>NC_140595.1:571065510-575865510 GCF_964204655.1 Triturus cristatus | reverse complement strand
ACCTGCTAGAAGTACACCCTCCTACTAGAAAGCATGTGTTCTTTCTTTTTCACTTTTCCTTGTTTATGGCATATTCTTGTGGTAAACAATATTTCATTTCATTTCATTCATTAATAACTTGATTTCGATCATAAAAGTTCATAGAAGTACAATAAAAACATGTATAAGACCAACAGTCGTTATACATGAAAACCATACGACCCTGAAAAATACCAAAGGTTAAACCTTGAGCAGTTGGGTCTGAATTACTTTGTGCAGAACATTTCACCAGTCCTATAGTCTAACTGTACATCTAAACCTATACATTTTCATAAAGCTATGTCAGGAGGCCAGAATCTGCAACAAAGAGCATTCTCTCTTTCCACACCACAGTTAAACCCCAATTGACATCATTTTATACCCAAATGACAAGTGAGAAATAGCAATGGGCCAATAGGCAATAAAGTGCAAGTTATTCTTTCTGCTCCTCGACAGCATGTCTATCATACGTAATGCAATAAAGTGCCATTATAATGAAAACATAACTATTAAAATATTTTAAAACTTTGGTTAAAATAATCACAAAGTCAGGGATAAATTATGAGAGGACTACATAAAGGCTATCTACATGGGCTTGCAGGAGTATCTGGTAGAGTATAGGGGCTGCCGCTGTCTAGCCCTCACACGTGGGTGTACACATAATTGTGATGGCTCCTATTCACTTGCTTGGATACACTTTGCTTGCCATATCCAGGTGGAGATAAAGTATTTCGCTACAGCAAAAGCCCCTAGCCTGGAATTGTCTAGTGTTAGAATTCTGAGAGCCTCCAGGTGCCTCCTAATACCCAACCATCTACCGTTTTTTCCTCTGGTGGCCATACGCAGAGCAGAAAAAAAGGATATGGGATGTGGTCTCTGTAAGCCCTCTGCAAGCTAGGCACATTTCTCCCCCAGGTAGTTTGTGGGCCTACTTGATTCAGAAATCTCTAGTGGGGAGGCACTGATACCTAAATTGTAACTACAATTTACGGGCCGAGATTTCATCAATCGCCTTTTCATATGCTGGAAGCAGTTTAACCCTAATGAATTCTATTGTTAGAATACCTCTGCTTCCTCAAATAATTTCAACAGATACATGCTCCCTGTATAGGGATTTAATATCCATTGTTTACATACAGCTTGATTCCCCGGGGCATGCCCAGATCCTCTCTAACCCCAGTTTCCTTAACGCAGACCGAACATGTATCAGCCATGGTATTTTTTGATCACCTGAGGAGGCCATGAAATCCCTTAGAAGTTCTCGGTAGGCACCTAGATCAGTCGAGTGCTAAAGTCTGTGCCAATATAACAGTGGCCTGTACTTGACTTTAAAAAGAGATTTTCCTAAATGCCATGCCGAGATACAGAGGGATCAGCAGCAAACTCTTTGGACGGGTGATAAGGGATCTGATAAATCTATTTTTTGCCAAAGTTAGTATATTTGCACATCCCCAAATCTCTGAGGCATACAAGGCAGCTCTCACTGTTTTCACATTATAAATATTTGTGGTCGGGTCAGCTCTTTTTGAGTAAATTTCCTTAAAGATCTTTGATAGTTCAAGGTATAATGTAATAATGAGCAGTGAGATTTTGTACCTGCATAGTCCAGTCCAGACTTGGGGTTAGTCTTAGGCTCAAGTAGTCAAAATTGAAAACCTGTTCTATAAAATTATTGCTGGCATATAACTTGAATTTTAGATTTTATCTTTTTCTGGGGTTAAATACCATAAATGTAGTTTGTGACCTGTTAAGCTCTTGTCCACGCATGTTAAAAAACATTTTGTTGAAGTCATTTAGGAGCTGTTGTAAACCTTTGAGTGTGTTCAAGATCAGCAGAGTATCATCTGCATCAAGGAGAGCGGGTAATTTCCTACCAGCCACATTACGTGAATCACAACTGTCCTTATCTAACTGATCCACTACATCATTTATATATAGTGAAAATAAAGTGGGGGCCAGGACACATCCCTGCCTCTCCCCTGCGGTATTTTTATGGGATTGGTGAGTTGCCCCCACACTGCCCACCTAAACCTTGCATAATTTCCTTCATACAGCTGAATAAGAATGGCCAATAGGTTTGGATTGATTGCCCATCTTATCTAGGATTGCCCAAAACATTGCCTTGAGGGTTAAATCAAAGGCTGCATGCAAATCAACAAAGGCAACAAAAAGTCGGCCCTTATTGATTGCTCCTGCCTTCCAAAAGATGCAATCAAAAAGAAAACTCTGGTTGACCGTATTGATGCCACTTCTGGACCCCGCCTAAAATTAGGATATTGTAACGCCCTGAACGTCTCAGGATCGTTTAACAGACACGCCAATGAGGACGCAACCACTTGTGAAGGGTTATTTCTTTTAATGAAGGCAAATAAAATACAAAGAACAAACAAAAGTTATAGTCACTGGAATCCTCCAGGCTAAGTACGTTACCAGCCCACAGCACGGATGGTCCTAACCGTCCTCTGCATATACGCCGATCCCGGCGTATGCCAACAGAGGGCAGAAATGAAATGGCCGACAATGCCAATCGGTAGGCTGTGAGGGGCACAAAGAGTGTTGGGGAGAATCGAGGAGTCAGGGAAACACCCAGCCGGGGTCTCTACCTGAAGGGAGCAGCCGCTCAACCTCTTCCTCAGACTGCACCGGGACGCGGAGTCACCTCCTGGTGATGCGTCACTGATACCCCAATCACAAGCAAGAAGACTGAACAGAGAGCAGCCGCTCGATCGATCCTGTGGACTTCCGAGTCTGTAACGCGGCAAACACCTCCTGGTGTGCGTTACAGCTGGCAGTCCCTGTGTCTCTGGTCGGGCTGGGAGTTACGACTCCAACCAGCAAAAGCGCCACTGCGCTTGGACTCAGCCGAGTCAAAAAGCGAAGCTCAATGGTTGACCGGTAGAGCTTCCGGGTCCTTCACAGGTGACGATGGGGCAAGACACGGCCCAGGGAGTAACGACTCGACCTACCTCCGTTCTTGCCTTACTGGAGCACCACTCCGGAACACTGCTCTTCACGAAGCAGGTACGTCGGTGTAAACACAATATCCGACAGCCTTGTACCTCCCGGTTCCTCCCTTTATAGGGCGTGTTTTCCTTGAGTTATGTAACAGCTCTCCTGTTTACATAAGGGCGTGTTTCCCTTGAGTTATGTAACAGCTCTCCTGTTTACATAAGGGCGTGTTTCCCTTGAGTTATGTAACAGCTCTCCTGTTTACATAAGGGCGTGTTTCCCTTGAGTTATGTAACAGCTCTCCTGTTTACATAAGGGCGTGTTTCCCTTGTATGACAGGAATTCTTGACAGTACATCCTCCCTCTCAGCGGCTCCCCACGGGTCCAGCGCTGGCAGGAAAACGCCGATGGAACAAGGAGACCAAGCGCGGAGCATGAACCCCTTCAGCCGGTTCCCATGAATGCTCCTCCGGGCCATAGCCTTTCCACGCAACCAGGTACCACAGCTTCCCCCTGCGCCATTTGGACGCCCGTATGCCCGACACTTCATACTCCACCTCCGACTCCACGCATACCGGCCTAGGTGTCCCAGACGGCTTGGAGGGTGCTGGTTTGAGCAAGGATATATGAAAGACAGGGTGTATCCGCAATGACTGGGGCAAGCACACCTTCACGTTCACGGGACCCATACACTTGGTAATTCGATAGGGGCCCATGTACTTGGGATGGAACACACTGTTCTTTCGAAACCTCATGTTTCTTGTGGATATCCAGACGTAGTCTCCAGTGCGGTACAGTGGCCCGGGCCTTCTCTTCCTATCTGCCGCAGCCTTGTATCTTCTCTTGGCCTCTATTAGGACAGCCCTTGAGCGCATCAACGTGTCTTTTATGTGTGCCACCCTGTCCGCTGTGGCGAGAATCCTGTCCTCTCTGAACGGATGTAGAAATGGCAAGAACCTGGGATGTTGGCCATAGTTGCTATAGAACGGAGATGACTGTGTGGAGCTGTGAGTGGCGTTGTTATAGGCTATCTCTGCAACCCATAGCAAGTCGACCCATTCTTCCCTGCCCTGGTCCACAAAACATCGCAGATACTGTTTGAGCGTTTGGTTCAGGCGCTCGGTTTGGCCGTCCGTTTGAGGGTGGTAGCTGGTGGACAGGGCGGTCTTAACATGCAGCGCAGTGCACCAAGTCTTCCAGAATTGCGCAGTAAACTGCGACCCCCGGTCCGACACGATCACCCCAGGTAATCCATGCAGTCGTACCACATTCTTTAGGAGTAGTGACGCCAATTCCCCGGCCGTAGGGACTCTCTTGCAGGGGATGAAGTGCCCCATTTTCGTCAAGTAATCCACCACCACCAGTATTGCCGTCATCCCCTGGTCTACCGGTAGGCCCACCACGAAGTCCAGTGATATGCTATCCCATGGTCTATCCGGGGTCGGAAGTGGATGTAAGAGCCCTTGGGTTCGGCCATGGTCGGCCTTCATGGTAGCACACGTAGGACACTCCTGTCCCCACCTCCTGACATCCACTCTCATGGTTGGCCACCAGAAATGCCGTCCCATGCTAGCCACCGTTTTTTCAAAGCCCAAATAACCTGCGCATGGAGAGTCATGGCACCAGATGAATGCTTGTTTCCTTAGCCTAGGCGTGGGTATCAATAGGCACCTGCCCTTCAGGGGTATCCCGTCCTTCAGCTGCCATTCTCTGTGACTGAGGAGCCACCTCCGCCATGCGAATGACCTGATCCCTCTCTTTATTCCCCTCAGGAAAGTATCCGGTTGGATAACCCCCAATACCATCCTCGGGGAAATGATGGAACGCTCGGTTGCAGGCAATGGTTCCTTAACTGCAGATTGACGGGACAGGGCGTCCGCCTTCCGGTTTTCCGTCCCCGGCCGATATGTGATGCGGAAGTTGAACCCCGCAAAGAAGATCATCCACCGCAGCTGCCTGGGAGAAAGGTGTCTAGTGGCCGTCATGAACTGTAGGTTCCGATGGTCCGTGTACACCGATACCACATGTCTTGCCCCCATCAACCAATGCCTCCATTCGGTGAAGGCGTCCTTGATTGCGAGAAGCTCCTTCTCCGCAATATGGTAGTTGCGTTCGGCGTCGTTGAGTTTGCGGGACATGTACGCAACGGGATGAAGCACCCCTGTGTCGTGGTTGCGTTGGGACAAGATAGCCCCCAGCGCCACATCCGACGCGTCCGCTTCCACCACGTAGGGGAGATCCGGATCGGGGTGAGCCAACACCGGCGCCTTACCAAAGGCGCTTTTCAGGGCCTCAAAGGCTTTGTTCGCTTCAGGGGACCAGACAAACTCCTTGGACTTCCTCAGTAGCTGTGTGATTGGGGCCACCACTCCTGAAAAGCCATCTATAAACCGCCTGTAAAAGTTGGCGAAGCCAATGAAACTTTGGACGTCCTTCACGCTTTGGGGCACCGGCCATTCTTTCACCGCCTTGATCTTTCGTTCTGCCATCTCCTGTCCCTCTGGACTCAGCATCACTCCGAGGAATTCCACGGATGTGACGTGGAAGTCACACTTGCTGAGTTTACAAAACAGCATGTTTTCCCTCAGCTTTTGGAGCACAGCTTTGACGTGGTGTACGTGCTCCTCCACACTGGACGAATAGATGAGGATGTCGTCGATATATACGACCACGTAGATATCCAACTCCTCTCTGAATACCTCATTCAAAAAGTACTGAAAGGCTGCCGGGGCGTTGCACTGACCGAACGGCATGACGAGGTACTCAAAAAGGCCGAACCTGGTCTTAAAGGCGGTCTTCCACTCGTCTCCGTCCCTCATGCGCACCAGATGGTATGCCCCTTTCAAATCCAACTTGGTGTAGATACGAGCTTTCTTGACCTGTTCCAGAAGTACACTGATGAGAGGCAAGGGGTACCGATTTTTTATGGTTATCGCATTCAATGCCCTAAAGTCCACACAGGCTCTCAGCTCCCCATTAGCCTTCGGGATGAAAAAGAGTGGCGAGGCGGCCGGAGACTTGGACGGGCGGATGAATCCTAGCTTGAGGAGTTTATCCAGGTACCCCCGGAGATGCACGTTTTCAGGCACCGTCAGGGCATACAGCCTGCCGCTGGGAACGCTGGCCCCTGGCACCAGGTCGATCTGGCAGTCAAACTGTCTATGTGGTGGTAGCACTTCCGCCTTCACCTCATCGAATACATCCTCAAAACTGTGATAAGCCTGGGGGAGAGCCACATCTTTTTCTGCCGCTGTAGCCACCGTCTGACTCCCGCTCTCATCTGCGTCAAGGGATTCCGTTCTTATTCCACAATGCAGGATGCAATACGGTGACGTCATTTCGATGCGATGTGTTGGCCAATCCACAAAGGGGTTGTGTTTCTGTAGCCACGGCAATCCCAATATGACGCCATATTGGGGCGCTCGGATGATGTTAAAATCGATTTGTTCCAAATGGTTCCTCCCATATCTCATCGGAAGGACCCCCGTGTGCTGTCCGATGGGCCCCGTCACCAATCGCCTTCCGTCTACCGCATAGACGTCTTCGGGTACTGCTTTGGGAAGAAGCACTAGCCCTAGCCTGCATGCCTCGTTGTGGTCCATAAACATGCCAGTGGCCCCTGAATCCACCATGGCCACAACGGGTATCCACTGGTCATGCACTCCCACGTGCACCGTGATAAACAGGTGTCGTTGTCCCTTAGTGACCGAGTTGGAAAGTGAAGGGATGGATGAGAGACTCCGAGATGCCCCTTCTCTGGTCTTGGAGTCCTCTAGTTTTCCGCCGGTATGTCCACCACGGCTGTTACCGACCGGTTGGCCCGATAACGTGACTTCTTCGGTTTGGCAGGGCATTCACGTACGTAGTGGCCTTTTTTGCCACAATATAGGCACAATCCTTGTTTACGGCGTGACTCTTTCTCCGTGGCTGTGAGGCTCGCTCGTATTGCGCTGATGTCCATGGGTTCTCCCTTGGATGCGGTGGAAGTTTCAGGACTTCCCACCGTCACATAGAATGGAAGGGATTTTCCTTTTCTCCCATGATCCCCCTTTCTTTCACTTAGCCTATGTTCCAGCCGTAATACCAGGTTGATAAGGCCCTCACATGTCTTGGGTTGAGGGTCAATATGAGCCACGGCGTCCTTGAGCTCATCGCACAGCCCTTGATGGAAGAGCGCTGTCTGTTTAGCAACAGGCCACTTGGTTTCCGCAACCAGCCTTCGGAACGCGTTGAGATACTGCACCAGGTCGTTGGATCCCTGTCTCAACTCAAGCATTTCACGGTCCGCCGTGTACGAGTCAGCCCTTCTGTCGAATACCTTCAGGAATTCCTCGCGAAAAGCACCCCAATCACATAAGAGGGGGTCGTCCCTGCTCACCAGAGGTACGGCCCATTGTGCCGCGTTTCCAGCCAAATAGGATATAAGGAAAGCCACACGAGCCTGACTCGTGGGGAACGCCTTTGGTTTGCACGATAAATGTAGCGCCACTTGTGTGAGGAATACCTGCACTGTGTTAGGATCCCCACTGTACCTCTCTGGTGTTGCCAAGGGGATGGCTACCGGCATTTCCACTACTACCGCAGGGGTCTGGTTCGTGAGGGAGGTGCTGGGCGTGAGCGGGTCCAAATGGATAGCATCCAGTCTGGCTTTTACATCGGCTGTTTCTTGCCTAGAGGCAGCCACTTCAACTTGCATGGCCAATAAAGCAGCCAGCACATCATCAAGTGTTGCCATGTCTGTTATCGACCGGGAGACAGTTAGTGTTATTAAGGTCGGATATTTTGTAACGCCCTGAACGTCTCAGGATCGTTTAACAGACACGCCAATGAGGACGCAACCACTTGTGAAGGGTTAGTTCTTTTAATGAAGGCAAATAAAATACAAAGAACAAACAAAAGTTATAGTCACTGGAATCCTCCAGGCTAAGTACGTTACCAGCCCACAGCACGGATGGTCCTAACCGTCCTCTGCATATACGCCGATCCCGGCGTATGCCAACAGAGGGCAGAAATGAAATGGCCGACAATGCCAATCGGTAGGCTGTGAGGGGCACAAAGAGTGTTGGGGAGAATCGAGGAGTCAGGGAAACACAGTCAGGGGTCTCTACCTGAAGGGAGCAGCCGCTCAACCTCTTCCTCAGACTGCACCGGGACGCGGAGTCACCTCCTGGTGATGCGTCACCGATACCCCAATCACAAGCAAGAAGACTGAACAGAGAGCAGCCGCTCGATCGATCCTGTGGACTTCCGAGTCTGTAACGCGGCAAACACCTCCTGGTGTGCGTTACAGCTGGCAGTCCCTGTGTCTCTGGTCGGGCTGGGAGTTACGACTCCAACCAGCAAAAGCGCCACTGCGCTTGGACTCAGCCGAGTCAAAAAGCGAAGCTCAATGGTTGACCGGTAGAGCTTCCGGGTCCTTCACAGGTGACGATGGGGCAAGACACGGCCCAGGGAGTAACGACTCGACCTACCTCCGTTCTTGCCTTACTGGAGCACCACTCCGGAACACTGCTCTTCACGAAGCAGGTACGTCGGTGTAAACACAATATCCGACAGCCTTGTACCTCCCGGTTCCTCCCTTTATAGGGCTTGTTTTCCTTGAGTTATGTAACAGCTCTCCTGTTTACATAAGGGCGTGTTTCCCTTGAGTTATGTAACAGCTCTCCTGTTTACATAAGGGCATGTTTCCCTTGAGTTATGTAACAGCTCTCCTGTTTACATAAGGGCGTGTTTCCCTTGAGTTATGTAACAGCTCTCCTGTTTACATAAGGGCGTGTTTCCCTTGTATGACAGGAATTCTTGACAGATATTATGGCATTCTCCTTGATCCAGTCCAGAAGATGCACTAGCACGTGTCTGCAGAAAATCTTCTGCAAAGCATCTATTAGGCTTATTGGCCGATAATTGCTTTGAACACTGTGCTGGCATTTTATTTTTATTTTTTTATAAATTGGGATAATCTCTGCAATAAGCCAGGTGGTAGGAATCTTCATAACCTTAAATATAGAATTTGAGAGATAATTAATATAAGGACCCTATAGTTTCAAATGTGAA
Organism: Triturus cristatus; assembly: GCF_964204655.1. NCBI lineage: Eukaryota > Metazoa > Chordata > Amphibia > Caudata > Salamandridae > Triturus > Triturus cristatus. The sequence goes on along the minus strand of NC_140595.1, from coordinate 575,856,489 downwards.
CTAAAAAGCTCATTTGGGATCCTATCAGGACCTGGTGCTTTTTTTGGTGAACTGGACTTAATCGCTTTTTCCGACTCCCTATTCCTTAATTCTGAGGTGTTATAGTTGTTTAACTTAGCTGCCAATATTGGGTCAAAACCCACCCATGCTGAATACCAGCTACAGGAGTACAGATTACTAAAGTGGGATACCCAGTCCTGGGTCTGTACAAAATATTCTACTGTCTTCTTACCTCCAATACCTCTCAATGCCAGACTATTCCAGAACCTTCTATTGTCTTTTGTGCTTATCTGCAAACCACAAGTTGGGGCTTAATTTTTGACTTTGGCTGCTGACAGATGCCCAGTCTTAGCCATCCTGCAGGTTTTGGTGTACCATGGAACTTCTTTCTGGGCTTGGAAGCGCTCTTATTGCTCTGCACTAAAAGGTCTCTGATATTAGAGAAAAGTTCTTTATGGCCCTTTTCTAGAATCATACATTCTCTCTTCTGGGGTAGGCTATTCAATATCACTAACTGCTCTTTGACTTTGTTCGCCACCAGCCACCAAATCCTCCAGGTATTTTTTGACCAATCCCCACCTGATAGCTTTCCCGTTATTGGAAAGCGCAACATCACCGACTTGTGTGCAACCTTGAATGCTCAAGCATGTGCTGGTGTACCCAGCAGTGACAGAGTGAAGGCATTATGGTTGCTGTTGGCCCGTTTAAAGACTACCATATCATACTTAAATTACCATCCAATCACACTGATTTAAAAATAGTTGATCCGACTAGTGGGACCTAGTTGATTGTATGTGTGTCTGCCGTTAGCATTGGACACAGTTCTCCCATTTGCTGCTCTAAGATCAAATTATTGGGTTGCTGCGAATAGGTCCCTTGAGGACCATTTCACTGTGGGGAGGTCTAGAAAAAAGGATTTACCATTTGGCATCCTGTTTGACTGATAAATTCATATCAGAGGCCACGAGTGGCTCGATGGTGGAGTTAAGGTCGCCAGCCACTATAACCTCCCCTTTACCCTTCTACTCTGAAAGGAAGTCCTCTAGTACGCTCACAGCTTTAGTTTCTTCATTCCTATCAACCACCGGAGTGTATACATCGAATAATACTGATAAATTACCGCCTTAAAAGTCAACCCTGACTGCCAGCACATCCGGAGACATGACTGGTAGTACACTTATTGCGCATTGCAGTTCTGTCCTTACCCATATCGCTAGTCACCTTCAGGGTCTTCCCCTTGACGACTGAGATGCATGGATACAAACTGAAGTATACCCATTTATCATGGCAAGGCTTGGACTCCAAATCTCCTGAAAGAGACAAATATTGTGTCCATCTACGAACATCCCCAAATCAGTATCCCCCAGCTTGGCCCCGATCCAGTCCACATTCCAAGACAACATTTTGATCAAGTTGTTGGTGCGATTTAAAGGTATTTCCTGGTCACCTAGTACTCGAGCCTCCTCCAGCACACAGATTCTTTTCAGCCCAACGGGGGTCAGCTGAGGACTGCACCCCCACTGCCCATGGGGAGCTAGTCACGTGTAATCTAATTAGATTACGGCACTCTCCAGCTATGCAAGAGCGCACACTTTCCATGGACTCGATTTCTGGAGCCCCATTCCCAGTGAGTAGATTATCTACTGGCTTTTCTCAGATAGCAATAGTGCCTAGTGAATCGATTTCTCCCAGCCTACTATACTGATGTAAACTCTGGGCATACAGTACTTCTAAGCCATCCCAGTACTTAATCTGTATTTGGGTATTGGTAATGCAGATTCTGTGGGCATCCATGGCCAGAAGACCTTCGTCCAAGGTTTGGTCCCTCAAAACCACTCCCACACGATCACAGGGCTTGCCAGGAATCATGATCTGTTCAACCCTCATATCACTCCCAGTGATCGAATAGCAGTTCCTTACATTCCAAAACCAATAAATGACTTTGTTGGTTAAGTAATCCAGACCTTCTCTACACCCCTCAGTAACCTAAGGGACCTTTGTTAAAAGGATCTGGGTTGGGAGTGGAATTTGTGGACTGGTTTCCATTGGTCCCTAATCCTCCTGTTAATTGGTGGTAGGGTGGAAGAAATTTACCAGGGGCATTATGCTCCCAATTTAAAGCCTTGCTGAGTGTGTCTGGGCCCCTTGGAATGTCATACCTTGGGCCTCATCTATTCATATCCAACCAATACTCCACCCTCCCACCCTGATGGGGCATTTGCTTGTGGTGGAACCCCAGATCTCCTCATATGGGGGGGAGGGTAGCTGGGTCGGTGGACTCTGTACTGGGAGAGGGCAAAATAGGTCTTATGGTCATATCCAGTTGTTCTGTATGGGAGATGTGGGGTTTTGGTGGCATATCCCCCCTGGGGTCCCCAACAATCTCTTCCATCTACGCTTTCCAAATAGGGATTTTTAAAAATATGACCTAATCGGTTTTCCCTTCCAAAACTTTTATAACTAATTTTAAGTCCCGTACCTCGTCCCTCAGCCCCACAATCACCCCTACTAATTTGTCAATGTCCCTGGGCACACAGGGTGGCTTTACCTATCCACAAGGTGCCCTCTCCTTCCCCCTATTTTCACATAAGACTTTTGAATTGACCAAGGCCAAAGAGTTTTCCTCACTACCCTGGCCAACAATGCATGAGACCTAGCAGTTTCTTGGGGAGGTAGAGACTGAAGTCTTCCTTTTTGTGAACAAGTCAGGGACCTTATTTTTTTATTGTTTTGTTCTGTGCGGGGTGGGGGTTTGCCTTTGGGGACACAGATAGTTTAGGTGCAGTGGAAGGCTTTAGTATCCCCTCTACTTCTTCCAGAAGGTCATCAATTCTTCTCAATATGCAGCTCTCCCCCTGTTTATTTGGGGCCTTTCTTTGCTATTGGGGAGCCAGAGGCAACATCCGAAGCCTTTCTTTTACCCATTGGTAATGAAGTAGAACAAACTCTATTAAGGAAAAATGGACGAACACAGCAACGTGCACTCTCCTATAATTTTAAACGCAGTCTGATAGAGCAACGCATCTGGGTCAAGCAGCAATAAAAAACAGTTACTGACAGTACTTTTTGAGTTAGATGTCAGAGGGGTGACAAAGCCCGGCCTCCTCCGGCTTTCGACGGGTGCAGGTTAGCTGTGCCTGGGACGGTCCTAGGAGCATCCCATGCAGTGGGATTGTTAACAACACTGTGTAGCACGACTCAGCAGGATGTCACTCCCGCTTTCTTTCCAGCAGCTCGTCGGCACCTCCAGGCCCAGTGTAGTATGGGGCTTGGAGTCACAGCTTGGAAGTGGTGCAGGCTGTGGGGCTCCATACCTCCTTGAATTGATTTATATTTGTGCAAGAAAATAATGACTTGTGAGGGTGCTCAAATACTGCTTAAAAAATACTTTCTGCATTTTGTATGTATGGGTTTTGACTTCTTAATTACATCGTGCTCACGACTGGTTAACTGGAAGGCATGGAACTGGGCAGGTAACAGACCGTCTTTGCAGCTGTAGATATACTGTCTAAGTTGGAGTCTATTTCAAGAAGCTTATGTTTTGAATCCCAACTACCCCACTTGATCAAATTGTGTGATCTTGGGCAAGAAACAATCTCTTCCTAAACCTCAGTTCCCATACCTTATCATGAGTGCCTTGGGGCACTTGAGTTGTACTGTTTGAAAGGGAAGCACATGCCCTTTGACTGAAGCAATTACCTCCAAGAAAATGCTCTAGGAAAAAGTTTTCTGAACACATTGTCTGAGTTGTTTTCAGAAAGTTATGCTTTACACTTTTCTGACTTTTAAGCATTATTTTAGCATATCACATACTACTATTGAGTTCATAGTGGGTCATAGTTGTGGGAAGATGTGTTTATGGCTGTTTTGATGTTACTTAAGATTTATTGTAGACTATCATCCATGAAGGAGGTTTCATTTTTGTGCTACTTTGCAACAAGCCTTTATTCTCTGATTGATTTGAGGAGCTGCACATTTAATTTTGCACATCTGGCGATTCTGCAATGTAACCGTTTTTGCACATTTGTGGATACTGCTGCACATTTGTTTGTACACTTTTGTTTGCAGGGTAAATGGATACTTGCTTTGTTGGAATTGGCATTTCCCCCACTATGAACAACCCTCTCTTAGAAGTGTCAACCCCTTCCATCCCGTTGATTTTGATCTCTTAGTGGCCTCATTTACATATGTCTCTAATAACCCATTAAGCCATGGTACATGCACGCTTTGTTTTTCCTATAAAAATGTAATAGTTCCCAAATCATATTGTGTCATGTGTACCATTATTTCTGTCAATTTAGCCAGTATTTTGTTGAAGCCTGAACGCTGCCTGCCTAGACTTCTGAGTCTATTCTTACCGTGTAAGAGCGAAACTGCATGGTCCAGAATGCAACATGCTTTCGGATACACTGCCAGGACTGGGTGAAGGTATTACACAAGACATGGATCTGCTTGGCAGCAATGGGTGTTTTTGGCTACCTCAGTTGGGTTGGCTAACACATTATTGGGAAACATTTTACTGGAGCCATATAATGAAGATGATATATACTGGTTATTCTGTTCACTCCAAGGAGACAGTCAAAGGGTAAATCATTCTTCCTCTAAATTAGCACCAGTAAGATTGTTTAAACGGAATCAAAGGGGTTTCAAAGCAACTTAGAGGTGTCGCAAATGGGCAGCCTAGCACGTTCAGTGATTCAACAAATCCATCACTGCCATTTAAAGAAAATATGCCTAGTTTGTGTTTTTTGTATTAGGTAATTATTTGTACCAGTTTTCATTCCATATATATTAAAACAGGGGCTGCTCCTCCTCTAAGTCAGGACAAAAATGATAACTCACTGCTATTATCATTTTATTTTTTCGTTGTTGCTTAGCTGGGTAGGGGCGGGGCTTTCACAGAGGAGCAGGAGGAGGAGTGGTTCACACGCTCTTAAGTGAGCTTGACGGTTTGGTCGGCCATCTCAGGCCGGCCAAACCTGCGCACTTTGCATGTTCATTACAGCCTGGGTGGAGAACATGCCTATTCTCCCTGCCCCTGTCTGATCACTCAGACCAGTCGCAACTCTGCATTGCAGCATTGTGATTGGCTTAGGGGAGTCTGGGTGTTTCTTGTTGCTGCTTCCTGCCCTGGAGTCCTGGAAGTGGGCAAAGAGGACCCAGAGGCGGCGGCACACAGGTAAGTGATTGTTTCTTTTTTATTTTTATTCCCGACCCGACCCCCTCACCGCTGTCAAATAGCAGCTGCTACTCTATTAAAATGCTTCAGTATGAAGTTTTCTAGCAAAGTTAGTAAAACAAATGCTACTAGGCACACTTTTTGGGCCAAAATTACAGTTTCCAACCGTTCCAATTTGTGCTGGTTTATTCAGCAGTTCAGATGCTTGTCCCACTTCGCTAATTGTAAGTATATGTCCAACTGTGAAAACTATGATAAAGGAAAAACTAGCTACAAATATTTCATGGTTTTCTGTAACGCAAAGAAGAATTGGCAGCAGCTTAAAGCTTCTGTGGTTCATACTGGTGGTGGAGGAACTTTGGTTTATTGCCTTAATGCTTAAAGCTCCTTTTCTACCTTCCTCTGTCCCATATAATTGGCGATGACATCGCGTCATGCCCTATAGCTCAGTACCTCCAGGGAAATTTGGCTCCCCTGCATCTGGGTAATTCTTAGGAGGAGTGTCTTATCTATCAGCTGCCATCTGAATAAACACACATTTTTCATACAATTCACCCAGAAGAGTGGTTTTCAGGCATAGATACTTATTGGTCCCATGTCATGAGTGGCCCCTTCAGCCACACTGACGTTTTAGTCTCCCGCCCAAAATATCTTGGGAATGGTAGTTTTGTTTTTAACCATCTAATTAGTGTTTTAAGTGTGCAAGGTCCTGTCTTCCTGTCTCCACTGAGCCCTCATTTATGCCATTGACCGTGTTTTCTCAGCAAAAGAAATCTGGAAGCCAAACGTCATTGTGGAAGGAAGGAGTAGGACAGGTATGAGGAGAGAGATGAGCAGGAGGAGGATTAGGACCAGGTGGTGGACCACCAGGCGGGTTAGGATGACCAGAGCCATGAGGACCAGGGATATCTAATCCACGAGAACCAGGGTTACCAAGGCCAGAGGAGACCAAGAACGAACAAAGGAGGAAGAACAGGACAAGGAAAACAGGACTAGGGGTACCGATACCTTGGTGAGAAAGATCAGGAGCGCCAAGAGGATGTGGAACAGAGGGATCAGAACACAGTAGACGAGGGACCAAAGGAACAGAAGGACAAGGATTAGAAGGAACAGAAGACCTTGGACCAGCATGATGAGGGATAAGAGGGCCTGAGCACACTGACCAGGACCAGAGGAACAAAGACAACCTGGGCCAGGAGTAACAGAACCAGGTTGGGAGACCAATGAAGACGAAAACTAGAGAACAATGAAAAGAAAGACAGGAGGCAGGAGGAACAGGACCACTGAGATCAGATCGAAAAGGACCAAGGGGCCAGAAGGAAATGAACCAGGACCAGGAAGACCACAACCAGAAATGGACTGGGCCTGCAAGACCAGTAAACCCTGGATCAGCAGGGCCAGGAGTGATATAAAGAACCAGGAAGACCAGACCCAGTGGGGCCAGGTTTAGAAAGCCCATGAGGATTAGACTGAGGTGGACCCTAAATCAGGCTGACAAGGACTGCATGACCAGGGTCCCCCACAAAATGGTAATATAGGGCCTATCTAACACCTGCACGCCTCCAACGATTCTACCCCGACACCCAGTTCCTGTGCCCCAGATGTCATGAGCAAGATGCAGACTTTCGACATATGTTTTGGAGCTGCTCCGTCATTCAAATCTTCTGGCACCACATTCACACTGCTTTGGGTACCCTCACTGGGCTAACTTGCATGAACACTTGGGAGACCAGCGCCATAGGCATCTTTCGCGTAAGTAAGCAACACAAGGTGCGGACGCGCTTCCTCTCCTTAGCGGTGCTCTTGGCCAAACGCAGCATAGCCATGCATTGGCGTTCCCCCACCGGCCCCCCGTTGGCGGCGTGGGTGGGAGCTACGCGCAAATGGGCGGCGGCGGAGGAGGAGACACTACGGGAGGAGGAGGTGAAAGGGACCCGCAAACATCCTATCTCAATGGAATGGGCCATGTTATTGTACCAGTTTGGGCAGCTCTCCCCAGGGGCGGACCCACCAGACGACGCATCTACACAACTAATCCAGGGCACACAGTTACAGGCCCTACCCCCCTGATTCCGTAGTCACCCAACCACGCGAGCTCTTGACAAGCCTTAGCTTCAGGCACACTATTGCACTTCTCGGTCGCACCGACTAGGATAGGCAAACATAAGTATCAGCGATGCCTCACCATCACGACGCTACATTCCCTCGCCAGTGTAATTGGACATATTCCTCCATATCCATTCCCTAGTTTATGCCTATGTTAAACCCCAGTTCCTTTGCCATATATGGAACCCGAGATCGCAGGATCTAAACGTCAGGATAACTGTATGCATTATTTATGCTTCCTGGTGACGAATCATCAATCAGTACAGTTGTTAAACACCATTACAGGATGTATGATCAGATACGCTCACCTGAAGAATATGAATGATGTACAATGTATGAAATATGAAAATGGCAATAAAAATAAATTTAAAAAAAAAAGAAAAAAAAAACGGTAATATAGGGAACCAGTGCCAAACGGGTAAGGAAGACTAGACCGGAACAGGCAAACCGGGTGGCCAGGAGGACTAAGAGGATTAGGATGGGGCAGGAGGATCAGGGGACTGGAGGACTAGGGCAACTAAGGCAGTGGGACCAGCACCAGAAGACCCAATACAGGAGGACCAGATAAAGGTGTGTCACAGCTAAGACCAGGAGCAGAGGATTGGGAACCAGAATTTGGATGAGGAAGCTGAAAAGGTCCAAGATCGGGAGCCTGTGGAACAGGAGATCCAGGATCCAGAGTACCAGGGAAAGAAGTACTTTGGAATGACGACCAGGCAAACCAGGATGTACAGGGCAGGAAGTTCTAAGGCTAGCACAAACAGGAGGTCCTGGACCATCAAAACTGCGAAAGGCTAGGGTGATCTGTGGTGGGCTGGGACCAGTTATTTTGCAAAATCATGAGGACACGGAGGAGGACTAGGGCCAGGACGATTTCAAAGATCAGGACCAGGAGGGCAATGGCCAGTAGAACTAGGAGAAACATGACAGGGACTAGAAAGAACATGGGGGCAGTACCAAAGGTACTCAGAGTACCAGAGAAGGAAGCCTAGATAGTATGAAAGCATCATGAATAGTGTGACCAGAAGCAGGGCTAGGACAACCATGAAGATCAGGAACTAGGGGACCAGGGCTGGGGTTACCAAGCGGGGCGGAGCAATAATCTCGGGTAGCAGGACCTGAGTGTGGAAGATCAGATGTAAGAAGGCTACTCAGAACCAGGAAGACCAAGGGGATTGGATCTGATTCACCAATAGGACCAGGATAAAAATGACCAGGCTCTGAAGAACCCAAACAAAGAAACCCAAGACTAAGAGGGCCCACACCAGTTGGTACAGTGCTAGATTGATCATGAGGACAATCACAGGGCCAGGAGGACCAGGGTGATCCAAACCATGATGAGAAGATCTAAGAAGGAGAGGAAAAAGAGGACCATAGCACAAGAAGCCAGGTGTACCAATGAGACCAGCAAGCGCAGGAGCTGGTGTACCTGAATCAGATAAAAAGGGTGAGAAGGATCAGAAGGACCAGGTCAAGGGGAACACATTGTCTGAATTGTTTTCAGAAAATTAGGATTTACACTTTTCTGACCTTTACACTTTCTTTTAGCATATCACACACTGAGTGAGCCCCTATTCTCTTTGATTGTTTTGAGGAGTTACGTATTTATTTTTGCACATCTGAGGATTCTGCTATTTAACAGTTTTTGCACATTTGGGGAAGGAATTTGGATTTGAGGAAGGAAGCAAGAGTTAAGAGGACAAACACAAGTAGGACCAGTGGGACCACAACCTTGGGGATCAGGAACATTAAGTCACAGAGACCCATGAGGATCAAGAGCTTGTATACTAGAACAAGGAAGACCAGAAAGAGGAGGAAAGGGAGAACCAGGACAAAAGGAGCCATGATGACAGCAGCCACGATGACCAGCCAGGTGACTTAGAACAGGATGACCTAAACAAATAGGATCAGGACTAAGTTGACAAGATAGTACAGAACCAGGGTGACGAGTAGCAGGATAACCGAGTGTATCATCACAAGATGAAGGAGGACCAGGAGAACTAGTCAGATCAGCAGAAAGTGGACTTGGGTCATTAGAACCAGAGACTAGATGGAAGAGAATTACATGTACTAGAAGGGGCTAATTGGACCAGGAGGCCAGAAGTAAGGGAACCAGGAACTGAAGTATCAGGTGAAGGAGGAGGACAAGGAACTGTGGTAGCAGGACCAAGATGGTGATGATCAAGACAACCAGAGCCACCAAGACCAATTTAGGTTCAGACCAAGGACAAAATGACCAGGCCTGGTTCAGGAGGACCTGATAAGGAGGACCTGGACCAGTGGGTGAAGTACCATATAGACCAAGAAAGCAGGGTCCAGAGTGAGGACGATCAGGTGACTCAAACCAGAAGGAATAGGAGTGGCAGACCTAGGAGAACCAGGGCAATGGGTCCAGGTGAAGAATGACCCAGCTGACCAGCAGCATCAGGGTGGGGAGGATTAGAAATGTCAGGATTAGAAAGCCCAGGAAGGGCCAATACAAGAAAGGGCCAGGCAGGCCCTGGAAGACCAGGTTCAGGAAGGATTAGTACCAGGAGCATCATATTCAGGGACCCAGTACCAAGGAGACCAGAGCTAGACAGACAAGGGCCAGGATGAGTCCAGGAGGACCAAAAGCAACCCAGAAAACAGGACCAGGAGGAAAACCAACACCAGAAAGCACAGAAGGATCAGGAGGAGAAGGAAGAAGACAGAGGGCAGGATAATACCTCCATGATTCTAAGCCACTTGTATTAGGATATCTCTTTTGTAAATGGTTATCCCTCTCTGTCAACTACTAGAAACCCCCACCTTTTTAGCCCACTTAAAGAATTGGTACGTATTTGCAGGGGAATCAGAGCATGCAAAATGAATAAATGGCCATGACTGTTACACTCTGACCTCTGAGTGGTAGCAGATGCTGTTTGATGCTGGCACAGTAGTCTGAGGACAAGACATAGCAGAGGGACTGAAACTTGACAGAGAGGTCTAAAGATGAATGGGTGAAAAAAAAGAATGTGATCTGTGAAGGATGGTAAAAAGGGTCTGAGAAACTCAGAGGGCTGAAGTCAGCAAAAATGGTTAATGGCTGACAAATCAAGTCAAAGGGATATTGCAATCAGCAAAGGAAAGCTCAGGACCATAAGCAGGCTCTAGTGAGCAGACAAGGTGGTGAGGGAGGCTCCGGATAGATCATCTCAGATAACCCACAGAAGGGTTCTGAGTAACAAAGGGATCTGATTGCCAGCTGTGATAGCACTAGGAAACAAGACCAGATGTCATACATCAGATAATTGGTTTGCACAACTATGAGGGCTAGATGAAGGATGGTGGAAATACATATGTGGTAAAAGTGTTTGGAAGGCCAGCAAAGAACCACTGAGTGTCAAGACCAGTAAAGTAGTTTATGTGACACCAGACTTTGTGCTGAGTTTTCATCTGCGTGTATATGAGGTGGGTGTGTAGAAGTGTCCTAGTAGTAAGACTCCTTGTGTGGTGAAAGTCTGAGTGTTGGGACCAGTGCAATGCATTTTTGATGGCCCTGGTTTAGCATGGCACGTGATGAGAGTAGATTTGCTTCCCCAGGCAGCAAAAGTGTATTGACTACATCCATGTGGATCAAAGGTGGAGACTCAGACACTAAAGGGAGAGAAGAAGGAGACAAGGCTACCCACAGAAATTCAGTGAGGTCCTTGCTAGCACAGGGCTACTGATTTGTTTTTCGGAAGTGACGATCTATAGTAGATGTTAGTAGTGAGGTGTAGATCAGAGGTTTCTCTTGTTAAAGGCAACGATGTTTGTCTGTGCCTGATGGCTGCTTTAGGAAATTTGATGACAGGGAGGTGCCAAGATCTCACGCATCATTGATTCCTTTTTGTCATATACTCCTGCTTCGAGCCAGCACCATTGCTACTGGTGTCAGAGTTATCACCTAGCACAAAGGATGTATCTCAGCTTCAGCCAGCAAATAACATTTGAAACTAAATCAACCCAAGTCAGTTCTGAAATTTTAGATAAAGAATCTTAATCCTGTATTTGGAAAATGAGTATACAAGCAGAACTGAGAAATTATTGATCTGTGGCTCACAAGGATGGAGCTAAAAAGTCTCCGTTTATTTATAGTGTCTTATTTCCGATGATATTTGAAATAAAGTCAATTAATTAAAATATCTCTGTCAATTTCCTTTGTTCGGTGTCTCTGATGAATATGTGGTATTCTGTGATGTACTGGGAATATCCTATTCCTTTGCTAGTAAAGAAGTAATTATCAATATGTTGACTGTATGGTGGGGATTAGTTGACAACACTGGATCTTTCCCTTCAAAACCTTTGTCCGAAAAGTCTTCCATGTTCTGAGACAAAGAAGAGTCAATTGCCGTTTCTGGTGTGTAGCCTGAATGCTCCTCTTTCCTGCAGTCTCTTTCTCCCTCCTAGTGTGGAGTTCAAAGAGAATTAGAAGGGGTCTAACCCCCGCCACCTTAAAAGTCTGGTTGCTCTCTGTCTGCAGTCCTGCAATTGCTGGGGAAGGGCTCCAGGAAAGATGGTTTACTTGTGGAGTACTGTGGTCCACCATGCCACCCCTAACAAAGCCTGGATTGTAATTAAGGTTGACTTTCTCTCTCCAACTTTCAGACACTGCCATTCCGCATGTGGGTGTTGACTGTAGTTCTAGGTAGGCAAACTAAAACCGTTGGTGGTGTCTGCTCTTGGGTTCCACCATAGCACTGCTGTCTATGTGCTGTACCTTGACTCAGTGCTGCCTTTATCAGATAAGACTCTTGTTGGGCAGGACCTGCTTTGACATTTGCGATAGAGATCCAAACCACCCCACTCTATTCAAGTTTCAACGTCTTCATGACAAAGGAGGGAAGTTCTCAGGAGATTGCTTATAAAACTGCTATATAAGTAAGGCTGGTATCCAAATGCCACCCAGCCTCCCGAGAGGTGAGGTGGCATCACCTGAAGTCCTCACTTCTTGCTGGAGGAGCTGATTGATTTCGTAGTACCTAGAAGTCTGCCTGTCTGCCTTCATGGAGATGAAAGGAAAGTGCCTGGTCCTTCAATAGGATAGAGTGTCCAGGAGGAGAATCCCAGCACCTTTCTGACATGATAAACACCTAAAAAGCAACGAAGCCAGGCGTCAACCCATGTAGTGAAGTGTTATCTGGTTTCACTGAACGGTTCCCATAGTGAACTGAGCCAAAACGCTCACCTAAAGAGCAACATTGCTTTGTCCAATATCTACGCCATGGGTTAATAGACATGTGTTCCACTGACTGATGCTGGGGCTTCCACGGAAGAGAAGTTTTTGCTGCCACAGATGCTGAAGCTCTGGTTTGTCTGCTGTGGTCGCAACCGCTAAAATTGCACACCCGTTGGAAATCTGGTCCAGTAGTTGTAACTGCTCATACCAAGCACCTGTCTATGTCCTGTCTGGAAGGCTGTACCTGCCAAAGATGAGCTCCCTCTGTACAGGCACTTGCTAATATTGGCCCAGCAGCGCTTGTCCTGAGTGACTGCCATCGTGGTCTTGCATCATCAAAGTCCCTGCTGTAGGAATAGGGTGGCAGCAGGCACCAAGCAATGCCACAAGACCCTGATTTTCTGCAAGCTGTTAAAACCGGGTCTAGCAAGAAGACAGAGAGACTGAACTTGAAGAGGCAAATCTGTTATTAGAAACCATAGACTTTGCCTGTATAAACTTGCACAGATGAACTGATTTATGCATTAGCCAGTTAATCAATGACTATGCAACAATTTTATATGAGAGACCATAGACATCAGGAACGCTCCTAGACCTGGGAGAAGGTGCCATAGGGAGTGTTGTGCTTCACTGACATTTGTTGATGAGATTACAACCCAGTAGCTGTATTCCTATTTGAACTGTGAAATATGTAATTTGTTGTGAGAGCAAAGTACTTTCAATTTACTAAAATATGCACAGGGATCTACAGTACTTCTTTTTGTGTCTGTTGGTTAACTGTTGAGTTCTGAGCTCTTTTGCTCAGAGAGTTTTCTCTCAAAATAGGGCAGATGTATACTGGCTATCAGGTTTAAATAGGTACTTGTATTTAAACATGAATATGTTTTCTTTATATTCCTTTAATCTGTGTGTTGGACCTAGCGTCCTTTGGTAGCTTGGCTCAGGCTCACAGGCTTTCCTCCCAACACAGCGTCACGTGCTTGCATCACACCCAGCTCAAAATCTCAACGTTACTTCACCCAAAGAGGACACTACACCGATTAAATTTAAGGAATACTCAAAGTCTTTATCTTTTCCTAACAAACTTGGTTATCCGGTTTCTCACTTTGGAGTGTAGCGGTTCATTACATTACAGGATGAACAGCTCCCTTTACTTAGGAATAACACATGGCATAACAACTCAGAATACTTTTTCATCACAGTCCAAAGATTGACATTTCGTACGTTTCAGGAAGAGCAGTTCACCACATTTCAAGTTAGACCATTTCAGTACGTTTCCCAAGAACGTTTCAAGTTAAACCATTTCAGTACGTTTCCCAAGAACATTTCAAGTTAAACCATTTCAGTACGTTTCCCAAGAACATTTCAAGATAATTCTAACACAGCATGTCTTTATACCCACTAAGTGGTCCCACCCGGCTGTCTGCACTCTGAAGAACCCCCTTCGTTTCCACAATGCCGGGTCACCCCTCAATCTCTAGGTCTATAAGCATTAGTGGGGCTCCAGGGGTACAGTTGACAGACAAGGGATACCTTCAGTTAGTTTATTGGTCGAATTCTATAACCCTGACTCTACTCTGTCCCCGTTACGCCATCCATCTAGGCGCTTTCTGAGGCTTGGGTTCAACCTATTACTTTCCTCACCAAACGTGAGCCTGCCAGTAACTACCACGACCTTACTTGGCCTTCCCCCTCAATGCTTGATAAACGAACAATCAGGCCCCAGTTCTCTCCCCTGCCCCGCGCTGTGTTCCCAGCTTACTGTCTGCAAGCGAAGTCCTCATCCAGGACAGTTCTCGGTGCTGGGTCTCTCACCTCTGGCGCGGAGCTCAGGGGGGGGCAAACAGTGAGGGAGTCCTCCCGTAAGAAGGGGAACGAAACCGCATCCACTTACAGGCCACCTCCCCCAAGGGATTCCCCCGGGTGTACGTTCTCTAGTGGTGACAGATGCCTCTCCGCTTCCCTGAGGCAGAATATCACCACACGGGGCACTTTACCAGGAAACTTCGTTGACAGCAGACGCTCCCTCCTGCGGCCGATATCCGGGATCGTGCGTCCTGTGTGGGCGCGGCCTCCGCCTCCTTTCCACAACAAGAGGGCGGCGCTCAGGCTCCTCTCATGTGACCAGGGCCGCAGCTTCACTGCCTCACTTCCTTATTGAGGAGAATCTCCGACGGGCGGTCGCGCTGCTCCCTCACAGCGGACACACACCCGGAGCCAATTCCCCGCCTTCGGCCTCACAATGGCAGCGTCTCCCGCCAAGGGACCCTAGGTAACCTCTCAACTTCAGGTGGGGGGAAAAGAAGTAGAAACAGCCAGGGCTCCGAAAATGGGTCTCGTGGAGGGGCAGGGTGAATCACAAGACGCCGGCTTCCACACAGGGACTGAGGCAACCAGACTCCCGGGGCTGGGGCACAACCACCTCTCTTCTTCGTCAGAGAGGGTGACACACTGGATCAGTCCAAAACTCCCAGATGACAACAGATTTGGGGAGAGGATGGCCCAGGCGCTGGCCCACTCCAAGGTCCAGGGGGTCAGGGGTTCAAACTACCTGGAGACTTCCTCAGGTACAAGGACCTCAAAAGTCACGGGCGGCACTCAGGGACCGGTCACAGGGTGAGGGGTGACGTTACTAGGTTTAGGACTCTGAGCAGACCCTGGGACCTGTCTGTTCCCCTCTAAGTACAACCACCTCCTCACACAGGCGCCTTACTCCTGAACCTTCCGCAGTCCCCACCAATCTTAAAATGGCTGCCCTCCTGCCACCTCTATTTATCACCTTGGGCCTGACTTACCAGAAGGGCCCAGAAGGTTCCGGAACCTCTCATGGCAGTCATGGCCCAGGTGCTGAGGTGACAGTTGGAGCCACCATTTTGCGAATCTCTCCTATTTACCTCAGTGGAGCACCTTGCGCCTCTCCCTCAGGAAGTGAGGGTGAAGCGCCCAGAGCCTCTACATCAGAACCCCAAAAAGTTTGGTAGACAGAAAAAATGAGAAGGGGAAAAGGGACAAAAATAATAAAAATGAGGAGGAAACTGCCAAAGGGCTGACAGGTCTAACACGCGTCCCCCCCAGCTGAAAGTGGGGAGAGCTACCCAACCCCTTGGGAGTCCTCTTCACTAAGGCGGAAATACCTGGATAGACCGTCAGCATTGGCGTGGTCCACTCCTGGGCGATGTTCCACCCTAAAGTCCATCCCCTGTAGGGAAATGGACCACCTCAACAGCTTGGGATTCTCGCCCCTCATTTGCATCAGCCACCTGAGGGGCCGGGGGTCGGTCTGAACCAGGAAGTGCGAGCCAAACAGGTATGGCCGCAGCTTCTTCAGAGCCCACACCACCGCAAAAGCCTCCCTCTCAATTGCACTCCACCTCTGTTCCCGGGGGAGTAGTCTCCTAGATAGGAAAACCACTGGTTGGTCTAGACCCTCGTCATTGAGTTGCAACAGCACTGCCCCGATACCGTGCTCCGACGCATCTGTCTGGACGATGAACTCCTTAGCGAAGTCAGGGGCCCTGAGAACAGGTGCCGCACACATGGCCTTTTTCAAGGTGTCGAAAGCTTGTTGACATCCCTCGGTCCAGATTACCCGACGAGGGTGCTTTTTGGAAGTGAGCTCAGTCAAGGGGGCCACGATGGTTCCATATCCCTTGACAAAGCGTCGGTAGTAACCAGTGAGGCCCTAGAAGGCCCGAACCTCTGTCTGAGTCTTGGGGGGTTCCCAGGCCATGATGGTTTCGATCTTGGCCTGGAGGGGTTGCACCTTGCCCCGACCCACCAAGTGACCGAGGTACACTACCGACCCCTGCCCGATCTGGCACTTACTGGCTTTGATCGTCAGACCTGCCTGCTGCAAAGCCTGAAGAACAGCCTGAAGGTGCCACAAATGGTCCTCCCAGCTGCGGCTGAAGACAGCGATGTCATCCAGGTACGCAACTGAAAAGGCTTCCATTCCAGAGAGGACCTGGTTCACCAACCGCTGGAACGTAGCAGGGGCGTTCTTGAGCCCGAAGGGCATCACACAGAACTGGTAGTGACCCTCGGGTGTGGAGAAGGCTGACCTTTCCTTGGCTCCATCCGTCAGGGAAATCTGCCAGTACCCGGATGTAAGGTCAAAGGTACTGAGATATTGGGCAGCTCCCAACCGGTCGATGAGCTCATCCGCCCTCGGGATAGGATGAGCATCTGTCTTAGTCACTGAATTCAGTCCCCTGTAATCCACACAGAACCGGAGTTCTGGGGTAGTGCCCGGTGGGGCAGCTTTGGGTACCAGTACCACCGGACTGGACCAGGGACTACCTGAAGGCTCAATTACCCCTAGCTCTAGCATCTTGGTAACTTCCTCATGGATGCTAGCCTTCACCTTATCCGACAGTCGGTAGGACTTGGACTTCACAGGTGGGCTGTCCCCTGTGTCCACATCATGGGTACACAGATGAGTCCTTCCCGGAATAAGGGAGAACAAGGAAGCAAACTGCTCCAGTACCTGGCGACAGTCCTTCCGTTGTTCAGGAGTTAGTGACGGTGAAAAGATCACTCCCTCCACCGATCCATCCTTCTCTTGGGACGCAAATAGATCGGGAAGAGGTTCACTTTCCTCTTCCTCTGACCCATCAGTCACCATCATTAACGTGACCTCGGGTCTCTCTTGGTGAGGCTTGAGGCGATTAACATGGAGCACCCGATGGGGCTGCCTGGGGGTCTTAAGATCTACCACGTAGGTAACCTTGCCCTTTTTCTCAACCACCTCAAAGGGACCTGACCAGCGATCCTGGAGGGCGCTAAGCTCTCCAGGTTCCATCACCCACACTTTCTGGCCAGGCTCCAGCTCCACCGGGTGAGCGTTTCGGTCATACCATTCCTTCATGACCGTTTGGCTGGCTTCTAGGTTTTCCGAAGCTTGCTTCCATAACCTAGCCATTTGGCTACGAAAGGCCAGCATATAGCTCACCACATCCGGGGAAAGTTTTCTGGGAGTCTTTTCCCATCCATCCTTCACCAGGCTAAGGGGTCCACGCACGGGATGCCCGTACAACAGCTCGAAGGGGCTGAAGCCCACTCCCTTCTGTGGTACCTCCCTGTACGAGAACAGCAAACAAGGTAGGAGGACGTCCCATTTCCTCTGCAGGCTCTCGGGCAGACTCCGGATCATGCCCTTTAAGGTTTTGTTAAACCTTTCCACCAGACCATTGGTCTGGGGGTGATAAGGGGTGGAGAACCGGTAAGTGACTCCACACTCCTTCCACATAGCCCGCATGTATGCCGACATGAAGTTGGTACCTCTGTCCGACACCACTTCCTTGGGGAATCCCATCCGGGTAAAAATTCCCATAAGGGCCCGTGCCACCGCAGGTGCAGTAATGGTCCTCAGAGGGATAGCCTCTGGGTACCGTGTGGCATGATCCACCAGAACCAGGATAAACCTGTGACCGGCCGACGTTGGTGGATCCAATGGCCCGACAATGTCGATGCCCACCCTTTCAAAGGGGGTACCAACGACAGGCAGTGGTTCCAGGGGAGCCTTCAGCTTCACCCCTGTTTTCCCACTAGCTTGGCAGGTTACACACGTCCTACAAAAAGTATCGGACGTAATCCTCATCTGAGGCCAGTAAAAATGAGGGACAAGTCGAGCAAAGGTCTTGTCTTGTCCCAAGTGTCCTGCCAAGGGTATTTCGTGAGCCAGTCCTAATAGGAAGGCTCGGTAACGCTGGGGAACTACCAAGGCCTGGGATGAACCATGCACCGGAGCCTTGGGTTCGCTATACAGGAGTCCATCTTCCCAATATATGTGGAAGTTCCCCGAATCGTTACCCGCTGCCTGGGCTTCGGCCTGCCGCCGTAAACCCTCAAGGGTAGGGCACTCCTTCTGGGCCCGACAAAACTCTTCCCTAGTAGGTCCTCCCTCCACCTGCCAGTCTGCAGGGGTAGGCAAGCCCTCCAGGGACGTTACATCCCCCTCCGTAGACTCCGGGACCACCTCAGTTGCCCCATCCATCTTTGGAGGGTCAGATGCCGGGGCAGGCTTTCCCCGTCCCCGTCTACCCTTTCCGGCAGCTGGTTGGGCCTTTGTCCCAGGCTCCAACCTCTGTGAGTCCCCTCTTCGGGTGGTCACGGACCGAGTGTGGGCACACGTCCACTCAGGGGTCCCCAACATCTCCATGTGGGCCCTGAACTCAACCTCCTTCCACGCCGAGTGTTCAAGGTCGTTTCCCAACAGGCAGTCGACCGGCATGGCAGGGCTGATCACAACTCGTGGAGGACCCGCCACCCCTCCCCACTCAAAGGGAACCTGGGCCACCGGATAGTGACCCTCTCGGTTGTCAGCCATCACAACCGGGTGGACTACATTGGGGACCACCTGCTCCGGGGACACCAGCTGACTCCTTACCATAGTCATGCTGGCTCCTGTGTCCCTCAGAGCCTCCACCTTCTGGGCATTGATGGTGACCCATTGCCTGTACTTAGTAGTATTCGAGGGCATCTGGGTCTTAGGAACCATCTCACAATCCCCTAAGGACACTAAGGTTAGCCCTGCCCACTCACCTCCCTTATCTAGGGGCAACTCCTCCCCGAGCACTACACTCGCCACCCCAGGGGTCTTTCCTCCAATGGGAGGGTGTGGTCTCTTGGGACACTTGGCATCCCCCTTATAGTGCCCAATCTCACCACACTCGTAACATCGGACAACCCTAGGCTGCTGACCACGGTCAGGATAAGGGGGTTTGTGGGGACCAACCTTAGGAGGGAATCCTACTCCCTTCCCTGGTGAACTCTTTTGGGGGCCTTTAGAGAACTCCCTCTTTTTGTCTTCCCCCCCTTTCTTCTGGGGGGCGCCCTGTCCAGCCCCTTGGAAATTCCCTCCAGTCCCTTTTGAGGATACCCGGGTACTTGCCCAGATATCTGCCTCCTCTGCAAGCTTCCTGGGATTAGTGAGCTTGCTGTCTACTAGGTGCTGACGCAGCTCTGGAAAACTTTTCTCGAGGAGATGCTCCTTTAAGATTAAATTGTACAGTCCCTCATAGTCCTTGACTTCACTACCCTGCACCCAGCCCTCTAAGGCCTTCCTGGCATAGTCCAAGAAGTCCACCCGATTCTGAGTGGACAACTTCTGACTGCCCCGAAACCTCTGCCTGAATTTTTCAGGGGTCAGTCCAAATTTCCTTACTAGGGCTACCTTCATAACGGGGTACCGGGTCTGGTCTGGCTGTTCCAGCGCTAACAAGGCATCCCTCCCCACCGGAGGCATATACCTATACAGGCCACCCCCCCACTGGGCTTCGGGGACCCCATGGGCTCTTAGAGAGACCTCATAGGCAGCCAGCCATTTTACAATATCATCCCCTATACCATAGCTAGCAACCACATCTTTGGGCAGGTAGGGCCTGGACTCTCTCGGGACTTCTCTCGGTATGCTGCCACCATTAGGACTGCTGGGGGTTCCAAGTTGAAGGGCTTTGAGCTCTAACTCTTTTGAATGAAGCTCATGGAGGAACCTCCTCTCCTCCCTCTCCTTTTCCAACCGGGCCAGATCCATTCTAAGCTGTCTCTCTTCCCTCTGATCACCTAGGTCAGCAGAGGACAGGCTCCCCCCTGAGGCGCTACTTCCCACTCTTGATGGGGCCCTGGACCCAACGTCCATATTACCGCTCCCAGGGGGAAGAAGGACTTCCGGTTCTTCTAGGAGATCTAGTCCTGGTTCTTCCTCCCGTTTCCCGCTAGGGTGGGCCATAACCCAGGCTCTTAAGCTTGCCTGGAGCTCTGTCTTCTTCGCCCCCTGCTTAAAGAATACCCCCCGTTCCTGGCAGAACTCCTTCAATTGGGCCACTGTATACTCCTCCAGCCTACCCAATTCGAATTCCATCCTGCCAGATGGGTCCCCAACACAGTTAACAAGAACTTTACTCAAGAAAGGGAATATACACAGGACAATTTCAAAAATCCTCCAATTAGAAAACAATCTGGAGAAAACTCCAGTCAAAACAATCCAGTGTAGGTGGTGATGCACGCTAAATTGCCACTAAGCGGATGCAAGCACTGAATAAGTCATCCCACCGCCGAGCACCAACTTGTTGGACCTAGCGTCCTTTGGTAGCTTGGCTCAGGCTCACAGGCTTTCCTCCCAACACAGCGTCACGTGCTTGCATCACACCCAGCTCACAATCTCAACGTTACTTCACCCAAAGAGGACACTACACCGATTAAATTTAAGGAATACAAAGTCTTTATCTTTTCCTAACAAACTTGGTTATCCGGTTTCTCACTTTGGAGTGTAGCGGTTCATTACATTACAGGATGAACAGCTCCCTTTACTTAGGAATAACACATGGCATAACAACTCAGAATACTTTTTCATCACAGTCCAAAGATTGACATTTCGTACGTTTCAGGAAGAGCAGTTCACCACATTTCAAGTTAGACCATTTCAGTACGTTTCCCAAGAACGTTTCAAGTTAAACCATTTCAGTACGTTTCCCAAGAACATTTCAAGTTAAACCATTTCAGTACGTTTCCCAAGAACATTTCAAGATAATTCTAACACAGCATGTCTTTATACCCACTAAGTGGTCCCACCCGGCTGTCTGCACTCTGAAGAACCCCCTCCGTTTCCACAATACCGGGTCACCCCTCAATCTCTAGGTCTATAAGCATTAGTGGGGCTCCAGGGGTACAGTTGACAGACAAGGGCTACCTTCAGTTAGTTTATTGGTCGAATTCCATAACCCTGACTCTACTCTGTCCCCGTTACGCCATCCATCTAGGCGCTTTCTGAGGCTTGGGTTCAACCTATTACTTTCCTCACCAGACGTGAGCCTGCCAGTAACTACCACGACCTTACTTGGCCTTCCCCCTCAATTCTTGATAAACGAACAATCAGGCCCCAGTTCTCTCCCCTGCCCCGCGCTGTGTTCCCAGCTTACTGTCTGCAAGCGAAGTCCTCATCCAGGACAGTTCTCGGTGCTGGGTCTCTCACCTCTGGCGCGGAGCTCAGGGGGTGGCAAACAGCGAGGGAGTCCTCCCGTAAGAAGGGGAACGAAACCGCATGCACTTACAGGCCACCTCCCCCAAGGGATTCCCCCGGGTGTACGTTCTCTAGTGGTGACAGACGCCTCTCCGCTTCCCTGAGGCAGAATATCACCACACGGGGCACTTTACCAGGAAACTTCGTTGACAGCAGACGCTCCCTCCTGCGGCCGATATCCGGGATCGTGCGTCCTGTGTGGGCGCGGCCTCCGCCTCCTTTCCACAACAAGAGGGCGGCGCTCAGGCTCCTCTCATGTGACCAGGGCCGCAGCTTCACTGCCTCACTTCCTTATTGAGGAGAATCTCCGACGGGCGGTCGCGCTGCTCCCTCACAGCGGACACACACCCGGAGCCAATTCCCCGCCTTCGGCCTCACAATGGCAGCGTCTCCCGCCAAGGGACCCTAGGTAACCTCTCAACTTCAGGTGGGGGGAAAAGAAGTAGAAACAGCCAGGGCTCCGAAAATGGGTCTCGTGGAGGGGCAGGATGAATCACAAGACGCCGGCTTCCACACAGGGACTGAGGCAACCAGACTCCCGGGGCTGGGGCACAACCACCTCTCTTCTTCGTCAGAGAGGGTGACACACTGGATCAGTCCAAAACTCCCAGATGACAACAGATTTGGGGAGAGGATGGCCCAGGCGCTGGCCCACTCCAAGGTCCAGGGGGTCAGGGGTTCAAACTACCTGGAGACTTCCTCAGGTGCAAGGACCTCAAAAGTCACGGGCGGCACTCAGGGACCGGTCACAGGGTGAGGGGTGACGTTACTAGGTTTAGGACTCTGAGCAGACCCTGGGACCTGTCTGTTCCCCTCTAAGTACAACCACCTCCTCACACAGGCGCCTTACTCCTGAACCTTCCGCAGTCCCCACCAATCTTAAAATGGCTGCCCTCCTGCCACCTCTATTTATCACCTTGGGCCTGACTTGCCAGAAGGGCCCAGAAGGTTCCGGAACCTCTCATGGCAGTCATGGCCCAGGTGCTGAGGTGACAGTTGGAGCCACCATTTTGCGAATCTCCCCTATTTACCTCAGTGGAGCACCTTGCGCCTCTCCCTCAGGAAGTGAGGGTGAAGCGCCCAGAGCCTCTACATCAGAACCCCAAAAAGTTTGGTAGACAGAAAAAATGAGAAGGGGAAAAGGGACAAAAATAATAAAAATGAGGAGGAAACTGCCAAAGGGCTGACAGGTCTAACACTGTGTACATACAATGCGTTGTTTTTGTGATTACAGTATTAAACAAGCATTTGCAATGCAATAGCTCTCGCATTCACACAAGCTTGAGCTATTGACATTGTAAATGATAGTGCCTTTTATTTATGTTTTGGGTTTTAAAACAAAAATAACAGGCATTATCATTTACAATACTAATAGCTTAAACTCTCACAAATGCAAGACTTATTGCTTTGCAATAAAGGGTCTTCTCGACTGCTTGTTAGATTGTAAATGTCAGAGGAAGAGACCCGCCTGCGACGTCTTCAAAGTAGTTATAAATAGTGCAGTGAAGAAGATGTGTAAGTGTTGTAAATTACATAGACACAAAGTGTGAAGTGAGAGTTACATATGATCCGAGCTATAAACACTAACAATGCGCACCGAAACCTTTCGCTCTGTGATTACACTGTCGCTGCTCAGGAGGAAGAGCGGGGGGGCTATTTCCTGCCCTCTCCGTGATTTGAGTGTGCAGTGTGGCATTGCATAATGTCATTGCTGTCTTTGGCCTAATAAAAAACACTCCAGCTGTAGTAGGGTCCTGGCTTCACCTCCTGGTGCAGGGCGGGCTGTGCTTTATGGCAGGCATGGAGGGAGAGATGGTCTCTGCTGCAATTCAGGCCTTGTGCAGTACCCCTGCAATTACTAGTGAGTGAGAGGCACTGAGGTGGTGGTATTGGTGATGGTGGTAGTATTGGTGGTGGTGGTATTGGTGGTGGTGGTATTGGTGGTGCTGATATTGGTGGTATTGGTGGTGGTGGTATTGGTGCTATTGGTGGTATTGGTGGTGGTGGCGGCATTGTTGGAGTTCGTGGTGGTGGTATTGGTAATGGTGGTATTGGTGACAGTATTGGTGGTGGTGGTATTGGTGGTGATATTGGTGTTGGTGGCACTGGTATTGGTGGTGGTGGTATTGTTGGTAGTATTGGTATTGGTGGTGGTGATATTGGTGATGGTGGTGGTATTGGTGGTGGTGGTGGTATTGGCGGTGGTATTGGTGGTGGTATTTGTGGTGTTGGTATTGGTGGTGGGGTGTTGGTGGTGGTGGAATTGGTGGTGGTATTGGTGGTGATAGTGGTATTGGTGATGGTATTGGTGGTGGTGGTATTGGTGGTGGTATTGGTATTGGGGATATTGGTATTGGTGGTGGTGATATTGGTGGTGGTGGTATTGGTGGTGGTGGTAGTGATGGTAGTGATAGTATTGGTGGTCGTGGTATTGGTAGTGGTGGTATTGGTGGTGGTGGTGGTATTGGTCGTGGTGATATTGGTGGTGGTGGTATTGGGGTGGTATAAGTGGTGGTATTGGTGGTTTTATTGGTGGTGGGATTGATATTGATGGTGGTGGTATTGGTGGTGGTACTGGTAGGGGTGTCATTGGTGGTGGTATTGGTGGTGGTGGTATTGGTGGTGGTGCTATTGGTGGCGGTGGTGTTGGTGGTGGTGGTATTGGTAGTCTTGGTGGTGGAGGTATTGGTGGTGGTATTGGTTGTGCTATTGGTGGTGGTGGTATTGACATTGGTGGTATTGCTGGTGGTATTGTTGGTGGTAGTGGTATTGGAGATGGTGGTGGTGTTGGTGGTATTGGTGGTGGTATTGGTGGTGGAGAAATTGGTGGTGGTGGTATTGTGGTGGTGCTATTGGTATTGGTGGTGGTGTTGTTAATAAAACAGGCTTTTGAAAACAACCCTTCAGGTGGCTTTAGTGTAGATGACATGTAACACAGATGTGCTGTTGTCAGCTTCGGCCCATTAGCACACGATTATGTGCTACCTGGAATTCACATGACTTAATTCGCTAATCATTTCTAAATAAATTTTACTTGGGGGGTTGAAACAGACACGAGATAATGCCAGGTTAAAGTGACTGAAAGCGGGCGACCGGGTTACGGGGGCCATCGTGCTGCTTAAAAAACTCAAGCGGTTTCAGCTGAAGCAGCGCATGTCCAGCCTGCAGTAAGAGAAATTTATAAAAGTAAATAGTGCTTAAAGACTAAAAAACAGGTACCGTGTAACACCCGAAGTAAAGGGGCCAGTAGCCATGGGAAGTTAAAAATGAAGACAAGGCCGTACTAAGGAGGGACTAACAAGCCTATTAACTAATATGAAGGCAGCATTTACGAAAGACAATGATAAAAGCCAATCAAAAATATGGGCAGAGAGTGGGCGTGGTGTCTCTCCCACACTCTACTGCAGCAGTCTCGCAGAGCGAGTAGTGCATGCGCTCTGCCCCTAAGCTCGACCTAAAAAGCACAATAAAGGATCAATATTTTTAAAGTGTTGGTTTTACTTTTTTTTGATTATCTGCTCAAAAACTGGTGATGATATAGTTGGATATATGAATACCCCATCATCTACTTTGATACTTCCAAAGTCCTCCCCGGGGGAAGTCCATTTCAATATGCTGACAAAATAGGCTAATACTTGGAGAACAGTCATTATAGTATTAACCTTTTTTTCAGAAAATAGTTTCCATGTTTTATTATCTAATATTGCCCGCCATACTTGCTGTTGTTGGTGGGGACTACGAGTTCCGGCAAACCCTCTGCCACTAGAAGGGGGAAAGGAGGAGGGCTATCAGACAAGGTGTGCTATATAGAGCTTGGACATCACCCGCTGTGCGGGATGCCTTCCAGTTGCTAGTGGGGACTACGAGTCCAAGCAACCCCTGAGCCACCAGAAAGGAAAAGAGGTGGAAGGACTTCAGGCAAGGAGCACTATATAGGGCCTGGACACCTGTCACTGCGCACAAGATGACTTGCTGTTGTTAGTGGTGACTATAAGATCAGCAACCTGTCACCAGGAAGAGGAAGAGGAGGAGGGCCTTTAGGCAAGGAACACTATATACCGCCTGGACATTACCCACTGTGCGGGATGCCTTGAAGTCATCAGTGGGTAATAGGAGTCCAGGCAACCCTTGAACCACCAGGAAGGGGAAGAGGAGGAGGGCCTTCAGGCAAAAAAAGATATATAGCACCTTGACATCCCCGCTGTGTGGAATGCACCTGTGCAATGCCCAAAAGGAAGAGGCAGGGCCACCCCTTAGCTCTGCTGAACAAGGTGACTGTTATGCTTGTTTTCTTCTTTCTCTTCAGTGACCATGCACAGGCTGAATATCATAAAGGTTGGTGTATCTCACTTGATTACTGGTTGGATTTGTTGGTTTCTGCTTTGAAAGGGTTTGTTGGGCTTCCTGTTACCTCTTGTGGCACTATTTAGTCTGCTTTTGCCTATGTTACTGAACTCATGAATATATGTTACATACAACGATAGTGTTAACAATGATATTAAATAAAACACTAGCATACAATACTTTATTTATTTATTTGTAAACAGTTAATTAAAACCATTACATAAAAGGTAATAAAATCGATAAAGAATCACAAATCTAGACCTTGTACTTCCTCCCTGGATCGCAACATGAGAATGAAAAACGACTGTTATGTTATCATGACAAATTATAAATGCAGCTTTTGAGCTGACAGCAATAACGTGCCTATACAGAAAGAATGGTAACAGTATTGTAAATGTTTTTTAAAACGGCTTCAGCACTTAAAAAGTGTATTGTATACATAGATTTGCGAATAATAAAACATAGTGCAAATTGTATAAGCTCAGTCAATTCAGACAGACACATCACAAATGACGAGGCTAACCTTGAGATATGGCGACTGTTGGAGAGAGAACCCAATATATCTGGACTATCGACATGGTACTGTGTTTTTTGTCTTCACGAGGTGCTCTAATTCAGGCTATCTCTGTACGTGCCTGACGCGGAGGATCTAAGGACTCGTAATATGTCAAAACTCAAGAAAAACACACAATTTGTGAGTGTGACTGGACTAAATGTTTTTTAAAGTGTTAAAATGCTTATGGGAGCACTCGTGCTTGTGAATAAATACGACTAGTTTTTCATTGTGGCAAATGCGAGGTCCCAGTGTGAATGGTTTCTGGAAAGTGCTAATGCTGTTGGTAAGTGCTGCAGTAGACCGCTAGATGGAGCTCTCAGAACCTGCGGTCGGCCGGGGTTACCTGCGCGCGCTTATAGACACGGTAAAACCTCAAGGGGCCGATTCACAGAACTATTTTAAGACAAAATCCTAAACTTACTACTTTTGGTATTCACATAAGTTAGGATTTTGTCTTAAGTTTGTCTTAAGACAAACTTAAGACAGACTTAAGACAGACTTAAAACAAACTTAAGATAAAATCCTGTCTTAAGTCTGTCTTAAGTCTGTCTTAAGTTTGTCTTAAGACAAACTTAAGACAAAATCCTAACTTCTGTGAATACCAAAAGTAGTAAATTTTGTCTTAAGTTAGTTCTGTGAATCGGGCCCCAAGTCTCGACGTATTTAAAATATCAGCGTGAGTGTACGAAGCATCAAATGAGCTAAGCCAGCAGTTTAATATAAAAAGTGTTTGATTGACAGGTAGTGGTGCAGTAGCTGGTAATGACTGCCCTGGAGTGCTTGCGTTTGGCCAGGGCATCTCTATCAGAGAGGTACGGGCAGGTGCAGATGTGTGTTTGATGCCCAGTTTAAAGGCTTGATGGTTCAGGTTGCTGTCCCAGAGATCTTTCACATCTAGAAGCTGCTGACATGTCTCGAGAAACTGATGGTGTGCTTGACTTGGGCCACTAGCTTTCATTTTGGCCCAAAGCAGTACTTCTAGGCGGGCTCTCTCTCGTAGCTGCATGCAGCCTGCAACACAGATTGAGGTAGGCATCAGCCCCTACAGCCCACTGATCGAGTAGGCCTAGTTCTAGCCTGATCTGGGTGGCGGATGAGAGCCTTGGCATTTGGAGTACTCTTTTGTATATTCTTATGATATGTTTATTGAGTGCACTGCTCTGTTTTCCCAATTGTATTTCGCTGCCATAAGATAGTGTAGGTGGAAATTTTAGCTCTCATGGCTTTCAGCAAAACAGGAATAGAGTTGGACCCAGAAGGGTCTTTGATAGTTTTAATAGAACCTTCTGAAATGTCAGAGCCTTTGCTTCAATTCCCTTCTGATGCTAAACAAATGAGTCTCTTACATCTATAAGTACTCCAGGTACTTATATGATTGGTCCACTGTAACCCTGTTGTTGCTTTAAAATTAGCCTCTTCCACTGTGTTTTTCCTTCCTATCATTACTACCTTGGTTTTCTTTAAGTTTACCTCCAGGATGTTGGCTGTTGTATAGATGTATACTTTATTTAGCAGACGTAACAAAATATGGGTAAAACTGAACATGGCGAGGTAATCAACATACAATAGGTTGCTGATCTTTTCACCACCTAACTTGGGGGGGTTGGCTGTTAACCGAGGCGAGGGTTTGAGACAGATCGTGATGAAGAAGTGAAATGGCCGGGGGGCCATCATGCACCCCTGCTTTACTTCTCCTGCTTTACTTTGATAAGCAGGCTCCGTCGCTTAGTTTTGATGCAGCTGGATTATTGTATCCAAGAGGTTTGATGGAATTCCCAATGGAACCTGATAGAACGCTGCTTTAAAACAAAAGTTTGAGGAAATTGCTTTATTCAGCAGAATTGAGATAGCCAACAGGTTGGAGAGCGTGTCAAATTTTGCAGTGAACTCTGTTTGGTTTTTCTGGAATGAGGGTCTTCGATTCCAACCATTGCTGTAGGTCTTCCAGGAGCAAGTTGGCATGGAATGTAGCGTCACTGTCAAGAAGCCAGTGGCGGCTGGTGACATTTGAAAGTGGTGAAGCGTAAAATAATTGTCGTATTACACTGTGGCGAGCGAGTGAGCCCGAACATCCTACGGGGGTTTCGGGGGGGGGGGGGGGTGGGGGGGGGGGGGGGGATTGGGGTTGAAAAAAAGAGTGGTCAAATGGTGAATTTTCAAGCAAATTTGAGGTCACAGAAACCCCTCTCGACTAATTTGCAAATGTCCACTTTTTTATTGTGCAGCCCACTATTGAGGTTAGACATTTGGTAATACTGCAAGATATAGTGGTGCCACAGGGAGGTAGCCCAAAAATGCCATGCGTCGCCCAGTAATTCTTACAGACGTTTCTGGAAGCTTTCTGCTGTTGAAGAAAACTTAAACTTGCAAATTTACCAGTGGATATAATGTTTCCACTGGTTTTCCCCAATTACGCCAATCTAAATACTTTTGAAAGCCTTTCAGCAATTATTACGTGCTTGGCCCTTCCCACTGTTGTTGCAATCCTAATTCAAAATCAGGGCCTAAAGCCTACTGTCTCAATTAGTCTTGATGGTAAATACGGTGGACGTTGCTGAATTGGTAATACCATTACATATCTCATTCAGCTCTGTTAATATGGAGCATAACAATTGGTAATGTCGGATTGAATTTGTTTCCGGAGCCATGATTTAGAATTACCAGGAGATGCACTGTATTACCAGGAAAGCTTCAGTATTAAATCTGCAATTAATGATCAACATCAAGGCATTATCCTAATTCAGAAAAACCCAAAAGAGGCACTACACATCGCATATTTAAGAACCTTAAAGTTTTGGCTTTTTATCAGCAATTACTCCTTGCATTAAGAAAACGCATTTCACCCCCTTTTCTAACAAGCAAATCGTTATTTAACCTCTTCGATGCCGATGACGGAACGGTTCCGTCATGCACGCCGGTTGGGCTGTGCTTATGATGGAACCGTTCCGTCATGGCCCCGCCCGCGCTCAGATCTTTCAGCTCTGCGCGGGAATCCGCGCAGCGCTGAAGAGGTTAAAAAGAGTATTATTATTATTTCGTACATCATTTTGATCAACACAACACATCACACTGGGGCAGCTGGGGGTGCTGTGTGGACTAGTGATGGAAGAGGCAGCTGGGGGTGCGATGTGGGCTGGTGATGGAAGGTTTCATTCAACAAAAGGAATGACTGAGGGGCGTGTTTAACGAGGTCCAGCGTACATGCCCCAAAAGGACTAGTATTCTAGACAATAGTGGTCCCTAGAAGGAAAAGATATAAGAGCAAGGAATGTATATAGACTCAATCGTTACTATATTGGGTTGACTTGTCCAGCCGGACAGAGGTCTAATATTTACTTCTTAGCAATTTAGAAACAATTAGTACAAACAATACAAAACGTGGGACACAAGCCTGTGTCCTACTTAGGCAAGAGTAATATACAGTATTATGGGGAACAAATAGCAAGGAACACCTTTACATTGAAGTGAATTAAAGTTTTTTCGTATAAGGTGTATCAAAGTTAACAGGCATGTACCTTATGTCCTGATGATGAACCGCCTATTTCCTCCATGGTTCGAAACGCTTTGATGCACCTTATACGAAAAAACTTTCATTCACTTCAATGTAAAGGTGTTCCTTGCGATTTGTTCCCCATAATACTGTATATTAATCATGTGAAACAAACCAATAAGCATTGCCTGAGCCTCTTGCTGTTCGCCGTTTTCTTTGTACCGATGGAGGCGCTAGCCCAGCTCAAAAGGGGGAATATCACCAGACCTTAATGGTCTCCTGGTGGAATTCTTCGGTCTCACTGACTCACATTCCATCCCTAAGCTCAGGTTGACACTCAACGAGTCATTGGAGCTTGGTATTCTGCCACATTATTTTTGACTTGTTAACATTTTGATGATCCCCAAACCAGGGGGCTCTCCGGACACTTGTGGGACATATCACCTTATTTTACTCATCAATATAGAGGCAAAGTTGCTACCCCAGGTTCTGGCAACTTGTCTCTTTCTAGTGATCAGCTTTTTGATCCAAGACTAGTGTGGGTTAATCAAGAGAGATCTACTAGAAGTAACATCTTTAGACTCCATAATGCTTTGGTAATTGCGGACAGAATTCAAGGTTCCTTGGTTCCTCTTATGGTCGATTTTGAAAAGGCCTTTGACTCGTTGTCCTGGGATCACTTATTCACAATTATCCAGAAGGCTAACTTTAGAAATACCTTGTTCGCTATGTCCATTTACTCCCGATGGGTTAATAACTGAAATAGCAAACCATTACTTCCTTCAGACTCTCCCAACCACATAGACTTATAGTGTTTGATGTTTGTCTAAAAGCATGCAATACTTAGAGCCTTGAAGCCAGCTTGAGCTGCTTCAGTAAGCCTGCAGGTACCCACCTACTGGGAGAGGCACTCTGCCGGGCAAATCTGTAGTCACCCATTGGCTATTGTGAGAACTAGAGTTGCATAGTAGGATAGAGGATGTAGGTGCTCCACATGCCGCCCATGCACAGACAGAACATGGCCAATGTCACCTGGAGTGAAGAGTAAACTTTGTGTGTGCCTTGGGAAGGAAGGAATCTGCAAACAAAAGAGCATGCACATGCTTATATTTTTGAGTTATTAGTGGAGCGGCAAGCAGTCAGAGAAAAATGTTAGATCATTTCTAGCACACTCCTTCCCCCTGTACAACGCTGGAACTGGGGGATGCAGCATGCCAGTACACCGCCTAAAATGAGTAAATCTGATGAATAGAGAAGATGGGCTAAGAGGAATGATGTCCAGTGAAATATCAGCTTTATAGCAGCAAGATGAGAATTGTTGCTTCTTGAATTATGTAAAAGGTGGCAGAGTGCTGACTAGTGGGATTGGTGCGTTTGGAGAGGTGTGAGAGAGACAGACAGCCCCAACCATAGATATGCAGCCCCTGGCAGAGGGGAAAATGGAAAAGGTTAACAGATAGACCAACTTGAACGGCTATATATTAACAACCAGTGGTCAAAGGTAAAGAATACCTACCATACAGAGATGCCACATTGGCAGACAAGGGGGCAGGGTACCGGTCAGGCTCTTCTTGACGACTCTTGACAGATATATTACTTTAAGGTTACAAATTTCTAAAGAGACCCTCCAACATAAGATTAGTGAGGTGGTCTCTGAGGTGACCCTGATTAAATAGGACCTAGGGAGTGTAGTGTATAGGGTATCTGGTGCTGGGCACGGATCTCGGACCTTCAAGATACAGTCAAAGAACTCTGAGATGTTTAGAGGTAAAACAGCATTAGAAAAGGTTATGATAAAGGGAGACAGTCAGAGCTTCAAAACTCAAACTATAGCTCAATAGTATTGGACAATGACCCCATGCAGTTGCTAGGGAGAGGGATGAAATCCCACACTAGTACTCATCGTACTATTATACCAGACTTAGGTGGACCATTACCTGGTGTATCTGCTAGTACAGCTAAGGCCAAGAATTTGAGGCGTAATAAGAGTGTGAACTCTGCTACATTAGAGGGGCAGATCTTATTACATCAGTTAATATAGGTGATACAGGTAATACCCATCAAATATCAAGTAAAGCCCTAATAGACAAGTCGGGGTCGGAGGCCTCAAGAAAAAAATGCACCAGTTTCTCAATACCCAATATTTAACTCTAGTACTTCACAGGATAAAAAGGACATTATAACAATGGAGCCACCAGGTCCATCTACCAATAAAAGCATTATGGATAATAATATTGACTCCTGTGGGTAATTGGCTAACAACCGTTCTGGTAGCATCACAGACATTCCAGTTATCTCAGATAAGCCGAAGAGATTAATCAGAGAAGGGATGACCTGGGCCTAACATCTACAACAAGGATCCTGGCAATATCTGGTTGTCAGAGTTATCCATTAGAGTTGATTATATAACAGAGGGAGCGAGAGAGAGAGAGAGAGAGAGAGAGAGAGAGAGAGAGAGAGAGAGAGAGAGGCACTACTAGGTTGACTCCTGCCTTTAGTAAACAATCAAAACACAAAAATTGGTGTGATACCCTCTACTTGTGCTTGAAAACATTTTTCAACACACCTTTCACTAGTGTATGTCTTACTATCTATTGCTACACTCCCTCCAGGAAAAAAACGGGGTAATTCCAAGAATTGGACGAGGTAGGCTCACTTATGAAATATGACATGCTTCATCATTTGCCACCTCGTCCCACCCTGGTATGGTGGTATTACCAGGACGGACTCAACCTCAAGGTGGGGCTGGCCTGAGGGAGTTCCTAGAAATTACTTATGTTTTTTCTGGATAAAAACTTGGATCCTGCTTAATAAATAAAAAAGCCTTAGTATAAACCACAAATTATCCTTTATTTAGGTAGTATTCTAGGCTAATTAGAAAAAAAACCATAAGGTATTGTCACTGGATGTATATGGTCACTAAGACCATTGTATACTACTGAATAATCTTGGCAACATGTTTCTGCCCTTTCTAATGAGTCAAACGGTCTCGGGCCTTCATCAGGGCCAAGTATATATATATCTACACCACTAAACTTAATAGTGCTACACACTAAGCAGGACACACCCTCGACCCTATCTTCACAGCTAGAAACTCCATCTCCTTCAGTCACACCTCTGAACTCCCATGGACGGTCCAACGTTGTGTCCACTTCACCTACACAGCGAATACCCACTGCAGACGCCCACCACAACTTTAACGCAGGAACTGGAACAAGATCTCTGACGAGAAACTCACCCCCTCCCTCAGTGGCTCTGTACCCACCACCTCAGACACCGACCCCACCACCGCCTCCTGTACCTTACCCAAATGTATCACCAACTGCGCAAACACTGTTGCCCCCCTCAATAAATCTTCCAACCCTTGCATCAAGAAGGCCAGCTGGTTCTCCACCGAACTCCGGGAATCCAGACGAACCTGCAGACGTCTTGAGAACTATGGAGGTACTCCAAAACCCCAGTGAACCGCGCCAACTACAAAACAGCCAGCACTGCCCACCACAAACTCATCAGACACTCAAGGAAGAAAGCACTTCAGGACAGAATCTCCACCCACGAACACAACAGCAAGGAATTCTTCAGGATCATCAAAGAGTTCGCCCAACCCAACAGTGAGTCCATCGACATCCCAACCTCCTAGGACCTCGATGACAAATTCAGCGCCTTCTTCCATCACAAAATCAAGACCATTTATGACAACTTCAACAACAACACCCTCCATGAGGCACCCTCACCCTCTGCCTCCTTCACCACACAGCCGACACTGGACAGCTGGACCGCCCTCAGCATCGCAGACCCTAAAGTCCATGAGGACCACCCACTCTGGGGCCCCCAGGGACCCCTGTCCCCACCAAATCTACCACAGAACTGCAGGCATCATCGCTCCCGAACTACAAAGAATCAACCACTGATCCTTTGAGACCGCCTCCTTCCCCGATGACTGTAAAACACATGGAGATCACCCCTGTACTAAAGAAACCCTCGGCGGACCCCACTGACCTCAAGAACTTCAGACCGATCTTTCTACTTCCTTACCCGGCGAAAGTCATTAAAAATGCTGTCAACAGCCAACTCACCTCCTTCATCGACGAGAACAACATCCTCAACTCTTCCCAATCAGGGTTCAGGAAGAACCACAGCACAGAGACCGCCCTCATCACCGTGACAGACGACATCCGCTCCCTCCTCGACAGAGGAGAGACTGTGGCCCTCATCCTCCTGGACCTCTCCGCAGACTTCGACACAATCTTACACCACACCATAGCCAGCAGACTCCACAATGCAGGAATGCGGAACAAAGCCCTCGAATGGATCCGCTCATTTCTCTCCGGTAGAACGCAGTGGGTCAGATTTCCCTCCTTCATCTCAGAGCCCACGGCAACAAACTGCGGAGTCCCCCAAGGATCCACTATCAGCCCCACCCTGTTCAATGTCCACATAGCCCCTCTCGCTTCCATCATCAGAGCACACAGACTCAACATCGTATCGTGCGCAGATGACACACAACTCCTACTCTCACTAACCAACGAACCCAACATCTCGAAACACAACTTTAAAGAAGGAATGGAAGCAGTCGCCAGGTGGATGAAGAACAGCTGCCTACAACTGAACACAGACAAAACCAAAGTACTCATCATAGGCCCACATCCTGATGCCTGGTATGATACCTGGTGGCCCCCGGCCCTCTTGAACCCACCCCCACCCGTGGATCACGCGTGCAACCTCGGAATCATCCTGGACTCCGAACTCAAAATGGACTGCTAGATCAACGCCGTCACCTCTTCCTGTTTTCACACCCTCTTTCTCCTACGTAAAACTTTCAACTGGATCCCCGCCAAATACAGGAAACCGTCACGCACGCCCTCATCAGCAGCAGACTTGACTACAGCAATGCACTCTTCGTCAGGATCAACAAGAACCTCACCCGCAAACTCCAGAACATTCAAAACACCGCCACCAGACTAGTCCTTAACCTAATGCGCCATTGCCACATCCCCCAATACCTGCAGGCACTACACTGGCTCCCCGTCGAAGAGAATCACCTTCAAACTTCTCACCCATGCTCACAAAGCCCTCCACAACACTGGCCCTGCCTACAAGAACCACCGCCTCTCGTACCACGTACCCCAAAGATCCCTCTGCTCTGCCCAGCTCTCCCTGACCACGGTACCACTTATCAAGAAAACCAGAACAGGAGGTCGCTCCTTCTTCTTCCTCGTGGCCAAAACATGGAACACCCTCTTGCTCCACCTCCGCCAGACAGCAACTCTCTCCAAGTTCCTGAAGGACCTCAAGACCAGGCTCTTCGACAAATCACCATGACCATCCGGCACCACACGCAACCTGATGGGCTATGGTAGGCTTCTGATGATTCCCGGCGAGGGCTTAGGAGCCGCGTGCCCCCCCCAGCCCCCTTCCCCCAGCACCTTGAGACCCTTTCGGGTGAGTAGCTGCGCTTCACAAACCCTGATTGATTGATAGCGTAGCAAAGAACATATAGAGAGAAAACCTATCTCTCTTATAGAATTGCATCAGGAACATTACCCTAATGTTCAAATGTAAGTTGCTTCATGGCCTGTTCTGTTCGGGGCGGGTGCCACCTATGGTCACACTTGCGTCAAGGTGGAGCGCCCGCAATGGTCCTACCCTGTCCCAAAGAACAGCCGACCGGTACCGACCGAGGCAGAAACGTGTTTTCTTGGATATGCTTTTTTCTCTTTTAAGTAGCAAATTTGGTATTGTTCTCTGACCTAAGGTTCAGGTCATTTTGTCTGGTCATTTAAGGAATTAATCAACCTTAAGATTCAGAGCATAGATATATTTTCATTTCAATGTCTTTTGCTTGTTCATTGATTTTACAAAGGTGGAGATCAACAGATATCCTTTGGTTGGGTCATTTGAAGGAACAAATGAAGCAGTGGCATATTTCTAATTTGTTCATAATAAAAGGAATAGTCAGCTAGAAAAATACCAATCTATATGGCATAACTTGGATTCATAAACATATTGGAATATGTAGTCTCCTTTTGGGATGTTAAAGGTGATTAATGGAACAAGAGAGATTTAGATATAGATATTTTTCTATGTTGATAAAATTATTGAATTTTGTTTTTTAAAGAGAACGCTTAGCTATTTTAGTAAAAATCAACGCTTTTGGGAGTAAATAGCAGCACTTTGCCACTTTATCTGATATTGCACATGATTTTCCAAAAGTATGGAAAAGTTTAATATATTGTTGCACTCAATCATTTTCTCTTAAATCGCTAATTTAGGGATCTATTATAATATAAATTATAGTTAATTGTGTTATTAAAAACATGTGAGCTGCATATTGATATAGCGTTTGCCACATTACTCAATCACTTTAGTTGTATTATAGAGGATTTCTCAGAAAAGTTTCAATTTGTAAATGCTCTGTAATATTTAGCTAGACAATTTTAGAATTAAATGTGGAGTCAAAATGTTTCTGGGTCTCTTTTGATGCATATTGTTTGTGATAGCATTAGAACACTTTATTATATACTATGTGATTTCTTCAAATGTATGGTGGGGTATTGTCCTTGGGGTAGTAAAGGTAACATTATTAGTAAAGATAATATTTAACTTAATCACTCTGTTTACCTCAAAATGTGAATTATTTAGCGATTCTGCATTGTATAATGATATTAGGAAAGTAGATTTAACAGTGTAAGTTAAAAATGATTTGTGGGTTCTCTATGGATGCATTTTGTTAAACGAGTTGCTGACTCTACCCATTAAAAATTATTTTTTTAAAGTCTTTATTGCATTTATATGCTTTACATTTTGTGCACCCTTTAAAATCTGGGCGCAAATGCAGCCATGTGTTTGTGTCTAAAATGAAATGGCTGTGTACTAATCTGTTTCGAGTTTACTTAATTCCCTTGAATATTACTAATGGTTTCTTAGAAATTAAGTCACCTGTAACTGGATCACTGGTAAATAAAATCAAGTGCTTATTCATGAACTTTCTAACAAAGTTATGTTGGCTGTTATATGTTGTTATGTGTCTCAAAACTGTGGATCCTTTTAAGTTTTCTTCCCAAATCACAAAGGATTCTGCTCTAGTTTAGTTGTTTTGCCGTAGCCCCTTTGTTTAAGGCATTTAGGGCCAAAAGTACATAGGTAACTGTTTGCGATTAACAAATAGCGAATGTTTGCGATTTGCTATTGGGCAATCGTAAACACCAATACACAAATTTGTCTTTCACACATTTTGCGATTCACAGTGGGTCGCAAATAGACCTTCCCCATTATTATTCATGAGGTAGGTCTTGTTTGGGACCCATTGATACTCGCAACAATCATAGGGATGGTGGCCTGCTGAGGTCAGCAGGCCAAAATGTCTGTGAGTGCTTTTCAATAAAGCAATTATTTTTTAAATACAGACCGTTTTCCTTAAAGGAAAAAGGGATACATTTGAAAAATGAAAAGTCTTACTTTTATTTTTTAAGGCTAGGCAGGGGTCTGTGGGATCTCTGCCGGCTATTAAAAAATGTTTTTACAAACATTCACAAAGGGGAAAGGTCAAATGTTTTGTGACTGTATTTCGGTGCAAAACATTCACAAATACCGCTGCGATTTGGTATTAAGAAGGGACGCCCTAGAAATGCCTCTTTCTAATACCAAATTGCAAACCCAATTTGCGATTCAGTAAAAGATTACCAAATTGCAAATTGGGCCTTTGTACATTGAAAAGTATGTAGAGGATTGTTTCTAATTTGTGACCATTGACTTGAGACTTACATCCTGAAAGGTTATCTCAGATTTACTAAGGGCCTTATTACGAGTTTGAAGGTGGCTGTCCGAGCAGGGAGAGCTTGGCAGCACACCCGCAGTATTACAAGTTGGGCGGATTGGCTTTGGGAAGACTGCCGCTGGACTGCCGAGACCGTCAGCAGACCACTGACTGCCAAGTTCGCGAATGGGGAAAGGTAGGGGCCATAGGGCGATAAAGAGGAACTGCACAGCTGTGCATATTATGAGTTGCCTAATCCACAAGCGGACCACGGCAGTCCGACCGCCTGCTTCAAGTTGTCAGTGATGAAGGATTTGGGGTGAGTACTCAACCCTTTCTTCTTCTTCCTGCTAGAGTCTGACGTGGATCCCTGTCTCGAGATCCCCCTTTACAGCAGGATCTTCATGCCGAGGATTACGACCATGTGTGCGGCGATATGCAGGTGAGTCCTTTTCATCCCATATACCCATTTGCCAGGACTGCCCACATATGGGCTGAACCCCAGAAATGGGCATATGGTATTTTTCCACATATATCATGCATATGTGTGCATCCAACACCTATGCAGTCAAAATGCACACACAGGCAACGATATATTTGGAAAAAGTACTCACCACCTCCGCAAGATCCCCACCTCCATGACACTGGCCCCTTGGTCAACTTGTAATACGTCAGTCTTTGGATCACCGGTGCAGTGGGCTGCTGGCGGGGGCGAGTGTGGTTCTACGGTGGTCGGACCGCCAAACTTGTACTAAGTCCCTAAGTATGTAGGTGAAATTTGAGTTGAAGATAATCAAAATGTGGACAATTTCTGTAACCTCATTCTCTGCACCTTTCCATTTCACAAAAAAGATCATTGATATCATCATCATAAAATCTATATTCAGTTTAAAAAAAACAACCATAAAAGAGCATAATAGCATACAAACATGGAACATGCACAGAAAATACAATTGGTTAAAATTAATTACCAAACAGCAATAAAAACAGATTGAGAGGGCATGGCCAAGATAGCGGCGGAGTGACTGCTTTACTCCGGAGCTCTGCTGGGCAAGACTCTTTATCAGCAAATAATATAGCCACCATAGGCACGAAACAGCCGTGAAAGCTACCGCGAGGTGTGCTGACCCCAGGAGCGGACACTAGTGCATGGGAGGGCAGCAGGTAGTCTTGTGGTGCCTGCTACGGACCCATGGGGTGTTCATCAAAATGGCGGACGCAGCCCATAGTGATGGATGGGCCGAAGCCGAAACGATGGTGTGGACCACGATCGTCAGCAGTCCCGCAGACAAAATGAGTGGTGCATGTGAGGCGAGTAGAGCCCCGCGGCACCCAGAGGCACTGGTGGGGTGTGATCACCGGGCTGCAGCCGGCAGTAAGAGCAGTGCAGCATACCTGACGGGACGGAGACTGCAGTACTAGCAGCCCACAAACAGCGGAGGCCCAAGGGGCTTTCAGCTAGACTGTCGCAGAGTGGGCAGGCTGGCCTGGGAAACAAACAGCAGGGCCCTGACCACAGGACCATGCCTTAGAGAGATGGGTGCCCAGAGGCTGCACAGGAGGGTGGCAGCTTAACCCAGCAGTGCCTGCCTGGCTAAGCAGCATAAGCAGTACATGGCAGGCTGCGGCCCAGAGTGACAAGCAGGTCGAGGGCAGTGCGACTGAGCGGACCCTGTCTGGCAGCAGTCCCATTAGCATAGTGAGTGGTGCCTTCGGGGAGGGTGGTTGGCCCCTGCTGTGCCTGGAGGTACCTGGGGGTGCGTGTGCTGACCGGTGGCCAGTGGCCTGTGGACAGAGTGCAGACTGCCCCTGGAGCCAGTGAGGCAGTTCTGCGGTGAGAGGAGAACACAACACTCACAGCCCACAAAAGAGGAGGCCTGGGGGGGCATTTTGCTGGACCGAATCACAGGGTCTGTCAGCTGGTCTGGTTTAGGGTGAGCGGACCGGCCCGAAAGGAGAGTCAGCAGTGCCCCGGTTTGTGAGTCGTGCCTTGGGGAGAAGGACACCCAGGGCATGGAGCGACCTGCGGACTCAGTGGTGCCACCAGGGCCAAAGTGCACCAGAGAATATTGTGGGAGCGGGAGCACAACAACCGGAGGCCGCCGCAACCAGGGCCAACCTAGGAGTAGTTTGGCCTGGCCAAAGTGGGGCGTCAGAGGTGAACTGACCACTGGAGAAGAAACCAGCTCGTGGGAAGCACCCCCAGGTCCTCAACTGGACTGATGCGATAGCCCTTCCTGTGGAAGGAGGAGGCATAGGAGAGATGCCTAGTCAGTGGGGGGTTGCACAACCTCTGGGGACAGTTGAGACCCTTGGGGCTGGTGTGTGTGGCCTAAAGTAAGAAAGCAAACCGAACAGAGGGAAGAGCTACTGGCCCCGCGAAGACCCGGGAAGTGGCAATGAACTTCCTACAGCTGGACACGGCTGGGTGGAGATCCTGCTCCGGGACCACGGTCCGTGCACCTGGAGGGACCTGTTGACAGTATGTGGGAGTGGGGTCCGCAGATTGCAGCTAGGCTCAAGCCATAGCCAAGAATCCCAGATTGGCTGCGCATGGACCTGCTCACAGAGACTGGTCCTGAAGCCACCGGACCCCCCAAAAATGGCTACGGGACGGACAAAAAAGGATGGCACCATAAAGGACTTATTGTGGAAAGCGAGAGCCAAAAAAACTGAAACACACCCTGAATCCACCCCAGGAAGTGCGAGTTACATGGCTGTAACAGTAGAAGCGGCGGGGGCTGTGGAGCCAGTTACTCATCAATTCACGGAGCAGTTGTTTGGCGGAATGACTTTGTGGCCCTTCGTCAGGAAGTGGCAACAGACATCAGGGTCCAAAAATCTGGGGTGACGTAACTGGGGGATGCCCTCGAAAGAACGGGGGATGGCAGAGAAGAGGAGCTGCAAGACCACGCCTGTGAGCTCTTGGAATTAAGGGATCAAAATGAGGAGCTGTGCTACCAGTTGGAAGACTTAGAGAACAGATCCCGGCGCTCTAACATTTGCATCAAGGGGGTCCCACTTCTGGCGGATGCTAAAAATCTGGAAGAACTTGTGGTGAGGCTTTTCAAAGAGGTGGGTGGAAGTACAGGGCAAAGATATCCTCTTGGACCGCATGCACAGGGGAGGGCGACCAGCAATCAGACTGGGCCGACCACAGGACATCTTCACTTGTCTCCACTCCTAAACACAAAAGGAGAAAATCATGGCGGCAGCGCGAGATACTGCAGTCATATCCTTCGAAGGGATGCAAGTGGGCATCTTTCAAGACCTGTCCCCTTTCACTCTCCAGAGACGCAGGGCGCTGCTGCCAGCCACTGCCTTCTTGAGGGAAAAGGGTGTCCGATACAAATGGGGCCATCCGTTCCGGCTGTCCTTTGTCTCGAACAAGCAACACATGCAGTTCGCACACTGGAGGAGACGAGGTCAGTCCTGGGCCCGGATATAATGACGGAAGACGAACCTGGGTCTACTCACAAGAATCAGTTGGCACAGTCTGGAAGCAGAACATGGCGCCAGCGCCTACCCAAGAAGGGTCACACGGCGAAAACCCACGGAATCTGAAAGTACCAGAGAAAGAGAGGCACACGTTAGGCAACTTGAGCAGCGAGAGGAAGGGTCGCACACGGGAGGATCTTAGGCCCCCGAGGGAGCTGGCCTTCGGGCTATCTCACCACAAAAGAGCGAGGAGGCTGTGGGTCTCAGTAGGGTGGCTGACGCCCGGCGGGGCTCCCCCTCACATCTAGGGCCAGAAGCATGGAGAGGGCCAACTGCCAGGCTCACGGACCCACCTTATTTGGTGATACTCTCTCCTGGTTACGGGAGTACACTGTTATAAGTTGTTTACTTGTAATTGTCTTCTTTAACTGGGACCACTATCTTTGTTTAGTCCACCCTCTTGGGAGAAAAATCATCACACCCCTGGGGGATATGCTGGTAGACTATAGCACAGGCCCTTTACCGCAAGGACCTGAGAACATGGGAGGGCGCTCGTCCGATGGGCCCTCGTTTACTATGATCCACACCCCCTTTCATCAGCTTACAACCCTGCTGGTGGAAGTGGCTCAAAGGTGGCGTTAATACCGGGGCTAGCCCATTCTTATGGGGGGGGTGTGGGAGGCCTCCCCTTTTTATTCTCACAATTCCTACAGGGGTCACTGCTATACACCAGATTCTGATGGGCTATCCCCTTTTTGTTTGCTCAACAATGCCCCCTCCCCTCCTAACAAGTGTACCAACAGCTGCTCATCTGGGTTTACTGGTCAGAGAATATCATCCACTCTACAGACAGGCTGCCTGCATAAATGTTGACCCACAAGCACACAATCTTAAAATATTGAGCCTCAACGTCCGAGGTCTTAGTGCACCAGTGAAACGATTGGCTCTGCTCACAATTCTCAGAGACAGTAAATGTCTCTATTGCAAAAAAGGCATTCAAAGCAGGCAGATTGACGGCACCTTAGATCAAGATGGTTCGACAGACAATATTTCTCCTCTACTTCAGGGAAACGGGCGGGGTGGCCATACTATTAGCGACACACTTCCCTGGGAGGGTTCTGTCAACTCAGACTGAGATCCTGGGCAGGAAGTTATCCCTGAGGGTGGAGATCGGGAATTGCATTCACACAGTGGCATCCATATACCCTCCAAATGACTCACAAGATCCTTTTATTAGGGGGTCGCTAGGTGGCGCACGTCCGGAATGGCCGCCACGTTGAGGCTCCCGCAGTCCAGCTCAGATATCCGATAAATATCCTGGTTCCGAGGCGGCGATCGCTTGAGTACTAGGGTGCATTGACCCCCTGGACGACAGGGGCATCTGGAGGAGTGCGGTGCAGCGCCGGCGAGGCTTGCTGACAAGTGAGGTGGAGCCGCGGCGGAGCGGTGACCGGAGCCAGCCGGCGATCGAGGCCGCGGAGAGGAGGGGCGAGGCACCAGAGAGACGCAGCTTCTGCGCATGAGGCAGGCCCTGCTGTGAGACGGCGAACAAACTGGGGGCCTACTGGTGAGTCCTGGCATGCGCAATGGCTCCCTGCTGACGGCCACCGTGGAACGGGGGCAGGCTGCGGGGAAATTGAGAGTGCTCCGGCCCGGTGACACCCCCTCCGCTGTAGGAAATCAGCGAACGTGCCGAATTGCATGCATTTTGCCGGCGTAACGGCCCGAAGCACGGCGCGAGGCCTCAGGGCGGGCACTGGATTGTGGCTCCGGCACCCGGGGTGCCCTACAAGTTGGCTGTCTGTGCCCAGGAGTCGGCGTTTGAAGAGGAGGGGAGCCCCTGTGGTGTGGGGGACGCCTGGATTTCTGGCCCTGGGCTCCGCTGCTGGT
The DNA here is from genome assembly GCF_964204655.1 of Triturus cristatus. Lineage (NCBI taxonomy): Eukaryota > Metazoa > Chordata > Amphibia > Caudata > Salamandridae > Triturus > Triturus cristatus. The sequence continues at coordinate 575,813,529 of NC_140595.1, read as the reverse complement.
GGGGACAGGCACGATGCACGGGCCAGGGAGCAGCTGAGGGAGGGGTGCCGACCCCACAGAGACTGTTGATGTGGAGGACTTTGTTGCGTCTCTGGAGTTCGCATATAGATGGGATGGACGGGTGAAGAGGCTGTTGGCCACGCCGGTGGATACCTCTTGCCGGCCGCGGTAATATCTTGCTTGGCGCGCGGATTGAGGGGTGAAGGCGTTGGGGAGACGCCACGCGGTGGCCTGCTAGAGCAGTGGGACGGAGATTGAAGGCCTCACCTCCCCTTGCGGACAGATATATGTGCTAAGAGGACTGCGAAGAGTGACCTGTGACTCACGGCCCGGAGCAGTGCGGGGCGGACCTGCGCATTGGTGCGACAAGGCGTGGGTGGTAGTGGTGTCTGCAGCCCGCTTCGCGCTGGTGCCGGATGCAGCGTTGGAAGTCGAGGTGTTCGGCGGTGAGGGGAGCGGTGACGAGATGGGGAAGCCGGACGCACGTCAATCCCGACTGCAGTTTGAGGGCAAGAAGCCCGCAAAGCAGCAGTCGCCGGTACGGGAGAAGACGGCGGAGGACTCACAGTCGGATTCTAGGTCACAACCGGAAGTGGATCTTCACTCAATCCTACTGGAAATGCGGCAGGGATTTGTGACCATTGCGAATAAGGTGGACACGATCAGTAACCGCATGGACGCGATAGCCCGCACGATAGAGGGGCATGAAACGCGCCTCAAGGAAGCGGAACACCGCATTTCCGAAGAGGAAGACACTGCGACTCAGGTACAGAAAACGGCGGCGCAAATGGACAAGCTTCTTAAAGTCATAGCGGCTAAGAGCGAGGACATTGAAGCGCGCAGTAGGCGCAATAATATCCGCGTTTTAGGTATACCGGAAAGCACGAATACTGGGAAGATGGAAGATTACATCGAGAAGTTACTGACAGCAGTGGTGGGGCCTAACCTCCTGTCTACCCATTTCATAGTGGAAAGGGCTCATCGGTCGCTGGGCCCAAGACCGGCCCCTGGCAATCCACCCAGACCCATAATTGCGTGCTTGCTGAACTATAGGGACAGAGATACGGCCTTGAGGGTGGCCAGAGAGAAGCAGCAGCTGTTCTACGAAGGGATATCTTTCACTATGTACCCGAACTTCACGCTCAATGAGCAGGAGGAACGCAGAAAGTTCATGGCGGTGACGCAGAAGCTGCGGCAAGCCCAGATCGACTATGCACTATTGTATACGGCTCGCCTGCGTATTACGCATCAGGGAACTCAAACCTTCTTTACAAAGCCTCTGCAGGTAGAAGAGTTTCTAAAGCGGCTCCATAAGTCGCGACGACAGGCGGGGTCGCAGGAAGAGTCCCCCTAATCCCTTTTTTGTGGTTGGTACAGTGCTCGTTGGTGCTGCATGCGACTCGTTGCCATCTGAGGCTGTCTCGAGGAAGGGCGCCACGGCCCAGTTCGAGCTTAGACACGGTGATGCCGAGGCGCTCGCTGAACGGAGAAGCTGATGGGTTTCTCGAGAACAGTTACACAAGTCGCAGGAACTGTTGAGCTATGTTACAGCTGGACGCCCTCGAACTCTCTCCAGGCACAGGCTGACGGCTGTGTCCACTTGGACTGAGAGGAGGTTTCCGTGAGCCACCTGGATGCTTCCCCCAATTGGGAGATCCCCTTTGTTGTTTTGTAGTTGGGTTTTGCTCCTTATAATTTGCATTTTGAGTGCTGACTGGGGCACTTTAGAATGTGTGATTCTGATGCCGGAGCAATGGGGGGTGGGGGGTGGGGAACTTATTGCTGACATGTTTGGGATGTTTCAGTGGGTGGGGGAGGTTTGGGAGGGGGAACGTATAGTTTGCGGAGAGTCAGAAATGTGGTTGCTTGGTGGTCCCATATTTGAGCCATATGTGGGATTGCCACTGTTCAGGTATATACAATGTGTTAGGTGGATGGGGGGGCACAAGCGTGATGGCACAGGAGGATAGAGATGTACTGAATGTGATATCGTGGAATGTCAGGGGCTCAGGGGATCCGAGAAAACGGAGACAGGTTTTGGCCTATCTGGACCGGCAGCATATACAAATAGCTTTGCTGCAGGAAACTCATATTAATCCGCAAGTGGTTAATACCTTTGCTACTAAATGGGCAGATTGCCGATTATTTTCATCATACTCCTCCTATGCTCGAGGCACGGCCATTTTATTTAAAAAACAGACACCTTTTGAGATGGCGGGAGTAGAGGTGGACCCACAGGGTCGGTTTGTTATCACATGGGGCAGGCTGGGGAGGGATTCTGTCACGATTGTGAACTGTTATGGGCCTAATACTGATAGCCCTGATTTTTTTACTGTACTATGGGGCAAGATACTGAATGCCGGCTCTACCCATATCATCTGGGGTGGTGATTTTAATGTGGCTCTAAACCCGCTTTATGACAGATCTAATGCGGCCGGTCACCATTACACGCAGGCCCAGGAGGTGCTTGGTGGGATCCTCGCTGAGGGCGAGCTCATAGATGGTTGGAGATATACGCATCCGCAGGGAAAAGAGGGAACACATTTTACATCCTACAGAGGGACCTGGGCAAGGATAGACTACTGTCTGCTGTCTAGGGGACTGGGGCCGTCCATTTGCAGTGTGTCGTACTTGGCCAGGACGTTCTCGGACCACTGTCCGGTGAAATTAGGGATCATTCCGCCGGGGTATGGTAGACTTAGGCCGCGGTGGAGATTGCAACCCACAGCATTGTTGGATATGGTATTCCAGACAGAATTGGGAGAGGAGATTCAGGATTTCTTCATCCGGAACAAAGGATCAGTGGATAGTGTTGAGCTGATATGGGAAGCTTTTAAGGTGAAAGTCAGGGGCTTCTGCATGTCCAAAGGTTTTGGGGTGTTGCGGGACTTGCAGAATACGCTGCGTAAGCTAGACCGGGAACTGCATGAATTGGAGAGGCGGATGGGGAGAGGAGAAGGGGGTTCAGTGCAGGCGCAGTTTCGGGACAAACTAACTGATTATGAGGATGCGGCTCTTAGAGAGTCTAAATTTAGAGGCAAGTACTGGACGGCTCGCAGATACGGGGAACGGGAAAGGCCTGGCAGGGCACTGGCTGCGGTTACGAGGAGCCCGCGCTTCAATACCTACATCCTAGAAATACAAGGATCTGGGGAGCTGCTGCAGCGTGACACCAGCCATCTTAGACACGTTCATTGCACACTACAGAACTTTATACACATCCCAGCGGCAAGGGGTGCCGGAGCTGGATGACTTTGTGGGGGATATAGCGTTGGCTTGGCTGAGCGACGCGCACAGAGAATTTTTTATGCACCCCCTGGGGGTGGATGAAATCAGGGATGCCATTATGCAACTGCAGAATGGGAAGGCCCCGGGTTCTGATGGTCTACCAGCAGAATTTTATAAACAATACATTGATATCATGGCGCCAGTGTTGAAAGAGGTTTATGACGAATCCTTGGAGGTGGGTGTCCTTCCCCCTTCGATGAGGGAAGCGATAGTCACGTCTCTGCTGAAATCGGGCAAGCCCCCTGAGTCCTGTGACTCTTACCGTCCTTTATCGTTATTAAACTGCGACACCAAAATCTTAGCGAAAACGCTAGCTAACCGAATGGCATTACTAATGGAGAAGCTGGTACTCCCGGACCAATCAGGGTTTGTGCCAGGAAGGAACACCTCCCAAAATCTTAGGACTTTATTCTCCCTAATGCAGACGGTGGACCCGGAGTTTCCTCTGGCCGCAGTGTTTTTGGATACTACCAAGGCATTCGATTCTGTAGAGTGGGACTATTTATTCGGGGTCCTACAGAAAATGGGATTCCCGCTTGTGTACTTATCCTGGATCAAGTTACTCTATACCTGCCCCACTGCCAAGATCTTAATTAATGGGCAGGTGTCCCAGCCAATTGCAATCTCGAGGGGCACTCGTCAGGGATGCCCCCTATCCCCCCTGTTGTTTGCCATAGCTGTGGAGCCGCTGGCCTCCAGATTACGCCAAGTTCATCAAGATAAGGTGTTTCGGTGCTGTATGCGGCAGCTACTAATTTCATTGTATGCTGACGACATGACACTATATATCAGGGACCCAGAGCGGAATACGAATGCTGTTTTACGTGAGTTCATCCGGTTTGGTAGACTGTCGGGCATCAATATCAATTGGGGAAAGTCGCAATTCTTTCCTCTCACACCATCGGTGTCTAGATTTCCTTTAGATTTTCCGTTGGACTGGTGCGATAGTGATTTGCGATATCTGGGCATACAGATCACCAGAGATAAAGAGGAAACACTACGGGCTAATTATGGTACAGCTATCACGCGACTGGCAGCCAGTGTTACACGCTGGATCTCGCTGCCGCTCTCGCTGGCGGGGAGGGCTTCCCTCATTAAAATGGTTGTATTACCTCAGTTTCTTTACCTTTTCATCAACATACCGTATCACCCCGGGCAGCATTTCTTTCAAGTGTTGCGCTCAGAGTTGATTAGGCTAGTGTGGGGAGGGACGCAGCCACGACTTAAATGGGCGACCTTAATACGACCGTATGATCATGGGGGCTTTGATATCCCTGATTTCGAACTTTATTTCCTGAGCGCGCAGGCGCACTATGCCTATTATTGGATATATCCCCCCAGATATATGCCGCAAATAGCGGTGGAAGACTGGTTGGCAGACCCGATACCACTGAGTGGCTTGATACATGGGGCTGTGCGGTCCCGTGCGACGCCACCAACTACTGTCACAAGCACGGTGGATGCTTGGAATAAGATAGCGGATTTGTTGGATGCGCCGGTACTGTATTCCCCCCCGATTGCCGCTGACATATCATCCCAAGTTGACCTTGCTGCAGGAAAAGGGGTTTTTGGAGTTATGTCGGCGAGTCCGGGTCTCCACATGGGGAGACCTATTTCACGCTGGGGAATTTCACACCTTCTAACACTTTTCGCAAGGGGTGCAATGCACACCATTGGATGTGTTCCTGTATGTCCGCCTAAGACAGGGTATACGTTCGATTGTTCCGGACTTCCCGCGGGAGCCCCTGAGTCTGGTTCCGCTGCACAGTCTGCTCGCCTCCAGGGATGGACGACATCTAGTATCTACTTTATACACTGCTATACGGTCTAACAGAGACGGGGACACCTGCCCGGCGCGAGCACAGTGGGAGGAGGAGCCTGGGGAGGAACTCACTGACGAACAGTGGCAATATTGCTGCTCGCAGACGGCGCGGATATCAGCGAGCTGTAGGCTGCGAGTCATACACTATAAATACCTGCACCGTCTTCATACACACCACTTAAGAAGCACAAATTTAAATTAGCCACAACTGACCGATGTGAGCCATGTCATCAATCGGCGGCAGGGTTCCTGCACTTAGCGTGGGAATGCCCGAAAATACATGAGTACTGGGAACAAGTGCTAGTGGCCCTAGAGAAGATGACGGGTGGGGAAATCGAGAAAAGTCCGCTGACAGCGCTGTTAGGTTACACGGCGAAGGTGCCTTGCGCCTACAGGAAATTTCTGGCGACGTCATTGCTGCTAGCTAAACGGAGGGTGGCATGTAAATGGGGTAGGGGCAGGGCCCCGAAATTTAAAGAGTGGTTGGCAGACCTAACATATTGTCAAGAACAGTCTGCTATCTATGCCGAGATGGTACCAACTGCCTCCAAACCCAGAGATATATGGCAGCCGCTGCGGGGATACCTACTCCTGCACGACTCGGTAGATGGGGATGCTACTCCGCTTGCAACGGCGTAGCGACGGACAGGGCTGTTGTGCGGGAGGGTTCGCTGGCAAAGACCACAGCTTGCTGGATCAGCGGGTCCGGATGGTCGAACATATTCTTGAATGCTGACAACGAGGGGTTGGATTGTCTGTCTCTGATTGCAAAGTGCCTAGTAAACTACCCCTAGCCCAGGCAGAATGTTATGACAGTCCGATATGTGTTGTATATGCTCTCTTTTTTGTATTGATATGGCTTAACAGAATGACTATATTGTGGATGGCGCAGATGGGGTGCCAAGCGACAGAAACCACTGGAATGTTCTATGGCTCCTCGCACATTGTAATGCTATATGCTGCTGTATGTTATGTTAAAATTATAAATACATTTCAAATTAATAGTAAAAAAGAAAAAAAAAAAAAGATCCTTTTATTAAAAAAGACCCTGGGGCAGATACTGACTTCCCCGGATGAAGATTAAGTAAAAGAAGGGGATTATAACATCGTGCAAAACCTCACACTAGATGGATCGGCGCTAAGGTCAGTCAGGACGGGGGCACTCTCATCCACTATGCAGAACTAGTTAACGGAGGTAGGCCTGGTAGACATATGGCTCTTTCACAACTCCTCCACTAGAGAATATACTTTTTACTCGGCTGTACACCAAACCCATGCACGTCCAGACCTTTTCCTGACCTCCCCCCATGTGGCTCTGGCTGCGGTAGCAGTGGAGATAGGAGCGGCTGCTCTATCGGACCACCCCCGCTTACACTGTCACTTAGGGTGCAGAGGGGGCGGCCTCTCAGAGGGGGTGACGATTGAACCACAGGCATCTCACATACGAGTCCACCGTGGAGCAGACCAAGAAGTCAATTCAGGATTTCCTTGTATCAAACGATAGCGGCTGCACATCACTTGCAGTACTATGTGGCACATTAAATGCAGTGCTCCGGGGGCAGTTCTGGCTATCACAGCAAGGCTAAATAGGGAAAGGAGGGACAAAAGGGGAAAATTGGAAAGCACAGTCAAAGAATTAGAAGCAGTACACCAACATAGTGGCTCCATCCAAGCCAGGAGACCGCTTACAGTGGCGCGCAAGCAACTGAAGGCGTTGGATATAGATAGAGCCGAATTTACACTGCTGCGCACGAAGCAGACATTTTATAAGGGAGGGAATAAGGTGGGGAGGCTACTTGCACACAAATTACGAGCACAGGTGGAACAGGGTTTGGTTGTGGAACTCGAGGACCAAGAGGGGAACAATTTACAGGCTGACCATCTTATAGCTGGTGAATTTGAAGGCTTCAGCTCTCCCTAACGCTGAAACGCTGCATTAGAAGGCTGCGGCATCCTATGTCATAGAAGCCTCAGTCACCCCACTCCCAGCCCTTGGAGGTGGTGAAAATGGACGCCGACATAGCCCAGAAGAAATACTTAGGGCCATCTGTAATCTCCCCTCTGGGGAAAGCGCCGGGGGATGATGGTTTCACCCCTGAATTTTATCAAATATTCGCATCAGCTCTTACACCCATCATCACCCGCCTTTACAACTTGTTTAGCGAATCCAGGCAGGTCACACCATCCATGCAACTGCCAACTATCATATTTTTAGCAAAGCCAGATAAAGACCCAAAGAAATGTTCATCATATAGCCCATCTCTCTGCTAAAGGTTGACTTAAAAATCTTCACCAGTATACTGGCGGCGCGATTAGCACCTTCTATGCAGGGTCTGATATACCCTCATCAGTCATGGTTCATCCCTGACAGGAGCTGCAGCGACGGCACTAAAAGACTCTGCCACATTCTCTATAAAACGCAACATACACAGGTGGCACCCATAGTCCTATGAGTTGACGCAGAAAAAGCTTTTGATAGGGTTCACTGGCCTTACCCAAAAGCGGTACTTGCAAGATTTGGGATGGGAGAACGGTTTCAACGCTGGGTTAACTGCAACCACACCCTCTTGGAGGCCAGTGTTAAGGTAAACGTAACCTCGTCTTCCCCTTCAGGATATCTCGGGGGTTGAGTTTCCCCCTATCCCCTTTACTGCTTGCGCTCTCTAGGAAGCCGTTTGCCAAACGTGTTCGTCACCACACTAACATCACAGGGGTGCGAATGGGTGATAGGGACCATAAAATATCACTTTACACAGACGATGTGCTTCTGCTCAACTCCCTGACCCCTCTCCTACAATAAATAACGATCTCTGGCCAGGTTTCAGACTTTAAAGTTAACTTACAGAAAACACAAGCCCTCAGCTTAACCATTTTGAGGGCAGATTAGCGGCAAATCTATGATTTGTTTCCTTTCGAGTGGGCCACCACTGGGGTGACATGCTTGGGCATCCGGATCTTCACTACACCCGAACGCACGGCACAAGAAACCATGCCACGCTCATTGCAATGATGAGGTCGGAACTCTGGAATTGGAAAGCACATACATTGTCTCGGCTCGGTAGAATACCTGCAATTAAAATGACGTTACTCTCCCGGGTCCTGTATGTCATGCAAACACTCCCACTACAACCTCCTGCCTCGGCATTGTCTACACTGCAACATCTCGTTCATGAGTTTATAAAGAGGGGAAGAAAGCATGGCTGGCGCGCAGCCTGATATACCTTAAGCAAAAAGACGGAGGGTTTGACGTCCCACACTTAGAAAGTTACTACCAAGCGGCCCAATCCGGTACATGGTGGAATGGTACAAAACGGATTCAGAAACGCATTGGTGCTTTATTGACCGCTCGATTACCCTGACCCACGTGTGGAAAATACAGTGGTTACCAAAGAAATATAGACCCATCGGAGCGTATATCTCAACCATAATGAGGTCAACTAAGGGGGCCTGGGACAAGGTACAAGAAAAATGACTCCTATCTACACCAACGTCCCCCCTGACCCCTTTTGTAGGCCACCCAAACTTTCCCCTGGCACTGACTGAGGATGGCTACATTAAGTGGCAGGAAGGGTGGGAGATCTCTTTGACGAGAAGGGGGGTGATGGACTTCAAGGAGCAGGATATAGTTTACCCCCCGACGCTCATTGGCAATACATAGCTCTGAGGCACTGGGCCACACAGCCCAACATATGCCCACATGCTAGCCGACCACTGGAAGCATTTGAGAAATGGTTTGTTACCCGCCATTTGGACAAAAGATAAAAGATTGCTTTCAGATATCTATAGCTTTCTTTTTGCCCCCCACATTCAAACTAAATCTCCAGCGCAGCGTAGGTGGGAGAATGAATGTGAAATGGAATTCTCTGTCAAAGACTGGCACAACATAATACACAGGGCAAGAGCGTCCTCTTGCAGCACCTCCGGCAAAGAGATGTTACTCAAAATTGCCCACTACTGGTATTATACTCTGGCGAGGGTCGCAAAGTGGAAAGTGGGTGGGGACACACAGTGCTGGAGGCAATGTGGACAAGAGAGTACCTTAACACATCTACAATGGGGTTGTCTCAAAATTCAACAATTCTGGTCAGCAAGTCTCACGGATATAGACAAAATTTATGAAACAGATGTTCCCATATAATACTGGGCCTGCCCAATGCTTTAACCTTTCCTCTATGGTCTTGACAGCGTAGGGCTATCGCCCGGGCCCTGGGAGCGGCTAAGAAGGCACTTTTGATCAGATAGGGCACAACCACGATCCCAACCCATTTAGACAGTCTGCATAAAATGTGGGAACTTGTGTGCATGGAATAACTGACAGCAGGGGTCAAGGGCATGCTACCGCGCTTTCACAAAACATGGGGCTCAACCATTAGATTCTTAGCAAATGAATTTGTGGAATTGACCTGCCCGGTGTACCTGCGCGTGCTCCACCTCACGCAGGCAGTCCACGTTGAGGAATGATCCGCTACACAGAACTCCAAGAGATCCCATTTACTACAGACTACACTCAAAATGATGTTCACCTCCCTGGGTTGTCGAGCCCCCCTCCCTCCCTTTCTTTTTTCCCCCTCCTCTCCTTTCTCCCCCTCCCTTCTTCTTCAGCTCTATGTTTTAATCCTATTATGTCTTCATTTTCAGATTAACAAATAGTTATTACTCCCCACTGGCCTATGGATGTAGGTGGCGGCTAGTGTTCTGAGCTTTAAAAACCAATAAACAGACTTAAACCATAAAAACAGATTGAAACAACCCTTTAGCAATAATACATTTTAAACAATTGGGTCTAGAAACCCTTGATCACAGCACTGCTTGTAAAAACAAGAAACTGCATGTAAAACATGTTCGTTAGGAAACAGCTGCAAATACATAAGTGCAGGATGTACTTGCTTAAAGTTTAGAGACTTCAACAATGGTATAATAAACTGCTTTCTCTAGAGGTCTATTGTTGCAGCCGCAGGGCAACATGATGGCAGAATTAAACTAGGCGCTGGGGGATGCCAAGATGGTGTAACAAGTTAAACCTAAACCTAGCCAAAACAATTCACATTGGATACCTGGGCTAGGTAAGACTCTGGGCCCTAAACTGTTTTCAGGAACAAATGATCCTGCACCATGGGTTTCTTCATCTCTGCTTGTTCTCTGATTAACAATACATGCTCTAAATCAAGGCCCTTCTCAATTCTGAAAGAGACAGTGAGTGAGGATTCAAAAATATATCCGTTTGGCCTAGGTTAGCAAAGGCTGCCTTCACATAAGCGATCCGGGGTAATTATATTTGGTCAAGGGAAAGGCAGTCTGAAAGGATCTGTCTGTTCAGCTTAATACCCTCCCTGGTCCAGATCTTAACTCAACACACCAAAGGTCTGTGGGTGACTATGTCGGCTAAATATTTTATTTTAAGCTCCTCTTGGACAGAGAAGTCTGGAATGCTTTTAGGAACCTGCACCAGCTGTCTTACAAATTGATTTGGCGGTCTCAATGTCGTCAGCCTTCACATATCCCCATACCTCACTGCCATACAGGACCTGCAAAACACATTTGGCCTGATAGATGTTGAGTAAAATACATGGCGACCAGGAACCCAACCTGCGTGTGAACCTTGTGTATCTAGGCCGAAGAACAATTTTGTTAGTCATCTCAAGATAAATTTCATTATGCACCACTGGTTCGTCCACCAACCCATATGAACATTTACATTGTTGGATTCATAAGAGGTACCCATAGCTGTACCAAGCAGCCTGTAAAATTTGTTATCAAACATAAATATATTTTATTCAAGCATAACTCCATAATTCTGACTAGCATCTTAGTATGTTTGTACAATCACAGAGGGCATGATCTCAGAAAGTGTCCACATCTTCTCTGGCCATCTTAATGTCTAATGCTTGTATATATTCAAGATACATCTAAAGTTACAGAGAAGAAATCCTCCTCCCATTTGATTCTTCCCAGAATGTCTGTGATATCCCTAATGTAGGATGCTCGTAAGGTCTTAAAAAGTGATCAATATACACTGAAAGTTTTATCAAAGAGACTTTCTTGTGCTCAAGTAATGAGTGTACCAGTAGGGTTATCTCTGTGTTTGTGCACCTTTGTAGTAAGTATAGCACTGTAGTCATCAGCTCATCTTTTTAAGATGCCTGTGTGAGCTTACAACTGGCAAATGATGTGCAAGGTCAGGATCCATTCCAACTTGTGACCACTTGTTAGTGAAGAACACTTAGGTGGTTTGATTCTTCGCACTTGTGTATGCTTGGGTGGGAACAAGTGTAGAAAAATGGGCTGCAGGTCATTTAACCCCCTGGATTTTACCTTTTTTAGATTATTGGTTTAGGGACTTTTACTGTAAGTGAGGCACACTAAGCAAGTCTCACTCACAGCTAGATCTGTTTAAAAGAATAGGAGTACCAGCTGCCACTGTCTTTTAAAACAAGGTCCACTGATGTGTAGCTAAGAGACTCTAGAATGGCTGCACGCAAAGACGTACGCACATCTGTGTGTACACTAGTGCGGGCCGAGTAAGTGGTACTACCATCGATCTCAGCCTGTTATCTTCACACAGGTAGCCTTTTATGTAGGGTTGCTGACTTGTGCAGGATCTCTTATGTGAGGGAGCATTCAAGACTAAGCCTGTAGTGCTTCACTGAAAAGGATGTGAGATTCACTGTACTGTACATTATGGGAAAAATCTCCATCAAAGTACACATTTTCCATAATTAAGCTTAAAGAGTAGGATGACACACCAATCGTATGGGAAACAAGGATCATGAGTGCAGATTTTATGTGACCTTTATCATATCTTCACTCCTTCTAGCTCTTGAAGAATTATTGAATTTTTTTGACTCTGATCCTAATTTGATTTTTACTTTTGTTCACCCTGCTTGTCCAAGTAAATTAATTTGTGGGCCAGCAAAAGGATCAAAGGCCTCCACATATAATAGGACATTTGATAATGATTAAGCTGTACATGCTAAAGGAAAAGGCAGGGACAGAATCTGTACATGCTTATTACTTTTTACACCGTAACAGACATAGGAAGGCTCAACCCAAGGAAAACACAGATGAGAAGGCCAGATCTCTGGAGCCAAGCTGAGGGGGTGCTCCCCTTTGATGTTTTGGAGGAAATAAACCAGGCAGCTGTTGTACGTAGGGCTGAGATTTTTGACCTGCAGAGATGCCTTTCAACAGACTAATTTAAATCTTTATGTTGGAAAGCCCCAAAATGCAGGAGGGTTGGGACAAGGGTGGGGGAATGATCTATATTTCTTGGATTGAGCAGAGGTGCCTACTGTCAGACCTGACATCCTTGGTGTGGTCTTCCCATAAACCTTTTGCTTTCTCCTCTCCTGTTGTCTGGAGTTTGTTTATTTTTTTTGGCATTAGGACTGCTAACCAGTGTTACATACACCCAGGGCATGTAAATGAAATACTACTAGTGGACCTGCAGCACGTATTTTTGTAACCTACTAAAGTAGCCCTTTAAAACATGTCTCATGGCCTGCCAGTGCGGCTGTCTTGATTGCGCCTATAAGATAATCTCAACACCCAGTGCAGCAAAAGACTTTAACACAGCACCTTTAGAAAAGGATTTTATTTAAAAAAATGCAAGGACTCTCTCTTTTAGAATAAGGCTTGGGGTTTTATTTTACACAATGCTCTCTAACAGAAAGGCTTTCCCAGATGTCAAATGCACAAGATTCAAATACACAAAGATATATATATATCTATGTTTATATGCAAGCAATAATAACACACTTGGTAAATATAATGCATGAATAATACTAATGAATAAACAAGCAGCAAATAATATGAAATAAGACTCAAGCAAATATACTGGACGTCCTGCAAGAGTCAGAAAGATATATATATATACATACATCAGATGATTACTTTGGATGTGCACCTCATCTCACTCCTACGTCACAAAGAAAACACCTCAAATGATCAAAGCCACTGGCCAAACATCACAACGGCAATAACCAAACTCAATACATCACTTGGTGCAAACACCGCATCTCACCCACTCCTGACTGGGGAAGTTAAAACAACCGGGGTTTGCGAGCCTCTGCAACCAGGGTTCCACTCTGAGTTTGACGCGTCCGCCCCCACTCAAATTCCAAACTCCCGGTTTCTGAGTCAGCAACCGTCCGCTTTAAACACACTAGAAGGTTTGAGAAAGATCTCCCCACGGGCCAGAGGAATCTTACCAGAACTGGGCAGGTTCCAAGGAAGCATTCCCACGGCAGGAAGGAGTTCTCACGTCCGCTTCTCCAAATCTCGCATGTTCCAGCCTTTATCTTGACGAAGCTCACAAAGCGTTTCAGAGTACATAAACAATCCCTCACAAAACAAAAAGATCTTGAGCGTGAATAACCCAAGCAACTTGCAAGCGCTGCTGTGCATGCAGAAAAGCTGAAGCAAGGCAAAGCCAGGAAAAAAGGATGACATGAGGCCATGTCAAAGCCAATAGTAAGAACTTCATAATTCTCATCAATGTACAACGCAATGCACAATTGTGCACAACTGCTTATAGATTCACCCACTTTATCTCTCAATGTACAACACCGAGCACATGTGTGCATCACTGCCCACAACACTGCACTTCGAAACCAAAGAGTACATTCCACAACTCTCTCTCCCTTTCACGCTTTCAAATGCACATCCCACATGTTCTATTCTTGGCAAGGCTGTCCTACTCCGTGACAGCTCCCACTGAAAGACAGCAAGATTACAAGAAAGAAACTTGTAAGAGAAGCAGGCATATGCAGGACCGTCGTACATCCAGGCTAGGATAAAATAACACACTAAAGTCAGTGAAAAAAATGGTAGTCAAAGGTCTTCACTGGGTGTCAAACCACAAGAGTGCCTCTAACACTACAGCAGCCTGCGTTAAGTTTTGAACTGGCAATTCAACATGGAAAAATAACCCTTTTGCCAGGCCTAAACCGTCCCTTTTAATACATATAAGTCATCACTAAGATAGGCTCTAAACCGCCCACAAGGCAAAGTGCATTGTATTTCAAGAGTAGGACATGTGTTTTTAAGTGAACTGTGATGGAAGGTAAAGCAGTGTGCTCTCATCCCCCTTCTGTTTGAAAAGGCTCCCTTGAGCCATTGAGCTGACAAGCGTTTGGAGATGTACCTGTGTGCCAGAGAGAGCTACTGAGACCTGAGAGGATTGTGGCAGCTTTCTCAGCAACCTCAGATGAATTTCTTTTTTATCTCTACTGATGAAGGATAATATCCAGAAACGCATGTGGCTAAAGATTCACAGCACTAACCTGCACCAACTTTGGTGAAACACTTCAGGAAAAACCCAAGTACGCATTTAAAGTGAACTGCATTTACCATAATGCTAAGGGGTGGACTGTGCTGGGAGGTAAAGCAGTGTGCTCCCATCCACCTTTTATGTGTTTTTACATTTTACATGCCCTGGTAGTCAAAAACTCCTAACTTTGTTTTTCATTACCATAAGGTCCATCTCTGCCATGGGATGACATTGGGTTACTTTATTACAAGTAGAAATGTCATGTTTGGTCCCAAATTATTTGTAATTTAAATTCTTCTTTAATGGTAAAGTCGGATTTTAAGTTACAATTCTGAAAATACCACTTTTAAAAAGTTGGCATTTTCTTGTCTACTTGCTTGCAGCTTGTGTCCTGGGTCACATGACAGTAAATAGCTTAACAGTGGCCTTTGTGTATTCTTCCCAGACAGTAAGACAAAGGAGGACAAGGTGATGGAAAGATGGTCCAGCCTGCAAAGATGGGGGAGCGGAGCTGTTCCCTGGCTCAATTACATTTCAGATGGCTGCCTCTAGCACACTCACAAAGGAACCTGATACCAATTTCGCCACTCCAGACTACTTGTAGTCTGGGCAGGGAAAGGAAGGAACTTTCTAGAACAAGTTGTGGGGGGTAGTCTATAGGTTTCCCCCACTACAAAGGCTAGCACTAGGTATACATATTTGACCCTCAGACCAACTCTTTAGTACACTCCTGGACTTGTGGAGGACATCAGAAGGGCTGTCTTGGACCCCCAGAGTACTGCCCTTTTGCTTGAGGCATGCCTTGTACTTTAGAGGACTGCTTGCTGCTATCAAAGGATTTATCATCTGCTTGAGGCTTGCTTTCCACCCTCAGCGTACTGCCCTGCTGCTTGTGACCTCACTTGCTGCTAGAACCCAGGACTATGAGAGTGACTTCCAGGGATAGTTGGCTGGCCTCCTGTGTGAGTTGTAGTGACATAACAAGGGCAAGAGGCCTTCAACCCTGCAATGGTCTCTGCTGGAACGAGTTATGACCCCCCAAGTGGTGCCCCTCCAGTCCTGGACCCTTGGTGGTGGTATTGAAGGTCGTGCTCCTGTCTAACTGTAAAAGTTGGGACTTTTATTTTTCACCAAAAGTGGCATGTGAACCAGCAGAAGACCGGGTCCTGACTGCTCATTTAGAGAGCACTGTAAGACAAGAAAAAGCATTTGGTTTTGTGTAGTGCAAGGTCGCTTATCATTAAATATTCACAGAAGGCAAACACATGCGCTGAAGATGGCAATGGAGCTGCTCTACAAATGTGCATGTTTTTTTTGTGCTGCCCCAGAGAGGGCAGGAGCCCAACTAATATATTGTAATGTATTATGAGGTCTGACATTAGTGCATCATCCCCTATCGGGACGCTAATGTCAACATTTAAGAAGCCACCTTCTTAAGTGGAGAAGTGTGGCTCAATGATTAGAGCGGCAGACCCTGATGCAGAGGTCTAGCCCGGGACCAGGGTTCAATTCCCCGGCTCAGCGGGTCTTGGGCTCAAAAATTTCATGGACCTGATAATTCTCGCCTCGGTACCATTCCAATCATGGAGTCCCACTCTGCAACTCTGGGCAATAGCTTGCTTAATCTCCACAACGCCCCCCACAATGCTAAGGATGCCCCGCCTCCACCTTGGGGGTGCCCAGGAGTGGATGCCTCACAGGGAAAGCCAGGATGGGTTCCACAGTGGTATTCGTACAAGCGCCTTGAGACCCTTGCGGGTGAGTAGTGCGCTATACAAGTATCAATTTACATTACATTTACACCTTAGTCACCTAGCGTATGCAATTGATCACCTCGGGAGAGGTTTCTTATGCATATAAGCATTTCTGGAATTGTAGCTTTTAGTCTTGTGGTTCTTTAATGCAAAGATATTTTGCAGTATGTACGACAGTAGAAACACTTATGAAAACAATTTCTTTGAATAATTACATTCTTTATTGGCAATGAGAAAGTTAACAGTGTGTTTTTATATATATATGTTAGACCTGTCAGCCCTTTGGGTGGTCCCTCCTCATCATTATTTATTTTGTCCCACTTTTGCCTCAAACCCTGTTAGTATTTTTTCCTTTTTGGGAACCACCAGACTTTTTCGTATTGATGCAGATTCAGGGAGCCATTTTATCTACCCCTGGAACTTCTGTCTGAGGGCCTGGAGCACACAATGGTGGCCACCTGTGACATCATCAGAACCCACTGGAACCTACTAGAACCTTCTGCAACATTCTGGAACCCTGTGACAGTTGGAGGCGGTTTGGAATGTTGGGAAGCTAAGCCAGAGTTGACAGTTGGAGCTGGCAGTTGGCACCTGACTGGTGAAGGGAGAGCAGCAGAAACCTGAAGGAGGAAGGAGTGAGGCAGCAGGGGTGGAAACTTGTGCCTGGAGTGGGGTCCATAAACCCACCCTTGATACTAGTCCCTACTGACTGAGCCCAGCCTGGAGCCCTGTGTGGGAAAAAGCAAGAAAAACCATCTTAAGGACCTGGACAGCAGGAACAGGCCTTAGAAGTAAAGAAAAGCAAGAATCTGACCTGTTTATTGGTTTCCCTGGAGTCTGACGTCGAGAAGCCTGAGACCTGGAGCCCGAGGTGGAGAAGCGGCGCTGACTGGAAAGCAGACGTCGTACCCGGAGCCGCCAGAGGTCGAGAGAGGGCGCCGACGGAGGTCGTGGAGAGTACCAGAGGTCGAGGAGGAAGTCATCTGAGGTCGAGTGAGCGGCGTCGACGGGGGAGTGAAGTCCGCCCTCCGGAGTCGCCGGAGACCGAGGTGAAGCGTGCCGGAGGTCGGGAGTGGAGATAGCACTCCGGAGTCGCCGGAACATGAAGAGGATCGTGCCGGAGGTCGGGAGTGGAGGTCGCACTCCGGAGCCGACGGAAGTCGACATCGAACCAAGACAGCCCGACGTCATCGAGCCGGAGGTCGACATCGAGCCGAGGCCGCCGACATCGAACCGGAGCTGCCCGAAGTCGACATCGAGCCAAGACTGCCCGACGTCACCGAACCGGAGAACGACATCGAGCCGAGGCCGCCGACATCGAACCGGAGCCGCCATCGACGTCGTCAAGAACTGACATTGCACCGAGGCCGCCGACATCGAACCGGAGCCGCCTCACTGCGTCGACACGACTCCAGCGGCGTCGGAGCTTCATAAAAAAAAGGGCAGTAAGTGGAATAGAGGGCGCCTAAGGCCCTGTGGAGCCCTGAGAGACTAACCTAGGGTGCTGGAACCAGCTTGATTGTGCCAGGGGTGAGCTGAGACTAATACAGAGGGGTTGTGTAGTGGGGGAGAGCCAGATCTCTAGATTCCCCCTTTATCTACCTCAGTTTAGGCCTCAGCCTTGTCCAAGCCAGGGAGTATACCCCTCAGGCCATCCACCTAACCACAAGCTGTGACTGGGCCAAATCAGCCCATAGTATATTAAATGTGATCTGATTTTACAAATGTCATTGTTGGCTGATATTTATTGAGGGTACTGTATTTATTGTATTTATCTAAGTTATTCCTGTGATGTATTTATTGTCCTGAGCTAACTTATTCCTGCACAGTATTTATTGCCTCACCGTATTTATTTGACCTGATCCTATTTATTGCACCTGTAAAGTGTTATTATTTATTTGACCTGCACTTTTTAAGGAAAAGCCTTGTGTACTGTGATTGTATTATTATTTATTTAATCAGCAACTAAGAGAAAAGAAGATAGAGGTATATTTTCTATATAATTTTTAAGGTGTAGTGTCGTTTTTGGAACGGATGCACGCATGGTTATTGTGTGGGTATGACGTATGCTTAACACGGTGCCTGACCCCTGACCACTCGAGCCAAGCTACCACTGTGTATGTCTGGAAGGACCCCGTTACCACCACCCTTCATGGTGTGGGAGTGGGGTTTTTCTAACATGATTGGTGTTCAGCGGCGGGATTGAGCTGTGCCTACGTATACTCGACAATAACTGTGGGTAGTCCATAGGCCTACACCTGGAGTTTTCTCAAAGCGGCCTTCCTAATTGTGAGTTTTTGTTTTTTCCAAATTTACTCTGGTGGTGGGAGGAGGTATTATAAAAGGTACCCCCCTGCATTGCTTCTGTAAAAACCTGTCTTCTGTTCTGAGTGGGCAAAATGGAGTTTGTGCTAGAAGACCTGGAAACCTATACCGTGGCCCAACTCAGGGAGTTTTGTCAGCGGGAGGGGGTGTATTGTCCCCCAGGAGCAAAGAAGGGTGCACTCCAAACCAGCTTAAGGGCTTGGGGGAGGCACGACGAGAAAGCAAGGCTGAGCAGGAAGACAGGGATGGAGAGCCTGACAGCGAGGGGGCTGGGATGTACCAACCTGAGGTGGGGAACCTAGTAGCGGGGCCCAGAACCATTTCCAGGAAGGGCAGCAGTGCCTCTAGCGGTGGCTTGTCTGAAGTGGAGTTAACAGACCGGAGGGAGAAAAGACAGCTCACATGGGACTTAGCAAGGCTGGAGAAAGAGAAGGAGGAACAGAGGATGGCTCATGAGCTAAGGCTGAAAGAGATAGATCTTCAGATCCTAAGAGTCGGGGCACACACTGTTCCTAATGGTGGCAGCAAAGACCAAGAAAGAGAGTTCACTAGGGAACCCAAACCCTACCTGCCAAAGGACATAGTAGCTAGCTATGGAGTGGGCGACGATATTGCCAAGTGGCTAGCGGCCTATGAGGTCTCGTTAAGGGCCCATGGGGTTCCAGACAAGTACTGGGGAGGGGGATTGTACAGGTACATGCCTCCAGCTGGTAGGGATGCTTTATTGGCCCTAGAGGAGGATGAGCAGACCCACTACCCCACCATGAAGGTGGCGCTCATAAGAAAGTTTGGACTAACACCCGAAAAGTACAGACAGAAGTTCCGGGGTAGTCACAAACTGGGCACACAGAATTGGGTGGACTTCCTGGACTATGCAAAGAAGGCACTAGAGGGTTGGATTCAGGGCAGTGAAGTGAGGAACTAGGAGGGGTTGTTTGATTTAGTACTGAAGGAACACCTGCTCGAAAAATGTTTCCCTGAACTGCGTCAACACCTGGTGGATAGCAAGCTGACCAATCCCCGGAAGCTTGCTGAGGAGGCGGACATTTGGGCTAGTACCCGGGTGTCCACAAGGGGGACTGGAGGGGATACTCAAAAGGCCGGACAGGGCGCCCCCCAGAAGAAAGAGGGAGGGGAAAAGAAAAAGAAGTTCTCCAAAGGCCCCCAAAATAACTTCCAAGGGAAGGGAACAGGATTCACCCCTAGGGCTAACCCACCCAGAAACCCTAATCCTGACCAGAGTCAGCAGCCAAGGGTTGTCCATTGCTACGAGTGCGGTGGCGTTGGACACTACAAGGGAGATGCGAAGTGCCCGAAACGACCACCCCCTCCCATTGGAGGAAAGGCCCCCGGAGTAGCTAGTGCAGTGCTCGGGGAGGAGAGGCCCTTAACTAAGGGAAGGGAGTGGGCGGGTGTCACTTTAGTGTCCCTGGGAGAACGGGAGATGGTTCCTAAGATCCAGGTGCCCGCAAATACCGCAAAGTATGGGCAGTGGGTCACCATCAACGGCCAAAGAGGGGAGGCTCTGAGAGACACAGGAGCCAGTATGACTATGGTACGTAGCCAACTGGTGTCTCCAGAGCAGGTAATTCCCGATGTACTCCACCCAGCCGCGATGGCTGACGGCAGAACCGGCCACTATCCGGTGGCCGAGGTTCCCTTTGAATGGGGGGGGGTTGCAGGTTCACTTCGAGTTGCCGTAAGCCCTGCCGTGCCAGTTGATTGTCTGCTGGGAAATGACATGGAGCACAATGCTTGGAAGGAGGTGGAATACCGGACTCATACTGAGATGCTGGGTACACCTGACTGTGCCTGTGTGAGCACAAGGTCCGGGACTACCCGGAGAGGGAGTTCGTTCAGGCTGGAGCCTGGAACAAAGGCCCAGCCAGCTGCCAGTCAAGGGCAGAACCGAGGACAGGAGGAGCCTGCCTCGGCGTCCGCACCCCGTAGGACGGATAGGCCACCGGAGGTGGTGGACCAGGAGTCTGCGGTGGGGGATGTCACCAAACTGGAGGACCTACCCATCCCGGCCGAGTGGCACGTGGAGGGAGGCCCGTCCAGGGAGGAATTCTGCCAGGGCCAGAGGGAGTGCCCTACCCTTGAGGGGCTGAGGCAACAGGCCAAAGCCCAGGCAGCAGGGAACGTTGAAGGGAACTACAGTGTTTACTGGGAGGATGGCCTCCTCTACAGTGAACCCAAGGCACCCCTACATGGATCGTCACAAGCCTTGGTAGTCCCTCAACGTTATTGAGCCTTCCTTCTGGAGTTGGCTCACGAGATCCCCTTGGCAGGACACCTGGGGCAAGACAAGACCTTCGCCCGTCTTGTCCCACACTGTTATTGGCCTCAGATGAAAGTGTCGTCCGACACCTACTGCCGGACATGTGTGTCTTGCCAAGCCAGTGGGAAAACAGGGGTGAAGCTTAAAGCTCCCCTGGAACCACTTCCTGTCGTTAGCACCCCCTTTGAAAGGGTGGGCATCGACATTGTGGGTCCGTTAGATCCACCTACTACAGCTGGTCACAGGTTTATCCTGGTTTTGGTGGATCATGCCACACGGTACCCAGAGGCAATACCTCTGAGGACCATAACAGCACCTGTTGTGGCTAGGGCCCTGATGGGAATCTTTACCCGAGTGGGTTTTCCCAAGGAAGTTGTGTCCGACAGGGGGACCAACTTCATGTCAGCGTACATACGGGCCATGTGGAAGGAGTGTGGAGTGACCTACCGGTTCACCACTCCTTACCACCCTCAGACCAATGGTCTGGTGGAGAGGTTTAACAAAACCTTGAAAGGCATGATCAGAAGTCTGCCTGAAAGCCTGCGGAGGAAATGGGACGTCCTCCTACCCTGTCTACTCTTTTCTTACAGGGAAGTGCCACAGAAGGGAGTGGGCTTCAGCCCCTTCGAGCTTTTGTATGGGCACCCTGTACGTGGACCTCTCAACCTGGTGAGAGACGGATGGCAAAGAACTCCCAGAAAGCTTCCCCAGGACGTGGTGAGCTACATGCTGGCCTTCCGGAGCCAAATGGCTAAGTTGTGGAAGCAAGCTTCTGACAACTTGGAGGCCAGCCAAGAAGTAATGAAGGCGTGGTATGACCACAACGCTCACCCGGTGGAGTTGGAGCCTGGCCAGAAGGTGTGGGTGATCGAACCAGGAGAGCTTAGCGCCCTCCAGGATCGCTGGTCAGGACCCTTTGAGGTATTGGAGAAGAAGGGTAAGGCTACCTATTTGGTGGACCTTAAAACCCCTCGTCAGCCCCTACAGGTGCTGCACGCCAACCGCCTCAAACCCCACCACGAGAGGCCCGAAGTCATCTTGATGATGGTGACTGACGGAGCAGAGGACGTGGAAAGCTAGCCTCTCCCCGATTTGTTTGCGTCTCAAGAAAAGGATGGGTCGGTGGAGGGAGTGATTCTCTCCCCATCTCTAACTCCTGAACAGCAGGAGGACTGCCGCCAGGTCCTGGGACAGTACTCTTAGTTGTTCTCCCTTGTTCCGAGTAGGACTCACCTGTGCGTCCATGATGTGGACACAGGAGACAGCCCACCTGTGAAGTCCAAGATCTACCGGATGTCAGACAAGGTGAAGGCCAGCATTAACAGTGAAGTCACTAAGATGCTGGAGCTAGGAGTGATCGAACCTTCTAGCAGCCCCTGGTCCAGTCCGGTGGTGTTAGTACCCAAAGCCGCACCACCGGGTGGCAAACCGGAACTGAGGTTCTGTGTGGACTACCGGGGACTGAATTCAGTAACCAAAACTGATGCTCATCCGATCCCTAGGGCGGATGAATTGATTGACCGGCTGGAAGCTGCCCAATATCTAAGTACCTTTGACCTTACTTCTGGGTACTGGCAGATCTCTTTGACTGATGGAGCAAGGGAAAGGTCAGCCTTCTCCACGCCCAATGGCCACTACCAGTTCTGTGTGATGCCCTTTGGGCTCAAGAACGCACCTGCCACGTTTCAGCGCCTGGTAAACCAGATCCTCACCGGAATGGAGAGTTTCTCTGCTGCTTATCTGGATGACATAGCCGTCTTCAGTAACAGCTGGGAGGATCACTTGCGTCACCTGCAAGCTGTTCTCCGGGCCCTGAGACAAGCTGGATTGACGATCAAGGCCAGCAAGTGCCAGATCGGGCAGGGGTCGGTAGTGTACCTTGGACACTTGGTGGGTAGGGGAGCGGTGCAACCCCTCCAGGCGAAGATCGAGGCCATCATGGCCTGGGAACCCCCCAAGACACAGACTGAGGTCCGAGCTTTTCTGGGCCTCACGGGATACTACTGCCGCTTCGTGAAGGGGTACGGAACCATCGTAGCCCCCCTCACGGAGCTTACGTCCAAGAAACAACCTCGACGGGTAGTCTGGACGGAGGCTTGTCAGCAGGCCTTCGTCAAGCTGAAGAAAGCCATGTGCGAGGCCCCGGTCTTAAGGGCCCCAGACTTTTCCAAGAAGTTCATTGTCCAGACAGATGCATCAGAACATGGCATTGGGGCAGTGTTATCGCAACTCAATGAAGAGGGTCTGGATCAACCCATGGTCTTCCTATCCCGGAGACTACTTCCCAGGGAACAGAAGTGGAGTGCAATAGAGCGTGAAGCCTTTGCAGTGGTATGGGCTCTAAAGAAGTTGCGGCCATACCTGTTTGGCTCGCACTTCCTGGTTCAGACCGACCACAGACCCCTTCGTTGGCTGATGCAGATGAAGGGGGAGAATCCCAAGTTGTTGAGGTCGTCTATTTCCCTACAGGGAATGGACTTTCAGGTGGAACATCGGCCTGGAGTGGACCACGCCAATGCAGACGGTCTCTCAAGGTATTTCCGCCTTAGTGATGAGAACTCCCAAGGGGTTGGGTAGCTCTCCCCACTTTCAGCTGGGGGGGGACGCGTGTTAGACCTGTCAGCCCTTTGGGTGGTCCCTCCTCATCATTATTTATTTTGTCCCACTTTTGCCTCAAACCCTGTTAGTATTTTTTCCTTTTTGGGAACCACCAGACTTTTTCGTATTGATGCAGATTCAGGGAGCCATTTTATCTACCCCTGGAACTTCTGTCTGAGGGCCTGGAGCACAAAATGGTGGCCTCCTGTGACATCATCAGAACCCACTGGAACCTACTAGAACCTTCTGCAACATTCTGGAACCCTGTGACAGTTGGAGGCGGTTTGAAATGTTGGGAAGCTAAGCCAGAGTTGACAGTTGGAGCTGGCAGTTGGCACCTGACTGGTGAAGGGAGAGCAGCAGAAACCTGAAGGAGGAAGGAGTGAGGCAGCAGGGGTGGAAACTTGTGCCTGGAGTGGGGTCCATAAACCCACCCTTGATACTAGTCCCTACTGACTGAGCCCAGCCTGGAGCCCTGTGTGGGAAAAAGCAAGAAAAACCATCTTAAGGACCTGGACAGCAGGAACAGGCCTTAGAAGTAAAGAAAAGCAAGAATCTGACCTGTTTATTGGTTTCCCTGGAGTCCGACGTCGAGAAGCCTGAGACCTGGAGCCCGAGGTGGAGAAGCGGCGCTGACTGGAAAGCAGACGTCGTACCCGGAGCCGCCAGAGGTCGAGAGAGGGCGCCGACGGAGGTCGTGGAGAGTACCAGAGGTCGAGGAGGAAGTCATGCGAGGTCGAGTGAGCGGCGTCGACGGGGGAGTGAAGTCGCCGGAGACCGAGGTGAAGCGTGCCGGAGGTCGGGAGTGGAGATCGCACTCCGGAGTCGCCGGAAGTCGACATCGAGCCAAGACAGCCAGACATCATCGAGCCGGAGGTCGACATCGAGCCGAGGCCGCCGACATCGAACCGGAGCTGCCCGAAGTCGACATCGAACCAAGACTGCCCGACGTCACCGAACCGGAGAACGACATCGAGCCGAGGCCGCCGACATCGAACCGGAGCCGCCATCGACGTCGTCAAGAACTGACATTGCGCCGAGGCCGCCGACATCGAACCGGAGCCGCCTCACAGCGTCGACACGACTCCAGCGGCGTCGGAGCTTCATAAAAAAAAGGGCAGTAAGTGGAATAGAGGGCGCCTAAGGCCCTGTGGAGCCCTGAGAGACTAACCTAGGGTGCTGGAACCAGCTTGATTGTGCCAGGGGTGAGCTGAGACTAATACAGAGGGGTTGTGTAGTGGGGGAGAGCCAGATCTCTAGATTCCCCCTTTATCTACCTCAGTTTAGGCCTCAGCCTTGTCCAAGCCAGGGAGTATACCCCTCAGGCCATCCACCTAACCACAAGCTGTGACTGGGCCAAATCAGCCCATAGTATTTTAAATGTTGGCTGATATTATTTATTGAGGGTACTGTATTTATTGTATTTATCTAAGTTATTCCTGTGATGTATTTATTGTCCTGAGCTAACTTATTCCTGCACAGTATTTATTGCCTCACCGTATTTATTTGACCTGATCCTATTTATTGCACCTGTAAAGTGTTATTATTTATTTGACCTGCACTTTTTAAGGAAAAGCCTTGTGTACTGTGATTGTATTATTATTTATTTAATCAGCAACTAAGAGAAAAGAAGATAAAGAGGTATATTTTCAATATAATTTTTAAGGTGTAGTGTCGTTTTTGGAACGGATGCACGCATGGTTATTGTGTGGGTATGACGTATGCTTAACACGGTGCCTGACCCCTGACCACTCGAGCCAAGCTACCACTGTGTATGTCTGGAAGGACCCCGTTACCACCACCCTTCATGGTGTGGGAGTGGGGTTTTTCTAACAATATATATATATATTAATGAATGTCATTGTATGATGCTATCATCCTGAGAAACTTTAATGGTGTTGCGTTGATTTATCATGATACATTTCTGCTTTTATTATTGTGGTGACTCTGACAATGTCAGTGTGCTTGACCTTTAATAACCACACCCATTATATTGTAGCTAGGATATTTGTGGTATTGTGGTATCATCCTAGATATTTTCACCTGCTAACTGGTATATATTTATAAATTAATGTGTAATTTTGAGTAGTGTGTGTTTGAGGTACTTTTCCTTTTTATAACAAAAGCACTGACTGGACAATGATGTTTTGGATGATGTTTGTTGCATCCCTGCAGACTAGGGTACTTGCCCAGACTACCACCCCTATGTGGGCCTTGGACTGCTCTGCCTCACTACCCTGAGAGAGCTAAGTGTTACAATGTGGTATACTTGGTTTTAGTAGAAGGAATGTTGCAGATTTATTGCTTTTGAAGGACACTAATCCTTCCAAACTAATCAGCCACTTTCTTACAAATAATCATCCTGGTCTAGAAGACTGTGCTGAAACCAATAATTCGACCCCAAATAGGAATGACTAACATTAGTGTATACTTCATGTGGTAATAACTTTATAGCATGTATTATTGCCTATTTGACAGGCTCACTTGAATACATCCTATTTGGCCATAATATATTTCCCCCTAGTCTGATAGTTTCACAATTAAACTAGTCTTTCGATCAGTTTCATCACTTAATTTTTTTCCAGTTTGAAAATATTGTCTCTCAAAAGGAGTATTATTTATTTTCACTCATGATGCATATAGCTTCTTCAAATGTGATAACATTAAATCATAGTAAATTTCAAGGGCATCAGTAGGTATTGTGGTATGTATTTTGATTGAAATGTAATGCTAGTGTCGGAACTTTCACTAATATCTAATCCCAAAGTAGTAAAAACAAAAGGGGCTCTAGAACTTGTGTCTTGACTTCTTTAGCAACATTCATAATCCAGGTTTGCAAGATCCTCCAAGAGATTTAAATAAGGGATCATACGGTTATACCCAAACTTCTTGGGAACAACATTTGTCACAGTATTTGTTTTTCACTTTTACAAAGAGAAATATTTGAGCAGCTTTAGTTTCCTCATAATAGAGAGATCAGGTCTAGTCTGTTTGTAACTAAAATGAGTTTCAAGGCAGAATGACAGACCTAGAGATAAAATCTGTAATTCAGCATCAGTTATAGTCTTGTTAATTAAATTAATTGCCGCTTTCTCTTTGTCATCAGTTCCAGTGTTGTTCAATTCCTCGACTAGTCTCTTTTTCCTTTCCCTTCTGGCCATATTCTTTTTCCAACCTTTCCTTTTTGACTTTTCTGTCTGCCCAGTCTTGAAACTGTAATACATTTGGTCACTGGTAGATGGGTGTGAAACCATACTCAAGCAGAAACCTCAATCCTTGTCAGGGTGAAGTCACAAGCAAACCCTAAATTAACCTGGGCTCACCTCCCTGGTAGATTGGCACTGAACAGTCAAGTCAAGTCAATGTTACTTTTATTTGATTTCGTTAAAAATCATAAAAGAAGGGAAACATCACGTAGTACAAGATGATTAAAGATGGGGGTCTGTAAGGTACAAAAGAATAAAACATAGTGCGGTCATACACTCAATCGTCATCAATGGTTAAAATAAGAAGATTAAAATTATAGTTGGTGCAATTAAAAAGTGTCCAGGCAGTCATATCAAAGCCACGCCAGTTGATTCATCATTTTTTTTTTTTGTCCAATTCTTTGGCTGCCATTTTCTAAAAAGTGATGGCTCGACAGGACAATTGGATTGACAGGCCTCCGAGACATTGCATGACTGTGGCTCTGCATGACCTCAGTTGGTTCTTCCTGAAGATCTTGCGAAGGACTGTTTTTCGAGATTCTAATAGCGAGGGGCAGATGCATAGAAGGTGTAGTAGCGACTCTTCTCCATGTTCACACAGGCGCCATTCTTTTGTCGGCCATGTAAACTTCCATTTCGGGGTCAGATCCTTCATGGGGAATGATCCTAGCCGCAACAGTGTCAAATAGTGCTATTTGTAATGAGAGAACTGTTCAGACAAATATGGTTGGGGTTTCAGCAACTGATAGAATTGAATCACTGCCCATGCATAATTTTTCTTGGAGAAGGCAGTTTTGTCTATTAGCAATGATATTTGTTTACTGTATCTTTGAACCGAGACTAAGAAGTTGTTGTGTGCCAGGTTTTTCTCACCTGTTGCCTGTGTGGATTGAAGAGGGAGCTTTGGACTGCGAGCACGCTGGAGCTGCTCTTCTTTTAATCTCCTCAAACAACTCCTCGCGGAACCCGCTCCGCGGGTCCCGCTTCGCCTCTGGTTCTCTGTATAGCGCTGCTGGAAGTGCGCTGTGACTGCGAGGTATTTTATCTGACAGAGCCTCTGTGGCGGTGGTGTGGGCAGGGCTGCGAGCGTGGTCAGGCGAGGACTTCAAGTCCCAGGAGCGCCTGACCCTCGGCATCACCAGCAGCTGACCCGCTCTCCCTGCTGGCTCCTCCCCCGCCTCAGCGCGGCTAAAACCAGCGCGTCAGTTTCACTGTTGGTTTTCTCACCTGTTGCCTGTGTGGATTGAAGAGGGAGCTTTGGACTGCGAGCACGCTGGAGCTGCTCTTCTTTTAATCTCCTCAAACAACTCCTCGCGGAACCCGCTCCGCGGGTCCCGCTTCGCCTCTGGTTCTCTGTATAGCGCTGCTGGAAGTGCGCTGTGACTGCGAGGTATTTTATCTGACAGAGCCTCTGTGGCGGTGGTGTGGGCAGGGCTGCGAGCGTGGTCAGGCGAGGACTTCAAGTCCCAGGAGCGCCTGACCCTCGGCATCACCAGCAGCTGACCCGCTCTCCCTGCTGGCTCCTCCCCCGCCTCAGCGCGGCTAAAACCAGCGCGTCAGTTTCACTGTTGGTTTTCTCACCTGTTGCCTGTGTGGATTGAAGAGGGAGCTTTGGACTGCGAGCACGCTGGAGCTGCTCTTCTTTTAATCTCCTCAAACAACTCCTCGCGGAACCCGCTCCGCGGGTCCCGCTTCGCCTCTGGTTCTCTGTATAGCGCTGCTGGAAGTGCGCTGTGACTGCGAGGTATTTTATCTGACAGAGCCTCTGTGGCGGTGGTGTGGGCAGGGCTGCGAGCGTGGTCAGGCGAGGACTTCAAGTCCCAGGAGCGCCTGACCCTCGGCATCACCAGCAGCTGACCCGCTCTCCCTGCTGGCTCCTCCCCCGCCTCAGCGCGGCTAAAACCAGCGCGTCAGTTTCACTGTTGGTTTTCTCACCTGTTGCCTGTGTGGATTGAAGAGGGAGCTTTGGACTGCGAGCACGCTGGAGCTGCTCTTCTTTTAATCTCCTCAAACAACTCCTCGCGGAACCCGCTCCGCGGGTCCCGCTTCGCCTCTGGTTCTCTGTATAGCGCTGCTGGAAGTGCGCTGTGACTGCGAGGTATTTTATCTGACAGAGCCTCTGTGGCGGTGGTGTGGGCAGGGCTGCGAGCGTGGTCAGGTGAGGACTTCAAGTCCCAGGAGCGCCTGACCCTCGGCATCACCAGCAGCTGACCCGCTCTCCCTGCTGGCTCCTCCCCCGCCTCAGCGCGGCTAAAACCAGCGCGTCAGTTTCACTGTTGGTTTTCTCACCTGTTGCCTGTGTGGATTGAAGATGGAGCTTTGGACTGCGAGCACGCTGGAGCTGCTCTTCTTTTAATCTCCTCAAACAACTCCTCGCGGAACCCGCTCCGCGGGTCCCGCTTCGCCTCTGGTTCTCTGTATAGCGCTGCTGGAAGTGCGCTGTGACTGCGAGGTATTTTATCTGACAGAGCCTCTGTGGCGGTGGTGTGGGCAGGGCTGCGAGCGTGGTCAGGCGAGGACTTCAAGTCCCAGGAGCGCCTGACCCTCGGCATCACCAGCAGCTGACCCGCTCTCCCTGCTGGCTCCTCCCCCGCCTCAGCGCGGCTATAATCCCCCCTTGTGACACCGCAACGCGGGAGCGCGCGGGAGCGCGCCGGGAGAAGCCCGGGACAAGGGCGGGACCGTCTGAGGCCGTCAGAGGCTGAAGAAGGCTGGGCTGGGCCCCCTCCCTTGGTTCTCCGGTATTAAATTTGTGTGACACTGCCTCTATAGATTCGTATTGTATTTTAGGATTCTTAGGTTTCTTATTCTACAATTGTTATTAATTGATTCTTACTCCCCTTTTAATACAGTCTCATGACGGCTAAAAAACTACGCTCTGGGCGAGTGATTGTAGGGAGATCTGGGTCTAAAACCAAATCTAACCCCCTACGGAACAAAATTGCAACTTCCATGCAATTGAAAGGTCAATGTCAGCTTTTCAATTTATGGGACAAAGGGAAAGATAAACCCACTGATCTGCAGCCCCCGAATGAAATCCCAGGGTTTAACGATTCGGTGCCTGTTAATGGGGTCATTGATGTTTCCTCTAGTTTAAGCTTGGTTGCTAGTCAATCTTTGCCTATTCTAGTTAGTCCCGAAGTACTAAGGGGCTCGCCTTCGGCGTCAAACAATGTACATCTGAAACAGAATGCTCCCCTTGAATCTTCGGGTAATATGCCCTCAAAATCTGATAAAATTGTCCCCTCCCAAGTTGCACTAATGGATGTTCCTAAAGTTTCAGTGAATACTGATCTTTTGTCAGCCGCGTTAGTTAAATCCCCGGTAGTAGGGAATGATTTTACACTGCCTGACATTGATTTAACAGCTCATAGGGCGCGGGTGGGATCGTTACATGGGAACCCTAAAGGTGTGCCTTTAGAGGAAGCAATAACTATTTCGAGTACCGATCCTCTAAGTAGCACACCTTCTAATAAACTAGATTTTTCCCTTCCACAATTAAATTTTACATCTTGTTCAGATCCAGTGTTGAACAATTTAGCTGAGGGTTCTCCAAATATTAATGGGAGGCTAATTTCTAATTCTTTGTCCTCTTTGGAATCAATTCTTTCTTCGATTTTGAGTTTACTTGAAAAGTTTGTGGGAGGTTCGGAATGTATTTTTGACACTAACGCAAATTTTGCAAGTTCTCTTGCTAAGTAAAAATGAGTTAGTGTCAGATCTTCCCATACCATCGGCTTCTCTGTTGGTGCCCCCAAAAATAAGCGCTCCTTCCGCTTCGGCAGCTTTGGATTTAGCTCAGTCTTCCCCTTTGACAGAAGGTCAAAAGGAAAGGAAGCCTGTAGTTCTTCCTGCTGTCCCCAATCCTTCCAAAGTGGTTTCGGCTGGCGCTAATTGTATAGCCCCAATCAGTGACAAGATAGAGGTATTAGCAACATCTCCTCTCATTTCCAAATCCGAAATTCCATCTCTCTTTCCGATATTCTCCTTGCCATCAAGCAAAGAAGAGGAGATTCCCACAGTAAATACTGGATTGATGGGAAAAGTGAGTCCCCTGAAACACAAAAAGATTAGAATGAAGAAGAGGAAACCCATCCGAAGATTCGCTAAAAAGAGACAGAGGAAACTTCTTTTTGATAAGAATGCTGAATTAAGTCGAGAAGATTCTCCGCAGATGGAGCAGTCTCCTACCTCTCATGTAGAAACTAGGGTTGTCTCGCCTAAAGAAGACGCCCCTTCCTCTGGTCTAGGTCCTATAAGCCTTACCAATCCTTTCCTCCCCAAGGTTTCCCACCCTTCCGCCAATCCTTTTTCAGCATATTGTAATGTTAAAGCAGGATCTTGCCAAGTTATTTCTAAGGTTACCTCTTCTTCTGTCATCCCGTCCCATACTTCCCTAAATCCTTCAGCAAGACCCTTTCAGGCTCCATCCTCAATGACAGTTATTCTCCCAAAAGAAAAAATAAATGTGGATACTTTATATCTTGATTTTTCTCCCTTATTTGAACCAGATTTAATTTTAAATAGATCTGCCCTACTGATCTGTTTTAAAGAGACCGAAAGTTTGAAATTAATTCAAACGTCCGATTTAGATATTGTATTTCTCCTTAACTCCTTCGTGGGGAAACCAATAAGATCAACAAGGGTGAAATTCCATTCGAAAGTTGTGTTAAATCTTGTTCTACAGTGGGCAGAGGAATTACAAGTTAGAGGGATAGATGTCATGCCACACTTTGGGGAAAAATGTACTCAAAGTATTCTCGCCAATTCTTCACTATCACTTCCCTCTAATACGGGTGTGCTGTTGTCGGATTGGTCTAATCTCAGATCAGAGGACCTAAAAATTTGTGTGGCTAGGAATGAAAGGCTAGTTTCATACAAAAACCCTCCCCCTAAGCAGACAGTCAAGGATGACCAATCTAAATGGAGTTGGTTACCTGGAGTTCTAGCGAGTAAATCTGCTCCCTGTTCTAAACAACATTCCAATTTTTAACAGAGAGCTGAAATTTATCTCATGGAACACTGCCGGATTCAAGGATTATAAGGAGAAATTGGATTTCTTGCATTCTCAAAAGGCAGATATAATCTGTTTGCAAGAAACCTGGGTTGAAGGAAGATTAGCTTTGGAAAAAGACTATTTTGTTTTGGAATACAGCGCAACCAGCACTAGAAGAGGCCATGCTAAGGGAGGGTTAGCATGCTTGTTATCTAACAGATTGCAATGGAACTATTCACACTATCTAGATCCAGGGAAACTGTTTCAAGCAATAACCCTAAAAGATGTATTTGAGGATTGCCCTAATAGATTGTTGATTGTGGTTAATATTTATATTCCCCCCAATTGTAGTTTTAATGCTGGTGTAAAAACTTTGTTCACTTTTTTAACTAAAGCGTTGGATGTCTCCCCAACTCCGCATGTGTTAATGTTTGGGGACTTAAATTGTAATATATCTAACTGTGGGTCGGAGTTGTTTAGAAATATTCAATTGGAAGAGTCTTGGAATATACCTTCTGCCCAGTTTCCCTCTAAAATTAAAACTAACAAAAGAGGTAAACTTATCTTAGATGGTTTACTTAAAGTTGAATGCTTAATAGTAAATGGGAGGCTTCCGTCTGACACCCCGGCAGCTTATACTCGTAAATCTAATAAGGGAAAATCTATTATTGATTTTATCATGGTAGATTATGCCGGTTTTCACCTACTGAAGGACATGAAGGTCATTGAGTCTATTCTTAGTGACCATAATGCATTGATGCTTTCTGTCTCCGTTAATCTTCAGAAAGTGGATTCGTGGAGTCTGGATACAGATTTTGTGAATTTTGATTCCAGCTCAGGGAAATGTTTTTGGAACCCTTGTTCTGTTGAAAATGTGGTGCCTCTTTTGTATTTTACTGTTGAGAATTTACCCCTCTGGGAAGGGAGAGAGCTGTTGAGTTTTATTAATTTTTTAGATTCTGTAACTGCTAGTGCAAAAAAGAAACCAGGTGTGAAACAATCCCTCGTAGTCCCTCATCCTCTACGGGCTATAAATAGAGAAATAAACAAAGTGGTAAGGGGACAATTTTTATTCTTTACCCAAGAAGCTAAGTCTAAGTTGTTTCTCTTAAAAAGAAGGAGAGTTAGGCTTAAGGCCCGTTTAAAACGTTCTAAGGAAAACGCCCTCTGGATTCAATTGAGGGAAGCTTCTTATAATGGCCAAGCCAAGACATTCTGGTCCTTAATTGGCAAAGGCTGTGGTACCAGAGCCAGTCCTATGCCTATTGCCATTGAGGAACAGGTGTGGGTTCATTATATCGAGAAGTTGTACAGTAACAATAATTCTCAAGTTTTTAATGTTGAATCTGATAACGTCTCACGTATACTTGACTGTCCAACGGAAAAGGAAATTAAATGTGCCATTAAGAATATGCGCTCCTCTGGTGCGATGGGTCCTGATAAAATCCCAATTTCAGTATTAAAACACCAGAGTGAACTTTGGAGTAAAATACTCTTTCCAGTGTTTAAATTTTGTTTTTCTAGTGGAACAGTCCCTCCCTCCTGGAAAGGAAGTATTATTGTCCCTTTATATAAAAAAGGGGCAAGAGATCTACCGCAAAATTACCGTCAAATCGCTTTGCTTGATGCCATTGGTAAGGTTTTCGCAAAATGTGTGCTTACTTTAATGAATCAATGGGTATCTGAACATAAAATCCTTCCCATGGAGCAAACAGGTTTCAGACAAAATCATGGAACTTTAGACAACCTGACTGCATTGCAAGTTATTAATGAAAAATATGTGAAAGTCCGTGGTGGTCAGGTATATGGCGCCTTTATTGACTTCTCCACCGCCTTTGATAAAGTAGATAGAATTTTGCTGTGGAGAAAGTTATTTAACTTAGGTATGCCCCCATTCCTGATTAAGTTAATTCGCGCCCTTCACTCTGACACCTGGTGCAGAGTTCTACTTGGAGGTGAACGTGGTGTATCTAAATTAATTCCCACTTCCAATGGGTTGAAGCAAGGTTGCCTTTTGGCTCCATTGCTATTTTCCTTATATACAGTTGATTTACCCGTCACACTTTCTGCTTGCGCAGGTATTGCCCCGTCCTTGGGTGGAGTTCCAATTGCATGCCTTATGTATGCAGACGACATCCTGATTTTGGATCTCACCCCAAAGGGCCTGAACAATCGGTTGCAAGCACTCTCTGAATATGCGGAAAGTCATTTCTTATCAATAAACACGGCAAAAAGCAAAGTGATTTGCTTCTCTGGTAGAAAGAAGCCTAAATGCCTTAATTATCCATGGGTTGTGGGGGGGAAAAAACTGGAATGTGTGAAATCTTACACCTTCCTAGGTAAAATTGTCACTTATAATTTAAGTGTCAAATTAGACATTGACAATAACTCTCGGAAGGCTATTTCTCAGGGAAAGAGTTTAGTTTCCCTGTATAAAGCCACATGTAGAAGGCATTTTTCTATTCTTTTAGATGTTTTCAGAGCGAAAGTTCCGGCCTCCCTGTTATACGGAATTGAGTTAATTGATGTAAAAAAGTGGAGTTTTTTAAACTCTGCGGAAGGGAAAATTTTACGCAGTTTAATGTCTGTAGGTACAGCAAATTCGACTGCTTCCTTGAGACAGGAACTGGGTTTACGTAGCAGCTGGGTTCAAGGTCTGGCAAGTATCATACGTTGGGTAGTAGCTTTATCTAAAGGTGAACCTAATACCTTAAGAGATCTTATAAAAAATGAATTATTAGGATCTTTTAATGATTTCTCCCTGATTGTAAAAAACTTCAGATTTGCCGTGCTGCAATTGAAATTGGATGAGGAGACTTTATTTTTATTATCCTCTCATCAATTAAAAACTGTTCTGAAGTCAGCCTCCTGGGAATTGGGGTTTTGTCAGGATAGAGACTTCTGTTTAGCGAAAAAAGGTGGTACGCCTGTTATTGAATCTTATACCCTGCGGAAAGCTCAACCATATATGTATTGGAACATCTCCCATGGCGTTAGACGCCTTGTGTACTTATTAAGACATAATTTGCTTCCGCTGAAAGTTCTACATGCCAGCTGGTATGGTCATTCGGCATGCTGTGATCTTTGTCAATTGTATGATCAGGACTTAGATCATGTCATGTTTGTTTGTCCTGCACTGATGTCTTGCAGGCGTAGATGGTTAAGACCAATTTGCTTACAACTCAACATATTATCTGCTTCTTCATTTAAGGTAGCCTTGATTAACCCACCTAATGAAATGTTTGCTTTTAAACTGTACAACTTTTTTAAATGTTTTTTGGACCTGTATTAAGATGTTTCGTGTAATTGTGATGGAATAATATTTTATGTATTTCTTGTTTTGTATGTATATGTTGTTTTATGTGGACCTCATAAAGAGTTCCTTATCATAATAAAAATAAAAAAATAAACTTGAGTGAGTGTGCCAGGCCTCTTCGAGGTGTAGGTCCACAAGTGATTCTTTTAAAACTGTAACGATGGAAATGTTTAGCCTTGCTTGCTTTTCAGTTTCTTCCCAGCAAGAGTGGGCTAAAGTATTGTGTTCTGCTTGCCTCATCCGCCAGTAATATTTAACCATTGCCCCTTGTCTGGCCGATTTCTGGTTTTTAAGCCCATATTCCAGTCAAATTTGTGCTTGAGAAATGTGCAGAGGGATTAAAAACAGGCTCTTGAAGAAACTCGATTGGGCTAGGTTTAAAGCAGCGGCGTCTTTTGTGTTCAGGATTTCCGACCCATACGATATAGTTGGTATGCATTTTGCTGCAATTACCTTAAGCAGCTGACCAGTTGGGCAGCCTTTTAACTTCTTCTGTATGATTTTGGAAAAGGAGTTGTTGTGCTTTCTTTTTCCCTTGGTCCCGGTGTTGCTTAAAATTAAGGTTGTGGTCGAGTTGGAACCCTAGGTATTTGTACGAGTCCACCTGGGATATTGGTTTATCCTCTAATTTCCAGGTGAATTTTCCTTTTGACCCGGTTTTGTGATGTTTAAAGAAGCATAACACATTGGTTTTCTTAAGGTTCTTAAGGTTTATTATTAATTGAGCAGAGGCGATATAAGCTCCTAGTTGGGTCATCGATCGCTGCAGACCTATCGGTGTTTGTGCTAGAAGAACAATGCCATCCACATTTTGGAGGCTGGTGATTGGTGTTTTGCCTAGTTTTGGGGGGTCAGTTTGAACTTGTTGTAGATGCTTCTCAAGGTCGGCGGTGTAGATATTGAATAGACAGGGGGCCAGCACGCACACCTGTTTTAGCCCGTTTTTGGTTGAAATCTTGTTTGTTAAGGTGCGGCTGTCTCCTTTCCTTATTTGCACCCACGTATCTGAGTAAAGGTTGATTATTGCCTCAAAAAGTTTAGTTGGTGCCCCCCAACTTAGCATTTTGGCCCATAACTTCTCTCTCGGTACTTTGTCAAACACCGCTTTAAGGTCGATGCACGCGTACAGTGTGCGGGATTTTGTATAAGCTTGATTAACTAGGAGTGTCACCGTGGAGATGTTAGTGAGGGTGCCCATTCCAGCCCGAAATCCAGTTTGCGTGTTTGGTATCAAATTTGTCCGGCTGACCCAGTCCTCTAAGTCTACCAGGAGGTTCGAAGCATACATCTTGGCCTCAACATCGATCAGAATAGTCATTCTGTAGTTAGCAGGATCCAAGGGATTTAAGCTACTTCCTCGCCAGGAGACGGGGATCATGCCAGATGCTAACACGTGTGTAAACAGCGGGGTGAGAATACAGGACCAGAATGAAGGGTCATGCCGGAATAGTGCATTTGGCAAGCCGTTGGGCCCTGGTGCTCCCTCAGGTCTTAAGTTTTTTATGATTTTGGGGACCTGATCTTGGCACTGAACAGTCAGGCTTTACTTAGAGGTATGCGGAAAGTATTTATGCAGTGCTCCAAACAGTAATAAAGTGAAACATAATACAAGAAAAATCCCCCACCAATTTAGAACAAGCATTTGCAGTGCAATATGTCTCGCATTTGTTAAAGTTAGAGCTATTGGTGTTGAAAATAACAATGTTTTTTACTTTTTTTTTTGCAGTGTAGTAATAATATTTGCCTAGTGCTATTTCCATTGGTATCAAAAGTAAAAAACATTGTCATTTTCAACGCCAACAGCTCTAACTTTAACAATTGTGTTTGTTTGATAGCACTTAGTGTTTTTTTTTTATTTGATAGCGTTACTTGCCCCAATGTAAGGTATGGGAGCACTTTGCATTATATATACACACATTAACAATAAATTACAAGTATGTAAATGAAATACAGAATGTTACGAAAAGGGTTTCAAGATGTAGGAGGCAATTTTTTCTGGTAGGAATTATATGCAATAAGAGAATGGCTGGTAGAAACAGTAAGTCATGATTTAAAATATAACACAGTGCTTAGTGTTGTCTGTACTAATAAAAGATTATTTGTTAAAAATAGTAACCCACTTACCGATCTACATAAAATGAATCTCTTCTGCATGTTATGAGATGTCCTTTGCGGGAGACATTTACTGTAACACGAATGAAAAAAAAGTATGTTGACTGAGACTACTTTGACTCCGCCCCTAGCAACTCTACCCTCTTTTGTAGCCACACCTTAACCCCAAATTGATGGTTTTCCGGAGTAAATAAAGTTTTTCGAACACCAAAGCAAAATATGTCTAGCCAAGCTTCCTCATGCTGTTTGCTCGACCTAGTTGCTCTTTGCCTCGGTTTGCCACATCCATTACATAACCACTGGAGGCCACTCCTTTTTGTGTGTAGCTGCACATAATTGGAAGACCCTACTGCTGCAACCAGCATTGCGGTAGTAGCATGTGTACTGCAGAGCAGAGGACAGATTAAGGGTGGGTGAGGGCTACCCCAATATGGAAGAAAAACAAACGTGAACACATGAAGCGGGCACCGTGTCCGGTAAAAACCCAAAACAAAGCAGCTCTTCCCAAAACTTTACTAAAGCCAATAAAGTTAAAGTGCGGCATGGGGCGCTTTATGAAAAAAAAACTTTGTTCAAGTAAATAAGGCTAGCCACATGTAAATTTCGCTGCGTGGTGGCCATGAAACTGAAAGCACAGCTAAAAAACATAACATTACAAAAGCAGTTGACACCATAAATGAAACAAGCAGGAGGAAGGGGGAGGCAGCTGTAGCCCAGGGAGTGCGTTTGCATGTTCTCACAGCAGCTGAAAACTGTGCCTTACACGTCGCGCTGGCAGTCTCTGTCACTTCTGCAACACAGAGGTAATATGCCCTTACCAGACCACGGGAGAGCTGCTGCTGGTACCGCACACGTACATCGCTCTTGTGGGTCCCATCCACTGCGATGAAAAAGCTGCGGGCGGCCGTGAAGTGGGGAGGGGGCATATTTCAAAAAACAAAGCACAGCGTCCATTTCGAAAGCACAATGGCATAAACTAAGTAAACGGGACTGGAGGGGCTGTGGCAGCGGCAGGACATGGGATCAGACAGCCTACCTGCAGTAGCCGCGACTGTGCAAGTGAGGCCCACGGCGACTTTTTATAAAAGCCTGGGAAGACTGTGGAAGATTGCCCTGTCCAACCCGACTGCCATGAGCAAACCAATTAGGCACGCAACTAAACAAAAGAGTTCCAACACAAAGACTTATTCCCACTAATAGCATGTTTACAGTAGTTAGACAGTGCTGTAGAGGCGTCCCCCCCCCCAAAAAAAGTAGTGACAAACAGACATATTAACCTGTCAGCACACAAGAAATTTTATAGACAAGCGAACAAACCAACGCAAGCACAATAGGTGGAATTTCTCTAGATATACTAATTACTGAATGTCTCGGAGAGACAGCGCATGCGATGCCTAGGCTCGACCTAAAAAAAAGAGTAACATTTTATAAATCATTTAAGACCAAAATGAGAAAGTCCAATCTGTAGAACTAGAGACAAGCAATTTGGAAGATTTAGGTGAAACTAGTGCCAAAAAGCACAAAGCACCAGCTGTGAATATCTGGTCACACTAGATTGGGACAAAGGGCCTGATTTAGATCTTGGTAGACGGTTTACTTCGTCACAACGATCATGGATATCCAGTCCGCCTAAATATAAATCCCATACGACATAATGGGTTTCTATTTCGGTGGACTGGATATCTGTCACCATTGAGATGGAGTAACCCATCCGCAAAGATCTAAATCAGGCCCAAGTCACAAGTTAAGGCTAACAGCAATGGGGCATGGGCCACATACAGGGATCCAGTTATTCCCACTGAACAAGAGTGCCTTAAATCCTCATTGTGAAGACCTGCAGAGCCTCATGTCGAGGATGTGTCATGCAGCCAAGGTGATGTGAGGTCCGGTCGGAGATGCATTGTGCAGCATTGATTCTGAGGAGCTGGGAAGACGTGATGCGCGGTCGTGCCTCATCATCAAGTAAGACATAGGGGTTTGAGATGCGAAGTGCTGCGTCGCGCACTGGCTGGTTCCAAAGAAACTGCGGGGTTTGTGATGCAGAGCCCTACATCATCGTTGAGGTTAC
This sequence comes from Triturus cristatus, assembly GCF_964204655.1. Classification (NCBI taxonomy): domain Eukaryota; kingdom Metazoa; phylum Chordata; class Amphibia; order Caudata; family Salamandridae; genus Triturus; species Triturus cristatus. The sequence goes on along the minus strand of NC_140595.1, from coordinate 575,774,495 downwards.
CTTTGAAGAGAGACTTGTGCTGTGAAAGCCTGCATCAAGGATGCATTCCGCAGTGGCGGTTCTGATGAGGCTGGGGTCTTTTTTAGGGCAATGCAGAGTCTTTGCAGTGGGAAGTCCATGCAGCAGAGGTGCTGCATCGGTTCTGCTCTGGTTTGCACCGTGTAGCAGAGGAGATGGCGTTGGATCTGCTGGGCCAACAGATGGTCTGACGGAACACATTCAGGTCCACTTCTGAGGGTCGAGGTCTGAGGTGGCACCACTTGGCAGGGTAGAACTCACAGATGGCAGAGTCCAGGTGCTGGGTTCAGGGTTGTTGGAAGACTATTATGTTTCTGAAACTTCTGATAAGGAGGCCAGCCAACTAACCCTTTGAGTCACTCTGGGGTCATGGGTTCTGGGTTACAGGTCCATTCCTCCTTACACAGGCAAGAGGGAAGCAGGATAGCACAGTAGAGCACCAGTCCTTTTTAGCAGCAGTCCAGCAGAGTGGCAGTCCTTTCAGTAGCACAGTAGTCCTTCTTTCTCGCAGAATCCACAGGTCCAGAAGTGTAATGAAGAGGTGGTGTCTGAGTTCCAATATTTATTCACAGTGTCCACTGCCCAGTGGGAAAAGCTTCCCGAGGATTCCACCTCTAGGGGAGCTTGGAATCTCCTAACTCCCTGCCCTGGTCCCAGATTGTCTGTGGTCACAATAGACTAGAGTCAGATCCTTTGTGAGAATACCCAGGCAGGGGCTTTGTGATGTGAAAGTGTGGTAGCAGACTGCTCCTCCCCCTCGTTAACTCAGAATAGCCCATCTTGCCAACACTTAGCTTCCCTTTGTCTCACGGTTTGGGAGCAGTACACAAGGATCAACTGCCATCTGCACCTAGTCATGTGACCTAGAATACAGGCAGCAGACACCAAATGGTTGGGGCAAGAGAATGCCATCTTTCTAAAAATGGCATTCTCAGAATTGCGATTAAATATTTGACTTTGCCATCAAAGAGGGCTTTTAATTACAATTCTTTAGACACCAAACTCAAACTATCTACCTACTCTCAATTGGAAGTTACACCTTATTAAATGTAAATAGGTAACCCCAATGTTATCCAATGGGAGAGATAGACCTTGAAGTAGTGTATAGTGAATTTTGGAGTTTTTCACTAGCAATACATGTGAAACTTAAAATTGCACATCCACACTGCAACCAGCCCTCTGGGCTGTGTAGGGTCTCCTTTAGGGATAACATATGTATTAAAAAGGTTTAAGGTTTGAATGTGGCAAAATGTTATCTTGCCAGGTCAAAATGACAGGTTAAATCTCCACACACAAGATGCAATGGCTGGCCTGAGACATATTTAGAAGGGCTACTTCAGTGGATGGCACTATCTGTGCTGCAGGCCCACTAGTAACATTTAATTTACAGGTTCTGGGTACATGTAGTACTACGGTACTAGGGACTTAGAGGTACTTTAAATATATCAATTGGATATAAGCCAATTCCACCATGTTTTAAGGAGAGATGAGCATGTTAGCACCGTTTAGCAATGGCAAAGTGCCCAGAGTCTGAAGGCCAGCAAAAGTGAGATCAGCTAAAATAGGAAGGGATGGAGGCAAAATATTTTAACTAAGACCACCCTAAGGTTGACAGGTCTAACAGAAACCATTTCTGTGTATTTTTTTTGGTCATAGCAAATGAAAATCTTTGAAAAAATACATCTTGTCTTGTTGATCCTTTCTAGTGCTTTCACTACTCCACTTTCTTGCTTCTGAGCTTACATCAGGGCTCTCATCTGTTATGGTAGCTGATTCTTGTCTTTGTCTATTTTCTTCTTTCACTTTTTTTCTTAACAGCTTCAAATTTGCATACAAATGTGTATACCCTTTCTGATTCATAATCCAACTTGTCTCTTTAATACTTTAATGGTCTTTTCTTTCTATTGTCCTATTTTTGCCTGTCTGCCCCTCACACTATTGTAAATTTCTCCCTGTTTTCTTGTTTTGTTAACTCATTTTGTAGGTTCTTAATTTCTTTCACTATTTATTATTTTTCAATTATAATTTATTTCACTAAAATATGTCACATTTGTGCTGATGCCACAGCATTGTACTATGTTCATTCCTATAACAATCGGGGTTAGGAACTTCGTAGCTTGGATTCATTAAAATTCTGAATCCATGTGGCCCTCTGGCACAACTAAATTGTTTAGTAGCAAGCTGTTCACCCATCATTCTGTCATTTCTATTCTTGACAACAGTCTCCTAGCTTTTGGTGGAGTCCTATTGATGATTAATACCCACAGTATTATTGATTTCATTCACTTTTGAGGCAGTTTTGTTTCTTTGAACAATATTGTGCTGCTTCCAACCTTTCTTTAGTAATACTACTCATCATGATACTGATCCCTTAAGTACTATGGTGCATCCTCCCTGAATCAATATCTCACAACAAGCTGGTTAGGCTGAAAAAGATCTCTCCCGTGTATGTGTTCCAGTTCAAAAAGTAGACTAACTCACCAGGTTGAGGGCACTTCGCCCGAAGACACAACCATCCTGTTATCTCATTTTTAAATCCTCAACTGCCAAATCCAGAGAAGCTCCGAAACTTCAGATACATTTGGCACATTACAGATGGGGTCAGTGGTATGTCCGGGAAAACGACCTTTACAACGCGGTCAAAACACCGCAATACATTTACTTCGCTGTCATTACAGCGCAGGTCGTTATAACGACTTGCGCTGGATGGCTCTCTAGACTAAGGAATAGTGTGATTTACTATTCTAACACCTTCCCTACTGTTACGTAGGCTGGAGTTGGAATAGTAAATCATACTATTCCTAAATCCAGCACCCTCCAGCGCAAGAAAAAACGCAATGTAATGTACCGCAATCTAAATGATCGCGTTGTATCATCATACATCCGTATGTCGGCTTGCGGAAAATCGATGTAGACTTGAAAAGGCCACAGAAATCATCTGTTCCACTCATCAAACCTGTTATTTTCTCACCACTTCTTTACAATGGCGTTATCTGCGCTCTGTAGCAATTGCCAAAATCAATTTATTGTAAAGTGACCAGATCAGTATGGTTTGGACACAATCTTGCCTTGTTCACAATTATCAACCATTTTTGTAAAAGAGGTACATACATGCAGAATACCTTTTTTTGAAAATTGATTATCTGATTATTTAAGTACTATACTAACTCTTGAAGGTCTACATACACAGAAAGATCTTCAGGTATGCAAATTGTCCTTCTGATGTGCATGGCCAAAGGCCATACAAAGAGCGTGTTGGCCATATATGGGCGGAGGGTGGGGCAGAGGTTTGGGACAAATGGCAAACCCACCACCCAACTCTTATTGTATGTTGGATGCAGGGTCTGGTGTGACACCAGGCTTTGCAGACAATCTCCACTGTACCCTTGCACAGTCTGTGCATAGTTGGTGTGTTTGTAGAGGGATGGGTTCAGACCCTACCCACAAGCTAGAACCTGTGTCGAACTTATCCTACCTAAGGCTGAAAACTGTGTGCATTAGAGATTAAATGCATCCTGAGGTTTGGGTTCAGGGTCTTGCCCTCAGCACTAAGTTCATGTTCTTATGTGAACTGGATGCAGGGTCTGACTGGAGGCCATGACGGAGATGTCATGACTGATGACATGACTTGTGTAATTTAATATGTCCTGAGAAATGTAATATGTGAAGTCATAAGCAGTTCATAATGGGGGCCAAGGTATAGTTAGTTCACTAAACTGTAACTAATGTATTTCAGTGGATTTGTTTTTTTTACTCTAGCATGTGTCTCTTTTCTATACTTAACTATAACATCTGTTTAACAGTTGTTCTTCAGTAAAGTTCTGGGTTTTATTTAAACATAAGTTAATGTCTTAGCACATAACCTTTGTCTTTTCTGTAACGAAATATGATTCTTTGTCTACCAAAACAGTACCATGTACCTGACTGAGAAAATGAGTAGGCTGAGTAAACAAATGTGGAAAAGGGATGCAGTACCTATGCAGATGTCTCTCTTTAACTATTATTAGCCCCTTTGAAAATACATTTGCCTCAAGTTACTGAAAGCTCCTCCATCCCTCATATTTTTTAACCTACTGGTTTCATACCTCCATCAACATCTCAATGCTCACTTACTTCAGCCTGACAGACAGCTGCTGGTGTTAAAACTACGTTTCGGTCTTGATTTCAGAAAAAGTTACTGACCTCAATGAGAAAGATATTTGAGAACTCATAGTAAATGTGCCCTCATTTTAGCTTCCCAGAGCACTAACCATAATTTCTATGACAAAATGAACACCCTTGTTTTCTTAATTACTAAAGGAAATGCTCTCAGTTTTACAGATTTGATTCTATCAAGATGACTTCAGGTATGCCACACTTTTTTCATTAATACAGAATGTTAGCACTTTAGTTGTTCATTAGAACACTCTGGTGAAGCTATAGTAGAACACTATGAAATCTACTGACAGGCTGCTTCTAGAAGTACGTTTTACTCAGAATATCAGACAATATTCTCACATTGCTGAAGAAGATAGTATAAACTTGTAGAAAACATACTTTCATTTTAGACCGAGGAGCACTTCCCAGAACAAACCCCCCTACTCTATCTATGTATCTATCTATGTATCTATCTATGTATCTATCTATGTATGTATCTATCTATGTATCTATCTATCTATGTATCTATCTATCTATGTATCTATCTATCTATGTATCTATCTATCTCTCTATCTATCTCTCTATCTATCTCTCTATCTATCTATCTGTATATGTACAGTTTTATGGGACACATGCTTGAGCTTTTATATAATAGATAATGTACAGGTAATAAATAAATAAATATATATATATATTATCTACTGGCGGTCGCCAGTAGATAGTTATAGTTAGGACCGTGTTTCCATAGGAAATCTGAAAATTCTATTTTTAATAACGTTGGCGCCGGTTGACGAATCCTCGCGAATTTTTCAAAACTAATGGGGCGCTCCATTCAGCTCCTACCCTGAAAGTCTCGGGGTGATTCGTCAAGCGGGGGCCGAGAAAAAAGGGGGGTCCCAAAACGCGTTTTCCCCATGCATTTTCCCATAGGACCTTTAGTCGAAGGTACAGCCCGAACGGCTGAACAGAATTACTTGAAATTTGGCAGAGAGGTAGTCCTCAGGTCAGGGAAGTGCCTTTTGCATATATGGTGTGCACAAGCGTAATTCGGATTGGTGGTTACATGTCAGTCAACGTTCGAATCGGTCGAAATCAGGAAGTGTCGGCCGCCATTTTGTTTGTTTTGGGTGCAAGAGTGAAAAAGAGAGGTGGCAAACGTGAAAAGGGGGCAGGGTAGAGAGTTCCTGACCCCCTAGCCTTTGTCAGGGGGTCGCTAAAGGACCCCGAAGGGTGAAAAAACATTTTAATTTTTTTAAAAAAATCGCGGGGTGCGTGCACGGTGCGCGCACGGTAAATAACATTAAAAAAAAATCAATACATACATAACTTAGCATTTAAAAAAACTGTACAAATTCACATAAAAAACCATAGGTTTCACACACGTTATAGTTAGGAATTAGCATTTTAAAAAGCTTGTAAATTCACTTAAAAAAACATAGGTTTCACACATGTTATAGTTAGGTGGACATTTCACTCGTAAAAAACCAATGAAATTCCACCGTTATAGTTAGTTCAGATAACTATAACTCGCGCGACCGCAACTCTATCATAAGGATGACCATGTCATGAGTGATGTAATATGTGACGTCATGAGCACTGGATTGCGGGCGCGCGAGTTAAAGTTATCTGAATATCTATCTATCTATCTATCTATCTATATATATATATATATATATATATATATATATATATATATATATATATATATACATATATACAGAAAAAACCAAAGGTTACAGGGATGTTATAGTTAGGCTCAGCTTTCACACGCACAAAACCAGAGAAATTCACAATTTATAGTTAGCTGAGCTAACTATAACTCACACCACCTCGATGAACTGCTTATGACCTCACATATTACGTCACTCATGACATGGTCAGTGACATCACTGATGACAGCTCTAATGACATCACTGATTACATCCTCCAGTTAGTGTAAGTGTTTTGAAAACATCTGAGACTTGAAGATATAAATAAGCTACTTCATCAGTTAAAATACTATTTCTTCGTGCTACTAAGGAGTGATCCCATTTCTAATATATGTCATCTTAGTGGCTCTGTGACTGTATCAGTGCGGGAGTGGGTGCTTGAATGGCTGTATGGGTATGTGAGTGACTGTATGCATGACTAACTGGGTGTGTGAGCAGCTGTATGGGTGAGTTGGTGAATGTGTGAGTGGATATATTGTTGAGTGAGTGGGCATGTGCGTTGTTGTATAGATGGATAAGTGGTTGTGTGAGTGGCCCTATGGGTGAGTGAGTGTGTATATGAGTGGCTGTGCAGGGTCAACTGAGTGGCTGTATGAATGGCTGGATGGGTGAGTGAGTAAATGTGTATGTGGGTGTATAGGTAAGTGAGAGGATATTTTAGTGGGTGTATGGGTATTTGAGTGGATGTGTGAGTGGCTGTTTTGCACAGTACCAGGTATCTGTGTGAGTGGCTGTAAAGGTAAGTGAGTGAGCATGTGAGTGCTTGTATTGATGTGTGAATGAGTATGTAAGTGGTTTGTGGGTGAGGCAATGGATGTGCGAGCAGCTCTATTGGTGAGTGAGTTGTTCTGTTAGTAGCTGCATGGGTGAGTGAGTAGGGGTGTGAGTGGCTGTATAGGTCAGTGAATGGTTATGTGAGTGGATGTGTGGGTGTATAAGTGGGTGTCTGAGAGGTTGTATGGGGGTATGAGTAGATATGAGTGGTTCTTTCTGTGGATGATGTCATTAGTGATGTAATTTGAGATGTCATCAGTGCTGTAATCAGTGATGTCACTGACCATTTCACCAGTGAAGTAATAAGTGAGGTCATAAGCAGTGCATTGCGGGGGCATAAATTATAGTTATCTCAGGTAACTATAACTGCTGAATTTCAATGGTTTTGTACCAGTGAAATCTGAGCCTAACTATAACCTCCCTGTAACCTTTGGTCATTTCAGTGAATAGGTAGGTCTTTATAGTAAGGACCTAGTTTCCATAGGAAAAGCGTTTCCTAATAACTTTGACGCTGTTTGACGAATCTTCATGAAAATGTCCCATAAAAGTATACTGCATTGTCTTGTTCTCCATGGAAAGTTTCAGAATGATAATCAAAGGGGGATCAGAGAATAATGGAGGGGGGTTGTAAAAAATATGTGCTATTCCCATGCAAGTTCCCATAGGACTACAGCCTCAACTGCTGGACAGAATGACACCAAATTTGGCAATACGTTAGCTCTTGGTCTAGAAAGAGCCCTCTTTGTGATTTGGTGTGAATTGTTCAGTAGTTCTAGAGTTTTTAAAAGAAAAAGAAATATAGATATCTAGGGACGCAGATCCTTCATGGCTCCACTGAAGAAGATTTATGAATCCACGCACCAACCGTATTCTGGTGATTGGCTGGTCGTACCTTGACTGAAAAGTTGTGGTTGCCATTTTATCAATCAGATCCCGGTCGTGGGGGATAAAATTTAATGTGTAGCCTAATTGTTGGGATCAGGGTAGATGTACCCTTACCCCATGGGTGTATTATAGGGGTCACAATGGGACCCATAAAGGTGTAGAAATTGCCTTAAAATCTTTTTTTTTACAGGTGCGGGTATACGTGGATCTGCTGTGGTCCTCAATGAGGCCCTGTGTGGATACTCGGCTGATCTGCAAGTCTTGCTGTAACTTAAAAAAATACATACTCACAGATCCACTCAAAGACCCACACAGGCACTCACACACCCACTCACAGGCCCACACAGGTGCTCACATACCAACCGACAGACCCGCTCACAAACTCACAGACCCACACAGGCAATCACACACCCACTCAAAGACCCACACAGATACTTACACACCTACTTACAGATGCACACAGGCACTCCCACACCTACTCACTGACCCACTCACATACATAGACTCTCACATGTATACTCACAGGCCCAGACAGATACTCACACACCTACTCACAGTCCCACTCACACACCCAGTCACAGACCCACAGAGGCACTCAGACCCACTGCCAGACCCACACATGCATTCAGACACTCACAAACCAATACACCCACTCACACAACCACTCACAGACCCACTCAGATACTCATAGACCCACTCACAGATCCACCCAGACACTTACACACCCACTGACAGACCCACACAGGCACTCACATCCCACTCACAGACCCACTCACACATTCACAGATCCACAAACACCCTCACACATGTACTCGCCTGCCAACTCACACACTCACATACCCACTGATAGATCCACAAAGACACTCCTACTCACATACCCACATAAACACTCAGACACCTGCTCACAGACCCAGTCACACACTCCCATTCTGAATCACAGACCCACTCACCCACCCTTTCACAATGTCAGCTCACCTCAAATGTCTGCTTTTCTATCAAAGTTTTTAAGCATAGGACTAGCAGAGTGCAATCCGTGCCAAGCTGTAAAATGACAAAAGCCTTTTACGACTCCAGGCACAGTATTACAGCTTTGAAGTGGTAAAATACCAACCAAGCCAACCGGAAATTAATAAGAGCGAGGGGTTGCTTTTAGTCATATCAGGTTGGCTTGGTTGGTATTTTACCAATGCTTAAAACTTTGCTGTAGAAATGGCAAAATACTTTGTCCCTTTCTATCTTGGTGTGGATGGCACTCTGCTAATCCTACACTTAACGACTTTGATAGAAAAGCAGACAATTGAGGTGAGCACATTTAGAGTGTCGCTGGTGTTGAGTGTGCTCTATACAGGAGCTGCTTTCCATCTAAACTTGGGAACTATCCAGAGTTCTCTGCTTCTGCTGTTGGTGTTAATTAACGGGATGCTCTGTTCCCGCCGCTGTGGCTGCCCTGCAGGGCTGGAGGCCCCCGACAACAGAGGCTCGTTTGTGTACTTTAAAATGGGGGGCATGGCCCGCTTTCCTTCGTGCATCACATGGATTTCCTAACACTGACAAGCTACGGAGGTGAGAAAGGGAGCAGGGAGGCATGCTTTCTCCCTGGGAATCACGAACTCTTACAATTTAACAAGAACTTTACCGAGCGACTCTAGAACTGTGATATGCCCAGGAACCTTTACCGTTCATTTGCACGTGGCCACCCCACGGATGTAGATGTATCTGATATTTAATTTTCGAAACACAAAAAGCTATTCAGCGATTACAAAGTGTATATTTCGAAGTGATGTTACTGATGCATCTTGGTACTTACATGCTGAATAGAGGTGGTCACGTGATTACAAGGATTTAAGGCACCTGGGTGAAGGCAGATTCATCCTCGAGAAACCTATGATTAAGGCAGTAGCTGAAACGCGTAAGGGAGAGGAGGAACTTTTGTCGCTGACAGCATGAAAATAAATGAAAAGAAACCGTGATTGTATGGGCGAGTCTCGGCCCCGTTCGCGCTGGGACGGGGCACGCGCCAGGGTTGCCCCTTGTCGCCGCTCCTGTTTGCATTGGCCTTGGAACCCCTGGCGGAGTGGCTGCGGTGGCACCCTTCCATCCGTGGTCTCCGTTGGACCCCCGAGTATGAGGACCGCGTGTCCCTCTACGCTGACGATATCCTTTTGTATCTAGCCTCCCCGCGCAAATCACTGATTGTCCTGGTTGATGTCCTGCGCTCCTTTGGCCGTAACTCAGGCCTTGTCATCAACTGGGCTAAATCATGTGTCTATGTGCTTTCCGGGGAGGCTCCCGTCCTCCCGCGGGGATGTCCGATCCAGATTGCCTCGCAGGGGTTTCGGTACCTGGGTGTCTATATCACGCTGGACCCGGAGGCCCGCTACGAACGAAACTTGCTTCCCCCCCTCCAGCGCTTGAAGGAGGACGTCGCGCGCTGGCGGCGCCTGCCGCTTTCGCCGCTCGGCCGGGCGGCATTGTTTAAGATGATGTCGTTGCCGCGCTTCCTGTACGCTCTCCAGAACACTATGGACCTAGTCCCGGCGCGCTACTTCCGTGAGGTGGAGAGTCTACAGCGCCGCCTGTTCTGGGACGGGAGGCCGCGTATAGCCCTGGCGAAGTTGACGCTCCCGTGGTATGACGGGGGGATTGCCCTCCCGGACATTAAGCGGTATTACTGGGCCTCCCAGCTAGCTGCAATTAATCACGGCCTCTATGGGCCCGCCTTGAACCCGGCATTTGAAATGGACAAGATGCTCCTGCCCGGTGGCGACTACAATCGAGCACTCTACTCTGGCGCGCCGGATCCCCGCTTGACGGGGCCCACGCGTGTCATGGTGCGGGTGTGGCACGCGGCCAATGCAGCTATGGGGTGGAAGGACCGTTTGACCCGGGCGTCGCCGTTGTATGCGCCTCAGCGGTTGGGCTCCCTGTGGACCTCGAAGGGCTTCGAGAAGTGGGACACGATTGGCATCAGTAAAGTGGGGGACCTCTGGACGAGAAGGGGATTTAAAACATTCGAGACGCTGCAGACGGAGTTTCAGCTGCAGGGCAGTGAATACTTTCGGTACTTGCAGGTCCGTCATGCGCTGGGCTCCGTCTTCCCAGACGTCGCCTCCATCCCGGAGTCTTCCCCCCTGGAGGATAGAGTGCTGGATGGCCACGTTCCGGATAGCACGATCTCCCTCATTTACAAAAAATTGATTAATGACCGCTCGGGCCTGCTGACCGGCCTCCGTGAGGCTTGGGTTGCCGACGGGCTGGAGTTGGACGACGAAGACTGGATTTCCGCGGTGGCCTCTCCGAAGGAGGTGGCCATACCGGCTCGCCTTCGCTTCGTCCAGCTTAAGATACTCCACCGGGTTTACATGATGGGGCCAAGGCTTCTGCGTATGGGTTATGCTGAGGATGGGTTGTGTAAGCGTGGGTGTGGTGCTTTGGCGACTTTTTTGCATATTTTGTGGGAATGCCCGAAGGTGGAGCGATTCTGGCGTGGTGTGCATGAGGTCCTGCGTCTGGTTACGCATGTCGCGCTGTTGCCTGAAGCGAGGAGATGCTTGCTGAATGTGTGGGAACCAACTGATTACTCGGTTCCGCAGATGCGATGGGTGACTCTGGGATGTATGATAGCTAAGCGTGACATCGCTCAACTGTGGGGATCCCAGCGGCCCCCGGCGGTGTCGGCCTGGAAAGAACATATGGATTGGTGCATGTTCCGAGAAAAGGTGGTGTATGTGGCGAGGGGCAAGCCTGGGGCGTGGGTGAAAATATGGGGCCCCTGGAACGCCTACCGCGGGGGTATCTGCGAGCCACCACTGCTGCCTGCTGCCTCACCGGCTCCGTCCCCCTAGTTGACCCCCTCCCCCAGCCCCGGGCACAGAGTTCCCCCAGTCCTGGACTTGTTTCCCTTCCCCCTCTTTAGATTCCTGTGGATGGTCGGGGTCCCTCATTTGAGGAGCACGTGTGGTTACCTTCGATTGCGGGTTGCCTTGCGGGTGTGGTTTTTCTATGTTGTTGTGTTTGTATAAAATGAAACCGTATTGTGGGCTTAGAGTCATGTGGCCCACGTCGTTGATGCCTCCTGATTTACTTCTCTGCAACGCCAAGTGCCCTTTTGTAAGTTTGTCCGGTGCTCCTGTCACTCTAGCGGCCGGCCGGAAGGTTGTAGGCCCATACTTGTATATACTTGAGATTGCAATAAACGGTTTCAAAAAAAAAAAAAAAAAGAAACCGTGATTGTGCCTCAGCACTTCTTTTGTTGGTGTTAACGGGATGCTCTGTTCCCGCCCCTGTGGCTGCCCTGCAGGGCTGGAGGCCCCCGACAACAGAGGCTCATTTGTGTACTTTAAAATGGGGGGCATGGCCCGCTTTCCTTCGTGCATCACATGGATTTCCTAACACTGACAAGCTACGGAGGTGAGAAAGGGAGCAGGGAGGCATGCTTTCTCCCTGGGAATCACGAACTCTTACAATTTAACAAGAACTTTACCGAGCGACTCTAGAACTGTGATATGCCCAGGAACCTTTACCGTTCATTTGCACGTGGCCACCCCACGGATGTATCTGATATTTAATTTTCGAAACACAAAAAGCTATTCAGCGATTACAAAGTGTATATTTCGAAGTGATGTTACTGATGCATCTTGGTACTTACATGCTGAATAGAGGTGGTCACGTGATTACAAGGATTTAAGGCACCTGGGTGAAGGCAGATTCATCCTCGAGAAACCTATGATTAAGGCAGTAGCTGAAACGCGTAAGGGAGAGGAGGAACTTTTGTCGCTGACAGCATGAAAATAAATGAAAAGAAACCGTGATTGTGCCTCAGCACTTCTTTTGTTGATATAAATATATATATATATATATATATATATATATATATATATATATATATATATATGATACCAGCCTGACAGCGTCCAGACAAACAGGCACCGACTCCGTGAGTAGTTTCAGCAAAGAAAAAGGTTTTATTCCAACGTAAAGGCACAGACGCGTTTCGGCGGACACAGCCGCCTTGTTTACTGCATCCAGTTCTAAAGTTATTTGACATGATTAAATAGTCATAAGGTTGCACTTTTTCTAAATGATTGTCATGGTAACCAACATCAGAAAAAAGAATAGACATAGTGAAAAGCCTGTTGAGCTTGGTTGTTATAGCAACCAAACAAACGACTTATATTTGTTATCTATGTAACAATCAAATAGATGACATAAAAGGGATAATACAGTACGGTAAAATTGAAAGTAAAAAGCTGTACTAGGGTTACATTGTCACCCAATAGTAGCGAAAGAAAAAGAGAAGTAAACAAGATTGGAACATAAGTTAATCATATTTATCACCCTCGGGTTTTTAACATTGTGTTGGTTACCTAAATACAAGTCAAATGTGAAAGAGCCCAAAGTGAGGGATTATAAGTACAATACTAGAATTAGTGTGCACAAAGGGGGTATATACATATGGGTTTTATGGTCGAATACCATAAGACGCTCAAAGAAATGAATGTGTATGAGCAAATGTAATAGTGTCAGTGAAAGACTCGTTAGTCAGAAATGGGATAAAGCCCATGTGGGCAGAGAACTGACCATACTGACCCACTGTGCATGGTAAATAAAAAGTTGTATTATGGGCAAGTAATCGCAGTAGAAATGAAAAAGTGAACTCTATGGGTGTGCCAACGTTATTGAAAAAGAGTGTGCAAGAACTGAGCGCTAGGAGGAATGGATCATAGGGAGAGGGTGTATAACAAATTACAGGTGAACACTGAGAGCTTCATCTGCATTCATCCCATGTGGGATTTTGGAATTGAGGAGGAGGATGTACCTTGATTCCAATCACCTGAGTGCCAATTGCCTATTTCCTCCCCTTGGATTTTTGGGAACATTGTCAATGACAAAATAGGAAAGTTCTTGGGCTCTGCCTGCATGTAGTGAATTTATGTGTCTGGCAACAGGGTATGTTTGGTCATTGTGCACGATGGCTCTCAGGTGTTGCAGAATTCGGACAAGTACTGGATGGATGGTGCTACCTACATAGTTTTTACCACAGGTGCAAGATAGGACATACACGGCAAAATCAGTTTTGCAATTAAAACTCCCTCTTATTTCAAAAGGTGTGTTTCTGAAAGGCATGTGGACCAGTTTGGTATTTTTTCCATGGTTGCATGCTTTGCATTTACTGCATTTCGTAAATCCCTTGGGTGTTTGGAACCAGTTAGGTTTTTTAGTGATAACAGGTGCGTTGCGCACAAGTTCTTGACGCATAGATTTAGCACGTCTGAAACTGATTAAAGGGGTTTTTGAGCATGTTGGTCCTAAGATAGGGTCATTCCTTATATTGTTCCAATGTTTATACTGGATTTTGCGTAGTGAAGTGTGGTATGCATTAAACCCTGTGATTAATCAGAGCATGTCTGTTTTAGTGGTTTCATGCTTAGCCTGATTTTTGTTTTTATTTTTATTTGTTTTAGCAAAAAGGAGTTCTTCTCTAGTGATTTTCTCACTCCTAGTTCTGGCATTGTTAAGGGTTTGTGTGTCATATCCCCTACTTTGCAGTCTGTTGAAGAGATCATTGGTGGATTTGTTTAGACCCTCTGCTGTGCTGCAGTTACGCTTCATTCTTAAGCATTCTGCATAGGGGATGCCTTTTTATATATATATGTATATATATATATATATATATATATATATATATATATATATTACCTGTAGATTATCTATTATATAAAAGCTCAAGCATTTGTCCTATAAAACTGCCTCAACCCCTCAAAACACTCTTTGACTCAAAGCATAACATAAATATGAAAGGTGCCACTTAAAAACTCTCTGGTACAGTAAACTGGCATTCCATATGGTCCGGCTAGTTATGTGAACTTTCCGTGCTTTTTTGCATGAATTATGTTACAATGCATTCTCTGTTCTTTATTACATACACAGGTAAACATACAGTGTGAGAAAAATAATAATTTACTGTTTGTCACTTTGTGTCACTGAGCATTGTCTATGAGCCTGTGTACCTAAAAGACTCAAGTGTACAGCCTCTAGGAGATTTGGACAATAGAATATGCCTTTAGCCGCTCTCAAAGCTTTGAACAGGCATAATTTAGACTTGGCACCTAATAAAATCTGTTTCCTAAGCATTGAGCTCTACATGTGGCTGATGGCACACAGTGTTTTGTTCTTTGTTCTTTCTCTGTAATGTCATTCAGTACCCAACAGATGAAAAAAATCCCCTTTGTTTATATGTAGGGCTTGATTTATAGTATGGCTGTATTTACTCTCCCCTTCTGGACGGTGAAGGACATTTTTTTCACCACCTTGATGGGCAGAGCACTGTCATATTTAGAGAACACCCTCTGCGGTTATCTGTCTTGGTTCACATGAAGTTGGTAGTTGCCATTGGTTTTGATGACTGTCCACCAAACTCTTTGCCTTTGAAAAACAAACTCTCTAAGTGGGAGTTTACTTTTAAGGACAAAATAACTAATAACCTATACACCCAGAGTGTGTTTTTCCCTGAGGGTTGGGGCCGTTATTTAAATTTTTCTGCTCATTACCACCAGGGGTTGTATTACAGAAAGTGCCCCGGGGCGCAATAGGCATGTGAGCCTACTTTGTGCACCCATGGTAAACTTTGGTATTGCAGAAGGGGTTACAGGGGCTTGTACTGCCCCATCTGTAATACAGATAGTGCTGGTGCACATGTAGCACCAGTGCTATCCTAATAGGGCATTCCTTCATTTGCATGGAGTCGTGGCCCCATGCAAATAAGGGAATCTCTTTAACTCTGCTCCAGCTGCATATTATGGATGCGGGCAAAAAAGCAAAGAAGCTGTCAGGCGGTGCACTGAAAGTGCACCACAAAAAGGTGGTGCACTGTCAGTGTGCAGCCCGATGGCAGCCCTCTGGAGGCGTGAAAGGGGTTGTATGGACCTCAAGACATCCCCTTGCAGGTGGGTGCAGTCCACCTAACTTACAATACCAAAAGTTTGGTACTCCATCAAGTTTGTGGCAGAGCACCCTGTCCGCCTACCTTGCCCATGAAACTCTAAATTTGGGCCTCGCCCATGTACTAATGTACTGTTCTATTTATAATACTTTGCAAAATCTATTTTTCAAATATGTTCTTTTCTTATTTCAGAAACACCGATCACTAATATTTTCAACTGTTAATGGAACATGTCCACAAACAATGGAGTACACTTTTCCAAAAAGGATGGCTCCATTCACCGACGGAATAGAGAAAGTGGCGGGGACAACATTACTGGACTCTCTTACGTAAGTAGAAATTTGTTATGCTTTTATTGCTCAACCAAAGAAAGTAAAGATGGATCATGTACATTAGCAAATTATTAAAAGCAAGTGTGTCAAAGTATTTTTACTCATGCAGCAAAGACAACAATTGGTTATGCAACACACCATATATATAACTGTACTCAAGGACATGCCTTGAACACAATTTTGCAGTGTGTTCAAAAGTTCAACCTTGGGCAGGACTCTCAGGATTTATGCTGATTACACAAGGGGACAAAGTTGCCATTGAGATAAAATTAGAACAGACTTAGATTTGCCAATAACTTGGCCGGGTATCATGGATCTGTATGTAGCCTGCAGATAAATAGCACATTTTGTTTATTCTTGATATTTTGAGTATCAAATAAATCCTGATTCACAGAGGCAAACTTCTACTTTTGTTTAAGTTTACGATTGCTTGCTATTCACAAAGGTATTTTACTAGTAGTATCTTTACGACTGTGAACCCTCTTCACATAAAAGATAGGACTGTGTAGGGGTGGGGCTGTCCACTATGGGCATGCTTATGCCCCCACCCCAACTAACTGGAGCAATAGTCTTTTGGTCCCCCTGGGTACAGATGGGGCAGTTATCCCTGACCTGCTCCGAGGGGCAGGAAGCCCACTAGACACCAGGGATTTTTTTCCCAGAAAAATATATTGGTACGGGCTGCCAAGCATGGGCATGACCATGCCTCCACCCCAAGTAAATGGGTCAACAGTCTTTCTGCCCCCCCAGAGGCAGATGGGGGTAATTACCCCCAATCTGCCCCTCGGCAGTAAGCCCCTTAGTTGCCAAGGATTTTTTTTTAAAATATAGGGGTGGAGGCTGCCCTCCATGGGCATGGCCATGCCCTCAAACCAAGTAAAGGGGGCAATAGCCTTTCTGACCCCGCTAGTGGGCAGTTGGGGTAATTAGTCCCGATCTGCCCCACAGGGGCTGAAAGCCCAATAGACACCAGGGATTTTTTAAATATAAAAATATAGGGTTTAGGGCTGCTCAGCATGGGCATAGCTATGCCCCCACCTCAACTGAATGGGGCAACAATATTTCTGCCATAGGGGGGCAGATGCCCTAATTACCCACTATCATCCCCCCAGGAGGGCAGAAACACCATGAGACCTTAAATTCATGTTTGGGCCTAGTGCCCATGACAGGAACTGATTAATTTGAGGTTTTTCCTACTCATTTTATATATTTCTTTATCTCAATAGTAAATTTCTGTAGGAAAACCTTGAGGGATCTACACATCTGACCCCTTGCTGATACTAGAAGTAGGCTGAGAGCTCAACAAAATAGGAATAATAGGCTACCTCTTGCCAAAACTGTGGTAAATAATTTGCCTTTTTATTCAGCTCTGCATGTTCCTAAAAGCTGGGAAGTAGAGATTTTAGCACAGTAAACCATTTGCTGATGTCATTTTTAAGAACAAAACAGACTTTTATCCAGAGCACTTCTTCCAATTTTCCCCTCAAAACTTAAAGTATAACTATATTTTGCCTATTTTCTGGGTCACCTCTACGGGGAAACCAGTAACCCTGGTAAGCACGTTATAGAGCCCTAAGCTCAGCACTGGGGAGGAAAAGGCCCAGCAGTTAAGGGGTTAATTAATAATGATAATAATAATATTCATAATATTAACCCCTTCCATGCTGCGCAAATTCCGCCGCTGTGCTGACGGTTTCTTGCGCGGACGTGGTCATGACGGAACGGTTCCGTCATGAGCACAGCTCAACCGTGGCTCATGACGGAACCGTTCCGTCATGAGCACCGAAGGGGTTAACAACAATAATAATTATTATTATGTTTATGATGATAATTTGGGAGGGGTCATGAACCGCTAAGGGCTTGGGAACCCTTGTGGGCCCTCTCATGTCTACCCAAGGTTCACAAATCTCAGCCTGGGTCTACAGACTTGGGAGATGGGACCAACAAGGGTCCAAAAAACCTTGCTTGAGGTCTGCAGATTGAGGAACATGGTTTGTGAACCTCATAGTCTAGCTCAGAGGTTTATAAACCCTTGTGCAGGGTCTGCAAACCCATATCAAAATGTTTCTTTTAAACAAATGGTCCCTTTAGGACCAATTCACAAAAACCTGTAGGTCAGGAGATCCTTTCCCTGTCTTCTTTTGGCTCTTTTCAATAATTCAACAGTGCACGTGGACTGATTCCTGCAGCTTGTGATAGCAATTGTAGCAGTAGTTTTTGTTGTTGCAGCCAGTCAGAACCTTCATGTCAGGGGACCGAACTTTGGAATTGGAGGTCTAAAGAGGAGA
Source organism: Triturus cristatus (assembly GCF_964204655.1). Taxonomy (NCBI): domain Eukaryota; kingdom Metazoa; phylum Chordata; class Amphibia; order Caudata; family Salamandridae; genus Triturus; species Triturus cristatus. The sequence continues at coordinate 575,756,410 of NC_140595.1, read as the reverse complement.
GCAGGAGCAAAACGCTCCTTTGTTGAATTTAGGCAGGCTTTTATTTTTTTTAATATAGGTCCACAGGAAATCCCAAACCTGATTTCAAGGAATAGCTGCAGGGTAACAATACAGATATCCATAACTTTTATTAATTTTAAGCTCATCCAACACATTTTTGGAACCCTGATTTCTCTAAAACACCTAACGGGCTTGACTACAAGCAAGCAAAGGGATTTTCCGTAGTAAAGTTCCAGTTTCATGCCAAGTTTGGTGTAAATCAATGCAGGCTTTTTTCTGTAGCAGGCACCAGGGATTCTTATGGGAACCTGTGCTTTTTTGACATCCTCCATCAAGTATTCCACCCTTGATGGATTTTGTATGAAACTCAAAGTATAAAGAGTAAGCAAAACATTGTTTATTCAAATCCATTAACGGGCGCAAAGTTAAAACTTTTTTTTCATTTTCTAACTTTTGTGCTGTGTAAAGAATCGCCATTAAATTTGGCAGGCTGATAGCAAGTTAAGCCCAATGGGGGAATCCCAGGTTTCATGCATATTCTATAAATGAGAGGCAGATTTATTGTTATTAACTTTGGCACAGTTTCACAGGTTTGCATAACACTAAGTAGACACTTAGCATCTTGATACATTGAGTTTCCTGCAGATCATTCCTGGGCACACATAAACAGGGAGATGAAAAAGTGATAATTTGCTTTTAATTTATGTGCTGTTTAATGAATTTTCCAGAAGGGGCGTGGCCTAGCAAGATGGCCGCTAAAACGCACTAAACTGGAGCTGCGCTGCTCCAGTTAATAATCCTGTGGAATCCTGCCCGCGGGAGCCCCTAGACCATCCTGATTGAGTCTGGCGGACATCTGTGGGCCACTGCTGCAATTTGCAAGACCAGGGATAGCTGTTTGTCACCTGAGCAGTGTCTCCCATAGTGGATGCGAGGAGAGTTGCACCACTGGCGAGGCTCTATGCCATGGGTGTCCAATTAAACTGAGAGACGACATACCAGACAAATCGGTATTCATGCGTGAGGCTTTCATGGCAGAACTGCCCGGGGATGAATGGTAGAAGCAATGGTGGTGATGGTCGACTCCAACACCGGGCATCCTGTAGAGACGCGATGGAGGGCAGAGGCCTAGAGGCCATGCGGCCTGAGGTGGTGGATGGCACCCGGCAGCCCTGCAATGCTGAGCGTCTCAGCTCCTAGTTTATTGGGCGGGGCAGATGCACTCTGGCCACATCTCGCGTGAAGTGGAGGGTGGAGGGGACCCATCCGGTGGTGAGTGAGACCTGGGAAGCTCTTGAGTTAAACGGAGCAGCCTGAAGAAAAGAGCCAGACGGCAGAGGCCTAGTGGTCACACGGCCTGACAGAGTAGGTGGTGGCCGCAGTTGCCTTGCATCCAAGGTGAAACTGGTGGGTCCTGTAGCACACACTACACTTGGCAAAGGACTAAGGGGGCCTCCGGTAGCATGTGTGGCCAGGAACGCCATTTAAAATAGAGGACTACGCTCTCAGGTCTTGTGATACCCAAAAGGGGGTCTGAAACTAGCTGAAGTGCCATGACAAACTGGCATCTGGGTTTCTCCACTACCTGAGGCACTGCGAGATCATGGTGCAGGTGAACATATAAGACCGCAATACTGTGTTGGAAGCATAGTGGAAGCTGCAAGCAGAACTTGCGCATTGGAGATCTGGGAAGTGAGTGAACTTTGGACTGTGTTTGCTCTTATCTCCTGGTTGTCTATTCATTTGGAGTGTGGATGGTGACCCCTTGCCTTGTTATGAACAGTATACATATGGAAGAGCAGTCCTGCAGCACTGAGTTGTTTGAGATCTAACTGAGCATTGTCGGCCTACTAATTAGATGCCTGCTTGTAGGGAGGGGTGGAAGTAGCCCCTGCAATGGCCTACACTGTGGGAATTGTTTTCCCTACTGCATATAGTGGAGGAGTTGGGGCTTTGCAAAACCATGCCTGGACCTGGGGGGCCCCTAGTATCATATATTATTCTGGGGGAGGTGAATGTGAGAGCCCACTGAGTCAGTGAACACTTTGCAGTCAGCAGTGATGTAGGCGTGGACAGAGAGATCCAGCTGCGGTCTGAATATGGGGAAAGACGATAAAGGAGAGCAAAGCAATGCAATGGCTCATTATCTCCAACCCTAAAGCATGCTGCAATGTAGCACGAGACAGGCGGGTACCAATGCCCAAGAGTCTGAGGCAGAACCGTCCAGGGCAGCTTTGATGGAGGCCATATAGCAAGCGCATGTTGTCCTAGAGAATAAAATAGATATGGTGGCCATAGTGGTAGGACTACTGCGAGCAGATCTGCACAAGGTCTTGTAGAGAGTGACTGCCATGGAACAAAAGATAGGTGGATTAGACCAAGATTTTGTCACACTGAAAGAACAAGTAGCAAGACTGACTGCCACAGCAAAGCTGTTGGAAGAAAGACAGAGCAGAAGACGCGGAGGAATGATCCTGCTGTAATAGCATCTGCCTGGTGGGGTTTTCGGAACAATCAGAGGGACATTCTGCAGAAGGCTTTTTAGAGAACTGGATTCACAACAATTTCAGACCTGAGAGTTTGACTCATATGTTTGCGGTGGAGCGTGTGCACCGAGCACTGATCGCGCACCCTCAGCAGGTGGCTCCTCCAAGAGCATTAATAGCATGGATTTTCAACCACCATGATCAGGACTGTACTCTTAAGATAGCTCGCACATCAGGTACATTAAAATATGAAAATAATACTATATCTTTCTTCCCAGCTTAAACCAGAAAGGTCCAGGCACAATGGAAATCATTTGTAGAAGTCAAGCGACAGCTTCTGACTACAGGCCTCTCATATATGTTGCTATTCCCTACAAAGCTGCGTGTACTCACCCAGGGTAAGACCCTTTTTTTGAATGCCTGGAAGATGCTTGGGCGTGGCTTGAGCCCTGTGATAAAGTATCACCTGAAGACTGAGGGTCACTGAGAATTGGTCATGGCAGAAGCAGGGAGTATATCCCAGAGACAATCGTCGGCAGGGGATACGCCCGAAGTCTGGATTGAAGTCCAGGAAGACAGCACATTGGTGGGTATTTTAATGCGTGGTTTTAGCTTGTCTGCCACTCAGAACAGTGGAGCAGAGAGGGTGCCGCCAACCCCGTTGGAGAATGTTGATTAGCAGACTGGCTGATGTAGAACATTTATGGTTAGACACTCTTGCGATGCCCCTGTAGTATGTAAGTACATTAGAGTTTGGGAGGAATAAGATCATTTTGACTTCCGAGATGAACAAGGCGGTGAGGGTGATTGACTGTTATACATAAATGATGAGAAATACTATGCTTATTGAAAAAGGTTCTGTTATTTGTTTGGCTCTTGCAGCACCATCTCCATAGAACTCTAGTAGGACAGCTGGGATGAGACCCAGTGCAGACTTTTGCCCTCTCATAAGGGTGAAGGAAAGCGCTGGCATCACTCGATCCCACATGGTACGGGGATTCGTTTAACTTGCTGTGCAAGGGTTGGAATTTGCTCTTAGACTTATAGTACTGACAAGAGGTATGTTAAACAGAGGGATTACTATGGTCATGAATCTAGAAATGGTGGGAAATTATGATACTGATGTTTCTGGTTGTTGTCAGATTGTCTGGGGTGAGTTGGAGAGGGGCAGTTTACAAGTTGTTATGGTTCTGGTACAGGATTTGATATGTCATGCATTACTGAGATTTCTGAGTGAGTGGAGTGGGGAGTGTGGATGTTACAAATGACCACATGATACAGGATTATAAAATACTCATGTGGAATGTTCGAGGACTTGGTAGGTATATCAAGCAATATAAGATGTATGCTTACCTGAGGCTTGTGGGTTTGGCAATTGTTTGTTTCCAAGAGGCACATCTCATAGAACCTGAAGTGGTTAAGTTGCGAAGAAGATGGAGGAAGCAGTTGCATTAATCCACTTTCTTCTCGTATGCGTGTGGGGTGGTGATCTCGGTGGCCCCTGGGATTCCCTTTTGTCTGCTTTATTTGTAGGCAGACACACAGGTTAGATACATCCTGGGACAAAGTTTGCTAAACGTGTGGATATAACCATGTTGAATATGTATGCCCCCAATGTTGACGATGGGGAGTTCTTCCCTAAGCTGCAGTCACTGGTGACTGGTAACATGATAGAACGGCTGTTGTGGGTGGGTGATTTTTATTGTTCTTGATCCAACACTGAATCAACAGCCCCCTAGAAGTATGACCAAACCAGGTATGGTGAGCGCACTGAATGATGCCATGTGCAATTTGCAATGTGTAGATGTGTGGGCAAAGATTTACCCAACTTGCTGGAATATTCTTGTTACTCAGCCACCCATGACGTTATAGCCCACTAGACAGGTCCCTGGGAATGACAAATATGGAATTGGATATGCAGAAGGTGGCCTATCTGGGTAGATTTCTGTCAGACCACTCCTCCTTCATGTTGGAGTGGAGTGGGGCCAGGATGCACAATGATAGGAGACATTGGCGGTTACAAACAGAGGTGCTGCTAGATGTCCCGTTCAGACAAGCCCTTGGTGAAAAGATAACGGAATATTTAGAAGGTAATTGGGGTACCAAGGTGAGCAGGCGTATAGAATGGAAAGCCCTAAAAGCGGTTATATATGAGGAATGCCTGAGCAAGAATGCTGGTCTGTGTAGGCAGATGCAGGCGGAGCTTTGGAAAATTGAGAGGCAGTTAGCAGACGCCCAACGAATGGATGATGGAAGTGCGGATGCAGCAGAGCCCATGGTCGATATTAGGAGACGTCTAGGGGAGAGATGAGACAGACTGGATAAGTTTACGCAACAAGAGTACAAGCAGAGACTACATAAGGAGGGTATTTTTTTATTATCATGGTTGCTTAAGAGGGAGAGGTAGAAGCCCCCAATTATGACACTCTGACGTAGTGACGGGGCCATAATTAGCATGCAATGAAGTTCTGAGAGACCATTAGGGGACCTTTATGGGGGGGAGTGGCTGTGTCAGTGGCAAACTACCTGGTGGGTGTAGATCTCCCTGAATTGCTGCCTCTTGTTCAAGAGGAGCTAAAATCCGAGCTCACGCTTGAGTAAGTGAGACAGGCGATTGGTGATATGATCTGCTGGAAATTGCCTGGAGGAGATGGCTTTCCGATAGAATTTTATCATGCATATAGGCCACAATTGCCAGGCCTACTGATAGAGGTGTTCCAGGAGGCATGTGAATGTGGTGTGTTACCCCTTATTCTTATTAGTATTATTAGCGTGAAACAGAATAAATCAGCAATTTGAGGCCCGATTTACTCCGGGTCACAGTGCATTGGATTGTATATCAACCCCGCAACTCCCTCCCCCCAAACCCCGAACCCGGTGAACATAAAAACATGATCAGGACTGTCACAAAGATAACCTATCCTATAATGGAACTCTCCCAGGTGGTGGTAGGGAGCGCATGTAATGAAAGAAGGGTCTCCCTGTTTAAATTAAGGCCCTAGAGGAGGGAGAAAACACAACAATATCTAGTAAGAACCTCTAAACCGGCCTGTATGCTTCTTCAATAGATCTCTAAAGATTCTGCATTTCCCAATCAAAATGTCAAAGATACATATTTCATATTATCACACTATTTTTATAGATGCCAATCCACTAAAGTTTTATAAACAAAAAATGTTTTTTATTTGTTTTTTTCTTTTTTGTGTTTAAGATTTACACATAATTTAAAGCAAGAAATAACATTTGTCAGGTTTTACACTTATGATTTGAGATACAGACATTATTACAAATTGAATATAAGTGAAAAAAGACATCCTAGACATCTATGATATAAAAAAGCATTTGCTATTCATTCATACTTGCATTCAAACAAAAAGAAATAAAGAGGATAGTTTAAAGATAAAAGGGAAGCTAAAACTTTAAATTGGTCAGATTTCTCCAGTTGACAAAAGTGAAAGGATGTTAACTTTCAATGTCTCTGATGTTAGCAATCTCGCGGTCAACGCGCGTTTCAGTGGGAAACCACCTTCTTCAGGACCAACTGCCAAGTATTAACGAATGAGATAGATATAAAATATGTCTGGGTGTCTGCAAAGTAAACAAAAGGAAATGACATTGAGAATTGATCGGGTATACACTTAATTTCTTTTTTAAGGTCAAAGATTTTTTTACTGAGTTCAAGTGGTTGCTATCATGCACCATAGATATAAATACGGTGAGGTCATGGGAACATGCGCATTGGGGTGAGATAAGGGACAGCAGGAAAAGCCCATTGGTGATTTGTGCATAGCATAAAGGAAAAGTGCCAAGGTGGGAATTCTAGATGTGGAGTCCCAGAGATGGATGTGCACAAACCGAAGAGTAGTATATAGAGGGACTACCTATAAATTCATCAGGTAAAATGTATGTCTCCAGCCACGAAAATCATCTGTGTCATAAAAACAACTGATAGATTTTTCTGGAAGAGAAAGAAGGTTTAAATCTCAGTTACAAGCCTGATCTAGAATGGAATTCAGGAGGCTATAAACGAGGTAGTTGCCAAAATACCTTGGTAGGTCGGAATGTGAGCGTATGTTCACACTCAGGAATTTATATGGACAGCTTCCGATAATTTTCAAAAGAGCGACTGCTGTGAATGTACGAAAAAAAGAGCTTTTGTGTCATGCCATTCCAAGGTAGTTAATTGCAGTGGAGATATAAAGTTAAAAGGTCAGTCGAGTACCTCGTGTTTAGTTACCTTTTCAGAAAGAATTTTGGAGTTTATGAGTAGGTTCAGACAGCAGTCCAGGGACTCCTCTTTCTATTATTGCTAAGGCAAATGCTATTCTTTATTTTAAATAGGTGCATCCTATCACGGCATAACGCTGTAATGAGAAGGAAACATTACATGGCAGTGTGATTTTCAGATGGGCACATAAGTGCAGTAGGTAATTTTTATAATGCACTAGCAGAGTGTTATAGTAAATAATGGTTAGCAAATAGTCCGTGGAAATGATGCTACGGGAGTTTAAGGCTGATTCAGGTCTCTCGAGTTTAATGCCTGATATAATAGAGGCCAGGTCTATAAAGTCTCTATGGATGGCTAATATCGAAAATCAGGTGTGTATTATTGTAAGCTGACCGAATGTCCTAGGAGACAGTGAATGGTCAAGTAACACATGGCTGTAATGCCCTGGAAGTTTAAGGCGATTGTTGAGACCAGGTCTATGCGGTCTCTACAAATGGCTATTGTCAGAGATCAGTCCTTTGATGATAGCGTAACTGCTATTCGAACTAAACAGCGTGATTTTGAAATTAAACATATGATGGCCGTCAAACATGGAGGAAATGTGAGATCGCTAGGACAGCAGGGATACTGCACGACAGGTCTTTAAAAGCCTAAGTTTACACATAAAACGTTAAACCTCTAGTGACCTCGATAGATTCTACATGCAAGCAGTTTGGTGCATACCTGAGTTCGCCGTAAAGCCGCGGAGCATCCGTAGCCAGCAGTCGAAGATTTGAAGTGAGAAATTGACGAATTTTAAACGAGTTGTTAGTCTCGCGAGATGACGGACCTTCGCAGAATGTGTAAGGAATGTCTGCATGTATTTCAAAGCGCCATCTTGAAAGGGAGTTTTAATCTTACTGTTTCTCATGTGATTTGCGCTGAAAGGCACCGAAACTTGCAGGCTATTTGAGAGCAGGAAGAGTATAGATGGCATATTAATATTAGAAAGCATGGCATCCGCCAAGAATTTCTATATACGAGGCACGGCGCCAAAACGAGTCCTTAGTTCTAATTTTTCTCGTGTACTGTCCACTATGTACAATAAGGATTACATCTTTCTCCTTCAAATTATATCTCAGAAAATACAGGTTGAATAGGATATGGACATGCAGAGATGCTATGGCGATTCAAGCCCTAATATTCTAACCCAAAATTCTAGTTGCAAAGTCAGCACCATATTGGAGTGGTAAATGGGTTCTCACTTATTATCAACAGAGAAAGCTGAAAGATGTCATGACTGAAAGTCAAAGGCACAGATATGAAAGTTGATAGAGACACTGTGCACCAAAATTTTGGCTGATAGTTAGAAACGCGAGGTTCCAATAGATCCACTAAATGGAATGCAGACAGTCTAAGTATGTAAAGTGAGGCTAGGCTGGTACCAGCAGAATTATATGTGCAAATGATTCAAGCTACATAAAGGTGTTGTTATGTAGTTATCCAAATAATCTCCTCATTAAGGCCTTGACGGACGGTGTCACAATGGAAAATCCAAAAAGTCTCTCTATTTTTTCGCACTTTGTTTGTATCTTGTCCTGGTTTTGAAATTATCTTTTCTAGAATCAGCCATTTGAGATCTTGTTCACCATGGTTATGTTCTAGAAAATGTTGAACCATAGGCGCGCGTTCCTTTCGAGTTCTGATAGCCGACTTATGCTCCGAGAGTCTAGTTCGGAATTCACGGCCAGTTTCTCCTATATAACCCAAGCCGCAAGGACAGAGGATAAGATAGATAACATTACTGCTTCTGCAGTTTGTATGGCTTTTAAGCCTACCTCTTCTGGTTCCATATGTCCATGTGTCTGTTGTGATGGCTGTGGGGCGCGTCAGGCAGGCAGAGGAGTCGTAAGTATTTTGGGCAGGTAAGTTCATGGAATTAAGACATCAGCCCAGCACCGGATTTCTTTGTCACCAGCTGAACCATCAGGAACTTCATCACCCAGCCTCCTTTGTGGCCAACTCGCCGCCGCCCGCAGTGCCAGGAGGCACTTTCAAGAAGCTTGGAGGGCTCCCACAGTGCGGAGTGCCCGGCACCGGATTTCTTTGCCACCAGCTGCAAAGGGGGGCCAGGAACTTCATCACCCAGCCTCCTTTGCGGCCAATTCGCCACTGATGACGCCCGCAGCACCAGGAGGTGCTTTCAAAAAGCTTGGAGGGCTCCAGCAGCGCAGGGCCAAGGGCGTGCCCGTCAAAGCCCGGATAAGGCGGGGCTGGGCCACCTCCCTAAGGTCTACAGTGGACGAGCCTAGTATCTACGACATCTCCACGACAGCCTCACGGCCCAAGGTACAGTGGCTCCTCCTTTCTTTAATGTTAAAAGAGTAGTGGCTGGTCTTGCTTGCCTGGTATAAGGAACACTTGCCTACTTTACTTCCTCCATTTCTGCATTTGAGATACTTTCCCCTTCCAGTTAGGTCCTTACAATGGGTACGAGAAAGGGTGCTCCAAGTGTCTCCAGCATGTTACCACCCCCCGTACACGCTCGACAATAGACAATTATTTAACTTGAGCTGTGGACATGGTTTCAAATTAGATCTGGCTTGTAGAACGTCGCCTTTCCCTTACTAATGCAGAGATCACTCTTCCACAGATTATTCAAAGCTGTTGTGACCCATTACTATCTCAGAGCACTCTAGGGGTAACAAGCCCTCCAGAGGAACCAAGGACCGTGACTTGCTCTACGACACAGGTCTATAGTGTGGGTGTAGGCCCAGCCTGTGTGGGGGTTGTGCCTGGAGGAGAACCTGAGTCTGGCCAACAAGCACAAACGGTGCGGCCAGTTGTGTGACCAGTTGTGCATTTCTGAAGGGGAGAGTGGCCCAAGAGCCAAGCGGAGAATGAAAATTGCTAAATCCACAAAGCCAAAAATTAGAAAAATTCCTTCGCATAACAAGGCTGTAGATGATGTCTCACTTGGGGGCCCGGTTGAGGTTAAGGTTAATAAGAATACCTGGTATGAATTGAGCAAATTCTTAGGTGACCTCTTGGACTCCAAATTACGCCCCATTCTTGACCGATTGGCAAAAATTGAATCTAACCTGGCGAGGTCGCCTGATCTCAGGTCTTCCATTACCTCTAGTACCCAGTACTCGGCCTCTGACTTTACCTCTACCATCTCTGTCCAAAGCAAGGGTGCTTCCCATCCACTTGACATCTTACCAATATCCCAACCTGCCATCCAACAAGTAGCCCATACCCCAGATCTGGCCGTTGTTCCTGTGATAGACCTTCCCCCAGCATCTGCTCTGTATGTGGCTGTATTGACAAATGTGCCCCGGCTCACAGAAACCAATATGGAAACTACCAGAGGCCTAATGAATAAATCCATCCATTGGCTGAATAGCAACATTACTGGTAACTGGGAAACATCAGAAGACATTCTGATGGCTCGAGGGGTGAAAGACATTGGGGCAGGGGTCTTGTAAAACATGGAGATGGAGATGTCATTGTGGTAAAATTCCGTTTGCATAGGGTAGTCCAGGAAATAATGTATAGAGCAAGTATGGGAATGGTCAAAACTAGCTCCATTAAGATATTCTCTCTTGGCTTCTTTTATCAGTATTTGGTGAGCCAACTTGGTACTTCTGGTAGCTTTGTTCCCAGTGTCTCTGTGCCGCCTGCCCCCCCTCCTTCATTCGGTATCACACCACCTGTCTAATAGATTTGCCCCATTGGTTGGTATAGAAGAAATTGATTGATGGTTTGGGGAGGAGTCTGTCTGTTCAGATCTTCAGGAGGTGAACATGTCATTTGTCAATCTGGCTCTTGTTATTCAAATGCCACCTTCTTTCCATCATATTAATTCGCCCTTCGTGACAGGTTTAGAGGAGGAGGGTGGGGTTTCTTGTAATCCCTGTCCTGTTGTACTAGTAAACAATACTCTCCCACAAGGCCATTTGTGTGTAGGACTTCATACAGTGCATCCCGTGGAGGATTTTGTGGATTTAATCTCTGTCCTCCAACCGCTCCCTGGTTCCTTACTGAGCCCTCCCCCTTACGGGAAAGTGGGTCGATGAGGGCCAAATAGACAATGTATGCATGCAAATCCTAAATTGGAATATAGCGGGTGTTGCCGCAAAGATCGCATTGGAGGAATGGTGAACGTTCATTATGACCCATGATATAGTTTTTATGCAGGAAACGTGGGAGTGCAAGGATGTTGTATTTGATGGGTTCACGTGTTTTAGCTTATCTGCCACTCCATCTATAGTGGGTAGAGCTAAAGGGGGACTGTCGGCCTGGTTTAAAGTGGAAATTGCTGGCCTGATTGTTCAGTTATTTCAGGAATGGGGGGCGGGGGGGTGGCACAGGATTTTTATCTTTCTTGAAATGATTCTTCAAAGCTGTACTTGATAAATTTCTATAACAATAATTTTACATCCAAAGGTGACTTCCAAGCCCTTTTTGTGCTGATTGACATGCTTGCGGCGAGAGAGGCTCGTGCGGATCGCCCCTTTAAGCTGATGGTGGCGGGGGTTTTTAATGCAAAATTGGGGCTTCCTACGCCTCTTTCTCCAACCACCTTTGATCCAATTTCCCATGAGCTAGATCACAATGTGATGGATGCTAGGGGATGGGTTTTATTTACCCATTTGCTAGAACGGGGTATGGTCAATAAAGCTCACAAATTGACTGACCAGCATATTCCCACCTTTATAGGATGAGGTGCAGGAAGCACAGTCGACTATATATTTGTCACCTGGAGCATGCTTCCCCTTATTCAGGACTATGAGGTTCTTATCCAGCCATATAGCGACCCCAGCCCCATCTCAGCAATGAAAGTGTTACCACATAGGGGTCAGAAGCCTAAGCCTCTAATCAGGTATTATCCACTAAGGATGGTTTGGCATTCAGTAAACATGAACAGCATAATGTCCCAGGTAATACCGAATAGTTCTGCCCTGGTGGATAGTTGTAATCACATACCATGTGTGCCAGCCCGTATCCTTTGAAGTTTTGCTATTTTATTAGACACAGTCAAACTTTTATTTGTTAGACCCAGTATCCAGCCTAGCCATCGGGCTCATTCCTGGTTTGATAATGCCTGTAGAGAAGCGAACAACACCTTAAGCAGGGCCTTAAAGCAAAATCCCAGAGATCAGACTGTGATCAGGGAAAGTAGGATGCTGTATAAGCTTGGTATATAAAAAAGAAAGTCAGCCTTGAAGGAGGAGAAGTGGGACTCTATAGTGAGAGCCTGTCATTCCAAAGATCCCCAAGTCTTCTGGAAAGCTGTTCAGTCAGTTCTTTCTCCCACCCTACCAGCTGATAAAGCAACCCTCCATATATCTCCTGATACATGGGTGTCACACTACGCTAGTCTTTACTCCGCTGATCTTTGTGCTACAGAGGCCCCAGTACAGCTGAATTTAACATGCCAAAATCTTGTTTTTAATGAAGGCGAAGTCCGAATGGCAATTGACAATAGTAAAGGTAAGAAGGCGCTGGGCCCAGATGGAATCCCATTGGATTTATTCAAGGAAGACCCAGTATTCTCATCCCCGGTACTCGCCGCAGTTTTTAATTCAGTCTGTAGCGAGGGAGTGCGAAAGTCCTGGCGTTCATCTGTTATAGTGCCTGTTTTTAAAAAAGGTAACGTGCACGATCCTAAATGTTATCGACTGATATCCCTTTTAGATTCTTCTGTTAAAATAATCGGGAGTGTCATGCTAGACCGCCTATTGGACTGGATTAATGCCAACCATATCTTGGCCCCAAGTCAGTATGGGTTCAGGAAGGTGCTAGGCACATCTTCATCTTCACCTCATCTTGGCTAGATATCAATAAGCGAAGGGCACCTCTACCCACCTGGCATTTATGGATCTGAACAGCACGTTTGACTTTGTCTCACGCTCTAAGCTGTGGGACATTTTAGTAAATATGGGAGTTGATGTGGGTTTGGTCTCCTTTTTGAGGCTTCTCCATCATGATCTTTCTGCTTCAGTGAGGTATGGCAATGCGTGAAAATGCTCAGAGCTGTTTAGCATTAAGTTGAGAAAAAGGCTGTGCTAGTGCTACTCTATGCGGACGACGCGGTCCTTCTTGCAAGGACTGCGAACGGCCTACAAAAACTCATTGCCAGTTATGTCAGTTATATGAAGGACCTGGGGCGGGAACCAAATTATAAGAAAACCTTCGAAATGATTTGTGGCCCTGAAAATACCAAATCCTGTAGTTTGAAAATAGAGGGCAAAAAGTTGGCCGAATCTAGGCCTGGAATTTGATGAAGGTTGTACGTAGCATACCTGCATAAAAAACAGAATAACACAATTTACGCATGCAGTTGGGACTACTTTTTCCCTTGCGACCCCCATAGGTAATAAGCCCATAGCGTCAATTTTAGAGATTTATATTCGCAAATGTATACCGATTTTAACATATGGCATGGGTATCTTGGGATGTAGGGATGTACTTGCTATGCAGTCAGAGGAGAATAGATTTTGTCCACGAGTTCTAGGTGTTCCCCCTTCCTCGCCGCACTTCTCCCGCCATCTGGAGTTAGGTCTTGGTTATGTTCAAGATACAATAAATGCGGCACCTCTAACCACATGGTGTTCTATCTGGACAAATGAAAAAGCTGTTCACAATCGTGCTATTGTCAGAAACTGTCTAAGTTGTACTCGAGGCCTCTCTATCCCCTGACTCCAATATATTAAAACCTGCCTCACGGAACTTTATTATGCCCCAATGTTTGAGCACCCAGACACTATTGGTAAAGGGGATCGCCAGAGGGTTTTGGATAGTTTCAGAAAGCACAAAGAATTGTCCAGGGAACTGCTTGAAGTATCTAAACCCTCTGTTAGGGATTACTGTCTTATACAAGTACCTCCCTCCATTGCCCGTATCTTTTATATGTATATAATGTGCACAAAAGGAATTTGTTAACAAGATTTAGGCTGGGGTCATTCCGTTGGTTGATATGCTTCCCCCTGGGCCAGTATTCTTCTGAATCTATTACCATTTGCCCTTGTGATGAACATTCGTCCCAAACCATTTTACATTTTGTATTTTTTTTGTCAATTTTATCTTCCATTTACTAGGACATTTTTAATACTACTCTTGCATAGGCACAAATTTTCAAAGTGTAAAGCGGCTCTGTTTTTCCTCCAACAACTCAATGATCATGATGTTTGTTTTGCTGTTGCAAGTTTTCTGAAGTGCACTTTAGCAAAGAGAAGGAGCATGCTGTTTTAATATCAATGCACTTTATTCATTTCTGTATATATTGTATTTGCATTGCTGGTAAAGCGTTTGTTGGTGCTGCTAACTCGTTTATATGACTGATTTGAACATCTAATGCCATTGGATGATAATTGCTGCTATTGTCGGATCTAGTCTATTTGCACCGTCACTTTAGTTAAGAATCAAATTACTGTTTTTGTCTGTGGTCGTACTTATTTTAAAATGTAAAATGTGATTGTAACTTTTTGTGATGAGCTTGATCTTAATGATGTTTGTTATTATGTGTATCTTTTATGACCTGTGTTCGGAAGGAAGAATTAAATGAATGAATGAAAGACATCAGCAATTTCAAGAATGGAGCCCACAGCTTGGTAAATGATGTACCCTGATTAGCCAAAGTGAGGGTTATGCGTTACATCCCTATTATATACCACAGTCAGTGTAGCCAACCTAAGTTTGTGGGAATATGCCCCGTACCGCAGTGTGCTAAAATGTTCTGTAAGGCCACCCCAATTGACAATCCTATCTGTGTACCCCGACCAGATTTAAGGGGAAAAGTGAGTGCACTGGGGAGACCCAAGATAATGTAGGTGGGGAATCTGGGAAGGTCCATGTAAAAATGAGAACCGATGTCATTAAGTACCTGCGACCAATAGCTCGTGAGTTTTGGCCAGACATAGAGGATGTGTAATATGGTGCCAGAGGACCCACATTGGTGCCAGCACTCAGGAGATCTAGACGGGTTACATTTATGCAATTGGTGTGGCGTGAAATACCAATAGATTATGATTTTTGTAGCTGGTTCGATGCTAGCTATGTTGTGGGCAGTGTGTTGTGCATGGTACTAAATATCTCCCCACTCTTTCAGGGTCAACTCTCTACCTATTTCTGACTCTCAGCGCTTCTGGCTCACATATTTGGAGACCTCCACAGTGGGGCATATCATACGATATAACTCTAAGATAAGGCACTTGTTGTAGGTCTTAGAGAGCAGCCAATGCTCGAAAGGGTGAGCTGCCGTTCAGCTCCAGTGCGGACAGAGGGGTGCATCACCCAGTGGCAAATCTGGGTGTAATGCCAGTGCTCTGACTCTGGAGGTGCATGGGTTGTGCGTAGTGATTCGAAGGGGACTGGACCCTCCAGATCAAGCAAGTGTCCAACAGATCTACAGCCTGCTTGATTCCAGAGGTGAAATTTATGGTTGCGCACGCCTGGGGTAAAATCAGTGACTTAGTGATGGGAGAGAGATAAAGGGTTTTTGGGTGGGCACGTCTGGGGAGAAAGGGGACTCTCCGCAGGGGCTGTCCTGCCAATGCCTTATCCTTGAACAGCCAGCGCTTCTCTGACTCTTCGCAAGACCATTTCACAAAGACTCTGATTTGGGAGATGGTAATAGCGGTAGAGGTTCGGGAGCCCTAGACCTACTTCTGCTGGGGGTCTGTAGCTGTGGTCTCTGCGGGACGGGGCCGCTTGTCAGCCATACAAATCTATTAAGTTCCTGCTGCAGGGACCACAGTGTCCCAGGGTGTGGTTCAGCAGGGAGGACCTGAGAGAGGAACAGAACCCTAGGGGGGATCATCATCTTAATTGCTGTGATTCGTCCAAGCCAGGATAGTAAGTAGGGTCGCCACCGGCATAAGTCAGATTTAATCAGATGAGTCAGAGTTTCGTAATTGAGGGCCACCGTTCCCGCGATTGTGTGGGTGATGTGAAGGCCCAGGTAGGGAATAGATGTTGGTGCCCACTGAAGGGGAAGGGCCTGTTGTAGGGCATCTATAGTGTGTGGCCAGAGGGTCAAGTTCAGGGCTTGCGATTTGTGGATATTTGTCTTGAAGCCTGCTTGCATGCCAAAAGCCTCTAGCTCATCCAGAAAGGCAGGAAGGGGAGTGGAAAGCTCCTCCAAGGGTGCCAAGACGTCATCTGCATATAAGCTTATAGTATGTTGATCTGCCCGGAATTGAACCGCTTGTATCTGGGGGTTAGTGCGGACTCTGTGAGCCATGGGCTCCATATACAGAGCGAATAACGGGTGACAGAGGGCACCCCTGCCTGGTTTCTATGCCAATGGGAAATGGGGTGGAGGAGCATCCATTAACCTGGACCAATGTTATGGGTTGGGTATAGCTGCTGAGAATCCCCCTTATGAACCGGTCCCCCAGACCGAAATGTGCCAGGGTGGCTGCTAGGTATGGCCAATGAACCCTGTCAAATGCTTTCTCAGCGTCTACAGCCAGGAGCATTTTTTCTTGGCCGTATCTCTGAGCTATATGTATGGGGTGGAAGATTTGCCTAGCGTTGAGGTACAAATCCAGCTTGGTCTGGGTCAAAAAGGCCCGGGAGCAAGGGCTTGAGGGTGTCAGCTAGGATGCCAGTTAAATCTTAAGGTCTGTGTTCAAAAGGGAGATGGATCTGTATGAGGAGCAATTAATTTTGTCCTTCCCAGGCTTGGGGACTACTATGATAGACACCATGAGCATGGAGGGGGAAGCATTAAACAGTCTAGTCAGGAGAGGCACCAGGATTTGGCAGAAGGCCTTATAGAAGAAGGCAGGAAAACCATCCGGGCCCGGGGATTTAGACGGCTTTTGACAAGTTATGCTTCAGATAACCTACCCGATTCGGACTGGCCAGTCTAACTCAGACACCTGATCTGTCGTCAGGAAGGAGATATGGGCCTCCTTGTTGTGTGCTGCCATATCCTGCGCTGGATAGAGGAACTGATAAAAGTCACAGAAAGTCTCCACTATGTGTGGGTTGTCCACCCACTCCTTTCCTCCAGCATCAACCACCCTCTGAAGTCCCGACTCTTGACATTGAATATGCAACTGGTTAGCTAAGAGACGGCCACGTCTGTCGCCGCCAACGTAATACTGATGACCGAGCCGAAGCGCTTCGTATTCTTGCCTGTTTATGTCTATACCCGCTAACTGGGCTCGAACTGTCTTGAGTTGCCTCCAAACTCTGGGGGCGCCAGTTTTTTTTTGTATACAATCAAATTCTTATCCCAGCGAAGCTTGTTGTTGGTAGCCGCAATAGCAATGAACTCCCCCTGACGACTGTCTTCAAGGCATCCCATAGATTAGAAATTGTAACATCCTGGGTATCATTAGTTGCCAAATAATCAGTGATTGTCTTAGTGATCTGGGCAATAACCTCTGGGCGCTGTAGTAAAATGTCTCTGAGGCGCCAGGTTCTAGAGGATGGGCCAGGGGATGGGACACCAAGAGTCACCATCACAGCCGCGTGATGGGATAAAGAGCGGGGTTCATTCCCCACCGACTGTACTATGGAGGTCACCCCTGGTGTACCCAGGAAATAGTCAAGTCTAGCGTATGTCTTATGTGTATGGGAATAGAACGTTTAGTCACGGGATTGTGGATGGAAATGTCCGTTAGCCTGTGTCTGTCAACCAGTTCACTCGTTCTAGAGAAAGAGCCCCCGACTGGCCATGGCATTGCGCTTACCTGTCAATCTCATTGTTAAGCACTAAAGTCAGGACCCCTCCCAGCAGCACTAGACTGTCTTGGGAGTCCAGCACCGCAGTCACCACCCTACGGAGAAAGTGTTCTTGCCCCTAAATGGGAGAGTAGAGTGTACCCACTGTGATTTTCCTGGATCCTATTGTCAGTGAGTATGCTAACAATCTGTACTTTATTCCAGCTTGCTTGGATCCCACCTTCCTCCTAAATGCACTGGAGATCACGATCGCCACCTCAGCCATTTTAGAGCAGAGAGACAAGAAATATTGATAGGGGAAAGTTTTAGAACGGAGCCTATGCTCATTCTTGGGGTGAAAGATGCGCCTCTTGCAGTGGGCATATGTGTGCCCTAGATTGTTCTAAATAAGAGAGGACAGAGCTTATCTTCAGTGGGTGGTTAAAGCCCTTAACATTGAGAGTGAGAACCACTAACTGGTTAGTCATGGTGGCTTCCGACATTGAACTGCACTGAATGGTGCCCTATACTACTCCACCCCACCATAGTGTAACCTGAATAGGGGGATATGAATGTGTCCAAAGTAGAAGTGACAGCAATTAGATATTGACTGTGGAGTAGGCAAGGCATCAATTGACACACATCTACCAAACACTTAAAGCTGATAGGGCTGGGTCGGAACCAGTGGCATGGCGGGCATGGGAGGGAGAGCTGATGGACACACTCACTGATTTAGATTGGACAGTGATAAGCGATTTGGTAAAGACAGTTACCTGTAATGCCAGATTTAAGTTGATCCATTTTGTATTCCCTACATCGCACACATATGACACCGATTAAACATAGTAAAATGTATGTGGGCAGGGGAGCGATATGCCCTCGGTGTGTGTGTGACGGTGCTACCTTTTTACACATGTCATGGGATTGCCTGAGGGTACAGGAATACTGACAGCGGGTGGTGGCTCAATTAAAGGATATCACAACAATAGTACCAGAAGAGTCCCCCAGATATCTTTCTTAGAAAACCCAAGAAATGGAAAATGGAGTGGAGGTTCTTGCAGCTCACCCTGGGGTTGGCCAAGAGAAGAACGGCTGCCGGATGGATGGGTGTTAGGGCCCCTTCTGTCATTTTATGGCACAAGGATGGGGTGGAATGGGCGATCGCTGAGGAAGTGCATATGAAAAATCAATCGTAGAGATGATAAATTGCAGGAGGCTCTGGGCTATATTATTGAGAGATATGCCTGGCACTCTGGACCGGATGCCTACGCAGGCCACTCAGTCGTAAAAAGTAAGCCCACAAAGTGCATAGGACTGTGAGATGATGAGTGTAAGTCTGTTGATGATTACTTCAGAATCCCAGTTAATGAGCTCCTTTTTGACGAACGGATGTCAGAAAATATGTGTGGGGAAGATGTGTTTTGAGTAGCCTTGATGCCTTATGGACTGCTTTAGGGATGGAACAGCTAGAGAATTTTGAAACTGTATTCCTTCACATGTATTATCGGTAATTGCAAAGTGATGTATAGACTGTACCACGTTACGTTAGGTAATGTTCGTCTGATAACTGTATATTAGTTAAAAACGAACAGGCAGGAAGATAAGTGACAGAAATGCATAAATCTGTATTGCTCCCTGCATTAGGCACATGGTTGTATAATACCTAATAAACAGACAAAAAAAATCCAGAAATTTAGCACGCAGATTTTCAGGTTTCAATTATATCTGGGCAATGTTAAGGGGGTATCACAAATCTTTAAATTACTAATAACTTTTGGGATATTTTAAAAATGTTTTAATTTTTGAAATTGCATTTTTTTTTTAAATGTGTTCAAGAAAGGTAAACAATCCTAAACATTCTAATCTATAATATAAAACATACATAACAGGCATCAGGAATAATATGGTCCTCTATTTCCTTCTCACGGTTCTGGTGACATGTACACCCACTTGGCCTTGAGCCTCTTGTATTTAAGATGTGACCAAAAACTCCTAAATTTCAATTTTGGACCATATTACACACTTACCCATTATCTGGAACCTATCACACACTTACATGGTATGCATTCTCTAGACATTACATGGTTTAACTTTTATGTAATTGTTGCCAGGGGTTTCAACTCCCATGAAAACAATCAAAACAAATATATTATGCAATTTACTTGGCATTCCTAGCATCACATTAAGCATAATTGATGCTGTCTGAAATCAGTGGGATGCTGCATAAACTATTTTCCCTTTCACCTCCAGATATGCTAATATTAGAATACATTGAATTCATCCAGCCACCTCCCATGCTATTTTGGTACAGTCTATTATCTTTGCTGCATTCAGGAAGGACTCAGACATGCACTAAAGTCAGAGAGGGCTAGAAACAACGCCTTTTGTATAACTTTTTTTTATGTCATTCTCAGCTGCGGATCTGTGCTATACGTTCTGTTTGCCAATGGAGTACATAAGTGAGGAGGTGCTGTATATGTATCCAATTAAGGGCATATAAGAAGTTGAAAGATATGACCTGCTCAATGCAGGAAACACAGGAAGAATGTTGTAAACAGGAATGTTGTTTAATATTGCAATAGGCAACAAGAGCAACTGAAAGTAAGCATTTTAAACAAGGATGCAAAAGTATATCCTGAAATACATCATTTAAACTTGAGTTCAACAACTAGTAGCTATGGCCAAGAGCAGAAAGGCTTAACGAAACAAAAATGTGTAAAGCATCTAGAAGTCAATAACTCACAAGAAGTCTGATGGTCTATGTGTTAGAAGAGAGACAACAGAAAAACAAATACAAAAGGTGAGAGAGAAAAGCTTTACAGTGCTATGTGGCTCTAAAGGATTTCCATCAACAACCAGTGATTGGTCAGTATCATCATCTGGATATCCGTCCTTCCCACCACAATAAACCCCTCCAACAAGGGGTGTAACGTGTGGTATAGGTGTCAACCAGAGCACCAAGATGTAAACCGGGAAGGGGGAAAAAAAGACAGCAAAGGTCACTGGCTTAGTCAAGGGAGTGTGAATATATACCAAAAAATGATATGTAAATAGTGCAGTGCAAAAACGTGTAGTTAAAAAAGGATTTAGAGGAAAAAAGAGTTTTATTCAGGATATTCCTACTAATCCTTGAGTTAAAAATCGGTGCAGAAACAGCTTTTAACAAATAGGCTGTGTGTCAATGCGGTCGACATGTTTCAGCCTTCTTGACCCTTGTCAAATGGCTTTCTTCAGGACCTAATGATCTATTTCATATTGCTACTGCAACAATAGGTGTGACAAAATTAATAATAAGTGCGTAAAATACAACCTTCGTGGTGTATGCCTCTTCGTGCAAACAGTATATATGAATTATCTGATTTGCACGAGGAGTAAGCCTCACCTCACCCGGTGCTGACTCAGGTTAAGGGAGGCCCCGCCCTCTCCGTCGGTACCTCGGAGTATGTCTGAGCCTCTGAGGTACCGACGGAGAGGGCGGGGCCTCCCTTAACCTGAGTCAGCACCGGGTGAGGTGAGGCTTACTCCTCGTGCAAATCAGATAATTCATATATACTGTTTGCACGAAGAGGCATACACCACGAAGGTTGTATTTTACGCACTTATTATTAATTTTGTCACACCTATTGTTGCAGTAGCAATATGAAATAGATCATTAGGTCCTGAAGAAAGCCATTTGACAAGGGTCAAGAAGGCTGAAACATGTCGACCGCATTGACACACAGCCTATTTGTTAAAAGCTGTTTCTGCACCGATTTTTAACTCAAGGATTAGTAGGAATATCCTGAATAAAACTCTTTTTTCCTCTAAATCCCTTTTTAACTACACGTTTTTGCACTGCACTATTTACATATCATTTTTTGGTATATATTCACACTCCCTTGACTAAGCCAGTGACCTTTGCTGTCTTTTTTTCCCCCTTCCCGGTTTACATCTTGGTGCTCTGGTTGACACCTATACCACACGTTACACCCCTTGTTGGAGGGGTTTATTGTGGTGGGAAGGACGGATATCCAGATGATGATACTGACCAATCACTGGTTGTTGATGGAAATCCTTTAGAGCCATATAGCACTGTAAAGCTTTTCTCTCTCACCTTTTGTATTTGTTTTTCTGTTGTCTCTCTTCTAACACATAGACCATCAGACTTCTTGTGAGTTATTGATTATCGTACAGGGGATTGAGTCTGTTTGGTCTTTAAATGTTCCCTTGGACCCTCCCTTATGGTTTCTTAAAGCATCTAGAAGTGTCAAAATTGGTAAAATGTCAAAAATACAACAACATAAAAATCCCACTCTATTTTATGCAAATAGAGGAAACCTTACTAAGCAAAATGACTTGCAAGTGATAACAATCCAATAATGAGAATCAAAGGTATACATTTAAAAAAAATGTAAGTATGGAAGAGCACCAAAAAATGCAAAGCGCCCGTGGTGCACAATGGTCGCGGTCATTCGGAATCTACATGCAATTTGAGGCCAACTGTGATGGAGCATGGGCTGGATACACAAAGTGGATTGGTACCAGTGAAAGTCTAGAAGTCAGAAAGATAGAAACAGTTTCTAAGTCTCAACTCAGAAAAAGGCCATGTTGTGTTCTTTTAAAGTGGTGGAGATCTCCATATGGTACAAACAGAAATTCAGTTCAATATTGTGGGACAGCCTGTGGCTGGTCCCGTTGAAGTTCTGGTGTTCTAGAGCAAATGTTAAAACCTTCAGGACCTCAGGGGCTGTGCTTATAGAATCTCAGGGTGTCAGGTGGAGGCCAACAGCAAAGTTCAGTCTAAGTTTCAGTTGCCCCTGGTTATCGGGGAGTAGTCAGGAAAAGTCCTCTTGCAGCCTGTTGTATCCCTGTAGCCACACAGGAGGTCAACCAGCCGACTCTTGAAGTTCACTTCTTTGTCTTTGTTTGGGGGAGCAGGTCCAGTCATTCAGTGCTCCTTTCAGGTCAAAGACAGTAGGTCCAGTCCTCTTCTGTTTTTCCATAGGTCCAAATAGTATTCTGAGGAAGGCTGGACAAGAGTCCAGCTTAGTAGGGATCACCAGCCTGAGGGTTGGGGACTCCTTAAGATACTCCTACCCCCTATCCCCTGACCAATGGAGTAAATGTTCCCAGGCCCTGGCTCGCCTACTTTTTCAGTAGTTCCAGTTTGCTTTATTGCAAACAGACCCAAAATGCGATGTGTCAGGGCAAGTTTAAGATGGCGAAAGTCTTCAGTCACAGTATACTTAGGCTCTGAAGGCTTGGTGTGCGCAGGGGAGTGGACTTTGGAAATCACCAATGTCCACCCTCAACTAACACTAAAATCCAGTTTGAAACAGGCTCTGTGCCCACAACAAACCAGGAGACAGATGTTTGGCAAGTCAAAAGCAATATTTCTCAGCCCTAGACAAGGGATTCATAAGAATTTTCTTGGCATCCTGTTTGTTCCCTTTTATGTAGGATTTGACACTGTTGTCAACAGGAGGGGCACAGCTCCCACCCTTCAGCTGAACTCACGAGTCATTCCTACAGATCTGCAGATTTGTGTAAACCTGTCAATCACAGTTACCTTTTGTGTAGCTCCTGGGTGGAATTTCACACCTCATTCACAACTTATCCATGATGGCTGTGAGAAGCTGGAGAATTAATGTGCATTAACCTTCTGGCACTTCAGACAGGGAAAGGGTACATTTGTTAAAGTTACTTTTCCTTAATATTTCTTGAAAATCCAACTTCACCATTGAATTGGATTTTGAATAACTGTTAAACAAAATAGTTATTTAATAATTTTTTTGCTGCCCTCATTCCCAAGATTCAGTTATAAGTACTTTAATCTGTATTATTATTTTCTATATAAGACAGGTTGACATGCCAAAGTAAAAATAGCTTTTAAGGTCTTGTCACTGTAGGGACATGATGACACAAATGTTTTAAGTTCTCATTTTAAAACACCATGCATCCTACCTTATGGGCTACAAACTAATATTTAAAAGGTAGGCTTTTACCTGTCAAAAAGTGTTATTTTAATAAGGTGCACTGCAGGTTTAAACCACAGCAGTCAAGCAAAAATTACAAGCCTGAAAACCGTCTTTTCCTTGTCATGCAAGTGGAAGTCACAATAAAGCTGCCATCCACAGGTGACATTCAGCTTTCCATGCCAAGGGTGGAATTTGTACACCATGCACATTGGCCGTATAGAAGAGTTACATATTCCAGACAGGGTTTTTTTTGTGCCTAAATTTTACATGTTTTAGGGGTCAGAGCACATATGAAATAAATAATGAAATACCAGCATTTGTAAAGCGCACAGCTACCTCTGGAGAGGTGTCGGCGCTGGGGGCCGTTGGGAAGATTAAGCGAGCTATTGCCCAGAGCCGGGGATCGAACCGTGAACCCCGTGGTCTGGAGTCAGGCACCCTGGCCACTGCACCACACCTCTTCGACCCGCTGCGCCACACCTCTGCCACATACGCTGGGCACCGGACAGCACTGCCCCAGGTTGCCGAATTAAATAAAACAATAAAGTTGAGCAAAAAATGGGGAGGGGGCTGATCATGCAAAAGGGGCCTTTTCTCGCACTGGTATTGAGTGTCAATGTTTAAATTACTCGCTTGGGTATTTGGACACACTTAGGTTTGCAATCATGTGTTCTCATTTTATGTCACTATGCTGCTCAACTTTGCATGTGTGCTGCAAATCTGTATGCCTAAGAGTTCAGCATGTAAAATATGAACATTCCTTCTGTAAGAGTCAGTGGATTTAAAAATGAGCAATAAAGAAAGGTTTGCCATCTGTGTAATGATTGTGTTTAGTTATAATGGTTGTGAAAAATGATGCCCTTCATTTTCTAAAAGTACACAAAGGTGGCCTTACAAGAAGGAATATCTGTACATACAAAGCCAATATCTGCAACCCTGAAACTCGCCAGTAGAAGGGGTGCCCTTTGGAGTTGGGCTGTAGCAGGATATCAGTTAAATGTTGACTGATATCCCACCTGCCCGACTCTTGGTTCTCCTGGTTCATTTGGAGTCCTGGGGACTGCTTTATATCTGATGGTGGAACCTTAGCCAGCTCTACCATTATACACATCCTGGTGGTGGGGCAGCTGCAGCAGGGCCACTGTTCCCCTGGTGTTAGAAAGCCTACACTTCCAATGTTTTTTTCCCTTTTCTTAACCACCATGAAAGGCAATGTTCAAAATACAGGAAAAAAGCTATCAATTTCTTGGGTAAACAAAAATGTCAATAACATAATATTCTTTTTTTAACTACACCATTTCATTTTATATCTGTACAATTAACAATTTCATTGTAAAAATGATTTATAGAGTACTTCCCGTGTTAACAAAGATAATAATAATAATAAATGACCCCTTTGCGTTAAACATGTTCTATGTAAATCTATGAAAACACTCTACGCTTATCATATTTAGCGAAGTGATCACAACTTGATTTTCTGTTCTCTGGGTTTACTAGTCCAACCCTAACTGTCTTTTAAGAATCTCGAGTTATTGCAAAACACTTGCCTAAAAAATACATACAGTCCCGTTGGTTTGAGAAGAGTAGCTCATCTATTTCCATTTATTTCTGCTTTGATCTTCAAAACCTTGCATGTAAAGACTGTTTATATATGTTGTGCCCAGTTCACTATATAGAGAGCATGTATCTTTTACAGAGCATGACTGTCCAGTGATTTCCTTTTTTATTCGTTAATTTGCACCTTTAATTTTTTGCACCTTTCAGTGACATGTTTGTATGAACGCCTCCCAGGTCCACGCTTATGGTTTCGTATAATATTGCCACACGTAGCAGATTTCTTCTTAAGCAAATTCCCACTGTTGCCAACTACCAATGTTTTAACTAAACAGTTTACCTCCATATGCACCATTTTACTCCAATAACTGAGAGAAGCAAACTTAGCCTGCCACCATGAGCTCGTTAATGTCCCTTGATTAGCTTATAATGTAATATTGCATCTAGCACCCGAAAAAAAGGTTTAATGACTGCCTTATGGATTTCAACCATTTGAAAATGTTTTTTTATAAATGATCTTCCCTGTATTTTTATGCATTAGGGATGACAATGTAAATATAGGAATGCTTTTATAATAGTATGCTTTTATGGTGAGATTTGTTGCACCGAATAAAGCTGATTTTGATTTGAGCTTGGTAATACTAAATTACTATGGGGGTCTTTACGATGGCGGTGAAAGAGCCGCCAACAGCCTGCCAGTGGCGGTTTCACCGCCATCGTAAAGCACTTCTCCACCCACCAAATTACAATAGCGGGCGGTGTGCTGGCGCACGCAAAGTCCGTCCGCTGCGGGTCCGCCACAGGCAATCGTTACGACATAATACGATGCTGCCTCTCCACCAGCCTGTGTATGGCGGTGAAACCGCCATTCACAGGCTGGCGGGGATTGCATTTGGGGGCCCGTAGCGGACCCCCTTCTGTTGGGGGAGGTGTAGGGTACCATTTCCCTGCACCAGGTGGCAGGCAGCGTGTGGTGCCTGCCACGTAGTGCAGGGAAATGCAAACAGTGTTTTTTGGACATTGCGGCGGGTGCTGCAGCCAGCAACACCCTCCGCAATGTCAGAGATACATGATGCGACTGCCACGGTGGCATTCACATCATAATCTCATGTGCGGGACCATCGCATTACAGGCGGAGGGTCCCAAGCCCCGGCACGATTCCGCCTCGTAATGCCCCCCTATGTTATTGCTGCTGTCCGGATCCTACACAAGAGGCATAACACCGTCTTGCTGCTGCTAGGGTCTATGCCAGAGGCACATAGAACACATCTGGGACATCATTCACTTTCCTTTGCTACAGTCATCAAGAACACACAGTGGAGCACTATACATGAGGGTTGGGACTAGCCTCTTGGCACGTGCCATCACAAGAGCCTGTATAGAGAAACGTCGATGCATAAAGAACCATCTGTGAAGGACATTGAAGGACACATGTGTAGCTTTCCTATGCCCTCATTCCGACTTGGCGTGGTAAAACTGGGCCGATTGGGGCCAACATCACCACCCCATTTACTGGCCATTTGAGTTTTTGTACTGAAAGGAATAATTACCAGATCCTTCATTCGAGGTGATTCCTAAAGTTCCGTGCCTGTTTGGCTTTGTCAGTCGGTGGTAATTTCACAAACACATGCAGAATCACCCCCCCCCCCCCACATGACGATCAATGGGGTGGGGGGCCTAAGTCTGAGCTTCAATTAGTAAATTCCAAGTATTTGACTGAGACAAGCAGTTGGATTTCAGGCTGTTTGACAGATTCGGCAATCACGTGCCTTGCTCTTTTGGATGATACCATCATATTTCCTTGGTAAAGAAAACACAATCTCCAATGTAAAATTGTCCTTAAATCTGACATATTTTCCAATTTTATTGTCCAGAGTTTTTCAATCTGCAGCATTTTGGTTTATGGTCAAAAAATGTCATTGGTGGGGGGCTCGCACATTCACTTACAAGGCAGTTTTAAATTACTTTTTAAAGTCACTGGTCCACAGTGCATTCCTAAACCTTCTTTAAGCATCCATGGCTGACAGTTAAGAATTCTACCTTTAACGGGGAATCATATAAGGGAAACAATTGAATGCAGGCAGTGCTGAAGTGTTTAATAATGTAAATATAACACGGACTTACAGGCAGGCCTGCCTGTACACAGCATAGTGTCCTTTAGGTTAATTTCAATAAGTTTATCTTGTTTTTCTAGTTGGTACCACATTATGCCGTATGTGTTACCACCTTTCCCATTCCTTGGATACCTATAATACACCTCAATATACAAGATTCAATACAGTGTTAAAGACCTCTGATGCTCAAAAATAAAGCTGCACCTTTAAAACCCTTCATTTCTATTGGAGCTTTGTGGGAACATTAGTATGAATTGATATGCTGTGCTTTGTTTTGTTCTACAGAGAAACACTGCACAGACAGATGGCCCGTGGTACCTGGAGACAAATGGGCTGGAGGCCTCGTCACCCGAGACCCCGGAACATTACGGTCGGCATCACAGCTTCTACGAGAAATATCACCCAAGTTTACAGACAATGATTCCAGTCCGCCGGAAACCAAAGTACGTCAAATGATTGTATGTTACTGGCAAGAGGGAGACGCAAGTAACAGGATGTAGTGGAAGGTACTGCCCTGGGAGAGAGAGAGAGAGAGAGAGAGAGAGAGCAATAAGGAGAGAGAGAGAGATAGCTAGAGAGAGAGAGAGAGAGAGAGAGAGAGAGAGAGATTGATAGACAGACAGACAAGTAGATAGATAGATAGATAGATAGATAGATAGATAGATAGATAGATAGATAGATAGATAGATAGATAGATAGATAGATTGATCTGAGAATGGAGTTCAGGAATAGTACAAAATGGAAAGAAGCACGAATAGGAAGCACTAAAAGGGAGAGGTAGCATGAGTTAAGGGGAAAAGACAGATTGACAGGAGAGAGAAAGAGAGAACAAGCGGGAGAGAGACATACAGGTGAGTGAAGGACAGAAAGAGAGGTGAATGAAAGTCGACTCAGACAGAATAAAGGTGAGTAAATATGCAGGGAGAACGGATGGAAAAGAAGAACCGGTGTTCATAGATCAGAATAGAATTGTCCGTGTAACGTAAAGTAGTGTAAATTGTTTCAAATATATAATTGCCATTGTATAAAAAACCAGCCCACAACTCAGAGGCATGTCTTTAAATGCACTTTTCGTAAGTTATTATTTATTTTGTGTCTGGATCTTTACCAGTCAACTAAGGTTCCACAACAAAAAGATAAAATAATAGCTTAGCCTAATACAAAACAGTTCAGCCTCATTTCTGGCTTGTGATGGTCAGTCCGAGCACTGGCATTTCAGAAAACATATTTTCATATCTGCGTATATTCCTTTTATTAGCATGTTTGGTATTAAACATACAACTTGCTCAATATCAAAGCATTGCTGCCATGGGAGTAATAAGCACAGGGCCAACACAGCCCATACTTGAAACAAAGACTCCCAAACTGCTGCACCTAAACTCCCCTGGCAAGGGGGTTTGCCCTCCTAACCAGTGCCTTGTAGGCATACCTATAAAATGGTGCTCCTAAGATGAAGCAGGAAGAGAGATGAGACAGAACATACTCATAACCCAACAAAACCTATCAATACTTTATTCCTTATAACTATAAGGTCAACATTTAGTTTTGCCACTGGATTCCTATTTCTTCTGGGAAGAGGGCGTGTGTGTGACTATTCAACACATTATTTTGAATGCATATAATTGTTGAGGAACAAAGATTATATCACAATTGAAAATAAAATCCTAAATATAATGAAAGAATGATTCAAATAGAATTCTAAGAAATGGAGTGGTTTGGAGATAAGCCGAATATTTTAGTTTTTTGTCATGTTCCGAAACTCACGACAACAAGGGGAGATTCTGAGGACAACACCTCTTTTTGAATGTTTATTTTCCTGAACTTTGTGTAGGTACACTACAGAAAACAAACACTCAAATAAATGGAAAGTAGCTCATTACATTGAAAGTGCAATTCTCTGCTTAGCATGCAGTCAACGTGTTGTTAACTACAAAGAGAATATCATCAATTGTGGGGCATCATCATTAACTATCACAGAACCAGTTAAGGCTGAAAGATGAACATTTGAGAATGCTTTGAGTTTTCTGGATTTTCTTTCCAGACAGGAGGCTTTTTAGACCCCTGGCTTGAAGGGATTTGTCAATGTGTCAACCCAAGTTTGAAATCCAGATGGACTGCCACCACTGTGCAACTTGATGAGCATTACTTGAGTGACGTGTTTTAGATAATGATCCATCCAGCGAGATGTCATCGGGATAGTTAGTGGAGCCCAAACACTCCATCTTTTTTAAAAAAAATTATTTGTTTTTATTGAGCATCTGTGTGTCACATAATATGCATACCAAAACACCTAACGTGGTTCAGCACTCAACTTCACAATTAAATGAAAAAGTAACGGAGATTATAATCCATAGTCCACAAATGGGGAAAACAAAGTGATATCTTCTCAATAAATCATTGTGCTAGTCGTTCTTCTTCGAAAATGTATCCTTTATTCGTTATTCATTAGTTGTTCTTAAAAACACAGTATACAATTGATAGCCGATGCATCGTTATAAATTGGACGGGATACCCAAATTTATGCAGACTATAAAAAAAATAACATCTCAATTGACCAAACCAAATGCCTTCTCAGAGTCCATATTACAATCACATCACTAATTTGGTTGTTTGTGAAATAATCTGTAGCTTGAATTAAAAAAAATAGTGTTTGCTGCCATGATCCTGCTTGATAGGAACCCACTCTGATCCTTGTGAATTAAAATTTGATCAACTGGAATAATGTGGGCTGCCCTAGACTTTCGTTCATAGTTTATAGTCTGCATTAAGTAGACTTAGCAGACGATATGAATTGAGATTTGTTGGGGATTTATCTTTTTTTTTTTTTTAAAGCTGACTGGTATATTCTTTGAAAGTTGAAGGGATCTTGCCTCCTTCCATTATTAAGTTAAACAGGTCTACTAAAAACGGAATAAATTCTTTTGCGAACGCCTTATAAAATTCTGATGGTATCCCATCATTTCAGCATGCTTTTGCATGAGGCATCTTTTAAAGCATTTCTGCGACCTCTAAGCCTTTTTATTTTGTTAAAATTATTAGTCTTAGGGAGGCTGACATTTGTGGAAAGCATATTGAGCTGCAATACTGTTCTATAATGGGAACTGGAACGGAATAGGTGTCTTCAAAAAGCCCTTTATAATGTTGCAGAAAGCCTTGAACAATTTCCTCATTTTCAGTTGCTAACACCTGAGTAGTGGGGTTCATTGTTTGGCTGGCTACTTGATTGACCTGTTTAATACGAGTTGACCAGGCCCAAAAATGTCCTATCTGCTGACTTTCTTCGTACCTCCGTTGCTGGATTGATCTAGAATTATTTATTTCCTCCAGAATAAAAAAGTACCTGAGATTTTGCTTAGCCTCCCCTCCAGCTGCTTTTTAGACCGTACCCTGTCCCCTGCCTCTATGAAGGCACTTGTGGTAAAATTGACTGCACTTTATAATTTTTCTATTCTTAAAGCACGCAGTGTGCTCTGACTTGCCTTATAAGCTATAATATGGCCTCGCAATTTTGCTTTGAAGGCCTCCCAGACTTAAAAGACAGGGACTGTATTACGGTTGATCCGAAAAAACTGTTATAAATAGCCTTGTTTCTTTAAGCCAATTCTGATCCGTCAAAAGAGACCTGTCAAATGGTCATCTGGGCCGTTCTCTAATGGGAGTTTCTGGATCTACTCTGATAGATACACCCGTTTGGTCAGAAAAGGCATTTGCCCAAATATCTGAACCCTCGCATTTAATTGCCAGGGTACATAGGAAAAAATCTAGCTGATATGCCATCTTAAATATGTGTGAGAAGTAAGTGTATTGACCTAAACCAGGATGGGCAAGCCGCCAGGGATGTACTAACTGAAAATCTTGCATTATGGTGGTCAAAACTTTCTTGGTTTTTGGCTTGAGTTGTTATTTGGTTCAGTTAGATGTGTCTATTGCAAGACCCTGGATATAATTGAAATCACTCCCTAAGATCGTAGGCCCTTCAGCCTCCATAGCAAGGTATATAAATGTATGAGTGAGTCTATCTCATCGCTAACAGGACCATAATAATTAACCAAATTCAAGGGAGTGCCTTGTACTAAAACGTTTAACTAGAGCTATCTTACTCTGGAATCCCTGTATGCCTGAGCCACCGTCCAATAAATCACAACCCCTGCACTGCAGCCCCAGGTAAGGCAAAATTGGCAGGGGAGTATTTCTTTGGGATGTAAAGTTCATGAGTATTATTTCCAAGGAGGGTCTCTTACAGAAAAAATACTTCTGGGCTAATGAAGACAACCATTGCATCAGGCCCCCATATTTACGCCCATTTAAAACCCAATAAGCATTGACACTAAAAACGAAACCTTATATATAATTAAATAATACAGCTGTATTTGCAGATGCATTCCCCTCCCAGCTCAGTCTCTCACTCCAGAACCTTCCATTAAAGTTTCATCAAAGCTATGCCATGTTGCTGCACCTGGCTACCCTCATGGCCCCCACTTCCCGACCCTCCTACCTGTGTTCCTTGCACCACCACATACTTCATTAAAGAGTACTTCTGCCTTCAGAAAGTGAAGAGGATGAGAAAAAAAGCTGTCAACAGACCAAAGCTATGTAAATTAGAATTTTTTGCCAAACATTCTCGAGCCTCATCCACGTTCTTAAAGAGATTAAATTGTCCCTTCGCTAACGCCTTTAGCTTTGACAGTTGTAAAGCAGATGCCTGGTGTTCGAAAGTGGAATATTAGTAGTGGTAAATATGCATCTACCACTGGCAATATGACCACTGACATGGTCTAGAGCTAAGTATAGGTCTCTATAAATTATTCCCATGCTCAACCCTTGGTAGCTTAGGGGTGAGCAGGTATGCTTAACTTAGCAGCCAGGTATTTAAAGCATTGAAAAACTTGAACTGCAATTTAAAGAACTAGGAGATATTGTTATCTCGAAAAGTACAACAAAATGACCAAAATCCAATGTAGGGAACAGGAGATATGTATTTTTCAAGAATAAACACTTTCTAGTGCTTAGAAACGTATAGCACCACTCAGGGACATCTGGTCAAGCTTTACTGGGACAAAGTTAAAGTTTCAGGCTGACTGCGTTGAAGCCCTGCTCGGCTACCCCTCGTGGTATTCCTCGATCAAATGTTTCCCTTTGGACTTAGTATCTTTTCTAGAGCTTTGTCTTCCTAGAGTCCTTGCTGCTCTTCAGCAGGCCGGATTCGGCGAGGGTTTGCCAGCTTGACTTTCAGGGAACTCCCAGTCAAACTCTGGAAGTTGGACCTCCAGAGCTCCTCAGCGGGACGAACCTGGAATTGGCCGGGTTGCGGTTGCAGGTGGCCAGCTTGGCTCTTGCGTTTGAGTCTGTCACCTTATGGATCTTTTTTCTAAATTTGCTCCAAACTTCTCCAAACCTCTGGAACTTCTTCTTGAAGTTCCTCTTCAGGGTGAAAAATGTTCAAAACACGATCCAAAGGTCTGGAAGTTCTGAGATGGTGCTTGAAATGTTGGAACCCCAACTCCCACAATGCACTTGGACAAAAACCTAATACATCCACTGGATGCACTCTAGACAGGAGACTCTCGGAGGTGATGTTCCAGGTGAGCTCTGTTAACCTGTAGCTTGCAGGAAGTCCACTCTTTAATCCTTTTGAAGCAAGGTACAGCCACCGGGCTGCAGTTCTAGATAATGGAGCAGCGCAGTCAGTCAGAATGCATTGCCTGGTGGTGCAAATCAAGTTTCCAGCTTGGCAATCCATCTTCTCCTCTTAGTTTCAAGCAGCAGATCTGGGAGGCTCTGCACCTCTCCCATATTTATTCAGTGTTCTCTGGGGTCAAGCAGGAGAGCACTCTTGTCCA
Organism: Triturus cristatus; assembly: GCF_964204655.1. Lineage (NCBI taxonomy): Eukaryota > Metazoa > Chordata > Amphibia > Caudata > Salamandridae > Triturus > Triturus cristatus. The sequence goes on along the minus strand of NC_140595.1, from coordinate 575,723,572 downwards.
ATGAGTTGCAAGGCAACATCCCAGAGCATGACCACTTCCTCCAAAGTGTGGCATAATCTTCTCCCAAAAAGCTCTGTTCCTCTAAAATTCAACATGACAGAACTCTCAGCAGAGCATGAAGAGCTAACTAAACCAACTCTCAGTATGGCTGCTTTCCTTAGCTTTCCGCCCCTAACATCTGCAGATTCCTATCCCAAGCCTCCCATCTGGCTGGGTCAGAGGGGATGGGGGTAAATGGGCCTGGCAGACCCTGCCTGTCCTATTCCTCCTTTGAAGGTTCATGCTTTACAACCTCCTCCCCCCTCTGGCATTCCTGTGTAGCAGAACCCTCTCCACCAGATAGCCTCTCCCTGGGTGATCCACTTATCACTTCATCAAAGCAGCCTGGTTAATCCTGTTATCTCTGACCAATCAGGGAAGACCACAGGAAAGCTGAATTTTGACTTACAGACAAGAAAGTCTTATAACTTTTTTCTTTATATTTTAGGATAAATTCAACAATGGCAAATTGTTGGATTTATCAATAACATTTTCCTAAGTCCTCCAATGATAAAATATTCATTTCCTAGCAATATTTATGTGTTCATAAACTATTGCAATTTGATCCTATGGGGCTGGACATCTACAATGGGGAAACTGCAATGTGCAATATAAACATATTTTATAAAGGCCCTGATTATAGGTACATGATCCCTCACCCCTAGGGCGCCTGGGGAGACCTTGGGGGTTCTGAATATGCAAAAATAGTGTACATCCTTACTCCAAAGTTGTCATAGCACCAAAGTCAATTTTAGGATGCACCTTACTACAATGGGGAAATGGAAATGTGCAATTTCTCTATCCCCAGGGTATATAAAACATCTTTTATAAGGGCCCTCCTTATAATTACATGAACCCCCACCCCTGAAACACCCAGGGGAGACCCTGGGGGTACCTATTATGCATTAATATTGGAGAATATCACTTTTTAAGTGCCCCTACCGCCAAAGTCGAGTTTGGAGAGAATTTACCTTTAAAGAAAATGCTGCAACACAGGGCTGCCAATTGTAAGTGTACCCCAATATATAGGGTACCCAAATGCATGTGTGTGTTTTCACTTGTGTTTTCAACATAGAAGTTGGTGTTTTCAGCATAGCACTGACTCTGGGCCTGCCCAGAGCAGAGCTCAGGGCACTCCCAGAGTCAGAAAACCAGCATCCATGGGTTTCAAATGGGGCATAAAGTTGGGGGACAGTGCAAACAAGTCCTGATTTCCAATACCTGGGCACTATGAGTTCTGAGCAAATCCGCCATGTTGGACTTGGGCCTTTTTGCAGGGTCATCCCTAAACTTTTTGCCTTTCTCCTAGCCTTTTTTCTGACATGGTGTTGGTGGTTTTAGGACTCTGGGCACTTTAGCACTGCTGTTCAGTGTAAAGTGTGTGTGCTCTCTGTGTTAAATATGGTAAGATTAGTCTACACCTGTTTGGCCTTTTTAATTTACCTGTCAGTCCCTTGTAAAGTGGTATCTCATATACCCAGAGCTGGTGAATTAAATGCTACTGGTGGGCTTGCAGCGCTGATTGAGCCACCCACCAAAGTAGCCTTTCAAACCTATCTCAGGGCTCTGCCATTGCAGGGCCTGTGCGTGCAGTGTTACTGCCGCTGTGACGTGGCACCTAAAGTGTGTGCCATTTCCGTGACCCCCTTGTACTACATGTCAGTCACCCCTAAGGTAGACCCAAACGAGCCCTGTGTGCAGGGTGCATTGTAGGTAAAAGATAGGACATGTATCTTAAGTGTGTGACATGTCCTGGTAGTGACAAACAGCCATTTTGGTTTCTTACTACTGTGGGGCTGCCCTCCCATGGGAATGCATTGGGGATTCCCCAATAAGTGTTTCAGTGGTAATTCCTGATATGAGAGGAGCAGCATGGTCAAGTTTGGTATGCTTGAAATAGTAATAATAAATGCTACGCAATGGTGTGCGCAGATTTATTATGACTGTTTTAGAAATGCCACTTTTAGAAGTTGGCATTTCTGTGTGCTATGTGTCTGCCTGCGTGATGTGGATTGCATGTCTGGCTGTTGAGTGACAGGGGCTGGTGAGGTGTGTGTGGCTCCAGGAGGGGCAGGGTGAGTCAGCGCTAGGCTGAATAGGACATCTGCATTTGGAGTAGTGGAAGGTGTAGTCACCTGACCCTGAATAGGATTCTGCCTGCCCTGTACAATGCTTGCTCCGCCCCCTGTGGTGTGTCTGATCACCGTGCCCCCACCTGACAAAGGGAAGAGGAGTCTGGTGAACAGAGTGCTCCAATTCCCCCCTGAACCAGTTTAGGCTGGTTCCCCTAAGCCCTGTGCTGCCGACAAAGATAAAATGTCATATAAATATAGGGGCTGTGACCCCATGAATGTTGTGCTGTTCCTGGACTTGCTGGGGGCTTGCTGGTGCTGGGGCCCCAGGAGGACCCGCCACGAGGGCTTGCCTCCCTGCTGGAGGGCCCTGTGTGCTGGCCTCCCTGGGCCCAACTGTGCCCCTAGACACTATGCTTTTGGACCTTTTTCCTTTTGTTGCAGTCAAGGCTCCTAGCGCCTCATGAGCGCTATATTCTAATTTTCCCAGGAGGGAGGAACAGGTTTGCCTGCATTTGCAGTGCTAAGCTGCGATCGATTCCAAGGGAATCCCAATGTGGGGATTCCCCGTAGTGCATGGGAAGCGGGAGCCCACCCCGCTGTTTTTATGCTTCTGGAAGAGCGGGTGCCCACCCCGCATTTGTGCGTGTCTTAAGGCGGGAGCCCACTCCGCCTTTATGCTGTTGTGGGAGCCTAGCCCGCTGATTTATGCTGTAAAAAACGAGCGGGAGCCCACCCCACATCGGTGCCTTTAGAGTGGGTGCTACCCCGCTTTATGCATAACTAAGCAGCGAGTGCCCACCCCGCATTGTGTGCTTCACGGGAGCCCACCCCGCACTTTGAAATTGCTGGAAGAGCTGCTGCTCCGGGAGCAACCCGGAAGCTAGGCGGCGGTGTCTGGTTGTGGGCGGGGTGAAGTACCGCGGCCGCCAATCGCAGCGCGGCTGGAGCTGAAGAGGCAGCGGAGCCGACCGGAAGCCATCATCCAGCCCGAGCGGGGCTCCCATGAGCTGTTGGGAGCCCCGGTGCCCAAGGGACAACCAGGAGGAGAATTCAGGTGGGAGCCCACCCCGCACTGAACGGTGCCGGAAGTAGAGCGGGAGCCAACCCCGCCTCTGTGCACACTGAGGAGACACCGAAGGAGTCCTGAGCCAGCCCGGTGAGTGGGGCTGACTCCCAAGTATTTTGGTTGCGGGGATTGGCACCAGAAGAGCCCCGTGACGTCGGGCTCCCCGAGGCACATTGTCGGTGTCTGAGTGGTCCCGCAGGAGAGCGGGCCACTCCAACGGTGGGGCCACATTGTTTTCAGGGCCCCAGAGGGTGTCGAGGTGGCACGTTAATGCCAGTGCCGGTTTCTTTGTCACAGCTGCACCGCAGGTACAGGCAGCTGCAACATGGGCATATTCTTTGTGGTGGAGTCCCATTGGGGCTCACAAGGCACAGTGGTGCCCGTGCTCTTTCCAGCTGCCCTTCGAGAGCGCAGGGAGCTGCAACGCTGGGGACATTTTGTTTTGCATAAAGAGAAAGGAGTGAGATACACTCCTTGGCCCCAGCGCTTTGCGCACTTTGACTTTTGCTGCATTGGCAGCTATAGGGCAACTTTGAAAGCCCCAGGATTACAAGCCCTGACTTTCTGGACATAGGGCATTTTGAGCCTCAGTGAAAGGCCAGTTGGGCTGGGGGTCATTGTGGATAACTGTGTGTTGGTAGGGCGCCAGGCCCTAAGGTAATGCCCCCAGTGGTGGCATCATGTGGTTAGGCTTATATGGGTGTTTCATAATGTGTTTACGCCTAATATGATGATTGCATAATATGCTTTATCCCTAATGTGATCGCCAAATGTGATTTATGCTTGTGATGCCTATGGCATAATGCGTTTATGTTTAGGATGTTTATGCATAATGTGTTTATGCTGGTGAGGCCTAATGCGTAATGTGTTTATGCTAATGAGGTGTGGGCCTAATGTGATTTATTGCCTAATGTCATGCTATGATATTTTAGGATGGTGTCTAATGCTAATGTGATAATGTTTAGGTCATTATGGTACCAGTAGTTACTGGTTGTGTTTTAGATTTACTTACCTGTTCTAATGGTTCTGACCGTGGCCCGATTGGCCTGGTCTTGTATATAATCCCCTGTGAATATTGCCTAGTGCCAGTTGGCAGAGTGTAAATGTGTGATTATGTTTCTAATGTGTTTATGATAATATAAAGGCTATTTTTGATATAACCTTGTGTGGAGTTTCTTTTGTGGTGTGCCTAGTGTGTTGCTGCTGTGAGTGTGTGTTGCGCAAACGCTTTACACATTGCCTCTGGGATAAGCCTGACTGCTCGTGCCAAGCTACCAAGGGGGTGAGCAGGGGTTATCATTAGCGTGTAACTCCTTTGTCCTGACTAGAGTGATGGTTTCTGCCTGGCTTTGGCACAAGCCCTAGTCAACCAGAAATCCCATTTCTAATATGCCATTTTTACAAACTCTTCACCAATGAGCTGGTACGGCAGACATACCTGAGAAGATGCGAAACTGGGAAATTTCAGGAGTTGAGAAGTCTTTACTCTGGATAGCTTTGGATAAAATCTGTTTTTTATTACGATAATCTGCAAAGTTCACCAAAATGGTGCGACATTTCGAGTTGAGGTGGCACTGAGGTCGAACCCAATGAGCCGTCGTGACTGTCAAGTGCCCTGAAAAATCCGACCATGCATCGGTTTTGATGAAACCGCCTACCCATTGGGGCACATTCAGGCCTTAACTTTCATTTGGGATGCTTGCTATATGCAAGTTAGAACGCCTTGTTTAATTCTCCAACTTTGCAGTCTTAATGTCCAAAGAGCCATTTTTCTTTTCCAAGTTGAGCATTCCTTGCTGCACAGATTGCATCTTATCTTCGAGATTAGAAATCCTAGATTTGGTCTCCTTCACTCTGACTGATAACAGAGACATATTGTTCTCTATCTTCAATAATCTTTCATGAAGCGCTGAGCACTCTTGAGCCTGTGACATCTTTAACTCTCTTATCTCAAGCAATATAGTGTCCAGTATGGTTTATTACTGACTTTGGGTGAGGATCCGCCCATGGGGAGTCACTCCCTGGTTAACTCCTGGGATTAAGAGAGTTCCCCTCTACGATTGGCGCTGCTTCTGCCATCTCAGGTTCCGTCTGAAGCATCCTCATGCCTGCACATAGGTTTGCTTGTTTCGTAAATAGGGGATATTCTGTAGGGTTGAATTGACAAGGCGCGGACTCAGCTATACTCCCTACTTGCTCCCCTATATTAATGATCAGCGATCCAGCCCCTGAAGGGGATTGACCAAGGGCGATTGGATCAGTCTCTGAAGAAACACTGGATATTCGGGCTCCTTGACTCACCTGACTAATGTTCAGCAGTGAGATCGTCTGTAAGTCCATTTGTAGGCATCGGCTTTGACTTGCATGAGTTGCTGCTGACTTATCCTGGATAGCACGCCTCTCTGGGATGAAGGGGTCGAAGCGCTAGAGGCAGCGTAGGTGGAGAACCCCCTTGAGATGCTGCTGCTTCATACTTTAAGTCAGTTAATCTTGTCCTCTTGTTCTTTGAATTATCTCTGCCCCTCTTTCCTCCCTCCCTCCTGAAAGCAAGCAGAGGAGCCTCCTTTCTCCTCTCTTTATTTCTATGCAGTTTAGAGGAGGGAAGTTTACCTTTATTTGATTTTTGGTACTGCCATCTTCAACTTAAAAGTAGTGTGCTATGCATATGAATGTCAGGGTAAGATAAAACAGAAAATTACACACAATTATGACTATCTCTGTTTTAGGATCATATCCGATGAATTATTGGCAGTTACTGAAATAGTAAAGCTCTGTAATGGGTTACAACACATCTTCTATGACACACACTTAATCCTTCTCTCTTTCCAAAATTAAATTAGCTTACATTCCTAAACAATTTAACACTGACCAGTAACTCGGGCCATTCCATTCACTCTCCTTTCACTCAATACTCAAGCAATCTGCACAATCTCTCCTTAGTCAGTCATAATATGTACACAAAACACATGATTCACCTGGTGGCGTATCTACACATGCTTATCATATCTGTACTTGACTTCTTGATAATGAAGTTGCCTGTATGAACACCAGAGTACAGCTTCTTTGTAGTCTTTATACTAGTGAGGAGTTTTACATCACAGTGCCTTGCAGAAGCTGAAGAATGAACATAAGTATTAAGAGGAGGAAGAAGAAGAGGAAGGATAATTGGATACCTCACCAGTTTCTACAACGATTGGGAAGCCTCCTTTTAGAAATGAAGTTTGCAGATATACAGAAAGTTCTGAGTTTGCTGGGATGTCCCCAAGCAAAAACTAAAACATTCAAAGCCTTATTGAGAAGTGGGAATCAGTGGCATCACTCATTAGAGGTTCCATACTTTCCAATGAAGATCATGGCTGCAATGAAGGCATGCTATAAAAGAAATAATGAGCATCCAATGGGTGATAAAAGACGACAGCTGGAGGGTAAGAGAATATCCTCCGGTGAATTTATTGGACACCCAGTCTCATTGAAATGTATGGGGGCAGGCTTACTGTGTAAGAAACATTCCTGGGCCAAATAAATGGAAAACTAAATCTAGAGGTGCAGATAAAGAAAATGAGATAAGCAATCTGCTGGAGGAAGCATTTTCAAGTCTATTGTTCTTCAATATCTGACAGCTCATATATGCAGATGCCAGGTAGATGTACGGTATGGCTGTTAATTGAACCAATCCTCATTATTTAATATGCTGCAAAGGAGGTGCTCTTATGTTGAGAGGAATTATAACAGCCTTGGACACTATTGGTTTCATCTTGTGGAGTAGGTCTTTGTAACTGTACGAGATCAGAGCTGCCAGGTCAGTGAGCACGTTTTCACTGTTTGACTATATTCCTGTTATGGCAGCCAGACTATAGGAAAGAGTGTATTACTTCAAAGGCATTTCAAGAACTTAGGGAATGTGAGATGTACAGGCAATGGCAGAAGAAAAAGCAAGCACAAGTATTATGTTTACTGATCAGACTGGTGGAAGGCATTTTTTTGAGGTGATTCTTTTCAGAGAATGTGAAGAAGAGTTACATATAGAGCTGCAACTAAACCTGCAAACATACAATAGTTGTTGATGGGTATCTGCTGAGAACTCTAGTATAGGGCATATTACAAGGATGAGTGCAATGGCCCAGAATGTAAGGTGTGCCCTATGAAACGGTGAGTGTGGTGGTATGTTGCCTGAACTGCCCTAAGGGAGGAGTGCGGTGATGTATGTTGCGCCTAGTACCCTTTGAAATTGTGAGTGCAGTGGTATGTTGCATGAAATGCTGTAGTACAATAATAACAGCTGGTGTTGAGCTAACTGATGTGTTGGGTCCTATTTTTTCTATGCCCCTCATGTTCTGTTGCTGTTCACCCTGTATAACGTTCTATATGGAATGATAGGGATGTCATTCTGTGGATGTCTCAATGCGGTGATCAGTTGACAAGCCTGAGTAGGAAATTACCCAACTCCTCATGGGGCAACTAGACTTATACTTTTTTTTTTATAAACAAATGTTATTGGTTTTGGTGGCTGAAAGTCAAAATACAACAAAAACAGAATTACTGCTCGCCTTTCTTGCCCCTGTCCCTCCTCCACCCCCAACCATTCCCAATCACCATTAGCAAATAACAAATCAAGACATCATTCCCAATGTGGAACTTAAAAGTCCATAGTAGTCCCACTGTTTACCTTAGAGCTTACTGAATTTATGCTGGCATCCTCAGGCAATATAGACTGGCTCCTCCTGTTTAGCACACCAACCCATGCCCTTACGCCTCACTTTCAGTGGTGGTGGGCATGGCTGTTTCCAACATCTCTCAATGTCCCTCTTGGCCACCAGAGTCAACAATCTCTCAAAAGCTCTGTCTCCCCTAGTATCCCCAAAGTCATCTAATATACCGAGCAAGGTGAACTTCGAGGTCAAAGCAACCAAGACACCCAGAACTGCCGAAAGGTCAGTACCTATACATGTCCAGTATCGGGAAATCACAGGACATAGCCAGGCCATGTGGTAAAAAGCTGCTGTTGAGGAGTGAAAATGAGCACGTCTAGGGTCAGAGAGGATACCAATCCATCCCAACCATTGGGGGAGACATGTAAGTTTGGTGGCGATAGTGTAACTGAACAAGCCGGAGTTGTGCCGAGATCACCAGCTCACTAGGGGCCATGCAGGTCTCCTGCTATTCAACCTCCTCAAGCTCTCCCACTAAGCTCTGACATTTCTGTTTTAGTAAGTCTAGTGTCTCCGAGGCAGTGTATGCGAGGGATCAGTATAACTGGCAGATACTCTCCCTGCCCAACTTCCCCATCAACAAATGAGCCTCAAGGAGGCTGAACTCTGGGACCTCGTGCAGGCAGGTGCTGTAATGCTCCAGGGCATGACGTAGCTGCAAATACTTGTGGAACTGTGTGCGGGAGAGAGTGAACTGATCTTGGATGTCATTGAATGGGCAAAAATGGGATCCCTGCCAAACATCACCCAGCACAGTGATTCAAATGGAATCCCACCAGTGAAACCCCTCTGTGTGCCAACTGCTCAAGCCAGTGCCCCCTCTACAGGGGAGTTTGCAAGGTTAATTGTCCATCCCAGCCCGTAAAACGTAGTGCACACTTTCATGCCAAAAAGACCACTCTAGTGACTTCTGGGAGAGCAAGAGGAATTGGACAGCCATACAAGTGGTGCAGGACCCCATCAAGACTAAGGCCAGAAAGTTCCAGTTGGTACACGGGGTAATCCTAACCAGCTGTCTGCCAGTCATTTATAACTAATAATTGAGAGGTCCAGTAGTATAAACGGATGTGTACAGCTCTGATGCCACCATTGTACACCGAACTGTGACATTTGGCTTAGCTAATAGGGGGGTGGCCTCTCCAAAGAAAGGATTGAAACAATGCAGCAACTTCTGTGAATCATGCACAATGAATTTGGAGTGGAAAGGACCGCAAGAAATAGAGGAAATGGGGTAAAATCATAATTGTGATTAACCCTACCCTGCCTAGCACATTAAGTACAAGGTTTTGCCATGCTAGAAAACTAGTTCTAGTCCCCTTCAAGAGGGGGGTGAGATTAATCGCCTGTGTGAGGTTCGGAAGTGTAGAGATATATACCCCTAAATACTTAAGACTTAGTTGGCAGATGGGAATGTCAGGCCGCCAGTCAACCAACGTGTTGCGCCCTTGCAAAGGGATGAGTAACAACTTACTTCTGTTGACCTAGAGACCCTAGGCATCTTCAAAGCGGCAGAGGATCTCTAGGGCTCACGCCAGAACCTGCTGGATCTGAAAGAAACAAGAGGACATTGTCTGCATATAATGCAATCCTATCCTCAGTGGCACGACACCAATTCCAACCTCACAGTTTGCATGACAGTGGATCAAATGAGCCAAGGGTTCAAAACAAGGGCGAAGAGAAGCGGACACCCCTGGCAGGTATCATGTCCGATCGGGAACTCTGGAGATAAGACTCCATTAAACATAACCTGGGGTTTTGGGTGAGAGCATAATAGTGCCACAATGGCCTGGAATTAGGAGCCAAAGCCCATCCGGCACAGTACTGATGTAAGATAGCCCCACTTTACAGTGTCAAATGCTTTTTCAAAGTTGACAAGCATCAGGGCTACCACCTCCTGGAGCTCTCCCATATGGGCCAACACCACTCGCAACCGCCAGATACAGTGTTTGGTGCTACAGCCTAGCATGAAACCACATTGATCCAGGTGGATCAAGGAACCAAGGATCGGCATGAGCATGGTTGCCAGAATCTTAGGGAACATTTTAATATATACATTGGTTAAAGAAATAGACCAATAAAACATGCAATCTGATGACAATGTCAAACAATTTAGAGTAATATTCAAGGGGAAAAGCATCTGGGCACAGAGTTTTCTCATTGTTTAAATCCCGAAGAGCTGCTAGAACCTCATCCTCTGTAATTGGCTCCTTAAGAGTTTGTTGGTTACCATTGAAGAGTGGTCTGAATTATCCCGTGGGACCATGGTGGCCCCAACTGTGTATGTGATGTCAACAGCATGGAGGAAAAGATAGTCAATGCAGGAGATATGCTTGATGGCAGCCGTGGTGTGTGTTCCATGTCCTTCAGGCATCGCATAATCCAGAGGAGTCAGTCCAGGAGGTGTGAGACCTGGAGAGGGCCCAGTGCTCTTGCTTGACGGGGCCGGAGACATCTAGATCAGGATTTATAACAGCATTGAAATCCCCTCCGAGGAGCAGCACCCCACATGGGAGGGTAGGGATCAAATTCAAGAGGTTGTTGAGTGTTTGGCCCTGTAACAGAGGGGAGGTGTAGATACAAAGTTGGTGATATAGCTTTCCCTCTAAAGTTCCAGTCATCTTTATGTATCTATCCAGGGGATCATTAAAAGCTGGGTGACTAGGGGAAGATCTTCTGAAGAAGGATTGCAACCTCTCTGCACTCCCTAGCAAAGCCAGAGTGGTAAGCTCGGTCATAACCAAACCTTCGCAGGAAAGGACAGAGTGCACCCAAGAGGTGTGTTTCCTATAGAAGAGCCAAGCCTGATTCGTGGTAGTGAAGTGAAGGAACCTAAGGACCACATTGCGCCTGATCCGGTCTAGCAGACCATTAACATTCCAAGAGATAAGATGGGACAACATGCAGGAGAGGACCTAAGCATGTGAAAGGTACTGTGTGATGTTGACACAAGGGGTGCAGCGTGGAAGTCCAGGCAACATCGGGAACAAACAAATCAAAAGAGGGAGGCAAAACAATAAATACCAGCACTAAATTTAATAATACACATCCCTCTCCCACTCCACACTTCTACTCTGGAAGCTTCTGTTGCCCAGCATTTCCCCCAAACATAAACAAGAAACATTGGAGGGTATTCAAGGTTATCCTCCTTTTGTGCAGGATTGAAATGCAGAGGTCAAAATGTGAATAGAGCACCCTGGTTGAAGGGCCATTGACTAGTTAGAAATAATGTGAAAAGGAGTTAGGTTGTATTCAACAGAGGATCAGCATCAATGAAGATCACAGGATCTGCCAATCCAGGCTCCCAGGAGGCCATGTCCAGGCCCACCGCTCACCAGAGGAGGACCCGACACACCCGATCAGCTTGGCATCCTCCCCTCAGGCTTGGAGAAGTTGCTGGTTGCGGGCTTGGCTTTGACCTGCCTTCACCGCCGCCATCTTGGGTTCAGGCGTGTAGCAAGGCCCCGATGTGCGGCAGACAGTAGGATGCCACAGAATAAATAGCTGTCCACAGCAAAAGAGGGGGCAGCGGTAGCATTATGAGGATAAAAGGGTGATACAGGGTGTCAGCTTCACCAGGAGTATGGAGGATGGTGCTGGAGAACCATTAATGTATGTCCACCATCTTGGATACGTCGGCCCCGGCCAGGAACTTAACTTATACTTAGCGTTATCTGTACTTTTTTTCTTAAAGAATCTACTTGCATGAAAACTGGAGTCCAGCTCTGTTGTAAGTCTGTACATACCCTAAGCAAAAGGGTAACTCATGGAAACCGCAAACAGAAAACCATTGATCCTTCTACTCACTCTGTCTGGATAGCCATTATTTGACATTATTGGAGAGGCTTGAGATATTTCAGCAAAGGAGCAACCACGGTCACATCCCTTGTAGTGAATGTGCTGGTTGGTACCTTTAGAAGCTAGCTGAAGGCTTGTCAAGAGCCAAATCTCCTCCGTCTTGAAGGAGTCTACATAAAGGCAAGAGTTTTGGGGTCCTCATCTGATTTCTTAAGTAGGTTTTTGAGTTCGGTGATCAAAGATCTTTGTTCCATTGAAAGGAACTTGACTTATGAGGGCTTTTGAGAATTGTTCCTCATCCAAGCATGAATTCAGATATTGTGTCTGGCAGAGACTGTGAAACCTGCAGTCGCTGCAGCTGCTGATAGAGTCAAAAGTGATGTTATTTAAAAATCGGACTTTTTTTTAATGATGGCTAACCTGATGGAACCACACTCTCCTTGTTGAAACTCCTGTGCCAAGGACTGGAAGTACTGAAGCAGCAAATGGCAGTGTATGTTGTGTAGGCTCTGGCTCTGATGGCAATATTTGATGCTGAATATGCCCTCTTAACAACTTCTTCGACTTTCTTGTAAAGTCAAGCCTGTCACTAGGGAATCCACTTTAACAGTTGCAGGAAATTCCTCAGGGAAGTCTTGGTGAGGATATATTTTGGTAAGAAATCTAGGAAAACCTGTTCACTCTACATCAGACCATTCCCTCGATAATACATGTCTAATGGCTTTATGGATAGGTAGTGAGTCTAACTACTTCCTTCTGTATTGCCAGATAAAGTTGTGCTCTTCCACTTGGGACACCATGTCATGGGAACAAGAGGTTCTCTCTGAGATATGAAAGGACCTCTCTCAACTCAGCTGCATGGACATATTTGCCCCTTGCTCTTCATCTTCAGAGTGATCCAAGTCCGGGTCACAGGGAGCAGACATTTTTAGATTTTTTGCAATTAATGATTGATTAGACAAGATCACTGTTAGGACCAGGGTCCCCCGTAGAGGCTGTGGCTGAGCTACAGCTTTCCTCTCCTGAGCTCAACTTAGAAACATGTTTTCCTTGATAGGCGTATTTCCCCTCAATCCTAAATCTGATACATGCAGAAAGGGAACACACTATAAAGATAGAAAATCTCCCTATGTGGGGAGCACTTCCCGCATTACCCGTTCCTCAGTAATGGGGCTTCCATACCCTGGAAGTCTCATGGGACTAACACAGTGTTAGAAATAGGCAGAGTGGTCCTGCACTAGAAACAAGGCCAAATATTTAAGACCAAATTAAATAAAATCTAATGGTACAATGGCAGTATCTACCTTCTAATTACGCAGTGGAGAAGGTAGCTTGTCAAAGAATGTTTTTATTTGTACTTCAGCGCCTGTTAAACCAAGCCAAAATCACACAGTAGGAATGTAGGCTACCAGAGCAGGTCAATGTAAGCATACAATTAAGCCAAAATCATTGTTAAATCCAGAAAATTACGTTAATACCACACGTCTCTGGATGATGACCTTTGGATACATAGAAGTAAAAAACAGAAGGACAGATGGATAAACTCCACCTATATGGGTCAAGAGGAATGAACTTCCTTTAGCAGCCATATTGAGTCTTGTATAGAATTTTTGAACTTGTATGGGTCATTTCCGGTTAGGGGACACAAATCGCTCACTTGTTTGGACTGTGGGGAGGGAGATGGGCGAGGTAGGTCATAAGAAGTAATATTATAAAAGCAGTGGAGCTAGAGACCACTCGCTTTCCAGAGAGTATTCTAATGAAACCCATGTGACAGCCTGAAAAACATAGGAGGCAGGCTTCAGAGCAAAGGGAAAGAAAGTCTGCAAGTGCTCTCTATGAATGTGTACCAGAAACGTACCATAATGACAGCTTATTTGTGTTATACTTGTAACAAATAGGACTCAAAAGACAACACTGACTAACAATGTCAACTGACTAAAACTCTGTTTTATTGTCACTTGGCCTTTTAAAGAGCCTATTATGTGTTGATAAACCATCCTGGGAGTAATATTGTCAAATGCCCACAGTGCACAACTGTCCAAACCCCAATGGCGTGTGGTTGATTTTGAGTGCTTCATCAACCTGCAGAATAACAACAGTTTTCAGAAAGGAAATGTTGCTGCCTCACTTATTTAAGATATTTTATTAAGCCTGTGAGAGCCTCAGCAGGGATGACTTTACACAGATTATACTAATTGTTGGAAACAGCCCACCTCCACTCCGCAGGGTGGTGGTGGACTCCCCGAACACACTGTGGTAGCTTGGCTCGAGTGGTCAGGAAACAGGCGCAGTGCTAAGCATACAATATACCCATACAATAACCATGCGTGCATCCGTTCCAAAAACGACTCTACACCGTAAAAATTATGAAAATATCCTTTCTTTATCTTTTTCTCTTAGTTGCTGATTGGGAAAATAAATAACAATCACAATATACAAATTCTTAAATAGAGCAGGTCAAATAAATATTTGCTGTTTGCTGAAATAAATAGGGGTGATCATAAATAACAGGGCATAAATACAAGTGCAATATATACAGACAATTAAATACTTTGAGGTAATAAATACTGTACCAATAAATACTGTACCAATAAATACTGTACACCAACAAGTCCTGTGGACCTATAATTACAGTGCAGCATTAAATAGATAAGAACTTAATAAATACAGTTTCCTCAATAAATAATTAGAAGTATACAGTAGCACTCATGAATCAGATGACACTTCAATACTTAAGGGCTGATTTGGCCCAGGCACAGCTTGTAGGGTGTGGAAGGCTTGGGGGGTCCTACTCCCTGGCTGAGGCAAAGGCTGAAGCCTAAACTGAGGTAGATCAAAGGGGGGAATTCCAATGCCCTGGCTTTCCTCTCCACACAACCTCTCTAGGTTAGTCCCAGTTCACCCCAGGCACAGTCAGGTGGGTTTCAGCACCTCCCTAGCCCCTTAGAGCAGTCTCTCAGGTCTCCACAGGGCCTTAGGCGCCCTCTACTCCACTTACTGCCCTTTTTCTGATGTTCCGACGCCGCTGGAGTCGTGTCGACGCCGTGAGGCGGTTCCGGTTCGGTCTCGGCGGCCTCGGCACAATGTCAGTTCTTTGACGACGCCGGCAGGCGGTTCCGGTCCGATGTCGGTGGCCTCGGTTCGATCTCGACCTCCGATTCGACGGCGTCGGGCAGTCTCTTCACGATGTCGACTTCGGGCGGCTCCGGTCCGATGGCGCTCTCGGCTCCGATGACGTCGGCCGGCCTGGCCTCGCTGTCGACTTCCGGCGACTCCGGGGTGCGATCCTCACCCCCGACCTCCGGTGTTCCTCCTCACAGGTTCCGGGCGACTCCGGAGTGCGATCCTCACTCCCGACCTCCGGTGCTCCTCTACCTCGGTCTCCGACGACTCCGGAGGGCGGACTTCACTCCTCCGATGACGCCGCTCGCTCGACCTCGGTTCACTTCCTTCTCGACCTTTGGTATTCCTCTCGACCTCCGCCGGCGCCCTCTTACGACCTCAGGCGGCTCTGGGTACGACGTCTGCTACCTCAGTCAGCGCCGCTTCTCCTCCTCGGGCTCCAGGTCTTCGGCTACTCGACGCCAGGCTCCAGGGAAACCAGTTCTCAGGTCAGAATCTTACTGCTTTCTTGGTTCTAAGGCCTGTTCCTGCTGTCCAGGTCCTTAGGATGGTTTTCTTCTGACTTCTTCCCACACAGGGCTATAGGCTGGGATCCATCAGTAGGGACAAGTATCAAGGGTGGGTTTATGGACCCCACTCCAGGCACAAGTTTCCACCCCTGCTGCTTCACTCCTTCCTCCTTCACTGTTGTGCTCCTCTCCCTTCACCAGTCAGGTGCCAACTGCCAGCTCCAACTGCCAACTGCCTCTCTTATCCTCCCAACATTCTAAACGGTTTCCAACTGTCACACAGTTCTGGAATCTCCTGGAAGGTTCTGGAAGGTGCTGGTAGGTTCCAGTGGATGCTGGTGATGTCACAGGAGGCCACCATTTTGTGCTCCAGGCCCTCAGACAGAAGTTTCAGGGGTAGCTAAAATGGCTCCCTGAATCTGTAGCAACACTAAAAAGTCTGGTGGTTCCCAAAAAGGAAAAATTCAAACAGGGTTTGAGGCAAAAGTGGGACAAAATAAATAATGATGAGGAGGGACCACCCAAAGGGCTGACAGGTCTAACACGCGTCCCCCCCAGCTGAAAGTGGGGTGAGCTACCCAACCCCTTGGGAGTTCTCATCACTAAGGCGGAAATACCTTGAGAGACCGTCTGCATTGGCGTGGTCCACTCCAGGCCGATGTTCCACCTGAAAGTCCATCCCCTGTAGGGAAATAGACCACCTCAACAACTTGGGATTCTCCCCCTTCATTTGCATCAGCCAACGAAGGGGTCTGTGGTCGGTCTGAACCAGGAAGTGCGAGCCAAACAGGTATGGCCGCAACTTCTTCAGAGCCCATACCACTGCAAAGGCTTCACGCTCTATTGCACTCCACTTCTGTTCCCTGGGAAGTAGTCTCCTGGATAAGAAGACCACGGGTTGATCCAGACCCTCTTCGTTGAGTTGCGATAACACTGCCCCAATGCCATGTTCTGATGCATCTGTCTGGACAATGAACTTCTTGGAAAAGTCTGGGGCCCTTAAGACCGGGGCCTCGCACATGGCTTTCTTCAATCTCTCAAAGGCTTGCTGACAAGCCTCCGTCCAGACTACCCGTCGAGGTTGTTTCTTGGACGTGAGCTCCGTGAGGGGGGCTACGATGGTACCGTACCCCTTCACGAAGCGGCGGTAGTATCCCGTGAGGCCCAAAAATGCTCGGACCTCAGTCTGTGTCTTGGGGGGTTCCCAGGCCATGATGGCCTCGATCTTCGCCTGGAGGGGTTGCACCGTTCCCCTACCCACCAAGTGTCCAAGGTACACTACCGACCCCTGCCCGATCTGGCACTTGCTGGCCTTGATCGTCAATCCAGCTTGTCTCAGGGCCTGGAGAACAGCTTGCAGGTGACGCAAGTGATCCTCCCAGCTGTTACTGAAGACGGCTATGTCATCCAGATAAGCAGCAGAGAAACTCTCCATTCCGGTGAGGATCTGGTTTACCAGGCGCTGAAACGTGGCAGGTGCGTTCTTGAGCCCAAAGGGCATCACACAGAACTGGTAGTGGCCATTGGGCGTGGAGAAGGCTGACCTTTCCCTTGCTCCATTTGTCAAAGAGATCTGCCAGTACCCTGAAGTAAGGTCAAAGGTACTTAGATATTGGGCAGCTCCCAGCCGGTCAATTAATTCATCCGCCCTAGGGATCGGATGAGCATCAGTTCTTGTCACTGAATTCAGTCCCCGGTAGTCCACACAGAACCTCAGTTCTGGTTGGGCACCCGGTGGTGCAGCTTTCGGTACTAACACCACCGGACTAGACCAGGGGCTGCTAGAAGGTTCAATCACTCCTAGCTCCAGCATCTTAGTGACTTCACTATGAATGCTGGCCTTCACCTTGTCTGACATCCGGTAGATCTTGGACTTCACAGGTGGGCTGTCTCCTGTGTCCACGTCATGGACGCACAGGTGAGTCCTACCCGGGACAAGGGAGAACAACGAAGAGTACTGCCCCAGGACCTGGCGACAGTCCTCCTGCTGTTCAGGAGTTAGAGATGGGGAGAGAATCACTCCCTCCACCGACCCATCCTTTTCTTGAGACGCAAACAGATCAGGGAGAGGCTCGCTTTCCACGTCCTCTCCTCCGTCAGTCACCATCATCAAGATGACTTCGGGCCTTTCGTGGTGGGGTTTGAGGCGGTTGGCATGCAGCACCCGCAGGGGCTGACGAGGGGTCTTCAGGTCCACCAAGTAGGTAGCCTTACCCTTCCTCTCCAACACCTCAAAGGGTCCTGACCAGCGATCCTGGAGGGCGCTAAGCTCTCCGGGTTCGATCACCCACACCTTCTGGCCAGGCTCCAACTCCACCGGGTGAGCATTGTGGTCATACCACGCCTTCATTACTGCTTGGCTGGCTTCCAAGTTGTCAGAAGCTTGCTTCCACAACTTAGCCATTTGGCTCCGGAAGGCCAGCATGTAGCTCACCACATCCTGGGGGAGCTTTCTGGGAGTTCTTTCCCATCCGTCTCTCACCAGGTTAAGAGGTCCACGTACAGGGTGCCCATACAGAAGCTCGAAGGGGCTGAAGCCCACTCCCTTCTGTGGCACTTCCCTGTAAGAGAAAAGTAGACAGGGTAGGAGGACGTCCCATTTCCTCCGCAGGCTCTCAGGCAGACTTCTGATCATGCCTTTCAAGGTTTTGTTAAACCTTTCCACCAGACCATTGGTCTGGGGGTGGTAAGGAGTTGTGAACCGGTAGGTCACTCCACACTCCTTCCACATCGCCCGCATATACGCTGACATGAAGTTGGTCCCCCTGTCGGACACAACTTCCTTGGGAAAACCCACTCGGGTAAAGATTCCCATCAGGGCCCTAGCCACAACAGGTGCTGTTATGGTCCTCAGAGGTATTGCCTCTGGGTACCGTGTGGCATGATCCACCAAAACCAGGATAAACCTGTGACCAGCTGTAGTCGGTGGATCTAATGGACCCACAATGTCGATGCCCACCCTTTCAAAGGGGGTGCTAACGACAGGAAGTGGTTCCAGGGGAGCTTTCAGCTTCACCCCTGTTTTCCCACTGGCTTGGCAAGACACACATGTCCGGCAGTAGGTATCGGACGTCACTTTCATCTGAGGCCAATAAAAGTGTGGGACAAGACGGGCGAAGGTCTTGTCTTGCCCCAGGTGTCCTGCCAATGGTATCTCGTGAGCCAACTCTAAAAGGAAGGCTCGATAACGTTGAGGAACTACCAAGGCTCGTGACGATCCATGTAGGGGTGCCTTGGGTTCACTGTAGAGGAGGCCATCCTCCCAGTAAACACTGTAGTTCCCTTCAACGTTCCCTGCTGCCTGGGCTTCGGCCTGTCGCCTCAGCCCCTCAAGGGTAGGGCACTCCCTCTGGCCCTGGCAGAATTCCTCCCTGGACGGGCCTCCCTCCACGTGCCACTCGGCCGGGATGGGTAAGTCCTCCAGGTTGGTAACGTCCCCCTCCGCAGACTCCTGGCCCACCACCTCCGGTGGCCTATCCGTCCTACGGGGTGGAGACGCCGAGGCAGGCTCCTCCTGTCCTCGGTTCTTCCCTTGACTGGCAGCTGGCTGGGCCGTTGTTCCAGGCTCCAGCCGGAATGAACTCCCTCTTCGGGTAGTCTCGGACCTTGTGCTAACACAGGCCCAGTCAGGTGTACCCAGCATCTCGGTGTGAGTCCGGTATTCCACCTCCTTCCAAGCGTTGTGCTCCATGTCATTGCCCAGCAGACAATCGACTGGCACGGCAGGGCTTACGGCAACTCGAAGTGAACCTGCAACCCCCCCCCATTCAAAGGGAACCTCGGCCACGGGATAGTGGCCTGTTCTGCCGTCAGCCATCGCGGCTGGGTGGAGTACATCGGGAATTACCTGCTCTGGAGACACCAGTTGGCTACGCACCATAGTCATACTGGCTCCTGTGTCTCTCAGAGCCTCCCCTCTTTGGCCGTTGATGGTGATCCACTGCCCATACTTTGCAGTATTTGCGGGCACCTGGATCTTAGGAACCATCTCCCGTTCTCCCAGGGACACTAAAGTGACTCCCGCCCACTCCCTTCCCTTAGTTAAGGGCATCTCCTCCCCGAGCACTACACTAGCTACTCCGGGGGGCTTTCCTCCAGTGGGAGGGGGTGATCGTTTCTGACACTTCGGATCTCCTTTATAGTGTCCAACGCCACCGCACTCGTAGCAATGGACAACCCTTGGCTGCTGACTCTGGCCAGGATTAGGGTTTCTGGGTGGGTTAGCCTTAGAGGTGAATCCTGTTCCCTTCCCTTGGAAGTTATTTTGGGGGCCTTTGGAGAACTCCTTTTTCTTTTCCCCTCCCTCTTTCTTCTGGGGGGCGCCCTGTCCGGCCTTTTGAGTATCCCCTCCAGTCCCCCTTGTGGACACCCGGGTACTAGCCCAAATGTCCGCCTCCTCAGCAAGCTTCCGGGGACTGGTCAGCTTGCTATCCACCAGGTGTTGCCGCAGTTCAGGGAAACATTTCTCGAGTAGGTGTTCCTTCAGTACCAGGTCAAACAGCTCCTCGTAGTTCCTTACTTCACTGCCCTGAATCCAACCTTCCAGTGCCTTCTTTGCATAGTCCAGGAAGTCCACCCAATTCTGTGTGCCCAGCTTGTGACTACCCCTGAACTTCTGTCTGTACTTTTCAGGTGTTAGTCCAAACTTTCTGATGAGCGCCAGTTTCATGGTGGGGTAGTGGGTCTGCTCATCCTCTTCGAGGGCCAATAAAGCATCCCTACCAGCTGGAGGCATGTACTTATACAATCCCCCTCCCCAATACTTCGCTGGAACCCCATGGGCCCTCAATGAGACCTCATAGGCTGCTAGCCACTTGGCGATGTCGTCACCCGCCCCATAGCTCGCTACAATGTCCTTTGGCAGGTAAGGTTTGGATTCCCTGGTGGACTCTTGGTTTTGGCTGCCACCATTAGGAACAGGTTGTGCCCCGATTCTCAGAATCTGAAGATCTATTTCTTTCAGTCGCAATTCATGGGCCATCCTTTGCTCCTCTTTCTCCTTTTCCAGCCTTGCTAAGTCCCATGTGAGCTGTCTCTTCTCTCTCCGGTCTGCTAACTCCACTTCGGATAAGCCCCCACTAGAGACAGTGCTGCCCTTCCTAGAAAGTGTCCTGGGCCCTGCTGACAGGTTCCCCACCTCAGGTTGGTACATCTCAGCCCCCTCGGGGTCAGGCTCTCCATCCCTGTCTTCCTCCTCAGCCTTGCTTTCCCTGCGTGCCTCCCCCCAAGCCCTTAAGCTGGTTTGAAGTGCACCCTTCTTTGCTCCTGGGGGACAGTACACCCCCTCTCGCTGGCAAAACTCCCTGAGTTGGGCCACAGTGTACGTGTCTAGATTTTCAAGAACAAACTCCATCTTGCCCACTCAGGTTAGAGGACAGGTTTTGTGCAGTAACAATGTAGGGTGGTACCTTTAATAATACCTCCTCCCACCACCAGAGTAAATTTGGAAAAAACAAAAACCCACAATTAGGAAGGCCGCTTTGAGAAAACTCCCGGTGTAGGCCTATGGACTACCCACAGTTATTGTTGAGTATACGTAGGCACAGCTCTATCCCACCACTGAACACCAATTTATGTTGGAAACAGCCCACCTCCACTCCGCAGGGTGGTGGTGGACTCCCCGAACACACTGTGGTAGCTTGGCTCGAGTGGTCAGGAAACAGGCGCAGTGCTAAGCATACAATATACCCATACAATAACCATGCGTGCATCCGTTCCAAAAACGACTCTACACCGTAAAAATTATGAAAATATCCTTTCTTTATCTTTTTCTCTTAGTTGCTGATTGGGAAAATAAATAACAATCACAATATACAAATTCTTAAATAGAGCAGGTCAAATAAATATTTGCTGTTTGCTGAAATAAATAGGGGTGATCATAAATAACAGGGCATAAATACAAGTGCAATATATACAGACAATTAAATACTTTGAGGTAATAAATACTGTACCAATAAATACTGTACCAATAAATACTGTACACCAACAAGTCCTGTGGACCTATAATTACAGTGCAGCATTAAATAGATAAGAACTTAATAAATACAGTTTCCTCAATAAATAATTAGAAGTATACAGTAGCACTCATGAATCAGATGACACTTCAATACTTAAGGGCTGATTTGGCCCAGGCACAGCTTGTAGGGTGTGGAAGGCTTGGGGGGTCCTACTCCCTGGCTGAGGCAAAGGCTGAAGCCTAAACTGAGGTAGATCAAAGGGGGGAATTCCAATGCCCTGGCTTTCCTCTCCACACAACCTCTCTAGGTTAGTCCCAGTTCACCCCAGGCACAGTCAGGTGGGTTTCAGCACCTCCCTAGCCCCTTAGAGCAGTCTCTCAGGTCTCCACAGGGCCTTAGGCGCCCTCTACTCCACTTACTGCCCTTTTTCTGATGTTCCGACGCCGCTGGAGTCGTGTCGACGCCGTGAGGCGGTTCCGGTTCGGTCTCGGCGGCCTCGGCACAATGTCAGTTCTTTGACGACGCCGGCAGGCGGTTCCGGTCCGATGTCGGTGGCCTCGGTTCGATCTCGACCTCCGATTCGACGGCGTCGGGCAGTCTCTTCACGATGTCGACTTCGGGCGGCTCCGGTCCGATGGCGCTCTCGGCTCCGATGACGTCGGCCGGCCTGGCCTCGCTGTCGACTTCCGGCGACTCCGGGGTGCGATCCTCACCCCCGACCTCCGGTGTTCCTCCTCACAGGTTCCGGGCGACTCCGGAGTGCGATCCTCACTCCCGACCTCCGGTGCTCCTCTACCTCGGTCTCCGACGACTCCGGAGGGCGGACTTCACTCCTCCGATGACGCCGCTCGCTCGACCTCGGTTCACTTCCTTCTCGACCTTTGGTATTCCTCTCGACCTCCGCCGGCGCCCTCTTACGACCTCAGGCGGCTCCGGGTACGACGTCTGCTACCTCAGTCAGCGCCGCTTCTCCTCCTCGGGCTCCAGGTCTTCGGCTACTCGACGCCAGGCTCCAGGGAAACCAGTTCTCAGGTCAGAATCTTACTGCTTTCTTGGTTCTAAGGCCTGTTCCTGCTGTCCAGGTCCTTAGGATGGTTTTCTTCTGACTTCTTCCCACACAGGGCTATAGGCTGGGATCCATCAGTAGGGACAAGTATCAAGGGTGGGTTTATGGACCCCACTCCAGGCACACGTTTCCACCCCTGCTGCTTCACTCCTTCCTCCTTCACTGTTGTGCTCCTCTCCCTTCACCAGTCAGGTGCCAACTGCCAGCTCCAACTGCCAACTGCCTCTCTTATCCTCCCAACATTCTAAACGGTTTCCAACTGTCACACAGTTCTGGAATCTCCTGGAAGGTTCTGGAAGGTGCTGGTAGGTTCCAGTGGATGCTGGTGATGTCACAGGAGGCCACCATTTTGTGCTCCAGGCCCTCAGACAGAAGTTTCAGGGGTAGCTAAAATGGCTCCCTGAATCTGTAGCAACACTAAAAAGTCTGGTGGTTCCCAAAAAGGAAAAATTCAAACAGGGTTTGAGGCAAAAGTGGGACAAAATAAATAATGATGAGGAGGGACCACCCAAAGGGCTGACAGGTCTAACACTAATGTTTTTCCTATTTTGTCTTACCAGGCCTGCCTCTCTGAACCCCATAGATGACGCTGGACTGTTCTCCTTCACCACATTTTCATGGATTACATATCTTATGGTAAAAGGATACAAAAAACATCTGACTGCAGAAGATATGCCACCATTGTCATACTATGACTGTTCGGATGTAAATGCAAAAAGGTATTTTTGTGAATAAATTTTGAGCTAGGAATGTAAGGGTGCAATGAAAAATCATGCACTAAAGTCAAAATAAGGCATGTAAAAAGTACAATCTGTACCTAATTCATAATTCCTAAAATCAATATCATTAGAATTGTCTATAAGCGAAAATGTCATTTATGTCTGTGTAATGTAATGTATGCTTGGTGTATGGATTTTAAAAGTCATAAGCAACATGCCTGCGGTGTTCACATAAGATTAAGCAGAGTGGTCCTTGAAAATGTGGTGCGTGCCCTCAAAGTTGCAACGCACAGATCAAAGAAGCCATGAAAGCGGCCTTTGTGATCCGACTCGAATCCTGCCCAAACACTGACAAAGAACTCTTGAACATAGTCAAGGAATTCACCAACCCGATGGCCAACTCCATCACCCCCTCATAAATCCTGTGCGACAAACTCTCACTTTTTCCACAAAAAAATCCCCAAGATGTACTCCAACTTCACACCCCAGCCCTCCATTGAGGGCATCACCCCGTTACTCATCCCCCACCTGGAACACCCACCTCCTTAGAAGTTGGAGCCCACTCACCATAGATGGCAACACCAGAATCATACAGACCACCCACTCAGGATCTCCCTCAGGCTCTTGCCCTCACCACATGTACAACCTAGGAAGCACACTTATCACCGCCAACCTCACCACAATCATCAACTACTCCATTCTCAGTGGATACTTACCGGAGAGATGGAAACACGGAGAGGTCATCGCTCTTCTGAAGAAACCGCCAGCCAATCCTAGTGATCTCAGCAATTAAAGGCCCATCTCACTCCTTTCCTTCCCAGCCAAAGTAAAGGAGAAAGAGATCAACAAGTTGCTCTCCACTCATCTAGAAGATCACTACCGCCTGGGCTCCACCCAATCATGATTCCAGAGCAACCACAACACAGAGAGCTCCCTCCTAGCAGCAACAGACAACATCCATCTAATCATGGACATAGGAGAAAATATTACACTTATCGTGCTAGACCTCTTGTCTGCTTTCAATGCCATCTCCTACGGGATCCTCATCGCCAGACTTCAGGAGTCTAAGGACTCACCCTCACGTGGCTCTCCTCCATCCTCTTGAACAGAAAGCAGCGGGTCAGACTCTCCACTTTAACCCTCAAACCCAAAAAGCTCATCTGTGGAGTCACCCAGAACTCCTCCCTCAGTCCTACATTGTTTAATGTTTACATGGCACCTCCTGCCCCTATCATAAATGCCCACGACATCAACATCGTCTCTTACGCTGATGACACTCAGCTCATCCTCTCCCTCACTGGCAAGAAAAATGCCGGAAACTATTTCACCACCTGCATGACCACTGTAGCAAACTGGATGCGATAGAACTGCCTCAAACTCAACACAGAAAAAACAATGGTCCTGATCTTAGGAAATAAGAATTCCCCCTGGGACTCCTCCTGGTGGCCACCCAACCTGTGTGCTATGCACCCCCCACAGACCATGCCAGGAACCTTGGCATCATCCTTGATGACAATCTCTTGATGAACAAACAAGTCAACGTGGTGACATCAGCCTGCTACCACATCCTCAGACTGCTTCACAGAATCTTCAAATGGCTCCCACGCATACCTGAGTCACGGCCACCCAAGCCCTCATCACCAATAAAATTTACTACAGCGGGCGCTATATGTCAGCATCTCCAGCCACCTCACTCAAAGCCTCCTAACCATCCAGAACACTGCTGCCAGACTCATCCTAGACATCCCCAGAAGGGCCCACATCACGCCCCACCTAGTGGAACTGCACTGGCTAACCTCCAGAAGTGCTACAAATTCAAGCTCTTCTCCTACACCTACGAAGCTTTCCACAACACAAAGTAGCCTACCTCAGCGTCCGACTCCAAGTCTACCAACCCTCCAGACATCTATGCTCCACTTCTCTCTGCCTCCCACAAATCCCCCACATCTGCAGAAGAAAGACAGGAGGATGAGCTTTTTCCTTCATCGCAGCCAAAAGCTGAAACTAACTCCTTCTACACATCCGCACCACCACTCAACTTCCACAAGAAGCTGATGACCTGGATGTTGAACATGGAGCACCTCCAGACCCATGCTTCTGCTCTGACGCCTGAATACCCTCATGGGTGATAAGTTGCACCCTACAAACCCCCATAACATAGCATAACATAATATTTTCTAACCAACACTTCAAGTAAAAGAAGTTTCATTTAAATGGAAAACATAACACAAAATCTTTAAAAAATATTTTGACAGTTTTCTCACCTGCTTTGTGGTTAGGAAAATAGAAATGTAAACATTGTGGGCATGAGAATTCTCATTGCAGAAATTCCACCACGAGTGCAGAGATTCCCCCACCGCAGCGGGGCCTCTGCCACAAGTGTGGAAGCCCTTTGTGAATCAGGCCCATATTCTGTTCCCTCTCATGGAAAATGATTTTTCTTGAAAACCCTTTCCTTCACAGATGCTCTATTGAAAATGGGGAATTTGGGTGCACTAACCCATACTTACTATCCTACTTAAACTGGGGTTATTCCAGTGTAAATTAAAAAGTGTGGGGAAGCATGTGATTGTGTACTTAACACTATCATATTTTATGAAGGTGTTTGGGAAGAAAACCCTACACTTAGAAGAGATTCCTATGGAAAGTAAAAAATAAAATAAGGCATCTGTGCATTATACAAATAATCTCACCCTTCGACCACAGAACCTCTACAGTCAAAGCAGTCATAGAGTTAGGTAAACACAAGCCTATGCTCTTTAAAGGGTACCATGTTGCATAGGCTTGCACTTTTGTGTTTATTGTTGTGAGTTTATGACAGATTCAACCTCCAGAAAACCGAACACAGTGCTTCAATCGACTTCTCATTGGTGTGCATTTGTAACCCTTTATTCTGGTTGAGCAGAAACCTAGAAACAAATTAGCAGAATACAAATGGCAAGTTAATTAAAAACCTGAGCTGAATATTTACAATATCCATATATTTTGTAAGTTCATATATTTGTTTACCTTGTGGTCAGCAGATGTCACAAACAACATGCACCAAATAAATGCTTCTTGTCTAGTTAATTTCTGTACTATATGAACAATTTCTTATGTAATATGCCTCCCTTTAACATGCATCACATAATCTTTCAGTATTTTTATACACAAACCTTGTAGACTTAGTTCTAAGTTCTGTTGTATTCTAAGATTTTGAGTCTTATAAACTTGAAACTGTGGAAAAGTATATATACTCCAACACTTACATGGAAGACACTTAGTCCCTGATGGTGAGCTGGTCTGTACCAGCCCCTTAGCGACCCGCCTGCCACAATACCTGCTGCAGCTTCACACATTATTTATTAAGTGCTACTACTGATAAAATGTCATTGGATGAAGGATACTTTTATGTTTAGGGAGAGGAGGGAAGCATGCAGCGTTGCCTGGGCGGTACATGCAATCCTCCTTTGAACTCATCTCAAAATTTAGTAATCAAATTGAGAGGTGCCCCCTTAACATCCATTACTTAAAGGGACGTCTAGCTACAT
Organism: Triturus cristatus; assembly: GCF_964204655.1. Classification (NCBI taxonomy): domain Eukaryota; kingdom Metazoa; phylum Chordata; class Amphibia; order Caudata; family Salamandridae; genus Triturus; species Triturus cristatus. The sequence goes on along the minus strand of NC_140595.1, from coordinate 575,696,981 downwards.
CTGCTATGTCATTAAAAAGTAGTTTATGGGCTGTCTCAGAATGTCTGATATTGTATTTGCATTCATGAGTTTTGTCTTATAATATGCTTGGAAAACCTCAGGTACCTGTATTCAAGTTGTCAAGTTGAGTTTACAGTCAGATGACCTTTTTATATCTTTCCGACATTGCCTTCAACTTTATCTGGGGGCGTATTATGGTGTAGGTGCATTTTCATTGTTTGTGCCGGACACTCCAATGAAAATCCGCCCTATTACCATGAATGCGGGGGGCAGCGCATTCACATGAAATACAGAGCTGCTTTAAAGCCGCTCTGTGTTTCACAGTGCAGGTGGCAACCTGCCTGCACTTTCGAAGAGGATGAGGGATCCCCTTGCAGGTGGGTGCAGTCAGTGTACCCCCTGCAAAGGGCTGCACTCAGGAGGAACACTGACAGTGCGCCACTGTTTAAATGGCGCACTGTTAGTGCACCTTCTGAGGGCTTCTTTGCCTCTGTGCCCGCGTTGGTAATACAGCACGGGTGCTAAGGTAAAGGGATTCTCTCATTTGCATGTGGCATGCCCCCATGCAAATGAGGGAACACCCCCTTGAAGATAGTGCTGCCGCGTTATGTGCGCCAGCACTATCGGTATTAAAGAGGGGGCCGCACTAGTGTCTGTTGCCCCTTCTGTAATACCAAAGTGCCAAGGGGGTGCGCAAGGCAGGCACAAACGCCTGTTGCACCCCGGGCCGTTATGCACAACCCCTGATCTTCAGCAGCTTGACACCACAAAAAACATGTAGAAGCTATCATGGGGTCACACTCCTCACCAATCCCTCTCATTAACAGTGTTTTTTACCATGAAATGCACCTGGGGCCGTATTACATAAAGTGTCCTGGGGCCACAATGGACGTTTGCACCCACTGTGCGCACCCCGGGGCTCTTTGGTATTACAGAAGGAGTTACAGATGCTTGTGCGGCCCCCTCTGTAATACCGATAGCTTTGGCGCACATAAAGCGCCAGCGCTATCTGCAGAGGGTATGGCCTCATTTTCGTGGGGCATACCCCATGTAAATGAGGGAAACCCTTTACCTCTGCGTCCACCCGTATTACAGACGTGGGCGCAGAGGCAAAGAAGCCCTCAGGAGGTGCACTCACAGTGCGCCACCTAATAGTTCAACTCCTGATGGCAGCCCACTGGTGGGGGAAAGGGGGTCCCATGGACCCCCCCCCCAGACATCCCCTTGCAGGTGGGTGCAGTCACTAATCTAGATAATTTTGAGCACTTGGGCAGTTACAATACACACAGCTTTGTTTCTGGGTGAAGGGTTGGGGTTGGTTGGTGTCTTAACATGTCGCTACTTCACAATCCTGAGATTTTAGCCGCACCAAGCTATTGGACCCAGGACCAGGCATAAAATATCTTTGTATTGAGGGGGAAGGAATTAGTCTGATTCTCCAGGAAAGTTGTCAAATGCCAAAATTATGTAAAAACAAAGGGACACATCTACCACACTTCGCCTAGTATATTTTAACAACTCTCCACAACAAATGAATTAACAAGTTAAGTAGTTAACTCTGCAAGATAGCGCATGTGCAGCAGACAGCAGAGCTTCGAAAGACAGACGGTTGATGCTTCATGTTACTGAGTTGTTAGACCCAGTACACCTTGGGTAACCCATTGAGGGAAGGCAAAAAAATGAGGCAGTTTTTGCTTGTTAATATTTCTGAGCTTCAGTCTCCAGAGCTCAAGTGTTCACTCACAAAGTTACTGAGTTAGTGCATGCGCTGTGGACCTTGCAGTTTCTTCAGGAAAGGGTACCATGATCCTATCGTTTGGAATACTTTGCATTAAAAATAAAAAATTCAGAAAAAGTTCAGTGGTATTATATTAGGTATATAGGCGCCACTAGAGAGAAATAGCACACTTGTCGGTTAAGAACAGTATTGAAGTACGGTGCTGTAAGGCGAGGAAAACCACCAACCTCCCCTAAATTGTGGCCGAGGCCAACACAACAGATAAAGACAATCCTCAGCACACATATGCAAGATAGATACAGGTAATGCATAAGAGTGTGCACAAATGGAAAATAAAGTGTTCGTAATCCTTCTTTCTTTAACCGTGTGGAAGGACAGATTTTGTCCTCTTTCGATGGCTATGACTCCCGGGAACATGGGAGCTATTTAATTGTGGAAAAATACACTTCCGTGTCTCGTAGTTGAGGACATGGCTGGAGAATAGACAGACGGAACGCGGTGCAAAGCGGTAAGATTTGGAAGTTTGTGGTGGGACTCACAGGATGACAGATGTGTGCGGGACTTTGTTTGATTTAAATGGGACTTGGCAGCACCAAGTGTAGTATAAGTGGTTAAATAGAGACCGTATGTTACAATAAGAAGTCGGTAATATCGAGACTTTTCCTTTTAATTTCAGAATGTGCATACTTGGATCGAATTAGGATCCAAAACAAGTTTGAAGCGGGATTACTAGATTTTGGCTTCGGATATCACGTATTGCCCAATGTGAATTATCACCACTTGAGAAGCTGGTGACTATGAGATTAGAGTTGGTGGCTTTACTTTTAAAGAGAAAAGCATTACTCACTTGATATGGTCGTCCTGACTATATGCCTGTGTTAATTTTTACATAGATTGCGACCGGAGATATTAAAGGTATCTTATGGATTTTTGGTTAGACATGCTTTTATTGTTGGGTGTTCCAATTACTTTACCGTCCGGTGTTTTCGCCAATGTAGTTTTTAATATCAGATATGTGGTTTGTTTATATTTCTCCCTTTTTTGGACACTCTTTTTTGACACTCTTATCTAAACCTTGTCGCTTTTAAAGTTTGCATTCAAAAATTCTTTTTTGAGGTGCATGGTTTTGCACCTCTGATTTTCCACATATTTGGGTTTTTCTCCATCACCTGGATACTGGAAATATGTGATACACTTGAGTAATATGGTGACTAGAGAGTTGTTCTCTCACAAAATATTAGACATATTGACAGACTGTTGGTATTGTGGATGCACTCTGTTCATGGTGTGCACCTGAATTGTGATTCACTGGGATATTCATAATGATGGTATGTGTACACCATTTGTCTGTATGGTATCACAATGGCCATTCTTTATTTTGTTTATTCAGCCTTGAGAAAGTCGTGGGACGAATTCCCAATGTGCGACGAAACATGTGTTGGCTGACAAAGAACTTTATGAAATAATGGAAAGAAAAGAATAAAGAAAGAAGGATTACAAACACTGTCTTTTCCATTTGTGCACACTCTTATGCATTAGCTGTATCTACCTTGTGTGCTGAGGATTGTCTTTATAGATCCTAAATTAAACTTGCATTACAACTACCTTTATTCTTTGCAGACTCAAGGCCTTTTGGGATGAAGAGGTTAAAAAGGTTGGCCCAGCAAAAGCTTCTTTGGGTCGTGCTGTCATCAAGTTCCAAAGAACAAGACTACTGATGGATCTGGTTGCAACTGTTTTATGTGTCATCTGTTCTGCGATGGGACCAGTAAGTTGTAATCCAACCTTTGTACATCAAATGCATTTTTAATTTACACAAAGCCCATATAACATTTATGTGGTCTGGGCTTTTTTATATTGCCAGAGCACGTAAGAAATGGTACTAATTACATCAGCATGTTGGTTTTTCATTTGCATTTCTTTGTCATTTATTGTACTGTAAATATTCACAATTTAAGTTTGTCATTAAAAAGTACATAACTGAAATAGGATCACATTAATATAGAAAGTTAATGTGATAATTCTACAAAGTACACCTTGACATCAACAGTGTCTAGTAAAGCCATTAGGTCATATAAACATTACCTAGTAAATTTGAAAATATTTGCAGTTTTCTAAGATACAAAATTGTCCAGTCTCTAATCAAATGTTCACGAAGTGATTCACCCTGGAATTAACCTACTCTGCAGACACCAGTCTTTATTAAACCAACACATATTTGTACTTGTGACAGTCCTGAGGGTGAATCCCTACCTAGCAAATGGGCAACCAAATTGATCTTTGATATATTGCAAAAGAATGTTGGCCCCTCCACTGGCACTAAGGAAATAAATACCTTAACTCTCATCACCATACATTGCTAATTACATCACAAATTACATCACATGTGGCATCTTGTATGACATCATTGAGAATATCACTGCAACATTTGCTATGAAATTATTGATGACAACACTGTTTGTTGGGAGGTTGCAAGTTGTAGTTACCTTAGGGCACTAGTTATAGTTACGTGAGATAACTTTAACTATAACTGATGAATCTCTGTGGTTTCTTTAGTTTAAAACATTACGTTGTTACTGAACATTTAGCCCATCTAAAACATTACTTTAACCTTTAATATATCACAAAGTAGTTATAGATAGGGTTACCAGAGATGTAAATTCCTTGGATTTGTGTCCATTAATAACTTTGTACCTGTTTGACAAATCTTAGCAAACGTTTGCAGACCTATTGCACCCAGTACAATGGTGAACGATTGAAAGTTTGGTGTTTTTTTGTCAAGGGGGTGAAAGGAAAAATGGAGGTCCCAAAACACGTGTGCACTCCAATGCATTTTACATAGACTTTTTTGTTTAATGTAGCGGCAAAACGGCTGAAAGGATTGTAATGAAATTCCACAGCAATCTACATTAAACTATGTTAATGATTGCTATTGCTATCACAAGTGATGTTATGAAGTGGTTATGAAGTTAAAAGGGTCAATAACTTAGTGATATCTGTGTAGCACAACACAACTAAAAGCAGCAAGGAAGCCCAAACAATAAACTGAACTGCATATGTAATGTTTCAGATTTACTACATAATAAAACTGAAAGACCCATTTATGGTCACATGCTATTGGAAACCTATAAACAAATGCATAACAAACGAATCCATCTTAATCTATATATTTTGTCTTTCCATGCTCTCAGGCTCACAAAATAAAACTGTATTAAACAACCCAAACAAAAACCATCTTCCTTAGGTACTCCTATGCAACAAAATGAAAAAGTGACCTGGCAGCGAACTACACAAACTACTATTTGGTGTACATGATAATTAGCCACTAGGAAAAAAAATAATCTTCAATTTCTACATCAACAATGATAATTGTCTTCCATTCACTTTGGGCTTCATATGTAGCACAATCCGAAACGTAGCAAGGAAGCCCCAAAAACTAAACTAGGCTTCATTTGTAAAGTAGAAGAATTACTAAATGAACAACTAAAAGACACATTAATATTCACATGATTATGTAAACCAATAAACAAATGTAACAAATAATTGCCACTCTGTAGTTATAATCCGTATTCCCAGAGATTGGATTTCTAGACCTATAGCATTTTCTGCATTTTGAGATGATGTAAATTTTTGTGGTGAATCGTTAAGGGGGTGCAACAATAAAAGGAGGGTCCCAGAACACATTTTTCCACCAATGCATTTTCCATAGACTATTGAATTTAACGTAATGTGAAAACAGCTGAACGGATTTACATGAAATTTGGCAGGATCATACATTATGGTGTACTCCACTTTACACTATTCCGCTGTATGCCACTCCACTGTACACCACTCCACTATATGCTATTACACTCTACCCCACACAACAATACACCACTCCAGTCTATACCTCACTGTATGCCACTACACTGTATGCTATACACTAGACAATATTATACTCTACACCACTCAACTCTATGCCACTCCAGTCTATGCTACTCTACTGCATGCAACCCCACTGTACTCTACTCGACTATATGCTATTCCACTCTATACCACTCCACTTTACATTATTCCACTTTACGCCTCTCCAGTGTACGCTCCTCCACTCTATATAACTCCACTCTATAAAACCCTACTACACTCTTTTCCACTCTATTAGACTGAACTCCACTCTCTCTCCCCATCCACTCCATTGTACTCAACTCTATGGCTGTATTATCTATTTTATAACACTCTACTCCACTCTACAACAGTTTGCAACACTGTACAACACAGCACTCCACTCTACTGTATGAGACACCACTCCAATTCATATGTTTCCTCCACTATAGGCTACGCCACTTCAATGTGCATCCCCTCACTAATCCACTGACTTTACTCCACTCTACACCACTCCACTCTAAGCTATTCCACTCATTGTCACTCTGTTCTTCTACACTCAACTGTACAGTATACCTCTGTACATTATTCCACTGTATGCTACTCTACTTTAAGGTAGTCCACTCTAACCCGCTACTGTGTACACCACTCCACTCTATGCCACTCCACTGTATGACACTCTCCTCTACTCTATATAACTCCACTATGTAAAAAGGTTATCACACATTGTGGCACTCCACAACATTCCATGCCATTCTAACATTCTATTTCCATACACTCCATTGTCCAACTCTATACTCTATGCTACTCTTCAAAATTTTTCTATATGACACAGCACTCCATTTTAATAGTTTACTACCTACACTACGCCACTACACTCCACTTCATGCCACTCTACTCCACTACACACCAGTACACTTTATTGTACTTTACTCCACACTACATTGCACCACTCCATTCAGCTCTACTCCACTGTGAGAGACTTTCCTTTACTCTGCTTTATGCTACTATACAATAATCCATTCTATACAGCTCCACTGTTTGGTACACTTCTGTACTCTATCCAACTCCACTCTATGACACTCTACTATACTATATGCCATTTTCTGAAATTGTACTCCTGCCTATATCCCTACACGCCACTGCATACCACTGTACTATACTGTATGTCACTTTGTAACACTGCACTCCACTCTGTGCCACTCTACGATACTCCAGTCTAGTGTATGACACGTTATGTAACTGTACCCCACTTTACTCCTCTCTACTCTATGATACAGTACAACACTCTACTCCACCGCTCCACTGTATGCCACTCCACACTATGCCACTTTATTCCAGTGTAGTGTATACCACTGTATGCCAATCCACTCTACCACACTCTGCACCACTGTACTGTACTGTACAGTACTCCACTCAACAAAACTCAACTGTCACTCTACTCTACTGAAGTCTCCATCACTTTCCAATACAGTACCACTAAACTCTACTGTACAGCACAGTACTCCAATTTATGACACTTTACTTGACTGTATGCTACACCACTCCACTCTACTGTACTGCACTCCACTCCACGCCACTATAGTCTACGGCACACCACTCCACTCTCAGACACTCTACACTACCCCACTCCAGTGTACTCCACTCCACCATAGACCCCTCTACTACACCTTGTTCCACTCTACGCCACTGTACCATACTTTGCTCTATACAGCTCCACTGTCAAACACTCTATTCCAGTGTATGCAACTCCACTGTATAACACTGTGATACACTCTGACACTCCACTCTATGCTTCTACACTCTAGGTCATTGTACTACACTATATGAAACTTGATGACACGCTACTCAGTTTCCCTCTACGGCATGCCACTCCACTATATGACATAGCACTCAACTCTACGACACCCTCCTCCACCGTACTCTATGATACTCCACTTGATACTCTACTCTACGATGACACTCCACTTCACCCTCTTTCACTCTATGACAGTCTACACCACCCTACTCTAATGTTCGACACACCAGTCCACTGTACAAATTGCTGCTCCATTCTACAATACTTGCCTCCACTATATGACACACCATGCCACTACACTATATAATACTTTACTACACTGCATGATACACCACTGCACTCTGCTCTACTCCACTCATTGACAATAGACTGTAAAGAATTCACCTCCACTGTACAGTATGATACTCCACATAACAACTCTTCACTCACAACACTGGACTCTATGGCTTTAAATACATTTTTATTAAAAAAAATAAAAATCCTGTTAAAACAACAAAGGTTAAAGCTTGGTTACAGTTAGGAAAATGTTTTTCACTATACAAGCTACGCTTAAACCACACAAACTTAAAAAATTCTACAGTTATAGTTATAATTTTCATTTGCAATTTATCCACTGCCTTATAGGTGGAGAAGTGTGGCTCAATGGTTAGAGCGGCAGACTCTGATGCAGAGGTCTGGCCCGGGACCAGGGTTCAATTCCCGCCTCGGCGGCTCTTGGATTCAATTTCCCCAGACCTGATAATTCTCGCCTCGGTGCCTATTCTAATCATGGATCCCACTGTGCAACTCTGGGCAATAGCTTGCTTAATCTCCACAACGGCCCCCACAGCGCTAGGATGCCTGGCTTCACCTTGGGGGTGCCCAGGAGTGGACATCTCACAGGAAAACCAGGAAGGGTTCCACAGCGGTATGAGTACAGCGCTATGAGACCCCTGGGTAGAAGTGTGCTATATAAGTACATTTACATAAGCAGCACACCTCGTTACACACTCTTTTCTGCTTACAAAACCAGACAACACTAACTATGGAAGTGGTTGTGTGGGCTTGTGAGTGGGTGTATGAGAGGGGTGTATGAGAGGTTGTGTAGGAGGTGTGTGAGTGAATTGCCCAACCCTAAATATAACCTTACCTTCCTTTACCACTACCGGACCCAAAATCCTACATTTACCCTTGCCACTGCCCATCTCTAAACCCTAAATTACCCTCACACGCCCTTTACAGCTACCCACACCTAAATCATTTTTTAAAATAACATAATTCTTATCTCAGTAAGGTCTTCTTCACACTGCTTAATCACTTGTATGGTGGCAAGGATTACCTGTGAAAGTCATGGTTTTAATCTTAGGATTTGAATGACTTCCTCAATTTAAACATCTTGAAGTTCAAAATAGGCTGCCTATATACCTGGAGCTGAATTTTAATCCCAAAATGTATGCCTCTCTCTTTTATTTCTTTATGACAATGAGACAAAAACCATGACTGTTTCCATTCCAGAGTTACTGTGCACTTGAGAGGGGAAAGGCAGGTTAAATTGATAAAAGATAAGCAATTTGTACCAAGTGTTTAGTCTTATACCTTGGGGATGAGTCCCTAAACACATTAATCAAGACTGGACCACCATTCATCACACTATAGAAGTTGTTAAGATGTCAGAAAAGACAAGCACTTGGTTACAAACCCACTTTTTCAATTGCTTATACATTGCATTAGTGGTGACATTAATGCCTATGACACCCCAAAGGATCATCAGACAAATAGAATGTACTCAGGTAGTCCTTTGAAGATCTATAATGGTATATGCTTTCTAGAGTGCATTATCATGATATACTTGGCAGTCCCCAAGTTAGGTATCCTGAAACAGAAGCAAAGGCAGAGAAGTAAAATGAATGGTCATTCACTCTCTGATACTGCCACCTAGAATATTCGTTAATGCTATTAATGAACACTTGTTAAAAGGTTTACAGCAAGCAATGAAAGAAGAAAACATCTGATAACTAACAAAGATAAAGTCTCCAAATTATTATAAATTATAACATACACTGTGTGTTTTGGGCAAATGTACTTTGTAAGCAATGTCAGCCACCAAGCAGTAAGATACAACATTCTGTCATGAAAATTAAGGCACCCATTATGATTAATTGATTTTTATATTTCTCTTTTCTAGGCAGTGATTATCCGTAGTATTCTGCAGTATAATGAAATTGAATCTAATGATATTGTATATGGCATTGGACTCTGTCTGGCCCTCTATTTTACAGAGCTAGCAAAGTCATTATTTTTCTCCTTGTCCTGGGCAATCAACTATCGCACAGCTATCAGACTGAAGGTCGCCATCTCTACAGTGGCTTTCGAAAAGCTCATTAAATTCAAGACGTTGACACACATTTCGGTTGGTGAGGTAAGCAGTGAACTTCTTCAGCATCACTATCAATGAATTATTAGATACTGAGAAGCACAAAGATTGGGTCTTTTAACATTTGATTTGAAAATGCATTAACGATTCTGTATCACTAAGCTAGTATCTTATAGGACTGCTCCTACATGGATCCCCTTGGGTTGTATTGTTCTAATTATGAAGGACGTTGAAATTCTGAGATAAAAGGAAAGAAAAAACTCAGCCAGTTTAAACATTGAAGCAATGGGTGGGTGAGTTTGCACTGATCAGATCCTGGGTGCAAAGTCAAGTACAAGCTGCACTTGAGTGGATGGATCTTTGATTTAAATTGAGACTTAATATCAAAGTTTCGACAATATATTAATGACAGTGAAACACAATTTGCCCCACAAGGCTGATGGAGAGTAATACATTTGCAAACCATCAAGGTTTATTAGTAGATTAACAAAGTTATAATTTAAATCAATCTGATTAGACATACATCAGTTGTCACCCAATAAAAGTGTGGATTATATATTCCAAAGTGAATCAAAATAACAAATACAAAGACAAGCTATTTAAAGATTGCCACATGCAAATCGAATAAGATTGAGTTCCCTTGAAGGAAAGTCCCCTGATACTAAGCTAAAGATTTTAAATGAGGTTGGGGTAGTTTTAAGAAGCAGGTGTTAACCTGCAAAGCTTCTAAAAGCAGAACATAATGAAGGTTTATTTAGGCAAAGGAAATATATTTGTTCAAGAGTTTAAGTCTAGGACCATGAATGGTTATAGGGTCTTAAAAGAGGGAAAAAAGGGCGTCTGCTTTTGGAAGAGTAGATAGGAGCATCTGAAGCTAACTAGATCAGCAATGCACAATTAAAATATAAGATTCAACAAACAGCAACACAGCTTGCAGTTCCCAAGAAGTGGAAACCAATTAAATCTCGGCCTTCATTGAGAAGGTGTTGTCATCCTCATACTTAGGCTTCGCACAAATGGAGTTCACATCTGCACACTTTCAGAGATATCGCTCTCAGAATGATATGACATTGTCAGGCAGTGCCAAACACAAGTGCCAGAATCCAATTTATTCAGTTTCTGTGAAACTAACAATAATAACATTTTTTAATAAAGTCAAACAACTAAGCCTATTTATTAGATGAACTACAGTAATTTAGCTTGGCTCCTGAAATGAATAACAGAGTGACGTAGTTATTAAGATTTGATAATTTTGAAATAACAATCTTTTGGTTTTTTTGCTGAAGAGTTTCTTCATCTTGGACAATCCAGGCTCCTATGTCAATGTGTTGTTGACACTGTATGATTTTTTTATAGACTGCTATCTCCTTTGAGGTTACTATCAAGATGTATGGTGAACCAGTGGGTTCATCATTGTAATTCCCTCACTGGGAAAATGTGTCTGCTTTTCCATATCTATTTCCTTGCTGATAAATCTTCTTGAAGGTATATCTAGAGATAAAAGAGAATACAACATTCATGACGATGGTTGGCACATATGGCTTTTAGGACGCCAAAATTCTTAAGGACCGTCCAAACTATTTCATGATTTTCACCTTCTAAATAGTGTCTTCAATAAGAGATAACATTTTTAATGGTGATTTGTTCTGTATCATAAATTTAATAATGCTGTTCAGTTTCTGTAAGGTTTTCAGAATACAAAAAACTAGGTGCAGGGTGTAAGTGTTTGGATCGCATTGCGATAAGGGGTGCCAATTGGTTGTGGCAGAAGCATCATTTTCCACTGTACGTGGTATTACGATATTTGGATGTTTAAGAATTGGGGCTGTTGTGAATGCCCCCATGAGTTTCTTAAATGCTACTTCCTGTTGAGGGACCCTTGAAAATTGAATTTCTTTCTTGATGAACAGTACTATGGGAGCAATGATAAAGGAAAAGATTGGATAAATTGTCAATAGAAGTTGGAGAAGCCTTTTTTGCTAGTTGTTAGTGTGGGCCAATTTGCAACAACTTGTACTTTGTATTTATTAATATTTATCCTATTTACAATAATAGTGAATCCTAGAAAAAAATAGATGAAGACACAAACATACATTTATCTAATTTAGCATTCAAATGGTATTGCCATAATAGAAAAAAAAAATTGTGACATGTTTCTGATTTTGGGCAAGAGTGTTAGAAAATACAAATTTACCGTCAAGGTATCCAATATTGTAATGTCTCTAAATACACTTATGAAGTGCTGGAAAGCTACGGGGACATTGGTAAGGCCAAAGGGCATTACTAAGGGCCTGCTTTAGATCTTGGGGGATGGGTTACTCTATCACAACGGTGACGAATATCCCGCCCACCAAAATATAAATCCCGTAGGATACAATGGGATTTATTTTAGGATAGCCGTCACAATTGTGATGGAACAACCGGTCCGCAGAGCTCTCAGGTCCAGAGTATTCAAAGAATTTAACACCGGTTTCAATTCATGTTCTTTCTTAATTCAGACAATATTATCTTCCCCTCTTGAATCCAATTTAGTCATGATATAAGCTGAGTGCAGTTCATCAGGAAGCACTAGGATGAGTGCTAAGGTGTACAGATTTTTGGATTGTGATAGCATTTAGATTTATAATAATCAATGCATGGATATAACTCTCCATTTGATTTGGGCATGAAGAATATGGAGCACCAGTGGAGAAGTTGATTGGTGGATACAGCCCCCAAAAATTATTTTCTTGTATGTATTTCTTTAGTTCCTTTTCTTCCTTGCTGGTGAAAAAATAATTATTCTGTTATGGTATCTTGGAGCTAGGGATAAGATCCATGGCACCGTCATACTCTCTGTGCAATGGTTATTCCTCCCTCGATTCTATATTGAATACATCTAAAAGTTGTAATATTGGGAACGTAACAGGATCCATAGATGAGCATTCCAAAGACGCCAACATCTGTGTTTCTTTTGTGGGATCAATGAAGAGACAGAAAGTTGGGCTGAAATTTGATGATATTCTTAGTCCAACTGAAAGCAGGATTAGATATGTATAACCCGAGTACCAAGATGATAAAAAAACTTATCTGCAGCACTAAGATTGTAGGCCATAGTTCTAAATGTCCACACAAGGTATACTTACTTAACCAACTTGCTAGAAGCATGCATAACATCTCACGATGCGAAGGGTGTCTACTGACAGTCCTAATAGGTTCAGGTTGTGTCTTGGGCCCCAATGGAATATGATGCATCGCAGCAAATATTCTATCCTTAAAAATGCCTAAAGCACTGGAATCCAAAAGAGCTACCACATAGAACAGCTTGCTTGGAATCAACAAAAAAATAGATAAAAAAGTGAGTAGAGGAAATAGCTGGACTATCGGATAGCTCTGTGCTCAACCTTTTACTACCATTTAAGACCAAGAAGGGCTGTTTCCCGACAACTGAGGGTGTTGGTTCACAAAGTGTCTGGATATTCTACAGCATAAACAAAGATTTTCCTTCTTTCAACATTCTTTCTCCTCGGGTAGTAATCTTTGCCTTATGTTTCTCAACTGCATAGTTGATTCTGTAACATAACTTGTAGGTAAGGCTTCTGTGGTGATCTTTGGTATAAAAGTGATTCAACTCTATTCAATTTTACTTTCTTTGTATCTAACTGATGGTTACGTCACAATTTTCAATACTAAGACCATATTGGTTGTATGTCTTTTAATCAATAATGAAATAATTCCTTGTTTATTTCCTCCTGTAGTCCCTAGTATGAGGCTGCAGTCACCAATTCATCCTTCCAATTTAGTTCATTTTGCAATTGTTGTAAATGGCTGGTATAACAGATGAGCTCTTGTGAATCTTGTTTAAGAATAAGTAATCCTATGCGGGCAGCATGTGTTGTATCGCACCTCTCACAGACTGCCTTAAATTGTGTTAAAACCAATCATCGTTAAACAAGGCTCTTACTTTAAAATGAAAGGAGTAGCCCAGACCAAACGGACTTTTCTCAAGAAAGAAAGCATAAAGGTTGCTTTTGCTTAGTCAGATTCAAATTGTTATGGCCGATTTAAGAAGTATAGCTGGTGTTGTGTCAAAAATGCAGAGAATTGTTTAAGGTCCACAGCACATTTTTTAAAGTGTGTCAGCTTAACTCCTAAAGGTAAAGATACTGTGATTGAGACCACAGAAGCATTAGACGTACTGGTTCCAAATTATCCACATGATTGGTCGCAAATGGATTAGTGTGTGAGCTATTGGTTGATGGCGTGAACTGAATTTGAAGTTGTTTTACCCAATCAAGTAATACAGCACGTTAAATCCAACAGACGTTTAATTCACTGTTCAAGTCCAGACAAGGAGTCATCATTTGGGTCTTTGCCTCTATCAGGGCCAGGCAAGCTACCAGAAAATAAGCAAACCAAGAGGGCAGACAGTCTTACCTACTTGTCACCAGCCTCCCAGTTATCCTTGGTGCCTGGGACTAACTCAAACAATAATGGGGTTTAGGAACTCCAGGGAAAGTAGGAGAACTCAACAATGAAAAGGTACCATAATCAGAAGCTGCCCACTGAAGGGGGAGAACTGTCTTGTTATGTCAAGAGACAATGAAGCAGGGAGAGAATGTTTTCAACTCACCAGTACATTGTGGATAATAGGGACAACAGCCAAGAAGCACACAAGCTAAATCTCCAGAAAACATGAGAGGCAGCAGGGGAAAAAACAAGAAAGGTGCACCGGGGAGGAAGCTTGGGTGGAAATTGAGCAAGAGTGAGGTAAAACTACCAAAATACAATGTTTACTGGCATAGACTGATTGGAATTCACCTCCTTTAATGCTGCCATTGCAACCTAGGCCACAGAAGAAGAAGTGAATGCAAATGGTGATCATATTTGACAGTAAATGTGTCTCTTAAAGCTATAGAAGTTTAAAAAAGAATCCAATATGGTCAACTCACACAGAAACAATTACCTACCTACTCATCTGTACAAGGTCCTCCACATTTCCTTTGCCATTAGAGTCTCCAATAAGCAGTATCCCACTCACAAGATAAACTCCATCATCATCCAGGTAAGTAGCTATTTGTCTCAATGTGATACTTCAGTGTAACACAGGTAAACTAAACCTAAATTTCCTAATCCTTGTAGTCCATATCCTGAAACAGCAAATATTTTTTGAGTCAAGTTGTTTTTACTCCATGTAACACCTAATGTATGTAATGACCCCAAGATAGTTTTTACAGAGCAGAGTAGGTTCTGTTCATTCTTATAAATGTGTCTAACTACTCCCATGGGAATTTGCGAATGTATTAAAGCTTACTGAATAGCTCAATGATCTAATTGCTTGCCGCTGACAAATGTGTTGCTCTGGAGGTCATGAAGCCAGGCTCAACCTTCTATCCTTTGAAGGTGGGTGAAATGTGCATCATAAATTGAGTTTGCTCAACATTCTTCTCAATTTCTTCCAGGTAATCAACTTACTCTCCAATGATGGTCATCGCTTGTTTGAAGCTGCCTTGTTCTGCCCACTGGCCTTCGGCACGCCGGCTTTGCTCATTATTTGCACAGCATTTTCCTGTGTAATTCTTGGCCCCACAGCACTTATTGGAGTTGCTGCTTATTTAATATTCTTACCTGTGCAGGTAAGACCTTATTCCTAAAGCATTTAATTGGTGTTTACACTCATAGTCCAAAATGGCTGAAATCCAAATCCAAATGTGGCATTTGTAAAGCGCTAACTACTCACCCCTAAGGGTCTCAATGCGCTGGGTGCCCTCTGGGAGATTAAGTGAGCTATTGCTCAGAATCACATCATGCTGAGCTGAGCTGCTGCCGGTGCTGGGGATCTAACCGTGAGCCCTGCGCTCCGGAGTCAGATGCCCTAGCTACTGCAGCACACCTCTCCCTAAGGTAATGGTAGAAAAGGGGAGGTGAGTGCCCTCAATCAAATAAAGACTAAGGGCATGATTCACAAAGGCAAATGTGTTCACAAGACCTTCACAGGAATGCTCATGAAAACCAGGTGCAGCTTTCCATTCAGAATATTGAGAATGTTTGTGAATCCCAGAATGTAGTAAATTTACACTCACACATAGGTGTAAATCTGCGAGTATATGTGCAAATCTGCGAGTATAGATGTACTATTTACTTTGTGAATTAGGTCCTTAGGGAGACAAGAGTACAGCAGACCACCTGCAAGTCAGCGCAGTCAACAGAAGCCCTCACCTCTACCTTTCTAACAAAAAAACACCTGCTCTATGTAGAAATGTTGCTCAAAGTACTTCCGTAGGTGCAGCTAAAACACTTCATTCTAAGCAAAAGCTGTCCTAAAATCATGTCATGGTGACTGGCTGCATTTTCCAAAGCAAGGACTTATTTCTGCAATACATGCAATCAGTGATTTGACATTCAAGGAGTTATCTCCCTGCTTTTGGGGATGGCACAGAAGAGTATTGGAGTGTCTGGCCTCAATATGGTGTTACTTCCAACACTGTGAAGCCAGTGGATCAGATGCCAACTAAGATTATTCTATGGCAAAGTTTGTTACGTCTCTGGTTTACAGCAGTACTACGAACCTGCAAACTCTAGATGAACACATTAGTAATTGCTCAGATATTAAAACAGTCATACATGGAAACAAAGTTATCAATGTTATTTGAAGGGGTAGGACCATGCTTGATTTTATTGTTTACTGATGCTTTAAAGTAATAATTAATGCTGCTATGCTTTAATTTGTTGCGCAGAGGGGGCATCATTTAATAACAATGCAATAGTTATATTTTGTTGATCAATTGTTTCTGGTTGTCTTCTTTTTCTGTCATGGGATTCTCTCTGCTATCCATAAAGAGTAGAGTATCTGTCAGCATGTGGGGAATCCCTAGAACAGCATTTTTTAGAAACATTTTACATTGAAAACAAGTCTAAAGGAGGCAATATGTATTTATTATTCTTCCTTTATTGCCTGGCAATAAAAAGTAAATCCAATTAGCTCATTTGAAATACAGTGGGTTGAAAACACAACTGAACAGTGCCCTTCTTAAAATCTCATAATCTAGGTAAAATGTATCCTATAAAAGTCTGGGCACACACTGTTCCAATTGGACACTTCACCTTTAAAAAATATGGATTCAGGAAGACTTCCCATCAAGTAGTGCTGGGTTAGTGAGTCAGTTTATTTGCAGACGGGTCCCCAAACACTATTTCTTTTCTAGGACTGTTTTTTTTTTCTTCCTCAAAGCGTGCATTTTTGTGGGTTTCCTTGGCGTCATGCAACAGCTTTTGGATTATCCTCCACTTTGCTACAATTTTTTGGCAGTAATTACCTTTTGCTCCTAATATTTCATCTGAGGTATTTCTTTTCTTAACTCACCTTTGGGCACTTTGCTTTTGACCAGTGCCTTTGTGTTGATGTAAGAATTTCTGAAAGGATAAATACAATGTTTATGTCATCTGTCTAACAGAATATTACTCCATCATGACATGAAAAATCTGTTTGGAGATGCCCTTCAGGCCCCTAAGGGTTTGGAAGAGACTTCCCTGAGGGCAAATAGGAGGAAGTTGGCTGCTCTACCTCACAGTCCACCAAATTTAAAGGGTAACGGTTTTGAAACTCCTCTTCAGTCCTGGTGTAACCCTTCAGGACCTTTGAAGTGGGATGAAAAACATCAAAGCATTCATCTTCGAGACAGCTGACATTGAGATATTCGATGTGGAGATTGTGTTAAGGCGGACAAGGATTTTAGGAGATTCCCCATCAGCGTCCTGTAGCTCTACTTCATGAGAGATGTTTCTGTGTCGGGCCACACGTGCTATTAAGGATCCTCCCATCACTCCTAAAGTGCTGAGAGGCCAAGCGCTGAGGTCCAGAAAGAAGATGAGTTCCTAGAGGACCATCTAATCTTGGATGTTCCATCATCTCCAGAGCCACAACCTTCTGTTGAAGAGCTTATCCTAGTTCCATCAGTGGGGGAGGATTTTAAGCCACCTAGGGGCCCAGTTGGTTCATCTGCATCTTCACCACCGCCTCATGTAGGTGACAATCCTCTGACAATCTCCTTCAGCTCAGCAAAAGTAGAAGGGGCATGGCCATAGAAAGGCATTACAGAATGATCAAGCAGAGAAACAGAAAAAGGTGCTTTGCCATTCTAAAAAGATGATGTAATTTTGTTTTATGAGGATATACATAGGCCAGCTCAGAAATAATAATAATAATAATAATACAGAGTTTTATAGAGCGCGAACAGTTACCTCACAAGGAGGTGTCCCGGCGCTAAACGCAGGCAGAGAAACAAATACCGAAGTGCAAGTCAGTCAATTAGCGAGGTTGGGTGAAGAGCCAGGTTTTCAACATTGTTTTAAAACAAGATTCAGAGGGGGCCTGTTGGAGCTCAGGGGGGAGAGAGTTCCAAAGCCTTACTACATTGGCCGAAAACGTTCTACCACCCAGCCGAGCCCTTTTTATTCGAGGGACTACTAGCTGGATCCGGCAGTTGGAGCGGAGAGGGCGGGACTGCGTGTATCTTGGCAGCCGATCCCTCAAATAAGTTGGACATGAGCCAAACAAGGATCTGAAGGCTAGCGTAAGAGCCTTGAATTTGATCCTGTGGGCTACTGGTAGCCAATGAAGTGATCGAAGATGCGGAGAGACAGAGTGCTTGAATGGAATATGCATTAACAGTCTCGCAGCCGCATTCTGGACCACTTGCAGACGTTGAGTTAAGTATTTGGGCAAGCCCAGAAGCAGGCCGTTCGCGTAATCCAATCTAGATGTGACTGTCGCATGGATTACCGATTTCCTGCAATGCACCGGAAGAAGTCGCAGGATTTTGCGAAGATTCCTAAGTTTACCCAGGCAACAACCCATCAGCTGTTGTGTGTGCGAAACAAAGGACAGATTGTTGTCCCAACGCACTCCCAGATTTTTTGCCGAGGGACTGGGGGAAGGGGGGGAACCCATTGCCATCGGCCACCAGAGCTCAGAGGGGGGTGGGGAGCCTTTGCCAAAGTAAAGCACTTCCGTTTTATCCGCATTAAGCTTTAATTTATTAGTATTCATCCAGCGCGCCACATCATGGAGACAGCCTTTAAAGCTTGACAGGGCTGCCTCTGACACCTCTGCATATGGAAACACAAGCTGGGTGTCATCGGCATAGGATACTGCCTTGACCCCCCAGTTAGCGATAAGTGTAAAGAGTGGGGCCATATAGATATTAAATAATAGTGGAC
The DNA here is from genome assembly GCF_964204655.1 of Triturus cristatus. Lineage (NCBI taxonomy): Eukaryota > Metazoa > Chordata > Amphibia > Caudata > Salamandridae > Triturus > Triturus cristatus. The sequence continues at coordinate 575,678,033 of NC_140595.1, read as the reverse complement.
TGAGCGCCGAGCCCTGAGGTCCCCAAGGCCACCTTCTGGGTTCGCTGGGACAAGTATGAGTGTAACCAGTCCAGCGCTTGATCCTGTATGCCCACTTCTGACAATCGCATCAACAACCTTGCGTGGCCGACGGTGTCAAAAGCCGCCGAAAGATCCAGGAGCACCAGCAAAGCTGAGTCTCCCGAATCCAACGACCATCTTATTGACTCTGCCACCTCAATCAGAGCTGTCTCGGTGCTAAAGCCGGGTCTAAAGCCTGACTGAGTCTCGTGCAGAATCTTGTTGTGCTCTATATATTTGCTAAGCTGCCGCTGGATAACTTTCTCCAGCATCTTGCCCGGGGCAGCCAGTAGGGAAATAGGGCGAAGGTTGCTGAGATCCTTAGGATCTCCATTAGGCTTTTTCTTTAATGGATTTAAACAGAATATTGAATCATCTGTCCCTGAGACAAATATTTTCAAGACTCTATTCCTAACCCCTCATGTGAGTCCTGTGGTTGCTCTGGGTCCAGGTCTGCTAGAATCCACTATACATACCTTTCTGACACATGCATCTGTAAGATCCATTCTCCACCATAAAGAAAAAAGTATAGGCCATCAGAATTATAGTCTCTCTTTTAAAAGGAACACCACCTCCTGATTCATTTTTTATGGTTATTTGTAAATTGCACTTTCATTCATATACAGAGTCTCTTGGTGCAGACGTTACATAGACGGAAAGAGTATTGCTGAGACAGTGCATGTTTTATAAAGTAAAAAGCCAGGCTGGAAGGAGTTTGCTGAATTTAAAGAGATTGAACTCCAAGCAACTATGTAAAGGAAAGGAGTTCCAGAGAGATAGACCAAATACCAGAGAGGCCCTTCCTCCCCAATTACAAAGATTGAATGTCAGAATTGTAAAAGTGGCAGATGATCTCAACTGTTGAGAGGGGGAGTATTTCCTGAATTTATTGGATTGAAAAGAAAGAATCAAGTGGTAAAAACACTTAGTGCATGATGTTGGCTCATTTAAATTGGATGTGTTTGTTAAGAGTGCTGCCAATGGAGTCTGTTACCGTAAGACAATATATGAGTACACTTTTTCAAATGGAAACCAAGTCTACCTGTAACATTTTGCAGTTTTTGCTGACAGTCTGAGCGGTTTGTTTGCAGCTCAGATGGGTCATGTTTCTGTAGTCCAGTCTTGACTGGGTAAAGACATTTTCTGCTATCAATTTCTGGGGGTATTATAGGAGTAAGAGGATTCTCTTTAGTTGCTTACGATGAAAAGACAAGTTTTAATGACTGCAGCTTTCGGAAACTCTAAAGACAAGTTAATATCAAGTATGGTGCCAAGATTGTGGACTGATTCTACAGGTGTACGGCACTGGTAGGAGTGACTGTAGATTCACCAAACTGTCAGAGGCAGCGGAAATGACATCACAGAAAGTTACATCATATGGCCTCTGATGTCTTCTCGGAAGTGATGCCATGTCACCTTTGACCCTGGTTATGTCACGGGAAGTACATCACGAAAGGTATAAATTCTGCAAATATTGCAACATTGATAAAAGAAATATACAGTTTGTACCTTTGTCATATCGTCCCATGTATCTTCCATTACCCATCTCTACCTCTCGCAGCTGTGCCTCATGATCCCTCTCACCTCCATAGCTGCTATCTTCTTATTTCTTTCTTTACCATCTTCCTCTAACCTTCAACTTTTCATGTCATACTCATCTCTTTAACAGGTTTTCTACATCACTCTGTGATTTATTTTATTTATTTATAAAGTTTTATATAGAGCAAACTTGACCCAAGAGGGTATCAGAGCGCTTTACATATAGGATTGTTCCGTTAAAAGTTACATCAGAATCAAGAGCATAGTAAGGCACAGTACACAAAAACAATGTTTCAAGAATTCGTAGGAGGGAGGGGAGGAAGGAGTAATAGCGGGGAGACGAGGAACTGTGTCCAATGTCCGGCTGGGTAGGTGACGGTCAAGGGGGAAACCAGGGCCAATCTCCTCATTAGCTGTCTAGCAGCTCCACCAGTCATGAGCCATGTTGCTCAGGTCTCATCGTTTAGGAAAACCAGTTTTTAGTTTATTTGATTTGCGAAGGTTATATAGGACTGTCTAGACCCGGAGGTATCAGAGCGCTTAACCGGAAGATCGTTGCATCACAAGGTACATCAAAAGGATTATATAGTACAGGCTAGACCCGGAGGTATCAGAGCGCTATAACAGAGGAACATTGCGTTACAAATTACATCAGTTACAACAGCGTAGTAAGGTGCAGTAAACAAACAACGAGGTTGAGAGAATTTGTAGGAGAGGAGGGGAGGAAGGAGCCATAGCAGTGAGACGAGGAAGAACTGTGACCAATGTCCGGCTGGGTAGGTGACGGTCGAGGGGGAAACCAGGGCCAATCTCATTAGTTGTCTAGCAACTCCACCGGGCATCAGCCATGTTGCTCAGGTCTCAACGTTCGGAAACAACAGTTTTGAATAGATACATAGGCTATGAGAATAGAGGTAAAAGAAGGAGGTGGGGGGAGGGAGGGAGTAAAAACAAGCCAGAGAGGGAGCTGGGGCTACCATATAGGCCGATGGGGGATGTGATCCAGGTCTGGTCAGGGTCCGGTGATAGGGAAAACTGTGGCAACCATCTTGGGGTCAGGCAAGGGATTCTGACCTCGGAGTTAGATAGATCCGGTAACCATTTGCCGGTAACTCTCCAAGTGCAGGGGCGCCCATGGGCCGATTTAAAGCCCCCCCTGCTCACCGGTCATTAGGAGGGTGACGTACCTCATGGAGGGCCTCCGCCGCAGTGCTCCAACAGTTCAGTCACAGTACACTCAGGCCGACGCAACTTGCCGCACTCCGGTCACCAGTGCTGTGCGCTTGTAAGGGAGGGGGTGACCTCCCCTGAGCTGCTCAGACCAAGTGGGGTTGTCGCCCGTTGCTTAATGGCCCCTCACCTCTATTTGAATGATGGCCGCCATTTTGCTCTGCTCCTCTGCCGTGCTCCCGGACCTCGGCACAGCCCACCAGGGTGTCCGTTCCATGCCGCAACACACCCATTCTCGCTCTACTTGCTCTGGAGTTTCATGTGCGCTATTTGGAAATGTTTAGTGCGCTTAAGAGTGCGGGAGTGTTGCACGGACCGGGATCCGAGGCAAAAACAAGGAATACCCGGCCATCTTGCCGAGTTATGAGACTGGTTGTGGGCTGAGGCTGGTTGTAGGCTGAGGCTGGTTGTAGGATGTGCGGTACCCCAGCGCCGAATCCGCTTGAAGACGGCGAGGCAGAAGAGATGAGACTACCAGTATGTCCCACAGCACGATCGGCAGAGCATCCGATTACTGGTCCACCGATGCCAGGCCAGTTCCCCTCTGGGGCACCAAGGGGTCTCCGAGAGAGCAATCCTGTCGGTGGGCATCGAGGCGAATGGGGCAAGTTCCTCACGGATATCCCCAATACAAGTGAGTCAATCTTGAATCGTTGGCTGTAGCTCTGCGGCGTGTTGCAGTGGAGGGCGGGTGGCTGGGCAATCACAGGGATAATACCAAAATTGGTGATCCCCACCCCTGGAGCTCTGAGGCAGAGCTCCTACCCGGCGACCATCTTGATGTAAATGGATGTGTTCTCTCCCAGTTCACCTCTTATCCACACATTTATAAACAGCTCTCTCTATTTTATTCTCACAGTTCTATTACTTGTTTCCTCCTGCTACCAATTCTCATTACTATTGTTCACATATTTCCCATCATTTCTCACTCTTTTTCTCTCACCTATGTATTAGACCAGTTCTCTCTCTTCTTTCTCCTTTTTCTGCTCACCCTTTGCTCTAATTTTCGTTAAGAATGTGCCTCTTGAAATCAATAAAAAGAGTTTAAAAAAAGTGAAATCTCAATATACCCTATATATATGTGTGTGTTGTGCGTGTATATGTGTATATATATATATATATATATATATATATATATATATATATACACACACACACACACATTTTTGTAATTGGCCGGAAACTTCCCAAATCCCCATTTTCAAATTATCTTTACCATTCCATATCCCCTACCTACCCCTAAACCATAAGACCACCCTCACCACCATAAACCCATACCCATTCCTAAACCCTAAAAACACCATTTCCACCCAATACCCCTACCCACCCCTAACCCCTATATATATATATATATATTATCTACTGGCGGTCGCCAGTAGATAGTTATAGTTAGGACCGTGTTTCCATAGGAAATCTCAAAATTCTATTTTGAATAACTTTGGCGCCGGTTGACGAATCCTCGCGAAATTTTCAAAACTAATGGGGCGCTCCGCTCAGCTCCTACCCTGAAAGTCTCGGGGTGATTCGTCAAGTGGGGGCCGAGAAAAAAGGGGAGTCCCAAAACGCGTTTTCCCCATGCATTTTTCCATAGGACCTTTAGTCGCAGCTACAGCCCGAACGGCTGAACAGAATTACTTGAAATTTGGCAGAGAGGTAGCCATAAGGTCAAGGAAGTGCCTTTTGCAGGTCTGGTGTAAATCTGTTCAGTATTTCCTGAGAAAATAGCATTTAAAAGCATATCAATATCTATACGCGCGCAGGGTGCGCGCACTGTGCAAGCCCTGTGCGCGCACCCTGCCGTGCGCGAGCGTAATTCTGATTGGTTGTTAGATGTCAGTAAACATTCGAATCGGTCGAAATCAGGAAGTGTTGGCCACCATTTTGTCTGTCGCACTGAAAAGGAAAGGTGGAGAACGTGAATAGGGGGCAGAGTAGGGAGTTCTTGACCCCCAAGCCATTGTCAGGGGGTCACAGCAGGACCACGAAGGGCCAAAAAAAAGATGTAAATTTTTTTTAAAAACATTGCGAGGTGCGCGCACTCTGCGCGCACCCGAAAAAAAACATTTAAAAAAATAGAAATAAAAATCAAGTTTAAGTGTTTAGATATTAGGTGGCTCTAAAAAGAGCCCTTGTGTTTTTTTTTTGGGTGCGCGCAGAGTGCGCGCACCCCGCGATGTTTTAAAAAAAAATTAAAATCTTTTTTTTGGCCCTTCGTGGTCCTACTGTGACCCCCTGACAATGGCTAGGGGGTCAAGAACTCCCTACTCTGCCCCCTATTCACGTTCTCCACCTTTCCTTTTCAGTGCGACAGACAAAATGGCGGCCGACACTTCCTGATTTCGACCGATTCGAATGTTTACTGACATCTAACAACCAATCAGAATTACGCTCGCTCACGGCAGGGTGCGCGCACAGGGCTTGCACAGTGCGTGCACCCTGTGCGCGTATAGATATTGATATGCTTTTAAATGCTATTTTCTCAGGAAATACTGAACAGATTTACACCAGACCTGCGAAAGGCACTTCCTTGACCTTATGGCTACCTCTCTGCCAAATTTCAAGTAATTCTGTTCAGCCGTTCGGGCTGTAGCTGCGACTAAAGGTCCTATGGGAAATTGCATGGGGAAAACACGTTTGGGACCCCCCTTTTTTCTAAGCCTGTAAAATCTTTATGTTGGGAGCGCAACACTACCTGTTCACAAATGTGTGCTACAACACATACGAGCTAGAACCAACAAAGACTGTAGTGACCATATAGCATTTTGAGAAATGTCATCAAAGTGACCCCACCAATCTTAGGTTTAGCTGTATAGCCCAGGACCCCAGACTTATATAAATACCTACATTAGCCTTGCCCCTGAGAGCTCACCACATACCAAGAAAAGCATGTTAACAAGTTTGTAATGGTAGTTTATTTTGGAGAGGGCAGCACTAGTTATTTTGAACACAAAACACACAAGAAGCCTCACTGACACCTTTTCTTACTCTTACTTTTCCTAACTCCACTTATTGTTCTTGCTTTTACAATGTTACTGGTTAACCATATAGATTATTTAGTTAGAACACAGTTTTAATATAGTCAAGTAGCCTAACCAGTTTGAGATCCAGGGTTAAAGTGTTCTAACAAACAGAATGAATTTGAGATGCATGTATCTAGACACTTGTCAGCGTCCCAGATGGGCTATACTTTTATTTTAATCAGGTTACATTACAGACTTCAGTTAGTAAGAAACCCCTCTCTATAGGACCCTATAGAATAATAGAATAATTTGGAACCTATTTGACGTTTAGTAGCAGATGGTATATTTCTTTTTAAAAAGATGTAAGAGAGGGTGAAAATGTTTCTTGGAAATAACATGAATCACTTTAAATAATATTGATCTTTTTCACCTTTTATGTACATTTTCCTCAAACTTTTTCAACTGACATATGACAATATGACAGCAACCCACAGCACTTTGATTGAAGTAAATTAAAGTGTATACGTGGCAGTGATATTTGAATGAATGTAATGTTTTTCTTGGAGGATATATAGATTATAATCTCTTTTGAACATTCAAGAAATTGAGTATTATTGTATTTACAAGACTGCGAGAGGCAGCCGAAATGCATAGTTTATTCAATTCTGTAAATTTGAAATAAAAAGCTTTTGAATCCCTACTTTTGAGTGCTGTTTACATCCTGATAAGGAACTGTGCTGTGAAACATATATATATATGGAATGGAATCATTAAACCTGTGGATTCAGTGAAAGTCGTTGGTGTCGGCGTCCTTTCTTTTGTCGAAGATTGGAGTTGGTGGTTGATATATATATATATATATATATTCACTGAAAAAACCATAGGTTTCACACACGTTATAGTTAGGAATTAGCATTTAAAAAACCTTGCAAATTCACTGAAAAAACCATAGGTTTCACACATGTTATAGTTAGCTGGACATTTTACTCGTAAAAAACCAATGAAATTCCCCCGTTATAGTTAGTTCAGCTAACTATAACTCGCGCGCCCGCAATCCACTGCTGATGACGTCACATATTACATCACTCATGACATGGTCAGTGACATCACTCATGACATCTCAAATGACATCACTGATGACATCACTTATGACATCATCCATTGAGTATGTGTTTCTGAACAATTTTAATATGTTTAATATACATAGGGAAAGGCCTGTTGAAGAATGAGTGGGTGTTCAAGTGTGTAAATGGATGATTTTCTGTGGTGCGTAACTGACTCTATAAGTGAGTCATTAAATGTATCTTACTGCAGACTAGTGACTAAACTGTGTAAATGTTTGTATGTGTCTGTATGTTGGTGTATAAGTGGCGGCATGGTTGGGTGAATACCTATATAAGTGTCTATATGAGTTATTGATTGCTTGTCTCAGTATCTGTATGGGTTCCTGAGTGTTTGTGTGGGTAGGGTGTGTGTGACTCTATGCATAGATGTGTGAGTGGGTGATTCTATGGGTGCATGGTTTTAAGAGTGCATCTGTGATGGACTGTATGGTTGAGTGAGTGTATGTATGGGTGTGTTAGGGATTGAATGTATATCTCAGTGGTACATTTGTGACTAACTACATATGTGAAAGGCAGTATATATGCGTGTAAGAGTATATAAGTGGGTAGATGTGAGAGTGTGTGATTGTGAGAGTGACTGTATGGATGAGTGTGTGCTTGTATCAATGATTCTATAAGAGCGTAAGAATGTGATACTATTTTTATGAGTAAGTGAACTTGAGTGTGTATAACTGCATAGGTGAGTAAATGGGAGTGTGATTATTTGCATGACTGAGTAGGTGTGAGAGTACCTCTATGGATGATTGGTAGTGTGTGAGTGTCTATATAGGTGTATAAATGCATATAATAGTTTTGTATGGAGTGACTGTAAGTATGAGTGACTGTACAGGTGAATGAGTGGAGGTGTATGTAGACCTAGGACTTAATAAGTGGGTATGTAGTTATTGGTATTACAGTATGTATAGTTTTGACAATTGAACTCTTAAATTTTGAGTTGGTGTATCAAAGGTTATATTAGAGTGTGAGAAGATGTGCTAATTTTTCACATGGATGACATCATCAGTGATGTCATCAGTGATGTCATTTGAGATGTCATCAGTGATGTCATGAGTGATGTCACTGACCATGTCATGAGTGATGTAATATGTGACGTCATCAGCAGTGGATTGCGGGTGCGCGAGTTATAGTTAGCTGAACTAACTATAACGGGGGAATTTCATTGTTTTTTTACGAGTAAAATGTCCTGCTAACTATAACATGTGTGAAACCTATGGTTTTTTCAGTGAATATAGATATATATATCACATCAACAACTTTCCAAACATCCACGGAAAGAAATCCAGGACTCCCAGGGGTGCTATTTCAAAGTTTATTCCAGGCAAAGTTTCACCTCACCAACGCGTTTCGCTGTTTAAAGCTTGTTCACGGTATGGCGAGAAACCATTTGCACACTCCTTACATACAAATGTTCAAGGATACAAAAATAGGACTATAAACGACTATTACATTCTAGGTCTAAATTTGGGCGCCATTTTGTAGTGGTTTACAAAGACAAGACAACACATTATAATGCGATCAAGTACTAGACTCATTGTTGGTAAAGATATCAGGCAATTAGGATATGTTTTTCATAACTAGCTTTAACATATTATGCAAATAACGTTTTAAATAGCCGGAATTTGGCAACATAAAGATTTAAGCAATGCCTATTGCACAAAAATATTTTGCAATCAAGCCCCAGTGGGCAACAATTAATTTGTTTTGAAATAGCGGCCCCAGTAAGCCAGCTCATGCTATACATACAAGGACAATAGGCCCATGCTCTAATCTTAAAATAAGTCCCGCCCAAGTGGGCATTCAAGTAATGAAATAATTCAATGACTAACACAAAATCACTTTGCCGACCGTCCCATGAAATCATATGAAGAAACCACTAGGCGCCTTCTATTGTTCAGGAAATCACCATTATCTATATTTCTTGAATGTTAGAGAGAAGGAGGGTGACAAAAAAGAGAAAAAAACATCTTATTAACTTTTCTCATTGAGATAAAATATACCATTAAAATTAGTCAGGTCTACAATTTAATCAGCATAATGTTCATTAATCACATTTCTGAAACTTCCAAAGTACTCGATAAAATACATGATCCCATATTTTCCAATCATAAATGTACTGCCATCTCCTCACTTGAATTCAGTCCTGTAGGTATCAAGGTATCAAAGTCTATTATAAACCTTGACTCCATGCGTCAATCATAATTGGCACATTTTATTAAGCAATGCTATTCTAAAGTAGTGTCTTAATGACACACCACAGAAAACATTTCGCAGATATAGATCACTTAAAGATGAATTATGTAATAATGCCATTTCTTCTACAGACAAGGTCAGCATTAAGTATAATACTGGTTTCAAGACATGTAAGCGCTGTAAAGCGTGCGCGAACAGCAGAGATTGTAAGATCTTGGAATTCTCCAATAGCAACAGAGAATATGTTATTAGAGGTAATTTCACTTGTGAAACTGACTACTGTATATATTGCTTGATATGTCCTTGTGGAAAACTGTATATAGGTAGTTCTGTCCATCGAGCAAAAAAAAGAGTTATGGAACACTTACGTGCAATCAGGAACAACGATGTGCAATACCCAGTGGCTCGCCACTTTTTTAAGGAACATAATCAAAATGATAAACTGTTATCTTATGTAGTGTTCCATGCTATTGCAAGGCAAGAGAGAGGAGGTGACAGAGAGCGACAATTGAGACGCATGGAGTCAAGGTTTATAATACACTTTGATACCTTGATACCTACAGGATTGAATTAAAGTGAGGAGATGGTAGTACATTTATCATTGGCAAATATGGGATCATGTATTTTATCCAGTACTTTGGAAGTTTCAGAAATGTGATCAATGAACCTTATGCTGATTAAATTGTAGACCTGAGTAATTTTAATGGTATATTTTATCTCAATGAGAAAAGTTAATAAGATGTTTTTTTTTTTCTCTTTTTTGTTACCCTCCTTCTCTAACATTCAAGAAATATAGATAATGTTGATTTCCTGAACAATAGAAGACGCCTAGTGGTTTCTTCATATGATTTCATGGGACGGTCGGCAAAGTGATTTTGTGTTAGTCATTGAATTATTTCATTACTTGAATGCCCACTTGGGCGGGACTTTTTTTAAGATTAGAACATGGCCCTATTGTCCTTGTATGTATAGCATAAGCTGGCTTACTGGGGCCGCTATTTCAAAACAAATTAATTGTTGCCCACTGGGGCTTGATTGCAAAACATTTTTGTGCAATAGGCATTGCTTAAATCTTTATGTTGCCAAATTCCGGCTATTTAAAACGTTATTTGCATAATATGTCAAAGGTAGTTATGAAAAACATATCCTAATTGCCTGATATCTTTACCGACAATGAGTCTAGTACTTGATCGCATTATAACGTGTTGTCTTGGCTTTGTAAACCACTACAAAATGGCGCCCAAATTTAGACCTAGAATGTAATGGTCGTTTATAGTCCTATTTTTGTATCCTTGAATGTTTGTATGTAAGGAGTGTGCAAATGGTTTCTCGCCATACCGTGAACAAGCTTTAAACAGCGAAACGCGTTGGTGAGATGAAACTTTGCCTGGAATAAACTTTGAAATAGCATCCCTGGGAGTCCTGGATTTCTTTCCGTGGATGTTTGGAAAGTTGTGGATGTGACGTACAGGGCAGCCGGAGCCCGTCCAGGACCGCCGTATCTGAAGCTCCGTACTTCCGGGGTTTTGTGTGATATATATATATATATATATTCACTTAAAAAACCATTAGGTTTCACACATGTTATAGTTAGCTGGACATTTCACTCGTAAAAAACCATTGAAATTTCCCCGTTATAGTTAGTTCAGATAACTATAACTCACGCACCCGCAATCCACTGCTGATGATGTCACATATTACATCACTAATGACATGGTCAGTGGCATCACTCATGACATCACTGATGACATCATCCTTGTGATAGAGTGGCGGTCGCGCGAATTAGTTATCTGAACTAACTATAATGGGGGAATTTCAATGGTTTTTTACGAGTGAAATGTCCAGCTAACTATAACATGTGTGAAACCTATGGTTTTTTAAGTGAATTTCAATGGTTTTTTAAATGCTAATTCCTAACTATAACGTGTGTGAAACATATGGTTTTTTAAGTGAATTTGTAAGGTTTTTTAAATGCTAAGTTATGTATGTTTTATTATATTTTTTATATATTTATTTTACAATAAGCTACCTATGTATATAGTTATAGATTGACTGTATCCTGTAATATGGAATGGCTCGTTTAAAATGTTTTTCTTTTTTTTAAGGTTTTTCACCGTGCGTGCACCCCACGATTTTTTGAAAAAAAAAATGTTTTTTTCACCCTTCAGGGACCCCCTGACAAAGGCTAGGGGGTCAGGAACTCTCTACCCTGCCCCCTTTTCACGTTCTCCACCTTTCTTTTTTACTGTCACACACAAAACACACAAAATGGTGGCCGACACTTCCTGATTTCGACCGATTCGAATGTTGACTGACATGTAACCACCAATCAGAATTACGCTCGCACACGTTATGGTGCGAGCTTATAGATATTTATGTACTTTTAAATGCAATTTTCTCAGGAACTACTGAACAGATTGACACCATATATGCAAAAGGCACATGCCTGACCTGAGGACTACCTCTTTGCCAAATTTGAAGTAATTCTGTTCAGCCGTTCGGGCTGTACCTTCGACTAAAGGTCCTATGGGAAAATGCATAGGGAAAACGCGTTTTGGGACCCCCCCTTTTTTCTCTTCCCCCGCTTGACGAATCACCCCGAGACTTTCAGGGTAGGAGCTGAGCGGAGCGCCCCATTAGTTTTGAAAATTTTGCGAGGATTCGTCAACCGGCGCCAAAGTTATTCAAAATAAAATTTTCAGATTTCCTATGGAAACACGGTCCTAACTATAACTATCTACTGGCGACCGCCAGTAGATAATATATATACATATATATATTATATAAAACTAATGGGGCGCTACGCTCCGCTCCTACCCTGAAAGTCTCGGGGGGATTCGTCAAGCGGGGGCTGAGATAAAAGGGGGTCCCAAAACGCGTTTTTCCCATGCATTTTTCCATAGAACCTTTTGTAGGTTTGGTGTAAATCTGTTCAGTAGATTCTGAGAAAATAGCCTTTAAATCAATATATATATCTGAGCCAGCTTACGGTGCGCTTACGGTGCGCTTACCGTACGCGTACGGTGACGTGCGCGAGCGCGATTCTGATTGGCTGTTAGATCTTAGTAAACATTCGAATCGGTCGAAACCAGGAAGCGGCGGCCGCCATTTTCTCTCTCGCAGTCTGAGAGGGGGTTAATAAACAAAGTCCGAAAACATGTAAAGGGGCTGTTTAGACAGCTCCTAAGCACCTAGCCATGCCGAGGGAGTCCTCAAAGATCCCCCAAGGGCAAAAACGGAATTTTAATTTTTTCGGTAATTTCGCCGATTACGCTTACCGTACGCGTACGGTAAAAATTAATATAAAAAAATGATCCATACTCTCTCCACCCCATGTGTAAATGGTGCCCGAAGGGCACCATTTATGCATGGCATATGACTCCTAAAAAAAAATTAAATATTACCTTTCACAATGAAGCGCATCATATGTCCTCCATGTGCGCACGGTGCGCGAAGCGCATCGTGCGTGCATGGCCCATCTAGCGTAACGTGGGCACGCGGTGCACGGCACTAACTGCGTAAAGTGGGCTCACTGTGCGCGCACGGAACGAACTGCGTTAAGTGGGCGCGCACGCCACGAATGGCGTAAAGTAACTTAGCATTTAAAAAAACGTACAAATTCACTGAAAAAACCATAGGTTTCACACACGTTATAGTTAGGAATTAGCATTTAAAAAACCTTGCAAATTCAGTGAAAAAACCATAGGTTTCACACATGTTATAGTTAGCTGGAAATTTTACTGATAAAAAACCAATGAAATTCCCCGTTATAGTTAGTGCAGGCAACTATAACTCACACGACCGCAATCTTCTGCTGATGCTAATACTGTATTTAGACACTTATTTGCCCATGTCTTCTTCCATTAAATTTTAGCTATACATATATTACAAATATTTTTTTTTCATAAAGACACATATGTCATCAGCAGAGGATTGCGGTCGCGTGAGTTATAGTTGCCTGCACTAACTATAACGGGGAATTTCATTGGTTTTTTATCAGTAAAATTTCCAGCTAACTATAACATGTGTGAAACCTATGGTTTTTTTCACTGAATATATATATATATATAAAAAACACTCACACTTTTCTTACATATACTTACCTTGAGATGTAAAGGCAAGTGTTGCAAAGACATATTTGTGGTAAATGCTTGCGTTGTAAAGGGAATGCGCGGTAAGGGCATTGTGTGGTAATGGATGTGTGGTAAAGGCATTACGTTTTAATGCCCACTTTTAGACCTGGCATCCTTGGTGAGGTTTCCCGAAACTTTTTGCCTCTTGACCTTCTGTTTTGCAGATTTAGTTTTTGCTGGCTATGTGATCCTGGGCACTTTACCACTGCTAACCAGTGCTAAAGTGCATATTCTCTGTACATGGTAACACTGGCTTATCCACAATTGGATGTTTAATTTACTTATAAGTCACTAGTAAAGTGCACTAAATGTCCCCCGGGCCTGTAAATGGAATGCTACCAGTGAGCCTGCAGCACTGATTGTGCCATCCATTCAGTAGCCCTTTAAACAGGGAAACAACCTTTACAACGCAGTCATTACATCGCACTACCTTTACATAGCAGTCATTACATCGCAACATCCTTTACATCGCATGTCATTACAACGCAGCCGTTACATCGGATGTCACTACAACGCAGGTATTACATCGCAAGTCATTACAATGCATACCATTACAATGCATAGTACCCTTACACTATCCAACACTTACCCTACTGTTGCACTCACTGGAGTTAGAATAGTAATGTTTTGCCCCTACACTATCCAACACTTACCCTACTGTTGCACTCACTGGAGTTAGAATAGTAATTATTACCTCTATACTATCCAACACTTACCTTAAATGCGATGTAATGGTATGCATTTGTTTGGTATACGTTGTAAAGGTATAATGCGATGTAAAGGAATGCGTTGTAAAGGTAGTTTCTGAAAAGGCGATGTAATGGCATGCGATGTAAAATAATGTGTTGTAAAGGATTTTGCGATGTAAAAATTGCGTTGTAAAGGCATGCATTGTAAATGTATGCATTGTAACGTCATACATTCCTTTAAACATTGCTCAGGCCTGCCCATGCAGAGCATGTGGGTGCAGTTTTGAACTGCCCTTTTGACCTGGCAAGATAACCTACTTCCAGGACATGTACTTGCGAGTTTTACATGTCCTGGTAGTGAAAAACTGCTAAATTTGTTTTGCACTACTGCAAGGCCTATACCTCCCATAGGTCAACATGGGGATTGCCTTAAAACTTCTTTTAAGTGTAATTTCCCATTGGGAGCAGATAGAAAATTGGAGTTTGGTGTCTTTGGACTCACAATTTAAAAACACATGTTTTAGTAAAGTTGCTTTTTAAATTGCAGGTCTGAAAATGCCACTTTTAGAAAGTTGACATTTTCTTGCTTTAACCATTCTGTACCTCTGCCTGTCTCTGAATACATGTCTGAGTTAGGGTGACAGCTGGGCTTTGTGTATTCCCTGTAGACAGTCACACAAAGGGAGCAGGGGTGTAACATTTGCATCCTGAAGGCCCATCACCAAGCTGATGGGCCTTCCTGAGGTAGATTGGGAGGAAGGAGCTGACACTTGCACCTGAATAGGACTGTGCCTGTCCCCAAACAAAGAGCGACATTCGCCTCTTTAGGGTGTCTGGAGCTAGGGCAGGAAAGGCAGGACATTGTGATCTTCAAAGGCCTCTTTGATGCCCCCCCCCACCCACTTCAAAGGCACATTTGGTTATAAGTACTGGACCTCTGACACCAACAAAAGAGAACTCTAATGGAACGAAGGACATCCTGCCTCCAAGAAGAACTTGCGTGATGAAGGAGGGCCTGGCACTTTGCTTCTTGCTCTACTGTGTTGGGCTGCTGCCTGCGGCTTGCTGTGCTGTAGGAGGGACTACCACTTTGCAATGTCCTGTGCTGTGTTTGCATGCTGTCTGCTGCTTCTTGCCTGGAAGTGAGTCTCATGGTCACAAAAGACTTCTTGCAACTCTCCTGGTGCTGCTGGAGTCTGAAATCCGATAGTTCTACCCTTGCCTGAGTTCACCCTCCAGTCCTGGACCTCAGAAGTGGGTTTTGTAGCTGATTTCTGCAAAAACTGGCGCATCGACCCGACTGCATGAGAAAAATCGATGCATTTCCCTTTCGACGTGGTGCCAAATCGATGATGACCCAGGTCCCTACTGCGAGGCTCGACAACAATGCAGCACTAATCCTTCTACACCATCTGCAAGGCTTGATGGCTATAGAGTGGTCTGACTGCATGAATCAGAACCAACGCATTGTGTTCTTGACATCAACACTTTGCTCCATATGAGGTACTTTTACAGTGGACTTTGCGTCGATTCTGTAGCCAGACTGCCCGCCATCGCGGTTGGCCTGAACTTTAGATTTGCACCGGTCCTTCATAACCTCAAGTAACCGTTTGACCTCTAGTGACTTCTAAGCACTTTTTTCACATTCAATCTTTAAAAATTCATATCTAGAGTGCTACTCATTGGATTATTGTCCTTTTGATCTTGTTTTATTCAGAAAACTATTCTCAATTTTCTAAACTGTGTTGTGTCTTTTTCTGGTGTTTTCATTGAGTTACTGTAATTAAAGTGTGCACAAATAACTTACATATTGCCTCTTAATTTAAGTCTGACTGCCCTGAGCCATGCTATCATAGAGTGAGCACAGGTTAATTTAGAGTGTGTATCTGACTTACCCTGACTAGAGTGGTGGCTCATACTTAGATAGGGTGCATACCTCTGCCAACCAGAGACCACATTTCCTGCATCTGCATTGTAAAGGCTGTTTTGCTTCTCTGACATACATTTTCCATATTCCATCTTCCTCTGGCAGGCCACTTGTTCAATAACTTCCCTCTTACCTTCCACTTTTCCTATTTTTTTCATCCCAGCTCACTCTTGCTCCTGTTTCATCTCACACTACGTTAGGAAATTAGAAGCTTGACATTCGCAAGCTAACAGATCACTTGGCAGATAAATGATGCTGTATGAGGAACATAATCACACATTGGTTATATTAAATAAATTAAACAAATTAAACAAAAAGTAAAGTTAAACCCCTTACTGGGACTGGAATGCTGTACTTCCTGGCAGGTTGCGAAAATGCTTTGTTCTGCAAAAGTGCAGGCCACATTCTAATAAAGAAAGCTGGGGTCCAACCACACTGGGAAGCAGGAATGGCCAGTCAAGCAGCACACCAAAATCCACAGCCTGCAGGCTAAGCAGACATGCTCGTTGGAGGCTGGAGGGTGAAGCCTCAAAAGGTGTTGATAAGCAAAAACATAAGTGTTCCAACAGGTTGAAACATTTGAATGTTTCACGTATGTTCTGTGCCCAGCTGCCTTCAGAAGCTGCTCGTATAAAGAGAGGAGCGAAAATGCCTGTTCCTCGATTCCTGTTGCTTCCTTTGCAGCCTCTGAGGTCAGGGGTCGCAAAGGAAGCACCAGGAGTTCCAAGGGGCAAGCCAGGGGGTCGAAGCTGTGACCCTGGTGACCCTTAAAAATGTCAATGGATCTAGGATCGCCTCTATTTAACATATTGACGACTGGATGTATCTCAGTCTTCCTGGGGTAGAATTGCAGAAGTGATTTTCTACCAACTTTAAGTGGGTTTTAGTGCAGAGGAGATAAACTAAAGTGTTATTGGATGATTTGGTGGTAGACAACATTTAAGTTGTGTGCCATCAGCATAAAAGTATGATTTCACTTGCTACTTCTGTATTAAGAATGTGCGATAAGTCATGTCATGATTACTAAGGAGAAATTGCATTTTCCTTCTAGAGTTCCCCTGGAAGTAAATTCTGGTAGAGAGTAGTAAATCTTGAGTTGTATGTATTGAGAACTATTTGAAGGAAACCATGTGATCATGCTAAAACACTATTCTACCAATTTAAAAGAAGCTGAGGTGTTGCAGTAGGATCATGGGGTCAATGTTATTAAAGTCGAAAGAGAGGTCTAGTAAAATTAGAACCCTCATCATCACTGTCCACCATCATTTAGTGATGATCAATTAATTGCTGAAGTTAAAACCAATTCAGTATTACAATCAAGTCAGAATTCCGCTTGACAGTTCTGCAAGCAGTGCACGTCTTCAACAAAGTCCTCAAACATTTGGATTGCTGTCTTCACAAAAACTTGAAAATATAGAATAACAAGGAAATAGCCCTAAAATACTATTGGACCATAGGTTCCAAAGAGGGCGTTTTAGAGGAGGATGAACAAAGGCATATTTGAATTGGTTACAGAATACACCAAATGACAATAAAGAATTTATAATATCTGTTAAATATGGGCCAACCAGCTCTTTTATACGTTTCCAGAGCGTGTCTGGAATTGGTTCGCCTGGTGATCCAGAAAGTCTGCTACTAGTAATTAGTTTGGCACAATCTTCTATCATAATGGGCTAAAAGTGACAAAAGGTTCCCCCTTGTAGACTCTGGTTGTTGGACTTGCACCGGTCTGTTCTTATATTTAGTTTTGGTGTCATAGCTGAAAGTTCAGAGTGTGCGCCCGTAATAGTTGCAGGTTCAGTTGAGTAAATACCTGCTACACTGGTTCATTTATAATTATCCTGATTTTTTTTCAAACAAAAAATTTGAGAGACTGTTCACTACTGCTTGAGAGGGAGTGCCAGAGCTAGTGGTGAAAATTGGGTGGATTACATGATTAATAGTACTGAATAAGCCTGAAGTGCTTTGTTTTGGATTCTTAATCTTGTTTCAGTAATAACACCTCTCCTCTCCTCTTTTTAGAAAGCAGTATTTCTGCAGCAAATAGCAATAGATAATTCAAAGGGGCAAGGGCCAGCAAGATGACCTGCCCCCCCCCCCCTTAGTAAATTAACAGATTATATCCTCAAATAAATTTAATAAGAAAATCTCCCTATCCATGCTTTTGAAAGCGGAAGTGGTGACTTAGGATGCACCCCAGATATGAAAGAAGCAAGTCAGCATTTTTATTAAGATTCCAGATTTAAGCAATAATGTGGACCAAGCTCCCCATTCAAATACACCACAGGAGCAGAACAGTGGGCAAAAGCAGTTTTAGAAACTGGCCAAAAGGCAGCAATATGAATTCATTTTCACCCCTACTTACATCTACAGAGGAAGGCAAGGCATATTTAAATGGTCTAATATTCTGCACAGCTATTTCAGCACATACCTTCATTAAGACTCATAAAAGCAGAAGACATCACATGAATACGTTTTGCCACCCTTAAAAGCTTATCAGGGACAGAAGTGATAATCATATCCTGGCACACAGTGCACAGGCAACCCAGATATGGACTGAAAAACAGACATCAAGCTTGTGGAGCCAAAGAGATAGCCATTAGTATTACTTAACTCAGGTGAGAGGAATATAGAACGGAACAGCTTCTTTAAAGATGCAATCTGTCCACATATGCCAGTGCAAATTGGGAAGAACTAATGTATCTCAATTAATACAATGAAAGAAAATATGTCCTAATCGATATGCAAGAAGCACAAAGGGGGACAGATTGTAGCTGGCTGGGTTCCACACTCTCTTCAAGGAACCAACAGTGTACCTAATAACGGCCCATAAAATAACGTGAAGGTTAGAGCATATGGAAGACAAATTACACTAATATCAGGGAATGCGGTAGCGCTGGAACATGCCATCCAGCAAGGAGATTTTCTAGAATTTCTTAAGATGGGGAATATTATATGTGTGCAGGAAACCTGCCAAGAACCATACTATCCATACTAACCAGCTGAAAAACACATATCACACGGGAGACCATCTGGAGGACTAACAATCTAGATTTCCATAGCCATAAATGTAAGCACAAAACTCAAAATTTCAAGCCATACTTTTCATATGATGCAACATGTGCTTTTAAAAAACTCAATACTCTTTATTAGCGTCTACCTGAATTTGCACACAAAAGGCTCAATAAGATATATTGGTCTTTGGAAGAACTTCTTTGCAGCTTTCCAACCAATGAGATTCTGTTAGCAGGTAACTTTAGTAAAATAATCTGGCTCAAACTCTATCCACTTTCAATGTTTCATGCAAAAAAGGTTACAAACTACAGCACATCTTCCAGGTATGCAGTCTTCACCCTCTCCAGTTCACCAATGGTGGGAATAACACATGAGTGGTTCCAGTATTTAACACCGTTGTATCAAGCCTTCTTCTGGTGGATACTTCTGCCTGTGGATTCCTCACCTTATGAATACCCCCTGCGCCAGCATTACGCGGGAAATTCTTTCCTATCTCTCCCACATCGACGAGGACGTCACAATAGCACGGCTCCGCTCGCGACACCGTATGACGTCATCGGAGCCAGAAAAGGACCTCGTCGGCGTGCTGACGTCAGTTCCCTTTTTTCCGCGCCGTCGACGCTTAACGGTTTTTCTTAGTGCTCTCCATTTTCATTGAGGAAAATTTTGTATCTCTTGTTTGTTCCTGATGGCTACTTCCAGGAAGACCAGGTTTAAACCCTGCAGAGAGTGTGGCAGGCAAATGTCAATCATGGACCCGCAGGAAGATTGCCTCTGGTGTTTATCCTCAGATCATGACGTCGAGGAGTGTCGAAACTGCAGGAAGATGAATCCGAATGCCATTAAGGAGCGAGAAGCTAAGTTGTTTATGGCCAAAGCTAAAAAGGAGAAGAGAGGTTGTAAGAGGGCGAAGTCTTCGTCGTCCCATACATCGAGGTCGAAGAAACATAAGAAGTCCAAGAGGAGGCATGGCTCTCAACATCGTTCTTCGAAGACCAGGGCCTCGAGGTCGACGTCGCCGACTCCGGCTGAACGGCATCTCCTTCTCCTCAGTTGACGCCGGTTCCATCTCCGGATCCGGTATCGCCGCTTCGAAGGGCTCTTTGCAGCAAGAAGACTCGCCGACTCCAGCGGTGTCTAGGAAGTCGACTCCAGACCGGGTGACCTCTCCTGTGCGGGTGCTGTCCCCAGCTCCGCAACCTCCAGCTCGACCTCAGGAAGGTACGGATCCTTATCCTGCTTTTCCTGCTCCTGGGTCAGACTCTTCGCATTTTCTTAATGCGATGTTTGGCATGTTTGCCAGGGCCTCTGCTCCATCCGGTGTGCCTTCGGGCCCCGTGGGTCCTTTGGCCTTCAACTTGGGTGTTCCTCAGTTTTATCCTCAGGCACCCTTTATGCCTTTCTTGCCATCGACTCCGGCTTGGCATTTCCCAGCGCCGAGGTCCTCCACTCCGGCTCCACAGACTCCTTCAGCTGTTGACTCTGCTCTGCCTCGAGTTTGACCGGCATCGAGGCTCGAAGTCGATGCTCCTTCTTCAACGTCATTGATGGCTTCACCGACGTCGCACGCGGCGCCGCCGACGCCTATTTCTAAACATCGCTCTAGGAGAGAGGCGCAGAGGATCCTTGAAGAGGATGAATATGCACAGAATCAGGAGGAGGGGAGATCGTTGATTCTATGGATGAGTTTAAGGGCCTCCGCAAGGCTAGTGGCTTGGATACTACTCCTGAGTATAATCTCCCATCTGCGAATGCTGGTGTTGTGCAAGACATTGCTCCTTATCATGTGGTCATAAGGAAGGTGGCTTATTTGCTTGGTTTACAGCTTCCCTCTGCTGAGGTGAAATCTAACATTCTTACGGAAGTGCTTAGTACTTCCTCTTCCACTACTGAACCGTTGCTTCCCTTTACAAATGCTTTGACGGAACCTATAATGGAGGTGTGGCAGAGAAGCCTTTGTCTGCTCCTGCAGTTTCTCGCTCCATCGCTAGGAGGTACAGGCCTGCTCCTGGTGATCCGGCTTTTTTATCCTCTTATTCGACGCCAGGCAGTCTAGTGGTCCAGGCTTCTTGTTCAAAGCAGTCTTTTGGTTCTTTCCCTACCATTCTTGGTGATAGGGATTCTAAAAAGATGTAGCAGGCGGCAAAGAAGGTGTTCTCTTCTTCGAGTATGGCTCTTAAGTTCACTAATGCTACCTGTCTTCTTGGAAGGTATATCCATGCTTTAATGGACTCAGTCATGCAGCTAGCTCCTAAGTTGCCTGAGGAGGATCGAGCTAATTTCATGGTAGTCCTTTCTGATTCACAGGCTGCGGCACGTCAGGTGATTCAATCAGGCCTGGACACTGCTGACTCTGTAGCTCGTGTGATGGGTTCTTCTGTGGCTGCAAGGAGGTAGGCTTGGCTTCGTTCATCTGGTTTCTCACCGGATGTTCAGGCGACTTTGCTGGATTTGCCCTTTGATGGGTCAAGACTCTTTGGTTCAAAGGCGGACTCAGCCTTAGAGTGTTTTAAGGACAGCAGGTCTACTGCAAGGTCTCTAGGCCTCTAGGTGCAGTCCAGAGGATACGGATACAAGCGGTATCGTGGATGAGGGAGATCGGCTTCCTTTCGTGGCCGTCAGCAATCTCAACAGGGCCAGCAACATCAGAATCCCTTATACAAGTCGTACAGAGGGAGGAATAAAAGAGGCCTCAGGGGTGCAGCTCGACAGCAATCCTCCTCCTCTTCCTCTACTCCCCTTCCCGCCACAATTGGTACATCAGGAAAGCAGTTCTAGATTCCCCATCTTAGAACACGTTGGTCCGGTTGGACGTCGGGTGTCCCATTTTCTACAAGAGTGGAGACTGATCACGTCAGATCGTTGGGTCTTGAATCTTGTAGAGAATTGGTACTCCCTCCCTTTTTGGGAGTTTTCTCCTTCTTACCCTCCTCACCAGGGTTGGTGCTCAGAGGACCACTTACTGCTTTTACAGCAGGAAGTTCTTACCTTGCTTCAGAAAGGTACGATAGAGGTGGTTCCGGAGCAGGAAAGGGGTCATGGTTACTACTCTGGTATTTCCTGATACCCAAAAAGGACGGTCGCTTAAGGCCAATTCTGAAACTCAGAATTTTTAACCTTTACCTCAGACAGGAGTAGTTCAAAATGTTGACCTTGGCTCAGGTTCTCCTTGCGCTGCAACAGGAAGACTGGATGGTGTCCATCGATCCACAGGATGCGTATTTTCATCTTCCCATCCTGAGGTCGCATCGGAAGTATCTCCGGTTCACGGTAGGGTTTCAACATTATCAGTTTGCGGTTCTTCCGTTCGGTCTTACGTCCGCACCTCGAGTCTTTACAAAGGTGATGGAAGCGGTAGCAGCTCGTCTCAGAAGTTCAGGGGTTCCTGTTTTCCCCTACCTAGACGACTGGCTGTTGAAAGCAGAGTCTCCAGAGTTGGTTTCGTGCCACTTGCAGGTAACACCTCGTCTGTTATTCAATTTGGGTTTTTCGATAAATGTACCCAAATCTCACCTAGTGCCTTCTCAGCGCAGCCTGTTCATAGGGGCAATACTGGACACTTCTGTGTGTCGAGCATACACGCCTCGGCAGAGGATTCTCGACATACAGGAAATTATTCCTTTATTCCAGTCCTGAAGGTTCTTCGCCTGCTCGGTCTGTTAGCTTCCTGCATTCTGTTGGTCAACCATGCACACTGGCACATGAGGGCACTCCAGTGGTGCCTCCGCTGGCAGTGGTATCAGTACAACAAAGATCTCGGGGAGAAGGTCAAGATCTCCAGAGATGCTGCAGTGGAGCTGATTTGGTGGAGTGTGCAGGGCTACCTGTCTCAAGGAAAGCCCTTTCAGCCTCCTCCACCGGTGGCCACAGTGATCATGGATGCCTCCACTCTAGGGTTGGGTGCTCATCTGGGGGATCTAGAGGCCAAAGGTCTTTGGTCTCCAGAGGAAAGGTTGCTTCATATCAACCTGCTGGAATTGCGGGTGATTCGTTTGGCACTAAAGGCCTTCCTCCCTTCCCTTGAACGGGGCAACCTGACTTCCTTCTCTCTCCCGCCGGATATAGTGGATGTTATTTTATCGTCCAGGCGACACTCCACTAAGTCTGTTTACTCTTCCAGATGGTCCAGATTTGTCAGGTGGTGCGGAAAGAGAGACATTGCCCCTTTGAAGGCCCGTTTGTCTAATATTTTGGAGTTTTCACTTTATTTGGCACAGCAAGGTTGTGCTGTTGCCACTGTTAAGGGCTATTTTTCGGCTTTGTCAGCTTTTCTATGTTGGCCGGACTAGCCGTCTTTATTTAAGTCCCCCATTGTCATGAGGTTCATTAAGGGCCTTACAAATAAGTTCCATCCCACACCTTTCATTATGCCTCAGTGGGACTTGAATCTCGTTCTTACCTTTTTAATGGGTTCTCCGTTTGAGCCTCTTCATACTTGCCCATTCTTTTAAAACAGTTTTCTTGATTGTCATTACCTCCGCTAGGAGGGTAATTGAGCTTCAGGCTCTTAGTTCGAAACCTTCTTTTGTTACCATTCATGCAGATAAGTTGGTCTTAAGGACCTGGGCTGCTTTCCTTCCCAAGGTGGTTACCCCTTTTCATTTGGGACAATCCATTACTTTACCTACCTTCTATCCTCCCCCTCACCCTTCCAAGGAGGAGGAGAGACTGCATCGTTTGGACCCTAAGAGAGCTGTCACCTTTTACTTGGATCGGACAAGAGATCTGAGGCTGGATGATCAGCTCTTTGTGAGCTATGTTGGGAAGATGAAAGGCAAGGCTGTGCACAAGAGGACACTCTCCAGGTGGATCATCTTGTGCATCAAGATCTGCTACGCCTTGGCCAAGAAGGACCTTCCTGAAGTTATCAGAGCTCATTCCACCAGAGCTAAGTCTACTTCTTCTGCTTTGGCTAGAGGTGTTCCTGTTGTAGACATTTGTAAGGCAGCAACTTGGGCTACCCTCCATACCTTTGCGAAGCATTACTGCTTGGACTCTGCGGTTAGGAGGGATGGCCATTTTGCTCATTCTGTTTTGCAAGATTTTTTGGTCTAGTCAGGTGGACACCCTCCCCCAGGAGAGGTACGGCTTTGGGAATCTATTCATAAGGTGAGGAATCCACAGGCAGAAGTATACATCAGAAGAACAAGTTACTTACCTTTGGTAATGCTTTTTCTGGTGGATACAGTATCTGCCTGTGGATTCCTCACTGTCCCGCCCGCCTCCCCGTTGTCCACCTGTTTCTACCCAAAAATGTTTTATTTTAATATGTCTTAATCATGTTGCTCTTTTAATAATGAGAAATGCTTATTCAGTTGCTATTTCTCTATGCCTTTATTGATTATGCATTTGTGAATTTATATATGTGTATATATTTAGTATGCTATGTTTGCATTGGAAAATGTGTTGGTCCGCCCGCTTGCCTCTGTGGCACGGAAAAAATGGGTGGAACTGACGTCAGCACGCCAACAACGTCCTTCTATGGCTCCGATGACGTCATATGGTGTCGCGAGCGGAGCCGTGCTATTGTGACTTCCTCGTCGACGTGGGAGAGCTAGGAAAGAATTTCCCGCTGAATGCTGGCGCAGGGAGTATTCATAAGTTGAGGAATCCATAGGCAGAAACTGTATGCACCAGAAAAAGCGTTACCGAAGGTAAGTAACTTGTTCTTCAGGTATGCACAGGTTATGCAATCTTGGCTTGGATCTATATTGCATCCAATATATAAGAAGGGTAACACCAAGGGTCTGCAAACTATAGGGTGATAGCCTTATAAGAATGGCCTGAAAAAGAAAATGTAATACTCTATTATCATATCTGATTCAAACAAAAAGCTTCAACTATAGATAATATTGTTGCCCTCTGACACTTGGCCCATCGCTCTAATTGCTCCTTCCAGGCAGCAGCCTTTGCTTCTTTCATAGACTATTCCACAACCTTTTTATGTAGTGGACAGACAAATACAATGGAGGAAGCATGTCAACAGGAACATCCCCCCAAGAACTACTTAAAGTGATAATCACACTCTGCATAGACACGTGGGTATGAGTTAAATTGGGCCAGGGAGACAAGATGCCTAAAAAGATCTTCACAATTATTGGCGCCAAACAAGGCTGTGCACTGGCCCTGTTGCTGTTCAACTTGTACACCGCTGATTTGAGTAATGTTATAGCAAAGGCAAAATAATTTCACCCAAGGACCAGACCACATAAAATTCAGATTCTGCAATATGCAGCTAATCTAGTCATCTTGTATCAAACAAAAATAGGATTACAACGGTCTTTTGACGAGCTCTATAAATACACTCTGAATAACAAATTGGAGGCAAACGGGAGCAAAACGTAAGTAATGATTTTTGGAAAATTTAATGCAAAATCAAAAAGGATCTGGAAACTAGGTCTAGCTAAGATAGAATACTCCACACATACAACTACCTGGGAGTTTGCATATTGAACACAGGTAAATCACTAGTCCGTCTAACATAAATGGCAAAGAGCACATAACATAATAGTTGCGCTGTGCCGACTAAATGCTGAGTTATATACCCCACTGGTAGAAGCCATTATAGAGGTACTAAAGGCCCAACTGGTTTTAACAATTGTGTGCAGTCAACAAGCCTTCCCAGCTAAAATGAACTCCACCTTAAACAAGATGCAGTGTATTATCTATAGATGGAGATTCCAACTACCTCAGTATATCAGATAGGCACTAGATTGGAATTTGTATTACTAAAACAAGAGCTAGAATGCAAAGCGCAATTTCTCAGACACTATCATCCGATAGCCCATGCCAGGGAGGGGACAAATAAGTTCTGCAAGAGATCTTTAGTGCACCAGATAATGAATAGACCAGATATCTAGACATGGCGAGTATGGATTTAGAACTGAACCTGGACACTTTAAGATCAAACAGTCTTTCTTCTTCGGTCCTGAAATATATACTGAAAAAAACAGGTTACAGTCATATCAAAAGAATCCTATTTTGAATTACTGCAAACCCTGAAAGGGGTTTGCAGTAATTTTGACACTGCCCATTAATGAACTCTAATTCCATTGGAGAAATTGGTTAAGTACCACCCTTAAAATGTAGGTTCTACACTTATAAAAATTGATCTTTTATGAATTTTACTTAGCTGTTGCCTAGAATTTGGATCCACTCATCATACACTGCCTGAGGGAAATTGGGTTGTTAGTTGAATGGGGGAGATACCCCTATTCAAGCAACAGCCACAATCCCTTTCCGGGTGAACCACAAAAGTCACTAAATTAACCTATGTTTAACCCTCTGGTAGCTTGGCACAAACGTAGTCAGGATTAACCTAGAGGAAATTTGTAAAGTATTTATGCAGCATACATACAGTAACGAAGTGAAAACACACCAGAAAAATCTCGCACCAATTTAGAAAAATAGAGTACATTTTAATAAATTGTTTGACACCAAAATGACATAAAACTGATTAGTAGAAGCGGAATTATGATTTTTTAAAGTTTAAGGTACAAACTAATGTACAACATCTAGTTGTGCGAGACTGGGTCAAAGATGAAAAATATCGGTGACCAATGTGAAGGGTGAGTTGCATTCAAAGTGGTTTGAGCCCTGTATGAAGCTGGCTTGTTATATAGTGTGCCAAAATGAGGTACAATATGTTGAAAGTACAGACGACCCATATGGGCTTAGAGGGCTTAAATTATTAATACCAACTGCTCTCTTTTGTGGTAATGTGGGCAAGCAATTTACACTTATTACTAGGTAGTGTTAAGCATTTGTTGTACAAACAGTCAATAAATGAGACACACACTCATGACGAAACTCGAGACCAATATAGAAAAATAACATGTATTTTTATAAACTTTTTAACACCAAGAACTTTGTAATCTGGTAAGTTCTTCTTGAGTTATCACAGTTATAGTTAAGCAAAAATGTCACGCAAATAAATGCTCTTTTACACAGTAATGCTTTTCTATGGGGAATAAACATATACTGCATACAAGTATTTGCAATTGTATTTCTGGGATCCCCTTTAGGACTTAAGGTGCTAGGGGGCCAAGGTCACAAGATCCACCAGCAGTTCGGGTTTACCTGCCCTGGATTGTCTGGGTGCAGAGGTGCTGAATGGGTTGGTAGCCTTGGATGCTACACCGTTGACAAATGGCAAGTCATGGAGCTCCCAACTGAGGACTCAGTTCACACGAGTCTTGAGAGCAGGGGGGCACAGTCAGTGTTCATGGACCTGCGCCAGGAAACTCAGGTTCAGAGGGTTTTGATCGGCTGTTCCTGTTTTGTCACAGGTGCGCACGGCTCTTGGTTAGACCTACAGAGGGGGGTAAAACAGGACAGATGGGCCACTCTCAGTGCTGGACTCTGCCATACTGACGTCCCTCAGGTTTTCAGAAAGCACCTGTAAGGTGCCTTTGGATGCATATCTTAATAAATTCACTACTGGCATCATTATTGATTTATTAAGACACAGCGTTTGATACCAAACGCCATACATTTCAGTGAAGCCATTATGTAGCTGGGGAACTTGTGCCAAGAACATACACTTAAGATAGCTTCTCTGTTCACTTGTACTATCTAGTAATTGAACTAGACAGCAAAGGGGCATATCTGCTCCTCCATATATGTCCTCACATGCCATATAATGCATCCTGCCTTAGGGCTATAAGGCCTGCTGTAAAGGTGACTTACATATATTACAGGTGTGTGGAACTCTCGTAGTTTGATGTAGCATAATTATGCAAAATTACTGCAACATTATGGCAAATTCCCCTAAATGCATCTCACGTTATATAAATTCCCTGATCAGTCTGCTCAGATAAAAATTAAACTCAACATTTTTATTTCGAGTTAATTTACAATCTCTTGCATTCAAGACACTGCCCCTTTTGTTCAGAGTTGCAGTTTTGCACTAAAAAATGAGTCGGTCAGGAAAACAAATCTACCTGAAATGCTACTTGCATTCAAACATTCCCAATGGTACATCTTGCGCGAAAGTTTCTTCCCGAAACTACGTGATGTGGCTTAATGGCCTAATCTTGATAAATATGTATAAATATAGGTATGAAAAATTACCAAAATTACACTAATTATGCTGGCTTAATTACGATTTCGCAGAGGCCTAGATAACATTAGTGTTTTACACATGGGGAAATTGTGGATATTATATTCTGAGTGCATAGTACTTTCATTTACCACAGCATTGTATAAACAGGCCTGATTATGGTGCTTTCTCTACTGAGACACTGCGGATAATGGCCAGAGGATGGTGTTCAAGGTTCTATGGCAGCATGTCCCAAGCTGTATGTCAGGGCTCACTTGTGGGTGGTGAGCTTTGTTTTGTGGGTCGTGAAAGCCCTAATCTATATGTATCTACTATTCAAATTGATTTTCTCTGTTTATTCACCAGTGCAAAGGTGCTGAACAATGTCCCTAAGTCTAGTTTCAAAACAAATCCTTGCAAGTATTCCTAAGCACGACTCCGGGTGAACCTTCCAGTATTCGTTGCTGCTATTTGTTTTACTCTTTAAAGCCATTTACTATACACAATCATACACAACCATACCACATGTGTACAACTTTCACACATAAATTGAGAAATATGGATACCTCCGAAAGGCCAGAGCTGCTGACTATGGATCTGTGGAACCAGGATCAAGTACTGGTGTTTGCTAAACATTCTGTGATTCTAGTCAGATCACTTAGCCTCCTGCGCTTATAATAAAATGAATCTTACCTTCTACAATGTAATCTCATGCTTATGTAGAGTGCTCCAATGTGTTTGTGCTATATAAAACTGGAACAAATATAAATATATATATTGTCTACTGGCGGTCACCAGAAGGTAGTGCAAGTTTCAAAACTAGCTTGCCAGTCACTCCAGCTGTTGTCTGGAAAGTTTTAGGGTGATTCGTTAAGCAGGGGCCAAGTTAAAGGGGAGTTTAGACACAACTACAGCCCGAACGGCTATAAGGAATTACACTAAATTTGGCAGAAAGCTAGATCTTGGTTCAGAAAGAGTACTTTTTGGAATTTGGTTTAAATCTGTTCAGTAGTTTTTGGAGTTATTAATGAAAAAAAGGTTTTTGTATATCTAGAGACGTGACTCCCCCACGGATCCAAAAGATCTCAAAGTGAGATCTGATTGGCTGCCACCACATCGACTAGGAAGTGGGTCCTAAAAAAAGCACACAAAAAAATTAGGGGCGAGGGGATCTCCTGATATCCTAGGCCTGGTAATGGGGTCCCACAGCGATCTCTCCTGGGGCCAAAGACATTGTTTTCACACTATATATATATATATATATATATATATATATATAGGCAAAGGGTGTAGGCACGCGTGATCCCTCTCCCTAGGCTAATTTCGACACCAGGGTCAGCATCCTCCGAGGTCTGACCAATTTTCAGAAGGGGTAGGGGCAGTGTGGCCCCGCTCTCTGGCCGATGTTGCCCCAGGCACCCAAACCCCCAGGTCCTGGTTGTATTGAAAAAGGGGAAGGGGGCTTGTGGCCCACCCCATCCATGTGCCAATTTTAGCCCTGGGAACCCCTTTCTCCTGGACCTGGCCAAGTATGCAGAGGGAAGAGGGGGCCGCGTGGCCCCCACTTGAGCCAATATTGACTCTGAGGAGATCCTCCAGGATTTCGCTATTTCGCGATGCGTGAAATGATTGTGAAATCAGCTGACTAGCGCGATGACTGCAAAATTAATCTTTTTGGTCGCAAAAAAAGGTCTCCAGCAGACAGACAAAAAAAGTTGACATTTTACCGGCTGTATGTGTACATGTCACTACGTGGCTCTGCACAGCCTTAATAGTTGCCTGCTTCCTCGAAAGACGAGAAAATGAAAATGAAAGTAGTGCTTCACTAGCAAAAAGGCATAACCAGCAACTGAAGTTAAGTGTATTTCTCTTCATACAGTACAGCTGTTAAAATGTTCCAGGGAGGCATCATCATGAAACAGTGCTAAGAACCAACTATGGTGGTAGGAATAAATAGCTGAAGGCTATGAATTTCTCCTTAAATAATAATTTAAAATTTTTCGCGTGTTTCCTAGATTGTTACACGTCTTTTCACTGCGCACGCTGACAATGAAGTACTTTAACTGAAACTGATGCATTCTTTTGACAGTGGTGTTCACAGCCATCACAAGCAAAGTCCTCAGTGAGGCTTATTTGTGTGCAATAATTGCTCACATTGCCAGGTTCACTGAGTGCCATGAATACAAATTCCCTAAATATTGAGCAGTAATAGATAACCATGCAGCCTCCCTCTACTCTCGAAGGAGGCTCAGCACACAGAACCACCATTCTCTCAAAATACTGCGCTAGAAAAGCAAACGCGGGGGGATTGCACTACTCATGACACAAATATGTATTCATTCAATTACAAATTTATTCTGCGAATAATATTCATCTTCAAAACACCAATGACAACAGTAACATTTACACCAATCAACTATCAGGCTCAACATTTCACTTTATCCCTGGTTGATAGACATATGACCCCAAGAAAATGAAAACCAATCAGTTGTGTTTCACGTGGGGAGACCACCAGTAACCCAGTTTCAATTCTAACATTCCCATCTGAGTCATTTTCAGTATGGAATACAATAGCAAATGAAGCACTAAAAGGTTCTTGACAGTATCAACACTATTCAATGAAGTGGCAATGGGAAGGTGAGATGAAGTGTCGGTTATTTAACAGTTTTATATGACATTGCGACCTACACGCAGAGCCTTCCTTGTGCACAAACACTGTTCTAAATAGTGAAATAGTGGCTTTAGAGCCACCAACAGTACAGAAACCACCCTTTTAGCGGTCCTAGACGACATAAGATCATCGACGGATCAGGGTAAAGCTGTTGCCCTGATCCTACTGGACTTGTCGGCGGAGTTCGACACGGTATCACGGCATGATCTCTTGCTAAAAATCCTTTATGAAAAGGGTATTCATGCCAAAGCCCTCCAATGGCTCAACTCTTTTCTGAAAAACAGAACCCAGATGGTACAAATGGGTCAGTTCTTCTCGGAAAAAAAAGACATCAGCTGTGGTGTCCCCCAGGGAGCTTCCCTGAGTCCGACACTTTTAAATGCCTATGTTTCATCCTTGGCATTGATTAGCAGGAAATGGGGACTTAATATCTGCTCCTACGCAGACGACACACAGCTGATGATTACCATAGAAGACAGACATGAAGACACCAAGGTCAAGCTAAACAATTGCCTTTCAGAGATGGCAACATGGATGACCAAACACTGTCTCAAACTAAATGCAGGGAAATCAGAGATACTACTCTTTGGTGGAGCACATTTAATCTGGGACCCAACCTGGTGGCCACAATCCTTGGGAGAGGCCCCAGCGCCCAAACAGTGCGCAAAAAATGTAGGTATAACCATTGACAACACTCTGTCCATGCAGGACCATGTGCGGGCCCTGTGTGGTAGAGGTTTTGCCATCCTAAAACTCCTAAGAAGGCTGTTCCCTTGGATCCCGCTAGATTGCAGAAGGACGGTCACACAGGCACTTCTCACTAGCAGATTGGATTACGGCAATGCCCTGTATGTGGGCATGGCAGACTACCTCTTCTCACGCTTCAAGGTGCTGCAAAACGCGACTGCCAGGCTTGATTGTAATAAAGGTAGATTCAGCTCTGCGTCCGCATGCATGAAAGAACTCCACTGGCTACCCATGCGCCAAAGAGCACAGTTCAAACTGTTGAGTCATGCGCACAGGGCAACTGTGGTGGGGCCCTGGGTGGGCACCAGGGCACCTACCCTATGTTGTCTGGGCCCCAGGAGATGAGGGCCCAGGGCCGAAATCAACCAGGGGAGGGGGGCTGCCTGCACCCTCCTCCATAAATATAGTGCTGGGCTCTGGGAAATGGGGCTCTTAGAGTCAAACTCTGCTTAGGGAGGGGTGCAATATGCCCCCCTCCCCTCAAAAAATGCATCATCCCTGGCGGATGTGGTCCATGATGCCACTAGTGACCCAGGGATGAGAGCCACATGCCCTCATCCCATTTTTGATATTCAGCTGGGCCTTGGGAAAAATCGACCCAGGGAGGTGGACCGTGTCCTCCCCATTAAATATGATACTTGGCCCTGGGGTCTCCAGGGCCATAATTGGCCTGGGAAGGGGGCTACATGCCCCCTCCCCCTGAAATATGGTGCCGGGCCTGGGGGATGAGGTCCCCAGGGTCAAAAGAGGCCAATGGGGGGCCATGCCCCTCTTCCTAAAAAATATGCTGGGTCCCGGCGAATGGGGTTCCTGGTGCCAAAAGCAGGATGGGGAGTGGTCCACATGCCACTTCTATCTCCTCCAAAAATGCACCTGTCCCCGGGGAGATAAGGTACCCGTACAGTGCATTGGCCAGAGGGCCAGGCTGCAGGCCAGGCCTTGTAGGCAACTCCCCACTGCACATGGCCAAAGGCCAGGCGCAGCGTGGGGTTGGCTCAATGCAGGGGGTCACCGCAGGGCCTGGCCATAAGCCAGGCCCTGTGGCCATCCCCTGCTTTACACGGCCCAAGACTGGGCATGGAAGTTGTTGGATTAACCTATGGTAATTAAATATTAATTTACATTTAAAAAACCTTAGAAATTCACTGAAAAAACCCCAAAGGTTACTGTAATGTAATGAAAACGCATTTAAAACACCTTAGAAATTCACTAAACATCTAAAGTTACAGGCATGCTATAGTTAGGTTCAGATTTTGCACACACAACCCCATAGAAATTCAGCAGTTATAGTTATTGTTATCTCAAGTAAATATAACTTGTACCCTTAGGTAATTATAATGGAAACAACCTTTACAACGTAGTCATTACATCGCACTACCTTTACATCGTATGTCATAACAACGCAGCCATTACCTCGCATGTCACTACATCGCATGTCATTACAACGCATGTCACTACAACGCAGGCATTACATCGCAAGTCATTACAATGCATACCATTACAACGCATAGTACCCTTACACTATCCAACACTTACCCTACTGTTGCACTCAATGGAGTTAGAATAGTAATTTTTACCCCTACACTATCCAACACTTACCCTACTGTTGCCCTCACTGGAGTTAGAATAGTAATTTTTACCCCTACACTATCCAACACTTACCCTACTGTTTCACTCACTGGAGTTAGAATAGTAATTATTACGCCTACAGTATCCAACACTTACCTTAAATGCGATGTAATGGTATGCATTGTAATGGTATGCGTTGTAATGGTATAATGCGATGTAATGGAATGCGTTGTAAAGGTAGTTTCTAAAAATGCGATGTAATGGCATGTGATGTAAAAGAATGCGCTGTAAAGGATGTTGCGATGTAAAAACTGGGTCGTAAAGGCATGTGTTGTAAATGTATGCTTTGTAACATCATACATTCAAGTCAAATCAAGAATAACTTTATTTGGTTCAATGAAATTGACCATAAAAGTATAACATTCATACATACATATAAAATCGATAACATTTACATGTCCACCATATAACATTTGACTCAAAAGCTCTAAAACGTCTTTTTGTTCAAAAAGTTAAAAATCAAATTGCTAAAAGGACAAACAGCCAATTCAATTATAACTAGTGCCCTCTTCATGCACTGCTAATTACCCCACATAGTACAGAAGTCATGGCATCCTCTGACATCTTATATGACATCATTGATAATATCACTGCAACATGCAGTGAAATAATAATTGGAAAACTGTGAATGGCTGGGGCGCGAGTGATAGTTACCGTAGGGCGCACATTTTCTTTAGATAACTATAGCTGCTAAATTTCCATGGTTTAGTGTGTGCAACATGTTAACCTAACTATAACCTAACTAGAGAAACAATAGGAATTGTGGACTTTGTATAGAATGACATGCTAAAAGCTGGCCTGGTAGTAGTGCTTTCTATTTTGGCACCTTGTGGTGCTTTTCCAAAGCTCTCCTTCACTACAGTATATATAAAAAATAGTACTCTATCAAATCCAACATACTCTGTAAACTTTGCTTTAAAATAGAGCGTTTGGTAGTATTGTTTCCAAAGGTTTATTGGGTTGGGTAATTCCCCTATGCCCTCCTGAAGAAGATTGATCCTTCACTCACTAGCTGGGTACAAATAAGGGCTGTTTGCATTCCAATTCCATCAAGTGGGCATCACGGATCGCTTCAGTTTCAATTACATGTGATAGGGATATGAAACCGCAAGGAACTAACTACTGATTTCTTTTTGTTTCAGATGCTCATGGCGAAGCTTACTCTAGTTTTCAGAAGAAAAGCTATTGACGTGACCGATCGGCGTGTCAGAACCATGAATGAAGTCTTAACGTGCATCAAATTAATTAAAATGTACGCTTGGGAAAAATCATTTGCAAAAACGGTCCAAGGTACGCAAAATAACGAGATTAGAAGGGTTTCTAAAGGCCAACAAATCTTTAAGAGTTGTGTCTCCCTACAAGTTTTCGACTGCTGCAGTTTGACAATCATGTACAGATTTTGCTGTTTTTAAAAACCCCTGCACTGTGCCCATTCCTAAATGGCATGCACCCTTCTTACAAGTGTATATCTAATAAACAGCAAACACGTATTATGGTCGTTGTTGACCTCAGTTTTATTTGCATGACGTACAATTATCTCTTATCTTACAATGCCCTGGTCATCATTCTATGACCCAGGCCATGAATCACCATTGCGGGCTTTCATACATTGCTTATCATAAATCATTTACACATCTTAGGTTCATAAACAACCCTGATGGTTTGTAGTCCTGCTCTTGAGCAGGCATAACTCATTTCTTGCCACTTTTAGGGTCATAACATTTTTCTGTTGGTTTGCACGCCCCTTGCATGTGGGGCGTAGCCTCTACCTGGAGTTAGGCCCCAACTTGCTACCTTGTTAACCCCTTTTGTGCCCTGCTGTCCAGCGGGTCTGGGCTGCGAGTGCCATCTCCGTTTGCTACCCCTTTTCCGGGCCTACTCACCCTGCAGTATCCCAAAGTGAGTGGCCCTTCTCCTACACACCACAGTGCCGGTGTTCCTCCATAACCAACCATTGTACCTCCTCTTCTCCGCCTCGCCTGCCTTCCGGCACTGCCACACTGCTGTTCCTTAGGTGTGGGTCTCGTGATTTTCAGTGTGCCTCACTGCCCCAGCTCCACGATGGTGATAAGTGAGCTGTGCTGTGGAGAGAGGTGCCTTATAAACCCCCATTTGCCATGAAGGCAGCTTCCCCCCACTGAAGGGGGTTACAAAAATCACTGGACTCCCCCATTGGCCAGGTGCTTTGGCGCCTCTTCGACATGCCTTTCCCGTGAGGGGTAGGCCCCCCCCATGTGCCTACGGGTGCTCGATGGCAGCCCATACTGGATTTTTCAGGGCCCCAGCGGCTGTTATTACGCTAGCCCTCAAGGCCTTCTTCGGGGGCGGCCTCTGCAAGAACCTCCACGTTCCAGTAAACATAAATGCCCAGAACTGCCACAAAGGTTGAAATTATAAACTTTGAGGAATGTGTGAAAGGACTGTTGTGTATTGACAACGTAGATTAAATATTTTAACACAGACTTTTAGTGAAATGTGCAATTAAAATGTTTATTTTGTTAGACATTTTCTTTCCCTACCAAAAAAGAAAAAAAAAATATGCTAATGTGAGCACAGGAGAGGAGACCAATACAATATGCACATTTTCTCTTGACCATAAAACTCTGCAAGGACTTAGACAATGGTACATTGCACATTTGTTTCTTTAAAAGCCAATAAGGTCTGTTTCATGAGCACACTCTGTGCCTATGCACAGTCTCGAAATGGAGCCATGAACCTATTATTCAAGAAACTGTGCTGTTGAAGCAGCACGGGACTGGGGTTTGCATCATGCAAATCCTTGGTGGAAATTCAAGCCCAAAATGCACCCGAATGGATGAACCTTTGTCTTGAATAATACATTGATGATAGTGAAGCACATTAGGATCCACAGTAATGACATAGAGAGGTACGTTTACAAATCATGAAGGTTTTTTAGCAGATTAGCAAAGTTACAAATTAGTAATAAATCAGTAGTTATAATGCAAATCATCAGTCAGAATAATTCAAGGCGTTTCAAATTAAAAATGCAGAAACAGATTATTTAGCGTATTCATAAACACACCTAACAAGCATCAAATTCCCATGAAGGGACATTCCCTATTGCTAAGTTAAGAATCCAAATGAAGTTGGGGGAAAATCAAGCATGAGGAGTCAGCAAGAAAAACCTCTAAAGGCAGAACCAAATAAAGGTTCAGTCAGATAAATAAAGAATGGATTTGCTCAGGAATCTTACCGTTTTAGCAGGAAAAAAATATGAAATCTGATCTCGGGACAGTGGGAAGGAGCATCTAATCTAACCAGCTCAGAAATGAGCAACTAAACCACACCGTATTCTACAATTTGCAACACTTACTACAGTTCACAGGAAGTACCAATCATAAACAACCTTTTGCCATAAAATTTGTTTAATCTCTCTTACCAGGCATTGCACAATGGAACATCAAACAAAACGGTACATCCCAGTTAGCACGTTCCCAGCACTGGTGTAGAAGAAACTATTCAGCTGTTCAGTGACACTTGAAGAGATAAATAATTCTTGTTGAAACCAAAAGTATTTGTAATACTTTAGTTAATTTGAGCTACCACTGCCCAGATCCGGATACATGAGAAAGAGTGAGCTAACACAGCAGCCAAATAATCCATTTTCAGTATTAGCATGAGTGATTCAAACTCATGCCCAAATTAATTATGGCTACTTAAATGTAAACCTTTGAGGAGTTATCATATTAGAGTCCTACCCAACTTAGGTTGCGAACTCTAGAAATGGTTTATGGAGAGGCTGCGCTGCTCCTGAATCTCACCCAGCACGTTTGCATAATTTTGGTGGTAACGCTGTTCTACAGGGGCCACCACAAAGCCAAAACGAGGGTTTTCAATCCCAAATTGTGGGCAAAACCGATAAGCCCCCGCAAGACATTATGGGGCACTCCTCACACTTGTTTTAATCCATTGTTGAACAGTGGCTCTCCCGCTGCTTCGGGGTTAGCCATGTTGCAGATTCTTTTCGGCACCCTTGCACCACGCTCCTTTTTCTCAGGGTGACCATTCCACCCGGGCACCCCGCATTTATGATTGTTCTTTGAAGGGAAGCTCAGAGAGCCCACCCTGGCTGTCCCTGCAGGCTCCCCAGGTGACCAACTGTCAGAACCCGCCATCATGTAGGTTTGAACAAGGATTCAATAAATGCCACAGTTCAAAAAATCCCTTACTATGTAAAACAGCAGGGGCTAGGCAGGTTAGGAAGTACTGGGAGAAATTCCAAGATGGCCGCAGGCAGGAAGGGTCAGCGGACTAGAGTATCCCCACGTCGATAGGTGCACCCATCAGAATGTTCCAGAACTCTGGAATCTCAGGTGAAGTGCAAGATTCCAGAGTAATAGGCAGCAATTTCAGAGCGGCGTGAAAATCAGGTAGGGTAGAGTGCGACGCTGTTACGGTCGTATTAGTTTCGTCGAGCCGAGTGAATTTGCTAGTCAGAGTGTTCCTGAGAGGTCTTCATCCAAAGTAAGACTGTTCCTGTAGTGTTCTAAAGAGGTTGCGCAAAGCGAGGAATTTTTGGAGCATACGCATTAGGAGTTTTTGAACGTTAAGCGTGTGTATTTGTGAGGCAACAGAGTATACGCATGAGCGTTAGAATAGAGTTTGAGCTTATACGAGGCGATACATTGTGAGGCAACAGTGTATTCACATGCGCAAGCGAGGAGAGTTATCCACCGGCGGGAGATCCTTCTCCCACCTCGCCGCCAAAGCATGGAACACCCTCCCACTGAGCCTACGACAGACCCAAGACCTGCTGACCTTCAGGAGAACACTCAAGACCTGGCTGTTCGATCAGTAGCATCCCCCCCAGTGCTTTGAGACCCTCGCGGGTATGTAGTGCGCTTTACAAATGACTGATTGATTGATTGATTCTCAGTTGTACCTTGTATTTCCCAGAAGTTTCGCGTGCATGAGAAATTAGTGTAAGGATTATGTTGAAGAGAGTATAGTGACATAACACAATTTTGAAGCGAATGTTTATACGTTATTGAAGACAATATATTAACCTTAGTAGAAGGAACTTACCTAAATAGAACCGTTCTATCAAAGAGTTAGAAGTTGAATTCCAGTTGTCCTAAAGAGAAGAAACACATAAGAAAAAATTAGTTATCTATTTAAGGAAATTACTAAAAAAAAATTGAAGTTTTACAATTAATTATAGTTAGAAACACAAGAATTAAACTAACGGTAAGGAGAAAGAGATAGTAGTAAAATATAAAGAATTCAAGGAGAAATAAAGACATACAAGAAGTTTTTAGCTGGCATTATACGAACATCTTTTAGAAGAGAAGCAAAGGCCAAGTGAATACTAAATAGGTACCGTACAAGAAAGGAGAGGGAGATACAAGTTAATAGCTTATTATCAGGGTAATGCTTTTCTATCATATAACCAAGTGAGTCAAATAGAAGACAGTCAAACAGAAGACAGTGAGCAGAACGAGAGTACGAAGAAGAAGGAAATCTGGTGAAGACTTGGCAGTCTCTTCTCTGTCCCCCTGAGGGTTTCTTGTCGTGAAAGTTATTTCTTGGCAGCGGGAGAGTCTTGGGAGGGCACTGGGACCTGACGTCGCTCTACTCCCTTGCAAGTGGGACATAAAATAGTCCTGACACCAGCACTCTGGTGTTCTACCATAGGAGCTGGCAGCATCATTCTGGCCTGGCTAGGGTTCTAGCTGGTGGCTGGTTCTCCAGCTCCCCCCAGATATGGACACAGGGAGCGGGAAAGGCTGTCACACTGGGGTAGTGTGGTGGCATCCCCCCACTGCTCTGGATAGAGGCCCAGGGATGGGGTTCTTGGCCCTTCTCTTTGCATGGGAGTGCTTTGGTGCACCTTCTTTCATGATTCTTCTGGCACTTCTGGTGTTTTGCCCATCTCCCGCATCTCGCAGGGAAAGTATGACGGCACTTCGCTGTTGAAACCAAACAAAAGTAGGTCAAAGGTCGCCAAACTTCACAAGGGCATATCTCAGGGCCTGTTGTGCTGATATGGATGGCCTTTGCCTTGTTGTGCTCCTGGTGGTGGGCCCTGGCCACCTGGAGCACTATCTGTAGGGAGCTGGTTTCACTGCCTCCCTGCGCCAGCCTTTCATTTTGCTCTTCTTCTGGACTTCACTCCTCCCTTTGCAGAAGCCCAGTCTTTCCCCCAACTGATCCTCATGGGGTGTACAGGGACCAGCATCCCTGGTACTGGGGAAGTGCCCCACGGTCCTTGGGTCAATCAGAGGCATAGTCCCTAGACTTGGGGACAGTCTGGGGTTCCTCCTTCCATAGCATTAGCCTCCAGTCTCAGTGTTCAGCCCAAAAAGCTCATTCAACAGAGCTCTACCCCTTGCACAGTACCTTTTAAGTAGGGGCTGGAGGTTCCAGCAGGGATGCATCTCTGGCCTATTGTGATGTGCTACAACACCTCTCCGTCCCTGTCCAAACCTCCCTGCACAGACTTCTGGGATACTTCAAAATGGTATCACCCAGGAGTCACTTGCCACATGTGCTCTTGAGGTCTCAGCTCCACCCCTCTCTGACCTAACTGCCAGGGCTTGCATCAACAAAACTTCAAAGGAGCCCTCCTGGTTTGGTTTTGGAGTTTTAGCTCCCTCCCTTTGTTCAGTGGGCTTTGGCAGGCCCTGTTCCTGGCACAGGATGACAGCTGGTTGACTAATGTAGACCAGTCCTGCCCACCTCTTTCTCTTCAGGAGCTGACCTAATCAAGGTCAATTGCTCCCTTTTTGGGGGGAGGCCTTTGTTCCTTCTGCTGTAGGGAAAAGTAATTAACCCAGCTCTGCAGGATGACAATATACCTGGGCTCTGAGCCTGAGCTGAGCCAGAGAAGCATGACATTCCTGGATGACACAGAAGCTGTACAGTTATAACTTTAGATTTTACAGGGTTTCTCTTTTCAGACAGGTCACACTGTACATTGGTATGTCTCTGGTACTTGTAGACTCAAGGGGATAGGAGCTGTACTCTATGACAGTCTTCCACATAGAGTATA
Organism: Triturus cristatus; assembly: GCF_964204655.1. Lineage (NCBI taxonomy): Eukaryota > Metazoa > Chordata > Amphibia > Caudata > Salamandridae > Triturus > Triturus cristatus. The sequence goes on along the minus strand of NC_140595.1, from coordinate 575,638,067 downwards.
ATGGAGGGCCACTACAGACCAGACAGTAAAACACACTGCCTTTCCCTACACCAACAATATAAGGCCTATCCCAGGTCAATACCGAACCTTGCACAGTCCCTTCCGTGCCAGGCTACCTGTACACAGTATTTGGGATGGGCACGGCAGGCGTTTCCCATGTGCAGCCCTCCCACGTGTACACAAGTGTAACCAGCCAAGTGTCTCTTACCCTTGCTGCGTCGCAGCAGTCTTATCATAAAAGGTGAACTCTGGAGGTAAATATGTGCAGTACATTTTACCATACATTTACAGTCAGCGAGTCACAGTTTATGAAGAGCTCTCACAGCAATAGGTCAAAAAACAGGCGGTCAAAAAGCAAAAATTCCTAGCGGATTAGATGGTCAGTACCACCTCCTCACAAGTAGAAACAGTTTGTGTCATTTAATTAGTGTTGTTGATATTTAGAAATATAATAATAAATAGTTTATTTGTTTGTGATAAATAATATTAATGGCAACCTTTCATAGAATAAAGACACAATCCATTTTTCTAATTTTATCTATACTTTCAAAGTTTTTTTAATATCTATTTTTACATTTTTAAACATATATTTCAACTTAAAAAGAAACATTTATATACAGATAAATAGGCAAAACATTTTTTAATACATGTTATCGTATAAAGAATTTAAATCATATTTAAATAGTATTGTATGTTTTCTTCCTTTAACATCTTTTTAAACATTTCTTAAATAGTTTTTCAATATATATGAAATACATGTGTATATTTTATAGTATTATATAATGTGTACTTTTCAATTTCTAAACATTTTTTTACAGCATTTTTTATATGTTTTACATGTTTAATAATTTTTTATCATTGTGTAATACATTTATTCAACATTTTTACATTTTCCCCCCATTCATTTCAAGGGGGAGATAATAATTTTTTTGTTTTACTTAGCAGCCTTTTTTGTTTATCACCACCTTCTATTTTGTAGTCTATTTGTGTAATTTTTAATCTACTTTCTGGGATCCAGGTCACGGTAATGTGATGCTGTTCGTTGGAACAAGTAAGCCCTTTTTTAAGGGTTTAGAGGGTAGGGGGCATAGGGAGGTCTAGAGGTTAGTCACAGTGTTAAAAGACCGGCACGAAAAGGCAGTGAAAAACTGCCATCGTACTCCCTCGGTCGTAAAGAAGCCGCCGGGAGAGTACTGAGGGATTTCCGGACGGCAGACGGGCTCTCCGAGCCTGTCGTCCGCCATCCTGAAATCCGAGTCGGATTCCTTTCCGACCGAGCCCATCAGAATGGCTCGGTCGGAAAGGAATCTGGCCGACACGTTCCGATTCGGTCGGAAGGGCTCCGACCATCGTTCGGAGCCCTTCCGGACGAAATCGGAATTGGCCCCTCTGTTGTATTAATAGTACTTTTTTCACTAGTGAGTAGTTTGGGGTTTTCGTACACTCTCTCACTAATGTATTGTTGTGTTATGCTGCGTTGTGTTATGTTATGTATGTTATGATCATTAAGTGTAATGTATATGTATTTTTGGGATTGTAATGTGTTTTGAGGATGAGTTTACTTTTTTACTATACATGTTTTTGTCAACGAACGTGTCCTATGGGCATTTGGGGAAGCTGCTTTTTATGTTGTTGAGGAAATCGCTTTTGGTTTGTATTAAGCCAATATTTTTTCTATTTTTTTAAAACCTTTATCATATTTTTCACATGAAAACAATAGACAACATCAGGATGCCCAAAGTTATGACGAATTAAAAGGAGTAGAGTTGGAGCCGGTGGATTTTGGATATGCAGGTTAGTACACAAATCTAAGCAATAAAGAAAAGGACATTTGGGGAACAGCTAGGGGAGGAAAGAGGCAATACCTAGTTACAAAGTATTCATGGCAAAGTAGCAGTCAATTTCTGAGGGAGAAAATGAAAAATAAAAGGAAGGGGTGGGTGATTTTACCAATTCAGTCCGAGTCAGCAGTGTCCAACGTAAACAAGTAGTCTCTCAGTGATTGCCATATATCCTTGGGCCACGCTTAGCAAGTAGCAGAGCAATAGCAGTAAAGTGGCGCACTGCCTTGGGGTCATCATCAACGCACCCCAGGAGTGCAAGGGGTGGGCAGGGGGCCAGTGTGATGCCACTCATCATAGATAGCAGAGTGAAAATGTTGGACCAGTAGCCAGCCACCGCAGTAAAAGTCCAGGTCAGGTAAGCAAACTCAGCATTGAGAATCCCGCATTTTAGGCATTGAGAAAAGTGAGCAGGGTCAAATTGCGCTGTCTCGTGAAGTGACATATGCGTGGTGAAAAAAGTTGTTATGCAAAAGCTTGGGTTTGTGGATTATGGAGATAAGCTTAGTCTGTGCACTGCAACAGTACCAGATTGTGTAAGGGAGAAGTTGTCCAAGGTCTCGTTCCATGCGTAGCGCATTCCCATCTTTAAGTCAGGTTTCAATGGAGAACAGTTGGGCCCTGTCATGGTCAGTAATGATGAGGGTTAATATTTTTCACTTTGATTTCTATCTGTTTTTTTGTTTCCATGAGCAGTTATTTTTTGGGGGTTTTGTATAGTTTCTTGATACTTTGGATTGCTTCAAGGGATGTCTATTGGGTTTGTTTTATTTTTGCATTTTCTTGGGGCTTTTTGGAAAATATGTTTCTAGTTTTAGGTGGATTATTATTTTTGACTACGTGAATACAGAGGAAGATCTGCAGATACAGAACAGGAAGTCATATTTATTTTATTTCATATGGGTGAGAAATGTTATATTTTATTGTTTGTGTAAATATGATGTGATTTTTATATGGAATGTGTGGTTTATGTGTTTTTATTTTATGTGATGGATTGCGTTTGTTCTTTGACCTTTTTGTTGGTGAGGTTTACATTTTTCATGTGTTTAACATTGACATTTTAGATAATGTTTAGAAAGATGTAATTCAATAATGCATTATTTATATCACATATGATTTATCTTGTTGGTTTAGATTTTGTGACAGTTTTCTGGAACTTCTGTAAGTTATATATTTAAGAATGTGCTTTTTTGCTATTACTTCTAAGTAATGTACTCCTTTTTTAATGAAACGTTTGACTTTACATTGCAGCATGCTATACATTCTTATAGTTTGTTTGCTACCTTTAGGTGCAATTTGGTTTGCAGATTGCTCAATTTGTAGTTGTTGGTAGCTTTGCTTATTTTGTAATGCTTCTAAAAATGTGTAGAGTGTAGGTTGGGTTCTGCCTAGTGTGGATTGGAAAACATTGTGCCATCCTTCCACTGCGTTGTATGCCTTGGCTTCCTGTGCCAAGGTACTGTCATAGACATTGCACCATGGTACATGAATTTGGGTTGGCCTCTGTGTCTGGAGTGATGAAGTCTGCTAACCCAAGTGTCTTCAAAATATTCCATTAGGGGGGGACTTAGTTTGTCTTTAAAGGCAGGTGCTATAATTTTTTTTAAGTTCAAATGCAAATTGGCTTTTAGAAGCATATTCTAAACTTAGTGCAGATTGTTGGAGGTGTCTCCATATTCTTTGATTGAAATGACAGTAACAGCTTTGTATGGCTGTGTGGGGGTAAATCTTTAAAATGGCTCATTCAAAGTCTATGATTATTTTGTGTGGGTAGTAGTGATTTCTGTTTAATGTGGTTTAGGAGGTTGTAGTAAGTGCTGTATTATTTAGTAGTAGGGCATTATTAAAAGGGATATTTGTGTTTTGATATTTACCATGTATGGTGTATTTCTGAGTGAAAAGTTTGTGACACCCTTTGAAGGTCCCATCCATCATTCAGGTTTGACATTGTCTTCATACGTTTTCTGCTGTAGAGAATATTAGGATTCATTTATCATTCTTTAGATTGTCATAGTTAAGGAAAGGTTACTTATTATTTGTGTTGTTGAATGTTCAGGTATTTCTATGTTTTGAAATTTTCTAGGTGAAGGAGATTTTTTTAGTTTGTGCAATTATACTTTAAAATTGGTTATAGATGGTAGTTGGGCTGTGATGTGTATTGCATTTGTTATTTACTTATAAAACTATGCAGCTAGTTCACTTTTTCATAGTTACATGGATGTTGTTTTTAGATGTTTCACACTGTTTGGCAGCTTTTATGTTGGGGTGTTCTCGTGTGGAGCAGGTGATTTCTATATGAAGATAAAAGTTCTAGTTTAATTTAAAATGTTTATTTGTTGGTAGTTTGTAGATGTTGAGGTGTTTAGGTTTATTTTTACTCGCAATTGGAATGAGTTTCAGTTTTTTATTAAATTATGTATACTTAGTCTGTTATATTTCTTTACTGGTTTCTGATAGGTGTTTTTTCTGGGAGCTTATCACTCTTCGAGGTCATAGTGTTTTTGTTTAGAAAGTACATCTAAAAAGATAGAATTGGAGTGTTAATTATTTTATTTTTTTAAATTTATTTGCTAGTAAATTTTAGTTTAAATGTAAATGGCTAGGTAGATGTTGAGGTGCATCTATTTCTTCTTTAAGGGGCTTCTTTAAGGGTCTTGTCAGAGAATGCGGCAGAGTTTCCTCTTCTTGCAGCAGTAGTCATTTTTGAAGTATGTAGATGGACAAAATTTGTGTGTCTTTTGTACTGTTGATTCAATTGTTTTATGATCTAACTACTTCTATTTTAGCAGTTATGTCCTTCTATTTTAAAAGCTAATTTAGGTTTTATTTTTAATGTTTGATATAGCCTTATAGTTTTGAATATACTTATCTGTCTGTCTGTCTATATATCTATCCAAACCAACTGCTCGAAAGAAGACCTGGGGCCCGTGAGGGGTGGAGCGCAAAACCTGGAGCAGTCCACTGGCAAAAAGACTAAGTCCAGGGTCAAACACCACAGAAACACGCTCGGCCACAGTAACACATTTCATGTGTGATCAAGGCCACTGAGATGGCCGATAACACATCTTGTTTGGAAGTAAGTTTTCCATGTTATTGTGAGCGCACATCTTTCTGTGGTGTTTGACCCTGGACTATATATATGTCTTTTCGATATGTATATGTATATATATGTATATGTATATATATATGTATATGTTTATACACACTTCAAACTTACCGCGATGTGTGCGGCTCTTTCCTTTCCCTAGGGAGAGACTCTTGGAATATAATAGCGGCTTGGTCCCGCCGCAGAGCAACGCACCACCTCTTTAAGTGCGCCACAACTGCCCAAAAACGGACTTTCATCTAACTTTGCCGCAAGGTATAAGGGCAGTGGCAGCCACCAGGGATCGACCCCTGGTTTGGATCCCAGCACGCATGAAAATGGCCTGCGAGGGAATCGCAGAACAAACTTTCTGATGAAAGTGTGCAAGCATCGCCCACTGGAGGGAAATAACCGTGAGGCTGACATTGGACTACAGGGACCAGAAGGCTCTACACCGCAGGCCATCGCGGCATCCACCAGAGGGCAATCACTGTGAAAAATAACGAGCAATAAGCTGGTCCTGGTAGTTGAGTGCAGCCCCCAGATGCTTGAAGCTCCTCCTCTGAAGAAGGCCAAAGGTTGGCTGAAATGCATTAGGACAGCGGAGCTTACAAACGGAGAAAATAAAATCTTTAAACTTACCGCGATGTGTGCGGCTCTTTCCTTTCCCTAGGGAGAGACTCTTGGAATATAATAGCGGCTTGGTCCCGCCGCAGAGCAATGCACCACCACTTTAAGTGCGCCACAACTGCCCAAAATCGGACTTTCATCTAACTTTGCCGCAAGGCATAAGGGCAGTGGCAGCCACCAGGGACCGACCCCTGGTTTGGATCCCATCACGCATAAAAATGGCCTGCGAGGGAATCGCTGAACCAACTTTCTGATGAAAGTGTGCAAGCATCGCCTACTGGAGGGAAATAACCGTGAGGCTGACATTGGACTACAGGGACCAGAAGGCTCTACACCGCAGGCCATCGCGGCATCCACCAGAGGGCAATCACTGTGAAAAATAACGAGCAATAAGCTGGTCCTGGTAGTTGAGTGCAGCCCGCAGATGCTTGAAGCTCCTCCTCTGAAGAAGGCCAAAGGTTGGCTGAAATGCATTAGGACAGCGGAGCTTACAAACGGAGAAAATAAAATCTTCAAACTTACCGCGATGTGTGCGGCTCCTTCCTTTCCCTAGGGAGAGACTCTTGGAATATAATTAGCGGCTTGGTCCCGCTGCAGAGCAATGCACCACCACTTTAAGTGTACCACAACTGCCCAAAAACGGACTTTCATCTAACTTTGCCGCAAGGTATAAGGGCAGTGGCATCCACCAGGGACCGACCCCTGGTTTGGATCCCAGCACGCATAAAAATGGCCTGCGAGGGAATCGCGGAACCAACTTTCTGATGAAAGTGTGCAAGCATCGCCCACTGGAGGGAAATAACCGTGAGGCTGAAATTGGACTACAGGGACCAGAAGGCTCTACACCGCAGGCCATCGCGGCATCCACCAGAGGGCAATCACTGTGAAAAATAACGAGCAATAAGCTGGTCCTGGTAGTTGAGTGCACAAGTATACATACTGAAATGTAGAATGTAATACTTTGCTCTTAGAGAGAAAGTATTTATTCTAATACAATACCAATGTGCACATACGCAAATATACTGTGCAAAGTGCAAAGTTTGCAAAATTCGGAATTACTAATCCAATACTAAAGTGTGGGTGCATATATATATATATAATGTCTTAAATATGCATTTCTATAAAAGATGTAGTCACCAATATTGTGCAAACAATGCTAATATTGTGTGCAAAACAACGCCATACAGTACAACTCTAACTCTCTAAAGTGCAATGGCTATAATGATGTCTACATACGCAAATATACAGTACATAAAACCTGACTACAGTAGTCTTGCTAATATCAGGTCGACTAATGGGAGATACAAAATTTAATGTAAGGATACGCCATAAGACTAGAACTCAATACACAAAAGAAGATATAAAAATGTGTAAAAAGGTGTACAATATCCATATTAAAAACGAGCCTATAATCTGCTTGCTGTGTTCTAAACTATAGCTGTATAAATATTCAGGTTTCATTTAAGTATTCTAATACTGCGGGTAGATTGAAAAAACTCAAACACTGGGGATTAGAAAAAATTGCATAAATCCTCACCTGTGTTAAGCCCCATCGGGGTTTAGTGTCAAGTAACATGATACATTTAGATTCTAACTGCCTGAAGGCTTTCTCATGATTACCCCCTCTACTGGGTATCGGGACTGCATCGATGACCAAATATTCTATGCAATTTAGATCATTATTATGGACAGCTTTAAAATGTTGGACTACCGGATATGTAGGGTCCGAGTTGACAATAGCACGTAAATGCTGCAGGATGCGGACATATACCTGCAGCTTAGTGCTCCCTACATAGAGCAACTCAAACTTGCACTTAAGTACATACACAGCGTGATCTGTTCCGCAAGTGTAATGATCTGATAGGTCGAGTTTGTCCTGAGCAAAAACAGTGGTGTATGTGGTGGTGTTAACCCCAAACTTACATGCCATGCATGTTTTACACTTAAAAAAACCTTTCCTGGGAGTAAGCCAACTGCTAGTTTTTTCAGTTTCCGGGCTAGTTCTAACCAAATCATTTCTCATAGAGAAAGCCTTGCAGAACACAAACGTACGTTTAGCAGGAAGTACATGTTTAAGGGTACCATCGGTGAGGATAATGGGCCAACGTTAGTTAATGATGGCCTTTATCTTGGTTATTATTGCTAATGTTGTAAACAAATTGTTTAACCTGTGTGATACTCCCCCTCTAGATAACAAACACATCGTTGATGTATCTCCACCACTAAACAATATGCTCAGACCATTCCTCTTTGTGGGTTTCCATGAGGACATGTTCCTCCCACCAACCAACATGCAACCATGAATAGCTGGGGGAGAAACACGCCCCCATGGCGGCGCCCCTTAAGTGTTGAAACACTTTTTTGTCAAATAAAAATAAGTTGTCATGTAGACACCAGTATATCATATCTAAAATCATCTGATTATGTTCATACATTTCAATAGATTTTTAATCCATCGGTGTGAGATATACTGGTATAGAGGGCAATTATGTCCATGGTCAAAAACAAATAGTCATAGCCCCATGTCTGACTATCCAGTTTCTGTAAAAAATCTGTGGTGTCACAAATGTAGGTTGGAAGGCTAGTCACAAACTATATATATATATATATATATATATATACATATATATATATGTATATATATATATATATATATATATATAAGCGATTTTCGCTTTTTTCAATGCCATGATTTCCATAAATTGCTATTGCCTACATTTTTAAACATTTCTGTCCCATCTCTATTGGGCAGTCAAAAATGTGGTGAGAGGCGACAGGCTACCAGATTCTGTAAATTTGATTTTATTCATGTCCGCCATCTTGAAATACCAGAATTAACAGAGTTCTCTAAGTGAGTGTGTCTGCATACTTGTGAATTCCATTAAAGAAATGTCTGTCACTAAGTAGAAACAAGCTGCATAACACCAATATATTGGACGTCATTTGAATTTGTGTATTGTTATGAATTCAGTTCTATATTTTATTGGGGTGAATTGTAAATATTTTGTTGATGATATAAATGTATTTTTAATTCAAGCATGTGAATAAAAAAATTCTGTTTATTTTAAATAATTGTTTTACATGAAAAGTAGTTTTTTAATATTTATTAATGATGTCATTATTTTGGGGAAATTATCGTAGTGGAAATTTTGTGAATCTATATTTTTGACATATTACATGTTTTATCAGTTAAGTATTTTGGTTAACAATATTTATTTATTTATTTATTTTTCAATGTTGTATGCATCAATATTATTTCAGTGATCTACAGGCGAGGTAAACAAAAGTGGAAATTCACGTGCCAAACTAACAGCTGTTGATTTTGTCTCTACAAGAAGGAATCACAGACCCATGTAATCTGCTGCTGTCATAACGAACCATCCTTTTATTCTCAAGTTTTAGAAAATGTAGAATCAGATCTTGCTATTTAGCAAAAAAGTAATATTTTAATTCGACAAATATGGAACTTGTCAGCAGCTTTGCAGCATTTAACTTCCTGCTTTATCGAGCAAACAAATAGTTCCCTGACAATAAAGAACTTGGGAAAACTAATTATAGTGTATTTTGAATAAATATATAGTTAAAAGAAGTGATATGTTAAAAGCGACTCTGCTCTTCTTTAAAAGCTTCTACCTTGTATTTGAATTTGTGTATGTGGTTTGTAATAACTATACAATAAATAATTCATTCATTCACACACATTAGCAGTGCCAAAAGTGGTTAATAACATACATTTTGTAAAGCAAGACCACTTGGCTTTGCAACAGCTTGTTGTCTGATTGGTGGTTGTGCACCCCAAATTGTCCTGTGTTTGTACTGCAAACCCACTTTCTTATGAATGATTGGTGCACCTGCCACCCCACCTATGTTGTGATTATACAGCAGCATCCCTTTGACTTGATTGTTAGCACTGCATCCTAAACTGTTTTGTGAGTGAACTGAAAATATTTTTTTTTTTTTTAGGGATAGGTCCCTCTGTGCCCCAAACTGATAGTGATTCAGTTGTTGCAGCTCCCACTTTTATTTCATTGTTACCTCATCACCCCAACCTTTGATGCTTATCCTATATCTAACCTTTGATCTCAGTGATACATATCCCTGCATCCCCAGTTCCATGTGCATATATTGTGCCTTTCCTTTCATTTGCGTTATATGTGCCTTTGCAGCCCAGGAATGTATTTACATGACACTGCCCATACCCTTCTTCGATCCAAATGATTTGCATTTAAAGACTCTAACTTTGTAAATTTAGTTTATCCAGTATTGGGGTATCTTTCATAGATTCACATGCCTGAATCATTCCCCGTCGCCGAGGCGGGAGTCTCGGTAGATAAAAAAGTAGTGCCAAAAAATAATTAGTAGTAGTAGTAGTAGTAGGCCCAAAGAAAAAAGGCCCTAAGGCCTATCTCTTAGAAGCCTATCTACCTTGTTATGTAAAATAACCCAAGAATTGGTAGCAACCAATCAGACATCAGCACCCTTCTAGAACCCTCTCAGCAGAGCCAGCTCTCCTCAGATTTTCACCGCACGTCGTGTGGAAGGGAGTCTCCCTGAGTGCCTACTCAGTTTCTTCTTTTCTTCAGTCATGTCTGACAAAAAAGCTTTGTTTAGACCCTGCAGGACCTGTGATAAGAAGAGGGTCCATGTAGACGACCAGCATGAGGAGTGTATTTATTGTCTACATCCTAAGCATGTTGCTAAGGACTGTAGAATTTGCCGGACTTTCCCTCCTAAGACCTTAAGGGACAGAGAGGCAAGAGTTTTGTTATGGTTAAAATCTTCCTCGGCTGAGGAGGATGACAGGGCCTCGACATCTAGCAAGAGAGCTAGATCAATTGATAGTTCTTCCAGTGAAGGGAGAAAACATCATAAGGCCTCTCATGTAACTTCTGACCACTCACAGAAGTCACAAGACTCTGACAGATCCAAGAGGTCTTCAACTACAAAAACCGTGAGTAAATCTCAGGTTAAAACTTTGTCAGTGGGATCATCTTATACTATCTCTGTGACTTCTGCGGCTCCTCTGTTGACGGCTACAGTCTCCACTACTTCGATATCGTCACCTATCATGTCTCCTAGGGCGTCTAAGACTCCGTCGACAATTGCGTCGACGTCGAGCTTAAAGGAAGTTCTGTCAGCATCGTCGATGACAACATCGACGACGAAAACCCCGTCGACGACAACCCCGTCGACGACGAAAATCACGTCGACGACGACGAAGACCCCGTCGACGACGAAGACCTCGTCGACGGCGAAGACCTCGTCGACGGCGAAGACCTCGTCGACGGCGAAGACCCCGTCGACGGCGAAGACCCCGTCGACGGCGAAGACCCCGTCGACGGCGAAGACCCCGTCGACGACGAAGACCCCGTCGACGACGACTATTTCGTCGACGATGACGATCCCGTCGACGGCGACTATTTCGTCGACGATGACGATCCCGTCGACGGCGAAGACCCCGTCGACGACGACGACAATTCCGTCGACGGCTAAGACCTCGTCGACGATGACGATCCAGTCGACGGCGAAGACCCCGTCGACGACGATGACAATCCCGTCGACGCCTCAAAAGACAGCAAGTCCGTCTATGAGGGGAAGCCCGTCGACGAGAGGTTTCCTTAGAGCGATTCCAACTACCCATGTTACGCCTATTGCGTACACGCATATTCAGCTAAAAACTTTTCATAAACAGGATTACAGCAATATTTCTCCTTTGCTGCCTTCGCATATCCTGGACTCATATACGGAAGGGGATGATTATGAAGAGGAGGATGATGAGGGTCCTTTCGGGATAGCTAGGCACCCCTCGGAGTTGCATATTAAGTGTCAGGAGATGGATGAGGAGGATGACTACCATGAGCATGCTTACCAGGAAGGCCTTGCTGCACCAGTTTACAGGCATCCCTCAAGGGATTGGGATCGTAGAGAATCAAGTCATCTCCCGCCTACACTGATTCAGGACCTTCAGGCCATGCTGGCGGATTACCGCCAACGCTTTCCTCCACAACAACCTCTTCCTAATATACAACCGACGGAAGAGTCGCACACGGACATGCCGAATTCGCCGATTCACCCTGCTGGTTCGGGTACACAATCACACCATGATACCATTTCCACTGATGAGGAAGATATCGAAGAGGGTGAAGTACCGGATAAAGACACCAATCTGGATCCTTGGGATGATTACATTATTCCCATGCCTTCTCCACCTATTCCACAACCATCGGATTCTCCTCCAGAGGATATAGGTGGCTTTCACAATTTAATGCAGCGTGCAGCAGTCAGGTTTCAATTACCAGTCACTGTGGAGCATACGGATTGTTTCCTCCATGACTTTAAAGAGGAGCAAAGGAAAATTACCAGAGCAATTCCCATCATCGATTTTATTTGGAATGAGGGGTTAAAGATTATGAAAACACCTGCTTCTGTACCTGCTGTCCTCCCTCGTATTGATAAGAAATATCGTGCTCCTCCAGAGACGCCCTCCTGTCTCATCGGTCATCCCCGACCAGATTCCGTTATATCACAGGCTGCTCAACAAAAGTCCAAAAATCCGGCTATGCCGATATCGACGCCGCCGGATAGAGAAGGGCGAAGATTGGATCTGATCGGCAAGAAGTTCTCTACGATGGCGGCAACTTCTATCAAAGCTGCAAACTCCTTGGCCATTCTTGGTCGCTATGACCGCCAGATGTGGTCAGAATTCTCTGAATTTATAGACCTCATTCCTGAGGATCGTCAACAAGAGGCAAGGAAGATACTTCAAGAGGGAGAACGAGCCGCATCAGAGATCATAGACTGTGCTCTTGATATTGCAAATACCAACTTTAGGCAGCTTGCAGGGGCTGCAGTTCTTAGGCGTCAAGGAGGGCTTAAAGCAACATCTTTTAGGCCAGAGGTTCAAGCCAAGATCATTGATATGGCCTATGATGGAGAATCCTTGTTTGGGAAACATATAGACGAGGCCCTCCTAGCAATCAAGACTGATACGGATACAGCTAAGTCACTAGCTGCTCTCCAATACAAACGGGGATCTTTCCGTGGTGCAAGAGGTCGAGGCTTTGTTTCAAGGGGAAATTATCAAAGTCAGCAAAATAGACAATATCAGTCTCAATATAGACAGCCTTATGGACGATCATCTTACAGGCAATCTTCCTCGAATAGTTTCTCTCGTCAGGGAGGAAGAAGGCGATCGAACAATCAGGGTCGCGACGCCAACAAGAAGCAATGAGCTACGCTGGACGCCAGTCATCCCTCCTTCCCTCCCAGTAGGAGCAAAGATAACAGCTTTTGCACACAATTGGGAGGAGATCACCTCGGATCGTTGGGTCATCGACTTAGTCAGAAACGGTCACACCCTGGAGTTCTCAAAACAACCCCCTACTGCCCCGCCCAGGGGTCCCCCTCCCCCTCGTCTTCACTTATTGTTCAAAGAAGCTTTAATAATGCTCCGCAAGAACGCAATAGAGAAAGTTCCTTCGCCCCAGAAGGGAACCGGGTTCTATTCTCGATTTTTCCTCATAAAGAAAAAGTCAGGGGAGTGGCGCCCGATTCTGGATCTCCGCAAGCTCAACAAATTTCTAAAGAAGCAGAGTTTTCGGATGGTTACACTGGCCGAAGTGTTGAGCTGCCTAAACAAGGGGGATTTTATGGCTTCTCTGGACATGGAGGACGCGTACTTCCACATTCCTATCCTTCCCAAGCATCGCAAGTACCTGCGATTTGTAGTGGCTGGCGTCCACTATCAGTTCAAAGTCCTTCCGTTCGGGCTGAAATCTGCTCCAAGAATTTTTACAAAGTGTCTTGCACCAGTAGCAGCGACTCTAAGGTCACAGGGAATACAGGTATTTCCGTACCTGGACGACTGGCTGCTCAAAGGCCCTTCGAAGCAGACTACCGTAGAGGCAGTTTCAGCATGCCTAAGTCTATTCTCAAACTTAGGCCTCACTCTCAACAACAGCAAATCTCAACTGCTCCCTCTACAAAGAATTCAGTTTCTGGGAGCAATGCTGGACACCAAACAATGCAAGGCATTCTTGTCAGAGGAACGTCAACTTCGTTTACAAAAGCTAGCACTTTCAATCGCAAGAAGAAAGTCAGTTTCTGTCCGGAGGTTTGCGTCTCTGCTGGGGATGTGTTCATCAACTATAAATCTTGTACCTTTAGCAAGGCTCCGAATGAGACCTCTGCAGGAACAGTTACATCTACAATGGAAACAGGCCTTGGGGTCGTTCAACGACTCCATCAGGATAACACCTCACATGAGAGTCTCTCTGCATTGGTGGTCACGGATGGAAAACCTGACTTTGGGCCTTTCTTTTCTAACATCTCCTCCAGAATTCGTGGTAACAACAGACGCCTCCATGGAGGGGTGGGGAGGACATCTCCAAGATCTACAGATTCAGGGACGATGGTCCCAGGAATACCGCCAACAACATATCAACAGACTGGAGCTTCGCGCCATTTTTCTCACTCTGCAGGCATTCCTCCCGAGGATTGCAGGGGCCTCAGTGCTGGTCCGAACGGACAACACTACCAGCATGTATTACATCAACAAACAGGGAGGAACGAGGTCACTGTCCCTGTCGCAGGAAGCTCAGGAACTATGGGAATGGCTTACAACACACAAGATATCCTTACGAGCGGAGCACGTCAGGGGCCTTCACAACACGTTGGCCGACAACCTAAGCAGATCCCTGGCAGGCTGTCACGAATGGGAAATAGAGCAGAAGCAACTAGACGAAATTTTTCAGTCATGGGGCAAACCGGCACTAGATTTGTTTGCTACAAGGGAAAACAAGAAATGCCGCTATTACGCAAGCAGATTCCCTCAACAGGGATCAAGAGGAAATGCCCTGTCCATGAGATGGTCAGGGCTTTGTGCGTACGCTTTTCCCCCGATACCACTAATTGCGAAAGTGATCCGCAAAGTGAAGATGGAGCATTGCCGCCTCATCCTGATTGCACCCCGTTGGCCAAGGCAATATTGGTTCCAGGAGCTGCTTCTTCTAGCTCACAGCTCCATCCGTCTAATACCAACAATGACGATGTTGACAAGGGAAAGGGGTCAAATACTCCATCCAGATCCACAGTCGCTGCACTTGCACGCATGGCTCCTGATTTCCTAGAATACAAAGATCTAACCATTTCACAGGAATGCCGTGAGATTCTATCTAAGTCACGCGCACAAAGTACTTTAAAAACTTATCGTTTGAAGTGGAAACGATTTTGTCATTGGTGCGAGGGGAAGGATGTCCATCCTTTACAAGCTCCAGTAGAGCAAATCCTTCCTTATTTGTTATCCCTAGCCAAATCGGGACTTGCATTCTCTTCAATTAAAGTTCATCTTGCGGCTCTATCAAGATTCAGGAAGAGTACCTCTAAGCCTTCGCTCTGTTCCTCTTCATTAATAAAACAATTTATGAAGGGGCTATTCCGCGTCTTTCCACCAATTCGAGCACCTCCCCCAGAGTGGGAGTTGAACACAGTTCTAGCTCAATTGATGAAAAGGCCTTTTGAACCTATCCACAAGGCTGAGCTAAAATTTTTAACATGGAAGGTAGCTATTCTTTTGGCTCTTACATCGGCTCGAAGAGTCAGTGAGATTCAAGCGTTCACCATCTCAGAACCCTTTTTGCAGTTCTCCAAAGACTTTGTTACTCTCAGGACAAATCCACGATTCATCCCTAAAGTTCCGACTCAGTTCCACTTAAATGAGCCAGTGAAACTAAAGGTTTTCTTCCCAAATCCAGCCACTCCAGCTGAGCGAGCGTTGCATTCACTGGATATAAAACGCTGTCTGAAATTTTACTTGCAAAGGACGAAGGACATCAGGCGGTCCAATCAATTGCTTGTAGCTTATGGTCAAGCTACACTTGGGTCTGCTGTGACTAAAGCGACTATAGCCAGATGGTTAGCTTCTACAATTCATTTTTGTCATGATAAAGCCAATAGACCATTACAAAGAAAGGTCAAGGCACATTCTACTAGAACTATGGCAGCATCTACTGCATTGTTCGCAGGAGTATCCTTGGAGAATATTTGTCGTGCTGCAACGTGGAGGAATGTTCACACATTCACGAAGCACTACTGTCTGCAATCTACTCTGCAGGAGGATACAGCGGTAGGACAAGCCGTCCTTCAGCATCTGTTAAACTAAGGTCAGATATTTATATATGTTTCTTCAATTTACTGTTTATAATTGCTATATTTTAAGCTACATTGTCTTTTCTTTATGTAAGATAGATGTTTGAATTTTAACAGAAAACATCTTATGCCTTCTACTTATCAAGTTGCGGGTGTAATTGGGAGTGTATCAGCAATAGTCTCCCACCATCCACAAACGACTGTATGCTTGGCATACTGCTTGCTACTCTGATTCAGGCATGTGAATCTATGAAAGATACCCCAATACTGGATAAGAAAACAAGTTACTTACCTGTAACTACAGTTATCCAGTATTGGTATCTTTCATAGATTCACATGCACCCACCCTCCTCCCCGCAGAGTCAGTTCTCTATGTTTGGGATATAAGCTTCCCACTCGTGCTAGGAAAATCTGAGGAGAGCTGGCTCTGCTGAGAGGGTTCTAGAAGGGTGCTGATGTCTGATTGGTTGCTACCAATTCTTGGGTTATTTTACATAACAAGGTAGATAGGCTTCTAAGAGATAGGCCTTAGGGCCTTTTTTCTTTGGGCCTACTACTACTACTACTACTAATTATTTTTTGGCACTACTTTTTTATCTACCGAGACTCCCGCCTCGGCGACGGGGAATGATTCAGGCATGTGAATCTATGAAAGATACCAATACTGGATAACTGTAGTTACAGGTAAGTAACTTGTTTTCTTCTCTATAATTTAACTATCCTTTCACTAAACCATGTTTTAATCAGTCACTATATCCATCTTCCTTGTATCCATATTACTTGCAGTTGCAGGCCTTTATCGATATACTGCTTCCCTAGATATATTAGGCCCCTCATCCCGCACTCATCTACTCCTCCATTCCCACTTATATGTTTTCCAGGCAAATCTTCCACTACCTACCTCATCTAGCCCCTTCAAATAAACATGAAACATTCTACAGTGCTAAAACCCTGAGCTCTTACCCATTTAATTTGCTCTGTCAGCATGCAACAAGATACCTTATGTAAAAGGCCACTTTCATTCTGACCTCTCTACTACACTTTACAGACAACTAGAGCCATGGGTTGACATGAAAGACTTAAGCTCATTATCATCACTCAAACATATCCTGCCACATTCTCCAGCTAGGCAATCATATTGGCAGAGGGATAGACCTCCTAAACTACAAACCATATATGACTACGCCTACCTAAATTCAAGACTCTCCTCTCTGATCCTTTGAGTACTGCTTTACACTTTCATCATACCATTCAAAATCTTCTTGCATCTCATCATGGGCAACTTATTCCTTCTCCATAAATCAGGTTTACTCAGAGATTGAGGCTATTGGTCTGCTGGCTATCCTGAAGCAGTTTCATGGCCATGCTCCATTAATCGGATGTAATATTCACTGAAAGGATTTTCATGGATTGTGCTCCTCAATTAAGGATAGATACAATTTCCTGTGGGACTCGATCTGTCCAGCAGTTTTTAGAATGTCTTTACTCTGGTTCTGCTTGTTCTCATTTTAATGATTTAAATAGGTTGTCATGTGAGTAGTTATGTCTGGAGAACTATTGCTGAGGAGTACTGCTGATAGGACATCTGCTTTGTAGTTTTTAGATATCCCTTCTGCTTAACTGAGTGCTGACTTCCTGCTTGATATTTGCAGTTTGCATTAGACACTCTTCAGTCCCTCCATTTAAGTCCTTAGAGTCTATACTGGCTTTCCTTACATCGGCAAAGACATTAAGCGAGAGGGTTCTGATTTGATGGACTATTTTGAAAATTTGCGTCATTGACTTCTAGTACTGATCCCTATTTTAGACCCAAAGAAATGCTCTCAATTCATTGCTCCCATCATATTATTGGCGCATTCCTTTTCTCCTAATGTGACAGAGCCCCCCTGCAATTTTGTAGATGTATATAGGGTGTTGATGATGTATTGTATGAGTTCTGTCAAGTTTGCCATTCTTTGAAATTGTTCAGCTTTCCGCCCATTACTTGTTTTTTTTTTTTGCAATTGTTGCCCTAAGTGGGACGGGTATGCCCAGATGTACTCACCGTGCCACCAGAGTCAAGCTATCCTGACTGATATAGTTGATACCCCGAAACCGGTCCTAGTAGGCTTGCTTTCAGTCCAGGGAAAACATGGCCTGCCAGTTCGGGCTGGACTGTTCCCATTGGGAGCAGGGTCAAGACTGGTTTGCATATGGCTGGGTCGAAACTGGAATGGCGTGAGTAAAAGAATGATGGATTTAGGGCCAGATCTCTGTACTGGGGGTGAGTGACATTTTGACCTAGGACCTTTTCTTCATCATTTTTGGGGCACCCTAGACAATGTTTACTATTACTTTTAAGCATTGAATTTATGTTTCCTAAAACACTGCCTAAATCATGAGTTTGCAGAGGAACATTTTAGTTGTATTGTTTCAATGGTACAAAAGCTCATGTTTAGCTGATCATGTAAATATTTTTACAGGTATGAGGAAATTAGAAAAGAAGATATTGGAAAAAGCTGGATATGTGCAGAGTGTCAACTCTGCTGTTATTCCTGTGGTTGTGACTCTGGCGACTGTCTTGACCTTTGTTGTTCACACTCTTCTGAAGCAAGAATTAACTCCATCCACTGTAAGAATTTCTTTAAATTTCTTCTTCT
This sequence comes from Triturus cristatus, assembly GCF_964204655.1. Taxonomy (NCBI): domain Eukaryota; kingdom Metazoa; phylum Chordata; class Amphibia; order Caudata; family Salamandridae; genus Triturus; species Triturus cristatus. Next base: position 575,619,726 of record NC_140595.1, on the reverse strand, counting down.
ATTAATACAGTAATTGAGTGCATTGGCTAATCTAGTGCTCCCAGTTTTTTTTCACACTTCATAAGGTCTGATATATTTCAAGATAAGTAACTGTGAGCAAAAAAGTTAGAACTTGTGAAAAATTATTACAATATCTGAATATATCACAACATATCCTTTCCAAATGTGTATATTTTTGATCTGCAGCAGGTTCAGATAAATGCTTAAAAATGTGACTCTCCTCTGTTAGAAAAGTGTTTCATCATCCTTGGTTATACAATGAGTTATGGCATGGGTCAATTCAAAGGGCACATGGTTCACTTTAACATCCTTCAATGGATGACAATGTTAAGCATGTTTTAGTCCTTTCATTTCATTTCTCAGGCCTTGTCATCACACAGATGGAATGTGGGATAAATCATCACCCTTCTGCTTTCACTGGAATCCGCTGAAATGGTCATTTAAGCTAACTGTGTCTTGATTAACGTACACACAACCCAGTCAAAAGCATGCAAATATCTTATTGTTTCAGGCTTCTTTGGGTCCTTTGGTGTGTGCCACAATTCCCCACTTATTTTGGTAATTTGCCCATGGATGCCCCTTTTTGACAGTATAGCAAATATAACAGGCTTACAGAATTTTAAAAGGAGCCTGGGTAAATACATGTATTAGGAAGAATGATTATTCTTTTTTGAATGGATGCACATGGTAATGGGAATAGGTTACAATGTTTTGGTCAAGCAACTGGAGAAAGAGACACAGCCAATAAATTTGAGTAGATTTACTAGAGTAAAGCAAAAATATAAACATTATAATGGTGTGTGATGTGAATGTTGCAGTACTCTGTTCAAAAGGATAAAAAAACATGATTATCTTAGCTCCAGCAATTATTCGAAAATAATGAATTCAATATAATGAAATGCATTTCTTAAGTATAGAGACCTGTTTGGAGCCAAGTTTATCAAACAAGGAAGTACGCTTTACTCATATGCTCTATTCTGAGATTTTATTGTGCAGCCTAATATTTGCTCTATTGAAGTGAGGCATTTGACAGTAACTGTGCTACCTTCATTTTGAAGTCTCATAAGTGTATCATGAAAGCTACAAACAATATCAGCTCTATCCAACTTAGGTCTTGTGAGCCCAGATCCATGTCAGATTTTCAGGAATGCCACAAACTATGGGCCTGATTTAGAGTTCGGTGAAACACATTACACCATCACAAATGTGACTGATTTCCTATCTGTCATGTTTGTGACTGAGTAATCAGTCCGCTGAACTCTAAATCAGGCCCTTTAAAATCAATTTCTATTTAGGTTCACTCCATGTAGATATATGTTATATGTATGTTGTGGAAATCTGGCATGCATCTGTCCCGCTTTTTTAACCAACCCTGATCTATAAATTGAAATGTTCATATTTGTTGATTTTGCTAAATCTATTAACTGTCATGAATGAATTCCCCTTAAAATCACAGTTGATGAATGTCGTCATTGGAATCTTCTTATAGTTGATGAATAGCCTAATGCTTTAATTGTATTTAGTGTATTAAGTTAGTAGGGACATTTATACCCCAGTGGGTGGTTTACCCGGATCACTGAGGAGACCCTTTGTGCCCCCCCCCCCCAGTGTATTGTATGCCCTGTCAGGAATTAACTGCTGCATTGGTGATTGCTTCTGCATGTTACTGTCTCCAGCTCTACATTTTTTATTATTTTTAGTTCTCCGATACAAACCTCAGAAGCAGGGGTTCAGCCGGATAAACAAAATAAAATGGCCCTGATGCCTGAGTGTTTATTCTTTGCACTTATGGGCTATTGTTAATTTTGCCTGTCTGGATCAGCCAAGCTTATCAAGGCGAAGTCAAGCAGTAGATATCTCTTGCAGGACGCCTATTCCAAAACTAGTGGGCCTTACAGTCCTACAGAGGTTGATGGCCAGTGGTCAGTGGGCTTCCATCATGGATTGACTGCCTGCTACACTAACGGAGGCTCTACCAGGGGTTAATCAGTGGTGCCCCCACCTCTAAGTGGGGCAGGGAACCATGAGATTGTCGGAAGTGGCACACCACCAATTTAGAATTGGCTATAGGCCCTTGTGAGATATTAAGAGCTTTCTGGAGACCATTATCATTAGTATCACATGTAATAATGTTATTGGCAAAGTATATGGGGGATACAAGTTCTATAGGTGGGAACAAATTACAATTTACCTCGCCACCATTTAAATAAACTCTTCAGATAGCGTTTGAAAAGTCCAATCACACGAGTGGAGTGCACTATTAGTTTTTAGGCTTTTTTTTTGGTTTGACTATTGCCTATTTGCCACGATACATGTTACTCATATATAGAGCCCACCTTTGATGCAGACCCAAAGTAAAAGCTTACTTCAAGAATTACATTGATCATTGTTGACAGGTTGACTAAGAAAACATAGAATCTTAGCATCCATTTTCATAGTCCACCATCTTATGGTAGTCTTTGAATTAGTGTCAGCCCAATTACTGAAGTAAAATAAATCTTTGCTGGAGGACAAGGCATAGCCAGGAAAAGATAGTATGAGGAGTCTTGTGAATACGTAAAAGCAAGGCTGTTGCCCAAGAAGGAGGACATGGCAGGATAAAATAACACCTTCACCTAATGGAATCAGAACTTCAGCTGGTCATTTGAGAAAAGCCCTGAGGAGAAAAATAGACAGACTATTTGTATGGATATTACCAGATCATTTACAGTCACTTAACTTAATCAATTTTCCTAGTCTACTATAACATCTAAATGTGAAGTTCCCTCACAAACTCCTAGAGTGTTACTTGTTAACCTTGAACTATAGGGTGATCATCAGGAGAAGTTAGCAAATCCTTCTGCAATCTCTGCATCAATGACCAAAGTACCTACATCATGCCTATTCTTCTACTCATGCTTACAGAGCCAAACCAATAACATGCCATGCTTTGTGCCCACCACACATAGACCTCTCTATTATACTCTAAGAAAGTACCCATGCTGCCACCTCAACAAGAGTGATAAGTCTATTTCTATTCATGCCAATTTGAATATTAGATTCTAGAGGGAGTAATGTCACATGTTGCTTTTCTGTGTCAGAAGCTTTTCTTCCAACCACTGAATAGTTGGTGAAAAAAAACTTTTTTTCCTGAAAATTGTATACATTGACCCCCTTCTTACGTACTGACTGGTAAGTAGAGGTGTGTGAAGATTTTGTGTAATTATGTAAATTTTCGAGAAAATTGCACAAAATTATGTAAAATGCTAATCCATCATTTAGTGCTTCATTTTAGTGCAAAATGTGTCCTTCTGTCAAATTTGAGGACTCGTTTCACATTGAAAAAAGCAGCACAGAAAAAACAAGTGCAGCGAATAGCAGCCACTAGCGTTCTTGTCGCTCACATTAGTCTCACGCTCCAGCCTTATAATTTTGTAGAAAATGACAGCATAATTACTCAATATGGTGTTATCGTGTAGTTTCGGAAATTTCACCTAGGAAACATAACATGAAATTCACAAAATGAAGCGCATTTTGGCGTTATAATTTAAATTTCACCCGGGATTACGTGTACGCTTCCCTGAATGTTACAGCTGATTACTCCAAACCTAAATTATTCTTAAATAAATTTTTTGTTGTTGTGACAAAGTGGGAAAATGCCTCATTATCTCTGCGGTTCCATATAATTACCCTCTATCCATCTTATAGACTAGCTGAATGGGAGAGGAAAGTTCTCATTAAGAGAGGGATTGAATTCTCTCTTGCCAAAATAACTGTGTCATGGCTTCACTGATACAACTTGGTTGGAACAAATACATAGTCTAGTATGGAGTACATACCATGTGCCACAGGATAAAAAGAATTTGTCAGGAGTCTGTATGAGCAGTCCGTTATACATCCACTGCCTCAAGGTCCATTACAAACGCCTCTTATGACAATCTTGCAACTACTCCTCCTGCTGATAATTTGGATCTATATTGGTCATGCTTAACAACAGCTTAAAACCCCTACTCTCTACTAAATCTGAGTCTGCTAGCTTCAGGACCATATCACTAATCCTTTCATGATCAAGGATAAAAGATAGAGAGGGAGATACAACAATATTAGCATAATGCTTTCACAATTTCAAGTACACAGAACAGCCGGAGAGCATGCTGAGAAAACATAACCATGTATTCCTGTTGCCTTAAATATTAATGCATCTTTTCACATGCACGTGCACTGATATATTACCTAATCAAATTAGAATATAATTTTTATATGGATCTAAAGTGTTCTTCAGCCTTAACATGCATGCTTCCTGTAGGTCTGGAAGTTATTGTATGTGAGCTAGTGCATCTGCATGTTTCCTGTAGTATTATGTAATTGCACTTCCAATACAGTCAAACAGAAGCATGACTTTAGAAAAATAGTGAATTCAGCATTATGTATCCTTCTCATCATTTCAAGGACATCTCAGATTATCTCCATCTGAAGATCTTGCCTCCTGCTCATTAAATAGTTACATTTCGGTAACAGTTTCTGCCACGTGTTTATGCTCTATGGACATGTATTGAAAGAAAAGTGTATAAGATTCTTCCGAATTTGCATGTATTTTAGCTTTAAATACTCCAACTGGCCTTTTAAGCGAGAGCTCTGGTCAACTAAAATGACAATTTTCGCCTGAATATTTGCTGTGCCACTTGCTTATTTGTTGCATTAGTAGACTTTTAGACCTTCTAACATGTTGTGTTTTATTATAACAACCTCATGGCATCTTCTCAAGTCTTTTTAACTGGAAATCAGATCAATTCATTCAGAAGAACTGTTTACTAGGGAGCCCGATGGAAGCTCTGTACATGCTAAGAATCTATAGCTCTTTCTATTGGCATTAGATGAAGAAGGAAACACACTGGAATGAGACAATTGGGTTTGGAACCACAGTATGATAAATTCTCCTCATTGAAAGGGCATAAACCATAACTGGTTCCTGAAATGGGTCAACCATGATTGCATGTTTCCTGGGGCACCCCATAGTCTAGTAAATGGGTTTCCCCTTACATGGCATTCATTCCCTATAGCCATTTTCAAAGGAGAGGAGCCAAGGCCAATTTCCAATGCCTGGCAATATTGCGCTTCGACAGTAGAAATCCTAAGCTAATAACGTATGGGCACCTCTAGGGAAAGCCACCTTCTCCATAATTCTTAAGAGTGCCAGTTTGAGGATCATGCCAATAGGGAGGTGGAGGAAAGCAGTTAACATACAAGATAATGCAGACTAGTATACCTGAATCATCCTACGACTACAAGTAACATGAAAATAGTTTGCCTTGGGACCTTGGCATCTGAAGCACTGTGGGAAAGGGACTTTACCCAATTTCCAGAGTCATGCTGATGTGACGTACACCCTGTGCATATGTTTGAATTGAATTAAGGGGAGTCTTGAAGAAATTGCTAATTGTCTAGCTGCCATTTTGCCTCTCACCTGTCGCTGTCTTTCAGGGTGCATGAGTCCGCCTCCCAGGGTCTAAATATATGCCAAAGTTTGTGTGCTTAAGAACACCAAACATGTTTTCTTAACCTAGAGATGAATGTCTTTTCAAAATTGACCAGTATAATCTCCTAGGCCCTGGGTGAGGTGTCTGCATGGGCAGTAAGAGCACCCACCTCAAGTTATGTCTAGTTACCCTTGAAGGCATGAAGCTGTTTTGGAGACAAAAATAGGGGTGCAGGAATCAACAGCCCAGTGCTTGCCCCGCCAAACCACTCCACTTCTTCTTAAAACTTACTTTTCATAGAATCCAAAGAATCCATGAATTTTCTCTTTTTTGCAAATTCTTTATTCAAAAACCCACAGCCAGCACAATTCCCCTTTCCTAAGGCTGTAAATAGCACACACTGCATCTAGGAATATAATAAAAATAATGCAATAACCATTACTCACACCCAAGGACATGGCGGGTGACGTGATGTGGTGGAAGAACGACATGGGTGGAGGGAGCGAGCAAGGACTGCCCAGGGAAGGCCATGTGGCTCTGGAATCGGCCCGCATCGGCCCCCACACAGTGGATATCAACTGACTATTGGCCCATGATAGCCGAGCCAGAGCAGAGCGGGGGCCACGCTGGTCCTGAGTGTGGCCTGTGAGGAGGAGGCCAGAGCCACAGCCAGAGACGCGGAATGAAGTCGGCATCTCTGAAGTCGGTGTGAAATCCGCCGGTTGGCGCAAGTAAGGCTAGTGCTGCAGTTACCTCCGTTTATTGCGGAAGCGGCCGGCATAGGCCAGTGCGGCTTGCACCATCAGAGTCCCACTTCTGCAACCTGTTTTACCGGCACTTATTCCCAATAATCATCCTGATTGCCTGGAGATCTGTTCCCCATGCTCGTTGCCTGATGCTCCATTACATAAATTCTTTTTTTAACATAATCCACATAGGAAAAATGGTATTCTAAAGCCGGGTCTGAGGTCTGAGTCGGTCCTTTTTTTTATTTTACGATTATGACCCTCCTGAGGCTGAAGTGAGCTTCAACTACTTGCCTCTGCAGTAGTTGTGCTGGGTGCCCGGGTGCCTGGGGAGGTTTTTAAGCCCCGGGCTTGTGAATAAGGGTGGTGCTTGGAGTAGGAATCTCCTACACAACAGCAAGTGCAAGATCCCCAACCTTCCAGTTATTGTGGTAAACAAACAGGGGTAACTAACCAACATCAAGGCCTATTATTATATTGCCATGCTCTCTGGGAAGTCAAGGGGGCACCATTAATTGCCCGGTGCAGGCAGAAGCGCTCTAATGTGCCAACACTTAATAAAGCTCCAAATGCGTCAACAGTGCCACGACAGCTCCAGTAGAACAAACCTTACTGCACCAGAGGCTATGGTCATCAGCCCAAAAAAATCATTGGGAAAAATGTAGATGAAATTTGGTTTCTTAAAGGACACTGTGCTTTCATAAAATAAAGACGCAAATGGTCTGCAAAGCCCACTACAACCACATTTGCCTGGTGCTTCTGAATTAGTATCCAGAGTATCGGTGGGATGTCCAGCGGTTGATACCCCTGTGGAATTAAAAACAAAACTGGTGGCCTTTCAGTGGGAGGACAGGGCTAAGAAAAAGCATTCAAGTTTTGGTCAAAAGGCGATCTCAGGTGTTAGATCCTTTTAATAGCAGACCTGAGTTCATCCAATCAGAGTTGGCTAAAGTTTTTGAGGCAGAAGTTCACAGCCCCAAAGGACCAGACCTTGCCATAAGCATTACGGAGCCTAATGAAGCATTGATCAAAAGCATGGACACTCAGGTAGAACTTGAGGTGCATCATCACTCCTCTATAACCATAATAAGGCTCACCCCTCAGTATTGGCTGGTAATGATCCAGTTTTGGGACTTGTACAGCTAACAGCAAAGGGTGCAGTATTTACAGTCCATCTAAAAAATAGAACACTGTCAGAGGAGGAGGTGCCGTCAGAAGAGGTCTTCCCAGCATATCAGGTGGAGCCTGCAGTGTTAGGGAGGAAAGAATGCCTTTGGTATGCTCCACTTTATCTGTGGGCCCAGATATCTCTCTCCAAGCTGATACCTTGTACAGCAAATCACCCAGACAGGAAGGGGGAGACAGTAAGACGTGGGATATCTTGCTTTGCTCATTTCAAGCTGTAGTTAATGCTTTAACATATCAGTCAAGTAAGTTAAATCTACAGGTGGACCTTCTTAACACAATGCCTCTTTCCTTTACCGCAATAGAGTCAAAGATTGGTGCACTAAACTCACTGGTACAGAGGGCCCAAGTTTAAGCTCAAATCATCTCATCCTGTGCTTGTAGCCCAGATCTAGACAAACTGGCATGTCTTCCAGGCATATTGGAATCGGTGTCAACAGACTTTAAACTACAGCTGAAAACAGACTCTGGTACAGCAGTAATACCAACGGTAATCAATTTTGCCAAATGTGCATCTAAAGATCAACAACAGGATACTTTCTCTTGTAATACGAGGAACCAAAGGTTGTCTAGCCATCAGTCCCTGGGGAACAGTCAATGAACTATAGCTATTTCTAATAAATAATTGCCTGCTAAAGAAGCTACAGGGGTTATTGTAGATTTGAGTGATTTGGATTTGGAACTGCAGGGTAATTCAGCCGTAAGGCCTCGCACTAGCAAGCACTTTATTAAACCTGGCGGCAGTGACAGGAATTGACACCAATCACTTTCAAATAAAAGTCTTGGGCCCAGTGAGTCTGTAAAAAACACAGCCCAAGGGTCGGGTCCATCCATCGAACCTGTTCAGTCTACAAAAAGGCAGCGTAAGAGACTTAGGAAAGCCCAGAATAAAAAGTCTAATTCTGACACGGGTAAAGCACAGTCTGGACATACTGGTCAAGTCTATTCCATTTTTTAACCATCTTTAACGACAAAAGAGCCATCTAGTAATATGGGAGACAAAGAGTCCCATACAGAGGAGGCAAATATTGACAAAGATATGATTAACGTGATTACTAATAAAGCCAAGATGAAATCCGCAAACAACCTAAGTTTAACTGAGTTGCAACCTGCCTTAAATTTACAAACAGTTACCCCTCTCCCTCAGAGAGAGGTGGGTCTCATTGCCCAGGGGTCACAACAAGAGCAAGCCTCAACAGGAGGTGATCAGATCACAGGAGGGGGAACCATTTTTTTAAATTACCAGGCCTCAACAGTAACTCGCTTTGCAATTATGGAAAATAATCCGTGCAACCAATGTCCTGCAGAGAGGAAACATTTTCCCACTGGTGTGAGGACAACTTTTTGTCATGAAAACCAGAGAAAAATTAAAGGTCAGATTCAACAGCTCGTACTTGCAGCCTCTCTAATGACTATTAAGGAACCAAAACGTCGTTCAACAGCCAGCTCAGGAGTATAAATCATCGTTAATTTTGAGACCAGCCTTGACCATTCCCCCCCCCCACCAAACAAAGTTTGTAATGTGATTTTACACCAAAGTATAAGTCAAGGCGGCATTTTGACAGAATCAATAGAGGGGCACTGCTCCGCATGGTTCAAGAAATTCCTTCCTTAAGTCACATTAAATCATATGATATTCACTCAGTTAATTTTTCATATACTCTACTCTCGGGTTCGGAAGAATTGACCATTATTGCCTGGGCAACAGCTTTGCTAGCAGAACAACTTTGGGCAGAGAAGCAGGTATTTTTAAACCTGGGAATTTAACTTGACAAGAGAAGGAAGCATACCCTCAATTTCTCCAGTCTAGCAGCCGTGGTGCCTGCTCCTTGGAAACAGTGCTGGGGTTCTCAAGGCCAAAATAAAAGACCTGTTGGAAATATTGTTTATATTCACCCACTTTTGGGAAAAAGGATGAAACCATCAGATATTTGTTAGATTTTATAACCACTAAATTTGCAATAAATCCTGCTCCTTAGATTCTTATGACCGTTAATTTTAACATGAACCTGCTCCAGGCGGTGTCCAGGGATCACATAGGGGAACAAATAGATATGATGTGGCATATTTCAATGTGTCAGTCATTTAAAAAGAGTAAAGATGCACGCTGGAAGCAATTCACAAGCAATATGGAGCATCTGGGCATGAGAGTTTTGAATGGCCAGGTGGTCCCAGATATAGGGGCGCATGCAACCAATCACTCAGTAAACTTCCAATCAGTTATAGGTTATAATCTAGTATCTCGTCCTCTATTTCATAGGGTGACTAAATATGAGTAGGGAAATAGGCTGGAAAATGATCACCTGCAGCAAATGATTTCATTACAATTAAATGTCTCCTTGCTTGAACACGCTTTACAGGACATTGGTTATTCTTTACCGAACAACTATAAAAAACTGTGGTGGTCTGTAGACTCTTATGCGAAACAGCCACCAACCCTCCTGAACAGTTGGCTCAATTTTCTATGCTTTTACTGGAGAATCAAGCTGGCTTCCATAAGACGAGAATCACTATAGCCTCGGTACGACTCCTGTTTAACATATATAAGCAAGAAAAAAGCTCACTCATGCTTTGAGGATGCTGAGAAATAATTCAAATTAGAGTAGACAGAGCGAGATCGTTCCTAAATTAATATCATCACACCAAAAAGTTGCATGGGTTTCAGCGAAAACAGAAGCTAACCGATATTGTTGTAAAATCCTCTTAGCCTCCAAGCAAAATTACGCCAGACAATTTTGGAAATTGGTGAATCAACCTAATAGATCGACAATGCATTTTTCTTCTTCGACTATCTCAGAACCTTCCTGGTCAAATTACATAGAGCAAATGTATGGGGGTGTGGACCTAGCAAAGTAGGGACGTTGGAACGTGGCAAAGGATCCCCCAAAAGCTGGTATTTTAAAGTTGGAGGAGGAAGCTTCTTTCAAAGCGATCTCATTGGGAGAAGTGGAAAACATGATCTACAAGAGCCTTCGAGATGGGGCTCCAGGCCCCTGTCATACTTCCACTTTCACTTTACAAGCAGAATCCGCAACTCTGGGCAAATAAGCTTGTCATCTTATTTGATTATATCCTCCACAACCAAGAAATTCCAGACAGCTGGAGGGGGTCAATATTGGACCTAATCCACAAAGCCGGTCAAACCTCCCTACCTTCTGATTATAGGTTGATTGCTATTCTCCTTAGAGTATTGTACACAGATACTTAGACAAGAGTTGAGTTGGGAACGGTACAACAGACTCCAAAAAAAAGTCCAACAAGAAATGGTCTAAAGTAAGGCTTTGTAGTGCCTCCACTTTTATTTAACTTATACCTTGCCAGTATTACTCCTGCTTTAAACAGTATTAATTTGCATTCACTGACAGTGGCTGGTTTTAATATTGCCCATATGTTGTATGCTGATGATGTTGTGTTGATTAGCAATACAAAGGTGGGGGCTTAAGTGTTTAATTAATACAACTGCGCAGCATGCTGTAGATCATGGGTTAAAAGTGAATCTTTTTAAAACAAAAGCCATGCTAGTTTTAAGGGGATGATCTTCACCACCAACATTTTGTATAGAAGGGCCAGCCCTTGAATCTGTACACCAGAGGCTCATTTAAGAATCAGAGTGCTGCAATTTAATGAATAAATAATTCATTAGTTGTTGCGTTCCCTGCAGAATTCTTCAAAAGGTCTATCTCCACAGCCACTCTTGCAAGTAATGACAGCTAAACATGCCCCTTCTCCAGTGTATGCGGTTGAGATATTGAGAGGAAAATCTGATAAAATTATAGACAATGTCATGGTAGTAACTTATCGTTACCTGTTTAATGTACCTCAGCAGGCTTCACCAGCCCAAATCCGTCTTGAGTTTGGCATTAGGAGGCAGTGCATAAGTGGTCTTGGAGCGTATTTGAAATGTTGTTATAAGTTAAAAAATCATCCAAGATCTGCGCTGAGTACTACTGTGTGGCAGGCAATAAGTGACCCTAGACATATTGAAGCACAAGAATATTTTAACTTGGCCCTATCTACTTTTAAGGCAGAGTAGCTTTGGGCTTTAACCCTTTCTCAAACTACATTTAATAGGTTTAGAAATGGAAGAGGAAAAAAGATTTCATCTTTAATGGATAGAGAGGTGTTAGCTAAAAGAGCCCATGCATGGATGGTTCATATGGCCCCTTAAAAGTTTAGTCACATTTAGTAGGGTTGAATGGATTAAAACCAACATTAAAGCTACTGCGCTTTGACTTGGAGGTTTGCAAATTTGTTTTAATCCACCATTTTGGAGGAGATTGCCTACAGAGACATCATGTCATCTTTGCATTTATTACAGGGAAGACATTTGTCCCATTGTTTGCTGCTGCCCAATCCCAATGGAAGAGCATAAAAGACTGTTGAGACAGTGTTTTAATAGAAACGATGTACGAACATGTAGGCTTGATATTCTGTCAAAGTTTTTAAATTTATGTCCATTGCTAAGTCCAAACTTGCAAAGTGTGAGTTGTAATGGCCACTGTTAGTGTTACAGGCAGTGTGTAGGAGGCCTAATCATATTGTGTTAGTTTTATTCTGAACAGTGAATTTTACTGATGTGTATGATTGAAGATGCAAAACAAGGTAGTTTTTACTGCGATTATAGTTTAGTCATAAGATGAGAAATAATTTTATCAAAGGCACGTTGCACTTTTCCGACTATTTGGCACAAATTGTCATTTAACCATACATATTGCTAATAGATATATTTTAGGTGTACTATCACTAAGTTAGAGCTACAAGGCTTCTCAACTATAAGTGTTGCAAATTGGAGCCCTCCTATTTAGCCTCGACTTGCAAAAAGCCATTCAGTTTATATTGATGAGTTGGCAGGTTGTAGTTGTGGATTACTGCTATAGAGTTTAACAATCTTTTATTTTGAAGCTTATGAAGTGAATCTTGTTTTTTTTTAATTCGGTGGTTAAATTGTGATACATTGTAAGTTTTAATTTGTTGAACAATAAAAAGTATAATTTCTTCTTCTATAATACAATACATAATAATAATCATGTTAAAATTATATATACAGTTTTTTTTAAAGGTTTAGACGATATTTTTATCATCCTCCTATTTCATCTATCCTATTCAACTCAGTGAATAATAGTGACTTTCCTGATATTTACTTTCTTGCACCTTATTCTTAATCAGTAAAAAAGAAAAAAGAAACAAGAAAGTAAAAAAGGGGGGAGAGAAGAGGATGGAGAAAGGGGGAGAAAAGAAAGGGAAACGTGAAAAAGTGCAAATCCTGTAGTGTTTTTAATGGTGGACAGCTTTCTTATTAAAAATCTTCAAATATAAAACATATCAGTTTTACTATCACTCAACTATGCAGGATTAGAGAGATCAGCTGTCTGTTTCAGTAATAGATTTTTTTCCACAGTGAGTTCTTACAGTTCATATTGGTTCAATCACATGGTCTTGGTCTGTTTTTTCTTAAAGTTGCCTGAGTCATTTCACATGTTGGTACCATCAATCTTTGATGAAGCGTAGAATCAGTTGTTAAATAAACGGTGTTCATCATGATTTACACTAGCGAGTCATTTTTTACTGATCCATCAGTACGTTACTCAAAGTTGGTTAAACTATTCATTATATTATTCCATTTGGTATTCCGAGACATCTATTTTCCATTTGGTACTAGTACATCTTTCTGATATTTCTGACACATTGGCAACCATTTCTTACAAATTATCAACCATAATATTTAACTCACTCAACTGATCATCAATACTACCTGCAACAGAAAGGGATACATTTCTCTATTAACATGGACTCTTAAGCATTAATAGCCAACTAGTTCCCTACTAACACATCTTCACCACTGTTTATAACATTCACATTAGTCCTGAGTAGCAACTGACATAATGGACAAGAATTGTACTTAGCAAAAACTCTGCGACAAAAAGAACAAGCATTGGCATAGCCAATAGGTCTCGCCTTTGGGGCCTTATAAGTGTTTAGTTATCCAGCACAATTTCCTTGGTGCAGCAACATCAACTGTTGCATAGATAAACACTTATAAGGTCCCAAAAGCGAGACCTATTTGCTATGCCAATGCACTTTTTTTTTTATTCTTTAACCATCCTGCACAGCATTGGGGATGCTGGTCAACCACTGGCAAATACAATAGGTCTCACCTGTGGCTTTGTCAATGCTTGTTGTCAAATATCATACAAACACATACAATTGATCTGCCCAGCTTATTTCATTGCATAATGAGTTGTGTCACTTTAGATTGAAGTCCAATGCAAAAGACGTTTCACTACTGCCAATGAAACACTGTAAAAAACACGTATCATATAAATCCAGATCCAGCACCAAAACAAGCACAACCAACCCAATGTACATCTCTGCACCCAGCAGCAGGACAAGGCTGCGTTTTTTATCAAAGACCACAGTTCCAAACACGTCTTGCAGAGCAGGGGAAAAAGGTTTAATTTAGGATGGTGCATTCTGACGTATCTTCCTAAAGAGTCATTTTCAGAATTGAATTTTTTAAATTTCTAATTATACACAACAAAATTATCGCTATTCATTTACCAGATACACCTAACAAGTATGGGCAACGCCAATAGGTCTGGTTTAGATAGATATATCCGTTAGTTGTTGTGTGACGTTTCTGGACACAGTAATACAAAACTCGGAGACATACACTCATACTAGTAGCAGTGTTAAGCACCGGATTATAGTTTACATGTTGAAGCCATGCCTTTAATTACACAGGCCTCGCCTTTTAGAAAGAATTCCTTTTTATGCTTCTTTGTCTACGTCCCTTATAGAGACAGGCTACCCCTACACAAATACACAACTTATCCCAATTAAAGCACTGTAACCACCATTCGGAATCCAGTTGAATTGCCGAAATGATAGATGCTCTAACAGCTGTTTAAAGACAGAAAACACAATACCTGAATTTTGGAAACTGAAGGGTAGTACTAACCAAAAATCTAATATACACCATACTCTTAAAATAAACCTTTAACGGCTCATAAAGGATAGCTCAGAACACTTCTCTGTGAAAATGCGCACAATAGCAGTTTGGCTTGTGCTGGGATATAGGTGCAAAATCTAGAGTGGGTGAATGAGTGTGTGTGTGTGAGTGTGTCATTTTACACTAAGCATATATTTCACTGAACATTACAGCATAAGTTTTATTATGCGACGTTATTCATGAAACACTGACGTGCTTTGCTATTATTTCATCATGTTAATTTTTTGGGGGCGTTTGCACACTGCCCAAGACAAGACAGCCACCGATGACAGCGAATAAATAAAGATAAGCCCATCCCTAGCAAAAGCATCACAGGCTTACAACTTATGCCCTGGTACTGAAAAGGAGCTCGTTAAATTAAAGCAATATTCTGCCTCATTAAGGGCCGGCACCTCAACTTGTATGTCGAGATCCGGGAGTGACGGACTATAACGCTGCTCACTTTGGTAAACTGCTTTACCACAGAGGCGAAGGTTTTACACAATTTGTGAAGCATGGAGAAAGACGACGGGCTTGCCCAGGCTAACACGAGCAAGAACAAACAAAGATTCATCGCGGTAAAGCGCGGCTCGCGCACCCGCGCACATGCACTGTAGCACTAGGCTGGCCTGGTAGCACTTTTTGGAGCCCTCTCAATAAGTCTCGCCAGACCAGCGCATGCGCTGGGTCAGGCGAGACCTAAAAAGTGAAAAGGGAGATTTTCACTGCGAGAAATCCCTCATAGTGGCATGTATTTACTTGGGAAGCTGGTAGCCTGTCAGTCAAGCCACTTACAGATTGTGTTAAATGTTCTAAGGGCTGAATTCACATACTCACATACTGATCTTTCATAGACTCAGCAGCCACAGATTTAGGGCCTGATTACGAGTACGGCAGTCCCAAGACCGCCATACCTGTGGTAGCAGTCTGACCGCTGCCTCCTCGGTGGTCCGACCACCCTATTATGAGATTGGCGGTCGGACTGCCACAAGCCCTACTCAAGACTGCCACCACCACCATAATCCCAGATCCTGACGGGGCGGCAGTCGGGAAATCTGCGGGCAATGGATGTGGTACTGATGTCAGTACCGCTGTGGTGATTATGAGCTGCCTTTCCACCAACCTTTTCATGGCAGGTACACCAACATCAAAAGGTCAGCGGAAAGGCAGGGAAGGGGCTCCAAACAGGACCCCAGGGCATTGCATCCCATGGGCGGTGTGCATGTGGGCACATTTTGTGCCCCCCTCTGCTTGCACTGTTGTCAGTGCACTGTGTGCCATGTATGACATGGTGCATGGTACACAGTGCACTCCTAATCAGCCGCTAAATGTTTGAACCAGCCACTGAAAAGATTAAATAAGTAAAGAGTTGTGTTGGGATTGATTTATGAGTGAGTGGAAACTGTGGTATCTATTGTGTGTGCACTCTAAAATGAGACATTTGTCCATCTACCTACTAGGCAGGCTTGAAGCACTTAAAGATACTGGCACAAAGTTGCAGTATTCTGACATGCCTATCATCTTCAGGAGCTTACTTAGAGGAATTTGCTCGAAATGCCCAGGTACGTATTGTTTTCAGGGTGTGTTTGAGGAAGGTCAGGGGCCAACAGTCTTACTACTACATCCTGTGTGGATATGTCTTCCATGGCTGCTTAGCCCGTACACACCCAGTCATCCATTCATATGAGTACAGTGTGGCTCACAAAATTTCTCATGAGCATTTGAAACTGAAGGCAGGAAGATTATGACAAGAACTTTATTTCAATAGGCTGCCCATGTACATTCATGTGCATTGGAAGGATGGCCCATTTAGAACTTTATGATGGAAGCTCTATGTGTAAGCAACATCTTAATCCTACTAAATGTCACTAGAAGAATGTAAACAAAGAACAATTTGGCATCAGATACAGGCAAAGCACAACAAATGGGAATAGGAACAAGGTGGATAACTGCAAAACTGATAGCGTCTGCTTCCACTCTCTTCAGTTGTGTGGGTCCCATTGAATTCTTGAACCAACCACATGCCTTGTTTGGTTTCTTCATTGCTCATCTTAAAGAGGTACTGCATGACATTTCTGTTTACTCATTCCAATATTTTAAATTACTGCAAGAACAATTAGTGGATTGTGGATGATTTGGAATGTGGTATACAAATGTTCTTGAAATGTTCTAACCAGTAATTGATGCTCCAATTTTCTTTTTTTTTTTATTATTATTTTTTTTATTGATTTATTGAGAGGCAAGAGCATAACACAATAAATACCATATCAAAGAAACCAGCTGACTTACAGAAATATAAACCAAGGTTAAGACATAGGGAAGTACAAATGGGGAATGACAGCACCGAACATAATTGACTAGGTCTATATAGGCTTTCTGTAGGGGGAAAACAATTTACATTCGAAATTATATCGATTATTGATAATAAAGACATCAGTGCTTTAATCATTCCTCTAGGGGAAGCCAAATCTTATAGGCAATCTCACACCTCATTCTTCCCCTTAATAAAAAAACTGCTGACTCCTGATTAAACAAAGCCAAAATTCTGTCTCGCCAATTAAAAAAAGCGGGGGCTGCGGGACTTAGCCATTGAGAGGTGATACACAGACGAATCATAGACATGGCAATAAACAAAAATGCAGAAACAGGAGTCGTTCTTCCAGATAACTCGCTATCTGCACACCCCATTATTACCAACTCTGGAGAGATGGTAACTGGAATATTAAGGACCCGGTTTAGGAAGCACTCAATATCATAGAGGAATTCCCTCAGATTCAGGCAGGAATGGAACATGTGTATAGCATCTGCGGCCACAAGGCCACATCTTGAGCAGGAATCACCCTTCCGTGCCCCCCACTTTGAAATTTTTGCCGGTGTATAATAGAGATCGAAGATTGACATAAAACTTTGCGTCTGTAGGCTGCCTGAAACTAAGATAGAGCCTGCAAGATCTAACGCTGGCCTTACGTCCATGCCAGTCTTGCCCAATTTAGTCTCCCACTTAGAATTTTGAATATCAATGTCATCAGGTAAGCCAGATAACATATATTGATATATTGTGCCAATTTTATTTCTTCTTTGACTTAGTTCAAATAGAGTAACCCTTTCGAACAATGCAGGTGTTTCATGTAACTGTTTATCAATAAAGCTTCTGATCTGGGGATATTTAAAGAAGTCGTGAGAGCTCAAATGAAACTTGTCCTTTAAAAAAGAAAAAGAAACCATTTGCCCGCCTACACTTAGATCACCAATACAATTCATGCCTGATAGCTGCCACTTAAAAATAATATGATCCTGAAAAATAGTAGGTAGAAGTCGGGCAGCTTTAAAGGGGTATCAAAATTGATATTAGAAATTGACCATTTATGGTGAATTTTCCGCCAGACTGAGAACATGGTAGCTATGACTTTGAACCTAGTTCTCTTAAAATAGCTTGGCTCCAAAATGCACGTTAATATACCCTTAGCTGCAGAACCCAGGCCAATCTCGTAGATTGTTGGTCTATTCGAGAGCGGAACCTCTGCCCTATCTCCTAGCAACGGTAAGCCTAAATATTGAATCGAGACAGACCAATAATATAGCAAAAGATTAGGGACAGCCCATCCACCCCGATTCCTAGGGAGACACATCCACTTGGCTGCCCTTCGTGAGCGACGATACCCCCAGAGAAAATTGTAACAAATCCTGTCAGCCTTAACAACACTCTTTCGTGACAACTCTAGGGGAATAGTTTTGAAAAAATAGAGAAATTTGGGGAGGACCAGCATCTTAAGTACATTGCAGCGACCATACAAAGAAAGGTGGAGGTGGTCTAGCCTTTCCAGCTTGGTATTGACCGACTTTATCACTGGAAGAATATTGATGTCGGGGATATTATCAACCAACGCGGTAATTTTAACCCCTAAATAAATTGCTTCAGATACCACAGGGACAGCAGAGGGACTCATGGCAGTTGATTGAACTACCTGCGTTTTTGAGGCATTCAATTTATAGCCGGATAACTGACCAAACTGATCAGCAAGAGTTGTAAGAGCTGGAAACGCAGAACTGACATCACTGGTTAAAACAACTATATCGTCCGCGTAGGCTAATGTCTTGTATTCGGTAGTTTTGATCTTAATCGGCCAAATGTTCCGATCTCTTTCAATTTTACCAAGAAACGGGTCGATATACAAGGCAAACAGCAGGGGTGAACAGGGACACCCCTGCCTTGTACCTATACTAATATCGAAAGATCCTGATTGATGACCAGATATACGGAGTACCGCTGCAGGAGAAGTATACAATGACTTAACAGCCCGAATGAATTCAGTGCTGAAGCCTTTCCAACGGAGCACGGCCCATAGAAACCCCCAGGAGACCCTGTCAAACGCCTTCTCGGCGTCTAACAGGATCACCCCGAGGGGAGCACTGGTGGCCTTAGCCCAATCTAAAAGGGCAATGACTCGGCGAACATGGTCTGCCGTGTCCCTTCCCGGGATAAATCCATGCTGCCGAATGGACACTAGTGGGGGAATAACCGCCGCTAGTCTAGAAGATAACATTTTCGAATACATTTTTCTGTCGGTGTTTATCAGAGAAATTGGTCGATAAGAGGATGGATTTAACTGGGGCTTATCTTTTTTCTGAAAAAGGACGATAGTGGTTTGAGTCCAGGAGTGCGGAATAATTCCCCTCTGTGCTCCCCTAAAGATTGACAAAATATCCTGAGATATCTCGGCACTAAATGCCCTATAGAATTCTAGGGGGATGGCATCCGGGCCAGCGGCCTTCCCATTGGCCAGGGATTTTATCGCCAACTCAACCTCCTTCCAGGTGATTGGGGCGGAGAGAGCCTCATTTTGACCCAATGTGACCCTTAGAGTATCAATATTATGAAAAAAAGCATCCAACATGGGTTGAGTTAGAGAGTTGCGCTTCTCTTCCGTATAAAGTGACATATAAAACTTCAAGCACACATCCATGACAGCCTCTTGAGTGTCATGAATATTGCCCTGTAAATCCTGTATTCTACTAATGCGATTTAAGACACTTCTCTGTTGAAGTCTTTTGGCAAGAACTCTGCCCGAATTTTCACCAAACTCGTACATCATTGCCCGATAATGGGCAAATTTGGCAGCCAGGTCCTGCCCGAAGAACTCCAAAATATTGGCCTTAATTATAGCCACCTTCTGCTGACTCTGCTCGGCATTAGACCCTTCATTAATATTGCGTATTAATTCTATCTCTGCAGTGCGGAGCTCCTCCACTCGACTCTTGATCTGCTCCTGAGTAGTCTTATGTTGAAAAGCTGCAAAGCTCTTAGTCTCACCCCGTACTGCAGCCTTGACCGTGTCCCACACAATACAGTCAGAGGCAGTACACCTGTTAATGTTTAGAAATTCCGGTAACCACTTTTTCATATGTTCCAAATAGACCGGGTTCAATAATAATTTTCTTTCGAATGTCCACGCCCTAGGTGGTCTGGGCGTGCGAGGAAGCGGATACAAAACAATGAGAGGGTTATGGTCCGATAGGATTCTTGGATAAACCGAGATAGAGGAAACCTCTGCCTCCTGGTCGGACATATAAAAATAGTCCAAGCGGACTAATTTGTTATGGGGAGCAGAAAAATATGTATGCCCTTCTTCATCTTTCTTATGTCTAGCCCAAACATCGATAATTCCATGTTCTTGGACTAAGGAATAAAGGGCCTTAAATACCTGAGGTTTCCTACCAGAGTATTTTGTGGACCCCGTAAAATCGAAATTCCCGGGCAGACTAATATTCAAATCCCCACACAGAATCATAGGTTGAGGCCATCCTGCTAATTCTAGATTTAAAAATCTAAAGATTTCAGGATCGTCCAAATTGGACCCATATATTGTACAGATGGTTCTGTTCTCAAAAACTAAATCTGCTATCACCCATCTACCCCAACTATCCTCCAGGACCCTTTTGCAACACCCAACTCCCCGTTTCAGTAAAATAGCCACCCCTCTGACCATAGACATCTGACGGGAACAAGCTATTAGGTCATAACCAGGAACTTTCAGACTATCCCGTTTACCCCACGTAATGTGTGTCTCTTGCAGACACACAATATCCATTTGCATAGTGTGAATAAGTTTAGCAAACAGGGCTCGTTTTTTACCATCATTTAGGCCCCATATGTTCCAAGTGCTTAATCGCAGTTTATCCAGTCCCATTTGGTCTCAAGGATGAAGCTAAATTCAAATGCCACCCATTGTTGCTTTTAGTAGCAGCCAAAATTACAGAATTTAACATAGACCGGACTAAATACAAATACAAAAACATAACTAAAGCATTACACAAAAACCTTTGATTCCCCCCAACAGCACCCCCCTTAATCCCACCACTAGCTCTAGCCCTTCCCTTACCCCAGGAAAACCCTGACCCACCCCACCTCCCCTCACTCCCACCCCCCCACACCCAAAACCCCCCTTATAGGGCAGCAGGACCTAGGTCCTTGTGATGAGAAGAGCTGGTTATATCGGCTCCCCCCCTGGATCCTTCACCCCACCTTTAACAATACACTAAGTGCCTTCGCCGAGTATGAATCAAATAATCAGAAAAAAATGAGGAGAGCCCTCCAAGCTAATGGCTAGGCACCACATTTTATGATTCTAGACTCCCCCCAGGATAGTGAAAAATTACGTACTTAGCAAACTTGGCTATAACGAATTCAGAAACTCCTTTGCCTGGACTTCAGAAAGAAAAAATTTAACCTGGCCCTGAAAAATTACCTTCCATTTTGAGGGAAAAAGCAAAAAAGCCTGAGCCCCCTTCGTTTGGAACAGAGCAATTAGTTGGCGGAGCTGCCACCTCCGCTCAACAGTTGCGGGACACAGATCTGGCCTAGCAAAGAATTCACAGCCTTTACCTGCTCTTTTTCTATCGGGCCTAGCTAGGTCAAAGATTTTCTCCCTTGCCAAAAAATTACACAAAGAAATTAGGATTGCCCGAGGCTTATCCCCGGCGGAGTTTTGTCTTTGTTTGAAAGGAAAACGATGCGCGCGCTGTATTTCTCGCTGCCAGTCCCATTGCTTTACATCTGGAAAGGCTTCCGCAAAGAGTTCAACAATAAACTGCCTGGTGTCTGACCATTCCATGCCTTCAGGAATCCCCAGGATCCTCAGGGTATTCCGTCTAGATCTATTTTCCAGGTCGGTTAGCTTCCAAAGCATATCATCTTTCTGCGCTTTAATGAGGTCAGTAAGACCCTTCTGGGTTGCAACCTCATCCTCCAGAGTAGAGATTCTTTCCTCAACTTCAACGGTTCTGGCTGCAATGTCAGAGCAAGTTTTGGCTATTCTGCGTATAGAATTTTGCATCCGACGACACGCCCCTTGAGTACGGGGGCTCTTCTGGCGAGTCTCTTCGCGATGACTGATAAATAATTGACAAAGTTATCTCGCCTGGTGGAGTTGGAAGAGAATCAGCCAGAACATGGGTCGAGGCAGAGGCAGAGGCACTAACGACTGCGCCAGGTTGGGTAGAAAAAGAAAAGTCCCAGGCCATTGATCCAAGTGATCCTGAGTTCTTACTAGACAGTGACACCCCTTGGTCTTTCAATTTAGAGGCCTTACGAACTGTACGGGGACCTCGAGATAGATTTTCATCCTTGGGTGCATAATCAGACTGCCAGTCAGCCGGATCACTATCGTCATCTGTCAGCTCCTTATCAAGATCATCATCATCAGATGACCCTGTATGTTCTGAGAGGGAATAAAATGTATCAATTCCTTCAGGCTCACGTAAGGATTCATTAGGATTGGACTCTATAGAAATGGCAGTAAGCACTTGATCTGATGCAATGGCAGAGGTGGCAGTTGAGGCAGTTGAGGCAGTTTCAGGCAAGGATTGAGAGGAAGTAGGAATTGTTATGCACTGCGGGACTACATTTCCCATAGAAATAATATTCTCCGGGGTCTCATTAGCATCACCCGGATCTATATTAGAAGAGCCCAGTGGAGTATGCTTATGGGATTGAACCACCATAGAAGAGGGAGTTAATAAAGCATCACTACACACTGCATGAGTCGCCTCCACCAGCTGAAGAGCTGTATCACCCACCTCGTCAATAATGTCGGATACCTTTGCTTTTACCGACTGCTGCTTAAATAATGCCGGTAAAGTCTGTTTGATTTTTCTGCTGCCGGTTGCAGCTAGATTGCCTCCTGACAAAGAGGCATCATGGAATGCCTGCAAATCTTTGGGAACCGCCGCTGGACTGGCGGATCGTGCAGAGAACTGTGCTGACGCTGCCACCGAGGCAGCCGAGGCGTGAGTCTTGGGGGGAGGGTTCTTCGCCGGGAGTCTTGGAGGCATCGTCACCACCGAGTACCTCCACACAGGAAAAGAGCAAGACGAGCCGGGAAGGGCCCCGCAACGAAGGATGGAGGAGCGGCACCACGGCCGCAGCAGTCCGCCGGTAAAAATCCTTTGTGTATATAACAACCCCTTGAACATGGCAGTCCCTATCGGTTTTCGGCAGTTCCACAGCGCTCCTTTTTTTTTTAAGCGAAAAGTTATTGTTGTATAGCCGCCATCGTTCCTCTACAATCGTCGTCACTCCACATACATCCCGGGGGAACTCTCAGAAGAGGGGAATTACACCAAGAGGGAGAGGATACACCACCAACTCAACCAGCCGAGCGAGCGGCCGCCCTCTTGCCCCAAAATCTTTCCTTATGGCTGATGCTCCAATTTTCTAGTGCAGAGTTTTGAACCAACATCATTGCTGTAGCAAAATAATGTCATAGTTAGGCTTAGATTTTGTGTGAATTATTTTGTTCATGTTTATCAGAGATTTTATTTCCTTCTTGGTGTATATGATGGGCCATACCATGTGCTTTTTCTGCATTTCATAGTTTGAATATTTTACATTAGTCATGTTGTGTGTCTCACTATTTGTTACTATTCCTATGTGGAGTTAGGTATTGTGTGTTTGGCAGTTACAAAGAGGTTGGACACCATGAGTGTACCTGTAGTAGGGTTCAGTCATTCCTGTTTCTTTCTTGCACAGCTTGTGCTACTCAGGTAACAATACATACATACAAACATATCTATGAACCTTATTGATCTATGGATGCAAGCAGAGTTCAATAAGACTCTGGTTATATGTGAGGAGGATATGAACTGTTGTAATTTTTGCTTCAAGTTGCTTTTATTTTTATGCATCTTGTTCTGTGGCTCTAAGGTGTAATTGCATGTGTGTGTGTGATTATCCAGGCACCTTAGTGCAGTTGACTCAAAGCAGATGGGTAGTGTATTGGGGTGCTGTTTGATGGTGAGTGTGCGTTGTTTTCTTTGTTTACATTACGATATGTGTATTTGGGTCACCGGTGATGTACTTTTGTGTACTGTTTTTACCAGAAGATTATATAGTGTTTGGTTTGTTTAGTAAAAAAATTGATGCGTGCAAGATACTGTAATTTGCTTCCCAAGTCTATTGTGTCTGTGCTATAATGTCATTGTTGGGTTCTGCAAAATGAATGATGTGGAAGAGTTTTAGAACTTGAGTTTTCTGTCAGTTGGAAAAGCCAGGTTGGAGACTGTCTGAGGAGAGGACTACATTGCTCCATTTGGAAGTGCAATGAAGACAACTGTAGTTTTCATCCTATCCAATAAACTTGTTTAGTGTAACTCATCTACAATGAATTGGATGCCAACCCTTTCCACAAGATACAATCCCCTACAGAAAAATGTCTCCATAGGACATGTGGAAACAACTACAGAAAGAAGCACTGCACACACATCATGAGTTGCTTTTTGCAGATAGCTAGGGACTATATGAACTGGTCTACTGCTGTCTCCTCACACTACACAGCAGGGCACAGGACAGCTTCACAAGACATGCAGAGACAACAGCAACACCAAACTAATGTGGTGTCAATGCGTCTGGAACTTTTCATGGGATTAGGAAACTCCTATGATGTAGCATGGATCCCAGTTTCCTATTCTCATCACACTTTACAGAGAATACAGAAAAGCTCACAGGGACCTGAAAAACAGCACCTAAAAGAAACACTTGTCTGAGTAGTCTGCCTTGCTCTTGGCCTTGCTGGTAATTTGTAGGTATCTAGGACAGCCCCAAGGATGGACCCAAAGATGCAGCCTATTATAGTCCATTGTTCTGATCATGCCAACCTCCCCCTGAGGTCACTAAATGCTCCACGGGGCACTGAGAGACAGCAACAGAATCACAACACAACGCAATCTAGTATTGGGTCTTGGATACGACACACTGTGTATGTGAGTTAATATCTAGGTATATTTACCAATATTGGGTTTTGTAAACAGTGTTGGGTAGTCAACTATATCAAATTCTCCTAGAATGTGAAGCTGTTTGAGGATAAAGGATAAGAGGATATGATGAACAGAGTTCATAAGTTTACACAATTGAAAGAGGGCCGACTCAGTAAAGTGGAAAGGATAGAGACCGGATTCAAACGTGTTAGTTGTGCACCGAAAGGTTTCATGTAAGATGGTTGGAAACAAGAAGAGCACCACCGTGAGAAAAGTGGTAATTATTACACAAGGGGTGGTAAGTAAGCAGTTGGGGACAGCAGAGAGCGGTTAGATTTTCTTAAACTATGCTATAAAAAAGGTAGACAAGACTACTCACATTATGGCTGCATTTCTTCAATTGCATTTTCTAACCAGATTATTGCGGGAATCTGACTTTTGCCACTTCAGCCTATTCAGATGAGGGTTTACTAGCATAGCGCTACAAGCTGATGTGGACATTGACTTTCACTTTGATCTTCATGACAGGACACTGGAATGACCCAAACAACAGTTTTACTCACCTGCATAAATATGCTGAATTCTTAACCTGCAAATTTGTGAAGTTAGTTCTCTGCTAAGTTAATGATATAATAGTGTGTGTAATATGGTAAAAGGTTACCCGTGAATATGGATAAATCACTAGCCTTTGTCTACTTAAAAAAGCTCACAATTTGCTAACTAAAATTAACTAAAATTTACAAAGCCTCCCCTACCTATCCATACCAAGGACTAGGTCAGACCATCAAGGCAGATGGTATGTGACAGCTTGCAATAAAAGTCTATGAGCATCAACTAAAACAAAAGCTACTATCTCTATAATTGTTACTTACATTTCCTAGAAGTGAAAGCACAAGAATAATAAAGGAAGATGATGAACAATAGCTAATGATTATCGCGCCAATGATCATATGAAACCCATACATTTCCCTTTTGATTAGTGATGTGAATTATGTAAAATCATCTATCTCCCTAGAACTTCCTGAAGTATTTAAAGTATATAATGTACTGTATTAAACATCAGTAAGAGTTAACTTTACCCCATTATTTTCTGAACTTAAATGTCTGGGGTGAAACACTGATATGATAGATACTTTTTTATTTCACTTCTCCACTGCTTGGTAATTATTATAATTCTCCATTTTAAACTACAGGAAATACAATTGCTTTTATAATGTATTTTCCTAGGTTCTCAGTGCCATCTGACAATGTGTATGACTGGTAATGGTCCCTCAAATTGTGGAGAAGGAGCAGGAGAGCCCAGCAAATGGGACTTCCTGGGTAACTATAGTGAAGTGAAGAGGTAAGGTTCTATAGAAACTGTGAGAGCCTGTGCCTCTTAAAAATAAATACTTTAATCATTGCTTTTACTGCAGCCAAATCTCCACCACAGAGAGATATGTGTACGTTTCTTAATTTCACCTACAACGTTTAACCTACATGTGTGCATTTCAGTCGTTTAGATAGAGTTAGATAGAGTTGAGGCACCTTCACTCTTTCTAAAATGGCTAGGCACAGGACTTAAAAGACTAGCTGAAGTTGTCACATATCTTCATTAGAACTGTAAATTAATATACAATAGTTATGTTTAAAGTTCCTTAGTTACAATAAGGGCATTTTTGAAATGTTTGGGACTCTGTGTATTAGTATAAGGGTAATACAGGTGGATTGCTTGTCTACAGCTCAATTCCTCCTGCTCTCATCAATGTATTCTTTCCTTTATTTTGAAGCTCTGGCTAAAGTGTACATTTCAAGTTGTTTGAATTACAGTGTATGGGTTTCTCCTGTGATTTAGGATAAGACACCATCTTCTCCTCCACTTTTCAGTCTCTTTGAACTAGAACATACGTCCCCTTTCATAGTTAACTGCCTGAGCCATAAATAGAGTCTTTTGCAGAATAAGATTTTTAAATTTTTTTATTTATGAAGTTTTTATAAAGTGCGAACAAGACCAAATTTTTTGTGTAAGAGCGTTGTGTAACATAACGAATAGCAGCATATATACAAGGAGCAAAATACAAAATATACAGCATGAAAAGATAATACAAAGAGAGAGAGTGAAAACACCACCAATGAAATCAAATTGGCATTGATAGTCGCCTCAGATAGGAACGAGATTATTCAGAAGTCTAATTTTTACTTTGTTTTTGGAGAGGGCAAATGAAGGGATGGTCCTGATCTCTGGGGGAAGAGAGCTCCAAATTCTTGGGGCAATTCCAGAGAAAATTCTCTTATAGGTTTTCTTTTTGTGAAATTTTCGGGGTTTCAGCAGTAGGGAGCATGTACCACTAGCAGCTCTATTTCTTCCACTAGAACCAGTTTCAGAGCCAGGTGGCAAAGAGTGTTGTGGTAGATGGCTTTGAACATCATGCACGCTATTTTTAGGTGGATCCTAGATTCATAGGGTAGCCAGTTCACAGAGTGGAGGGCAGGGTGATGTGATTATCTTTTTTACAGCCTGAGATGAGCCGTGCAGCCGCATTGAGGGTAGCCCTCAGTGGTGCTAGTTATATTTTTGGTAGCCCAATGAGGGTAGCATTCCCATAGTCAAGTTTGAAGATCACGAGACCCTGAACAGCCATCTTGAGATCTACATTGGGCAGGAAAGGTTTTCATTTTCTTATGATTTGGAGATGGAAATTAGCCCCTTTGGTTGTGGAGCTGATGTGATCCAGCAGGGAGAGGTTGTTGTCTAGTGTTATTCTGAGGGATTCTGCTGAATCAACAATAAGCGGGGTACAGGTCAAGGTGGTAAGTAGTGGGAGCCAGTCTTTGAAGTTAGAGGTGGGGCTGGTTGGCGAGATTAATAGAAATTCAGCTTTGAGGGCATTAAGTTTGAGGTAAGAGTTAACCAATGTTGAGTTTTATTCAAGATGCTATTGGGAGTGCTGATGTCATTAGGGGAGGTAATCATCATGTATAATTGTATGTCATCAGCGTACATATGGTAGGAGATGTAAGAGCATTTGAGGATTTCAGTCAGGGGTTCCATGTAAAGATTAAGCAGAGTGGGGGAAAATGAAGAACCTTGAGGAACGTCGAAAGTGACTGGCTTCTGATAGGATAAGTCATGATTGATTAGGACTTATTGAGATCAGTTTTGTAGTAATTAGCAAAACCATTTTAAGACAGTACCAGAGAGACCCATCCTAAGTTCTGAGAGGTTCATGTTTGACTGTGTCAAACACTGCAGATAGGCCAAGAAGGATTAAAAGACCGGATTCATTATGATCAAGAAAGCTTAAAGCATCGTCAACAATGTGGACCATTGTAGTTTCAGTACGGTGACCTGGTCTGAAACTAGATTGGCAGGGGTCGAGGAGTTGTTGCTGGTCAGTGTGATTTCAGAGTTGTTGATGAACACATTTTTCCAGGAGCTTGTCTAAGGTTGGGATGCTGGAAATGTGGCAAATATTGTTGGGATCTGAGAGGTCTGCGTGTTGCTTTTTTAGGATAGGTGTGACTTTTTCACTTTTTAGACAGTGGGGCATGGTGCCTTACGGAAGAGAGGCATTGATAACTCTGGTCCATAGGGGTATTGGGAGGTGTGAAGTTTCCTTGAGGAATTTGGAGGGGAGAGGGTAATTGAAGTTGTTTGAAAGTTCAGTAAAAGACAATCGTTTTGAGATGTCAGAGTCCTCAAATATCTAAAAGATGGACCATGAGGCATTGTTTTTTTGTTTTGTTTTTTTGGTCCTAATTTTCCGCCCTTGGTTACCAAATAGGAGCGCAAGAAGTTGCACCTCCCTAGGACAACCATTGAGAGAGAAGGGGTAATATTGCTGCAATCAAATACCCATTGCTATTATCGTGGACGCCCTGATGGATATAACACCACATGGAGTTCCCCAAGCAGCTTAATCATTGGAACATGGGGGAAAGAAAAAAAAAAAGAAAAAAACATCGCCCTGTATACCAATTACGCCCAATTCAACAAAAACCAAAAACTTCTTTTATCAGCATTACCAACTCTTGTTAAATCAACTTTAGATGTTTGTAAAACTGAGGTACGCCAGTCCAGCAAAATAGGTGGGGTCGGGTCCTTCCATTTTTTGCAAATTTCTCTTCGAGCCAAAAGTATGCAATAGAAGAGAAGGTTCTTCGCCGGACCCCCAACTTCAGGTGAAACTCCAAAGATTACAAGAGGAGAGGTTATCAGGATTTCAAAGCCCAGAGCAGATGAAAGTGATATACTTATCGCATTCCAGTACGGGGCCAGAAGGGGACACTCAAAGAACATGTGTATATCAGAGGCAGCTATCAGCCCACATTTCGGACATGCCACTAAAGTGCCCTTAGAAAATTTTGAGAGTCTCTGTGGCGAATAGTAGGCACTATGTAGGGTCAAAAGGTGGTTCCTACGAAGCCAAGCAGGTTTCACTATATCCCACATGATCTTGAAAGATGAAAACCACAAATTCTCGATATTCTGATCAGTAATGGTAGAGGCCCACAGCAACTCTGGCAGTTTGAATTCGCCATCCATCTCTTCTAATAATAGCTCATACCATGTGGAAACCTCCTTTCGGGCTGGAGGCTTATCCAATAGCTGCGTCACTAGATTACTATCTCCTCCTAACACATAACAGCCCTTAGCAGAAATCTGTGAGTGTGCCCAACTTGCAATCTGAAGGTACTTAAACCTAGAGAGGCCCGGCCCTATTTTAGATAGCAGAGCCTCCAATGGAAGCAAACAACCTTCCACAAATAAATCTCCACAGACCTCCAAACCTGCCTCCCTCAATGGTGTTGCAAGACTGTCCTTCAGCCAATCTGGACAACCTGGTGAATTCCACAATGGTGACCTACTTATAAAATAGCCAATCTTTAGAGAATCCCTGAGTTTACCCCAAGTTTTTGCCATGTCTCGCAAAACACCTTCAATTTCACTTTTTTTTAAAAATTTCGGATCTCCAAATTTAAGCAAAAAACCCTGCTGGGTCACACCCTCTCCACTAAATAGTGCTGCAAACATACGTTCAATTGCAGAGTTTGTGGGCATTTTTAGCAACATCCTGGCATGGGACAACTGAAATGCCCATGCATATAGTTGAATATCAGGCGCCGCTAAGCCCCCCTTCTTTCTACGCCGTCTAAGTTTTTTCCAGGCAATCCTGGGTATATGGTCATTCCATATAAAGGAACTAATATGACTCTGAAGTTTAGTAAACAGAGAAGGTTAAAAAAAAGGGGAATGGTGTTAAATAAAAAAGATATTTTTGGCAAGACAGACATTTTTATTAAGTTTACTCTGCCCAAAATTGAAAGAGGGAGTGAAGACCAAGATCGCATAAGTCTTCGACATTCCCTAGCAACATTAGAAAAGTTTAATAATGCAATTTTATTTATATCTGACAATATTAATACCTAAATACCGTAGACTAGAGCTTAACTAAGCCCCTGCCACGGGTGCGGGGTCATTCCAAACCATGATGTCAGTTTTGGAAGCATTAATCTCATAGCCTGATACTTTTCCAAAATCAAGTGCCAGAGCAATCACAGATGGAAAAGCCGTACTTAGCTCTGAGGAGAAAACAAGAATATCATCTGCGTACAAGGCTACCCTCTTCTCCCACCCCCCATAAATAAAAGGTTTAATATTACGCTCATCTCTCAACCGTTGAGCGAAGGGTTCAATATATCAATCGAATAGGAGGGGGAGAGAGGGCAGCCTTGACGCGTACCCCATGATATATTAAACGGCATGGACAACTCTCCGTTTACCAACAAGGAAGCTGAAGGGTTCTGATGTAGGAGTCTCACACCTCGCCAGAATCTCTCCCCGATGTTAAACCTACTCAGGACCCTCGACAGGTACATCCAGTTCACCCTATCGAAGGCCTTGGTGGCATCCAGTGTAAGTACAGCCAAAGGGAGAGACTCTACCGTTGCGATATCAATGGCTGCTATGAGATCATATGTCAGCTCATGTAGTTGTCAGCCCCTCACGAAACCCTTCTGATCTGGGTGCAGAACTCCCATTACTACTGCTCCCAACCTATCTGCCAGAACTGACGTAAATATTTTATAGTCAGAATTTAAGATGGAAATCGGTCTATATGAACCGCAACAAGTAGCTGGCTTTCCTGGTTTCAATATGAGGGTTATAGAAGCTTTATTCCATGAAGTAGGGGGAGACAGACCTTCCTGAAGAATCTGATTGAACAGAGCTGTAAGAAAAAGGAGGATTTTTGTATCCAAGGCAATATAAATTTCAGATGGCAAGCCATCTGGGCCAGTTGCCTTACCCTTCTTACACTTTAAGATAGCAGGCCTAACCTCTTCCTGTGAAATCTCACGATCCAGGGAGATACTCTGTTCAGGCGTCAATTCTGGAAGGGATATATCCTTCAGCCAATCCTCCACTTGCACTTCCTCAATGTCTTTGTCTTCCTGATATATGTTGCTAAAGAAATCCCAAAATGCTCCTCTAATATCTTCATCGAAGGAGTATGTTACTCCCCCAGAGGTAACAGAGTCTATATTGTTTCTAACCTGGTCGGTTTTTACCTTCCAAGCTAACAACTTCCCTGCTCCCTCTCCATATTGGAAGTGAGCTAATTTGCTCGCTTCCCACCTCTCAAGAACCCGTGAATTCAAAACTTAGTCCAATTCCCCTCTCAAGACAACTAGCTTACTCTGCCATTCCTGTAGAGTGTTAGCAGGGACGTCCGGATATAGCACTATTTCTGTTTGCACTATAACCATCTCAGCTTCCAATGAAGTTACTAATTCACTATAGATCTTTTTCTTGTATGTGGCCTTGTTCGTTATCAGGCCCATTAAAAATGCTTTAAAAGCACCCCAAACACACTCAGGGGAGGCTGAGCCAATATTGTTGTCCATAAAGTTCTGGACTTCAATTTGAAGAGAGTTAATAACCTCTGACGATGAAAGCAAAGAGCGATCAAAAGACCAGCTTCTCATGGGGTTTTAAAAAAACCAAAACAATTCTAAATAGACTGCCGCGTGGTCCGAGAGATGAAATGGGAGATACAAGATAGATTGCGTCGAGCTAACCAACTTTTGACTGATCAAAATATAGTCAATTCTCGACTGATGATGGTACTTATAGTTACGAAATGAAACTGCTCTTTGTTGCGCAAACTTTACCCTCCAGATATCTATATAACCTAAATGTTTCATATTATCAAGCAGAAAAGACCTGGTTTTAGACAAAACTATAGCTCTGCTAGTCAGAGACTTATCCAGTAAAGGATCTAAAACTATATTAAAGTCTCCTGCTATGATAGTTGGCTCTGAAAACAAAAGCAAGTGGGAAAATATAGTTTTCAGGACTGAAGGGTCATCGCAATTGGGGCCATAGTATCCTACTATAGTAATAGGAGATCCAGCTACGATTACTGATACAATAACCAATCTACCCCCTGGGTCCACCATCTTAGAAACTAATCTCAGTTTTACAGCTTTCTTAAAAAGAATTGCTACGCCCCTAATATGTGATGTTTGCGAGGTCGATACACAAAGGTCAATCCATCTGTTCTTTTTAACCACTGAGAGCAACTACTGTTCCGTTAAATGTGTCTCCTGGAGTATAATTACCTGCGCATCAGAGTCATGAAGATATTGCATTATCTTATTTTTCCTGGGACTAGTGCGCAGGCCATTAATATTCCAAGAGATAATCTTTAAGTTATTCATGACAAAAAGATCCTCGCTCCATTAACAACACCACCCTCATTCCAGAGCAACCCCAATAGCTTCTCCCACTCCAGAAAATAAACTAAAACAAGAACGAAAATGAGGAATTTTTTTGTTATTACCCAATGCAACCCTTCCCTGTGCCCCACCCATCCCCTCACCCCCCCATGGAAAACCCTAACCCTTACCCTGCCTATCTGGAAACTCCAGAAGGTGGTATCCCCTCACTAAGCTCCCGTCCTTAACCTACTATACCTAATAGCCGTCTGCTAATTACGTGCTAATAATAAAAAAATGTGCCCATACATATATATGTAACTAGGTGTCCATTCTCGTAATAGTTTTTTCATACAATTTCAAAATGGTTTTACATATGATGACACTAGGCTTGCCCAGATGTCCCCTTATCTTTCCCCATATTCATCAATAGCTCATCTGCTGCCAGCACCGACATAATATTGTGCATTTTATTTTTATACATGATTTTCAATGCAGCAGGAAAAACTAACTGAGCCACTGCGCCATAACCTCTGAAAGCTTCTAGCCTTCTTCCGAACTCCCATTGTTTATCTAAGGTGGTCCTGGAAAGATCAGATCGAATCTGGAAATTATATCCCTTCCCACTCACAGATTTCTGCTTTAGGGCCAGATTGAGAATTGCCTCCTTAAGAGAATATGTACGAAAATTCACCAAGATCTTCCTTGGCTTGGTTCTTTGGGGATTCTTCATAAAAGGTTCTCTATGGATACGCTGAATGTCCAGGGTTAGTTCTTCCACTGACTGATCTAATCTCAAAGACTCTTTCAACAATAAGATGATATATTTCTTTATATCTGAGCCTTTGCTGTCTTCCGGGACATTCAGAATACGGAGGTTATTGCGTCGAGCATGATTCTCTAATGTCTCCATTCTCTCGGCCAACATCAAATCCTCTTTTTTAAGCTTAACTATGTCTGTCTTGGCTTCGTCCAAATATAGGGACAGTTCTGTTACAGTACTTTCCAAAGTTTCTGTTCTTGAAGACAGACCACTGATTTTACTGTCCAGGGACTCGCAAAAACTTCTTATTTCAGACTGGTTCGCTACTGATGTTTCGAACCCTTTTTTAATGTCTGCAGATAGAGATGTAAACATGCCCTGTAGGGAGTTGATTAATGACGAGCTATCATATTCTTCGGCTCGGGGGCCAGAGAGAGCAGATATGCAGTCTTGAACAACTTCATGCTGTAAAGCCCCATTGCCCCTACCAGATGATCCCAGTAAGGAGTTAAGAGGAGCCACTAAAGGTGTTGGATCCAGTTCTAGGGCGGGAGGGGGAAGAGGGTACAAAGGCTCCAGATTTTCTGGAGTACAAATAAAAGACTCACATGCTTTTAGAGCTCCATCTACTCTAACACCTCCCCCTTCCATCATCTGACCCACATCATCTAAAGTAACCCCATCTGCGATGATCATATTATATTCCGCTACCCTACTGACAGATATATTCGCAGGATTCACGGGAGTCACCTCGTCGGGATCTAATGATGCCATAGGAATCAGGGCGTTTCCTGAGTGCTCTTTCCCAAGATACTGTTCTGCAAGATGTAGAACCTGTGGGACTACTTTAAAGTAGGATCGAAGGGACAGAGTTATCTTCGACCCTGCGTTGTTAGCGTTTTTAGGATTATTAGCAGCCCTGACAGTTTTGTTTGTATATGCTCTCTTAGCTTTAACCTGCCCAGTCAAAAAAGATGAAACTTTCTTTTTATTCGATGAGCAGGTAGAGTTTGACTCAGGGGAAAGTTGCTCAGGCTCCTTATTTAAATCCGAACCAGGGCCAATTTAAATTTTTGCTGTTTCTATATTTTTTTTCTTCTTAATCCCCTTAGTCCCTTTACAGATTAGACCACCCTTGCCCTTTACTTCCCCTGGGTCTACTACCAAAACACCGTAGTTCACAGAATCAAAACAAGCCACAGAGACACCGCCCCCCCCCCCCCCTGGAACCTCCTACCAGCGTTGTTGCCGTGCAGCTGATCTCTCTCTCTCCGTTCGGTGTACTGGCACAAACACCGGCAGAAACACCGCGGGGGTCTCGGATGAGGCTGCGGGTTTTTCTCCCCTGACGCAGCTCCAGGGCGGCTAGACTCCAGCGCTGCAAGCCTGTGACAGCCCGCAGCAGCTCCAAAGAAACCGAGTAAGGCTGTGCGAGACGCGGTGACGAGACTCGGTCCGTCAATCCCGGAGAGCCTAGACCCGCCCTGTCCACACACATGGGGCTCAGCGCGGAAGTACCGGGCAAACAGAGAGGTAAGCGGAAAAAAAGGATAACCAGACATCCAAATAATCAAAAATTATAAAGCCTCAAGAAAAGATGCCTAAAACATCAAAAAGCAGGCCGAATCATGCAGACGACTAAGTTTTAGCTAATAAGAGAACGCTGGACGGGAGCCCGTGAGCGGAACACCACAGCAGCTCAGCTCGCTGCCGCCATGTTTTCCTCCTTGAGGAATTGTTTTTAGGTTTAAAGGGAAGGTTGCTAAGAAACATTTCCTGCGAGGTGGAGGTGCATTGTGGCGGGGTTTCATGCAGTAAGCAATTCACAGCAAAGCAGAGCTCATTGTCAATTGACTTAGTTTTCTCAAAGAAGGAGGAACATGTTTGACAATTAGGTAGAGTTGTAGTGTCAGATGTGGAGGATTTATGTTTCCCATTAGTTTGTTGTGTCACCAGTTCGAAGAGTTTTTTGGAACTGAAGGCTGTTGAAGGCTGTGTCCAGTTGTTGATGGGAAAACTATGATTTGGTCATTTGGATACACCTATTGTAGATCCTTCTTTTTTATGCAACAGTTTATGGTTTGAAAGAGATGGGGTCTGTCTCCACACTCTTTCTGCAAGTCTAAGGGTGTGGCATTCCTTGTTAAGGCTACATGATGTTAGACATAGAGCTATAGTAGTGCTTAGTGAGGTTTTGAGCATCAACCATATCGGTGGGAGGAGACAAGAGGTTAAGGCTGGTGGTGGATATCATGTCTGGATTGAGATTGAGGGTGTTTAAGACCCAATGTTTCGTTTTCACGGGCTGGCCTTTGTGGATGGTTGCCTTTTCAACAATGGAGAAGGTGATGCAGTGATGATCGGTCAGTCGCAGGGTGAAATAGAAACAAATAGTATGGTCTTTTCCTTGGCTAGGGTTAAGTTTAAGATGGCTTCTTTTATATGAGTAGGGCTGTTACAGACTTGAGTCAGGTTGAGGTTGTGGAGGAAAACCTTGAAACAATTCACTAGTGGAACCTTAGTGTCGTTCCAATGAATGTTGAAGCCACCTAGGAGAATCTGGTTGTTGTATGGGGCAAGGTTGGTAGATCTCCTTGATTTGTTCGATGAAGGTAAGATTCTCACCTGGGGATGGTAGAAAGTGTACAGGTGGTGATGTCATTGGTAGAGATATTGATCATCATTTATTCACAGCCAGATGTTTGAGAGGAAAGTGATTGTTTGACAGAGAGGTTAGATCAATAAATACAAGCAATACCACCCCTAAGACGGATAGCACAATCTTGACAGATGATAGAGTAGCTGGGTGAAACCAGGATGTCTAGTATGGTAGAAGAGAATCATTTAGCCCAAGGTTGAGATCCAGATTATGCACAACTAACTGCAGGAGGGCGAATGGCAGAGGGAAGATTACAGTGCTGGTAGTAGATCTAAAGGTTTGACATATTGAGTTCCATATTACCGGTGATGCATAGAAGACTAGGGATATCAGCCTGCAACAACTGTTTATCAGATTGTATAGTATCCAGCGTAAAATAGAGTATGGGGGTATTAATGTGAATGATGTTACAGTAGAGAAGTGATGGGGAGAGGAGTTATCTAAAATATTGTGTTTGAAGG
Organism: Triturus cristatus; assembly: GCF_964204655.1. Lineage (NCBI taxonomy): Eukaryota > Metazoa > Chordata > Amphibia > Caudata > Salamandridae > Triturus > Triturus cristatus. Next base: position 575,583,519 of record NC_140595.1, on the reverse strand, counting down.
AGAGGTTCTTTAGTTTTGAGCAATACTTAGTAGTCTTAGGAGTATCCCGAATGAAGGTGATGGGATTATGGCCAGACAACATAATGTGATGAGGAGTGAGGGGAAGCGAAGATGAGAGGTTGTAGAGACAAGAGGTAAAGAGAATGTTGAGAAGCTGCTGTCCAGAGGTATTGATGTCAGTGAAGAACCATGTTAAGGCTGAGGAAGTGGAAGACATGTGGTTTGTGGGAGCCCCTGCATGTATAGTGATAGTGGTTCGCTGATTGGGGAGATGTTTATCCCAAGCTGAGAGGGACCAGTGTCGTGAATTCTTTCATTATTAGGTTGGATATGAGGGTTGACTAAGTGAGGGTTGGAGGAATGGTCGGCGCTAATCCAAGGGGGGTTATTGTTGTAGATGATGAGACATCAGGTGTGTTAGTGTGGGCAACAGTCTGGGGAGAAAAGTTGGAGGACGGGTGGATATGAATGGATGGGGAAGTGTATGTTATTGGGAGGGAGATCCACAGGTAGTTGGGATAGGTGGGGTGAGGTAAAGTCAGTGTCTTGTTTGTCCTTGAGGAAAGGGAAGACATTGTCAAAGAGTTCCAGGTTGCAGTTAGAGGACTGAATGAGCACTATGCCAGTATTATAGATGGAGATAGTCACTTCTGCCTTTTAAAAAGGGGAGGGTGAATTGGTTAGTTTGTGATCCAAAGGTATTTCCTTAGGGGTGGAAGGTTTGAGAACTGAGGCTAGAGCATTTCTCCACTGAGCACGACAAAAGATGAAGGAGATAAGGTCATTAACTAATGTATCCATGTTAATGCAAAAATAGTAACAGAGAAAGAACTTTTTCAGGATAAGGTATGAGAGCTTTGTGCTTAACAGTTTTTGTTGCATTTTTGCAAAGATTGGGGGAAAGTCAAAATGAAACGAATTGCAACCAGTGATGGATAGTGAAGGGTTCTGTCTAGCCACCTGTGGAGGTTCCATGATGCTGGGCAAAAAGAGGAGGAGAAAGGGAGAGAAGGGTGGGTATGGGAATAATAGTCAGGTACCACTTAGGGAGAGAATGGGCGAGTATGGGAGCAACAGACTGTGTTGGCTGCAAGTGGCAGTGTGGGAACAATTTACAAGTTCTGTTTCAAACATAAAGCTGGTTGGGGGAGGGAGGCATAGGTCATTATCACATAAAGCGGAAAGTACGTGAAAATGGAGGGAGAGAGGAGGGCCGTTTTTAAACTATCTTGCGAGGGATCAGGTAAGTAAGTGGAGGAGGGGGGAGGATAATTTGTTGAACACCAGAGAACCAAAGAGAGATGCGCTTGACTGAAATATGAAGGGAATCTGAAGATGGGTTTTGAATACAAACATATAGGTAGGAACTTTTCTATAGAATGATGGGGCATGGATGTGTTGTTATCTGGTAGATGTATTAGAAGAGCCCAGTAGGTGGCACCAGAACCTCAAAAATCAAGCTGTAGCACTTTTACAAATCGCTGGGAGAAAAAAATAAGAATATTGCCAGGGTGCACTCCATAAGTTTGACTGCAAAAACAACAAAAAGCAAAGAATTAATGAACATACTGATGTCCAATATCCATGAAAGCAAGTACAGAGTCAGTCCCCAGGTCTCAGATGGAGAAAGCCAAAGAGTCTGCAGAGGATGTAGAAACCACAATTGCTCCACATACCACACCCAGAGCAGTGGAAGTGAGTGAAATGGTGTTGCAGATGTGCATGAGAACCAGATGGCGGAGAATCTGGAGCGGGAAGCGGCACGGCGAGAGCAAGACCAGAGGAAGCGAAAATCAACTTCAAAGAAGTTGAAATTATTGAGGCAGAATTACTGTTCTGGGAGCTCTCAGAGCCAGTGGCGTAACGAAACCTGAGGGGGCCCCCCTGCAAAGTACATGGAGGGGGCCCCCCGACTCACCACCTACCACTTTGCCACACCACCAAAAAATCGGGTATATTTTTAATTGAAACCTCCAACATTTAATGAAATGCCTCTATATTCGCGTGCTCAAAGTTCTAATAAGAAATTGAGAAACACCCTTTACATATAAGCTACGCCATTTGTAACATTATTGTTAAGAGCAGATTATTTAACTGAGACAGAAATCAGAACAATAGCAAGGAGCGGTCCTATTGTCTCAGGAACTGACTATCGCTGAAGAACAAAGAACAACTACATAAGGTCTGAATTAGAAATGACATTGATGGAAAATAACTCGTAACTTTTAAAGCCAATCCCAAACCTGCAATTTCACAGACTCGACGGACAATATACACAAGTAGTACAAAAGATTTAACTCGGTATCCTGCCAGCTCCAAGAGAAATAAACTGGTGTGAATTATGTGCATGCCACACACTTGCGTCTATCCGGGGTTGTGCATGATAATAACCACTCTATAGTATTTAAAATGAACTGAGGAAACAATTTCAATTTCTACCATCATGGCTTCATTAGTAAGCAGGACAAACACAGGCAGGCAAACAAGGCTGAGGATGAAAACTGCTGGACGCTTCAGAACACTGATGCAGACGTTTGTCTGTATTTATCATTTCTGTATTGTAAACAATGCTGATTACAAGATTTAAGGTGCACATGTTATAGACAAGTGCAAACAACACCATAAATAACACATCATGAAGGATAAAAATAAACCATATCAGCAAGTACCCAATGACAGAGTCTATGCTAACTATTGCTGGTGAAGCAAAGGAAAAGGTGCAAACACTTTCAACATGCATAATAAAACAATCAGCAATCCAGCAATACACAAAACTCAAGCGTGTTTTGTAAAGCAATCCCCCTTTCTTCTTGCATCAAGGCGAAAACACTTTCAAAGTGCATGATAAAAACAAGGCCAGCAGAATGCAGAAATAAAGCTGGGTTGGTCAAACAATTCCCCCTTTGGTTTGTGCATGAAGGTGCAAATATTTCAGAGTGACTGGTCAAACAATAACAAACACAGCAGCATGCAAAAATCAAAGCAGTTTAATCGGACTATGGCCCTTTGGTTTGTGCATGAAGGTGCTAGTATTTCACAGTGACTTTTTAAACAATAACAAGTACAGCAGGCAGCAGCATTCAAAAATCAAACCACTTTACTCAACCAATGCCCCTTTGGTTTGAGCATGAAGGTGCACATATTTCAAAATGACTGGTTAAACAATAACAAGCACAGCAGCATACAAAAATTAAATCAGTTTAGTAAACCAATGCCCCTTAGATTTGTGCATGAAGGTGCAAATATTTCAAAGTGACTTTTAAAACAATAACAGGTACAGCAGGCAACAGCATACAAAAATCCCTGTACTGTACTCCACCTAGACGCACACACACATCTAGCCCAGAGTCACTACTCCTGGGCAGCACTGAACATCTACCTGAAGTAGGCCAAGGATTAGTCAAGCACACTGAACTTTCAAAAAAGTGAGTGAGCCTTCAGGCCTCACTCCAGTGACACAGGGTTAAAAGAAACTATTCACTACTACTGATCACTACACAGTATGCTGCCACTACCGCCCATGTGCTGCTTAACACCTGGTGAAGGCGGTAGCCTTCCACCACTATGAGGATAGCACTTTGGGTGACTCTCCTGTTCCAACAAGACCGCTTTCCGTGAGACAGGCCTATGTCATGACACACCCGCATGAACTGTGCTCACTTATGACAAAAAATCAGCAATAGGTATCCAGACAACTGGGCAGGGGTATATGTCTTTAAACATGCAGAGGACGATAGATAGATAGATAGATAGATAGATAGATAGATAGATAGATAGATAGATAGATAGATAGATAGACAATCATATTCTTTAAGGGGGGAAAAGTCATTTGTATGCAATTATTAAGGCATTTCATGCTCCATGAACGAACACCGGACAGCTACGCAGCCCAAAAGAACGCCACCCGCAGACACCATCACCTCATCAGATCAGCCAAAAGGGCTTCCTTCAAAGACCGCCTAGACAACAACGCACAAAACAGCAAAGAGCTCTTCAACATCGTGAAGGAACTCTCCAAACCCAGCTCCAACACCAACGACATCCCACCTTCGGAAGACCTGTGCGACTCGCTCGCCACCTTCTTCCATCGAATGATAGCAGACATCCACGACAGCTTCCACGCCACGACCGCCCCGACAACCACTGAGACCGCTGTCCCCACGACCACAATCCGCACCAACATCAACGACGACAACACCATCAAGATCATGAACACCATCCACTCCGGATCTCCGTCAGACCCATGCACACACCACATCTTCAACAAAGCCAGCACCGCCATCGCACCCCACCTCCGGAAAGCCATCAACATCTCCTTCGAGACAGCGACCTTCCTGGAGAGCTGGAACCACGCCGAGATCAACGCTCTACTCAAGAAACCCAAGGCGGACCCCAAGGACCTCAAGACCTTCCGACCCATCTCCCTGCTCCCGTTCCTGGCGAAGGTCATCGAAAAGACCGTCAACAAACAACTGACCCGCTACCTCGAGGAGAACAGCATCCTGGACCTGTCCCAGTCCAGGTTCCGCAGCAACCACAGTACAGAGACTGCCCTCATCGCCGCCACCGATGACATCAGGACTTTGCTAGACAACGGATAAAACACGACCCTCATCCTCCTGGACCTGTCAGCCGCCTTTGACATGGTCTGCCACCACACACTACGAACACGCCTCCACGGCCCTGGGATCCAAGAGAAGGCCCTAGACTGGACCACCTCCTTCCTCTCCTGCAGAACACAGAGCGTCCACCTCCCCCCTTCCGCTTCGAAGCCACCGAGATCATCTGCGGCGTACCCCAGGGCTCATCCCTCAGCCCAACGCTGTTCAACATCTACATGGCACCGCTCGCCCACATCACCCGACTGCACGACCTCAACATAATTTCCTACGCCGATGACACCCAGCTGATCCTCTCCCTCACCAAGGACCGCCAAAACCAACCTCCACGAAGAAATGAAGGCCGTAGCCGAATGGATGAGGAACAGCTGACTGAAGCTGAATTCGGACAAGACGGATGTCCTCATCATCGGATCCACCCCTTCGGCGTAGGACGACTCCTGGTGGCCGACCGCACTGGGAACACCTCCAACACCCACCGACCACGCACGCAACCTAGGGGTCATCCTCGACTCCACCCTCTCCATGACTAAGCAGGTCAACGCCGTCTCTTCCTCCTACTTCAACACCCTCCGCATGCTCCGCAAGATCTACAAGTGGATCTCCACCGAAACGAGAAGAACGGTCAACCAGGCCCTCGTCAGCAGCAGGTTGGACTACGGAAACGCCCTCTACGCAGGAGCTTCGGCAAAACTCCTGAAACGGCTCCAGCTCATCCAGAATGCCTCTGCACGCCTGGTCCACGACATCCCTCCCTGCAGCCACATCACCCCCCACCTGAGAGACCGGCACTGGCTCCCCATGAACAAGAGGATGACCTTCAAGCTCCTCACCCACGCAAGGCACTCCACAACACCGGACTAGCGTACCTCAACAGCCGACTCAGCTTCTACACCCCCGCCTGTCAGCTCCGCTCCGCCGACCTTGCCTTCGCCACAGTCCCCCGCATCCGAAGAGTGACCTCCTGTGGCAGATCTTTCTCCCACCTCGCCACCAAGACCTGGAACACCCTCCCCATCCACTTACGGCAGACCCAAGACCTGCTGACCTTCAGAAGACTCCTCAAGACCTGGCTTTTCAAGCAGTAGCAGCATTCCCCACCCCACAGCGCCTTGAGACCCCCACCGGTAAGTAGTGCACTTTACAAATGCTATGATTGATTGATTGATTGATTGATGCCAGGATCAAGATCTTGATTGTAGGTTTCGAAAACCTCTCTTTGAAACCATAATAGTATAGGCAAATAGCTTATTACTCTTCTCCTCGAGCCGGAAGGTGGGCATGGTACCATAAATTGAGGTAACACTTAGGTTTTCTATATCATCTCATCTTACTTTATTGTCTATTTTGAGTTTCTTCCTGCTAAAAAAGATCCACTAATATTTCTCTTCAAGATTAAAATATTTTGCAATCTCTTTTGAATGCTAAAGTGGTATATCTCACTATGGTTATAAAAGCAGAAAATGCAGCTGTTAAGGGTCATCGGGTAGGCATTCGGGGAAGCCAATTCAATATTTCACCAAAAATGGTGCAGAGAAAACGAATGGGTTTAAATCAAAGGAAACATTAATCCCCTAATTACCAGTGGTTTGGAAGGAGATGCCAGGATACCGTCTAGCCAGAAAGAGCGATTCCAGACAGTATATCCTCCTGTTCTGAGTACTGGTCCCTAGAATGTGAATTAACACATGAACTGGTAATTACCTGGTCCAAAACGACATGTGGAGCCTCCCTTCTGTGGATAAATCTGCTTTGATTCATCTGTTAGGAGGTGATAAATGGGTGCAGGACCAGGTCTAGCCTTTGTAGGGTGGGTAGGGATTCAGGGGGTATTCGAGGCAATGGGTTCTGATGTCGTAGAAGAGATCAAGTGGGGACCAGGGAATGGGATGTTGGGGCTGAACTCCATGAGTAAGCCAGGAGTATTCCTGGTTTATTAATGAAATTAAGAAGCAAGCCAGGAGTACTGCAAGAACACGTCATACCTACTCATAGCAAACCTTTTGTGAATCAGGCAGTATGTGAATTGAGCTCCATGAGCCAATTTACAAAAGATTTGCTGGAAATGGGTAAGACTTACACATATAGTACTCCTATCTTACTCTTGAATTGTAGACATAAGGTAGACTGTTCAGAGCTTGCTCCTGCCTTGCTTACAGAATTCAAGAGTAAGCCAGGAGTACCAAAAAATTAAGCCATAGCAAAACCTTAGGAGACTATGGCCTGTATCTTCCCCTCTGCAATGCCGTTACACATAGAAAAGATCTGCAAAAGGTCAATTTGCAGACACAATTTTCATCTTGGCTAGCTTTGTTGAAAGTGAAAAAATATATTGCTATGCAGTAAAAATGATCAAACTATGCAGAGACAAACTTTGCGGTATTGAAATGGGAAACTGCAAGCTTCGCAAATGGAAAGAATTGGACACTCTAAATCTTTGCAAGGTAAAAGCAGCTCCCTTCTGCACTCTAACCCTTAAATCTGTTGTGCATCAAATGTCCTCTTTTGGCTTACACTATTACCCTATACATTCTTTTTTTATATGGTTTGTAACATCAAAATTACACTCCGAACTAAGACAAATCAATGACATGAGTGTCCCAGACGTACTTTCAATGCACAGAAAGTAATTTAACTTAAATAAAGGGTTAGTAAATACAAAAATAAAGTAAAATTTAAATGATGGCCACAACAAACCACAAAACAACAAAACACTGCGCGGTCAAGCATTCCCCAGAGTACATGCTCTCTATATTCAGAAATTTGTATGCATCAAATCTTAAAGGACCTTTAGTATGCCTAATATAATCCAGCCCATTGGAAGATGTTTACATAATTTTCCTAGCAATAGTGACCTGATCATTTCATGCTGTTAACAGTGCAGCCGAAATGAGCCCAATAAATGAAGGATTACCCAAACACTAAGGCAAACAACAGCGCATAATACACAACTGGACATTTCCATAGCATGCTCCCTCTTTGCCTTTTGTCAACACGTAGACCAAGCCTGGATTTCCAGCCAACATTTCCCAAGACAGTTGATAAGTCTAAAAGGACAATCTTTGTGTGGAAGGTTAGTTAAGAGTTCAAATTGGTTTTTATTCAACCTGTAATATGGGATTGCTTTCAGTGTGTGCAAGGTGCCATGCGGAGCTGCATGCTCGACTGACATGATGCTTGCATGACGAATGAAGCACTAACAAGCGTAGCTTTATATTCCTGCATTTTTTAAATACATATTGAGTCAAATTGTGTAACACAACAAAAAGTGATCACTATATTCATATGAAAGGTAGAAATAAATACATTTACCTCATTTTATTTGTGGTGTTTTTTGTCCTTTTGTCAGTGCATTTTTTTTAAAATATGGAATTTTATTCTGTCACAATTTTCAAAGTACACGATTTGTACGTTTACTTGCAAGGCAGTGGTAATATGTGCATTAGTACCAAATGTGAATTTCTGGCTGTGTGGCCGCAGCGTAATGGAAACATTTTAATGAATAGAGGAAGGCTTTTTACCTGAGGAGAGATGGAAGGAAAAGCGACTTAACTTAGTTGCTTGCAGGCTGCTTTGGTAGTATCCATGGGGGGCAGGCTAAGACGGCTTGTGCGGTTACATGTGCACTGCAGTTTACACTGCGTGCATTACCTACCCTGCCCCACCCTGTAGACCAGTGGTTCTTAACCTTTTGACTCCTGAGGACCCCCACTGAATCACTGCTGGAAGCTAGGGACCCCCAAGCAATTTGTACGATTTAAATAGTAACTCGCAAAAAATACACAAACAAGTACATATCAAACAAATACTCAAATTACCTCTTGTATGCACATGCAGAACATAAAGTGAATTTAATTAACTGGATATTTCTTTTAAGGTAGTATTTTATTTTGAGATAGCACAGCATGGAAACAGAGGGCTGGGTTTGCCTCTTTCTATTCCTTAGCTGTGGTGTTTGAAAATAAAGCACTATCTCAAAGATATCATGTTAAAGGAATTCACTTAACGTCCTGCAGGTGCACAAAACAGTATAACACAACAAACTCACTTTGAAATAACGCAGCATTAAAGCACAGCAACATAAAAAACGTACGCACTCGTATCTATGTACAGGGCACCATCACTAATGTGGAAGCTGTGTACACTGCACATACTTTGCACAATCGTGAGAAGGGTTCATCAATTACTGGCCTGGACTACATACTTTCACAAAGTTATGCTGTGGGAGAGAAAGATCAGGGCCTAACTATGATTACCAGCCTTCTAATTGGCTTGAACCATTTCTCACTATATATTAATCAGCAGGGGCAGTTGCCGGAGTGCGGAAAGATGTTGTGTGTCACAGTTACAGAAAGGGTTTGTGATGGCTGGAAAAACTGTGATTAAGAGACAAACGTTTTTCACTTTAATATGCCAGATTATTTGAAAAGTATTTATCAAAAGTAGAAGTTTTGAAACACAATGCAAGAAACATTCCTGCCCCCTCCCGGCTGACATTGCTATTAGTGAATTAAGAAGCAAGTCTGTTGTCATTTATATATAAAATTGTAGTGTACGTGGCCTGGATTCATAAGCTGGGTCTGGTTGCTCAGTGGACGAAGGCGTCCGCTGCAGGGGCCTGTGTTTGACCTCATGGTCACAGGTTCAAATCCTGGCAGGTGCACTCAGCCTTTCATCAATCTGAGGTCAATAAAATGAGAACCATTGAGTTGGGTAACAATAAACATCTATTATTCCGCGCCAAGATACCTCCGGTTGAACTTGCGCTTTACAAATGCATGTTATGGTATACTTGGAGCAACTTTTTGAGCTATTAAATCAAACGCACAACAGGTTTTTGTACAGCGCCCATCCTGAACTCAAGTATTTACGGTAGCGCTTAAATTAAAAAAGGATGCTTGATGAAATAAAAGTATTTGCCTTTATATACATTTTGGCCAAGTAGGGATTGATCCCAGTTTCCAGTTTCAGACTTTACAACTCATTTACTAAATTGGTACTCCATTAGGATTTCAAAGGTTTCTGTTTCCTGCTTAATTCTAGGAAGAGAAGATTAGACTTGGGTTACACGCAGAATTCACTTTTTTTTTGGGCTCATTCACCAACTGTTAGAGGTAACATTACTTGTTTCTCGCCCACCAGTACTGCTAGAGCACACAAGGACCCACTAGTTAAGAGTTTGCGTTCTGTAACACAGAAACATTTTTAAACTATATATTTTATCAGGCCACAGTTTACAGAAATATAAAAATACTTACATGTTTGTCGAGAGGCCCGCCGTTTGAACTGGAGAAGTGCCTTCCTGCCGGCCAAGGCCGTGAGCTGCCCGAACGCTGTTCAACCTCAAAACACTTAAGTGGCACAGTTGGTCTGCATGCGGGCAGCGGGCGATGCGTGGCCAGAAGTGGAGAGGGAACGGGGCATCAAAATGCTCTGGGCCCAAAAACTACTGACTTTCAGCCCATTCATTGCATACACACACACAAGGGAATATCAGCCGGGAGGGGGCAGGAATGTTTCTTGCATTGTGTTTCAAAACTTCTACTTTTGATAAATACTTTTCAAATAATCTGGCATATTAAAGTGAAAAACGTTTGTCTCTTAATCACAGTTTTTCCAGCCATCACAAACCCTTTCTGTAACTGTGACACACAACATCTTTCCGCACTCCGGCAACTGCCCCTGCTGATTAATATATAGTGAGAAATGGTTCAAGCCAATTAGAAGGCTGGTAATCATAGTTAGGCCCTGATCTTTCCCTCCCACAGCATAACTTTGTGAAAGTATGTAGTCCAGGCCAGTAATTGATGAACCCTTCTCACGATTGTGCAAAGTATGTGCAGTGTACACAGCTTCCACATTAGTGATGGTGCCCTGTACATAGATACGAGTGCGTACGTTTTTTATGTTGCTGTGCTTTAATGCTGCGTTATTTCAAAGTGAGTTTGTTGTGTTATACTGTTTTGTGCACCTGCAGGACGTTAAGTGAATTCCTTTAACATGATATCTTTGAGATAGTGCTTTATTTTCAAACACCACAGCTAAGGAATAGAAAGAGGCAAACCCAGCCCTCTGTTTCCAAGCTGTGCTATCTCAAAATAAAATACTACCTTAAAAGAAATATCCAGTTAATTAAATTCACTTTATGTTCTGCATGTGCATACAAGAGGTAATTTGAGTATTTGTTTGATATGTACTTGTTTGTGTATTTTTTGCGAGTTACTATTTAAATCGTACAAATTGCTTGGGGGTCCCTAGCTTCCAGCAGTGATTCAGTGGGGGTCCTCAGGAGTCAAAAGGTTAAGAACCACTGGTCTACAGGGTGGGGCAGGGTAGGTAATGCACGCAGTGTAAACTGCAGTGCACATGTAACCGCACAAGCCGTCTTAGCCTGCCCCCCATGGACACTACCAAAGCAGCCTGCAAGCAACTAAGTTAAGTCGCTTTTCCTTCCATCTCTCCTCAGGTAAAAAGCCTTCCTCTATTCATTAAAATGTTTCCATTACGCTGCGGCCACACAGCCAGAAATTCACATTTGGTACTAATGCACATATTACCACTGCCTTGCAAGTAAACGTACAAATCGTGTACTTTGAAAATTGTGACAGAATAAAATTCCATATTTTAAAAAAAATGCACTGACAAAAGGACAAAAAACACCACAAATAAAATGAGGTAAATGTATTTATTTCTACCTTTCATATGAATATAGTGATCACTTTTTGTTGTGTTACACAATTTGACTCAATATGTATTTAAAAAATGCAGGAATATAAAGCTACGCTTGTTAGTGCTTCATTCGTCATGCAAGCATCATGTCAGTCGAGCATGCAGCTCCGCATGGCACCTTGCACACACTGAAAGCAATCCCATATTACAGGTTGAATAAAAACCAATTTGAACTCTTAACTAACCTTCCACACAAAGATTGTCCTTTTAGACTTATCAACTGTCTTGGGAAATGTTGGCTGGAAATCCAGGCTTGGTCTACGTGTCGACAAAAGGCAAAGAGGGAGCATGCTATGGAAATGTCCAGTTGTGTATTATGCGCTGTTGTTTGCCTTAGTGTTTGGGTAATCCTTCATTTATTGGGCTCATTTCGGCTGCACTGTTAACAGCATGAAATGATCAGGTCACTATTGCTAGGAAAATTATGTAAACATCTTCCAATGGGCTGGATTATATTAGGCATACTAAAGGTCCTTTAAGATTTGATGCATACAAATTTCTGAATATAGAGAGCATGTACTCTGGGGAATGCTTGACCGCGCAGTGTTTTGTTGTTTTGTGGTTTGTTGTGGCCATCATTTAAATTTTACTTTATTTTTGTATTTACTAACCCTTTATTTAAGTTAAATTACTTTCTGTGCATTGAAAGTACGTCTGGGACACTCATGTCATTGATTTGTCTTAGTTCGGAGTGTAATTTTGATGTTACAAACCATATAAAAAAAGAATGTATAGGGTAATAGTGTAAGCCAAAAGAGGACATTTGATGCACAACAGATTTAAGGGTTAGAGTGCAGAAGGGAGCTGCTTTTACCTTGCAAAGATTTAGAGTGTCCAATTCTTTCCATTTGCGAAGCTTGCAGTTTCCCATTTCAATACCGCAAAGTTTGTCTCTGCATAGTTTGATCATTTTTACTGCATAGCAATATATTTTTTCACTTTCAACAAAGCTAGCCAAGATGAAAATTGTGTCTGCAAATTGACCTTTTGCAGATCTTTTCTATGTGTAACGGCATTGCAGAGGGGAAGATACAGGCCATAGTCTCCTAAGGTTTTGCTATGGCTTAATTTTTTGGTACTCCTGGCTTACTCTTGAATTCTGTAAGCAAGGCAGGTGCAAGCTCTGAACAGTCTACCTTATGTCTACAATTCAAGAGTAAGATAGGAGTACTATATGTGTAAGTCTTACCCATTTCCAGCAAATCTTTTGTAAATTGGCTCATGGAGCTCAATTCACATACTGCCTGATTCACAAAAGGTTTGCTATGAGTAGGTATGACGTGTTCTTGCAGTACTCCTGGCTTGCTTCTTAATTTCATTAATAAACCAGGAATACTACTGGCTTACTCATGGAATTCAGCCCCAACATCCCATTCCCTGGTCCCCACTTGATCTCTTCTACGACATCAGAACCCATTGCCTCGAATACCCCCTGAATCCCTACCCTCCCTACAAAGGCTAGACCTGGTCCTGCACCCATTTATCACCTCCTAACAGATGAATCAAAGCAGATTTATCCACAGAAGGGAGGCTCCACATGTCGTTTTGGACCAGGTAATTACCAGTTCATGTGTTAATTCACATTCTAGGGACCAGTACTCAGAACAGGAGGATATACTGTCTGGAATCGCTCTTTCTGGCTAGACGGTATCCTGGCATCTCCTTCCAAACCACTGGTAATTAGGGGATTAATGTTTCCTTTGATTTAAACCCATTCGTTTTCTCTGCACCATTTTTGGTAAAATATTGAATTGGCTTCCCCGAATGCCTACCCGATGACCCTTAACAGCTGCATTTTCTGCTTTTATAACCATAGTGAGATATACCACTTTAGCATTCAAAAGAGATTGCAAAATATTTTAATCTTGAAGAGAAATATTAGTGGATCTTTTTTAGCAGGAAGAAACTCAAAATAGACAATAAAGTAAGATGAGATGATATAGAAAACCTAAGTGTTACCTCAATTTATGGTACCATGCCCACCTTCCGGCTCGAGGAGAAGAGTAATAAGCTATTTGCCTATACTATTATGGTTTCAAAGAGAGGTTTTCGAAACCTACAATCAAGATCTTGATCCTGGCATCAATCAATCAATCAATCAATCATAGCATTTGTAAAGTGCACTACTTACCGGTGGGGGTCTCAAGGCGCTGTGGGGTGGGGAATGCTGCTACTGCTTGAAAAGCCAGGTCTTGAGGAGTCTTCTGAAGGTCAGCAGGTCTTGGGTCTGCCGTAAGTGGATGGGGAGGGTGTTCCAGGTCTTGGTGGCGAGGTGGGAGAAAGATCTGCCACAGGAGGTCACTCTTCGGATGCGGGGGACTGTGGCGAAGGCGAGGTCGGCGGAGCGGAGCTGACAGGCGGGGGTGTAGAAGCTGAGTCGGCTGTTGAGGTACGCTAGTCCGGTGTTGTGGAGTGCCTTGCGTGGGTGAGGAGCTTGAAGGTCATCCTCTTGTTCATGGGGAGCCAGTGCCGGTCTCTCAGGTGGGGGGTGATGTGGCTGCAGGGAGGGATGTCGTGGACCAGGCGTGCAGAGGCATTCTGGATGAGCTGGAGCCGTTTCAGGAGTTTTGCCGAAGCTCCTGCGTAGAGGGCGTTTCCGTAGTCCAACCTGCTGCTGACGAGGGCCTGGTTGACCGTTCTTCTCGTTTCGGTGGAGATCCACTTGTAGATCTTGCGGAGCATGCGGAGGGTGTTGAAGTAGGAGGAAGAGACGACGTTGACCTGCTTAGTCATGGAGAGGGTGGAGTCGAGGATGACCCCTAGGTTGCGTGCGTGGTCGGTGGGTGTTGGAGGTGTTCCCAGTGCGGTCGGCCACCAGGAGTCGTCCTACGCCGAAGGGGTGGATCCGATGATGAGGACATCCGTCTTGTCCGAATTCAGCTTCAGTCAGCTGTTCCTCATCCATTCGGCTACGGCCTTCATTTCTTCATGGAGGTTGGTTTTGGCGGTCCTTGGTGAGGGAGAGGATCAGCTGGGTGTCATCGGCGTAGGAAATTATGTTGAGGTCGTGCAGTCGGGTGATGTGGGCGAGCGGTGCCATGTAGATGTTGAACAGCGTTGGGCTGAGGGATGAGCCCTGGGGTACGCCGCAGATGATCTCGGTGGCTTCGAAGCGGAAGGGGGGAGGTGGACGCTCTGTGTTCTGCAGGAGAGGAAGGAGGTGGTCCAGTCTAGGGCCTTCTCTTGGATCCTGGCGCCGTGGAGGCGTGTTCGTAGTGTGTGGTGGCAGACCATGTCAAAGGCGGCTGACAGGTCCAGGAGGATGAGGGTCGTGTTTTATCCGTTGTCTAGCAAAGTCCTGATGTCATCGGTGGCGGCGATGAGGGCAGTCTCTGTACTGTGGTTGCTGCGGAACCTGGACTGGGACAGGTCCAGGATGCTGTTCTCCTCGAGGTAGCGGGTCAGTTGTTTGTTGACGGTCTTTTCGATGACCTTCGCCAGGAACGGGAGCAGGGAGATGGGTCGGAAGGTCTTGAGGTCCTTGGGGTCCGCCTTGGGTTTCTTGAGTAGAGCGTTGATCTCGGCTTGCTTCCAGCTCTCCAGGAAGGTCGCTGTCTCGAAGGAGATGTTGATGGCTTTCCGGAGGTGGGGTGCGATGGCGGTGCTGGCTTTGTTGAAGATGTGGTGTGTGCATGGGTCTGACGGAGATCCGGAGTGGATGGTGTTCATGATCTTGATGGTGTAGTCGTCGTTGATGTTGGTGCGGATTGTGGTCGTGGGGGCAGCGGTCTCAGTGGTTGTCGGGGCGGTCGTGGCGTTGAAGCTGTCGTGGATGTCTGCTATCATGCGATGGAAGAAGGTGGCGAGCGAGTCGCACAGGTCTTCCGAAGGTGGGATGTCGTTGGTGTTGGATCTGGGTTTGGAGAGTTCCTTCACGATGTTGAAGAGCTCTTTGCTGTTTTGTGCGTTGTTGTCTAGGCGGTCTTTGAAGGAAGCCCTTTTGGCTGATCTGATGAGGTGATGGTGTCTGCGGGTGGCGTTCTTTTGGGCTGCGTAGCTGTCCGGTGTTCGTTCATGGAGCATGAAATGCCTTAATAATTGCATACAAATGACTTTTCCCCCTTAAAGAATATGATTGTCTATCTATCTATCTATCTATCTATCTATCTATCTATCTATCTATCTATCTATCTATCTATCTATCTATCTATCTATCTATCTATCTATCTATCTATCTATCTATCTATCTATCTATCTATCTATCTATCTATCTATCTATCTATCTATCTATCGTCCTCTGCATGTTTAAAGACATATACCCCTGCCCAGTTGTCTGGATACCTATTGCTGATTTTTTGTCATAAGTGAGCACAGTTCATGCGGGTGTGTCATGACATAGGCCTGTCTCACGGAAAGCGGTCTTGTTGGAACAGGAGAGTCACCCAAAGTGCTATCCTCATAGTGGTGGAAGGCTACCGCCTTCACCAGGTGTTAAGCAGCACATGGGCGGTAGTGGCAGCATACTGTGTAGTGATCAGTAGTAGTGAATAGTTCCTTTTAACCCTGTGTCACTGGAGTGAGGCCTGAAGGCTCACTCACTTTTTTGAAAGTTCAGTGTGCTTGACTAATCCTTGGCCTACTTCAGGTAGATGTTCAGTGCTGCCCAGGAGTAGTGACTCTGGGCTAGATGTGTGTGTGCGTCTAGGTGGAGTACAGTACAGGGATTTTTGTATGCTGCTGCCTGCTGTACCTGTTATTGTTTTAAAAGTCACTTTGAAATATTTGCACCTTCATGCACAAATCTAAGGGGCATTGGTTTACTAAACTGATTTAATTTTTGTATGCTGCTGTGCTTGTTATTGTTTAACCAGTCATTTTGAAATATTTGCACCTTCATGCTCAAACCAAAGGGGCATTGGTTGAGTAAAGTGGTTTGATTTTTGAATGCTGCTGCCTGCTGTACTTGTTATTGTTTAAAAAGTCACTGTGAAATACTAGCACCTTCATGCACAAACCAAAGGGCCATAGCCCGATTAAACTGGTTTGATTTTTGCATGCTGCTGTGTTTGTTATTGTTTGACCAGTCACTCTGAAATATTTGCACCTTCATGCACAAACCAAAGGGGGAATTGTGTGACCAACCCAGCTTTATTTCTGCATTCTGCTGGCCTTGTTTTTATCATGCACTTTGAAAGTGTTTTCGCCTTGATGCAAGAAGAAAGGGGGATTGCTTTACAAAACACGCTTGAGTTTTGTGTATTGCTGGATTGCTGATTGTTTTATTACGCATGTTGAAAGTGTTTGCACCTTTTCCTTTGCTTCACCAGCAATAGTTAGCATAGACTCTGTCATTGGGTACTTGCTGATATGGTTTATTTTTATCCTTCATGATGTGTTATTTATGGTGTTGTTTGCACTTGTCTATAACATGTGCACCTTAAATCTTGTAATCAGCATTGTTTACAATACAGAAATGATAAATACAGACAAACGTCTGCATCAGTGTTCTGAAGCGTCCAGCAGTTTTCATCCTCAGCCTTGTTTGCCTGCCTGTGTTTGTCCTGCTTACTAATGAAGCCATGATGGTAGAAATTGAAATTGTTTCCTCAGTTCATTTTAAATACTATAGAGTGGTTATTATCATGCACAACCCCGGATAGACGCAAGTGTGTGGCATGCACATAATTCACACCAGTTTATTTCTCTTGGAGCTGGCAGGATACCGAGTTAAATCTTTTGTACTACTTGTGTATATTGTCCGTCGAGTCTGTGAAATTGCAGGTTTGGGATTGTCTTTAAAAGTTACGAGTTATTTTCCATCAATGTCATTTCTAATTCAGACCTTATTTAGTTGTTCTTTGTTCTTCAGTGATAGTCAGTTCCTGAGACAATAGGACCGCTCCTTGCTATTGTTCTGATTTCTGTCTCAGTTAAATAATCTGCTCTTAACAATAATGTTACAAATGGCGTAGCTTATATGTAAAGGGTGTTTCTCAATTTCTTATTAGAACTTTGAGCACGCGAATATAGAGGCATTTCATTAAATGTTGGAGGTTTCAATTAAAAATATACCCGATTTTTTGGTGGTGTGGCAAAGTGGTAGGTGGTGAGTCGGGGGGGCCCCCTCCATGTACTTTGCAGGGGGGCCCCCTCAGGTTTCGTTACGCCACTGGCCCCCAGGGCAAAGCAGGATCCACTGTCGTGGGGCCAGTGACTGAGGCCAGAAGATCGGACCCTCTAGATTCTACTCCAATTTTCTTAGCTGTGCTCCTTGTTGGTTTTATGTAATATAGTGATACACCCTGGGAGAAGGATCGATGGGCTGAGCTTCACAGGGATGTACGGCGATAGTGATCCCTTGACTGGGAGCCCTCCAAAGCAGCTCCCTCTCAGTCAGCCATCTTGGCTTGGATCAAGAAATGTGCTCCCTGAGCTATTTGTGTGAGTGCAATATTTTCTAAGACACACAAGTTTCACAAAATGTTCCCCGTGATTTTACCTACAAGGGCAAAGGTTTGCATTAATTAAGTGTGTTGCATTTTTATTGATAATGCCAGCTAGAGAGAGTGTAGAACATGTGACTGGTGTGTGACTTTCGTATCTCAGTTAATAGTGTATGCTCTTTTTATTGCAGGCATTTACTGTGATCGCCATTTTTAACGTCATGAGGTTTACAATTGCCATTTTACCCTTTTCGGTGAAGGCTGCAGCAGAGGCAAAGGTTTCTTTGAGCAGATTAAAGGTTGGTTGCTTTAAAACTACAGCTTCAAGATATTGCGTTGCCAAGGTGGGCCTAGAGTTTTGAGTGCATTCAGAAAAAACTACATATTAACCTCTTAACAGCGCCTCTTCCTCAAAAGCATGCATACACCTGGGCACATGCTGGCGCGCACGCGCGCACACACACACACACACACACACAAATCCAATACCATTTTCACATCTTGTATGTCACATGCATCTCTTTCAGTCTTAGAAGCAGGGTTGAACTCACTCAAAGTTATTTTTTAAAGTTACCATATTTATTACATTTAAAAGGTACACTTTTCACTGACTCTAAGTAAATAAGATGTTTTGCTTGTATTTTCCTTTGTAAGTGAATGGATTGCAGAGTAGTATATAAAGCAGTAGTTTTAAAATAGTTATGTGTCTCACTAGCAGCCCTCAATGTGGCGATTACTTTACATGTTCTCTGAGAGACACTGGAAACAAATCAGTCAAGTTACAATGAAATGATTTACTTAGAAGGCAGGACTTTGCTGCAATATATCTCTGGCAACCACAGGCAAATGTCTGGGTGTACCAAGATATAGGGCTGGCTCTGTGCATGGCACAACTTCTAAGCCAGTTGAAGCACATGTAGCCTATAGACAAACAGGGAGAGGAGAGGCAAGCACCTTGAAATAAGATCCGGATCTGCTGAAAGAACAACTGTGATTCCCTACAATAGAAGTTTAAGGTATATGTAGTAACAAGCTGTATTAGGAGACTTCACAGATATCAGAAGAAAGACAAGCATAAGGTGCATACCTATTATTGTATTGTATGTTGCACATGCATTTTTCAAAGACTTGATTTTTTAACCAATGTATAAGAAATGGGACCATAAGTATTATTCCTACAGCAATGGATCTTTCATAGATGCAGATGATTGAATCATTCCCCGTCGTCAAAGGGGGAGTCCCGCAGTACATTTAAAACAGTAAGTAATGACTTTAACACTGAAGTTAATGGAGAAAACCATTCATTTTAATAGCTTGTCTTAGTCATTGGTAATGGTTCAAAGTACAGCCAATCTGGTGACAGCAACCTTTAGAACTTTCATCACAGAGGCTTTCAGATTTTCTACCGCGCGTCTTGTTTCTTCTAAACAACATGTCTAAAACTAAAAGATCTCTGTTATAGCACTGTGATGCCTGTGGAAAGCTGAGACTGCATTCGGATGATCCTCACAAGAAATGCATTTACTGCCTTCACCCTGACCACCAGGTGAGAAATGGCAAAATCTGTAGAACCTTATCTCAGAAGATTTTGAGAGATAGTGAGGGAAGGCTTCTTCTGTGGTTACAGAAGTTAAAACCAAAGGACAACCCCCTGTCTGATGATTACCTCCCTCCAAACTATTGCCTCAAAAAAGAGAGGGAGTGATGTAGAAATCGTCTCCCCGAAGGCTTCTAAGGGGGTAATGAGGCAGCAGCATTCGTCGAAGGCTGATGGTCAGCCTTCGATCTCCAGGAAGGAGTCTGCTT
This sequence comes from Triturus cristatus, assembly GCF_964204655.1. NCBI lineage: Eukaryota > Metazoa > Chordata > Amphibia > Caudata > Salamandridae > Triturus > Triturus cristatus. The sequence continues at coordinate 575,563,982 of NC_140595.1, read as the reverse complement.
CTCGTAAGTGACATTCTTTACCCTCAATGCCTTCTACGGCCTCCACTAAGGTAAAAAAACTTCATAATCTCTTCTGGAGATGATTTTGTCACCTCAGAAGTTGAAGACAGATTTACCATCTTTAAAAACGTCATCAACACCCTCATTGGCAACAGCCTCTGTAGTCACTACTACTACTAAGACGAGGTCGACCTTTTCATCTCCACAGTCTAAACTTATCATGTCCTCTTCTACATCTCCGTCAACTATAGTTTCTGTGAAGGTAAGACCTTCTATGTCGACGGCAATATCATCTAGAAAAAGGCAGATGAAGACATACAAAACTTCATCGTTGACGGATGTGGCCTCATCTGAAAAAGGACCTTAGTCAAAAGATTTGTCGATGGCTCTCTCATCGCTGATGCAGTTGTCGACGGCCCTCATACACAAAAATCTTTAGTTGATGGTGGCTTAGTCTATGATGGCTACGTCGACTGACCCGAATTCTTTGACAACAGGCTTCAACGACATCCAAGATGTTGACGGAAGATTAATTAGCGACTGCTCTGTCGACTGGGGCTCCGTCGACGGTTGTTACGGCAACAAATATTCTGTCATCGGGCACCCCATCGACGGTTCCTTTGTCGCCGATTTTGTCTACTACACAGAAAAATATATCGGAGCTTATTTCAATGAATGTACAAACGGTCAAGGACACTGCTCATACATCTGCATTATCCCAGCCTAAAGGAACATCTTTGCAGGAAATAATATTACCTGTGCATACCTCTCCTAGTAAGGTGCCCCCTAGTCCTCCAGTAGAACCTTTTGAGTATGTGATGATGAGGATTCTGATGAGGAGGACATGTTTGGTGTGGCACACAGCCCTTCAGACCTTTGTATTAAATGCCAAGAGGATGAAAATGAACAATATTACTATTCCCATCATGACCCTAACCACCAAAATAGACAGAGAGAAAAGGCTATTCAGATGCCTGCTTCTCTAGTTTCACATCTACAGCACATGAAGGAAGATTACTACCACAGATTCCGACTATCAGAACTGGGTAAGTCAAACCCTCAAACTCAAATTCCTAGGTCATCTCCGTTTGTAAGGTCACCTCCAATAACTCCACTGCCTACAACCCGCATCCTCAGGTAGAGGAGCATCGCTCTACTGACAAGGAAAGAGAGGAAGGAGATCTGGAAGAAATGTCCCTTCCCAATGAATAGGACGATTGCCAAATACAAACACCATTTCCGTCAACCGATCTCCGGTAGACTTGTCACCGGAAGACATAGGAGGTTTTCATACTCTAATGGAAAGAGCGGCAAAGAGATTTCAGCTCTCCATGGTCACCAAACAGTCTGCTTGTTTCCTATATGAATTTAAAGAACAGACTAAGAGGCACGTTCGTTCAATTCCCATAGTGTATTTCATATGGGAGGAAGGCCTGAAAGTAATGCGAACTCCAGTCAAAACAGCTGTTTTACCTAAGCTGGAAAAGAAACACATGGCCCCTGACAACTCTCCTGCCTGCCTCATTGGTTAGCCAAAGCCAGATTCTGTAATGTCTCAGGAGCTCAATGTCGTGCCAGAAATCCCACTTCAATTCTGTCTGCTCCTCCAGATAGGGACGGGAGACGTCTTGACACCATTGGTAAAACATTCTCCACTACGGCAGCGACCACAGTTAGGGCAGCAAACTCACTCACAATCTTAGGTAGATATGACCACCAAATGTGGTTGGACATTTCACCGCAGAAGCAAGGTGTTGCAGGGATTCTGCTCATGCACAGAACTATGCGCAGGAAACCAGGACCTCAGTGAATTGCGGTGTACAAAAATCTCACCTCAGTACCCAGAACCCCATCCGACTAGCATCAGTGTCTCATTCGCTCTTCATATCATCTCGAAGCTACCAATAATTAGACAACCCAGAACATGCGACTTAGAGTACTCTCAGGAATGGTGGGACTCAGAAACACCTGTTCGTTATTATTCTCATATCAGTCCTAGGGGTGGGCGGAGTTTGCGGAATTAACCTTCGCAAATTATCGCGAGAATGTTTAAAATTATCGCAAACAAGCAGAAATATCGCGAAGATGCGGAAGTTTTTTTCCGGCATGTTCGCGAGATTTTCTGCATGGTTGCGGGTCGCCAACTTACCCATGTGGTTGCTTGCGGGCGCGGCCATCTTGTTTTGAGTTGTTCTCGCGGTGCATGATCGCGAGAAGAAAGACGTGATCGCGCGACGCATGACGTCACTGCGGGCGCGAACTGTCGCGAGACAGCGCAAATGGCTAAAAACAATACAACATCTCATGGAGAACGCGACCGGATCAAGAAAACTTGTCGGCGAACGCAGGGATTCAGGTAAGGCGATCGCGCGCGCGCGAGAATGTATCATTTTACAGCGCGAGCAAGAAACAAATTATCGCCAAGCTGCGGAAACCGGAATTTTTGACATTTTCGCGCTCTCCGCGGAACGCAAAAATGTCAAATTATCGCAATTTCCGCGAACGGAACGAAATTTTTGCCCAGGCCTAATCAGTCCACAACAAGAGTAATCAGAGACACAGTAAAGTTTAAAACGTTTTTTTATAAACTACGTGTCCTAAGATGCAGTACTTTGGCTAACATAAGCAGACAAATGATTAAAAATAAAACCATCAGCATTGTTACAATACCATAGAAAATGAAGGGAGAAATCATGTTACAAATGATAGTGGAATACAACCACCCTCCCTTCGCTAGTAAGCTAGTATTATTAGACTAATAGGTCTCTAGGTTTGAATGGGGAACCCCATACCGTAAATATCAGCTTAGGTGAATCACATCACAGGATCAGCTTTGCTCTGTGCCTGGAAAAGTTCTTCTCCAGAATGTGTGTCTAATGTAGGCAAACTGCAATATTAAAGGCACTCGAGTTTCAGATATTTGCAGCTGTGTGCGTGTTATGGCTAGAGCGTGGGCCGATCAACCTGAATTCAAAAGCATACATTGTTTGTTGGCCCTGACTGTTTCTGCACACAATGTTCAGACCAAGGTCGCGGTGCACGTCTAGGGATGTGAACAACAGACAGTTCTCATGTGAAGAAAAGGCAGGCAAGCAGTTTTCATATAATAACATCTATCTGCAGTGTTGTGTGCAAAAGCAGCAAAAGTGGCAAGATGGCGTTTCTAACTTCTAAGACGCTTATGCTAGCATAGCAATGTGTGCATCTAAAACTCCGTCCCCACTACACCCTCCCTTGATCGGACCACGAACAAATAGGAATACAATTGAGGAACGCAGAGTTCAAGTTCGACAGAGACAGAACCAAGTGCATGTATTGTAAATCCATATAAATGGGAGTGAAAGTTCGAAAAACCTGCGTAAAAAATGAAAAAAAAGAGAAAAAGGAAAAATACGTAACATCTTGCAAAGGCTCCGCCGAGCCTAAATGTCGAATCCAAAAAAATAAAAATAAAGTGTAGTTCGTACAAGGAAAGTTGGACGACATCCAAGTTAATCCATCAACGTGTAAGCACAATAAGTAGCAACAGCCTCCAAGAGGAAGTCATTAGAATGTTCTGTAAAAGTTTCCGCCATCCAGTCTAACAAGGTAAATGAACATACATGTTCCTCGATAACTGGAGCCTCTAGCACACTCAGAGGACAACTGGCGTGTTCTTCAAGATAACTTCTCGCCAAGAAGTCATACGCTGCCTTACATATGTCCCAATTCCCTAGGACTCCATGTGTCGCTCCACAGGCCATAATCCTGAGACCAGAACAGTCCAACTCATGAGCCACTAAGGGACTCATCAGTCAATCATAATTCAGGGCAGGAGACACCGAGTTTGACAAGCACAAATCCAGAGCCCATTCGAAAGGACAATCTAGGCAATGAAAAACAGGTTGCACGCAAGTAAAGTAGGAAAACCGGAAGGACAATCCATACACTATTCTTAAGGTGGCCAGTGGTAATGTTCCAAAATATACAAGCATCCTGTTACGAAGATGGTGCAGCCGTGACAGGCTGTCGTGCGACACAAATTGTGCAGCCATTGCGCAGTAAGCAGACCAACAGCAGCACACCAGCCGTGAGGGTGAGAATCAACGGGAACCCGCCAAAGACGCTGGAAAAAATAGAATGAAAAAATGCCGGTATCACACCAAAAATAGTTTGGAAGAGGTCACGAGGCCGGAGCCCACAATTTTGAAAAAATGCGCCAAGCCTGTTGTTGACGAGGCATTAAATATAGTGTGAATCAGAGCACCGAAATGAAGGGGGAGATCAGTATTTAAAAGCGCATGCACCTCGGTGCGGGTGTTTGCTACGTGAAGGACAAATGTTTCACGGGAGGAAGTCAGAGCGACTTCTTTTTGAGACAATAGAGCCCTCATTCTGCTCATCTTGTTGAACTCTGCTTTCAAGGTTGGGATGAAAGGCCAGATGGAGACATCCATCCGCCCATGCGGGGGTTGGAAAAGGAAATTTTTACAGCAGACTACACGTTGTGATACAGTCACAATGTAGGGAATTCCCACTAGCATCCCGCAGCAAGCCTCGTTATTTAAAAGCAAATAACTACCGTTAGCTTACAACGTAAAAGAGGGCGTAATAGCTGGCACTGGAATCCCTTTCAGGACGCAAGCTAAATTCGGTGCTTGAATGTTGCCTGTGCCATGCAATTGGATGTGCCTACAGACTACTGAGTGATCAGGTGTGGAAGTGCATTCCTCACCCCTCAAATAAACTTCTCTACCTTCTCTCATGCACCTGTATGTAAATGGGAGTGACCAAACCTCATGCAGGAAAGCAGTACCCAACGGTTCATATCTGCCTAGGGCGTAATGTTTCATGCACAAACTGAACTCAAACAAAGGAAATGGTAATGTGATTAACCCGTGAATAAGCCACACAGCGGAGTTCAATTCGGCCACAGAGAAAGGCAAAGGTTCTAACTTTTCAATATGCAGTAATGAATATGTTGCATTCTTCATGGACATGAACTGTTGTTTCGCAGTCAAATTAAATGGAAGGAATAAAGACGATGCATTCATGTAGTCCGAGGGAACTTTCCCAGCCTTCAATGTTTGCAAAGTCCATGCAAACTGCATTATAGAACGCAATTGATTTTGACCATGATATAACACAGACAGATCATCTTGCACAATATCCACAACAGATGAAACAATGTTAGCTAATGTGTAAATTCTGGAAGAAAGGGTGTTAATGCTATTATCGATAACAGCTAGTACTTTTTCCAAATTGGCTTGATCAATTGCTCTCAATCTGGAAGCAGCTTCAATTTGCGACAATTTCCAAACCTCGCTATAAATAGCATGCACCCAACTTTTGGACCTGCCACCCACAGGACCCTTAACAAAATCATTCAAATCTATTTTGCCTTGTAATTTTGATAAATGAAGTTGAACAGATGCCAAGGTGGAATGTTGCAGCCAGTTCTGACATAACTTCCCTACAGAGTAGGTAGTAACTAAATGGGAAGATTCAAAGCGGGGGTCCACTCGAATCTGGGTATACCCTGGGTGAAGACCCAGAAACCGATGTTGACAGGAATCTGAGCTCTTCTGCCATATCAACGATCCTTCACGATCTAAATCGGAAATGTTGAAGTATATATTAGTAATGTACGACTGCAACTCCTCAAGGGACAGATCTGTATGATTATCTCAATTAGGATAAGCACCCAGACCAGGAACAGAGGGGAAATTCATCTTTTTAGTAGTAGCCAATCCAAAACAGGTGGTTTGAAAAATAGTAGAATTCAAAAATAACATGTGGTTTGCGATAAGGCAAGCACGATGCAGAGCTTCAGGTCCTTGCACCTGACATTTCTTAGAACCCCAAACAGATTTAAGATCAATAGTATCTCTCCACAGCTCATAACCCCCGATAGCCAATTCATCCATAAAGGACTTGGAATACAATAATTTAGTGTGGGTCAGCCTAACCTTCGAAGCTAACTCTGCCGCCAATTTAAAATAAAAGGCCTCAGGTTTAGAAACACTGAAATCAGTAAAATATGTATATTTGTTCACTAATGTGTTGGAGCTGCCTTCCATTGGTGCTGGACAGTGTTCCCATTCTGTATAATTTACAAAATTTCTAAAGGTATTGGCTTTATGTAGGAAATGATTGCCATAATGTTGGTAGCAAAATAGTTCTCCATAATTAGCAGTGTCTAAATACAAATCTTCAGCATCAAAGGCAGCATAATATTTTAAATTAGAAAATAGTGCCTCTATGGCCTTAACATCCCAATTATCAGAGCGGATGTTTTGTTTCACAATATCACCCATAGAAACACGAAGTACATTGGGGACATTAATAACCTCTGTGGGTCCTTGAAATTGAAATTTTACAGCATCCCACACAATCCCATCCAACACAGGCCAGGCAATTATATTCACAAACGTCTGGTCCCTTTTCATGATGTGTGATGAGGAGTGGGGGGCCAAAGTTTCATCAATTAGTCTAATTGCAGATCTTTCGTTGAGATAGTGTCCATTTACAAGACGAAAAAATACCACCACAAATCCAATGGACATAAACAAAAAAATACTTATGAGCATCAGCCAAATATAAGTCCAAGGGGGAATTAAAAAATGTTTTTTAAACCAAACAGCAAAAATAGAAATTTTCAATGGGGCATTCGAAGTCATAGAGTTAGTGTCAAATGAAAAACGTGACTGGTCAACTGCAGTTGATTGAAACCAGGCAACGACACATCTGTGGGATAAGTATACTCAGTATCATCAGGTGAACCACCAGCCGGTGGTGGCAACAAAGGATTAGTAACTTCATGCAAAAACAGAATTTCTCAGCATCGCAGGGCAAGAGACCGCTGGAGTCATACTAAGAAGAATCGGCCACTCGCTGTAGTTTGACATTATCAATGGAGATGTACCTGTTATCCTTGCGACCAGGAAGTGGAGGTAAAATTACTGTTCTTGTACCCTGCACGCCGCGCACTGGTACTGGTGCACGATAAGAGGGGCCGAACTCCTTCTTGTTCTCCACCTTGTCATGGACCAGGTCACCAACTCGAGGTAGCCAGCCGACTATCGGAATCTGAAGCGCAGCATCAGTTGTGGTGGGCAAGTGTTCCTTTGCAAGACTGTCTCTGGTCTCTTGTAGATTCTGTAATACAGCATAGTGATCATCTACGTCAAAGGGTGCGGCTGACGCCGCCATGTCTAGACCATCAAGGTCCGGGACAAACATTTTTATGCCAAAGAGCATTTCGTATGGGGTCCGCCCACCCAGAGACCTTCTAGGGAGATTATTAAGTGCACGATCTACGTTATACAGATGGGCTAACCAATTCCTGCCAGTGCCTAAAACCCTAGCTGTCAGGGATTGCTTTAAGTCACGGTTCCTTCGTTCCACAACACTATTGCCCTCAGGCCGGAATGGAGACGAAAATTTGACTTGGACCCCAAAGATCTCATGGCTTCTTTGTACGCCTTAGAGGCGAACGCAGGACCTTGGTCAGAAGGAAGGGTACCACATGCGAAAATTTCCACAAAGACACGCAAATCTCTGATGACAGTTCGAGCATGTGGCCATACCCAAAGAAATCGTGTGCACGAATCCACTGCAACCAAGATGTACTTGTACGCAGTATCAGAGGAGAAAGGACTGCAGTGATCTAGATAAACACAGCCAAGTGGTTTATTAGATATGTACAACTGAGTTTGTGGTGGGCACGCAGCAGTCGAAGGTTTAATCTGCTGGCAAATGTCACAATCAAGAACATAAGCACAAGTCTGTTTATACAACCCGCGCCACCAGTAACGTTGTTGTAAGAGAGTAGCAGTTGCTGAAATGCCGGCATGAGCAGAGGCCATACCTTCGTGAGCCGCTGTTATCAAGGAAGGTCTGCAGTCCGCGTTGGGAATCAATCTGTCACCAACGTCGTTAATTCTCACATAGGGGACTTTATCAGGACTTAAATTATAAGAGTACCGAGAAGAGAAACCTCTAGGGTAATTACCTCCCTTCTCTGTTGCAGCAATAGCTGCCAAGATGTCATCATCAATCTTACTTTTGGTTCTTGTAACCGCTGCTACTAGATATGTTGCCACTGCTGTTTTCGCTGCCTCGTCAGCCAAGCTGTTGCCGACAGCGTGGACACCAACTCGCTGGTGCCCAAGAGTGTGAATTACATTCACGAGAGGCAGATTCTGTTTAAGTTCTGCCACCCGAACCCAAAGCATTTTATGCTTGATTGTGCTACCTTTGGAATCGCAATATTCATTCTGAGACCAAAAGAATAAATTGTCGTTAAAAGACTGAACACAGTAAAACGAGTGACTCACTATAAGAGTAGTAACACGAGGATCAGCAAACTCCAGTGCAAGCACTAGAGCACGTAGCTCTGCCAACTGTGCGGTACAATCACCCAATGACTGCGTATGCACGACATCAGACTTGAATTCACCATTCATGAAAGTACCCGCTACAATTGCGCAGGCGGCTGAATAAGCATGCTTCGATTCCGTCGCCGGTTGCAACGAACCGTCAGTGTAAATGACACAATGGTAATCTTCAAGCGGGCGCAAAGACAGAGGAGCTGGATGAACAAATCCATACTGCAAATACTCCTGAGTCTGTAATGAGGCATCAAAGATATAGGTGACATGTGGAGATGTCAAGGAAGTGGCCCATTGTATCCAATGCGGATGCAAAGCTTTAGAATTAGGTACACTGGCTTTCGTCACTGCCTCTAGAGCAGGATACGGTTTGACAACCAACATGCGTTTCCCTTGCGACAGTGCTCGCCCTTTAAGAATCGCCATTTGCACTGCAGTCAAGACTTTTTCGACCGTGGAAAAGCACATTTCAGCCGAAGTGTACAGGTGTGACTTGTAGGCAATGGGGACTGTGTCGCCCTCATTGAACGTTAAGTACGTGAAACCCACTGCGCCAGGCACAATTCTTGTCACCAGGTTAGTGTGGTTATCACGTGTCAATAAGTATTTCGAAGCAAGAAGATCAGCCTGCAAAGATTGCAAAATAGCTGAAAGCTCTTGCAGCCAGCTCGATTTAGAAAAAGTAGGTTGTACCAAGGCATATAGCGGCTTGATACGCTGGGCATAATCGGGAATGTAAGTACGCCCGAAATTCAGAGAACCCAGCAAAGACTGTAATTTTTTCAGCATTGTCGGAGCATGCAAATATGCGCACTTCTCCAAGAAGTGAGGGGCTAAACCTCGACCTTCATTGTTGAGCTCGTAGCCCAAAAACAACACTGTATACTCTGCAATGTGCAACTTTGCAAAGTTGAATTTGTAACCGAAGTCCGCAAACATATCAATGATGTGATCGAAGCGACACAGATGCAGCCATAATTCGTCGTCTGTGAGATAGATATCGTCAACATACGAGTACGCATCAGGGTCAATGCTCTCCAACAGAGAGACTACACGTGCGGCAAAGACACCAGGGCTGTTTTTATAGCCCATGGCTTATCTCTTAAACTGTTTTTGTTTGCTGCCAGAAGTAAACGCTGTCCACTGACTACTAATAGAGGACAGATTATGGCTGAAGAAGCCATTGGATATGTCAAGTGGGGTCTTAAACCTTTATTTCACGAGACTATCAATGAGGGCAGAACTGTGGGTATTCTGTACAGCACAAGTCCGACAATGAGAGTTCAAATGCCGGTAATCCAAAACTATGCGGTACAACCCATCAGGTTTAGTTACAGTGAAATGAGGATTATTCATTGGTGACACACAGGCTTCAATAACACCTTGATATTCCAATTGCTCAAGGATTTCTGCGACGTGAGATCTAGCTTCGCGGCGCATGGGATATTGGGGCTGCGGTTGGGGCATAGACCGTAAAGGAATCTCATGGCTTGGTGACAATTTATCCCACCCAACATGAGTACGGTTCAGATCCGGAGCAAGCACCTGGGCCCACTCTTCTGCATATCTTTGAGCGTGATTCTTTGGCACTGTGTGCGCGAAGGACGGGAGGATTACCTCCTCCCCTCTAGGAGCAGCCAAAATGAAAGCTGGGGGCCAGTCCGCCTCTGTTAATAGAATATCATATGTAGAGGTCTGATTATCCCAAAAAATCCCTTGTATTGTACGTTGTATGTCACCTTCAATCAAAAGGACTATGTCATGTAGTCTGTCAGGGGGAGCCACTCTAGTATCTGCAGTTTCTACAGTAATGAACGTGTCAGTTGTTGTCGCCTCCAGATATGGACGCAGTGCTTGCCGCACTTCTGTAACCTCCGCTGCGCTGTCGAGTAGCGTTAGTGCCCATGTCAGGTTCCAAAGTTGCGTTCTCACTATCTGTAGCATACCTCGCTGTTTGCGCAGCAACCTTCTTCTTCTGAAACGGGGGACGTTGACGTGCAAATTCGTTCTGCTTGCTCTTACCGTCAGGCTGACGGGGTTGCTCACGTCCTTGTTGGGCACCCCGACCCTTGCCACGTTCTCCGCCACCGGACTGTGAGACCGATGTTTCCTGTGAAGAACGAGGAGAATGTTGTTCAGTAACCCGAAATCTGTCAGGTGACTTAATCCTAGTGCGATCGCGCAAATCATATGTGCGTTCACTAGACGCCTGTACCGGTGACGCAGGACGAGACCCCTGTTTCTGTTGCTGCTTTCCTTGTTTCTTAGTTCTCCAATTCTGTTTAGGAAAAGTTAGACGATCGTCTTTGAAAGACGAACTCGCCTTAGTTTGCTGTTGTACATCTGGAATGACAATAGTTGGCTTAATCCCCAAACTACTGCGGCCAATAGTTCTATAAGCCTCCGCAATAATTTTAGGCAACTCTCGGGGCTTTTCGAGTTCGTCAACGAGGGCTAAACCATTCGCCACTTGAAAGTGAACTGCATCTCCCTTGAGGTTACCAAGGATGAGAGTGGCAACTACGTCGAACACACCGACAAGCCTCATTCCCAACTTGACCGCCGCCTCCGGACCATGTTGATCTTGAACACGTTTGACGACGGAGGGAAGCACGGCCATAGATGGGGTGCCGAAGCACTTCGAGTAGACCGCTGCAAACACTTTACCCCAGTTGTCACAATCGGCCACCTGTGGGACTAAGTCTTTCTGCACACTAATGGTGAGTATCCTGTGTTTCTCCACAGGAGTAGAGTGCGGAAATACTGCTTCCAGCTGGTCAAATTTCTCAGCAAGCCAATAAGGTAAATCGTCCTTATTCTGGGGGCGATTGCCCATTACCGAATTAACCATGACGGGACTAATGACAATCCCGGCCGGACCAGATGGCTGCCCCGCAACAACAGGTGCCCCCACCAAACAAACCGGTGTAACCGTATGGGGAAGGGTGCCATTAAACCAAATGCAATGCTGCCAAGCCGAAATAGGAATCTCCTGCGTCCTATATGGCGTATAATTCGCTGGGACCCGCGTGGGAGTATAGGAGTGAAACGTACTGTCGTCCGCATTCACTGCCGGCATAGTGACCCAAGAGTAAAACAACTCGTAGGGATATGATGCATCGGCACTCACCACAAAAATAACAGCCATCCCATCGTCCGGTACCCAGAACTGTGTCAAATGACACCGCAGAGGTGCTCGGCTATGCGCCGCAGTATCGACCGCAGCCATAAGGACACAGAGAAGAAAAACAATCTATATTATAGTAGCACAAGGGTTCAAAAATATAAAAACCTTTTTAATTGACAAGCTTGATTGAACCTATTGAACTAATAGGTAGGTTAAAACCGTCACTCCCGCTATCCGGAAACAAGAGTGAGAGCGTCGTGGACTAATATAAGCACTACTAAGGCGTCTCAAATCATAAGAACAAACGTTAGGTGCGCCATGTTGCAGGGATTCTGCTCATGCACAGAACTATGCGCAGGAAACCAGGACCTCAGTGAATTGCGGTGTACCAAAAACTCACCTCAGTACCCAGAACCCCTATCCGACTAGCATCAGTGTCTCATTCGCTCTTCATATCATCTCGAAGCTACCAATGATTAGACAACCCAGAACATGCAACTTAGAGTACTCTCAGGAATGGTGGGAATCAGAAATACCTGTTAGTTATTATTCTCATATCAGTCCACAACAAGAGTAATCAGAGACACAGTAAAGTTTAAAACGTTTATTTTATAAACTACATGTCCTAAGATGCAGTACTTTGGCTAACATAAGCAGACAAATGATTAAAAATAAAAACCATCAGCATTGTTACAATACCATAGAAAATGAAGGGAGAAATCATATTACAAATGATAGTGGAATACAACCACCCTCCCTTCGCTAGTAAGCTAGTATTATTAGACTAATAGAAGGTCTCTAGGTTTGAATGGGGAACCCCATACCGTAAATATCATCTTAGGTGAATCACATCACAAGATCAGCTTTGCTCTGTACCTGGAAAAGTTCTTCTCCAAAATATGTGTCTAATGCAGGCAAACTGCAATATTAAAGGCGCTCGAGTTTCAGATATTTGCAGCTTTGTGCGTGTTATGGCTAGAGCGTGGGCCGATCAACCTGAATTCAAAAGCATACATTGTTTGTTGGCCCTGACTGTTTCTGCACACAATGTTCAGACCAAGGTCGCGGTGCACATCTAGGGATGTGAACAACAGACAGTTCTCATGTGAAGAAAAGGCAGGCAAGCAGTTTTCATATAATAACATCTATCTGCAGTGTTGTGTGCAAAAGCAACAAAAGTGGCAAGATGGCGTTTCTAACTTCTAAGACGCTTATGCTAACATAGCAATGTGTGCATCTAAACTCCGTCTCCACTACAAAGGTAGATCCGTCAGGAGGGAGAAAGGATCTCAACAAAAATAATTGATTTTGCAGTAGACGTATCGTCGATAGGCTTCCGTCAGGTGGCTGGGGTGGCAGTATTTAGATGACTCGGATGATTGAGAGTGACTTCTTTCCGCTAGGAGGTGTAAACTAAGGTCATCGATATGCCTGATGATGGCAAATCCCTGTTTGGTCAGCACATTGATGAAGCTCTACAAGCAATCAAAAAGGATACAGACACAGCGAAGGTGCTAGGCAACCTGCAATTTAAAAACAGCCCTTTTGTGGCACTTCCTCCTTTCGGTGAGGTTGCAACCAGTACAAACAATTTCAGCCATGTCAGGGACAATCCTGATACTCCACTGCACAACAACATCAACAATCATACAAACAGCCACCTGCTGCCTCCTACAAACACCATAGAGGAAAGACATCCTTCAGAGGTAGAGACACCTCTGAGAAGTAGTGATGAATCCCTAATGTCAGCCACAACTCATACCGCTTTCCAAGAGGTTGGTGGAAAGATTTCCTGTTTGCACACCAAATGGTCCATGATAACAACAGACAAATGGGTTCTTGATATACTTTCCAATGGACACACATTGGAATTTTAACTGATTCCTCCAAATTTTCCAGCTTGGAGCCCTCCTCCTTCCCATCTAACAGAACTGCTGTCTCAAATAAACATCATGTTGCGCAAGGGAGTGATCAAAGTGGTACCAAGAGTGCAAAGAGGGACAGGATTTTATTCAAGATTTTTCCTCATAAGAAAAAACTCAGGAAAATGGATCTTCACCACATCAACAAGTTCCTAAAGAACCAAACATTTCATATGTTGTCTCTTCAGGAAGTGCTACAACTCTTGAATCAAGGAGATCACATGATGACCTTGGATCTTCAAGATGCCTATTTCCACATCCCCATTCATTCCAAACACAGAAAATATTTACACTTCAGAGTGGCCAACGTGGATAATCAGTTCTGAGTCTTGCCTTTTGGCCTTTGTTCAGCACCTCAAGTATTTACCAAGATATTAGCCCCGGTGTCCGCTCATCTACGACAAGCAGGAATTCAAATATTCCCATACCTCGACGATTGCCTTATAAAAGCAACCTCCTTATCAGTGGCAAAGAGACATACGCAAGAGTGCCTATCAATATTTCACCCTCTAGGGCTGTTCATCAACATTCAAATATCTCAACTAATACCCTCAAATGTCAGAATGTTTTTAGGAGCAACTATCGACATTCTGCAGGCCAAGGCCATAGCATCACAGGAGAGGCAGGAAAAGATACACAGTTGGGCAGCTCTGTTCCTCGTAAAATGACAATTTCAATACAAAGGTACAAGTCGCTACTAGAAATGCTTTCTTCCTGCATTCCCTTCATTCCCAACTGCCGCTTATGCATGAGGCCTCTATAGGAAGAACTGGACGCTCCGTGGTTACTGACCTCAGGCTCCTCCGAGGATCTCATTTGAATAACACCACAGATGAATGATGTGCTTCAATGGTAGACGCATGTCCCAAATGTATCCAGAGGCTGCTCATTCTTGATCGACTTACCGCAATATGTAATTATGACAGATGACTCCCTCAAGGGTTGGGGAGCACACATACAAGGTTTGACAGTCAAGGGCAAATGGAACATCCAGCAACATTTGTTACTTATCTACCTGTTGGAACTCAAGGCTATTTTCATGGCTCTGATGTGTTTCCTTTTGAAAATATCAAGGGCTCAGTGCTAAATCGAACAGACAATACTACTAAACAAACAAGGTGGAACAAGATCGACTGCACTGTCTCTTCAAGCTCAGTAAATATGGAACTGGGCAACTCAACATGATATAGACTTAACAGCGGAACTGGTGTATCCAATGTTCTTCTATATTCCCTGAGCAGGGCAAGCTCTGCCAGCCATGAGTGGGAACTGCACCAACCCACACTAGACCACCTCTTTCACTTGTGGGGCAAACCGAGTTTGGATCTGTGTGCAACCAGCAAGAATCGCAAATGTCAGTACTTCACCAGTTGGCAACTCCGTCAGGGATCATGGGTGAAAGTGTTTTGATCAAATGGTCAAAGATATATGCCCACGCTTTTCCTCCGATTGCATTAATCCCAAGGGTACTCTGTAAAATGAAGAAAGAACCTTGTTGGATCCTGCTTATAGCACCCAGGTGGCCCCACCAGGTCTGGTTTATGGAACTCCTCCTTCTCTTGGACTGCCAATCCATTCAGTTACGACCAATACTGAACCTGTTGACAATGAATCAGGGCCAGGTCTATTATCCAGACCGGAAATCTCTTTGATTATCGACTTGGCTCCCGAACACTATGAGTTTGCTGGTTTAGCCATCCCTTCGGATTGTCACTGGTGTTCAAACTCCAAAGTGCATCCTATCCAGTCACCACCAGAGCAAATACTTCCGTATCTCCATAATTTGACAAGATCCGATCTCTCTCGTTCTTCCATAAAGGTCCACCTTGCCGTAATATACAGATTTCAGCAACAATAATCGTTCACAATCACTTTGCTCTTCAATAATCATAAAACAATTTCTATAGGAAATATTTAGGATGTTTCCACGAATAATGCTGCCACCCCCACCTTGGCATCTCAACATTGTGCTAGCTCAATTACTGAAAAGACCATCTGAGCCCATTCATAAAGCTGGACTAAAGTATATCTCGTAGAAGACATCTCTTCTACTAGCACTTACATCAGCTAGACGAGTAAGCAAGATACAAGCTTTCACTATTAGGCAACCTATCCTTCAATTCACAAAGGAGTGTGTAATCCTTCGTACTAATCCAACTTTCATCCCTAAAATCCAGTCGGATTTTCATCTAAATGAGCCAGTCATCTTAAAGACTTTTTTCCCAAATCCGCAAACACCCGTAGAAAGATCCCTACATTACCTGGATCTCAAAAGATGTATTACATTCTATTTGCAGAAGATTGTCAGCATACACAACTGTTTGTGGCATATGGAAACGTCATAAAAGGATATCCTGTTAGTAAACAGACTATAGCATGATGGATATCATCAGCCATATAGTTTTGCCACCAGTAAGCACAAAACCACTATCTTCTACAGCAAAAGCCCACTCAACCAGAGCTATATGCTCATGAACACCCCTCTTTGCCAATGTGCCCAAACAACAGATCTGCAGAGCAGCAACCTGGTCCAGCAGGCACACTTTTACTCTGCATTACTGTCTGGATGCCGCAGACAACGCTGATGCAGCTGTGGGGCAAACAGTCCTCTGTAATCTCTTTCAATAAGGTGAGCCTCTTTTACTTCTCACCTTCCTATTTATTGCATTATACCTATTATGTTATTTAAAACAGAGTTAAGATTTAATCGATATTTTACAAGAGTACATCTATGTTGATGTATATATATATATATGTTTATATATAAATACATATGTTATGTATGTTTTTCTCATATATCAATATTTTCTTAAAGTATCACTGCTATCTATTCTGAATCAAGCATGTGAATCTATGGAAGATCCAATGCTGGAGAACAAAATAAGTTACTTACCTGTAACTGTGGTTCTTCAGTATTGGTATCTTTCATAGATTCACATGTAACCCACCCTCCTCCCCATAGAGGCTCCCATAACTATTTCATACTCTTAAATTCTCACTTGTGCTAGAAAATCAGAAAGTCTGGAGCCTCTGTGGTGAGGGTTCTAAAGGGTGGGGTCACCTGATTGGCTGGTGTTTGGACCATTCCTAATGACTAGGACAAGATAATAAAGTGAATGTTTTTTCTCCAATAACTTCAGTGTTAAAGTCATTACTTCCAAAGGATAGTCAGGACAAATCAGAATAACCGTGTTGTTCGGAAAAAATTCCATTACGCAGTGTTCATATTGATGCTTTTTTATAGGTAGAGGTGGTGTGACTCATTACAAAGCTTCTGAGTCGAATGGCCAAAGAGTGGTAACAGCCAACAGGTGTTTCGCCCCTTTTAGGCGGCCATCCGGCCTGGGGCCTCCTCAGGGTGTCTTAAAATATTAAAGGGACCTGAATAATCCTGATGAAGCTCTTCTAAATCTATAGTCTGGCTGGAGAATCTCGGGCATAATTCCCTGGTTTCAGTTGAATATCGTGATCGGCATCAGCACCTGGCCTCGCTTTCTGTGGCGTTATGTATGATGGTGCCGCGTTATATAACCGGGTCGGGCGCCCGATAATGGGGAACTGAACCGGAAGCGGTCACCTCTGACCTGGTTATACAATGCAGCACTGGAATTGTTTCCGAACAACATGATTATTCTGATTTGTCCTGACTATCCTTTGGAACCTTCTTACAATTAGGGGGTTAGGGGTTTCCCCCTGTCCAGGACAAGTACCCTAACTGCATTTTGCTCAACAAAGTACGGCAAGTACAGGATTGGGACCTACCACCCCAATTTTCTTGAACTGTTAAAGTAATTACTTACTGCTTTAAATGTACCGTGGGACTCCCACTTTGATGACGGGGAATGATTCAAGCGTGTGAATCTATGCAAGAGACCAATACTGGAGAACCACAGTTACAGGTAAATAACTTATTTTCTTATTTAAGATGAAGTCAATTTAAAGCAGTCTAGTTTTAGAAAAGTTCATCTTTTTTAAATATGTTTTTTTTTAGAACATTCTCATAAGGGAAAATCCCCCATCTTATGTTAAGGAAGATGAAGACTCACAATATGCTCTTCAGCTGAACAATGCCACGCTATCCTGGAGAAACATGGATGAGGATGAAAACACTGGAATCACTAATGGTGGAGTCGTTCATGAAAATGGAATCAATGCAAAACCTTCCCTCAAAAATCTAGACCTAGCCTCAGGGAGAGAAATTTCAGAAGAAGGAAAGACTTCCACTTCTACCATACTGCACAACATGGCATTCAAAGTACAGAAGGTGGGTTTTATTAGAACACATCTCAGAAAATCAAAGTCATGAATGCAGAAATCATTGAAATGTAAGTCTGTAGTTGTATTCAGGGACTGGAAAAATGTGAATGTTTGTAGTGTCTTTCATGTTAATATGAATATGCCACTTAACCCATCAACTACTGCATGATTTGCAGATTTTAATAAAAAAATATGTTTAGCTCAAACAGATAAAATGTTAATAAAACTGCTGTACAAAGGTTGTGATGCCACTGCAACAGTGAGTTAACTGACAACTAGTCATTTAAAGTGGTAAACATGTTGCCCCGATATTGTCAACTCTACTAATTAGTGGACTAGGAAGCAGTTTTTGACTGCAGCAGGAAAGACAAATCTTAAATACTTAAATATAAACCAGACAGGGTAGAGAGAACAGTTCAGTTCGGAACAGTTTATTCATTTGTGAATAGTCAAAAAGGCTTTAACAAACTCAATCCTCACTTATCATTCAATAAATGAAAACATTCAGATTTAACTTGGTGCATAGGCCATTCCCATTTAGGCAAACACTTAGAAACAGTTTTAGTCACTGCTTCCTATCCCATAGGTAAGTTAGTTAAAATCTGTTGGTTAAGTAATAAAATCATATAAAACTACTAACATTCAGAAAGATCTTCCACAGTAATTTATAGATACATACGCATTAAAAACAGTATTAAAATATTGTGTAGCCTCATATACCAATTATAATCAACGCACTGACTCAGGTAATGTTGTAAAAACTGCTGTCATAATTTTAACAGTCTGAATAACACAAATATCAAACAAACAATAACCTCTTCTTTACAGATTGAGTGAGTTTATTAATTGTCTGATTAATTAAAATCATTACAATGTGCAGAAAACATAAAATAATCTATAAAGTTTCATATCCAGTAGCAAGACCTAACATTGGACATAAATGGGAATAAAAACATTGTACAAACAGTATGAAATATATCGCTAAAGTGCATCAATAAAAACATTCCTATTTAAAACTGCCATTGAACCAGTAGTATAAAATATTGCTAACGTGCATCAATAATCATATTGCTACTAAAACAATGAACATTCAAGGTCCATAAACGCATAGATATTTCATATAGTTCAAACTGTACGAGGTATCGCTAAAGTACATCAATAGCACCATCCCTGTTAAAACTGTCCTAAGTGCTGCAATGATCACATCGCTACTACAGCAATGAAAACAGTGCACTTTGAATTAGCCATGTTATTTCTACTTAAAGAGATTTCTAGGACAATTTCAACATATCTTCTGCCAAAAATAAAAACATGTTAAAGCGACAAATCAGAGGGATTGATTTTCCAGATAGACAGAAAATAAGGGCAGGAGGCATGTTCTAAGGGCAATGAACAATAGTTTCAACAAAGTACCTTGTGCTTGTAGTAGTCAAGGGCAGATGCAAACTATGTGCATAAAAGATTCCTTTGAATATCCACATAGCCTGCAACAATTTGTTTGCCATCGCTGTACCCACCTGGGCGTGCCATCCTTGGTTGGGTACCTACCATGTCTTAGCTTGAGATACGCATCTCTCATACGTGTTGGTATATGCAATCGTAGGTAAGGCTGGAGCTCAAGTTTCTCCAATGAATTGATAACAGTCCAGGCATGCCTTTTTTTCTATTAGAGCCTCTTTGTCTTTTGTAAAAGATAAAACGTTTGTATCTCCTTGTTTACTGTCTTGAGTCCAAGTGACTGCCAATTAAAAGTGTCAAGTCACTCAGATAAATAAGATCGCCATACACTTGCAAATTCATGATTTATAAGTTCTTGCCAGCACAGATTGGGTAAGGAACTTGGATCCGATCGGAACAGAATATGTAGACTTCTTAAATAAGCCGACTGTGTTACTAATTATTGCCTTTGTAGGGCAAATTGCAACTGAATTTCAGTGTGCCCACAGCTCTTTGGGATTCTGAAGATGGATTTAAAGGCTTTAATTTGTAGTTGGGCCAGTAAATTGGTGAGAGTACTGTGGAAAATTACTGATCTATAAGATAATGCAGGGACTAGCTTTGTTTTAATGATTTTCACCAAATGATCTTGGCTGGGGCATAAAAGCTTGTCACGCAGGGTACAAAAGGTGAAAATTAAAGGCGCAGTTTTGGCTCTCAAGGTGTTAGCCCTACAGCCATCATTAGCCAATTAGTTGATAGTTCTCCAAAACACCTTTATATTATTGGTCTTTCTGGCATAGTGTAGCTTGGCCCATATCAATTCATGGTGTGCCCTTTTTGCCTTCCAAATTTCTTGTTTCTATTTTGATCTCAAGGCTTTTAGTCTACACCTTTGTTTGTTGGTTGTGGCTTGATAGGTTTGATGGTGGGCTATTCCTGTAGCTCCATTTGGAGACTTTTTTAGTTAATGAAGCGAATGGGAATACCATTTGTTGTAAATTGATACCAAGGGGCGACCCCTTCTAATCGATCTGGCAGAGATGTTTTCTATTAATGATGAGCATATTCGATGCTAATTCTCCACCATGGATGTTCTCTTTTGAGATTTGTAATGAGCAGATCTTACTCCCATAGTATAGAATACATGTGGAAGCTAAAATCTCCTCTCCGTTTCCAGAGCCTTACAAGTCCTGAAAATATGTTATTGGAGTATCATTAGTTTTGTCTACTATGCCCTAAGGGATTCAAAAAGAAGTGGAGACAAATCATTTTTTGCCTAATATGGGGCTCAATTGCAGCATACAAGTATAATTTTACATGCTTATCTGCGTGGGATCCAACAATTTGCCCTGCATGACTTTTTCATTTTCCTTCACTTCAAAGTCTTATTTCTGATTTCTTCTTTTATTTCATGTGACACATTTAAGGATGTCTAATTTATCTTGAATTGTTCAATTTATTAAGTTTGTAATCGTTTTACCTGTAATGCTAATTCATTGCTTTAAAACTGTATTTCTGTCCAGGGTGTGTGATATCCAAACACCCAAATTAATCTTAATGATCTATTGACTTTATTTCCATAATCCAGTTCTTCAATTTTGGGGGTGTTGTTTCATCACTAGCACTGCAGAACACATTGCATTTTGTTTTTACATTCTTTCTATTATTCTAAAATATGTAGCATTAAGTTATTGCAAAAGTTGCAAATGATCATATTCAAGATAACAAAACATTTGTCAAAACATTTCTGTTGCAGGGGAAGCTATTGGGTATTTGTGGAAACGTTGGATGTGGGAAAAGCTCCATAATTTCAGCATTATTAGGTCAAGTAAGTTCATAAACCAGCAATAAAATGTCTGATAACTACGAATTTGTCCATGAGTTTAAATAGAATTAAGAGCCATTTGTAATCTGCATAATTAGTTCAAAACACATTTTGTCTCCAATGTTGCATATTAAGAATTGAGTGACGCATAAGTATTTTAGCGATAACAACTTGTTGTCTAATATGGGCCAAGATTTTATGCATTGATATTTCAACTCACTGAACTCATCAATTGCCGAAGTGCTGGGAAGATAAGAATTTAATAGAGAACATGAATGATCTTCTCACTCTCCCTGTTATTACTTGCCCTCTATAAAGGGTTTCTTACACATATGATCCACAGTAATTCCCAAATACACATCTGTATGCCAACTGTGAGAGTAAAATGTGTCTTTATCCTACTGACATACTAGTAACACTCCAATGTAGAGTTGGAAATCTAACCTCAGTAGTAAATAACATTAGTGTGTTCTTTGGCACCTCTGATTATAAGATGACATGTCTCAAACATAATTAATCACTATCCATATTTCTCCTGAGGCTATCTCAGAGTTGTCATGTTGTTCTATCAGTGTTCTTTATGAGCTCACAGCTCTAGATGTGAAGTAAAAAGAGCGTGCTAAGAAAATAATCAAAGCTTTACAGTAACCCAGCTTTCCGAACGAGTGGCAGCCGCCACAATAAATGCTGTAGCGTGTGGTGGGATGTTCACAATATCACTGTCTTTCCCCTCAAAATGTTATGGCCATGGTCTGGATTGTAATGAAGGCCTGGCTGCCTCTTCCATCCTCTGGTGGATGACCCACTGTTTCAAAGCAAGCAACCGTTTTCTACCACAAACTCAACTTGATGTCTGCCTCCCAGGTTTTCACAAATTTGGCAGCTAGGCAGCTATCACTGGAGCTCTTCTTCATGTCAGAGGAGTTCAACTCCAAAAAAATGTTTTGATTATGGTACTGCCAAAATATTGTATCCAGAACACTGACTATCACAATATTGTGAAAGTAAGTATTTATAAGTGTGCCTACATTTACTATTCATAACCTAACATCTACCATCCAAGATATAGATCTACAAGGTAGATTGACATGGATATAATTTGACAGTAAGCAGTATCCAATATTCTGGGTATGATGTTATGGCAGGAGTATATTTTGACGTAGTAATCTGTGAGGTACATAAATCGGAAAGGACAGTCACTGTATCCATATCTGGATGATTGGATGATGCAGGCTCCCTCTCCACAGAGGATGTTGGAAGTACTGGAAGCTGTGTGCAACATATATTTTTAGTCTAGTATGAAGGATAGGAAAGGAGGACAGAAATGTTCATGCTTGCTGAGCACTGCAGATACAGCTTTGCTCCTGGGGCTGGGTACACTGGGCAACAGTGCACATTGCAGTGGTCATGGACCATTTCTGATTGCAGTTTTAGAGGATATATTGCTATAGTCAGACAATATGGCCATATTGTCAGCTACAATTGGTGCACTTATACCCTTGATTGGGCTTACTGGCATGCCGTCTGGATTGCTGGGATGAAATTCATTTCTTGGCTTTACTTGTACACAATTAGGACCTTGACAACATAGAGTTAGACTGTCTCAGCAGCATATTTCTGATTCTTAGGAGTTTTTTTTAAATCCATATGGTTGGTGCCCATTTCCTGGATCAGTTTAAATCCCCTGAGAATGCACTCAAGGAAAAATCAGTGATGTCTGTTTTGGTTCTTCCCATTTCCCACTGAAGGCCCAGGTTCTCACTTAGTCAAGCATTGATACGCCAGTCAACTTAGAACTTTGTATTTTTGTGTAGACATTTTAATAACACAGAAGCCATAATGTCTGTGTTTTTGAATTCATTGATATGGAGATTAGAAGGAGGCAACTCCAGCAGAAGAGTTTACCCACCTAATATGCATTAGCACTAATATTGTCTGGATGGTCTTTAATGATGAATTTGAATTCAAAACATTGGGCTGCATTCAGGAAGGGGTGTGTCATTTAGGGGGCTGTTCTGTAGATCCTCTGGGCTAGGTTCTCCATGATTCTACACATTTCTACCTTCAAATCTCAGTAGACAAAGTAAAGTTTCCAGTAAGCTAAGGGGTGGTCATGGTGAAGGTTACCTTCTAGCAGCCTGATTGCTGGGCAGGTATTTTCCTTTTCAGACTTTGAATTAGAGGCGTTGCTCACCCACGGGAACACTCTAGTGCTGAGAACTCTATAGTCTCATGATCTGAGCCATTTGAGGACTTTGATCTAGGAGCGCTCAGAAAAAAGGTCCCTTCTTGGTGGTGCTGCTCCTAGCTGGAATAGAGCAACTAAGTGTACTGATGTGCAATGAGTCATGTCTATCTGTTGACCCTGATATGGTTATACTTCACTCTACATCCTGGACTCTTTCCCAATGATTCCCCCTCTTTCAGCTGTGCCCAGGAAGTTGTTCTTCTCTCTTTTTATTCTATTCCCATCATCTGTTAAACCATAATCTTGGCACATGCAAAATATTTATAGGGCTCTTCTAATATATTGAGAGACCTGCCATTCAGTTCCAGGGAAACCTGGCGGGCCTATTTGTTATATTTTGAGTAGCTGTTCAAGGGCAGATGGTGTATAAATGTTCAATGAGTGGGTAACTACATTCTATCATTATTCTGGCCTTCTCATTAACTGATGTTGCACTGCCAGTTGGAAAGTATTTTCAGCCTACAAGAGCGATGAAAGCATTTTATTTTATGGAAAATTGCAGAACTGCAACTTTGACCTCTTTAAGTACTTTTGCCCAATTCTGCAGGCTTCATTGGGTGAACATAGACAATCAGTATTTTGGTGCTGGTTTTCTTTGAACATTTCTCACTGTATCAGTTTCTGTTATTGCCTTTGAGGTCATGGCATTTACCAACATTATTGGCTTTATGTGTCTTCACCTGTGCACTAAAGACAGTTCACTCTGTTGGGTATACTTCAATAGCGATGAAATATACTTTTTCCGCTCACCATACTTAGAAACAAATATTCCACCCACCTTCATCTGTTTGGTCTGCAGTGAGGCTTGGGTAGCTATGAAGGGTGCTGGAAATGCCAGCTCCCTTTATGGCACCAAGCTTAGCTGGTGGGGATTTCATTGCTGATTGATTTATACTGACATTTTTCTTTTTCAGAGTTAGGGCCAACTCGCTATTAATGACTGTGAGAAGGAAGGGTTTAGTTAAGAGTAATAAAGCTTACATATTTCCTGTTGGTGAAATTAACCCATTCAGATATTGCCTCAGTTATGGAGGAAATCCATTATCCATGGAGAGCATTCTGGAGCCATTCACACCCTCTTTTTCCTTCCTGTTGTTTCCCAGGCAGAATTGTATCCTGGTGAACATAGTAACATTACTGGACAAGGAGCCAGTCAATAATTTAAACTGTTGTCCCTCACCTACTTTTTGGATCATGCCTCTCCAGATTGTGTGAATCAAGGACAAGTGGCAAGTACCTGTACTACTAACAGGCTCCAAACTAAATATTGCGATCACAACATGAAATTGCAAGCACCGTTTCTATGGACCTTCTTCTGGCCCTCCTAAAAGCCAGCTTTCCATTGTGGAGTCCTTAAGCTGTAGTTATGGAGTGCAATCTGAGGGATCCACATTTTTACTCCAGCCTCAGAATGTCAATGAATCAGCTAATCATGCAAGCTTTTAGTACAGTATTCCAAGTCTTACATAACTCTCTTTCTTAGGAACATAGATATCAGTTCCCTCTGCCCACTGTTCCATTACCATAGCACTATATTACAGATAGCTTGAGTCAATGTTTTCACTAATCACAAGTAATAAATGATCTTGAAAATATGTTTGAGCATAACTGGAGAGCTGGAGACAATAGGTCGTACTGCGTTCAGAACCTTGATACAGATGAGCAAGAGACCAACACATTTTTAAATGTTATAATAATTTACCTTTTTATTTCTGCCAGGACTTCACAAAGGGATTCCTAACAGACATAAACTCATTTATGAGTGCAGATTTATCTGCCAAAAATGAGGAGAAATTCACATTTGTAGATCCTGCTCATAGTGGGCATTCCAATGCATGATTTGCCTTGGAAGTTTGGCAATTCCATCAAATGTTTGATGGAATTCCCAATGTTTGTTTCAACCCCTGGTCAGAGATTTACTTTAGCCACTAGCCAAGTGCTAGAGTAACTCCCCTTCCAGGATGAGCAGGAGAATATATCACTTCCAGATTTGGTGGATGTGTAGGGGAAGGGCTTTCAGCACAAGGAAAATAGTTTTTGCACAGTGAAAAAAGTGCATTTTCACAGGAGGCCCTGTTCCGCCTCTGAAGACTTCTCTGCTATGAAGAACTCTACGCCGTAGGAATAGGCGCCTTTTAAAAATCTCACATGACATTCCTGGAAGTATGATTGGGAACCCGCGAACAAGGCAGCATTCCAAGCTTATTTCTGGAAATGTTTGTAAATGGGGAGAAAATTGAAAGACATGCTCAGGCAGAGGCGTAAAGTTCCACCTATTCTTTTCAATTTGTTTTTGTGAATAGGGTTTTTTGAGTATTTTACATTCAATACCAGTATTATTTGTATGCCTCATACCCATTATTGGTGATTGTAATAATCTAAATCTGCTTGTTTCAGATGCATCTTGAAAATGGGGCTGTATATGTTAATGGAACATTGGCATATGTGTCGCAACAAGCATGGATCTTTCATGGAAATGTTAAAGAAAATATCCTTTTTGGAAAAGAATTTGATAAGAATAGGTAAACATTGGTTATCAGGTTGTAATGATTAAAATTGCATATCCAAGATGATTTGTGGACTGTTCGCCAGGGTTTAAATGACCCTGAAAGAAAATCAGAATTTCTTTCTATCATAATCTAGCTCTGGTGTGTTGTGAAGGAGATTGAGTTGTGGGTGGGTTTTTGGAAGGGTTGGAGCTGACTAACCACATCAACTATGAATGATAGGTGCTAAGTGTATACCATAATGCTAGCCCTTGTAGTGAAGACAAGATAGTGCTATTATTTGATGTATCACTCAATCAGAGACACCCTACAAAAACCTAAGTATTGTAGATTATAAGATAAATATGGCATTTAGGTAAATCATACATGTAGTGCTCTTATTTTTATTGACGATTATATCATAGTTAGGTGGACCATGCAGTGGCCTAGAGGTAGTTTGAGTTGGAACAAGGGCATGGACAGACAAGAAATGGAAGGAGCCCAGTAAGAGATTCAGATGAATAGAAGAAAAAAAGACTAGAATTACCTTCGTTCGTACGAAGAATGATTAAAGTACCCCACATGAAAGACAAGTTCAAGGAACTCTGTTTCATATCACTCACAATAAGATGCTAAACTGAATTGAGATGAATACCTCTTTCAGAAATCAATGGTGAAGTAAGAGTCTACTACAAGCACAGTTAAAGGGTCTGATAAATCCATTGATTATCTTATTTGCCACATAAAATGGGTGCTAGTTAAAGAGCAGACCTACTAAATAAGAGAAATTTATGACGCGCAGTCATAAGGTCCTCTGACATGAAGAACACTTTAATCCTACCAGATAATTGAATCAAGGGATTGTGCATTTTGCCGTAAGATAGCATTAAGCATTCGTTTTGGCTAATCAGGGCAAACCCCATTGTAAATGAATAAATATTACAAGTTGATAGGAAGGAAATCAGATTTCCAGAGATAGAACTGTAAAATAAAAGAGAAGTGTTTTGGATTGAACAGAGATCAAAGTTTATCACACATTTAAATGGAAAATAATTGATGTATCATGTACGCATTGAGAGAGAGTGCTAGAAATGATATGTCAGTATGGACTCATGAGGAGTCTTATTATAAAGGAGCATATCACCTATTTTAAAATCTGGGCAATCATAAAAAGTGGAGTAGAATTGTTAATAATTCAGGTCACCATCAAATTATGTGTCTTCAACCAGTGAATACAGAGCCACGGATTGACTCCTGAATAGTGCAGGATTTCAGAAGAACTAAGTAGAGGAGAATTTTCTTTCACCCTTATTGAAAGTCCAATCTCAAAAGGAAAATTATCAACACGGCTATGTTCTCGAGAGAATGTATTTACCTGACAAGCTTCAAGCCGTAGAAAATATTAATAATTTCTTGCAGAATAAGTGAAGAAACAATAGGGATAACCAAGATGTATTTTTGGTAAATATGTCTACAACCAGCATTTAAACTTGCTGCTCAGGCTATATGTTTTCAGAAACTGCATTCAGAAATTATATTTGATGAGACCATAATACCCCTTATGAGGAAATTGGGATAATGGGGGGAGGGGTAAATATGTGATGGAGTATGCAGCTAATTGCCTTACAAATTCTGAATGTAACATTCTATTGATACACATGAACTAATTTGCACTGAAAGCCTATTTAAAGTTAGTTCTTGTTTTGTTTAATTGTTTTATATGTACCAGACTACGTGTACTTTTATGGCTGGCACAGCCAAATAAAGAATCTTTTGGACTGGATACCAAAAGAAGTAGATGTGTCAGCTTTGTGATTTTGTAGATATAAGCTACTTCTATGTGGAGAAAATTTCAAGAATGGATGCAAAATAGTTTGACACTTTTAGAACTATGTAAACTTGTATTTAAGGGTTTATATCAACTACAGGAGAATTCTTGCTTTGAGTTTGGTTGCTTTATATAACAAATATTCAATAACTGAATGGAAAATACCTAGATGTTTATTATTTGAATTTAAAAAATAGGAAAACATTATTTATGGAGAAGCAATTAGACAACATGTTGAGAATTGAAGAAATTGGAGATATGTTTGCCTTTTGACAGATAATTGCAAAAGTGTTTAAGTGAACCAAAGCTTTGCCACTGCAACAGAATATTCAGAAAATGTTCTGCTGGTTTGGTTAGTGAAAAACAAAATATTCCATCATCACTATGAAATTATCAACCGTAATACTCCATACATGCTAATTTGATTAACTCATCCTGCAGTAAATAACTCTCAATGTTTATGGGTTCTGTAAAACAGAAAACCATGTAGTTTGCGCAAACACACACAGGAACAGTGTGAAGAAGTATGTGTTTTTGAATTATAATATTACTGACTCCTTTAATTGTACATCAACAACAAAAGCCTTAAGGCAGTTGTGGTGATCACATTGGAGGGACGCACTTATTACTAACAGTTGTTCTACATTTTTTCTGTGGATTGTAAGTTTGGGATGAAGGCAGTCTATAGAAATAGCTTAATAAATTAGAGGGAACATGATAAAGATAGATGTTGCTTATTTCACAACGTCCCCTGTTACAGCCATTCAATCAGAATTTAAATTGGTGACACATTGTATCTAGCAAATAAGCAATAGCTAAAGGTTGCCAGCAATCTTTATAAGAATACATTTACTATGGGGTCATTATTAGTAAGAAACTAGCTTTGCATGGGTATCATAGCAGTAACAACTTTCTGTCACAACTAATTATGATTGTAAATGAGAACCTTGAGGATTCATGGTGTTTTTCGGCAATGTCCCACTCTAATTTCAAAAATATGTAGGTCAAAAAAGCAGATTATATACATATAAAACTCCAAATACAATAGCCTTATAATTGCTGTTTCATATACAAAATTTAAAAATATTCCCTTCTGTGGTACAGTGTCCCATTTTTATAGCAGAAATAACCCTAGGGAACAAAAGAATGCAATTGAAGGTTACATGAGATTAACACTAATAGCATTTCAGATGGAAACACATGAAGGTATTACCCATCACAATAGTTACCCAGAGTGGTACTTTGGTTCTGTTACCATTACTAGGCTGCTAGAAAGCTCGGGGTTGCACTGATTTTGTATTGAAATTTCATTTGCATATAATTTCATACAGGAAATGTTTTATTGAAAAGTACAATGCTGGTTTATACTGTTTGAGTATCTGTAGTAAAATAAAAAATACAAATATAGAATTCTGTAAATAAGAGTGCATTGGTTTAGATAAAACATGGTTTCCTTCTTAAAACACATTCTCATTATATAAAATAAAGAATTTTAAAGCTGCTTCTGGCAAGGCAGATATAATAATGGACCTTTAATTGTAGATTCAGGGGCCTGGCTACAAAGGTAAATTTACAAATGAGCAAATCTACATGTATAAATTTCCTCTTATGCTATCTAGTAAAGTTACTACTATTGACCAATTACCATTTTTGAGTGTACATCTACTACAAAGTATAGACTTTATGTGTCCCCACCCCCATAAAACAGGGGTTGGAGCCAAATTTGCAGTTGTAAGGATCCATCCAAAAGAGACCCAGAATAGTGGTAGCTCAGACTTGGAGTAAGTCCAGCACCACACATGACCAAGGACTAGTACTGCAAAATCCTCCTATAGAAAATAATTGAGGAAGGGAACAGAACAGAACCTCGTAGCAAACAATGTTAAAGTACATTAAATTATTTTGAATTTTAAAAAATATGTACACATTTAATTTAATGTTTAAAAAGTACATATAAATACAACATATATATTATTTTCAGCTTAAATATGTGAATAACTTTTTTTTATTTTAGAAATAAATGCAACTTAATTAATGGAAATCTATTACTTTGCATTAATTCCATACATTACTTTTTCTAATTTTTACTATATAATAGATAAATACAAACATTAATTTGAGGCAAGATTATTTTAAAATAAATCGTTAAATTAGTAGCTTGTAATTTGAATGTAGTACACATATTTTCATGTTAAAAAATAGAGCAAATTGAAAAACATACTACAGCATTATTCACTTAATTTTGAATGAAATGTTTAATGAATTTAAAAATATTAAAGTAATTTTAATGATTTTTTAAAAAGATTTATTTAGAAGAAATCCCACCTAAAGTGTTTATATTTAACTATTATGTATTAAAAATTACAAGTTATGTCTAGAATTAATTTAGCTTAATTTAATTATATTTAAAAAAATAAAGTTGCATTTTGTTTTAAAGGAAAAAATGGTTAAATAAAATATTTTATTATAAAGTATTTTTTATTTCTGTGTGTTTTTTGTAACATTAAATTAGCTGTATCTATATTTTGAAAGTGGCAAAATAAATAATCTATTTTAACATTACTTCCTACGGAGTTCTATTATAAATTCCTGCCTCCATTATTTTCAATGAGAGGGTGTTGCAGTTTCACTGCTTGGCCACGTGTGACACTGGACTTTCTCCAGGTCTCAGCTGGAGTACATTTTACTATGATTTTGCGTCTTTTTTTTGTCATAACTTTAGAGGTACAGTTTGTGAATAGGAATGGTCTTACTCTTTCGTGATTGGGTGTCTAACACTCACTAACCCACTCTATAGACCTCCATAAATCCTTTCTAGTGCTACTTTATGTTCTACAAAATGCAGTTTGTGAATGGAACCCATAATGTTCAGCTTTTATGAATAGACTGGTGATTAAACAATAATTAGTGGTTATGATCAGGGACTAGTGAAGCTTTCACCAGCAAAGCAGAGCTAACACTGGATCGTGCCGATATTTCGAATGTTCATATCTTCAATGACTTTCATAAATAAACTTGAAAATTCAGTTACCAACGAGCACTGATTTGAAACTGAATATTTGTTTTAGTATTCATTAAGGTGTTACTAATTAAATAGTGAGCAATGGTGAATCTTATAATGCCAATTCAGCGAAAATATCGAAAATATTTTCTGGCCGCTATGAATTCTGGGTTTTTATACCACCGAATTGTGTGCAATAAAGCACCCAAACATGTAATACATTTAATATTAACTACGCAATTATTTGCGTAGTTATTCAAAACCATTGCATTACATTTTATTGATTACAAAAAAATCAACAATTTATGCTTATAAAAATTCTTCTTTCATTTTCTTAAAACAACCTAGTTTGTCTATACAAAATGTATCAGGCAACCCTTGACCCACCAGGTAGGTTGCTCCCCTTCCGCACAGCTCCGCCTGTGTGTCCCTGCCCCAGCTGCCGCTGCTGAGGAAGTTAGAGGCCCTCCTCCACCCGCAGGCTACCACCTGCACCTCATCCCTGGTGGCCAGTGGAGGGCGTAAGTTTGTTCATCTTCCGCCTTATTGTTTTACTGTATTGCCTGTATTTTCATTGTTGTGTCTGCTGTTGTCTGTCTTCCCCCGCTGCCTGTACGTGGTCCTTGCCCGTTTTCTTTCCTTCTGTACCCCTCGCTGCCCCTGTGTCCCTCTGCCCGTTTTTCCCTTCTGTTCCCCTCACTGCCCCGTGCCTCTCTGCCCGGATTTGCCTTCTGATTCTGTGCCACTAATTTTTTCATTAATTTTGTGCCCTTTGCCTTCTGTGCCACTCGTTTCCTCCTCGTTTTCGTGCCCTTTGCCTTCTGTGCCACTCGTTTCCTCCTCGTTTTCGTGCCCTTTTTGCCTTCTGTGCCACTCATTTTTTCATTGATTTTGTGCCCTTTGCCTTCTGTGCCACTCATTTCCCCCTCGTTTTTGTGCCCTTTTTGCCTTCTGTGCCACTCGTTTTCCATTGATTTTTGTGCCCTTTTGCCCTATTTCTGTGCCTTTTTTTGCATTTGGTTCCACTAGTTTTTCCCTCGTTTTTTGTGCCTTTTTCCTTCTGTTCCCTCCGTCGTCCCTCACCGCCTCCACTGCTGTGTCCCCTGAGGCCCCACCCCCCTGACTGCCCATTTGCTGCCCCCGCCTCCCAGCTGCTCCTCCCTCCCACCTCCCCATATATGCCAGCCGCTGCACAAGCGCGCCCGTCTGCGCCCGTCCGCGCCTGGTCTGCGCCTGGACCGCACCCAGCGCCAGAACCCCTGGCCCCCGCTCCCGCCACGACGACTGCCGCCGCTATGATGCCAGCACACTCCACGCCCTCAAGCCCGGATGGACCCACACCTGCTTCAAGGCCGCCCCGAAACGCACACCCGGTCCCTTTACCTGCCGGAACTGCAGCTACACCAGCCTCAGAACCGACGAACCACACGCCAAGAAAGACCGCACCCACCTGCGATGCATACTACTGAACACCCGCTCCGTGCGCAAACATGCCGTTGAGATCTGGCACTTGCTCGACACAACATCCCCGGACGTCGCCTTCCTGACAGAGACCTGGTTGAACGACTCCTCCGCACCCGACATCGCCATAGCCATCCCAGACGGCTACAAGATCACCTGCAGAGACCGCACCAACGGAGTTGGAGGAGGAATCGTCATCATCCACAAGAACAGCATCAGGGTCTCGACTAGCACCGACGATGCGATCAGCACCGCCGAACACATGCACTTCCAGATCCACACAGACCCCAACTCCACCCTCATAGACACCCTCGTCTACCGACCCCCCGGACCCCGCCCCCAATTCAGCGACTCCATCGCCGACTTCATCAGCACGCACGCCCTGACCTCCACCGACTACATCCTCCGCGGAGACCTGAACTTTCACCTTGAGAATAACAACAACAACTCCTCAACCCTGATCGATAACCTCGCCAACCTCGGACTAAAGCAACTCGTCACAATGCCCACCCACTCCGCCAGCCACACGCTTGACCCCGTCTTGTCCTCAAGCCCGCACGTCTCCGTCAGCCACACCACCAAACTCCTCTGGACCGACCACCGCTGCATCCACTTCACCTTCCAGAAACCCACCACACACCACCGCACCCAACAGATCCCCCGCCGCTGCTGGAGATAAATCACCGAAGACCAACTACATGCAAACCTCGCTCTCAGCCCACCCACCGAACCCTCCAACAGCGACGACACTGCCCACAGCCTCAGACGCTGGATCGAAGGCTTTATGGCTCTAGCCTCTGGAGAAAAACATTTTGGGAAGCTTTCCAAACGGCACTGATTCGTGTGCCCAGGTTTCTTGCAACAACACCACTTGGAGCTTGCATAGCTATTGCATAGTATGTCTGTCATCCAGTTGGCTGGCTACCCCGTTTATATTCCAGGAGTTGATTTTTTGAGTATTTTCACTCCAGGCATTTGTGTGTTCTCTTTGTCATTTCAGTTTTCTTGCCGTGTTTAATGTTCCAGCTAACCATCCCCATTGTGATTCAATGATGGTTTGTTGTGGGGGTGCTGGTTCTTTAACATCTCTCAGATTTGAGGCTTGTTCCTGAGATTTGCTCCTGGCATGCCGTAGCACCGAGTAAACCATTTACTTTCCCATACTTGCGCTAGGGTCTTCTTTATGGATTTGCTCCAGTGGATATCAGTACCCAGAAGACTTGGGTACAGATATCGACATACCCCGGCTTTGAGAGGTCTCTTCTTCCATTATTACTTTTTTTGCCAATTTACCTAAGCTCCATGTAACTCTAGTGTGCTCGCTGTGATACCCTGGGTCGGGATTGATGAACTCTTCTGCTGTGCAGAGTATAATATACTATATTTGCTTTTAAAAGTGAGTGGGAGCCATTATTCACAAGAGACAAGTGTATTAGTTATAAGCAAAGTATTTGTATATCTCTGTGTAAATAAACATATGAATATCATGAGAAAAAATGAATAGAGCACCCACAGGCCAGAGTACGAACTTGTTATTGACTTGAAATTCTTAATGAATGTTTTAATACTGAAAGATGAAAATGAATTAATGCATTAATAAAGTCCAACAATTGCAATATGAGTTAAAAAGTGTACAGCTTAACAACTATCAAGTGTTACAATCAACAAAAAATGCGTAATATCTACATCAGCCTTTATAAATGTAGAGCTCATGTTTCTTCACCTATGTACCACAAAAGCCACAATCTACTAAAATCTATGGAGAAAACATGGAGGCCTTCCATGAACTAGAAATAATGAAACAATGAAGCTGAGAAAGGACTACAATTTGTGAACACAATTTGTATGGTTGTAACATATTGGAAGAGTGCAATTAAAAGGGAAATGTTTCTTATAGAGTCTGTCTATTGAGATGGAGAGGCTACATAATGCATACATGAGTTATATGGTCTAATATTGCCATTGCAATGTCTAGGTGATGTCATAAACCAAAAGGCTGAATAAATGGGTCCAGTTTTCATAAACCAATGGACAATGGTGATGGCCATTGGTTTTTTGTGACTGTGGCATTTACTGCCTAATTACTAACTTACTGAGCTAAGTAAAACATTGAATGAAAAATTGAGCGAGCCCGACTAAGATAGCGCAGTTCAAGTGGAGGAAATTAATCCAGATGAGGATGAGAAGGGAGAGGGATGAACATGAATTCCATTCAAGGAAAAGTTGACTATGGGCAATGAATGGCTTTTCACTCTTGAGGAAAAACTAAAAGCTAGCACAAAATAAAAAACCCAGACGTTGTAACAACTCTGCGAAGCAGTTGTCCGTACACATAAAGCAACTTTACCAGGCTTCCTCAGTGTTAACATTGGTAACACCTGTAATATCAAAATCACATGAAACCCCACAAAGACAACTTATAGCCTAATGAAATACAGGTGGGCAAGGCCCTAAGGAAGCTGAGAGCAGCAGGGGCTCCTGGACCAAATGGCCAGCCAGGGGCAGTATTGAAATCTGACCCTCGCTTCTGGACTCCTATCCTCACTTCTCTCAAGTTGCACAGTACTGGAGAGCTGGAGGTGATCGATTCCGGTACCAATACATAAGAAGGGAAGCAGACAGTCTCCTTCAAATTATCAAATGATTTTTGGCAGGAAATTGATTTAAAAAGGAACCTGGTTCATTAGAGTCTTATGCATAGAAAGAATGACAAGCTTTGAATATCTAGGTGTGGTCCTTGATGAAAGGGGTGGTAAAAAGGCACAGTTGGGAACCCTAAACGCAATAGCAAAGCACCTGATGTTCATAATGGAACGATTAAAAAAAGAACATTGCCTGTCAAAACAGCAAGCCCCTGCTGACTTTAGTCGCAAGCAGACTGATGCCAACAATTTAGCATGAGGCAATAAAGTTTAAGGTCCATCAATTCAAATGGCTGGACAACCAACAATGCACTTGTTATCACTGCTTATTTTCCCTTCTAGATTGCACCTGTCAAGCCCAAATTAGGCTTGAGTTTAGCCTCATAACACAGGACATGATTATGCATACAAAGCTTGTTTAGTACTGCCAAAAATGTAAATCTGCGTCGACTGGCACAATGACACAACTTCCTTGGTAGAAAATTCCAGAGCCAAGTGCGAATTGGAGATCCCTACTGGCAAGCTCTATCAGTGCTCTGAATGCAGAGCAGATTATACGCAGTAATTAATCATGCAAATTGACAGCAAAACTATTAATGAAAAATTTAACGACAATGTCCGCAGAGCACATCCTATGGGACTTAATGCCAAAGCCCATGGTAGGTGGGCAGTAGATCTCTACACGCCGGGGGGTACTTCCTGTGTATATGAGCCAGTTTCTCCCAAACCAGGCCAAATATCATCTTTTGAGATTGCGCTTTGGCCTGATCCCACTAAGGGGTTATTGGTATGGTCGTAAGAATGGCAAAAATAATACATGATGCAGACCAAGCGGCGGAGTCCCTAATTCATGAGAATTGAATTTGTGAATGTCTAACATGCCTGAGGCTGCTATGGCTACGACCAATTGCATTGCAGCATTGTGATCGGTCAGGGGAGCCTGAGTGCTTACCAATCACAATGCTTCATTGCAGCATTGTGTTTGGTCAGGGGAGCCTAGCTGTGCTTCCTGTCCCTCGTGTCTGACGAGGAATGCAGGAACAGAGATGCAGGACGCGGCAGCAAGGTAAGTGTTGATTTCTTTTTTTGGCTTTGCGCATCCCCCACGCCCCCTCCCCCTGCACCCACCCCACCTTCATGCTGGCCACCACTGGTACCGAAGCCTACTGTCAGGCACCAGTGCTCTCTCCCTAGAAATGATATAAGTAAATTCACAACCCCAATTGGCAAGGACTTTACCCCACCTTATAAGTCCCTGGTAAGTGGTACCAAGGGTTCCTAGGGCATGGTTTGTAAAGGGGTGATCAGGGCCTGAAGCACTGTTTGTGCCACCCTGACTAAACCAAGTAAACAGTTGACAGCAAGGCTGTCATTGCAGACTGCAGAACCAGTGGAAACTGCTCCAACTCAACTTTGCCCTTACCATGAGTGGCAAGGTCAAATCACTATTTTTAATTTATATCAGGCACCCCTAAGCTAGGCCTCCTGAGCCCAGGAGTCTGCCTGCATTTTAATAAAGGTGTAGAACTATAAGTGCAAGCTTATATGTCCCTTTGGTAGCTTATTTCCATGAAGGGCTACTATACGTTTTCAGGGGTGTCACAAGATAACATGGCCTGGCATCCGGTTACCTCGAGGTTGCCAGCTCCATAATAGTCCCATTGAAAAGTGTCATGTGTGGTATCAAACAACTTGTCTCATTAAATCTGTCTTTTTCCTAAATTCGGATTTAATGTGACATGCACCCAGGTGGCTACCTTAGAGGCACCCCTGGCACCAGAACCTCTGATCTGAAACATCTTGCAACAAAAGAACAAAGAAGAGACCCAAGTCTGTGACTTAAGGACCTGCACAAAGCAAAGACATGACACCCTGCACCTGTGGCAACCACCCTACAAATGCCCGACTGCCACTCATCCCCGACCAAAGCTCAGCTCGAAAGTATCGAGGAACCTTTCTAAGTAGCAAAGGCAACTCCAGAACTCCGTTGGACTAGAGGTACTAGTTCCCTGCAGCCCGCAGGTGAAAGCACGCTCCCAGAACCAATGAATCACTGTCCATCGGGCAAAAGTAAATACTCTAGTGCATTGTGGGAAACGTAGTCCTGACGTCCAGCAAGTTTCAGGCGATGAACGTTTTCCCCCACACTCCTCGATGTCGAAGTAACCCAAAGCCGGGCTTGCCACTGCTAAGGATTGTGGGTGATACATCTGGATATCACTACCTTTGTTCGACGTTGTGCCTCAAGGGAACTCTGAGGCACCTTCACCTGCTCACCTCAGTGGCTCAGTCGTTGAGTTTTTGCATCTATTTCCTCACAAGCACCACTGTCACTTATGCTTCAGCACCAAGGACAGCCAGGACAATGCTGCACTGGGGCCTCTCGAGCCAGGTAATATTGAACTGACTGTCGTGACTTGGTCCTGGGATCTGCATCACCTTAATCCCCAGTGTGTTCCATTGGAATCGACCTGCAAGTGACCAAATGTTACTTGCTTTTTTCTCCATTGACTGTAACTTTAAAGTTTTCCTGTTGTGAATTACACTAATGTATCTTCCTTCTAAAATCCATAACTCTGGTTATACTTATCCGATTGTGTCTTTTTGGTGTCTAAATTTATATAAAATCCTGCTCTATTTTTATAAATTGTTTTAGGATTTCTTTCAAATCGTGTTAAGTACTTATCATCCATGTTAGTACTCCGAAATGCTTAATGCATGTTCCACTAAGTAAAGCTTGACTGCTCTGTGCCACACTTACAGGACTGAGCTAGGGATTTACTAGTGGGAATCCAAAGGAACTATCTTTGGGGTATTGTGAGAGTATTGCATAAGGAAGCACAAACAGCCTCACTGCATAATAATTCCTACAAAACCCTCTTTCTAAGTGGCAGATATGCACACAACTTACACTGCTACTTCGCCTGGCATATACGTTGGAAGTCTCAGTCAAAACGCCATGCACATAACTGCCATTGAATCCAACTTGTTCTGTAACCCCAATAAGTTTCCATACAAAAACACACTCTTTGTTTCTAGATAGTGACACTCATTGCACTTTGCACCCACCATATCACTAGACCTCACACTCCACTAACACGTCCCCTTTGTGTCAAACCACAAAGATCACCCTTTCAACATTACACTCTCAAGTACGCCCAGGAACCAGATGCAGATCGAGTGCTTCATACCCTGACTGGGATTTGAAGCAGCAGTGGCCCGTGCAGGTAAGAGCGTTGGGGTGGTGGGGCAGGGTGAGGGAGGGGGATTTTGACAGACGACCACAAGGGAAAATAAATCATTTATTTAATTTTCCCTCATGGTCATCTGTCGAATCCCCCTTAGTCCGCCCCACCGCTCTTACCTGTACATGCCGCACCTGATTTGCAGAGCTATATAAATTATGCAACCAGGCCAGTCAGGCTAATGGTTTGGGTCCTGCGTTGGAGTATGGAAAGCACTATATAGATACCAATAAAATAGTTAGGATATATATACAACACCATTCTTTTGTTTCATCTGATTCTCACCAGTGCTCTGCAGCACCCTGATGCCCAGATATAGGCTTGGTTAGTGCTTTATAAGATACTGATGATGAAGGTGATGAGCCGTAGGGAACAACTTTAATTTCCAGTATTCTCTGTATGTAGACAGGACTTGCGATTGAATATCAAGGGTGTCTCTATCAGTGCCATGTGTATCATTGCTCTCACAAAACAATTAATCACAGTCACAGTAGGTGCAAAAGACCTCCAACCGAGAGTGATGAGAATTGTAAAACATCACATTAATAATGCGAAACCTTTAGCAAATTACATAGACCACATAATGCATGTGAGAATGCTAGCTGTTGTCGACAAAAGCTAATTTGTTCTGGCTAGACTTGTCCATTCCAACCACTTAAACTATAAAAGTACTTTAAATTTGAACTTTTTAGATACCGAGAGGCAATCAGCGTGTGTTCCCTGGAAGCGGATTTGGCAAGTCTTCCTTTTGGAGATATGACAGAAGTAAGTATGAGCAGGTCAATAACTATTCATTATTTCATACATGCAGAATTGAGGAATGTCAGTGTTTGCCTGTCACAAACGACCAATAGAAATTGCTATGGCCCCACTATTTCAAATGAATATCAACATCTTTCAGGTAATTGATATGCAATTAATAGCTATTCTGCTCTTTCTAATCTCCCATTCTGGACCTTCTAAATGTATATTTAGCCGTTCATTTGTTACATAGAAAATATATGTTCTAGTAACCCAAACTTTCATATCTCAGTGCATTATAGATATTATAGTTACTTATGTGGTATTCAGGGTCGGATTGGCACCCATAAAAAGTGACCTGCATTCATGGATCACAATCTTTCCCAATCATTGTTTTGTTGGGGTGCTGACTTGTAGCAAAAGACGCAGTAAAACAAGTTCTTACCCATGCCCTTCTTCCAACTACTCCTCTCAGCTCTTTACATTTCTTTACCTTCCCTCATATCTTCCGCTCAGCCTTATTTGTTTCTCTTCTGGCCAGCTCCATACCTTTAGACCTTCTTTTCACCTTCAGATAAGTTTCCCTATTTTGTCAACTCACCTTATCTCCCTCCTTTTCCTCCAATCCAGCCTTTGCTCCTCTGTTCTGTCTTGTTTCCCTAACCCCTTCCTCTACTGCTTTCTTTTTTTTTTTATAACAAATCCCTTGAGCCCTACTCCTCACAGTCCTTGTTTTCCTCCATAATGCCTTCACAAATACCTTTTTCCTTTCAACCGTGAGCCTCTTTTTTATTACTCACGTTTTACCTCTCCCTTTCCTCAGATCCAGGCTGTGTTACTCTTTTACTCCCACTTTCTTAAATACCTTTTCCCCCCATTCCTGACATTCAGCTTCTTTTTATCACTCTGTGTTTATTTCCTTTCCTGCTATTTAGATTTCTTACTACTATTTACCTCCCAGGCTTTCTCCACTAATTTCCTCCTCTCAGCCCTTATATCTCTGATTTCTCTATTCAACTCTCATCACATCTTTTCTGATTTATTTGCTATTCCACTGGTTGATCTGTACCCTGTTTTGCACATAACCTTCTTACTCTCCTCTTACTACTACACTAGGGTGGCCAATTTTCCATTATCACTTCACAGGACACTGTGAAAGGCTGACCCATTGGAACATCTGGGGGTCTATGACTCGCCAAAGCCTTTTTTTGGGCTTTCATGCAATATCACTTCTCTATATGAGTATATGAGTATGAGTGAGAAAGAGAAAGAGCAGTTCCTAGGGGTAGCTGATTAGGGAGAGGGGGAAAGTAGGGAAGAACAGGTCTTTCTTCGTAATTCCCTCACACACCCCAAGGGATGTCATGCTTCATCATTTGGGCATTTGCCCCTCGTCAGGCCGGCGCTGCAATGCCTGACGGGCTCCCGAAACCGGGGCTCTTTATCGGGGATCTTTTGAAGAAGCTGTATGGGTGCGTGTGGGTGTGAGGGCAGGGTAGTGCACACGGAGTGAGGTATTTAAAAAAGGTATAGGGCCGTCCTACTTGATTTAAGTCTTTTATTACTGAGGTAGCTCCAGCCTTATTAAAATTATGTAAAAGCCCTATTTAGGAGTGATGATCCGTGAGGGCTAGTCAAGTGTGGGTGTGGTCAACATGTTTCGTGCCCCAGCTGCCCCAGAAGGGGTCAATGGCACTTCGTCAGGACCAATTAGAACGTGTAAGGTGAGTGCACTACCGTTTAGCACTAGTTGCTAGAAACGGTAGGGGGTGATTAATATAGGAACTGGTACTGGGATGAGGATAGACCTGTGGGAGAGGGGAGAAACAACAGAAAAGGGGGGGGGGAAAGAGTAGCATAACCAGCGATTAGACCAGCCATAGGCATACAGTGCATGCACTGGAGGGTGGTGCGCATAAGTGAAGTAAAAAGGTACACAGGTGTACTCACTGTATATTCTCAATTTTCGACCAGTGGGTGGTGGGAGGACGGAGTCAGTCCGTCGCGATACTTATAACGACAGAGTGTCAGGGGTAGTTACTTAGCCGACGATCCTGTGCAGCGTGATCGGACTACAGTCGATCTCAAGTGACTAAGTAGAATGACAATTTGTATCTTCTAATCAGTCGTGGTCTATAGTGCAGTACTCTAAAGTAATCCTTCGCTGTGCACATGTGTGTCGATCAATAAAGTATCCAAAGACAGAAGAGGGTGTTTTGGAATAGTTAAAACCGGTAACGTGACGAAACCGTGATGCGGTAAAAAATGACATTGTTTAAAAATTACAGTCAGTTTAGGTAAAGGAAAGCGGAGGTTGATGGTGAACTAATTGCAAGCTGGTGTAAAAACATGCAACAAACGCGCTAATGTCAAAGATGTACTGCGCGGGACACATGGCAATATTAAGACTCACCCCTCACGACCTAGTTCCGGACAGACGGGGATAAGAACAGAGCACAATAGTTGCTCCGGTTTCTATGGGGATACAATTGAAAGGGAAAAAAACGGGGGAAAGGTTGTCAAAGTTACATCAACACGATAGCCAAAACTACATGGCGAAAAAGGCTTACCGTCGAGATCCAGTCTTACGATAAAGGTACTCACGGAGGTAGACTGGCAACTTGCTGGTGTCCTACCCTCGCTCTGGGCCCCGTAGAGAACACTTCCCGGGTGATTCTTTTGTAGCGTTTTTTGAAAGACGTCCCTGAACGTGGTGGCCATATTGGATAGGGCTGCCCTGGAGCTACTGTCATGTGACATCCGGGAGGTCGGTAGGTCGTGGCGGCCATATTAGAACGGGACAAATGAAAGAATGGGATTGGAAA
Organism: Triturus cristatus; assembly: GCF_964204655.1. Classification (NCBI taxonomy): domain Eukaryota; kingdom Metazoa; phylum Chordata; class Amphibia; order Caudata; family Salamandridae; genus Triturus; species Triturus cristatus. The sequence continues at coordinate 575,522,562 of NC_140595.1, read as the reverse complement.
TATAAAGGTTTTTTCCAAAAGGGGGGGGCGGGGGTGGTAGAGGGGGGAGAACGGTTTAATCTAAATACCGTGTACATATAGACACGTGTAGTTTTTTATTTTAGAGATACCTCTGTTGAAAAATATTTATTTGAAAAATATTTTCTATTCTTTTTGTGTGGTCCCTAGTGGTATTTCAGATGTAGATGATAGAAACCACTAGGGAGCGGCTGAATGTGATTATTGGGGAGTCAGGAAGGGGATCATGAGGAGGAGACTTGAGGAAGACATTAGGGGGGCTTGATTTAATGATTCAATTCAGCCCAAGGTATGTCATCGTTCAGACCCCTTGTGTGTGACCCCAGCTTGAACACCCAGCATTGTTCCTTCCTAAAAAGGGCTTCCTTTGTGATGACTGGGAAGGCCTCTAGAATAGTCCAATTTAGGTCATGTGGCGTATGATTGTGTACCGCATAGTGAGAACACATTTTGGTATTAGTTTTTTTACAACGTACATTGCTTCTGTGTTCGGTTAGTCTTGTCTTTACTGGGCGTGTGGTCAGCCCAATGTATTGTAATGAACAGGGGCATGTGATAAGGTAAATACAGTTGCGTGTGTTACAATTTGTGTGTTTTTTCTGGGTCCAAATCCAGTTGGTAGTTAGTTGGACTGTTTTGGTAGCTCGGGTCAGTGGGCAAACCACACATTGGCCACAAGGGTAATGCCCGCTGACCGGAGGTAAGTTCCATAAGGTAGTAGAGACTGCAGGGGCTGGTGGTTTTGGTCTGGTGTTAATGAGGAGATCCTTGATGTTGGCTGTGCGTTTGAATGCAAATCTCGGTTTTCTTAGGGACAGATGGCCCGAGTCTAGTATTCGCCAGTGTTTGTTAATGACCCTTTTTAACATATTTGACTCTGAGGTGAAAGTGGTCACACATGTAATAAGGTCTGATTCTGGTTTTGTCTGTGATTCGAGAAGAGTTGACCTGTTAGTATTACGTGCTCGTTTTTGTGCGTTATTGATGATGCGAGCAGGATATTGTCTCAGAGCTAGATTACTACTAAGTTCAGATGCTTGTTTTTTGTAGTCATCTATCTTGCTACAGTTCCTTCGGATGCGTAAGAACTGCCCATAGGGGAGATTGTCTTTAAGTGCCTTGGGGTGAAAACTATTGTATAGTAAAGGACAATGGCTGTCAGTAGGTTTTTTGTAGGTTATCGTCTCCAAGGTGCCCATATTTTTAATGATCGTCAGATCAAGGAATGGTAGTTCCTGTTCGGAACAGGTTGCAGTGAATTTTAGGAAAGGGTTGAGATCATTAATCCATGATAGGAAGTTCGGGATAATATCCATGCTGCCTTTCCAAAAAATTAAAATGCCATCAATGTAACGTCTCCAGAGGAGAACGTTACTCAAGAAAGGATTGGTATCCGTGAGCACATGCTTTCCCTCAAAGTCTGACATATAAAGGCATGCCAGGCTCGGGGCGAAGGTGCTGCCCATCGAAGTGCCTTGGGTCTGATGGAACAGCTGATCCTCAAATAGAAAGAAATTCTCAGTGAGAGCAATATTGGCACATTCCATAATAAAGCTCACGGGGGTTGGTGAGTCCCAGTTAGTGTTGAGCAGGATCGTCTCCACCACCTCAAGAGTATTAAGCTGAGGGATATTGGTGTAGAGGGCCTCCACATCCAGAGTAAGAAGTACATCTGGATGTGGGCCCTCCAGGTTAGTAAGTTCAATCAGTTTTAAAACATCTCTGGTGTCTTGGAGAAATGTTGGGGTGGTTCGAACTAATGGGCCGAAAAAATGATCGCAAAATTTGGATAGAGGTTCCAAGAGGGACCCCATGCCAGACACAATGGGTCTCCCGGGAGGTGGGGAGACCCCTTTGTGAATTTTTGGCAGGGTATAAAAATAGTGTAATCTTGGATTGGTGTTCACTAAAAAGTCTGCTTCGGTTTTTGAAATCCATCCTTGGTTGAGTGCCGCTGTGACCATGGAGTTTATTTTGGTGGAGAGGCGTGGCGTGGGATCTGTAGTAAGTGGTGTATAGTAGTTAGTATTTTGTAGTTGGCGTATACATTCCGTCCGGTAGTCTGTGCTGGCCATAATAACTATAGCACCACCTTTGTCTGCTTCCTTGATAGTTATGGAGGCGTCATTGGCTAGAGTTTTGATGGCTAATGTCTCAGCATGAGTAACGTTGGAAAAATTCCGAGTTTGACGTTTTTCAGATTTTTCTTTGAGTACTGCTTTTTCAAAAGTCAAGACTTCTGGAGGTACCATACTCGAGGTTGGGGTAAAGGTCGAAGGTTTTCGTAGACCGGTGTCAGTTGGAGGTAGGTTAGGTTGGTTGCCAAAGTAGGCCGTAAGGCGGATTTTCCTGAAGAGATTTTGAACTTCAAGGTTAGTGCGAAAGAAATCCACTTTGGGGGTTGGTACAAATCCTAGGCCCCTTTTCAGGATGTTAGTTTCTGTGTTAGTAAGAGGATGGTCTGACAAATTAACGATTAGTTTCTCTTCTCCTGGTGGCTCCGCAATTCCATGTGTGGTGGTGGTTGCTGTGCCTGATCCTGCCATTGTACTTGTTTTTGTTGGTTCTGTCCGCCTCTTCTTCTTCTGCCTCGCCCCTTGCCCCAGCCTCTGCCTAAAAAAGGTTGTGGTACTTCCCCCCTCTCCCTAATCAGCTACCCCTAGGAACTGCTCTTTCTCTTTCTCAGTATTCCATTGGTGCCTTCTGAGCAGGACCTCAAAAAACTTGGCTCCGTGTCCCTCCCTGATTAAAAAAAAATATATATATGAGTATGAGCCCTTGTTTCATGCATTTATTGGGTCCAGTCCCTCCACCACCCCCTAAAGTAAGTCGTTAGTGCTCACTATCATTATCCTTGGAGAGTTAGGGGTAGAAAGAGAATTACTTGATTATCCATTAGGATTAAATTGTATCTTAGGCACTGGGGCACTAGTGGCAAATTACAATACTCACCAAGGAGACAGTCTAGAGATCACTGATTATCACAAGTCACAGAGAAAAGCCTCACAATCCCCTTATAGCGTCATGCTATTATCTGTCAACACTGGAGCTGTTAAAAGCAGAGTCAGTTCAATTCCAGTAGTGAATATCATTAGTAAAAATAAAAAAACTTGGGCCCTATTCACACACTGCATTTTGTAACACATAAAGTAGCACTACAGTAGTACTACTCACAAAAGGCTAATGACATAACTATGGGAGGAGACCTCCGCCTCTTCTATCGTTTCTGTGTGGAGATCTCCACTAGAGTGGTAAAGACCTCTGAACACATAGGCATACATTTTTGTAGTAAATGTGGGAGGGATAAGGGGTGGCTGAAAAATGGGGAATACTTACGACTAAATGGAAGGTTTTAGTTAAATTTAGGAGGGGTTTAGGGAAGAACATGCTAATACAAAGACACACCCACAAAAGGAAAAGATCAGGGAAATTCAGAAATTACACTTCAGCCCAAAACATATCAAAATAGGTGTAAACATACTCCAGCCCAGCCTTGGATTCAGTCATGTTCCACACAGGGCCAATCACAGGTACTCCACCTACGTGTGCCTGTTGCTTTTTAGTAACATTATACTTATAATTTCTGTTGTAGGGGGCTCCACTCCATGATGTGAGTGGGTGGAGACATGTAACTCTACACCTAAAAGTATACTTGTTCGGCAAAGCACACATTCTGAGGCCCCCTTATTGGTGGCCATCAGAATTAGGCCCAGCCCCCACCCCCAGAACCAAGGCAAAAAATCCTTATCTATAAAAGATCAAGTGGCAACTACTTCAGGCACCTTTTTTCACATGCTGAAGCTCCTACGAAGAGTGTTCCACCTTCTCCCTTTGTCAGTTAGTAAGACCTTGATCCAAGCCCTGGTAGTGAGCCGACTTGACTACTCTAATGCACTTTAGGGATCTGCAAACGATACTGTGTTAAACGGGTTGCAAGTGCTCCAGGACACCGCAGCGCGCCTGGCTCTTAAAATGCCCCCTAGAAAAATGCCCCCTAGATTGGCACCTCTGCCGTTACTGAGATGCCTCCATTGACTCCCCATTCGTGAAAGAATCAAGTTTAAAATTTGCTGCTTGGTCCATAAAACAGTCAATGATAGGGGGCCCGGTAGAAAAACTGGTCCATTACCTTCCTAGAAGATCTCTGCGCTCTGGAGAGAAGGCTCTGCTAGTTGTCCCACGGTTCAATAAACTACGAGCCAGTGTCAAAACCTGTGCCTACCTGTTTTCGGAACTCGCTTCCTGTCTCATTACCCAAGTGCCCTAATTTTCTTAAGTTCAGGAAACTTCTGAAAACTGAACATTTCAATAACTGATTTCCTCTCCCTCCTTTGTTCCTTCCACTGTTAGAGCGGAGATACCCCTCTGGGGGTGACTCCAGCACTCTACAAATTCCTCATACATTCAAATGGTGAATAGCAGAACATATGTAAAGTTACACCTAAGTGTAGGAGTAAATATACACATGAGTAAATATACTTACTTTTACATATTTACCATTGTGAATAGGCCCATATGTAGAGATACTCAACAAGTTGGGAAACTCATTGGAGTTGGCAGTGTCCATAATATGTAGAAAGACCTCAACACCACAAGGTATGGTCTAGGTAGTAAGGTTTAACCATGGAACAAAGACTTTAAAACTAGTTCCAGGAGCACCACTTCACAAAAATATGCTGGTAATATACGACATAATTTTCCTGGTGACAACTATCTATGAGGTGTGCTACCAGAGACCCCACACATCCCACGTTTGGTCCACTAGGTTAGTTGGCAATTTTGGAACTAGTACACATTGTTTTTGACCCCAGCATCCCCATGTAACCAAAACATGTGCTCGTGGCAAATCTTTTTTTAACTTTTTCCCCTGCTTCTGGCTTTTGTAAGGAATGGGGGTATTTATAATAAAATTAACAACTGTGGTCATTCTGTAGATTAAAAGTAGGCTAACATGACATTGCACGCTCAGGTATGTTGCAGGCTTTTGGGTTGTGTGGGAGTGGCACAAGCGGGCCCAGATAGCATAAAGATTAGGTAAAAAGACCACAGCCTGCCTCGATCAATGTGACTCTGGGACTGGCCCAATACCTGCCTTCTCAATCCAACCCTGGTAGTATATTTCCATGCATTTTGCCTCAATGTGATACTGTTTGAAGCAGCTAAGAGGAGTGCAATGGTGCCACTTTATAAGTATTTATATTTTATACAGCTTTATATAGTATGCCAAACTGTGCCTGTTCACTGGAGTCTGATTTCGTGCACTTCACTTTGGAAGATTTATCAAAAATAAGAATGATATTGTTAAGAGATATTCATATAAGTCCAGCTACGTCTACCTCTTGTTATCTACACAGTATACGTCCGGTGGTTTATGGCTTTGCTAAACATCCATACATGTTAACTTTTGTATATCTAATTGCTAGTCCATTTGATTTCTGCAGTAAAACATTTCATGCTATCATGACTCCTCAAACATTCACATATTATTAAATGTTTGCCTGTGGTTTCAAAGCTCGTTTTTCACAGAAAAGGGTATCTTCACTTTGAATTATTTTCCACAATTCAGTGTTGACATTTGGCAGGACATTTTGCTTCCCCACACAAATAAAATGTTGAATGGATGGTTAACACTGCATCCCTACTTTCTTTCAGTGCTGGTTAAATATGCTTCTACAATGACAGTGCAGCTCTCAGAGCATTAATCACAACACCTAACAATCTCACCCTTGCAGGCCAATCCTTGATGCCAGTTTCCAATAATGAATCCTCCCCTGTATGTGAAAATATACATTTTAAATGCAGAATCCTTTCAGCAAAAAAATGAAATACACTTTCCCGCACTGCATTTTTGCCATCATCAGTCTTCGTAAATGTACTCTATAGTGTTCATGTACTACAAAAAAAGCACATTTTAGAATACGTTTTAATTTCCTTACAATGCGGCACTACACATTATCTATTTTCCAACAAAAAAACATAAATTTCTCAAAACATTCAGTCATATTGAGGATGATGCTCACATGCTCCAAATCCTTATAAAGATTACTATTTCAAGTAACAAATCATGTAATATAAAAAAATTCATAACAAGTAACATGTATTATTTTATTGGGTGACTAATCATTCTATACATTGATATAGCCCTATTGACACATTGATTCTCATTTACACATATATCAATTTACTCACACGTTTTAAGTCCATAATGTGCAATACATCACTTTATGATAATCATACTACACATTCATTGGCCTGACATACGTTAGTATAAGGTTCATCATATATATTATTCATTCCACATTCATTCTACATGCCTGAGTGAGCTCTCATTATACAGTCTGACATCAGAGCTTCCATATGCCTCTCTGTCAACATCATTTAAAACATTTCATTGAATTGTGTGCAGGCCAGTTAGTATGCATTATAATCACTTGAGCCAAGTTGCATAGCTCTTTCTGCTTTGTGCAACATACAACTGATATAAGGGTGAAATTTGAAACATATTTAAACCCCTAGACACATGGTCAAATCCTCAGTTTACACCACTTTTCAAAATGTCCACCAGACCAGGAAACGAGAATATAAAATGCAGTTTAAGAGAACATCTAATTTTGACTGCTAAGATTATATATACTAAAAATGTTTATATAATATGTGCCTCACGCTTAACGATTTAGGGACTAATTATCAGTTTGGTGGATGGCATAATCCAATACAAAAGGGAAGGATATCACATCCACCCTATTGCAAGTGCCATAGGATATAACACACTTGTAATACGTAAATTTGACATCCATCTGTTTGTGACTGAGTATGCCATCCACCAAAAATCTAAATCAGACCATACATCTAGTTAATCTCAGATTAATTATCAATTCCTCTTCAGAGTGCAAACCAGGAGAGATATATCTGAGTCTATAATATAAGGGTGCTCTAACCCTCTTAGGTGGAGCACTGTGTCTCCTCCCCTTTTATTGAAAGCAGACATATAGAAACATTGACGGAGAGACACAACAGTTGCAGTCGAACTATGAATAGTGAGCTCACTGGGGCTGGATAAACGAATATACTGAACGATCAGTATATATTATTTATCATGCACGCTCAGATTTGAATCACCAAGCGAGTTTGTGATGTCCATTCAAACTGTGACTGATTTAGAATACTTTGAAGAGGACAATCAGCCTGTGCATACATCGATATGCATTGCTAGAGATATGTCACTAGGGGCTTACACATATGCAACACAGGTAAAACACTGTTCCAACATAGCAACCATTTATCTGAAGAATTTTGCAGTCTGTCCTTTGTGACATTAAAATTAAAATCATTTCATGTTTTGGAGATGCCGTTGTGTGTGAAAACGTGCCTTGTTGCGTGATCACCCTCATTTTTTTCTGAATTTCTTTGCTAGTTTTTAGACACTGCAAACTTAGGCACAGCTGTCCAGTGCTCAATTTATGTGCCTTGACCCTAAAACATGTTAAAAGGACTAATCCCTGATTGTCATATATAACTCTCATTTAAGACCATAGTCTAAAGTGTAAAAACTACACCCATGGAATGGAAAGCTAAATGTTACCTGTGGACTTCAGCACCTATTGTACCTTTCACTAGTGTGTGGGGCTACCATTATAGCTTGACAACTGCAGTTTGAAACTGCATCTTTACCTGTCAAAATAACCCTTTTGACAGAGAAAAACTTTGCAATTAAGGAAGAAATTGTGAACTGAACTAGCATTGGTAAAAGACAATGGTAGCTATAAGAAGCTCCAATACCAGTAGTCCCACAGCAAGATGGTGTTTGCAAAAAGAGAAGATGACCAGCAAAGAAAGTACACTGCTGGTGGTGAAGTCTGACTAGATACCATTGCGAGTTTAATGCCACCTGTAGAATAATATTTAAAAAAAAATAATAATAATAATATATTATTCAAGGCTTTAAATCATGTCATCAATCCAGAATTGTGTAAGATAACTTACATGTGAAAATAGAAGAAATAAACCCACCAATTTAAGGTTATGTTATTCCAAAAGTATGTCTGCTTTGCTCCCTGTCAGATCTAGAATTATACATTTCTGATTAAATATAGAAGAAACTGTCAGTATAAGGACAGAAAAATGAAGAATCAACAAAAAGAGTGTTTATCTACCCTAATTACCACAAAAGATTGAAATGCATGTAAACACATTTTTAAGTAAAGAGACATTTTGCCAGGCCTAATTCTTCCTTTTTAATATGTATATATACGTGGCCCCTAAGGTAGGTCTTAAAGACCCAGAGGACAGGATGCATTGTATGTAAAAAGCAGGACATGTGATTTTAAGGTTTACCTGTCCTGGTAATTAAAAACTCCTAAATGTGTTTTTCACTACTGTAAGATCTACCTCTCTCATAGACATACATTGGGTTGTCATATTATATTTAATGAGTACTAACTTTTGATTAGGAGTTGGTAGGAATGTCACATTTAGATTCAAATGAATTGTAACTTAATAACCTCTTCAATGGTAAAGTCGGATTTTAAGTCACAAGTTTGAAAATGCTACTTTTAGAAAGTTGGAATTTTCTTGTCCTAGCCATTTGTGCCTTCTATTGGTGTCTTGAGTCATCTGACCATGAATGACTCTGCTGTTGGGTTTTGTGTATTCCTCTTAGACAGTGAGACAAAAGGGGACTAAGTGTTGGCAGGATGCACCATCCTGCCAGGATGGCTGGGGTAAAGCTGTTCCCTGACCCACTTACACTTCAAAAAGCTTTCCTCCAGCACACACAAAGGAACCTGAGACTAGTCTTTTGTCACTCCAGACGTTTTGGAGCCTTGGCAGTGAAAGGGAAAACTTTCCAGCACCAGATATGTGGTTAGCATAGAAAATCCCCCCACTTCAAAGGCTGGCACCAGGTATAAATATTGGAACCTTTAAACACCTCTTCCTTACATTCCTGGAGGACTGCCCAGACTGCCCGGACCACCTAAGGACTGCCCTGCTGCTACCAAAGGACTGCCCTGCTGCTTGAAGGCCTGCCTTGATACTTGAAGGAGAACTGGACCATCTCCTTGAACCTGGATGACCAGAAGTGACCCCAAAGGCTGGTTGGCTTCTGTGTGAGCTACAGGGACATAATAAGCTACTGAGGCCATGAACCCTGCAACTTGTGTCTGCTTGACTGAGTCATAATTCCGCATGTGGTGTCCCCCAGGTCCTGGACATTTGGAAGTGGTGTTAGAGGTGCAGCTCCTGCCTAACCCAAAAACTTGTGACTTAGAAATTTTTTACTAACAACTGCCTGGAGAACTGACAGAAGACCGGGACCTACCTGCCAGTCGATCCACTCAAGATGCATCACCGCGTTAGCTCCCACTACGTTCTTCTCCACAGCAGCAAATCCCTTTTAGCTGGACTACCAGCAATGGTATGTAGCCTCATGAAGCCCTATTTGGCTACAGCCTGCAGCTTTGTCCTGCTAGAACTTTTCGACTTCCAAAAAGTTGACTAAGTTCAAAGATATAAATCTTCACTGGGCTCAATGACCACCAACTCCCCATCAATTACTTCCTTGACCCAGAAATCCAGCTTTTTCCACTCTGGGCTTTTTCTCCGCTATCATCGATGGCTTCACTGAGACTCCATCCAGTGGCTTCCTGATGACGACAACACCTCCTCAGACACAGCCTGCTGCCTTGCCCACCTGAACACTCTCTACCCTTTCCTAGACACTTCTTAAAGAAGTTTTATAACCTCATGTATCTAGCTCCATGTTGGCCTCAAGTGTTGTCTTTGTCCCAGGCTCGCTTGACCAGATACCTGCAGTTGCTGCTTTGATATTTTAGGCGCTAGATTTCACTACAAACTTTAAAGATTCATAACTCTGGTTCTGCAAAATGGTCTTAATTTGCTTTGGTATCATTTCATTTACTAACATTTACTACATTTTTCAAAATTCTTTTGAGATTTTTCTTGTGTTGCTTTTTCACTTTATTACTGTTTGTGTGCTGCATTAATACTTTACTCATTGCCTCTAAATTAAGCCTGACTGTTTTTGTTCCAAGCTACCCGACAATTCACACAGGTTAATCTAGTGACTTTTGTGGTTCACTCTAACAATGATTGTGGTTGTTGCTTGAGTAGGGTTTTACCCCTGCAACGAATTGCCCTATTTCGTACACATACCAAATTTGCTCACTACACTATTGTACCTTGTGCCATACTACCACACTACCACTCCCCTACAGCACTCCAGTATGAGCCTCTAAACCCACCGTACCATGCTTAGCACACTATTGCCACAGCACTGTTCAAAGTCTCCACAGTGTCACACTACTATGCAAATCATCAAACAACAATCCCACACCATTCAACTACAGACCCTACCACTGCATCATCACCTTGGCTTCTGCACTACAGCACACACCATCACACTGCTATATCACACTACCTTCAATACTCAACTTTAGTAACTTCCAAAACACAGCACTATAACGTTCAACAGTGTTCTTCATCACATAGCTGCACTGCACCACCGCCACATCACATCACTTTCACCCCTCACCACTTCAGCATTAATCCCCCCACTGTAATAGAACTGCACATATCCACATTATCACCCACTGCCACCACACTAAAAGATGCAGCATAGTACCACCACCCCCATGGCTGTACTTACACATCATAGACTAACAGCATATATAATGCTCTTTGCCTTTCTTGTATTCCCATTTCCAAAATGCTATGTGATGGCAGAACACAGGCTTGAACGCATTGTACCAGCACCTAAAGAAATAAATAATGCAGTTGTGAGGAGGGCCGGTGTGGTGGAATGGGATGGGATTGTCGTGATGGGGATGGTAGTGCAACAGTATAGAGCAATCATTTTGTTTATGTGGTCGTTGCGTGGGGGATAAGGTGCATTGTGGCAATTGAAGTGCTTGTTTAGGGCTTGGGCTGCCATGGTCCTAAGCAGTAGCGGCTTGTGGAGGGAGTTCGGTGTGGCAGTGAGGCGGGGCGGGGGAGGGGCAGGGTGGGGAAATGTAAACACCGGAATATGGATGAACAGAGGTAAGTACCAATTTAAATTAATAAAACGAAGTCCTTTGCGCGCGCTGCATCGCATTTTGCGATGCAGCGCGCGCATCGAAATTCGTTTTATTAATTTAAATATGTACTTACCTCCGTTCATCCATATTCCGGTGTTTACATTTCCCCACCCTGCCCCTTCCCCGCCCCGCCTCACTGCCCACCGAACTCCCTCCACGAGCCGCTACTGGTCCTAAGCTATAGTAACAGAATATTGCAGGATGGCAGTGTGACATGGGGTGATAGTGTGATGGTGGCAAGGTAGATGTGGGAGTTGTAAGTACTTAGCTGCAGAAGTGATAATGAGATGCTGAAGTAGTAATGTGGTTGAGAGATATTGTATTGCTATGCTGTGGCCGTGTGATTGTGGGCAGTGGTAGTGTGGTGATGTTGTGATATCATGGGGTGGTGGCGGCATGACATACACGCACTGGATGATAGCTGTATAATGAAGGGACTGCTATGAGGAGCTCCTGAATAGTAATTCAGAGCTGTGACGAGAAGTGCAAACAATGCTAGTGCTGATACATGCTAGGGTAATGCTAGAGCGGGGTAATGTGGTTAGAGTACAGTTGTATGATGTGGCAATGTGGATAGAAATGCAGTGACAGGAGGATGATTTTATTTGATTTGGTATAGATATGTAAGCGCACACATACAACAAATAGCAATTTTGTGATTCTCGGAGCATATAAATCATTAAGTTCCTAGTCAGGGAGAAAAGGGTGAAGATATGGAGATAAAAATTCAGAAGAAGGAGGAAAAGAAAATGGGATTTACAAGCGTTCTTGAAGGTCACATAGTAATTTATGCGCCGGATATGCATAGGTTGACCATTTGAGAGCTTGCTGCCCAACATCTTAAGTACCCAGTGCCACCTTATTTAAATATGCAAAAAAGTAATGGATGGAATGATTGAGGCAATCTAACCCTCTTTTACTTTCTGTGGGACTCTCCAGTCTATTTGTTAGCTAACTTTTCCACAGCAGACAGGGACCGACCTTCTTCAAATCAGCTTTGGTCCAGCTCCTATAGAAAAAGAACAGTTCAAACTTACAGACCACATCCCTCAGTCAGTCTCATTAGGCCTCATAGGTTTTTTACAGCTTGAGTCCTATGGCAAAGCACGCTTCGGACCAATGCTATGGTGTATCAATGAAAATTAGCCCTAGCAGCTCAAGCTGGAGAATTTTAGATAGGGCAGAGCCAGAACTGATTTTGATAGGTTTGATCCCTTTTTTTGAATAGCGTAGTCAAGCTAAAAAGGATGCACTGGGATGGGGTCCAGAATAATTACCAGTGCTGAATCAAGCATTCCACTGATTACATTGTGTGTTGTATATTTGAGTCTCTCTAACTGAGAAGCGCATGCCTAGATGTGGAGCCCAGATTAAAGCTACTTCTCACATATATGGCCCAAGACGTCCATTATAAGGTTAAACATATATCTGTGAATGGACGGGAGAAATCGAGAAAGTGATAGAAATGAGGTTCCGTCTAAAGGGATTTGAAAACACTGAGCTCTTTTAATGAGAGGTGTGCTTCTATGCATTTTATTTCTGCACCCCAAGGCTCCTAGTCAGTGATGGATTTTTACCAGTATGCAACATGTTGATATAGTTGGGGGAAGACAATGGCTGCCTGCCTGCAAAATTACCCTTATAATTTTCCCCCTTTATAGATAGGTGAAAGAGGCATTAATCTCTCCGGGGGACAGAAGCAAAGGATCAGCATGGCGCGGGCAGTGTATGCGGACAAGGATATCTACCTGTTGGACGATCCCCTGTCCGCTGTCGATGCCCATGTTGGAAAGCACATTTTTGAAGAATGCATTCAAAGAAAGCTGAAGGGGAAGACGGTTGTCCTAGTTACTCATCAGCTGCAGGTGACACATGCTAAACGGTTTTTATAGAAAATAAATCCACTTGCAACTTGTGATATATTTGTAAATCAATCCCCAGTGGTGTGATCGCAAGAATGACATAGTTCTGCCTTTGTACCTAAATGTGTGTCATTAAATGCTTACGTTATCACTCATGTGGGGAGCATATCATATATATTTTTATATTGTGGGCTTTGTGCTCTTTGAAAGGTGCTGTTTCTGTTTTCAGCTTCGTAGTTTTTTCTGTTTATATTGTTTTTCCTACCCAGAAAGCAACTACAACTTAGGGCCTCATTATGACACTGTCTCGGATTCGGGAACCGACCGACTCGCAGTCTACGGTTCTGCCCGACCGATTATGATGTGACCGAACAATGTTCTGTCGGAGTCCCATTGTTCCCTATGGGAGCTCGTGTTCCACCCGACAACACGGGCTCCTATGGGGAAATGTTGTGTCTATGTACATCCTTGCACCCTGTTGCGGGCACCCCATTATGCCTGCCACACAGTTCAGGGTTTTACAGGGGGGGTCCCTTAGGTACCCTTTCGACCCCCATCCGGAGGCTGCAGGATGAAGGGGATCCTACTAGGGGCTCCCAAAGTCACGTTCCGACAGCCTTTTCATGTCGGACAGGCCGGCTCTGAAAGGTTGTTGGAAATCGACATCGTAATCGGTCAGTCGGAAATGCTGTTCGTAGAGGTGCACGATGCGGGTCTGACCGACAGGGATACTCCAAAAGCCGCTTTGAACTTATTCGGAATAACCACGCAGTTTCCTTTCAGACCGCGAACATCGTGATTGGTTGGGTGGATTGTTAACCAACCGAGTCGGTTGGAAGGGTTCCGACGTGGTCTAGGAAATTGCGACTGTCGAGCGGAGGCTTTACGCCCGACATCGTAATGAAGCCCTAAGTTATATAGACAGAAAAGGAACACTTGTTAAAGCATTTATTGTCCTTAACTCACCGGCCACAGTTCTAGATAGCATCTCATGGTGTTGAGAAAGAGCAGGAGAAAATGAAGAAATCATAGGGAAATGGAGCCCTTTCATTGGAACAGAGCACATTCGGGTTAAATCGGGAATATCTGTACTTTTTTACGATGCTCTGATATATTACTAGATGCTAAAACATAACATGCTTCTATTGCATGTAATTCAGCAGTGGTCTATTAAGGATGTCTTTGATCAGTTTTTAACTCCTTCTAATAGTGGCCAGGAAGGTATAGGGCACATGCAGCTCTCAATGAGAGAGGTTGTGGTCTGATGGCTAAACTGCCGACTGGAAACCAAGGTTCGAGCCTCGGGGTCGCGTCCACATCCTGTGATTCTGGGCAAATCACGTAATCTCCCTGTGCCTACCAAACAAAATAAAGGATTGTGTCCTTGTGCACCAATACCTTTGGGTCGAGTTTGCGCTATATAATTCTGCAAAAAAACAAAAAAAAAATGATGTGTGAATTAGAAACCTATGAATCCAAGCATTGGCAAAGGTAATAGGTTTTGCTTATAAAAGGGGAATGTCGAGCTATTGGCTTTGCCAATGTTTGTTTGCAGTCACATGATCAAAAAGACCTCCTCTATAAGCATCTATGTCACTGGAGAATCATGGGGTGAGGCAAATGAAATCTTTATACACAAGCGAGAAAGTAAGTTCTTTTCTATCACACATGGAACATTGCACAATTTTCCTATCCTTTTCTCTGAGCAAAATCTAAGGACAAGTCGAGAAATGGAGAGGGGACAGTGCACCCGGCCCAAACAGGCCCCCTGCAGCTATCTATAAACAAGACTTACTTTTGGTGTTCACGTCTTCATTCCTTATTTCATTTCTATCTAACGGAGAATGTAGTTCCATAATCATGGGGTGGATCTATTTTCCAACCTATAAAGAAGAAAGGCCAGTATGCATACCCCGACAGCTATTGCATGTTTGCACTTTTCAACGTAGATTCAAAAATCTTTGCTAGCTTACTACTTACAAAGCTGGAAGCCTGGGCAGAAAGAGAAAATTTATCACTTTTAATCAAACTGGTTTCTGAGATAAATCTAGTACCAGGGATAACTTAGTAGCTCTCTCAACGATTGCTGAGAAACATACCATCAATAGAAAACAACATTTATATTTCTGCTTTGTGGACTTCTCCAAAGCATTCGATCATGTTGCTTGTAACCTGTTTTGAACAATCCTGTAAAACTTCTAAGTGCCATCCAACTTCTGTACTCAGATTATAGGGCAATGGTCAAACTCAGTTCTAAAAGCCGCTTGTCAACCAAAAAAGAAGCCAAAATGGGCTTGAAACAAGGGTGTGTTGTGACCGCAATGCTTTTCAGTCAGTCAGTCAGTCATGAAAGCTTTATTCGATTTTCAGAGTGGAATCATAAAAGCATACATACATATGAAGAAAGGTACATTTACATGTTAAAAACAGGTAAAAACTGTTAAAAAGAGTAAAAAGACATAACATGATTTTTAGGATGGTTGCATTGAGTTCCGAAATTTGATAATCAATTTTAAAAAACTAGTTACTGCAGAGGTAACACATTCATCTTCTAATTGTAAAAGCCTGGTCATAGCAGATCTACAGGTACGAATTCCCCAGGCTTTTAAAATCGGTTTTAGGAAGGCTCCTCTGGGCAGCTGATAAAATTTACAAAATAGAATACAATGTATGTTTGATTGGACAGAGATATTGTCACAGGGACACAGTAAAATTTCATTAGACCAGAGGTTACAAACCGGAAATGTAATCATGCGGAAAAAATTGCCAAATCTAAGACGGGTCAATAACATTCGTACATAGCAATTTGGCTGCGTTATGAGGTACCTTTGAAGGCCTTCAATGATAGTTACTTTTTGGAAATCAGTGACTGTAGTTTTAGATTTTTCTAAATTCCATCTCTTGGAGATTAAATGATCAAGAGCCAACTTTCTTAAAGTTTTTCTGGGTACCATTTCCATGCTTGATGGCCTCACGAAAAACTCCAAATGGCCAAGATCGATCAACATATTTTTTACATATGCTAGCCATTTAATGTTTGTCAGACCATCGAGGCTAAAACAGTCAGTAATTAGATCTCTATTTAATGAGGTCTCTGGAGTAACCCAGATTTTATGCCACAGGAGTATGGGCGCAATTTTAATAACATCCGAGATGTATAACATGCCCAGCTCAATGTGTATAAAATAAGTTGATGTTGATTTGGGGACTCCAAGTAAATAGCGTAAAAACTGATTTTCTGTTTGTTGTATCAGGAATGGATTTTCAATCCCCCAAAGGCCTGCTCCATAGGTGGCAGTGGAAACGCATTTAGCTTTGTAAATTTCAATTAGCTCTTTCACTGGCCTGCCACCTATTTTTGTGGAGAACTTTTTTAGGGCGCCTAATTCTCGGGTGAAGGCTAAATTTCTGGCATTAATTGCTGCTAGCCAGTTTCCTTTCCTGTCAAAATTTATACCTAGATAGGAAAATTGGTCTATGGTCTCTATCCTCTTATTATCTAAGAAGATTGGGCAGGACATTTTCTTTGTGCCCGGTCCACAGGCCATCGTGAAGGTTTTTGAGATATTAATTTTTAGCCCTCGTTCTTTCATATACTTCGAGAATTTCTGGACAGCCCTCTGGAGGCCGATGTTAGTTCGAGACATGATGGCAGCGTCATCGGCGTAAAGAAATATTGGGGCAGGAGTGCCCAGAATTGTTGGATAGTCATACTGAGATTCCATTAAGTGTTTGCCGACGGAGTTTATGTATAGGGTGAAAAGGAGGGGGGCTAAGATGCACCCCTGTCTCACCCCTCTCTTAATACAAAATTTGCCAGAGCACTCCCCTTTGATTCCAAAGCGTACCCTGGCTCCTGCATCGCTATAAAGTGCTTTTATACAGTGTAAGATATTTAAGTCTATACCCATCTCTGATAAAATGGACCATAATATCTCGTGGTTCACGCAGTCAAAAGCGGAACTTAGGTCCACAAACGTAACAAAAAGTTTTCCCTTTTTTGCATGATTATATTTTGATAGAACTAAGGCCAAATTTAGGCTCTGTTCTATAGTACCTTTACCAGGGCTAAATCCGTACTGTAAGTGTGACACTATCTTGTTCTCTTCCGCCCAAGATTGTATTCTGTCTAAAATTGCCCGGGCTGCAACCTTCATTAGTGCATCTAAAAGCGATATTGGCCGGTAACAGGTGGGGTCGTGTCTGTCTCCTTTCTTAAAGATCGGAACGACTATGGCTTCAGACCAAGACGGGGGGAACCCATGACGGTTAGAGTGGTTTAAAACATTTGTTATCAGGGGGCCCCACAGGTCTGGTTCGGCTTTGTACACATCTGTCGGAACGCCATCCGGACCTGGAGCTTTGCCAGAAGGGCTATCTTTGATTGCCTTTGTGATCTCCAGGCAAGAAAAAGTTATGTCTATAGGGAATGAGGTAGGTAAAATTGTAGTTTTTTGGATAGATAACCCATCCGCCAGTAAGTTATCATAGTTAAGATCTTCATGATTATCATATAGAGATTTAAAATGGTTCACCCAAGTTTCCCCATTAATGGCTATGTCTATGGTATCAGTCTGGTTATCTCGTAAATAGGGAGCGTTAACAGCTTTCCAAAAAGCTGTATTGTCCTTAGCTTTGGAGGCTTCAGTTATGGCCAACCAGGCCTCTTTACGTAGCGTTTGTTTCCTCGATTTTAAAGCCAAATTATATGCTTTTCTACAGCTACGAATCTCGGCTGGAGATTTATTTGTTTCATGCAATGCCCTTTTGAGAGCTTGAAGAGCTCTAGTGCAATTTTTGTCAAACCAGCCGTGGCTGTTTTTAGGGTTAGAGCGATATTCTCTGGTTAGCAATTTTTTAAGCTCAAATTGAATTTTTGAAAAGGAGGTCATAATAACTAGTGGCTCCTCATTTTCTGTTAAGCAGACGGATATATCATTTCGGGAGGTTTCCATTAATTTATGGTGGAAATCTACGGGATTTACCCTATCCCATTTTATCGAATAGCCATTTTTTGTGGCTAAATTAATGTTAGGATGATAGGTAAACTGCTCTATGATGGTCTGATGTTTATTTTTAATTTTTAGATTGAAGGAGATCGGGTAATGGTCGCCAAAAATGTCATCATGTGTTACCCAATCTACAATCATCCCTGCGTTGGGTACGGAAATAAGAGTAAAATCAATAATTGAACTGCAGCCCCGCCCGTGAAAAGTGGGTTGAAAGGGGATATTTGGGGTACATAGTTCATTTATAAAAGACAAGTTAAAATGAAAAAGCGCGTTATTGAGGAGATTTCCCAATTTAGAATGGGCAAAGTGGGTTGGGATATCGTCCTTATGGGATCCAAGGCCGCAAATTCCTTTAGATCCATAAGGGCAGATTGTGCAATTAAAATCGCCCACCCAGATCAATAACGACTCGTCTTCTTTCTGGGTCTTAGGTATATTTATACTCTGAATAAAATTATCGATCTGGCTTTCTAGACTATCAATTGGGATGTTATTATAAAAATTAATGAAGGTCATGGATTTTACGTGGCCCCAACTAATAACTAGAATCTGAAAGAAGTCAGTATATAGGTAATTTACAACTTTTATATCCTGTATCGTAGAGACATATATAGCCAGGCCTCCTTTGTTTCTCCCCTGCGTGGTGAGTTGTGCAGGTGCGTGAAAGGTCTGATATCCCAATATGTGGAGTTCATCAACTGCCCACGTTTCCTGGAGACAGATGATACTAAAAGTAGATACAATGTCTAACCAGGGTTGATGGGATATTTTGTTAATGAGACCTGCAATGTTCCATGAAATAATGTTATGTGCCAACAATGGCTTGTTTGTGGCGGAATCATTGATAGTTTCAGCTCTAAGTATAGGGTTTAAAGTTGTAAGGGAACTAGACTCGGTGATAAGATCCAATTGGGGAATAGCTTCCAAAGGAAGTTTATCAAAATCAGTATGAATCTGATCGTTGGGTGCCTCTTTAATTAAAATTCCCTGGGCACAATGAATGTAAGTGTCCAAATCAGGGGTACCAGTGTTTGGGTTCATACTGGAATTCGCAAAAGGCTGTTCATAGAGATGGATTTCCGGTAGTGCATCCGTCTGTCAGTCCGGATCATCTAGGTCTGTCAGTACTTCAAAGCGGTTAGTAATAGGCACAGGCCATGAGGGGTATTGAGGTATGTTGCGAGTGTTTCGATATTGATAAGGATAGGGCCTGTGTGGGAAAAGTGGGGGTGGAGAGTGATCCATCCACTGTCTTGTTGTATTAAAGTGATGAGATAATGACGAATGCCTCATATTTCTACGTGGTTTTGAGGTGAGTTCATTGTTACAAGGGGTAAGAAGAGGTTGGGGATAGAAATAGCTCAAAGCGCGAGTTGATATTCCTTCCCTTCCTCTCTCTAAGAACCAGTCCACTATATGGGTTACAGCTCTTGGGTCTTTAAAGTTGGTAATTATGATATCGCCCTCAATGTCCTTGGGCCTGCATCCCAACCAGGACAGCCTTCTAACATGTAATATCTCACCGTTGATGTTAAGAGGCAGAGGCCTATGCTTGCTTAACCAATCAATTACTTTATTTTTGAGTTCTGTGAACCCCTCTTTCTTACCCGATGCTAATTTTGGGACTCCTGTTAATATAACGGCATAAGATGCTGCCTCGGGAGGCAGGTCTATGCGCACATACGTTCTTATTAGAGACTCAGGTGGTGGAGCTACTTTGGTGTTGTTAATGGGCTTACAGCCTAAGGTATTGGGTGGGGGTAATTGTTTCCCTTCTCTTGTAGTGCCCAATGAGGTTCTAGGTGTAGGCAAGGGGTCTGTATTAACTTTAAGTATTGGTGGAGGGTCCCTTGAGGTCATAATAGCAGGGGATTTATAGGTGTCAGTTGTTTTAGACATTACAAGATCTTTCAGGAGGATGGTATTTGAGGAGGATGCTTCTGTTAAAGTGTCTAATTGTTCGGTTAGCCTTTTTAGTCTCTCAGATAGTGGAAGTATTAGGGATTTAACTAAATGTTCAATCCTTTTAATTAAATCGTCATTTAAATCAAGGGCAGCAGATGATTGATCTTTAATTACTTGTGCAGGATGTAGTCTCGGTGTTTTGGAGCGGTTGCCTTTCATGCCCTCGCCCCCCCGCTTTCTCTTTGCTATTACCCCAGGTCTTAATTTACTTTGAAGATTATTAGACCTTGATTTTTCTTTCAATGGTGTTTTGGGTGGGGGCTCTGACGGGGTGGAATGTGCAGAGGGCCCCGAATTAGTATTAATGATCACAGGTTCTATTAGAGTATCCACTATCAGTGGCTGAGTTTGTAACAGCAAGGGGATGCCTGGATCGGTTATCTGGATAGAAATATCATTCATAGAAAATGGTGTAGGGGAGGGAGTTATTTGAGTAGGACCTAGTGAAGAGCGTTTGTTAGGGAATGGGCCGAGCGACAGACGACGCTCTGTATCCGCTATTTGATGGTCTAGTTTCGAAACAGCCTTTGCCAGAAAATGGTCAAGGGTACCTTTCCGTGGGGGTCCTAATAGGGGAGATATCACTTTAGTTCCGTTTTCAGCCAGTTTAAGGGCCATTTTAGGGCGTGACAGGGTGAAGTTGGTAGATGACAACTGCTAGCAAGATCTATCGGCAATGTAGGTAATAGTCACAAATGGCGATGTAGATATTATGACAATGATGGAAAAGTCTTACTGTCAGTGTTGCTTTCAGTCCAGTAGTCCAAAGCGAAGGGGGGGAGCCCGCCCGACCACTGTTGACCTCTGAGGGCCTCAGAGGGCCCGCCCTTTGCCCGGGCTTAGCCCGGCGCCAACCCGCGCGCGATCCCGCGTCGCGGGGGCTCTCGCTGGCTTTATGCGCCTTCAGCGCGTTCAATTTCCGTGGGCGGGTTCCACCCGCAAAGGTTGCTGGGAGCGGTAGTCTCCCTGCGCACAGCGGCCGTGTTGATGGAAGCTACGGCGGCGGCAGGGAGACGCTGTAGTGAGCAGGTGTGGGCGACCTCACAAGGAACAGGTAGGCAGCGTGGCGAATGGCAGCAGGCTGGAACAGAGACCCCCGCTCTGCCGGGGCTCTCGCTGGCTTTATGCGCCTTCAGCGCGTTCAATTTCCGTGGGCGGGTTCCACCCGCAAAGGTTGCTGGGAGCGGTAGTCTCCCTGCGCACAGCGGCCGTGTTGATGGAAGCTACGGCGGCGGCAGGGAGACGCTGTAGTGAGCAGGTGTGGGCGACCTCACAAGGAACAGGTAGGCAGCGTGGCGAATGGCAGTAGGCTGGAACAGAGACCCCCGCTCTGCCGGGGCTCTCGCTGGCTTTATGCGCCTTCAGCGCGTTCAATTTCCGTGGGCGGGTTCCACCCGCAAAGGTTGCTGGGAGCGGTAGTCTCCCTGCGCACAGCGGCCGTGTTGATGGAAGCTACGGCGGCGGCAGGGAGACGCTGTAGTGAGCAGGTGTGGGCGACCTCACAAGGAACAGGTAGGCAGCGTGGCGAATGGCAGCAGGCTGGAACAGAGACCCCCGCTCTGCCGGGGCTCTCGCTGGCTTTCTGCGCCTTCAGCGCGTTCAATTTCCGTGGGCGGGTTCCACCCGCAAAGGTTGCTGGGAGCGGTAGTCTCCCTGCGCACAGCGGCCGTGTTGATGGAAGCTACGGCGGCGGCAGGGAGACGCTGTAGTGAGCAGGTGTGGGCGACCTCACAAGGAACAGGTAGGCAGCGTGGCGAATGGCAGCAGGCTGGAACAGAGACCCCCGCTCTGCCGGGGCTCTCGCTGGCTTTATGCGCCTTCAGCGCGTTCAATTTCCGTGGGCGGGTTCCACCCGCAAAGGTTGCTGGGAGCGGTAGTCTCCCTGCGCACAGCGGCCGTGTTGATGGAAGCTACGGCGGCGGCAGGGAGACGCTGTAGTGAGCAGGTGTGGGCGACCTCACAAGGAACAGGTAGGCAGCGTGGCGAATGGCAGCAGGCTGGAACAGAGACCCCCGCTCTGCCGGGGCTCTCGCTGGCTTTATGCGCCTTCAGCGCGTTCAATTTCCGTGGGCGGGTTCCACCCGCAAAGGTTGCTGGGAGCGGTAGTCTCCCTGCGCACAGCGGCCGTGTTGATGGAAGCTACGGCGGCGGCAGGGAGACGCTGTAGTGAGCAGGTGTGGGCGACCTCACAAGGAACAGGTAGGCAGCGTGGCGAATGGCAGCAGGCTGGAACAGAGACCACGTTTGGATGCGGGGGAAGGTGCACACTGCGGCGGATATAAGGCTGAATTGACGGCGGTTGCTGTGTGCGTGAGATAGGAGACGCACCCAGGCAGCAACAAGGACCGGTAAGAGGGTGGTTGAAAGACTGCACAGAGCGCCGAATATAAATTTGTTTATATTGGACCTAAGTGCATTCCTTGACACAGCTAAATCCCTTCCACCAAGGCTTGGACATCGTCAGATGACCTCATTACAGTACGCTGATGATGTAGTTCTGATGAACTTGACAAGCGTTGGGCTTCAGAGACTCCGAAACAATGTCAATACTTATTGTGCGGAAAATGAAATAGTGGTGAACCTCACAAAAGCTTAGATCATGGTGTTGGTCTCTAGAGGTACTTGTTATAAATACCTCGGTGTCTTGCTGCAGGAACGCCTTTGTTTTTGTATGCATCTGGATTTATTAAAGCCAAAGACCGCCTCCTTAATTTCAGCTTTTCAGTCTTTACACCATAAATTGCAAAGCCCAACCCTGGTGCCTATTCTTGTAGTGATAAAATCCAAACTTATTCCAACAATCTGCTTGGCACAGCAGCTTTTCTGGGGAAGTTTGGGGCCTTTTTAAATTTTGCTCACAGTAAGGCAATTTGCATTATTTTCTGCCTACTTTAAAGCGCAGCTCTGACCCAACTGTGGCTGGAATTTGTTCTGCTAAACCAAGTGTTAGTACAGCACAGCTCTCTACTTAAGCATATGTCACTACTAAGGCTGTCCGATTAGTCAACACTGGGTGCTGAGATATGGGAAGAAATTCAAACTGCATTACCAAAAACAAATATCTGGTCACAGGCTTTCGATCTGGCCATGAATGTCCTTGAGGCAAAAGCCTTAAGGGAATCAACACCCCTGCATGGCCTCCTTACATTATCTTTAAACAAGCTGTAGGAGAGTAGGATCTGCCTCTTATGGTTACCCCCACTTTTTGCTGGTGTTTCACTGTTTTTCGACTTTAATCTGGCTGGGACTCTGCTATTCAGGGCCGCAGCCTAGCTGCTTCCTCTCTAAATTGATTGCATGTACTTTAGGTACACAACAGATTGGATCCTGAGGTACCCTTGTGAGTCCCTAGTATATGGTATAAAGAAGATCTCATGCAATAGGGATAAGAGAGACTTTAGCATAAGAAGCCATACGTGGACAGTCATTGACTCATATAAACAACCCCACCCGCAATCATATTTATCGGCTTTACTGAGCTTCTTTTATAATGTGCATTTCGGCCTGTCTCAAACTATTGATTGCCTGCCAAAATGGTCAAGAAAACCTTTGTGTTCTGAATGCAGGCTCTGTCATCTACTCATGGACAGCCTGACTCATATCGTATCAACTTGCCCCAAGCTGTTGACTGAACGTAAGGTTCGCCTTTGTTTTGATGGACTAGGAAACATTAGTATCCATTGATTGATTATTCACTTGTAGAGTTGAGTGCAGAGCCATTTGTGTCTAAACTTTTTTTATCAGAATGGCACCAGAACCTGCCGCCCCCCCTTACTTTTCTGTTTAAAGCGGAATATCCTGAGTGATTGTGGCCGTCACAACATTTATTATAAAAGCTGATAGGCTGTTGTCAGATAAAGCTTTAGTCGCCCCAATGTGAAGGAAGTACGATTAATAGATCCACACTGATTCTGTTCAGTGTTTCCAATGTTCTCCATTGCATTCTTTTATTGGATTTGCACAGTTACTTTAGCACTTTACTCTACATTTTTTTTTTCTTTCTCTATCTTCTTCAAGTGATTAGCACTATAGGAACTATGGACAATGCACCAGTAAGAGTTTTATAAATTGGGCTGTTGGATGCTTTTACCTTCAGGAATCGGGGGTTTTCTTAAAATAATTTAAACATTGTAACAATATCTGCAGTGCTTGCAAGGGTTTTTAACAAATCATGCAATAAAGTATTTTTTCAGGTTTTTTTTCCAGTCAGTCAGTCACTTTACTATACATAAAATGGAAGTGGCATTTCAGGACATGATGCGGAATAACAAGGTCCAAGGGAACATTTTAATATTCAGATTGAACGCTTCTTATCAATATCTTTCGCACTTTACTGCAAACTTTGCACCCACTGGAAAGTGGACAGGTCGCTTATCAAGATAACATATTAATTGCATATAGTTTAGTTTGAGGGGGGCTGAACAATGTGTGTTTTTAGCTTGATGTCTCTTCCTGTTTTACCAAATTTTATTTTGTCACACCTGCACTTTATATCTGGTGTGGCGATTGTCTTATTTTTATTCCCATGAGGTTCTTGTGAAAGGGCATCAAGTAGTCATTCTCTTACTCTACCAACCCTCTGTGTTCATTGTCGTCACTTCTGCGGAGCTTGTGTGGAGAGAAGATGCTGAGGGAAACAAGATGGGGGGGGTAAACCCAGGAGTGCATGAGAGAACAGCATCAAATTAGCATCTATGTTAACCAATGTGGTGTTTTCATACAAATGTGGCCTAACTCCAAAACATTATTAAACACACTTCTACACCTCATTGTAAACTTGTTTCAACTGGAATCATATTCTGATGGATACATCTGCCAGTGGATTCCTCACCTTGTGAATATCCCCTGCGCCAGCATTCCACGGAACTTTTCTTCCCCAGCACTCCACGTCGACGTGGGCGACGTCATAATGCATCGGCTCCGCTCGCGACTCCGTTCGACGTCACCGGAGCCACAAGAAGCCCACGTCGGCGTGATGACGTCAGTTCCACAGGCGCAGGGGATATTCACAAGGTGAGGAATCCACAGGCAGATACTGTATCCACCAGAAAAAGTGTTACCGAAGGTAAGTAACTTGTTCTTTACTCATCATTTACATATTGGATCCAACATAAAAATCATTATTTATCATTGTTATTTTTTCACGAAAATATAAACTCAGTAAAATGCTAGCACACTAAAACAATATAACTTTTACTGTTGGTTTAGCGCTTTTGTTTTGTGTCTTAGCCTGTCATACAGACACTTGCTATACCCCAATGACTCTCAGGAGCGGCCCTTGCAGGTGAGAGCGGTAGGGCGGTGTGGGGGGGCTCGACAGACGACGATGAGGGAAAATTAATTATTGATTTAATTTTCCCTCCTCATCGCCTATCGATTCCCCCTCTACACCGCCACGCCGCCCCACTGCCCCACCGCTCTTACCTGCACAGGCCGCCCCTAATCACTCTTGCATGTTCATTTGTTTAACTTTGGTTTCGTGATTACTTGTGGTTGGGTTTACAGCTGTTTTTGCTCACACAGTAAAGAAGTTCAAAGTCTTCTTAAAGATACCGCGAAAATGATGTTTCTTTGCAAAACGTATCTGCTATGTAATATGTTGCTGCATCTTGCTTTTCTGTTCACCATGTACAAAACAGGTGTCTTCTGACTTCTTAACACTCTTCCTAGAGAGAACAGACTAATTCTGCTAATAGTCTTTTTTGCAAATGGGTCACAGCTTCGGCTTGCATATTGTTGTAGGCCATCATTAGTTGTTCTTTTAAGGCCTGGTGGAGGAAGCACATTCAAAGTTAATCAGCTACTGCCAAACACCTACTCTGGCCAATAGTCAAACCTTCTGGCTTTGCCATTGCGTGTGATTCTTGTGCTGTATTTTTCTAAACATGTGTTGTATTGTTTGCTGTACCTTCACAGTATCTAGAGTTTTGTGATAAAGTCATTTTGCTGGAGGATGGCAGAATAAGTGAAAAGGGAACGCACAAGGAGTTAATGGATACAAATGGGCGCTACACTCACCTCATTCAGAATTTCAACATTTCTCAGTCTCAGGTGTGTGCATTTTTGCCTTTCTTTTAAACCCTTTCCATGCTTCTCTGAAGATAAATATTTAATGAATGAAAGATGTGGGGATATGTGTGCTTCAGCATGGGTCTTGAGTTTAAAAAAGCCCTACATGAAATGTCCCAAGGATCCCCTGTGCCTTTTAGGATATGCTAGGCTCATGGGAAACACTGGTATTAATTGTGGAATGACACAAATAAAAAATTGTGTTTATTTACCCTTTTTCAATGGAAGGACATAATATGGAAACGTACTGAAATCAGATTGTCTTTTCACAAAAAATCACCCTCTCAAATAGGCATTTATCTACCAACCTGTTAAAGCCACGCCCTGTGACCACTCCCACTCTCCTCCACCTCCAAGATGTAGGAGATGGAGCCCCACGACAGCCTTTCCAGTGTATGCCCCCAAAACTTAGATTCTTTGTGTAGTTCAAAATAATGCTTAGAAATTAAAAGTGGTCCTAGGAGTTCCTTTTCAGGCTGCACCTGATGTGTCAGTCGCAACGTCAGGGATCCTCAAGAAACAGGCATATTCCGCCTCAAGAATCTAAACGATTCATGAAATGTGGCGGGTACCCTGTACCAACACATAAGTGCCACATGCTGAGTTGTGGGTTCACTTTTTCCTCTTAATTTAAGTATCTTTTTTCTAAAGATTTACATTGCCATGATGCCTTGTTTAAACACACTGCAGATGTGTCTTTTTCATGCTAGAAGTGGATGATGGAGATCTTTAAACACAGGATGGAGGTGTCAGCTAGCGGCTAGAGCTGCTGACCTTGCAATGACCCTCCAGAGCCGCCCCCCCCCCCCCAGCGCCTTGAGACCCTCAGGGGTGAGTAGCGCGCTTATAAACCCCTGATTGGTTGATTGAATGGAGGGCCCAGGTTTGAATCCCGGCCTCGGCCTTTAACTCAAAGTCTTGTGATTCTGAAGTCACTACTAAATCACCTGGTGCCTAAAAAAATTGAAATGTATCCTGTGTAATATGTATTAGTGTAATCCCTACTTGAGGGAAATGTAGCCTGTATTTGTGTAATCCCCACTTGATGTACACAATCGTCTCCCAACCCTTATGGAAGGTTCACTGCTCCCGTTGCTTCTGAGCTAGGTTAGTGCCATGAAGAAAATACCAGTACATTCGTAGAGAAAGTGACTGGAAAAATATGCATAGTATTAGTTCCCGAGCATTTCATCTTAACCACTACTTCTTTCCTTAGCAGCATTGTACATAATTATAAAATACAATGAATTATGGAAAACAGTCTAGGCTCCCTACATAGCAGCACCAGAGCAAATGCCACATTAATTAGGTACCAAACACAACTAAAACCAGTGCCTCATATTAACAATGCCAAAAACAAACTAGCAAAGAAATGCTGCTGTAATAAAAGCAGTCCCTGACCATCATCTTTAGTCAACTCAGCAAAGGGACACACGATAGTTAGGCCCATCATTCAAAATGTTGTGCTTTTGTGACCTTGTTTGTAGCTTTCTACTGACAACACATATGTCTGGTATGCTTTGAGCTGCAATCCTGGAGAGTGTTTCAATACTACAATGTTGTCACAGTCAAACACGGAGGTTACAAGTACAGGGGCTTTTTGTCATACCTGATAAATAACGATACCACAGGGTACGTAATTTATCGGGTGCAATCAATTCATGGGGAATGACGTGCGGATTTTGGTGTTTAATGCACCAAAATCTGCATCACAATGTAAATTATTTAGGTTTCCCCTTGTTAAATTTCAGCCCCTGGAATTTAACCAAGGTTGAGTTCTTTAACGCATCCAATAATTATCGGACGGGTTCAGTACCTTCAAACTCGTAATTCTGACCCATGCATAAACAGGAGTTTATGCATTGGTAGGCATCCATGTGTCTGTCCACATATGTGTCTGTATGTGGACATTTTTAAACCTCTACATGGGAGTGTTTGTATGTTACTAAATGGATGTGAGGTTGTGTACATATGCTTGCATCTAGTGCATATGTATGGATGTGTGTGTTTTCTGTTAGAGCATAAAACACAACACTCACACAACATACCGTTTTACCAACAAACAACACATATACTTAAAACAAGATTGACATATTGGTTTAGCCGATGCTTGTTCTGACATGTAAGTGCATTTCTTACAGGAGGTGAAAGATCATTCCGTAAAACTTGACACGCCTTTGGAGGCCGTTAGAGATGAAGTCAATTCAGGAGCGCCCATTCAAAATGGAATTGTAAATCCGGGTAAAAAGTGATTTTTACAAACATTACAAATGTTTACTGCTGTTTCACAACTGCACCTTTGTAGTTTGCTTTTATTGACAAATGCCTTTTTTACCCTCTTTTGTACAGTGTTTGACACGTCGGATGAGTCAAATGAACAGAAAGTAGCTGGGATAGATGCTGACAAGGGAGACGAAAAAGGTATCATATTTATGGAGCGATCTGATCATGATAGCTCATGATGAAAAAAAATCATGGGTAACTTAAGAGCCACGTGTTCCAATCACACTAGTCAACTGAAGCTTCCTTCCTTCCAAAGGAAACACTTTCATTGGTGTGAAGGTTGATATATCCTTACACACATGTGTTATTGTTGCACCCACCAGGGCCGCCTTTCGCGCTGGGGGTGCCTGGTGCAGCAATCCTTTTTGGTGCTCCACCATTCCCCACAGTGTCCTTCACTACCACACTTTAACAGTGCCCCTCATCTCTCCATAGCCCCTCTCTCACATGCATTTCATTTTTTATTAGTGCTACTCATACAAATGTAGGGTGTCAGAGAACTTTACATCATTCACACATTATACAGACAGTGAATCATACATATGTAAATCAGTCTATAGGAAATATTACATTAGACAATGAGGATTACAAGGTGTAGGAGTCACATGTCACATGTACTAGTAGGGAGTATATTTGAGGGTTGTATGACATTACCATGCCTTCCTTCACCACCCATGTCTTTACATCACACATTTCACAACACATACCACTTCCACGCATTTACATTCATTCACATTACAAACGTCTTTACCACGCATTCTTCTACCACGCATACTTTTACCACGCTTACTTCCTCTGAAAAATTCTATCACAGTAACACTGCCACCCACTGTTGAAAAGGTATACATTAACTCCTAATACATTTTTTAAATCTCTTTGTCGTTTAAACATTTGTTAGTAATTGAACATGTTATATTTTTTGGGGGATACCGCCCAAACCCCCTTTTTTAATTATTCTCAAATGTGTGGTTATGTCTTGTGAAGTAAAGACTTACGCGCCAACAGTCTTTGCGATCTAAACAATGTGTGGAAAATGTACTAGAAGTAAAAACTTTGGAGTAAAGGCTGTTTGCCATATTTTAAGAGTGTTCAGTTTGGAGAAGCACACCCTGGATTCAAAGGGTACTACAGTGGCTGTTGTTGGCTTTACTAATAAGAACTTATTTTTGACCTACATTAACCTTTTTTTAGCAACATAAGGATAATAAATGACTGGGGAAAACCATAAGGTTCCAACCCTATACTTTCCAGTTTGCATGCAGCTCTTTGATGACAGTTCATAGGTCACTGTACTATATTAGGAGTGTAACTTGTGAACTGCAAGTAACAAAAGAATCTCGCTGACAAAGGCAGTAACCCACCGAGCTATCCACATAAAATACAGTTTTGTGATGTGCATTGTACACGTTCTTTGCAGAAGGCATATTAACCCTCTGCACTACTTTATTATGATTTAGAACTGCCACTAGACAAAACTCGATCTCTCTCCAGCAGGAACTTTAATCACCAGAGTGCTATTAAACTCATAAATTATTTCTAAACACGGTGCCCCCTGAGGTCAGTGGCAGGTGTGGCTGCACCGATCAAACCACCCTAGAGCTGGCCCTGGCAACAACTGTCTGTCACGTGTCTTTTTCCAGTCTTTACTTCCTAAACTGTTGATGGATTGTCACTTTTTGTCATGCTCCAAATGTTGAGGTGTATGAGATTGCAACTTTGACTCCACCCTGAGTAATTTCAGAGCCTCACTGAAGATGTGTGTTCCTATAGCACAAACCTAGCTGTAAGGCACTAGAACTATGCACAGGTTAGGGGAAAATCTACAAAGGAAATAAGTGAATGCAGATATCAATTGCAGAAGGGACATATCTCAATGTAATGTTTGAGGCCAGGGCATAATGGGTTATTGGCTTGAGATGAAGATGTGAGCAGATGGTGAACGCTCTGATATGCAGGAATTTGAATGCAGTGGGGGCATGGTTGATCCAGTGTAGAGTCAGCTTGCATGTGGGTGTTGATATGAATGAGCAAAGAAGGTCGAGGATTTTACATCTGGCTGGGACTGAGAACATAATGTGATGTCTGATGCTGGAAGTTACCAGTAGACTAAGAAATGTGTCCATTATGTACTTGGTGATAGTATCTCATGGGATGTTGAATTTGCCAAGCAATGTGTTGTGATAGCTGGCTGATGCTGAATTTATTAAGCTACTCTGCAGGGATAGATATGTCCTTTTGGACTCTTTTGTAGCCAAGAAAAATATTGAAAAGACCCAGCAGGTGTGGAAGTGAGGCAATTAAGAATTATTTCTTGCTAATGTGAAGAATCTTGGTGTAGTTTGATATTTATCTATCTATGGAGTGACATGCTAACCACCTAACTATCACCTGAGATTAAAACATCAACCTGCTATAAAACATTTACCTTTCTTGTTAGAAGGAAATTGACCCTCAATACCATTAGCAACTGTTTCTTCAGGCTCCTGTGCTGTTACACAATGTTTGTGGAAGCCCTCAAAAATCCAGGATTCAGATTACTTGGTGAGCAGACAATCTTCAGGAGCATGTTAGTCTGCCAACTCTTAGACTCTCCCTGCTTTCTAATTGCCAGTGCCAAAACTATATTTCAGGATGATCCGATTCACTTGAGAATCATCCTGTAGCTTTGGCTAAATGGAGCTCTTTGATATGGCAGGACAAGGGATGGTTGAAGATTACTACATTGAAAAGAAAACAGCAGTTGGATTTAAACAGTAAAACAACTGGGCCCAGATTTACTAAGGATTTTGTTGTCCTTGCGTCATGCAAGTTGGTGCCAGTCAATGCAAGTCCTAATCAAATATTTACTAAGACAAACAAGAGTCGCACTGTATCGCTTTGCATGAGTTTGTAAAGAAATGTAGAGCGACTTGCACTGCATCGCATTACATTTCATAGCTGTAGCTGGTCAGTGGGTGGAGCATGGGTTTCCCCTATATCCACCTAAGGAATTTGGCACAGTCCCAGATTTACTAAAATGAGTAACAATGGGATGGTGCTAAGAAATCTGTGCCCACCTGAGGCTGGCGTAATGAGGAGAAATATGTTTATTTCTCCTTGTTACATAGTGAATCACACGTAGAAACAGGAAATTGCCTCTTAGGGTATTAGTTGTGCTGGAAGGGATCTCTTCCTGCACAAAAACAATCTTGCCTCTTACAAATTCTGCCATGATGTCTATTTTGTATGTTTACTAAGGTTTACAATCCACTGCACCATCTAATTCCATTAGATGGAAGAGAAGGCACCCTTTGCAGTTGATCTTTGTAGAGTGGTAAGTGCAAGCAGCCGATGGTGTGTAGGTTGTTTTAGATAGGAGAAGACAATTGGTATATTTTTTTCTATTGCATTGGGATTATACAAGAGATTTGACTGTGGTCATCTGTCTTGTATTAATGATCATTTGTGTGTGAGGAGCTGGTACCATGGGTAGAAAGAATTATGACTTAATGTGAGCTGTATTCCTTTTGCCTCACCTCAGACAAAAAATAAAGAATTTCATGGCCAGAAGCATGTTTCACTAACATAAAGATATATGTTCAAAAGCAGAACCAACCAAAAACAGAAGAGGGACTCAATTGTTATTAATCATAAAAAATGCCTTCCTTCAGGAAAATAAAGAGCACAATTAGCCAAATGGTTTCTTAAAAGGCAAAAGAATAACTGGATAATTAAACAGTACTGGAAGCTGTTGAGCAGTGTGTAAACTTGTTTTGATGTTGTAGATAGGCCCAGGAGTTGATTTGATGTGTGCAGATGAACCAAGATATCCTGATTCACATGGGTAAATATACACATGCATATTATGTACATTACCTTTCGGGCTCAGAGTCTGTAAAATAGACTGAAGATGGTAGCTCACACTTAAAATGCTTGTTGAGACTTAGGGTCCAAGCAGTTCAAGCAGGAAACTTGTAGTGCCAAGGATGCATCAGGCTGGTATTGAAGAGTTGAAGCAGAGACTCAATCCTGTTACAGTCATCCCGCTAGGAGTTGTTGATTACCTGCTGAACGTGTGTTAGGAGTTTGAACTCTTTTCTAAGCTCTGGTAGGACTCAGTTTAACTCTCCTAAAGCTCTGACCACTTAGGTTGTGAGACTGCCCAACACTCACTGGACAACAGCAATGAAGTCCCATGAGATACGGAGGATTTCTCTAGTATGAGATCAGGTGACTCCAACAGTACAACAAGCTTCTTGCAAGCAATAGTCAGTCACCTCTTAGTAGATCACATCACTAGTAATCCGTTTTCCTTGGGAGTGAAAGGCAAGGGGTTGTAAAAACCTGCGACATGGTTCTGGTATATGGGTAGAGCGTCTTCCTTAACCTCAATGTCCAAAGGCGGCTCTGAGGAACAGCGTTCCTAACAAAGATCTGTGAAGGGTGCAAACCCATACCATACGTTTAATGCTACTATCAAATCACCCCAAAATAAATTCCCATCACAAACTCCACCTTTTTATATAACACAATGATATCTTTTCCACCATAATAAATTGTCCTCTAGATAGACAATTTATAAACGTCCTTTGCACAAAAACGCCCAACATGGCATGGAAGTGAACTCTTTCCAGGTTTCAAGCCTACACACGCCCTACAAGCAACTGCCAGATTCCATGGTGGACAAGTAGAGCTAGATGCAGCAAAACTGTCTTATACTTATGAACAATTCACTAATGGGTCTCACACCTTCAGCTCCAGTCCTGACAGACTATTGGCCCTCTTTTACTACCTCCTTGAGAGAAGCCTAACTCTCAGCGTGGACCACTTTTAATTACTTTTCCTCTTCAAGGCGCAAATATGAATTCATTTGATCCGTCTTCATATTGAAAATAAAATCATTTCGTTTTTTTCTCATGTCTCTTAAATGAATACAAATAGCAAACATGAGTTTCTTAACTCTAGTTCTATGTGCAGAACTACATGTATTTAAGTCTGCTGTTCCCACCACAATAGGAATAAGAGTAATCTAAAATAATCATATGTTGTATTTATAGCAGATATGACTCCAGATTGTTGTGCCAGCCTTCTCAACAACTTAACCTACTCAACCATGTCTTACCTCAAACGTTATTAACTTAACAATCTGTCCTTTTACTTTTAACTAACAACACATAAGAATATTGTGCAGCTTTCGGTATCAGCTGCCAGGTATGTCCAACACCGTGGGAGGCCAGCCCAGTGTTACAGATTATGCTCTTTGAAAATTGCTTGTATGTTTCTGATGCTTAGCTCAAGAGGGGCTCAGAGGATGCAGAGCGAAACACAAAAGGAAAGTCACAAGTCCTGATGTACAAGTACAGATTTATTGTGCTTTTATATTACCATGAACATTGTTTGTATCTCAGGGGCGAGACACATTTATGTTCTTTGTAAAATAAAGGAGTTTGCAGATTCAAATTGGTTTTCTAAGTTGTACTTAGAGAACATCCCTATATATGACAGGCAATTATTTTCATTTAGTTTATGTGCAATTTTTCTATGCATGTATGTATTTAGTTTATGAACAAAAATATTTAATGAAACAATACACCACATTAGAGTAATGAATAGTGTTATTTGTTCCGTAGCATTTGAAAACCAACTTGTTTTGAAAGAGGGAATGCAAGAAGGATCTGTTTCAGCGCAGACTTATCACCATTATATTAAAGCAGCAGGAGGTAAGTGATATGTGTTTCCTGGCATTTTAACTCAAGCTTTTTCACTGAGATATGACTGTAATGCAAGTCTTAGATTCAAAGGTGTGTTACAAACACTTTCCAATACAGTGTGTATCTCTGTTTTATATTGTGGTGGTCTGAATGATTCGTTTTTAAAGTGTACTGGGAGTACTCTTGGTTACCCGTTCAAAGTCTGCTGACCCTCAAATGTTTCAGGGTTACCCACCCCCAAAGATTCAGCAGGCCCCACAAATGCATGCTATTAGTGATTTTTGTATTCTTTATTCTTCCCCTTTTCATACTATAGTGTAGTCTCAATCACTGACTGTTAGACCTGTCAGCCTTAGTGTGGTCTTCACCAAAACATTTTGGCTTTGCCTCCCCTTTTTGCTGAAATTAGTTTTTATTGGCCTTAGGATTCTATGCACTTTACCACTGCTAACCAGTGCTAAAGTGCTTGTGCTTTCTCCCCTAAACTTGGTAAAATTAGCTTACACCCATTTGGCATATTTAATGTACTTATAAGTACCTATAAGTCCCTCGGAGAGTGGTATACCATATGCCTAGGGCCCGTAAATTAAATGCCACTAGTGTGCCTACACCACTCATTGTGCCTCCCACTGAAGTTTTCACTTAAAACATGTCCCAGGTCTGTCATTGTAGTCTGAATGTAGTTTTACACTGACAATTCAACTTGGCAATGTATCCTCCTTGCCAAGTCTTAAACTCCTCTTTTATAGCATATTTCACCCCTAAGGTAGGCCTTAGGTAGATCAAAGGGCAGCTTTTATTGTAATTAAAAGGTTGGACATTTCATTTTAAGTTTTACATGTCCTGGTAGTAAAAAACTCCTACATTTGTTTTTCACTACTGTGAGGCCTCCCTGTCCCATAGGATAACATTGGCTTTCCTTAAGTGCTAACTTTTGATTGGGATCAGGTAAACATTTCATATTTGGTGTGTGAGAAATTGTAATTGCTCATTCTTCTTGTGTTTCTATGTTGATCAATCAGCTAAAGAGACTGTTTGACACCCTGGCAGTTTATCTAGGGCAGAGATACTTCAACATACATTGAGGTCCTTATTACGAGTTTGGCAGTCCGTAAACCGCCGTACCAGCGGTGGCAGTCCAACCGCGATGAGCTCGGCAATCCGACTGCTGCATTACAAGTTACAAGGGCGAATTAGCTTTGCGAAGACTTCTGTCGAACAGATGACACTGTCAGCCAACACCGACCACAGCAGCCGTGGAGTGGGCCTATGAGGCTGTGGGAGACTCGGACCGCCAGTGAAAACCCCATCCAATTGAGAGACGCTTTACCGCCGGTGTGACCGTGGCAGTCCAACCACCACTTCTGAGACAGTAGAAAAGACGGGATATAAGGCCTCTACTCATCTTCTGCCATCATAGACCCCATCCAACATGTCCTGCCACTGCTCTACCTGCTAGACCACGTTTAAAACCCTGTCCATCAGGGATGAAATCAGCTGTAAGTCATACAACTACCTGTTGCCATAGACTCCTCTGTAAAAAGATGCTCAACATGGACCAGGCAAGGGAGTTGGGCTCTCTAAACAATTTGCACATATACAGGGAACCTGTGTGGAATTGTTTCATAACAATCATCAAAAATATATATGTAGAAAGCCCTACTAGGCCAAAACATTAGTGCTGATACAGGCTCACTGTACACAAATGGACTTGTTGGCAAGTTATGTACAGTGATAGTGATGTGTGCTTTATTTTGTGTTCCACAACAGCACCTCCTCAACAATACCACACTTATAAATATCTGTCACACATATTTTACCCTTTCACACTTGTCTCCCATGTTACTACTGATCTTCACTAGTCATGCAGCTTGCTAATTCTCAAGTGTTGGGAAAGTGAGATTGAAGTGACTACAACTACCATGAGGCCTTGTCACTCCAACTCTAACCAAGATGCTACACTCCTTTTGCCCTTCTCACTTGTCTGACATGTCACTACTGAAGTTCACAAGTCATACAGGTTACCATTACTCAAATGTTGCTAAAGTGAGATTGAAGTGACTGCAACTGCCAGGAGGCCTTGTCACTCCAACTCTAACCAAGATACCTCACTCTTTTACCCCCTTCTCACTTGTCTGCCATGTCACTCTTAATCTTCACTTGTCACTCAGGTTAGCATTGGTCAAGTGTTGCTAAAGTGAGAGATAGAGAACATTGTTAATGGTGGAAGTGAGGTATCTACAACCATGTTGTTTGAGTCAAGGTAAATGGGGCCCTAGAATGGAACAAAATAGATAGAGAGTAGTATTGTCATCTATTTGCGTGCAGTTGAAGTTGGTTACTAGACAGTTTTGTTGACATTCAATAGTTGTAGTAGATTGCATCAGCTCATTAGATGTGTGTCATTTTGGCTTTAGGGATGGATGTGACATCTCCAAAACTCTGCTATAAACACAGTGTAGTCATAACCAGTATTTGCCCATTCCAGGGCCTATTTGTATCCAATACAGGCAAACACCAGCATAGTTGTATATTTAGTATTGTTCATCATGTGAAAGTGCAGAGTCAAGGGGTCACCTGGCAATGCTAATCAGCTGAGTTTCCTTTGTGGCTGACATACTTCTGATGGATACTTCTGCCTGTGGATTCCTCACCTTTTAAATACCTCCTGCGCAAGCATTACGCGGGAAAATTCTTTCCTAGCTCTCCCATGTCGACGACGTCACAATGGACAGGCTCCGCTCGTGGCACCGTATGACGTCATCAGAGCCACAAAAGGACCTCATCGGCGTGCTGACTTTAGTTCCCTTTTTTCCACGCCGTCGAAACTTAACGGTTTTTCTAGGGCTCTCCATTTTCATCGTGGAAAACTTTGTATCTCTTAATTGTTTCAGAATGGCTACTTCCAGGAAGACAGGATTCAAACCCTGCAGAGAGTGTGGCGGGCATATGTCGATTACGGACCCGCATGATGACTGCCTTTGGTGCTTATCTTCGGACCACAATGTCGTGGAATGCAGAAGCTGCAGGAAAATGAATCCGAAGGCGATTAAAGAGTGGGAAGCCAAGTTGTTTATGGCCAAAGCTACGAAGGAGAAGAGAGGTAGGAAGAGGGCGAAGTCTTCGTCTTCTCACACTTCGAGGTCCAAGAAGCACAAGAAATCCAAGAGAAGAC
This sequence comes from Triturus cristatus, assembly GCF_964204655.1. Classification (NCBI taxonomy): domain Eukaryota; kingdom Metazoa; phylum Chordata; class Amphibia; order Caudata; family Salamandridae; genus Triturus; species Triturus cristatus. The sequence goes on along the minus strand of NC_140595.1, from coordinate 575,485,392 downwards.
ATACCTCTCATCATCGTTCTTCGAAGGCCAGGGTTTCGAGGTCGAGATCGAGGTCGCCTACTCTGGCTGAGCGACCTCGGAGGAAGGACTTTATCTCTCCAACTCCTTCTCCTCAGGCGACGCCAGTACCATCTGCGGTTGCGGCATTGCCGGCTTCAGATGCTTCTTCGCAACATGAAGGTTCACCGGCTCCAGCGATGTCACCGTCGCTGGGTGGGTCCTCTCCAGGCCGTGTGGCTTCACCTGTACGGGCGCCGTCCCCGGCTCCGCAGGTTCCATTGCGACCTCAGGTGACTCCCCTTCAGGAAGGTACGGATCCATATCCTCCTTTTCCTGCTCCTGGGGCTGACTCTTCGCATTTTCTCAATGCGATGTTTGGCTTGTTTACCAGAGCCTCGACTCCTTCCGGCGCGCCTTCAGGCCCCGTGGGTCCATTGGCTTTCAACCTGGGTGTTCCTCAGTTCTATCCCCAGTCTCCTTTCATGCCTTTTTTGCCGTCGACTCCAGCTTGGCATTTCCCGGTGCCGAGATCCTCCACTCTGGCTCCCCGAACTCCTTCAGCTGCTGAGTCGGCTCCACTTCGAGTTCGATCGACGTCAAGGTTCGAAGTCGAGGCTCCTCCATCGACGCCGTTGATGTCTTCTCCGACGCCGCGTGTGGCTCCACCGATGCCGTTGCCTAAGCAACACTCCAGGAGAGAGGCACAGAGATTGCTTGAGGAGGAGGAGTATTTACAAGATCAGAAGGAAGGAGAAATTGTGGACTCTTTGGATAAGTTTGAAGGTCTTCATGAAGCTAGTGGCCTAGATAATTCCCCTGAGTATAGCTTGCCATCTGCAAGTGGATGTGTTGGACAGGACGTTGCACCTTAACATGTGGTTATAAAGAAGGCGGCTGATTTATTGGACCTTAAACCTCCCTCTGCGGAGATAAAGTCCAATATAATAACAGAAGTTTTAAATACTTCTTCATCAACTTCTGAGCCTTTGCTTCCTTTTACAGATGCCTTAACAGATCCAATTCTGGAGGTGTGGCAGAAGCCTTTATCTGCTCCGGCTATATCTCGTTCTATCTTGAGAAGGCACAGGCCTGCCCCTGGTGATCCGGCTTTTTTGTCATCTCATCTGACACCGGAGAGTTTAGTTGTCCAAGCTTCTTGCTCAAAGCAGTCTTCTGGTGCTTTTCCTACCATTTTGGGTGATAGGGATTCGAAGAAGATGGACCAAGCTGCGAAGAAGGTGTTCTCTTCTACAAGTATGGCTCTAAAGTCAACTAATGCAACTTGCCCTCTTGGAAGATACATTCATGCATTGATGGACTCTGTTGTACAATTGGCTCCGAAGTTGCCTGAGGAAGATCGTGCCAACTTCTTGGAAGTCCTTTCGGATTTGCAGGCTGCGGCACGTCAAGTGATTCAGGCAGGCATGGACACTGCTGACTCTGTGGCTTGTGTGATGGGGTCTTCTGTGGCTACAAGGAGACACGCATGGCTCAGGTCTTCTGGTTTTTCAGCTGATGTTCAGGCGACCTTGCTGGATTTGCCCTTTGATGGGTCAAAGCTCTTTGGTTCGAAGGTGGATTCAGCCTTGGAACGTTGCAAAGACAGTAGAGCTACAGCAAGATCTTTAGGCCTCCAGGTGCAGTCTAGAGGTTATGGTTACAAAAGATATCATGGCTTTGGGCGATCTGCTTCCTTTCTTGGTGGGGTGTGCAGGGCAACCTGTCACAAGGAAAGCCCTTTCAGCCTCCTCCGCCGGTGGCCACAGTGATCACGGATGCCTCCACTCTAGGGTGGGGTGCTCATCTGGGGGATCTGGAGGTCAAGGGTCTTTGGTCTCCAGAGGAAAGGTTGCTTCACATCAACCTTCTGGAATTGCGGGCAATTCGTTTGGCACTGAAGGCTTTTCTCCCTTTCCTTCGCGGTCAGTCGGTTCAGGTCCTGACGGACAACACTACTGCGATGTGGTACATCAACAAACAGGGAGGTGTAGGGTCGTATCGCCTCTGTCATGAGGCTCTGCAACTCTGGTCCTGGGCTCAGGGCCAACGGATTTGTGTGTTTGCAAATCATCTGGCCGGTGTGTGCTGAATGTTCGTGCGAGTGGCGGTTTCATCTGGAGGTGGTCCATCGCATCTTCCAGATGTGGGGGGTCTCCTCGGTTGGACCTGTTTGCCACCCTCGAGAACACGCACTGCCCGTTGTTCTGCAGTCTTGAGTATCCGATGCAGGGGGCGCTGGGGGACGCGTTTCAATTGGATTGGAGCTCACAACTCCTTTACGCGTTTCCTCCCATACCCTTGATTCCTCGGGTTCTGAGGAAGATTTGCCAAGACCGGGCCCAAGTTATATTGATCGCCCCGGATTGGCCAAGAAAGGTTTGGTACACAGACCTTCTTCACCTCTCGTCACACCCTCCGCTCCGTCTCCCTCTCAGGGCAGACCTCCTCTCGCTGTCGCAGGGGCAGGTTCTACACACCCACCTCCAGAGCTTGCACCTTCATGCCTGGAGATTGAACAGGGCAACCTGAGTTCATTCTCTCTTCCGCCAGAGATAGTGGACGTTATTTTATCATCCAGGCGATACTCCACTAAATATGTTTACTATTACAGATGGTCCAGATTTGTTAAGTGGTGTGGAGAGAGAGACATTGACCTTTTGAAGGCCCGCTTGTCTAATATTTTGGAGTTTTCTCTTTCTTTAGCACAGCCAGGTTGTGCTGTAGCCAATGTGAAGGGCTATTTATCGACTTTGTCGGCCTTTTTATGTTTGCCACACCAGCCTGTCTTTATTTAAGTCCCCCATTGTCATGAGGTTCATTAAGGGCCTTACAAATAAGTTTTCTCCCACACCTTTCATTATGCCTCAGTGGGATTTGAATCTCGTTCTCACTTTTTTAATGGGCTCCCGTTTGAGCCTCTCCACTCTTGCCTGTTGAGGCTTCTTTCTTTTAAAACGGTTTTCTTGATTGCTAATACCTCGGCTAGGAGGGTAAGCGAGCTTCAAGCTCTTAGTTCGAAACCTCCTTTCCTGACCATTCATGCGGATAAGTTGGTTCTAAGGACCAGGGCTGCTTTCCTTCCCAAGGTGGTTACCTCTTTTCATATGGGACAATCCATCACTTTGCCTACCTTTTATCCTCCCCCTCCCAAGGAGGAAGAGAGACTGCATCGGTTGTACCCTAAGAGGGTTGTCAGCTTTTATTTGGATCGGACTAGAGAGCTGAGGCTGGACGATCAGCTCTTCGTGAGCTACGTTGGGAAAATAAAAGGCAAGGCAGTGCACAAGAGGATGCTTTCCAGATGGATTATCCTGTGCATCAAGATTTGCTATGCCCTGGCCAAGTAGGAACCGCCTGAAGGTATCAGAGCTCATTCCACCAGAGCTAAGTCTACTTCTTCTGCTTTGGCTAGAGGTGTTCCTGTTTTTGATATCTGTAAGGCAGCAACTTGGGCCTCCCTCCACACCTTTGCAAAGCATTACTGCTTGGACTCTGAGATTAGGAGGGATGGCCATTTTGCTCGCTCTGTTTTGCAAGATTTTTTTGGTCTATGCAGGTGGACACCCTCCTCCGGGTGAGGTACGGCTTTGGGAATCTATTCAAAAGGTGAGGAATCCACAGGCAGAAGTATCCATCAGAAGAACAAGTTACTTACCTTTGGTAATGCTTTTTCTGGTGGATATAATAGCTGCCTGTGGATTCCTCACGCTCCCACCCGCCTTCCCGTTGTCCACCTGTTTCTACCAAAAAAAAATAATTAAAAAAATGGTGTTTCATTTATATGTCATGTTTATTTTTTAATGATGAGAAATGCTTTTCCCTTGCTATTTCTCTTTACTTTTATTAATTATGCAATGGTGATTTTACATGCATGTATATATTTGATATGCTATGTATATATTTGAAAATGTGTCGGTCCACCCGTTTGCCTCAGTGGCATGGAAAAAAATGGGTGGAACTGACGTCAGCACGCCGACGAGGTCCCTTTGTGAGTCCGATGACGTCATACGGTGCTGCGAGCGGAGCCAGTCCATTGTGATGTCCTCGTCGACGTGGGAGAGCTAGGAAAGAATTTTCCCAGGGAATGCTGGCACAGGGAGTATTCAAAAGGTGAGGAATCCACAGCCAGATATTGTATCCACCAGTAAAAGAGTTACTGAAGGTAATTAACTTGTTCTGCGCGCCTAATCCACATTGCCATAAGGAATTTGGCCATACAAAATATTACGATCCAATTTGAATCTGTCAGCAATATTCTGAACGCATCCTGAGTCCCAATTTCCTGCAAAGAGGGGCAATCCATTTGGCTCGGGACTGATTATAAAGGGGGCAGAAGAATTCAGCATGCTTGATCAATTAAAATACTGTCCTGGAACGTGGCGGGTATAACAAACAAGCTACATTGCACAGAGTGGGGTGCACTGGTAGACCAGATGGACTTATGCTTGTTCCAGGAGACTTGGGCCAGGGAGGAACACTCAAGAGGGGGATATGCCACTTATCATGTACCTGCAAGGTCGGGAGGGAAAGGAAGACCTTCTGGGGGATTGGCTATATGGGTTGCTCTTCACTTGGGTTGCGTGGTGGAAAATATGCCCACTCATTCAGAGGATTTGCAGTGTTTAGTGCTAAAATGGCCCAATGGGTATGGACTGGCGGTTGTGAATGTTTATTTGCGGCCAGTTCGGATAGGGCTCGAGTCATCCACAATCGATGATTTATCCCAATTCTTGAGTACATTGCCAGGGGATTCTAGGCTTTTGGTGGCAGGGGATGTGAATTGCCAATATGAGCCTTTCTTTGGAAGTAGCGATGGTGCGCTTATGGAGAGGACGACTATTGGGCGATTCCCAATGTCAGTCCCCACGCCCTATGGTGTGGTCCCCATTGGCTACTCAGATCACAGCCCTTGCATTAAATAATTCCCTTAGGGCTTGTAATGGCCGTTTAGCGTCCGATAGCCCGTCAGTATGCACCTATAACAAGAAGGGGCAAGAGTCCCGAATCGATTACATCATGGTGGAAACCCGGATGTGGTCGATGCTCATTGATTTTAGGGTAGTTCAGAGGGCTGATAGTGACCATAACGTGTTACGCCTGGAGTTGGTGAATCCAGGGCAACAAGAAACAGACTCACTTAATGCAGGAGGAGATGATGAGGGTACTGGTTTGATCTTATCAAGTAACAGGCGTAGGGTAAAGTGGGGGAGAATAGTAGGTTCGGAAGAGAATTTAGCTAAAGTCTACAACATAGTTCTTTCACGATTCCTGGAGGTCGAAACTCTAATCTCCCAAGATGCTCCTAGTGACTTCAATGGAGAACTTAGTGTAATCCACTCAGATTTGGCCAATAACCTGGCTGAAGTCTTCTACCCCCAGGCACCCACGAGAAGGCCCAGACAATCTGCCTCATCCTGGTATAATTCAGCATGCAGGAGAGCAAAGAGCAATCTTGTTACAGCAATTAAGGCAGGGCACAGCAAAATGGCGATTCGAGATTGCAGATTGCAGTACAAAGAGGTTATGGGGCATGCAAGAAAAGAATGGGATATGGAAAGGTGGATGAACCTAAAGCTAGCCCTGGACACAAAAGATGCATGCAGATTTTGGTCACTTGTTAACCATGGTTCGGGTGACTTAAAGTCTGCCATAGAACCGAATATTGCGGCATCAGCATGGGAGGCCCATTTTAAAGGCCTATATGGGGGGGAAGCCGCGTTGTGTAGTTTGCCCGACTCACAAGTCCCAGAAGATCAGCAGGAGCCCCTGGAGTTTACCTTGGGGGAGGTGATAAGCTTAATAGGCAAACTTTCAGCGGGAAAGGCCCCGGGACTTGATAAATTACCGGGGGATCTTTTTAGACACCAACCTGAAATCTGGGGCCCCTATCTCCTCGTCGTATTTAACGCTAACTCGAGAGGCATGGAAATTCCCAGTACTTGGCTGGGAGCAGAGATAGTCCCGATATTTAAGAAGGGGTCACCTCTGCTCCCAGCCAACTACAGGCCAATCAGTTTAATCGACGTTCAACAAAAAATATTTGCAAGACTGGTCCTGGACCATTTGTTGACGTGGATGGAGGATCACGACGTACTGAGCCCCTTCCAGGCGGGATTCAGAAGGAATACGTCCACTATGGACCAAATTTTCCGACTGATCCTACTGTACTGGAAGACGGTAAAGGTAGAGGGTGGCAGCCTCTATATGGTCTTGGTCGACCTCCGGTCAGCCCAGCCCAGCGTTTGACCTAGTTCCTAGGGGAAAATTGTGGGCTGTCCTTCAGGATCTGGGCCTCCCGTATCAGATTTTAGTGCTACTCATGAGATTGCATGAGGGGAACTTCGCCCAGGTACGCTGTGGCAAGAATGGGACGCTGTCACCAAGGTTCCACGTTGGCAGGGGGGTGAGACAGGGTTGTGTCTTAGCACCGACCCTGTTCAGCCTTTATGTCAACGGGGTAATCTCACATCTGGACAGTGTTCCTGACAATGACGCACCAAGGCTGGCTGGTAGGAGGGTGCCGGCGATCATGTTCGCGGACGACACCCTCCTACTCTCCAAATCTCCCATGGGGATCCAGAGGATATTGAATGGCTTTGGGGACTTCTGTCGGAGTAGAGGCCTTGAGATCAACGCTGACAAAACAAAATTCATGATCTTTAACCCGCCAGTGTATACTCGCGCAAATCCATCACTGGGCGATGTATGTCTGGAAAGGGTTAAGACCTTCCAGTACCTGGGTGTTACAATTCATGAAAATTTGTCATGGGGTCCGCAAAAAGCCAAATCCCACATGAGACTTTCACAGCTGTCGGGTGCTATCTCAAAGGTTTCCAACTCATCAAGCTTTAGACCAGTGAGTCCTGCCCTGGAAGTCTATAAGACGCAAGCAAGGCCAGCTGCTCTCTATGGGGGTGAGCTTTGGGGTCACTGTGCTGCCCCTGAAATCACTAAAGTTGAGTCCAAATTTGCAAGGCGATTACTATCGCTTCCTCAGAGTACTCCATTAACACCGCTGAGGTTAGACCTGGGACTGACGCCTATTGCAAATGAGCTAGCAGTAAAGCCCCTAAGGTTCTGGCACAGACTATGGACCACTCCAGATCTTTTAAACTATAGGGACGAACTCAAACAGATCCTTAGTTTTAATTGTGTAAGCAAAATTCCCTGGCTTGCGTTCATTAAGCGTGAACTTCTAAGTCTAGGACTACAATCCATGTGGGAAGATCCAGATAGGGCATGTGGCCGGATATCACGAAAGATGTTTACCAAAATCTATAAAAGGCAAAAGCTGGAACTTTTAATCACGGCCCCTAATGCAGGTTCCCTCACTATCTCTTTTTTAGAATTCAAAAATTCTTATTATTTCGAGGACTTCATGGATGTTGTCTTCCCGATTTTAGCGCGCAAACTTTTTATCCAATGGCGACATGGCACTTTACCCCTCAAGGCCGTCACAAGCAAGTGGACGGCCTCCTCTAATAAGTCTTGCCCGGCCTGCAGCTGCGACTTAGAAGATGAGCTTCATGTTCTCTTCTTTTGTCCAGCATATACCAAATCAAGAAAATATTGGTTGATACCATTGTGCAGAAATCTGGGTTTTAAACATTGCCTGAATGCTTTTAGAATTTTTAAAACCAGTACATCGAGACCTATTGTTTTTGCACTTTCTAAATTTTTCCTAGCTATGTGGTGTAAGCGGCGTAAATTAATCGATATCGATTGCTAGCCTTAATGTTTATGAAATGAGTGTTTGGAACCTGATGTATTTTTACATATTTTACAGATGAGAGGGTACTTTTGCCTGTACGAAAATATTCCCATGTGTATATAAATGAATTTTAAATGTTACTTGCCTTTCCTTCCCCCCTTCTTCCCCTTTGTGTTTTACTCTGTACTCTTTTATGGCCAAATTGGCCGAAATAAAGAATTTTTGAATTTGAATTTATTTTTTAATGATGAGAAATGCTTTTCCCTTGCTACTTCTCTTTACTTTTATTAATTATGCAATGGTGATTTTATATGCATGTATATATTTGATATGCTATGTATATATTTGAAAATGTGTCGGTCCACCCGTTTGCCTCAGTGGCATGGAACAAAATGGGTGGAACTGACGTCAGCACGCCGACGAGGTCCCTTTGTGAGTCCGATGACATCATACGGTGCTGCGAGCGGAGCCAGTCCATTGTGACGTCCTCGTCGACGTGGGAGAGCTAGGAAAGAATTTTCCCGCGGAATGCTGGCACAGGGAGTATTCAAAAGGTGAGGAATCCACAGCCAGATATTGTATCCACCAGTAAAAGCGTTACTGAAGGTAATTAACTTGTTCTGCGTGTCTAATCCACATTGCCATAAGGAATTTGGCCATACAAAATATTACGATCCAATTTGAATCTGTCAGCAATATTCTGAACGCATCCTGAGTCCCAATTTCCTGCAAAGAGGGGCAATCAATTTGGTTCAGGACTGATTATAAAGGGGGCAGAAGAATTCAACATGCTTGACTGACTCAAGGCCACATTGGCAGCAGCTACAAGACTCATCCACCATATCCATTTTATTGTGCCACTTCCCTTTGAAGGTATTTATAGGTAGGCATCCATACCAGAACTACAGGGACAATTCCATCAATGGCACTCTTGTATAATGGGATGGATTTACAATCAATACAAGCTGCAGACAGTGTGCCTTTACAGACCTGGTCAGTGTGTCTGCTCTCCCCCGCACAGCTCCACCAGTAAATGCTGCCCTCTGAGCCCTGAGCTCTCCGTTTTGCTGAAGGTTTGAGGCCCTCCTCCTCCTGCAGGCTTCTGCCTGTGCCTCATCCCTGGTGGTCCAGCGGGAGAGCACTCTGCTCTTCTGCTGTTCCACCTCTCTTGGCTTTTTTCTGTGCCCTATTTTCTCTTTTTGCTCTCTCTACTCTCTTTTCTCTCTGTGCTCTCTTTTCTCTTTTGCTCTCTATTCCCTCTTTTCTTTTTGCTCTCCTCTCTCCCTCCAGCGTGTCCTTCCTGCCTCACAGTTGACCGCCCTCCCCGCCCCCTACTTTCTGACGTCCGCGCCGCTGACGCGGTGCTTGCGTGCAGGCCTGTCTGTGTCTGTCCGTGACCCGACCAGGACCAGTGCCAGGGACCCTGGTCCTCCGACCCACCTCTGCTACGACCCCAGCACCCTCGGCGCTCTCAACCCCACACCCAGCAACAACTGCCGGCTTTTAACGCAGAGTGACACCCAAGCCGATCTCCTGTTGACACTGCCACTGCACCTGCACCCACTTCTGGATCCCAGCAGCAGCCCCCAGCCTACCAGACATCACTGCTCACAAACCACTGAACTGCATCCTCCTCTACGTGCGCTCCCTACACAAGTACACCAAAGAAATCTGGGACCTCCTCAACACCCACGTGCCCGATGTCGCCTTCCTCATAAAAACCTGGACCAACACCAACTCTGTGCCTGTCATTCTCGATGGATACAAGATCCTGTGAAAAGACCACCCCACCCGCCCAGGAGGAGGTATTGCCATTGTCCACAAAAGCTCCCTCCGCATTACAACCACCGGCCTGGACGACACTACGACCCTCATGGAGCATCTCCACTTCTGGATCCAGACCAACCCAAAAACTACTCTCCACGGAACCCTCATCTACAGGCCACCTGGCCCCACGCTCCTTTTACCAACACCATCACTGATCTCATTGCACCCCACGCCCTCGCCTCCACATACTATATCCTATTCGGAGACCTAAACTTCTACCTGGACAACCACAATGACCCCAACACCACCGCCCTCCTAGAGAACCTCGCCAACATAGGACTGAATCAACTTGTCACCACCCCAATGCAGACAGTGGGACACACACTCGACCCCATCTTCACAGAAGGAAACAGCATCTCCCACAGCCACACCACAGAACTCCTCTGGATAGACCACCACTGCATCCACTTCTCCTTCAGAAAACTTACCATACACAAGCATGCCCTCCGCCACTCCCCGTAGAAGCTGGAACAAAGTCACCAAAGACAAGCTCACCTCGGCTCTCACCAGTACCCCACACCGACTACGCCAGACGTTAACGCCGCGGCATGCAATCTCTACTGCTGGATCACAAACTGCGCCAACATCCTCGCTTCCCTCAAGAAAACAACAGGGCAATACATCAAGTAAGCAAGCTGGTTGACCCCTGCACTCCAAGAATCAAAGCGCTCCTGCCAACGACTCAAAAAGACATGGAGGAACAACAAAACGCCAGAAACATGCACCGCCTACAGAGCAGCCACTACAACACATTAGCACCTCATCAAATCCACAAAAAAAAACTTCCTCCAAGACAGAATCCTCACCAACGCCCACAACTCCAAAGAATTCTTCTCCATCATCAAGGAATTCTCCGCCACTGACGACACCCACTTCCACCTCAACCAGGGTCAAACGGCAGCCCTCATCCTCCTGGACCTCTCAGCTGCCTTTGACACCGTCTCCTATTGTACACTAGCCACCAGACTACACGACGCTGGCATCCGCGGTAAGGCCCTTGACTAGATATGCTCATTTCTCATGGGTAGAACTCAGTGAGTCAGACTCCCCCCTTCCTCTCGGAACCAACAGAGACCAGATGTGTAGTGCCCTAGGGATCCTCTCTCAGCCCCACCCGCTTAAGCATCTACATGGCCCCCCTCGCAACCATTGTCAGAAACCACTGGCTCAACATCATCTCCTACGCCGATGACACCCAGCTCATCCTCTCCCTCACCAAAGAACCCAACATCACCAAGCAAAATTTCCAAGAAGGGATGAAAGCCATTGCCGCCTGGATGAAGAAGAGCTGCCTAAAACTCGACTCAGAAAAAACAGAAGTCCTTATCCTTGTCTCCACCCCATCCACCTGGGACGTCACCTGGTGGCCCCCACCTTTGGAAACAACCCCACCCAGATGGACCACGCACGAAACCTCTGCATCATACTAGACTCACGATGAACCGCCAGATCCACGCCATATCCTCGGCCTGCTTCATCACCCTCTGCATACTCCAAAAAACGTTCAGATGGGTCCCACCCGAATCCAGAAAAACTGTCACGCACACCCTCATCAGTAGCAGACTGGACTACGCAACGCTCTCCATGCCAGAATCAGCAAGAAACTGCTACGCAAGCTCCAGACCATCCAGAACGCCGCAGCCAGATGGTCCTAGACATCCCCCACCACCATCACATCATCCAATGCCTCCGTGATGACTCCAGCACTCAACTGAGCCGCCCCCAGTGCCTTGAGATCCTCGTGAGTGAGTAGTCGTGCTATACAAACCCCAGATTGATTGATTGATTGAATATTGTCCACTGTAGCAATTCCCCAGTAGACAGCTTTAATACGAGACTTTAGAGTTAAACCCAGGATTTCAGGAATAACCCAATATGTGTCAAGGCCTAACCGCTGAAGAAGAGACTTTTCAGTGAGGAGCCATAGAATCTTACTTACACATTTCGGAGACATGAATTCATGGGGACCCACCCTGTAACATTCTAAGGCTGTTGTTGACCATAGTCTGTGCCAAAACTAGTATACTCAATCTTGTGGGTAATTGTTTTTTGGGCCAAGTCTAAACAGAGGGGAGATCAGTGGGGTGCTTATTGGAAGATTCAATAGAGATCTAAGAAATGTATGTTCCACGGCTTTCAAACTATTGTTTTTTTGTACAAACCCACAGGTCCACATAATACAAGACTGCCCCTAGAGGCTTGACATTATAGATCTCTAGTGCAGGAGCTCGCCTTCTACATATAGTTTTGCGATGGATTTTTGTTATATTTGCCGTGTGTTGCACTAAGGACAGCTGTGCCCTTTCCACTTGTGGAGACCAACATAGGTTTCTTGTGATCTTTATACCTAAGTAGTCAAACTCAGCCACTACTTCTAAAGGGCTGTCAGCCACAAACATCCATCTCCTACAGTGTGCCATCGACCGGGAGGATAAGATCATACATTTGGTCTTGGAGCTGTTAAGTTCCAAACCCCGCCCAAGTAAAAACACCTGAAAGTTGTTCAACAGCTGCTGAATCCCCTGGGGTGACTTTGAAATCAACAGTGTAATCTGCAAAAAGGAATGCAGGGGCCCTCCTTCCTCCTATTTTAGGTATATCACACCCATCCTTGTTCAAGAACTCAATGACACCATTGATATATAAGGTAAACAGTGTTGGTGCCAATACACACCCCTGCCTTACCCCATGGTCTATATAAATGGGTTCAGTTAATGCCTATTCCTCCCCAACCTTACTCGAGCCAAAGTGTCTGCATGTAGCCTCAACAAAATATTCAGGAGGGGGGCCAGAACTCACATTTCTTCAAGTACCCCCCATATATTGTCTCTCAGAACCATGTCAAAGTTAGATCGAAGATCGACAAAGGCAACATATAGGTTACCCTTAGCTATGATCACTTCCTTCCAGTAAATACAGACAAACCAGAAAATCTGTTCTATCCTGTTCATATTTGATCGAAATCCTGCCTGCCAGTCGAATAGGATATTCTCTTCACAGATCCAGTTTTGAAGATGTTCTAACACCTGTTTGACTAGGGAAGATCAGTACCGACATAGCAGACAATTGAGAAGTAGCGAAAGGAGTCTAGCATCTTGGTTAGATTTGCAGTCAAAAGGCCTCATGGTAGTTGTAGTCACTTCAATCTCACTTTAGCAACACTTGAGAAATGGTAACCTGCATGAACAGTGAAGATCAGTAGAGACATGGCAGACACGTGAGAAGAGGCAAAAGCAGTGTAGCATCCTGGTTAAAATTGGAGTAAGAGGGCCTCATGGTAGTAGTAGTAGCATTTCCATCTCTACTTACCAACACTTCTTGAGAAATGGTAAGCTGCATGATAAATGAACATCAGTTGTAACATGGCAGACAAGTGAGAAGGGACAAAAGGAGTGTAGCATGTTGGTCAGAGTTACAATCACAGGGTCTCATCGTAGTTGTCGTCAGTTCTATGTCACTTTACCAACACTTGACAAATAGTAAGGTGCATGACTAGTGAAGATCAGTAGTGACGTGGCTAACAAGTGAGAAGGGGCAAAAGCAGTCTAGCATCTTGGTTAGAGTTGGAGTCACATGGGATCATGGTAGTAGGGGTAGCTTTTCTATCTCTAGTTACCAACACTGGACACATGGTAAGCTGCATAATAAGTGAACATCAGTTGTAACATGGAAGTCAAGTGGGAAGGGGCAAAAGGAATGTAGCATCTTGGTCAGAGTTACAATCACAATGGCTCATGGTAGTTGTAGTCAGTTCTACGTCACTTTACTGACACTTGACAAGTGATAAGCTGCATGACTAGTGAAAATCAGTGGTGACATGGCAGACAAATGAGAAGGGGCAAAAGCAGTCAAGCATCTTGGTTATAGTTTCAATGACAGGGCCTCATGGTTGTAGTGGTAGCTCTTCTATCTCTACTTACCAACACTTGTCAAATGGTAAGCTGCATAATAAGTGAACATCAGTTGTAACATGGCAGATAAGTGAGATGGAGCAAAACGAGTGTAGCATCTTAGTCAGAGTTACCATCACAATTCCTCATGGTATTTGTAGTCAGTTATATGTCACTTTCCCAACACTTGTCATATGGTAAGCTACATGACTAGTGAATATCATTAGTGACATGACAGACAAGTGACAAGGTGCAAAAGCAGTCTAGCATCTTGGTTAGGGTTGGAATGACAGGGCGTCATGGTAGTAGCGGTAGCATTTCTATTTCTACTTGCCAACACCTGACAAATGGTAACCTGCATGACTAATGTAGATCAATAGTAACATGACAGACAAGTGAGAAGGGGCAAAAGGAGCCTAGCATTGTAGTTAGAGTTCCAGTCACAAGGCCTCATGGTAGTTGTAGTCACTTCAATCTCACTTTAGCAACACTTGACAAATGGTAAACTGCATGACTAGTGTAGTTCAGTTGTAACACGGCAGACAAGTGAGAAGGAGCAAAAGCAGTCTAGCATCCTGGTTAGAGGTGGAGGACAAGGGCCTCATGGTAGTAGTGGTAGCTTTTCTATCTCTACTTACCAACTCTTGTCAAATGGTAAGCTGCATAACTAGTATATATCAGTTGTAACATGGCAGACATGTGAGAAGGGGCACAAGGAGTGTAGCATCTTGGTTAGAGTTGCAGTGAGAGGTCCTCATGGTTCTTGTAGTCACTTCAACCGTACTTTACCAACCCTTGAAGAACGGTTAGTGTATCATAGTTGTTGGCAACATGCATTTTGGATGGACCATGCATTTATATTTTAACACATATCATGGGTCCTGGATGCACTTACAGACAGCATTGCAACATGTGGCAAGTCATGGAGTTGGCTACTTTCACTCTTATATGCAGCAATACACATTGCCACAGACAAACCAACATCTCAGACACTTTGAGTATTACATGTTAAGAAAGTTGACAGAGAACACAACAGCAATAGCATAGTTGAGAGGATACAGGATATTGTGGCATTATTGAAATGTAACTTACAAGAATCTACTCTCCCCTTAATGTGAAGTCTGCAGGATGGCCAAGACCTTCTCCTCCCAGGGCAAGAGTTGTAATGGTGTGCTGGGAGGGCCACCACCAGTCCTCTGAACCTCCAGGTGGTGGCTGCTGTACTTGGTACGTACCATCAGCCACACCTCTTTCTAATGTTGCCCTCTGTGCGCAGGGTGGTATCAACAGCATTCACTCAGTTGACTAACCTCTCCCCATAATAGGTTTCCTACTGAGAGGAGTCTGCTGGACTTGGGCTCCAAAAATGTGTGGCTCTACTCTAATGGTTTCATCTACCATGACTGTCAACTCTTGCTCAGTAAAGCTTGTTTTTTCCCCGGCATTGTGAAAAAATACAATGTGATTGAGTATATGAATGAAAAACAAACAAGTGATAGAGGTAAAAAAAAAAGTGCCAAACAAAAACTTACAGGTGGTGGAGAGTGCTAGATGGTAAGATGAAAAAAGGGGTGCCCTAGGTGTGTAGTTTTTACATCCATCCAATAGTTAGTGTTGTGTTTTCTTTTGGGTGTGCACCATGGCGGTTAACCGCAAGGGTAACTGCCATTTGTTGACCACCGCTGGGAGACCGCAAGTACGACTGTGTAGTCGTAATATGCTCAGCGGGTGGAACGCGGACCTAGCATCGTCGGTGGATGCACTCCTAACATTGCAGACGTCCACGGTCCACCGGGTAGACCGCAGTGACCCCGGTCGGCCTTTTCAGACAGCACAACTCGAAATATGGCAGGTAGTAGATCGCAGGTGCAGTGGTGTCGTAGATGACACAGACGCAGTTCTTGGGCAGTCGGACTGCCAAACTTGAAGTCAGCCCCTAAGGCTCATTTGTTTTCACCTGTGTACCTGTAACACAAGCTTCTTCTTATATTTGTACACTCTATCAGAAATAGAAAGATGTGAAAAGACTCCTCTGTTTCCAGTGTATCTTTTGTATAAAGTCGATATGGTAGTTGTTTGTGTAAAGTTATGACTTGCTTGGTAATGATTAAGCATTAGAGGGTCTTTAAGTAATGCTATTTTATTAAGATACATGTTCACTGAGTGTATAGACAGCTGCAGATTGTTAATTTTCCTTATTTTATCCAAACTCACTGAAAGATCAACATTTTATCACCCTGGTAATTGTTTTATGATTGGGAATATTATGAATTATTCTATCTTGGCCAGTAAGGTTCTCAGTGATGTAATATAGATAAGTAACATTTTCATGTCTTGATTTATTTACTTTCTTGGTTTTGGTCTATCATCAGCTCTGTCCGGGATCATTCTTTTTAACATATTTTAGTGGATATTCTCCTTGTGATAAGGAGCATGAAGTAATACTTTCAAAAATAGGAATTGAACATTTTTCTCATGAAACTGGGTGCACTATATTCCTAGTACTGTAATTAGTAGCAACCTGAATTACAGGCAGCCTGGCCTATTTAAGCAACATCTGAATTTGACTTTTGTTTGCACAAGAGCGCTGGGATTAAGGAGGCAAATTATTGGTGTATATGTCTTGTGAAGGGAGTGATAATTTGATCGAGACACTGCTGGCTTGATCTAGGGCCAAAATGTGATTTAGAAGATACAGTAAATCTTCCCCTGGTGTAGCAAAACACTTCACAAATGGATACTGATTGCTCATTAAGGAACAGAAATTGTTTTAGCTAAATTTCAAACATAAAACAAGGCAGTTTTGAGGGAAAACCACAGAATGCCATAAACTGCAGTTTCCCACCACAGCACCCTGGAAATCAAATGTTATTTGTACAAATGAGCGCAAGGCAAACTCACTGTTTGATCAGAAGCAGCCCTTTAATATTATATTGCATTTCGGTTTTGCTGGACCTTGCAAGCGCAAGTAGCTACACTCAAGCATGTAACATTCTGTCATATGAATTTCCTGTTGGCCCCAAATTTGGGGATCACAATTTAGATGCAACCAGGACTGAGACTCTAAGACATGTACATTTTCAACCTGAAAAGAGACCTTGACATATTTTTGGCAAATGACAACTTAAGGTGTTAGCTTCAATCCAGGACAGGTGTGATGCAGGGAGGCAATTGCTAGCATCATGTACAGCTGCACAGGTTTGGTTGGACTGCCCCGCTGTGCCCTCCTCTCAGGTAAAGACAGAATGCTGTAGCCCCCGGCTGAGAACATGAGATCACAGAGTCATGGTAGAGAGAGGGGACAGGTGCAGGGTCAAAGCAAAGTAGGGGAAGCCATGTAGAACCCGTTCTGCCACCATCACCTGTTTCCTGGAACAACTTATTGTTTCTCCATGTGCTCCTGGCCACCTCGCCCTTCCCCAAGACTTCTGAGTCTCAAAACTACAGACAGACCGAGCATGACATGTAGGGAAACTCTACTTAAGTAGACCACAAGAGACATGGGTGGAGGCAAGAACGGGGGGCTCTAAAAGGGGTATTGCATAAGAACCGCAACAGGGATTACTTTCCAAGAAGTTTGGCCTAAGTCTCCAATGGCGTGGCGTAAACATGTAAAATAAAATTCAGCGCTTGCCATAGTGTGCCGCATGACAAGTATTTTGGCGCCTCACTGTGAGTTTTCTGATATTGCATCCAGACATATGAAACAAAAACTGACCTATTTGGTTTGAACAGTGCTTTTTAGCTCCATAGGATAAAGGAGTAAAAGTGATTTTGTTGTGTTGAAATTGTTTCTTTTTGGATAATATGAGACTGTGAATTAATCATTACTAGGGTCTCAGTTTACTCCTGTTTTTCCCTTCACACCACCTTTGGCTGCTGTCTCTTTCAAGCTCTTTTCTACCCTCATATTTCTGAAATCCTTCATCTGCACATTTCACTACTCATCTCGTCCCTCTTCAGTGCCCTTTGTTCACTCTCTCTTGCACATACATCCTTGCATGTCCCTCTATTCACCCCTCCACACACACACAAAACACAACACACCCAGGAACATTTCTCTCATTCTGCCGCTGTTGGCCCCACTGCCCCTCCCACGTGTTCCCGCTCCCTCCTCCCAGCTGTCGTGCCCTCCCCCTGACCCTTACTTAAAGCCGCACCACTGGTGCATTGCGCCAAAGCCAAGCCCAAAGGCAAGCCCGAAGGGTACATGATCACCCGGAAGGACCCCCCTAACTGCCCCTGTGGCGGCATCGCCATCGCCCACAAATCCAACCTCCGACTGAGCACCCAAACTGACAGGTCCACAGACCTGATGGAATACCTTCACTTCTAGATACAGATCAGCCCGACCACCACCCTCCGGGGCACCTTCGTCTACAGACGCCCCGGACCATCCCGACTCCATCACCGACATCATCACCCCACAAGGCATCACCTCCACCAACTATATCTTGCTTGGAGACCTCAACTTCTACCTCGACAACCTCCAAGATGCCAGGTCCACCTCCCTCTTGAACAACCTCCTCAACATCGGACCCAAACAGATCCTACCAGAACCCATGCACTCAGCAGGACACATCCTTGACCCCATGTTCACAGCGGCAAACTCCATCACCTTCAGCCACACTTCGAACTCCCATGGTCGGACCATCGCTGCATCAACTTCACCTTCAGAACAACCATAACCCACAAACCTCCACACGAGCTCCCACGCAGGAATTGGAACAAGATCTCCGACAACCAGTTCACCGCCTCACTCAGCAGCTCCACCCCAACCACCATGGACAATAACCCAACCATCGCAGCCCGAACCCTGCACACACGCCAAGAAAGCCAGCTGGTTCTCCACCGAACTTCGAGAATCCAGACAGACCTGCAGACACCTTGAAAAGATCTGGAGAAACTTCAAAACAACAGCAGACCATGGCAACTTAAAAGCAGCCACCACCACCCACTATAAGTGCATCAGAAACACAAGGAAGAAAGCACTCCAGGACAGAATCTCCACCCATGCACACAACAGCAAGGAACTATTCAGCATCATCATATAATTCGCCCAACCCAACAGTGAGAGTACAGACATCCCCTGTCCCAGGACCTCTGCAACAAACTCAGTGCCTTCTTCCACCACAAAATCAAGTCCATCTACGACAACTTTGACAATGACAACCAACACGCGGCACCCACACCTCCCGCACCAGACACCACGCAGCCTACACTTGACATCTGGGCTGCTCTCACCACCGAGGATACCCTGAAGACCATGAAGTCAATCCACTCCGGGGCCCCCACAGACCCTTGTCCCCATGACATATACTTAAACAAAGGGATCCACCCGCATGTATAACATATCAAGAGATTCCCATTCATACCATGTGTGTCCCACGGTCGTGGAGAATACACATCTGTTGTTAAAATACCCCTCACACACCAAAAGGGCCCTTGGTGTCATGCTTCATCATAGGGGTCTTCCCGCCCCTCTACGGGACGGGGCGTGCTACGACCAGCGTGTACGTGGGAGCACTGTTCTTGGTAGGACTACTATGTGTAGTGCAGGGGTGTGCAAGGAAGGGTCAGGAGTGAGTGGAGAGTGATGTTAAAAAATACCTGGCTTACTGGACTAGGAAAAAATTTTTATTCTGCCATCTAAGCTGGTATTAATAAAAATGTGGGGATGGAGGGTGTATGCCTCAATGAGCTTGACCTCCTGGTGTCGACATGTTTCGAAGCTTACCCCAAGCTTCTTCGTCAGGACCTAAGAAGATCCCTTCCAACAATGCACTGTGATGTGGTGAGAAATAGTGGGTGAAAAAATAAATAAATAAACATAGGAGGTAAATAGCCTCCAAAAGTTGGTACCGCCCCACTGGGTCTTACGTGCTCCTTGTAACCTAAATGGAGAAAATGGTATGATATGAGAGATATACAGGACATTACTGTTATAAGGACAGACGCTCATTCCGTGGTGTTTAAAACAGTGATCTGAAAAGGAAGTGAGCAATGATCGTCTTCTAGCCTTATCACGTGATCTGTGATAAAAAACATAGTGTGACATACTACATTTAAAATACACAATAACAAAACAACAGAAAACACACACTCTACTCATAAAGGAAACGAAGTTCCTGTAGGGCGAAAATGTCATTTGTGGTTGTTTGCATGCCCAACAAAGCAGAGAAATGAACACATACTTGCTGCAAAAAGGATAATTTCCTCATGAGCTCATTTACCGGGTGGTTGAAGTGCCAAAATAGGCTACCTAAATAGCGAGAGAGAGGAAAATGTACTCCCATTGTCATTTTTAGAAGGTTGACCTTCCACCTGCCGGCTGTGCCGTACTTACGCCTCCTAGGATCAATGTCCTGCTGGAAAAACCACCCCGGTCGGCTCCGTCGATAAATTAAGATCGGAGTAAATGTACTTTAAATACCCCCTCCAATCAGGGAATGAGTGTCAAAAAACGCCCCGTATGGCGGACCAATAGACGGTCCCTGCTAGTAGAGTAACCTAAAGCGCGCAGGCGCTGCTGCACGAGACCCGGAGCCGGAAGGTAGAGGCAGACGGGTCATTGCAATGAGACTGTAAGGACCCCCAGGGAGGTGTCTAAGTAGGTGCCTGATGGAGCGCCTTACATAAACTCATAATTAAAAGAGTAAAAGAGGCTTTGGGGTGTGTGTAAAGGATAATCTACATAACACAAAATCGAGTGTAATGAAACCTCGCAAAATAAATGAACTATGGAAGATATCATTATTAAGAAAATAATTAGGTGTCCAAATACTTTGCCTGTAACATACGGATTAACAGATATTGATCTGGAAGGTTGATATAAAATTAAATCTGAACATATGTAACAGGTAGGAAAAATGCCCCAACCATGCCTAGTGAAGACACACAGCTGGTGTATGGCTGCATCAAGAGGTATGTGTATGTATCGGATAGCTACTACAGGGGGGCTTCGGCTGTGGTCAGGGGGCAAATGACAAGTACATGTAAAAACGAAAAGAGATAACCCAGTGGTCCTGGAGTGGTACCATGCTGGTTCTAGGCAGATACGAGGGGCAAAAGAGAAGGAAAGAAGGCAGACTTGAAGGGGTATCTCTAGTCAGGTAGATAACCGGTAGTTGAACAGTGCTTAGTTAAGTATGATGACGGTGGTTATACTCGGAACTGATTCCATGGTATATCCTCATTTAATCCATGGATGTGTGTTTTGAGACGGAACACCCAACGTTGTTCCTTCTCTAGGAGGCTGTGTTCGTTACTCAATTGTTCTATCACTGTCCACTGTAAATCATCTATACAGTGGCTTTTGGAAATATAGTGATTGGACATCTTGGTAGTGCTCCTACCACATCTGACATTGCTGCGATGTTCGCCAATACGTACCTTGATTGGTCTGGATGTCATACCCACATACTCAAGGCCACACGGACAAGTAATTAGATACACAACATTTTTGCTGTTGCAATTCGTGAAGCTCCTCTGATCCCACTTATCGCCATTCCGGAATGTAATGTGTGTGCTTTTTCTCGTCAGATGACAAGTGCTGCAGTTCCCACAGGGATGATGCCCCTGTACTGGGGGTAGTAGACCAACAGGTCTTGGTCGAGATATGTTCTTAGGTCTTGTATGAACAAGCATGTCTCTTAAGTTGCGTCCCCGCTTGTGGGCAAACATAGGTTTCGTTATGTTTAATCCGCAGGAATTGAGTAGACGCCAGTGTTTATTCACTATCTTAGTGATCTGGTTAGAATGTGTATTGTAAGTTGTTACACATATCGGTCTCTCATCGATCTGGTTTGCCACTTTGTCTTCCAAAAGAGCCTCTCTGTTATTATTCCTTGCTCTTTTTAAGGCTTTGTCAACGATTTTCTTAGGGTAATTGCGTTTCATCAGTTTGGTACGTAGTTCAGATGCTTGTTGTTTGAAGTCACTGAGTTCAGTACAGTTTCTCCGCAGACGCAGGAACTGGCCGTACGGTAAGTTTTCCCTCAGGTGACGGGGGTGAAAACTGTCAAACAGAAGTAGACAGTTCTTAGCTGTTGCTTTAAAGTGTGTCGTGGTTTTGAGTTTCCCCTGTTCAGGGTAGATATTCAGGTCCAAGAACACCAGGTTTTCCGCTGACACACTGTGTGTAAATTTCAGAAAAGCATTCTGTTGGTTAAGCCACAGCATGAATGCCTCTGTTGATTCCATGTCGCCCTCCCACACGACCAAGACATCGTCAATGTACCTTTTCCATACTTTGATGTGAGCAAGGTATGGGTTCGTCGTGTGTAGGATCTTGTTGGTTTCCAGATGGTGTACATAAAGCCCGGCTAGACTTGGAGCAAAGGTACTCCCCATGCTGGTACCGTGACGTTGTTCATATATGTTGTCAGCATACATAAAGAAATTGCGGGTGAGAGCCAATGAAACACATTCCATCACCAGACTACAAGGTGTCTGGTACTCCCAGGGAGTAGAGAATAGAACCTCCTCAATGATTAGCAGTGTTTCGTCGTGTGGGAGACTGGTATATAGGCTCTCCACGTCTAATCCCATGAGTAAATTTTTGGTGGGGTCAAAATCAATATCCCGCAGAATTTGTAGGACGTTCTTGGTATCACGTAAGTATGTACTGGTGCTTTGAACCAACGGCACAACAGGCACCTACTTAGACACCTCCCTGGGGGTCCTTACAGTCTCATTGCAATGACCCGTCTGCCTCTACCTTCCGGCTCCGGGTCTCGTGCAGCAGCGCCTGCGCGCTTTAGGTTACTCTACTAGCAGGGACCGTCTATTGGTCCGCCATACGGGGCGTTTTTTGACACTCATTCCCTGATTGGAGGGGGTATTTAAAGTACATTTACTCCGATCTTAATTTATCGACGGAGCCGACCGGGGTGGTTTTTCCAGCAGGACATTGATCCTAGGAGGCGTAAGTACGGCACAGCCGGCAGGTGGAAGGTCAACCTTCTAAAAATGACAATGGGAGTACATTTTCCTCTCTCTCGCTATTTAGGTAGCCTATTTTGGCACTTCAACCACCCGGTAAATGAGCTCATGAGGAAATTATCCTTTTTGCAGCAAGTATGTGTTCATTTCTCTGCTTTGTTGGGCATGCAAACAACCACAAATGACATTTTCGCCCTACAGGAACTTCGTTTCCTTTATGAGTAGAGTGTGTGTTTTCTGTTGTTTTGTTATTGTGTATTTTAAATGTAGTATGTCACACTATGTTTTTTATCACAGATCACGTGATAAGGCTAGAAGACGATCATTGCTCACTTCCTTTTCAGATCACTGTTTTAAACACCACGGAATGAGCGTCTGTCCTTATAACAGTAATGTCCTGTATATCTCTCATATCATACCATTTTCTCCATTTAGGTTACAAGGAGCACGTAAGACCCAGTGGGGCGGTACCAACTTTTGGAGGCTATTTACCTCCTATGTTTATTTATTTATTTTTTCACCCACTATTTCTCACCACATCACAGTGCATTGTTGGAAGGGATCTTCTTAGGTCCTGACGAAGAAGCTTGGGGTAAGCTTCGAAACATGTCGACACCAGGAGGTCAAGCTCATTGAGGCATACACCCTCCATCCCCACATTTTTATTAATACCAGCTTAGATGGCAGAATAAAAATTTTTTCCTAGTCCAGTAAGCCAGGTATTTTTTAACATCACTCTCCACTCACTCCTGACCCTTCCTTGCACACCCCTGCACTACACATAGTAGTCCTACCAAGAACAGTGCTCCCACGTACACGCTGGTCGTAGCACGCCCCGTCCCGTAGAGGGGCGGGAAGACCCCTATGATGAAGCATGACACCAAGGGCCCTTTTGGTGTGTGAGGGGTATTTTAACAACAGATGTGTATTCTCCACGACCGTGGGACACACATGGTATGAATGGGAATCTCTTGATATGTTATACATGCGGGTGGATCCCTTTGTTTAAGTACGCTTTGTTGGGAGGAAGTATCCACCTCCACCACTCGTTGAGTGGAACCTCTCTACTCCCCCCCCTTGTTTCTCTTTCCATGATAGACAGCGTACAGCTGTGGGAGTTTTTTGTTTTCACCCAAATTCTGGGTACTGTGATATCAGTGCTATTAATATTAGCACTATATATCCCATTTTCATCTAAGAGCAAAGGCTATTTACCTCTGCTACACATACTTTTTTGTAGACTACCATACTACTAACCTCCTTCACATAACTTTTCCCAGTCGACACACACACTCTATCAAGTATCACTATACTTACACCTCCGGTTCACCAAGATGGCAGACAACATGGGTCTAACCTTCGCTGACGACGAAGTAGAAAGGATCCTGGCAGCTATCAACCCTTTTGAAGGACTGAGCAATACCGATCCAGGTCCCAATCATGCTGATTGGGATGAGCTAGCTAACTTAAGGAGAAACCAGATCAGAACTGCCCTGCATGGTCTATTAATGACGGAATACCTGCGGGCCAATGCAGCCCCCCAAGGTTTAATTGTCCGCAATGAGCCTTTCATTTTCCAACAGGATAAGACTTTCAAACGTGATTGGTCACTAATCTCGTGGCATTGCACCCGGGACTGGCTAGTCCTAATTATAAAAACAGCCACCAGACTCACACAAGAACTCAAAGTCGAGATTGTCAATCTAGAAGTCCGTTTGAAAGCCTATATATCCCCCAGTGTACTCAAGAAACGTTTAGAGGAACTCAATCAAGAGATGACTGAGTTCGAAATGACTTTAAAACAAAGCAAATATAACAAACTTAAGAAGGACACTTCACGGTTCAGTCACGAACGAGTATATCCCTATATACGAGATGACTATGTTCCCAAGAACCAGGAACAGAGTGAGGATGGTGACTCCTCTGACACTGGTTCAGATAACTCTAACTCCAGCAGGGGCAGTGGTAAACGTTTCTATAGAGGGAGAGGCAACTACAACCAGCGCCCTCCGTACCAGAGGGGAGGGAGATGGGATGGTTATCAAGGCCCCCCGATGTATCCCCCATACGCTTATGGTCCACCTATGATGGGACCTTTTCCACAATGGATACCTCCTCCTCAAGAGTACGAATACAATTACAACCCACAACCTTTTTTAGGGGCACGCCAAGGCCCACGGAGGGCCCGCAACAGAGGAGGACACAACGTCCATTGGTCTGCACCCGAGACCGAGACCCCACGGATGTCAACCAGGAGTATGACCAACAACATACCTCCTCAACCATCAACGAGCCGGAAGTAAATCTGGTGGTTAATCTCACCGATGTGGTTCTTACACCAACACAAAAGAAGGTCCTTGAGAGAGGATTGGGTTTTGTACCCACTAATCGGTTGGATAAATTTAAGATCCTCACTGAGATTACCGAATTCATACGTAAATTGAAATTGAAGGTTTTCTTTGAGAACAATCCATCTACCACTGAGGGGGTTAGACAAGATACTGGCCTCCGTAACAAATCCACTTTTGTTCCCCCTAACTCCACCCTACCGGTAGAGTTGCTTGCTTTTGAGAAAGCGGTGATGGGTGAAATCCAAGACATCACTACAGGTTGTGGTAACACCTTTCACAATACATCAAGGGAGGAGAAGGTGGCTATACATGAACTATCAACAAACCAGGATATCACCATCAAACCTGCAGATAAAGGGGGAGCCATTGTTTTACAAACCACTGTCAACTATGACATTGAATGTAGGAAACTGCTGGATGACCGCAGGAACTATGGAATCCTGCTGACTGATCCCACTGAGTCGATAAGGGTCAGGATTGTCACAATGGTAGAGGAGGCCCTAGCCAACGACTGGATCTCCAAGAAGGAGGCTGAATTCCTGGTTAATACCAATCCCAGGATCCCCTATTTCTACACCATACCTAAAATCCATAAGAACCTGGTCTCACCACCTGGTAGACCCATCGTCTCTGGTGTGAATTCCATTTTGGAACCTCTGTCTAGATTCGCAGATGCGTTCCTTCGACCGTTGGTTCAAAGCACCAGTACATACTTACGTGATACCAAGAACGTCCTACAAATTCTGCGGGATATTGATTTTGACCCCACCAAAAATTTACTCATGGGATTAGACGTGGAGAGCCTATATACCAGTCTCCCACACGACGAAACACTGCTAATCATTGAGGAGGTTCTATTCTCTACTCCCTGGGAGTACCAGACACCTTGTAGTCTGGTGATGGAATGTGTTTCATTGGCTCTCACCCGCAATTTCTTTATGTATGCTGACAACATATATGAACAACGTCACGGTACCAGCATGGGGAGTACCTTTGCTCCAAGTCTAGCCGGGCTTTATGTACACCATCTGGAAACCAACAAGATCCTACACACGACGAACCCATACCTTGCTCACATCAAAGTATGGAAAAGGTACATTGACGATGTCTTGGTCGTGTGGGAGGGCGACATGGAATCAACAGAGGCATTCATGCTGTGGCTTAACCAACAGAATGCTTTTCTGAAATTTACACACAGTGTGTCAGCGGAAAACCTGGTGTTCTTGGACCTGAATATCTACCCTGAACAGGGGAAACTCAAAACCACGACACACTTTAAAGCAACAGCTAAGAACTGTCTACTTCTGTTTGACAGTTTTCACCCCCGTCACCTGAGGGAAAACTTACCGTACGGCCAGTTCCTGCGTCTGCGGAGAAACTGTACTGAACTCAGTGACTTCAAACAACAAGCATCTGAACTACGTACCAAACTGATGAAACGCAATTACCCTAAGAAAATCGTTGACAAAGCCTTAAAAAGAGCAAGGAATAATAACAGAGAGGCTCTTTTGGAAGACAAAGTGGCAAACCAGATCGATGAGAGACCGATATGTGTAACAACTTACAATACACATTCTAACCAGATCACTAAGATAGTGAATAAACACTGGCGTCTACTCAATTCCTGCGGATTAAACATAACGAAACCTATGTTTGCCCACAAGCGGGGACGCAACTTAAGAGACATGCTTGTTCATACAAGACCTAAGAACATATCTCGACCAAGACCTGTTGGTCTACTACCCCCAGTACAGGGGCATCATCCCTGTGGGAACTGCAGCACTTGTCATCTGACGAGAAAAAGCACACACATTACATTCCGGAATGGCGATAAGTGGGATCAGAGGAGCTTCACGAATTGCAACAGCAAAAATGTTGTGTATCTAATTACTTGTCCGTGTGGCCTTGAGTATGTGGGTATGACATCCAGACCAATCAAGGTACGTATTGGCGAACATCGCAGCAATGTCAGATGTGGTAGGAGCACTACCAAGATGTCCAATCACTATATTTCCAAAAGCCACTGTATAGATGATTTACAGTGGACAGTGATAGAACAATTGAGTAACGAACACAGCCTCCTAGAGAAGGAACAACGTTGGGTGTTCCGTCTCAAAACACACATCCATGGATTAAATGAGGATATACCATGGAATCAGTTCCGAGTATAACCACCGTCATCATACTTAACTAAGCACTGTTCAACTACCGGTTATCTACCTGACTAGAGATACCCCTTCAAGTCTGCCTTCTTTCCTTCTCTTTTGCCCCTCGTATCTGCCTAGAACCAGCATGGTACCACTCCAGGACCACTGGGTTATCTCTTTTCGTTTTTACATGTACTTGTCATTTGCCCCCTGACCACAGCCGAAGCCCCCCTGTAGTAGCTATCCGATACATACACATACCTCTTGATGCAGCCATACACCAGCTGTGTGTCTTCACTAGGCATGGTTGGGGCATTTTTCCTACCTGTTACATATGTTCAGATTTAATTTTATATCAACCTTCCAGATCAATATCTGTTAATCCGTATGTTACAGGCAAAGTATTTGGACACCTAATTATTTTCTTAATAATGATATCTTCCATAGTTCATTTATTTTGCGAGGTTTCATTACACTCGATTTTGTGTTATGTAGATTATCCTTTACACACACCCCAAAGCCTCTTTTACTCTTTTAATTATGAGTTTATGTAAGGCGCTCCATCAGGCACCTACTTAGACACCTCCCTGGGGGTCCTTACAGTCTCATTGCAATGACCCGTCTGCCTCTACCTTCCGGCTCCGGGTCTCGTGCAGCAGCGCCTGCGCGCTTTAGGTTACTCTACTAGCAGGGACCGTCTATTGGTCCGCCATACGGGGCGTTTTTTGACACTCATTCCCTGATTGGAGGGGGTATTTAAAGTACATTTACTCCGATCTTAATTTATCGACGGAGCCGACCGGGGTGGTTTTTCCAGCAGGACATTGATCCTAGGAGGCGTAAGTACGGCACAGCCGGCAGGTGGAAGGTCAACCTTCTAAAAATGACAATGGGAGTACATTTTCCTCTCTCTCGCTATTTAGGTAGCCTATTTTGGCACTTCAACCACCCGGTAAATGAGCTCATGAGGAAATTATCCTTTTTGCAGCAAGTATGTGTTCATTTCTCTGCTTTGTTGGGCATGCAAACAACCACAAATGACATTTTCGCCCTACAGGAACTTCGTTTCCTTTATGAGTAGAGTGTGTGTTTTCTGTTGTTTTGTTATTGTGTATTTTAAATGTAGTATGTCACACTATGTTTTTTATCACAGATCACGTGATAAGGCTAGAAGACGATCATTGCTCACTTCCTTTTCAGATCACTGTTTTAAACACCACGGAATGAGCGTCTGTCCTTATAACAGTAATGTCCTGTATATCTCTCATATCATACCATTTTCTCCATTTAGGTTACAAGGAGCACGTAAGACCCAGTGGGGCGGTACCAACTTTTGGAGGCTATTTACCTCCTATGTTTATTTATTTATTTTTTCACCCACTATTTCTCACCACATCACAGTGCATTGTTGGAAGGGATCTTCTTAGGTCCTGACGAAGAAGCTTGGGGTAAGCTTCGAAACATGTCGACACCAGGAGGTCAAGCTCATTGAGGCATACACCCTCCATCCCCACATTTTTATTAATACCAGCTTAGATGGCAGAATAAAAATTTTTTCCTAGTCCAGTAAGCCAGGTATTTTTTAACATCACTCTCCACTCACTCCTGACCCTTCCTTGCACACCCCTGCACTACACATAGTAGTCCTACCAAGAACAGTGCTCCCACGTACACGCTGGTCGTAGCACGCCCCGTCCCGTAGAGGGGCGGGAAGACCCCTATGATGAAGCATGACACCAAGGGCCCTTTTGGTGTGTGAGGGGTATTTTAACAACAGATGTGTATTCTCCACGACCGTGGGACACACATGGTATGAATGGGAATCTCTTGATATGTTATACATGCGGGTGGATCCCTTTGTTTAAGTACGCTTTGTTGGGAGGAAGTATCCACCTCCACCACTCGTTGAGTGGAACCTCTCTACTCCCCCCCCTTGTTTCTCTTCCCATGACATATACCACAGATCCGCCAAAATCATCGCCCCCTAGCTTCTCCTAATCATCAACCGCTCCTTTGAGACCATCTCCTTCCCTGATGACTGGAAACCTGCCAAGATCAACCCTCTCCTGAAGAAACCCTTGACGGACCCCACCGACCGCAAAAATTTCAGACTCATCTCTCTACCCCCGTTTCCAGCAAAGGTAATCTAAAAAGCCGTCAACAGCCAGCTCGCCACCTTCATTGAAGAAAACAACATCCTCAACACCTCCCAATCCGGCTTCAGGAAAAACCACAGCACAGAAACCACCCTCCTCGCCGCAACAGAAGACACCCACTCCCTCCTCAACAGAGGGGAGACCATGGCCCTCATCCTCCTGAACCTCTCTGCAGCCTTTGAAATAGCCTCTCACCGCACCCTAGCCCACGGACTCTACAACGCAGGGATTCAGAACAAAGCCCTCGACTGGATCCCATCATTCCTCTCCGGCAGAACACAGCGGGTCAGACTCCCACCCTTCCTCTTGGATTTCACACCAACCACCTGCAGAGTTCCCCACAGATCCTCCAGCAGCCCCACAATGTTCAACGTCTCATTGGCCCCGCTCGCCTCCATCATCAAATTGTATATTACGCAGAAGACACCCAACTCATCCTCTCCCTATCCAACAAACCCAATGTCTCCAAACACACCTTTCATGGGGGAATGGAAACATTTGCCAAGTGGATGAAGAACAGCTGCCTACAACTCAGCACAGACAAAACCGCAGTACTCATCATGGGCCCACACCCCGACTCCTGGAAAGACACATGGTGCCCCCCCTGCTCTTGGGAACTCGCTCTCCTCCACGGTCCACGCACGCAACCTAACAGTGAGCCTGGACTCTGAACTCAAAATGAACCACCAAATCAATGCTGTCTCATCCTCCTGCTTCCACACCCTCCGACTCCTATGAAAAACCTTCAAATGGATCCCCCTCGAACATAGAAAAAACTTTACTCACTCCCTCATCAGCAGCGGAGTCAACTACGGCAATGCTCTCTGCGCCGGAATCAACGAGAATCTCACCCACAAACTCCAGAACACCGCCGCCAGACCACCTACCGCTGGACTGCTACATCACCCAACACCTGCGGACAATACATTGGCTCCCCATTGAGAAGAGAATCACTTTCAAGCTTCTCACCCACGCCCGAAGCCCTCCAAAACGCCTACACTCTCCAAGTTCACAAAGGGCCTCAAGACATGGCTCTTCGATGGATTGCCGTGAACACCTGGGACCTGGATGCACCACCAGCGCCTTGAGACCCGCTTGGGTGAGTCCCTGTGCTTAACAAACCTATGATTTATCAATTGACTTCCGCTGGCAGTAAAAAGGAGGATGGACTTGTGAGCGTATTGTCCAATTCATATCTGCCTTAATGGCCTCTTTCACAGAGAATTTGAGCCAGGTTAGACATAGATTTTTCTGTGGTATTCCCAATCAATGTATGCCATCCAGGTAATGGATATCATTCAGAGACATTCAAAGGATTTATGTTGTGCTCCAAGCTATTATGCCTCCTAAATGCCCCACGTAGTGAGTGAGGTCTGTTTGTTGGCAGCACCCATTGCTTGCCACGTTCACTAACACCACCCTGAAGGGTATTCAACTGATATTAAGACAAAGTAATGAAAAATTAATATCGACCTAAATAAATATCGAGTTGAAAATATCGTCTGCAAGAATATAATTGACAAGAATATCAATTTTAGGATAAGTGATATTGTTGTTAAAAATATATTAAGTGTTAATATTGAGTCCAAAAATATCTATGTTGTAAATATCGATGTTAAAAATATTGTTGTTAATGATATTGATTTTATATTATTCAGATGTATTTTACCATATATATTAATTGAATATATTATAAATTGTTTCTATAAATATTGTTAATGTTTTCATAATATAATTTGCAAATATTTTGTCATTTTTAAACCTAATTTAATAGATTTTTTTGTCATTTCTAGTACCTTGGGGATTGTTGGGTTTATAGGGGTACAAGGTGGGAGATAAATTAATTATAATGTATTAATAATTACTGTTTATGTGATATTCATTGTTACATTGATAATTATTTATGTTAATTGTATAATTCCATTTTTTTGAATTTACGTTTTATATGTGGGTTCTGGAATTTGTAGGGGTATAGGGTGGAAAGTAAATTAGTTATAATTATTTATTATTATACTTAATATGTAATAGGTAATTAATTATGTACCTTTTGTAATACATTATTTTGTATTTTTGTTATTTGATATAGTTTTTTGTTTTTGTGTGGGTAAAGAGTGTGCAGGAAATCAATTATAATATTTAATAATTAATGTTAATTTATAATATTTATTTAATTGATAATAATTTAAATTGTGTAGTTAAGATATTGTTTGTTTTATGTGTTAGGTGTAAGTTGTATTTGTAAGGGCATAGAGGGCAAATTTATTCAATACAATTAATTTATTAGTTAATTAATATTATTTGTTTAATTGATAAGTATGTAAATTATGAAATTAATTTTTGTGATGTATATATTAGGTGCAGGTTGTTGGTTCTGTAAGGATAAAGGGTGGGCAGGTAATTCAATATAGTCATTTTACTGTTAGGTAATTATTATTAATATTGTAATTGATAATTCTATAAAATATTTATAGATTATAATTTAAAAAATATATATTAGGTGTGTGCTGTGTAGTTTTGTATTGGTATAGGGTAGGAAGTTACTTAAGTATAACAAATGTAAAATTAATGCAATATTTTTTGTAAATGGTTTTTGTCATGTTATGTCTTAATTGTGCATTTACATTTTTAAAGAATATTATATTTATTTGTTGCTATTTTTGGGGGAATATAGTTTTATATTTTAATTAGAATAATAAAATGTGTATTGAGTTATAATATTTATTAAAGAGTGTAATAATAACGTAGTGTAGTCGGACTAGTTTATTGTACCACTGCACAATCCAATGCTTTCCCTACTGTATTTATTGTAGTAGGAATAGTAGTTTGTAATTTTCCTGAGTGCAACGATTTCTCTACTTTTTAAATAAATGTTACTATATTTATTATTTGTAACATTTTATAGGTTAATTTATATCAATTACATTTATATTATTATGTTTTTGTGTAGTTAATATTATAATATATTTAATAAGTAATGTTTTTAATATGTAACATATTCTTTGTAAATTTACATTTTGAAATTTTTGAAATTGTTTACTTTTGTATATGTAATTAAATTGTTTTTGGGGTATATGTATGTGTGTATATATGTGTGTGTATATATATATATATATATATATATTCACTGAAAAAACCATAGGTTTCAGGGGTGTTATAGTTAGCTGGACTTTTCACTTTTACAAAACCATTGAAATTCCCCCGTTATAGTTAGTTCAGCTTACTATAACTCGCGCGCCCGCAATGCACTGCTGATGACGTCACATATTACATCACTCATGACATGGTCAGTGACATCACTCATGACATCACTGATGACATCTCAAATGACATCACTGATGACATCACTGATGACATCATCCAGTGAATGTGTGTTTTTCTGAAAATTAAATATGTTTTATATATGTATATCTCAAGGTCGATGGAAGAATAAATGGGTATATAAGTGTCTAAATGGATGATTTGTTTTTGAAAAATTGATTGTGTAACTGACTGATTAAGTGTATCATAGTGAATACATGGCTTAGTGTAATGTTTAAATATGTAAATATCTGTATCAGTCTCTCACTTTGTGTATAAGTGGCTGCATGGGTTGGTGAGTAGCTACATGGGTGTCTATATAGGTTATTAGTTGGTTTTTTGAGTATCAGTCTGAGTGTCTGCATGGTTCGGTGGGGGGTATTACGTAGTGCATAGGTGCATGAATGAGTGACTCACTGTTTGTATGTGTTGAAGACAGCATGTGTGCAGGACTGTATGGGTGGATGAGTGTGTGTATGGGTGTGTTAGTGAGTGAATGACTGTCTCAATAGTGTCATTATGAGTAACTACATATGTTTTAAACTAGTATATGTGACTATTGGTGTATATAAGTGAGTATATGTGAGAGTGAGAGATTGAAAGATTTCCTGTATGAATAAGTATGTGTTTCTATAAGTGATTGTTTAAAAGACTAAGTATGTGTAAGTTTCCGTGGAAGTAAGTGTGGTGGTGTGTGTATAACTGTATATGCAAGTAAATGTATGTTTGATTCTTTATTAGCATGAGTGACTATGTGTGTGAGTAACTCTATGGATGAGTGGCATTGTGTAACAGGATGTATAGGTGTATGAGTACATATGATGATTGAGTACATGTATGAGTGACTGTATAGGACTGTTGGTGAATGAGTGGATGTGTATGTGGATCTTAGAATTACTGAAGAGGTTGTTGTAACTGGTATTGGTATGTCCATTGTTTTGAAAATTTGAGTCTCTATTTTTGAATGTGTGTATCAAAGGTTATATTAGGGTGAGAGGAGGTCTGCCACTCTATCACAAGGATGATGTCATCAGTGATGTCATCAGTGATGTCATTTGAGATGTCATCAGTGATGTCATGAGTGATGTCACTGACCATGTCATGAGTGATGTAATATGTGACGTCATCAGCAGTGCATTGCGGGCGCACGAGTTATAGTTAGCTGAACTAACTATAACGGGGGAATTTCAATGGTTTTGTACAAGTGAAAAGTCCAGCTAACTATAACACCCCTGAAACCTATGGTTTTTTCAGTGAATTTCTGAGGTTTTTTAAATGCTAATTCCTAACTATAACGTGCCTGAAACCTATGGTTTTTTCTGTGAATTTCAAAGGTTTTTTAAATGCTAATTTGTAACTATGCCTACAGAGATAGAACATGTGAAGAAAGAAGAAAAAATGCACAGAAAGAAAAAAAAGAAATGCCGAAAGAAGCAACAGAAGTCCTCAAAGACGAAGAAAAGTGCAGGAAGAAGGATAACGTGCAGAAAGAACAAAAAGAAGAGCAGAAAGAAGCCTTGTTGCAAAATCATCCTGTACCCTCAACTTTTTCAGACGGATACTGGTGGTAACTGAGTCTAACTAACCAGTCCTAGAGCCAGTGCTATGTTAAAAGACACTTAGAATACAGTGAAAACACCTACATACACTAGGGAACATTATGCGTTGGGGTCCCCCTGTGACTAGCATGACCTCCTCTGTAAGCCCCTAGTATATAATAGGGCAGGGGGATTAAAACTACCTCTTAAAACAGGCCACAGGGCGTTTTTGCACACATTAACTCAGGCCCCGTCCCCTCCCTTCACCACTGTTTAAACACGCCCTGTGTCCGTTTTTAGTTGGGAGATTAAGTTCATTTGAATCCTGAGGGTCCCTAGGGTCCAACTAGCCCACTAGGTACCTCCAGTAAGTGCCACAGAGCTGCGTTGCAGAGAGGTGTAAAAAGTGGCACGGCCTGGACCACCTCTCTGGAATGCAGCTCAGTGGCGCTTACTGGAAGCACTTGGTGGGCTAGTTAGCCCCCAGGGGCCCTCAGTATTGAAGGGAAATTATATCCCCAATTTAAAACGTGCCATAGTGCGTGTTTGCACATGTCACCTCAGGCCCCGTCCCCTCCCTTCACCACTGTGTAAACGCGCCCTGTGGCTGTTCTAAGTTGAGAGATTAAGTCCCCTTGAATCCTAAGGGTCCCTAGGGTCAAACTAGACCACTAGGTACCTCCAGTAAGCGCCACAGAGCTGCGTTGCAGAGAGGTGTAAAAAGGGGCTTGGCCTCAGAACACCTGTCTCCAGCGCAGCTCCCTGGCGCATACTGGAGATGCCTGTTGGGCTAGTTGGCCCTCAGGGACCCTCAGTATTGAAGAGGAATTAATTCCCCAACTTACAACTCACCAGGGGGCGCGTTTGCAGAGTGCTGCAAGGAGGGGGCGTGGCCTCCGGCACGATGGCAGTCTTTTATTTATTTTAATTTTTTAAGAAGGGGGGCTGTGCGGTTCCCCTTCTTCTTCTAATTTATTGGCCCTGATGACCCCATCCCCCAGGGCCTGTCTACTAATTATATTTTTTTGACCCCAATCCCCAGGGCCGGCCACTGCTTTTTATTATTTTAAAAAAATATATATTTATAGACACACCTAGGACATGCTGGACAAACCGTACGTACCTATCACCATGACGATTTGCGTGATATTCATTAAAAGGCGACTATGCATACAATGAATCCACGTGGAATGTATTTACACCACTAGTGAAGCTCTGACATGTCTGATGCCCTACCGTGCCTAATCCCGGTAGACACCCTTGTCGTTTATTTATACAAACATGGGTAGCTATTGACGGGCACATTTAATACACATGCACACCAAGCCATTCAAAGGGGATTCGACAAAAATTCAACCAAAACTATGCAAGAAACCCCCCTCACGGTTAATAAAACACACATCCACTGCCGGATGTGTAATACTTTTTATTTTACTCTCTGGAAAGGGGACGAACATCACTTGAGAGTCACAGCACGTTCCTGGCAGAGCCCAATGCTGTGTTACACCCACCATTGCCTGCTGAGTGCCACACACCTCTGTGTTGTATTCCACTAGCTAGTGCATATGCTATGACACTCTCTAGCCCATGTTCACTGTAACACCACCCCGTGAATATGTCATGCCACACTTGTCTTCGCACAGGTTATATTGCCCCATCTAACGTGCCTTCCTCGATGCCTATGTTATAACGCACAGTGCTATGCCATACATATTACAATCTGGGATCCATATCTTTGTCACAGTGCATATGCAACGTTACACTCCCCAGCACATATTTTATATTACAACTTTAGAGACTAGTTAGGTTACACAACACTGCCCTGTGCATATTACACTCCAAGGCGCATATCGCATAGCACGCGCTAGTGCCTGTGCTATCTCGCGCTCTCCAATGAATCTGTCATTGCGCACAATGTATTGCATATTATATTTCACGCCCGGTTCATCTTATATCACACTTTTTGGTGCATAGTTTATACCATACACTATATCTAGTTTCCATTTTCAATCGTGCTCTCAGGACTATGTTCTATATAACACTGTGTTCACCTACCCTTTTCACGGGCATCACATTTTGCGATAGGGGGTGGAGGGTCAGGGGGTGTTTCTGCCAAGTGAGCCCGGAGTCACAGTTACAAACGTCCTCTTCTTCCTGAATAAAAGTGAGATTATGCTGCATACTTGTTCATATTTTAAGTAGCTCGCACAGACACACGTTTTAAAAACAATAAAGTTCCTAGTACCCACCTTCTCTGAACAGTTAGCTTGCTGCCCCATCCCCCTCCTCCCTATCCTCTGTTGTGTGAATCCATGGACTAGCCTCCTCCCTCCTGCCATGCATGGTCTGATGTGCTGCCACTGCCCTCAATTTAGTATGATTTACCAGTCCACTCCTCCTGCCCTCCATTGCCCAATTCTATGCCCCATCATTGACCTCCTGCTTAAACTCTGTGCTTAGCTTGCTGCCCCTATTCTCCTTCCCCCTGCCCTCCGATGTCTTTGTGCATGCCCCTGCTCCATCCTTTTTGCCCACCATGTTCCATGGACCTGCCACTCCTATCTATTCTGAGTGTTCTGTTGAGCTGCCACTCCCCTCCCACCTGCCTAGCATTGTCAGATGACTGTAACCTGTCCCTGCCACCTCCACCCTGCCTGTCCACATGCCATGCCCCTATCCTCTTCCTCCTGTCCTACATGGTCCATTGTACTGCCACACCCTTCTGCCCTCCCTGGTCTGTTGTGCTGCAACTGCTCCTCCTGCCTGCCCCGTGCGGTCTGTTGTGAGGCCCCTTCCCCTGAACTTTCTTGTCTGTGCACAGGTCCTGACCCTCCCTTCTATCCTCCATCGTCCTTTGTGCATGCCCCTGCACCCTCCTTCTTGCCCATCATAGCCATTGTGCTGCCACTAACCCTCCCACTTGCCATGCATGTTCTTCTGTGCTGCCATGGCCCCTCCCACCTTCCCTGTGTGGTCAGTTAGCTGCCCCTGATCCCCTCCCACCTTCCCTCCATGGTCTGTGTGTATGCCATCACAGTCTCACTGTTGCTCTTCATGGTGTGTCTTGCTTCTAGTGCCCATCCTGCCTGACTTCCATGGCTATCTTGCTGCTCCTGCCCTGCCCCCTTGCCCCCAGCCCTCTGTTTACATGTGCAGACCCCTACTCCCTCCCTCCTGGCTTGTCTGTTCCATTGTAATGCCCCTGATCCGTCCCTCCTGCCCTTTATGGTCTGTTATGCTGCAGCTTTCTCTCATGTCTGTCCATTATGGTCAGCTAGCTACCATTGCCTCTTGCCCCTCTGTTCTCTGTTGTCCATGTGCATGGTCCTGTCCCCTCCCTCTTGCTTTCTATGAATTGTTGTGCTGCACTCCCGTCCTGCATGCCCTGTGTGGTGTATTGTGCTGCTGCAAACCCTGATGCCTGCCATGCAGGGTCAGTTTGGTGCACCTCTCCATGTCCCTCCTGTCCTCTGTTATCCAAGTCCATGTCCCTACCCCATTTCCTTCCATGATCCAATGTACCATACTTGCAAACATTTTGAACTTGGTAAGAGGGAGATTTGGAAAAAAAAATGGGGTATTGATTTTCCCCTTTGAGTTACATTGAAAAAGAGGAGATTGTAGACAGGAGACAGATCAAATAAAGCCCATTTGAGCTTAAAAACATTGGCGTTTCCTGGCTGAATCGGGTCTGTTGGCATGTATGGTTGTACTACCATTGCCTCTTCCTTCTGCCCACAATGGTCTATTACATTGCCACAGCCTCTCTTGCAAGTCCTGTATTGTTGTTTGTTGCCCCTTTCCACTGCCCTCCATAGTCTGTTGTGCTGCCACGGCCCTTCCTGCCTGCTCAGTGTGGTTAAATTGTTGCCTTTGCACCCTCCTACCTGCCTTCAATTTTCAGAGTCCGTACCCCTGGCCTCTGCCTCTCAACAGTATCCTAATGAACAACTAGATTGCTAACATTCTCTATTTATTACAAAAGTGTGGAACGCCTGACGTCATCTTGATTAATCAAAACTGTAATACCTAGAGTATTTCCTTTAGAAATTACATATATGAGAGGGTCTAATTTGAATCAAAATTATGGTTAGTGCTCTAAAAAAACTAAAATAAGGACATATTTTCTGAGTTTTCAAATAGCGACAAAGCACTTTTAAATTATTTGTTATCTTTATGTTTTTGTATCCAGTTGACCACTTGATTAAATGTTGCACTTAGGGGAGAGGATGTGGTGTTACTTCCAGAACTGCAGACTTTGCAACTGGGGAACCAGGTTGGAGTTTCTGCTTCAGCTCGACATTCTGTGATTCTGGTCAAATCACTTAGTCTTCCCATGTCTACAACCAAAATGAATTTGTTCTTGTGTGATGTAACCAATGCTCATGTAACGCACTCCAATACCTGACAAGTCTGCACTATATAACACTGCAAAAACACAAAATAATAAGTGTTTTGCACACTTCTGTTATTGGGCTATATTTGGGCTACATCTGGGTGATTTTGGGCTACATTTGGGCTCTTTTGTCTCCGGTGGCCATCTTGGGAGATTTATTTGTTATGAAGTTTCCTAATTTCCTCATGTACTGCAGTCTCCTCAGTAGGAAATGCTTTCAGTTTTTTACTTTGATTCCATCATGAAGGTATTCAGATATGTCACACATTTGCCATAAATTCTGAATGCTGCCACTCTAGTTGCTCATTAGATCACTGTAGTAAAACTACTGTTCACCATGGAAGTCTGCTCCTGGTATTAAAAGTGCATGTTTCAGTCTGCATGTCAGAATTTTTTAATGAAATAGAAGAGGATTTGAGAAGTCACTCAAAATGTGCCCTCATTTTCTTTCTTCAGCATTAATCATAATTTCTATGGCAAAATGAACCCCCTCATTGTGTTCCTTTTTAAATGTTTTAAGTGTTACCAGTTTATTCCAATCAAGATGGCTTTAGGTGTGCCATACTTTTGTCATAATGAAGACAGTAAGCGCTCTAGTTGTTTTTAAGAACACTCTTGGACATTCTGTCATTGGGCTATACTTGGGCTACATCTGGGTGATATTTGGGCTACATTTGGGCTCTTTTGTCTCTGGTGGCCATCTTGGGAGACTTATTTGTTATGAAGTTTCCTAATTTCCTCATTTACTGCAGTCTCCTCAGTAGGAAATACTTTCAGTTTTTTACTTTGATTTCATCAAGAAGGCATTCAGATGTGTCACACATTTGCCATAAATTCAGAATGTTAGCACTCTTTTTGCTCATTAGATCACTGTAGTAAAGCTACTGCTCACCAGGGGAAACTGCTGCTGGTATTGAAAGTGCATGTTTCAGTCTGCATGTCAGAATTTTTTAATGAAATAGAAGAGGATTTGAGAAGTCACTCAAAATGTGCCCTAATTTTTCTTTCTGCAGC
Source organism: Triturus cristatus (assembly GCF_964204655.1). Classification (NCBI taxonomy): domain Eukaryota; kingdom Metazoa; phylum Chordata; class Amphibia; order Caudata; family Salamandridae; genus Triturus; species Triturus cristatus. The sequence continues at coordinate 575,446,122 of NC_140595.1, read as the reverse complement.
ACTAATCATACTTTTTATGGAAAAATGAACCCCCTCATTTTGTTCCTTTTTAAATTAAATGTTTTAAGAGTTACCACCAAGCAAGATGGCTTCAGGTGTGCCATACGTTTATCATAAGTAGGACTGTTAGCGCTCTAGTTGTTCTTTGGAACACTCTGGGATGCTGCAGTAGAACACAAAGGAATCAACTGACAGTCTCTGCCCTTGTTGGATGTACATGTTTTACTGAGAATGTCAGACTTCATTCTCACATGACTGAGAAAGATAATGTGAATTTACAGAAAATAAGCTCTCAGTTTAGCTTATAGATCGCCTTCCAAACCTCTGTGGGAAAAGCATGAGAAAATATTTTTCTCTCAATCATGATATCCCAGCAGAAGGCTTTTTCACATGGTGAAATCACCTTAGAACATACCACAATTCCTAAAATGAGTATGGTACCATCAACAACTGATTTATAATGTAACTAAAGTCTTAAAACCTTCTATTAACTGCAATGCTTTTTAATGAGGTGCTATCATGTATATTGGTCCCAAGATGGCTGCCAACACTTCTTGGATGAAGTGCTGACAGCCAATCAGATCTCAGAATGAGATGTGTGGTTAGGCTCCGCCCACATATATATATGATTTTACTTTTGATTTTCTCAGGAACTACTGAACAGATTGACACCAGACCTGCAAAAGGCACATCCCTGACCTGAGGACTACCTCTCTGCCAAATTTCAAGTAATTCTGTTCAGCCGTTCGGGCTGTACCTTGGACTAAAGGTCCCTATGGAAAATTGCATGGGAAAAACGCGTTTTGGGACCCCCCTTTTTTCTCGGCCTCCGCTTGACGAATCACCACGAGACTTTCAGGGTAGGAGCGGAGCGGAGCGCCCCACCTATTTTGAAAATTTTGCGAGGATTCGTCAACCAGCGCCAAAGTTATTCCAAATAGAATGTTGCGGATTTCCAATGGAAACACGGTCCTAACTATAACTATCTACTGGCGACCGCCAGTAGATAATATATATATATATATATATATACACACACCAAACTTAGTCTCTCGGTTTCTCAGACTAAGAAAGAGCGCACTCACTCGTAGATTTCATGAAAACGGCTTTATTTTGCTTGCCAAACCCAACGCGTTTCACCTCTTCCAAAGGCTTGATCCCGTGATCAGAAACCGAGAGACTAAGTTTGGTGTATAGATATCGGCTGTATCCTGCCGAAGAGAGACGCACCGCGCTATATTACGAGCGCCAACGTCGAAAAAAGATCCAATTTGGACTCATATATATATATATATACACAAGTCAGAAGAAGGACAAAAAGGAACAAAACAGCCAGCCTTGCAAAGAATAACCAGAAGCAATAGATGAGGCTATCCCAAGTAAATCAAGAGAATCAATCTATCTGACAGTCGAAGCAGGAGTGTTACAAATGGTACTTAATTTTTGTCTAACATCAGGATGGGATTATACTCAGACACACATAGATATATGCTAGTTTATTGGGAAATTAATACTGAGGAAAATTCACATTTCTAATCCCAAATGTAAGATAATAAAGCCCTTGGACCCAACGGAATCCACTGATATCTTAACAGGTCATGATTTGGAATCACTACTGGCATTGCATGAATTGGAGGGTTTTGCTCAGTTCGTAACGAAATAAAGTAATGAGAGAGTCCTGCAGCTCTTGGAGACAGCAGGAATAGTGCAAAGAAGCTGCAAAAGTCAGTTAAAAGTAAAATCAAGGTGTACACCCCAAATTTAATTTGATTCAATCAATAGTTTCCATGAGACGATCATCCGGGAATTGTACAAATTGCGAACAGCTACTAGACAGAGGTCTTTCAAGAGTCAATACATTTTAACTAAAGAGCCGTGGCAAGCAGTGCTGTCTCTGAAAAACAATGCCTCTCTGATTATGAAACCTTTGGACAAAGGAGGAAATGTGTAGCAAAATAAGTCTAGGTCCCATGAGGAAGCTCTTAGACGGCTTAGGGCCTGATTACAATTTTGGCAGTGTGGCCCCGGGTCCACCCTGCCACCGCACCACCAAAGCCATGGTCAGGCACCAGCAAGATTGGGAGTTTGCTCCTGTCTGGCAGGCTTTGTTTTTGGAGTTCCCACGGTGGTGTCCTGAAAATGGGCACAACAATTGGAACGGATTGTTAAGGCCATGCCATGCAGGAACTAGGGGTTAACATGTTGTGCCCCCTTGCGTGCATCCACAGGTTGTGAGGCATCAGTTTTCTCTCCACCACTGTGTTCATTAAGTAGGAACCTCCATGACACCGCCAGTGGAGAGGAAACATTGTAATATGCTTGACAGGACCGCAGCGGTCCTGTCAAGCATATTGCGGCCTCCTGACCACCGCAACACTATCACAGAAAGGCAGTTTCCTGGTGGCTGCAGCAGGCTGTGGTTGTCCGACCCCCCTAATCGTAATAGGGTCATTGGGAGACCACCACCGCCGCACTCCCACAATTCTGGCGGTCCGCGGACCGCCAGACTCATAATCGGGCCCTAAGTGATGAACAATGTTATCAGCCCATCACAAAGGAGAAGTATAGTATCCAGGCATTCTACAATCTGACTATTGGCTTGTGGGACAGAGGTGTCCTAGATCAGTAGGAATATAACTTTTTAATGGTTGGCTGTCCAGTGGTCCCTGAGTTCTATCGCATACCAAAGATCCCTAAGAACAGCGAGAGACCTCCAGGACGTCCTATCGTTTAATGAAAAGGGAGCTTGCTTGAGAATGCACTATTTTTGTTGATTCGCCTTAATGGCGGCCGCTGCGCGACCGCGCAGCGGACGCATGCAGCGGGCGCGCCACTGGCACGCCGGAGGCGCACCAGAGGCAAGCCCGTCTGTGCCTGGACCGCGCCCAGCGCCGGAACCCCTGGCCCCCACGAACACCATGACACCAGACTCCGCTATGACACCAGCACCCTCCACGCACTCAACGCCGGCCGAAACCACACCTGCTTCCAGGCCACCCCGAAACAGACCCACGGACCCTTCTCCTGCCGCACCTGCAGCTTCACCTGCGACAGAGCCACCAAACCTACAAGGACTGGACCCAACCACCTCCGCTGCATACTCCTCAACACCCACTCCGCACGGAAACACGCCATCGAGCTCTGGGATCTGCTCGACACCTCCACCCCAGACGTAGCCTTCCTGACCGAGACCTGGTGGAACGACTCCTCGGCACCCGACATCACCATAGCCATCCCGAAAGGTTACAAGATCACACGCAGGGATCGTTCCAACGGAATCGGAGGAGGAATAGCCATCATCCACAAGGCCACCCTCAAGGTCGCCACCCACGCAGACGATGCCCTCAACACCGCCGAACACCTACACTTCCGGATCCACACCAACCCCAGCACCATCCTCAGAGGAACACTCATCTACAGACCCCCCGGACCCCGGCTCAGTTCTGCGACTCCAATGTAAACCTCGCCAGCACCCACGCACTCGCATCCACGGACTACATCCTCCTCGGGGACCTGAACCTCCACCTCAAGAACAACAACGACGCCAACTCCGCCACCCTGATCAACAACCTCGCCAACCTCGGCCTCAGACAACTCGTCACCGCACCCACCCACGCCGCCGGCCACACGCAGGACCCCGTCTTCTCCACTGCCACCCACGTCGCCTTCGACCACACCACCGAACTCCACTGGACCGACCACCGCTGCATCCATTTCACCTTCAAGAAAACAACCATGCACCACCGCACCCAACAGCTGCCTTGCCACAGCTGGAGCAAAGTCACCGAAGACCAGCTGATCACCTCCCTCACCCAGAACCCACCCACCAACCCCACCAGCCCAAACGCCGCAGCCCGCAACCTCAGACAGTGGATCGACGACTGCGCCAACACTCTCGCCCCGCTCAAGAAACCCTCCAACAGTCACGCCAGCAAGAGAGCCAACTGGTTCACCGACGAACTCCAGACCTCCAAACGCGCATGCCGGAAACTGGAGAAGATATGGCTCCATGAGCGCACACCGGACAACCACGCAGCCCACAAGGACGCCATCCGCAGACATCACCACCTCATCAGACTAGCCAAGAGATCCTCCTTCAAAGACCGCCTGGATAACAACGCACATGACAGCAAAGAGCTCTTCAGCATCGTAAAGGAACTCTCCAACCCCAGCGCCAGTCCCAACGACATCCCGCCTTCACAAGAACTATGCAACTCACTAGCCATCTACTTCCACCGCAAGATCACTGACATCCACAACAGCTTCATCACCACAACCACCCTGACTACGCCAGACTCCACCTCCCCTGCGAACAACACCAGCACCAACAGCCTGACCTCCTGGACCAACGTCAAAGATGACGAAACACGCAAGGTCATGAATTCCATCCACTCAGGATCCCCGTCAAACCCGTGCCCACACCACGTATTCAACAAAGCAGACGCAGCCATCGCACCCCAACAATGGAAGGTCATCAACATCTCCTTCGATACAGCGACATTCCCGGAGGACTGGAAGCACGCCAAAATCAACGCCCTCCTCAAGAAGCCCAAGGCGGACCCCAAGGACCTCATGAACTTCCGCCCATCTCCCTGCTCCCGTTCCCAGCAAAGGTCATCGAGAAAATCATCAACATGCAACTGGCCCGCCACCTCGAAGACAACAACATCTTGGACCCTTCCTAGTCCGGATTCAGACGAAACCACAGCACGGAGACAGCCCTCATCGCCGCCACAGATGACATCAGCCGCCAACTAGACAAAGGCGAAACATCAGCCCTCATCCTCCTGGACCTGTCAGCCGCCTTCGACACGGTCTGCCATCGCGCTCTAAAAACACGCTTCCAAGAAGCCAGAATCCAAGAGAAGGCCCTTGACTGGACCACGTCCTTCCTCTCTGGCAGAACCCAGAGCGTCCGCCTCCCACCCTTCCGATCCGAAGCCACTGACATCATCTGTGGCGTCCCCCAGGGCTCATCCCTCAGCCCGACGTTGTTTAACGTCTACATGGCCCCCCTCGCACGAGTGGCCCGCCACCACGACCTCAACATCATCTCCTACACCGACGATACCCAGCTCATCCTCTCCCTCACCAAGGACCCACAAACCACCAAAACCAACCTCCACGAGGGAATGAAGGCCATCGCCGACTGGATGAGGAGCAGCCGTCTGAAGCTGAACTCGGACAAGACGGAGGTCCTCATCCTCGGACCCACCCCCTCAGCCTAGCACGACTCCTGGTGGTCGATTACACTGGGAACAGCACCGACACCCACCGACACCCACCGACCACGCACGCAGCCTAGGATTCATCCTCGACTCCTCCCTCTCCATGTCCAAACAGGTCAACGCCGTCTCCTCCTACTGCTACAACACCCTCCGCATGCTCCGCAGGATCTACAAGTGGATCCCGACCGAAACAAGAAGAACGGTGACACAGGCCCTCGTCAGCAGCAGACTGGACTACGGCAGCGCACTATACGCAGGAATGCCAGCCAAACTCCTACGACGACTACAACGCATCCAAAACGCCTCCGCCCGTCTGATCGTGAACGTCCCCCGCCGCAGCCAAATCACTCCCCACCTGAGAAACCTGCACTGGCTCCCAGTCGACAAGAGGATCACCTTCAAGCTCCTCACCCATGCACACAAAGCACTCCACAACGCCGGACCAGCCTACCTGAACAGTTTATCTGCACTTGCCAGTTGAGCACTAGCGACACATTCACTTATATTTCTAATTTAGCAAGATGTTTTGTTGTGTACATTTCTCACACAAACATGTTTGCTAGATTATGATATGTGATACCTTTTTTCTGACAAACTTCAGTGCACTTGCGCATTACGTGCAATAGTATTCTTTTTTGTCGTGGTGTCGATTCTATGTACTTTTGCTCATAATAATTTTGTTTTGAGTTCATTGACACTTGCCTAGATATGTCTTGTATATTGTACGAGCAATTCTTGTACATATTGTATATAACCAGCAATAATTTGGTATTCGACCAGCATACATGATTATTGTTTGAAATACATATACGATTTACGTTTAAATTGCCACTCCAAGATGTCTGCCAGGTTCACGATACATGACAACACACTTTGTTGTCCTTCGTTGTGTACATCTTTCACACAAACATGTTTTCTAGATTATGACATGTGATACTATTTCCTGACACACTTCAGTGAACTTGCGCATTATGTGCAGCAGTTTTCTTTTCTGTCGTGGTGTCGATTCTAAGTACTTTTGCTCATAATAATTTTGTTTTGAGTTCATTGACACTTGCCTGGATATATCCTGTATATTGTACTAGCAATTCTTGTACATATTGTATATAACTCGCAATAACTTGGTATTCGACCAGCATATATGATTATTGTTTGAAATGTATATACGATTTACGTTAAATTGCCATTCCAAGATGTCTGCCAGGTTCACAATACATGACAACATATTTTGTTGTCCTTTGTTACTGTTTACCCCTCCTGAAAACTTTATCCATTGCTCACTGATTGTCTTTCCTTACGTGATCAAGACTCTGCATAGAGTTGAAACGCGTTGTTGTGAGGAATAAACACCTCTTTGGATACTTTTCGGATTCTGGCATTTACTGGTAACTGAGAGCGCAGCACTTTACCTTGTGGAAATATATATATATATATATATATATATATATATATATATATATAACAAAATTCCGCTCCATCTGGACTGCTCGACCCAAGAGAGGTGGCGCATATGCCGGCGGAGCACGCCGGCTCGTAAATGTCCCCACAAAGATCCAGTAGATGCGCTCTCAGTCACCAAGAAAAGACAAAATCCGGGATTGTGCCGAAAGAGGTGTTTATTCCTCACAACGCGTTTCAACTCTTTGCAGAGTCTTGATCACGTAAGGAAAAAAGTGTGTGAACAGTAGATAAAGTTTTTGGGGTGAAAAGTAAAGAGGGACAACATAATGTGTTACATTGATCGTATAGCCAACATGGCAGACATATTACAATGGCAACACACTCATGGATATGCAGGACAAAATCAGCGTGATTACGTCCAGGGTCACTGCATATACTCATGTGGGCAAAGGTCTCTATTGGGCTTACTAGCACTTGCCTTTATGTGTCTTTACGATGTACGAAATATTTCTTTTCCAATTATCTCAGGTTATTTTTATATTCTTTCGCCATTATACCTTTGCCCACATGAGTATACGCAGTGACCCTGGACGTAATCACGCTGATTTTGTCCTGCATATCCATGAGTGTGTTGCCATTGTAAGATGTCTGCCATGTTGGCTATACGATCAATGTAACACATTATGTTGTCCCTCTTTACTTTTCACCCCAAAAACTTTATCTACTGTTCACAAACTTTTTTCCTTACGTGATCAAGACTCTGCAACGAGTTGAAACGCGTTGTGAGGAATAAACACCTCTTTCGGCACAATCCCGGATTTTGTCTTTTCTTGGTGACTGAGAGCGCATCTACTGGATCTTTGTGGGGACATATATATGTATATATATATATATACATAAATATATACAATATTGTCCACAACGATATAAGTGACAATGCTTTTTTTCTCAATATCTTTTTCATTTACACCACAAGTATAGGAAATCGATATTTTTGGGTTCAAAAATATTTTTGACTCAATATGTTCGTAGCACGATATTAATGTTGTTGATAATATGTCAGTGAACCATTCAACTACATACCATGTATTCAGTAACTTGATTCATGTTAATGTTTTTGTTTGTATTACAATTATTTGGTAATTATTGTACAATGACTCTGTTTCGACCTTATTTATCCTTGTCATCAAAATAAATCAAAATAAATCACTTTCTGTCTGCACCAAAATAAAGTTAATGAAAGCTAAATACTTAGGGTCTGATTCACAGAACTAATCTGAGACAAAATCCTAAACGTACTACTTTTGGTAGTCACAGAAGGCACTTTTGTGAATACCAAAAGTATTAAGTTTAGGATTCTGTCTCAGATTAGTTCGGTGAATCAGGCCCTGTGTGTTTATGTTGGGCATAAAGTTTCAATGTGTTACTAATACAAATGTATTTATTTTGTAGGATACATAGTGGCAGTCTTAGTTATCTTACTCTTCATGTTAATGATCGGCATCTCTGTCTTCAGTAATTGGTGGTTAAGCTATTGGATAGAACAGGGTGCTGGGGTAAGTTTGCACATTTATGAATGTATGTTTTTTTATATTTTCAATTTTATACAAAGTTTAATAAGCGACTGTTAGCATTAAATGATTAAATGATTGTGCCAGGTGTTAGATTGCTCAGGAAAATCCTGCCTAGTTTTTAGATTAAATAGATAAGAATTTGAATAGTGTTCTTCCTATTGTTCTGAAAATTGTCCTATCAAGTGTTGAGTATGGATTATGAAGGTAACAAAATGTTATAATGGCAAATTTAAGATTTCAAAAATGTATGCCATGGTTACTTTGAGACACACTGGGACCTATTCATAAAGGGTACATTTTTGTGTGAGTAAATCTACATGTCTAAATTTACCCTTAAACGTTTGAATAACTTTACTACTTTTTGATATTCTCCATTTGCTAGTGTAAAGCTGGTCAAAAGCACAGACATACATGTTGCCCTGTCCTTAAATGGATTAAAGTCAGCCACCATCATATATGATGTAAAGTTACTACGAGCAGTGACTTCATGACCATATTTGACGTCCTGCACACTTAGCAGATTTCTCCGCAATGGGGCTGAGATCTCCTATAGTAAAATATAGAGACATTTTAATAAGTTCAGGTTATTAAAAAGGATTTTAAATATTTGTAAGTTAAATGTTAATGTAGATTAATTTCATATAGGTACTTTAAATGTAATGTTTTTAAATGCTAGAGAACTATTAATGAAATTAAAAAATATATATATTATTCATTTTGGTATGTTCTGTTGAAATAAATTAAAATCTTTTGTTGAAGAGACGTGGCTATAGCGAGGGCCCATGTAGATGTGTTCTTCCTGAGCTGAGACCACTGGAGGGCTACCCGGCCGGATACCCATCTGTTGCTGTCAAGACTAGCCTGAATTGACTAGAGAGGTGGTGGATGCTCTTCGGCACCCATTGTTGAATATACACCTGGACTGCAATAACTGAATTGCGGGGTGACCTCCCCCTCCTGGCCTAGCGTTGTCAAAGATGGCATCCTCCTTGGAGCAGGATGGGCAATGTCCTGAGGGTGACAGAAACAAAACCCTGTGACTCAGACTAGCGATTGGCTGGAAAGAGGGGGGTGCTACCCCTGGAGGATGAATTGCAGCATGGCTGCCAGCAGTAGGGGATCTTTGAACACACAGGAATACAGACCTAATGAGTTGAGTGGACAACCAAGGGAGTGGTGAGATCCTGATGCCAGCTGGGGGACATGCTTATCCCTCAAACCTGCAGAGGTCTTCAAGGCCTAAGTACCGTATATCTGATAGAGAATTCTAGTGGCAGATTCCTTACCTTAGAATTTCCCAGGAATCAGGCTGGATCCGGAAACATTTGTTTGCGCAATACCCCTTGCACGCACCGTCGGGTGGCTCCATTCGACTCCGTGTGACATTGTCTGCGTCATTTTCATCAGTTAGGACGTCGCGGTCACCTATATAGGCATTACCCAGGTGCGCGGATATCAGTACTTTTTACTTATCCATGGCAGATGTGCAGAGCACTAAAGTTACTGACGTAAGTGTCTGCCAAAAATAGGGCCCTGAGACAGGGAGTAACCCTAGCCCTAATGAATAAGTTCACAGAGTGGGGAGGCATTGGCAGGTCTATAAGGAATCTGCAGCTAGATATTATCTCTACCAGAAAATGTGTTACCGAATGTAAGTAATTTGTTAATCTGATAGAGACTTCTAGCTGCAGATTCCTTACCTTAGAATAGATACCCAATCCAAACTCTCCTGGCGGTGGGCTGTGGACAAATTCCTCACACTAGAAAGTCCTGCAGGGCCCAATGGGCAAAATGCCTGTAATTGCGGACCTGACTGTCCAGGCAGTAGTGCGTGGCAAATGTGTGCAGAGATGCCCACTTCGCTTCCTGGCAGATGTCAAGGACTGGGACACCCCGAACCAACGCTGTGGTTGCAGCCTTTACCCTGGTGGAATGGGCTCTTAATCCCTCCGTGGGTTGCTTCTTAGCCAAAGTGTAGCAGGTCTGTATGCAGAGAATGGCCCAGTGATAAATGGTTCTTTTCTGCACTGCCTGACCCCTCTTAGCTCCCACGTACCCCACAAAGAGTTGGCCATCCATCCGGAAATCTTTTGTGTGGTCAAAGTAGAACAACAACGTTCTTTTTGGGTCCAGGTGGTGGATGTGCTCCTCATCTTTAGAGGGATGTGGAGGAGCAAAAGAAGTGGGCCGCATGAAAGACTGAACCAGATGGAATGAGGTCACCACCTTTGGAAGAAATAAAGCACAGGTGCGAAGCACCACTTTATCTGCAAAAGTCATCATGTAGGGGGGCTTGCATGATAGGGCCTACAACTCACTCACTCACCCTCCAGGCAGATTTTATTCCCACCAGAAAGGCTGTCTTGATGGTAAGCACCCAGAGGGGACAGTTATGCAAAGGTTAGAAGGGAGCACACTTAAGAAAAGTGAGGACCAAGTTAAGGTCCCACTGTGGTATGACAAAGGGCGTGGGTAGAAACAAGTGACCAAGCCCTTTCAAAAACGTATGTACAATTGGAGACTTAAAGAGAGCGGGCTGGTCTGGCAGCCGCAAAAAGTGGATAGAGCATAAAGATAACCCTTAAGAATACTCAAAGCAGAGCACTGCTGGACAAGGGTAAGAATAAAAAGAAGAACAGTGGAAAGAGAAGTAGAAGGAGGATCAATAGACCTTTCTGTACAAAATTTTGCAAACCTTTTCGACGGGCCCACACCATCTTAGTGGAGTACATACTTTGGGAGGAAAGTCAAAAGCCATCAACTGTCACTGCTCAATCGAGGTTCACAAGGACGGGTGGAGGGCCCTCCCCTGCTGCTGCGACAGAAGATCCCCCCAAAGGGGCAGCCTGATCGGAGGATCGATGCTCATTTTCAGAAGCTCTGGATTCCAGATTCTGCTTGCCCAGTCTGGAGTCACAAGGATGGCTTAGGCCAGGTCGTTCTTGATCTTGTTCAGAACTCTGGGCAGAAGTGGTATGGGCAGAAAGGCGTACAACAGGCCTGAGCTCCACTTGCAATGAAAAGCGTTGCCGTGCTATAGCCACCATGGAAACTCCAGCATGGAAAACCACTGACATTACGCGTTCTCTTCGGAGGCAAACAGACCCAACCAAGATTCTCTCCACTGCAGAAAGAGACCATGCGCCACCTCAACTGGAGATGCCATTCGTGATCCGCTAGGCATTGACAGCTTAGTTCATCCTCCCTGGCGTTCAGAGACTCTGCCAGGTGTTGAACCACCAGGGTTATGCCCTGCTGTTCCAGCCATGTCCAGTGATGCAGAGCCTCTTGACAAAGGGTCCACGACCCCACCATGTCCTGTTTGTTGCACCACATGTCGGTGGTGTTATCCTTGGACACCTGCACTAACTTCCCCTTGGCAGAGGGAAGAAATGCTTTTAATGCCAACCGAATCGCTCGAAGCTCCAACAAATTGATTTACCGTCCTGACTCTGGAGGGTGGAAAGATAGACCAAAGTCACTCAGGCTGACTACATGCCCCATTGGGGCATGGTAGCCAGAGCTGTGGAGGCCCAATATTGAAGATCACATTGCCGCACCGGCCTATTGTGTATAGCAATGTTAGAGCTTGCAGCACCTGGGGAGGTGTTGACTGTTCTAGAAGCCCTATGGTGACTTCTTGAACCAGGGAGCAGAAGACTTGTTCCATACAAGAGCTACAAAACTCTCAAAAGCCTAGGCCAGAAGAAGCCCTGGGGCCCCTCTGCATCTGAAAGGGATCTCCCCCACCCACTGTTTGATTTGGAAGACAACGCTGAGGCGATCCCAACTAGGTGAGACATTAAGACTCTACTGGCTGCCTTCAAAAATGAAATGGGCCAGGTGCTGGCTGAGCTTGGCCATGCAGTCCAACAGCTCGACATGTGGGTAAACCACCTGGAGGTCTCTGTAGCAGAAATGGCCCATGAGCAATTTGAGCTGACTATACAACAGGAGAAGCCATGTTAATGGTTGACAAATAAGCTGGAAGACAGAGAAAACATATTGCATCTCAACAACATCTGCATTAGGGATATTCTGAACATGGTTTTAACCCCAAGAGCTGCATCAATACATTCAGCAACTGTTTTGAATGCTACTCTGGGGCCCAGAGTAGCATGCAAAAGAAAACAAATATGATTTATTACCAAGTCCACAGCTCCCAGTTGTGCATTGACTCCTTCTTTGCCCCCTCTCAGTATTCCCCTGTGTGTCATCATCTAGTACAGGTACAAGGATCCTCTCAGTCCATGCCCCAGCATCTATGACTCTACGGATCTCTCCCCCTGACTTGTCCCTATACAGATTTTGGAAAGTGAACGTAATAGCTTTTCGATACCCCGTTCCAAAAGGCAATATATGAGAGGTGGTCAGGGGTGGTTTCTCGTTATGGGGGTGGGGGCTCCATCCCCATAGATGTTGCCTCCTTAAATAATTTTTACATTAAATAAACACATCCTACCTGCGCCCAAATTATTGATCCTTCTGCAAATCTTTAAGTTCTGACCCTCGCTCTGCACGAGGGTCATGCAGTCACAGCAGTACTGACAGGCACATGCACTTACTGCGCACGTGAGCCGTGTCGCAGAATGTTTAGGGCTTGCTTGATGTCAGCCCTTGTTTCTGTGGCCTGCCCAAGTGTCAGGCTGCGCCTACCCTGTGAAGTGCACCACCGTCGCTGACTGACTCCATTTGGGCGCTTCAGGCTGCAGCCTGAGTTACCAATACAGTTTGTCTTTCACAACTCGTCACAGAGTGTGGTGGATCAGCCAGCCCTCCCCAATCTGTGATGAGTTTTGAACAGGAGGCCCGAATTAGAGGAAGAAGGGTTACGACATGCGGACAACTTTGGATGAAGAGTAAACTAAGTTTGTGTGGATTTCAGGAGTTTTATTTTTCAAGCTCTGCCTATTCCCTGCGACGCGTTTGTCTCCACTTCTTTGTGCCACTTGACTGTAGTCATCCTCGGGATCGGATTGGATCCAGTGGGACAGGTAATTGATAGCTATGGGGAAGGTGACCTGTTTCTACTTTTCTCCAGAGTCATGCGTTCCAAGCAACAGCTGCTGCAGCAGCAGGACAACATGGATTAAAGAATTACTTTGGTTCGCTGGCATATTACATTTTTCAAGTACAGCCTTGCATGTGCATGCCTTGAAAAGTTAATTGCTTTTCAGTAAAGTCAGCTTTGCTACTCACAGGTAGATGCTTCATTTCTTCCAAAGGTGGTGACCTCATTCCATCTGGTTTAATCTTTTTTTTTTAAAGGTGGTATTTGTGTTCTTTTTTCAGCATGTCCCCAAGCATTTACTTTCTAACCCAACACGCTTTCTTTGTGTAACTCTTCAGCCGAAAATCTGTAAAACAGGCATACCTGAGGGACTTTTATTTTTTTCAAATAGGTTGTAGCAGTTGCCTAGCATACACCTATAGACCTGGGTTTGTAAATGCCACACGTTTTCAAGTCCCCACACAAATTTATTTTTAAAAATTGCAGGTTAGCCTCTTAAGTATTTTATTTAAGCAACCTTGTTCTTCACATTTTTATGTTTTTAAGCAGTAAATATATTGTCTGCTTTGATGATTGGAAACATTATACAAATTGTTTAAGGTACGCAGTATGATGTTGTACTGTAGACATATAACTACGAGAACTCAATGTATCCAAAGATGCTGTGCTTGCCTACAGATGGAGTTTCACAACTAATGCTTTGAGGGGGTTGTCATTTTGCACTTGTATGGATCCAACTGAACTGTGTGCATGTCTCTCCCACTTCTTCATCCATCACTTTGCTAAGTGCTGTGTCCCATAACAAGATAGTAGCACCATGGCAGACGTCCATCACGACACACCAAATTACTTCCCGCATAGGAAACACACTTCCAATCGCACATCTTACAAGATGTAGCATGCTACCCATGTAGGCAAGTGCTTCAAAACTCCACATTGGTAGTAAGCACTACACAGATATTGCAATACAATACAATCAGTGTGAGGAGAAAAATTAAGTGAGAGGTAGCAAGAGGGGTAGAGTGATGGAGGTAAAGAAGGACAAGGAGAATAAAGGAAGAATCGAGTCATGTAGAACATTTTAAATGGATACATACAGGGAAAGGAGATAGAAAAACAAAATGAGACTAGGTAGAGGAAATGTTCTTAAGAGTACAAGCGTTACAGAAATTGAAATGGAATGGAATAAACTAGCTTGGTGTGGCAGGGCATAGAGAAAAGAACAGAGTAATAGATAGACGGAAGGGCACAGAATGGCATTGAGGGTATAAAAGTGGGAAATTTTATTTTTGATTGCCATCCACAAATGTATAGTGCTACAGGAATAATCTAGGTAGGATATCAACTGCAAAATGTACCTCACGTAAGTATGAATTAGTGCTTAAAGATTTCATATCCATAATTCAAAATCTATACACTTTGAGACACCCACCCATGAAGTCCCATGGTGACGGTTGCTCTTGCTCACTGCGCTTGCTCGTACAGTCTAATTCAGGATTAAGCCTTACGCCTCGCCACTTTCAAAATCCACCAGCCACCACTGGAGGTGGTTGAGAACTAATTTAAAGAGAACGGAACAAGAGACCTGTTGCGGGCAACGATATGGGATGCCACTAAGGCTGTGTTAAGGAGAGAACCTATTATTCAAACCTCCGCCTTCCTGCGCTTGGTTAAAGATAGAAATATGGAATTGGATGCAGACATAGTCACGTTGAAGACAGAGTTTAAACATACAGGTAGAGGGAGATTCAGCATAAAAGCTTCTAGACAAAACAACTATACTACAAAAGGGGAGATAATTGATGAAGACGATCACACCCACATGACAGGCTAAGGTGTCATGGACTCCTATGTTAGGTTTTACACATCCCTCTATAATAGAACACTGTAATATAGAACATTGCAGTCCCTACCAACAAGGTGACTACCTGGACAGCACCTACTTTCTAATGGTCGAAGCATCCCTCAAGGATGAGTTAGACCAACCCATAACTCCGGAAGAAGTAACACAGGCCATAAAGCAATTCCCTAACAACAAAGCCCCAGGACCGGCCGGGTTACCAAACTCCTTCTATAAGGCGTTCTTGGGCCTCCTGCCCCCCAATCTGGTGAAAGTCTACAACTACTTCCTCGATCCACAAATGTTCACCCCAACAATTATGTAATCCCTCCTAATCTTTCCGGCAAATCCACAAACAGACCTCTGACTCTGTGATTCATATTATCTTATAGCTTAACCTAATAGCCATGTTATTATCTTTTCTAAAATTTTGATGGCTAGGCTTGTCGGGGTGTGGCTGACTATGATATCCCTTTCTCAGGCTGGTTTTTGTGAGGAACCAACACACAAGGGACAACATCTGCCTACCAGTAAACATGGTGGACAGGGCGGTGACTACCAACACACAGGTACTCCTTCTCTTGCTTGATACAGAGAAGGCTTTTGACCAGGTGGACTGAGTTTTCCTATGAAAAACATTGGACAGAACAGCCCTGGGACCCTGTATGAAGACCTTCCTTCTAACCTATTATGTAAAACCACACAAGACTCAAGATTAGATCAAGACTCTCAGACCCTGTAACCTTGCACAGGGAACAAACCTAGGGTATGTTCACTGACAATCTTCATCTTAACAATGGAACCACTGGTGAACCCCACCATTTTTTTTTTTTTAAACAGATCTCATTGACATTTGGTTCATATAACATTCACTTAAGTGGCTCATATATCAAACATCCATTCACATGTTTATGTTACATTACTCTTCCACACTTTCTGTTACAATATCTGTTAAGAGTAAATTATTCAACATGTTCAACTAATCCCAACTTCAAATCCCCTCCCTCCCTCCCCCTAAACGAGTTGCTTAATTTCCAGTCGTATTTTTCAGCGGTGTGTATTACTTCTTCTTCTATCTGTGCTATTTTTACTTGAGGTGGTGCATGGTAAGTGGGTGAGGGTTGAAGGATGGAGAAGGGGAGCGACAGCACCCCCAGCCCCGCTATGTCTTAGGTCCTTTATGTCCCTTGCGTCCCTATCTCATTGCCACTTTCCTCTGGTCATCTAGATCTAGTGTTCGGTGATCGTTCACTAGGTTCCCTTCAGGCTCTCGCTATTTCTAGGTTCCCTATGCCTCTGTTCCCTGTGCACAGCAAGATTCTATTTTCTGCGTCTGCCCATTTCGCCAGTTCTCTTCTCCAGCTCCCTATTTGGGGGCCTCTCACAGACTTCCAGTTCTTCGTGATTTCCCTTTTCGCTAGTACAAATTCTAAGTCTTGAAACCTCCTAGTAACCTTGGTCTTGGCCATGTGCGGGAACCAGTGAAGTATGCAGCGACCTAGTGTGTGCGGAATTTCCTTATCTATGATGTTCTTCTCAGTCATTAGTACCTTCTCACGGACTTCTCTCAGGCCCGGGCAGTCCCACAACATGTGGAGGATGTTTGCCTCCTCCTTGTCCCCACATCTTGGGCATGCCGCTTCCTCCGTTTGGAAGTAGCGCCTGATTCTGACCAGTGTGAGGTACACCTTATGAAGTATGTAGTAGTTTATGAGCTTGAACCTAGCGTTTCTAGAGACCTTCAGGGTGTGCTCTATAATGGTATTCGAGTCTTTTGCTATGAACGGTTCCCCTAAGTCTTCCTCCCCTTGTACTCTCAATTGCTCCAAGGGCCTCTGAATGTCCCGTGTGATGGCTCCATATATGCAGGAGACCATTTTTATCCTCCCTGCGGAAAGGATCACATATCTACAGCAATCTTACACTCTAGGTTCTGTCGCCCCCGTAGACCAGTGCTTTCGGGAATGCCGCCTTCACAGCTCGATGTAATAGGAAATGTCCCTGCGGGAGGTTAAACTCTTCTTGTACTTGTATCCCCCCCGCTTCCTTCCAGTCATCTAGTCCAGCCCAGTTCCCCCATGCGGTATCTGACAGAGCATTTTAATGGGTAAATCTGGGGAGTAGGGGACCCTGCAGCCCATCCTTTGAGCCATCTCGCCCAGCACCTTGTGATTACTGTCTCTTCTTCCACCTTCCTGCGTGGTCCTTGCTTCAGCCTTAACAATATTCTCGTTAGGACTGGGGGTTCTGGGGCGAATGGCGATTATACCCTGTCTGGGTTTCTGCTGTCTGCCAGCCATCTCACAAACCATTGCAGCTGTGCTGCCAGGTAATAAGCCTTGAGGTCAGGGACCGCCAGCCCCCCACTGAGGTGGAGCGTTGCATTGTACCCAAGGCCACTCGTCTACGCCACGTCCCCCATAAGAATGCTATGATCTGTGAGTTTAGGTTGCGAAATGTTGCACAAGGGAGCCCAATCGGAAGTGTTCCGAATATGTATAGCAGGCGTAGTAGTGCCATCATTTTCAGGAGGGCCACCCTGCCCGCTACCGATAGTGGAAGGGACCCCCAAAAGTCCATGGAAGAGCGTAGAGCCCATATCCCCCTGCCTACATTGCCCTCTACCAGGTCCGCCGTGTCATGATATATCGTCACCCCCAAGTACTCTAGGCATGTGGATTCCCATTGCACGGTCCCCAGCCTCTCTGGAACTCGTCTATTGTGTGTCATATAGAATACTTTAGATTTCTGCCAACTTACCCGCAGCCCTGAAAGGGTGCCGAATTTGTCCAGCAGATCCCTAGCCCCCCTCCAAATAGCTGCATGTATTTTGAATGAAGAGGAGTAGGTCATCCGCATAGAGTGCTATGCGATAATAAGTGTCTTTGATTGCCAATCCCACATAATCCCGTCCCAATCTGTCCCGGCATGTCAGCGGCTCCATAGCCAGTGCGAACAGTAGAGGGGAGAGAGGGCATCCCTGCCTAGTCCCCCTCTCTACCCTCATACTCTGGGAGATAATTTTCCTCGTCCGCACCCTGGCCCTGGGATTCGTGTGTAGAAGCTTTACCTATTCCACAAATCGCACACCTAGGCCCATCGCCTCTAACACTCTATAGAGGTATTGCCATTCTAGACTGTCAAAGGCCTTTTCGATATTGGCTGCAAATATTGCAGCCTCGTCTTTAGCATAATCCTCTGTCCTCATAATGGCCATTAGGTGTCTGATGTTAAGGGCAGCGTTCCTTTGTGGTATGAATCCCGTTTGATACACATGCACCAGCTGGGGCATGTGGGGAAGCAGTCTGTTCGCTATAATTGTGCTTAATATTTTATAGTCCATGTTCAGCATGGACAATTGTCTATACGCAGTTATAGTGTGTGGTGTTTTTCTGGGTTTGAGTACAGGGATTATTAGGGCTCCCTTTTGTGGTGTTGGGCAGCAGGTGTAGCTCTCTTGCTGGCTGGTACAGCGCGACCAACTTAGGAGCCAGCTCCTCAGCATATGTCATGTAGAACTCTGCCGGGAGTCCATCTGTCCCCGGCATTTTGTTGCGCACCATATGTTTAATGGCAACTTTCACCTCCCATAGGGAGATATCAGCCCCCAAGTCTTCTGCATCCTCAGGGTCTAGATGAGGCAGCTCCAGCTCATCGAGGTAGTCTCCTAGTGTCTCACCTCAGCTCCTCAAGGCACTACTGTATAATTTGGTGTAGTATCTGGCTAAGATGTTGTTAATACCCTCTTGTGTATACTGTCTGCACCCATCTTTGTCCTCTAGCTCTACTATCGGTGACTCTATGTTGTTTGGGTTGGTGAGTCATGCCAGCAAGGAGCCCGAATGTCTCATTTCGCATGTGTGTGGTCCAGATATTGTCTATAGTCGAACTTCCGCAGTCTCTCTCTCTCTGTTGTTCCACAGACTCTCGCAAGTCTAGGAGTGCATCCTGCAAGTCAGGGCTCTCCGGTCTTTTCTGCTCTATTTGTCTTAGCTCCCTTTCAGCAGTTAGGACTTCTGTCAGCGTACGTCTGACTCCTGTCACCTCCGCTATACAATGACCTCTGATAGTTGTATTAAAGGCATCCCATTCCGGATGTGAAGAGGACGCCGTCCCTTCATTGTCTTGGAAATATTGTGTGATGGTTTCTCTGATACCTTCTTTAAAGACCTGATCTTCCAGTGTCTCAGGGCGTAGACGCCAAGTAGGGATTGCCAGAGCCCAACCTACCTAGCATAGGCCCAGTAACACTGGGTTATGATCTGATATCATCCTAGCCAGGTATTCATTATTTCACACCTGCCCATGTATGTCCGGTGTGCATAGAAATGTGTCCAGTCCCGTATGTACATCGCATGTTGATGAAAAGAATGAATAGTCTATATCCTAGGGGTGCAGAGTCCTCCATGAGTCCACTAGTCCCCAGTGCCCCTGCCAGTCTCCAAACGCCCGTGCATGGTGGACCGTTGGGGAGTCTATTAATGGCGGTTGTGATCTATCCAAGTCAACATCGGCTATAGCATTGAAGTCTCCACCCATGAGCACTGCTTTCGTCAGGTATGAGACTAACTGTCGGGACAGTTGCGCCAGAAATTGTGGTTGGTCCACATTTGGGGCATAGACACTTATAATGCTCACTTCCCTACACTCCAGTCTCCCTCTCAGTGCTACATGCCAGCCCTCTGTGTCTACTAGCTTACTGGTGACCTGAAATGGAACTCCAGCCCTCACCCAGATCACAGCTCCCCTGGCATAGGCAGAATATGTAGTGTAGAATGCTTTTCCCCGCCATCTCTTCTGCAGGGCTTGGCCCTCCTTAGCTGTGAGGTCTGTCTCCTGAAGTAGCACTATTTGTACCCCCGTCTGTTGAGGTAGGAAAAGACTTTATACCGTTTGGTCATCGTATGCATGCCCCGTATATTCCAGGTTAAGCACTTATACTTAATATCATTCCCCATGTTCTTGTCCCTACTTTTGTCGTCCATCTCTCTGCCCCATCCACCCCAATCCAACCCGATGTGTCTTCCCATCACCACTGACATGAATATGTGGAGCAAGTCGTGTTTCCCTTCTCATCCATTCAACAACAGGTTGTCAGGTTTGCCGAATGCGAGCGGCCAGGGAACTACAGTTATGGCCGGCTCTCGCACTGACGCAGGTGTGGAAGGTAATAGCGGGGCTTAAGACCCAACCGCACCCGAGCAGTTACGCTTTGCGTTCTTGCTCCAGGTCGGATTAGTCCTTTCGGGTTCCTCATTGCCCTACTGGGTCGTCACGGCTCCTCCTAGGTCCACCATGCCTGTTTGGCACTCTGTGTCTTGACGTCCCGGTTCCTGTTCCTGATCGCAAGCAAAGTCCAGTATAATCGCGGCCGGCTCCCTTTCTCTGAAGAGTCTCCTTGGCTCTCTAACCCCGCGGTAGGCTCCAAGCATTCCCCTGAATGGTTTCCTGTTTTTGGTGGCACGCATAGCACAATGTACCAGTTGCTTTGCTGTGCCTACTACTCAACGCTTGTTCTCTGTTTTTTCTAAATACCGTCCTCATTCTTATATCTTTGGAGCTCCAGGTTCATGGAGTTCTGATTTTTCCTTTGTTATGTCATACTATTCCTGAATATAGAAAGGAATAGTTCTATACCCTGCTTCTAAGGAGTGTACATTTATGGGGGCATATCAGAGAACTATGAAGTAGTTTAGTCTTGCTTTTAAGGTGGGTTTCTTTGATGCATTCCTATGATGTCTTTCCTACAAGAGTACCTAACACTGCTTATAATACACTTCTCTGCTCTTTCCTTCTATCCAGATATCTGCACACTCTTACTTACTCCATCCACCCATATACACGGAAGAAGGGAGTTTTCCAGGTAGATACTAATTATACTAAGGGAATAGTGGAACTGGTAGGGACATAACTCTGTGTATACTTACCTCTTCTCTTGTTCTCTCTTTTCCACAGAGACTTCATTGTTTGATTTCCTCTGTCCTAGGCTGGGACACGATGTGGAACCTTTGTGTTTTCCACCTTGTTTTCTCTCCCTTCTTCCCCGGGTTACTATGAGTACTTTGACTAAGTTGGGTACAATAGATGATCCAGGGTAGATGAGGACCCTTTCACCTTTTGCATGACGTTCCTGCAGAAACGTGAGTAAACCTGATAGAACGTGAAGCCTAAACAGAAAATACATATTTCCGCCCGAACGTCATGGAAATGAGCCAAGTAACGCTTACAGATCTGGCCCACATGTTGGGCAGTTTACAGAAGGAAACCCATGCCTTGTCAGCACGGGTGGACACTCTACAGAGAGGTATGAGAGCTGAATCTAGTCCATGAACTATGCCAGAGACTCAATTTCCACCCTCATCTCAGTCTCCTAGTACTACTGTCCCAGTAATACATGTTATAACCCCTCAGTCAATTCCATTGGCTCCTTCCGAACGTTTTATGGGAGATCCTGCCAAGTTTGCGGCTTTTATTAGCCAATGCCAACTCTATTTTATGTGCAAGGCCACTTGCTTTCCGTCAGACCAAGCTAAGGTGGCTTTCGTTATTTCCTATTTGGGGGGGTCTGCTGCCATTTGGTCCATACTCCTCATAGAGAGAAACTACCCTTTGCTGCATGATTATTCCGCTTTCAAGGGGGAACTCAAGAAGCTTTTTGATAGGCATTCTTTAATGCAATCAGTAGATACTGAACTTTTAAATCTGAAACAGGGGACAAATGACTTGACAACATATATATCCACCTTTAATAGACTGGTAGCGGAAGAGGATGGCCTGAAGAAAAACGTAACACCATATTTTACAGGGGTCTGAGAGATGACATAAAAGACCCCCTTGCACAAGAAGTTGACCCTCCTGAGTCCTGTACCGCCCTAATAGATCTGGTTGTCAAGCTAGACCACAGAATCAGTGAGAGGAAAAGAGAAAAGGGGAGATCAGAAAGCTGTGTTTTTGTTTATAAGGAGAGAAAACTTGATCCAGAAAAAACCTTAGAAGACCCAGAACCTAGGCAGATAGGGAGCATTAGAGGGCCCCTTATCGAAGAGGAGCGGCAGAGAAGACGCGATAAAAAGCTGTACTTATACTGTGGAAAACAGGGTAATTTCCTCCGGGAATGCCCTCTGAAGCCAAAGCAGAGGACACCTTCGGAAAACTAGAGAGCCCGAGGACTCATGAGACAAAGACTTCGGGTAGTTCTGGGCTGACGGTCTAACAAGCATAAGCACAAATGTCTTCCTCACGCCATTTCTTTCTCTCCTCTCGGTTGATATGGGGACAACGGGTTTTGGATGTACGTATAATGGTGGATTCTGGTGCTACTGGTAATTTTATGGACTTACAATGGGCACATAGTAAAGATATCCCCAGTGTGGCTAAAGAATCTTGGAAGAAAGTCACAGCCATAGATGGCATACTCTTAAATTACATCAGGAGAAAATAGCCTTTGATCTTATTTAGTCCCCTCAGTTTCCTGCTATATTGGGGCTGCCTTAGTTATGTCAACACAGTCCTTTTATAAATTGGAAGGAGATGACATTAGCCTTCAACCCCGATACATGTAATAGTCATGTGTTTAGCAGTTCTAGTTCTGACACCTCCAGGAAAACAGTAGTACTCACTAGTTCTGACGTGGCAGATTTGCCTGACACATATCATGATTTGAAGGGGGTCTTTGATGGAGAAAAGGCAACTAGTCTTCCGCCCCACAGGCATTATGACTGTAGAATCAATCTAACACCTGGTGCTGGCATACCCTGCAGCAGAATATATGCTCTGACAGAGAAGGAAAACGCATATCTGCAAGATTATTTGGATGAAATGCTCAAGATTTGTTTCATTCGCCCTTCTCAGTCACCAGCATCCTCGTCTCTTTTCTTAATACCCAAACGAGAGGGAGGTCTCAGATGCTGTATAGACTACAGAGCACTTAACAATGTTGCAATCAAGAATCGGTACCCATTTTCACTGATTTTCTCCCTCCTTGATCAATTGAAGAACGCCAAAATATTCACTAAATTAGATCTGAGGGGTGCTTACCATCTGGTAAGAGTCAAGGAGGGGGATGAGTGGAAGACGGAGTTCTGTACCAAGTTTGGCCTGTACGCGTATTTGGTAATGCCTTTCGGACTCTGCAACGCCCCCTCTGCCTTTCAATTTTTTATTAATGAAGTACTGAAAGACATGTTAGACCTTTTTGTTATAGCTTATATTGATGACATTTTGATTTACTCCCCTTCCATACAAGCACATGAAATACACGTTAGGAGAGTCCTTGAGCGTTTGCAGGACAACCACTTGTATTGCAAGCTTGAGGTGTCAATTCCATACTGTTCAGGTATGCTTCCTCTGGTTCGTTGTGTCTCCACAAGGACTCGGTATGGATCCTCAGAAAGTAGAAGCCATCACTCGCTGGCAAGCACCAAAGAATATGAGGGATATCCAGAGTTTTCTTGGCTTTGCCAATTTTTACAGATGCTTCATTTGTAACTTTTATGAGTTAGCATCCCCCATCACCAGACTTCTAAAAAAAGGGGTTGAGTTTTTGTGGACCCCGGAGGCTGAGGAGGCTTTATGTAAACTGAAAAAAGCATTCACACAAGCACCTGTTCTAAGACACCCCGATCCTCTTAGGCCATTTGTGGTCGAGGTCGATGCCTCACAAATGGCAGTAGGGGGAGCTCTCTCTCAAAGAGACCCAAGCACAGGTAGCCTTCATCCCGTAGCTTACTTCTCTCACAAACTAACACCAGCAGAGCTGAATTACGCCATAGGAGACAAGGAGTTACTAGCCATAAAAAGGGCCTTCGAAGAATGAAGACAATACATTTTGGGAGCCAATTATAGAATTAAGGTTCTAACTGATCACCATAATCTGCAGTTTCTCAGATCTGCAAGAGCTTTGTCCATGCGACAATTACGATGGACGCAGATCTTCAGTGATTATGATTTCATTATCCAGTTTCAAGCAGGAAAGAAAAACGGATAAGCAGATGCTCTGTCCCGTTAAGGTTATGAGTTTGAGAAAATACAGGAGGATCCCCCTCCCATAATATCCAGAGAGCGCATAATTGAAGCCCTTTGTTCAAAAGACGTCTTTATAGCAAGGGTGAAAGAGACGCAAGACACAGTATACATAAAAGAACTGGCTAAGCCCAATGAAGTCAGTATTGTACAGGGCTTGTCTTACGTCCAAAGGGGATTGGTCCTTCCCACCCAAACTCTACAGCAACAAGCCCTATAGTGGAGTCACTCTTATCTACTTGCCGGACACCCCTGATATAAAAAGACCTTGGACTTCTCAAAGAGACACTTCTGGTGGCCGTGCATGGGGAAGGATGCCAGAGAATATATTCAAACATGCCATATTTGTGCACAAGGGAAAGCTTCTCATCAGGCCCCTGCGGGTTTACTACTGCCATTACCTACCCCACCTAGTCCATGGCATACGGTGTCCCTGGATTTTATTGTGGATCTAACTAAGACAGCTCAAGGGAATACCACTCTCCTTGTCGTAGTTGACCTGTTTACCAAGATGGTCCACTTCATCCTGTTAAAAGCCCTTCCCACAGCTAAGACTTTGGCATGTGAATTCATACACAACATTGTATGTTTACATGGCCTACTATCTGTTCTTGTGTCTGATAGGGGGGCCCAATTTGTTTCTAAGTTTGGGAAGGGGATGGGAGATTTATTGCAGATAGACATCAGACTGTCCTCTAGTCATCAACCTCAGACCGACGACCAGACAGAGAGAGTAAATCAATGCTTTGAGCAGTTCATACAATGCCAGTTTTTACACTCTCCCCAGAGTGGGACATGATAGTATGGGCTGCTGAATTCACGTAAAACAATAGTTGTCATTCGTCTACTGCTTAGCCTCCATTCTTTTGTTCTTATGGTTTTCATCCATGCACCATCATGTCCCCACTGTCCTCTACCTGTCCTGCCCCTGCAGCCTTGGACTTTGTGAAATCCCTAAACGAACTACATAAGACCACAAGAGACAATTTAGAGAGGGCAAAAGCACACTACAAGGAAAACGCAGACCTCCATCGACGTACTGAGCCTAAATACGCCCCAGGGGATAAAGTTTGTCTTTCCACGAAGAACCTTAACCTGAAAGGGTTTTGTAAATTTAAACCACGGTATATTGGCCCTTACAGAATAAACAAGGTTATAATCCTGTGGCCATGAGGTTAGATCTCCTGAATGCCTTGAAAATCCATCCAGTATTTAATGTCTCTCTTCTGAAACCGGTGGAATCGGGTACTAGAATCTCTAACAGTCCAGCTCCCATAATGGTAGACAACGAACCAGAATGTGAAATCAAAGCTATCATTGATTCGAGAAGGTTGCGACGTAAACTCCAGTATCTTATCTATTGGAAAGGCTACGGTGTAGAGGAAAGCACCTGTGAACCAGCTAGTCATGTGCATGGCCCTCGTCTGTTGCGTCTGTTCCACAGACGTCACCCCAACAAGCCCAAGCTAGTGGAGGGGCATACAGAGGGGTGTACTGTCAGGTATGCCGAGTGCAAGCAGCCAGGGAACTACAGTTATGGCTGGCTCTTGCACTGATGCAGTTGCAGAAGGTAATAGCGGGGTTTAAGACTTGACTTCACCCGAGCAGTGACGCTTTGCGTGCTTGCTCCGAGTCGGATTAGTACTTCCGGGTTCTTCATTGCACTTCCGGGTCGTCGCGGCTCCTCCCGGGTTCACCTCGCCTGTTCGGCGTTCTGTGTCTTGGCGTCCCGGTTCCTGTTCCTGCTCGCAAGCTAAATCCAGTATAATCACGGCCGGCTCCGGTCCTCTGAAGAGTCTTCTTGGCTTTCTAACCCCTGCGGTAGGCTCCAAGCATTCCCCTGAATGGTTTCCTGTTTTTGGTGGCACACATAGCACAAAGTACCAGTTGCTTTGCTGTGCCTACTACTCAGCGCTTGTTCGCTGTTTTCTGTTTTTTCTAAATACTGGCCTCATTCTATATCTTTGGAGCTCCAGGTTCATGGAGTTCTTATTTTTCCTTTGTTATGTCATACAATTACCTGGATATAGAAAGGAATAGTTCTATACCCTGCTGCTAAGGAGTATACATTTATGGGGGCATATCCGAACTTTATCAAAACTTGTTGATTCTTTGTATGCTATACTTTGCTAACTGTTTTATGCGTTCTGTGCTCTCATTGTAAAGCGCTCTTATACCCTACCCTGTGTCTGGTCCGCGCTATAGAAAACTCTAAAAATAAAATAAATAAAAATAAAATATCAGAGAACTATAAAGTAGTTTATTCTTGCTTTTAAGGTGGGTTTCTTTGATGCATTCTTTTGATGCCTTTCTACAAGAGTACCTAACACTGCCTATAATACGCTTCTCTGCTTTTACCTGCTATTCAGATATCTGCACACTCTTACATACTCCATCCACCCATATACACAGAAGAAGGGAGTTTTCCAGGTAGATAGTAATTATACTAAGGGAATAGTGGTATTGGTAGGAACATAACCAGTTTCTGGCCCAAGTGCTCAGACTGCGGGAAAGAAGATTCCAACTCCCTTCTCTGCAAACAGCGGTGCTCTCACTAAGTCTTCGGTCATTTCCGACCGCCAGTTCCCTGTTGTGCTAATCCCCGTACTACTTCTCAGCAGGCCGGGGTCTGTTTCAAGCAGCCAGTACCTCTCTTTGTGTCTCAGCGGTGGCTATCTGTGGCAGGAGCGTTCTCCAGATAACGGGAGCTAATACTGCCGGCCAGCGCTGTCATTTTGTCTTCGCTCATACTTCTATCCCCCTTTGCGCTTTCTTGAGAGTTTTTGGGACCTTTCCTGCACTGTGTTCCCTGCTCAGCTGTTGCCTCATTGAGCGTTGCTGCAGGTGTCCTGATCTTTAGACCGGGGGCCTCCCATCCCTCTTATTATGCAGGCGTTGTTATCGGTATCACTCCTGGCGCACTTCTACCCCACGGCGGGCAGTCCTTCGGTGTTATAGCCCTTCCTCTAGTCACCCACAATTTAGGTTTGTGATGCCCCCAGCCTGCTTGGCCTGACCCATCTTTTCAGTGCCGTTCTAGCTGCCGTGCACTGCAGATGTGTCCGTCACGTCCCAAGAATCCTCAGCTCCGGTGGGTGCCGCCATTTTGATTTCTCGTCTCCTCCGCTGCTGACTTTTCCGCTTCACTGTTCTTAGCGCGGCCCCTCGCACGGGGGTCCACGATGACACCTGCCTGGTCTTGGGGTGCAAGACTACAGTTACCGTTCGTTCTTTACCCCATGGGCAATCAGGATGGATCCGAAGAGCGGCCGGCGGAGCTCACAAGCTCTGCCGACTATTCTATCGGCATCCAAGCCACGCCCCCTGGCGCACCCCACCATAATGGTTGTTGGAAGAAAAGAGGGGCCTGTGAAGATGGTCCTATCTGATAGAGACTTCTAGCTGCAGATTCCTTGCCTTTGAATTCCCCAGGTGTCAGGCTGGATCCGGAAGCTTTTGCGTGATCAGTATCCCTTGTGCGTGCCGTTGGGTGGCTCCATTGGTCTCCGCGTGGGATCATCAGCCTCATTAGTGTCAGTTATGATGTTGCGGTCACTTATATAGGCGACACACAGGCGTGCCGATGTAAGTTCTTTTCTTTCCGTGCTAGTTAAGCACAGATCCAGGATAAGCTACCCCTCTGTTGCTTTTTGGCAGGTTCTTTCGACTTTTTGTCGACCAAAACTTTTTGGATGTGTCGAGGGATGTTTTCTAGAAAGACAGGGTTTAAAGTGTATGCGGCTGTCACTGCGCCATGTCAGTATCTGACCCCCACCTCATAAGTCTTCGATGTCTGGAGCGTGACCAAGGCTCGAAGTCATGCTCGGACTGCCGGCCCATGCCTCCAAAGACCTTACAGGAGCATGCTATGAAGCTCCTTGTGGCCTGGCAGTCGTCAACAGCCAGCGAGACTCTGTGGGGAACCCGATCAAAGAATAGGAGGTCGCGGGACTGTTTCCAGAGCCCCAAGTCTTCTTCCTCCCACTCAAGGTCTTCAGGACACTCGGGGAAGAGGCACAAGAAAAAGAATAAGTCTAAGTAAACTTCATCTTCTCATCGACTATCATCTATCGATGAACGAGGTAAGGAACACCAACGCTCTAGGCACGGTTCTGCAGAGTTGGAGCCAGAGTCCA
Source organism: Triturus cristatus (assembly GCF_964204655.1). Classification (NCBI taxonomy): domain Eukaryota; kingdom Metazoa; phylum Chordata; class Amphibia; order Caudata; family Salamandridae; genus Triturus; species Triturus cristatus. The sequence goes on along the minus strand of NC_140595.1, from coordinate 575,417,911 downwards.
CTCCATGCCTCTCCCCATTTCGAGGAGTCCAAGCGACCCCCTCTCAAGTAAAAGAATTTTACGAGGCCTTGTGCTGTGTATTTGAGCAGGCAGATCCCTCTGGTGAGTATTTGGTCCCGTTGGCTCAGAAGGGGCCCCATTGGATTCAACGCTATCAGCTCTGGCGGGGCCTCATGGATCTGATCCCAGATCTGGGCTACATCGGTCGTGCCTAAGTGACCTTCGGCAGTGCCAGACGCATCCTTATCCCCCATGACTTGGAGTTGAGTGGGCATCGCACAACACAAACTCTGGCGCTGGTAGAACCCAGAGGTTCTATGTTATGGCCTGGTCATTTTCAGGACTTCTCAGACAAGGGAGAGATGTAGCAAAATTCATTAATAGGTGTGGCCTTGACATGACTGACTCACTGGGCAGAGCGATATTGTCAACAGTGGCCTTACGGCGCCACGCCTGGCTAAGAACATCTGGCTTCTCGGGTGATGTCCAGGCTAGTTTGATGGACATGCCATTTGTTGGATCTCAACTCTTTGAAGAGAAGGCAGACTTATCCTTGGAGCACTTCTAGGACTATTGTTCTAACAGCCAGATGCTTGGGCCTCTCAATTACACCACGTGGCCAGTCTAGCTTTCACTTCTTTTGTGGCAACAGAAGGGGTTTCCAGCTGTGCCAACCGTATCCCAGTCACCGTCTGCACAGACTTCTAAAGTTGTGCGAGGACATGGATGAAGCTCATTCTGACCATGGAATGGAAGCAAGAAGTCTTTCGTTACCCAGCTCTCAGCAGCCGCATTCTCCAAGCACTCCTAGTCTGACTCTGCAAGACCATGCTACTCCAGTTGGAGGGAGAATCCATCATCATCTACTCCACTGGAGGTCCATATCGTCAGACAAGTGGGTCCTGCAGATCATTCAGGAGGGCTATTCTCTGCCTTTCCTTTCTTTTTCTCGTCTTATTCCACCACTTCAAGAACGGCTGGCGGAGGACCATTTAACATTACTGCAAGAGGAAGTTATAGCTCTCCTGGCCAAGGGGGCTATAGAGAGGTCCCAGTTTCAGAAGTAGGCAGTGGTTGCTATTTCTGCTACTGTCTGATTCCAAAGAACAAAATGATGCAGCCCATTTTAGATCTTCAGACCGTCAACCTCTTCCTCAAAAAGAAGTTGAAGATGTTCACGCTGGCTCAGGTCTTGCCTGCCCTAGACTAGCGGACTGGCTGGTAGCATTGGACTTGCAGGATGCATATTTTCACATCCATATCATGCCGAGCCACAGGCGTTAGTTGCGATTCAAGGTAGGCCACAAGCACTCTCAGTTTACAGTGCTACCTTTTAGCCTTACTACCGCCCCTCTGGTGTTCACCAAGGTGTTGGCAGTGGTTGCAGCTCATCTGCGCAGGTTAGGGATTTTGGACTTCCCCACCTCGAGAACTGGCTATTGAAGGCGTCTTCTCCCCAGGTTGTTGACTACCACTTTAAGAGTAATGCGGACCTCCTTCATTTGATTGGTTTCTCTATAAGCATGCTGAAGTCACATCTGACTCCTTCTCAGAAGCTCCCTTTCATCGCAGCTGTCCTGAAGACAGTGCAGTGCCAGGCTTATGCTCCCGAGCAGCAAGTACAAGATATTCAGGTTATGATACTGATGTTTCAGCCTCTATCCTGGATTTCGGTGAAACTGACTCTGAGGCTGCTGTGCATTTAGGCTTCCTGCATCCTGTTGTGAAAACACGCCCGATGGCATGTGCAGGCTCTGCAGTGGGACCTGAAGTTCCAGTGGGCGCAGCATCAGGAAATCTCTCTGACATGGTCCAGATCTCGGAAGGAACTGCATAATACCTGCAGTGGTGGTTAAGGAACTGCGATTGGGTCAGAGGCAGACCCCTCTCTCTTCCCCAACCAGATTACACAGTGGTGACAGATGTGTCACTCCTGTGATGGGTCGGCCATCTGGGAGAGGTATAGATCAGGAGACGCTGGTCTCCAGAGGAGTCGGGGCTCCACATCAATTTTTTGGAGCTTCAAGTGATCCAGCTGACATTGAAAGCATTTCTTCCCTCTGTAAAGGGGAAGTTAGTGCAGGTGTTCAGGGACAAAACCACCACCATGTGGTACTGCAAGAAACAGGCTTGGGTGGGGTCATTGATCCTTTGTCAAGAGGCTCTGCGTCTCTGAACATGGCTGGAACAGCAGGGCATAACCCTGGTAGTTCAACACCTGGCAGGTTTTCTGAATGCCAGGACGGACAAACTCAGCCGTTGATGCCTAGTGGATCGCGAATGGCGTCTCTTGTAAGAGGTGGCACAAGGTCTCTTTCAGCAGTGGATAGAACCTTGGTTAGATCTGTTCACCTCAGCAGAGAACGTGCAATGTCAGCAGTTTTGTGCTCTGGAGTTTGAAAGGTGGCTATCGCTTGGTGACTGTTTTCATCGCGAGTGGAGCTCAGGCCTACTGCACGTCTGTCCACCCATGCCACTTCTGCACAGGGTTCTGAAGAAGATCAAGAACGACCAGCCCCAAGTCATTCTTGTGGCTCTGGACTGGACAATGAAAATCTGGTATCCAGAGCTTCAGAAAATGTGCATCAATCCTACGATCAAGCTGTCCTTTTGGAAGGATCTTCTGTTGTAGAAGCATGGGAGGGTTCTCTACCCAAACCTGTCAACTCTCCGCCTCCATCTGTGGAGATTGAGCAATAACAGTTGATAGCTTTTGACCCTCCTCCTGAAGTATGTGAGCTTATTTTGGCAGCCATGTGACCCTCCACTAAGATGGTATATGGCTGCTTTTGGCAAAAGTTTGCACAGAAAGGTCTATTGACCCTCTTTCTGCTTCTTTATCTGTTATCATTCTTTTAATTCTTACCCTTGCCCAGCAGGGCTCTGCGTTGGGTGCTCTCAAGGGTTATCTTTCAGCTCTGTCCACTTTCTTGCAACTGCCAGACCAACCTTCTTTGTTTAAATTTCCTGTTGTAAATTGATTCTTAAAAGGGCTGTACATATGTTTCTACCTATGCCCTTGTCATGCCCCAATGGGACCTTAATTTGGTCCTCACATTTCTAATGTGTGCTCCTTTCAAGCCATTGCATAATTGTCCCCTCCTGCTGCTTACCATCAAGTCAGCATTTCTAGTGGCAATAACATCTGCCGGGGGGGTTAGTGAGTCGCAGGAATTGTCATCCAGGCCTCCCAATATCATACCCTTTGCAGATAAAGTGGTGCTTCGCCCCCCAGCTTCTTTCTTGGAAAAGGTGGTGACCCCATTTCATCTGGGTCAATCAATTACTCTGCCCACCATTTTAGCTCCCCTGCATCCCTCTAAGGAAGAGAAACAACTCCACTGCCTGGACCAGAAAAGAGTGTTGCCGTTCTAACTTGACAGCACAAAAGAGTTCCAGGTGGACGACCAAGTATTTGTGGGGTACATGGGTGCTAAAAAAGGTCGGGCAGTGCAGAAATGGACCATTTCTCACGGGGTCGTTCTCTGCATTGAGATCTGCTGTACCCCGGATAAGAAGCAGCCCCCTGAGGGTTTACAAGCCCATTCCACCAGGGGGTATGCTGTGACGACGGCGTTGAGTCGGGCATCCCAGTCCTAGACATCTGCCAGGCATCAACGTGAGTGTCTTTACATACATTTGCCAAACACTACTGCCTGGACAGTCAAGTCTGCAGGAACGGGCGTTTTGCCCGTTTGGTCCTGCAGGACTTTTTAGTGTTCGGAATTTGTCCACAGACCACCGCCATGATGGTATGGCTTGGGTATCTATTCAAAGGTAAGCAATCTGCAGCTAGAAGTCTCTAGCAGATGAACAAGTTACTTACCTTCAGTAACACATTATCTGGTAGAGGAAATATCTAGCTGCAGATTCCTTACAGACCCACCCATGCCTTCCCGCTCTACGGACTCATTTGTTAGGGCTAGGGTTGCTCCTTTCCCAGAGCCCTAGTTATGACACACATTCAGTCACTTCATGGCTCTGCGCTTCTGGTGTGGAAAAGTGAAAAGTACTGATGTCCGCGTGCCTGTGTGGTGCCTATATAGGTGACTGCGACGTCATAACCGACACTAGCTACGACGTAACGCGGAGCCCAATGGAGCCACCCGAAGGCGCGCGCAAGTGGAACTGCTCATGCAAATGTTTTCGGATCGAGCCTCAAGTCTGGGGAATTCACTGGTAAGGAATCTTCAGCTAGATATTGTCTCTACCAGATAATGCGTTACCAAAGGTAAGTAACTTGTTCTTTCATGGATGATGTCCTGTGTTTTCTGACAATTGTCCCAGCATTCCTAGAAGAGCATGAGCTCTTTCATCAATTGGCGGGTTCAAGGTCAACCACCCCTAGTACTAAGCAATAGGAGTGGGAATTTCAAGACAGACAGCATGGCCATCGCTGCCCAAGGTGGACTTCAACTGACGCCACAGGTTATTGGATACTTAGAGGTAGTGATCCTGCCTCAGTAAGCAAGGTATATAATAATAATCTACCTCCTCTTCTCAAAATTCTATTTAAAGACCTCTACTGCTGCAGTAGGTTGGAAATTTCATAGGTTGGTAGGATTCGCTGTATAAAACCTAACTTTATGCCACGTCTTTTGTACCTTTCCCACTCATTGCCAATAAGTGTCCTTCCAGAGATGTTTAAATTCATTTGTAAGAAGGTATTATTAATGACCAGAGGCCCGTAAGTAAAGGGCATGAGTGCCCTTGATATCAAAAGGTGTATTTTGGCTGCACAACTCATCCCGGCTCTTACTTGGTTCTCCCCAGACACATATAAACCTTGGTGCCTCATGGAACAGGATGAATCAATGTTCCCCATCAGGCACCTGTCATGACTCTCCTGCAGACCTGTTGCAACTTGGGGAGCAGGATGTGGGCTACACAAGGGACACTGCAGTACTGGAACACAGCAGTTTGTTCACAGCAGGCCACAAAATGTCCCTCTTCTCTAACACCGGTGGTGGGAAACCTTGACTTTATCCCCAGATCAATAGACTAAGAGTACTTGACATGGAAAAACTGTGAAGCTATATGCCTTGGTGAGCTTTATGAGAGTGGGGCACCTAAAGCTTGAAATCAGTTGCGAAAGATTTCCTGCTGTGATCACATGAGCTCTACAGAATAACACAACTCTTGCACTGGGCAAAACAGCCCAAGTACATAGTCTGGGGAGTAGTGTGGAAATATGGATTTTTCTGGTCAGTTATGTCCCCTATCTTGGACCCCAACGGTTCTATGTGCGTGTCACAAGTACATGTATGTCCCCTCCAGTTCCAGTTATGAAGACGCAAATACATATGCGTCCACCGTCAACATGTCCTCTGTCAGATCCGCCATGAATAGGCCGGATATTCCATTCCTAAATATGAAAGGCCACCAGCTTTATATGGTTCACTTATGCCATTTTACAGTCCAGGCAAGTAGGCCCTGATTCTGTCATCAAAACTCCTTTTGCCTTCTGCCTCTGAAAGCTCCAGTCTGAGCCTGCATCTGTGACCATGAACTTTGTCTCATTCTCTGCGCGGCTCACGAAGCCTGACATCAGCCTATTCTCTGCCAAGAACTGTATTTCACCTTCGAATTATCTGCTTCCCCCTCAGCCGATGCATTTCTGCCTAGTAGCTTAAGTAAACATTCTTCCAGTCACCGAGCAAAAGGCCCGGCTTCTCTGCCCTTATGCAAGTAATTCATAGCCCTGTTACCATGGAATATTCCTACCCCCTCGCATTCAGTGTAGACACTTAGACGCTTGTACATGCACGCACAGTCAGTATAGAATAGATTCTGTCCGAGAGTCCTTCTTTCTTGGATAACATAGTTCTTTAAACATAGGATGTTAGATATGATTTGGGATTAGGTTGACTTGACCCCCCAGACTTTTCGTCTCCACACGTAGAGCTAAATGTCAAGCCCCCTTCACCCCCTAGTTACACGTCAATTACACGTCATACTGCTGCGCGCGCATCTATGCCAAGTATTATCTTATAGATCCACCTATACATGACATCACAACCAATTATGTTCCTTTTTACTCTTTATTACACCCATTTCTGGTTACGCAGACAAATTGTCATTTTCCTTATCAATTGTTACGCCTACTGTATTCGCTTCATTGTAATGTATGTTCTATAAAAGCCATTTCATGTCAATAATGTATGTACTTCACTTCCTGAACCTCCGGGGTGATGGAACTTGAAGCATCCGATTATAATCGATTACTGGAATAAAGCCCATTCCGAAACTCTAATATCACGGATTCTGCCTCTCATTTTACTGAGCTATTTTATAATGTTTCTGTATCAAATTCAGTCCCGGTAAAGGAAAATTATTTACCACATGATGGCGCCCGAATAGGGACACTTTCTCATCTCACGCGCCGGCGGTGAGTTGCAGGCCCGGTCTCCTGCCACAGCTGGACGGACAATAACGCGTACCAGCAGGATTTCCTGTATCTCCCTCCGGTCAAGCGGGGGCGACTGAGACTGCGATCAACACCCAGACGAGGCGGTGAGAAGTGCGAAGTATCCCGACCAGAGCCTAGCTGAGAGAGCAAGATCCGAGGTATACAGAGACCCACCAGTCCGAAGTCAAGCCCAGTGTCCGACGAGTCGAGTCGAGTCCAGTCCGGTTCAAGTTCAAGTTACTGAGGCCTTCCGTTTCCGAAGCTACCCGGTGAGTACCATTGCTGGGGAGGCATTTCTGACGTGCACATAGGTTGTGCCGGTCAAGACGGGTTTGGGTACACAAATCCGGTCTGCACTGTTTTAGCAGTGTATCTGTACTGTTTAGCAGTATATCAAGTATTCCGAAGTATCTAGTTATTGTCAAAAATTAAGCTTGGTGATTAGTTATGCAGACGATCATCATTGTTGTTTCAGTTAAAGGTTTAATGTTTAATGTTTAATATGTTTAAAAACGTCCTGTATAGTGTGGTATGAATGACTGTTCATTATCGTGTTTATTGTATTAAGTCTGTCCAAATTCAAGTATCAGGTCAGTTGGTCAAAATCAAGTATAAGGTCAGTTCTCAATATGCCGCTCTTCTCGAAATTAAGACAGATCACTACTAGAAAAGGGGTTCTCGAAGAAGCCGTTCCTATTCCTCCTAGGGACACTCCAGGGCACTTTATGTATCACAAACATGGCTTAGACGCTATATTATTTCTTGATTTATGGGTAGACTATACCAAGGGATTACCAGAAAGTCAGAGGTGGCCCGCAGCGGGGACCTGGGATGCAGAGTGCATCATAAAAGTCGAGGAAGAGTTATGGAGAAGGAAAGTCAGACAGTCACAGAAAGACGCCGTTGAGTTATGGCGTAAAGAATCTCATAGACGTACAGAAAAAGCACGTAGACAGGAAGAAAGGAATAAAGAAAGTTCAAATAAAGTTCAAGGAAATCTATTAATTGAGGAAGGTATCCGAGTGAAATCAGAACAAGTAGACAGACAAAGAAATGCCCTTATGAATGGTATGTATCCCCTTCTGGCCGAAGGATTACCTAAGGCTACTCCAGAGATACCGAAAGACTTGCCACCCCCATTATTCCCAATCAAGGTACATCCTAAGGGGCATCCTAGAACCGCAGAAGATGTTTTTCTTTCCTCATATTTAGATGACGCAGCTCCCGAGTATGCTAATTCCGCCCCACATAGACCGCATATCAGGGAGGTCTCACGCCAAGATCCAGCACCCGTATCCCTACAGCAACAAGTCGAGTCACAAGTTCCGGCAAGCACATCTGTTTCTGTATCTGTTCCTACAGCTACTTCTATAGCTGTGTCCACACCTATAGTTGCTGTGTCACGTTCAACGAATCCTTTCACACCCGACGCCCCAGATGGGGCCACGGGAGGTGCTACTAATATCTTTTCTACGCCACCTAGAATAAATAAACTTACTTTTCAAGAGTCAGCGCATTCACGTACACCCAAATTCGTAAGTGCTCGTGCACTTAAAGAGCTTCTCGTAGATTGTAGATATGATCCGGTGCCCGGTATAGAGGACGAAATGACCCTGGCCTCATTGCGTATCAGACGAGCCGCAGTATATTTAGCGAAGTTACCAGGAATGACTGCGCATCTAGACGAAATATATCATTTTGTCCGAACAGGGCGAGATCCAGAATGTATTAACAGAGCTATGGAGTACCAGAAAGTAGAGATACAGGGGGAACTGTTACGTTTCCTCATAAACTGTGTGATCAGAAATGTAGACCGACCGGGGGTAGACCCGGAAGCAATGAAAATTCTTACAAGATGGAGCCAGAATATATCAGAAGGGAGACATGATAAACAAAATTGTATAATAGCCATGTGCCGAAAGATCCGTAAAGAAATAGAACGCCTACACAAAGAGAGATTAGAGGCAGACGAGTTCGAACAAAGCGAGGAAGAAGGGTCAGGACTGCCCGCAGGACAGTCGGACACCATAGCCTATGTAGGTAGAGGAAGATCTTGTAATAGGAATCAGACTAGATGTCATACTGACTCAATACATCCGATATGTCCAGATAATAACAGGAATTTTCAAATACCTATAATTAATATAAGGTCTAACGAGCATTCGTTCCAAACCGCCGACAAACTACTCCGAGAACGAAGGGGTTATCATTTTCTCGATTCTATGGACGAACAAGATTTAGCCAGGGCAGCTGTCCATTGGGTGGACAGTCCCGGAAAATATAGTGATGATACAGTAGTACGCACATTTTTGAATCTCACCCCAGATGAACAGAGGTTAGCTGGGATTTATATGATTCAACAACTCATTATACTATATCGGAGTCAGCATTCGGACCCTGGTCCCTTACCTGACATACTGACTGAATTGCTTATGAATAAATGGAGAGGTCCAGGTACTAAATTAATTAAAGAAATTCTAGAATCAAGAAAGCAGTATATTCTTTTTGTATGTTCAGAGCATGTTTCATTGCCCGTCAAGGAAAGAACCACGTATCACATGGATAGACAGAATCCGTTACGAGAAGTGCACCCAATAAAAGGCGAGGACAACGAGTTTAGGCGCGTATTTGTATATACGCCCATATCAAAAATAGAATTGTTACAAATGAAGAAAGTGGTACCCAGTCATGACAAAGATCCAGCGGGTTTCCACCGAGAAATTAAAGACATGTTACTCATGGGAGAGTATACCTATCCCGACATTATGACAATATTAAAGGTATTGATGCCTGCTGGCATTTATGAAAAACTCAAGGAAAAAGAGTGGGAGGTAGGTGACCAAAAGATAGAATGGTCAGTGTTAGAAGCGGAAGAAAAGGCCCGAACTGCAGGAGCAGGACTTGGGGATAAAACTAAAGCATTACCAGGTTTATTAGTACAGGTACTGCCACGTCTATTAACTACGAAAAAGGAAGATTGGGGAACGATTTCAGCCTGTAAGCAGAAGCAAGATGAAGACACTAGTGATTACTATGCCCGATTTGAAAAATGTTTTGGTATAAATAGTGGCATAAAAGCAAGTAGCGAATCATACCCGCATCTGTTTGTAACAAAGTTAGTGGAAAATGCCCTGCCCCCAGTAAAGAATAGAGTATTAAAATTCGAAAGTACCTGGCAAGGTAACACTCCATCACAAATGTTACAAATGTTACAGTACCATCACAATAGAATTAGAGAAGAACAAGAACATGAACACAGACGCATGAAAGACACGAAAATGAAAATGCTAGTTTCCCAGACCGTTCCAGCTGAAGGACATAAAAAGGGTATGACACATTCCAATTCAGCAGGACCTGTAAAAGGGACATGCAATTATTGTAAAAAGCCAGGCCATTACGTACACGATTGTCCAGTTTTAAAACATAATATCGCCATAGGTAAAACACAAGAAAGATCACGGCCACTCAGACAAGATCAGAATGAACAAGGAGCTATGCAGCATGCCCAGGCCATGCCAGCCGCACAACAGCCAATACAGTTTGTGCCAGCTGCACCACCGTTGCCTGTTGCTGCCACACAGACAACAACACGACAAATGTATCAGACCGCACAGTATGAATATCCTGAGTATCAGCGTTACGCATGAACAAGCCTAGAGAGGGAAGTTGATTTACCCCTTATCGAGATTCCTGTAGATCAAGAAGGACCTTATGTACATAGTGAATTATTAGGCCAAGATAGGAAATTTTTACTCGATACAGGGGCAAGTCGAACAACTATAAAACGTAGTGAAGTTCCAGGGGCACCCCTCTCAGGCTATTTCCCTTGGTTTTTCAGGAAAACCTATTGTTAATGAAGTGTCACAACCACTGCCACTTACGATAGGACCTCTGACCCGAACTACAGATTTATTGCTTACTAAATCATGTCCAGAAAATCTGTTAGGAATTAAAACCTTGAAAGCTCTAGGAGCCATAATATGTTGTTCTCCGGAAGGTGTAAGGTTGTTTTTGCGTGATTTTAAAGGTCACTATGTGTCTAGAGACATGGATCCCCGACTGCAGATTTTACCTACACGTCTATGGGCACAAGGCCCTACTGATGTTGGATGCATGAATATTACACCATATCGAGTCACATTAAAGGCAGGAGTGGTGCTACCACGAATGCGACAATACAAGTTACCACCAGATGCTGTAGTGGCTTTACTACAAATCATTGACGAGCTCATTGCCCAAGGAGTAGTTGTGGAAACAGACTCCAATATATGTAATTCACCGATAATTCCGATTCTTAAACGAACAGATCCAAAGGCCCCGCCAGTATATCGATTGGTTATTGATCTGCGCGAATTAAACAAGTGCATTGTGCCACAATTTCCTGTGGTGCCAGATATCTCGTCATTACTGACAGCCATTGATTCCGAAGCAACATTCTTTACTGTAATTGATCTCAAGAATGCCTTTTTCAGCGTCCCAATAGATCCGGAAAGCCAATATTTGTTCGGATTTAGTTTAAATGGACGTAGCTTTAAATTCTCACGCGCACCTCAAGGATTTACAGAAAGCCCCAGCATCTATAGCCAAGCACTGAAAAGAGAACTAGACAGTATCCACATGCCAGTTAACACTGCTCTGCTTCAATACGTCGATGATCTGCTGATCACCGCAAGAAGCGAACCAGAATGTGAAAAAGCATCACTGACAGTTTTACAATTTCTAGCCGAAAAGGGGCACAAGGTGTCCCCTTCTAAGCTGCAATTCTGTGTCCAGCGAGTTGTTTATCTTGGACACTCGCTGTCCAAGGAGGGAAGGCAGCTTACACCAGACCGCATTCAGTTAATAGCTAACATGCCAATACCCAAGACACAAAAGGAGGTGCGGGCTTTCATAGGCCTCACTTCATACTGTAGACAGTGGATCCCTCAGTATGCATTTCTAGCAAAACCACTCATCCAGTTGACAACCCAGGAGGCAGCCACATCGACTGTTCTCCCTTGGACTCAAGAACATACACACGCTGTTGAAAGCCTAAAGAAAGCTTTATGTCAAGCACCTGTTTTAGCAACGCCATGTTACAGAAAACAGTTTACACTCTTCGTTACAGAACGCGAAGGTACTGCCTTGTCAGTACTCACACAGGAACAAGCAGGAGCACACAAACCATGTGCTTATTTTTCTAGTACATTAGATCCCGTAGCTCAGGCTTTGCCTGCATGCCTAAAATCAGTAGCAGCGACAGCTTTAGCAATCAGACAAAGCGATGCTATAGTGTTAGGACATCCATTGACAGTTCAAGTACCACACGCAGTAGAGGTCCTTGTGAATAGAACGCAAACACAACACTTGACTATAGCGCGACTTACAGGATACGAACTTACATTGTTTCAGCCACATATAGAAATCAGACGCTGTAACACATTGAATCCTGCCACACTTTTGCCAGTAACCGGAACAGACCCACTAGCCCATGACTGTATTGAAGTCATTACTGTAACGACAAAACCCAGACAAGACTTGACCGATGTTCCATTGTCCGATCCAGACCTGACGTTGTATGTAGATGGCTCATGTATGAGAACAAGTACAGGAGAGTTAGTGGCCGCTTACGCAGTCACAACAGATACTGAAGTCATTGAAACTAATCGTATAAATACTTTGTCAGCTCAAGCCGCAGAGCTCATCGCTCTGACACAAGCCTGTATTCAAGCCACAAGTAAAAAGGTCAACATATACACTGATTCACGTTATGCATTCGGAGTTGTACATGACTTCGGCGTGCTGTGGCGAGAGAGAGGTTATTTAACTTCCCACGGTGCCCACATTCAGCACGGACCCCTCATTCATGCCTTATTAGATGCAATACATCTACCTACTGCAATATCAATTATGAAATGTAAGGCTCATACAAAGATTACTGATATCATTTCCCAAGGCAATGATCTAGCCGACAGAACGGCTAAACAGACGGCTCAAACTCAAACCCCCGACATGACAAAGACAATAGTCCCGATACCGACACATTGTATGACAGTTAAAGATCCTACTCTTGACGTGATAGACATACAGACACATGCTACACCAGACGAAATAAAGACATGGACTGAATTAGGAGGGATCCAAACGGACCAAGGATGGATGATGAAGGAAAAGTCTGTATGGTTCCTTCCTGATTCAATGGTCCAAGTTATAATTAACACAATACATAGTCCAGCACATCTAGGAGAAAAAGCTATGCTAGACAGCATTCAACACATTTGGTTTAATAAACATTTACGAGCAGCAGCCAAACAAAAGGTCCGTACCTGTATGATCTGTTGCCAGTTTAATCCAGGAAAAAGCGTTCCCGTAGAACAGGGTGGATTTCATCCTCCTAATAATCCTTTTGAAGTACTCCAGATGGACTATATCCAGATGGAACGATGTCGAGGATTCAAATATGTTCTCGTAGTTGTCTGCGCTCTGTCCCGTTGGACAGAGGCGTACCCGGTTTCAGATTACACTGCCCCGACTACTGCCAAACAGTTGGTTCGAGAATTCTTCCCACGATACGGTTTACCACGTGTTGTTCACTCAGATAACGGCCAGCCGTTCTCATCCGAATTAATGAAACACGTTTCACTTCTGTTAGGTTATCAGTGGAAATTCCACTGTGTCCGACACCCCGAGGCAGCAGGTCTCGTAGAAAGACATAACCAGATACTGAAAATCAGAATGTCCAAAATATGCAGAGAAAAAGGTGTCGACTGGGTAGTAGCGTTACCCGTTGCACTCTTTTACATGAGAATGGTAGCACACTCACGAACAGGGCTATCCCCGTATGAGGTGATCTTCGGTAGACCACCAAATATGTGGGGGACGCCTATACCACGAAAAATAACTGATGTTGACTGTAATATGCTGACAGATTACTTGGCTTCCTTGATGTCTGCACTACAATCTTGTCGTTCACAGGTAGCTGCAGCCTTTCCTGACAACACTGAGGTGAAACCCCATGACGTAGTTCCGGGGGATCTCGTCTTTGTGAGGAATTTCGACCGAAAGACTCAGCTGGAGCCCAGGTGGAAAGCACCCAAGTTGGTCCTGCTGACCACAAGGACAGCCGTGAAGATCGAGGGCCGCAAGGGCTGGATTCATTCAAGTCATATCAAGAAATTTCATGGACTATCCTCGGATATAGACATTGTGCCCTGCACTCCCTCACAGACTGATTCAAAACTTCCTTTGGTTGAAAAGACTGAAACAGAACTTTACAAAGTTAAGTTGAGGCCTAGAACGTCAGACGGTTTGATTGTTTAAGTCCTCTCCTAGGTGAAGCGGTTGAATCTGTCTCTGACATGTATCCTCTAGACCTGAATCATGGACAGTCGCGAAAAATGATGAAACGACAGGCGTATTGTAAATCACTGCGTAGCCACTGCATAGTGACATTATTAATTCTGTTTTTATTAAGTCTTTTAATAATTGTTACAAGTATGTTGTTGCACATATATTACCCTATTTCCAGACATGTTTATAATGTTGCTGCTGAACATTCTTTTAGTGACTTACCTCCGCATGAATTGTCTTATAGACTTGCGCTGCGCAATAACACTTTCATTAGTATGTTACATCATTCCCATCAGACTAGTAATGCTACTAATTGTTGGGTGTGTGGTCGGCTCCCTCCCTATCAGAATTATGAAGGAGTCCTGCCATTCTTTCCACACCCATTTACACACAATGGCTCCTGTGGAGCATGGTTCAGTTTAATCAATTCCATAGACTCAGACACAGCAGTTTACCAAGATCATTGGGTATGGGGAAACCTGAACCTAGTTTTACTCAAAGTCTGCTACCCAGACAAGGAGGGTCGCCCCAAAAGAACAGGAACTGATCTAGAAAATGAAGTATATGGATTAGGTAATTTTACACCTAATCTCATGATTCTAAATGTCGTATCCGAAATTGAACTAGTCTTACCCACCATGTCAGTATTCCCAGCGAACGGTGAATTATGTGTAAGAAAAGTTGGTTCCATACATATGGGCCATAGTAAATGCACCACTACAGTAGAATTCAGTGATCAAGGCAAATGTTCATTTAGAGCTTCTCGCCATTCCTACTTTGTATGTGGTCAGACTGCATATATGCGTTTACCTCTAGATTGGGATGGTACCTGCTACATTGCATTCCTTTTGCCACCTGTTTTCCTAGCTCCTCCTGATTATTATAGAAATATTCATTTAGTACACAATAGAGAGCGGAGAGATCTCCCAATTGTCGATTATACTGAGACGGCATGGGACAAGTATGTAGATTTCAATAAAGGCATCTTTCCCTATATAGGTACAGTTACTAATAGTAAGCTGATACGTAGATTAACTAGAACCCTTGAAGCAGTAGTGAATGAGACTATTTCCGCCTTAGGCAATTTAACAGAAGAGCAGTCTGCTATGCGGATTGTTGTGCTTCAAAATCGTCTTGTCCTTGACGTCGTCCTGGCTGATAGGGGCGGAGCTTGTAGGGTCATCGGATCAAGCTGCTGCGTATTCATACCAGAAAATTCGCCATCTGTATATAAAGCCATCACTCGCCTTCATAAGATTGTAAGCCAGATACACCAGAACCCAGGCACTTGGACTTGGTCCAGTTGGTTTTGGAATGTGATATCAGCCTGGGGATGGAGAGTTTTATCCTTCCTAGGTATTGGCCTTCTCCTACTATTCAGTTGCTGTCTATGTCTACAATGTGGACCAGCGATCTGTGGTCTGTGTACCACATCGTGTATTCCACCACCAAGATTTCATTCGTCACGGAAGAAGAAAGAAGAACAAATGATGCTATATGAACAGATCAATGGATTAATGAAGATTGATATCTCTTGAAGGGCAAGTAGGGGACAAGGAGGGAATGTGGAAATATGGATTTTTCTGGTCAGTTATGTCCCCTATCTTGGACCCCAACGGTTCTATGTGCGTGTCACAAGTACATGTATGTCCCCTCCAGTTCCAGTTATGAAGACGCAAATACATATGCGTCCACCGTCAACATGTCCTCTGTCAGATCCGCCATGAATAGGCCGGATATTCCATTCCTAAATATGAAAGGCCACCAGCTTTATATGGTTCACTTATGCCATTTTACAGTCCAGGCAAGTAGGCCCTGATTCTGTCATCAAAACTCCTTTTGCCTTCTGCCTCTGAAAGCTCCAGTCTGAGCCTGCATCTGTGACCATGAACTTTGTCTCATTCTCTGCGCGGCTCACGAAGCCTGACATCAGCCTATTCTCTGCCAAGAACTGTATTTCACCTTCGAATTATCTGCTTCCCCCTCAGCCGATGCATTCCTGCCTAGTAGCTTAAGTAAACATTCTTCCAGTCACCGAGCAAAAGGCCCGGCTTCTCTGCCCTTATGCAAGTAATTCATAGCCCTGTTACCATGGAATATTCCTACCCCCTCGCATTCAGTGTAGACACTTAGACGCTTGTACATGCACGCACAGTCAGTATAGAATAGATTCTGTCCGAGAGTCCTTCTTTCTTGGATAACATAGTTCTTTAAACATAGGATGTTAGATATGATTTGGGATTAGGTTGACTTGACCCCCCAGACTTTTCGTCTCCACACGTAGAGCTAAATGTCAAGCCCCCTTCACCCCCTAGTTACACGTCAATTACACGTCATACTGCTGCGCGCGCATCTATGCCAAGTATTATCTTATAGATCCACCTATACATGACATCACAACCAATTATGTTCCTTTTTACTCTTTATTACACCCATTTCTGGTTACGCAGACAAATTGTCATTTTCCTTATCAATTGTTACGCCTACTGTATTCGCTTCATTGTAATGTATGTTCTATAAAAGCCATTTCATGTCAATAATGTATGTACTTCACTTCCTGAACCTCCGGGGTGATGGAACTTGAAGCATCCGATTATAATCGATTACTGGAATAAAGCCCATTCCGAAACTCTAATATCACGGATTCTGCCTCTCATTTTACTGAGCTATTTTATAATGTTTCTGTATCAAATTCAGTCCCGGTAAAGGAAAATTATTTACCACATGATGGCGCCCGAATAGGGACACTTTCTCATCTCACGCGCCGGCGGTGAGTTGCAGGCCCGGTCTCCTGCCACAGCTGGACGGACAATAACGCGTACCAGCAGGATTTCCTGTATCTCCCTCCGGTCAAGCGGGGGCGACTGAGACTGCGATCAACACCCAGACGAGGCGGTGAGAAGTGCGAAGTATCCCGACCAGAGCCTAGCTGAGAGAGCAAGATCCGAGGTATACAGAGACCCACCAGTCCGAAGTCAAGCCCAGTGTCCGACGAGTCGAGTCGAGTCCAGTCCGGTTCAAGTTCAAGTTACTGAGGCCTTCCGTTTCCGAAGCTACCCGGTGAGTACCATTGCTGGGGAGGCATTTCTGACGTGCACATAGGTTGTGCCGGTCAAGACGGGTTTGGGTACACAAATCCGGTCTGCACTGTTTTAGCAGTGTATCTGTACTGTTTAGCAGTATATCAAGTATTCCGAAGTATCTAGTTATTGTCAAAAATTAAGCTTGGTGATTAGTTATGCAGACGATCATCATTGTTGTTTCAGTTAAAGGTTTAATGTTTAATGTTTAATATGTTTAAAAACGTCCTGTATAGTGTGGTATGAATGACTGTTCATTATCGTGTTTATTGTATTAAGTCTGTCCAAATTCAAGTATCAGGTCAGTTGGTCAAAATCAAGTATAAGGTCAGTTCTCAATATGCCGCTCTTCTCGAAATTAAGACAGATCACTACTAGAAAAGGGGTTCTCGAAGAAGCCGTTCCTATTCCTCCTAGGGACACTCCAGGGCACTTTATGTATCACAAACATGGCTTAGACGCTATATTATTTCTTGATTTATGGGTAGACTATACCAAGGGATTACCAGAAAGTCAGAGGTGGCCCGCAGCGGGGACCTGGGATGCAGAGTGCATCATAAAAGTCGAGGAAGAGTTATGGAGAAGGAAAGTCAGACAGTCACAGAAAGACGCCGTTGAGTTATGGCGTAAAGAATCTCATAGACGTACAGAAAAAGCACGTAGACAGGAAGAAAGGAATAAAGAAAGTTCAAATAAAGTTCAAGGAAATCTATTAATTGAGGAAGGTATCCGAGTGAAATCAGAACAAGTAGACAGACAAAGAAATGCCCTTATGAATGGTATGTATCCCCTTCTGGCCGAAGGATTACCTAAGGCTACTCCAGAGATACCGAAAGACTTGCCACCCCCATTATTCCCAATCAAGGTACATCCTAAGGGGCATCCTAGAACCGCAGAAGATGTTTTTCTTTCCTCATATTTAGATGACGCAGCTCCCGAGTATGCTAATTCCGCCCCACATAGACCGCATATCAGGGAGGTCTCACGCCAAGATCCAGCACCCGTATCCCTACAGCAACAAGTCGAGTCACAAGTTCCGGCAAGCACATCTGTTTCTGTATCTGTTCCTACAGCTACTTCTATAGCTGTGTCCACACCTATAGTTGCTGTGTCACGTTCAACGAATCCTTTCACACCCGACGCCCCAGATGGGGCCACGGGAGGTGCTACTAATATCTTTTCTACGCCACCTAGAATAAATAAACTTACTTTTCAAGAGTCAGCGCATTCACGTACACCCAAATTCGTAAGTGCTCGTGCACTTAAAGAGCTTCTCGTAGATTGTAGATATGATCCGGTGCCCGGTATAGAGGACGAAATGACCCTGGCCTCATTGCGTATCAGACGAGCCGCAGTATATTTAGCGAAGTTACCAGGAATGACTGCGCATCTAGACGAAATATATCATTTTGTCCGAACAGGGCGAGATCCAGAATGTATTAACAGAGCTATGGAGTACCAGAAAGTAGAGATACAGGGGGAACTGTTACGTTTCCTCATAAACTGTGTGATCAGAAATGTAGACCGACCGGGGGTAGACCCGGAAGCAATGAAAATTCTTACAAGATGGAGCCAGAATATATCAGAAGGGAGACATGATAAACAAAATTGTATAATAGCCATGTGCCGAAAGATCCGTAAAGAAATAGAACGCCTACACAAAGAGAGATTAGAGGCAGACGAGTTCGAACAAAGCGAGGAAGAAGGGTCAGGACTGCCCGCAGGACAGTCGGACACCATAGCCTATGTAGGTAGAGGAAGATCTTGTAATAGGAATCAGACTAGATGTCATACTGACTCAATACATCCGATATGTCCAGATAATAACAGGAATTTTCAAATACCTATAATTAATATAAGGTCTAACGAGCATTCGTTCCAAACCGCCGACAAACTACTCCGAGAACGAAGGGGTTATCATTTTCTCGATTCTATGGACGAACAAGATTTAGCCAGGGCAGCTGTCCATTGGGTGGACAGTCCCGGAAAATATAGTGATGATACAGTAGTACGCACATTTTTGAATCTCACCCCAGATGAACAGAGGTTAGCTGGGATTTATATGATTCAACAACTCATTATACTATATCGGAGTCAGCATTCGGACCCTGGTCCCTTACCTGACATACTGACTGAATTGCTTATGAATAAATGGAGAGGTCCAGGTACTAAATTAATTAAAGAAATTCTAGAATCAAGAAAGCAGTATATTCTTTTTGTATGTTCAGAGCATGTTTCATTGCCCGTCAAGGAAAGAACCACGTATCACATGGATAGACAGAATCCGTTACGAGAAGTGCACCCAATAAAAGGCGAGGACAACGAGTTTAGGCGCGTATTTGTATATACGCCCATATCAAAAATAGAATTGTTACAAATGAAGAAAGTGGTACCCAGTCATGACAAAGATCCAGCGGGTTTCCACCGAGAAATTAAAGACATGTTACTCATGGGAGAGTATACCTATCCCGACATTATGACAATATTAAAGGTATTGATGCCTGCTGGCATTTATGAAAAACTCAAGGAAAAAGAGTGGGAGGTAGGTGACCAAAAGATAGAATGGTCAGTGTTAGAAGCGGAAGAAAAGGCCCGAACTGCAGGAGCAGGACTTGGGGATAAAACTAAAGCATTACCAGGTTTATTAGTACAGGTACTGCCACGTCTATTAACTACGAAAAAGGAAGATTGGGGAACGATTTCAGCCTGTAAGCAGAAGCAAGATGAAGACACTAGTGATTACTATGCCCGATTTGAAAAATGTTTTGGTATAAATAGTGGCATAAAAGCAAGTAGCGAATCATACCCGCATCTGTTTGTAACAAAGTTAGTGGAAAATGCCCTGCCCCCAGTAAAGAATAGAGTATTAAAATTCGAAAGTACCTGGCAAGGTAACACTCCATCACAAATGTTACAAATGTTACAGTACCATCACAATAGAATTAGAGAAGAACAAGAACATGAACACAGACGCATGAAAGACACGAAAATGAAAATGCTAGTTTCCCAGACCGTTCCAGCTGAAGGACATAAAAAGGGTATGACACATTCCAATTCAGCAGGACCTGTAAAAGGGACATGCAATTATTGTAAAAAGCCAGGCCATTACGTACACGATTGTCCAGTTTTAAAACATAATATCGCCATAGGTAAAACACAAGAAAGATCACGGCCACTCAGACAAGATCAGAATGAACAAGGAGCTATGCAGCATGCCCAGGCCATGCCAGCCGCACAACAGCCAATACAGTTTGTGCCAGCTGCACCACCGTTGCCTGTTGCTGCCACACAGACAACAACACGACAAATGTATCAGACCGCACAGTATGAATATCCTGAGTATCAGCGTTACGCATGAACAAGCCTAGAGAGGGAAGTTGATTTACCCCTTATCGAGATTCCTGTAGATCAAGAAGGACCTTATGTACATAGTGAATTATTAGGCCAAGATAGGAAATTTTTACTCGATACAGGGGCAAGTCGAACAACTATAAAACGTAGTGAAGTTCCAGGGGCACCCCTCTCAGGCTATTTCCCTTGGTTTTTCAGGAAAACCTATTGTTAATGAAGTGTCACAACCACTGCCACTTACGATAGGACCTCTGACCCGAACTACAGATTTATTGCTTACTAAATCATGTCCAGAAAATCTGTTAGGAATTAAAACCTTGAAAGCTCTAGGAGCCATAATATGTTGTTCTCCGGAAGGTGTAAGGTTGTTTTTGCGTGATTTTAAAGGTCACTATGTGTCTAGAGACATGGATCCCCGACTGCAGATTTTACCTACACGTCTATGGGCACAAGGCCCTACTGATGTTGGATGCATGAATATTACACCATATCGAGTCACATTAAAGGCAGGAGTGGTGCTACCACGAATGCGACAATACAAGTTACCACCAGATGCTGTAGTGGCTTTACTACAAATCATTGACGAGCTCATTGCCCAAGGAGTAGTTGTGGAAACAGACTCCAATATATGTAATTCACCGATAATTCCGATTCTTAAACGAACAGATCCAAAGGCCCCGCCAGTATATCGATTGGTTATTGATCTGCGCGAATTAAACAAGTGCATTGTGCCACAATTTCCTGTGGTCCCAGATATCTCGTCATTACTGACAGCCATTGATTCCGAAGCAACATTCTTTACTGTAATTGATCTCAAGAATGCCTTTTTCAGCGTCCCAATAGATCCGGAAAGCCAATATTTGTTCGGATTTAGTTTAAATGGACGTAGCTTTAAATTCTCACGCGCACCTCAAGGATTTACAGAAAGCCCCAGCATCTATAGCCAAGCACTGAAAAGAGAACTAGACAGTATCCACATGCCAGTTAACACTGCTCTGCTTCAATACGTCGATGATCTGCTGATCACCGCAAGAAGCGAACCAGAATGTGAAAAAGCATCACTGACAGTTTTACAATTTCTAGCCGAAAAGGGGCACAAGGTGTCCCCTTCTAAGCTGCAATTCTGTGTCCAGCGAGTTGTTTATCTTGGACACTCGCTGTCCAAGGAGGGAAGGCAGCTTACACCAGACCGCATTCAGTTAATAGCTAACATGCCAATACCCAAGACACAAAAGGAGGTGCGGGCTTTCATAGGCCTCACTTCATACTGTAGACAGTGGATCCCTCAGTATGCATTTCTAGCAAAACCACTCATCCAGTTGACAACCCAGGAGGCAGCCACATCGACTGTTCTCCCTTGGACTCAAGAACATACACACGCTGTTGAAAGCCTAAAGAAAGCTTTATGTCAAGCACCTGTTTTAGCAACGCCATGTTACAGAAAACAGTTTACACTCTTCGTTACAGAACGCGAAGGTACTGCCTTGTCAGTACTCACACAGGAACAAGCAGGAGCACACAAACCATGTGCTTATTTTTCTAGTACATTAGATCCCGTAGCTCAGGCTTTGCCTGCATGCCTAAAATCAGTAGCAGCGACAGCTTTAGCAATCAGACAAAGCGATGCTATAGTGTTAGGACATCCATTGACAGTTCAAGTACCACACGCAGTAGAGGTCCTTGTGAATAGAACGCAAACACAACACTTGACTATAGCGCGACTTACAGGATACGAACTTACATTGTTTCAGCCACATATAGAAATCAGACGCTGTAACACATTGAATCCTGCCACACTTTTGCCAGTAACCGGAACAGACCCACTAGCCCATGACTGTATTGAAGTCATTACTGTAACGACAAAACCCAGACAAGACTTGACCGATGTTCCATTGTCCGATCCAGACCTGACGTTGTATGTAGATGGCTCATGTATGAGAACAAGTACAGGAGAGTTAGTGGCCGCTTACGCAGTCACAACAGATACTGAAGTCATTGAAACTAATCGTATAAATACTTTGTCAGCTCAAGCCGCAGAGCTCATCGCTCTGACACAAGCCTGTATTCAAGCCACAAGTAAAAAGGTCAACATATACACTGATTCACGTTATGCATTCGGAGTTGTACATGACTTCGGCGTGCTGTGGCGAGAGAGAGGTTATTTAACTTCCCACGGTGCCCACATTCAGCACGGACCCCTCATTCATGCCTTATTAGATGCAATACATCTACCTACTGCAATATCAATTATGAAATGTAAGGCTCATACAAAGATTACTGATATCATTTCCCAAGGCAATGATCTAGCCGACAGAACGGCTAAACAGACGGCTCAAACTCAAACCCCCGACATGACAAAGACAATAGTCCCGATACCGACACATTGTATGACAGTTAAAGATCCTACTCTTGACGTGATAGACATACAGACACATGCTACACCAGACGAAATAAAGACATGGACTGAATTAGGAGGGATCCAAACGGACCAAGGATGGATGATGAAGGAAAAGTCTGTATGGTTCCTTCCTGATTCAATGGTCCAAGTTATAATTAACACAATACATAGTCCAGCACATCTAGGAGAAAAAGCTATGCTAGACAGCATTCAACACATTTGGTTTAATAAACATTTACGAGCAGCAGCCAAACAAAAGGTCCGTACCTGTATGATCTGTTGCCAGTTTAATCCAGGAAAAAGCGTTCCCGTAGAACAGGGTGGATTTCATCCTCCTAATAATCCTTTTGAAGTACTCCAGATGGACTATATCCAGATGGAACGATGTCGAGGATTCAAATATGTTCTCGTAGTTGTCTGCGCTCTGTCCCGTTGGACAGAGGCGTACCCGGTTTCAGATTACACTGCCCCGACTACTGCCAAACAGTTGGTTCGAGAATTCTTCCCACGATACGGTTTACCACGTGTTGTTCACTCAGATAACGGCCAGCCGTTCTCATCCGAATTAATGAAACACGTTTCACTTCTGTTAGGTTATCAGTGGAAATTCCACTGTGTCCGACACCCCGAGGCAGCAGGTCTCGTAGAAAGACATAACCAGATACTGAAAATCAGAATGTCCAAAATATGCAGAGAAAAAGGTGTCGACTGGGTAGTAGCGTTACCCGTTGCACTCTTTTACATGAGAATGGTAGCACACTCACGAACAGGGCTATCCCCGTATGAGGTGATCTTCGGTAGACCACCAAATATGTGGGGGACGCCTATACCACGAAAAATAACTGATGTTGACTGTAATATGCTGACAGATTACTTGGCTTCCTTGATGTCTGCACTACAATCTTGTCGTTCACAGGTAGCTGCAGCCTTTCCTGACAACACTGAGGTGAAACCCCATGACGTAGTTCCGGGGGATCTCGTCTTTGTGAGGAATTTCGACCGAAAGACTCAGCTGGAGCCCAGGTGGAAAGCACCCAAGTTGGTCCTGCTGACCACAAGGACAGCCGTGAAGATCGAGGGCCGCAAGGGCTGGATTCATTCAAGTCATATCAAGAAATTTCATGGACTATCCTCGGATATAGACATTGTGCCCTGCACTCCCTCACAGACTGATTCAAAACTTCCTTTGGTTGAAAAGACTGAAACAGAACTTTACAAAGTTAAGTTGAGGCCTAGAACGTCAGACGGTTTGATTGTTTAAGTCCTCTCCTAGGTGAAGCGGTTGAATCTGTCTCTGACATGTATCCTCTAGACCTGAATCATGGACAGTCGCGAAAAATGATGAAACGACAGGCGTATTGTAAATCACTGCGTAGCCACTGCATAGTGACATTATTAATTCTGTTTTTATTAAGTCTTTTAATAATTGTTACAAGTATGTTGTTGCACATATATTACCCTATTTCCAGACATGTTTATAATGTTGCTGCTGAACATTCTTTTAGTGACTTACCTCCGCATGAATTGTCTTATAGACTTGCGCTGCGCAATAACACTTTCATTAGTATGTTACATCATTCCCATCAGACTAGTAATGCTACTAATTGTTGGGTGTGTGGTCGGCTCCCTCCCTATCAGAATTATGAAGGAGTCCTGCCATTCTTTCCACACCCATTTACACACAATGGCTCCTGTGGAGCATGGTTCAGTTTAATCAATTCCATAGACTCAGACACAGCAGTTTACCAAGATCATTGGGTATGGGGAAACCTGAACCTAGTTTTACTCAAAGTCTGCTACCCAGACAAGGAGGGTCGCCCCAAAAGAACAGGAACTGATCTAGAAAATGAAGTATATGGATTAGGTAATTTTACACCTAATCTCATGATTCTAAATGTCGTATCCGAAATTGAACTAGTCTTACCCACCATGTCAGTATTCCCAGCGAACGGTGAATTATGTGTAAGAAAAGTTGGTTCCATACATATGGGCCATAGTAAATGCACCACTACAGTAGAATTCAGTGATCAAGGCAAATGTTCATTTAGAGCTTCTCGCCATTCCTACTTTGTATGTGGTCAGACTGCATATATGCGTTTACCTCTAGATTGGGATGGTACCTGCTACATTGCATTCCTTTTGCCACCTGTTTTCCTAGCTCCTCCTGATTATTATAGAAATATTCATTTAGTACACAATAGAGAGCGGAGAGATCTCCCAATTGTCGATTATACTGAGACGGCATGGGACAAGTATGTAGATTTCAATAAAGGCATCTTTCCCTATATAGGTACAGTTACTAATAGTAAGCTGATACGTAGATTAACTAGAACCCTTGAAGCAGTAGTGAATGAGACTATTTCCGCCTTAGGCAATTTAACAGAAGAGCAGTCTGCTATGCGGATTGTTGTGCTTCAAAATCGTCTTGTCCTTGACGTCGTCCTGGCTGATAGGGGCGGAGCTTGTAGGGTCATCGGATCAAGCTGCTGCGTATTCATACCAGAAAATTCGCCATCTGTATATAAAGCCATCACTCGCCTTCATAAGATTGTAAGCCAGATACACCAGAACCCAGGCACTTGGACTTGGTCCAGTTGGTTTTGGAATGTGATATCAGCCTGGGGATGGAGAGTTTTATCCTTCCTAGGTATTGGCCTTCTCCTACTATTCAGTTGCTGTCTATGTCTACAATGTGGACCAGCGATCTGTGGTCTGTGTACCACATCGTGTATTCCACCACCAAGATTTCATTCGTCACGGAAGAAGAAAGAAGAACAAATGATGCTATATGAACAGATCAATGGATTAATGAAGATTGATATCTCTTGAAGGGCAAGTAGGGGACAAGGAGGGAATGTGGAAATATGGATTTTTCTGGTCAGTTATGTCCCCTATCTTGGACCCCAACGGTTCTATGTGCGTGTCACAAGTACATGTATGTCCCCTCCAGTTCCAGTTATGAAGACGCAAATACATATGCGTCCACCGTCAACATGTCCTCTGTCAGATCCGCCATGAATAGGCCGGATATTCCATTCCTAAATATGAAAGGCCACCAGCTTTATATGGTTCACTTATGCCATTTTACAGTCCAGGCAAGTAGGCCCTGATTCTGTCATCAAAACTCCTTTTGCCTTCTGCCTCTGAAAGCTCCAGTCTGAGCCTGCATCTGTGACCATGAACTTTGTCTCATTCTCTGCGCGGCTCACGAAGCCTGACATCAGCCTATTCTCTGCCAAGAACTGTATTTCACCTTCGAATTATCTGCTTCCCCCTCAGCCGATGCATTCCTGCCTAGTAGCTTAAGTAAACATTCTTCCAGTCACCGAGCAAAAGGCCCGGCTTCTCTGCCCTTATGCAAGTAATTCATAGCCCTGTTACCATGGAATATTCCTACCCCCTCGCATTCAGTGTAGACACTTAGACGCTTGTACATGCACGCACAGTCAGTATAGAATAGATTCTGTCCGAGAGTCCTTCTTTCTTGGATAACATAGTTCTTTAAACATAGGATGTTAGATATGATTTGGGATTAGGTTGACTTGACCCCCCAGACTTTTCGTCTCCACACGTAGAGCTAAATGTCAAGCCCCCTTCACCCCCTAGTTACACGTCAATTACACGTCATACTGCTGCGCGCGCATCTATGCCAAGTATTATCTTATAGATCCACCTATACATGACATCACAACCAATTATGTTCCTTTTTACTCTTTATTACACCCATTTCTGGTTACGCAGACAAATTGTCATTTTCCTTATCAATTGTTACGCCTACTGTATTCGCTTCATTGTAATGTATGTTCTATAAAAGCCATTTCATGTCAATAATGTATGTACTTCACTTCCTGAACCTCCGGGGTGATGGAACTTGAAGCATCCGATTATAATCGATTACTGGAATAAAGCCCATTCCGAAACTCTAATATCACGGATTCTGCCTCTCATTTTACTGAGCTATTTTATAATGTTTCTGTATCAAATTCAGTCCCGGTAAAGGAAAATTATTTACCACAGTAGGGAGAAGATTGTGATGGAGAATATGTTCTCAGATGGAGAAACCAATAAAGCATCATCATTGCTTTATACAGTGCTTTATAAACCCATAACCCTAACTCAATTAACAAATACCATCACTTGGTCTACAGACCTCCTCCACCTTAACTTGACTTGACTTGACTGAAGGGGACTGGCTTTTGATATGGAGGGGAGTAAAGAAATCCACAGCCTGCACCAACAGAGGAGGAATACCTTCAAAATGTATGCCAAAATGATATCTGACCCTGATTTGCCTACGGTCTACAATGGGAGTCTCTGATTCATGTTGGAGGGGACGTAGATCATGAGGGACATACCTCCACAGATTGTGGAGTTGCCCACATTTACGACTGTACTGAGAAGAGGTCTTCACGGCTGTAAAAGATACAACAAATGTGATACTACCAGTGGTTTCCCTTCATTGGGTCACTAGAAGAGGAAGACATCTGCTCTCTCTCTATGTTCAAACTGCTAACTCCTCTGCTGTTGGGAGCCAAATTAGAGATAGCCCAAGGATGACAGAGCACGTCAATGGGTCAACGGTGGTTCAAAATATGGATGATACACACAATGAAGCGCTTTACAGCAATGTTGAAGGATGCATTATCCCATTTCAACATATGGGCCCCCTTTCATACATACTTAAAGCAAGACACAATAGTGCCACAACCCCCAGAACTGCCAACACAGGAAACACCACAAAAAAGGTTGAGAAGGTGGGACTGCCCTACCCACTCATGGACCTATGGGGTTTACATGCATTAGGTGGACCTTGGGGTGACTTAAAGAGGCATCCGTAGACCCTCCCTCTACTCACCTGTTTTTTCTCTAACGCACCCCACTGGGATCCCCCACTACAAGCTTGAATGTTGCTCAATAGCGATTTCTACTACATTGTCTTTCAGCCATGTAGCTTGTTCAGCATTGTATTGCCTTGGCCTTGGAAAAGATTTTAAATAAAGTTGTTAAAAAAGATTTATCAAAAAATAACACTAACGTAAAGTTCAATGTTAACATGTATGTATTATATATTAGAAGCTACTAAAAGTTATGTATACAATGCAGTTAATTAAATTTTAGTACATTTCCTAAAAATAAGTTACATTTCATTTTAAATTAAGCATATCTAAAACTGGTTTGGGTCCTTTTTGGCTGTAGTAATTATAGAAGTATTCTTTAATACTGTAAATTGTATATTTCTTGATATACTGTACATAACCAATGTATCTTGTGTGGTCGGTTACCTGTGTTTTTAACTCTCAATTTGAAAAAGCATGGAAGTGCTAAATGACTCCTTGTTGATACCATAACAACATTTCCATCCACTCCTATTCAGGTCCATAACATCCATGGCTCTGCTTTATCATGAAAAAACTCTGCTACTTCCTAATATTTCATCCCCTAAGAAATCCTGTTACATGCAGTGTGTATTGATGCTTGTGCTCTCCCAATGATTCTATGGTGGGTCTTCTGGTCCTCTTTTATGCTAATGATGAAGCTTTGGGTCCTCTCCTGTCCCTGTAATTCTCCCCAAACAACTAAACATGTACACAATGCATGTCACAACTCAGATTACCTGCCATGCCCTCAACACTTATTTGCAAATGACGCTGGAAAAAAGTAATTAAGTAAAACTTCAACAGAGCAGGGAACATGAGTCATTGCATACATTCAGGGCTTTACATACCATACCTAGCAAATAAAAATGTTTTTGCAAAAGTGATCAGATATATATAGTGAGGAATCACTATCTTCCATTCTCCAAACCAGTGTATTTAATGTATACCATACCTAACAAATAAAAATGGTGTTGCAAAAGTGAGCCAGATATATATAGTGAGGAATCACTATCTTCCATTTTCCTTTTATTAAAGTGTAATTAGCTATCGGCATATCACCTACAGACAACACCATTTGTGTAAGTATTTTACATCTTGGCAATTGCTGACTGCCCTTTATGCACAAGACTAGTTCAAGAAGACTGGCAGACACTTCAACTTTTCCAACCAAATCAGACCCACACATTTTCTCCTAAATTCAGGCCAATGTGATAAATTGCATAGTGGCCAATCAGATTGCCTGTTAGCGTACATACTCTGAGACTCTGAGAAGGCACTTGTGCATTGTGTGTAGTCTATGAAGACTTTCTTAGGATAGATGTAGGGCACTCGTGTGTGAACCTCAGAATTCTGTTCTGCCATGGGTGATGTGATATGCTGATTGAATCCTGAGTACTTCATTTTGCCTCACCTTCTCACCTAACCGAAGTCTTCAGTATTGTACAGTATTGTGCATGTTTTGGCGTATTAAACTGTCTGTCAAGTATAACATTCAAATCTACGTTTGCACTAAATATTTTTATTGAAAGTTGGTATTTCTGTTTTGTAGAGAAATTGCAGCACATCTAGCAATGCTACTTCTGCACCAGTCTGTAATCCACAAAGCATAACAGATAACCCTAAATTGAGCTTTTACCAGTTGATCTACGGAATGACAATTGTGGGAATGCTTATTTTCAGTGTCATTAAAGGATATGCTTTCACAAAGGTCACATTAAAAGCCTCTTCAAATCTGCATGATAACGTATTCTACAAGGTACAGTATAAACACAGGTACTCATGTTATGAAATGAAGTGTGCACAAATGTTAATTTGCGACTTATAAATGTGTAGTGGATTGTTACAGAAAGTATTCAAATCTATCAACATGAAAAAAAGTGTTCCATTTTGCTGCTATCCTTTAGCATCTGCAAATTGACCTCAAACCAATCACACTATATGCTTCCATAGGTCAGAAAGCACCTCCTTATTTAAGCTTCTTTAAATAAAAACAGATATGATTCAATGCTACCAACTATTTTGTTTATGACTACCGTACCATTATTTACTACTCATGTTCATGACTGAAATGCCAAGGCTTCCCTATCACATTTACTACAACATGAGGATAAGTTCTCACCTTCATGGAGGCATATTCTTATAACAAAATACAAACACTCTTAAAAGAACCGGGATTCTATGAAGCGTTTTTGGGTACTATCTCCCAAATTTATACTGCAACCACAAAATCTATACTACACCCTTAATTTTAGACATCACACACACATGTAACTGGATCTTGAGTAAGAGAAACCACAAGAGATCCTTACCAGTTTTTTTGTTAGACCCTCACTCATTCTATTTGTGGCATGCTTTATTCATCTGTTCTGAACCTGGTCCCTATAAACCAGGGTGAGTTCAGCCATGTTCCAGGGACCACTTTTGAATGTTTTTCTGCTGGGGACCTTAAATATAAAGATACTTTCAGGTCATCTAGGTATCCCTTTCTTGTGGGTGTCTATGGTATAGTAAAATCAGATTGTGGATGTCTGTGGGATATGGTGCCGCTACACCCTTTAATTGTTTAACATGGTTCAGCCTTTTTATGAGTGACTTCTAAGGGTCCAAGTCTTTTATCAGGACTGTTATTAGTGCCTGGGGAAGGAATATGGTGATTCTTTTGTCAATTGGTCCTCTCACTATTAGTCAAGACAAACAACGCATTACTCAAATTATGCTATGGCGCTTACTCTTCCTCCTTTGTAGTAATATGTTGATCCCGGAAACAAAACAAGATTTGATCAATGTCTTCAGTTATCTTACTTTTCAGATGTAGAAGGAGGTATTCAGTGCAGGTATAGATAACACATCACACTTTACACCATACAAGACAAAGCAATGTTAAATCATAAGTAGGATTGTACATGCATTCCATAGACAGACAAAGAGTATTGGCACTATGTGGTGGTACACTGAAAACTACACAGTAAACATGGGAGGTGAGTAGATTGTTGAATCGGCATCAGGCTTTTATCCTCACCTTGTGCAGAAACATTCTTCAGCATCATTAGAAAAGGAGGGGTACGTCTTCCTACAATCAATATAGTCATACTCTGCATTGTTGTGAACTATATATTACATTTTAAAAAGGGGGGCATAATAAGGTAAGGACATTGTGAATCCCATTATTCAGGTCTTTCCTAATTGGCTCAGCATATTCATACACTGTAGTGTGCTTACACACGTTCTCAAAGGTACTATGTCTTCGTTATGCACCTCCTTAGTGCCTGATGTCCTCTTCTATCCATAACCCTTGTTGCAATGTTTCCGTTTTTATATGTGAGATGCTTTGCACTTCTATGTTATTAAAGTCACATCATGTCATCCTCTCTCACATCATGACATCATCACATGCATACAAGTTCTATGTGTGATTGAGTCCTGGGGAATGTAGCAAGATAGCGGGTCCCTAATTCTAATGGATTGTCTGCATTGCTTTATGTACCAACGTTTTTTTTGTGGGATGTAGCTTCCACAGTTAAACTCATAGGAGTTGTAGTTCCATAATTGCCAGGAAGTGTCCTAAAGAACAGACTTCTGTGATGTGATGTTCCTTTGTATGTTTAGTGTTCGTCTTCATTGCAAATGCACTTATATCTCATTTAACACTTCTCTTTCTTCCAGTATCAGAATTTTAGTGACTCATATAATCAGTTACTCACAAGTGACCATATTCACACTTTAAATATATATATGTATGTGTATATATATATACATACATATATATATATATTCACTGAAAAAACCATAGGTTTCATACACGTTATAGTTAGGAATTAGCATTTAAAAAACCTTGCAAATTCGCTTAAAAAACCATAGGTTTCACACATGTTATAGTTAGGTGGACATTTCACTCGTAAAAAACCAATGAAATTCCCCCGTTATAGTTAGTTCAGATAACTATAACTTGCGCGACCGCAATCCACTGCTGATGACGTCACATATTACATCACTCATGACATGGTCAGTGGCATCACTCATGACATCACTGATGACGTCATTCTTTTGATAGAGTGGCGGTCGCGCGAGTTATAGTTATCTGAACTAACTATAACGGGGGAATTTCATTGGTTTTTTACGAGTGAAATGTCCACCTAACTATAACATGTGTGAAACCTATGGTTTTTTAAGTGAATTTGCAAGGTTTTTTAAATGCTAATTCCTAACTATAACGTGTGTGAAACCTATGGTTTTTTCAGTGAATTTGTACGTTTTTTTAAATGCTAAGTTATGTATTTATTAATATTTTTGTTTTTTCACCCCGCGATTTTTTTAAAAAAAATTAAAATGTTTTTTTCGGCCTTCGGGGACCTTCAGGGACCCCCTGACAAAGGCTAGGGGGTCAGGAACTCTCTACCCTGCCCCCTTTTCACGTTCGCCACCTTCCTTTTTCACTCTCGTACTCAAAACAAACAAAATGGCGGCCGCCACTTCCTGATTTTGACCGTTTCGAACGTTGACTGACATGTAACCACCAATCAGAATTACGGTCGCGCACGTTAGGGTGCGTTCACCGTGTGCGCACCGTGCGCGCACGGTGCGCGGCTATAGATATTTATGTACTTTAACTGCAATTTTCTCAGGAACTACTGAACAGATTGACTCCATATATGCAAAAGGCACATCCCTGACATGAGGACTACCACTTTGCCAAATTTCAAGTAATTCTGTTCAGCCGTTCGGGCTGTACCTTGGACTAAAGGTCCAATGGGAAAATGCATGGGGAAAACGCGTTTTGGGACCCCCCTTTGTTCTCGGCCCCCGCTTGACGAATCCCCCCGAGACTTTCAGGGTAGGAGCTGAGCGGAGCGGAGCGCCCCATTAGTTTTGAAAATTTCGCGAGGATTCGTCAACCGGCGCCAAAGTTATTCAAAATAGAATTTTGAGATTTCCTATGGAAACACGGTCCTAACTATAACTATCTACTGGCGACCGCCAGTAGATTATATATATATATATATATATATATATATATATATATATATATATATATATATATATATATATATATATCTTATCTACTGGCGGTCGCCAGTAGATAGTTATAGTTAGGACCGTGTTTCCATAGGAAATCTGAAAATTCTATTTTGAATAACTTTGGCGCCGGTTGACGAATCCTCGCAAATTTTTCAAAATAGGTGGGGCGCTCCGCTCCTACCCTGAAAGTCTCGGGGTGATTAGTCAAGTGGGGGCCGAGAAAAAAGGGGGGTCCCAAAACGCGTTTTCCCCATGCATTTTTCCATAGGGACCTTTAGTCCAAGGTACAGCCCGAACGGCTGAACAGAATTACTTGAAATTTGGCAGAGAGGTAGTCCTCAGGTCAGGGATGTGCCTTTTGAATATCTGGAGTCAATCTGTTCTGTAGTTCCTGAGAATATTTCAGTTAAAAGTACATATATATCTATAAGCGCGCACCGTGCGCGTACGGTAAGCATACCGTACGCGCACGCTGCCGTGCGCGAGTGTAATTCTGATTGGTGGTTACATGACAGTAAACATTCCAGTCGGTCGAAATCAGGAAGTGTCGCCCGCCATTTTGTGTCTCACACTAAAAAACAAAGGTGGAGAACGTGAAAAGGGGGCAAGGTAGAGAGTTGCAGACCCCCTAGCCTTTGTCAGGGGGTCCAAAAAGGACTCAAAAGGGTGAAAAATAAATTTTTATTTTAAAAAAAAAAAAATCGCGGGGTACGCGTACCGTGCGCGTACGGTAAGCGTACTGCAGAAAACATAAATAAAAAAAAATAGAATTAAAAATCAAAATGAAAAATTGTGAGGTAGGGTGGCTCTTAAAAGAGCCCTTGTGTTAATACAGGGACAGAGGAAAGAAAGAATGGGAATATTAGAAGGAACCACACTTGTGCTGCTCAATCTTATTATCTATTAGAGGAATACTAGATTCCCCCACAGCAATAAGAGAGTAACAAGCGATGCACCTTATTTGTACCCTCTGAAACCGAGGGTAGATGTCCAGAGGAGCAGAAGAGGGTGATGCTCCCACCGCAGAGGAAGTGCTCGGCTGAGCTGCCGAAGATGTACTCGGCTGAGCTTCTGCGGATGTGCTCGGGTGACTTACTGAAGGGTTTGCTTCAGTATGTCGAGCAAAAGTCCTGGGATGTACATCCCTAATGTGTCTCAACATAGTGTGATTACCAAAGGAATACTTCTTCCTTGGATTACCTCTAGATAAGACACGCTCACAAAGTCAGCAGGTGACTAATGGAGCATTTACCTTTTTCTGCCCCTCAGGAAATGTGAAATACTCCCAAACAAAATAATTCTTCTGTTTCCTCCTTCTCTGTCTAATGATGCTGCTGCCCTGCTCACTCTCAGAAGAGGACTGCTGCTCTGCCATTGTATCCCAAAGACAATTCAGCTCCTTCTCCTAAGGAATCACAAGCAGTAATGAGGGGACTGGGTGTGGTGTTGGAAGTTTCTGGAAATGAAACAAGTTTAAACCAATGAAAAGTGTTGTTTCTGGATCACATGACCTACCGTGCGCGCTCCGTACGCTTACCGTACGCGCACAGTAAAAGTACGCATGCGAGTACGTAAGACGCGCGCACGCGTGCATGCGCATTAGAGGCATGCGCGCACGCGCCCATGCGCATTAGAAGCACGCGCGTGCGCACGTAAGGCGGTTCCGTGTAACGTGCGCGTGCGCGTAGGGAGCAAGCGCTTACGCGTCGCACGCGAGTTACGGACACGTACGTAAATCGCGTACGCATGCGCACACGGAGCATAAACATTACGTACGCGCACCGTACATAAAACGTACCGTGCGCGTACGGTAAGCTTACCGTACGCGCACGGTAAAAAATCCTAAAAAAAAAGGTTTGTAGAAGATATTAACTATGTTATTCAACTATATCTAACCATTTTTTAAAAAAAGGTGAACCTTTCTATATTGCAGGATACAGTAAATCAATGATTATAAACATAGGTAGCATATTGTTTTTAAAAAAAATAACAAGAAAAAGAAAAAAAAGGATTTTAAAACCTTACAAATTCACTTAAAAAAACCATAGGTTTCACACACGTTATAGTTAGGAATTAGCATTTTAAAAACCTTTGAAATTCACTGAAAAAACCATAGGTTTCACACATGTTATATTTAGCTGGACATTTCACTCGTACAAAACCATTGAAATTCCCCCGTTATAGTTAGTTCAGCTAACTATAACTCGCGCGCCTGCAATCCACTGCTGATGACGTCACATATTACATCACTCATGACATGGTCAGTGACATCACTCATGTCATCACTGATGACATCTCAAATGACATCACTGATGACATCACTGATGACATCATCCATGTGAAAACTTACCACATCTTCTTACACCCTAATATAACCTTTGATACACCGACTAAAAATTTAAGAGTTCCATTCTCAAAACCATATATACTGCAATACCAATCATTACATACCCACTTATTAACTCTTAGGTCTTCATATACCTCCACTCACTCACCTATACAGTCACTCATACTTACAGTCACTCCGTACAAAACTATCATATACATTTATATACTTATATAGACACTCACACACTAAGAAGTATCCATTGAGCTACTCTTACACCTACTCAGTCATGCAAATAATCACACTCCCATTTACTCACCTATGCAGTTAAACACACTCAAGTTCACTTACTCATAAAAATAGTATCACATTCTTACACTCTTATAGAATCATTGATACAAGCACACACTCATCCATACAGTCACTTTCACAATCACACACTCTCACATCTATCCACTTATATACTCTTACACGCACATATACTGCCTTTCACATATGTAGTTAGTTACAAATGTACCACTGAGATATACATTCAAACCCTAACACACCCATACATACACTCACTCAACCATACAGTCCATCACAGATGCACTCTTAAAACCATGCACCCATAGAATCACCCACTCACACATCTATGCATAGAGTCACACACACCCTACCCACACAAACACTCAGACACCCATACAGATACTCAGACAACCAATCAATAACTTATATAGACACTCATATAGCTATTCACAAAACCATGCAGCCACGTATACACCAACATACAGACACATACAGACATTTACACAGTTTAGTCACTAGTCTGCAGTAAGATACATTTAATGGCTCACTTATAGAATCATGTTACGCACCACAGAAAATCATCCATTTACACACTTGTACACCCACTCATTCTTCAACAGGCCTTTCCCTATATATATTAAACATATTAAAAATTTTCAGAAACACATACTCAATGGATGATGTCATCAGTGATGTCATTTGAGATGTCATCAGTGATGTCATGAGTGATGTCACTGACCATGCATGAGTGATGTAATATGTGACGTCATCAGCAGTGGATTGAGGGCGCGCGAGTTATAGTTAGCTGAACTAACTATAACGGGGGAATTTCAATGGTTTTGTACGAGTGAAGTGTCCAGCTAACTATAACATGTGTGAAACCTATGGTTTTTTCATTGAATTTGCAAGGTTTTTAAAATGCTAATTCCTAACTATAACGTGTGTGAAACCTATGTTTTTTCAGTGAATTTATATATATATATATATATACATATATTACCTACTGGCAGTCGCCAGTAGGTAGTTATAGTTAGGACCTATTTCCCATAGGAAATCCGCAACATTCTATTTGGAATAACGTTGGCGTCGATTGATGAATCTTCGCGAAATTTTCCAAACTTTTGGCCAGCTCCGGTCCGCTCCTATCCTGAAAATTTCACGGTGATTCGTCAAGCGGGGGCCGAGAAAAAAGGGGGGTCCAAAACGCGTTTTCCCCATGCATTTTCCCATAGGACCTGTTGACGCAGCTACAGCCCGAAGTGCTGAACGGAATTACACCAAATTTGGCAAAGAGGTAGTCCTCAGTTCAGACTCGTGCCTTTTGCTTAAATGGTGTAAATCCGTTCAGTAATTCCTGAGAAAATCAAAAGTAAATTCACATATATATCTGGGCGGAGCCTAACCACACATCTCATCGTGAGATCTGATTGGCTGTCAGCACTTCATCCAAGAAGTGTTGGCAGCCATCTTGCGACCAATATACATGATAGCACCTCATTAAAAAGCATTGCAGTTAATAGAAGGTTTTAAGACTTAAGTTACATTATAAATCATTTGTTGATGGTACCATACTCATTTTAGGAATTGTGGTGTGTTCTAAGGTGATTTTACCATGTGAAAAAGCCTTATGCTGTGATATCATGAATCATGTTTGAGAGAAAACTATTTTCTCATGCTTTTCCTACAGAGGTTTGGAAGGTGATCTATAAGCTATACTGAAAGAATATTCTCTGGAAATTCACATTATCTTTCTCAGTCATGTGAGAATGAAGTCTGACATTCTCAGTAAAACATGTACATCCAACAAGGGCAGAGACTGTCAGTTGATTCCTTTGTGTTCTACTGCAGCTTCCCAGAGTGTTCTAAAGAACAACTAGAGCGCTAACAGTCCTACTTATGACAAACGTATGGCACACCTAAAGCCATCTTGGTTGGAATAAAGTGGTAACTCTTAACACATTTAATTTAAAAAGGAACAAAATGAGGGGGTTCATTTTGCCATAGAAAGTATGATTAGTGCTGCAGAAAGAAAAATTAGGGCACATTTTGAGTGACTTCTCAAATCCTCTTCTATTTCATTAAAAAAAGTCTGACATGCAGACTGAAACATGCACTTTCAATACCAGCAGCAGACTTCCCTGGTGAGCAGTAGTTTTACTACAGTAATCTAATGAGCAACTAGAGTGCTAACATTCAGAATTTATGGCAAATGTGTGACATATCTGAATACCTTCATGATGGAATCAAAGTAAAAAACTGAAAGCATTTCCTACTGAGGAAACTGCAGTACATGAGGAAATTAGGAAACTTCATAACAAATAAATCATGCAAGATTACCTCGCATAACCTCCGTACATTATTTTCCATCCTTCAAAACATAGCGCCAGATTTGCCCATGGCTGCGGTCTTTCTTTATGCCACGAAGGCATTTGATTCCGTGGAATGGGATTACCTTAATGCAATACTGTGCCGAATGGGCTTTCCATTGATCTTCGTTTCTTGGATACGCCTGCTATATACTTGCCCCACTGCCCGAGTTCTCATAAATGGACACATCTCCGCCGAAATTCCCATATCCCGAGGCACCCAACAGGGGTGCCCATTATCTCCTCTGCTCTTCGCCCTTGTGATAGAGCCATTAGCCTGTAAACTGAGGCAACACCATCAGGAACGCGCTTCGCGCTGTAACTGGCGGCACATCCTAATATCGCTTTATGCCGGCGACATGACGTTATACGTCAGAGATCCGCAAACTAATCTTAATCCACTCTTGCGGGAATTTATATTGTTTGGGCATTTGTAGGGTATCCATATTAATTGGGCGAAGTCATTGATTTTTCCCCTCACGTCTGCGGTGGCCAAATTTACACCTGATTTCCCCTTAGGTTGGTGTGAAGCAGACCTACGCTATCTAGGGATTCAAATTGGAACTACACGGGACGAGATACTACGCCTTAATTATGGCACGGCAATAGACCGCCTGGCTTGCAATGTCACGCGCTGGATAGATTTGCCTTTGTGATGCCTCTTTGATAAAAATGGTGATTCTCCCGCAGTTTTTATACCTTTTTTTGAACATTCCCTATCCCCCAGGACGACATTTTTTCACCTCTCTTAGAACAGAATTGCTGAGATTATTTGGGGGAGGCAAACAGCCCCGCCTGATGTGGACTGTGCTCACGAGGCCATATGCGCAAGGTGGGTTTGATCTACCAGATTTTGAATTATATTTTGCATGTGCACAGGCACAACATGCTTATTACTGGATGAGCCCATCGTGCTACATTCCTCAGGTTGCGGCGGAGGATTGGTTGGCGGATCCGGTTCCGCTGAGTGGGGCAATTCATGCACCTGCGCCGGCCGGAAACGTGCCACCCACCACTATCACGAGTACAGTCACTGCTTGGCTCACCATTGGTCGGCGTCTTAATGCTGCAATTTTATATTCTCCATTGATGCCTCTCTCCTATCATCCACAGATGCCATTATTGCAAGAGAAGGGGTTCCATAAGTTATGCATGCGACTGAATATTGGTACATGGGGGGATCTTTTTATACATGGGAGATTCTGTTCAGCTGATCCGTTCTTCCGACAGACAACTCCCACTCCGTTAGATACATTCTTGTATTTGCGGTTACAACAGGGGTTGCGGACCATTCTCCCGGAATTTCCCAAGGAACCGGACTCATTAGTGCCGTTCCATCATATGCTGTCTGCGAATAGCCCAAGGCATATGGTCTCTACACTATATCACACGGTACATACTCTTCAGCCAGAACCTACGCATACGGCATTGCACCATTGGTCCACAGATCTGGGTTTTGAACTGTCTCTTGAGCAGTGGGGGTACTGTTGTAGGCAAGTTGCACGCATTTCCGCCAGCTGCAGATTGCGTATTATCCATTTTCGGTACATCCACCGTATATATTGTACACCCGCAAAATTATACAAACTCAAGCTGCGTGACAATGACAGCTGCGACCGTTATGGTAGCCCGGGGGCTGGTTTTATGCACCTGGCATGGGAATGCCTCAGGGTCTCAGAATATTGGTTAAAGGTATTTGAAACACTCACACAAATGACGTCGGTTGTCATTGAATGTAGTCCACTTGTGGCACTGCTGGGATATACTGAGCAGCTTCCACAGGCGTATCGCCGTTACGTTACACTTGCGCTATTGTTAGCAAAACGAAGGGTAGCATGCAGATGGGGTAGGGGACGCGCCCCCAAATTTAAAGAATGGCTTGAGGATTTGATTTATAGTCAAGATCAGAGTTCCATTTATGCAGAAACGTTGCCCCGCAGTTCGAGACCCAAGGATATATGGGGACCACTTAAACAGTATCTCCTGCTACACGCCCCTGAAGGTTCCACATAGGTTGCATTGTTGAGCCTGAAGTGATAATGGCTGGATAATCAACTCGGAGCCCTTTAGTCTCCTCAAGAGAATGGGAGTGTGGTGCTGTTGTGATG
Source organism: Triturus cristatus (assembly GCF_964204655.1). Classification (NCBI taxonomy): domain Eukaryota; kingdom Metazoa; phylum Chordata; class Amphibia; order Caudata; family Salamandridae; genus Triturus; species Triturus cristatus. The sequence continues at coordinate 575,378,363 of NC_140595.1, read as the reverse complement.
CTATGTTCCTCCTGGGTTATGGCTATTTGCTGAACTCTATGTATGTGGGCATGTGTGGGAGGCTGGGGATGGTGACAGCTTAGTGCACCTCCTCTCCTGAAATGGTTTATCGCCTATCTTTATGCGACCCGCCGAAAAATACATGGGTGTAGCGTGGAATGATGGCCTATGGACTTGTGTGCAGGCCGTGGACTACGTTGAGGTGAGTAGGGGTTACATGTACTTTGTTATGTATCTCATTGATGTATATTGCTGTGTTGTGTATCACTTACGGAGATGCAGCAGTGACCATCTGCAGTTTTGTTTTGTTTATTTTGGTTGTCTGTAAGCAAAACTTAATAAATAAAGTTTAAAAAAAAAAAAAAATCTCCCAAGATGGCCACCAGAGACAAAAGAGCCCAAATGTAGCCCAACTATCACCCAGATGTAGCCCAAGTATAGCCCAATGACAGAATGTCCCAGAGTGTTCTTAAGAACAACTAGAGCGCTTACTGTCTTACTTATGACAAAAGTATGGCACACCTGAAGCCATCTTGATTGGAATAAACTGGTAACACTTAAAACATTTAATTTAAAAAGGAACATAATGAGGGGGTTCATTTTGCCATAGAAATTATGATTAGTGCTGAAGAAAGAAAAATTAGGGCACATTTTGAGTGACTTCTCAAATCCTCTTCTAATACATTAAAAAATTCTGATATGCAGACTGAAACATGCACTTTTAATACCAGCAGCAGACTTCCGTGGTGAGCAGTAGCTTTACTACAGTGATCTAATGAGCAACTAGAGTGCTAACATTCAGAATTGATGGCAAATGTGTGACATATCTGAATACCTTCTTGATGGAATCAAAGTAAAAAACTTAAAGCATTTCCTACTGAGGAGACTGCAGTAAATGAGGAAATTAGGAAACTTCATAACAAATAAATCTCCCAAGATGGCCATCAGAGACAAAAGAGCCCAAATGCAGCACAAATATCACCCAGATGTAGCCCACATGTAGCCCAATGACAGAAGTGTGCAAAACACTTATTTTTTGTGTATTTGCAGTTTTATATAGTGCAGACTTGTCAGGTATTGGAGTGCTTTACATGAGCATTGGTTACATCACACAAGATCAAATTCATTTTGGTTGTAGACATGGGGAGATTAAGTGATTTGACCAGAATCACAGAATGTTGAACTGAAGCAGAAACTCCAACCTGGTTCCCCAGTTGCAAAGTCTGCAGCTCTGGAAGTAACACCACATCCTCTCCCCTAGGTGCAACATTTAATCAAGTGGTCAACTGGATAAAAAAACATAAAGATTACAAATAATGTAAAAGTTCTTTGTCGCTATTTGAAAACTCAGAAAACATGTCCTCATTTTAGTTTTTTTAGAGCACTAACCATAATTTTGATGCAAATAAGACCCTCTCATATATGTAATTTCTAAAGGAAATACTCTAGGTATTACAGTTTTGATTACATCAAGATGACGTCAGGCGTTCCACACTTTTGTAATGAATATAGAATGTTAGCAATCTAGTTGTTCATTGGGATACTGTTGAGAGGCAGAGGCCAGGGGCCCGGACTCTGAAAATTGAAGGCAGGTAGGAGAGTGCAGATGCAACAATTTGACGACACTGGGCAGGCAGGAAGGGCAGTGGCAGCACAACAGACTATGGAGGGCAGTGGAAAGGGGGCAGGGGCAACAAACCAAAAATACAGGACTGGCAAGAGAGGCTGTGGCAATATAATAGACCATTGTGGGCAGAAGGAAGAGGCAGTGGTAGTACAACTATACATGCCAACAGACCCGTTTCAGCCAGGAAGCGTCCAATGATTTTAAGCTCAAATGGGCTTTATTTGATCTGTCTCCTGTCTACAATCTCCTCTTTTTCAATGTAACTCAAAGGGGAAAATCAATACCCCAGTTTTTTTTCAAAATCTCCCTCTTACCAAGTTCAAAATGTTCGCAGGTATGGTACATTGGATCATGGTAGGCAGGAGGAATTGGGGTAGGGACATGGACTCGGATAACAGTAGACAGGAGGGACATGGAGAGGTGCACCAAACTGACCCTACAGGGCAGGCATCAGGGTTTGCAGCAGCACAATACACCACACAGCGCATGCGGGACGGGAGTGCAGCACAACAATCCATAGAAAGCAATAGGGAGGGGACAGGACCATGCACATGGACAAGAGAGAACAGAGGGGGAAGAGGCAATGGTAGCTAACTGACCATAATGGACAGACAGGAGAGAAAGCTGCAGCATAACAGTCCATAAAGGGCAGGAGGGACGGATCAGGGGCATTACAATGGAACAGACAAGCCAGGAGGGAGGGAATAGGGGTCTGCACATGGAAACAGAGGGCTGGGGGCAAGGGGTCAGGGCAGGAATAGCAAGATGACCATGGAGATCAGGCAGGTTGGGCACTAGAAACAAGACACACCATGGAGAGCAACAATGAGACTATGATGGCATACACACAGACCATGGAGGGAAGGTGGGAGGGGGTCAGGGGCAGCTAGTTGACCACACAGGGAAGGTGGGAGGGGCCATGGCAGCACAGAAGACCATGCATGGCAAGCGAGAGGGTTAGTGGCAGCACAATGGCTATGATGGGCAAGAAGGAGGGTGCAGGGGCATGCACAAAGGACCATGGAGGATAGAAGGGAGGGTCAGGACCTGGGCACAGACAAGAGAGTTCAGGGGAAGGGGCCTCACAACAGACCGCGCGGGGCAGGCAGGAGGAGCAGTTGCAGCACAACAGACCAGGGAGGGCAGAAGGGTGTGGCAGTAAAATGGACCATGGAGGACAGGAGGAAGGGGATCGGGGCATGGCATGTGGACAGGCAGGGTGGAGGTAGCAGGGACAGGTTACAGTCATCTGACAATGCTAGGCAGGTGGGAGGGGAGTGGCAGCTCAACAGAACACTCAGAGTAGATAGGAGTGGCAGGTCCATGGAACATGGTGGGCAAAAAGGATGGAGCAGGGGCATACACAAAGACATCGGAGGGCAGGGGGAAGGAGAATAGGGGCAGCAAGCTAAGCACAGAGGCTAAGCAGTAGGTCAATGATGGGCCATAAAATTGGGCAATGGAGGGCAGGAGGAGTGGACTGGTACATCATGCTAAATGGAGGGCAGTGGCAGCACATCAGACCATGCATGGCAGGAGGGAGGAGGCTAGTCCATGGATTCAGACAACAGAGGATAGGGAGGAGGTGGATGGTGCAGCAAGCTAACTGTTCAGAGAAGGTGGGTATTAGGAACTTTATTGTTTTTAAAACGTGTGTCTGTGCCAACTACTTAAAACATGAACAAGTATGCAGCATAATCTCACTTTTATTCAGGAAGAAGATGACATTTGTGACTGTGACTCCGGGCTCACTTGGCAGAAACACCCCCTGACCCTCCACCCCCCCATCGCAAAATGTAATGCCCGTGAAAAGGGTAGGTGGACGCAGTGTTATATAGAACATAGTCCTGAGAGCACGATTGAAAATGAAAACTAAATATAGTATATGGTATAAACTATGCACCAAAAAGTGTGATATAAGATGAACCGGGGTGTGAAATATAATATGCAATACATTGTGCGCAGTTACAGATTCATTGGAGAGCGCAAGATAGCATAGGCACTAGCGCGTGCTATGCGATATGCGCCTTGGAGTGTAACATGCACAGGGCAGTGTTGTGTAACCTAACTAGTCTCTAAAATTGTAATATAAAATATGTGCTGGGGAGTGTAACGTTGCATATGCACTGTGACAAAGATATGGATCCCAGATTGTAATATGTATGGCATAGCGCTGTGCGTTATAACATAGGCATTGAGGAAGGCACGTTAGATGGGGCAATATAACCCGTGCGAAGGCAAGTGTGGCATGACATATTCACGGGGTGGTGTTACAGTGCACATGGGCTAGAGAGTGTCATAGCATACGCACTAGCTGGTGGAATACAACACAGAGGTGTGAGGCACTCGGCGGACACTGGTGGGTGTAACACAGCATTGGGCTCAGCCAGGAGCACGCTGTGACTCTCAAGTGAGGTTCGTCTCCTTTCCAGAGAGTAAAATAAAAAGTATTACACATCCGGCAGTGGATGTGTGTTTTATTAACCGTGAGGGGAGTTTCTTGCATAGCTTGGTCGAATTTTTGTCGAATCCCCTTTGAATGGCTTGGTGTGCGTGTATATTAAATGTGCCCGTCAATAGCTACCCATGTCTGTATAAATAAACGACAAGGGTGTCTACTTGGAGAATACCCACCAGCGGGGGCGCCGGGATTAGGCACGGTAGGGCATCAGACACGTCAGAGCTTTACTAGTGGTGTAAATACATTCCATGTGGATTCATTCTATTCATAGTCGCCTTTTAATGAATATCAGGCAAATCGTCATGGTGATAGGTACATACGGTTTGTCCAGCATGTCCTAGGTTTTTCTATAAATATATATTTTTTAAAAATAATAAAAAACAAAGGCCGGCCCCAGGGGATGGGGTCCCTGGTTCCATAAGTGGCCTGAGGAGGGGGGCAATGCAGCCCCCTCCTAAAGAATAAAAAAAAAAAAAGGCCATGACCCGGGGGTTGGGGTTCCCGGGGGCCGAATAAGGCTTTGGGAGGGCCAAATTAATTTTTTTCAACAAAAAAAATTAGGGTGCCGACCCTGGGGCATGGGGTCCCCAGGGCCAGTAAATTAGAAAAAGAAGGGGGGCCACACAGCCCTCCTTCTTAAAAAAATAAAATAAATAAAAGATCGGCATCGCGCCGGAGGCCACGCTCCCTCCTTGCAGCACTCTGCAAACGCGCCCCCTGGCCAGTTGTAAGTTGGGGAATTAATTTCCTTTCAATACTGAGGATCCCTGAGGGCCAACTAGCCCAACAGGTATCTCCAGTATGCGCCAGGGAGCTGCGTTGCAGACAGTGTTTCTGAGGCCACGCCACTTTTTACACCTCTATGCAACGCAGCTCTGTGGCGCTTACTGGAGGTACCTAGTGGGCTAGTTTGACCCTAGAGACCCTTAGGATTCAAGGGGACTTAATCTCTCAACGTAGAACAGCCACAAGGGGGCGTTTACACAGTGGTGAAGGGAGGGGACGGGGCCTGAGGTGACGTGTGCAAACACCCCCTGTGGCGCGTTTTAATTTGGGGAAATAATTCCCTTTCAATCCTGAGGGACCCTGGGGGCCAACTAGCCCACCAGGTGCTTCCAGTAAGCGCCACTGCTCTGCGTTGCAGAGAGGTGGTGCAGGCCGTGCCCCTTTTTACACCTCTCTGCAATGGCGCTTGCTGGACGTACCTAGTGGGCTATTTTGCCCCTAGGGATCCTCAGGATTCAAGGGGACTTAATCTCCCAACTTAAAAAACGGCCACAGGGCGTGTTTACACAGTGGGGAAGGGAGGGGACAGGGCCTGAGGTGACATGTGCAAACACGCCCTATGGCGCGTTTTAAGTTGGGGAAATAATTCCCCTTCAATCCTGAGGGCCCCTGGGGGCGAACTAGCCCACCAGGTGCTTCCAGTAAGCGTCACAGAGCTGCGTTGCAGAGAGGTGGTCTAGGCCGTCCCCCTTTTTACATCTCTCTGCAACGCAGCTCTGTGGCGCTTACTGGAGGTACCTAGTGGTCTAGTTGGACCCTAGGGACCCTCAGGATTCAAGGGGACTTAATCTCCCAACTTAAAACGGCCACAGGGCGTGTTTACACAGTGGGGAAGTGAGGGGACGGGGCCTGAGGTGACGTGTGCAAACACGCCCTGTGGCGCGTTTTAAGAGGTAGTTTTAATCCCCTGCCCTATTATATACTAGGGGCTTACAGAGGAGGTCATGCTGATCATAGGGGGACCCCAACGCATAGTATTCCCTAGTGTATGTACGTGTTTTCACTGTATTCTGAGTGTTCAGCTAACTATAACTCGCGCGCCCGTAATGCACTGCTGATGACGTCACATATTACATCACTCATGACATGGTCAGTGACATCACTCATGACATCACTGATGACATCTCAAATGACATCACTGATGACATCATCCTTGTGATAGAGTGGCAGACCTCCTCTCCCCCTAATATAACCTTTGATACACACATTCAAAAATAGAAACTAAAATTTTCAAAACAATGGACATACCAATATCAGTTACAACAACCTATTCAGTAATTCTAAGATCCACAAACACATCCACTCATTCCTATACAGTCACTCATACATGTACTCTTTCATCATATGTACTCATACACCTGTACATCCTGTTACACAACGCCACTCATCCATAGAGTTACTCACACACATAGTCACTCATGCTAATAAAGAATCAAACATCCATTTACTTGCATATACAGTTATACACACACCACCACACTTACTTCTACAGAAACTTACACATACTTCATCTTTTAAACAATCACTTATAGAAACACATACTTATTCATACAGGAACTCTTTCAATCTCTCACTCTCACATATACTAACTTATATACACCAATAGTCACATATACTAGTTTAAAACATATGTAGTTACTCATAAAGACACTATTGAGACAGTCATTCACTCACTAACACACCCATGCACACCCTCATCCACCCATACAGTCCTGCACACATGCTGTCTTCAACACATACAAACAGTGAGTCACTCATTCATGCACCTATGCACTACGTAATACCCCTAACCGAACCATACAGACACTCAGACACTCCTACTGATACTGATAAAAACAACTAATAACCTATATAGACACTCATGTAGCTACTCACCAACCCATGCAGCCACTTATACACAAAGTGAGAGACTGATACAGATATTTACATATTTAAACATTACTCACTAAGCCATGTATTCACTAAGATACACTTAATCAGTCAGTTATACAATCAATTTTTCAAAAACAAATCATCCATTTAGACACTTCCATCGACCTTGAGATATACATATATAAAACATATGTAATTTTCAGAAAACCACACATTCACTGGATGATGTTATCAGTGATGTCATTTAAGATGTCATCAGTGATGTCATGAGTGATGTCACTGACCATGTCATGAGTGATGTAATATGTGACGTCATCAGCAGTGCATTGCGGGCGCGGGTTAGCTGAACTAACTATAACGGGGGAATTTCAATGGTTTTGTACGAGTGAAAAGTCCAGCTAACTATAACACCCCTGAAACCTTTGTTTTTTCAGTGAATATATATATAAATATATATATATATATTCCAAATCTACCCATGTTGAACATTCTCCTCCAACAAAAGTACACAACACTACCACAGAGGTATAGTCCCCACAAATTATTTATTTAGTACACCCAAGTGCATAACAGGATAAAAGGGATGGTCTACACGTTTTGGCTTCACAGCCTTCTACTGGATATTTATTCATTAATAGGGACCTCATACTGATATCTATTCCCTTGTATAAATGTATAAACAAAGGTTTAATCATGACCACTTATACTCATTATTGGTACATAGCTCAATAAATGTGGCTAGTTCCCTATCGAGTCATCTGTCAACTTCACTTGGTTCCTACATCGGATTATCATTGAAGATGTTCATGTACTAATAATGTCTAATTACATTGGCATCTGATCATGTCATGTAGAATCATGGAGGTTAGTCTACATTACAGTGCAAGTACTCATTGTGCTAAGTTCACTAGGTTTCACTGGATTTCATAGTTTACACATGTCTGGTATCTGCAAGGTCTATGTATCCAATGTTGTTCAAGTTTTAGTACATTTCTATATACGTTGGGGCTATTACAGACTTTTTCTATAATCACCCATGTTGGGTTATTCTCTGTGAGACCTGTGTTCAGGAAGTGTGTTGTCTTGTTTGTAGTGTGTAAATACCTAATATTTCTGCCATGTTCACATAAAATGGTCTTCCTGGCATTCATCCCTGTACAGGGGCACTCAATTAGGTAAACTACATTTGTAGAGTAAGTTGCAATTTGTGTGGTATCTTAAATCCCATGGGGTTTGGAGACCAAGTTCTATTTCATTAGGTGGTTCTGTGTATGGGCATACCAAACATTGTCCACAAGGATAATAAATAGTGATCCTAGTGGCACCCAAAAGTGTCATTTGGTGTGTGTCACTATCGCTCTTGGGTCTTGTGTGAAATCATAGGTTTCTCAAATGAGAGATTATACCAATTCAGAATGTTTCAGTGCTTGCTTATAATATGTTTTACCTTGTTTGAGCAGTTATTATAGTTGCTGTCACAGATTAATTGCTTTGCTTTTTCTCTCTGCCTAGAGAGTTTCTCTGTGGTTATTTCCAGCTCACTTATTAGCTTTTTCAAATAAATGCTGTGGGTATTTTCTGTCAGCTAGATTTTTTGTACGTTTTTTAGCCTCAGTCTTATATTTACTCAGACTAGAACAGTTTCTTCATATTCTCAAGAATTTGCCCACTGGCAGATTTTCCTTTAGGGAATGTGGATGTGCACTCTCAAAGTGTAAAACATTATTTCTGTCTGTGGGTTTTGTGAATACCCTTGTCTTCAGTGTACCTTTGTCTGCTCTGATTAGGACATCTATAAAGAGGATTTTGGTTGCTCACTGTGAGAGTAACTTGAGGTATTATGTGTGTTGAGCCAGTTCAGACGCACTGTGGAAGACTCTATTGTACCATGCCATATGATGAAAATATAATCAATGAAGCAACACCACAGGCATCCATGGTATGGATTATGTGCACATATATTTGCATTTTTGAAGTAGTGAACATAAAGGCATGCTACACTTGGCACTAAGGTACTCCCCATGGAAGTTCCATGCTTTTGTAGGGCCTTCAAATGCAAAGCTGTTTTGTGCCAGAGTTAGTCTAGGTAGCCTTATCACAAAGTTTATTTGGGCTTCTCATTCTCAATCACCGTCCTTCAGGATGTCCTCCATTACCCATAGTCTTTCCCCTTGGGGGATGATCATGTAAAATGCTTCTACATCGAGGCCTATCATTAGGTCTGTGTTATCTGTCAAACTGGATGTGTTTTAATATGTTAAGAAGATATTTGATGTCATTTATGTATGAAGTCATTTAGGTCACCTGAGGTCGTAGAAATCAGTCCACGTAGGTGAAGAGATGTCTCACAGAAAGACTCCAAAAAGAAATCCAAGACTTAGTGGATGAAGCTAGAGAACTGAGCTGGGTCACAAAGAAAGAGGTGGAGTTCTCAATAAAAGAAAATCTTACGACTTCATACTGTTATACTCTTCCTAATATCCACAAACACAGGGATCCAACTCCAGGACATCTCAAAGTCCCTGGTATAGGTTAAGTTCTAGGGACTAGGCCCAACAAACACTGTTTTTTTCAAAAAGATTCTAATTTAGGGCCTGATTTATATGTTGGTAGAGAGGGAACTCCTTAGTAACAGCAATGGAGTACCTTCCGCCAACACATTGGTCTGCACACCTGATTTAGATGTGGGTGGACATCAAGGGGCCGATTCCGATCCTGGAAAAACCGGGTACGAATCGTCGGACGGAGCGTTTTCTCCGTCCGACTCGTACCCGGGAAAAATACCTTACAAACATGCAAGTACGATTCGTACGGAAACACCATTTCCGTACGAATCGTAAAAAACACCGACCGGCTAAAATATACTCGCAATTCCGATCCGGGACACCGCGTACGTGACATTCGCATGGAGTCAGGCAGCGTTTTACGGACCAGCAAGTACGATTCGTACCCACAGCACTTCGCACGGCAATATTTTTACGGGACCCAAAAAGTGCCGGAAAAGCTAAGTACGCCACAATGCACGGCGAAAAGGGGGCCCGGTACGCACCGTACCCCCATCCCTACACGTCCGCACCGTACCCCCAGCCCCCCCATGTCCGTGCCGTACCCCAGCACCCTCTCATGTCCGCGCTGTACCCCCACCCCGTAGGTACGGAGCGTACCCCCACCCCGTGTAGGTACGGTGCGTACCCCCATCCTGTGTAGGTACGGAGCTTACCCCCATCCCCGTATGTACGGTGCGTACCCCCACCCCGTGTAGGTACGGAGCGTACCCCCACCCCCGTATGTACGGTGCGTACCCCCAGCGCTACACGGGGTGGGGGTACGCTCCGTACATACGGGGTGGGTGTACGCTCTGTACCTACGGGGTGGGGTGGGGGTACGCACCGTACATACGGGGGTGGGGTGGGGGTACGGTGCGTACATGGGGGCTGGGGGTACGGCGCGTACTTGAGGGGGGTGGGCTGGGGGGCTGTTCGGCGCATATGCGGGCACATGTTTGGATGTCTCCATGGTTGCTATGGGAGTTTGCTCCGTACGGTGGTTTTTCCATACGGTTTTGCATTCGGACTGACGGGACGGATCGTACTTGCGCGCTCGGACTTCATTTTCCCGATTCGTACGTAAAAATGTCCGGGGACGTGTCGGACACTTTTTCCGACCCGAGGACGTGTCGGGGAATTTTCCCAATGCGATTCGTATGGATTTTTTAACATACGAATCGTACTTGCCAGTTTGTACGGGACTTGTACGATTCGTACGTAAAAAAATCCGGATACGATTCGTACGGGGAATATTTTTAACGGATCGGAATCGGCACCCAAGTTTGGCCATGGCGGATACTACTCCATCTCCGCTATGGTAAAGCTTCTCCAAAGGCCTAATGGAGTAAGGGCCATCAGAGAATTGGCTATATATCCTTCCACCCAATTAGGATTGGCAGATATGTATGTTTATTTTTTACTGTCTGTCACCACCAGGCAAGCCCTGGCAGCAAGGGGCAGTTAAAAACAAAACAAACCCTCCTCCACATGGGAGATGATACCCATAGTTAGGGGGCATTATCTTTTTTATATTAAAAAAGAAAATGGTGTTTTAGGATTTTTTGAACAAAAAAGAAAACATTTTGGTGCAAGGCTCTGTATGTGTTGATGGAGTCCTGCACCAAACAGCGAAATGACGATGTGACGGTAGTTCCTACCAATGCTTTATAAATGACTGGCATCTTCGCGGGCATGTATAAAACTGGCGGCTGATCCCTCCACCAGAGTCAGAGTAATCAATGGCGGAACAATGGTTTGGAAGGATTTGAATTGGGCCTTTAGTCAAATTCATAGAGACATCTATGTACACATAAGTATTGAAGTATTTGTTCTTTGGGCATAAAGTCCAAGAACAATGCCCGGTGTAAATTTAAAAAGTGAACATACTTTTGTGAAGAAAATTGAATTTGTGTAAAGGGATACTTTGGACTGATAAATCTGTTATAAAGAGTCCTTTGATATAATGCATCTAATTCACCATTGGGCATTTATAGAATCACTTTCCCTGAAAAGAAAGAAAAAGACACTTCATAACTTGGCTGAAATAAGACCTAGGTGCCGATCACGATCCGGTAAAAAATTCCCCCGTGCGACTCGTATCGGGTCTTTTTACCGTACGAATCGTACAAGTGCCGTACGAACTGGCAATCACGATTCGCATGGAAAAAAGTCCATACGAACCGCACCGGGAATCATTCCCCACACGTCCTCGGGTCGGAAAATGTGTCCGACACGTCCTCGGACGATTTACTTTACAAACGTAAAAATCCAAGTCCGACCGAGGAATCACGATCCATCCCGTGCGTCCGAGCCTACAACCGTATGGAAAAAACACCGTCCGCACCGAACACCAATAGCAACCATGGAGACATGTGCCCGCATACGCGCCCAACACTCCCCCCAGCCCCCGTACGTCCGACACGTACCCCCGTATATGTATACCCCCACCCGTCTATGTACACCCCAGTACGTTCCAGTCGCACCCCCACCCCAGTACGTGTCGTACCACCGTCAATGTACACCCCCCCACCCCTGTACGTGTCGTACCACCGTCTATGTACACCCCAGTACGTTCCAGTCGCACCCCCACCCCAGTACGTGTCGTACCCCCCGTGTACCTACACCCCAGTACGTTCGAGCCACACCCCCACCCCAGTACGTGTCACAGCCCCGTCTACCTACACCCCAGTACGTTCCAGTCGTACCCCCACCCCAGTACGTGTCGTACCACCGTCAATGTACACCCCCCCACCCCTGTACGTGTCGTACCACCGTCAATGTACACCCCCCCCTGTACGTGTCGTACCCCCGTGTACCCCCACCCCTGTACGTGTCGTACCACCGTCAATGTACACCCCCCCACCCCTGTACGTGTCGTACCACCGTCAATGTACACCCCCCCACCCCAGTACGTGTCGTACCACCGTCAATGTACACCCCCCCACCCCTGTACGTGTCGTACCACCGTCAATGTACACCCCCCCTGTACGTGTCGTACCCCCGTGTACCCCCACCCCTGTACGTGTCATACCACCGTCAATGTACACCCCCCCACCCCTGTACGTGTCGTACCACCGTCTATGTACACCCCAGTACGTTCCAGTCGCACCCCCACCCCAGTACGTGTCGTACCCCCCGTGTACCTACACCCCAGTACGTTCGAGCCACACCCCCACCCCAGTACGTGTCACAGCCCCGTCTACCTACACCCCAGTACGTTCCAGTCGTACCCCCACCCCAGTACGTGTCGTACCACCGTCAATGTATACCCCCCCACCCCTGTACGTGTCGTACCACCGTCAATGTACACCCCCCCTGTACGTGTCGTACCCCCGTGTACCCCCACCCCTGTACGTGTCGTACCACCGTCAATGTACACCCCCCCACCCCTGTACGTGTCGTACCACCGTCAATGTACACCCCCCCTGTACGTGTCGTACCCCCGTGTACCCCCACCCCTGTACGTGTCGTACCACCGTCAATGTACACCCCCCACCCCTGTACGTGTCGTACCACCGTCAATGTACACCCCCCCACCCCAGTACGTGTCGTACCACCGTCAATGTACACCCCCCCCTGTACGTGTCGTACCCCCGTGTACCCCCACCCCTGTACGTGTCGTACCACCGTCAATGTACACCCCCCCACCCCTGTACGTGTCGTACCACCGTCAATGTACACCCCCCCTGTATGTGTCGTACCCCCGTGTACCCCCACCCCTGTACGTGTCGTACCACCGTCAATGTACACCCCCCACCCCTGTACGTGTCGTACCACCGTCAATGTACACCCCCCCACCCCAGTACGTGTCGTACCACCGTCAATGTACACCCCCCCACCCCAGTACGTGTCGTACCACCGTCAATGTACACCCCCCCACCCCTGTACGTTCCAGTCGTACCCCCACCCCAGTACGTTCCTGGCGCACCCCCAACACAACCTCCTAAGTACGGAGCGCACCCCATGCCCCAACATCACAACCGCATGTACGAGTCGTACAAAGCCACACACAAGGACCAAATCGTACAACCAAATGGCCCATGTACACACCGTACACACGCACAAAACGCACGTACACAACAAGGACAAAACAAAACAACTCAACAATACACCATTCGAAAGGCACACAGCCACTAAACATGGCCAACAACCACTAAAATAACACAATCACTGACCTGCAACTGTCAAAAACAAACAGAGGCCCAATACACCACCACTCCTTATAACACACCCACCCAAAATTCAAACACTGCCACACCCACCCATGGACCAATAAAAAGGGCCCACACACACAAACCATGAGCCTTTGCAACAGACCCACTGCTGCCAGACACCACAGAACCAGACTACAAGCGACACCACATCTTACACTTGCACACCTTCACACGACCACCCTCACAAACACCCTCTCATCACATTCACACACACACACAACCATCCACACCCCCCCCAACATCCACACACCCCCCACACCCACACCATCCCCACCCACACCCCTCACCATGCCCACTACCAAGAATCCAAAGTTCAGTCACCGAGAGTTGGAGGTCCTTGTTGATCAAATCCTCAGAGTCGAGCCACAGATCTTTGGAACATTGGTCAGAAGCACCAGCCAGGCAGCCAAAACAGCCATGTGGCAGACCATCGTCGATGCTGTGAATGCTGTTGCGGACACCAGGAGGACCAAGCAGGATTGCCAGAACAGGTGGTACGATCTGCGGAGGAGGGTCAGAGCCAAGAGACAGGAGGAACACGACCAGGCCAACGCCACCGGAGGAGGGCCCTCCCGCAGACCCGTACAGTACCATCCCTGGGAGGAGAGGGTGATGGCCATACTGCCGGTGGAGGCAGTTGAAGGAGTAGAAGGACTCCGAGACCCGGGTGAGTACACAAACAACGCACCTCACATGGGGGGAAATGCAACCACAACCAAAATTAATAACAGGCACGCAACCACCACAAGCCATCGCATTACTCAACCACACTCCATGAGCAGGCACATGCCACTGCTGCCACCATGCCCCATGCACCCAGCTGGACAATGTCAAGTCACAGGCCACAGAAGACAACAACACATGACACGGTAACCCGGATGGCGGGAGGCTGGGCACCAAAAATCGCATAGTGCGACTCCAAAGCAGACAACAATGCCCTCTGCCCATATGGCCTAGGTCACAGCCAGACAAACACTGTGTCCCAACACAGGAATGACTTGCCAGCAAATGGCGGATGCCTTGCATCAACACATGGGGGTGAAGGCACTGTTTTGCACATGCCAGCAGCTAATGAACAGCCAACAGTGTGAAAGAGTGGCAGCACACACCACCACAGCAGCAGCGCACAGACACACAGCAGACAAAATGGGTGCCTGGAGATCAGAAACAAACTCACATCAACAGGCCAAGGGCCACTCAAAGATCTGCTAACAGTGTGTGCCCAGGAAGCTGGGCCAAGGTGACAGAGGGTGACACACGGAGGGAGGGAGAGGGGGACACAGAGGGAGGGAGACACAGGAAGATGGACAGAGGGAGGAGGCTGACACACAGAGGGAGGGAGAGGGGGAGAGGGGGACACAGAGGGAGGGAGAGGGGGACACAGAGGGAGGGAGAGGGGGACACAGAGGGAGGGAGAGGGGGACAGAGAGGGAGGGAGAGGGGGACAGAGAAGGAGGGAGACACAGGGAGAGCAAATCAGTCCTGTGGTGTGTGGGAATGTCTGCTCGTCAGCAGGTGGACTGCGTGCATGTAGACAAGGGTGGCCAGTGCCAGAACCCCCCCTCTTCATCATGGCAAAACGCAGGGCCATGTCACAACCTGTACACGAGCACAAGGACAGCCACCTGCATCATATGAGTGTGTGGATCCACTCCATGTGCACATGTACAGTGCTACAAGGAAGGCGCAAATGCATAGCTCGGCACACATGCACACTCCACTGCTGACTGCAGTCACACTTGACGCAGCAAGTAAGACTGTGCCACACATAGTTAAAGGGGCCAAATTGGTGCCCAAGGGACACACACATGCACAAGTGCACTGTGAGTGGAATGCAAGACAGATCCTAATTCCAAGAGGAAATGTGCCAACTTTGTAACGGATGAAACATGGATGTTGCATGGATCCAAATTAACATTTTCTCTCTCACACACAGGTCAACGTCGTGCTGCACCCCCCAACACTGGGGGGGAACACTCACAGGACCCGGATCTGCAGGAGACCGATCCCACCGGCAGCGACCACTCTCACCACTCTGCGGACGACCCCGACCGACCTGGCCCCTCTGGTGTCCAACCACCTGCAGCACCTGCGTCAGGTACAACCGTGCCAACCACCACCCCCACTCCTGCCACTTCCCAGGAGACACCCAGGATCCCTGCCCCAACACCACAATGCAGCCAGGCTCGCCAGGAGGGACACGGTGTCCCGGGCACCCAGGAGGAGGCAGGCGACAACGCCAATGCCACCCCTCAGGGGTCCCGGAGACCCGATGTGCCCACAAGTGCAGGCCAGACGCAAGTGGGCAGGGGTGGTGGGAGTGGAGGACGGCGGAGGCGCGAGCCTGACCAGTTGGCTGGGGATCCGGTATTTTCACATGTCCGTAACATCCTGGACTCATACCGGCAGGACACCACGGGCATGGCCCAGGTTGTGTCCGTCCTCGAGGGGATCAAGGTCCAGCAGGCCCAGCAACATGCGGAGCTAATAGCCTGTCTACAGCTACACCAACGGAGGATGGAGGACAGACAGGCTGAGCAAGTGACGGCGTCCCAGGGGATTCACGCTGAACTCCGTCGGATGGCCGACACCATGGCCGACCCTCCCTGTGCCAGAAGGCGGAGAACATCACCACCCACAGGGAGGGATCATGAGGAGGAGGAGGAAACATCCGACGGAGCATCCCAGACGTCGTCACGGCCTGCTGCTGAGGTTCCCCGCAGGAAGCCGGGTCGTCCACGGAAAGGACCGTGAGGGTGGCTGCTACATCACCATCGCCCAGGACACCTGGCCTGGCACCTGGCCCACTGGAGCAACAGCATCACAGCATCAAGAGACATTCTCTGCCACATGGCCCTGCTGGTCACTGGCTGACCAATGTTGACAAAGACTGTGGCATGGACTCTGAGGATTTCCAATGGCAAGGACACCAACTCCCCTACTGAACTTTGGATTCCCTAATCCCGGAAAGCCCCCCACTTTGTCCCCCCCCCCCCTAATAAATCACACTATTAATAGTAGATGCCTGCTGGTAGCATTATTACCTAACATGTGTCTTGTACAGTCTAAACATGCCTGAGTCATCTGTTCACTTCAACCATCCACACCCTGGGGCCTGAGTCTGGCACAGGACACATGGGTCACAGTTTATTAGGCAAGACAGACATGGAGCACCATACACACCCGTGATGTGCAGAACCAGCTGAGGGGGTGGCCGAACAACCGTGCTGACAGACACATTGAGTACAGCAACAGTCATGCGCAGAGGTCAGGGAACCTGGCCCGTGTCCTGGGGGGCACCCAGGTACGTGTAGACAGGTGGCAGAACCATGTCCTGCAAGCTTGAGTCCGGTGGATGCAGAGAATGGGGGCCTGGACAACGTTGGATGCATGGGGATGGCACATGTCACACTACCCACACAGTCATGGACATCATGCCCAATACACAGTCTCAGCACACACACACAGCTTGCATCTTGCCACTCGACACATTGACACATAGCCACAATCTGGGAATACCATGCCAGACATGCAGGATGCACCGTGCCAACACACCAGCATTGACTGAGCAGAGGCACCTTGGAGGCATAGGGACACCTTTAATAGTCATGTTTTTGGGATTGCAGAGGCAACTTGAAGTACACATGAACACATCATGTGGAGTAACATGTGGCTCAAACACTGGCACCCCCCTTCTGCAGCACAAATGCGTGATAGCCATGGTACTGGCACACAAGCGTCGGCTAACAGCTAAATACCCACAGCTGCACACGGAGAGCCTGCCATACACCATAGATCCGCTGATGTGGAAGTCCCACGCCATGTCAAGCCAATGTCAACCGTATGTGTCCGAGGGCAGTGTCACACACATTGATGCCATCATCACAATCCACCATCCCATCACTGATGACTGACAACCAGGCAGCCCATCTATTCTGGTGTACCCAGCTGCATGTCGTGTCCCATGGGGATGCCACATGACTGCAGAGGAACCAAACCCCGACCTGGGCAGTGTGCACACATCGTGAACAACTGCCACACCCAATACACCCCAGATGCATCCCTTACCCCATGGAGACTTCCAAACGTGTCCGTGCCTGTAACGCTGAGTCAGCCCACGATGCCATGTCCATGAGGAATAGCAGTGCCACAACAATGCAACCAGCAGATGGCATGCGCAGGTACCTGGGGAAGAGAGACACACAAGAAGTCAGCCACAAAAAGCACAGCCACTTGCATGTGCATTGACTCGACACATGTATGGATGACAACATGCTAGGTCACAATTATGACTGGGGAAATACTACCATCACTGCCACCATCACTCCAGTGACACACCCACACACACCTCTGACTCACGTGCCATACATGCAGGTGGACACACACATCACAACACATGCCACACGGGGACCAAGGCGTGCACACTCAGACACTGGTACTCACCACTAAGCAAAGAAGTCGCGTATGAGCCGAGTCCGGATGTCCTCTTGCGGCTCCACATCCTCCACATCACTAGCCCCATTGCCAAGCCCTTCGTCCTCCACGGGTGGATGGTCCTCGTCATGTTGATTCAGAATGAGTGGCACAGCTCTTTCAACTGCCATGTTGTGCAGCATGCAGCAGACCATGAAGATCTTGCAAACCTTTGCCGGGGCATATGGGAGTGCGCCGCCGGTCTTGTGGAGGCACCGGAATCGGCTCTTCAGCATGCCAAACGTCCTCTCTATCACTCGCCTTGTCCGGCCATGGGCGGTGTTGTAGCGGAGCTGGGCCGGCGTGATGGGGTTGCGGAGAGGTGTCAGCAGCCAAGGCATGTTGGGATAGCCAGCGTCCCCTAAATGGAAAGCACATGGATATCGTTAGAACTGCCGAAGCGGTAGTGCTGCTCGGCCAAACAGAATACAGGACAGACAGACTGTACCCACCAACAACACATGCTCGTTCGTTGCGCAGCTGCATCATCATATCAGGCATCCCGGTACGCCTCATGATGTAGGCATCGTGTGCTGATCCTGGGAAACGAGCACAGACATGTGAAATCACCATGTTGGACAGACACACCACAAGGGCATTGATGGAGTGGTAGTGCTTCCGATTGCGGTACGCCACCTCCCGTGCGTGTGGTGGTACCAAACCTACATGTGTCCCATCTATGGACCCAATGACATGGGGCATCCCTCCCAGGGCATAGAAACCACGCTTGACCTCAGTCATCTGTTCAGGGGTTGGGAACTTGATGAAGTCATCCAGGTGAATCAACATGGCCTCTAAGAAATCATGCAGCACACCGCTGAACATGCTCTGGGACATGCCACCAACATGAGCTATGGTATATTGAAAGGTACCCGTGGCAAGGAAATGTAGGGCAGACATTACCTTCAGCTGGGGTGTCAGTGCCGTGGGATACCTGTGCAGCGGTTGCAGGTGTGGTGCCAGTCTCGCCGTCAGCTCCAGAATCAACGGTTGGGTGAAGCGGTAGAGCCGGATACTGTCATTCTCCTGCATGGTGGCCAAGTCTGGAATTCTTCGGGCAACAGGAGGCGCTCTGCAGTAATTTGGAAGTGACAAGGAAGAGTGAGTGCACTACGATAACAACTCATGTCTACTGAGCACATGTAAATCTGGCAATACACACATGCCACATAGGGAGTCAGGCATGTGCTACATGCCCAGGACACGTATGGATGCAAGGTGACACTCCTTCCAAGACCCAGCTACACACGGTGATTGGGAACCTCCCCATGCCACGCCATGGAAATAGCTGTGTCCCAGTGCAAGTGCACTGCCCGACGCAAGACAGGAGTGACATACACCCACACATCAGCAGAAGTGTGATGCCGATTGCAGAGACTGGCAGCGGAACACTTGAGCCACAGGTCACATGACATTACACTAGTCCAGCCCACACACCTTGCCATGAAGGTGCACATGTCATGACTCACCACACATTCCTTGTGAGTTTGCTGACATGGCCTTGTCACGCTACTCCGTGTCCCTTGCATACATGTGCACCTCACATCCGAGAACACATGTGGCATGGTGTTGGGAACAGTGTGCAATGACAATCTACACACAGCCACATGTTGGTTGCTGCAACGGCTGCAGCTTTTGAGGGTGCTACAACATCAACCTGATGTAAATCCCGGACACATATATGGCATAGTCACATTGTGCACTGTGGGTAGTGATAATTCATGTGTCATGACCCCTGTACCTGGCATCATGGGACACTTCCATGTGTTGGTGTCGGTGCCATGCCAGTGACGCTCACCCCAAGTGCGCAGTCCCACATGCACACATGTCAAAGGAGTCAAGGGCATGCCTGGCACACATTGCACCCTCACACAGTACACATGTACACATCTCATCATACATCTGGTGCCTTCTCCACTCAGGAGGCATGTTCCACATCACAGCCTGTGACACCTGTGCCCCACACATGTGGTAATGCACAGACGATGCCTTGATGTCCATTCCTGGACAAGTATGTCCATCCATGGACAAGTATGTCCGCCCTATTCCTACATGTGTGTCGCCTATCACCACAGTGATGTGTAAAATCCGCCGTACTGCTGCTGAGAGGGCCTGTGCATGTTCCCAAATCACTGTGGGAGTGCTGCCGTATGTGTACACATCGTGATGGCGAGCGTAGATGCGAGTGTACGGTCCGTGTCACTACGGGTACGCATACGCGTGCAGACCCATAGTGATGGAGAGCGTAAATGTGAGTGTACGGTCCGTACCACTACGGGTACGCATACGCGTGCAGACCCATAGTGATAGAGAGCGTAGATGCGAGTGTACGGCCCTATCACTATGGGTCTGCACGCGTATGCGTACCCGTAGTGGTACGGACCGTACACTCGCATCTACGCTCTCTATCACTATGGGTCTGCACGCGTATGCGTACCCGTAGTGGTACGGACCGTACACTCGCATCTACGTTCACTGTCACTACGAGTACGCATACGCGTGCAGACCCATATTGATGGAGAGCGTAGATGCGAGTGTACGGTCCGTACCACTACGGGTACGCATACGCGTGCAGACCCATAGTGATAGAGAGCGTAGATGCGAGTGTACGGTCCGTACCACTACGGGTACGCATACGCGTGCAGACCCATAGTGATAGAGAGCGTAGATGCGAGTGTACGGTCCGTACCACTACGGGTACGCATACGCGTGCAGACCCATAGTGATAGAGAGCGTAGATGCGAGTGTACGGTCCGTACCACTACGGGTACGCATACGCGTGCAGACCCATAGTGATGGAGAGGGTAGGCATGCATGTACGGGCCGTTGCCATGCATTTGGGGTGCCCTAGGGCCCCCACACGCACCGTACCTGTGTGTGATGCTCCAAATTACATAGGGGACAAGTATTAAGGCCTACATGCATGCTGGTTGTCATGGAGACCAAGTTCAAAATTCGAAATTGTTCTGGAAGGTGCACAGCAGAAGTCAGTTGGAATTTGTCTACTTTGTTGCAATGTGTTTGTGGGGCTGACATCATGCAGGAGAATGAAACCGATAGAGAACACACAGACTGCTAGGTTTGTAGGGATTGGTGGAAACATAGGATGCAAATGTGAGTGACCAATCTCTCTGTACTCCTGTGCATGAGACTGGGCAGAAGGGCACATATAAGGCAGCCTGGTCCCATGAGGGAGCACTTGCCTGCACATCTTTGCATTCGTCGACCCAGCTGCTGCTACTGATTCCCTGGAACCATGTCAAGGGCTGTGGAGAGGACACAGCCATTCACCCTGGAGGAGAACATGGCTCTGCTGGATGTGATCCTCCCACAGTACCCCATGCTGTATGGGCGACCAGGGTATCAGGTGAGTGCATAGGCCACTGCCACAGACTGTCCCTATGTTGTGACTGTGACTTCGGCCATTGCGTCCATGTGTAACACACATGCCATGTACTGTTGGGGGGGTCCCAGGGGGGGGGTGCCTGATGTCCCCCAGCAGTGCCCTGAGACAGGAGGGGTGTGTGCCTATCACTCCCAGCAGTGCCCTGAGACAGGAGGGGTGGGTACAGTGTGCTCCCAGCAGTGCCCTGAGACAGGAGGGGTGTGTGCCTATCACTCCCAGCAGTTCCCTGAGACAGGAGGGGTGTGTGCCTATCACTCCCAGCAGTGCCCTGAGACAGGAGGGGTGTGTGCCTATCACTCCCAGCAGTGCCCTGAGACAGGAGGGGTGGGTACAGTGTGCTCCCAGCAGTGCCCTGAGACAGGAGGGGTGGGTGTGATGCACAGTGTGAGCCTTGATCACTGATTGTGACATTGCCATCATTCCACCTGTGTACCCACTATGGCACGTACAGCTTTTTCCCTCACCAGGGGATGATGTCCCAATGACAAAGGTGCAATGCGTTGGCTGCATGACATGCCTTGTTGTAACCAGCTAATTTGTACCCATATGTCTCTCTGTGACATGTGGCTGGTGTATTGATGTGGTGTCACTTGTTCTACCTCACAGGTGGGCGCCACTGCCAAGGAGCAGATCTGGCTGACCGCCGTCAGTGCCGTGAGGCGTGTGGATGGTCGGAGGCGGCGCCTGGCCCAGGTGAGGAAACGCTGGCAGGATATCCGGTGCTGGACGCGGAGGATTGCACGGCTCCTGCTGGGGGACTCACCTGAGAGCCACAAGAACCGCAACCGCCGCCGTCTGAGCCACCTCCACAGGCGTGTGCTGCCGGTGGTCTTTCCAGACCTGGAGAGGCGCTTACAGGCGATGCAGCAGCCGGAAGGGGGTAGGTACATGTGTGTTTGTTGTGTGTCACCGGCATTTGTAAGGGCACAGTAGCATGAATTCACTGGCAGGGTTTGAAGGTGCTGTGCAGATCCTGTTTGCCCCAGTATAGCGCTGTGCCCCTGCCACCCTTCCCCTCCTTGCAATGTGTTCCCTGGTCTGTGTGTAGTCACTCCTCCACAGGGTAATGTAGGCTGGCGCTTTGTCCACGGGAACAATGTCTGTAGCATCATGTGTGGGGGTGGTGTGTAACAGGTTGTGGGACATTGCCTGTGCACTGTCAAGTTCACTGCATGTGGGTTCCATATCAGTTGGCACTGATGCTGACTCCAGACATGGGAGTTGGTCTCTCATGTGTCATGCCTTACAGCGCGCATGTCCCATGTAGTGGCCTGTGACATGATGTGCATGAGTGTGCGATACACATAGTGCAGGGATGGTGACGTGTGTTGCAGTCATTACCATTCAGTAGCATGTAGTTGCGTGCCCACTACTGTCCCCTGGGGCACCTTTTCCTGAGTGGTGTATGTGTCATCATACACGTGGCCACTGTCAGTGTCTACAGCGTAAGTTGTGCTCTCTGCCATTGTCCCCTGTCACCATGTATATAGACGTGCTATTTTGTACAGGTGTCCACTGTGCAGCCTGACCTGATTGTCCTTCTTCATACTCACAGTTGCCAGTGCCTGTGTGTCTTGCTATACTCATCTGAGGATGGGCACTGGTACCACATTATTTGTACAGGCGCACCTTGGCTGTTTGGCGTTCAATCTCGCTTTTTGCCTGCCCCTGTGTGTATCACCCAGACTATGAGATGTTGGTGCCACCTGTGTCTCAACAATTTGCCTCGTGTAGGGTCTTGTTGGGGCGGGCAATGCCTATGTGTAAAATCCTGATTACCACTTGCTGGGTCTGGGCAGTGTGTGATGTGTCTGGACACACACGCAATGTGCAGTGACAGAGTCATGTTGTGCATGTTTTCAGCATTACCTATGCAGCATGTGTCTCAAGTTCATGGATATGGTCCCTGGTCATCGGTATTTTCGCCAACGCTGTGTGGTGCAGATGCAGTGCTGGATTGTCCCCAGGGCCTGGGTGCTATGTCAGACTCCTTTTCCTGTGTTTAGCTATTGTCTCATGCTCTCCATGGTATTTCAGTGGCATGGTGGCTCAACCAACTGTGTGTTTCATGCCCTACATCGGTACCCTGTTCAGTAGATGTTAGGGATCTTCTTTTTCAGGCCATGCAATGTTACCTATGTGGATTGGACTCATGTGACAGATGTGTACAGATGTCTGATTATTTCTGTCTCTCCACCCTGCCCACAGCATCGTCGGGGGACACAGAGGGAGACATGGACACAGACCAGGCGGAGGGACCGAGCACCAGTGCCAGCCGTGACATCGGGTCTGGCACATCGAGTGGTACAGAGGCGGAGGAGAGTGTGGCCGAGGACCTGTCGACTGGCACATCAGACTACGAAGCTGACAGGTCCGGGGACGATGTCTCCGAGTGGGCGGAGGCTGCACCAGCAGCTGACAGCGGAACAACACCTCGCACCGCCCCCTCAGTTTCCACCAGCCGCCTCCCACTTGCTCGTGTCCCTTCCCAGCGTGCCCGGTCACAGCATGTCTCCTTCCTGCCAGGCACCGCACCCCCTGCCCCTGTCTCCACTGCTGCCGCCAATGCAGAGTCTGTGGACATCCAGCGGCAACTGCAGGTTGGTCAGGCTGCGATCCTTAATGTCCTCCATGCCCACGGCAAAACCCTCACCAACATCGAGGCTTTCTTGGAGGGCATTCATTCATCGCAGGCTGACCAACGCAACTTGCTGAGGTCCATCGACTCCACACTGACTGCAGCAGTGGGTCTCCTGCAGCGCGACCTCCCCCCACCTACCCCTGCCCCATCCACACTTCCCACTCCCATGCCTGTCACACGTACACCCAGACGTCGGCATGCACCCACATCAACAGACACGGGCACCACACCAGCAGGGAAGGTCCACCGCACTCCTCCTGACACGCACACACAGGGTGAGGTAGGCACACCCACTGGGTCGGGGGGCAAACGTGTGACACGCAGCCATAGTGGGAGTCCGCATTCCACCCAGTCCACTCCCTCCAAATCCACTCCCCTCAGCTCTCCTGGCCACATCTCCCCCAAGGACACCTTCATGGCCGCTCTGTCCCTGAGCCCCACAGTTACACCACCACGCAAGCGGTCAAGGAGGTCCCCGGTCAGGGTGGTTGAGTCTCCCCCCCTGTCTCCACCCTCCCCCGGTGGCGCTGCGACCCATCCCTCTGACCCCCCCCCTCCTTGGGGCCTGAGGTCCCTTCGGGTGCAGGGGACTCCCTGGAGGACCTTGCAAAGGTGTGTAGTGCCATCCTGGCCTCCGCCTTTGGCACTGACCCACCTCCTGTGGTGGAGTCCTCCATCCCTGCACCCACAACGCCTCCCCTTTGCCCTGATGTCCCTGCGGTGCCTGTTGCTTCCCCCCCCCCTGATGCCCTCACCAGTGTGGAAGACGATGCCATTTGACTGTGCAGGCAATGTAGGGGACACGCATCCCACTGTGTCCCCCATCCAGCTGAGAATCATTGACTGCCCTATGGGCTTTGTGTAGATTGAACTGCCTGCGATCCACGGACATTGTGCTCATGCTGAATAAAGCTTAATTTTGTTTTCATTATCACACTACTGCTATGCTGGTATTGGTGTTGGTGGGGCTGCTACATGGTTTTTGGTGGTGTGTAAGGGTTTGGGTGTGTGGGATGTGTAGTAGTGTACTGCTCATTGGTGGGACCCTGTGATCTGTGTGCCATCACAAGGTGTTGGCTAACTTTCTTTGTTCATGTAAGCAGTTACTGCATGGTGCACTTGTCCCAGGGTGTATTCCTTCCTCTGTGTACCCAGCTTTCTTCCCTGCAGGGTGTTCCCAATGTTTAGCGCAGAGCTGTGTCTACATGAGCTGTGTGTGTGACGGAGCCCTTCTACTTTGGCCATGCATGCAGGGCCATGTCTCCACCTGCGACAATCGTGGCATCCTTGGTGATCACTGTACTTGTGTGTGGAGTCTGTTGACATGAGTTCATGGGGACATGTTCCCTTGTAGCCAGTATGCATGTGGATGATTCTGGCCTCACACACATGTGTTACACCCCTCCTGTCTCAGGGCACTGCTGGGAGGACTCCACACCCACCCCTCCTGTCTCAGGGCACTGCTGGGAGGACTCTGCACCCACCCCTCCTGTCTCAGGGCACTGCTGGGAGGACTCCACACCCACCCCTCCTGTCTCTGGGCACTGCTGGGAGGACTCTGCACACACCCCTCCTGTGTCTGGACACTGCTGGGGGGACTCTGCACACACCCCTCCTGGGTCTGGACACTGCTGGGAGGACTCTGTACCCACCCCTCCTGTGTCAGGGCACTGCTGGGAGGACTCTGCACACACCCTCCTGTCTCTGGGCACTGCTGGGAGGACTCTGCACACACCCTCCTGTCTCTGGGCACTGCTGGGAGGACTCTGCACACACACCTCCAATTTCTGGATATGTACGCTTGGGACATACACGGTGTGGGTGCGCTCCATGCATTCGAGGTGAGGGTACGGGTCGTACTTACACTGTTGGGGTGGGGGGTACGCTCCATGCATACGCGGGTGAGGGTCCGAGTCGTACTTACACTGTTGGGGTGGGGGGTACGCTCCATGCATACGCGGGTGGGGGTACGGGTCGTACTTACACTGTTGGGGTGGGGGGTACGCTCCATGCATACGCGGGTGGGGGTACGGGTCGTACTTACACTGTTGGGGTGGGGGGTACGCTCCATGCATACGCGGGTGGGGGTACGGGTCGTACTTACACTGTTGGCATGGGGGTTACGCTCCATGCATACGCGGGTGGGGGTACGGGTCGTACTTACACTGGTGGGGGTGGGGGTACGGTCCGTACGTCCGCGGGTGAGGGTTCGAGTCGTACTTACACTGTTGGGGTGGGGGGTACGCTCCATGCATACGCGGGTGGGGGTACGGGTCGTACTTACACTGTTGGGGTGGGGGGGACGCTCCATGCATACGCGGGTGGGGGTACGGGTCGTACTTACACTGTTGGCATGGGGGGGACGCTCCATGCATACGCGGGTGGGGGTACGGGTCGTACTTACACTGTTGGCATGGGGGGGACGCTCCATGCATACGCGGGTGGGGGTACGGGTCGTACTTACACTGTTGGCATGGGGGGTACGCTCCATGCATACGCGGGTGGGGGTAGGGTCCGTACATATCCGTCCCCACGCTATGTGATGCTTGTGCGGGCCGTACCCAGGCCTTTGCCACGTGGGTACGATCCGTCCCGCCATTGTTGGGGTGACGTGTGTGTGGGCGTGGTACGACTCGTACCCACGCTCTTGAGGCGTGGGTACGGGACGTACCTGTCTGGTTGTGTTGCCGGTTCGCGTGGTGACGGACTTCCGTTGTGGCGGTCGCTGGCTTATCAGGACACACCCCCACCCCCTCGTGGTGACCAGGGCATGGGAGTCAGGTATGTCCAGGCCATGTGTGACTTATGTGGTTGTTTTGTGGTCTGCCCTGGTCGTGCCACCCCCACCCCACCCCACTTTCCCCCCTCCCTTAGTTATTCTGACCTTCTGCGGCGTCTGCGTCGGTGCCTGTAGAGCAGGTGGACTGCTATGAGAGCAGGGATGACTCGTAGGTTCGGGTCCATGTCTGTCCGTCGCGTACTGGTACTCCAATCGCGTCGTCCTGTCGCGTACGGGTCCTCCTTGGTGGCGTCGTCCTGTGTGTCCGTCACGTACTGGTCCTCCTTGTTCGCGTCGTCGTCTGTCCGTCACGTACTGGTGGTCCTTGTTCGCGTCGTCCTGATTTCCCGGCAGTTTTTGGCTGCCGCAAAATATTCACCGTGCGGGGTGACGTCGGTGCGAATCGTGATTCCTGGGTCGTGAATGGCTGGCTGCGAGCGTCCCGACGTCAGGTCGGCACTTTCCCGGATCGCATTGGTAGGTGTTTTTTTGTTCGGTCGGACTTTTTTACGAATCGTACGGTCATGGTGTACCCGTGCGAATCGTAATTCCTTGTTTGTAGAAATTGACGACCGGGTACGCGTCGGACGGAGAATATGCTCCGTCCGACGGTTCGTACCGGGTTTTTACCGGATCGTGATCGGCACCCTAGTGTAGACTAATCATTTTTACCATTGAAGAAATAGTTCTACGACAAATCTAATCATAGTTATTTTAATCTTGCCATCTGCCCCTTTAGTACTGTCTGAACACAACCATCTCGAGTAAAGTTTGAGAGCTTGTATGCCATTCAGTAGACCCTTCCTGTTTTCTGTCAAAATCATCTCCAGATGCCATGGCCTGAAAGTCAGTGCTGTAAACTGACTTGACAATCTACAATACCCTTCACTGTATATTTTGATGCACATGGCCACTCACTGGTATGTACAGCAAGTCTTGAGGAGCTGTGGCTTAAACATATGTTAGACTGAAGGGGAAGAGGGGGTGAAGCCCGGTGGATGCTTTTGTTAGGAATATCTCTGTGACGCAGGCCACAATTCCTTGAGCCCTCCCTGTTAGGAATCAGTTTGACGGCTGTAAAATAGATCACTGATATGGTGATCTTTGAGATGCAAAAGGAAGCCAGCTTATGCTTAAAAACAGGACTGCCTATTTCTCTACCCGTGTGTTCACCAAGTTTTCTAGCCAGGCTTCAAATAGCTTTGAGGCTAGAACAAGAATGAAAGTAGTAAAGTCTTTCGAGCCCGGTTCAGCTTCCCTGACCTCATGAAAAGGTTCCATCTGGCCAAGATTGCTTACTTAAAAAAATTGCTGCAGTTCTGTGTAATATTACGCAACACTTGTAATCTTTTAGATTTGATTGGACTTATTCTCTATGTCCCTGGTTTGATTGTGATATTCCATACTGAAAGAATATGGTTAACTGCTGTTCTTACGAGTAAGGTACCAAAATATCATGGCCTAAATATCATCTGACAAACATGTTGTGTCCTAAATATAGCTTTCAAAAATATTGCTCTATCTGATTTAATAATAAAAAAATCTAAACAGAATCAGCAATGTTTTTGCAATTTTGACATATAACCGTCTAGACCTGCCTATTAAGAGGATCATGCAAACAAGCTTCTTCTAAATGCAACAATGTCTGTGAGTATTATTTTACCAGCACTATTACTTTAAGGGAATAACTCAACACAAAAAAGGCTTACAAAATGTGTATTTTGTATTCTAGTTACAAAATAAATGTTGTTCTTTCAAATATCTCATGTAAAAATTGTGACCCATGCTTCACATGTGATTGACAAATAACAATTCTTGACATTGTGCAGACTGTGGTGCATGGTTTTTGTTGTAATGGTCAGTTTTAGGTAGCAGCCGGTAGTCCCACAAAACTTGTTCGGTTTACCATCTTGTTGAGATGTTTATATTTTACCAATACATTATTCAATTTATTTTTATCCATAGATATTGCAAAGCCCAATGAGCTTCTTCGATACTACTCCCACCGGAAGGCTGATGAACCGATTCTCCAAAGACATGGATGAGGTTGATGTGAGGCTCCCATTTCAAGCGGAAAACTTTCTGCAGCAAATGTTCCTCGTTTTGTTCACTATAGTCATCGTATCCGTTGTGTTTCCCTACCTTCTTATCGCGATAGCGATCCTCGCTGTTGTCTTTTTCTTTCTCCTAAAGTAAGTTGATAATGAGGTGGCTATATCAGGTTAAAGTGCTGGACACATGTAGTGATAATTTTGCATTATGAGAGCCTTCAAGTGTAACCTGGCTTTTTTTTTTATAGAAAATGTTCAATTCTTCTTCATAAACCAGCTCAAACACCTAAAGTGACAGTCACTGAGAGCTTTTTTTAAAACTTAACAGACTCTTGTTTAAACAGAAATGTCCAAAATTCACACCTTTGGATTTTCCTGGTCAATGTAAACTTGGGCCTGCGGTCAAATCTCTAATGCATATCCTGAAATATAACATTCCTTGATCCATTTGACCCATGGCATTGTGACAAGTTAAGGGATCTTTTGAATACAATTTAATTTATGATATGGAAAGAAAATGATTATGGCCTAATTCTGAAATCATTTGATCACATATGTGCCTGACCTACATCCCTAAGTGGCTTGATTAGCAGTTTTAGGGCACACAAAAAGTGTGTTGTGGGTGTTTCAGGTTGAAGAGTCATTTTGAAGTTTGGAAACACTCACATACTCAGCATTGTTTGGCAGTTCTCATATTTTTCCCTGACACCTTTACATCATGAAAAGTGGTAAGTGAATTACTCCTGCTAGGTGCTTTGTTTGAAACGTGAATAGAGGGAACGTTTGGTATCCAGCAGGAAGCCAAATATCTTAGCAGACTCCACAAGGGGGGGGTTTCATACCACTGATTGTGAGAACTGTCAGCTCAGATTCAGATATAGGACTGGTCTTGAATAGGTCATTCAGAAAGTAATCCATGATTGAAACATTACACTACAAGCAAGCAGACTTCAGTCACTGACTGGCGATTCCTCAGGTGATGGGCATTGTACTCAGATGACACCAGAATATATAGATATTTGACATCAGTATACTGCGAAGAGTGATTCAACAGCCACCCACTAAATATAGTGGCATACATATTGAAGAGTGTCAAAAGAAAGTAGACCCCTGGGTCACTCTGATAGAAGCAGACCTAGAGAGGATTGATAACTGAGAACAACACTTTCTTACCACAGAGGCACAGCAAGAATGTGATCACCCATCTCAAACGCTGGTCAGATGTTCAATAACACAACAAGCCGGTTATTCCATCATCTGCAGCTTGAAGATGGCATTCTTTCATTTGCACAGTGGGAGTCCGACTGCTGTGCCTAGAAAGAATATAATACCGATATGGTTGCAGAGGATTGTACTACTATATAGTAGATCGAAGCAGCTCCCCCTCAACTTAATCATACCTCTGGTTGGTTCCCCTATGTCTATTATGTGGGAGTTCTCTGTAGTTGTGTTCTCAATACTGAAATGCACATTTTAATAAATTGCTCCGAATGTTACCACATTTCCTTTGGAAAAAAAACCTCCAATAGCCATTGCGCAACAAATCTGCAACTGGATGCGGAAACGGCTTGCTGCAAGTGTACGTTCATGTTTTATATCCACAAAACATGCATTTAATTTAGTAATGTAGCTATGTAACATAATATTACATCAACATAGTGGAAAATTGTGTGTTATCTGATCTGCTCACTGGGGTGGATAGTTGGTTTTCCAGTTCATAGTGCAAATGTACAGCATGTCTGTTTACCTACGTGGAAATGATAATGCATGTGAGTGACTTACAGATCACTGACATATATTTTACCAAAATATCTCATACACAAATATCGACACATAAATATCGATGTCAAAATATCGACATCCTATCTTTATAATTTAAAGTACAAAAATATCGAAATAATAATATCGATGTACAAAATATTGATGTACAAAATGTAGTTTTTTTATATATAGAAAACTTATGTTAAATACATTAAGGGGTCGATTCCGATCCTGGTTTTTTTTTTCCCGTACGACTCGTATCCGTATTTTTTTACGTACGAATCGTACAAGTCCCGTACAAACAGCGAAGTCCGATTAGTACGTGAAAAATACATACGAATCGCCTCGGGAAATGTCTACGAGACGTCCCCGGACAGTTTTACATACAAATCATAAAACTGAAGTCCGAGCGAGCAAGTACGATCCGTACCGCCCGTCCGAAAACACAAGCGCATGGAAAAGGCTCTGTACGGAGCGAACTTTGTACGAGCCCTACCCCGAGTACACTTGTGCCCGGGGTATGAGTCGTACGGTCCCCCCCAGCCTCCCACCCCTCCCGCGTACGTCACCACTGTACCCCCCACCCCCGTATGTACAGCGCGTACCCCCCACCCCCCGTATGTACGGCACGTACCCCCCACCCGCGTATGTTCACACCGTACCCCAGGCGTACCCCAATCCTCGCGTATGTACGGACCGTACATACACGACGATTGGGGTACACCTGGGGTACGGTGCGAACATACGCGGGTGGGGGGTACGCCTGGGGTACGGTGCGAACATACGCGGGTGGGGGGTACGCCTGGGGTACGGTGCGAACATACGCAGGTGGGGGGTACGCCTGGGCTATGGTGCGAACATACGTGGGTGGGGGGTATGCGCCGTACATACGGGGGTGGGGGATACGCGCCGTACATACACGGGTGGGGGGTACGCCTGGGGTATGGTGCGAACATACGCGGGTGGGGGGTACGCGCCGTACATACGGGGGGTGGGGGGTACGCACTGTACATACGCGGGTGGGGGGTACGTGCCATACATACGTGGGTGGGGGGTGCGCGCTGTACATACGGGGGTGGGGGTACGGGCCATACATATGGGGGGTGGGGTTACGGGCCGTTCATATGCAATGTTGGGGTATGCACCGTACATGATGACACGTACGATGTGGGTGATGGCGTGCACGTTGCGTAGCGGGCCTCCTGTTCCTCGTGCATCGCAGCATACTTAGCTTTTCCGGCGCTTTTTGGCTCCCGTAAAAATATAGCCGTGCGGAGTGCTGTAGGTACGAATTGTACTTGCTGGTCCGTAAAACGCTGCCTGACTCCGTGCGGACGTCGCGTACGCGCTGTCCAGGATCGGAATTGTATGTATTTTTGGGCCGTACGGTGTTTTTTACGATTCGTACGGAAATGGTTTTCCTGTACGAATTGTACTTGCTGGTGTGTACGGTGGAATTCCCGGGTACGAGTCGTACGGAGAAAACGCTCCTTACGACCATTTGTACCCGTGTTTTACAGGATCGGAATCGGCACCTAAATAATACAATTAACTTTAAAAACATTATTTAGATGTAATGTACATTTTAACAAATATAAGAAATAAATTTCATTCAAAAAATGCAAACATACAGATATAAAATATAATATATATGTATATTTACTTTAAAACATGTATAACTATATATATATATATATACACCTATACCATAAAACCTAATAAAAAAACATTAAATTATAAATTAAAAGATTAAAATATCTAATAATTTTTAAACTTACATTTTGCAATCCATTGAGGGCAACGGTAGGGAAAGTATTGGATAGCGTAGGGGTAGAAATTACTATTCCCGCTCCAGTGAGTGCAACAGTAGGAAAAGTGTTGGATAGCGGATAGCGGTGGGGAAAACATTACTATTTCCACTCCAGTGAATGCAACAGCAGGGAAAGTGTTAGCTAGCCGAAGGGTTAAAAATACTATTCCCACTCCAATGAATGCAACAGTAGGGAAAGTGTTGAATAGCAGACGGGTAACAATTACTATTCCCACTCCAGTGAGTGCAACATTAGGGAGAGTGTTGGCTAGTGGAGGGGTAAAAATTACTTTTCCCACTGCTGTGAGGGAAACAGTAGGGAAAGTGTTGGATAGCGGAGGGGTACAAATTCCTATTCCCACTCAAGTGAGTGCAACAGTAGGAAAATGTTGGATAGTGGAGGAGTAAAAATTACTATTCCTGCTCCAGTGAGTGCAACAATAGTGAAAGTGTTGGATAGCGGACGGATAAAAATGACTATTCCCAATCCAGTGAGTGCAACAATAGGGAAAGTGTTGAATAGAAGAGGGGTAACAATTACTATTCCCACTCCAGTGAGTGCAACATTAGGGAGTGTTGGATAGCGAAGGGGTAAAAATGACTTTTCCACTGCTGTGAGGGAAATAGTAGGGAAAGTGTTGGATAGCGGAGGGGTGCAAATTCCTATTCCCACTCCAGTAAGTTAACAGTAGGGAAAATGTTGAATAGTGGAGGAGTAAAAACTACTATTCCTACTCCAGTGAGTGCAACAGTAGTGAAAGTGTTGGAACGTCGGTAGGTTAAAATTACTATTTCAACTCCAATGAGTGCAACAGTAGGGAAAGTGTTGGATAGAAGTAGGGTAAAAATTATTATTCCCACTACTGTGAATGTAACAGTAGAGAAAGTGTTGGAAAGCCGATAGGTTAAAATTACTATTCCCACTCCAATGAGTGCAACAGTAGGGAAAGTGTTGGATAGCCGAAGGGTTAAAAATACTATTCCCACTCCAATGAGTGCAACAGTAGGGAAAGTTTTGGATAGTGGAGGGGAAAACATTACTATTTCCACTCCAGTGAATGCAACAGCAGGGAAAGTGTTAGGTAGCCGAAGTGTTAAAAATACTATTCCCACTCCAATGAGTGCAACAGTAGGGAAAGTTTTGGATAGTGGAGGGGTAAAAATTACTATTCCCACTCCAGTGAGTGCAACAGTAGGGGAAGTGTTGGATAGCGGAGGGGTAAACATTACTATCCCCCCTCCAGTGAATGCAACAGTAGGGAAAGTGTTGAATGCAGAGGGGTAACAATTACTATTCCCACTCCAGTGAGTGCAACATTAGGGAGAGTGTTGGATAGCGGAGGGGTAAAAATTACTTTTCCCACTGCTGTGAGGGAAACAGTAGGGAAAGTGTTGGATAGCGGAGTGGTACAAATTCCTATTCCCACTCAGGTGAGTGCAACAGTAGGAAAATGTTGGATAGTGGAGGAGTAACAATTACTATTCCTGCTCCAGTGAGTGCAACAGTAGTGAAAGTGTTGGATAGCGGACGGATACTAATGACTATTGACACTCCAGTGATTGCAACAATAGGTAAAGTGTTGAATAGAAGAGGGGTAACAATTACTATTCCCACTCCAGTGAGTGCAACATTAGGGAGTGTTGGATAGCGAAGGGGTAAAAATTACTTTTCCCACTGCTGTGAGGGAAATAGTAGGGAAAGTGTTGGATAGCGGAGGGGTGCAAATTCCTATTCCCACTCCAGTGAGTGCAACAGTAGGGAAAATGTTGAATAGTGGAGGAGTAAAAAGCACTATTCCTACTCCAGTGAGTGCAACAGTAGTGAAAGTGTTGGAACGTCGGTAGGTTAAAATTACTATTTCAACTCCAATGTGTTCGGATAGAAGTAGGGTAAAAATTATTATTCTCACTGCTGTGAATGTAACAGTAGGGAAAGTGTTGGATAGCGGAGGGGTAAAAATTATTATTCCCACTCCAGTGAGTGCAACATTAGGAAAAGTGTTGGATAGCGGAGGGGTAAAAATTACTATTCCCACCCCAGTGAGTGCAACAGTAGAGAAAGTGCTGGATAGCAAAGGGGAAAAATTACTATTCCCACTCCAGTGAGTGCAACAGTAGGGAAAATGTTGTATAGTGGATGAGTAAAAATTACTATTCCTACTCCAGTGAGTGCAATAGCAGTGAAAGTGTTGGACAGCGGACGGGTAAAAATTACTATTCCCACTCCAGTGAGTGCAACAGTGGGGAAAGTGTAGTGTTGGATAGCGGAGGGATACAAATTACTATTCCCACTCCAGTGAGTGCAACAGTAGGAAAAGGGTTGTATAGCGGAGGGGAAAGAATTACTATTCCCACTCCAGTGAATGAAAAAGTAGAGAAAGTGTTGGAAAGCCGATAGGTTAAAACTGCTATTCCCACAGTAGGAAAAATGTTGCATAGCGGAGAGGTACAAATTACTATTCCTACTCCAGTGAGTGCAACAGTAGTGAAAGTGTTGGATAGCAGACGGGTAAAAATTACTATTCCCACTCCAGTGAGTGCAACAGTAGAGAAAGTGTTGGAAAGTCGATAGGTTAAAATTACTATTTCAACTCCAATGAGTGCAACAGTAGGAAAAGTGTTGGATAGAAGTGGGGTAAAAATTACTATTCCCACTGCTGTGAATGTAACAGCAGAGAAAGCTTTGGAAAGCCGATAGGTTAAATTTACTATTCCCACTCCAATGAGTGCAACAGTAGGGAAAGTGTTGGATAGCGGAGGGGTAAAAATTATTATTGCCACTCCAGTGAGTGGAACATTAGGAAAAGTGTTGGATAGCAGAGGGGTAAACATTACTATTCCCACCCCAGTGAGTGCAACAGTAGAGAAAGTGCTGGATAGCAAAGGGGAAACATTACTATTCCCACTCCAGTGAGTGCAACAGTAGGGAAAATGTTGTATAGTGGAGGAGTAAAAATTACTATTCCTACTCCAGTGAGTGCAACAGTAGTGAAAGTGTTGGATAGCGGACGGATACTAATGACTATTGACACTCCAGTGATTGCAACAATAGGTAAAGTGTTGAATAGAAGAGGGGTAACAATTACTATTCCCACTCCAGTGAGTGCAACATTAGGGAGTGTTGGATAGCGAAGGGGTAAAAATTACTTTTCCCACTGCTGTGAGGGAAATAGTAGGGAAAGTGTTGGATAGCGGAGGGGTGCAAATTCCTATTCCCACTCCAGTGAGTGCAACAGTAGGGAAAATGTTGAATAGTGGAGGAGTAAAAAGTACTATTCCTACTCCAGTGAGTGCAACAGTAGTGAAAGTGTTGGAACGTCGGTAGGTTAAAATTACTATTTCAACTCCAATGTGTTGGATAGAAGTAGGGTAAAAATTATTATTCTCACTGCTGTGAATGTAACAGTAGGGAAAGTGTTGGATAGCGGAGGGGTAAAAATTATTATTCCCACTCCAGTGAGTGCAACATTAGGAAAAGTGTTGGATAGCGGAGGGGTAAAAATTACTATTCCCACCCCAGTGAGT
Source organism: Triturus cristatus (assembly GCF_964204655.1). NCBI lineage: Eukaryota > Metazoa > Chordata > Amphibia > Caudata > Salamandridae > Triturus > Triturus cristatus. Next base: position 575,342,411 of record NC_140595.1, on the reverse strand, counting down.
GCAACAGTAGAGAAAGTGCTGGATAGCAAAGGGGAAAAATTACTATTCACACTCCAGTGAGTGCAACAGTAGGGAAAATGTTGTATAGTGGATGAGTAAAAATTACTATTCCTACTCCAGTGAGTGCAATAGCAGTGAAAGTGTTGGACAGCGGACGGGTAAAAATTACTATTCCCACTCCAGTGAGTGCAACAGTGGGGAAAGTGTAGTGTTGGATAGCGGAGGGATACAAATTACTATTCCCACTCCAGTGAGTGCAACAGTAGGAAAAGGGTTGTATAGCGGAGGGGAAAGAATTACTATTCCCACTCCAGTGAATGAAAAAGTAGAGAAAGTGTTGGAAAGCCGATAGGTTAAAACTGCTATTCCCACAGTAGGAAAAATGTTGCATAGCGGAGAGGTACAAATTACTATTCCTACTCCAGTGAGTGCAACAGTAGTGAAAGTGTTGGATAGCAGACGGGTAAAAATTACTATTCCCACTCCAGTGAGTGCAACAGTAGAGAAAGTGTTGGAAAGTCGATAGGTTAAAATTACTATTTCAACTCCAATGAGTGCAACAGTAGGAAAAGTGTTGGATAGAAGTGGGGTAAAAATTACTATTCCCACTGCTGTGAATGTAACAGCAGAGAAAGCTTTGGAAAGCCGATAGGTTAAATTTACTATTCCCACTCCAATGAGTGCAACAGTAGGGAAAGTGTTGGATAGCGGAGGGGTAAAAATTATTATTGCCACTCCAGTGAGTGGAACATTAGGAAAAGTGTTGGATAGCAGAGGGGTAAACATTACTATTCCCACCCCAGTGAGTGCAACAGTAGAGAAAGTGCTGGATAGCAAAGGGGAAACATTACTATTCCCACTCCAGTGAGTGCAACAGTAGGGAAAATGTTGTATAGTGGAGGAGTAAAAATTACTATTCCTACTCCAGTGAGTGCAACAGTAGTGAACGTGTTGGACAGCGGAGGGGTAAAAATTACTATTCCCACTCCAGTGAGTTCAACAGTAGAGAAAGTGTTGGATAGCGGAGGGGTACAAATTACTATTTCCACTCCAGTGAGTGCAACAGTAGGAAAAGTGTTGGATAGCGGACGGGTAAAAATTACTATTCCCACTCCAGTGAGTGCAACAGTAGGGAAATTGCTGGATAGCAAAGGGGAAATAATTACTATTCCCACTCCAGTGAGTGCAACAGTAGGGAAAATGTTCGATAGCGGAGAGGTAAAAATTACTATTTTCACTCCAGTGAGTGCACCAGTAGGGAAAATGTTGGATAGTGGAGAGGTAAAAATTACGATTCCCACTCCAGTGAGTGCAACAATAGGGACAATGTTGTATAGCGAAGAGGTAACAAATGACCACTCCCACTCCAGTGAGTGCAACAGTAGGGAAAGTGTGCAAAAATTACTATTCCCAATCTAGTAAGTGTAAAAGTAGGTCAAGTTCTGTATAGCGGAGGGGAAAAAAATAATATTCTCACTCCAGTGAGTGCAACAGTAGGGAATTTGCTGGAAAGCGGAGGGGTAAAAATTACTATTCCCACTCCAGTGAGTGCAACATTGGGGAGTGTTGGAAAGCGAAGGGGTAAAAATTACTTTTCCCACTGCTGTGAGGGAAATAGTAAGGAAAGTGTTGGATAGCGGAGGGGTGCAAATTCCTATTCCCACTCCAGTGAGTGGAACAGTAGGGAAAATGTTGAATAGTGGAGGAGTAAAAATTACTATTCCTACTCCAGTGAGTGCAACAGTAGTGAAAGTGTTGGAACGTCAGTAGGTTAAAATTACTATTTCAACTCCAATGAGTGCAACAGTAGGGAAAGTGTTGGATAGAAGTGGGGTAAAAAATATTATTCACACTCCAGTGAGTGCAACATTAGGAAAAGTGTTGGATAGCGGAGGGGTAAAAATTACTATTCCCACCCCAGTGAGTGCAACAGTAGAGAAAGTGCTGGATAGCAAAGGGGAAAAATTACTATTCCCTCTCCAGTGAGTGCAACAGTAGGGAAAATGTTGTATAGTGGATGAGTAAACATTACTATTCCTACTCCAGTGAGTGCAACAGTAGTGAAAGTGTTGGACAGCGGAGGGGTAAAAATTGCTATTCCCACTCCAGTGAGTGCAACAGTGGGGAAAGTGTTGGATAGCGGAGAGGTAAAAATTACTATTCTCACTCCAGTGAGTGCACCAGTAGGGAAAATGTTGGATAGTGGAGAGGTAAAAAATTACGATTCCCACTCCAGTGAGTGCAACAATAGGGACAATGTTGTATAGCGAAGAGGTAACAAATGACCACTCCCACTCCAGTGAGTGCAACAGTAGGGAAAGTGTGCAAAAATTACTATTCCCAATCTAGTAAGTGCAAAAGTAGGTCAAGTTCTGTATAGCGGAGGGGAAAAAAATAATATTCTCACTCCAGTGAGTGCAACAGTAGGGAATTTGCTGGAAAGCGGAGGGGTAAAAATTACTATTCCCACTCCAGTGAGTGCAACATTAGGGAGTGTTGGAAAGCGAAGGGGTAAAAATTACTTTTCCCACTGCTGTGAGGGAAATAGTAAGGAAAGTGTTGGATAGCGGAGGGGTGCAAATTCCTATTCCCACTCCAGTGAGTGGAACAGTAGGGAAAATGTTGAATAGTGGAGGAGTAAAAATTACTATTCCTACTCCAGTGAGTGCAACAGTAGTGAAAGTGTTGGAACGTCGGTAGGTTAAAATTACTATTTCAACTCCAATGAGTGCAACAGTAGGGAAAGTGTTGGATAGCGGAGGGGTACAAATTACTATTCCCACCCCAGTGAGTGCAACAGTAGAGAAAGTGCTGGATAGCAAAGGGGAAAAATTACTATTCCCTCTCCAGTGAGTGCAACAGTAGGGAAAATGTTGTATAGTGGATGAGTAAACATTACTATTCCTACTCCAGTGAGTGCAACAGTAGTGAAAGTGTTGGACAGCGGAGGGGTAAAAATTGCTATTCCCACTCCAGTGAGTGCAACAGTGGGGAAAGTGTTGGATAGCGGAGGGGTACAAATTACTATTCCCACTCCAGTGAGTGCAACAGTAGGAAAAGTGTTGTATAGCGGAGGGGAAAAAAATACTATTCCCACTCCAGTGAATGAAACAGTAGAGAAAGTGTTGGAAGGCCGATAGGTTAAAATTACTATTCCCACTTCAACGAGTGCAACAGTAGGAAATATGTTGGATAGCGGAGGGGAAAAGATTACTATTCCCCCTCCAGTGAGTGCAGCAGCATGGAAAGTGTTGGATAGCGGAGTGGTAAAATTTACTATTCCCACTGCTGTGAGTGCAACAGTATGGAAAGTGTTGTATAGCGAAGAGGTAAAAAATTACTACTCCCACTCCAGTGAGTATAACATTAGAGAAAGTGTTAAATAGCGGAGGGGTAAAAAATACTATTCCCAGTGCTGTGAGGGAAACAGTAGTGAAAGTGTTGGATAGCGAAGGGGTACAAATTACTCTTCCCACTTCAGTGAGTGCAACAGTAGAGAAAGTGTTAGATAGCGGAGGGGTAAAAATTTATATCACCACTAAAGTCAATTCAGAATTACAAACAAGAAATTAATTATAATCAAAAACATTAATTGTTACATAAATGTAATATTTTTTGTTTCCTACCCGATAACACCACACAATTCACAACACACATCTAACGTTTTTAAAAAAAAATGTACCTCCTTAGTTAACATAATTAATTATCGAATAAACAAAGGTTATTAATTAAAAAACAAATAAAACAGATCAAAATTAATTTACTCACCAAATGTTACCCCTATAAAACTAAAATCCACACACAAAATAAAAATAAACAGTTACCATAAATATTTATCAATTAGTGAATGAATATCAATGAGCAACTAATTATTAATTAATGAAACCTAAAATACTTTCCACGCTCTACCCCAATAAACACCACAACACACACCTAAAAATCATTACACAATTTCCATAACTAATTTTACATGATTAAATTAATATCAAGTAACAACTTATTAATGAACTTAAAAGAATTAACTTCCCACCCTTTATCACTATAAACCCCACAACTCACATCTCAAATTAATTACACAATTGCCATATTTAATTTTTAATTAATTACCATTAATTAACAATTAATTATTAATTAATGATAAATAAATTACTTCTCACCCCATTACCCTATAAACCCCACCAACCATTCCTAAAAAATGACACAATCAACTTACTTAATTGCCAATGAATTAGTCAATAATATTTAACAAGCAATTGATAAATAATTATTAATAAATTAATTCCCACAATTAACACTATAAAGTATAAATTAAATAAATATGAATATGACAATTATTAATAAAGTTATTACAATTAAATTACTTTCCACCCTGCTCACCTATAAACTCACAACCCGCTCCTACAAAATGACACAATTTACATAATTACCAATTAATTAATAATAAACAACTAATTAATTAATAATTTATAATAAATTAATTTCCACTGTTAACATCATAAACTATTAATTAAATAACTATTAATAAATTAGAAATATTAATAATTTGATAATAATTAAAATACTTCCCACCCTATTCCCCTATGAACCCACAACCCACTCCTAAAAAAATAACACAATCAACATACTTACCAATTAATTAATTAATAAAAATTTACAACCAATTAATAATTATTTAATAATAAATTAATTCCCACAATTAATACTATGAATGCAAAATGTAAGTAACCTAAAATTAATAACTCCTAAAAATTTAACACATATATTAAATAACAAAAAAATTGGTCACATTCTTTTAAAATACATAACACTAATTTTAAAATCGATATTTTAAACAACTATATTTTTCCAAACTATATTAATAACTTCGATATTTTCAGAAAGGATATTTCTTACCTTAAAGTCCATATTCTTGACCACGATATTCTTGCTGTTGATATTTCTGTATCACAATATTTCCAACTCAATATTTCTATATGTCGATATTTAAAACTCGATATTCTGTCTGTGCACCTTACAATTCACCAAGAATTCCACAACTACTCTTAGGAATCCTCTCCTTTCCCTGTTGTGTGCTCTAGAATTCCCTGTTATTTGGTACCTTAGTCCGAATCTAGGAAGTACAATAAGTCAGTCCATTTCAAACAATTATTTGTGAAGTGGGCCTAAAATAACTAAAAGGCGTATAATTCCTCACCTTTGATAAATATCTTGTAATTTCTCAATTTTGAAAATTACCAGAAAGTTTTTGTTATAAGATTTCGAATTGATTTGCTTTTGCACCTAATACCACCTAACACGTATTTCAAGCCTATGGCCACTCCTATGACACAACCCTAGAGACTCTGACTTTCCCCTATGTAGATCTTTCATGTTTATACATTGACACCGTCTTTATACACGTTTTCTACACATGAATTACACCTTCCAGTGTAAAATGAAATCTAGTGCACATTTACTATATAGGACTTCTTTGGGTATACGTATTCAGGGAAAAGCTTTGAGGAATGACCCAAAGTATTGCACAATAAATCAGTAAAGGTGGATGCTGTGTATGTGTGATTTACCAAGGAAATCACTATGGTATAACAAAGAATAATAATTGGTGGCCTCATCCTGAGTGACCAATCAATTAAAAAGGGTCCTAGCAATCTTTTGAAAGGGAGAGGTACATTCAAACTGTCTGAAGAAGATCCTATTGTGAAACCTGAGTCCTCAAAAGATATTACTTCACTCTTAAAAAACATACCTCATTTTGTTTGTATACATTTTTATGGGCGATCTTATTATGAACCCTTCAAAAGTAATTTATAGGAAGTTGAAATGAGACAGTGGTGTACTACTCAAAAGCCGGAAGTGATATGAAAAAGGTTTGAACTGCACGGAGTATCTTCTTTTGTCTATTTAATGCACTAAGTTGCATTACTTTACACCAGAATTCTCTTGACAAGGATTGTAGGGGAAAGCACATATAAAAATGTTGATGATATAACTGTAAGCAATGTGTGTATTGAAGGGGCATCTGGAAAATAGCAATTTACATTGTTTTCATAAACATCAGCTTATTCAGAACAGTTTATTTTTTAGACCTGTATTTGACACACAGCTTTTCGAATAATTAATTAATGCATCTATGCTGGATTACATAAAAACATCTGGGTAAAAGACAGCAAAGTACATTGTCTCTATGTTATGTTGGCTGTAGGTATGACTTGTGTTGAGACAATATTTAGAAGCTTTACTGTGGAATTAACCCTTAATAGGGTTGCAGTAAATGTCCTTATACTAGGTTATATTCCATGTACGTATGCAATATGCTACACCATGGGTGATTTATTCGATGATATTCACACACAAGAGCAACTGAAATAAGTAACAAAAGAAGAAGAATACGGATCCTATCCTAGGAAGAAAGTTCTTTCCTAGTACCTCTTTGGTATCCAAAGATATTGGAGTAGATGCCTCACTCACTTTATCGTGACATGCTTCATCATCGTTCCCTATACACACCCTGGTAGGATGATACCACCATGGCGAACTCAACCAAATATGGAATTTGAGTTCTTAAATTAAATCTGACTTGATAAGCAGGGATCCAGAAGAGAAATGAAGGGTTGAAAATGCCTACAGGTATACCCAAAGGGTTCCTTTATTCATTCGGTACCTGGGGTATGGATAAAAGGTTTCTTAGGTTTTATATTGAATATAATTTTTTAATAAACCTCTTGCATGAATGTCAATATGTTTTGGCCCATGCTAAGAGCCCTTTTGGGTCTGGGTCCTTCATCAGGGTGATTTGATGTATTCCTGCCTTACTGCGCATGCATACTATGCACACACATGAGGCCTAAGGATCTCACCTGTCTCGATCTTCTGTCCTTGGGGTTACCTACAAGGCAAAAAGGTATTTACGGTGAGGCTAAAGGTGGACCCAAAATACTAATATGTCGCATTTGCGCATAATCTGTGGTCCTAGTCTAAACTGTAGTAAGGACATCTAGTGATTCCCTAGTCCATATTTGTGTTGGGATTAAGGTTTACTACTTCTAATAAGAGACACCTCCTTTCAATTTAAAAGTGTACAAAAGATGCTGGGTGATGGTATTGTCTCATAACAGACAAGTGAAATGCTAAAAGTTATAATACATATTGCATACTAAGTCATCTCTCTGCTTACCCTTATTCTGTGTCTTTCAATGGTCATGTGAATCTGGTGCGTGGTGTTGTCCTATAGTCACACTCAAGGGAAAGACAATTATTAAATACATCGTACAGAAGGATATTTTTTCTTACATTGACGGATTGGTTGTTACATTGTACAGTATCAATACTCTTTTGATATGTGTTTGAATTGTCATGCTTTATGCGGCCCACATTTCTTTTCAAATGCGTATTCTTGGTAACAGATCCTACTGTTTCATTTATGGAGCTGCCCCTGTTCATTCAGTTCCCAAATATGTCGGGCTCTTTGTGCGGGCCGAAACATGTTGGCATTCATACATGGAGGTAAATTGAACAATTATATTCAATATAAAACCCTAACAAACTTTTTATCCCTACCCGAGGTACCCTATGAATAAAGGAACCCTTTTGGTATAACTGTAGGTATTTTTAACCCTTTATTTCTCTTTGGATCCCTGCTTATCCAGTCAGATTTAATCTAAGAACTCCCCTTCCATCCTTGATTGAGTCCGCCCTGGTGGTATCATCGTACAAATTACAAATTCAACACATATTTAACCTGCTGTATTTTTGTAAATTGGATGTTTTGGGACGAAACTTGTGGAGAAAACTTGAAATTTTTTACATTCATGGTGCATTATATATTCTTTTAATATATGGCCCTTTGCATATATCTTCCTTCATACACTTTACTAATAAGTAAGAAACATAACATGAAAAAATGTGGCTAATAAAATAAAATAGCAATGACTGCAGATGAGTGGCTACTGGAGGTGTAAATATGTGCAGAATATCACTCTTTCAATGGCATAGTCTTGACGTTAGTGAATTATCTATTATAGATTGTAACATTTTACCATCTATAGAGACTACCTCTATTAGTGTGACTTACACCATATTCTACAATTTAACCTAAGTATGTTTTGGAATGGGTATACAGGATGGTATCAGTATTACCTGCAGGAAAGAGATCTTCAAAAACATCTACAAATGCACTGGTAAATAGTATTAAACTTACTTTTCTTGCACCATAATTTGAACCACCTTCTAGAGTTATATAAAAAATACAAAATTCATATACTGTCAGGTTACTGGGAGCTATCTAGCGCAATGTTGTGCTACTAAGCTTTAGTTCCTCCCGATTCACTTTTTCACTAAAATGTGCATCTTCTATATTGTTTTATAATGTTGCTTCAATACTTTCGTTGTCTCTCTTTCTCCCAATCAATATTGAGGTTCCAGAATGCATCCTCCTATGATTTATGATTAAACCGCACACCACATTTGTATTTTTTCACTCTTCTAATCTGAAATAGAACTCAAAAGTTGTGTTTGTACTCTTGTGTTGCAGAGTCTTCCAAAAGGGTGTCAGTGAGATAAAGAGGATCGAAAACATAAGTCGTTCTCCATGGTTTTCTCATATCACATCCACTGTGCTTGGTCTCAGCACAATTCATGCTTATGACAAAAAGCAAGAGTACATCAACCAGTGAGTATTTATATTGACTGTAACTCTCATTTTGTACTAAATATTTGTTCTGTCTTGGTATTGACATCTGAACGACTGTGCATCAACTAGTATTCACATACCAGAATGATGTCTTAAATCTACCACCATTAAATGCTTTGACTTAAATGTCCCAATGATACTTCCCATTACATTTTTAGGGCATTAACACAGAACACATAATGCACAATTCCATTAACAAACAAAGCCCACCTAGCAGCAACATATATAATAAAACATGGTATCATGTAGAGATCATTCACATTAATAACTTTAGCCACAGTGAAATACTTCAATTTTACACTGCGTCTTTAGAATCAATCAGATCAAAACAGTTTATTCCATTATTATTTTATGATTGTCCTTGTAGTGTTTCCACTTCACAAACAAGTCCCTGGAGCACGGTTGATGCAAACATTTCATCAAACCCATCACCCTAAATCAAAAAACTCAACCACTTTGCAAAATGACTCCTTACTTCTTATATTGCAAAAGAACATGGAAGTCATTCAGTGTGCAATCCCCATGCAGGTAGCCATCAGAAAAATCACATTTGTGGGCAGTAATGCTCTCTCTTTGTTTTAAAGTCTGTATAATTCCTTTGTTCTTTGTATTTTTAGAAGTTACTCCTCCTGTAGATATTGTGGATGCATTTCGGCCAAACTAAATTCACAGGCCTCTTCAGGGCTAGGAAGATCAAAGTACGAGATATCTAATAATCAGATTAATGATCCATTTAGAGTTATCATCATCAAATGGTACTTATTTGGTTATTTTATAACCATTAATGCGCATGTAGAGCAATGGAAAAATAATCATAAATGGGGCACATAAAAACAGGTAGAATACATGACACAAGATACAAATTAGGCTTGTATAAAATAATCTAGAACAGCTGACATATTATAAAGGCAGAGGCTAGCAGCATAATTAATAAAGCATGGAATCTCTCACTCTCATTTCAGCCTTTAGTGAGCAACAAATCCAAAAATGTAAGATAAAATATAACATAAGCCAAGATGGCCGACAGGTGAGGAGCTCCGGCATAGAGCTCCCGGTCAGGGATTGCCGTTATGGCTCAAATCCCCTAATTTCGACCCCCTACTGGACCCTTTTACTCACCTGGTGGTCGTTCTTAGACAGCGGTCTCCGTCTCTCCTTTTCTTCCGTTTCTGGACTCTTGAATGTCGGATGTAATCAGGATCACCACTTGAACCGACGGAGCACAAGCAACATGGCCGTTGCCCGGTGGAGCTGCATCAACAGCTATAGGGGAGAATGGCGCCAGCACACCGCCATGTCAGTCACCTACCCAGCCGGACATCAGACATAGGTCTCGTCATTTCTCCGCTGCTGTCTCCTCCTTCCCCCTGCCTGGTGGAGTTCCCCGGACAGCTGTTGAGGAGCTGGGACAAGGTTCACCCCTCCTGATCATCTCCCGGTCTTTCCAGGCTCGACTGCTGTTTTTTGCCCTACTGCCTGCCCTCCAGCTTCGCCTCCTGCGGGACCTCTGCGACCCGTGAGTCCTTTCCAGGTACGGGGGTGACTTGGTGGTGAGCTTTCAAGGCACGGCGGTGTGACGCCCCCGGGCTTCTCCTTGCCTTCTGTGCCTGAGAGGCGCGCCCCCCTGGACTACGCTGCTTCCTCCCTCTCTCAAAGACTGCTCCCTAACTTCCAGGCAGACTTCCCCTGAACTCTGACATGTGGATCGTCGATACCGATGCCCCCGTGGTCCTGAACCTGTGCACGCAAACGGCCGACATTCTACAGCCCTCTGCCCTCCTTTGGTAATGTGGCTGCGTCCCCCTTCTGACTCTACTCGATGGAATTCAGCTTTCTTGTTTTTTTGGGTTTTTGACTTGTGTGCATCCCGCCATTTTGGGATGCTTTCCGTCAATACCCACAACCCGGATTCGCCATCTTGTTGACCTTTGTCCGTTGCTTCTTCTTGCTGGATTCCATCCTGGCGACCTTCGAACATTTCTCTTTTTTGCTGGACTACCTTAACTCTAACTCCTCCTAAGGTCCCCTTCTCTCATCTCACCTATCACATATTCCGATTCTTGTCTCCCCTTACCTTCTCTGCCCGTTATGATTTGCCATTTACTTTGTAATCATTGTGTAACTAATGTTTAATTAGTGTACCTTGCAACTCGCTATGTAAAGCGCTCTGATACCTCCGGGTCTAGCCAACGCTATATAAAACTCATCAAATAAATAAATAAATAAATAAAATAAGGTAAGAGTTGAAGATATAACAAAGCTGGTTCTTTTCAGTGCAGGAGTTTCTTCCACCAGTGGTTGTGCCCTTGTGATGTGCACGCCTACATTTGTAATAGCCTGGCTGCCCGAAAATAAGGTAATTTTACTTCAGGGCCCGGTGCCCCTTAGTGATGGCACATACCTGGCAGTGGACCTATAGACACTTTAGCGACAAACGTTCTATGTGTGGGTAGAGATGTTCAGTCACACCTCCCTGAATGTCCGCTCATGATTGGCATGTGAGGGTCATTTTTATGTCATTTTCTAATGCCCTCTCACTTCAGGATGCTATGTTCTATACAATAGAATCTTTTTAGCCTTGGTTTGGCATGTTGGATGTAAAGACTTTGTGAATTAATGAGGATTGACTCTTAATGAATGATTAATCTGATTCTTAGGTACCTTGTACTTCAGTCTTCCTAGGATTGCACACTGAAATAATTTTGAAACCAGGCAAATTTTGTAAAAGGAAGAAAAGAGACATTTTGAAAAGTATTTACGTTTTTTGATTTAGTGTTTTGTTTTAAGGTGATGGGCTTGACAAAATATTTGTATTTTTAACTGTGCTCCACAGGGTTCTTTGTGAAGTAGAAACACTATATGGACAACTATATAATAATGATAAAAAACAGTTTTGATCTAATTGATTCTAAAGAACCAGTGCCGAATGTATTAATTTCACTGTGGCTAAAGTTATTAATGTGATCGATCCCTACAGTATACCATGTTTTTGTTTTGAATGTTTACAGCCCAGATACTGTGGGTTTATTTTGGGTGTAGCCCATATGTTTTGAAACCTAGCAGCTACAGGCAGGTCTGTGACAGATGCTTCCTCTGGTGGGCCGCAGACCCACAAATACAGGACACTGTGATTTAGCGTGCTTCACCACATATTGAATTTATTGGGATCAGTGCAGACACCATATTTGGTTCCAGCATGTCCCAATCATCTCACTACTGACTGTATTTTAAAACAGAAGAGTGGATGAATCAATGAGTGAATTGTAGCTATTTAGAGCATAATACAGATGCAACTGTTTCTAGATCTTGATGTCCTGAGTCAGAGAGAGGAGCCACGACTGCACTATAGCTAGGCCTGAGTGCTTGTACCCCATTCTTGATTAGGGAAATGTGAGTTTTAGCATACTTATCAACTTTCAGAATGGTGTTCAGAAGGAAATTGCACAGTGTGTGCTTAGTTACAGTTCTGTCATCAGTGTGGCAATGAGCATATAGTTACAGGTTTAAAATATGTTAAGCATCGATATAAACTATGGGCCTGATTTAGAGTTTGGCGGACGGATTAATGTACGCCAGGGTGACAGAGTATTTTACTTCACCGCCCTGATGGACATCCCATCCACTACATTTTGAGTTGTCTGCTGGGTACCCTGTTTGAATATAGTAAGTTTAGTGCAGGTCTCCCCAGGTGGGGAACAGTTGAGGGGGGCAAAATCACTTCCATATACAAATAATGTTGGTGCCCTAAAATAAATGCACATGAAATTTGACAGGCTATTATCACATTAAGCCCAGAAAACGCAGAAACCATGGAATAGTAGCCCTCGGACTTGCTGACTTGAACTTCAGAAAAAATATTACAGTTGCCATTATGGAACATAGGGACTTGGTTCCTGCGTCATGAAAAAAAACATGAAAGTTGCCATAAGGGGACAGCGGGTGTCTCCCCTCACCGCCAGGCTCAGATGGGTGTCCCCAAACAGACTTGACTACAATTTATATATAAAAATGTATTTACTAAAAGAAAAACACATTTGAATACAGAGGTTTGGGAGATGGATTACTCCATCACAAATGTGATGGTTATCAGATGGCACTTGTAATAAAGTGGATGTATATCCAAACTCTGAATCAGGCCCTCAGTTATGTTTCTGGCTCCAAACTACAAAACCACTGAAATTCAATGGTTATGGTTAGTAATAGATCTTTGTTTTATTTTTTATTTGTTTTATTTCTTTATTGATTTTGCAAAAGAGAAATATACAGTACAAACCAAAACACACTTAATAAAAAAAGACAAAGAAAAAGCAGTCACAGTGTACATACGTGGAGACCAAGCAACATTTCAGATATCTGAATACAGAATACAAATCCGTGGGGTATACGCACAGGGGAACAATGTGTCAGTTTAACATATAGATATCTAACCCATTCAAGGCTGCCATTACTTCCAAATACTAAGTTATCTAGTGGGACCAGCATAGGAACAGTACTCTCCAATCAGTATGTAACCCCCTCTTATCTAGCCAGAAAACAAATTGAAATCTGTCACATGAAGCCCGCAGCACCAAGGTAACTCTTGCAGCGCGCCTCCTACTACCAGAAGAGAGTTAAGTTTCAGAGAATATTCAGTCCTTACCAGCAAGGTAACTCTGATATAGGCTCCAAAAGTTTTTAGGTCAGCTCTGAGGAGGGAGCAACTCGCTATATAATTCAGTTTGCGTGTTGCAGAACAACATGTCCCTAGGCCATTGTGCAACAGTAGGGAGAGGCCCTCGTGCCCAGCGCATAGCAACCACACGCTTAGCTATCAGTAGACCCATATCTACCAGTCTGCGTATTTCTTTCACACATGTTTAGAATAACCCAGGAGGGCCAGCAAGGGGTCAGGTGACAAAAGCTCTCCTGTGATATCACTCAATTTTTGGAATATTAGTGGACAGAATTTAGTGATATCGGGACACAGCCAAGCTAAGTGTATGAATCCTGCTTGTTCCACACTACATCTCTCACATCTCGTGGTATCTCGGAGGCCATATCTATGCAATCAGGTAGGGGTATAGTACACCCTATTAAGGAATTTAAAATGAATGAGTCGATGTCGTCTATTCAGAGAGACATGCTGTGTGGCTTAGCAGCAATAGCACCATACTACAAGTAATTAAACCTGACCACTGTGCACTGTAACAATGTGCTGATGCTTTTCATGAACACGACCAAATTATTAGAATCTTTTACAAATATTACATAAACTGCTATATTCCAATCACATAAATTTAAACATAAACATGATTAACACACAAACACTTAAAGCATTCCAATGAGTGCAATTTATCTGTTGAAACCACAGAATTTTTATTGAATCCAAACGATGCATACATTTTCTAGTTCAACAGTTCTGCCCTATGCATTTCGGGCCTTGCTGGCCCTTCTTCAGTGGCTTCAATCTATAGATAACAAAAATACAAATTCCAGTCAAAAATGTATATACAAAGCGCAGGAAAACATTCTTACGTGTATGCCACATCTCTGTGTGACTCATTTTGACTGTGGGTTTTAATTTTGATGCTCAGATAAACAAAAAGGTGTAAAACAACAATGGAAGAAGAACAGAATAAACAGAGCGAGAGATTGTGAGATGGTGAAGAAAACATAGTTTGTGCTCATTTTATACAATAGTATGTGACTTTGTGTGCGTTTCCTTTCCCGTGAAAAAACAAACACTCAGAAACCAAACCCTATGAACTTACTGCCTGAACACTTCCGCGTGGTCCTGAAAATGAAATATGATGCGTGATTTAGAAACCACCTAGGGAGTGCTCCACTTTCCCCACACAGTTCACAGCAATAGCGCCATTTGTCATTGTCTAGTATGACATCCAAGTCTGTCTGCCATGACAATCTAGTCTTAATAGAAAAGTTCTTCCGCTAATCATGCGCCATGCAATAAATCTTAGAAACTAATTTACAGGGAGACTCTACACGTAGCATTAAGGAAAAGGGAGCTACTTCTGGAGGTTCCGTCATCTCCTCCCCGAGCATATCGCAAAGCGCATGTCCAACTCTGTAGAAGTGGAACATCATGAGTGAAGTAATATCTTGTCTATCCAAGATTATGTCTTCCCATCTACGTTCCATTACATTTTTGAATAGTTCACCTATTTTTTAAATATCCCAAAGCGCCAGAGTGCGTAATACTTCCGGCTCGTTAAAGATCGGCAATCACTGACACAACTCCACCAGGGCGAGCAGAGAATACAGAATTGAGGCGGCTTGCCATGCATGGGAGGTGGCATTTATGGAGTCCAAAAGACCTGCACATTGAGACAGGGCTCGATACAGAAAAGCGGCTATGGGGGAGGGTGCAGCCGCAACCCTTTCTATATGCAAATGCAGGGAGGATTGTTGGTGTAGCCAGTGAAATGCGTGAGAACATTGCACCACGCTGTAATAGAGCTCCAAATCCAGTGAACCAAGTCCACCCATCGAGTAAGGCAATGTCAGGATGTCCCATGCGACCCAGGGCTGTTTACCAGCCCAAGTCAATCAGACCAGTAAAGACCTGATGCATTTGAAAAAGTGGTCAGGAAGGACCATAGGTATGTTTAAAAGTAGAAACAAGAATATGGGCAGCACCACCATTTTCATTAAGGAGATATGGCCTAGGAGAGATAATGGCAGCTGCACCCATCTTATAACATTGTCTTCCAGTTTGGCAATTGCCCTGCCATAGTTCTCTCTGAATACTATCTCAGAATTAGTATGTATCTGGATGCCTAGATACCACACAGATTCAGTGGACCGGCTCAAAGGAAAATCCAGTTCTATCCGCTCCATGGCTGTGGTAAGGGGGAGAATGGTGGATTTAGCCCAGTTAATTTTGAGACCTGAGAATTCACCATACCGTACCAGTTCCCTTAACACCGGGGATAGGTTAACCTCCGGGTCTCTGATGTATAAAAGAGTATCGTCAGCATAAGTGGCGCAGGCCAGGGGCTCAGCAACAATAGTGTAAAGTAGGGGCGATAACAGGCACCCCTGCCGAGTGCCTCTGGAAATTTTAATAGGAGAGGTCACCAGATTCCCCACCCTAACCCGGCAGAAGGGGAGTTATATAGAACCTTCACAAGCTGGGAAAAGAGGTCACCTACTCCCATTCGTCTCAAAACCGCTAGCATGAAATTCCATTCAACGGAATCAAAGGCCTTTTCGGCGTCTAGGAAGATTGCAGCCGCCTTTATCTCCAGCTTAGTGTGTTGAATAGTGCCAAATATAGTGCAAAAATTATGCGTAAGAATGTACCCAGAGACAAACCCTGCCTGTTCAGGACTAACTAGCAGTGGTACCAGAGGAGCTAGGCGATTTGCCAGAACTTAAGAAAATAATTTGGTATCCACATTCAATAGTGACAACGGCCTATATGATGAGCATTCATGAGGGGGTTGCCCGGCTTTAAAAGGGTAACAATCAAGACCTTATGCATAGACTGGGGCATCACTCCACTCTCCCCCATCTCCTCGAACAGGGTAATCAGGTGGGGGACCAGGAGCTCATCGAACTCTTTATAAAAGGTGACCGTTAAGCCGTCCTGCCTTGGGGCGAACCCGGAGCAAACGGATCTTAAAGCGTCCTGAATCTCCCAGGCATCCAGAGGCCTCATAAGGTATTCCCTGTGCTCATCAGCCAGCCATGGGAGTTTAATATGTTCCAAATAGTCCACGACAGAGGCCTCTTCTGCTGCGATACAGATCTGCATAATAATGACTAAATCTGTTCGCTATGGAGTCAGGATCATGTAGTATCTCTCCCGTTGCAGTCTGGACTTTTGTGCCACTAGCTGTCTCCCGCCTGCATCTCAATATGGCTGCCAATGTAGCACCTAGGCGCTACCCCTCCCCATATGTTTTGGCTACAGTATATTTCCCTAAATACTTAACCTCTCTATCAGCGGCCTCATGATACTCTGCTAAGGTGTTTTTGAGCTCTCCCAGAGCCTGGTCGCTCCCAACATCCAATGCCTTCCACTCAGGAGTCACCAATTTATTTTCTAGCGATTCCAATTGCCCTCTGATTGACCGTAGTACACCTGAGTGTTTGGCCATGGCCATACCCCTTATGTAGACCTTAAAGGTCTCCCATACCGTGGCAAACTGGTGTACAAAGCCAATATTTGTAGCAAAAAAGGTTTTGTTCGCTTCCAACATTTCAGATTTGAATACGGTATCAAGAAGTACATAGGGCGGAAACCTCCTAGTGAACGGGGCTGATCTTTTCGACAGGCTTGTAAAATCTAACTGAATAGGTGAGTGATCTGAGTGCAAGCAGGGGTCAACCTCACAACTGCAAATCGATGCACTCAAGGATCTAGAGGTGAACCAGTAATCGATCCTGGTGTACAAGTCATGTGGAGCTGAGTAGTGTGTGAAGCCTCCTGCCCGCGGCTTCTTGAGCGCCAGACATCAACCAAGTCCAATTCAGCAATAGCATCCCTTATCGCCTTAGCCGATAATGACTTACACCAGCTCAGCCCTCCAGAGCGATCTAGAGTCGGATCTAGGACACAATTAAAACCCCCCCACACCTGAGGGATCGGTGCCAGTCGACGCAAGCGCCTAAGTAGATCATGGTAGAATTGTGGGTAATCAAAATTAGGGCCATAGACATTAACTATAATGAATTCCAGCCCCTTGCCTTTACACCTAGAAATGGCATACCTGCCCTCCATATCTGTCTCGACCGCCTCCAGTAAGATACCATTTCTGGGATTTACCCAGATAATTACGCCTAGCGCATGTGTAGAAAACCCTGCAGCATGAAATATGCCATGTAATCTCCTGTGAGTGAATATCTGACTGTCTACAGGTAGATGGGACTCTTGTAAAATAGCAACGTCCACATTATGTCTGGTGAGATAAGCAATTACCTTTCTAGTTTTCCTAAAATCATTTAGGCCCCTAACTTTCCAAGTCAGCAGATGCAACCTATCCCCCCGGGTCTAATAAAGGACCTTGTTCACCGTATTATATTTCAATTGCGCACCCCAGGACTCCTTTCAATCCTTGGGCACCCCAACTAGAACTGATGAACATGCTACGCTCACTACGACCATGACCACACAATACAAAAATGACACCCACATAGAAATTTCCCCACCACCCACGCCATGCAGTCCCCAAGTTAGCACAGACAAAAACCCCCACCCTCCTCCCTTCCCCACAAAAAAAGGACAATCGGAAACCATAAAGAGAGTAATACGCGGGGCAGATGTTACCTCAGATCCACTAAGAGCACCTCTAAGACAATTCTCTAAAGTGCCATCAAAGTTTATCTAATACATCTGTGCAAAACAGTTGAAATACTTTCAGTTCGCTTACAATGAGCAGGCCATCAACCCCCTCTCCCATGTGCTAGTAGTTCTATCGACATCGTAACTGGTTTGGGCAATCAATACATCTCGCACTACCATCCTATCAGCATAACCATAATAATACTTGCAATGTGTGGATTTCTTGAAAGCGTGAATGGCAGTCTCCGGGATTCAGGGTACAGTCATCAGTTAAACCAATCCCGATTTGTGGGGCAATTCTGAGTCTCGAACCCCAGCTGCCCAGTCCAAAGTTCAGGGAGTGGATCTACCATTTGGATATTTCTTTAATCCTGTTCATCCATACTGCCACCAGCAGCTTCGTCTAGCCTCTCTGCTTCTTTATTACGCCCTTCCAACTTGGAGTACTCTTTAAGGACTTTCCTTTGGGTCCAGGAAGATCTTTGACTTGCCATTTATGGTTACCCTGAGACTGGACGGATACAGCATGGCATAATCCATATTTTGTTCCAGAAGGCATCTCATTAGAGGGGCGAACTGTCATCTGGCCTCCTGCACCTTCACCGTGAATTCCTTGAAACCTTGGAGCCCTCATACTGTAGGTCTCTTTTTGCTCTGGCCTGCTTCAGGACAGCATCTCTGTCCCTGTAATCTAGCAATTGTGCAATCACAGGACGCGGCGCGGCTCCCGGAGGAGGCTTAGGTCTGAGTGATCGATGGGCATGTTCTACTACAAAGATTTCGGAGAAGGTTTCCCTGGCCAACCGAGCAACCAGTAATTTCTCTATGTAGACCTCCATATTGCCCATTGCCGTAGACTTCGGCAGTCCTGTGATGCGTATATTACTTCTCCTGGACCTGGCCTCCAAATCTTCCGCCCTGTCCTGCAGCACCATAATCGTTTTCGCCAATTGCTTTTGGGCAATATCCACTCCAGATTGTGCCTCTTCCACCTCTGACACCTGCCGTTCCATCATGTCTATTCATTCAGAGTGCTTATCGGGGCGCTCCGACATTCTATCCATGCGGTATGCCAACGTCTCTATTTTCCCGTCAGTAGTTGATAAGCTCTTCTATATCGCTGCCAGGATCTGTATTATGTCTTCCGCTCCCTCCTCGGACACATCTTTTCGCTCATCTGGAGACCGAGCTGCCTCCATCTCTCTATTCCTGGATTTCCGCTGTTCAAACTGCAACTTAGGCTGTGTCTTGTCCACCTTACACTTTCTGGTGCACGATGGGGGCCCGGGTTCTACCAGCCTTCTCTTTCCATACTGCACACGGACCCCACACAAAGCCAAGAGTCTCACAGTATACACACAGGATCAATCAAAATCTTGTATGTAGTTGGAGGGCATTTAGCTAGTGGGCAGGTGACCCGGGCACAACAGGCCTCCGAGAGACCCCGCAACCCCCGGGGCTATGTCTTCACCATGAAGGATCTCGGAGGCAGAAGCGAGGACTCCGCTATGGCACGCGGGCCGCAGAAACAGGCCGCACCTGTCTCCGGTTTTCCACGCTGCCCGTTGTAGACTATATGCGCATCGAGTGAAAGCGCTACACCAACGCTACACCATCCACTAGTGGTGGTGCGAAATTAATGCACGGATGCCAGGATACTGTCGGATTAATAAGATGGCTCACGGAGCTCGCTCAGAGAGTGGACATCTTGAGCCTTGGGAAGCTCCGCCCCCCCCCATAGATCTTTTTTTCTTTCTGTACTGTTGACACATTAGTGTTCTGAGCCCGATACCACAAATACCAGGCTTAAAACATTGTAAAATGGAAATGTAATTCGTCTGTGACCTTTTATTTGAACTTAAATAACTTGTACTTTCAAACAACATGTGGATGGGGAAGTCCACAGTGTGACGAGATAATGGAAAAACCTGGGTGGGAAAGTTCTTTCCTTGATGCAGCACAACTGACCTCATTTCCAATTAATTACATTACCTGAGGGCTTATGAGTTCTCTCAAAGAAATTACTTGTAATGGGACTGGTTTGAATAATAGAAACATTTTCCAGGCATAATTCTGTAAGAAGTTGGGTTATTGGCTATGTGGGGTGAAACTCTGCTCAAGCAGAAACCACATTCCTTGTAAGGGTGAAGTGACAAGCATACACCAACTTAACCTATGCTCAAACCTCTGGTAGCTTGGCATAAAGCAGTCAGGCTTAACTTAGAAGCAATGTGTAAAGTATTTATGCAGCACTTCAGATCATAATGTGAAAATACAGCACAAGGAAAACCCACTCACCAATTTTATTAAATTGAGTATATTTTAATAAATAATTAAAAAAACGAAACAACAGAAATCCAATCAATACAACTGAGATATGCAATTTTAAAGATTTAATTGAAAATAGCGCCAAAAAGCACAAAGCTGGTCACGCCAGATCGGGACAAAGTTGCAATTTCAGACCAACAGTGATGGAGCATGGGCCAAATACAGGGACCAAGTTAGGCCTGCTGAATAAGATATCCTTAAATCCTGTTTGCGGAGAGTTACGGAATCCTGCATCAAGGATGCGTTGCTTAGCCAAGGCGATATGTTGATTCTGAGGAGCTGCGAGGATGCAATGCAAGGCCCTGCATTGTCATCAGGGATGAGAGGTTTGTGATGCGATGGCCTGCATTGGGGATGAGTCAAGCAGCAGAGGTTCTGAGAAACTATAAGTCTGCGATGCAAAGTCCGTGCATTGGGAAAGCTCCCATAGTAGAGGTGATGCGTTGTTTCTGCTCAGGCTTGAGCCACGCAGCAGAGGAAAGGCATCCATAGATTTGTAGATCCACGGATAAGCTGGCAGAGCACCTCCAGGCCCATTTCCAATGGTCCAGGATTGGGGTGGCACCACTTTGCAGGGTAGGACTCACAGGTGGCAGAGTCCAGAGTCTGGGTTCAAGATTTTTGAAACCCGTCCCCGAGACTCTAGTAATGAGGCCAGCGAAATAGCTCTTGTAATCACTATGGAGTCCTGGGTTTAACAGATTCAGGTCCAGTCCAGTCAGCACAGCAGGGCAGCAGACCTTCAGAGCAGCAGTCCAGCAGAGTGGCAGCCCTTTAGGCAGCATAGCCGTCCTTCTTCCTGGCAGACCCCACAGGTCTAGAAGTGTACTGAAGAGTTGGTGACTGAAGTCCAATATTTATACCAAGTACCTCCAATGAAGTGGGAGAAACTTCTAGAGGTTTCCATTTGAAGCACACAGGTTTCCTGCCTCCCTTACCCTGGCTCCAGACTAACTACGGATGCTATGAGCACTTTGTGTGGAGGCAGGATACAGCCTATTCAAATGTAAGTAGGGCTATGTCCAGCTCCACCCTCCCATCCTGCCAGTGATGGCCTATCCAGGTCCCACTGAGCCCTCTATTTTGTGTGGCTGAATAGGAGGAATACACAAAAATTTACTGTCAGCTTCACCCAGTCATGTGCCCCAGATGCAGGCACTAAATGGCTCAGGCAACAAAATGCTGACTTTTTAAAAGTATGAACCTATTGTATTACACCATACAATACTTCATCAGTGAGTCTTTGGTCATGCTCGCTTGCTCTTTCCTTCCCATGTAAACTTTTATCTGTAAAAAGGCCCTCTCAACATTGGCACTTGAGACGGGAAACGCCAAAACAGCCTGTACACAATTTGCTAACTCTGGCCACTGACATAGCTTTCCATGCCAATACTAGTGCACCTGAAGATTGTGATTCTCTGGGACAAGTTCTGCAACATATGCGTTAAACTGGGCACATATGCCCTCAGAGTTATTGAAGCCATCAAAAATAAAACAGCACTTTTGAAACTCCGGAGAAAATTCCTCTTTATGGATGGGATCGAGAACTTGTGCAGAGTACCACAGTGAGTACCATAGTGAGGCTTCATTGACTTCAAATGCCATGGTTGGTGAAGAAACATTTCTATGCATCATTGCAAGTCATTTCTCATACATTGTAAAATAAAAGTTCCTGAATTGCTCCTCAACATTTCTTTGCTTACCAAGTGGCAAGCACTCTAACATGGAACACGTTGCAGTGTCACGTTGTAGCGTCAAAGTCACGAAAGTGTCGCCCAGCCTACTCTCAAGAAGATGTTTCACATCTACACCAATCATGCTGAGCACTTGATAGGCAAGGGTGTTTTTTTATTATATTCACTACAGCAGTCATATTTTCCAGTAAAAATCTAAGACTGCAGTAAAGTGCACTTTTTTTTCGCATCACTGTCAATATGTAGCCAAAGATCCTAACATTTCTTGCCTTTAGCATCATCACTCAGCAAAAATTCTATAAACGGTGGTCTCATGGATAATATAGCATTCACGGCCACTAGGGCTAAGTGACACAGTTGGGATGACTCTTTGTTTGATGTCACACAGGGCACAACATGAGCAATATTTGTGTTTTAGTTCCCGCGCATAACACAACTGTGCGCCAGAATGAACTAAAAAGTCAATAGCATTCTTCATTAACTCTGAAGATTATACAGACAATTTCAGCATACCATCTAACAATTGGCAGATTCTCTTACAGGAAACCACTTCAGCTCTGGTTTTGATTTTGACAGGTCATCACACAACTTGTTCATATACGTAGCTGAATCACTGCAAATACAAACAATATCCCTTCAATCTTTTTTGCAGCAGCATTCCAAGTGACACTGCATTTTATGTTTTCCAAAAGTCTGGTGTCATGTTTTCACCACTATCTCAGATGCTAGATGACAGCACTCTTTACACATATACCTGTCACTACACTTTGCATAATATGTTTAAAGCGTGGGGTGATTGACGATTCATCTACTATCAACGCTGACTCACTAGAAAAGGGGGTTGATTTATCAAGGGTTTTTATCCATTCTCTGTGGGTAAATACAATGGTACGTATTGGGAAAGATTATTATGAAACCAGCCATTTCATCTATCAGTGAAATAATCAAAAATAGCCAAAATATCGAATATGATTTTGATATTTCCTGATACACTTCATAATATAATTAAACAAGGCCTAAAACATGCTTCTGATGGATACATCTGCCAGTGGATTCCTCACCTTGTGAATATCCCCTGCGTCAGCAACATTCGGAAACTTTTGTAGCAGTCCACGCCGATGGGGTCGAAGATGACGTCACAGAGACACGGCTCCGCTCGCGACTCCGCTGACGTCACCGGCTCCATAAGAAGACCTCGTCGGCGTGATGACGTCAGTTCCCTTTTTTCCACGCCGTCGACGCCAACGGATTTCGGGAATCGTTGCTAGTAGCTTCACTTGTTACTTTGTGTTTATTCTGATTTTCTCTGTTTTTCATTGAAAAATGTCGACGAGAAAGTCTGGGTTCAAGCCTTGTCGTGAATGTGGCAAGCACAAGACGATTGTGTTTGGTGTTTGTCTTCAGACCACGATGTGGAAGGCTGCTCGAGTTGTAGGAAGATGAGCTCGAAGGCTCTGAAAGAAAGAGAGGTGAAACTCTTCATCGCCAGAATGAAGAAGAAGGAGAAAAGAGGAAGAAGGAGGTCTGGATCCAGATCGAGGTCGAGGTCGAGGTCAGCGTCCAAGTCGACTTCGGGGCATGCTTCAAAGAGTAAGAAGCATAAGAAGAAGAGGAGGCATTCCTCACATCATCATTCAGATAAAGGTTCGGCTCCGAAATCGAAGTCGCCTGCTCGACGTCGGAGAGAGTCGGTGTCTCCTTCTCTGGTCCCGGCTTCACCTCCAGCTCCATCTCCAGTGGCTTCGCCGGTTCCGGCTGAATCTCCGGTGCCGGTGTCATCTCCGACGCCGGTTCCATCTCCGGCTCCAGCAAGTCCTCCGGCTCCATCTCCGACTCCAGTCCCGGATGATGATCGTCAGGCTCCAGGTGAGACAGTGACGCCGCTTGTTCCACCGTCGGCAGGCCCGAGTCCGGTGTTACCTGACCAGTATCCTGCTTTTCCTGGTCCAGGTCAAGACCCTACGCATTATCTGAATGCAATGTACGGGGTATTTTCAAGGGCCATGTATGCCCCTGGTGCACCTATGGGTCCGATGGGTCCAATGGCTTACAATTTGGGAGTGCCGCAGGTTTACCCTCAAGCTCCGTTTATGCCCTTCTATCCAGCGACGCCGTCTTGGCAGCTACCGGCGCCGAGGACATCGACGCCGCTTCCCTCTTCACCGGCGCCGGCTCGACTTCGTTCGACGCCAGCTGCTCCAGCTGATCCGCGTTCGACACTGCTGCCGGCGCCGTCGGATTCGAACACGGCGCCGCCGATGCCGCTCGTGCGGATTCGTTCAAGAAGGGAAGCGCAGAGAGTGGTGGATGAAAGACGCTTTCTGGTGGAAGAGGCTGAAGAGGGTGAGTTGGCTGACTCTGACGATGTGTTTGATGAATTAAAGGAGGCGAGTGGACTGGAATTGTCTCCAGAGTGGGAGATCACTCCACCATCGGATGAGCCCTCTAAAGAAGCCGCGCCATATCATGCGGTGATTAGAAAAGCTGCGGAATTGTTGGATCTCCAATTGCCGACAACGGAATTTAAATCTAATATTCTAACTGAGGTGTTGCATTCACCTGCTGCTGTCTCAGAGCCTTTGTTGCTTTTTAACGAAGCTATTATGGAACCTGTGCTAGAGGTATGGCGCAAACCTTTTTCAGCCCCTGCAGTCTCCAGGGCAGTCGCAAGGAGATATAGAGTGGCTCCAGGGGATCCTGAATTTTTATCTTCGCACCCTTCGCCTGAGAGTTTGGTGGTTCAGGCGGCTTGTTCGGGGCGATCAAAAGGGGCATTTCCTCAGGTTCCAGGAGACAGGGAGGCCAAGAAGGTGGACCAATCGGCCAAAAAGGTCTTTTCATCGGCCAGTATGGCTCTGAAGTCATCAAACGCAACGTGTTTGTTGGGGCGTTATATACACGCTCTTATGGACTCGGCAAAGAAGTTGGCACCGAAGCTGTCAGAAGAGGATAGGGCCGGCTTCAATGAGGTATTATCTGATGCCCAGGCGGCTGCTCGCCAAGTTATCCAAAGTGGCCTGGACACAGCTGGCTCAGTTGCCAGAGTCATGGGGTCTTCGGTTGCCACCAGGAGGGGTGTGTGGCTAAAGTCTTCGGAATTCTCTTCTGATGTGCAGTCGACTATATTGGACTTACCTTTTGATGGGTCAGGTTTGTTCGGGAAGAAGGCAGATGCTGCTCTCGAACGCTTTAAAGAAAGTAAGGCTACGGCTAGGTCATTGGGCCTTCAATCCCAGCCAAGAGGAACTTTCAAAAGGTATAGAGGTTTTGGAAGGGCGACTTTTCGCACTTATAGACCAACCCAGCAGCAGCAGCAACAGCAAGGTTCTTCGTCCAGGGGATACAGAGGAAGGATCAGGGGTCGCTCACGTGGCCGTCAACTCTCCTCCTCCTCTTCCTCTTCCTCAGCCCCTCCCACCACCGCAAAGCAGCCCTAGATCCGACATTCTGGATCATGCTGGTCCTGTGGGGGGCCGGCTTACCCATTTTCTACAAGATTGGGAGTCTGTAACTACGGATCTCTGGGTTCTAGATTTTGTAGACAATGGGTACGCCCTTCCCTTTCGGGAGTTCCCTCCAAATTACCCTCCTTGCCAAGGGGCTTGCTCGGAGGACCACCGTCTTCTCCTGCAGGAGGAAGTCCTGAAGTTGTTTCAAAAAGGTGCGATAGAGGTGGTTCCGGAGCAGGAGAGGGGTCAGGGATGCTACTCCCGGTATTTTCTGATTCCGAAAAAGGACGGCAGATTGCGTCCGATATTGGACCTCAGAATCTTGAACTTTTACCTGAAACAGGAGAAGTTCAAGATGCTCACTCTTGCGCGGGTTCTGCAGGCGCTGAATCAGGAGGATTGGATGGTGTCACTCGATTTGCAGGATGCGTATTTCCACATCCCCATCCTGAAGTCGCACAGGAAGTATCTCCGGTTTACGGTAGGGTCGCAACATTATCAGTTTGCGGTCCTCCCGTTTGGTCTTACTTCGGCACCTCGAGTCTTCACAAAGGTGATGGCAGTGGTAGCAGCTCATCTCAGAAGGTCGGGGATTTCAGTTTTCCCTTATTTGGACTACTGGTTGATCAAGGTGGAGTCGTCGGAGAAGGTGCTGTGTCATCTGCGGGATACAACTCGGCTGTTGTACAGATTGGGTTTTTCGATCAATGTGCCCAAATCTCACCTGGTGCCCTCTCAGCGCAACCTGTTCATAGGTGCGGTACTGGACACTACTGTGTGTCGAGCATTCCCTCCTCCTCAAAGGATTCTCGACATACAGGAAATGATTCCTTTATTTTACAACGGAGCAGTTGTTCCAGTTCTGAAGGTCCTTCGCCTGCTCGGTCTGTTCGCTTCCTGCATTCTGTTGGTCAGCCATGCACGCTGGCGCATGAGGGCGCTCCAGTGGTGCCTCCGCAAGCAGTGGTATCAGCACAAGGGAGATCTCAGGGAGTCTGTGAGGCTCTCTGGAGAAGCTGCGGCGGATCTATCATGGTGGAGCGTGGAGGGCAATCTGTCCCAGGGAAAGCCCTTTCATTTACCTCCATCGGTGGCCACAGTGATAACGGATGCATCCACCTTAGGGTGGGGTGCTCATCTGGGGGATCTGGAGATCAAGGGTCTTTGGTCTCCGGAGGAAAGGTTGCTTCACATCAACCTTCTGGAATTGCGGGCGATACGCTTGGCGCTCAAGGCCTTCCTCCCTTCCCTTCGCGGTCAGTCTGTTCAAGTCCTGACGGACAACACTACCGCGATGTGGTATATAAACAAACAGGGAGGGGTGGGGTCTCTTTGTCTTTGCAGAGAGGCCCTGCGTCTATGGTCCTGGGCTCAGGACCGTCAGATTTGTCTGATGGCAAATCATCTGGTCGGAGTTCTGAACGTGCGTGCGGACAGTCTCAGTCGGCAGTTCTCCGCCGACCACGAGTGGAGGCTTCATCCGGAGGTGGTTCGTCACGTCTTTCGGACGTGGGGGTCTCCTCGGGTGGACCTGTTTGCCACTTTCGAGAACGCGCACTGCCCGTCATTCTGCAGTCTCCAGTATCCGATGCAGGGGGCGTTGGGGGACGCGTTTCAGTTGAGTTGGAGCTCACGACTCCTTTACGCGTTTCCTCCCATACCCTTGATTCCTCGGGTTCTGAGGAAGATTCGCCAAGACCGGGCCCAAGTTATATTGGTCGCCCCGGATTGGCCGAGAAGGGTGTGGTATACGGATCTTCTCCACCTCTCCTCGTGCCCTCCGCTCCATCTCCCTCTGAGGGCAGACCTCCTCTCGCAGTCGGAGGGGCAGGTTCTACACCTCCAGAGCTTACACCTTCATGCCTGGAGATTGAACGGGGCAACCTGAATTCCTTCTCTCTCCCGCCAGATGTGGTGGATGTTATTTTATCGGCCAGGCGACACTCCACCAAATCTATTTATTCATATAGGTGGTCTAAATTTGTTCTCTGGTGTGGAGAGAGGTCCATTGATCCCTTAAAGGCTCATCTGTCTAATATTCTACAGTTTGCTCTTTCTCTTGCCCAGCAAGGCTTTGCTGTGGCTACTGTGAAAGGATATTTATCGGCTCTATCGGCTTTCCTTTGTTTGCCGGATCAGCCGTCGTTGTTCAAGTCTCCTATTTTTCTTCGTTTTTTAAAGGGCCTTACAAACAAATTTCCTCCTACTCCATTTATTGTGCCTCAATGGGACTTAAACCTTGTCTTAACCTATCTCATGGGTTCTCCCTTCGAGCCCTTACACAAGTGTCCCCTGAGGCTCTTGTCTTTTAAGGCGGTATTCCTCGTTGCAATTACCTCGGCAAGGAGGGTAAGTGAGCTTCTGATGGATACATCTGCCAGTGGATTCCTCACCTTGTGAATATCCCCTGCGCCAGCAACATTCGGAAACTTTTGTAGCAGTCCACGCCGATGGGGTCGAAGATGACGTCACAGAGACACGGCTCCGCTCGCGACTCCACTGACGTCACCGGCTCCATAAGAAGACCTCCTCGGCGTGATGACGTCAGTTCCCTTTTTTCCGCGCCGACGACGCCAACGGATTTCGGGAATCGTTACTGGTAGCTTTACCTGTTACTTTGTGTTTATTCCGAAGTTTCTCCGTCTTTCTTCGAGAATGTCGGCAAGGAAGTCTGGTTTCAAGCCTTGCCATGAATGTGGCAAACACATGTCCATCACTGACCCACATGACGACTGCGTTTGGTGTTTGTCATCGGACCACGATGTTGAAGGATGTTCGTGTTGCAGGAAGATGAGCTCAAAGGCTCTTAAGGAAAGAGAGGCAAAGCTCTTTATCGCCCGGATGAAGAGAAAGGAGAAAAGAGGTAGAAGAAGATCCAGGTCGAGGTCGAGGTCGGCTTCCAAGTCGACGTCGGGACATGCTTCAAAGAGCAAGAAGCATAAGAAGAAAAGGAGGCATTCGTCTCATCACAAGGCCTCGACGTCGAAGTCTAAATCGCCTGCTCGGCGTCGAAGGGAGTCAGTGTCTCCTTCTCCTGTTCCGGCTTCGCCTCCTGTTCCATCTTCTCCTGTGTTTTCTCCGGCTCCGGCTGATTCGCCGGCACCGATGGCTTCTCCAGGTCCTGCAGGTCCTTCGGCTCCGTCTCCGACTCCGGTCCAGGATGAGGATGATCAGGCTCCGGGTGAGTCTGTGACGCCGCAAGTTCCACCGTCGGCGCCGGCAGGCCCGAGTCCGGTGTTACCTGACCAGTATCCAGCTTTCCCTAATCCAGGTCAGGACCCCTCGCAGTATCTCAATGCGATGTATGGGGTGTTCTCACGGGCCATGTATTCCTCTGGTGCACCTATGGGTCCGATGGGTCCGATGGCTTTTAATCTGGGAGTGCCGCAGGTTTATCCTCAAGCACCGTTTATGCCTTTCTTCCCAGCGACGCCGTCTTGGCAGATGCCGGCGCCGAAAACATCGACGCCGCTTCCCTCTTCACCGGCGCCGACTCGACCTCGTTCGACGCCGGCTGCTCCAGCTGATCCGCGTTCGACGCCTCTGCCGGCGCCGTCGGATTCGATCACGGCGCCGCCGACGCCGCAGGTGCGGATCCGTTCCAGGAGAGAGGCGCAGAGAGTGCTGGAGGAGAGGAGCTATCTTATGGATGAGGCTGAAGAGGGAGAATTGGTCGAATCCGATGAGGTGTTTGACGAATTGAAGGAGGCAAGTGGGTTGGATTTGTCTCCGGAGTGGGAGATCACTCCTCCTTCAGATGAACCTTCTAAAGACGCGGCTCCTTATCATGCTGTGATAAGAAAGGCTGCGGAGTTGTTGGACCTTCAATTGCCATCTGTTGAGTTCAAGTCTAATATCTTGACTGAGGTGTTGCACTCTCCAACTGCGGTGTCAGAGCCGCTGTTGCCTTTTAATGAAGCAATATTGGAGCCTGTGTTGGAGGTGTGGCGCAAGCCTTTTTCGGCTCCTGCGGTGTCCAAGGTGGTTGCAAGGAGATATAGGGTGGCTCCGGGGGATCCTGAGTTTTTGTCATCACACCCTTCACCTGAAAGTCTGGTTGTTCAGGCTGCTTGTTCTGGACGTTCAAAAGGTGCGTTTCCTCAGGTCCCAGGGGACAGAGAGGCCAAGAAGGTGGACCAATCGGCCAAGAAAGTCTTTTCTTCAGCCAGTATGGCATTAAAGTCTTCTAATGCGACTTGTTTATTGGGGCGCTATATCCATGCGCTTATGGATTCAGCTAAAAAGTTGGCACCGAAGCTGTCGGAGGTGGATAGGGCAGGCTTCAGTGAAGTACTGTCGGATGCCCAGGCGGCTGCTCGCCAGGTTATACAGAGTGGCTTGGATACAGCAGACTCAGTTGCCAGGGTCATGGGGTCTTCAGTTGCCACCAGGAGGGGAGCATGGCTTAAGTCCTCCGAATTTTCTTCGGATGTCCAGTCGACCTTGTTGGACTTACCTTTTGATGGGTCTGGTCTGTTTGGGAAGAAGGCTGATGCTGCTCTCGAGCGCTTCAAAGAAAGTAAGGCTACGGCTAGGTCGTTGGGCCTTCAATCCCAGCCGAGAGGTACTTTCAAAAGGTACAGAGGTTTTGGAAGGGCGAGTTTTCGTTCTTATAGACCAGCCCAGCAGCAGCAGCAGCAGCAGCAAAGCTCCAAGGGATATAGAGGAAGGCTTAGGGGTCGCTCACGTGGCCGTCAACTCTCCTCCTCCTCTTCCTCTTCCTCAGCCCCTCCCACCACCGCAAAACAGCCCTAGATTCGACATTCCGGATCATGCTGGTCCTGTGGGGGGCCGGCTTACCCATTTTCTACAAGATTGGGAATCGGTTACTACAGACCTTTGGGTTCTGGATCTTGTAGGAAATGGGTACGCCCTTCCCTTTCGGGAATTCCCTCCAGTTTACCCTCCTTGCCAAGGTGCTTGCTCGGAGGACCACCGTCTTCTCCTGCAGGAAGAAGTCCTGAAGTTGTTTCAGAAAGGGGCGATAGAGGTGGTTCCGGAGCAGGAGAGGGGTCAGGGATGCTACTCCCGGTATTTTCTGATCCCGAAGAAGGACGGCAGATTGCGTCCGATTCTAGACCTCAGAATCCTGAACTTTTACCTGAAACAGGAGAAGTTCAAGATGCTCACCCTTGCGCAGGTTCTTCAGGCGCTGAATCAGGAGGACTGGATGGTGTCGCTCGACTTGCAGGATGCGTATTTTCACATCCCCATCCTGAAGTCGCACAGGAAGTATCTCCGTTTCACGGTAGGGTCGCAACATTATCAGTTTGCGGTCCTTCCGTTTGGTCTTACTTCGGCACCTCGAGTCTTCACAAAGGTGATGGCAGTGGTGGCAGCCCATCTCAGAAGATCGGGAATTTCGGTTTTCCCTTATTTGGACGACTGGCTGATCAAGGCGGAGTCGTCGGAGAAGGTGCTGTGTCATCTGCAGGATACAACTCGGCTGTTGTACAGATTGGGTTTTTCGATCAACGTGCCCAAATCTCACCTGGTGCCCTCTCAGCGCAACCTGTTCATAGGTGCGGTACTGGACACTACTGTGTGTCGAGCATTCCCTCCTCCTCAAAGGATTCTCGACATACAGGAAATGATTCCTTTGTTTTTCAGCGGAGCGGTTGTTCCAGTTCTGAAGGTCCTTCGCCTGCTCGGTCTGTTCGCTTCCTGCATACTGTTGGTCAACCATGCACGCTGGCACATGAGGGCGCTCCAGTGGTGCCTCCGCAAGCAGTGGTATCAGCACAAAGGGGATCTCAGGGAGTCTGTGAGGATCTCCAGAGAAGCTGCAGCGGAGATGTCTTGGTGGAGCGTGGAGGGCAATCTGTCCCAAGGGAAACCCTTCCATCTACCTCCATCGGTGGCCACGGTGATAACGGATGCATCCACCTTAGGGTGGGGTGCTCATCTGGGGGATCTGGAGATCAAGGGTCTTTGGTCTCCAGAGGAAAGGTTGCTTCACATCAACCTTTTGGAGTTACGGGCGATACGCTTGGCGCTCAAGGCCTTCCTCCCTTCCCTTCGCGGTCAGTCTGTTCAGGTTCTGACGGACAACACTACCGCGATGTGGTATATAAACAAGCAGGGAGGAGTGGGGTCTCTTTGTCTGTGCAGAGAGGCCCTGCGTCTATGGTCCTGGGCTCAGGACCATCGGATTTGTCTGATGGCAAATCATCTGGCCGGGGTGCTGAACGTTCGTGCGGACAGTCTCAGTCGGCAGTTCTCTGCCGACCACGAGTGGAGGCTCCATCCGGAGGTAGTTCGTCACGTCTTTCGGACGTGGGGAACTCCTCGGGTGGATCTGTTTGCCACTTTCGAGAACGCGCACTGCCTGTCATTCTGCAGTCTCCAGTATCCGGTGCAGGGGGCGTTGGGAGACGCGTTTCAGTTGAGTTGGGGCTCACGACTCCTTTACGCGTTTCCTCCCATACCCTTGATTCCTCGGGTTCTGAGGAAGGTTCGCCAAGACCGGGCCCAAGTTATATTGATCGCCCCGGATTGGCCAAGAAGGGTGTGGTACACAGATCTTCTCCACCTCTCCTCGTGCCCTCCGCTCCGTCTCCCTCTGAGGGCAGACCTCCTCTCGCAGTCGGAGGGGCAGGTTCTACACCCCCACCTCCGGAGCTTACACCTTCATGCCTGGAGATTGAACGGGGCAACCTGAATTCTTTCTCTCTCCCGCCAGATGTGGTGGATGTTATTTTATCGGCCAGGCGACACTCCACCAAATCCATATACTCCTATAGGTGGTCTAAGTTCGTTCTCTGGTGTGGAGAGAGGTCGATTGATCCCTTGAAGGCTCGTTTGTCTAACATTCTGCAGTTTGCTCTTTCTCTTGCCCAGCAAGGCTTTGCTGTGGCCACTGTTAAGGGATATTTATCGGCTTTGTCGGCTTTCCTATGCCTGCCGGATCAGCCGTCCTTATTTAAATCACCTATTGTGCTTAGGTTTCTCAAGGGCCTTACGAATAAATTTCCTCCTACTCCCTTTATTGTACCTCAGTGGGACTTAAACCTTGTACTGACTTATCTTATGGGTTCTCCTTTCGAGCCCTTACATAAGTGTCCCTTGAGACTGTTGTCTTTTAAGACGGTTTTCCTCGTTGCAATCACCTCGGCAAGGAGAGTAAGTGAGCTTCAAGCTCTTAGTTCAAAACCCCCATTCTTGACTGTGCATGCTGAAAGAATGGTTCTCCGGACCAGGGCTGCGTTTTTGCCTAAGGTGGTAACTCCCTTCCATCTGGGGCAGTCCATTACCCTTCCTACCTTTTATCCTCCCCCTCACCCTTCCAAGGAGGAGGAGAGACTTCACCGTTTGGACCCTAAGAGGGCGGTGAGCTTTTACCTGGACAGGACTAAGGACTACAGGATTGATGACCAGCTCTTTGTGGGCTTTGCTGGCTGCAGAAAGGGTCGTGCGGTGCACAAGCGCACCCTTTCAAGATGGATTGTGCTATGCATCAAGATCTGCTACTCCCTAGCTGGTAAGGAGCCTCCGGAGGGTTTAGAGCTCATTCCACTAGAGCAAAGTCTTCTACCTCTGCTTTGTCTAGGGGTGTTCCTGTGGAGGACATTTGTAGGGCGGCAACTTGGGCCTCCCTTCACACCTTTGCAAAACATTATTGTTTAGACTCTGAGGTGAGGAGGGACGGACATTTTGCCCGTTCCGTCCTTCAGGATTTTCTGGTATAGAGGGATGGACACCCTCCTCCGGGAGTGGGGACTGCTGTGGAATCTATTCACAAGGTGAGGAATCCACTGGCAGATGTATCCATCAGAAGAACAAGTTACTTACCTTCGGTAACGCTTTTTCTGGTGGATACAGTATCTGCCTGTGGATTCCTCACTGACCCACCCGCCTCCCCGTTGTCCATCCTTCTATTCCAGTGATTCTATGA
This sequence comes from Triturus cristatus, assembly GCF_964204655.1. NCBI lineage: Eukaryota > Metazoa > Chordata > Amphibia > Caudata > Salamandridae > Triturus > Triturus cristatus. The sequence continues at coordinate 575,309,071 of NC_140595.1, read as the reverse complement.
CGGTAATTCTATTGATGATTTCAAATGTATTTATGACTGTCAAGGACATTGGGTTATTTCTAGTGCTTTGATGTTTCTTTTCCACACTGTGTGTGTTGATATGCATATTGTGTACTGTGTATGCTGTTTATGTACATATTGCTGTCAGTCCGTCCGTGTGCCTCGAAGGCACGGAAAAAAGGGGCGGAACTGACGTCATCACGCCGAGGAGGTCTTCTTATGGAGCCGGTGACGTCAGTGGAGTCGCGAGCGGAGCCGTGTCTCTGTGACGTCATCTTCGACCCCATCGGCGTGGACTGCTACAAAAGTTTCCGAATGTTGCTGGCGCAGGGGATATTCACAAGGTGAGGAATCCACAGGCAGATACTGTATCCACCAGAAAAAGCGTTACCGAAGGTAAGTAACTTGTTCTTCAAGCTCTAAGTTCGAAGCCCCCATTCTTGACCATTCATGCTGAACGAATGGTACTCAGGACCAGGGCTGCGTTTTTGCCTAAGGTGGTAACTCCCTTCCATCTGGGCAGTCCATTACCCTTCCTTCCTTTTATCCTCCCCCACACCCTTCCAAGGAGGAGGAGAGACTTCACCGTTTGGACCCTAAGAGGGCGGTGAGCTTTTACCTGGACAGGACAAAAGACTACAGGATTGATGACCAGCTCTTTGTGGGTTTTGCTGGTTGCAGAAAGGGTCGTGCGGTGCACAAGCACACCCTTTCCAGATGGATTATACTATGCATCAAGATCTGCTACTCCCTAGCTGGAAAGGAGCCTCCGGAGGGTTTGAGGGCTCATTCTACCAGGGTAAAGTCTTCTACGTCTGCTTTATCTAGGGGTGTTCCTTTGGAGGACATTTGTAGGGCAGCAACTTGGGCCTCCCTCCACACCTTCGCAAAACATTATTGCTTGGACACCGAGGTGAGGAGGGACGGACATTTTGCTTGTTCCGTCCTTCAGGATTTTCTGGTATAGGGGGATGGACACCCTCCTCCGGGAGTGGGGACTGCTGTGGAATCTATTCACAAGGTGAGGAATCCACTGGCAGATGTATCCATCAGAAGAACAAGTTACTTACCTTCGGTAACGCTTTTTCTGGTGGATACAGTATCTGCCTGTGGATTCCTCACTGACCCACCCGCCTCCCCGTTGTCCATCCTTCTATACCTAAGGTTCTGTTAATAATGTTTTAGTCTACTATTCTGATGATGGTATTTCAAAAATGTATATGTTACTGTCAAAGGCATTGTGTCTTTCTTTGAACTTTCTATTCATTCTCCACACTATGTGTGTTGATTTGCATATTGTGTACTGTGTATACTGTGTATATATTGCTGTCAGTCCGTCCGTGTGCCTCGAAGGCACGGGAAAAAAGGGGCGGAACTGACGTCATCACGCCGACGAGGTCTTCTTATGGAGCCGGTGACGTCAGCGGAGTCGCGAGCGGAGCCGTGTCTCTGTGACGTCATCTTCGACCCCATCGGCGTGGACTGCTACAAAAGTTTCCGAATGTTGCTGGCGCAGGGGATATTCACAAGGTGAGGAATCCACAGGCAGATACTGTATCCACCAGAAAAAGCGTTACCGAAGGTAAGTAACTTGTTCTTCTAAGCCATGCATCTTTTGACCAAAGACCACAAAACTGAAAAGAGCAAAAGGAAGAAGAAACAATATTTTAGTGACATCCCTAAACAACAAAACTCAAGCAGAATAATGTTAGCCCAGTCTTTCTTTCTGCTACTTTGTATAACAAAGTTAAATTGCCGGGAGCCGGGAGGTTCCCAATGGTGATCCAGTGAGTGTGGCTGCTCCTCCCCATCTCCCCCGCCTCCTCCATTGAGTCCGGCGGCTGGATCAGGCAGCTTGGAGGTGGTCCAATAGTTTACCTGGGGGGCCAGAGTTGAGTGCAGCGCCGCAGGGATCCTGCCTGCATGCTGAGACAACCTCGGAAAACCTCGGACCCACACAGAGCCCTGAGTTGGGCCGGCCCGCGCTGCCCTGTCTTCCTGCGACGAATCGCGCTGGTGATACTTGCTGTGTGAAGACCGCAGCGGGAGCAAATGGGTCCTGGGTCCTGCAGGCTGCATTTCTTCCGGCGAGGGACCGTTGCGGCCATTTCCTATAGAATAAGGCTTCGTCCTGGGCCCTGGGGACATGGTCCTGCTGATTGCAGAGGGGAGGCCGCCTTGGGAGACTGGAGGTGCGTGGCTGAGTGCGGCCCCCTAGCACGGTAACCCGCTGAGCTGTGTGGTTATTGCTTAGGGGGCGCGCTCAAACTTGCTTTCAAACTGCCATGAGGGGAATGGCCTGTACCTACCTTCTCTTCTCCCTGTATCCTGCATCGTGGGGGCCAGTTGATACGCCGCGTTGCCATACCGCCGTGAGGGGAACGGCTAAGCGGCTGGACCACAACTTCCAGGAGGCCCTGCATGGCGCATGAGGCTGGCGTCATAGGAGGGCGCCTGAAGCCCTCATAATCAGCGCGACCCCTCCGCGGGACGCGCGAAGGCGCGCTTGACGGAGTCAGGGCAGGGCCATTCCCTTAACATCTACTGCTTATTAGCTCATTACTGTGTTCAACGTTGAAGTGTGGACCGACCTTGGGAACATTGAAAGGTACTGTATACTGCCGTGCATATTGTAAATGAAGGTCCCCCTTTTACTTTTTGTGGACTATTAGTGTCACCTGCTGTCTATTAATTTTTTCTTTTAGCAGGGAGAGGTTTATTCGAATGGGCAAGCGTAAGATAATGGAAGGGGGAAGAGGGGGGACTGAGGCTGGGAACGCTAGCAGACCCCGTAAAGGAAAGAAAGCAAGAAGAATGACCAAGCATGCTGCTAGCAATTGTGTTCTCGATCGTATCGATAGCCTTGTGGATGAATGTGAGGTGATTTTAACTTCTGAACCTAGCCCCCATTTAGTGGAGGATATGGCTCAACAGAACACAGTTGGGTTGGGATTGGAGCTGGAAGGTTCATGTAAGGGTTCATGTAAGGGTCTTGCTACCCCCATTATCCCCGCCATGTTCCTCTCAAAATCGAAAGTTTCAAAGGACAGTGGTACTGTGAGTGGGGGGGGGGTTCACCAAAGGAGAGTACTATAACTAGCGATACTGATAACTCTCTGCTAGTTGATGGCAGTCAATCCCTAACATCTGTCCCTATAGTCCCTTGTACTAATAGGTTTTCTATTCTGGCAAATGTACAAAGCGAGAGTATCATGTTACAGCCATTCCAACTATCCGGAATAGCTATGGATGCTGCCCTAAACCATCCACCAGACTCCCCAATTCAACCCACTGAGAAGAGTAGAAGTAATGCACAAGGCCAGGGCCTAGTGAAGTTAGTACTTCTTCTACGGGATGAGATAGAGTCCATGAGGGCTTTCATTGTTAACCTATCTGCTATGGTAGGGCCTGCGCCTAATGGTGAGGCGCGTGTTTTTCTAAACCCTATCTCGAATGATGTTAACTCCTTCCCATTGAAAGCCGGTAGTATTTTGCCAAATTCGATGGCAACTGGAAAAGCGGGCAGTGGGTGCAAAGCTACCACCTCCTATAGTGAGGTGGCGAAATCTGGAAAATCTCTACCTCCCCCATATCCACTAAATAGACCGCCACTGCGCACTAAAAACAGTGTAACTTGTCCTCCAAAGGAAAAGGATAGGGAGTATTCGGTACCTAGTACAAGGTGGAATACTTCCCCAATGGCCATCTACCAAGACAAATTTCAAGGTATGAAACCAAGCATAATACAGAGTAATAATAAAATCTACATGACAAATGTCCTCAAGTTAGCACCAGTGAGAAGCAACGAGAGTACTGACTCTCTGACTAGCAAAGCTATCCATTGGTTGCGTCATGTTAGAGGGTGTCGGTCGGTAATTAGGGATGATATTTCTAAGGCGAGTAGACTGATTTGGGCCACCGAGCAATTTGATTGTATTGAATTGACATTCTGGTCAGAGGAAATGGCCGAAAATCTATTTACCCTCGAGTTTAGAACTAGCCCTCCTGCCCATTCATGCATTCAGCTAAGGAAGGCCCTACCTCTCTCCCAGGTGTATTCACTACCCTGGGCAGTGGCCACGGGCTCGCGTGGGAAGTTCTGGGTTAGAAAATATTGATTGACTCCCTGGTGCATATGCGCAAGGGCTGTGTAGTGATAGTGTGAAGGACCGAGCTGAAAGTAGTGACACTGCCAGTTTTATTTCTGAAACAAGATATCAGTCCAGTGATAGTGTAAAGGACCGAGCTGATATTAGTGATACTCCCAGTTATATTTCCGAAATAAGATATTCTCAAGGGCCAGGTATTTGTATGGTTGATGGTTTGGATACTCGTATAGGTAGCGCTCAGTTAAATAATACTGATATTGATAGTGGTTATATTGAAGGGAGACCTCTCAACACAAATCCACCCATTGATGCCTCTGGCCTTGGATTACAGAGACAGGCTATGGCAAAATTTCCAAGGCAAGCTAACAAACCATTGTATACAGGTTATGTCCCCAACAGGGGCTCATTCATGTCATGGAATATAGCAGGTTTGGGTCCAAAAATATCAATACCGGATTGGCTCACATTTGTTAGCAAGTTTGATATCTGTACTTTTCAAGAGACTTGGCTCCTTGAACCACAATTTTGTCCAGGTTATGTAAATTTTTTCATTCCCGCAATCAAAGGTGCCAAAGGCCGCCCAATGGGTGGCCTCACCTTATGGGTTCGTCAAGCTTTGGCATTGAATATTAAAGAATTGTCTTCTGAGAGTAGTGATATTCAGGCGATAAGGCTAGACCTGGGCCCTTAGGCCTTCTGGACATCTATAATGTCTATATGAGGGGAGTCCGGGGGGGAAAGTTTCAAGTTATAGCGTTTAGCGCCAGGACACCTATTTGGTAATCGTGCGCTTTATAAATCGCTTTAATAATAATAATAATAATAATAATAATAATAATAATAATAATAATAATAGCAGCTCTGGACAGCCTCCTCGAGCTCTACTCAATGTACAGTAGTGTGATTGTTGCGGGCGATTTAAATTCAACTTTCGAGCCACTTGCTACTCCCGATTGGTACCTCACTGATGATGAGGATACCCTATGGGGAATACCAAAATTGGAACTTGACCCCGTAAAAAAATGGATCGAGGTCGTCATCCAGATTAATACTATCTGTTATGAAAGGTGACTTAGGGCCTTCAATGGTAGGACACCACATGATAGGTCTGGGGCTTATACGTTTAATAATGGGACAACAAAAGTAGGATTGACTACATCCTCTGTAGTTTGAAAATCTGGCCCACAATAATTGATATGGTTGTTGCGGATCGCCTGGAAAGCGATCATAACCCCCTTTGCGTTACTCATAGTTGGTGGATGCTGGAACAACCACAGGCGGGGGAGGCTGAACTGTGTGCCCCGGACGCCGTCCTTACCAATGACATGCGCCGACTTAATTGGCCACACGTAATTAAAAAGCCGGAGGTTCTGGCAAACATTATTGAAGACGTTGATAGAACTGTGCTAGAGATTGAGCAAGTCCTGGGTACTGGTGGGGATCTGGGATACGTAACACAGATACATGATAGCTTTTTTATCCGTATAAGTACCCATTTTATTAAATCTATTTGAATTAAGAAATTAGCTGATTCTAAACCCCTGCGGTGGTATAATAATGAATGTAGGCGTGACAGAATTGTACTTGGTGATGCTATCAGAAATGGGGAATTGGACACTGTCCGTGCAGAAAGACATGAATATAAAAAAGCTATCCATAAAGCCAAGTGCCTATGGGATGAGCTTAGATGGCAGGATCCTAAAGAAGCTAGCTTGCAGAATAATACTAAATTATTTTGGAATTTTATAAAGTGGGGCAGAGGTGGACAATCAGATCAGCCCCAAAATTATGTCTCCCAAGAAGGATGGGTTAATTATTTTAGACCCCAATATGCGCGTAACCTCTTAGAGAATCAAATGGAAGATCCTAGTTATGTTTTTTATACTGATGAGATTTTTAACGATAATGATGTTTTAATAGCTCTTAGTGCAGTTGCTGGAGGTAGAGCGCCGGGACCCGACGGTGTCCCTGCGGATGTGTTTCTCTACGACAAAGCACAATGGGGTAGATATATCCTTCTGATGGCAAATGCTACGGCCCAGGGTGCCCCAATCCCGGTTTCCTGGAAAGGGGCCGAGATAATTCCAGTATACAAAAAAGGAGACAAAACTCAGCCGGGGAACTATAGACCTATTAGTCTGATAGATACGATTCAAAAGGTAGTTGGGAGAATGATCCTAAATAAAATTTTAGATTGGATTGACGAGAGTAGTATACTGTCCCACTTCCAAGCGGGTTTTCGTAAATATACTAGCACCATTGACCAAGTCTTTTGTTTCATCCTTCTATATTGGAAGACTGTGACATTGGGCAAAGGCAGCCTTTATGCTGCCTTTGTCGACTTATGTGCAGCTTTTGACCTTGTCCCGCGTTCCCGTTTATGGATGACGTTAAGGGAACAAGGTCTTTCTGATGAGATTTTAACTTTGGTAATGAGGCTGCATTAGACAAATTATGCTAGAATCCGATGGGGGTGGCAGGGTAGGGTCACCACCCAGTTTCCGGTTGAACGAGGGGTGCGGCAAGGTTGTGCCATGGCACCAACGTTATTTTCTTAGTATATTAATGGAATAGTGGATCATTTGTTGCCAGTGAATACAGATGCCCCTTCTCTAGCTGGTGTAAAAATTCAGATTTTAATGTTTGCGGATGATACATTAATGATTTCCAAGACTCCTAGTGGCCTCCAGCGAGCCTAATTAATCTTTGAAGATTTTTGTGCTGCTAGAGGCCTGGAAGTTAATGTGGCAAAAACGAAATTCATGGCTTTTAATCCGCACCAAAGTTTTAAAGGGAAAGTTTTTATGAATAATCAACCACTTGAACTGGTCAGTGTTTTTACCTATTTGGGTATTCACCTAGAGAAGAACCTTAAGTGGGACCGTCATATAGATACAGCAGCTCTAAAACATCGACAATTTACAGGAGCTTTAAGTCGGGAGCACAAAAGGTCATTAACAAAACCGATTAGACCAGTCCTCCAAGTTTACGAGTCACAAGCTGTCAGCTCCGCGCTGTATGGCGCAGAATTATGGGGGTTTGAGAAAGCAGTTTCCTTAACTCTCTCTGAAAATAAGTTCCTCCGCAGCATTACTGATCTCCCGCAAAGTACTCCCCTGAAACCACTTAGATATGATTTGGGTAGAAAGGCCATTATAAATATCGCCAAGCGGCGCCCGATTTTATATTGGCGCAGGCTGTGGACGACACCTGAACTTTCACCATATGCCGCTAGTTTTCTTGATGTAATAAAATCTGATGGCTTTCACAAAATTGGTTTGCTAAGGGGTGTTAGAAATAGCTTGGTAGGCTTGGGTATGAAAATATTATGGGAGAACCCAACAGAAGCCTCCTTTCCATCCTATAATATTTTAAAAGAGAAGTACTGGGAATGGGTTGTTCATAATACTAGGAGGAACTCTGATTCATCTACCATGGCTGGAATTTTTTTAGAAATAAAATATACCCCCAGACTCGAATCTTATTGGGATATCATCTCCAGGCCGAGAGATAGGAAGCTGTATTTCCAACTTAGGGCAGGTTCATTACCTTTAAAGTCCCTCACCTCCAGATGGACCCCCTCAAGTGATAACATCTGCCCTGCTTGTGGGAGTCACAATGAAACAGTTGCCCACTTGCTCTTTGTCTGTCCTGCCTATACAACCCCTGGGCGAGTTTGGCTGACCCCAATGTGCAAACTACTTGGTACAAATAGGAGCGCTGAAGCCGAAAGGCTTATGAGCACTAGTACTTTGCCATTTATTATAATAGCGGTAGCCAAATTCTTAGGATGGGCATGGGTAATAAGGCTGAATCAAAAAACTGGGTAATTTTTGGTGAGCAATAATTTAGCTTCCTCAGTCGGGCCATAGTATGTGATTGAATAATCAATAAACTGTTTTTATTTGTTGCTCTAATGAACCTTTTAATGTAATGAAAATTGTTGACATGAAATTTGTATTTCTTTCATTTGCTCATATTTTAGTTTTTAATCAAGTCTTTCTAATAATCCAACCAAGAATTCTTTTAATTGTGTGCATTTAAATGTTGTTTGTTTTGTGCTTTTATGAGTATATCTCGAATAAAGCTATTTTGGGTTGGAAAGTTAAATTGTATTGGCCCTTTCAGGGAGAAATACTAATGACTCTCACTCTCCTTTTCCTCTCTTTGAATGGCATTTAGTTTGTGGTTGTTCAAGTGTTTTTCAGTGTTGATATTTTTACTCTGGTGAGGGCTATTTTACTTTTGGTGGGGTTTTATCAGTTATTATACGTTTAAACCTAAAACAGGACAGCCTAGTTATACCACTTGAAAAACTACATAAACAACAATGTACCTTGTCTTTAATTATTTACACAGAAAATAATTAATCTTTACCAAGAAACATTTCTTTTTTTTGCATGGCAAATCATAAACATTGGATGACATAACCATCAGTAAATGTTCTATGGACTTCAATGACCCGCAACTTATTATTGGGTTCTAATAATCAACAAAAGAGAATATGAAAGATTTAACAGTTTTTCTACAATTTGAAACAAAATTTTACTACTAAACAATACACAAGACAGTCACAAGTGCAGTTATAGAGCAGGCAATAGGGTCATGATTTGAATGGTGCAGTAGGTGCAGTAGCACCAGGACTAAAAGCTAAGCTCTAGGCACCTGACTAAACACCTAATATTGCTATATTTTACTACTAGACAGGCAGTCACAAATGCAGTTACCTTGCAGGCACTAGGGTTATGATTTCAATTGGTGCAGCAGGTGCTGTGACACTGGGGCCCAAAGATCTAGGAACAATTCTAAACACCAACTATGGCAATATTTGTCTTACTACTAAACAGGCAGTCACAAGGGCAGTTACCTTACAGGCAATAGGGTCATGATTTGAATGATGCAGCAGGTGCAGTTGCACCAGGCCTAAAGGTTGTCAGAACTCCTCTAAACACATAATATTGCTATTACAATATGGAATTCCATTATTCCTTTTTTTATTTGCTATTTATTACCTCCACTATACCTCTGGTAACTGCACAATATATTGTTTTATAGCACATAAACAAGTCATAACACTTTAACAGGCTTACTGTAACTTGTATTGCACAACTACTCAGCAAGCTACAACTTACAGCAAAAAACAGCGCATTATTAATCACATAGGTGAAACCTAATGCATTTACCAGTTCTTGATTTTCTTTTGCAGTAACTTACTCTCAGGGGCTCATTACAATGTCGGGAGGAAAGCCTCTGCCTGACTCGGAATTGGGACCGAACTACATTCAGTCGGCTGTTCCGACTGCTGGATTATAATGAGACCACACACTGTCCGGTCGGAGCCCTATGGGAGCTTGTGTTCTGCCCGACAACCGGCCATTACACAGGCTCCTATGAGAAAATGGGGTGTTTGCTGAAAACACTGCACCCTGTCGCAGGCACCCCATGGTGCCTGACACACAGTGCAGGGTTTTACAGGGGCTCCCTTAGGTACCTCCTCGGCCATCAACTGGAGGCCGCAGGGCCAAGGGGGCCCTGCCAGGGGCACCCAAAGTCACTTTCCGACAGCCTTTCCATGTAGGACATCGACATCTTAATCCTTAGGGCGGAAACGCTGACCATAGGGGTGTATGATGAGGTTCCGACCGACATGAATATCCTGCGAGTCACTCGGAACCGATTCAGGAACTTCGCGGTTTACAATCTGACCACGACGATCATAATTGGGCAGTCGGAATGTTAACCGACCTAGTCGGTAGGAAGGGCACTGACGCAGTCACAGAGTTTCAGACTGTCGGGAGGAGGCTTTCCGTCTGACATTGTAATCGGTCCCTCAGAGTTCCTGAATACTGAGCTGTAACAAACTTATTCAATAGAGTAAACCTACTCAAATGTGTAAGTTACCTTTGTGAATCAGATCCAGAGTTTGAATTATTTGATCTCTGTAGAGTACTAAATCGCTCTCATCAGCAATTTACATGTTGCAATCTACATTATTTCTAAGAACTTAATTCAGCAGTTCACATAGATTTTTTCATGATATCTCATCAAATTTTTACTGAAGAAGTAGAAATAATATCCAACCATTTCTCGGATAAGATAGCTGTTTTTGTTTTCACCATTGTTCTTAACCTAGATCACCCTCAGTAATTAGTACATCCTTGCTATAAGATAAAGCTTTGGGGCAAGAAACAAGTAGTTTTATTAAGGAAGTATTTAAAATCAATATGGCTACAGCTTAACTTATTTCAGTTTTCTGATGTATTTGAATGCTACATCAAGATGTCAAATAATTGCTTATAATGCTGAGGAAACAACTTTATCATTAAAACAGGCATTAATTCATAACTAAGAATCATTTGGTTCATAATAATTTTGTGAAAATGTATTTGGAGATAATGTAGATTTTCACATGTGTGAACAGAGAATCTGCTAGAATCAGACCCAAAAACTAATCTCTGTGAGCCTATGTCACAAGATCACCATTTCATTCTGAACAGAATGATCACTGAGCATACTCAGATCCACAGCATAGGGAAAAGCCATCTTCCGACAGTTGTCATTGATACCGGACTATATGGCCTCACTTAGGACAACAACAATTGATGAACAGCATCATATCTAAACTCACTCATCTCGGATTTGTAGACTTTCAAATATCGCACCACATAGAGTTCTGAATGTTCATCAAGCCTAGAATAAATGATTGATGATTTCATAGTTTTAGTTTTCCGAGTCACATGAAATAACACTCCTTATTGTTCTAAAATGTATCACTCACCTCAAGTGCTTTATTGTCCCCCACTATCCTGAAAGAAACAAGACAAAACAAAGTAGCAAACTTAACAGGTAACTGCAGCATCTTTGCATAATTATTAACTGACTAAGTTGCAAACACCACACTACAGGCAGAGATACGGGGAAAAAGTTCAGGGTGCACAGTATGTCCATGAGAAGCTGCACAGGGAATAGTTGAACACAGCAAATAGCAACAAGGCCAGTGGCCAAAACGAAGTGCAGAGTATGTCCATGAGAAGCTGCAAAGGGAATGTGTGAGACTGTACCTTTCCATGGTCAGCAACACAGCCAGGGGGTAACAATGTGCAGTACAGGCCCACCTGTGTGAGAGACAGGTGTGTGAGGGTGACTACCACTCAGACTTGGCTGTCAGGCGGACTGGGAGCTGGCTGTGTGTCGGAGCACTTGACTGCGGAGAGAGTGGCCCAGCTGAGGTAGAGCTATCAGTGGCTTGGAAAGCCGGAGGGCTGCTTGGACCAGGTGGTGTAGTGGCACGTGGAGGCGGAGTCATGCAGACGTGAGATACAGTGTGGCTGGAAGATTGTGGAGGTGTACCTTTCCACTTCTTGGGGATCCTAACTATTGGTATCAATTAGAAGTGGTGTGGACACAACAGGCACACTCACCACCAAAGCTGCATCAGGTACAGACGCTGGCACTCCTTCTGGGGATGTGCTGGATCCAGCGGAATGCTTTGCCTGGCTTCGCCTTTGCCCCTCCATCCCCTGTTTACTAGGTGTTACCCCTTTAGTGCCCTCCTTCCCCTGCTTCAGTGGGCTTGGAATGGGAGTCGAGGTGGTGGGTGAATCTGTCTTGGAGCCCTTCCTAGGTGTATCCTTGGCATGCACCACCTTCTTGGTGGGCATAGCAACTGTATGTTTCTCTTTGCGAGATGCTTTAGGGACAGGAGAGTCCTTGGCTGGGGATGCCTCTGAGGCATGTGAGCCTGAGGCCTGCTTCTTTGCATTTTGGCCCCTGGTGTCACCTGACGGGCTTTTGTCTTTGCGCTTTGGGGTGACTTTGGTCTTCTGTGGGGATAGTGTCTGCGCCTGGGACCACTTGGGTTGTTGCTGCTGTGTGCTTCGTGTGCTGTATCGTGACTTTGAGGTCTGTGGAGCATGGTCACTATCGTCAGACGTGGCCAATGCCAGGGGGGTGGACAAAGGGACCGGAGCTGGACTGTGAGTATGTGCCTGCTGAAGGGCTGCTGTCGCTGTGGAGGACAAAGACTGGACAGTCCGGTACAGCCCACCCACATCTGAATGTATGCCCTCCATGAAACCATGAAAGCAACCACCTGTACCAATGTTTTGTCGTGGTCAATGAAGGCATTGAGGACAGCTGTCTGGCCTACACACAGCTGACACAAAAGGTCCACAGACTCAGCACTGATGGCAGCATGAGGGACAGGGGCAGGGGCAGCGGTGCCCGGGGGAAGGACACTCTTCCCCTCCTACTGGGGCAAACACGGGCAGCACCAGAGGAAGTGGCTGGGAGGGTGGGCACTGGCCGCTGTGTGGTGGAGATGATGCAGAGTCCCCGTTCCCTGTGCCCGCCAACATGGATGCATCACTGCTGGTATTAGATGATGTGGAACTTTGCGTCTCAGGCTGGTATTCCTCCAGCAGACTCCTGTCCCCCTCTGAGGCGCTGGTGACAACTGTGTCACTGGGCTCCTGTGCAGCTGTTGTGCTTGTTTCACCCCCACTGGTGTCCGTCTCCTGTCTCTCGTGACCACAGGAGATGCTGCATGAGAGAGAGAGATGTAGGGTCAGTTCAGTGGCAGCAACATAACAAACATATGCAAGCAAAGCATCACAAAAGATGACTAAATCTACATGTTGCACACCACCCTGTGCAATCATATTGTGCTAACTCACAATATTGACACAAACAGTGCGTGGAAACGGGAAATTCAGGCATAAGTGAGCCATGTGATGACCACACAGCACAACACCCTGCTAGTGGCTCCGTTCAACCAGACACACAAATAGATCTGAGCACACCTAGGGCCATGATGGGGGCACACTACTTGTTGTCACTGGCAGATCCGGATGGAGCAGGAGTGGACAACACAGACACAGACTACAAAATGACATTCCACAATGGCCATGAGCCCATGCCACCCACCATGTTGTACTTTGGGGCACAACGACTGGTGCACATTGGTGTCAGATGTCTAAGCCTCCCAATCCTGAGTGCAGGCAATGGAAGCATTGATGAAGGCACACTCAGATTGGGCACACTGCTGTTCCCTCCCATGGGATTCCCCAGACTACCCCAATGCAGATGATACCTGAAGACCACGACTCAGAATGCAATGGCAATGCACTGTACTCAAATTACCTTGGTAAGTACAGGTAGGGCAAATGCCTAACACCTGCACCCAGCCCAGCAGCCACTTACAAGCCACTGCATCACACTACCAACATCTCATAGGCCAGCGCTGGCACTGGCTCTGTACACATGCAGCCACTCCCAGCCAAAGTCACCCTTCCCAGAATGCTCACCCCTGGCTTGCTGCTGATGCTCCTTCAAACGTGCATCTAGCTCGGGCTGTGTCACGGCCAAGATGCGGCCCATGAGTGGTGTCATGCTGCACTGTGCCAACCACCCAGTGCGAGGTAGCAGCCCCAAGGTCATCTCTGCCACGTTCTTTGCCAGCCAGCTGATGTCTCCCACCTCTTGTGGCAGTGGGTGCGCCGTCGGTTTGAGACACCCAGAGCCCGCACCTTGGCCACAATGGCCCTCTACACGGCCTTATGCTGGTGTACCTTGAGCTGCAGGCATGGGAGACAAGAGGGGGAAATGATCAGTCACACAGTGTTATGTACCTACATCTCTTAGTACAGTAGCATGATACAAACTCATCCAAAATCCACAGATATGTCTAACAGAGACCGAATTACATCTCACATGGTACATCTGCATGGGGAAAGCTGATGTAAATGCATGCAGGTGTGAGGGGGAACACCATCCCTGCACATCTCACACACATGCAGGATGCCAGCACTGAAACCCCTGTGTAGCCTGCCCACATCTCCAATCCCTTTTTAGGTTGAGCAAGACATACATCACATATCACCATGTGTATGGGATGGGGGTAGACTCTCTGTGTCCAAGACTGGGCAGCCCTCAATGTCCCTGCCCTTTGAATAGATAACTGTGTCATGGATGTCACATTGAGGGACCTGATCTCACAAATCCAAAATCATTTTCACAAGGCCGGTCGTGTGCAATCTACAGTGCTGAGATGGCCCATAGCTGGAGTGCAATGAGAAAAGACTGAAGTAATACTCTGTTAGTGAAGTGATGTGTCCTTGTCTTTTTGGGCGGGGACTGTGCAGGCCAGCTGGGCTCACACTGAGATGGACAACAGAGGCACACACAGCCATTCAGCCAAGCAATCACTGTCCTGACTCCTGCATGAACAACTTGCTGCGTCACTGTATGGCTGACAACACAACACAGGTCACTCAAACATACATGTGCAGGCAGGGAAACCTGTTGCATAGGGTACACACACCTTCCCCCTGGAGACAGCATGTTAGGCAATGCATGACACAACCCCACACTCTCAGGCACATACTGCATCAGTCCAATTACATGTGTGCCCCCCCCCTGCACTCCCCTCCACTGTTGAGGACTTACCACGACATTTGGGGCACCATACAGCCTTGGGTACTTTGTGAGCACCTCGTCCACCAGGACCTCCAGCTCCTCGATTGTGAAGGGACTAGCACGGATATTCTCAGTCCTTGCCATCACTGTGGACATGAGTCAACAGCAGCGGAATTGGGTGGTGAGGGGTCTCTGGCAGCAGTCCCTGGAGGCAGCAGCAGGTGAGGGGTCTCTGGCAGCAGTCCCTGGGGGCAACAGCAGGTGAGGGGTCCCTGGCAGCAGTCCCTGGAGGCAGCAGCAGGTGAGGGGTCTCTGGCAGCAGGCTCTGGGAGCAGTGGAAATGTGAGGCTCCCTCCCACACATATATAGCCCACTGGGGTCATTTCAAAGGTGCCAATCAGCATTAATCGGTGTTCCAGGTCTGCCTTTTTCAAATGCATCCAATGACCACCTCACTCGCCTACCGTGTTTTTCAAAATTGCGTCATGCCACCGCAATTAAGGTTCCCATTGGCTGTGAAGGCATGGTCTATGGCGGCGACACACCGCAGGGGCCAGGTGGGTGCTATCGCGATGGTGCATCTTTCAATTGCATCCAATGACCGCCTCGCGGTGGTGGAGCACGCCTACCACGATTTTCAAAATTGCATCATGCCACCGCAATAAAGGTTCCCATTGGCTGTAAGGGCATGCGCCATGGCAGTGACACACCGCTGGGGCCAGGCGGTAGCTACCGAGATTTGGGTGGGGAGCATGCCAACTGCCATTTGGGCATGTCTCCATGGCTATCACTACCGCACTTGTGTATTGGGGATTGCTGGTGACACACCGCTGGGGCCAGGCGGTAGCTACCGCGATTTGGGTGCCATACATTCACATGAGGCACCGCAATTTGGGTGGCGGGGCATGCCAACCGCCATTTAGGCATGTCTCCATGGCTATTACTACCGCACTTGTGTTTTGGGGATTGCTGGTGACACACCGCGGCGGCCAGGCAGTAGCTACGCGCGATTTGGGGGCCATTCATTCACATGAGGCACCGTGATTTGGGTGGTGGGGCATGCCAACTGCCATTTGGGCTTGTCTCCATGGCTATCAATACCGCACTTGTGTATTGGGGATTGCTGGTGACACACCGCTGGGGCCAGGGGGTAGCTACTGTGATTTGGGTGCCATACATTCACATGAGGCACCGTGATTTGGGTGGTGGGGCATGCCAACCGCCATTTGGGCTTGTCTCCATGGCTATCAATACCGCACTTGTGTATTGGGGATTGCTGGTGACACACCGCTGGGGCCAGGGGGTAGCTACCGTGATTTGGGTGCCATACATTCAAATGAGGCACCGTGATTTGGGTGGTGGGGCATGCCAACCGCCATTTGGGCATGTCTCCATGGCTATCACTACCGCACTTGTGTATTGGAGATGGCTGGTGACACACCGCTGGGGCCAGGCGGTAGCTACCGCAATTTGGGTGGTGGGCATGCCAACCACCATTTGGGCATGTCTCCATGGCTATCACTACCGCACTTGTGTATTGGGGATTGCTGGTGACACACCGCTGGGGCCAGGCGGTAGCTACCACGATTTGGGTGCCATACATTCACATGAGGCACCATGATTTGGATGGCATGGCATGCCAACCGCCATTTGGGCATGTCTCCATGGCTATCACTACCGCACTTGTGTATTGGGGATTGCTGGTGACACACCGCTGGGGCCAGACGGTAGCTACTGCAATTTGGGTGGCGGGGCATGCCAACTGCCATTTGGGCATGTCTCCATGGCTATCAATACCGCACTTGTGTATTGGGGATTGCTGGTGACAAGCCGCTGGGGCCAGGCGGTAGCTACCACGATTTGTGTGCCACACAATCACAATGGCCATCTGGCAAACATCAACAGTGCACAGTGGCCACATGGTCAATAGCACATTATTGTGCACACAATGCCAATGTTCCATTTACTCCACTGGTGACTACACATGCCATGTTTGTGTATGTTATTTGATAGATTGGCATGTACTCCCTCACATGTCACTTATGATATTGATGGTCCTGTACACAGGACAGTGTTGTTATTGACTCTACAATGTGTACACATGTCAATGTGTTGAGGTGCAGTGACAATCACAGCAATGTTTGTCTCAATGAATGATGTTCTTTTTTGCATGTCCTCTTATGTCTGATCATGCACACAATCGTCATTTCTGCTTAGACTGTGGTCATTGTGTTGTTGATGTGTGCCAGGTTCAAATGACGCATAAAGGTGTGTCCTGTACAGCAGCTAGGTATGAGACAGTGGGGTTGATTTGTTACACATATGCTGGATGCTTTACTCCCAGGCGTGCCTATGGTAAATGTGGCCATATCCCTATGTGCATTCACATTGACCGAGGTGATGTTTGAGGTACTTGCTTTGTGTAAGTTGACAAGTGTGCCATTTGTGTAGCTGAAGGTGTCCCTACATGTAAGCTGGTCTGTAACTCAATTTTGATGACATTCATTGTTGGCGTTGTGTCATCCAGAACGTGAGATGCTGTGCCCATCTCATGATGTATTGCATTGACATTTGTCCACTTTCATCTCAACTAGGAGGTGACCAAATCTGCTTCGTCACTTGACAGTGCTGGAAGACATGATGGATGAGGCGATCATCCGGAAATGCTGTCTGGATTGAGCCACCCTAAAAACCCTTTGTGATATGTTGGATCCCCACCTGCAGCCTCGCAGAACATATCGAACAGTTTTCACCCCAACGTATAAGGTGATGGAGGCCCTGCATTTTTTTGCCACTGGATCATTCCAGCACACGGTGGCCAGTGCAGGTGGGATGTCACAACCTATGTTCAGCATGGTGCTGCGTGATGTACTGTCCGCCATGATGATCTACAAGGACAGATATATTCATTTACCCAGGGGGCCTGAATTGGCAGCTGTGAAGGGAGATTTCTATCCCCTCGGACACATCCCCCATGTTGTTGGTGCCATTGATTGCACCCATGTTGGGCTTGTGCCACCACAGGCACGTGAACACATCTACAGGAATCGTAAACATTACTACTCCATAAATGTGCAAGTGGTGTGCCTGACAGATTTGATCATCTCACACGTGTGTGCCAATGACTCATATATCCTGCATAACAGCATTGTACCTCAGCTGATGGCTAATCTGCTTCCCGAGCGTGCATGGATTGTGGGTGAGTATGCCTAGTCATATGGCGTGCTGGGTGTGTGACCTGCTGCCCTCTGCCTCAGCGACATAGCAATGTTTATTTGTGTTTGTCACACCTAGGTGACTCTGCATATCCCAACAGTCCCTGGTTGCTGAGCCCACTGCGGAATCCCAAGACCCCAGCTGAAGTCCGCTACAATGATGCCCATGGGAGGACACGTCGTGTGGTGGAGCGTACTTTTGGTCTGCTGAAGTCACGTCTCCGCTGCCTGGACAAGACTGGAGGTGCAATGATGTACTCGCCCGGGAAGGTGTGTCAGATTGTAGTGGCATGCTGCATGCTCCACAACCTAGCCATTCGCAAGGAGATTCCCCTGATCCTGGATGATGATGAGGACCCAAGGCCCCGCCTGCAAACCAACCCATGTCCAGTGATGAGGACAGTGGAGAAGAAGAAGGTGTTGAACTGCGTCAACAGCTCATCACCCGCTACTTCACTTGAAGGTGGGTGACAATGTACAACGTACCCATTGTCTGATGATGTTGCTGTTGGTGTGAAGGTGTATGTGAGATTTGTGACAGCAGCCGGTTGTAGACTCAGTGGTGGCTGACAATGTTTCTGGGACAGGTCATTTAGGAACATCTACAGGATGTGTATGTTGACACTTGTTGCCCATTGTGATGTGTGCATGTTGGATTATCTTGATGGTAGGTGTTGTGTGATGTCTGTGATGCCACACCCAGACTAGTGAATGTTGTTCTGTTGTGTTTTCCTAGGTGCCTTCAACTTCTTACCTACATACATTCCATACTCCTGGTACATTGTAATCATGTTGAAGACTGTACATCCTGGAATAAAGACAGAGCAGACACAGCAACATGTGTGTAAGGATTTTGTTTATTTACAATGGTGACATGTGAGGGGGTGAACATTTACATTGAGGTGATTAGTGGAGCAGTGAGTTGACAGTTATGGTAAATGAGATAATCGAGTAGTTACCACATTGATGTGGTTACCGAGTCCAACAGACAGATGCCATTCACAAGGCAGTGTGGGGAAGGACAGTCCAAAAAGTCAATGCAGTGCTGAAGAGGGTTGCCATCATGGCTAGCTCCTTGACTGGCGTTTGGAAGGTGCTTTGCCTCCAGATACTCCCAGGGTTTTCTTAGGACAGCCCCTTTGTCGCTTGGCAGGGGGGGGCCCTGCTGCAGGGACAGTGGGGTCTGAGGACTCACCCCTCTCTGTGGCCGCAGGGGAGGATGGTGAACTGTCATTCTGCGGCCCACCAGAAGGAGGTGGAGGTGTTGGTTGTGGCGCAGGCCTGTCCCTCCACTTGCTGGCCCAAGAGGTCCACAATTTGTCCCATGCGGGTGTCGATGGACCTCATCAGCAGGATGAGCTCGCGGAACACTTCTTCTGACTGGTCCATTCGTCCCTGGGCCCGTTCGTATGCCCCAATGACTGTTAATGTGGTCCAGGGATTGGGTCCCAGCCTCTTGGTGTCTGTGAGTGACCCTGCCCCTCCCACCTTCCCTGCTGCCACGGACCTGTTGCCTCACCACTGTAGGCACCCGCATCCTCTCCCTGCCCTCCTCAGTCGGTGGGGTGGGGTGGTCATCCTCTGGGACAGGGGGAGTGTTGCAGGCAGCACTGGTGGTGGTAGTGGTGGTGGAGGCCGCACAGGCCGTGACAGCAGGGGTCTGCCGAGACGTTATTGCAGTAGATGTTGTGGGGGGGGACAATGTTGTCCTGGGACCTGTTGCGCCCTCGCACACCAGATGGGCCGGCTTCGAGCTCATCGTCCAGAGAATCCCGGCAGTCAACATCCGAGAGTCCATGTACCAGGAGGGGGGGGAAGACTGGCTCTGCAGGTTGCTGGTGTTGTCCTCTGCAGTCAGTTCTTGGTCACCTGTGGGTCAGATGGGACATGGTCATTGTAGTGCACCCCACAAGCTTTGTGTTAGCTGTGTGTCATTTACTGTTTGTACACTACACAGTTGACTGATCATCACATTGTTTTCTATGTGCACTACTGTGCCTCCTGACATGATGCTGTGGTACATGCATTACTTGTCCATGGTGTGAGGTGTCAATACATACCTTGCGCCACGTGCATAATTTGTAATTACAGGGACATGTTGACATCTAGGGACTAGCACAACATATTGTTTCAGTGAGGACTCTTTGTTGATTTGTCTGACCTGGCAGACGTCACATCTGACCATGGACTGGCCATTGTCATCTCCTGCATACCTTTGTCTTGTCATGTGCATATCTGGATTTGTACCACCAAACATGCTTTCTTATTTTTCGAATGGTCCTTGTTGCTCTGGCCCCATGGCACTGCACATGTCAATAGGTGCTGTGCACGATTGTGAATTGTTGTGTCACACTTTGGTTGCTGTGAAAGTTTCCTTTGCTTAGCTGTGTGCACACTGTCCGTGGCAATAGGATCGGTGTGCATATTTGTGCAATGAAAGGGCTGGTGTTGTCATATGGCACCATTTATTTTGTGACAAATGGCTCGGTGCACGTACTGGCTACTTACCTGTTATGTTTTCACATTTGGCTTTGTTATGTGACAAATCTATGTGTGCGTGGTGGAGGCTTACCTCCTGCTCAGTGGTGTCACAAGACAGAATGATATGCCTACCTACCTGTTAGTTTGTTTGTAGTGATCCATTAGATGCCACATGCATCTGGTTGGTATAGAGAGCTCTATATTGCTGTACTGGGGGACAAGGGTGCATGGTGGGAGTAGTGGTACAGGCCTCCCACCCACAAACACCCTCCCAGGGAAGATGGCTACCTACCTGTTAGTTTGATGAGCGTAATGTAATGGCTGACACATGCTTCTGGGTGGGATGGGGGAGGGCTCCATCTTGCTAGGCTGTGGGACACGGTGCATGGTGGGAATAGTAGTGCAGGCCTCCCACCCACGAACACCCTCACTGTCAAGATGGCTACCTACCTGTAAGTTTGTTTGGTGTACTGCAATGGCTTCCAACTGCTTCTGGGTGGGGGAGTGCTCCATCCTGCTCAGGTGTGGGACGGGGGCATGGTGGGAGTAGTGGTACAGGCCTCCCACCCACAAACACCCTCCCAGGGAAGATGGCTACCTTCCTGTAAGTTTGATGTGGGTTATGTAATGGCTGACACATGCTTCTGGGTGGAGTGGCGGGAGGGCTCCATCTTGCTCATGCTGTGGTACAAGGGGGCCTGGTGGGAGTTGTAGTGCTGGCTGCCTATGTTTGGGGTGAATGGGAGTGAGTGAATGTTAGATCTGTGAGACATGTTTTTGGGAGTGTGTGGTGCAGATGAATGGAATTTGTCCTAGGTGGTGTAGCTTTGTAGTTGTGCAAGACAGTACATAGCAGTGTGGTGGCAGTCATTTGTTTGTACTTACCAGCCTCCACTCCTCCGGGTACTCAGGTGAGACTCTCTGGATGCAGTCTTGCAAGCACTTTCGCCTCCAATGAAGTGAATGGTTTTGGGGGAATGGGAGGGCCACCGCCAATCCTGTCAGCCAGCTCACGGTTCTTGCTCCTCCTCTCTTTGACAACCCTCTTCAAGTCATGCCACCGCTTCATGAGTTCCTTTTTTGACCGCGGGGTGGTCCCTACTGCATTGACCTTCTCGACTATCCTTGCCCACATTTGTGTTCTTGTGGCTAATGGTATCTGTTGGACCAGGCTACCAAACAGTTGTGGTTCCACTCTGACTATCTCATCTACCATGACTGTCAACTCACTCTCTGTGAATTTGGCCATTTTATGTGTTGCCATGGTGTGTGGTGTGCAAAGTCGTTGTGGGTGCAGGGGTGTGAGTGGTGGGTGTGGTAGTGATGTGTATGGTGTGTGATGTGTAGGGGGATTAGTAGTGCAGGTGTGGAAGTGGTGGTGGTGCTGTGTCTGGTGTGGCAAGTGATGTTGTGTTATTTGCATCTCCTTTCATTTGGGGTGTGTGTCCCTTCACTTCTGGAGTATTGCAAAGGATTGTTGTCAGGGAAGGGGCTGGTTTTATACTCAGCTATGTGGGTTTGTCCAAATGGGGGAGTGCAGTCAGGTGTGTTGAGTGGGTTGTCCTGGGATTGTATTTTTCTTTTTGCCATGTGGTTGTGTCATTGGGGTGTGTTTTGTGTTTTTGGGGGGTATGGCTAGTTTGCTGTGTGCACTTTGTGGCCTTATTGTGGTTTTTTTCATTTGGCCACCATATTTTTCACGGATCGTCCGCAGTGGTGGCTATGCAGCAGCTCTTCCGCCGGCTCTCCCATTCATCACTGTTTGCGATCGCGCCGGTCGGAAACAGCGGAACATACCGCAGGACCATCGGGGATATCCTAATTTCCCGTGCGGTGTCTCCGCTATACTTGCGGCGGGTTGGTGTTTTTCCACCGCTAATTCGACTGCCGCAGATGGATTTTGTCCATATCTGCCCGCTACGGGTGGTTTTTCTTGGCCCCGTTCCGCCGCAGTCGGTGTTTTTTGGCGGTTGATCCTGATTCGGCCGCCGGTTTTTCCACGACACAGGCGGGCGGTAGTTTTCTGCTTCCATGGTGGTCGGGGTGGTTTTCCGACTGCCATCCTAATGGACCCTCTTGTCTTCTTACTCATTAGAAACTGAGTTGTGATGCATTAGTATCAATTCTGTAAAAGCATTTGATGTGGTTGCTGGGATGCTATACTTCAGATATTAGCTATATTTGGATTACCCTCTCAGCTCAGGAAGGTTATGAAGTGTATATATATGTATCAGATTGTCACGTGGATGATGTCATCAGTGTTGTCATTTGAGATGCCATTTGAGATGTCATCAGTGATGTCACTGACCATGTCATGAATGATGCAATATGTGACATCATCAGTAGTGCATTGCGGGCGTGCGAGTTATAGTTAGCAGAACTAACTATAACGGAGGAATTTCTATGGTTTTGTACAAGTGAAATGGCCAGCTAACTATAACACACCTGAAACCTATGTTTTTTTATGTGAATTTCTAAGGTTTTTTAAATTCTAATTTCTAACTATAACGTCTCTGAAACCTATGGTTTTTTCAGTGAATTTCAAAGCTTTTTTAAATGCTAATTTTTAACTATAACGTCTCTGAAACCTATATTTTTTTCAGTGAATATATATATATACATACATATATAAACATATATATAATCTGCATATCTATATAAATACAAATCTAAATGCATGCATATATATACATATACATATATGCATGCATATGCATGTTATGTACATGAAAGTTTGAAAAACACTAATAAAAGCAAAGCTAAAATGCCACCTAATTACAAACAGAATTGCTTTAACTTAAACGAGGGCGAGACCTATTGCATTTTCAATGCTTGTGTACTTTGGTTCCATCAAGAAGGCATTCAGATGTGTCACACATTTGCCATAAATTCTGAATGGTAGCACTCTAGTTGCTCATTAGATCACTGTAGTAAAGCTACTGCTCACCAGGGAAGTCTGCTGCTGGTATTCAAAGTGCATGTTTCAGTCTGCATGTCAGAATTTTTTAATGAAATAGAAGAGGATTGAAGAAGTCAAAATGTGCCCTAATTTTTCTTTCTGCAGCACTAATCATAATTTCTATGTCAAAATGAACCCCCTAATTTTGTTCCTTTGCAAATTAAATGTTTTAATTGTTAGCACTTTATTCGAATCAAGATGGCTTCAGGTGTGCCATACTTTTGTCATAAGTAAGACTGTTAGCGCTCTAGTTGTTCTTTAGAACACTCTGGGACATTCTGTCATTGGGCTATATTTGGGCACCATCTGGGTGATATTTGTGCTACATTTGGGCTCTTTTGTCTCTGGTGGCCATCTTGGGAGACTTATTTGTTATGAAGTTTCCTAATTTCCTCATTTACTACAGTCTCCTCAGTAGGAAATACTTTCAGTTTTTTTACTTTTATTCCATCAAGAATCCATTCAGATGTGTCACACATTTGCCACAAACTCAGAATGTTAGCACTCTAGTTGCTCATTAAATCACTGTAGTAAAGCTACTGCTCACCAGGGAAGTCTGCTGCTGGTATTGAAAGTGCATGTTTCAGTCTGCATGTCAGAATTTTTTTATGAAATAGAAGAGGATTTGAGAAGTCAAAATGTGCCCTAATCTTTCTTTCTGCAGCACTAATCATAATTTCTATGGCAAAATGAACCCCCTCATTTGGTTCCTTTGTAAATTAAATGTTTTAAGTGTTACCACTTTATTCCAATCAAGATGGCTTCAGGTGTGCCATACTTTTGTCATAAGTAAGACTGTTAGCGCTCTAGTTGTTTGTGAGAACACTCTGGGACATTCTGTCATTGGGCTATACTTGGGCTACATCTGGGTGATATTTGTGCTACATTTGGGCTCTTTTGTCTCTGGTGGCCATTTTGGGAGACTTATTTGTTATGAGGAGACTGCAGTAAATGAGGAAATTAGGAAACTTCATAACAAATAAATCTCCCAAGATGGCCACCAGAGACAAAAAAGCCCAAATGTAGCCCAAATATCACCCAGATGTAGCCCAAGTATAGCCCAATGACAGAAGTGTGCAAAACACTTATTTTTTGTGTTTTTGCAATTTTATATAGTGCAGACTTGTCAGGTATTGGAGTGCTTTACATGAGCATTGGTTACATCACACAAGAACAAATTCATTCTGGTTGTAGAAATGGGAAGATTAAGTGATTTGACCAGAATCACAGAATGTCGAGCTGAAGCAGAAACTCCAACCTGGTTCCCCAGTTGCAAAGTCTGCAGCTCTGGAAGTAACACCACATGCTCTCCCCTAAGTGCAACATTTAATCAAGTGGTCAGCTGGATAATAAAGCATAAAGATAACAAATAATTTAAAAGTGCTTTGTCGCTATTTGAAAACTAAGAAAATATGTTTTTTAGAGCACTAACCATAATTTTGATGCAAATAAGACCCTCTCATATATGTAATTTCTAAAGGAAATGCTCTAGGTATTACAGTTTTGATTACAGCAAGATGACGTCAGGCGTTCCACACTTATGTAATAAATATAGAATGTTAGCAATCTAGTTGTTCATTAGGATACTGTTGAGAGGCAGAGGCCAGGGGCACGGACTCTGAAAATGGAAGGCAGGTAGGAGGGTGCAGAGGCAACAATTTGACCACAATGGGCAGACAGGAAGGGCCGTGGCAGCACAACAGACTATGGAGGGCAGTGGAAAGGGGGGCAAGAGCCACAAACCAACAATACAGGACTGGCAAGAGAGGCTGTGGCAATATAATAGACCATTGTGGGCAGAAGGAAGAGGCAGCAGTAGTACAGCCATACATGTCAACACACCTGATTCAGCCAGGAAACATCCAATGTTTTTAAGCTCAAATGGGCTTTATTTGATCTGTCTCCTGTTTACATTCTCCTCTTTTTCAATGTAACTCAAAGGGGAAAATCAATACCCCAGTTTTTTTTCAAAATCTCCCTCTTGCCAAGTTCAAAATGTTCGCAAGTATGGTACATTGGATCATGGAAGGCAGGATGAATTGGGGTAGGGACATGGACTTGGATAACAGAAGACAGGAGGGACATGAAGAGGTGCACCAAACTGACCCTGCAGGGCAGGCATCAGGGTTTGCAGCAGCACAATACACCACACAGGGCATGCGGGACGGGAGTGCAGCACAACAATCCATAAAAAGCAATAGGGAGGGGACAGTACCATGCACATGGATAACAGAGAACAGAGGGGAAAGAGGCAATGGTAGCTAGCTGACCATAATGGACAGACAGGAGAGAAAGCTGCAGCATAACAGACCATAAAGGGCAGAAGGGACGGATCAGGGGCATTACAATGGAACAGACAAGCCAGGAGGGTGGGAATAGAGGTCTGCACATGGAAACAGAGGGCTGGGGGCAAGGGGGCAGGGCAGGAGCAGCAAGATGACCATGAAGGTCAGGCAGGATGGGTAGTAGAAGCAAGACACACCATGGAGAGCAACAGTAAGACTATGATGGCATACACACAGACCCTGGAGGGAAGGTGGGAGGGGGTCAGGGGCAGCTAGCTGACCACACAGGGAAAGTGGGAGGGGCTGTGGCAGCACAGAAGACTATGCATGGCAAGCGGGAGGGTTAGTAGCAGCACAATGGCTATGATGGGCAAGAAGGAGGGTGCAGGGGCATGCACAAAGGACCATGGAGGATAGAAGAGAGGGTCAGGACCTGGGCACAGACAAGAGAGTTCAGGGGAAGGGGCCTCACAACAGACCGTGTGGGGCAGGCAGGAGGAGCAGTTGCAGCACAACAGACCAGGGAGGGCAGAAGGGTGTGGCAGTAAAATGGACCATGCAGGACAGGAGGAAGGGGATAGGGGCATGGCATGTGGACAGGCAAGGTGGAGGTGGCAGGGACAGGTTACAGTCATCTGACAATGCTAGGTAGGTGGGAGGGGAGTGGCATCTCAACAGAACACTCAGAGTAGATAGCAGTGGCAGGTCCATGGAACATGGTGGGCAAAAAGGATGGAGCAGGGCCATGCACAAAGACATCGGAGGGCAGGGGGAAGGAGAATAGGGGCAGCAAGCTAAGCACAGAGGCTAAGCAAGAGGTCAATGATGGGGCATAGAATTGGGCAATGGAGGGTAGGAGGAGTGGACTGCTACATTATGCTAAATGGAGGGCAGTGGCAGCACATCAGACCATGCATGGCAGGAGGGAGGAGGCTAGTCCATGGATTCAGACAACAGAGGATAGGGAGGAGGTGGATGGGGCAGCAAGCTAACTGTTCAGAGAAGGTGGGTATTAGGAACTTTATTGTTTTTAAAATATGTGTCTGTACGAACTACTTAAAATATGAACAAGTATGCAGCATTATCTCACTTTTATTCAGGAAGAAGAGGGCGTTTGTGACTGTGTCGCTGGGCTCACTTGGCAGAAACACCCCCTGACCCTCCACCCCCATCGCGAAATGTAATGCCCGTGAAAAGGGTAGGTGGATGCAGTGTTATATAGAACATAGTCCTGAGAGCACGATTGAAAATGAAAACTAGATATAGTAAATGGTATAAACTATGCACCAAAAAGTGTGATATAAGATGAACCGGGGCATGAAATATAATATGGAATACATTGTGCGCAATGACAGATTCATTGGAGAGCACGAGATAGCACAGGCACTAGCGCGTGCTATGCGATATGCGCCTTGGAGTGTAATATGCACAGGGCAGTGTTGTGTAACCTAACTAGTCTCTAAAGTTGTAATATAAAATATGTGCTGGGGAGTGTAACGTTGCATATGCACTGTGACAAAGATATGGATCCCAGATTGTAATATGTATGGCATAGCGCTGTGCGTTATAACATAGGCATCGGCAAAGGCACGTTAGATGGGGCAATATAACCCGTGCGAAGGCAAGTGTGGCATGACATATTCACGGGGTGGTGTTACAGTGCACATGGGCTAGAGAGTGTCATAGCATACGCACTAGCTGGTGGAATACAACACAGAGGTGTGTGGCACTTGGCGGGCACTGGTGGGTGTAACACAGCATTGGGCTCAGCCAGGAGCCAATGTGACTCTCAAGGGAGGTTCGTCTCCTTTCCAGAGAGTAAAATAAAAAGTATTACACATCCGGTGGGGGACATGTGTTTTATTAACTGTGAGGGGGATTTCTTGCATATTTTGGTCGAATTTTTGTCGAATCCCCTTTGAATGGCTTGGTGTGCGTGTGTATTAAATGTGCCCGTCAATAGCTACCCATGTTTGTATAAATAAACAACAAGGATGTCTACTTGGAGAGTACCCACCGGCGGGGGCGCCGTGATTAGGCACGGTAGGGCGTC
The DNA here is from genome assembly GCF_964204655.1 of Triturus cristatus. Classification (NCBI taxonomy): domain Eukaryota; kingdom Metazoa; phylum Chordata; class Amphibia; order Caudata; family Salamandridae; genus Triturus; species Triturus cristatus. The sequence continues at coordinate 575,281,553 of NC_140595.1, read as the reverse complement.
AGACATGTCAGAGCTTCACTAGCGGTGTAAATACATTCCACGTGGATTCATTGTATGCATAGTCGCCTTTTAATGAATCTCACACAAATCGTCATGGTGATAGGTAAATAAGGTTTGTCCAGCATGTCCTAGGTGTTTCTATAAATATATATATTTTTTTTAAATAATAAAAAACAAAGGCCGGCCCCGGGGAATGGGGTCCCCGGGGCCATAAGTGGCCTGAGGAGGGGGCAACGCAGCCCCCCTCCTAAAGATTACAAAAAAAGAAATGGCCATGACCCGGGGGTTGGGGTCCCCGGGGCCGATCAAGGCCTTGGGAGGGGGGCCAAGCGGCCCCCTTCCAAATTTTTTTTTTCCAACAAAAAAAATTAGGGTTCAGGCCTTGGGGGATGGGGTCCCCAGGGCCAATAAATTAGAAAAAGAAGGGGGGCCACACAGCCCTCCTTCTTAAAAAAATAAAATAAATTAAAGACCGGCATCGCGCCGGAGGCCATGCCCCCTCCTTGCAGCACTCTGCAAATGCGCCCCCCGGCCAGTTGTAAGTTGGGGAATTAATTCCCCTTCAATACTGAGGGTCCCTGAGGGCCAACTAGCCCAACAGGTATCTCCAGTATGCGCCAGGGAGCTGCGTTGCTGACAGGTGTTCTGAGGCCATGCCCCTTTTTACACCTCTATGCAACGCAGCTCTGTGGCGCTTACCGGAGGTACCTAGTGGGCTAGTTTGACCCTAGGGACCCTTAGGATTCAAGGGGACTTAATCTCTCAACTCAGAATGGCCACAGGGCGCGTTTACACAGTGGTGAAGGGAGGGGACGGGGCCTGAGGTGACGTGTGCAAACACGCCCTGTGGCGCATTTTAAGTTGGGGAAATAATTCCCCTTCAATCCTGAGGGCCCCTGGGGGCTAACTAGCCCACCAGGTGCTTCCAGTAAGCGCCACTGCTCTGCGTTGCATAGAGGTGGTGCAGGCCGTGCCCCTTTTTACACCTCTCGGCAATGGTGCTTACTGGACGTACCTAGTGGGCTATTTTGCCCCTAGGGACCCACAGGATTCAAGGGCACTTAATCTCCCAAATTAAAACGGCCACAGGGCGTGTTTACACAGTGGGGAAGGGAGGGGACGGGGCCTGAGGTGACGTGTGCAAACACGCCCTATGGCGCGTTTTAAGTTGGGGAAATAATTCCCCTTCAATCCTGAGGGCCCCTGGGGGCTAACTAGCCCACCAGGTGCTTCCAGTAAGCGCCACTGAGGTGCGTTGCAGAGAGGTGGTCCAGGCCGTGCCACTTTTTACACCTCTCTTCAACGCAGCTCTGTGGTGCTTACTGGAGGTGCCTAGTGGGCTAGTGGGACCCTAGGCACCCTCAGGATTCAAATGAACTTAATCTCCCAACTAAAAATGGCCACAGGGCGTGTTTACACAGTGGGTAAGGGAGGGGGACGGGGCCTGAGGTGACGTGTGCAAACACGCCCTGTCGCGCATTTTAAGAGGTAGTTTTAATCCCCTGCCCTATTATATACTAGGGGCTTACAGAGACGGTCATGCTAATCACAGGGGGACCCCAACGCATAGTGTTCCCTAGTGTATGTAGGTGTTTTCACTGTATTCTGAGTGTCTTTTCACATAGCACTGGCTCTAGGACTGGTTAGTCAGACTCAGTTACCACCAGTATCCGTCTGAAAAAGTTGAGGGTACAGGATGATTTTGGAACAAGGCTTCTTTCTGCTCTTCTGTTTGTTCTTTCTGCACGTTATCCTTCTTCCTGCACTTTTCCTCGTCTTTGAGGACTTCTGTTGCTTCTTTCTGCATTTCTTTTTTTTCTTTCTGTGTGTTTTTTCTTCTTTCTTCACATGTCCTATCTCTGTAGGCATAGTTAGAAATTAGCATTTAAAAAACCTTTGAAATTCACAGAAAAAACCATAGGTTTCAGGCATGTTATAGTTAGGAATTAGCATTTAAAAAACCTTAGAAATTCACTGAAGAAACCATAGGTTTCAGGAGCGTTATAGTTAGCTGGACTTTTCACTCGTACATAACCATTGAAAATCCCCCGTTATAGTTAGTTCAGCTAACTATAACGTGCGCGCCCGCAATGCACTGCTGATGATGTCACATATTACATCACTCCTGACATGGTTGGTGACATCACTCATGACATTACTGATGACATCTCAAATGACATCACTGATGACATCACTGATGACATCATCCTTGTGATAGAGTGGCAGACCTCCTCTCCCCCTAATATAACCTTTGATACACACATTCACAAATAGAAACTAACATTTTCAAAACAATGGACATACCAATACCAGTTACAACAACCTATTCAGTAATTCTAAGATCCACATACACATCCACTCATTCACCAACAGTCCTATACAGTCACTCATACATGTACTCATACACCTATACATCCTGTTACACAATGCCACTCATCCATAGAGTTAATCACACACAGTCACTCATGATAATAAAGAATCAAACATCCATTTACTTGCATATACAGTTATACACACACCACCACACTTACTTCTACAGAAACTTACACATACTTAGTCTTTTAAACAATCACTTATAGAAACACATACTTATTCATACAGGAACTCTTCCAATCTCTCACTCTCACATATACTCACTTATATACACCAATAGTCACATATACTAGTTTAAAACATATGTAGTTACTCATAAAGACACTATTGAGACAGTCCTTCACTCACTAACACACCCATGCACAAACTCATCCACCCATACAGTCCTGCACACATGCTGTCTTCAACACATACAAACAGTGAGTCACTCATTCATGCACCTATGCACTACGTAATACCCCCCACCGAACCATACAGACACTCAGACACTCATACTGATACTCAAAAAACCAACTAATAACCTATATAGACACTCATGTAGCTACTCACCAACCCATGCAGCCAATTATACACAAAGTGAGTGACTGATACAGATATTTACATATTTAAACATTACTCACTAAGCCATGTATTCACTAAGATACACTTAATCAGTCAGTTATACAATCAATTTTTCAAAAACAAATCATCCATTTAGACACTTATATACCCATTTATTCTTCCATCGACCTTGAGATATACATATATAAAACATATGTAATTTTCAGAAAACACACACATTCACTGGATGATGTCATCAGTGATGTCATTTGAGATGTCACTGACCATGCCATGAGTGATGTAATATGTGACGTCATCAGCAGTGCATTGCGGGCGCGCGAGTTAGTGTTAGCTGAACTAACTATAACGTGGGAATTTCAATGGTTTTGTACGAGTGAAAAGTCTAGCTAACTATAACGCCCCTGAAACCTATGGTTTCTTCAGTGAATATATATATGTATATATATATTCACTTAAAAAACCATAGGTTTCACACACGTTATAGTTAGGAATTAGCATTTAAAAAACCTTGCAAATTCAGTTAAAAAACCATAGGTTTCACACATGTTATAGTTAGCTGGACATTTCCCTCATAAAAAACCAATGAAATTCCCCCGTTATAGTTAGTGCAGGCAACTATAACTCACGCGACCGCAATCCTCTGCTGATGACGTCAGATATTACATCACTGTATTTAGACACCTATTTACCCATGTCTTCTTCCATTAATCTTTAGCTATACATATATTACAAATATTTATTTTTCAGAAAGACACATATGTAATCAGTGATGTAATATCTGACGTCTTCAGCAGAGGATTGCGGTCGCGTGAGTTATAGTTGCCTGCACTAACTATAACGGGGGAATTTCATTGGTTTTTTACGAGGGAAATGTCCAGCTAACTATAACATGTGTGAAACCTATGGTTTTTTAAGTGAATTTGCAAGGTTTTTAAATGCTAATTCCTAACTATAGCGTGTGTGAAACCTATGGTTTTTTAAGTGAATTTGTACGGTTTTTTAAATGCTATGTTATGTATTTATTAATATTTTTTTTTTTCAGGTTTTTCACCGTGCGCGCACCGTGCGCGCACAGTGAGCTTCGCGCACCGTGCGCATGCTGTGGGCACTCGGTGCGCTTCGCTCACCGAGCGCCCACGAAGCATTGTACGTGCCGTGTGCGCACCGTGCGCACTCCGTGCGCGCGCCCCGCGCATTTTGGACAAAAAAATAAATGTTTTTTTCACCCTTGGGCGTCCTTCAGTGACCCCCTGACAAAGGCTAGGGGGTCAGGAACTGTCCACCCTGCCCCCTTTTCACGTTCTCCACCTTTGTTTTTCACTGCCTCAGACTGCGAGAGACAAAATGGCGGCCGCCACTTCCTGATTTCGACCAATTCGAATGTTTACTGACATCTAACAACCAATCAGAATTGCGCTCGCGCACGGCAGGGTGTGCGCGTATAGATATTGATATGGTTTTAAATGCTATTTTCTCAGGAAATACTGAACAGATTTACACGAGACCTTCAAAAGGCACTTCCTTGACCTTATGGCTACCTCTCTGCCAAATTTCACGTAATTCTGTTCAGCCGTTCGGGCTGTACCTTCGACTAAAGGTCCTATGGAAAAATGCATGGGGAAAACGCGTTTTGGGACCCCCCTTTTTTCTCGGTCCCCGCTTGACTAATCACCCCGAGACTTTCAGGGTAGGAGCGGAGCGCCCCACCTATTTTGAAAAATTCGCGAGGATTCGTCAACCGGCGCCAAAGTTATTCAAAATAGAATTTTCAGATTTCCTATGGAAACACGGTCCTAACTATAACTATCTACTGGCGACTGCCAGTAGATAATATACGTACATATATGCATATATATATATTACCTTCTGGCGGTCGCCAGTAGGTAGTTATAGTTAGGACCTAGTTACCATAGGAAAATCGCAACATTCTATTCCCAATAACTTTGGCGCAGATTGACGAATCTTCGCAAATTTCTCAAAACTCATGGGGCGCTCCAGTCCGCTCCTATCTTCAAAGTTTCAGGGTGATTTGGCAAGCGGGGGCTGAGAAAACAGGGGGTCCCAATACGTGTTTTCCCCATGCAATTTTCCATTGGAACCTTTAGTCGCAGCTACAGCCCGAACTGCTAAACGGAATTACACCAAATTTGGCAAAAAGGTAGCCCTTGGCTCATAGTCGTGCCTCTTAGTTAAATGGTGAAAATCCGTTCAGTAGTTTTTAAAATCTTAATGGAAAAAGAAATATATATATCTGGGTGGAGCCTAACCATACATCTCATCGTGAGATCTGATTGGCTGTCAGCACTTCATCCAAGAGGTGTTGGCAGTCATTTTGGGACCAATATACATGATAGCACATCATTAAAAAGCATTGCAGTTAATAGAAGGTTTTAAGAATTTAGTTACATTATAAATCATTTGTTGATGGTACCATACTCATTTTAGGAATGGTGGTGTATTCTAAGGTGATTTTACCATGTGAAAAAGCCTTCTGCTGGGATATCATGAATCATGTTTGAGAGAAAACTATTTTCTCATGCTTTTCCCACAGAGGTTTGGAAGGTGATCTATAAGCTAAACTGAGAGCATATTTTCTGTAAATTCACGTTATCTTTCTCAGTCATGTGAGAATGAAGTCTGAAATTCTCAGTAAAACATGTACATCCAACAAGGGCAGAGACTGTCAGTTGATTCCTTTGTGTTCTACTGCAGCTTCCCAGAGTGTTCTAAAGAGCAACTAGAGCGCTAAGAGTCCTACTTATGACAAGCGTATTGCACACCTGAAGCCATCTTGATTGGAATAAATTGGTAACTCTTAAAACATTTAATTTAAAAAGGAACAAAATGAGGGTGTTTATTTTGCCATAGAAAGTATGATTAGTGCTGCAGAAAGAAAAATTAGGGCACATTTTGAGTGACTTCTCAAATCCTCTTCTATTTCATTAAAACATTCTGACATGCAGACTGAAACATGCACTTTCAATACCAGCAGCAGACTTCCCTGGTGAGCAGTAGCTTTACTACAGTGATCTAATGAGTAACTAGAGTGCTAACATTCTGAATTTATGGCAAATGTGTGACACATCTGAATGCCTTCTTGATGCAATCAAAGTAAAAAACTGAAAGTATTTCCTACTGAGGAGACTGTAGTAAATGAGGAAATTAGGAAACTTCATAACAAATAAATCTCCCAAGACGTCCATGACAAAAGAGCCCAAATGTAGCACAAATATCACCCAGATGTAGCCCACATGTAGCCCAATGACAGAAGTGTGCAAAATACTTTTTATTTTTTGTGTTTTTGCAGTTTTATATAGTGCAGAGTTGTCAGGTATTGGAGTGCTTTACATGAGCATTGGTTACATCACACAAGAACAAATTCATTTTGGTTGTAGTCATGGGGAGATTAAGTGATTTGACCCGAATCACAGAATGTCGAGCTGAAGCAGAAACTCCAACCTGGTTCCCCAGTTGCAAAGTCTGCAGTTATGGACGTAACACCACATCGTCTCCCCTAAGGGCAATATTTAATCAAGTGGTCAACTGGATAAAAAAACATAAAGATAACAAATAATGTAAAAGTGCTTTGTCGCTATTTGAAAACTCAGAAAATATGTTCTCATTTTAGTTTTTTAGAGCACTAACCATAATTTTGATGCAAATAAGATCCTCTCATATATGTAATTTATAATGGAAATGCTCTAGGTATTACAGTTTTGATTACATCAAGATGACGTCAGGCGTTCCACACTTTTGTAATAAATATAGAATGTTAGCAATCTAGTTGTTCATTAGGATACTGTTGAGAGGCAGAGGCCAGGGGCACGGACTCGGAAAATTGAAGGCAGGTAGGAGGGTGCAGAGGCAACAATTTAACCACATTGGGCAGACAGGAAGGTCAGTGGCAGCACAACAGACTATGGAGGGCAGTGGAAAGGGGGGCAGGGGCAACAAAGCAACAATACAGGACTGGCAAGAGAGGCTGTGGCAATAGTAAGTAAGTAAGTAAAAAAATGCATTGTATCAATTAACAAAAATTGTTACAAAAATATCTCCAATACAATATACAAAAACTTAGTTACTACAATAGACACAGTTAAATACTACAAATCTAGTCAGTAAATTCTAAAAGAAAAAAAAGAAAATCGTCAATTTAAAAAAAAAAATAGAATAACTCATATATCAATTAAGATAGCACCAGGGCATCTGTCCCCTGAGCAAGAGCGTGACGATACAGAGAAATTCATGTGGATAGAACATTCAAAGACCTATTTAAGAAGTAAAATATAGATTCAATAAATGTTAAGTGCGTCTTGTCGCAACATACAAATCAAGTCTAGACATGCCCGAGGTGCAGTCTTAAGATTCTAGGTTGCGAGATGCGTTATTTAGACAGACTTTTACCTTATGCACAAATTTAGCAAACCTAGCTAGTTCCATAGGTAGCTCCAGACTAAACAAGAGAGTCATAGCATCCTTGCAGTTACGTGTCCCATATTTCAAAAACAATGGTCTTAAGAAAGTGCGACGTGCATGTGTTAGGCAATTGCATATACAAATCAAGTCTAGACATGCCCGAGGTGCAGTCTTAAGGTTCTAGGTTGCGAGATGCGTTATTTAGACAGACTTTTACCTTATACACAAATTTAGCAAACCTAGCTAGTTCCATAGGTAGCTCAAGACTAAACAAGAGAGTCATAGCATCCTTGCAGTTACGTGTCCCATATTTCAAAAACAATGGTCTTAAGAAAGTGCGACGTACATGTGTTAGGCAATTGCATATACAGACCAAATGTACCATAGATTCAACATGCTGGTTACATAGTCTGCAGTTGGTAATCGTCTCTAGTGTTTTCCATTGCCTGTTGATGTCTTTTATCGGCAATACCATGAGCCTTGCTGTTAGAATTTGCCTTAAGATGGACTTATTTAGTGCAGCGTCAAGGTATGCTTGCCATTGCCGACCTTCGTAGGAGGTAATGAGGCTTTGGCAATATATTAGACCATTGTGGGCAGAAGGAAGAGGCAGTGGTAGTACAACCATACATGCCAACAGACCCGATTCAGCCAGGAAACGTCCAATGTTTTTAAGCCCAAATGGGCTTTATTTGATCTGTCTCCTGTCTACAATCTCCTCTTTTTTAATGTAAGTCAAAGGGGAAAATCAATATCCCAGTTCTTTTTCAAAATCTCCCTCTTACCAAGTTCAAAATGTTAGCAAGTATGGTTCATTGAATCATGGAAGGCAGGAGGAATTGGGGTAGGGTCATGGACTCGGATAACAGAGGACAGGGGGGACATGGAGAGGTGCACCAACCTGACCCTACAGGGCAGGCATCAGGGTTTTCAGCAGCACAATACACCACACAGGGCATGCGGGACGGGAGTGCAGCACAACAATCCATAGAAAGTAATATGGAGGGGACAGGACCATGCACATGGACAACAGAGAACAGAGGGGAAAGCGGCAATGGTAGCTAGCTGACACAAAGGACAGCCAGGAGAGAAAGCTGCAGCATAACAGACCATAAAGGGCAGGAGGGATGGATCAAGGGCATTACAATGGAACAGGCAACCCAGGAGGGAGGGAATACGGGTCTGCACATGGAAACAGAGGGCTGGGGCAAGGGGGCAGGGCAGGAGCAGCAAGATGACCATGGATGTCAGGCGGGATGGGCACTAGAAGCAAGACACACCATGGAGAGCAACAGTGAGACTATGATGGCATACACACAGACCATGGAGGGAAGGTGGGAGGGGGTCAGGGCAGCTAGCTGACCACACAGGGCAGGTGGGAGGGGCTGTGGCAGCACAGAAGACCATGCATGGCAAGTGGGAGGGTTAGTGGCAGCACAGTGGCTATGATGGGCAAGAAGGAGGGTGCAGGGGCATGCACAAAGGACCATGGAGGATAGAAGGGAGGGTCAGGACCTGGGCACAGACAAGAGAGTTCAGGGGAAGGGGCCTCACAACAGATCACGCGGGGTAGGCAGGAGGAGCTGTTGCAGCACAACAGACCAGGGAGGGCAGAAGGGTGTGGCAGTAAAATGGACCATGGAGGACAGGAGGAAAGGGTTAGGGGTATGGAATGTGGACAGGCAGGGTGGAGGTGGCAGGGACAGGTTACAGTCATCTGACAATGCTAGGCAGGTGGGAGGGGAGTGGCAGCTCAACAGAACACCCAGAGTAGAAAATGGAGTGGCAGGTCCATGGAACATGGTGGGCAAAAAGGATGGAGCAGGGGCATTCACAATGACATTGGAGGGCAGGGGGAAGGAGAATAGGGGCAGCAAGCTAACCACAGAGGCCAAGCAGGAGGTCAATGATGGGGCATAGAATTGGGCAATGGAGGGCAGGAGGAGTGGACTGGTACATCATGCTAAATGGAGGGCAGTGGCAGCACATCAGACCATGCATGGAGGAGGGAGTAGGCTAGTCCATGGATTCAGACAACAGAGGATAGGGAGGAGGTGGATGGGGTAGCAAGCTAACTGTTCAGAGAAGGTGGGAAGGCCAGTGGCAGCACAACGGCCACACAGGGTTGTAATAAGGGAGCAGGGACATGGACTTGGACAATGGATGGCTAGGAGGAGGGAAGGCTGGAGCAGCAAGCTTGGGTGGGGGCAGCACAATGCCAGGCCCTGCTTCCATCCCTCCACCATCCATTGTGATATGCATCTTACTTAAGGTTAAAAAAAAACTAGAAATTTGCTGAGAAAAACAAAGATTACAGTGACGGTATAGTTAGACTCAGATTTCCCTCATACACAACCAGTGAAATTCAGCAGTTATAGTTTCCTGAGCTAACTAAAACCTACGCCCCTGCAATGTACCGCTAATGACCTCAGACATTACATCATTCTTGACATGGTCAGTTACATCACTCATGACATCACTCATGACATCTCAAATGAGCTGTGAATGGAATGGAACTATAATCGCTAGAATTTTATTTAGGGATAGTGTGTGTATATTAACACCCCTTGTTTTCCTTTTCTTTCGTGTAAGAACCATTATAATACGCAGTGTGCCCAGATTTATATGGCCGATAGCCTTTCACTTTAAAGTAATGTGTAGTCCATTGTTTATGTTGATGTTTGCAATTCTAAGTATGTTTATTATGAATAAGTCACGTTGACAAACATACAGGTATGGCGGTCACGGGACAAGATATGCTGAAATGACATTGTGTGCATATTAACACTTGTTTTCTTTTCTCTATGGTATCAATTCCTGAATTTGCACATCGTGACCAGGCCAATATGGCCGCCAGCTTTTTGGATTAAAGTAATATGTAGTCCTTTGTTAATGTTGTCAACTGGAGGCATTTGTACATTTAAATAGGGATGCTACAATGACGTCTTGTATCGTTATCAAGGTTCGGACAAGCCGAAACGCATGGATTACGTCCTTTGCAGATTAAATACTTCCAAACTACAACCTGAGTGCTGGTTCCTTCCTTGTAGCAGTGAGAGGAGACTAAATACATATATATAAAATTCACTGAAAAAAACACAAGTTTCAGGGACATTATAGTTAGAAATTAGCATTTGAAAAACCTCAGAAATTCACTGAAAAAACCACAGGTTTCATGGACGTCATAGTTAGTTGGACATTTCACTCGTACAAAACAAGAGAAATTCGGTTGTTATAGTTAGTTGTGCAAACTATAACTCGCACCCCCGCAATGCACTGCTGATGACGTCACATATTACATCACTCATGACATGGTCAGTGACATCACTGATGACATCACTGATGACATCTCAAATGACATCACTGATGACATCATCTACGTGATCATCTGATGCACCTCCTCAAACCCTAAAATACAGACTACCATTCTCCAACCCATAGACACACCAATACTAGTACAGCTACAATATTCTGTGCGCTATGCATGCAGACCTCTAATCAGCTATTAGAGGTCTGCATACAGTCTTTTAAATACTCAGTTAGTACCTATGCAGTCTAGGAATCCTTCTGTCTGTCCCATGCACTTGTCCATTCATATATCCAGCACTATGTACGTATCCTATCACTCTGCCAATACCTAAGCACTAATAAATTTAGCATGCACTCTCTTTGCAGCACTGAAATTACTCCAGTTATTAGTCATATACTTAAGGAATGGCCTAGCCACTAACACAAGTGCAGGTACAATATTTTGTACACTTTGCATGCAGACCTCTAACCAGCTACATACTATTGATACGCTCTTCTAAATACCCAGTTAGTACCTATGTAGTCTAGGAATCCATCTGTCTGTCCCATGCACTTCTCCATTCACCTATCCAGCACTATCTACGTATCCTATCACTCCACCAATACCTAAGCACTTATAAATTCAGCACGCACTTTCTTTGCAACACTGAAATTACTCCAGTTATTAGTCGTATACTTAAGGAATGGCGTAGTCAAAAACACAAGTGCAGGTACAATATTTTGTACACTATGCAGGCACACCTCTAACCAGCTACAAACTATTGATACGCTCTTCTAAATACCCAGTTAGTACCTATGCAGTGTAGGAATCCTCCTATCTGTCCCATGCATTTCTCCAATCACCCATCCAGGACTATCTACTTATCCTATTACTCCACCAATACCTAAGCACTTATAAATTCACTATACACTCTGTTTGTAATACTGTAATTATTCTAGTTACTAGTCCTGAACTTATGGAATGGCCTAGCTACTAACACAAGTACATCTATAATATTTTGAGCACTATCCAAGCAGACCTCTAACTAGCTACATACTAGTGATACACTCCACTAAATACCCAGTTAGTACTCATGCAGTGTAGGAACGTCCAGTCTGTCCCATGCACTTCTTTAATCACTTATCTACCACTATCTACTTATCCTATCACACCACCAATACGTAAGCACTTATAAATTAAGTGTTCACTCTGTTTGCAGCACTGTCATCATTTCAGTTACTAGTATTCTTATAAAATGACCTAGGCACCAACAAAAGTACACATAAAATATTCTGTGCATAATTCCTACAAATCTCTAAGCAGATACATACTATTGGTCCACTCCATTAAATACTGAAGTAGTACCCATGCAGCATAGGATACCTCCTGTCAGTCTCATGCAATTCTTCAATCTCCCATCCAGCACTATGTTCTTATTGTATCAGTCTGCCAATACCTAAGCACTTATGGGGCAGATTTACAAGCACCCTGCGCCACCAGTACGTCACTTTTTGTAACGTAGTGATGGCGCCAGGCACTCCTTCATATTTACAAGGAGAGGAAAAGCCACCCTGCGTGGGTTTTCCTCTCCTTGTAAATACGACCCCTTCATACACAGAACTTTGCGTTGAAGGGGCGTCCCATAGGTGTTGCTGTGGTTGCTCCCACGCAACACCCATAGAACAAGACACATCTCCAGATTTATGAGAAATCGTAAATCTGGAGATGTGTGTGAATGCTGCGCCATCCTAGAGTTGGTGTAGCAAGGCGCAATGAGGAGAATTGTTTTCATTTCTCCTCATTTTTTCCTCTTTCAATGCATGCTGCATTCCACAGCATACATTGAAAGAGGAAAATGCCTTTACTGATTTTTTTTGTGCATGAAGGTGTCCCTTTCTGCACAAAAACAATCTCCACACAACACATACATCCTTGCACCATGGTGCAAGGGTGACTGTGTCACCGCAGGGCTGCAGTTTGTGCAGCAGTGCAGAGGGAAGCACAGAGTTGCAACATATTCATGTACATATGTCACATCCCTGTGCTTCGGAAGTGCCACAGTGCAGTGCAGTGCAGCTAAAGAGCTTGCAGTGTCACTCTGCAGTACTTCCTCATAAATCTTCACCTATAAATTCACCATACACTACTAATGCATTCTTTCAGTCAATCATGCTGTAGACATATATTCAACAAAACTTTCACACATTACCTTGCAATTATAGTTCTTTCTTTAACCAGATAAGGTAGTTCTGATAAGAACTTTTTTTTCTTCTTTTTTCTTTTGTATTTTTTCTTATTTTTTGAAACAATTTTGTATTTTTTTGGGTGTTTTTTCAAAAAATGAACAAAAAAAAGAACGAATAAAACAGGAAACATTTGGAATAACTTATCATTTCAAAAACAAAAAAACTAAAAAATTAACAACGATGGTTGTGTTGCGCAGCACAAACTGCATACACCAACTGCTCACCGAAGCATATAAGTTTCTTACACTTCACGCAGTGTTGCTTGAGAAAGGCGAATTCTGGCCTAATGTCCTTTGCAGGTGTTCCTGAGGACGCTCCAGATGTACTTGCCACAGCAGGTCAGGGGTTCAAAGCAGTTGCCTCATTTCCTCCCAAGCAAGATTGAGAGGATGTGTGGTCCGGAGATGCTTGTACATAGAAGCAGTACTACAAGAGTAATTTTTTTCACTGCCTTGACAGGACTCGGTCACAAATTTTGCATGTCACCTTTCTCGCATTTACTTTCTTCTCTACAGGTGGAAAAGTGAAGAATTTCCATATGACAGATTCCGGCCTCTGTGGACGTGGTGCCTCCTGCAAGAATACTCCCTCCTGCTGCTGCTGCTGTCCACATGCCATTTTGTTTGATATTTTTAGAAAAACACCAAAAAAAACAAGCAAAAAGGGTTCTTGTAGGAAAAGAGATGTCTCTCTAAAGATGCTCCAACAACAATGATTAAAATGGGTGGGGTCCTTCAATAGTTACAGTGGGAAATGTTATGAACCAATGAAATCTTTTTTTTTTAGGTCACATGGGATCCGCGCACTCTGCGCTCACGAAGCACGCACCCAATGCGACTTCTCTAAAATATATTTATAATATAAGTTTACTGTAAGTACAAATATATTATTTTTATGAATATCTTAGTCTCTTGCCCTAATATGTATATTAAACACACACACATATCATTTTAGAACATAAAAGTTTTTCGCGGGAGTCGCGCACCCAGCGCGCCCCAGCGCGTATATGACGTCACACGGGACCCGCCACCGCGCAAGCGTCACGTACCGTAATGCGCATGTTTCGTGAATGCGCGGGAGCAGGAGTCGCGGACTGGTCGCATACCAATCGTGCACATCACGTAATATTAAATATATATGATGTAACTGAAAAACACGCAGCCGTCGCACACCGTACGCAGATCCTTCACGACATTTCTAAAATGGCGGCTAGAATCCGCGCACCCACCGTAATGTGTATGCTTTGGGTGCACGACTCCAAAAAAAATGTGGAAAAAAAAATTACAAAAGAGAATAATATAAATATATTAAAATAAAAAAATAAATAAACAATATTTCTGTTTTAATTTTTAATTTTGTTTTGTTTTGCAATTTTCAGAAAAATATATGTTATTTAATGAAAAAAATATTTATAAATAAACAGTTAAAAAACTGTAGAAAATCAGTACAAAAAAATAGGTATAACTACTATTTCACTTAAAAATTTGCATTTAAAAAACCTTTGAAATTCACTGAAAAAACATAGGTTTCAGAGACGTTATAGTTAGAAATGAGCATTTAAAAAAGCTTAGAAATTCACAGAAAAAACCATAGGTTTCAGGGGTGTTATAGTTAGCTGGACATTTCACTCGTACAAAACCATAGAAATTCCTCCGTTATAGTTAGTTCTGCTAACTATAACTCGCGCGCCCGCAATGCACTGCTGATGATGTCACATATTACATCATTCATGACATGGTCAGTGACATCATTGATGACATCACTGATGACATCATCCACGTGACAATCTGATACACCTCATCATACACTAGTAAAACCTTTCATCACTCACTGTAAAATACAGAGTTTGACACACCAATACCAGTTACTACATACCCACTGATTCCTAAGTCTACACTCACAACTACCCATTCAACAACAGAATCACTTATACATGCAGTCACTAATTAATAGAACACTATCAAATGCCCTTATACACATATATAGACATTGACACATCAGCAGTCATCTTAGTCTGTTATGCAGTCATCCTACTCACTCATGAAAAAAATTAATCACACTTACATTTACTCACTTACACAATTATACACGACACCTCATTTATTCAAACACATTGTAACTCATAGTTAATATGTTAAAAAAATCACCATTACAAATATACACTCATTCATATATTTACACTCACAATCACTAACTCTTATATGTACTTATTTATATACACCAAATCTCACAATCAATGCCTTTTTTGTTTTACTTTGTTGAAGATGTACAACTAAAACATATATTCGCTCACCAACACACAAATAAATAAACTCAGTCACCCAAACAACTGTTTTGCCATGCACTCTTAAACCTATACACCTAGTCAATCAACCATTCACACATCTATGCATAGAGTTACACACACCCCATCCAACCAAACACGAACTCAGTGTCCCATACAAATACTCACCCAACTAATCAATAACTAATATACACACTCATGTAGTTAGTGACCAACTGATGCAGCATGTTATACAACAACAGAGACAGTGATGCACACATTCACATAGTTTAGTTACTAATCCATGTATTAAGTGAGACACTTTTAAAAACTCACTTAAACAGACAGTCAGACAGCTACTAAATCCTCCATCCAGACAGTTATATATCCACTCAATCTTCAATACAGATTGGTATATATATATAATACATATTTAAATTTCAAACTAAACCACATTCACTGGATGATGTCGTCAGTGATGTTATCAGTGAAATGTCCAGCTAACTATAACACCCCTGAAACCTAAGTTTTTTTCTTTGAATTTCTAAGCTTTTTTAAATGCTAATTTCTAACTATAACGTCTCTGAAACCTATGGTTTTTTCAGTGAATACATATATATATATATGAATGATTTTTACATTATATATGCTTTAACTGTAAAGACTCCTATCTAAAGAGGTACATGGCAGTGCAGTCCCTATGCCCCAACTCTCTGTGCGTTTTTATTGAGCCTTTAGCAATCTTGATTCAAAATGATAAAGCTATTCTGCCTCCAAAACCTCAGATGGCAAAGTAAAAAATATATGCAGATGATACAATATTCTTCCTGAAAGTAGTATGAGTGGTTGCTACAAGGTTAATTACGCAAAGACAGAAACATTGTGATTTAATTCTTTATCTAATGTCCTGCCATAATTAAAAGAGCATTATATAGCATCTAAGCATCTATGTGGCGCATGATAATAAAGAATTATACAAAATGAATATATCCCTTTATTTCTCAAGTTTAAGGTACTTGTATCTTAAATGGCTGTCTATTCCTCTCTCTTTTGTAGGGTGAATAGCTTTAATTAAAATTTCGATCTTGCTTCTATTTGTATTCACCTTATATAATGTTCCTTGCTTTACAATCTAATTGTTATTCCACAGCTCAGACAGCTGTTTTAAAGTTTTATAAGGCAGAACAGAAGATCTATAATATGGTTAGCAACATGAGAAATAATTAAGCAAATGGTAGATAGTCTATGCCTAACTTAAATTGTGTTTTTTTTAATCAACTTAGCAAATGCAATAATTCTCTTAAATAATATCAAATATTTTACCATCTACACTATAAATCCATTGTTTTGCAGGGATTGCTAACATAATATAGATGCAATAATTATTACCCAAAAAATGACATTATCGTTAATAAACATAAAAAACTACTTTTTATGTTAAACAAATAATTACAATAAACATTAAACAATATATACATATGTTTCAATAAAAAAAAGATATTACATCACCATAATAATTTGAATTAGCCCAAATAAAATATATAGCTAACTGCATAACAATATACGCAACAACAAAAAATATTTACATAAACTACAAACATTTATACAACAAAAAAATATTTATAAATCCATATATAAATGAAATAATATTCAAACTATAATGTTAAAGATTATAAATAAAATCTAAATTAGCATTTAACATAGAAGAACATAACTGATAAAAGAAAATCCTACTAAAACTAAGCTAACAAATAAAATCAAACAGGAAAATAAATGTAACCAATAAAATCAAATCAACAATAAAAAAGTCACACAAATGTATAAACGTAATACTTCAAAAATGCAATACGTTGAAATTCTGCCATATTCTCTGACCAGAACCTGAAAAAAGAAATATATACATCTCAACAACTATTTTGTGAAGTAAAAATTATATTTGAACTAAAACTTACTTGTAACTGAAATAAAAAATGTAAAATAGCAATTTAATTAACAAAGCACTCTCAAACTTCCATCTTTTTACATGTAAAGAAAATGCTACACTTCAAAAACTACTAACCTGCCCTAAACCAACACCAATCACAAACCAGAAAAAGATATTAAAAAGTAAGTATATATAAATTATTTTTAAATAGACTCTCATACATAACCGATTAAGATAAAACCGAACAACCTCAACCTCTAAAAACGACCAGAAAACAAACAAAATGAAAGTGATGCTTTTTTCTTTCAGTAGAAAAGATAGTACCTGCTCCACATTACAACACCCCCAAAGGAAAAGCTGCAAAAAGTGTTTAATATCGATAAAGAACATACATGTAAGTATAAATAATAAAAGCAGTTGTATAATTACATACGTAAATAGCAAACCTATAAACATTTTAAAAGTGTGTAATTATTTATACTGTTACACTACTTTCAGATACAATGATAGAATGAGCAAGATACATAACATCCCTGAAAGAAAACAATAGCTAAGGGGCTGATTATGATGGCGTACGGACTTCTGTCTGTCCACCATCGTCCCAAGGATGTGGACCGCCTGCCTATAAGGCGGCAGTTCCATATATGGCATTCGATGTGGCCGCCACCACGGCGGTCACAAGTGCCATGTTTTCATGTCATGTGACCCTTGACCCTTTGACCAGGCAGGTCGCTCCCTCTGCCACCGCGCAGACCCCCTGTGTGCCGCTGCTGTCCCGTGTTGTCTGCTGCCTCCCTGCAGACTGGCCTGCTGACTGCGAGTCACCTTCTTCCTGGTGACTGTGTTTCCTTTTGCCCACTGTTCCTGTACGGTTCGTTTGCCCACTGTTGCCTGTGATCTCATTTTTGCCTTCTGTTCCACTGCCCCTTTTTTCTTTTGTGTCCGCTGTGCCTGTCTCTCCCCCTGCCGCCTTTTGCCTTCTGTGACACTCTTCCCGCCGCTCGCGTCTCACGCGGCCCCGCCCCCTCGCTTTCCATTGGCCGCCCTGCTCCCGCCTCCCAGCTGCCCCTCCCTCCCTCTCCCCCTCATATGGAGGCCGCGCGGTGGTGAGAGGAGCGACCCTTGACCCTGTGACCAGGCAGGTCGCTCCCTCTGCCACCGCGCAGACCCCCTGTGTGCCGCTGCTGTCCCGTGTTGTCTGCTGCCTCCCTGCAGACTGGCCTGCTGACTGCGAGTCACCTTCTTCCCGGTGACTGTGTTTCCTTTTGTCCACTGTTCCTGTACGATTCGTTTGCCCACTGTTGCCTGTGTTCTCATTTTTGCCTTCTGTTCCACTGCCCCTTTTTTCTTTTGTGCCCACTGTGCCTGTCTCTCCCCCTTGCCCCCTCTTGCCTTCTGTGACACTCTTCCCGCCGCTTGCGTCCCACGCGGCCCCGCCCCCTCGCTTTCCATTGGCTGCCCCGCTCCCGCCTCCCAGCTGCCCCTCCCTCCCTCTCCCCCTCATATGGAGGCCACGCAGCGGCCGCGCATTGGACGCGCACAGTGGGCACGCCGCTGGCGCGCCGAAGGCGAGCCCGTCTGTGCCCGTCCGCGCTTGGACCGCGCTCAGCACCAGGACCCCTGGCCCGCGTCGATGTCAGCCCACCCGACTGAGTTACAACACAGCCACCCTCCACGCACTCAACACCAGCCGGACCGCCGCCTGCCACCGAGCCATGGGTCCACGCACCCATGGACCCTTCACCTGCCAAGCCTGCAAATTCACCTGCCTTCGGACCCGCACCACACCCGCCAGACCAGGCACCAGCAACAACCACCTCAAGTGCATCCTGCTCAACATCCGCTCCGTCCACAAGCACGCCGTGTAACTCTGGAACCTCCTCGACACAACAGCGCCGGAAGTCACCTTCCTCACAGAAACCTGGATGAACACCTCCTCAGCCCCCGACATCGCCATAGCCATCCCGGACGGCTACAAGATCACCCGGAGGGACCACGTCAACCAAACCGGAGGAGGCATCGCCATTGTCTACAGAAACACCATCCGCATCACGACCAACGCTGACGACACCCTCACCACCGTCGAGCACCTTCACTTCCAGATCAACACCGACCCCAAAACCACCCTCAGAGGTACTCTCATCTACAGACCCCCGGGATCACGCACACAATTCAGCGAAGCCATCGCAGACTTCATCAGCCCGCTTGCCCTCACCTTCTCAGACTAAATCCTCCTAGGGGATCTCAACCTCCACCTGGAAAGCAACAACGAAAACAACACCACCACCCTGCTAGACAGCCTCGCCAACCTCGGACTCAAGCAGCTAGTGAACACCCCCACCCACTGCGCTGGACACACGCTTGACCCCGTCTTCTCCTCCAGCAACCACATCTCCTTCAGCCACTCCACCAGACCACACTGGACAGATCACAGCTGCGTCCACTTCAACTTCAGGAAAACCACGACCCACCACCACCCGCAGCAAGCTCCCGAAGATACTGGAGCAAGATCACCACCGACCAGCTTACCACCTCCCTGAGCCATAATCCTCCCGCCAACACTACGGACTCCAACGAAGCAGCCCGTAACCTCACACAGTGGCTCACCACCTGCGCCGATGCCCTTGCACCACTGAAGAACGCTCCCAGCGGACCCAGCAGCAAGAAAGCTTTGTGGTTCACCAATGACCTCAAAGACTCCAAGCAATCCTGCCGTACCCTCGAGAAAGCCTGGCGCCACGACCAATCGACAGAAAACATGACAGCCCTCAAGAATGCCAACCGCAAACACCACCAGCTGATCCGCGCCACCAAAAGGACAGCATTCAGAGAACGACTAGACAACAACACCCACAACAGCAAGGAACTCTTCAGCATCGTTAAAGAACTCTCCAACCCCAGCAACAACGACATCACGCCCTCGCAAGACCTCTGCGATGCACTCGCCTTGTTCTTCCACCGCAAAATTGCCGACATACACAGCAGCTTCGGCGCCCAGACCACACACCCATCCACCGAACCAACGCCCCCCACCACCACCCTCTGAGCCTGGACCCCCATCAGCACTGAAAACACCACCCACTTGATGAACACCATCCACTCCGGCTCCCCAGCCGACCCCTGTCCACACCACATCTTTAACAAAGCCGACTCCATCATCGCACCCAAACTCCGGAACATCATCAACAGCTCCTTCGCATCTGCCACCTTTCCGGAGAGCTGGAAGCATGCGGAGATCAGCGCCCTCCTAAAGAAACCCACCGCGGACCCCACGGACCTCAAGAACTTCCGCCCCATCTCGCTCCTCCCTTTCCCCGCTAAAGTCATCGAGAAGACCGTCAACAACCAGCTAACCGCCTTCCTCGAGACTAACGGCTCCCTCGACCCATCACAGTCCGGTTTCCGAGCAAACCACAGCACCGAGACCGCTGTCATCGCAGCCACCGACGACATCAGGTCCCTGTTCGACAACGGGGAAACCGCTGCCCTCATCCTCCTTGACCTATCGGCCGCATTCGACAAGTCTGCCACCGCACCCAAACAAACCGCCTCCACCACACCGGGATCCAAGGAATGGCCCTGGAATGGATCACCTCCTTCCTCTCCGACAGAACTCAGAGAGTCCGCCTACCTCCCTTCCACTCAGCAGCCACCAAGACCATCTGCGGCATTCCTCAAGGCTCCTCGCTCAGCCCCACCCTCTTCAACGTCTACATGAGCCCCCTCGCAGCCATCGCACGCCAACACAACCTAAACATCATCTCCTACTCCGACGACACCCAGCTGATCCTCTCCCTCACCAACGACCCCACCACCGCCAGAGCCAACCTCCAGGACGGAATGAAAGACGTCGCGGAATGGATGAAGCTCAGCCGCCTGAAACTGAACTCAGACAAGATGGAAGTCCTCATCCTCGGACCATCCCCCTCCGCCTGGGACGACTCCTGGTGGCCCCCTGCTCTGGGCACCGCCCCCAAGCCCACAGACCACGCACGCAACCTGGGCTTCATCCTGGACTCCTCCCTCACGATGACCAACCAAGTCAACGCCGTCTCGTCATCATGTTTCAACACCCTGCGCATGCTCCGAAAGATCTTCCAGTGGATCCCCACCGAAACCAGAAAGACAGTCACCCAGGCCCTCGTCACCAGCCGACTGGACTACGGGAACGCCCTCTACGCTGGTACCACAGCCAAACTACAGAAAAGACTCCAGCGCATGCAGAACGCTTCTGCATGACTCATCCTGGACATCCCCCGACACAGCCACATCTCTGCCCACCTGAGAGGCCTGCACTGGCTCCCCGTCAGCAAAAGGATCATGTTCAGGCTCCTCACCCACGCTCACAAGGCTCTCCACGACATGGGCCCCATATACCTCAACAGCCGCCTCACGTTCTACACACCCACCCGACAGCTCCGATCCTCCAGCCTCGCCCTCGCCACCGTCCCACGGATTCGCAGAATCACCACCGGAGGAAGATCCTTCTCCTACCTGGCTGCCAAGACATGGAACTCCCTCCCCACCCACCTCCGACTGACCCAGGACCACCTCTCCTTCATGAAGCAACTCAAGACCTGACTCTTCAAGCAGTAGCAGCACCCTCCCCCCCCTCCCAGCGCCTTGAGACCCTTGTGGGTGAGTAGCATGCTCTATAAATGTGATTGATTGATTGATTGATTGCGCCAGGTGCTGCTGGCTGCAGCACCGGCCGCAATGGAAAAAATGTAGGTTTGGCTGTTCCCTGCACTACGAGGCAGGCACCACGCCGTGCCTGCCACATGGTGCAGCTAAATCAGCCCCTAAGTCACATGGGCTACACATACAACCAAAAAAGTGAATTGGACATGTACCAAATATTATTATAATGCATGCTATGGGAGGGCCACTACAAAAAGTGATGTAATTAATGTAATGGAACCCAACCACCCCCAAAATAGAAATAAGGGAAGTATTGCAAGATGTAAGAGAGTCAAGAACTAGCTCACAGGAGCCGACATCCAAAATCCCAGAAGATATAGAGCCAGATGTACAAAGCATTTTTCCTGTTGAAAATGACCCAGTTTACAGGATTGGGTAATTTGCGACCGGAAAAATTATTATTCTGATGTGCAAAATGCAATTCACTTTGCATTCACGATTCAGTATGTTTTGTGCTCCCATCCAAATACCAAATCGGTATGGTATGTATTACTGTTGGACAACCAAATTCTGGTCGCAGAACAGTAATACTTTCCCACCATCTCAAATGTGGTGGTAACCCATTCACAAATGGGAAGGGGTCCTTTTGGACCCCTTCTCATATAAGAATGTTGACAAAATATTTCTTAAGAGCAGGCAATGGTCCCACGGACCACTGCCTACTCTAAAAAAATGTAACTTAAATGTTTACTTATTGTTCTTTTTAAATGCATCCCTTTTTGCTTTAGGGAAAATGGGCTGCATTTAAAAAAATATATATTGCTTTATTCAAAAGCAATCACAGACATGGGGCCTCTTTACGATGTAGATCGGAGTTGCCTCCGACTCACACCGTTGCAGAATTGGCCATAACACAAGCTCCAATAGGGAAATGGAACATTGTGTTAAAATCTCTGCACCCCGTGGCAGGCACCTCAAGGTGCCTGCCACAAGGTGCAGGGATCAACAAGGGGGCAGTGCCCTTAGCCTCCAACCGGAGGCCACAAACAGAAGGGGCCCCCAAACACACTTTCTGACAGGCTTTCCATGTCAGAAAGCCCAGCATGGAAAGCCTGTCAGAAACCGTGCATCGTAATCTGAAAGGAGTAAAACGCCGTCCATATGGATTACGAGCCAGCTTCTGACGGGCTCCTTGAGCCTGTCTGAATCCAGCCACAATGACCGGCTGGTTTCTATACTGACTGGCTGTATTGTAATCAGCTAGCCGTAATTGAAATCGATGATGTTGGTGGGAAAGCCTCTGACAAACGGACATCGTAATCGGCCCCATGGTGGTTTGGCTGGCCCCAGCAGGCCACCATCGCTGTGATTGTAGCAAATTCTAGTGGGTCACTTGTTTCAACCTACCTCGTTAATATGCATGAGGTAGGTCTTTTTGCTACCAATTAGGAATCACTAATGAAAACCAAAGAGTTTCATACATTGGGAATAGCAATTCCCTAATTGCGATTCACAGGAAATCGCAATTAGAGTATCACTATTCCTAATCGTCATACATCTGGCCCATTCACCCTGATTACATCACAGCATAACAGGACAACTACCACTTATACCTAATTAAAAAAAATTAATTGCACAAAATAAAAAAGCCAACAGAGATACTCCTGCCCCTTGAAGCTACCAAGAAATAGAAATACCTAAACACCTAAAAATTGCACTTAATGGGGAACCCTTGCTGTTGCCTGGCAACTTAAACAATGATAGCCAAATTCAACTATTTTCTATAGCACATAAACATAAAATCCTAATATTTTCTACAGCAGATTACTTACTAAACCTAAGCCATTGTCAAACCTGGATGTTGATCTTTCCAACAGCGATCTGACAATCTCGCAATACGGCGGTCAGACTGCTGAGGTTGCAGCGATTGGACCGCCACCGCGGCTATGGCAGCATTAGGACCGTCAAACTTGTAATCAGGCCCTAAATGTAGAACATGCTACAAACAGTTAATTTGCCTATGTCTCCCACACTGAAGTAGCTAACCACTACAATTTACTAACAGAAATCTGCTTCTACCCACAAAATAAACACAAACATAGCCCACTAATGTATTATTTTGAATATACTTTGGTTAGCATACTGCCCCAGACACAGGCATCAACCCAACTTCCAAATATCAGGGTGGAATTTCGATGAAAGCATCTTGGCACAGAAAGCCAAAACAAGCAATGCAGTGGAAGGATGGCAGAAAGCCTTTCAATCCACACTACGCAGAACCCAATCTACACTCTATAAATTTATAGAGCATTATAAAAAGAGCAAAGCTACCAACAGCTAGGAATGAAGCAATTTGTAACCCAAATTTCACCTGCATGACGCAAACAAATACAAATATGGACGACATGCTACAATTTAGTGACAAACTTTTTCATAAACCGCAAAGTAGTAGATTAGTTAGCAATATTAGCCAACGCATATTATAAAATAAATACTAGCCTACAAAACTCCCAAAAAACTGTAACATAATCTTAACCAATATGCCAAATCTTTTTTTTATAGGAATAATGAACATTATATTTTATTTACATCTATAAAAACAATAAATACAATTCCAATCTTAAATAATACCGATTTAATATAATAATATATAGATCATTTATATTAGAAAGTCTACAGCTCACCAACTAAAAAGCTTGAAGAACAAACTTTAACCAGTTATGTTAAATAATTACAACACATTTGCAAATAGAAAATCATGCAGTAGTTACACAAATGATCAAAAATATAATTTCTCATCCAAAACAAATGAATTAAATATGACTTAGGTAATAGCAAACCTTAGCACACGTTATAATTTATCAATGTCCATACATAAGGTGTGTCTCCACATAAGCTTCAAACAGATAGACAAAAGCAATAAATTTTCTTTTCTTCTTCTTGGTTGTTCTTTTATTAATTAGCAAGTCTTCTCAGTTATTCAAAACAGCCACAAGCCCTAGCTGCCCTTCTGTTTAGCATTCTCCTCACTGCTGATAGACCAATGTCCCTTTTGATGCTGGTGTATAGTGCTGTTACGTCCAGTGTAACTATTGTCATGCTGTCATCCCAGTTTAAATCAGCTAGAGTGCCCAAGATGTGTTTTGTGTCCCTGATGTATGATGCTAAATTGGTCACTAAAGGTTTCAAAAAGATATCTACATATTCCGATATCCTTTCAGTGGGTCCACCTATTCCAGATATGATGGGCCTACCTGGAGGAAAAGGAAGATTTTTATGTACTTTTGGTACTGTGTAAATGCAGGGATATCTTGGTCGGTCAACCTTCAAATAAGTGAGTTCGTTATCGTCAAGTAGTCCCTGTCCATGCCATCGTTTTAGTTGGTTATTGATATGGTTAGTTAGTGCCCAAATGGGGTTGCCTAGTAAAGTCTCATAACATTCACCATCACTCAATTGAGTCTGGATCTCTAGTTCATAGTCTACGCTCCGCATGATCACCATATTTCCTCCTTTGTCAGCCTCTCTGATGGTTAAGTCCCTATTGTAAATATGACTTAGGGACTGATTGCAATGGCGGTCAGTCGGACCACTGACCACTATTGCGGCGGTCAGGAGACTTCCGTATTTTGATGTGACCAGTGGGTTGGTAGTTGGGATTCCGCTGTACCACAGCAGGGGCATGCCGTGCCCATAGAAAAGGACCGGAGCAGATGCCGCCACAGTGCAGCACCTTCGACACATCTGTGCACCGTTTTCCATGCACCATGTCGTACACACACGATAGTGCTAGGAGAGGGGGCATTACATGTGCCCTCATACACATTTTTCACTCATCTCCGATGCCCAGGGACCCTGTATGGGGCCCCTTTGTACCGCTTCTGACAACTTTTCATGGTGGGGTTGCTGCCATGAAAAGACTGTCGGAAAGAGATATTGTAATCCCAACAGCGGTGCCTGCTTTGGCACTGCCACCATTCTGGTGCTCTCATCTGACCGCCACCTCGTGGGGATCTATGATACGGGTGGAGGCGGCGGTCTTGTGTCCGACAGCTGTGGGTCCAATCGCCAGTGTCATTAGATGACTGTCGGACCGAAGGGTTGTCGGCAGTCAAACCGCCACCAACAGCTTGTCAGCGGTCCGACCAACACTATATTAATGAGGCCCCTCCTGTTTATTTAGCTGCAGATCACCCTCTGTATCCATGTAGTCAAAAATTATAATCCACCTCAATGGGAAAAATATTTTCCAATAAATCCAAAAGAGATCTCTTGAAGCAATTCAAAGTATCTAAGAACCATAAAAACTTGAAAAAGTAATTAAAAAAAGAAATGCTTCTGAAAACCTGAAAAAAGGAAATCCAAGTTAAAAATATTGGTTTATTGCAAACCAAAAGAGATTGCTTTAAATGAGAAAAGTTAAATCCTAATGCCTATATGACAGATTGGTAGAGAAAAACCAGCAAAATAAAACAGAATAACCCACCCCAAAAAAGTAGTACAGTCCCAAAAGTACATATACAGTACACTTAATCATCAAAAAGCAAGTAATATACCACAACATAACATAACAGATCGATACATTACTAAGGGCCTGATTACGACTTTGGCGTTGCAGGAGCGGGGAGGCACCCAACCTCCCCACTCCCGAACTGCCAAAGTGGACTGCCGGATAGCCGACTGCCGCCCGATGGATTACAAGTTGTAATTTGGGCAGGCGGTCCTACGGCGGTTGGCCCACGGCGCTGCCTTTCCAAAGACTTATAGGAGAGCCTTAGAAAGGCAACGCCATGGGTCACACGGCACGTTCAAGCACAGCATGAACTGTGAAGTCCGTGTTGTGCTGGACCAGGGAGTTCATGCAGACAGGCAGACCCACCATGTGCCCCCTGCATATACCCCGTGCAGCGAGGCACCAGGGGGCCCTCTGGGGACCCCTATGTTTCCTCACTACCAGAAGTTTCATGGAGAACTCACTGCCATAAGACAGCTGGCAGTGTGAGAACTCATATTATGCTTGGTGGGGCTGCAGTGGCCCCGCCAAGCATATTACGGCCTCACACCACCGCGCCATTGCCAGGGATCGTGGATGCCTGGTGTTTGCGGCATTGGCGATCTGACTCACCAACTTGTAATGGGGTGGTGGGACTGCCGGTGTCGCTGTGGCTGGACAGCACCGCCGTGCCACCATGAGTCTGGCGGTCCATGGACAGCCAGACTCATAATCAGGCCCTAAAATAGTGTACAAAAGTGCAAGCCTACAGACAAGTAAAAAACAAACTATTTTAAAATAGATTTCTAATCACCCAACAATACTAATTAAATGACAAAATACTCCCACTACCTAGAAATACAATTTAAATGAAGCATTTCCTACTAAAGGAGTTAAATTAAGTAATCACACTCCAACGTAAACCCTTTTGAAGAAAGTGTTGGACAAAAAAGGGGTGACATTTACTATTCCTATTCAATGAAAACCAATTTGAGGAAGGTGTTAGCGATGTAGGGCCCGAAAATGACTTTGGCAGTGCGGCGCTGGGTCCACCCCGCCGCAGCACCACCAAAGCTGTGGTCAGACCGTGTGCCAGATTAGGAGTTTCCTCTTGTCTGGCCGATTTGCTTTTGATGTTCCCATGTCAGTGCCCTGAAAATGGGCACCGTAATGGGAATGCCAAAAACAGTTGCTGCACGGCATGGACTGAAAAGTCCATGCCATGCAGGAACTGGTGTGCAAGCACTCGGGGCAAATGTTGTTCCCCCCTGTGTGCATCCAGAGGGCATGAGGCGTTGGGCCCCCTTTGTTTCCTCTATGCGGTCAAACCGCAATGAAAACTGTGGTGAAGCGGAAACTTGCAATATGCTTTGGGGAACCGCGGTAGTCCCACCAAGCATATTACTGCCTCCTGAGTGTCGCAACACTGCCGGGGAACGGCGGGCCTGTGGCAGTCCCACCGCCCATAATTATAATAGGATGGTCGGGGAACCGCTGCACCCCACAGAGTCTGGCGGTCCGTGGACCTGCAGATGCGTAATCGAGGCCTTAAGGGGTAACATTTACGATTTTCACCCAATCTAAATCAATTTGGAGAAGGTGTTGGATACCAAAGAGGTGACATTTACTATCCCCACTCCCATTAAAACCAATTTGGAATAGATGTGAGACACTGAAGGGGTGACAGCTATATCCACTCCAACCTAAAACACTTTGGGCAAGGTGCTGGACACTAAAGGGGTGACATTTACTATTCCCATTCCAATCTACACCAAATTGGAGAAAGAGTTGTACACTAAAGTGGAGACTTTTACTATTCCTACTCCAATCTAAACCTATTTAGCGAAGGTGTTGGGGACTAAAGGGGTGACATTTGCTATTCCCACTTCAATCTATACCAATTTGTTGAAGGTGTTGGACACCAAATGGGTGGAATTTATTATTCCCACTCCAATCTAAACCAATTTGGGGAAGGTGTTGGGCACTAAGAGGTGACATTTACTATTTGCACTACAATCTAAAACATTTTCTAGAATGTGCTGGCCACTAAAGATTTTAAATATACTATCAGTACTCCATACTCAACCATATTTGTTATCTTTATCATAAAATAAAAATAAGTTAACATTAACATATAAAACAATATGTTTATCACTACTAATAAATAATATATTTATGTTTAAAATATTTATATTGCTAATTAGTAATATTCCTAGCCTTTGAAACATATTAAAAATCAAAAAGTTAATACAAACATATGAAATATATTTTCAATATAAATATTACAAATATTTATTTTTTAATTAAAATTAAAACATTTTAGAAAATAGTTTCCCAACAACTGATCTGATTTCAATAATAAACATATTAAAAATGTAATTATTAAAACGTTGTCTTATACATTTTCCATACATCTATTTAATCTATTTTCATAATTTAATTTGAAAACAATTCAAAATCTTTTAAAATAAAATATAATAATAAACAATTGTTCCAGTAATCTATTTACAATGACATTATTATAATATCTAACATTTGAAAAAGCCTCAAAAATATTTTCAAAATGATAAAAAATGGGAAGAAAATGTATGAATGCATTTTTGTGAAATAGGTTTACAAATATGTTATAATAAATTTAGTTTTAATATGTTGTGCATTTTAACAACATTTCTATACTATGAATAATTATTTTAAAATTTGGTAATCTAGCCCTGCATCCTCTAATGGCAGCATAACATCTTTTTTCAGAATTGAGGCCAGCCAAGCAAAGCTTTCTCATTCAAGGTCCCAGTTTTGAGTCAACATACCTGAAATGAATGAAGGCAGAATTAATGTCCCTAAATACATTGAATATACTGCCATATTGTATATGCAGTAGAAGGAATAAATATAATTATTATCTCTAAACAACCAATGTTGAAAGTTGACTAATCTATCTGCAGTTCACTGATATATCTGCAGTGGGTTTGCAATAGTACCTACATATTTCTTGAGTTAAGGTGGTGCATTTACCGTATGTACCAACTTTACTATACTTTGGTAAATATTCGGTGTGTGATGTGGAGGATGTGTGTGGGCTGCTGTATGATGTTGGTTGTGTGAATGCATTATGGTGGTTTTGTTGACATACAATGATGTTGGTTGAGTTGCAGGATTGCTCATTTCTGATGTTGATTGTGTTGACATATGGTGGGTGTGTCAATGTATGATAATGGATGCGCCTACTCCTGATCATGGTTGCCTACTCCTGATCATGGTTGTGTGGAAACATGATGGTAGTTATACTGACATATGATATTGGTTGTATGGTATTGGTTAAATGATGATGAGTAAGAAATTTGACATATGACTGGTGTGTGGATGTATGGTGGTGGACCTGTTCCCATATGATAGTGGGTATGTTGGTGTGTGATGTTTGCTGTTTTAAAGTATGATGGAGGTTATATAAATGTATGTGGTTGTGGCTTTAAGGGTGTTGGTGGTGTTAATGGTGGTTGTGGTGATCTTAGTAACAGCAGTAGTGATGGCACTGGTAGTTGTGGTAATTGGTGGTTATGGAAATGTTGGTGATAACATTAGTGTTGGTAATGGTTATAATGCTGGTTGTCATGGTAATGGTGGTAGTGGTGTTAGTTGAGGTCATAGTGATAGTGGTGGTAGTTCCGTAAGGGTAATATGATGGTTTTGGTTGTAATGTCAATGGTTGTGATAACCATGCTTGTGAGAACCTGGATTATTATATGGGGTGGGTGACTACGCACCTCAAGGAATAATCTTAAACCATGTCAGGGGGAACCACTAAAGTTACTAACTAAACATGAGCTCAATCCCCTGATAGCAAGGGCACTGAACTGACAGGATTACCTCAGAGGCGATGTTTAAAGTATATAAGCAGTACCAAACCAGTACTAAGGTTAAAATGCAACACAATATAAATTCCAAAACAAATTTGTAAACTAGAGTAAAATCTAATTAACACAATGACACCAAAATAACAAACATCTAATAAGGGGAACCAGATATATTATTTTTAACATTTGTGATTAGGAATAGCACCAAGAAGCATAAAGGGACAGATTTTGATGTCAGGCGGACTTGCGTCCACCCAACACCGACTCGGTCCTGGGACCGACCGTTCTCCTGTCTGCGGTCCCGACCACCTCATTAAGATGCAACCGATCACTGTTAGGTCGCATTCCTGCATTTACCTATGGGCGCATGCATTATGGCCATAAACCAGCCGTCATACATGCTCCCATAGGGAAATGGGAGGTGCAGTTTATCCCTGCACCCCTTGGCAGGCACCTTGGTACAGGAATCAACAGTGCCTCCTACTGGGAGCCCCCAAGCATGCTTTCCGACATGGTTTCCTTGTAAGGGTGGAAAGGCCCGCCCTTGCGTTTACTGGTCAGATTCCGACTGGCCGACGGACTCCTGGAGCCCATCGGAAGTCAGATGGAATGACCGGCCTGTTTACTTTCCGACCGCCTAGATCAACTAGACAGTCAAAAGTAATCCGAGTGGCCCATTACGACGCAGCCCTGAAGGCTCTGAGCCTATGGGTTGCATCGTAATTGACCCAATAGTTCCACTGATAGTCAATGACTGCAGTAGAACGGAACCTAAGAGCAATTTCCTGCTGACTGCGATAGAACACATGGCAGTTAGACCAACCAGGTTCATTTTGGTCAAAAGATTTTACCTTTTGACTTTCAACCTTAGGTCCCAATCCACTCCAGAAGCAGACTTCTAAATCCCACCTAGGACCTCAGGGGAGCCATTTAGAAATTCAAATAGTGTCACTGGTCATTTGGGAAGTTGCCAGAAAAATCCTCTTTAAGCGTGATGTGTCCATATAGCTTTAACAAGAGGGCAGCCTTACGGCCCTGTGAGTCCACCTCTTTGTCCTGGGTACAAGAGGGAACAGGTCCGGTCCTTCTGGGCTCATCTCAGGTCTCAGACAGCTGATTCAGACTCTTCTAATCTTCCCCATTTCTATAGTGTTCAGAGGAGTACTGGAGAGGCCACATATAAGCCTGGCAAAAACTTGTGGGTGGTGAGTAACTTCTGACTCCTCCTTAACTAATGAGGTGAAACTTCCCATGGGTTACCCTACCCACTTTTGCACCAGTTCCTGAGTGCCGGCGTCAAGCAATATCACAATGCCCCTCTGTCCCTTAGTCAATGATGGTGAAACCCTTCTCCCCTTGTGCAGAGCGAGCCTGTATGCCCACCGAAGGGAAATAAGTAACCCCTCCTCTGTTGCCAACCAATTCTGGAGGAAGCTATCCTCCCACTTGTAATGGTGCCTGCCTGACTGGGTGAGCAAAATAAGGAGCATGTCAAGGTGTCATCTGACATCTACCTGTGACAGTAGAGGCCCCTTTGAAGTAAATTATGTTCCTGAGCACTGCTTATATGGTCATTCTATCATACGAACAGAAGATACCTCCCCACATCCAGGCCTTTGTTTTCTCTCTGGGAGCAGGTTTCACACCTCATTCAGGGCTTGAACACTCAGAGAGCTGCAGCTAGAAGCTAATGCACATTAGTCTCCAGAGGCTTTAGGCAGGGAGAGGTAACTTTCTAAAAGTACCTTTTCCTTAAAAGGTATTAAAAGTCCCACTTCACTACTGAGTTACGTTTTTAATTAATATTACAAAGAGTTAAAAAATTACGTTTCTAGTGATTTCCTAGACAAAACTAGTCTTATTAAATTTCATAGAGTCTCTCACTGTTTTTCTATGGAACAACCAGCCTTGCTACAGTGAAAATTGTTTTAGGCACAAGTCACATAAGGACATGTTTAATATTAACTTTCTACATAGGAGATGTGCCCTGCCTCATGGATGATAAGGCATGCTTAGGGATGATTTATTAGTGTTTAAATGGAAGGTTTAGACCAGTCAAAAGGGTTAATTTTGACAGGTCGAACTGCAGTTTTTAAACTGCTCCAGTGAGGCTACATTGTAAGTCTTAAGCCAGGTTTGCACTGTCACTATAGGTGCTGTAGTTCACTAGTGGCATTTATCTTAAATTCTCTTATTACACTTTGTACCATATACTACAGACTTTTAGGTAAATGAAATGTACTAATTAGGAATATGTCAATTTGACCATGTTTAAATAGGGAGCACAGGCATTTACTACTAGTTAGCTGTGTAAAGTACACGTAGTTCTGAAAGTGAAAAATGTCGGGTGCCAACACAGAAATTGTAGATTTCCTACAGTGGTGGTGATAGCAATCTGGTGGTAATGTTGGTGCTAATGGAAGTGATGGTATTGTGTTGGTGGCGTTACTGCTAATGGTGGTGGTGAAATAATGGTGGTGGTAATAGTTGTGATAGTTGTGGTGGTAACTTTGGGAATGGTGATGTAATGTGGTAATTGTGGTTTAATGGTGATGCTTGTGACAGTAGGTTGTTATTGTAGTAGTATTGGCAGTAGTAGTGATGGAGATGATGATAGTAATGATGTTTTAGGTAATGGTGGTAGCGGTAATTGCTATGGTGTTGATATGGGTAGTGGTGGTCAAAGTGGCGGTAATAATGTAACGTTGTGTAATGACAATGGCGGTACTGTGCACGGTAATGGTGGTAGTAATAGTGATAGCTGAACAGTATCAATAATGATTATCTTGGTAATGGTGGTGGTGGTAACGGTGAGGTTGGGAATGGTGGTGGCATTGGTGGTGATAATGTTGATCATGATAGTTGAAATCATGGTGATAGTACTAATGTGAAGGGTGGTGGTGGTGAAATGGTGGTGATAATTATGGCGATGGCAGTGGTATGGGGCTGGTGGTAATAATGGTGGTGAAGGTACTATTAACGGTGGTGATATTAGTGGCAATATTGGTCATGGTAAAATAATGAGATTTATGGTAGTAATTGTTGTCATTGTTGTGGTAATAGTGGTGGTAGTAATGATGATAATGGTAGTGGTAATGATTGTGATGTTCGTAATAACACTGATGATGTTGATGTTTCGATTAATAGTAATGGTACTAATGGTGGTCGTAGCAATGGTGTTGACAGTAATGGTGGTGTAGTTCAACACATACCTAAGCAAGGCAAAAGGGTTGAAATGTCTAATGTTGCATCTCCGGGGGAAGGGGCGGAGGTTATGTTAAACTCCTGCCCCAGAACATTTTAATTCTCTCCTTAGTCTTCATGAACTTCTGGCCAAATATTCTTTTTCAATTGTTCCTCTGGATTGGTGGGATACCCCAATCTGCAGCCTCAAACTATTTAAAATCTGTCCATATGTTGGCGAACACGGAGAGAGGTTTTTAAAAAAAATATCTGGGGATATAATGAATAGCTTTAATGGGCATTAGATCCCCACCACTTGCTTTGACCAAGGGCAAAGAGGTTGTTTTTTTTAATTACCACCCTCTTGTTGCCCAAGGATGGGGTATTGTGTGCACTTATGCTCCCACCTTGTTCAAAGGCAAAAAGGGTTTGTCAACTTAACTAGTCCAAATTGTTGATGGGAAAAGGTAGTATGAGTTCCCATGACCCCTCACTTTGCTTTAGATTGGAGCTCATAAAAAAGTGCACACTAAAAGAGGTGATATGTAACCCACCCCTACACATTGTTTACACACATAGAACAGTGACAGTTGGCAGCTGACCCACTCCTCCATGCTCTTCTTTCTGTGAATGAGCAAAACAGCTGCCACCCACCCTTGTGCCAAGTTGTGAACAGGGAGGAGGAATGAGACTACTCCTTTAAAGCATACCTAACTGCTGGACAAGAAGGGGGGGTTGAGTATGGAGCTCTTTGCACTTGGGCAATCCCTGCACATGAATATGTGGCATTTCCCTCCCTCGACGTTTAGCAAGTGGGCCACGCTTGTCCAGTGTAAGGAGTGTAGGACGATTCCACTCTCCCTCTTTAGCATCGTGAGACTTTAATGGGGGTAATATTCCCCATCATCTTATTCCCCATCATCACTGTTGAGTACAGTGAGGGAAGGTTCTTTACAAAACAAAACACATTCCTGGGCATATCAAGGAGAGATGCAATTCCCTCAACACCCTTAGGCAACACCAGGACGTTTCCTTGGAAAGCCATCTACACTTGAGCGATGCAGAAGGAAGTTCCTTCACGCTTGCTCTTGGGCAAGGCAAGGAGGGTTATATATACCTGCCAACTTACTCTACCTGCCTGTTTTTCACCCAATCCTTTTCTTAGTCTGGTCAGGCAGGTCAGAGACAGATATGCACAGTTGGCTCCAATAAATCAAAGAAGGTGAAAGGCAACTCACCATATGTATTACTTTCTGAATTCTTGGATTGAGTAACAAGAAATACCTAACTGAGAAGAAGCAGAGAGGACAGACAAGAAGACCTTGACCACATGAGCAAAAGTCACTGGCTGGCCATGAAGTAAATCAGAGAGAAAATTTCAATGCATGTATGATAAATGAATATTAAATGCATAACCTGTTAAAACAAGTTTCAGTATATTATGAACTGAATTATTAAAACCATATACCATGTAAACAGAAGAATGAACATGAGTTTGGAGAAGGAGAAGACCATATTATGGAAGATCTATAACCAAAAGCAGCGGTAATGTAGAAGTGATAGAACAAATGTCTGAATAAGAGTTTTTAATAGAAAAGGGAGAACAAATTATTGGTGTAATATAGTAAAAGTCACAAAGATGACTCGGACAGGGAAAGTATAGTACTTTGGCTTTTGAGGGGCTTAAATAGAGAAAATTAAAAGCCACCCAAGATTCAATAGAAGGGAACCAATCTGAGTGGCCAATATCATTAGAAACACTTGGGCCTCAATGTGGGTTCAATAGTCTTACCAACATATACCGCCGTGGTGGGGGTCCTAAGAAATATATGACATTAGAATGCAAACAATTACAATGCAAGCGTTTATAAGGCAGTTTTTACATTGCAGTTACCATTACATCACGTTTTAATAACGCATGCCATTACAACGCATTTTTAAAGACTACAATTACAACGCATTCCATTACAATGCATGATTTTCAGCGCATACCATTACAAAGCATAATGCTTTTAGTGCAACAGTAGGGAAAGTGTTGGATAGTGTAGGGGTATAAATTACTCTTCCCAACCACCCCAAAACCCATACCAACCCTAAAACCTAAAAATCTCCATTACTTACCTTATAATGCGTTGAAGTGGCATGTGTTGTAATGGTATTCGTTGTAATAGGATGATTTGTAGTGACATGCATTGTAATAGCATGCGTTGTACTGGCATGCGATGTAAAGGCAGTTGCGTTGTAACAGTTACGCTATAAAAGCAGTGCAATGTAATGACTGCGTTGTAATGGATGTTTCCTGGTTCTAAGTATTACAATGTCACTACTGGGCCAGTGGCTGTGTTTCTGATGGTGGGGAATATTATTTCATATGTGTCGATGCAGGTGTGTATATTTTGACTGTACAAGTGTTAAATGTACACATATGCAAGACACATAAAAAAATACCTTTTACCAGTACTTTCCCATTGCTGAAATCCGGACCATATGTGCTTAGTCCGGCCAATGGGTAAATGCTGCAAAATGAACTTACCTGGATTTCGGCGCCAACAGGTTCATTTTGTTTGGGGTCAAGATGCTCCTGTGAAGGGAAGGCCTGGAGGAAGGGACCCACGCGGGAGATGGGAGGGATAAAAACGAAATGGGTTAATATGCACCCCAATTCTTTCAATTTTGCCGACGCGAAGCAGGCGTTCTTCACGCCACGGTTGGCTCGATGAAAAGCCAACTCGTAATTCAGACGGCAGTGAATTTGTCTGTACTGCCCTCTGGCAGCTGCTTTCCCCATGCCGCCGTTAAGGAGGTTAGTGAATGGCTGACGATGGTGGCAGTGCTCCGGTGTTCATTTGTTCTCGAAACCATCAACATTGTAATATGGCATGATGACCGCCAACTAGGTGGAGGGGTTTCTGATGGCATTTTGATAGCAGTTCCCTTCCTGCTAAACTCATAATCAGACCCTTAATATCGGGAAAGAAAAAATAAACTGAGCTATCATCTGCAAAACAATGCACATGGAAAAAACATGAAGAGATGACAGAAAACATTGGAATAGTATTAAACAGTTCTAGACCAGGAATTGTGTGGTGCAAGAATATCATCTGATCAAAATATGGTTCCCTAAATATTGTTTCCTCATTTTATATATATCACAATATCAGAAAATCTACGCCCAATAGAGCAGTATTTTTGCGAACAATATTTAGGCCAACAATATTTTTGTTATCAATATCTAGTATGCACCCACAACTACAGACCCCAAACATACACTGGACAAATGAAAAACGCTTTTTTTAAATTCACACTGATCTATAATGAGAACAATTTGAAAAAGAAATTCATTATTGTGTCAGTCAGATCTTTGAACCGAGTTTTAATGTAACTATTTATCTGTATTATGTCCAATAGCGTGTGTTTGCGTGTCTGTGTGTAATTTGAGGATGAAACTTTTAAATGCTAAAATGGCAGATGAATGTTCTGATTTTTGTTCTGCTCTTCATGTGCAGTCCAGTTCATTAGAAAATATCCAAAAACCATTACACTATTGTTCAAGCCCTGTGATACATGGTCTATCGAAATTTAAACTAACGTGATATATGATTCTATAACGCTATTGTAAAGTTTTTTAAACTACAAGGTTTGTATGTGATTGTTTATATGGGTATATGTTGTAACTAATAATAGTAATAGTGCATAGGAAGAAGAGTGAATCAAATAGAGAAGGTGAAAAAATCAGAATACCTTCATAATACATTGTGAAATACCTTCAAGACTACATGCTCTTTAAATCACACCACATTATAACGAAACCTGTTAAAGGAACATCTTACAAGAATTACCTTTAGCATTGGTTTGTTTTAAAAAAGAAAGTTAACCATGTTTATTTTCATTGCAGATTTAAACTGTTAAATGATGACAACTCTTCTCATTACCTCCTATTTAACTGTGCAATGAGGTGGTTATCGCTAAGAACTGAGTTCCTTGTCAACCTTGTAACAATAACAGTAGCACTATTTGTGGTTCTCACTCCTCCTTCAACAGTCAGCACTTCGTCCAAAGGCTTGGCATTATCCTATACTGTGCAGGTAAATATATAGAAAATCCTCATATTAGGGAAAAAAACATTAAGAAGCTTTGTCTACTATTAGATGAAAACATCATCATTCCCTGTTGAATGTATACATCATTGACCAACGTAAGATTTAATTAACTTAACTTATGGGAGAGGAGGAGACTTTGACTCACAAGATAGAAAGTCGTAAGAATGGCATGAATTTGTATCCTCCTATCTGTGATATTGAATACAGTATTCTAATACAAATTGTTGAATATTTTATAAATACTAGTTTCCCCAAAATGCAAGAAAACAGATATTCTGATGTTGTGAAGCAGTTGTATGTATATTTTTTCATTGTTTTATATGTAAAAATATGGGTAAGGTGCTTTTTATGATAGGGATTATTTTGTGTTATATGAAGCTATTGCAACAAAATGGCCACTTTAAGCAAAGTAATGTAGCATTTTGTTTTTCAGTTTGTATAAATCTAGTAAATAAACTCATGCCCTTAGGAACAGAATATAATTTGCAAGTCCTTTCTTAATAAACTGTCCATATTTTAGTAGCCTGTTTGATTAGTATTGGGAGTAACAGTATCTTTCTACCTCATTATTTAGCAAGGGGCATATGACATAGTGACAAAGCATCAGTCTTAATTTTTAACATAGGGCAGGAGTGGATAATTGCACTCTACTGTAATTAGAATGACTGTCAAAATGTATCACCCTTTGCCAACCATTGCCAATTGATGGAGAGAAAAATGATGGGAGAGGGGTAAAGGTGGAGATTGGTCAACTGCAATGACGTCTTGTAATTGGTCCTTTAGACAATATGTGGCAGACATAAGCTGTAACCATGGTCGTTTGTTCTTCTTTTTATTTAGCAACTGTAGAAATGGTTTAGACAATAACTGTAAAGATAATTGATGGGGCTTAGTGGACCTGGCCCTCTCTGCATGGACACCCCCAAACCTTTTGCTTTTTTCCTCCACTTTTTGCTAAATGTGGTTTTGTTGGCTATAGGATTCTGTGCACTTTACCACTGCTGACCAGTGCTAAAGTGCTCTCTCTCCTAAACCATGGCTAGATTGGCTTATACCCAATTTGCATATTTAATTTACTAGTAAAACCCTTGTAGAGTAGTATTCTGTATATCCGGGGCCTGAAAAATTAAATGCTACCAGTGGGCCTGTGGCACTAATGTGGCGCCCACTCAATTAGTACCTTGAAACATGTCCCAGGCCTGCCACTGCAGCCTGAATGCAGCTTTAACCTGTCAGCTTGGCATGAAAACATCCCAGCCAAGCCTTATACTCCCCTTTTATTACATATGTTACTTCTAAGGTAAGCCTTAGGTAGCCCTTAGGGCAGGGTGCTGTGTAATTAAAAGGTTGGACATGTACAGCAACTACTGTGAGGCCTACCCCTCCTATACATTTCTTCTTACATTTAGTAAGCTGTAATCTCCAGTTGGGAGCAGGTAGCTATTTCAGGTTTGGTGTAATTGTAATGAAAACACCTATTTAATGGCAAAGTCGGGTCTTTGATTACAATTTCGAAAATGCCACTTTTAGAAAGTTAGAATTTTTCTGCCGTTAGCCTTTTTGTGCCTATAGCCTGTCTTGGGTCACATTGCTGGGTGTAACTGACAGACCTTGCAAATTCCTCCGAAACAGTCACACCATGGAGGGATTAGGTGTGCCTCAATGGACCATCTGCTAGCAGGATGGGAGGCACGGCTCAGCACAGCCCCACTTGCAACTGGAAAGGGTATGTTCTATCTTCATACAAAGGACCTAACACCTCCCTATTGTCACTGCAGCCAGCTTGAAGCCAAGGCAGGGGAGTCAGTAAATTCAATGCACTTCAAAGAATTTTTCTAGCAGCTTATCGCACCATTCAGAAGAAGGGCACAAGGGTATCAAAAGGGGATCTCAGACACCAACTCTTCAGTTCACTCCTGGACCTGCAAAAGCACTCTCAAAAGACTGCCTGCCGATGTGACCTGCTGTGAACTCAGCAAGACTGCTTTTCTGTACCTGGAAGGACTTCTTTGCTGCCTGGATCTGACCTTGAGCCCTTAGAGGCCAGCCCTTCTGTTGAGCCCTGCATCTTCACCTGCACCTAGGACTACCAGAGTGACTCCAACGGCTAGTTTGGTTACCTCCTGTTCAGAGCCACAGAAACTCAAAAGGCTCCCACCATCATGAACCTGCATCTGGACCCAGCCTGAGTGAATTCTGAAACCCCATGAGTTGTCCCACCAGTAATGGACCCTTGTTTGTGGCGCTAAATGTGCTCAGATGGCAATATTCCAAAATTGAGGACTTCAAAAAATTGCCACCAAAAACTGCTTGGAGAACCAGCAGGAGACTGGGACCAACCTGCTTGCCTATCAACCCGGGGTGCATTGTGAGTCCGATTGACTTTGCAGCTTCTCAAACTACATTCTTCTCCACAGCAGCAAATTCTTTTCAGTGGTTCTTTATCAAAGGGGTATATGGCATTGTGGATCTGTATTTGGCTACTTCCCTCTGCCTCATCCCACAGTCCAAAAGTAAAAAATGTCACTGCGGCTTCGACCCAAGGCTATCAGACGGCAATGCTCCCTCAATGAACACCTCTGGCTGCTTTGCTCCACTGAACTTTACCGTCTCAGACATTTTTTTCTCAGAATTTCTTCTGAGTCCGAAGCTAAACGCTGACCAGGGCTAATCCACTTCTTTTATCCAAACCACGCTCCATCTTGATCAGTCATACTTTTCGACTTTGACCTGGCCTCGCATGACTAGATGGCTGCGGTTGGTGCTTTGATCTTTTAGGTGGTAGATTTCACTAAAAGCTTTAAAATCCATCGCTCTGGTTCTCCTGAATAGATTTTTGTAATTATGGAGTCAAATAATTTATTAGAATTCCCACTATTCTTCTAAATTGGTTTGGTATTTTTCATGTGTTGTGTGTACACTTTATCACTGTTTGTGTGCTGCATAAATACATTACATATTGCCTCTAAGTTAACCCTTACTGCTTCTACCCGGGGTTAAGCACAGATGAATTTTGTGAATTTTTGTAATTCACCCTGCAAAGGATTGCGGCTGTTGCCTGACCAGGTCTCATACCCCAGTCAACCAACAACCCAATTCCTCACATGATCCTATCAAGGCATCTTGAATGATCCCATCTCATTGTTTGTATCGAAGAGTCAGCTTAGGGAGTTTTTGATGGTGTTGTATTTCAAAAAGTATAATTTATTTGTCACATAGCACATAAAATATCACTTACCTTTTGCTGTTTTCTAATCTACTCCTGCTCTACCATAAACCACTTTCCATTCAAATTTAAGTTCTGGAAGCAACTGATTTATGCACTCTATAATAACCTAGACATTTGAATCAGTTTGAGTTTAATTTATGTATTTGATTGCTGCATAAAATCTTATTATACAATACCGCAACAACAATTTGTGTTAACAATCAATGAAAAAAAGGCAAAATACATCATTAATATTACTAAAGGCACCCAACTAGATAATGCATAGTTTGTAGCAGGTCAATGTGGTAAATTAGAGGTAATTGTGCAACCATGGTATCAACAATGTTGATTGTTACATGCAGTGTCATTTGGTGCAGGGAAAATTGCCTATCTGATTTGCTGATAAATAGAGCCACATTAACTACTTGGCTTCCTGCAGCTCATACACCCAGGGAGTTCCCATATTGATTTATAAGACAATGTTTGTTAAGCCTGGCTGTACTTTCTTGATCCTAGGGGACACTATAGGCCTTATTACGATGTCTGGCGGACTTGTGTCCACCCGACACCAACTTGGATAAAGGTCTGACCGACCTCTGATCAGCGGTCTCAACCTCTGAAATATGATGTGACCGCACATGGTATGGTTGCAACTCCCTTTTCTGTATTGGAGCTTGTGCTGAGGTCAGAAAACTGGCCGCAGCACAAGCTCCCATTCAGAAAAGGGAGTTTGTGCTCATCCCTGAACAGGGACAGGTACCTCAAGGTGCCTGCTACATGGTGAAGGGATAAATAGGAGTGGACCCTAACCGGAGGCCGCAGGAAGAAGGGGGCCCTGCTCGGGGCCCCCAAATTCACTTTGTGACAGGCTTTCCATGTGGGAAAACTGAGCATCGTAATCCA
The DNA here is from genome assembly GCF_964204655.1 of Triturus cristatus. Lineage (NCBI taxonomy): Eukaryota > Metazoa > Chordata > Amphibia > Caudata > Salamandridae > Triturus > Triturus cristatus. The sequence continues at coordinate 575,240,103 of NC_140595.1, read as the reverse complement.
GACAATTTAAAACACCGTTCATTTGGATTACATGCAAGTTCTGACTGGAAGACGGCTCCTTGAGCCTGTCGGGATCCAGTTGGAATGTCCGGGTGGTTTCAAAACAGACAGCCTCCATTGTAATAAGTAGAGGTGGGCAGAGTTTGCGGCACCGCAAAAAAGTTCTGACCGCACTATGTGGAGTTCTGCTTTTGGGTGGAATTCACCGGCATGCCCATTGGTGTTGTGTTGGGACTGTAGAGGGAGTCTGCACACTCCAAAATTGCGTGCGAACAGCACTACGCGGTCCTGAATTGTGCTCGCGTTCTAAGTCACACACGACTAGCATGGGCGCGGCTATCTTGTTTTTCTGCTCTCTTTTATGGTGCTGACCCTTAATTATAATCTCTTCTTAATCTTTGTGGTCCTCCTCCTTTATTACTCCTCTACCCCTAATTTTTATTTTTTACAATAGTGTGTATCCTTGTGTTTGTGTATTTTACGTTTTTGTCTACATTTTTGAAACTTTTTTGACTAGAGGAACATTATTATTTTTGTGTCATATTTATGCTGCTCCACCTTTTTTATTAGTCACATATATATTGCCGGATTGCAGTTGAAGCAGTGTGCATTGAAGAAGCCTCCGCTATTCCTTCATGACCTTGGAGACAATGCCTTAAATGCCTATTGCCTAATGCATATTCCTTTTTGCATCACTTTGCACTAGAAGGGCTGCCCCATAAAATTAATTAATATTCTACAAGACTGCTGTTTCAGGAACGGTGTTATTGTGTGGTATACAATGTTGGTTCATTTTATTCATAGTAAATCTCTCCACATTTTGAGGTGAGAGACTGGTCCTTCTCACTGTGACGACCATACCAGCTGCACTGAATATACGTTTAGAAGATACACTGGTGACAGGACAAGCCAGCTACTTTATTGCTAGCCTGCTGAGCTCTGGCCATTGGCGCATCTTCCCATACCAATACATCAATGAATTTTGATCCACATAGATCATCCAGATACTCCTGGAACGTCCTGTGGATGGTCATTGGTGCTGCTACTTGCTCTATCTGTTTTGCCATCACCTCTGCACTGGACTTGAGCCCTGCCAATTGAAACCAATATAATGCAGATGTTGGGTCCAGTCCTTCTTTTGCTGTTGTTGCCTGTTTTTTGGTTGATGCCTTGATGGTGTTGTTGGCTGCTATGAGACAAGATTGCCCTCTCTGGAAGTTGAAGGCAGCACCCCAGAACTGTGGGGTAGGACTCAAAGTTCCAGCCGTTCTTCTTCTAAGTCTCCAGCTTGCTCTAAAATCCACCACTTATATTTTAATATATCCCCCTTGGAAAAGGAAATGAAGGTGGGCGGAAGTGTTTTGTACCATGGATCAAGTATTGTGGCACATATGTACTCTTTAGACTGGATGATGTCATGTTGCAGCCTTATATTAGAAGCCAAGCGCAGGTCTAAGCTCTCAGCCAAGGCATTTGCTTCTGTGTTTTTATTCACACCTGCAGGAGAGTACATATTAGAGCCAACTACTTTAGATGAAGTCAAGTAAACTATAGATGGCCTTGCTAATGGAAAGGCACCTGTTTTTCCACCAAAATGTATAAGCCATTCAAGGAGTATCTAGCTCTTCAACTATTGGGAGCTTTATCAAAAGGGTTTTGAGGGGTTATCTACCACCCACTACTTTAGAGGTTACCATCTCCTTGATCGCAAACCAGGTAAGGGCCCCAGTGACACTAAATCATACAGGCTGTTGTCCTTGTTAAATTTAGATGATAAAATACTCACCCCAGTCCTAGCAAACAAACTGAATCTGTTGATGTCCAGCTTTGACCAGTCAGACTTAATTTCCGGCAGAGTTACATTCAACAACCTATGCATGTTATTTATCCCTGCTAGTGTTACATTCAACAACCTATACATGTTTTTGCTCTTGTACACCATATTCGCCATGAAATTCAGGTAGCCCTAATGCATCTTGATGCTGAAAAGGCATTTAATGCACTAAAATGGCCTTTCTTGCTGTCAGTCCTGTGTAGGATGGGGCATTGAAATTACTTAGTAAAGATGGTCTAACTCCTCCATACTGATCCTGTGCTTGAGGCCTCATCAATGACTACACTTCTTAGGCATTTTGAATAGGCAGGGGTGTCTCCTGTCCTCACTCCTTTTTGCTGTTGCTATAGAGCCACTTGTCTGCCTACACTGTGAACAACATATCCTTAGGGACATATCTTATGCCTTTATGTGCTGACAATACTTTATAATTCATCAAGAATACCAATGAAAACCTTACACCAATCATAAGGGATCCAATAAGATTTGGCTGCTTCTCTGACCTATGCAATAATTGGAGTAAGTCTGATGTGTTTCTCCTCAGTAACTCTACTAGAAAGCCCAACAGTGAGATCCCCTGGGTTGGCAGGACAGGTCTGTCTTCTACCTAGGCATCATTGTTAACAGGAACCACCAACAAATTCTTAGGTATAACTATGGACCAGTGGTGGCTAGCTTGGCTGCGCAGGTCGAGTGGTGGGTCTGGCTCCCTCTTTTCATGGCTGCCCCCATTGCTCCCTAGATTTCTGTTTCTCTTTAACAACATCCCAATCCCGCCTGAAGTGCACTTCATTAGCCGACTGCCTTTGGTTCTTACTCGGTTGAGGGAGTGGTTCTTGTGACTGTGCTGGGTGAGGCTAACTCAACCATATGATGGGATGGGCACTCAGTAACACAACTTGAAATACACTTTTTCGCTGTGCAATCCCCCTATGCTATATACTAGCTTAATCTGCAATGCAGGGCCCAACATTTGCCAGTTAAGAGGGACCAGGTTGACACAGGGTCGCTTAAAACCATTCACACTACCAGGCATCTAGGCCTGGCAGATTCATAGAAAACATTAAGTGCTTGTATTGAATGATATTGTCTATAGCTAAGATATGTTTCAGAGGTTTGATATACACCCCGAGTTGTCTACTTCTGATAACCCACTACTGCCTCGATTGATGGACAGACTGGTGAAACTCACTCTTGCTCAACTAGGTCTGTTGCACCTTGGTCTGCTCTTCCTAGACGGGTTGCAAGCATGTTCCTAAACGTGGTGTGACAGAACCTTAGATCTATTCACCTATTATGGGCTAAGATAAGCTGCCATGACTAGTTGGGATTCTAATTCCTCCGAACCTGAGAACTTTGCCGTGCTGATGCAAATGTTCCTGGCCCCCACTATGAGAGGCTGGGTCTCAAAACAATATACATTTTATTGGCAAATAGTTCCCCCTTCCAGACCACAGCCTTAGGAACTGAGTGTGATCCTATTACCTAAGATATGGTGGCACTGCTATAAGCGTCAATAAGTTACAGTCACAAATTCATACACTTCTACTTTCTGAACAGATTATACTACACACCCAAACTATTGCACTATATAGATCCTTCATGTTCCTGCAGTTGTTCTAGGTGTTTGACTGTCCCAGTGGATTTTTTTTATATCTAGCCTGGAGCTGCCCACCTGTTTGTGGCTTTCGGGCAGATGTGGTACAGGCTATTAACGACATAACCTCCACTAGTGTGGACTGCACAGCTTTGGTGTTATTGTTAGGATACACTGGGGACATCCTGTGTGCAGACAGGTGACTGTAATCTCTTTCAACATTACATGGAGAGTGGCCAGATCATGGGTGAGGGGTCTCACCCCAAGTTACTTAATTTCTTTTTATTGATATTCAATAATACCATGTCCAACAAACTTAGTCATGTCAGTTCACAGTATGCAATGAATGGCGGCTTTACCCTTAACAAGAAAAAGATTACATACACATTATGTCAGATCAACTAAACATCAATTATGTGATTTATTCAGAAGTGTCCTCTGTCCGGTCAGGTTCCGAAGCCAGACTGTCAGTATGTTCCGATAGATCAGCTGTGAAGGGTGCCCAAAAGTCTTTTGGCCTCGACCTGGTGGGCAACTCCTCTTCGTAGGTCTTTAAGGTGTCTCTGGAATACACCAGGTCTGTGACCCATTTCTTAATCGTCGGACTGATCTTACTATGCCAGTGTATTGACACTCTGCGCTTCGCCACGAGTAATGCTATAGCCAGCAGTTTCTTCTTCGCTGATGGAACCCCCAGAAGGAGACCCAGGATGCACACTTGTACAGAGCACTCTATTTCACACTGAGTGACCTCTCGCAGGATATTCATTACTTGCACCCAATAGTCCCACACCTTCCCACAACTCCACGCCAGGTGAACAAAGTTCGCTCCCTGTAACCCGCACCTACGGCATGCAGCATCTGCCCTCAGACCCTGGTGCCACAGCTTCTGGGGTGTGTGGTAGGCCTGATGCGGGTATTTTAGATGTATTATGCGTAAGTTGCCATTTGGTGTCAACATGTCTGTGAGGCCACAGCAGGCTGTCCAGTCCCCCTGGGATAGAGGTGCACCGAGTAACTGATTCCACCTCTCAAGGGCTCTTATGGTAGTCTGGGCGCATTCTGTCTGCATTGGGTGGTACAGTCGGGCTACCAAGTACTTTCTAGAGGGTTCCGCTATTATCATTTGTAGAGGGGTTAGAGCTGGGGGCTCCGCTGCGAAATTAGGAAACAGGACCTTAATGGCCGCTTTCAGTCTATGATAGTTAAATCTAAACAGTAGTGATTGATTAGTGATATAATGTAGTGCGGATGCTTCCACAAACTGCCCTTAGGCATATAAGCCACCCATTGTGCTTATACCCGCTTCTCGCAACATGGCAATATTGCCAGCGTCTTGTGTCGCTGATAACTCTGGGTGATTTGCAAGTGGTATGGCAGGGGCATATAGAGGCAGCTTATTAGCCCTGTTTCCCTGTTGTCTCCAAGCTTCAGCGGTGGCCTGTACAGGGTTTATTTCAGTGCGCGGGACGTCTTTCTGTTTGTATGGCAAGATGTGGTGTAGTGGTATGGGGTGAGCGTCTTCTTCCTCGACTGCCAGGTGGGGCAGGTATGGCGCCGCATGGTACCAATAACTGGCATAGTATGCCTGTGCTCATAAGTAATATAGTTTGAAGTTCGGGGCAGCAAACCCACCTTGATTGTAAAAAAGTGAGAGCGTGTCCCAGCTAATTCTCACCTGCTTTCCCGCCCACACCATTTTGTTACTGTGCGTTTGTAGTGTTCTAAAAAAATGGTTTGGTAGTGTGATCGGATGTTGGTGAATAGGTAGAGAAATTTGGGTAGCACAACCATTTTTATAATGGCTATCCGATCCGCCAGTGAAAATGGGAGTTTGGCCCACTTGTCCACCTGTCCCTCGAGTGTGTTGATTGCCCTCCCGTAATTCATTCTGATTGCTACCTCGGGGTCCCTTTGGATCCAGATTCCCAGATATTTGACTGGATCAGTCTGCCATTCTAAAGGATAGACTAATGCACAAGTTTGCATTCCCTCTATCAGGGGTACAATCGTGGATTTGTTCCAGTTAATCTGGAGCCCAGAAAATCCCCCGAATCGGATGTATTCTCTCAATAGTCTCGACAGGTTGTGCTGGGGTTCTCTCACATAGAGCACCATGTCGTCTGCGTATAAAGATATGCCTATTTGGCATTGGTGGAACCTGAGTGCCACATCTGCATATTTTTGACGGATTTTGCAAGCAAGCGCTTCCAGGGCTATAGTGAAGAGTAGTGGTGATAGCGGGCAGCCTTGTCGTGTGCCGCGTCTAATCCGAACCAGTTCAGATACCTGCCCATTCACCCTAATTCTAGCCACTGGGTTCGTATAAAGAAGCTTTATCCATGTGAGGAACATTATAGGGATACCCATCCTTTGCATTATAGCAAATAGATAGTCACATTCCACTGTGTCAAAGGCCGCGTCCAATAGGACGGCGGCAGCCTCCAGCCTTGGGTTTAAGAGATGTAGCAGTGCAAAAATGGTGCGAATATTATGTGAGGTTGAGCAGTTCGGGATGAATCCTGATTGGTCTGGAAGTACGATGGCCGGCATTAATTGCGTCAGTCTGGTGGCTATCACCATAGCCAGTATTTTGGCATCAGTGTTTATTAGAGACAGCAGACGATAGGAGTCCCATCTGTCTGGAGGTTTGTCCGGCGTAAGGAGCGTAATTATGAGCGCCTCCCTGAGTGTGGGGGGGGAGAATCTGCTGCTCATGCGCGTCTGCATACATAGCCAGGAGGTGTGGACTTAACAGGTCTGCATATTCCTTACAAAACTCGTTATAGAGTCCGTCTTGGCCAGCGGCTTTGCCATTTGGCAGGGATCTGATCGCTTCCTGGACCACTGGGACTGTCACTGGTTGAGTCAGGTATTCCCTATGGGCATCAGACAACCACACCAAAGCTATTTCCTCTAGATATGCTGTCAGTGCTTCTGTGTCTGTGGGGCCTGTCGATTTGTACATGTGATTGTAGGCTGTAAGAAAAGGGGAGGAGATACCAGCATTATCATAGTGAGTTTCTCCGCTGTCATCAGTAATTTGTATCACTGTATGTGTTGCACTGCGCTTTTGTATTTTCTGAGCCAGGGTATGTCCTCACCTGCCCCCCGCACCATAGGCCCGAACCGTCTGCCTCTTCGATATGTATTTAAGCTCATTGTCTGTGAATTTGTTGTAGAGAGTGAGTTGTTCCTTGATACGCCCATTGTGTGTTTTCATATTCGTTCTCTTACCATTTGATGGTCGCCTCTATATTCTGCAGTTTGGAGCGAATATCCTTCAGTATCCCTGCACTGGTACTAATGCATGTCCCTCGTATGGTGACTTTAAATGCCTCCCACACCACCCCTGGGCCCTCCACCAACCCCACATTCAGCTGGAAGTATTCCTCTATCACCCCCGTATGGTGTCACTGTAATTAGGGTCATATAAATTGTTGTGGTGTGTATGTGGGTATGTCTACTATTAGTAACACAGGTTTGTGGTCGGATAGTGTCCAGGGGAGATGCTGGATGTCCGCCTCCCATCCATGAACACGGGGGGTGACCAGCCAGTAGTCCAATCTGGACCAACTGCCGTGTACAGTAGAGGTATATGTGCCCTCTCTGGTGTCTAAATGCCGGAGCCTCCATTCGTCGACCAGGTCAAGCTCGTCCATGCATGTTCAAATCTCCCTAGTGGCTTGTTTGAGATATTTTGTCGCATTCCTTGACCTGTCCTGTTCTGCGTCGAGTGTGAGGTTACGGTCGCCCCCCATATAAGGTCAGTGTAGGACAGGTCCCTTAGCTGGTTGCGTATTTCCGTGTAGAAATTGGGTCATCTATATTTGGCCCGTATGTGTTGATCAGGCCCACGCATGTCCCACAGAGTGTGCCCGTTAAAATCACCCAACAACTTTGGTCATCTCGTAGTACTTGATCTAGGTGGAATTGTACTCATTTTTTAACTAGGTTGATAACCCCCATGAGTATGTTGAATAGGAGGAGGCCACTGCCAGTTCTGCCCAGTGCCTTGTCAGAATGGGTGGTGAGGTGTGTTTCCTGTAACATTGCTATCTCTATGTGATGTCTGTTGAGATAGGCCATTACCTGACGGGCTTTCCTAGGGTTGTTTAACGCCCGGACATTCCAGGTTAAACATCTTAGTGATCTATTACCAGTCTGTTCCGGCATCTTAATGTATTACTTGTAGGTGTAAATGATAGTAAAACAGCCGCTTCCGCAATACAGTTCCAACAGGACATGGTTACATAAAAGAAATAACAAAAACTTACAAGACTATCAGTCCCCCCCGCCCACTCCCACATCCCAACCATGCCGGAGAATGTCCCCAATACTTGAGAAACCTGAACTTCCCGATAAGTGCCTAATACATCCTCGGCAGAACTCACAACTTTGCGTACAGCAGTTAGGGGCTTACCCATCGACGGGGGTGCGCCTGAGTCCCATCATGCTCCCCTGTTGGTACCGGGGAGGGCCGTGAGATCTGCAGTCAGTATTGCACCAGTCCTGCTTTGTACCCCGGTAGGGATCATATCTGTCGTGTAGAGGAGTGATTTTTGCAGTTCCCATGGCAGCGGAAGGACCTCATGTTCTGCAACCCTGTGCTGCAATCCAGCAGTGGACAGCTTCAGTCGTCATCTTCGGATTGTGGACTCAGCAGGGACTTGGCGTAAGTCATGGCCGCTTTCGGAGTGGTGAAGATCTTGTCTTTGTGCATTATTTTAAGACGGGCCGGGTATAGCATGGCGTATTTTATGTTGGCCTTTTGCAAACAGGACTTTACTTGCTGATACTCCTGCCTGGCCGTCTGCACCGCCACTGTGAAATCTGGGAAGAATTTTAGTACGTTTCCTTGATGATTGATGGTACCCTTTTCTCTTGCCAGCCTTAGAATCAAATTGCGATCTCTATAATTTAGGAGCCTGGCCACAATCGGTCATGGTGGCGATCCCGGCAGAGGTCGTGGCGCAAGTGTCTGGTGCGCTCTCTCAACTATGAGCATGTTAGACAGTTCTGCTGCTCCATATATTTCCTCCAGTAGATTTTCAAACTTTTGTTTAATGAGCCCAGTGTTTGTCGACTCCAGCACTCCTGTAATGCGAACATTGTTCTGTCTGGAGCGCGCCTCGAGCTCCTCGTATCTGGCCTGGATGACAGCCATAAATTTCTCCATGTTGAGGCTTTTTCTCTGTAGTTCATGCACCGTGTCCTCCGTCGTGGATATGTGGGCTTCCACGTCTGTAATCCGATTCGCCTGCTGGTCCAGTTTTGTGGATAAGTGATTAATGCGGAGATTGATGTGGTCTATCTTCCCGTCTATGGTAGCCAGGCTTTGTTGTACTGCCGCCAGCGTGGCTGCAAGCACGTCCAGACTTGTGCCTTGGTCGTCCATGTTGGACGTGGCATCACTAGTGGGGCGGGTGACCTTTTTGATTTCAAAGGACAGCTTTGGTTGTGCCTTGTCCAGTTTCCCCATCAGGACTTGTTTGTGAGCAAGGCAGGGCCCCTAGGGGACCGGGCTTACATGAGAGTAGACCGGCCACTCCGCATCACAAATCTGTACACCACAGTGAGCCTGCGTCGTATTGTCCCTTTGTTGCTGTAGTCTTAAATGTTGTGGTGCGATCAGACAATACGCAATCCTCGCAGTCAGCGCGCCCCACCCTAGAGGCGCCCGGTCATCGGCGCCTTTATCATGCAGCGTGGGGTGTTTTTCTGTGTTCTCCCTCCCCCGCAACCATTTGACGATTTGATGGTCAAGGATGTGGGATTACAGACACTACCAGTTCCGGGGAAGGCTGCGTTTGCAGGGTCAGTCTCTGCGACTCGGTGGGCCCGCTGTAAGTGTGTTCTTATCAATTAGGCCGTCGGAGCGCTCCTTCCGCACTTCACTGTCAACGCGCCTCAGCTGCCATGCACCAGAAAGTCTTCGCACACTAGACAGGGCCGATATCAGCTCTTTGATGCAGGTACGGAATGTTCCTCTGCCACAGCCGCTCCCTCACCTTCCGCTTCACTAGGCCTCACCCGCACTGCCAGCCCAGGCTAGGCTATAGGCACCCGCCCTCAGGAGAGAGTCCATGTGTCCGCTCCACACAGAGGCTGTTTTCCCAGCCGTTCTCCCTCCGGCCGCTTCAGCGTCCCCCACGCGTCTGGGCCACAAGCAAACATCTAGTTACCCAGCATAGGCAACGGCCCGTTCATGTCAGCCGGGCAGTGCTACAGAGTCCGGGTGGCATGGCCCGCCACTCACCGGTGTGGTCTCCTACAGGATGCTGGGGCCTCGATCGCAGCAACCACGCCATTTGCCACTCACCGATCCACCGCAGCCTAGGGCTCGACTCAAGGCGGCAGCTGTAGTGCGTCAGTTGTCCGGCCAACACCGATCACCACAGGAGGAGACCACGCCGCTACCCCGCTGTGGTCTCAGCTGTTACAGGGCAGCCACCATTTCCTCAGTCTCCTCCGGGCCGATCCACTGTAATGCCTCTCAGCATCAGCTCAGGTGAGTCGTTTTAGCACCCTCCAATGCCCACAATGTTTACGAGGATATGCCACTCAATTTGTCGCTAATATTCTGGCATTAAAGTAGGATTATGATGCGTTGTTGGCTCAAGGCCGGCCGAGCTGCACTATAGTGCGGTCATCTTGCCGTGGGCTCCCTAGCGCCCGCCTCACCCCCAATTTAAATGGCTCAAAGATGCTATATTGTGTAATGAAAATGCTGAGAACAATGCTTTCCTAGAGCACCAGGCTGCATGTTCAAGAGATATTTGAGGCCCTTTTAAAAAGTATATGTTACATAAAAGAGAAATGCCTGAGGACCCTGCAGTTGGTGATGATGTTTAGTTAATTTTGTATGCTCCTCACAGTATTAGATGCATCTGTAATGATTGGAGGGATGCCAGTTATTTAAGATTTGTTTTTTAATCCTGTTAGTATTTCACTGATGTTTGTTACACATACAGTCTAATTTCATGATTCCTCAACCCACTGAGTGACTAACAAGTCTCTGTTTGCGAACTGAGCACATTCTTTTGCACTGCATGTCCAACATATAGGTGATCCCCCGTTCCTGGATTGGTGACATAATCATCACATTTTTGAAGATGCCATTCTAGTGATACAATGATGTTGGATGTAACCAAATTGCCTAAAGGATAGGTTGTCCGTAAAGATTCTAGGGTGTTTGATATTGGGTTTCAGTAGTATGTTTCTTGCAATCAGATTTGTGCAGATTTTAATTGATATTCGATTACCCTAGTAAATAACATTTTAAGGTCTAGGAAGGTTTTGTGTTCCTGATAATTAATGGTCTTCTTTGAACTTCTGGTTACTGCTTTGGCAGTGGAGGTGGCTTTGAAAGGACTTTAGCATGTGAAGAGAAGAGATCTGGACTATGAAAATATTGTCAAGTTCCACGTTGTCAAGTTTTGTCATTGTGGATTGTGTTCAGAGCGGCAATGTGCTCTCGAGATTCTGCTGCAAATTGGTCTTTCTTTTCAAGGAAGGTTACTACACCAAGCCATTGGTTCAATGATAAGGGAATTCTTGGCACTAGGGCAGGATCCACTTACTTATCCGTTAAGGAAAAAGGGACAACTTGTCTTGCAGGCAGGAAAGTATAATTTAACTTATAGACACCAGGATAAATTAATATCATATCATCAAACCTTATAATTTACTAAGTTATGTCAAATTTTATTACTGTATTGCAAACTTAAAGCACAGTCATTTAAAAGCACTTACTGTAATCATAACAAAGGATAGAACATTGGTATAGCTACACCAAAGTTGATGGAATAAATGTATTCATTAATGTATTGGGAAGTGGTAAAATTTACTCTTGCAATCATGCTTTATGTTTTAGACTTATGCTACAGATGTCATCACTCATGCCAATAAACATTGATGAAATACAGGTCATTTCTAAACTATTGTGCATGTGAATAAATGCTAATTACTAATACACTTCCATCTATGACTCAACTTTTGCTATCTCTCTTAGTTTGCTGGACTCCTGCAGATATGTGTTAGAATGGCAACAGAAACAGAATCGAGGTTTACATCCGTGGAACAAATCTTGGATTATATCTTGGTGGGTATTGTGACTTACTGAACAATTATGAAAATGTAATAGTCTGGTATTATCTCACATTTGAATTGTGCTGTGTTTTCTATGAAAAGCCTTTAAAAGAGTTGATATGTTAGCACAGAAAATGAGTTATTGCCACATATGAATAAAGAAGTTTCAAAGTCTGGTCGAAAATCAATCAATATATAAAGAATTTTAAAGTAGAAAATATGTGCATTCTGATGTTTACTGTGGATCCTCAGCACATACTTACGGCCTGATTACGGTCTTGCTAGGAAAGCCCTCCATACGACTCGGATCCGGAAGGCTTTCCAAGTGAGCCGTGCTCCAGGAGTCCGAACGAGCGAGTACGATGCTGCTGTATGCTTACGGACTCGATTTGTTCAGACTCCCATTGAACTCTATGGGAGCCCGTGTACAGACTTGTACACAGGGTCCCGTAGCAGTAAATGGGTGGGTGCGGAACAGCTTACACCCTGTGGTGGGCACCCCATGGTGCCCGCCACACTGTGCATGCCAGGATCAGAGGACCCATGGGCACACCCCTGTGACAGATTCGGAGGGCCCCGGTGAAAGAGGGCCTGCTACGACCCCCAAAAGTACGCTTCCGAAAGCCGCAAGCCTGCTGTTCAAATCATGCTTCATAGTCGCTCGGTCGGAATACTGCTCCATAGTGCGACATGATTCAGCTACGAACGAGACATACGGACAGGTTTGTGTCCCAGAAACGATTTGGTCGGTGCGTACCCGATCTTCGTATCGTACTTGGTCATTCGAACCTGTGTACGATTCAGTCGTAAACAAGGGCTACAAATTGGATCTGGGAAAGCCATATCTGATTCGGAGGTCTTCCAAATGACACCAGAATCTGGTCCTTAATCTTTGGAATATCCCTCACCACAGATTGAGATCTGAGAAATCTTTTAACATTCTGTGACAGCTTTTTGCCTGTGGTATTGCATTGTGGTCTTGTAATTCTATTCGACTTAGTTACATGAAGCACATAAATGGACACTTTCAGCTCACATACTTTTTCAGCCCTGCAAGTGTCAGAAGGCCTGGGGGCTGCCAGGAAAGACTGCTAAAGAATTTGTAGGGGGTACACAGCATACATCAGAGCCTATGTTACAAAATAAATTAAACTTTATTCTAAACTAAAGGATGCAATTCCCCCATCATATTAGATCAGCCAGAGATGCATTATGAATGTGAACTAGATAGCTAAGCTTTCCAAAGTGTGTTTAACTACTGATCTTTCTGACAAACTTTGGCCCTGGTATTAAAGGATACAATGCTTTACAAAAGTTTGAAGCAAAGACTGAATGGCCTTAGCAAATATAATAAAAAAGTAAACCCTTCGTTAATGCATTATTGGCTGGCCACTACCAGAAGAGCAGTGTGTGATTATTTCTTTTATGGAATGCCACTAGCTGACCCCTAGTATTCCTTGGTATGTAAGAGTATTCACTAACCACAAAAAGAAACCCATGGGTCTATAGATACTGTTGTCGTAGCTAGAGACTTAGCCATTACTGAGTATCCCTTTTAAAGAACGATTTCCCTCACTCACCATAGGTTGCATGCTTCATCATTAGGAACCTCCTGATACTGTGAGGCCTAGTCACAGTATGGGCTACAACCCCCTCTCTGAGAGGGAGGAGCTCAGGTATGTTTTTTGAAAAATACCCAAAATGCTGAACTAGGAGTAATGAGGGCAGCAGATCAAAACAAAGGTGATGATTACTAGTAGCTACAGGGCTCTCAAATACCTTTATTAGTGCATCCCTGGGCACTGTGGGGAATGATTAGACCCGCTTCTAGTGTCAAACAAAAGTTGACATGTTTCAGCCTATAACCCTTCACGGTGGTGTTGCAGCTTTGTTCAGGACCTAAATGCAGTGCTGCTGCTTGAAGTGCTCAAATAAAAAAACAAGTACAATCAAATTACAACTAATACTAAAATGTCAAGTGTCACAGGGTGGAGGAAAATTAGGTTTATGACAGGACAACTAGCTCAACATACATAATCAAGTTTAGCACACATGGCAGTTCTATATGTAGAAGGACCAAAAGTAAAAGTAATTATTCTGCCAGATATTCACAGTGCATGCTGTGATAAGTATTCCCAGTCAGCACTGTTGCAGGGTAAATATAATAAATACATTAAGAGAAGAAGTGTAACATATAGAAAATAACTTGAATAGACCAATGTATGTAAGTGTCTAAATGTTATATTTGGTTCACTGAAAAAATATTGAAACCACAAATATCATGGTATATAAATATTGTGTCAAAAATATAAAGCACAAAAATATTGTTTTCCTATACTTATAATGCAAATGACAAAAATAAAAAAAAAATATTGCTGTACACTAATAACGATTACAAAAATATTTTTCACATATATCTAATCAAAAATAGTAAACATTAAGGGCCTTATTACGAGTTTGGCAGTCCGATCGCCTGAAAACCGTGTCCGCACCTGGTATTAGCTCACAGCGTTAGCGGGGTTTAGACCGCGGCATTACAAGTTGACCTTGGGGCCCGCGGTGTGGCAGTCTTGCAGCGGTGGGCAATGATTTTCCATATCTATCGGTGCCTGTGTGCACATTTCGGATACCAAAAACAGTGGTCCTTGACCAATAATCAATATATCTGAGACATATGCTTCGCTTAATTAAATGCTTTCCTAATCCTGAGCCTGAAAACAGAGAAACTCTTTGAGAACAAAAGCTCGCAATACTCAATATATAGTTCAATCTAACAAAGGACAACATCCAAAACACTGTGGACTAATATACATAAGTTTATTCTTTTGGCAATTTTGCAATATTGATAGGACAGTACGAGGTTGCTCCAAGGAGAAACGTGCATCAAAAGAAGGTGATTAAAGAGTGAGTGAATAAGACAAGAAATGGAAGGTACATAGTAATAAGAATATTCAATCAAATTTAGGCAATGTGGATCGGTTGTAATTCACCGTCCAGAATCCAAGTAACCTGGTCACATTAATTAAATACAGAATTATGTTAGTATATTTCATAAAATGACCCCATTGATGGTCTTGCACGAAAAACTGAATATGTGTCCCAGGTGGTAAAGAGTAGGCGTCGACGTTTCGACCCGTCTTGATGGCCTTAGGGATTTTTAAGCCTTGGCCTTGCGGGACTTCATCAGGACCAAAGAGGGGGCAACCTGACTGGAAGGTGGTCTAACTGAAACACCTAATCAATTTCAAAGGACTTATATCACAGGAAGAAATCCCGAATTTCAATGGATGGAGGGCTTGATGTCACAGATCAATCAAATTCGTTCGCATCAAGGATTCATATGAGAACCGTCTGCGTTGGATCGGCCGTTATTCAGAAAGGATCGCCGAGGCGTAAGGTTCAGTCAAGGCACGAGAACACAATGAATGTGCAGATTCACGGAACGTCTGTCTCCGTTCGAGCCCCAGTTCAGTGTGAGCTCAACCGCGACTTCGTGCCTCAAACGCACGAAGTCGCGGTTGAGCTCACACTGAACTGGGGCTCGAACGGAGACAGACGCTCCGTGAATCTGCACATTCATTGTGTTCTCGTGCCTTGACTGAACCTTACGCCTCGGCGATCCTTTCTGAATAACGGCCGATCCAACGCAGACGGTTCTCATATGAATCCTTGATTCGAACGAATTTGATTGATCTGTGACATCAAGCCCTCCATCCATTGGAATTCGGGATTTCTTCCTGTGATATAAGTCCTTTGAAATTGATTAGGTGTTTCAGTTAGACCACCTTCCAGTCAGGTTGCCCCCTCTTTGGTCCTGATGAAGACCCGCAAGGCCAAGGCTTAAAAATCCCTAAGGCCATCAAGACGGGTCGAAACGTCGACGCCTACTCTTTACCACCTGGGACACTTATTCAGTTTTTCGTGCAAGACCATCAATGGGGTCATTTTATGAAATATACTAACATAATTCTGTATTTAATGAATGTGACCAGGTTACTTGGATTCTGGACGGTGAATTACAACCGATCCACATTGCCTAAATTTGATTGAATATCCTTATTACTATGTACCTTCCATTTCTTGTCTTATTCACTCTTTAATCACCTTCTTTTGATGCACGTTTCTCCTTGGAGCAACCTCGTACTGTCCTATCAATATTGCAAAATTGCCAAAAGAATAAACGTATGTATATTAGTCCACAGTGTTTTGGATGTTGTCCTTTGTTAGATTGAACTATATATTGAGTATTGCGAGCTTTTGTTCTCAAAGAGTTTCTCTGTTTTCAGGCTCAGGATTAGGAAAGCATTTAACTAAGCAAAGCATATGTCTCAGATATATTGATTATTGGTCAAGGACCACTGTTTTTGGTATCAGTATTACACCCAGGTCCTTTAACCATGGGTTACCCCATTTTTGTAATGGCTACCTGTGTGCACATTTCAACTGCAAATGTGTTGAATGTGCACTTATGCGGGATACATGTAGTAAAATACCACCTACCCATTACCAGAGTCGGGCACATATGTGGCCCATCCAGGCAATGAGCAGATAGAACAAAAAGGATTTATGTATATATCCCCGCAAAAAAGGGTTGTATTCTTTGGGGTGAAGATGCTGCTGTAAAGGGGAGACCTGGAGAAAGGAATCTGCGTGGAACTCTGCCTGGAAGAACAGGAGAGGGGTTAGTATGCACCTCAAATCCTTCGTTACTGCGACTCGAAGCTGACAGTCACACTGCCATGGTCGGCTTGTCGGAAAGCCAACTTGTCATACTGATGATGGTGGAGCTTCTCAGTACCGCCCTATGGCTGCTGCCTTTCCCCGACTGCGAACTTGGCAGTCGAAGTTGTGGTGGCTGCTGTTCAGCCACTGTCTTCGGAAATGCAATCCACCCAGCTCATTATATGGCAGTCGACCCATGAAGCTCACCATGTTTGGACTGCCACCGCCGGCACAACAGTCCACGGACCGCCAAACTCATAATAAGGCCCTAAATATATCAACATTTAACAGTGATATAATGTAAATTACATTTATTTAAATGATTAAAAAAATATGTCAATGTTATGCTTACTTAGAAAACACACATATATATGTATGAGTGTATGTTTATTTAATAATTTAAAACTATTGGAATAATAATTGTAATTTATATTTTAATTAACTAATTACTAGAAACATGTAATAACATAACTATATATATATATACATATATAGATATATATATATATATATATATATACACACATAATTATTACTAACTATAAATAATAGAATGTTAATTACACAGAAACATCATAATAATATAAATGTGAACAACATAAACAAAACTATAAAATTATAGGAATAATACATATACTAGCCTCGCTTCCATCTGTGCAACAGTAGGGAAAGCTTTGGACTCAGCAGAGGTAAAATTTACTTTTCCCATCTCGAGTCTGTGCAACAGTCAAAAGTAGGGAAAGGGTTGGACTCAGGAGGGGTAACATTTACTGTTCCCACTCGAGTCTGTGCAACAGTAGAGAGAGAGTAGTTCACTTCAAACAAATAAAATATTTTAACAAATAAAATATTTTAACAACTATATTAAATATTAAGAAATATAACTATTTAAATATTTACAAATTTTTATAAATAAAAAAATACATTTTTACTGCAATGTTTAATAAATATATATTACATTAAAACAAATATTATTATCATAATTAAAATCCACACTGAAGGCCTCATTACGATGGTGGGCAGACCGCCACTGACAAGCTGTCTGTGTCCGTCCACCCAACATCCAGGCCATCAAGCCGACCACCGTATTATAATACTGGAGGTCAGGGGAAAGACCGCCACCTTCGACAGGATCCAAGATCCTGTTGGGGTGGTAGTCGGAATCCCAGCCCTACAACGGAGGCGGTGTCTGTGCAGGCACTGCCATGGGGATTAGGATGTCCCTTTTCAACTGCCTTTTCAGGCCGGTTGGACTGCCATGAAAAGACAGATGAAAATGGAAATTGGGGTTCCCTAGCAGGAGCCCACGAGAGACGGGGTCCTGCTAGGTGGCCTGGGGGGTGGAGGGGTGTGCAGACAAAATATTGAGTTGGAAATTTCAAAGTACAACAATACTGAGTCCTAAATATCGTCAGTGAGAAATTTCGACAGCAAGAATATCGTGGTCAAGAATATCGATTTGAAGGTAAGAAATATCCTTTTTTTAAATATAGAAGCCAATAATATTGTTTGCAAAAATATAGTTGTTTAAAATATCGATTTTTTTAATTAGAGATATGTATTTTAGTATGTATTTTACATGTATGTGATGTATTTTTTTGTATTGTTTATGTTTTTTAATATATGTGTTACATTTTTAGTAGTTATCAATTTTATTTTAATTGAATTTTGCGTTTTTTTTAGTTTCATAGCGGGTTGTGGGTTTGTAGGAGAATAGGGTGGGTAGTAATTTAATTATAATAAATTACTTTTTTATTTTATTTATTAATATCTATTAAATTGAGGTTTTATAGTGTTAATTGTGGGAAGTAATTTATTTTTTATTAATTATTATTTTGTTGTTAATATTAATTAATTAATTGAAAATTAAATCTTGAAATTGTGTAAATAATTTTAGGTGTGTGTTGAGAGGTTAATATGGGTAAAGGGTGGGAAGTAATTTAATTTTAATTAATTAAAAATTAGTTGTTAAATAATATTAATTATTCATTGAAACTTAAGTATGGGAATTGTGTAATTAATTTTATGTGTGTGTTATGGGGTTTATAGGGGTGTAGGGTGAGAAGGTAATTCATTTTTATGTGTTTTATTTGTAATTAATATTTATTTAAATGATAATTAATTATGTTAATTATGGAAGTACATTTTATTTTTAATTTAGATGTGGGTTGTGAATTGTGTGGTGTTATAGGGTAAGATGTAAATAAAATAAATGTATGTAATTATGTTTGTGTTTATAAATAATTTCTAACCCAAAAATGTTTGTTTGAAAAATATTTATATATTTTATTTAATATATTATTTGTAGTATTTGTGATATGTATTTAACATAATAATGTTTTTATTTTTAAAAATCTATCATATTAAATATATTCGTATTTTCATTTTTAACATATTCATTTTTTCAATTTATTTTGTTTTTCAAATATTTTTTGTTTTTAATTTTGAATTGACTTTAGTGGGAATAGTGATTTTTATCCCTCCGCAATCCAACACTTTCTCTACTTTTACACTGACTGGAGTGGGAATAATATTTTTCCCCTCTGCTATCCAACACTTTCCCTACTGTAGTACTGACTGTTGTGGGAATAGTAAATTGTACCCCTTCGCTATCCACACACTTTCTCTACTGTTGCACTCATTGGAGTGGTAATAGTTATTTGTACCCCTCCACTAACTAACATTTCCCTACTGTTGCACTGACTGCAGTGGGAATAGTAATTTTTACCCCTCCACTATCCAACACTTTCCCTACTGTTGCATTCTCTTGAGTGGGAATAGTAATTTTTACCCATCCGCTATCCAACACTTTCCCTACTGTTGCACTGACTGGAGTGGGAATAGTAATTGTTACCCCTCCGCTATCTAACATTTCCCTACTGTTGCATTGACTGGAGTTGGGAATTTAAGTTTTAATATTTTAAAATAATTTAATGTTTTATTTAATAATATAATGCTTTTTCAACATAAATGTTATGTTATTGGTATATGTGTATATATATATTTATTTGTTACGTTTTAATATAGTTTTAAATTATAAAATACATTTAAATTAATAGTTTATTAATTGTTTCACAGTAAATATAGATAATAATTAATATATATGTGTGTTGAACTTTTTTAGATTAAGTTCATTTGTTTTTTTTTGTTAAAATGTGTATTGTATTAAATCTTTTTTTTAATTAAGTTTATTTAAAAAATGTAATATTTATTATTTTATTTTATATATAAAAAGCAATATTTTTTACATCTATATTTATGTCATCAATTCTTTTTTTCCCAATATTTTTGTACTTACCTTTATGAATATAGGATGTTGATATTTTTGACATTTATATTTATGACTCAATATTGTGGTATACGGATGTTTTGGGTGTTGAGGTTTTGTCAGTGAACCCCTGGGGGGCACATGTAGGGCCCCGCAACACATCTATGCACCTTGTGCCAGGATCACAGGGTGCATTGATGTGCACAAAGTGCTTTTTACCACCGATGCTTGTGTTGCAGCCCTTTTCCTGGGCTGCGGCACATGCTGCTGTGGTAAAAAGCACTTTCTGACTGCTGTGCTGGCTGTCTCATCTTAATTGGGTGGACGGGACAGCTGACTCATTGTCCGATCGTCTCCTGCCTGATAGGATGGCGGTAGGTGGTCTGACCGACTGCCATCGTGATAAGGCCCTATACTCTCGCAATCATAGCAAATGTTATTTACAATTAAGGTGCCGTTTTCTGATCCGGGTCGGAAAGCACTCCGACCGAGCCAGATCCGGAGTGTTTTCCGACCGAGCCAGAGTCCTGCAGTCCGACCGAGCGAATACGATGCGGCCGTATGCTGCCGGACTCGGTTCGGTCGGACTCCCATAGAAGTCAATGGGAGCCTGTCGTACGACACGTACATGGGCTCCCATTGACTGAATGGGTATGTCTTGCACAAGGGCACCCCCTACAGTGGGTACGCGTCAGTGCCATCTGCACCGTACATGCCTGTGTTGGGGGACCCTTGGGTCTCCCCCTGTGTCCGAGTCGTAGGGCTGCGGGGACAGGGGGTCCGACGCGGACCCCCAAAGGCAACCACCCGGATGTTTTGCGAGCCAGAGTGTCAGGCTGTCCGACGCGTACTGGTTCGGTCATAAATTGCATCCATTGCACGCCACGGTTAGCTTACGACCGAGACGTACGGAGCGGTTCTGACTCGGAAACGACTAGGTCAGTGAGTTTCATGTAGCTCGCATCGTACTTGCTCGCTCGTACAGCTGTACGAGTCGGGTGGAAAACACGCGTAAGCCTTGTAGTTTTTCTGGCCGGATCACATTCGGTGCCCTTCCGACCCGGATCGGAATCGCCCCTTAAAAGCAGAGCACAATTAACATATGACTTAATAAATAGCACCGTTTTTAATGAATAAATATCTGTTTTTACATTTATTATTACTTAAATAACTTTCTACCTTATACTTCTACAAACTAAACAACACACACCTAAAATATATCTTAAAATATTTACTAATTACACATTTTACATAATTAATTATCAACTAAACAATTAATAGCAATTAACTTATAATAAAATAATTATATTGAATTAACTTCCCACCCTTTACCCCTACAGACCCAACAAGCTGCACCTGATATATAACTATAATATCGTAAGTACACAATTTACATAATGAATGAGCAATAAAATAATAATTAATAATTGATATTACTTATTAATTATTATAATTAACTCCTTCATACCCTTTACCCTATCAAAAACTACAACGCACACCATGGGCATCATTAGGATGCCATCCCGACATAAAAAGGGACTGCCGCCAGCACCACCCGCCGCAATGCCAAATATGCATGTTGTGCATTTGCATGCACAACGTGGCAGGCACAGCGCGGTGCCTGCCATGTTGTGCATACAAATGCAGGGGGGTACCATAGGTACCCCCATGTGCACCCCCACCCCTTAAAATTCCTGGGGGCCCACTACGTGCCCCCATTGGCAAGGTTGCCGCCACGGAAAGGCAAATCCCCACATATATCGTGATATGGACAGCGGTGTCTAACAGACACCGTCACCATATTAAAACTTCGATGAGTCGACCGGGCAGAAGACCGGCGGACGGTCTTTCCGTCCACCGGGGTCCCCCCACCATAGTAATATGGCGGGGGAAATGGAATGCGGGCGGGAGAGAATGTCGGGCGGATCGCCACCACCATGCGGGCGGTGGCGATCCGCCGGACATTCTAATTGACCCCATATATGCACAAATCAATTAATTATACAATTTAAATAATTATCAATTAAAAAATTAGAACTATTTTAAAATATTTTTGATTAATTATAATTAAATTATTTTCCACGCAATACCCCTACAAACCCCACAGCCTGCACCTAAAACTTAACGCACTTAAAAAAGTGAATTACAAAATTTACATAATTAATTTAGAACACATACACTTAATAAATATACTAAAATGCATAAAAATATTAAAAAATGATATTGGTAATATCGTTTATAAAACTATTGTTGTTAATAACATAGATATTTTTAATATCAATATTAACAACATAGATATTTTTAACATCTGAAAGAAACACGTTAGTTATAGTTTCCTTACCTTAGAATTATCCCCAGGCATCAGACTGGAGCCGGAAAGTTTTTTCGTCAGCAGTACCTCTGCGCATCGGAAGGTGGCGTCATGGTCACCGGTATGATGTCGCGGTAGCTACTTGTGCCCTCGTGCGCTGATGTCAGTTCTTTCTTTTTCCATGCCAGCCAGCGCAGATTCGGAGAGAGTGGTACCTCCAGTCACTTTTTGACTGACTATTTCTATACTTTTGTCGACTTAATTTTTTGAGTCCATCGACTTCTGGTACACGAGGGATGCCCGGCTTCAAGGCATGCGGTTCCTGTAACCAAATGATGTCGGTTACGGATCCTCACCACCTGTGTCTCTTTTGCCTGGAGCACGACCACGACTCTAAGTCATGCGCCGACTGCCGATCAACGGTGCTGAAGACTTTGTGGGAGCAGTCCCGAAAGCTGCTTAAGCGCCGGCAGTCGGTCATCACTACTCATCCAAGTCATCGCAGTTTTCGCACTTGGGGTCTGGTAAGTCGAACCATAAAAATAAGTAGAAGAAGCATTGTCGCTCTTCGACTTCTCCCCATTGGTCGGCTGACACGACGAGGGATGCTGGCGGTGCCCCTCCCGTGGCTCCATGCCTGGAGCCTGAAGGGTCGACTCTGGGCTTCCCTCCCTTCCCGGGACCTGGAGCGACTCCCGCCCAACTTCGTAAGTTTTACGAGGCCATGTATGTCATCTTTGGGCAGCCTAAACCTGCTGGTGCGCCTTCCGGCCCCGCAGACTCGGTTGAGGGGTCGAGGCCTTCTCCGCCGTCGGCTCCAGCCACGGGACCGCAGGCCCCCCTTGGATCCAGGCCTGGATCTGGATCGGCGCTGGTTGATCTTATTACACCTCCACTGTTGCCGCTTCCTCCGGCACCGCAACCACAACCGACGCTGGTCGTGTCCCAGCTGGCGTCAACCCCGGCCTCCATTCAATGTGGACCCAGAGCCGGACTGCCGACGCCCGATGCTGGATCCGGCGCCGAGTGGGGTTTTTGTGCCCCTGTTCAATCCTGAGGTCTCTTTTTGGCCATATTGGCAACCTGAAGATGAGGAGGAGGACTGGGAGGGGTCAGGTGACACTTTAACTGATCATATGGAATCTGAGCAGGACTGGAGAGAGGAACTGGGGGATGCCAGTGGTCTTGACACATCTCCTGACCTTGGCATGTTGTCTCCACCTACCGTGGCTACAGAGGAGGGATGTCATATGCAGTGGTGTTGTGTAGTGTGGTCGAAGCCCTCATCCTCGAGCTTCCTACAGTGGCAATCAGGACTAACCTCCTGACAGAGGTGCTTCAGCCGGCAGAGCCCCTGCTGCTGTTTAATGAGGCCTTTACCAACGTCCTTTTGGGCACGTTGTACAGGCCCAATACGGGGGCGCACATGGATAGGATGATTGCCCGACGCCACCACCCGATTCTCTGGGTGACCCCACTTTACTTTCCCAACACCCCACCCCAGAGAGCTTGGTGGTCCAAGCCTCCACTTCCAAGAGCGCATTCCCTACCACTCCACTGGAAAGAGAATCAAAGAAGCTGGACCATCTTGGGAAGAAAATGTTCTTTTCCGCCAGCTTGGGACTGCAGTCGGTAAACACCGCATGTCTATTGGGCCGTTAGTTCCACTCTGTGTGGGATACGGTTGTACAGGTGCTGCCTAAGTGTCCGGAGGAGGCCTGGACAGTTCTCTCCCAGGCTGTCGCCGCCGGGAGGGATGCGGCTAAGTTTACCATCCGTTGTGGGCTGGATACCGCCAACTCTCTAGGCAGGACGAATTCCACGTCTGTAGCCATTCGTCGCTACGCCTGGAGGAGATCGACTGGCTTTTTGGTTGATGTCCAGAACACCTTGATGGACATGCCCTTTGATGGCCGTCGCCTTTTTGGCAACAAAGCGTACAACGCTCTAGAGCGTTTCAAGGGCTTTTCTTGGATCTCAGGAATGTCAACCTCTTCCTCCGAAAGGAGAAGTTCAAGATGTTGAGGCTCGCTCAGGTCTTGTCTGCCCTCGACCCTGGAGACTGGATGGTAGCGTTGGACTTGCAGGACGCTTATTTTCAAATCCCCGTACTGCCGGCCCACTGGCATTACCTGCGGTTCACGGTAGGCCACGAGCATTTTCGGTTTGCTGTGCGCCCCTTTGGCCTTACCAGCGCCCCTCAGGTGTTCACGAAAGGGATGGGTGGTCGCAGCTAATCTGCGCAGGTCAGGGGTACCAGTCTTCCCCTAGCTTGATGACAGGCTGTTGAAGGCGGGCTCACCCCAGGCAGTCGTCTCACACCTCCAGACTATGGCCGAGCTCCTGCATTCGCTGGGGCTCTACATCAATGTGCCAAAGTCACACCCGATTCCCTCTCAAAATCTCTTCATCGGAGTGGTTCTGGACACGGCGCAGTTTCGGGTTTATCCTCCCAAACAGCGATCTTTCGGCCTCTATCCTGGGTTTCAGTCAGAATGACCCTGAGGCTGCTGGGCCTCATGGCCTCCTGCATCCTGCTGGCCGATCATGCCAGGTGGCATATGTGGGTCTGCAGTGGGACCTGAAGTTCCAGTGGGCGAAGCATCAGGGGAATCTGTCCGATTGGGTCCAGATCTTGGACGGCACTGCTCAACAGTTGCAGTGGTGGGTCACATACCAAGGATTGGGTCAATGGCAGATCCCTCTCCCTTCGCCAACCAGAGCAAACGGTGGTGACGGATGCATCCCTTTTGGGATGGGGCAGCCACATAGTAGAGGCAGAGATCAGAGGCCTCTGGTCTCCGGCGGAGTCCGGGCTCCACATCAAGCTTCTGGAACTTTGGGCAATTCGCCTTGCACTCAAGGCATTCCTTCCCTCTGTCTGGGGAAGAGTAGTACAGGTGTTACCGGACAACACCACCGCCATGCGTACTGCAACAAACAGGGTGGAGTCGTGGACCCTATGTCAGGAGGCCCTCTGCCTCTGGACATGACTGGAACATCAGGGCATATCCCTGGTGGTTTAACATCTGGCAGGTTTCCTGAACGCCAGGGCGGACAAACTCAGCCGCAGGTGCATGATGGGACACGAATGGCATCTTCACTTGGAGGTGGTGCAAGGTCTCTTTTGACAGTGGGGAGAGCCTTGGTTAGATCTATTCGCCATCGAAGAGAACGCGCAATGTCAGCAATTCTGCGCATTGGAATTTTCAAGGGGGCACTCGCTAGGCAACGCTTTTCGTCGCAAGTGGGGTTGCGATCTGTTGTACGCATTTCCGCCTATATCACTTCTGCCCAGAGTGCTGAAAAAGATCAGGCGCGACAGGGCCCAAGTCATTCTTGTGGCTCTGGATTGGACACGAAGAGTCTGGTATCCCGAGCTGCTCAACATGGCCATCGATCTTCCGATCAGACTACCTCTTCGGGAGGATCTGCTGTCGCAGCAGCAGGGGATGGTCCTCCACCCTAACCTGTCCAGCCTCCACCTCCTTGTGTGGAGATTGAGCGTCGGCAGTTGACGTCTTTTGACCTGCCTCCTGAAGTTTGTGATGTAATCCTGGCAGCTAGGGGTCCCTCCACTAAGACGGAATACGCCTGCCGGTGGAACAAGTTTTTGGCATGGTGCCCAGCAAAGGCTGTGGATCCCCTTTCTGCCCCTCTTTCTGAAGTTTTCTTGTTCCTTCTTTCTTTAGCCCAGCAGGTCTCTACTCTGGACACTATCAAAGGCTATATTTTGGCCATCTATGCCTTCCTTAGGCTTCCTGATCAGCCTTCTCTTTTCGATCCCCGGTTGTTATTCGTTTCTTAAAAGGCATAACTCATCTCTTTCTTCCTATCCCCTTTGTTATGCCTCAGGGGGACTTGAATCTGGTCTTAACTTTTTTAATATGAGCTCCCTTTGAGCCACTTCACAACTGTCCTTTAAGGCTTCTGACGCTTAAAACTGCTTTACTGGTAGCCATCACATCTGCCAGACGGATGAGTGAGCTCCAGGCCCTTTCCTCCAAGCCTCCTTTCCTGTCTGTCCATCCGGACAAGGTGGTTCTCAGGCCTCGTCCATCCTTCCTGCCCAAATTTGTCACTGCTTTTCACATCGGGCAGACCATCACTTTGTTTTGTGTATCAAAGCCTGTTATTCTCTGGCAAAGAAGTAGCCTCCAGTGGGGCTGCGCGCTCATTCCACCAGGGCAACGGCTTTGTTGCACACCTTTACCAAACACTACTGCCTTGACAATCAAGTCCGGAGAGACGGCTTCTCTGGCCGTTCTCTTCTCCAGGACTCTCTGGTGTGATCTTGGTTCGCAGACCCACCTCCGGGTTGGTATTGCTGGGGTATCTATTCTAAGGTGAGGAATCTATAACTAACGTGTTTCTTTTAGATGAACAAGTTACTTACCTTCAGTAACAATATATCTGTAAGAAACATTAGTTAGTTATAGATTCCTTACCTCCCCACCCATCCTCCCCATTCTGTGAACTGATTTCTAGGGTAAAGGATGTCCTTTCAGGGCCCTACTTTTGTGCACCAGTGGTCAGTGTCTTGCATGGCTCTGCGTTTCTGGTGCGGAAAGTCATGTACAGAAACCATCGACGGATGCGGAGCCGACCAACGCCACGGAAAACTTTCCGGATCCAGTCTGATGCCTGGGGGTAATTCTAAGGTAAGGAATCTATAACTAATGTTTCTTACAGATATATCGTTCCGAAGGTAAGTAACTTGTTCATCAATATTGCTTACCTTAAAATTGATATTCTTGTCAATTATATTTCTGCACACAATATATGTGCATCACGATATTTCAAACTCGATATTTCTGCATCTTGATATTTTATTTTCACTATTTTGTCAAATACCGTTATATTTATGAATCTGTACTAGGTATAGGTCATCTTCAAATGTAAAATCGAGGTATGCATGAGTCATGACTCAGAAGGAACTGGAGTGGAAATTCTCTTTTCAGTAATTCTCAGTCATACTTGAGTCCAAGGTGTAGACAGAGTTAAGGTTGATAAATTAGAAGTCTGAGCTAGTGATGTCCCTCTCCCACCACAATGTACTGAGTACTATTCAGACTGCCCACATTGGAGCCCATGTGATGGTGTCACTGTGTCACAGGATGGAAGATCTCGTGAAATCGCTGTTCTAGCCATCTCTATGTAGTTTATACACCCACTTTTGTTCCCTGATGAATAAGAAGTGGGTAGCATTGGTGATGATTGGTGGCACATTGGGTTTATCAAGGACTGTCTACCTCAGTTCCTCCACTTGATGTCCCCTTTGGATTAAGTGATTAGTGATTAGTGAGTTTGGTTGCCTGCTATCTTCATCTGAGGGTGCTCATATGCTCCATGATCCGAGTTTTCACCTTACGTGTTGTCATTCCAACATACCTGAGGCCACACAGGCAAGACATCAGATACATCAGTCTCTTGCTTTTGCAGTTTGTGTGTTGTCACTGTTCCCAAGGTCTATCTTTACCAATGTCAATCTCAGTTGAATGTGTAGTCTGTGCGCAAACACTGCAAGACCCGCATGGTAAATGCCCTTTTACAGGGGGCAATGCCCAGAGTGTGTCCTGCCTGATGGTATTCAACACTTTTTGTCTTGTATGTACCAGCTTATATTTCAGATTGCTGTTCCTTTTAAAAGCAAAAAGTGGAACCTGGACTGATCTTTCCTTTCGGTTAGAATATGCCAATTCTAACTAATTGATTTTTTGATCAGACTGGAGAAAGTGCAGAGTTTTTTCACACACACCATTCTCCCTGTGGATTCTTTTGGTTGACAGATTTCCAGGAGTGCCTATTAATTGTTATTGCAGGCTCTCTTAGCTGATTCCATCCGAGTGGAGACCGGTGCTGTCTGTCTAACAACTGACATGACAATGTCCTGGCATGTTCCTTGTATTTTTAAACATTGGAACAATTGCACTTGAGCCGCCAAAAATGCCTAAAAGGGAGATTGTCTCTCAGTGATTTCGGGTAGTAGCTTTGGTAGGGCAGTAGAGCATTTTGAGCCATTGGCTTGTTGTATACCTACGCGCTGGGGGTACGCACCGTACATACACGGGTGGGGGTACGACTCGAACGTACAGGGGTGTACATACACGGGGGTTCGACATGTACAGGGGTGTACATACACGGGGGTTCGACACGTACAGGAGTGTACATACACGGGGGGTTCGACACGTACAGGGGTGTACATACACGGGTGGGGGTACGACTCGAACGTACAGGGGGGTACATACACGGGGGTTCGGCGCATACTCACGGGGGCTGGGGGGGGGTACGGTGCATACTCATGGGGGCTGGGGGGGTACGGCGCGTACTCACGGAGGCTGGGGGGGGGGGGTACGGCGCGTACCGGGCCCCCTATTCTGGTCATTTTGCGGCGTACTTCACTTTTCCGGCACTTTTTGGGTGCCGTAAAAATATTGCCGTCCGGACTGCTGTCGGTTCGAATCGTACTTCCTGGGTCGTGAAACGCTGCCTGACAGCGTCCCGACGTCACGTCGGGGCATTCCCGGATCACATTCGTATGTATATTATCGTCGGACGGTGTTTTTTACGATTCGTACGGAAATGGTGTTTCCATGCGAATCGTACTTCCATGTTTGTAAAGTTTTACAACCGGGTACGAGTCGGACGGAGAAAACGCTCCGACCGACGGTTCGTACCCGGTTTTTCCAGGATCGTAATCGGCACCCAAGTAGTTGGTTTTTACTTCAAAGGAACATCCACCAAGAGTCGTAGAACATCCTTTGTATCCTGGAAGTAGGTAGGAATCTCAAAAAACAAGGACCTCACAAATAAATCCACAAATTGGGAGAGAGGTTCTAAAAGAGAACCAATCCCAGAAATGATCAGTTTACCCAGAGGTGGCTGCTGAAGGTGGTGGATTTTAGGCAGGGCCTCAAAGTACGGTGTGACCGGGTCATTAGTTATCAGGAAGTCCGCTTCCTTTGAGTTCACCCAGCCATTATCTTTAGCTTCCTCCACCATAGACTCCATGGCAGTCGATAATCTTTTCATTGGTCACACTTGAGAGGACGGTATGAACTCCTCATATTGAGTTGTGTGCGGCACTCTGCCTTTTATGTTGTTTTGTCCACGACAACCATTGCCCCATCTTTATCCGCCGGTTTAATGATGATAGAGCCCTCCATACTCGAAGTATATACAGCTAAACGTTCTTGCCTACAGAGATTATAGAACTATTGTTTCTTAATTCTAGTTCTAAGTTCTAAATCTTTCAGGACCGCTTTCTCAAAGGTTACCACCTCTAGAGGGACCAGTTGGGCTGGGGGATTGAAGGTTTGTGTTCATTAGAGCAGTTTTCATATTGTCTTCAGTGTTCTCCTCCAAAACATATTGCGAAATTATTGGGTTAGTTCTTGATGAATTTGGAATTCATTCCCATTGTAGGTAGGAACAAATCCAAGTCCTCTATTAAGCACCTTCTGATCATAGGCATTCAACATTTGGCTAATGAGATTCACGACCAAGGGGCAGATTCCGATGTCGGACAGACTGGAGTCCGCCCGACATCGGACAGGAACTGGAAGCGAACAACTTATTGTCATTGGTTCCAGATCTGCAAGTAGAATACGACCGAACCCTGTTAGGTCGCAATCCTATACTTGACAACGGGAGCATGAATTCTGAAATGCGAGTGAATTACCACCCTCTTGTAGAGGGTGGTAATTTGCGAGTGTTTTGCGACCGCAATTGTGGTCGCAAAACATTCAGGCATGGCTTTGGGTTCGCTATTAGGAAGGGAACGCCCCTTCCTAATAGAGACTCGCAATTGCTAAATAGGGAGTCGCAAATAAATTGTGACTCACTATTTAGGAATTGTACATGGCCCTGTGACATTTTGCATGCGCAAACGGGTCGCAAACCCGTTTGCGCATGCAAAATAGGGTTGTACATATGGCCCTTAGTCACTAAGAGGTCTATTAGGATGGTGGTCGGAAAATCACTCCGACTGCCATGGTAGTGGGAAAACACCGCCCTCTAGGACTGCGGCATAACCGCCAGACCAATTAGTATGCTCCGCAGTCGAAATCTGACCGCGGCGGTACGATCGCGGCATTTAACATTGTGGCAGTTGCTGCTGCCAGCAGCATCGCTGCGATGTCCAAAAAGCATGTCGAACATATCCCTGCACTGCGTGCAGTGCCTGCCACCTGGTACAGGGACATGTAGGGGGGTTAGCTGCATCCCCACAGATGAGGGGTACGTCCCCAGGACACTGGTGTATGTCCTGTATATGAGGTTAATCCGTTTAATCTCCAAATATGAATAAATAAATTCAAACCAAATGTTTCACTGGCATTGATATATTCTTTGTTCAATACCTTTCCTTCTCAATTTAAACTCATTTGTAGTTTAGACACTACATATCCCAACATGCATTTCACTGGTCCCAATGCATTTCAGCCGTTCGGGCCTTCATCTGGGGGCAATCTGTAACTAAATTATAAGAGCCATCGCTCAATATACTGGAGGAAAACCACCTTTGGAAACCACTTGTTAAACTTAATCAGAAAAAACAATCTGATTTTTACTTAGTTTTCTTTACATGATGTGACCGGACGCATCAAACTGGTGAGTGGTGTAACGTGCTGCATCAATCAAAAGGCAAAATGTAAACGCGTGTCTAACTCATGGATGTTTTTGAAAAACTATGTTAACGTGTCCTCGAAGTGCCCCAAGTGGCTACATAAGACCATGTCTTACTGTTTATTAGTTCGTGCACCGGCCCCATTTTAGCAGTCCAGTTCCGCGCGCCAGGCATCGTGCGGACTGCTACTGGCGGAAAAGTGGCGGGCGGGAAGTCTCCCTGCCGCGGTCATCACTGCCATGCTAATGGGACCGGCGGTTTTCTGAGTTGCGATCGCGGGCGGGTGACCGCTGCCGGCCCGGCAGATGCCACCGCCGGCCCGGCGGCAGCCATCTGACCACAATCCTAAGAGACCCCTTAGTTACCTATATACATTTATATTTTCAAACACTTTACGAAAAAGTAAACTAAATTAATTATCATGTATTTAACTGTTGTAAGAAGATTTATTACAGCTGGCCATTTTATTTTCCTATGTTCTGTATTTGTACCTGAAAATGAAGGTTACCTATGCTGCTCTTGATCATTAGCAGTGCTTGTGGATCTCAATTCTTGCTCAAAATATAATGATTTCAGGAGCATAATTTGAAGTCCAATTTCCACAAGGTTTTAAAAATCAACCCAACAGGAAAGAGTTCTGTATTTATATTGAATGAGAAGTCATAAGAGGATCAGGCATGGATTCAAAGAGATATTGTACTGGGGGCTATTTAGCTAATGGGAAAATGAATGTGGATGACTTTTAGTGGTTGTTTTTAATGTTGGTTACGTACTTAATGTAATTGTAGTATTGTCTACGTGTTTTATAATTTTAAGTAATTTAAATAAAAATAATGTATGCTACGTATTTGCCATATTTTTTCATCTCACTATCTACATGCCTAAGGGCAAAAATGTTAAGCCACAGAGTATGGTTTATTTGTTTAATACATTTTGCTGAGTTTTTGTGCTGGTATGTTTCACAGACCTGTGTTCCAGAGGCATTCAATCACGTCAAAATTGTACAGGCTCCAAAAGACTGGCCGACTAAGGGAAAAATCACTTTTAAAGATTATCAAATGAAATATCGAGAAAACACTCCAGTTATCCTAAAAGGGCTAAACTTGACTATTAATGCTC
The DNA here is from genome assembly GCF_964204655.1 of Triturus cristatus. Classification (NCBI taxonomy): domain Eukaryota; kingdom Metazoa; phylum Chordata; class Amphibia; order Caudata; family Salamandridae; genus Triturus; species Triturus cristatus. Next base: position 575,208,535 of record NC_140595.1, on the reverse strand, counting down.
AGGAATCAGTTGGGATTGTTGGGCGGACTGGCTCTGGTGAGACATTTTCTCTCATTTCATTACATAACTGTATCTTATGTTTTAAAAAAGCTATATGCTTTGTTCTTCATTTTGTCTGCTCTAATGTAATTCAAACACATTGAACATAGAGTTATGTTACAAATCTCACAAGACGAAGTACATGCAAATTAAACCACTTTCTATGTCTTCCTCTGGTTGTCCACCACCGCACTGTCTCAATGACATCAAACAACTACTCATTCCAACCTTTATTGAATTGCCACCACTCAAATGTGCCAAATCAGGTATACAAATTCAACCCTTGTTTTCATTAAGCAAAAAGAGCTGGTATACACATATTAAAAACTCTACTACAGTCAAAAGAGAAATATTGTCCGATTCTTAGCCACCCGAAAAATAAACCTTAACATAACACATAATCTCTTTTTAAAAACATTTTTAAATTATATTTCCCAGACAACGGTTACAACAAAAAAGAAAAAGCTGCACAATCACAGGTATAAGCATTACAAATAACCCTATGTACAGTTAACCATATAATTCCTCTAGTAAAAAGAAGACAATTATTTACGCCAGCGCAACATTAATTAAACATTCATATTGCATGATAGCAAGAATATAGAGAAAGCATAGGCAATTTATGTATCAGACCTACTCCATCAAGGGGCCCCAGAATTTCCTGCCCTGTTTCCCCACTCTCTGTCCCTTGCATTTGTACAGTGCCAACTCCAAATTACATATATGGAGCATCCTAGCATACCACGTTTGATACGCCGGAGGGTCAGCATCCTTCCATTTTGATGCCATCAGCTATTGGGCTACTGCCATTGAAATAAGACAAAAATATACCTCTGTCGATTCTAATTGTGCTTTCTCATCAAAACCTAATAGCATCATAGTTGGCGAAGTAGGCACATCTTGTCGTAGCACCTTATGCTAAAAAATGTCAATCCTCTTTTTCAGAAGGTTTAGCTTACTGCACTCAAAGAACATATGAACCAGATCTGCAGGGCCTTGCCCAAATCTTGGGCAATCATCATTTTCCCTTTTGCCCCATCCAAACAGTTTTGCCGGGGTAAAATACAAGTTGAAAACTGTTTTGAAGTTATGGGCCTTCAGATTGGCGGAAAGAAATACTTTCTTTGAAAGAGCCAATGACCTGCTTAGGTTAACGTCCTGGTTCTCTAATTTGGCTGCTCAGGTAGTTTCAGTTTTTACTAAATCATCCGGAGTGGCTTTTATCAGAAAACAATATATATCCTTAATTCAGCGGCTTTTGTATAGGATGGTTTCTAGCAACGGGGTCCTATCTATAGAGGTGATATTTGATATGAAAGTCTGATGGTTTCCCTGATTTGGACATACTTAAAGTAAGATCTAGGGTCGATTTTATACCACTCTTGTAGCTCTAGAAAATAAATTATACCATTCTTCTCTAAGACATCCCCTATTTTGCTAACACCGGCCTGTTCCTAATGTTTACCAATTCCATCATAGAGAGAGGCCGGAAAAATTGGTGATCGCCTCAGGGGTAGGTATCTCTGGAGCCTGGGAATTTCTAACAGCATGCAGACTTTATGCCATACATTCCAACCCGATCTAAGAGGCTTAAACCGTGTTTTTTATAGTAACTAACCTCCAACTGCCAGAGTAAAACCCCTGGTGCTGCTCCACCTATGGCCAGCTCAAAAATTGAGAGAGGGACTTCGCATTCCTGTGCACCCAAGCATGTTTCTGCCCCCATATTCGAATTAAACAGAATAGCCATTTGTTGCAACATTGTGGCCCAATAATAATATAGTAGATTGGGGAAGGGTCAGGAATTTCAATGAGCGCCTGACCTTCTGATAATGCCAGATAAATTGGGAGAATATTCCATCCAGTTTTTTAAAGAAAGCAGACTCCGGCTCTAACGGGATACAGTGAAATAGATATAATACTTTCAGGAACATAGTCATTTCGAGCACGTTTCACCTTCCTATTAAAGACATATGTAATGTATCCATTCTTTTTAGGTCTCTGCTGATTTTGTCTATAAGGGGAACAGAGTTCGTCGCCCAAATGGAACCCACGTCTGCCGAAATGCCGATCTCAAGATAGGTAACTACCTCGGTCCTGCGGGGATCCTGACAGATAAGACTTTTGGTGCAGTCAATCCTGGTCTTATCGGAGTTCAGGCATAATCCCAACTGCCTACCGAATTCCTTGGCCAAAACTTTGATCCTCGTAATTGCTCCCAGTTGGTCGGGGGTAACGACAGCTATGTCATCAGCATATGCCAAGACCTTGGTTTTATACCCTGACCACTACTGGTTTGATTGACTGGTCTTGCACAACTGACCCAACGAGCAGATCGATATATAATGTGAAGAGAATCAATGAGCAAGGGCATCCCTGTCTTGTCCCTCGAGCTACCACAATCCTTTTGGACTCCTTACTCATCAATTGGATCCTAGCGTATGGCTGTGAGTACATAGCTCTTATAGCCATGAGGATTCGTCGGCCAAACCCGTTGGACCTTAAGTTGTCCCATAAATATTCCCACTCAACCCGATCAAAAGCTTTTTGAGCGTCGATGAGAATCAAAGCCATCTGTTCTTCCGAAATTTTTGCTATGTCAAACAGGGAGATTACCCAACGTATGTGATCCGTGGCCTCACCCTGGAATAAAACCATGTTGCCATGGACTCACCAATGAGGCAATAACTTTGCCAAGTCGAAGCGCGATGATCTTAGAATATAGTTTCTCAACGGCATTAATCAGGGAGATGGGTCGATATGAAGCTGGGTCCTCGGCAGGTTTCCCTTTCTTCAAGAATACGACTATGTCAGTGCCTTGCCAGGATTGAGGTGGCTGACCCTTCTTTTGTACGACCAAGAACAAATCCAGGAGCAAAGGGGTTAGCTCCGGCTGGAGTACTTTATAAACTTCCATCTGAATCCTATCGGGGCCTGCCGCTTTCCCGCGGCCTTCGCCTGGAGTGCATCAGTGACTTCACTAAGCGAGATATTTGCCTCCTATTCCTGCAAAATAGGAACATTTATATCATCTCTGAGCCCAGCAGTTTCTCATGATTTATCCTCAGTCTGAGGTCCCTGTAAAATTCTGTGAACACACTAAGAATATCTTGAGGATCTGTTGCCAGGGTCCCCACTTTCCTTTTTGCTCTCACAATGTTATTTGTAACTGCCTTTTGTCGTAGGCGTAGTGCTAAATGTTTGCCTGTGGTCTCCCTGTACTCATAGTTGTCCCTGGTATAGGTTTGAAATGCTTCCGCCACTGATTTATTGTAAATATCATTAATTTCTGCCTTTATCTTTATGACCTTCAATTGCAGCTGAGTTTGTAACTCCATCTGTTTTTGAGTGATTCCACACGCGTGGTCCTCCCCACACTTCGTCAGCTGATCTGTTAGTCGGAGCAATTCCTCTCGCTGCCTCTTCCTACGTGATCCAACAAAGCTGGCAACCTCCCCCCTTAAGCCAGCCTTAAACATGTCCCACACTATTTCTCTGGAGGCACTAAACCTATTTATTTAAAAAAACTGTTGTGTCCATCCCCTTATATGCTCAATGAACCCCTCCGTGACCAGTAATTTCCTATTAAAGGTCCACTTGGTTAGACATCTTTGATGCCCCTGAACCGTAACTTCCAGCATCAAGGGGTTGTGATCCGACAGTATTTTTAGCATCTTTAGCACCATCAACAAGGGCATTGGTAGCAAAAAAGAATGTCTAGCCTAAAGTACTTCCTATGAGGACATGACAAATAGGTATAGCCTAAGTCCCTTTGCTTCCTACAGGCCCATATGTCGATTAGCCCATGGCTAGAGTTCAGAGCAGCTAATGCTTTATAAACTTGTGGCTTTCTCCCCTGATATTCCTTAGTGAAGGGGCCACTTGCATCCAAATGAATTGTGAAATCCCCACACATAATATGGGGGCCCAGCCAGGAGTCTAGCTCTTACTCCAGTTCCTCGAGCATCCTGGGGACAACGGATTTGAAACATGGATTGCGACCCCTCTAGTCGTAGTAGTCTGGGAAGAGCAAGCTACCTGTGTGTATCCTGGGACTGTGTTGAGCCCTTGCTTCTGCCATGGGATGTGGGTTTCTTGTTGGCATATCATATCTGCCCTCAGAAATCTAAGTGCCTCACTCAACCTAGCTCTCTTTCCCCTATCATTTAGTCCCCCAACATTAATTAAGCAAATAGCTAACCTCCCCATTACTAAAACATTTTAAACATCCAAATCGATATTTATTTTTTTTGTCCTCATTTGCCTCTGAAAAAAAAAAACATTCCATTTGCACCTGTGAATGGAGTACCATGTCCTTTTGTGCTGGAAGCAGGGAGAGAGAAAAGAAAAGGAGACGCTAGCTTCGACCTTTACCACCCTTGTTTGTTTGAAGCACCATCTTCCATCTTCCGCTCCCTCGCTATCACTCCCCTGCTTACCCCTATGAGCCGAAACACAGAATGGGAAGCGAAGGGAGACCAGATAGCCAGACGAGGCAGAAAAGGCATAATCATTGGACTTCGTTGTACATTTGTTGCTCACACCACACCAAAAAAGGAGACCAAAAATTATGCTTTTTAAAGGCCTTCATATCCAATCTGGCAACATATTTCATAGAGGTTAACCAATCAAAAAACCTGGGAGGTGATACAGCTATCCACTGTTTACAAATTTCTCTACGTGCCATCAACATAGAGTAGAAAAGCAACCTTGCCTTGTTATCTGTAATTCTTTCGGGGGAATCTGCACATCCAAAAATAACCGACAAAACGCTTACCTTAATGTCAGTATCCAACATAGTGGACAAAACCCTACTCACATCGGTCCAGAATGGCTGGATCTCGGGACATTCCACAAACATATGCACATCATCCTCTTTTAGACAACCGCACTTAGGGCAAGCTACTTCTCTTCTCCCAAACTTTGACAACCTCTGCGGCGTCCAATAGGCTCTGTGAATGGAGAAAAGGTGATTTCTTCTGAAGGTGTGCAGGTTTTACTATTTTAAATAACATAGACATTGATACTTGCCACTTATTTTCCAGCGAAGACTCCGGCAAGCATCTTCCCCACAATTCCGTTGGCAGTGTAAAAGCCCCATCTTCCAATTCCACCATCAACCAGTATATTTTTGCGAGCTCCTTTTTGAGTACTGCCTCGTCCAAAAGTCTGTCTTCCAATTCGTTTGATCTTCCTATCACCGAGCCTGGATCTTGGAACCAACTTTGTATTTGCATATATTTAAATCTGGACACCTGCTGTTCCGATAGATGGTTACACGTTTCCCAGCGTATGAAATGGCCATCTTGTGTAATATGGTTCCATCTTGTTAGACCTGCCTCTCTCATTGGTCGAGCCAGTGCATCTTTTGTCCAGACCGTTGAGCCTGGTGAGTCCAAGATAGGAGCCATTTGGCTGTAGTATGGTATTTTTAAGGCTTTTCTGACCCTATACCAGGTCTCTGCCAGGCCTCTCAAGATCTTTAGCCTAACTTTCTCAAAATATTTATGGTCAGCATATTTGAACATTAAGCCCAGACTACCACCTGGCTCCTGCCTCAACATTACTCCCAGCAATCTCCCAATCTCTGATAGTGTGGGTGTGTTTTTTAGTAAAAAGGCCCAAAAATAGAATAGCAAGTCCGGCAATGGTAGGCCCCCTTTCTCCACCCTCCTTCTTAATTTCTTCCAAGCTATTCTGGGGCCTTTGCTGGACCAAATAAAGCTACTGCTGATTTGACCTTGCAGTTTTTTAAGCGCTTCGCTTTCGAAAGGAAGGGGGATAGTATCAAACAAAAAGGTTAATTTTGGGAGGATCATCATTTTTATTAGGTTAACCCGACCTAATAAGGTAAGCTGGAGATGTGCCCAAATTTTTAAGAGCCTGCAAATCTCTTTTTTAGCCTTCTCAAAGTTGATTTTGGTTAGTTTAGAAATATCTTGTGGAATCATGACTCCCAGATATATCATTGCTTCCCTATTTGCTGCTTCCCCTACTCCTAAATTCCAACACATGACCTCAGTCTTGCTCCTATTTATATCGTAGCCCGATTTTTTCCCAAAGTCTGTTGTTAGTATTGTAATATGCCTTAAGGTGTTTTGTAGGTTAGTTGTGTAGATGAGAATGTCGTCTGCATAAAGACCCAATTTCCTACTCCAGCCCTCATATTGGAAAGGTATGATTTCTGAATCCTCCCTGATTTTTCTGGCTAGGTACTCTATATATAGGCTAAACAGGAGTGGCGTTAGAGAAAGAAGTGAAAGCAGCGTCCGCTCAAGCTGACTCCACCGGTGCTGATACCAATTGAGGTAGGAGGAAGGTGGTATATGGGGACACACCGGTAGAGGGGGTTTTTAGATATTCGCTCCAAAGCTTAGTTAAGACGCTGGAAAAAGGGGATAGCCAGCAGGCATTTGAACACTTGAACTCTAGGTAGATCTCCGTAAAATGGGAGAAGAGGCAGAAGGGGGAGAAGGGAGAAAAGTAGAAAGAGGGGAAGGAGGGAGAGAAGGTGGAGAGGGCAGAGAAAGACGAGAGAGAAGGATGCTCTGAAACCTTATATACCACAGTCAAGAATCTGATACCCTCTGACCCTAAAACAAAATATAAGAAGCCTTCACTAAGGAAGAGGTCACAGGTAGGCCTGGGCAAAATTTCCGTTCCGTTCGCGGAATTTGCGATAATTTGGCATTTCCGTCAAAATTTCCGCATTCCGCAGCTTTGCGATAATTTTGCTCTTGCTCGCGCTGTAAAATAATACATTCTCGCGCGCGCGCGATCGCCTTACCTGAATCCCCGCGTTTGCCGACAAGGTTTCCCGATCCGGTCGCGTTCTCCATGAGATGTTGTATTGTTTTAGCCATTTGCGCTGTCTCGCGACAGTTCGCGTCCGCAGTGACGTCATGCGTCACGCGATCACGTCTTTCTTCTCGCGATCATGCACCGCGAGACAACTGAAAATAAGATGGCCGCGCCCGCGAGCAACCGCAGGGGTAAGTTAGAGACCCGCAACCATGCAGAAAATATCGCGAACGGGCGGGAAAAAAACTTCCGCATCTTCGCGATATTTCCGCTTGTTTGCGGAGATTTTTAACATTTTCGCGATAATTTGCGAAAGTGGCTTCCGCAAATTCCGCCCACCCCTAGTCACAGGACCATAAAGTAAACAGTAAAAATTACCCCATCTCTCAAAACTTATTTTAAAAGATCTTAATTCTGGGTGAGAGCACGATAGCGTGCACAAATAGCGGCCAGGAGAAAGACGCTGTGAGAAAGCTAGCATCTGAAACCCTCCCAGGTGGTCTAGGTGAGATGGGTCATGGAGGAAGAATGCCTCAGTCAAATCCCGCCACTGATACAGGCAATCAGCAATCTCTTAAAAATCTAGAAAGCTTAGCCCATATTTCTGGAAACCCAAACAGGGCCCTAAACAACTAGAAAAGGAGGACTCATCAGTCGGAGCACTGTTAGCGGTATTATCGGCTGAAATTAAAAACAGATTTGAGATATCAGAGTCCAATCAGTTAGAGATAAAAAAAAAGGCCTGTGAAGTAATGGAAAGGAAGATAGACAACCTCAGCTGCAGAACAACAACATTAGAGGAGGAGGTCAAAGAGCTTAGGGAAACGGTACAGGCAAATTGCCCTGAAATTGACAAGCTGAAGACTGCAGAAAAAGAGAATATGGATAGAGTCGAAAGGCTGGAGAATTGCCAGAGATGAAATAATCTGAAAATTCTGAAAGTGCCCGAAGGCAAAGAGGGAGATAACATCAAAGCATATGTTGTAAAATTGATTAAGAACAAGCTTCAGATGGAGGAGTCAGAAGAGGAGATAGCAAAAGATATAGAACGTGTCTACAGAGATCCTTTCAGACTTAATACAAACAGGTCAGGAACATTTTACTTAATTTCTTAACTTATTCTCTGAAAGAGAAAATTCTGTCAAAAGCCCTGGGGATGAAGTCAATTGAGGTGGACGGTGTCAGATACAAAATTAGATCAGACGTCTCTGTTACCACCTCTAATAGGCAATGGGAGATGGGGCAAACGATTGACAGATTAAAGAGCCTGGGAGCCTCGGTACAGCTAAGATTCCCTGCTTTTTTAAAGGTTATGTTAAATAACATGATGCACACCTTTCACTCTGTGGATAAGCTGGACATTTTCATCAAAAGCTCACAACCAGGAGGCTAGACCTCTCTCTTGAATATTATCATACCATCCAAGAAAGGGCGTACAAATTCTCTCCTTAACCTAAGGGTATGAATTCCTAAAATTTAATAAAAAGTTAAGGGCAAACTCACTTAGGTACATTTCTACACTTTACACTTATTTAATTAACACGTAAGTTCTGGGGGGGGACCCATATGGCTATGGGCCATGTAGAAGTAGGGGAGGGTTTTCCATGGGGAGGGGGATTTCGGGGGAGCACAGGGTGGGGAGCAGTGGGTAAAATACAAAAAAAAGATCCTCTATGGCCTCTAAAGTGTTTCCAGTAATAACCAGGTTTCCTGTGCCTTGGTGTTGGGTTTTTAATTTCCAAGAAAGATGGGTGAGATAAGAGGGGATGTAACAAAAATCCTTTAGTGGAATGTTAACGGCCTCAGGGTACGAGGGAGACGGGACAACATTTTACAATATTTAAAAGACTGTTCAGCCCAGATTATTATTGTGCAGGAGACGCACCTATCGGAGGAGGAGGGCCTGGATCTTTTCAAGTCCCAAAATTGGATCTCCCAAGTAGTTTGTACATCTCAAACGGCCGTAACAAAAGGGGTGGCGATCCTAGCAAAGAAAGGGTCACAAGTGGTTTTCGGGGCCCAGATCTCTGACAAAGCTGGAAGGTGGTTAGTTGTTAAGGCTAAGGTCTTGGGTCACGCGTTCACTATAGTGGGATATTATGGCCCAAACCAGGATGACGTCTCTCCTTTAGGTGATCTATTAGTGGAATTAGTAGATTCTCCTGATCCAATTATCATGGCTGGAGACTTCAACGCTGTTTTGGACCATACCCTGGCTAGAACTTCACGTAGCAGAGCATGTGTAAATCCAAAAATGTCAACGCTTATTAAGCAAATAATGGCCCAGCTGGGGCTCTGTGATATCTGGAGACAGAAGGCGGGGCAAAAATACAGACACCAGTCCAGGATAGATCACTTCCTTATTGACAGTAATCTGGCACATTGGGTTCAGAAGGTTGAGCATGTGGGAGTTCATCTGTCGGACCACTCTGCAGTGATTTTACACCTAAAATCATATGAGACAGCCTCCCAATCTAGATGGACTCTAGATTGCACAATTTTGCAGGAAGAAGGTATAGCAGCACTGACCAGAGAGACAGAAGAGTTTTTTCATTTTAATTGGGGGTCAGCAGCAAATGGAATTATTTGGGACGCTTATAGAGCTTTTTTGAGGGGAAGATTAGGGACATTGGCTGCTGAAAAAAGGTGTAGCTAGCATAAAGAGGTGTCAACAGTCCAGGAACAGGTTCGGGCCTTAGAGAAAGATCAGACTGACCCTATGATAGATGAAGAAGCCCGGGAAACTCTGTCACAAGAAGTGCAGGCAACAAAATCCAATTTGGCAGTAATTCTACACGAAAGGGTGAGAAGAAAATGGGAGGCCAGTTGACTGGCCCATTTCGAATAAAGTGAAGGCTGTAGTAAGCTGCTGGTCTGGAAGGTCAAAAAAGATCAGGTGAAAAACAGGATTGACCAGGTTAAAATGCGAACACACAGTTGTCCTTATTTGCGACAATAAGTAGATTGAGCTTGCTTTTCATAGCTACTACAGCAGGGTGTATCAAGAAGATCTAAAACCTACCCAAGATGAGGTCAAAGCATGGTTAGGATAGGGCTCAAGTAACATCCTTACAGCTGATAAGAGCAGGCATTTGAATCGGGAGATTGGGGAGGGGGAAGTAGAGCTTGCACTAAGACAAGGGAAGAAAGGAAAAGCTCCTGGTCCCGACGGTTTGCCCCTTGAGGTCTATAAAGCACTGGCTAGTACACTAAAACCTATCTTTGTAGAACTTTTTAATGATTTCTTTATAAATGGGGCCGAAATGCCGGCCACATGGAACAACACAATTATCTCCCTAATTCTGAAGCCAGGCAAATGTCCAATAAATTGTGATTCGTATCGGCCAATATCTCTGCTAAACTGTGATTACAAGATCTTTGTGAAGATATTGGCTGATAGGTTAAATGGACGCATGGCGGGGATGGTCCATACAGATCAAAAAGGGTTCATACGCGGTAGGTCTGTGAAGGAGTTGACTTACTCACTAATAGGCTCGATAGATCTAGCAACCGCTTATGAGCTTCCACTTGTGGTAATAGCTTTAGATGCCACTAAATCTTTCGACCGGGTCAACTGGGTCTTTCTACAGACAGTGGTAAAATCTGTAAATCTCGGCCGAAACTTCTGCCGAGCATTGGAAGCCATCTATAGGTCGCCAAAAGTAAGAGTACTGATTAATGGCTCCCTGACGGATCCCGTTCTTATTAGTAGAGGCACGAGACAGGGGTTTCCCTTATCACCACTCCTGTTTAATCTATATATAGAGCATCCAAATTGATTGTTATACATTTTTTAATTATGCACACTTTTTCCTGTCTCCCTACTTAGGTTATGCAAATCATGCTGCTTTTTGGGGGGTTTTCTCCCCCCTCCACCCCCCTCCATCCCTCCCCCTCCCCCTTCCCCCCACCCCCACTCTTTCCCCCCCTTCCCCAGCCTCCCCCAACCCCAACCATCCCACCTATCCCTGCACCCCCATTCAGAGAAAAGAGAGACCTATGTCAGTCTGTAGAGGATGATAAATGGCGGCGCCCCTCCCAACTGGGGGCTTATTCGTGTCCGTGTGTCCCTATCAGGTGTCTCTGTACCCCTTCAGTAACCTCAAGAAAATGATAGCTTATGTTATGTGAACATCTCCATATAATTCCCCTCTCTTTTTTTTCTGAATTGTTTCCCCTAATTGTTTCCCCTAATTCCTTACCCCTACCGTAAAGATTTGTGAATCTAATCCCTCTCTGTTTTAAAAAAAGACATTAGCGGATTTTCCTTAGCGCCCCCCCCCCTCCGCCCCCTGTTTTTCTTTTTTTTTTTTAAGATTTAAATTTACCCTCTGGTTTCTATCAGTTTACGTTAGGGGTCCTAGGAACCCACCTGGGACCTTCGACCATATAGACAATATCTATACAAACACCTAAATTATACGGTTATACAATTATACCCCGTCTGAAGTAAAAAACGCTTTAGCCTTGATTTCTGAGGTAAAAAATCTGGTTCGGTCACCCCAGATTACTTTCAAGCGGGCCAGGTTCAATAGGAAAGCCTGTGCCCCTTTCTCCTGGAAAGGTTTAATCATTTGGCGCAAGCACCTTCGACGTTCAACAGTAATATGACAAACGTCTGGTGTGGTAAAGAATGAAAAGACATCCCCGACCCGCTGAGTCTCAGGCCTAGCCTTTTCAAAGATGTTCTGTCGCAGCAGGAAGTTTCCAAAATACACCAGGAGCGCTCGTGGGTTGGCATCAGGGTTAACTGGTTGCCGAAGAGTAAAGGGGACTCAATGCGCCCTTTGAATTTCATCGGGCCAGTTCTAACCTTCTAGTTCTGGAAAGGACTTTTGCAGCAGCTCGACAAGTACATTCGGACATCCGATCCCTCTTTCCCTTCAGGAATTCCTAGGAACCACAGATTATTCCGTCTCTGATGGTTTTCGTTGTCCTCAAGCTTCCACTGGATGTCGATTAGTTGTGACTTATGTGCTTCTGCTTGGCCCTTGGTGCCTACGATGTCTGTCTCGAAGGCAGCTGTTCTTGACTCAAGGTCCGTCAGCCAGTCGCTGATGGGGTTGCATGTTTTGGCTAATTTCCTCACTGCCCCCTGCAGTTAACCGGCTGCAGCTTGTGAGTGTCTGCTTTCCAAGCGAGCCTCTTCACGGTGAGCAATCACGCATTGCAAAACAGTATCCAAGGTGGGAGGCACTACAGACTGGCCTTCAAGGGGGACCTTATTGTTGTCCCTAACCAGTTGATCACCCGGGGCATATTCCCACTTTAGGTCCCTGTACCTCTGATTGTCTATTCTGCCCATTTTGTTGTGTGTCTTCCATGTGGTCGCTGTCAAATCCACTCCACGTTTGGCTGGTAGACTCTCCGTCACACTTGAATCTGTATTAGACCCTGAACCTGATCCCATATCTGACCAAGTGGCATCCGATAGGGAAAAAAAGAAATCGTTAGCCTCAGAGTTCTGCTCCTGGTCACTACGATCTCCCACTTTCTTGGAACTACGTGCCCTGTGGTGGTTTTAATTCTCATGCAGATCCGAACATAGTAAAGCTGACTCGGCCTCCCCTGTTAGTCCAGCATGCTCCCTAGTGTGGCCTTTGTTCCCATCCTTGGCCATATCTTATGTGATTGGATCACCTTTGTTCAGAACTTGGGCACCTTATGAGACATCCTGCCCCTGCGACTGTTACTGGGAGGATAGCCCTGAAGAGCCCCCATTGCTGCTTTTATCCGTCTCTTCCGTACTCATTCCCATGTTACCCTCGGCTGCTGGCTCCTGGGTTTGGTCACCTTTTTCCTCCACATACTGCATTTGGGTACCCAGTGTTCTCCCCCCAGTTACTGCGGCAAATTCCTGACATATCGCCCGATGTCTCACCCAATGTCTCGTTCTCCCGGCTGCCCCCAATGCCCAGTGTGGTATTACCGGCCTGCATGCTGCTCTGGCCGCCTACCTGAGCTGAGGCTGAGGCACAGTCCTGCTCCATACTTGCCAAGGGCATGTATCCGCTTCCGGCACCTTAGAGCAACTCGAGCACCGAGACACCGGTCCGCTGTTGCTGGGGCTACGCGACTACGCTCCTCCCCTTCCCCTCCGTGTTTGTCTCTGTCCGGGTCGTCTTCTGCAGGCGTCCCGATTGAGCTGATTGAACTGTCCCTGCTGGTGCAGAGGCTGACTCCATGGCTGGCGTATGTTGGACTGTCTGGTGGGCTGTCTGGTGGGTTGCACCTCTTCCCCTCGCTGCTGATTTTGGCCCCACGGCCAACGCTGCTCTGCCCTCTGAGATCCGATGTCCTGAAACCAGGGAAAACTCCTTTTCCAGCCACCTGCAACGTGCAATCACCGACTCGGCCTGTCGCGCTATGGATTGAATCCAAGGTAGGGCCCAGCCGGGTTCTGTAAATTTTCTGTTTTGCAGAGGTTTAATATGCTCATGCTATAGAATCCAAACTTGTTGCCACTTTGTTGGGAGCCGCCTACGGCCGGATCAAGAGGCCGCCATCTTGCTTCCCCACATAACACATAATCTCAGTGCACACTGATTTCAAACTCAAGACCCTCTTCACCCCCTATCTCTTTTCTCATCCATTACCATCACCGTATTGCCGCTACTCAAAGTATTTGTCAACTATCCTCTTGTAGGTCTGCCTTCAGTGTGAAAACAACATCAAGCTCACTCACAATGGATTTGTGGGCCTTTTACTGTGGAGCAATCACCGACTCATTCTCAAAGCTGTATTTGCCCTGAGGTGATTGACGCTTTTTTTTTTTTTACGAGGGGGCTCTTCTGTGCCCCTGCTTTCCTTCCACATTGCCCACAGGCATTTTGCCACCTACACTTGTAGCACTGTTTAATTAGGTGCCTCAGTGCAGGTGGCAAAATGCCCTTCGACAGGAATGACGTGCCACAAAGTCTGTATACCATCACCAAGATTACTCACTGAGAAATCCTCATCCTCCTCTTCCCAACTTGTTTATTTGAACTCTAACGATCGGTTAGACTTCAGTGTGATTATGTGCAATTATGCATTTAATTTGAGCATCAACATAAAAGCACTACCTTGACAAATACTGTTACAAGGTTTCTTCAGAAGTGATCTGTGATACGTCAAAATATTCAATCAGCATTCAAACATTTCACAAACAATACCACATAATATTGCTGAAGAAACTACAGGAATAATGTGATATGTAAATAATAATGGATTTTTTTTAAAGTTATATCTAAATTTAAATGAATGAATTTGAATCTGAACATTATCAAAGTAGACATGACTAAACGTATCAGCACCTGCTAAGTATATCAGGGTGTTGCTTAAATATACAAGATAACAGTAAGATTAAAGTTGAAGTCTGTGACAAGTCCAAGCAAGATCTATATGATGTTTCATCACAAAAGTGACTTATCATATCACATCAGTGGAGAAAATGAAAATCCTGTATATCCCAACCAGTCTGTACATTGAAATATGTAATTATGGAAAAGAGCCATCATCTTCAGTGTTCATTATAAATGGGATGCAACATAAGAAAGTGGTATATTATTTTAATTGTGTTATCATTAAATGCACTTAGATCAGAGAAGAGAGTAATACATTACCACTTTCCAGTGTGCTGGCGTGTAGGAAGGACCAGTATCAAAACATATCTCTGTATTGGGTATGTAAAAGACTTACACCAGGAATCCTCTAAAGTACTAAAATCACTAGCAGGATTTAGTTACAGTAATGTATATAAAATCCTGCAATGGCACCTAATAGTTGCTAATGTTTAATTGCTGATGTTCGGGAACCTCATATCATGTGGCATAGCCTTATGGAATAAAACATAATTCTCAGAACCTTGATAGCATCTTCCGGTCCACATGTTGGGACTGTACAGCAGTAGATTATATAGATCATATGTTATATTATTAGAATCTGTACTCCTCACCAACGTCTTAAAAATGTAAACTATGATTATAGTTGTGCCACTTATTTACTGGTAAAAATCCTATGCCCTGTGTTTTAATATTGGGTATAATGTTCCATAGAAAGTATCCCTCCATATCATTCCCTAAGACAAATCATATATAATACTGAAAATACAATACCATAGTTAACATTATTAAAGTTTGCACTGTTTTACATTACAAAATTGAGCAATGTCATTATTCTCTGTTTTATATTGTATTACTAAATACTAGAGGAGAATTTAGCTGCTTTCTCACTCATTCAGATGCCATAAAATATTGTAGTAATCTGATTTTTGGCCAGTTTCAGTGTTTGCTCTAAAATATTACCAACACTCTTTGCTGATAACATTATTTCCCCTACTAGTTATTCTCTCACCTTACCTTTACCTTGGGTCTATCTAATGTCCTTGTCTGTGCACTACCGACACAAAACAAGGCTTCAGGAGAGATTTCTCAGCACCACGTCAAGTCAAGACCTTGCTGCATTAGCAAAGCCCTTATAATAGCCACTAGATGTCTTCTTATGATTTGTCTAATGTCAAGCTGTAGCACCCCACCCTTGACTCAGAACTGACGAAGAGCTGAGGTATCAAGAGATAAGCAAACAGTTAATTTTATGTGTTCGTCCTTCCCAATTTTAAGGTCCTTGTGTTTAAGATGAAGCTGATCTGATGTGTAAATAGATGGTGTATTGCTACATGGTTTGTAAATACCAGAAAATAGGTTTGGAATAAAAAAGGTAAATATGTCTCTGCAGGGATGGAATAGCACATACTGGGACATGATTATTTAAGATCTCCAAATGGATTAGCTTTTTTTTCCAGTGTTGTAATATATATTGAAAATAAAAGAGACTAGAAATGATTTCCAAGTCATTATGTTAGACATTTTAAAATGTACAAATTGAGAACTACATTTTTCCTATGTGCAATTAGAGTCAATAGGGGTAGCTGGTGACTTTGCTTGGCTGAAAAGTAATACAATTGTATGCTGTTAGTAGCATTCTTATAAAAGAATAGGTAAACATTGTGAGGCATTCCAATTTTATGTTTGTACAACACTTGCCCGGGTCCAGAAATATGGAGGCATGATTGGTGTAGGATAGACATCATCTGGGTAATTTGGGTACAGATTTTCAAGTGACATGCACCACAGCATATTCCATTAGTCACTGAGGCAGATGAGATTGTTTTGTTTATTCAGCTGTCTGAGCTTTAACCTTTAGGGACACAGACATGACATTGTTATTTTATTAAAGTGTCTTAGATAACTAGATAATTTATGGTGTTTTTTTCCGGAAGCTGCACAGATAAGAGGAGGGCAGGCATTAGCTTTAGACTTCAGTGTACCGTTTTGTGTTTTGAGAGCCTATGGCTACTTTAATCTAATTAGGTCTGTTGCCTGACAGTATGTGATCAAGAAAAAAGAGCTTTCAGAGTCCCACTGAAAGAGGGTCTTAGGCTATAAGTGTATGTGGTTCCCATAAGTACAGGATTAAGTTGGTAGAATCGTTGTGCTGTTTCTACTTAAAAGACTGCTTGTGGGGTCTTGCCAGCCAAGATGGCCAAGTGAACGTGATCCACTGAGGCTCCACTACCAACTTACTGAAGGCTGAGGCACAACATCTGCTGATGGCTTGAGTTGGTCCCTAGAGGCTAATGGGGAGTGTGGGGAACAATGAGGGAGTCCAAGGGAGTGATGGTGGCCTTCTATACATGCCGTATTGGAAAGGATTCGAAGCGCGAGGCCGAGGACAAAATGGTGGCATACTTGCTTAGCCCCAGAGCCGGTGAATGAACTGAGCGAGGAGGCCTCTGCCAAGCGGTGAACACCCCACCCCATGTGGCCACATTGTCAAGCCCCACTAAATCTGGCTGATAATTCTAGCTTTTGTGCCAAGTACCTGGGAGTATTGAAATGTAGGGCTTTATGAGTTATGCATTTGATTATTTGTTGAATTCTTACGTCTTAAGGGAGTCAATTTAGGGATTTCAGGTCAGGGGAAAAGTGTTTGTTTCTTTTTGTTCCAGTGAAAAGTCTGGCTGCAGCATTAGGAGAGGCCCGCTGAGGGGCCAACTTGTATCTGGGCAGGCCACTGAGTGTATCACTTACGTAATCAAGCCTAGGAATGACTAGGGCTTGGGTCGCATATTTAAGGTTGTCCTGGGGGGGAAAGGGTTTTAATTTCCTTAAGATGCTTATCCGATAATTTGCTCCTTTGGTGGCGTTACTGGTGTAGTTCTGCATATGCAGATGTTTGTCTAGTATAATACTCAGAGATCTCACAGAATCTATAAGGTGAGGAGTGCAATTGAGGGAAGTTAGATGCTTCATCCATAGGTCGATCTTGAGATTGTGCTTAGGTGGAGTAATGAGGAGGTATTCCATTTTGATGGCATTAGGTTTGAGATGGTTGTTAGTAAGCCAATTCTGTGTATGTTGTAGAATTGTGTTGAGGGTTGTGAAATCATCTGGGGAAGAGATTTTCAGGTAGAATTGGGTGCCATTTGCATACATGTGATAATGAATGTGAGAGGATGACAAGGAGTCTGCTATAGGTTCCATGAACGTTGAAGAGAATAGGTGAGAGGGCAGATCCTTATGGGACCCCCAGGGTGGCTGTAGTGGGTTTGGACAGAGATTGGTTGACCTTGACTCTTTGGGTTCTGTTATGGAAGAATAAAGTAAACCATCGAAATTAAGAGCAGTGTTATAAAATAGAATATTTACAGTTATGGAAAATGACACTTATGAAGGCAAGGCAATATGGTTGATTAACAAATGTAGGCAGGGTTGTATTGGCTAAATTTCTGTTAAATTCCTTTGCTAGTCCTTTTATCAGATCCTCACCACCAAGATGTTCTCCTCCTTGACCCCATTTCCTGACATTCAAGCTTGATCAGTTCAGTAAATTATGGCATGCGTATAGTACACCCATGTATTTGTCTAGTTTCTATCTGTACAGGGTATTTATGCATTTTGTAATGTACCGCTGTATACATATGAAACACAAGTACATAAACTGTGATGCCTATTTCCTTAACTCTGCAGTATTTGTGTATAGTATGAATGAGGATTTTGAGAACATTGTGGGATTTAGTTAAATACATTAATTTACATCTTCATTTGTAAAGATTTTTACAGTACATGATGACCCTCTATACATTCATCCAAATGAAAAGACTGCCACTCCTTACCTCACTTATTTTATTGTTTATGCCTGAACTGTTTGGTTGTAGATTAGATGCACAGATATATGCTTACACAGAGTGAAGGTTGTAAATCAATCTTTGACCTGCAATCTGAGGGGGTCTAGATACAGACCTCCTTTAGATCTGAGCAGAGATACCACCTCCCAGACCTCAACAATGTCACTACCTTCCCCTCCCCTTGACTGTAATTACAATTGAATATTAGGTTGGGTCATGATTGTAGGATGGTGGGGCAGTAGCAGATACCAGGATGGTAGTGCAAGCACTTTCAGCACTGCCATGCTTGTCTTTCTCTTTGTAGGTCCAACTGGCTAGAAAGGAAGCTTGTGTAGGCATGAGGCTCTTGGTGAATCCTACAAGATTCTAGATATCTAGGAGTGCCTGGGTGTTCATCAGAGCTCGTCGGTGACACAGCGGTTTTGTCGGTGATACTCGCAGTTTACTACCTACTTGAAGTAGGTGGTAAACTACAAGTGTTTTTTTGAGACCGACATTATGGTCGCATAACAATCGTACATTGAAGTGCGAGTTACTATTAGGAAGGGACACGCTTGGCATGCCCCTTCCTGATATCGAGTCACAAACCCTATTTTGCAAGCCGGTAATAGGTTACTGACTCGCAAAATAGGGTTTGTACATGGAGCAGACCTATTTTGCAGTCGCACACGGGCCGATTTCCTGTTTGCAACCGCAAAAAATGGTCTTACATCTGGTCTTAAATGTTTGCCACACATCGTTAACATGTCCTGACATAGTACCTAGACTGTCTCCAGTGTATCTATGTACAACATGTACCAATGATTGTCTGTTATTTCAGTAAATTCAAAACATGTTTCAGCTGAGGAGTTGATGAAAAGTCAAACATTCTTCAAAGCCAGAGAATGCAACTTCTTCTCTGCAAGACTTTTGTTCTCACATACTGCCCAAATATTAAAACAACTGCCATTTTCCAAAGGCCCTCCCTTTATATATAATTTCAATTTCTACTGTTATTATACCTTGTGCTTTCATTAGTTATTAATGTTTTTTTTATGTAAAATATATTTCACAATCTAACAACATGTTTATATTACTACAGTGTGAAATCTGTAGTACAATGAATATTTGAAAATTGAAACTTTAACCTTGGTAAGAAAAATAATTGTTTTTACTTTCCATTTGTGATTTATTTAACTTCACGTTTTTTAAGCAGTACATGTAGTATTCATCACCTCATCTTCACTTCCCCTCAGGAAAGTCATCACTTGGAGTGTCACTGTTTCGTCTTGTGGAACCTATCTCTGGCACCATCTTTATTGATGATGTTGATATCTGCACCCTGAATTTAGAAGCTCTTCGATCAAAACTGTCTATAATTCCTCAGGACCCTGTCTTATTTGTGGGCACTGTGAGGTAAATCTTGATGCGTAATCAATAAATATATTCCTGTTTTTGTGTAAATAGCATGATGGTATTAGATTAATACCTCCAAGCATTTCAACATTATATTTAGACTTGATACTAGGTAAAAAAAAATCAAGTTTTGTTTCCAACCAACAGAATATTTAATTAGGGCTGTAGAAAGTAGCAATGTTTTGTTCCACAAAAATTGCAAATATGTATGGAAAACTGCACAAATTTCATAGTGTTTGAAATATTTTTGCACTGTGTCCTTCTGCATTAACATAAGTAGCATTGTGGGAATCTTAATATGCATGAATGATTACTTAGACTAAAATATTGAACTGTGGAACATACACTTTGCAGAAGACATCTCATGTTCTGCTTAGCACCATATGTGCACAGCCTGTGAAAAGAGTGGGCCTGTGGAGGAATATGTTTACAAAAAAATGTGGTATGGCATTCTGGCGCAAATAGATAATCAGTCTAAATCGCAATCATTGGGTCTTTTTTGGGCTGCGGAAGCAGAGGGGTAGTGCTGTAGCTTATGCCCTTTGAGCTCCCTAGAATTATCAGAACCATATTGACACTCATATTATTGTTGAACATTTTTACCTCCCAATCCAGTTCCATATCTGTTTTGTTTTTTACACTTGTTGTTTTTGTTTCTTTATTTTTAATTCTGAAATTGGCACAAAAGGATCAAATATAATCTCAGAGAAGGGGACGATGCACCTCATATTTTATTTTTACCACATAACTACTAGAATGCCTGAGGTGTGGCATAGGTTTTTTCTTCCTTGAAATAAAGACCTGTTGAGCAAAAGTTATTGCCATGATTTAAAGGTTGAAAGGAAACTGGTCATTCACCTTTGATCTATGATCCTTTTCCGAAAGCATTATCTCATGAAAGACCAAGTGGTAGAATTGCTGAATGTGACATTGTTTGCAAGTTTCTGTCATTGTTGTGGCCCTGTACTAGTGTTGTTTGTTGTACGGAGAAGGGTGCATTTCCACAAAGATAGTAGAGATGGTTAGAAAACATGACTGCAATGAATGTGTACAAATAAAAGCTAAACATTTTAAAAAGAAACTGAAAGTGAAAAAAGAGTAAACCTAATTTTACAGATATAAATTACCCAGTGGTGGTCGCCTAGCTACCATAGGAAGATCGTTTTGGGGTTTGGTAGTAATGTTACCGCCATTTGACTAATCTCCTAGAAACTTTCCAAAAAAAGCTCATCCCCCTCGGCTCCTTCATCAAACGATCCAGGCAGGGGCAGCTCCTCCATAATGGATGGTCAGTCAGCAAAAAATAAAATGATATTGAAATGATATTATCATTTTATTTTCCACTAATTCACTCAGCCATGGAATCTAGGGCGGGGCCGGGCCATGGCAGGGAGGAGAGTTGTGCAATGTAAGTGCACATGTCGGTGTGGCCAGTCCGACATGCACTTACATTTCTCCAACACAGCTGTTTTCCACAGCCAGATGGCGAAATGGCACTGGCTCCCTGTGCCTGAGAGAGCATCAGACCAGCCTGCTCAGACCAATCCCAGTGCTGCTCTCATGCTTGGAATAGCATGAAAGCAACGTCTGGATTCGGTGGGGAGGGCAGCCTGTGCTTTGTGCCCAGTGACTGCCAGGAGAGGAGCACCAAGGCGGCCGGCAGCATTGGAAGCAGGACAGGTAAATTAAAAACTTTATATTATTCCCCGAACATCCTCTTCTACTCCTCTGACCACTTTGGATTTGCGGCAGCTGCCACTGAATTTAGGGTGTATGCAAAAGAAACAATAGATGGATGGAATGTTGGACAATGCAAACATTCACCCCCAGTCACAAGGATCTGGGTTTAATCCATCATTCTTTTGCTCACCAAACCACCCCAGTTTGGAACCAGCCATATGCAAATCAATCTTGACTTTGTTCATTATGAAAACAGTCCAGCCCGAACTGCCAAGCCAGGTCTTCCCTGGACCGGAAACAAGTATCCTGGGACCGATTTCAGGGCATCACCCTTCATCAGCCAGGCTTGCTTGAATCCAGTGGTGTAGTGAGCACGGGAACCACGTCTGGGCATACCCTTCCCACTTTGGGCGACATATGCAAAAGAAACAATTGATAGACAGAATGCTGGACAATGCAAACATTCACCCCCAGTCACAAGGATCTGGGTTTAATCCATCATTCTTTTGCTCACCACACCACCCCAGTTTGGACCCAGCCATATGCAAATCAGTCTTGACCCTGTTCCTTATGGAAACAGTCCAGCTCGAACTGCCAAGCCAGGTCCTCCCTGGTCTGGAAACAAGCATCCTGGGACCGGTTTCAGGGCATCACCCTTCATCAGCCAAGCCTGCTTGAATCCAGTGGTGTAGTGAGCATGGGACCCATGTCTGGGCATACCCTTCCCACTTAGGGCGACATATGCAAAAGAAACAATTGATAGACGGAATGCTGGACAATGCAAACATTCACCCCCAGTCACAAGGATCTAGGTTTAATCCATCATTCTTTTGCTCACCACACCACCCCAGTTTGGACCCAGCCATATGCAAATCAGTCTTGACCCTGTTCCTTATGGAAACAGTTCAGCCCGAACTGCCAAGCCAGGTCCTCCCTGGACCGGAAACAAGCATCCTGGGACCGGTTTCAGGGCATCACCCTTTATCAGCCAGGCCTGCTTGAATCCAGTGGTGTAGTGAGCACGGTACCCACGTCTGGGCATACCCTTCCCACTTAGGGCGACATATGCAAAAAAAAACAATTGATGGACGGAATGCTGGACAACGCAAACATTCATCACCAGTCACAACGATCTGAGATTAATCCATCATTCTTTTGCTCACCACACCACCCCAGTTTGGACCCAGCCATATGCAAATCAGCCTTGACCCTGTTTCTCATGGAAACGGTCCAGCCTGAACTGCAAATTGCTCATGACGAATGGTTCCGTCATGAGCACACTTGCACTTGTGCTCATGATGGAACCATTCTGTCATGAGCACAGAAGGGGTTAATGATGTGAAGAGAATACTTAGATGTAGAACTTGATGCACTCATTGATGTTAATAAGGAAGACCCTCTTCCCTTCTGCTGTGAAATGCGTTCCATCATGACAGTAGAGGTCTGGCATATCAAAACACATGTTATTATGATATATGAAGCCCATGCTATGGTCAGGGACAAGTGCTGATATTGTTTTGTAAGTGCACATGTCGGTTTGGCCAGTCCGACATGCACTTACATTTCTCCAACACAGCTGTTTTCCACAGCCAGATGGCGAAATGGCACTGGCTCCCTGTGCCTGAGAGAGCATCAGACCAGCCTGCTCAAACCAATCCCAGTGCTGCTCTCATGCTTGGAATAGCATGAAAGCAACGTCTGGATTCGGTGGGGAGGGCAGCCTGTGCTTTGTGCCCAGTGACTGCCAGGAGGAGAGGAGCACCAAGGCGGCCGGCAGCATTGGAAGCAGGACAGGTAAATTAAAACTTTATATTATTCCCCGAACATCCTCTTCTACTCCTCTGACCACTTTGGATTTGCGGCAGCTGCCACTGAATTTAGGGTGTATGCAAAAGAAACAATAGATGGATGGAATGTTGGACAATGCAAACATTCACCCCCAGTCACAAGGATCTGGGTTTAATCCATCATTCTTTTGCTCACCAAACCACCCCAGTTTGGAACCAGCCATATGCAAATCAGTCTTGACTTTGTTCATTATGAAAACAGTCCAGCCCGAACTGCCAAGCCAGGTCCTCCCTGGACCGGAAACAAGCATCCTGGGACCGGTTTCAGGGCATCACCCTTTATCAGCCAGGCCTGCTTGAATCCAGTGGTGTAGTGAGCACGGTACCCACGTCTGGGCATACCCTTCCCACTTAGGGCGACATATGCAAAAAAAAACAATTGATGGACGGAATGCTGGACAACGCAAACATTCATCACCAGTCACAACGATCTGAGTTTAATCCATCATTCTTTTGCTCACCACACCACCCCAGTTTGGACCCAGCCATATGCAAATCAGCCTTGACCCTGTTCCTCATGGAAACGGTCCAGCCTGAACTGCAAATTGCTCATGACGAAAGGTTCCGTCATGAGCACACTTGCACTTGTGCTCATGATGGAACCATTCTGTCATGAGCACAGAAGGGGTTAATGATGTGTAGAGAATACTTAGATGTAGAACTTGATGCACTCATTGATGTTAATAAGGAAGACCCTCTTCCCTTCTGCTGTGAAATGCGTTCCATCATGACAGTAGAGGTCTGTCATATCAAAACACATGTTATTATGATATATGAAGCCCATGCTATGGTCAGGGACAAGTGCTGATATTGTTTTGTTGATATGTTTATAGGATTACTCTTTCTTTGGTCAAAACTCATTTGACCACTACAATTTATGCCCTAGACATATGTTGTAATAGACAAGGCCAGTGTACAGGAAGAGAGATCTAATGGGCCAAGGTTTCCTTCATTTGAATTTCAAGTCCAAACCCAGTGATTGTGCCCAAGTCATTCCGCCATCGAGGTGAGGGTGCTGATAATTTAAAATGCTCTTGACCATGGGTAACAGTTGATGCCATTTTATACAATCTATAACCAATCCATGTAATATCCACTTGGGGAAATCCCAGATGGCTGCCAATTTCACTGTTTTTTGCATACTCTCTAGCCCAGTAGAAAAGGTGTGGTCCGCAATCCACAAATCAAACATCCTGACAGTATGAGGAGCAGAGCACAGTAGGAGTCAGGAGCAGAATAAAAAGAATTCTAGAAGATGATGCATTTAGCAGAGAAGAAAAACAAATGAGTGTTAGGTCTATGAGTGTAAGTTCACCGAAATAGTAAGTTAGGTAGTCGGTGATTAAAATGTGATCATTACTTTTCATTGACAAAATGGAATAAATAAAGATACTCTACTATGAATAGTACTTTTCAGAGCACTTGACGTAGAGTCCGGTCTCTCACCAAACCCTACTACGCACATGTTTAATAATCTTGTACAGAAGCCATTGTGTAGAATTGAGTCTGTTCTGAAGACCTACTATACATATAGAGTCTAACATATCACCTATTTCACACATTAAATTCACCCAAACACTCATATACATAGACTGATATACAAAGACACCTACAACTGCAAACACACACATACACTCTCACACACACATACACAAACACACCCAGAAACACACATGCATTCATTCATACGTACTCTCATATACAAGTGCACTGAGACATATAAACACACAAGCACAGACACTTTTACACTTACTCAAAAACACCTAACACATAGGTGCACACATATTTACACACTCTCATACAAACATATACATTTTAACACTCACACATGCATACATTTTTACAGTTTTTATACACAGAAATGCACTTTTGGATACAAAAAGACACACAATAACGGACACAAAAACACAATTTAACCCACAAACATACACATATTCTCACATATATAGACTACCATGCACAAAGACACTGTCAGGCATAAACCACACATTCACTCATACAAACACAGTTTCATGCTTACTCACATGCAGCTAACACATAGAAACACATATCCTTATTCAATCTCACATACACATTTTGTCATTCACACATACATACATACATGGTAACACTCAAATAAACACAGTCACACACAGTAATTCAAATACATCCATACTCACATACACACACACTCTCTCACACTTACACAAAAACACACATCTATGCACATGTGCACTCACACTTTTATACAATGTCATATGCAAGTACACTGTAATTCACACACATACTCAGGCACATCCAAATTTTCACAACAATAAATACAGGGATACTTTTAAAATGGCAAAACACTGATACACATATGATCATCCACACATTCACACATGCATACACTCTCAAACAAATGCGGGTACAGATGCATACAGTGATTTCTTTTCACATTTCCAGGCACACATACATACATAACATAGAGCAAAATGTTTGTCTTTCTTTAACCAGACAAGCTGGTTCTAAGAAGAACATTTTTGTCTATTTTAATAACTTTTTGTAATTTGTTTGTATTTTTCAAATTTTTATTGGAAAGACTAAGGATTTGAGAAACTTGGAGACACACCAAAAGAGGAAAACAATTACTGATTCCTAGAGCTCTTGTGCTCCTTAACAAGACAATTTGCGCACACTGGGGTCATTTCTCCTTAGCAAGCTAGAAGGCTGCAGCAGCTGCAGTATAGCACAATGTCCTTTTATTCCGGAAGGATGTCACTCTCTTGCTGCACCATTTGTAGTGGTGCTTATTGTCTTGGTGCATATGGAAGAGAAGCTGAAGATGTAGGAGCTTCATGAGCATCCTTTTTGCTTTTCGCTGTAGTGATGTGTCTCGGGTGGATGGCTCGAAGATGATGCCACTTCCAAGTAGTCCCTTGGGAGTATTTTTTGGTGGTTTCTCTTGAAAACATTTTCTCATATAGGTTGCAGATCGCATGTTTCTGGCAACAGATGGAAGAATTGCCACACCAGTGACTTTTTTCAGAAAAGGTTGTTATTCCTCTTCTCTCTTCTCTTTGCTTCCCTCTCTACCTCCTCTTAAAACCATTTTCTCAATGTAAAATGGAAAAAATAACCAAAAAAGACTGCAAGGCTGACAGTAGAGATAAAAAGCTCATATCTTCTTCTGTGTTACAAATTAGGTTTTAGGTTGAAGGTGGTGAGAACCCTTCTCAAGCATAAACCACCATCACTGTCAAGGTGAACCACACGTCATTAAATTAACCTGTACTTAAACCTTTGGTAGCTTGATACAAAAACAGTCATGCTTAACTTAGAGGTAATGTGTAAAGTATTTTTGGAGCACACACACAGTAATAAAGTGAAAACACAACACAGGAAAATCCCACATCAATTTAGAAAAAAAGAGTAACCTTTACTTAACTATTTGACACCAAAATGACAAAATTCTAATTAGTAGAACTGGGGTTATGAATTTGTAAAGGTTTTAGTGCAAACTGGCCTAAAAGAACAAAGCACCAATCACAGATATCTATATGAGACTGGGGAAAAATTGAAAGTTATGGCCGATTAGGATGGAGTGCGGTTTGGATATACTAGGTGGGTTGGGCCCAGTCTCCACTTAACTTCCAACTTAAAAGAATGTTTGAAGAAAAATGTCAAAGAAGGTGAAGTTTAGTGGGGCAAGGCAGCTGGCAGTATCCGAGGAGGAAGCATTGTACTCGGGAAGCCCTAGGCGAAGTCGGGGTGAAGATTTCTACATTCGACTTAGTCTAATTTTTGGAAGTCGAAAATCTCCAGTTGGACTAAGCAGCAGGCTGTAGCCCATAAGGGCTGCACAAGGCTGAATACCCCTTCTTTGAGGAGCTGCTAAACTGTATTTGATGCTGCGGAGAAGAACACCTTGGACGGATCAGCAAGCAGGCAGGTCCAAGTCTTCTTTGAGTTCTCAGGGTCCTTTTTATCAAGAACATTCACGAATCTCGACTGTAGGCTGTTTACCTTTACCACCACTCCCAAGAGTCCAGGACTGAGTGGACACCACTTGGAAGATAGGACTCACTTCAGGCTGGGTCCAGGTGCAGGACTAACTTTGTTGGAACTTCTAAAGTCCCTGTAGCTCAGAGCAGGAGGCCAGCCAACTAGCCCTTGGAGTCCCACTGGTATTTCTAGGTTCAATCAGCAAGGAAGTCCTCCAGAAGCAGGGAAGTCCTTTGAGAGTTCAAGCCAGGCTTCAAGCAGCATGGGAGGCCTCTAACGTACAAATCAGCTCACAAGCAGCAAAGCAGTCTTCTGAAGTGCAGAGCAGGATTTCTGATTGTCCACCACAGGTCCAGAAGAGAATTGAAGAGTGGGTCTGAGGGTCCGATTTGTATACCCTTTTGCCAGAACTGTAGTGGAAGAAACATCTGGAGTTTCGCCCCCCACAGATGAGTCTGGATTTTCCTACCTCATTTCTCAGACACCACAGGGTCTGGGCTCACAAAAGGCTATTGTGAAGATCTTTGTGAGTATGCCTAGGTAGCTCCTTTGAAATGTAAGTGAGGCTGTGCACATCATCACCCCTTTTGTCCTAGCAGGATGGGCTAGCATGCTAACACCTAGTCCTCATTTGTGTCACTGTCTTAGAGAAACGCACAAAGGCCAACTGTCAGTCAACCCTAGTCAAGGGGCCCAGGACACAGGCTACAGGCACCAAATAGTTAGGACAAGATAGTGACAACCTTTTAAAAGTGCTGTTTTCAGGATTGAGACTTAAAATTGTACTTTACCATTAAAGAGTATTTTAATTTACAATTCTGTAGACGCCAAATATGACATATTTACCTGTTCTCAAACAGAAGTTATCACTTATTAGATGTAATAAGGTAAGCCAATGCTATCCTATGGGAGAGGTAGGCCTCACCGTAGTGAAAAATGTTTTTTTTGTGTTTTCCACTAGCAGGACCTGTAAAACGTAAGTGTACATGTTGAACTTTTTTAATACATTGTATCCTGTCCTATGGGCTGTTTAGGGCCTACCTTAAGGGTGACTTATATGTATTAAAAAGTGTGGTTTAGGCCTGGCAAAAAGTTTAATTTTCCAGGTCAAATTGCTGTTTAACACTGCACACAGGCTGCAATGGCAGGCATAAGACATATTTTAAAGGACTACATACGTGGGTAGCATAGTAAGAGTTGCAGGCCCACTAATAAGATTTTACAGGTCCGGGTATCAGATTCTGTCATCCTGCACCTAGATGTCATGAAGGACAACATGCACATCAACATTTACCATATCTAGTTTTGCTTTACTGTTTAGTCCAGGTTCTACTTCCTGGTGCATTATGGCAGGGGCGGTTTCTTTTATAGGGCGTGGGGGTAATGCCCCACATATTTCTTGCCTCTTACATTTTTTTAATACCATGAATCCTACCTGCAGTAGGTGTTGCTTGCTCAGCAATCGGCATAGCTTCTGACCCCCGTTCTGTGTGAGGGTCAGGCAGTCAAAGTACAGACAGGCTCAATCACTTACTGCGCATGAGCATGTCTCAGGATTTTCAGGGCTTGTCTGATTTAAGCCATTTATTCTGGGGCCTGCCGGAGCGTAAGGCCACTCCTCTCCCTTGATGAACCCCACCCTCTCTGATTGATTGCACTTGGGCGCTTCAGGCTGCAGCCTGGGCTTCCCAAAGGAGAGTGTCAATCAGGGGCGGTTCGGATTGGAAGCAGTTCATGTGACAGGTGTCATCACTGACGCCTGGTCATATGCTGTAAACAGATACAGTGCGCATGTTTCCGTTTTATAGAAACATGCACGCTGTAGATTTAGTAAAGTACTGCCTGAGAGATTTGATTTCCCCATTAACATCAGCATAGACTAATCACTCCCTTGCAGTGGAGCGTGCCTCTCTAACACGTTTCATCTTCTTTCCCCAGGGCCCAGACCATCCCCATGTAGTGTCACATTTTAAGCCTCATGAGACATCTCGCAATGTCCGTTTACTCTTGCTTAGCAGCTCCCGGTGACTCTCTCGGGATCGGTGAGGAAACCGTTATTGTGTTTTTTATTGTTATAATTCCTTTATAATTCCTTCTCTTACTGACCTCTCTCGTCTTGCTGCTCCAAGGGCTCCCATTAGAAGTGGGTGAGCCACATTACAGTGCAAGCTATGGGACTTCTCTGGCCCTGACGGCCTGGCACAAGCAGGGCTTGGGCAATATTTGGCATGTAAATTATTCATGTGATAAAAATGCAAGCTACCAATGAACTTTGGCCTGGCAACATGCTTAATGCCCTATTCAGTGGTGAATGTTTTGATGAGACTGATAAGATGCCGTCAAAACTCAACAGGTGTATTTCTGAGTTTAACTCATGAAAACTTTATACCCTAGTATATCTCTTCTAAGGACAGGCTACACACATTCCTTCGTCCCTGTCCTTGTCGTGCTGCAGCTGCAACATTTTATTGGCTGACCTCCTCACTGTCACAGTCAGCACTCTGTCCCCTGGTGTTCTGCAGACAGACTAAAGAATACTGTGCAAGCCCAAATACCTGTCCTTCCCGCAACTGAGGCTTATCGGCGTTACAGTTACTACAAATGAAAGCTGCTCAAAAATTGAGGTCGCTGGCTGACACTGCCCAACTCTTCCCTTTCTAATTATTTCCTATATTCAGCAAGCTAGATGATGTTTATTTCATAATACCCGGAACAACAATCAAATCAAGAACAACTTTTGACTGATTGCAGCATCGATCAAACAAACTTTCTGAGGGTTTATTGCAATGTTGAGGCTGGCCAGGGGAGTTTTAAATGGTCGGAACGCAGTGAACTCAAACAAATCCACGTTACTAGCCTCCCAGATCCCTATTTTAAAGTGCTACCGATGTAAAATCAACTTCATCATCAATGTTAGTAAGCGCAATATCAGAATAAATTATTAAGACCAACAAGAGCGCTGGATGTAAGAGTATGCAGCAGGCAGCAATTATAATGGCGGATTAGGTCATCTTTTTTGGGCGGTATTGTCGAGCTTCCTCTTTGGACCTATGGATCTATAAATCAAAAATTTTCAGCGCTGACATCTATGGAAGCCCGGCAGGGGCTACCATGAACTTTTCTTTACTTCACAACCATGCATCTGATGTGAGAAGCGTGGGGAAGAGGAATGGTGTGGTATACATGAACATGTCTGCCATAAGATGGCTTAAGTCTATTATTGTTTCTGACATGGTCCAAGTGTAACTCTTGGAGTACCTGTGGTGTTGAATGTGTGCATCTGAGAGACAAAGGTTGCGTGTAAAGACTAGGGGAGCTGTGTGTGGTTTAATCTTGTATGTTTGTGAGAGGGCTTCCGGTGTGTTTGCGATGACACAAGGCAGGTATATTTTGATAGTGCTGGCTTAAGTGAGTGGGGACACCTCATCCATAGTGTGATTGTGAAGGACAGCATGTCCCTGTGCTTGTTTTCCATGTGTTTTGAGGCCTAGCTTTGTTTAATATGTGCATGGCTAGGTTTTTTCTGTTTGACAGATCTATGGTTAGTGTGCTTTTGTGAGTTTGTGTTGATTTTTTTAATGTGTCCATGACCCCCTCCCCCTGCCATTAGCCCTACCACTTTAAAATGTCACCAGCCACCACTGCATTATGGTACTTATAGTTCTCTCTCTTTTTAGACATGGTGGTGTTTCCCTAGTCACTAGCTTGGTTCTTGGATCCTACTGTTATCTTATAGAGAGTTCTATCTTCAGATTCCTTACCTTGGAATTTACCAGGCGTCAGGCTGCATCTGGAATCTTTTGCTCAAGCAATACCCATGTGACATGGTCGTGCTTGAGACACCAAAGACCGACGAGCTGGGGGTCGGTTACCAACATTATGCGGTGACAGGCACTGCACGGTTTAAACCCTGTCTTCCTCGTATTAGATTTTTTCATCTCACAGAGAGATCACTGTCCACTGAGCATACACACTATAATTTATGATGGTTTGTCTGTTGTGTCCCGAGTTTTCTTTTGTTTTAGAATTCATTTTATCCTATAGTTTCCCTTTACAGACTATCAGTTTCCTAATCAAAGCCTGTCTCTGCCTTCTCCAGTCCTTAGTCTATGCGCCCCCTTCATTCCCAGCCTTCAGGTACTTTCTTGTATCTGTTCTACCCTAGCACTAGAATTCCCTTTTCCTACAGAGAGCTTACACTTTCTATAACCCAGTCTAGTCCTAATCTCACCCTGCTAGACCCCTGAAACTGGGGACATGTGGTATCACTTTAATAGGAACATATAAGTAAATTAAGTATGCTAACCAAGTGTAGGTCAATTTGATCATGTTTTACAGTGTGAGCATAAGCACTTTAGCAGTGGTTAGCAGTGGTAAAGTGCAGTGTCCTAAAACCAACAGAAATGAATTTAGAAAACAGCAGGGGTCAACGAAAAAATTGGGGAAAGCCCACTCCAAAGGCTGTCGGATCTAACAGGGCCTAAAACTGGAGTGTAGAAAAAACTTTTCAACACTAGCTTACTCCCTGATGGCTGGCTGGCCATCTTTCTAACTCCAGAGGAAGGCCTCATACATACCCCATATTGGTACTAGATAGAGGGTCTAAAGGGATGGAAACAATGGCAAAGGCACCTTTGTATCAGTGTATTTTTCTTTGCAAACAATATGTTCAGCCAGCAAATGAGATAAATATGAAGACACGCTGTTATAGTTGGGATAAAGCAGTGGTTCAGCTACATGATGAACAGGCTGAGGCACTATGGCATGCCATTTCTCAAGGAATGGAGTCTTCAATAAACAAGATATAGTCTGTTCTCATCTATGTGGGTTCAATAACAATAACACTCTCTTCAGTACTAAGACATCATTCATGGCTTAGAATCTCCGGTTTTTCTCTAGATCTTCAATCCAAGATTTAAAATGTGTAATCAAATAGCAAATAAAGTCCAGATACTCCTCAAGGTCGTTGCTTTCAGCTATTTCTAACTGCTTTAATACACTACAGCAATTTTGAACAGTATTTTTAACTCAACAGTGGCCTTAGTGGGTTAGAGGTGCTCCCAGCTTTTAGAGGCACACAAAGTACAGAAAGTCTTCCAGGGATAGAGCAGAGACAGAACAAAAGACAGGGCAGCAATTGAAGCATCTGCAGCACATGAAAAAACTGCATTACGAATCTTCACATAGCATGTAATACCAGGGAGAGTCAGATTGATGGGTTTTTCTTTGAAAGACAAGGATTTTGCCCAAGAGGCTGGGGTGTGCAAATAGTGATAAACTCATAATGTTGAGACCCATTTTGGGACTTTAGAAGTTTTAGGAGAATACAATTCAGCGGTGTCTCAGCACGTGCCAGAAGCGTATTTCTATATTCTTCTTATTATGCTGTAAGGGATCTATCTTCAGGTCAGGGTTCAACTCTTCGGCCCCATGTCTGCACCTTAAGTGCTCACTAAGGTGCTGAGAGTGGTGATTTCAAGAGGTGCAGGTGTTTTATTAACGGAATGACTGACTCCTAAATTAATGAGTACCCTGCTGCACAGGTTAAGATTTGTCCTGAACAAAATCATAGCTCCCACAGATTATCAGTGTAGTAATGCTCTCTTATCTAGTGAAAGCATTTCTTCCTCTGGAGAAGCCTATTCTTTTATTTGTAGCAGTGAGGGATATGTAGGCGATTTATTTAACAGCTTGTTAGTACTATTGTACTCAAGGGCTTCCCTACTTATCCTTCTCATGTGGCTGGGATAAGCATTTTTCTGGCAGGTGCTCTCAGTAGGCTTCACATATTTTCACATTGAAGGAGTCTTTAGCCGGCTGGATACCAAATGACTTTGAGATGTTGCCATATCTACAATCAAGTGGATCCACTGCTTGCTGTTCTTGTGTTGGGAATTTTCATGGAAAGATACTCTGACTGATTAAGTGCTGATCTCTGAAGTAGCAACTTGGTTTATAGGTGCATGCCTTTTCCAATCACTCAGATTTTCTTAAAAATATTTAGGAAACTCCAGATGATAGATATTAAAGTGGCTCCAAACTGGACCCTGGAGAACATGGTATCCTGAATGGTAGGATGGACAAGAAAAATGCCAGCAGTATTTCCATTGCATCTATAACAACGGGAAGCTATTTATTACATGCAGGCGTGAACAGCCTGAAATTGCCTATTTGGACTTTATTTTTTTCTCCAGAGTTTTATATAGCGCAAACTTGACCTGAATCCAATCACGTATCAGAGCGCTTTACATAGCACCAGTTATGTTACATGAGGACACACAATCATTTTCTTTTGGTAGGCACGGGGAGATTAAGTGATTTGCCCAGAATCGCAGGATGTTCAGTGATATTACCGAGACTCGAACCCAGTTCCCCAGGTCCGAGGTCGAGCGCCGTAGCCGTTGGGCCAACTCCTCTCCCCCGCTTTAGAAGCTAAGGTTGGTTGAAGATGGCCTCTTTGATAATGTGGTTGACATCATGGTTGATATCACATCAAATAACACTGGGCATCTCTATAAGGATGCTTGATGGGGGTTCTGTATGTGGTGCAATTAGGAGTTGCTTCATTGTGTGATGTATTGTATTTTGCATTGCAATTTTAGAGTTAGGGCCACATCTACGAAGGCTTGAAATTGAGGGTTCCTAATTGCGATTCCTTTTTTGTCCTTCTCTCTTTTTTTCTTATTTTTATTGCAATTTTAAAAAAGATTTTCCACCAACACAGCAGACATGCAATGTACATATAGACGGTAAAATACAAACAGATAATAACCAATTAATGATAACAATAACATTCCTAGATATCATACCTAATTTCATAGGAGAGCAAATTGCACAGTGCCGGACGATATCTAGTTCATGATATTAATAGCAATCATAAATACAATGCAAAAAGTCTTCCTTTACAAATGCAGCAGCAAAATGGACAAAGTGCCCAGTGCAGTACCATCATTATTTCATTCCTCAATAGCCTTTTGTTGTCATTACCTTAGACCCTATCGGACATGAAAACCAAACATGACCAAAAACATCGGCCAGCTACACTCCTTTTTGGGCCCCCGCATAGTTCTGTCCAGCTCTATGCCCCCCGTAGATCATTAATCCACCTGATACCTGAGCCCAAATCCACCACCCCTTTTTTTCTTGTTTTTTGCCTTTATGTGAATACAAGCTTTTTCAAGGTTGTATTTTGCCAGCAATCTGGCCAGCCATTGATGAAAAACTGGAAGCTTTAGATCCAGACAGGCAGAGGCAATACACAGTTGAAATACCAACATGGCCCCAAATAAGAATAACTATGCTTAGAGACTCCTGAGTACGGAGTGAGATAAGCTGGGGAGTGACAGTAGTTTTAATTTTAAGTTTGGTATTGCACAAATCCTGAATTCCGTCTTTAATCACATCCAGAGGAGGACATGTCGCAAACATATGAATTAGATCGACCCCATAAAATTGACACAGTGAGCAGTGTATCCCTATTCCCCCACCCCACTTGGCAATTTTCCCTGGTGTATAAGTAAAAATATGTCTTATAATGTTGTGCTTGAAGGTTTGAAGAGAGAAGGACAGATTGCGCAAGGTGGAGAGATTCAGATAACAGTGGATTTAAAGACTGCAGTTTCTCCTGCCACTGCACAGAGTGTTTATCAATATCATCCTTCATTTAAAAAAACAAAAACATTTTATTGTTTTTTTTTAAAAAGCATTACATATTTGTACAAGCTGGAAGTTTAGACACAGCATAATGGGTACATGACTGATACTGAGGCAACATTACATGCAATAAGCACAAGGACCAAGTTTGTGAAATGTCCAAGAAGTGCCTGGGGTAGGGGGCGTGTCGCTCCCAAGGAAGGTGTGACTACTTGTGTGCATACCCAAAAGAGAGGTAATAGGGGGAGAACTAGTTACTAACATGGGGCACTTGAACCAGGGTTAGTGACGAGAGGGGAAAGTGGGGGTAGGAAGGCGGGCATGTGGTGATATTGAGTAGCCGGGGCTGTAGGCGTAGGAGAGGGGGAGCGCATGCTAATTCCACAGGGGGTGCCGGCGGTGGTACACTTGTGTATAGTAAGGGGGTTCTCAAGAAGGCAGGCAAACCTCAACCCCGAGGGGCGGTCGATCAGTGAGACACTTCAGGTGGACCATGCGACTGCGGGGTGTAGTGCCATTTTCAGTTGTATGACGGAAACGCAGAAGCAGCATGGCCTATTCAGGGGGAATGGGGCAGTGACTCACTCTACGCACCTCCTAGCATTGAAGTGCATCTTCCTCTGCAGCACCCTACTTATATACCGCTTCTACCCAAGCCGCCAAGGGGGTCCTGCTGGTGCACCACATTGCAGTGTGATGCCACGTTTGGCTCGAAAGCTGGCCTGGGCTGCGAACCACGATTCGACCATGCAGTGCTTCCTTTGCTAGAATATTCCTAGTGAGCAGGCCTCCCAGGAAAAGGTGTCAGGGAGTTCTGTGACCTCATGCTTTGTGACATTGATGGCACTCCAATAGTGCTGCTGGGCTATGCAGGTCCAGAACATGTGTAGGAAGTGTGTGCTAAGGGTCTGGCAGCAGGGGGCAAGCAAACTGTGACCCCGGATAATGGCGCTGAAGCTGCGCTGGCATTAGGTATGCCCGGTGCAATATAAAGAACTGTATATTTTTGAAGCAGGAGTTCTGGGAGACCTTCTTTGGGAATTCCAGTGTGCCCTCCCACTCTTTGTTGTGTAGTGGCCTCTCAAACTCCTCCTCCCATTTGTGACGCAACCGAGCAAGCGGGGCTGGGGTCAGTTCTCAATGGCCGTGCATATCCAAGTAATAAGGTGTCAACCTGGGGGCATGGTCAATACTGCGTGAAGTACTGGTGGGTTGCGGGCTCACCTCCAGATAGATCCCAGAGGTGCTGACAATGGAGCATGAGTTGCCTATGGAGAAGGATTTGCCATGGGGGCAGTACGCTCTCTTCCACCAGCTGGAGTGAGGCTGGAGTGAGGCTGGCACCCCAAAAAAAGGACTCTACCTCAAGAAATGAGAGTTCAGTCCGGGTCTGCAATTACCGGGTGGTGTATTAGCCCCTGCCTCAGGGTAGTCAGCGGCAGCAGTGGAGTGTAGAGCGGGGCCCCTCCGGACAGGCGCTGAATGCGGACCAAGTGCCTTTGCCATAGTTACCTGTATTGAAAGGGTCGAGGCAGGCCGGGCTCCCGGCAAGAGCAATCAACAGATTGCTGGTAACAGCAAATGCCCAAGGTCAGAACAGGTCTCCCCAGGTAACAGCCCGCTGTCCAGCGAGAGAACCACTGGAGCTGTGCTGCTAGGAAGTAAGCCTCAAACGACGGGGCACCCAGTCCCCCCGGTCCACTGGCAGCTGCAGCTTAACCAAACTAACTTGCCGACGGCCATTTCCCCAGATAAGGGAGCAAAGTAGAGCCACCAGCTCCCTGAAAAAGGAGCAGGAAGGGACAACCAGAAGATTGGTAAATTAATAAACTAGATGAGGTAGGAGGACAATTTTCGCAAATGCAATTTTGCCTATAGGAGTCAGGGGAAGATTCCTCCAAATTCCCACCAATGAGCGTATGCCCACCAGTGCTATGCGATGATTGAGTTCGTAGAGGTCTAGAGGGGTATGATATGCCTGCGCATGCCAAGCGAGACTAGAGTCGCCAATGCATACCTCCTGCGGAGGGAGGTCGGGGCTAAGAGGATAGACTGAAGATTTTACCCAGTTAACCCTCAGCCTGGCCGTTGCTGCAAAGTCTGGTAACATGGCCTGGAGAGGTTCGATGT
This sequence comes from Triturus cristatus, assembly GCF_964204655.1. NCBI lineage: Eukaryota > Metazoa > Chordata > Amphibia > Caudata > Salamandridae > Triturus > Triturus cristatus. Next base: position 575,171,860 of record NC_140595.1, on the reverse strand, counting down.
CAGAAGAGATGTCCTGTAAGTAAAGGAGCAGGTCATATGAATACAAAGACACACTCTAGGTTCGCCCATTAAGGGGATGCCAAACTCCCTTCCCTCCCCACGAAGGTGCACAGCTATGGACTTCATAGCCAGGGGAAAAAGACGGGGGGACACCACTGACTCGTACCTCGGGTCACAGGGAATGGAGCTGAGATGTAGCGGTCCAGGCAAACCCGCGAAGTGGGGTTTGAATATATTAACTTAGTTTAGGCCAAGAGCTAAGGTCCCACTCTCATGCAGCGATGCATCTCAAATAGAAAAGGCCAGGACAGGGTGTTAAATGCCTTCTCCAGATCCAGGACTAGGCAAGCAGCACAAGTTACTGAATCACAATTTGAGCTTTGTACATGCCAAAATACATTTTCCCTGTCACAAGCGACCTGATAGTGTGAATCGGGCCGTTCGAGACAGGACAATTGCTTTGTACATGTTCCCTTAATGTGGCAGAGCAGGACTGAGCAACTATTTTTCTGTGCCTGCAGTGTGTAGGTCATTCCTCTGAGTTAGTGCATTGTTTTAGACAGCAATGGTCAGAAAAAGAAAGAGGCAAACCCTCCTCAACGTTTCTGAGATATGATCTCTGAAACCAGACCTAATTCAGAGAAATATTGAGTTAAAAACTTCTTTTTACACATAACAGATGCATAAAATCAGGAGCTTCTCTCTATGCTGAGCCAGAAAAGCTCATCATGATATAGACTCAGGTGTTGCTCAATGCTTGAGCGACAGCAAAGGATGGAAAATGCTGTTCTCACACTGAATTGATTCTTTTTTCCTTTTATCTTTAAGAAGCTTTTAGTAACTTTCATTACAGATCTCTGGGGCAGATATAGGTACATCGGATTGGCTAAAAGTGTTCACAATGTGTCCACCGACTTTTAGCAAATTCAACGGTATTTACAGAGATATGGCTCTCTCCTCCACTCTACCTAGCGATGGGGCAGAAATTTGCTGCAGCGCACCACGGACACACCTTTGCCCAATATTGCAAGGGTGTTTGCATCAGTCTAGCATAGTTTTTGTACTAGAGGGGTTCCCTTCCAGTACAAAATACTATGCTTAAAACTTTTCCTGCCTTGTTTGTGCACTCTACAGTGCAGCACACACGCAAAGTCGTAAAAGTAAGGCAAAATAAAAGCATTTCTCTATGATAGCACCTGTTTGAAATGGACGTTATCTTTTTGGCGCAAAACTCTGTCTACTTTTATTTGCAAATAGGGATTTGTATAAAAAACCATGGGTGGTTGCATGTAAATGCACATTCACCACCCTTGGAACACCCCCTTGGCACTACTGGTGCAAAACAAGTTTTAAAATTAGGAAAAAGGGTTTTCTGGCTGGTTTTCTGGCAATTTGTGTCTCCTTCTTGAGGGAAACATGGTGTAAAATCTTAGTAAATATACCCCAAATTCTCAGTGATTCAGAATTGGACCTCCCTCATGATGAGGTAGGTTGCAAAATGGGCACCCACTACAATTTGCTGCCATTACAGCGATGGTGGCCTGCTGGGGTCAACAGACCACCATGACTGTGCTTGCTTTTATATGAAGAAGGTGCAGCTCGTTTTCCATAAGGAAAAAATGATAACTGTTTACAAAAAAGGAGACAAGTTTATAAAACTATTTTTTAAGAGTAAGCAGCAGTGGTCTCATGGACTACTGCCTACTCCTAAAACATGGGTTTTGTTCCATTTATAAAGTGGAATGTGTCCCCTGGAGAACCCTACCTGTTTGTGAATGGGTTACTACCTCCTTTGCGGTGTCTGTAAACTATAAATGTTTTGCAATCACATTTAGAACACAAAACATTAATACATTATATACAAAATCGCTGTATAGACGGTAAGCTCTAAACACGTCCCTTCCAAAGACCGATTCCTTAGTGATTCGTAACGTTACCATATTGTTAAAATAGTTTAGCGCGTTAAAAAAACACATTTTGTCAATCTTGCAATGCACTGAATCACTGGGTTTGCAACAAGAAAATACGTTAGTACATTTAGTCTAGAGTCCTTCACTAATTGCATTTTCTTGTTCATTTGTTTGATGTTACGCTCACTGTAAGAAGTGTGATTAGTAGCTTTTTAGTTCACAAAGTGAGAATGTCTGTGCATATTGGCTTTCTTAATGCTGAAGAAAGCAAAGGACCATTTGTCAAAATGATCTGCAATGTAATATTTTGCTGTGTATTCCTTTGAAGTTCGCCAATTACACTGCAGACGTCATCTTCTGACTCCTTTTCACAATCCTCTCCTAAACCCTGTAAATGCAGTCTGTTCAGCTAAAGGGCTGTATTCAGCTGCCATATTGTTGAGGGACAATATTTGTTTTCATTGTGCAATTTTCTTTCTATGCCAGCTGGGAGCAACATACTTTCACCCAACTATTGCCAAACTCTCCCCCTAACAAAAAGCCACTCCTATTGGATTTGGAAATACTTGCTTCTTATCTGTTTTCTTTTGTTAACAGTTTTTATTTCTGCTTTTAATTTTCGTGTTACTAAAATAGAGTGTTTGCTTATTTTAGTTTAATGCTGAAAAGTGCATAATACTTCCACTGAATCCTCAGCTCTTAGAAATTTTTCATTTATTTCTGCATAACAGGTACAACTTAGACCCATTTGATAACTATTCAGATGAGCAACTCTGGAAAGCACTGGAAAGAACATTCATGAAAGACACAGTGAGTAACACATTGATGTTGATGTATACAAGTTTGTATCATGCCCAGTGTTCTGATATAGTTATATCTTAAGCTAGATAGAATATCTCTGAGGAAACACAGGACAGGCACCAGACCAGTTCTCCCTTTTGATAGTCTACTTACTCACAGAAAGTCAAGCTTTTAATGTGGTATAATGCTAATTCTCAATAAGAAGAGAAGGAATAAGAAAAGCGACTAGCAGGAAGTCACAGTTAAGATGTAGTTTGGAAAGTAAATGTCCTTACAATTCCTCTCTAGAGTAATTTATTGATGTGCTGCTGGCACTCATAACCAAATACCTACGCTGTGGTGGCCAATTTTCACTCTGGCTGATTGCTGCAAATCACTTCAATATACCACCATTTTAGAGTGGTGATAGCTGCTAACAGGACTTCAGTTATTGGGAGATAGCTCTTGTCTGCCACAGCAGTATGATAACAGAGGGTGAGATCTGCCACTGGGACCAAAACCCCTGAAGCATCTGTTCAGACATATTAGGGCTACACATAGCACTCTATTCCATTACATGAGTGACCATTTTCCCACCTTTAGACCCCCACTACCTATCTGATCTGTAAAGATGGTTCATTCTGTACAAAGCACAGCTACGAATAAAACTGAGATGGTAGACTTCACAGGGAACTGAACTACTACTGAGACCACAAGTGAAGAGTCCCCTGTATGCATGTAGTAAATGGCTACCACCAGCACTCAATCACAGATATAGTGGTCTTCAGAAATTAAATAGTAATCTTCAGGAATAGGCACAACAGTGTTTAAATAGTGACTGTTTGGATAGAAGGTGACAATCCAGATGTTTTGATGCTGCACAAAGGAATCTAATTTTAGAAAAGACACTGAGAACCAGGGAGTAAGTGGCTGCAACAGGAACCACTCCCGGAGAATGAAATTTGTTTGTGGGACCGGATACCGAGGACAGTACTGTTCAAAGGATACGCTTTTGTTCCAAATACCCTTATCCCACAAATATGTATGTTCAGTAGGAACGCAGCTGCATTCCAGGAATGGGAAACTCAGATTTAAAAGAATAACTGTGTTTCTTTGGGTCATTTTATGATGGGAAGCAACCTCCACAATATAGGATGTTCATTAGCTATGGACAGAGCTAGAGCAGGTGAAATGGCAGCCAATCAGTTCCTCGCATCATTAGTAAACTGTGGTGAGGTGAGCTGTGTCACTAAAAGGAACATTTCCATCAGTAATTCAAAGAATCTGTGAATGAGAATATACAAAAGCACATATAGCCAAAAACATTGCATCTATTGTAAGTGCAAGAGTTGGCTGTGTAAGAAAATGCCTCTTTTTTATGATAACCCCCATTTGTTTGCACTGATGCTGTTGATTGTTGAATCCTGTGCACTGGGACCCTGCTAACAATCATGCCTGAGACCATGTGCTCTAACTCCTAAAAACTCGTAATTTGGCTAAAAATCCAAATTGGCATGTTTAACTTACCTGTAAGACCCTAGTATATGGTACACTGTGTAGCCAGGGCCTCTAAATTAAATGTCACCAGTGTCACTATTTGTGCCAACAATAAAGTGACCATGTAAAATATGACTCTAGGTTGCCACAGCAGCCTAGGATGGTAGTTTTAAAAAACTGCCATTTTGACCTGCAAGGATTACTTTTTTCAATGGCCTAAACCTTCCTTTTTAATGGTTATAAGACAATGCTAAGGAAGGATGTAATTAATCGTAATTTAAAATCCAATCTGCTGATACACCTGGTTTTTTAGTTACTATATTAAAATGCGACTGTCACCTGTCAGCCTGCTGAGAGGTGTAAATTTCTCCATGGAAAGGGAACACAAGGGCCATGGCTGGAAGGATTTCTGAACTACTCATTTTTTATTTTGAAGGTTTTGTATAGCGCGAACAAGACCCTTACGGGTATCAGAGCGCTTTACAGGGCAAATATAGGTGACAGAAATACACATAAAAATAATATAGGTTAGACTAATACAAAAGTAGTAACTATTACAGACTAGCAGATATCTACACAGTTGTATAAATAGTTCAAGTGAATTTGGCCAAGAGAGTCGATTTCACTTCTTTTTTTAACAATGCCGTGGATGGGTTCTGTCTCATTTCTGGGGGCAAGGCATTTCAAATCCTGGGAGCCATTCGTGAGAAGGACCGGTTGTATGTTTTCTTCTTGGTAAATCGTTGTGGTTTCAGTAGAATATTATATGAGCTTGTGGTGATTCTGTTACAACCCGATAGAGCCAATTTCTCAGCTAGGTATCTCGGGGTTTTGTGATGTAATGCCTTGTGCGTCATACTGGCTATTTTGCAATGGATTCTAGGCTCAAAAGGTAGCCAGTTGAGGGCACGAAGGTCAGGGGAGATGTGACAGTTTCTTTTGGAGCCTGTGATGAGTCTCGCAGCTGTGTTGATTGAGGCTCCGTCGTCGATTTGGGAAGGCCGCAGAGAGCGACACTCCCATACTCCACTCTAGGGATTACTAGAGCTTGAACTGTCTGTTTGAAGTCATTTGCGGGCGGGAAGGGTTTCAGTGTTCTCAGAGTGTTCATCTGAAAGTTTGCTTCTTTAGTCGAAGCGCTGATGTGTTTCTGCATATTTAGCTTATTGTCCAGAGTTATTCCCAGCGATTTCGCAGGGTCGATAATGAGAGGTTGACCGTTGAGTGCTGTTAGGTGTTGCATCCACTCAAGGATGATGGTTGATTGGCTGGGGGGGGGGATTAAGAGGAATTCGGTTTTGAGGGTGTTTAGTTTTAGGTTGTTATTGGCCAACCAGTCTGCGTTTTTAGGAGCTTTGAATTGAGAGATTTTGATGTCCTCAAGTGAATGGATCTTTATGTAAAGTTGTGTGTCGTCTGCGTACATGTGATCGTGGACATTCAAGGTGCTGAGAAGATCAGTGAGTGGTTCCATAAACAGATTGAAAAGTGTAGGGGAGAGGGATGATCCCTGTGGTACTCCCAAAGGGACAGGGGTGGGCTTGGATAAGGGTTGATTGACCTTGAATCTTTTTGTTCTATTTTAAAGGAAGGAGGTGCACCAGTTTAGGACTGATCCAGATAGTCCAATTCTGTGTTTCAAGAAATCTAGTACGTTTTCGTGTTTGACGGTGTCAAAGGCCGAGGATGGGTCAAGCAGGATTAGTAAACAGGTTTTGTTTTGGTCCAGGATTTTTAATGCGTCATCTATATGTGGGTCATGGCTGATTCAGTACTGTGCCCTGCAAGGAAACCTGATTGGAATTTATCAAGCAGGTTGAAGTGGTCTATGTGGTTTCTAAGCTGCGTGTAAACACATTGTTCGAGCAATTTGGCCAAGGTGGGATGTTGGATATTGGGCAATAAGTATTCAGGTCTGACAGGCCTGCCGATGGCTTCTTTAAGATGGGGATACCTGACCTGCTTTAAGGATGTCTGGGATGGTTCCTTGCAGTAGAGAGGTGTTTATAATCCTAGTCCAAAGAGGCACAAGCATTGGGATGAAGTCTTTTAGGTGGTTGCTGGGAGAGGGTCCGTGAAGTGATTGGAGGGATTCAGGGCCGTGAGGGTTTTTAGAATAGTTTCTTTGCTGTAGGTGTTGAAGGAGGCCCAGGATGCGTTGTTTTTGAGGTCGAACTTTGCAGAGCCACTAAGAGGGGTCACACGCGGGGTCAGTGAGGAGATCATGTGAGGGTCGGTATGGGATAATAGATCGTTAAGCAGGTCTGTCTTTATGTTTTCTGTCTTCGTTGTGAAAAAGAAGACAAATTCCTCGCAATTGGGCAGTGTGTCAGGATAAACTTGGGGGGAGTGGGAGACACCCTTAGATTGAGATTTGATTAGTTCGAATAGCCTTTTGGGACGATTCTTGGCTTGGTCAAATTGTTTACTGAAGAAGTCTGCTTTTGATCGTCTAATCTTTCTCTAATAGGAGTTTCTCGTGCTTCTTAGTAACTTGAGGTGGTCAGAGGATTGTGGCGATCTCCATTATCGTTCAATTACTCTTAGTGATCTTCAGTCTTCATTTAGCCTACCAGCATACCAGGGTTTTGAGTCTTTTGTGGCGACTCTTTTCAGTTGTAGGGAAGCTAGATTGTCTAATACCATGTTTATAGAGTGGAAGTAATGATTAGTCAGATAATTTATCTCATCTAACCGGTGGCAGCATGAAGTTAGGATTAGAGGTTGAGAGTACATCGGGGTCACAGTTTTTTTAGTTTCGTTCTCGTGGGTTGGACAGAGAGTAGTTTAACTGATTCATTGATCTGGAAAGTGATGATGTGATGGTTAGACCAGTCACAGGGGAGGATCGATTCAAGCTGGGTGGAGTCCGCTTTGGAAATTACTAGATTGATGGTTGAGCCTTTTTCATGGGCGGGGCTGTCACAGAATTGGGACAGGTTAAGGTCGGATAAGAAAGCTTTGAGGCTATTGACCTCTGGGTCCTCAGGGTCATTCCAGTGGAGGTTAATGTCTCCCAGGAATATTTGAATGTTTTGTTGTCTGACATTTGTGGTTAGGATATCCATGAAGTGTTCGATGAAGGTGAGGTTATTCCCTGGTGGGTGGTAAAATTAATATAGTGAACATATTGGTTTGTTATTATTGATGTCTAAGCATAGGTATTCACAGGAAGAAAGAACCGGGGAGTTGGAGCGGTTTATAGGGAGGTTGTTCTGATGTATGCAAGCAATACCACCACCTGGCCTATCAATTCTATCTAGTTTTGTGATGTGATGGTTTGGGGGTACTAGTATGTCAAGGATGAGTGTGGATGATTCATTTAGACATGTTTCGGTTAAAATTAGAAGGTCAGGCTCATTAGTAAGTATGAGGTCAGCTATATCGGCAGCATGTCTTGCGGCCGGCCTGAAGGTTAGCAGAATACATTTTAGCTGGGCTTTGGTAGGAGTAGTGTTGGGTTTATATATGATGGGTACACGCATGAGGTTATTTTCAACTATACCTCTAGAAATGTGTCTTCTAGCTCTAGAGGCATTGGAAGGGATGGATTGGATTAAGGACAATTTCTATGTGTTGTCCGTGTGTGCAATATTAAGGGGTGGAGCCTGGTGCTTGTAAGCATGGAGTAGGGAAGTTAGATATTTTGATGATAGAGGGTTATTCCTTCTGACCTGATGGGCTGAGGCATTGGGGTAAGGCACTGTTCTCCATCTAGGAAGCTCCTGTTTTGGGGAGCTTGCACCTAGCTGATGTGTAAGATTAGAGTGGCTGATGTGGCGGTAAGTCATAGCTTCTACTTCGGAGCATGTGGACTTGGGTTGTTGCAGAATCAGGTCACGAAAAGTTTGGAGGTCCTCTTTGACTTGTTGGGTCAGGTGTTGGAATTAACGTTTTTGTAGAATGGAATGTAGTTGGTCTATGTGTGGGGTCTTGGGGGGAAACGTAATCTGGTTCATTGTATGGCAGTTTTTCAGTGTGGTAATCAATAGAGAGGTGGGAGTAGAGAAGGGACGTGAGGAGGTATTGATGTGTGCTTTAAGTGGGACGGTGGGATTCTAAGTAAGGGGAGAGGGAGAGGGTGGGAACGCGGGCTGAGCAGATGTAAGGGTGTGGGAGAGATTGGAACAGAGTTTGTTTTGGAGTTGCTGGGAGTGGAGTGGGGAGGAGTGTGTTATCTCAAGGGTGAGAAGGGGGCGTATGGGAAGGCTAGAGGCGAGGAAATAAGGGTATGTGTTGTGATAGGCACAGTAGAAATTATGGTGGTGCTGGGGGATGAGTAGGACTTGGAGAGATGTATCTCATCCCTAGGGGTGTCCATTAGGTCTGGGGTGGGTGTATATGCCGATGGGATACCGAGGGAAAATGTCTTAAAGGGGAGTCCGGTAGGGAGTCGGGCAGAGAACTGGGAGAGTGGTTTGCTGGGGAGGTGGTATGGGGTCTTGCAACCTTCTCTTTGAGGAAAGATGTTATCCAGTAGATTTAGGTTACGGTCTGATGCTTGCATGAGTATGATCCCATTATGATAGATGGTAATTGTTCCTGCCACTTTGTAGAACGGGGAGGGAATGATGGATAATGTAAGAGCATGTGCTGTTTTCCTGGTGAATACAATCAAGAATAGGGAGAGAAAAGCTTTCCGCCATTGGGCTCTTCTTTTGGTATAGAAGATGATGTCAGTTTATGTGACCTTTGTTGTTTGAGAAATAGGGGTCAGAGATTGGAGTTTCTGGGTGAGATTTTAATAGATTATGTTTAAAGCCTTTGGCTGCTTTTTTGTATGGTTAGGGGGGTATTTAATGGAATAGGTGTGTAAGCCAGATGACTGTTCCTTAGAGTAACCTAGGTCCTCAACAGGTTAAACTGGCCCCAGCCGATCCCCGCTGTTAACCAGGACCAGTAGTGAGCGCTCCATGTAGGGTTGGGTGTTCCCGGTCCCACATGCCTCCGGGCAGCTGGCAAGCGTGTCCTCGCATATAGTGGTTCGGCAGTTGATCGTCTGAAAGCCCATGTAGGAGCGCGTTCCAGTCTCTAAACCCGATCACCAAGCAGGGTTCTCAGCGGGAGGGCATCGCCCGGAAAACCAGCTGCAGCCGATCCCAGAAGTCAAACTGGGACCCGTAGTGCGTGCTCATGTAGTCGAGGACTTCCAGCGTCCCTGCCTCACTCCGTCGATCCCACGACCCAACTAACTTCCGTCGATCTCACCCAGAGTGTGGTCTCGAGGCCAGGGGATCGAGGCAGGAAGATGACCGGATCCGCTAATGTGCATGGCCAGAGCTCGTGATCCAGGTCCAGTCTCAGGCATCACCTGCATTAAGGGACACACGGCAGACGATGAACGATCCAGTCAGCACTGTGGGCGTCTTCTTCCTTATCTCCGCCAGGTCTGCAGTGGCACTCAATCCTGTAGGAGAGAGGTCGAGGACTGCGACTGGGAACAGTATTGCTGCAGTGGGTGCCTCTGGGTCTTGGGGTCGGTGTCGTCGTAGACCTCAGATGCTAGCTGGCTTCAGATCTCTCCTCCCCTCCGGCCAGTGATGAGGTAAGCTGAAAAAGAAAAATAAAGTTGTGGATGTTACAGGCGATGTCACCTCATGTTCCTCCGCAATTTCGGTCCAGTTGACGCTGGGGCTAAACAGGACTATTACAGAAAGTGATCCCCAGCCAGCGGAGCTCTCCCTGTGAGGCTCCTCACCAGTTGGGCATTTTTGCCATTGTCCAAGTCTTCAGAGTGACACCAATCCCAGTGGGGTGGATACCTATTTCAGAACTGGTTTCTAGGGGGAGTTTCTCATTTCCCTCACCTCAGGGGTGTGCCCAGAGCTCGGTCCAGGGGCACAAAGGTTATGCCATTTTGCATTTTGGCAGAGCAGTACAGCAGATGATGGATTACGTAACAAAAGCTGTAAACCCATATTTATGGCGAAATGTCCACGTTACAGTAGCCCTACTTATATCCAATAAAGAATCTATAAAAAATAGAAGAGGGATGGATTATGGGGATGAAAATGGCTGAGTCTGTATTTCATGGCTCAATGATCTCTGCCTATGTTTATGGGGTCATAGTAATATGACAGTGACTTTGGAAAGCACCAGTGAAGTGTGGATTCATACTCGGGTGTAACAGAAAGCTTCTTTGCCAACACCGTAGATGATGTATCTGGATCTGAAGTAAGGACATCCCTAGTAGATAATTGGCAGTTTTAAACTTTATTCAGGCTGCAAAGGCAGGCCTCGGACATGTTTTAAGATGCTACTTAAGTGGTTGGCACAATAAGTACTGCAGGCCCACTGGTAGCTTTTAATTTACAGGCCCTGGATAGATGGTATACCATTATACAAAGGACATATGAGTAAATTAAATATGCCAATCAGGTGTAAGCCGATCAAACCATGTTTACAGGAGTGAGCACAAGCACTTTAGCACTGGTTAGCAGTGGTAATGCGTACATAGTCTTAATGTCAACAAAAATTAATTCAGCAAAAAGTGATGGGTAAATTTCAAAACTTTTGAGGGAAGACCACCCTAAGGCTGACACATCTAACAGCTATAGTCCATAGTCTGCATAATATCATCCCACTTTCAGCCTGAACCCTGAGAACGAGCTGTACATTACAACAGTCTTGCCATGCACTTACCAACCGGGGTCAATTGACATTCTTAACAGACAGCGTATTTGGCCCTGCTTTTGTTTTGCTTTTTATATGTCTGTTTCTGCCTGGAATACAACTTCCTGCAATGGGTCCAGACCCGGCTGTTTGTACTGATAAAATCAGTGGCACAGTAAGAGGTAAATAAAGCAGGTATTGCGTATCACTTGGCATCAAAATTTGTGGATTCACCAGGCCAAAGCAGATCGATCCAAGAAGTGCCATCATCATTTACAAAGTGAGTCACCTATAGTGTGCACGCCTGGCTCACAAGCCCAGTCTGCTGATCAGATTCTGTGTGACCATTAGTGGAAACATGCAGTGCTTAATTTGGGCCAGTGGTTGCAGGTGGTGCCCAGAACAAGAAGGAAACAGGCTGAAAAGGGGGGAGAAGGAGGAAGAGAAAGAGGGAATGACAGTAACAAAAGGAGAAAGCAGAGATGAAAAAGATGTCTTTAGTATATTAGGAACTGTAATTTGGTAAAAATCACAATTTGTAATTTCTAATTTTTGTACATCTGTCCATTGGTGAACTCTTGGTCTCTGTATCCTGCACATGCTTTCCTCATTGTCAAGTTTTGTTACCTGACCAAGCTGCCCAAAATAACATGGATTCATTTAAAGTTTTAGTTTTACTGCTGTGAGAACTACCTGATAGGTGTGTTGCTGTAGCTTTACCACAGCAGTTGTGAGAAAGTGGATTATTACTTGAAGTGGGTAGTAGACCTCTTCAAGTAAAAATGGCATTATTCCTTACTAGGTCCAGTTAGGTCTCAATAATTTAAACCTGAGTTCAACCCTTTGTAGCTGTAGCACAGAGCGGAGCAGAAAGGCTTATATTAGTGGACATGTCTAAAGTATTTATCAGTACCAATACAATTAACATGCATTTGCAATGCAATGGGTCTTGCATTTACGCAAGTTTGAGCTATTGGCATTGTACATGACAATGCCTGTTATTTATGTTTTGGGTTTTAAAACATAAATAAAGGGCATTGTCATTTACAATACTAATAGCTTAAACTCTCGCAAATGCGAGACCTATTGCATTACAAATGCTTGGGTTTCTTGCAGCATCTCCTCTTTCTAGAAAATCTCTGGCTTGCCTATGTTCAATAAGGAGTTCCACATCTTGGGTGCACGCCCTAGAAAGAAGCAGTCACTAAAGGGTCTTTTCTTGAAATGTAACCTCTTTACGTTAAGAGTTTATTTTACTTTTAACCTTGATAGAGTCCCCGGAGATGTCAGTCTCGTATGTAATGTCCTGTCTTCCTACCAAGGCTATCTACAATCTTTATAATACCCCAACTTGTATGTGCTTTCACTGCACCTGTTTGGCTTCACTTATGGAAACACTTCCACCCATGGCAGAAAACCTCATGTATACTTTACATCTCAGCCTAAGAAGTGCAGGTACTGTCAGGGTGCGGTTACCTTTAGAGAAGACTTCACTAGTAGATCATTCAGAGAGTAGAAAACATGCAAGAGGTGTTTTTTTTTTTTTGTAAACGAGCACTAGGATGAGCTCTAAACAAAGACTAGACAAACAATCAGTCAGAGTCAAATTTACTTTATTCGGCTAATTATAGCCATCAAAGTACATAAAACAAACAAGACAAATCAAATCTACAATCAATAAAAACCATAAAATGATTATTATTAATCTTCATAGAGTCCTGCCCCACTCAAAATTCATTATCCACAATAGGACAAAGTACACTCCTTCAAATAATGCCACAGTTCATACAAAAATGGAAATACAGACCACTAACACATAATTAGGCCTGGGAATAAATAAATATAATAAATATATAAAATACAGTTAGCCCAGCATTAGTCTTATCCAACATTACATATAAAAAAGCATAAAAATACATTTTTAAGTAACAGGATTCAAAGCCCTGTCCACAGGGAGATTCATAGATAGCCTATTCCTACACCTAATTGCACCTATTATAAAACTTGCTACCCCAAAACAGACCATAGGTGAGGCCAGCATTTGTAAATATACCAACGCCGGCCTAACTTGCTCAAAGTTACATCCTCTAAGCAAGGGAATAATAAATTTTCTGCGCAAGGAGTTGTAATATGCGCAGAAAAATATTATATGAAGAGTATTCTGGTCTGAGAAATTGTCGCAAGGGAAAGGATTTAATGTTCCCTCTTTGAAATACCCTTTGGGGAATGCAAGGAGCCAGGGAACCATGTTCATCCTAAATCTTATCAAGACAAAAAGATGGTATGGTTTGTTTATATAGGATAAATATGGTTGTGTCTGCCGACCCAAGCTCAATATAGCAAAACTTCTCACCATGGGTTTTTTCAGCTCATTCTCCTCCCTTAGTACTCTTCGTCTATCTAAGAACTCCTGCTTGAGGTCTCTTTGGTCGATTTACTAGTGCTGGAGGACTCAAAAATAAGTCGGGACGGCCAAGAATTTCCATCTGGTCCTTAATGTATCTAAGCCACGGAATGTCTAACATCTTTTCCAGGGTAAGACATCTCCAATGACCAATTGATTAAGATTTGGGGTAGCTTGTGCCCAAATTCTCAACCAACGCAATAACGGGGCAACCGCAATTTGGTCAAAAATAAAACCTGCTCCTAATTCCTCATGTATGTTAAAAACTGGCGTAGAAGCAGGGACCGAAAGCAATCTACGGAAGAAAATATTTTCGACCCCCTGAATTTCTCTGACATCTGTATAACCCCAGATGTCACTCACATAAGTCGCCATAGGGAGACACTTAGCATTATAGATCTTTATAAGCGCTGGGATTAGTTTTGAGCCTATTCTTTTTGCAAAGTCTAGAGTGGCCCCCGATGCTCTGGCTAATGCATTCTTCGTGTGTGCACGCTGCCTGCACCATGAGCGCTGGTCGTCAAAAAGTACCCCTAGGTATGGGAACACAGGGACTTTTACTAGCTCAAGACCCTTGCAATAGAATTTGACCTTCCTTGCCCTTTTTGACCCTATGGACATAGCATGTGATTTTTTTAAATTGGTATTTAAATCCAAAGACTCCATAAAATGTATAAAACAATTTAAAAGGGTTTGCAGCCCCCTTGCAGTCCTGGCCACCAACACCGCGTCTTCAGCATACAGGAATGCGGGGAGCATTTTGGAGCCGGCTCTGGGGATATCTTTACAGCAGGAAATTAGGGAATCTCCTAGCTTATTAATATAGAGAGTAAAAAGTAAAGGGGCCAAAATACACCCCCTGCCGGACCCCTCTCTTTACTGCCCATGAGTCAGTCAGGCTGCCATCTTCATTTAAACGCACAGCCGCTATTGTATTTTCGTGGATGGCTGCCAGAAAAGAGATTAAATCAGCATCTAGCCCTATATCCTGAAGGATCACCCAGAGTTTTGATCTATTAACAAGATCAAAAGCCAAGGTTAAATCCATAAAGGCCAGATGAAGATCCCCGCGTTTTACAACTGTATACTTCCCTATCACCAAATGGAGATTAAGGCATTGATCCAACGTGCCTTTCCTTGTCTAAAACCATATTGGAGATCGGAAATAATATTTGCTTGGTCCAGCCAGTCTGTTAACTGGGCCAGGACAACTTTCCCCATGATTTTTGCCACGGAATCAAGGAGCGAAATAGGCCTATAACAGGCTGGATCATTCCTCGCTCCTTTCTTAAAAATTGGTATAATAACTGCCTTGGCCCAAGACAGGGGAAAACCAATCAGGCACGCTGCATTAAAAACGTAAGTTAGAACCTTAGCCCATAGCTTAGGATCTGCCTTGTACAAGTCAGCTGGTACTCCATCAGGACCTGGAGCTTTCCCCCTAAGGTTGATGTGATTGCCTTATTAACTTTGTCAATAGTAAAAACAAGAGGGTGGCATACCTGATCACTTTCTGCTGACCCTGCAGAAGTTCCGGGTGTCACATCACTGTACACTTTCCCAAAGTGTTGCACCCACCTCTCAGCAGGAACTAAACAGTCTTCACTAGAGTTTGGTATATCATCAAACAATGGGCTATTAACAACAGACCAGAATCTAGAGCTGTTGGCCAGGACACTAGCCTGATTAAGCTCTTCCCACGCCATCTCCCTTAATTGCCTTTTCCGTCTTTCCACTGCCAATTTATATACCCTTCTTGCATTCTTACAACTTTCATCAAACCATTTTGCGGGCCTCTGTCTGCAAGGAACAGTTAAGTTCAAAGCGACCTGCTTTGTAATTCGGTCTAAAGCATCAAGGATAGATAGTGGTTGGGAGTCCTGGTCTAGACAGGTCCCAAACTCCTGTGCACAGTTGGTCATTAGACTATCAATAAAGCTATCAGGGGTAATCCTCTCCCACCTCACTCTACGTGCTTGATCTATGAGCACAATATTTGCGTTAGTAAGCTGGGTCATGGTCCTATCTCTATTTACAGCGTGTATATTGAGGTCCAGTGTCAGTGGATTATGGTCACCAAAACAATTTTTTGTTGCACTTAATATGCCTAGTGTCGGCATCAGTGAAAAGAAGACCAAAATATAATCAATTATGCTGTGACGGCCATGACCAACATATGTAGGTACAGGGTCTAATCTGTCCGACTGCACAGGGCAGATCAGATTATGAGTTGCTAAAAAACTTTCTAAAAAGGAACCGGAAGAGGTGTGTTCAAAATGGGTTAGCCCCTGAGGGCCATAATCCTCCTCCAGACTTGCTAGGCAATTAGTAGGACAAAAATGAATGTTAAAATCACCCAGGACTATAGTATCATACTGTGTTTCAGTGCTGTCTCCATATTTACCCAAGAAAACAGTAAGGGCTCTAAGATGCTCTAACTCGTCATTTCTAGTGAAGGAATTGTAGAAGTTAACCACTAGAAAAGTTGACAAATTTTTCCCTGTCAGTTCTACTGCTAGGATGTGGGGAGAACTTGATTCTATCAACTTTACTTTATAAAACAGATTAAGGTTAATCATCAATAGTAGCCCCCCCCCCTTGCTCTGCCCATAATAGATGGTATAGCAAATTTACAAAAAGATAAAAATCCATCCAAATAATATGTTTCCTTAGCCTCCCACGTTTCCTGAAGGGCTATAATATAATGTGTGGCAAGGAAGAGTTCCCAGCTAGCGTCACCCTTTTTTGCCCTTAAACCAGCAATGTTCCATGTTAAAACTTTTATTATGCCCCCATCGGTTATTGTAGAAGTAGAACTGAGTTTTACTATACCAGTTGATGAAATCTGGTGGTTAACAGAACAGGGCACAATAGAATTCGATGAGCTAATCAAGGGGACATGTGTTGCATCATTCGATATTTCCGCCAAGTTATCTGAAACAACAGGTACTACGTTATTAACCGGCAGTCAGTCTTGAGTATCTAAATCAGAAAGTGCCGGAAACCTGTTAAACAGAGGAATGGAGGGAATAGTCAACATCGAGGTTTTCACAGAAGGCTTATAAAAGTGTCCCAGTGGCAAGGCCCAGATGGAAGTGGCAAACATAGGGCATGGTTCCTGTGCCCTTAACAAGTTCTGAACAACCACAGGGTTTCGAAAGTTAATAACCACGCAGTCCCCCTCAAAGTTCTTTAAAGATCGTCCCACCCATCCAACTCTGCGCACCATGATAATATTGTTGCTCATGGACACCCTAAAGCCCTTGTGTTTAGATAACCAATCTACGGTTTTGTTCCGGAGTTGAATCCAAGATTCAGTTTGGTCTGCCCTAAGCGGGGGAACACCTGCCAGAACCATAACATAAGGACACGCGGCCGGGGGCAGATCTAAGACATCTACAGAGTGCTTTATATTCACAGCGTTCAGCACAGAGGGGCCTTCTCCGTGATGATTACCAGCTCTCACATTAGCCTCTGACTGACCAATAAGTAAGGGTCTCGAAGGACCCCGTGGCTGGTGCGGGATCTGGTCAGCTGGACAGAGGGAATTAACCGCATTTCCTAACCCCGGGACTCCCGTGCGCAGATGTGCGGAATTCCCCCCTGGGGCAGATGATACACATAATGAACGAGGCGTGGCAAGACTCGCATTACCAGTAAGTTCAATTCCTGCTCTATGGACCAATTCCCTATTATTAACCCCCACACAGCCAGTGGCTTCTGGGTCTACCGGGTCAACAGGAGCTTTAACTACCCCACGAACCACACATTGGCACCCACATACCTTCTGGGTAACTGGGGCGTTACCAGATTTTGAAAAATGTAACAACTTTTCTTCTATCTCCCCTAGTTTACTTAGAAAAGGCGCTAAGAGAGCAGATATTAAAGACTCCAATTGTTTCCAGGAATCAGGATTACTTCCAAGGTCCACCACAGTTTGGGGGTCAGTGTTTGTAGAACAAGACAAGTTACCATTAGATTTCGGGGAATTCATCTCACGTGTCCTTAAAACTTGGGGTTTAGGTTTGGTTTTAGCCTTATTCCTCAATGCCACACTTCCCCTTGTGCGTTTTGCTGGCGGCTCACCATTTCCTCTCTCACCATTCCCTCCCAACCTGGATCTGGTAGAGCATACCACACTTTCCCCATCCCTAGTAGCCCTTTTAGATCCAGCAACAGAGTCACCTTGGGCCACACAAGGCGTAGTTGAGGTATGTGGTGAGGATGTAACAGGGGATACGGGCAAAACTGTTTTCTCAGGTGGAATAACCAGCAGTTCTTTCGATATACTCTGTCTTGAATTTTGAATAAATTCCAGAGTGCCTGAGTAGTCCACCTCCGGTAGCCCTGGTTTACGAACCACTCCATCCGTTAACTCCCCCACCGGGCTTATAACCATAGTATCCATGCTTAAATGATCCATAATTTACGAAGCACCCAGGGGGGATTTGGCCAAAGTTATAGCCCCCAAAGATGATCTTTTTGTCCTGCATATGAGCCCAGAGAGAGCCTTTTTTCAGTGAGGTGTATTTCATGTGTTAACACGGACTCTGCCCTAAATAGGAACGCATCCAGAGTTCCCGCTACTCCCCCAGTCCTCTGTCCTATAGCCTTACGTTTAGTGGTCATGACCTATACTTTAATATATAGCACCAACTTCTACAAACAAGACTACCAGGAAAGAATATAATATAAAGATATCCTTACAGTTTGTCCAACGCTCAAAATGTCGAAGTGTCTTGCACAGCAAAGGGGGGATGGCGCAGCCCTGCCTCCTCCTGGCTCGGACGGGAGCCCCTGGTCACTTTTAAACGCGCTTCCTGGCACAGATGCTCTAGTATGCCCCACTGCAGGCTCACCTGTTTCCGATCACACCGTCCCTTCTTCCTCCACTCGCCTCTCCCTTTCAATTGCGTGTTTTGCATCAGCCATGGCTGCACGCAGAAGCGTCCCGAAAACTCCTTCCTCTTCACCGCGTTGAGCCAAGCCGTCTCTGCTCTGCTCTGACGAAATTCAAACGTTGCACCTTGTACCATCAAAGGGGGCTGCCATTAGACGGTCTGCACTTTCACTAGGGAACCACCTCCGGAGCTCCGCGTTCACCAAACTTTCCGTGGAGGGTCACAGCCGCGAAAGAGCGCCTCCTGTACTATCCGAAGGTATCTGGCTTCAGTTCAGACGAGGTTTGTCACATCGGTTTGCACTGGCTCATTCAATATATTCAGTATCCAGGCGTGTGAATTCGACTTTCATGTGTACTGTTCATAACCGGAACAAACACAACACCGGCTCCCTTCCACGGGATGGGACTGCACTGCTCCTGCTGAGCGCCCAGCCTTCCGGCCACTGATGGAGGCCCGACGCTGCCTGTCCCGCTCAGGGCGCGCCCGGCCCGAAGCAGCTAGAGATGAGAACAGGACCAGAGATGGTGTCCAGGCTTTCCGTTGATATTGGAGGACCAGTGGAGTGGCCAATGAACGCGTGAGCTGAGGGGATTTAGTAAACATGTATCACAGTTCCACATTGTTCCCGATTCATCTTACTCAGCCGGCAACTGTCACCATTGCAATGCGGCCTTTCAGTGTATCACTTGCTATATAAATATCTTTAGTGGCCCTACCTCCAGTGGCCACTCCGCCCTGTGAGACAGCAGAGCCCCTGCGGTGACACACGTGGGCCACGTGGCGCCTCGTTCCGTAAATAATGGATGCGTCACGTTATTAGGGAAGCCGCCCGCAGCCAATGGTTATATGGGCACAATTTAAGCAGATGAATCTTCTACATGGATGTTCATTCGAAGAAGAAAATGTTGTTAAATTATTCCCTAGACACAAAAAAAACTGTCTGCAATTTCTTTTTTTTAAAATGCCAATAACAATCGTTGTTGCTAAGCACTTTATCTGGACATTTTAGGTGGTATTCGTCAAACCTACCTGAAAAGCTCACAAAGGTGTCAATATTAAATATATGGATTGAGAGTCTGCTGATAACTAATAAAAATAGCATAAAGGCAAATTTTTCCTCTATCAAGCCCCACGTTTCAAGCAACCCCAAACAATTAATGGAACTACCACCGAGTTGGCTTCTCCAAGATTGAGCTGAAAGATGCAATTTTTGGTGTGTGTTGTGTTGGTAGCAGCTTTTGATTTCGGCGTGCATGACTGATAGTGTAAGACCACCAACTGGCACACCGTGTTTATCGGAAAAGGGCTTTCTAGTGACCTCTGGGTATTTGCTGCTGGTCACCCAAAAGGTTAATTGTTAGAAAAGAAGCAAGATAAGTAGAACATATGTGACGTCACTGAGGGGCTACCATAAATGCTTCGCAACCACTTCTAACTTACCATGTCAGACACAATCCGTAGCATCACATACCTACCACAAACTATCAACTGAAAATATTCTGGACCCTGCTGAGTAGTAAATGAGTGCAATTACTACACTAAAGACAAGGGTAAACTCTTTGTTTAACAACACGCCTTTAATGCCTGTCATCCTGATACATGCACTGCCCGTTGGCGTTTATCTTTCCGCAAACTGCACCGAAACCCTAATACTCGGCAGCCTTAGTCGTTAATAGTTCATGAAGTTCCAACTCCGGTATTCCACGCATACGTTCATCTTCTTGCACCGTGACCAATAAAAAAAATTAATCTCCGCGCACCTACCAAAAATGTAAGTGTTCTTCGCTAACGTGTACATGTAAAGCACTCCAATATCTACAGATCGAGTTTGCGCTATATAAAAAATATAAATAAACGTAAACAACTCGAAGGGCTCTTCCCGGTCAGCGGCAGGTTCAAAGAGCAGTATTCACCCGGCCCTTTTGAAAACAGAGCATGGGCCCCTGATAAGCAGCAGGACGGGAGGGCTACAAAAACAAGCTGACGCCATTGCGCAAATGAGAGGTGATCCCTGAACTCCCCGGCTATAAATAACCATCCATCGGTGACAGGAAGACTAACTGCATTTGAGCTGTGGAACTTTCCCAGCATTCATTACTGTTAACAATTCACCACAACAGTGCCAAAAGACATATCAATGACGCACCAGCAGGTCATGAAAAGTAAGGCAAATAGCGGGAAGTCCAGAGCTCCATCAGGGGCCGGACTGCGGCTCGGCGGATGTTAACGTTGAGCCTGCACTGGGTCCCCGCTGCTCCAGCTGGGCAGGTCCGGTCCCACAGGATGAGAAGAGTGGCTCACTCTGACCCATTGCTGTCTTCCCATGGTGATCTGTGCAGTGCCAGGAGCTGGAGGAGGTGGGTGGTCAGGGCGCGGCAACGGAGGCAGAGAGAGAGGTGGGTGACTGACAAAGGCACTGAGTCAGCAGAGCGGGCTGTGTGGGAGGAAGGAGCGGTGGCTGTGATTTAAGGCATGGTGTTCATGTCAAATGTAAATGACTGCGCACTACTTTAAAAACAAGCACTTGCAATGCAATAGAACTTATATTTACTCGAGTCTTATTGCATTTGAAACGGGGGTGCAGGTGGGCAGAAAGGCAGGAACGGGAGTGGGGGGTGGAGGCCGAGAAGTCACGGACTGTGGGAGGGAAGGGCGGGAGCCACGGGAACAAAATAGTTTTGAAAGTAATTGGGCCAGTAGCCATGGAAGTATACACATGATTACATGGATGTCAGGAGGAGGGACTAACAAGGCTAAAACCAAAAAGGAAGGCAGCATTTAGGACCTAAGCCAATCAAAAAGATGAGCGGAGAGTGTACGGAGCTTCCACAAAGCTTCCATTCTATAGTGAATACTGCATGCCTCGCAAAGTGAGCAGCGCATTCGCACTGCAACGCTAGGCGAGACCTAAAAAGGAGAAAGTACCACACAATAAAAATCCCACTCCAATTTATAATAATAGGGTACATTGTAATGAACAGATACCACACAAAAAATGGATATAGGGAACTGGAGATATAATTTTTTTAAGTTTTAAATCTAGCACCAATATCTCAATGTGCAAATTACAGGTGTCCGGTTGAGCTAGACCAGGACAAGGTCAAAAGTTAACGTTAAGTGATGGAGCATGGACTAGATCCATCCCGGTGGAAAATTTGCCTTCTGATTTTAGTCGCTTTTCTTGTTGACTAGCTTGTTGGCAGAACAGGCTGCAGGCTGGATCCGTAGAGGGGTTCGTAGATGGCGACCGGCTGAAGTGCAGGTCCTTGATGGGAGCCTCAGCTGCCGGAGTAAGTTTGAGGCTCCCAACATCAAAGGCAAGAAAGCTCCCGGAGGGTGACGTATGAAGTTGGGACCCACAAAGGCGTCATCATCATAGGGGTGCTGCTCAGAGTTAGTCCCTCTACGTTCAGAATCAGAAACTTTTTTGGAAGTCGAGATCCTTTCAGCGGGCCAAACTAGCATATTGAGTCCTACCAGCAGGTTGATGCTGGTGACTGTGGCTCAGAGGTGGTTCCATGGTTGCTCTGGTTGTTTTTGGAAAAAGTTCAGAAAAAGTATCTAAGTATCCAATCTTGTAGTTTATCAGGGCGAAGGAGTACACTCTAAAACCAACTCAGGGTCCAAGACCTTTTGGGCACCACTTGGGTGTTAGGTCTCAATCTATCAGAAGCCAGGATCCAGGGCAAATCCAGTTGGAACTGGTTACCTGGGCCTAGAAGAGATTTGGACTTCTTTCAGGTTTGGTGCTCCTAGAGCTTATCAGGAGGCTAGCCAACGAGCCCCACTCAACTATCTAAGTGGGAGCAGGTGCAGCCCTTGGAGTTTCTTTCTAAAGGGGTTAAACAGCAGGTGGAGTCCTTTGTCTTTCTTCCACAGGTCCAGATGGGTTTTGAAGAATGTACCCAGTGGTGCCACCTTCATGCCTGGCACTAACTTGTGTGTGGGAGAGTCTCCTTAACCAATCAGAAAAAAGTTTCCAGGGGCAGCCATGTCCACTTTGATATCACTTCCTGCAGTTTGGCCCTGACAATCCCACAATACACTGCTGTGCCAAAATCAAGCATAGCAGAACCTTTTTTCCCCTTTGCAGAGCTCTGTGCACACTCCTGAGGTGTGTCTAGTGAAATGTGACACACCTCCTGCAGATCAGTTCTGAAACAGGCTTTCCTCCAACTGGGACTAGTGCTACTCTAACTACCAGAACAATGGAAGAGGCAAACTTAGGTGTGAGCTATATCTGCCTGTGATAGGGCTGCCCCTCTGAAGGTTGATCAGGTGGTGGACACATCGCCCCAGGCCATTCAGACAGGATGAGGCCACACCCCCTCCCAGCCAAGGCCCTTTTGTTCCCTTTCTTGGGAGACATTCACACCTATGAGCAGGCTGTCAGGCGACAGTTGGGGACTCACTACGCCACTGGAGTCAAGCTATCCTGGCTGAACAGGGACGAAACCACAAAACCCGTCCTAGGATGCTTGATTCCGGTCCAGGGAAAACATGGCTTGGCAGTTCGGGCTGGACTGTTCCCATGAGGCACAAGGTCAAGACTGATTTGCATATGGCCATGTCTGAACTGGGGTGGCGTGGTGAGCAAAATAACGATGGATTAAACCCAGATCTGTGACTGGGGGCGATTGTTTTGCCAATGTGCAACATTCCGTCCATCATCTTGTGTGTTTTGACAGTTGGGGAATACCTCTAAAAAAGGCTACTAGTGGCTTTTAGGCAGAAACATCGTGACTTTGTAAAGTTTTTATTTCTGATATAGTTAGCCAAAATTGAACGTTAGCATCAAGGTGGATTTTTTATAACTGTAAAAATTAGTGATTGGGGTATTTTTCTAGCTTGTGCCAATCACCAGTTAGATTTATCAAGTGAAATAAAGTAGCCCAGTGTTTCTTATCATTCTGCCAGCCTTGCTACAGTGAAAAATGGGTTGGCGCCTTTTTAACTGTAAGGACATGTAAAAACATAAAATACATATGCCATAGTTTTAAATACTATGCACTCTGTCTTAGGGCTGGTATGACCTTCTTTAGGGGTGACTTACTTCTATTTAAAAGAAAGGTTTAGGCCTGTTAAAAGGGTGAATTGCACAGGTTGAAATGGCAGTTTTAAAACTGCCAGGCTAGGCTACTGTCGCATGCCTCAATTAATGTTTTACATGGTCACTTTAGTGGTTTCATATTAATTGCTGCAGTACACTAGTCGTATTTAACTTTCAAGCCTTGGGCACATGCAATACCATCTACTATGGACTTATAGGTAAGTTAACTGTACAAATTGGTTTTTTAACCAATTCAACATGTTTTTAGGAGTCCAAGTATATGCACTTGGGCCTGGTTAACAGGGCCAGTGTATCAATCAATCAATCAATCAATCAATCAATCAATCAATCAATCAATCAATCAATCAAGTGTTTGTAAAGCGCTAGCTACTCACCCAAAATGGTCTCAAGGTGAAGATGGAAGGGGAGGAGGAGGGGGCGAGAGCGGCGTGCAGATCCCAGCAAGGTCACAGAGTTCCATCGAAGAGCCACGTCTTGAGGCCCTTTAAGACCTTGGGGAGTGAAGGAGTCTGTCGGAGGTGAAGATGGAGGGAGTTCCATGTCTTGGCAGCGAGGAGGGAGCAAGAGCGTCCTCCTGCTCTGGTTTTCTTGATGAGAGAGAGCTGGGTCGAGCGTAGTGGACGTTGGGGAGCGTGGAAAGTGAGGGAGTGGTTCAGGCTGGTGGCTCCGGTGTTATGAAGGGCCTTGTGAGCGTGGGTGAGAAGCTTGAAGGTGATTCTCTTCTCGACGGGGAGCCAGTGGATAGTCCGTAGGTGTTGGCTGATGTGTCAGTGGTGCGATAGGTTGAGGACTAGTCTAATTGTGGTGTTGTGGACATTCTGGAGCTTGTGGGTGAGGTTCTTATTGATCCCGGCGTAGTGTGTAGCCGTAGTCCAGTTTGCTACTGATGAGGGCGTGTGTGACAGTTTTTCTCTGTTTGTGGGTATCCAGATGAAGGTCTTTTGGAGTAGGTGGAGGGTGTTGTAGCAGGAGGAGGTGACGGCGTTGATCTGGCAGTACATTTTTAGTTCAGGGTCAAGGATGATTCTAATATTGCCTGCGTGGTCAGTGGGCGGGGGCCACTAGGTGATGTTCCATTCCGTCTTGAAAATTGTGTTTGGTGATGTTGGGTTTGTTGGATAGGTAGAGGATGAGTTGGGTGTCGTCTTCATACTATGTAATGTTGAGTCCGTGTGGTCTGACGATTGATGCGAGCAACGCCATGTAGATGTTGAACAGGGTCGGGCTGATGGAGGACCCTTGTGAGACTCTGCAGGTGGTCGGTGTGGGTTCTGAGAGGAACGGAGGGAATCTGACCCGTTGCGTACTGCCAGAGAGGAACAAGAGGACCCAGTCAAGGGCCTTGATCCTGATTCCTGCATCATGCAGCCTGTGGGCTAGGGTGCGATGAGAGATAGTGTTGAATGTCGCAGACAGGTCTAGGGGAATGAGGGCCACAGTCTCTCTGTCATCTGTGGCTGCGAGAAGGGAGGTTTCGATGCTGTGGTTCTTTCTGAAGCCTGATTGGGAGGAGTCAAGGATGTTGTTTTCTTCTATGAAGGTGGCGAGTGGACTGTTGATGGCTTTTTCTATGACTTTGGCCGGATACGGGAGTAGGGAGATTGGTCTGAAATTCTTGAGGTCCGTGGGGTCCGCAGTGGTGGCTGTTTTGAAATTGTCGAAGTCTGTCGGGGTTTTAGAGTTCCTCCATAGCTCTTGAGTCATCTGCAGGTGGGCCTGGAGTCTCTGAGTTCGGTAGACAACCAGCTGGTTATATTTGTGTGAGGGTTGGAGGCTTTCTTGAGGGGGGCGATGGTGTTGGCGCAGTCGGTGAACCAGCTGTGTAGAGTGCGGGCAGCGGTGGTGGGGTCGTCGTCTGCGGCAGTGGGGGCAGAGCTGCTGAGGGCAGCGGCAAGCTGGTCATCGGTGATCTTGTTCCAATTCCTGCGCTGGAGCTTGTGTGAACGTCTGCGGGAGATGTTGGTTTTCAAGGTAAAAAGGACACAGTGGTGGTCCGTCCATGGGAGTTAAGAGGTGTGGCTGAAGGTGATGGAGTTTCCTTCTGTGAAGATGGGATCGAGTGTGTGTCCTGCTGTGTGATGCATCGCAGGGTTTGGGGTGTGGTGGGATTGTAGCTGGAGGGAGGTGTAGGGTCCTGTGTCTTGGAGCAGGTGAAGGAAAGGCAGCAGTGACGGCAGGTGAAGCGTCCATGTGTGTCGAGAGGTGAGGAGAGTTTGCAGTTGGTGTTCTTGCTAACATTGAGTTCGTGGAGAGTCGAGGAGCTGTATCGGTGGTGGGCCTTGGAGCAGGGTTCCTGGCGCTGGTCATGTTTGGGTCGCAGATGCCATTAAGTACGGGTAGGGGGCTGGGCAGCTGGGATGCAGGCGTGGGGAGCGGGAACATGCAGGAGAGGGAGGGGCCACAGGGGCAGTAGCAGCGCGGAAAAAGTGAGACAGAAACAGGAGAGGCAGAGAGAAAAGGAGAACATGGAGAAATTTAAAAAAACAAAGAGCAGAAATAAGGAAAGAAGAAGAAATACACAGCCAATAAAGGATAAAGGAGATATACACAGCCAAAATGAAGATTGACATGCGGAAAAGGAAAAATAGCAAATAACCAAGGCGTCAGGGGCAGGGGCACAGGGCCTTCAACCGGGGTCTGCAGGTGGAGCTGAGCGGTGTACTTACTGTGGAGCTGCAGGTCGAGAGAGCAGAGTCCTGGCCAGAAGGTCAAGGGTCTTGCTCAATCCAGTGCACAGCGTCGCCATTAAGTAGGGGTCAGGGTGGGGCAGCTGGGAGGTGGGCATGGGGAGCAGGGAACACGCAGGAGGGGCTGCGGGGCAGCAGCGGCACAGGAAAAGGGCAACAGAAACAGGAGAGGCAGAGAGAAAAGGAGACTAAGGAGAAATTCAAAAGACCAAAGAGCAGAAATAAGGAAAGAAGAAGAAATACACAGCCAATAAAGAATAAAGGAGATATACACAGCCAAAACAAAGATTGACAGGCAGTAAAGGAAAAATAGGGAATAACCAAGGTGTCAGGGGCAGGGGCACAGGGGCACAGGGCCTCGAACCGGGGTCTGCAGGTGGAGCTGAGCAGTGTAGTTACTGTGGAGCTGCGGGTCGAGAGAGCATAGTCTTGACCAGTAGTTTCAGTTCAAAAACCAACCATATCAGTCAAAAAACTTAGAGGGGGTTGCTCATGCAAATATAAAGTCCATTTGATGTAGGGAGATTGACCACCTCAACAGTCCCCTTTCATCTGCATTAGTCATCTGAGAGGTTCGTGGTCAGTCTGAACATTGACATGACTCCCAAAGAAGTAGGGTCCCAGCTTCTTCAGTCTTCAGGAACCGAATAGCAGCAAATACTTCCCTCTCAATGGCACTCCACCACTGGTCTCTGATGAGGAGTCACCTGCTAATAAAGACAACTGGTTGATTCTGGCCTTCATCATTGAGCTCTGACTATACTGCCCCAGTTCTATGCAATGAAGCATCTCTTTGGACCACAAACTCTCCACTAAAATCAGGTGCTTTGAGTACAGGTGCGGTGCACAGGGCCTCTTTCAATGTGTCAAAGGCATTCTGACACTATTCAATCCAAATTACTTTCTTGGGATATATACACATATGCAGAGGCACACAAAAATCAGTCCAGCCTGTTTCAAAGGCAGTAACCAAATCAGTAATCACAGGAAGTCCATTTCATGTTTCTTTTCTCTTTATTTTCACATTCCTTTCTTCTCAATGTAGCATAAAAAACTCTGGCAGCTGACACGTGTTTCGTCCAACGGACTTTGTCAAGGCCGAAGAGGTATGGAAGAAAGACCGGCAGGTCTGGACATAATGAGCCGGCAAATATAGTGAAAAAAGGACTCCATATGGGAGAAGCGTACAATGAATCTGGATGTACTAACTGGTCATGGGATCTTGCAAACATATATTCTGCCTGTGCATCGCCCCAATAAACAAGTACTTTGACACAGTGTGCTCGAGACAGTAGTATGACCGCAAAAGAAAACCAAAATGTAGTCTGCAGTCCAAGCGATGACTTAGATGCACCTGTGCGTGCTCATTCAGAGCCGAATAGGTCCCTCTGAATGTCAGAAGGTTGAGCACTACATGTTTATATCACCCGGCATACGCACTTGTGCATACGGTCCCAAATAGACCTTATGTGCCTGTTTCGTCTGGCGCACAAGTAATGCCAAGGGTCCTCGGACGTGCAGGAAAGGATAGTAATAATGTTGGTCCAACCGTGAATTACCATGGCAATGACTGATAGATGGCCTTGATATGACTGGGAGTCGAACGAACAGCAACGTGCGTGGAAGCCTGTGAGTCCATAGGATGAAACACGTGTCAGCTGCCAGTGTTTTTATACTACATTGAGAAGAAAGGAATAAGAAAATAAAGAGAAAAGAAAACGTGAAATGGACTTCCTGTGGTTACTGATTTGGTTACTGCCTTTGAAACAGGATGGACTGATTTTTGTGTGCCTCGGCATAAGTGTATATATTTGTATCTCTATAAAGCATTTTCTCTCTAGAGTATTTCTCGTCTTGGGTGGCAGGAGACTTATTGCCTGGAGAGCACCACACCACACTGTACAAATGTCCAAATGACCACCCGGTTGACCTAGTAAATAGATCTGCATTCGCAATTAGGCATTACCACCTTTGTGCGCTTGTGTGAATCTACTTTCTTGGGTTGTTTGTTAGAGGTGAAATAACAATGGTACCATACTCCTTCACAAATCTCCTATAGTAGCCAGTCTGGCTCAGGAAGGATCTGACCTAAGTCTATGTTTTGGAATGCCCCCAAGCTATGATGGTGCTGATCTTGGGATGAAGCGGCTATACATGTTCTCCATCAACAATGTGGCCCAGGTACACCACAGATCCCTGCCCTATCTGGCACCTGCTGACCTTGACAGTCAGGTCTGCCTGTTGCAGAGGCTCTCCACAAGACCATTTGTTTGGGGGTGGTAAAGGGTGGTGAAATTGTACCCCACATAACCTTTAAGTTTGAGGACATGAAGTTTGTGCACTTGTTGAATATTACCTCTTTGGGGAACCCTACTCTGGTGAAGACATCAAGCAGGGCCCGGGCCACTTAGAGCACAATCACTATCCTCAGAGATATTGCTTCAGGATACCTTGTTCAGTGGTCTGCCACCGCTAAAAATAACCCATTCCCTGAAGCAGTTTGATTGTCCAGGGAACCAACAATGTCAATCCTCCCCCCATCAAAAGGCATCCCAAATGGATTTAAGGGAGCCTTGGGTTGCCCTATTATCTGGCTATTGGCTTGATAGGTGCATGGTTCTTCCCTTCCACCTCAACCAAGCAGAGGCTTCAATGTAATTTCCCAACAGACACTCCACTAGAATGGCAGGGCTCACAGCTATCTTCTTCAGGACAGTAATCCCTCCTCACTCAAAGTTGACCATTGCCATGGCCATCAGCCTTGACCACTTTATGGAGGACATCAGAGCTAACTTGCTCTCTGGGAACTACCCTATCCATCACAGTGGTCATGCTGGCTCCTGCATCCCTTCGAGTTCCTTCTTTGGTATCACTGTTTATGCATTTGCCTCCTAATTTTAGCAAAGGCACAGACTCTCTTTTATGGTGCAAGTATTTGGGAACCTTGAGAGAAACGTTTCTTTTTTTCCTTGTTGCTCCCCTCTTTCCCCTGTTTGGTTGCCAGATGCCAATTCTTAGAATCACCCCCCTAGAATTGTTTTATTTATACATTGTGTACTCATCCACTCTTACCTAGCTCTCTGAGGTTAGACAACTTTGAACTTACTAAATGCTGGATTAACAACTCTGAAGAACAGCTACTTAAAAAGTGTTCTTTGAAAATCAAACTATACCGCCCATGTTAAGTTCCGAGCTCATTTCCTTTTATCTAACTTTTCAGTGCCTTGACTTAGATATTCCCCAAATCTATTCAAGTTGGTTGTGCATCTTTGTGGGTGTTTCTAAACTTTTTGTAATACTGATCTGGTGTGAGCCCAAACTTTTCCACTAAGGCATTGTTCATATGAGAGAGGATTCAGCTACCTCATCCTATAGAATCAGGAGTCTATGCCTATCCCCTATATGTACTAACTCCCACAGTAGAGAACCTCAGTGTTGTGGACTCACCTTGCATTTTTTTGCAAATCCTTTCATAAAGAGGTAAAGCAGTTATCTATATCACCCCCCTGCGCAAAGCTAGGTGCAATGCTATTGGGCAGAAGAGTGTTGCGTGATTCCCCTGCAGATACCTCTTCATTGTTGCTACAATTGTCAGTGGGTATGGAGCCCTGTCTGGCAATTTTCTCTTCTAGGGACAGTTTATTTTCTTCCAATGCCAGCTTCTTTTCCTGCGAGGGTATGGATGCTAGCTTGAAATTAAGCTCCCTCTCTGATTGCCTTTTACTGGCCTCCAGGTTGCGGAGGGCCCGCTCACTGAGACTTATGCTAGGAGAACCATCCTCACTGCTAGCCCAGGTTGGCACATTTGGAATTTCCTTTTGGTAACAGTTGTTCCCACCTTCTTCTATCTTCTGCTCTTCTGGAGTTGCAGTTTCCTCAGAGGTGACCTGACTTGGCAAGCTTCTTACCTGGGCCTGAGAGCATTTTTCAAAATTCTCATTCTCAGCCTGGTGGTCCAATTTTAATCCCATATTGGTGCATAGGGCCTTCAGCTCTGCCAGCTTGAGCTCAAACAGGCTCATCTTTCCCCTTGGCATAAATTGGAATCCAAAATAATTTAGGAAAATAAAAAATGACCAAAGGCTTTAATACCAATTACAAAATCTATTTTTACTCTGTAAATTTAGGATTTTTGAAATTTTCTAGCTTAGTAACTCAGTTCTACTGCTAAGCACACACACTGGATCCCACTGGTGAACATTATGAGAAAGTAGATCATTAGTTAAAGTGAATGGTAGTCCTCTTCAAGTAATAATGGGACTATTTCTTTCTAGGTTCAATTAGGTCTAAATAATGTAAATCCTCAACCCTTGGTAGCTGTAACACAGATCAGACAGGCATAACTTAGGAGAAATGTGTAAATCAGCTATCAATTCCTAAACAGTTTAAACGTAGAGAACAAAACAAAATAAATCCCAGCAATAGGGTAAATTGTGTAATGAGCAAATAGACAGCAAAACTACACATATCAGATGTAGGGAACTGAAGATATGATTTTTGAAATTTTTAATAATTCTAGCTCTAAAAAACTCATAAAGTCCCAACCACTGGTATCTGGTCACGATATACTGAGTCACGATCAAAAGTTAAGGCTGACTGTGATGGAGCATGGGTTGGATACAGGGGCCAAGTTCATCTGGGTGAAAAATTTCCCTTCTGGCTTAGTTACTTTTCTGGAGAAAAGTTCCTGTTCATGAGCTTACCGGTGGGTGAGACTGGATCCAAATAGGGTCTGGTTGACGATGGTCAGCTGAAGTGAGGGTCCTCCTCCATGGGCTCTGGGGGAAAGTTCAAGGCACTCGATGATAGCGAGAAAGCTCTGAGCAGGTAAAGTCTGAAGTTGAGATCTAAGAAGGCATTGTTGTCGTGGGGTGCTGCTTGGCATTGGTGCCGGTGATGTATGTAGTGTCTTGTGAGTTACCGATGATGGAACTCTTGGTTCCTGATGAACTCCGTAGAACTATGATGTAAGTGTTCGGGTGTGGTGAATAGAATTCATGTTTAGAACAGTTACATGCACAGGAATAAAGACGATTAATACTAAGCTCTATCTGTGGCATATTTATTTGAGTACCCGGGTGGAGGACACAACAGCTGGTGACGAGATATGGGATATGTAACTCAAAGATCAACAGTGCTCTCAAAGACAATGTGCCGTGGCCCAGCAAACTGATTATGCGTGCGGCATGTGACTAAGTCAAAGTGAAGATTGATGTTTGGTGTATGTGGAGTCAAACCATCACTCCAGTTACTGTGAAGCATTTGACTCATCATTGGCAAGAAATCTGCTACTAAGGCCGTGAAAGAGGTACTGTACCACTGTGTAACACTGAACTATAAATCATATGAAACGAAGATGCTAATGGTGGAAACAACCAGGTACAGAGAAATGCTAGATGCAGCAACAGATAAGGGCGAGAAAGTGCTAGCAGCAGAAATAGCCAAACACAGAGAAGCGCTAAAGGCAGTGAAAACCAGGTTAAGAAATAATTGTACTACTTACCCAAAAGCTGAGTAAAGAGAGTCTTCATACCACCGCTGTGGGCCCCGTAACCCAAGTATAATACCAGCGTTGTAAATATGGAGCTGTTGATCCCTGAAGCTGACACCACTAAAGGTGCCATGTATGTAACGCACAACTTGAAAGTCCTTCAAGAGTTGAAAAGCTCCGACAGCTACGTGAAAATAATCTTTACCCATTCTGTGTGGCCATAATGATCCTGAAGCAAACACATCACAAGGACTTCCTGATGGTATGAAGGGTGCAAGTCAAGGTGAGCAGCATAGACTCTCAGCATCAGTAAGTTCCACAAGTGGTTATACAGCCGCCACCTTCCTGAAACCACCACCTCCATTCAACACTGCTAAAAAGCAGAATATGGGTGAAAGATGGACTGCTGGATAGAAACTTTGATGATTTCATCAAAGCACTGCAATAAACCGACAATAAAAAGATTGTCAAAGGCCTTAAAAAATCTTGCTGGTGTAAGAGTGAAAGAGGTAATAATGAAATTACTGCAAACTGACAAAATCACACACCATCAAATCAAAGTAGTGTTAAATTTCATGTTTAATCTAACGACAGATATCAATTATGAAAGATATATTATCAGTCAGGAGTGACAGAGAGCTGGTAAAACAAACCCCACATTTGTTGAGAGACCTGATGTGCTCATCAAACACTGTAAGTTCAATAAATTTGGTGATGAAGAAGCTATACATCTCTGAGTTATTGATGGATGCCTGTAAGATTCATTCAGGCGATGAATGCTAAGCGAAACCCTTAGTCTTGAGTGAGTTCTCATGGCTGCCTGAGCTGAGGAACATGCTGATGGACAAGCTACTGACCTGGAGGCCAGAGGTGCCTAGATAGAGTCAGTCATGAATGTTAAAAGTAAGCAGAAACACAAAGCTGAAGGACATAAAGTGATGTCTCTAAATAAAAAAAACTGTCGTTTAGATGTGGATTTTCTTTTCCACATGAAGGTAAATGTCACACCATTGGACAAGTACTCAAAGGCTGTGGGAAGGAACACCATTTTGTAATGGTCTTCTAGGTGAAAGAAAAGCCAAGTGCATCAAAACGAGAAAACAAGAATGCCCGAATGTTCCCGAAACGACGTTCAACACATGCCCACAAGGCCAAGCAGCAACATTTGCTGAGGCAAATAAACACTAAATGAAATCAATCGTCATCTACACTTTTATCCAAGAACTCTTCAGTTTCATTGTCAAGCGACAGTGAGAAAGACAGATGTGTGATGTTGATGTTTACCAGGCAAATGTGTCGGACTGCCCACATGCAGAGAGAAATGAGAGTCAAAGAAAAGTCAGAGTAAAATCACAAAAGTCATTGAAACATTGTCTGAAAATTACACTAAAAACAAACCGTGCTCCATACCATTTTATTATTGATAGTGGTGCATCGACAAACATTATTCCAGAGGAGAAATATAATGAACTGTCTCCATTGCTCCGTCTCACGTTGTCAAAGACTAAAGTGTATATCTGGGCTGCATTAATGCCATGAAAGAGTCAAGGTTCATTTGTAGCAACAATGATGAAACCCAAAAGGACAAAAGTACATTCACCCATTCATGTACTTCAATGTACTGCATCTAGTGCCTGTTAACTCAATTTCAGTATTGCTGCTGATATGGGACTGATATCTATGAACCACAACATGAATGCTCATCACAAAATAGTAAGTCAATTCCGACATTTCATTGACTGGGAAAACTTAAGACTATGAAAGTGCAACTGCATATCAATGAGGACGTTTGTTTCTCAAAGACTTCCATCAGTTCGGTTTCCAGAAAAGCTGTTAGTTGGATATTCACCAGAGTTTCCATAACGTTTCTAAGGAAAGGGAGCAGTGAGAGAGGTCTAAAATTAGCTAATTCTTTGCGATCTGTTGTGGGCTTTTTAAGAATGGGGTTAACCCTAGCTGATTTCCACTTGAACAGGGATGTTTCCAGGCTCAGGGAAAGATTGAATAGCTCAGTGACAGAAGTACTGGGGCCAGAGTTGCCATATTGTAAGGAGGTGCAGGGTCCTCTGGTGATCCAGACTTGGCTCGATGTATCAGTATATTGACATGGTCCAGAGTCACCCTATAAAACTCCTCCAGAAGAACAGGACAAGAAGTTTCCAAAAGAAATGGCATAGCCCTAATTTCATGCGTGGTCTCTATTGCAAATGTATTATACATTCTGAGTAATTTCTCCTCAAAATAGTTGGTAAGATCATTTGCAAGGGCCTGCGAAGCTAATACAGGTTCAGCGCAGGCTGTAGGATTGGTGAATTCCTTTAGATTCTTGTACAGTTCTTTTCAAAAGTTACCCACATTGTTGATTCTATCCACAATATGGGATTTTCTTGCTGATTTAAGATTTTTGTGATAGATTCTTAAAGCCCTTTTTTAGGTTGATCTATCTTCAAGGGTTTTTGAGGTCCTCATTCTGTGTTCCAGTTTTCTACATGCAATTATTTTCTTCTTAAAGGTATCTGTAAACCATGGTGCCAAAATAGTCTTTGGTTTAGGACAACTTAATTTAGAGGGGGCGACCTAATCAAGTCTTTGAATGATAGCACTTTCGAAAACTGTCAAGGCACATTCATATCAGTCAGAGAAGGGGGGAGAAAGTGTGATGTAAAGGAGGAGAGCACAGTTTTCCTCTAAGGCATGATTGACTTGCATGCAGTTGCCCTCACATCATCCCACTTGAAAGTGAAGTTTGATAGCATAATGGTCAGTCCAGACCAGTGGAGCATGGGGTCGTCAGACAGGTTGGATGAGTTTGTGAGCATCAGATCAAAAGTATGTGCTGCAATGTGAGAAGATCCGACCACTTTTTGGTACATGCCTAGAGATTCTAGGTCCAAGAGTAGGCGGATGGTGTCAGGGTCGGTAGCAAGTTCTGCATGATGGTTAAAGTTCACCATCAGCAAAAAATTATAAGCGGCTAGGATATTGGGGGGCAACCATTCCACTAATTTGTTTTTAAACTAATTTTTAATTCAAGGGGACCTGTATATGAGTGCCCCTGTCCAGGTTCCTTTTATGGGTGTTTCCAAATTAAAAAATGCAAATTTCCACCCACTCCTTAAAAAGGGACTCCACTAGACAGATTTTTATCGAGTTGCGAAAGGCAATGGCGTCATCCCCCACCTTGATTTCATAATCTGATAGAGACTTCTAGATGCAGATTCGTTATCTTAGAATTTCCCAGGCATCAGGCTGGATCTGGAAACTTTTGCTGAGCAATAACCCTTGCACGTGACATCAGGTGGCTCCATTTGGCTCTGCTTGACGTCGTCTTTGTCGTTAGTGTCGGTTATGATGTTGCGTGCCTATAAAGGCGCCACCCAGGTGCACGGACGTCAGTTCTTTTCTTTCCACACCAGTTAAGCACCGATCCAGAAAAGCTACCCCTCTGCTGCTTTCAGGCAAGCTTTTTCTCGACTTTTGTCGAATTCTAGGATTTGTTTTCTGAATTCTTGTGCTCGGGATGTCTTTTAGGAAGACAGGTTTCAAGCCATGTGGGGCCTGTTGCCGCATGGCTACGTTCACCAATCCCCATCGCGTCTGTCTATGGTGTCTCGAGCACGATCACAATTTTAAGTCGAGTTCGGACTACCGGACCATGGCTCCGAAGACCTTGAGGGAGCTGTCGATGAAGCTTCTTGCAGCCCGGCAGTCGACACCACCCAGCAAGACTCCGCAGAGGTACGGATCAAAGAAGAGGAGGTCCTCTTCCTCCTAATCGAGGTCCTCTGGACATTCGGGGAAGAAGCACAAGAAGAAGTCCAAGCAGACTTCATCTTCACCTCAACTGGCGTCCGTCTTCAAAAGATGTGAGGAGCACATACACGTTCTGCCGAGCCGGAGCCAGAGTCAACTTCGTGCCTCCCCCCCTTTCCGGGAGCCGGAGCGACTCCCGCTCAGATAAAAGAGTTTTCAAGGACATCCACTGGATATTTGAGCAGAATGACACCAGAATGACCCCTTTGGTGAGCCCTCGGGCTCCGTGGAGTTGGAAGTGGGACCATCTGGTTCCATGCCATGTGTTTGAGCGACGGCGCCTGCGGGGCCTCAGGGATCCGATTCCGGATCCGGTTCGATGCCGGTTGTGCTATCACGACCTCCCCCGGCATCGGACCCGAAGTCGGCGCCTACGATGTTGCTGATGCCCATCAGTGGTGCTAGCCCCATCCTTCACAACACGGAGCAGGAACAATGTCGCTCAACACTGATTCCAACGTCGACAGAACACAGAGGTTCTCTGTTGTCGCCTAAGCACTTTGAATATCTGCTGGGCTCTGGAGAGGACAGGGAGGGGTCTAGGGACCCTCTTGAATACCAGCATGTCTCTAAGGAGAATTTGGACCGGTATGGGAAACTTGGGGAGGCCAGTGGACTGAATACTTACCCAGATAATAGCATGCTCCCTCCGCCAACAGTGGCTACGGAGGAGGGGGCATCCTATTCCAAGTGTTAAAAAGGGCAGCTGAGGTCCTTGGACTAGAGCTGCCCTCAGTGCAAGTCAGGGCTAATCTCCTTACCGAGGTGCTTCAACCAGGGGCTTCCATGTTCGAATTCTTTTGCCCTTTAATGAGGTACTTACGGATGTCCTTCTAGGTACATGGTCCAAACCTAGCACAGGGGCTCCTGTGAATAGGACAATTGCATGCCAACATCCCACACCTCTGGGCAACCCAAAGTTCCTCAACCAACACCCCACCCCAGAGAATTTGGTGGTGCAGGCCTCTACGTCCCAGAGCACTTTCTCCCCTCCAGATAGGGAATCCAAGAGGCTTGACTCATTGGGAAAGAAGTTGTTTTCTTACTCCAGCCTGGCATTGCGGTTGGTAAATACTGCATGCTTATTGGGCCATTTCTCCCATTCCCTTTGGGAGACGGTTGCACAAGTGCTGCCACAAGTCCTGGAGGAGGCCCGGGCTGTGCTCTCCCAAGCTGTCAATGATTGGAGGGATGCAGCAAAATTCACCATACGGTGCGGCCTAGATACAACATAATCGCTGATCAGATTGATTTCATTGACTGTAGCCTTGAGGTGCCACGCCTGTCTTTGAACAACTGGCTTCTCGGGCGATGTTCAAGTCAATCTGATGGACATGCCCTTGGATGGAACAAACCTTTTTGGGAAAAAGGCAGACTCGGCCATGGTCAGCTTCAAGGACTCTTGAGCTAAGGCCAGATGCTTGGCTCTCTCCTCCACCCCTTGGCTAGTATTCCTTTTGCCCCTTTCGTGGCAACAAAAAGGTATGCTAGCCACGTCAACCCTGCCCCAGCCACCGTACCGCACAGACTGCCCAAGCCATGCGAGGACGTGGATGCAGTGCATTTTGATCATGGAATGGAGGCCAGAAGTCCTTGACCACAATGCCCCTAGCAGCTGTAGCCTCCAAGCACTCTTAGGTTGATTCTGCAGGACCACACTACTCCAGTTGGTTTGAGAATTCGTTATCTCCCTCACTGGTGATCCATAAGATCGGACAAGCGGGTCTTGCAGATAGTCCAGGAGGGCTATTCTCTACCTTTTCTTTTTTTTACTCCTCCTATTCTGCCAAATCAGGAACGGCTGATGGAGGATCATTTAAAGTTGCTCCAAGAGAAAGTTACAGCTCACTTGGCCAAGGGGGCTATAGAAAGGGTCCCAGTTTCAGAAGTAGGCAGTGGCTGTTATTCCCGCTACGTTCTGATTCCGAAGAAGAACAAGGGGCCTTGGCCCATTTTTGATCGTCGGACCGTCAATCTCTTCCTCAAAAAGGAGAAATTCAAAATGCTCACTCTGGCTCAGGTCTTGTCTGCTCTAGACGAAGAATCCTGGATGGTAACTTTGGACCTGCAGGATGCGTACTTTCACATCCCCATCCTGCTGGGCCACAGGCATTGTTTGCGGTTCAAGATAGGCCGCGAGCACTTTCGGTTTACCGTGCTCCCCTTCAGCCTTACAAGTGCCCCTCAGGTGTTCACCAAGGTGATGGCGGTGGTTTCAGGTCATCTGCGCAGGTTAGGGGTGCCAGTCCTCCCCTACCTGGATGACTGGCTGTTGAAGGCGTCCTTGTCCCAGTCAGTTGTCTCCCACCTTCAGACTACGCCAAACGTCCTGCATTAACTGGGGTTCTCTATAAATGTGCAGAAGTCACACCTGA
This sequence comes from Triturus cristatus, assembly GCF_964204655.1. Taxonomy (NCBI): domain Eukaryota; kingdom Metazoa; phylum Chordata; class Amphibia; order Caudata; family Salamandridae; genus Triturus; species Triturus cristatus. The sequence continues at coordinate 575,134,316 of NC_140595.1, read as the reverse complement.
CTCCTTCACAGACGCTACCTTTCTTAGGAGCTGTTCTGTACACAGTGCAGTTTCGGGCCTATCCTCCCGAGCAGCGAGTCCAGGCTGTGACTGATATTTCAGCATCTATCCTGGAGTTCAGTGAGACTGACTCTGAGGCAGTTGGGCATCCTGTTGGTAAGACACACCAGGTGGTGTATGCGGGCTCTGCAGTGGGACTTGAAGTTCCAATGGGCTCTGCATTGGGGAAATCTCACCAACATGGTTCAGATCTCGGAAGGAACTGCAAAAGATCTGCAGTCGTGGTTAACGAACAGAGATTGGGTCAACGGTAGACTCCTCTCCCTTCCCCAACCAGATCTCAGTCATGACCGATGCATCACTTCTGGGACGGTACGGCCACCTGGAAGAGGTGGAGATCAGGGGATATTGGTCTCCAGCGGAGATGGGGCTTCATATAAATTTGTTGGAGCTTGGAGCAATTCAGTTGGCATTGGAAGCATTTCTTCCCTCTATCAAGGAGAAGCTAGTGCAGGTATTCATGGACTACACCGCCACCATGTGGTACTGCAACAAACAGGGCAGAGTAGGGTCATGGACCCTTTGTCGAGAGCCTCTTCGCCTCCGGACATGGCTGGAACAGCAGGGCATAACCGTGGTGGTTCAAACACCTGGCAGGTTCTGTGAACGCCAGGGCATAAAAACTCAGCGGTCGATGCCTATTGAATCACAAATGGTGCCTCCAGTCGGAGATGGCACAAGCTCTCTTTCAGCAGTGGGGAGAACCTTGGTTATATTTGTTATCCTCCAAAGAGAACGCGCAATGTCAGCAGTACCGCATGCTGGAGTTTCCAAGGCGGCTATCGCTTGGCGATGCTTTTAGTCGCAAGTGGAGCTCAGGCATGTTATACGCCTTTCTGCCCATACCACTTTGCCCAGGGTTCTGAAGCAGATCAGGAGCAACCATGCCCAAGTCATTCTTGTGGCTCTGGACTGGGCGAAGAGAGTCTGCTATCCAGAGCCGCTGAGAATCAGTATTGATCCTCCGATAAGGCTGAAACTGAGTGGAGACAGTCGAAAGCTTTTGACCTTCCTCCCGAAGTCTGTAACATTATTCTGGTGGCCAGGCGGCCTGCCACTAAGACAGTATACACCTGCCATTGGCAGAAATTTGTATTATACTGTACAGAAAGGTCCATTGACTCTCTTTCTGCTTCTCTTTCCACAGTCCTTTTATTCATTCTAACCCTTGCCCAGCTGGGATCTGCTTTGGGAACTCTCAAGGGTTACCTTTCTGCTCTGTTGGCTCTTTTGAGGCTGCCAGACCAGCCCTCTTCTCTTCAAGTCTCCTATTGTGAATAGATTTTTAAAAGGGCTGGCTCACCTGTTCCCACCCTCACCTCCTGTCATGCCACAGTGGGACCTTAATTTGATCCTTACCTATTTGATGTGTGCTCCCTTTCAGCCTTTACACAATTGTCCCCTCCGGCTGTTGACCATCAAAACAGCCTTTTTAATGGCAATGACATCTGCCTGGAGGGTGAGGGAGTTGCAGGCATTATCTTGCTTGTATCCTTATCTTATGTCATTTCCGTAAAAAGTGGTGCTTCGCAGGGGGGAATCCTTTTTGCGAAAGGTTGTAACCCTACTCCATCTGGGTCAATCCATCACTTTGCCCACCTTCTTTGCTCCCCCGCATCCCTCTAAGGAAGAGGAGTGTCTCCACCCGTTGGACCCAAAAAGAGCATTGTCGTTCTACCTTGACCGCACAGAAGAGTTCCGGGTGGATGACCAGCTCTTTGTGGGGTACGTGGGAGCGAAGAAGGGAAGGGCAGTGCAGAAAAGGACCATCTCTCGCTTGGTCATTCTCTGCATCAAGACCTGGTATACCTTGGCAAAAAAGCAGCCCCCTGCGGGATTAAGGCCCATTCCACCAGGGGAAAAGCAGCGACTACAGCCTTGGCTCGGGGTGTCCCAGTCCAAGTCATCTGTCAGGCAGCAACTTGGGCTTCTTTGCACATGTTCACAAAACATTACTGTTTTGATGGCCAGGTGCGCAAGGACGGGTATTGTGCACGTTCAGTCCTGCAAGACTTTTTAATTTAGGACATGAGTCCGCAACTCACCGCCGGGATTGTATGGCTCAAATATCTAATTCAAATGTAAGGAATTTGCAGCTATAAGTCTCTATCAGATGAACAAGTTACTTACCTTCGGTAACACATTAGCTGGTAGAGACTCTGTCTAGCTGCAGATTCCTTACAGGCCCACCCATACCTCCTCGCTTTGCGGACTGATATTGTAGGACTAGAGTTGTTTACCCCTTTCAGGGCACTAGTTTTGCACATGACTACGTCAGTTACTTCGTGGCTTTGCCCTTCTGGCGTGGAAAAATGAAAAGTACTGACGTCCGCGCACCTGGGTGGCACCTCTATAGGCACCACGCTGTCATGACTGAAGCTAGCGACGCCGACAACGTCACGCAAAGCCGAATGGAGCCACCTGACATCGCGCCCAAGGCATATTGCTCAGCAAAAGTTTATGGATCCAGCCTGACACCTGGGAAATTCATTAGTAAGGAATCTGCAGCTAGATAGTCTTTTCCAGATAATGCATTACCGAAGGTAAGTAACTTGTCCATCAAACCTGAATAAATTATAATCTGTAGGGAAGGAAGGTGAAACATAAGGGAGTGCTGCTGGATGCAGCCATGTTTCTGTCAGAAAACAAATATCTGGCTTTTCTGTGCCCAGCAAGTTCCATAACTCCATGGCATGTTCAGGAATTGATTGAGCATTTCAATATAAGCCATGAAGCTCAAAAGATTAGCCAGAGTCCTTGTGTCCTGAAGCTTTAAGCATTACTTGGGAAAAGGGAGTGGAACATCTGACATTGCAGATATTACATGTCACAAATGGGATTATTAGTAGTGATAAGTAGTGACTTACCACTAGTAATAAGGCCACAAACACAAAAGTTTCAGATAGGTTCTCAATAAAGTATTCCCTTGCTCAACCCTTGATAGCGCCAGGACACCTCCGGGTATTTGTTGCGCTTTACAAATGTCATTATTATTATTATTATTATTAATATAGCTGGCAACAGCAGGCAGGTATAACTGAAGAGACAGGTGTGTAAAGCATTTAAAAACACCAATACATTAAATATGTAAGGCACAACACATAATACAAAACCAACTCCAATTTATAAAAATATATTACATTTTTACGAACAAATAGACACCAAACTGCCAAAATTTCAATGATGGGAACTGGAGATGTGATTTTGAACGTACGAGACTAAAATTTCATATCTGTTGAACCTCTATTCCTAGCAGTCAGTATATAGAGTGTGTGCTTTTTGTTACGTGTTTGTAAGTCTTGTTTTGTCCTTTACATTTTTGTCCTGAAGAAGAAGCCGGTGAGCTTCGAAACATGTTTACAAAATATAGGAGGGATCGCTCATTAAAGCAGGACACCTCCAAACTAACCTTTCATTAGTACCAGCTCCTCAGGAATATTAAAATTATTAGTCTGCAAGAGCCAGGTACTTTTTAAATACACTTTTCTCACTCTCCCTTGACCCTTCCACTCACTTCCTTCTACACATCAAATAGTACTGAACGCAAGTGCTCCCGCGTAGTCGTAGGTAGCAGCACGCCCCGTCCCGCAGCGGGGCGGGAAGACCCCTATGATGAAGCATGACACCACGGGCCCTATTGGTGTGTGAGGGGTATTTAAACAAACACTATGTGCTTCCAACCATTGTAGGTTACGCACACGACCTGCGAGTACTTTTGTCTCAACATTTGTTAAGGGGTGGATCTATATGATCTGAAAAGCTATGCAGCTCTCCCATATTTACTTACAGTTTCTGGGCATCAAGCATGGGGGCACCCATGACCAATGGGATGCAGGGCGTCACCGAAGTGTGTAACCACTTCGTCCAAAGTGTGGCATATTCTTGTTCTAGATAGCACTATTCTCTCAAAATCCAACATAGAGAAAGTCTCTCCTTTGGGGTTAGATCTGGCTAAGCCAACCCACTAACACACCCCTTCCAACCCCCTGACTAATCTATTTACTGAGGCTCCTGTGTGGATGGGTGTGCAGTAAGCGAGGGTCAGCCTGTGCTGGTCCCAAATTGTCATATCATGGCTCCCTGACCCTCTTCCTGCCTTTTGGCTTCCACAGCTAAAGTTTTTCACCCACAGGAAATCCATTGTCAACTCTGACAGGACACTTCACACCTCATCAAGCAGCTCTGGCTCAGCCTGGGAAAGGCTGCTTTAAACCTGGATTTTGGCTCAAAGAAACAAAAGTTTAATAACTTATTTTCTGTAATAGGTATTATAAATCCAACAGTGGCAAGTTTTTGAATTTATCGTAACTATTATATAGATACATTGAAATATATTTTTATGTGGCTCCTGTTAATATTTATATTTAAATAAAATATCTCAATGTTAGCCTACGGAGCCATTGACTACAATGTGGAAAAACAGAATTACCACATTTTTTCTCACCAGGGCTTATAAAACACCTTGTATAATGTTCCTGCTTATAGTTACAAGGCACCTACCCCTGGGACACCCAGAGCAGACCTTAGGGGTGACTTAAATATAAAAATAAGGTAGATTACTATTTTGGAAGTCCCTTTAGTAGAATTTGCATAAAATTATAATTTAGAAGCAGCCTACAAGGCAGTGCTGGCTTTTAAAATGACAGCAAGCAACTCAGCAGTGCACACTCTAGTGTAGGAAATCTCTTGGACCTCTAATTTCCCTGCCCTATTATATACTAGGGACTTATAAGTAGTTTGAATCCCCTTTGCCTTTTATATACTAGGGATTTACATGGGTTTGTCATTGTGAACTATAATTATACCTAACCATGTATTTTTATTCAGAGCATGGGCCCTGGGTCTGGTTAGCAGAGCACAGGGCACAACCAGAGTCAGAAAACCAGCACCTAGTAGTCATAATGGGGGCAAAAAGTGAGGGGACCCTGCAAACAGGTCCTGATTTCTCACATTACAGAAATAGGAGCCATCTTGTTACAAGACAGAGTCTGTGTACAGCATGAGCTCTGAATACACAAGGTGGCAGCATGTTGCCCGATGCCTCTTAGCTTAGTGCTTAAATAAAATAAACGTGACATTGTTTTACCTTTTATAACAAAAGACAAAAAGAAAAAAGATGCAGGGGTCCTGGTGGCTGGCGACTTTCGGGCACGGGCAGGCACAGACCAGCTTACCTTTGGCATGCTGGTGGCTCATTCGCAATTGACATAAATAGCCCTCTGGCTATCAGGTTAGGAAGAGGGAATAGGAGGACTAGACTGCTGACCGACTAGTAAAAATGTCAGGCACAGTATCGTTATTACCCCACACCTGTCACTGGAGCTTGATCAGGTCCCTCCGCACACTTGGCACACGTGTTAAATTATTCTGCTGGCTTGGTCTAAACAAAGGGTGTAATCAACTGGAACTCAAAGAAAATTGCTGGTACTAGTACTATACTACCATATTAGTGTGTTCAGATGTAAACAATTAAGTTTTGGTGTGTCATCAGCTGCTGAACTTTTCCCAGATGTCATTCAATGTATCATACGACCTGTCATGAATGCTTTCAATTACAGTGATGACATATTTGTTTTTGGAGCTACACAAACTGAACATGATAAAGCTTTTAGGCAAGTGCCTTTCAATTGCTGGTGCAGGTTTCCTTGTCATGGACAGTTACTGTTACTTATATATATATATGTGACTTTGCCATAATAAGTGGTCCCTTAGGAGACTTAACGAAAAGAAATGCTTCATTTTACTGGCCACACGAATGTGAACAAATTTTTAAAAAAAACAGAGGTTGTTGTTGATGCAAGCCTGGTTGGGTTGTGCGCAATTCTTGCCCAACACAGTGGACACCCAAATACTCAAAGGTATATTGTGGCATATGCCAGCAGAAGGTTGTCACAAACTGAACACGCCTATTCTGATGGATACATCTGCCAGTGGATTCCTCACCTTGTGAATATCCCCTGCGCAAGCATTCCACTGAACTTTTTTCCCCAGCTCTCTACGCCGACGTGGTCGACGTCATAATGCATTGGCTCCGCTCGCGACTCCGTATGACGTCACCGGAGCCATAAGAGAGCCACGTCGGCGTGATGACGTCAGTTCCCTTTTTTGCGCGCCGTCGACGCGCAACGGTTTTTCAAGCACTCTCCTGCTACTTTGTAGTCGTTTGGTGTTACTATTGGAAAAAATGTGTCATGTCTTCGACAAGGAAGTTGGGTTTTAAACCCTGTAGGGAATGTGGGGGCCACATGTCTATGACAGACCCCCATGATGATTGTTTGTGGTGCCTTTCATCCGACCATGACGTGGAAGATTATTCCAGCTGTAGGAGGATGAATCCCAAGGCGTTGAAAGAAAGGGAGGCGAAGCTCTTCATGGCCAAGGCCAAAAAGGAGAAGAGAGGTAGGAAGAAGGAGAGATCGAGGCCGGAGTCGTCGACTTCGCATTCTTCGAAGTCGAAGAAACACCATAAGAAAAGGAAACATTCCTCTCGGTGCCGGTCTTCGAAGAGCAAGGTGTCGAGATCGACTTCGCCTCGACGCCGAAGTAAGGGTATATCTCCTTCTCCATCTCCTTCTAAGTCTCCTGTGGGATCTCCTTCGCCGAAGCGGGCTCCAGCGCAGTCCCCGGCGCAGTCACCGGTGCCGTCACCGGTTCCAGTGGAGTCTTTGGCTTCTGAGGCTGAGCAAGAGCAAGGAGAAGAGCCTTCTCTAGAGCCCGATGAGCCTGCGGCGCCTGTGGAGGACACTGCGGCACAGGTACCAGGTACTCCGCAGACGGATCCAGGTCAAGGCCATTATCCACAGTTCCCGGCTCCGGGTATGGATTCGTCACATTTTTTTAATACAATGTATGGAATCTTCCAACGGGCTGCCTTCCCATCCGGTGCACCTGCTGGTCCCGTGGGTTCTTTGGCCTATACTCTGGGAGTGCCGCAGCATTACGCTCAGGCCCCGTTTATGCCCTTCCTGCCGATGGCGCCTTCGTGGCAGTTTCCGGCGCCGTCTGGGGATCCGTCTCGGCTTCGAGTGGATCGACCTTCTTCGGAGCCTTCTTCGACGCCGTTGCCGTCTACCTCGGCGCCGCGTCCGGCGCCGCCGACTCCGGCGCCGCCGACCTCGACACCTCTGGCTCCACCGACTCCGTGTACGGTGCCGGCGATGCCGGTTCCACGGATCCGCTCAAGAAGAGAGGCCCAAAGGGTTTTGGATGAAGAACGATATAGAGCGGAGGTGGAGGAAGGTGAGGTTGACACGTCCTCTGATGAGTTTGAGGGGATTCAGGAGGCTAGTGGCCTGGACACGACTCCGGAGTGGGAACATTCTTCTACTAAGTCCTCTCCGCCGCAGGAACTGGCTCCCTATCATATGGTGATAAAAAAGGCCGCAGAGCTGTTGGATTTGAAGTTGCCCTCTGCGGAGTATAAGCCTAAACTTCTGACGGATGTGTTACACTCGCCTACCTCAACCAGTGAGCCTTTGCTGCCTTTCAATGAGGCTATTTTGGAGCCAATTGTGGAAGTCTGGCGTAAGCCGCTATCTTCACCAGCGGTCTCCAGGCAGGTGGCGAGAAGATATAGGGTGGCACCTGGGGATCCAGGTTTTCTATCTTCGCACCCTTCGCCTGATAGTCTAGTGGTGCAGGCGTCATGCTCGAAGCATGCTTCAGGAGCATTCCCTCAGACTCCTGCGGACAGGGAGTCCAAAAAGGTTGATCAAGCCGCTAAGAAAACTTTTTCATCTGGGAGCATGTCGCTTAAGTCCACTAATGCCACGTGCTTGCTAGGGCGCTATGTCCATGCTCTGATGGACTCAATGAAATCTTTAGCCCCTAAGCTGCCAGACGGTGATAAGGCGTCCTTTATGGAGGTGGTCGCAGATACTCAGGCCGCTGCGAGACAAGTGATTCAGTTGGGCCTTGATACGGCTGATTCAGTGGCGAGAATAATGGGGTCGTCTATAGCCACTAGGAGGCAGGCGTGGCTTCATTCGTCTGGCTTCTCTACGGACGTTCAGGCCACATTGGTAGATTTGCCCTTTGACGGACAAAAACTTTTTGGTGAGAAGGCTGACTCTGCCCTACAGAGATTTAAGGAGAGTAGGGTAACAGCTAAATCTTTAGGTCTGCAGGCTGAGGTTCTGGACTTTTAAGAGTCCAGAGGTGTCAGGGAAACAACACCCAAAGACCCCTGAGTTCCTCCTGTCTCGGTGCACAAATAAACAGAGACACCGGCTTTTCGATGGTGGCGTCAAAGACCAAGGTTTATTTACTGCAAGGACACAGAAGTCATAGGAACCACACAGAGGCAGAATCTACGAGACTGTTCAAATTGCATTAAGTGGGTTGTTCTTTAAATACACGCAAAATGTCTTTAGGCTACATTACACGAATATTTCTCATGCCCAACCCGGTATCCCAAACAAACAGTAAATAGACATCAAACAATAATTAATCGTAGGATTTCGGTATTCGATCAGATTCCCTTGACAGTTTTCCATTCTTTGTCCGAACCGCCCCATCATAAAAATCGTAACCTCCCCATTGTAAAAGCCCAGAAGGAGAGGAGCAGCGTCAGGTGCAAAGGATTGAAAAGTAGGATAAGAGGTGTTTATGGATCATAAACGGGCATGGCTACCGTCTTCGGCCTTTCAGTCGGGACAATGGACACGAGAACCAGTATAGCAGGACTGGCCTCAGGCAGGGGAGGCAGCTTGATTCTGCCTAGTCATGTAGCGTCAGCCTTTCTCGGGGCTCGGGCTTACGTGTCCTTAACAAGGTGACTCTGCCGGGGTCATAGCCCGTTCATTGACTATGTGAGGGCAAGAAACAAAATGGATGCCGTAACTAAAATGGATGCCATGACTTTACAACAGAATGCCCTATTTCTCAGTAAATTCATGCTAGTTGCGTAGCAAAAACACTGTTATGCATATAATGGATCATTTGCGGTTCATTGGTACCAAAATCGTGTTAGTACTACGATACCGAATTCACGGGTTCGGATCGCTACAGAACCTCAGACCGTCCTTTTGCCCTTACATAGGCAATAACTCACTCTATCAACTACATAAAAGGGACTGGGGGTCTATAAAGAAAACACAATGGGTGATGTATCTGCTGATGGAAGGTCTTCCTTTACCCCTGGCAATCCGAGCTGAGCATGATTGCCATCAAATTGTATCATGTGATAGAGCTAAATTGTCAAGCCCTGTAGGTCATTATTATCACGTGGTAATCTGCCACATCCATGAGGGTGACCAGTAGATCATAAGGGTCCCCTCCGTGGCGAGCTCATATGCTCTTCGTGGATGCCATTCCCCACCGAGGCAAACAATTAATGCCACAATGTGTGCAAAAAAACATAGAAAAAACTATGAAAAAAACTATGTAATGCAGTGCAGTGAAATATAAAAAGGTTATGTGAAAAGATGTTTTGGCAATATCTCTTTCCTCACACCTAGTAAAACCAAAAGGAGTTAACTCAAGTTCCCGCTATTGATTCATAGTAGAGCGCTATAACTCCTTATATATGGTCAACATGTTTCAGCCTAAACGGAAGTGATCCAGGCTTTCTTCAGGACCAAATCGCAGCTACTGCATATTAACCAAGCAAATTGTAAACACTATAAAAAGAAGAACCATACAACCTCGCTTGGTGCGAAGCCTTCATATGCAGGATGCAATCATCACCTACAAGAAGATAAATCAATTTATCATACTTTGTATAAATAAAGAAACTAGAGACCAGCGAGCATAATATTATGTCTCAGATGGCTCTCATGTAACCGCTTACCCTGAGTGGTCAAGGTCCAAACCTCACCTCCCTGGAACCTTCCTCGGGTGTAGATGAGGCCCCGCTCTGTAATGAAACAGGGGAAAATAAAAGAAGATGGGCTCTTCAGCCAGCATCAGACTTAAACAACCAAGGAAAACCCTATCTAAAGTATAGGGTCCGGCCAGGTTATGTATCAATCATACTTCCCTCCCTTACACTCTTTAAAACAAATAGACCTGCCAGATGTCAAAGACCTGTTTTGATCATAGAGACTGCTATTGTGAGAAGAAGGCATAGTCACAGACCCTACTAGCTGTGTGCTTCCTGTTTGTCTCTAAATCTTCAAGGCTAAACTGTTAGTATTTAATGGCTTAGTGTTCTCAAAAGCACACTTCGAAATCAAAATCAGCATGGTGTTTGTTAAGCCTACATCTGAGTAATTCCCTTATGCCGGACAGGAACGAGATAAACGTCTTCATTCTAGCAAGGGAATTATCAATTAGAAGCCCGGAGTCAGTGAGCAAGTATATGTTCTCACTTCCCTTAGGCTCCGACACCGCTACATAAAGGAACCCTCACTAAAGGATTCATTTCTATTGCGCTACGTAACTATGTTACTTCCACTTAAACCGGCATACACTGACCTGTCCGTCGGTACCTCTGGACTCCCGCCGAGTTCAGGGAAGGAGGCACCAGAGTCTTGAACATCTTGGATATAAATACCTTTTGTGTAGTGGATCTACATCCGGTTTACAAAAGCGCGCGCTCCTGCTTGCGGCGGGGTAGCAGCGCCGAACTACATAATGACGTCACACGCGTCTCTTTTGTAGTTTATAGAGGCGCGCGCTCAGTATCACCCAACGTGGCGCCGTTAGACTACCGAATGATGTCACGCGTAGTTGCCCTGTAGTTCAGTTTATCGTCTAACACCCAAGTCAAGCCCGGATGAATTACGTTAGGTGTTGAAGTACACTAACATCTCAAAGATTTATTTTGGAAAGGTAATAGTGCTATGTTCACCCCCACATATCGCTAGAAATAGAGGGAAAGGCTATTATCTTGGGCAGTAATTAGTGTCAAAGCGCCCCTGGTAATCTTATTACGTTAAACAAGGTAGAGCAAGTGCATCTATACTGGTGGAGGAAGCATTGTATCGCCCTTTCAGTATAGATCCCCCCAAAAATCCAAGTCTTGTCTCAGGGGACAAGCAGAATAACATTACATATTCGTCTCCACGTGTCACTAGATGTGAAGAAAAAAGTGAAGAAAAAAGTTTTGTATGTGGTTAACAACGGGTGATGGTGATAGTTCTCACATCCCTATTGCTCCTGTTGAATTAGTCAATACTGCAATCGAAGGGAAAAGAATATCCTACGCCTGATGTGAGCCTTCACGCCAATGATGTCACCATATGTATTTTGTAAAAGGCATGCCACTGGTAGGTTCTGTAATACCTAGATATACATTGTTGCGTTGTGTCTATAACGTGTTGTGTACTATTGATGGTCATCTAATGGCCAACCGGTCCTCGTGGTAGCCATGATGTTTAAGTTACATAGTTACCAAACCAAACCATGGCCAACTCATCAGGTATGTAGTGTTCTAAGACTCAGTTGGGCCTGCCTGCGATTTAAAGGCTAACCCAGGGAATGTCATCATTCAGACCTAGAGTATCACTGTGTAGTCTATACACCCATTTTTGCTCTTTGACAAATAGATATCTAGATATGTCACTGACAGATAAGGGTATACTGGGTTTTTCAAGAACAGTCCATTTAAACTCTTCTGGTCCATGATGTTCATTGAAATGTCTCATTAGTTTTGTAGTGAGCTTCTTGCATCTAAATGTGCTTTTGTGCTCCAACATACGTGCCTTAACTTTTCGAGTGGTCATCCCGACATAGTTGATTTTACACGGGCAAGTAATCAAATAAATCAGATTGCTGCTGTTACAATTAGTGAAATGATATTGAATCCAAGGTTTTCTGGTTCCTATATCAATGGTTGTTGAATGGGAAGTCTGTGGACAGATAGAGCATTCGCCACAGGGATGGTGGCCTGTGGCCGCCGGTAACCCCCAGAGCGTTCCCAATTGTCTCGGTAATGGTGTCTTGGGGCGTGTGTGAACCAATTTGTCCTTGATGTTACTGCCTCTTTTGAATGCAAACAAGGGAAGAGGGATCTTGTCTTTGCTAGAATTCAATAAACGCCAATGATGTCTAATACACTTCTGTACCTGGTTTGAGAGTGTACTAAAAGTATGTACAAAAGTGAGTCTATCTCCAGGAGGCTTTGGCATCGGTGGCTCTAAAAGGGACTCACGGTGATTGTTGGCAGCTCTCTTGCGTGCACGTCTTATCAGACTCTGAGGGTAATGTCTTTCCAAGAGATTGGTAGTCAGCAACTGGGTATGAGTTTTAAAACCCTGCGTTGTAGAACAATTTCTCCGTACTCGAAGAAATTGTCCGTAAGGCAAGTTGTCTCTGAGTGCCTTGGGGTGCTGGCTGTCATATCTGAGGAGCGAATTCCTCGCCATAGGCTTTCTGTAGATTTCGCTCTCTAGGCCAAGAGAAGTTACAAAAATGGACAAGTCAAGAAATGCCAATCTAGTCTTACTCGCTTCCACTGTGAATTTGAGGAATTCGTTTTGTGCATTTAACCATTGATGGAACTCAGAGATAGAATCAAGGTCTCCACGCCAAACGACCAGGACATCGTCAATATATCGCTTCCACAAGCGAATCGATGCCAAAAATGGATTGGTGGGAGCTAGGACGTGTTCCTGTTCGAATGCATGCACATATAAATTCGCCAGACTGGGCGCGAAGACACTTCCCATACTTGTCCCGGAGGTCTGCAAGTATAAGGAGTCTTCGTATTTAAAAAAGTTTTCTTTCATGGCCAGGCGTGCCAGTGTCATAATGAAATGGACAGGGGTTATGGAATGCAGATCAGTGCCCTCCAAAATAGACATGATGGTCTCCAAGGTTTCATCCTGGGGAATCGAGGTATAAAGGGACTCTACGTCAAAAGAGACCAAGTAGTCCCTCTCCTCATCGAATTCAATTGTCGGTAATAGTCTCAATACATCTTTGGTGTCCTGAAGATACGTCGGCATCTGTTGTACTATAGGTCTCAAGAAAAAATCCACAAAAGTGGATAGAGGCTCTAGAATGGAGCCCTGGCCCGAGATGATAGGTCTTCCGGGCGGAGGTCTTTGTTCTTTATGTATCTTCGGGAGGATGTAAAAATATGGAGTGACAGGAAATGGAGTTCTTAAAAATTGGGCTTCCTGTGCTGTGATCCATCCCTCATTGAGTGCCTCTTCACTACATTCTAGAATAGTGGTCTTCAATCTATTCGTAGGGTCATCATGCAAAAGTCTATAAGAGTTCACATTATGTAATTGGCGGAGGCATTCAGTTCTATAGTCATCAGCATTTAGGATGACTATAGCCCCGCCCTTATCCGCCGGCTTAATGACAATATCTTCGTATTTGGCTAAGGTTTGAAGAACCAGCTGTTCCGATCGTGGTAAGTTCTTGTAACTGTTATTGCGTCGAGTGCATAGATCACTGATCTCACTTCTGACTGTATTTTCAAAGACTAGAACTTGTGGTGGAACCGCATGGCTTGGAGGGTTGAACGTGGATTTTGTTCTCAAACCCGTGTTCCGTTCAATGTCCTCTGTTGTGGTCAACTCTTTGTCCTGGAAGAAGTAGTGCAGCCTGATTTTTCTGAAAAACTTTGCAAGCTCACACTGTATTTGGAAAGGATCGCCCTCAGATAACTCACTCTATGTCAGAATCCATTTCTATGTTCATCAGGTCACTGATATGTTGTTGAAGCATTACTCTATCCCGTGGCGTATCTCTAAAAACAGGTGGTCTTCTTACGCATGTTGAAATGCAGAGGTTACATAAGGCAGGACCACACTGAACAATGAGACAGCACGAAAATAAAAATACTAACGCAACACCAGTGACTATCAGAACCTTCCATCCCCACGCAGACAACAGGCTCCAGAACCATCCCATTAATGACCAGTCACCTTCCTCTACATGAATAGAGTCAGAGATCTTATGTAACTTAGAGATGGCCTTGTACACCGTTGGCGCATTATCTGGGATAAAAACACAGCAACTCGATTGGATCATCTTACACACTCCACCTCGATCTGCAAGTAACACATCAAGAACCATACGGTTCTGTAACGTCATGAGGCGATCCGCTTGAAGCTCAGCTGTCAGGTTACTAAGGGCACCCGTAGTTTCGGTGATGCTCTGTCTTGGCAAACAAAATAGGTACCCTTAGCAGCTAAGAATGCAGGGGAAGACTGTGACGGGAAAACATATGTTTCGATACAGTCACTCTTCCCTAGTCGAGCTTTCGGATTCCTCCCATTTCCTTGCAAACAGACCTGACCTTGGTGGGGTACGACCCAGATCGGAGTCGAGCTTTTACGTTTGTTCTCACCCAGAGTAATGCCATATTCTGTAACATTCCAACCCATGTAAACTCGCAATTCATCCTTGGGAATGAACGGAGTGTTATTGACATCTCTAACCATGTCAGTGATTCCTTTTACCAAGGCTCTATTAGCAGAGTTATACCGAGTGGAACGCGGAGGTCGTGGAGGATAGGTCTCTAGGGCATAAGCGAACATGGTCTGAAATGCCCAGAATGATCCATTATAACTAAAGGGCAGAACCAGATAAGGGATGCCCTTGTCCATGGTATGTGGTATCAAGCCACACACCCAGCAGGTTGTTGTGTTAACCACTAGTTGCTGTTGGTGCAAGAGCTGAATGAAAGTGTTATTTATAAACTCAGAGCGTCGAGCTTGCTCGTGGGCAGGAAAAGGATGGAAAGAATGAAGAGAAACAACAGTCGGAGAAACAGGAACATGGGGAGATACTGTAGATGTAACAGGTGTAAAGATCAACTGAATACCAGAAATAATTCCGCCTACCAAAGTTATCAAAACAATTAGAAGTGTCAGAGTACATTGCATTAGAAAACATTTGCTATATAATATGTCATATAGCTTTGTCTTGTGCACATTTATGACATTAACCTGTCGCAGTTCAGGAAGCTCCATCTTCTATAACCGTTCGCAACGGATGGTTTGTACCTGTTAAAAACTTGCCTCTGTTTACCCTGGGAGTTCCCAAGATAGACAGAAGAAACCGATCTTGTGTCTGATTCCCTGCAAATTAAAACAAGGCACACGTTACGACCCTACGGTAACCCAGACGGCAAGGTGAGAGAAACAATAAAAACAAAAAGATAAAAATTTAGAGCAAACTTCCTGACTGAATGGAATGCAGTAAGATCAAAACAGTTTTCAAACAGAAAGGTAATTATGCAATGTCATTAGTTCATAACATGAGAACGTAGATTATATCTGTACTTTCCGGGTCTTGTCTGATCTTGAAATAGCTGGTCTACAGGTGCGGAAATGTTCGACTCCACAGGTGGCAAATGTTCACTTTGTACAATACTCGGTCCAGGATTCAAAGGAGCGGTTCCTGCTGAGGTGTCAAAGTTCTGTGTTTCAGTTCGTGGGTGGTCCGTTATGTACTCTGCATCACTGAAAGGGATGTGCCTAGGAACAGGTTCTGTCTCGGATACACCAAATCCCTGTCTAACCCAATTGTCATAGGGGAGTGGGAGAGGGACACGCTTCGTATGGCTAGCGTGCACCCAATTTTTCCTTCCAGCTAGGCGTACAGCAGTTCTTGTTGTGAGGAGTACCTGGAACGGACCCACAAATCTTGGCTGGAGGTTCCGAGTTCGTTCAAAGTTCCGAACTACAACTTGGTCGCCTGGTTTCAACGTGTGGCCTGGACTCTCTGGCAGTTTAGGCAAGGATTCGAATACCTGTTGATGAATAAGGCTTAATTTAGCAGTCAGATCATAAAGATAATCAATCAACATTGGGTATTCAATCTGTTTGAATTCCTTTGGCCTAGGGACTCCCCAAACATTAGCAGGACGACCGAACACAATCTCATATGGGCTAAGCCCTACTCGAGAGTGTACAGTCGCTCTGGTGGACAGTAGAGCTAAAGGCAGTGCGTCTGGCCAAGAGAGACCAGTGGAAGCTTGAATTTTAGCAAGTTTCAGCTTCAGGGTGCCATTGTACCCTTCAACCAAACCCGCTGACTGTGGGTGATTCGCACTGTGGAATTTTTGGTTAATACCCAGACCCGCACACACACTCTTCATAACTTTCCCTACAAACTCACTTCCATTGTCCGACCAAACAATCCGTGGCATACCATACCTGGGGAAGTACTCTTTGAGGAGGATTTTGGCAGTGGACATAGCAGTGTTATCCTTCAACGGATATGCCTCAATCCATCTTGAAAAGGCACAGACTACCACTAGGACGTATTTAAGATTGTTACACCTATCCATGTGGATATAATCCAACTGAATCACTTCAAAGGGACAAGAAGGGGGAGCAAAATGACCAGTTGGAGTTGGGGTTCCCTTGCCAGGATTATGCATCAGGCATATCATGCAATTTTTCACCACTCTTTCCGCACACTTAGTAATTCCATCGTTCTTCCATACTGGAGCTAATATTTTACAGATCCCTTTCGAACTGATGTGCGCCGCTCCATGCGCCATCGTGACTACCGCAAGTACATACGCATCAGGTAACATCCAACGTTGCTGTTCAGACAAATTAACCCAACATCCACTTGAATCCATTTTACCCGTTTTCTCCTTCCATTCATTCTTCTCATTTTCAGTTGCTTCATTCTGGAATGCTCTGGCTACCGGATCTAATGTGGATGAGAAATATGCACAAGGCCGCTGTTTGTCACCAAATTGTTGCGTTAAAACACTCAACGCACAACCTTCTCTTTCATGGACATATAGTGTAAACGGCTTACTGTAGTCAGAAGTACCCAACACAGGAGCTGAACACAGCGCATCACGTAAGTCGGAGAAGCTCTGCTGACATTCATCAGACCATGGCAAAGGGCTCGGAACACCTTTTCCAGTCAGGGCTACCAATGGTTTTGCCATGAGAGAAAAATTTGGGATCCATTGCCTGCAGTATGACGTAATACCCAAAAACGCACGCACTTCTCTTTGTGTGCTTGGTACAGTCATCTGCGAGATTGCTTTGATTCTCTCTGGGGTCAACCTTCTTCCCTCCTTTGACAAAAGATGACCTAAGTAGGTCACTTCTTGGCAACAATATTGCAGTTTAGAAGGTGACACCTTGTGATGTAAGTCTGACAAATGACGTAATAGAGAAATTGTAGCTGCTTTGCAGGTTTCCTTGTCATCAGCAGCCAGTAAAAGATCGTCTACGTATTGGATCAGAGCAACACCAGGAGGAAGTACAAGAGCATCTAATTGACTCTTCAATGCTTGACTGTAAATTGAAGGGCTCTCACAATAACCTTGTGGAGCGCGCTTGAATCTGAAACTGCGACCTCCTAAGGAGAAACCAAAAATGTCTCTACTTTCCTCGGCTATGGGAATGCTGAAAAATGCATTTTTCAAGTCGATAACTGTAAACCATGAGGCTGAGGCAGGAATCAACGTTAATAATGCAGTGATATCTGGGACCACAGGAAACTGTGGAATCACTATTTTATTAACTTCTCTGAGGTCAATCACAAATCTGTAGATTGGAGGTTTGGAAGGGTCAGTACGTTTCAAAATCGGCAGAACAGGACTATTGCAGACATTTCCTCTAGTTTCCTCAATCACATCTTTCTGTATTAAGTCTTTCACAATCAGTAAGAGTGCTCGTTCCCCTTCATTCGAAATCCGATACTGTGGGATTCGTGGGAATTTAACATTCGCTTTCAGACTTACCACATAAGGGGGAATTTCCAAGAGGCCTACATCGTTAGGACCAGTTGCCCAAAGAGTATCAGGGAGAGAACGCAGCTCCAGTGGGAGCTTATCCATCGACATATACATTGGAGAGATGACTCTTTTGCCTAATGTAAGCTGTACTCCCGAAGGAGAACAGTACAGTGTCGCATGCAGGCGTTTCAACAGATCTAAACCAAGCAGATTCTCATTACAACCGGTTGTTAGAATAAGGGGTGCTTCTAGTTCGCATGGCCCAACAGATATTGGCAAAGGACTAGAAACAGGATTGTGAACAGGGGCGCCTGAAAAACCTACTGAAGTGTTCGTTAAGCCAGACAAAGGTGCGCCAGGGAGTTTCGCATGCATAATTGAACTTTTTGTCGCACCAGTATCCAACAGAAACGGTTCGACCACGCCTGATGTAACTACTGCGACATAAGGTCCACTCTGATCAACTGGAACTGATACTACTCCCTCTCTTTGCCTGTGGCTGTCCTAGTACTCGCTTCTCTGAATCTCCTCATTATGATCATAATAATCTTAAACATGATACTGTGGAGATCTACCTGCTTGCGCAGATTGTGCATTTCGCTGATCGAAATAATTCGATTGACGATCGGCCTGTGGTGTCATAGTACCACGTCCTCTACCTCTAGGAGTTTGCATAGATCCAACAGTAACTCTCTGAGCTGGGACACCACTAGTCTGTGCGTGCAGTACCGGACACTCATTCTTATAATGACCCTCCTTTTTACAATAGGCACACTGATTCCATGCTAACTGTTGTCGGGAAAAACCATAATTAAATCTTTGGGACGTCCCTTGCTGGAATTGTGGCTGTTGCTGAAACTGGGGTCGCTGCTGTGAATCTGACTGATTCGAACGAGGCGGATATGCTTGTTGCAATAATACTTTAGTCTTCAAATCTTTTGTTTTCTTTTCTGACTTTTCCTTCTCTTCTTTCTCTCTATTCTCGTAATACTGAGCAGTTGCAAGTATCTGTGCTGCCGTCGACACTGCCCATGCACTTTCAGAATCCTTTAACTTGTTACTAAGCTCAGGTAGTAAATTAAACACGAACTTGTCGACAAACAATCTCTGGCCTCCCTCAGTACTCATATCTTGCCCACTGTGGTCTACGAATGTCTCTTCAAATCTAGTGAAAAAGTCAGAGACGCTTTCGTCCTTCTTTTGTTTGCATGCCGATAGTTTATCCCAATTGACTCGTAACGCTGGCATCAGCGTTTTCATCAGATTAATTATTCTGCCAGGCAAGGCAGCAATCAGAGGTTCAGGTTTAGCACCGCCAACTTGTTACGCATCTGCTGCTACAATAACTGGCCAATCACCTCCTAAGGCGACTGGGTGGTTCTCTTGCCGAATCTTGGCCCATATAGGCTGTGGCACTACATTACCAAATAACATTTCAATGTCTGCCAAATTCATGATGCACGCTTGAACTGTCTGCGTTAACTCTTTGTAATAACCAGCAGGATTTTTACGTGGGTCTGGTAACGCTTGTTTTACTGCTAATACTTTAGCCCGTTTCCAAGGGATGTGTATCCACACTCTCTGGAATTGTGCCGGGGCAGCTGCAATACCATTAGCCGCATCAGCTTGAACTGCATCACGCCATATCGGCGGAACTTCCCTCATCGGATATTGACCTCGTTTTTTTCTAGTAGTAATCGGTGAACCATCAGGGTCTCTTGTCGCTCGAAGAGGGGAATCATCCCTATGAGCTAAAATCAGTTCTATCGCTCCCCTTACTTCTGAACCTATCACCATTCCTGCGGCAAACTTCTGTTGAATATTTATCAAATCAGAGGGGACGGAATCTAAGTCATCATCTTCCCATTCTTCACGCACAAGAGAACACATCACGTCAAAAACATAACGTTGAGTAGGTTCATTCCATTGCATAAAAGTATCTAACACTCTTTGTGCATCATACTTCACAGCTTTCGACATCCACCTAAGAGCTGTCGAATCTAACATGTCTCGTTCCTGAGGACCAGGAAGCTGGCTACGTCTCTGTATAGAGTCAGAAACGGGGGTCCCAATTAAAGACCTGTAGAGAGGAGTTAAGATATTAGTTACAGAGTCGGTTATTTTCCGACGAACGGAAAGCGGAGTCAGAATGTTCACAGGGTTCGGGGATAGGGCAGCTGGAGCAGATGAAATAGTAAGGGTAGGAGTAGCAGGTAAAGCAGTTTGCGAAACGACAGGCAAAGGCGGAGCAGGCGACCCAGGAAGAGGGGGTGCCGAAGGAACATTAACCACGGGAAGGGCAGGAGCTGGAATCAAAGGAAGTGGAGCAACTATTCCAGGCTGACCAGCAGCTGGCTGTACAACAGGTAGTAACTGTGGTACTGTAATACCCTGTGCATACGGTGGAGGTGAATTCAACAGGTAAGACAACAGAGGATCCTTCTCATGATCAGGCACAGTATCGTTATTACCCCACACCTGTCACTGGAGCTTGATCAGGTCCCTCCGCACACTTGGCACACGTGTTAAATTATTCTGCTGGCTTGGTCTAAACAAAGGGTGTAATCAACTGGAACTCAAAGAAAATTGCTGGTACTAGTACTATACTACCATATTAGTGTGTTCAGATGTAAACAATTAAGTTTTGGTGTGTCATCAGCTGCTGAACTTTTCCCAGATGTCATTCAATGTATCATACGACCTGTCATGAATGCTTTCAATTACAGTGATGACATATTTGTTTTTGGAGCTACACAAACTGAACATGATAAAGCTTTTAGGCAACTGCCCTTTCAATTGCTGGTGCAGGTTTCCTTGTCATGGACAGTTACTGTTCCTTATATATATATGTGACTTTGCCATAATAAGTGGTCCCTTAGGAGACTTAACGAAAAGAAATGCTTCATTTTACTGGCCACACGAATGTGAACACATTTTTTAAAAAACAGAGGTTGTTGTTGATGCAAGCCTGGTTGGGTTGTGTGCAATTCTTGCCCAACACAGTTGACACCCAAATACTCAAAGGTATATTGTGGCATATGCCAGCAGAAGGTTGTCACAAACTGAGCACGCCTATTCTGATGGATACATCTGCCAGTGGATTCCTCACCTTGTGAATATCCCCTGCGCAAGCATTCCACTGAACTTTTTTCCCCAGCTCTCTACGCCGACGTGGTCGACGTCATAATGCATTGGCTCCGCTCGCGACTCCGTATGACGTCACCGGAGCCATAAGAGAGCCACGTCGGCGTGATGACGTCAGTTCCCTTTTTTGCGCGCCGTCGACGCGCAACGGTTTTTCAAGCACTCTCCTGCTACTTTGTAGTCGTTTGGTGTTACTATTGGAAAAAATTTGTCATGTCTTCGACAAGGAAGTTGGGTTTTAAACCCTGTAGGGAATGTGGGAGCCACATGTCTATGACAGACCCCCATGATGATTGTTTGTGGTGCCTTTCATCCGACCATGACGTGGAAGATTATTCCAGCTGTAGGAGGATGAATCCCAAGGCGTTGAAAGAAAGGGAGGCGAAGCTCTTCATGGCCAAGGCCAAAAAGGAGAAGAGAGGTAGGAAGAAGGAGAGATCGAGGCCGGAGTCGTCGACTTCGCATTCTTCGAAGTCGAAGAAACACCATAAGAAAAGGAAACATTCCTCTCGGTGCCGGTCTTCGAAGAGCAAGGTGTCGAGATCGACTTCGCCTCGACGCCGAAGTAAGGGTATATCTCCTTCTCCATCTCCTTCTAAGTCTCCTGTGGGATCTCCTTCGCCGAAGCGGGCTCCAGCGCAGTCCCCGGCGCAGTCACCGGTGCCGTCACCGGTTCCAGTGGAGTCTTTGGCTTCTGAGGCTGAGCAAGAGCAAGGAGAAGAGCCTTCTCTAGAGCCCGATGAGCCTGCGGCGCCTGTGGAGGACACTGCGGCAGAGGTACCAGGTACTCCGCAGACGGATCCAGGTCAAGGCCATTATCCACAGTTCCCGGCTCCGGGTATGGATTCGTCACATTTTTTTAATACAATGTATAGAATCTTCCAACGGGCTGCCTTCCCATCCGGTGCACCTGCTGGTCCCGTGGGTTCTTTGGCCTATACTCTGGGAGTGCCGCAGCATTACGCTCAGGCCCCGTTTATGCCCTTCCTGCCGATGGCGCCTTCGTGGCAGTTTCCGGCGCCGTCTGGGGATCCGTCTCGGCTTCGAGTGGATCGACCTTCTTCGGAGCCTTCTTCGACGCCGTTGCCGTCTACCTCGGCGCCGCGTCCGGCGCTGCCGACCCCGACTCCGGCGCCGCCGACCTCGACACCTCTAGCTCCACCGACTCCGTGTACGGCGCCGGCGATGCCGGTTCCACGGATCCGCTCAAGAAGAGAGGCCCAAAGGGTTTTGGATGAAGAACGATATAGAGCGGAGGTGGAGGAAGGTGAGGTTGACACGTCCTCTGATGAGTTTGAGGGGATTCAGGAGGCTAGTGGCCTGGACACGACTCCGGAGTGGGAACATTCTTCTACTAAGTCCTCTCCGCCGCAGGAACTGGCTCCCTATCATATGGTGATAAAAAAGGCCGCAGAGCTGTTGGATTTGAAGTTGCCCTCTGCGGAGTATAAGCCTAAACTTCTGACGGATGTGTTACACTCGCCTACCTCAACCAGTGAGCCTTTGCTGCCTTTCAATGAGGCTATTTTGGAGCCAATTGTGGAAGTCTGGCGTAAGCCGCTATGTTCACCAGCGGTCTCCAGGCAGGTGGCGAGAAGATATAGGGTGGCACCTGGGGATCCAGGTTTTCTATCTTCGCACCCTTCGCCTGATAGTCTAGTGGTGCAGGCGTCATGCTCAAAGCATGCTTCAGGAGCATTCCCTCAGTCTCCTGCGGACAGGGAGTCCAAAAAGGTTGATCAAGCCGCTAAGAAAACTTTTTCATCTGGGAGCATGTCGCTTAAGTCCACTAATGCCACGTGCTTGCTAGGGCGCTATGTCCATG
Organism: Triturus cristatus; assembly: GCF_964204655.1. Classification (NCBI taxonomy): domain Eukaryota; kingdom Metazoa; phylum Chordata; class Amphibia; order Caudata; family Salamandridae; genus Triturus; species Triturus cristatus. Next base: position 575,111,673 of record NC_140595.1, on the reverse strand, counting down.
CTCTGATGGACTCAATGAAATCTTTAGCCCCTAAGCTGCCAGACGGTGATAAGGCGTCCTTTATGGAGGTGGTCGCAGATACTCAGGCCGCTGCGAGACAAGTGATTCAGTCGGGCCTTGATACGGCTGATTCAGTGGCGAGAATAATGGGGTCGTCTATAGCCACTAGGAGGCAGGCGTGGCTTCATTCGTCTGGCTTCTCTGCGGACGTTCAGGCCACATTGGTAGATTTGCCCTTTGACGGACAAAAACTTTTTGGTGAGAAGGCTGACTCTGCCCTACAGAGATTTAAGGAGAGTAGGGTAACAGCTAAATCTTTAGGTCTGCAGGCTGAGGTTCTGGACTTTTAAGAGTCCAGAGGTGTCAGGGAAACAACACCCAAAGACCCCTGAGTTCCTCCTGTCTCGGTGCACAAATAAACAGAGACACAGGCTTTTCGATGGTGGCGTCAAAGACCAAGGTTTATTTACTGCAGGGACACAGAAGTCATAGGAACCACACAGAGGCAGAATCTACGAGACTGTTCAAATTGCATTAAGTGGGTTGTTCTTTAAATACACGCAAAATGTCTTTAGGCTACATTACACGAATATTTCTCATGCCCAACCCGGTATCCCAAACAAACAGTAAATAGACATCAAACAATAATTAATCATAGGATTTCGGTATTCGATCAGATTCCCTTGACAGTTTTCCATTCTTTGTCCGAACCTCCCTATCATAAAAATCGCAACCTCCCCATTGTAAAAGCCCAGAAGGAGAGGAGCAGCGTCAGGTGCAAAGGATTGAAAAGTAGGATAAGAGGTGTTTATGGATCATAAACGGGCATGGCTACCGTCTTCAGCCTTTCAGTCGGGACAATGGACACGAGAACCAGTATAGCAGGACTGGCCTCAGGCAGGGGAGGCAGCTTGATTCTGCCTAGTCATGTAGCGTCAGCCTTTCTCGGGGCTCGGGCTTACGTGTCCTTAACAAGGTGACTCTGCCGGGGTCATCGCCCGTTCATTGACTATGTGAGGGCAAGAAACAAAATGGATGCCGTAACTAAAATGGATGCCATGACTTTACAACAGAATGCCCTATTTCTCAGTAAATTCATGCTAGTTGCGTAGCGAAAACACTGTTATGCATATAATGGATCATTTGCGGTTCATTGGTACCAAAATCGTGTTAGTACTACGATACCGAATTCACGGGTTCGGATCGCTACAGAACCTCAAGGCTCCTGCTAAAGGATTTGGACTTAAGAAATTCAGGGGTTTCGGGAGGTCTTCGTTTCGCTCCTACCGGCAGCCTCAGCAGCAGCAGCAGCAACAACAGCAGAATCCCCTCTATAGGTCCTATAGAGGGAGACGAAGAGGTCGGAGGGGTTCTGGCCGCAACCCCTCTTCATCTTCTGCCTCCTCTGCTCCCAATGAAGCTTCAGGGAAGCAGCCTTGGATCCCCCTATCCTGGATCATGTAAGACCTGTGGGGGGTCGGGTGTTCCACTTTCTGCGGGGTTGGAAATCTGTTACAACCGACCTTTGGGTTTTAAACCTCGTGGAGACTGGGTACGCCCTTCCCTTTCGGGAGTTTCCTCCCCTTACCCTCCTTGCTGCTCGGAAGACCATCTGCTTCTTCTGCAGAAGGAGGTGCTAGCTTTGCTTCAAAAAGGTGCGATAGAGGTGGTTCCGGAGCAGGAAAGGGGTCAGGGATACTACTCCCGGTATTTCCTGATTCCCAAGAAGGACGGCAGATTGCGTCCGATATTGGACCTCAGAGTCTTGTACTTTTACCTGAAACAGGAGAAATTCAAGATGCTGACCCTTGCGCAGGTTCTTCAAGCGTTGCAGCAAGGAGACTGGATGGTGTCGCTCGACTTGCAGGACGCGTACTTCCATGTCCCAATCCTGAAGTCACACCGGAAGTATCTCCGTTTTACGGTTGGGTCGCAACATTACCAGTTTGCGGTCCTCCCGTTTGGTCTTACTACCGCACCTCGAGTCTTCACGAAGGTGATGGCAGTGATAGCAGCCCATCTCAGGAGGTCAGAGATTCCGGTTTTCCCCTACCTGGACGACTGGCTTCTACAGGCAGAGTCCCCAGAGATGGTGCAGCGTCATCTGCAGGTAACATCTCAGCTGTTATTCGAATTGGGTTTTTCGATAAATGTGCCCAAATCTCACCTGGTGCCCTCTCAACGCAACCTGTTCATAAGGGCGGTACTGGACACTACTGTGTGTCGAGCATTTCCTCCACCTCACAGAATTCTCGACATTCAGGAGATGGTCCCTTTATTCCACAATGGAGCGGTTGTTCCAGTTCTGAAGGTCCTTCGCCTGCTCGGTCTGTTCGCCTCCTGCATTCTGTTGGTCAACCATGCACGCTGGCACATGAGGGCGCTCCAGTGGTGCCTCCGCAGGCAGTGGTATCAGCACAACGGAGATCTCAGGGAGTCGATCAGGATCTCCTGAGAAGCTGCATCGGATCTATCTTGGTGGAGCGTGGAGGGCAATCTGTCTCAAGGAAAGCCCTTCCATCTGCCTTCATCGGTGGCCACAGTGATAACGGATGCCTCCACCTTAGGGTGGGGTGCTCATCTGGGGGATGAGGAGAGGTTGCTTCACATCAACCTTTTGGAATTGTGGGTGATTCGTTTGGCACTCAAGGCCTTCCTCCCTTCCCTTCGCGGTCAGTCTGTTCAAGTCCTGACGGACAACACTACCGCGATGTGGTATGTGAACAAGCAGGGAGGAGTAGGGTCGCATTGTCTCTGCAGGGAGGCCCTGCGTCTTTGGTCCTGGGCTCAGGTCCATCGGATTTGTCTGATGGCAAATCATCTGGCCGGGGTGCTGAACGTGCGTGCGGACAGTCTCAGTCGGTAGTTCTCCGCCGACCACGAGTGGAGGCTCCATCCGGAGGTGGTTCGTTACGTCTTTCGGACGTGGGGGACCCCTCGGGTGGACCTGTTCGCCACCCGCGAGAACGCGCACTGCCCGTCGTTCTGCAGTCTCCAGTTTCCGATGCAGGGGGCGTTGGGGGATGCGTTTCAGTTGAGTTGGGGCTCACAACTCCTTTACGCGTTTCCTCCCATACCCTTGATTCCTCTGGTTCTGAGGAAGATTCGCCAAGACCAGGCCCAAGTTATATTGATCGCCCCGGATTGGCCAAGAAGTTTGTGGTACACAGATCTTCTCCACCTCTCCTCGTGCCCTCCGCTCCGTCTCCCTCTGAGGGCAGACCTCCTCTCGCAGTCGGAGGGGCAGGTTCTATACCCCCACCTCCAGAGCTTACACCTTCATGCCTGGAGATTGAACAGGGCAACCTGAGTTCTTTCTCTCTCCCGCCTGATGTGGTGGATGTTATTTTATCGGCCAGACGACACTCCACCAAGTCCATTTACTCCTACAGGTGGTCCAAGTTTGTAAAATGGTGTGGAGAGAGATTCATTGACCCTTTAAAAGCCCATCTTTCTGAGGTGCTCCAGTTTGCTCTTTCCTTGGCTCAGCAGGGCTGTGCTGTGGCCACGGTCAAGGGCTATCTTTCGGCCTTATCGGCTTTTCTATGTCTTCCTGATCAACCGTCATTATTTAAATCTCCGGTTGTACTGAGGTTTATCAAAGGCCTTACAAACAAGTTTCCTCCTACTCCTTTTGTAATGCCACAGTGGGACCTTAATCTTGCCTTAACTTTTCTGATGGGGTCCCCGTTTGAGCCTCTTCATAGTTGTCCTCCGAGGCTGTTGTCCTTTAAGACGGTCTTTCTTGTAGCCATAACCTCGGCAACGAGGGTGAGTGAGCTTCAAGCTCTTAGTTCTAAACCCCCTTTTCTAACATTACATGCTGAAAGGATGGTACTCAGGACCAGGGCTGCTTTCCTGCCCAAAGTTGTTACTCCGTTTCAATTGGGGGCAGTCTATTACTCTCCCTGTTTTTTATCCTCCTCCTCATCCCTCCAAAGAGGAGGAGAGACTTCATAGCCTGGACCCAAAGAGAGCTGTGAGCTTTTACTTGGACAGAACGAAGGACTTTCGTCTGGACGATCAGCTCTTCGTAGGTTATGTTGGACATTCCAAAGGAAGAGCGGTGCACAAGCGCACTCTATCGAGATGGATCATCCTTGCCATCAAGATCTGCTATGCCCTGGCTGGTAAGGTTCCTCCTGAGGGTATTAGGGCTCATTCAACTAGAGCTAAATCATCTACATCTGCTCTGGCCCGGGGTGTTCCTGTGGCAGATATTTGTAAAGCTGCGACTTGGGCCTCCCTCCATACTTTCGCAAAGCATTATTGCTTGGACTCTGAGATGAGGAGGGAGGGCCACTTTGCGCGCTCTGTTTTGCAAGACTTTCTGGTATAGGAAGGTGGACACCCTCCTCTGGGAGTGGGGACTGCTGTGGGAATCTATTCACAAGGTGAGGAATCCACTGGCAGATGTATCCATCAGAAGAACAAGTTACTTACCTTCGGTAACGCTTTTTCTGGTGGATACAGTATCTGCCTGTGGATTCCTCACTGGCCCACAGAGCGCGTGAAGTGGCCCTCCCTCCTCATCTCCGAGTCCAAGCAATAATGCTTTGCGAAAGTATGGAGGGAGGCCCAAGTCGCGGCTTTACAAATATCTGCCACAGGAACACCCTGGGCCAATGCAGATGTAGACGATTTCGCTCTAATCGAATGAGCTCTAATACCCTCAGGAGGGGTCTTACCAGCCAGGGCGTAGCAGATCTTGATGGCAAGGATAATCCATCTTGACAAAGTGCGCTTGTGCACTGCTCTTCCTTTTGAATGACCAACATAGCCAATGAAGAGTTGATCATCTAGACGAAAGTCTTTAGTCCTGTCCAGATAAAAACTCACAGCCCTCTTTGGATCCAGGCGATGGAGTCTTTCCTCCTCCTTGGAGGGATGAGGAGGTGGATAAAAACAGGGAGAGTAATAGACTTTTTTCCGCGCCGTCGACGCGCAACGGTTTTTTCCAGTACTCTCCTGATACTTAGTAGTTGTAAGGTGTTACTGTTGTAAAATCTGTAATGTCTTAGACGAGGAAGTCGGGCTTTAAGCCCTGTAGGGAATGTGGCGGCCACATGTCGATGACGGCCCCGCATGAGGACTGCTTGTGGTGCCTTTCGTTGGACCACGATGTTGAAGATTGTGCATGCTGCAGGAGGATGAATCCTAAGGCGTTGAAGGAAAGGAAGGCGAAGCTGTTTATGGCAAAGATCGGTAAGGAGAAGAGAGGGAGAAAGAAGGAGAAGTCGAGGCCGGAGTCGTCGACTTCGAGGTCGTCGAAGTCGAGGAAACATCACAAGAAAAGAAAACATTCTTCACGACGCCGGTCTTCGAAGAGCAGGAAGTCGAGGTCGGCTTCACCCCGGCGACGTCGAAGTAAGGACTTGTCACCTTCTCCTTCTCCTTCTAAGTCTCCGGGAGGATCTCCTTCGCCGAAGCGGGCTCCAGCGCGTTCACCAGCGCAGTCCCCGGCGCCGTCACCGGCGTCGTCTCCGGTTCCAGTGGAGTCGTCTGTTTCGGATGGTGAACAGGAAGAGCCTACTCCGGTGCCTGAAGATTCTACGGCTCCGGTAGAGGACACTACGGCGCCGCTGCCAAGTACTCCGCAGAGGAATACAGGTTCTGCACCTTATCCTCAGTTTCCTGCTCCAGGTACTGACTCTACTCAATTCTTAAATGCCATGTATGGTATTTTTAATAGGGCGGCCTTCCCATTCGGAGCACCAACTGGTCCCGTGGGTCCCATGGCGTATTCGTTAGGGGTGCCGCAGCATTACGCTCAGGCCCCCTTTATGCCCTTTCTGCCGATGGCGCCTTCGTGGCAGTTTCCGGCGCCGTCTGGGGATCCGTCACGGCTTCGGCTGGATCGTCCTGCTTCAGAGCCTTCCTCGACGCCGTTGCCGACTCCATCGGCGCCGCTTCCGGCGCCGCCGACTCCGTCTATGGTGCCGCTGACTCCTATACCTCTGGCTCCACCGACGCCACGTATGAAGTCGACGATGCCGGCTCCCCGGATTCGATCAAGAAGGGAGGCCCAAAGGGTTTTGGAGCAAGGAAGGTATAGGGCAGAGGTAGAGGAAGGTGAGGTTGACACATCCTCTGATGAATTTGAGGGAATACAAGAGGCTAGTGGCCTGGATACGACCCCGGAGTGGGAGCACACCTCATCAAGATCCTCTCCTCCACAAGAACTGGCACCATACCATACTGTTATTAAAAAGGCTGCAGAACTGTTAGATTTACAGTTACCATCAGTAGAGTATAAGTCGAACTTGCTGACGGAGGTGCTGTACTCTCCAATTTCCACGTCAGAGCCTTTACTGCCTTTTAATGAGGCCATCTTGGAGCCTGTTTTGGAGGTATGGCGGAAATCACTTTCTTCTCCGGTGGTTTCCAGACAGGTGGCGAGAAGATACAGGGTGGCGCCTGGGGATCCGGATTTCCTATCTACACACCCATCTCCAGAGAGCCTAGTTGTGCAGGCATCCTGCTCAAAGCACGCTTCGGGGGCTTTCCCTCAGTCTCCTGCAGATAGGGAGTCCAAAAAGGTTGACCAGGCGGCTAAAAAGACTTTCTCTTCAGGAAGTATGGCACTAAAGTCTTCCAATGCCATGTGCTTGCTGGGTCGTTACGTGTATGCCTTAATGGACTCAATGAAGTCTTTAGCCCCTAAGCTGTCTGAGGGCGGTAAGACGTCCTTCTTGGAGGTAGTTGCAGACACTCAGGCCGCTGCCAGACAGGTAATCCAATCAGGGCTGGATACGGCAACTTCGGTGGTGAGGATAATGGGCTCATCCATAGCCTCAAGAAGGCAGGCATGGCTTCGTTCGTCGGGATTCTCCGCGGATGTTCAGGCCACTTTAGTGGATTTGCCGTTTGATGGGCAGAAGTTGTTTGGAGAGAAGGCAGACTCTGCCCTACAAAGATTTAAAGACAGCAGGTTAACGGCTAAGTCTTTGGGTCTGCAAGCTCCTGCTAAGGGTTCTGGTTTTAAGAAGTTTAGAGGATTTGGAAGATCATCCTTTCGCTCCTTCCGACAGCCTCAGCAGCAACAGCAGCAGCAGCAACAACAGAATCCCCTCTATAGATCCTATAGGAGGTGACAAAGGGGTCGGAGAGGTTCTGGACGCAACCCCTCTTATTCTTCCTCCTCCTCTGCTCCCAATGTGGCTTCCGGCAAGCAGCCCTAGATCCCCCATCCCGGATCATGTAAGACCTGTGGGGGGTCGGGTGTCCTACTTTCTGCGGGGTTGGAAATCTGTTACGACAGACCTTTGGGTTTTGAACCTCGTAGAGACTGGGTACGCCCTTCCCTTTCGGGAGTTTCCTCCACCTTACCCTCCTTGCCAAGGTTACTGTTCGAAGGACCATCTGCTTCTCCTGCAGAAAGAGGTTCTAGCTTTGCTTCAAAAGGGTGCAATAGAGGTGGTTCCGGAGCAGGAAAGGGGTCAGGGATGCTACTCCCGGTATTTCCTGATTCCCAAAAAGGACGGCAGATTGCGTCCGATACTGGACCTCAGAGTCTTGAACTTTTACCTGAAACAGGAGAAGTTCAAGATGCTGACCCTTGCACAGGTTCTTCAGGCGTTGCAGCAAGGAGACTGGATGGTGTCGCTCGACTTGCAGGACGCATACTTTCATGTCCCAATCCTGAAGTCGCACAGGAAGTATCTCCGTTTTACGGTTGCGTCGCAACACTACCAGTTTGCGGTCCTCCCGTTTGGTCTTACTACCACACCTCGAGTCTTCACGAAGGTGATGGCAGTGGTGGCTGCTCATCTCAGGTGGTCGGGGAGTCCAGTTTTCCCCTACCTGGACGACTGGCTTCTGAAGGCAGAGTCCCCGGAGATGGTGCAGCGCCATCTGTAGGTAACATCTCAGCTGTTATTCGACTTGGGTTTTTCGATCAATGTGCCCAAATCTCACCTGGTGCCCTCTCAATGCAACCTGTTCATAGGGGCGGTATTGGACACTACTGTGTGTCGAGCATTTCCTCCTCCACAAAGAATTCTCGACATTCAGGAAATGGTCCCTTTATCCCACAATGGAGCGGTTGTTCCAGTTCTGAAGGTCCTTCGCCTGCTTGGTCTGTTCGCTTCCTGCATTCTGTTGGTCAACCATGCACGCTGGCACATGAGGGCGCTCCAGTGGTGCCTCCGCAAGCAGTGGTATCAGCACAATGGAGATCTCAGGGAGTCGATCAAGGTCTCCAGAGAAGCTGCAGCGGATCTATCTTGGTGGAGCGTGGAGGGCAATCTGTCTCAAGGAAAGCCCTTCCATCTGACTCCATCGGTGGCCACGGTGATAACGGATGCCTCCACCTTAGGGTGGGGTGCTCAGCTGGGGGATCTGGAGATCAAGGGTCTTTGGTCTCCAGAGGAAAGGTTGCTTCACATCAACCTTTTGGAATTGCGGGCGATACGTTTGGCGCTCAAGGCCTTCCTCCCTTCCCTTCGCGGTCAGTCGATTCAAGTCCTGACAGACAACACTACCGCGATGTGGTATGTCAACAAGCAGGGAGGAGTGGGGTCTCTTTGTCTATGCAGAGAGGCCTTACGTCTATGGTCCTGGGCTCAGGACCATCAGATTTGTCTGATGGCAAATCATCTGGCCGGGGTGCTGAACGTACGTGCAGACAGTCTCAGTCGGCAGTTCTCCGCCGATCACGAGTGGAGGCTCCATCCGGAGGTGGTTCGTCACGTCTTTCGGACGTGGGGGACACCTCGGGTGGACCTGTTTGCCACTTTTGAAAACGCTCACTGCCCGTTGGGGCTCGCAACTCCTTTACGCATTTCCTCCCATACCCTTGATTCCTCGGGTTCTGAGGAAGATTCGCCAAGACCGGGCCCAAGTTATTTTGATCACCCCGGATTGGCCAAGAAGGGTGTGGTACACAGATCTTCTCCACCTCTCCTTGTGCCCTCCGTTCCGTCTCCCTCTGAGGGCAGACCTCCTCTCGCAGTCGGAGGGGCAGGTTCTACACCCCCACCTCCAGAGCTTACACCTTCATGCCTGGAGATTGAACGGGGCAACCTGAGTTCCTTCTCTCTCCCGCCTGATGTGGTGGATGTTATTTTATCGGCCAGGCGACACTCCACCAAGTCCATTTACTCCTATAGGTGGTCTAAATTTGTAAAATGGTGTGGAGAGAGGTCCATTGACCCTTTAAAAGCCCATCTTTCTAATGTGCTCCAGTTTGCTCTTTCCTTGGCTCAGCAGGGTTGTGCTGTAGCCATGGTTAAGGGCTATTTATCTGCCTTATCGGCTTTTCTATGCCTTCCTGATCAACCGTCACTATTTAAATCTCCGGTTGTTCTGAGGTTTATCAAAGGCCTTACAAACATGTTTCCTCCCACTCCTTTTGTAATGCCACAGTGGGACCTTAATCTTGTTTTAACCTTTCTGATGGGGTCCCCGTTTGAGCCTCTACATAGCTGTCCTTTGAGGCTGTTGTCCTTTAAGGTGGTCTTTCTTGTAGCCATAACCTCGGCAAGGAGGGTGAGTGAGCTTCAAGCTCTTAGTTCCAAACCCCCTTTTCTTACGTTACATGCTGAAAGGATGGTTCTCAGGACCAGGGCTGCTTTCCTGCCAAAAGTTGTTACTCCGTTTCATTTGGGGCAGTCTATTACTCTCCCTGTCTTTTATCCACCTCCTCATCCCTCCAAGGAGGAGGAAAGACTCCATCGCCTGGATCCAAAGAGGGCTGTGAGTTTTTATCTGGACAGGACTAAAGACTTTCGTCTAGATGATCAACTCTTCATTGGCTATGTTGGTCATTCAAAAGGAAGAGCAGTGCACAAGCGCACTTTGTCAAGATGGATTATCCTTGCCATCAAGATCTGCTACGCCCTGGCTGGTAAGACCCCTCCTGAGGGTATTAGAGCTCATTCGACTAGAGCGAAATCGTCTACATCTGCTTTGGCCCGGGGTGTTCCTGTGGCAGATATTTGTAAAGCCACGACTTGGGCCTCCCTCCATACTTTCTCAAAGCATTATTGCTTGGACTCGGAGATGAGGAGGGAGGGCCACTTTGTGCGCTCTGTGTTGCAAGACTTTCTGGTGTAGGAAGGTGGACACCCTCCTCCGGGAGTGGGGACTGCTGTGGGAATCTATTCACAAGGTGAGGAATCCACTGGCAGATGTATCCATCAGAAGAACATGTTACTTACCTTCGGTAACGCTTTTTCTGGTGGATACAGTATCTGCCTGTGGATTCCTCACTGGCCCAACCGCCTCCCCATTGTCCACCTATGTATACCATGAAATAGGTCTTGTTGATATGTTTTTCAACTTTCTTGTACGTTTGTAGGAGATGCTTGTTTAGTTAGCATTCTTTTCCTTTGTATACTATGCATATGTGTTGGTATATTGTATACTATGTATACTTTGAGTCGGTCGTTGGTCCACCTGTTCGCCTCGAAGGCACGGAAAAAATGGGTGGAACTGACGTCATCACGCCGACGTGGGCCTCTTATGGCTCCGGTGACGTCATGCGGAGTCGCGAGCGGAGCCGATGCATTATGACGTCGCCCACGTCGACGTGGAGTGCTGGGAAAGAAAAGTTCCGTGGAAAGCTGGCGCAGGGGATATTCACAAGGTGAGGAATCCACAGGCAGATACTGTATCCACCAGAAAAAGCGTTACCGAAGGTAAGTAACTTGTTCTTCCTGCATTTTCTTTTCGCATATCCTCAAGAACTTTACCAAGGAACAGTTCAATTGAGGGTCGCTGGGTGTGAAACATGCCAGGACAGCCTGCCTCCTTGTTCAAACCCCTTGCGGGTTAAATTTAGGTTTCAGCAGTTATTTCCGTTCTTGTGAAAGTTCTTTGCAGGAGCATAGTAGATACAGCAGATCTTCCGGTGCTGAATCGCATAAGCGTCACCTAGGGTCCACCTTCTCCTTTAGCCAGGGAGCCATTAACGCAATACCAGGTGGGTGCTGAGGATGTGGTGAACACTATGATATAAACATAAACAGAATTACCTACAGATCATCACATCTAATGCAAGCACTCCCCTGTGCATCCCACCAAACTCACTTCAGTATCTGCATTACCTTTTCACACAACCAGATCAGGAGGTAGCCTAGGATCTTGGCTCAGGAGGACGACAGGCAGTTGCCTACAGTTGAGTCACTGAATAATCACCTGAAGGAATAGAGCCCTTCTCCAATCCGAAGTGCTGAAAGGCACCATACACACAAACCCCACAATAATGAACTGTCCAGGTTACTTCACCCTCCGACTATCCCTGGCGGCTATCCTTAAACATTACAGCAAGTTAGGCATGAGATGATGAGGGCAGTGTCAGTGGTATTTTAATAATCCAAGGCTGTAATACTGTGCCTGCAGTGGTAAAAGGCTTTGGCCATTTTACAGCTCGGCAAGGATTGCACTGTGATAATCCTATGCTTAAAGACTTTGCTGTGGAAATGGTAAAAGAATTTGCCCCTTTCTATTTCGGTGTGGATGACACTGTGCTAATCCTACGCTTAAAGACTTTGATGGAAAAGCAGACATTTGAGGTGAGCAATTTTAAGTGTCGCTGGTGTTGAGAGAGCTCTATATTGGAGCTGCTTTCCACCTAAACTTGAGAACTACCCAGAGTTCTCTGCTTCTTTTTTTGCATAATTTATCCGTCACTCTATGCCTGAAAGTTTTTTTTCTGTATATATATATATGTAATAAAATATTTTTTATTTAATGAAGGGGGGAGACTTCTGGCATCATTAGGATGGCGGGCGATCCCGACTTAAAAAGGGACCGCCCTCCATAAGTGCGGCAGTCCCGTTGGGGAGATTAGAATGCATCCGCCACACTGGTGGGCGCATTCTGCATTTATGACATTGCGGCGGGTGGTGCTTCCAGCACCACCCGCCGCAATGACAAAAATCCATGTTGTTCATTTGCATGCACAACGTGGCAGGCACCGCGCGGTGCCTGCCATGTTGTGCATGCAAATGCAGGGGGGTACCATAGGTACCCCCATGTGCACCCCCATTCCCCAGAATTCCCAATGGCAAGGACCGCATGCCTTTCCGTGGCAGCGTTACCGGCACAGAAAGGCAATTCCCCGCATGTATCGTAATATGGATGGCGGTGTCTAACAGACACCGCCACCATATTAAAACCTTTTCCACCCGGTAAAGCCATAGTAATATGGCAGCGGGGAATTGGCATGCGGGCGGGAGAGAATGTCAGGCGGATCGCCACCGCCATTTGAGCAGTGGCGATCCGCCCAACATTCTAATTTACCCCTTAGTGTCTTGTGAGTTAGCGATGACGAGACCCTTTTGGGTCCTTATGGACTCCATAGAACTATGACGTAAGTGTTCTGGTGCAGTGAATAGATTTCATGGTTCGAACATTGAATTTGCAGCTACACACACATGAATAAAGATATGTAATAGTAAGCTCAGTGTGTGGTGTATTCATTTACGAGTACCTGGGCTGGGGAGGATGCTACAAAGTCCTCCATGTTCAAACTTAGAAACTTTTCTGGAAGGCGAAATCCTTTCAAGGGGGCAAACAAGCTGGTTGGGCCCTATCAGCAGTTCGATGTTGGTGGCTGCATCTCATTGGTGGTCCAGTGGTGACTCTGGTTCTTTTTCAAAAAGGTTCAGAAATTCTTTCTAAGTATCTAGTCATGCAGTTTCTGAGGGGAAAGCGCCCACTTTAACACTAGCCAAGGATCCAGGACCTTTTGGGTACCATTTGGGGGTTAGGACTAGAGCCACCCGCAGGAACTGGGCAAATCTAGTTGGGACTGCTCAGCTGTCGGAGGGGCAGGTTCTACACCCCCACCTCCAGAGCTTACACCTTCATGCCTGGAGATTGAACGGGGCAACCTGAGTTCCTTCTCTCTCCCGCCTGATGTGGTGAATGTTATTTTATCGGCCAGGCGACACTCCACCAAGTCCATTTACTCCTATAGGTGGTCTAAATTTGTAAAATGGTGTGGAGAGAGGTCCATTGACCCTTTAAAAGCCCATCTTTCTAATGTGCTCCAGTTTGCTCTTTCCTTGGCTCAGCAGGGTTGTGCTGTAGCCATGGTTAAGGGCTATTTATCTGCCTTATCGGCTTTTCTATGCCTTCCTGATCAACCGTCACTATTTAAATCTCCGGTTGTTCTGAGGTTTATCAAAGGCCTTACAAACATGTTTCCTCCCACTCCTTTTGTAATGCCACAGTGGGACCTTAATCTTGTTTTAACCTTTCTGATGGGGTCCCCGTTTGAGCCTCTACATAGCTGTCCTTTGAGGCTGTTGTCCTTTAAGGTGGTCTTTCTTGTAGCCATAACCTCGGCAAGGAGGGTGAGTGAGCTTCAAGCTCTTAGTTCCAAACCCCCTTTTCTTACGTTACATGCTGAAAGGATGGTTCTCAGGACCAGGGCTGCTTTCCTGCCAAAAGTTGTTACTCCGTTTCATTTGGGGCAGTCTATTACTCTCCCTGTTTTTTATCCACCTCCTCATCCCTCCAAGGAGGAGGAAAGACTCCATCGCCTGGATCCAAAGAGGGCTGTGAGTTTTTATCTGGACAGGACTAAAGACTTTCGTCTAGATGATCAACTCTTCATTGGCTATCTTGGTCATTCAAAAGGAAGAGCAGTGCACAAGCGCACTTTGTCAAGATGGATTATCCTTGCCATCAAGATCTGCTACGCCCTGGCTGGTAAGACCCCTCCTGAGGGTATTAGAGCTCATTCGACTAGAGCGAAATCGTCTACATCTGCTTTGGCCCGGGGTGTTCCTGTGGCAGATATTTGTAAAGCCACGACTTGGGCCTCCCTCCATACTTTCTCAAAGCATTATTGCTTGGACTCGGAGATGAGGAGGGAGGGCCACTTTGTGCGCTCTGTGTTGCAAGACTTTCTGGTGTAGGAAGGTGGACACCCTCCTCCGGGAGTGGGGACTGCTGTGGGAATCTATTCACAAGGTGAGGAATCCACTGGCAGATGTATCCATCAGAAGAACATGTTACTTACCTTCGGTAACGCTTTTTCTGGTGGATACAGTATCTGCCTGTGGATTCCTCACTGGCCCAACCGCCTCCCCATTGTCCACCTATGTATACCATGAAATAGGTCTTGTTGATATGTTTTTCAACTTTCTTGTACGTTTGTAGTAGATGCTTGTTTAGTTAGCATTCTTTTCCTTTGTATACTATGCATATGTGTTGGTATATTGTATACTATGTATACTTTGAGTCTGTCGATGGTCCACCTGTTCGCCTCGAAGGCACGGAAAAAATGGGTGGAACTGACGTCATCACGCCGACGTGGGCCTCTTATGGCTCCGGTGACGTCATGCGGAATCGCGAGCGGAGCCGATGCATTATGACGTCGCCCACGTCGACGTGGAGTGCTGGGAAAGAAAAGTTCCGTGGAAAGCTGGCGCAGGGGATATTCACAAGGTGAGGAATCCACAGGCAGATACTGTATCCACCAGAAAAAGCGTTACCGAAGGTAAGTAACTTGTTCTTCCTGCATTTTCTTTTCGCATATCCTCAAGAACTTTACCAAGGAACAGTTCAATTGAGGGTCGCTGGGTGTGAAACATGCCAGGACAGCCTGCCTCCTTGTTCAAACCCCTTGCGGGTTAAATTTAGGTTTCAGCAGTTATTTCCGTTCTTGTGAAAGTTCTTTGCAGGAGCATAGTAGATACAGCAGATCTTCCGGTGCTGAATCGCATAAGCGTCACCTAGGGTCCACCTTCTCCTTTAGCCAGGGAGCCATTAGCGCAATACCAGGTGGGTGCTGAGGATGTGGTGAACACTATGATATAAACATAAACAGAATTACCTACAGATCATCACATCTAATGCAAGCACTCCCCTGTGCATCCCACCAAACTCACTTCAGTATCTGCATTACCTTTTCACACAACCAGATCAGGAGGTAGCCTAGGATCTTGGCTCAGGAGGACGACAGGCAGTTGCCTTCAGTTGAGTCACTGAATAATCACCTGAAGGAATAGAGCCCTTCTCCAATCCGAAGTGCTGAAAGGCACCATACACACAAACCCCACAATAATGAACTGTCCAGGTTACTTCACCCTCCGACTATCCCTGGCGGCTATCCTTAAGCATTACAGCAAGTTAGGCATGAGATGATGAGGGCAGTGTCAGTGGTATTTTAATAATCCAAGGCTGTAATACTGTGCCTGCAGTGGTAAAAGGCTTTGGCCATTTTACAGCTCGGCAAGGATAGCACTGTGATAATCCTATGCTTAAAGACTTTGCTGTGGAAATGGTAAAAGAATTTGCCCCTTTCTATTTCGGTGTGGATGACACTGTTCTAATCCTACGCTTAAAGACTTTGATGGAAAAGCAGACATTTGAGGTGAGCAATTTTAAGTGTCGCTGGTGTTGAGAGAGCTCTATATTGGAGCTGCTTTCCACCTAAACTTGAGAACTACCCAGAGTTCTCTGCTTCTTTTTTGCATAATTTATCCGTCACTCTATGCCTGAAAGTTTTTTTTCTGTATATATATATATGTAATAAAATATTTTTTATTTAATGAAGGGGGGAGACTTCTGGCATCATTAGGATGGCGGGCGATCCCGACTTAAAAAGGGACCGCCCTCCATAAGTGCGGCAGTCCCGTTGGGGAGATTAGAATGCGTCCGCCACACTGGTGGGCGCATTCTGCATTTATGACATTGCGGCGGGTGGTGCTTCCAGCACCACCCGCCGCAATGACAAAAATCCATGTTGTTCATTTGCATGCACAACGTGGCAGGCACCGCGCGGTGCCTGCCATGTTGTGCATGCAAATGCAGGGGGGTACCATAGGTACCCCCATGTGCACCCCCATTCCCCAGAATTCCCAATGGCAAGGACCGCATGCCTTTCCGTGGCAGCGTTACCGCCACAGAAAGGCAATTCCCCGCATGTATCGTAATATGGATGGCGGTGTCTAACAGACACCGCCACCATATTAAAACCTTTTCCACCCGGTAAAGCCATAGTAATATGGCAGGGGGGAATTGGCATGCGGGCGGGAGAGAATGTCAGGCGGATCGCCACCGCCATTTGAGCAGTGGCGATCCGCCCAACATTCTAATTTACCCCTTAGTGTCTTGTGAGTTAGCGATGACGAGACCCTTTTGGGTCCTTATGGACTCCATAGAACTATGACGTAAGTGTTCTGGTGCAGTGAATAGATTTCATGGTTCGAACATTGAATTTGCAGCTACACACACATGAATAAAGATATGTAATAGTAAGCTCAGTGTGTGGTGTATTCATTTACGAGTACCTGGGCTGGGGAGGATGCTACAAAGTCCTCCATGTTCAAACTTAGAAACTTTTCTGGAAGGCGAAATCCTTTCAAGGGGGCAAACAAGCTGGTTGGGCCCTACCAGCAGTTCGATGTTGGTGGCTGCATCTCATTGGTGGTCCAGTGGTGACTCTGGTTCTTTTTCAAAAAGGTTCAGAAATTCTTTCTAAGTATCTAGTCATGCAGTTTCTGAGGGGAAAGCGCCCACTTTAACACTAGCCAAGGATCCAGGACCTTTTGGGTACCATTTGGGGGTTAGGACTAGAGCCACCCGCAGGAACTGGGCAAATCTAGTTGGGACTGCTCAGCTGGGTTCAGCATGGATTTGGGCTTCTTGCTGCTTTTGTGCTCCTGAAGCTTAATAGGAGGCTAGCCACCTAGCCCTTGGTGTCTACTCTTCTGTCCTGGGTAGAAGTGGGAGACAGTCTAGCACTTGGGGTTTCTCTCCATAGGTTAAACAGCAGGTACAGTACTTCTTCTGTCTTTCACAGGTAGTGAGATGTCCTGAAGAGGATACACAGGGGTGCCACATTTATGTCTGACAGTAGCTTGCAGTTGGAGGAGACTCCTTATCTAATTGAGAAAAAGTTCCCAGGTTAACCCTACCCACTATTGCATAATTTTCTGGGGTCTTGGCCCTGAACAATCCCACAGTGTGTCTGCCAAAATCCACCTTAGCAGAACCTTTCTTCCCCTGGGCGGAGCTTTGGGCATGCCCCTGAGTTGTGACAAGGGAAATGAGAAACTCCCCCTGCAAACCAGTTCTGAAGTAGGTTTTCACCCCACTGGGATTGGTACTACTCTGACTACCTGATTTATGGAAGCGGCAGGCTTAGGTGTAAGTCACATCTGTCTGTGACAGGAGATGCCCCTTTAAAGCTTGTACAGTTGGTGGGAACATCCCCAGTCCATACTTTCAGGGGGAGATCATACCTTCTCCCAGCCAAGGCACTTTTGTTCCCGTTCCAGGGAGTCATTCACACCCTCACCAGCAGGCTCCCAGGTTACAGTTGAGGATTAACTATGACAAGACTGCTAGGGGCTTTTTGGCAGAAAAATAGTGACTTTCTGAAGCCAAATTTCAACATTAGCATTAGGTTGGATTTTGTTTAATTATAAAAATGAGTATTTGAGTTATTGTGCTAGCTATTGGGAATCTGACGTTAGCTTTGAGTGAAATAAAGTAACCCTGCATTTCCAATGTCACTGCCAGCCTTGCTACATTGAAAAACATGTTTGGGTCTTGTTTCACTATAAGGACATGTAAAAACATTAAATACAGACATCCTACTTTTAAATACCACGCACTCTGCCTTAGGGCTGGTAAGGCCTACTTTAGGGGTGACTTACTACTATTTAAAATGAATGTTTAGGCCTTTTGAAAGGGGGGTTTATTTTAGGCACACTTTAACATGAAAATTTAATTTTCATAAAGAAGTGTTTCTCTCTTCACAGATTAGGCACAGCAATACTTGCGGTATAACTAGCAATCGTAGTAACTACTCCATGTACCCGAAATTACTGTTGCCCCTGATGTTGATACATTTGGAAATGGTGCTGCGAACGCCAGGCTTTGTGGTCCCTATTAGTTATGGGGCCTTTTGTGTTCATTTTCTACACAATTTCACAATCTATTGAAAAGGTAAGAAAACTTTACATTTCCAGACTTTCAGAGAAAAGTCTGTTTATAGTTTGACTCTCTTTGATTAGAGCAAAGATTACCCTGCCTGATTATGAAATTAATTTTGGAGTGCACAGAAAACTTCAACTAGTTGGCAATACTAGCTGGGAAAAGTTTGCAAGGTTTAAGATGAGTCAAAATCATAACGTCTGCAAAAAAAACCCTGGTGAAAAAACCCCACTTAGTATCGTACTAACATCAAGCCCTCCTAAGGCCATCCTCAATAGTGCTTCTCATTGACTGCTAGCAACGTATTGATGTAGTGCTTGGGGGCCAAAGAGAATGGAAGGTCTTGAGTTGTGGCCTGAAGCATATCTTGCTCCATTTAATTGGCAGAATGACAATGAGGGCAAAAGACTGTGATCTTGTTATTTTTATGGACAGCAGTTTAAATGTTGTTTTTTCGCTCTAGATTTCTCAGCTGTCAGAAAAATTACAAGCAGAAGTTGTGGAAAATGGAGAGAACTTTTCTGTTGGACAGCGTCAACTTCTCTGCATGGCACGAGCTATACTTCGGAATTCAAAGGTAAAAATATGTATAGTGGGGTATTATATGTCTTTGCCTGTATTAGTTTCTGCTGTAATCAAAGGCCCTGAATGTATGTAGTACAGTTAAGATAACTTAGGACCTCCTATTATGGTATTATTTCACATCCTATTTGCCATAGAGCACTGTTTAGATTTTGGTCATTGCAATGTAGTGTAACAGAAGTGAAAAGTGACAAATCCACTTAACTATACTGTAAGCATTTGAATTAGACAAATGTCATTATTATCTTCCAACTCTAAACAGTTGCACATAATAAAGGTAATCCAATACCACATGCCGTATATTATAAGGATATTTCAAGTCACCGAGGAGTTCCATGACTATGTAGAAGAACAAGAGAGTCAGGACAAAATATTGCATAAAAAATATTTTGATACAAACATATCGTGCCAAGAATATTGAGATGTCAAAAATATCGTCATTAGGAATATCGAAGGTAAGAATACCATTTTAAGTGTTGTTTTTAATATTGTTATAAAAATGATTGTTGTATATAATATCCTTTTTATGTGTTATTTTATACGCATTTTATTGTAGTGTGTATTATTTTAGTTTGGTAATTTCTTTGTTAGTGTATTTTGGACATAATGTAATTTTTAATGTAAAATTTCTATCTTTGTTTAGTTTTATTAATGCGTATAATCAATATTTATGTTACTATGTTATAAGCGCAAGATGTTTATTTTTTGGGAATAAGGGTGGGAAGATTTCTAATTTGTGAACATTTATATTTGATATTGTGTTACATTTTTATAAATATGTAAATGATGCACATTTTTATTTTACATTTTGTAAATAATGGTTTCTATTTATTAATATATTAAAAAAACTCAGAAAAAGTACACATTTGTGGGGAAATTTGCTAAATTAAAAGTAAATGTATATTTGTTTGTATTAATACATCTTTTATATATTTTTGTAAAGTTAATTTAAAAAATATTTGGAAATAACTAATTTTAAAAATGTTAATATCCTCTTTATATTGATTAATGAAATTTTTGATGTCGTTTTTTTCAATTTCATTATTTTAACAAATATATTTGATACATTTGTCTTTTATAGAAATTATGGGCAACATTATGATGACGGACAGTCAGATCACCGTCTACCATCAGGGAGGTCGAGGGACTGCCCGAAAGGCAGGCAGTGATTTGACTGCCCAATTACGATTTGACCGCTGTGGTGGCAGGCGGAAAGTGCGTTTTTCTACTGCAGCTTGTGCTGCGGACCAGAAGAAGGGTGCCTGGCATCTGGTGCATGGATGTGTAGGGGGGTACTGTGAGTGCCCCCCGGGCCACTCTACAGTGGCCCACGTGCGACAGGGGGACTGCTTGGGACCCCAAAGTCCCTTTCCGGCTGTGGAACATCGTAATCCCTATGGCGGTGCCTACGCAAGCACTGCTGCAATGGTAGGGACACAATTCCAACCACCACCACGATGGGATCTTAGGGGCTCATTATGATGGCGGGCGGACATCAGTCTGCCTGCCCTCGTAGCGGTGCTGGGACCCCCGCCAGACATGCAGCGGTCTCACCACACATATTAGGATGCGCCCACCATACTGGCGGGCACATCCCGGGCTTTTAACATTGCGGACAGTGCTGCTGGCTGCAGCACCGTACGCAATGTCAAAAGTCCTCTTCCACGCAAATAACTAGCAAGCAGACATTTACCACGCATATCATGACATTGTTTTTTTTTTATTTTGTTTTAATTGTAATTTACTATTGCATTTTTGTTGAAAGCACAAATATGAGAAAGCCCTGCAAATGGAGGTGGAAAATTTGAAAATCGGAAATGCAACTGCTATCTAAGCAGTGCAGCTTCAAACACAGGTCATATATTTGGAAAAGTTGTCAACATTAATGAGTGTTGCTTTCCGACTACAAGAAAACATTCAGAATATGCTGAGTAATGGTTAAACCCATTTGTTTATGGGGAAAAGATGCAAATCTTACTTGAGAGGGACCAAATCACAGAAAATTAATAATACTCCTGCAATCACACTTACCCACCTACTCCCTGTTAAACCCTCTGCATCCCATCCTGGCCTTTTTTGAAAAATATTTTTTTGATACTGTGGTAACTTAACTTTTTTATATAATTGGTTATTAAAATGATAATAAGGGTTTGAAAAAAATTTCCAGTGTACTAACACACAAGTAATCCAGCCATACTTAAACACTCACTGCCTCTAAACCCTTGTGTATTCCGCACTGAGAGTATATTTTCAGTAATTTCATGTATTTTTATTAAATAATGAGGTGCATCGTGTTCCAAAGAAAAACACTGTCACCTACTGTTCAAATTCGTGGTAAAGTCTTGCGTTGTAAAGACTGATGTGCCAACAGTCATTTTGATTTAAAAAATGTGTGGTACATGTTATACAAAGTAAAAACTTCGGAGTAAAGGCTAGTCCCATATATAAAAAATATTTGAATGCAATGTTAATATTAAGGGCCTTATTCTGAGTTTGCCAGTCCTACAGCGGACTGTGCAGTGCACTATCTGCTGTAGGGCTGACAAACCTGCGGTGCGATTACCCGCCAGATCAGGCTTTTATTCCTGGTCTGGCAGGTGGGCATTTGGCGCTCTCACAGCTGCGGTATGTCAGGCTCATAGAAGAGCCTAACAGGCAGACTGCCACTCTCAGATCATCACCTGCACCTTCCTGCATGGTGTAGCATACATGCCACACCGTGCATGAACTGGGGGTGCAAATTGAGGGGGGCATATGTAGGGGGTACTACATGTGCCCCCATGTGTCTACAAGCCTAGAGGCACAATGGCCTTTGTTGCCTCACCGCCACCCTTTCCACGGCAGTCTCACCACTATGCTTTGAAGTTTTCTGCCAAGAAACTAAAAAACGTTTTTAAAAACACCCCAAAAAACCTAAGGTTGTTAAAAAATACAAAAAATGATAAACTTTTTTTTTTTAAAACAACAGTTCTTGTTGGAACCCTCAATTCTGGTTGAAGAAGGAATAGTTATATGTATGTTTGAATCAGTGTAAATATGTCTTGTTCTGTGTGTCAGTGTATGAGATAGTGTATAGATGATTGATGGTGTGTGAGTGGCTTTATGTGTGAGTGATTGGGTGCAGGAGTCATGTATGGATAAGTTAATGGGTGTGTGAATAGCTGTATTGGTGCGTTAGTGGGTGTGTGAGTGCCTGTATGGGTGAGTGAGTGCATGTGTGAGTGGTTTTATAGGTTTGTGAGTGCCTGTGTGAGTGTATGTATGGGAGTGAAAACGTATGGGAGTGTATTTATGGGTGCATGAGTGGGTGTTTGAGTGGCTGTAAGGCTGTTTGACCTGGTGTGTGAGTGGCTCCATGGGTGAGTTCATAGGCGTGTGAGTGGCTGTATGCATGAGTGAATAGATACATTAGTAGAGTATGATAGAGTGGGTGTGTCAGTGGCTATCTGGGTAAGTGAGTGAGTGGATATATGAGTGGTGTGTGGGTGAGTAAGTCTGTGCATGTTTGGTATATAAGTGAGTGATTGGCTGTATGATTATCTGTGTGAGTGTGTGAGAGGTTACATGAGCAGAGGTGTGAGCGAGTGAGTGGGTGTGACAGTGTCTGTATGGGCAAGTGAGTCAGTATATGAGTAGTGTATGGGTGAGTGAATGGGTGCATGAGTAGTGTAGTGGTAATTTATTGGAGGCATTAGTATATGTATGGGTGATTGAGAAGGCACATGACTGGCTGTATAAATGAGTGCGTATGCCAGTGCCTATATGGGTGAGAGAGTGCCCATGTATGTGACTGTATGGGTAAATGAGTGAGTGGCTGTGTGTGTGAATGAGTATGTGTGTGAGTGGCTGTATGTATAAGTGAATGGATACATTAGTAGAGTATGAGTAAGTAGGTGTGTCAGTGGCTGTCTAGGTGAGTGAGTGAGTGGATATATGAGTAGTGTATGGGTAAGTAAATTGGTATATAATCGGTATATAGGTGAGAGTGGCTGTGTGGGTATCTGTGTGAGTGAGAGGCTGCATGAGCAGAATTAGAGTGAGTGAATGCATGTGTCAGTGTCTGTATGGACAAGTGAGTGAGTATATGAGTGGTAAGTGGTTGAGTGAATGAATCTATGAGTAGTGTGTGGGTGATTTACTGGGTGCATTAGTGTCTGTATGGGTGATTGAGTACGTATGTGACTTGATTGGGTGTCAGTACCTATATGGGTGAGTAAGTGACTATATGAGTGTGTGGATGAGTGTGTGAGTGTCTGTATGGGCAAGTGAGTGAGTGTATGAGTGGCATATGGGTGAGTGAATGAGTGCATGAGTGGTGTATTGGTAATTTAGGGGGGGCATTTGTATCTGTACGGGTTATTGAGTAGGCACATGACTGGCTGTATAAATGGCTGTGTGTGTCAGTGCCTATAGGGTGAGTGAGTACCCATGTATGTGACTGTATGGGTGAATGAGTGAGTTGCTATATGTGTGAATGGATAGGTATGTGAGTGGCTGTATGGCTGTATGGGTGAATGAGTATGTGTGAGAGTAGCTGTATGTGTGATTGAGTGAGATGTGTAAGTGCCTGTATGGGTGACTGAGTGGGTATATGAGTAGCTGTATGTATGAGTGAATGGATACATTAGTAGAGTATGGGTGAGTGAGTGGGTGTGCCAGTAGCTATCTATGTGAGTGAGTGGGTGAGTGAGTGGATATCTAAGTGAGTGAGAGGCTGCATGAGCAGAATGTGTCTGAGTGAGTGAATGTGTGTGTCAGTGTCTGTATGGGCAAGTGAGTGAGTGTATGAGTGGTATGTGTGTGAGTGGAGTGAATGAGTGCATGAGTAGTGTATGGGTAATTTAGTGGGTGCATTAGTGCCTATATGGGTGATTGAGTAAGTATGTGACTTGCTATGTAAATGACTTATTGGGTGTCAGTACCTATATGAGTGAGTGGTTGTATGGGTGAGTGAGTGCCTGTGTGAGTGACTGTATGGGTGAATGAGTATATGTATGAGAGGCTGTATGTGTGAGTGAGTGGGTGTATACCTAACTGTGTGGGTGAGTGAGTAGAATATGAGTGACTGTGAAGGAAGTGAGCCGATTAGGGCCACCCGGTCCAATCCTGACCTCCTCTAGCCTTCCAAGAATCAAGAGTCGATGACGCAGTAGAGAATACAAACATACTAGTTTATTCACTGCATTGTAGTCCAATCAGACCAGCCTCCTATAATGGCTGATGAGAGGACTGACTGTTACAAGCATAAGGTTACATTGAGTATGTTGTGAAGCCTACAAAAGACCCATCTAACATGGAAAAATACTGGTAGGCGTCGTAATATAATGGGGGTACAGAACATAAGTCTCAATTCTGCAGCCTGGTACAAGCTATCTACATTTTAAGATTGTCTGCCCTATCCTCCCCTCTAGGCGGGTGGTTCGTCGGCTCTGAGACTGGTGTAGCTGCAGTTCCGGCAGGTGAAGGGAACGTGTGTGCATTTTGGGGCGGTCTTGAAGCAGGTGAGGGTCCGTCCAGGGTTGAGAGCATGGAGTGTGATGGCATCATAGCGGCGGCAGTCGTCATGGTGGGATCGGGGGTCATGGGTTCTGGCGCTGGGCGCGGTCCAGGCACAGACGGGCACAGACAGGCATGCCTTAGGTGCGCCACGCGTCCGCTGCGTGGCCGCACAGCGGCCGGCATATATGGGGAAGTGGGAGGGAGGAGTAGCTGGGAGGCGGGTGCAGCGAATGGGCAGTCAGGGGGGCGTGGCCACAGGGGACACAGTAGCGGGGTAGGAGGAGGATGACGAAGAGAACAGAGGGAAGGGCACAAGATCGAGTGGAAAAACGGGTGTTGCAGAAGGCAAAGGGCACAGGAAACGGGTAAATGAGTGGCACAGAAGGCAAAAGGGCTCGAACAACGGGTGTTACAGAAGGCAAAAGGGCACAGAAATACAGGGGGAACGAGTAGTACAGAAGGCAAAAGGGCTAAAAAAACGGGTGTTACAGAAGGCAAAGGGCACAGGAAACAAGGGGAAAGTGAGTGGCACAGAAGGCAAAAGGGCTCAAAAAACGGGT
Organism: Triturus cristatus; assembly: GCF_964204655.1. Taxonomy (NCBI): domain Eukaryota; kingdom Metazoa; phylum Chordata; class Amphibia; order Caudata; family Salamandridae; genus Triturus; species Triturus cristatus. Next base: position 575,087,131 of record NC_140595.1, on the reverse strand, counting down.
GTTACAGAAGGCTAAAGGGCACAGAAAGACAGGGGGCATGAGTGGTACAGAAGGCAAAAGGGCTAAAAAAAAAAACGAGGGGGACACGAGCGGAACAGAAGGCAAGAGGGCACAGAAATACAGGGGCAGCTAGGAGACAGAAGGAAAAAACGGGCAGAGAGGCACGGGGCAGCGAGGGGAACAGCAGGAAAAAAAACGGGCAGAAAGACACTCGGACAGCGAGGAGAACAGAGGGAAAAACGGCACAGATCAAATACAGGCAGCGGGACAGCAGTCACAGGCACAGTAATGAAGACAACGGCAATACAGGAAATACAATGAAAACAATACACTACAATACAATAACTAGCGGAAAAAAGCGGAGATGAACAAACCTATGGCCTACCACTGGCCACCAGGGATGAGGCGCAGGTGGTAGCCTGCGGGTGGAAGAGGGCCTCGAACTTCCTCAGCAGCGGCAGCTGGGGCAGGGACACACAGGCGGTGCTGTGCGGAGTGGGAGCGATTAATTGATTGATTGATTGATTGATGGGCAGTTGAGAACCCAACAGCAGCAGCAAGGGCGTATGTTCTTATAAGGTTTTCCCATGTTACATGACTACTTTTTTGTTACAATCAGGATTTTTCCTATCAACATTGACGGTGACCCATGTCCAACACACAAGAAGAGTTCTTTAAGGTGTAAGTATAGCACACTGTGTATGATGATGTGCTTTGTCTATTTCTTGAAGCAGGTGAATTTCTGAAATCTTGTGAACTGTTTTGTGATCAAAGGTCTTGATCAGTTCTGTTTATCCAGATCCAATAACACTATTATATATGTAATTTCAGCATCATCTGGGGCAGGCGAAGAAGTTGCCAACACAGGTGGGGAAGCAGCTACCCACTGTGTTTCTGGTACTGACACCGCCAACACTGAGGGACCCAGTGGCACATAGGGTGAGAAGAGTGCAACGGAGGCACCAGAGACCCAACATCTTCTTCAGGGGCTACCTTCAGCAAACACTCCCTAGTGGTGGCAAACCCTACTGCTCCTGTAACACCTGCATTATTGTCTACCACACAGAGTACCATCTCCACCCTCTTGCTTCCCCACAGTTGGCCACACCTGGCCCCCTAAAAGAGGTGGCGTCTCCTTCACTCCAGGCACCTCACTCCCTGTCCCTGTCCTCCTTGGGCTGCACTGAGCTCCTCATGAGCATCTCTGTAGGCCAGACTGCAATACTGAATGACATCCAGGAGCTTGGCTGCCAATTTCAACAAATGGTAGCCTACCTGAAAGGTATTCACAGTCCTATGTCTGGCCTACAGAGGTCTTTTCAAGTTCTAGCCTCTTCACTGGCAACAACCTCCCAACAGTCCCAACTGTGTGCCTCACCTTCCATCTCATGCCTGTCCAAATTACCTATTCCCAGACCTGTCCCAATTACACTCACACCGTTGCATGCACCACTCACACAGAAACAAGCAGCATGCCCACACAGAACACCACTAAAAACACAGGCGTGCATCCAAACAGACAGACCACCACCACAACTAAAGACACCGCAGCCACCACCATACTTACATACCCTTTCATCACCACTAGCACATCCCAGACACTGCACCCACTGCCACATCCACCTCCACAAGTACACCCTCAGACACCGCACCCACCACCACACTCAAATGCACTACCCCCACCACCACCACCACACACTCAGGTACTGCACCCCCACCTCAGCCACATCCACCACCACCGGCACACCCTCGGGCACGCACCCACCACTACACTCACATGCACTCCCACAAGCACACCCCAGATACTACATCCACCCCCTAGCCACATGCACCACCACATCCGGCACACCCTCGGGCACGCACCCACCACTACACTCACATGCACCACCACAAGCAAACCCTCAGATACCGCACCCACCACCACACTCAGATGCACTACCACAAGTACACCCAGCATACACCGCACACACCACCACAGCCATATCCACCACCACAAGCACACCCCCAGACATTGCACCCACCACCACAGGCACATACACAATGACCACACTCAGCACCTCCACAGCACACACTCCCATAAAACGGAAATGCCCAAACTCATCCAAACAAGACACACCAACAGAGCAACACACACACAAAGGGCACAATATACACCAGATCCACAGACACCTGTCCCCTCAACAGACACATCCACAACAGACACTTCCACTTTCACTCCCTCTACCCCCAATCCCAACTCCCTCCAGAACATCCTACCCATTTTCCGCATGCGAGTCTTATGTTTGCCCTTGCTCTGACCACTGCCACACCCAAACACCCTCTCCCAAATGCACACATATGCCTTACACCCCCTAACCCATCCCCACCATATCCAAACCCACCCCTCAAAAGGCAGAAACCACCCCTAATACCCCACAAGCTACCACTAAAATTGCAAAGGCTCCCATCCCAAAACCAAGACCACCTCTCCCAAACCCAAACACCCCCCAAACCCTCACCACTCCCAAACCCAACCCCTCACCTCCCAAGTAACATCTTTGAGGTGCCTGCTCTGCCCATTAGATACCCCTTCACAGGGAGGTCCCTCTGGCAGTGCAATTGGAGGCAAGCTGAGTGCCATGGCACACATGTCCACAGGACTTTATGGACCCCATTTGAACTTGTCAAGTTGATAGACTTATCTCATTGTGAATAAATCACAATTTTTCTTTTCATCACATTTGTCCTGGCAATATTTTCCTTTACAATTGCTTGATTCCTAGCAATGTTTCATTGTAAAATATGTGGTACATATGTTTCCTTAGCATGAAGGCAGGAACAAATACATACTTTTTATATGTCTACTATGTTACATGCATACACTGGGTCACATGGTATGGATTGGTCATGTGCATTTAGGTGCAGCCATTCAACATAGTAGTGGACACGTGAAGCAACAAATAGATGATGACACATTTAAGGATATTTTACAACAGGTGTGTTTGTTTCATCTTGTTTACTGACACGTAATGTACACATCTGCATTGCAATTCTAAATTGTGTACAATACAGGACTTGCACTAAAAGGGGAAATGTTACAAGGATGATTATGCAGACCATTTCAATTTAGGTCTGCCATTGATTTTCCAGGTAATCTATGAGGTGATGGTTACATCTTGTCTAGTACAATTCCTACATGATGTTACATTAATGTGTGATGCATGTGTTTTTATTGTGACAATTTTCGTAATTTATTTAAACACACCTGTTTGGTGAGTTTATGATTTTCGATTTGATATCCTTTTTTGTGCAAGTGTCCTTTTTTTGGACAGCAGCTGGCACCAACTTTAATAACACAATGTGGTTATACAGGTATGTTACTTTAAATTTCCTGAATGTCATCATTAGTGACATATGCGTTGCACATTGGTATGCTATTGCTTGTGTGAGTGATTTAAAAATGCACAAGTCCTGAGCAAAAGTGAACAGTCAAGTGAAGATGGTAACAGGTAATAGATGAGGTTACCTTTGTTTCTGCCGATGACCGTTTTGATTTGTATCTCAGGTGTGGAAGATTTCCCACCACAGTTGCCCCAGCGGGAAGGCATATCATGATTGGCCTGGCAAATAAAGTGGTTGTACCACCTCCCAGACACTTTTTCCTATGGTGTAGTCGACGTGAGTTATAAAATCTGGCAGTGACGGTGGCATGACAGCGGTCTTTTGTCCATGCACCTGCCAGGATCTAAAGTGAGTGGGCAGACCACCAACTAGGCGAACGGTGAATCCATTGAAAAAGCAATAGTGAGCCCGTTTCAGCCAAGATCTAGATCAGGTCTATAGATATAGGTGCATATAGATATTTATTTATCATTATTTTAAATAATGATTACATTTTTGTATTTACACAAATGTTTAAATTAATTTTGTTATGTTTTGAGCTTTATTTTTTTGGGGTGACATATTTATTTTAGTCATGTAAGATTATTATAATGTTGTTAAAATGCTTATAAATGTTTTTAAATGTTTATTTTCACATTTTCTTCTATGTAAAATGTTGTCATTTTTATGTTTTGCAATTACAATGTATTTATTTTTGTGATATTCATTTAGTTGATATTGTGTTGTTTGATATTTTCGATTAGATGTTTATTTAAAGGTTATGATATATTTGTTTCCAATATTTTTGTTATCAATATTAGTTCAAATCAATATTTTTAAAAGTAATATTTTGGTTCTCGATATTTGTGATTTTATTATAAGTACAGGAAGGGAATATTTTTGCGAATTTAGTTTATTTTCCGATATTTTTGAGATTTGGTATTGTGTGCATCAGTATCGTGTCACTGATCCAGGAATGTGGCTACATGCTGAGTTCCTTTAAAAGGTTATGGTTATCCTTATCATGTACGGCAGGGTGTTACAAAATCACCTTTCCCACAAACCACTTAAATCCTTGGTGCATTGCTCTTTCATATGAAAGATAGAGCATGTTTGAAATATCAACAATAAAAATAGAATCTCTAGTGCAAACTAAAACACATGAAAAGGTTTTTGGATAATTGTTGCAAAACAATATTAGAATCAGTTTAATACAAGTCAGTTTTTGAAAAAGAAATAAAGTGCAGTAGCTCGGAATGTATAGAAACATGCCGAAAGATTCAAACTACTTTTATAATTTCCTAATGAGTGTCAGAAATAAACATGTTGTCACACATATCTTCTTTCTGCTTGTCACTGTCCACCTAGAAAGAAAAGACAAATAGAACATCTTTCCTTTTTTAAAAAGCTGCTTTAATGTGCTCCATGAGCTGATCTGCCTGTCCCCTCGGTTGCTGGCTTTGGCAGCAGGCGTTGCGACATCAAAACTGAACTGTAATAAATTACTACATTTGAGCGCTTATGTAATTTCTTCATAATAGCCGACTGGCTACATCACAAGTCATCTATCATAAATAAATTGAAGACAGATTTTTATAAAAGGATTGCATGATTCCATTTATTATAAGGTTATAAACATAATCACAATGAGTTCTTCACTGTGACAATATCACCAGTCAAATGCAGCTTTAACGAGGCATGGGAATAGTGGCTTAAACCCTTTTTGATTGAGCAGAGGTAGAGAGATGGAACCAAAGACTGCATTATGTTACTACTCACCATCACTACCTAATTAATGAGTGGCTAACATTTTATTGGTAGACACAATTGGTAAATTCTCGAGGGTAAGTGATTGCGTTTCTTTTGCCTTCATGTGTTTCTTATGGAGATAATAAACCTTGCATGTATATCTAATATAAATTAGCACTAAAAGTTCCAACTTAAATCATTTTTCGAGTTTAGAATTTACCTTGAATAAAACACTCTTTTCATTAGGACTATCACATACAGAAGTCTAACCTCCTGTAGGAGTGTTGTGCTGCAATCCCCATAGCACAATTGTGCTTACATACCAATTCCCACAATAATGCCACAAAACATCTAATCTTTTCTGTCCCAGTTAATTGCAATTGTCCCTCAGATTTCTCCCAATCTTCTCAAAGGAATTCTACATTCAAATGATCTCTTCTACCAGAAAATTGATCATCTCACTCCATTATTATTTGCACCAACTCCCTGGGATGGTTAACCAAAAAGTCATCCATTTGATCATACTTGACCAACCCATTTAACAAAATGGGTGAAAAAGGATGTATGAGCAGATAAGAATTGCATCCTCCCAAAACACTTGACAAAAACAAATGAACACCTTATACATGGGAATGTGTTCCATGTACTAGTACTAGAATAGTTGGAAAGAACAGATTATGTCTGCCCAGGCAAGTTTCTAAAAATGACACAAGCCATCACGCACAAAGGTGGGTTACATGCTTCATCAGGTTGTTCCTAATCCAGATTCCATTGGTCATAGTTCAGATGGGCTCCTACAGATAGAAGCTTTTGATAGGGATCTTGAGGTTTAGAACAAGCATAATGAACACTAGGATTTACTAAAAAGAAACAAAAATGACTTAAAGGTCACACAAATAATGTGAATGTCTGTGTTAATATTAAAATCAGAATAGCGAAACTGTTGGAGGACAGTCATTGGCCTGCCATTCCCTTTGGTCAACATGTTTCAGCCTTTTGTCTCAGGCATCATAAGAGGTCTATGGCTTCCCTCAGGAGCTGCACTGTAATTCAAGTAAATCTGTGTTAGGAGTATCAGTATTTAGCCATCTTCCTGAAAAGAAATATTGGTGTCTGTGCACCCGTCTCACACACACTTAAAAACATGCATTCCAAATACTTGCATCTGTGTAGTATGCTGAAGGATGAGTCATAACCTGTAGAAAGGTAATGAAAATATGAAACACAGTAAGGTCAGTATAATCTTTTTCTTAAAATCAGCGTATAACTTCCCATCAAACATTGGTGCAGTTGGTGGTAACACAACACCCTACTGCAAACATATGTACATTTCAATTCCCAATTCCAAAGGTGCCACACAGCCAGGTGACAAACGATCAAGGTACTGGGCAGCATTTTTCATATTTTTAAAAGACAAACCTTCACAGTGGGGTTGTTTTTGAAAGGTCAAACTTCCTGAAGGAAGGGGATTTTTAATCCATTCTGTGAGGGACTTGGGTTATTTTTTATGCCTGGGGCCAACATGTTTTTGCCTGGTTTATCCTGTCTGGACTGAGTATTGAACCAATCAGAGTTTGTTTTTAGCGCTGACTGTGTGATGGGCACTATATGGAAGTCCCTGAACAATATTTTTCCCTTGCCCAACGTACTTTTGTTGAATAGCTGGAGAACATTCAGCAACATTGCGCAATGCCAATAAGACAGTCATTCTGTATTACATCACAGACTGACCAGCAGTATTTTAATTTTTAAAAGACAAACTTCCAAAGCGTGGGGATGTTTTTTAAAAATAAAGCTTGATACCCCAGAAGCACTGGGAGTTTTATATTACTGTGTGGGGGATATTAATTGTGTTTTTAGGTCTCGCCTAGGCAGCGCATGCGCTGTCTCGTCGAGAGATGCTGTATACAGTATAGCGAGAAAGCTCTGCCCACTTTTCGCCTATCTTTACCTATCTTTTTGATTGGTCGAAATTTTAAATGCTGCATTATGATTGGTTTTCGGCAAGTTAGTCCCACCTCCTGACGGCCATGTCGTAATTTTTATCCTTCCATGGCTATCAGCCCCTTTACTTTAAAAACTCTTTTGTTCCCCTGCCTCCCCCGTTCCCTCCCGCAGTCTGTAACTTCTCTGCCCACCACCACCCCCCACTCCCGATCATGCCTTTTTGGATGCCCGCACTTTTGTTTATAATGCAATAGGTATTGCGTAATACGAGTCCTATTGCATTTTTAAATGCTTGTTTTCTCCTGGGATTGGCTGACTGAATTCGCACTTTATTTTGCCTGACCTGTCCAGAACACATGCGCAATACAGACAGCTATCTTACGCATTTGTCCAGCAGCCGGCATGGAGACGCTCTTGCGCACGAGCAGGAAGGTGTTTACAAGGACACAGGCAGGCGCCCAGCAGAGCAGGAAGAGAAACGTGCTGCACCTGAACACCCACAGCTGCAGCTTCTTCAGCAGCGCTGGGGGGTCACATAGTGACATTTGGCATTCTCTGCAGCTCGTATAGGGACATGATTTGCCCTGTTCAATTAAACTACTGAAATGCGGGAAATCTTCAAAATGTTCCACCTACATCAAATAAAGTAGGAACTGCAGCTAGTAGGCGAGGAAATAGGCACGTTGTAGCCCTCCCATGTCTCCCTGATGCTGATCACGTCAGAATCAGGTGCAAAATATATGAAACATTTCTTTAAATGTACTTGTTTCACCGCGTACACCAACAGTCTCTTCATCTAAGCCCTATCGGTGTAAAAAAAATGCAAATTGAATTTCAAATCACATCCGTCTCTTTATTTTCCCCAGCTGGCCACCACACGCCAGTAATCTCAGAGCACCTGCACCCTTCGCAATGACCCTGCCAGCAGTGAATTACAACCGCGGGAGCACAGTAGATTTCAGTAATAAGATTGTCGGAATAACACAATGTTGTGGTGTAAGATAGCTCGGGCACTCCTGACGGTTGCTGTGGGTCATTTAATCTTACGTCTTTAAAAGGTGCGCCCTTGTCACTGTGCTGATTAATGGCCCCTGGAGGAGAGTGCCGCAGTGTCGGCCTAGCATGTTATGGTTTATTAAATGACCTGTTTTTCTTAATTGATGACATTTATTACCACTATGTCAATGTAGTGCAGAATGAGAATTAGGCCGCAAATGAGAAGACAACATCGTTTTTGGCAAGGCCACATGAATCTATCCAGAAGAGGCAGGGTTGGCAGCTCTGCCCAACAGTAAATTTCTCATGAAACTCCACGGTGCCAGCTGCAAGTGACACGATGTGTCATTGTGCCTTGTGTGATGTAGGATTTCAAGGCGCAAACCACCTCCAAGAGAGGACTGGAAATCACACAATAATCAGATGTATTGCACACAGTAATAAAGAAAAGACAGCGAAGATAAACTAGAAGGATGGATATACTAATCAAGAGCCTCAGCCAGGTGCCATTAAAAAGATGAACAACAGTTGTCAGCTCATACCCAGTGTGTCAGCACAGGCGCTGGTCCTGGTGTGTTGTCAAATGATAGGCAGGGCCGTTTCAGGTATTAGGATTGCTCTGTGCACGCTAAAATGTGTAGGTGCATGCATACGAGTAATTTTTCAGGAGGTCTTGTTTGTCCCATCGTTGGTAAATGTCCAAGTTTATGTACCTCGGTGGACACTAGCGCTACAACTCAGTAAACACTAATGAAGCTTATTTTACGTGCATATACTTGATTGTCTGTGTCAGTCAGCCCGCCTCATCTATTGGATTGTTCTGCCCATACCCACGTGCCCCACAGTCCACTTTCCGGCCAGGGAGTCCCTATTGGTGTTCACATACTTCAGGTAGAAAACGTCCCCATATTTTCATGAAGAGAGGCACTTACAGGAACCCCACAATTCAGCATTGACTTGCTGCGGTGGCACGTGGGATCTTCTTTGACACAACTGCAGGCTTCTCAGGAGGTCCTTGCATCACACGCATCACGTGAAGTCATGCTGCACGACCCAACATTTTCGTGATGTGCTAGGGGGAAGCTTACCAACACCCCTCCCATCCCGGACATATTGGAACCACCCAAATTCTAACATCACACACCTCAGCCATCATTCAGACTCGGCACTTTCATTGCACCTCAACCATGGTTCAGTCAGCTACATCAACTCAACTCTGATACAAACAGCTCTGCCACTTCAGTGCAGTCATCATCCATGCTTGGCTCGCTCACTGCAGTCCAGCCTTCATCCAAACTCACTCCTGCCACTGCATTTTAGTCTTCAGCCACACTCTGCTCTACCAATGCACCCCAGCTATAATCCCACTTAACATAGAATGAACAAAAGTTTGTTTTTTAGGTTTGTGAGAAAGTGTTAATTATTGCTTGGTTGCCCCCATTTTTTGCTGACTGGTATTACTAGTTTTTTAACTCTACCTTCTGGGGCACCACTGTTCAGACCCCAGTATATATCCTCTGACCCATAAAACATGGTAAAATTGGCTAATCCCCAATTGACATATTTAATTTTACAGTAAGACCATGAAATATGGTGCAGAAAAATACACCAATGATATGGAAAGTTACATGCCATCTATGGACTGCTGCACTTATTGTGCCATCCAGTAGAGTGACAAAGTATACATCGCATCAGGCCTACCTGTGTAGACTTACTCCTACAGCTTTTAAACCTGCAGGTGAAACTTTCAAAATCAACCTTTTTGGCAGAAACAAATGCTTGTTTTAAAAATGGAATAAGTCACCCCTGAGCAGGCTTTGTCACCCATAATGTTGAGTGCCTAGTATTTAAAAGTGACTAGCCCCCAAAGTCTATTTTCACTGTTCAGGGTGTAGCTGTCCTATGAGAAACATTAACGTTCAGAGAAGATAAGTCTGCTAACTTTGAATTGGGATAAACTACAGAGGCAATTAAACAACTATTTTTAATATTTCTTGAAAATCTAATTGATTGGTAAAGTCAGATGATTAGTGAATATTTAGAAACAGTGATTTTTAAAGTTATACACTCCCTGCCTGAATCTCTTGTTGGCTAATTAGCATTAGCTAGCAGCTGGACCCTGTCATTGCATCCTCTTAATAAGGTGTGAAAACGACTTCTAGAGCACAAACAAAGATGTAGACCTTTTGCCAGAAGACCTGGGGATGAGAAATGCGACACCTCTTAACCCAGGAAGGACAGCTGGGGTGGGTCCAGGAACTATAATAGTTGAAAGGGACTAGGGTAAGGCCTATACATTCACAGTTGAGAGTAAATGGGGATCTTAGGAAAGGACGCCTTTTGTTCCTTTGGCCATCTATCACTAGATTCGCACCAGAAATGTGAGAGGGGAAGCAGGTCTCAAACCAGTTTGGCATAGCTGAAGAGCAGAGAACTACTTATTTCCCTATAAATCACCCCTGGCTGGGACACCAGCCACCTCCATTGGTGCAAAGGTTGTGTCATCTTTTTCATTTTATTTAGAAACGTGCACTGACAGTAAGGCACACAGGACAAGTTGTTTTCGCTCATTGGTTAGGGAGTGTCCAGGAGTCATCCCCACAAACTGGCTAGAGAATTCTACACAATAGGCACCTCACCCACAGATCATCAGAGCACTTTCTGGGCCTTCAGAAGAACAGAAGAGGACTAAAACTGCTGTTTGAGACCTATGGTGAGACCTGAAAACCTGGATCTGCTCCCACTTATTCCCTGGACTAAGAAATGAACTTGAAGCGTCAGTTGACTGACCTCCTGTGTAGCTACAAGAATATAACAAGCAGCAGCAAACCAAGAGCAGCTTCTCCAGAAACTCTGAAAGGTTGGAAACTCCTCCTGCTCATCAGCAGGACTTCATAGCACAGGTGTGATTTCAGTGTCCCATTTCCAGTAAACTATGACAGATTCTGCTTCAGGCCCTGCTGCCCGATTTTGAGCTCTACAAAGAAGACCAACTCCAAAGGTAGAAATCTTGACCAAGGGAAGGTGTGAACATAATCCACACAATGTGAGGATTTTGGCTGCCATGAAATTTGAATATCTCCTACTTTGAGGTTTTCCTGCCAAATCCAAATTCTTCAGCAGGGGCTTTGAGAGGACTTTAGCAGATACAACCTTCAATTTTGCTCACTGGAGTTTATCGACTTCTATTTCAGAGACTGAGTCAGAAGATTAAATCTTCAACCAGAACAAATCTGCATGTCCAATCAGCGGTCCATCAGTGTCAGTCTGAAAATGTTTCTAGACTGTAGTCAGCTGCAAACAGTGACTAGTGATTGGTGCTTTTCTTTTATTTCAAATATTTAAAAATTATTTTCACTGATATTTTTCAGTTAGAATCCATCTGGCTGAAATATCAAGATACAGAAGAAGGGAGGAGGGCGTGGCTAACAAGCAAAGATGGCGGACGCACTCTAATGGGGCTCTGTGTCAATCCCCCTTTTATCTTGATTAATCCCATGCAAAAATAAGTGATTCAGCTGCCAGCAGGTGCGGGATCCCTCCTAGTGCTCAATGGCCTCGAAACTGGAGAGTGACGGGACTGCGGGCCGTCTGCCTGTGGCGAGACCAAAGGAGCGGCTGTGGCCTCAGCTGGGTGGCTGGGGCCTGAGGCAAATGTGGAGTGGCTTTGTCCAGTCCGTTACTGCATTAAGTACAGACTGCAAGGAAGAGGCGAAGGTCCAGGCAGCCCCACCGCAGTAGTGGAGAGAGGTGGGCATGCAATCAGTGCTAATACCCACAGCCCAGGTGGAGAGTTACGTCTGGGGAGAGGCGAGCCTATCAGGGCTGGATGCTGTTTGGGTAGAGGTGAGGGGGGAGGGCCTGCCTCGCTGGCCCAACAACCAACAGAGTAACTGGCAGAGGCTAAAGCAGTGGTGTAGGGTGGAGGAAATAGCACAACCTGCGCAGGCAATGTGGAGCACTGAGATGGTGGCGGAGGCCTGGACACTCGGCTCTGCCCCCACACCGGAGTGCATGGAGCGACATTGGTGGCCTGGGTCTGCAGCCCACTGACAGCTGTGTCCGGCAGAGGAGAGAGTGGTGACAGTGAACTGAAGGGCAGGAACAAATACAAGGGCAGAGGTGAGCTCTAGACTGCGTGGCTGATTGCTGAGACCCAAGGGTGCCGGGCGGAGTTTGGAGGTCAGACCGGGCCTAGGCCCCAACGCCATGGTATACTAGCAAAACAGAGGCACTGAGACGATCTGAGGCCCTTTCCCCGCTGTGGGATTGGAGAGAGGCCAAAATACATGGATTGGCGCCCAGATGAATGCTGATGGTGACGGGCTGTACAGTGAGGACCGTCCCAGAGAGTAGAGGTGAGCCCTGAGCCACGCGGTTGGCTGCTGGGGTTAAACAGAGCTGGGTGGGGTCTGGAGGTCAAATCAGGCCTAGGCCTCTCAGTGGTGGTGTGCCCATAGCAGAGAAGTGATGGTGACATATGAGGCCCTTCCCCTGCTGCAGGAAAATGGAGAGACCCAAGCATGCATGCTGCCACATACGCTCATAGTCCTTGCGCGTGCTGAGACAGCCAAAACGGGAGAGAACCAGTGTGGCACTATGTGGAGCAGATACCACGCACAATAGACCAGGAGGCAGGCTTAGTTGCACTCAGATTGCACAACGAATCACTTCCACACTAGTTTGGCCTTGCTGATGACTCACTGTGGATGATGAAGTGACAGAGGACACACTACAGGAAATACGTGCCAAGATAAAGCTCACCTGTTGCCAAACCACAGAAGCGAGGGCGGTCATTAACCTGCACTGGCTACTGGAGGGACTACAGTTAGAGACTGGAAACAAGCCCACACTGAAACCAGTCAGGACCAGTATAGACAGCTCTAGCAGCAGTCGAGAAAATAGGAACAGCCCTAGACCAAATGCACACATCCTTGGAGTCTAAAATTGACAAAGTCACATCTGACTTTATGCTCCTTAGGGCTGATCACTGCAAACTAGCTGAAAAAGTCCATGCTAATGAGCTTGCACTAACAAATCTGCAACCAATGGGCCACACCCATGCCATGGCATTGCAAGACCTATTGCACTGAGTGAACATCTTGAAAGACAAACTGGAGGGTGCCGAAGGGCGCTCACACCGCAAGAATGTGAGGGTGGTGGGCCTTCCAGAGGGGGAGGAGGGAAGTGACCTGGTGGCCTATGTTGAGCGCTGTTTAAGGGAAATGCTATCAGAGAGTGCCTTGTCGCCCCAATTGGTGGTGGAGCAGGTGCACAGAATGCTGACCCGCAGACTGCCGCTGGGAGCCAGCCCGCGACCGCTCTTATTCAGAATGCTGAACTACAGAGACAGGGACACCGTCCTGAGAGAAACACGCAAGTTAAATGGGATCACGATTCAAAATGCCTAGATTATACTGTTCCCTGACTATACAACGCAGGTGCAGAAACATTCTTTCAGTGCTATGAAACGCCAACTCTGAGAACTGGACATGCACTACTCCCTACTGTTACCCTCCAGACTGCGGGTGGTGGTGAAAGGTGGCACTTGTTTCTTTGATATGCCATCAGATGCCTGGGACTGGCTAGAAAGAGCAGGCCTAGTGACTGGACCTAAACCACCTATTGAAGCGACAGCAGCAAGATGAGAAAGAAGAAGCTGGCGCAAGGGCGGAGTCCTGGCTACCCGCCTGTCAGTGGCCCCTAACCTGAAGAAAATAATAACGGAGAGACGAGAAGCCCTCCACGTAGGGGCGGCAATCTGAACCAAGACACAGGGTTGGGACCATGAGGCAGAGTCTGCCAGGTCACAGAGCGAAGATGACTCTGCTCCCATATGGTCTGGAGACACAAACTCACCACTCTTGCCAGTTGTCACACCGTCAACTTTGGACGATATAATCTGAGCAAACACAAGAAGACAGAAGGTTGAACTGTACTTCATAGTTTACAAATGTAGCAATGAAGTGGTCCCAAGCTAGGCGCCCCACATGGTGCACACCACACAGGTGCTGGGTTGTTGTCTGGACGGGCTGGGGTGAGGCATCTACAGAGCACAACACTTCCCCCTGCATGGCGGCGTACTATGCCCCTATGGGAAATGTCTGGCACTACGAAAAAGTAAATATTCAGAGAAATAGTAAACATTTACAACTCTGTATAAATTGTGCCTTTCTTGTTCCAGAGCACCCACTCTAATAACGTTATTTGAAACAATGTGTATGATTCATCCTTGATCACATAAGCATTTTCCATACCTGACAGAACCAATTGTAGCTTTTTTGTGTCATACCCAGGTTCTGAGGGACACTGGCTTACCCCATTGTAATTATACATGGCATTTAAAGTAGAGCACTATGGGGGGTAGACTGAAATCAACATAACACAGCACGCGACCCCCTTCTTTTGCGTAATGTAACCCTAGATTTTTGCCCTAGCTGTTTTTGCTGGATAACAAACTCTGTGCACTTCACCCATGCGAACCAGAAGGATAGTGCTTGTGTTTCCCCTTTAAACAAGGTCAAATTTGCATATCCCAAATTGGTGAATTTAACATACCTATCACTCCCTAGGAAATTACTACAAGGTCAACCCAGGGCCTGTAAGTTAAGTGTCACAAGTGGACCGCAACACCTATGTAACATCCTCTACAGTAGCAGTGCAAACAGAACTTTAGGCCTACGCTTGCAGCCTGAATGAAGCAGTGTAAAAACTACTATTTGACCTATTAACAGGCCTAAACCGTACTTTTAAATATTAATAAGTCACTCCTAAGTAGGCCTTGTAGCCCATAAGTCAGGAGTGAAACATTGGATTGTTGGTTGACTGGGGTGTGAGCCCTGGTCAAGCAACAGTCACACTCCCTTGTACGGTGAACCACCTAAAGTTACTAAATGAACCTGTGCTTAATCCTGGGTAGCTTGCCGAAAAAAGCAGTCAGGCTTAACTTAGACGCAATGTGTAAAGTATTTATGTATCACACAAGCAGGAATGAAGTGGAAACACAGCAGAAAAAATCCCAAACCAATGTACAAAAATAGAGTACATTTTAATATTTTTTTCTGACACCAAAATGACAAAAATCCAATTTGTAAAACCGAAGTTATGAATTTAAAAAGTTTAAGGTTCAGAATAGTGCCTGTAAGATCAACATGCCAACTGGTGCCCTTCTTCTGGAAGGTGGGAGAAGATTCTGGAGAGGGTTTTTCGAAGTTCATGACATTTTCTGACTCCCCTGCTCTGTCTCCAAACTGGTGTAGTAACAATGCAGGGTCGTTAGGCACTTTTTGTGAAGGCAAAGCACAGGCTATTCAGGTGTAAGTGGGGCTTTGCTAATGTCTGCCCCCATTCTACAAGCAGATGGCCCACTGAGGCACATCTTATCCCTCTATTGTGTGACTGTCTGGGATGGATTCACAAAGTCTAATTGTTAGCTACACCTAGTCATGCGACCCAAGACAAGCTGCAGGCACAAAGCGTTAAGGGTAGGAAAATGCCAACTTTCTAAAAGAGTGAAATAAAGCTACGTCTGTGAGGACTTTGCCTCCTGGTGCACTACACTATGGCACTCGAGTAACTCAATTAACTATGTACCACATTATATAGTCATTGATGCTTATTTTTGTTGTAGATTACCCCTGACGAAGGGCGGAGTAGATCGCCTGAAATGCATTGGGAACTGTATATTGCAACAAGAAGCTCACATCGAGAATTTCTGTCATTCATGACTTGAAGCATTTTTTGATTTGGATGGACTAATAACAAGCTCAATTAAAGAAGAATTTTTTGGGGCAAATTACTATTGTACATATTTTCTTGTATCATGTTTTCTGGTATCATATGTTACATTTATTTGACTTCTAATGGAGTAATGTTCATGAATAAGATTTGCAATTACTGATTAGTTTGATAAGATTGTGCACTCTTACTCGAGTGCCATAGTGTAGTGCACCAGAAGGCGAAGTCTTCACAGACGTAGCTTTATTCACTTTTCCAGTAGTGCACGCCAAATAAATATACTTTGAAAACTTCATTTAGCACTAGAATACAGCTTGGTTTAATTGAGTGCATAGCCAGCTGTCTTTCACCACTAGTAACTTTCTAAAAGAGACATTTTCAGAAATGTAATAAAAACCCAACGTTATCATTAAAGAGGATTTATCATTACAATTTCATAGGTACCAAACATGACATATATACCTCTTCTTAATTAGATAAATGTAATAAAGGAGCCCCAATGTTATCCTATGGGAGGGGTAGGCCTCACGGTAGTGAACAATGAAGTTGGATGTTTTCACTATCAGGACATGTAAAACATGAAAGTACATGCCCAAACTTTTAATTACACACTACCCTCCCATATGGCCTACCTAGGGCCTACCTTATGGTTGACGTATATGTAATAAATGGGGAGTTTAATGCTTGGCAAGGGGTTTAAATGTCAAGTTGACATGTCAGTGTCACTCTGCATTAAGACTTAAATGGCAGGCCTGGACAAGGTGCTACTTAAGTGTGTGGTACAATAAGTGTTGCAGGCCCACTAGTAGCATTTAAGTTATGGGCCTGGGCATGTGGTATACTACTCTACAAGGGACGTATACTTAAATTAAATATGCCAATTAGGTATATGGCAATCAAACCAGGTTTAAGGGAGTGAGCACAAACACTTTAGCACTGGTTAGCAGTGGTGAAGTGTACAGAGTCCTAAGGCCAAGAAAAGCAAAAATCCCTGAAAACTGGAGGTAAGTTGACAAAACATTTGGGGGAAGACCACCCTAAGGCTGACAGTTCTAGCAGCACGGTGTCTAGTATTTATAAGTAGGGTATGTAGAAATATAATATTAACCTGCTTTTACAGTGGCTAGCACTCAAGCTATTTTAATTGTAGGAAGGCAGGCGTGTCCATAGAGAAGCACTGGGAAATAATGTCAAAAATTAGTTCTGCTATCTCAGGGTAGGGACCAGCCAGGGACATGATTCAACAACTCTGTTTTATATTTATCAAAAGTCCAATTTAATAGTGAAGTAAAATTTTTGATAAACATTACAAATGTATAAATATTAAGGAAACATACTTTTCAAAAATATATCTTTTCCCGGCCTGAAGCTCCAAAAGGTTTATTTACATGACCAATGCTTGGGTGTGGGATTTTTTTTTCCTCTGACAGGATGACCATTTGGGTTGTGCCCCGAACTGAATTTACTTGAAAAGGGACTCCTTTGTCACAGGCAGATATCAGAAGACACCTAGGTAGGCCCCTTCCTTTTTTCCACCAGTCAGACAGGCATTAATCCCACTGGGAGGGGAGCTGCACCCACATCTGGTTTTAAATGACCACAGAAAAGGGGCTTCTCATTATTCTGGTCACACTTATGGATGGGCACCCAGGCTCTACACAAGAGAAAAGGATTTCACCATCTTGGAAGTGAGGAGCACTGTGGTATTTTTTGCAGTAGTGCACACAAGAACGTTTGTGAACAAAAGTGGGTAGTATTATGCCTGAGAACCTTTACCCCATTGGTTAGGGAGTGGCCAGGAGTTATCCCCACCAAAAGCAAGTACCAGACATAAATGTGGCATCTCCTGGCACCCTCTTCAGAACACTTTATGGACCTGATGGGGAGCAGAAGATGACTGGAACTGCTGTCTGCTAACAGATATGTGCCCTGAAGTGGTGAGCCTGCTCACTCCTGTACCCAAGACAAAGAGGGAGACTCCAATGGTAATAATGGCTCACCTCCTGTTCAAGCTTCGGGGGTACAATACACTGCAAGAGGCTTCTGCAACTGCCCAGCTGACCAGCTACAAGTGGACCTGCCCTTGATCCTACTGCTGGTCACTGCTAAAGTGCATTTTGACTCCCAAGTGCAGTACCTTTGGTCCTTGAACCCTTGACTGTGTCTGGCTGGACTTCTTCTACCACCCATTAAATCCTGGGGCAGAAAAACGTTTTTCATCTCAAGACTTCCAGAGGACTATGAGAAACCTTCCAAGCCGATCCTACTGATATGTTTTGAGATCAGGCTGAAGACTCAGGTATCTCCAGCTTAGAGCTTCTCCACAGAAGCAAATGTGACTCAGTGAGACTTCATGGAGAATGTATCAGGCCTCATGGAGCCATCTTTAGCAGCATTGCCCTGCTGATGGATTTTACAATCCGAAAAAGTGACTAAGTGTGAATGTAGAAGTCTCAATGGGGTGAAGGTGCCAAAAGTATCCAGCCAGTGAGAGACCTTCTCTGGGTGTGAAATTTAAATTTCTTCTCAGAGCTATCTCACCAAAAACCAACAGCTTTACTGGGACCGTGTCCAACAGTTATCTGATCTTGTGCAACCCTCCTTGGCTACAGCCTGCTATCTTGGCCTGCTGAAGATTTTGGATTTCCATTTTTGAGACTAAGTACCAAAGTAAAACATCTGAGAGGGTTTAACCTGGTTTTGGTATCCGCCCAGCGTTCCATAGCTGTCAGCCTCAAATCATGCTTGGGGTCCTGATCTACTGTGACCAGGGGACAGAGGTTGGAGCATAATGTCTGTTGCCGTTATTTTTATTTAAAACATTTAAAAATCAAGGGCCATATGTAGGTAAATTACATTTACCGATTCTTAAATACCGAATTTTACCGATTCGGTATTTATGAATCGGTAAATGTAATGTAGGTAAAAAAATACCGAATCGGTAAGTGTCGGTATTTTAGAGTCGGTATTTACCGATTCGGTAATGGCAACTGGCTTCCCATTCATTCCTATGGGCCTGGAGGCCCATGGGAATGAATGGGAAGCCAGTTGCCATTACCGAATCGGTAAATACCGAATCGGTAATGGGGGAGGCAGTATCATGGGTGGCAGGGTGTCACATTGACACCCTGTTGCACCCCTGAATCCTCCATGTGTGCACATGTGGCACACATACATGCCCTAAGGGCATGTATTTCTGCCACATTGCACACTTCACTGTGCACAAAAATGCATTTTTACACCTATTCGTCATTTACCACCAACTTTTAGTTGGTGGTAAATAACGAATCCCCACACCCACGACACACTCCCCCTACATCTCATTTCTGGATTCGGTATTTACCGAATCGGTAAAATTACCGATTCGGTAATTTTACCGATTCGGTAAATTACCGAAACCAGAAATGATCCCCCTACATAGCAAAAGCCTAAATACCGGTCGGTAACGGTATATTTACCGAAAATCGGCCGTTACCGACCGGTATTAGGCTACCTACATGAGGCCCCAAATCTCTGGTTCCATTTGTTGGATTTTTTTAGTTTGGTGTCATTTTATTTATTAGAATTTACTCTAGTTTTCTAATTTGATTTGGTTTTATTATGTTGTGTTTTGACTTTATTATTGTGTTGATGCTGCATAAATTCTTTACACATTGCCCTATTATAAGCCTGTCTGCCATGTGCATAGGTACTGGGAGTTGAGCCCATGTCTTTTAGTGACCTAGAGGGATCAGCCTTACAAGGATTTATATTTTAACTTAAAGTGGGTAGTCAGCTTCCCTAACTACCCAATTATTTACAGTCCCCCATACAATATCTGTATTTTTTCCACAGCCTGACAGAAAGTGTGGGGCAGATGCAGTTCATAGTAGGTGAAATAAAAACCTTAGGAAGAGATATTGATACAAGTGTTTGGTTTGGTGTCAGGAGGGGATATTTTTGAAACATACATATTTGACTCAGACAGGAGAGTCAAGAAAGCTGGATATGGCACTCGTGAAGAACTGGACTCACAGTTTCAAGGTAAACAACTAGATTCATAGTTTCAAGGCTTACTTTCTCCGTTAGTCTAGGGCAGACTCTGAGAAAGACAAATGAGCCAGGTGTCTCTCTTAAATGCAATTTGCTTTGAGCGTGGAAATTGCATAGTCTGTTAGAATGATCACTTCTGCAGGAAAGGATTGTGTCATTTATTAATAGAGCATATTTTGGAAGGAATTCAAAATACATACTGCTGGCCGATAGTGCTGAATTACAATTTTGTGATGAATCTCAAAATAACAATGGTGTAATGTACTTATTCTTTCATATGAGTGCTGTAGTGAGTTTGTGCCATGCTCTACAATTAACAGTTGCATTATTTGATGCCAGTCTGCTTATTTTACAGATCATCCTTTTGGATGAAGCCACAGCATCCATTGATTCAGAAACAGATAATCTGATCCAATTGACAATCCGGGAGGCGTTCAAGGACTGCACAGTGTTAACCATTGCTCATCGCATAAACACTGTTCTGGAGTGTGACCGCATCCTGGTCATGGACAATGGACAGGTCAGCTGTACACAGAACATAAAATATTTAAACTTTTCTATCACTAGGGGGATGCATCGGAAACCAACATCTTGGTGAATGGGTCCGTTCTTTCAATATTTTGATATCCCCTCCTTACCTTATCCTTTCTGAGAGGCAGTGCGATGATGAAATTTGAAATTTCGGGTAATAAGTAAACTGCCCTAATTGCACTGAGGTAGTGTTTGAAGCAAGTAAGTCTGAAACCTCTAGGCGCTGAGTGCTTTGCAGGATTCTACTGCTTTGAAAAGTTTGACAAAACAAGATTGGAATTTTGCAGCTCACATTTCCAAAGAAATTGGCTAAAAAGCCACAGGTTTTATCTGCAGTTATAAATAGGTATATCTTGAGATGATCCAATACTCTTGAAGTGATCCAATACTCTATGGTCTGCTAAGGAAACTTAACCTCTTCAGGGGATGTTCTAATGCTTATCTTTCCAAGAAAATATTGTAATCATTTGCGTAAATATAATATCTCTGTATCGATTCAATGTAGGTTACTAGCAGTATAATACGCCACAGATTTTGCAGGCTCAGCAAACAGACAGAACATTTGGATAACACCAAAGTATCAGGACTCAGACAACAATAGTGCTGATAATGTCATTAAATCAGTCATAAAGTCATAAAATAATAGTGATAGCTCCGCCTAGTCTTAAGAAAAGAACATCTACAGCTGTCAGAATGATTAATTACCTAAAACTTTGGAACTGCAGCGATTTGTTCCTTATTTGGCAGCTTGTAATTAGCTGAAAATGCACACCATTCCCTTCAAGTGCAAGCTTTGCTCATTTGGTTTATAAAGATCTTTCCCTAAACACCGGATTACCATTTTATTAAAAACTCCAAACAGTAAAATACACAGCACAAACACAAAATCCAAAACATAAGCAACTAATTTCATTGAAGATGCATAAATCAGAGGAAACATATTTTTAAGATCGGATGGACTTTGATCCCTGAGGGTCAAATCACGAGCCTGGCGGTCATTGTCTGCCAGACTCACGGTGGCTCATTGGTGGCGGTCCTGCAGCTGCCGTATTATGAAGCGGCCATTTGGACAGCCACCGCTGTGCCAGGAAATTGCCGTTCCCTGGTGGTGGTGCAGCGGACAGGGATATACAATATGCAAGGTGGGACCACCACAGTCCGCTGAGCATATTATGAGTTGCCCCACTGCAAGCCTTTTCATGTTGGTGAGCCTGGCAAGAAAAGGCTGGCGACTGGGAAACAAAGGAAGCCCTACATGGCCCCCACCGCCATGGGGATGCATTCAGGGGGTACAACGTGCTCCCCCCGTTTGAATGCACCCCAAGTTCCAGCACAGCATCGACTTCACAGTCCATGATGTGCTGGAACTGCTTTTGCGTTCCCATTGCAGTGCCCATTTTTAGGGCACCATCATGGCGAAGCAAAGGAAAAGCCCACCAGACAGGAGTTGAACTCATAATCTTGTGAGTGGATTATGCACAGCTTTGGCTGTGCTGTGCTGGCAAAAAGCCAGATCAGCATCACCAAAGTTGTAATAAGACCCTGATTGTTTACCATTTGGAAAGGTACTTGGTCAGTTCCGTTATAGACCCTTGCAAAAAGTAATTAGGCTTTGGACTGTGATCTTGAGATTTTACATTTAGATCTGATTGTTTCTTCATATATTCATGTCATTTATTTGATAAGTGTAAACACAATAGGGTAATCCAGTCTTCCCACAAGAGATGGGTAAATAGCATGTATAGCAAAACACACAGTTGATGAAAATGTCTTTATTAAATTATTAGCTATTTTTATGGTCGATCAATGAGATTCAGACTCTAATAATGCCATTAAATAAAAATAATTTAGTATGAAAGAAACCTAAATCAAAACAGGTACTCTTGTGTTTAAGTTGAGGTATGTATAATACTGTTTTTGGTGGAATAAATACAACATCGAAGGCAGACAGCTGTACAATTATTCAAATTTCACATTAATATCCATTATATAGTTGCAGTCAGCTACAATATATGTCTAGGACCATGTCAGTAGGGATACAGAAACTAGAGCCCCAAACCTATTGATTAATTCTTGAAAAAAGGTGGCTTAGTTTAGTGTAAAAAACCCAACCTGTCTAATTACAGAGACTTAAAATAGAGATGAAATACATTGTGCGTAAATCATAGAGACGTATGTGGAGTAAAGAAGTTTCATCCATCTAAGAGCAATACTTTGTAAAATTCCCATTGTAATATCCATTGTACTCTAACAATAGGATTTTTTTTTACATCAATTACAATTTTTTAACTGTTGTTTTTTTTTACTTGACCTGTCAAAATCCAAATTTGCAACAATGTTTGTGTCAGGTGTAATGTCATGATCTAGGATACCTCCATCTTGTCACTGAGTAGCGTGTTTGTCAATAATGTGAATCAACTTACTCACTAAATATTGTGTATCAGAATATAACAAGAATACTGGATAATGCAGGGAATACACATCCATAGATTTATATTTAGTTAAAACTTCGACAATGATCATCCACTTTAAAGATGCTGATCCTTTCCATAATCTCCCTAAAGTGCTAAGAAGGATGGGCGTTAGTATTGCCCATAGTTATTTATATATTACATTAGTTTCTACCCACCTCTGTTGCTTTGACTTTATTTAAGTGTTTGATTTCTGCCTGGACTGCCATTGTTTTAAATTGTCCTGCAAGGGACTATGAACAATCCAAGGGAAAACATACTAGCAAAGCTCACATAGTGACATAGGGCCCTTGCTGCATTGTTTTCTTTTCTGAAAATGGTGAATAATAGGAAAATAGAACGGTGATGGGTGGAATAGCCTTTGGACACGGCTTGTGGCTAAATTCTAGACCACATTTTCACCCACCATGCTACTCCAATCAAAGGCCAAATTAATACAAATCAGCCCTGTTCCTGCTTCACTAGGAACCATCCATCCCAAACTGCCAAAGCTGCCTTCAAACAGTTTTCGCCTACTTAGGCACTTTGAGCACAGGACCCACATATGGGTGTACATGCCGCATATAAGGCATCACTGAGAAAAACAATAATTAGTTTTTAATCAACAAAACATTTAATTGGGATTTGATATGGGGAAGCCTCTTATCTCCAACTTAGTTGTTGTTCTTCTGTATTTGTAAGGGCTTTACACTTTTCATCAATTTTCTCCAAAAAATATGGTTGTCAGAAATGGTTGTGAATGGGATTGGTCATCCTGAGGTGCAAAAATGATTAACTCCCACCTTTCTCCCACTGATGGCCAGGTCTGAACCTGAAGCCTTCTAATGCTTGTATCCACAGTAGTCGGAAGTCCTTGAGTCCTTCAGTGAGTCCTATTTTTTCAACAGGGGCAGTGGGGAGTCTTCTTTCCTCCAGTATTTCTCCTGTGTTCTACTATGCGCATGAGCAAGGTGACCTCATAGCAGTAAATTACTTATGAATGTCATCCATAGGCACATAGCTTGGCACAAGATCTGTAGACTTTGCAAAAACGGTTCAACAGTACCTCAGTGTTGCTGCCATCATCTTTGCTGTACTCTGATGCCCTTCCGGACCTCAAGTCCATTTAGTGTTGGCTCTTCATGGACCAGCATGTCCTTCTGCTCCTCTAAGGCCAAAGTTATCTCCTTCAATGCTTACACTTCCTATTTCATCCATGCAACCAAGATGGTAGCTGACTTCTCATTTTTTCAAGAGCATCAGCTTCCCTTTTCTCCTCAGCTAACAGAGTAGCATTTTCTCCTCAGCAGCAAGGGCTACCCTTTTCTCCTCTAGCTATAGTTTACATGTCTCCAGCTCTGATGGGGATCAAACAACCAGAGAACACACTGCCCTAGTCCTGGATCACACAGGCAAAGCTACTCCTTGGAAAGAATCTTCAACTTTCCCTGGTGCTTCTTCAACTTCACCATCATTCTTCTCGGAGGGGATATGACCTTGCTTGGCCTCTTCCCAGGCCCTGAAGGGTTTTTTTGTAATCAGACTTGTTGGACTTATGGCTCATAAAAAGCCCCCTCTCCTTGCACTGGGCCTTCATCAGAAACAAATGTAAATCTAGACAGGTTAAACAGATACACTTCTATGTTCCCAAAGAAACAAATCTAAAGGCTAAAATGTGATCAAAAATAATAAATGCGACTGTCAGAAAATGGCCGTCTCTGAAGGTTCACCCCAAACTTTTTGCCTTCCTCCTCCCCATTTTCTGACCTCGTTGTTGTTGGCCTTATGACTCTGACCACTTTACCACTGTTAACCAGTGCTAAAAAGCATGTGCTCTCTTCCCTTAACACGGTGACATTGGTGTATACATGATTGGCATATTTAATTTACTTATAGGCCTCTAGTAAACTTGTATATCATATACCCAGAGCCTGTGATCTAAATGCTACTAGTAGGCCTGCAGCTCTGGTTGTGCCACCCACACAAGTAGCATTCCAAACCTGTCTCAGGCCTACCATTGCATGGCCTCTGTGTGCAGTTTACTGACACTTCGACTTGGCATTTAAAACCACTTGCCAAGCCTTAAACTCACCTTTTATTACACATAAGTCACCCTTAAATTAGGTACTAGGTAGCCCTTAGGGTAGGCTGCTGTATAACTAAAAGGTGAGACATGCATTTTTAAGTTTTACAGGTCCTAGTAGTAACAAACAGCTAAATTAGTTTTTCTCTACAGTGAGGCCTACTCCTCTGGTAGGCTAGCATTGGGAATTCCTTAAAACACTTTCAAGCTTTAATTCCTGACCGGAAAGGAGTCGCTGGATCATGTTTTATATCTCTGGAATGGTAATGATAAATCCTCTTTAACAGTAAAATTGGAACCTAATAGAGAAATCTAGCCGCAAATTCCATACCCTGAAAATTCTTCCTAGGTGCCAGACTGGATCTGGAATTTCTTTACAGCAGTGTCTCTGTGCGTCAGTAGAGGGTGTTGAATGACTCCGTTGCGACGTCATCCTCTGGATGGGATGTTGACAGAGTCGATATAAGCCCTCTTCTGATGCGCTACCAGTTTTTTTCTTTTCCGTGCTTTCAACACGGCTCCCTTAGCGGTTCCTTGGGCCGTTTTATGGCCTACTTCTACATTTTTGTCAACGGAGCAGTGTGCCGTTCGACCTCTATGTCTTCAGGTTTCAAGCCTTGTGTCTCCTGTGGGTGACAACTGTTGGCCGAAGACACTCACCGAAGGCGCTGCGGGAATGTTGTATTAAACTACTAGCGGCATGGCTGTTGCAAACTTCCAAGACTTTCCGTCGACCTCGTTCTTCTCACTCCACGATCAGCTCATGGGTCCATTCTAGGAGCCATTTCCATGGACATCACTCTCCATTGATGTCCTGAGTCGATACGCGAGTCACCGTGTACCTCCCTACCTTCCCTGGAGCTGGGGCGACTCTGACCCAGATGTGAGAATATTATATTTCTCTTCATACCATCTTTGAGTCTTCACCCCCCCCCTAGAGCGCCTTTGGGCCCCAAGGAGGTGCGAAGTGCCTTGACTGTGACAACGCTGGCGGGTTTGCCCTCAGCTTCAGTTAGGTCTTCTGATACCATTGCAAATCCATTTCGGTGCAGTTCACAGCCCTTCGGGGTGCCCACCTTCGGTGCCTGTAACCAATCAGCCGACACTGACAACAATTCCAGCGGCCCTGATGGACGCCACACCACCTTCCTTTCAGTATAATTGGCTGACTGAGCTGGCTGAAGCTAGTGGCTTAGAGTTTTCCCCAACACAGGCCTCCTTCCCACCCGGGCCTTTCCTTGGAGATGAACTCTGGCTGACATGATGTGGTGTGTTTCTGTGGTTTTGGATTCAACACTTTCTTGGTGGGAATGACTATTGATCCCCTGATTTGCATCCTCCATCAGGGCCAAGCAGAGGTGGAGCAGGTGTTCCCCTATAGTAAAGCTCTATACAACATGTTGTTGGGGGCTTGGGTTAAACCATATACAGAAACCCCAATGGATTGGTCTATTTTGTACAGGCATCGTCCTGCCACCGATGATCTGGCCTGTCTTCTCCCACATCCTACACATCACAGTGTTGTGGTACAGGCTGCTTCGGCCTCCCACGATTACACCTCTCTTCTAAATGTCCCTCCTGTCAGAAATTCCAGGAGACTAGACACTTGTGGCAGGCATTGTGGTAGTCATTGACATGCCTGCTGCCTTTGGTTCTGGATCACACCCGGAAGAACTTTCCCAATATTTACAAAATGGGCAACAAGTAGCTAAATTGATCATTTGTTGTGGTATGAATACTACTGATTTAGTGGGTCAGGCCAGGGATTCTTCGGTGGTGTTACATAGAAGTGCCTGGCTACGCACCTCTGGTTTTTCGGAAGCTGTTCAAACCACCTTAATCGATATCCCTTTTAATGGTGCCCCTCTGTTCGGCGCACATGCTGACTCTGCTTTGCAGTGATTTCGTGATAGGCTGAAGCAGACTCTTAACTTCACTGTCTGCTCCCCTAGTTCTCCTATACTAGGTTTGTATGGGGGAAACCCTTTTTGATTCACATAAGAGCCATTCCAGGGCAGAGCCCATTGACTTATTATTTCAAATTCCCTTTCTGTCTATGGGTGACACCACGTGGGCTGTTCTTGCCTTCTGTAGGTACTTTTATTCTTCCTATATTGTCAATGACAGGTTATGGTTCCCATTATCTGGGACGGCTACTATTTTGTGACCCTATGTGCACCTGTTCTAACAGGCTTCTTTCTGAAGCTAGATTTCTACCTAATTCCATATTCTATAGAGGATAGTTTGCTTGCATTATGCAGATGCACTGTTGCCTTGTTCCCTGTTCTATGGGGACATCTTGTGCATGACTTATAAGCATTTTGAGATCTGTCTCTGACACTTAGTATCCCTTATAGGGGCCTCCGTTTATCTGATCCTGAAAACACAGTGCTTGCATGCTTGGGTGTGCACAAGAGCAACATAACCCCCTCCCCCACAACCATGATAAGGTAGCTAAGGCAATACAATGAGTGGCTTTGGCCTAAGACAGTGTTCCCACTTACGGCCTTTATTATAGTGTTGGCTCTTCTTATTGTTCTGCTCTCGCTATGCATTGGCAGAAAGACTTCTTGCCACTGAATTGTCAGGTTCCTTGAAAGGCTAGCTCAAAGGTGCTTGGGGTTTCAAGACCCCTCTAATGTAATAGCTCATATCTTACCACTGCAGCAAAGTTACTTGGTCCTTTGCCACCGACCTTGTTGCATTTACTCTGCTTCATCCTTGGTGAGGATGTTATTACTTATCATTTTCTGGAATACTTAGTAACATTGTTTTGCATATTCATTATTTAATTGCCTATTCAGATCACAGCCATGGAATTTAGTTACTATATTGGTTGTTTTTCAGATGTCGCCATCTCACCCACTTTTTTCTGTGTTGTGGCTCATTTTCATCTTCATTTTTTCTTCTGGAACATGTGTGTCTTTGAAATTATGGTTTCATCTGTCTGAAGATTGGTTTTCAAGTGGGATTGGGTCTCCCTTGGCATCCTACTCCTGGAGGTTCTTCTTCCTCCTCATAGATGTGATAAGGATTCTAATCCTCAAAGGCTTGTTATACCAGTTCCACCTTATTTCTGTGGATTCCTTCTGTTTGAAGGAATTGTTTCTCTCTCCCTTTCTGCTTTTGGAAGATGTGGGTCTTTTCCCTCTTTTTAGTCATGGTATACTGAAGGTTTTGCTATGTATAGATCCTGTCACCTGTAGAGACATTCTTTACTGACCTCAATCCTTGTTGTGATTGTACACACTGCCATCCATTGTTTTTGGCTTTTCAATTTCATGGGGCTTGGTCCCTTCATGAATGTGTACTCCATCTTTTATCTGATTCTTCAGTCAGGTTTTGCTCTGCCATTATGTATGTCTATTGAATTTGGGTGTCTGTCGAGGCCTTCTATGTGTTGGCCTTTATTTCAACTATACCTTTTAATGGACCAGATGGTGATCTTCATTCTCTTCATAGCATGGTTTTCACACCTGCTATTTTCTTTTGATATCCTGTCAACTACCTGATGGTAGCCTCGTCAGTCAATAGCGTTATTTAAGGGGTGATTATCATTATTTTTCTGAGGTGCATGGTGCCCTCCACTCTCTCTCTCTCTCCTCTTGTACGGTATTTTGTTGCTGGGTATACCGGTTGGAACTAATATATTTATATTTATAATTTGCACCCTGTTGTTGTCTCAACTTGGTCTATTGCCAACATATGTGTGTAATTATATGTATCTTTCAATAGGTACCTCTATTCTATAGGTGTTCCTCATTCTTACACTGGTCAGAATCCCAGCTTGCCGCAGATACTGTGGTTCATTTGCCCGATGAGGAGAGTAATACTTTTAGTGTAGTCTAATATACTTGTGTGTATATATCTATAGCTATATATATAGATATATATCTATATTTATATGTGTATATGTATATATATAGATAGATACATATATAGATAATTAGATACATATAGATATATATAGATATATATATGTATGTGTGTGAGTTTGTGTAAATATGTGCTCACATATATACAGGCATATTTTGCAAGTTTAGTTGTGCTGAACTTTTTCCACAGAGCGTACATATTTGCTTTTGTAACTATGCCTTTCTTGGTGCTCTATTACGACCTTAACTTGGTTGTTGCCTATGCATTTCTTTTTCCTTTCTACTCTGAGCTATTACATTACATAATCCTGGAGGTTTACCTTCCCTTTTGGAGGGTTGTCTTGGCTGAGAGTGGTCTCTAACAAATGTTGTTGTTCTTCTTGCAATGCTTTTGTTGCAACATTGATTTTTTTTCTCTCTCTCTCACTCTCTCTCCATTGTGGATGTGCTCAGGGAATCCCATGCTCTACATGTTTCTCAGGGCAGGGTTAGCTCACACACGTGTTACTAGGACAAGGAGCTCTAACTCAGTGGTATGGGTGATTGTCCTTGGCATTTTAGACTTGTCCAGTCATGATTTGAATGCCTTCAGCAGGACTACTTAGTAATATTGTTTCTATGAAGTGTTCTCTCCAACACTTCCTTATCCCTCTGCTGTGGGTTATGAATTCCTCATGCTTTTTCACTGTCTTGCAGACTTCAGTTCCCTGCAGGCTTCCCACAGTCATTCTATTTGAGCATCTCTATTTCCTCACATATATTCTTAAGACAGCCTGGTCACTTTATCCCATTACGTACTGGCTAGTCCTAGTCAGGGATCTTTTGTGGGTGCAGTTTGCATAGCCTCCTCCAGTTGCTTGGGTATCTAATTATAAGGGAAGGGACTAGCGACTAGATGTCTCAATAAAATTAATAAGTTACTTACCTTCAGTAACGCCTTATCTGGTAGAGACAGGATCTAGCTGCGGATTCCTTACCGACCCACCTATCCTCTCTGCACTGCAAACTGCATGGCTTGTTACGTACAGGATCCCTTTCTTGGCATTCTGATGCCTTTCTTTACAATTTCATAATTGTTTGACACAAAGATGTCTCTTTTTTGGAACACTGTTTCCATACGCAGTTTCTGTAATTGGCTCCACGGTTTCTGTGCGAAAAATAATCACACAAGAAACTGGCATCAGCACCTCAGTAGAGGGCTTCTGTGGATTCCGTCAACGACACATCTGGAAGAAGACATCACTGCAGAGTCGTTGGATGCCCTCTACCGATACGCAAAGGCACTGATGTAAAAGATTTCTGGATCCAGTCTGGCACCTGAGAAGAATTCCAAGGTAAGGACTATGCGGCCAGATTCTGTCTCTACCAGATAAGGCATTACCAAAGGTAAGTAACTGGTTCTTTAACATTACTGTTTTAGAAATGGCACTTTTAGAAAGTGTCTGTCATGACAAGGTGTGATCCTATTAAGGTTGCAGTGGGTGGGATTGAGTAATACCATAATGAGAAAGAGTGTACTCCCTATACCATAAATCTCAATCTGATTCCTAACAAGATATGTTCATCAACTATATCCATGGTTGTCAATTAAGACTTCATATTCTTTATTTAAACTATACTTTTCTTTGACCAATGGGTTGCCCCACATCCCTTTTTAATATGGATCTCTGCACCAACACTTTACATGACATGTAAAACATGACATATATAAGTAGAATATTTTTGTCTGATTTGAGCAATTTTATTTCAAAATAACATCTGCAAAACCTTACTTTTTGTGCAATAAACATATATTACACAGTTATAAAAAACGAATTACATACAAATCACTTTAAACACAATGTAAACACCACATATAATCACAATGTAGTGTGAAAGTGTCCAGCATCGTAAACCATTCAAGGTTACATGTTTCTTTAACCCCTTCGCAGGTAGGCCCCCCCGCCTGTGCTAAGCCTGTTTTTGGCTATTTGGGGTAGTTTACGCTTAGGTCCCTGTAACTCTTTGACAACATAAGGTATCTACGCCAA
The DNA here is from genome assembly GCF_964204655.1 of Triturus cristatus. NCBI lineage: Eukaryota > Metazoa > Chordata > Amphibia > Caudata > Salamandridae > Triturus > Triturus cristatus. The sequence continues at coordinate 575,056,341 of NC_140595.1, read as the reverse complement.
ATTTGCGTGCTTTTCTTCCAACACCATGGGGGTTTTAAAGGAACCCAGGGTTTGTTGATTGCCTTGGAGGGGACCCTGAAATTAGCCAAAATACAGCTACATTCTTTTTTTTGTTTTTAAATGGGGAAAAGGGCCACAGATGAAAGCGTCTGCTTTTTCCCCTGCAAATGGTATCAACAAAGGGGTTGTGGTGCTGAAATCACCATCTTCCCAGCTTTAAGGGACAAGCAGAATTTTGTCAGAAAACCAACATCTTTTACACAGTTTTGGCATTTTACTGGGACATAGCCTATTTTTGCTATTGTTTGTGCTTTCAACCTCCTTCCACTTAATGGGTATGAAAGCAATGATGGATCCTCAAAAGCTATACATTTCTGAAAAGTAGACAGAATTTTAAATTCAGCAAGGGGTCATTTGTTTAGATCCTTAAAGGTTTTTGTAAAGAAACTAACAGTTGAAAATAGAAAAAAATGTAAATGAGTTTAAAAAAAAAACAGCCATTTGTGCCAACATTTTCATCTGTAACTTCTACTAAGTATGATAGATGTTTGACAGCAAAATACAGTTACATCCGCTGGACCCTTTTGGTTGTGGGTGTATATATAGGACTTGTAGGTTCACCAAGAACCCGAGGAACCCAGAGGCAATAACTGAGTAGCGTCTTGCAATGGTTTTTTATTGTGTACCGTGTATATAGCAATTCATTTGGGAAAATATAAACAGGAAAGAATCGGTATGAAAAACAGCTAATTATTGCTGAAATAGGAAAGGAATATAAAGTTTAGAAACAGTAGCTCATCTCCGAAATTGGGGGTACCCATACAAGCATGTGAATTATAGGACATTTTTCAAAGTGATTTTTTTATTTACACATTGACTTACATTTGGAAGGCAGAAATGCATTAGAAGTCATTAGGTAATAACAGTTGCTTTACAATTCTGTGTTCCTCTATGTCTCCCTGTAAAAATGGTACCTCACTTGTGTGGGTAGGTGTAGTGCCCATGACAGGAAACGGCCAAAAACGCAATGTGGACACACCACATTTTCACAGTGAAAACTGACCCTTTTTTTGCAAAGTGCCTAGCTGTAGATTTTGAACCCTAGCTCTGCTGGCACCTCGGGGAACCTAGAAAACCTATATATTTTTTAAAACTAGACAGGGGACTAGGGGAATCCAGGATGGGGTGACTTGTCTGGCTCTCACCAGGTTCTGTTACCCAGAATCCCTTGCGAACCTCAAAATTTGTAAAAAAAAACAAAACATCTTCCTCACATTTCTGTGGTGAAAAGTACTGAAATCTGCATGGATCCACAAAATTCCACCCACCCGCATTCCCTAAAGTCTTCAGAGAAAAATGGTACATCGCTTGTGTGGGTAGACCTAGTGTCCGCAACAGGAAACGGCCCAAAATGCAACGTGGATACACCACATTTTCACAGTGGAAACGGAACCTTTTTTTGCAAAGTGCCTAGCTATAGATTTTGAACCCTAGCTCTACGGGCACCTAGGGAAACCCAGCAACCCTATACATTTTTTAAAACTAGACACCCTGGGGAATCCAGGATGGGGTGACCTGTCTGGCTCTTACCACGTTCGGTTACCCAGAATCCCTTGCAAACCTCAAACTTTGTAAAAAGAAATACATTTTCTTCATATTTCTGTGGTGGAAAGTTCTGGAAATCTGCGTGGATCCACAAAATTCCTCCCACTCCGTACTCCCCAAAGTCTTCCGATAACAATGGTACCTCACGTGCATGCGTAGGCCTAGCGCCCAGGACAGGAAACGGCCAAAAATGCAATGTGGACACACTACATTTTCACTGTGAAAACAGACCCTTTTTTTTACAAAGTGCCTAGCTATAGATTTTGAACCCTAGCTCTGTAGGCACCTAGGGAAACCTAGCAAACCTATACATTTTAAAAAAACTACACACCCTGGGGAATCCAGGATGGGGTGACCTGTCTGGCTCTCACCAGGTTCTGTTACCCAGAATCCCTTGCAAACCATCAAACATTATAAAATTTAAAAAAAACACATTTTCCACACATTTCTGTGGTGGAAAGTTCTGGAGTTTGCGTGGGTCGACAAAATTCCACCCAGCATGCATTCCACAAAGTCTTCCGAGAAACATTGTACCTCACTTGTGTGGGTAGGCCTCGTGCCCGTGACAGTAAACAGCCCAAAACTCAACATGGACACACCACAATTTCACAGTGAAAACAGAGCCTTATTTTGCAAAGTGCCTATCTGTAGGTTTTGAACTCTGCTCTGCCGGCACCTAGGAAAACCGTGCACACCTATACATATTTGGAAACTAGACATGAAGGGGAATCCAGGATGGAAAGTTCTGGAGTCTCCATGGATGCACAAAATTCCACCCACCCCGCATTCTCCAAAGTCTTCCGAGAAAGATGGTACCTCACCTGCATGGGTCAGTCATGTACCCACGACAGGCAAGGGCCCAAAACATTGAGGAGACATCAAAATTACCTATCACAGAAACAACCAGGTTTTGCAAGGTGGTCACCTTGGTTTTTGGCCCCAGGCTAGGCAGCGATCTTGGTAAACCAGCCAAACCCACATATTCTTGAAAACTAGACACCCTAGGGAGTCCAGCGAGGTATGTCTTGCGTGGACCCCCCAACGATTTCCTACCCAGAATCCTCTGCAAACCTGAAATTTAGGTGAAAAAATAACTTTTTTTCTCAAATTGCTGTGTGGGAAAGTTCTGGGATCTGCATGGATGCACTCATTTTTTACCACCCTGCGTTCCCCCAGGTCTCCCTATAAAAATGGTATCTCAGTCATGGATGGGTCAAGTTACCGCGACAGGCAAGGGCCCGAAACGTATTGATGAGACACCAAAATTACCTATCACAAAACAACCTAGTTTTAGAGTGTGGGGTCATCTGGGTTTTTGGCCCCGAGCTTGGCGGCCATTTTTGGAAACTACCAAACACACACATTTATGAAAACTATACACCCAGGGGAGTCCAGTGAGGTATGGCTTGCGTGGATCCCCCAACATTTTCCTACCCATAATCCCCTGCAAACCTCAGAATTAGCTGAAAAAACCACATTTTCCACATTTCTTTGTGGAATCACCGTGCCGGCACAAATGTCTTGCCCCATAGCGTTCCCCTCAGTCTCCTGAGTAAAATGATACCTCACTTGTTTGGGTGTCCAATGCAGAATTGGCTAAAAATTTATTTTTAATAAAATTTAGCGCTTAGAATTCTCGGTGCTTTACCCTGAATCCCTATGTTTTTGGCTCTTCCCAGTCACAGGCCCTTGCCCATCCCACACAAGTGAGGTATCATTTTACTTGGGAGGCTGAGGGGAAGGCTGGGTGGTAGGACATTTTTGCTGGCACAGTGATTTCACTCAAAAATATGTGGAAAATGTGTTTTTTCAGCTAGATTTGAGGTTTGCAGGGTATTCTGTGTAGAAGAACTTCAGGGTATCCATCCAAGCCATACCTCGCTGGACTCCCCCGGGTGTCTAGTTTTCAGAAATGTTTGGGTTTGATAATTTCCCAAGATGGCCGTCGAGTCCAGGGCCAAAAACTCAGGAGACCCCCTTGCAAAAACAGATTGTTTTGTGATAGGTAATTTTGATGTCTCCTCAATAATTTTTGGGCCCATGCCTGTCGTGGGTACTTGACCCACCCATGCGAGTGAGGTACCATTTTTATCAGGGGACCTGGGGGAACGCTGGGTGGTAGGAAATGTGTGGATCCATGCAGATTCCAGAACTTTCCCACACAGAAATTTGAGAAAAAAGTGTTTTTTTCATCTAAATTTGAGGTTTGCAGGAGATTCTCGGTAGAAAAAACGTTGGAGGGGCCACGTAAGCCATACCTTGCTGGACTCCCCCTTTTGTCTAGTTTTCAGAAATGTGTGGGTTTGGTAGGTTTCACTTGATGGCCACCGAGCCCGGGGCCAATCACCCAGGTGACCCCCCTGCAAAATCAGATCCTTTCAAAATAGGTAAGTTTGATGTCTCGACAATACGTTTTGGGCCCTTTCAGTGCCGCGGGTACTTGTCCCACACACACAAGTGAGGTACCATTTTTGTCAAGAGAATTGGGGAAATGCTGGGTGGTAGGAAATTTGCTGTTTCTTTCTGAAGCGTGAACATTTTGGCACAGTAAATCAAGGAAATAGTGACAGTCACATTTTGAGGTTTACAGGACATTGTGAGTAAGATAACTTGTTGGGATCCACACAAGAGGCATCACCATGTACTCCCATGGGTGCTTACTTTACAAGAATATCTAGAGTTGGTAGGTTTTTCATAGATGGAATGTACACCTTGGCAAAAAGACAAAAAAGACAAATATTACTGCACAATCATCTATTTCTCAAACACACACACATTCTGGTTGGATTTGGCATGAGGGCAAGTGATGGTTCAGTATATAAAATTTTATTAACAAGAGATTTCACAAAAATAAAATGAAATGCACTGTCAATAATTGAAAGGACAAAAAAACTGAACCAGTGACTCCCAGCTTGTGAGCTGTAAAGCTGCGTCAAGGCCCCAACCGTTTTACAGGCCATTCACACACCTTTTGTACGTGATACACACAAGACCATTCACACCACCAGGCACGGAAACAACACATTACAACATCCACAAAAAGGGACAAGGGAAACCCTACTTGAGAAAGACAGAAAAGACAAATATTAATGCACATCCATCTATTCCTCAAGCACATAACGGCTGGATTTGGCATGAGGATGAGTGATGGTTCGGTATACACAATTGTATTAACCCCTTCGCTGCCAGGCCTTTTCCCCCTCCTGTGCCAAGCCTTTTTTTGGCTATTTGGGGTAGTGCGCGATGAGGCCCCTGTAACTTTTTGACCACATAAGGTATCCACACCAAATTTGCGTCCTTTTCTTCCAACATCATGGGGATTCTAAAGGTACTCAGGGTTTGTGGATTCTCCTAGAGGGGTCACAGAAATGAGCCAAAATACAGCAAAATTTAGTTTTTTTTCGGAAAAATGGGAAAAACGGCCTGCAAATGAAAGCATCTGGGGTTTTCCCTGCAAATGTTATCAAAAAGGGTTTGTGGGGTTGAAATCACCACTTTCCCAGCTTTTCGGGGATACCGGACTTTTGTCAGAAACCCAACATTTTTTACACAGTTTTGGCATTTTTCTGGGACATAGCCTATTTTTTTCTATTTTTTGTACTTTTGACCTCCTTCCAGTTAATGGCAGAAATGGGTACAAAAGCAATAATGGATCCTGGAAAGCTATACATTTTCGAGAAGAAGACAAAATTCTGAATTCAGCAAGGGGTCATTTGTGTAGATCCATCAAGGTTTTTTTATAGAAACAAACAGTTAAATATAGGATAAATTGAAAATTAGTTGAAAAAAACAGCCTTTTGTGTCAACGTTTTCACCTGTAACTTCTCCTAAATATGACAGCTCTTTGAAAGCAATATACCGTTGCATCCGCTGGACATTACTGGTTGTGGGGATATATAGGACGTGTAGGTTCACCAAGAACCCGACGAACCCAGAGCCAAAACCTGAGCAGCAACTTGCAATGGTTTTTTATTATGTACCAGGTATATAGTAATTATTCTGTAAAAATATGTACATGGAAAAATCGGTATGAAAGACACCTATGTATTTCTAAATTGGAACAAAATATAGAGTTTAGAAACAGTAGATATTTGCACATTTCTGAAATTGGGAATACTCATACTACCATGAGAATTATCAGTCATTTTTTAGAATGACTTATTTTTCACACAATATCTTTCATTTGGAAGGCAGAAATGCATCGAAAGTCAATAGATAATAACAGTTCCTTTACAAATCTGAATTAACCTAAGTCTCCAGATAAAAATGGTACCTCACTTGTGTGGGTAGACATAGTGCCCACGACAGGAAACGGCGCAAAACGCAACGTGGTCACAACTCAATATCGCAGTGAAAATTTACCCTTTTTTTGCAAAGTGCCTAGCTCTAGTTTTTGAACCCTAGCTCTGCGGGCACCTTGGGAAACCTAGCAAACCTATACATTTTTGAAAACTAGACACCCAGGGGAATCCAGGATGGGGTGACTTGACTGCCTCCCACCAGAGTGTGTTACCCAGAATCCCTTTGCTAACCTAAAAAATTGTCAAAAAAAACAAATTTCCCCCACATTTCTGTCGTGGAAAGTTCCGGAATCTGTGTGGATCCACAAATTTCCACCCACCCCGCGTTTCCCAAAGTCTTACGAGAAAAACGGTACCTCACTTGTGTGGGTCGGCCTAGTGCCCGCGACAGGAAACAGCGCAAAACGCAACATGGTCACACCTCAATTTCGCAGTGAAAAATGACCCTTTTTTGGCAAAATGTCTAGCTGTAGTTTTTGAACCCTAGCTCTGCGGGCACCTTGGGAAACCTAGCAAACCTATACATTTTTGAAAACTAGACACCCAGGAGAATCCAGGATGGGGTGACTTGACTGCCTCCCACCAGGGTCTGTTAGCCAGAATCCCTTGCAAACCTAAAAAAGTGTCAAAAAAAACACATTTTCCCCACATTTCTGTCGTGGAAAGTTCCGGAATCTGCGTGGATCCACAAATTTCCACCCACCCCGCGTTCCCCAAAGTCTTACGAGAAAAACGGTACTTCACTTGTGTGGGTCGGCCTAGTGCCCGCGACAGGAACCGGCGCAAAACGCAACGTGGTCACACCTCAATTTCGCAGTGAAAAATGACCCTTTTTTGGCAAAATGACTAGCTGTAGTTTTTGAACCCTAGCTCTGCGGGCACCTTGGGAAACCTAGCAAACCTATACATTTTTGAAAACTAGACACCCAGGGGAATCCAGGATGGGGTGACTTGACTGCCTCCCACCAGGGTCTGTTACCCAGAATCTCTTGCAAACCTAAAACATTGTCAAAAAAAACAAATTTTCCCCACATTTCTGTCGTGGAAAGTTCCGGAATCTGCGTGGATCCACAAATTTCCACCCACCCTGCGTTGCCCAAAGTCTTACGAGAAAAACGGTACCTCACTTGTGTGGGTCGGCCTAGTGCCCGCGACAGGAAACGGCGCAAAACGCAATGTGGTCACACCTCAATTTCGTAGTGAAAAATTACCCTTTTTTGGCAAAATGACTAGCTGTAGTGTTTGAACCATAGCTCTGCGGGCACCTTGGGAAACCTAGCAAACCTATACATTTTTGAAAACTAGACACCCAGGGGAATCCAGGATGGGGTGACTTGACTGTCGCCCACCAGGGTCTGTTACCCAGAATCCCTTGCAAACCTAAAACATTGTCCAAAAAAACACATTTTCCCCACATGTCTGTCATGGAAAGTTCCGGAATCTGCGTGGATCCAAAAATTTCCACCCACCCCACGTTCCCCAAAGTCTTACGAGAAAAACGGTACCTCACTTGTGTGGGTCGGCCTAGTGCCCGCGACAGGAAACGGCGCAAAACGCAACGTGGTCACACCTCAATTTCGCAGTGAAAAATGACCCTTTTTTGGCAAAATGTCTAGCTGTAGTTTTTGAACCCTAGCTCTGCGGGCACCTTGGGAAACCTAGGAAACCTATACATTTTTAAAAACTAGACACCCAGGGGAATCCAGGATAGGGTGACTTGACTGCCTCCCACCAGGGTCTGTTACCCAGAATCCCTTGCAAACCTAAAAAATTGTCCAAAAAAACACATTTTCCCCACATTTCTGTGGTGGAAAGTTCCGGAATCTACGCGGATCCACGAATTTCCACCCACCCCGCGTCCCCCAAAGTCTTACGAGAAAAACGGTACTTCTCTTGTGTGGGTCGGCCTAGTGCCCGCGACAGGAAATGGCGCAAAACGCAACGTGGTCACACCTCAATTTCGCAGTGAAAAATGACCCTTTTTTGGCAAAATGACTAGCTGTAGTTTTTGAACCCTAGCTCTGCGGGCTTCTTGGGAAACCTAGCAAACCTATACATTTTTGAAAACTAGACACCCAGGGGAATCCAGGATGGGGTGACTTGACTGCCTCCCACCAGGGTCTGTTACCCAGAATCCCTTGCAAACCTAAAAAATTGTCAAAAAACCCGCATTTTCCCCACATTTCTGTCGTGGAAAGTTCTGGAATCTGCGTGGATCCACAAATTTCCACCCACCCCGCGTTCCCCAAAGTCTTACGAGAAAAACGGTACCTCACTTGTGTGGGTCGGCCTAGTGCCCGCGACAGGAAACGGTGCAAAACGTAGTGAGGTAACATCAAAATTGCGTATCTCAAAACCACCTGGTTTTGCGAGGGGGGTCACTTGGTTTCTTGGCCCGGTGCTCAATTTTAGCTGAAAAAATCACTTTTTGCACACATTTCGCATCACTACATTTTGGGCCCTTGCCTGTCGCTGGGAGGTGGGAAATTTGACGGAGCCCGGTGATGCCACAACTTTCCCACACAAAAATGTGTGAAAAAAGTGATTTTTTCAGCTAAAATTGAGGTTTGCAGGAGATTCTGGGTAAGGAAACGTTGGTGGATCCACGCAAGCCATACCTCCCTGGAAGCCCCCGGGTGTCTCGTTTTCAGAAATGTATGGGTTTGGTAGGTTTCCCTAGATGGCCGCCGAGCACCGGGCCAAAAACCCAGGTGACCCCCCTTGCAAAACTAGGTGTTTTTGAGATAGGCAATTTTGATGTCACCACACTACGTTTTGGGCCCTTGCCTGTCACGGGTTCTTGGGCCTCCCACACAAGTGAGGCACCATTTTTACCGGGAGATCCAGGGGAATGCTGGGAGGTGGGAAATTTGAGTGAGCCCGGTGATGCCACAACTTTCCCACACACAAATGTGTGAAAAAAGTGATTTTTTCAGCTAAAATTGAGGTTTGCAGGGGATTCTGGGTAAGGAAACGTTGGGGGATCCACGCAAGCCATACCTCCCTGGAAGCCCACGGGTGTCTAGTTTTCAGAAATGTATGGGTTTGGTAGGTTTCCCTAGATGGCCGCCGAGCACCGGGCCAAAAACCCAGGTGACCCCCCTTGCAAAACCAGGTCGTTTTGAGATAAGCAATTTTCATGTCGCCTCACTACGTTGTGGGCCCTTGCCTGTCGCGGGTACTTGGGCCTCCCACACGAGTGAGGCACCATTTTTATTGGGAGACCCGGGGGAACGCTGGGTGGTAGGAAATTTGTGTCAGCCCGGGGATGCCACAACTTTCCCACACAAACATTTGTGAAAAAGTTGATTTTTACAGCTAAATTTGAGGTTTGTAGGGCATTCTGGGTAAGGAAACGTTGGAGGATCCACGGAAGCCATACCTCCCTGGAATCCCCAGGGTGTCTAGTTTTCAGAAATGTGTGGGTTTTGTAGGTTTCCCTAGATAGCCGCCAAGCCCGGTGCCAAAAACTCATGGGACCCCCTTTGCAAAACCAGGTTGTTTTGTGATAGGTAATTTTGATGTCTCCTCAATTGGTTTTGGGCCCTTGCCTGACGCGGGCACTAGGCCTACCCACGCAAGTGAGGTACCATTTTTCTCAGAAGACTTTGGGAAACGCGGGGTGGGTGGAATTTTGTGGACCCACGCAGATTCCAGAACTTTCCACCACAGAAATGTGAGGAAAATTTGTTATTTTAGACAAATTTTTAGGTTTGCAATGGATTCTGGGTAACAGAACCTGGTGAGAGCCAGTCAAGTCACCCCATCCTGGATTCCTCTCGGTGTCTAGTTTTAAAAAATGTACAGGTTTGCTAGGTTTGCCTACGTGCCAACTGCGCTAGGGCCCAAAATTCACCGGTATGCACATTGCTAAAAAAAAGCCAGAGCCCAGTGGGCTTTCTGCCGCCCTGGGAGGGAATCAGGGAAGTGGGTTTTATCCCGATATGCCCCTAAAGGGGCAGAAAGACTGTGGCAATTTTTTGTGGGGGTGGGGGCATTGGTATGACCATTTTGGGCAGCCCCCACCCCCACGCATAAAAAAAGCCTGCGTACTCGCTGGCGCCTAGTGGGCTTTCTGCTCCCCCAGGGGGCAGATCTGGGGCCGCTGCCGCCAACAACCCTCCCAGGGGGGCGGAAAGACTGGAGTTTCTCTGGGGGTGGGGTGGGGGTATTGTCATGCCCATTTTGGGGAGCCCCTTCCCCTACACTAATAAACAAAAAAAATCCATGGTTTCTAGTGGGCATTCTGCACCCCCCAGGGGGGCCAGATTGGGGGCTACAGCTCCCATATGCCTCCTGGTGGATAGTGGGCTTTCTGCCCCTCTGGGGGGGGGGGGCAGATTGGGGGATACTGCCCCATCTGCCCCCCAGGGGGGGGCAGAAAGGCTGTAATGGTGGCGGGGGGTGGGGGCATTGGCGTGCCCGTTTCGGGCAGCCTCCACCCTAAATAAAATCCATCACCCTAAAGAAAATTGCGCTAAAAAAATCCCTGGTGTCAAGTGGGCTTTCCGCTTTCCCCCCCCCCGAAAGGGCAGATTAGGGGTCAATGCCCCATCTGCCCCCCAGGGGGGTAGAAAGGCTGTAATGATGGCAGGTGGGTGGGGGCATTGGCGTGCCCGTTTCGGGCAGCCCCCACCCTAAAAAAAACCTAAAAACTAATCCCTGGTATTTAGTGGGCTTTCTGCCCCCCTAAAGGGGCAGATTAGGGGCCAATGTAAAGGGGCAGAAAGGCTGTAGTAATTGGGGGGTGGGGTGGGGGCATGGGCCTGCCCGTTTTGGGCAGCCCCCACCTCTATTTATTTTTAATTTTTTTATTCCCTGGTGTCTAGTGGGCTTTTTGCCCCCCGGGGGGGCAGATTGGGGGCGGATGCCCCAACTGCCCCCCAGGGGGGGCAGAAAGCCTGTAATGGTGGCGGGTGGGTGGGGGCATTGGCGTGCCTGTTGCGGGCAGCCCCCACCCTAAAAAAAACCTAAAAACTAATCCCTGGTATTTAGTGGGCTTTCTGCCCCCCGAAGGGGCAGATTAGGGGCCAATGTCCCATCTGCCCCCCGGGGGGGCAGAAAGGCTGTAGTAATTGGGGGGTGGGGTGGGGGCATGGGCCTGCCCGTTTTGGGCAGCCCCCACCTCTATTTATTTTTAATTTTTTTATTCCCTGGTGTCTAGTGGGCTTTTTGCCCCCCGGGGGGGCAGATTGGGGGCCGATGCCCCATCTGCCCCCCAGGGGGGGCAGAAAGGCTGTAATGATGGCGGGTGGGTGGGGGCATTGGCGTGCTCGTTGCGAGCAGCCCCCTCCCTAAAAAAAACCTAAAAACGAATCCCTGGTATTTAGTGGGCTTTCTGCTCCCCCGAAGGGGCAGATTAGGGGCCAATGCCCCATACTGTAGTAATTCGAGGGGGGGTGGGGGCATGGGCCTGCCCGTTTTGGGCAGCCCCACCCCTATTTTTTTGTTTTTGTTCCCTGGTGTCTAGTGGGCTTTATAACCCCCCGGGGGTGCAGATTGGGGGCTAATGCCCCCATCTGCCCCCCAGGGGGGGCAAAAAGACTAAATGGCGCCAACGTCAGTTGGGGGGAGCAAAGGCCCTTGCCCAAGGGGCTGCTCCCCCCTCCCTGGTGTCTAGTGGGTGGATCCCTGCTTGGGGATCGCCCTCCTGGGGCGGGGTACCATTGGAAAGGGGAGATTCTCCCCTTTCCAACGATACCTCTCCCGTCTTTCTACGTGCTCAGGGGGCTGAGATAGCCCCCTGAGCACGTAGAAAGTGAAACTGAAATGAACCTCTTGGCTCATTTCAGTTTCACTTTCACTCTAATGAAGTCGGCGCGACGTGCGCGTCGATCGTCATTACAGTGAAAGGGGGGGGGCCTCGGGAGCTGGGGAAGCTCTTTCCCAGCTCCCGAGGCTATTTTCACTAAAAGGGAATCCCTCTGGTGCCCGCACCAGAGGGATTCCCCAGGGAATGCCTCATGACGAGCTGGACTCGTCATGGGCACAGCGCGACTGTGCTCCATGACGAGTCCAGCTCGTCATGGGCACACAAGGGGTTAACAGGGGATTTCACAAAAATGAAATGTACTGTTGACAATTAAAGGACGAAAAACTGAGTCATTGACTCACAGCTTGTGAGCTGTAAAGCCACAACAAGGCACCAACCTCTGTACAGGCTATTCATTCACCTTTCATATGTGAGACACATACAAAACCATTCACACTGCCAGCCGCGGGCCCATCACATTACAACACTCACATCAGCAGACAGCTCCATTTAAGGTTCCATCACTTTCACACGCCCACATGCCTGATACAGCAACCACACCAGCTGACAGATTGCATGGACTGGCGTTTGGCTACCAGTGTGTGTAGTGACCAGCAACAAGACACTACTCACACAACGCCAGCCAAGCGCCAGTCCACTCACACCGCCAGCCAAGCTCCAGTCCATTCACACCACCAGCCAAGCGTCAGCCAATGCACACCCCCAGTCAAACGCCAGTCCACACATACCGCCAGCCAAGCACCAGTCCACACACACCACCAGCCAAGTGCCAGCCTACACACACCACCATCACATTTAGGGTTTTTTTATACAAAAAAGAAAACAAAAACAAATTGTGAACAGATACAAATATACTAACCCAAATTTGAAACTAAATACATTGCGCAAATGCCAACCTTGAAACTGAACAAAAAATATGAAACAATAAAGACCAGGCAGTTCCCTTTACCACTCAAGGATGTTCCCAAAATTTGTTTTGCGTGTGTTACATTCTAAAACAAGCAGGCACAGACAGTACAGGGTTAGGAGGACACTCGGGGCAGTACATACAAGTCTCCTTCCGCGTACCTCTTCGCCAACAGACTCTGACTCCACATCTCCTACTGGGAAAGTCTTTTGAGGGTGTGGTAGGAGTGTGATCAGGAAAGTTGTGATCTTTCAATCTAGCCACATCCCCCACCACTCCAACTCTAGAAACAATTGCCTGTTCCACTACAACAAGGCTGCCTATTACAGACTCCTGAAACTTAGCAAAAGTCATCTTTGACTCAGGACAACAATCCTTAACTACAACAAAAGCATTAAAGGTTTCCAAGTGGAAAATATGGATAGCCAATTTCTTGTACCAAATGTAAGCCTTATGAAGAGCAGTATAAGGTTCCAACCTCTGATCTACTCTATCAACACCACCCATGTGCTTATTATAGTCTAAAATGCACACAAGTTTGTGCGCTTCCGCATCCTGACACCAAGCAGTCACAGGTGAAGTGCTTTCATCATGGATGGTAGTCAGCATTCAAGCATCTCTCCTGTCTGAAAACTTGACAGCTAGAAGTTCTTAGCTACGCAATGCACTGCACTGTCCCCGCACAAGCTTTTGACAAACAAGTTCTTTTGGGAAACCTTTACGATTAGAGCGGATTGTGCCACAAGCAACAGTGTCCACTTTGGCCAATTCCCTGAACAACTGCACACCAGTGTAGAAGTTATCTACATATAAATGGTGACCTTTGTTAAACAGTCCTCTACCAAGTTCCCACACAATTTTCCTAGTCACTCCAAAAGTGGACGGATAACCAGGGGAGTCAGTCCTGGAAACCTTACCGGTGTACACCCTGAAATTAGAGACATATCCAGTCCTACAGTCACACAGCATATACATATTAATTCCATAGCATGCCCTCTTGCTAGGAATGTATTGCCTAAAAACCAAGCGGCCCTTGAACAAGATCAAAGAATCATCCATTGCTATTTCTTTCCCTGTAGCATAGATCTCAGAAAATCGATCTACAAAGTGATCAATGACAGACCAAATCATAAAAAGACGGTCACAATCAGGGTGATCTCGAGGCAATGCTGAACCATTATTGACAAACTGCAGCATCCGAAGCAGAAGCAGATACCTATCAGGACTTATGACTGCTGGAAATATAGCCTTTGCTAGTAGACCAATATGAAGACATCAATGGCTTCCTTAGCAAGCCCATCCAAAAAGTTAAACCCAGAACTTCTTCATATCTTACACATTTGTGGGAGTCCACTGGGTAGCTCTAGAGTGGGGCCTAAGTCTGGCACTGTTGTCCCTCAAAAACAAATTAGTCTGCTCAACAATCTGCCAAAAATACATCGTCCATAAACATCTGAAAAAATAAGTATAGGCAAAAGGTTTTCAGTATCCACTCTACACCCTGGAACACCAGTAAAGACTGGCAATGTCAGCTGCACCATGCCTGGTGCAACCCAGAGGTCAGCACTTCCAATGGTAGGCCTTGCAGCCCCAGGCTGCAAACCAGATGCCTCTTGCTGCACTATCAGCACATCAATGTCCTCCTCTAAGACAGGCGCTTCATCATCTGATGATTCCTCATAGACAGAAAACTCACTGGCAGAATCTTCCACTGTCCCCACTGCCTCCTCTGCCTCAGATGCAGAGTCAGTCTCTGAACTATGGTCAGAGGAAGACTCAAAAAGCATACCAACAACCTGCTGAGCAGTAATCATGCGGCTAGCCATAGTCCTTACAAAGGAAGGAGACTTCACAATCAAGTCCACAACAACAAACATTGCAAAATAAGTAATAAACAAAGTGTGGCTTTAGCACAAAGATCTACATACTCAAAAACAATGACTCACTTGCCAAATATAGCTACAATCACCAGCACCTACTCTGCAGGGACACAGCAAAAAGCATCGATATCCTACTAGAAAGAAGAAACAAAACCAATTACTCACAGGACAACAAAATACACATCCAGCACAAATGCAAAAAGATTTTGACACTCAACAAACAAAAGCCAAACATACTGCTATTATTACACCATTAGCAAAAAACACATTCATGCAGGGAAATTAAACTCATTTACATTGTAGGAAAATAATTCTCTTACCAAACACATGCAACTACACAAACTGCAGAACCACCAGCATCGAAACCACAATCTGGAACAGTCTAAAGAGCAAACGCCTTGAACTAGAATAAAAAGGGAGAAATAAAGCATTACAATTGCAATTTACAAGAAATAAAACAATTAACATTATAACATGCTATTTCACTATCCAAATGGTCAATCTGCCAGATGGGCCTTCAAATAGGGCCGAGAAAAATGGGGTTTGATCTTGCCCAAGGGATCGGGTGAGGTTTTCTGCCAGGCTGATTTGTACCCCAGGCGGGGCCGAAAACAGCAGACAGAAATTTGCCCCCATTGCAAAAGATACAGATCCCTGGTGCCTAGTAGGGTTTTCTGCACCCCGCCTAGGGGCAGAAAGGCCAAAAAAGGGGCAGATCTGTCCCCAGGAGGGCAGAAAATACATAAACGCAATTTAACCCCCTTGGAAGCGACCCTCTACAATAAAAAAGAATCCCTGGTGCCTAGAAGAGTTTTTTCCCACCACCCCAGGGTGGCAAAAAGGCCAAAAACAAGCCAAAAAAACATAAACTTAATTTGATCACTTGGAAGCGACCGTTGCCCAAGGGGTCGCTTCTATCTGCAATTAAAAAAAACCCTACTGCCTAATGCGGTTTTGTGCCTCCCCTGGGGGCAGAATGGCCACAAAAAACGGGCTGATCGCCGCCCGGGGCGGGGGAGTAGAAAAAACTTTGAAAAATTGTATAGCTCTTGGAAGCGACCCTTGCCTAAGGGGTCACGTCCATTACATTCAAAATAAAATCCCTGGTGTCTAGTGGGGTTTTAAACGGGCAGTTCTGCCCCCGGGGGAACAGAAAAAACATACCTAATATTTAGCCCTTTGGAAGCAACCCTTGCTCAAGGGGTCGCTTCCATTACATAGTAAATAAAATCCCTGGTGTCTAGTGGGGTTTTCTGCCCCCCATGGGGGCAGAAAGGCCCAAAAAACTGGCTGATATGCCCCCTGCCCGCATGGGGGCAGAAAAAACATACATAAAATGTAGCCCCCTTGGAAGCGACCCTTGCCCAAGGGGTCGCTTCCATTACTCCAAAAAGTAATCCCTGGTGCCTAGTGGGGGCATTTCTGCTGCACAATTGCGATGCTCTGCGCGATTGTGAAGAAGAAATGCCCTGCACAGAGACATCAGAGGAGAGGAAAACTCTTTCCTCTTCCCCGATGCCTCTACGCATGCAGGAAACCCCCCCCCCCGAGCAAGAAAACCTACCTGTTCCGTCGGACGCCTGGAAGCAAATGGCTTCCAGGGCGTCCGGGGCTTGCTGATGACGTTGGCGCGCACGGTGCACATTGACATCATGGGTTTCCTTTGGGGGTTCGGGGGGTGGCAGCGGAAACTCTTCCGCCGCCATCCCCCTTTGTGGCAAGTTGTTGGGCTACCCATGGGTGGAGAGCCAGTGCTTCCCCCATGCGTGGGTATGCCATGACGGAGCGGTTCCGTCATGAGCACACGCCCACCGTGGCTCATGACGGAACAGCTCCATCATAAGGATGGAAGGGGTTAAATTGTGGCCATGTTCTAGAACTCAGAAGAAAATGGTTTACCAGATGCCTGATGGCCCTTAGTGGTTGGAGGTCGCTCAGGAGGTCATAGAGGCAACAATCCTCTATTTGCCATTGTATGTGTATTGCCTTTCTTTTTGTTTAAAAATGTCTGTCTCCAGACCACTGCAATGTATACGCGAGTATTTTTCTAGCAAAAACATGGGTAGGAGGGACACTGGGTGAACATAAAAACAGTGAATATGTAATCTTACCAAGAAGCCTAGATTATTCTTTTTGTTAAGGAAGCAGCCTATTTACATCGGTATTCCTGTTCTGTAGTTGCCTTAAAACATACTAGAAAGACAGCAGGTGTGGAAAATAAGAGTGAGCTGAAAGGACTATAAATACCATTCCTAGTAGTGTAAATGTGGAGGGCTTCACATATATGAGGTTTGACTGATTAGGGCTCAATTCGCTGTTGCCTAGATGTTTAAAAAGTTAATTTACTAGAAAACAAAGCAAGAACTGGGCTAAAATTAAACATTCATAGCCTATCTTTTTCTAATGTTTTTTGGGAGCATACCTGCTTGTCAGTCATCAATCATAACCCCACCGCTGGTGTGCATGCTCACACGATTTATAGTGCAACTCTGGCACGATGCCAGGTCTTACCGGTGCTCTTCAGTATGTATATCAACCTCATTCTGGCTACAATGCTGAGCTCGACAGAGAGTTTCGTTTATGGTGTCTCCTTACAAAGCTCTCCTCCAATTTTAATACAGAAAATGGAAGGCCATGTATCCGTGCAGTGAAGGATCTGAGAACGACAAAAAAGGCCACACAGTCCTTTAAATTACATCCCAATGGGTATGTCAAAGAGAAAACAAATCATCTGATTCACAAGAAACACCTTCTCAGGGTTTGCGGAGATATGTCCGAATAGTGGCATGTATTTCCGTACGTTGAAACCAGCATGAGTTAAATCCCTCAACTTTGCGTGTGTGTACGACACGCATTTTAATTAAATGGGTTGTTTGGGACATGCAATTGGTGTTACAGAGGTTCTAAATATGGCTTGGCCCTGTGTCAAGTAGTGATTACTAGTGGCCACAATTCAGAAAGCCGGTCAAACCTCCCTACCTTCTAATGATTGGTTGATTGCAATAATGGACGGAGATGCAAAGTTTTTTGCAAAATGTCTGCTAACGAAACTAACGGAATGGGTGGAGTCCAACTCCCTGGTGCCGAAACACAAGACAGGCTTTATTAAGGGAGCTTGTATATCCACTAACATTCAGATGCTGGCTTTAATAACTGAACAAGCAAGGTACTGCTCTGTGAAAGCTCCACTTGTGGTATGTAGATTTTCGCTTTGCATCCAATGCAGTCCCGAGAAATATCATATGGTCCAAGGTGATGAAGTGTGGAATTTCTCCTCTCCTGTAATAGTTATCCAAATATTGTATACATATACTTGGACCAGAGTTAGGCTGGTCAGTGGATCTGAAAGAAACACGTTAGTTAGATTCCTCACCTTAGAATATCCCCAGGAGTCAGGCTGGATCCGGAAAGATTTTTCATCAGCAATACCCCTTGCGCGTCGCTAGGCGTCATCTGCGGCTCCGCGTCCGCCGTTGGCGTCGTGCGCCGGAATTATGTCGTCGGAGTACTTAGACGCCGCCCTCGCGCCCTGACGTCAGTTCTTCTTTTTTCCGCGCCAGACAGCGCCGATCTGGGAAGAGCTTACCCCTTAGTCAATTTTTGGCTAAACTTTTTGACTCCTTTTGGTCTTTTGTCGACTCGACTCTGGTGCCGGTAGGATGCCTGGTTTTAAAGCCTGTGACTCCTGTCATCGACTGATGTCGGTGACGGACCACCATCGCCAGTGCCTTTGCTGCCTGGGGGCCGACCACGACGCGGAGTCGTGCCCCGATTGTCAGGTCTTGACCTCGAAGGCTAGGAGGGAGCGGTCCCATAAGCTTCTCGAGCTTCGGCACTCGGTTCCACGCCGCTCACGTTCCCGGTCCAGGAGGAGGTCCAAGGACCGGTCGCGGAGCTACAGTCACCATCATCGCTCGTCGGGCTCGAAGTCTTCGGGTAAGTCGAAGCGATCAAAGAAGTCCAAGAGGCAACACCGCTCTTCGGACTCCCCTCGCCGGTCGCGTGACTCGGCCGAGGGTCAGGGTGGTCCCACCCCCGTGGCTCCGTCGGAGCCGCAGGAGCCGCGTCCGTCTCCATACCCGCCGGTCACTGGGACTGACGCGACTGCGGCGGAGGTCAGCGCCTTCCTCTCAGCCATGAGGGGCCTGGCTCCGCCGTCGACGCCTGCCGGCACGCCTTCGGGTCCTGCGGGCTCGACTGGGCGACCTAGCGTGCCGGGGGCTCCGGCCCCGGCGCCGTCGATGACTTCGGTCCCGACGCCGCATGTCCCCGAGAGATCCAGGCCTGGATCTCTGTCGGCGCCGGTCGACCTCACGACGCCTCCTCCGCCGGCACCAACACCGGTTCCACCTCCGGCGACGTCTCCGGACGACGCCGTTCCCCGGTTTAGCCCCTGTCCGGACCCGACGCCGGCGCAGCGCCGCCTCGCGCCGCACCCGACGCCGATGGATGAGCGTTTCATCTACCGTCCAGCTCCGATCATTCCTCCTGTTTATCAGGAATCGGATGAAGGGGGCGACTGGGAGGGGTCTGAGGACCCTATGGCCCTCCAGGGCCAACTTTCACAGGACTGGGCAGACGAACTGGGGGATGCCAGTGGTCTGGACACCTCCCCGGACGCTGGTTTCATCTCTCCTCCAACTGTGGCTTCGGAGGAAGGTACAGCTTTTTCAGTGGTGCTGCGCAAGGCGGCCGAAGCCCTGGGGCTCGAGTTGCCTGCAGTGGCCGTGAGGACTAATATCCTCACAGAGGTGCTTCAACCGTCAGCAAGCTCCACAGAGCCTCTGCTGCAGTTCAATGAGGCCCTTGTCGACGTTCTGCAGGGCACTTGGTCCAAGGC
Source organism: Triturus cristatus (assembly GCF_964204655.1). Taxonomy (NCBI): domain Eukaryota; kingdom Metazoa; phylum Chordata; class Amphibia; order Caudata; family Salamandridae; genus Triturus; species Triturus cristatus. The sequence continues at coordinate 575,037,035 of NC_140595.1, read as the reverse complement.
CTCCACAGTTCCTCCTGTGGATCGGAACGTGGCCCGGCGCCACCGCCCTGCTCCGGGCGACCCCAGTTTCCTGTCCCAACACCCCACCCCCGAGAGCCTGGTTATCCAGGCCTCCACTTCCCAATCCTCCTTCCCGTCCGCTCCTCCGGATCGGGAATCCAAGAGGCTGGAACAGTTCGGTAAGAAACTGTTCTCTTCCCTGAGTTTGGGCCTGCGGTCTTTGAACACCGCTTGCCTCTTGGACCGTTTCTCCCACTCTCTGTGGGATGCTGTGGAGGAAGTGCTGCCCCTGTGTCCGGAGGAGGCCCGGAAATGTCTCTCCCAGGCACTTGCTGACGGGCGAGATGCAGCGCGACATGCCATACGGTGTGGACTTGACACCACGGACTCGCTGGGTAGGGCGATTTCCACCACGGTGGCTGAGGTCCACGTCTTTTTCGGGGGATGTCCAGAGTACCCTCATGGATATGCCCTTTGATGGCGCTCGCCTTTTTGGTAAGAAGGCGGATAGTGCGCTGGCTCGTTTTAAGGACTCCCGGGCAACGGCCACGTCCTTGGGTCTCTCGGCCCCACAGCCACACACTTCCGCCTTTTGCCCCTTTCGTGGCCAAGGAAGGGGCGCCTCCTCACGTCCGCCTAGCCACCAGCCGCAGAACCAAACTGCACGCGGTCGCGGACGTGGGTTCCGCCGTGGCGGTACTAGAGGACAACGCGGTCAGTCCACATCCACCTGGCAGCATCCGCCTCAAAGCCCTCCTAGTCCGAGCTTTCAGGCCCATTCCATGCCGGCAGAGTTCGCCATCACCTGCTCCACTGGAGCTCCATCACTTCGGACAGGTGGGTGCTGCAAATTGTCCGAAGGAGCTACTCCCTCCCTTTCGAGGCGACCCCTCCAGCCATGCCACCGCAGTGCCACCGTATATCGGAGGATCACTTGAATCTTCTGCGGGAGGAAGTTACGGCCCTCTTGGCCAAAGAGGCCGACGAGCGCATTCCTGGTCCAGAAGTAGGCCGTGGTTGCTATTCCCACTACTTTCTGGTTCCCAAGAAGGGCAAAGGGGGCCTACGCCCTATCTTGGACCTCAGGAGCGTCAACGCCTTCCTCCGGAAGGAACGGTTCAAGATGCTAACTTTAGCTCAGGTTCTGGCTGCCCTCGACCCTGGAGACTGGATGGTAGCGTTGGACTTGCAGGACGTCTATTTTCACATCCCCGTCCTGCCGGCCCACCGGCGTTACCTGCGGTTCACGGTGGGTCAGGAGCACTTGCAGTTCACCGTGCTCCCCTTCGGCCTCACCAGTGCCCCTCGGGTGTTCACGAAAGTGATGGCGGTGGTCGCAGCTCATCTGCGCAGATCAGGGGTTCCAGTCTTCCCCTATCTCGACGACTGGCTGTTGAAGGCGGGCTCGCCCCAGCAAGTCATCTCCCACCTCCAGACTACGTCCGACCTCCTGCATTTGCTGGGGTTCTCCATCAACGTGCCGAAGTCACACCTGAGACCCTCCCAGAAGCTCCTCTTCATCGGAGCGGTTCTCGATTCGGCACAGTTCCGGGCTTATCCTCCGGAGCAGTGGGTCCGGGATATTCAGGCTCTGATTCCCATCTTTCGGCCTCTATCCTGGGTTTCGGTCAGGTTGGTGCTGCAGCTTCTGGGGCTGATGGCCTCCTGCATCCTGTTGGTGCATTACGCCAGGTGGCGAATGCGGGCTCTGCAGTGGGACCTGAAGGTTCAGTGGGCCCAGCATCGAGGCAACCTGTCCGACCATGTCTTGATCTCGGAGGGCACTGCGGAACAGTTGCAGTGGTGGCTCACGGACCGCGATTGGGTCAGCAGCAGATGCCTCTCCCTACCCCAACCGGAGCACGTAGTAGTGACGGGCGCGTCCCTCCTGGGATGGGGGGGCCATATGGGAGAGGCGGAGATCAGAGGACTCTGGTCTCCGGCGGAAGCTCAGCTCCATATCAACCTTTTGGAGCTGTGAGCGATCCGGCTTGCACTGAAAGCCTTCCTTCCCTCTGTCTGGGGGAGTGTTGTGCAGGTGTTCACGGACAACACCACCGCCATGTGGTATTGCAGCAAACAGGGCGGAGTGGGGTCGGGGACCCTTTGTCAGGAGGCTCTGCGCCTCTGGACATGGCTGGAACACCAGGGCATCACCCTGGTGGTTCAACATCTGGCGGGCTCTCTGAATGCCAGAGCAGACGAACTCAGCCGCCAGTGCATGATGGATCACGAATGGCGTCTGAACTCGGACGTGGTGCAAGGTCTCTTTCGGCAGTGGGGAGAGCCTTGGTTAGATCTATTCGCCACCAAAGAGAACGCGCAATGTCAGCAGTTCTGCGCGTTGGAATTTCCAAGGCAGCACTCGCTCGGAGACGCTTTTCGTCGCGAGTGGAGTTGCGGTTTGTTGTACGCCTTTCCGCCTATACCACTTCTGCCCAGAGTGCTGCAGAAGATCAGGCGCGACCGGGCCCAAGTTATCTTGGTGGCTCCGGATTGGGCACGAAGGTACTGGTATCCCGAGCTACTCAGTATGTCCATCGATCCCCCGATACGACTGCCTCTTCAGGAGGACCTTCTGTCGCAGCAGCAGGGGACGGTCCTCCACCCGAACCTGTCCAGTCTCCACCTCCATGCGTGGAGATTGAGCGGCGGCAGTTGATGCCATTTGACTTGCCTCCTGAAGTCTGTGTCCCTCCACAAAGACGGTATACGCCTGCAGGTGGAACAAATTTGTGGCATGGTGCACAGCAAAGGCTGTGGATCCCCTTTCCGCCCCTCTTTCTGAGGTTCTCCTCTTCCTTCTTTCCATGGCCCAGCAGGGCTCTGCTCTGGGCACCCTACAAATCACCTTGCCAGACTGCATCGTAATGGGGTTCGTCGACAAAGCTTTCATCGACTGCGCGGGTTGGTACAGACGCTTCGCCTCCATCCATGGGATCAACGGCAACACAGCACCTCCTTGACTCCTCGCATCAAGTCTTCGACGTCAATGCTTGTTCCATCCAAAGTACTTTAACGGGAGCAGCCTGAGCCCTGTAACTGGCCTGCCCTCCATTGGGGTTAGCCTGAACTTTGCATTTACCCCATTCGAGCACAACCTCAAGTAACTCCTTAGGGTTATTGACTTCTAAGCATTATTTCTGGTTTATCCTTTAAAAATTCATAACTCTGGTTCTACTTATTGGATGTTTGTTGTTTTGGTCTTGATTTACTCATAAAAGTATTCTCTATTTTCCTTGTGTAAAGTCATCGTTGTGGTGTTTTTATTGTGTAACTGTGTGTGTGTATGTTGCACTAATGCTTTACACATTGCATCTTTAGAGAAGCCTGTCTGCTCTGTGCCAAGCTACCAGAGGGTGAGCACGATTATATTTTAGTGTCCTTCTAGCTTATTCTGACTAGTATTGTGGTCCCTACTTGGACATGGTGCATTCCTCTGCCAACTAGAGAGACAATTTCTAACATTGACAATAGAAATTGAATCAAAATTATTCCCTATCAAATAACCTCTTAAAAGAAAATGTTTGTTTCTAAATATCTAATTAGATTTGCAATTCTTAACCTTTAAAATTGAATGGTAACTGCTAAACAAAGTCATATTCCATCTGTTGAACACCAATGTTAGGCCAAAACATAGCTCTGAGGGAATCTCTGCTCAACCATTCATAGTTATCTCACAAGCAGCAGGCAATGAATGAAATGAATGAAATGAAATAAGCATTTGTATAGTGCATGGCTACCTGGAAGCATCCCAGCGCTGAGCAAACTAGAGACAGGTAGCAGAATCTAGGGGAAGAGAATGGTCTTTAATTGTTTACGAAAGGCCAGGCGGTTGGATTCCTTTCGAAGGAACAAAGGCAGAGAGTTCCAAAGTTTAGCCGCGTTATACGAAAACAACCGGCCTCCACTTCTGGCCTTCTTAATCCTTGGGACCTCCACTAAATGGAGCATGTCAGATCGCAATTTCCTTTTGGCTTTATATGGGCAGATCATAGATGAATGTATTGGAGGCCCAGTCCCTTGCAGGGCTCTGTGGACCAAGCAAAGGGCCTTAAAACTGATTCTCTCCTGAACTGGGAGCCAATGGAGGGAGTGAAGTGCAGGTTTTGCTGACTGGTGATTGGAAACTCCAATTAGAAGTCTAGCTGCACAGTTTTGTACCATTTTGAGCTTTTCTACTACTGCTATAGGGGCGCCCCGATATAGGGTGTTACCATAATCAATTCTAGACAGTATAAGATTTAAAATGTAAGGGGTTGCCCAGGATCATGAGTTCGGTTTTCTCACCGTTGAGCTTAAGATGCGACATGTTCATCCACTTAGAAACTTCTTCAAGGCATAAGTGGAGGCCATTGGCCCTCTGATCTGCTTGATTCAAAACTACGACCAGTTGGGTGTCTTCAGCGTACGTTACCATATGGATCCCAAATGGGGCAACAATGTCCGCCAACGGGGCCATATAAAGATTAAAAAGAGTTGGGCTCAGCGATGAGCCTTGCGGGACACCACACTGTAATGGGCGGGGATTAGAAGCCGTGTCACCCTCAAATACTTGGAGGAATCGCACCTCCAGAAAGGAGCGCAGCCATAGAAGTGCAGTACCAGTCACTCCTACTCTCTCAAGATGGTTAACCAAGATACGGAGATTCACCGTATCGTAGGCCGCACTTAGATCCAGGAGTACAATGGTTGAAGTCCCACCAGCATCTAAGATCTTTCTGCCTTCTTTCACCACAGCTAACAGAGCAGTTTCGGTGCTCTGTTGTGGGCAGAATCCAGTTTGGGAGGGGTGAAGCAAGTCGTGTGACACAAGAAAACTGGACACAGTCTGGTTTATATATTTCTCAGCAATCTCCAGAGAAGTGAGTGTTAAGCTCAAGTAGTACTCTCAATTTCAAGGGAAAGAGCACAACACAATAACATTACCAAACCAACATATACAAAAGTAGAGAAAAATTTGATGAGCAAAAAAGACATCATTGAGCTCCTGCTGAAACTCTGGTTTTCTCAACAAAAGCTTTAAGTGAGCTAAAGATAGATTTTCTGGCCACTGAGGGAGCTTGATTGGTTGGATGGACCTGGCATCTGACCCCAGTTTTTATCTTTTTACTCAATCACTTTTGTGGAAGTCAAATTCCTCCAGCTGGCAAAGTTGGAAGTTATAGCCAGGAGTGGTCCTTGACAGCAGATACCTTAATTTTTATTTGAGCCTTTTGTCAGCTAAGGAAAAAAGCTCCGAGTGGGACAAACCTGGTTTCGTTACCCACATTGATTGAGGCTTCTAGGGCAAATTAAGCACTGTATCATGGTACATTGGAGGTTGAAGAAAATGGGTATGTTTTACCTGTATCCTGCCTCTGGGAAAGTTCCTTCTGGCTGGTCCTGCAGCCGCTTGTTCCTCAGAGCATATTCCTTGACATCTTTTTTTTTTTTTTTTATTTATTTACAGTTTTTATTTACAACAAACAGTCGGGCAATGAGCAGTGAAACAAACAAGCAAGCATGATATAAATGAATTTAGAAGAAGAAAAAAAAAAAAGGTACATAAAAGAAATGGAGTAGATCCCTCAGATCCATTTAGTGACTGGGTCCCAGATTTTCAGACCTTGTTTTTTTTTCCTTATCCCCTTAAGTTTATACATAGCCAATTCTAAATGATAAATAGAGATTAGCTTGCATTGCCAATGATGAAAGGTCGGAGGTTCCTTGTCAATCCATCGAGAAGTGATACAAAAACGGAAAACGGACATGCAGATGAACAAAAATGCATCTTCAGGGAAAGGTCTTTTCCCAAGTTGATCTACTTGAACACCAAAAATTACCAACTCAGGAGAAAGTTTTACGAGAATCCGTAGATTATTATTAATAAAAAATTCTATATCTGTGATATAAAGAAGTAATTTTTCGCATTTGAAGAACATATGGATAGAGTCCGCATCCACCTCCTTACAGCGATTGCATCTAGAATCGCCGCTGACCTTCCACTTGGCGAGCTTAGCCGGGGAATAATAAAGATCGAAGACAGACATATAATGCTGGCTTTGAAGGGATCCATTGAAAAGTACCTTCATGGATATTTCGATGGATCTACCTATATCGACCTTTAGTATATCTAGCCTCCTTTGCCATTTACTCTCTACAGAGAGTAAATCATCTTCGGAGTGATTAATGATCTTTTGATAGATTGTGCCTATTTTTTTTGTTTTCTTAATAGTTTCTAAGATCTTATGACGATGCATAGATGAGTTAATGAGAAGTCCTTTTGATTCTAAAAAGCTACGAATCTGGAGATACTTGAAGAAGTGATGCTGTGGTAAGCAATATTTAGCTCGAAGAACCGAAAATGAGAGAAATTGAGCTTTTTCATATAGATCACCTAGAGTCTGTATTCCAGAGAGAAACCAAATTCTGATAATTTGATCATGAAATATCAGAGGCAGGGCTGGGTTATTAATAATTGGAAAATAATGAGTGATTTCAGCTAGGCGTAAAATTATATTCCTAAATTGTCGCCAAATTGTAAAACAAGCTAAAATAATCTTAAATTTGGTCTTTTTGTAGTAGCTGGGTTCAATGACTTTGACTAAGCATTGTGGGGCGGCCTTACCTAAAAGTAATTCATAAACAGAAGGATAAATAGATTCCTCGGTAATAGTGTCCGTGAAGAGGAGTACCCTCATAGATCTTAAACAAATGACCCAATAGTACAGATGAAAATTAGGTACACCCCACCCCCCTTTCAGCCTTGGCAAAAAACACCATTTTAACGCGCGACGAGAGCGATGATACCCCCACAAGAATCTAGATATCATTCTATCAATTCTTGTGAAATAGTGTGCCTGAAACAAAAGCGGTATGGTGCGAAATAAATACAAAAATTTTGGTAAAATTAACATTTTAATGATATTAACGCGGCCAAAAAGAGAGAAATGGAGATTACTGAGTCTCTCTAAGGTTTTATTAGATGAATTCAAGACGGGCTCAATATTTAAGTGTACAATATCATCCACTTTGGATGAAATCGTTATCCCCAGATATTGGGCTTCTAAATTGAAGACCATTTCTTTAGGTCGACCGAAGCCAGAATGGATCAATTGGGTTTTGGCGACATTTAATTTGTAGCCAGATAGCAAGCCGAATTCTTCTGCCAGAGATATAATTTTTGGTAATGCACGGCCAATATCGACGGTGGTGATGGCGACATCGTCTGCATAGGCAAAGGTTTTAAATGAATGGGTATTAATTTTGACAGGTATAATATCTGTCGCGAGGGATAAGTTACGGAGATACGGTTCTAGATAAAGGGCGAACAACAAGGGAGAACAAGGACAACCTTGTCTAGTCCCTCTTGTTATCGGAAAGCCCTTCGAGACAGAGTTGGTTAATCTGATGGTAGCTTTAGGCTGGACATAAAGGGCTTTGACGGCATTAATATATGAAATAGGGAAGCCCATCCAGAGCATGGTAGACCAGAGAAACTCCCAGGAGACCCTGTCGAACGCTTTTTCTGCGTCCAACAGGGCCACCGCAACAGGAGATTCAGATGTCTGAGCCCAGTCTAATAAGGCAATTATTTTTTTAACGTGATCTGTAGTGTCTCTCTTCAAAATAAAACCATGTTGTCTAATAGAGACGAGAGTAGGCATGAATGAATTCAATCTGTTAGCTAATATCTTTGAGTAAATTTTACTATCGGTGGGAATCAGGGAGATAGGGCGATATGAGCCTAATTCTTCGCTATTCTTACCTTTTTTTAAGAAAATTACAATGGTTGCGATGGACCATGAAGGAGGTGGATTACCAGCGAAGGCTGAAGAAAAAATCTTCATTAATTCTGGTTTTAAGATACCTCTAAATACTCGGTAAAATTCTAGAGGAATGGAGTCAGGGCCCATAGCTTTCCCAGTCGCCAGGCCAGTAATAGCGAGTTCAATCTCGTCCCAAGTGACTGGGGTACTGAGGCACTCCGCATGTTCTAGTGACATTCCTGTAATTTGGATCTTTTCAAGATATTGTTTTATATCGAGATCCGGAACACTATCCGATTGGTGATAAAGCAATTGGTAAAATTCATTGAAAGCGGCAAGTATGTCTTCTTTAGAGGTTTTAAAAACTCCATGAAGATCTTGAATTTTGAGAATCTCATTTACAGTAGCTTTTTGACGTAGTCTGATTGCTAAGATTTTCCCCGTTTGTTCACTCAGTTCGTAGCTTTCAATGCGATGTAGCTACTTGATCAGCAATATGAGTATAAACAAAGCTACGTTTAATTGATAGATCCAATTGGGATTCCTCTATGTCACGATTAAGTTTAATACATTCAGCTAGCCGAGTCTCTGCAGATAAAACCATGTCACAATCCCTTTTGAATTTGTTACGCTTTTCCTTTGATTGAAAATTAGAATATTTTAGTGTCTCTCCCCGTACCACAGATTTAAATGTGTCCCAAACTACTGGGACTGAGGCTGAATGATTATTAAATTCAAAAAAATCCCGGATAACTTTAGACATAAATTGGAAATAATCTGGTTGTAAGAGTAAATTCCGTTGAAAGGTCCAGATTGATCTGTACCCTTGTTCGGTTGATGGGATACTAAATTTTAAACAGAGGGGATTGTGATCCGACAACAGCCTAGGTAGAATTTCTACCGCAATTTTCCCCAAAAAGAACTGAGATAAAAAAAAATAATCAATCCGAACATGTTTCTTGTGGGGAGCAGAAAAGAAGGTATAGCCATACTCATCTGGATGGAGAGTGTGCCAAGCATCAGATAAAGCATTGTCTAAGACCAAAGATCGTAGAGCCTTGAAGGACCGTGGCTTTAAACCTTTATACTTTAAATTTTGTCTAATGTTGAGGGCAGCGTCAATATGAATGTTTAAATCCCCACAGAAAATAATAGGCAAACTGCACAGGGCGAGTTCGTGATTGAGATAATTAAAAAGCTCAGAATCGTCGAGGTTAGGGCCATAAACTGAATAGATCAAAAACCTGTTCTGAGAAATTAAGAGTTCTGCCATGGCCCAACGGCCCCATTTGTCAGCAGCAGTCTTAATTGATATACCAAGATTCCTACGCATGAGTATGGCCACACCCCGTTTGATACCAGTCTGCCTAGATGACACTACAAGTTCCAACCCTAGGCTCTTTAGCAAGTCTCTTTTCTCCCATGATAGATGCGTCTCTTGGAGTCAGAGTATATCTATTTGGAGCAGGTGAATCATTTTGGACAAAATGCCGCGCTTTTTCACATCATTGAGACCATTAACATTAAAAGTACAGATATTAATTATCTTATCCATTAGAATTTAAAGCATAAGGAAAAGATTAGGAGGCTAGACTTTATCGAGCAAAGCTCTGGGTATAATTGAATTCGAGCCGGTTTGACAAAGAAGATAATTATTGTCCCTAATTTTGAGGCATTAAAAAAACAATCTGAGAAACATACAATAGCTTGCGAGTAGCAGAACATTTTCATTGTGATTTGCTTAAATTGGACTGAAGTTGAATTACACCCCCACCACCACCACCACCACCGCCACCCCCCCCAAACCCACCCCTAGAACCTTCCCCTTGCCCCGACACCACCCCCCACCCCCACCCCCACCAACCATATGAGGCACAGGGATAGCCAATCCCTGGGGTCAGTGAGTGCCCTCCTGCCCCGCTCCCAGATGACCCGAAAAGAGAAAAAAAAAGAAAAAAGGAGGGGAGAGAATTACAATTCAGAGATGAGTTTAAACCAGCCGGGGAAGTCAGCCCAAAATTACTGGAGCAAAACTCTAATATTTGAAAGTCATACTTTTGAAAGTAGACATTAATCAAAGAGAGTCAAGATAGTCTTTTGCAATAATTTCAGAAACAAAAAATCTGGTTTGATTTTTGAAAATGACTTTGAGTTTGGCTGGATTTTGTAAGTAAACCGTAGCACCTTTTTCTTGAAAACCAGCCATTAATTGTCTTAATTGCCAACGCTTAGTGACAGTGGACTGACAAAAATCCGGCCGAACAAAAAAACAACAGCCCTTAGCGGAGCGTTTTTTGTCTGGTCTGGCGAGATCAGAGATAGCCTCTCTTGCCAGGAAGTTATTAAATCTCACCAGAATAGCTCTCGGATAGTCTCCTTCTTTTGGTCTGGATTTGATTTGAAACGGAAAACGATGAGCACGTTTAATGATCAGAGGCCAATTCCAAGATGTAAGTTCGGGGAATGCCTCCGAAAAGAGATCACAAATGAATTTTCGAATGTCTGAACCACCTAAATTCTCAGGAACCCCAAGCACACGTAGGTTATTTCTCTGAGATTGATTTTCGATCTCGGCAAGCTTGAAGCTGACGTCATCCCGTTGTGCTTTGACGACTGCAAGCTCTTTTTTTTGTATAGCAACTTCATCTTCGAGAGAAGATATCCTGGTTTCAGCTTCAAGAACTCTGGCCGTCATGTCAGTACAGATTTTGGAGATGCGACGGACGGCGTTTTTAACTTTTTGACATGTGCCTTGTGTACGAGCAATCTCCATCTTAGTATCTGACCGATGAGCTAGCATAGTTTGATATATCACAGAAAGAGTTATTTCCGGGCAAAGATCGGACTCAGGCTCCGGCTCTTCACGAATAAAAAAATCACTTGGAGGTTTAACTTGAATAGATAAAGAGTCTCCTGTGTCATTAGACTTATTCCGAATTGGAGGTGTTCTCTTGGCCCTGGACTTATGCTTCTTCACTGTGACACTAGAGACGGGTGAGGACTCACTAGCACCTGTCTCCTCGCCCGAGGTGCTATTTTCTGGATAATCAGCCCAATCCTTATCCATACTTTCATCAGATGTGAGGTCTGACATAGAAAAAAAAATTTCAGTAGACTCCAGGACAGATTCATGAGACAAAGTTTCGATAGACGCTGGTAGAGGCTTAGCAGATGTAGTCCGAGAGATAGTCTGAGCATTTGTAGTAATATTAAGATTCAGAGCCTCCTCATCTCCAACAATATTAGTCAGTGAGGGTACAGGCTTGATTGGAACTACAACTCCCAGAGTGCTATGCGATAGTGATCCAATGGCACACACGGAATCGGGAGAACCTGATGGCACTAGAATAGGATCAAAAACAGAGTTTGAGGAGATATCCACAGGTGCTATGGAAGGAGACTGTACCATTACGCTCGAGTTTGTAGCGTTTCTAGCAGCTTGTTTATTGAATAATGCAGGGACAGTTTGATTAGGAGCCTTTCCCACACTTCCTTTTTTTGCCAACAAAAATGGTGATAGAGATATGGACTCACCAGGTGTAGCAGAGCTTCGATTACTAGCCTCCAACTCCTCTGTCCCAGCATTTTGAGTAGTCTTGTTCTTGCCGCTGCGTGTATTAAGAGACTTCACCGGCTGATTAGAGGCTTTCGGCGGCATGGTGTATGCGGAACAGAGCGCTAACTGTCTTGCCCAACAGACCGAGAGATGCCGGGTGAAATCACGCAACCGAGGTAAACGGATGATGAGAGGCCACATAAACAGCAGCAGGAACAAATGCAGACAATCCTAGTGCTGCGAGGCAGAGTTAGGTCAGCAGGAGGAAAGTCGAGCCAAAATCCACAAAGGAAAACTCCGGAACACAGAGGTGGAGCCAATGGCACTAAGCAGAATCAAAAATTCAAACGGAGACAGCAGGATCGTGCCGGCGATACTACACACTGCTTCATGCCTCGCGTCGATAACCAACGAAAAAAATCAGGTGGTCAGCTGCTCATCCGTCGGTATCAACTTATCGGGTCAAAAGCTCTGGGAGCGAGACGGTAGGCAGTTCACACCGCTAGAGTAGCGGTCGCCATCTTGCCTCTGCATTCCTTGACATCAAGTCTCTCTCTAGCCATGCCACCTGCAGGGTCCAGTTCTCTGTGGTTATTTGGGCCCTCTTGCTGTCAGGATTAATTCTGCTTTTGTGCCCCTGAAGCAAGCAAACAAAAGCCAACCACTTGACCCTTGGAGAGTGCCAGAGCTCAATGAGTCCTTGCATGGGTCATTTTCTTCCAAGGGGAGTCAGGAGTCAGCAGTTCTTCTACGTCAAGACGCCCTTCTTCCAAGATCCAGGAATGGTCTAAGGAGGCGATAGTTAGGACACCAGACTTATCTTACGCAGTAGCCAGTGACTGAAGAAATGTAACCACCAAATCATAACTATTTTCTGCTGTCCCCCACCACCTTTTGCAGCACTTTCTTTTTGCTAAACTGTAAAATTATACAAGCACACATATTTTAGTATGACAGAACCTTTCTGCTACCAGTTAGGCTTGTTTCCAGCTCCTTTTCCTGTTCACTATTTTTTCCTTCCATCTGACATGGTCCAAACATGTTCTCACCTCTATCACGGCTGGAGCCTGGCTGTCTAAGAAGGTCCTGGGACTAAATAGGAAAAGCCCTCCCAATAATCTCCAAGTGAAAAGGGATAGTGCTAAGGTTGTACTTTATTGTAGCACTTCTAGATAGCAAACACCTGCTAAGTGGTTAGCAGTGAAAATATCTGTGTGCTTTATCAGAGACAGTAGAATGTCTTCTGAGTTAGGGTTGTTACCTCTCCAATCCATGAAGGTATATTTCATTTCTAGACGTTTGATGAGTAGCAGAAGTATCTTAGTCTTATCTTACTCAATATTTAGGTAGCACCACTGGGAAAGCTGATTAAGGAGCTCCAGCTCACTGGTATTTGTTATGCAGTGATATACGAATATTACTGAGACAGGATGGAAAAGATGATGCTCTCCATGCTAATTGCCTAAAATACTTGAAGACAGTAACTGCCTAAAGTTAAATTCAGATACACCTAACGTGTTGAGACTGGGTGGCTCTTCCTTTGGTTTGACCTGACTTGTGGCCTGATGCTCTTGGTCAGTGCCCCATTTATGCAGGGGCTGTAAGGAATTTAGGGGGTTAAGATGATGAAACGTTCTCCTTTCTTGCTCAAATTGTGGATGTTTCTTCAACATGTTTTTGCCATCAGAAGATATTCAATAATTTTCTTCCATTCATCCCTAAATCTGCTCACTATTCTATCACTCATGCCATAGTTGGAGCCAGATTTGATAAAGACAATGCAGAGTATCATGATTTCCCAACAAAGTTAATTCAATGCTTTCAACTGGTGAAGAACAGTGCAGCATACTTACTATTTAATTTGCCATGTCATGCATCTATTTCAACTAATCAGCAGACCCCACTTTTACTCCCTATTGCTAAGCTCGTTCTCTCTAATAGCCTCTGTTTGTTTTAAAGCTTTGCATGGGTATGCCCCACTTTCCTTAAACATCTCTTCACTTGATATTCCCCTCTGAGAACACTTTGATTGTCCTAGCCCTGTTTTCTTCAGCTATTTAAGAAAAATAAATCTTGGCAAGGTGGTAGTTTAATTGCCTATCGGGTAGCCACTAGGTGGAATTTGCTACTTAAAACTGAAATGTCAAACCACCTTGCCAAATGTTTTGATGGATCTTAAGACCTAGAGCCAGATGTATGAATATCTGGTTTCAAAATACTGGTTGCAGGTTGGGACCAGTATTTTATCAACTGGTAAAGATTTTTAAGAACCAACCTATGTACTAATAGGTCAGTTTTTAAAATTCAACTCATAGAGAGTTGCAGTCTGACCTACAATTGGAAACCATGACAGCAATGATGGCTTGCTTGGGCCAGCAGACCAGCATGTCTGCGATTGCTTTTAAATAACACAAACATTTTCTTTAAATGCAGCCTATTTTTCTTAAGAGAAATGAACTGGGTAAAAAAAAAAAAAATCTTTCAAATTTGTTTAATAGTAGGTTATGATTACCTGGACAATTGCCTCTTCTTAAACCAACTTTTTTTTTACATTCACAGAGGAGGAATGGTCCCAGGAGGACCCCTTGCTTCTCATGAACGGCTTACCACCTCCTCTGAGGTGTTGGTAAAATATCAATGCTTTGTGACCTGATTTCAATTGCAAAACATTGACACATTATATACTGATTAGGTATTTAGAAAAGACATCTACAACATGCTCCTTCCAAATAATGAATCAGTATCCATCCGGAATCCCATTTTAGAAGTCAGGAAAACTTTCCAACTCCTAAAAATGGATTAGTACATAAGAAAAACTTTTAACGGTCACAAATGCTTAAATTCAGCTTTTGCAACTGTTAAAATGCTCTGTACATCTGACCCTTTGTTATTTAAATAGTAGATGTGTAATGCTGGTAGTCTCTTGTTGGCACCAGGCTGACCTAGGTGCAATCATTCACTTAAAAATAAAAACTGGTGAAATCCAGATAAGGCAGTCTAAAGTACATTTAATAGAGCTATTCCCCACTTAGGTTATTAAAAAACTGATTTCACCATTAAATCAGGTTTTGAAAGTGAAGTAAATAATAACTTTGAAGGACTTTAATAGCATTTTCCAATGTGGATATAGAAAATTAACTATTTAATCACACCTAGCTTGTTCTATCGAATAATTAAGACAATGTAAGTTTACACTTTTTAAAAAGATAGTGTTCCATTTTCTTATTTATATATTGGGCTCTTACAAAACATACTTTAGGGGTGACTTATTAAATTACAGTACAGTCATTGCACAGTTAGGCTCTGGCAGCCTTTTATTTATTTCATATATGGAATGCTGTAATAAATGCTGGAACCCACATACCGCTTTTACCTCCTATGCACTTGGCCCATTTTCTGTGCTATCTATTACGGCCTTACAAAAATGTTAAATTGACCAATTGAGAGAAATCAATTTTACTAATACCATTTTAGGGCCTCAGCATACACACTATGGCACTGAATAAAGTCCTAATAACATAAAAATTAGAGACTCAAAAAGGTGAAAAATGCAGACGATATTATTAAATAGTTCATGTGATTTCTCCATTGCCCTACTTATGTTTACAAAACTTTAACCTTGGTATACGGTCTGGGCAGGTAGCTGAATGGTCCTTTCACAAAATTGAGACTTTGACTACAATTATCTTTGGTTAAGTGCAATTGCAAGGGGAAGAAAAATATGTTTTCAAATATTTTGAAATAGAAACGTAACCTTCTCATTGTGCTGGCTTATGTATTATTACCTGTTTTACTTATTCTCTAAATCTTTTTTTCTTGGTGTTCTTCTTTACCTTGCTTTCATTTTGGGAACTTGCATGTCTCCTTAACCCCATAGTCCATCCTTTCACATGCTCCCCATCAAAGCGTTAGTCTATTTGTTGAGATTTTTTGGAAAGCTATTTAAAACCCTCAATCCTGCTAATGTATTCTTCACCTTACCTTGCTCCCCTATTAGACCTTCATCATGAGTCCACTGTATTTCCTAATTTAGGTAAAAATGTGAATAGCAAGGAATGTCGGAATACAGCATTATGTTAATTCTCCCCCAGATATTTTATATAAGCTAAAAGATGAAGATATCTTTGGGTGAAAAATAGTCACAAAATCAGGAATTATCATGGCTATTGAGTGCTATTTCCCAAATACCCAGCAATTTCCAATTTCTTCAGCGTCCTTCTCAGGATGTTGTTATATCTCCGTGCTCATGCCCCTAAGATACTAATAGCCATCTTAGATATGATTTGTGCAAACCAATGTGGCATTCCTGAGGAACATATGATGACAGCCTTTTTTTTTAACAGTGTTTTATATAGCGCGAACTTGACCCGAATCGGGTATCAGAGTGCTTTACATAGCACCAGTTGCGTTACATGAGGAAACATTCATTATTTTTGTTAGGCACAGGGAGATTACGTGATTTGCCCAGAATCACAGGATGTTCAGTGTCATTGCTGAGACTCGAACCCAGTTCCCCAGATTCGAGGCTGACCGCCCTAGCCGTTAAGCCAACTCCTCTCCCCAGACGTAATGTCCATTGGATGCCTTAATATGCTGTGGATCCTTCTGTTTTCATGTAATATCTTTTTCATTTTTTTCATTATCCTGCCTTTCTGCTCATGACTGAATTTCTCACTTTATCATTCCATTTTGTTCAGTACATTGAGTAATAAAAGTAGTTTGGGCAGTTTGCAAGGATAATTATCTGACATGAAAGACAAATCTACAAATGTGTCCCTACCTCTCCTGTTACAAATATGGTGGACATCTTATATTCTCATGTTTCCAAAACATTGATATTTATGTTTATTGTCTAAGACAACGTTTTAAAATGTTTAGCACTCTTGTCACCATTTTTGTACAACATGATGTTTTCTTTTGTGTAATTTGAAGGCAACCTAGAGGAACAGAATGCAAATACTAAATTCCACCCATACGTCAGACAATATTGTGTCTTTGAGATTATGGGGTTCCATTATCTGAAGGATAGATAGACAACGTTTTTGTCATCTGAGAAGCTGGACACAAACAACAGTTAAAATGCCCACAAATGATTGGATGGCTAGAACATTTTAAAACCTTAATTCTCAAATCTTCAAGAACTATAGGGCTATCCCAGGTAAGGTGACTAAGGTCATGTAAAGAATAGGATGTGAACCTACTAGCTTAGCTCATAACCTTGCAAATCAAGCCCTGACCTCTCAGACAATCTTCAACATGTTTATAGCATCAGGTAAGGCCCTGCCCCAACCTCTCCAGTCCTTAGCTGTAAACCAGTTCTGGTCTCTCTTTTTAACTACATATCTATTTGTGCACCTTCCTTCCATGCTCTCTGCCCACCTTCATTCCTTTAATCTGTGAATTTCTACCTCCAGCCATCGCTTCTTCTCTTCTTTGAGGAAATCACACTTTACGCCCATTTGATACTTCCATTTCTAGAATTAAAATTCACAGTTAATTTCTTAACTTATTAAACGTTCAAGTCGTAGGACACTTGAATCAGGAAATTAATCAGAGATTCCCACCCAGTGTCAACTGTGGCCGCCACAGGTCCGATATGGCTACTGAAAATCAGGGTTTCCACCTGATTCAAGAGTTTGCTACCTGATATTAAGAGGGTTGTCCCTATTTCAGGGATACTAACATTCTGGGCCTGATTCACAAAGTTAAAGTTAGACTTTTGGATAGGTTACAAGAAGTATCTTTATGTCTTCACTCGGGCGTAATCTCAAAATTTGGGCCTTAGATCCGCCCTAAGTGCAGAAATTCTGACCTGAGTGTGGAAACTCCACCTGAGTGGGGACGTAAAGATACTACTTGTATCTTACCTTTGTGAATACCGAAAGTCATAAACTGAGACTTTTGCTCTAAGTTTACCCTTATGAACCAGGCCCTCTGTTGCTAAGTTGACTAGGTGACATACTGCAGAAGTTCGGATTCTGGCTAGCCTGACACAAATAGGAGCATGATCTGCTTGCTGACTCTTGGGTTGTGGGAGCACAATGCATTGTTACAGAGCTGAGAACTGTGGTGCCACATGAAACTTTCTGACAGAGACCATGGTGTTCTCTTCCAAAAAGCATGAAGTGCACTGTGTGGTGAGATACTCCTGCATTAGGCATTTGCTGCTAGCATCAATCAGAGATGTAAGTGTTACACCGTCTCGCCACAACCAGTGCGCTTTTGGAAGCTCCTATTACTTTCGGCCCTCTGACCTATGGTCTTGATCATCTAGTTTGGCTCTACCATCATGCCCTGTCTGCCCCACGTACCTGTGCCCAGTCCTCTGATCAGGGAAGGCCCTTGTCTACCCACCTTCAATGCTGTATTGAGGCGCCCAGCCTCACCATCAATGCCTCTCTCCTCCACCTGACACTTCTTTGCATTTCTCTCAGCTCTTTTTTTGCCTCTTTGACGTTCTTGCTCTCGCACTCCTTTTCAGCTTTTTTGTTCTTTTGCCCACTTGTTACCCCTCACTCTTTGCACTCTCACGCTTGCTCAGCTCTTCAGCCCTTTTCGCCTAGCTTATTCTTTTCTTGTGACTCTTTGCACCCTCATTCCTGCTCAAATCATTTGCCTCTTGAAATTAGCTAATTGTTCTCCTCTTTCTCTGTTTTTTCCTCTACTCTTGCTTTCTCACTCTTGTGCAACTCTTTGCCCTTTTGCCTGTTTGTTTACTTTTACTCTTTGCATTCTCACTGTTACTTGCTATCTGAACAGATTTTCTCTGTTTTTTCTCTTTTGCCCTCCACTTTCTGCTCCTCCTATTGTAGTTCCCCTCTGAGGCCTGCCCACCTATTTCCCCTCACCACGTTCTCACCTGCTACCCTGCTGCTCCTGCTGCCTACTGCAGTCCCACCCACCACCACCTGAACTCCTTTCCCTCCTGCTCCTAATTGATGGCAGCTGCAGAGTGGACAAGTGCAGCTGGCACGCCTCTGGTGTGCCAGTGACGAGCCAAGGGCAAGTTCTTGTGTACCCATCCGCACCCCACCAGCACCCAGCGCCAAGACCCCTGGTCATCCACCACCCCACCCCACCGGACCCCTAGACCCTACTCTTCTGCAGCCCTACATTCCCTAAAGCCTGGTCGCTTCTCCCTCCTAGCAATGCAGTTGGGCCTCTTCAGCCGATACTGAAGCTGAATTCTCCTGGGTCACCTGTCACTTCCCCTGCAAACTCCCCTGTTCACATCCCCAGCATCCCCCTCCCCTTTGCTTCCTGACACACACAACCATACACCCCCACATTACAGCTTTCAACCAATCCTGTTTTGCCTCATCCTCAACACCTGCTCGCTTGTCAAACACACCACAGAAGTCTGGGACCTCCTGCACAACCTCTCACTGGACCCGCTGTTCCTGCCCAGAACCTGGCTCACATTGCGCTATTGCTATAGCAGTCCCCTCTAGATACAAGATCAAGAAACAGGAAAGAACTGGCAGACCTAGAGGAGGACTAGCCATCATTTCAAAGAGAACATCAACTGCTCTCCCACATCCAAAAACCATGGTGAGAGCACAAAAACACCTTGTTTTTACACTGCACAACTACACCTTAAATGGTGGGCATATCTACCAGCCTCCCAGACCACAACTAACCTTCTGCAATACCATCACAAATGTCATCACATCTCTGGCACTCAACTCCAGTCCCTTCATCCTAATTGGTGGCCTCCGTTACCATCTGTGGGACCTTACCATCCCCAACCCTTACAAACTCCTGGAGAACCTGAAAATACTCATTCTCACCCAATGAGTGAAGGACCCACCCACGCTGCCGAACCCCTTCTGAACACCATCTTCACCAACTTTAGCCACATTATAGTGGACAAGTCGAACCCCTTTACCTGGAATGACCCCACCCATTTACCATTTCAACCTGCTCCTCCCTCTCCAGCATGTAATAACACCCTCCAAAACTGCACGATGGAACTGGACTAGAATCCCAGAAGAGACAAGCCGACAAACCTCCAAACCTCCAACCAAAACACCATGACATTCTCGTACGGTCCGTCAGCAGCTTAGACATCTGAATCAATTCTTGCGCTGAAACCCAGACCATACTCAAGACCACCATCAGGACCAGGCTGCAAGAGAGTTGGTACACAGAAGAACTAAGATTAACCAAAAACCCCTGTAAGAAACTTGTACGCAGATGGAGACAGGCCCATGACAAAACCAACAATGGCACCTACAAATTAGCCCTCAGGTTCTACCATCAGAAAATTGGATTCACCAAGGGACCAGCACTGACTGAACACATTAAGACAGCAGAAATAATTCCAAAGAAATCTTCCCCATCATGAAGGATTTCACCTCACCTGCCGCCAGCTCTACAACCTAACCCTTTCACAGGACCTCTGCCCTCAGCTCTCCCAGTATTTCAGCACTAATATCAGCAAGGTCTACAACAAATTTGACTCTCAGCTGGATCCATACACCCCCACCATCACCATGAAAAAAACCACAGCTGACATGCACTCCATCCAAACAGCAGAACCATTGGACCCCTGTACACTACATCTTTACAAAAGGACTAGAATGCATCAGCAGAGCACTAAGGCTGATACTCAACAACTCCATCAGCACAGCCACCTTCTTGGACTCCTGGAAACATGCCATGGTACTCCCCCTTCAGAAGAAATCCTCAGACGACCCAAAGTTATTGGCGACCTACAGTCTGATCTCCGTACTGTCCTTCCCTGTTAAACTCATAAAGAAAATCATCAACAAACAACTAGCCGAGCACCTACACTACAACCTCTTCCTCAACCCCACCCAATTCAGACCCAACCATAGCTCCGAGACTGCCCTAATTGTCATCACAGATGACGTCCAACTGACCATGGTCTAAGGAAGCTCAGCCCTTATGCTACTTACCAGCCGCTTTTAGCACCATCTCCCACTCCATCCTCGTTCAATGCCTCCATGAAGCCAGCATTGTACAGCCACTCTCCACTGGATCTGCTCCTTCCTCACTAAATGCACTCAATCTATCAGTCTCTCTGCCTATACCTCAGCCGCCAACCTCATATGTGGAGTACCCCAAGGATCATCTCTCAGTTCAACGCTGTTCAACACCTTCATGGCTCCACTCGGCAAACTTCCTCTGAAACCAAGGAATCAATATAATCTCCAATGTCGATGATACCCAGCTCATCTTTTTCCTCTCTAATGAAACACCCACCATCTGGACCAGCCTCACCTCTTGTATGTTTGATGTTGCCAGTTGGAAGTTGATCAACTGTCAAATACTCAACACTGACAAAACAAAAGTGATACACTTCTGCATGGATACCTCACTATGGACCTACAGCTAGTATCCAGCAGATCTAGGACCAACACCCTACCCAGCCATCCAAGCCAAGAACCTAGGAATAGTACTGGATAACCAAAAATTGATGACCAGCTCTATCAAGATGTCACCTTCTCCTGTTTCTATACTATTGAGTTTCTCAAATGAAATCTTCAGTTGGCTCCTGACAATACATGCAGAGCCATCACCCAGATCTACCTCAGCAAACACACAAACCAACTGACTAGAAGACTTCAGGCCAATCAAAATGGAGCAGCCAGACTCACACTCAGACTCCCAACCCGCACAAACAGCACCTCACACCACAGTGACTTCCACTGGCTCACTTTCCTCAAACATGCACTCCTCAAGCTCCTCACACACACACACACTTACAAAGCCCTGCACAATCTAGGTCCCTCCTACCTCAGCAGCCACATCAATATCCACACCCCAACCACAAATTTCTGCTCAGCTGGCCTCCTGCCAGCACACATACGCTGAATCTTCTGTGCCAGAGCCGATGCCTGCACTTTCTCATACTTTGCCCCCAAAGCATGGAAAGGCCTTCCCCTGCACATCAGAACAGCCACCCCAGTCCATGAGTTCTGCAGGAAAATTAAAACATGGCTCTTTACCTAGATCACAGGCTCAGCCAGCATAGTCCCTTTGTTTTTGATCTGGCACCCGAATATCCTTTCTGGTGAGACAGACATTCTACAAATAATCATCACATAACATAATAATAAAAATACTACAGTTGAGAATGATTTTTGATGAAGTCCAGTACTATGAAATGAACTACATTATAACACGAATAAAGGATATTGAATGTTTTAACATTTAAGGTGCAGAAATAGAAGTGTCCAACTGCAAATGTTTATGATGGTGCTATTTTTTCATTCACAATGCAGCACAATGACCTGATGAAAAACATATTGGGCCAATGGCTGTAGCTATCCCTCTCATAAACACGATTGAAGCTTCACTGCTGTGTAACAGTAAAGATTAATTTTAACAACACAGGCCTTAATCAAAAGAAAGCTTTAAGTGGAAGGAACCTTTTTACGATATAATCTGTAATAATCCTCTGACTTTATTAAGAGAAGAGAGGCACAGTGTCAACACAAACAAGCTCTGTGGTGAGGCTATACTGCTGCCTTAAAATGTTGATGCCATTGTGTGTATTCTGTTTGCTTTAATCCAGCTCTAAGATTGAGGACTGGGGAAAAGCTTTGCGATAGCACAGGACTGGATTTCTTTGCAAGCCATTGGAAGTCATTGCAGGGCATTTGCTTTCAATAAGATGCCCATCTGGACAGACAATCTCAACACTAGCATGCAGAGCAGAAGTTAAGGGCACTAAGAGGTCCTATAAAATAATGTATTATTTAAGCTATGGAGCCAAGGAGACATTTTTCAGTTTATAACTATAATTTATTTTCTCTTTCAGGTGGCAGAGTTTGGCAGGCCAGCAGACCTGGTACAGAAACCCAACTCTGCATTTGCAGCATTGTTGGCAGCAACTGGGAATAACTAACAATAATAAAACAGAGTGACAAGGATAACTCAGTTCACAAAGCCTGGATCCAAGAGACTGTGGAAGATAGTCTAAAGGATAGACTGTGTCTGCACTAGATCAGCATTCAATCGCTGCATTTCAGGGCATTAAGAAATGCATGCCTTATTATCTATTGGATTTGTGCTACACAGCAGTAAACCTCTCTTGCCTTAGGACTGTACATGATCGAAATTCTGTGGATTAAAACAAGCTGGAAGACTGTTGGCTACTTAATCACAGATCTCTGACACCTTTGTACTATAGTACTACAGACTCTATGCCAGTCAATATAATGGGATATGATGCTTTCATGTTTTGATAACGGTGAAGCATGTTTGTCCTGCAGGTGTAAAACAACCAAATACATTATCACTGTGTGGAATATTCGGGAAGGGCTAATTATTAAAATATATATTAAGTGACTGGAACAAACACATTTTTTAAATTAAACTAAGACAACGGCACTACCTCCAAAAATGCTACTATACATCACTTTTCTTATGTCGCCTTTTGAATGTGGGACCAGTTTCCGTTTTTAAGATGTTTACCAGTTTTCTATATTTATACAATAATTAAGAACAGGGTTCCCCTTATCATGCTTGACCTGCCTCACTGATCTACTGATCCTGCCATCAACCAATGTCCATCCCAGATGATGACATAGTTATTAGTTTTGTTCAGAATACCTTGACCGCAATGTTTGGATAAAGCACTGCATTGCTAATAAAAGTGAAAGCTACAAGAACACTTTAAAGTGAAGACATTTTAATTTCAGATTAAATTTGTAACCTGATGGATGTAAACAAATCTGAAAAATATTGTTAGAGAAAATTTTGATTTAAAACAGTTATCATTTTACATTAATATTGTTTTCTTGGATTTCTTTGACAATTGTTTTCCTCCCATTCCCTTATTTGTGTGTTGGTGGTTTTTGCCATTACCATGCTTCTACAGAAGTAGATTTCTCTTTTTTTCTTTTTCCATTTTTTGTGTTTGTGATGTTCATAGTACTTAAGAGATTTTCTCTAAGTCAAGAACATTTGGGGGCCGATTCCAATCCTGCAAAAAGGTCGTACGGAGCGTTTTCTCCGTACGACTCGTACTGGGTAAACTTTCCGTACAACCTAGGAAGTACGATTCGTACAGAAAGCCTATTTCCGTACGAAACGTACAAAAGACCATACGGGTCAAAAAAACCTACGAATCTGATCCGGAACAGCCTGTACGAGACGTCCGTATGTATTTAAGCAGCGTTTTACGCCCAGCAAGTACGATTCGTCCCTACGTCACTACGTACGGCTATTTTTTTACGGGAGCCAATAACAGCCGTAAAAGCTGAGTCCCCAGGGGTACGAGTCGTACAGGCATACACCCCCGTGCGTTGTGTATGTACACACCGTACCCCCAGCGCGTATGTATGCATCGTACCCCCAGTGCGAATGTACGCACCGTACATTTGCACTGGGGGTACGCACCGTACATTCGTACGGGGGGTACACACCGTACATTCGCACGGGGGGTACGCACCGTACATTCGCACGGGGGTATGTACCGTACATTCGCACGGGGGTACGCACCGTACATTCGCACTGGGGGTACAGTGCATACATACGCACTGGGGGTACGGTGCGTACATACACAATGCACGAGGGTGTATGCCTGTACGACTCGCACCCCAGGAACAGCTTTTCCTGAGATACGAGTCGTAAAGTCATTTCCCGTGTACGGGACGTTTTCCGTACGAATCGTACATCGGAAAGCCGGTCCGGATCGTACTTGTATGCTCGGACTGTATTTTTACGATTCGTACGGAAAAGTGTCCGGGTCTGTCTCGTACAACTTTTCCCGATACGATTCGTACGGATCGGCCCGATCCGTATGTATTTTTCCCGTACGAATCGTACTTCACAGGTCGGACGTGACTTGTACGATTCGTACGGAAAAAAATACGGATACGAGTCGTAAGGGAAAAAAAATACAGGATCGGAATCGACCCCTTAATAGCAACTGTTACTTTATGATCTTCAGACTCAAATGTTGAAAAAACTATCTAATTGGTGACCTCAGCTTCAAATCTGTTTTCTATTTGATAATCTTTAAATACCAGTGCACCCTTTAAGATTTTGTTAGTTTGGCTAATGACCTATCTGTCCTTCCAATTTATTATTTCCCTTAATTACTGCAGAAATGTAATTTTCCCCAAATTGTTTTGAAACTTAGCTGATGCTAATACTTTTCGTACCACATATTTACCTTCATTCATGCAAATATTAAACCAGAACCAGTTATAGGTTTCCATTGTCTGGCGGTGATAAGTTTAAACACTGTGGCTAATAGCATAGCAAACAACGGTGTGATAATCTTGAATGACATCATTCAACTCAAACATCAATGCACTGTCCTCTGAGATCACATTTATATACATTTTTCTCTAATATATCATTTCAAATCAAATGTTTGCTATTCTAGCACAATTTACAAACATATGAAGATGGAGAGTGTTTTTGATCCATAAAAAGGAGACTTGCTATTGTTCGGTCGAAATTTTCCAAATAACTTTTCTGATGGATACATCTGCCAGTGGATTCCTCACCTTGTGATTCCTCACCTTGTGAATATCCCCTGTGCCAGCATTCCACGGAATTTTTTCCCCAGCTCTCTACGCCGACGTGGACTTCATATTGCCTCGTCTCCGCTCGCGACTCCGTATGACGTCACCGGAGCCATAAGAGAGCCACATCGGCGTGATGACGTCAGTTCCCTTTTTTCCGCACCGTCGACGCGTAATGGTTTTCCAGCACCCTCCTGCTACTTTGTTGTCTTGCAGTGGGTTATTGTTTCTGGATTTACCATGTCTTCGACGAGGAAGTCAGGTTTCAAACCTTGTAGGGAATGTGGGGGTCACATGTCCATCACTGACCCCCACGAAGATTGTTTATGGTGCCTTTCATTGGACCATGATGTGGACGACTGCTCCAGCTGCAGAAAGATGAATCCCAAGGCCCTGAAAGAGAGCGAAGCGAAACTCTTCATGGCCAAGGCAAAAAAGGAAAGGAGAGGTAGGAAGAAGGAGAAGTTGAAGCCGGAGTCGTCGACTTCGCACTCTTCGAAGACACAAAAAGAAGAGGAAGCATAGCTCTCGGCGCCGATCGTTGAAGAGTAAGGCTTTGAGGTCGCCGTCGCCTCGATGTTGAAGTAAGAAATGTATTTCTCTTTTGCCTTCCCCTTCTCCTCGTGTGTCTCCGGAGAAGACACCTTCGCCCAGGTTGACTCCGGTGCAGTCTCCGGCGCAGTCACCGGCGCCAGTGGACTCTCCTGTTTCCGACGCCGAGCCGGAGCAGGTGGAAGATCTTTCTCCAGTGCCAGCTGAACCTGCGGCTCCAGTTGAGGATACTTCGGCTCCGGCTGTAGCTACTCCTCGACCGGATTCAGGGTCTAACCCATACCCGCATTTCCCGACTCCGGGCGCCGATCCGACGCATTTCCTCAATGCTATGTATGGGGTTTTCCAAAGAGCTGCCTTCCCATCCGGCGCACCTTCTGCTCCCGGGGGTCCAATGGCGTATACTTTGGGCATGCCGCAACATTATTCTCAGGCACCTTTCATGCCCTTCTTGCCGATGGCTCCTTAATGGCAGCTCCCGGCGCCGTCTGGAAATCCATCCACCCGGCCTCGACTGCATCGTTTGCCTTCTTCGGAGCCTCCCTCGACGCCGGTGCCGACTCCATCTGCGCTGCGCCCGGCGCCGCCTACTCCTCCGGCGCCGCCGACTCCACGTTCGGTGCCGCCGACTCCGCGTACGGCGCCGCCGATGCCGTGCCCTCGAATCCGTTCTCGGAGAGAGGCTCAGAGGATTATGGAGGAGGAACGATATAGGGAGGAAGTGGAGGAAGGTGAAGTTGGTGATTCCACTGAAGAATTTGAGGGCATTCAGGATGCAAGTGGACTTAATACTACTCCAGAATGGGAGCATTCTTCTGCCAGATCTTCTCCTCCACAAGAGTTGGCTCCTTATCATTTAGTCATCAGGAAGACTGCAGAGTTGTTAGACTTACAGTTGCCTTCTGCAGAGTATAAGCCAAACCTTTTAACTGAAGTCCTTCATTCACCATCTTCCATTGTTGAGCCCTTGTTGCCCTTTAATGAGGCTATTTTAGATCCTGTTATGGACGTTTGGCGCAAGCCGCTTTCTTCACCTGCAGTCTCCAGATAAGTGGCAAGGAGGTATAGAGTAGGTCCGGGGGACCCGAGCTTCCTTTCCTCTCACCCTTCACCAGAGAGCCTTGTAGTGCAAGCTTCCTGCTCGAAGCAATCTTCAGGCGCCTTCCCTCAAGCACGAGCTGATAGGGACTTTAAAAAGATCGAACAATCAGCTAAGAAGGTCTTTTCATCTGGAAGCATGGCGCTTAAGTCAACTAATGCCACTTGCTTATTGGGGCGCTACATTCATGCTTTGATGGACTCAGTGAAGCAGTTAGCCCCTAAACTGCCTCAAGAGGAGAAGGCCTCTTTTATGGAGGTTGTTGTGGATACTCAAGTTGCCGCTAGGCAAGTTATTCAGTCGGGCCTAGATACGGCTGATTCTGTGGCTAGGATTATGGGATCTTCAATAGCCACTAGAAGGCAGGCTTGGCTTCGTTCTTCGGGCTTCTCTGCTGATGTTCAGGCCACTTTAGTCGACTTACCCTTCGATGGGGAGAAGCTTTTTGGGGAAAAAGCTGATACTGCCTTGCAAAGATTTAAAGATAGCAGGGTTACTGTGAGATCTTTGGGTTTGCAGACGTCGGCTAAGGGGTTTGGCTTCTGGAAGTACAGAGGATTTGGGAGGCCATCCTTTCGTTCCTTCCATCAACCTCAGCAACAGCAGCAACAGCAGCAGCAAAATCCTCTCTATAGATCTATAGATCATATAGAGGAAGACAAAGGGGCCGAAGAGGTTCTGGTCGCAATCCCTCCTCATATTCAGCCTCCTCTGCTCCCAATGAAGCTTCAGGGAAGCAGCCCTAGATCCCCTATCCTAGAACATGTGAGATCTGTGGGAGGTCGGGTGTCCCACTTTCTGCGAGGTTGGAAATCGATCACGACGGACCTTTCGGTTTTAAACCTCGTGGAGAATGGCTACGCCCTTCCCTTTCGGGAGTTTCCTCCCCCTTATCCTCATTGCCAGGGTTTTTGCTCAGAGGACCATCTTCTTCTTCTGCAGAAGGAGGTTCTTACATTGTTAAAAAAAGGTGCGATAAAGGTGGTTCCACATCAGGAAAGGGGTCAGGGATGCTCCTGATTACCAAAAAGGACGGCAGATTGCGTCCAATCCTGGACCTCCGAGTTTTGAATTTTTACCTGAAACAGGAGAAATTCAAGATGCTAACCCTTGCTCAGGTTCTTCAAACGTTGCAGCAAAGAGACTGGATGGTGTCGATCTAGTTGCAGGATGCGTATTTCCACATCCCAATCCTGAAGTCGCACAGGAAGTATCTCCGTTTTACAGTTGGGTCGCAACACTACCAGTTTGCGGTTCTCCCGTTTGGTCTTACTACTGCACCTCGAGTCTTCACCAAGGTGATGGCAGTGGTGACTGCTCATCTCAGGAGGTCGGGGATTCCGGTTTTCCCCTACCTGGACGACTGGCTTCTGAAAGCAGAGTCCCCAGAGATGGTGCAACGTCATCTGCAGGTAACATCTCAACTGTTATTCGACTTGGGTTTTTCAATCAATGTGCCCAAATCTGACCTGGTGCCCTCTCAACGCAACCTGTTCATAGGGGCGGTACTGGACACTACTGTGTGTCAAGCATTTCCTCCTCCACAAAGAATTCTCGACATTCAGGAGATGATACCTTTATTCCACAATGGAGCGGTTGTTCCAGTTCTGAAGGTCCTTCGCCTGCTCGGTCTGTTCGCCTCCTGCATTCTGTTGGTCAACCATGCACGCTGGCACATGAGGGCACTCCAGTGGTGTCTTCGCAGGTAGTGGTATCAGCACAACGGAGATCTCAGGGAGTCGATCAGGATCTCCAGAGAAGCTGCAGCGGATCTGTCTTGGTGGAATGTGGAGGGCAACCTGTCTCAAGGAAACCCCTTTCATCTTCCTCCTACGGTGGCCACAGTAATATCGGATGCCTCCACCCTAGGGTGGGGTGCTCATCTGGGGATCTGGAGATCAAGGGTCTTTGGTCTTCAGAGGAAAGATTGTCTCATACCAATCTTCTAGAATTGCGGGCGGTACGTTTGGCGCTCAAGGCCTTCCTCCCTTCCCTTCGTGGTCAGTTGGTACAAGTCCTAACGGACAATACTACCGCGATGTGGTATGTCAACAAGCAGGGAGGAGTAGGGTCGTACCGTCTCTGCAGAGAGGCATTGCGGCTCTGGTCCTGGGCTCAGGACCATCAGATTTGCTTGATGGTGAATCATCTGGCCGGGGTGCTGAACGTACGTGCGGACAGTCTCAGTCGACAGTTTTCCGCCGACCACGAGTGGAGGCTTCATCCAGAGGTGGGGGACTCCTCGGGTGGACCTTTTTGCCACTCTCGACAACGCGCATTGCCCGTCATTCTGCAGTTTCCAGTTTTCGATGCAGGTGGCGTTGGGGGAGGCGTTTCAGTTGAGTTGGGGCTCACAACTCCTTTACGCGTTTCCTCCCATACCCTTGATTCCTCGGGTTCTGAGGAAGATTCGCCAAGACCGGGCCCAAGTTATATTGATCGCCCTAGATTGGCCAAGAAGGGTGTGGTACACAGATCTACTTCACCTTTCAGCGCACCCTCCGCTCCGTCTCCCTCTCAGGACAGACCTCCTCTCGCAGTCGGAGGGGCAGGTTCTACACCCCCACCTCAAGAGCCTGCACCTTCATGCCTGGAGATTGAACGGGGCAACCTGAGTTCTTTTTCTCTCCCGTCTGATGTGGTGGATGTTATTTTATCGGCCAGGCGACACTCCACCATGTCTATTTACTCCTACAGGTGGTCTAAGTGTGTAAAATGGTGTAGAGAGAGATCCATTGACCCTTTAAAAGCCCATGTTTCCAATGTGCTTCAGTTTGCTCTTTCCTTGGCTCAGCAAGGTTGTGCTGTGGCCACGGTTAAGGGCTATATATCAGCCTTATCGGCTTTTCTGTGTCTTCCAGATCAGCCGTCGTTATTTAAGTCTCCTATTGTTTTAAGATTTATCAAAGGTCTTACTAACAGGTTTCCACATACTCCCTTTGGAGGCACGGAAAAAATGGGTGGAACTGACGTCATCACGCCGACGTGGATCTCTTATGGCTCCGGTCACGTCATATGGAGTCGCGAGCGGAGCCGAGGCATTATGACGTCCACGTCGGCGTAGAGAGCTGGGGAAAAAGTTCCGTGGAATGCTGGCGCAGGGGATATTCACAAGGTGAGGAAACCACAGGCAGATACTGTATCCACCAGAAAAAGCGTTACCGAAGGTAAGTAACTTGTTCTTTGGGGAGAATTTTAGAGAATTACTACACAGAAGTAATAAAGGGACAGTAAACAGAAATGACAAAAAAGAAAATAAGAATAAAGCAGGTGAACGTATCTGTCGTTCTATAGAATTTGTGACAACGAGACTAAGTCATACATGTGCTGACAGACCCGTTAGCAATACAAACAGTGACATATTGATTAGCATGTGCAATAATACAGTAGTACATATGCCAGTTTAAGAATATCAAGTACATTCTATTTTACGTTAGATCCTGCTATACAACAAGTAAATAATATAAAAAAAACAATGGCTCGTGGTATTGATCAAAAGGTGCACTTGAAGGATATCTGCAGAGGGCATTCAAGGTAATTATAGAGCATTGTTCGGCTAGAATTTTATAATCATCATATATGCCCCCTGGCGAGTCGAGTAATAAAGGTTATCATGGAGGTTTAAAGATGACAGAGGATGAATCTATAGCATTCCATATTTTCCTGTGGGCTGGGCGCCACAGGGAAAGTTGTAGAGCAGTCTTGTCGGCGCCTCTCAAAAATATTAGCCACTCCTGTCACATCTTGAAAGAGATTAATTTGAAGTTCTTCCAATTACCCAGAAATATTTTGCACGCAGGGTGAGCATTAAATCAAGTAGGTCCCGTTCATTGTCTGTTTTGTATTTGTGGGTCTAAGTATCCTAGCAAAATATATGAGAATTCTCTATTTGGTCTGATGTGTAGAGTATGTGTTATATACTCGTAAACCTTATCCCATAATGCTTGCGAGATCGGGAAATGCAATAGCATATGTGGTAGGTCTCCTACGTGAGAGTCACAGTTCCAGCATTGGGGTATTGAAGTAGATTAAGCTTGTGGCATTTAGCTGGTGTCCAGTAGGCTCTATTTATAATCATATATTTCATTTGAGAGAGTGTGGGCGAGACCTTATTCTTAAAGGGAGTCATATGTATGCGTTCCCAGTTAAACTCAATAGATTTGGTATTGGGTTCCGCTTCCCACTTCTTTTTGTTGACTGTAAGGTTCTTACATGGTTCAGACCGGAGTAATTTATATATGCTTGACACCGCATGACCGCTCTTAAGCTGCTGGGATAACCTAAAGGGCAGAGAGGGACCGACCAATCTTATAGAATGTTTAGGTATTTGGACTTTAAGTTTCAGAAATTCATACATGTCCATGTTAGTCAATTCCTTCTCTATTTGTAGCTCTGCGAAAGATTTAGGAGCGGTGTCCTTGTATAAGTCTTGGATAAGGTTAGCACTTTTCTGTGACCAGTCCTGCCAGAAGATTCAGTTGCCATCTATTCTTAGTTTGGGGTTATACAAAATTGCGGCCATGTTAGATTTGTCGAGTTTAATAGTGGAGTGCGCTTCTAGGTGCGAGAGCGCCTGTTTTGTGTTCTGGATAATATATTTGGAATGCTGAAAGATAGACTTGTTCATAGTCATGATAGCAGTAAGGGGGATACCCTTAATTAGGTTTGCTTCTACTTCCAGCATAGGGGACCATAGTGTGTGTTCTCTACAAACCGAGCTGCCACTTGTTTGCAGAGAAAGGTTAGATTAGAACACTTGTAAAGCGCATGGCTGCCTCGGCAAAGAAGCGTCCCAGCGCTGGAGCAAGACTAGGCAGGTCACAAGTCCAAGGGGTTAGACCTGAGAATAGAGCCAGGTCTTCACAAGACGTCTGAAGGCCTGATGGTAAGGGTTACTGTGAATGTGTAGGTGGATAGAATTCCAAAGAGCGGGGGCCAGACGTCTAAAGGAGCGGCCACCAGATCAAGTTCTGCGTATGCGAGGGATAAGTGCAAGACACTGGTTCGCCGAACGCAGTGCACGCGGTGGGGTGTACAGAGTGCATAAATCCCCTAGAATGTCTGGGGCGCTTCCTGTCAGTATCTTATGCTTGATGCAGAGCGTCTTAAAGCAAACACGCTGTCCGAGGGGCAGCCAGTGTAGGCGACGGAGGAGATTAGAGGCATGGCTGAATTTAGGGAGGGCAAAGATAGCGCGTGCTGTCGCGTTCTGAACCCGCTGCAATCTATTAAGCACAGATTTATTAGAGCCGAGAAGAAGCACATTGCAGTAGTCCAGGCGGGACAGGATAGAAGCTTGAATGATCAACTGGCGTGTTTGGGCATCAAAAAGACCCAAAATAAGTCTGAGGCCGCGCAGTAGTCGAAATCACTTCCCTGCCACTGATTTGGCATGTGTTTCAAAGTTGAGGTTTTTGTCAAATATGAAACCCAAATTTTTCACCACAGGTTTAGGGTCAGGGGGGTCACCAAGTGCCGGGGGCCACCATTCATTCGTCCAAAGATGTGACTCTTTGCCAACCAGGAGAATCTCCAATTTGGTGGAGTTCATTTGCAGAAAGTTAGCTGTCATCCATTCTGCGATAGCAGAGATATATTCTTTAAATGTTATCTTGTCTTGATTGGGATTATTGGACAGGGCAATCACCAGTTGGGTGTCGTCGGCGTATGACACCAGGGAGATTCCTCGTGCTTTGGCCATCCATGCCAAAGGGCTCGTATATATATTGAAGAGCGTAGGGCTCAGTGCAGAGCCCTGGGGAACCCCGCAGCGGAGAGGGTGGACATGGGAAAAGAAAGGGGGAGAGGTCACTTGGAAAGTCCGGTCGGCCAAGAAAGAGGAAAACCACGATAGAGCTTTATTTCCAATTCCTATCTCCTCCAAACGGAGGAGCAGGATTTCATGGGACACCGTATCAAATGCCGCGCTTAGATCCAGCAGCACCAGAGCTGATGTACTGCCGGCATCTAGCGCGGATTTGAGTTGTTCTACCACAGCCAATACAGCCGACTCGGTACTGTACCGTGGTCGAAACCTGTTCTGTGAACTCTTGAGTATATGATTGGTTTCTAGGAAGTACGTTAGCGTAGAGTTCACGTGTGCTTCCAGGATTTTAGAGAGAAAAGGAAGCAGTGAAATTGGGCTGTAGTTTTCCGGTTTAGAAGTGTCAAGTGTTGGTTTTTTGAGTAGAGGAACCACTTTTGCATGCTTCCATGACTTAGGCATCACCGCTGTGGAAAGGGATAAAGTAACTCCAGACACTCAGGTAGAAGACCTTGTTGAATTTTCCTGAAAGCATCTGGTTTAAGGGGGTCATCTGGAGATCCTGATTTGATTTTGACCACTAATCTCTCTAGTTCATTCAGGGGGATAGAGGGAAGTGATGCGAGAAGGACAGTCTCAGGGCCGATGTGTGCATTCTTCCCACAAACACTGGAGGATGTACCATGATCGAACTTTTGGTAGATATCTTCGACCTTCTTCAAGAAGAAGGTCACCAGCTCCTCACAGTGTTGGTTGGAGGAAATAATATTGCCTGATTCCGCAGGGGAGGAAATCAAATCCTTCAGTAGAGAGAATACAGTTTTGCTGCGATTGGTGCTTGTGTTAATCAAGCTAGAGTAGTGAGCTGCTCTGGTTTTGCGCACCAGCTTATGATAGGATTTAATAGCCGCTCTGTATAATGCTTTGGCCCGGGGGTCATATGATCTCCTCCAAGATCTTTCCAGGATCTTGCAGTTCTTCCTGGCAAGGGTTAGGTCTTCATTGAACCAGGCGTAGGACCGGGTGCTTTTAGAGTGAGTGAGTTTGAGGGGAATGCGTGTGTCTAAGGCTTGGATTATCCACCTTTGCAAGAGCGCGTCAGCCTCTTCCATGTTGTTGGATCTTACCAGAGGCTTTGCGCTCAAGGCTGTGAGGTCTGCTTGATTCAATTTATGCCAGGGCCGTTTTAGTGAGGGATGTTAATTAGGCTGGGACTTGTGGCCAGCTATCGTTAGCCGCATTAGGATGAGAAAATGATCTGTCCAGATCATAGGAAGCGGTGATAGAACTTCCAGTGACTATAGGTTAGAAAAAATAGGGTCAAAGAGATGTCCGGCTCTAGGCATAGCACTGGGGGCCAGTTGAGTTAGCTGACAGGCTGCCAAGTCCCCTAAAAGGCTGAGAATCTCCAAGGATTCTTGCAGCTCTAGATGGAGATTCAGATTGCCTATAATGTTAAAATTGGCAGTCTGGAGAGCTAGTACTAGAACAGCATTTATCAAGGCTTCTCTAAAGGTTTTTGATGGGCCAGGAGGTCGATAAATGAGGAGGCCAGAGAAGGTGAAGTTTGCGCTCAATGTGGTTTTAAAAAGTACACTCTCACAGTCGGGGAGATCTAGGGGGGACAGACTACAAGAGTGGGCTGATTTGTAAATGATCGCGATACCACCCCCTCTCTCTCCAGTTATGTTTATGCTACTTATAGCATAGCCTGTAGGAAGGGCAAGTTCTGGTATGGCCACAGAGGACTCTCATAGCCAAGTTTCCGTTAGGAAAAGGATCTCAGGTGAGTGCTCGTGAAGGAGATCGAACACCTCAGCATGATGTTTAGGCAGTGAACGACAGTTAATGCTCAGAAGAGTATATGTCGATATCCTAGGGCCAGAAGGTGTAGAGTGCTTCAAGGGAAACAATCTAAAATTACAATGTTCGCAGAGGGAAGGGCAGTCATCTGGAGCCCAGCTATGAGTCCCACAGGTATCTTCTCTATGTAGAGCCCGTAGTTCTTTGCCGGAGTAACTAAATCTTTGGGCTTTAGAAGGGGCAGAGTCCCTGGCTCCAGGCAACGTCCAGGCGCAGACGGGCTTACCTTAGAAGCGCCTATGGCGCGCCAGTGGCGCGTCCTCGCAGCGGCGTGCATTTAAAGCCACGGGAGCTCAGCAGGCTCCGCCCGTGCTGCGCGCTGATTGGCTAGGAGCCAACCAATCAGCGTGAGAGAATACTAAATCAGGAAGTATGAGCAACCAACACGGATAGTGCAGAAACGTGTGGGAAGGCTAAGACAGGTTTTCCTTTTTTTTTTTAAAGTGGAGGGTGCAGTAGGCATAAATTGTGAGTGCAATTAAAAGAACTTAAAAACAATTCAAACAATCGTTCCCCCAACAATTCCCCAATCAAGTCACCGTTCAGTCAGCCAGAAAGGCTGTTTGATAATTTCTAAAGTTTGGGAGACCAGTCCCTCCTCTATTTTTGGCCTGTTTGAGTTTTGCCAGCAATATTCTAGCTTTCTTCCCTTGCAATAAAAAATTAGAAAAATCCTTATCAATTTTCTTCAGGAAGTCTTCTGACAAAATCATAGGGAGTGCACTAATAAGATAGTTGATAAGTAGCGATTTCATCATTGTAATTGATTCTACCCTTCCCCACCATGATAGAGATTTTGGTGACCATCCATCTAGTAGTTCAGAGATTTTCTTGGATATGGAGTTTTCATTATCTTGTAGATCATTAGTGAATAGCAGACCCAGATATTTAATTGGTCCGGTTGCCATGCCTGACCTTTGTCCCCCAGGATGTTCTTACCACCCATGGAATTAAGAAGCTTGACTTCCGTTATATCTTTATTAAGCGTATAGCCTGAGACTTCAGCAAACTCCTGTATCATGTTCATAAGGGCTGAGATAGCCGTCTCAGCCTCCCACGAGACTACCAGAACATCGTCTGTGTATGCGGCCACTTTCAAAATTGCGCTTCCAAATTCTATCCCTGGTATTACATTTTCTCTCAAGTGTTGAGGAAACGGCTCTATAGCTAATATGAAAAGTGATGGGGAGAGAAGGTATCCTTGCCTGGTGCCTTGTCGTAGTGATAGGGAAGAGGAAACTGCACCCCATGCCCTAACTTTGGCTCTAGGTTCATGAAATAGTGCCATGATAATTCGTATTAGTGAGTCTCCCAAGATGAACCTTTCTAGTGTCATTCGCAAGTATGCCCAGTCAACCTTGTTGCGTCTAGGGTGATAGCATCAGTTGGGGAGTCAATTAGCTTAGCTTTTTCAATTGCATGGCAGAACATTCTAGTATTATCATTAGAGAGCCTATGTTTAACGAAACCTACTTGTGATGGGTGAATGAGTTTACCTATCTGTTTTTGCAACCCGAGAGTCAGTATCATAGTGTACATTTTGCAGTCAAGGTTTATTAGTGAAATCGGCCTATAATGTTTTGTGAGGAGTGGGTCTTTACCTTCTTTTGGGATGACTGTTATGATTGCCTCTGCTGGAGTGCCTGTGATTGCAAACTGTTGATATAGGTTCAAGAGAGGTTGTCTTAAGTGGCTGGCAAATGTTTTGAAGATGGTGGTGTTATATCCGTCTGGGGCTTTGCCAGATTTTAGTTTTTTAATAGCGGTGTCTACTTCTTGGAGGGTAATAGGACCGTTGATGGAGCTCATCTCTTGGACAGATAAGGTGTTGCAAGAAATATTGTCTAGGATTTCCTTATTCCTCATGTGATTCAGTTTGGTGTTGGTGTCATACAGCCTTTGATTGAATTTGTGGAACTTATCAGCTATAACTGAAAGAAACAGTTAGTTATAGATTCCTTACCTTAGAATTACCCCCAGGTACCAGACTGGATCCGGAACGTTTTTTCGTCAGCAGTACCCCTGCGTGTCGTAAGGTGGTGCCGGTCGACTCCGCGTTCATTGTAGGTGTCGTGGTTGCCGGGATGACATCACGGAAGCTACATAGACGCCGCCCTCGTGCGCTGATGTCAGTTCTTTTGTTTTCCGCGCCAGCAAGCGCAGATCCGGAGAGAGGGGTACCCCCAGTCACTTTTTGACTGACTTTTTATCGACTTTTGTTGACATCGTTTTTTGAGTCCATCAACTCCTGGTGCACGAGGGATACCCAGCTTCAAGGCTTGCGGTTCCTGTAGCGGACTGATGTTGGTGATACATCGCACCGCGTGTGCCTCTTCTGCCTAGAGCGCGACCATGACCCCAAGTCATGCTCCGACTGGCGGACCATGAATCTGAAGTCTTTGTGGGAGATCCCAAAAGCTTCTCAAGGCCTGGCAGTTGGCTCCACGCCATTCAAGGTCTGGTCGCATAGGAGGTCGAGGGACCAGTCTTGGAGCCATCATCACTCCTCATCCAAGTCTTCGCATTCGAAGTCAGGTAAGTCGAAGCACAAGAAGAAGTCGAAGAAGCATCTTCACTCTTCGACTTCTCCCCGTCCGTCGGATGGCGCAATGAGGGACACGGGTGGTGCCCCTCCCGTGGCTCTGTGTGCAGAACCCAAAGGACCAACTCCGGGATTTCCTCCCTTCCCGGGACCCGGAGCGACCGCTGCCCAGCTTCGTCAGTTTTATGAAGCGATGAATGCCATCTCTGGGCAGCCCGACTCCGCCGGCGCCCCTCTGGGCCGGTGGACTAGGTTGGGGGCCCTGGGCCTTCTACGCTGGCAGCTCGGGCTTCAGCACCGCAGGGCCCCCCGGGATCCGGGCCTGGATCCGTATCGAAGCTGGTCAACCTTGTGACTCCTCCCCCGGCGTCGATTCTACCGCCCCCGGATGACCCCACTTTCCTCTCCCAACACTTCACCCCTGAGAGCTTGGTGGCCCAAGTCTCCACTTCCAAGGGCAGATTCCCTACCGCTCCACCTTATAAGGAATCCAAAAAGCTGGACCATCTTGGGAAGAAGATGTTTTCTTTCTCAATCTTGGGACTGCGGTCTGTAAACACCGCATGTCTGCTGGGCAAACATTAGGTATGGTTGCAAGGAAAAAGTAGCCAGAAATAATTGGTTCTTATGTACACTAGGTTTAGTTCAACAGTTAGTCTAGATTCCTCAAACATCGTAAGACACATCTTGTTTAAAGCTGCAGTGCTCACAGTGAGGACTTGAGGTAACGTTTTGGGCGTGTCTGCTCAGTTAAGCGGCGGTTGTGCAATAGTGCAGCGGAGAGACTGCTCGGGCCCCAGCGAGCCCAGAATTTTCAGTAGCTGGACCAAACCCTCCCCAATAGTGTTTTCTGGGCGGGTGCCATGGTGGCAGTAGAAGCTCTGCGGTGTGCAGTGTGCTTATGATTCAAGGGCACCCAGAGTATTTTGCTTCCAGTGTCTGGGGTGGCACAGAGCATCATGAGAAACAGGTGAGCGCGCGCCACGCTTAGAGCCCCAGGCCTACGTGCCTCTATTCTGCTGAACGGGGGACCCACGTCTGAGCCAGGTTGGGTCTATATTTTGACTATTTGGATCTTCACTGCCTGCTGAGAAATCTCACTGCCCCTCGCTGGACTTAGGCAATCATACTAGCCTTAAAGTATTTTTGGTCCTCAGTGTAAGGGGGCCTGAGACTAATTCTGCTGACCATTGCGGCCTCCTGTTGTACCGGGTGCTGGATCTGTGGCCCGACCAGCTGTGAGGACTATTGGGAAAGGCACCAGAGAACTATTTGAGCTGGCTAGAGGATATAGGAGGCTGTTGGAGACCCATAAGTTGGTTGTTTGATTATATCCAATAGTTCATATCATGCGGCCCTTACACATGGAGAAGTTGAAGATAGTTTGTAAGTATCCTGGTGTGGCGGCCAGTAGATCTACCACTGCCAGAGGGTAGATTGCTGTATGTGACAGAAGCAGACACTCTTGGGTGTGGTGCAGTTTGCTGCCCTGCTACTCCCTTTGTTACCTCAGCCACTCTCAAGTCACTGGCTTCTAATTACTGGCCATCAGCATTCTTCAGTTACGTTTTACCTTTCTCCTTTAATATTTTGGCCACTGCCTGACTTTCTTCTGCAGGCACTGTATTTAAGCGTTAAACTGCCAATAGGAGAGAGGTTGAGACCTTAGGTCATGAAGCCTCTAAGGAAAATAATGGCAGCACAAAAGTTAAGATTTGGTTGCCTGCTCTATGGTAGGGCATGTGCGAAAACCAAATCAAACCCACTGAGGAATAAAGATGCCTCTGCTATACTGTCGAACTGAGAAAATGTGATATTTGCTCTTTGGGAAAAGTGGAAGGAACTTCAGAAGGAGTCAAACTCGTTGATGGAACCAAGGGGAGGGGTCAAATAAGAATGTGCAACCCAAGGACCTGAATAGATCTGAAGGGACATCTTAGCTGCAGTAGGAGAGGTTACATTCAAGCCCAAGACCGCGTGTGATCCCTTCGCAGAACGATGCCTCAAAGTCCCTTGGGGGCCCTGCTAGGTCACCTTTAACATGTCCTCTCCCTTGTTGCCCCCTCAGAGCTCCCTTTATCAGCCTCTGAGGCGGAGGCCAATCCCCATATAATCCACTGACATGACACTCCTAATCAATTATTGGAAAAATTGTGGGTGGAAGATTACACTCTGCCAGACCAGGATTTAGATTTATGCAGGAGATATGGTTTACAAGACAAGAGTGAAGATTATCAGTCTGAGGGACGCCATCCGCTATTGCACCCATTGGATTGCAACTCTTCAGCAGTACTCCATCAAATCACCCTTCTTTGATAACTCACCTGTCTGCAACCCCTGACCGTGATGTAAGCGGTATACAATCTTCCTATACACCAGACCAAGAGCTAAAGGTGCCAACCTCCCTTTGATGTTTGAAAAGGCTTTTATCCACAATTTTAGAGCACCAACGTTCTAAAACGCAGATGCCTAAGTGCCCCTCTACTTTTTTCCCCATAAATCTCTGATCTACCTGGTTATCTGACTCAGACTAAGGGTATAGCTAAAGTAATTAGGGGAAAGTCTATTGTCTGCTTACTACATGCGTATGATATAATAATTTTTAATCGTACCCCAAGGGGGTTAAATAGCCGCATGCAGGCATTGCAACATGATGCCGACATCCATCATTTAAAGATCAACATAACCAACAGCAAAGTCATGTTTTTATGGGAGGAAGAAGCCGAAACACAGAAACTTCACTTGGTCGTTAGGGGCCCACAAGTTAGAAATTGTGAATTCATACACTTTTTTGGGGACGATAATTTGCAGAACTTTAAGTGAAAATGCCCATGTGTAAAATAACATGAGTAAAGCCAATTCTGATGGATACATCTGCCAGTGGATTCCTCACCTTGTGAATATCCCCTGCGCCAGCATTCCACGGAACTTTTCTTCCCCAGCATTCCACGTCGACGTGGGCGACGTCACAATACATCGGCTCCGCACGCGACTCCGTACGACGTCATCGGAGCCATAAGAAGCCCACGTCGGCGTGGTGACGTCAGTTCCCTTTTTTCCGCGCCGTCGACGCGCAACGGTTTTTTCCCAGTGCTCTCTAGATACTTTGTAATCTAGTGGTGTATTCTTGTTAAAATCGGAATGTCTTCGACGAGGAAGTCGGGCTTTAAGCCCTGTAGGGAGTGCGGAGGCCTGATGTCCATGACGGATCCGCATCAGAATTGTTTATGGTGTCTCTCTTCTGATCATGATGTGGATGAGTGCGGGTGCTGTAGGAGCATGAATCCTAAAGCACTGAAGGAGAGGAAGACCAAACTCTTCATGAAGAAGATCGGTGAGGAGAAGAGAGGGAGGAAAAAGGAGAAGTCCAGGCGGGAGTCTTCGACTTCGAGGTCGTCGAAGTCGAAGAAGCACCATAAGAAGAGGAAGCATTCTTCTCGGCGTCGGTCCTCGAAGTCTAAGAGGTCGAGGTCGGCTTCGCCTCGTCGACGTCAGAGCAAGATCTTGTCTCCTTCGCCTTCTCCGGATAAGTCTTCGAAGTCTCCCTCTCTGAAGCGGACTCCGGCTCGTTCCCCGACGCCGTCTCCGGCGCCGTCCAAGGCTTCGACTCCTGGTCGGGTGGAATCTGATGTGGAGCAGGAGCAGGAAGAGTCTGTCCCGGTGCCTGATGACTCCGTGGTTCCGGTGGAGGATTCGGAGGAGCCGACGCCGGTGGCTCCACAGGAGGATATAGGGGCAGTTCCTTATCCCCAGTTCCCGGCTCCAGGTACGGATCCTTCGGGATTTCTGAATGCCATGTATGGCATTTTTCAGAGAGCATCCTTCCCATCCGGAGCACCAGCAGGTCCCGTGGGTCCGATGGCGTTTTCTCTGGGAGTACCGCAGCAATATGCTCAGGCTCCTTTTATGCCTTTTATGCCGATGGCGCCTTCTTGGCAGTTTCCGGCGCCGGTTGGGAATCCGGCTCGACCTCGGATGGATGGTCAATCTTCGGAGCCTTCTTTGACGCCGAGGCCGACTCCTTCGACGCCGCATCCGGCGCCGCCGACTCCACCTGTAGCGCCTCCGACGCCGATGCCTTTGGCTCCACCGACGCCGCGTACGACGTCGACGACGCCGGCTCCCCGGAATCGATCGAGGCGTGAAGCCCAAAGGGTTTTGGAGGAGGAAAGATTTCGTGCTGAGGTGGAAGAAGGTGAGGTCGACTCTTCTTCGGACGAGTTTGGAGGTATAGAGGTGGCAAGTGGTTTGGATACCACCCCGGAGTGGGAGCATGCTTCTGCAAGGTCTTCTCCACCACAGGAATTGGCGCCCTACCATGTTGTGATCAAGAAGGCCGCGGAGTTGTTAGATCTGCAGCTGCCCTCTGTGGAATACAAGTCCAATCTGCTCACAGAGGTGTTGCACTCCCCGGCGTCGGCTTCTGAGCCTTTGCTACCTTTCAATGAGGCTCTCTTGGAACCAGTATTGGAGGTGTGGAAGAAGCCTCTGTCAGCTCCAGCAGTTTGCAGGCAGGTGGCAAGGAGATACAGGGTTGCGCCAGGAGACCCGGATTTTTTATCCACGCATCCTTCTCCGGAGAGCCTAGTGGTGCAGGCTTCATGTTCTAAACATGCTTCGGGTGCTTTCCCCCAATCTCCTGCTGATAGGGAGTCGAAGAAAGTTGATCAGGCGGCCAAAAAGTCTTTCTCCTCAGGAAGTATGGCATTGAAGTCATCAAATGCTACGTGCTTGCTGGGGCGTTATGTTCATGCCCTGATGGACTCTATAAAGACTCTGGCCCCTAAGTTACCTGAGGGGGATAAGTCGTCCTTCATGGAGGTTGTGGCGGACACTCAGGCAGCTGCCAGGCAGGTGATCCAGTCTGGGCTGGATACGGCGGACTCTGTGGCGAGAATTATGGGGTCGTCCATTGCCGCAAGGAGACAAGCTTGGCTCCGTTCCTCAGGGTTTTCTGCGGATGTCCAGGCCACGCTGGTGGATCTGCCCTTTGATGGACAAAAGTTGTTTGGGGAGAAGGCAGATTCTGCTCTTCAACGTTTTAAGGACAGTAGGTTAACGGCGAAGTCCTTGGGTCTGCAGGTTCCTGTGAGAGGTTCAACTTTCCGTAAGGTTAGGGGATTCGGAAGGTCATCCTTTCGCTCCTTCCGACAGCCACAACAACAGCAGCAACAACAGCAGCAGAATCCCCTCTATCGCTCCTATAGAGGGAAGCAAAGGGGTCGGAGAGGTTCTGGTCGTAACCCCTCTTCTTCCTCCTCCTCCTCTGCTCCAAATGAGGCTTCAGGGAAGCAGCCCTAGATCCCCCATCCCGGATCATGTAAGACCTGTGGGGGGTCGGGTGTCCTACTTTCTACGGGGTTGGAAATCTGTTACAACCGACCTTTGGGTTTTGAACCTCGTAGAGACTGGGTACGCCCTTCCCTTTCGGGAGTTTCCTCCCCCTTACCCTCCTTGCCAAGGTTATTGCTCGGAGGACCACCTGCTTCTCCTGCAGAAAGAAGTTCTGGCCTTGTTTCAGAAGGGCGCAATAGAGGTGGTTCCGGAGCAGGAAAGGGGTCAGGGATGCTACTCCCGGTATTTCCTGATCCCCAAGAAGGACGGCAGATTGCGTCCGATTCTGGACCTCAGAATCTTGAATTTTTACCTGAAACAGGAGAAGTTCAAGATGCTGACCCTTGCGCAGGTTCTTCAAGCGTTGCAGCAAGGAGACTGGATGGTGTCGCTCGACTTGCAGGACGCGTACTTCCATGTCCCAATCCTGAAGTCGCACAGGAAGTATCTCCGTTTTACGGTTGGGTCGCAACATTATCAGTTTGCGGTCCTCCCGTTTGGTCTTACTACTGCACCTCGAGTCTTCACAAAGGTGATGGCAGTGGTGGCTGCTCATCTCAGGAGGTCGGGGATTCCGGTTTTCCCCTACCTGGACGACTGGCTTCTGAAGGCAGAGTCCCCGGAGATGGTGCAGCGTCATCTGCAGGTGACAACTCAGCTGTTATTCGACTTGGGTTTTTCGATCAATGTGCCCAAGTCTCACCTGGTGCCCTCTCAACGCAACCTGTTTATAGGGGCAGTACTGGACACTACTGTGTGTCGGGCATTCCCTCCTCCTCAAAGGATTCTCGACATTCAGGAGATGGTCCCTTTATTCCACAGTGGAGCGGTTGTTCCAGTTCTGAAGGTCCTTCGCCTGCTCGGTCTGTTCGCTTCCTGCATTCTGTTGGTCAACCATGCACGCTGGCACATGAGGGCGCTCCAGTGGTGCCTCCGCAAGCAGTGGTATCAGCACAACGGGGATCTCGGGGAGTCGATCAAGATCTCCGGAGAAGCTGCAGCGGATCTGTCTTGGTGGAGCGTGGAGGGCAATCTGTCCCAAGGAAAGCCTTTCCATCTACCTCCATCGGTGGCCACAGTGATAACGGATGCCTCCACCCTAGGGTGGGGAGCTCATCTGGGGGATCTGGAGATCAAGGGTCTTTGGTCTCCAGAGGAAAGGTTGTTTCATATCAACCTTCTGGAGTTGCGGGCGATTCGTTTGGCACTCAAGGCCTTTCTCCCTTCCCTTCGCGGTCGGTCAGTTCAAGTTCTGACGGACAACACGACCGCGATGTGGTATATAAACAAACAGGGAGGAGTAGGGTCTCTTTGTCTCTGCAGAGAGGCCCTGCGGCTGTGGTCCTGGGCTCAGGACCATCAGATTTGTCTGATGGCAAATCATCTGGCCGGGGTGCTGAATGTGCGTGCGGACAGTCTCAGTCGGCAGTTCTCCGCCGACCACGAGTGGAGGCTCCATCCGGAGGTGGTTCGTCACGTCTTTCGGACGTGGGGGACTCCTCGGGTGGACCTGTTTGCCACCCGAGAGAACGCGCACTGCCCGTCATTCTGCAGTCTCCAGTTTCCGATGCAGGGGGCGTTGGGGGACGCGTTTCAGTTGAGTTGGGGTTCACGACTCCTTTACGCGTTTCCTCCCATACCCTTGATTCCTCGGGTTCTGAGGAAAATTCGCCAAGACCGGGCCCAAGTCATTTTGGTCGCCCCGGACTGGCCAAGAAGGGTGTGGTACACAGATCTTCTCCACCTCTCCTCGTGCCCTCCGCTCCGTCTCCCTCTGAGGGCAGACCTCCTCTCGCAGTCGGAGGGGCAGGTTCTTCACCCCCACCTCCAGAGCTTACACCTTCATGCCTGGAGATTGAACGGGGCAACCTGAGTTCCTTCTCTCTCCCACCTGATGTGGTGGACGTTATTTT
Organism: Triturus cristatus; assembly: GCF_964204655.1. Lineage (NCBI taxonomy): Eukaryota > Metazoa > Chordata > Amphibia > Caudata > Salamandridae > Triturus > Triturus cristatus. The sequence goes on along the minus strand of NC_140595.1, from coordinate 574,993,153 downwards.
ATCGGCCAGGCGACACTCCACCAAGTCCATATACTCCTACAGGTGGTCTAAGTTTGTAAAGTGGTGTGGAGAGAGATCCATTGACCCTTTAAAGGCTCATCTTTCTGATGTGCTTCAGTTTGCTCTTTCCTTGGCTCAGCAGGGCTGTGCTGTGGCCACGGTCAAGGGCTACCTTTCGGCCTTATCGGCATTTCTGTGCCTTCCAGATCAACCTTCGTTATTTAAATCTCCGGTTGTTCTGAGGTTCATCAAGGGCCTTACAAACATGTTTCCTCCTACTCCATTTGTAATGCCTCAGTGGGACCTTAATCTTGTCTTAACCTTTTTAATGGGGTCCCCATTTGAGCCTCTTCATAATTGTCCTTTGAGGCTGTTGTCCTTTAAGGTGGTTTTTCTTGTAGCCATAACCTCGGCAAGGAGGGTAAGTGAGCTTCAAGCTCTTAGTTCCAAACCTCCTTTTCTTACCTTACATGCTGAAAGGATGGTTCTCAGGACCAGGGCTGCTTTCCTGCCAAAAGTTGTTACTCCTTTCCATTTGGGGCAGTCTATTACCCTCCCTGTTTTTTATCCACCCCCTCATCCTTCTAAAGAGGAGGAAAGACTCCATCGCCTTGACCCGAAGAGGGCTATGAGTTTTTATTTGGACAGGACCAAGGACTTTCGTGTTGATGACCAGCTTTTTATTGGCTACGTTGGTCGTTCTAAAGGTAAAGCGGTGCACAAGCGCACGCTGTCAAGATGGATAATACTGACCATCAAGATCTGCTACGCCTTGGCTGGTAAGACTCCTCCTGAGGGTATTCGTGCTCACTCTACTAGAGCTAAGTCTTCAACATCTGCTCTGGCCCGGGGTGTTCCCGTGGCAGATATTTGTAAGGCCGCGACTTGGGCCTCCCTCCATACTTTCGCAAAGCATTATTGCTTGGACTCTGAGATGAGGAGGGAGGGCCACTTCGCGCGCTCTGTCTTGCAGGACTTTCTGGTATAGAAAGGTGGACACCCTCCTCCGGGAGTGGGGACTGCTGTGGGAATCTATTCACAAGGTGAGGAATCCACTGGCAGATGTATCCATCAGAAGAACAAGTTACTTACCTTCGGTAACGATTTTTCTGGTGGATACAGTATCTGCCTGTGGATTCCTCACCAACCCACCCGCCTCCCCGTTGTCCACCTTTTGTATACCATGAAATTAGTCTTGTTTGAAATGCTTATATTTTCTCTTGTACATTTGTAGGTAATGCTTGTTTGATTAGCATTCCCTTGTTTTGTATGCTATGTATATGTATTGGTTTTCTATATACTGTGTATACTTGGGTTTGTCGTTGGTTCACCTGTTCGCCTCGAAGGCACGGAAAAAATGGGTGGAACTGACGTCACCACGCCGACGTGGGCTTCTTATGGCTCCGATGACGTCGTACGGAGTCGCGTGCGGAGCCGATGTATTGTGACGTCGCCCACGTCGACGTGGAATGCTGGGGAAGAAAAGTTCCGTGGAATGCTGGCGCAGGGGATATTCACAAGGTGAGGAATCCACAGGCAGATACTGTATCCACCAGAAAAATCGTTACCGAAGGTAAGTAACTTGTTCTTTGCAAGCAAAACGTTTGGGTGCCTTCTATAGGGCCACTGGGAAAAGGCATTTCTCACTTTTATTAGAGGTTTATCGAGCCAAAGTCCCTGCCTCTTTGTTGTTTGAATTATAATTGATTGATGTATCTAAATGGGATTTTTTAAATAACTAGAATTTGGTCTGAGAAGTGCCTTTATCTGGCTCTTTAAGGTCTTATATAAAGAAAGACATTTTGGGTGACTTAAAAAGAATTTTCTGATTTATAGAAATGTTTTGGTTGATGCAGATTTGCTGCAACTTGATCCATCTTTGATCCTTACCCTAACACCGCAACAACTAAAAGCTAATTTGAAACAACCTACATGGGCCTTGAGCTATCACCTGGATAGGGAGGCTTATATTAAAAATAGGGATATCATCACTCTATATACTCCTATATGATGAATAGAGCACAGCCCTACATTTTTTGGAATCTGCTCAATGAATTGAGATGTTTTTGGCTTCTCCTGAGGCAGAATTTGCTCCCATTAAATCCCCTCTTGGCCAATGGTATGACTCCTCGAAGGTCTGTAATTTTGTAAAAATGGCCCTCAGGATCTTAACCATGCTTTATTTGTTTGCCCTGCCTTCTTCTTATTATGTTGGTGGAATTGGTTGGTTTTTTTTTCAGTCTCAACCGTTCTTCAGGCTCTTTATGCACCTCAAATGTAATGCTTTTCATAGAGTTTTTAACTTTTTTTGTGTTTTTTTAAGTTATATTAATGATGTTGTACCGTGCGATAATGCCATCTAAGCTAGAATTTCCCTTTTTCTTTCCCTTTGTCTTGTTGCTGCTAATCGAGGAGGACATATACAATGTTTCTGATTAATACATCTGCCTGTGGATTCCTCACCTTTTGAATTACCCATGCGCCAGCATATCTGATAGAGACCCCTAGCTGCAGATTCCTTACCTTTGAATTTCCCTGGCATCAGTCTGGATCCCCAACATTTTGCTGAGCAATACCCGTTGTGCGCGATGCCGAGTGGCTCCATTCTCCTCCGCGTGACGTCGATGGCATCGGTAGCATCGGTTATGATGTCATGGTGCCTACATAGGGGCCACCCAGGTGCGCGGATGGTAGTTCTTTTCTTTCTGTGCCAGTTAAGTGCCGATCCTGGAAGAGCTACCCCTCTGCTGCTTTTTGGCAGACTTTTTTCTCGACTTTTGTCGATATTTTTGACAACTTTGTGTGCGAGGGATGTCGGGTAGGAAGACAGATTTTAAACCGTGCGGGACTTTCTCCTGCACTATTTTGGTTACCGATCCCCACTGCGTATGTCTGTGGTGTCTTGAATGCGACCACGATTCAAAGTCGTGTTCAGACTGCAGGGCGATGGCTCCGAAGACCTTGCAGGAGTGGACTTTGAAGTTGCTCGTGGCCCGGCAGTCAACACCGTTGAGCGAGAGGCCGAGGAGGTCTCGATCCTGCTCGAAGAAAAGGAGGTCACGGAATCGCTCACGGAGCCCTAAGTTCTATTTCTATCATTCAAGGTCATCTGGACACTCAGGGAAGAGACACAAGAAGAAGAAGTCCAAGTGGACTTCAACTTCACCTCAACTGGCGTCCATCGTCGAAAGAGGTGAGGAGCACCGACGCTCTAGGCATGGTTCTGTGGAGCCGCAGCCAGAGTCAACTTTGCGCCTCCCTCCATTTCCGGGAGCGACTCCCGCTCAAATTAAGGATTTTTACGAGGTTAAGCGCTGCGTATTTGAGCAAAACGACCCCGTTGGTGAGCCCTCGGGGCCCGCGTGGTCAGTAGGGGCCCCATCGGGTTCGACGCCGTCGCCTTCTGCCACGGCACCTGTGGGGCCTCAGGAATCCAATCTTGGATTTGGTTCAACGCCAGTCGTACTAACACGGCCTTCTTGGTGTCGAAACAGAAGTCAGTGCCAACGGCGTCACCAGCGGCTGTCGGTGGTGCAAGCCCCATCCTCATCACCAATGACACGGAGCCGAACGGCGTTGTTCGACGTCGATTACGACGTCGACAGAACCCAGGGGTTCCATGTTGTCGCATGAGCACTTTGTGGACTTGCTAGGCTCAGGAGAGGAATGGGAGGAGTCTGGAGATCCTCTAGAGAACCAGAATGTCTCTGAGGAGACAATGGACTGGTATTGGGAACTTGGGGAAGCCAGTGGTCTGGATACTTCCCCAGAATCTGGCATGCTCTCTCCACCTGCAGTGGCTACGGAGGAGGGGGCATCCTATACTATGGTGGGTAAGAGGGCAGCTGAGGTCCTTTGACTGGAACTGCCCTCAGTGCAGGTCAGGACCAATCTCCTGACCAAAGTGCTTCAACCTGGGGCTCCCACCTCTGAATCCCTTTTGCCCTTTAATGAGGCACTTATGGATGTCCTACTAAGAACTTGGTCCAAACCTAGCACAGGGGCTCCTATGGACAGGATCACTGCATGCCGCCATCGCCCAGCACCGGGCGACCCAAAGTCCCTCAGCCAACATCCTACCCCTGAAAGTTTGGTGGTGCAGGCCTCTACTTCCTAGGGCGAATTCCCTTCCGCCCCTCCAGATAGGGAATCCAAGAGACTGGACTCATTTGGGAAGATGTTTTCTTCCTCCTGTCTGGCATTGCGGTTGGTAAATATTGTATGCTTATTGTGCCGTTTCTCCAACTCTCTTTGGGAGACGGTTGCACAGGTGTTGCCACAAGTCCCGGAGGAGGTCCGACTGTGCTCTCCCAAGCTGTCAAAACCAGGAGAGATGCAATACAGGGCCTGATTCACAGAATTAACTTAAGACAAATTCCTAAACTTACTACTTTTGATATTCACAGAATACACTTACTACTTTTGGTGTTCACAGAATGGATTTACGACTACTAACTTTACGTCCGCACTCGGGCGGAGATTCCGGCCCGGAGGTGGGGATTCCGGCCCAGAGGTGGGGATTCCGGACAGTGGCGGAGATTTAGCCATGGCCGAAATCCCCACCTCCGGGCCGGAATCCCCACCTCCGGGCCGGAAGTCCCACCTCCGGACCGGAATCTCTGCCTCCGGGCCAGAATCTCTGCCTCTGGGCCGGAATCTCCGGCCCGAGTGCGGACGTAAAGTTAGTAGTCGTAAATCCATTCTGTGAATACTAAAAGTAGTAAGTGCATTCTATGAATACCAAAAGTAGTAAGTTTAGGATTTTGTCTTAAGTTAGTTCTGTGAATCGGGCCCACAGTGTGGTTTGGAAATGACTGATTCGCTGGTCAGGTTTATTTCAACGACGGTGGCCTTGAGGCGCCATGCCTGGCTTCTCACAACTAGCTTCTCGGGGGATGTCCAAGCCAATTTGATGGACATGCCTTTTGATGGAACCCGCCTTTTTGGGGAAAAGGCAGACTCAGCCCTGGTAAGGTTCAAGGACTCTCGAGCTACGGCCAGATCCTTGGGCCTCTCCTCCATTCCTCATGGCTAGTCTTCCTTACGCCCCTTTTGTGGCAACGTAAAGGGTTTCCAGCCGCTTATCCTAGCCACTGTGCCACACAGACTGCACAAGCCAAGCGTGGACGCGGTACATTCTGTCCTCAGAATCGAGGCCAGAAGGCGTCTACCACACTGCCCCCAGCAGCCGCAGCCTCAAAGCACACCTAGGCTGATTCTGCAGGACGACACTACTCCAGTGGGTGGGCGAATTCATCATCATCTCCCCTGCTGGAGATCTATAACAACAGACAAGTGGATCTTGCAGATCGTCCAGGAGGGCCATTCTCTTCCTTTCCTTTCTTTTCTTCCTACTATTCTGCTGAGTTAGGAACGGCTGGCGTTGGATCACTTAAAGCTGCTCCAAGAGGAAGTTACAGCTCTTTTGGCCATAGAGGCTATAGAAAGTGTTCCAGTTTCAGAAGTAGGCAGTGGCTGTTATTCCAGCTACTTTCTGATTCCGAAGAAGAACAAGGGGCTTCGGCCCATTTTGGATCTTCAAACCATCAATCTCTTCCGCAAAAAGGAGAAACTCAAAATGCTCACATTGTCTGCCTTAGACCAAGGAGACTGGATGGTGGTGTTGAACCTGCAGGATGTGTTTTTTCACATTCCCATCCTGCCGGGCCACAAGCGTTACCTGCTGTTCAAGGTAGGCCACAAGCACTTTCAGTTTACCGTGCTCCCCTTCCGCCTTACTAGTGCCCCTCGGGTGTTCACCAAGGTGATGGCAGTGGTTGCAGCTCATCTGCGCAGGTTAGGGGTTTCAGTCTTCCCCTACCTCGTTGATGGACTGTTGAAGGCGTCCTCACCCCAGGCAGTCGTCTCCTATCTTGAGAAGACGGCGGACCTCCTGCATTCGCTGGGGTTCTCTATAAACTGCTGAAGTCACACCTGACTCCTTCTCAGACGTGTTCTTTCATCTGAACTGTTCTGGACACAGTGCAGTTTGGGGCTTATCCTCCCTAGCAGCGAGTCCAGGATATTCAGGTTATGATTCTGATATTTCAACCTCTATCCTGGATTTCAATGAGGTTGACTCTGAGGCTGTTGGGCCTCATGCATCTTGTTGGTAAGAGACGCGAGATGGCATATGCGGGCTCTGCAGTGGGACTTGAAGTTCCAATGGGCACAGCATCAGGGAAATCTCACCGACGTGGTTCAGATCTCGGAAGGAACTGCGAAGGATCTGCAGTGGTGGTTAACAAACCGAGATTGGGTCAAAGGCAGACCTCTCGCCCTTCCCCAACCGGATCTCACAATTGTGACGGATGCGTCACTTCGGGGATGGGGTGGCCACTTGGGAGGGATGGAGATCAGGGGTCACTGGTCTCCGGCATAGAGAGGGCTCCACATAAACGTGTTGGAGCGCCGAGTGATTCACTTGGCATTGAAAGCATTTCTTCCCTCTGTCAAGGGGAAGTTGGTGAACGTGTTCACGGACAACACCAGCGCCATATGGTACTGCAACAAGCAAGGAGGAGTGGGGTCATGGACCCTTTGTCGAGAGGTCCTGCATCTCTGGACATGGCTGGAATATCAGGGCATAATCCTGCTGGTTCAACACCTGGCAGGTTCTCTGAACGCCAGGGCAGACTATCTCAGTCGTCAATGCCTAGCGGATCACCAATGGCGTCTCCAGTCGGAGGTAGCACAAGGTCTCTTTTAGCAGTGGGGAGAACCTTGGTTAGATTTGTTTGGGGATAAACAGAGGCATTGCATTACATTTTTCTGCTGGGATTTACACTGTTGCTAGGGCCCTTCCCAGCTTTCTGAGAGCAGTTGCAGCTATGGCCACTTCAATCAGGCAATTGGGGGGACTCATACTTGATCCAGACCTCACAGTCATGGTCCCCCTAGCTGTAGATACACTTTTGAATAAGACAAAGACACAGCACCTCACCAGTGTATGTCTTACTGGTTATGAATTTACATTGTTTGCTAAACATATTATGATAAAAAAATGTACCACTCTGAACCCAGCCACGTTACTACCTCTCCTTTCTGAGAACGATGCAGTGGAGAAACATGGCTACATTTTTCGGAGGTAAGTAGAGACGGAAGGACGGGTAGACCTGACAGATGTTCCCTTATCTGACCCCCAAGGAGAACTATATGTCGATGGCTCCAGTTTTAAATTACCAGGAGGCACTACCACTGCAGCTTATGCTACCACTGCGTTGCGGATTGTGGTAGAGACATCACGGGTCCCCTGTCAGTCAACTGAAGCCGCTGAGTTTGCTGTCCTTATCCGAGCTTGTGAAATGCGTGAAGGTCTGATGTCAATATCTATACAGACAGCCAGTACGCATTCAGGGTCACACATAAATTTGGGCAACTGTGGGAAGAGAGAGGCTTCCTTACCTCTCATGGTACCAAAATCCAACATGGGCACCTTATATTGCGGCTTTTGACCGCTTTAACGCTCCCCAAGAAATTGACAATAATTAAGTGCAGTGCTCATAGAAAGGTTACTGATGACGTAGGTAGAGGAAATGCATTTGTGGATCAGGTAGCTAAGGAGACGGCCCAAAGTAAATTGAAAAGAATGTTTGTTGCAGGTCCAGCTAGGTGGGTTCCTGAGGTTGCTATGTTTGAAAATACCACTGAGAGTGTAAACGAGATACAAAGCAAAGCCACGATAGAGGAATTAGGGAAATGGCAGGAGAGTACAGCACAATTAAATGAGGAAGAATGTTGGTTTGTTAAATCTGGAGAACAGAAATGCATGTTCTGCATGAAACATCCAGGAAAAGGTACCCCTACCCCACCTGGTAATTTTGCACCACCCACTTTCTTATTTGAAGTCCTCCAAATGGATTTCATTGAATTAGAATGATGCAATAATCTCAAGTATGTGTTAGTGGTCATATGTGCATTCCGCAAACGGGTTGAGGCTTACCCCACTAAAGACAATACGGCCCTTACAACTGTGAAAGTACTCCTTAAAGAATAATTTCCTCGATTCGGTTTGCCCCGAATTATCTGGAGTGACAACGGGTCTCATTTCAATGGGAAAGTGATTCAATTGATTTGTGACGGTTTACACATTAAACTGAAATTTCATGCTGCTAATCATCCACAGTCAGCAGGTTTGGTTGAGAAGTACAATGGTACTCTAAAATTGAAATTGGCAAAAATACAGGAGACGACAGGGTTGAAATTCCCAGATGCTCTACCGTTAGCTCTTTTGTCAACAAGAACAACAGCCCATTCTAGAACAGGCTTGTCACCTTACAAGGTCAAGCTTGGACGCCTGGCAAATGTGTGGGGTGTCCCATGTCCTCGTAAATATTCTGATATTGAATATCCTGTTTTGTTTGGTTATCTTGGACAATTGACAGAAAGTTTACATTCTAGTCACCAACCGTTATGGGAATCCCTAGCTCCCATACCAGAGGGGCTTGGCCACGACATTAAACCTGTTGATTATGTCTTGGTCCGAAATTTTCAGAGGAAAAAAAGTCTGGAGCCCCGCTGGAAAGGCCCTAAGCAAGTTCTGTTGGTGACACGGACGGCTGTAAAGGTTGCTGGTCGAAAGAACTGGGTGCATGCCACCCACTGTGGGAGGATTCATTTACCGTTGCCATATGACCAGGGGGCCAAGGGCGGTATTGGCGACACTGAATGTGAGCAAGTGCCCAGGTTTGTGCCCTTCAGCGATGCTTAATTGACCTGGACACAAACAGACAAGGAGAATGATGATATTTTGAATGAGGCTGTTCCACCAGAAATACGAGCTATCCAGGAGCCTTTGTTCATTGATCACACAGTGCCTAGGGTTGCCAAGTACAATTTGCATTGTCAGCTGAGGGCTATTGAGTCTAAGGAGAAAAGAGATTAGGGATGGACTGTACAAGATAGGTAGTACTGAATATTAGTACCAACAAATAATTGAAATGAGTGAAAATTCTGTATTTGCTTTGCCTTTGTTGATTGAACATTAGTCAGGGAAAAATGGCATACTTTGAAAGTATACCACCTTTATCGAATTTGGGAATAGATTAGGAGAAGAGTTTAGGACAGAGCAAGCTCCATCGCCGGTGCTCAAGTGGGCCAACTTATTGATGGACAATAGGAGCCTGTGTCAGTGAGCCTCTAGCGGACACTGGGAACAATATATTTTCTTGTATTTTCCTTCTTTTGAATTCATTATGCGTCATTTTGGCAGAAAGGTTGCTAAGGAGGAGCAGCCAATGGTTACTGCACAACGTAATATGATGTGGTCAAGGAAAATTAAAATAATATGTGTTGTTCTTTTGATTCTGGTGATAATAAAACTGTGTGGGGTGTCATGGGTTTTGGAAGATGCTCAAAGCATGCCTTTTCATAGTAAGGGTGAGGTTATTTTCATGAGATGAAATAAAAGAACTGCCCAAAGCAATGTGTTCTTGGAAACACATAAGAGGTTCTTTGGTGAAGGGACAGCCTGTTACCCCACCCAATCTGTCAGCAGTCTATGGCCTGCATATCCATGGTCACTTGTAAATTATACATATACTCGACCACCTCAGTTTACAGAAGTGAAAGGAGTGTTTGGTTTTGGTAATACGGGGCCATGTCTATACCATAGAAAGCCAATTGGAGTGGGTTATTCAGGTTGTGATACCAATACATATTGTGATAATTTTTATATGGAAGAACAAAACGTAACATTAGTGGGTTGGCATTACAAGGAATTGACAGTCCCTTGAGAGGCCAGTTATTACCCTGCTTGCTGGCCCATTGTGAACAGTACAGATACTTCATTGTATATAAATTGTTCAGGAATAGTGTTGTACAAACACATGGATCCTCTTTATTCACTAAGGGGACTAAGTACTTTCAGAATTAACTCCAGGTATGCTGCAGTGGATTATGAGGGGACGTTTTATGCACACCCAGGATATTTCTTCTTGCATAATGGGACTTATTCCAATGTCTATAATGGTACAGACGATGTAGCCCTGGGACTAGTATAGCCTTTGGCTGTGCCCTGTAAATATGCCAAGCCTAAAATAAGATGGGTTAAAACGACACTAACAAAAGAATTCTGTGAGAGAGTGGCCGATATAGAGGTCAATAATTACAGTAACAGTATCACCTTTCGATATATCCTTTCTTCGATTTTCACATTGGGTGGTACTTCCATGGCCAGGGGTGAGAAGGCCAGAGAATACTTTGGATGCAAGCTGCAAATTCTATCTAATACTAGAGTGGCAGCTTTGCGTGACATAACCACTCAGTTAGAAAGTATGCGGATATATTCGGAACAAACAAGATTGCAGTGGATTTTATTCTAGCCAAGAGTGGTGGTGTGTGCATGGTAGTTGGCGATCAGTGTGTGTTCGGGATTAAGAATATGGAAAAGAATATTACCAAACACATTTTAGATATTCTTGAAAATGTCAAGGGATTGGAGAGTGGAAATTGGAGTTGCTCCCTTTTTGGCATCTGCAGCTGGGTGCTCTGCTTTGTCCTCGTTCAGTGTCTCCCCTTTTGTTGTTCCTATTGTACCACTGTTTTCACACCCAAAAACAAAATATCAATTCATGATACAAATGCCGCTATAATCCTTCAGAAAGATGTTGATGATTTGATGAATATTGATGAAGGAATATTTGAGAAATTATCCCTCCTTGCTGTTTCACTTTCTTATGTTGATGGTATGGAGTGTTCGTAACTGTACACCAATTTGATATTCTGTTATCAGTTGCAATTTTGTTCTTCTTTGCTATAATTAAAAATGTTTAGCTAATGCTAAAAGGAGGGTCTGTTAGAATAAACCCATGAATGCTTATGCAGTGCCCTATTTAGGTTAGCATTCACAGCACCATTTTCTGTTCAGACGCCATTTTGAATGATGATTAAAAAGAATGCAAAAAGGCAGAACGCCTTTGGCGCAGAGACTACAACTTAGAAGACAAAGCAAAATATCTAGGTTTACAGAAAACGTATCACAAAGCCATCCGTGCGGCACGTTCCGCCTTTTACGCCGACAAGATCGACTCTAGCCCCATCCCTGCTAAAGAAATCTTCAAACTAGTACAAGAACTGCAGAGCAGCAAAGCCCCCCTCCCTACTATCTCCTCCGAGCAGCAGTGCGAAGACCTCGCCAGTTTTTTCGTCGATAAAATACGGAAGATTTACACCTCTTTCCCTCAGCCCGTCCCTAGCACTACCAGCACTTCCTCCTCCCCCAATTACTCGAACATGACGCACATCCCAGAAATCACCGATGATATCCTCCTCAGATTATGCAAAAAGGTCAAATCTGGTTCCCCCGCAGACCCTATGCGCCCGGCCCAATTCCTGGAGTCACTCAACTTCTTTCTACCAACACTTACTGCCATTTTGAACCTCTCCTTCACTTCAGCGTGCGTACCTTCAGCCTGGAAGCAAGCCTGGGTCTCGCCCATCATCAAGAAACCCACTCTAGACCCATCTAAACCGGAGAACTTTCGTCCTATCTCCCTGCTCCCATGGCTGTCTAAACTCGCTGAAGCTCATGTCAACAGCTCCCTGTCCCAGCACTTGGTCAAAAACAACATCCTTGACCCAACGCAAAACGGGTTTAGACCAGGTCATAGCACTGAATCTGCTCTCTTAACCACCACAGAGCACCTCCGAACGATCTTAGATGCCGGTCAAAGCGCTGCGCTGATCCTTCTGGATCTTAGCGCGGCCTTTGACACGGTATCCCATACCATCCTTCTCAATCGTTTGGAGGCCTCTGGAATAACTGATCATGCCTTGAACTGGTTCAGATCTTTCCTCGAAAACAGATCCTTTCGAGTCTCCGCCCCTCCCTTCCTATCCAAACCCCACCCCATTACACAGGGAGTCCCGCAGGGCTCTACACTGAGCCCATCCCTTTTTAATCTCTACGTCCAGCCTTTGGCGGCAGTGGCCAAAGAATGGGGATTGACAATAGTATCATACGCCGATGATACACAGCTGGCCATCGCTCTCTCAGAAGGTCCTTCCAACCTTTCCTCTAATTTCAAAAACGGACTTTCTGCAGTTGCCCAGTGGATGACAATGAACTGTCTCCAGCTTAACGGCGGAAAGACAGAGGTTCTTCTCCTGGGAAATAACACCAACCTTTGGAATGAACACTGGTGGCCGTCTTCCCTGGGCACCATCCCCCCCCCCAAAAAACTAGTGAAAAACCTGGGCGTCTGGATGGACGACTCACTCAACTTCCGGTCCCACACCAAGAAAGTAGCCGGCACCTGCATTGGCCTACTAAGAAGCCTCAGCCACATTCTAGGCTTTTTCAACGCCAAAACCCGACAACTAATTATTCAAGCCACCATCCTCTCGCGACTAGATTACGCCAATGTACTCCTTCTTGGTGCCAACAAATGTGAGATAGCACGTCTCCAACGTGTGCAGAACTCCGCGGCTAGAACTCTGGTCGGCCTCCCCCGCAGATGCTCAGCCAGAGCGACCATCAAAAGATTACACTGGCTACCTGTTGATTCTAGAATCAAATTCAAGACCCTTGTTATGTCCTTCAAAATTCTCAGACTCAACACCCCTCCCTTGCTTCAACCCCTCCTCACTCCCTACGTCCCGGCACGGACCCTCAGATCCTCCAACCGAAATCTTCTTTGCGTTCCTCGAATAAAACTCAGCCGCATGGGCGGCCGCTCCTTTAGGTTCCTCGGAGCCAAGCTGTGGAATGACCTGCCACAACATATCCGTTCTATAGACAGCCTACCAGCATTCCGGAAAGCTGTGAAAACGTTTCTATTCCCTTGCCTGTAACCCCCTAGTCCTGCTCTCCTCTCAGACTTGGATCTGGGTTTCTAGCGCCGGGACGCCTCATTGCTGGGGCAGGTGTTGCGCTCTACCAAAACAATAGAATAGAATCCTGTACCATTTCTGAGGAAAGCCTCTGTTAAGTTTTATTTCTGAAATGTTAAAATTTTGCTTCAGTAATGAATGGACTGTTCATATTAACGCATACCTTTCTCACTAGATAGAGGCCCTCTCCCACTTGTCTGGTGGCAGGCGCAGAGTGAAATGACCTTGGATTGTGCTAGGTTGTGTGAGAGACAAGAACCAAAACCTTTTTTTTTATTTCACTGTCCAGCTGCATCTGCCTGGAAAATTCCACAGTGGGCGTGTATTTGCCCAGTTATGAAACGTACATAATGTATCTCTATGCTTGTTGATTTCAGTTCCCTCTGTACCACTCTTCGAGACTGTGCAGACGGGGCTACACTCTGAGTGCATCTGAATAAAACAATAATTTGTATATTCTCCACTTTTCCCTTGACTCTTCATTTGGTAAGGAAGGCTGAGAGGTGATCCGAGGTGACCCGGGTGACCCAAGCGGGTCACTTCCTTCAGAAGGACCAGTCTCTCACCTCAAAACATGGAGAGGTTTACCATGATTTAAATGAACCAACACTTCATACTACAAGATTACACTGCTCCTGAAACGGCACTGGAGGAGGATGAAGGCGATTGCTCAGACTCAAGTGCATTAACTGGCCACTTCTGGGGGATCCCCGGAGTCTGAGGATGAACTCTACTTCTCTGACTGAGTAGGCCACAATAGAATGTTCACATTATCTTCAAACTGCTTTCCAAAAATAAAAAATGTATACAGCTGGAGGAACATTTATACATTTGTTCTGACTTATGCAGCCCCATTGTTGCAATTGGTTTCTGCCCTTTCAGCAGTGCCAGATATGTTTCTTTTTGGATCATCATCTTTCGGACTTTTCACTGTGGATGCATCTTGCTACATGTGTCTCACCCACGCTAATCACATGGCAAACGGACTGCTCATGTTTACTGCCAGTATCTGCTTTTTAAGATAAGGTCACTGTGATGCAGCAAGGGTAAAGGGTACTTGGCATATTAAACATGAACATGGGGACACAAGTGTGTGCACATGTGTGCAGGAGGGCATGGGGGACTACTGTTGTGTACCGCCCGACAAGTGCGCACATGTAACCTGGCACAATGGGGACTCTGCAGGATTAGATATTGACCTGGGATAGGGTTTGTGATGTTTGAGTACTCTATTGGGGAAAGTCAATGTGATTTTCTGTGATTTACTGTTTTGTCTTTAGTGACACTTCATTATACACAAAGGGAGAGAACTGCCTTAGTGTGCAGTTGTGCTTCTCTTTGGCCTACAGAGACATCTTGAATTGAGGTGTAACCTGTGCCAGAACATCAATTCTGTAATTTCTAAAATGATATCTGTACACTTTATGGATCATCTAGAGTTTTCATATTTCTCTGGCTAAGCTCAGGACCAGAATCCGAGCCTTTTGTCTCCCTGCTGTGTCCAGCTAATTGCATTTCTCTCCAGCAGCAGGAACAAACGCCTCCCCACACAATGGAAGAATTAACAGTACTTCACCTAGCTCCTGAGGTAGGGCAGAATGATCTGCATCAATCACTCAGCGGTTACACTGTTCCAGGGATGAGCCTGCCCAAGCCACATTAATAAAGAAAAGGAAACCCAGACAACTGGAGCAAACCCAAGAAGTGAACTCTATTTGAAATGTTTGTGTGCAGGACCCTGGCAGTAAGTCAGCAAGTGGTGGAGCTGAGACCTCAGGAGCAGATGTGACTAGTGACTCCTAGATTATGTCATTTTGAACTGTCCCAGCATGCTGTGCTGGAGAGTTGGGACAGGGGTGGAGAGGTAATGTGGCACCCTAGGGTTGGCCAGGGGTTGCATGCCTTCTGGAATCTTCCTCTCCCCTTTAAAAACTCTTGCACAAGGGGTAGACTCTCTTTTGCCTGGTGATTGTTCTGTCCTTCACTGCTGGATCCTGTGACAACCATGGAGGACAGGAAAGAGAAACCCCCTGATGACCAGAAAGGACTAAGGTTTCCGCTCAGTTGACCCCAGGCCAGTGGGTCTCCCCAAGGGCCAGTGAGGCTTGCCCCCTTAAACCCCCCGAGGACCAGTTGTTCGAAAGTCTTGGACCTTTGTGCCAAAAAATCAAGCTGAAGGCTGGCACAAGGAGCTAGGAGAACCAGCTTCTTGATTGCTGAACGGCATTGGAGGTGAGGAGGATTGCTTTCTCAGAATGGGACGGCTAGAGCTTGCCACCAGGAGTAAATCAAGCCCAGGATTGTCAGGGCCTGAGTTAGGGTATTTTTAAGTTTGGCAACCTCTGACCTTTCTTCCCCATGTAAAGTGTGGGGCTCCACTACATCGTCCTGTAAACACCCCTAGGTCAGTGCAAGGAATATTTAACATTTTTACCTCAGGGGAGGGGCCGTGGGCGTACATGGAGCCCCCTCCCCTAACTCTTCTATTTATCCAGGGACCCCATCCCTAGGTGTGCTCATTTCCAGGGGGCCATCACCCCATCTCCAACCCTGCAGGCCAGAGAATGTTGGGGGGAGCACCGTCATGCTTCTCCAGCCATGGTTAGCCACCCCACTCCATGTGCCCATGTTCGGGGGGAGTGGGAGGCTGCCACCAAATTCAGTGGCTGCCCGCAGGAGCAGGCAGCCAGAGAAACCTTGCCAGCTCCCACTGGAAAAAGGAGGAGTGCTGTGTAGGCAGGTAGCTGGTGAGTGCAGACAGGGGAGGGCTACCTTGTAACAGGAGCAGAGTGCAAGGTGCCCGGGTGGGACTGGGCACACCGAAAAAACTGGAAAAGGGGCATCTGGCACGATGCCTCATGGCTGAAAACAATCGATAAGCTTTGCAACTCTCCCAGGCTCAGATGGAGAGCTGATACTATAATATTCACTGCTCCCGGAGAAGCGCCTCATAATGCCTTGTGGGGCTTTGGTTTGTATGTATTTTGTGGCATGTGGTGACCCTCGAAATGGGCAGGGGGCACCACCGACATTACAAAAACAGCCTAGGGGGCTGCAGGAGCACAACAGCTCCCCCCAAGATATTTTCATTTAAGCACTAAACCTAAGTTGTCAGGGGTCAAGAATCCAGGACCTTCCTAGGATTTTCTTAATATTTTCAAGCACTCCCAAACCTGGAGCTTCCCCTCTAGAGTGTGGTGGCCTCTAGGGGTTATATTTAGGGCTGTAGGTGACGTGGTCTGACAGGCCTGAAAGTGGTTGAACGCAATATGTGTTCTGAAATGCCCTCTAGAGACCAAGTCTATGGCTGCAATGCAATGTATTTAAAATGTGATGCCGTAATGTGTCATTGATAAGTGATCAAAGGGATTATGCTTTATTAACATTTATAAGTGCATTTACACAGGATTATTAATTTTGATAATTGCATGTGGTTTGCTGCTCTTAAACCTAGAACAAATATCTACACTCACTTGATATGTTTCTATGACCCCTCTCTGATGGATACTTCTGCCTGTGGATTCCTCACCTTTTGAATTACCCCTTGCGCAGCATTCCATAGAAACGTTTTTCACAGCTCCCCCACGCCGACGAGGATGTCAGAATGGTACGGCTCTACTCGTGGCTCTGCGTGACATCATCGGAGCAATAAGACCTTGCCCGCGTGCTGATGTCAGTTCCCTTTTTTCCGCACCATTGACGCGTAATGGTTCGTCTAGGACTCTCCATTTCTTTGTGGTTTAACATTGTTATAGTTGTCTGTAATTGTAGAAGTGTGATGGCTATTCAAAAAAAGTCTGTTTTTTTTTTTAAGTTCAAAATATTTTATTGAAATTTTATAATGAACAGCAACAACATAGACATACAAAAATTATCAAATTCATTCCAATAGAAAAGAAAGTGGTCATATTCTTATAAACTTAAAAGGAGGGGGGGAAGGGAAACATCTAATAACAAATTATTGAGTAAGCAATAAATAGAGCTACTATGACATATTAAATAGTATAAAAATCGTAAAAAGCATTACAATACATAAACATACCCCTAAGATGCAAAATATAAATCAACAGGAATCCAAAAAGAGTGATAGGAAATAGGATTATGATTAACCCCAGACAAAGATAATTGAGCACCTCTTCTTGTAAAGATAACCCAAGACCACCAAGCATGAACTGATAACTTAGAAACATCTTTCCAACAAAAGGTAATAGATTTTAACGCAGCAGAAATCAAAAAATCAAAAAGCCTACATTCAAGAGAACTTAGAGATTGTGATAATGTAACTGATTTGCAAATTAACCTTTTATATGATAAGTCTTCATGTATATTTAACAATTTCTTAATAAAATCCCAAACTTCTGTCCAGAATTTTGCAATTAAAGGGCAATCAAAAAGCATATGTCGTAACGAACCAGGATGCAATTTACAATGCCAACAAGTGTCAGACTGAAGGAGTTTAGCCTGGAATAAACGTAATGGAGTCCATAAAGAATTAAATAAAATATAGGAATTGGTTTGATAAAGTGAGACAGGTAACCAACCAGAAATACTTTTAATCCATATAATTTCCCATGAATCATTAGACAATGTAAGTGAAAGTTCATTATTCCAGAAGGTTGCAATCATCGTTATGTTACTTCCTAACGTGTTAGATAATTTTTTATATAAAATGGAAACACCATTAGCTTTCAGCGATATAGTTTGGATATACACGGAAAGATCAGCTGTAACACTAGTCGGAATAGCTTGCGGAAAGGAATCTAAAATTGAATTAATTAAATATTCATATTTAATATGATCAGATTGGGTTAAACCAAACCTTGTTTGTAGATCCTCAAACGGTATAAAGGTATTGTTGGAATAAATGTCTTTAAGATAAAAAATACCCGCTTTGATCCACGAAAACCAAAATCTAATGTTCCTATTTAGTTTAATGATATTGCTATACCATAATGATAATTCAACAGTGTTATACATGGGGTATAGAAAAATAGAATCTAAATCATTAAAACCATTTTAGTGGATTTGAGAACGATAGATTTATGAAAAACTGAGGAGGTGTTAGACATAGTTAACAGCGTTGGTAATGGGAACGGCTTCACCATAGATTTTTCAATTAGGAGCCAAGAAGGTGGATTATGTAAAGGGAAATGACTAAACCATATGGCACTTTGTTTTAAAAAAAAAAGCTTTGTGATAAAGAAAAAAATCTGGAATACCAAATCCAGCATTACATTTAGACATTTTTAATTTTTTATAACTAATGCGAGGTGATTTGTTATTCCAAAGAAATTTGGAGAGAAGTTTATCAATATCTTTATAAAATTTTAATGGGAACTGAGTGGGAATCATGGAAAGAGTATAAAATATTTTTGGAGCAATATTCATTTTAATAGATTCCAGTCTACCCCACCATGAGAGATGCAGCGATGCCCATTTAGACGTTTTATCTTTAATATAATCTAAGACAAAATTACAGTTTAAAGTCATTGTAGATTTTATAGATGAGGAAAATAAAATACCAAGATATTTTAATTTAGTCTTTTGCCAAACAATTTCATTCATAGGTATCATATCAGGAGTACAATAAATGTTTAAAGGGAAAAATTCAGTTTTATTAGTGTTTAGTTTATAGCCAGACACCATAGAATATTTTGTTATAATCTCTAATAAAGAAGGAAATGAGGATAAGGGGTCACTAATAAATAAAAGTACATCATCAGCATACGCTAAAGTTTTAATAATAATCTCATTAATAATAATTCCTTTAATGTTATCACATTTTCTTATAGATGTAAGGAAAGGTTCAATGCCAATTAAAAACAGTAGCGGGGAAAGGGGACATCCTTGTCTAGTACCTCTAAAAAGGGAAAATTGATTTGAAATTTGGCCATTAATAAATAGACGAGCAGTAGGAGCACAATATAGAGCTGAAATCATACGAATAAAATTATCGCCAAAGTTAAAAGATGATAAAGCATGGAATAAAAATTGCCAATGCAATTTATCAAAGGCTTTTTCAGCATCCAAAGCCATAATTCCTGAAGGAGTAGTTAACGTAAGACCCTGTTCAATGACATGTAATAAAGTTCTTGTATTATTTGCAGAGTGTCTATTCTTCATAAAACCAGATTGATCCGAATGTATAATAGAGTCTAGTACAGGGGATAATCGTGTGGCTAATATTTTGGCATATAATTTACAGTCTTGATTAATTAAAGAGATAGGGCGATAATTAGATACAAGGGTGGGGTCTTTATCAGGTTTGGGAAGAACGATAATTAAAGCTTCAGTAAAGGATCCTGAAGTAATTCCCGTAGAGCCAAATGTTGTGAAAAGTTGAAATAATAAGGGTAAAAGATGGGATTGAAACTCTTTATAAAACTCCGCCGGGATACCATCAGGACCCGGAGATTTATTTTTTTTAAGAGATTTTATAGCGGTTAAAATTTCCTCCTGAGTAATTGGAGAGTCAAGCCCCATTTTATCTGAAGGAGAAATTTTAGGTAGACCACATGAAGATAAAAAAGAATCAACTAAAGATTCATTATGAAACTCAGGTTTATCATATAACTGAGAGTAAAAATCCAAAAATTCATTCACAATATCTTTATGAGATAAAGCAATTTTACCATTGGATCCATGAATAGAAGTAATTTGAGTTTTATCCTTTTTGATACGTAAGTAATTCGCTAACAATCTTCCAGATCTGTTTGCATTAAAACTAAATTTAGCTTTGGCCTTAGAAATCTGAACACCAGCTCTATTACTAAGAATTGTATTAAATTCATATCGAAGCTTTTGCAACTTACTTCTATATTGAGGGTCATTAGACGAGATAAAAAGTCGTTCATATTCCGCTATTTGCTTTTCTAGCTTTTTAATATTTGCATTAAAGGTCTTATTTTCGTGAGCCATAATAGAAATAGTAACCCCTCTAATATAAGCTTTAAAAGCATCCCATCTATTAACCAATGAAGTAGTACCTTCAGGGTTAAATTGAAAAAAATTATGAATGGCAGAGAGGAGTTTTGGTTTATTAAGTTCATTGAGAGCTATACCAGAATTCATTCTCCATCTAGGCTGGTTAGTAAAGGTTGAATTTAAATTTAAAATACAAGAAACCATAGCATGGTCAGAGACATCAATGTTGCCAATCCTGGGGTTACTAACACAGTTGATCAGCTGTTTCGAAACTAATATATAATCGATCCTAGAATGAGAATTATGTGGGTTAGAAAAAAAAGTAAAACATTTTTCTGTAGGGAAGTGTAAACGCCAAATATCAACTAACTTAGTGGTTTGAAGAAATAATTTAAAAGCAAAATAAACCTTAGGGGGGTGGAATTTAGTACGAGATATTCTATCTAA
Source organism: Triturus cristatus (assembly GCF_964204655.1). NCBI lineage: Eukaryota > Metazoa > Chordata > Amphibia > Caudata > Salamandridae > Triturus > Triturus cristatus. Next base: position 574,972,951 of record NC_140595.1, on the reverse strand, counting down.
TAAAGGATCAGATATGACATTAAAATCACCTGAAACAATTAAAGGTACATTACCAATTTTTACAACCTCCGTTGAAAGAGTAGCCCAAAAAACAGGGTCATCTGCAGTAGGGCTATAAACATTTAATAAAAATAAGATAGAATCATGAACTTTAACCTTAACAATTAAATATCTCCCATCCGTATCTGTAATTTTGCTCAAAACTTGGCAATGTGCTTTTTTCGCACATAATATAGCTACACCATTTTTCTTGCCATTAGCAGGAGAAGAAACAATATTAGCAACCCATTTTTTCTTCATATAGTTTAAAATTTTATCATCTATATGAGTTTCTTGTAAAAAACAAAAATCAGCTTTTCAACTACCCAAATAATCCAAAATTTTTGTACGTTTCACAGGATGGCGTAAACCTTTAACATTCAGTGACACTACTTTAATATTAGCCATGACAAAATAAAAAGAGAGAAGGGTTAGAAAGAAGAAGATCAGAAAAAGACACAAATGTTAAGAAGAAAGTAGCTCTAAAACACACAAAAGGGAATGGAAGAAATAAAACATAGCAAAAAAGACAAACAAAACACATAAATATGAAGATTGGGACGCACACACGCTCTACAAGCATGGCCAGAAACCGCTGGAGCCCAGAATATGATGAGTTATATAAATCTGTCAAAGAAGATCATACATGAAAGAATCAAGTGGTAGGACCCTGAGTGTCCATAGTTTGCTGTACTTGCTGATCCAGAAATTGTCGTAGATCTTCAGGACGCTGAAAGGATTTTAAAAAATTATCTTTCCAAATGCGCATAGTTGAAGGGTCAAAAAGGCCATATTGGTATCCAAGGCTTCTCAATCGTGGACGAAGATCAGTAAATCCCTTACGTGTTGCAACAGTTTCCTTGGCAAAATCTTGATGAATAAAGATTTTGTGACCATTGACCAACAATGAAGGAATTTCTCTAGCTGCTTTTCTGATCAGAACCAAATTATGGTGACGGAGAACTTTAAATATCATTTGTCTAGGCTTGCTATGTTGAGGATTGCGACGTGAAGGAATTCTATGAGCCTTATCGATTTCAAATTTTTCTGGAAATTTGACATTTAAAAGACCAGAAAGTAAGTTCTCTAAGTATAGTCGACAGTTAGATCCCTCAACCTCTTCTGGTAAATTAAATATGCGAAGGTTGTATTGTCTATTGCGATTTTCCATGTCCAAAAGTTGTGAGCACAGAGGTGATATTTTCGCCACAAGTGGAGTAAAAGCGTCGACTTTAACTTTATTGTCTTGTATTTTAATTGAGTTGTCTCAGATTTTCATCGACATACTCGCCATTTCCTTTCGTACATTTTTTATTTCAGACGCAATAGTTTCTGTATTAGCACGAAGAGCCTGAATTTCCTCCAAAATTAAAGAAAGTCAGGGTTCAGATGACTCCACCACCTTTGATTTTATTGGGGGCGGTGAAATCTGCTGTTTTCTTTTATTTTTATTATCCATTTTTGAGAAAAAATAATAAAATTTGAATAAAAATGAATAGATTATGAGTAAAAAAAGCGAAAAGAAGCAAAGCAATCCTCCAAAATACTGGTGCAGCAGCTAAACTGGACCTGGGGTGTGGCTAGGCCCAAGCCAGGCCCTTTCCTGAAGTATGCTCCGCCCCCCTGACAGACTAACCAGGAAGACCCTCAATGCAGAGCTCGGAGCAGGAACCAGGGAGCCAGAAACATGACTTCCCACGATGAAAACGGCCTGAAACCGCTTCACAATGCTGGTAAGCCTGTAATGTTAGCAGCGACCTCCTTTAAAATAAAATTTTGACAGACATTCGTCGTTTTATGTGGAAAAACGGGCGAAAACGCGGAGGAGCTCACCGGGTGGCGGCCATCTTGATTCGCGCGCTCGCGCGTCTCAAAAAAGTCTGGTTTTAATCCTTGTAGGGAATGTGGGGGACGTATGTCAATCACGGATCCCCACGATGATTGCCATTGGTGCTTGTCTTCTGACCGCGATGTCGAGGGATGCTCTTCATGTCACTGTAGGAACCTGAAGGCCCTCAAGGAGAGGGAAGCAATACTGTTCATGCCCCGGGCAAAGAAGCAGAAGAGGGGACAGAAGAGAACAAAGCCACTCCACACACAACGAAGCCATCAGGCAAACATAAGAAGTCATGGTTCCAAGCATTGCTCTACTAAAGACAAGCTGCTGAAGTCTGGGTCCCCAGTCCTACAACATCACAGGAAAGATGACATCTTGCCTTCTCCTTCACTGCAGGTGACTCCGGTGCCTTCTTTGGCTCAGAGGAACTCTCTGGCACCCAGGGAAGTGACTCCTTGGCCTCCGACCACTCAGCCCTCGGCGTCTTCGGCACAGCAGCCAGAACCAGCCTTATGACCTCGGGCGGTTCCAGATCAGGCAGTTCTGGATCTCTACCTACCTTTTCTGACTTTAGGTACGGATCCTTTGCATTTTTTAAATGCATTTTTAAATGCAATGTATGGCATGTTTGCCAGGGCAATTGACCCATATGTTGTGCCTGGTGGCCCCGTCAGACTGCTTTCCTTCAACATGGGCGTACCTCATCATTATGCCCAGGCAGCCTTTATATCTTTCATGTCAATGACTCTCACTTGGCCTCTCCCGACACCGAGGTTCTCAATGACGATCCCATTTCAGGAGGAAAGGATGGACTATACGCCAGCCGACACCAATACCGAAGATACGATCAAGAAGGGAGGCACAGAGGCTTCTGGAAGAGGAGAAATTCCAGGAGCAACAGAAAAAAGCAGAGGAAGGGGAGATACTGGATCCCAGGCATGATTTTGAAGGTCTTCAGGAAGCTAGTGGGCTATATACATCACCAGAGAGAGAATCCTTTTCTCCCAAAGCTCTTCCTTCTCAGGAGGTTTCTTCCTACCATTCTGTTATAAGGAAGGCTGCTGATCTTCTGGATTTACAGTTGCCCACTGCAGAGGTCAAATCAAACATTCTGACGGAGGTTATTCACTCCCCTTCATCAGTGATGGAATCTTTGCTTCCGTTCAATGAAGCTTTGACGGAACCCATTCTGGAAGTATGGCAAAAGCCTATGTCTGCCCCAGCTATATCCAGAACGGTGGCAAGGCAATATCCAGGTTGTGCCTGGAACACTAGCATTTTTATCAATGCGCCCTTCACCCGAGAGCTTGGTGGTTCAAGCTTCATGTTCCTTGAAGCAATCTTCAGGTTTGTTTACATCCACTCCGGGGATAGGGACTCAAAAAAAATGGAATAGTCAGGTAAAAAAGGTATTTTCATCGGCCAGTACGGCTTTAAAGTTGACTAATGCTATGTGCCTGTTGGGACGCTACATCTATGCGTTGAAGGACTCAGCCAAGGATGCAATCCTTAAACTGTCAGAGAATTTCCAGGGCCCCTTCGCGGAGGTGCTGTCCGACACTCAAGCTGCGGCCTGTCGGTTTAATCAGTCTAGTCTTGACATGGCTGACTCCGTTGCTAGGGTGATGGGTTAATCGTGGCAGCTAGGAGGCACACCTGGTTGAGAGGATCAGGTTTCTTGCCAGATGTTCAGTCCACGTTGTTGGATCTAGACTCTGAGACCAAGTCGGACTCAGTGCTACAGCATTTTAAAGATTGTAGAGCTATCGCTAGATCTCCGAGTTTGCAATGTCTGCCTAGGGGTTTTAAATCCCAATGATTTTGGGGCTTTGGAAAGCTTGCTCCATTTTGGGTCCAACAGCAGCAGCAGCAGTAGCAGTAGCAGCAGAACCCACTGTATATAACATACAGAGAAAAGGGAAGAGGTAATCTGCGAGGATCTGCTCGCCAACAAGTCTCCTCCTCCTCGCCTGTTCCCCCAACTGACTCCACAGGGAAGCAGCTCGAGATCCCCCATTTTAGAGCTTGTTGGACCCGTGGGAAGTCGTGTATCCCATTTTCTACAAAATTGGAAATCTGTTACATGAGATCTTTGGTTTTTGAATCTTGTAGAAAATGGGTACGCCCTTCCTTTTCGGGAGTTTTCCCTCCTTTTCCCCCTCAGCAGGATTAGTGTTTGGAGGACCATCTGCTGCTCCTGCAACAAAAGGTTCTGTCCTTGCTACAGAAAGATGCGATAGAGGTTGTTCCAGAGCAGGAAAGGGGTCAGGGATGCTACTCCTGGTATTTCCTGATACCCAAAAAGGACGGGCGAATGAGACTAAGCCTAGACCTCAGAGCCTTGAATTTTTACCTCAAACAGGAGAAATTCAAGATGTTGAGCCTGACTTAAGTTCTACTGGCACTGCAGCAGGAAGACTGGATGGTGTTGATCGATTTACAGGATGCGTACTTTCACATTCTCATCCTAAAGTCGCGAATTTGATGTCTCTCCGTTTTACAGTGGGATCTCAACACTATCAGTGTGTGGTCCTCCCGTTCAGTCTTCATCCGCGCCACGGGTCTTCACAAAGGTGATGGCAGTGGTAGCAGCACATTTCAGAAAGTCGGGAATTCCTGTTTTTCCCTGGATGATTGGCTGCTGAAGGCGAAGTCACCAGAGATGGTGTTGCATCATCTGCAGGTAACAACACAGATGTTGTTCGACTTGTGTTTTTTGATAAATGTACCTAAATCTCACCTGGTTCCCTCCCAGCACAACCTCTTCATAGGGGCAGTACTGGACACTACTGTGAGTTGTGCTTTCCTGCCTTCACAAAGGATTCTAGACATCCAAGTAATGATTCCAATGTTTCAAGGTGGAGCGGCTGTTCAGCCCTGAAGGTTCTGTGCCTGCTCGGTCTGTTTGCTTCCTGCATTCTGTTGGTTAGCCATGCAACAGAACATGAGGGCACTCCAGTGGTATCTCTGCAGGTAGTGGTTTTAACACAACGGGGATCTCAGGAAGGTGGTCAGAATCTCCACAGAGACTGTAGCGCAGCTGTTATGGTGGAGTGTTCCAGGCAACCTGTCTCAAGGGAAGCTGTTACAACCTCCTTCTCCGGTGGCCACAGTGATAACGGATGCCTCCACTCTGAGGTGGGGTGCTCATCTGGGGGATATGGATATCAAGGGTCTTTGATCTCCAGAGGAAAGATTGCTTCACATCAATTTTCTAGAAATGCGGGCAATAAGTTTGGATCACAAGGCCTTTCATCCATCCCTTTGTGGTCAGTCAGTTCAGGTCCTTATGGACAACACTACTGTGACGTGGTAAATAAACAAACAGAAAGGAGTAGGGTCGTATCGTCTCTGCAGAGAGGCTCTGCGATGCTGGTCCTGGGCTCAGGACCATCAGATTTGTGTGATTGCAAATCACCTGGGGGGGGGGGGGTGCTGAATGTGCATGCGGACAGTCTAAGTCTGCAGTATTCAGCCGAAGTGGCGTCTTCCTCCGGAGGTGGTCCATCACATTTTCAGAATGTGGGGATTTCCTCGGTTGGACCTGTTTTCCACTCACGAGAACATGCACTGCCTGTCATTCTGCAGTCTCCAGTATCCAATGAGGGGAGCATTGGGGGATGTTTTTCAGTTAGATTGGGGCTCACAGCTTCTTTACACGTTCCCTCCCATATCCTTGATTCCTTGGGTTCTGAGGAAGATTCGACAAGACTGGGCCCAAGTGATATTGATTGCCCCAGAGTAGCCAAGAAGGGTGTGGTTCAAACACTTCCTTTGAGCAAGTCTGTTTGGTGCTTCTGGAGTTGGTTTATCGATGTCCACACCGAGGCGGAGCTATGCGGATCGGTCGCTAGCCCCACATCAACAAATGTGTTGAATTTTTCCTTTACGGAAGTTTCCAGTTGCAGCGGTGCCTATCCATGCGTTGGCAGCTCTTTATATTCACGAGGAATCCTTATCTCCTTTATCCAATTTATAAATATCGGCAATCACTTTCAAAGCACAGTTAATGGAAACTTCTTGAATGTAACTTCTATCGTCTCATTTGAATTTCTACGTAACCAATTCAGACTTTGATTCAGTGCATAGACATTACAGCGTGAGACATATATATTTTATGTCCACATTCCACATTATCAGAATCACTTTGTCCATTCTTGGTATCCTTGCAAGCTAGAACCAGTGTGACGACACGGTCATTATCCATATTCATTTTTCAGACAAAGTTGTGGCTTTCCTGAAGAAAGAGCACGGAGCTCCGAAATGCGCGTTGAAGACCTGTCATATAGCCACCATGTTGCCATCCTGTCATTGTTAGGATTTCAGCATTATGTCAAGATTATTGCGATATAAACTACCAATTTGATTGAGCGTTATGCTCAATGTATTATGTCATTTGTGTCTTACCATCATTAGGATGGCGCATGTCAATTGTTTACATTTTGTATAATTAGGAAGACCCATTATATAGTCACCATGTTGCCATCCTGCCATTGTTAGGATTTCAGCATTATGTTGAGTTTATTATGATATAAGCTACCAATTTGATTGTATGTCATGCCCAATGTGTGATGTCATTTGTGTTTTACCATCATTAGGATGGCGCATGTCAATTGTTTACATTTTGTATAATTAGAATTGTTTTTAAAAGAATAAGAATAAAAATAATCATGTTTTAGACTGAACTTAGGTTCTCACACTGAGTTTTTTCAGATCATGTTCTTTCCCAATATGAGTCTTTAATTGTTGTTTTGACCGCTGGAGTGCCTGGGGAGTTACCCTCAAATGTATTATTGCCCTACCCTAGGAATCCCTAATAGTTTGCAGGGGGTCCTGTTTACATGCATTGGTCAAACACTTCCTTTGCCTCTCATTGTACCCATGGCTCCGTCTCCCTCTCAGAGCAGACCACCTCTCGCAGTCACAGGGGCTGGTTCTACACCCCCAACTCAAGAATCTGGCCCTTCATGCTTGGAGATTGAACGGGGCAACGTGAGTTCTTTTTCTCTCCCACCGGATATGGTGGAGGCCAGAAGATACTCCACTAAATCAGTCTATTCTGGTAGGTGGGCCAAGTTTGTTAAATGGTGTGGAGAGAGATCAATTGATCCTTTGCAGGCCCATTTATCTGATATTCTGAGTTTCGCTCTTTCCTTGGCTCATCAGGGTTGTGCTGTAGCAACTGTTAAAGGCTACTTGTCTGCCTTTCTTTGATTACCAGACCAAACCTCTTTATTTAAGTCTCCTATAGTCATGAGATTCATTAAAAGTCTCACTAACAGGTTTCCTCCAACTCCATTTATCATGCCTCAGTAGGATTTAAATGTAGTTCTTACTTTCCTGATGGGTCCCCCTTTGAGCATCTACATAGTTGTCCATTGAGGCTCTTGTCATTCAAGATGATTTTTCTGTATGAGATTACCTGAGCTTCAGGCTTAGTTCTAAGCTCCCTTTTACCTCTATTCATGCAGATAAGATGGTTCTTACGACCAGACCTGCTTTCATGCCTAAGGTGGTTACTCCTTTCCACATAGGGCAATCTATTACTCTACCCACTTTCTATCCCCCCACCCTTCTAAGGAGGGGGTGAGACTTCACCGCCTAGACCGTATGAAGATGGTCAGCTTCTACCTGGACAGGTCTAAGGACTTCAGGCTGGATGACCAACTCTTCATTGGATAAGTGGGAAAAATGAAGGGCAAGGCTGTCCACAAGTGAACGCTGTCCAGGTGGATCATCCTATGCATTAAGGTATGTTACGTCTTGGCCAAAAAGTAGCCTCCTGAAGGAATACAAGCTCATTCCACCAGAGCTAAGTCTTCTTCTTCAGCTTTGGTCAGAGGTATTCCTGTTGTAGACATATGCAATGGACAACTTGGGCCTCCCTCCACACTTTCGTGAAGCATTACTGCTTAGAATCAGAGATGAGGAGAGACGTCCATTTTGCACGTTTTGTGCTGCAAGACTTTTTTGGTATCAGTAGGCAGACAGGAAGACGGGAGCAGGACTGCTTGGGGGTTCAATTCAAAAGGTGAGGAATCCACAGATAGATGTATCGATCAAAAGAATAAGCTACTTAACTTTGGTACCGCTTTTTCTGATGGATACAGTATCTGCTTGTGGATTCCTCACTGACCCACCTGCCTCCCCGTTGTCTGACAACTTATAACGAAAATAATTTTGGGTATGACTTTCTTGTATTTCATTGTCATTTAAAATGATATGATGCTTGTCGGAAGGAAATGTCTATATTTTAGAATTTCCAGTTTCCTTTCTTTGTTTGAATCATATACTGTGTATATTTGTGAATATATTGTATTTTTATGGCCGACTAGCCCAAATGAAATTATTGCACAGAAACGTGGTCCGTGCCTGCTCTATATCCTGGAGATTGGGGATTACAAGAAGCAGTTAAGCAAGATATTGTATACTGTGTATAGGTGTGCAGACAGAATATCAATTTGGAAATGTCGAACTACAGAAATATCGAGTCCTAAATATCGTGAGTCAGAAATATCAACAGCAAGAATACCGTGGTCAAGAATATCTATTTTAAGGTAAGAAATATTGTTTTTAAAAATATAGAAGTTATGAATATCATTTGCAAAAATATAGTTGTTTAAAATATTGATTTTTTAATTAGCGTTATGTATTTTAGTATATATTTTAAATGCATGTGATGTATTTTTTTGTATAAGAATTGTTTATGTTTTTTAATATATGTGTTACATTTTTAGTAGTTATCAATTTTATTTTATTTAAATTTTGCGTTTTTTAGTTCCGTAGCAGGTTGTGGGTTTAGAGGGGAAAAGTGTGGGAAGTAATTTAATTATAATAAATTAATGATTATTATTTATACATATGTATTTAATTGAGTTTTTATAGATTTAATTGTGGGAAGTAATTTATTATTTATTAATTAATGATTGGTTGTTCATAATATTAATTAATTAATTAATTGCTAATTCATTATGTAAATTATGTAATTCTTATAGGTGTGGGTTGTGGGGTTTATAGGGGTAAAGGGTGGGAAGTATTTTTTTTAATTAATTAATAAGTTGTTAATTAATTCATTAAAAATTAAACATGGACATTGTGTAATAATTTAATTTAAGGTGTTGGTTGTGGAGTTCTCCATGTCTACTGCACAACAATGTTCCACCACAAAAACAACAAAGCACACCAACTCACTCTCAAACACCATCTCCACCACATACACACGCAGACCCATCAAAATGCCTTCTTAACATGCTGGATGAGGAACATGATACAGAACAGCTGCACGATTACTATCCTAATACAGCTAATGCCAGCACGAAAAACACACATGCTACAAACACACACAATACTGTTCACTCTCCTACAAAACAAAGTCTCACTATCACCAAATGCCATTCTCTAAACTGTTTACTAATAAATGCTCGATCCCTCTCTAAAAACAAACATCACATCTACGACCTTCTCACTGATGCAAAACCAGACATACTATTCATACCTGAATCATGGGTGGGAGCTGATATGGCTCCAGTCCTGCATGAAGCCATTCCTCTAGGCTATATAAACGATCACCCAAAATCGTATAGGCAAAAAAGAAGGTGTTCTAGCTGTTGTGTTCATGCAAACATTACATATCACTAAAGTTGATGACATCTCCATAAATAATTGTGAGGCTCTTCTAACAAGATGCAATACTACATCGTCTTCATCCTGTAACTTCCTGCTCCTTTAAAAACCTCCACCTAGCAAGGCGACATTCCCAGACGCACTTCTAGACACAGTTTCAAACCTGATAACAATACACTCGAACTTATGCATTCTGGGTGACCTCAACATTTGGTTTGACAAACCCAATATGACCCATCCAAAAACAATAATCACTGGCCTAGACGCACTGAACCTGCATCAGATTGTCCACAAACCCACACACATCGCTGGACATATCCTAGATGTCATTTTTGCTAATACTGAACTAGTTACCTTTCAAACTATAACTCCAGTCACATAGTCAGACCACCACTTGCTTGGTTTCCAACATAAAACAAGACTAAGGGACTCACCTAAAACTAGCCTACATCCTTCCACCTATCGGCCGTGGAACAAACTCAATTTGGAACACTTAGAAACACAACTAACATCAAGTACAAATCTGGAAACAATAACTTTGGTTCAAAATCTATATGAGTGGCTACAGGAAGCTTTTGACATCCTGATACCACTCAAAACCACACAACAGCACAAAAGAAAAAAGCTCCTTGGAGAAACTTAGAAATAAAAGACATAAAACAACAAATTAGAAAGCTGCAACGTACCTGGCTCTAAACAAACGCCAAACAAGACAAACTTCACCTACAAATAATTTACAGATTATACAAGTCATCTATCAAAAAAGCTAAGAAAAGGTACTACTCAGACAGAATTCAAAATGCTAAATGTGCAAATACAGAATTCTATAAAATACTCAATGAATTTCACAAACCAAATTGCCTAGAAGGAACTCATCCTGTTACTCAAGGTTTCACAGACAAACTGGCAAATCAGTACATCGACAAAGCAGACACATTGGACTCGTACTTAAAACAGAAACAAAGCACCAGCACTAACCCCTGTACAAAACAACAATCCAAGAATACTCTAACCCAGTCTCTCCGTTTCTTCCAACACATCTCACACGATGAATTTAGGGACCTGGTCAAAGCAAGCAGGCCTGCCGGCAGCCCTTCTGACCCCTGTCCACCACAAACTTTCAAGACAATTCTTTTAACAACCTCTGCTGCCACTCCAGTAAGAAGAATCATCAACGATTCCTTAACTACCAGAATATTTCTAGAAGAACTCAAAAAATCACACATACACCCTTTACTGAAGAAAACAAACTTGGACCCGCTGAACCCTTACAACTACAGACCCATTACAAATGGACCTTTCCTGGGAAAACTGATAGAAAGAGCGGCGTTCGTCCAGATGTCACAATTCATTGAAGCGAATGACATACTCTCAGACTTCCAAACAGGATTCCGTCCAGGAAGAGGCACTGAATCTGCCCTCCTTGCCATCTGGGATGACCTGAAGAATACAGTTGACCTCAGCAGGGTTGCTGCGCTACTCCTCTTGGACCTCTCGGCTGCCTTTGACACGGTTGACCATGACACTCTGAAACCAAGACTCTATGAAGCCGGCATAGAGGGAACTGCTCTGGACTGGATCGCGTCCTACCTTCAAAACGGAACTAATGTCATCCATACCCCACCTTTCTCATCTAAACCATACTCCACAAAAGCTGGGGTCCCTCAAGGTTCTATCATCTCGCCCATGCTTTTCAACATCTACATGAAGTCATTACCGGTGCTGATCAATCGATTTCACCTCACGTGCTATAACTATGCAGATGACATGCAAATACTCCTTCAACTGGAATGCCCCAAAGACATTGAAAAATCCCCAATTTGCAGTTGTCTCAGAGCCGTGGATGACTTGGAGCAATCTCAAATTGAATGCTTCAAAAACGTAAATACTCACGTGTGGCGATCGGAAACATTACGACCCACTTGCAGCCTAGCCTGATGAACTGGGATCACCGCCTAAAGTAAGAAACCTCGGAATGACCATGGACTCCAAGCTGTCGATGAATGCCCAAGTGGACAAACTAGCAAGATCAAGCTTTGTCACTATAAAAACGCTGCGATGAATTTTCCCTCATTTGGGATTTCCACACAAGTTCCAATCTCCCTTGTTCTGTCCAAACTCTATTACCCCAATAGCCTCTATCACGGATCACCTTTAACGACCATGAAAAGACTACAACGGATTCAGAACTCGGCTGCCAGACTACTCTTGCATATCAAACCGCGAGACCACATCTCACCTGCCTTGAAAGCCCTGCATTGGTTACCGGTTTCCAGAAGATCCACCTTCAAGCTACTTTGTATCACCCACAAAGCAATACATGGAATGGGACAACTCTTCATCAGGAATAAAATCACCAAACACATTTAACAAAGGAACCTACGCTCTAAAGGGGCATCTCGCCTCAAAATCCCAAGAGACAAGAATAAACCATGGGTGGCACATCCTTCTCTGTTCAAGCAGCCAAACTATGGAACTCTTCACCCCCCCAACATAAGATCCACGACAACCACCTCATCTTCAGAAAACTACTCAAGGATTGGTTCTTCCCCACATAAGCACCGTAAACAAACAGAAATTTACAGCATATTCCTCTGTATATAAGAATTTATTTTCACTATCGATATGTACCTATATTTGTGTATTGCTTTGTATAAACATGTAGAATAATTATGTTGTAAATAAATATATAAATAAATTTAATAAAAAATAAAAAATGTACACAAAAAAAAAATCATCTTTAGTCTACATGTACTTACTTCCATTGTGCATCTATGTACCTTCCATGTACTTGGATATGTGTGTCTGTTACCTTTCTCCTGTAAAAGCATATCCAATGCACTACCCTATTTCTCATCCTGTACTTCTATCAATATCTTTAATCTATATATACTTACCTCCTCTATGCATCTATATACTTTCAATGTACTTATGGATCTATATATTTATCCCTTTCTTCTAATTTAGCATTTCAAATGCACTACCCTATTTCTCAGACTATACTTCTCTCAATATATCCTCTGGCCCAACCTTCTGACTCATCTCAAACTTCTTTCTACTACTATTTCCAAAGCACTACCCTATCTCTCACCCTATACATATATCAATATATCCTCTACATCCACATTCTCATTTATCCCAAACCCCATACCACTACTATGATCCCCAAAATAACCCTTTCTAGACTCTCTCCTACTCTGCCCCTCCTTGCATCATCTGACACCTCTTTTTACTATACCGATCCCCCAAAACAAACCTTTATAAACTCTTCCCTCTGACTCTTCCCCTCAAAAACCCCGTTTACATATCTAAAAGCCTCCTCCTACTGCTATGACCTAAAAAAAATAAAAAGAAATAAAAGAAATCTCACTCTTCTGTCCCTCCACTATCCTTTTCAATCAAAATAACAGATTAACATGTTCACTTCTCAATTTCCATATTCCACTATACTAATTCTCCACTAATCCTTTATGGGTTCCAGAGTAGCATGCTACTCACCAATGAAGCGCCGCAAAACCCCATCAAGGGGTAGCAAGCGCTATATAAATACAAACCTCTTTCCCTCTTATATTCCGCAGCCTACCCTTCTCTATCCAAATAACTGAATAACATATCCACCACTCAAATTACTTCATACTTCACTATACTCATTTTTTCAACACTGATCCTTTATGGGTTCCAGAGTAGCGTCCTACTCGCCAAAAAAGCGCTTCAACACCCATCAGGGGTAAACAGGTTCTACATGAATGCAAACCTTTCTTTCCTTTTATCCCTCCGCTACCCTTCTCACTCCAAATAACTGACTAATATCCACCACCCAAATTACTTTCATATTTCACCATACTAATTCAGCACTAATCCTTTATGGGTTTCCGGAGTAGCGTGATTCAAGATTCTGCTATCTTTCAGAATCCAAATAACTGACTAACCTATAACTGACTAACCTATTCACCACTTAAAATTTACTTGCATGTTTCACTATACTAATTCAACACTAATCCTCTATGGGTCCCGGAGTAGCGTGCTACTTGCCGAAAAAGCACTTCGACGCCTCGTTAGGGGTAGTAAGCACTATATAAATGCAATTACAATACAATTACAATATGCATTTAACATTATAATATGTCTTTTAAATTTGTAATATTAAGTATATTTGTATTTTAATTTTTTACATATTTATATATTTTTGTATTTATTTTGGTTTTCAAATAGTTTTGTTGTTAATATTTTGTTTGCTTTTAATTTTGAACTGACTGGAGTGAGAATATTAAGTGTTACCCCTCTGCAATCCAACACTTTCCCTACTGTTTTATTATTTAATATATTTATCTGAAAGAGACAATTAGTTATGAATTCCTTATCTTAGAATTACCCCAGGCGTCAGACCGGATCCGGCCAATTTTTTCTTCCGCAGTACCCCTGCGCGTCAGTAGCGTTGTGATCACCGGATTGACGTTGCAGTATCTACTTAGATGCCGCCCCTTCGTGCTAACGTCAGTTCTTTCTTTTTCCGCACCAGCCAGTGCAGATACGGAGAGAGTGGTACCTCTAGTCACTTTTTGACTATCATTTTTCCACTTTTTGTCAACATCTTTTTGAGTCATTCGACTCCTGGTGCACAGGGATGTCACATCGGCGAACCGGCTTCAAGCCTTAAGGTTCCTGCGACGAGCTGATGTCAGTGACGGACCCCTATCTTGTGTGCCTCTGGTGTCTGAAGCGCGACCACAACCCGAAGTCATGCTCCGACTGCCGAGCCATGGCCCTGAAGTCTTTGTGGGAGCAGTCCTGAAATCATCTGTAGGCCCCGCAGTAGGCTCCATGCCACTCGAGGCCCCAGTCAAGAGGGAGGTCGCGGGACCGGTCGCAGAGTCATCACCACCACTTCTCGTCAAAATCTTAGTCTTCGGGTAAGTTGAAGCACAAAAAGAAGGCGAAGAAGCACCGTCGCTCCTCGCATTCTCCACGTCCGTCGGCCAACGCGAGGCGGAATGCGGACGTAATCGTCCAGCTCTGCCCCCGCGGAACCTGTTGGGTCGACTCCGAGCCTCCCTTCCCTGCCGTGAGCCGGAGCGACCCCTGCCCAACTTCGTAGTTTTTACAAAGACCTCCACTTCATCTTTGGACAGCCCGACTCTGCTGGCGTGCCTTTGGGCCCTGTGGACTCGGCTTGGGGCTCTAGGCCTTCAATGTTGCGGGCCCCCAGTGATCCAGGCCAGGATCTGGATCAGTGCAAGTCGACCTTACGACACCTCCTCCGGCGCCACATCCAGTGGCGGCACCTCTTCCCCCTGTGACGCCGGTCGTGTCTCCAACATACGTTGACCCCAGACTCCACCTTGACGTGGACACGGAGCCGATCCGGTGTCGACCGTTACTTTTGTACCTCTGTTCTTCCCTGGTGTTCCCTATCACACTGAGTGGCAACCAGAGAAGGGTGCGAAGGACTGGAAGGAGTCTGTGGCATCTTTGGCAGACCAGTTGGAAGAACCGGACTGGAGAGAGAGGTTGGGTGAGGCCAGTGGTCTGGACACTTCTCCAGACCTAGGCATGCTTTCTCCCCCTACCGTGGCTACCGAGGAGGGAGCCTCTTAGGCGGCGGTGTTGCGTCGGGTGGCTGATGCCTTGAACCTCGAGCTTCCTACGGCGGCGGTCAGAACTAACCTTCTGACTGAGGTGCTTCAACCGGCAGCGGCCTCTTTGGAGCCCCAGCTGCCGTTCAATGAGGCTCTCATGGACATCCGTCTGGGCGCTTGGTCCAAGCCCAGCACAGGGGCTCCTGTGGATAGGATGATTGCCCGCTGCCACCACCAGGCCCCGCGTGACCCCATTTTCCTCTCCCAACATCCTACCCCCGAGAGCTTGGTGGTCCAAGCCTCGACTTCCATCCCCTACCACTTCACCTGATAGGGAATCCAAGAAGGTGGACCATCTTGGGAAGAAGATGTTTTCTTCTGGCAGCTTAGGACTGCGGTCAGTAAACACCACATGTCTCTTGGGCCATTACTCCCATTCTGTGTGAGACCCAGTCATGCAGGTGCTGCCACAGTGCCTGGAGGAAGCCAGGGCCATGCTCTCCCATGCAGTTGCTGAGGGGAGAGATGCAGCAAAGTTCACCATACGAGATGGACTGGACACCGCCGACTAGCTAGGCGGGACGATTTCAACGTCGGTAGCCCTGAGACGCTACGCCTGACTGAGGTCCACTTGCTTTTCGGTGATGTCCAATCAACACTTTTGGATATGCCCCTTGATGGCCATCGCTTGTTTGGCGACAAAGCAGACAACGCGCTCGAGCGCTTTAAAGAGTCCAGGGCTATGGCCAGAATCTTAGGCCTTATTACCACCTCTCGCCCCACGCAGTCTGCTTTTTGCCCCTTTCGTGGCTACGGAAGGGGTGCCCTGCCATGTTCCGTCCAGAGCCACAGGCCTGCACAAGCTGTCCAACCTCTGCGCGGCTGGGGACGTGGGACCCAGCGTTGTGGGTCTGGGGGACCCCGGGTGGGCCACTCCACCAGCGCCTCCTATGCAGCAGCCTCCAAGCCCTCCTACTCCAACCTTTCAGGGCCACCAGTTGCCAGTGGGTGGCAGGATTCGCCATCATCTCACCCACTGGCTCAACATCACGTTGGACAGGTGGGTTTTGCAGATAGTCTGAAGGGGCTACTCCCTTCCCTTCGAGACTACCCCTCACTTCATTCCACCTGCTTTCCATCGCATGTCAAAGGATTACTTGGCCATTCTCCATCAAGAAGTTGTGGCTCTCTTGGACAAGGGAGCCATCGAGCGATTCCCTGTGCCAGAAGCAGGTCGTGGTTGTTACTCCCTCTACTTCTGGGTACCCAAGAAGGACAAAGGCCTGCATCCTATCTTGGATCTCAGGGACGTCAACCGCTTCCTCCGGAAGGAGAAGTTCAAGATGTTGACATTTGCTTAGGTCCTGTCTGCCCTCGACCCTGGACACTAGATGGTAGCGTTGGACGTGCAGGACGCCTATTTTCACATCCCCGTCCTGCCTGCCCTTCGGCGTTGCCTATGGTTCACGGTAGGTCATGAGCATTTTCAGTTCACCGTGCTCCACTTTGGCCTTCCCAGCTCCCCTCGGGTGTTCACGAAAGTGATGCCGATGGTCGCAGCTCTCTGCACAGATCGGGAGTTCCAGTCTTCCCCTATCTCAACGACTGGCTGTTGCAGGCGAGCACGCCCCAGGCTGTCGTCTCTCACCCCCAGACTACGACTGACCTCCTGCATTCACTGGGGTTCACCATCAACTTCCTGAAGTCACACCTGATTCCCTCTAAGAAGCTTCTTTTCATCGGGGCGGTTCTGGACACGATGCAGTTTTGAGCTTATCCTCCCGAACAGTGAGTCCAGGATATTCGGTCTCTGATTCTCATCTTTCAGCCTCTATCCCGGGTTTCGGTCAGTATGACCCTGAGGCTACTGGGCCTCATGACATCCTGCATCCTGCTGGTGGACTATGCCAGGTGGCATACACGGACTCTGCAGTAGGACCTGAAGTTCCAGTGGGTACAGCATCAGGGGAATCTTTCCGATTGCGTCTAGATCTCGGAGGGCACTGCACAGCAATTGCAGTGGTGGCTCACAAACCAGGATTGGGTCAACGGCAGATCCCTCTCACTTCCCCAACCAGAGTTCACAGTTGGCATGGATGCATAACTTCTGGGGTGTGGCGGCCACATGGGGGAGGCAGAGATCAGAGGCTTCTGGTCTCTGGTGGAGTCCAGGCTCTACATCAATCTTCTGGAGCTCCGGGCAATTCGTCTTGCACTGAAGGCATTCCTTCCTTCTGTCAAAGGAAGAGTAGTGCAGGTGTTCATGTACAACACTACTGCCATGTGGTACTTCAACAAACAGGGCAGAGTGGGGTCATAGACCCTATGTCAAGAGGCTCTAAGTCTTTGGACGTAGCTGGAACATCAGGGCATGCTCCTGGTGGTTCAACACCTGGCAGGTTCTCTGAACGCCAGGGCAGATGAACTCAGCCACCAGTGCATGATGGATCATGAATGACGTCTTCATTCGTAGGTGGTGCAAGGTCCCTTTCAGCAGTGTGGAGAGCCTTTGTTAGATCTATTCACCACCGAAGAGAACACGCAATGTCACCAGTTCTGCACATTGGAATTTCCAAGGCGGCACTCGCCAGGTGACGCTTTTCATCGTGAGTGGAGATGCGGTCTTCTATACGCCTTTTGGCCTATACCACAGAGTGCTGAAGAAGATCAAATGCAACTGGGCCCAAGTCATTCTTGTGGCTCTGGACTGGGCATGAAGAGTGGCATCCCGAGCTCGTGAACATGGCCATCTGCCCTCCGATCAAATTGCCTCTTCGGGAAGATCTTCTGTTGCAGCAGCAGGAGACGGTCCTCCACCCGAACCTGTCCAGCCTCCACCTCCTTGCGTGAGCGGCAACAGTTGACAGCTTTCGACCTTCCTCCCGAAGTCTGTAATGTTATCTTGACAGCCCGACCTCCCTCCACCAAAAGTGTATACACCTGTAGGTGGAACACATTTGTGACATGGTGCACAGCAAAGGCTGTGGATCCCCTTTCTGCCCCTCTTTCAGAGGTTCTCCTCTTCATTCTTTCTTAGCCCAGCAAGGCTCTGCTCTGCACACTCTTAAAGGCTATCTTTTGGCCATTTCGGCCTTTCTTGGCCTTCCTGATCTAACTTCTATTTTCAAGTCCCCTATTGTAAATCGCTTCCTTAAGGGCATTACTCACCTGTTTCCTCCTATGCCGTTCGTAATGCCCCAGTGGGACTTGAACCTTGTTCTGAAATACCTTATGTCTGCTCCTTTGAGCCACTACATAATCATCCTCTCAGACTCTCAAAACTGCCTTTCTGGTTGCCATCACCTCTGCTCGCAGGGTGAGTGAGCTTCAGGCTCTTTCTTCTAAACCTCCTTTCCTGGCTGTTCATCCGGAAAAGGTTGTCCTTCGCACTAGGCCTTCCTTCCTTCCCAAAGTGGTTACCTCTTTCCATATTGGACAGACCATCACTTTGCCCACCTTCTTCCCTCTCCCACATCCTTCTAAAGAGGAGGAGAGGCTCCACCGTCTGGATCCGAAAAGTGCGCTTTCATTTTATCTAGATCGCACAAAGCAATTCTGGGTGGATGATCAGCTCTTTGTTGGCTATGTGGGCGCCAAGATAGGTTGGGCCGTGCAAAAGCAGACCATCTCTCGATGGGTCGTTCTTTGCATCAAAATGTGTTATTCCCTAACGAAAAAGGAACCTCCAGTAGGGTTGTGCGTCCATTCCTCTAGGGCGACAGCAGCCACTACTGGTTTGGGACGTGGCGTTCCCCTTTATGACATCTGCCAAGCAGCCACGTGGGCTTCATTGCACATGTTCACCAAACATTATTGCCTGGACAGCCAAGTCCGGAGAGATGGCTTCTTTGGCCGTTCAGTTCTCCAGGACTTTCTGGTGTGAACTCAGTTCGCAGACCCACCTCCGGGGTTGGTATTGCTGGGGTATCTATTCTAAGGTAAGGAATCCATAACTAATTGTCTCTTTCAGATGAACAAGTTACTTCGGTAACGATATATCTGTAAGAGACATATATTAGTTATGGATTCCTTACTGCCCCACCCATCCTCCCCGTTCTGAGAACTGACTTCTAGGGTAAGGGACTTCCTTTCAGTGCTCTATTTTTGTGCACCAGTGGTCAGTGTCTTGCATGGCTCTGCGCTTTTGGTGTGGAATGTTGTGTAAAGAACTGACGTCAGCACGCAGGGGTGGTGTCTTAGTAAATACCACAACGTCATTCCGGCGATCACAATGCCAACGACGAGCACAAAGTCGATGGACGTCACCTACCGACGTGCAGGGGTACTGCTGAAGAAGAAATTCTCAGGATCCAGTCCAACGTCTGGCGGTAATTCTAAGGTAAGGCATTTATAACTAATATATGTCTCTTACAGATATATCATTACCAAAGGTAAGTGACTTGTTCAATAGTTATTTTATTTTATATATATGTAAAAATCTATATTTTGTACTACTATATTTTTAACATCAATATTTGTTTTCCAATATTTTTGTACTTACTTGTTTAAGTATAGGGAGTTGAAATTTTTTCATTCCATATTTTTTCATCTACTTTTTTTGCATCTATATTTTTTACATCGGCATTCTGAACCATGTGTATACTGAAATGTTGTTGGTGCATCCGTTCACCTCAAATGCACAAAAAAAATGGGTGGAACTGACATCAGCACACCGACGAGGCTCCGATGATGTTGCACTGAGTTTCCGTGGAATGCTGCGCAAGGGTAATTCAAAAGGTTAGGAATCCACAGGCAGATAATTTATTCACCAGAAAAAGCGTTACCGAAGGTAGATAACTTGTTCTTAGGGAGGTCAAAGGTGAATATGCAATGTCATGTATGCTAATTTTCACCTGCCAATTTACATATTTGCAAATTCTTGCTAAGTAATTAGTAGTGTGTGTGTATTTAGGAGTGTTTCTGAAATAAATCTACTTCTCCCTTTTCTAATTAAAAAGTACTGAATGTTATTGAGTGTCATTATTGCATGCCAGCGAATGGTGATTACTATCCCAAACCACTTTCTCTGAGTAGGCCTTAAACTGCTCTGCCTCGCAAGCCGGAGGGAGTCAAGCTCTACAATTGTGTTCTTGGTTCCCATGAAGGAGATTGTGGACCTATTACTTCAGCAGGCCACATAACTAGTACCCAATTTCCTATATTGGTACTCCGCGCTGGGATGATAGTATCCAGTTCCGGTATGAATTGATAGCATTTGATAAGTCCATTTTTGCCACACATTACCTATGCATTAATTTGCAAATATCAGAGAGCAAGGCTCTAAAGGGGGTTCAAAGGATTGGTTGGGTGAACTCCGGATGTGGCAGGGAAAGACCCCACACATATATGTTATGTATAAACATGGATTGTTGGTAAATGTATTCATTGTGTTTGTTAGGACCAGTTTGTATATTTTTAAATGATGCAATGGCAGGGTGGGCTTTCACACAGTGTTCCAATTAGAGTGTTCCAGACTAGAGTGTCCTTTGAAGCCCTGCACTACACTCTAGATCTGTATGAGGAGGGTGCTTCCCTATAGGTTTAGGGGCTACAACAGGTACCCACACCAAAGATCTGAGTGTAGCGCTAGTCCCTGCTTCTGGGAGTGTAGGAGGTGATTGGGGGCTCCAGGAAATTCTTGTACCTGCCATGGGCAATGCAGATTTCCCGCGAGGGAGCCCACTGTGAGTCAACCTTTGCACAGTTTTACCTGCCATTGCCGAAGGCCAGAAACAACTGAAAGGGTGGGGCAGTGGGTATTCATGAGTAGTTGACCCCCCCAGAGGTTCCCACCTGAAGGCCAAGAGGTCCCCGAGAAATTTCCCCACGGTGGGTGTGCAAACAATTGGTGATTCCATGGTCTCCTTTGGTTATCTGGTGGAAAGGGGGAGTTAACCTAGGGTAGTCCAGTGAAGGGATGGTTCCCAAGGTTGATGGTGTAGTAACTGACCCTGAGGAGACCTGAGAGGGGGGTAGGACTCCGTAGATTCCCAGGATGCGTTAGTGGTGGACCCTAAGATGTCAGGGTAGGGTAGGTTACTGCCCAAGAAAAGTGTAGGATGGCATCCTAAGGCGGTTTTTGTTCCTGTACCTGAGCTGGCAGTTTGGATGGTGTCTGGCTGGATAGCCAATCAGGTAGGTCCTGTGGGGTCATATCTCAGGACTGAGGGACGAGGCCCTTGGGTTGGTGGGTACAGCCCCCAGCGTGGTAAGGATATGCAATAGATGCTGCTCTAAGCAGGCCCATGCCTGGTGCATTGCTGGTATACCAGCCTTGGGATGGATGCCCATAGGCCCCTCAAAATCCTGGTTCACCAGGAAAGGATACGGTAGGAGGGGACCAGCCCTCTGCTGAGTATGGTTAAAGGAGGCAATGTGGGCCTCAAGGTGATGTGTTGAACCTTTCACTGGAGGATCTTTATGGTCCGTGGTTGGTCTTCATGGATGTGGCATAGAGGCTGGGAAGTGGCTTCAGCAGGGCATGAGTCAGGCATGTCCCACTCAGTGTCCTCCAATGCCTCTATTGTCCCAGTGGGGCTGGAGGGAGTCCATGGGTATGATGTACCTGTTTTGGGAACTGCCTGGGGTGACTCCTATAGGGGAGCAGTCTGTGATTGGACTGGGGTCCTCTAAGGGGACACAGTCATCCCAAAAGGGTGTGGTGGCAGCGGATACCCCGGAGTAAGTACTTCGGGTGACTATCAGCGGCTCTTTAAATGGGCTTGTCTGACTCAGTTGTGCGAGGGTACTGGGTTGTGTATTCTCCAGAGGGGGCAACCAGTGACCTCTGGAACAGGTTTTAGAACCGTCTGTTGTGTTGGTGACAGTGATGAGGCACTGATCCCTTGACAGGAATGGGGTGGTGGATACCGCCTTGCATGACCCAGGTCAAGGGTGGGCCTAGACCTGCTCAGTCCATATAGGTGGTTATGTCCTAGATGCATCTGATCTAGATAGTTTGATTTTTGATTCACCCGGTTTTGGACTTGTTACCCGTTTTAGCCCGTTTCTGCCGTTTCTACCAGTGAAGGGACCAGGACTACAGTCCCCAGCAAGCCCTGTGCTGACGCCGCAGCTGACCAGCTCAAGAATGCGCCAGGGGGCACATTAAACCAGCCTCAGACTCCTGCGGTGCAGGACGCGACCAGGTGAAGCCCGGGCCAAGGGTGGGCCCGTCCTGCTCTCATCGGCAACAGGAGGAGGTGGCGCGGGGCCACCCCCCTTGATTTCAAATCCAGGGGCACCTTTTAGGTCCCTGCAAAGCCTTCCAGCCTTTCGTACCTGGAGTGAGCGAGCAAAGGAGACCGTGCAATAACCCTTACAAGCCACATCAGAGCCTACCAGCCGACAGGGAGCCCTCTGCCACGACTTAAGTGGTGGAGCTTCGAACTGATCATATACATCCAAGTAAGCTGCGATATTGGGACTTTCAAGAACCAAGGTACTCCGAATTGACTTTTTGTTTCCTTTAAACAAAACTGACTTTTGAAGGAGAAAGAAGGATTGTAATTCTTTTGCGATTTTTTTGTACTCTAGGGTGGGATGCTTAATAGCCAAGTAACTTTGTAATTCTGCCTCCATATCAGATCATACTTCAATAATCCTAGACTCAATTGGATACAAGAGTGTTTTTCTGGCATAGTTATCGTAAATAGCTTTTAAAAATGGGTACAAGAAATCATTTAATTATAGCAGTAAAAACACACTCTCCAGACAAATCGCAAACGTCACCATTAAAATATATCACAGGAGCCAAGGGGGCTATTGAAAAGAAGATTTTAACAGTTGAGGAATCACTTCTGACAAATGGAGGAAACGAAGTGGCCCAGGTAACAACAGTTCACGCACTGGTTAATGACCCTGACCCGCAGGAGATTCATTAGCAGGGAAGGAACTCAGAAGGGAGAATAAAGGGAAAGGAGCAAATAAGGTGAATGGCTGTATACAGCATATACCCGACTGTGTGCTCCCATTAAGATCTAACTCACCGCCACCCAAAGGATAAAAAAAAAAAAAAAAACGAGATCGCGGTGTCGGTATTCACCAAGGTAGAGAGTCAAAGCTAGGGGTGGGCGGAATTTGCGAAATTCACTTTTGCAAATTATCGCGAAAATGTTAAAAATCTCCGCAAACATGCGGAAATATCGCGAAGATGCAGAAGTTTTTTTCCCGCCCGTTCGCGGTATTTTCTGCGTGGTCGCAGCTCGCCAACTTACCCATGCGGTTGCTCGCAGGCGCGGCCATCTTGTTTTCACTTGTCTCGCGGTGCATGATCGCGAGAAGAAAGACGTGATTGCGCGACAAATGACGTTACTGCGGGCGCGAACTGTCGCGAGACAGCGCAAATGGCTACCAACAATCCAACATCTCGTGGAGAACGCGACCGGATCGGAAAACTTGTCGGCAAACGCGGGGATTCAGGTAAGGCGATCGCGCGCACGCGAGAATGTATTATTTTACAATGCGAGCAAGCAAAAAATTTCCGGTAAAATGCGGATTGCGGAAATTTTTAAATTTTCGCGCTCTCCGCGGAACGCGAAAATGTAAAATTATCGCAATTTCCGTGAGCGGAACGGAATTTTAGCCCAGGCCTATTCAAAGCGCAATACGCAGGGGAGAGTTCAAACACAAGGAACGGCCCAAACAGACACAATCTTAGCCAAACCCCTCTCAGATCCCAATTATAACATAATTTTTGAAAAACTGCACGCCTTAGCAGAGGCGGTTAAAATTCTCGACCGACATGTGAATAATATCCTGGGGTCAATACAATTGGGATTATCGAAAGAAGAACTAACTCCTGTTTGGAACTTCTGACAATTTCCTTGACTGGGTAGAAGACAAAGGTGGTGCATAATATAGATCCCACCACTGTAACCAAAATTGCAATCGAAGCCTTAGCTACGAGACCAACTGAAAACACTGCTCCTAGTACATGCACCTCCAACCATACACGCAGCAAACACATGTGAAGGACGGGGGAGGAAAGGGCAATTATGGGAGAATTGTGCACGGCAAATAGCGATTCTGGGTCAGCAGCTGTCACCCGAGAAAGTACTGTTCAGACT
The DNA here is from genome assembly GCF_964204655.1 of Triturus cristatus. Classification (NCBI taxonomy): domain Eukaryota; kingdom Metazoa; phylum Chordata; class Amphibia; order Caudata; family Salamandridae; genus Triturus; species Triturus cristatus. The sequence goes on along the minus strand of NC_140595.1, from coordinate 574,948,808 downwards.
AGAGAGCCAGTAGAACACATATCCGATCACTTGGTCCTTCCACCAGCTGCAGCTCCATACGTGGTAGTCTTGACAAACGTCCACCCTTTTAACTCCAAATACTAAGGAGAACTGGATTTTGCTGAGAAATAAATCCATAAACTGTATGGGTGTTAAACAGGCCTAACTGACCATCTATTTAACAACTCCAAGATGGTAAGGAGCGTGAAATGGGTGGGGAGGGGTAACAAAGGCCAGAGCGGCGATTGCGTGGTACCAGCCTTTGGTTCACCTCAGCTTGTGGACACATTCCTGAAGAGGACCGGGATTATTAACGTAAATGAAAATGGATAATGTTCCCGCCCCTGGGGCTTCTTTTACCGTTCCGTTAATCTAGGGAGTAACATAAAATCGCAGGCCATTGTGGACCAGAGACTGAGACCTCCAAACTTCATAATTCCAACTCTTAATAGGTCCCAATGTCTGTCCACGCTGGATGGCCTGGATTGACTCATGGAGGAAGCCCCCCAACCCGGAGAGAGGAATGCCCAGAAAAGTCCTGTTATTGCTGGGAACAATCTCATGATAGTGTCTGAGGAAATTTCACCGATACAATAGTCAGTCTCTCAAATTGGCAATAGCAGTAAGCCAGCTGTCGCCCTAAACAATCAACAGACAAACAAACGTCTTGGGGCTCTATTTTGGAACGTGGCAGGGCTACGGAGTAAGATACAAACTAAAGAATGGTTAGGCTTTATAGGCGATTAGGAAATGATTTGCTTGCAGGAGACCTGGCTCACAGAGGCTATTCACATAAATGGGTATAGAACCTACTTTACATAGGCCAGCCATTCCATCAAATCATGGCAGGGCAAAGGGGGGTTAGTCTACCTATATTTATAACTCCTTACAATTTACCAATATTGCCTTTGTGACAGATAATCTGTATTATCAACTAATGGTATGCAATTCCAAAGGAACTGCCAGACTAGCAGTAATTAACTTTTACAACAATGCCATAACGATGATAATTACTGAAGTCCTACAGGAAATAAATAATGATCTGGAGGGTATAGTTACTGAAAACAATAAATATGTGATGATTTTATGAGGGGTGATTTTAACGAACGCCAGTGTAATGCACAGACGGATACATTTGGCTGGTATGACATATTTTGAAAATGAAGAACAGTACAATTTTATACATAGTATATATTAGGCCTGGGCGAAAATTCCCGTTCCGCTCGAGGAAGTTGCGAAGTTTTGGCATTTCCGCGTTCCGCGGAGAACGCGGAGATGTCGAAATTTCCGCGACCCGCTGCGAAAGCGTTAGTATTTTTTTGTTTGCACTTTAAAAATGCATTCTCACGCATGATAGCGACTTACCGGATCCCTGCGTTCGCCGATAAGTTTTCCTGTCCATTCACGTGAGCCACGAGATGTTGGATTGTTGATAGCTGGTCGAGAGTTTGCGATCGCGGACACGTCATTCGACCCAGAACAGGAAATAAGCATCGCGAGCAAGATGGCCGCGCCCATTAGCGACCGCATGGGCAAGTTAGAGGTATATTTCCCCGCGAGCACGCAAAAACACACCGCAAACGGGCGGGAAAAGCAATCTCCGCGTCATCGCGAAAGTTCCGCATGCTCGCGGAGATTTGGAGCAATTTTGCGATAATTTGCATAGGGCAACTACGCAAATTCCGCCCACCCCTAGTATATATGGTGATAAGATAAATAAACTGTTACTTAAACATGATCTGACATTTGCCAATTAAATTTCAATGCCATATGCCAAACGAAAGAAAAGCTTTTATGGGGGGACAAAAGACAATATTATAGACCATGTCTTATTGTCAAAGCGATCCGCTGTTCTTACCTTTAACTTCTGCACACACTCAATTTCATTAAGTGATCATTTTCCCTTGAGCATACAACTATCATCGGCACCGTTTTTAGGTCTCGCCTGAGACAGCGCTTTAGCGCTGCACTGGCGAGAGCTATAGAAAGCGGGATTTGGAAGTGCAAACTAGTGCTTTTGAGGCCGCCAACTACAGTGCATGTGCGGCGGGCACGCGCACCATTTGTCAGCCTGCTGATCACTTTCGCGGCCGCTTTGATGTGCTCAGTGAGCCGTGCGGCCACTGAGAACATCAAAGCGGCCGCGATAGTGCTCACCATATGCCAGCCTTCCCTGTGTTGCTTTATCACTCCCCCCCCCCCCTTCCCTGTTACCCGTGTAACTTTCTCTTTCATGGCCGCGCGGCGTTAATTTCACGGCGGCGCGGCCAATGCTTGTTACAATGTGGCATTAGGAACTGGACTGCCTAGACTGGAAAAAGCAACGCTTTGTTGAAAAGCAATCACTGATGTCGCAGTGCGCTGATTGCACAGACGGCATTTCAAACTATTAGCAACACATCCTCATGCAAAGACTTCCAAAAGCTTCAGCTGCTTTCTCTGTACGCCATGCATAGTTGAGGGTGGCCTTTGCTCTACAGTCCAGTTAGAGACTAGACCAAAGAAACGAACACACGAGTCGTGACATTGATGTGAAGCCAGCCAACGTTCCGGCGCGCATTGCCAGTTGCATGGAATTCGTTGACGGATTGAAGCTGGTGTCTCAGAATTTTCCATAATAAGAAAACAAATGCTTGAAGATCTCTCTGGATACAATATATTCCTTCTTTTAAAAAACAATGCTACCGGCACTTAGAGCCGATTTACTCCTTTGGTGTGCTGCATGATCCATCAACACTCATCCCTACCCCACAGTGATTCTGTAAACCCACTCTATAGAAAGAACCTCCACGAAAAGAGGCATACATAACCTACTTGTAGAGAGGAACTTTGTCATCCCCACGGTCCAGAGAGTTATCTTATTCAAGAGACTTGGCCTCTTCTGCTGCACCCCAACAAAGAAAACTTAAGGCGTCCTCCTCACAACCTCAAATAAGCAGCAGCTTGAAGTGCAAAACTGTGGGTATGATGCAGGTCTCTGCAGGATTGCATTAACAGAGCGTTCACCTGGGAAAATGGAGAGCTCAGCTTGGCAGCTACAGGCTGACTCTCCCCGTAGATTACTTTATTTGCTGCTGGATGTAGTTGTTTGTGTACTAAGAAGTGATCTTGAGTTGTTTTTCTCTACATACACACAAATCACGTTGCCAATTTCCTTCACGAAATATTAGCATTACATCAAACGCCCTAGTTTTTGCCACCATGAAATTGGAGATTCCATTTTAAAAAGTTGAGACTGATGCGGTGGTCAGTATAATTTGCAGAGTGCGCGTGCAATATCAAACATAACTATTAACACGGAAGCAATGCTTCTGACAGATCTTTCCGTCCAAAGTTCCAGCAAAACTATCATAAATGCATTTCTGGTGCTCAAATTTCCAGCTATAAACCAGGCTTCTGGCAAACACAGAAAGGAAGACCCAAAATAAATTAATCAATTTGTTCGAAGCGGCTACAGACCAGCAATTGTCTTCCAACACATTACAAGTGGAACAAGCATTGGCATAGCCAATACGTCTTGCCTTTGGGACCTTATAAGTATTTAGTTATGCAGCACAATATCCTTACTGCAACAACATGAACTGTTGCATGGCTAAACACTTATAAGGTCCCAAAGACGAGACCTATTGGCTATGCCAATGCTTGTTTAAGGAAGGGCTTAATAAGCTCTTCCCATAGACAGAAAGAATTCAATTAGCACAGCACAATGGTTACACCCTATGCTGGATTCAGGTTATCCCGGAAGATTTTCTTAATAAATTGATAAGTGATAACAAAGAAGCCTTTGACCTATGTTTGAATGAGTGTTTGAATGATATCACTCTCACAAAATAAATCATTGCGTCCTTCCTGACTATCTTGCAGGGTGTAAAGGAGAGCCTCTTTGTAAATAACGGAAGGACAAACAAAGGGGAAAAGGGGTGGTTTGATGCCGCATGTACAAAAGCTCACAAATGCTTTAAGGAAGCAGTACATAAAAAACACAGCACTAGTGAGGTCCACCAGAGTGGAGTACAAAAAGGCTGTGAAGAGAAGGAAATTGCACCCAAGAGAGACCGCCTGGGAAACTTTACAACAGGCAAGTCTCAGCAATGATGATAGAACCTTTTGGAGGGTAAATTATTCATCCCCCTGGAGCACAGACGAGGCCCCTAGGATTGAGCTTGCTATATTAGAAGAGGAATGAATTAGGCATTTCACCAACATTTACTTTACACCCCCCACGACATACACACAAGACCAGGAATCTACCAACAGTGAGGAAGTAATCCCGCGGCTATCGTCCCATTTTCCCTGGAGGAAGTCATCAAAGCGATACAAGCTAGCAAAAGCAGTAAAGCTCCAGGACCTGATGCCATTCCAGTTGACATGCATAAAGATAATATGACTCTGAGGGCGCTAGAGGGCGCACAAACAAGATGGCCGCACCCATGTGGGGCTCTGGCAGCCTGAGAATGACTATCCGGAATCATCCTGCTCCGGTCACGAAATAGGACATTGAAACAACCAAATACAGCACCGGAATGCACCTGGAACTTCATGTAGCGGTTCGATGGCGCAACACCCCGCTGGATGCCAATTAGTGCGGAGTCTTTCCCTGCCGCTTCTGAGGAACGAATGAGTGGCCCCGAGTGGGTACTGGCGAGAGTGGTGTGAGACCCGCCGCCTAAACAACGTGGAGCGCCCCTTCCTTGCTCGTGAGCCCCTGAGAGCTGTGGATGCGGTCGAGAATCCTGCTGCGGTGAGTTCTGGTGAGGGACGCGACCGGCGATGGGCAGAGCAACTGCTCTCCTCCCCTATCCCCCGAGTGCTGATGGCCACGCCTGCCCGACGGAGCTATGGGGCCTGACCCAACCACACACAGGTACACGCAGTAGTGGGGCTGGAGGCCGTGACGCATTGCAAGGACACAGGGCAAGACGCGACCTAATCGGAGAGCAGTCAGCGGCAGCGAGGAGCACACATCCGATCCGGCCCCGTTGAGGCCTTTACATAGGGATTACAGAAGGCCTCACTGCCCTGAGATGGCCCGATATGCAGGGTTTGCAGATGCCATTGCTGCCTTCCCCAATTTGCAAGAGCTGTCCCAGATTGCACCACGCAATAATAGACATATGCGTTAGCACTGGAGGGGTCAACAACACCTTGAGGCCCAACCTGAGAGTGTAGGTGTGCCCCCAAGGCCGAAAGGAATGATACACGGCGAGGCCTAGCTGAGGTCTGGTTGTGGCCTAAGACTAGCTGAGAACCCACAGGAGGGAGCCCATACATTTGCGCCGCTTCACCGAATTAGGGGAATAGCAGCTGGCAGTGAAATTGAGAGCAGTCCTTCAGCGAACCCATCAGCTGAACAAAGGCTCTCAGCATTGATATGCAGCCTCTGCCCTTGCAACCTTGCATACATGGGCAGAGCCCCCTCAGCGACACGCGGAGATAAAAGAAGCGCTTGTTGAGGGCAACCCTTGCTGCACAGGCACTAAGTACTGACCAGCCTGAAGCACCAATTTTTACCCACAGCGAAGCTCATCACACATAAGATCTATCTGCTGCCTCCTACGACTCTGAAACGAGCTGAGTACGAACGACATAGCCACAGCGGTATCAGAGGTCAGGCGGACCTCCCTGGATACCACACTGCCAGAGGGTCCCTACGACAAGATTGTAGGCCCCTAGGTCCACTGAGCTCTCCCTGAGGGAGCACTGATATGTGACAGTCACGCACAATGGCCAAAATAGACCCGAAGCAGTGGAAATGACTTTTGAGGCCCGCAGAACACCAAGACACCAGGGCGACTTAGTACAACTGCCCGCAGAGCAACATACAGACTGCAGAAGAAGATTTAAAAACGCTGCTTGTCACCATGAGGCACAGCCTAGCTTCCATAGAACCCAAAATAGACACTATGTGCAACAGACTCGATTTCATGGCCCAAAAGCTAGAAAAACATGACACACGCATCAAGGAGACAAAGCATAGAATATCAGATCTGGAAGACGCGGCGACTTCTAAGGAAAAGCAGCTTTTGCAAATGAACAAGTTATTAAAGGTTATAGCAGCTAAGAACGAAGACCTCGAAGCGCGCTCTCGATGCAACAACATCTGCGTTCTGGGAGCGCCGTAGGGCGCCAATACCGGCAAAATGGAGGAATATATTGAGAAGCTACTATGCGGCCTTTTTGGCACTGAGGCTTTCTTGTCCTAACAGGGGGTTGGGAGAGCGCACTGATCCCTGGGCCCCCGACCTCCTCCAGGGACGCCATTCAGACCTATTATTGCAAAGTTTATTAAATACAGAGATCGGAATACGGCTCTGAGACGGGTGAGATCTAGGTCACCTTTAATCCATGATGGCCACACTGTTGCTCTATACCCGGACTTTTCCATCGCTGTCCAAGAGGCTAGAAAGAAATTTGCTTTGGTGAAGCGGAAACTGATGCAGGCGCATAAAGACTATGCCATGCTATATCCCGCTTGCCTGCGGGTTACTCACCTGGGGAAACAGCACTTCTAAACCAATCCGCAACAGGTGGAGGACTACCTGCGAAAATTGAATGACACAGAACTCGAACCCTGAAGCCGACGACCCAGAGAGCCGGACACCCTCCCAGCTCTCTGATAATGACTGACTGTATTTCACGAACAATGGGCCGTAAGTACTAGCACCGACAGTGGAGAATGAGAGTGGGGGCTTACTAAATTGGTCGATGACTAAGTGAGCCCTACATTGGCATAGATTGAACTTTTATATAATATATATATAGTTGGTTAGCATTGCTATTGAAACTGAGTGAGCATACTCCCCTGAATCCCGGGCACCTCGCTTCCACTGACTCTTAGAGAGAGGATAGCTGGTAAGTGTGCCCTCTGACGTTACCCCGCAGGGTGAGCCCCTAGGTTTATCAAAGGGGGGAATTTTCACCCCCTCCTTCCCTCCCCCCTCCTTTCTTCCCTATACAGTCTGTCGCAAACCCTTAGGAATTGATTCACCTCCGACCCTTATTAGATCCCTCCTTTCTTTCCCTCCTTCCTGCCCCCCTGAAGTACGGAACTCCCGTTTCCCCCCACTTTATTCCCTCGGCTATTGCAGCTCTACCTCCAACTCCCCCCTCCGTTTCCCCTTCCCTTCTTATTAATATACTTGGAGCTCCACTCCCCACCCCTACTCGGTTACTCCTTCCTCTATCATTCTTTATCCGCTTCCTCCCTCCCTCCCCCCTCACCTGTTCTTCTTAGTTCACACAGGTTCGCATTTTATTGCTGAAGTTTAGCTGTTAATGAACATGGGTATAAGAGATGTCCGTTTTGGGGGTGTGGGTGGGAATGCTGTTCACAACAAGTTTGGGATGTCGATGTGGGTGGCGGGAGGGGAAGGGAAACACTTTTGTTCAAGTGTTTTGCAGCATGACACAATATTGGCCACAGAGTTCCCATGCAGTGTAAGACACGAGCTTACTGACACATCATGTAGAAGCCGCACGCCCGCTCGCTGCGTGAAAGATAGAGACAAGTGCAAATCTCCTAGACAGAGACCACGCCAGGATAAATAACCCTGGCGCTGCCCCTTTGATACGCTTATTGACCTGGAATGGTAGAGGATTGGGAGACCCCAGAAAGCGTAGGCAAATTCTAGCATACCTCTATAGATACTCAATTCAGATTGCGATGCTCTGGGAAAACTCATCTTGACTCTAAGAGACCGTAGAGATTCGCTGCTCGATGGGCAGTATACAGCTGTTTCTCATCCTACTCTACCTATTCACGAGGTATGGCAATATTAGTTCATAAAAACATCCCGTACGTGCCCGTGGGTATGATCTTGGACCCTCAAGGCCGGTATTGTCTGACATGGGGGTCGCTCGCCACACATTTAGTGACCCTAGTTAACTGTTATGGCCCTAATATTGACGACAAATATAAGTTCTGTACATCATTCCAACAAACGTCTTCACACATATGGAAGTTTTGTATATGTCTATTCACCTGAAAAAGACTTTCACTCCGCGTCTCCACAATCGGACGAGCTTCACAGGGAATACCCCCTGACGAAGGGCAGGTCCCGAAATGCATTGGGGCCAAGTTATATTCTGTGAAACACAAACAGAACATATACAAAACTTCCATATGTGTGAAGACGTTTGTTGGAATGATGTACAGAACATCACCCTGAAATGGGTTTGAATATATTGAATATTTACAAAGGATTATGAAATGAAATAAACACTAATTTGAACTTCAAGAATCTGAATTAATTATTTGTATAAAAGCGACACTTTCACTTTTGAGAGTCTACAGGTTTGACTCTTCCCGGAGGAAAGGGCAACTTATATTTGTCTATAATACTTTCGCCTAAAGGACAGGAGGCAACATCCTGCAGACCCATACACTACAATTTACACTACTGAATCTGAAGAATAGGTGTAAATAAATAAAGAAAAGGAGTGCTACGGAATTCTCATACACTGTGTCTAATACTGAAGACCCCATGTTCCCTGCTACACAATGGGGGAAAATCACAGATATTGGATCAATGCATGTGTTGTGGGGGGGGGAAGATTCAAATATAACTTTCAACCCAACGCTTGATAGATCTCAAACGCAGCCCTACAACTACACTCGCTCCCAACACCAAGTGGGTGAAATTATTTAAGACTGGAGCCTGCTGAATACTTGGAGATATCTATATCTGGACAGGAGGGAAGGCACATGTCACACTGCAGCACACAAGACGTGGTCACAGCTGGATTACTGGGTGATCACTAGAGGGCTTAGCACCTGGTCAACTGAGGTGGAACACTTACCACGCACCTACTCCGATCACTCCCCTGTACTTACAAGAATATCTCCACCAATGACAAATACCCCCTACATAAACTGGCACCTCAACCCCACCATTCTATTAGACACAACGTTCTGGGCCGAAATGGATCAAGAAATACAGGAATTCTTTCAGCGAAACTTAGGCTCGGTTGACCATGTGACGACTGTGTGGGAGGCGTTTAAGGTGACTGTCGGGGGAATAAGCATTGCCAAGGGAGGCAGGGTACTTAGGGACCTACGACAGACACTCACCCAGCTAGAGAAAGAACTAAAACTAATAGAAGTGGACATAACTAGCTCGCCATCCCCGCAGAAATATATTAAACTTAGGGACAAGATAACTGAATATAAAGAAGAAGCAGATAGGGAGTGTCAATTCCGTGGGAAATACTTCAAAGCTCGCCGCTACAGGGAGGGCGAAAGGCCAGGGAAAGCATTAGCCGAGCAAATCCGAAAGCCCAGATTCTCAAGTTACGTGCTGGAGATACAGACGCCTGATGGAGAGAGTGCAAAAAACACCAACATTTTACAAGCATTTCAAACCTTTTATGGTACACTCTACACGTCGACGTGGTGACAGCCGATATCCCTACAACAATACCTAGAGCCGGTCGCCTTGGGATGTCTGGGAGACTCTCAAAGAGAGTTCCTCTCTGCAGAGTTCGAACTCGATGGGATCAGAGCCGCCATAATGCAGCTCCAGTCGGGCATGGCTCCTGGGCCTGATGGCCTACCAGCCGATTTTTACAAAGCATATATAGACCACCTAGCACAAATACTTAAACAGGTATACTACGAGGCCTTTGAATCAGGAGAGCTACCGCCAACCATGAGGGAGGCCACCATAATTTCAATACTTAAACCCGTGAAGCCGGCAGATAGATGCGACTCCTACAGGCCTCTCTCTATGATTAATTGTGATGTGTAAATACTAAACTAATTGCAAACCGGCTTAGTTTACTCATGAAGGCACTGGTGCTGCCTGATAAGGCGGGCTTTGTGCCTGGCCGTGCTATATCCCACAAACCGCAATGCAGGATATGGATCCGTACCTTGAGGCGGCAGCAATATTCCTGGACACTACCAAGGCGTTCGACTCGGTAGAGTGGGACTACCTATTCGGCATAATGTGGCGTATGGGGATGCCGGACTACTTTCTGGCCTGGATAAGGCTGCTTTACACTTGGCCATGCACAAAGGTGGTGATCAACGGAGCCGGCTCGTCTTGGATTGACATTACGTGGGGCACTCGGCAGAGGTGCCCATTGTCACCACTGTTATTTGCCTTGGCTGTCGAGCACCTGGTGACCCGACTCAGGCAATTACATTGTGAATGGGCCCTGGAATACCCTACCGGACAACATCACTTTATATGTGCTGAAACCACAGACCAGTCTTAACCCAATTTTGAGAGAGTTTATTGCATTTGGCGAATTATCAGGCATTAAATTAAACTGGGCAAAATCTCAAATGTTTCCACTGACTGACGCTACTCGCTCTTATCCCCTGGACTACCCCATAGCATGGTGCCCCAGCAAAGTTAGATATCTGGGAATAACAATTACTAGAGACAGTCCAGAGCTCCTACACCCCAACTACGGAGGAGCGTGGAGAGCATCACGGAATCAGTGGGGTGGTGGATAGCATTACCACTATCCATGGCAGGAAGGATCTCCCTAATGAAGATGGTAAATTTGCCCAAGTTGTTGTATTTATTTATTAACATCCCTCTTTCACCGGGACCGGCCTTTTTTAAAACTCTTAAAACCCAGATGATACGTCCTGCGTGGGGGAGAAGACAACCCAGACTGAAGTGGAAATGCAGATGCGGCCATATGCACAGGGGGTCTTCGAAGCCCCTGACTTTGAACTGTACTATCTTAGCACACAAGCACACTATGCAACACCCTGGTTCAACCCACCCCCCTTCATGCCACACCCGGCAATAGAGCAATCCTACATGCACTCCCGTGGTGGCTCTTTTAGGCTACACTGCAGATATTCCCGCAGAATATCGTAGGTACACAGCACCGGAGATCTTTAACCTCCCCATCGATAGCATAAACAGGACGGTGGGTGAGGCAGTGAGGAAGAAGGATAGCTCTCTAGCCTGCATTTTGCTAAATGCTAGGTCGCTAGTTAAACATAGCCTGGAGTGTGCTACACTTCTGGAAGACTCGGAGATCAAGATAGCCTTCATAACAGAATCCTGGACGGATCCTTCTGCAGGGCCAGATATGGTGAAAGCGACCCCCCCAGACTTCCTCTCCTACAATATGGATAGGCCTTTGAGGAGAGGAGGAGGTTTGGCAATAATATATCACCATTCTATTAAAGCATCTTTCCAACCCGTCCCCATTGATACTTGTGAAGCATTATTTTTTAACTTCGCACTTACTCACCACCAATCTTTCAAAGGCTGTCTAGTGTATAGACCACCGGGGACTCGGAACTCGTTCCTGGCATCCGTAGGGACCTTATTGGAGGAAGGACTGCTCTCCCAGGCCTTTACAGTACTGGGAGACTTTAATTTCCACCTTGATGCTGCCGAAGATGGGGACACCATTGCTCTGCACGATCTCATGATGTCAGTGGACCTTAGGCAACGGGTCAAAGGGCCTACCCATAGGGGAGGGCACACCCTGGATGGGATTTTTTCTAACTTCAGTAATCTCCTTTTTCAGGGTCCCCTCCCATTGGCCTGGTCCGATCATGCGGCAGTCCAATTCAAGATACGGCTTGACCCTCTTCCTAAAGAAAGGGAGAATAGAAAGAACAACATAAAAATCCGAGCTTGGAACAAGGTGGAGGTGGGCACCCTTAATAAGATCTTATCCTCTCCAATAGACTGTGTGGCGGACAATGCGGAAAGCGCTTGTCAACAATATACCAAGTGGCTGCAGCGGGCTTGTGACAATCTAGCTCCGACTAAACTATTAAGACCTAAGAGAGCACAGCCTTCCGCCCCATGGTATTTGGAGGAACTTAGAACTCATAAGAGCCACTGCAAGAAACTTGAACGCGCATGGAGGAGCAGTTATAATGAGGCTGAGCGCTTAGCCTATAAAACTAGCCTACAAACCTATAAACAGGTCATTGCATTAGCAAAACAAACCTATTTTGCAGCACAGATCTTAGAATCCAAAGATTCGGTTAAGGAATTGTTTAAGACAGTGACTACGTTGGCATCCCCAAAACCAAATCCAATCCAACCTAGTCAGCAGCTATGTGAAGATCTGGCTAATTTCTTCCTGTCCAAGGTAGAACGTATATTTGAGGTTTTTACCAAGGGAAGCCCTAGCTCTCTAGAAGTGTGGAGGGAAGGCCCTAGGTCAGAGGATGCCACCGGCCTTACCTTTGATCAATTTCGGCCCATCTCTATCCTAGACACTCAAAATGGTCTGATGGAAGCTAATTCAGGCTCTCCATTCGATCCCTGCCCATGCAGGGTTGCCAAGCTGGCCTCTGGCCCGATAGGGATCAGGCTCACGAGCATATTTAACCTTATGTTCACATCTGGTCTTTTTCCAAGACAGTGGAAACTTGCTTCAATTTTACCACTGCTAAAAAGGCCAATCTGCCATCTGACGATCCCAATAGCTTTCGCCCGATCGCCAGGCTACCCCTCCCGGCCAAATTGGTCGAAAAATTTATGAATAAGCAACTCTCTCTCTTTTTGGCCGACACCCAAGCATTTGACCCCACTCAATACGGCTTTAGGCCAGGTCATAGCACGGAGTCCGCCTTGATTAAGGTTACGGAAGAAATTAGAGAGGCAGTGGATCAGGGAGGGAAAGCAGCACTGATCTTGCTCGACCTGTCGGCGGCGTTCGACACGGTCCACCATTCCTTACTCTTGAACCGTTTAAAAACATGCGGTATTGGTGGAAAAGCTTGGGACCTCATTAAATCCTTTCTTGCTGATAGGAGACAAGTGGTTACCTTAGGGGAATTTCAGTCTAAGCCCTTCTCCACACCTTGTGGTGTCCCTCAGGGGTCCTCACTCAGCCCCACCCTTTTTAACGTTTACGTGAGTACGTTGGCACCTGTTATTAGCGCTTATGGATTCGGGATTACGTCGTACGCAGACGCCACTCAAATTGTGGTCTCTCTGACTCCAGGATGGGAGACTAACACTGAAGAGCGTCTGCGTGAATGTATGTCAGCAGTTGGGAGCTGGATGGCTGAGAACTGCCTCAAATTAAACTCAGACAAAACAGAGGTCCTTCTTTTCGGCAACATCTCTAATTTTTGGACACCAGCTTGCTGGCCAGATTCTCTGGGTAAGCTTCCAATTCCGGTTGCAAAAGCAAAAAACCTCGGCATTATCCTGGATGATAGATTGACTTTGGATTACCACATTAAGGAGGTTACATCCAAAACCATGTACACCATTAGGATGCTGAGTAAAGTGCTACCCCTGCTACCCCAAGACAGCAGACATATCGTGGTCAGGGGTTTGGTACTTGCTAGACTGGAATACTGTAATGGACTTTTTCTCAATGCTCAATGCAGGGCATTGAGTAAACTTCAGATCCTACAGAATGCCGCAGTCCGTCTTCTCATGGGCAACTCCAGATTTGCCTCTGCTTCCCAGGGAAGAAAAACATTGCACTGGCTCCCGGTCAAGAGCCGAATCCGGTTTAAGGCCTTGACCTTTGACCTTTAAGGCTCTGCATGGTTTAGGCCCAGAATTTCTGAAGAACAGATTACACTGGTATGTGCCAGGGAGATGTCTTCATTCAAAATCAGCCAACCTGGCACATGTCCCACGCATTAGGAAAGCGCGTTGGAGAGGCAGGAGCTTCATCTACGGGGCTGCTAAAGCCTGGAACGAACTTCCGCCGTATCTTAGGACTACGACGGATCTCCTATTATTCAGAAGGGAACTAAAGACCTGGCTGTTCCGGAATGAATAGGCCCACGTATCCGTATTGTTGCTCCCATCCCAAGTCCTCCCAGTTTTCATGACAGCGCCAGGACACCTCCGGGTATTTGCCGCGCTATACAAAACTCAATAACATAACATAACATAACACTTGACCTTTTATTGGCTAAGAGGAGGGTGGCATGCAAATGGGGCAGAGGGAGGGCACCTAAATTTAAGGACTGGATCAGAGATCTCCTCCTCTGGCAAGAACAGATGTTAATATATGCAGTACTACTACCCACTGCCTCTAGGCCAAGAGACATATGGGACCCATTGCGTGCATATTTGCTTGCACACCCGGAGACGACCAGAGATGATATGGATCCCCCACTTCCTCAGCTTAGAGGAGGCAGGCCCAATGATTGAACACAAGACACCAATACCCTCTAATACACGCAATCCCTCCCATGAGGCAGCGCATTTCCCAAAGATTTTGGTCAGGGGGCAACAAGTGGAGACAATGGAGAATATAACACGATTCTAGCGCGCGCTGGTACTGACCTTTCACCCAATGCACGCGGAGCGGGCTCTATGTCACACAACAAATGCACTACACGTGACCAAACGATTTGGGTGTCTGTGCAGGCCAATGTTAATTGGACTCTTCAAACTGTGAATATGCTGTATGTACATTGTATATTGTACTTTTGGGGGGAAAAAAAACGATAATATGACTCTGTGGGGACCTCCATTGATCCTAGTATTGAGGGCCACTTGTGCCGCAGCCTTTCTGCCCTCCATGGGAGAATCATTCATTGTACCCATTACAAAAAGGGAGATCGCTTAAACCCCGCCTGTTATAGGCCAATCTCCCTGATTGACTCCTTAGCAAAGATAACGGGATGCATAATCCTAGAGAGACTACAAAATTGGGCAGACTCACATCATAAACTGTTACACCTGCAATACGGCTTCCGCCCCGGGATTGGGACGATAGAACAGAGTCTTAACTTAAACATGCTAATTGGGAAATAGGTAAAGATCAAAAATGGGAAGTTTTATCTATCATTTATAGATCTCTCATCGTCCTTTGACTGTGTAATTCATGAAAAATTATGGTCAATACTGAAAGATGTGGGGGTGGAGATGCCGATTATTAGCTTCTTGAGAGACCTATATATAGGGTGTAAGGCCAAAGTTAGATACGTGCCAGAGGAGAATGCACAAAAGCTTTCGGCGTGGAGAGAGGGATGAGACAGGGATGCGCCCTGGCCCCTATCCTGTTTTCCCTTTACATAAATAGTGTGGGGGAGGAGCTTGTGGCAGACACAAAATATCTTCCACAAATAGGCACGCGCCCTGTCCCGGTCCGCCCTTTACGCTGATGACGCAGTTCTCATGGCCCGCACCCCACTGGTCCAGCAGTCATTGCTTAACAGCTTTGTCGGTTATATGAAGGAACTGGGTCTCCAAGTGAACCAGTCAAATACCTTTATTATAAAATGCAGTAAGAGAAATACGAAATGTAGGGATATAACGATAAATGGAACTAAAATCGGTTTCCCTGACACTTTCTCTTACCTAGGGGTCCTATTCAACAAAGAAGGTTCATGGAGCAATGCCATTGACAACAGAAATAAATTATTTAGCAAGGCCTGCTGGGCTCTCAGATGTTTTGCAAAACGCTTGGGCTCAAATCCCCCCAAAGATGGTGATGAGGATATACAAAGCAAAATGTCTTAGCATAGCACTTTATGGGCGGGTATATGGGGTCATAAGAAAAGTGAAGAGATGCAACTAATTGAGAAGGAGCTCTTCAGATACCTCTAAGCAATCCCTAAAAGCACTTCACTATACATAACGCGTTCTGAACTCGGTGGCCCCTTTCTCGCAGACATGATTTAGCTGGAACCAATTCTGCTGTGGTATAAAACATGGACTTCAGATCATACAGACTTCAATCGAGCAAGCCGGAACATGCGCACCTGTATCGCCTGTAGGCCCTGCATTACTATAGCGAGCGAGGGCGAGGGCTGCTACTGGCCAGTGGCAGCAGCCCCCCGCTCTCATATGGGCGGGGATAGTCCATGCCCTAGCCAATCCTGGCGCTGCTGGAGCAGCATCCGGATTGGCTGAGAGGGTATGCCACGGGCACCAGCCACTCGCGAAGGCGCCAACGCGGCGGCAGACCCCGGCACAGGAACACATAGCAGATGCGGCGCGGACCCGGTGGTCAGGTAAGTGTTCCCGTTTTTTTTTTTACTTTATTTTTAACCCCCCCTCGCGCGACCCTCCCCCCCCCACATATTGCGAGCCGCGACTGTGCGTGCATACATCCATACATGCGTCCATCAACATAGATTAAAATAAGCAAAATCAATCCAGGAAACGATCTTTTATTGTAGCATATATATATATATATATATATATTCACTAAAAAAAACATAGGTTTCACACACGTTATAGTTAGCTGAACATTTCTCTCATACAAAACTAATGAAATTCCCCCGTTATAGTTAGTTCAGCTAACTATAACTCGCGCGCCCGCAATGCACTGCTGATGACGTCACATATTACATCACTCATGACATGGTCAGTGACATCACTCATGACATCACTGATGACATCTCAAATGACATCACTGATGACATCACTGATGACATCATCCAGTGAATGTGTGTTTTTCTGAAAATTAAATATGTTTTATATATCTATATCTCAAGGTCGATGGAAGAATAAATGGGTATATAAGTGTCTAAATGGATGATTTGTTTTTGAAAAATTGATTGTGTAACTGACTGATTAAGTGTATCATAGTGAATACATGGCTTAGTGAGTAATGTTTAAATATGTAAATATCTGTATCAGTCTCTCACTTTGTGTATAAGTGGCTGAATGGGTTGCTGAGTAGCTACATGGGTGTCTATATAGGTTATTACCTCATCTTCAGAAAGAAACTTAAAACCATGTTGTTCCCTAACACTCACTAAAACACTCGCTGTATATTTTTCAATCTTAGCGCCATGATATCCTTTGGGATGAATGTTAGCGCTTTAGAAATACCTTTACCATTACCATTACCATTATTAGTTGTTTTTTTGAGTATCAGTCTGAGTGTCTGCATGGTTCGGTGGGGGGTATTACGTAGTGCATAGGTGCATGAATGAGTGACTCACTGTTTGTATGTGTTGAAGACAGCATGTGTGCAGGACTGTATGGGTGGATGAGTGTGTGTATGGGTGTGTTAGTGAGTGAATGACTGTCTCAATAGTGTCTTTATGAGTAACTACATATGTTTTAAAATAGTATATGTGACTATTGTTGTATATAAGTGAGTATATGTGAGAGTGAGAGATTGAAAGAGTTCCTGTATGAATAAGTATGTGTTTCTATAAGTGATTGTTTAAAAGACTAAGTATGTGTAAGTTTCCATAGAAGTAAGTGTGGTGGTGTGTGTTTAACTGTATATGCAAGTAAATGTATGTTTGATTCTTTATTAGCATGAGTGACTATGTGTGTGAGTAACTCTATGGATGAGTGGCATTGTGTAACAGGATGTATAGGTGTATGAGTACATATGATGAGTGAGTACATGTATGAGTGACTGTATAGGACTGTTGGTGAATGAGTGGATGTGTATGTGGATCTTAGAATTACTGAAGAGGTTGTTGTAACTGGTATTGGTATGTCGATTGTTTTAAAAATTTTAGTCTCTATTTTTGAATGTGTGTATCAAAGGTTATATTAGAGTGAGAGGAGGTCTGCCACTCTATCACAAGGATGATGTCATCAGTGATGTCATGAGTGATGTCATTTGAGATGTCATCAGTGATGTCATGAGTGATGTCACTGACCATGTCATGAGTGATGTAATATGTGACGTCATCAGCAGTGCATTGCGGGCGCGCGAGTTATAGTTAGCTGAACTAACTATAACGGAGGAATTTCATTGGTTTTGTATGAGAGAAATGTCCAGCTAACTATAACGTGTGTGAAACCTATGGTTTTTTTAGTGAATTTGCAAGGTTTTTTAAATGCTAATTCCTAACTATAACGTGTGTGAAGCCTTTGGTTTTTTCAGTGAATTTGTACGGTTTTTTAAATGCTAATTTTTGAATTATTAAATTAAATATTTTTTTTTATTATAAAAATAAAATTCCTATGTATTCATTTATATATTATCTGTATCCTTTTATTTGTTTTTGCTCTTTTTTTAAAATTTCAATTAGGATAAAGTTGAACAGTTTATTTAATTTTTGCAATTAATTTTTCTCCACTTTTTTATTTTTTTTATATAAATTCTTGGGGTGCGCGCTCTGAGCGCGCTCCTAGTACGTTTTCGTAAGTTTTTTATGAATACCGTCGTACGTGATTTACGTACGCATACATACGTTATAGTGCGCGCTGGGAGCGCGCACCCAGTACGTATGCGTACGTACGTACGTACGCATGCGTGCGTGCGTCGTACGCGCTCCACGCGGTTCACTTCCGCATACGCTTAAATTACGCGCAATAACGTTCGCGTATACGCGTGTTCAACGTATGCGCGTTACGTCCGCGCATATGACGTATGCACATGCGCTCCTACGCGTTCGCGTATGCGTAATCACAAGGTGCGCGCTCGGAGCTTGCGCAGTGCGCGCACCTCGGGTGATATGCTTAATAAAACAACACTTCTAATTGGTTATCATTACTTTCAGTTTCTGATTGTTTCAACACCACACCCAATCCCCTCATGGCAAGTCATGTGATCATGAATCATCACTTTTGATTGGTTTGAAGTACTTTCAGTTCCAGATTCTTCCCAAACCACACCTACTCCCCTCATTATTAGTTCTGATTCCTTTGGAGAAGGAGCTATTCTGTTGTTGAGAGACAATGGCTGAACAGCAACCATCTTCAGACAGTGACCAGGACACTCTTGAGAGGCAGAGAAACAGGAAGCAGAAAGACAGCTTTATATGGCAGTTTTTCACTTTTCCAGAGGGACAAAAAAAGGTAAATGCACCTAAAGTTACTTGTGTACTTTGTCAAATAGTCTTGTCACGTGGGAATCCTAACAAGAAGTATTCTTTTGGCATTCACACTATGTTGAGGCATGTTGACAAAATGCATCCAGTGACTTTTCGTCGAGCTTCTGGAGCAAACCCTCCACCTGCTCAACCGACGACATCTGCAGCAGCTCAGCCGAGCACATCTTCGGCAGCTCAGGCGAGCACTTCTTCTGCAGTGGTGCCTTTGCCTTCTTCCACACCTCTTTTTGGACCACCTTGTTTTGCGAGGTTGTCCACACGCTGCACTGATTGCGGTCGACTTATTTCTGTGGGTGAGACCAGTCTTGATCTCATTCAGAGAAAATTTGATGTGCATGAGTGCAGTAGGCCATAGATGTTTTTTCTTTTTTTTCTTTTTTCTCTTCCCGTTTCCCTCCATTAACTCAAGGGCTCTTTTAAGAGCCACTTAAAAACTAAACCCCCAAAATTTTTTGGGGGATTTTTTTTTACAATTTTTTTTTGGGGTGCGCACCCAAGGATGTTTTTTAAAAAATTTAAAAAAAATTAAAAAAAATGTATTGTACAAAAAGAGGTGAAGAAATGGAAGCATGAAAAGGGAGGATTGAGAAATACAAATATTTGTCACTTATTACAAAAAGCATTACATGTTTTTACATATTTTACAAAGCAATTTTTTGCCCTTTTTTTGCTGTTTTCAGAATTTTTTAATTTTCACTTAAAATAGTGAAAACAATTGTATTCATCATTTAACAGCGGGCAAAAAAAAAACAATCTGAAAGATTGTTTAAAAAAAGCCCAAAAACTATCCTCACTAAAATATACCTTGTTAGAAATATTACATATATATTACAAGTACTTTTCTAGATGAATAAAATTTTTCTAGATAAACCGTCTTTAAACCTTGTCGCAAAAGCACACATGCCAAAATAATTTCTGTCAAAGGAGTCCACAATTGTTTTTATTACTTTTCCTTTAGGCCAAATAGTAATTTCAAAATCCTTTTTAAGTGATATCTTCAATTATAATCCTTTAAAATTACAAAAAATGCTTTCTTCAGATGCAGTTTTTAGTTTTCAAAATTTAGGTTTCAGAAAAATTAAGTAAGAATTGGGTAAATCATAAGGCAAACGTTGCTTGAAAATCAATTGGGAATCATTACACAGTGTCCAGCCTTTTTCACATTTAAGATAAACTGTGTAATGTCCAGAAGTTACAGTAGGTCCTTCATGAAAAATTATTGCAACTGTAACAAAAGTTTTTCCAGAAATTGATAATTGTTGTCCTGTAAACTTCTTTATTAAAGTATCCAATTTTGAACCATCAGCTCTACAACGTTGCATCATTAAAATTACATACTGACCATATTTCTGTAAAAATAACGTGGAAAACATGTCAGATTTACATTCAGAACATTCCATGTTGTGATTGGCATCTTTAACTAATTTACTAAAAGTCACTGATTTACTTTGTGGTAATGGTAAAAATATGAACCTTTCTGAATCAACATTACTACTACATGTGTTCATACAGTTTTCACAGCAATGTTCCCATTTGTAAGAGAAACCAAATACGTTTTCTACTTCTACTCCTTTATCTTCAAGTACACTCAAAATATATATTAAGAATTCCTGTGCATCTTGCTGGACATTTTCTTTAAACTGTGTAGAACCACAACATACATCTAAAAGATTTCTAACATCAGTAGCACTTTCTATTTCAGTTTTATCAGTACTCAGCTTCTCATAAAGGAGACTCAGCAGAGAACACAATCTTTTTCCATGATTTACTATTATCTGTTCTAGCAACTTTTCAAGATAAAATACAACATTCAGCACTACATTTGCATAGCAGTTGACACCAGAGCTATTTTCAAAATGGCAACCAACAACCTCTTCAACACTGTCCTTTTTCTTTTTCCTTGCTATCACATCACTGTCCTTTTGTTTTTTTGTTCTGTTCATCCACATTACAGATATTTTCAAATCTCCTTTTCCGAGAAACAACATGTTTTTCAATCACAGGATACTGTCCTAAATGAGGAGCATAGGTTCTTCTTAATCTATTATACTCCTTTACACAGTTTGTATCAGCACTAACTTTTGAGTCATCAAAGTCTATCATAAATAAACCAGATAATGTTTTTACTCGTGACAGAGCAACATATGCCATACCTTCTTTGAACACAGTAGAACCAATGTTTACAAAAGCACTATCTACAGTCAATCCTTGAGACTTGTGAATAGTTACAGCATATGCTAGAGAAAATGGAAACTGCTTTCTACGCACATATAAGTCTTTCACAAGCATGAAACGAACTGAACAACGACAAATGTCTTTAACTTCTTCTATCTGATCAAATTTTATTTTTAAACATTCAATTCCTTCTTTTTTCTGATAGTTAATAAAACCCACAACTCTTCCCATAGCTCCATTCACTAAACCTTTTTCTACATCCAAATTTTTCCTTAAAATCACTCGACAATTCATGCAAACATATAGATTTTTTTCGAATCCAGCTGTTTTGGAAATGTTCTTCTCTAGTGAATCCAATTTATTTTTCAGTTTGCCTGTTAATGTAAAAGTAATTCTTTCATGCTGAATTCTGTCCTCTGCTTCCATTTTCTTAATCTCTTCCTTTTCCAATTTCAAAAGTTCCTCATTGAATATTGAGCACTCACGTAGTGTTGGCATTAAGCAGATTACAGTATTTTTTTCAGCAATGTTCTTGTATATTTTCTCTGCAAATATTTCTTCATTTGGAAATAAATTATGTAGCATCCTACTCTGTAATGCTTTTTTGCCAACTTCTGTGAGTAGTCCAATTCTGATATCTTTCAGAATACTTGCATAATCTTCGTCGTTTACTTGTCTCATATTGGTAGTGAGTTCTTTGTACTCAAAGAACGACCAAATATTCGCATTACCAATGCTTCCTAATGACTTCTTCGTGTCTTCATGTGTGACAGTATTAAACACTGGTTGTCCTTTAACTGGAGTGAGCTGTAAAAGATCTCCAAAAACTATGACGTGTTTACCTCCAAATAACACGTCATAGTCTCTCTTAAGAATTTGTTGCATTCTTAAATGCACAAAGGCAAGCATTAAGTTTGAAACCATGCTCATCTCATCAATAATGAGAACTTGCATCTTTTTCAACACTCTTGAAACTTCGAAGCATGATTCTCCAGTTAGCTTGTGGTATTCTATTTTGTTCTCATGCTCCACTGGTAACATTAGCAAGCGATGTAAGTTAATTCCTTTTATGTTATAGGCTGCTAACCCAGTTGGAGCAGTTACCACACAAGACAAATTTGAAGCTGTTTTTTGCTGTAGGTAGCTTCTGATGACTTTTATTAAGAAACTTTTACCAGTTCCAGCTTGTACACTCACATACATCCTGATTGGTTCAAATGATGTGCATACGCACTGTTTTTTTTCATGTAGTAATCCATGATCATTTTTTTTGGTGACTTCTTCATAAATTTGTTTTTGTTCTTCATTCAGTTGTTGTTCCAGATTTAGTAAGTCGATTGAATCTTCCTGTGCTTGATTCATAGCCGTTTCTACTTCAGTCATGGCTACTGCAGGTTCATTTTCTACGATTGGTTGTCCTAGGGGATCTTGACTAAGTGTTCCTGAACTTTGGCTGTCTTGAGAACTGTCTCTAGCTACTTCAGCTGCAATTTTTGCTTCCTGTTCATTTTCTTCATTTAACATTTGGACATAAGTTGTGAAAGTACTGCATTCAATGCTGTCTTTGCTAGCATTGAAGGAATCTTCATAACTCTGGAATTCTCCAAGTAGTTCGTCCTCTGAACGCCATGGTTTAAACAGCTGCAAAAGTGCCAAGTAGTAAAATTCCTTTTTGTCAGTAGTGTCGCAACTCAGCTTCCTGTGATTTATCAAACTTCCTTTTGTTTGCTTCACCAAACATCCTTCCTCACCAATGACTTTATATTTTCCATTGTTGATGTCTTCTGTGGCTTTCCGTGAAAAAATGTAGTTCTGCAGTACTTCATAGAGACACATGTTCTCAAGATGATGACTTCTTTTTGGGTAATATGTGTCCAACATGTTTGTTTTCAAAATATCTGTACTTTCTGGGTCATTCTCGGCCAAATATTCAATTTCTCCCACAGATTTCAGTACCCGATTTCTCATTCCTGCAAGGCCTAAGCTTACCCAAATTATTCTTCTGGATTTCGAGTAAAGACTTGCAGATGATAACCTATCTGAGCATTCGTAGGATCCAATTTCTCGATGCGATAACATCTTTAAACTGAAACTGTACAGCTTCTTACTGACAGTCTTCTCGTGAGAAATCTCTTCCCACATTTCCTTCAATTCTGTTTTCTCAGATTTAGTGATGTAAGATGTGACATACCGAGCAACAGCAATAGAATTGTCTGCCACATACTGAATATCCATGTTAGCATTTCACATGGATAAAATGACTGGGTTGAAGTCATTTATAAATTTTGACTCTTCTTTTCTTCTTAGGTTGTATGTATTTTTGGGAGATTTTCTGATTATAGTATGTCGCACAGCTGACATAAAACTGTTGACTCTTCCTTTTGAAAGAACAGGTCTAGGAAATCCAAATCGACACTTTGTGTAGAATTTATCTTTGGTCTTGTACTTCCGTCGACAGTATTTTCCACACCGATGACTTTGGAAACGTAAAACTTGTTCTTTTAACTTTTTCTCTTCTGTGCTATTAGGTATAGCACATGTTGCATATTCTTCAATGAAAGATAACACTGCTTCATCAGCATCTGTTCCAAATTTTGGGGCATCCTTGATCCACAACAGCATATGAATATGAGGAGCACCTCTTGCCTGGTACTCTTTTCTCCAAAAGAAATCCACTACTTCTCCAAGAGGTGGATTTTTTTTATTGCAGATGAAGGACATCATAGCCTCAAATCTATGATTGAAATATCTGCAAACATTAACCGGATCCAATGAGCACAGTTCTCCTGCTGTCTTGTATTCAATGTTTTTAATGTTTGAATTTGCCTCTCGTAGAAAATCCAATAAATCATCCCAAGCATACTCGGCACAGCTTAGGGTTACAAACCATGTAGGAGTTCCTAAATTCCGTAACATGCATTTTAATTCACCATGGCGTCGGTACCAATATTCATTTGTCCCACGCTGACAAGCCATCAGATTGATCAGTTGTGTTTCCAAATGATCATCTCGGTGCTGCACTTTCTCCATAAAATCCTTAGCAGACACATTATGTAGATGTACTCCACTTTTTAAAATGTGACTTACTGCATAAGATAATGCAGACAAGTCGCTTTCAAATAAAAGATGAAACAAATAAGGAATACTTTGACGAAATTTTGAATCTTCAGCATATAGTCTTGTAGTCCGATACTCAGAAGCTGGAATCTGTTCTGGGCGTTCATCATATCGTCCACCTTTTCCTGTAGGAAACAGCTGAGGAAAACATCGAGCTTCCAAGCTCTTCTCCCATACACTCACGGGAGTTCCTTTTGCTTTCTTCATCTGAAACAGATCAATAGTGTCTCCCATAACTTCTTTTGAATGAAGAGGATGTATGCTAAAATGTTCATAAATTTCTTCTTCCTTTGACTTGTCCACTTTTTCAATTTGTTCAGTTGGTGTTTCTGTGTCTTCTTGTAAATCTTCTTCTTCTTCATCTATATAAATTGATTCATACCATTTATTATTCCTTTTCAAATATAAATTTGCTCTTTGTACTTTCCGTACATCTACCAGCTCCTGCCAAATCTTCTTATTCTTTGTAGGTACACCATTAACCAGAATAACTAATGGTTCAGTTTCCAAAGTATCTGCATCAATAGTTTCCATATTTTTTTTCAAATCCAAGGGCAAATACACCACTCTTCCTTTTAAACCTCTCAGTAAATCTGAAGGAGGTAATTTACCAGTTTTGGGCTCCATGCGTACTATGGTCTGGAACGGATGAACACATTGAATGAGTATAGACTCATATGTATTTAAATCAGAAAGTTCGGCAGGAATAGCATCCAATTCTAAATTATTATGTACAGCTCTGGTCGGCATTCTATTTTCTTCTAACTTGTTATAACAGTATTTACAAATACGCTGATCTTCACCCAATTCAAAACAATTTTCCAGAAATATATATGTTGCAAAATCCTTCCACTTATAATTATCTTCATTTTCACTTTTTTTATACAGATCAACATTCCTTGTTTGAATTTTATAATGGCTTCTGCGGCAACAAATACAAGTAATATTTGGTCTTTCATTAGAGATGATAGTAAATTTTGTCATTTCTTCCTCAAAATTTTTAGTAATAATGAGTTCTACATTCTGTTCCTCATTTTCCTCATTAACTGTGTCCTTTTCTGCACTTTCTTGTTCGGGACCAAAGTAACAAAACTGAATCTCATCAGTAACCTTCACTACATCTGATACAGATCCACGGAACAGAGCATTATTCAACTCATTCAACTTTACTGCTGGACTTTTAGCAAAATACAATGTTCTCACAAACTTTCTCATTTCAGTATGATGAACAGCCAGCATCCTAAAATGATGAAAAACACTTTTACACACTTTTCTAGATAGACAAGCCAGAGAATGTTCTTGCAAACCAGTATTTTCTCTCACTCTGCATGGATCTAGTGTTTGAAGCACCTTCATCTTCTGTTTTACACTCTTTTTACTATATTCTCTTAGAAAGTCACGTAATTTATCAATAGATTCCTGACGCACAGTACAAATACTACTACAGTTCCAAGTGTACACTGGGGCTTTTGGACATGTCCCCATAGCCTCAGCAGCCATTACTTCTTCCTCATTTCTTGGGACCATTTTCTCTTTTTCCATCACACAACCATCCTTAACTTCATATGCTCTACCATTGGTGTCAACTGCATGCAACAAACTATTACTTTGAAGATAACTCTCTTCATTAAAAAATGGTTCAGTACTTGAACTGTGTTTCCATTCTCCCAAGAACACTTTACAAAAGTTACTTTTTTTCACTTCTCTTTTCCTTTTGCTTTGTGACTTCATTGCATTGACTAATTTATCTAATCTACGCATCCTATTCAAAATTAGAATAAAAAGTTTTCTTTTTATTTCCAAAGCCTTACTTACAATATTTTCTATAAAAAAAAAATTCTTAATAAATTTTGATTTTTTCTTATATTTTTTCACATCCTTTAGCAAATTTAACATCACTCTTCTCTGAAACATTTTTCGACGAATGTTTTTAAAATCTAATTTTCGTGTTAAATCAGTTTTACATACTTCTGATTGTACATTAGCTTTTGTTTTTTGCTGTTGACTCTGTTGTTGCTTTGTACATAAAACACTGTTTGTTTTACATTTATTTTTGCCATTTTTTTGTTTTTTGAAGATCTTTTTTAAGAAATCTCTACTCTGCTTACCAGTAGACTTTTTCTTTTTGCCATCACCAGCTTCTCCTCCTATTTTTTTTTCCCAGTTTTGTCCAGATATACTTGTTGTTGCTTTTCTTTCCTCTTTCTTGTCATTAAAGGCATTTTTTTATTTTTTCACTGTTGCTCAGCAATACCTGCAAGAAACTTAAAAAAAAATATTTTTTGTAATTATAATTCATTAAAATATTTTTTAAGCTTTTCATTAATTTCAAATGTTTTACCATTTGCCTCTCATTTGTGATTTACTAATTTGTGCAGAGTGCTAACCACCACAGTTGAAAAAAAACAAGCTGCCCCTTTCCTGCAAGTGCATGTTTTACAGAACAACTGCAACACAAATTATATCTCTGGCCACAATTCCTGTGCGCACACAGCCTCATGGTGTGCTTCGAAGCAGAAAACAGAATTTGATTTGCAAATTCAAAGCACATTTACTACTGTGATAGAGCAAGTGATAATTACTGTTATAGCCTGACACATTTTCCTTGTAGATCACAGAGGCAGAAAAGAGCACGTGTCCTATCAGCTACTTTATACCATGAGCATCTGCAACCTGGGTGAGTGATTAGACTAGAGCAAAGAAAATGAGGCCTTGATGATGTTTTTATGTGTTTGCGTTACACACTGCTATCTGAAACATCACACAGAACTGAGTACTACACATGGGAGTGTTGGAGAAGCTGTTGCGTGTGTGTCAAGAGTGTGTTTCTTGAGACTGTGTATTCTCTGGTGCAAGAGAGATGAGCAAGGAGACTTCCAGAACTGCATGAAGACTGCAGGGATGTATGTAACAGTGCATGTGTGCTAAGGGATAATTTGTGTAAAGACAACAGGCTGCCCCCTTCCTGGGACTGCAATTCTTACTGAACAACAACTTCACAAATTTAATCTCTGCCCACAATTCCTGTGCGCACACAGACTCATGCCATCATTTTAGGAACATAACACAGGCTGCCCCTTTCCTGGGACTGCAATTCCTACTGAACAACAACTTCATAAATTAAATCTCTGCCCACAATTCCTGTGTGCATACAGACTCATATCGTCATTTTAGGCACATAACACAGGCTGCCCCTTTCCTGGGACTGCATTTCTTTCAGAACAACAACTTCACAAATTAAATCTCTGCCCACAATTCCTGTATACACACAGACTCATGCTATGTTTTTTGGAACAAAACAGTGTTCCTGAATAGTACCAAATTACTGTTACAGCCTGGCACATTTTCCTTATCATTTACAGAGGCAGAAAACAGCACATGTCCTAACAGCTCCTTGAGACCATGACCATGTGTTACAGGGTGAGTGATTAGACTAGATCAATGAAAATGAGGCCTTGGTGACGTTGAATGTGTTTGCATTACACAGTGCTATCTGAAACATCACACAGAGCTGAGTACTACACATGAGAGTGTTGGAGAAGCTGCTGCGTGTGTGCCAAGAGTGTGTTTCTGGAGACTGTGTATTGTCTGGTGCAAGATAGATGAGCAAAGAGACTTCAAAACTGCATGAAGACTGCTGGGATGTATGTAACAGTGCATGTGTGCGAAAGGTTAGTTTCAGTTTTGTACATATGGCAACTACCTGTGCCTTTGCTATTTAGAAAGAGAAATCTACCCTGCTGGTTTCAAATGTTTTAGCTTTTGCCTCTCATTTGCGATTAAGTGATTTCTGATGAGTGCTAACCACCACATTTGAAGAAAACAAGCTGTCCCTTTCCTGCAAGTGCATGTTTTACAGAACAACTGCAACACAAATTACATCTCTGGCCACAATTCCTATATGCACACAGCCTCATAGTGTGCTTCTAAGCAGAAAACAGAATTTGATTTGCAATTTCAAAGCACATTTACTACTATGTTAGAGCAAGTGATAATTAGTGTTACAGCCTGACACATTTTCCTTGTAGATCACAGAGGCAGAAAAGAGCACATGTCCTAACAGCTCCTTGAGACCATGAGCATGTGCATTATGGGTGAGTGACTACACTAGAGCAAAGGAAATGAGCCTTGTTGACGTTGAATGTGTTTGCGTTACACAGTGCTATCTGAAACACCACACAGACCTGAGTACTACACATGGGAGTGTGGGAGAAGCTGCTGCGTGTGCGCCAAGAGTGTGTTTCTGGAGACTGTGTATTGTCTGGTGCAAGACAGATGAGCAAAGAGACTTCCAAAACTGCATGAAGACTGCTGGGATGTATGTAACAGTGCATGTGTGCTAAGGGTTATTTTCAGTTTTGAACATATGGCAACTACCTGTGCCTTTGATATTTTGAAAGGAAAATCTACCCTGTTGGTTTCAAATGTTTTAGCTTTTGCCTCTCATTTGCGATTAAGTGATTTCTGCTAAATGCTAACCACCACATTTGAAGAAAACAAGCTGTCCCTTTCCTGCAAGTGCATGTTTTACAAAACAACTGCAACACAAATTACATCTCTGGCCACAATTCCTGTGCGCACACAGCCTCATAGTGTGCTTCTAAGCAGAAAAGTGAATTTGATTTGCAATTTCAAAGCACATTTACTACTGTGGTAGAGCAAGTGATAATTACTGTTACAGCCTGACACATTTTCCTTCTAGATCACAGAGGCAGAAAAGACCACATGTCCTAACAGCTACATCAAACCATGAGCATGTGCAATCTGGGTGAGTGACTACACTAGAGCAAAGGAAATGTGCCTTGATGACGTTGAATGTGTTTGCGTTACACAGTGCTATCTGAAACACCACACAGACCTGAGTACTACACATGGGAGTGTGGGAGAAGCTGCTGCGTGTGTGCCAAGAGTGTGTTTCTGGAGACTGTGTATTGTCTGGTGCAAGACAGATGAGCAAAGAGACTTCCAAAACTGCATGAAGACTGCTGGGATGTATGTAACAGTGCATGTGTGCTAAGGGTTATTTCCAGTTTTGAACATATGGCAACTACCTGTGCCTTTGCTATTTTGAAAGGGAAATTTACCCTGTTGGTTTCAAATGTTTTAGCTTTTGCCTCTCATTTGCGATTAAGTGATTTCTGCTGACTGCTAACCAACACATTTGAAGAAAACAAGCTGTCCCTTTCCTGCAAGTGCATGTTTTACAAAACAACTACAACACAAAATACATCTCTGGCCACAATTCCTATATTCACACAGACTCATGCTGTGTTGGTAGGCACAAAACACAGGCTGCCCCTTTCCTGGGTCTGCAATCCTTACAGAACAACAACTTCACAAATTAAATCTCAGACAACAATTCCTATATGCACACAGACTCATGCTGTGTTGGTAGGCACAAAATACAGGCTGCCCCTTTCCTGGGTCACCAATTCTTACAGAACTAATGCTAATTTCAAATGTGCTGCCATTTTCCTCTCTTTTCTTTCAAAGTGATTTCTGCTAAATCCTAACCATCACAATTAAAAACAAGCCGTCCTTTCCTTTCAACTGCAAGTCTTACTTTTCAACAGCAACGCAAATTAAATCTCTGTCAACAATTCTTCTCTGCACACAGACTCATGGTTTGATGGTAGGCACAAAACAGTATTCCTCATTCTTACCAGTACACATAAACTTATTGTGAAAACATACTCCATAATATCTTACAAGTTCAAAACAGTTAAATATCTCGCAAACCTCAAAATGTAAAACATAACTTTTGAAGAAGATTCACAATTCTAATATTTATCTCAAAAATCACCACATACATCCCCTCTCAAACTCATAACTCACCTTTTAAAATAGTTAGTTGAGAAAGAAATGTGCCACTCAAACAGCAGACTATCAGAGTCAGAATATCAGAGCTCCACACCTCTCTCCAGAACCAGTAAATGGCAATGTTTCCCTCTCTTTTTTCACACATCTACATGTTAATTTCAAATCTCAGTGCTTCCCACTTTTTTTCAAATGAAATCACACATTTCTATTGGTTGAAAACTTCAACCCCTTTCCAAATGTACCCTTCCCCCAACTTGTCTCCTGCCTGCTACCATAGCAACAGGTCATGGAACACTGCTGTGAGGAGAGAGGTCAGAAGTTCAGCAGAGAATGTTTCATATCCAAAGAGCAAGAGTGCTTGACTTTTCAAACCTAACAGCAAATCCATAGTAATGTTCTTTGGTAACACATTTTTCTGAACCAATACAAAACATGCTTTTTAAAATTTAAACATACAGCCTAGTTTTTAGTGTAGAATGGTTTGAAACAGCCAATGAGTTCTTTTTATAAAAACAACTATGTGTGCCTCCATTTTTCAACTGTCTTTCATTTCATATTGCCTTTCTACTGAAAGACACCTCCTGAGTGCATCCAGATCTCCTTGGAAGATGTTCACAGTGTGGATTGTAGGTCACAGCTATGTCTTCTGGAGTGAAAAATTTGCAGAAAAAAGAGGTATGGTGAGAGACCTTGCTTTGCCAAATGTAGACATTAAATGGATTGGTCAGAGAGGGTTAAAGTGGCACCAATTAATGCCTTTGGTGAAACCCTTTCTACATCTCCCACAGCCTAACCTTATTATTGTGCACTGTGGTGGAAATGACCTAGGGACTTTAACTGGGGTAGGTCTGGAAATGCTTATTAAGGACACCTTTGTGCAATTGATGTCGCTTTTTCCACAAACTGCCTTTGTATATTCTAACATATGCCAAAGGCAAAAGTGGAACTGGTCCAACCAATTTTGTCCGCAGATTGACAACGCAAGGAAGCATGTCAACAAATCTATTTCTGCTTTACTCAGAGACTATGGTATGGGTTCTATATACCACAACAACTTGCGTTACAACATGCAAGACATTTATAGAGGAGATGGTGTACACTTCACTGATGAAGGCAACAGAGTCTTCCTCTTGAACTTTAGACTCTGCATCGGTACTTACTTGTAGGTACCAAAAAACACACAATAAACACAAGGGCTCTTTTTAGAGCCACCTTATATCTTTTCACTTAATTGCGAATTTTTATTATTTTTTTGTTTTAAAAAAAATTTCGGGTGCGCGCTGGGTGCGCACACGGCGATATTTTTTTTCAAAATATAAATCTTTTTTTTTGCCCTACAAGGTCCTACTGTGACCCCCTTACAATGCCTAGTGGGTCAATATCTCCCCACTCTGCCCCCTTTTCACGTTCTCCCCCTTTGTTTATCACCCCCTCTTTATGCGAGAGACAAAATGGCGGCTGCCGCTTCCTGATTTCCACCGATTCGAATGTTTACTGACATCTAACAACCAATCAGAAGTGCGCTCGCGCACGGCAGGGTGCGCGCACAGGACTTGCTCAGTGCGCGCACGCTGCGCGCGTACAGATATATATATTGATTTAAATGCTAATTTCTCAGGAAATACTGAACAGATTTACACCAAACCTGCAAAAGGCACTTCATGGACCTTATGGCTACCTCTCTGCCAAATTTCACATAATTCTGTTCAGCCGTTCGGGCTGTAGCTGCGACTAAAGTCCCTATGGAAAAATGCATGGGTAAAACGCGTTTTGGGACCCCCCTTTTTTCTCGGCCCCCGCTTGACGAATCACCCCGAAACTTTCAGGGTAGGAGCTGAGCGGAGCGCCCCATTAGTTTTGAAAATTTCACGAGGATTCGTCAACCGGCGCCAAAGTTATTCAAAATAGAATTTTGAGATTTCCTATGGAAACACGGTCCTAACTATAACTACCTACTGGCGACCGCCAGTAGGTAAAATATATAGCAAGGCAAGCAATCAGGGTGTCTTTAGAAATAGGTGATCCGCCTGAATTATCTGGCCCCAAGCCCCGTTCCATAGTTTGACGCAGCTCATACATGGCAGCTGCTGAGTCAGTATAAGTGAACTGCTGCAAAATGTTTAATCACTCTTGGTGGGCCTCTAATACAATGTTTGAGCCTTACACATTTAACCGGCTCCTCTGACGAAGACCTAATGGACGCTGGAGCCAGTCCAGTTCTTCCGTCACGTGGTTATTTATTACCCATCCTGCCGCGGCTATTTTGGGCCGAAGCACGAAACAAAGTTGCCCGACTGACACTGGCCTGTTGAAAAACCTTTCACCAAACAGGAGCTCTCTGCTACGTGACCCACTCCGCCGCTGAAATGTTATTTTCAAGCTTCGGCCGAAGCTGTTGCCTGTTTTTTTTCACATAGTGCGAGCGAGGCAGAGGGTAATGAAAGTCTATTTAAAGAAAGAAAAAAACACTTTCGGCGCTACTCTTTTGTAATGTGTGATGTAGTCAAAGAAATCTCTAAAGTTTCCATTCCAACCAATTTTTGCATGATGTTAATTCTTCCAGTCTGTTTTACTGCAAGTGTCGCGTAACGATGGCACACAAAACACTGTAAAATATTTAAATGGTAAACAATACAATGTTTCACTTATTTATTTCCCATAACCTAATAATTTACATTATTACTTTGAAATTTACATTGGGAAAACACAAGACGAAAGGTGACCTCATGCCTTTGAGTGGAAAGACTTCTATAAGAGGCATCAGGTGGAAAAAATGAAAGTTCCAGTCAGGTTAGGGCGGGGGGCGATAGCAGGGTGTTGAGGGTGAGGTTGATTGTGGTTTTCTAGTTTACTAGGGGTGGGCGGAATTTGCGAAATCCACTTTCGCAAATTATCGCGAAAATGTTAAAAATTATCGCAAACACGCGGAAATATCACGAAGATGCGGAAGTTTTTTTACCGCATGTTTGCGAGATTTTCTGCATGGTTGCGGCTCGCCAACTTACCCATGTGGTTGCTCGCGGGCGCGGGCATCTTGTTTTCAGTTGTCTCGCGGTGCATGATCGCGAGAAGAAAGACGTGATCGCGCGACGCATGACGTCACTGCGGGCGCGAACTGTCGCGAGACAGCGCAAATGGCTAAAAACAATACAACATCTCATGGAGAACGCGACCGGATCAAGAAAACTTGTCGGCGAACGCAGGGATTCAGGTAAGGCGATCGCGCGCGCGAATGTCTTATTTTACAGCGCGAGCAAGAACCAAATTATCGCTAAGCTGCGGAATGCGGAAATTTTTACATTTTCGCGCTTTCCGCGGAACGCGAAAATGTCAAATTATCGCAATTTCCGAGAACGGAACGAAATTTTAGCCCAGGCCTAGTTTTTACAGCCTGCTGCCATAGCGCATACGATGAAAGCAGACAGTGTAATATCGGCAGTGCGGACACGGACCGCCAGTTACCAGTAAATCGCTCTCTGTACAAACTGCCAGGCTCCCCTCCCTGGCGGAATCTATGAGGTTTTTTTTCCCTATCTTCATCACTGTACCAGGGGCCTGGCGGCACCGCACTTCTACAAGCTGCACCGCACCCTGCTGCTGGCTCACCTGCCAGGGAAGACCACATAGCTCCTTGAACCGAGTGAACCCTGTGACTTCTGAGAGCTAGCGCACTCCTGTGCAATGCTCACACACTGCGCCTGGCGCTGAACTGCAGGAACGGGCCTGCATCTTTCACACCGAGGGCTTTGATTAATTTATCTCTTCCTCATAGTTCCTAGGAGGATGGGCTGGGCTGCTGATTCACGGAGGCCGCTCCTTTCACAGGTAAACGGCCCCTTTCTTTTCTTTTTTGTAAAGTTTCTATTCATTGCTATACGAATGCATTTCACATTTATTTACACCGGAGGCGTATTGTGTACTTGAAGGGGTACCCTAAAAGACATTCTATGTCACCATCACCTTTGGGTAGGTCAGGTGTTTTGACCCTCGTGCTGTGCCGTATGCCGGTGACGCAGCAGGCAGCACAAGCCAGCCAGCCAAAGGATGGATGGCACATAACTGTCCAAAACTGCGGTTCAGCACATTGCATTGCCAGTGGTGCTGAAGCTTTTCATAGGTGTCTGTGCCAAGTTGCAGCAGGTCTGCTGATTCCTGCTGGGGCGAGGGGCTTCTGCGCTTATCCGTGTCGGTCAGTGACTGACAGACCTGCAGAGATTCATTGCTGGGACCTTTTGGTGTTTTTGTGATGGCACGTGGGGCCACTTCTCTCTCCTTGTGATGGCTCATCTGTGCTTTCTGCTGTCAGTGCATTTTGTTACATGGCTACATGCTTCTCGGGTGATTGATTAGGGACTCTCTCTGTTAAGGGCCCTGGTTTTGAAAATGTGAAAAGTAAACACTTCCAGCTGTTGCTTGTGGTCTTCATGACAAGTGCTGACGGGAGGGGCACCTGCTACTTACACACATCTGCCTAACCTGCTGTGGAGTGGGTGTCATGAAGACATGATGTCATTTATACAGCTGTGTATGACGACCAAGTGCTGACTTCCAACACACTATGCCTTATAAAGATTAATCAACCAGTTCAAACGTTTCTATGGAAAAGAGAGGTTCTTCTGAAGATGAACTGGAAGAGTTGGGATTACCGTACGGCGGCTTGTTGGTTGCGAGTGGTGCACATGTTTGCATATTTTCCCAAAAAGGAATCACATCTCAACAGGATTAAGAACAGTCTTTCTATTTCAGTTCTTTGGCAGAAAATGGCCGCCTTGGGCGGTTATTAAAGCACCTCAGAGGTATTCCAAGACATTATGTACAAAGCGGCATAGCGCCATTTGCCAGTGATGTCATTGTATATACACAAATAATGGTGTGCTGGTGTGAGCTAACCTTTCCTGCTTATTGCTCGACAATAGCTGTCTGAGATGTAAGGTTCATGTCTGTACACCCAGAAGATGTGCTTCGAAGCAGAGTTTGAACTCTGAACAGAGGGTGGCTCGTATTTGGCCTCAGAATGACATTCTACAGACGGGGTCAGGGCAATTTACATACAATGTAAATGTTATCTAAAGGATGAACAAGAAAGTGGGGGAGGGAGTGTTAAGGTTTTTGATCTAAAGATATGCAGGTCTGATATGTGCAAATCCTGTCATTGTAATGCTGTAAATGCATATAACACAAATGCCAATAAACTCTGTTTAAAATAAAAATAAAAAATAAAAAAAAGGATGAACAAGAAAGTCTAGGTACAATCGTTAAGATCTAGTTTGCAGAGTTTGGTTTACATTTTGGGGAGAGCTATATAATTAGCTGAGAGCTATGAG
This sequence comes from Triturus cristatus, assembly GCF_964204655.1. Classification (NCBI taxonomy): domain Eukaryota; kingdom Metazoa; phylum Chordata; class Amphibia; order Caudata; family Salamandridae; genus Triturus; species Triturus cristatus. Next base: position 574,913,651 of record NC_140595.1, on the reverse strand, counting down.
GGTGATATCACTTAACACTTTTAAACCCTAGTACGAGAAATCTGTACTTGGGACGTGCCTGTACTGGTCAGATTCATCCAGCTTGATGGTGGAACGAGGTAACTAACACTGATACGAAGATTTTCATGACCCAGACAAAACTGCATTTGCCAATTTGGTTTTGCCCCTATCGTAGTAACGTAGGCATTTTTAGACCTTTTGTGAAATCTGGTGCCCCTTTGTGTAGGGGGTTCTCCGTTGGATGCCTTCAACTGCTTTAACGACGGGAATGCCTTGGTCTGGGTACAAATACCAAGGATCTAGTGGCAAAATGTGAAAAGGCAAGCTGTGCATGGAAGGTCCACAACTAGATAGTTGCATTAGTCAAGTCTGTGCATCACTTAAGTGTTAATTATTTGTCCTCAAGACTGGGAGGTGGGACATTTCTAACGCTAAGCAATTGGAACACAGCAGCTGTAACAGTGGAGGAGATAATACATTTATATCTCATGAAAAAGATACATTTTAACATGGGTTCTGGTGGCAGGTAAAGGAGAATGTGGAAGGAAATGTTGCAGGAAGAGTAGAATCGGGAAACTCAAACATTGGAGATCATTGGGCCATCCACAGTTTAATTTCTGTAAGGCACTCTGAGACATCTTTTAAGGCAGAAGCCTACCAGACAGCGCAGCTGTGTGGTTTTAAAAGACTTCTTGGGGACATTCTGAAAGTTTCCCTGGCAATGCAGTCCACACATTGCGTACTATTGGCTTAGTATTTGTAACTTACATTTGCTTGCTTTCTATTTGCTGGCTTTATTTGTTTTAGGCTGCCCGGCATGTTTTTGTCCCTCCTGTAGAGCATAGCCTGTTAACCACCCCTCTTACTTGCTCCTTGTATTCTTCCACCTGTGCTCACTTTCTGGGAACTCTTTGTTTTCTTTTTCATAAGGCGCTGTGCAAGGCATGTCTTGTTCTTTGTGCTACAAGCACAATTACCAATGTTCTGTTGTTTTTTGTTAGCTCCTGATAGTGGACACAGTCCCTCCTGCCCGGGTTTGTTGATTTTTGATGATGTCTGTGTTATACACACACTTCTCTGTCCCTGGCTGTTTCCGTGAGTTTTTCTGTCTGTGATGTACCCACAGTTTCCCTTGTTCTGTTGTTTTTTAGTTCTGTGTATTTGTGTTACGTACATGGTTTCTTCTGCCTGGTTTTGCTTGTTTATTTGCTGATGTTTGTTTAATACATGCTGTTTTGTTGGGTCTATTGTGTTTCCTATTATATGCGTATGTTAGATGCTACTTGGAACGTCCTGAACCTCTGAGGGTGTGACTTCTTCTTTTTCCTCTGCCTCATTTATCTTAAACAGCTAACACCCAGTGACAAAGCCAATCATACTGACAGGCTTTAGGCATATGTCAGTTGCTGTTCCATTGCTATAATCTATTGTTGTTGTTGTACATCTTTCTCATTACTGTCCTGTCCCTTGCTGCTCAGCCATGAGTGATGTCACTTGGAATGTTGGTGTGTGGGACTGGAGGAGTTGGCAGTTGGAAGAGATGGGCTGAGCAGCAGGGAGGCTGCTCCTGGTGGGGCTCACATAGGATCTTAGTAGAGGCCTTTCTGGTGTTTTACTTGGACTTTGTAACTTATGGAATAAACCTTTAACCTATTCTAAGCCACCTGTCTACGAGACATCTTTGATTATTACACTGGCGACGATTTGGAGGAACTAGCGCGTGTGCTGGATTATGCTTTATGAAGCTTAAAGGAACTTCAAGAGAAATTGCGTGTTTTGTGGAAGCTGACACTCAAGAGCCCCACCAGTGACCACTCCATCGGTCGCCCTAATATGTGAGTGCCAGTTTATTTTGGAACTTTATGTAAAGAGCCTACATGTTGAGGGAGGATGGCTGTGAATACCTTTTCATGCCCTGCTGTCCTTTAAGAGTTCGCAGTTGTAACGAGTGTTTGGAAATTGGCACCTGCGATGCATGCTGGGCAAAACCAGCAACCCTGTGATCTGTAACTATTAAAAAAAAAACAGAGACTATTATTTCTTTTAAACCTGGAGAGAGGCTGCTGAGGTGAAAGGAAATCGGCACCACACACGCAAAGGAATTAGCAGCTGCGACGTGTGCTGTAAGCTGTAATGAGTTTACACTGGCAGCGTGTGTTTTAGTGTACTGGGAGGATCTTTTGCGTACAAAAGAGGACTGTTGTGGTGTTGGGTGCGACCTGTTTCAAGCGTTGCTGTGGAGAGACTGACAAACTTTAATGCGAGTCTTTCTACTGACACTCCTTTGTCGGGGGCATAAGTCGAGCCCCAAGGAGTGTTTGCCTGAACTTTGATGTGATTGAGCACAGAGCGCTGGCAGCATTGGCAACTTGGATGACTTTGGGGATGTAAAGATCGGTTTTTGATGCCGTTTAATTTGAGTTGAACTTGGACAGGATTGTAGCCGTTACGAGCGCGCAGACCTCTTTCATTTAAATGAAAATAGAGCACGAGCGCTTACCTGTTCTGTACACGCGCGGCTTCTGATGATCACGTCTTTACTGGTTTTCTGCCCTGCGTCTACACGTTTGAATGCACGAACGTGCCGGCAACCACCCGGCTTACCGTTGTATTGCGTGCCACCATTTTGTACAAGCTACTGCTTTGCCAATCGAGCATCGTTTTCTCGGTGCAGTTAGGGATTTTCGAGCAGCGTTCCAGCCTTGCCAACCACGTTTCTTCAGTGTCCGATTATGGAGTGCATGCGCGGTGCACACCTTCGTTTCCATAGCTGATCTCTGCTCTGTTGGAGCACTTGCGCATGTGTAGGGAAAGAGGTGTTCACTTTTGTTAAAGCTGCAGATCTTTGTCAACTGTCAACTACGTTTTTTTTAATGGGAACTTCCTAGTCATGTGTCTTGAAACACACGGAGGACACTGGATCTTGCCTGCAGTTTGGGTGGTTATGAAAGGTAGTGCGCATCTTGGACGAAGACAAGGACAAGGACTTCACTTTGGGTGAGGACTTCGGGTGAGAGATCGCTCACCGGAGTCAAGAATTTCTTGTTTACTTCTTCACATTGCTTCTATTATTATGCATGCCCTTGTTTTTGTGTGTGTGTGCTCTTGACAGTGTTTTGGTCTTATCCGTGATTGGGCAACCTCTACTACTGCACTGTGTACCCTTCTTCACTGCACTGTGTACCCTTCATGCTTTGGTTTGGTGATTGAATTCACTCATGGGGGAGTTGTATGGGCGGTGAGTGTCCCAGTTATGTTCCACAGGGTGGTGTACATCCTGTCACGTGCTGGTTGTGGAGTGGTAAATGCCTATTCTGGATCTTGGGGGGATGTTTCCCTATTACTGTGATTTGAGTCATGGAGTACATTGGGGAGGTTCCCTATTACAGAGTCTTTGGGAGGTGTTTTTCCCCTATAGGGTGACGTAGTTCCCCTATTTCTGAGGTTATGGGAGGTGTTTTCCCCTATAGGGAGGTGTTTTCCCCTATTTCTGTGTTTGGTATCATAGGGAGGTTTATTTTCCCTATTTCGGAGACTTTTGGGAGGTGTTTTTCCCCTATAGGGTGATGTTGTTCCCCTATTACAGTGTTGGAGTTCATAGGGAGGTGCGTTTCCCTATTTCAATGTTCTTTGTGTCTAAGGGAGGTGTTTTCCCCTATAGGGAGGTGTTTTCCCTATTACAGTGTTGGAGTTCATAGGGAGGTGCGTTTCCCTATTTCAATGTTCTTTGTGTCTAAGGGAGGTGTTTTCCCCTATAGGGAGGTGTTTCCCCTATTACAGTGATGGAGTTCATAGGGAGGTGCGTTTCCATATTTCAATGTTATATTTGTCTAAGGGAGGTGTTTTCCCCTATAGGGAGGTGTTTTCCCCTATTACTGTGTTGGAGTTCATAGGGAGGTGCGTTTCCCTATTTCAATGTTATATGTTCTAGTGTGTACCATCTAATTTGTTTCTCTGGGGTGGGGGATGGTGTTCATCATTCTTTTGTTATTGTTATTTTCTTGCGACTATTTGCTGATTTGATGTATAATTATTTGCTTATTGTTCTTCCTTTTTGATTTTGTGCTATCTTGATTCAATGCATATCTTTTGCTTGTTTTTCTAAGGAAGGGAGATGTGCTATAATCTATTGTTGTTGTTGTACATCTTTCTCATTACTGTCCTGTCCCTTGCTGCTCAGCCATGAGTGATGTCACTTGGAATGTTGGTGTGTGGGACTGGAGGAGTTGGCAGTTGGAAGAGATGGGCTGAGCAGCAGGGAGGCTGCTCCTGGTGGGGCTCACATAGGATCTTAGTAGAGGCCTTTCTGGTGTTTTACTTGGACTTTGTAACTTATGGAATAAACCTTTAACCTATTCTAAGCCACCTGTCTACGAGACATCTTTGATTATTACATCCATTTATCTGGATACAATTACATCTCAGAGAGAAACCAAAATACCGGTCTGATGGCACACTATGGGACTCACAGAAATGTATTTGGCATGTTCCTTTATAGGAAGCACCCACTTTTTTCATCTCACTTAAAGACCTGTCTGCACATATTTCTATATGACTGGTTACAGTCAGCAGCTGTGGGTGCTGCCCGAAGTCTGGTTAGAGCATATTTTTCCAAAGTTAATGCTGCATGCAGTGCAAGACACTGGGCAAGCATACATTTTAAAGGGCTAAATTTGTCATGCAGAACAATTTACATACTACAGTAACTGTTGAACAAATGAATGCAAAAAGATACAGGGCAGTTTTTAATGTGTTTAATATTTCAATACTATACGTTCCCGCTACTTAATAAGCCTTGCTTTATCACTGCATTCATTTGCTTTAAAATGCACCATTTGCCAATCTTTTTTAAATTTCTTTCTCAGGAGAGGGACTCTCCCTAGACCCCAGGTTTGTCCATTGAACTTGTTCACATCGCTAACTAGTGTTATCTATTGGAAAGGGTAGAGCCAAAGCATTCTTGCTTAGTACCCAGGCCCTCTTCAGAAGTCAGACTGGCTTGGCAACGCAGAAATTCTCTGAAATAATGTATGAGTTTTCTTCTATGAATGCCTAGAAGAACTGAATTTTTAGTCCATTTATCACAGAAATAGTGCTTCTTCACAGGGGGAAAACCCTCGCTCGCATACGTTAATTCATTACGCATACGCCTCACCAGTTTGAAATTCCACCAGCCGCCACTGGTGAGACGGTTGGAGCTCTGAGGGTGCTTGTCTAAAGAAAGGTCTTGGTCTATAAAAGAACGCTAATGGGAGGGCTTTGATCTTACAGGAGGAGGATGTCATCTGGACAAGGTCATGTAACAACATTTCTACTAAATGGGGACTCCTAAAATTGATAATAATGCAATCCCCTGCTCTGTCCTTTGGATGTATGCCAAGTCAGGCCACCCTTCTTACATGTACCAGCTCGTGTGTCAGGTCACCCATTTTAGCCACTGCATAGAATTATTTTTCAGTGTCATGTAATCTTCTTTGACCCTGTACATAATTCCAGAACATTTGCTAAGATAATAAAATATGGTGTACATTCAGGTGGTAGTTATGGGTAACATGATGGCTCATGCATTACAGCAGACGTTGGCTTGTGAGAGGAAAAAGGGGCCTGGCCAGGGACCTTGCTTTTTGGTTCTCAGTTGTTGGCGACGTATATGTGCATCAGGTCAATATCCATAGGATCAATAGCAAGTAAATCAATTGCAAACATGATAGGAGCATTTGAATTTTGGAAGTCCTCCTTTTAAAGATATGGGTAGGCCCATAAAGTGTTGCCGTTTTTTGACCCCCTGAAAGAACAACAAATCTGGGGACTTCATCAGGACGAGCAACTGGTAGCAACCTTCAGAGTGAAGTACACAGACAATCAGTCCACATCTAATAAAAAAGATATTGAGTAGGAGTATGTAGAAGATAAAATTGTCTTACCTAACCAAATCGATCTGGATCAAAAATACTCAAATATAGTGTTTGTCAGTCTCTGTAATGAGGAAGGGAGTGAGGGCCATACAAGTATTAACTGAGGATGAATTCACATAGGAATAACCAACAGTGAGGCATACTGTAAATTGTGCCAATAAAGGACAGTGGACCGGGGTCATGAGTGTGAAAAACACACATAGTGCATGGTGTACAGAAGATCATGTTAAAGGTCATGCTAAGGCAAGCGACTAGGCAATGCACATGATTATGCAAGAGAACAGCACACACATGCACAACATTATGTGGCCAAAATCCATAACAAACTGGTTATGTCCTTCTTAAAAAAGTAATATGGGGAGATGTACTGTGGGTATGTAAAAATGCAATATATGTAGCCATGCATATGAGAAACGTGTCCAAACACAATCCACTCAGGGAATAATGCAATGAAACCTAGTTAAAAACAGATTACAGATGTGAAGTTGGGTGAAACCATATGCAATATCATCAGAGTGACCAGTGTAACACACTGCATCAGATCAGCTACGTCCCAACATGAATAGCCAAATAGCAAGATGAATCCCTGCTTACTGAAAAGGTAGGAAATAATGATGAATCAAGTAGCCATATCTCACAATACACCCTAAAATGAAAAGCAATGACTATGGAAATGAGAAATACCTTGAGAAGGTGCCAGTATCAGAATCCGGCCACATATGGCTTCACTGATACTCTCAGTCAAGTGTGGAGGAGACAGCCAGCTAGCGTGTTAAGAGAGCATCCCTCGCTCTGTCACAAAACAAGTAGACCATCAACCTACTAGCATGAGGGCACATGCCTCCACTAATGCTGTATGTTAAATTTACCACACGCATGGCAGTCGCGATACTCAGAACAACTAGACCGTGTCTCGTCTTAGGGCCAGAGTGAGGACAATGAGGGGGAATGGAAGTTGTGCGAATGCTTAGGGCGGAATCCATAGCCGAGATGCTTGTGAACAAACATAACTCCTAGCCCCTAGGAGCATCAATGACCAAAAATAGCAGACATGTTGCAAAATACACTAAATAAATTTAATCAAACAACATAAATCAAAATATTTGGCAAGTGATCGAGGCCTTTCCCCCTCATGTTCCTCATGCCGTTCCTTTGAAGAGACCTTTCTGTTGTCTGGAGATTGCCGCTAGGTGAACTTTCACAGAAGCATGAGACAAAATTGACTTTGCTAGATGCAACAAGCAAGGAAGAACTTGTTCTGGTGTTGAAGAGATAGGATGCACCAAGTAAGAAGTGCACCTAAGACAAAACCTTTTCCACTTTGCGGTATAACAGTTATTTGTAAATTCCACTCGAACTTTGCACAATTAATCTGCAATCTTCAGACAGATTTATTGAATTAAACTCAATGTCGTGAGGACGGAGGCGGTCAAATTTAGAGATCAGATCTACTAATGCAGAACTTCACCCTTGCGCACTGAAAGGTGATCCTCTGCTGGTGGGAATGTAAGAGGAGAGATGTCTGATTGGCAAAGAAGCTTGATGTACCAGTACTACCATGGCCAAGCTGGAGCTATTACAATTAGATGGCACAGTTCTAGCTCCAGCTCCCAGAAGATCCTGGGGATGAGAGGAAAAGAAGAGAAGGCATATGCAAACATCCCTGTCCAGATTGAAAGCATTCCCTCTGGATGCTGGTTGAGGATATCTGCTGGCAAACACATTGCATTTATTGTTTAGTAGGGTACCAAACAGAACTAATTTGGGTGTTTCCCATCTCTGGAACACTTTGGTTAGGTGATTTTGATTTACCTCCCAATCATGACATTGTTTGTCCATCCGGATTAGGGCATCTGCCTATTAATTGTGTTATCCTGGGACATGCTCTATCTTTAAGGTGAAATTGTAGGGCACCCAATCCCATATCTGTTGTGCTTCAGCTGAGAGAACCTTTTATCTCATGCCCCTTTGCTTTAACAGGTAGAAAATGGTGGTAGTGTTGTCCGATCAGACCAGCACTGAGGTATTACGTGACCTGGTTACAAAAGCCTGAAGACCCAGGAAGACCACTTTCAGCTATACAAGACTGATGTGGGAGGCAGTTTCCTGCATGTTCAACTTGCTGTGGTTTTCCATATCTTGCAAATGAGCTCTCCATCCCTCGAGAGAAGCATATGCTGTCATCACAATGTGAGGCCTTACCAGGATAAATGAGAGGCCCTGGGAGATATTTTGTGTGTCCTTCTGCAAGGACATTGCTGACTTCATCTGACAAGTTATTGAGATGGAATCCTTGAAAGACCCTCGACTTTGCACCCACTGCTTGTCCAGCTCATCCTGGAGCGGATGCATTTGTAAAGAGTAGTTTGATATTAACTAGATGCAGGATGACATCATTTCCAACATTGATTTGTACTTCCGTACTGAATTGTACTTTCTTGTTGACAGTAGCTTTGTTGTTGTCTTGAGCTATTGACTTTTCTCTGAAGTAGGAAATGCATTTGCGGTCCTTGTGTCTATAACCACTCCTAGATTGCTGTCATTGAAGGAGTTAGCGAGGACTTCTCTTTGTTCAATAGGAGGCTTAGAGACTGGAACCATGTTAGACATGCATGAGTCGAGTTTGTGGGTGAGAAAATTATGTGTTCTTTTATAGACCAGTCATGTAGGTAGGAGAATACTTGGTGACCGGATCCTCTCAGAAATGCCGCCACCGGTGCCAATCATTTCGTAAAGAATCTTGGGGCAGAGCGAAGGCCAAGAGGAAGCACCTTGAACTGACAATGGCACCCTGCCACCTTGAAGCGAAGGGATTTTTGATGTTTAAAGTGGATGGGAATGTGGAAATATGTATGCAGTAGATCTAGGGATGCGGTACAAAAAGGGGTGGTAAAAAAAGGGATGTCATGAAATCTCCTAAATCCACTAGTTGAGGAATTTCCTACAAAGAAAGCATTCGGAACGATTGCTTCTTGATGAACTTGTTCAGAAGCCTTAAATCCATCGTCCGTCTCCATTTGCCTGTTTTCTTCCTGAGAAATGAAACATTGGAATAGAAGACTTTGTCGCACTGATCTGGAGGGACTTCTTCTATTGCATTCTTGGAGAGAAGCACACTGATCTCCTGCTTCATCAAAACTAGGTGTCACTGAGATGTTTTGCGTGGTGGTTAACTTGGAGGCTTTTGAATAAATTCAAGGGTGCGACAATGCGGGATTACAATCTCACATACATTTGTAGGGAGAAATGTTTTCCAATGACTGAAGAATTTGGAAAGAAAATCAACAACTTTGTGAGATGGGACGGAGATGGTCTGTGCCCTGGACATATCAGTGTCTCCTAGAGGTATTGTGAGATTTCCCTCCAGTTGGAGGGCATCTGCGAGCTGGTTCTCTAAGATAGTTGGAACCTGTAGCAGCCCTGGAGGTTGTTTGTGAGGGATAGGCCCTGCTGAGCCTAAGACTGATTACTGACCTGTTGGTATAGTGGTCGTGGTGAGAACTAAACCCTGCCCTCCCTTCTCAAAAGGAAGAAAAATTTCTTTGTTGGAGTGAACCCAAAGAGCGACCGGTACTAATATCTGACTTAATGACCTGGCGACCCTTGTCCACATGCTTGCCGAAAAGGTATTCACTGTCAAAAGGCATGTTCAAGATCTTCAACTGTACCTCAGGGTGGAAAAATGCAGGGGCATATTATCAAGCACGGTGTTAAAATTATCGCCACTTTAGCAGCAGAAAACTGCCGCTAAAGCGGCGATAATGGGCTAGATAATACGCCCTTGAGAATTCCAATAGAAGCCTATGTTCTGGTGTCAACATGGGCTTCTATTGGAATTCTCTGCGGCATATTATCAAGCCCATTATCGCCGCTTTAGCGGCAGTTTTCTGCCGCTAAAGCGGCGATAATTCTAATGCCGTTTCTTGATAATATGCCCCACAGTCTTTAGCCAGCCCAAGCACCTTAGTACTGCTGCCTCAGCCATCTGACGGAAAGCAGTGGAGGAGATATCCATTGCAGTGTCAATAATCTCCGAAGAGGATTTCTCACCTTCTGCAAGTATCTCTCTTGCCTCTTTCTGTTTGTCACCAGGGAGATACTCGATAAATACAGACGGATTGGATCACATCTGCCTGTCATTTCTTACTAGAATTGCTAGGGTATTAGAGGCTCTTATTGCAGTTGCCACCATCGGTACAAACCTTTTATTGATGTTATTGAGTCTCGGGCCTTCTTTTTGGGTAGAGCCGAGCTTGGAGAAAATGATTTCTGAACCTTGTCTGTGCCACCTGCATGATACCAGAATCAGTCCTGGGATGATCAATAACACAAGTTGGTGCATTTCCTGGTGTTCTATATTTTTTTATCAAGTTTTGGTACCACTGCTCCCACAGATACTGGAGTCTTCATTAACTTGAGTCTCTCCTGTCAGATAGAATCCACAATTGGTTTGGACCTCACTGAACGCTGAGCCACAACTTAAAAAATATACAAGAAACATTCTGTATGCTTAGATGAAAGCAGTAGGTCGAAACGCTTAGATGCATACTCTAGCAGGTTGTGAAAACCACCTATATATGTGGGTGATGAGTCAGTTTGGGGTGGAGTCGGTGAAACAGGTAGAGGGGCGATTTACTCATTCATTTCAGGATCTTCAATCGCTGTATCAAATGGAATTTCCCACTCTTCTGGTTGATGCTCATTGTCACAAGACTACCCCTATCCTGATGGGTGGGAGAATAGGTCTCTCTTTATGAAGGAATATTGCAGGACTACTCTGAAGAGGTGCGGAGTCAGGAGTATCCTTACATTTCGGAGTTTGCAGAGCTGATGGGTTAGCATCTGGAAATCTTTTGCAATAGTCATTTATCATTAACAATAGGACTGTAACCAGAGACATAGTAACTGTAATAGAGGACTCTTGTTGATGATGTCCCTCCTCTCATTCTTCGTAGGGATAATACTCCTCAAAGTTATCATACCTGTGGGCAACCTCACTGATCCTATCCTGGAAAGAAAATCTCACCTTGAAGGTAATTGGCCTGACCCTGGTCAGCCTCTTTGTCTTCCATTTCGTGGCACTTCATATTCAGTTGTGAATGACTATATGCAGAACCAAATATACCTTCATTTCCATAGTCCTGAAACTCTAAGAGGTATGCAGAAGGTACCAGTGACATTTTTGAGATATCCACCTGGAGAGAGACTAGAATCCCATTTTTAGAGATATGGATGGTCTCTTTTTTTGTCGTCTTTCACTGACCCAATCGCGGTTCGTTAACTACCTCTGCAGATATTTTGAAGTTACCTCCAAGATCTGAACCATGTCAGTGAGATTCCACTGCTGCTGCACCCACTGGAACTTCAGGTCCCATGGAAAGGCCCAAGGACCTGGCCGAAGCCCTGCTGTCCTTAAAGTGCTCCAGTGTTAACTCCGCCTTGTCTCTGAAGAGACGGGAGTCATTAAAGGGCATGTCCATGAGTGATGTCTGGTCATCCTCAGAAGAGCCAGTAATCCTCACCCAGGTGTGGTGTTGCAGGGTCACCGTCGACGAAATCGCTCCTTCTAGTGAGTTGGTGGAGTCTAGTCCATATCTAATGGTAAACTTAGCTGTATCCCTCCCGCCGGCAACAGCCTGGGAGAGCACAGCTCAGCCCTCCTCCAGGACCATTGGCAGCACCTGCACAACCATATCCAACAGGGAGTGGTAATAGCGGCCCAAAAGGCATACTGTGTTCGCCAACCGCAATGCCAGGGTGCTGGAAGAAAACATTTTCTTGCCTAAATGGTCCAGCCTCTTGGATTCCAAATCTGGTGGAGAGGTCTGTAATGTGCCAGGATTTACATGTGAGGTACGGGCTTGGACCACCAGGCTCTCCTGGCTAGGGTGATCTTTGAGGAATCTGGGGTCCCCTGGAGTGGATCAGTGGCGGCAGGCTAGTCCTGTTCACAGGAGCTCCTGTGTTGTGCTTGGACAAGGTCCCAAACAGGACATCAGTCAGTGTTCTGTTGAGTGGGAGAAGTGGTTCGGAAAGGGACACTCCTGGTTGAAGCACTTCAATCAAGACATTAGTCTTCCTGCCATTGAGGGCAAACTAAGGTCCGGGACCCCAGCTGTCCTCCGCACCACAATAGCAATTGAATTTCCCTTCTCCATAGCCATGGTAGGGGGAGAATGCATGCCAGTATTTGGAGAAGGTTCCAGTCAATTGGCTTCACCCAGATCCTCACATCAGTCCAAGGATTCATAAGCCTGGTATACTTCAGGGTCCAGCAACTCCACCCATTCTTCCCTGAGTCCTGAGCCATAGAAGTTGGGGATCTAAATGGGGATGGCACCACAGCTCAAGTATGAGTCACATGACCTCATAAAACTCTTGAAGTTGAGCGTGGGTCACTCTGGCTTGTAGAAATGTGGGGAGGCACAGCGCTGGCCCAGGGCCTGGCTCAACCAAGGAGCCAGGCCTCGAACACACGTCAACTTCTTCTTTTGGTGGGACCGAGACCTACCCGAATGGCTAAATGACTTGGACGGCGATGATGACCTCGGATTCCGCTTCCGGACCTTCCTCTCAACTGGTACCTCGAGCGTCAAAGCGTTGCATGTTGAGCCACCAGAGCTTGAGGAATCGCTCCCACAATGCCTTCGGATGCATGGCATGGCAGTCTAACAGGCCTTTGGTTCATGATCTTATTCAAGGCACCAGGGGCCAAAAATATGCAGGTCCGTCACCAACATTTGTCTGTGAAAGGTACTGCAAGGCTTGAAGCCGGCCTCTGTCAAAGCTTAGTCAAAAAGTGGAGTATCTCTTCCCAGATCTGCACTCACTGGCGCAGAAAGAAAAGTACTGACATCAGCGTGCCTAGGTGGTGCCTATATAGGAACCAGGAATGATACTTCCAGTGCAGACAACACAACAACGTGGCGTTGAACGACACCACCTACCAGCTCGCAGGGGTATTGCTCATGGAAACATTTCAGTATCCAGTCTGACACCTGGGGATAATTCTAAGGTAAGGAATCTACAGCTAGAAGTCTCTATCAGAAATTGTACAGATTCCATGGGCAGAAGCAATATCTTCAATCTAATGTATTTTCTTGGCAGTGATAAAGTGGAAAGCACATTTTATTTGTAGGGCTGCATTAAAAACAAATATAAACCACACCTGCATATAATCCTTTGTTGTACTAATGCAAAGTGTTAAAATTGGTGAAATGTATCAACATGAAAACGTGATGCATTTTAGGTCATCGAAAGTAGCATTGGAATACAATGTAGAGAATGGATGTAACTAGTAGGGAACCTTAATGCCAAGAACTCGTGTTGTGCGACTAACCACTGCTTTTGTATTGAACGTGCTTATTAATCATGACATTTCACATGTAGGCAAACGCATTAGCTGAATTTGCCTTAATGTTATATGAATTCGTAAAAGCCTATATGGTGCTCCCTTCTGTTAGCTGATTTTTTTAGGTCTCAATTGCAGTTCCCTGGGAAACTCTCGCTTTAGAATTAATAATTGAATTTCATGTCCTGTGGAATTTGTTCTTTCTCACGTTTTGGGTTACAGGTAAAAGAAGCCAACTCATTACTTAGAATATTTTTTTTTGTTTTACTAGTCAGGCAAGGAGAGAAGACGTTCCAATCATGTGGTTTGAGCCGATAAAGGAAGGTTGTGGTGCTTCACACAGGAGAAGCCCTGGGAACCAAGGGCAAACTGTATCAAGAAAAGTACACCGTTGTCCCATGGAAAATCACCTACAGGGCTGTACCCAGAGCAGATGGCATGACTCGCGCTGCACCCTGGGAATGCAACCTATGAAAAACTTGTTGTTGGGGATAGGCTTATGGCCCCACTTCTTCTTTGCCTTCGGAGAGAGAGATTCTTAGAACAAGCTCTATCTTGGTAGCTTTATGCTACATGACTCATTGGTCGTGGAGAGGCCTCTTATGAAGACTCCACATACTCACACCTTTTACTCATTCATCAGAAAATGCTTAAGTAGGGATGTCATCTTAGTACTAGAGTATGGATAGAGGTCATGCTTTTTTACTCCTCAACCCTCAATCCAGGGAAATGTAGACTCATGCTTCCTGATCTTTTGCATCTTACTTTTTGAACTAATTGTATTGCTTGTGTTGCATCATCTAAGCTGGATACGCAGATTTGGCTTCATGCTGATTCCGATGTATTTCTACACTCTCGTGTTGAGGTAACTCTATGTTCAGTTATTTTTGTCTTTGTAATAAATCAAACTAACCTTAAGTAGTTGTCCATAGTTATTATGTATCCAGGAAATCATTGACTAATTGATTGGCGTCCTAATGACTTTTCTCCCTTTGCACTTTCATGCTGCAAAAAAGAACTATTGATTTGTGATTCTAGAACAGATCTAGAAACTTACGGGCCCGACCCTTTCAGCAGTGAAACATAAATTATCAATAGAAAACGCATTCGAAACCTAAACAGATTCGAAGCCTGAGGTTGCCTAGAGAGACAGGTTTATTTAGTTCCTTACTTTGGAGTCAGAAGATTAGATGATTGTATTGAGGCAGCAGAATTCTGGATATTCAGTGCTCTTGATTCAGGGGAATTCCTTTCACTTGTATGAGGATTTCACAAAAAAAGATGAAAAAAAGAAAAACAAGAAAGCTAATAACGTAGAAGTATGGCAAGGGTTGAGACGGGAGTTATGAAAATGTGTAACAATGAAAAGGGAGGGAAAAATTTCTCAATAAAATCATGGAAAAAATATCAATGTGATGTGACCATTGTTTCCAATTAACATCTTCACTAACAGTTGGTAATATTCTTTGGATTTTTTGCACATATCAAGTAAAACATGCAATGTGAAATTGATATAAATCTTCATAGTAAAGTGTTCTTGTAGTCATCATATTTATTTGCAATGCAGTGCTCTTTGAATCACTGTGGTCAAGATAGTCTGAACAAAATTAACTACTACCTCATCATCTGATATGATACATTGGTTTAGGGGTTCTGTAAATGAATGAGGCACATCAAACCTGATAAAGGAAACTATCAGGAGCATTGTCCAATTAGAGAAAACAAGGATACACCTTATAAATGAAAACTTGTCCCAGATTCAAAATAAAACACCAGAGACATGATTAACAGTGCCGCCTCAGGAGGTAATGCAGTTGTCTTCATTTAAAATATTTAAAATATGCTTTCTTTTGATTAGTTTGGCGACGACGGAGACTACTCCATCTGCATTGTGGCCAAATGTTGCCAACTGCACTGGGGAGTAAAGGCCGTTGGAGAAGTGGCTACATGTCCACCTGCTCAATTTAGATGGGCGACATGTAGGCATGTTTTACTGTCCATCACAGCCAGTTACACCCATGCAATAAGGGACAGCAAAATATAAATGATGCTCCTCCCGCTACAGGAGATGAGATGACCCCCGAGGCGGGGGGTGCATTATTGTTTTTATTTTGAAAAAGAAAATCTCATTTTGAATTTTATTTTTCACAATGAAAAAACAAAATTGTTTAGTGCAGGGTTGCGTCATGCTGATGCAACCCTGCACCAAACAGGGAAATGCATTGACAGGAACCCCTGTGACAATGGTTCCTGCCAATACTTTATAAATGACGGCCAGCTTGGTGGTCAATTATAAATTTGCCGGTTGGGACCTTCCCCAGGGTGACAGAGGTATTTACTCTGTTGCCCTGGTGTAACAGCCCGACCACCAAAATATAAATCAGGGGCTTTGTTAGCTATTCAATGCTCTGAAACTGGCTGAATATAAATATGAGCCTTCCAATGTAACAGATTAATTTTGAAGAAGCTTTTCAATCACAGTTTCTGTTCTGTTCTCATTTCAATCACAGTTTCTGTTGATCCCAGGCCTATACATATTTTGTTTTCTATTTTGATACCCCATCTAGTAATGGACATGTCGCGATAGGGAACGCCTAGATCGTTAGCGTGGCACTACAGCATTTAGCCAACACCAGTTATATTTTTTCCTCAATAATGACCCAAGATTTGATAAAAGCATTGCTGTGTTTGCTTTAAGGGTGATTGGTGATCTTAGGAGGGGCATTCCAAGTTTCAATAGCCCGTATGAAAAGATTTGTGGGCAAAACCAGTGGTATTTCAATACATCAGCCCGTCCAAGGAGTTCTGAGGGGCCCATTACTATTACCCATGTGCCCCTTGCAATATTCACTCATGTCTTTAAGTGGGATTCTTTTTTTCTAGAGGTCAGAAGAAGGACTGCCATTTCATCATCCATAGCCTACTGGGTGTGCAAAGGGCTTCACATGCCACGTTACTCCACAATTCCCTAATTATTCCCTAGTTGACACTTGTTAACAATTCCCACTTAGTTCTTTTGCTTACATTTTCAGCTCTTTTAATAATTAGCTTTTATCAAAAATTATTCACACTGACAATGTATTTTCTTATAATTCACCTCCCATAATACGGGCACATAGTCTGTGTTACTACTGTACAAAACGCTGTAGCCACACCTTTAAATTATGGCTAATCTGCGATTAAGGAACGGCAGTCTTCTACATTGTTTTCACCTACATGATTTCCATAATGTACAGTTAAGGCAAGAGGTGTTTACTGCGGTGTATCAGAAATGCAATGGGCTGTAAGTCACGCTTTTCTCGTGCCCGCAGCGCTCAGCTTGCATGTTAATGTTTAACACACACAGTCCACCCTTTAGACAGTTCCCATGTTCCCTTGGATCCAGGCGTTGTGACTGGAGTCATCAGATCCTCGTCAGTCTGTTCTAGGCTCCGTTGTTCCCAGTTGTTGCTGCCAACAGCGCTGCGAAGGCAGAGGTGGGCTTCTGGGCCAGCTCGGCTGGACTGCCAAACTCTGCCACCTGAAAGAGAAAAGAAATGACACTTCAGAACTGAACAATTGCTGCATAAATGAGTATAGAGACTATTGGATAGGACCGCACTGTGTCACTATTTCCTGCTGCGTGTGCAGGTGCCTGGATTGGCTGGAAATGGGGAGCATTATATTCAAGACAATTGATAGAGCGCCATGTGGTTTTGAAAATTGTAGGGGTGTATCATAATCACGTATAGTCCGCACCTACATATGTATCTTATGTTGTATTAACAGATGATCATTAGAGGAGTAAATGTAATAATAAAATGTGAAGGTAACGTAGAAATGTAATTCGTGTTAATCGAAAGAGTTCATGACTTTTAAAAGGTAATTTCCTGGAGTAAAGTGCCTAGTAAACTAATTTGTGTGAAATGTAATATATTAGTTTTAAACGTGCACCATATCAAAGTCTGCATGTGTAGGAGTGATTATCTATATGTATAAATGTAATGAAGTATAGCACTTGTAGATGCAATGTTATTAATGTGTGATTTATAATGTGTGAAGGCCTATTCGTTTCTTATGTTAGCTGAATACGTAGGCCCGAACTGTATTTTCCTTGGGACGGCTCTCATTTAGAAAGTCAGCAAGAATGATGCGCGTGCAAAGATTTTAGTTTCTCAAGCTTCTGTTGCAGGTGCAAGGACATCGTTCTCGTTAGCTAAGACTAATCTTTTGTTTTAGGAGTTAGGTATGGAGGAGAGTTGCTACAAGTGTCTCCAGGAATGCAGATAATGAGAAGCCGATATTTTCGGTGCTGAGGGAGCCTGGGACTCAAGGACGTTTCAACCGTTATTGGACGAAGTACAAGTTTCAGTGGAAAATCACCTCCAGGAGGTGTCCAGCCAGAAGACATGTGACGAAGGCGTGTCTTCTATGTTGTGCATTTTGTATTAGGGACAGTGCCCCGAGGGAAGAGTTAGGAGATGAGACAGTGAGGCGTTAGAGGGCAGGAGTAGGGGCTCGATACAGAGGGAGAAAACTTAGAATGATGCTGTAGCATCGGTTATCGACCCATGCAAAGTGAGTGTACTTCTTAGGAAGTCTTCACGAGCTGACACCTTTTCCTGATCTTGCCTTGGGAAATGCTAAGTAGGGATGTCACTTTAGTGGTAGAGTAGGGACAGACTAATCAATTTCTTGTAGGTATTCATGAAGACTGATTTAGATATTGGAGCAGTTACCTTTTGTTTGATACTTTTAGAGTTCCTTATCCTCTTTATGCTTCATCGAGTTAGATTGCTGCATAGACTACATTTTGTATTAGTTCCCATGTATTTCCTTAACCTCGTCATGAGCTGCTTGTATGTTCAGTTATTTTTGGCTTTGTAATAAATCCCCTATATATAACTCGGAGTTAGTGATTCTTCAGTATCTGAATTTATTAGTTATTTGAATGAATTGGTTCTTTCCCTTTTACACTTCACAGCAGGTAAAAAGATCCAGTCGGCCGAGGATTCTTAAGAGATGGTAAGATAAGATAAGAATCCGGCGTTATCACAATGCGGTGCGAATACTTGCAGATATATGCAACCTTGCGCTGTCACAAGCCGTTCATCCAGCACCCCATTTCAGAGATGGATAAAAGCAGACACAAAACACACAATGGGATGAACTTTTAGGCCAGCAGCATATCCCCTCTACGGAGCTTGTCTGTGTGGACATTGTGGTTTCATCTATAAAGTCTGAGGAGCATTAGAGATCGTCTTGTGCCGAGGTTCCTTCAAACACAAGCTACATTTTGTCTGAGACCACCATTGCTAAAGGGATTCCTTTGTTTCTGCACAGTGGGGCAGCTCCCGCCATATTTGTAAGGAGGGACTGCTTGAGACCCATTGGCTCATTATGTTTTATCTTGTGCAATCATGCTGCCTTCTGCATATATAAAGAGCACCATCTTAAACATTTACAGTGTTGAGGCAATTGCAACTTCTATACCTTAAATGCAAAGGCATTGAGAATCATGTTGTCATGCGAAAAAGGGCTTTCTTTCCACAGCAATATTGATCAGGAATTATTCTCATCATCGTAGTTTGGCCTCTCTGACTGATGCTAGAAACACAATATAACAACTTATGCATCTAATCACACAGTCGCAGCACACTGTGGGCTCAGATGTGGCACCACAGTGCTCAGCTCCCTAATAATGCACTGTGCTGCAAGTAAATGACTGCCCAGTGTTTGTCAGGCTAGCAATAATCCACACTCACACAGCGTCTGACAGTACACTGCCTAGAAAATATAGACATGATTCGCCAAAATCCATACCAGAGTGTGTTAGAATGGCTGTGCTATAGGCCCTACTCTGTCACATTGCTTTTTGTATGTGAGCTTGATGCTACCACAAAATGCCCGAGGGGAGAAGGGGGTGAAAAAAGGATGCTCAGTAGAGGTACGATCAACTGGGTGGTGAGATGATAAATACGGATCCTATTGAAAGGGTGGGATGAGCTAGATTAACAGGCAGTGCATTGGAGGATGGGGTGGGATTTGGTGAGGGGACAGGACAATCGGTATTGGTGTGCTGGATGGTGAAGGAGGTAAGATGCCAGACAGGGATGGAGTTTAGAGAGGGAAAATGTAACTCATCAGGTAGGGTTGATTTGTGTCGGATGGCAAGGAAGGGCACCTGACAGGCAGGTATGTTAAGAGTTGGAATGGCATCATGGAAGGTAAGTAGAGATTTGGAGGTTAAACAGAGGCAGCCCTCTTGGGAGCGGTGTTTGATGCTAGTGCAGGCAGAACACTAGATAGGTGTGAGATTTGGAGGATGGAGAATGCAGAGTATCTAATATTGGACCAATCTGGAAGGTGGGGGTGAGCAGCAGGGCCAGACTGGCCGTAGAGAGCATCTGGCTTTTTCCCACAAAGCTGTACGGGTGAGGGCTGGTTTTGCAGTGGCTGGGCCAGTATTGTCACTGGGGGGCGGTTTTGCAGCAGTGCTGCAATATCGGCCCCCAGTCACAAAAGCACCCCCTAGGGCTGGTCCAACAAAATTGCCAGGGCTGCTTTGGGTTCCACACCTGGCGAGCAGGACAATGGTCGCTTTGGAAGAAGAACACCAAGTGCTGGAGTTTTGAAGTATGGAGAAAAACTGCACCAATTTTTTGAGAGTGGAATTTAGAGGGATGATAAGGTATTTACTTTGTTAGTCTTTATGTATGTGGACTGAAAGTCTGGATCCAGTGTTTTTATGTTTATGAGCGCTTCTAGGTCATGTGTGTGTGTGTGCGTGTGTGTGTGTGTGTATCTTTAGGAGTTTGAATATGTCTATCTGTTGGACTTGGCCCTCTCTGCAGGGACTCCTTGCATAGAGCTCCTGCAACCAGTGCTAAAGTGCTTGTGCTTGCTCCCTAAAATAGGGTAGCAGTAGCTTACACATGATTGACATAGTTAATTTACTTATAAGTCCCTGATAAAGTGATATAACCTATGCTCAGGGCCTGTAAATTAAATGCTACTAGTGGGCCTGCAGCACTCTCTGTGCTACCCATTTAAGTATCCCCTTAAACATGTCCCTGATCTACCACTGGAGCCTGAACGCAGATTAAAACTGCCAATTTGACTTGGCAAAATAACTCCCTTGCTGTGCCTTAAACTCTCCTTTTATTACATATAGGTCACCCCGAGGTAGCCGATATGGCAGGGTGACCTGTAACTAAAAGGTTGGATATCTTCTTTTTAGTTTTACATGTCCTGGTAGTGAAAAACTCACCAATTCATATATCACTACTGGGAAGTCTAACTCTCCCATAGTTGAAGTTCAGGTTTTATTGATAAGTGCATAGTTAATTAAAACCGTTCCACTAGTGAACAAAACAGAGGAAACATTTTCTAAAACAGCCTTTAGAATTACATCACAGATTCTCAGCTAATGGCATTAAAGGATACAGAGCAGGGGAAACATGAAAAAAGAGATTAAAGTATAAGTAAAGTGCTATGTGTGTTCGTTGATATGTGAGCTTTGCTGTGCAACTAAGCAGATCTAAAAGAAATGGCAATTTATAAAAGAAAAAAAAACAGCAAGGCTATAAGACAGCAGTCTTGGCCAAAGCTGGTTTGATTTCCATCCAGTGGCATTAAAAGAAACATTAAGATAAAAGAGATAAAAGAGTTGTGTTTCATGTGCTCATTGACATGTAGGCTTGGCTGGGTGAATCAGTCTTTTTAATACAATGACAATGACAAATTGTTAAAAGTAGCAAAGCCCAGCATCAACAGTCAAATTGATTTACTTACTCCTTCATTCAGGGAAGGACGGAGGGGGCCTCATTTAGAAAGATAAATGTTTTTAAGTTTAAGAAATGCACTTATTTGATGTATGTGTGGCCCAGTGTGCTCTAGAGGCCATGTCTGTGCTTGCTCTTGACAGTTTTTTTTCTACCAGTGACAGAAACTTTACTAGCTTGCAGTTTAACTGTGGGTCTTCAGCACCACTTTCTTAAAGACTGTGTGGGTTGTTGGAGTGTCCCAGAGTTGGGAGAGTCCAGTGGTTGCAAAGGATTCTTGTAGGAAGTTTCTAACTAGTGATATCGTTCTGTGCTGGAGCTCTTGCCGGAGTAGATGATGTAGGGTGTTCGGTTGTTCCACATTTTGTGCCCACAGGCTATGTAAGCCCCCTGCCCTGCTAGATGTTGTTTAGTGAGGCCAACCTCCAGCTGGATCTGTGTTGCAGAGGCGTAAATCGGAATGCTGAACATGATTCTGCAGACCCTGACTAATGTGCTTTCCAGGGTTTTCGAGTCTCTTCCTCTCAGGGCCTCACTATGTTGGATTGCGCGACCAGGAGGAGAGGGGAGAGCAATGAGCATAGGGCCTGTCAACTTGGATTTTAAATGCCTGAGGGTTGTTGCTAGAGCCAGCCATTGCCTTCTAATCATCTTGAGCTGGCTAGCAAATTGACCACTGTTTTCGATAGTTACACCTAAATACTTATAGTTGGTTGCACTATGGATCTGGATATTACCTACCAGACATTAGTTTTTTTCTATCTCTGATTATGGTAGTAGTTTTAGTTTTTTCTAAATTTACTTCAAGGGAGTTGTCTGCTGCATATCCCTGCAGTGTATTGAGGAGGCGTTTCATACCCACTTCATCAGCATATAAAATGGTACGTAAAGCCTTGCCGCCCATCCTTGGGTATGTGCATTGCAGGAGTTGAGGGACTGCGTCATATCCGTCAAATAAAGATTGAACAGAGATGCGCCTTGAGAGACATGTACCATCACCCAGTTTCACCTACACCCAGGTATCTGTATGAAGACATATTAATATGTCCAAGAGTGCTAGTGGAATTTTCCAATGGGCAATTTCCCCCAGAGTCAGTGCCTGTTTTGATGATTTTTGCCACATCTATGAGCTGCGACATAGTTAAGATGTTGGTTGTTGTACCTGTAGTTTTAGAAAACCCAGTTTGGTTGAATGGTATGATTTTGTGCTCCGCTGCCCAAGCCTGGAGTTCTTCTAATAGAGTGGCAGCAAGGCACTTTGCCTTATCAAGCAGGGCAATGAGGTGGTAGTTTTTTGGTGAAGATATCTCTCCGTTCTTGTAGATTAGAGGAATTCCAGGAGGCCTGGAGTTGCCCCAGTTGTCTAATTTTTCAGAAGAGAGGATCTAAGGTCACTGCTCAGAAATGGAACCCCATTTGTTCCCAGGGCTTCTTCTCTCCTGCCTTTTGAGATTCCACTTTCAATTGTAGTTATGTGGGATGGTCGATCCGCTTTCGGATGATTTGTGTTGATTTCAAAGATGTGGTTGTTCTGGAGGTCTTAGATTATGCTTGAGCCTATCGTTGAACTCACTTGCCCCTCCCAGTTTGCTGGTTAAAATGAGTTGTCAGGAAGTCTGTCCAGGTCTCTTCGGAGATGTACGATATCACCCCTCCATGTGATGGGCACATTATTTTATTCACCATGGCCCAAAAGCATGTGCTGTTCTTTGCTTTAGTATCACTGAGGAGTATTGCCCAAAGCTCATCTTCCTGGGACCAATTTTAGCTTTTTTAGCATGTTTCTCTGTTGTCGCAATAATGGTCTGATGTACAGATCTCCGGCTTTGTGCCTCAGCAGTCTCAGCATTTTTTAAAATATTTTTTCACTACTTTTAGTTGATTCCGCTGTGCACTAGGAACCCATCCTGTTTCACTTATGTCATCGGGCGGCCTGTATTTGACTATTGAAGTAAAAGTCCTTGATATTTTGGCTGTGACGGTATCCTATTTGCTGGTAGGACTGTCTGCAAGCCTATCTTTATTCTGTATTAAGGCCTTCACAGCTTGAAGCACCTGTGCTTGCTAGTAAGAATTTGATTCTTTTGAGGTTAATTGTATGGCTGGAGTGAAGGCCCCCTGGTAGGTGTTCAAATGCTGGTGCAGTTGCCTGAAGGAATACCTCCTGTGGCCGATGGCTACTATCGCCCTGATCTCCAAGGCAGAATGTGACCACACAGTGGAAGAATGGGAGTGAAACCAACGTGTAATCCAGTGTTAAGCATGCGGTTTCAGAGTAAAAGGAGGCTGCTGGTGGAGAATCTTCATGAAATCTGCCATTTAGGACCCTAACGTTAATGTGCTCCAGATCTTCCAGTGGGTGCCTGGCTATTTTACTTGCTCTGCTGTGCAGGCTTTTGTTTTGCTCAGAAATGTTCCAAAGCATGGACTGGGCCAGCACCTCCTCGTCTGTTGAGGATGTGGTTAGGGGTGTCTTGTTTGCTTATAAGTGTCAGAAGATGATCCCCAAGGTGTTTTGAGTCATGAATATTTTCTTTTGGATTTACGGAGGCATTAAAGATGATCACTCCCTCCTTCTTCCCTTTAAGGATGAGGGAGATCTTGACGGTATTGACAGTCATTGAGGAGGAGGGAATTCCATTTATGGCGGATTTACTAGTTATTAACCTTTATAAGTACAAACATTTGGTTGGGAACAGGTAGAGATTTCATGTTTGGTGTCTAAGAAATTGCAATTTACAATTCGGATTTTAAGTTAGAATTTTAAAAATGCTCCTTATAGAAAGTTGGCATTTACCTGCCCTATCCATTTTGTGCCTACAGCCTGTTCCTGGGTCACATGATTGGGTGTAGTTGGAAGTTGGACTTTGTTTATTCCTCCCAGACAGTCACACAATGAGGGGATTGGGTGTGCCTGGATAGTCCATCGCTGGCAGGATGGGTTTTGTCACCAGGTATAAAAAGAGGACCCTTTGCCCCACTGTTCAGTTCAATTTCTGGTCCTGTGGAAAATCTCTCAGAGGACTGCTGGCTGCTGTGGCCTGACATGTACTTCAGAAGACTGCTTTGCTTCATCTTGCATCTAGAAGGACTGCTCTGCAGCCTCAAGCCTGCCTTGAATCCTCAGGGGAATGCCCTGCTGCTTGAGCCCTGTACCACTTCTTGAACCCAGAACTACCAGAGTGACTCAAAGGGCTAGTTGGTTGGAGTCCTGATCAGAGCCTCAAGGACAGAAAAGGCACCAGCCATCTTGAAACTGCACCTGGACCCAGTCTGAGTGAGAACCATTGCCCCAAGTGGGGCCTCTTCAGACATGGGATCCTTGGTAATTGTGATAAAGGTGCCCAGATAGCCAAAATCCAAAACATTGGACTTAAAAACTTTTTGTCTAAAAACTGCTTAGAGAACTGAGAGGAGACTGGGACCACCCTGCTTGTTTATCCATGCAAGGTGGTTTGCTGGTCAGCCTGAATTTTTGGCTGCTTCCTCTATGTTCTTCTCTGCAGTAGAAAATCCTGTTCAGCAGTCCTTAGGAGAATGGATATCTGGCCTCATGGACCCTCATTGGCTACATACTCCTGCCTCATCCCACTAGAGATTTTTAACTTCCAAAAAAGGGACTAGGGACCTGATTATGTGTTTGGCGGTCCCACCACCGCGGTCGCATTGGATTTACTGCTGCCAACTAAGCGGTCTGCCTGTTATATTACGATGTTGTCAGAGCTCAGAATGAAAGACCGCCGGAGCACTCCCACCACCACCAGTCATTCACCGACAGCCATGGTGCCAGTTGGGGGGCAGCAGCTGCCATAGGGCAGTACAGAGAAGTTTATCTGCCGTCCGAACAATGATTTCACTTTCTGACGAGCCGACCGTGGCTGTGGGACCACCTGCTTCAAGTCATTGGAAACAAAGGATTTGGAGTGCATACTCACCCATTTCCTTTTCTCCCCTTCAGTCTCTGATGTGGATCCTTTCCTCAGGTCCCCTCTTCACAGCAGCATCTTGACCCCAAAGAAAATTACCCTTTTGGAGCTGAAATCCAGGTAAGTCCGTTTTGTAGTATTTATCCATTGACATGACTGGGCACATATGGTCTAGCCTCCAGCAATGGGTAGTTGGTATTTTTTCATGTGTCATGCATGTTCAACACAGAGTCAGAATATACACACATGCACTGACAATTAAAAAAAAACCATTCCACCATCAAAAAGATCCCCGCCGACCCATCGGAGACATCAGAATATGGCAGGCGGGAGACCGCTACCCCGGCGGACTTCTTTGAACTTCTGCCGCGGAGGTACAGCGGTCGAACCTCCAAACTCATAATCAAGCCCTAAGTCCAAACGTGGAAATCTTCATCGCAACTTCGTCCAGTGGCTTCCAGATGATGACACCTCCTCCTCGGCCTGCAGCCGTGCCCGCTTAAACTTTACCTTATTAGATGCATTTTGTTGGAGTTTCTACTAAGTCCGAGATAAGCCTCAACCGGTCCCAATCCACATCTTGTATCCGACCCAAGCTCAATTGAGGTCGGACATATTTTACGACTTTGAACTGGTTTTGCACTAGTAGATGTCAGGATTGGAACTTTGATCTTTTAAGAGCTAATTTCTATCCTAAACTTTAAAATTCATAACTCTGGTTCTACTGATTGACCTTTTGGAATTTTGATGTCAAATAATTCATAAAAAATTACTGTATTTTTCTAAATTGCTGTGGGATTTTCTTATGTTGTATTTTTATTTCATTACTGTTTGTGTGCTGCATAAATACTTTATGCATTGCCTCTAAGTTAAGCCTGATTGCTTTTGTGCCAAGCTACCACAGGGTAAGCACTGGTTAATTTAGTGGCTTCTTGTGGTTCACTCTGACAGGAATTGTGGCACTTCCTTGAGAAGGGTATACAACCCACTCAACCAACAACCCAATTTCTCACACTACCTGTTTGCTTGTATCTGTTTATATGTTACTTATATAGACACTCCCTGAAATCACTCATTCACAATGGACCCAGGCTTCTGGGGGCTAGACCCTGAGAGCCTGTTCCCTCCTGCATCTGCCGGAGAAACTCTTCATATCTGACATAGGTGTGGAACCCTAAGCAAAACCTTATACTTTACTTAAAAATTAAATTTTACATAAAGTTACGGCACTCTGGCAGAACATTGACAACCAGGGCAATGGGGACCACCCTGATACCTAGTTAATTTAGCAGCAGAGTGTTAGTATCCATAAGATATAGGCAACACTCTTAACATCACGTAATAAACTATAGCTTCTAGTGGAAAGTCTGGCATTCAGTGGTCTCCCTTGACATAGGGTGGAAAGTTTGGCTTCTGATGGAGAACCACGACAAAAGGAGACAGCCTGGGCATAGGGTTGGTTTCTTAGACTTCTAGAGGACACCCTTTAGTTCTTAAGCTCACACCTCACCTCTAATTGTCATCCATGGCATACATTGAACATCCCTGGATTCTGCTTGGTATCCTTGCCATAAAGTGGGCACTTCTAGCCTTCGGAGGACTTTGCCATATCTGGTGGTTATACCTGAGATCCAGTAGCGAAACCAAAATGTATGTAAATAGCTGCATTTTCGGGGACAATAATAGACAGGTTTAATTTCTGAAAACTACAAACTGTTTCTTAGGGGCCACATATATATTACTAAAAATGAAACTTGTGTATTTTAGAACAAAATAATTATCAGATAAAACCAACGGTTTATAACCAAGAATGCATTGCTGCACAAAAAAGGAAGCTCTTATTTATTACTCTAAGAAAACGCCAAGTGTGTCTAACTCAGTTCCTCTAGTGTTTTAGCCTTGTAAGGGAAAGATCTATAGCCTCTACTTTTGAACCATTAAAAATCAACAGTTGAACCTAGCCACTCTATACCAGGCCTTCCAAACCTAAAAAAACATGTTACTCACTGGAAAACTTGTACACTGATTTTGTTTGCCAGTCTATGGGTACAATAGCAGGTTTTTGTTGCTATGGTTTTCTTTTCGCTCTGAAGGCCATCTTTTAAAACATCATATTGTTAAAGGTACAAAGTAGAAAGAGGTTAAATGGAGCTGCTAGCAAAACATTAGAGTATTCACTTATTTGTCAACATTACAGTTACTCAAGCATCATTCCAAGGTTGAGCAACCTGTTGCACCCTCCACCTCAGGAAAAGTCCTAAATCCAACTTGCCTCTTGCGCACCCTCTGGATATAGAGGTAGTAAATATTCCTAACTCTTCGACACCTGATTTGGTCCTCCAGAACTGTAATAGTCTGTCCCTCAAAAACAAAAAAACATTGTAGAAAGGACAACACAGAAAGGGCAAAACAGCATGAAGGCAGGGAGATTAGAATCTGCAGCAAGTGACGATGAGAGTATGGCTTGGTCGATATATACAATTCCAGTTGCTTAAAACTAAGGGACACATGATAACCTGCATGCCTAGTAGGCATCTCTATAGAAGGGAAGGTATGTTATGGATTTATTTTTAAAAAACTTATTCAAAGCAACAATTGTGCTGCGTTGTGTGAGATGGAGAAAGCAGGACAGTGCCATATATGCTGATGTCCTCCTAGCACTGGCTCCCAACCAGGCTGCTCAGCATCATGCACACAAATTTGCACCCCAGTGCAAAGGTGTCTACATCATGTCTAGAACAGGCTTTGTGCTGGAAGGGTAACTTTCCAGCAGTGGCTTCTCCTCCGCAATGGCGAAGGAGCACTGCCTGGCGCAGAGCCAGCAAACAAATAAATAAAACAATGCTCTAGTATCGTTTTATTTTTCGTTTGCCATTTCTGGGCCAGCTTGTGCAGGGATGGGCAGGGCATGGGAGGGTGGAGGAGAAGCGCTTGTACACCCCCTACGTGCTCATGTGTGTTTGACTGGCCGTCTCAGGCCATCTGTATTCAGCGGCTCAGCTGGAGAGCCGCACAGACTTCATGACCTGAGCAGAACGTCTTTCCTGCCTGCTAAGGCCAATCCCCGTGCTACTCTGCAGCACAGTGATTGGCTAGGAGTCTGCCCCAGGGCTGCTGGGACCCAGCAAGATGCCAGCAGGAGCTATGTGACGCGAGAGGCAGCAGGCGGCATCAGGTACGTTTTTTTATTCATTATTATTAACATGCCCCCACACGCTCTCCCTCCCCGCTTAGTACCACCCGCCTCACCACCCTTTGCTAATGGTGACCGCCGCTGCCTTCCAGTACAAAATACTATGTCTAGACAAATAGTAAAACTTTTCCCAGTTTGGTTGTGTGGTGTAGAGTACAGCACACATGCAAAGTCAGAAATGTCTGGAAAAGTTAAAGTAGTTCTGCTGTTTTCTAACGAGAACCTTGAAGAAGTATTATTTTTTGGTGCAAAGTCCTTGTCTACACATTTTAGCAGTTAGTGCTTTGCATCATAAAAAATTGATGGTTGTATGATAACGCCCTTGTGCGATCCATGGTAAGTCCCCTTGATGTATATCAACACAAAGCTAGTCCTACTTTGGAATACTTTAGGGCTACTTTCCTTGGCGAATAAAGTTTTACACTGGAAAGTAAATCCCAAATATACATTTTGCAATGGTTTGGGTACAATTTTGTGATGCAAAACTTTCTCAAGATGTTAGTAATTCTGCCCCTACATCGTTCGCAGTCATTACCACAATGATTTTTATTTGGGCACTGGTACCTCAACTACAATCTTGAATCCTGCAATTCCATACCATCTCAAACTAGAGGATGAACGACCAAAGCTCCACACTGTTTCCAGGGGCAGCCAGAGGGTGAGACAGTTCAAATCCTCTCAGGGATTTCTAACACTCACTCCCAAAATAGGGGGTAGGTGCCACAATACTGAGGATTTAAATTTCTGAGATTCTGCAATCCGAGGAAAAGGTCCTGAACTAATGAACATAGTAAACGTGGACCTACCCTCCCCCAATCAACAGATTTACAACAGCACATACTAATGGGTAGAGGAAAGAGACCCTTCAATGTACAAATGATGTCATGTTCAGTCCTGTCCCGAAAACATCATTCACCTATAACTTCGAAAACTCAAATCCATATTGTTTTTGCTGATAAAGAAGAGCAAATCCATTCACCCATAGAGAATTCAGAGTGAGTAGAGAGACAAGAGATGGCATAAAAACTCAATACAGAAAGCAGCATCACAGTCAGACTCCAGAATTGATTCGTACTCAGATGCCTTGTGCTGTCTCTTTCAGCTCCCTACTTCACCCTAGATTCCATAGGACAGAATATGATTCTCTTCAAGGTAAAGACTCGCATATAGATCACTGACAATATGAGCCCTCTCTTGCACCTATTTACAATGTCATATCTAGGTGCCTGAAGCTAAACAGTCCCTACTTAGGGTTGCCGCAGAAAAACAATATAAAGCTGCCAGGAGCAGCAAACATTCTGAATATACACCACCATGCAGACTAACCAAAACGTTAGTGTGTGCCAACGAGAAACAGAAGACAGGTCAACTATATGTGCCACAAAATTATTCTTAATGGAAAGCTAATTTTAGTATAAAATCTCTAAGAGCTAGAAACTGAGAATCTCAAGAATATAGGAACCAACAGGTGATTAAAACTGCAGAGCACGCTATAAGGTGTGACCCCAGCAAATACATATCTAGGCTGTTTTGATACACTAAGATTGGGCTTTACCATTAAGGTAAAATAAGCTCATCGATCTCTGTTCTGCCCATCAAAAGACAAATCAAACTGTATAGCGTTCATGGACAAATGCTTTGCATTTATTTTAGGAGAGCAATTGAATGGGATGGACAACTAATAATAGCTGAGGACTAATGCAAAACTGCAATGGAATGGCGATGTAGGCTTGCAAAAACTCTGAATCATTTAAGGATATGCAGGGCTTGAGCTAAACATTATACCAGGTGTAAAGGCTTTAGGGCCTAATTTAGAGATTGGAGGACTGGTACTTTTACCACAAGTGTGGTGGAGTACCCTGTCCACCAAACCGAGGGTTCCCCCATTCTACTTAGATTTGGATGGCCTGTCATCTTTCCAACAGCAGTGCTCCAAATGGCTCCAATATAGGGAAGTTTACTCCAATTGACCGAAGCAGTAAGGGCCGTTGGACTAACAACATAAGACCGACCTCTCTATTTAGAGTGGACAGTGTGATGTAAGAAAATCCGTGTAGACTCGAACATAAAAAGAGAAAAATTACCCTCACACCCTGGGTGAAAACTCCCAGGATGTGGGGGTTGTAGGAAAGTGGAATATTATGTGGTATGGCTGTGTGGCCTTACCATGTATTATTATCACAATACTCCAAAGATGATCCTTGGATACACAACAATAATCCTTAGCTAAGTCCTGATAGTGTGGCAAAGAGAAGTCAGGCATTACTGGAGGAACATGTGTTTAATATCTTACATTACCAGAAGGATTCATACGTAATTGACAAGACTTGAGAAAAACCCAACACCAGTTTATGAAAATATAGTGTATTATTATGTAACTTTAGACACCCAAAATGAACTAAATAGCATATTTATAACCAGAGAAAATAAATTTATTAAATAGTGCAGACATTTAACATTGAAGTCTATTGGAAAATCTGTGAGTGACAACCGGTCACTTAAGGGTCGAGTTATATTATAGCCTCACAGGGTTCTTTGGGGTTCCACGACGAGGGTCCAACAGTTGGTTCAATTTTACCTGGACCGTGGAGTCCGGGTGCAGTGCATGTCCTGGCTGTCAGTAGCCTTTAAACGGTAGCTGCGCCAAAGATGCTTTTACCATCGAGATGACACCACCAGAAAGGAGATGCAAATACACAAGAGCAGGGTCATTGCTGACATCGGTCACAGGTGGTGTGAAGTGTTCTTTTAATGGAGCGTCCTGTTAAGGGGTCGGTTACTGGACTGGTGACCAACAAGCCTTGGTAGTGGTAAAAGTAACTAAAAGAAACTCTGAGGTCAGGAGGTCCAGAGGAGTACAGTAGCAGCTTGAAACTTAGGTGAAGGCCGAACTACACTTCCCACACCACACCACACCATTTCGTTTGGGCAATCCCTCAGAGGGCCTGACGGCCAGTGCTTCTTTGTTTCAAAAGCATCTCAATCTATCCAATTTGGAGTTTCTGACAGCAAAATAGATTTTTGGTATATAACAATCACATTTTAGGAGGCTATAAACGTTTACTGACTCCTAAAGTGGGTTTGTTATACTATAACGATTCACTATTTGGAAGGGGCATGTTGTAAGTATACTTTCCAAATAATTAATATGTATGGCATGTATGAATGTTTTGTGACTGAAATCTGGTCACAAATTGAAGACATTTTACTGACTCCTGATTTGGGGTGCTAAACTCTTTTCAAAGGCAGGAGTGCTGTGGGGTCCCTTCAATTCTGTTAAAAAAAAGATTGTCCAGGAGTAGACGATGATCCAGGCTAACAACTTTTATACAAACTTTATAAAAAAGGTTTACTTTATTTAAAAGCGATTACAGACATGGTGTACCTTCAACTTTAGTAGGCCACTATCCCGATGATGATCCCCAATTGTAGTGAGTCACAATTTGTGACCTAACCTATTAGTATTTATGAGGTAGGTGGGATTATGGCCTACCCCGAACTGGAATTTTGCGAACCCAACTGTTAGCACCCCGGTTGATTCATAAAATTCTTTACTAGATTTAGAAATAATGGTCATAAATTGTGGCTAGTTTTTTGCGACCAATGTTTTGAACATCAAGCCCTAAATGCTTCAAACTAATTACAGATTGTTTTAAATGAGATAATGTCCGCTCGCAGCCTCCGATACAGCAGGACCTCGTGACTCCCACGTTCCCGTGTCTCCAGAAATGGCACGCTCCACTGCTCCAACTGTGCAGCCACAGCCCTTGCATCTTTTTTCTTTGATTGGTGCCCCCGGGAGCCACACGTGTTCGAGAGCTTGGTTTCTCACCCAACCAAGTTGTGTTCCAGATCTAGGTACTTTGTGGCGGCTAATGGGGGTGCATGAGGGCTGTGGAGTTATGGGGAGGTCTTGATGTTCCTTGACTATCGTTGCTGGTGTATGGAAAGTTTTGGGAAAGCATTTTTGATAGCTGACTGGACCAATTTGAATGAAAGATATAGGCTGACCCTCAAACCCCCTTTTAACTTTTGGTCATAAATGTCGAGAGTCCACTGCAATGAGGAATCTCTGACTCAGAGTAGACCACAGCTCACAGCTACTAGTGGGAATGAGCAAAATGAGGAATTTGCATGCAGGGATTTTTGAGTCAACAAATACAAGGTTAAAGAAAAAAGTAAAACTTCAAATCCCAGAATGTGACATGTTGATGCCTAACAAGTCTTTCTCAAATGTATAAACCACATGCAGTGCATGTTCAAGTCCATTTTGGCTAACACTCCTGAATCCTCATTGGAAGGTAAGCCCTTAACCACAGTATAGATTTCTAGTTGTCTTTTCTAAAAAGTGCTTTTACCCTGACCATGTCTGTTTACATTTACCTCTTTGTTTTTCTTCAAACTTGCTATTTTTAAACTGATACTTTGTTCTACCTGTGTGTATATGAATTTACCTATTGTCTATCTGCAAACTTGGTATTTTCAAACTGCCGTTTGTTCACAAAGACTGTATTAAGCTTACCCACCCATTCGCCTCAGTGGCTAACCAGGGGGTGCTTAGGAGACTGCTTAATCTGCTCTGTGATTTAAAACTGTGCTCAGAACGTGTATGCAGCACTCATTTTTTGACTTGAAGAGTGATTTGTTTACATGCGTAAAAAGCTATATTTCAGTGGCTTGACAATTGTCCCTCCCTGAAAAGTAGAATCTGGAAACTAGGAAGTGTGGATTGTTCCGAATAGAAGAGCACCTCCTTGCCACAGCAGTCTGGGCTTGAGGTCACTTGGCTCTTATATTTGTTTTCTATCGGTTGGTGCATCTGTTGCTGTGATTGGTTTCTAAGACTAGTACTTCTAAGGGACTAAGGATTTGAGGTCTGATTGGCTGTTTGGGCTAAGGTTCTGATTGGCTACTAGGGCTAGGGTTTCCTATTGGACTAAGGATTAGGGCTTTGCTTTGATTAGCTGTTAGGGCTAGGGCTGTGATTGGTTAATAGGGCCAGGTCTTCCATGCACTCTCGGGTTTAGTATTAGGGTTCTGATTGGTTAGGGTTAGGGCTAGGATTCCATTGGCTAGTGGGGCAATTTTAAGCATAGGGCTCAGGGCATCTCAGCCCAGGTGTTGAGGCTAAGGGCATAGAGGACAAGGGCAGTTGCCTATTTGGGCCTGTTCGGGTCAAGCCTAGGGCCAGACAGGCTGCCCAATTTCCACTTACAAGCTACCACCTTAAGCCTTCCACATCCACCAGCATCCAAACACAATATCAGCAAAGACATTCTACTTATGCACCACACACAAACCTCATACAGATTTCAATGTGCACTGAACCACTACACAACCACTACAAAATCCAACAAACCACACCTACGCACAATTCTACCGCAACTACAACACTATGGCACCGGCATTCTAATACAAAACACAACTCTGTCCTATACCATTAACACATCCACAAAACACAACACAAAGCCACATTATACATAACTTTAATGCATCCAAGCACACTCCCTGTTCATACAAAACATAAGCTCTAGCCGCTATTTGCTCCTAATAGATCCCCTTTTATCATGACAAAACCTATACTCAGCCTTCCATCATACCATCCACTAACACCCGCTTCCTCTGTTTGCCAATTAAACACAACCATACAATCCTTACATGCCACTCCACCACACACATTTCCTATTTCAGTGGTCAAATCTAACACAAACACTCATAACTCTTGTCCATCCCCTCTTACACACCACATACTCTTCTCCAAAACACACTACCACCTCTGTACTGTTCAAATACCACTCATTAGCAGTACTGCAAATACAAATCTTTCACAGAATACCACTACTTCAAAATCTCCTCTCACTACTTCACAAAAACTAAACACAAATCTCAATATAGCATATTCCTTACACATGTATTCCCTTACTATGTAATCCTATATCTATATATTTATTGTTTTAGTCCTATTGTACAAGAAAATAATTACTCTCGAAAGGTTTACTCTGTCAGTTCAGTTCAGTTCATGAAGCTTTATTCGGTTCATAACATATGATGACCATAAAAGCGCACAGCAAAACACAGAAATACAAAAATACAAACTAATAAAGAAACACATTTAAAAGATCATACTTTTCCTATAATAAATAGATTTACAAATAAAACTTGCAGTATAAAAACATATATCAGGGGAATTCATATTAAAAAGCAACCTCATTGCATCTTCCGTATTAAAAATACCGTATTTTAAAAACATGGGTTTTAAAAATGTGATCCTTACATTCAAGAAAAGAGTGCAAATAAGCATAAAGTGCATACTGCTTTGTTTGGAGTGTCCATCGCACGGGCAGGGGCCAACAGGATATCTTTTTTGTTGGGGGAAGGCCACCAAGACATGTGCCATTCCTAACCTTAATCTGGTTAAGACAAATCTATGAGCTGGGCAGGTTACCATTATCAAATACTGCTGGAAACCCTCATTTTCAGTGTATTTATTATATAGTTGAACAGTAGTAAGGGGACCAGACTCAAATAAGCGTTTTTGGGTTCTAGACAACAAAAAAGATTTTTTCATATCATGTTTGACTAGAACTCGGGGGGAACAAGAATCCAATAATAAGTTCAACCCGAAAATGGCCTGATAGCTCTCAACAACATACTTGAGCCATGGGATTTTCATACAGTTATCTAATTTAAGACAATCCTTGATAACGAGTTGGTTGAACTCAGTCTCTTCCTTATGCCAAATTGCTTTGTAAAGTGACAAAGGCCTAAGTGAAACAAGGTCACTCAAATAGGCAACCCCAACCTCTTTATGAATTCATTCTGTTGAGGCAGAAGGAGGAAGACACATTAATTTCTTGAGGAAGGTGTTTTCTTCCCTCTGAAGACAACCAACATTAGAGTAACCCCACAACCCTGCCCCATATAGGGCAATGGAGACACTTTTGGTCTTGTATATCTCCATCATATCTCTTATTCGTCTATCCCCTATCTTTGCGGCAAATTTAAATATGCCGTAAGAACTTTTGGCCATTTTAGTTCTTACACTTATTAAGTCCTGGGCCCAGCTACCATCGCTCGAGAAAGTGACACCCAAATAGCAAACATTTTTTACTTGCTGCACTTTCACTCCTTCTATAAAAAAGGCGTGATTCTTACTAGTCTTAGCCCCACAAATCATAATGTGAGTTTTGCTTTTATTTATCAGCAGCTTCCTCTCCCCTATAAATTCGGAAAAACGATCCATCAGGCGCTGCAGACCGATAGGTGTCCGAGATAGGAGCACAGCATCATCCGCATAAAGCAGAACTGGCACACTAATCCCGGCAACCTGAGGTGCATCAGCCTTAACTGTTTTCAGGATGGTTTCCACCCTGTTAATAAATAAAATAAACAACAAAGGGGCGAGGACACAGCCCTGTCTAATTCCTCGTTTCACACTAAAATTCGGGGTACACTCCCCATTGGCCCC
Source organism: Triturus cristatus (assembly GCF_964204655.1). Classification (NCBI taxonomy): domain Eukaryota; kingdom Metazoa; phylum Chordata; class Amphibia; order Caudata; family Salamandridae; genus Triturus; species Triturus cristatus. The sequence continues at coordinate 574,878,035 of NC_140595.1, read as the reverse complement.
ATATCGAACGCATGCTTGCATCTTGTTATGTAATCTAGCGAGGAAAAAAATAATTTCCTTGGGGGCGCCTAATTCTAACAAGACTGACCAGAGAAGCGAATGATTAACTAGGTCAAAAGCGCTACTTAAATCGGCAAAGCAAAGATACAGATTGCCACGCATAGCCTTGGTAAACTTGCCGATTAATAGTTCTAAGTTCAAGCACTGATCCAAAGTCCCACGGCCCCTTCTAAAACCGTATTGGGAGTTGGCAAGAATCCCATTCTCCTCTGCCCACGCTTCCAATCTAGACAACAGCACCCTGCTCATAATCTTCACCGATGAGTCCAACAGGCTAATCGGCCGATAATTACAAGCTAAAGCCTTATCCCCCTCTTTATAGATAGGGACAATAATTGAATCTCCCCAAGTGGGTGGAGTCAAAGTGGTTACTGCTGCATTGAGGACCAAGGTAAGTATCGGTCCCCAAATCAGCGGTTCGGCCTTATAAACATCAATAGGGACTCCATCGGGCCCCTGAGCCTTTCCCCCCTTGCTAGCTTTAATACTACATTCCACCTCACCTAGGGAGATGTCTAGTGGAAGCATGGGCCATTGCCTTTGCTCGTTGCCAGTCGAGACATTATCTTGAAAAATAGATGAGAAATGGGACACCCAAGCCTCACTCCCCACATTAGAAGAGAGTTGGGGGATTATATCATCGTGTAGGAAGGGGGAATTAATAGTAGACCAGAATAAGCGGCTATCCAAGGTTTCTGCCGCCTGTGTTAAATTATCCCAGGCTTCCTGCTGTAGTTCTTTTTTCCTTCTAGTAAGTGCCATAACATCACCCTACACCTCTATCAATGTATCCTCTATCTTCATTCTCATCCCAAACCCTTTCTACTACTATGATCTTTAAAATAACCAGTCATGGAATCCTACCTCCTCTACAACTCCTCGCTCACCCCAAACATCAGTTTAAAACTATGATCTCCCAAATAACCTTACAAAATTCTCCCTTATGTTATCTCTCCTTCGACTCATCCCAAAACTAATTTAATCCGTTTCTACAGGCTCTTCCTTCCTCCATCTCTTCTTTACTCATCCTAGACCTTAATTTACTAGTATATTCTCCCAATTAACACTTCTGGTTTTCTTCCCTCTTCTGTTCCTCCATTACTCTATTCAATCCAACTAACAGACTCACATGTCCTCTGCGCATATTAACTCGCACTTCCATATACTAATATTATACTCATATTTCCCCATACTAATCCACCATTAATCATTTTGGGTTTCGGAGTAGCGTGCTATTTGCCGAAAAGCGCTTCGATGCCTCATCAAGGGTATTAAGTGCCATACAAATACAATTACAATTATTTCAACAGAAACATTGATTTCTATCTTGCTGATAGTATCTACCCATGAGTGGTTATTATATTCCTCAAACTTGAAAGAAAAACATTAATTAACTAACTATCAACCGGGAGGCCAGTGATTGACTTTTAAGGTTCTCTCAGATGACCCTACCGTTTTCAAAGATAGGCTAATCAAAGATGACCCTACAGTTTTTAAAGATAAGCTAATTAAACTTTCAAAATGTGCTACCCCTCTGACTGATTGTGGACATTTAAACTGCTGTTAAGGTTTCTCATGACAAAGTTATAATAGAATAGAGGAAAATAGAACATGCAACGTTTCTCAACTTATCCTAAGGGTAATGGAAACCCATAAACTGAAAGGCATTATGTGTTTGGAATATGAGTGGAATTGGCTAGAATGGTGGAGGCCTTTTTTAGATTTGCTGTTCAACTTGGTCAGAAACCAGTTAGAGAGATGCTGACTCTTCATAGGGCCATGTGTTTCTCAATTGCTACTTATGTGGCCAGAGTCGGGGGATACGCCAATTGTTTAAAGCTTCAGACAATTGAGAATGATTTTACATGGAGACTCCTGATGGTGTCAAAATGTGCCTCATCTCTCTTCTGCCATCTTGAATTGGGTTTAAAGCCACTAGTCTACTTACTTGCCTCCTGGTGCCTGCAGTGTTGAGGGGAAAGCCGCACCAACGCCGCTGGGGAGACCACAAATCCCATGGGCCCCTGCAGGAACCTGCGCATAAAAGCGCACTTTGCTTCTGTGATGCGGTACGTTCACTTGGACATGCTCAGCCAAGGGCAAGCACGTCCATGCCCAGAGGAGGCTAGGTTGCCCCCCCAACGTCGATGTTTTAAATCAGTGGGTGCATTATTTGCAAGAAAAAGATGATACCTGCATCCACAGAGGAGGTAACTGTTACATCCTTGGATACTTTTCCGGCTAAGGAGACAACGGCCTTTGAAAAGGAGATTGCCCCCACAGAAAGGAGGTTATCACTGGGGGTGGGGGCAGTACAGGGAACCAATGACCTCTTTTTGTCACGGGGGGTTAATGCTCGTGTTGGAACTGAGGTGCTTGAACAGTCTACGGCCACCCTGGCTCCCTCTCAATCCTCAATGACAGCCCCTAGTGCTGACGGGGCTCTGCTTCTACCCTGGCCAACCATACTAAACGGCGAAGAAAAAGAGGCCTCGCTAAAAAAAACTCTTACTTGCCCAACCAAAAAACCCAGGAAGGTCGCTCCTCCTTTGATGTCGCCATCTAGTAACGGCTCCCACCAGGACGCTGCAACATTAACTCTAAACTGGTGTGAATTCCAAGATAATTTCAAACAGTTATTGCAGCTGATAGTTGCGCGTTTAGAAGCCATAGATCGAGAACTTTATGGGTTATTATCTAGCAGAGTAGTGCAACTCTCCTTGGTGGGCGCAAATTGTAATCCTGATAATCCTATCTCTGCACTTCAAACTTTGGCTAACCCACCCACATTTTGTAAATCTTGTAAGTTTAGGATTTATAATTTGTGTCAGGCCTGTAAAAGTAAGTTTGTTGAAATTCTGACATGTCACAGGGTTCCAAGCACTGTCACTTCACCAAATTCTATAAATCTGACAGTGCCTATTTCGAGCCACATTGATACTACCTTAAGACGCAGTCTGACTTAGGTGAATCGATTAGACAACACTGTGGGGGAGCATACCTCACTGAATAAGGCTATATCCAAGCCCCACTCTTCCTCCCTTTTAATAAGGAGTAATCACCAATTTATGAATTTACCCCCAGCAGCACGTCCTTTTGTATTAATTTTAGTTAATGTTCCTTTACTCCGAGCCAATCAAAGAGACTCAACATCCCAGCTAAAGGCCAAAGTTCACATGGGTTGTCACAAGCATCTAACATAGGCCATCTTATTCAAAATCATTTGATTATAGCCAGAAGAACTCCCTAGATTGGGCCAGAAGTAAAAGTAATCAAAAATGATTGTGTCAGACACCAGAAAATCGACATTGGAATAGCAAAAAATACGTTGTCTGCGCAAGATTTAAACCTGAGAGATACCTCTAGCGATCGTTCATGAGAGAGAGAGAAGAAAGTTGAAGAAAGGAAAGAAAGAAAAGGGAAAGAAAAGAAATATGAGCAGAGGAGAAGCAAGAGTACAAACATAAGAAATTTCCTTGAAGTTCTTGTCAACAGGATAATCCAGCTATGACAAATGTGTCCTGTGCCGACAGGGAGACCCCCACAAAACTCAACATTATGAAATACAACAAGGGTATACAATAGGAATGCCAGGAAGCTCATGGGGGTTTGTGAGAGTCAAAGTAATTGTCCAGAGTGGACCACATTGGTCTAGAAGGGGATCTCCAGGGTAAGTTTTGCAAGGCCACATTGTCCGCACCTCTCAGGTGAGTTACCCAGTTTTCCATCCTTTGTAGGAGGCCTTACTTGTGTCCTTCCAGTTAGTAAGGACCATTTTCATTTTCCTTATCTTAACATTGTTACGCACCCATGGGTTATTCCTGTTTCTATCTCTATCTCAAAATCAATAAAGCATTTGAAATTAAAAAATGATTGTGTCATACTCAGTTTTGACAATCAATGGCTGGTCAGAGTTTGCTAAGGCACTTACCCGACACTCCTTCACCACAGTCTCAGATTTACACTGTCCCTCTGGGCTTCTTTTATAATTTATTTATCATAACTTTTTATATAGCGCTAGCTAGACCCGGGGGTATCAGAGCGCTTTACATAATCAGGAGCCAGGTAATAATCAGGACACTTAGTAACTGACGTACAAACAATCTTAAACTAATGTACAAACAGCAATAAATACACTTGAAACCATTAGGCAATGCAGGTGGAATACACTATCTAGAGTCCAGACTAGAGTCCAGTAAAACAACGAACATTCAAGGTAAAAAGGGACAAAACAGAAGTAAACAGTCATCTCTTTAACGTGTCAGATAGAGAGACTGATAGGACCAAGGTTAAGAATTGTTCAAGTGTTCCAGTATTTCTTGAGGAGCAGGCGTTTAAGGTCTCTTTTGAAGCCAGTGAAGGAAGGGTTGCATCGTAAGTCCTTCGTTAGAGAGTTCCATATTCTGGTAGCGTTACTCAAGAACGAGCAAGCCTAGGTAGATTTCTTTTTTACTTTGGGAGTAACAAGAAGAAGTATGTTGGCGCTTCTCAATGCTCTGGTTCGTCCTGATTTAATTAGTTTGTTGTCTAAGTATTCAGAGGGGTGTGAGTGAAAGGCTTTGTGGGTGATACAGGCAGTCTTGAAATTGCATCTTCCTTCTATAGGAAGCCATTTGAGGGTCTTGAGTGCAGGCGTGATGTGCTTAAATCGTTTAATATCTGTTATGAGCCTGGCTGCTGTTTAGTTTAGTACAGATCCGAGGGGAGCAAGGTGCGATTTCGGGGTCCCTGTGATGATAGCATTACCGTAGTCAAGTTTGGAGAGGACAAGAGTTTGAACAACCCATTTGAAGTCATCCGAGGGAATGAATGGTTTTGATTTTTTTAAGGTGTTTAAGTGTGTACATCGCTCCTTTGGCTGAGTTTCTGATGTGTTCTTTCATTGACAAGTTTTTATCCAGGGGGAATCCTAAGGAGTTAGACGAATTGGAAAGAGTGAGATTACAGTTTAGAGCCGTCAGGTCATTGATCCAGTCTTTGATAGGAAGGTGATTACTTTTGGGGGAGAACAGGATAATTTCTTTTTTGGTGGGATTTAATTTTAGATGGTTAGCGTGCCACGATTGTATATTACACAGTGTGACAATGAAATGACGGATGTCACAGGGGATTTAATTTTGTAGTAGAGTTGTGTGTCATCTGCATAGAGGTGGAATTTGATTCCAGCTTGCTTCAGGATGATAGAGAGGGGCTCCATGAAGAGATTGAACAGTGACGGCGAGAGGATTGAGCCCTGGGGGACTCCAAGAGAGATTGGTATGGGTTTCAAGAGGCAAGACTTGATTTTGATTTGTTGTGATCAGTGTTGGGAGTAAGAAGTGAACCATTTTAAGACAACTCCATTAATTAATGCTCAAGGATTCCAGTAAGGCTGCGTGGTTCACAGTGTCAAAGGCCGCTGATAAGTCAAGAAGGATAAGTATACATGCATCACCATCGTCAAAGGATCTATGTATGTCATCTGTGATATTAAGCATGGCAGGTTCAGTGATACATCCTTTCCTGAAACCTGATTGGAAGGAGTCAATCAGGTTGAAAACCTCGATATGTTGGTTGAGTTCTTTTAAGACACATTTTTCCATAGTTTTAGCTAGGAATGGGAGGTTGGAGATAGGTCTGAGGTTGTTGAGATCATACGGGTCAGCCCCGGGATTCTTGGGAATGGGAGTGATTTGACTTAGTTGAAGGGAATCAGGTACACAGCCCGAGGCTAGAAAAGAGTTAATGATTTTTGTCCAACACAGGGCGATAATGTGGTTAAGGTTGTGTACTATTTTAGAAGGGAGGGGATCCATGGTATGAGAAGTGGGTTTTAGGTTTGCAATGATATTGAAAATCTCAAGTTCAGTCATGGGTTGGAAGACAGACCAATTTGTGTTATTTTTCAATTGGATGTTGAAAGGGTTGTCGCTAGTACCATTAGGAGCCATATTTTCGAGGTCCAGGGGAGAGACTGAGGTAGTGTGTGAAGTGCCTGAGCAGATTGGTTGTAAGGGGGGTGGGGTTGTGACTGGGAGGAAAGATTTATCAATTTTCATTATTTTGTCTGTGAAGAAACGGGCAATTTCTTCACAGCATTCCTTAAAGGCTACAATTTCATGTGAGGAGGAAGAGGTGGTTTGTCATTTGGCAATGTTAAATAGTTCTCTGGGCCTATTTTTTGCACAGTCAGTTGGTTGCGGAAGAAGGTGGCTTTTTCTCTGAAGATGTGCTTCTTGTATGTCACCCTTGCAGTTCTGAGTAGCGTAAGATGTATTGACGATGGGTTTTGTCTCCAGGTCCTTTCAGCTTGCCTAAGATGTCTTCTATCGGTCGTTGAGATCCAAGTTGAACAAAGATGTTGATTGAATTGATCTTTGTTGTTTTAACTTGAGAGGTGCCACTAGGTTCAGAGCTTCAGTTATAGCAGTGTTGAAGTGTGTGGTCAGGTCATTTATGTTATGCGAGGAAGAGTGATGTTGAAGTTGTTCACAGATCTTGGCTTCAAGGTCCTTAAGAGGGACATGTTTGATGTTTCTGGTCCATTGCTTAGGTTTCACTGAAGAGCTTAAAAGTGGTTTAATGGGGGTATCAATGTTGAACAGTATATGAAGGTGGTCTGACCAGTCTATAGGTTTAGATGGATCTAAGGGAGACCAGTTCATTTTTGGTGATAATCGCGTCAAGTGTAGCGCCTTTGGTGTGAGATGGTTTATTGCAGAGTTGATTAAGGTCATTCATTTCTAGAAGGTTCATGAGGCGCCTGACTGTGGATTCTTCGGCGTTGTTCCAGTGCAAATTAAAGTCTCCCAGGAATACATCCTTTGTGTCTGTTTAGAAGAACCGAGTTAGTCAGTCTGATAACTCTCTGGCGAAGAGGGTGCGATTTCCAGGGGGGTGGTAGATGGTGTGAAATTTGATAGGTGTGAAGCCAAGACCTTTAACTTCGACGCCGAGGTATTCAAAAGGTCGAGTATTTAGAATTATTTATTAAGGACAGATGGATTTCAGCTTTGTGGATTATAGCTAGACCTCCACTGCCCAACAAAGAGAATTCGGACCAGGCCTTGTCAGCAGGCCAACAGCTCTGTTTCTATTTCTAACAGGTTTGCTTCCCTGGAGGACTTTGACTCCTGCGACAGACTCTCTATCGCTCCTAAATCTCCTCTGTCTTCTAATGAGTTGGTATGTTATAACTAAAAGCACCCTCTGCTGCAATTATTGTGGGGGGTCAGTTTTCTGTATTAGATTCACAAGGAATAGATACCCCGCCAAACTCATTTAGTGTACCAGCTCTAATTCAGTCGGAAGAGGCTTCTTCTCAGGAGATTTTTGGGAGTATCATGTTTCTTTCATGGAACATAGAGGGTTATGAATATAAAAAACATAATTTGCATTGGTATAAGGAGTTCAAGAACTTGGATACTATTTGTTTCCAGAAAACCTGCTTAAAGCGATCTATATTTGTTAACGGCTTTTACTCCAGCACTTCCCTCACCTTCAGGTATACAAAGGGAGTCTACTCTAACCCTGGGCGGTAAAATCCGCTCCGCTCACGGACTTTGCAGATTTTTGGCAACTCTGCGTTTTGCGTAGAATGCAGAGTTACCGAAAACTCCGCAATCCGTAGCGTAGCAGAGTTTTTCCCTTGTTCGCGCTTTCAAAATGTGTTTTCGTGAGCGCGGTAGCGACTTACCGGGATCCCTGCATTCGCCAACAAGTTTCCCCATCCGTTCGCGTGCGCCACGATATTTTGGTAGCTGGCCGCGCGATCCCGCGAGAGTGTGCGATCGCGAACACGTCATTCAGACACGCCATCGGACATCCGGCAGAGGTTTGGTGAAGCTTGCGATGCCGTACACACAAAATGTGCAATCTGGAGAAGAATATCTCTCGAGCAGCATAGACAAGATGGCCACGCTCATTGGTGACCACATGGGCAAGTTCGCTGGATATTTCCCCCGTGCACGCAAACAGCGTCCTGAACACTCAATATGCATTCCTGAACAGGAAAAACGTATTGCGTACGGGCAAAACAAGCAACTCCGCGTGCCTGCGGAATTCTACGTAGCTTACTGAGTTTTTTTACCACTTCGCGGAACACAGCGTAGCGCAACTACGCGAAGTCCGCCCAGGGTTAGTCTACTCACACTTATAGCTAACACTATCTCTTTTGAAAAGGTTATCTTTATGAATAGTTCGCCATAATTCCATATCATTGTAGCTACGAGGTGAAGTAAGACTGACCTAATGTTGATAAATGTTTATAATAACAATTTTACTAACCACACTCAAGTAGCCGAAGAGTTGGGGACAATACTGGAGGAATTGCTTTATCACAACCCAAGACTAATTTCTATCATTAGGGCTGGAAATTTCAATACGCATACATGTAGTAGAACCGATCAGCATATTTGCGGGGTAACTGACTCGAGTGAGTCTGTGATTACCTATTTTATTCATTAAAATTATGGTAATACCATAAATAGTCTTCTATTGACCTGGGATTTAGTTACAATAAACCCATCTCATCCCTCTACAAGTCAAATGTTCCCAACTTTCGAACGGTCTGGAATCACCTCGACAATTGATTTTATAATTATCCCTGCAAATCTTAAGAGATATGTTAAGAATTCATTGGTGCAATTGACTGAATTTAGCGACCATGCTTTACTTCTTTTTACTTTTTCCGGGCCACACTCTAATAAATCAAGCACTCTTTTTGCTCCTAAACTGCTTCTATCTTGAAAAAATAGCTACACTCTAAAATGGAGAAAATTGTTTAAATCTCTTTTCTGCCGAATGTTGTAAAGGAATCGCTACAGGAGATTCAATCTTGCTTAGATCCACAAACAAGCAGTTCTCAAATTGTGGTAGCTTTTAGTCAAATTCTAACCTCCATTAGAACTATCTTTTATGACCAACAATGCAAAATACCTTACTGTCTACTACATGGTTTGAGGAAAAATGCTCCAAGGTGTCTAGAAAACTTCGGAAATCCCTTAAAATGCACCATAAAAATCAAACACTGATAAGAAATTAGAGGGCTACATATAAATTGGCAAGGCAGGAGAGAAAGAGAGAGTAAAGTGGAAAGTGGCTAATGCCCCATTTTTGCAGGGGGAGTGTGGTCCATCCCTCGATCTTTTTATAGACAAAACTACTTAGTTAATTCATTCCCAGAACATTTTCACGCCCTGGCAGAAAGAAATAAAATGGATAGTGAGGTCCCCTCTCTTGCTCCCCTGGTGCTAGAGTTTTCTAATGAGGAAATAGAGCTCGCCCTATCCCAATCACCTGGCATTGTGGAAACAATCGCTGATTTTTCCAAGTTATAAGAAGGGAGATCCAGCGAATCATCACCCAATCTTTCTATTGGACGGTACAGCAAAGCTAATGGGGAGATTGTTATTAAATAGATTGGAGGATTGGGCGATTGAAAATAATGTTTTGGCTGAGATCCAATATGGATTTAGAAAGAGAAGGGGGACGGTAGAACAGTGCTTAAATTTAGCCCTAATTGCAGCCAAATATGCTTGCGCCAAAAAAAGCCAGTTTTACATGGCGTTTATGGACTTGTCCGCGACCTTTGACTGTGTGAGCAACAGCAAATTATGGGTCATCATGGAGTCGATAGGCGTGGATAACTCCATATTTCATTTTATTATGGAACTATAGAGACGCATGGGTTGTAATTATATATAAGAAACAGGGTGAATGTACAAAAATGTTTAGAATTGAAAAGGGTGTGTGTCAGGATTGCATCCTCGCTCCATTCCTTTTCTCATTATTTTCCAATAAATTAAGAGAAGTCCTTAGCACTGAATGTAAGGATGCTCCAGCTATATGTGGTTTATCCCTGCCAATGCTGCTTTACGCAGAAGATGTGGTCCTTATGGCTAGAACACCAATGGCCCTACAGAGTTCAATTGGTATATATTCAGACTATATGGCAGAATTGGGACTTTCTGTAAACAAATCCAAAACCTTTGTTATCGCAGTTGGTCCCGGTAAAAAAAACAAATGCTCCTACAATTAGAGGGGAGAACTCTGGAACCAGTGGAGAATTTTATGTATTTAGGAATACTCTTTGATGTCAAATTAAATTGGTCTGCAATGGTTGCAAATAGGGTGAATCTTGTGACAAAAAATATAGTCGCGTTTTGGAAATTCTCCTCTAATCTATGAAAGAAACCAAACAAAGGAAATGGTGGAAATGTATTTGGCAAAATCAGTGTCCATAGCTTACTATGGTGCTGCAATTTGGGGTACAGCACAAGTGGATGGTTTGCAGGTTGTTGAGAATACATTTATAAAAAGATTACTGTCAATTCCAGCTTCCTGCCCGAGTATTATTGTTCATAAAGAACTAGGTCTCCCCTTTATAACCGATTCCATCAAACTGGCCCTACTGTTACTATGGCTACCAATTGGAAAAGGAACTCTGTCAAACTTAACCAAATGGTGCTTGGGGATATAGTTACTCTTGACCGAGCACCCAGTATTCCTCTGTTAGCTTATGTAAAGCAGACCTTTAATGATCTGGGCTTAGCTTTCTTGTATGATTCATCATACTGCTGTTTGTCGTTTCCCAAATGGAGACTAAGAGATCTTTTTATTGCCAAGTGCGAACATGATAGATGGTAACAAAACCAATCCAAATCTACGGTATAAACTTACCAGGCATTGCCCTTGGTGGCTTCGGGACATGCCTCCTACCTTTCTTTTGTCTCCAACAATATTCATCGCTTTCTACTGCTTAGGATGAGAGTGAATATCTTCCCGCTAAGGGATGGCTACCCGTCTCAAGTATATTCTTTTTTTTTTTTTTTTTAATTATTTTATTGTTTTCAGTATAAACACAACAGCAAGACACTTGATTAGGCAGATTACTCGCATCATTTGACGTAATGGCATACCAATCTACAACCCTGTAAGCAGAACCATCTCCACACACTATTACATAGTCAACATCAGCACTCCATACTCCCACCCCAAGACCCACTCCCTCAGTCTGAATCAGAGGTGTCATCGTCCGGCACTGGTGGCGGGTTACATATTCCCCCTCTGAATTTGTTCCATGCCCCCCATACCTTGTCCCATTTACGGGGGCAAAAGTATATTCTTTTAATCAACTGTCTCTTTGTCCTTGTGACAAGCTGTCTACCCAATCCATTTCACATATTTTATTCTTTTATCTAATTTACAAAATGGAGAGAAAAATATTTATTACTCCAATGTTGAGAAAATTGAGCATACATTCGCATTCATTAGCTCTTGCAGTAATAAACACACTGGAAAGGCCTATCATATGTTTTATGACAGTGAGTTTCTTATACTCAGTTTTACAGATTATAATGAGGTCATCTGCATGAGGGGTTGCTCTATCCGAATTTGTAACCAATGATGATGCTATTTAAAGTTTACAAGTGCAATTTCTCAGTGCAATTGTTATTGTGCCCTATGTACGTGCCTTGCTCCTTGAGATTGTAAAGGATGCACAAGGATGGTTTTTAATATTTAAAACACCTCTATTGTATTTTATTGCGTTCTAAATATTATTGTGCTATTTTAATATCTGTACTTTTATGCATTTGCCAAATGCGATTTGATGATGTTGATTGGTTTAGAGCTAATAGCAGACAGAGTAGGTCTTGCCTCTTTACTGCTATGGGCTGGATTTTACTCAATCAATAGTAACGGATTGTCTATCTAATGAAAATGCAAAAATATCCCCTGGGTTAATTATCTTAAGAAATCTTTTGAGAAACTGGGTTTGGGCATATTTTTTAACAATCCCATAAATATGCCATGACAAATTAAAACTATAATAAAAATGCTTACACAAGTTGAGTGAATTTCCTTCACTGTCGGGCAGTGGAGCAGTTAAAATCAGTTAGTAGTTTAGATTTAACTATTTTGTTTCATCTTCCTTGCTCCTACTTGATCTATCTAAAAAATTCTCAACATAGGTTTTATTTGAAGAGATTTCGCCTTTCTACGATTCATTTTTTGGTGGCTTATCCCCACCAATGCACTTGACCTAATACCTTATGCCCTTGGCCTTATGACATATTTACAATACAGAGCACCTTGCACTTTATCCTCTTTGTCCGCCGTACAAGTCTCCCGGAGGTAGATACTAGCTCCCAATTTTAAAACCTTTACGTCCTTGTTCTCACTTAGAAGGTTATAGGTTTTTACTGTCTTTGGATTCAATGGGTATCTTCTGTGCAGTTTTAAACTTTATAAAATGATCAATTGCAATCAGAAAGAGATATGGGTGAGGGAGGATTGGCATATGTATGAAATTAATAGTTTTTATGAGACCAAATTAATGAGGGGGGTTGCTCTTATGCTTATTTTTAAGAGTAGTGTTTTAGATTTTAATGTTTTCTTAGATGTTTTATGATATGAATTTTGTGCTTTTATGATGTATCTAAATCAAATAAAGACTATTTGATTGATTGATTGAGTGGAATTCTAATCTATTTTCTACCTCTAAAGAATGAATTCAAATTATAATAGAAACATTTATGGTATACAAAAATTCACAAGAATGTTGACAATTAAAAAGTTCAGGCTTAAGCATAAATAGCAATTTTGATGGCATGTGCATATAAAATGACCATTGTATTTTTATAAAAGAAAGTATTTCTTTCATTTCATTTCAGATAATCTTCCTTGCAAAATTCATTTACAACTTTTTTTATTGACTGCAACAAACAAAATTGATGGATAAAGATAGCAGTGCAGCCATTAGAAGGAAGCAGCCCGAAGAGCAGAAAATACTTAATGGTCCCATGCGGAGAAGGACGTATAACAGCAGGATATTAAGGCCCCATCATGTGCACTGCCACATCAGTATGCACACACCCAATATACATGCTGCATGGATAAAGTGATTTTACAAGCATTCGTCAAGGGACCCCCAAAAAGTGGTGAATTACAGTAGGAGTTGGGGAAACCAGCATATTTTTACCATAATCATTCCCAATGTTTTGACCATTTTTCATCTGGAGATGTCTTTGTCTTTTAGCTTGGGAAATGTGTGGGTTTAAATTATCATAAAACTTTGCATGTTCATCCCCAAAGGTTTTGACTAAGCCAGCGCCAGTTGATCGGCTTATACCCAATTGGATTAAAATAACTTACCTATAAATCCTAGTATATGGAACCAGGGGTACCCAGGCCCATAAGTTAAAGTGTCTCTCCAGGCCTACAGCACTTATTGCACCATCCTGGGTGTCACAAAGAAAAACATGTCTCCTAACATGCCACTGCAGATAGGTGGAGCAGTTTTAAAATGCTAACTCAATCTCACCATTTAAACTAATCACAAAGCCTAAACCTCCTTTTTTTAATATACTTAAGCCACCCCAACAGTAGGCCTATAGAGTTCTAATGCAATGTGCTGTATATTAAAAAGTAGGACATGTATTTTTATGTCATAACTGTAAAACCCCAATTGTTGTTTTTACTGTGGAAAAGCTAGTAGCCCCATTGACGAGTACAAGGTTACAAAGTTACATACTGACAACTCAGCTGTGCTAACTTATGAATGGGACTATTAAAGTTGGTACTTCAAGATATCAAAATAATCATCGCATTAAACCTGACTTGATGCTCAAGTTAAATTAATGTAACTTTCAGAAAGTTGCCACTCTATTGCCCAAGTTTACCTTTGACCATTTGCAGATTCTGGCCACAAGACAGACCTCTGCCCTTATGGGGAAAAGTGTGAATGACTCACAGGAAAGGAAACAACAGAGGCCTGCCAGTGGAAGAGGTGTCACCTCTCCCTGGCAGGATGCCATACAGGATGTGAGCCCAAAAACAGGCTTCAAAGGAAAAGCCGCATTTGAAGCTCAAATGGTGGACACACATGAGAGGGGCTGGGCTTTTGCTTTAGCAGACAGATTGGTATACAGGACAGAGAGGGGAAAATAACTGCCACGCCACTTTTTGCATGGATGTGTAGCTCTCAGGAATCCACACCTCTAGGGTGGGCTACCAAACTCCACACACCGAGAGAGAGGTAGTTCCATTCAGCAGTGGGAAGAATAGTGCACTCTAAGATAGCTAGATGCCATTGATATAGGGGACAAACGGGACACATTATACACAGAGCCACACACATCTGAGGCCTGAGACTTCCATGCAAAGTTTTCAAGTTAGAGACAGTTTTAGGCCCCTATAGGAACACAGGCCTCTGCACAGAAAATAACATGTTACCAAGGAGAATACGTCTAGCAGAGCTAAATAGGTCACATTGTTCGATAAATGTTAGGGAATAGCTCGAAACCAGCAAGTTGAGCAACTGCATGAAGCTTAGATCAAATCTCCCTCAAGACTCAGGAAACCAGTAGTGCTTAAGCGCAGAAGCTGCAAAATTAGGTTACCACAATTTCCATCTGCTCGAGGAATGTGCCAAAATGCACCACATAAGAGCCTGATTCCTCTGAAGCACTGTGGTTTCTTACACCTTTAGCTTGAATACATACATAGAAAGAAATACCAGGTGTACGCCCTGCCTTAGTACATACTGAGGCACATCTGCAGGCTTCTACTGAAATCCCACCTACAAATCAGATAGCTGGTAACTCGCTTCTGCAGAAACCACAACTTCACACCTAACCGGCTAGATTGCTTGATGGAAGAAACTACATACAAAAGGTCAGATAAGCTTGGCCAATCAGCGTTGAGCAGGACATAACAATGCGCAGTTAGATAAATATATCTTTGCTCCACTTAGATTCCGAGAACCGAAACCCACATTGGGGGTTTCCACATTCATCATGTGAGGTTAGGCCCACCTACCTGCGCTTCTGTTCCTGAGAAATTGCTACATTGCTACATCTACTTATGCTATCTACTTATGCTATCTTGTATGTCCTTACGTCAATGATCAACTTGTGACCTTTTCCTTTGTGGTTTGGAGGAATAAATAGGGCTGCTTCTGAGCTAAAACTCCAAGCATCAAGTTGCATCTTCTTGGAGTCGAACTGATCTCTCTTCTAGTGACTGATCCTCACTGCAGTATTGTAATAAACCCATATTGCTGTGTCAACTTGTTTGCCTTTGTGTTTCTTCAATAGATTTTCCCTCCAACACCACATATTGCAGGAAGTCATCATCAGGTAGGAAAATACCTCGTAGCCCATTGGCTAATAACCCCCACATCCCACGAGGGCACTTTGAGACATAAATATGGCCCCCCTGGCACCTAGACCGCAGATCATTCCTGTACTGGAGAGAAGCCTGAAGCAGGACAGACCTACAGTTGCCTCCACATGTCAAGAGAGCCTGCACCAAAGAATGGACTGCACCTGCTGCTCCTTGGGGTAGCACAGAGAGGACTGTGCCTGCTGTTGATCAACGGAGCCCCAGGCAGAGGAGGTGTACTCCAAAGGTCAGTTGGCTGACTTCCTATTACAGCTCCAGGGCTACAAAAGCTGAAAAAGCCTGTCTTGGCTAGTCAGTAGCCACAATCACTCGATTGCCATTGAACGCTGATTTAGCCTGGGAGACTGAGTTTCTGCTGGACTCAGGAGAGTCATTGGAGTGCAGTTTGGTCACCCAAGAAGGATACTAGCCTTCACCAAAGGGGACCACTGGTTTCGTTGTGATCAGAGACCAGTAGTAGAATAGGACACTTTACTCTGCACACATTTACAACACGTGCCATTACCCAGTGTATTTTACTTACATTTTACAATGCAGGGCTTAACAGTGCAATCCATTACAACGCATTGTCCATTATAACATAATTTACTATTCTAACTCCACTGGGGCATTGTAGTGGGAAATGTGTTGTAATGGTTTACAGTGTGAAGCCCTGTGTTGTAAATGTTTTTGTGGAGTAAAAAATGCAGGGTAATGACATGCGTTGTAATGCATGCGGAGTAAAGGATGTTTCCCCCAGTAGTAAAGTGGCAATTAGACTTTTGCCAGAGCCAACAGCACTTCAAGAGACATCAACCTCTGTGGCCAAAGTCACTCCATCCAGACCGTGGACCGAGGAGTAGCCCCAGGAAGCCTCCCCGTCAACTGCACAGCATCCTACAGAATCTTTAGCCTCCTGTATCCCTCGCATCAGAACCACTCCATGCATGTTTATGGCGGTTTGCCCAAAGAGGCTGGAACTGGACTTGAGACTGCTTTGGTGACAAGGTACCTGCTCTACAAATTCTTACTGGCCCTCCTGATATGCTTACTGCTGGAGTTGGTCACCCAAAGTGGGCCAGAGTACCTGAACACAACTATAGAAGATTTTACTAAATTTCTAAAGTTTCATCCCAGAGTGTTAGTTGCTTGTTTACATTTTGAGTAAAAAGAAGTGATTTATGATTTACTCAATTAAAGAATTTGTTTGTTTTGGTGTCTAAATAATCATAAAAATAAGACATATTTGTGTGACTTTCCTATTTTGTTGTTTTGGTAATCCTGATGCTTTGCACCTGCTTCTTTATTGAAGCCTGACCGCTCAAAGCCACAGCTAGCCAGGGTTCAGTTAAACGTTTTACAAACTAGCCAGACTGGACCCAAGATGATATTGTGAGTGAATTATACGAGGAGGTCTCACAACCACACCATAAGTACACCACTTTACCCAGAACACTGTTTTTCTGAATAACTTGCACTATCCATTTCTGGCCGAATTAGGAATTACACTGGTCTCCTGATGAGAGTCTAAGAGATGAGTGTGGTGGGGGCCTGACAGAGGAGGTGGACTATGGATTAGGAGGCTTCAGGGTTTTGACTATCCACCAATACAAATAGTTTATCAAAAAACATAAACTAATAAACTAAAGCTTGGAAAAGGGGTGTTGTAAATGATCAGCTTAGAGGGTTGAGTGAATACGAAGGGGTAGGTAGATAGGTTCTCTAAATGGAAGCAGGGTGAAAATGAACACCAAGCAAAAACCCATTAAAATAGAAATAAAACAGCTAGCAAAATTAGACAAAATGGGAGTCATGAATGGAAAAGGCATTGAAAAGAGATTATACTTGTGACATACATAACAGAACATAATGGGGTATGTAGAAGTGCATTTAAACATATTTGAAAGAAACATTATTTGCAAGAGGTAAAGTCCCTGCTCTTTGATCTTGGCCTAAAAGATGCTTGGGTAAATAGAACCTCGCCCCCGAAAGCTGAGCTGAAGAAACTTTACTGGAGTTGGGTTATAGGAAAAAGGAATTCCAGCTCCCAATCCAGTAGATGCACTACTGAATTTCTTCTGCTCAAAGATGACGTTCACTTTGAGCCTTATCTTGATATTATCCAGAAGCCATATGACCGAGCCCTCTATTTCAAATTTAGGATCGGCACTCTTCCGGTACGCGAGCTGACTGCTCGCTGGAAACCTCCCTTCCAAACTTCGCCCTCCTGTCCTTTTTGCGTAACCAAACCTGAATCTATTGCAAACGTGCTTTTTGCTTGCCCAGAATACAAAATCCCAAGATCATATTGGCTTAAACCTTTATGCAGAATCTTGGGCACACGCGACCACCTCATAGCGCTGCGCATTCTTAAATCAGACACACGATCTCTGTTCGTTTGCGCTCTATCGAAATATTTGAGGTGGTCCTGGCTCTTAAGATCCAAAGGCCTTGCAGCCCTCGACTAAGTAGCCAGACTGTTTTTATCGTTTGTCTGCATATTTATTTTATATTGTCCTATTTATAATGTTTATATGTATTTTACAATTCTTTGTATATCTTGGGAATATGTCGTTATTATATTCATATGATTCGTCTTTTGGTATCACATGTTTGTACAATTTATATTTGTTTGTGCTTTTTAAGATATTTTTTATCAAAATAAAGCTTATTTCATCATCATTATTTGCATCCCATTTTAAATATGCTTAAAAGAATGCATTTTAGTCAAAGCCAAAGTTCTCTAAGGGAGTCATACTGCAATATGCCAATGATTACCTCAGATTGAACTCTGATTTTTAATTCTTGGAAGCACATGGAACACAATGGTAAAAGAACAGGCAATGTATTTTAATATTGTAGCAAATGTGCTTGTTCTGCATAGTTACAATATATATTTTTTTAATGTTCTGGAGCCTATCATCATTGGAATGAGAACTTTGTGCACTGTAATGCTGCTACTCAGTGTCACAGTAAATGTGCTCTGGCCCTGAACTGCCCTAGTACATGACACAGAAAATACACCAATACAATGAATGAGAGATAAATATTTTATTTGGGATGTAGTGTATTTTCACACAACCCACATATATAACTAAAATATATGACTACCAGGAGCATCACTTTTCTCTATCTGGACCGCAGTTTAAAGGCACTGCTGTGACACATGGCATGGAAATGTATCTTTGATGTGTGAGTCACCCATTCATTTTGCCTTGTAAGCCTTAAAGGCATGGTGCCTAATATATAATACAGTGTTTCACTAAATATATTTTTTAAAAGTGTGCCCTTGTTGTGACTGGAGGCCTGGAAGGTATGTTCCTGTGTTGGCCCAGTTTCATTTACTACCAGACAGGCCTTTGTGTGATTAAAATATGTAATGGTATATCTCTACCTATTAAGGTGCTAGCAAAAGTTATTTCTTACTTGACATTCAAAATCTGATTTAATAATGGGATCAGGTTTTTTTTGTTAACTTAATTTAACCATATAAAATGTGTTTTGGGCTATATGACTTAAAACCATATCTGCCACTTATCACAACACCAGATGTGGGATACACATCTTTGGCTGGGAGAGATAATTAACAACTCGATCTGGGCAGAGCTAGCGGAGTTCACTCCGTAGAATTCTGCGAAGTTACAACATTTCATGAACAAGCAGAAATAGGTGTTGCACTGCTCATGTTGTGATTTAGCGGTACAAGCTCATTCTGTGCTGAAAAATCAGGCCAAATGGCGCCACACAGCGTGGCATGCAAGACAGAGTTTCTCAATTTGATTTTGCTGCGGCCTGATTAGATTTTCAGGTGGCAGCTTTCTGATCGCGGACGGTTGCGACTGCCTGCATTGGAAAAATCTCAGCCGGTGCCCTTCTTGCGACCGAAAATCATGTTAAGGGATGCCAAATCTTGCTCACACTCACCAACATTCTGATTGCAAGCCGCACACGAGAAAAAACAAATGTAACTCAGAGTGGCCAAAATTCAGCCTATTCCGCCAGCAGTGCAGATTATATTGCCCCCGCAACTGTGGCTCAGAAGACAATGGCCTGTCTTGGAAGGGCAGGGAGGTGTTAACTGCTGACCACTTTGCAGAGATTAGCTTTGTGTGAGTGGACAGGAACAGTTGGGAAAAAAAGGACAACCTTAGCATTAACTCTTTTGACTTAGAGATGTAGGGAGGGCATTAATTAATAATTTCCATGACCCTCGTAGACAGGCAGGTCTCATTCATAGTGGGTGAAAGAAGCAGTTAGGATCCTTTCCGGTGGGAGGAATGCTCATCTAAAGAGGAGAGTGGCAAGTAGCTGAAGATAGGACTCTCTTGTGGCAGAACAGCTCTGCCATACTGAAACAAGGGTTCAAGGAAAACTTTATATTATGGCAATGAGGATACATCTGGCATTTTAGCCACCACCTCTTCAGAAATTCCTAGATCTAGGAAGACTGAATCTAAAGAAGACTCTTGACTCCTGCTGGAAGAAGAGGACTCAAGGGAATGAAACTGCTGTCCAGGGATAACACAATTGTCCTCTTGTTCTCCTGGTTCAGAGACAAAAACGGAGAAGCATTCCTGATGTCAAGAGGGTCAACCTGACCACAGAAAACGTGTCCCTGCAAGTGATCTGACTAGAGAGAGATCTGTTGCCTAGAGGCTTGTTCTGAGGCACTAGGGGCTGTAGGACTGACCAGGAGGAACTTTCTGAGCAGTTGGGTTAAAATGTGACTTAGTAATTTTTTTTTACCTCCACAGGATCACTCCCAAATTATAAACTCAATTTCTGACAAGTATGATTTTTATGGGAAAACATATGAAATGGGCACAATATATGCTTTTCAGATAAAGTATAAAAGAACAACTACCAAGTTACAGGCAATTAATTATCGTCGCATTAAATACAACCAAACTCATAATTCTGACCCATGCGCAAATAGAGGTTTACGCAGGCATCAAAAAACAATGTCCCACTCATAATCAGGCCCGTATTAGTCAAAGTCCATCAGAGCTTGAAAAAATGTCCTCTCAATGATGACTCTTTACTCAACTAATGCTGTTTTGGTTTTGATATTTGGTTTTGTATTTTGTGTTTTGCAGTGCGTATTTTACTGTTTGATGTTTTTAATAGAATGGCAAGCCAGCGGTTTTTTTTTTTTTTTAGCAAAATCGAAACTTTTGTTTTTGAAGTGAAAGATGTGACCTTCTGAAGGCATCTGAGCTGTTTCTAATGACTTCATCATCAGTACTGTTGTCTGAGGCCTGATACTTTACAGTTGGTGTAATCGGAATGGTTTGTTATCTGAGCCTGCAAGATCTATGGATCATCATATGACATAAACTACATACAGATATTATATGATGGATAATCTAGGTGGGGGAAGTAGGAGCGGGAAAATGAAAGAAGCGATGGACTAGCAATGTGGGGAGGAATTTTAAGATTTTTAAATGAAAGAGGCCCATGTTAAATTGCACTCACACATTATACCAACTGGATTTAAAATGGGTAGGTTTTTGGCCGATGTCTAGGGAAAAGAGTGCAGTAAATGTGCCATTTACACAAATGTTTACAATTGTCTTTGAAACATAAACATCAAGCAATCTGGGAACAGGTTAATCTTGTTCAGCAGACGATAAAGTATTGAACTAGTTCATGAGCTACCCATCAATGACTGCCAGCTTTTTTGGCCTGTTTCCTTCTGTTATTAAACTTGTTGCTGCTGTAGAAGCCCACATACTACCTCGCTAGGTTGTTCAGGCTCGCTTGCTTCAAACACTAACTTAGTGGAGTTTAGACAGATTATTTTCTACCCATCTTTTTCAAAATTCACCAAATACCACTGGCTCTCATGAAAGATAAGAATGTGAGGGGACGTTAAAAATATTGTCAGAACAGATCCATTCCCCCAAGTTGTTGGTTTCTGCTCGACCCACCCCCATTAACAGAAAGGTTAACATATCTAATATTTTGTCTACAGCTGACCTCTCCGTCGTCCATCACCAGGACACGGTCACACTCCAGAACAGTGTTTATCCGATGAGCAATGGTTAACACTGTGCAGTCCTTGAACGCCTCCCGGATTGTTAATTGGATCAGGTGGTCTGTTTCTGAATCAATGGATGCTGTGGCTTCATCTAATAGGATGATCTGTAAAAATAAGGAGCCAGACATTAAATAATGCCACTTTCAAATGATAAAATGCTTATATTACATAATTGTTATATTGAGTTTTATCACAATTTTGTAATTCAGTACTTTAAAATTAAAATTTCTCACAAAATGTGCTCCATTAGCCAAGAATACACTGCATTCCTGCTAAAGCGATAATTCCTAACAGATGATGCTATTTTCAAGTGCAAGAAATTGTATTTGACTTAAGGGAAACAGAAGTGACCTACAAGTTTTCCTCAGTGTCCGTCCGACCTTTGTTAAATGAGTTAATGAGCTTTAAAACTATGAATCTAAGACTACACAACGATTGCCCTGACCAGCTTCCTTGACTCTCCTGTTTGAGTCAGGCACGTGGGTTTCACAAATGTCCCTTACCGAAACTAGAGCACAATATGGTCATCAACTTTGCTTTCTAAGGTTCCTATGTCATCAACCATAAACTACACCTGCAAAACACTTTCGGTGAGGCTGTGGAAAATGTACGGGCATTTTGCTATTAGCACACTCTTTCTAAAACTGGCACTACATGGCTGTTTAACTCATCTGCAAATGTGTGTACTAGTGGCCATGTAGAGGGTGTATATAGTAGTAGTCTTTCTTATGCCCTGCAAACCTAAAACTTTGCCTGAAATCGTGCATATTCCTTGCATTTCTCTAACTGAAACTTCCAGAATCTGCAGGAATCCCAAAAATTCCTACCATTCAACATTGCCCCACTTGTACCGATAAAAAACACTGCACAACTTGCGTGGTTGGGCCTGGTGCCTGCAACAAGAACATATCAAACCGGGCTAATTGGAGTCCCCTCGCAAGGGTTGGCATTGACCTTGCTTTGATCTGGTCCTGTTGCGGGCACTAGGCATAAGTGGCACAGCATTTTATCTGCACAAGTGGGGCAACGCTGGGTGGTAGGAATTTTGTGGATTCTGGAAATTTCCATCACAAAAATGTAGAGAAAATGCATGATTTTCAGGCAAAGTTTAGATTTGCAGGGCATTGTGGTACAAAAAACCTCATGGGATGCACACCACCTAGGAACTCCCTGACTGTCTAGTTTTCAAAAATGTCTGTGGGTTGTAGGTTTGCATGGGTGGCACAACAGCACAGCCCCAAATACCACAGCTACCCCTATTGCTTGTCTATCAAAGTAGTACTGTAGGGCCTTTGTGTCTTGGTTTCATATGCCACCCACACGAAGGGGGTACCGTTCTTATCTTGAGGCATGTGTGAAATCAGGTTGGTAGAAAATATGAGTCAGAAATGTGTGTTATTTACCAAAGTTTGAGGTTTGCAAGGGCTTCTGGATAAAATTACCTAGTGTAAGCCATGCAAGTCATGTGCCCCTGGACTCCACTAGCTGTCTAGTTTTCAAAAATGTGCAGGTTCACTAGGTTTCTCTAGATGCCCGCTGAGCGAGCGCCCAAAATCCACTGCTACTTACTTTGCAAAAAACAGGTCAGTTTTGATTGGAAACATTTGATGTATTCATGTTGCGTTTTAAGACATTTCCTGTCGTGGGCACTGGGCCTACCCACACAAGTGAGGTACAATTTGTATAGGGAGACTTGTGGGAATGATGGGTGGAAAGAAGTTTGTGCCTCCCCGCAGATTCCAGAACTTTCCATCACAGAAATGTGAGGAAAATCTGTTTCTTTTTAGTCGAGGGTTGCAAAGGATTCTGTGTAGAAGACCTGGTGAGAGCCATGCAAGTCACCACACCATAGATTATCCCCAATCTCTAGTTTTCAAAAATGTGCAAGTTTGCTAGGTTTCTCTAGTTGTTGGATGAGATAGGGCCCAAAATCCTCAGCTACCCACTTTGAAAACAAGCATTTGCAATGCAATCGGTCTCGCAGTTGTGAGAGTTTGAGCTAATGACATTGTAAATGGCAATGTCTTTTATTTACTTGTTGGTTTTTAAAACATAAATAAAAGGCATTGTCATTTACAATGCCAATAGCTTCTGTTTGGGTTGGTTCTGTGAATTTTATACCAGTGGCCCATGTTTATTATTACAATGCACTTCAAATTTCGATTTTTTTAAAATATATTTTTAATATTTTTTTTAACTAATATGTTTCTGCTTTCCTCGAAATATCACTTGCCTAATGGGGCGTTTCTGTGCAACCTTGCATTGTCTTTTTCACGTTATGGACAGTATTGTTGTCTTCCAAATGTTTGCCACACACACCACATAATTAGTGCGAACCGTTTGGGAATATTTTGATTTCACATTTTTTTGTCCCCGTTCTTTTGTTTGAGCCACTGACACATGTTGTTCCAGGAAAGATGTCTTGAGACACGCAGCAAATGTAAACACTCCCATCCTTTCTTTTAAGCAGCCCTCCCTTCCTCCCTCCTTCGGACATTAATCTATGCAGGTTTTTTTGGCTTTTCGAACAAATTCTTAAGCTAGCTGCGATGCCACCGCGGTGGTGTGTGGCGTTGGACATCTATCTGTTGAATAGGCCGTGTCACACGGTAGCAGGCTCTCTTGTCAGGCCCAAATGTGTTTTAGGCAAATACTGAGGTGCTCATAAAGGCAGGGGTCAAGTACAGCTTGGTTCCACTCTGCGCCGAGTGTGTGCATTCATCTGAGTCTGTGTGTGTATGTATTTGAGTGTGTGTGGGTGTGTGTATGCGTGTGTGTTGTGTGTGTGTTCATGTATCTGAGCCTGTGTGTGTGCTTGTGTTGTGTGTGTATCTGTGTGCATATATCTGAGTCTGTGTGTCTGTGTCCATTTATCTGAGTCTGTGTGTGTGTGCATATATTTGAGTGTGTGTGCGTGTGTGTTTGTGTGCATATATGTGAGTCTTTATAGGTCTTGGCGTATATATACACTTTATATTTGTGTGTGTGCTTGGGTGCCAACGTCTGTGTGTGTGTGTGTACACATGTGTCTGTTTTAGGTGCATATGTCTAGGCGCACTTAGGTGTGTGCTTATATGCACATTTAACTGTGGGTGTATCCGAGTATGTGCACATAACTATGTGGGAACATATCTGGGCATACCTGTGCGTCCACATCTTTGTTCGTGTCTGTGCATGTGTGTCTTCTGTATATCTCGTGTGTTTGTCAGATAGCATGCCCGTCTGTGTTTGTTCATGTGAGTGTGGTTGCTTGAGTGCGATTTGTGTGCTCACATGCACACACAACCCTCCAGATATGTAGGTTTCTACATAGAACGCGGTATGGTTCTACTTACACATGGAACATGCTTCATGTCTCGCAGTATGTGGAGAAACATGCATGTTTCTGCACTGAAGCCAGTATTAAAAGGAGAGTAAACTTACCCCCGTTTGCTGTCTTGCGTGTAGCCGGCCTGGCTGTCTTTGTTTGAGACAAACAGACTTTTAGGGTGAAACGCTCTCTCCTCCTGCGGCTGCTTTGAACAGCGAAGGAGCCAGGCTTTACCGACTCACCAGGCACGTGCGGCGGCCTGACTGCGGCATGTCCGCGCACTCTGGACACCATGTGTTAAGAAAGTAAACAAGCACAGAATCGAAACCAGTGGTGCGTGCACACCACAGAGGAGCGGGGGTGAGGGAGCGCGGCAGCAAAGCAAACACGCGCTAATTATAAACACATGTTTATAATTAAAACCAGATGCCGCTGCTGCGCGTAACAGACACCAATAGGCCATGGGCGGTTACATTTCTAAAGGAAGCTGGGACATGCACCCGCCTTTCTCCAATTGTGTGCTGTCTTTTTTAAAAAGACACTCGCAAAAGGCAATTGCAGCTGACGAAAACAAAAGCACACACACGAGCGTGTGGTCAGCTTTCAGAAGCCCCTACATGAAGTCTCGCTGAGCGAGCAATGTTGCGCACTGCAACGCTAGGCGTGATACCTAAAAAGGGTCCCTTTTGAGTGGAAAAATGTAATGTATCCATGTTGCGTTTTGGCCCGTTTTCTGTTGTGGGCATTAGGCCTACCCACACAAGTGAGGTACCATTTTTATTGGGAGATTTAGGGGAATGCTGGGTGGAAGGAGGTTTGTTACTCTCTGCAGATTCCACAACTTTCTATCACAGAAACACGAGAAAAATGTATTTTTTCAGTCAAAGTTTGAGGTTTGCAGGGGTTCCCCCAGGTGTCTAGTTTTAAAAAATGGGCACATTTTCTAGGTTTCCCTAGATGCCAGCTGAGCTATGGCCCAGGGTCCACAGCTACTCACATAGGGAAAAAAGGGCCAGTTTTCAGTGACAAATTGTGATGTATTCATATTGCGTATATGTTGCTGGCACTAGGCCTACCCACACACGTGAGGTACCATTTTTATAGGAAGACATGTGGAAGCATGGAATAGTAGAACATTTGTTATTACCAGTTGGATTTCACTGCATGTGTGCCTTCCAGCCAGTCTGTAAGAAAGGAGACATTTTGAAAAATACCCTCTAAATCATATGCTGGTATGGGTATCCACAAATAATGTACAAATAACCGCTACTGCTAAGCTATACTCCATATCTTGTGGCCATTTCAGAATCACATAGATTTCCTTGATACCCATTATTCATTCTACATATTTCACCATATGAATTGGTCTATATTCGGAACACAATAGAAAAACATTGTGCAGTGCAGCTCAGTTGTTAACTCTTGGTACCATGGGTTCGTAGAGAACCTACAAACCCTATATAACTCACTGAATACTTGGAGAGAAACATCCTGCTAGACCCTCCCAATCAGGAATCAGAGCCAACCACAGCATCGATACAGATCTGATCGCCGCGATAGATGACATTCGCACCCTACTCGAGAGAGGAGAATCTACCACCCTGATCCTCCTTGACCTGTCCACAGCCTTCAACACTGTCTCCCACCACACAATCATCAAACGACTACACCAGATCAGAATCAAAGAGGACACTCTTAGGTGGACGGCATCTTTCCTCACAGGGCGCACCCAGAGAATCCACCTCCCCCTTCATCTCACTATCCAAGCACCCCAACTGCAGCGTCCCTCAAGGTTCAGCCCTCATTCCTACCCTCCTCAACATCTACATGACGCCGCTAGCAGACATTGTCAGAGCCCATGACATCAACAACATTTCCTAGGCCAACGACAATCAGCTGACCCCACCATCACAAAGTCCAACTTCAACAATTGCATGCAAAAACATCTCTGTCTGGAAGAAGGACAACTGTCCGAATCTTAACACACACAAAACCGAAGTCCTGATTTTCAGCAGCCACACCTCCCCCTGGAACAACACCTGGTGGCCATCGGAACTCGGACCCACCCCCACACCGAAAGAACACTCTCGGAACCTCAGTATCATACTGGACAACTAATTCCCCATGACACAACAGGCCAACGCCATCTCTTCAGCCTGCTTCCACACTCTCTGCATCATCCGCAGAATCTTCAAAAAGCTCCCAATCAACATCAGAAAAACAGTGACGCAGGCCTTCATCACCAGCCGTATTGACCAGGCCGAATGTACAACCAGCAAACTCATGAGAAGACTCCAGCCAATACAGAACGCAGCAGCCAGATTGATCCTCGACCTGCCCAGAAGGACACACATCGCCCAGCACCTGAGAGACCTCTACTGGCTTGCCATCAAGTAGAGATGCCAGTTCGAGCTACTGACCAACACCTTCAATGCCCTCCACAACCAGGAACCTGCATACATGAACCACCACTCGAATCTCAAATGACCGTCCGGAAAGCTCTGCTACACCTGCTCACCCTCACACAGACTCTTTGCATTCACCGCCGCTCCAGAAGACGCTCCTTCTCCTACATGGCCGCCAAGTCCTGGAACACCCTCCACCCCCAAACATCACCCTTACTGACAGAATTCAGGAAGAAACTCAAGACCTGGATTACGACTGAATCCCACAGCTCAGCACCTGGCTACACTCATGAGTGATAAGCCACGCTATACAAGTACCGTACAATTAGATACAATCCGCAACTAGAAGGGCACAGCACACATAATGGTATACGGCCATTGTGACGAAATGTTTTACAGACGAATACGTTGTCACAAATGGCCATTTATTCCTTACTAATTTTCAATATTTCTTTACTTCAACAGTTAGTTTCTGTAGGAAAACCTTGAGGGATCTACAAGTATAATCCTTTGCTGAATTTGGAATTTGTCTACTTTTCTGAAATCTTTAGATTTCCTGGATCACCCATGGGTTTTTACAATGGTTACCATCACAAAATGGAAACAGGTTGAGAGCACAAAAAATAGGAAAAATGAACTACCTCTTGCTAATATTGTGGGAATAAATAGGTTATTTTATTTAACTCTGCATGGTGCTGAAAGCTTTAGCACATCAAACCATTTGTTGATGTCATATTTCGGGAAATAAAAAACCCTGGGTACCTTTAAAATCCCCAGGATGCTGGAAAAAAGGACACAATCTTGACATGAATACCTTACTTGGAAAAAAAGTTAGGGAGCCGTAGGTGCGAACTGCCTCAAATAGCAAAAAAAGTAAGCAGCCCTGGGGTGGGGCGAGGCCCAGCAGTTAAGGGGTTAATGTGACTCAGTGTTCAGAATTCCAAGGTGCCCTGGAATTTCCAGTGAGGGACCATTTGAAGCTCCAAGCTCAGTCAAGGCTACAGTAGGCCGGAAACATTCTCTCAAATGTCATTCTTTGTCACTCAGTGTGCATGAATTACACAAATGTGTAGTCGTCTGGCAGGCCAAGGGTGAGAACCTTTATTCTGTGCACAGAGTTGCAAAGTGCCCAGGAGGACTCACCTGCTTACCGGTGTGAAGAAGCTGTGACCATGCCACAGATCAGAGCCCAGCCGAGGCTTGGGTTCGTACCCCAGCCATGCGCTCTGTTCCCCCAGCCCACCAGTTCTTAAAGAACCCAGGCCAGGGACCCGAAGGTCCGGGAAGGAATCACCTGCTTGCCTTGAACAGGAAACTCTGACAAGGCCCTGGGTCAGAGCTTTGGTGGGCCTTGGATGGAAGCCCTAGGCTCTGTACCTTGGACTGCCATGTCTCTAAGTGCCCAGGAATGGGACCCACAGGATCTCCTGCTTGCCAACAAAAAGAAGCTATGACCAGGTCAGAGCTCCTGCAAGTCTTGGGGTGAGAACCAGCAGCCCTAGGCTCCATTCAGTGGCCCACTGTGTCACTTGGAGACCGGGACGGGTACCCATAGGCACAAGGAGGCCTCCCCTGCTTGCCAGGAAAGAGGAGCATTGACCAGGCTTTGGGTCAGAGCTCCACTGGTCCTGGAGGGGAATCCCCCAGCCCTTGGCTCACATCCATGGCCAGCCTTGTTGCAAAGTGCCGCGGATAGGGTCCAGCAGACAAGAGGGGGTCTTCCCTGCTTGCCCGGGTTAAGAATCTTTGATCTGGTCCCAGGTCAGAGATCCAAATGACCCTGGGGTGGAAGTCCTGGGCTCCCTTCTTCAATCTGCTGTGTCGCAAAGTGCCCAGAAAGGTATCCCCTGCTTGTCTGGGTGCAGAAGCTCTGATAAGGTCATAGCCCCGGTTGACCTAGGGATAAAACCACCCTGACCATGGCTCCATTCCTGCGCTGTCGGGTCTCAAAGTACCTGAGATGGGGAACCGCAAGCCCACAAAGGCCACCCCTGCTTGCCCAGGATGAAAAGATCTGATTGGGACCCGGGCCAGAGCTCCGCCTGACCAAGGGGTGGAAGCTCCCAGTCCTGGGCTCCTTTCTTCAGCCCTCTATGTCATAAAATGCCTGGGATGAGGTCCCACAAGAACTGGGAGATATCCCCTGATTGTCTGGGGTCAGAAGTTCTGACCTGGCCCCACTTCAGAGCTCTGACTGAGCCTAGGATGAAAGTCTCAGGGCTGGGCTCGCCTTACCAGCCCACTGTGTCATAAACTGATCAGGATAGGGTCTTTTAGACCCATGGAGGTCTCCCTTGCTTGTCTGGGTTTTGAAAATCTAATTGGGTCCCGGGTCAGAGCTCAGTGAGGCCTCCCCCTCATAGACCCTTGCCTGATACCCAGCTTGGACTCTGTGCACCCAGACCTCAGAGTACCTTTACATTCCAAGGGCAAACAGAATACTTTTTCATAAGGCACGGTATAACCAGATGGACATTTTTCAAGGCTGGGCATCTGGTCACTCCAAGCGCTGGACACTTGGTTATGAGCCAAGTATTCCTATAGCATGCCTGAAGGCTGGGCTGTCCTGGAAGTCCAGATGAGGGCTCATTTGGTTCTTCGAGCCCGGCTCCAGGAGATCAGGTGTGTTATCTCTGACAGCCCCCTTTGTCACTTGGTGTGCACAGATCACAAGAAAGGTGGGTTGCTTTGCTCATGATTAGTAGAGACAGAGTACTAGGGAGCCACTTTGTCATCCAGTTGTTCTCATCCGGCTGCCTTCTATCCCTCTCTGATGGGTCTTTCCTCTGAGCCTTGCTTCCCAAAGAGCAGCCAGTGATACGGAGCTGACATCCCAAGGCAGAGTCACATGCTTGGGAGCAATTTTGCCAGCATTGTATCCCGATCACAATGGCCAGGCTGACCTGGAAGTCTCAATGAAGGCTCATTTGACTTGCCAAGCCAGGGCTAAAGGAGGTCAGATGTTGTGCGCGCCGATTGCCCCCTTTTACTTAGTGTGCACAGATTACAAGAAAGGCAGGTAGCCTTCTTCCAGATTTTATGGACAAGGTGTGATCCTCTGTTCTTTCTTCCCAGGTGCCACAAGGGCCAGGGCAGGCCACTCTGGGGTCCCAGGGGCCTGAGCCTGCAGCAGCCTTTCAGCCCTGTCTGATGTACCTTTCCACCATGCCTTGCTTCCCAGAGAGCAAGCATCGGTTTGAAGCTGACATCCCCAGCAGCATGGCCTACTCTGGAGCAGTTTAGCCAGCATTGTACCCTGATCACGAGCCAGCAGTGCACCCTGATCTTGATGGCCAGGCTGACCTGGAAATTCAGGTGAGGCACATTTGAATCTCCATGCACCATCCAGGGCTCCAGGAGGTCAGATCTGTTCACTCCAATGACCCCCTTTCACTTAGAGTGCACAGATTTATGAAAAGGGAATTAGCTTTCCGCCAGATTATTAGGGACAAGCTGTGATGGACACTCTTTTTCTCTGGGATTTCTCCACAGGTGCCACGTGGGCTGAGGCCAACCCGCCCCAGGGTCCTAGTAGCCTGAGTCTATGGCTGCCTTCTAGCCCTGTCTAATGAATCGTTCCTCTGAGACTTGCTTTCCGGAAAGCAGGAAGGATTCAAACTGATATCCTCGGCAGGGCGGCCTGCTTGGTCGTAGTTTAGCCAGCACTGTACCCTGATCACTATGGCCAGACTGGCCTGGAGGTCCAGATGAAGCCTAATTTGACTTTCCAAGCCTAGTCAGGCTCAAAGAGGTCAGATGTTATTCGCTCCACCCTGTCTGCACTGTTTATGACTTTTTTGGAGACCACTCACGATAGCAAAGGCCAAGCAGCCTGGCAGCTTGTGAAGTGGTCCGACCAGAGTGGATGAGGTTGGGTGACACTAGGCCTGGATGCCGTCTGGTGATCCAGGTAACTCTCTGCCAGTCGGTCCTAAGAGAGGGGTGAGTACTATTTGGAAGTCAAGTTCTGATCCCCGAACCAAGAAAGGCAGGGATGTGTGCTAGAGAACCCAACTAGAGCCCCAGGGAGAGTTCTTTTTCTTTGTGAAGGGCAGGTTGCCCTGGAGAGGGTTTGTGTTGAGAAGTGCCCCCGAGCCTTGGAAAGCGATGTGCTTCCAGCGGCGTCCAGTGAGTTCTCGCTGTTCCTTTGAAATCTGACATAGTGTTCATCTTTCGCCTAGGCATATCCATAGCCGCAACAGGTCTCGAAGGTGAACAGCCTCTTGCATGTTGGAAAATACAGGTAAGGGAGGTTAGCAAGTCAGATCCATAACTTTGAGAAAAGAACTGGCTCTAAGGGCTGGGTTGGTCATGTGGGGGCACAAAGCAAGCTGGATGTGTGCCACAGTTGGACAATACATTGCCCTCTAGGGAGGTGGCGACTATGGAAGCAAGCCGGACCCTTCCTGTGTTCACCCCAGCTCTGGTGGTCACCTCACTCTGTACGCCTCCCTGTAGCATGGCCCAAGCGCTCTGCCTTGACCAATGTTGATGGTATGGACCAGGGAAATCTGAATGTTTAATTAAGACAAAGTGAAGAAATTCATTGAGGGTTGGGTGAATGGCTGGAATAACTATAACTATCTTAACCTCTTCTCAGTTGTAGTGGCCCTTGTCTTCGAGTAGTCCAGCTAGTAGTCTATATACCACTAATATTTTTGAGGAGATATCTAGAAAAATAGGTAGAACAAGGTATCTATCAAGGCCATGAGTATGATAGGGTGAAATGGTGAAGCTAACGATCCCAATTCCCGATGGAGTAGTTCCTGGATTACAAAAACTCAGTTAAGATGGCGAAAGGAGATACTTTTCCACAAGTCACAGCCAGCTCTAACAACACAATTAATAACATCAAATTGCATCAAACATTATTGCCCTGTTCACCCTCCATAATAGTCGATATTGAGGAACTGATCGACCGTAGTGAAAGCATTAAATGTATACTTAAAACGAAATAGTCACATCAAGACTTAAAAAAAATGACAAACCAAATGACAAAACAAGTGACTTTACCCAAAAAATCACATACTGGAAATCTCCCAATGAAAAATACAACTATTATTTGCATGGAGACATAATGAGAACATTCAAACAACTTACAAAATATGTCTCCAATAAACACAAGGGACTATACTTCAAAACGTACTGCAAAAAATGTTACTAGGAAGCCGAGTTTATTAACATTGCCTGCCACTATGCATAATGCAAAAAAGAATACAGAGAGGGGATATACAATTTCTACGCAGCTTTTGTCATCTGAGATTCCCAATATAAACTGCGATTGTCACAACATGCAAAACATGCCACCTATAGCTCAAAATGATGCTAGACTCATGGCTCTAGCAAGCTGCAAACCTTCAAAACTATGAAGAAAAATTGCTGCGAACTGAATTGGAAAAAGTATATAATAAATAAATAAATGTAAATGCACTCAGGGTCCCGCACTTTGACAATAAAAATAAAAACAGATTGCAGAGAAAAGAAGGTATAAAAAAAGAAAAAAAACTGATTTGCATCAAACATCCACCAATATTAAAAGCGACTCCAATGATTAACCAGAATTATCAGAGGGAATAACAAGAGAAAGGTGTAAAGACTAAATTAGCAGGTAACAAGCACCTAAAATCACTAACATTTGTGACCTGAATGACAGAATATCAAAAGTGCAAAAATGCTCCAAAGATCTGCAACATCACAAAGCTGGTATGGATTTGATTGAATAAATTGTGGTTTATTTCTAGAATATACCAGTGATATACATCTGAAACCAACCAATCGAAATAAATCACCTACTAAAAATGGTAATGTGCCTATGAGCACTGTTCACGATGAGGAACAAAATGTCTCAGACCGAAGTTACATACCCAAGAAAGACAAGATAAATAGAAAGCTAAATGGAAATTATGTAAAGAAACATGTAAAGGGCAGCTACAAATAATATTAGGAACAGTTTAAGAGAGATAAAAAGAAAAATCTCTACACATTGTAGAGGGGGGGATGGGGAGCTGTTAGAAGAGGGGTAGGTCCTGTACCAATGCTCCCAAAGACTAACGTAGTATTCACTGAGGGGTAGCTATTCCTAAAGTCAAAGAGAGTCGCAACCTATTCTGGTTGGAGAAGAAGTGTGAGAATGATCAATCTCAATAAAGTTGGGTTATCTAGAATGACGGGGGAATCCCTCCTTTTTAGATATAGTGCCCTCACACACCCTTAGGAACAGCTACCCCCTCAGTGAATACTATAAAAAGAAAATTGCCAGTTTATAGACTGGTGCTGCAGAAGATGCCCAAGTACCCAAAAATATGTCAAACAGGGCCTCATTGTATGGAAGGACAGGCTATACCCCCAACTGTCCTTGATAAAGGACATCATTCAAAGGGTCGGTGGACTTCCCCGTAGGCAGTGACAAGTCCAAAACTGCAGCCACTCTCCTAAACAAATCTGCAAAGGAGGAACTTGCCTCAGTAGCAAGACTAGGAGGTGAAAGTATCCCTGAGGCTGGGGAAGGCTCCAGCCCACTAGCCTCACCAAGAGCAGATATCCAACTCTCTTCCACTTGCGATGGTATAGTTTCAGAAATGGGCTCAAAAGCTGAGTCTCCCTTTCATCACCTGCCACAAGGGGAATCCCAGAAGTCTCACCTTGATAAGGAAGTGAAAATGCAAAAATGCAACATTCCCCCCAATTTGCTCTACAGACTTTGCAGCCAACACCGATCGACGTCGAGAAGGCAGCGATTCGATGTCGATAGGAGAAGGAGAGACTTTGATCGGCATCACCAACATCAATGTCAGTGTCAGCTGATTGATCTGAGACGCCCACGGAGGAGTCCCTGAGTTTTCTGGGGTTGAGTGCAAGGAGGGTGTTGGAGTCGTAGCGATGGATGGTCGAAAATCCAGGGTTCCTGGCGCTGGCTGCAGTCAGGTCGTTGACGGGCGCAGACGGGCTTGCCTTAGGTGCGCCTTCGGCACGCCAGGGGCTCGACCGCACGCCATTATGTAGGGGGAGGGGAGGGATAAACAGCAGGGAGGCGGAAAACAGGTGAGGACAGCGGGGAGGGGCTGCAGAGGCAGCAACGTGGTGATGGCCGTAGGGGCAGAAGGACAGTGGTGGTGGGCGAAGGTGGGATGCAGGATCCCGGGGCTGAACTTGAGCTTGAGCTGGGCTCCAGCTGTGGGAAGGGAGAGGAAGCTTAGGCAAGCAAATCCATGCCACAAAGTTAGGGCTCCCGCCAGGCTCAAGCGCGCACAGCGGCCACTGGGTCCTAACCTTCATGCCTCAGGGTCTGTCCTCAAGGCTCCCCTGGGGGGACTCTCTCGCTACTCTATTAATCGTCTGCCGCTAGTCTCAGGCTCCAGGCCTCTTTTGGCAGCAAGCCTCTGATGCTGATGGGTCTTGCTTGGCCGCTAGTCACAGCCCTCCTCCGCCATCTTAGGGCCTGCACACATCTCTGTGGCCATCGGCTACTGACTGCCAAAATCAGCACTGTTTGTTGCTCTGGACATGGCATTTAGAGCGGGGGTTTCCTGAGGGGTTTCATGGGAGCTCACTGGTGCTCCCCAGGCCCATAGCGCCTGCAGAATGGCATCAGAAGGGGACTCTGGTGGAAGCTCACCCTGTGAACCTCCCGCTGGAGCACCAGAAGCCTTCAGATCTGTCTCTCAGAATATGGGTTGTATAGTAGGGTGTGTGGAGGGACTAGGCTCTCTGCTTAGACCTCTCTCTGTAACGATATGTTCCAGGGTCATTGTGAACTTCCACTTTAGCAACTGCAGCGGGTTGGGTCTCTTCTGTCTGCAACGTGGCAGACAAAAGTTCCCATTCAACGCAAAGAAACAAGGGTTAATAAAAAAGGGAAAGAAGAACGAAAGGAAAGAAAGGTAAGATTATGAAAGAAAGTTAGGATGAGTTATAGAACGGATGAGAGGGTGGATGAATGAGAGGGTGGATGAATGAGTAGGTTGATGGATAGATGAATGGAGAATGTACAGGTGAAAGGATGGCAGAGTAAATGGAAGTCTGAGAGGGTGATAGATGGACTGGTGATGGAAAGGCAGAGTAAATGC
The DNA here is from genome assembly GCF_964204655.1 of Triturus cristatus. Classification (NCBI taxonomy): domain Eukaryota; kingdom Metazoa; phylum Chordata; class Amphibia; order Caudata; family Salamandridae; genus Triturus; species Triturus cristatus. The sequence goes on along the minus strand of NC_140595.1, from coordinate 574,843,010 downwards.
AAATCTGAGTGGATGAATGGCAAAAAGTAATATTTTGCTGGATGAAAGTCTTTACTGATGGATGTATAAGTCAAAGGATGAATATATGGATATATGAATGGATGGATGCATAGTTGACCTATGTGTGAATAGATGGAATAGTGAAAAATTCAATAATGGATTACAGAACATAAAGGTGAAATGGGGAAATCAGAGGGTGGATGGATGGGTGAAATGGTTAATGAATGAATAGATGCTTGGATGGAAGAGACAAGGAAGAACTTCTAGGAAGGTTTGAGCTCCCTTCCTGTACTTGTGTGATGCCATCAGAGCTTTTGTTCAAAGTGGGGGGCATTTTCATTTTCTGGCTACTCCCTTGTAGGTGGGCATAGTAGGGTGTGAGGAGGTACTAGGCTCTCCTTTAAGACCTCTCTCTCTCAGATGAAGGGTGTGCATAGTTGGTTGTGGTGAGGGACTGCCTTCTCCTTTTGGACCCCTCTCTCAGATGATGGATGTGTATATTAGGGTGTGTGGAGGGACTGGCCTCTCTGCTGAGACCTCTCTTTGTAATAATAAGTGTGCATACTAGGGTAAGGGTAGGGACTGGGCTCTCCTTTCAGACCTCTCTCAGATGATGAGTGTGCATAGTAGAGTACTTGGGTGAGCATTAGCTCTACTCACAACTCCTCTCAAACTAATGAGCATAAATAGTAGTCTGTAAAACACCATCTCTAGTAAGACTCCTTCATACAGTAACAAGTGTGCATAGCAGAGTGTATTAGATGATCCCCTACTCCTTTCTACTATTCACAAGTCCGCAAGAGTCTTGCAAGATCAGATAATGGATGTGCATTGTAGGGTGTGGGGAGGTATTTGCTTCCCTTGTCAGACCTCTCTCTCAGATGAAGAGTGTTCATTGTAGGGTGATTTGTGAGAGACTAGGCCCTCCTTTCAGACCTCTATCTCAGCTCTCCACTAACACCTCTCTCTGTAATGAAGGGTATGCATAGCAGAGTGCAGAGAGGGACTGGGCTCCGACCTCTATCTCAGATGACGGGTGTGCATAGTAGGGAGTGGGCAGGGATTAGCCTCTCCTGTCAAACCCCTCTCTCACATGGTAGGTGTGCGTAGTAGGGCATGTGGAGAGACTGACCTCTTTGCTGAGACCTCTCTCTGTAATGATAGGTATGCATAGTAGGGTGTGTGGAGGGACTGGGCCCTCCTTTCAGACTCCCATCTCAGATATGGATGTGCATAGTAGGGTGCTTGGGATGAGCTTTATCTCTACTCACAACTCCTCTCAAACTAATGAGCATAAATAGTAGAGTCTGAAAAACACCATCTCCAGTAAGACTCCTTCATACAAGTGTGCATAGCAAAGAATAGTCGAAGATCACCTCTCCTTTCTGAATTCATAATCCTGCAAGACTCTTGCAAGATCATAACTTTAAAACAAAATAAGAATTAAAAATCTGCTCATCACGGTACAGATCTCTTACACACTTCCTTTCAAAAACAACTACCACAATATGCATTCCTATTAATGAAGTGTATGGAGAACTCAACTACTCCTTATTACTATTTGCCCTCCTGCGAGAAACTTGCAAGATTGTAAATATTATTTTTTTTAAATTAAACATTTATTATCTTCACAGTAGTTATCCCCTAGACTTCTCCTCTCTAAATCAAGGGGGACATCATGCCTTTCTGGTGCCCCCATATATAGCTTTTTTACTTCATTTCCACAACACCTCCAATTTTTCACAGTAAACAGTATTGGCGGCCATTTCATCTCATGGGACTCGCTGGAACCTCTCACTCCCACAAGAATGTGAAGGTTCATGGAAAAAACAGGCCTCTCCACCAATCACAGGCCCCCATTTCTGATTTTGTGCTCTCGAGGTACACCAGGAAGACTTTTGCGAGCCCAACTCTCAAAATTTACGATGATTTTTTACCCTAATATCTCAAAAACTGCTGAACAGAATTACACCAAATCACAAAAAGCAGAATCTGTGCACCAAAATCTAGTGCAATTCCATTCAGCTATTTTTGCTGAAGGCGTGTCTTAAGAAGTCTATGGAAAATGCATGGAGAGTTTACATTTTGGAAGACCCCCCTTTTTTCACAGCCTCTGCTAAATGGATCACCCTGAGAATCTCTAGGAAATAACTGAGGTATATGAATATTGTGTTTGGAAAGTTTCACAAAGATTTGTCAAACAAGGCCAAAGTTATTAGCAAACCAAAAAACACTTTGTGTAAGGAAAAGCAGACCTAACTATAAGTACCTACTGCTGACCACCAGTAGGTTAAGGATAGGTTATAGTTTGGAAAACTTTATTAATATTTTGTATACAAAACCAACTTAACTACTCAAACATTAGAAATTCTAAAGGTATAGTTATAACTTACAGCCATAATTTGTGCACCGGTTGAAACGTACTATAACTTGCACACTTCCTTACAGTGTTCTTAACTCCGTAGCCACACTACACTAATATAACATGGCCCTCTAACATGCACACTGTTCTCATAAATTATGTTATTAGAGATGCCACGAGTTATGTTATGTATGCTATCATTTAATATGCTGTAAGGAATATAAAAGGGTATAAGAAGTGCATGGGGTTGGCACACGTTATAGTTAATGTAGTGCAGTGTAACAACACTGCTAACGTTTTTCTAACTATAACTTATCCATAACCTTTGGTATTTCAGTTGAATTTCAAAGTTTAAAAAAAAATGTGTTTCAAATTATTGTTAAGATGAGTGTCATTGAGGGGAGTGTCATTGAGTGGCATTTTGTCAAGTGTTGTAGAGTGGTATAGAGTAGAGTAGAGTATTGCAGAGTGGAGTGGCATAGAGTGGAGTGTCATAGAGTGAAGCGTCATAGAGTAGCTTTTCATAGAGTGGAGTGGAGTATAGTGGAGTAGTGCAGCATAAAGTAGAGGCTCATATAGTAGAGCACTGTGTTCTAGAGTTGATTGGCAGAGAGTGGAGTGGCATAGAGTGGAGTGTCATAGAGTGAAGGGTCATCAAGTAGAGTGTCATAAAGTGGCATAGACTGGAGTGCAGTGTTGTAGAGTGTAGTGTAATAGAGTAGAATGGTGGGGTGAATAGTGTCATAGAGTGGAGTTGCACAGAGTGGCATGACAGAGTGGAGTGTCACAGAATAGAGTAGTGTAGAATAGAGTAGAGTGGCATAGAGTGGAGGTGCATACAGTGGAGTAGAGTGTTCTAGAGCTGAGTGGAGTGGTGTCCTAGAGTATGGCGGAGTGGCATAGAGTGGAGTTTTGTCTAATGGAGTGTAGCTGAGTAGAGTGTCATCCGTTGGCATAGAATAGAGTAGAGTGGTGCAGAGTGGCGAAGAGTGAAGTAACATGTTGTAGAGTAGAGCGGAGTGTCATAGAGTGGTTTGTTGTAGAATGTAGGGGCATAGATTGGAGAGGCATGTCATAGAGTGGAGTGATATGTCTCAGAGGGGAGTGGCTTGGAGTGTCAAAGAGTGAAGTAGAGTAGTTTAGAATGGAGTGGCGCGTCAGAGTGGTGTGTCATACAGTGGAGTGTCATGTCGTAGAGTGGAATGGAGTGGTGTGTCAGACAGTGTCTTAGAGTGGAGTAGAGTGGTGTGAAGTGGAGGGGCATAGAGGGGAGTAGAGTGTTGTGGAAAGAAATCACATAGAGTGGAGTGTTGTGTTGTAGAGTAGAGTGGAATGGCATTGGATAGAATAGAGTGTTGCAGAATGGAGTGGCGTAGAGTGGAGTGGCTTGTTATAAGGAGGAGTGGCAATTTATAAAGTGGCATGTCGGACAGTGTCTTAGAGTGAAGGGGCATAGGGTGGGTGGAATATAGTGGAGGATTGGAATAGAGTGTAGTAGTGTGTCATAGAGTACAGTGGAAAAAAGTAGTCTGGAGTGGCTTAGAAGGAGTGGCATAGAATGTTGTACGGTAGAGTAGAATGTTGTAGAGTAGCATAGAGTGGAGTAGAGTGTCGTGGTGTTCCATAGAATGGAGTAGCATGTAGTAGAGCGAAGTGCCTTAAAGTGGAGTAGGTTGTTGTAGAGTGGCGTAGAGTAGAGTGTCACAGAGTGGAATAGCATAGAGTGAAGAATAGTGTCGTAGAGTGGAGGGCATAGAATGAAGTGCCATAGACTGGCATAGAGTGAGTAAAGTATGTGCTGGAAAGTCAAGTAGAGTGGCGGGGCATAGACTAAAGTCAAATGTTGTAGAGTGGAGTGAGGTACATTGCAGTGGTGTGTTATAGAGGAGAGTTGAGTGGTGTCATAGAGTGTCTTATAGTGGCAGTAGAGTGGCATGGAGTGTCATACAGTACAGTGCAGTTTCATATTGTTGTAGAGTGGAGTGGCATGTCATGGAGTAGAGTGACTTGGTGTAGAGTGGTGTGTTATTGAGTGGCATGTCATAGAATGTGTTAGAGTGAAGGGGAATGGAGTGCAGTGGCGTGTCATAGAGTACAGTGGCTTGTCATAGAGTGGAGTTGAGTGTTTTAGAGTGGAGTGATATGTCACAAAGTGGAGTGGGGTGTCATAAAGGTGAGTGGTGTGTCATAGAGTGGTTTGGTGTCTCATACAGGGGCATAGAGTGGAAGGGCATAGAGTAGACTAGAGTGTTGTAGAGTGGACTGGCATGTCGTAGAGTAGAGTGGTATGTTATAGAGTGGCATACAGTGGAGGGTCGAAGATTGGAGTGGAGGGGCATAGAGTAAAGTAGATTGTTGTAGAGTGGAGTACAATAGAGTGTTGTGTCATGGAGTTATGTGGAGTGGCACGTTATGCAGTGTTGTGTCATACAGTGCCTTAGAGTGGAGAGTCATAGAGTAGAGAGGTATAGAGTTGAAATGTAAAATAGAGTGAGTGTGTCATAGAGTGGAGCAAAGTGTCATGGAGTGGCATAGAGGCTGTGCCGTAGAATGTAGTAGAGCAGAGTAGAATGTCATAGAGTGACATAGTGTGCAGCAGAGTGTTGTAAAGTGGAGTGGCATAGAGTGGAGTACAGTGTTGTAGAGTGGAGTGGTGTATGGTAGATTGGAGGAAAGTGTCATACAGTGGAGTGGAGTGGAGTGGAGTGAAGTGGTGTGTCAGAGTGGAGGGGCAGAGAGTGGAGGAGAATGTAGCAGAGTGGAGTGGCATGAAGTGGAGTGGCATGTTGTAGAGTACAATGGACTGGCATGTCATAGACTGGCGTGTCGCAGAGTGTTTTAGAGTAGCATACAGTGAAGTGGCGAAGGGTGAAGAACCGTATCGCAGAGTTAAGAGGAGTGTGGTAGAGTGGGGTTTTGTAGAGTGAAGTGGGGTGTCATAGAGTACAGTGGTATATCGTAGAGTGGAGTGGCCTGGAGTGACATAGAGTGGAGTGTCAGAGTGGAGTGGCATGTTGTAGAGTGGAGTGGAGTGGTATAGTGTGCAGTGGCATGTCATAGAGTGGAGTGGCCTGGAGTGATGTAGAGTGGAGTGGAGTGTCATAGAGTGAAGTGGTGTGTGTAGAGTATAGCAGCATGTTGTAGAGTGGAGTGGAGTGGTGTGTCATAGAGTGTCTTTTATCATATGCATTTTTTTTTTATTTCAATAGGTACCACAGTACTTCCTAGATCGTTTTGAGGAGGTACCGTGGTACTCCATAAACTTTTCAAAAAACATATAAAACAATAAAATTACTTTTCACTAACTTTACAGACTTTTCTAAAGTGCCATATTTCCGTCAATACATTCCAAAAACAGTAACAAGCTATATTTCACGTTGAGTGCCAGAACAAACACAAAGTGTGCGGTAAACAATATTTCTGGCCTTTTATTTTGTAAGGCATGTCATTAGTCAATAATATTGTGTTTTGTCTTCCCCGTGTACTGTGGTGTACCACAAAATTACTGCTGTATACCGCAGGCCAATAGATGAACACAATTTTGTCCCTTATAACTTAAAAAATACAGAACCAATTCAGGTCAAATAACAAAATAAACCCTTTCAACACCAAAATCCATATTCCTGTCAAATTTCCTGTAAATCCGCGCAGCCATTGTTTTACTATATCTGAGTAAAGAGGCTATGGAAAATGCATTGGTGGAAAAACATATTTTTTCTTTGCACCTACTTAACTAATTACCACAAAGCTTTGCATTTATGTAAATTACAGAGTGGTGCAGCCTCGTTGTAGTTAGAGTTAGGATTCCGAGGGATAGGAATTCCTTGGATTTTTGATAGTTAATAATGACACCCCCGTTTGACGAATCATCACAAAACTTTGCAGACCTATTTCAATTTCTACATTACAGATGATGCCAATTTTTGTGGTCATTATTTAAAGGGGTTCACAGAAAATAGGGGAGGTCCAAAAACAAGTTTTTCAAATTCATTTGCTATAGACTTTTTACAGGGATGTACACATTTACATGAAATTTGGCAGGAATATAGATTATGGAGTGATAATTATCCTTTTTGCTAAATCAGTTCCATATTTTTGTTATAATTAGAGATAAAATGTCAGTGATATATGGGGAAGCAGGATACTATGGTAATTTCGGGTATATGTCAATGACAATGCAGTATATGATTGGGTAATAAATAAAAGCCCTTCCAAATGTTAAGATGGCAATGTTGTTTAGCCCACACTGGGTTGTGGGTTTTAAGTGGTAATATAGTGTACTAGCAGCTTATAAGGATTGAGGCTCTTTAGGCAAATCTGTAATGCTTTCAGCTTTTAATTTTGTAACGGCTTTCATTGCACAATCATATACTGTTTTGTCATTACAATGTGCTGCGGTATACCGTGAAGTTATGGCGGTATATCGTGGCCCAATATATAAGTACGTTTTTGTGCCTTATAACTATAACATTACCTAAGCAATTTAGATCTACCACCAAAAATGACCCTTTCTATCCTGTATTCTATAAATCTTATCTACATCCTTTCAGCCATTTTCTCACTAGGTGTGTTTAAAATACACTTTATAACATGACCCAAGTCATTCCACCGCACTGTACAACATGGCACTCCACCCTATCATACCTCACTCCACCGTATGATATGTCACTCCACTCTACACTATGATACTCCAGTCCAAGCCACCCCACTCTACAACACCCCACTTAACTCTTCGACATGCCATGCCACTCTAACATAGACCACTCTGCTCTAGGACATACCACTCCACTTCACTCTACAGGACTCTGCACCGCTCCAATCTACGACATTCCACTCCACTCTAGCACATGCTACTATATGGCAAGCCACTGCACTGTACACCACTCCACTGCAACATCCAAGTGCACTCTATACCACTCTATTGGACGCCCCTCCACTCAAAGACACTGCACCACACACCAATGTATGACACGTCATTCCAACCTACTGAGCAGTGAGACATGTCACTGCACTGAACACTGCTCCACTCTATGACAGTCCACTCCACTGTATGATACACCATGCCACTCCCCTCTAAGACATGCAACTCCACTCTATGACATGCAACTCCACTCTGTCACACACCACTCTAGTCTACCACACACTACTCCACTCTACGACATACCACTCCACTCTATGCCACTTCACTCTACATCACTTCAATCTATGCCCCTCTACTGTAAGACACTGTATGACACATCACTCTATGACAAACCACTCCACTCTACTATATGACACACCACTCCACTCTATGGCAACTCACCCCGGTCTATGACATGCCACTCCACTCAACTACACACCACTCTACTCTACAATATGGCACTCCACTCAATGCCACCCTATAACACTCTACAGCACTACACTTCTGCACTCTATTACACTCTAGGCCACTCTGTGACACTTTACTCCACTCTACAACACCCCATGCAAATCCCTTTATGCCACTCCATTCCACTTTACTTCACTGTCATGTATGACACACTACTGCACTATAGTCCACTGTACTATAGTACTCCACTCTATGGCATGCCACTCTACAACACTGTATGGCACTCTACTCTATGTAACTTGACTCTAACACACTGTACAACACGCCACCCCATACTATTCCACTCCACTCTACAGCAATTTACTCCACTCTACGACATGCCACTCCACTGTAGGACACTCCGTCCCACTCTGAGACACTCCATACCACTGCACTCTACAAGATTCCACTGTGATCTACGGCACACCACTCTACTCTACTAGACACCATTCCACATACAATATGTCACCCCCCTCTACATCACTCTACAACACTCTACTCAACCCTACAACATTCTGCACTCCTCCACTGTACGATATACAACTCCACTCTCTGCCACTCAGCTACACTTTACAAAACTCGATGCCACTCTAATACATCCTAGGCCACTCAATTCAACTCCTTCTACACCATTCCTTGCCATTTTATTTCACTTGTCTTTGACAACACTACTGCACTATACTGCACTGTACTACAGTACTCCACTCAATGCTGCACCACTCTACACCACTGTGTGACACTCCACTCTATAATACTCTATGCCACTCCACTCTCTCCCAATACAACACGCACTCCACACTACAACACTCTACTCCACTCTATGCCCCTCCACTATACACCACTCTACTCTTATCTACAACAGTCTACAACAAGCCACTCCGCAATACAACTGTCTTCACTCTACAACATGTCACTCCACTCTATGATGCACTACTCCACTCTCTGACATTCCACGCCACTCTATGACATGCCACTGCATTGTACGACACACCACGCAACTGTACATCGCTTCACCTTACATCACTCCACTGTACACCACTCCTTTCTAGACAACGACACTCTATGCCATGACAATCTAAGCCACAACACTCTTTACCATGACAATCTACCCCGCTTGTTGACATAACACTGTATGACATTCTACTCTGTGTCACTCAACTGTATGCCACTCCACTGTACTCCTTTTAGCGTCACACCACTATACTGTAACACATGCCACTGCACTATATGGCACTCCATTTCATGATACTTCACGTCAGTCCACCGTACGAGACGCAGCTCCTCTGTATGGCACACCACCCCTCTCTACGACATGCCACTCCAATCTACGGTATGCCCCTTTATGACACACCACTTCACTCTCTTCTATCTTATGCCACTACTCTCTATGCAAGTACAATATACTCTACAACACGCCACTTCACTCTATGCCACTCCACTCTACGCCTCTTCACTGTACTATATGACACTGTATGCCACGACACTCTACGTCACAACAATGTATGGCACAATACTCTACCATACTCCCCTCTACGGCACTCCACTTAATGCCACTCTTCTCTACTCTATGCCCCTCCACTCTATGACACTCTATGCCACTGTATAAGACTGTACTTCAGTTTGCAGCACTATATGCAACTCCTTCTACTCTATTCCAAGCCACTTTACTCCAGTCTACTGTATGAAACACTACTCCAGTCTAACACATGGTACAACATGCCACTCAATGACACACTACTCCTCCCTACCCCATGACAGTCGACTCTACACAGGTCCACTCTACAGAACTCTGCTCCACTCAATGCACCTACACTCTACATCAATCTACGCCACTCTATGACATATTACTCCACCCTACTCTACAACATGCCACTCCATTCTACGCCACTGCACTCTACAAAACTCTACTTCAGTCTATGCTCCTCCACTCTGTGCTACTCTACTCTACTCTCTGACATTGTACAACACTCCACTCCACTCTAAGGCAAGCCACTCCATTCTATGACACACCACTCCAAGTCACAAAAGTCCCTGACACAACACTGTAAAACACTCCACTCTAAACCACTCAACTGTATGCCACTCCATTGTACTCCTTGTAGCGTCATGGCACTCCAACCTATCACACACCACTCCACTCTGCCATATGCCACTACACTGTACAACATTCCACTGCACTCTATTACTCTCCACGCAGGTCCGCTCTGCCGTACGACACACCACTCCACTCTATGACATGCCACTCCACTCTACGGCATTCCACTTTATGCCCCTCCCCTCTAACACATTTATCTACATGCCACTCAATGACATGCCACTCCACTCTACTCAATGACACGCCACTTCACTCTACACCTGTGCAATGCACTCTACAACATGCCACCCCACTGTATGCCACTCCTCTACCCCACTCCACTCTACGCTTCTCCACTGTGCACTATGACCCTGTATACTACAACACTGTATGCCACAATAGTCTACGCCATGACATTCTACCCATCGACATTCTATGGCACTCTACTCTACAACACTCTACTTTATGACACTATACTCCAGTCTAAGATATACCACACAACTCCCTCTATGCCACTTTACTTCAGTCTACTGTATGACACACTACTCTGTTTTCCACTGTACTCCACTACTCCACTCTAGGCCACTCCACTTTATGTCTCTCAACTACTAACACACTATAGACCACTCCATTCTAATCCACTCTACACCACTCCACTCTACAACACTCTACTCCACTCCACTCTATGTTCCTCCATTTTATGTCAATCTACTTCACTCTGTCCACTTTACGACATATCACTCCACTCTATCACACACCACTCTACTTTATGACACACCACTCCACTCTACGACACTTCACTCTACTTTACCACGCTCCAGTCCATGGCACTCTACTATATGACATGCCACTACAAAATAAGACATGCCATTGTATGACATGCTACTCCATACTACTCTACGACATGCCACGTCACTCTACGCCACTCCACTCTACTCTACTTCACTCTATGCATCTCTATGACACTGTAGTCTACTGTATGACACTCTACGCAACTCCCTCTACTCCATTTTACTCCACTGTACTTTATCACCCACTACTCAACTCTATTCCACTCTATACCACTCCACTGTAACCCACTGTAGAACATGGCGCTCTAAGGCATGCCATTCCACTGTACTCCACAAGATAGCACTCCTCTCTATGCCACTCCACTCGACAACATTCTACTTCACTCTATACCCCTCCACTCTAGGCCAATCTACTTGACTCTACAACAATGTAAGAGACACCACTCTATGACACGTTACTTCATCCTACTCTACAACATGCAACTTCACTCTACAGTATTCTACTCCATTCTATGCCACTTTACTCCACTGTACAACACAGCACTCCATTCTATGACACGGCACTCCACTCTCTGACACAGCACTCCAGTCTAAGACACGCCACTCAAGTCTAAGACATGTCACTCAAGTCTAAGACACATCACTCCACTTGAAGCCCCTCCACTGTAAGGCACCTTAAATTATAATTTATGCACCATCTTTAAATTACTATAACTAGCGCACCTACATGAACTATAACTTGTGCCCTTACGATGCACTGCTGATACATTTTGATAATACATCTCTTATACAATGTGAAATCACAGCATTCATAACAACACTTCTGGTCTCTCAAATCACAAAGTTTCCATGAAGAAAGAGATTAGTCACTGTCACTCGCCGGGGTCATTCATTTTTACTAATGATTTATTTAAACAAAGACAAATGCATTTCAGCTTGTCACCTCTTTCAATCCCATGGCATTAAAAAAGGCGACAAACGGAAATGTGTTTGTCTTAGTTTAAATAAATCAAGAGACAAAACAACATTTCTTGGAAACTTTAGGAAAAATTGTTTGTGAATTCCCCCTCATGTTTTCGCGGCACCCTTCCTGCGAGGAGCAGCTACTGTGGTGGCTTTTCAGAAATGGGGGGGGGTGAGGGTGTGTGTGTGTGTGTGTGTGTAGTTGTGCGTGTGTGTGCGTGTGTGTATCTTGCCATTGTGTAGTTGTAGTTAGCACTGAATTCACATAGGAAATAGATTTTGGTTTTTGCTAATAAATTTCGTGCTGTTTGAAGATAATTAATGAAAATATTCAAAAAAATGTTCATCGATCTCAGCTCCTTCCTCAAAAGTTTCAAAGGGAATTGTCAAGCAGAGGCTGAGAAAAAGAATTGGTCCCAAAACATGTTTTCCCCAGGCAATATCCCATAGGAACTTTGGACAATGCTATAGCCAAATTGACAGAACGGAATTACATCAAATTTCGACAGAAAGTAGGCTTTTACTGATTCTGTAAAGATATCGGATGATGTGGTACTACTGAGGGCATATCAAGGGAATAATGAGGGATTACCGAGGGAAAAAGTGACTGATTGGCTGCTCCCATGGAACTGGGCAAACACAAGGAGATGATGGACGGAGCAAGTTTCAGACACTCACCCCCAGTCACAGATCTGCACTTAATCCATCATCATTCCTTAGTTCACTTTGCTACCCCAGTTCAGACCCAGCCATATGCAAATCAATCTTGACCCTGTGCCTCATGGGAACAGTCAAGTCTGAACTGCCAAGCCAGGTCTTCCCTTGTCCATATACAAGCATCCTGGGACCGGTTTCTGCAAGACCAAGCGCTGAGAGTGCATGGCCACAACATGATGAGAAATGTTGCACCTGCCGCTGAATATTAAAATAGCGCATCATATAAGGGGACAGGGTAGGTGGTACTTTTAGAGGATCCTAAGTGAACACCCCTGGCTCAAAGCACAAAAAAATATATTTTTCGCGTTACCATGGACTTGCAGTGCTCTCACTGTACCCAACAGGGCCCTGTGAAAAATTGTTGAAGTACAGCAAAATTACTGAGAGAATACAGAGAGATTACCATGGGACCAACAAAAAGACAAAAAAGTTAGTGGGTGTCTGTTGATGTTTCACAACCATGGGGATTGGCCAGAAATGGGGGGGATTGGGCCCTGTGCCCAACCACACACCTCGCATGCCTGAAGGCCATCTGCCGTGCACACATGGATTATTAGGTGTCTAACCCCACGCCCTGCAAGGCCAAAGACTGTTTGATGGATGCCCATGAGGGGTTGGGAACAGGATCTGGCTGCAGGCCAGACCCTGTGCCCACACTACCACAGCTCATGACTGAAAGGCATGCGCAGTCAGAGTCTGTCACCCATGGGTGGTTGGGCACACATCCCCACACTGTGCACGGCTAAAGGCCATGTGCGGCAGGCATTACGCACCCACGGTGGATTGGCCACTGGGTCTGGCCATGGCTGAGGGGGGTTGAGAAACGTAGGTATTGTAATAAAATCTTATTTCATTTTGAAAAAAAAAAGAAACCTAGAAATTCACTGAAGATAACCAAAGGTTAAAGTGACATTACAGTTAGGATGGTATTACCTTACTTTACATTTAAAGAAACCTTAGAAATTCACTGAAAAAACATAAAGGTCAAAATGCCGTTACACTTAGGTGAAACATCTGTTAAAAAATACAATTTCTAACAAAAAAATAATGAAAATCCCCAGTTATTGTTAATTGAAGTAACTATAACTTACGCAGTTGCCATGCACTGTTTATGATCTCACAAGTTAAATCACTAATGTCATGTTCTTTGATATCATTGATAACATCACTGATGACATCTGAAATGACATAATTAATGACATTGTTGTTCATGACAAGCATGCCAGCTATTGTGAATTCAGTTAACTATAACTAATGACATTTTCACCTAACTATAATGTCAAATTATTTCAGTGATGTATAGATGTCGAAATATTAAAGATGTAGATATTGATATAGATATACACACACATAAGGAACACTAAAGTTGAAATATCCCACTGTATATATTCTTACCTTTGAATTTCGAAGTATCGCTCGTGCCATGCAGAGAAGCTGACGCTGCCCCACAGAAAAGTTTTCTCCATTTTCCACAACTTCTGCTTGTAATTTGTCAAACAGTTGAGAAATCTAGAGTGACAAAACAACATTTAAACTACTTTCCACTTAAAAAAATGACACATAGCTTGGCTCATGATTTTCAACTCATACGATTGTAGGTGCCATGGTTAGATGTACTTTCTCTAAGTGCCACCAGGATTCCTTGCTATTTGCCTCTGTTGTCACTCTGTCACATCAATGGAACATGAAATGCTTCACACCTCATCTTCAAACCTACTTGTCTCTTCAGCTCCCTAATCTGCTAATTTGTAGCTGCCACGTTTATTGCCGCCTTCACCCAGGAGAGGGTTTCCTGTGTCTTGCAAGATCATTTTCACAATATGGCAATAAGCACAGGACTTGTAAAGCGGCCCTAACTCTTTTCTGAGAAGTATGTGATAGGCAGAACCATTCTATTGTTTTGAAATGCAAATAAATGGAAGATAAATTGCCACATAGTCACGATTTTAACACAAATCTGTCCAAGTGAAAACTGTTGCAAACTTCGTGGAATTGGAAAGTTTTTCAGGTATTTTGCTTTGGTAGCAGGAACAAAAATTGCTATGGATGGGATAACAGACACCAAAGCAACACACACCATTTCAAATAATGTTACCGTCATGACGTATGAGGAACATTTTTAGCAATATACACACTAATGTAAGCACGCATAGCAGCATCAGTACAAATAAATGCAAAATTGATGTGCGCTGTAATCTATGGATGCACAATGATCTCAATACCAGTAAATGAAATACTGATGTACGCTGTAACCTATACACACACAGTGATGTCTATACCAGTAGATCCAATGCCAATGTACACCATAACTTATGTACGCACAATGACGGCAATCTCAGTTAATGCAATGTTGATGTATGATGCAACAACTGTACATATAATAATGAGAATATTGGTAAATATAATATCAATGACCACCATGTTACACGTGCCCACACCCACAAACTCATATCATTGCTGTCGGATTCATCAGAGATGACCTCCCCACCAACTCCAAGTCAGAGATACATGGTCAGACAGGCCTTGCAACCCAAACTCAAGTCTACCGCTTGGCAGGTCACAGGTGGCCCAAAGACAAACTTGCACCTAGGGAAAACCCTGATCGATTCCACACATTAGTAGTCACACCACAAACAGGACCCAAAAGATTGGCCCCAATAAAACATGTTTGACCACAAGCACGCGTTCCCAAAATTCTACAAAGTTAGATGCCACATGTAGTTAGGAAAACTCAGCCAATCAGGACACGACATATACCCCGCACAAAGTGATCATGCTCTCACAACATCGGACATCTGTACATGCACACACTGTCCCACACTAGCTCTCGCCGAGGTTGTGAGACATCTTTGTCCCCCTTATCAGATGTTTTTTATGACTATGATGCTTTACAAAGAATGTTGGAGTGCTTTTTTGTACCCACAAAATGTGTATATGTGTGGCGTAAGCTTCTGTACTCTGATACTGTCTTCAGATGTGAAGCTGTCGATACTCTCCCAGCCGCTTCGTTTAATTAAACCAACTTGTTCCTGTTTTGTCAAACGGATCTTATCTTTTCATTTATTTAAAGTATATTCATATTCGAGCTACAATCTCTGAAAGCATCCTACATCCATCCCCCTTCTCTCCATCTACGAAATGGACCTTCCGTTAATGCTGGAGATTAATCACTATTAAAGAGTATCAGCATGTAGGGAGAAGGAAAGGTCATTAGCTCTTTCTAGTTTACCACTGTTTTGCCAGTCTGTCCCATATGTTAAGTCTTGTTCTTACTAGCATGCTTATGTATATATTAGGGGGAATTGCTTTTTCCAAAACTGGATGAGGTCCCAGAGTAGTTTAACAGTGATTGAGTGATCTATCTAGACTTCTACCATCTCAGCTTTAACTCACAAACACTCTAGTATCACACTTAGGTGTAAGGCCTCATAATACGTTCTTAAATCAGACAAGGTCAGCCCCACCACCGTCTAGTTTGCCCCAGGTTATAATGGAAGGAGCGATTTTTATAAATCCTTTGTAACTGAATCTACCAATGGGAAATAGATGCCATTAAACAGACCTTCTATTGTCACCATGATCTGGACTCCCAGATATTTAATACATCCATTCGCCCATTTACCTTGATAATGCTTTTTTACATTTTTAGAAGGCCACAGGTCAAGTAGTGGTTACTGGGCCTAACCGTGGGTTTTGTGGCCTTCTACTCCTGTCGTCCTGGAAGCCAATCTATGACAGGTCCTGAACAGTTGGGCCAAATTCTAACCCTTAGGCACTTAACTCTCAGTGCTAACATTGTTAATCAGTTCAAGGCTTCTCAGGGGGAGAAAGGTGCAAGGCATACATAGGCAAAAGACTCAAAGTATGAACAGTAAGTCAAATTACCAGATTGTCCAGGCAAATACTCACTTTCCAATAAAAGTATTATTTAAATAGAAGCACACAAAGTATACTTACAGAGCACATTAAATAATGTCCACAGCCTCCTAAGGTTGATGCACTAGTATCATCTTAGGCAGTGTTCTCGAGTCCCTCTTTTCTATTGTAATGGATTTGGTCAATTCTCATTCAACAATGGTGGTAATTTTTTAGGTGTGGCATATGCTTGGGAACATGCAATTAAGTCTTGTTCTGACCTTAAGAGTCAATTAGGCAGCACCAAGAACTAAGGTTGTATAAGACCAAGGGAGGTCTGGAGACCTAGAAACAGTCTTACCTGACCAAGGGCAGCCAGGGAGTTCAGGGAGGACTGGATGGTGGAGGGCCACTGCATCTTGAGCTCTTGTCCAGAAGATGTGACAGGGCCAGTGCAGCCTTCGGTCAGCCCGCAGCAGTGTTGGACGTCTACTCCATGGCTTCCTTGGCTTTTGGCAAGGGTTAGTATAAATGGTGATCTCTACAAGGGTCCAAGGCAAAGGCCCTAAACTTCTCTGTGGAACCCAGGGATTTGTTGACTTGACAATGAGAGGGGCAGACTCTCACAATGGTTCTGCTCACCGGGATCCACTTGACAGGATCCCAACTGGGACTTACTCCCTTCCAACTGCTCTCCTCCCTCTTGGCAGGCAGGCGGGCAGAAGGCTGGTGTTCCAGGCCCAGAGCAAGTGGTCTTGACTTCCTGGTTGATAGCTCCTCACCCCATACGGAGACTAGTAGACTTTGGTATCCAGCCTTGGTTACAGCAGTTTGAAGTCTTTGTAATCTTCCCACGCTAATGAACAGTTTGTGGGTCTCATGCTCCCACTTTTATATTTAAAATCCAGACACAGAGGTGAATTAGTGCCTAGTACTTTGAAATTCCCATTGTAGATGTCAACTCTTTCAAACTACCCTCTCCTCTATCCTGTCCTTTGTCAGAGAGGCAGTCTTTCAAAACAGGAGTTTTTTCAATTCTAACTGACCCACAACTCAGTCCAGGGAGTAACCTGGGATCACACGTGGCTGTCAGCCTCCACTTAATTATGCCTCACAAAGGTTAAAAGGCCTAAGCCTTCCCCTCAATTGTGATTCACTGATCCTACAGTGCTAACTGTATAATGCCCATCATCTCTCATGACAATAACCCCAGGCCCCACTTGCCAGTAATACTTTCTGAATCAAAAAGACCTTTGATGTGCACAGAGGATCCTCTGTTCCCTTCTTGCAATCTATGTGTTCCCCACACAGACCTCAGGAATGTCAGTAATTCACATCTACTGGTTTGGGTTTCATTCCTCAACTCCAACTAGCCTTTCCATGCCCTGGGCTTCAAACTTAAAGTCACAGGCCTCTAGCTTATGTACCTAGCACAAGCACATATACAACTCAGCATGCACACACAAACATCATGTGCTGCACAGAACTACATACAGTCATCATCTAAGCCAAGGGTGAGTTAAGTGCACAGAGGTAGAGTCTTACATGAGTCGACAGGTAGGCACCACTCTAGTGGCACAGATAGAAAGGCCTGTTTCCACTGCTGAATACTACGAAACAGGTATGTTGCCACCACTGCACTTTTGTGACTTAGCTCCATTACAAGGGCAGTAGTCCTCTACCACTATGAAGGTAGCACTTTTCTGTATTCCTCCTGATTTAACAAGACTGCATTAACATGAGACAGGCCTAGGTCACATGGCACACACATGATCCATGTTCACACATGACCAAGAATCAGTACCAGGCATCAAGATATCCATGTAGCTGAGGCATTCAGGGTACATATGTATGTCCATCACCATGCAGGAGACATTTCCAGCAAGTTGTTTTCTTTTTCTGAGGTCTGTGAAAGTTTCAACAACACTTAGCATTTGTCTAAGTTTGTCTCTTACCCCAATATTACTTTAAACTCTTCCAATTGGTGCACCATGGTCAGAAGAGAGTCCATGGAGTACCCAATGTATGCAGGCAATCATCCGCGTATAAGATGACCGTATGTGTATCTTTCTCAAACTGAAATCCTATGACGCCCTTCGAGTCTCGTATCCTGCTCACTAGAGGCTCTAGGTTCAATGCAAATAGCAAAGGGAAGGAGGCACTTGCCTGCTAGGTTCCGCTTTCCAGTCTCACTGATTGAGACAGGCTGCCATTAAGTGACATTTTTGCTCTTGGATGTCTGTAGTTTGCCATTTTAATCTTTAAATTCTTAGGGCCTGTGCTAAAGTGTGTCAATAGGCATCCTAAGAAGGAAGAATCTAACTGGTTGAAGACATTCTCATGGGGCAAAGTATCTTTTTTCCCATGCACCTTTTGAACTAGGTGGATCACCCTTTGTAAATTATCATATGATTATCTGCCAAACACAAATCTGCTTTGATCAGGATCTATCAATTCCCAGAGGATTTTCTCTATTATTGTGGCTAATTAGTTTGAATATAAGTTTCAATCTATGCTTCAACGGGCAATGGATTTATAGGAAGAACATAGTTTATTGTCTCTCTCCAGCTTGGGGAGGAATATAATTTCTTTTGATGGAGTTAATTCCCTCAGTTAAAGAAAATTATTGAATAAGTTAGTGGAATTTGGGGCTAATTCCGAATATATATTTTATAGAAGTTTCCTATAAACCCAACCAGCCCTGACCATTGGTTATTTTTCAACACTGTTGTTGCTTCCTTAACTTCATCTTCTCTAATCGGGTCTCTAAGTCTTCTTTCTCAGTATCTGTTCTGATGGGCCTTTTCAATTCCCTTGATGTTGTTCTGTAGTCAGTGTATAGCTATACAATGTATCAAATTCCTCTAGTTTATTTTCAGTCTTCATCTACACTTATCCCAAGGTTAATCTGATTTATCTGATATTTTCTCTCTCTTTTTTACATAAGTTTAGCAAGTGGTAAACCCACCTATTTCCACTTATCATATATAGTCTCCTCATAAGCAGGAGGGCTGCCTATTGTCATGACCAGGAATGGTTATGACTGTTTCATGTCTATTCCCCTAGACAAGGCTAATAAACAAGAAAAGAAACCTTTATTTTACAGGAGTATGAGTACCATGATCCTTTGCCCTGACCTGGCTGGGTGTCTCCGGTGTACAGATAGCACTAACACACTCAGTTACCAATGCTTCCTATTCGATGACTCCCGGGTTGGACGGAGAGGAGGAGGGCTCTCTCTGACTTTCAATTGTCGTACTCGTCTGTAGGCTCTCAGCAATCAGAATCCTCATGGGGCCTAGTCACTTCTAAATCAGCCCAGTGAACCGGGGCCTCTGTTACATTGCTGTGATGTGTAGTGAGCATCGCTGTGGAAGCACATGCTTTGGAGAAATAAAAATTTCATCCTAGAAATATAAATCATTTTTTTTTCTGTTTAAGTTTGAAAGGAATGCATTTGTCTTTTTTGACAGTGAATGCTGTTATCTGCATTCAGTTTCCAAAGTTAAAAGTTTTTTACCAAACAGTTAACTCTTCAGAGAAAAATAAGGCTCACCTTGTTTATCAAGACACTCAAGGAAAGTGCATTTATTGTGTTGGGCAGTGAACGCTGTTAACTGACGCTGTTAACTGCATTCAGTTTCAAAAGTTACAAGACTTTTACTATCAATTAACTCTTTAAAAAAAATAAGACTTATGAGTTTATCAAGATGCTGGAGAAAAGTGCATTTGTCATGTGTGGCAGTAAACCCTGTGAAATGCATTCAGTTTAAAAAGATAAGGACCTTTTACCTACAATTAACTCTTTTGAGAAAAATAACACTGACTGTATTATGAAGTTCCAGGAAAGTGTACGCTTTAGTTGTTTACACGAGTGAACTCCGTGAGCAACCCATTTTCTTAGGCAAATACAAACTCAGATTATAGTATCGATATATCTCATAACTTTATTCGGTATAAGAAAAAATACCATAAAAGTACAGATAAAATGCATCAGATTAAAAAACCAATTTAACAATCTAAAATTCTCCATAATACACAATCAATATATCAAAAAATTGTAGCATTGTCAATCTAAGACTTAGGGTTTCACGTTATACTCTTTTCTAGAACAGGTAGTGGGTGTAATCTAATTCAATCGCACTGGCTGAAAAGTGATTATCTTTAGAAACACCAGCCTCCATTACGTATTCTCCTATTGACTTGTGGAAGCGCCCATGGTTGTGTGTGTATGTGTGTGTGTGTGGGGAGGGGGCGTGGTGGGGACAATCCTGTGCTAGACTTTATTTGATATGTAAAAAACAATATCAGAAAAGCAAACAGTTTTCATGATAGTACAAAACACAATAATAAAATTCCACATGAAAAATAAATACTCTAAAAATGCATTTAAAAAAGCGCAGGTTGCATCGAAACCCTGACTATGACAATCGCTTTTAAATAAGCGGAAACAGCTGTGATGACGAGGGGGTTGTCTAAGGTTTTTAACTTGTAATAGGCTGCTCTGCAAGTGCGTATAGCCCAAGATTTTAATAGGGGTTTCAAAAAGCTTACCCTCGGAAGCTGATAAAACCTACAAAAAAGGATGCAATGAATGTTAGTCTGCGGTGAGATAGAGTCACATGGGCATTTCCCCAAGTATAGTATCATTGTCACTGAGTTTCAAATGAACAATGACTGTGGAAAGCACATTCCGGTGAACTATAACAGTATTAAAGAAGCATCAGGCACTGAGGAAATGCGCAGTTGTTTGGTGTTTCAAAGGCACAATGAATTCACAAGTGCTGATGTATGCGCTTTCGTGAGAAGAATTTAAGGCAAAAATATTGCTGAGGAAAGCACACTCGATTTAGAGTAAACAATCACAAGACATTATCATAGCTTGAAAGGGCAAGCTTTGTGGCATTTTCGTTTATGAGAGAATATAGTGGAAAAAGAACAATCATATCAAGGCTTTCCTCGCTTTACATTTCCCGAAAGATAAAAAAGAATGATATTAGGAAGCCAATTTCCCTCTGGGAAGATATACTTATAAGACATTTATTGAAGGTACCAGAAGGTATCAGTAGTATTTCCTAACAAAATAGCAAGACCATGATCATTTTCTTCTCCCGGGTGGGAATAACTTCAGAATGGCCTCCCTAGATGATGTACTCTGCACTTTAGCCACAGAAATTGCAGCCACTAGAGTGGAAACAACAAAATTAGCAAAAACAAAGTAGCTAGGATTTAATCTGCTATCACCTCATTTCTGACCATGGGATGTTCTAGTTCTCTAGGACTCTCATCTTCCCACAATATCTCTGTGACAGTAGTACCTCCATTGATTGCCCTCACAACACCTAAGAGGTTTGTGGGTGATGCAATTACAATACAGATATTCTTGACGCAAATGCAATTGCATTTTATGTTGACCATCCTCTTTTCCTGATACCCAGTGTTAGAAATGTGGGTCTCTAGTTGGCAATGGTTTGCACCTTGTCCAAGTAGGGACCCTTCCTTCTAGTCAGGATAAGTGAGTTACACTCCTAAAATAACCCCTGCTCACCCCCTTGGTAGCTTGGCATGAGCAGTCAGCTTATTTTAGAGGCAGTGTGTAAAGCATTTGCACATAACCAACAGTAATACAGTGTAAGCACCACAAAAGGACACCACACCAGTTTAGAAAAATATCCAATATTTGTATATACTTAAGATAAGACCAAAAACGATAAAAATCCACAATACAGTATTTAGAAATCTTCAGTGATCAAAATAACCTTAAAATTAAGTTCCTTAAAGTCGATAGCTCCGTCCGGGGTCATCACAGCTTTGTGAACAAACAAATCCAAACAGATCTGCTGACCGTGGCATCGCGGGCCAGCCATGGTGTTGGCAAGACCCGCAAAACAATACCTTTAGAAATGCAGGGCGTCGGCGACCTCTCATTGAGCTTCCGAAAGTATTGCGTCCGCAGGCGTTGGTTCCGGAGGTCGGTGCTAAAGTCGTCGGGCCCTCAAAGTTACATGCATTGCAGATTGAACTCCTCGCAGTTGAATTCAGGAGCGCTGGCATCGGCAGGCGTCGGGTGCTGCGGTGTGAAGTGCAGCAGTGCGGCATGCGGTGCCGTCAGGTCACGGTGCGAGCAGCGGCTTGGTGGCGGCATCAGGTGGCATCGTCTGTGAGACCAGGGTCGCGGTGCGAAGTGATGAAGTGCTCGTCGCGGTGCTGGCAGGTCACGGTGCTAGCAGCGGCGCCGTCGTTGCTGAAGCACTGTTGTCGTCTGATGATCTGGAGTCGATGGCGCCGGCATCAGTAGGCCAAGACTGCAGTGCAGGATGACGGTGGTGCGTCGTGTAGCTTTACAAGCGGTGCCCTCGAACCATGGTGCAGGTAGCGGCGTCTATGTCGGCCTGAAGCTGTGTCGTCTGGGATACCAAGACGGAGTCGTGAAGCGAGGTGGTGCAGAGTGCGGTGCCCACAGGTCACGGTACAAGCAGCGGCTCAGTTGCGGTGTCAGATGGTGACATCGGTGAGACCAGGGTCACGGTGCAGCGTTGCTGTGGTGCCCTCTGTGGTGCGTTCAGGACACGGAGTTGGCAGCGGCATTGGCAGCAGCGCCGTAGACGGCGTCGGGTTGCTTTTTCTTTTGTTGCAGCACAAAACACACATTCCCCAGTGCTTATGGCAGAAGAACTTGAAGGCTTTGCTGTTCCTGAGACTTCCTGAACAGGGGGCAAGCTCTACCTCAAGCCCTTGGAGATACTCAAAGGAAGAATTTGTAGAATGTTCAGTCCAGTCCTTTTGCTGCCCTAGAGAGAATCAGCCACTGCAGGCCAACACAGCAAAGCACTCAGCAAAGTGGTAGTTCTTCTTGGCAGTCTTCTTGGTCCAAAAGAGTTCTAAAATTCAGGCATTTGGGCCCCACTTTTTACAGCCCAAAATCCTTTGTCCTCTCAGGCAAAGTGTGTCTGTGCCCAGCCAGAAGCAGTTCTGCCCTGACGGCATTGTCAGAGGCAGACCAGGCCCATTCAGGTGAAAGGAAATCTCCTCCCCCTACTCTAAATGAAGCCCAGGTCTATTCAGCCCTTTCCTGACCCACCTAGACTATCTGTAGCCACTGCTCCTCCCCAGCCCCTGTCATCCAAAACCCAGACAGTCAATCCACAACCCCAGCAGAGGCCTACTGGATGGCTGAACAAGAAATACCTACTTTCTAAAAGTGGTATTTTCAAACACAGAATGTAAAAATCACCTTCACTAGAAGATGCATCTTTAGATTCTGAGTTCAGGCATACTAAACTTTGTTCCTAATTCCTAGGGCCAGTTATGTTTATAAGATTTCATAAACAACTCCCCATTCCGTCCTATGGGAACAGGTAGCCTTGCAATAGTGAAAAATGAAATTGGCAGTAATTCACTATCAGGACATGCCACACACACCAGGATATGTCCTACCTTTCACATATATTGCACCCTGCCCACAGGGGTACCTTGGGCCTACCTTAGAGGTGACTGACATGTGAGAAAAGGGAAGGTTAGGGCCTGGCAAGTGAGTACATTTGCCAAGTCGACATGGTAGTCCCAGACTGCACACAGGCTCTGCAATGGCAGGCCAGAGTTACATTTACAGGCTGTTGGAGTGGGTGGCACAATCCAGTGCTGCAGCCCACTAACTGCATTTGATTTACAGGCCCTGGCACACTCAGTGCACTTTACTAGGGACTGAAAAGTCAATCAAATATGCCAATCATGGAAACACCAATCCACAAAACAGTTCACAACAGGAGCACTTTCACTTCATCACTGATCAGCAGTGAGAAAGTGCACAGGGACACTAAACCAGCAAAAACAGAATCAAAACTGGGAGGTCAGAAAGCAGAAAGTTAGGGGAGACACGCCAAAAGATGCCAAATCGGAGGGGCGTGGCTTACCGCCGACAGGAATGGCCGCTCGGTAGCTTAGCTCCGGAGCGCCACTCCCAAATTATCCTGTTTTGCCTGGGTTCCCCTGGCCCGATCGTCGTCCCTTTGCTCTCCTTGTGGTGCAGAGTACTTCGGTGCCCTGTCGGCTGATTTGTGAGCAGATTGGCAACCCTGCTTTACAGGAGCTCCGTGGACCGGAGCTTCGTGGGTGGTCCCGCCGAAGGCCGAGCGCCTGACCCCGGGAGAGCACTACGCAATGCCATGGCTGTGGCCCTAACCAGCGGAACTGCGAGAACCGATGAGAGGGGCTTGGGAGTACAAGGTGCCCCTATGGAGAAGATGGCAGAGACCCGCTGGGTGCCTGTGGGGGTGCCGTGTGACTCAGTCCCGCGTGAGCGCTACTTGAGGCCGCGGCTGCGGCCCTATCCGGTGCTACTTACAGTGCGTGTGTGGGGGGCCTGAACACTGCACATATCCCCAGCGCAGAGCCTGCGATAACGGAGGGGGCCCTTGGATTGACAGCAGGAGTGGTAGGGGCCGAGTGCAGACTGAAGCGGACCCTGTTGTGAGACGCCTTTGAGCCTGCAAAGAGTGCGCTTGCGTGAGACCAGGAGCAGCCCGCGGCCTTAAGCACTCTAACCCAAGTGACTGTGGTGGGCTGCCTGAAGACTGCTGCGTGACTGTGTGGCGATTGAAGAGCCATATATGTGGTCCTGGTGCCTTCCACGCACACCAGGACTGAAGGCCCCTGGATAGCACATCCTCACTGGAGCACTGGGCCCCGGTGGCAACTGTGGGTGGGTGCCTGAAGTACTGAATGACGGCTGACCCCTGCAGAGTATTAAACCCTGATGCTGAGGGTTGAAAGGAATCAGATGGTACTGGCTCATTGCAGGGGCCCCGGGTGCCTGTTGGGAGAGTTCTGGCTGTCTGGGCCCCCGAGACTATTGATCATCCTAAAACACTGACCAGATCCACCCGGAGAGAGCGGGGAATTGGTGTGGCCGATACTGATGACTACTGGAAGACAGGAGGGCGATCCCAACCTTGGTCCCCTACCGCTGCGCACCTAGTGGGAGTGGACTCCACCGAAACAACTTCAGCGCAGTGATTCCAGTAGTACGCCCGGAGGTTTGGGGTGCTCCCCGAAAGCCGACAGGCCGGGTGGACGACTCCACTGCAGGCGGTGGGGAGTAGTGGTCACACCCTGACACTGAGGGGCAGTAACGCCGCAGGACCTATGGTGTCTGGACGTACTAGCCGGACTACGGCTCAAACCAAGCTGGAAAAATTTGCCTGGCAAAAATAGCAAAACAAAGAGCGAGGGGAGATGTTGGTCCCGGGTGGCATGGCGGAGCCCTCAAACAAAGATCTTCTTGAAGCGATTACAGCTATTAGAACCTCCCTCGAGGTAAGGATTGACATGGTGGCCACAGATGTTGTGCTGAACCACGAAGATATGAAGAAGGTGGCGGAGCGAGTGGGTACAGTAGAAAATGTCACGAAGGAACTGGTTACTGACACGACCCTTCTAAAGCGACAGGTCGCCGAATTACGCACTTCCCACGAGGCGATGGTCCTGCAACTAGATGATTAACAAAGGCACAATGCGGAGGAACAATATCCGCATTCTAGGTGTTCCGGAATGCACAGAGGGGCAGGCGGCTGATCTTTTTGTCGAAGAGTTAGTCCTCAAAAATCTACAACCCTGTGGACTATCCAAAGGCTTCACAATCGAAAGGGCCCACCGTGTTCCGGGAGGCCGACCGAAACCAGGCGCGCCCCCTAGACCGCTCCTGGCATGGGTGTTCAACTTTCGAGATCGTGACGTCATTCTCCAGATGGTGCGGGCAGCCCCGCTATTGACCCTGGAAAACACCAAGAGGTCAAATACGCCATGATGTTTCCAGCCAAGTTGAGAGTCGAAGCCAACAGAAAATCCTGGTTCTTCACCCGGACAGAGGAAGCTTGGGAGTGGTTGGAGGGCTGGCGCACAGTGGAAAAAAAGAAGAAAGGACACTCGACTGCCGATGAGGATGCTGACTAGCGCCAACAGAGACGATCTCCTCCACATTCTGACTCGGACTCCCAGCGACACACAGGGGGCACTGATCCTGGAGGCTGGTAAGACTATTTGCTATTGACCCAGATCCCTGGAGGCCCTCCAGAACTGCATGGGGGCTTGAACACGAAGCCACGGCCTCCTTGAAGGTGGGGTAATTGACCATGGACCGGGGCCGAGTGGCCGGGGGTAGGTCCCTCTCCACGATGTTTGATATACCCGATCGGTGTTTATGGGGTTGACCCAGCGCTCACTGAACCCACTTAATGTTGTGATTGATATGCTCTTTTCATCGTAGCGGACTGTTTTACAACTGTGTGTTCTTTAATGGGGCCACACTGTATTGCTCCTTTCCCAAAGTCATAGCGGGATGATACAAGAGGGTAATATTGGGCCTATGTGCTATACACTGCTGTGGGGGTGGGGCGGGGGGACCGGGCATCTACCGATAAATGATGGTTGTTTTTGGGAGTGGGGTAGCTCACGTTCCCTGGAGTTGTTCATGGGTGGGCGAAAAGCACTCTGCATGTTGGAGGGGGCGGGCGGTTCTAGTCCCGTCAAGCAGGGAGGCAGGGGTGTGTGTTCCTAATGATATGGGTAATGTTGGGTTTGATTTGTAGGGGGGTGGTTCTAATGGGGTTACTGTAGCAAGACAGACCGACTGTCTGTATACTGTTCGGGGGGGTCTTTGTTATTATTTAATACCTTGTTGGGGGAAAGTGGTTGGATGGCACTTTGCAGCACAACAAAGTAATTGGTTACACATGTACAGCTTGATCTGCAACTACACTCCTGGGGTTCCCTGTTGGGGGGATGTTTTTCATTGTTTTCATACAGCAGTACGAAATTGTATCTGGTATCAGTTCATCGTGGCTGGTGTTGACACTCAGGTCACCAATTTCACATCTCAAAGCGCAGTAAGGAGCTGTAATACAATAGGAGCAACACAGAAAGATACAGTCGAGGGTCGTATTCACCGTAGACACTCCGTTCACTCCATTACAACACTATTAGCGTCATATGGCCAGAGGTCAAGGACTTAGACTCATGACATGGAATGTCAACGGGCTTGGGGACAAAATTAAGCGGGGGATAGTGCTACAATATGTTCACCATCAGGGGCTGGACATGATGTTGTTCCAAGAAACTCATCTAATAGGTAACATCTGCAAGGCCCTGAATAGGATGGGTTACCGTATGGTTGCTCACTCGGGCTTTATATCCGGGTCCAGAGGGGTGGGGATCCTCCTTCGCAAAGGCTGCCCCTTCGTGATACAAAGTACGTGGACTGACCCGCAGGGTAGATATGCAGCTTGCTCAGGCATCTGGGAGGGCAGCGTCCTTAATGTCATCTCGGTGTATGCCCCACTAGGTCTTCAACGCATGACACTAGCAGATATAGGAGTGTTATTATTAAACTTACACATGGGTACACTGGTGATGGGAGGCGACTTTAACCTGACGATGAATGGTCAAATAGACCGATCCCCGCCCAGACGTGACTCTGCACACAGCTCACAACTCCATGAATTCACTGCCGCCCTTGGGTTGGTAGACATCTGGAGATGGTCCCACCCCCAGGACACTCTCTACATTTTCCAATCCGTTGTGCATGGCAGCCAATCACGACTAGACTACCTGTTCACCCATGCACAAAACATACAAGATTTCACAGGTTCCGCTTGTCTTGCAAGGGGAGTGTCGGATCACTCCCCAGTCACAGCAGTCTTCGGAGCTCACCGTGCAGTGCAACCAGGCCCCATCATGATCCAGCCCTGGGCAATGAAGATACCACACATCAGGGAAAACCTACGGAAAGACACTGACTACTATTTTCAGGAGAATACAGGGTCCGTGAAGTCAGCGATAATGCTCCGGGGCGCATATGGGGCGGTGATAAAGGGGAGAGCATTGTCTCTGATGGTGGGATACAGGGCAGAGCGCAACCAGCGAGTGAGTGAATTGGAAACGGAGATCTTAAATCTTGAACACACCACCTCGCAGAGCCCTGATTGGGATGCTCAGCATACCCTCAATGTTAAGAGACAGGACTATAGACATTTGCTCTTAGAGGACGCCAACAGGCGTGCACTCGCCACCCGTCATAGAATATACGAACATGGCGAGCAAACCGGTAAACTATTGGCATGGCTGGAACAGTCGGCGAGATGGGTGAGCGCGATCAGGGGGCCCAATGATCTCCTGGTCACTGACCCTCAGGGCATTGCGGAGACGCTCGCGAAATACTATGAGCAAATATACACTATGCCCCAGGACTCACAAGCACCATGGGCGTCAGATCTCCTCGCTACTATCGAGGTAACCTGTATCTCCCACCAAGATAGAGAGGCCTTAGAAGTGGATATCTCAGTTGAGGAGATTTGGAAAGCCATTCAAGACATCCGGGCTGGTAAGGCGATGGGCCCTAATGGGCTTCCGATCGAACTGATGAAACCCATGGCTGTGAAGCTCGCTCCCCTCTTACTGAATCTATACAATGAATGCTATGAAACCGGCCTCCTCCCGGCCGATATCCGCGCGGCTACCATTGTGGTCATCCGCAAGCCTGGTAAACCAGTGGACGAGTGCTCATCGTACCAACCCATTTCACTGATAACCATAGAGGCCAAAATCTTGGCTAAACTGTTGGCCAACCATCTACTCTCTTATCTCACTGACTTGATTCACCCTGACCAATCGGGATTTATGCCGGGGCGCAATACTGCGCATAATCTACGGCGCATCCACGGCGCACTGGCCCGTGTGGTGACAATAGAGGAAGAAGCGATCTTGCACGCGCTTGATGCAAAAATGGCATTCGACACGGTGGCATGGGATTATCTGTTTGCGGTTTTGACTCGCATTTGGCTCGGACCCAAGTTGGTTGGGTGGATTAGACTTTTATATAACCTTCCCATTGCCCAAGTCTCGGTGAACAACCACCGCTCAGGCTCTTTCCCCCTTTGTCGTGGTACGAGGCAGGGTTATCCCTTGTCGCCGCTCCTCTTTGCCCTGTTCCTCGAGCCCTTGGCAGTCTGGATCAGGGGGGACCCGGAAATCAGAGGCCTTACATGGACAGACAAACACGAAGACCGCACATCGTTATATGCGGACGACATTTTACTTTATCTCGCCTCCCCGGCGCGTTCACTCCGCCGCGTTCTCCACATTTTCCACATATTTGGGGCCCACTCTGGTTACCAGATAAACTGGTCCAAATCCCAGATGTATCCCCTCTGGGGTGATCCGCCGCAAAGTCCTCAGGGATACACCATCGCAGTGGCAACCCAGGGTTTCCAATACCTTGGCATTTTCATAACAACCCAGCAATGTTCTATGAACAGAACTTGATGGGCCCGTTACAGAGGTTTAAATCAGTTGTCACCCACTGGAAGACATTACCCCTCACTCTTTTAGGTTGGGCGTCTTTATTCAAGATGCTTGCCCTCCCACGCTTTCTTTACGCCCTGCAAAACACACCCATCCCGGTCCCCGAAACCTATTTTTTACAGATTGAGGCAGCAGTTAGAGACTTGTTATGGGATAATAGGCCGCCCCGGATAGCCATAAACAAGCTTACTATGGGATGGTACGATGGGGGCATCGGGTTGCCGGATATGCACCTTTCCTACCAGGCGTCGCAATTAGTTGCCAACAACAAATGAGTGTTTGGGTTCCATACTGACACCAGCTTTCGCACTGATCTATAGCTGATGGGGAAGGGAGGCTACAACAGAGCACTATACTCGAACCCCAAGAAATTAGGTTTGACGGGCCCCACAGCCCGTACAATAGAAGTGTGGCACGGGGTCCAACGGCGAATGGGATGGCGAGGGCGCCTGACGAAGGCCACCCCCCTGTGGGAACCCGACATCCTGGGACGACTTAGTACTTGTGCATGGTTCGACAAGTGGGACCTGATCGGTATTTCCACGGTGGGGGATATGTGGATCAAGGGCAAGAGGGCGTCATTTGCAGATCTCCAACTCGAATACCAGCTAGCACCGTCAGAGCACTTCCAGTATGTTCAGATTAGTCATGCCATAGACTGTGCCCTCCCTTCGGACGCCCCCTCCCAGACTCCTCTCCTCTGGAGGACAGGTTGTTACTAGACCCAATGGACCGCACGGCCATTTCCCTGACGTTCAGGAAATTCATTAATAACCAAACTGATCCAATGCAGAATCTGCGAGATGGGTGGGAGGTGGATCTGGGGACTTTGACAGACGAAGACTGGATCGAAGCTCTGGCCTACCCCCGAGAGGTAGCAGTTCCGATGCGACTCCGACTTGTCCAGCTTAAAATTCTCCACCGCGTGTACTTTGATACTAAACTGTTATTTAAATTTGGAAGGAGACCAGATACACTCTGTCTTCGACACTGCAATCAAACAGGTTCATTCATATACATCCTTTGGGAATGTCCCCACATACAACATTACTGGATGGACGTCACCCAACAAATGGCAAGGGCGTGTGATAAGCCCATACATCCATCTCCCCAACTATGCCTTCTTAATATTTGGGAGGTGACAGACCTCAACCAAGCGGAACAATCGTGGGCCGCTATGGGGTGGAGCATAGCGAAAAGAAACATTGACCAGAAGTGGGGGTAGATACTATACCCTATTTGCAAGACTGGGCCCAGGACATAGATCTCGCTATGGCAGCGGAGAAAACTGTATATAAAGGTAGGGGCTGCCCACGAAAATGGGATCAAAAGTGGGGACGCTTGAATAAATACAGGGGACATCTGTATTTCTCCCACGGTGGAACTTAGAAGGGAGAGACAGGCACTATTGGAGGAGTCGGGCGCTGACATGACGGCATAGCCCTCCGGGCCAGCAAGAAGTATGAATATGGGTAGTGTTCCCAGACCAGAAGACACAATTGTAACCCTTTTCATACCGGTCAGCCTTTTGTTCTGTATTATCTCTGGTGCTCCAGATGGATTGTAGACTATTTTATAATACTGAGTGTCATGTATTCCAGCTGAGAGGCTTATGAAATGTCATTCTTGCTGCTGTCTTTTTTTCTAATTAAAATTGTTATAAAAAAAAAAAGATGCCAAGTCTAACACTCAGTCTTGGGTTGCCTTCCTTATTTCTCATCTAGGCGGAGATGCAGCCCAGTGGGTAGTCCCATAATTCTAAACACACGTGCAATACAATAGGGTGCTATGATCTTAGACAACAATTTCTGAGGCACTGGCGTTGAGTGAGGAAGGTAGCCACCATATCTCTGTATTCCAGCACCTTTGGGATTTTCATTTTTTGGCTCGAGGGTTTTGGTCCTGGTGACGGGTATCTCCTTTGGTATCACATCACCTGTTGATAGGGAGCTCTTATACAATACCTTATCTCACACAAGTTGGTGTCATGTCAGCACTAGCTCCATTGACCATCACTGCTTATGGATTTCACCATGGCTGCCATCAGCGCATACCTAACCTTCTCTCTAGATGGTGTTCAGAGACATGCACTATCCAAACTGCATATTGTCTGTGGCCACTTGCTGGTCCCTTTTCCTTATTCCTTGCCTCCGCAGTGAGAAAGAACATTATCTCTACATTACATGCAGGCCTTTCTGAGAACAATTATTGTCCAGAAAATAGTGCTGTTGTTAGTCATTTGTCTACTCAAAGGGTATTTTAGATAGGTTAAAGCATAACTATATTGTAACACCTGGCATGGTACAAACGCAATTATATCAGAATCAATGTGTTACTCACAGTATCTTTCATGAATGTCCTTTCCAGTGCTTTCCAAATCTGCTCATCCGAATAGGTATCAAATGGATCTAAGTTGTATCTGTTATGCAAAATACATGAAAAGATTCAGTGAAGATGGGCCCTAGAATAATACTGAGCTAATTCACTTTAAAAAGTCAATCTTTGAGGATCCCATGATGAGTAGCATGCACTTTTCATTCTTAAACTAGATTAAGTAAGGGCTCGGGTTTCAGTAACATTACAATTGCAATGACACAAAAATATGGCATAAATAAAATCTGTTGCAAAAAGCAGGCAGATTACAAACAAGCATTTGCATATCCAAATGGTGTGGCTGCTTGTTAAGGTGAAAGTTTGAAAAATATTGACCTATAGCAATATGTAAGCTGAAAGTATGGACCTTTTGCTGAAAAGATTGCATTAACAGACTTAAACTGTACTCTCAAAGAAGAGGATTGTGAAAATGAGTAAGAAGATGAAGTTTGCATTGTAAGTGTTGAACTTCAAAGTCATGCATAGCAAACTATTGCAATGTAGGTGTTATTGACAAAAAGGCTTTTCAGCTCTAAGAAAACAAATATGCATACACATTCTTACTTTGTGAACATAAAAGCTTTTAATTAAATGTGTTATCACAGCAAATTGAAACAAATGGATTTCTAAAGTCAGTTAATAAAAAAGGTTAAGGCATCCAAACAGTAAGCGCTGCTTAAACAAAAAAGCCATACATTATCAATTAAAATGTTGTCTTGTAAGCAAAATAAATGCATTAAAGAACACAAATTGGGTCTCAAGCTGTATCTCAAATGTGCAGTCAAACAAAAGGAATATTTCAGGATTCTATCACCAAAACATAATGGGAAAACAAATGGCACAATGCAATTATCCTTAAAATGCCACAATCATGATGGAACACTGTTAGACCTGGCATCCTTTGTGTAGTATATCCCTAAGCATTTTGCCTTCGCCCTCTGTACTCTTGCATTTCATTTTGTTGGCATTAGGACTCTGTGCACTTTACCACTGCTAACCTGTGCTAAGGTGCTTATGCTATCATCTTATAACATGGTCAATTTGGCCAACACCTGATTGGCACCTTTAATTTACTTGTGCGTCCATAGTGTATGGTACTACGTGCACCTAGGGCCTGGAAATTAAATGCTACTAGTGGTCCTGCAGCACTTTAGTTCATGACTGAGGCCTGCCATTGCAACCTGTAGCGCAGTTTTAAACTGACATTTCGACCAGGCAAAATAAGCCTTTTGAATTGAACTAGAAAACCATGTAAAATCTATCTTAGTAGAATAATATCTAACAGTGGACTGTTCTGTTTATTCATTTATAGCTACCCCTGATGAAGAGTGCAATCACCCAAAATGCATCGGGTTTGTACATCAAAACTGTTATTGTAGTATTGATTTACGTCTGGCTGTATACTGACAGCGCATCGAATGTGAAGCAACATTTGTACGACTCTTCAATGTAAAGATTTATTTCCTACACGTTTGCCTCATGTCATTAAGAAATAATACATGTTAGCATTTTGATCTTTGTTTAATCTACTGATTTGAAATATAAAATGTTTACTTAAACCTACGGGTTCTTTTATTGTGCTCTTTGTTCATGGTTTTCTAGTTTAATTCAAGTCTTCATGGTTTCAGGCAGATTCCGTTCAAAGGCAGCACACACTCACAGTTCATTTTTTTAACTTTGAAATCAATCTCGATAATCTGAGTGCACAGTATTATTATATTTTTTCTAAAATAAGCCTCTTGCCAGTCCTGAGTCTTCCTTTTTAATGCTTATTAGTCACCCCCAAGGTAGGTCCTAAAGGCTCATAGGGTAGGGTGCATGGTATTTACAAAGTAGGACATGTGGGTTTAAGTTTTAAATGTCCTGGTAGTGAAAAGCTCCTTGTGAGAAGCTGGCTAAGTATATGGTGCACACTTATGTAAGTGGGCAACTTGCACCAATCTAGACAACCCTCATGGTGATTTTAGTGATCTTAGACAATCTTAGAAAGCTCTCTAAGTGGTAGCTGTGTAAAGCAGCATTCAGGCTTAGTCCAGAAGGAGGGTAAAGCAGTTTGTTTTACCAGAACATAATCTTTTTGGTAGAGATTAAGTGAAAAAGAACAGTGCATTTATAAAAATATGTATTTATTATAAGACACTCAGTAACACATACAGATATCTCCTACCCTGAGATATACTCAATGCACCCAGTACATTGCAATAGACACAGGTAAGTAGCACAAATTCACAATTGTCGCCTGGGGGAGACCAAACCATATATTAAAATAGTGGTATGCGAACCTCGACTCGAGTCAAGACTAAACCCAGAAGAT
Source organism: Triturus cristatus (assembly GCF_964204655.1). Classification (NCBI taxonomy): domain Eukaryota; kingdom Metazoa; phylum Chordata; class Amphibia; order Caudata; family Salamandridae; genus Triturus; species Triturus cristatus. The sequence goes on along the minus strand of NC_140595.1, from coordinate 574,808,858 downwards.
GTAGAAGTGCCAGGGACCCGAGGAACCACCCAAGGTGAGTATCTAGGAGCCCCAAGGAAGTCATGTGTAGTGTAGGAACACGACTGCGTACTCAATACAAGTCAATGGGCAAGTCGCGGTCGCAATTTTTAAGCAGAAGGACCCTTCCCAATAGACCCTGAAGAAACCCCATGGAACACAGAAGTTTGAAGAGCCACCCAGCCTGTAGATACCCTAGGAACCAGGATATGTACACCAGGGAAGCCAGGGGCATAGATGTGAACTGGCGTTAGAAACCGCTGTCGAACTCAATGGAGGACTTCAGGAAGATGTCGCTACTGGGGAAGGCGAAAGTGTCCAGTAGAACTCAAAGGTGGAGTCAAGATGTGAAGTACCTGTTAGCAGAGGGTACAGGGTCTATGCCACTCAAGGAGGCACGAAGACGAATGCCCACCGATGTCGGGTGTTGCAGAAGAGATGATGGTGAGCTTGGAGCTGCAGCTGTGAGGACCAGGCAATGCTTTAAAAGACCAGGAGCCGCTCACAAGCTCTCCCACGTTGAATGTCGAGAGTTGAGGGGTGGGTTTCCATAGGGAGCACCAACAAGCCTTGGCAACTGCAAACAACGTGGAGAGAGAAGAAGGTGCCGGGACCAGCAAGGTCAAGGTGAATCACCACAAGCAGGCCCTGAGCAATCAGTGGAGCCCACAGAAATTAAAGAAATTAAAGAAGACCCTCAAGAGGACCCACAGGCTGGAGGCACTGAAGTCGCAAGAGGACTTTGAGCAGCTCACCAAAGATACAGGTCCTCAGTGCAAGTGATGCTGTGAGGATAAAGATCTTGGTCACCGGAGATGCTTGAGGTTGGGGCTACTTGGAGCCCGAAGATCTTGGAGGAAGGAAGCTAACAAACCTTTGCAACGGCAAGTTGACGCAGCGCACAGGGGTTCAGTTCCTGCTGCTCCGACAAAGGAAACTTGGTAAGAGGACAGGGCATGCCTTGAGGGATGTGAAGAACCACCACCTGTGTTGCTGAGCCTTTCAGAGTCCTAGGGAGCTCGGGATCGATCATCAGACTAGTCAGCTTCATTGCGGTGCCTGCACATGCAGTGAAGTGACTCCTTCACTTCAAGGGAGATTCCTTCAAGTGTCCTTGGAACGTTCCTGTATAGAGCAGAGGTATAGACATTGCAGCAGACGAGCAGGGCGAGGAGACCAGGAGCAGCAGGAGTCTTCCTAATTGCAGTAGCAATGCCCAGGGCGAAGTCCAGCATGCTCAGACGGTCAAAGAAGAAGTGGTGTCTTTAAATGAATCTTGTCCCCCGACGAATCTAGGAACCCACCAACAGGTAAGCCCTTAAGTACTCCCATGTCCTCTGTCCAGTTTTTCGGGCCAGAGGGGGAGCCAATGGCTCAGCTAGGTTGAACTGGACTATGCAAGGAGGGCACCAAATGTGCCCCTCAAGCAGACTAAGTGGCCAAGGCAAGCGCTCCCACCTGGCCCCAATACACTAAATCCTGTCTGGGAAGTGGTCACACCTCCTTGTGACAGGATACCTATTGTTCTGCCTTTCCCTGCTCGAGGTTGGCTCAGCCGCAGGAGGGCAGAATCGTGTCTCTGGTCGGCAGCCTCCATGTTTTGCTGTCTGGGTCTAGAAGACTGGTCCCAGGACCACTGAAGGCCTCTAGGAGTAGCTTTACAGTGCTTGGAATCATACCTCTCACACTGCTTACGGTGTGAGGGTATGATTCTAACATTTTTTATACCAAACATGGCAAGGTTTGTTACAGCCAGTTTAGAAGTGGTAATCGCGTAATGACGCATGGCCACTCTATGCTCATGCAGGGGCACCCTCACATTAGAACCGAGCACCCTGCCTTCAGGATTGAAAGGCCTGCTTTAGGGGTGACTTATTGGTTCTCAGTGTAGTGACCTCAGATATAGGGAAACCTATATTTGTCATAAGTGGTGCTAGCACCAGCTTACACAGGCTGCACTGACAGGCCTGTAGTTTTAGTTTGAGTGATGCCCCATTGGTGGTATAATGTATGTTTCAGCCAATGGGGGACCCCTGGTGTACCTATGCCCTGGCTACCTCAGTACCATATACTAGGGACCAATGGGTACACCAGTGTCAAATCTGGGATGTACCATACTAATTTAGGGGAGAAAGCACAGAGACTGGGGTCCTGATTAGCAGGATACCAGTCAGGCTAGTCAGAAACAGCATAGCACCAGGCAAAAAGTGGGGGTAATCATAAAAGCTGATCCTACTTTCCCACACCCCTAAAGTTGTTTTTACTATGGTAAGGCCTAGCTCTCCCTTTGGCAAACATTGGGTTATCTTATTACATTTGATATGTGCAACATTTAGAAAATTGGTATTTTCTAGTCCTAATTATTGGTGCATTCTGCCAGTTTCCTGGACATTGCAAAAGAATGACTGCCCAGCAGCCAGAGGACTTAACTGCTGCTTGAGGACTGCCTTGCTGTCTGAGAAGGTAGACTGGACCTTCATCCCAGGCTAACCTGAGTGACTCCAAGGGTCAGTTGGCTAATCTCCTGTATGAGCTACAGGGGCACAAGAAGCTTCAGGTGTGCGTGCTACAGCGACTAGGAGTGACAACGGGCAACGCAAGATCTGTACTTTGTGCTACAACAGCGATAGCCCATGGTGATCGCTAACGCGAAGCTTCAGCAATGACCAATTGCGAAGCCTAACTATCTCTTTGTGCTAAAGCAGTGACAGCCCATGCCACCTGGCCTGCTGTTCATGTTACAGTGACGACGAACCGCAATGCTCTCCATGCTCCTTGCAACCTTCCACAACGCGTATGGAACTCTTCACGGCAAACTTTGAGAAGGTAGATTTTTCAGTGGGACTGACCTGCTCCCTGTATTTGACCCGCACTCCATCGCGGTTGGCCTGAACTTGCCACTTCTCCCATTCTGGCATGACTACATGACCGCAAGTACCGCTTTGTGTTTTAGGTGCTGTTTTTACCTAAAACTTTAAAATTGCATATCTACGGTTCTACTGAATGCATTTTTGTCATTCTGATTTTATTTTTAAATCTTTTTCTAAATTGGTTCGGGATTTTTCTTGTGCTGTGTTTTCACTTTATTACTGTTTGTGTGCTGCAGAAATATTTTGCAAATTGCCTCTACGTTATGCCTGACTGCTTTGGTGGCAAGCTATTAGAAAGTTAAGCACAGCTTAATTTAGTGTCATTGGTAATCCCCAAAAAATCAACTTCAAATATTTTCTTTTAATTTTCCTTAGTTTGTGATTTGGCTATTTTTTCCTTTTTTCAAATTTAAGTCTTGCCTCACATCTCTATTGCCACATTGGAGTTGGAGCTCAACAGCATTGACAACTTCAAGACAGAGCTACAGAGGCTCTGGAAGGAGATAAGGCTGAATGTGGCAAAGAGGGCTACCAAAGTAAATTTCCAACTAGCCCTCAAAGAAAGCCTTGGAGGCGGTCAGAAGGATGCAGGCTACAACAGAGGAGCAGGAGGAGATGAACTTGGAGGATGAGGATGAAAATAGTCTGGCCACAGGTCCTGAGCTGTAGCATCCTGAGGAGGAGAGCAACTTGCCCACAGGTGTGAGGTCCCCTGCCAGGGCAGGGAGTAGTGCATCCTCCCACAGCCTGTCTCCCAGGAACATAAAAACAGGATGTCTGAGTTCCATCTGCAACTTGCCAAATTGAAAATAGAATCATTCAAGGAGGAGGCTGCTGCAAAGAGGGCCTTGGAAAAAAGGAGATTGGTCATGGAAGAGAGGCTGGCAGAAGAGAAGAAGTTGAAAAGAGCCTTAGAGGAGAGAACATTTTTGTTGGCTTATGAAGTTCGTCTTAAAGCGCTGGACCTCAACGTCAAACAGAACAGAGAGTCTAGCAGTAATGGTGGCAGCAGCAACAGTGCCCAGTGGAGAAAGGAGGGTCCACATTCCCCAGGACCTGGTCTCTAGCTATGTGGTTGGGGACGATATTAATAAGTGGTTTTCAGCCTATGAAGTAGCCCTAAGGATGCCCAGGGTCCAAGAGGAGGATTAGGGGCGAGTCTCTGGAGATACCCACGTTTTTTACCTACTTTAATTTGTTCTTTTTGCATTTGTCACACCGAGTAGGACGGGAATGCTCAGACGTAGGTCCCTGTGCACTCCAAGCCACTGGAGTCAAGCTATCCTGGCTGATGACCGATCCAAGGATGCTTGTTTCTAGTCCAGGGAGGACCTGGCTTGGCAGTTCGGGCTGGACTGTTCCCATTGGGTGCAGGGTCAAGACTGATTTGCATATGGCTGGGCTCAAACTAAAATGGCATGGGAAGCTAATAAACAATGGATTTAGGCCAAGATCTCTGTACTGGGGTGAATGTATGACATTGTTCTGCATTCTGTCCATCAATTGTTTTTTTTGTAACTACATAACCCCCCTTCTGGAACTCTTGCATCAATAACTCTGGGGGACAAGCATCATCTTGAGGACTACCGCTGTGCTGTATCATATGGATACCGAGATCCTTGCTGTGTGGGCTCGGGAGGCTGTGAGCTTGCGGTGCGGGTTGGCTGGGCCCGCAGCTCTACATTACATGCTTTGTTGAAAGGGGGTTAATGTTCTAGGACTATTGGCAATTCATTGGTGGAGGCAAGCCGGCTGCGCAGTGCATCTAACATAATAATAACTTATTTAATCTTCTGGGCAGAATAGAAATCGGTAGCCTGGATTAAAAAATATTTTTTTATTAGTTGTCCGTCTGTTAGACACCATGATATTTTGATCAATATGGATTACCTTTTTGGCTAATGAAGCAGACTAATCGGATGATAAGAGTTTATATCATTGCCAGGCTTGTTTTTATTTTTTTAGAAAGCTTACTAACATAGATTCTGTGAATGATTTAGGGATTTTACAGACTGCCAGGATTTGGTTAAACAGCCTAACCAAAAATGTGCTTAGCTGCTGCTTGAAGAATATAAATATATATCTGCTGGTATCCCATCCATGTCACAAGCCTTGGCGTTGGGAGAGGAACTAATCGCCTGCTTGACTTTGGCCAAAGTGATTAGGGTGATAATCGTAGTCTGCAGATCTGCTGGCAGAGCCAGCATTCTAATGCCAGCTAAGCATGTGTTTATTGCCTCAGCGGTAGGACACTGCAGATCTGAATATAGTTTTTCATAGTGTTTCCTGAAAACCTCAACTATCCACTCTGGCTGAGTAACTTCTTTAGCTAAGTCTGGATCGAAGATCTTTTTTATGGAAGTTCTGTTTTTTCGTTTTGCCAACCAGGCCAAGTATTTGCCTATGTTTTCACTTTCCTTGTACCTTTTTTGAGGATATGCACTATGATTTACTACTTTGGCACTTATAAAGTGCTCTTTTAAGTTATGTCTCGATAGAGCTAGCTCCATTTTTGCTACCAGCACTGATGTCAAAATGGAAGTCAAGACTGCCAGGTTTAATGCTGACTGCAACTGTTGTAATTTAGCCTTTGCTAACTGTTTTTGCCTTGCTTGAAAGGCAATTACATCACCTCTAAAAAAGGATCTCAGAGCCCCCACACCAAAAATTCGGAAGTTGTGCCTGCATTATGCTCCATAAAAGAATCTGAGGCTTGTCACAAGTTCTCCCCCAAATTCTCATCTGCAAGCAGAGATTTATCAAAAGTCCATTTGGGGTCTTGAATCCTGCCAGTCTGGCATATGAAGTTCTAACAAGATTAAAGAATGATCTAAAAAACTATTGGCTACAATCTCTGTTTGTCCTCGACAAAAGGAATGAGAAATTTTAAAGAAATCATTTTGTGAAGCTGAGTTGAATCTTTTTTTAAAGTATGTATATTGTCTATCTAGTGGATGATTGTTACGCCAAGGATCTGATAAGGCAAAATATTGCTCTAATAATCTCAGCACCTTTATGGTCTTAGGTTTATTCTGGGGTTTTTAGGGTGAGAGGAATCAACAGAAGTATGGAGAAGAAGATTGAAATCACACCTTATTACCAAAGATCTTATGCCCCTTTTGCTATGTTATATATTGCCTCCGGGGCAAGTGTTCTGTTGGGCCGTAGTAACTTACAAAGTTTATTATATGATTCTGAACGATAGCTTTCACCCAAATCCATCTTCGCCCTGGATCCCTGATTACCTCCAATATCTCACCGCTTAGCTCTTTCATTATTAAAGATGCATAGGAATCATATTTGATATAGCCTGGTATCTTTAGAGAATACCCAGTGGCTTTAAAGTGGGATTCTGGTTAAAATAACATTTGCTTGTAATGCCATAAACTTGAAATCGAACTCTTTTGTTCAGACCATTAGCATTACACGAAATCACTTTTAAGAATTTAGGAACCATATCTTATTTTGTGCTAGAATAATCCTGACCGTGACCGAAACTGGAGGTAGGCAAAAGGCAGTAAAGCTGAGCCTCTATAGGACTGAACAGAAAAGTTGCTAGTACTGCACTTATTCTTTAAACTCCATATTATTTAGAACACATTTTGAAAATGCAACAAAAAGTGTCAAAGACTTTTCTTTTGCTTGAGTTAATCAGTATTTAATAGTATTTCTTTAAAGATTTGGACCTTCCTATTGCTAAAGCAATTTTTTTTAAAACAGAATATCACAAAAGACGAAAAAATTCATAATGATCACACCACACCGATTATTCACTCACAACTCTCATGCTCATCTCACATACCATACACTCTTAACAGCTCATACGTTCACACAGGCTATTCAATCAGAAAATGAACACGTAAAAAACAACGTATTTTACACTCTTTTCTGTTAGGACCACAGAAAAAGAACATTCAGCAAGACATATTGATCTATAAATGATTCTTATTTGTAGATTTTTTCTTGTTCTTGTGGTCTTTAAAGAGGTCTACGCGTTTCGAGACCCATGATTTGCTGGGCCTCTCATCAGAAAGGAGAAGCCTGTATAAGTTACAGGAGGGGCCCCTATACCTAGTTTGCATTGGTTGTTCGTTTCTGTGGGGATAAAGTCACCTTTGTTTGGATGAAGACAAGCGTTTTAGAGTAGTGGGGGAACCTGGGTAGAAAAGAGTGAAAGAAAAAGGTGTAATAACATCCATTTAGGGTCTGACTTATAAGTATGCATTTGGATAGAGAAATTTCTTACTTGTCAATGTGGAGGTTCGGAAGGGTAGCGACCATGTCTGCTCGGTAGGGGTTGGCCTCGTTTGAGTGCTGAGGATGGATTAAGGGAATGTGTTAAGTATATTAGGGGAAACCGTTAATGCTAACACCATCGTCCGTCTATAGATCTTGTTGTATACATTTGGAAAAGTTACCTTTTTGTGGGGCCGATTGAAGGCGCGTCTTTTCCGAGCGCTGAGTTTAGGTCATCATGTTGACTCCAGTTAGCGTCTTCTATTTAAATTCTCCTTAGTGCTGTAAAATGCAGAACTTCGAATTAGTTAGAGGCGTTATGACTTCAAGCTCGTTGGTTCAAAGATTTTGCAGCGGGGCATACCTGCGTTTAAGAGTCCGTTACTTCCGCATAAGGTAATCGGTTCCTTCAGCGTTGCCAGTCTCGTTGGTGCTGACGTGAAGAGCGTCGGCATGTTTTATGGTCTTTTGATTGGTTCTCTCGGAATAGACATGAAAAGAAGACTTCGCGATGTGATCGACTAATTTCCCCGGCCCAACGTGTCAGCTATAAAGAATAGCATTCTTATGATGGGAAATGCTACAAATTGGTTAACATGAATGGATCTAGTGAATTGCTTAAGGAGGCACGTGCTAGAAATCAAAATAATCTAGCGGGGGGGACTAATAACAGAAGGGTGCAAACAGCGTTGAACAAGTTGAGTTGTCCGCCAGGTGTTTATTTGTTTAGATGAGAATGTGGGTCGCTTCCTATATGTTTTTAGTGTTGAAAAATGCTTGTCGTCAATGAATTACAGTGGGGTTTTAATTTAAATTATGCAGTTCAGAAAGTTCGTTGAGGCCATTAGTCGCAGTGTTAAATTTGAGGATTAACATAGCCTCTGTCCTAGATGGTTTCTGTTCCAAGTCACCGCCTCGTGCATCACGTGTTACTTTGGCAAGAACTGTCCATCTTAGATCTTCAATTAGGTGACTTTTAGTTCGCCAATGATTCACCAGTGGGGCTGTTAGGACATTTTTGTTGATCCGGGATTTATGTTGGGACACTCTGATTCTGATTTCTTGACTGGTCTTTCCTATATATAGGAGGTTGCAGGGGTAACGTATCGCATAAACTACTGATTTGCTTTTACAATTGGTGAACGATTCGTGTTTCCAATAGATGGAGTTGTGTTCGAAGAGGTCACCTTCAATTGTAAGATCACAGCAAATACAAGTGCCGCATCGATGATGGCCTTGGATTGGTTGAAGTCCTACAAAGTCTCTCACCGTAGTAGGTTTCTTTTGCGGCATTGCTGCTCGAACAATTTGGTTTGCAATATTGCGGTCTTTTAAAAAGCAAACAGTGGGTTTTGGTTGAATGAAGCATCCAGATTTTTGATCAAGTGCCAGTTTTGTATGATGCACTTTTTCAATAAATTTGAGTTGGGACAAAATGTGGAGACGCAGACCGTCCTTTGTAGTGGTTGCCTCTCTGTCTTTTTTAATAAGTCTTCCCTTGGGGTCCACCAAGCTCTTTTTATTGCTCTTTTCAAGAGTTTCTTGGGGTATCCTCTTTTCTTCAAGTTTTCAGAGAGTGTGGTGGCATGGGCCATGTATTCGTCTTTGAATTGGCAATTACGTCTTATGTGCAAAAATTGGCCATAGGGCAAATTTTCACGTAGGTTCCTCGGGTGGTGACTTGAGAAGTGTAGTGTCTTATTTCTGTCGGTTGTCTTTTTGAACAGGGTAGTGGCCAAACTGTTAACAGATGGATAAAAAAGCGATCTTGATCTGGGAATGGTTTAAAGTGAATTGTATATGCGTGGTTCGATTATTTACCCAATCATGGAAATTTCTTAGGTTTTCAAGAGACCCTGTCCAAGTCATGAACACGTCATCGATGTAACTTATCCATTTCCCGATGTGCTTGGTAAAAGGATTGTTGTTGTAGATAAACTTCTCCTCATATTTGACCATGAAGAGTACCGCCAATTCAGGTGCAAATGGACAACCCATAGCCACTCCTTTAACTTGGAAATAGAATTCACCATTGAAGTTGAAGTAGTTCTTTTTAAGTGCGAAGTTAGCTAGTTTCATAATGAATTCAGTTGGGACTTTGGGATTTTGTCTGGTTTCTAGGTATGATTGAATTACAGAAAGGCCTTCATCCTGAGGTATTTGTGTATATAGTGAAACCACATCAAGTGTTACTAGGTGGTGCGATTCTGAGACGAAATCAATGGATTGCAATTTGTTGATCAAGTCTGTTGTGTCTGCTAGAAAAGATGGTACTTCAACTATAAAAGGTTTTAAGAAATAGTACACAAATTTTGAGATGGGTTCCAATAGGGAATCACAGCCAGAGATGATTGGTCTGCCGGGTGGTGTCGTTTCACTTTTATGGATCTTTGAGAGGACGTAGAACAGAGGAGTCCTCGGATTTTTGTTTCAAAGAAATTCGAATTCTTTTTTTGAAAGGAAACCTTCTTCTAGACCTTCAGTGAGAATTGGAAAAAGAATATTTTGGAGTTCTAGAGTTGGATCTTTATTTATTTTCCTGTAGCATTGGATATCTTCCAGTTGCCTGGTGACCTCCCTTATATAGTCTTCTTTGTCTAGAATGACTTTTGACCCACCTTTGTCAGCCTGCTTGATTATAATATAAGTGTCTTTTTGGAGTTTATAAAGGGCTTCAGTTTGAGATTTTGTTGTATTGAATTTGACCCATTTTCTATTGTTTTCCATGTCAGATATGGCTGAAAGTAGGGTTTTTTCCAAAATGATTACTTCCTTTGGGATTTTGTTAGCAGGTGGACAGAAGGTAGATTTCTTTTTTAGACCAGTGTCGTTTTGAGTCTCAGTAGGTGGGTTGAGCGAAAAGAAAGTCTTAAGTTTTATTTTTCTACAGAATTCGATTGTCTCTGTTTTCAGTCTTGTAAAATCAGTATGTTTTGCAGGAACAAAAGATAATCCTTTCTCTAGGATGCTTTTTTCATCTTCAGTTAGAGTTCTTTTAGATAAGTTGTAAACTAATGATGGATCTAGTTTTTGTAGTTCTGTCGTCTGGTTGTCATCTCCCATGGTTGTGTGTTGAATCGTACTCTTCCTCTTGACCGTTGCTGGCCTCTCCCTAAAAAAGGAGTTTGTTGTTGTGGGCGTTGAAGGTTACCACGTTGGTTACTGTTTTTGTACCTATTCTCTAGTTCTCCTTCACTGCCACTGGATGAGGAGGATGTCTCCGAGAAGGTGATGAAATTTTTTGAGGATCGACCCTGATATGTTGGAAGATATCTACGAGATTCTGGTTGTGAATAGAAATCCGTTTGTAGGTATGGGTAAATCTTTAACAAGGAAAAGTTGCGTTTGTCTTTCTCAAAATTAAATGTTTTTTGGTTAACCGTGTAGTCTTTGAATTCAAGGATCTCTTTCTCAACTTTATCCAGTAATGTTTTTGAATCAGTGATTGTCTGACTTGACTTGATTTGTATTCCCAAAGTTTCAATCTCTTCTAGTTGTTTTTTGGAGATGCGTTGAGCGGTTTCCACTGTAAGGACCATCACGTCTCTGCTACATTTGGTCTCTATTAGGCTATAGCCTTTTTTAGAGATTGGGTCTTCTGTAAAAATGACCGGAATGTTTTTGATTTGAAGTCCGCCGGGAATCGTACCGGTTTTGAGATGTTGTATTAGAAAGTGACCATGTAAATCGGTCCGGATTTGTTTCTTTTTTAATCTTAGGAGTTTATCAGATTCGTTCTGTTGCTGAGCCGTTGTGCTCAGTGAGGCGGATGCAAAGAGGGGAGGGGCATCCAACAGGTTTTTGATATGTTCTTCAGTGTATGCAAATGTATCACTTTCAGACATCCTTTCACACAAACTGAAAATCATTTTCAGTAAAAAGGGGCATGGCCTCGTACCAGCTCTCAGCAATCCCACTTTGTGGGGCTTATTGGAGGTTCCTGATGGCCTAGTTGGCCCATAGGGACCCTCACTAGCAACAGGGACCTAATCCCCCAACGCAGAGCGCAACAGGAGGTGCATTTGCAGAGTCATGCAGGGAGGGGGCGGGGCCTCCAGCAAGTTGCTGTTTTAAAAAATATATATTTTAAGAAGGGGAGCTGTGTGGCCTCCGTTCTCTTGACCCTTTTGGGCCCTGGGGATCCCATTCCCTGGGACCTAAGCCATTAATTTTATTATTCATAAGAAGGGGGGTGCAAGGCCCCCAACCTGAGGCCGATTACGGCACAAGGGACCCTATCACCCAGGGCTAGGCCTTTCCTTTTTTTGTTTTACAGGGGAGGGGGGCTGTGGGGCACCCCTACCCAGGCCGTTTTCGGCCCCAGGGACCCCATCCCCCGGGGCTTGCCCAGCCTTTCTTTTTTTTTACATTTTTGGAGGGGGCCATGTGGCCCCCCTCCTGAGGCCAATTTAAATAAGGCCGGGCTCCAGGGATGGTGTCCCCAGGGCCCGACCTTATTTATTTTAACAAAATTACAAAAGGGAGGGGAGCCGCATGGCCCCTCTTCCCAGGGTCACTTTGGGCCCTGGGGACTCCATCCCAAGGGCCTGGCCTCCTTGATGAGTACCACCGGGGGAGCCACAATGCCCCCGCGGTCCCTGCTGGCTCCCCTCCTTCCGCGGAACCGGCATTGCTTTTGGACAAGGGGAGCTGCTGACATGCAGCTCCCCTTGTCCAAAAGCAATCTGATTTACTTCTTGGAAGGCTCTCGCCTCCAAGAAGCAAAGCAGTGTTTGCTGGGGCAGGAGCCGTGCTTCTACCCTGCCATAGAAAATGGCACTGTCCCGTGGGTGAGCACCCCGGGGCATTGCAGGAGCCGGCCCTGGGGGATGGCGGTCCCAAGGGCCAAGCAGGGCTCCAAGAGAGGGACCCCCATGCATTTTTTTGTTAATGAGCCCCAGGGAGGTAGTGGTCCCTTGGGCTGTGGGGGGCCACAAGCCCCTGCGCATAATAAATAAAGCCCTGGGGAGGTGGTGGGTGTTATAGTTAGGACCCTGTTTCTATGCCAATATCTTCAGGGCTGTTAGGAGCTGACCTTAGCAGGGCATTAGTTTTGAAAATGTCATGAAAATTCACCAGTCTTGAAGGTTTCTGGGTGATTTGTCAAGTGGGGTCCAAGAAAAAAGGGGGTCCATGGAATGTTTTGTCGCAGCTACAGCCCGAACTGCTGAACAGAGTTACACTAAATTCGGCAGAGAGGTAGGTCTTGGTCCAAAGGGCACTCTTTGCTTTAAATGGCAAAAATCGTTCAGTAGTTCCTGAGAAATTCATAATTAAAAAAATATTAGCATCTGGTGACCACGGTGGACCTGCGAACTCTCCAGAGCACAAGCTGACTTCTGATTGGCTGCCAACACTTCAAACTAGGAAGTTTTGGCAGCCATCTTGTGACTCGGTTCAACCAAAGTGAAAAAAAGAAGAAAAGGGGGCAGGGTAGAAACACCCTGACCCTCTAGTCCTGCTCAAGGGGTCCCACAGGGAGCCCAAGGGACCCTAAAAGTATTTTTTCTTTTTTTAAATCAGCGGGATTCGCATAGGGTTTGCCAATCCTGCCCAAAAAATTTAAAAAATGAAGAGCAGTCTCCGGCACTTCGTTTCTTTTAAGCCCCTGGGTGGGCCAGGTCCAGGGGCAATGGTTTATTATTATGCAGGGGCCCCCGCAGCCTCAGAAAGTGCCGCCTCCCCAGAGATTTTTTTGAAAAAATAAGTGTGGGGGCTCCTGACCCCACGCTGCCACGGGGACCGCCACCTCCTCAGGGTTTTTAAAATAATGGGCTGGGGGGTCTCGCGGGCCCCCCAAGCCCTGGAGACAGCCACCTCCCCGGGACTTTATCAATTGGCTGGGGGGCCTCATGGGCCCTCCCCAGGGTTTAAATGTTTATAAAGACGTGTGGTGGGGCTCCTGCCCCTCCCCACACTGTCTTGGGGACCACCAGCTGCCCGGGGCAAACTTAAAATGAGGGTGGGGGTCCGTAGCGGACCCTCGGACCTGGAGACTATCACCTCTTCTGAGCTTAAAACATGCATGGAGGGGGGTAGCATGGACCCCCTACTGGAGCCCTCCATGGCCCTGGGCCAGCTCCAGCAATGTCCCAGGGGTGCCCACCTCTGGGACAATGCAGTTTGCCATGGCAGGGTAGGAGCACTACTCCTGCCCTGTCATAGCAAACTCTGCTTTGCTTCATGGGAGCGAGAGAAGGAAAACTGGATGTTAGCAGCTCGCCTTGTCCAAAAGCAAGGCCGGCTCCTGCAGGAGGCGGGGAGCAAGCAGGAAACTCGGGGCAGTGGGGCTCCCCCAGCAGTCCCCAACAAGAGGGCATACCTCAGGCCATGGGGTCCCTGGGATGGACATTGAATAATAGGACTGGAGGACATTTTTTTTTCTCTCATGTTTGGAGTCGTGACCCCATCGTGGCTCTCAGTGCGGCCCCCCGTGTAATGTTGTGAATGATTCACCGATCCACCTCAAATAAATAAATAAATGAATAGTATATCATTTAGAAGGTAGTGTTGGATTTGTGACCTTTTTTTATAAAGTTAAAGCGATTGAAGTTATTAATCACAAATGAAATTTGATAGTTATTAATAATAAAAAAAAATAATAATTTAAAGTTAAACATGAAGAGTGTAATGTGTTGTAGTACATTGAATTCCTGCTTTTGTTTTGCTGATTCACGACGGGTTTGGGAACCCCGAAAAAAATAAAGAGTTTGTATGTTTTAAAAAAAAAAAGATTTATTGTTGGGTTATAGGGTGGCTCTAAAAAAGCGCCCTTGTTTTCATTATGACTCCCAGTTTAAGTTTGTTGAGAAATACTGTGTTCCCTTCTTCTGTGAAGGGAACTCCATCACTACTGTAGATGTCATGCATATCAAAATGTAGATTGTTTTTATAGATGGGGCCTGTCCTATGGTCTCAGAGGTAAGCAGAAACAGCTTTATTGACATTTTTCCTAGCTTTCTCAAACCGTGAAGAGAAATGATTTGACCACTTCCATTTCTGTCTTTGGCATATATTAGAGTATACAAAAACAGTTTGAGGGTAAAGCAACCCTCAATTGTGAAAAGGTATCTTTCATTAGCATTTACAGACCTACCCCAGTCAATGTGCCTAGGTCCTTGCCACCACAGTCACAATCATGAGGTCAGGGGGTTGGAGATCCAAAAAGGTTTTAACCAAACGCAACTGGTGCCGCTTTAATCCTCTCTGTGCAATCTATTTTAGATCCATATTTTGCAAACCTAGGTATTTTTCAATACCTCTGTGTTCAGCATACTGTTTGCACCAGAAAACATAGCTGTGCCCTACAAGCCACACTGTAAGCATCTTGAAGGGATGTCTAGAAGGAATGAAATATTTCTGTAGCGGCTGTAGTCAGTTGGTAGAATGACTGGTATCTAAAATGGTGGAAAAGATGCTATTTTTGAAAAAGCTGATTAGTGATTGGCTGTTCAGCAACATTGTGCACTCAAAAATAGGATGCATGTTTCTTTTCTGAGGAATCATGTTTCTGATTGGTTATTAAAACCTTTTGGAAAAGGTACAGTAGATAGGATAAGGTAATATTTTGCAAAAGTCAACCACACCTGCTATTTGCATTTGTTAGCTAGTGTGCTGAACTTGAAAATGTGATGAACTTGTGACCTGCCAGTACAGTTGAATGTTGCAGAAACTGTTACAATGGAAACTAGGATTATGAAAAATGAGGGAAGGGTTAAAGTGTAACTGTGGATTTAAAATGTGAATTGGAAACTTAAATATAAGTGATATGTTAATAAATTAAGCTTTTCTAAGTCAGTAGTATGTGTAGATATACTGTGTTGTTAAAATAAAATACTACTATGATGAGAAATAGGTTTTTGAACTCCCGTAAGGGTTCGCGGCTCCATCGCATTGCTTAACAGAGGCATCGCAGTGGAGTCACGACTCCAGAGATTACAGAACCAGTTTGGGCACTTTCAGAGGACAGTTAGAAAGGGTTAATATGTCTTACCAATAGAAATGTGTTTCACAATTTGAAATAATGTAAGAAGCAATGGGATTTGTTACTTACATTTATTTGTGTGAAGAAAGAGAGGGAAAGTTTGCTATTACTGGTTTTACTTTGTTGAGAGTGCTATATTACTTTTATTGTGTGAAAATCTTTAATGAGTTTCTGATAGTTGATAACCGCAATACTATTTCAAAGTTGAGTTACAAATTTGTAAGGTGTTTATGTGTTATGCAGTAGTGCTTCACTGTTTGTAGTAATATTTCTAGATTTGAAAAGAATTATTTTCAAACTTTGTAACTTATTAGAGAAGTATGATGTTTGAAATACGTTATGAAATGTACAGACGTGTATTGTAGTTTGTTTTATTGTAATGAAATGACGATTTACATAGTTTGTGCATAGTAATGTGTACATTGGTAGATGGAATCGTGATTATGGTAGTTTGCATGTGTCTGTTCAAAGGTGCAGATGAAGTAGGCCGTATCATTTTAGGTGTCTCTTTGAAATGGGAAGTGCAGTCTGTGAAGTTTCAAATTCTGCATGGTCTTGTGACTGAGGTATGTCTCTACTTGCAGATGTATTTGGCATATGTGTTATGCATCTGAACATGTTAGATGTATAAAAAGAGGTATACATCTATTTGTATGTTTTGTTATAAATATTAACAGTAGCAAAATGTACAGACAGAAGCATGCATACTTTCGACAATATGGTGAAACTTATAAAATAAATATATGAAGGGTTGCTTGATTATATTTGGCTAGGCCCAACACTGTAAGTAGTCATAGAATAGTGAAGCTGCAAGAGAAAAGTGAGGTTTCAGACATGTTGGCAGAGGGATTACGGACTTTCTCTGTTTTCCAGATAATACAGAATCTCCACACAGTGGCTCAAATACAGCGAAGCAAAACGTAAAACACAACAATGCCTAGAAAAGGGTTTTATTTTACAAAATGCAAAGACCCTCTTTTTAGAATAAGGCTTAGGGTTTTATTTCTGCAATGCTCTCTAACAGAAAGGCTTTCCCAGATGCCAAAATGAACCACAATAATAGCACACTTGGTAAATGCAACAGTTAAATGCATGAATGTGAATGAATGTGAAATACAAGCAGCAAATACTATGAGATAAAACCCAAGCAAATTTACTGGATGTCCTGCAAAAGATAAGAAAGGTATATACACTGAATAGTTCAAATGATTACTTTGGATGTGCACTCTGACTCATTTACACATCACAAAGAAAACATCTCAGATGATCAAAGCCACTAGCCACACATCACAATGGTAATAATCAAAACTCAAACACCTCAAATGACCACAGCCACTGGAACCACGCATCACAAATGGCACTAGTCAGAAACAAGTCACCTCACCCGATCGTTCACTCGTCAACCTTGACAAACATTTGTTAAAAGTGGAGCCCATAGATCTTGATTATCTAAGAATAAATCTATAGGAACTCCATCCGGTCCTGGAGCCTTTGCTCATTTACATTGATTTAAAGCATGTTTTGTTTCAATAAGTGGAAAGCTGACGGGAGTTTCATCAGTTTCCAAAACATGGGGAAAAGATTGAGGGGTTGTCATATCATCCGTTCCAAAGAGGGCTTCAAAATGTGTCACCCATGCCTCTTGGTCAACATTATTATCTGTAGTCTTAGCCTGCTCATGCTTTAAAAACTGGGCATTAATCAAAGACCAGAAAGCTTGTGAACTTTTTAGTATAGCAGCCTTTTGCAAGTTTTGCCACAACTCTTCTTTTAAAAACCTCAGCCTAGTGGTCCTTGCATTTCTGTAGGCTTGACGCAAGCCTTTTACCAGTAATGTATCCCGCGGTCTGGCCTTCAAAGCTACATGCAGACTCTTAAGGGTTTTATGACAATTGTTATCGAACCAACTACATATTTTAAGTTGCCCATTCCGGATCACACGGGTTAAATTATTTTTAACATCAGTTAAAATCAAATCAAAATCCAGGAGCATTTTGTCATGCAAATCCAAGTCTAGACAGCAGATTATTTCCCCATAGCATTTAGAGACTAAATTTGCCAAAAAGCTCCCCGTGTCCACCTTTTCCCACTTTAAAACGATACCGTTCTCTCTTGCGATCACAGGATTTATAGGGAGTTTATATGGATACTCAATTACCTTAGTGTTTTGCATGCAGAAAGTTACTGCAGCATGGTCACTAAAAGAATAAAACGAGATCTTAAAATGAGAGAAAAGGCCTATCATTGCATCAGAAACCAAAACATAATCAAGGGTAGAAGACGTAAAATGATTTAAGAAAGTACGTTCAAATTGACCAGTTAAGTTCTCAACAACATTTTAAAAAGCAAGATTATTTATCATTACTAATCAGTTTAGGGTATTCCCATATTCAGTATGACAGAAATGGGGGACACAGTCTCCTTCCTCATCCTGTATTCCACAAATTAATGCATTAAGCTTATCACAAGGGTGAGCATTAAAATCCCCAAACCAAATTATATTACAGGGTTTACTGGATTTATCCTGTAACTCAGTAACATCTCTTTCCAGCGTAGCCAACACCACTGGTTGGTTACTTCCAAAAATATTATTGTAATAATTAATAAAAAGCCAGCAATAATCCAGAGAATGTTCAATTAAAATAATATGCTAATAAGGCGAATCATTCAAAAATGCCTTCACCTTAAACGGTAAAGTATTAGAGAACAATGTCAGAAGATCGCCCTTAGCCCGACTAGCAGATGACGGAGCAGCTGCAGTATAAAAGGAGCGATACCCATTCAGATATATTGGGACCCTTTCCCAGGTCTCTTGGAGGCACACTATATCACTGGAAGTCAACAAGGAAAGCCAATCATTATTAGACCGATATGAAACCGGTAGAGTTCCCTCGAAATGTCAGGCACTGAGACAGGTTCAAACTGTTTTTGTGCCTGACTAAGGTCACTGGAGAAGTGACCGAAGTGGTAGTGGGCAAAGGAGACCTTTTATGCAAATCGAGAGGAACATTCCCACTGGTGGACATAGTCTGAAGATCCAGTCAATCACAGACAGAGAGGCCTTCTAATGTGGCATATCTATTTTTTAAGGGAAGTGGGGGAACTAAAGTAGAGGGAGGTTGATTGAGTAGGTGTCGGGGAGGCCTACAGGTGATTTGCCGACTAAAATGGGGCAACTGTGACAGCTGAGGGATAGAATGAGGTTCATAAAAGAAACCCAAAGGTAAAACAAATAACTCAGAATAAAATGAAGACATGTTTGGAAGAATTGACAATAAATTGCCCACTACAAGGGAACTATCAAAATTTACTACGATACAATCACCTTTGATAGTTTTAGGGGCTCTCCCTACCCAGGATACCCTCCTCGCCATGATGATATTTCGATGAACATTAAAATTTTCACCTAGGCATTTAGATAACGAATGATGGGATTTATTCATAAGCTGCTCCGTATTTTCTAGTGTATTGGGGTTGAGTTCTGGGACGTTAACTAAAACCATAACATAGGGACAGGCAGCTGGAGGAAGATCTAATGTTAACTTAGGCTTCCTAAGTTCATCTTGATACTGAGAAACTCCCCTATTTGAGCCTAAATAATGTAACCCTCCCTGTAGCCCAAATCGCAGGTATAGGTCTAATAGAGCATGGGAGAGTAATGGCAGAAATAGCGTATATTTGTTGTTCGCCATACAACCTTGAGCGACCAATATTCTCAAGATTACCTTGTAGCTGTATCTGCATTTGGGACCTATCATTAGCTCTCAAGTTATTAGCAGAAGTAGAGTCACGGATGAAGCCAGAAGGAACAGAAGAAAGCCCAGTAGTTTGGTGTTGGGCAGTGTTTCCCATCCCATCAATGACAGCATTAGACCTTACAAGAGGGTCTATGCTTAGCTGGGAGTTAGATCTAGCTACATCAGTTATTGCAGTGATATTGGGAGGGTAGTGATTTGTAAGATAAGAGGTCTCCAGAGCTGTTAATTTTTCCTCTATTTGAGACAATTTGTACAGTACCGGATTCAACAAAACAGTCATCATAGTTTCTCGAGTGACGCCAAATGTCTTGCTCCGCCTTTCAGATAATACAGAATCTCCCACACGGTGGCTCAAACATGGTGAAGCAAAACGTAAAACACAACAATGCCTAGAAAAGGTTTTTATTTTATAAAATACAAAGACTCTCTTGCATTTATTCCTGCAATGCTCTCTAACAGAAAGGCTTTTCCAGATGCCAAAATGAACAACATTGAAATATATGGAGATATATATTTATATGCAAGCAATAATAACACACTTGGTAAATGCAACAGTTAAATGCATGAATATGAAATACAAGCGGCAAATAATATGAGATAAAACTCAAGCAAATATACTGGATTTCCTGCAAGAGATAAGAAAGATATATACACTGAATACTTCAAATGATTACTTTGGATGTGCACTCTGACTCATTTACACATCACAAAGAAAACATCTCAGGTTATCAAAGCCACTAGCCACACATAACAATGGCAATATTCAAAACTCAAACACATCAAAATGATCACAGCCACTGGAACCACGCATCACAATGGCACTAGTCAGAAACAAGTCACCTCACCCGATCGTTTACTCAACAGCCTTGCTAACTCAAGCTGGGGGGTCCGTTCACAGCTGGGCTTGGACTCTCGACCAGGACTTAAGTTCCGTTTGTCCTACAGCAGTACGTCTACTTCGTAAATGAGCTCCTAACGTTGGTTGTAAACAACCCTCAGCTTTATAGTCTCAAAACACACACTAGAAGGTTTGAGAGTCTTCCCCTCTGCGCCAAGGAAACTTACTGGAACTGCCCAGCTTCCAGTCAAGCATTCCACGGCAGGAAAGAGTTCCTACGTTCCCTCTACTCTCTTGCATGTTCCAGCCTTTATCTTGATGGAGCTCATGAAAGCCTTCCGGGGTACATTAAACAATCTCTCACAAAACAATCCTTGAATGTGATTAACTCAAATAACTTGCATGCGTGTCTGTGCACACAGAGAACCTGAAGCAAGGTAGAGTCCAAATTCAGGATGACATGAGGCCATGTCAAAGCCAAAAGTAAGAACTTCATAATTCTTCCCAATGTACAACGTAATGCACATTTATGCACCACTGCTTATAGCATCACATACTTCATCTCTCAATGTACAACGCAGTGCATATGTTTGCACCACTGCTCATAAAACTGCACTTTGAGACCAAAAAGTAGATTCCACACCTCTCTCTCTCTTTCTCTCTCTCTGTCTCTCTCTCTCTCTCTCTGATGCTTTCAAATGCACATCCCACACGTTCTGTTCTTGGCAAGCTGTTCTACTGTGTCAGCTCCCACTGCAAGATTACACGAAAGAAACCTTCAATAGAAACAGGGCATATGCAGGACGTCATACATTTAGGCTAGGATAAAATAACACAACAAAGTCAATTAAAATGATGGTAGTCAAAGATCATCACAGGGTGTCAGACCACCAGAGTGCCTCTAGCACTACAATTACTGATTCAAGTAGTTTGTATGAGTCTGGTGAATGGTACAGTTGAAGTATGCCACATAATTGTAAGTGTGTTCTTGAAATGAGAACTGCAGTATGTTACGTTTTAAGGTCTGCATGGTTTTCTGACCGGGGTATGTCTGTACTTGCACATATATTCCCACATGTGTTATGCATCTAAAAAGGACACTAGTGAAAGGTACAGACATATGCATGCATGCTTTTAGGAATATGGCTAGGTCCAACACTCTCAGTAGTCGCTGAATACTGATGCTGCAGAATACAAGTGAAGTTTAAGATATGTTAGGTGATTAGAGAATGTTGTTTGAGTCTGTGAAAAAGTACACTTGAAAAAAGCTGCTTAAATGTAGGTGTCTCTTTTAAATGGGAAATGGAGTCTGAGAAGTTCAACGTCCTTTATGGTCTTGTGACTGAGGTATGTCTCTATTTGCACATGTTTTCTGACATGTGTTATGCCTATGAAGATGGTAGAGGTATAAAAAAAGGTATACATCTATTTGTATGTTTCTTTTATATATGATGCCAGTAGGAAAAGATACAGACACATGCATGCTTGCTTTCTAGGATATAGTGAGAGTTACAATACACACATGCACAGGGTTGCTGCTTTATATTTGGCTAGGCCCAACATTTTCGGTAGTTGCTGAATAGTGAAGTAAGGTTTAAGATATGGTGCTAGAGGGAGTAGTGATTAGGCAACCTTGTATGAGTCTGTGAAAAAGTACACTTGAAAAGTGCTGTTTAAATTTAGGGGTCTCTTTCAAATGAGAAGTGGAGTCTGACAAGTTTAAATGCCTTTATGGTTTTGTGACTAAGGTATATCTCTACTTGTACATGTGTTATGACATGTGCTATGAGTATGAAGATGGTAGAGGTATAACACGCAGGTATACATATATTTGTATGTTACTTTTATATATGACGTCACTAGTAAAAGGTACAGACACATGCATGCATGCGTTTATGAGTATAGAGAGACTTATAACAGACACATTGAAAAAGTTGATTCCTTGTATTTGGAAAGGCCCAACACTCTCAGTAGTTGCTGAATAGTGAAGCTGCAGCACAAAAGTGAGGTTTAAGATATGTTGGTAGAGGGATTAGTGATTAGGTTAACTCATATCAGTCTATAGAAAGGTACACTTCAAATATGCCACATAAATGTAGGTGACTCCTTGAAATTGGAAGTGCAGTCTGTCAAGTTTAAGGGACTTTATAGTCTTATGACTGAGGTATGTCTCTACTTGCACATGTACTCTTACACACGTTATGCCTAAGAAGATGGCAGAGGTA
Organism: Triturus cristatus; assembly: GCF_964204655.1. Classification (NCBI taxonomy): domain Eukaryota; kingdom Metazoa; phylum Chordata; class Amphibia; order Caudata; family Salamandridae; genus Triturus; species Triturus cristatus. Next base: position 574,786,929 of record NC_140595.1, on the reverse strand, counting down.
TAAAACTCAAGTATACATGTATTTGTATGTTTCTTTTATATATGATGCCACTAGGAAAAGGTAGAGACACATGCACGCATGGTTTCTGGAATATTGTGGGAGTTACAATACACACATGCAAAGGGTTGCTGCTTTATATTTGGCTAGGCCCAACACTCTCAGAAGTCGCTGAATAGTGATGCTGTAGCACAAAAGTGGGGTTTTAAATAAATAGGCAGAGGGATTAGTGACTAGGCTACCTCGTATGAGTCTGTGAAATGGTACAATTGAACTACACTGCATACATTTAGATGTGTCTTTGAAATGGGAAATGCAGTTTAAAGGACTTCTTAGTCTTGTGAGTGAGGTATGTCTCTACTTGCATATATATTTTCATACGTATAATGCATGTGAATATGGTACATGTGTGTAACATATATATATATACATATATTATCTACTGGCGGTCGCCAGTAGATAGTTATAGTTAGGACCGTGTTTCCATAGAAAATCTGAAAATTCTATTTTGAATAACTTTGGCGCCGGTTGACGAATCCTCGCGAAATTTTCAAAACTAATGGGGCGCTCTGCTCAGCTCCTACCCTGAAAGTCTCGGGGTGATTCGTCAAGCGGGGGCCGAGAAAAAGGGGGGTCCCAAAACGCGTTTTCCCCATGCATTTTCGCATAGGACCTTTAGACACAGCTATAGCCCGAACGGCTGAATAGAATTACTTGAAATGTGGCAGAGAGGTAGCCATAAGGTCAAGGAAGTGCCTTTCGCAGGTCTGGTGTAAATATGTTCAGTATTTCCTGAGAAAATAGCATTTAAAAGCATATCAATATCTATACGCACGCAGGGTGCGCACAGTGCAAGCCCTGTGCGCGCACCCTGCCATGCGCGAGCGTAATTCTGATTGGTTGTTAGATGTCAGTAAACATTCGAATCGGTCGAAATCAGGAAGTGTCGGCCGCCATTTTGTCTGTCGCACTGAAAAGGAAAGGTGGAGAACGTGAATAGGGGGCAGAGTAGGGAGTTCTTGACCCCCTAGCCATTGTCAGGGGGTCACAGTAGGACCACGAAGGTCCAAAAAAAAAGATTTTAATTTTTTTTAAAAACATCGCGAGGTGCGCGCACCCAGCGCGCACCCAAAAAAAACCATTAAAAAAATAGAATTAAAAATCACGTTTAAGTGTTTAGATATTAGGTGGCTCTAAAAAGAGCCCTTGTGTTCATTGAGTGTTTTTTGGTACCTACAAGTAAGTACCGATGCAGAGTCTAAAGTTCGAGAGGAAGACTCTGTTCCCTTCATCATTGAAATGTACACCGTCTCCTCTATAAATGGCTTGCATGTTGTAATGCAAGTTGTTGTGGTATATAGAACCCATACCATAGTCTCTGAGGAAAGCAGAAACAGACTTATTGACGTGCTTTCTTGCTTTGTCAATTTGCGGACAAAATTGGTTGGACCAGTTCCACTTTTGCCTTTGGTATATATTAGAATATACAAAGGCAGTTTGTGGAAAAAGTGACATCAACAGAAAGGTGTCCTTAATAAGCATTTCCAGACCTACCCCAGTTAAAGTGCCTAGGTCATTACCACCACAGTGCACAATAATAAGGTTAGGCTGTGGGAGATGTAGAAAGGTTTTCACCAAAGGCATTAATTGGTGCCACTTTAACCCTCTCTGACCAATCCATTTAATGTCTACATTTGGCAAAGCAAGGTCTTTGAAAATACCTCTTTTTTCTGCATACTTTTCACTCCAGAAGACATAGCTATGACCTACAATCCACACTGTGAACATCTTCCAAGGAGAACAGGATGCACTCAGGAGGTGTCTTTCAGTAGAATGGCAATATGAAAAGAAAGACAGTTGAAAAATGGAGGCATACATACTTTTTTTTAATAAAAAGAACTCATTGGCTGATTCAAACCATTTTACAGTTAAAACTAGGCTGTATGTTTACATTTTTAAAAGCATGTTTTGGATTGGTACAGAAAAATGTGTTCCCACTGAACATTACTTTGGATTTGCTGTTAGGTTTGAAAAGTCAAGCACTCTTGCTCTTTGGATTTGAAACATTGTGTGCTGAACTTCTGACCTCTCTGCTCACACCTGTGTTCCATGAGCTGTTGCTATGGTAGCAGGCAGAAGTCATGTTGGGGGAAGGGATGATTTGGAAAGGGGTTGAAAGTTGCAACCAATAGAAATGTGTGATTCCATTTGAAAAAAATGTGGGAAGCACTGTGATTTTACATTAACATGTATATGTGGGAAAAAAGAGAGGGAAAAATTGCCATTTACTGGTTGTGGAGAGAGGAGAGAGGTGTACAATTCTGAGATTCTGGCTCTGATAATCTGCTGTTTGAGTGCCACATTTCTTTCTCAACTAATTAATTTTAAAGGTGAGTTATGAGTTTGAGAGGGGAAGTATGTGGTGTATTTTGATATAAATAATAGAATTGTCATTCTTGTTTTAAAGTTGTGTTTTACATTTTGTGAATTAGGAGAAATTTAACTGTCTTGAACTAGTAAGATATTATGAAGTATGTCTTCAATGTAAGTTAAGGTGTACTGGTATCACTGAGGAATACTGTTTTGTGCCTAGAATCACATAATGAGTCTGTCTGCACACAGGATTTGTTGTCAGAGATTTAATTTGTGTTGCTGTTGTTCTGTTAGCCTTGCACTCGCAGAAAAGCGGCAGTTTGTTTGCTTAACCCCTTCGGCGCTCATGACGGAACGGTTCCGTCATGAGCGTCGGTTGAGCTGTGCTCATGACGGAACCGTTCCGTCATGACCACGCCCGCGCAAGCAGCGCTCAGCACAGCGGGGGAATCCGCCCCGCATGGAAGGGGTTAAAGTGTGATGGTTAGCATTCAGCAGAAATAAGTTACTCACAAAAAAGAGGCAAATGCAAACACATTTGAAAATTGCATGGTACATTTTCCTACCACTTTAAAAGTGGTGTTTTACATTTTATGTTAAGGAAGATATGTAAGTGCCTTGAACATGTTAGATATTATGGAGTATGTATACACTATAAGTTAAGGTGTACTGGTATCACCCAGGAATACTGTTTTCTGCCTAGAATCACACCATGAGACAGTGTGCACACAGGAACTGTTATCAGAGATTTAATTTGTGTTGCTCTTGCTCTGTTACCCTTGCACTCGCAGGAAAGGGGCAGCTTTTTTTTGTAACACATGGTCATGGTCTCAAGGAGCTGTTAGGACATGTGCTCTTTTCTGCTTGTGTAAAATATAAGAAAAAAGTGCCAGGCTGTCACAGTAATTTTCACTTACTCCACCACAGTACTAAATGTGCTTTCAATTTGCAAAGAAAATATCGCTTTGTGCCTAGAATCACACCATGAGTCTGTGTGCACACAGGAATTGTTGTCAGAGATTTAATTTGTGTTGCTGTTGTTCTGTAAAACTTGCACTTTCAAGAAAGGGCCAGCTTGTTTTGTTCAAATGTGATGCTTAGCACTCAGCACAAATCACTATCTCACAAATGAGAGGCAAATGTTAACACATTTCAAATCAACAGGGTAGATGGTCCATCCACTCCTGCAATGGGTGAGGTAGTTCCTACATGTACAAAACTCTAATTAACCTTTACCAAAGATGTACTCTTACACGCATATCTGCAGTCTTCATGCACTTGTAAAAGTCTCCATGCAGATCTCTCTTGCACCTGACAATACACAGTCTCCAGAAACACACTGTTTGCACACATGCAGCAGCTTCTCCTACACTCCCATGCATAATACTCAGCTCTGTGTTGTATTTCAGATAGCAGTGTGTAACGCAAACACATTCAACGTCACCAAGGCTCATTTCCTTTGCTCTACTCTAATCACTCACCCTGTAAAACATGCTGATGGTCTCAAGTAGCTGTTAGGAGATGTGCTCTTTTTTGCCTCTCTAAAATGTAAGGGAAATGTGTCAGGCTGTCTCAGTAACTATCACTTGCTCCATCCACTGTACTAAATGTGCTTTCAAATTGCCAAAGGAAATATCGTTTTCTGCCTAGAATCACAGCATGAGTCTGTGTGGACAGAGGAATTGTTGTCAGAGATTTTATTTGTGTTGCTGTTGTTCTGTAAAACTTGCACTTTCAGGAAAGGGACAGCTTGTTTTGTTCAAATGTGTTGGTTAGTACTCAGCTATCGTTTTCTGCCTAGAATCAGAGCATGAGTCTGTGTGGACAGAGGAATTGTTGTCAGAGATTTTATTTGTGTTGCTGTTGTTCTGTAAAACTTGCACTTTCAGGAAAGGGCCAGCTTGTTTTGTTCAAATGTGTTGGTTAGTACTCAGCAGAAATCACTATCAGAAAAATGAGAGGCAAATGGTAACACATTTCAAATCAACAGGGTAGATTGTCCATCCACTCCTGCAATGGGTGAGGTAGTTCCTACATGTACAAAACTCTAATTAAGCTTGTGTTGTATTTCAGATAGCAGTGTGTAACGCAAACAGATTTAACGTCATCAAGGCTCATTTCCTTTGCTCTACTCTAATCACTCACCCTGTAACGCATGCTGATGGTCTCAAGTAGCTATTAGGACATGTGCTCTTTTTGCCTCTCTAAAATATAAGGGAAATGTGTCAGGCTGTCTCAGTAATTATCACTTGCTCCTCAACAGAAGTAAATGTGCTTTCAAATTGCCAAACAAATATCGTTTTCTGCCTAGAATCACACCATGAGTCTGTGTGCACACAGGAATTGTTGTCAGAGATTTAATTCATGTTTCTCTTGTTTTGTAAGACTTGGACTCGTAGGAAAGGATCAGCTCATGTGATAGGATTTGAAAAGTTGAAAAAAAAATTGTAATGAATTAAAATTACATAAAGGTATTTTTTTTAGTTTTTTGTAGGTATTGCTGAGCAACACTGAAACAATAGAAAGATGCCTATAAAGTCAAGAAAGAGAAAAGAAAAGAAACAACAACTATATTTGAAGACAACTGGTAAAAAAAAAATAGGAGGCGAAGCGTGTGTTGGAAAACAGAAAAAGTCTTCTGGTAAGCAAACTAAAGAATTTTTAAAAAATATCTTCCAAAAAAAAATAATTATCGAAAGATAAATTCAAACAGTGTTTCAAGTACAAAACAACAACAGTGTCGACAGCAAAAACAAAATGCTAATGTAGACTCAGAAGTAAGAAAGAGTGACTTAACACGGAAAATAGATTTTAAAAACATTCGTCGAAAAATGTTTCAAAGAAGAGTGATGTTAAATTTGCTAAAGGATGTGAAAAAATATAAGAAAAAAAACAAATTTTATAGGAAAAAGAAATTAATTGAAAATATTGTTACCAAGGCATTAGAAATATAAAAAAAACTATTCATTTTAATTCTGAACAGGATGCGTAGATTAGATAAATTACTCAATGCAATGAAGTCACAAAGCAAAAGGAAAAGAGAAGTAAAAAAAATAACTTTTGTAAAGTGTTCTTAGGAGAATGGAAGCATAGTTCAAGTACTGAACCATTTTTTAATGAAGAGAGTTATCTTCAAATAGTTTGTTGCATGCAGTTGACACCAATGGAAGAGCATATGAAGTTAAGGATGGTTGTGTAATGGAAAAGGAGAAAATGGTTCCAAGAAATGAGGAAGAAGTGATTGCTGATGAGGTTATGGGGAGACGTCCTAAAGCCCCAGTGTACACTTGGAATTGTAGTAGTATTTGTACTGTGCGTCAGGAATCTATTGATAAATTACGTGACTTTCTAAGAGAATATAGTAAAAAGAGTGTTAAACAGAAAATTAAGGTGCTTCTAAGACTAGATCCATGCAGAGTGAGAGAGAATACTGGTTTGCAAGGACATTCTCTGGCTTGTCTATCTAGGAAAGTGTGTCAAAGTATTTTTCACCATTTTAGGATGCTTGCTGTTCATCATACTGAAATGAGAAAGTTTGTGAGAACATTGTATTTTGCTAAAAGTCCAGCACTAAAGTTGAATGAGTTGAATAATGCTCTGTTCCGTGGATCTGTATCAGATGTAGTGAAGGTTACTGATGAGATTCAGTTTTGTTACTTTGGTCCAGAACAAGAAAGTGCAGAAAATGACACAGTTATTGATGAAAATGTAGAAGAGAATGTAGAACTTACTGTTAGTAAAAATTTTGAAGATGAAATGACAAAATTTGCTATCATCTCTAATGAAAGACCAAATATTGCTTGTATTTGTTGCCGGAGAAGCCATTACAAAATTCAAACAAGGAATGTTGATCTGTATAAAAAAAGTGAAAATGAAGATAATTATAAGTGGAAAGATTTTGCAACATGTATATTTCTGAAAAATTGTTTTGAATTGGGTGAAGATCAGCGTATTTGTAAATACTGTTATAACAAGTTAGAAGAAAATAGAATGCCAGAAATAGCTGTACATAATAAATTAGAATTGGTTGAAATTCCTCCAGAGCTTTTGGATTTAAATACGTATGAGTCTATACTTATTCAATGTGTCCATCCGTTTCAGACCATAGTGCGTATGGAGCCAAAAACAGGTAAATTACCACCTTCGGATTTAGAAAGAGTTTTAAAAGGAAGAGTTGTTTATTGGCCATTGGATTGGAAAAAAAATATGGAAACAATTGATGCAGATACTTTGGAAACTGAACCATTAGTTATTCTGGTTAATGGTATACCTATGAAGAATAAGAAAATTTGGCAGGAGCTGGTGGATGTACGAAAAGTACAAAGAGCAAATTTGTATTTGAAAAAAAATAATAAATGGTATGAAGCCATTTATATGGATGAAGATGAAGAAGAAATACTAGAAGACACAGGAATACCAACTGGGCAAATTGAAAAAGTGGAAAAGTCAAAAGAAGAAGAAATTTATGAACATTTCAGCATACATCCTCTTCATTCTAAAGAAGTTATGGGAAATGCTATTGATCTGTTTCAGATGAAAAAAGCAAAAGGAACTCCCGTGAGTGTATGGGAGGAGAGCTTGGAAGCTCGTTGTTTTCCCCAACTGTTTCCTACAGGAAAAGGTGGACGATATGATGAACATCCAGTACAAATTCCTGCTTCTGAGTATCGGACTACAAGATTATATGCAGAAGATCCCAGATTTCGTCAAAGTATTCCTTATTTGTTCCATCTTTTATTTGAAAGTGACTTGTCTGCACTATCTTATGCAGTAAATCACATTTTAAAAACTGGAGTACATCTACATAATGTGTCAGCAAAGGACTTTCTCAACAAAGTGCAACAGCGAGATGATCATTTGGAATCTCAATTGATCAATTTGATGGCTTGTCAGCGTGGAACTAATGAATATTGGTACCGACGCCATGGAGAATTGAAGTGTATGTTACGAAATTTAGGAACTCCTACATGGTTCCTTACCCTAAGCTGTGCTGAGTACGCTTGGGATGATCTTCTGGATTTTCTTCGAGAGGCAAATTCAAATATTGAAAACATCCAATACAAGACAGCAGGAGAATTGTGCTCATTAGACCCGGTTAATGTTTGCAGATATTTCAATCATAGATTTGAGGCTATGATGTCCTTCATCTGCAATAAAAAAAATCCACCTCTTGGAGAAGTTGTGGATTTCTTTTGGAGAAAAGAGTACCAAGCAAGATGTGCTCCACACATTCATATGCTGTTGTGGATCAAGGATGCCCCAAAATTTGGAACAGATGCTGATGAAGCAGTTTTATCTTTCATTGAAGGATATGCAACATGTGCTATACCTAAAACACAGAAGAGAAAAACTTAAAAGAGAAAGTTTTACGTTTCCAAAGTCATCGGTGTGGAAAATACTGTCGACGAAAGTACAAGAGTAAAGATAAATTCTACACAAAATATCGATTTGGATTTCCACGACCTGTTCTTTCAAAAGGAAGAGTAAACAGTTTTATGTCAGATGTGCGACATACTATTACAAGAAAATCGCCTAAGAATACCTACAACCTAAGAAGAAAAGAAGAGTCAAAATATATAAATGACTACAACCCAGTCATTTTATCCATGTGGAATGCTAACATGGATATACAGTATGTGGCTGACAATTCTATTGCTGTTGCTCGGTATGTCACATCTTACATCACTAAATCTGAGAAAATGGAATTGAAGGAAATGTGGGAACAGATTTCTCACGAGAAGACTGTCAGTAAGAAGCTATACAGTTTCAGTTTAAAGATGTTATCGCATCGAGAAATTGGATCCTACGAATGCTCAGATAGGTTATCATCTGCAAGCCTGTACTCGAAATCCAGAAGAATAATTTGGGTAAGTTTAGGCCTTGCAGGAATGCGAAATCGGGTACTGAAATCTATTCGATAAATTGAGTATTTAGCAGAGTTCGAACCAGAAAGTACAGACATTTTAAGAACAAACATGTTGGACACATATTACCCACAAAGAAGTCATCACCTTGAGAACATGTGTCTCTATGAAGTGCTGCAGAACTTCATTTTTAAACAGAATGCCACAGAAGATATCAACAATGGAAAATATAAAGTCAGTGGTGAGGAAGGATGTTTGGTGAAGCAAACAAAAGGAAGTTTGATTAATCACCGGAAGCTGAGTTGCGACACTCCTGACAAAAAGGAATTTTACTACTTGGCACTTTTGCAGCTGTTTAAACCATGGCGTTCAGAGGATGAACTACTTGGAGAATTCCAGAGTTATGAAGATTCCTTCAATGCTAGCAAAGACAGCATAGAATGCAGTGCTTTCTCAACTTATGTTCAAATGTTAAATGAAGAAATTGAACAAGAAGCAACAATTGCAGCTGAAGTAGCTAGAGACAGTTCTCAAGACAGTCAAAGTTCTGGGACATTTAGTCAAGATCCTCTAGGACAACCAATCCTAGAAAATGAAGCAGCAATAGCCATGAATGAAGTAGAAACAGCTATGAATCAAGCTCAGGAAAATGTAGACTTAACATATTTGGAGCAGCAACTGAATGAAGAACAAAAACAAATTTATGAAGAAGTCAGGAAAACAATTGATCACGGATTACTACATGAAAAGAAAGAGTGCTCATGCACATCTTTCGAACCAATGAGAATGTATGTAAGTGGACAAGCAGGAACTGGAAAAAGTTTCTTAATTAATGTAATTAGAAGCTACCTACAGAAGAAAATGGATTCCATTTTGTCTTGTGTTGTTACTGCTCCAACTGGGTTAGCAGCGTATAACATAAAAGGAGTTACATTACATCGTTTGCTAATGTTACCAGTAGAGCATGAGAATAAAATACAGTACCACAAACTAGCAGGAGAAGCATGCTTGGAAGTTTCAAGAGTATTGAAGAAATTGAAAGTACTCATTATTGATGAGGTAAGCATGGTATCAAACTTAATGCTTGCCTTTGTGCATTTAAGAATGCAGCAAATTCTGAAGACAGAGTATGACGTGTTATTTGGAGGAAAACACGTCATAGTTTTTGGGGATCTTTTGCAACTTACTCCAGTTAAAGGACAACCGGTATTCCATATTCCTACACATGAAGACACGAAAAAGTCGTTAGGAAGTATAGGCAATGTAAATATTTGGACATATTTTGAGTATAAGGAACTCATTACCAATATGAGGCAAGCCAATGATGAGAACTATGCAAGTATTCTGAAAGATATAAGAATTGGACTACTCACAGAACATGGCAGAAAAGCATTACAGAGTCGATTGCTGAGTAATTTGTTTACAACAGAAGAAATAGTTCCAGAGAAAATATACAAGAAAATTGCTGAAAAAAATACTGTAATCTGCTTAATGCCAACACTACATGAATGCTCTGTATTCAATCAAGAACTTTTGAAATTGGAAAATGAAGAGATCATAAAACTGGAAGCTGTGGATAAAATTCAACATGAACGAATAACTATTATATTGACAGGCAAATTGGTTACTAAATTGGATTCTCTGGAAAAAAACATTTCAAAAACAGCTGGTTTGGAAAAGAATCTTTATGTGTGTATGAACTGTAGAGTAATTTTAAGACGCAATTTGGATGTAGAAAAAGGTTTAGGGAATGGAGCTATGGGTAAAGTTGTGGGTTTTGTAAAGTACCAGAAAAAAGATGGAATTGAATTCTTAAAAATAAAATTTGATCAGATTGAAGAGGTTAAAGTGATTAGTCGTTGTTCAGTTCGTTTTTTGCAAGTGAAAGACTTATATGTACGTAGGAAGCAGTTTCCGATTTCTCTAGCATATGCTGTAACTATTCACAAGTCTCAAGGATTAACTGTTGATAGTGCTTTTGTAAACATTGGGTCTACTGTGTTCAAAGAAGGTATGGCATATGTTGCTTTGTCACGCGTGAAAAAATTATCTGGTTTATTCATGATAGACTTTGATGACTCAAAAGTAAGTGCTGATGCAAACTGTGTAAAGGAGTATAATAGATTAAGAAGAAGCTATGCTCCTCATTTAGGTCAGTATCCTGTGTTTGAAAAACGTGTTGTTTGTCGGAAAAGGAGATTTGAGGATATCTGTAATGAGGATGTACAGAAGAGAAAACAAAAAGATAGTGATGGGACTGCAAGCAAAAAGAAAAAGGATAGTGTGGAAGAAGTTGTTGGTTGTCATTTTGAAAATAGCTCTGGTGTCAACTGCTACGCAAATGTAGTGCTGAATGTTGTATTTTATCTTGAAACTTTGCAAGAGCAGATAATACTAAATCATGAAAAAAGATTCTGTTCTTTGCTGAGTCTCCTTTATGAGAAGCTGAGTAATGATAAAAATAAAATAGAAAGTGCTTCTGATGTTAGAAATCTTTTAGATGTATGTTCTGGATGTACACAGTTTACACAAAATGACCAGCAAGATGCACAGGAATTCTTGATGTATATCCTGATGTTATTGGAAGATGAATGAGTAGAAGTAGAAAATATGTTTGGTGTCTCTTATACATGGGAACATTGTTGTGATAACTGTATGAACACAAGCAGTAGTAATGTAGATTCTGAAAGGTTCATATATTTACCATTACCAGAAAGTAAAACAGTGACTTTTAGTAAATTAGTTAAAGATGCTAATCACAACATGGAATGTTCTAAATGTAAATCTGAAATGTTATCAACGTTATTTTTAAAGAAATATGGACGGTATGTAATTTTAATGGTACAACGTTGTAGAGCTGATGGAACAAAATTGGAAACTTTACTAAAGAAGTTTGTTGGCAACCAATTATCTATATCTGGAAAAAAATTTGTAGCAGTTGCAATAATTTTTCATCATGGTCCTTCTATAACTTCTGGTCATTACACAGTTTATCTTAAATGTGAAAAAGGATGGACACTGTGTAATGATTCTCAATTGATTTTCAAGCAACGTTTGCCTTATGATTTACCCAATTGTTACTTAATTTTTCTGAAACCCAAATTTTAAATACTAACATCATCATCGGAAGAAAGCATTATTAAAATTTAAAAGGATTACAATTGGATATTTCACTCAAAAGGGATTTTAAACTTACCATTTGGCCTCAAGGAAAGGTAAAACAAACAATTGTGGACTTCTTTGACAGATATTATTTTGGAAAATGTTCTTTTGCAACAAGGTTTACAGACGTTATTTCTTGAAAATTGTTATTGTTCTTAAAAGGTATTTTTGACATTTCTATTAAGGTATGTTTTAGTGAGGATACATTTGGGGCTTTTTTAAACAATCTTTCAGATTGTTTTTTTTTTGCCCGCTGTTAAATGATGAATACAATTGATTTCACTATTTTCAGTGAAAATCAAAACATTCTGAAAACAGCAAAAAAGGGCAAAAAATTGCTTTGCTAAATATGAAAAAACATGTACTGTTTAATAAAGTGTATTGTTGAATATTAATACATGTTTTCTTTTTTTCAGAACTAGAAAGAAAATTTAGAAGATGTAATTCAGTTTTCTTTGCAATTAAATAAAAACATTTAATTCTAAATTATTTATTTTGATGGTCAGGTAAGTTGAACATATCTGTATGTGTCACTGCTTTCGTTTCATGCTTCCTTTTCTTCACCTCTCCTTACTCTGCTTTTCTCATTTCTCTTCTCACTCTCTCTTCCTGCTTTACTACTCTTTTGTAACTCCCTGACTCCTTCTCTACTACTCCCCTACCTTTACTATCTCCATCACTAATTTTTCATACATGTTTCTTTCTCTGTATCCATACGTCTTAGTCTTTTTAACTGCCTTACTCCTTCTCAGTTGTTTGCTCTCTGTCTCTGTATCTGTCACTCTCGGTTTGTCTGTTTTACACTTAATTTCCTTAACATCTCTGGGGCACATTTACAAGCCACCTGCACCACCACTACGTCACTTTTCTTGACGTACTATTGGCGCAGGCTGCTTTTCCATATTTACAAGGAGAGGATAAGCCACTCTGTGTGTCTTTTCCTCTCCTTGTAAATACAGCCAATTCAAATGCAGCACTAAAATGAGCTATTATCTTTTTTGATAGGTTTAGGGTACCTATAGGTAAGTACTGATGCAGAGTTTAAAGTTTAATAGGAAGACTCTCTTCCCTTCATGTGTGAAATGTACACCATGTCTTTTTTAATTACTTTGCCACTCCACTCTCTTTGTCAGGGAGTCCCTGAAGGTAAGAAAAATGAATTATTTTTTTTTAAATGTCATTGGGTGCGCGCACCCAAAAAAAAAAAAGGCAAATAGATTCAAAAAACAAGTTTTTGTGTTTTGATTTTAGGTGGCTCTAAAAAGAGCCCTTGAGTTAATGTAGGGACAGAGGAAGAGAAAAACGAAAAAAAAAAAGAAAACTATGGCCTAGTGCAAGGGTGCTCCTCAAATTTCCTCTGAATGAGATCAATACTGGTCTCACCCATAGAAATAAGAAAACCACAATCCATGCACCGTGTACTCATCCTCCCAAAACAAGGACGAATATCCAGAGGTGTGTTAGAAGGTGAAGGCACCATTGCAGAAGAAGTGCTCGCCTGAGCTGCTGAAGATGTGCTCGGCTGAGCTGCTGCAGATGTCGTCAGCTGAGCAGGTGGAGGGTTTGCTCCAGAAGCTTGACAAAAAGTCACAGGATGCATTGCCTCAACGTGCCTCATCATAGTGTGAATTCTAAAAGAGTACTTCTTATTAGCATTCCCACATGACAAGGTGCGCTGACACAGTGTGCAGGTGACCTTTGGTGCATTCACCTTCTTTTGTCCCTCAGGAAAAGTGAAAAACTGCCATATAAAGGAGTCTTTCTGCTTCCTCTGCCTCTGTCTCTCAAGAGTGTCCTGCTCACTCTCAGAAGGTGGCTGGTGCTCTGCCATTGTCTCACAAAAACAGAGTAGCTCCTTCTCCAAGGGAATCAGAACTAATAATGAGGGTAGTGGGTGTGGTTTTGGAAGAATCTGGAACTGAAAGTACTTTGAACCAATGAAAAGTTATGTTTCTTGATCACATGACTTGCCATGAGGGGATTGGGTGTGGTGTTGAAACAATATGAAACTGAAAGTAATGAAAACCAATTAAAAGTGTTGTTTTATTAATCACATAACCCGAGGTGCATGCACGGAGCAAGCTCCGAGCGCGCACGGTGCAATTACGCATGTGCGAACGCGTACGCGCGCATGCGCATAAGTATTATGCGCGTACGTAACGCGCATACGCAGCACGCGCGCATGCGCGAACGTCAGCGCGCGTACTCTACGCGTATACGCGAGTGTAGCGCGTGAAGCACGTACGACGCACGCATGCGTACGTAGGCATGCGTACTGGGTGCGCGCTGCGAGTGCGCACTAAAACGTATGTATGCGTACGTAGATAACGTACGCCTGCATACATGAAAAACGTACACAAACGTACTAGGTGCGCGCTCTGGGCGCACACCCTAAGAATTTATAGAAAAAAAAAAATAAAGTGGACATAACTTAATAGAAGATATTAACTATGCTGTTCAACTTTATCCAAAATCAAAGTTAAAAAAAAAATGACCCACACAAAATTAAAGGAAACAGATAATTTATAAATGTATACATAGGGAAATTTTTGAAAAAGAAATATATAAAAAATATAATAAAAAAATAAAAAATTAGCATTTAAAAACCTTTGAAATTCACTGAAAAAACCATAGGTTTCACACACGTTATAGTTAGCAATTAGCATTTAAAAAACCTTGCAAATTCACTGAAAAAACCATAGGTTTCACACACTTTATAGTTAGGAATTAGCATTTAAAAAACCTTGCAAATTCACTGAAAAAACCATAGGTTTCACAAATGTTATAGTTAGCTGGACATTTCACTCGTAAAAAACCAATGAAATTCCCCCGTTATAGTTAGTTCAGCTAACTATAACTCGCGCGCCCGCAATCCACTGCTGATGACGTCACATATTACATCACTCATGACATGGTCAGTGACATCACTCATGACATCACTGATGACATCTCAAATGACATCACTGATGATGTCAGCCATGTGAAAAATTAGCACATCTTCTCACACCCTAATATAAACTTTGATACACCGACTCAAAATTTAAGAGTTCCATTCTGAAAACCATACATACTGCAATACCAAGAGCTACATACCCACTTATTAACTCTTAGGTCTACATACACCTGCACTCATTCACCTGTACAGTCAGTCATACTTACAGTCACTCCATACAACTGTATCATATTCATTTATACACCTATATAGACACTTACACACTACCAATCATGCATAGAGGTACTCTCAGACCTACTCAATCATGCAAATAATCACACTCCCATTTACTCACCTATGTGGTTATACACACTCAAGTAAACTTAGTCATAAAAAAAGTACCACATTCTTACCCTCTTATAGAATCATTCATACAAGCACACACTCATCCATACAGTCACTTTCACAATCAAACTCTCTCATATCTACTCATTTATATACTGTTACACGCACATATACTGCCTTTTACATATGTAGTTAGTCACAAATGTACTACTGAGATATACATTCAATCCCTAACACACCCATACATACACTCACTCAACCATACAGTCCATCACAGATGCACTCTTAAAATCATGCACCCATAGAATCACCCACTCACACATTTATGCATAGAGTTACACACACCCTACCCACACAAACACTTAGGCACCCACACAGATACTTAGACAACCAATCAATAACCCATATAGTCACTCATATAGCTATTTACAAAACCATGCAGCCACTTATACACCAACAGACACATACAGACATTCACACAGTTTAGTCACTAGTCTGAAATAAGATACATTTAATGACTCACTTAAAGAGTCAGTTACGCACCTAGAAAATCATCCATTCACACACTTATACACACACTCATTCTTCAACAGGCCTTTCCCTATATATATTAAACATATTAAAATTGGTCAGAAACACATATTCACTGGATGACATCATCAGTGATGTCATCAGTGATGTCATTTGAGATGTCATCAGTGATGTTATGAGTGATGTCACTGACCATGTCATGAGTGATGTAATATGTGACATCATCAGCAGTGGATTGCGGGCGCACGAGTTATAGTTAGCTGAACTAACTATAACGGGGGAATTTCATTGGTTTTTTACGAGTGAAATGTCCAGCTAACTATAACATGTGTGAAACCTATGGTTTTTTCAGTGAATATATATATGTATGTATTTGTATGTTTCTATTATGTGTTATGGCAGGTAGAGACACATATTTGCATGTTTTATATAATATGGTGAGACTTATAATAGTAACATTGCAAAGATTGCTGTTTTGCATTTCTGGAGTTCTCTTGGTTCTTTCTGGACTTCTCTTCACTGTTTCTGCACCTCTGCTGCTTCGCTTTTGTTTATTTTGTCTCTTTGTGTAGTTCTGCTGATTCGTTCTGCACTTCTCTAGTTTTCTTTAGCTCCTCTTTTGCTTCTTTGTGCAACCCTCTGTCTATCTACACCAGGATTTCCTCTTTCTCTACCTCTCTCATCTGTTTGTGCACCTTTCTTGCCTGTTTTGCACATTTCTTAAGTCTTTCTGCATCTTCTTTTACCTCTTTTGGTACCTCTCTTATCAATTTGGGCAGCTCTCTTGGTTCTTTCTGTATATATTTTATTTGTTTCTCCATTTCTGTTACTTTGTTCTGTAATTCTTTGCCTCTATGTCCCACAGTCTTACCTTTTTCTGCACCTCTGTTGCTTCTTTTAGCATTCCTTTTGCCTCTTTCATTATTGTTCTTTCCTCTTTGTGCACCTATAGTGCTTGTTTGTGCACCTCTCTTGGCTCTTTATGCATTCCTTTTGCCCCTTTTTTGCACATGTTTACTCATTTTTTGCACCTCTCCTGTCTGTTTTAACTGTTCTTTTCTATCATTCTGCATATACATCTGTTATTTCAGCACCAAGATGCCCCGTTGCTGGTGTGAACGTGCGCTTTACAAATACACATGTTATGTTATGTTGTATGTTTTTGTAATGTTCCTGCTTCTTTTTGTAACTTTCTTGCTTCTTGCTTCTTTCTCTCTTGTCTCATTCTGCACCTCTGTTGTCTCTTTCTGCATTTCTCACAGTTTTCAGTAGCCATGTTGTTGTTTGTGTATTTCTTTTTGCTGTTTCTCAACCTTTCTTTTTTTCTGTCCCTTTCTTTCTCTGTCAGCACCTTTTCTTCCCTTTCTGCAGTTGTCTTGCTTGTTTATATACTTTTCTTTTTGTATTTGTTATAAATAGAATAGGAATGTAATTGTAATTAAATGCTTACTGTTTATTATCAATATTGAGATGTAATAAATTTAAAATTGTTAATTGATGTAACAAACTATTCTTTGTTTTTTAGAAAATTATTTTGTTTGGATTATAAATTGAAGATGGCAAGAAAACATGAAAAGAGAAGAGAACAAAGAAAATAAGTACTTACATAAAAATAAAAATAATGAACTTGAAAAAGACCAAAATGTTACTGAGGATAAAGTCTGTTCTGGTAAGAGTACTAAACAATGTATTAAAACACTTTAAGTAATTGAAGATTAAATAGTACTGAAACAGTAAGGAAAGATTAAATAGTAATGAAAGCAAAAAGGAAATATTTAAAACAAAGCACAAGCAACGCAAATAAAGAGATGTAATGGAAAAAAACATTCATTTTTGGAAAAAGAACACATGCGTGTACGAATGTTTTGAAGTAGAGTAATTCAAAATTTATTAAAAGATTGTAAAAAGCATAAAAGAAGATCAGCAGTGTATAAGGAGAAGCAACACATTGAAAGTGTAGTAGATACTGCTTTTGAATTGAAACAAAAATTATTTATATTTGTATTAAAGCGAATAAGAACATTTGGATAAAGCAATGAGGTTTATGAAGGACAAAAACAAAAGAAAAAGTAGAGAAAGTGAGAGCTTGGTAAGTGTAGGTGTTGAAGAAGAGGTGGAAGATATTAGTATTAACCAGTTTACAGAAGCAATTACAAAGTTTAAGACAGTTTCATCTGAAAAAACAAACTATGTTTGTATTTGTTATCAATGCACTCACTATAGAAATCAAACTTGGAATGTTGATTTATATTTAAAAACTGGAGGGCGCTAGAGGGCCCACGAGCAAGATGGCTGCACTTATGAAAGGCTATTGCCCCCCAGGAAGACTAAACACCTCTATCCTGCACCATTCGTCTGAATTGAGCGATTACAAGAAGCGGCAGTGAAAGTGAAATGCCCGTTGAGCAGCTGGAAGAGTGCAGCAGATAAAAAGAAATGCTGAATGGTGAGAGAACGCAAGTATGCAGCTAGCCTAAAATGGCGGCTGCCGAGCTGGAGCTGTGCCAATAAAATCAGCTCGCTAAACGGAGGGCGGACGACACTGGACATGAGCACCACACTGGCAGTTGTACCAGCGATAATTCTGTGGCCGATCTCTGATGAGAGGGAGTGAGACACACCCAAGTAGAGACCAGCGGCTGTATGGAAGAAGGAGAATGGCGGCGCTGTGCAAGTAGCTGCGGGCGGCCGTGGTATGGCTGCTTGGGGCATCGCGGCTGAAGAAAAGTGACAGACAGTGTGGATAAACAGTAAGGGCCACTGCTGCCCCCCCTCCCCGCGAAAAGCCTAAAAGGCACCATAGAAGCCCTCTGAACATTGAGCTCCCCTCAAGGAGGTGGCATGAAGCACAGAAAGCAATAGACTACGACGTGCGCTGCAGAGTGCGATTAGGCCCCATCATATGCGACCCGACTACAGATGGCGCACCCCTTAAACCACATTAGACAACACTGCGCCCAATTAAAACGCACACAGGCACCGCAAAGTGACACTTCCAACAGGAAGAATCCTAAAGAGGAGGGGGGGAATAAGTACTTGGACGTATAGTGAAGGGGAAAGTACCTAGGCCTATGCATGGCTCACAGCGCAGCAGGAGCATCATGACAAGGAACTGCATTTCCAAAGGTGGCACTAGACCTAGCAAGGAGGTTCCCCTCCCCCCATTCCTAGACTGGGAAGCAGAGAGGTGCAGATAACTAAACATAACGATGCAACCCCATACGCACAGTACAGCAGTAGCATGGTGCTGCAACAAAACCACACCATGAGAAAGAGGGAAGGCAAGCAAGCTAAGTTGCAGTTTGAAGCCAAAAAGACGGTGTGAGGACAGAACAGCAAGCAGGAGGACAGTATGGCTAAAAGCCCACCTGTAGAAGGTCAAACCTCAGTACAGGACCTAAAAGAGCTACTAATCACCATGAAAGCAAGCCTTAACTCCATTGAATCCAAAATGGATGGTATGAGTGTGCAAATGGACTTCATCACTCATAAGCTCGATCAACATGATGGGTGCATCAGGGAAGCAGAACACCACATCTCTGAACTTGAAGATACAGACAGAGCCCGAAAAGAACAGTTGCTGAACATGGACCGATTATTGAAAGTTATAGCAGCCAAAATTGAAGATTTAGAATTGAGATTGAGGTGCAATAACATCAGGATACTAGGCGTGGCGGAATGCACTAATACTAGGAAGATGGAGGAATTTGTATAACGTCTCGTAGCAACTATCTTTGAAAAATAGAGTTCTCATTGATGTTTATAATGGAAAGAGTGCATCGTTAACTCACTGGCCACCCTCCACCTGGAACCCCACCAAGGCCAATTATCGCCAGGCTACTATATTACTGAGATTGCGATACCGCCTTAAGACTAGCAAGAGAGTAGAGACAGATCTCCTTCGAAGGCTCAACTATAGCTATATACCCAGACTTTACCATGGCCATACAGGAGGTTCGCAAGAAATTCATGCCATTTAAAAAGAAATTACTACAAGCAAACATTACATATGTCATGCTATATCCAGCGTGCCTACGCATAACACACCAGGGGAAACAGCATTTTTTCACGAATCCTCAACAAGTTGCGGACTATCTAAAAGCCCCGATCAGACAATCCCCCCAGACCAAACCATCTGGAAGACGCTCGAGATCGCCCTCCGTGATGTCAGAGACAGATTAACTGATAAGAGTAAAGTGAGCGTGGAACCAAATATTTGAAGATCGAGAACAGCGACAGGTCTGGACAAAGTACGAGACCTGCTAAACAAATTGCTGCATACAGGAGAGACTAGGTACAGAACAAGGACTCCAGAGCCAGTCCCGGGCACCCTCAGACCATCGAGGCAACACCGTTGTGCCCACTTGCGACACCCCGGAGGGACATCCCTCATACAGACTGATTATCTTTGTTTAAATGTTTCTTTTTTTCTATATGATTCAACCCCTTATCCCTTTTTCCTTTTTCCTTTTTTCATTGTTATCTTGCTGTCCACTGTAAGACAGAAGAGGCTAAAATGCTGCAGATGATATGGACTCTGATGCGTGGTGCTGGGGTTTGGCCGTGCTGCGCATGGAGGGCCTGTGCTGTCTGACCTCTTCTGGAAAAGCCAGGAGCCCCTTAAGGGTGGTGGAACACCAGCAAAGAGGGAAAGCGGCCCGAACCATGCATAGTCAACCCTGTGGCACAGGTAAAGATGGTTGTGATTGTGTAGTCAAGATGCTACTGGGGGGGCGTGAAGGGGGGAATGTTTATCACAGCAAGTTTGGGTTGCTCATGTGGGAGGGGGAAGTGAGGGGAAAATGATGCTTATAGTTGCAAAAGTCATAATAACTGTTCAAAGAATGCTGATAGTACTCAGTATGGTGAAACTCAGAAGAGACATCCATTTTAAGTTAGTGAACATAAATAGAAATGATGAAACATCCTGACCCACCCAGCTATAGTTTCATGACATGGAGTGTCCGAGGCATGGGCAAACCGCGCAAGATACGACACATTTTAGCCTATCTGGATAGGCATAATATACACTGTACTATGCTCCAAGAGACACATGTGGGACTTTCTGCCCGACCACGTTTGCATCCCGATGGGCAGCACACCGGAGCTTTGCCGCCTATTCCACATATGCATGTGGAACAGCAATCCTGATTAAAAAGGAGTTCCGTACGTGGCCTTGGGTGAAGTGCAAGAACGGCAGGGACGATACTGCCTCATGTAGGGTAGACTGGTGTCACAATCACTAACCATGGTGAGCTGTGTGGACCTAATAGTGATGGCCCTGAATTTTTTAGAATACTATGGGGGAAAATAATTGACATAGGATCTGCCCAAATCATATGGGGGAGATTTTACATAGCATTAAATCCTGGGATGGACAGATCGCACCCTCAGGCCCATCACTACATCAGTGCCCAACGCCAGATGGGAGATATAATCATAGCACATGCATTGATAGATGCATGGCATACCCTCCATCACACTAACCGAGAAGGCACATGTTATTTCACAGCATACTCCTTGTGGTCGACAATAGACTACTGGCTGATCTCTAGAGGGGTGTGGTCTTGGTTGACATGCGCGGCCCACTTAGCCTGCACATACTCTGATCACTCCCCCGTGGTAATGCAACTGACCCCCCATGCACAACAGTACCATACTAATCCTGGCGGCTGCCACCTCACGCTCTTTTAGACACCCCATTTAGGGTAAAACTGCAACAAGAAATCACATAATTCTTAAAGCAAAATATGGATATGGTTCCCACACAGGCCAAGGTATAGGAGGCTTTTAAAGTCACTATATGACAGGTGTGCATTGCTAAAGGGGGGGAATATTGAGAGATATTCACACCACACTCGATAGAGAATGCCTCTTCCGAGGAAAATACCACAAGGCCTGAAGATATGGAGAGGGGGAAAGGCCAGGTAAGGCACTTACAGAATTAATCCGCAAACTGTAATTCTCCAATACAATATTAGAGATAATAGACCCAGAAGGTAGAACATGTAAGGATACGACAGATATTATGAATTCCTTCCATAACTTTTATGCCGCTTTGTACATCACACAGAGGACCCACCCCATACCATTTGAGCCATATTTTGAAGGCACAGCATTGGCTTTGTTAGGGGATGGTCAAAGGGAATTTCTCTGTGCCGAACTAGAGGAAGAGGTGATCCGGGTTACAATAAAGCTCTAGGCCGTGACGGCCTCACTACAGAATTTTACAAGGCATATAGCGAAGGTTTAGTGTCAATACTGAAAAAACTACATGAGGAGGCCCTAGAGATAGGAGTTCTACAGAAAACGCTATGGGAGCTACTTATAATATCAATACAAATGCCTGGAAAACCAGAAGAGATTTGCGATTCATACAGGCCCTTATCGTTGATAAATTTGGATGCGAAATTATTAGCAAAAGTACTGGCGAACCGGCTGAGCTTACTCATGAATGTAATAGTCCTGCCTGATCAATAAGGATTTGTACCCGGTGAGCGACGTCTAATAATCTTCGCACCCTGTTTGCCTTAATGCAAGATATAGACCAGGCAGTGGTGGTGTTTTTAGATGCCATTAAGGCATTTGATTCCCTCAACTGGGATTACGTTTTGAGTGTGCTTCGTCGCATGGGTTTCCCACCCCCTTCTACCTTGGGTTCAACTGCTGTATAACCAACTGCAGGCCACAATTCTGATTAATGGAGTGTGCTCCTCCCATTTTCCAATCACCAGGGGAACGAGGCAGGGATGCCTGCTACCACCTTTACTATTACGCTAACTGTGGAACCGCTGGCAGCCAAGCTCTGACGGCATCATAAGGAATATGCACTGCAGTATCCAACCAGATACATTTTAGTGTCTCTGCATGCAGACGATATAACATTGTAACTGCGGGAACCCAAAATTACCCTTAATCTGATACTCAGGGAGCTTCTACACTTTGGAATACTCTTGGGAATAAACATTAACTGGCAAAAATCCAAACTTTTCCCCCTCACTTAGGCTGTCCAGCAATTTACCCCCGATTACCAGTTAAAATGGTTAGACGCAGATGTTAAGTATCTAGGGATTACAATAGCTAGGGACAAGGTGGAGCTGATGCGCAGTAACTACGGGCGAACACTGGAAGCCCTAACGGAATCCATCACAAGATGGATCTCTATGCCCCTGTCGATGGCAGGACGGATCTCCCTAATAAAGATGGTACTGCTCCTGAAACTACTTTACCTGTTCATTAATATTCCATATGCGCCCAGCAGACACTTCTTTAAAACTCTGAAGACCCAATTGATTCAATTGACATGGGGAGGGAGGCAACCCAGGATGAAATGGGAGCTTTAGACTCAGCCCTTTGCTAGGGGGGATTTGAGGCACCTGATATGGAAACTCTACTTTCAATGAGCACAGGTGCAATTTGCAGCGGTTTGGATACGCCCAGCTCCGTATATGCCAGACCTAGCTGTGGAGCAGGGATACATGTCTCCCGTCCCAATCACAGCATTCCTGGGCTCCACTAAGTAACTGAGAGGTAAAGACCTGACGACAGTTGACTGCACAAACATAGCCTGGTAAAAAAATCGCTCAGCGGCTGCAAGCACCCGTGCTGTACTCCCTGCTGCTAAAGATACAGCATCACCCAGAGCTCCCGGTAACACATCAGACGGGCTGCCGACAAATGCTTCGAAAGATCGAGAAACTGAAATGGAAAGACATGTATGAAAATTGAAATTTCTGTACTCTGGAAGACTTTTTCCGGGGCCGCCAGCCCACCCCAATGGAACTGTTTCTATATATACGAATGCAACAAGACATTAAAAAGGCTACCCATTATTTTCCCACTGAGCCTGCAATGCTGGCTCCACTACACACTCTGTGGCAAAATCCTACACCTCTGCATGTGGTCTACATGCTCTATCGCACGACCCAGGCAAACAGTCCTGACCAAAAACTGAGCTCGCAAGTTCACTGGGAGGAGCTATTGGGAATTCATATTGGTGACAACAAATGGGCATATTGCTGCAAGCAAACTGCAGGTTAAGAATCACACACTTTAAATATTTACATTGCTTATATTTCACCCCAACTAGACTCCACCGATTCCAGCTCCGAGATAATGACCGCTGTAATAGATGTAACAGGGAAGGAGCAGGATTTTGACATCAGGCATGGGAGTGTGAACCTGTTTGGGGATATTGGTGACAGGTTTTGGAGTCCCTAGAGCAGATGATGGGCTCCCCTATCCCAGACACCCCTCTGACAGCACTGCTAGGGTACACAGCGGAGATAGAGACTTGAGTTAGAAAATATGTATTGCTGGGACAACTCTTGGCTAAGCATAGATAAGCATGCAGATGGGGGAGGGGAAGAGCACCTCAATTTAAGGAATGGATACAAGATCTCACATATTGCCAAGATCAACTCCTCACACTCGCGGAGCTAATGCCAATCACACCCAGACCGCATGACATATGGGACCCGCTGCGGAGCTACCTGGCTGAGTGCCAAGTTGACCCCGATAACACAGAAATAAACACATAAGGGAAGCCAACACATGTAGGTATGATAGAGGGGTAGAAGGAGGGTGAGCTGTATGCTATAGAGGAGAAACACCCCTAAAATAAAACATATTGTAAAGAGCTATACGTGCAATGAACATAAGATGATTTGGGTAAATAGACTATGGAGACCTGAATCCTGGATGTTAAAATGTGGACATTCCTACACTTATTTAGCGGTGAAGGTGATGAGCTGGGAACTTACCTACTGAGTGCGAAATGAATAATGTATATGACTGTACTATGTTTTAGAAGGCTATGGCTAGCTATATGTGTTCAATTGTTGATTGAAGTTTTGTAATGAACCATGAAACTGAATAAAAATAATATGTTAAAAAGTGAAAAGGAAAACAATGATAAGTGGCAACAATTTGGTGCTTATTTGTTTGTAGAAGGTCAGTTTGAGTTGGCTGCTAATCAAGTTATTTGGAAATACTTTTACAACAAATTAAAAGAGAACAAAATGCCAGCTAGAGCAGTACATAACAACTTCAAGTTGGTAGCTATTCCTCAGGAACTAGCAGATTTAAATGCATGTCAGTCCATCCTTTTTCAATTTGTACACCAGTTTCAGGCTATAGTTCGTATGGAGCCTAAAACAGGTAAGCTAACACCAAGAGATTTACAAAGAGGTCTTAAATTAAGAGTTTTTAAGAAAGATATTGAAACTGTTGGTGTAGACAGGGAGGAAAATGAGGCAGTAATTATTCTAGTTAATGGTGTTCCAACGAAGAGTAAAAAAATATGGCAAGAGTTTGTAGATGTTAAACTTCAAAAGGATAGATTATATCTAGTACAGAATAATATTTATTATAAGACTGTAAATGTTGATGAACAAGAAATATGTTTAGAAGATAAAACAGAAATTTCCAGTGGCCACATAGAAAAAGTGGACAAGTCCAGGAGTGAACAGAATTATGAACATTACACTATACATCCTCTACATTCAAAAGAATTGATAGTAAACAGTATTGAATTATTTTAAATGCAGAAAGCAAAGGGAACTCCCCTGAGTGTATGAAAAAAGGTAGAAGCTTGTTGTTTTACGCAGTTATTCCCCACTGGAGAAGGTGGACGATTTGATGAGCGAACTGTACAGATTCCAGCGTCAGAACACCGCTCAACAAGATTGTACTCTGAAGATCCAAGATTTCAACAGTGTATTCCATATATATTTCATCTTCCATTTGTAAGTGATTTGTCTGCACTTTCATATGCAGTGAACCACGTATTAAAAATAGAAGTTTAACTTCCACATGTTTGTGCTAAGAAATTCATGGACAAAGTTCAACAAAGAGATGAATATTTAGAATCTCAGTTAATTAATTTGATGGCGTGTCAACGAGGTACCAATGAATATTGGTATTGTCGTCACAGAGGACTTAAATGTATGTTATGAAACTTAGGTACTCCTACATGGTTTGTAACACTTAGCTGTGCTGAATATGCGTGGAACAATTTACTTGAATTTCTATGAGAAGCAAATTCAAAAGTTAAAAACATTGAATTGAAGACAGCTGGAGAACTCTGTTCATTGGATCCTGTATATAAATGTCTGCAGGTATTTTAATCATAGGTCTCAAGCTATGATGTAATTTATCTGCAATACAAATGTACCACCTCTTGGAGAGGTAATAGATTGCTTTTGGAGAATGGAGTACCAAGCCAGAGGTGCTCCTCATATACACATGCTAACAAGAATGCTCCATAATTTGAAACTGATACTGATGAGTGTTTTTTCTTACATCAAACAGTATGCTACCTGTGCCATTCCAAGAGAAGGAGGAGAAAAAAGCTTGAGACAACAAGTTTTACAATTTCAAAGTCATTGATGTGGAAAATACTGCAGACGAAAAGACAAGTCTAAAGGGTAATTTCTATACAAAATTTCATTTTAGATTTCCACATTCAATAATTTCTAAAGGAAGAGTAAATAGTTTTTTGTTAGCAGTAAGGCACACAATAACTCGGAAATCTTCGAAGAACACATACAACTTAAAAAGAACAGTAGATTTAAAGTATATTAATGACTACAATCCAGTGATGTGGAAAATGTGGAATGCAAGTATGGATATTCAATATGTTGCAGATAATTGAATTGCTGTTGCTCGCTATGTTACGTCATATATAACCAAATCTGAAAAGACAGAGGTGAAAGAAATGTGGGAAGAAATTTTATAAGAAAAGAGTCTTAGTAAGAAATCGTACAGCTTTAGCTTGAAAATGCTTTCCCATTGAGAGATTGGATTCTATGAATGTTCCGATCACTTGAGCTCTGTGAGTTTATATTCAAAGTCAAGAGGAATCATTTGGGTAAGTCTAGGTCTTGCTGCCACATAAAGTAGAGTATTGAAAACATTACAAGAAATCGAATACTTAGCAGTGAATAAGCCAGAAAATATTGATATTGTTAAAACTAATACGTTGGATACATACTCTAACCAAAAGGAGTCCACATCTCGAAAATCTATGTCTGTATGAAATACTTCAACATTACAGCTTTAAAAGAAAAGTTAAAGAAAATATAAAAGAAGAAACATATGCAGTTATTGGATATGATGGATGTTTGTTAAAATATGCCAAAGGAAATCTTATTAACCACAGAAAAATCAGCTGCGAAAGTTCAGATAAGAGGGAAGTTTTCTATTTAGCACTACAAATGTTTATGCCTTGGCGTAGTGAAACGGACTGCTATGAAGACTCTTTTAATGCATGTAAAGATACCATTCAGTGCACAATTTTCCCTACATATCTACAAATGTTAAATGAGAAGATTGAACAAGAAAGTACTATTGCAGCTGAAATATCTAGAGACAGTTCTCAAGACAGTCAAAGTTCTATTCCATTAAGTCAAGATCCACTGGGACAACCAATTGTCGAAAATGAAGCAGCAATAGCCATGAATGAGGTAGAAACTGCAATGCAACAAGCACAACAATATATTACTCTATTGGAAAACTTAGAACAACTAAATATTGAACAGAAAGAAATATATCTACAAGTGAAAGAACAGATACAACATGGTTTACTACATGAAAAAAAGAATACCAATGTTCATCATTTAAACCTATTCTAATGTACATTAGCAGTCAAGCTGGAACAGGAAAAAGTTTCTTAATTAATGTTTTCACCAGTTATCTACAGAAAACTACAGATTCACATTTCTCTTGTATTGTAACAGCTCCAACTGGATTAGCAGCAAACATTAAAGGAATTACTTTACATCAATTATTTATGCTACCTGTTGAACATGATAAGAAATTGGAACATCAGAAACTATCTGGAGAAGCTTGTTATGAAGTCGCAAAAGTACTGAAGAAATTGAAACTTTTAATCATTGATGAGGTGAGCATGGTCTCAATTTTAATGCTTACCTTTGTACATTTAAGAATGCGACAGATTTTAAAAACATTTAATTGTGTTCAGAGATTTACTACAACTTACTCTAGTAAATGGACTACCAGTTTTTAAAACACTTGTCCATAAAGACACTAGGAAATCTTTGGGAAGGACTGACATTTTGAACATTTGGTTACATTTTGAATATAAAGAACTTATTAAGAATATGTGACAAGCTAGTGCTGAAGATTATGGAAATATTCTTCAAGATAAAAGAATTGGTGTCTTGAGGAAACATGGGAAACAAGTTTTAGAAAGTCAGCTACTAAAGAACTTGTTTACAACTGGAAACACAGTGGCTGAAATAATTTACAATAAGCTTGGAGAAAACAAGTCTATAGTTTCCCTAATGCCTACACTGCAAGAGTGTTCCACATTTAATCAGGAACTTTTTAAACTGGAGAAACAGGAAATAGTGGAAATTTAAGCTATTGATCAAATTGAACACCAGGGAGTGACTATCCTTCTCACAGTCAAACTACAGGCTAAATTGCATTCTTTGGATCTAAAACTGCAGGCTGAGAAAAGACTTTAAATGTATGTATAAACTGTTGGGTAATTTTACGACGTAATTTGAATGTAGAAGATTGTTTAGTAAATGGAGCAATGGGAAAATTGATTTTTTTGTTAAAATTTCAGAACAGAGATGGAATAGAATTTTTGATAATAAACTTTGATCAGATTAAAGAGGTAGGACAAATTGGGTGTTGTGTTGTACGTTTTTTACTTGTAAAAGATTTGTATGTTCGCAGAAAAAAGTTTCCTCTGTCCTTAGCCTATGCAGTAACTATTCATAAATCTCAAAGTTTAAGTATAGACAATGCTTTTGTAAATATCGGAAGTACAGTGTTCAAAGAGGGAAGGGCATATGTTGCATTATTTCAAGTAAGAACATTGTCTGGTTTGTACTTGATAGATCTTGATGAGAAAAAGTTTAGTGCTGAACCAAATTGTGTAAAAGGGTAGAATCGTTTAAGAAGACTTTATGCTCCTGATGTAGGTGAATATCCCATATGTGGGAAATGTATAGTCTGTCCAAAATGGAAATATATCAAAGATGGAATTGAGGTTCAAAAAAAGAAAACAAATGAAGAGAAACTTGAAGTCGTAAAGAAAAAGAAAATGGAAACTTTTGATGAGATTGTAGGATACTAGTTGGAAAATAGTTCAGGTATCAACTGCTATGCTAATGTGATTCTGAATGTTGTGGTTTATCTAGAATAGATTCATTGTGAAATCATGGGAAATCATGACAAAAGATTCTGTTCTTTATTTCATCATGTATTTCAACAATTGGTGACTGACAGACGTAAAATCCATACTGCTTCTGACGTTCGGCATCTTTTGGATATCTGTACAGGTTCATTGACATTTACTCTTAATGTACAACAAGATGCAAAACAAATTCTAATGCCTATGCTTCGAGTGTTAGAACATGAAGGAATACAGATTGAAAATGTATCTGGACTAAGTTACAGATGGAATCATAAATGTGAAGATTGTTCATTTACTACCATCACTGAAATACAAGCAGAACGATTCATATACTTGACGATACCAGACTGCAAATCAGTACCTTTTAACTCATTGATTAAAACACATTGTAGATCAGAGATGTTGTCTACATAAAATATAGAAAGATTTGGAAAATATCTAAATTTAATGCTTCAACGTTATAGAGAAAATGGAAGAAAATTGGAAACGAAAATTAAATTTTTTAATGCAAGTCAAATATCTATTTCAGGAAGAACTTTTATAGCAGTGGCTATTATTTTCCATGATGGACCTACTACATCATCTGGACACCATACTGTGTATTTGAAGTGTAATAAAGGATGAACACATTGTAATGATGCCCACTTTAAATTTAAACCTAGATTGCCTTATGAATTACAAAATTCATATTTGTTATTTTTGAAGCCAAAGTTTTGAGTACAGCATTCAGCCATTTGGGAAGATGTAAACAGAAACCAAACGGGAATGCAAACTATTAGTATTTATAATTAGTGTTTGGATTATTATTTGCGGTAATTGATATTGCATTTGGAAAATTCTGTTTAAAAGCAAATAGTTTATATATTTGTTGTCTATTTTGTACCAGATGTAAATGAGAGTCTATATTTTGGCAAATGTATTTGAGATAAAGAATAGAGTTTATTGTAGATGAAGCAAGTAATTAAAGTGTAGATAGAAAAGCACATAGGTACACATATTGAAATCGATGCTTTATGATGATTTTTTTTCTACAATCAATTAGATTGTTTTTCCCCCCGCTGTTTAATGATGATACCACACTGAAATCACTGTGTTTGGTGAAGTTAAGTGGAATCTGAGAACAGCAAAAAAGGGAATCTGAAAATGTTATTTAATTCTAAATTTATGTTGAGTTGCTAAAGTTGTAATCTTACAATTTCAGTAATATATTATCATTAAATAACAGTTTTTCTTCTTATTATTTATAGTAGGTACTGTTCAAGTTTGAGAAGAGTTTTAATGCTGTTTACATCAATACTCTAAAATATTTCTACTGAGTAATGTATCTGATATATTTAAAAGGTAAGACTACAAAATATAATATGAGTCATAACGTGAAAAAATGTGTAAAGTTTAATGATATATTATTTGTTTCTAATATAAATAATGTTGATCCTTTAGACTACTTCAACATTTTCATTATGTTGTCATGTAATCAAGCAGGAAGTCATCCTTTCATGTAGATACGACCCATGCACTTATGCATTCTCTGAAATACAAGTTTTACCCTAATAGCAAAACACAGTCATTACCCTTGCATTCTTTCTTTTACACAGACACTACCCATGCACTCATGCTTTCTTTTGAAGTCACATGGGATTCGCGTACTGGACACATATGCACCGCGCTGCAGATGTGATTCCAAAAAATATGTTTAACAATAATATATATTTATTCCAGTTATAAATATAGTACATTTACAAATTTGAATGTAAATCTCTTGGTATAATATATCATATAAAGTTATATGTATATATTTTTTACAACTAAATAATTTGAGAAAGATTCGCGTACCTTTCGCTTACCCGGAAATACGTGCGTGAGGGTATGCAGGACTATCGCAGCTCCCATAACTTCATTATAAGAACTCAAATATTCAAAATATTTATGTTAATATCATTTTTATAACTCTTTCAATAAAGCATATATGATTGTTTTAAAAAAGAAATAGTATATAAAATGTATATGATGGAAGCATTCCTTTTTTTAAATAATTATTTTTAGTCATGCTGCACAGCTGCCACTCTGCCATACAGCATTGCTACAAACCATTGCCAAAGTCGGCAAGCCAATGCTGTACAGCCTTAACAAAGCCATTGGCAGTGCCAATAGTCTCAAAGGCAACACCTATTGGCTTTACCAAAGCTTGTTAAGGTCTTGGCACAACACACATGTGATTCTGAACAAATCAGATAATGTTCTCATGAGGGAAAAAGAAAAAAAATATGACATTTGGCAAAAAATCCTATCACATAGAGAAGGGAAACAGTCTATACCATGCAGGTGGAACCCCGTAGTGCCTTTACAATGCAGTGAATACAAAGAATGCGTCTTTAACATGCATTCCTTTACCACACAAGTCTTTACAATGACTTGCTTTAGGGAAAGCAATGTTGGATGATGTTGGATTTTAATTCCAACACTTTCCCTACAGTTGTGCAGACTGGAGTTGGAGTAGTAAATTTCACTATTCCAAAGTCCAGCACTTCCCTAAGGCAAGTCGCAGTAACGACTTGCGTGGTAAAGTAATGCGCGGTAATGATTCATTTGTTGTATTGACCATGTTGCATGGTTCCATCATACAGCCCATAGAGAAAGCAATTGTGTCATGTCCAGTTTTAGTGAAAATACATTTGGAACCAGATAACATCTGTTATCACAATAAAAGCAGATAACAGCTGTTGTCACAATAAACATCCATTTCAAAGGAGAGAAGGGCATTTTTGAAGTCTGCGTGGCATAGTAAAACATAGCTAGAAACAGCAAGAGGTTCAAGAAGGACCACAAGGAAGATAAAACAAATAAAAGTAATGTCTCAATCACAGCGTAAGGAGAGGAAGGACAGCAATACGCCGAATCAATCAGTGCTTAGTCCATGCTCCAGTAGAGAAGAAGAAGTGAAGTGAGCATGCGCTAACCAATTAGAAAGCAGCAAATAAGAGGGACAACAAATGTAATCAATGCAGTGCATGAGCTGTTGTAGGTGTGACTTAGTGTGAATCAGACTTCTCATGTCTTACAAACTACATTTTTTGGTGAATGTATTCATCCATAAGTCTATATTTTTCACAGATCTTTTTTACACATCGGTGTTGTGCAGTAGAACGTGAGATGTTTTATGCTAATTATATACTCTTATATTCCACAGCTCACTGACTTAGTATAAGTTATGATGTACTTCCACAAAGCTAATTATTTTAACGCAGAAGGGCACATTGCAAAATCATATCAAACGTGAATTTTTTGAAATTTCTCATAGCTCTTTATAATTGCCGAACAGAACTTTGTTACTTTGCTCAGCTCCTATTAAAATGGGTGTGTTGGTTGGAAAGAAAACCTAAAGTCAAAATACCTAATATAAAGTCTTAATATAATGATCAAAATATTTTTAATGTCATCATGTGGTTCGAACAAAAAATATATTTATTGATTAAGCAATCAAAAAGTACCTCACGGTCCCCACAAATAAGACAGGGTCCTGGGGAATAATAGACAACCTTGATCGAAGATCTTCCAAATTCAGGGTGCAGATATCAATACCATCAATAAAGATGGTGCCAGAGATAGGCTCCACGAGACGAAAAAGGGACACTCCAAGCGATGACTTTCCTGAGAGAAAGCAGTGTGGAAAGGAGATGAATACAATGAATATTGCTTAAAACAGTGAACATAAATAAATCTCAAAGTACTAAACATACAAATGTTTTCTTAATACAGTATACATTTTGACTTTGAAGTATTCCTTGTACATGAGAATGAGAGAAAGCACACAATAACTTTAAAGTTTTGCATGAGAAAAATTGTTAATATGTAAAGAAAACTCATAATAGAAACACGGGGCAAAATTGAAACAATATATAATGGAAGGACATTGGAAAAATGATAGTTGTTTTAATCTTTAGGAAGTATGTCAGAGTCAAGGTCTTATAGTAAAGAAGTTACCATCTCTGGTCATCAAGCATGTTTGACCCTTAGCCATCTTCTCTGTTGAAATAATTCTTGAATTTACTGAAATGCTTAACAATCATTGGTAAATACCTAACCCAGAGATGCTTTAGGAGTCATGTCAAGTTATTAATATGTAAAAAAAATAAAAGCATTATAGGACCTCCACATGTACTGAGTGTGGGCACAAGTGTATATCAGTGTAATGCAAAGGCATTGTGCATCTGGTGCCTTCCAAGTAGGTGTATACCTTGAACAGATAAGACAAAAGTTGTGATGTGAGTAATGAAAATTTAGCAGCCACGTGAACCTAAACATTTATATAATGTATAACCACGTCCACGTGAACCTAAACATTTATATAACGTAAATACCTCCACGTGGAAGTGTTCCATTTTGGTGGCTCAAAACATATAGGTAATGGGAGAAATTATCATATCTCTCGATGATAAGAAGTTAAATACTACAGTAATTTTCATAATATCTCAGTATTGAAAACATCAAGATGACCTCCACATTGTAGTGTTTAAAATTCTACCAATTGTCATACAAAGTACATGAAATCTAATTAAAATGATTTCATTTTGAATTCATGCTTCAAATATTTTCTAATGCTTATACACTGTGTAATAGTGTTTGAATAACAAGTTAAAATCTAGGTAATCTTCAGAATTAGAGCTGGCCTTCAATGATCATCACACATATCATTAGGTCCCTCTATAGGTATCACTTTGGGCTAGAGTCAGCTAGCCCACCTCTTTTGCCTGGGATTAGCTCCCTGGTTTGACATGTATATACAGTAGGCTAGCGGAATCCCCAGGAAATCCCGAAACCTAAAATAGCAAACGACCTTTCCCATCATCCCATCAATCCACAATGGTAATTCCAAAGGTTATTTTCTATGGGGTGTGCGTGAGCTTCAAAAGAGTATTCTGGGAAAGCACATGTATGTGCAGTACATTGCATCCTCTGGGTATGCATGAGCATGACAGGAAAGGTAATCCTTGTGATTACCAGAGTCCTTGGGTCCAGCAGGCCCTGTGGAATACATGTGCACTCCCAGATAAGGCAAAGGAATCCTGGAGGATTTCCCACGACCCTGGGGCCTCCACAAGCTGCTGTTCAATCCAGGTAAACCTGCAGGACCACTAGGGAAAAATTAAACAGCAGCATGGGAGTGTATGGAAAACCTGTACCACCAAGCTGGTGTCCTGCCACTGTCCACCATTCTTCGGTCATGATTATTAAGGCCTGGGAAAGTAGTTTCTCCGCGCAGATCTACATGAAGCTCAATGGGACTCATTTTTTTTTTTTTAAACAGACTTTTATTGAATTTCAGAAGGTAACACATTCAATCCCCCTGCCCGCTACCTGGCCACCCAGATAAGCCAGGCTGTAGGATAACGACCAGCCCGCCAAACTGAGTATAATGGCACACCTCTCTTCACATAAGGCATCTATGCTGTAATGTAGTTCATCCACAAGGGTGATCCATTACCATGGTGTGACGCAATCAAAAGACCCCCCACCCCTCTCCCCGTCAAACTCCCCCAACAGAACCCCCCACCGCAACCACCCTCCCAAGCATGTCGCCAGTGTCTAATACAGTCAAGTGGGAAACAAGCCTCCCGTACCACCTGTCGGATTCCCCTCCCGCGGGGCACAGCAGAGAATGTATCAAGAGCACAGGAGGAAGCTGTTTATCGCGGGTCCAGAGTCCTCTCCTCGCCCTGCATTCCCATGAACGTGAAAAAAAAGGTCTCAAGGGTCCCATGCCACATCCCCCTCCTCAGGATCCCCCTCGTCGTCTACAGCTGGTTGTTTGAACAGTTCCAGGAGTGCCACCCATGCCCGGGCCATTTCTTGCGTTTTCTCACTTCCATTACACCGAGCCAGACATAGTCTATAGTTCCCCTCGCTTCCTGCCCATTTCACCATTTCCCTATTCCAGCGCAAGAGATTAGGCCCCTGCCTCGTCTTCCAATGGGATGTAAATTCCCGCTTGGCCAGGACCAGCCCCAGGTCAATGAACCGGCTGGTGACCTTAGTCTTGGCAGTGTGCGGGAACCAATGCAGCAAGCAGACCCCCGGACCCACAGTCAGCAGTGCAGTCGTCACCTCCCGCCAAAAGTCTCCCACCCGTGGACAGTCCCAGAACATGTGGAGAAAATTTGCCCCATCATGGTCACTCAGGGGGCAAGCCTCCGACCCCCCCAAAATACTCAGCTATTTTACTAGGCGTGAGGTATGCCCTATGAAAAGCATAGAACTGGATAAGCTGGAAACGCGCATTTCGGGAACATTTCCATGGTCGCTCCATGATTTCCTCCCAAGTTTTGTCTGCAATGGGTGCCCCCAGATCCGCCTCCCACTTAAGTCGCAGTGCAGTCAGGGGTTGACACATATCACAGGTAATCCGCCGATAAAGGCAGGTCACCGCCTTAAAAGTACCCGCTGCCATCACTACATACTGACAAGCAAGAGATGTGTCCGGCTCCACCAGTCCCTGCCGCCAGTGTTTCCTGACAGCCGCAGTCAGAGCTGCATGCAAGAGGAAGTCCCCCCGCGGGACATCGTGACGCTCCCTAAGGTCGTCAAAAGGGAGAAGATTACCATCCTCATAAAGGTCACCCAGTGCCATAACTCCCGCCTCTTCCCAAGCCAACAACCGGCTCCAATCTCCCCCGTGAGGCAATGCCTCACACATCCGCAAAGTGATCTCGGGCTTGTGGGAAGAGCTTACCCGGGATCCAAACTGGGAGGGTCCCAAAGTAATAAAGAAACCTGGGCAATATGACCATTTTCACCAGGGCGACCCTGCCGGCCACTGACAATGGGAGAGTCCCCCGGAAATCAAAACAGGTTTTTGCCCCGCGCACTGCTCGCCCCACGTTGCCCTCCAATAGATCAGTGGGAGCATGATAAATCTGAGTCCCCAAGTAGGGCAAGCACCGAGGTTCCCACGGGACATCCCCCGGGTGAACTATCCCGTCCGGCCCGGTAGGAAACAGACATGACTTGGTCCAGTTCACCCGGAGGCCCGCCACCCTCCCCAAGGTCTCCAGCAAGCCCCGTGCCCCCTGTAGGGCTTCCCCAGCATCTGGCAAGAAAATGAGGAGATCGTCTGCATACAATGCTATGTGTTGCACTCGTCCCTCTACTAATAGCCCTGAAAAATACCGGCCTGACCTGGCGTGAGCAGCCATGGGCTCCATTGCCAGTGCAAATAATAGGGGGGACAACGGGCACCCCTGCCTCGTCCCCCCGAGCGACCGCACAGGCATCAGAAATCAAGCCCCCCATCCTCACCCTAGCAGTGGAAGCACTATAGAGAAGCGCCGTCCACTGTACAAAACGTTCCCCCAGCCCGATTGCCCGCAATACGTCAAAAAGGTAAGGCCACTCCAGGCTATCGAAGGCCTTTTCGATGTCGACCGCAAAAATGCAGGCCTCCTCCTTGTCATAGGAGTCGGACCCCAAGATTCGCAACAGTCTGCGTACATTCATCGCAGTGTTGTGGGAGGGAATGAACCCAGCTTGGTCCTCATGGATCAGCTTCAGCATATGGGGCATCAACCGACTAGCCAGAATGCGACTCAAGATCTTGTAGTCAAGATTGAGCATCGCCAGGGGTCTATACGAGGAACGATCCCACGCAGGCTTACCCGGCTTAAGAAGGGGAACTATGAGGGCTTCTCGCGTGGTGGCAGGGAGGGCCCCCTCTCGGCGTGCCGTACTCAATGGGCCTCATTTACAAGTTTTTTGACACAGGGCAGCACAGTAAGCCACTTTGCTTCACTGCCCTGCTTCAAAAGGAAAGGGCAGTAATGCATTGTATTTATGATATACAGCACAGTCCAGTCCTTTCCCAGTGCAATTGTGCCATTTTGGCTGAGTAACACCAACGCAGGCACCCTTGCTCAATTGTGCAAGGGTGTTTGCATTGTAGGAATGGGTGTTCCTTTCTGCACAAAAATAATGAATAGAAGCATTTTCCTCGTATGTGGTCGCAGAATGCAGCACACAAAGAAAGAGGAAACAATTAGGAGAAATAAAGTTATTTCTCCTTGTTACTCCTCCCATGGGGAAGCGTAGGCCTTTGACGCAATCCCAGGTTTACAAGTCCTAGTAAATCTGGGAATGGGTTAAAATCCATGGGTGTTGTGTGGGAACACCCACCGCAATGCCCATGGAACAACACCTTGGCACAGACTAAGGCAACGCAGTGAATTGCGTTGCTTTGGCTATTCCATATCTACGTGCCCAAGAAAAATCACACAAAGTGGCCTTCTGTGGCCTCATAGATATGGGTCTGCATTCTGAGTCACCGGTGCATTAAAAAAAGTGACTCACCAGCTGCACAATGGGCTTGCAAATAATCCCCTGTATCTTTAAATTGCAGATCGCAGGTTTCGAAAAGTATGATTGCAAAGGAGGAATGTGTCATTTCATGCAGCAGAGATCTACAATCCATTCTACTACACACTGTCTTTTTGACCATTCTCCTGGTCCTAGAGATTTCCTACCTACATTTCATTTTCTTGAACACATTTCGACTTTTATGCAGAAAAATGTAGCAATGCATGCATACATAAACCAAAAATGATTATTAAGGGTGGTGAGGACTGGGCAACAACATGCAGTCCCTTTGCTACTCCTATCTGTGCATCTTCCTTACATCCAAACGGTTCAGGTGTAAACAGTAAAATAGGTGTGGGAAAGAATAAAAAAAATTCCACTTGGATGTGTGTAGAACAGGATATTATGTACTTGAAAATATTTACAACTAAGGATATAATGTACAGTTATGCATTGTAGTCATAGGAAAATACTTTATTTAGACAATAAAGTCTGTCAAAGTGCCTAAAAGTACAAATAAAATCAGAGTAATAGCTGTTATCACAATTTTTCCAGCTCTCAGTCCTTTTCTGGACAATTCATAATTCAACCTCTGTGATTCTCATGGGTAAAAATTAATTAAAACGCTTCTTCAATAAACAGCTAACAACTTAATAAAAGTGCCTTTGATTAAGGAAAAGGAGATGCAATAGAGTCCGTCTGATTAAAGCTGTTTGTTTTTAGGACTGCTAGTATTCACTGATCCGCCCCTTCTTCATTTTGGGCTTCTGAGATTGATTTGAGTTGCTTCTCCGCGTACCCTAGAGAGTTTACCAGTTTTGTGATCACTTGCGGCTGCTCATTGTTCAATAAGAAACTGACGGCTAATGTAGCGTCTTCAATCCATCCTTGATCCATAGGGGCTTAATCAGTCTTCTGCGGTCTGCCAATAGTATAGGGCAAATGCAAAGCAGATGAGTGAGTGACTCCTGCGAAGAATTGCAAAGACAGCATAGACTCAGGTATGACCACCCATGGTGGTGACAGATGTAGTGAGAGAAAAAAGCCCATATGTAGCTGCAGAAATTTCATCTTATAGTGAGAGGAAAATGTTTCATTGATGTATGTTTGTGGGCCTATTCTGTCGTAGCTGCCCAGCACCAGAGACATGTTTTCTTTTTACAAATGCTCTTCAATCTGATTTCCTTGATATTCTTTTTATACTTCTGTTCAAGGCTGTTTTAAACAAAAGATGAGTTGATTTTGAGTTCCAGAGCTCCCTTGAACCTGTATGCGTCAACTCTTCATCTAGGGCTTGCAGCCAAGGATTTGTGTGATTCACACTGTCATGACACGCAGTTTCCTGCCAGATGAGCTGTTTTAATGATCCTTGCTCAGCAGATCTTGTGGAATTCAAGTATTTTATTATGCAGGCCCTTTGCACAAGCAGTTGGTCCTGTAATGTGAATTCCAGCCTAATCTGAGCTGGTGAGGTATTACCTGGCAGTCGAAAAATAGACCTGAACACCATACTCTGCCCTATTTAAGAAAGCTCCCAGTTATCCCGTGTAGGCTTCTGAACTGTATGACAGTGTTGGCACTAATTTGGCAGAGACCATTTTCAACAATGCCTCAAAAGAGAACTTGTTTGTGCCCTTGAATATTGTTTGACAAGCACCTTGCAGAGAGGCTAATTTTGGTTTTAATGAATTCAGGTGTAGTAGGTACCCACCTTTATTTTCCAGCCAGCAACGCAAATATTTATATTCATTTGCGATGGTCAGACAATGGTTATCGAGATACCATTGATGTGGTTTTCTCTTTTTCCGGCCAAAGATGACTATGTTTGTTTCTTCATAGTTAATCTGCATATCATTTGCCAGACAGTGCTAGCTAAGGCGTCTAACAGTCTTTGAAGACCTAACGGCGTCTGGCTGAGCAAGACAATATCGTCTGCGGACAGCAGAGAGGAGATGTGTTTGATTCGCGAGTTTGGGAGCATGACTATTGACTTCATTTAAGGCAGGAACCAAATCACACATGCACAAATTAAAAAGGTTGGGTGCTAATACACACCCCTGTTTGACCCCTTGTTCCATGTCGATTTTCTCTGAGACAGCCATATTTCGTACTAGTTTTACTCTCGCCCACGTGTTTGAGTAGAGCAATATGATACCTTGCAATAGAGATTCTGGGATTTTCCAAGCTGTGAGTTTAGCCCACAGTAGATGATGATTTACTCAGTCGAAAGCTTTGCTGAAGTCAATAAAACAGCAATATAGTTCTTCCTTTATCTGAATTTGTCCGGTGACGAGCATCCTAATGGCTATGATATTATCAGTGGGGCCCGCAGCTGTTCTAAACCCAGATTGGTGGGGGCAAAGCAAGTTATTTGACTTAGCCCAGTCTTGTAAATCCTCAAGTAGTAGTGAGGCAAAATACCTTGCCTCAATGTCAAGTAATGCAATGTGTCTGTAGCTGTCTGGAAGAGAGATCGGGCTTTTTTATATATGGGGTGGAAAATCAAGCCTTGCTAAAATGAGGGCAGTGTGTGCCGCTCTATGCAATTCTTGAATAACTTTTGCAGTATCCCAGACCAAAATTCGATTTCATGTTTATAAATTGATGACGGGATGCCATTTGGGCCTGGAGCACCATCTCCCCAAATTAGCGTTGCAATTCTGCCTGCTGTAGAAGTTAATGCATATTGATGGGAGATGGTTGCAGTTGATGATGGCTGTATTTGTGCCAAATTGTATTCATTTAAGACTAGTCCCTTGGTGGAATTTATCTGAGAAGCTTTATAAAGCATAGAAACATGCTCTATCCATTTTTTTGCCATAACGTGATTTCCATTTGAGGCGGTAAGAGACGAGTCGCTGTTCATTCTATTTATAATTGTCCAAAATGTCTTGAGTTTCTGTGCCTACATGCCATGAACAGTTCAGTTTGATGTTGTTCCTCATGATCGCGTTTGGCTTGCCAGATCTGTCTTTTATTCTTGGCGCACAAAGAATTTACCTCGCTGGTTAGTTTCAGATTTTCTGGGATTTTGACAGCACGGCACTTCTTATTCAGTGTACTTTTTAACCACCTCAGCTCCTTTGTGTACCAGGGATTTGAGGCCATGAATTTTAAGGGGACGGGTCCTGGTTTATTGGGGGCCATAACGTCGATTAGTGTTTGTGTTAACTTTTCCCAATCGCTGACAGTGTCGGTTAGTGGCCACCCTACTTCACTTAATGCTGTTTTCCAGTCATCGTATTTTGTGGAGACTTCCGAACTCCATTTGATCCATCTCCATCTATGATGGTTCATTTTCCCTATCGCTGACAGTGATGGATTTCTGTTGGTTGTGGAACTAAGACCCCAGACTTGAGGCATATGATCACTTTCACAGTGCAGCTGGATCGAGTAAGTTAGAATACTTTTAAAGAGAGAGACGGAGATAAAAGTGTAATCCAATACTGTCGACCTTCTTGGACTGTAATGCGTCATGCGCATTGGTTGATCCCCTGCGAAGCAGCCATTCAATGCGCTCAGAGACAGAAATGCATTGTAACTGAATCCCATATACGTTCCTAAAACTGTTCATTTAGTCGGTACACCAATACTGTAGAATTAAGGAAGTACGCATATGTTGATATATGTGCATTTCATAAGGTTAAAGGCGATCATTTCAACATGCTTACAATAGATCAATTCTCTGTACAGCCAAACACTGTGCACATACATTGGTGTAATTTATCCACGCACAATTTAGTGGCAAAGCCCTAGGGATTGAATGGCTAAGAAGAATTTTAGCACATGGGGGCATGGAGATGTAAATCTTGGGGATGGGGATCTGGTAAAAGTGATAGCACAGGAATTTATCAGGTATTATCAAATGTAACTAATGTAATCCAACTACGCCGCTTTGTCTTATTATGTGTAATTGCCCATATCCCTTGAATATATCTATTTCATATCTTTTTCACCATAATAACTTAATTTAACCATGTAAATCTATAGAAAGATTTTCATGTTCAATTCATTTTCTAATAACTAGTTTAGCAGACTTCCTCTATGATTACACTCAAAATGTAGGCACAATTCCATAGGCCTATGATGCCGGTATATGGATAGGCTGGGAGGTAAAAAGAGAATACAAAAGGATATGTTTGGTGCTCTCTCTCTTACCCTCCCACGCAGCCTCTTCCGTAATAATCCTATGAGCCATTACATCTTGCTTTTTCACCTTTAAACGACCCCTCTACTTTAAGGTTCATTTCACTATTATACTTCGGATTGTTAGGATAGGCAACATTCATATGGTATTTTCCATATGACTTGTCTCAAAGGGTGTTGAGCAAATTGAGACCACTGAGATATGTTTGAAGGAAAATAGAGCCCAAAACAGCTTCTTAAATAGATCAGTTTACTACTAAACTGCGATCAATCATGCTTAGTAGATTTGGCATGTCTTTAATTTCACGATAGCCCTTTTTACAAGTCCACCTTCTCAAAAGGTTTTCCTCACTTAACTTGCACTCACTTGTATTCTGTCGCTATGCAGGTACAAATACACCCATGCAAAACATACATGCCTAATGGAAATTGGCCTTGTGCACATTCAATCAATCAATCAGGGGTTTATATAATGCAGCTGGTCACCCGTGAGGGTCTCAAGGCACTGAGCGGGGTGGGGTGATGCTGATCTGCCTGGGCACAGGGGTTCAGTCGAAGAGCCAGGTCTTGAGATCCTTCCTGAATTGGGTCAAAGAGAGGGATTGCCTGAGGTGGAGAGGCAGGGTGTTCCAGATCTCGGTGGCGAGATGAGAGAAGGATCTTCCTCTGGTTTTGGTCTTGTGGAGCTGTGGGACGGTGGCCAGGGCCAGTTGGGCAGAGCGAAGGTGTCTGGCAGGTATGTGGAATGAGAGGCGGTGGTTCAGATATGCAGGTCCTGCGTTGTGGAGAGCTTTGTAGGCATGTGTGAGGAGCTTGAAGGTGATTCTTTTGTTGACTAGAAGCCAGTGGAGTTCTTGAAGGTACAACAACAATGGTAGTGGTGTATAAACCAGTCACACATCAAAGAATTTTAAATATATACAGGGCTAGCAAATATAGTTGCAAGTTTGTACGCAATAACAAACTATCAAGTAATTACGGTGCCACTCAGGATTACTAGCACCTCACTACCATGGGTGCAAGAAGACACTGGAACCTCAAATGGTCCCTGTGTACCAAAATGTAACTGAATGAATCCTGTCACTCTTACATTTTCGAAATTATAAGTATATAACCTTGGTAAGTTTTGTAGCAATATGGAAAAAGTCTGTTTAGTCACAGGTAAGAACCCAGAGATAGATTTAAACAAAATTTCTTTAGACAAAATTTCATCAATTTATTACATATAAAAAGTTTTAAATGCAAGCGAAAAGCATCACTTTAACAGTTTTTAACAAGACTAGATGCACTCAAAGTTAGTCCCAAGATGAGTACAGATGACAAAAAAATTCTTTAAATATGTGCGTCAGTCCAAGTGAGCAGATACGGAAACAGCCGACATGCGTTTCGTCACATCCAGTGACTTCCTCAAGGCTGTAGAAGCATTAATACAAACATAAATATACCATTCATCCCAACCAAGCGGTTAGGTCACATTGTTTTAGAAAAATGCCAAGCCAACAAGTTTATGTAAGTAAATTACATGCTCAGAAAGAAGGCCCAAAAGACCCGTGAGATAGAAATAAAAAAAGTGTTTTTGGAACAAGATTCAGAATACGTGCCAACGTGGTGATCGACTTTTACCAAAAATAGAATACTGAACAGAAATCCCAAAACTCCAAAGTGCAGATATGTGACCAAAGAAAAGACAAGTCAAAGTTTATGTAAAGGAAACAATAGCACGTCGGTAAAAATGAAAACCAAACCTTTTTGTAAATAATTTGCATTTTTAGAAGAACCATTGTGGTTGTAAGATTGTTGTGCAGATCGCTCAATTATCCATGTAAATACTAAAAACTGTAATATAGAAAAACTGTATAAATACAGGTCACAAATTTGGTGATTGGATTGGATATATAACTATAGTGTGTACATACTTAAAAAATGCCCATAATCATTTATGTAAGGGCTGATGATGGCTGCAAACCAATTCTGTGGGCAGCTCTCTTTAAGAATGGTTTGGGTCCCTAATAAGTCATAAGAAAAAAGAGCTGTGTAAGCATATCAAGTGGCACATGGCCTATAATTCAGCCTGGGCAAAGCACTACGCTACGCTCGCGCAGTTTGCGAAGTTTGCGCTACTTCACACTACGCGAATTGCACGTAGCACAGTGCAAACACGCGTAGCATAGTGCAGCGGTCATTTTTTGCTTGCTCGTGGTCCTCAACGTCAAGTTGGTGACCGCGAGCAAGCAAAATGACATCCCAGCGAGACTTTTTCCCTGTTCGCGATCAGCAACATCAAGTTGCCGTTCGCAAGCGTGGAAAATAAACCTCACGGCGAGATTCTCAACGCGGTGAGGTCAGGTTTCTCATTGCGAGTGGTCGCGTATGCTCGCAACCGCTCGCGATGAGAAACTACCAGTCTGCGTTGAGAAAGCTGCCGCTGGAGTAAAAATCTACTCGAGCGGCAGAAAACTACAGCTCGCACTGTGCAAGATGCCGTTTTCAATGATTGCACAGTGCCGGATGCTTGTCCGCACTGTGCAATCATTGAAAATGGCATCTTGCACAGTGCGAACAGG
This sequence comes from Triturus cristatus, assembly GCF_964204655.1. NCBI lineage: Eukaryota > Metazoa > Chordata > Amphibia > Caudata > Salamandridae > Triturus > Triturus cristatus. Next base: position 574,743,501 of record NC_140595.1, on the reverse strand, counting down.
GTACTACGCAGTTCGCGAAGTGCTACGCGTAGCTCGCGTAGTGTGAAGTGCACTTTGCGTAGCTAAGAGTAGCGCTACTTCGCGAACTACGCCAAGGTTTACCTATAATAAGTGGATATCACTTTGAAAATCCTTTCGCCCAAACTTACATTTTCTAAATAGTATTAGTTACTACAGGATATGGTATTATTGATGTGAATAGTAGATCGGACGGTGGCCGGGGCCAGTTGGGCGGAGCGAAGGTGTCTGGCAGGTATGTGGAATGAGAGGGGGTGGTTCAGAGATGCAGGTCCTGCGTTGTGTAGAGCTTTGTAGGCATGTGTGAGGAGCTTGAAGGTGATTCTTTTGTTGACTAGAAGCCAGTGGAGTTCTTGAAGGTGTTCAGTCAGTGATGTCGCTGGGGTGGGGTATATTGAGGACCAGTCTGGCTGTGGTGTTTTGAATATTCTGTACTTTTGTCATGAGTTTCTGGGTGACGCCGCCGTAGAGTACATTGCCATAGTCAAGTCTGCTGGTGACTCAACAGATACCTCTGAGTTCCAACAGGCAAGTACGACCCAAAAAGTATATTAGTTTGCCCCTGTGCATATTTCTCTTTGCAAACGTTAGATCACTTCTTTTTGCTGCAATTATAGGCCCTTCCAGTGAACATATCTATTACCAATTCTTAAAGCTTATGGATTTCAGCAACACAGACCGGCTTTTTATTTTCTCAGAATTATGTATGAGCTGGATGTTTACACTCCATGGAGGATTTTTAAAAAGTGGTCTGCACTGGCATAACTTAATACATTTTTGAACTCCTTTTTCAACTCCGTAGCATAACTTGTTTTATGACGGTTAGGACATGTTATGACTGTCCATTGTTATATATAGATTTTAGTAGATTTTATGTGTCTTTTTACTGTTGTTCTTTTATGAACATTGTTCAATAATTGGATAAAGAGATACGTTATCCAATCATACTATTATCTTGTAAAGGTATGTATGCAGCTTACTTACTTAGCAGGCTCCAATAAGTGTAAGTGTGTTACTATCGTAATTTCTAATTCATTATTTTTTATTTCAACATAACATTTGCACTTTTTTCCCATTAGTATTTGGAGAATGACATTATGCTGGTAGCACCCTCATCAATATTATGTGATCTTGTCAGTGAAATTATTTAAATGCCAGATTGAATTTATGATGTATCACAAATCACTTCAAAGGAACCTTGTTTTGAATTTGCCAAGAAAGTGGTTTTACTTTGATTCCCTCTAATGCTTCGCTGTTTTGTAATTATTGGCAATTTGTAATTATTGCTTAGTGTTGTTCACTTTTTCTGCCGTGTTTACTGCCTCTCCCTCCCACTTCCCGCCTCGCACCAGCCCCGCTGACCACATCACAGTGCCCCAACCACCCTCATGGTGATTGTTTGGCTTCCCTCTGTCTGGTCCGTCTGCTTCATGCTATCTGCTGTCTGTATTGTCCTGTACTGCTGTTGTGTCCCGTGTTGCTCAGTTCCCTGTGCCCGGTCCTCTGTTTTTTTGCAATTGCCATTGTTTTATGCTGTTTGCTTAGATTGGCATTAGACTCTTAAGTTTGTTTTACCCGTGTTTGCTGCTGTTGTACTCACTGTCTTTCCTGTCGTATTTGTTGCATCTACCTCCAACTTCCCACTTGGCATCAGCCCCACCCACCGCCTCACAGCACACATCCCCTCCCAGGATCCACCTAATGGATGCTGAAGCAGGGCCGCTCAGTGGCCTTGTGCAGCGGGGGCAGAGCCGGCATGTCAAAGGTGAGTCTGTCTGCGCTCGTCGGCACCTGGACTGCGCCTGGCTCCAGGATACCCGGCTCTCCTGTAACCGCAGATACACCGTCACCGAGCTCCATGCCCTGGACCCCATACTCCACAACAACAACTGCTGCTGCACCTCTCTACGTTCTGTGGTAGGACCTTTAGTCAGCAGGCACTTTCTGTTCTCCTGCAACACCGGGGCACCTGCACGCATGACGAACATCACCACCATGCCAACCACAACTGCTCCAGAACAACTCCCCTGCCTCCTGCTCAATGCAGACTACTCTGCAAGCAAGCCACTGAGATCTGGGACATCATCACTTCCCTCACCCGAACATCATCTTCCTCACTGAGACCTGGCTCAAACCCTCTTCCGCACCTGACATCACTTATTTATTTATTTATTTATTTCGCGATTTTTATTGCGCAAACAAATACCCGAAGGTGTCTCGGCGCATGTGACAAAAACGAGAGACCAAGCCGCAGGATTACTGATTGAACAGCCATGTCTTTAAGAGCCTACGAAAGCTTATCAAATTGGGGGCAGTTTTTATGGTGAGTGGCAAAAGGTTCCAGAGTTTAGGTGTGGCAACCAGGAAGCGCCTCTCTCCCCAGGTTGCCGTTCTGGTGTGAGGTAACGGAAGCAGGCAGGAGTTGGCGGATCTCAGCTGTCTCTTGGGGCTATACAACTGGAATGCTTCAATCAGAAACTTTGGACCGACGCCATGCACTGCCTTATAGGCAATGCAGAGGGCCTTGAATTTAATGCGGCCCTCTACTCTTAGCCAATGCAGGTGACGAATGGCTGGAGTAGTTGGCTGGCGGCGGGGGATGTCAAGAAGAATTCTTGCAGCAGTATTTTGTATGGACTGCAACTTAGATAGAACGAGTTTCTGAGTATTAAGGAAGAGGGCGTTCCCATAATCGATTTTAGAAAACACTAGGGTAGAGACCAGGGTCTTCCCAGCTGAGGTGGTAAGGTAAGGCAGTATTTTCCTAATTTTCTTTAAAATAAAGAACGCAGATGACACAACCTTGTTGACATGAAGGTTGAATGACAGCTTGCTCTCAAAAATGACTCCCAGGTTTCTGGCCTTATCAACTGGGACAGGAGGAGAGCCCAGCTGGTCAGGCCACCAGGCAGAAGACCAAACCGGGGAGAGATTACCAAAGGTCATGACCTCGGTTTTGTCCGAGTTAAGCCTCAGACAGTTGGAGGACATCCAGGTACTGACAGCAAGCATGGCGCTTTGATAATTAGCTGCCACCGCTGGGCCGTCCTTGTGTATTGCCAGAACCAGTTGGGTGTCATCTGCGTAGGATGTAAGTCGCAGCCCATGGTCCTTTATTACCCTCGCTAAGTCTGCTACATAGATATTAAATAGCGTTGGACTTAGCGAGGAGCCCTGTGGGACTCCACAGGGGAGTGCAGAGACAGGAGAATAGAAGTTACCCAACTTCACTGTCTGGGTACGGTAGGCAAGAAAAGATGAAATGAGATTTCTAGCCATACCGTTTATCCCCAGGGCTGAGACACGGTCGACCAGAATATCATGGTCGACCGTGTCAAAGGCTGCGGACAAATCCAGCAGAATCAGGACAGCCGCACCTCCCTGGTCCATAATGGCTCTAATCTCATCTGAAGCTTTTATTAAAGCGGTCTCAGTTCCATGACCTTTCCTAAAGCCAAACTGCGTTTCGTCGAGAAGTTGGTGAGTATCGATGAACTCTGAGAGTTGTTTATTCATCAGAGATTCGCATATTTTGGCAGGAAAGGGGAGACACGCTATTGGTCTATAGCTGGCCAGAGCTGTGGGGTCCAGGGAGGGTTTCTTCAGGAGAGGTTTGATCACGGCCTTCTTCCAAAGATCTGAATAGTGACCAGTTTGAAATGCGGTGTCACAGATTTTCATAAGTGGATAAGAGATCACCTCGCTAAGGTTAGCCATCACTGAAGGAGGGCAGGGGTCTAAGGGGGAGCCAGACTTGGTAGTAAAGATAAGTCTGCTGATTTGATCTTGCGTAATGGGAGCAAAGGAAGAGAAGGGATCATGATCGGTGGCAGGTTCTACACCACTGCAGACTCTGGATATTGTCTCTGCGTTCCCTGCAAAGGATGAGTATATATCTGCTACCTTAGTGGTGAAAAAGCTGGACAGAGCATTACAGAGAGACTGAGAGGGTTCGACCCCAGGTCCCGTAGAGGGGGTGGACAGAGTGGTGACCACTGAAAACAGCTCTCTAGAAGAGTTGCTGGCATTCTCGATTTGAGCCGAGAAAAATGCACTTTTTTGGGCAATGATAGCCTTTTTGTATATTGTCAGGGCGTCTTTGTAGGAATGCTTGGCCATGGGGCAGTAAAATTTCCTCCAGCGCCTTTCTAAGATCCTGCAATGTTGTCGGTGGAGCCTAAGCTCTTCGGTATACCAAACCGCCGAAGGGGATAATCTGTTAGGTCGCGTAAACTTCTCCGGCGCCACCTGATCAGCAGCATTCCGAATCCAGTCTTGGAAGTCGGAGGCTGAGAAGACAGGATTAGCTATCCCCATAGGAAAGGATAGTGTCAGGATATCTGCCATCTGATGGATATCCGCATTTTTCCAAGCACGGGTCCCTAACCTAGTTCGTGGCCTGGAATGGGGAGGGTTAGCGTGCTGTGTTTGGATCCCAAAGATAATGGCCCTGTGATCTGACCAGGTGAGAGGAAGAATATCCTGTACAAAGATGTCTGAGTTATTGGTAAACAGACCATCTAGTATGTGCCCCGCCTGGTGTGTAGTTCCCTTCACCAATTGTTGAAGTCCTAAGGTTAGGAGATCATCAGTGAGTTGAGTGGTTTCGTGGTTGCCCTGTTCTTCCAGAGGGAAGTTAAAATCTCCTAAGATCATGTATTCCGGCGAACTTATGATAAGATCATTAAAATCAGAGAGTGTGGCAAGGAAAGAATTTCGGGGCCCAGGAGGTCGGTATGGCAAAATTCCCTTGAGGGCTTGTTTGTGATTAATATTAATAGCAAAGGTGGCTGCTTCACAGTTAATGGACTGTATGGGATCGAGTGTAGTGCGATAGAGATTCTTGTAAATGATAGCAAGTCCGCCGCCTCTTCCTATATGTCTATCATGCCTAGCGACACTATAGCCCTCAGGGGTTGCCAGAAAAAAGTCCGGTCCTGAACCAGCATCTCCCCAGGTTTCAGTGGCAAAAAGGAAGTCAAGATCATGGGCAAGAATAAACTTTCTGATCTGTAAGCTGTGACAGGGAAGGGAGCGCGTATTAATGAGCGCTGCTCGATAACCATGGGGCTGAGTGATATGCAATTCATGAAAAGGTATATTGCTAGGGGGGTCTGAGGCTGAGGAGCCAGGAAGACGAGGTTGCGGAAGTTGGTATTGACACCCAGGGCAAGGGGTGGGGGTAACGCCCACTGCAGTGGAGAGAGGCCGAGTAATGCAATGTCGGTCAGAATGGCCAGGGTTCCACTGTCTTAGTTGCAGGGAAGAATAGCATAGTGGAGGGCCAGAAGTTATGGCCCTGGGCCGAGTCCGGTCACGGACGGGCGCAGACGGGCTTGCCTCTGGCGCTCCTCCGCCGCGCCTGCGGCGCGCCCGCTGTGCTGCGCGCTTGCAGGACTCTGTGTTTTATAGTCTCCCCGTCTGAGAGCGTAAATGCACGTTGCAAGATGGCGCTCAAAGTTTAGGATCTAGACCGATCCAAGATGGCGCTCAAAGTTTAGAATCTAGACCGATCCAAGATGGCGCTCGTGACTAGGAAGAGAGAGAGAGAAAGATCCTGCTCAAGCGGCAGGTGAGTGAATTCTGATTTTAAATGAGGGTATGCGGTTCAGAGTGCAGATAAAAACACAGTAAACACAGTAAAAGACACAATAAACACAGTAAAAGACCGAAATCCGGTCAGTGAACTAGCAGCAACGAAGAAAATATTAGTATCAGCAAATGTCCCTGAGTAGGCAGCAGCAAGTACCCTTGGAACAGGTAGTGGCCCCGTTACAACTGACTTCTGCGGCTGAGGCTAAGCGTAATGTCACAAACAGCTGCGCGCTTGCATGACTCTGTGTTTTATAGTCTCCCCGTCTGAGAGCGTAAATGCACGTTGCAAGATGGCGCTCAAAGTTTAGGACCTAGACCGATCCAAGATGGCGCTCAAAGTTTAGGATCTAGACCGATCCAAGATGGCGCTCGTGACTAGGAAGAGAGAGAGAGAAAGATCCTGCTCAAGCGGCAGGTGAGTGAATTCTGATTTTAAATGAGGGTATGCGGTTCAGAGTGCAGATAAAAACACAGTAAACACAGTAAAAGACACAATAAACACAGTAAAAGACCGAAATACGGTCAGTGAACTAGCAGCAACGAAGAAAATATTAGTATCAGCAAATGTCCCTGAGTAGGCAGCAGCAAGTACCCATGGAACAGGTAGTGGCCCCGTTACAACTGACTCCTGCGGCTGAGGCTAAGCGTAATGTCACAAACAGCTGCGCGCTTGCATGACTCTGTGTTTTATAGTCTCCCCGTCTGAGAGCGTAAATGCACGTTGCAAGATGGCGCTCAAAGTTTAGGATCTAGACCGATCCAAGATGGCGCTCAAAGTTTAGGATCTAGACCGATCCAAGATGGCGCTCGTGACTAGGAAGAGAGAGAGAGAAAGATCCTGCTCAAGCGGCAGGTGAGTGAATTCTGATTTTAAATGAGGGTATGCGGTTCAGAGTGCAGATAAAAACACAGTAAACACAGTAAAAGACACAATAACACAGTAAAAGACCGAAATCCGGTCAGTGAACTAGCAGCAACGAAGAAAATATTAGTATCAGCAAATGTCCCTGAGTAGGCAGCAGCAAGTACCCATGGAACAGGTAGTGGCCCTGTTACAACTGACTCCTGCGGCTGAGGCTAAGCGTAATGTCACAAACTTCAGCAACACCCATCGGCTACAAGATAACTCACCAAGACTGCATCAACAAACACGGAGGGAGAATAGCCATTATTCACAAAGAAACCATCCACTGCAACACCACTGCATTCAACACCAACCCTATCATAGAACACCTCAACTTCCAGCTCCTAATCAATGGCAAAACCACCGTCAGAGGCACCCCACTTACAGACCTCCTGGACCTTGGACCATCTTCTGCAACACCATCCCTTAATTCATCGCCCTGCTTACCCTTGACTCTAAACACTATTTCTTACATAGAAACCTCAATTTTTACCTCACTGACCCTAACAACATCAACACCACCAGCCTCCTGGAAAGCATAAACAACATTGAGCTCACTCAACTAGTCACCAACCCCACACACATCCCTGGAATACACTCGACCTTATATTCACAGCAAGTGACAGAGTCAAGTACAACTGTCCCACCGAGCTCACCTGAACAGAAAATGCCATAATTTACCTCACCATCTCAGGATCCCCTAGAACCTCCACCAAGCCACCCAGCACCTCACATTGCAGCTGGAAAAAAGTGTCAGAGAGCCAGTTGATCAAAGCCCTTAGTGTCTCCCACCCTGATGCCGTAACCAACATAGAACAGGCTGTCAATAATTTCTCCACCTGGATCCCCAATCGCACTGACAGAGTCGACCCGATCAAGCCTATCAAACTCAAAAGATCCTGCAAACAGGCTTGTTGGTACACCACGGAACTCAGAACTACAAAATGCAACTGCAAATGACTAGAAGGGAAATGGCACACCAGCAAGGGGCTCACAGACCGATCAACATTCAATACATCCCTCAACAAATACCACCTACTCCTGGAGGAGATAAAAAGGAGTGCCCTTGCCCACCACATCAAAGCCTGTCCCAGCCACAGCAAAGAACTCTTCAACATCATCAGGGAGTTCACCAAAGCTGCCAGTAACATCCTCATTCCCTCCCACTAACTCTGTGACACCCTGGTGGACTTCTTTCATGACAAGATCTCAACCATATACAAACAACTTCAAAATCCAACCCACCACCACCGACTTCCTCAGCCACCTCGCCCCGACAGATGCTAATCCCGACCACCCGCTCACCACCTGGAACCAGCTCACCACACAACACCACAGCCATCATGAACTCCATTCACTAAGGAGCCCCCACGGACCCTTGTTTCCACCACTTTTTTAACCTCAGGAGCAAGATGATCAGCAACGAGCTCACAGACATCTTCATTGCACCCATCACATCCGTAACCTTGCCTGAAGAATGGAAACCCGCAGAAGTTGAATCCCTTCTCAAGAACTCATCTACCGACCCCAGCGAACTCAAGAATTACCATCACATCCCTCTGCTCCCCTTTCTCACTAAAGTCCTCGAAAAAGCCATCAACCACCAACTCAAGGAACACCTAGAGAACAACAATCTTCTGGACACCTCCTGATCTGGATTGCACACCAACCACAGCATGGAAACTGCCCTGATCACTGCCTCTAATGACATCAGAAACCACCTTGACAGGGAAAATGGCGGCCCAGATCCTCCTTGACTGCTCAGCAGTGTTTGACACCATGTCCAACCACAGCCTCATCAGGAGGCTTAACCACATTGCAATGCATGGACATGCCCTCAAATGGATCGCCTCCTTCTTCCCTGGAAGAACCCAGAGAATCCGCCTACCACCCTTTGCTTCGGAACCTAAGAACATCATCTGCCGTGTACCTAAAGGCAGGTTCCTCAGCCCTACACTGTTCAACACCTACATGACCCCCTTGGCCAACATCATCAGAGCCCACTGACTAAACGTCATTTCCCATGCTGACGACACCCAGTTCATCATCTTGTTATCAAAGGATCCCTTCATCATGATGGACAACTTCCGCAGGTGCATGACGAGCATTGCCGATTGGATGAAAGACAAATTCCTAAAACCCAAAACAGACAAATCAGAAGTGCTGATCTTTTGGAAAAACACCTCCCCGTGGAACGATGTCAGGTGTTCTTATGACCTAGGACCGTCACCCACTCCGACAGACCATGCTTGCAACCTTGGCATCATCCTGAACAGCAAGCTTTCCATGAGAAGCCAGATCAACGCAGTCACCAATGCCTGCTTCCAAACGCTTTGCATGCTCCACAAGATCTTTGAATGGCCCCCCGTCCACACCAGACGAACCGTCACTCAAGACCTAGTCACTAGCCAGCTGGACTACGGCAAATCACTCTACATAGCTATCACCTTGCACCTCCTGAAAAGACTGCAGACCATACAGAATTGAGCAACCAGACTGACTCTCGACCTCCCAAAGTGGACCCATATCACCTCCCACCTCAAGAAACTCCACTGGCTCCCCATTCAGAAGAGATGTCAATTCAAGATTCTGATCCACACCTACAAAGCTCTGCACAACCAAGGAACCAGCATACATCAACCACTGTCTGAACTTCCACCAACCCACCAGACAGCTGTACTCCCCCTCCATCTCCCTTGCTCACACCCCCCACATCTGCCAAAGCAAGAGTGGAGGACTCTCCTTCTCCTACCTTGGGGCTAAGTCCTGGAATGACCCTTAACCTCCGTACCTCATCCAGTCGGTGGGAATTCAGAAAAGAACACATGACCTGGCTGTTCAACTAAACTCTCCCTTGCAGCAGGGTTCTCAGCCCCTGAATACTCTCATGGTTGATTAGCCACGCTATACAAGTCTTGCCTGATTGATTGATATGACTGCATATATTGACTTTGAGGTTTAATGGATTAGCAGGTTTGAAAGCTATTTGGTAGGCAGAGGATAAGGACTGCTTGATAAGTAAGCTTGGTGACGAGGCTTGATGTTGCTTTCAATATAAAAGCACACATATAGGAATATCAGTTGACAAATACTTTGAGTAATGACAATATGATAAAGGTTATGTATGTGAAATGAGGGAGGCAGTGAAGAGAGGCATAAAAGGTCAAATGTGCTAAAATATTATGTGTTCTGTTAAGGTTTATTTCATGTGTGGCTAAGAATGGGGCAATATTTCCCTTTTGCCCTTAATGATGTTTTTTATTTTTGATAATATGTGTCTGTCTCTACAAACTTTTAGATTAAAAGGAAGAATGGCTTTATTTGTATTGCTGATTTAATGTACTTGAGTAGTGAGGTTTTAATGGAGGTTGGAATGAGTAATGGTTTGATGTTTTGGACGGTGTGGTGGTAGACAACCAGAGAAAGTAAAAGAAAATGGTTTTGTTTGTATGTTCAAATGAGAAATGTAACAGAACTCTATGTTCTATATGTTTTAATTACATAATGGCAGACACAATAAAATGCAAGACATAGAGCTACACATAAAACATAAGATACAGTTATGTAATGAAATTAGAAAGAAATAACTCACCAGAGCCAGTCCGCCCAACAATCCCAATTGATTCCTTAGGATAAATAGTTAAGTTTAGCCCTTTTAGGACAACTGGTGTGTTTTCTCGATATTTCATGTGATAATCTTTAAAAGTGATTTCTCCCTTAGTTGGCCAGCCCTTTGGAGCCTGTACAACATTGACTTGATTGGATGCCTCTGGAACACAGGTCTGTGAAAAATGCAAACACAAAAACTGAGCAAAATGTATTACCCAAATTAACTAAATTCTGTAATTTTAAAACATTGTCCTTAGATCTGTAGATAGTGAGACTAAACAATAGTACAAATAAGTAGTATTTGTCATCTTTGTTTGGATTACTCCATTATACAAAAGGTATAGTATATAACCAACATTATAAAAAGTAATAAAAACCCATCCAAATTTGCATTCCCGTCAGTTAAACAGCCTTCATAAGCACGTTGTCAACCCTCAGAAATCCATGCCCCCTGTCACATGTAAGATCCTATTAAAACTAATCAGTCGCTGTAGCTCTTCTAATTAGTGCAGTTTCATCAAAGTTTCCCACCTATGCCCTGCATCTTTTCCTGCGGCTTTTAATATCAAAATGAAACACTTCCTTTTTGGAATGATTTTAAAGCCTCTTAGAAATTGATCAAACGCAGCACTAGTTAAAACTATGATGGGTACACCTTAATAATTCTTACAACCGTGAAATATATGGGGATTAAGTAGACTATTGTTTCACAGGGTGTTTGCAAATTATATATAGATAATTAAAGTGACTAATTAACTTGTTTCAAGAATGAGCCATGATGATCTAGAATAGTTCCATCAAAGTTTATTCACAGTTACACTTTAAGAACGTAATCCTAATCAAACCCAACTAGCAGTATAGGTATTTCATCCAGTGCAACACAATTCAACCTTGTCCTAGCTGACACTATGTGAAGAATACACTGGCACAAAATTCCATACCATCAAAGAACATGGAAGACCCAAAGGACATAAACACAACACACAAACATTTGCAAGACGTGGCACAAGGTCACTCATTACAATGCCTGCAGGATTCTTGATGGTTGTACTTCACTGGGTATATACAGATTACTCTGAAGAATACAGAATGAAACCTGTGTGACAGTATCACACAAATCTAATTTTCACACCTTGGAATAATAGTTATTGAGGTAACGCCACATATTTTCCAAATATCTGAGGGATGTAAATGTAGAATATGCAATATTTGCCTGCAAAAATTCTACCAGTTTTTACTGGTCAAAAGTCATAGAAATATTGCCCAAATTGAGATTGTAATGAGGCCTAGGTTACATCGCTAATCACATGGCATTTTCTTGCTCACCGCCAATTGTGCCCTGTTTATGTACTTAGTTGTGGCTGCACTAGGGTGATTGGGCTGGAATCCATGATTCCAGGAGGTACTCAAAATCTAAATCCAGCCAGAATGAGAGTAGCTCCTCAAAATGGGGGCTAATCATGTGGGTCTTTTTTGATTTGTTTCCCTGATTCTGGGGACAAAGCAACTTGTATTTACCACCTGCCAAGAGCAGATGGCAAATATCAGTGTGGGACCTGCTGAGGTTTAGAGTGCTGGCCAGCGGTGGGTAGAACGTCTGGGGTCATGGGTGGCTCTGACCTCTCTGGAGAAATATTGTCTGCTTCCACGTGGTGCTGGAGGTGGCAGGGATGGTCTGGGCTATGCTTGTGCCTGAAGCTCCAGCCACTCTCTGCCCATGGTTTTGCTGGGTGGGGTACACACCCTGTAAAACCAGGTATGGTGTTCCTGCAACTGATTATCCTGGGAATGGGAACACCAGAACATTCTGAATTGGTCAGAGTATTATCCTCTGAGAATACTGCTCCAACCAGATTTATAAAACAATTTTTTTATTGTGTTGAAAACAATCAGAGTAGATGATAAATTACCTTAAAAGCTGTCCCCGTCATTTATCTCACCCTGGAATGACAATAGCAAGGACACATGTCCTAGAAATATGATCTGTGAATATCTGCAAACCATATTAAAGGTAAAAATTCATCCATGTTTTTAACATTTTGTTAAAATATTATCTAATGGGTACAAAGAATCCTTAAGACAATGTAATAATGTTGTATGGTTCCTACTAATTCAGTATGACTGTGCGTTTAAACAGCAGAAGCATCAAAACTATGGGGACTGAGTTCACTCATACAATCAGAATATGCTGGCCTGTTTTCTGGCTCGCTCACAGTGCACCATCTGGACCCCTAAACCTCAAAGGGTACCTGATGGTGTCTGCAACCTTAGAACATGACCCTAATTCCCCCAAAGAAATATTGAAAGCAGATCTACCCTTTCATTGATAACTCAGGCATGCCTAAGGGGAGACACAAAAAATACAAAAATTACCATTTCAAACATTTATTGAAGCAATTGGATTCTTGTGTAATATATGTGTACTGCAATGATTAGTAGAAGGAAACGAAGAATTGTAACCAGCATTACAAGAATGGTGAAAAAGAGGAATAATTCAACCATTATGATGATTGAATTGATTATATGAATATATATAATTGTACTCCTTCCTAGTACTACCTATACTAGAGCGCATAGGGTGAATTTGGTTCTGCCAGATACTCTGGAGAGGTCTAGGTCCCCATTTACCTGTGTGTGTGTGCCATCCAGAAGCCAGTTTGGTGTAGAACAGGCCTCTATTCCTCTCAAGATAGGGATCAGATTTAGCTGGGCCAGAATTCAGGCACAGGTGACCACGACAATCCATGGAAATGCTCCTCTGTCGAGCAAAGCTTTGGGGCAGTTTATCTCATGAAAATTGGACTGATTCGCACTGTGGCTGAGTTCAAATTGAGCTCTCATTATTGAATCTACCATTTCAGAGTTGTCCCCGAACAGACAATAGTATGCAAGGGCAGTATGTGTAGTGTACTTGGTCCATGGACAAAATGTACAATGGTATGATAATGTGCCTACAATAAAATGTATCTGTTATGTTATAAAGGGTTTTATAACGCGCTCAATTACTCAAGAGTGTCCTGACGTGTGTAGTTATCAAAAACCCTGGGGAGTAGAGTGCATAGATCAGCTAGTTGAAAAGAAAAGTTTTAAGCCGTTTCTTGAAGGGTCCAAAATCCTGAATACTTTGTATATCTAGAGGGAGGGAATTCCACGCCAGAGCAGCTTTGACAGAGATGGACTGACCCCCCAATCGGGACCTGCGAAATCGGGGAATGGTCATCCGATGTTGGGTGGCTGAACGCAGAGCTCTGCTGGGGACATAGAAGCAGAACCGCTTCCTGATGTATAAAGGGCCCGATCCATGCAGAACTCTGTGAGCCACCGTAAGAACTTTAAATTGCACACTTTGGACCACCGGAAGCCAATGCAGGTCACGCAAATACTGTCTCACACTAGATCTTCTAGATATGTTAAATAGAAGTCTGGCCGTGGCATTTTGTATAGTTTGTAATTTACTCAGCAGATATCCAGGGATGCCACAATATAGGGCATTGGCATAATCCAAGCGAGAGAGAATAAGTGCCCAAGCGACCGTTTCCTTGGCGTGCCTGGGAAGTAGAGGAAAAAACCTTCTAAGAGATTTAAGAGTGCCAAAACCGACACCGGTGAGTTTCTTGACTTGCACCGAGAAACGAAGGTCGTCACCGAACCATATCCCTAGGTTCTTGGCCGGCGCGCCCGCTGACTTAGGGCGAGGAAAGTCAGGTGGCCACATGTTTTCTTGAAAGGCAGGTGGAAATGAGCCATATAGAAGGACCTCCGATTTATCCTCATTGTATTTCAGTTGGGCACATGCCAACCACTGAAACACGGAGGAAAGGCAGGTCTGCGCCAGAGAAGTCGACAGGTCACCGTCTTTCCACGTAAATAGGAGATGGGTATCATCAGCGTAGCCAATTATTTTTGCCCCCAGCTCCTCTGCCAGGTAAATAAGGGGTGTCAAATAGATGTTAAAGAGTAGAGGGCTCAAGGTCGAGCCTTGCGGTACTCCCGTGGACACTTTCCTGGCAGCTGAAGAAAACAGAGGTGACCAGACCTGCTGGGAGCGATCTTCCAAAAAAGATTTAAGCCAATCCAAGGCTGAGCCTGCAATGCCGATGTTTGCAAGGCAGGTAAGCAGAAGATGGTGGGGTAACGTATCGAAGGCGGCAGAGAGATCGAGCAAAACCAAGGCCGCCCGTGTCCAGGCACTCCCTGATTGTGTCTGCCATTACTACAAGAGCAGCCTCCGTGCTATAATTTTTCCTAAATCCGGATTGAGCCAGATGAAGGACGCCAGAATTTTTGATGAGAGTATCCAGCTGACGGAAAACAATTTTTTCACAGACCTTGGACAGGGCGGTAAGAAGAGAGATGGGACGATAGTTAGCCGCTTGTAGGGGATCTAATGAGGGCTTCTTTAAGAGTAGCAGTAATTTAGCCTGCTTCCAAAGCAGAGGGACCTGCGCCGTGCACAAAGACAGATTAATAATTGATGTCACTTCAGAGTAAACAACCTCAGCTACTCCTGCCAGCACTCTGGCAGGGCATGGGTCACAAGGTGAGCCTGATTTAAGGGTGTTAAAGATAGCCAATATATCTGACCCAGTTGCAGGGGAAAAGCCGGTGCATATAGGCCACGCTGATCGCGGAGAGGTATGGGGCAGATGGTGGGGGACACCAAGTCCCAGAATATTCTTCATCACACTATCTTGGATGGCTTGTATTTTCACAATGAAAAAGGAGGAAAGCTCCTCACACCATTGAAGTGATGTGGGAGAAGCCACTTGTTCGGCGTAAGGAGTCAAAAAGCTTCTGACAATGGAGAAAATCTCTCTACCATTGTTTTTTGCTTTAGCAATATGATCTGCATAAAAGCTGCTCTTAGCCAATTTAATGGCCGCGTAGTAATGGCTTTGAGCTTTACGCAAGGCAGATTTTGCTGATGGAGAGTACTCCAAGCGCCACTGGTGTTCCAGTTTCTTACAGCCCAATTTAAGCTCTCTTAATGCACCAGAATACCAAGGGCGAGATGGAGAGGAGCGCGGCTGCTTTTTAGACATAGGATGGAAGACGGAGCTGACACCCTGCTTAATCCAGGTAGCAAAGCCGTCAACCGCTGCATCTAAGCCACAGTAAAAGAACCAGGCGGGAGAGTGAGAGGGCCGTGTAAAGGGCTGGGATTTCAATTTTCGGTAGAGGTTTGCATTGGACCGGGGCACCGGGGGGCCGCAGCACCCCCAATGGCCAGGAAAAATGGACCAGAAAATGGTCAGACCAAGTAACCTGGATAGGGTTCTCTATAGATAGTGCAAAATTGGAACACACCAGATCAATCATATGGCCACCTAGGTGGGAAGGAACCTTCAACCACTGAGTAAGTTGCGCCAGATCTAGAAGATCGATTAATTCCTTAGTCCCCGGGGACCCGGGACAGTCTATATGGATGTTGAAATCACCCACCAGGAGAAAGTATGTAAGGCGGAGCACAGAAGGGACAATGATGTCATCCAGGCTCTTCAAAAAAGCACTCGACGGGCCGGGGGGACGGTAAACCAATGTGTCACCCAGCGTAAAGTGCGGAGATGGAACAATGGAGAAGTCAAGAGCCTCCCCGTCGACCAGCCCAACTGTCACCTCACTAGTAAAAACCCAAGTGTCTCTTAACACTACAGCTATCCCTCCCCCTCTACCGGTTAAACGGTCGGCTCTAGCATTTTTGTATCCCGAGGGAATAGCTTCCTCAATAACTGGGGTGCAAGAGTCGTTAAGCCAAGATCTGGAAGCAAAACACTTTCTGAGTACACTATCACATGCAAGTATGCAAGCAAAGTATGGTAAAAGTAATTGTCTAAAAATATGTCAATTTTAAACATGAACATGTTAAAATGAGAGAGTTTGCGGACAGGCCATAGTAACCTCACAACACCCACTCCTTGTTTGTAAGGGGGCTTAAAAGCATCAAACTAAAAATAAAAGCATATCCCAAAATCTAAATTTTTAAAATATATAATTGAAACCTAAAAAATATATCACTTTAATAAAATGATAAAGCATATAGAAAGTCCAACTGCAGTGAAAGCCAATTTAAAAGTATGCAATTAATATCTTGCATAAAAGAAATTACCATTTTGCAGTAAAAAAGATGCTGAATTAAAAATTCTTTAAACTCCAAGAATGTTTTAAATGTTCCAAGATTCATTAGAAAAAAGTTACTTCCAGCTTCCGTAGACAATGTGTCCATTGGTGCCCAAATCACAAGTTCCAAAGAAGAAACAGGGTCATGTTCAACCCAATCATCAGCTGCTGAAGGTGTGACAGCCAGTAGTGCAAACGCAGAGGATGAGCCAGAATCCGAAAATCCAGGAGCATCCAAAGGCATCCAAAGAAGGCTCATAATATGCCTTTTGCAGCAATGGCAATCACAGAGGACATCTCTGAAAACGTAATCTTAATGGGTCTATCAGAAGTTCCACATCCATAGATTGTACTAGTTGCATGTTTCAAGGCATATATCCAAAGCACACTTGAAAGTGCACAGCAAACAGTGGAACACTGGCTGTATACAATGTAACCATACAGGTTGAAGGGACAAGGATCAGTTGTCATTCAGTTCCTGAAGTAATTGCGTGCAAAAGTTAAGCAATCAAGACATAGCAGCACATGTGGTAGTGCTATTCCCATTTGAACGTGTGCTGGAACATCTATTGTGGAGCAGCAAAAATAGAAGGAGAATCCAGACAATCCGAAATAGAATAAGTTGTATGCCTCCAAAGACGCTAGAAACCAGGGAGTTTATAAAAGATGGACTCAATCTGAAGACAGTCTCGAAAGTACAAATAAACCCAGCAATAAATATACATTGCATAGTTTTTTTAACCCCTTCAGCGCGGCGCGGATTACCGCGCTGTGCTGAAGGTTCCGTGCGCGGGCGGTTCCGTCATGCGCACAGCGCGACCGACGCGCATGACGGAACCACTCCGTCATATGCATCGAAGGGGTTAAATGTTGTGGTAGGTTAGTGAGTAGTAGCAATTGCATTTCAGGAGAAGACCTTGCAACTTGCAGGTCAAACGTCTCTCCTGTAGATCCTAAAGAAACTTCTTTCTGAAATAATAAGGCTTTTAGTCTGCTCGGACTATCACATTTCACATTAAAAGTAGCAATTGAAGGCCAAACCATCACTTCTCTGACTGTACGAGCCAGTGGAAAAAGCCCATTCGTGCAACAGGTCACCACCCTAGAAACCGTCACCACATACGGTCCTCCCGGTCTCATCCCACAGCAACCTTTAACATTCAACATCAAATAACTTCTATTGGAAAGCAATCTGAATGCCAGACGAATTACAGCAGCTGGGGAACCCTTCAGATAACAAGCAAAGTTGAAGCATTACAAGCTCCATGAAGTGTGACCTCCCTGCAAACTAAAGAATGGCCAAATGTATTCTCGCAGTCTGTACTGCTACGAAAAACTTCAGTTTCCCCATTCCTACACCTGTAATCAAAAGGTAGGATTCATGTCCTCATTGAAAAAGCACTTTTTTTTGCTCGTCTGGCAGAGGGAATTGGGGGGAATGTTTTAATTGTGAAATTGTTGTATATCGGAATTTAAAAAAAAAGTTTTTGCAGAAATGGTTTCATTTGCGTGACATTTTTAAAAATTGCTAGAAAGTAGAGTGCACTATAGTCCACGCTTCTCTGGTTGCTTTCTTGGGAGGCTATTGCGGGATAGCGGCCATCTTGGACGGGAATCGCGTTGCTCGCGGTCAGCGTCCCAGTTGATGCACACTGTTCGCCGGCTTGAAGCAAACCCTATTTAATTGGGTTAGTCCGGTGGTGCGGTGCATGGGAAAAGGTTAATTTGTTATTGGTCACTATCCTCATTGAAAAAGCACTTTTATTTTGCTTGTCTGGCAGAGGGAATTGGGGGGAATGTTTTAATTGTGAAATTGTTGTATCTCGGAATTTAAAAAAAATGTTTTTGCAGAAATGGTTTTATTTGCATGACATTTTTAAAAAAACGCTAGAAAGTAGAGTGCACTATATTCCACGCTTCTCTGGTTGCTTTCTTGGGAGGCTATTGCGGGATAGCGGCCATCTTGGATGGGACTCGCGTTGCTCGCAGTCAGCGTCCCAGTTGATACAGGCTGCTCGCCGGCTTCAGCCACACCCTATTTGATGGCGTCTGCTCGGACGCGCAGCGGGCGAGCGCAGCGGGTGTGCCGTTGGCGCGCCAAAGGCGCACCTAAGGCAAGCCCGTCTGCGCCCGTCAGTGCTAAGTCAGCACTCAGGGCGAGCCATTCTGCCCGATTCGATTCAGGGGGTAGCAATGTTATTCACTTTTCGAGTGAGTTATTGAAATCTTTCAGACCTATTCCTTGTCCGTCACATAGCGGCAAGTGGGTAGGGTCTTCAAGGGACTACGTTTGTGTGGACTGTGGGTTCATATTCACACCGGAGCCCCCTTTGATTGATATGCCTGCTGATATAGTCAAGACTGGGAGCATTAGTGCGTGCCTCATTAATGCTAGATCTTTGAAGAAGCACTATGTTGATGTTGCTGATTTGATTATTGATAATTGTTTAGACCTATTGTTTATAACCGAGACTTAGCTTGATGCCTTCCCTATTCCCATTGTGGCCTTGGCTACACCTGCTGGCTTTAAAGTTCATCGGGTGGATCGCCCAGTAGGCAGAGGTGGTGGTCTGGCCATTGTGTATAGGGAGTGTTGGTCTCTTTTTAGTGAAACATCTACCCTCTGGGGAGACTGTGAGGTCTTGGATTTTCACCTGCAACTCTGCCCATTTTACTCAGGGGGGGGTCCCTGATTTATCGACCACCTGGATCAGCCAGGGTTTTCTTGGATACCTGTGAGGATGCGTTGGCAGAGCCGGCACTGCGTTTCTAGAATTATGTGTTTCTTGGAGATGTCATTCTCCACCTTGATCACACTGAGACGACTGATTCAACAGCGCTTCTGGACTCCCTTCACTTGGCCAATCTTTCACAACGGGTCATGCACCCTACCCATCAAGGCGGGCACACTTTAGATATCATCTGTTCCAATTTTCCTGTATCAGAGGTGAGGCCGAGGCCGGTTGCTTGGTCGGATCATTTCCCCATATTTTTTTCTTGGGATATTAAGCATCTTTCAAGGCCAGTCAACCACCACCGTCCCCCATCCACTAGGAAAATGGACCCTGGGCAGCTTAGTAGCTCTCTGGCAACCTCCAGGCCCTTCTTTCGGGGGGACCTGGAGGAAAATGTGTCCCAGTTTGCTGACTGGATCACAAGTTCGGTTGCGACTCTGTCAGCACCATGTCAACTAAGGGTGAGGATAGAGTCCCCCTCTAAGCCTTGGTTCACTCCCGAGTTGAGGAATCTGAAACATGCATGTAAAATATTGGAGAGAGCTTGGCGCTCCAGTGGTTACTGTCCTATTGCTAAACTCGCCCTTAGAACCAAACAAAAACTTTATTATATGGCCATTGGAGAGGCCAAAGACCAGCACTACTCTGCCCGCATTGAGAGGGCCAATAACAATCCAAAAGAAATGTTTGCGGAGACCTGGTGTAATACCTTGGCTAATTTTTTTTGGGATAAAATAATTAGCATCCAAGAGACGTTTCCCCCAGGAAGCTTATAGGTGCCTTGTTGGCGAGGCCGATGGAAAAATCTGCCCCCTCTTTTTTTGCGTTTAGACCGGTCGATCTCCCTAGCTCTCTTAGGATTCTTAAGGCACTAAAGTCGGGATCACCTAACGACCCATTTGCTGCCAGACTTTTGTCTGATGTGGCAGATATTATTAACTCAGAAGTGAATTTAATGGTCAATAAATCGCTTCGCGAGGCGCATGTTCCTCTATCATGGAAGCAGGCACTGATTCTTCCCCTTCTTAAGAAGCCGTCACTTGACCCTCTGTTACCTGAGAATTACCGCCCTATCTCGCTTCTGCCTAGTTTGGCTAAGGGTTGCGAAAGGGTGGTTACGTCTCAACTTACCAATTATGTTGAGGTGTCAGGCTTGCTTCATCCGGCACAATCTGGCTTCCGTGCCTCATATAGCATGGAGTCAGCATTGCTAGAGGTGACGGAGGTGATCCGGGAGTGTCTGGATGCAGGTGGGAAAGCAGCCTTGGTGATGCTAGATCTCTCGGCGGCTTTCGACACCGTGCCCCACTCCCTGCTCCTTGACCGTCTTTCAGATATAGGTATTTCTGGCTCAGCTCTGCAGTGGATCAGGTCTTTCTTGGAGGGACGGTCGCAGCAGGTCTGGCTCCCTCCATGTGCCTCCGCGCCTATGCAGGTGACTACGGGTGTGCCGCAGGGGTCATCACTTAGCCCCCTGCTTTTTAACATCGATGTGACTCCGCTGGTCCATCTTGCGGAGTCATTGGGAGCTAAAGTGATGGCATATGCTGCCGATACTCAGGTCTGGTTTTCTTGGAACAGGGAGGACGACTCGGTTGTGGCTGCGCAACATTGTTTGTCTTCAGTCTTTCATTGGTTGGCGAATGCTCAGCTGAAATGCAATGAAGGAAAATCTGAAGTACTTTTGTATGGCTCTTTCTCGTTGGACTTTAGAGATAGGCTTTGGCCACCCGGTTTTCCCCGACCAACTACAAGTAAAGGCGCCGCAAAAAATCTTGGCGTCTGGTTCGACGAAAACCTGAATTTTTCGACACAGGTTAAGAAGCTGGCCGGTACCTGCTTTGGCACTGTGAAAACCTTGAGGACGTTTCTTCCTCTTTTGCCAGGTAGTGCCAAAGAAACTGTGGTCCATGCCCTTATTTTATCCCGTTTGGACTATGCCAACGCCCTCCTGGTTGGCAGCCCGGGTTTTCTAGTAAAGAAATTGCAAGTCGTTCAAAACTCGGCGGCCAGGCTTCTTTTGGGTCTGCGATCAAGGCTTAGTGTTCGCACTCAACTGCATTTCTTGCATTGGCTCCCAGTCGAATCTCATCTGAAATTCAAAATGTTATCCATTGCCCATCGGGCCCTCTATGGCCTGGGCCCTATCTATTTGCAGAAGAGGTTTGCCTTTTACACACCAGGGAGACAGCTGCGCTCGTCTGCTCAGCTGCTGGTTCAGACCCCCAGGTTTAATCGACAAAGACTTGGGGGGAACTCCTTTGTGCATAAAGCTGGCCTTGCCTGGAATTTGCTGCCCTTGGCTCTTCGGGCTACCAGGACCCTCTGTTGTTTAAGAAAAAACTAAAAACGCTGCTTTTTTAGTTTTTGATTGGTGTGCATTTCTTTCTCTTTTTCTGAAGCAAGCGCCGGGACACTTTTGAGTAGCCGTGCGCTGTACAAATTAAATATAACATAATATAACATGTCTCATGTACAAATCTCTCCCCTAACGCTTCATAGCTGCATACCTGAAAGTGTTACAAACAGGACGGGAAGTGAAATGTTGAAATGGCAAATAAATAAATCAATTAATTAACCAAGCTGCTGGTGTTTCTGGCACAGTAAAAGTTAATTTCTCTATATGTTCTATGTTTAACATTGTGTATGTTCTGTCCTTCTTCGCCAATGTTTTCTGCATACGTTAGATTATATGGCAGAAATAAATTGCTAGCATTTAAGTGCTTCCAGGGCACCTAACCACTTTTCCGGGTCTGCTATATCCATCTTAATAACATGATAGATCTAAGCTGACTTTGTCTGTGTTGTAAGAGGGTCGTCATTCGGTATGATGTCGATAACCAACAGCGCAATGTTACTCAAAGAATAAATTCTAGTGGATAATGTGGTCATTCCATTGTCAACCACTGCTAAAACATTTCCTAAATTTACTCTGTCAACCTAACGTATCAGCTCAGCAGCTCCCTGCTGTGAAACCTTTCAAAGCTCATTGTTCACAGCATACAAAATGCATTTATGATGTGGCTTTCTAATAAAAAATACTGTAAATACATGTTATCGGAAGGGAGAGATACGTTTTTTTCACCTCATCAAATGTAGAATGCTGTAGTCATTGAAAGCATAACTTTCCCACACTGTATGTTGTGACAACTCCTGACTGTTGTGTCTCCACATAATGTGGGTATGCTCTGTTTATTCTAAAACCCTTTGTGCTGTTCAATAAACGTGCATGAGAATCATTAGTATCTAATTGCCATACTGGCCACTCCTCTGGACTGGAATGTAAAAAATTATTTGTACCATTCTGAAGCATACCGTTGAGCTGCTCTTCTATAAATTTTATGAATTTTTTTCCAATTTCCAAAATGTGCAAATGTGTGGTGTGTTCAAGTCTTTAATCTTAGCCAAGCCCAGGCAGAATGTTTGTTGTACAGTCTTGTTCAGAAAATTAATTTGTCTTGGAATTAAACACACTCTTAGCAAAGTCTAATTGCTTTGAACGTGGCAATCTCTTGTTTCCTCAAAAAGCTTTAAAATCAATATTGTATTGATAACTGAGAAATAAAGGAGGCAGAATAAATTAATTTAGTTTAACTCAGCAGCAGGAGTTTATAATAATAAGACTCTGGGTCTTCGGGGTTATTGCCAGAAAAATATGCAAACTTCTATAAATATGTTTTGGAGCTACTCAAAGGTGGTGTAAGGCAATATTTCAATTGTGTATAATTAAATGCTGCACGTGAAGTATTAGTTCTGTGTAAATAATGGTGTGCATGGTGATAATAACAAAACATGTCATCCTTATTCTATGTACCGGTATACATATCTTCAATTTCAAATACAGTATAATGCTCTAGCTCAGAAAGCATAGACCTAACCATATTAATATTCCAATCATCAGAGATGCTGCCAGGAATAATCACGTCTTTAAGTGCAATCTTAAATACATACGGTATTAGTGAAGTCTTTGTGGGACCAAAAACATCCAATGGGACCTTTATCCCAAACAATGTCATCCGGGACAGGAACAGCAGAAATATTCACAAGGAACAGGTGTCTTCGTACTTTATTTGATGAAGAATGATGCTTCAATACGTCCAATACCAGTTCAACAGTAAGGTGTTATGGGAGATAATTTCCATTCAGAAGCAAAAAGAATACTGTCACAAAACCACTCCAGATGAAAAGGAAAAGCAACAAGATATAAATCCAAGTGTAAATCCAAGGTGTAACAATGTATGTTTTTTGGGCCAAATATTAAATGGACAAATTCTATGCAATTGTTGGTCCGACGAATCAAAGGAAAAGGCATCAATGTCGGCAAAATAGCCAGAGGCAGTCTGTGCAAAAACAGGGTTCTCACAGGGCAGTGTTGAACTAGTAGATAACTCCAAAGGTGGGTCATAATACACGACTTCGTTGTTAGCATGTGCTGTCGAAGACTGTGAGGTCACATACAGTATGGGTATGGTGTTGGTAGATATAATTGGAAGTATAAAAACCTCAGTGTCAGATTTTCCCTGCCGGTGAACAGAAACTTCTGCATTTGTTAATGCTTGTGAAGGGATTTCCCGTATGGTAGTAAGAGGAGGCAGGTCACTACTGAGGAGCCCTCGTGGCCTACTGTATAGGACTGGCCACATGGTATGGTTTGATTAGATCAATTGACACAAAGCTTTGTTTTTTCAAGCAGCAAGAGACTGTAAAAGTACTGTTCAGAAACATTCAACTGCCAGGACCAACACCGATGCTCTGTAAGACAGGCCGAATTCTCTCTTATCCAAGATCTTTTCTCTGACCAGATCCCCAATCTTTGGATTCCAGCCAGGAGTTGCAGGTTACACCTGCACTTCTCCAGTGGCAGAATGTTTCTCAAGCTTGTTGTAGTGCTTTGAAGTCTTTCAGTTCCTGTAAGACAACCAAATGTTTATGGATATCAAAAGGCGTTTCCACCGTATTTCCTTCAAGATGATAGGGCGAGGAATAATGCACAGCCACACCCAAGGTACCCATGGTATCCTGGTAATCCTGAGAGGCAAGCGCTGGGCCCTGGTCTGAATGGAATGCTGCTACTGCATATTTCCTGATGAAGACTTACAGATCTTTTATACAGTTCAAGTATCAGCCGATCGCTGTGGACATAACCATAGGAATCTAGAAAATAAGTCCACCACTAAAAAAATGCATTTAAAGGAGCCATTACTATTTAGTGGCCCACAGTGGTCCAAGTACACACAGGCCACAGGCTTGTTTGAAATCAAGAGAGGCATCTACACTGGGCGTGCTGTGGTGGAAACCTTTATTTGTTGGCAAATGCCACAGTTAAAGACATACTGTTTAGTCTGCTTGTATAGACCTGGTCACCAATAGTGTTGCTGTAGTAATTAAACTGTAGCCACAACACAAACATCAGCAGATGCTAGCCCCTCATTAGCTGCCATGATTAATTCTGGTCTGTTATCTGAATTTGGAATGATTCTATCCCTCACTCTGGTAAGACAAGAAAGCTGAATGATTTGTGCACTCAGTAGGTAGGAGTAGTTTGCTGGATATGATTTGTACAACAGCGCAAATCTGTAACAGCCGTCATGATATCTCCATCTACCCTCGTGTGGGAGTGAGTTATTGCAGCTACCACAGCAGTTTGCACTGTTGCCTTTGCAACTTCATCAGCTAGTGAATTTAATGCAGCATTTATTCCTACACGTTGGTGGCTCAGTGTATGGATAACATGAGCCCGTGTCAAATTTGCTTTGAGATTTGCCACCTTTACCCAAAGCATCTTGTGCTTGAGAGTATAACCTTTAGAGTCTCTGAATCCATTCTGGCTCCAATAATGTAAGTACTCATTGTAAGACAGGGCACAATAATACAAATCACATACTATAAGTGTGGGGGATTCAGGATTAATATTCTCTAGAGCCAGAAATAGAGCTTTCACTTCAGCCAGATGTGCAGTGCAATCACCTAGTGGCTGCAAAAAAGTTTTGAGAAGCTGGAAGATTCCATCCTTCGTTTAAACCCTTAGCACTGCGAAAGCAGCAGAGTATTGATGTTTTGTTCCAACTGCAGGCTGGGCAGAACCATCAATTTAGATTGTGAAGTCATACTGACCTAGAGTCATAACTTTACTGGGCAAAGGGTATTCCTGTTCAAATTGTAGGTATGCTTGCTTGTGTAATGTGGAGTCAAAGACATATGGCCTGATTTAGATTTTGGTGGGGTTGGTCTTTAACAACAGTAACAGATATCCCATCTGCCAAAATATAAATCACATAGGCTATTATGGGAATTATATTTTGGCAGACGGGATATCCATCACCAGTAACCTGTCTGCCAACATCTAAATCAGGCCTCTAGTCTACGTCAATTGCTGTTAGTGAAGTGGCCTACTGTATCCATCTAGGATGCCATACTTTTGCATTCATGATACTGGCCTTTGGGAGTCACAGCAATTATGCATTTCTCCTGTGCCAATAATTTTGCCTTGACAATGCCATCTGAACTGCAGTCTGTATTAATTCATAAAACGGTTTAACCTTTCGTGCATAATTTGGTATGTATGCTCTACCAAAATTTTGAAAACCGAAAAGTCATTGTAACTATTTGAATGTGTTGGATGGTTGTAAGAGTGCACATTCTCTAGGAAATGCAGTGCTAAGCTTTTGCCATCAATCGATAGCTCATATCCAAAAAACAGTGCATTGAGAAAGGCAATTTTTGATTTTTGGAGATTAAATTTGTAGCATATTTCAACAAATCCTACAATAATGCAGTCTACTCTGGTCAGGCGTGTTTCTAAGTCATCATCTGTAAGATATATGTCAGCAACATAGGACAAAGCTTCTTGGTCAAAATTCTGGAACAGTCCTCTTACACGGGCAGAGAACAAGCCTGGGCTGTTCCTATACCCTTGAGGCAATCGCCAAAATTGTCTTGTAATCCGAGCATGATAAATGCTGTCAAATACCTGCTTTGAGGTGCTATGTTTTGGCAGAAAAAAGCCATTCAAAATGTCACATGTTGTTTAGTACTTTTTGCACACAATTTTGTTCATAGGTGCTGTGGCTGTGTATATTTTGTACTGCAAATGTGCAAGTGTAAATGTTTTATTGTCTGTATTCTAAGACTAAGCAGTATGAATGGTCTGGTTTTGCTACATAAAAAAGGATGGTTCATTGGTAAAATACACGGCTCAATTATGCATTGATATTTAAGTTAGAATTTCTCTAACTGGGTGTTTAGCTTCATGTTTAATAGGGTATTGCGGTTGCACTTGCGGGCTGGACTTTATAGGGATTATATGATAGGGTTAATCTTCATCCCAGCCTTCATAGTTGAGTTATAATGCCAGGGCTTGTACAAGGGCCAACTCCTTGCAATATGCATGTTTAACTGCTTCAGGAACTAGGACTGAGAAGGATGGTAATATCATATTTTACCCTGGTGGCTAATCTTTTTGAGCCAAGAGAATGTCATGGCCAAATGTTAGGTTCTCCCAGAAGAGAACTTTAATGGTTTGGGTATATCACTCTTAATTTTGGAGTTGCAAAACTACACGTTGGGGGCGTGGCTTGGGTTCCGAGCATGGCGGACACTTCTTGCTAGAGCTCCGCCACCTCGGCCACCTAGCCGTCAAATATCCTGCACCTATCCTCTCCCTGTGCCACTGCAGCTGGAGCGCTTGTCTGGGGAGCTGACCGGGAGCACCGGCCGCGCTGAGGAGCCGTCCGGGACGGAGGGGCGAGACGAGCGAGGGGTCCTTCCCGGGCCGGGGAACACAGCCACGTGAGGCCGCGGCTTGTGGCCTTTCGACGGCGCCCGCCTCAACAGGAGACGGAGGGCGGCTGGCTACCCGGAGGACGCCGGCGCCCCTGATGCACCAGGATATCCTCGGCTGGGGGGCAGTGTTAGTGTCGGGGCCAGTCCAGGCCGAACACCACGGACAGCGAGGCGCTGGAGAAGCGGTGCTGCCCTGAGCCAACCGGGTGGGTGCGACGGCTGTCGGGCCGGGATCGTCCCGCAACGCCATCCGGGGGTCGATGGAGCGCCCGTACCAGCAGAGGCGGCGTAGAGCGGACGACGAGGGCAGCTTGCAGACCCGGGCCTGAGACGGCGGCGGCCGCGGTTCCACCGAGCCAGCCGCCAGCACTGTGGACGGCGGCGGCGGTCCCTGGTCGGCTCGTCGGCGACGCTGCTGGTGTGGAGATGGGGCCGGACCCGGGAAGAGGCTGAGGAGCGGGCCGAGCCCCGGGGCCGGAGACGCGGCGGAGGTCAGCTGGGGCCTGCCTCCCACACACGCCTGGGGGCTGCTGGGCCCCGAACGACTGTGAAGGTCTGTGGCCTGCGGAGGGCCCAGGGTGGCGACTTGAGGAGCGACTCTCCCTGCCGGGAGGTGTCACGGGGTGTAGGAGCGGCACGCCGGGGCCGGGTTGACCACGGGAGGCCCCGCATCGTGAGCAGGGGAGCCGGGTATCCACAGTGGTCAGGACACGACGTTTGGGGCAGCAACATCCCCGGCCTACATCAGTGGCACGAGGATAACCATCGGCATTGGGAAGGACCGACAGCTGGGGGGGGCGGCCAAACAGCCCACCCTTGATCACTTTGCTAAGCCACCGACGTCCAAGGACTCCCCCGAAGGCCTGTCCCACGACTCGGCTACCCTCCTGGCTGCCATTAACAAATCCCACGCGTCCCTGGAGTCCCAGATCGGCGCGGTGGGGTCGGAGGTCTCATTTCTGCGTCAGGATATGCGCAAGGCGGTGGAACGGATCACCGACGCTGAGAACAGGGTCTCCACAGTGGAAGATAATGTTACGTCTCTCCAGGCCACGGTGGACAAATTGACGGCCACGACTCAAGACCTGGCCGCCAGAGTGGAGGACGCGGAAGGCCGGGCCCGCCGCAATAACGTGCGCCTGGTGGGCTTTCCAGAAAATTGCGAGGGGACATCCATGCTCCAGTTTCTGACAGATTGGCTCCTTAAGGTTTTCCCAGCGGAACACAGATCGCCTTGCTTTGTGGTGGAAAGAGCCCACCGGGCGCTGACCCAAAAACCTCCGCGGGGCGCGCGGCCCAGACCGGTGATTGCGCGCTTTCTCAATTATGCGGATAGAGACGCTCTCTTGCGACATGCCCGCTTACATGGAGACCTCATGAGATATGACTCCCAGCCCATCTTGATCTTCCCAGACTACACCAGGCTGGTCCAGCAACAGCGGCAGTCTTTTGTCGAGGTCAAGAGGAAACTCCGTGAACTGAACTTATCCTATGCCCTGCTCTTCCCGGCTCGGCTGCAAGTGATCTTCCAGGAGAAAACTCATTTCTTTGACACTCCGAATAGTGCCCTTAGGTGGCTGGAGGAGCACCACAGAACTCGGCCCCACACCCCACCGGCCTTGGACTCAGACTCCTCTCAGACTTCCCATCGACAGGCGCAGCAAGATGGGGCCTGTCGCCCTAAACGCCACAGGTCGCGCACCAACTGGCGCTCTCGCTCCCCGGCTGCGGCAGCTACATAGATGGACCTACACAGATTTGGCGCCCGAGAGCGTCACCGATCATCACTTCCCCAGCGGACTGGTATCGTATGATCAGGCACACAGAAACTCCTAGCGGCTATGGTAGCCTGTCCATTGTTTAGTTGTGGGAGGGAGGGCTTGATGGGGGGGATACATTGGTGGTCGCATATCTGGACTCAAGTTGGAGCCGGTGGGAGATTGGCACCGCGACAGATACTTCATGTTTGGGGAAGTATGGGGGGGTTTGGGTGGATAAGGGGGCTGGGGGTTCGGGGCTCGGAGGGGAGGGAGTTGTTTTGTTACGGGGTTTGTTGTTCTCGCACACACATCGCCACGAAAGGTCCGCATCCCCCCGAGGGGGGGGCTCCTCCGGGCCTATCTCTTGACTTGCTATGGCACAGAGTCATAACGCCGGCCATTTGGCCGTCCTGAATGTTGTGTCCTGGAATGTTCGGGGCCTGCTAGACAAGATTAAGCGGGGGCGGTGCTGCGGGTGGGTAAGGCGTACGGCACGGATGTTCTTATGCTCCAAGAAACCCATCTCCAGGGGTCCAAGGCGCCGTGCCTGGCACGCTTCGGCTACACCACCGTCCTGCATTCCGGTTACACTAGGGGTTCCCGAGGAGTAGCGCTATTAATTCATCGCAGGGTTCCCTTTCAAATCGACAGGCGATGGGTAGATGATGGAGGGAGGTACATTATTGTGTCAGGAACGCTGGGCGGGGAACCGGTCACCCTTGGTAGCGTGTATGCGCCCCCGCCGCTCGGCCAAACGTTTGTGCAGGTAATTACTCGGGTCTGGGGCGGGCTGCCACAGGGCCTGGTGTTGTTGGGCGGGGACTGGAACGCCACAATGGGTGGGTTGGACAGGCTGCGCATGCAGGGGCGACCGGCAGCTCACACGGACTCCCGATTACATTCGCTAGCGACCACCTTGGGTTGGGCCGATTCTTGGCGTGCACTGCATCCAACACTGCAAGGTTACACCTACCTTTCGGCGGCCCACCTCACTATGTCCAGACTGGACTACATCTTCATTACCCATACTTATCTCCACAGGGTGTCCCAGGCGGCGATCCTGCCCAGAGGTCTTTCGGACCACTCGCCGACACAGGTACATTTGCGCCTACTGACGCGTAGGACGCCGTATCGCTGGCGTATGTCGCCATGGCTCCTCAAGGACGCAGAATATAGTGAAGCTCTAGGCCAAGCAGTCACTGACTACATACAGCATAACGTGGGTACTGCGTCCTCACCAGCGATTTTCTGGGAAGCCATGAAGCCCGTGCTCCGGGGTGTGGATATAAGTTTTCGAACGCACGCTAAGGCGGCCCGGCGGGCAGATATAGAGGAACTGGAGGCCAAACAGACGCGGCTGCAGGCGCAGCTCCTCCAGTCTTCGGATCCCACCACCCGGAGAAATCTGCTGCATGTCCAGCGTCAGCTGGGCCAGCTGCTGACGGATAATGCTAAAGAGGCGTGGCTCGCCACTCAGCACCGGATATATCAATGGGGGGATAAGTCCAGCCAGATGCTACACCGGCTGTGCTAATCTCGGGATGCCCAAACACAGGTCCTGTTCCTCCGTGCGGGGGACGGTCGCCTCCACACCTCCCCTGAGGCGGTAGCGCAGACGTTCGCTGTCTTTTACCGGGAATTATATGCGAAGCGGGAGCCCCTCGATGAGGCGCTCATTGATGAGTTCCTCTCTGATATTCCCCCCGTGCGCTTGACAGATGCCCAGAGGGATGCACTAGACGAGCCCATTACGCTAGACGAGCTCCGCACCGCGATGACAAATTTGCGCCCGGGCCGAGCCCCCGGACCCAACGGCTTTCCGGGAGATTTCTTTGGGCCCCGTGCAGCGGCACTGGGCCCGCACCTTCTTGCGGCTCTGGAAGACGCAGTTGACCATAACATCCTTCCCCTCGACTGGCGACATGCCGAAATTGTAGTATTTCTGAAACCTGGCAGGCCCCCAGAGGACCCAGGCTCATATCGGCCTATCTCGTTATTGAACGTTGAGCCAAAACTGCTAGGGAAGGTCCTGGCGGATGGGCTGCGGACCTGCATATCTACCTTAGTCCACCCCGATCAATCCGGGTTCATGCCCAATAGGTCGACCAGGCATAATATACGCCGGCTTCACAATGTCATCGCAGGGGCCCGGCAATTGGAACGGCCCACTGCCCTGATCCAAGCAGATATTGATAAAGCCTTCGACTCCCTTAGCTGGACCTACTTGTTCAAGCTGCTTGGGGCGGTGAACTTGGGGCCCCGAGTCTTGGCATATACGAGATTGCTGTATACGGACATTTCGGCGTCCGTTCGGGTGACGGGTGCCTGCTCCCCTTCTTTCCCGATCAAACGGGGGACGCGGCAGGGATGCCCGCTGTCCCCCTTGCTGTTCGCGTTGGCGATCGAGCCATTGGCGGCGTGGTCCCGCTCAGATCCGGTCATTCGGGGTATGGATTGGCCCTCGGGCCACTCCGATCGCATCGCGTTATATGCCGATGATGTTATCTTCTTCATTACGGACCCTTGGGCTTCCGGGCCCCGGGTGCTTCAGATTCTGTGGGTGTTCGGCGAGACTTCGGGCCTCTTGGTTAACCCTGCTAAGTCTACTCTATTCCACCTGTATGGAGACCAGAGAAGCCAGGCTTGGGCCTCCCAGTTAGTGCTGGCCCCAGATCACATCAAATACCTGGGAGTGGAAGTCACTCGTACACCGGATCTAGCTTGGACTTTGAACATCGCACCCCTGCTGACCCAAGTCCGCAATGAAACTACGGTGTGGTCACACCTTCCACTCTCCCTCTACGGCCAATCGGCCATCTTTAAGATGGTGACATTACCGCGTCTCTTGTACCATCTTCAACATTACCCATTTCAGGTGCCCCAGGCGTGGTTCCGTCAGCTTAATGCACTTTTGAATGGATTCTTGTGGCATGGAGGGCCGGTGAGGGTCGCCTTGGCGACGTGTGTGCAATCTACCTACTGCAGGGGTATAGCGGTGGCAGACATTCAGGCATATTACAGGGCCGTGCATCTTCTAGTTATAAATGAATGGTGGTATGCTTCCCCCACGGATCCAGCCTATGCATTGGACCGGGCCGCGTTGGCGGAGACGCCTCTGCTGCATTTCCTCTATAGCCGTTCCTCGCTGGGACGGTTGCCCCCGGCGTGTGCCACGGTGGTCCAGATCTGGCGGCAATCGGTCAATTCCATCGGATGGCGCGGCAGGCTTACGCGGGCCACCCCATTGTGGCAGGGTACCCTCCTCAAGGAGACGGCAAGTTTGGAGGGCTTTCGCTATTGGGACGTAATAGAGATTTCCACGCTGGGGGACGTAATGAAGGGGGTATCGCTCAAATCATTCCAGATGTTGCAGGCTGAATTTGAGCTGCATAAATCCCAGTTTCACAGATACCTTCAATTGCGACATGCCCTCAAACCTAGCGTCTGACATCTGGACACTCTGCCAGAGTTCCACCCGCTAGAGGGCAGACTCTTGATGGGGGACCTCGGGGATCACAAAATCCGAAAGATTTATCAGACGCTGACAACATTCATGAACACCACCCTAGATAATACCAAGGAGGCGTGGCAGCGAGATATCCCCACACTCACGGAGGACGATTGGGCGGAGGCTATCGCGGGTCCGCGATATGCGGCGGTGGCCACTAAATATCGATTTATACAATTCAAGTATTTGCATCGGGCATATTACACTCGGCACCGCCTCTGGCGCATGAACTTGATTGAGTCCCCCACATGTCTCCGGTGCGGCGACGGTGACGGCACCTTCCTACACACGGTGTGGGACTGTGGTCGCTTGCGCCCGTTCTGGGACGCGGTTCTGTCATGCCTGGGGGGGGTGCTGGGCTGGGAGCTACCCCTCGATCCCCGATTAACACTGTTGCACTGTACCGAGGAGATAGGGGGCAATATCTATAAGCGACACCTTCTGTTTCTGGGTTTGACGCTGGCCAAACGAGATATTGCCCAGCATTGGAAGTCCACTACCCCGCCCCCGGTTCAGGCCTGGAAGAAGGCGTTGGATCGCTGCATGTCCGCGGAAGAGGCGGTATTCTTGGCAAGGGGTTGTCCGAACAAGCATAGTAAAGTCTGGAAGAGATGGGCGCGATATCGGGGCATCGTATTGTCTGTACGGGCGGGTGCAGTGACATTGGACCCAATAGAGAGACTGATCAGAGCCCCGGTGGCTTCCTCTCCAAGGCCCCATGACCTATGAGCTGCGGGAGGGTAACCAGAATATGGAACAATCATTGATGGGAAATGTTGCATATCCATGTTGGACTGTGGGTTGGTGTGCTGTGCGGGAGGGGGGGGAGGGTTTGTGGGTCTGATGTTCTGCAGACCAGGGGGGGTTGAACAGGGGCGCCAATTCTCATTATTCTTCTACCCGTATTGGTACCATGTATAGGGGCGAGTTCCCCGGTGTCCTTAAAATGCCAATAAAGTTTGTTGTAAAAAAAAAAAACTACACGTTCTGCCTGGAGAACTAACTCTCTGATCTGGTGTTTTGACCTGAACAAACTCTCGCCACCAGAAACTCTTGAAGATTCAGGTGAACTATTGTGATCTCTACCACGCTATCTAGCAGAGTCATGGCCCTCTCCTTGTTTAGAAGCAGAGTCCTCAATATGTGTGGCATATTTAAGTGAAATACTAGCCACTTTCTTCTTTTGAATTGAGGCATTTGTTGTTGAAGTTTTTCTTCCTTTTCTATGGTGAGTCCTTCTGTGGTTTCATTTACTCCTCTGAACTGTGTTCTGAATGTATTGCGCTCTCTGAACATTTTTCTGATGATTCCTGAAAGATTCTGGTGAACTATTGTTGTCTCTACCACACTATCTAGCAGAGTCATAGCCCTTTCCTTGTTTAGAAGCAGAGTCCTCAATATGTGTGGCATATTTAAGTGCAATACTAGCCACTTTCTTCTTTTGAATTGAGGCATTTGTTGTTGAAGTTTTTCTTCCTTTTTTATGGTGAGTCCTTTGGTTTCTTTTACTCCTCTGACCTGTGCTCTGAATGCCTTTCACTTTGAACATGTTTCTAATGATTCCTGAAAGGAAAGAGAAGGACCTGTATCTGTATACTGATACCTATTAGGCTGTTTTATAGACTCGCGGTTACGCAAGTTGTAGCGCTTTTTAGAGGATTCCTGTGAATTAAACTTTTCTTTAGTTTTATTATCATCCCAGCATTTTTAGATGACTCTTGTGCCTGTCTCTGGGTATTCTTTTCATAATTTCCCTTTAGCTGAGGTTTGGTAGGTCTGGCCCCCAAATTATCTTGACCGATAGATGTGTAGGTTTCAGCAATAACTGTAGGTAGTTTGCGCTCTTGGTCTGCCAAAGTGACCTGCGTGAGGCGATGGCATACCGCCAATGCTTCTGCTTCCCCTTTAATATTTTTTTTGTCCTCATTCATAAATAAGTAACTTTATTGAGAGTTGTAGGCTCTGGACGAGTCCCATATGGCGAAGAGAGGAGGTGATGATCTCTCATAACGGGGGGAAATGCCTCATCACCCTAGCTCTCATATGTGAACCAAACCTCTTAAAGTCCTGGCAAGCAGACGAGTTTTAACGATCGGGGGTACCACCTCCTAGCTGCCGTGATTTAACCTATTTCTTAATCATTGGACCATAAAAGGTATAGCTCTCCAAGCTTAATTAGAATGTAGTGCCCACGCCTCCCAATCCACCCAAGTAGCTGCTCTTTTTTGGAGGAGCAGGATCGATCTAAGGCATTACCTCTATTAACAGATTTGATCCAACCCAATATGACTGGGGGTTCAGAGGAGACCCATTTTAAACAGATTTACAATCTTGCCAGTAACATTAAAATAAGTAGCAATTGGGCATGTTGTTTTGTTAATTTCTTTAGAGCCTCCCCGCTAGGCAAAACCCCAAAGATGACCAAGGCCAGACTTACATCAATTTTCTTCACCAAAATCTCAGAAATGGCCTGACCAATAGCTTGCCAAAAGACCCCCTTTAATATTACATCAAATTATTGAGACTACTGTGGCATAGTTACCTATCAGTTTCATCCCAAAATCCAAGGCAGGGTCCACCTCATATTTATTTTGAATCTACTTGAGCACATCAGGCAAATCAGCTATGGAGGATGTACCATGCGTGATGGTATAGACTGCAGCAAACATTGTGCCCCATGTGGCACATTCGTCTAGTGGGCGAACCATGCCTAAAGGTAGGCACATTGTGAGAAGTCTGAGTTTATCTTGGGGTCCCATATGGGGAAACACTGCTTCAAGCTGATATGTTTTTTGAGCAATCCAGAACAGAATCTCCTTCCGTCTGAGGGGAACAGTACCCATAATTTCATTAATTGTGACTGAACTAAATTGCTGGCATTGACAGAAGCTGTTGTGCAGCTTGAACAGCCCTAGTTGAGGTCGGTGTAATTGATCACATAATGAACTTTGTTAACCATGTATATAGTCGAACTATACCTGTGTAAAGTGTACAAAGTTCTGCTGCTGTGAGAATCCTATTAGTGGTTATGGTGTATAGCCGACTAGGACTGGCCATGCTTCAATTTCATTGCTGAGGGATCCCAGACATACATTCTCAGGTGCATGTGGTAGGGTGCCTTGGAACCTGGTTCCTGAAATGTTAGTGCAATTTTCAAATCTTCATAAGCTCTGAAGTTGTTTGGTATGGCTGCTTCAGTGTATATGTGAAAAGTTCCTGTATTGGCGTCTGCGACCAGAAATGTTACCAATGAATAGAATATCTCTGTTTCATATGCTTCATGGGCCTCTACCATGAAGGTAATATCCCCCCGTAAGAGGAAGTCCTTGTTGTTCATCTGTGCTAATGCATTTCTGTAATTAAGGGGGATAACCACTGGTGCTGGTTTAGTCATTTTAATTAATTGAATTCAGAGAAGGTAAGCTACATTGGGTTGATCCTGTGAAAGGTTCAAGCTTGAACAAACTACAGATAATAGGGGTTTCCTATTTTAGTTGAGGAGGATTTTTCCCTAACACCACGGCCATCTCTGTTAAAATGGTGACTTTGGGGCTTTGGGCACACTTAAACTACCCAGGAGACCTATTATATAAGTACCTGAGCTATAACGTTGGTGGTGCCATGGCGTTTGGTTCATACTAATTCAGTAAGACTGTGCATTGGGACAACATAATCATTAAAACTGTGTGAACTGAGTCTTCTCATACCATCAGAATATGTTGGCCTGTTTCCTGGTTAGCCCACAGTGCGCCATCTGGACCCCTAAACCTCACAGGGTACCTGATAGCGTCTACATTCTCAGATAATGACAACCCTATTTCCCCAAGGAAATTGTGGAAACAGATTTACCATTTCTCAGTAACTCAGGTATGCCCAAAGGGAGACATAAGAATTACACAAATTGGCATTTCAAATATTTATTGAAGCAATAGGATTCTTCTGTAAAATACTTGTACTGCAATGATTAGTAAAAGGAAACAAAGCATTGTATCAGCATTACAAGAATGGTAAAAAAAATTATAATTCAACCATTATGATTATTGAGTCGATTACATGGATACATATAATGGTACTCCTTCCTAGTAGTACCTATCCTAGAGGGCATAGGGTGAACGAGGTTCTGCCAGATACCTTGGAATGATCTAACTCTACATTTACCTGTGTTTGTGTGTGCCTCCCGGAAGCCAGTCTGGTGTAGAAGAGGCTGTGGTCCCTGTCAGGATAGCGATGAGATTAAGCTGAGCCAGAATTCAGGCATGGGGCAACCACAACAATCCATGAAAATGCTCCTCTGCCAAGCAAAGATTTGGGGCAGTTTATATAATGAAAAATGGACCCATTCACACAGTGCCTGGGTTCAGATCTGGCTTGCATTTTTCATTCAACCAATTCAGAGCTGTCATTGAACAGAGAGCAATATGAAAGGGCAATTTGTGCAGTGTACTTGGTCCTTGGACAAACTGTACGATGGTATAATAATGTGGCTACGAAAAAATTTATCTGTAAGCAAAACACTTTGTGAGTATACTATCACATGCAAACACACAAGCACAATGTGCTAAAAATCAGTGTCTGAAACAAATTCACCTTTAAACATGAACATCTAAAAATTGAAGTGTTTGTGCATCGGCCCTATCAGTATTACGACAATAGGGTATGAATGAAGTCTTGAGTGTAGCATGGCGTCTAATTGCTAGATGTCCCCATTGGGCTGAAATGTTTTGGGACTGATGCAATGTTGTTTCCATGAGAAATGTGAACCTTATTTTGAATGACCCGGTAACAGGGCTAGAGTTTCTCAACCGCTGGAGTTACTTGTAACTCAGGCAGTGGGGAAGATACAACCCAATAAAACTTTGACTATGGGGGTCCAGTAAGAAAGAATAACAGGGGAATCAATTATTTCAAATGTGATTCCCACAGTAATTCCACATTTTCCATGTAGTTTCATACTTTTAGAGTTAGGTATATGATCTAGTCACCAAGCATCTTATCAGTAAGTGGCTTCCTGAGGGAATTGTGAATGGACTTCAAAAAAAGAAAAGAGGTTTCACATAATCACTGCAAAGAAGGTGAACCATGATCCTGATAGAGTCTCAAAGTACAGATGACGGACAGGGCGTGGTGTTTGTGAAGGCTGAGTCTGCATGCTAATAGCTGAAGTTATACTTTTAATTTGAGGGGTCACTTTTGCTTCATTAGAGGAATTTACAGTATAAAAGCATAAGGTTGCCCTTGGTCACTGCCTGATAACATTTCATACTTACATTGGCTTTCCCCTTGTCACTTTAGTTCGAACCATTCTTGGAGTTCGCAGCACCTTTCTTGTTATTTTGCTCCCTCCTTGGTTCTCTTTAGGTTCTTACCTTTGGACACTTTCTGCAACCATATTGTGCAGTTTGTGGTCTACTACAGATCAGCCTCTACCTCTTTTTGGATCAAGTGTGGTTTTTGGTGTTCCTTGAACTCGACACAGCCGTCATTAAAGTGGAGGATGAGTTATGTTTATGTACTAACTACTCTTATTGGTATATGGCTCCTCTTTATCTTTTTACTTTCTGCTTTTCTCGTTCTTTTCATGTAGTGGTGCAGTCTATGCGAAAGAGAGTTAAATTTGCAGAGATCATTGAGTCGTAAGACATACCAGTGTCCCTCTGTCAACTATTCCCTTCAGGCTCATCTCAGGGTTGAGTGGAAGGAAGGGACTATGTTTTAGCAAGTGGCACACCACTTATACTTTGTAAAACACTGATGTATATTTGCTATTTTCAGCAGCCAAATTGTCTGGGTAAAAGTAAAGAGCTCTGCAGTGTTACAATAGATTTCATAACTCTGAAGAGGCAGGCAGCTGCTGTTAATGGCTCCATCACAATTGACCTGACGCTTGTAATAAGGGCTTTGGTGTTTATAGACTGTTACTTATTCTTAATGACTTTAGTAATTGTAGTGCCTGCCAAAAAAAGTACTGGGACATTATTGTGCTGGGCTAGCTATTCTGTGCACGGACAAGATAAGTTGTGCTGCTAAGCTTATTGAGCAAGGTGAGAGACATCCTGTGCCTCAAGGTACATTTAAGCAAAAAGGAGAAATGGGAATTAGAGGTTTTCTGATCATTATCTACTTACCTTTGAAAATTAAATCTGAAAAAGAGTCTGTGAACTTCATTCTAGGAGACGTTGAAAATCTAAAATCAGGTATCATATGTATAACAATTGGGAATCCGAAAGCCTGGTTTGTCCAAGTATGATCCAAGTACGATTCATGAAGACACCTTTATGGAAAATGCAATTCGGTCCAACTCAGATAGAATTTTCCCACACATAGAAAGTCAAGGCGAGAACATCATTTGATTTCGATGTAACAATGGGAATGCATTTTAAATGGATAACGGCAAACAGAAATTCCCGAAAAAAAGTTTGAATTACATGGGAGAGAGGCTCTATTACCGAATATCCACTAATGGTCAACCACTAATTTGTGTTCTGGAATGATCTTTCAGTAAGTTGCGACAAAGGTTACTAGCCCTAACAAGAAGTTATCCTATGTTCTAATAATAATGTTTTCCATTACTCACCTACTGCCAGAACATCAGATGCAGTAGAATGGAGATATATGTCATACATGGAGGAGATGGGTAACAGGGCAGTGGAAACTACAAACATAGAAGCTAAATGCTGGTAACAGTGGTTGTTATGACTTCCTTGTTTATAGTATGTACCAACCTGTCTGTCCCATCATCTTTACAGTTTTTCTCCCTCTTGGTTCCGTAAGCCACTAGTTTTTTGGACTTCGATATTTGTTGTGTTGTTGCTGCTTTATTTCCCTAGTTCAATTTCTCCTGACTGGTGCTTCAGAGTCCTCATATTTTTATTTTAATCTTGTGCAGGGTTGCTGGTATGCCTGGAGGCTAGTTACAGCTACCTCCACCCCGCCAGGTGTGTCAAATCCCCAATCTACTTGATTAATTCAATTTGCAAGTGTACCGGATTTCCCTTATTCTCTGTGAGATTTACCATTTGGCAGGGGAAGTGAAGCCCCCTCAACTACTGTTGAAGGCGCAGTGTCGTTATCATTAGTTGTTCTACTCTAACACAAGTCTTCCAACCAACTACCTACTGTAGAAACTCTCTCTCTCTTATTTCCAAACCATTCTCCCCTTGACCACAGTTTCACTTCACTATCCTGTAATTTCTTGTAGGAGGTGGGTTGACTCACATGGGAAGAAGGAAGTCTGACGTTGATAGTCTATCCCTGCTAGTTTAAGAGCAAATTAGTCAGGGCTCCTATTTATGTGCATGATGTGGATCTGAACTTGTTCATAAAGGTCAATGGTCAAAAAAATAAAACCCTATGCTAATCGAATTAATTGCAGTACAGAAGCAAATCTCAATATTTTTCTGATTGATTGAATCTGACAGAATGACCAACCTTGTTTGTCTATTTACTAACCCAGGCACATAAACAGTGATGCCATCTGAAATCAACTCTAGGGCTAATTCCTAAGGTGCAGTTGTAACAAAATACAATTGTTTAGTTGAACAGTCTTATACATCAAGGAATACGCTGGGTCAGCTAGTGGCATAAGGGCTGAAGGAATATTCGCACACTCTACCTTTGGAGGTAGATTCTAAAAATGCATTCATGGAGGGTATACATTGGTATATGTTCAAGTTGGCTATTCAGTCTTTGCTTCAAACCTTTGCAAAGCATTATTTCCTTTATTTTGTGGATATCACACAGCTGAAATCCTTTAGGAATGTCAGTGGTTAAACCCAATTTTGGACAGCAGACACATAACATTTTCTGCTGAATGCTTTAAACATTCATTAATACCATCAGGGATGTCCTTGAATAAAGTCTTCAAGTCAGCCATTGATGATTATTTATTCATACAAAGCAACACAACCACTATTGGTGCTAACATGTGCAACTATTTTAAAGGTGTTGCCTACAAAACACAACTTGACTCAAATGTCAGACAGAATCAGACTATTTCATTTTCATAATCATTCTGTAAGGCACAATACCTACCAAGATATATTCCAATAATTGTTCCACAGATGTAAACTTCGATTCTGTTTCGGTTGCCATTCTAACACATATCTGAAGTAGTCCAGCAAACTAAAAGAGATATCACAATATAAGTCACAGACAAGTGTTTAGTATGAATCAGTATATTTTCATGTGTACAATAATATAGAAATTCCCCACATTTTAATCAATCTTTTTTGGCATCAGTTATTCCATGAGCAGCATAAGGACGTAACATAAAGTAAGACTGAACACACGCAATTCATTCACTATCCAATACAGTAATGAATGCAGTCATTTCATCAAATTTGGCCGGGCAAAGAAAATGTTCTTTTCCTTGTAAACCCAGTGTTTTTAAATCACTCTGCTTTACATTTATAATACATTAATAAAATGTGACATGTATATATGTATGTATGCATGTTTATACATAGTGTTTATTTGGTGTGAACCTAGCCAAAAGGCAGAGGAGCACAGTGCGTGGTCAAAGACAAGTGTAAACTCAATGAGTAATTGTGGTGCTAGAGGCATTCCCATGGTTTGATACCACGTGATGTCCTTTGACTGCCATGATTTTAATTGTCTTTTGACCCTAGCCTGAATGTACGGCATCCTGCATAAGCCTTTTTCCCTTGAAGGTTTTTTTCATGTAATCTTGTAGTCTTAAAGTGGGAGCTGTCACAGAGTAGAACAGCCTTGCCAAGAACAGAACGTGTGGGATGTGCATTTGAAAGCATGAGAGAGAGGGGTGTGAAATGTACTGTTTGAGTGTGCAGTGTTATGAGCAGCATTGCTTAAATGTGCAGTGTGTTGTGCATTGAGAGATGAAGTGTGCGATGCTATAGGCAGTGGTGCACAAATGTGCACTATGTTGTACATTGGGAAGTATTATAAAGTTCTTACTATTGGCTTTTACATGGCCTCATGTCATCTTGAATTCTGACTCTGTCTTGCTTGAGAGTTTTGCGTGCACAGGCCCCCAGAGTGCTCAAGTTGTTTGGGTTAATCACGTTCAAGGTTGTTTTGTTTTTTGAGTAGAGATTGTTGAATGTACCCTCGAATGCTTTCATAAGCTTTGTTAAGATAAAGGCTGGAACATGTGAGAATACAGCGGGAACTCCTTTTGCCCTGGAATTCTTGCATGGAAGGTGACCAATTTCAGTAAGTTTACTTGGCACGGAAGGAAAGACTCTGGAACCTTCTAGTGTGATTTGAGACTCTAAAGCTGAAGGTTGTTGACTTTGAAACCGGATTGTTTGAGCCTGAACGATGGATGCATCTTCAGTGTAGGCATCTGGTTGCTGAGTTGCCTGGCTTCGACTGTAAATCCCCCAATCTGGAGTGGGTCAGGATGAAGATTGCACAGGTGAAGTGTTTGATTTTTGATTGGTGCAATTGTGATGAGGGGCCAGTGGCTATTATCAGTTGAGGTGTTTTCTTTGTGATGTGTGAGTGAGTCAGAGTGCACATCCAAAGTTATCATTTGATGTATTTAGTGTATATGTTTTTCTGATTTCTTGCAGGGCGTCCAATATTATCTGCTTGTGCATTTTATTCTTATTATTTCATGCAATTAACAGTTGCATTTGCCAAGTGTGTTTATATTGGTATATATATATATATCTATATATATATCTATATATATATATATATTATCTACTGGCGGTCGCCAGTAGATAGTTATAGTTAGGACAGTGTTTCCATAGGAAATCCGCAACATTCTATTTGGAATAACTTTGGCGCCGGTTGACGAATCCTCGCGAAATTTTCAAAATAGGTGGGGCGCTCCGCTCCGCTCCTACCCTGAAAGTCTCGGGGGGGATTCGTCAAGCGGCGGCTGAGAAAAAAGGGGGGTCCCAAAACGCGTTTTTCCCATGCAATTTTCCATAGGGACCTTTAGTCCAAGGTACAGCCCGAACGGCTGAACAGAATTACTTGAAGTTTGGCAGAGAGGTAGTCCTCAGCTCAGGGATGTGCCTTTTGCATATATGGTGTCAATCTGTTCAGTAGTTCCTGAGAAAATCAAAAGTAAAATCATATATATATGTGGGCGGAGCCTAACGACACATCTCATCCTGAGATCTGATTGGCTGTCAGCACTTCATCCAAGAAGTGTTGGCAGCCATCTTGGGACCAATATACATGATAGCACCTCATTAAAAAGCATTGCAGTTAATAGAAGGTTTTAAGACTTTAGTTACATTATAAATCATTTGTTGATGGTACCATACTCATTTTAGGAATTGTGGTATGTTCTAAGGTGATTTCACCATGTGAAAAAGTCTTCTGCTGAGATATCATGATTGAGAGAAAAATATTTTCTCATGCTTTT
The DNA here is from genome assembly GCF_964204655.1 of Triturus cristatus. Taxonomy (NCBI): domain Eukaryota; kingdom Metazoa; phylum Chordata; class Amphibia; order Caudata; family Salamandridae; genus Triturus; species Triturus cristatus. The sequence continues at coordinate 574,701,110 of NC_140595.1, read as the reverse complement.
CCCACAGAGGTTTGGAAGGTGATCTATAAGCTAAACTGAGAGCTTATTTTCTGTAAATTCACATTATCTTTCTCAGTCATGTGAGAATGAAGTCTGACATTCTCAGTAAAACATGTACATCCAACAAGGGCAGAGACTGTCAGTTGATTCCTTTGTGTTCTACTGCAGCTTCCCAGAGGTTTCCAAAGAACAACTAGAGCGCTAACAGTCCTACTTATGATAAACGTATGGCACACCTGAAGCCATCTTGCTTGGATTAAAGTGGTAACTCTTAAAACATTTAATTTAAAAAGGAACAAAATGAGGGGGTTCATTTTTCCATAAAAAGTATGATTAGTGCTGCAGAAAGAAAAATTAGGGCACATTTTGAGTGACTTCTCAAATCCTCTTCTATTTCATTAAAACATTCTGACATGCAGACTGAAACATGCACTTTCAATACCAGCAGCAGTTTTCCCTGGTGAGCAGTAGCTTTACTACAGTGATCTAATGAGCAAAAAGAGTGCTGACATTCTGAATTTATGGCAAATGTGTGACACATCTGAATGCCTTCTTGATGGAATCAAAGTAAAAAACTGAAAGTATTTCCTACTGAGGAGACTACAGTAAATGAGGAAATTAGGAAACTTCATAACAAATAAGTCTCCCAAGATGGCCACCAGAGACAAAAGAGCCCAAATGTAGCCCAAATATCACCAAGATGTAGCCCAAGTATAGCCCAATGACAGAATGTCCCAGAGTGTTCTTAAAAACAACTAGAGCGCTTACTGTCTTCATTATGACAAAAGTATGGCACACCTGAAGCCATATTGATTGGAATAAACTGGTAACACTTAAAACATTTAATTAAAAAAGGAACACAATGAGGGGGTTCATTTTGCCATAGAAATTATGATTAATGCTGAAGAAAGAAAATTAGGGCACATTTTGAGTGACTTCTCAAATCCTCTTCTATTTCATTAAAAAATTCTGACATGCAGACTGAAACATGCACTTTTAATACCAGGAGCAGACTTCCATGGTGAACAGTAGTTTTACTACAGTGATCTAATGAGCAACTAGAGTGCTAACATTCAGAATTCATGGCAAATGTGTGACATATCTGAATACCTTCATGATGGAATCAAAGTAAAAAACTGAAAGCATTTCCTACTGAGGAGACTGCAGTACATGAGGAAATTAGGAAACTTCATAACAAATAAATCTCCCAAGATGGCCACCGGAGACAAAAGAGCCCAAATGTTGCCCAAAATCACCCAGATGTAGCCCAAATATAGCCCAATGACAGAAGTGTGCAAAACACTTATTATTTTGTGTTTTTGCAGTGTTATATAGTGCAGACTTGTCAGGTATTGGAGTGCTTTACATGAGCATTGGTTACATCACACAAGAACAAATTCATTTTGGTTGCAGACATGGGGAGACTAAGTGATTTGACCAGAATCACAGAATGTCGAGCTGAAGCAGAAACTCCAACCTGGTTCCCCAGTTGCAAAGTCTGCAGTTCTGGAAGTAACACCACATCCTCTCCCCTAAGTGCAACATTTAATCAAGTGGTCAACTGGATAAAAAAACATAAAGATAACAAATAATTTAAAAGTGCTTTGTCGCTATTTGAAAACTCAGAAAATATGTCCTTATTTTAGTCTTTTAGAGCACTAACCATAATTTTGATGCCAATAAGACGCTCTCATATATGTAATTTCTAAAGGAAATGCTCTAGGTATTACAGTTTTGATTACATCAAGATGACGTCAGGCGTTCCACACTTTTGTAATAAATATAGAATGTTAGCAATCTAGTTGTTCATTAGGATACTGTTGAGAGGCAGAGGCCAGGGGCACGGACTCTGAAAATTGAAGGCAGGTAGGAGGGTGCAAAGGCAACAATTTAACCACACTGAGCAGGCAGGAAGGGCCGTGGCAGCACAACAGACTATGGAGGGCAGTGGAAAGGGGGGCAGGGGCAACAAACCAACAATACAGGACTTGCAAGAGAGGCTGTGGCAATGTAATAGACCATTGTGGGAAGAAGGAAGAGGCAATGGTAGTACAACCATACATGCCAACAGACCCGATTCAGCCAGGAAACGTCCAATGTTTTTAAGCTCAAATGGGCTTTATTTGATCTGTCTCCTGTCTACAATCTCCTTTTTTTCAATGTAACTCAAAGGGGAAAATCAATACCCCAGTTTTTTTTCAAAATCTCCCTCTTACCAAGTTCAAAATGTTCGCAAATATGGTACATTGGATCATGGAAGGAAATGGAGTAGGGACATGGACTTGGATAACAGAGGACAGGAGGGACATGGAGAGGTGCACCAAACTGACCCTGCAGGGCAGGCATCAGGGTTTGCAGCAGCACAATACACCACACAGGGCATGCGGGACGGGAGTGCAGCACAACAATCCATAGAAAGCAAGAGGGAGGGGACAGGACCATGCACATGGACAACAGAGAACAGAGGGGCAAGAGGCAATGGTAGCTAGCTGACCATAATGGACAGACAGGAGAGAAAGCTGCAGCATAACAGACCATAAAGGGCAGGAGGGACGGATCAGGGGCATTACAATGGAACAGACAAGCCAGGAGGGAGGGAGTAGGGGTCTGCACATGTAAACAGAGGGCTGGGGGCAAGGGGGCAGGGCAGGAGCAGCAAGATAGCCATGGAGGTCAGGCAGGATGGGCACTAGAAGCAAGACACACCATGAAGAGCAACAGTGAGACTGTGATGGAATACACACAGACCATGGAGGGAAGGTGGGAGGGGGTCAGGGGCAGCTAACTGACCACACAGGGAAGGCGGGAGGGGCCATGGCAGCACAGAAGACCATGCATGGCAAGTGGGAGGGTTAGAGGCAGCACAATGGCTATGATGGGCAAGAAGGAGGGTGCAGGGGCATGCACAAAGGACGATGGAGGATAGAAGGTAGGGTCAGGACCTGTGCACAGACAAGAAAGTTCAGGGGAAGGGGCCTCACAACAGACCGCACGGGGCAGGTAGGAGGAGCAGTTGCAGCACAACAGACCAGGGAGGGCAGAAGGGTGTGGCAGTACAATGGACCATGTAGGACAGGAGGAAGAGGATAGGGGCATGGCATGTGGACAGGCAGGGTGGAGGTGGCAGGGACAGGTTACAGTCATCTGACAATGCTAGGCAGGTGGGAGGGGAGTGGCAGCTCAACAGAACACTCAGAGTAGATAGGAGTGGCAGGTCCATGGGACATGGTGGGCAAAAAGGATGGAGCAGGGGCATGCACAAAGACATAGGAGGGCAGGGGGAAGGAGAATAGGGGCAGCAAGCTAAGCACAGAGTTTAAGCAGGAGGTCAATGATGGTGCATAGAATTGGGCAATGGAGGGCAGGAGGAGTGGACTGGTACATCATACTGTATTGAGGGAAGTGGCAGCACATCAGACCATGCATGGCAGGAGGGAGGAGGCTAGTCCATGGATTCACACAACAGAGGATAGGGAGGAGGGGGATGGGGCAGCAAGCTAACTGTTCAGAGAAGGCGGGTATTAGGAACTTTATTGTTTTTAAAACGTGTGTCTGTGCGAACTACTTAAAATATGAACAAGTATGCAGCAGAATCTCACTTTTATTCAGGAAGAAGAGGACGTTTGTGACTGTGACTCCGGGCCCACTTGGCAGAAACACCCCCTGACCCTCCACCCCCTATCGCAAAATGTAATGCCCGTGAAAAGGGTAGGTGAACACAGTGTTACATAGAACATAGTCCTGAGAGCATGATTGAAAATGAAAACTAGATATAGTGTATGGTATAAACTATGCACCAAAAAGTGTGATATAAGATGAACTGGGCGTGAAATATAATTTGCAATACATTGTGCGCAATGACAGATTCATTGGAGAGCGCGAGATAGCACAGGCACTAGCGCGTGCTATGCGATATGCGCCTTGGAGTGTAATATGCACAGGGCAGTGTTGTGTAACCGAACTAGTCTCTAAAGTTGTAATATAAAATATGTGCTGGAGAGTGTAACGTTGCATATGCACTGTGACAAAGATATGGATCCCAGATTGTAATATGTATGGCATAGCACTGTGTGTTATAACATAGGCATCGAGGAAGGCACGTTAGATGGGGCAATATAACCCGTGCAAAGACAAGTGTGGCATGCCATATTCACGGGGTGGTGTTACAGTGCACATGGGCTAGAGAGTGTCATAGCATATGCACTAGCTGGTGTAATACAACACAGAGGTGTGTGGCACTCAGCAGGCAATGGTGGGTGTAACACAGCATTGGGCTCTGCCAGGAGCGCGCTGTGACTCTCAAGTGATGTTCGTCCCCTTTCCAGAGAGTAAAATAAAAAGTATTACACATCCGGCAGTGGATGTGTGTTTTATTAACCGTGAGGGGGGTTTCTTGCATAGTTTTGGTCAAATTTTTTACGAATCCCCTTTGAATGGCTTGGTGTGCATGTGTATTAAATGTGCCCGTCAATAGCTACCCATGTTTGTATAAATAAACGACAAGGGTGTCTACCGGGATTAGGCACGGTAGGGCATCAGACATGTCAGAGCTTCACTAGTGGTGTAAATACATTCCACGTGGATTCATTGTATGCATAGTCGCCTTTTAATGAATATCACGCAAATCGTCATGGTGATAGATACGTACAGTTTGTCAAGCATGTCCTAGGTGTGTCTATAAATATATGTTTTTTAAAAATAATAAAAAACAGTGGCCGGCCCTGGGGATTGGGGTCAAAAAAATATCATTAGGAGACAGGCCCTGGGGGATGGGGTCATCAGGGCCAATAAATTAGAATAAGAAGGGGAACCACACAGCCCTCCCTTCTTAAAAAATTAAAATAAATAAAAGACTGGCATCGTGCCGGAGGCCATGCCCCCTCCTTGCAGCACTCTGCAAACGCGCCCCCTGGTGAGTTGTAAGTTGGGGAATTAATTCCTCTTCAATACTGAGGGTCCCTGAGGGCCACCTAGCCCAACAGGCATCTCCAGTATGCGCCAGGGAGCTGCGCTGCAGACAGGTGTTCTGAGGCCAAGCCCCTTTTTACACCTCTCTGCAACGCAGCTCTGTGGCGCTTACTGGAGGTACCTAGTGGTCTAGTTTGACCCTAGGGACCCTTAGGATTCAAGGGGACTTAATCTCTCAACTTAGAACAGCCACAGGGCGCGTTTACACAGTGGTGAAGGGAGGGGACGGGGCCTGAGGTGACGTGTGCAAACACGCACTATGGCACGTTTTAAATTGGGGATATAATTTCCCTTCAATACTGAGGGCCCCTGGGGGCTAACTAGCCCACCAAGTGCTTCCAGTAAGCGCCACTGAGCTGCATTGCAGAGAGGTGGTCCAGGCCGTGCCACTTTTTACACCTCTCTGCAACGCAGCTCTGTGGCACTTACTGGAGGTACCTAGTGGGCTAGTTGGACCCTAGGGACCCTCAGGATTCAAATGAACTTAATCTCCCAACTAAAAACGGACACAGGGCGTGTTTACACAGTGGTGAAGGGAGGGGACGGGCCTGAGTTAACGTGTGCAAAAACACCCTGTGGCCTGTTTTAAGAGGTAATTTTAATCCCCCTGCCCTATTATATACTAGGGGCTTAAAGAGGAGGTCATGCTAATCACAGGAGGACCCCAACGCATAATGTTCCCTAGTGTATGTAGGTGTTTTCACTGTATTCTAAGTGTCTTTTAACATAGCACTGTCTCTAGGACTGGTTAGTCACACTCAGTTACCACCAGTATCCGCCTGAAAAAGTTGAGGGTACAGGATGATTTTGCAACAAGGCTTCTTTCTGCTCTTCTTTTTGTTCTTTCTGCACGTTATCCTTCTTCCTGCACTTTTCTTCGTCTTTGAGGACTTCTGTTGCTTCTTTTTTTTCTTTCTGTGCATTTTTTCTTCTTTCTTCACATGTCCTATCTCTGTAGGCATAGTTAGAAATTAGCATTTAAAAAGCCTTTGAAATTCACAGAAAAAAAACATAGGTTTCAGGCACGTTATAGTTAGGAATTAGCATTTAAAAAAACCTCAGAAATTCACTGAAAAAACCATAGGTTTCAGGGGTGTTATAGTTAGCTGGACTTTTCACTTGTACAAAACCATTGAAATTCCCCCGTTATAGTTAGTTCAGCTAACTATAACTCGCGCGCCCGCAATGCACTGCTGATGACGTCACATATTACATCACTCATGACATGGTCAGTGACATCACTCATGACATCACTGATGACATCTCAAATGACATCACTGATGACATCATCCTTGTGATAAAGTGGCAGACCTCCTCTCACCCTAATATAACCTTTGATACACACATTCAAAAATAGAGACTAAAATTTTCAAAACAATGGACATACCAATACCAGTTACAACAACCTCTTCAGTAATTCTAAGATCCACATACACATCCACTAATTCACCAACAGTCCTATACAGTCACTCATACATGTACTCACTCATCATATGTACTCATACACCTATACATCCTGTTACACAATGCCACTCATCCATAGAGTTACTCACACACATAGTCACTCATGCTAATAAAGAATCAAACATACATTTACTTGCATATACAGTTATACACACACCACCACACTTACTTCTACGGAAACTTACACATACTTAGTCTTTTAAACAATCACTTATAGAAACACATACTTATTCATACAGGAACTCTTTCAATCTCTCACTCTCACATATACTCACTTATATACACCAATAGTCACATATACTAGTTTAAAATCAATCAATCAATCAAGGAATTTATATCGCGCACTACTCACCCGGAAGGGTCTTAAGGCGCTTGGGGGAGGGGGTCTGCTACTGCTCGAACAGCCAGGTCTTGAGCTGTTTCCTGAAGGCGAGGTGGTCCTGGGTCAGCCGCAGGTGGACGGGCAGGGAGTTCCATGTCTTAGCCGCCAGGTAGGAGAAGGATCTTCCTCCGGCGGTGGCTCTCTGGATGCGAGGGACGACGGCGAGGGCGAGGTACGCGGATCGTAGCTGTCGGGTGGGCGTGTAGAAGGTCAGGCGGTCGTTGAGGTACCTTGGGCCCAGGTCGTGGAGGGATTTGTGTGCGTGGGTGAGGAGCCTGAACGTGATCCTCTTGTTGACAGGGAGCCAGTGCAGGTCTCTTAGGTGGCTCGAGATGTGGCTGTGTCGGGGGGCGTCCAGGATGAGACGGGCGGAGGCGTTCTGGATACGCTGAAGTCTTTTCTGAAGCTTGGCTGTTGTACCGGCGTAGAGGGTGTTTCCGTAGTCTAGTCTGCTGGTGACGAGGGCCTGGGTGACAGTCTTCCTGGTCTCAGTCGGGATCCATCTGAAGATCTTGCGGAGCATGCGGAGGTTGTGGAAGCAAGATGAGGAGACGGCGTTGACTTGTCTGGTCATCGATAGGGAGGAGTCCAGGATGACGCCCAAGTTGCGTGCGTGGTCCGTTGGCTTGGGTGCGGTGCCCAGGGCCGGGGGCCACCAGGAGTCGTCCCATGCAGAGGGCGATGGTCCCAGGATGAGGACTTCTGTCTTGTCCGTGTTCAACTTCAGGCGGCTGATGTTCATCCATTCGGCGACATCTTTCATCCCTTCGTGTAGGTCGGCTTTGGCGGTGTCGGGGGCTCTGGTCAGGGAGAGAATCAGCTGGGTGTCATCGGCGTAGGAGATGATGTTGAGGTTGTGTTGGCGTGCGATGTCATCGAGGGGTTTCATGTAGATGTTGAAGAGAGTGGGGCTGAGCGATGATCCTTGCGGGACGCCGCAGATGACTTCGGTGGCCTCAGAGAGGAACGGAGGGAGGCGTACTCTCTGTGTTCTGCCGGAGAGGTATGAGATGATCCATTCCAGAGCAATCCCCTGGATGCCGGTGACTTTGAGGCGTTGGACTAGGGTGCGGTGGCAGACAGTGTCAAATGCTGCGGAGAGGTCAAGGAGGATGAGTGCCGCTGTTTCACCTTTGTCGAGCAGGGCTCGGATGTCGTCGGTGGCTGCGATGAGGGCGGTCTCTGTGCTGTGGTTGGCTCTGAATCCGGATTGCGATGGGTCGAGGGATCCGTTCGTCTCGAGGAAGGCGGCCAGCTGCTTGTTGACGACCTTCTCGATGACTTTGGCAGGGAATGGAAGGAGCGAGATAGGGCGGAAGTTCTTGAGGTCGGTCGGGTCCGCAGTTGGTTTCTTCAGTAGTGCGCTGAGCTCGGCGTGCTTCCAGCTCTCTGGGAAGGTGGCTGTGTCGAAGGAGGCGTTGATGATGTCTCGGAGGTGGGGTGCGATGGTAGAGGCGGCCTTGTTGAAGACATGGTGGGGGCATGGGTCGGTCGGAGATCCGGAGTGGATGGTGTTCATCATGCGTGTCGTGTCTTCGAGGGTCACTTTGGTCCATGTCTGGAGGATAGCGGCGGGGTGCGTAGGTTCGGTCGATGGGTGCGGGGGTGGAGCGCCGAAACTGTTGTGGATGTCGGCGATCTTGCGGTGGAAGTACGAGGCGAGGGAGTCGCAGAGGTCCTGCGAGGGAGTGATGTCGTTGTTGCCGGTGCTGGGGTTGGAGAACTCCTTGACGATGTTGAAGAGCTCCTTGCTGTCATGGGCGTTCTTGTCCAGTCGTTCCTTCAAAGATTTCTTCTTGGTGGTGCGGATGAGCTGGTGATGTCTGCGGGTGGCGAGTTTGAGGGCGGTCATGTTGTCGGTGGTCTTGTCGAGGAGCCAGGCCTTCTCGAGGGTGCGGCAGGCCTTCTTGGAGTCCTTGAGTTCGTCGGTGAACCAGGGGGCCTTCTTGCTTCTGGGCCTGGTGAGTGGGTTCTTCAGTGGGGCGAGGTCATTGGCACAGGAGGTCAGCCATTGCGTGAGGTCGAGGGCTGCTGTGTTAGGGTCCGTTGTCCTGACCGGTGGGTTCTGGCTGAGGGAGGTGGTTAGCTGGTCGACGGTGATCTTGCTCCAGGTTCTGTGGGGAACCTGCTTCGGGTGGTGGTGGACCGTGTTCTTCTTGAAGCTGAAGTGGACGCAGCTGTGGTCAGTCCAGTGGAGTCCGGTGCAGTGGCTGAAGGTGATGTGCTTGCTGGATGAGAGGATGGGGGTCGAGCGTGTGGCCGGCGTAGTGGGTGGGGGTGTTGACCAGTTGCTGGAGTCCGAGGTTGGCGAGGTTGTCCAGCAGGGTGGTCGTGTTGCGGTCGTTGTCGTTCTCCAGGTGGAAGTTGAGGTCTCCGAGGAGGATGTAGTCGGTGGAGGGGAGGGCGTGAGGGCTGATGAAGTCCGTGACGTCTTCGCAAAACTGTGCGCGTGGTCCCGGGGGTCTGTAGATGAGGGTGCCTCTGAGGGTAGTCTTGGGGTCGGTGTGGATCTGGAAGTGCAGGTATTCGGCGGTGTTGAATGCGTCGGTGGAGTCAGTCGAGATGCGAATGGTGCTTTTGTGAACGATGGCGATGCCCCCTCCGGTCTGGTTGTTGCGATCCCTCCTGATGATCTTGTAGCCGTCCGGGATGGCTATGGCGATGTCAGGGGCTGAGGAGTCGTTCATCCAGGTTTCCGTGAGGAAGTCGACGTCTGGAGATGCGGTGTCGAGGAGGTTCCAGAGTTCAACGGCGTGTCTGTGGATGGAGCGGGTGTTGATCAGGATGCACTTGAGGTGGTTGCTGTAGTCCGTCTTGGTGGGCGTGGTGCTTGTTCGGAGGCAGGAGAAGTTGCAGGATCGGCAGTCGAAGGGTCCATGGGTGCGTCGCGGGGACGCTCGGTGGCATCCGGGGGCTCGGGCGGGTTTGAGTGCGATGAGCGTAGCGAAGTCGTAGGTCCTGCGGGGGGGCTGGCGGGCGCGGGGGCCAGGGGGTCTGGCGCTGGGTGCGGTCCAGGCGCGGACGGGCGCAGACGGGCTTACCTTTGGCGCACCTTCGGCGCTCAATCGGCGCTCCCGCTGCGCGCGTCCGCTGCGCGGTCACTGGGGGGGCGTCATAAGTAAGGAGCCGGGAGGGAGGGTCCGCTGGGAGGCGGGAGGCTGGGTGGCCAATGGGCAGGGAGGAGAGGCGGGACTGCGGGGTCAGCGGCGGGAAACCAGGAAGGCGAGTGACCGGGGCAGTGGCGGCGGCGAGGAGGCGAGGAGAGTGGCCAGCAGCAGCAGGAGGAGAGCGGCGTGAAGCGGAGGTCAGCGCAGGTGAGGAGGGAGCGGCGTGAGCGGGGTCGGTACCAGCAGGTAGGCGACAGGCGACAGGCAGCAGCAGGCGACAGGCAGCAGCAGGCGACAGGCAGCAGCAGTGAGAGGTGAGCGACCGTCTGTGTGGGGCACAGGGGTCACACTGACCAGCCCGCCGTGGTCACCTTAAGTAAGGAGCCGGGAGGGAGGGTCCGCTGGGAGGCGGGAGGCTGGGTGGCCAATGGGCAGGGAGGAGAGGCGGGACTGCGGGGTCAGCGGCGGGAAACCAGGAAGGCGAGTGACCGGGGCAGCGGCGGCGGCGAGGAGGCGAGGAGAGTGGCCAGCAGCAGCAGGAGGAGAGCGGCGTGAAGCGGAGGTCAGCGCAGGTGAGGAGGGAGCGGCGTGAGCGGGGTCGGTACCAGCAGGTAGGCGACAGGCGACAGGCAGCAGCAGGCGACAGGCAGCAGCAGGCGACAGGCAGCAGCAGTGAGAGGTGAGCGACCGTCTGTGTGGGGCACAGGGGTCACACTGACCAGCCCGCCGCGGTCACCTTAAGTAAGGAGCCGGGAGGGAGGGTCCGCTGGGAGGCGGGAGGCTGGGTGGCCAATGGGCAGGGAGGAGAGGCGGGACTGCGGGGTCAGCGGCGGGAAACCAGGAAGGCGAGTGGCCGGGGCAGCGGCGGCAGCGAGGAGGCGAGGAGAGTGGCCAGCAGCAGCAGGAGGAGAGCGGCGTGAAGCGGAGGTCAGCGCAGGTGAGGAGGGAGCGGCGTGAGCGGGGTCGGTACCAGCAGGTAGGCGACAGGCGACAGGCAGCAGCAGGCGACAGGCAGCAGCAGGCGACAGGCAGCAGCAGTGAGAGGTGAGCGACCGTCTGTGTGGGGCACAGGGGTCACATATGTAGTTACTCATAAAGACAATATTGAGACAGTCATTCACTCACTAACACACCCATACACACACTCATTCACCCATACAGTCCTGCACACATGCTGTCTTCAACACATACAAAGAGTGAGTCACTCATTCATGCACCTATGCACTACGTAATACCCCCCACCGAACCATGCAGACACTCAGACTGATACTCAAAAAACCAACTAATAACCTATATAGACACCCATGTAGCTACTCACCAACCCATGCAGCCACTTATACACAAAGTGAGAGACTGATACAGATATTTACATATTTAAACAGTACTCACTAAGCCATGTATTCACTATGATACACTTAATCAGTCAGTTACACAATCAATTTTTCAAAAACAAATCATCCATTTAGACACTTATAAACCCATTTATTCTTCCATGGACCTTGAGATATACATATATAAAACATATTTAATTTTCAGAAAAACACACATTCACTGGATGATGTCATCAGTGATGTCATCAGTGATGTCATTTGAGATGTCATCAGTGATGTCATGAGTGATGTCACTGACCATGTCATGAGTGATGTAATATGTGACGTCATCAGCAGTGCATTGCGGGCGCGCGAGTTATAGTTAGCTGAAATAACTATAACGGGGGAATTTCAATGGTTTTGTACAAGTGAAAAGTCCAGCTAACTATAACACCCCTGAAACCTATGGTTTTTTCAGTGAATATATATATATATATATATATGTATATTCACTGAAAAAACCATAGGTTTCACACACGTTATAGTTAGGAATTAGCATTTAAAAAACCTTGCAAATTCACTTAAAAAACCATAGGTTTCACACATGTTATAGTTTGCTGGGCATTTTCCTCGTGAAAAACCAATGAATTTCCCCCGTTATAGTTAGTGCAGGCAACTATAACTCACGCGACCGTAATCCGCTGCTGATGACGTCAGCAATTACATCACTGTATTTACACATTTATATACCCATGTCTTCTTCCTTTTTTTTTTAGCTATACATATATTTATTTATTTTTTTCAGAAAGACACATATGTCATCAGTGATGTAATATCTGACGTCATCAGCAGCGGATTACGGTCGCGTGAGTTATAGTTGCATGCACTAACTATAACGGGGGAATTTCATTGGTTTTTCACGAGGAAAATGCCCAGCTAACTATAACATGTGTGAAACCTATGGTTTTTTAAGTGAATTTGCAAGGTTTTTTAAATGCTAATTCCTAACTATGACGTGTGTGAAACCTATGGTTTTTTCAGTGAATTTGTACGTTTTTTTTAAATGCTAAGTTACTTTACGCCGTTCGTGCCGTGCGCGCACGGTGCGCACACGGTGGGCACGCAGTGCGCTTTGCGCACCGCGCGCCCACTTCATGCAGTTCGTTCCGTGCACGCACGGTGAGCACGCTGTGCGCTTTGCGCACTTTACGCAGTTAGTGCCGTGCACGCACGGTGCACTTTGCGCACCGTGCACGCACGGTGGGCATGCAGTGCGCTACGCGCACCGCGCGCCCACGTTACGCTTAATGGGCCATGTACGCACGGTGCGCTTCGCGCACCGTCCGCACAAGGAGGACACATGATACGCTTTGTTGTTAAGGGTTTTGGCATACATTGTTACTAATATATAAGCCATGCACGCACACAGTGCTGCGCGCTGCGTGCGCACACGGGGGGACTGACATTGCAATTTTATTTTTAAGCATTTACACCATGCGCGCACGCTGCGCGAACCTCGCGTTATTTTTTTCATTTCTATAGTGCGCGCACGCTTCGCGCAATCGGCGATTTACCGAAAAAATTTTAATTTTTTTAATTGCCCTTGGGGGACCTCCTGGGACCCCTTGACCCATGCTAGGGGGTCAGGAACTGTCCAGCGTGCCCCCTTTACATGTTTTTCTCCTTTGTGTTTCACCCCCCTGTCAGTGCGAGAGACAAAATGGCGGCCGACAATTCCTGGTTTCGACCGATTCGAATGTTTACTAAGATGTAACAACCAATCAGAAGTGCGCTCGCGGACGGCCGAGTGCGCGCACCCTGCGCGCACGCTGCAAGCGTATAGATATATATATTGATTTAAATGCTATTTTCTCAGAAAATTCTGAACAGATTTACACCAAACCTGCAAAAGGCACCAAACGGACCTTATGGCTACCTCTCTGCCAAATTTCACGTAATTCTGTTCAGCCGTTCGGGCTGTAGCTGCGACTAAAGTCCCTATGGAAAAATCCATGGGGAAAACGTGTTTTGGGACCCCCCTTTTTCTCGGCCCCCGCTTGACGAATCACCCCGAGACTTTCAGGGTAGGAGCGGAGCGCCCCATTAGTTTTGAAAATTTCGCGAAGATTCGTCAATCGGCGCCAAAGATATTCAAAATAGAATTTTGAGATTTCCTATGGAAACTCGGTCCTAACTATAACTATCTACTGGCGACCACCAGTAGATAATATATATATATATTTATTGGAATGCTATTCACTTGCCATCTGGGAAAGCCTTTCTGTTGGAGAGCATTGCATAAATAAAACCCCAAGCCTTATTCCAAAAAGAGAGTCTTTGATGTGTTTCATTTAGTAAAGTAAAACCCCTTTCTAGGTGTTGTTGTGCTATTTGTCTCCTGCTTCGTCGTGTTTGATCCATCGTGAGGGAGTGGTATTTTGGGAGGGCGAAGCAAGACAGCGATAGGAGAGGAAACTGGGTTAGAGACTGTTAATGCACTGTAAGGTAATGTTCTTTAAAGAGGTGAGTCTTTAACCATTTCCCATATGGGAGCAGAACTGGGGCAGTCCTGATGGATACAGGGATGTTGTTCTATATGGTATGTTATGTTAAATAGACTTGCATAGTGCATAGCTGCTCTAGCAATAGGGCATCCCAGCACTAAATCAAGAGCACATGGTACTAGTACAATACTCTCATGGAAAGGAAGCGATTTGATGACTGAGAAGCTAAGCAGAAAAGAGCCATGTCTTAAGAAATTTCCTCAAGCTGAGATGGTCATGAATTTTCCTGAGGTAAATAGGCAATTTCTTCCACAGGGCTGGAGCCATAGCTCGGAATAAGTGTCCTCCTCCTCTTTCCATCTTGATACAAGGAACGATGGCTAAGTTGAAGTCAGCAAAGCACAGTAGCCTGGATTGCAAATATGATGAAAGTACTCCGGCAAGGATAATGAGCTCCTTGGGAGTGAAGGATCTAATGGGCAATGCACAGAGTTTTGACATTTATACGCTTATCTATAGGGAGCCAGTGGAGCATGAACAACATTTTGAAAGGGAGAAGAGCAGCCTAGCTGCGGTGATCTGGCGTCTTTTTATGACTTATTTGTTGGTGCCTAGGACATTACCATAGTCCAGGCAAGACAGAATTAATGATTGGATAATATTCTGCCCAGTTTGGGAGCCAAAAAAGCCAATGAAAAGTTTGAGGCCGCTCTAGAGACCAAAACAGATACCTACCAGTGATTTGACTAGGCCTCAAAAGAGAGTATTTCCACACATACGCCTAAGTTCTTTTTGACCAATTGGGGCTTGGGGGGTCCAAGGCTTACGGGCCACCAGTGGTCTCCCCAGGTGTTAGTGTGTTTTTCAAGCAGGAGGATTTCGGTTTTGTTAGCGTTTAGCTTTAAACAATTGTTATTCATCCACGTCCTCTGTGCTTAAATACCACAGGCCTGCTGACTTGTGTTTTCTTTTTTTAGAATTATTCTTCATCTGCAGTCTGATGGTGTCCTGGCTGTGGGTGTTTCAAGGTCAAGTACCACCAGAGATTATGAACTTCTCTGCAAGATAAAAGAGGTTTCTGGTCTTAATGGCTTTGTACATAATGTAGCTGGTTCTTGAGATGGTGCAGGCAAGCAAGTGAGGCCAGTGGCGTTGTATAAGGGGGAGGGTGATGTCAGGGGCATAACACACACACACCGGCAGCCCCTGTGGTGTGGTGAGGGTCCAACCCTTCAGGGGGGGGCTCTATTTAGCCCCAGACAAATTAATTTCTGTGAGCTATAGGAAACTCAGGTGCTCCTTTTCACATTCTGCAGGAGGCCCCATCCTTTTGTGTTACACCACTGGATGATTTGATAATATTCTTCAGGCCCATGAAAGACATGATTAAGAACTCAATTTAATATTTGGTAGTTGGGCTGTCCAACCAGAGTAAGTTAATCAGTTGCCCCAGCAGATTTCCCAACTGCCAAATTTTGAAATGTCCATTGGGCCAGCCGACATTTCAAGCATTGACAGGAACAGCTATTAGGGCAGTTCTTGCCAATGTATTGTAACTGTACCATACTGTTCCATCAAACCTGATGGAGCTTTATGGCAAAGTTAAATTTTTGGGGGGGCAAAAATGAAATCCCAAAGGAGGATTTGGTTTTGAAATTAGGTAAAATGTTCCCCTTGCTATGGGAGTTAGCTCCCACAGTGAGGGGGGCATTCTGCAGTTTCTACTGCCCCTTACCACAAGGTTTTTCTTGGCATTGACGAGCAGTGAAAACTGACCTGTATATCCCCCCATCTAAATTGGGCGGGTGGGCTTAAAGGTCAACCGCCGGCAGCATCTACTCCGTCTGCACGATCAGAGAGGTATAACCACAGCCGAGATAGAGTAGTCTCTGCCGTTGTTACACTAAAGACTGGCATTTACATTAGACAGGAAAACCATTATGCTGATAGAAAGGGCACTCCATTGAGAACACTTTGCACCCACATATATTGTAGGCCCTTAGTAATTTAACAATGTGATAATTTGATATTAATTTACCCTGATGTCTATAAATTAAGTTATACTTCCCTACCCTTACGATGTGCTGCCTCTTTCTTCCTGTGGGCAGCTGAGCTAAAGAATCCTGCAGAGATTTGCCTCTCACAAAGGTAAACCTTGGCTAAGGAAATTGATGCTGGCTCATGCAAAGGATGCACCTCTCACTTAATCATAAGCTTGTTAGTAATAGTGTTTCTTGAAATGTGAGAAATATCTGTAGCATTGTGTCGGTGAAGAGAATTCATATTGACAACCCTTTACAACAAGAAAGTGGAATATTGACAATAGTTCCCTAATCTAGACCAGTTTTCTCCACATCCTCTTTTGTAGTTGCCTAAACTGCAGAGCACTAACCTTAGCCTTAGAACAATTTGGTTATATCCACCAGAGTTTTATCAATAAGGATTTCTTCTTTAAAAATGTAAAGTTCTATTACCTAAACCCAGGAAAAATGGATATCCTATAGATTGGACACACAGTTAAAGAGAATGTGCTTGGTTCTCAAACATAGAAGTTTTACTCACTAAATGGGTCATGAACCCTGAAGTTGGACTTTATGTGCAAAAACGTTCACCGAAATACCAACATGATTGAAAAACTTACCTTAAATAGTTGACATACCTCAGACAGCAATGAAAACATGCATTCCTGAAACCAATATTTTCTTTAAAAAGGGGCTTGGGCACAAATCTTCAAGATCAGTTAGTGCATGCCACAGTGAAGGCCAGTAGCCTGGCACCATGGGTCTACAAACATTTGCATGAATAATTGGCTTTTTAAATGTAGGAATTGCACTATTTGCAGTTTATGAAAAACATGATGACGATGTAAATCAGATGAAAGTTAAGATCATGCATTCTTTTGGTTCAGACATGAGCCATAGCTACAAAAACGAACTACATAGTGTTCACGAATCAGGATCTAGACAATGACTACCTCACTTTTAGAACATTTCAAAGCATTGATTCACATTTAAGATGATCTGACTAAGGGTATCACTTAAAAAGTTTAAAAAAACAGGTGCTTACTTTAGGAAGCAACTCACTCTGTGAGACAGCAAAATGAATACATGTCCCAGATGTGGTGTGCAGAGGCCTAAATAAAGTAATTTACTGCCTGATCATAACCACACTGTGACTGCTCTATAGATTACAGGTTCAAACCATTGTTATAATTATTATTTTGCAGCAACTATTACATGGTTCAAGCATATTTTGATGATTACCAAAAGTGCCTTGATTCTTTCTTCTATCCTTTCTAAACTGTTATCTTTGGCTTGATGCACCTAACATGCCACACATGAGACATACTAATTACTGACCATGACACGTCTGAATATGATCTGCCTCATTCAAATGTTAATTCACTTCACAATTAACATGCATTTACAACGCAGTCACAATTCATGGACAGTAATAATATCTTCGAATTGCTGTG
Organism: Triturus cristatus; assembly: GCF_964204655.1. Classification (NCBI taxonomy): domain Eukaryota; kingdom Metazoa; phylum Chordata; class Amphibia; order Caudata; family Salamandridae; genus Triturus; species Triturus cristatus. Next base: position 574,683,900 of record NC_140595.1, on the reverse strand, counting down.
GTGATAATAGTAATTGTTACTTCACAGGCTGTCACAAATTTTAACTCAAATTAAAATAAATTTCCCCTGCCATGCCCTTTTAGGCCATGGTTTGAGGATGTATGAAAGCATGGCAAAATACAAAAGTATAAATATTCTTCTTTTGAAGAAGATAATGAAAACTATTCGAAATACATACAAACATAAAAAGAAACAATTGTTAAATGATTCTAATAAAGAAATTTGAGACCCCTTTAAAAAAAACATGTTGATCACTGAGACACCTCTGAAATTGTCAGTTGCAGAGCAGTTAACATTATTACAAGTATTTGAAATTATTCAAAAATGTTATTAAGGTGCCCCAAGGACTTACATTATTTCTATTGAAACAAATTTAAACTGTATCTTCGAAATTATGGACTCCTTCTCTAAAGAATCAATTAACGATTTCCTCTGGATTGATTAAAAATTACACCAACAGTAGTGGTGAACTGAGCAAAGACAACCCTTAATTTTATTTAGTTTGGAATTCTTCTTGAGGGCAGGTAAGAAATCCAAAGTGGCACTCTTGCATTTCATGATTATATATCAAAGTTCGATCTGGTAGACTTGCAGTGTTCTAAGTACATATACAGCCCAAGAATGTTTAAATTCTTTCTTTCAGGCAGAGGCTTGCACATCCTGCTCAAAACTCATTTCCACTACTTTTCTTTTTAAATTTCCTTGAAGATCAAATTTGAAATTCTTCATTCTGATTCCGCTGAGACTTTAACTCTCTCAGCGACTCAAATATTTAAACAAAGCGATATTAATTCCTGAAGTTAATGTAAGCATCACTCTCCACACCATCACTTAATTGTATCTGGGCATGCAGTTTTAGCCCTCAAACTAACTAGTATCCGACTTTTTATATGAAATTCTACAAATATTTTCAAAATAGCAAGCATTGTACCAACTCAAGTAATGTAACAAGACTCTGGAGGACCCAGTCCCATACTTCAAGGAAGTCAACATTTTTACATGAATAATTTCTTAAATAGAGATAGTGGTTGATAAATTGGGTTCTGAGGGTTGATGGTTTACCCCTCCTGTGTCCTCAAAGTTTAATTGCAAATAATTATGAATTGCTGGCCTAAGCACATTACTTGATTTATGTTCTGTGACTTAGGTTTCTGGTTTGGGGACAAACTCTACAACAAAATTTTTTGACAAATTAACAATAAGCTTGTTTTTTTGTGATTGTACTTATAATAATAGAATACAAGATAACTAGAGCATTGCACATTGTAAGATGTACAGGCCTATCCTGACGTTTGGGGGGAGGTTCTGACAAATATTGAAATAAAGCAAACACAAGGAGATGATGGACGGAGTACTGAAACTTTTCAGACACTCACCCCCAGTCACATATCTGGGTTGCATCCATCATCGTTCTTTTGCTCACTTCGCCACCCCAGTTCAGACCCAGCTATATGCAAATCAGTCTTGACCCTGGGCCTCATGGGAAAAGTCCAGCCCGAACAGCCAAGCCAGGTATTCCCTGGACCAGAAACAAGCATACTGGGACCTTTTTTGGAGTAACACCTCTTATCAGCCAGGCTAGCTTGAATCCAGTGGCAAAGTGAGCAAGGGACCCAAATCTGGGCATACCCTGCCAATCTTAGGGTTAACCAAGCAAACACAAGGAGATGATGGACGGCGCGCTGAAACTTTTCTGACACTCACCACCAGTCACAAATCTGGGCTGAATCCATCATTGTTCTTTAGCTCACTTCGCCACCCAAGTTTAGACCCAGCTATGTGCAAATCAGTCTTGACCCTGTGCCTCATGGGGACAGTCCAGCCCGAACTGCAAAGCTAGGTCTTCCCTGGACCCGAAACAAGCATCCTGGGACAGGTTTTGGGGTAACACCCCTCGTCAGCGAGCCTAGCTTGAATCCAGTGGCAAAGTGAGCAAGGGACCCACATTTGGCCATATCCTGCCAACTTAGGGCAAACAAAGCAAACACAAGGAGATGATAGACGGAGCGCTGAAACTTTTCAGACACTCACCACCCTTCACAGATCTGGGTTGAATGCATCATCATTCTTTAGCTCACTTCACTACCCCAGTTCAGACTCAGCTATATGCAAATCAGTCTTGACCCTGTAGCTCATGGAAACAGTCCAGCGTGAACTGCCAAGCCAGGTCTTTCCTGGACGGGAAACAAGATCCTGGGACCGGTTTCGGGGTAACATCCCAATCAGCAAGCTAGTTTGAAATCCAGTGGCAAAGTGAGCAAGGGACCCACGCCTGGGCATACCCTGCCAACTTAGGGCGAACAAAGCAAACACAAGGAGATGATGGAGGGAGCACTGAAACTTTTCAGACACTCACCCCCAGTCACATGTCCGGTTTGAATCCATCATCGTTGTTTAGCTCACTTCACCACCACAGTTCAGACCCAGCTATATACAAATCAGTTCTGACCCAGTGCCTCATGGGAACAGTCCAGTCCGAACTGCCAAGCCAGGTCTTCCCTGGATCGGAAACAAGCATCCTGGGACCAGTATCGGGGTACAGCCCCTCATCAGCCAGGCTAGCTTGAATTCAGTGGCAAAGTGAGCAAGAGACCCACGTCGAGGCATACCCTTCCAACTTAGTGTGAATCAAGCAAACACTAGGAGATGATGGACGGAGCGCTGACACTTTTGAGACAATCACCCCCAGTCACAGATCTGGGTTGAATCCATCATTGGTCTTTGGCTCACTTTGCCACCCAAATCAAATTCAACTGCATGAAAGCTCAATAATGATGGTGTAAAGGCACCCTCTGTTTTTGTGGCTAGTTAGTGTAGATCCTATTCATTAGTGCATCACAGAATCTCATTTAACTCTAATCTCTAACCTCAGTCTTGGAATAAATGTCCATGATAGACTTCAATTGTGCTAGGAAATACCAATTAATGAATTTTACATATAGCCATACCCACTACTTATTCCATCACATGTAGTTTTGTAATAAAAAAAAACTGAATATAAAGAAGATTTCCAAACTAAGGTCTTGAGCTATTTCTTGGCAGAGAGGAGTTCCCTGTTTACCAAGACTGTTGTCCACTGCCCAATTTAAATTTGGGTGGACCATAGTTTGACAGTGGTGGTGACTACTCCATCTCCACCATACTCCTCAAAAAGTCAGACGGATTAAGGGGTGTAGGAGGTTGGGCTTGTGTCCAACTGCCTAAAATAGATAGGCAGACATATAGCTGTTTTTCAAATCCTGTCACTGCCTAAAATCATAACAATACAACCCCAAAAAACATTAACATTAACTACAAACTTTTAAACAACAAGCTAAATAATAATTATAATAATTATATATATATAAATACATTCATATTCAAAACTACCAAACTATATGCCATACATTAAAAATAAAACCTAAATTAGGGGGTCATTCTGATGGTGGTCAGGCAGCATCTGATAGCTCAATAGATACGGTCCAACTGCCATCTGCTGCTGCGGTCTGACAGTCACAATATAATGTGTGCGGTCAGAGGCAGCAGGTGAAGCAACAGTCCAACGCTTTCTGACAGGCTCAAGGAGCCCGTAGGACACTGGAGGGTTAGTAATTCCTATAATACGGGGCGGTGCCGTCTCAGGCACCGCGGGATTACATTGTCCCTTTCTGCCTGCCCTTTCATGGCCATTGGCCCACGATCAAAAGGCAGGCGGAAAGTGACTTTAGGGGCCCATAGCGGGCCCCCAGGCGCTCCACTTTGGGGCTTCTGCCCCCCCTAAACATCCCAGCACCATGTGGCAGGCACCGCATGGTGCCTGCCACATGATGTAGGGATGTTTTTAAAGTGTATATTTTCTGTTATGGCTTGTGCTGCAGCCTGCAACACAAGCCACAATAGAAAATATTCATTTTGAGACCGCTGCGAAGGTGGCTGCATTGTAAAAAGTGAAAACCTATTGAAGGCTTGGGTCCATAAGCAAACTAGATGGGACCTCTAAAATTTTGTATACAAAAAAGTATCTAGTTGCGCTGCTCTGGCAAACTCTTTAAACAATTCCTGTTTGTGCGTCAGTAAAAACATGTGCGAGTTATTGATAAAACTCCATCTCTCGCACATCGCGCCATAGTTCAGGATTACTTTACTGCAATAATGAGACAGACACCTCTTTCAAACATAGCTAGCAGTTTTTCGTCCAGACTGTGTTGTAATCACGTAACTTTATCAATAGGCATTTCAATACTTTACAGATTTCGATATAAATGATTTAGCTACAACTAAATCAGCACTATCAAACGATACAGGCAAGTTCCTCACTTACCCATTGCTAAATATGTTTTACATATAATAATGTGCTTAACCAAACACCATTTGCTATTTGTTTTGGCAGGACAAAACCACGCCCCCTTTTTTCAAATCATACCTACTAAGGAGGATTACGGCTTAAGGAGGTACATTTAGAATAAATTTTGGCTAAGCAATAGGAAAATGCATAATTTGTTTGTTAGGTGTCAGTAACACACACCACTTTTTTTGTTCCTTTTGAACAGACACCACCATGTCCAGGTTCTGATGAAAACCCCATAATGGTCGCAGGATTGGAAACGGGTTAACTGCGGCATCTGGGACAAGGGATCCTCAGAGTGTTTAGGCAGAAAGTCTATAACTCATTGCTCTCCTTTTGATAACACTAAGAATCAGGGGTCCCAGAGCTGTACACACAGGCAGGAGATATTACACAATTAGTGTCTGTATATTTTGTTCACTCTCCGCCTAAGTGTGATTGTTACCTTTTAGTCAAGGACTGGTGTCCTACGTTTTGTATTTAAATTTGTATAATTTATGTATTATGTACCATTTGTTGATGTTCTATGTACACTTGTGAAATGTTTATGTCAGCAAATTGTCTGAATTTTTGTTCTTCATATTGATGACATGAAATAAATGTATTCAATAATTTTCTAAGAAAGTCATAAGAAAAGTGGAATAAATCACACAAGCTTGTGGATTTATGACATCGGCTCATCATCTGAGTAATTCCTAAGAGAATTCCAGCAACTATATACTTGTTTGCATTGTAATAAGGGCAGGAGGACCAATTCCTCCTTTTCGAGCGATTTGCCGCAATGGTGCTGATCGGACGAGAGTCCAACCGGCATCGTAATGATGCCCTTAGTGTTTATCACAGAAGGGAATAGCTGATGACAAAAATTTCAATCTAAAACTAAACCAACCAATAAAATCAAAGTATAAACAACTTTAACTAATAAAATGAGACAAACAATTAAATCAACAATATGAAAGACACACTAATTTAAAAAAACGAAACCCTATAAAAATCACAAACGCTGTAAAAAAAAAATGAAACTCTACTGGAGTTTCTCACCAGGCCATTAAAGAAGAAATATATACAGCTCAACAATTAACTAAACAAGTAACTAGCAGTTATATTTCAACTAAAACACACTTATATCAAACTTAAAAATGTAAAATATTCAAAAATCAAGAAAACTCTCTCAAACTTCTATATCTTTATGTAGACTTTCTAAAAGACTAAATTACAATTTGAAAAAGTGGTAAACTGCTTTAAGAAAACAATGACCAGAAACTAGCAAAAGCATATAAGAAAGTAAGTATATATAAAAAACTATGAACTCACACAAATAGTGAATGAAAATAAATGTAACAATCTTAATCTCTACAAACTACCAGCAATTTAATATTTTACATGAAACTGACATTTTTTTCCATCCAACAGAAAAGAAAGCACCTGCTCCATATTAGAACACCCCCAACGGTATTTGATATTAATGTTGATGTTATTTCTGACATCCCGATATTCTTGACGCATCTTATTTTTGTATCACAATATCTTTTTTACAATATTTTTCTCAAACACCATATAATTGTTAGCTTGAGACAGTCATTTTTTGATCCTTTGAATAAAACTTACAGCTCCTTAAAGGTGAATACTCCTCCTCTTCTTTACCCATTTGTCATCAACTGTAGCAGAGAAGCAATAGCAGTATGTTATTGGGCCATCTAATCCTCCTCTCTCTAGTGGTAAAATCAGTTTATACAATCCAAATCCCAGAGGAAGTAGTAGCCGTCTCTGAGGAAACGTCTTTATATTTTTTATCTTAACAGTTTTTTTTTTATATTTTATGCTTTTATGTTTTATTGGCCCATACAGGTTTATACTTTAACTAATAATGATGTACTATATTTTAAAAATTACATTTGTTGTTTGGATGGCTTTTAGATGAAACAACACATTTTGGATTTCAGTTTTGGCTTGCTTTTGAAGCGTCTCAAATATGGATCATGCTGCAGCATGAACTATATTGAGATGCCTATATTTAGCATTTTAACAAATATCTCACAGTCATCATCTTCAAAAATGTGATTTTGTATAGTTCCCCTGCAGCTTGACATGACCATTTACTGTGAAAACTATAGGTTATCAGAATTAATCATAGGTTTTTCAGGAAGTTAACTTTATTGTTAATTATTTGAAAGTATCGATATAGGAGTTTATTCTCTAGTTCAGCGGGTCTTAAACTGTGGTATGGGAACCCCTAGGAGTCAGCAACACCTACTAAGATAGTCAGCAACTGCTTCAAATTGAAATTTGAATTACAGATTCATCATTAGTTTATAACTAAAGGAGAATATTTTTAAATTTTAAAACGTTCAATAAATGTGAGGGAGATTGAAATTGAAGGCTATAAAATCAGTTGATATTTTTTATGGTGTTTAATATCGTGTATTAGTTAAGACCATAAACGTGTACAAAGCATGCATCTAGCATATTTACAAGATTAAGAAAGTGATGTAAAAAGTAACATTACATTTCCAGTTCTGAAATGATCAGAGTATAAAAACCACCGTTCAATTCATGATAAAACCACATTCTCCCTAAAAAAGGTTAGAGGAGGCCTGTGTAAATGATACCCATAAAGTTCATGCAACTTGGCCGAGGCTCTCCAGCAATGTATCTCCTAGGGTCTTAAATCAAGCTGTGGGACAATGCTGATCTTGGGAATCCCACTTTAAAGAGCCATCCATGGCCTATTCAAAGTAAGGTGACCACTATACATGAAGTGTCAGGTGCATTTGTACAATAACCTCAACAAGGCGGGGTAGAGCAAAAACAAACTCCAAGCAGCCCACCTGGACCTTAATGCACGGCAGGGGAGTAGGGGATTGCCATGCCCCTAGCAGCCCACCATAAACCTAAGTGTGCGGCACAGCTAAGCTGAATGGTGTATTGTTGAGCTTGTGGTGGCCAAAAGTTTCTTCTATGCAGAGTTTGGAATTAAACCTCCTTACTCTTGATGCCTACTTTTAGACGTAACCTCTGCAAGGTGGGATAAGGGAAAGGGATACCACTAGCAACCAACGGCCCAGACATGTGGCACATCGACACAGGGGAGTGTGCTAATAAGCCTGCAGTGACCAAAACCCTCATCCTGATGGAATGGGAGGGGTGAAACCTTTTGCTATTGCCTCTCCCTAACAACCTTGTAGTGGCATTATGAGCCCTAAGTGTCTTTTTGGGTTTTACAAGAGTCTTAAATATATCCATAAACTGTACCAGCTGAATACTGAGCATCATGTTCCTTGGGTTTAGTGACTCTTTTGCTGCTGATCTGCAAGTCCTGATTCCTAAGCTCTTGAATTAATTATGCAGTAGAGCACTCCGCTGAAGACCTAAGACAGGGCAGATTCAGAGGATGTATAGCAATGTTTCCTTTGTCTGATGATATAAGCCGCACGTTATATCCCCCCATTGACCATCATCTTGCCATTTGGGTTTAAAATCTAGGATAGGTAGAACACCCAGTCTCACATATAATAACTTCTTTTTACTTATAAGAGAGTAGGGGGCATATGTATCAAACGATTTTTTAATCGCAAACGCTGCGATTCGCAAAATAACAGCGTTTGCGATTAAAAAATCGGTAATCGGGATGTATGAGGCAAATCCCATCGCAAAATTAAGGAATTGCTAATTTAGCGATTTCTTAATTTTGCGTAAGCATTTAAGAAATCGCAAATTGCGATTTCTTAAATGATATGTAAAAAGCACCCAAGTTGTGCGAATTATCCTTAAGAAATCGCAAATTACCACCAACTTCCAGTTGGTGGTAATTTGCGATTTCCTTTCAAAAAGCACTTTTTTTAATTTCACAAAGTGCCACGTGGCGCTCATACATGCCCTTAGGGCACGTATGTGTGCCATATGCACACACATGCTAATTTCAGGGGTGCATCAGGGTGTCATCATGACACCCTTGCACCTTTGAAATTATTCTCAAATTGCGATTAGCAAATTGCGATTCGCTATTTGAGAATTACTTCCCATTCATTCCTATGGGTCTCCTGGCCCATAGGAATGAATGGGCAGGTATTCCTTAACTGCGATTTCGCAATTTGCTAATCGCAATTAAGGAAGTTTAAGAAATCGCAAAAAGTTTGCAATTTTTTAAATACATCCCGTTTTGCAATTCTCAAATAGCGATTCTTTAAAAATCGCTATTTGAGAATCGCAAATGGTGATGTTGATACATATGCCCCTAGGTGACCTCAAGGAGGGTCTATACCTTTAGATCATGATCTGTATTTAGCACCAGCCATCTCTTTTTGCTACTGTTTCTTTATCTTCCACCCGGCTCTGAATGCCTATTGGGTTTAGTCAATATTTTTTTGAACGCTTGTTCGCTGGTGCCCTGCTGCCAGAGCTCGTCCAGGCCAAGTTTCTTGATGATTTCCTCCAGATATCTTTTGAAGTTCCCTTGCCTCTTTGAAGATTGATTTCATACCAGACGAAATGAGCAAGTGACTCTTGTGACACCCAGGGTATTCATAAAATGCTGAGTGTTTGCTTGACCAGCGAGAACTCGAGCCTGACTTGCTCTGGCGATGCCGATCTTGGTAGTTGGTAAACTCACTTAAAGCTCTGCATTGTAATTTTATCTATCAGGCCGGTGTCTGATCCCAGCATTATTTCTCCTCCATATGAGAGGGTTGGTAATAATTTTGCCTTGATTATGGCCCCTGAAGGATTTTACTAGGATTGAAAAAGCAAAGTTTATGGCAAGTGTTTTCCCTTTAATGGACCTCAAATCTATCTTGACCCCAAGTAAACATAGCTGGATGTGTTCTTCCATAGCCATCTTCTATTCTTGTTGATGCACCGATTTAGCAGCGAGATAACCGTGGTTTTCTTCGGGTTGATTTCTGAATGTCAGCCGTATTTACCGCCAAGCAGTTTATCAACCTTTGTAATCCTACTCTGGTGTTACTAAAAAGCAGCAGGTTATCTGCACATAGGATGTTTGATAGCGGGGGCCGCCAAGGCTGAGGGCAAGGAAGGTCAGTTCATCCAAGACAGGAGATATGTTTGAGATATACAGATTGAATAAAAGAAGTGCAAGAACACACCCTTGTTTTAGACCAATTGCTGTCTTCAGCTCTTTCGATAGATGGGTATCATCTCCCGCCCTCATTTAACCCATGTGTTTGTATAAAGCAGGCTGATAGCCCTCAGTAGGTTGGGCAGGTTTTTCCAGTGCTGAAGCTTTTGCCATCATTTGTACCAAGGTACACAATCAAACGCTGCCTTAAAATCAGCAAAACACAAAAACAGCAGTGAGCGGGTCTCGCTTGCTCTTCTTATGATGAGGCCTACCACCATCAAGTTTGAAAGTGTCGCTTGGTTTTTTGAAAACTCTGTCTGGTTTAGGGGCAATCTTTCTGCTTCAAGTGCCAATGCCGATAGATCTTGGAGTAGTAATCAGGAGAAGTATTTGAGATCCATGTCCAGCAATGCAATTAGATGATAATTGTTCTGTGACAAGGCTGATCCTCCTTTAAAAATTTGATGGATGATTGAATCCCTCCAGCTGCCTGGAATAACACCCTCAGCTAGCACAGTGTTAAACATTACAGCCATAAAACTTGCCCATGAAGATGTTTAAAGAGAGCTAGCGGGGTACCATTTTGTCTAGGGGCACAATCAGATTGTGAATCTCTATTATCTTAGTTATGTCTCAGGAAGAGGGGTGGACTAACCAAGCTCCCTGCAAAATGCGTTTTCAGGTAGTCTACCCAAGACTCCTCACTGATATTGGAGTTATTTGCCATCCATGCGCCTTTGTCTATTTCAATGATCAAGCTCCAGAAACTTCAAGAGCATGTTTGCTTAGAGGCGTGTAGAACCTTGGCTCATAGGGTACCCTGTCCTGTTCTCTTGAAAGCCCACACTTCTCTTTTCAGGATTTGTTTGTCCCTGCATGCCAAATTAAACAATTCTGAATTCTGGGGGAGGAGCCATAGTTTCCTGAGAGTTCTACTCATTTTAGTTCTGAACGATCAAATGGATATCGGCATAATGACATTCATTTGGTGCACCCTGAGCACACCCATGTTTAGGCTTTTTGCCGGATATTTAGCCATCAAGCGGGAAACTAAGATTTCCCAAGCTGCTACCTGTTTGGGGTTGATGGCTGCAGTGGCTTTTAGGATTTCTACAGAGGCTCTGGGAAATTCACAAATAATACTTGATGTCCACTTCAAGCGTTTTAGGCACCTTTTTATAGAATTCTCGCGGAGCAAACTTTGCTCTTTCAATTCATATCTATATTGTTTGGGAGTGGTGATCATTCTTCGGTCAGTGTGTGATTTTATAGTCGACAACCCAATTGTATAAGGGGTCACTTGTAAAAGTGTAATCCAGGTACAAAACAATTTTATCTGTTGACCTAGTCCACTTTGTTGGAATATCACTCAGGAAGCGGCCAATTAGAACTATCAGGCCTACCAACAAGCAGGCTCTTAGCAATTTCTGCCTGATTTTATCTTGACATATATAGCATGAGTGAATTTGATTGGGAAGTGTCCCTGTTACTTTGATGTAATCCATGGCCGGGTGCAGGAATAGGTTGGAATTGACGTCACCAGTGATTTGCAGGTTGGATGAATAGCCAACACCTTCCAGCTGCTGCAAATGTGTAATAAGTTTATCCACTATCATGTAGACATTTACCAAAATCAGGTGGCTGGCAGGCTCTTGAAAACAACCATCCAGCTGTGTTTGTAACCATGATTCCTGTATATCCAGCTCTGTAATTTTTGCATGTAAGTTTGAATACATATTGGGCTAGGCCACCTTTTGCTCTTCCAAAGTAACTGCTTTTTTCAGTGAGCATGCTTAATTCCAAAGACCTTATAAGGAGGGTGCTGGTTATGGCCCAGGTCTCCTGCACAGCTATAATTTCAAAGGGCTTCAGGTAGTCTGCTACTGAAGCATCCTCTGATTTTGATTGCAATCCTCCAAGGTTCCATGAGCATATAATAATGTAATATTTGCCTTAAGACGGCAAAGCTTGGTCGGTTCGCAGTTCAATCTATGCGGGTGGTCGTGGCCAGGACGGAGGGGAGCTAACTCAAACATTCCTGATCGCTTTGCAACTTGATGATCCTCCTCTGTTTGGCAAGCGGATGTTCCAATTTGGGTTCAATTGTCAGACTACATTGCTGAATAGGGTGAGTTGAAGAAGATTCTTAAGACAAACCTTGCAGAGCCTTTCCCTTTGGCGGAATAATGTTGTTGCAAGAACAATGGTGATATCGATGTTCCGGAAAGACAGCAACTTCTATGTCCCAATTTTTTAGCAACTTTTTATGCCCTATGATGTTTACAGACAGGCCGTTTACAGAGAATCTGACAAGGGTCAGTTCCATGACCTGCCTCCCTGTCAGCGGTAGAAATCTAATGGAGAAAATGTCGTCTGATGTGACGGGCGCCAAGCCCAGCAATGCATTTAACATTTTAAGAACATTTGAGCGATTTAAGAGGTACCCACTAGACTTAAATTTGGGGTTCCATGAGAGCATGGATTCCTGATATTCCCATTTAACTTGATTTGGATTTGGGCATATAGCCTCTCCCAATGGTTTGCCAATCCCTTCCCCTTGCCAAGGGCCTGGTACGGGAGATTCTTCTTCAGACTTCACACAGGAAGTTTCTAGAATGCGAGAGGGTCTGTGAGATGACAAGATGGCGGCTGGTCAGCCGGCCGAGTGAGCTGGTGCTGATTGCTCTTCTGGATAACCCCTCCCGTGATCTCTGTATATCGGAGAATGGTTTAACATGGTGGATATGCGATTAATGGAGCCTAAGAGATTTGTGCAGATGTGACCGGGATGATTTGGAGGCTGGTGTTTTTGCTGCAGAGGGACCCACTGTGGTTGCATCAAGCGACTCGACCAGGACGCTATTGTGTGGCTGCACTTTTCAATTACCGCTGGTGCTCGAGTGGTGGAATGGCGCCAAAGCAAGCACCAAAGAACGCCGGGACCCACAGAACTACAGCTGTTTCCAGCAGCCTGGCAAAAGAGGGGAAAGACGTATGACTGGGAAGCAGTGGCCAAACCGACCCGAATTCAAAACTAACGCTAAATCGGGGGAAACAGACTGTACCCTCCTCCATCTTTAAACTCCAGACTGTCAAAACCAAGAAATCTCTGACGGGAGGGGAGGAAGCAAAGAGAAACGAAAATATAGCTGTACCCATTACCGGTGTGTCTGCAGCAGCAGCTTCTAGCCCAGGTATGATTTCGCCACTTATCGTGACTGTTGAAAAAATGTCAGAGGGTATATCCGGGCAGCCAGCTGTCATGTCGGGTCTTGTGGATAGTTCAGGCATTGTAAAAAACGCAGCAATACAAAGAAAAGAAATCGAAGGGGTTGAAACCAGTGTGAAGGATATTTTACCCAGCAGTAGCATTATGGGTCCTGTAGTTTCCTCAAAGACTATGCAGGGAGATTGCGAACTGGAGGTTAATGGGGCTTACTACAGAAAGACTGTTACCGATCGACCTAATCTTCAAGAGGGGCATCAAGCTGATTTTGGTAAAGAAATGGAAGCCTTGGATAATTTCCATTCATTATCAGACCCCTCTTCATCATCTGTGAATGAAAATCTGAGCAGAGACTGGGCAGACTATGATACCGATAGTGCCAGCTGGCCGTCTGGTAGGGGAAGTCAGGAAGATATGACCTCGTCCCAGACAGGAACTGTTCGGAGACCCAAGGAACAAAGAAAGTATGAAGATCTTGCTTCTAGCATGGCACGGGGGTTTGCAGGTTCCATGGTTTGGGACTACTCTTTTTCAGGTCCGGTTGGTAATACGCTACTGGCTGAAGTAGGGGAAGCTGTGCCTACTGCAAGCTCAGCCCAAGATCCTCCTAAGGAGGTAACACTGGATATGATATACTAGACTATTGTGGCTCATCGTGCTGAGACAAGGCTGGAAAGTGCTCGAACCCAGGGGGCTTGCCGTAAGCTACAGAATTCCATCAGGAGGGTAGCCAAGGCATGTTCAGATATCGCAGCCAGGGTTGGTGAGGCAGAGGGGCGAATTTCCATGCTTGAAGACGATCTGGCTGTGCAAAAAGGTCTCACAGAGGCACTTAAAACTCAGAAGGACAATGCAATTTGGGAACGTTCTGATTTAGAGAATCGGATGAGTCGGAACAACCTTCGGATTCTGGGCATTCCAGAGGGGGTAGAAGGTGCGGACACTCGCCAGTTTGTTATAGAACTGTTCACAGAGGCTTTTCCACAAACAATGGGACTGGAAAGTTGAACTGCAATGAGCCCACCGGTTTCCTTTTAAAATCCTACAGCAAACTGGACAGCCTAATGGGCAACCTCGGGCTATTTTGATCTCCCTAAATAATTTTCTAGCTCGAGAAGCTCTATCTGATTTGGCCAGGCCAAATAGAAAAAGAGTGGGGAAGGGATGTGACTTTTTCGTAAGGCCAGATTTTTGTCAGGCAATAGTGGAGCGATGGTGGCAGCTTCGCCAACTGATCTCTTTGTTTCGAGCAAAAGGGGCACAAGCATTTTTGCTTAACCCAGCAAAGTTAAAAGTGTTGTACCAGGGTCAGACAAAAAATGTTGTCTCTGAAGTTCAGGCAAAATAATTTTTGTATTCAATTTAAAGGGTCAAACAGGTAGCTGTATAGTAAGCTTGAATCCTATAGCTCCTATTTTTAGGCTGTGCCCTTAGGGCTTGATGGTGGCTGATTTAGGCTATGAGATGGTTTCTGGCTCTGCAATGTGTCTGAGTTGATTCTTAAATATGCTTCTCCATTTAAAGGGAGGGGGGACTTCCAGGGGGGCCTGCAGCTCCTCATCACCAGTGACCTATGGTCCCTTTGTCGTGTGAAGTGGGTGGGGGGTTGGCTGGGGGGAGGGGGTGGAGAGGGTAGGGGTGGAGGGCAGGGGAAGGGTTGTGTAGGGTTGTTGGGGGGTTTAAAAGAAAACCTTTCTGCAGTATCATGTTTTTCTATTAAAATATTCTTTTTTGATTATGGATGCGGTACAGTTCAAATGCTGATATTGATGTTTTATCCATGGGCAATTTAGGTCTGCGAATTTGCTCCTTTAATGTATGTGGGCTCAATAATTATAATAAAAGGAAGAGAGTTCAAGCTGAACTTAGGGCTATCAAGCCCGATATAGTTTGCCTGCAGGAGACTCATCTTCCTTGGGTGAAGCAGCAGAATTTGACAGACTTGGGGAATACCATATTAGCAGCATCTAAGCCATCTAACATGGTTAGAGGGGTTGCAATTTTGGTTAGACCCACGGTGGTGACAACAGGACGCCAGTCTGTAGACAATCAGGGTCGTTGGGCTATTTTGGAGTGTCTAGTGGGGGATGCAAAATTTACCTTATGCACAGTTTACAGCTCCAATCTGGATGAAGCTATGGTTCTGGAATATCTGAACGGTGAACTAGCACTATGGCCCACACCATTAATTTTATGTGGGGACTGGAATATTAATTTGTCCGGCAATATGCTACAATCAGGGATCCAGGATTATAAGGGCAGAGAGCCCAAAGTTTTCAAAGCACTAAGCCACCTGCTTATTGACCATGGGCTAGTAGATGTTTGGCCACTGTACATACTCAAGATCCAGGATTCACCTTTTTTTCTTCCCCCCCATAATAAGCTGGTACGATTAGAATGTTTTTTTGCATCCCTAGTGTGGGCTTCTGATTCTACGATACAAGTTTATCCTAGGGTTACGTCTGATCATGCTCCAGTGGCAATCAGTATTCCTAAAGTGGCGACCCTTAAGTCCTCTAAGACGGTTACCTTTGACAGGAAGCTCCTATTGGATCCTTCATTTGTTAATCACATGAAGAGCTGGATAAAAGATTATTTTCAAATAAATAGACAGTCAGCTTCGTGTGATATGGTCTGGGACGCGTTTAAAGCCTGTTTTAGAGGTGAAGTGCTGAGTTATAGCCTTTTTTAACCAAAACAGGCTAAGCTTGCCATTTTGGAATTATATAACCAACTTAAAATAGTAGAAGAAAGGCTGTCTTGTGGCATAGCGGCCGGTAATGATTTAACTGATGTATTAGACAACCTGGCGCGATGTAAATCTAATATAAATCGAACATGGTCTCAAGAAATTGCATGTAAATATCAGATCTATAAGAAACAATGCTACGAATATGGGGAAGCTACGGGCAGGTGTCTTGCCCAGAAGATTAGAGTAAGAGAAGCCCAGCAGAGAATGCAAGCTATTAAAAATAGTGGGGGCTCAACGGTGCATGACCCACAAGAAATTCTGAAGGTTTTTCATGCCTTCTATTCAGATCTGTATACAGAGCAAGGGCCTGTTGATCATCCCCCGGATTTAGGACTTCCCTCCCCCCCTGCCGTGGAAACAGCTGGGTTGTGAGGATACTGAGCTCTTAGATAGTCCTTTTACTAGTGAGGAGTTGGAACACGCCCTGAGCACCATGGCAGGTGGTAAGGCCGCTGGTCCTGAAAAACTTCCTATGGAAGTGTATAAAGTTTTTTTTCAAGACCTTAAGGAAGACATGCTAGTCACGTTTCAGGCAGCTCGTTTGGGTGTCACCCCTCAAACCTAGCAGGAGGATAATATAATCATTTTGAAGAAAAAGGACAAGCCCGCTGATCTTCCCGGGTCATACCGCCCAATTTCGCTGGTTAACTGCGATGGCAAGCTCTATACGAAGATGCTTGCTAATAGGTTGGCGAAGGTCGTGTCTCCCCTGGTTTCGATACATCAACACAGCTTTATTCCAGGGCGGGGGATGGTTAATCATATCAACCGAGTTGTGACCCTTCTCGACATCGCGCAGGTCAAATCTAGGACTCTGGGACTTGTCCTGCTGGATGCCGAGAAGGCGTTTGATCGTGTGGCCTGGAACTTCCTATGGGTTTTTTTTTCAACGCATGGGATTTGGTCAAGGGTCTATCCGAGCCCTGAAGGTTCTGTATCAGTCTCCTACAGCCAAGATTTGTAAAATAGGGTGCAGCTCTAAGGATATCTCGATATCCAGAGGTACGTGACAGGGTGCCCATGCTCCCCGCTCCTATTCGCGTTATATATTAACCCTTTTATAAATATGCTAGAGTTAAGTCACCATATTCTACCTTTCATGGTGCATCACGAGCATTTCTCTGTCTTGGCTTATGCTGATGACATTGTGGTGTTAACAGCTGACCTGGATACAGCGTTGCCCGAAATTGAATATCTAGACGGGAAATTCGGAGCTGTGTCAGGCTATAAGCTAAATACAACTAAAACCCAAATTGTCTGCACAGACCGCACTCGGGTCAGTGATGACAGAGTAGTCGAGGAAGCTACCTATTTGGGCATCAAAATTAGACCTTGCCTAAAGGAATTAGTCCAGGTCAACTGGGACCTTATTCTGGGCAAGACTAAAGCAGCAATGGAGAGTTGGGAGAGCCTGCACCTCTCCCTAGTCGGGAGATCTAATCTTTTGAAAATGGTGGTTTTGCCCAGGGTGATGTATTTTTTTAGAGCAGTGCCCCTAGGGATACCTAAACCTCAGATTCAACACCTTCAATCACTCTGCGCTAGGTATCTCTGGGCTCCAGGGAAACCTCGGAGAGCAGCTCGATTTATGACTCTTCCTTTGGACAGGGGTGGTTGGGCAGTACCAGACTTCTTTTTCTATCATATAGCCTGTCTGTTAGCCAATATGCGTATTTTATTGTCTGGGGAAGAAATTAGCAACCCGGCGAAGGTACCTTCCATTTATCAGATGGTTCTTGGCCCTGCAACATATAATTCTCTGTTCAGTAGGCTCGTTGGTAGCTATTATAAAAGGACTCGTTTTAAAGTTCTGGGGGCTGCTTATGGGGTATGGAACATCGTCAGAAGACTTTTTCATATCCCATTTATACACCAATGTCGGCGGATCTAATATTGCCCTCTATATTTTGGGATCACATTGTGTTGGAATGGAGATTGAAAGGTATTATACGACTGGGGGATTTTTTTTTTCATCAGATGGGGTGTGTGTTTCCTTTTTTAATCTAATGGATAAATATAAAATACCGAGTACACAGTTCTTTAAATTCTTACAGATCC
The DNA here is from genome assembly GCF_964204655.1 of Triturus cristatus. Lineage (NCBI taxonomy): Eukaryota > Metazoa > Chordata > Amphibia > Caudata > Salamandridae > Triturus > Triturus cristatus. Next base: position 574,666,463 of record NC_140595.1, on the reverse strand, counting down.
GTGATTTTCTAAGTAAGCATGCCACAGCTTTAACCCCTTATAGAATAGTCGATGCTATCAGCCGTAAGGAAAGGATAGGGTCCTTGTATCAAATACTGTTAGCAAGCAGGGCTGATGACCTTGATAAAGTTAATCTTAGGTGGAGAGATGCTTTGGGAGTCAATATAGTTTCTGTTGAAAGTTCGATTAAAATTGCTCGGAAAGTTTGTCTTGCTGCATCACTGAGGGCTCAGCATTATAAAATGGTTTTTAACCTCTACCACACTCCAGCCGTAATGATGAAATGGGGTGGTGCTGGGAATAGTTTAAAAGATGGGAAATGTTTTCGCTGCAGGACAAACAATGCTGATATTTTGCATATATTTTTTTTATGTCCTAAGCTATGTCAGTTTTTGGGTCATATTGAAAATTTTTTGTCATTAGTTACTGGAAACCCGGTCCGAATCTCAGCTAGTATGATGTTAGTAGGGACAGGGGAGGAACTAAGTGATGGTCAACCCTTGTTTAAATTTCGTTATTCAATTTTTATTGCGACAGCAGTAGCACAACTTTGTATAGCTGCTTCTTGGCTGCAGGCTGAGGCACCTCCTTTCGAAATGTGGCGTGCAAAGTTTTATAATATCTTTAATTTAGAAGTTATTTTATGCTCTGTTAAAAGACCCAGGAGGTGGAAATTTGGTCTTACAATTTGGAAAGCCATGATCGATCACATTGGGGGTAGTATCTCTTGTGTGTTTATCTTTGCTTTTTTTTTACTTGGTGTAATGCTTTGTGAACGAATGTACCTTATTTTGTCATATCATCATGTTTTCTTTTCTATTTGTATGGCCGTTTGATACTGTGGTTTCAATAAAAAAGGAAAAAAAAGAAAAAGGAAGTTTCTAGAATGCATGATTGCTCATCCATCATTGTTAGCTGATTTTGAGCTTTATTAAGGGCATCTCCGTGCTTAATGGACAGTGTGCCTTGAGTTGGATTAATTCTTTTTTGATGGCAATCCACCCCATGGTGCCATTGATTTTAGGTGGCGAGCTGCTACTTATTTGGCAATGCTGACTTGTGTTGGCTTTAGGCTGTGGACTACTAAATTGTTGGCAGTGTGGACTTTTGTTAGACGTTGGAGTGGGCCTTGTTGATTTGGTGCTATCTGTAGACATGTGGGCTACTTCAGTGAGATCCTCTTCCTCCCTGGAGGTGCCTTGTTGTATGGTGTAAACTGGACTAAGGGCCAAGGATATGTGCCTTAATTCAAATTGCGTAAAGACTGAGGATTGGATAGTGTTGAGGGACCCATCCCAAGTGCTCTCTGATAAGAAGGGGCCCTCAAATGGGATTACATTGATTTCTACCCCAGCAGTCGAGGGTGCATCTTGGCCCTGCCGTAAAGTCGCTGAAACATGGTTGTCTGCTGATGCAGGGTAATGGCGGTAGCTCACACTGCCGGTGACAGGTGCTTCAGCTTTGACTGTGTTCAGTTACTGAAAGAAGTCTGAAATCTTTGGCTTTTCAAGGGGGCAGCTGCATTCTGGTGCCTCACAGTAACTGGGGCAGTTTCATGTTCCTTCCCGTCTGCCTAGCTTGCCCCAGGGCTCATCCCCCACTCTTTAGCAGGGTCAACCTTGGGGGAGCCCTTACAGGAGCCCTTAGACACAGTTCCTTCCATTTTCCTTTTTGATGCTGTCTCCCCCAAAATAGAGTCATGCTTCCTCTTTTTGGGCCCAAGTGGAGCATGGACCCTGAAATTGCCTGACCTAATCCTGGCGGGTGGGTCTGAAAATTTATTTGGCTTGCCTGTTTTTTAGAAACGCCCTGGAAATATCTAATAATCCAGATAACATTTTTGTCATCCCATCTGGTCTCTCATTAATAAAATGCTCTGTCCCTGATAACGCTCTCTTGATCACCGATACAAAGGGTAACAAGTCTAATTCCCCACTCCCTGTTACTGCCTCTATTTCTTGTGCTTCACCCACTCATGTTAGGGTTGGGAATCATCCTGGTACAAAGAGGAACGATTTGTGGCAGTTATTATTTTGGAACATAGCTGGCTTAAAAACTAAGATAAGTAACCAGCTGTGGTCTGATTTTATTCTTGAGTTTGAAATATTATGTTTACAAGAAACGTAGGTAGAGGAACCCACACATATTAATGGTTATAAAACCTTCCATACCCCGGCAGTAGCATCTCCTCATGGAAGATCAAAGGGTGGTCTCTGTACTTTTGTGTCTAACCATGTGAATGTAAGTAGCATTGTAATGAAAGTCAATGATAGATTTGACCAACTCATTATGATCAATATTTATAAATTATTCTGTATTGCTCTATTGAATTTTTATAATATTGTACCATCTGATCTGATTCCGGGTGTTTTGAGGAATAAATGTTATTATTTAAATGTCATACAGAACACTGTAGTAAAGGACGTTCTAGTTATATGGGGGGGGGGGGGGTTAATTTGCCGTTGTGCCAATTTCATGAAAAAGAGGTTTGTGGACTAGTGATTGATGAAGTTATAGTCTCTCACATTTCCCGCACACAGTTTATGGAGACCTTTTCAATGAAATAACATTTTCTGCTGATTTAGGGTTTGCCAATAATCTATGTTCTCCACCTATTACTTTTAGCCCTACTTTTAATGGTCTAGGGACCTACTCTACTATAGACTATATTCTCATGTCAAGAAGACATTCATCTAGAACCACTCATGAAAACGCCCTTAGTGATCATTTCCCTTTGAGTATAAGTCTTATTATGCCCAGTAACGCGACAAATACCAAAAGCAGATCTTCACATACTGTTGAGAATATCACCTTGAATAGAATGAATGGGTACTCGCTCCATTAGGCCAATGTGGACCCAAATGATTTCTTAAAAAAGGCAGCGGTGAATTGTGAAGCTGCCTTCCATGCTTGTCTTGATGAAACAACATCACTTCCTGATATTGTACATAATTTTATGCTTATATCTGGACATATAAAAAAAACTCTTTGTGGGGCGAACAAAAAATTGTCCAAAAAGAATCAAGGGTGGTTTGACACAAAATGTACCAAGGCGTATTCCAGGTTAAAGAATGCTATACACAATCCCGTTAGAGATCACGAAGATATCAAAATGGCCAGAATAGAATATAGGTGGGCGTTAAGAGATTGGAAAGTGGTACTGAGAGAAGAAGCTTGATCTGCCCTACATGCTGCCTCTATAATTAAAGATAATACAGCCTTCTGGACGGCAGTAAACGCCCCTTTTTTGGCCAAAAAGATACCCCACAGATTGAGATAGCCATTACAGAACATGAATGGGTGGAACACTACTCGAGCCTGTATAATTATCCATCCTGCGAGGTATTGGGGATGGTGTTATTCCAGGCATCGAAGAAACATCATCCACTAGTCAACTTCTTGGCATACATTTTGACCTCAGTGAGGTCAATGGTGCGATCACAGCAAGTTAGGGCGGGAAAACTCCAGGACCCGATAGCATCTCTGTCGACCTTTTGAAATCTAATGTTCCATTACGGGGTCTCATTTTAACACAAGTTATTAATGCATGTTGTATCACTAGTTTTATACCAACTTGGAAAGAGTCGATATTGGTCCCTATTTTTAAAAAAGGTAATCACGAGAATCCTGTATGTTACAGACCTATTTCTCTTTTAGACTCCTTGGTCAAGATTGTGGGCCGAGTGATTCTAACTAGACTACAGGACTGGGCGGAAGAGCACTCAATTGTGTCGGACCTTCAATTTGGCTTCCGCAAGGGTTTGGGGACTGTGGAACAGGGCCTTAATTTAAACATCATTCTGGGAAAGTGCACTAAGGCCACACAGGGCAGGTTACACCTTGCATTTGTCGACTTAACCGCAGTCTTCTACTGTGTCATTAACAACAAAATATGTAGGATTTTAGCGGGTCTAGGGGTGGACATGCGACTCATCCATTTTTTTAGGCAGCTTTATAATGACGCCGAAGCTAGGGTCCACTTCGGGGAGGCTGGGGAATGTACAGTACCGTTTAGTATCTTAAGAGGGATGGAACATACCTTTTATTTTTACATTATACAGACATGATTTGGGGCAGAATCTGATAAATGAGTGCCAGGACATGCCTTTATTTGACAAGCGCACAATACCTGTCCTTCTGTATGCAGACAACACTGTCCTGATGACCCATACCCCGTTGGGGCTCCAACGGGTGGTGTCAAGCTTTGCCACGTTTATGCACAACCTGGGTTTAGCAGTTAAAACCTCAAAAACATTTGTAATGAAATGCGGGCCGGGTAGCAGAAATGCAGAGACTTCTTTATTGATGGTAAAAAAGGTTTTTCATATTTGGGGATACTGTTAGACCATTTGGTGGCTTGGACTCAGGATGTGCACTAGAGGAAGTTAGTGTTTATGAAGGCAACAGCAGCCCTTAATAATTTTAGCAGAAAACTTGGCAGACGCCCACCTGCTGAACTGCTGAAAATCTATAAAGCAAAGTGTGTGTCAATAGTCACTTACAGTGCTGGAATGTAGGGCCATGTAGACATGAATCCCCTACAGCTCGTTGAAAATACTTTCCTCAGATTCTTGTTGGCGGTCCCAAACAGTACCTCGACATAAATCTGCTATGCTGAATTTGGAATATCACATATAGCGGACATCATAAAAATTCAGCCAGTCTTATTGTGGCACAGGAACTGGACTAATGACAATACTAAACTCAATTGCGAAATACTAAAGGACAGCTGTAGACTACAAGGGGCCTTAAATATTAGCTGGTTAAAGTATATAATTTTTTTTACAACTAACCTAGGACACCCGGTGTACTTCAATGATCCCAACTCTTTGGGAACAGTAACGAGAAAAGATCTTGAGGTCAGATGTTTGTCATTTTTGGAGGAAACTAGAACTACCACTGAAATGGCAAAACCAACCTTACAAGCTCAACTGCCCACACCGAGTATGCAGCCGTACTTGAGAAATATTCTAGGTGGTTATGATAGGTTCCTGATAACACGATTCCGATTAGGAGTAATTCATAGATCCATCAGCTTTCCTGATTTGAATGATTGGTCAAGAGACTTGTGTAAGTGCCCTTGTGATGACTTGTCCCAACAGTCGACTTTACATGTACTTTTTTTTTTTATTCAATCCATGATAATACCATACACATATAAATCACATATAAATCACAATTTTTCTTTTTCGAACAGTCTTAAAAAAAGAGATAGCATGGGATAAACAGATAAACCATTACTTTATCTGACACATACTAGTGCAAAACGAGACAGGGACAGAAATGTAATAAAAATCCATATATTAGTACATCATAAATAGTTTTTAAAAGTGATTAAAAGTTCTTACAGATAGGCTATTCAGTCCTTCATATATTCAATCACTGGACCCCATATTTCCATACCCAGTTTCCGTCTTTGTGAGCCTTTAAGAGCATATAAACTGTATTCTAGATTAAAAATTGCAAAGAATCTAGCTCTCCAAAGCTCAAAAGTCGGAACATCCTTCTGTAACCACATGGAAGCAATAGATAATCTAGCTATAGCAATGGCTCAGAAAATTAGATATCTAGACTTGTATACTAACTGCTCGCCCCTTGCATTTTCGTCTATCCCCAAGAGCATATAGGAGGCAGATATTTTTACAGACCCCCCCCCCCCGTTATTTCGGAGAGAAATTTCTTGAGATGCTCCAAAAAATTTCTCAATTGTCCACATGAGTAAAATATATGAACTATGTCGGCATCCTCTATACCACAACGAAAACATTTCCCATCATTTACCCCTCCCCATTTTAACATTTTGGCTGGGGTATGATAGAAATTAAACACTGTCTTATAGTGCTGAGAAAGTAAATTGGCAGACATAACCAACCTCCCTGCCAAGTCAATAGAATGTTCCACTTGAGTGCCCTGTTACCCTACCCTAGTATCCCATTTAAGATTTTGAACATTCAAATCATCCATCTGAGTATCCAATAGCAGTTTATATAGAGTGCCAATACGGGCATTCTTCCTAATAGCTTCAACAATGGGATTTGGCTCTATACTCCATCGGGTTTTATACAAATAGTCGCAGATTTGTAAAAACGTAAAAAATTCAAATCTAGGTAACTGATATTTGTCCATTAGCATAGCATAAGATGCCATGCTCCCATTGGTATATAGATCGCCAATATATACGATCCCTTTATCCTCCATCTGTCTATAGTTCTAACCCAGAATACAGATAGTAATAACCCAGTCGCAGACATTGGAGTATAATAGGAAACCCTTTCAAGTTGATATCGCTTCCGTACAGCCTTCCAGACCTTATAAGCAGTGTTTAACACCTTGAACCTAGTTTTTCTTTGATAGCTGAGCTCCAGCATCGCAAATAGACGGCTCTTGGCATCCGTACCTAAAAGCTTCTGATAGATAGATGGAGATTCTGCTATATTAGACACCTCTTCACCAGTTAATAGAATTTGCATGTTTTGCAGAATACAGGTGTAATAATATAGTGTAAAATCAGGAACTGCCCAGCCACCCTTCTGATGAGGTAATGTCATAAAGCGCATTGCTCTTCGGGACTCCCCCTGAGCCCATAAAAACCTGGCACAGATTGATTGGAGTAATTGCAGTTGGACACGGGTGATTTCTAACTGGACTGCTCTAAAAAAATATTAAACCCTAGGTAAAATCAGCATTTTAAGAACAATGCAGCGCCCCACCAATGAAAAATGCAGGCATTCACAATGATCTAATTATTGCCTCACTGCCCTAACAATGGACCCCCAATTAACCTCCACTAGTGTTTTTAAAGATGTCCTTAATTTAACACCAAGGTAGGATACCTCACTCATGATCCTTAGGTCATTATTGCAGTCTTGATTCATACACAACATTTGTGTTTTGGACAGATTGAGTTTGTAGCCTGAGGCTGTGCCAAATTCAAGTGCCAACTGTTCTATCTCAAGCATAGCAGCGAGAGGATTAGGTGTGACAACTGCAATGTTGTCCGCATACCCGAGAACACGATATTGCTCTTGCAAGCAGATTACTTATTCGATCCTAGGGCTCTGCTCTAAAATAACTAAAAAGGGATTAATATACAATGAAAACAACAGTGGGGAACACGGGCATCCCTGTCTTGTACATCTGGTGATATATACAGGGTCTGATTCTAAGACCATCATACAAATTCTAGCCATGAGCTGGTGATTTAGAACCTGGATAGCTTTAACAAAGCCTTGGCAAAAACCCAAGTGTCGTAAGACTGCCCACAAAAAGTCCCATGCAACCAGATCAGATGCTTTTTCAGCATCTAATAAAATCAGACCAAATTTACTACCCTTGGTGTTGGCTACATCTAATAGAGTTATTACCCTGTTGATATGATTAACTGTGCCCCGCTCGGGTATGAACCCGTGTTGCCGAGTCGAAACTAGGGGGGTTACCACTTCCGCCAATTGGGTTGCCAAGATATTTGCATACATTTTGCCATCACAGTTTAGTAACGATATGGGTCGGTAAGAAACCGGAAGATCAGGTGGCTTATCTTTTTTTTTTTAAGACAATTATACTTGCCTCATCCTATGACGGGGGAGCTGCACCTATCTGTGCCTGTTTAAAAGTAGACAACATATCCCCTTTCAACTCTTAAAAAAAGGTTTTGTATACTTCTAGAGACAGTTTGTGAGGTCCAGCCACTTTACCGCTAGCTAAGCTATTAATGGCCGCCTCCAGCTCTTCCATAGTTAAAGGTGACTCTAGACTATCTATGTCTTGGAGGTTCAAAGTTTCGCTATTAAGATTTTGCATAAGGCCTCACTTGGCAGCGTATCATAGCTATCTCCAGTGTACAACCCCTTAAAAAAATCATGAAAAACATTGAGGATCCCAACGGGGATGTCTACGGAGTTGCCCTGAGAGTCAGTTATGGCCTCAATTCTTTGGGCTGCTTCTCTTGACCGAAGCCTATGTGCCAAGCAGCGCCCTGCGGCTTCCCCATACTCATAAGTCTGTTCCTTGTTCAGAGTATGCTTAATGGCTATTTCTTTACTCCATTGAAGGTTGATTTTGGCCTTGCAGCGCGTAACCTCTGTTTGAAGTGGCACAATATCGCCCTTTGTATATATCCCCAACATAAGATTTTCTTCAGCTGTTATAAGCTTCGTATACAATTCCTGAGTTACCAAATTCAGCTGTTTCTGCTTATATAACCCAAAACTGAGGGTCTCCCCCCTAAACCCAGCCTTTAGGGCATCCCAGACAAAACCAGTCGCTGTAGAACTAAGGTTGATAATCAGGAACTGCCTAATCCGCTCATTCATGTGCCCGACAAATGTTTCGTCCAGCAAAAGCTTCCTATCAAATCTCTCTGCAAATTCTGTGCATGATTTGGCTATCCTGCGAACCAAATTCTGGAGTTTGACAAGCCTCTTGAATGCGCTGACTTTCAATGCGCGTCTCCTCTCTATGGGCCATTATACTTTGATAGATGACCGCTAATGAAATGTCCTCAGCCTTCTCCAGTACCTTTTCACTATGCTGCATTACAGTCATCACACCAGTTGCTCCAGATTCAGCTAAGAAGGAATAGTCCCATTGCATGGCCTCAGTATTTTTGGTAATTTTAGGGCTTACACCCGATCCGCCTCTCTTCCGCACTGTTCTTGGGCTGCTTTCTGGCGTGCCTGGTGAGTCTGTCCCCAGATCATCCAGATGCAAGTTACTAAAACCACTATGGCTGCTATCAGGAAAGCCCCCCTTGCGTCTTGGGTGAGTGGTTGATTCAAGCTCATCTTCAGAACCGTCTGAGGGGTCGGAGAGGGAAAAGAAATCATCCACAGAATCAATCTCTTTTATCGCGTTTTGATTACTCGCATTATCTTTAACCCTTAAGATATCTTGATTTAGAAGTTCATGCGCCTGCGCATTCATTATATCGGGTACTGCCAAGAGATCATCAACAAGAGCCTCTATTGTATTTTGTTTAATCTAACACTTTCGGAAATAATATCGGCCCCTGACTTATTAACCGTTCTTAGATCTTTTCCCCCTTCATTCATATTGCCAGGTGTGTCCCCTGTTAGATCATCCTTCTGTAATTCAGGATCCTTATGCCCTCAGCCAGTATTCATGATTTCCCCTTTTTTACCACTCTGTCCGGTTCCCTTACCAGGACTTGTGTGTATGGAGGGGAGTTGCTTCCTCATTTTCCCTGCCAGAAATAGAGATGGCACTGTCTTCTTACCGCTTGCCTCCATACATGTGCTGTCTTTTTTCCCCTCTGGTATCGGGTCGCTGTTCTTGCCATCCCGCAGTCCTACGGATCCCCCAGCTTCCATGGGATTTCGTATCTTGCCGTGCCCAGCCTTTGGAGGCATTGCCACAGAGGACGCCAATCGACCGGCTCCACCCACAGTCTACGATCTCCTGTCATATGCGAACCCGGAAGACCGCCGCACCAGCTCCAGCAGCCGCCAGACAGCTCCTCGGGACGCCACTACAGCAAGGTAGGCACACCAGAGCATACCGCTCCACCAGAGAAATTCGGGCTGTTATTCTGTCCACTTTGGTTACATTTGGCTACCGCGATTCAGTTTCTTTTTTTTTGGGATTCATCAGACTGCAAAGGCGCCAAACACTAAGGGGCATGCGTCCAGGAGCTTGGGCTTACACGACCGTCGCCTTCTTGCCTCCGCCCCTGCATGTACTTTTTTTCTGTAAATTTTACTCTGTGCAGAGAAAGAGGTGGATCCTCCTGATTTTAAGAATACTTGGATTAAGACAATGTCGTTCCACGCTCTTGGTTTTACAACTTTTTGAGAATGAACATTTAACTTTTTCTATCATTATGTTTTTAAAGAACATTTTTGAATGCAGGAAAACTATCTTGATGTAAATTTTCTTTGTGCGCGATCTATACAGATGTCCAATTAAGCACTGCTTTTTAAATTGTTCATTTTATTTGTTTAAAAATGTATGTTTCATTATTAATGATGTGTATCCATATGCTTTTATGATTTTCTTTATTCAAGAAATCGAATAAAGCTTTATCGATTGATTGCTAGAAAGGAGGAGATAGCTTGTGGGTCTGACGTTTGATAGCCTGTATGGCAACTTGTGTGTCAGCTTGTATAGCGGCTTGTATAACTGCGGTTCACTGTCGCTGTTGCTGTCGAAAGGTTGCCACCTGCATTTCTGCCTGTGCTCATATCATCAATCAATCTCTTTATAACATTACCCAGTGCTGCCCCATCCCCTCAAGTTATCTGCGCGCTAAATGTGCACTGAAGCAGTGAGGACGGGAGAAAAGAGCACACAGTCTTTTGTCTTATAGGAGCACAGAGCACAGAGCTAACACAGACTAGTGAGGATGCTCAGAGCTCCTTACTTCGATGAAGCAGAGCGATGATGTGGATCCTCGGTTAAAGGAGCAGCTGATGAACTAGGAACATAGGCGGAACATTAGGAAACTGGGGGAGAGGGTGGGAGCTTGCCCGGTCACAAGCTGCACCCAGACCTAACTGGGCCGCTTCCGCGACATGGGGCTCAACCAACCACTGGGTGCTAACTCCAAACTAAACCATCCACCCCCAGCTCCTAATAGTGGATTTAACTGCACCTTGGTCCTTGGTTTGGAAATTGGCTGGTATCATGCGTTTGGCAAGCAGGTTTGTGCAGGTGGGTACAAGCGGGGCAGGGGCAATCAAAACAGACCTTGTTAAACCCCTACCCATGCCAAAAAACACTCCTTCCCTGTGGTGAGGGGGGAATCTGGAGGCACCAAGGGCAAACCGTAGACCACACACAATACCGGGCGCAAACATCCCAGAACCCCTTGAAGCTGGGGGATGATGGCAGGTGTGTCGTTACGCCCTCCTCAGCAGACCGGCTCCCTTGAATAGCACATGCACTACACTGCAGTGCAGTACTGCCACAGACCCAGGCCCCCGTTACTTCCAGTTGCTGAAGCAAGGCCCCTGCTCTATAGTCAGGGCCGGACTGGGAACTGAAATCAGCCCTGGCAAAATTTTGCAGACCAGCCCCCCCGTCAAATTTGGCAGACCAGCCCCCCGTCCAGCGTGTAGCGAGCGAGCGCAGCGAGCGAGCCCGACCGCTACTAGGGAGGTTTGGGGGGGTTCTCCCCCCAGAAAATTTTGGAAAACAACGGACCAAAATGGTGAAATTTACAGCACATTTTTCATTACATATTCAATTGTATCAACTTTCAAACCACAGTAAATAGTAGATGATGACCTTCAAGAGCACCAGGTTACCCACCCAGTCATATGTACCCATAGACATTCTTTCAGAGAGCACCAAAAATAGGCACGAGTAGTAAATCAGAGAGAAATAAAAGTGAGACCAGCCCCACATGGTGTGTAGCGAGCAAGCGCAGTGAGCAACCACTATTAGGGGGAGTTTGGGGGGGTTGAACTTGTCCCCCCCACAAAAGAAATTTGGGAGACAGAAAGGCCAAAAAAAAAAAGTATTTTTCAACACATTTTTCATTACATATTGGATTGTATTAACTTTTAAAGCATAGTAAATGATTACCTTAAGGAGCACCAAGATACACAGTCATAAAACACAGACATTCCTACAGAGAACACTAAAAAATGAAATGTCGAGCACAAAACATTTAAATATAACCAATTTATTCTTCATATAAAATAGCATAAAGACATTTAAAAACGCACTTAACTTCAAACAATTGTGCAAAGGTTCAGAGTAAAAAGTGTGCAAGACAATGTGCAAACATTAAATGATTTTTATATCCTGAGTTTTGTAAATAATGCTAAAATAAAGCATCTTATGTAAAGTGCAACAGTGCACAACTTTTAATTTTAATTTGGAGGAATCTGAGGCCAACAAGGACTTAGCTAACCATGTCTCAGCAGTCAGTATGAACAATATGTATCTAAAAACATTTTACATGTGCTAATGGCGCTGGGACTTTCTGTAGCTTCTCATTTTCCGCCCAGCTGTTTCAACGTCTACAATGTGCGCATCTGTAATTCACATGCAAACAGTGAACGGTCATTGGGGTGTGGGCAACATGCCAGGAGATATCGACTGGCTTCACAAGCTGTACCACACCCTGATCATGGAGAAGATCTCAGCTACAGTAAACCACCAGCCACAACAGTTTGAGAAACAGTGGGGCCCCTGCTTGAATTTTCTCACAAATGCATTTTGAGAACTCTTGCCTGAAATATCTACGAGTGCTGCACCTCACAGGCCTGGGTTACTGTGCAATGGACCTGCTCCTAAAGGGCAAAATGGATCCTTTATCAAGCTTATGAGTGAACAGAGGGAAGAAGTGGTAAAACCTTGCGTAGGCGTCTGATGATCATATGGCAGTTTGAGGCCACTTTATTAACATGTGACTCCAGACTCAGCTTCTCATTGAAGCTGACCCCCAAGTTACGCACTGTCTTCACAGGGACCAGAGGTGTGTCCAGGGGAAGAGACCAAAAATTAGAAGGCAGAGCCTGCGGCACTTTGCCCACTGCACAGTGCAGAATCTCAGTTTTAGCACTATTAAATTGCAAAGCATTATTTTTCAGCCAAGACACCATTTCTGTCATACATTCGTGAAAAATAGTTAAGGAGTCCGCATGATACCCCTCCAGGGAAACAATCAGTTGCGTGTCATCAGCATAGTTGACCGCCCTTATCTCTCCTTAGTCTTACAAGGTACAGTAAAACACACTCTCTTTCTAAATGTTATCACTCTAAAAAAGTGCTTTTCTTCCATGTAATGTCCCTTTGATGGGAAGAGGAGGTTTCTAAGGTGGGAGTATCTAGCAAGTGACTCTACTCGAGCTCCCTCTGTGCGAGCCTTCAGGGAGAAACCCTCTTCATTACTACCGCCACCTGACCCCTGACTGTGCAGCGCACTCCCTTACAGACTTGATGATCCACTTTTCTACCACCCCTCTACATTACACCTTATCTCACAGCTGACCTTGGGACCCAGCCCCAAATCAGCCACCATTCAGTTCCACTTTCATTATTCCCAGTAAAAAACAAAAGTAAAATCACCTTCAAATTTGAAACATTGAATATAGCAGTAAATGTAATCAGCATGCATGTTAAAGTATGCTCTACAGTTGTCCTAATCACATGACTGTTAATTAAATAAACAAAAACAGAAAGGCCCTGACAGGGCCGGCTTTAGTGCTGGTACAAAAGTCTTTTTGACCTCTTTCTCTGTAGATAACTTACCAACCACCCTCCAACAGTGCTCTTCATCTCTCCGTAGCCACTCCCCCTCATGGCCTCCTCCTCAGACTCCCTAACTACCACCCTCCACCAGTGCCCCTCATCTCTCCGTAGCTCCCACACCCCATGACCTCCTCCTCAGATTCCCTCACTGCCAACCTTCACCAGCACCCCTCATCACTCCGTAGTTTCCCCCACCCCATGACCCCCTCATCGGATTCCCTCACTGCCATCCTCCACTAGTGCCCCTCATTTCTCTGTAGCCCCCCCACCCCATGACCTCCTCCTCAGATTCCCTCACTGCCATCCTCCACTAGTGCCCCTCATTTCTCTGTAGCCCCCCACCCCATGACCTACTCAGATTCCCTCACCGCTCCCTCCACCAGCGCCCCTCATCTGTCTGTAGTTTCCCCTCCATCCCGTGACCACCTCCTCGGATTCCCTCACTGCTCCCTTCACTAGCGCCCCTCATCTCTCTGTAGTTCCCCCCCCCTACCCCGTGACCTCCTCCTCGGATTCCCTCACTGCCACCCCCACCAGTGCCCCTCATCTCTCTGTAGTTCCCTTCCAGCCTGTGACCCACCTCCTCCTCAGATTCCCTCACTGCCACCCTCCACTATTGCCCCTCATCGCTCTGTAGTTCCCCCTGCCCCATGACATCCTCGTTGGCTTCCCTCACTGCCACCCTCCATTAGTACCCCTCATCTCTCCTGTAGTTCCCCCACCTCATGACCTCCACCTCGGTTTCCCTCACTGCCACTCTCCACTAGTGCCCCTCAGCTCTCTGTAGTTCCCCCCCCCCCGTGACCTCCTCCTCTGACTCCCTCACTGCCACCCTCCCTCACTGTCTGCCACCCACATCCTTCATCTCTCCGTAGCTCCCCCCACCCCATGACCTCTTTCTGGTATTCCCTCACTGCCACCCTCCACTAGTGCCCCTTATATCTCCGTTGCCCCTCTCTCATACCCATTCCATTCGTTGTATAGCACTACTCATATCAATGTAAGGTGTCACAGTACTTTACATAACAGCAGCACACATTATACAGAGACAATAAATCAAAATCAGTTTACGCGAAATGTCACATAAACTAATGAGGATTACAAGGTGTTGAAATCACTTCATCCATTCTGGTGGGCAGTATATTTTACGGGGGTTTGGTCGGGACTCGGAGAAGCACAAAGTCAGGATTTAAAGAGTACTCCAGTGGTCAGGGTTGGCTTTACTGATAAAAATGTATAACTGCCCAAACAAACTCTTATTAGTAACATTAGAATAATGAAAGAATGGAGAAGTTCTAACTACATCACAACACAAAAAAGCGAAGTTTGTATGCAGTTTTTTGATGACAGATCATTGGTCACTGTCTTATGTTAATTTCTGAACTGCAAGTAACACAAGGATATCTGTGACAGAGGTAGTAACCCACTGAGCTATTCCCATAAAATTCAGTTTATATGCAATAACGAACTACCAACCGACAAAAGGTTGCTCTGCAGCAGGATCGTAAATCACAAGTTAACAGTTTTTATTGTAGTTGTACATCGGTGGCAGATTCACTGCGACTGCGAGGGCTAAGGAGGCTCATGTTTGGTGGGCCTGGCCCACCCTCTAGAACCAGGCCTGGTAGGTAGTGGTGCAGCCTGCTAGCATAGCCGGAGTCTTGCTCGCAGCCTCAGGCACAGGCAGGCCTGGCAGCCTGAGCCAGCCAGTGGCTGGCTCAGGCGGCCAGGCCTGCCTGTGCCTGAGGCTGCGAGCAAGACTCCGGCTATGCTAGCAGGCTACACCACTACCTACCAGGCAATGGCATCGCCGTTGTGTTGTCCGCCCCCTGGACCCTGCTCACGAACAGCAAGGAGGCCTGCCTGCAGTGCTCAGTGATCTAAATGCCTTGCCTGGCTGGCTCTAATCTAAGTAAATCCACAATCCAGACTCAGTCCAGGGGCCCCCAGGGTGCTAGTGCGCTGCGCTGACCGGCCGGGCATCAATAAAAAATAAGGGATAGGCCAAGGAAGGCCCTGGGCCGGGCAGGAAAGCAAGGCCTATACGCTATACCCTTTGTTTAATCCCGGCCCGGCCCACAGTAGTGCCAAACAAATACGATTCAATTTGCCAACCAATGCCATGCATGCCATGTAGACACTGTCACAGTGTCACTGACTCACCTCGGCGCCGGCGCCGGTTGTGGCCTGGCGGGCGACGAGTCGACGGCGGACAGTCGGTGTACTAGTGAGGGAGTGACAGGTGTCACAGCAGCAGACAGAGGCTAGAATTAATTTAGAAATAAATTATGGGGTGCCCGTGCCTCTTTCCCTCAGTAGTCTCTGTCTTGTTCTTAGTGGCTGGCTGTTGTGTGTTGGTCTCTGGATTCTGGAATGCTCCTCCTTGGTCGGGCCGGGGTCACGCGCACTTTTTATTGTGTAACGCCAATGCGCATGTCACCAGGCCGCCCCACCCTAAGGTGGGGGTGGGTTGAACTGACACCGCGGTCTGCGCACACGCGCGGGCTGGCGCAGGAGGAGATTTCTGCGACTGCGCGCTGTGCGCCCGAGTGACGACCCACCCACCCACCCCCTAATACTAATGCATTGCAGGTCAGGTGATATAAATAATAAAATTATTGCAGCAGGCGAAGGCGAGTGATGATGTCAGTGAACTCTGACTGGTGATGAATAAAATTGTGCTTTTTGCAGACCTTCCCGCACCCACGCGGAGTGAGGAGAGACATGACGTGACACACAGAGAGTCGTTCAGAGTAGTGATTTCCATCTTAGTAACGCCATCGGCGGCGTCACGTCAGCCCCAGCATTGAAACCGGCCGCCTGCCAAAAAACCGGCCCCCACCCCTGGCAGCCTACCGGGGGATTGCCCGGTGCCCGGCATTGCCAGTCCGGGCCTGTCTATAGTATAGATGAGCTCAAACCTTCACATTAAAATTGCAATTTAGAATTCTTCATATTTGTTTGTGAATTCCTTCAAATATTTCATCTTTTATGAATTTGCTGGATGAATGCTTGTTTCCATATTATTCGCTATTATTTTGCAGTTCAAATTATTTAAATTCCATTGGTCAGGTACCCTGATTCCAATAATGACTCTTGAAGACGGGAGATGATGGCGGGTCAGGGGCCTAACACAGGGGGCCCCCTCAGCACTGTACTCACGCCGGAGAGCTCCGGATTAAAGGGGCCCCTCTGTGTACCTTGCAGGGGGGGCCCTTCAACGTTCGTTACGCCACTGTGGCGGGGATGTCCTCCTCAGCAGACTGGCTCTCTTGAATAGCGCTTGCACTACACTGCACTGCAGCGCTGCAACAGAAACACAGATCCAGGCCCCCGGTTGCTTCCACTTGCTGAAGCAAGCCCCCTGCTTGCCTTCTGGTAACTGCTCTTCTCCGGCCTCCCAGGTTCTTTCCCACAGCTGCTGCTCCCTTGCTGTTTCGCCTCGTGTTCTGGTGCACACTCAGATGAAGAAACAGAAAGCGGACCAAAACCGCAAAAAATGTTGTTATCCTTTTGATTTGTGGGAGCAGTGCAAGTACAACAAACAGAATATGGTATAGTCAATTGGTGGGCTCAATTGAATTTAAAAAAGGTCAAACCTTCCCACTAAAATTGCAATTTAGAATGTTATATATTTGTTTGCAAATTAAAACTAGTTATTTCTCCATTTATGTATTTGTTTGATGAATGCTTGTTTCCTTATTTTTGGCTAATATTTTGCAGTTCATATTATTGAAATTCCATAGGCCAGCGTCCCCAGATTCCAATAATGATTCTGTGGGGCTCCCGGAATTACAGTAATGATTAAGTTATCCTCCACAGAAGTCGAAAGTTAAGAACCACTGCTCCAATTCATAAAGACTTTAGGCAACCAAAAAGTAAAAATGTTTTACATTTATTTCAAAATTGTCAGTGCTATAAATAAACAAAACAATGGCAAGCAAGATTAGTGTTTGCTTCAGCTGTACCTAGAATTATGAAACATAATGTTTTTATCTTATTTCGGACTACACTGCAGGAAATAATAAGCGGTGGGTGAAATTTGAGTAATTTGGTTTTGTGTAATTCTGCCTAATTTTTTCACCGAAATTACACAAATTTACTCGTATTAATGCAAAAGGCAAATCCATCATTTTGTACTATATTTAAGCCTGAAATGCATCCTCACGCCAATTTGTAGTGGGAGAGTGCATTTAAACAAAGCACCATGAACAAAAGCCACTCTCATTCTGTAGCTCCAGAGTGTTTGCAGTAAATTGTTACTACGAATGGTGCATAATTACATAAAATAGTGTAATGGCATAATTTCACGTAATATGTGTGTTGGAATGTGGAATAAGCAGCTGATAGGGACAGCAGCTAATGCTATCAACCACAAATGATATGTAATGGCGTAATTAGGTGAAACAAGTTTACAGTGAAATTCCAGAAAGTATGTGAGCAAATTTAAGATTTCACCAGGGTTTAGATATAATATCACTGAACAGCAACACTGCTGTTTGAAAAGTGATGTATACCAATATTGTAATCTAATGCTGTGATGCAATGTAGAATGTGCAACTGACAGAGACAGCAGCTAATACTACCAACTGCACATACAATGTAATTATATGGATCTGGTCCATTTTAACAAAAGGTTCTATGATGGCAGCATTGAACATCTGCCTTTCTGGAGTTCTGAGTTTACTGGTGTGTATGAAAGAAAAACATTTTAGCACTAGCTGAATTTAGTGATTTTTACAGATGCTAGCAATGGAGTTGCAAATGTGTGGATGAAAGAATCGCTTATGTAGAATTGGGTGTCTTTGTGGGAGTTTCAGTATAATAATCTTAATCTGTAGAGTTAGTGACAAAGTATTGATAGTCAGACACCCACAAAAGATCACTTAATACCTACTGCATAATGAGAGCCAAGCTTTGTTACAGGTAGAAGGAGAGTAAAAAAAGTAAGCCATCAGGGAATGAAATCGGATTTGCATGATCAGGTGGGTGCTCCATCCCTTAGTCAAATGCAGAGATGAAACAAGTCTTCACTATGCAGTGACATTTGATTGGGTTTGCCTTAAGACTGCAATGAGATAGAAGGCATAACAGAGTCTAGAAGCTTAGTTAAGAAGAAACCAACCATCAAATCCAGTGGAAACGGCTGGGAGAATGAGCAGTGTTTAGTCAAAACAAATGAGGTTCAACTATCGTTTTACCAGAATATAGGGCCCAATTTTAAGGTCGGGTCGACTGCCACGGACAGTCCGCCAGTGGTGGTCTACCCGACATCCAGGGTAATGGTCCGACCTCTGGTTTACAATACCCGCGGTCGGAGCGATTTGGGCAGGAAGTAAGACAGCTACCTCCGACAGGCTCAAAGAGCCCATAGGGTCGGCGGTCAGAGCCTAATCCATACAATGGAGGCGGTGCTTGTAGAGGCCTTTTCATGGTAGTCCCACCACCATAAAAAGGCTGTTGCAAAGGGACTTTGGGGGCCCCCAGCACAGCTCCCGTCCCCCGTGGGCCACTGCTAAGTGGCCGGAGGCACAGGTGGTGCTCCCTCAAACATCCATGCCTTGTGTGCCAGGCTCCACATGGTGCCTGCCACACGGTACATGGATGTTTACAATATGCTTTTTACTAATATAGCTTATGCAGCAGCCCTTTTCCTGGGCATTTTATGACCGCTTACACATTAGTTGTATCATAACTTGGCTGTCAGTGCCGCTGACTCCTTGTATAAAAAGAAGAAGGTACCTGGTTGTCTATTTTACCGCTATTTATTTTTGGCGGAAAAAACAATTGTCGGGCGGTATCATGCCTGAAACGATGGTGGTCGGACGCTCTGCTTACCACCATCGTAATAAGGCCTATAGTCTCAAGAATACCATAAATCGGAATATCACAGTTAAGAATATTGCTTTTAAGTGTTGTTTTTAATATTGTTGCTAAAAATATTGATGCATATTATATTGTTTTATGGATATTTTTGTAATGTTATAAGGGTTTAATATTTTTGAGTGGTTATTAAAAAATGTTTAGACTTTATTGTTTTGACAAATTGGAAAGAAATGATTATTTGAGAAAATGTGATGCTAAAAACAACTTCAATTTTTATGTGTTTTTGTTTTTCAAATATTTAATTCTAATTGAGCTATTTGTTTTTAGTAGCAGGATGGAGTGTTTTTATGGAAAAAAGTTGATAATATTATAAAAAAATATAAACTTTACAGAAACACACATTCACTGGATGATGTCATCAATGATGTCATCAGTGATGTCATTTGAGATGTCATCAGTGATGTCACTGACCATGTCATGAGTAATGAGTAATGTAATATGTGACGTCATCACCAGTGCATTGCGGGCGCGCAAGTTATTGTTAGCTCAACTTACTATAACGGGCAAATTTATCTGGTTTTATATGAGTCAAATGTCCAAGTAACTATAACGTCCCTGAAACCTATGGTGTTTTCAGTGAATTTCTAAGGTTTTTTAAATGCTAATTTCTAACTATAACGTGCCTGAAACCTATGTTTTTTCCAGTGAATTTCAAAGGTTTTTTAAATGCTTATTTCTAACTATAACGTGCCTGAAATCTATGGTTTTTTCAGTGAAAATCAAGGTTTTTTTAAATGCTAATTTCTAACTATAACTTGCCTGAAACCTATGTTTTTTTCATTGAATTTCAAAGGTTTTTTTAATGCTAATTACTAATTATAATGTTCATAAAACCTATGTTTTTCTCAGCAATATTGAAAAAAAAATGATATTTTGTAACTTTAATATCCTAAAAATTGTTTATGTATTTTTTATTTATTATTTAATGTCTTCTTGTTTTGTAAATATTAAACAATTACATACAGTATAAAAGGGAGCCCAGCCCAGAGCCACATCTCAAGACCAACACATGTCATAGACCTACTGATCAAGCAGCTTCGACACCCAAGAACACCACAACACCCACCACCACCCACAGGACCCCCCCTCTACCACCGAGGCAGTGTAGAACAAGACAGCAAACTTTCCGAAAACGGCATGGCCCCTCAGCCACACAATAGCTGAATATTGGGACAGGTGTGAACAAACTATATGTGAAGGAAGCAATTCACTCATGAATAACAATGCACACAATGCAAAGTGTAGCGGTGATGTGCTGGACACATCTCAGTATGCAGAACACACACCTCTCCATGTGCACAAATACTACTGGTGCTTGTAGTGTTGTGGACCGTGGACCCAACCATGTTACGTCAAACACTAGGGACGATCTCAGTCATGTAGCTGTATCGTCCCCCCGTAAGCATAAGCGTAACAGGAGTGGGCTGGTCCAACGTACGCCACTTCAGCGTAGGAGTGTGAATAAATAGGCCGGGGCTCTGGGCGTGGTTCACTTGTGAACTGTGAAGACCAACGACTGTGCCAGAGTGGTGGGCCTCACCCTGCCACGAGGCTGCCGCCATGACCGCGGGTCTCCTCGACACAGGCCCCCTGCGAACCCAGCGGCACAGCACCACAGACTTATGTCTGTACAGACTACTGCCTTCAATCTATACTGCGGACAGCAGGCATCACAATTCACATGGAGTAGCGATTGCACATGATGCAGTCCAGTACGCAAGATACATTGCTCCCAGTGCGGCCCACTCGGACCACGCATCATGACAGGGTGCGCACACGCTGAGCGCTAAAGGTACTACTAACTCAGTGCACTATAAGTCATCGCCACGTGGCCTTATTGAGGCAAAATTCAATAGACAAGACATTGATCCGAGTGCGGCCTTGCCGGACCACGCATCATCACAGGGTACGTACACGCTGAGCGCCAAAGGTACTACTAACTCAGTGCACTATAAGTCATCACAAGGAAGAGTTAACAGTTTTATGTCAGCAGTGAGGCATACTATCACTCGAAAATCACCCAAAAATACTTATAATATAAAAAGAACAGAAGAATCGAAGTACATTAATGATTACAATCCAGTAATTTTGAAGATGTGGGATGCAAATATGGACATACAATATGTTGCAGATGACTCAATTACTGTTCCTCGCACACTATCCAAATAGAAGTCCATACCTGGAAAATATATGTGTATATGAAATACTGCAACATTATAGTTTTAGAAAAAATGTTACAGAAAAAATAAATGAAGGGAAATATGCTGTAATTGGATCTGATGGATGTTTCTTAAAGAATGCCAAAGGAAATTTGATTAATCACAGGAAATTAAGTTGAGATACTCCAGATAAGAGAAAGTTTTTCTATTTACCTCTTCTGCAACTCTTCAAACCTTGGAGGACTGAAATGGAATTACTTGGAGATTTTGACTGCTATGAAGATTCTTTCAAAGCATGTAAAGACATTGCTACCAGTGAGGCCCGCCCGGACCACGCATCATCGCAGGATGCACACACACTGAGTGCTTCAGGTGCCACTAACTCACTGCACCACAAGTCATCGCCACGTGGACTTTTTAAGGCAGAATTCAGTAGGCAAAAGACATTTCTCCCAGTGCAGCCCGCTCGGACGACGCATCATCGCAAGGTGCACACACGCTACTCAGTGCTTCAGGTGCCACTAACTCAGTGCACCACAAGTCAATGCCACGTGGCCTTATTGAGGCAGAATTCAATAGACAAAAGACATTGGTCTGAGTGCGGCCCTCCTGGACCACACATCATCGCAGGGTACGTACAAGCTCAGTGCCAAAGGTACTACTAACTCACTGCACCACAAGTCATCGCCACATGGCCTTATTGAGGCAGAATTCAACGCAAGCCGCAACACATGGTGCCACTAACCCTGTTCAAAACAAGCCGGCAACACATAGTGCCACTAACCCTGTTCAACACAAGCCGAACGATCCCACATGTGGAACTGTGTCCTGAGTCCTGAATGGCAGTGACCCCAAGTCCGTGGCAGCGACCACAGCACCATACTCCCTTTGATCAGTTAGGCATATTTCCATATGCAAGGCCGGTGACACGTGGTGCCACTAACCCTGTACAACACAATGCGCATCACGTGGTGCCACTAACCCTGTTCAACACAAGCCGATCCCACATGTGGAACTGTGTCCTGAGTCCTGAATGGCAGTGACCCCAACTTCATGGCAGTGACCACAGCACCAGACTCCCTTTGATTAGTGACACGTATTTGCATATGGAAGGCCGGTGCATGTGGTGCCACTGAACCTAAACTACGCAGGCCGGTTGGGCCACCAACCTATGCATGTGGCTGTGGGACCTTGCTCACCTTTGGCCTACACTGCGGTCAGCAGGGCTCACAATTCAGATACAGTCATGATTGCAGATGAAGCAGTAGGCAAGAAACATAGCTCCCAGTGCGGCCCGTCCGCACCAAGCAGCATCACAGGCTCATACACTTCGACAGTGAATTCTATACATATTTCATCTTTTCATGATACGCCTACACTGTGGTCAGTAGGGCTCACAATTAAAATTAAATGTTGATTCATTAATTACAGAGTCCACTAGGCAAGTAACTATCACAGGCTTAAAACCTACATAATATCCTTTTAGTGTCCTTGCTTCAAGAACTTTTTTTATATCAGTTATAGCTTTAGTACAATCACCAAATTCATCTTCAAGTTCAAACAAACACTCAATAACAGTCTACACTGCAGGAAACAGAGCTCGCTATTCAAATTTTTGACACGTTGTGCCACTAACCCTGTTCAACACAAGCCGCGACGCGTGGTGCCACTAACCCTGTGCAACACAAACAGATCCCACATGTGGAACTGTGTCCTGATTCCTGAATGGCAGTGACCCCAACTTCGTGGCAGCGACTACAGCACCATACTCCATTTGATCAGTCAGGCATATTTCCATATGCAAGGCCGGCGACACGTGGTGCCACTTACCCTGTACAACACAAGGCGTGACACGTGGTGCCACTAACCCTGTTCAATAGAAGCCAATCCCACATGCGACCATAGCACCAGACTCCCTTCAGTTTTATTTGTTGTTGTTTTGTTTAAATAAAATGTTTTATATGTAAATCTATATATGACTAAGATTCTTGTTTGTCCAACCGCTCAGGGACAATTCTGGGCCCAAGAAGGTTGTTGGGGGTATGTTGGTAATGTGGGAAGAGGGTGCATTACCTGCTGATGTGGGGATAGGCAGCGTAAAAGGGTTATCTCTCACAGAAAGAACTCTGGTATGTTTTCAGAAATGCCTCCGACAGATGCCAGCTGACGGACTGAATCACAAAATGGCTTTTCAATGCTTATGTACTGTGACTTATGAACAGTTCGCACCCAGGCTCGCAGAGGGACAACTGCGGCCTGTCCAGTCGACTCACAGACGCAGTACTACGAGCCATTTGCTCCCAAAGGAACAGCAGCATAGTAGCTCGCAGAGGTACAGACACAGCAGCGTACTAGCTCGCAAAGGTAGAGAGCTGCGAGTCGACAGACTGGCTTCGAACGCTATAGCTGTGAAGTGGTGATGTTGGGAAGAGGGAGCGTGAAAGGGTTATCTCACAGACAGAGCTCCTGTATATTAAATTGCCCCAGGGACCTTTCTTTTATATTTTCACTCGATACACGAAAGCGGGCTTTCTGGACCATGACCTTTCTCCCTACCAAATTTGGCGTAATTCCGTTCAGCAGTTTGACCTGTAGCCTTGTCTAAAGTTTCCTATGAAAAATCCATTGAGAAAACACGTTTTCACACCCCCACATAGCTACCTGTTGCAGGCGTACTCGCTGTTGCTGTGCAGGTCAGTGGTCTAGTTGTCAACATGTCACGGCCACTTCCTGAGGGCAGGTTTGCATGCACACCACACCCATCCGGCACATGCGTCACAGGCCATGTGACCACGCACATATAATGCATCGACAACGTCACATCCTTTATTGCCGGTGGTGACTGGATGGCGGACGCTCCACAGGTCTCAATCATAAAGAGTCCATGAAAAGTTGCGCAGAGGGTTAGTCGCACCCTGAGCTGTATGGCCGTCAGGGGCTTACTACCACGTGGCGCGGACTTGACTTGCACAGGGTTAGTGTCACCCGAAGCTGATGTGGCCGTCAGGGGCCTATCACCACGTGGCACGGACTTGAGTTGCCCAGGGTTAGTCGCACCCTATGTTGTATGGCCGTCAGTGGCCTACCACCATGTGGCGCTGACTTGCATTACACAGGGTTAGCGGCACCAAAAGCTGATGTGGTCTCCGCCATTCATGACTCAGCGACATCTGTGAGATCTGCCGGGCTGCGGAGCTTTGACGGGCACGTAGAGTGCCCACTGGTAGACACTCCGGTGGCAGCAGGTAATTATTTGGTCATGGATGCGCAGGGGCGGCAGTATCTCTCTCTCTCTCTCTCTCACTTCCCTCTCTTCACTCTCTCACTCTCTTCCTTCCTTTCCTTCTCTTTCTCTCTCTCCCTTCTCCCTTTCTCACTCTCTTTCTTTCCTTCCCTCTCTTTTTCTCTCTGGCTTTTTTTTACTTCTCTGTGTCTCACTCCTTTGATATGCGCATTACACACGTCCTTATTTTGTGCTTTCTTTTCCAGGCTGTGTCGTCGACATTCATGGTCCCGACAGGAGTCTTCCGCCTTGTTGTTTTGTGTTCATTTAGTTAAATTTAGTTTATCCTTTATATATATACGTTTACGAAAAAATAAAGTTTGAAAAAAAAATATCAATAAGGTTTTTGGTTGTTACTTAAGTGCTGTGTGAATCTTTCGCGTTCTTATTACTGTTATTTGGTGGTGTCCACCATGGTGTTACATTTTGGGGCAGTTTTCGCGGGAATACTGGTGATGTCTGCAGTTTGCACCAGCTTCTGAATAGTGTGTTAGATTTATCTCAACTGTAGTTGCATTAAAGTGCTGATAATGAGATGAAGAGTAGGCGTTCCCATGCAAAAACACACGAGGTGCACCTTTGCAATTTATTCTAAATACTAAAATCCTGTATTGAATTGCACTGTGGTAGTGGGTGCATTTGTAGTGTACACACAAAATCAATGAAGAAATCTCATTGTATTCATATTGATAGGGAATAGTGGATCAGGTGCTGGATCTTGACGGGATACACTGCCCAGTTCATTTATTTTTCTGTATACGAAAAAAAGCACATCACAGCTTTCACAACGAAAGGCAAAAACTGCGATGCAAAACAAATTCCGGCGATAAGCCGCGTTAGCACCAAAGATTTTACACCTGCTTTCTGCTGGTGTTAAGCAGGATGACTACCTGCAGCATGAAAGGGAACACAGCCAAGAGCCACACCTGAACACCCACAGGTGCCATAGAGTCAATGAGCATGATACACGGATACCCATGAGGGCCATAACACTAATCGCAACAACCCCAGGACTGCCAACGCCCCCCGAACCTGCATCTGAGCAAGTGTGTCTGTGTGGTCATTGTGTTAGCATGATAGGCACGGGCCCTGCAACATCACAGTGTGCTGTCTTCAGCGGACGTTACCATGTCACTTCAGTGTTGGCATTGAGCCTGGTGATGTAGCTACGCACGCATCCTCCTGCATGCACAAGTGGCAAAGGGAACGGGGTGTCTCACACATGTCCATGTGCAAGAAGTGCGGTAAGTGTGTCTCTTTGTTCTGGTGTGGCCGCCACAAGGGCCGCAGCAGTCGATGTTGTAAAGTGGCATGCACCACCTCCAAACGGCAGTGTCATGGTGTGATTGGAATGCCGCAGGACATGCGCGAATAGGCATTACAATGGTGTGCCGTAGGAGTGCACGGGATACAACAGTGCAGCGCACAAAAGTGTGGGGGCTCGTGGGAGGGAGGAGCAGCTGTTTGGCAACCTAACACACAGTGAATCCGCCCATGTGCCACGTGCTGGGCATCTCATCCATGATGACCAAGGTCACAGACATCCCACAACACCCACAACCGGCCTTTGTACACATCCTGTATGAATTCAGCTGGAGAAGTTACTGTAAGGATGAAAGGTTCTCTGTCTGAGCTATCTTGCGCTAACACATCTGCTGCTCCGAGAAGGAACTTGCAAGTGGCCAGCCCCCCTGACAGATACGATAATAATTGCATCCGTCTCCCACACTACGCACTGCCCGATTTGAGAACAATGAGTGCACATCCCACACTCAAAAGTCCTTCGTTGTAGTTAGCGTGTGTGAAATAACCTTCACACGTACACCCATCACAACCCTGCCCTGCACCTATTGCACACAGACCGGCTCATTGTACCAAGCTGTGCCATTTCATCCACAAGACTGGCACACAGCAAGCCAGTGCAGCTACAAGCAGAGCCACTGATGCATAGCAGGGCATCCCGAACACATGGTCGACTCCATTAACGTCCACCTATACCTTGCACGTCTGCTACATGTCCTGGGTGCACTGCCTTTGGCAGTGCTGCGGATCACTTACCGGCTGAGCTTCCGCATTGCGGACATCACCAGCGTTCAACCTGTATTGCAATGTCGCACATGCCTTTCTGAGTGGTGCATGGACTAGTGCCTCCCCAACGTGTGGGTAGCTGACATGGATTACGACAGGTGTGTGTGTGCCCCCTGTTGGCCCACGAACAGGAGTGTCATGGTGATGCCTGTTTATGGCATGCATGGTTGTTTGGCATGCATGTTGGGAACTGGGGCTGGGAGATTGCACGTGTCGTAGCATGCAGTGATCAAATTGACCCACTTCCCGATTCTGCTTTGGTGCACATTGGGTACAGTGGTTAGAGTCAGCACATCGGTCCCCGTCAGCTGATGGATTACTTCGACGACATGTCAAATATTGTGGCCAACCATCACTCATTAGAGATAGTGGCTTATGCAGCTGCACTCGCATTAATGGACGAGTGACAAGGTACCTGCAACCACAACTTGATGAGCCACAGTGCACGTGTCCCGCCGCATCATTGCACATTGTGCATCGGGTCACATGTCCCAACACGACAATGGGCATGGCTGCATTGGCGTCGACTCATGTCCGAGGGGTGGACAACCAACGCTGCTTGACACTGACGTGTGTTGGTGATGGACTACCCCGAGCTGAACATGGACGTTTCCCCACATTCCTTATTCAGGCATGCTGCTGCATTTGTCTGCATGTCGTGGCACTACACTTGGCCGTACTGACATGCACTTTTTTAATAAAGTTTCCACATTTTCACTTGTCTCCAAATGTGTTGTGTCTTCATTTGTATGCCAATGTGTGTGTCACGGACTCTCTGGCTGCCTGCCATACGTGAATTGCTACCCCATCCGGACTGTGGGTTTGTACTTATGCGTTCTCATGTGCCTGTTCGGTACTGACGCTTTTGGATGTTTCTCCGCCGCAGGCAAGTGCATTTGTGTCCTGTGTTTGATTGTGCAATGTTTGTGCTCTGCTTCCTATGTGTGTGTGCTGCATTGTGTGTGAGATGACCCTTCATGTGAGGTTTTGTTCACCCTTCTCCCTTTCAGGCAGTACAGTTTTCTCTTCTGAGCTTGTTCAGTGGTGTGATGTTGGCGGGTTGTGTGACTTGTGCTCCTGGTTGCTGTGTTTCATTTTGGCCATGGTTTGCCTGTAGTTGTGCTGTAATTAATTGTGCATGTGTGCCATTGTGCCCATCTCCCCTCATCCCACCACTCCCTGCTTGTTCCTCTTCCTGGTGCTGTTGTGTCTGTAATTTTGTTACTCCACACATAAATACATGTAAAGAGCACATTAGAATAGTTAATTGATTTTTTTAGATTGCAAAACTTCTCTCTATTGGTTGTTTTTGAATTTTCCAAATAAACAGTTTTTTAATATTCAAGGACACATAGAAGTCAGAAGTGCAACGTATCTATCAACACACTTTCTAGAACATTCTACAACACGTGCAGGTTAAAAGTTCATCAATTTTTTTAAACATAACAATATTTTTTTTCAACATTTTCTCGAACATTTAACGGCACGTGCAGGTTAAAATTTCACGATTGTTTTAAGTTCGAACAGTGCCTTCCAAATGCAAGTAGCAGGTGTGGTTGAGTTGACCACATTTTATCCTATGATATGTACTCCACGTTTAAACTTCTTTTTCTTAACCAATCACAAAGATGCTTTTCTACAAAACGAATGTGCACCCTACTTTTAAAAAACAATTCTTTTCATCTCCCAATCAGGTATCGTTTTGTATGGCAAAAAAAGTAGTTCCCCATCTTTAAACATATCTCTTATTCTACAAACGGACTGCATGAGCTACAGACATCTATCCATACTTCCCAGCCATACATTCAAAATGCTAGTGTGGATCGTAGGACATAGCTATGTTTTCTGGTGCAAGAGGTATGCAAAACAGAGACGTATTGACTTAGGCCTAGGTTTACAAAATGTGGACATTAAATGGTTTGGACAGAGAGGATTGAAGTGGCACCAATTGTTGCCTTTGGTTAAAACCTGTTTGCATCTCCAACACCCTGACCTCATGATTGTGCACTGTGGTGGAAACGACTAGGCACATTGACTGGGGTAGGTTTGGAAATGCTAATGAAGGACACCTTTCGACAATTGATGTTGCTTTTGCCTCAAATTGTCTTTGTATATTCCAATATATGCCAAAGACAGAAGTGGAAATGGTTAAACCAATTTTGCCCTCAGATTGAAAATCCTAGGAAAAATGTCAACAAAGCTGTGTCTGCATACCTCAGAGACCATAGAATGGGGTCTATCTACAACAACAACATACATTTTGATATGTCTGATATCTACAGAAGTGATGGAGTACACTTCACAGATCAGGGAAATCGAGTTTTTCTGAATAACCTGAAGCTGTGCATCCCCACTTATATGTAGCTCCAACTAATAAACACAAGGGCTCTTTTTAGAGCCACCCTATAGCTGAAAACGTAGGCCCGCTATTTTAGGACCAGGTAACGGCAACCCCCGGACCCTCGACAAAATGTGTTCTCCACACAGCTGTGGTGCAGCGGGCAGACCACGTGACTCTGGACAATAGCTCACTTAATTTCTACACAGGCCCCCAGTGCTTGCAAACCCGTACGAGTGAGTAGTTTGAACTTTACAAATACTGTATTGATTGGAAACGCCAGAATTGAAATTCACACTCCCTCTGTAGCACCCCCCAATCACCCTACAGACGTCACACTGTTTAAAACAAAAGTTCCTCCTAGTACGTATGCACACATGCTGACACTACTTGGACAGGTGTGCCGAAGCAGCCAGAAAACATGAGTATAGAGCACAGGGCTCACGGTTTAATCCCCTGCTCCGGCAGCAGTTCAGCTCAGCACCATGTGACTCTGGGCAATAGCTCACTTAATAGCTCACATAATTTCCACGCCAGCCTCCAGGCTCCAGGCCTTCAGACCCATAGGGGTGAGTAGTTTGCGCTTTACAAATACCGTATTGATTTACCTTTGCACTCCCTGTATAACCCCACCTAAGCACCATATACAAGTTACCTTGTTACAAACAAAACTTCCTCCTACTACGTATAAAATATTGCTGACACTACTTGGAAAGGTGTGGCACAGCGCCCAGAGCACGACTTCACAGCATAGGACACACAGTTTGGGTTCACGGTTTCATCCCCGAGTCCAGCAGCAGCTCAATTTAGCAGCATGACACTCTAGGCAATACCTCACTTAATTTCCGTACCCTGCACTTTCAGACCGGTAGGGGTCAGTAGTTCAGCGGCTTTATCCCCGAGTCCGGCAGCATCTCAGCTTACGCCCTCAGCACCATCAGACCCATACGAGTGAGTAGTTTGCACTGTACAAATACCGAATTGATTTGATACGCGTGAATTTACCTTCGCACTCCCTGTATAACACCCCCTAAGCCCCATACACAAGTTACAATGTTCGAAACAAAAGTTCCTCCGAGTAGGTATAACTACATGCTGACACTACTTGGACAGATGTGGCACAGCAGCCAGAGCACACGACTTGACAGCATATGACATACAGTTTGGACTCACGCTTTCATCCCGAGTCCCGCAAGAGCTCAGCTTAGCAGCATGAGACTCTAGACAATACCTCACATATTTTCTGTACCCCAGCACTTTCAGACCAGTAGGGGTCAGTAGTTCGTCATAGTAGGTATAAACACATGCTGACACTACTTCCACAGGTGTGGTGCAACAGAGAGGGCACATGACTTCACAGCATAAGACACACAGTTTGGGCTCACGCTGTAATCCCCGAGTCCCACAGCAGCTCACCTTAGCAGCATCAGACTCTAGGCAATACCTCACTTAATGTCCATAGCCCAGCACTTTCAGACCGGTAGGGAAGAGTAGTTCGCTTCGCACCCCTGTATAGCACACCCTAAACACCCCACAGAGGTTACAGTGCACCTACCCTCCTCTTTCCTACTTTTTTTGCCCTTTTTTCCCCTTACTCGCATCAACAGAATCACAAAATGGCTGCCAACACTTCCTAGTTGCAACCGCTCGCAGCCAATAAGCAGCAAGCTCGTGCTCGTATGCCTCAGCCAATCAGATGGCAGAATTCCCAAATATCAATATCTGTAAATTTCGATATTTCTCCAAAACTACTGAACGGATTTACACCAAATAAACAAAAGTGTGCTTTCTAGACCAAGACCCTTCTCCCTGCAAAATTTGGGGTAATTCCGTTCACCCGTTCGACTTGTAGCCTTTTCTAAAGATTCCTATTAAAGTTGCATGGAGAAAACACGTTTTGAGACCCCCTTTTTTCTCGGCCCCCCCTTGACGAATCACCCCCAAACTTTCACCATAGGAGCTAATATGAACAAAGAATTGGTTTGGAAACGTTCATGAAGATTCATCAAACGACGCCAAAGTTATAGGCAAAACAAAAATGCTCTTCCTATGGAAACTTGGTCCTAACTATAACTACATACTGGCGACCGCCAGTAGGTAATATATATATATATATATATATATATATATATATATATTCACAGAAAAAAACATAGGTTTCAGGCACGTTATAGTTAGGAATTAGCATTTAAAAAACCTCAGAAATTCCCTGAAAAAACCATAGGTTTCAGGGGTGTTATAGTTAGCTGGACTTTTCACTTGTACAAAACCATTGAAATTCCCCCGTTATAGTTAGTTCAGCTAACTGTAACTCGCACGCCCGCAATGCACTGCTGATGACGTCACATATTACATCACTCATGACATGGTCAGTGACATCACTCATGACATCACTGATGACATCTCAAATGACATCACTGATGACATCATCCAGTGAATGTGTGTTTTTCTGAAAATTAAATATGTTTTATTTATGTATATCTCAAGGTCGATGGAAGAATAAATGGGTATATAAGTGTCTAAATGGATGATTTGTTTTTGAAAAATTGATTGTGTAACTGACTGATTAAGTGTATCATAGTGAATACATGGCTTAGTGAGTAATGTTTAAATATGTAAATATCTGTATCAGTCTCTCACTTTGTGTATAAGTGGCTGCATGGGTTGGTGAGTAGCTACATGGGTGTCTATATAGGTTATTAGTTGGTTTTTTGAGTGTCAGTCTGAGTGTCTGCATGGTTCGGTGGGGGGTATTACGTAGTGCATAGGTGCATGAATGAGTGACTCACTCTTTGTATGTGTTGAAGACAGCATGTGTGCAGGACTGTATGGGTGGATGAGTGTGTGTATGGGTGTGTTAGTGAGTGAATTACTGTCTCAATAGTGTCTTTATGAGTAACTACATATGTTTTAAACTAGTATATGTGACTATTGGTGTATATAAGTGAGTGTATGTGAGAGTGAGAGATTGAAAGAGTTCCTGTATGAATAAGTATGTGTTTCTATAAGTGATTGTTTAAAAGACTAAGTATGTGTAAGTTTCCGTAGAAGTAAGTGTGGTGGTGTGTGTATAACTGTATATGCAAATAAATGTATGTTTGATTCTTTATTAGCATGAGTGACTATGTGTGTGAGTAACTCTATGGATGAGTGGCATTGTGTAACAGGATGTATAGGTGTATGAGTACATATGATGAGTGAATACATGTATGAGTGACTGTATAGGACTGTTGGTGAATGAGTGGATGTGTTTGTGGATCTTAGAATTACTGAAGAGGTTGTTGTAACTGGTATTGGTATGTCCATTGTTTTGAAAAGTTTAGTCTCTATTTTTGAATGTGTGTATCAAAGGTTATATTAGGGTGAGAGGAGGTCTGTCACTCTATCACAAGGATGATGTCATCAGTGATGTCATTTGAGATGTCATCAGTGATGTCATGAGTGATGTCACTGACCATGTCATGAGTGATGTAATATGTGACGTCATCAGCAGTGCATTGCGGGCGCGCGAGTTATAGTTAGCTGAACTAACTATAACGGGGGAATTTCAATGGTTTTGTACAAGTGAAAAGTCCAGCTAACTATAACACCCCTGAAACCTATGGTTTTTTCAGTGAATTTCTGAGGTTTTCGAAATGCTAATTCCTAACTATAACGTGCCTGAAACCTATGGTTTTTTCAGTGAATTTTAAAGGTTTTTTAAATGCTAATTTCTAACTATGCCTACAGAGATAGGACATGTGAAGAAAGAAGAAAAAATGCACAGAAAGAAAAAAAATAAGTACAGAAAGAAGCAACAGAAGTCCTCAAAGACGAAGAACAGTGCAGGAAGAAGGATAACGTGCAGAAAGAACAAAAAGAAGAGCAGAAAGAAGCCTTGTTGCAAAATCATCCTGTACCCTCAACTTTTTCAGACGGATACTGGTGGTAACAGCACTGGCTCTAGGACTGGTTAGTCAGACTCAATGTTAAAAGACACTTAGAATACAGTGAAAACACCTCTATACACTAGGGAACATTATGCGTTGCGGTCCCCCTGTGATTAGCATGACCTCCTCTGTAAGGCCCTAGTATATAATAGGGCAGGGGTATTAAAACTACCTCTTAAAAGAGGCCACAGGGTGTTTTTGCACACGTTAACTCAGGCCCCGTCCCCTCCCTTCACTACTGTGTAAACACGCCCTGTGTCCGTTTTTAGTTGGGAGATTAAGTTCATTTGAATCCTGAGGGTCCCTAGGGTCCATCTAGCCCACTAGGTACCTCCAGTAAGTGCCACAGCGCTGTGTTGCAGAGAGGTGTAAAAAGTGGCACGGCCTGGTCCACCTCTCTGCAATGCAGCTCAGTGGCGCTTACTGGAAGCACTTGGTGGGCTAGTTAGCCCGCAGGGGCCCTCAGTATTGAAGGAAAATTATATCCCCAATTTAAAACGTCCATAGTGCGTGTTTGCACACGTCACCTCAGGCCCCGTCCCCTCCCTTCACCACTGTGTAAACGCGCCCTGTGGCTGTTCTAAGTTGAGAGATTAAGTCCCCTTGAATCCTAAGGGTTCCTAGGGTCAAACTAGACCACTAGGTACCTCCAGTAAGCGCCACAGAGCTGCGTTGCAGAGAGGTGTAAAAAGGGGCTTGGCCTCAGAACACCTGTCTGCAGCGCAGCTCCCTGGTGCATACTGGAGATGCCTGTTGGGCTAGTTGGCCCTCAGGGACCCTCAGTATTGAAGAGGAATTAATTCCCCAACTTACAACTCGCCAGGGGGCGCGTTTGCAGAGTGCTGCAAGGAGGGGGCGTGGCCTCCGGCACAATGCCAGTCTTTTATTTATTTTAATTTTTTACGAAGGGGGGCTGTGCGGTTCCCCTTCGTATTCTAATTTATTGGCCCTGATGACCCCATCCCCCAGGGCCTGTCTCCTAATTATATTTTTTTGACCCCAATCCCCAGGGCCGGCCACTGTTTTTTATTATTTTTAAAAAATATATATTTATAGACACACCTAGGACATGCTGGACAAACCGTACGTACCTATCACCATGACGATTTGCGTGATATTCATTAAAAGGCGACTATGCATACAATGAATCCACGTGGAATGTATTTACACCACTAGTGAAGCTCTGACATGTCTGATGCCCTACCGTGCCTAATCCCGGTAGACACCCTTGTCGTTTATTTATACAAACATGGGTAGCTATTGACGGGCACATTTAATACACATGCACACCAAGCCATTCAAAGGGGATTCGACAAAAATTCGACCAAAACTATGCAAGAAACCCCCCTCATGGTTAATAAAACACACATCCACTGCCGGATGTGTAATACTTTTTATTTTACTCTCTGGAAAGGGGACGAACATCACTTGAGAGTCACAGCGCGCTCCTGGCAGAGCCCAATGCTGTGTTACACCCACCATTGCCTGCTGAGTGCCACACACCTCTGTGTTGTATTTCACTAGCTAGTGCATATGCTATGACTTTCTCTAGCCCATGTGCACTGTAACACCACCCCGTGAATATGTCATGCCACACTTGTCTTCGCACGGGTTATATTGCCCCATCTAACGTGCCTTCCTCGATGCCTATGTTATAACGCACAGTGCTATGCCATACATATTACAATCTGGGATCCATATCTTTGTCACAGTGCATATGCAATGTTACACTCCCCAGCACATATTTTATATTACAACTTTAGAGACTAGTTAGGTTACACAACACTGCCCTGTGCATATTACACTCCAAGGCGCATATCGCATAGCACGCGCTAGTGCCTGTGCTATCTCGTGCTCTCCAATGAATCTGTCATTGCGCACAATGTATTGCATATTATATTTCACGCCCAGGTCATCTTATATAACACTTTTTGGTGCATAGTTTATACCATACACTATATCTAGTTTTCATTTTCAATCGTGCTCTCAGGACTATGTTCTATATAACACTGTGTTCACCTACCCTTTTCACGGGCATTACATTTTGCGATAGGGGGTGGAGGGTCAGGGGGTGTTTCTGCCAAGTGGGCCGGGAGTCACAGTCACAAACGTCCTCTTTTTCCTGAATAAAAGTGAGATTATGCTGCATACTTGTTCATATTTTAAGTAGTTCGCACAGACACGTTTTAAAAACAATAAAGTTCCTAATACCCGCCTTCTCTGAACAGTTAGCTTGCTGCCCCATCCCCCTCCTCCCTATCCTCTGTTGTGTGAATCCATGGACTAGCCTCCTCCCTCCTGCCATGCATGGTCTGATGTGCTGCCACTGCCCTCAATTTAGTATGATGTACCAGTCCACTCCTCCTGCCCTCCATTGCCCAATTCTATGCCCCATCATTGACCTCCTGCTTAAACTCTGTGCTTAGCTTGCTGCCCCTATTCTCCTTCCCCCTGCCCTCCGATGTCTTTGTGTATGCCCCTGCTCCATCCATTTTGCCCACCATGTTCCATGGACCTGCCACTCCTAGCTACTCTGAGTGTTCTGTTGAGCTGCCACTCCCCTCCCACCTGCCTAGCATTGTCAGATGACTGTAACCTGTCCCTGCCACCTCCACCCTGCCTGTCCACATGCCATGCCCCTATCCTCTTCTTCCTGTCCACATGGTCCATTGTACTGCCACACCCTTCTGCCCTCCCTGGTCTGTTGTGCTGCAACTGCTCCTCCTGCCTGCTCCGTGCGGTCTGTTGTGAGGCCCCTTCCCCTGAACTTTCTTGTCTGTGCACAGGTCCTGACCCTCCCTTCTATCCTCCATCGTCCTTTGTGCATGCCCCTGCACCCTCCTTCCTGCCCATCATAGCCATTGTGCTACCACTAACCCTCCCACTTGCCATGCATGGTCTTCTGTGCTGCCATGGCCCCTCCCACCTTCCCTGTGTGGTCAGTTAGCTGCCCCTGAACCCCTCCCACCTTCCCTCCATGGTCTGTGTGTATGCCATCACAGTCTCACTGTTGCTCTTCATGGTGTGTCTTGCTTATAGTGCCCATCCTGCCTGACCTCCATGGCTATCGTACTGCTCCTGCCCTGCCCCCTTGCCCCCAGCCCTCTGTTTACATGTGCAGACCCCTACTCCCTCCCTCCTGGCTTGTCTGTTACATTGTAATGCCCCGGATCCATCCCTCCTGCCCTTTATGGTCTGTTATGCTGCAGCTTTCTCTCCTGTCTGTCCATTATGGTCCTGCCTCTTGCCCCTCTTTTCTCTGTTGTCCATGTGCATGGTCCTGTCCCCTCCCTCTTGCTTTCTATGGATTGTTGTGCTGCACTCCCGTCCCAGATGCCCTGTGTGGTGTATTGTGCTGCTGCAAACCCTGATGCCTGCCCTGCCGGGTCAGTTTGGTGCACCTCTCCATGTCCCTCCTTTCCTCTGTTATCCAAGTCCATGTCCCTACCCCATTTCCTTCCATGATCCAATGTACCATACTTGCGAACATTTTGAACTTGGTAAGAGGGAGATTTTGAAAAAAAACTGGGGTATTGATTTTCCCCTTTGAGTTACATTGAAAAAGAGGAGATTGTAGACAGGAGACAGATCAAATAAAGCCCATTTGAGCTTAAAAACATTGGACGTTTCCTGGCTGAATCGGGTCTGTTGGCATGTATGGTTGTACTACCATTGCCTCTTCCTTCTGCCCACAATGGTCTATTACATTGCCACAGCCTCTCTTGCAAGTCCTGTATTGTTGGTTTGTTGCCCCTGCCCCCCTTTCCACTGCCCTCCATAGTCTGTTGTGCTGCCACGGCCCTTCCTGCCTGCTCAGTGTGGTTAAATTGTTGCCTTTGCACCCTCCTACCTGCCTTCAATTTTCAGAGTCCGTGCCCCTGGCCTCTGCCCCTCAACGGTATCCTAATGAACAACTAGATTGCTAACATTCTATATTTAATACAAAAGTGTGGAACGCCTGACGTCATCTTGATGTAATCAAAACTGTAATACCTAGAGCATTTCCTTTAGAAATTACATATATGAGAGGGTCTTATTGGCATCAAAATTATGGTTAGTGCTCTAAAAGACTAAAATAAGGACATATTTTCTGAGTTTTCAAATAGCGAGAAAGCACTTTTAAATTATTTGTTACCTTTATGTTTTTTTATCCAGTTGACCACTTGATTAAATGTTGCACTTAGGGGAGAGGATGTGGTGTTACTTCCAGAACTGCAGACTTTGCAACTGGGGAACCAGGTTGGAGTTTCTGCTTCAGCTCGACATTCTGTGATTCTGGTCAAATCACTTAGTCTCCCCATGTCTACAACCAAAATGAATTTGTTCTTGTGTGATGTAACCAATGCTCATGTAAAGCACTCCAATACCTGACAAGTCTGCACTATATAACACTGAAAAAACACAAAATAATAAGTGTTTTGCACACTTCTGTCATTGGGCTATATTTGGGCTACATCTGGGTGATTTTGGGCTACATTTGGGCTCTATTGTCTCAGGTGGCCATCTTGGGAGATTTATTTGTTATGAAGTTTCCTAATTTCCTCATGTACTGCAGTCTCCTGAGTAGGAAATGCTTTCAGTTTTTTACTTTGATTCCATCATGAAGGTATTCAGATATGTCACACATTTGCCATAAATTCTGAATGTTAGCACTCTAGTTGCTCATTAGATCACTGTTTTAAAACTACTGTTCACCATGGAAGTCTGCTCCTGGTATTAAAAGTGCATGTTTCAGTCTGCATGTCAGAATTTTTTAATGAAATAGAAGAGGATTTGAGAAGTCACTCAAAATGTGCCCTCATTTTCTTTCTTCAGCATTAATCATAATTTCTATGGCAAAATGAACCCCCTCATTGTGTTCCTTTTTAAATTAAATGTTTTAAGTGTTACCAGTTTATTCCAATCAAGATGGCTTCAGGTGTGCCATACTTTTGTCATAATGAAGACAGTAAGCGCTCTAGTTGTTTTTAAGAACACTCTGGGACATTCTGTCATTGGGCTATACTTGGGCTACATCTGGGTGATATTTGGGCTACATTTGGGCTCTTTTGTCTCTGGTGGCCATCTTGGCAGACTTATTTGTTATGAAGTTTCCTAATTTCCTCATTTACTGCAGTCTCCTCAGTAGGAAATACTTTCAGTTTTTTACTTTGATTCCAAAGGCATTCAGATGTGTCACACATTTGCCATAAATTCAGAATGTTAGCACTCTTTTTGCTCATTAGATCACTGTAGTAAAGGTACTGCTCACCAGGGAAAACTGCTGCTGGTATTGAAAGTGCATGTTTCAGTCTGCATGTCAGAATTTTTTTATGAAATAGAAGAGGATTTGAGAAGTCACTCAAAATGTACCCTAATTTTTCTTTCTGCAGCACTAATCATACTTTTTATGGAAAAATGAACCCCCTCATTTTGTTCCTTTTTAAATTAAATGTTTTAAGAGTTACCACTTTAATC
The DNA here is from genome assembly GCF_964204655.1 of Triturus cristatus. NCBI lineage: Eukaryota > Metazoa > Chordata > Amphibia > Caudata > Salamandridae > Triturus > Triturus cristatus. The sequence continues at coordinate 574,628,105 of NC_140595.1, read as the reverse complement.
CAAGCAAGATGGCTTCAGGTGTGCCATACGTTTATCATAAGTAGGACTGTTAGCGCTCTAGTTGTTCTTTGGAACACTCTGGGAAGCTGCAGTAGAACACAAAGGAATCAACTGACAGTCTCTGCCCTTGTTGGATGTACATGTTTTACTGAGAATGTCAGACTTCATTCTCACATGACTGAGAAAGATAATGTGAATTTACAGAAAATAAGCTCTCAGTTTAGCTTATGGATCACCTTCCAAACCTCTGTGGGAAAAGCATGAGAAAATATTTTTCTCTCAATCATGATATCCCAGCAGAAGGCTTTTTCACATGGTGAAATCACCTTAGAACATACCACAATTCCTAAAATGAGTATGGTACCATCAACAAATGATTTATAATGTAACTAAAGTCTTAAAACCTTCTATTAACTGCAATGCTTTTTAATGAGGTGCTATCATGTATATTGGTCCCAAGATGGCTGCCAACACTTCTTGGATGAAGTGCTGACAGCCAATCAGATCTCAGGATGAGATGTGTGGTTAGGCTCCGCCCACATATATATATGATTTTACTTTTGATTTTCTTAGGAACTACTGAACAGATTGACACCAGACCTGCAAAAGGCACATCCCTGACCTGAGGACTACCTCTCTGCCAAATTTCAAGTAATTCTGTTCAGCCGTTTGGGCTGTACCTTGGACTAAAAGTCCCTATGGAAAATTGCATGGGGAAAATGCGTTTTGGGACCCCCCTTTTTTCTCAGCCCCCGCTTGACGAATCCCCCCGAGACTTTCAGGGTAGGTGCGGTGCGGAGCGCCGCACCTATTTTGAAAATTTCGCGAGGATTCGTCAACCGGCGCCAAAGTTATTCCAAATAGAATGTTGCGGATTTCCTATGGAAACACGGTCCTAACTATAACTATCTACTGGCGACCGCCAGTAGATTATATATATATATATATATATATTTATATATATATATATTATCTACTGGCGGTCGCCAGTAGATAGTTATAGTTAGGACCGTGTTTCCATAGGAAATCTCAAAATTCTATTTTGAATAACTTTGGCGCCGATTGACGAATCTTCGCGAAATTTTCAAAACTAATGGGGCGCTCCTCTCCGCTCCTACCCTGAAAGTCTCGGGGTGATTCGCCAAGCGGGGGCCGAGAAAAAGGGGGGGTTCCAAAACACGTTTTCCCCATGGATTTTTCCATAGGGACTTTAGTCGCAGCTACAGCCCGAACGGCTGAACAGAATTACGTGAAATTTGGCAGAGAGGTAGCCATAAGGTCAAGGAAGTGCCTTTTGAAGGTCTGGTGTCAATCTGTTCAGTAGTTCCTGAGAAAATAGTATTTAAAAGCATATCAATATCTATACGCGCGCAGCGTGCGCGCACTGAGCAAGCCCTGTGCGCGCACCCTGCCGTGCGCGAGCGTAATTGTGATTGGTTGTTACATGTCAGTAAACATTCGAATCGGTCGAAATCAGGAAGTGTCGGCCGCCATTTTGTCTGTCGCACTAAAAAGGAAAGGTGGAGACCGTGAACAGGGGGCAGGGTAGGGAGTTCTAGACCCCCTAGCCATTGTCAGGGGGGCACAGTAGGACCACGAAGGGCAAAAAAAAAAGATTTTAATTTTTTAAAAAACATCACGAGGTGCGCGCACTGAGCGCGCACCCAAAAAAAAGCCTTAAAAAAAAAATAGAAATAAAAATCACTTTTAAGTGTTTAGATATTAGGTGGCTCTAAAAAGAGCCCTTGTGTTCATTGAGTGTTTTTTGGTACCTACAAGTAAGTACCGATGCAGAGTCTAAAGTTCAAGAGGAAGACTCTGTTCCATTCATCATTGAAATGTACACCGTCTCCTCTATAAATGTCTTGCATGTTGTAACGCAAGTTGTTGTGGTATATAGAACCCATCCCATAGTCTCTGAGGAAAGCAGAAACAGACTTATTGACGTGCTTTCTTGCTTTGTCAATCTGCGGACAAAATTGGTTGGACCAGTTCCACTTTTGCCTTTGGCATATATTAGAATATACAAAGGCAGTTTTTGGAAAAAGTGACATCAATTGCACAAAGGTGTCCTTAATAAGCATTTCCAGACCTACCCCAGTTAAAGTGCCTAGGTCATTTCCACCACAGTGCACAATAATAAGGTTAGGCTGTGGGAGATGTAGAAAGGTTTTCACCAAAGGCATTAATTGGTGCCACTTTAACCCTCTCTGACCAATCCATTTAATGTCTACATTTGGCAAAGCAAGGTCTCTCACCATACCTCTTTTTTCTGCAAATTTTTCACTCCAGAAGACATAGCTATGACCTACAATCCACACTGTGAACATCTTTCAAGGAGAACAGGATGCACTCAGGAGGTGTCTTTCAGTAGAATGGCAATATGAAAAGAAAGACAGTTGAAAAATGGAGGCATACATACTTTTTTTCATAAAAAGAACTCATTGGCTGTTTCAAACCATTCTACACTACAAACTAGGCTGTATGTTTACATTTTTAAAAGCATGTTTTGGATTGGTTCAGAAAAATGTGTTCCCACTGAACATTACTTTGGATTTGCTGTTAGGTTTGAAAAGTCAAGCACTCTTGCTCTTTGTATTTGAAACATTGTCTGCTGAACTTCTGACCTCTCTGCTCACACCTGTGTTCCATGAGCTGCTGCTATGGTAGCAGGCAGAAGTCTTGTTGGGGGAAGGGATGATTTGCAAAGGGGTTGAAAGTTGCAACCAATAGAAATGTGTGATTCCATTTGAAAAAATGTGGGAAGGACTGTGATTTTACATTAACATGTATATGTGGGAAAAAGAGAGGGAAAAATTGCCATTTACTGGTTGTGGAGAGAGGAGAGAGGTGTACAGCTCTGAGATTCTGGCTCTGATAATCTGCTGTTTGAGTGCCACATTTCTTTCTCAACTAATTAATTTTAAAGGTGAGTTATGAGTTTGAGAGGGGAAGTATGTGGTGTATTTTGATATAAATATTAGAATTGTCATTCTTGTTTTAAAGTTGTGTTTTACATTTTGTGGTTTAGGAGATATTTATCTGTTTTGAACTTGTAAGATATTATGGAGTATGTCTTCACTGTAAGTTAAGTTGTAGTGGTATCAGTGAGTAATATTGTTTTGTGCCTAGAATCACATCATGAGTCTGTCTGCACACAGGATTTGTTGACAGAGATTTAATTTGTGTTGCTTTTGTTCTGTTAGCCTTGCACTCGCAGAAAAGGGGCAGTTTGTTATCTTAAAGTGTGATGGTTAGCATTCAGCAGAAATCATTTACTGACGAATGAGAGGCAAATGCAAACACATTTGAAAATAGTATGGTACATTTTCCTACCACTTTAAAAGTTGTGTTTTACATTTTATGTTAAGGAAGATATTTAAGTGGCTTGAACATGTTATATATTATGGAGTATGTCTTTATTATAAGTTAATGTGTACTGGTATGACCCAGGAATACTGTTTTCTACCTAGAATCATACCATGAGACAGTGAGCACACAGGAAATGTAAACAGAGATTTGATTCGGGTTGGTCTTGCTCTATTACTCTTGCACTCGCAGGAAAGGGGCAGCTTGTTTTTTGTAACACATGGTGATGGCCTCAAGGAGCTGTTAGGACATGTGCTCCTTTCTACCTGTCTAAAGTAGAAGGAACATGTCTCAGGCTGTTACAGTAATTATCACTTGCTCTACCCCAGTAGTAAATGTGCTTTCAAATTGCCAAAGGAAATATCGCTTTCTGCCTAGAATCAGACCATGAGTCTGTGTGCACACAGGAATTGTTGTCAGCGTTTTAATTGGTGTTGCTGTTGTTCTGTAAAACTTGCACATTCAGGAAAGGCACAGCTTGTTTTCTTCCAATGTGTTGGTTAGCACTCAGCAGAAATCAGTATCACAAAAATGTGAGGCAAATGCAAACACATCTGAAAATAGCATGGTAGATTTTTCATCAATTCTTGCAATGGCTGAGGTGGTTTCTACATGTTGAAAACTCCAATTAACCCTTACCACACATGTACTCTTACACACATGTCTGTACTCTTCATGCAGTTGTGGGAGTCTCCATGCAGATCTCTCTTGCAGCTGACAATACACAGTCTCCAGAAACACACTCTTTGCAAACACGCAGCAGCTTCTGCTACACTCCCATGCGTAATAGTCAGCTCTGTGTGGTGTTTCAGATAGCAGTGTGTAACGCAAACAGATTCAACGTCACCAAGGCTCATTTCCTTTGCTCTAGTCTAATCACTCACCCTCTAACACATGGTCATGGTCTCAAGGAGCTGTTAGGACATGTGCTCCTTTCTGTCTGTCTAAACTAGAAGGAACATGTGTCAGGCTGTTACAGTAATTATCACTTGCTCCTCAACAGAAGTAAATGTGCATTCAAATTGCCAACGAAATATATTTTTCTGCCTAGAATCACACCATGAGTCTGTGTGCACACAGGAATTGTTGTCAGAGATTTAATTCATGTTTCTTCTATTTTGTAAGAGTTTGACTCAAAGGAAAGGATCAGCTCATGTGATAGGATTGGAAAAGTTTTAAAAAAAATTGTAATGAATTTAAATTACATAAAGGTATTTTTTTTTGTTTTTTGCAGGTATTGCTGAGCAACAGTGAAAAAATATAAAGATGCCTATAAAGTCAAGAAAAAGAAAATAAAAGAAACAACAACTATATTTGAAGATAACTGATAAAAAAAAATAGGAGGCGAAGCATGTGTTGGAAAACAGAAAAAGTCTTCTGGTAAGCAAACTAAAGAATTTTTAAAAAATATCTTCCAAAAAACAAAAAAATGATCGAAAGATACATTCAAACAGTGTTTCAAGTAGAAAACAACAACAGAGTCGACAGCAAAAACAAAATGCTAATATAGACTCAGAAGTTAGGAAGAGTGACTTAACACGGAAAATAGATTTTAAAAACATTCGTCGAAAAATGTTTCAGAGAAGAGTGATGTTAAATTTGCTGAAGGATGTGAAAAAATATAAGAAAAAAAAGAAATTTTATAAGAAAAAGAAATTAATTGAAAGTATTGCTACCAAGGCATTAGAAATAAAAAAAAACTATTCATTTTAATTTTGAACAGGATGCGTAGATTAGATAAATTAGTGAATGCAATGAAGTAACAAAGCAAAAGGAAAAGAGAAGTAAAAAAAAAACTTTTGTAAAGTGTTCTTAGGAGAATGGAAGCATAGTTTAAGTACTGAACCATTTTTTAATGAAGAGAGTTATCTTCAAAGTAATAGTTTGTTGCATGCAGTTGACACCAATGGTAGAGCTTATGAAGTTAAGGATGGTTGTGTAATGGAAAAGGAGAAAATGGTTCCAAGAAATGAGGAACAAGTGATGGCTGATGAGGTTATGGGAAGACGTCCTAAAGCCCCAGTGTACACTTGGAATTGTAGTAGTATTTGTACTGTGCATCAGGAATCTATTGATAAATTACGTGACTTTCTAAGAGAATATAGTAAAAAGAGTGTTAAACAGAAAATTAAGGTGCTTCAAAGACTAGATCCATGCAGAGTGAGAGAGAATACTGGTTTGCAAGGACATTCTCTGGCTTGTCTATCTAGGAAAGTGTGTCAAAGTGTTTTTCACCATTTTAGGATGCTGGCTGTTCATCATACTGAAATGAGAAAGTTTGTGAGAACATTGTATTTTGCTAAAAGTCCAGCACTAAAGTTAAATGAGTTGAATAATGCTCTGTTCCGTGGATCTGTATCAGATGTAGTGGAGGTTACTGATGAGATTCAGTTTTGTTACTTTGGTCCAGAGCAAGAAAGTGTAGAAAATGACACAGTGATTGATGAAAATGTTGAAGAGAATGTAGAACTCACTGTTAGTAAAAATTTTGAGGATGAAATGACAAAATGTACTATCATCTCTAATGAAAGACCAAATTTTACTTGTATTTGTTGCCGGAGAAGCCATTACAAAATTCAAACAAGGAATGTTGATCTGTATAAAAAAAGTGAAAATGAAGATTATAAGTGGAAAGATTTTGCAACATATATATTTCTGCAATTTTTTTTTGATTTGGGTGAAGATCAGCGTATTTGTAAATACTGTTATAACAAGTTAGAAGAAAATAGAATGCCAGCTAGAGCTGTACATAATAATTTAGAATTGGTTGATATTCCTCCAGAACTTTCTGATTTAAATACGTATGAGTCTATACTCATTCAATGTGTCCATCCGTTTCAGACCATAGTGCGTATGGAGCCAAAAACTGGTAAATTACCTCCTTCGGATTTACAAAGAGGTTTAAAAGGAAGAGTTGTCTATTTGCCATTGGATTTGAAAAAAAATATGGAAACAATTGATGCAGATACTTTGGAAACTGAACCATTAGTTATTCTGGTTAATGGTGTACCTACAAAGAATAAGAAAATTTGGCAGGAGCTGGTGGATGTGCGAAAAGTACAAAGAGCAAATTTGTATTTGAAAAAAAATAATAAATGGTATGAAGCCATTTATATGGATGAAGATGAAGAAGAAATACTAGAAGACACAGGAATACCAACTGGGCAACTTGAAAAAGTGGATAAGCCAAAAGAAGAAGAAATTTATGAACATTTCAGCATACATCCTCTACATTCTAAAGAAGATATGGGAAACGCTATTGATCTGTTTCAGATGAAGAAAGCACAAGGAACTCCCGTGAGTGTATGGGAGGAGAGCTTGGAAGCTCGTTGTTTTCCCCAGCTGTTTCCTACAGTAGAAGGAGGATGATATGATGAACGTCCAGTACAGATTCCTGCTTCTGAGTATCGGACTACAAGACTATATGCAGAAGATCTGAGATTTCGTCAAAGTATTCGTTATTTGTTCCATCTTTTATTTGAAAGTGACTTGTCAGCACTATCTTATGCAGTAAATCACATTTTGAAAACTGGAGTACATCTACGTAATGTGACTGCAAAGGATTTTATGAACAAAGTCCAACAGCGAGATGATCATTTGGAATCTCAATTGATCAATTTGATGGCTTGTCAGCGTGGGACGAATGAATATTGGTACCGACGCCATGGAGAATTGGAATGTATGTTACGGAATTTAGGAACTCCTACATGGTTCCTTACCCTAAGCTGTGCTGAGTACGCTTGGGATGATCTTCTGGATTTTCTTCGAGAGGCAAATTCAAATATTGAAAAGATCCGATACAGGACAGCAGGAGAATTGTGCTCATTGGATCCGGTTAATGTTTGCAGATATTTCAATCATAGATTTGAGGCTATGATGTCCTTCATCTGCAATAAAAAAAATCCACCTCTTGGAGAAGTTGTGGATTTCTTTTGGAGAAAAGAGTACCAAGCCAGAGGTGCTCCTCATATTCATCTGCTGTTGTGGATCAAGGATGCTCCAAAATTTGGAACAGATTCTGATGATGCAGTTTTAAGTTTCATCGAAGGATATGCAACATGTGCTATACCTAAAAGCACAGAAGAGAAAAATGTAAAAGAGCAAGTTTTACGTTTCCAAAGTCATCGGTGTGGAAAATACTGTCGACGAAAGTACAAGAGTAAAGATAAATTCTACACAAAATGTCAATTTGGATTTCCATGACCTGTTCTTTCAAAAGGAAGAGTAAACAGTTTTATGTCAGCTGTGCGACATACTATTACAAGAAAATCACCTAAAAATACCTACAATCTAAGAAGAAAAGAAGAGTCAAAATATATAAATGACTACAACCCAGTCATTTTATCCATGAAGCATGCTTGGAAGTTTCAAGAGTATTGAAGAAAATGAAAGTACTCATTATTGATGAGGTTAGCATGGTATCAAACTTAATACTTGCCTTTGTGCATTTAAGAATGCAGCAAATTCTGAAGACAGACTTTGACGTCCTATTTGGAGGAAAACACGTCATAGTTTTTGGAGATCTTTTGCAACTTACTCCAGTTAAAGGACAACCGGTATTCCATACACTTACACATGAAGACACAAAAAAGTCATTAGGAAGTATAGGCAATGTAAATATTTGGACATATTTTGAGTATAAGGAACTCATTACCAATATGAGGCAAGCCAATGATGAGGACTATGCAAGTATTCTGAAAGATATAAGAATTGGACTACTCACAGAACATGGCAGAAAAGCATTACAGAGTCGATTGCTGAGTAATTTGTTTCCAACAGAAGAAATAGTTCCAGAGAAAATATACAAGGAAATTGCAGAAAAAAATACTGTAATCTGCTTAATGCCAACACTACATGAATGCTCTGTATTCAATCAAGAACTTTTGAAATTGGAAAATGAAGAGATCATAAAACTGGAAGCTGTGGATAAAATAGAACATGAACGAATAACTGTTATATTGAGAGGCAAATTGGGTACTAAATTGGATTCTCTGGAGAAAAACATTTCAAAAACAGCAGGTTTGGAAAAGAATCTTTATGTGTGTCTGAACTGTAGAGTAATTTTAAGACGGAATTTGGATGTAGAGAAAGGTTTAGTGAATGGAGCTATGGGAAGAGTTGTGGGTTTTATTAATTACCAGAAAAAAGTTGGAATTGAATGTTTAAAAATAAAATTTGATCAGATACAAGAGGTTAAAGACATTTGTCGTTGTTCAGTTCGTTTCTTGCTTGTGAAAGACTTATATGTGCGTAGGAAGCAGTTTCCGTTTTCTCTAGCATATGCTGTAACTATTCACAAATCTCAAGGATTAACTGTTGATAGTGCTTTTGTAAACATTGGATCTACTGTGTTTAAAGAAGGTATGGCATATGTTGCTTTGTCACGCGTGAAAAAATTATCTGGTTTATTCATGATAGACTTTGATGATTCAAAAGTAAGTGCTGATGCAAACTGTGTAAAGGAGTATAATAGATTAAGAAGAAGCTATGCTCCTCATTTAGGTCAGTATCCTGTGTTTGAAAAACGTGTTGTTTGTCGGAAAAGGAGATTTGAGAATATCTGTAATGAGGGTGTACAGAAGAGAAAACAAAAAGATAATGATGTGACTGCAAGCAAAAAGAAAAAGGACAGTGTGGAAGAGGTTGTTGGTTGTCATTTTGAAAATAGCTCTGGTGTCAACTGCTACGCAAATGTAGTGCTGAATGTTGTATTTTATCTTGAATTTTTGCAAGAGCAGATAACACTAAATCATGAAAAAAGATTCTGTTCTTTGCTGAGTCTCCTCTATGAGAAGCTGAGTAATGATAAAACTAAAATAGAAAGTGCTTCTGATGTTAGAAATCTTTTAGATGTATGTTCTGGACGTACACAGTTTACACAAAATGTCCAGCAAGATGCACAGGAATTCTTGATGTATATCCTGATGGTACTGGAAGATGAAGGGGTAGAAGTAGAAAATGTATTTGGTGTCTCTTATAAATGGGAACATTGTTGTGATAACTGTATGAACACAAGCAGTAGTAATGTTGATTCTGAAAGGTTCATATATTTACCATTACCAGAGAGTAAAACAGTGACTTTTAGTAAATTAGTTAAAGATGCTAATCACAACATGGAATGTTCTCAATGTAAATCAGACATGTTGTCAACGTTATTTTTAAAGAAATATGGACAGTATGTAATTTTAATGATGCAACGTTGTAGAGCTGATGGTTCAAAATTGGACACTTTAATAAAGAAGTTTACAGGACAACAATTATCAATATCTGGAAAAACTTTTGTTGCAGTTGCAATAATTTTTCATGATGGACCTTCTATAACTTCTGGTCATTACACAGTTTATCTTAAATGTGAAAAAGGATGGACACTGTGTAATGATTCTCAATTGATTTTCAAGCAACGCTTGCCTTATGATTTACCCAATTGTTACCTAATTTTTCTGAAACCCAAATTTTAAATACTAACATCATCATTGGAAGAAAGCATTATTAAAATTTAAAAGGATTTAAATTGGATATTTCGCTCAAAAGAGATTTTAAACTTACCATTTGGCCGTAAGGAAAGGTAAAACAAACAATTGTGGACTTCTTTGACAGATATTATTTTGGAAAATGTTCTTTTGTAACAAGGTTTACAGACGTTATTTTTTGGAAATTGTTATTCTTCTTAAAAGGTATTTTTAACATTTCTATTAAGGTATGTTTTAGTGAGGATACATTTGGGGCTTTTTTAAACAATCTTTCAGATTGTTGTTTTTTTTCCCGCTGTTAATACAATTGATTTCACTATTTTCAGTGAAAATCAAAACATTCTGAAAACAGCAAAAAAAGGGCAAAAAATTGCTTTGCTAAATATGAAAAAACATGTACTGTTTATTAAAGTGTATTGTTGAATATTAATACTTTTTTCTTTTTTTCAGAACTAGAAAGAAAATTTAGAAGATGTAATTCAGTTATCTTTGCAATTAAATAAAAACATTTAATTCTAAATTATTTATTTTGATGGTCAGGTAAGTTTAACATATCTGTATGTGTCACTGGTTTCGTTTCATGCTTCCTTTTCTTCACCTCTCCTTACTCTACTTTTCTCATTTCTCTTCTCACTGTCTCTTCCTGCTTTACTACTCTTTTGTAACTTCCTCACTCCTTCTATACTACTCCCCTACCTTTACTACCTCCATCACTAATTTTTCATCCATGTTTCTTTTTCTGTAGCCATATGTCTTAGTCTTTTTAACTGCCTTACTCCTTCTCAGTTGTTTGCTCTCTATGTCTGTATCTGTCACTCTTGGTTTGTCTGTTTTACCCTTAATTTCCTTAACATCTCTGGGGCACATTTACAAGCCACCTGCGCCACCACTACGTCACTTTTCTTGACGGACTAGTGGCGCAGGGTGCTTTTCCATATTTACAAGTAGAGGATAAGCCACTCTGTGTGTGTTTTCCTCTCCTTGTAAATACAGGCAATTCTAATGCAGCACTAAAATGAGCTATTATCTTTTTTGGGTACCTATACATAAATACTGATGCAGAGTTTAAAGTTTAATAGGAAGACTCTCTTCCCTTCATCTGTGAAATGTACACCATCTCTTTTTTAATTACTTTGCCACTCCCCTCTCTTTCTCAGGGAGTCCCTGAAGGTTTACTAAAGGTGAAAAAAATGTGTTTTTTTTTTAAAAAAGAAAACCCATTGGGTGCGCGCTGGGTGCGCGCACTCTAAAAAAAAACCCAAAGGAAATAGATTCTAAAAAACAAGTTTTTGTGTTTTGATTTTAGGTGGCTCTAAAAAGAGCCCTTGAGTTAATGTAGGGACAGAGGAAGAGAAAAACAAAAAAACAAAATAAGAAAATAAGAAAATTATGGCCTTTCGCAAAGATGCTCCTCAAATTTTCTTTGAATGAGATCAATACTGCTCTCACCCAAAGAAATAAGAGAACCACAATCCATGCAGTGTGTACTCATCCTCCCAAAACAAGGACGAATATCCAAAGGTGTGGAAGAAGGTGAAGGCACCACTGCAGAAGAAGTGCTCGCCTGAGCTGCCAAAGATGTGCTCGGCTGAGCTGCTGCAGATGTCGTCGGCTGAGCAGGTGGAGGGTTTGCTCCAGAAGCTCGACGAAAAGTCACTGGATGCATTGCCTCAACGTGCCTCGTCATAGTATGAATACTAAAAGAATACTTCTTGTTAGGATTTCCACGTGACAAGACGCGCTGACACAGTTTGCAGGTGACCTTTGGTGCATTCACCTTCTTTTGTCCCTCTGGAAAAGTGAAAAACTGCCATATGAAGGAGTCTTTCTGCTTCCTCTGCCTCTGTCTCTCAAGAGTGTCCTGTTCACTCTCAGAAGATGGCTGCTGCTCTGCCATTGTATCTCAACACACAGATTAGCTCCTTCTCCTAGGGAATCAGAACTAACAATGAAGGGGGTGGGTGTGATTTTGGAAGAATCTGGAACTAAAAGTACTTTGAACAAATGAAAAGTGATGTTTCTGGATCACATGACTTGCCATGAAGGGATTGGGTGTGGTGTTGAAACAATCTGAAACTGAAAGTAATGAAAACCAATTAAAAGTGTTGCTTTATTCATCACATACCCCGAGGTGTGCGCACCGAGCAAGCTCCCAGCGCGCACGGTGCAATTACGCATGCGCGTATGCGTGAACGTCAGCGCGCGTACTCTACGCGTATACGGAAGTGTACCGCGTGGAGTACGTACGACGCACGTAAGCATGCGTTCGCACGCATGCATACTAGGTGCGCGCTCTGAGCACGCAGTAAAACGTATGTATGCGTACGTAAATAACGTACGCCGGAATTCATAAAAAATGTACGCAAACGTACTAGGTGCGCGCTCTGAGCGCGCACCCTAAGAATTTATATATAAAAAAAAGTGGACATAACTTAATAGAAGATATTAACTATGCTGTTCAGCTTTATCTTAATTAAAACTTTAAAAAAAAAACAGCCACACCAAATTAAAGGATACAGATAATATATAAATGTATACATAGGGAAATTTTTGAAAAAGAAATATTTAATATATATAATAAAAAAATACAAAAATTAGCATTTAAAAAACCTATGAAATTAAATGAAAAAACCATAGGTTTCACACACGTTATAGTTAGGAATTAGCATTTAAAAAACCTTGCAAATTCACTGAAAAAACCAGAGGTTTCACACACGTTATAGTTAGCTGGACATTTTACTCGTAAAAAACCAATGAAATTCCCCTGTTATAGTTAGTTCAGCTAACTATAACTCGCGCGCCCGCAATCCACTGCTGATGACGTCACATATTACATCACTCATGACATGGTCAGTGACATCACTGATGACATCACTGATGACATCTCAAATGACATCACTGATGACATCACTGATGACATCATCGTTGTGATAGAGTAGCACATCTTCTCACACTCTAATATAACCTTTGATACACCGACTAAAAATTTAAGAGTTCCATTCTCAAAACCATACATACTCCAATACCAATAATTACATACCCAATTATTAACTCTTAGGTCTACATACACCTCCACTCATTCACCTGTACAGTCACTCATACTTACAGTCACTCCATACAAAACTATCATATGCATTTATACACCTATATAGACACTCACACACCACCAATCATCCATAGAGGTACTCTCACACCTAGTCAGTCATGCAAATAATCACACTCCAATTTACTCACCTAGGCAGTGAAACACACTCAAGTTCACTTACTCATAAAAATAGTATCACATTCTTACGCTCTTATAGAATCATTGATACAAGCACACACTCATCCTTACAGTCACTCTCACAATCACACACTCTCACATCTACCCACTTATATACTCTTACACGCATATATACTGCCTTTCACATATGTAGTTAGTCACAAATGTACCACTGACATATACATTCAATCCCTAACACACCCATACATTCACTCACTCAACCATACAGTCCATCACAGATGCAGTCTTAAGACCATGCACCCATAGAATCACCCACTCACTCATCTATGCATAGAGTGACACACACCCTACCCACACAAACACTCATGAACCCATACAGATACTTAGACAACCAATTACCCATATAGAGACTCATATAGCTGTTCTCAAAACCATGCAGCCACTTATACACCAACATACAGACACATACACACATTTACACAGTTTAGTCACTAGTCTGCAGTAAGATACATTTAATAACTAACTTAAAAAATCATGTTATGCACCACAGAAAATCATCCATTTACACACTTGTACACCCACTCATTCTTAAACAGGCCTTTCCCTATATATATTAAACATATTGAAATTTTTCAAAAACACATACTCACTGGATGATGTCATCAGTGATGTCATCAGTGATGTCATTTGAGATGTCATCAGTGATGTCATCAGTGATGTCACTGACCATGTCATGAGTGATGTAATATGTGACGTCATCAGCAGTGGATTGCGGGCGCACGAGTTATAGTTAGCTGAACTAACTATAACGGGGGAATTTCATTGGTTTTTTACGAGTAAAATGTCCAGCTAACTATAACGTGTGTGAAACCTCTGGTTTTTTCAGTGAATATATATATATATATATTATCTACTGGCGGTCGCCAGTAGATAGTTATAGTTAGGATCGTGTTTCCATAGGAAATCTCAAAATTCTATTTTGAATAACTTTGGCGCCAGTTGACGAATCCTCGCTAATTTTTCAAAACTAATGGGGCACTCCGCTCAGCTCCTACCCTGAAAGTCTCGGGGTGATTCGTCAAGCGGGGGCCGAGAAAAAAGGGGGGTCCCAAAACGCGTATTCCCCATGCATTTTTCCATAGGACCTTTAGACACAGCTACAGCCCGAACGGCTGAACAGAATTACTTGAAATTTGGCAGAGAGGTAGCCATAAGGTCAAGGTAGTGCCTTTTGCAGGTCTGGTGTAAATCTGTTCAGTATTTCCTGAGAAAACAGCATTTAAAAGCATATCAATATCTATACGCGCGTACCGTGCGCGCACTGAGCAAGCCCTGTGCGCGCACCCTGCCGTGCGCGAGCGTAATTCTGATTGGTTGTTACATGTCAGTAAACATTCGAATCGGTAGAAATCAGGAAGTGTCGGCCGCCATTTTGTCTGTCACACTGAAAAGGAAAGGTGGAGACCATGAATAGGGGGCAGGGTAGGGAGTTCTTGACCCCCAAGCCATTGTCAGGGGGCCACAGTAGGACCACAAAGGGCCCAAAAAAAGATTTTACTTTTTTTTAAAAACATCGCGAGGTGCGCGCACTCTACGCGCACCCGAAAAAAAACTGAAAAAAAAATAGAAATAAAAATCATGTTTAAGTGTTTAGATATTAGGTGGCTCTAAAAAGAGCCCTTGTGTTTATTGAGTGTTTTTCGGTACCTACAAGTAAGTACCGATGCAGAGTCTAAAGTTCAAGAGGAAGACTCTGTTCCCTTCATCATTGATATGTACACCGTCTCCTCTATAAATGTCTTGCATGTTGTAACGCAAGTTGTTGTGGTATATAGAACCCATACCATAGTCTCTGAGGAAAGCTGAAACAAACTTATTGACGTGCTTTCTTGCTTTGTCAATCTGCGGACAATGTTGGTTGGACCAGTTCCACTTTTGCCTTTGGCATATATTAGAATATACAAAGGTAGTTTGTGGAAAAAGTGACATCAATTGCACAAAGGTGTCCTTAACAAGCATTTCCAGACCTACCCCAGTTAAAGTGCCTAGGTCATTTCCACCACAGTGCACAATAATAAGGTTAGGCTGTGGGAGATGTAGAAAGGTTTTCACCAAAGGCATTAATTGGTGCCACTTTAACCCTCTCTGACCAATCCATTTAATGTCTACATTTAGCAAAGCAAGATCTCTCACGATACCTCTTTTTTCTGCATACTTTTCACTCCAAAAGACATAGCTGTGACCTACAATCCACACTGTGAACATCTTTCAAGGAGATGTGGATGCACTCAGGAGGTGTCTTTCAGTAGAATGGCAATATGAAAGGAAAGACAGTTGTAAAATGGAGGCATACATATTATTTTTTTTAATAAAAAGAACTCATTGGCTGTTTCAAATCATTTTACAGTTAAAACTAGGCTGTATGTGTACATTTTTAGAAGCATGTTTTGTATTGGTTCAGAAAAATGTGTTCCCACAGAACATTACTTTGGATTTGCTGTTAGGTTTGAAAAGTCAAGCACTCTTGCTCTTTGGATTTGAAACATTGTGTGGTGAACTACTGACCTCTCTGCTCACACCAGTGTTCCATGACCTGTTGCTATGGTAGCAGGCAGAAGTCATGTTGGGGGAAGGGATGATTTGGAAAAGGGGTTGAAAGTTGCAACCAATAGAAATGTGTGATTCCATTTGAAAAAATGTGGGAAGGACTGTGATTTGAAATGAACATGTATATGTGTGAAAAAAGAGAGGGAAACATTGCCATTTACTGGTTCTGCTGAGAGGAGAGAGGTGTACCGCTCTGAGATTCTGGCTCTGATAATCTGCTGTTTGAGTGCCACATTTATTTCTCAACAAATTAATTTTAAAGATGAGTTATGAGTTTGAGAGGGGAAGTATGTGGTGTATTTTGATATAAATAATAGAAATGTCATTTTTCTTTTAAAGTTGAGTTTTACATTTTGTGGTTTAGGAGATATTTAACTGTTTTGAACTTGTAAGATATTATGGATTATGTCTTCACTGTAAGTTAAGGTGTAGTGGTATCAGTGAGGAATATTTTTTTGTGCCTAGAATCACATCATGAGTCTGTCTGCACACAGGATTTGTTGTCAGAGATTTAATTTGTGTTGCTTTTGTTCTGTTAGCCTTGCACTCGCAGAAAAGGGGTAGTTTGTTAACTTATAAAGTGTGATGGTTAGCATTCAGCAGAAATCAGTTACTCACAAATGAGAGGCAAATGCAAACACATTTGAGAATAGTATGGTACATTTTCCTACTACTTTAAAAGTTGTGTTTTTCATTTTATGTTAAGGAAGATATTTAAGTGGCTTGAACATGTTATATATTATGGAGTATGTCTTCACTATAAGTTAAGGGGTACTGGTATCACCCAGGAATACTGTTTTCTACCTAGAATCACACCATGAGACAGTGAGCACACAGGAAATGTTATCAGAGATTTGATTTGTGTTGGTCTTGCTCTATTACCCTTGCACTCGCAGGAAAGGGGCAGCTTGTTTTTTGTAACACATGGTCATGGTCTCAAGGAGCTGTTAGAACATGTGCTCCTTTCTGTCTGTGTAAACTATAAGAAAAATGTGTCAGGCTGTCACAGTAATTATCACTTGCTCTACCACAGTACTAAATGTGCTTTCAAATTGCCAAAGGAAATATCGCTTTCTGCCTAGAATCACACCATGACTCTGTGTGCACACAGGAATTGTTGTCAGTGTTCCAATTTGTGTTGCTGTTGTTCTGTAAAACTTGCACATTCAGGAAAGGGCCAGCTTGTTTTCTTCAAATGTGTTGATTAGCACTCACCAGAAATCAGTATTTCAAAAATGTGAGGCAAATGCAAACATATTTGAAAATTGCATGGCAGATTTTTCATCTATTCTTGTAATGGCTGAGGTGGTTCCTACATGTTGAAAAGTCTAATTAACCCTTACCACACATGTAGTCGTATACACATGTCTGCACTCTTCATGCAGTTGTGGAAGTCTCCATGCAGATCTCTCTTGCAGCTGACAATACACAGTTTCCAGAAACACACTCTTTGCACACACGCAGCAGCTTCTCGTACACTCCCATGTATAATAGTCAGCTGTGTGTGGTGTTTTAGATAGTAGTGTGTAACGCAAACAGATTCAATGTCACCAAGTCTCATTTCCTTTGCTCTAGTCTAATCACTCACCCTGTAACACATGGTCATGGTCTCAACTGTTAGAACATGTGCTCCTTTCTGTCTGTGTAAAGTATAAGAAAAATGTGTCAGGCTGTCACAGTAATTATCACTTGCTCTACCACAGTACTAAATGTGCTTTCAAATTGCCAAAGGAAATATCGCTTTCTGCCTAGAATCACACCATGACTCTGTGTGCACACAGGAATTGTTGTCAGCGTTCCAATTTGTGTTGCTGTTGTTCTGTAAAACTTGCATATTCAGGAAAGGGCCAGCTTGTTTTCTTCAAATGTGTTGATTAGCACTCAGCAGAAATTAGTATCTCAAAAATGTGAGGCAAATGCAAACACATAGCAAACACATTCAACGTCATCAAGGCTCATTTCCTTTGCTGTAGTCTAATCACTCACCCTGTAACACATGGTCATGGTGTCAAATAGCTGTAAGGACATGTGCTCTTTTCTACTTCTCTAAAATATAAGAAAAATGTGTCAGGCTGTCACAGTAATTATCATTTGCTCCTCAACAGAAGTACATGTGCTTTCAAATTGCCAATCAAATATCGTTTTCTGCCTAGAATCACACCATTAGTCTGTGTGCACACAGGAATTATTGTCAGAGATTTAATTCATGTTTCTCCTATTTTGTAAGACTTGGACTCGTAGGAAAGGATCAGCTCAGGTGATAGGATTTGAAAAGTTGAAAAAAAAATTGAAATGAATTAAAATTACATAAAGGTATGTTTTTTTAGTTTTTTTAGTTTTTTGCAGGTATTGCTGAGCAACAGTGAAAAAATATAAAGATGTCTATAAAGTCAAGAAAAAGAAAAGAAAAGAAACAACAACTATATTTGAAGACGACTGGTAAAAAAAAAATAGGAGGCGAAGCGTGTGTTGGAAAACAGAAAAAGTCTTCTGGTAAGCAAACTAAAGAATTTTTAAAAATATCTTCCAAAAAAAAAAAATGATCGAAAGATAAATTCAAACAGTGTTTCAAGTACAAAACTACAACAGAGTCGACAGCAAAAACAAAATGCTAATATAGACTCAGAAGTTAGGAAGAGTGACTTAACACGGAAAATAGATTTTAAAAACATTCGTCGAAAAATGTTTCAGAGAAGAGTGATGTTAAATTTGCTGAAGGATGTGAAAAAATATAAGGAAAAAAACAAATTTTATAAGAAAAAGAAATTCATTGAAAGTATTGTTACCAAGGCATTAGAAATAAAAAAAACTATTCATTTTAATTTTGAACAGGATGCGTAGATTAGATAAATTAGTCAATGCAATGAAGTCACAAAGCAAAAGGAAAAGAAAAGTAAAAAAAAAAACTTTTGTAAAGTGTTCTTAGGAGAATGGAAGCATAGTTCAAGTACTGAACCATTTTTTAATGAAGAGAGTTATCTTCAAAGTAATAGTTTGTTGCATGCAGTTGACACCAATGGTAGAGCATATGAAGTTAAGGATGGGTGTGTAATGGAATAGGAGAAAATGGTTCCAAGAAATGAGGAACAAGTGATGGCTGATGAGGTTATGGGGAGACGTCCTAAAGCCCCAGTGTACACTTGGAATTGTAGTAGTATTTGTACTGTGCGTCAGGAATCTATTGATAAATTACTTGACTTTCTAAGAGAATATAGTAAAAAGAGTGTTAAACAGAAAATTAAGGTGCTTCAAAGACTAGATCCATGCAGAGTGAGAGAGAATACTGGTTTGCAAGGACATTCTCTGGCTTGTCTATCTAGGAAAGTATGTCAAAGTGTTTTTCACCATTTTAGGATGCTGGCTGTTCATCATACTGAAATGAGAAAGTTTGTGAGAACATTGTATTTTGCTAAAAGTCCAGCACTAAAGTTAAATGAGTTGAATAATGCTCTGTTCCGTGGATCTGTATCAGATGTAGTGAAGGTTACTGATGAAATTCAGTTTTGTTACTTTGGTCCAGAGCAAGAAAGTGTAGAAAATGACACAGTGATTGATGAAAATGTGGAAGAGAATGTAGAACTCACTGTTAGTAAAAATTTTGAAGATGAAATGACAAAATTTACTATTATCTCTAATGAAAGACCAAATATTACTTGTATTTGTTGCCGGAGAAGCCATTATAAAATTCAAACAAGGAATGTTGATCTCTATAAAAAAAGTGAAAATGAAGATAATTATAAGTGGAAAGATTTTGCAACATATATATTTATGTAAAATTGTTTTGATTTGGTTGAAGATCAGGGTATTTGTAAATACTGTTATAACAAGTTAGAAGAAAATAGAATGCCAGCTAGAGCTGTACATAATAATTTAGAATTGGTTGATATTCCTCCAGAACTTTCTGATTTAAATACGTATGAGTCTATACTCATTCAATGTGTCCATCCATTTCAGACCATAGTGCGTATGGAGCCAAAAACTGGTAAATTACCTCCTTCGGATTTACAAAGAGGTTTAAAAGGAAGAGTTGTCTATTTGCCATTGGATTTGAAAAAAATATGGAAACAATTGATGCAGATACTTTGGAAACTGAACCATTAGTTATTCTGGTTAATGGTGTACCTACAAAGAATAAGAAAATTTGGCAGGAGCTGGTGGATGTACGAAAAGTACAAAGAGCAAATTTGTATTTGAAAAAAAAGAATAAATGGTATTAAGCCATTTATATGGATGAAGATGAAGAAGAAATACTAGAAGACACAGGAATACCAACTGGGCAACTTGAAAAAGTGGATAAGTCAAAAGAAGAAGAAATTTATGAACATTTCAGCATACATCCTCTTCATTCTAAAGAAGTTATGGGAAACGCTATTGATCTGTTTCAGATGAAGAAAGCACAAGGAACTCCCGTAAGTGTATGGGAAGAGAGCTTGGAAGCTCGTTGTTTTCCACAGCTGTTTCCTACAGGAGAAGGAGGACGATGTGATGAACGTCCAGTACAGATTCCTGCTTCGGAGTATCGGACTACAAGATTATATGCAGAAGATCCTAGATTTTGTCAAAGTTTTCCTTATTTGTTCCATCTTTTATTTGAAAGTGACTTGTCAGCACTATCTTATGCAGTAAATCACATTTTGAAAACTGGAGTACATCTACGTAATGTGACTGCAAAGGATTTTATGAACAAAGTGCAACAGCGAGATGATCATTTGGAATCTCAATTGATCAATTTGATGGCTTGTCAGCGTGGGACTAATGAATATTGGTACCGACGCCATGGAGAATTGAAGTGTATGTTACGGAATTTAGGAACTCCTACATGGTTCCTTACCCTAAGCTGTGCTGAGTACGCTTGGGATGATCTTCTGGATTTTCTTCGAGAGGCAAATTCAAATATTGAAAACATCCAATACAAGACAGCAGGAGAATTGTGCTCATTGGATCCGGTTAATGTTTGCAGATATTTCAATCATAGATTTGAGGCTATGATGTCCTTCATCTGCAATAAAAAAAATCCACCTCTTGGAGAAGTTGTGGATTTCTTTTGGAGAAAAGAGTACCAAGCCAGAGGTGCTCCTCATATTCATATGCTGTTGTGGATCAAGGATGCTCCAAAATTTGGAACAGATTCTGATGATGCAGTTTTAAGTTTCATCGAAGGATATGCAACATGTGCTATACCTAAAAGCACAGAAGAGAAAAATTTAAAAGAGCAAGTTTTACGTTTCCAAAGTCATCGGTGTGGAAAATACTGTCGACGAAAGTACAAGAGTAAAGATAAATTCTACACAAAATGTTGATTTGGATTTCCACGACCTGTTCTTTCAAAAGGAAGAGTAAACAGTTTTATGTCAGCTGTACTATTACAAGAAAATCGCCTAAAAATACCTACAATCTAAGAAGAAAAGAAGAGTCAAAATATATAAATGACTACAACCCAGTCATTTTATCCATGTGGAATGCTAACATGGATATACAGTATGTGGCTGACAATTCTATTGCTGTTGCTCGCTATGTCACATCTTACATCACTAAATCTGAGAAAACGGAATTGAAGGAAATGTGGGAAGAGATTTCTCACGAGAAGACTGTCAGTAAGAAGCTATACAGTTTCAGTTTAAAGATGTTATCGCATCGAGAAATTGGATCCTACGAATGCTCAGATAGGTTATCATCTGCAAGTCTGTACTCAAAATCCAGAAGAATAATTTGGGCAAGTTTAGGTCTTGCAGGAATGCGAAGTCGGGTACTGAAATCTATTCGAGAAATTGAATATTTAGCAGAGTACAGACATTTTAAGAACAAACATGTTGGACACATATTATCCACAATGAAGTCATCACCTTGAGAACATGTGTCTCTATGAAGTGCTGCAGAACTTTATTTTTAAACGGAATGCCACAGAAGATATCAACAATGGAAAATATAAAGTCATTGGTGAGGAAGGATGTTTGGTGAAGCAAACAAAAGGAAGTTTGATAAATCACCGGAAGCTGAGTTGCGACACTCCTGATAAAAAGGAATTTTACTACTTGGCACTTTTGCAGCTGTTTAAACCATGGCGTTCAGAGGATGAACTACTTGGAGAATTTCAGAGCTATGAAGATTCCTTCAATGCTAGCAAAGACAGCATAGAATGCAGTACTTTCACAACTTATGTTCAAATGTTAAATGAAGAAATTGAACAGGAAGCAACAATTGCAGCTGAAGTAGCTAGAGACAGTTCTCAAGACAGTCAAAGTTCTGGGACATTCAGTCAAGATCCTCTAGGACAACCGATCGTCGAAAATGAAGTAGCAATAGCTATGAACGAAGTGGAAACAGCTATGAATCAAGCTCAGGAAGATTTAGTAGACTTAACATATTTGGAGGAGCAACTGAATGAAGAACAAAAACAAATTTATGAAGAAGTCAGACAAAAAATTGATCACGGATTACTACATGAAAATAAAGAGTGCTCATGCACATCTTTTGAACCAATGAGAATGTATGTAAGTGGACAAGCAGGAACTGGAAAAAGTTTCTTAATTAATGTAATTAGAAGCTACCTACAGAAGAAAATGGAATCCATTTTGTCTTGTGTTGTTACTGCTCCAACTGGGTTAGCAGCGTATAACATCAAAGGAGTTACCTTACATCGTTTGCTAATGTTACCAGTAGAGCATGAGAACAAAATACAGTACCACAAACTAGCAGGAGAAGCATGCTTGGAAGTTTCAAGAGTATTGAAGAAAATGAAAGTTCTCATTATTGATGAGGTTAGCATGGTATCAAACTTAATGCTTGCCTTTGTGCATTTAAGAATGCAGCAAATTCTGAAGACAGACTTTGACGTGTTATTTGGAGGAAAACACGTCATAGTTTTTGGAGATCTTTTGCAACTTACTCCAGTTAAAGGACAACCGGTATTCCATACTCTTACACATGAAGACACGAAAAAGTTGTTAGGAAGTATAGGCAATGTAAATATTTGGACATATTTTGAGTATAAGGAACTCATTACCAATATGAAGCAAGCCAATGATGAGGACTGTGCAAGTATTCTGAAAGATATAAGAATTGGACTACTCACAGAACATGGCAGAAAAGCATTACAGAGTCGATTGCTATGTAATTTGATTCCAACAGAACAAATAGTTCCAGAGAATATATACAAGAAAATTGCGGAAAAATATACTGTAATCTGCTTAATGCCAACACCACATGAATGCTCTGTATTCAATCAAGAACTTTTGAAATTGGTAAATGAAGAGATCATAAAACTGGAAGCTGTGGATAAAATAGAACATGAACGAATAACTATTATATTGACAGGCAAATTGGGTACTAAATTGGATTCTCTGGAGAAAAACATTTCAAAAACAGCTGGTTTGGAAAAGAATCTTTATGTGTGTATGATCTGTAGAGTAATTTTAAGACGCAATTTGGATGTAGAAAAAGGTTTAGTGAATGGAGCTATGGGAAGAGTTGTGGGTTTTGTTAATTACCAGAAAAAAGTTGGAATTGAATGTTTAAAAATAAAATTTGATCAGATACAAGAGGTTAAAGACATTTGTCGTTGTTCAGTTCATTTCTTGCTTGTGAAAGACTTATATGTACGTAGGAAGCAGTTTCCGTTTTCTCTAGCATATGCTGCAACTATTCACACATCTCAAGGATTAACTGTTGATAGTGCTTTTGTAAACATTGGATCTACTGTGTTTAAAGAAGGTATGGCATATGTTGCTTTGTCACGCGTGAAAAAAATATCTGGGTTATTCATGATAGACTTTGATGACTCAAAAGTTAGTGCTGATGCAAACTGTGTAAAGGAGTATAATAGATTAAGAAGAAGCTATGCTCCTCATTTAGGTCAGTATCCTGTGTTTGAAAAACGTGTTGTTTGTCGGAAAAGGAGATTTGAGAATATCTGTAATGAGGATGTACAGAAGAGAAAACAAAAAGATAGTGATGTGACTGCAAGCAAAAAGAAAAAGGACAGTGTGGGAGAGGTTGTTGGTTGTCATTTTGAAAATAGCTCTGGTGTCAACTGCTACACAAATGTAGTGCTGAATGTTGTATTTTATCTTGAAACTTTGCAAGAGCAGATAATACTAAATCATGAAAAAAGATTCTGTTCTGTGCTGAGTCTCCTTTATGAGAAGCTGAGTAATGATAAAACTAAAATAGAAAGTGCTTCTGATGTTAGAAATCTTTTTGATGTATGTTCTGGACGTACACAGTTTACACAAAATGTCCAGCAAGATGCACAGGAATTCTTGATGGTACTAGAAGATGAAGGGGTAGAAGTAGAACATTTATTTGGTGTCTCTTATAAATGGGAACATTGTTGTGATAACTGTATGAACACAAGCAATACTAATGTTGATTCTGAAAGGTTCATATATTTACCATTACCAGAGAGTAAAACAGTGACTTTTAGTAAATTAGTTAAAGATGCTAATCACAACATGGAATGTTCTAAATGTAAATCTGAAATGTTGTCAACGTTATTTTTAAAGAAATATGGACAGTATGTAATTTTAATGGTACAACGTTGTAGAGCTGATGGAACAAAATTGGAAACTTTACTAAAGAAGTTTGTTGGCAACCAATTATCCATATCTGGGAAAACTTTTTTTACAGTTGCAATAATTTTTCATGATGGTCCTTCTATAACTTCTGGTCATTACACAGTTTATCTTAAATGTGAAAAAGGATGGACACTGTGTAATGATTCTCAATTGATTTTCAAGCAACGTTTGCCTTATGATTTACCCAATTGTTACCTAATTTTTCTGAAACCCAAATTTTAAATACTAACATCATCATCGGAAGAAAGCATTATTAAAATTTAAAAGGCTTAAAATTGGATATTTCGCTCAAAAGAGATTTTAAACTTACCATTTGGCCTCAAGGAAAGGTAAAACAAACATTTGCGGACTTCTTTGACAGATATTATTTTGGAAAATGTTCTTTTGTAACAAGGTTTACAGACGTTATTTCTTGAAAATTGTTATTGTTCTTAAAAGGTATTTTTGACATTTCTATTAAGGTATGTTTTAGTGAGGATACATTTGGGGCTTTTTTAAACAATCTTTCAGATTGTTTTTTTTTTTTGCCTGCTGTTAAATGATGAATACAATTGATTTCACTATTTTCAGTGAAAATCAAAACATTCTGAAAACAGCAAAAAAAGCGCAAAAAATTGCTTTGCTAAATATGAAAAAACATGTACTGTTTAATAAAGTGAATTGTTGAATATTAATACCTTTTTTCTTTTTTTCAGAACTAGAAATAAAATTTAGAAGATGTTATTCAGTTTTCTTTGCAATTAAATAAAAACATTTAATTCTAAATAATTTACTTTGATGGTCAGGTAAGTTTAACATATCTGTATGTGTCACTGCTTTAGTTTCATGCTTCCTTTTCTTCACCTCTCCTTACTCTGCTTTTCTCATTTCTCTTCTCACTCTCTCTTTCTGCTTTACTACTCTTTTGTAACTCCCTTACTCCTTCTCTACTAGTCCCCTACCTTTACTACCTCCATCACTAATTTTTCATCCATGTTTCTTTCTCTGTATCCATATGTCTTAGTCTTTTTAACTGCCTTACTCCTTCTCAGTTGTTTGCTTTCTGTCTCTGTATCTGTCACTCTCTGTTTGTCTGTTTTACCCTTAACTTCCTTAACATCTCTGGGGCAGATTTACAAGCCACCTGCACCACCACTACATCACTTTTCTTGACGTACTAGTGGCGCAGGGTGCTCTTCCATATTTACAAGGAGAGGATAAGCCACTCTGTGTGTCTTTTCCTCTCCTTGTAAATACAGCCAATTCAAATGCAGCACTAAAATGAGCTATTATCTTTTTTGATAGGTTTAGGGTACCTATAGGTAAGTACTGATGCAGAGTTTAAAGTTTAATAGGAAGACCCTCTTCCCTTCATGTGTGAAATGTACACCATCTCTTTTTTAATTACTTTGCCACTCCCCTCTCTTTGTCAGGGAGTCCCTGAAGGTTTATTAAAGGTGAAAAAAATTATTATTTTTAAAAAAAAAAACCACATTGGGTGCGCGCAGGGTGCGTGCACCAAAAAAAAACAACAGAAAAATAGATTAAAAAAACAAGTTTTTGTGTTTTGATTTTAGGTGGCTAAAAAGAGCCCTTGAGTTAATGTAGGGACAGAGGAAGTGAAAAACGGAAAAAAAAAAAAATGATGGCCTTTCGCAAGGATGCTCCTCAAATTTTCTTTGAATGAGATCAATACAGCTCTCACCCAAAGTAATAAGAGTACCACAATCCATGCAGTGTGTACTCATCCTCCCAAAACAAGGACGAATATCCAGAGGTGTGGAAGAAGGTGAAGGCACCATCGCAGAAGAAGTGCTCGCCTGAGCTGCCGAAGATGTGCTCGGCTGGGCTACTGCAGATGTCGTTGGCTGAGCAGGTGGAGGGTTTGCTCCAGAAGCTTGACGAAAAGTCACAGGATGCATTGCCTCAACGTGCCTCATCATAGTGTGAATACTAAAAGAGTACTTCTTATTAGCATTCCCAAGTGACAAAGTGCGCTGACACAGTATGCAGGTGACCTTTGGTGCATTCACCTTCTTTTGTCCCTCAGGAAAAGTGAAAAACTGCCATATAAAGGAGTCTTTCTGCTTCCTCTGCCTCTGTCTCTCAAGAGTGTCCTGTTCACTCTCAGAAGGTGGTTGGTGCTCTGCCATTGTCTCACAAAAACAGAGTAGCTCCTTCTCCAAGGGAATCAGAACTAACAATGAGGGGGGTGGGTGTGATTTTGGAAGAATCTGGAACTGAAAGTACTTTGAACCAATGAAAAGTGATGTTTCTTGATCACATGACTTGCCATGACGGGATTGGGTGTGGTGTTGAAACAATCTGAAACTGAAAGTAATGAAAACCAATTAAAAGTGTTGTTTTATTAATCACATAACCCGAGGTGCGCGCACTGAGCAAGCTCCGAGCGTGCACGGTGCAATTACGCATGCGCCAACGCATACGCGCACATGCGCATAAGTATTATGCGCGTACGTAACGCGCATACGCAGCACGCGCGCATGTGTAACGTCAGCGCGCGTACTCTACGCGTATACGGAAGTGTACCACGTGGAGCACGTACGACGCACGCATGCGTACGTACGCATGCGTGCTGGGTGCGCGCTGCGAGCGGGCACTAAAACGTATGTATGCGTACGTAGATAACGTACGCCTGCATACATGAAAAACGTACTAGGTGCGCGCTCTGAGCGCGCACCCTAAGAATTAAAAAAAAAAAAAAGTGGACATAACTTAATAGAAGATTTTAACTATGCTGTTCAACTTTATCTAAATTCAAAGTAAAAAAAAAATGAGCCACACCAAATTAAAGGATACAGATAATTTATAAATGAATACATAGGGAAATTTTTGAAAAAGAAATATATAAAAAATATAATTAAAAAATAAAAAATTAGCATTTAAAAAACCTTTGAAATTCAATGAAAAAACCATAGGTTTCACACACGTTATAGTTAGGAATTTCCATTTAAAAAACCTTGCAAATTCACTGAAAAAACCATAGGTTTCACACACGTTATAGTTAGGAATTAGCATTTAAAAAACCTTGCAAATTCACTTAGAAAACCATAGGTTTCACACATGTTATAGTTAGCTGGTCATTTTACTCGTAAAAAACAATGAAATTCCCCCGTTATAGTTAGTTCAGCTAACTATAACTCGCGCGCCCGCAACCCACTGCTGATGACGTCACATATTACATCACTCATGACATGGTCATTGACATCACTGATGACATCACTGATGACATCTCAAATGACATCACTGATGACATCACTGATGACATCATCCAGTGAGTATGTGTTTTTGAAAAATGTCAATATGTTTAATATATATAGGGAAAGGCATGTTTAAGAATGAGTGGGTGTACAAGTGTGTAAATGGATGATTTTCTGTGGTGCATAACATGATTCTTTAAGTTAGTCATTAAATGTATCTTACTGCAGACTAGTGACTAAACTGTGTAAATGTGTCTGTATGTTGGTGTATAAGTGGCTGCATGGTTTTGAGAAAAGCTAAATGAGTCTCTATATGGGTAATTGATTGGTTGTCTAAGTATCTGTATGGGTTCATGAGTGTTTGTGTGGGTAGGGTGTGTGTCACTCTATGCATAGATGTGTGAGTGGGTGATTCTATGGGTGCATGGTTTTAAGACTGCATCTGTGATGGACTGTATGGTTGAGTGAGTGAATGTATGGGTGTGTTAGGGATTGAATGTATATGTCAGTGGTACATTTGTGACTAACTACATATGTGAAAGGCAGTATATATGCGTGTAAGAGTATATAAGTGGGTAGATGTGAGAGTGTGTGATTGTGAGAGTGACTGTATGGATGAGTGTGTGCTTGTATCAATGATTCTATAAGAGCGTAAGAATGTGATACTATTTTTATGAGTAAGTGAACTTGAGTGTGTTTCACTGCCTAGGTGAGTAAATTGGAGTGTGATTATTTGCATGACTGACTAGGTGTGAGAGTACCTCTATGGATGTTTGGTGGTGTGTGAGTGTCTATATAGGTGTATAAATGCATATGATAGTTTTGTATTGAGTGACTGTAAGTATGAGTGACAGTACAGGTGAATGAGTGGAGGTGTATGTAGATCTAAGAGTTAATAATTGGGTATGTAGTTATTGGTATTGGAGTATGTATGGTTTTGAGAATGGAACTCTTACATTTTTAGTCGGTGTATCAAAGGTTATATTAGAGTGTGAGAAGATGTGCTACTCTATCACAAGGATGATGTCACCACACAGAGCTGACTATTATGCATGGGAGTGTAGGAGAAGCTGCTGCGTGTGTGCAAAGAGTGTGTTTCTGGAGACTGTGTATTGTCAGCTGCAAGAGAGATCTGCATGGAGACTCCCACAACTGTATGAAGAGTACAGACATGTGTGTAAGAGTACATGTGTGGTAAGGGTTAAGTGGAGTTTTCAACATGTAGGAACCACCTCAGCCATTGCAAGAATTGATGAAAAATCTACCATGCTATTTTCAAATGTGTTTGCATTTGCCTCACATTTTTGAGATACTGATTTCTGCTGAGTGCTAACCAACACATTGGAAGAAAACAAGCTGGGCCTTTCCTGAATGTGCAAGTTTTACAGAACAACAGCAACACAAATTAAAACGCTGACAACAATTCCTGTGTGCAGACAGACTCATGGTCTGATTCTAGGCAGAAAGTGATATTTCCTTTGGCAATTTGAAAGCACATTTACTACTGGGGTAGAGCAAGTGATAATTACTGTAACAGCCTGACACATGTTCCTTCTAGTTTAGACAGGCAGAAAAGAGCACATGTCCTAACAGCTCCTTGAGACCATGACCATGTGTTAGAGGGTGAGTGATTAGACTAGAGCAAAGGAAATGAGCCTTGGTGACGTTGAATCTGTTTGCGTTACACACTGCTATCTGAAACACCACACAGAGCTGACTATTACGCATGGGAGTGTAGCAGAAGCTGCTGCGTGTGTGCAAAGAGTGTGTTTCTGGAGTCTGTGTATTTTCAGCTGCAAGAGAGATCTGCATGGAGACTCCCACAACTGTATGAAGAGTACAGCCATGTGTGTAAGAGTACATGTGTGGTAAGGGTTAATTGGAGTTTTCAACATGTAGAAACCACCTCAGCCATTGCAAGAATTGATGAAAAATCTACCATGCTATTTTCAAATGTGTTTGCATTTGCCTCACATTTTTGTGATACTGATTTCTACTGAGTGCTAACCAACACATTTTTAGAAAATTTGCTGGGCCTTTCCTGAATGTGAAAGTTTTACAGAACAACAGCAACACAAATTAAAACGCTGACAACAATTCCTGTGTGCACACAGACTCATGGTCTGATTCTAGGCAGAAAGCGATATTTCCTTTGGCAATTTGAAAGCACATTTACTACTGGGGTAGAGCAAGTGATAATTACTGTAACAGCCTGACACATGTTCCTTCTACTTTAGACAGGCAGAAAGGAGCACATGTCCTAACAGCTCCTAGAGGCCATCGCCATGTGTTACAAAAAACAAGCTGCCCCTTTCCTGCGAGTGCAAGAGTAATAGAGCAAGACCAACCCGAATCAAATCTCTGTTTACATTTCCTGTGTGCTCACTGTCTCATGGTATGATTCTAGGTAGAAAACAGTATTCCTGGGTCATACCAGTACACATTAAATTATAATAAAGACATACTCCATAATATATAACATGTTCAAGCCACTTAAATATCTTCCTTAACATAAAATGTAAAACACAACTTTTAAAGTGGTAGGAAAATGTACCATACTATTTTCAAATGTGTTTGCATTTGCCTCTCATTGGTCAGTAAATGATTTCTGCTGAATGCTAACCATCACACTTTAAGATAACAAACTGCCCCTTTTCTGCGAGTGCAAGGCTAACAGAACAAAAGCGACACAAATTAAATCTCTGTCAACAAATCCTGTGTGCAGACAGACTCATGATGTGATTCTAGGCACAAAACAATATTAATCACTGATACCACTACACCTTAACTTACAGTGAAGACATACTCCATAATATCTTACAAGTTCAAGATAGTTAAATATCTTTTAAACCACAAAATGTAAAACACAACTTTAAAACAAGAATGACAATTCTATTATTTATATCAAAATACACCACATACTTCCCCTCTCAAACTCATAACTCACCTTTAAAATTAATTAGTTGAGAAAGAAATGTGGCACTCAAACAGCAGATTATCAGAGCCAGAATCTCAGAGCTGTACACCTCTCTCCTCTCTCCACAACCAGTAAATGGCAATTTTTCCCTCTCTTTTTTCCCACATATACATGTTAATGTAAAATCACAGTCCTTCCCACATTTTTTCAAATGGAATCACACATTTCTATTGGTTGCAACTTTCAACCCCTTGCAAATCATCCCTTCCCCCAACATGACTTCTGCCTGCTACCATAGCAACAGCTCATGGAACACAGGTGTGAGCAGAGAGGTCAGAAGTTCAGCAGACAATGTTTCAAATCCAAAGAGCAAGAGTGCTTGACTTTTCAAACCTAACAGCAAATCCAAAGTAATGTTCAGTGGGAACACATTTTTCTGAACCAATCCAAAACATGCTTTTAAAAATGTAAACATACAGCCTAGTTTGTAGTGTAGAATAGTTTGAAACAGCCAATGAGTTCTTTTTATTAAAAAAAGTATGTATGCCTCCATTTTCAACTGTCTTTCTTTTCATATTGCCATTCTACTGAAAGACACCTGATGAGTGCATCCTGTTCTCCTTGAAAGATGTTCACAGTGTGGATTGTAGGTCATAGCTATGTCTTCTGGAGTGAAAAATTTGCAGAAAAAAGAGGTATGGTGAGAGACCTTGCTTTGCCAAATGTAGACATTAAAAGGATTGGTCAGAGAGGGTTAAAGTGGCACCAATTAATGCCTTTGGTGAAAACCTTTCTACATCTCCCACAGCCTAACCTTATTATTGTGCACTGTGGTGGAAATGACCTAGGCACTTTAAATGGGGTTGGTCTGGAAATGCTTATTAAGGACACCTTTGTGCAATTGATGTCACTTTTTCCACAAACTGCCTTTGTATATTCTAATATATGCCAGAGGCAAAAGTGGAACTGGTCCAACCAATTTTGTCCGCAGATTGACAAAGCAAGAAAGCACGTCAATAAGTCTGTTTCTGCTTTCCTCAGCGACTATGGTATGGGTTCTATATACCACAACAACTTGCGTTACAACATGCAAGACATTTATAGAGGAGACGGTGTACATTTCAATGATGAAGGGAACAGAGTCTTCCTCTTGAACTTTAGACTCTGCATCGGTACTTACTTGTAGGTACCAAAAAACACTCAATGAACACAAGGGCTCTTTTTAGAGCCACTTAATATCTAAACACTTAAAAGTGATTTTTGTTTCAATTTTTTTAAAGGCTTTTTTTTGGGTGCGCGCTCAGTGCGCGCACCTCGTGATGTTTTTAAGGTTTTTTCGGGTACGCGTAGAGTGCGCGCACCTCGCGATGTTTTAAAAAAAATTAAAATCTTTTTTTTTGCCCTTCGTGGTCCTACTGTGCCCCCCTGACAATGGCTAGGGGGTCTAGAACTCCCTACCCTGCCCCCTGTTCACGGTCTCCACCTTTCCTTTTTAGTGCGACAGACAAAATGGCGGCCGACACTTCCTGATTTCGACCGATTCGAATGTTTACTGACATGTAACAACCAATCACAATTACGCTCGCGCACGGCAGGGTGCGCGCACAGGGCTTGCTCAGTGCGCGCACGCTGCGCGCGTATAGATATTGATATGCTTTTAAATGCTATTTTCTCAGGAAATACTGAACAGTGCCATTAGGAACTGCATGAAGCGTACAGACATGTGTGTAAGAGTACATGTGTGGTAAGGGTTAATTGGAGTTTTCAACATGTAGAAACCACCTCAGCCATTGCAAGAATTGATGAAAAATCTACCATGCTATTTTCAAATGTGTTTGCATTTGCCTCACATTTTTGTGATACTGATTTCTGCTGAGTGCTGAGTTATGTCCACTTTTTTTTTTTATATAAATTCTTAGGGTGCGCGCTCAGAGCCTAATGTGAGTGCAAGTTTTACAGAACAACAGCAACACAAATTAAAACGCTGACAACAATTCCTGTGTGCACACAGACTCATGGTCTGATTCTAGGCAGAAAGCGATATTTCCTTTGGCAATTTGAAAGCACATTTACTACTGGGGTAGAGCAAGTGATAATTACTGTGGACATAACTTAATAGAAGATATTAACTATGCTGTTCAACTTTATCTTAATTAAAACTTTTAAAAAAAATGAGCCACACCAAATTAAAGGATACTGATAATATATAAATGTATACATAGGGAAATTTTTGAAAAAGAAATATTTAATAAATATAATTAAAAAATACAAAAATTAGGATTTAAAAAACCTTTGAAATTCAATGAAAAAACCATAGGTTTCACACATGTTATAGTTAGGAATTAGCATTTAAAAAACCTTGCAAATTCACTGAAAAAACCGGAGGTTTCACACACGTTATAGTTAGCTGGACATTTTACTCGTAAAAAACCAATGAAATTCCCCCGTTATAGTTAGTTCAGCTAACTATAACTCGCGCGCCTGCAATCCACTGCTGATGACGTCACATATTACATCACTCATGACATGGTCAGTGACATCACTGATGACATCTCAAATGACATCACTGATGACATCACTGATGACATCATCCAGTGAGTATGTGTTTTTGAAAAATTTCAATATGTTTAATATATATAGGGAAAGGCCTGTTTAAGAATGAGTGGGTGTACAAGTGTGTAAATGGATGATTTTCTGTGTTGCATAACATGATTCTTTAAGTTAGTCATTAAATGTATCTTACTGCAGACTAGTGACTAAACTGTGTAAATGTGTGTATGTGTCTGTATGTTGGTGTATAAGTGGCTGCATGGTTTTGAGAACAGCTATATGAGTCTCTCTATGGGTAATTGATTGGTTGTCTAAGTATCTGTATGGGTTCATGAGTGTGTGTGTGGGTAGGGTGTGTGTCACTCTATGCATAGATGTGTGAGTGGGTGATTCTGTGGGTGCATGGTTTTAAGACTGCATCTGTGATGGACTGTATGGTTGAGTGAGTGAATGTATGGGTGTGTTAGGGATTGAATGTATATGTCAGTGGTACATTTGTGACTAACTACATATGTGAAAGGCAGTATATATGCGTGTAAGAGTATATAAGTGGGTAGATGTGAGAGTGTGTGATTGTGAAAGTGACTGTATGGATGAGTGTGTGCTTGTATCAATGATTCTATAAGAGCGTAAGAATGTGATACTATTTTTATGAGTAAGTGAACTTGAGTGTGTTTCACTGCCTAGGTGAGTAAATTGGAGTGTGATTATTTGCATGACTGACTAGGTGTGAGAGTACCTCTATGGATGTTTGGTGGTGTGTGAGTGTCTATATAGGTGTATAAATGCATATGATAGTTTTGTATGGAGTGACTGTAAGTATGAGTGACTGTACAGGTGAATGAGTGGAGGTGTATGTAGACCTAAGAGTTAATAATTGGGTATGTAGTTATTGGTATTGGAGTATGTATGGTTTTGAGAATGGAACTCTTACATTTTTAGTCGGTGTATCAAAGGTTATATTAGAGTGTGAGAAGATGTGCTACTCTATCACAAGGATGATGTCACCACACAGAGCTGACTATTACGCATGGGAGTGTAGGAGAAGCTGCTGCGTGTGTGCAAAGATTGTGTTTCTGGAGACTGTGTATTGTCAGCTGCAAGAGAGATCTGCATGGAGACTCCCACAACTGCATGAAGAGTACAGACATGTGTGTAAGAGTACATGTGTGGTAAGGGTTAATTGGAGTTTTCAACATGTAGGAACCACCTCAGCCATTGCAAGAATTGATGAAAAATCTACCATGCTATTTTCAAATGTGTTTGCATTTGCCTCACATTTTTGAGATACTGATTTCTGCTGAGTGCTAACCAACACATTGGAAGAAAACAAGCTGGGCCTTTCCTGAATGTGCAAGTTTTACAGAACAACAGCAACACAAATTAAAACGCTGACAACAATTCCTGTGTGCACACAGACTCATGGTCTGATTCTAGGCAGAAAGCGATATTTCCTTTGGCAATTTGAAAGCACATTTACTACTGGGGTAGAGCAAGTGATAATTACTGTAACAGCCTGACACATGTTCCTTCTACTGTAGACAGGCAGAAAGGAGCACATGTCCTAACAGCTCCTTGAGACCATGACCATGTGTTAGAGGGTGAGTGATTAGACTAGAGCAAAGGAAATGAGCCTTGGTGACGTTGAATCTGTTTGCGTTATACACTGCTATCTGAAACACCACACAGAGCTGACTATTACGCATGGGAGTGTAGCAGAAGCTGCTGCGTGTGTGCAAAGAGTGTGTTTCTGGAGGCTGTGTATTGTCAGCTGCAAGAGAGATCTGCATGGAGACTCCCACAACTGCATGAAGAGTACAGACATGTGTGTAAGAGTACATGTGTGGTAAGGGTTAATTGGAGTTTTCAACATGTAGAAACCACCTCAGCCATTGCAAGAATTGATGAAAAATCTACCATGCTATTTTCAAATGTGTTTGCATTTGCCTCACATTTTTGTGATACTGATTTCTGCTGAGTGCTGAGTTATGTCCACTTTTTTTTTTTATATAAATTCTTAGGGTGCGCGCTCAGAGCCTAATGTGAGTGCAAGTTTTACAGAACAACAGCAACACAAATTAAAACGCTGACAACAATTCCTGTGTGCACACAGACTCATGGTCTGATTCTAGGCAGAAAGCGATATTTCCTTTGGCAATTTGAAAGCACATTTACTACTGGGGTAGAGCAAGTGATAATTACTGTAACAGCCTGACACATGTTCCTTCTACTTTAGACAGGCAGAAAGGAGCACATGTCCTAACAGCTCCTTGAGGCCATCGCCATGTGTTACAAAAAACAAGCTGCCCCTTTCCTGCGAGTGCAAGAGTAATAGAGCAAGACCAACCCGAATCAAATCTCTGTTTACATTTCCTGTGTGCTCACTGTCTCATGGTATGATTCTAGGTAGAAAACAGTATTCCTGGGTCATACCAGTACACATTAAATTATAATAAAGACATACTCCATAACATATAACATGTTCAAGCCACTTAAATATCTTCCTTAACATAAAATGTAAAACACAACTTTTAAAGTGGTAGGAAAATGTACCATACTATTTTCAAATGTGTTTGCATTTGCCTCTCATTGGTCAGTAAATGATTTCTGCTGAATGCTAACCATCACACTTTAAGTTAACTAACTGCCCCTTTTCTGCGAGTGCAAGGCTAACAGAACAAAAGCGACACGAATTAAATCTCTGTCAACAAATCCTGTGTGCAGACAGACTCATGATGTGATTCTAGGCACAAAACAATATTACTCACTGATACCACTACACCTTAACTTACAGTGAAGACATACTCCATAATATCTTACAAGTTCAAGATAGTTAAATATCTTCTAAACCACAAAATGTAAAACACAACTTTAAAACAAGAATGACAATTCTATTATTTATATCAAAATACACCACATACTTCCCCTCTCAAACTCATAACTCACCTTTAAAATTAATTAGTTGAGAAAGAAATGTGGCACTCAAACAGCAGATTATCAGAGCCAGAATCTCAGAGCTGTACACCTCTCTCCTCTCTCCACAACCAGTAAATGGCAATTTTTCCCTCTCTTTTTTCCCACATATACATGTTAATGTAAAATCACAGTCCTTCCCACATTTTTTCAAATGGAATCACACATTTCTATTGGTTGCAACTTTCAACCCCTTTGCAAATCATCCCTTCCCCCAACATGACTTCTGCCTGCTACCATAGCAACAGCTCATGGAACACAGGTGTGAGCAAAGAGGTCAGAAGTTCAGCAGACAATGTTTCAAATCCAAAGAGCAAGAGTGCTTGACTTTTCAAACCTAACAGCAAATCCAAAGTAATGTTCAGTGGGAACACATTTTTCTGAACCAATCCAAAACATGCTTTTAAAAATGTAAACATACAGCCTAGTTTGTAGTGTAGAATGGTTTGAAACAGCCAATGAGTTCTTTTTATTAAAAAAAGTATGTATGCCTCCATTTTTCAACTGTCTTTCTTTTCATATTGCCATTCTACTGAGTGCATCCTGTTCTCCTTGAAAGATGTTCACAGTGTGGATTGTAGGTCATAGCTATGTCTTCTGGAGTGAAAAATTTGCAGAAAAAAGAGGTATGGTGAGAGACCTTGCTTTGCCAAATGTAGACATTAAAAGGATTGGTCAGAGAGGGTTAAAGTGGCACCAATTAATGCCTTTGGTGAAAACCTTTCTACATCTCCCACAGCCTAACCTTATTATTGTGCACTGTGGTGGAAATGACCTAGGCACTTTAACTGGGGTAGGTCTGGAAATGCTTATTAAGGACACCTTTGTGCAATTGATGTCACTTTTTCCACAAACTGCCGTTGTATATTCTAATATATGCCAAAGGCAAAAGTGGAACTGGTCCAACCAATTTTGTCCGCAGATTGACAAAGCAAGAAAGCACGTCAATAAGTCTGTTTCTGCTTTCCTCAGAGACTATGGTATGGGTTCTATATACCACAACAACTTGCGTTACAACATGCAAGACATTTATAGAGGAGACGGTGTACATTTCAATGATGAAGGGAACAGAGTCTTCCTCTTGAACTTTAGACTCTGCATCGGTACTTACTTGTAGGTACCAAAAAACACTCAATGAAAACAAGGGCTCTTTTTAGAGCCACCTAATATCTAAACACTTAAAAGTGATTTTTATTTCTATTTTTTTTTAAGGCTTTTTTTTTGGGTGCGCGCTCAGTGCGCGCACCTCGTGATGTTTTTAAGGTTTTTTCGGGTACGCGTAGAGTGCGCGCACCTCGCGATGTTTTTAAAAAAATTAAAATCAGTTTTTTTGGCCTTCGTGGTCCTACTGTGCCCCCCTGACAATGGCTAGGGGGTCTAGAACTCCCTACCCTGCCCCCTGTTCACGGTCTCCACCTTTCCTTTTTAGTGCGACAGACAAAATGGCGGCCGACACTTCCTGATTTCGACCGATTCGAATGTTTACTGACATGTAACAACCAATCACAATTACGCTCGCGCACGGCAGGGTGCGCACAGGGCTTGCTCAGTACGCGCATGCTGCATGCGTATAGATATTGATATGCTTTTAAATGCTATTTTCTCAGGAAATACTGAACAGATTTACACCAGACCTTCAAAAGGCACTTCCTTGACCTTATGGCTACCTCTCTGCCAAATTTCACGTAATTCTGTTCAGCCGTTCGGGCTGTAGCTGTGTCTAAAGGTCCTATGGAAAAATGCATGGGGAAAACGTGTTTTGGGACCCCCCTTTTTTCTCAGCCCCTGCTTGACGAATCACCCTGAGACTTGCAGGGTAGGAGCTGAACGGAGCGCCCCATTAGTTTTGAAAATTGTGCGAAGATTCGTCAACCGGCGCCAAAGTTGTTCAAAATAGAATTTTGAGATTTCCTATGGAAACACGGTCCTAACTATAACTATCTACTGGCGACCGCCAGTAGATAATATATATATATATATATATATATATAGATATATATAGGTTTACGCACCGCTTGCAGGTTTTCAAAACACATAAATAAAAGGCATTGTCATTTACAATGCCAATAGCTCAAACTCTCGCAAAGGCGAGACCTATTGCATTGCAAATGCTTGTTTCTTATTGTAGTACTGAAATTCATGCAAGCTATATTTGATGTTGTGGTGATTTGAAACTGTGGTGCTGGCAAATTAATGCAACTGCATTTTGTCTGAATATTGCGTTTTGTCAATGTCTCAGTGTGTTGTGTGATGGTCTTGCTATTTTCACATTCATTATTTCATTTCACAGTAAAGTTTGCTATTTGCTGCCAAATTTCATGATGTTTTAACAATTGCACTTTCTTCTAGGTTGTGACCCTTCATATGCATTGCTATTTGTGTTTGTGAAATGTACATATTGATGCATCTGTAAATAGCTTTGAGCTCATAGTACGAAGTTAGAACCAGCAATCTCAGTGTATAATATTTCCCCACAACCAGGGTAGAACAAAACAATTCTGAAAAAAACAGACAAACTAGGGTACATCTGTGCCTTAAGAAATACACAAAATATCATGGAGTCGCCACTAAAACACATGCAAACCAGGTCCCCCACACAGGCTAAAACACTTAACAAGTATTGCCACGAATCGCACGCACACACTAAGGCACACATGTTTCTCTGGCCATAGGAGGAAACCTTCGACCCTAACATAATCGAACACATGAGGACACATATGGACCAAATAGGCAGAAGGAGGACAGGAGAGAGACCCTATTAGAGATGTGGGCCAACTTCTAGGAGGCCCAGACCCATAATCATATCCCACAAACAATTAGCAAAGCGCCTGCATCTCCAGTGCCATATGCAGGTATGGAGGTGCTCTCTCCAAGGCCTGCTATCCCCACATTAGGATACACCAACCCGTCAGTTGAGGGAGCTGGAGGGTCCCCTACCGATCAACGAACTGTTAGGTCTAGGCATGGGAGTCTAACAGGCCAGCAGGCCCTAGCAGTCCCAGCACCACCCCAGTCAAGTGCTAGAGTTCCCTGGAGTTCGTCCCCCTCCATCTATTCTGTTTGGTGCATTGACCCCACCTGCTTGAAGAACACGCACTCCCACCAGGTCAATACTCGAGTTACAACAGTACTGAACAGTGATACAACTAGCGAGCGGGGCGCAGTCCCCCAGGAGCCGATGGCAAAAATGAGGCTACAGGGTTGACCCAGCTGACCAAAGGAGAAAATAGGAAATCTATGCCAGAAGCAGAAAGTGACATCCACAAACACACACACCCTACTGTCCACCCTGGACTAATCAGAGGAAGAGCCAACAGTCACGGTACTCATGTACAACACACCTTACAGTTTTCTAATAGATACAGGGGTGACATGGTCATACCTGAGGGAAGGGATAGTTTCCTAATCAAGAAATACCGCAGTTATACAAGGGTTTTTGGTCATGGTGACCTAGATCCCGTTCATGGAACCCCTAGAGGTAGAGGTTGGGGGGAATAGTGTGAGGGAACAGTTTCACTTTCACTTATCCCCAGCTAACATACTAGAGTGAGACCTGATGACCAAGCTCAAAACGTACATCCTGTTAACAATGACGAAAGTATAGCCACCTCCGCCCTAGGATCTTCTTCTCTAAAGCCTGTGCCATTAAAA
Organism: Triturus cristatus; assembly: GCF_964204655.1. Lineage (NCBI taxonomy): Eukaryota > Metazoa > Chordata > Amphibia > Caudata > Salamandridae > Triturus > Triturus cristatus. The sequence continues at coordinate 574,588,572 of NC_140595.1, read as the reverse complement.
CCCTTCCACATCATATGTACAGAACAATATCCACCAACCAGACTCCCTATGCTGAGGCTGTCCTAGAATTAATTGTTTGAGTTGTGCGCACTTGCTCAGCAATGGACATGTCATGCAGCTCACCTCTCAGCCCAGACAGGTAAAAAGACAAAGATAGCCAATAGGATATGAAAGGTGGAAGGAAGTCTGAACTGCACCATGCATATGACTGCTGGGTCCCCCAAGGCAAGGTGAGGAGCAAGGATAAGGCCCACAGGGGGCAATGGCAGTAACAATCAGAACACACGTGCCTCTAGGACCTCTGAATTTAGCCCCTGCTGTCACCTTAGCATCTCTGTGTGCTGAGAAGTGGTGCAGACGAGGCTGCCTGGCATTTATGTGTTACATTCCCCATGCCTAATGCCCCTCTTCCACTGTCAGATAAGGTACTCAAATGTGTAGCCACCGGACGAAATACGGCACATAAGGTAAATAGAAAACCACCATAGAAAGTGTCTGTGATGACCAAGCAGGGAGGAACGCTGTGCATGAGATGGGCAGGCAGTCACACATATCCCCCACTCAGCAACCTACAAGGAGCATTCCACCACAAAACCCCAAAGGATTTCAACATAATTATAACAAAAGAGGCCAGGGTAGTGAAGACATCATCATCTCCACCGCACAAGATCCAATATTTTGCAGGGCACTGCACAACGCCGAATCAGTCGGGAGGGAAGGTCCATCAGAATAAACAACTATCCCAGTCCATCACCCTCATTAGACAAGTTCAAACAAGTACTTGACCTCAGACTCATGCAGCAATGTTTTTTCCTCCCTTCTCCCTCGAAATCTTCCTAGTATCCAAAGCCTGTTGGCTGGGTCATGCCTATTCTAGAATAAAGAAAGAAGTGTGCCACCAGTTAGCGGTCTCTGGCTACAGCTGGGAACTACAGGTCCAAATACCCAAGAAAAGACGTGGTCCGAAGGAGAGGAGGTGCAGAGGAAAGGGAGACTTCAAACATCCATCACAGCTCTGTGCAAGACTAGAACTCAAGAATGTGCTCACCCCCTTATCAGGCCTAGCAGTCAGCCAACACACCAGGCCTCACACACAACAACTTAAAGAAACAGTAAGCCCAATCTCAGACACCACAATATCAAAAACACACAGAGGCCACAGGGCAGCTCTCTGATCCCCTCCAGCTCACGACAACTGAGATAGCAGGTCATGTGACCTCCGGGGATTTCCCCAAAAGACTGATAAAAGAAATCCAAAAGCTAGCCCAAAAGGACATTTCTAGAAAAAGGGCATAGTCAAGACACCTGGCGCCACTAGGGAGGGTTAAGTTGCGGGCCAGGATTAGAGGGGTTTACATGTGACCTCAGGGCACACTGCGATGGCCAATAGCATTTAATTGCAACATGCCCCCTCTTTATACAACGCCCCACGCACGTGCAGGTCAAAAGACACGACTTGCACCAGTAGCAGCCCCTATGTACAACTTGGAGAGTAGGGCTGGCGACGTCCATGTAAACCTAGCTAAAATTTATACCATCCCATGTTCACTAGATTATCCTGTAAAAATCTTGCACAAGTCTAACTCCTAGCTAGGTACTGAGAGGGGAAGGCCCAACAAACCATAAAAAATTAATGTGTCCTATGAACCATAACACACTTTTAAAAATATGATACCCCGACTGAGGCCACCTTCCAGTGTCTCACTAAAAATGGTGTGAATAAAGGGGGAAAAAGGCAGACTACTCAAAAGGGAAGCACAGGAACCCCGAAGAAAAATGATGGTACATACAATAACGCAGTTTTTTAAACTAACCAAGTGAACGTAGCTCTTATTCAACAGGTTAGCAATCGAACATCCATGTGCACCACCTTTTTCAGTGGCCACATCAGCATCTCAAAAGGGTCTACAGTGTGCGAATTAGGAACTATGAAGTGTACAGTTAACTTTTTGCCTCAAACTTTGTTGACTAAAGAGAACTCCTAATAACCACTGGATTACAGGCATCTCCCCGACTTGCAATGTTCAATAAGTTATGTATTGTTGCACTTCGAGGTACCCTCTTTTTACTATAAGTGTTTTAGCATCCATTCATCACCAAAGCACTGTCCAGTCTGATGGAGTCTACCCCAAACATATCACCACGCTTGCATAGGGACCTCTCCCACATCACTTATAATTACACCGAACTCAAAACTAGCATTCCACGTGCACTACTCAGCGTCCTCTTATACAACACAAGGTATCACTACAGCACATGACTGGCATTAGCTCCAAGACCATAGCCAGGTCATGTTATGGCCGTCCACTGATACCACATGCAGTAGGCACAGACAGGCTAGTCTCAAGAGGTAGCCCCTGAAAAAAGCAAAAAGCCTTCTCCACCTCTACCTATGTTGGATTCAGGCCAAGATACAACCCAAGAGAGTAGAACCCAGTAGAGTAGTAGTGAGTCAGACCTGATACAAGACCAATCCCACAGCATTGCTATTTTTCACCAAGCCTAGCACAACATTCAAACTGAGGTAGATAGGATACGCAGGAGGAGCACCATATGGGAGGATACAGTTTGGCCCCAAGACATTCCAGAGAAGAGATTCTTGGAGGTAGCAAAACCGCCCCATCAGTGCACAAACACATCCATTCCCACTTCCATCTGTGGTCCCAGTGTGGCCCTTAGTATATATGGGGCTGTCTTCTTTAATAACAAATGGACAACAGACATGGAGTTCCAGTGTAGGGCCATGCGCCTCAATGATAAAGGGAAACGAGTCTCGTATGGGAGGGTTGAACTACTGCATAGACACCTCATGCCAGGAAATCTGGGATACTGAGGTGAATAGATATATGTGGTTAGAGGGAAAGTGGTAACCCCTAATTGTATGCAAACTTACACTGTATTCCTTGTGTTTCAGAGGTAAAGGAACCATTCCATGGGAACAAATTAAAACTGTGGCACAATACGGCACACTACAGACGAGCAATGGGGCCTCTCCATGTTGATAGATACTTACTGGCAATGCAACGAGGTTACCTACACTCAGCTCATCCCCAGATGACGTGCCTCTGCTACCTCCTCACCATACACACCCTGACCCTGGTCATTCCCGGCGAAGATCTGCCAGGGTTACACCAACATCCGCTAAAGAAGAAGATGACTGATGCATGAGGCTGGAGAAAAAAGTACTGCTGAGTATTTTGGCTGGGCTATTACAAGGACATTCTGGAAGTATTCAGATTGTTTTCCGACACACAAATAAACACAGAGGGATTTATACTCTTCTTCACAATTACAAAGAACCAGGTGGGAAATGCTCAAGATGATGAACAGCACTGAGCTCGGCCTTAATACAATCAAGGAAGAACTAAGAGCCATCTACCTCATGGTTATACAGCAACTGTATGTGTTGGAATTAATGACCGCATAGGAAGGAGGGGTGTGTGCCAAGATCAGAGCGTCCTGCTTCATGTTTATCCCAGGCAATGATGTAGCCAACAGGACTTTAACTCTTGCCTTCCAAGTATTGCACCACTTACAAAGAGACATATGTGAGGAGGGAGTTACCCCTGAGCAGAAATGGTACATGAATTGGTTTCCTGGCTCCCATGAGTCCCGCCAAGATCTGAATCATGCCCTTAGTGTTACTATTGCTGCTGGTGAGTGAAACCCAATCCACTGGCTGCCCTAGTCTTGTGGGTATCCTAAAAATAAAAATCCTGACCTCAGCTGGCAAGTCCCAAAATATGGACCCCTGCCATTTCTAAACGAACAGGCTTGGCTGTCGGAACGTGGAATGGGACCAGATGGGGCCCCTAATGGAGTCCTTTAGGTATTGTTTGATACACACCCGCACTGGCACTGGAATCCGAAGGTTCAGTACACCAAACACACAGTGGAATAGAGACTTTATGTAATTTTCCCTAGTCAACAAGAAAGTCCCATTTCAGTGTTTTGGGTTAAAAGCGAAGGTTTCGTTAGGGTCTTTTGGGGTTGGCATGGACAACCCCAAAAGAAAGAGGGTCATATTTGCTAAAAAGTCAGGAGTCGCATCAACCAAAGTTGTTGTGATACGTTGCAGAAAAGGGAGAGATCAGGACCATTTCTACTAAGAAATGGCGTCGTTACCTTTCTCTTTCCCCTGCAATGGCTCACTTTAGGCTGCCTTGCATCATGCACATACTCTTCCACTATAGTGCATAATGCCTAGCGTTGGTATTGTACTAGAAAGGCACCTTTTCAGTACAAAATACTATCTAGTGCAAAATACTATGTTTAGGCAAAGCATCCCATCAAAATAAAGCATAGTTGTCCAGATGGAGCCTCCTAAACACGTCAATTACGTTTAGAAATAGCTTAATACACTTCTAACTGTGCATAAGTGCTGCATTCTATTGCAAACATGCAAAATTAGAAAGGTTTTTAGAAAAGAAAACTTTCCTCAAACGTTACACCAACTTTAAGAAGGCATTCGTTTTTTTATGCACTTTGGCCCAGATTCGCAAAGGTTTAGCATTCGGTTAGCATCCGTTTTTTAATTTTTTATTTAAATGTCTTTATTGCAGACTTTATAAATACAATCCTAACAACCCACCCACCCCTAGACCCCATTCCAATCAGAGATAAACCATCTTCATTGTTAGACAGGTTACAGGTACCAAATGCAAATAATCAATAAAGCTTCATACATGCAGGGCAGATAGACAAGAAAAAAAGAAAAAAAACAATATGGAAAAGAATGGAAAGAACCCCAAATTCATTGTAGGGAGCCTCCCTACTCAAATATTGACCCACCAACCATCTATCCCTGTGGGTCTACCCCCAACTGACCCCCTTCTACTCCCTGTACTCCCTTCTCTCATTCATTGCCTCCCCAACCATAGCTCTAGTCCAAGCCCTCAGGGGTGGCCATATTTTCAGTCCTCTTTTCTTAGCCGCTCTACCTTTCAGAGCATAAGCTGCTGATTCCACACAGTATATGGTTAAAAGTCGAGCCATCCACTGCTGGCTTGAAGGCGGAACTGGGTCTAACCACCCTGAGCCAAACAGAGCCTTAATACCATCATGGCTATAAACTTAAAGGCCTGCACATGGCTTGGAGTTGCGTCCTCACACATCACTAACATGATTAATTGGTAGGTAATTGCTATCCGCAGCCCCAAACTTTTCTCTAGCATTCTACTAATATCCCATCTTAGGTTGTATAAACTAGGACAGGTGGCAAACATGTTGATGAGATCTTCCCCATAACAACCACGTCGAGGGCAGTGTGTTCCTGCAACGCCTCCCCATTTCACAATCTTCCCTGGAGTAATGGAAAGATTGAACCATGTTTTAAAATGCTGCATCTGCATGTTGGCTGAAAAGAAGATGGAATGAGCCAGAATCTTCACATTTCCCAGTATCCACTTGCAACTATTCTTCCCACCTTCTAATATGTTTATCCAGGTCATCCATCATCCGACCGATCAGCATCCTAGAGTGTAGCCACAGAAGGCTTGGGTTTACGAAGAAAATCAATCACATCAACCCTAGAGAACCCGTTGGTCCCCCCTCCTTTTCTCCTCAGGAAGTTCATTATCTACAAGTCTTTAAAGAATTCCCTATGCTCCAGCCCAACTTTACCTCTTACCTCTTCAAATGAATAAATACTCATCTCGCCCACCAAATCACCAAGATTCAACAAACTGAGTTCCTTCCAATGCTTGACATGTGCATCCCTAAAAATTTCAGGAAGCAGTGAGTTATTATTCGGCGGGTATAGAAGTTCAAACGACCTATCCCCAGTTTCTTTCAGACCCTCGTCCACACTCTATACACACAGATCAGCGTTTTAAATGTAACTCTTTTAAAGTAGCTAAACTCCAGTAGATGCATGAGGCAGCCCCTAGCTTAACCATCCAGTAATACCTCAAATGTTGAGGGAGAGTCCCACTCACCTGGTCCATTCTTCCCTTTCCTCTTCGACAAGAATATCATTTGCTGAGGGCCGTGGCTTAGTAATACAGCTGAAAATTTGACACATCCCACCCCCCCACGTTCCTTAGGAAGTTATAAAAACTTCAGACCTCTACTGGCGCGTGAATAGGCCCACAAGAATCCTGAAACCATCTAATCTTATAGCTTAAAACAACAACCCTTAACCTCCAGAGGTATAGCCCTAATAATATACAGAATTTTAGGTGAACACTGAATTTTCACAATGTTACTCCCCTAAATCAGTGTAAGCCTAAGATTATTCATTCTCGTAAAGTCAATTTAAGTTCTCTGAATCAATAGGCTCAAATTATTCTCCACAATTTTCTCAATATCTATGTTAATGTCCATGCTGATGTAAACCACATGCGACACCACCCGCCTATCACTGGATTGAACCTTCCCATTAGCAACAATTTGTGTTTTATTTTGATTTAACAGATACCCCAACAGCTTTCCAAACTTTAAAGCCTCCATCTCAATTTCTTTTAAGGCACCCTCGATCTCTGGAGTAACAATTGCTAAATCATCAGCATATGCTAAGATTTTCGCTTCCCCACCCTTACTGTGTATCGGTACAATTGAAGTATTGCCCTTTATTTTCCTAATAATGGGTCCCTATAAAGGGCAAACAGCAAGGGAGAACAGGGGCACCCCTGTTGTGTACCGCGTCCAATAGCCACCGCATCCACATACCACCCATCACTGAAATCCTGACAACTGGATTGCAGTATAAAGTCTGGACTGCTGTAATAAACCCGGGACCCACACCTTTTTTTATCCACAACTGCCCATAGGAAAGGCCAGGAAACCCTATCAAAGGCTTTATCTGTGACAAGCTGAATTAATGGCATAGGGTCCCCAGATTTCTTGGCAGCATCAAATAATGTAATCGCATGACGTATATGATCAATTGCACTACGTTCTGGAATAAACCCATGCTGGACAAGGGAGACTAACTTCTTAATTACCCCTAATAATCTCATAGCTAAAATTTTTGCACACATTTTTACATCACTATTAACCAAAGTGATTGGCCAATAAGACCCTAATTATTTCTCCGATTTCCCTTTTTGGGGAAAAACTACTATACTGGCCAAAGACCAAGATTCTGGTGCCTCCGCCCTGGATTCTGTTTTAAGAAACACTTTGACCATGAAGGTTTGTAAGTGGTAGGCAAACACCTTATAAAATTCCCTAGGGATAAAGTCCGTCCCTACCGCTTTCCCAGCCGGTACCGATTAAATAGCCATAATAACCTTTTCACCTGTAATTGGGTCATCCAACAGATCTTGTTCTTCTATCATTAGCTCCTCATGTATCATACCTTCTAGATATTCGTTAATTTCTTGGCCCTCCTGCCGATCCTCCTCGGTATACAGATGCTGATAAAATCTTTGAAAGGAAGAGCGTATTCCAGCCAGATCAGAAACTATCCCACTGTAAGGATCACAAATTTCCCTAAGCTCCCCCTGCGTTACCTACTGTCTCATGTGCACGGCCAACAAGTGCCCCAACCTTTCATTAAATTCATACACCTTGGTCTTCCAGGCCAGGTATTTATCCGCAGCCTTATTAGTAGAGATGACAACCATCACAGATTTAGCGACTGCGATGCTTAGTTGGGCCTTTCAATTTTTTCATCACTGGAAATTGCCATTATTAGCTGTTTTTCTGCAGTTAATAAATTCTCATATAACTCTCACAGCAGTTTTTTTGCCCTATTCTGATGAGCTCAGCTGTATCTTGATGTCTCCCTCCATATTCCAACCTTAAGAGCATCCCAAACAACATCTATCCGGGTGCTCCCTATATTCTCCGCTATAAACAACGGAATCCAATTATTCATATGCTTGATGTATTCCTCGTCATACAGTAAGGCCCTTTCAAATGACCGGCAGGAGGAAAAGCTACCCCCACCTCTGACTCCAGCACCAAAGGATTGTAGTCAGACATAACCCCAGGATAGTTATGTATTTGGCTTGCCTGAACTAGTTCATGAGACGTAAAAAAATAATCCAGCCTAACATAAACCCGACGCGGAGCGGAAAAATACATAAATCCTGGACCATGTGGTTCCATTTCGGTCCATACATCAGATAGCTCGTGAGCCACCCACAGACTCATTAGAGAAAAAAACCTTGGTTTACAGCCCTGATACTGTTCCTCATCTATCTTAGAGTCACCCCCTTTAATATTAATATTAACATCCCTGCATATTTTGAGAGGGAGCGCCCACCTGGCCAATTCATTATTGAGACAATCAAAACTAGTTTGGTTGTCGGCCACTGGTCCATATATAGGGCATATTGTGAACGATTTGTTATCTACATTTAACCCACAAATATTTATTGAAGCTATTCTTAACTTATCTATGCCCTACGTATTACCCTCCAAAACCTATCCAGCATCCTACCCATTGCCACCCCAACTTGTCATGCTTGGAATGTACTCACTGCAAACCACCCTCCCTCCTACCCCCCATTCACCTCCAAAACCTCCTTACCCCCCTACCCACCACCTATACCTTGAGCAAAAAGGTCAGAATGACTCTTGTGATGCCTCCTGCAATTACACCGCCCGTCCAATCCCATCTACCACCACCACTCTTGTGAGCCAATCTCTAGCCAATTGGGAAGAAAGTTAAAAGGTCATCTTGAGCCAAATCCAACTGGCCAGACATCTCTACCCATAAGACTGCTTAAATCCCAACATAACTTTAAATTATCACCATTTATACGTCCCATATGAGAGCAGAGTCAATTGTAAATTCTTAAGTTAAACAGTGCCCTCCCTCCATTTGAAATCGCCTTAAAAAATCTTGAGCTTGGATTTTTTCAAAAGATAGTTGAGGATTTAATTTAATTTAAAAATAACCTTAAGGCGGGCAGGGCTCAATAATTACACTTTCAGTCAAGTCCTTGGAAAGGTCAGATTAGTTGCCGCAATCGCCATCTTCTCTCCACAGTCACATGGCAGAAACCCAGGCGAACAAAAAAAATATGTTCCTCAAATGAGCATTTGGCCTCTGGTGTAGCCTTCTCAAAGATTACCTTGCACAGGAGAAAGTTCCCCAAAAAAACAGAATGCCTCTAGGCTTCTCGTTCTGTTCTGGTTGCCGTTTTTTAGGTCTCGGCTAGCGAAGGCTGCGCTTGCGCAGTCTCGCTCGCGAGATTTACCGTTTTTTGGTACGGGGCTTGAACCCGCCCCTCTTCTCCATTGGCTGGCTTCCTAAACGGAGGCCAGCCATTGGAGAAGAGGGGCGTCTGTCCGTTTAAGTCCCGTCTTTTTCGGATTCAGGGGCGTGTTTTTTACTTTCTTTCTCTCCTCTGGAATGTAAACATTCCAGCCAATGGGAAGAGGAGAGAAAGAAAAACACACCCCCCAATCCGAAAATGCCGCTGCATTTCTCCGAGGCATTTCTGCTTGACCTCGGAGAAAGGCGGTGGTGTTCATGGCTCTGATGGCGTGATTCTGCAAGCGATTCCACTCGATTCGCAGCTGACTCAGCAATATCCCGTTGTATAGCTTCCATGACTGCCTCTGCCATGGTGCTCTCCGGCGTAGCGATGAGTAGATCCGTAGTTTCCCCTAGTTAATCATCTTCAAAACTGGTCTCCCTACTTGCGGGACATCTTTTTCCCCCCTGAGCGCGTTGTCAGCTTGTTTTTAAATTTGTTCCTTGGGCTCTTAGAGTAAGTAAAGCGGGGTCCTGGCTCGGCTCGTCCAATTTCCTATAAATTATCAGACTCATGTACCTCTACCAGAGTCAGTACCTTCCACTGGTACTTATGCGAAAAACGCCGCGCAGCAAACTCGCGTAATCCCAGTTGCCAGCCAATGGAAAGGGCTAAACCATAATTCCTCATTCATTTCGTCCGATAGCTTGAAAGGCAGGACACCTACCTATCTTTCTCGATGTTCCATTATCTTTGCAGCTAACAACAAGGTTATGAAAAACAAGGTCCAATCTAAATAAAGCCCATGTTTGTAACATAACGGCAGACGCTGTTTTCGAAAAGTACAGTTCGAGCAACATATAAATAATATTTGTAAAATATCTTCCTTGTTCCTGTTTACAATCATTCAAATGAGTATAGTTAAAATATTGAATTTATATATAGAACTAAAGTTATTCGGTCTTTTTTTAAGGGCGTATCTTTTTCGAGATATTCTGGGAAGCTCTCTTTGCATAAACCTTAGCCTTTCCACTATGTCGTATGTATTAAGACTGAATAGAAACAAAAGAAAGACCAGAAGGTGTACTGGTTAAATGTCGCCGCCATCTTGGCTGAAAGAGACGAGCGCGCGCTAACATTTCTCCCTCGTTTAACACATTAAAAAAAAGTAGTTGGTATTTTTCTTTAGAAACAGATTTGCACCTTTACAATATGTTTTAAATATGACTGTATAATTGTATGGCTTTAGAAAACGGGATAACCTTATACTTATAAAAAATTATCTCCAAAGTGACCCCCTTGTCATCTTTCTCTATTTGTTTTATTTTTTTAAATATATTTGCAGATTTATTTTTCCTTTGCTTTAAGTTGCATTTGCGGGACATTGCTGCTTCGGAAAGAAGTTGCCACGCAGCGGAACCCACGTTAAAGTCCAGTCGGGCTCGCAGGCTGCCATACACAGCAGGAAACTGTCTGTTTGGGCAGGAAGTACGTGTTGGGCCGGCTCCATGCTCGTTCTTTTTGGCATTTAGCGCCGCTGAGGATGGATGTCCAGGTATCTGAATACAGGGCTAGACTGCAGCAGCAGGTGAGCCACCGCCCCTCTCCCATGCTGTGGCTACTGATCATGCATGTGAATTGCCTACTACAGTAAAGATTACAGACCCTAAAGCAGGGTCAGCTACATATGGTGTCACATAATCACTGCCAGATACCTTCTATCACTGACACTGTTTATAAACATTCATAAGGTGTATTTTATTTATTTACAATGTTTATTTATAGTGCCTCTTCTCCAACTGGTATTGAAGCGATTTACATATGCGTCATTTGTTTATACATTATCATGCAGATCAAACGAAATGTAATCCATGGAGGGATGGGGGTGGTTTAAAGAGGAGGATGAAGGGGTATAGTGTTTAGGAGTTACCAGAGGATAAATTAGTGTGATACTATCTATCGCTGAAAGGAGTTACACTGTAGCTGTGGGTCAATAATCTCATGTTTGAGAAGGAGAAATCTTGTTTTAGGATCATAGACAATACATAGCTTCTGTTTTTTCCCGGAATAAGAGCGCATTTGAGAGTGATTAAGCTATTGACATTGTAAATAACAATGCCGTTTCTTTAAATGTTTTAAAAACAAAAACATAAACAAAAATAATGTCATGAGCAATGCCAATAGCTCTAACTTTAACAATGCCGAGACCATTGCATTGTAAATGCTTGTTCTTTAGCATGAGAGGAAACCAGTGCACTCTCTGCACCTCTGACTCCCAATCACAGTGGGCCAGCTCAGGAAAGGCCCCCTTGAGCAACTCTAACACAAAAGACTGGCTATTTCCACCTCTGCATTTTTGGCAATACCAAGACATCTGAGATCGTTCCTGCGCTGGTGATTTTCAAAATCTTCCAGCTTCCACATCATGCCTGTCATCCGAACCGCTTGAATAAATAACTGTTTTCCCATTGACTCGGCCGCAGCCTCCAATACTACGGTCTGCTCCTCCACCGCCGACGTGAGCTTTGAGATTTCGGTCCAGATCTTATTAACCTTGCGCATGGCCCCTTGAAGCTTTTTTTGTGGCAAAGTGTGCTCTTTTATTCTCCAAACGGGCTTCACGGTGCATCTGTTTTAGAGTGGAATATATTAGTTCCATTGAGGGGGCATATTCGGCCTCAGGATCTAATTCTGGCACTTCCTGCATGGCCCCTCTTGCCACTGGCCTCCCCTTCTCCTGAATTAGCTTGTGGCAGAGTAATCCCATCTCAGCTGGCTGGCCGTACTCCAATCAGATTTAAACCCATGCTCACCAAACCTCACTTTCCCAATTAATTTCTTCCTTTCTTGTGAGGTTGCCTGCTTTAGTGTGGCTGGCTTGACAGAAGAACTATCAAGACCATCCCCAGAGGTGCCCGGCACCTAGTCCGCATTAGATTGGGCTTCACTAGCCTCAGATAGGTCTGATTCATCAGTTAGAGAGCAAACTTTCTCTGCACCTTCAGGATTGCTCCCACTCCTCAGCTTCTGCCACCCAAGATTTGCAACAATATGTGCTTCTGGCCACAAAGATAGCCTCTCGAGACCACCAGGCTTTCTATTACCAGAGGTTGACATAACAAAGAATCCTGCTCCGTTGTCGCAACCCTTATTTCACATCGAGGTGAGGTTAGACCATCGTTGTCAGCTTTAGCGTTGCCTGGGGGGGTGGGAGAAATAAAATCTGTACTCACAGTATGTGTCTCCGTGGGTGCCTTACCCTTCATTCCCAATTCCAGGCGATCTGCGACCGGAGCCTCTGAGCCTGCCATCTTCTTCCCAGCTCCCGCTGCCTACCCGGCAAAGATCTCCGGGATCAAAGGCAGTTTTTCTTTCAGCACCTCGACACTAGAACGCTGCTCCTTCACTTTCTGTCTCCTGCCTGCAGGATCTTCTGCATCGTGTCTCTCAAGAGGAGCAGCGACTACATCCATCCTTTGCCCAACCAAAGAGTTGGGGTCAGAGACGCCACCCATGTCCCCACAGCCGCCAAAGCCTCAGTGCAATCCTTGATGGACTTACTGTGCTTCGGAGGGGTCACGGTATTGCGTTAGCTCCTATCTCGGCGATTAAGCCCTCGGAACACCACCACAGCAACTGGGGACAGAAACGAAGTGAGCTCCCTAACCCCACCAGACTCCAAATGGGCCTTTCCTTTATGGTAAAGCTGTAGTCTTTTTATGGCTGAGTATAACGCCATCTGCATTGTTCAAGGTCACCAGAGATATCTTGTCATATCATTACATGGGCTGCAGCAGGCAGCACTCGCAGCATTCAAGCAGCCGCCATCTTGTCCCCCCCGCCCCCCACAGTCATTGTCTACTCAACTAAAATTTCAAAAAACAACAGTGATTACAGCTTATGCCTGACAAACATTGTCTAAAGAACCAAAGGCCAGAAATCCTCATAGCTGATCGATCTCTGCATTTACCTCTCTCTCATCTTCTTCCTCACACTCTAGGATATATATTTTGACAGTCATGCTAACGGCCATAGAGGGTGATTGACCACTGATGCCCTGTACACTGCTCTATGTTAAAAATCAATGATGCATTAGTACCTCTCTAATGTTACGCAATGCAGTTCATGCCCTGTCTCCACCTCCTTGACGCCTTGTGAAATAATGATTATAAAAAGATATTGTTATTCCTAACACAGACAAAAGCAAACAAGCTAATAAAAAACAGCAGTGTATGATGAAAGTATTTGTCAACTTTTAGGTAGTTTCTATGTGCATAGTATTCTTTACTACAAATATGACCTTTTCATTACAATGTCTTCAGAAAACGCAAAACACAAAACATGTATCATAAGAAGTGCATTACCCTCATTCTCACAGATAATGTGATAAAAGTGCCTAAACTGGTTCCCCTAATCAGAATATCTAGTTCTTATATTCTGGGGTAAATTTGTACAAATAAAATATGCAACAATTAGCATTTTAATACTGCGTATAATATTACAGATAGGACAACAGAAATGTGTGTCCCCCTTGCTGCTTCCTAACTTATGAGGCAAAGTTCTTCTTCTCCTGGTAAGTAAAGTTAATGGGATATTACACTAACCAAATATGGATACATTACAAATGGAGGGATGATGTTTTCATCCAGTGGAGGAGCAACACCTGGAGTTTTTTTTTTAAATGTAATGATTTTCTGTATTTTTACCTGCACAGTATAGGATAATGCCAAGCCTTTGGAAGAAGCGCTGACTGATGATGGCGGAATGAGAACCACAAACAGTGCTACTGATACCATTAAAAAGTTGGTAAGGAGCTCGGTTCTTAGAGATAACCACCTCATTGCAGCTTGAAATAAGAGGTAATGAGAAGAATTGTCGTCATTTAACATTTTAAATCTGAAAAGAAAAAGAACATGGTTAAATGTATTTTCCCAAAAAAGCCAGTTCTAAATTAAATTCTTTGAATATGCAGTGCATGTTTTAATATGATGTGCTTTAAAGGGTCTGCAGCCTATACATTATTTCACAACACATTCTTCAGGTGTTCTCGTGTTAGCGCCATTTGTATTTCCACTTTACTCTTTTATCAATGAAGAATTACTATGATTAGGTCAATCAATATTACTTTAATTTCTGTAAAAACATACAGCGATAAAATCTACCCCATTCAATCACACTTAATAACACAGCAGTCACCGCCGGCATTAATCGTGGATGGGGGGCAGGGGGTAGCGTTGGGAGGGTCGCGCAGGGATAAGGGGATGGGGTTTAATTGAATAATTCTTTTTAAAACGTACCTGTCCGCTGCCGGGTCCCTCGTTTTCTCGGCGCTTGCTCCTGCTGTCTGGAAAACGAAGCAGGCAGCATTCCCTCCCCTCCCCTCCCCTACCCTACCCTCCCCTAAGCCAATCACAAAACTGCAATGGCAGAGTTGCAATTGGTGGGAACGCTGCCCAGCGAGGGGCTTAAAGGGAGGCCATTTTATCCATGTAGGCTGCATTGCAGCAGGCATGGAAAAAGGGCAGAGTGCGCATGACTGGTTTGGGCAGCCCCAGAAGGCGGACCAAACCAGTCATGAGCACTCAGGAGTGGCCACACCACTCCTCTCCTGCTCGCAGAGCAGCCCTCGCCCACCCGTCTGCCCGCTTGCCTGCAAACAAAACCTCCTGCTTTCTCGCAGTGCGAAAAGCAGAAACATAAAATGGTAGTTAGTACTATTTTATGTTTCTGCTTCTCGCACTGTGAGAAAGCAGTGGGGCGATGCTCGTCCGCCCTCGTGGAGGAGCCGCCCCCGAAAAACACATTAGGTGAAGTTTCATTAAACCATGTAACAAATGGCTTGAACTGGATTTAAGGTTTTTTGGTATCTTCTGGACTACAGATGAAGGGCAGAACAAACACGGGAAAATTCACCCACTATTTAATCAATTAAAATTATCATTCCAATATTAAAGAAACTGTTAGAACTGGGGGTCTCTAGCTGGCAGAGGTAGGTCCCTTTGACCAAATAGGGACCCTTGCTTCTAGTCAGGGAAAGGGGTATGATCCTAAAATAACCCCTGCTCACCCCCTTGGTAGCTTGGCACGAGCAGACAGGCTTATCTCAGAGGCAGTGTGTAAAGCATTTGTGAACACATACAGTAACCCAGTGACAACACTACAGATGGACACCACACAAGTTGTAGTATAAAAATAGGTATTTTTATATAGACTTAACACAAGACCACAAACGACAAAAATCCACAATACTGTACTTTAAAAATGGTAGAAAATAGCTTAGTTCTCTTAAGAAGTAAAATGCGAGCGACGCTGAGTTCAATGTACCTTAGCATGCATAACGCTATACAATGAAAGTGTTACAGGGAAGGTGATGCTTCGGTTTCTTACTGTGCTTTTGCGGCGATGCGGCCCGCAATGCCGTGATGCGATGAAGATCCGGTGTGATGAAACAAAGATGGCGTCTTCTTCTTGATGCGACACGATGCGTGCACGCCCGACGGCCATGCGGCGACTCAACGATTCTTCTGAGCCGCGACAGGCCCTGTAACACGCTTCCCGGTGATGTGGCAGCGTCTGATGCGACGTCAATCCTCTTCTCCGGTGATGTGAGGCACTTTCGCGTTCGCGTTGTGAAGGGACAGCGGCAGTCGACACGCTTCAACTTCGTGCGTCGCACTTCCAGCTCCTTGCGACACGCAGTCCCTCAGAAAGCCCAATACAACTGCAGGCACTTCCAAAGAACTCTTGGGGAGCTGGTGGGTGAAGCTTGTTGTCCCTGAGACTTCAGCAGGAGGCAAGCGCTTTCTCAAGCCCTTGGAGATCCTTCATAAGTTGAATAAAGTACACTCAATGTTCCTTTCTCCTCTCTTTGGCAGTCAGGCAACCACTGCAGGCCAATCTCTGAAGCTTAGGGATAGTCTCTCCTCAGTCTCTCTGGTTCCTCTCCTCAGCAAAGGTTTCTTCTTGTTTCCCAAAAGTGATCTAAAGTTCTGGGTCCCCCTTTTTATACACAGTTTCTCTTTGTTCTCTGAAGGCAGAGAGGTCTTTGCCTAGTCCAAACCAGTTCTGGTCAGGCCTGGAACACTTTGTTGACAAGACTCCTTCTTTCCTTTCACCGTGCAGGCCAGGGACATCAGACGCACCACAGGTGGTGGAGCCAGCATTGTGGAGGGAAGGCACAGCCCTATTCAGGTCCCAGGTGCAACTACTCCCACCCATCTACATGCAGATCTCTCTATTCAGCCCTGTTCAGACTCACCCTGTCTCCTGGAATCCCCCAGCCCCTGTCACTCAAACTCCAGACAAGAATTAAACAACCTAGCAGAGGCAGGCTTGGATAGTTAGACAAGAAAATACCTACTTTCTAAAAGTGGTATTTTCAAACACAGAATGTTAAAACCAACTTCACTAAAAGATGCATTTTATCATTCTGAGTTCAGGCATACTAAACTCGAATTTCTACCTAGTTCCCTGGGTCAGTTAGGATTATAAGATGTAATAATCAAACTGCTCATTTCGGCCTATGGGGAACAGGTAGCCTTGCAATAGTGAAAAACGAAAATGGCTGTAATTCACTATTAGGACATGCCACACACACCAGGGCATTTCCTACCATATATTTACAATGCACCCTGCTCTTGGGCATACCATAGGGGTGTCTGATATGAAGAAAATGGAAGGTTTAGGGACTGGAAAATGGGTGCACTTGCCCAGTCAACATGGCAGGACCATACTGCACACTGGCTCTGCAATGGCAGACCTGAAACACACTTTTACAGGCTGCTTCTGTGGGTGGCACAACCAGTGCTGCAAGCCCACCAGCAGCATTTGGTTTACAAGCCGTGGGCACACTCAGTGCACTGTAGTAGGGTCTGACAAGTAAACCAAACCAGCCAATCATGGAATCACTAATCCATACATCAATTTACCATAGGAAGCACTTGCACTATGGTACTGGACAGCAGTGGCACAGTGCCCAAAGCATCTATAACCAGCAAAAACACATGAGGCAACAGCAAAAAATGGAAGCGAGACCCACGCCAAGGTGCCAGGTCTAACACGTGTCCCTCCAGCCCAAATGTGGGGAGAACTACCCTACCTCCCAGGAGTTCTCATCACTAAGGTGGGAAAATCTGGACAGACCATCAGCATTGGCGTGTTCTGCACCAGGGCGGTGTTCCACCGTGAAATCCATCCCGTGTAGGGAAATGGACCACCTCAACAGCTTTGGATTCTCACCCCTCATCAGCATCAACCACCTGAGGGGCCTGTGGTCTGTTTGAACCCAGAAGTCAGTCCCAAAAAGGTATGGTCTCAGCTTCTTCAGTGCCCAGACCACAGCAAATGCCTCACGCTCAATTGCACTCCACCTCTGTTCCCGTGGAAGTAACCTCCTAGTGATGAAGGCTACGGGTTGATCAAGGCCCTCCTCATTTATCTGTGACAAAACAGCCCCCACACCATGCTCTGAAGCGTCTGTTTGAACAATAAATTCTCTGGAGAAGTTGGGTGCCAGGAGAACGGGCACCGTGCACATAGCAGTTTTCAGGGCCTCAAAAGCTTTCTGACAGGTGTCAGTCCAAATCACTTTCTTTGGCTGCTTCCTGGAAGTCCGCTCTGTCAAGGGTGCAACAATACTTCCATACCCCTTGACAAACCTCCTGTAATACCCAGTGAGTCCTAAAAAGGCTCTCACCTCTGTCTGGGTTTTGGGGGGTTCCCAAGCCAGGATGGTCTCAATCTTGGGCTGTAGGGGCACCACCTGGCCGCTCCCAACCTGGTGTCCCAAGTACACCACGGAACCCTGCCCGATCTGACACTTACTTGCCTTGATCGTGAGGCCTACCCTCCGCAGCGCCATCAACACTTCCCAGAGGTGGCGCAGATGTTCTTCCCAACTGGTGCTGAACACTGCAATGTCATCCAGGTAGGCGGCACTGAACTCTTCCAGTCCAGCCAACACCTGGTTGACCAACTTCTGAAAGGTGGCAGGGGCATTCTTCATCCCAAAGGGCATCACTCGGATCTGGTAGTGCCCATCTGATGTTGAGAATGCGGACCTCTCTCTTGCCCCATCAGTCAAGGCGATCTGCCAGTACCCAGACATTAGATCAAACGTGCTGAGGTACCGGACAGCCCCTAACCGATCTATGAGCTCATCCACTCTGGGGATGGGATGCGCATCAGTCCTCATGACTGAATTGAGTCCTCAGTAGCCCACACAGAGTCAGAGTTCTGGCATGTCATCCGGTGCGGCAGCCTTTGGGACCAAGACCACTGGGCTGACCCATGGACTGTTAGAGGACTCAATCACCCCTAACGCAAGCATCTTGGAGACCTCCTCCTTGATGCAAGCCCTCACCCTGTCAGTCACCCTGTATGTTTTGTGCTTCACAGGAGGACTATCTCCAGTGTCCACATCATGGACGCACCAATCAGTGACACTGGGAATTAGGGAGAGCAGATCAGAAAATTGTCCCAGCAACTGGTGACAGTCATTCTGTTGCTCAGGGGTCAGGGTGGAAGAGAGGTTTACACCATCCACTGACCCATCTCGCTCTGTCGCTGACAGTAGGGCAGGAAGAGGCCCCGTCTCCTC
Source organism: Triturus cristatus (assembly GCF_964204655.1). Taxonomy (NCBI): domain Eukaryota; kingdom Metazoa; phylum Chordata; class Amphibia; order Caudata; family Salamandridae; genus Triturus; species Triturus cristatus. The sequence goes on along the minus strand of NC_140595.1, from coordinate 574,569,822 downwards.
CTCCATTCCATCATCTGTTGCTAGGAGTATGCCCACTTCGGACCTCTCCAAGTGGGGCTTCAGCGGTTGACATGCAGGACCCGCAAGGGGTTCCTGGGAGACTGCAAGTCCACCAAGTAGGTAACAGAACTTTTGCGCACCACCACCTCAAATGGTCCGGTCCACTTATCCTGGAGCGGACAAGCCTCCACTGGGGCCATGACCCACACTTTCTGACCAGGCTGAAGCTCTACCAGAGTGGCATTCTGGTCGTACCACCGCTTCATCTCCTCCTGGCTGGCTTCCAGAATCGCCTCAGCGAGTTGCCTGAAACACCTAGTCTGGTTCCTGAAGGCCAGCATGTATCTATATACATCCTGGGGAGGTTTCCTGGGAGATTGCTCCCAGCCTTCCTTGACCAGACTCAGAGGTCCTTTCACGGGGTGACCATAGAGAAGCTCAAAGGGGCTGAACCCTAGAGATTTCTGTGGCACCTCACGGTATGCAAAGAGCAGGCATGGTAAGAGGACATCCCACTTACACCTCATAGGTTCCTCAAGACCCATAATCATGCCTTTTAGGGTTCGGTTGAATCTCTCAACCAACCCATTTCCTTGGGGGTGGTAAGGAGTGGTGAACTTATAAGTTACCCCACACTCCTGCCACAGGGACTTCATATACTTTGAAATTAAGTTTGTACCTCGGTAAGACACTACCTCTCCAGGGAATCCCACTCGGGAGAAAATTCCCATCAGTGCCCATCCCACCACGGGAGCCGTCACTGTCCTCAGAGGTATGGCTTCCGGGTACCGGGTGGCATGGTCCACTAAGACCAGGATGAACCTGTTGCCCATGGCTGTCTTGGGGTCCAGTGGCCCCACAATGTCAATACCAACCCGTTCAAAGGGGTGCTGCCCACAGGGAATGGCTGGAGAGGAGCCTTCTGCTTCCTCCCACTCTTTCCACTTGCCTGGCAAGTCTGACATGTCCTGCAATGAGTGTCTGAACTCTTGTGCATTTGGGGCCAATAAAAGTGGGTGACAAGCCTCTCAAAGGTCTTGTCCTGCCCCAAATGTCCTGCTCACGGCACATCATGAGCCAGCCCCAGTAGGAAGGCTCCGAAGCACTGGGGTACCACCAGCACATGGGCTGACCCAGGCTCAGCAACCTTATGCACAGTATAGAGGAGATAATTTTCCCAGTAGATCCAATGTGATCCAGACTGATCACCTGCTGCCTGGTCTGCAGCCTGCTGCCGCAGACCCACAAGAGAAGGGCATTCCTTCTGCTCCTTGCAGAACTCTTCTCTGGAGCGTCCTCCTTCCTGCTGCCAATGGGTCAGCTCAGGCAGGTCCCCCAGTTCAGCAACCTGTTCCCCAGTAGGCTCCAGGGCATCCCCCTCAAGGTCTACCTCCTCCTGGACCATGGGAACTTCAGGGGCCGGTTTCTCGCGCCCCCTGCCTCTTCTCTTTAATGCAGGCACATGGGCCCCCCTCTCAGGCTCCAGGTCCTCTTGACCACCCTTACTGGCTGCCATGGACCGTGTGGTCACACTCGCCCAGTCAGGCAGACCTAACATCTCCAAATGAGCACTTCGCTCCACCTTAGCCCAAGGTGAGCTCCCCAAATCGTTCCCTAACAAACAGTCAACAGGCATGGCTGGCCTCACAGCTATTTGAAGGGTACCAGAGACCCCTCCACTCAAAGGGAATCTGAGCCACATTGCATTGGCTCTCTGTGTTGTCAGCGGCAACAACTGGGTAAAATGCATTGGGGACAACCTGTTCTTGAGATACCAGGTGACACTTGACAGCTGTCACACTGGCTCCTGTGTCTCTAAGAGCCTCCAGTCTATAGCCATTGATGGTCACCCACTGCCTGTACTTCTTAGTGTTATCAGGAAGTTGGGTCCTGGGGACCAACTCACAGTCTCCTAAAGAGACAAGGGATATCTCTGCGGGACCCCACCCACCTTGGGCACCCCTCTCCTCCCCCAGGGCTACACTCGCCATCTGCCGGGGTGGTGCACTAGTAGGTGCTGTCTTTCCAAACTGGGGCACCGGGGATCATTAGACTTATGGCCCACATCCCCACACTTGTAGCACCTCAGCGGTCCCCTAGGAACAGGGTTACCTGTTGAGGCCCCATGCTTTTTCTCAGGGGGAGGCTGGGAACCTTTCCCTTGGTTCCCTTGGGAATTACTTTGGGGCCCTCTCTGGAACTCCCTCTGTTTACCCTTGTCCCCCCCCTCTTCTGCTGGGGACCCTGCCCACTCTTGGCAGAGTCTCCCACGTGACTCTTGTGGACCCAGATGCTCACCCAGCGGTCCGCCTCCTCAGCAAGCTTCCTAGGGTTAGTCAGCCTGCTACCAATCAGCTGCTGGCGTAGCTCTGGAAAACAATTACTTGACAAGTGCTCCCATGCAATTAAATCAAAGAGTCCCTCAAAATCATTAACTTTGCTACCCTTCACCCAACCATCCAATGCTCCGCAAAAGAAAGTTACATATTCTATCCATGTGCTTGATTCCCCCTTCTTGCAATTTCTAAACCTCTGTCTATACAATTCAGGATTCAACCCATACCTGGACATCAATGCTTCTTTCATGTGGCTATAAGAATTATGGCTTTCAGAGGGCAAGTCTAACAGTGTATCCCGCCCCTTACTAAGGAACCTCCCCCACAGCCCCGCTCCCCAATCCTTCTCAGGGACCCGATGGGAGGACATGGCTACCTCATAGGCCTTAAACCACTACCTAATGTCATCATTCTTATAAAACTCTCTAACCATATCCTTAGGAATATACACCCTAGCTTCCACAGGCATGGATGGTGTGCTGCCACCAGAGGGAGCAAGCTCCTTGCTTTCAACTCTAACTCCCTCAAACTTCTCTCATGATCCAGTTGCATCTTCTTTTCCTCTAGGGCCAATTTCCTAATTTTTAACTGCCCATTCATTTTGGCTAGCTCCAACTAATGCATCCTATTCCTCTCCCTGTCCTCCAGCTCCTCTGGGGACAGGCCTTTGGCAGAAACACTGCTACCCACTGGGGAAATTGCTCTCCTTCCTTCTGGACCAAATGGCCCATCCAACTGCTCCTCTGCATTCTCAACCCATTCCTCATTCTCAGGGGTACTCCTTGCTGCGACCCAGGCCCTCAGCGCCTTTTGGAACTCATCCTTCTTGGAGACTTTAAATTTCCTGCAGAAGTGCTTTAGCTGTTTTACATTGTAGCATTCCAGTTTTTCCTTTTCCCACTCATAATCAACAGATGCTATGGATGCTGCTTTCTCCATGGTGGTTAAATTTGGCAATTCTTGGCAAAAATAGAAAATCCCAGGAAAAACACTCTACCAAAAAGTATGTGGTTGCGTTTGGTCTGCACTCACTAGTAGTGTTCACCAATCACTGTATATAAGTCACGAATGCAAGTCCAAATCCTCACCGCTGACCACCAATGTTAGAACTGGGGCTATTAAGTTGGCAGAGGTAGGTACCTTTGACCAAATAGGGACCCTTGCTTCTAGTCAGGTAAAGGGGTATGATCCTAAAATAACCCCTGCTCACCCCCTTGGTAGCTTGGCACGAGCAGACAGGCTTATCTCAGAGGCAGTGTGTAAAGCATTTGTGAACACATACAGTAACCCAGTGACAACACTACAGATGGACACCACACAGGTTTTAGTATAAAAATAAGTATTTTTATATAGACTTAACACAAGAACGCAAACGACAAAAATCCACAATACTGTACTTTAAAATTGATAGAAAATAGCTTAGTTCTCTTACGATGTTAAATACAACACTTTGAGTTCAATGTACCTTAGGATGCATAACGCTATACAACTAAAGTGGTGCAGGAAAGGTGATGCGTCAGTTCCTTACACGCAAGAACAGTGATGCGTCGGGTCTCTACTAATGCGTAGGGGATGCGTCTGTTCTTTTCTGCGAGGGGAGGTGATGCGTCGGTTTCTTACTGTGCTTTTGTGGAGATGCGACCCGCAAAGCAGTGATGCGATGAAGATCCGGTGCGATGAAACAAAGATGGTGTCTTCATCTTATGCGACACGATGCATGCACGCCCGACGGCCATGCGGCGACTCAATGATTCTTCTGAGCCGCGACAGACGCCGCTGCGTCACCGGGAAGTGTGTCGCAGGGCCTGTACATTAAACTTAATTACCTGATATGGCAGGAACGAAATGGAATTTTAAAAAACTCCGCTTTTTGGTACAGGGCAGTGTGGTTTTAAAAGGTGTTTTCTACTGTAGGGTCTATTTTAGAGTTATGTCCTTTTAGGTATATGTCAGATTATCAATGACAAAAATATCTTAGCATACATGCAGTTCACAAATAACTTTGCTTCATTGGCTGTAGATGTTCTATTAACTCCAATGTGGTGATGTTTTTATAAACAGTATTTTGGGCAAGCTGGGCACTATTCACAAGCTGCATATTGTAAAACATTTAGTATTAGTACAATACTACAACTCACATATGACATAATGCTATTTATAAACCTATGTATAGAGGTCTACGCCCCTATCTTTTTTGTGCAAAGATTTCTGTCTTAACTGTGGAGAGCCCCACACACACATATGCCTACGTTTTAGTAGTAACTGTGGAAGGGAGGCGGAATGGTTGGAAAATGGGAAATACTTACTACTAAAAGGGAGGGGACTAAAGAGGATTGAGCAGGAATTAAGGAAGGAGTGAGAGAGGTATACAGAGGGACGTGCACTCATCCACAAAAGAGTAAGACCATTGATAGACACAAACTGCACATCTATAGTTACTACAGCCATAAAGGAGGCAAAAGCATGGTTACAAAAAAAATCTAAAAACCACAGAAATTTGCTTTGTTAGTTCCACAATCCATAACTTCCACAAAAGTTATGCAAGATGAAAAAGTGGTTACATAATACATACATAACTATAAATACAGTATCTAATATCATGCCAATGCTGAGGACAGATATATGACTTTCAAATCACTTCTAAATTTACATGGCTATTAATTCTGTGGGTATAACTACAGTACACATCTCTCAATTAATACACTATTTCATTCAAATTTCTTATAGTTGGTTCTTAACAAACAAGTAACACATCTTTAGTAATGCTTTATCTAGTGGGGACTCTATGTAACTGCTGATTCCTTAACCTAGAATATTCCCTAGGTGTCAGACTGGATCCAGAAAATCTTGAGCAGTACCTCTGCATGCCGATAGGTGGTGCTGAACAGCTCTGTGTTGGTATCGTCTGTGACGGAAGTGATGCGCTTGGTGTCTACATAGGTAGTACCGTAGCATGCTGACCTCAGTCACTGTTTCTGCGTCAAAAGCAGAGAACCACACTAAGTTGTTGTAACCAGTGCACCAAAATTATGGGTGGACAAGGAACTTTGTAGATTTAAAAATCCAGTTTGCAAAATGATGAGGATCGGTAAGGAATATGAGGATAGATAGAGTCTCAACAGATAAGTCGTTAATTAAAGGGAAGTAACTTGTTCATCTCATAGGGACTTCTAGCCGCAGATTCCTTACCTTAGAATAGATACCAAAGTCATATCTCCCCTGAGGTGGGTTTGCAAACTTGCACATGTCAAAAACATCCTGAAGGATAGAATGGGCCAAGTGCCCATCCCGCCTGACCAGAATGTTAATACAGTAGTATTTAGTAAATGTGTTCAAGGATGCCCACAAAGCAGCCTGACAGGTGTCCAGGACATGGACTCTGCCAGTTATGCAGTGATCGCAGTTTTGGTACCAGTAGAATGAGCCTGCAAGCCATCAGGGGATGCTTCTTGCATAACAGATCGTAATGCAGATGACAATCCATCTGGAGATAGTCGACTTCTGCACTGCTTTTCCCTTCTTTGTGACTGTGAAACTCTCAAAGAGCTGATCATCCACCCGATGGTCTTTTTTATGGTCAAGATAGAATGATAGAGCTCTTTTTGGTTTCAGCCAATGAAACATCAGCAGTGGGATACTTTGCCTGACATGGAAGAGCGTCACCACCTTTGATAGAAAAGAGGCACTGATGCAGGGAACCAAATTGTCTAGAAAGAAACTGATGTATGGAAGTTGTGCATTGCAGCTCGCTGACCCTCCTGTCTGATGTTATGGCAATGAGAAAGGCATCACGAATGTCAGAAGGCAGAGTGAACAACTGTGTATGGGTTCGAAAGAAGAACACATTAGGTAGGTCAAAACTACGTTAAGTTCCCACTGGGGCATACCAAGAGTTTGGGAGGAAATGTGTTGAAGACCTTTCAGGAAACATGTCACAACAGGTGACTTGAACAAAGAGTGTTGATTTGGCAACCGCAAGAAAACCAATATGACTGAAAGATACCCCTTAACTGTACCCCGCTCAAGCCCTTGCAGGACTAAGGACAGAACAAACAACAGCACTATGCACACGGGTGTAGATAGTGGATCCATATGTTTCCAAATGCACCAAGCCACAATCTTGTCTGAATCGCTTGTTTATACAGTCTTTTGCAATGGATGCCTGGCTGCCAAGATGATGTCATAGACCTCGGGAGGAGGTTGAATACCCTCGACTCTCACTTCTCAGTCAGACACAGTTTCAGGCGAAGATCCCTGCCCTATTGCTGTTACAAGAGATTCTCCTGAAGTGGCTGCCTGATTATTGTAGGACAGATGCTCATGCTTAGGAGTTCTGGATACCATACACTTCTCAAACAATCCAGAGTCACCAAAATGACTTAGCCCAGTTGGTCCTTATCTTTTTTGGAAGGAGAGGTATCGGCAGATTGGCTTATAGGAGTCCTGTATTCCAGTCTAGTTGGAACGCCTCTCTAAGTGAGAGCCACTCTGTAAACTCTATTGCACAGAGGAGCTGATATTGCGAGTTCTCAGCGGTGGTGAAAAATGTAGCCAAGGTTCTCCTCTGTCATGAAAGAGACCTTGAGCCACCTCCAGATGCAATGCCATTCACGGTCTATGAGGTATCGATGACTGAGTTTGTCTGCCCTGGCATTTAGAATCCCTGCCAGGTTCAATACGATCAGCAAAATGTTCCAGGGATGTGCAGAGGAATATAGCTTCCTGGCTTAGGGTCCACAATCCCACCCCGCACTGTTTGTTGCAGTACCACATGGTGATTTTGTTGTCCATGAACATCTCAACCAGCTTCCCTTCGATGGAGGGCAGGAAAGCTTTCCATGGCAAGTAAATCACCATCAGTTCCAGAAGACTGATATGGAGCCAAGTCTCTGCTGGACACCAGAGTTCTCTGATCTTCCCCTCTCCTAGAGTGTCACCCTAGCCCAGAAGTGATGCATCAGACACCAGTGTCAGCTCTGGGTGGAGAATGGAGAGGGGTCTGCTGAAGAACCAAACAAGATCCATTAGCCACTGCTGCAGATCTTTCACAGTCTCCCTTGAAATCTGCACCAGGTCGAAGAGATTACCCTGGTTCTGCACCCACTGGGACTTTTGATCACACTGCAGAGCTAGATATGCAATTGAGCGTGCTTCACCATCAGGATGCAGGAGGCCATTAAAGCTAGCAGTCTCAGAGGCAGACTCACCGAAATCCAGGACTAAGGTTGAAATATAGGGACCATAGCCCAAATATCCTGGGCTCTCCACTCCTGAAGATAGGCATGGAGCTGCACCGTGTCCACAATGGCTTTGATGAAAGTGAGCACCTAGAAAAAAAAGTCAGGTGTGACTTTGGCATGTTGATAGTGAACTCCAGTGAATGTAGGCTGTCCGCCGTAGTCTAGAAGTAGCTGACAACTGCCTGTGGCAAGCCTGCCTTCAGCAGCCAGTCATTGAGATACGGAAAGACCATAGGGGGGCTGTTGAGGCCAAAGAGGACCACGGGAAACTGAAAATGGTTTTGAGCCACTGTTAATCACAGATAATGCCGAAGAGCCTGAAATGCTGCCCTCCAGTCTCCGGGGTCCAGCGCAGATAGGACCTGAGCAAGTGTGAGCATTTTTAATTTCTTCTTTTTTCAGGAAGGCCTTCAGGGGTTGCAGATCTAGGATATGACAAAAACTCCAGCCTTCTTTGGCACCAGAAAGTAGCTGCAATAGCAACCATGAGATTCTTCTGATGCCTGCACCCATCCAACGGTTCTTTTGATCAAAATAGCTTGCATGTCCTGGCATAATAAGTAGAAGTGGTTCTCAGTCAGCCGATCTGAGGGTGATGGCGGAAGTTTTGGAGTTTCCATAAATGGAAGGGTGTAACCCTTGCTGTAAAATTTGAAGCAGCCACTTGAATGACGTTCAGACTTGCAATTGGAGCAGGTGGTGCCTGACCTTTCCAATAACATGTTGGTATTAGAGCATATTAAATAGGCTTGGTGGAAGAGGCTGCTGGGGGAGTTGAGAAATGGGCAGATGTCTGGTTTTAGGTCGCACGGAACTTGTGAGAGCTGTGTCAGTGGCTACAAAAAGGCTGGGATGGGTTAAATAAGGGATGCATGGACATGCCCTGAGAGGCCAGTTGATCTCTGCCAGGTGTGACAGCTAAGTGCCACTGATTTAGCAATGGCCCTGACATTGAGTCTGTCGTATCCAGCCTGCATCTGATGCTGAACTTTGCCACATTCTTGTTGTCAGCAATAGCCTGGGTCAGAATGGCTCAGACCTTCTCCGAGATCAAAGGCAGCACTTGCGCATCCGAATCCCACGCTGTGATGCTGTATCGGCCCAAGAGTCACACGTTGTTCACCATTTGCATAAGAAGGCTGGTGAAAGTGAATATTCTCTTTCTGAAACTATCCAAACTGTTAGATCTCCATCCGGTGGAGTGGTAGTGAATATCAGGGGCGGCTGGTGACATTTGAAAGTGGTAGGGCGTAAATGTTTTGGAGTAGAGGCCGGTGGTGAACGAGCGAGCTTGACTACCATAAGGGGGGTTTGGGGTGGGTACCCACCCCAAGAAAGTTTTGAAAAAAGAGCAGGCAAATGGTGCATTTTCAAGCATATTTGAGAATGCAAGAAGGTTAATAAAGCAATTGTTAAATTCTAGTTATGACGTCAATAATGCTCACCAATATTACTGCAAATAATCTCTGTGACACACTCATGTTTCTCATATGTGAGGTCCTGTTTTGATCTAAAAGAAACTTTTTATATTGATGTTGCATAAAACAAACACAGCATTTCTCTGAAAAACATCTATGATAGCCTCTCACACCACCTACATTCAAAATACATTGAAGGAAAATTATATTTAAAACAGTTTGTTTAAAAATTATTCAATGTCATCAGGGCAAGAATCTCTGCATAACAGAGCTGGCTCCATAAGGGGACCCATGAAATTCTGAGGCCTTGGGCCAGAGCTGAGCCCAATTTGCCCATGTCTTAAAACGTCTCTGACCAGGCCTGGTGTTTTTGTTTATGTCCTGAGACATGGCTTGCATTGTAATTCTTGCATTTGGAAGCCCCTGCTTTTATCAAACCACTTTACATAGGCTGTAAGCCATTTTCAGGCCATTACCAATAGTGTGTTTTCATTATCAGGTGTTAATGAATAATCCACACATCATTAGCATTGCATTAATGGCATCCATTCTGAGTTTATGTACTTGGAGGTGGCATAATTCCTATACAAATGGGATTTATCTGCACACAGCTCTTCACTGGACTCTGTGATGTCTCAAGCGAGGCAGGACGTCACTGGGCACCTATCTGGCGCGCTACATAGAGTGACAAAAGGTTGTTAGAACATAGTACAGACATTTGAGTTCACCAGTCTGTGACATGATTTAAGGCAGCTGTTACTGAGAAAGTATCAAAAACAAATAATCACTAATTTGAATTATTAATGCAAAACATATTTTTACAATGTTCTCAGGTTTGTTTGCAATTTTATATAGACTGAACGTGGCCTGAAGGTATTATAGCACTTTATATCAGAGCAGTTACATTACACAAGGATATGTTCTTTTTTGTTTTTTGATAGGCACGGGTAGATTAAATGATTTGCCCAGAATTGGCTCTGCAGGAAGAAGGGGTGCAATGGAAGGAAGCCAAAGGGAACATTCCACCTCTCCAGGGGTGGCGGAGCAGGTTTGCCACACGCACATAAATACCATTCACACGGAATTTGACTATTTGGGGTTCATTGAACAAAGTCGCTACGCAGCGTGTGACACAGTAAATACAAGTCACCACGTCCAAAGTAACGCACAGCCATTGCAAACTGAGAAAAGAATGTAAATTGGAAACTGCTTTTTTTTTTACGTTACACAACAGTGCCTTGCTGTTAATGGAATCCATGTATTGTTTCGTTTTCCCTGACATGAAAAAGGCATTCCCGGTGCACACTGTTTTGTTTTGATCAGCCGGTCTGCTGGTGGGGGTAGGGGTTGAAAAGACACACGGGGCCTGGTCCCTGGGGACTCGAGAGGGAGGGGGCTGAACATAATTAATACTACAAGGCTATCCGGGACTTTGTGACTAGGAGAGGCATCGCATCAGGCTCTGAGGCTCAGGGCAGGAGGTCAGTCGGGTAACTGGGTTTCGTCTTTCTCTGTCAATTCTAAAGTGTAATATCATTATCATGACCATCATGCACTTGGCCGCAAAATTATGCGAAAATATAATCTATAGTTTCAGGCGAAGCCTGCGCGATGCGTCAATGAAAAACTTAAAGGCAGTTACTCAGATGCATCAATCCAGCAGAAATGTAAACAATTTTTATGAGTGGATGGGTTAACTAACTTTAAGGCAGGCACTCCTTTGGTGGCAGTAAAGTTATCCAGGCCTATTTTACATGCACCCAATGCCCGCCCTCAACCACATCCCCTGGTGGCCCTCTCGCAGCTTTATCACTCGCTCCCTCAGATGGAAAATGACTTAACAAAGGGAAAGTTTATTCAAGGGAATACATTAAAAGAAATGGCTAACAGGCAGGAAAGGTTTGCAGGCTGTGTATTAATAAACAGAACAGTGTCAAAAACGTAAAGGTACAATTGCCCCCAAACAGACTCACCGACATTACAGGCATGCACCTACAGGAATATAAAGCACCTGTGCAGTCTGGAACATGCCACACAAACACTGACCTGAAAACACTTCACTGACGATGGTCCTGCAGCATTTTATCACCTACACCAGAACCTTCTCGAGCAGGGCTCCTCGTGACTGCAGACTGGAAAATGCTGGATTTGGACAACTCCTCCCCCAGACCCCAGCACACCAATAAGCAACTGTTGCTGAGCCTCGTGGAAGAGGCCACTGCCACACCCCACTATGTCATTCTCTAAGACGGACTGCCCTGCCCCCTGCCATTGGAATTAATGGGGAGCTTCTGACTCCTCCCTGGGCTTTACAAATAACGCCCAAATCAAAAGCTATTTTGGCAGTGATACACAGATCCTGCCTCCTGTGTGTCGTCACTGCTCTGCTTTCTGGCTCATGGTCGAAGAAATCTTCGCCCAGCCAAAAGCGTGTGCAGCAGAGCCAAGGGCCATTCTCCCCTCACCCCCTAAAAAAAAAACTGGATTTGCACATATTTGTCCACCGAGCAGCCAGCCAACTTTATTGCTAGCGGCTCAGTGTTTGATCTCACATTTTTTTTAATCCCCCAGGGTGGCAGGGCGACGCCCATCTCGCCCGTATACACCAGCCCCCCCTGGTGAATACGCCTGGATTAACCTTAGAGGTTGAGGCCTGAAGCACCTGGCTCTCGTGGGTAGGGTGCTCGGTGAGGTGCCTTGGTGCAGGACAGTGGTGGGTGTGTTCATCCTGTGCACAGGAGTGTCTGTTCAGGGCTTGGCCCAGGCCTCAAGCAGGACATCAGAGAGAGCTTCATTGAAAGGCAGGAGGAGTTCTGTGTGGAACACCCCAGACTGAAGCACTTCCGTCAAGACATTGGTCTCGACTTCCACAGAGGGTACGCTCCATATTTTCATAACAAAAGAGGCCCCTTTCTCCATAGCCACACTTGCCGGAGAGATTAGGCCATTGTCTAGAGGGGCCTAGACTTGTGCAGTCGATTCTGTGACTCACCCACTGACGTGGACCTGCGCCGGGAAGTCAAAGAATGCTTCTACTTCTTCTTCTATTTGTGGGATTTACACAACAAAGACTTTGACCCTGACGTGACGAAGACCGGTGGGAACAACTCTTAAAGTGGGTCTAGGATCTTTTGCTTGACCTGGACCTGGAGCGGTACAGAGTCGTTCAGTGTAGAGCCAGCAGGAGCTTTATTGCCTGCTCTCGGATCATGTTAGGGTTCATTGTGCAACATTCGGAGCAGGCCCTGGAGTCATGGTCTGGCTCCAGGCACCACAAGCAAACCAGGTGGGGGTATGTCACAGACATTTGCCTGTGACAGGCTTGGCAGGGTTTAAAACCCACAGGTTTCTTAGGAGGCTTCCCTAAGTCACACTGGGAGCAAAAAGGGTCAACAAAACATCAAAGATGAGGTCCAAATATTACAGAGGTACCTCTTGTGGATTCATGCTGCTGGTGCCGAAAGAAAGAAACTGAGGTCAGCGTGCAGCAGTTGTGCCTATATGGGCACCATGCAAGTCAATTCCTGCCCAGACAATGCCATTGCAGAGCCACCTACCGTCATGCAGAGGCTTCCCAAGACTTTTCAGACCCCGTCTGACTCCTGGGGAATATTCTTCGGTAAGAATATTGTGCACGAAGTCTCCATCAGATATAAATATTTGTTCTTCATGTTTATGTGGGGAAGTGCCGAGCGTATCCCATCCCTGGCCCATAGTGAGTAACCACGAACGCCCACCTATCGGCGCTAGGACCCAGAGTCTGGAGATACGGCGGGCGGCCTGCAGAAAAATAAACAAATCCTTCCGTGTGCCGCCCCTACAGGAACCACTCGCGCAGGACATCGCGAGAGGAGGCGGGAAGGACCTCGGAAGTGGTTGTGGGAGCGAGGAGAAAACGGACCAATCCACGAAAGGCCAGCGAGAGGAAGCCAGAAGAAGGTAGAAGCTGGCGAACGACGAGACGGCGAGGGAGGAAGACGCGGAGTATGAAGACGATGTGGAATCGGGAGAAGACAATGACGAAGAGGACGACGAAGACGAGAGGTGGTGTGAAGACTGGTGGTCACCACAGGAGGAGGCTGGGGAGCGGCCGCAACTCGGGAGAGTTGCGGTTGAGCCGGTGAGTGGTGCGGGACCGGGAATGGGAGGAGAGGGTGGGATAGACAAGAAAAGGGGAAGGAGGGGAATAGGGACTGAGAGGGAGAATGAGGACACGCTTGATAGTCGTGAAAAGCACCTCCTTCTCGTACACTAACTCCTCCCTGTAAATAGACCGATAACGTTAGCGGGACGGCCTGAGAGAGAAGCCGATACCCCAAGTGTTCACTATGTCCCCCCCTCATCATAGTCACGTATATTTCTGAGTTTCTTACCCTCACGAATTACACTTCCCCGCCCGAAAGACGCGTAGTTTCACCCCCTTGGTATGGTAAAGGGACTATCCTAACAAAACAGGCATATATATTATAAGACTGACGGCTCCTCTTTCTTTTTATGCTCATGAGCCTCCGTGGGAGAACCTCACCAAGAGAAGAAGACCAGCCAGGAGAGGGCCCTTCTGGACAAGACGCCTCCCCGGAGAAAGAAAAGAACCAAGAGGACACCGAGGACTTATCAACCCCCACGACCCCTTTAAGCGAAACCTTGAATAAAAGTCGCCGACGGGCACCCTATATACAGCCTCCTTGTCTGTTTATTCGGCCCGCCCTCCCACAGTTTAACTTTGTCCATTTTATTAATCCAGCATTTGAGAGTGTATACCTACATGGCTGTCCAGTGTTGCATTAATAAAGAACAGGCAACTGGCATAAGTATGAAAATTCATTTCATTGTGGACTTTTCCATGTGTTGTCGATGCAATGAGGAGAAAAAATAATTTTAGAGTCTAAATGAATCAATGGATTTAATTAGGGCTGGGCGGAATTTTTAATTACCCCGGTGGCATTAGTGGAATTTAGTAAGTCCGTGTTACTCTTGTAATACAGAATTCTTTATAAATTCTGTGGCTCTGCTCTGCTGGCGGCATTAATCATCACTGGTAAAAAATCAGTATTTGTCATTTTCTGTTTCGGCCTTGTCCTCCACCGCCTTCTCCCCTTTCCTTGCTGCTCTCCCCACTCTCCTCCTGTGCCAGCAGGATCAATTTACGTCCTCGTCACTAGGGTTATTCACCCCTTTTTCACTGCTCCGTAGCATAGCCGAGCGGTATCTTCCCCTCCAATTTAATTGCCAAGGTTCGATTCCTGGTTAGCCCTCCAATTCTTCTATCAATAACATTTTCCATCTTGATGAAATCTAAGACACTGTTCTGTTCATTACTTGAGCCATTCCTCAACCAGCCGCACTGTATTTTTAAGCTCTTCCTGGGCTCTGGGTGTCACATAACTCACAGGGTCACATTCGACCCATTGCTGATGGCGTCAGGCTTAGCCTGGAGGTTCTATTGCCTCACTTACGCAGAGGCCGTGATTTCGAATCTTTGGTTCCCCCCTCATTTTATTTTTATATTTATAGATTTATCTTTACACAATCCATGTAACTGATTTAAAAGGGTATCATTCTGCATAACTTCGTGCTAGGAATTCCTTCCTGCACTCGAATTTTCAGACTGCCACGGTGACCTGTCCATCCGAACGAGAGCGAGTGGCACCACGCCCAAGTCCTAGTCCCCTCCTCCAGGACATTGTGCGGACGTTCAGCATCCCTCTATCTCTCCACATTGTATGCTATTGCATTAAGTGAGTAGCCAAGGCCATTATCACATGGTAGTCAGAGGCGCATCTAGGGCAAAATTTCGGGGGGCTACTGAAACTTTCGGGGGGCTGATTCTTCCAGCAATATGCAGAGTAAAGATGCAGGGGCTCTAAGAAGGGGTGAAAACACTACAAAGCCTTGTTAGAAAGTAAATGGTCTTTTAAAGACCTGTGAAGTACTCGGGTGCGGCTGTGTCGTACTTTGATATTTGGGACCACGTAGGAGACAGGGCCCTACCCCTGTTTATTCATGTATTAGCAAACCGCGATTGGTCAATGCGGTATGTACAAGCGCTTTGCATAACGTCCCATTGCCAAATGCACTATGTATACGTTATTATACATTGACTCCGTGGGTTCCATCTTGGAGCGGTGGCCATCTTATAGTTGCCCTCACATAGACTACACTCTAAGAACAAATACAGGCCTCCAGAACACATGTACTTTCCTTTGACTTCTCTGTGACCTGGGCAGCTTGGCTCCGCTGCACCAGGTCAGTCCGGTCTCACGAGCTCCCCGTCCCCAGGGCACCTGTGATTAGCATCAGGGCTTGACACACCATAAAGTCTTTTCATCCTACACAAGCCTCCGGCTAATCTCTTTCACACCTGACTGTTCCTGCTTTATGGCTTGTTTCCCAAAACAGGAGATGCTCATGTTTATTGGGGTCAGTTGATATCTGATGTGGGATCTGAGCCTTGCTGGGTAAATAATTGCGGGCTGGCTGAACTGAAATGTGAGATTGCAATCATGACTCTGCTTGTTCTTTGAAGTAAAATATGTGAATGACCAACTGCAAGAGAATGGCGGTGTTGCCCAGAGCGTAACATTCTCCATAAAAAAGGAGACTGGTTTCTGTTCTGCAGACTGCCTCATTCAGTTGCTAAGGCTTCTGTGCGACGTAGTCTCACTCATTTAATGTTTAATAAAGATGTCTTTTTCATATTTCAGCTTCTTCTGCCAGTTTCTTTGTTACATTACCATGAGAGCGTCTTTTATAATACTACAGCAACAGGATAACCCGAAGTCATAGGGTGCTATCCCTGGCACCGCTGGGGTCCTAAAATCCCCGGTACTTCAGTTGGCGCCCGACAGCGTGGCATCAATACAAGTGACTATCTGGAGGAGCGATCTTGTCAGAGGACAGAAATCTACTGGGGAGAACAGGACAGAAATCCACTAAGCAGGTACCGAGTTTCTGGGGGATTCTTTGTCTCTGCAGCCCAGTATATCTCTGATCTTTCTGACTTTGACTCTTCAAAAGATGTCACTCCCGATTAGAACCCTTTTTGGCGTGAGTATTATAAAAGACGTTTTGTTATGAAGAACTTGACAGTTAGAATTTGGATAACCTTTTGATTAATAAAAGTAAGAGTTAAGTATAAATGGGTCGCTCCCACTCCTTTGGTTCTTTGGGTCTTTGATTTGGTTATCGCAATTACCAAAGCCGAGGGGTTGGTTTCTTGGTTTTTAATTTGGTCATTGCAATTACCATAGCCAAGGGTCTCGTATATTTGCGGGTGTATTGATAGAGATAACCCCTTGAAGTTTGAAGCTAGATTAGTGAGCTATAAGATGCCTGATCTTAGCAAATTTGGAAATGTAGCTTTTGGTTTGTATAGGTTTTGATATGCGAATTGCAATTTGCGTAGGCAGGTAATGAGGAGATATTTCTCCATTTGGTTTTGATTATAATACTTGCGTTTTCCGCAGTATTTTTGGTATGCCTGTTTGTAAGCTCACATGGAAAAATGTGTTGCTTTTTGTTTTGAAAGGTACCATAGTGTAGGAAATAACTAAATAGGTTAAATTTAAAAACATGTTTCTTCCTTGGTGATTTTGTATCCCCAGGGAATTAAAATATGACATAATACAAAACAAGGATCCTTCGTTCTGCGCAGTTTCATGAATAAAGATATGCAGAACGATTGTGTGGTGTTCTGCTAGGCAAAGCTAGTGAATTGAGCGCATTCACTACTTCTTGGACATGCATCTGTCTGTGGGGCTGTTTATGCAGCCTTTTGGAACACTATTGAGAAGCGTTATGACTTACAACTAGTATTTGCAAATGGTTTGGTTCAAGTATAGTCTGTGAGCTGTTCTTTCTTTCTGTCATCCGTATTGATTTGTAAGTCAACTGTGTGTTTAAATGTCTATGTGGTTTTCTCATTAGTGCAACTTCTGTAAGTAAATTGCGACGGCGCTATTTATGAAAAATGGCTAAAGCGCGCTGTATTGTCTGTTTAACCCCTTTCTGTTTATGTCTGAAATGAGCTCAATATGTGTTTGTGGGTCTACTGATGTTTTCAGTCTGTTAAGTAAATTGCTGGTTAATTAATATCAAGTAGAAACTTAAAACAAAAATCCAGAAATGAACAATGTGATGTGCTAAAATAGCTATGTGTTGCTCTTTAATTTATAGAATGAGCAATTGTGCACATATACAAAACTGC
Source organism: Triturus cristatus (assembly GCF_964204655.1). Lineage (NCBI taxonomy): Eukaryota > Metazoa > Chordata > Amphibia > Caudata > Salamandridae > Triturus > Triturus cristatus. The sequence goes on along the minus strand of NC_140595.1, from coordinate 574,552,622 downwards.
TGTTAAATGCTTAAAGGATAAAATTAGAAACACATTCGATAGATATAAATCAGGCCCCAAAAACGAAATTATCTATTTTTGCAAAAGTAAATAAATTTACAGCATTTTCCTTAGATGCATTGTATTAGATGTTCACAGGCAAACTTTTCAGCTGCAGTATATTTGATAGAAATGTTCATTCAGCCAGCACCTTCCCAGTTGAACACGGGTGGAATTTTGCAGAACCGTCCTTTTAAATGAAAGTGGCGCAAAAATGTGACGCGTTTCAAATTGGGCTTATGCGCTTAGGCTTGTGAGTTAAATGTGTCCAAAATGATAGGCAAGGGATGCAGCTTGTTTTTTATACATGGAATTATCACAAAAACGAATAATTGGGATTTTTTAAAAGAAAATTATTAATCATGGGAAAAATTATTTTAAAAAAAATAAGTGCTTTTCAAAATCGTTTTTTGATATTTATAAAGCTTAATACTCATACTATGACCTCCTAGCATTAAAATTTGATTTAAGTTGTGTTGCATTACTAAAAGGACAAGCATTCGCGTGTACAATTTTCCCTTGGCGCAGGCGCAAACAAGCTCATTTCTATAAAGTATAAGTTATTATTTCCAATGCCTGACTCATGGGTTATGTAATAGACATTCTGGTAATGCATATTATGCAAGAAAATTGTAGGATATTCATTTTTTAATGCTTAAAATATCAAAGTCGAATTTGGGTAAAAAGACTGTTTCAATTGCATTTTCTTTCATTCAGAGTACTGTTTAAAGTGTCTCAGGCTTCAGTAAATGCATACGTTTAGGTTTGATATATATTTACAGGTTGTGCCTTCTTATGATTCAATGAGTCAATGTGCCAGTACAAAGGCTTGTTTTAATATCAGGGTTGAAGGTTCTAACTTTAGCTGTGTCTGTCACGATACTACTGAACACGCTATGAAAAACAGGACCTTTTTAAAACTTGGAGAAATTAAATAAAATATGGTGTCGCAACCCGCAACTATTTGATGTTAATAAAAAACGGCCTTAATAGAGAAAGAGAAATGGAGAATTCTTTTTTGATGAGGGAAAAAGAGGATGTTTGTGAGCAGGTACGTGATGAAGTCAGTAATGATAGAGGGGTGGAGAAATGTAGAATTACGGTTATAGGAACTAGGTAATACGTAGGAGGGAGAAGAACAATTGGGAAAATAGAATGCCGTGGAGGGAAGAAAGAGGATGAAGGGGAGTAATAAAGACATGAAGAGTAGCGTGAGGAAGGTTGTATTGACGAAGGGAATAAAAAGGAATGTGGTATCGGTTTGAGTAAGTAGGAGGGGAAAGATGAGATTGCAGGTTCTAGCAGTAGGGGTGAAAATATTGTAATTACCTGGCGGGAGGCACTGAGTTTCATATGCTAATATGAAAGCGACAAACAGAGCTTGAATAAAGGCAAGTGACTAAATGATGAAGAAAATATCAAAACTCATTGCGAATACAATTCACAGTGCCAGTGGACTGGGGCAGAAAGCGGTCTCAATTGCTGGAGTTCAGTCTAACTTTAGCTGGGCCTACTGAGACGTTCATTCATTTAAGGTTGATGAAATGTGTACCATTGCATAGGATTGCAACAAGCATTTATTCTAAAAACTGGTATGTGTGTTATTAAGTTTTGTGAATTATTCACAGTACATGTAGTTTAACAATCTGGGAATAGGGATAATTTTTAGCACCTAAAAAGGAGAAATTATTTTTCAAAATAGAGCGAATTATTGCAAGTTAGGAGGAATTAGGAAGGCCTTCTGGCTTTGACGAATTCAGAGTGTCAGAAGCTGGGGGTTGGGAGAGCTGCAGAGGCTGGCTCGGTCACGCTGCGGAGATGCTATCTTTCCCGTAAACAATGGAGTTGACATTTATGACCTTTTAAATTAGGGCCTTGCCTCTGTGGAATGCAGAATGCCCTTGCTACACGGGCCTCTAAAGGTGGGGTTTCTGGTTTCTCCATAGCATCACTAAAACTAAAGAACTTAATTCCACCGGGAAAATATAGCAAAGGGGTTTTCTTTGAAAGTCCAAACATCATGTTAAATGCTTTACTGATACATTGGTGCTCTAAAAAAAAAAATAGAATGATGCCTGCTATAGTTGCTCTTCTTTAACAGAAAACGAAGTGTTGCATTAAGTCTTAGACAGACAAAAAGATTCTAAAAATGTTTTTAAGGCTACATGCCTAAATGTGAACGAATTGCTATCATGAATTGTTCTTGCTGGTCCTGTATGTTAGAAGAGAAACAGTAAAGTTATATTTGACAGCAGATTTCCATTGCCTGGTGATCTACTGTCAAAAAGGAGGGTAAGTATTTTAAACCTGACAAATTAAACAGGCCCAAATATTGGGTTTTGGGCTGCAGTTTTACAGTGCATATAAGTACATGACATGGTGTTGTGTGTCACCGCCTATTTACATATGCTATTGTTTTGTCTATGCTTTTTGTGCTGGATATACAGCAAGTATATCTGATGGCTTGACGTTTTGTGCGTTTTTATTATTTTTTGCATGTTTTCGTTGTTTTTGTTGCTGCTTTTGATACAATTACAAGTTTACCTATATTGTGAGGGGATGGTCATGACGATGCCCATCGCTACGCAACAGTTGGTTGAACTTGTTCTGGTTACTAAATTCCACAGCTAATGATATTTCATGCTGTGAGCATGAGAGACAACACTTCACCAGTGCATGTCTAAATTGGCTATAATGGTATTACAGAAAACTAAAAGAGATCTACAGGATCGAAGTGTGTCACCTGTAGTTAGTCACGTTACTGCCCTTCCCTTAAAGGAACAGGCAGCCCTACATTTATGTATCCTTGATTGGACCTAAGGATGAAATTATAGATCTGTGACTCAAGGTGGCCTAATCTCTATATTACATTAGTTAATGATGGTTTGCTTCCTAAGTAGCCTATGGCTTTTGTTCCTTAAAAGAAAACTAGGTTTTCATTTTTCCCTGAAGAAGGAACTGGAACATTACCTAAGATTACCGTATATGGTGTAGTCGCCAGCGGTAGAGTTAAAACGTATGTGACTTTGGCCTTTTGTGTATCACCCGTACTCTTGGTGTTGTCACATGCCTGACTACCATCCAAGTAAATTCTTGTCCTTCCTGTAGATTTTTATTTTTTATTGCTTTTGTTTCTTCCCTGCCCAATGTCGCATTATGCTTAGTGATTGGGAATTTTAGTTGTGTCCTAGTTCCAATTCCCTTTTCCGTATTCCTTTCACCAGTCAGCCCATTTATTATTGTAGGTGTATTGTTCAGGTACATACTTCCAGACTGCAGTGATGCACCAGGAACCCCCATATTATGTACAATTCCCTTTTGCATGACCAGACTGGTTTCCAAGAATTTTCCTTAGGCCTGCTTCAATGTTTTCCAGCCTGACTGTCAGGATAGCGATAGACTGGCTAACTGACTCAATATTATAGTAAGACAAGTTTTCCATCTCAAAAGGAGATATCTTACGTTTACTTTTTGAACATGACAAATTTTCAATGTCTATTTTTAATGTGGTTTTTACCCTTTTTGTTCCTGCTGCTTTAATTTTCGGTGGGATCAGAAGTTTCTAATCATGCAAATATCAGGACCCTCTAGTTTTTGTCTTTTGTTTTCATATCTGACTATTAGCCTGTGTATTGCCTAGTGCACCTGATGTGAAAGGTTTCTACATGCCTATAATAATCTGTACCACGTGATTTCTCTATTGAGATGTCCTGGATAAGGAATTTAGAAACACTTATATGTAATAATTGAAAAAAATGTGTTGGCCCTATTAGACAATGCCACCATATGTGAAGACATCCATTTAGATAGAATTCTCGTGTAGTTATCTACCCTTAGATGATGGAGGCTCTCACACGGAAACCCAATTGAAAAGCTTAGAGGCACTGTTTTGCCTACTGCCTTTTTATTTGTATTGCTTCCTGAGAAAGACAGTTTATTCGAGACGAAAATTGTCCCATGGCGTCTGGCCACTCCTTTGAAACTCGCAGACCACCTGTTTACAGTCCCCTTGTTATACAACGAACTGTTTAAAGCATCACACTTGCTTCATCAGAAGGCGTTCAACATCAGAAAAGATGGAGGAGCTGGTTTTGCCACAGAATCAGAATTTCAGTGCACAAGAGCGCCTGTCATGTGCTGGTAACCTCTGACAGTGTGCAGTCCCTTGAGCCCCTTGGCCTGAGTTTTTGGCCACACACCCCCCTCTTTTCCCTTTGCTCCAATGGAAGTGCAGTGCACCGGCAGATCCAAGATTGACAGAAGGCACTACATTCCAGTGCCCATGGAAGAGCAGCCTGAGCGTCCTCTGACACTGAGTGACGAGTGTTGGAGTCTGAGAATGGTCCCGAATCTGCACGAGATGACCTGTGCCCTTGATCAATGGAGAGCACACTACCTGTAGTGCCTGCCGCAAAGGAAAGATACTGGCGCACTGCCTTGGGACATTGAGACTTTTGTGTGAGCTGTGGGTGTTTGCCAGGAGGGCACTCCAACTAAATAGTACTTCTCTCATGAAAGGCTTGAATGAAGAGGCCCATGCAAAAGAAAACAACAGAAGAAGATTTGATGGACAATAGAAGCCTGCCAGAGAGGCTTTTTGAACGGACTCTGGGCATAGTTGGTTTCACAAAAGGTTTCCGTGTGATGGTATAGACTAGGTGTTAGAAACTGATTGTTTTGCTGCATTGTCTTAAAGTACTATTCTGTTCAGTATAAGCAGAATAAAGTCCATTTTCTGTGGAAAGAGTACCCCCTTTTCACCTCAGAGCATTGATGAGGGTCACCACTGTTTCACCGGAACATAAAAATTATTATTTCATTTGTAATAGTGGTCACTACTTTCTCCCGTTGTCTATATGTTTTTAATAACGAGTTTTCCAGTGTCTTTTTAAACATGACGTTGTCATTTATGGATGGGATTGTTTTTCTCTACCCAATTGATTTCTGCACCCGCTTCCCAACCTATGTCCTTTCCTACTACTGCTTCTTTGCATTCTTTTCACCCTTTTCCTGAACATGAGCAGGTTAAAAGATCAGAATACGTAAGCAATTCTTTTGTACTGCTTCTGCATCGACACTAGTTAGTAGTAAACATCACTAATTGTTGGGGGTGTGATCTTATGCCACCTAGACAGAGGTATTCCTTATTTTGTCCTGCCATATGTGGCCTTTGTGCTTCTTCGTGTTCAAGGAGACCTGTCCAGAGAGAGAGTCCAAGTACTAGGATTTTGCTCCATCAGCAACATCTTGATGATCTGGTGAATATAGACCTGGACTAAGATCAGTATGAGTATAGTGATTGCCTATGTAAGGGCAAAAGGAGGGTCTGTCGTACTTTGATATTTGGGACCACGTAGGAGACAGGGCCCTACCCCTGTTTATTCATGTATTAGCAAACCGCGATTGGTCAATGCGGTATGTACAAGCGCTTTGCATAACGTCCCATTGCCAAATGCACTATGTATACGTTATTATACATTGACTCCGTGGGTTCCATCTTGGAGCGGTGGCCATCTTATAGTTGCCCTCACATAGACTACACTCTAAGAACAAATACAGGCCTCCAGAACACATGTACTTTCCTTTGACTTCTCTGTGACCTGGGCAGCTTGGCTCCGCTGCACCAGGTCAGTCCGGTCTCACGAGCTACCCGTCCCCTGGGCACCTGTGATTAGCATCAGGGCTTGACACACCATAAAGTCTTTTCATCCTACACAAGCCTCCGGCTAATCTCTTTCACACCTGACTGTTCCTGCTTTATGGCTTGTTTCCCAAAACAGGAGATGCTCATGTTTATTGGGGTCAGTTGATACCTGATGTGGGATCTGAGCCTTGCTGGGTAAATAATTGCGGGCTGGCTGAACTGAAATGTGAGATTGCAATCATGACTCTGCTTGTTCTTTGAAGTAAAATATGTGAATGACCAACTGCAAGAGAAGGGCGGTGTTGCCCAGAGCGTAACATTCTCCATAAAAAAGGAGACTGGTTTCTGTTCTGCAGACTGCCTCATTCAGTTGCTAAGGCTTCTGTGCGACGTAGTCTCACTCATTTAATGTTTAATAAAGATGTCTTTTTCATATTTCAGCTTCTTCTGCCAGTTTCTTTGTTACATTACCATGAGAGCGTCTTTTATAATACTACAGCAACAGGATAACCCGAAGTCATAGGGTGCTATCCCTGGCACCGCTGGGGTCCTAAAATCCCCGGTACTTCAGCTGTGTGTGTGCCCGGGAAGCTGTCTCAGCCGGGCTGCCACACATGACGTGGGGGGGCTGAAGCCATTTGAGCCCAATGGGCCTGATGGCTGTTGTATTCAGGATCATTCCTCTGCACTACAAATAAGGATTGTTTAATGACGAGACTCTCCCCCCTTCCTCACCTTCTGTTTAGTTTTTTAATTAAAGCCATTCACTTTCTTTTTCTTCCAGCTATCAGAAAATTCAACCTCTATAGAAATTTTACAATTGGGAGATAGCCCTCCTTGCTCCCTATTTAGGTGAGTCCTTCACTACCATTGATTTTAGACCTATCTTTATGATCACTCTACTTATTTACTCTAGCTCTTTTATGTTCGCAGGAGCTAATACACATAGAGGGACTCAATGTCCATTATGATGATTGGTCAAGCTCCAGAGTAGTCTATATTTGTTTTGATTGCTCTCCTCTACAACTGCAGCCAGTATGTATCTTTTTTTTTTCTACACTTTGAATTCGATTTGATTGTCCCGCATCCTTAATCATGCCAATCTCCCCTTCTTTCCCAGAACCCAGTCCTGATGAGACCCTTTTATCCCATTAAGGGTTGAAACGTCGTCGACAAATATACAAAGGCAGACTGTTTCTCAATGTCTGTGATACAATTATTTATTCCCTGCATTGTGAATTGTACTAAATTGAAAGCTCTGTCCTTTGTTATAAATCTACCAATACACCTCCTATGCTCACACTTTACCTCACTGTTCTTTGATTTCGGTTTTGGTTTGTCTTTACACCTGGGGTTCACCCATCTCTCTCCTCTATTTAAACTCTTCTAATGTTTTTGAGAAACACCTATGAAATGTTTGTCAGAATAACCCTGGTAAAATAAAACTCGGTTTGGCTGAACCAGAGTTACTTACAAATACTGGCTTTTCTGTATTCCTTTTTGAATTTAGAACTATATTGACGTTACAAAGATTATTCCATGCAGAAATATCTGGGATACCCTAAAAAAAAAATTCTTTAAAAATGAGTTTCATGTGAACATTTGTTGCAAGGATTGCAGGATCAGGTGCTGCTCCTGTGCTGTTGCTGGGACTCCCGGAGGCGCATGGAGGGACCATCCAGGTCTGCCACACTCTGCCCTCTCCCCGCTGCCCACCAGGTGTCCATCACAGAATCTGGGGTAAGACAACTTCACCTCACTAAAGCAAATGCTTGCAGTGCTATGGGTCCTCACCGGGCTCATGTGGACTTGCAAAGTGTGTAAAAGTGTCAGAGTTTCAAGTGCAGCTCTAGCTTTTTGGGGTGATGTCAGCAGCTTTTGGAAAATCTTTTTCATAGTTTTCCATAGTTTTTCCATGGTTCCTTCGCTGCCTAAGATGTAGTTTGTGGAGAGCTAATGCATGTTATTTGCGTTGCATTTTATTTTCAGTTATTGTCACAAAGTGCTCCAGTCCCTGGAGTGTTTCAATGTTTATGCTGGAAGAAAGCGATGCTTGACACCTTTATGCACATTCTGTTTTTGCATTGTAAACCACGTCCATAGTGCACGGTTCTGGTGGATGAAGAATTCCTTTAGCCAATGTTTGCCCCTAGTATATGAAATTACCTCCATCAGCCTGCGGCCTTCAAGAAGCAGAAAAAGTGAGTGATCTATGGAGGTGCACGTGTTAAAGAAATTAAAAGGTTGTGTGTACTTTATAAATTAAAGGTATAACTATAACTTTAGAATTGCTAATGTTTGTACAGTTTGAGCTCGGTTTGAAGGTGGTGCGTAAATTAGAAAAGTTAAGTGTAAATATAACTTTATAATTTCTAATGTTTGTGTAGTTTGTTTTGTATAGAAAAAATAAAACAATTTTTTAGCCTTTGTTTTTTTCATTGACGTAGAGGAGAACAGCATGAAAAATGCACTTGTATAAAGTGGAATAGCGGAGACTACAGTGGTTTAGAGTGGAGTGGTAGAACTTGGAGTGGCATAGAAAGGAATAGGATAGGGTGAAGTGGTGTAGAGTGGAATGGCATAGAGTGGAATGGCATAGAGTGGAGTGCTGTAGAGTAAAGTGCCGTAAAGTGGGGTGCTATACTGTGGAGTGCCGTAAAGGGGAAAAGAGTGGAGCGGCATAGAGTGGAGTGGAATAGAGAAAAGTATGGTGGCATAGAGGGTCATAAAGTTAATTGGCATACAGTGGAATAACGAAGAGTGGAGTGGCATATAATGGATTGGCGTAGAGTGCAGTGGCTTACAGTAAAGTAGAGTAGAGTGCAGTGTTGTAGAATCGAATAGCAGAGAGGGAAGTTGTGTGGGTTAGAGTGGAGTGGTGTAGAGTGTACAGTGGCATAGAGTTGAGTTTTGCAGCATGGTATAGCATAGAGTGAAGTGGTGTAGAGTGGAGTGGCGTACAGTGGAATAGCATAGAGTGAACTGGCATGGAGTGGGGTAGAGTAGTATAGGGTGGAATAGCATAAAGTGGAGTGGGGGGGTAGAGTGGAGTGACAAAGTGAAGTGGCATACAGTGGAGTAGCCTACAGTAGAGTGGCATACAGTGGAGTGGTGTGGAGTGGAGTGGAATAGCATAAAATGGAGTGCAGTAGAGTGGAGTGGCATACAGTGGATTGGCGTAGAGTGGGCTAGCATAGAGTGGAGTAGCATAGAGTTGTGTGGATTAGGCTGGAGTGATGTGGAGTGGAATAGCATAGAGTGGAGGAGTGTAGAGTGGAGTGGCATTGTGTGGAATAGCCTAGAGTGGAGTAGCATAGAGTGGCGCACAGTCGAATGGCATACAGTGGAATAGCGTAGAGTGGTGTGGCATTGAGTGGACTAGCATATAGTGGAGTTGTGTACTGTACAAATCAGCAATCTTTCAGACAAATCAGCCATCTTCCAGACAATCCAATACTTAAAGAAATACCGCAAAGCTTTTGTTACAAGTTTAAAAAATTGAAGACGACCGCAAAAAAAAGCTTATAAATGCTGAAAGGAAGTTAAAAAATATATGATGTAAAAAAAATCTTCAAAAATTTTTAACTGATGAATACTTAAAAATAAACCAAATGAAGGTTCTAGTCTGTGATTCTTTTTAACAATAAATAACAACAACAGAGTGTTGATTGGCCTCAAGATGTGGCCAACCCACGTTGCACATGGAGTTCACCCATAAGCATTGGGGGTTGGCTGAAGGGTCAAATTAGAAGCTGGGTGCGTGCACTCAGGGAAGAGGTATCTTGTACCTACTGTTAACCTGCAAAACTGACAACTCTAAAAATATCATTCTAAATCTGTTAAAGAATCCAAGGTTCTATAAAAGAGGCATTGTCACAGGCTTGCTATATAATAACAGACTGATACAATTTAGTGATACTTGTTTCCAGCAGGTAAGGAACTTTCTTATTCTTTTAATGTATTTGCTTCCTGTATTGTCATGTACATATGAATAGTGGGACCTTTCTGGTCCCTGATGGACTCCATAGGAGCCTGACGTAAACGTTTGGGTGTGTCTGGGTGTGGGTAATAAAGTTCATGACGCAGTGTACACAGTTGACTGTTGCACTCTAGAATAAAGACATGCACTACAGAGATCCATGTGTGGCGTGGTCATGTGTATGCTACTGAGCTGGGGGGACGCTACAACTGACGACGGAATAGGGAATACTGAAACCTAAGAACCAAGAGTGTTCTCCCTGAGAGTCTGCCGATGTCTAGCAGACTGCTTGTGCGTGCAACATGTGCCTCAGTCGAAGTGAAGCAGTCGACAGTTGGCATATATGGAGTCAAAGAGCCACTGCAATGCGACAATAGCGCTTAAGGCAGCAACAACCAGGTACAGATAAGAACAAAAGGCCACGATAACCAGGTGCAGAAAAGTGTGCCATGGAAAACAGACAGAAAGAACATAACTGTAGTCACCGGCAAGAATAAAGAACGAGGCATCTGGCATCGAGTTGAATCCTGGCCAGGGACCAGTGCATTAAAAGTAGCAAGTAGCATCCACAACACAGCAAGTGAATGCACAGGGTTGTGCTTATGGAGCTGCTGGCAACCACCCAAGTCACCGGTTGTGCTCAGTATGATACAAAAGTCTTCAAGATTTAAAAGGTTCCAATGGCTGCAGAGACCAGTGTCAAATATAGCACTGCCACTTTTTTGGAACCACTGTTTCCCTTTGATACCACCAAAAAACAGAATATTGGACCCAGATGGACTGCCTGGATTGAAAAATGCAATTATTTAATTGATGCGCTGAAAGAAATAGCTGTGAAAAAGACCATCAAATATTTAACGAACCTTGCAGGTGATGGTGTGAAAGAAGTGATAAAGATAATACTACATGCTGATGAAACATCTTACCCTCAGATTAAGTTGGCATTAGGTATCAAGTTCAATCCAATGCCAAACGTCAACTATGAAAGGTACATCTTTAACCAAGCCAGGCAGCAAGCTGGAGAAATGATGGATAAGTTTGCTGAAAGACTTGGGGCCCTCATCAATTTCTGCAAGTTCAATTAATTCAATGATGAAGAAACCATCCATCTCAAAGTCATTGACAGTTGCCTTTCTGACTCGTTCGGATGATGAATGCTGCAAGAGACTCTCACTGTGGAGAGAGTGCACATAGCTGCAAGAGCATAAGAACATGCAATTGGACATGGAAGCTGGAGTAGCCCAGAGTAGATCAGCACTGAACATGAAAAGTAAGACAAAACACAAGATTAAGGGCCATAAAGTGATGTCTCAGAGGAAATAAAAGTTGTGTTTCCAATGTGGAATCTCCTTTCCACATGAAAGTAAATGTACCACCATTGGACATACATGCAAAGGCGGGAGGAAGGGAAACCATTTTATAACTGTTTGTAAAGCAAAAGAGAAGCCGACTGCATCACATCAAAAAGAGAGAATAAATGCCAGAAAGTTCTAGAAATTCATTTGCCACACCCACAAGACCAAGCGGCAACAGCCATTGAGGGAAGTGGAAACTAAATGAGGTCAATCATCATCAAATAATCTCCCAAAGGTTATTCAAAGTCATTCTCTAGCGACAGTGAAGGAGATGGCTATGCAATATTGATGTTGACTGGTAAACAACATGAGCATGTGGGTTTGGCTTCATTCAGAGAAGAGTTCAAGTCCATGTGAGATTTCCACATGAAACAACCACGCTCCTTTTGACATTGGGCCAAGATCACACTAAAGGAGAATGGTTGTTGCAATCCTTTTATCATCAACAGTGGTGCATCGATAAACATCATGCTGGCAGAGAAGTACAATGAACGGTGACCGGTGCCAAGTCTCACACATTCGAAGACAAAGGTATACATGTGAGTTACCTCCATGCCATTGCAAAGTCAAGGATTGTTTGTAGCAACAATGTGACACAAGAAGATGAAAGTACAAGCACCGATTCTGTTGTAATCTGCTCCTTCTGCTCCTTTAAATGTTGTTCCATTCCAAGAATGCTAACCATGCCAGCATCAGAACGAATTGACTTCATTAGATGGAAGTCAGTTGTAGCGTCTAGTTGCTGACATGGACTTTCTGGTGGATGCACAAATAAACATATCTTGAAGTCCCCTTGGATGTTTCCTCGTTTCATTACTGGTGACGATTCACACGAAGTACAACGTGCACCCACCCAAGAACCCCGCGTGAGCTGTGGATTGAGGCCCGTAGAAGCAGTGTGCTACACAGCATTTCTCAGGAGTTTGGCATATTTCTGTTGTTTTTAGAATTTTTACTTGTACCATGGAATAGCGCAGATTTCAATACTCCCGTTTGCCTAGAAGTCTTCTTTGAACGAGGGAACGTCTGTGGATGTGTTTGCTTGCATCGTGCTGAATAGATTTGTGCATTTTTTACGCATTGTTTTGGACAAGCCTGCCCATGGCCGTTATCACCGCAATGCTGTTTTGTTGTAAAATAGCCTTAAGCGTGTGAGATTTAGCACGTGTGGCTTACCTTTCTATGCCATTGTTTCCAGAGCTGAGCTCCGACATTCCCAATAGCTTTCAGAAGTGACGCAGTACGTTTATATTACATGTTCTCCAACAAAGCTGAAACGTTAACCAAGAACACTTGTGATACTTTTCCGTCGTATCACTAAGAACGTCTGATCATTTTTGTTATCACCACTAGAGCGTGCCCACCCTCTTCACATTTTAAAATGACTTGCCATATTTTGGGTTTTAAAGATTTAACAACCACGTTCACAGCAGTGTGATTTTATGTTAGCACAAGGATTTTCTACATCAGCTATTTCTCACAGACCAAGTCACGCTGATTAATTTTTTCAAAGTATTTTTATGAAACTACAGTACTATTTTAATTTCCACGGATTCTCACGAAATTCAACAGACTCCTTGCAATGCTAACGCTGCATTAGCTGTTTCAATATTTCTTTTCTTCATCCAATTTTGTCTTTCCTGCAAGTATTTTGAACAGTTTCAATGGACTGGTTTAACTTTTTGTTTTAACTTTACATTTTGATTTATTATTTTAGGTTATTATTTTAGCCTATTTTGTTACATTCTTATTTCTTTCAGGATGTCGACCAGTGGCATGAGTCAGCCTCTTCAATTCTTATGTGAACGCAGTGAGCCTGTTTTACCATGGAAAAAATGGAAACCCTTATTTGACTCCTACCTCATAGCTATTGGGGGGGGAAGATTTTTGTCTGCAAGGAAACAAGCTGTACTACTTCACAACCTTGGCATTGAAGGCAGGAACATCTATGATAGTCTTGATCCCATACCAATTGGCAGAGAAGCAGGTGATCAACACAAAAAGAGGCACAGGGGGAAAACAAGTCAGGCAGCCCCCCACTCAACACATTATCAACAACCAGGACCGGACTCAATGGACAGATTCCCTCAACTTCCAGACACTAGAGGGATCTATGACATTTTCTAATGACTCCCCAACGGTGCATCATTGATTGCTTTCTCACCATGAAAGGAAAATGTGTTCCAACGTGAATTTTCTCAAAAGTGATAGAAATGTAGAGTATGCACTGTAAGTGCTAATGTCACTCAAGTGCCCTGCTGGTCCCTGTGAGAAAGGAAATTAAATGCAATTCCCAACATTATAAATGAGATCCTACTCACTGGCTAGATTTAGCTTTATTCAGTGCTGTGAGCGTCCTCAGTTAAAAAATGGTTCAACTCAGACCATTGTTACGTCCAAAGCGCCAACGTGTTTCGTTGCTACCAAATTGCGCAACTTCATCAGGGCTAAGGGGATGACCAGTCTTCACTTTACTTAGAATTACTACTTGGTCTGCAAGTGTATGACAATAAAAAACCAAAAACATGCCAGGAGTAAATAACCCCCATTCTCCACTACACTCCATACTTATATTAATGATAATACAAAACATTTCATTACTGAGTCGTTGCCAATGTCCTTTGTACCTGCAACCAACTCGTCATGAGGCACGCGCCAATTGGTCACGTGTCCGCAGGGTACCCACACAAAATTATGGCACCTGTAGATATGTGCAATTAGTAAAGTATTCATTAAACATCATCACCTCACACGCCCAAGCAGAGACTTTTTGTGTGGAAAGTGTCTCCATGCATCTGTTGCTATATCTAACAACACCACGGAATTCGATACTCTCCCCGCATGTGTATATATTCATTTTCAAATATTGCTTCCAAACCCATTTCCACGTTATTTATCATAACGGGTCCTTTACGAACCCTGCTGTTATCATGGAGTTCAAAATCAATCACTAGCCAAGTCATTGCAATCGAGATATGTCATAGCTCGTCCTTTAAAAGCCTTGTATTATAGTTCAATATCACTCGCACGCCAGCTGATGTCTTAGAGACTTGTCAAAGTGGGTCCATTACAAACCATGCCGTTATCTTAAAATTCAATTTCATTCGCCAGCCATACGAACACATGCCTTACCGCTACCGGGACCTGCCGGCGTTTCAAGGCTCCATCCTCGCTTCATCGGGAGACGTGGGCCCTTAAAAGTCAACCAGCGCCCCCTCCCAAATGTCATCACGCGACGCGCAGCGTCACGTGACCACGCCTCCCGGCCCTTCCTAAATTAAAGGGGTCGCCATGATGGAAAGGTGCAGAATCCCATATTTACAATGCATATCCAATGGATCTAAGGGCAATAGGACCCTACATATTACCAAATGGGGTATTTCTATACAGGCGTGGGCTTATTTAATATTGCTACTTTAACTTACAAGATACATGAAGGCACATCACTGCCACCTACCTATGTTATTGCACTAAGATGTGGTAGTTTACAAGTTGTAGCTACTGGGCTCTCATAAAGGGCATCACGTGGGGTATTTACTGCCCGTTTGCGGACTCCTTTGATCACCTATCTCCAAGCTTGGTTGCTAGCTCTTCCGATTGTTCCATGAACTTGTTTGTGGAGAAACAGTTCTGGCGGTACCTCAAAAACTGCCCCACCGGGAGATTGTCACGGAGCGCTCTGGGGTGGAAAGAGCGATAGTGCAGCAAGGAATTTCTATCCGTGGGCTTCTGGTGGACAAAGGTGAATAACCTGTTGTCCCTAGCTGTTATGTGCACATCAAGGTACACTGCAGAGATGTGACTGAAAGATCATGTAAACCTAAGGCAGCCATCCGCCTGGTTTAAACAGGTTAGTAACGTCAATAACAAGTCCTCTGATCCAGTCCAGATACAGAGGACATTGTCAATATACCTACTCCAAAGAGAAATATTCTCTCTGAAGGGGTTGGAGGCATGATGAATCACATTGTTCTCAAACTGGCCTACATAGATGCAGGCCAGACTCTGCGCATATGTAGCCCCCATTGACGTACCTGACACTTGGAGATACAGCTGATTCCTGTAATCAAAACAAATTGTAGTAAGAGCCAGTTCAATGCACTGCAAAACAAAAGACTGGAGGGTGTTGTAACACCACTCCAGCTCCCCAAGAGCTCGCACTGCGGCCACCAGCGTGGCATCATGGGGTCCGCTGGTGTACAGGGATTCGAAGTCAATGGTGACCAAACATTGCTCCCTGGGGTCAAACTCCACTGTTTTAAGGATATTAAGTATATCAGTGGTATCCTGCACAAAGGAAGGCTGTGTGATGACTGCTTCTCTTAAGAACAAGTCCGCAAACTTGGACAAAGGCTCCAATACAGATTGGATCCCCAACACAATCGGGTGACCCGGTGGTGGGCGCTGTGGTTTGTGGATCTTCAGCAAGATGCAAAAAGCCGGTACACGCGGTTTCAAGTTGATAGGGAAATCCGCTTCCTTGTACGTGAACCATTTTTTCTCCTTAGCACCCACCACCAGAGTCTTGATGATGTCTTGTAATTCAGCTGTGGGGTCCCGCATCAATGGTTGGTAATTAGTGCGCACCCCTAGAAGTCTCAGGACTTCTGCTTCATAGACATGGGTGTTGAGGACAACCACTGCCCCACCCTTATCGGCTTGTTTTATCATGATAGATTTATTTTCTTGAAGAGTTTTCACAGCCAGCCAATCACTTCTGCTCATATTATAAGTGTGAGACTGATTCTGTCTTGAGAAGCATGTGAGCCAAGTGATGTTTATGAAATGAGTGTTTTGCTTTTATGAACACACTTTGGGCCACATCTCAATGTCGTGATGGAACGTCACAAATCTTTCATGCACACTCAAGCCAAAGGAGAAAGAGTTGGAAATTATGTAGCTGCACTGAAGTTACTTGCTCAGACTTGTGATTTTGAACAATTGACTGATTCTCTTATTCGTGACCAACAAGTGCGTTGCACCAATGATCCAAAAGTTCAAGAGAAACTTCTTGCAAAGAATCCCAATCTCAAAGAGGCTATCACCATTGTAGAGAGCATTGAGCAAACTTCTCACTGGGTGAAATAAATTTGTAATCCTAACACAACCACAGATAACAGCACTAATTCTCTTAGTGGTGATTCCTTTAATCCTTATGGTGAAACTACAATTGCTGCTGTGTCCTAACCATGAAACTTGAAAAGAGTATTGGTAAAAATAACAAACCTAAATTAGTTTTGAGTTGGCACAAAGATGGTAAGACTAAATGCCCGAGATGTGGGAGTATCAACCATGGTCCCAACTATTTGAACTGTTTTGCCAGAAGCACAAACTGCAATAACTGTGGTAAAAAAGGTCATTATGCCTGAATGTGTACGTTTGGGAAAGTTAACGTGGTTGATGATGAAGAAGTGTGTTCACAGAGCATTCACTGCATCACTGATTCCATTGACAAACCAGTTTTTGACGTCAAAGGTGTTGACTCAGACAGTATATCTATGCTAAAGTGTGACATAACTGTTGGGGGTGTTTTAGTTCCTGTACTTGCAGATTCTGGTTCTCCCTACACGTTAATTAGCGACAAATTGGGGAATGCAACACCTGCCTATAAAGATGTCAAGCTTTTACCTACTGATATCAACCCAGTGGGTTATGGTGACCAGAGGATTGACCTAGTTGGATTTTCCATTCAAACCATATTCAGGTAGTAGTTACTTTATTTGTTGATTAATAAAAATCATTACAATCAGGAATAAAACACAATAGGTTAAGAACATTATTTTTGCCGATAGAATACATATACAGCTTCATACTGGAAATTTAGCAGCAATGATAAAAAGCAGCAATGAATAAAGTGCATTTGTGATAACGGCTGGAAGACAATTCCAAAAACTATTATTAAAAATTAAATAATTTTCCTCTTGGCAGGTCTACAAAATACAGGTAATTATTATTATAATTTTTTTTAAAACATTTATCTTAAATCTCAAATTTGTTTATCCAATCACTGTAACAGTTTGAAACCTTTTTAAACTTCAATTTGGAGTTCTGTACAGATCTTTTAGGAGCAGATTATCGTTTTAGCTTTAAAGACTTTGACGACATGTTCCTGCAATAACAATCATTATCAGTCTTGGTTAAAAAAAAAATTCGACAATATAAATAAACTTTACAAATTGTGAATTCAACCGGGGCATATTCCCTGTGAGACAGATAATAATGGCGTGTCGACATGTTCTCACCCCCTTAAAAATGGGTCTCAACAGAGTCTTCCGCTCTTCTAACAGTTGAGGGCACATAGTTACAATATGTGTTAAAGATTCGTCATAGAAGCCACATAACCTACAAATGTTTGTGGACCAGTTTTTTCCCCTTTGGGTATTCCGTCCTTTGTGGTGTATCTCCCAAACCTCAATAACTTGAATTTGTTCCTTAGAAATAGTTTTAAGCGGGTCATCAGGTATGATTGAGGTTCTAATTTAATAAATGAGTTGATAAATGACCAGGAGTGATTCTTTTTTGTGAGCTCATCCTTGTCTAGAAGACTCGATAAAAGAGTGACTGAATGATTTATTGTTTGTCTGTAAACTGCTTTGCTCCTAACTTCTTCTTCAAAAGCTGGGCACTTAAAATTGTGTAAACTCTCTCTTAAATAGGCTCTCCGACTCCTAGCATGCTCATACCTTGTTATCTCCTGCCAACATTGGTGTGCAAGGGTACCCTGTTCTGAGCGAAACAGAGAATATAGCATTTTTAAAAAGGCAGATTGCCGTACCAGAGTTTGCCTTTTCAGACCAAATTCTAATCTGACATTAGCGTGTCCTATATACCTAGGGATCCCAAAGACTGATTTGAAGACTTTTGTTTGTAGGTCATCAAGGATTTTCGCGTCTTTACCACGAAAAATCATTGAGCCGTAAGCCAAAGAGGGGATCAGCTTTGCTTTCAAGACCTTTAACAGATGTTCATGGTTTGGACATGACAACTTGTCCCTCAACTTTCTAAAAGCAAAGGACAAGGCTGTTGCCTTTGCTTTGAGGTTAATGAAATGCTGTCTAAAGGTCATATTATCGTCGAATGTTATTCCTAGGTATTTATAATATTTCACGCTTTTGATATGTAACCCGGTAATCTTCCATTCTTTCTTATCTGTTTTTGTACAACCTATCGTCATTATTTTTGTCTTTTTGGTATTGATTTGCAAACCATTAAGGGTGATATAATGATTAAAAGAATCAACTAGTCTTCTTAGGCCTATGACAAAATGGCTTAACAATATGGTGTCATCAGCGTATTGTAAGTATTTGATGTCTTTGCCTAAGAAGGAAGGTGAGTGAGCATTAACTTCTTTAAAACGTATTGGTAGGTCGGCCATAAAAAGATTAAAAAGGCATGGAGCCAGAACATAACCTTGTTTCAGACTACTCTTAGTTTCAAATCGGCGTGTTGTACTTCTGCCGTCTCCGACTTTGATCTGAACCCATGTGTTAGTATATAACAATTTAATCATGTCGAGCAATTGGTTTGGGATACCCCATTCCAAAAGTTTGGCCCAAAGTAGATTACGGGGAACAGAATCAAAAGCGGCTTTAAGATCGACAAAACAGATATATAACTTTTGCTTTCTATATTTTGCCCTTTCGGCCAATAAAGTCAGCAAGGTCAAGTTCGTGCTAGTTGATTCGCCTCTTCTAAAGCCTGTTTGGAAAGCTGGAATTAGATCTTTTTTTATGGCCCATTCTTCCAAGTCTTCAAGCAGGCAGCTCGCAAAGATTTTTGCCTCCACGTCTGTTAGGTCGATTAGCTGATAATTTGCAGGATTGTCTTGTGGACCACTTTTGTATATCGGCTGAATTATGCTTCCTTGCCATGACTCAGGGACCGATCCAGATTTAATAACATCATTAAATAAAATCATTAAAACCTCTGGCTAATGCTCAAGATTTGATTTAAAAATTGAATTTGGAATTCCTTAGGGCCGGGCGCTCCATTCGATCTGATCCTGCTTATTGCCTTTTTAACTAGCTCTGTAGGCCATGACTCCTTAACTTGTAGCTCAGCTTGGACAATGTGCTGGACATTCCCATATTTTCTACCTTTTTCTCTGCTTGACATGTTTGTCTTTTGACAAACAGTATTGGTGTCAAGCTGTAGGTCCGAGGGTGCACCGTAAAGATTATAGATGAAAGATGCCCAGCAAGATTTGGTGATATTAGCACTATTCCCTCTTTTACATTTTTGAGATTGTTTATTATACCCCAGAATAATTTTGGATTTTGAGTTTTGCATGAGAAATGTAGCTTGGACCATATTCCCTCATAATAGGATTGTTTGGCTTTACATATTTAATTTTTATATTGTTTTCTGAGCCTTTTTAATTTATGAAGTTCCAAAGTTTTTAATGCTCCATTCGGCTTTCTGAAAGTCACCCTTATAGCTCTATTAAGTTCTCTTTTTAGGCGGAGCAGCCAATTGGTGTACCATCCTGATTTTTTTGTTATCATGATGGAGCCTTTTGTAAACCCTGGGTGTAGTTCGCGTAGTTACGCTACGCGTAGCTTCGCGAAGTGCACTTCGCGAGATACGTGTAGGGCTATGCGAACTGCGTAGTACGCTGTTCCCGATGATTGCACAGTTCCGGATGTTTGTCCGCACTGTGCAATCATTGCAAACGGCATCTTGCACAGTGCAAGCGATCGTTTTCTGCCGCTCGAGTAGATTTTTACTCGAGCGGCAGCTTTCTCAACGCACACTGGCAGTTTCTCATCGCGAGCGGTCGAGAACATACGCGACCACTCGCAATGAGAAACCTGACCTCCCTGCGTTGAGAATCTCGCAGGGAGGTTTATGTTCCACGCTCGCGATCAGCAACTTGATGTTGCTGATCGCGAATGAGGAAAAAGTCTTCCCGGGATGTCATTTTGCTCACTCGCGGTCGCCAACTTGACGTTGAGGACTGCGAGCGAGCAAAAAATGGCAACAACGATATGCTATGCTACACGATTTTGCACTATGCTACGTGCAATTCGCGTAGCGCGAAGTAGCACAAACTACGCAAACTTCGCGAACGTAGCATAGTTGTCCGCCCAGATTTACTTTTGATGTCGTAGAAGGGGGAAAACGATCCATAAGGGAAACACACAAACAAGGCCAAATCTCAACCATGGACTTCTTTTTTCTCAATCAGTGCTTTGGCGATTGTGAGTTCTAGGAAATCCAATATTTCCTTTTGGTTTCACGGGTTTCACACTAGCCTTTTAAGGCTAAAGGCTGTTCCGGCATATGAACAAGTGATAAAGCCAGGGAGATTGATTGTGGATTGTGACCGCTTTCTATCCTGGGTATTACTTGATACTTGTAGAGGGAGGATGTCAGCCCCATTGAGATGATGGAATAATCAATGATGGAGAATTGGCCTGTTTTTTTGAATGTGGATATTTGGCCGTCATCCTGTAGTAACACGAGGTTATATCTATTCAGCTGGGAATGGCACATCTGTGTCAGTGCTTTGCTTGCTTTCTTAACGCAGTTTTGATTAAGGAGGTGCATATTAAAATCTCCTGAGATGATTATCATTGCGTGGTCGTGGTACAGCACTTTGACTATTTCCCATAGAGCAGTAAATTGAGAGGACTTGTCAGAGTTTTTTGGACTTAGGTAGACGTTTAGGAGTATTATGGGTTGTTTAAGAGCTAGTTTGATACACAAAAGCCACGCCAGTTGAAAGTTAATTTCATAATAGTGGACGTCCAAACTCAAAGAAACGTAGATAGATAGGCCTCCACTTGCGCAACCAAAGACTGCCTTACGGGATGCAAGGGTCAAATACACATAATAACCAATAAGGTGTTCCTTTTCCATGTTTCCTGGAACATTAAAACATCAGAATCTCTAAAAAAGGTTACTGTATCAGGATCCTCTGTAAGGGTTTACAGACCGTTGGTGTTCCACGAGCAAATATTAAGGGGTTTTATGTCTTTATTTGAGCTCTTTAAGCATCATTCGTGCATGTCAGTATTTCAGGGAGCCAGCTCCAGTCATCACTGAGGGCTGTATCTTTTTTTAGCTCTTCACATACACGGGTGCCCGGGTTGCAGCTTGTAATCTTGATCCCGGATGACAGATCTGAATTTGTCAGTAGCCCTGAAGCTCCTTTCAAAACCCTGGAATGTCCTCTTAATCTTGAACTTGTAGCAGGATCCCTTGAGGCTGGACTGTTAATTGATAACGTCAGGATCAGCAGAGTAAGATATTGACTTTCGCTGATTTTCCATATTTTGATGCCCCATTTCTCAAATTGTGATTTATTTGCTAAAATGTTTCTAACTGTCTCTTCTCGATGCCAAGTTGTAAGAGTCATCTCTTTGTTGGGGTTGTTATGATCTTGGCTGAATTCAACTGAATCTAAGTCTTCCGATGTTAGATCTTTAAACTCAGGGATTGCGTTTAACAGTTTCAAAATATTACCGCGATTCAAAATATCATGTGGACCTCTTGAAGTATACCATGGGCAAAATACTAATTTCATAGCTGTATCTGAGAATTCATTATTCTTTAATTTTTCTTTTTTTATATTACCAGTGATCTCAGATGACAGCTGCATGTTTTGGATGAACCCATTGCCTATCACAGTGTCATCCACAATTGTTTGTTCAGGGCATACTGTATGCTTGATATTAGTTGAAATGTTTTCTGAAAAGGCAACGTTTTTAGCACTTTTACGTTTAACAACATTTTGCTCTTCACATTGATGATCACTTCCTCTTTGGGCCTGATCTTGTCCACTCACTTGTGTATTGGATGTTACAGTAATTTGCGACCTTGTGCATTCATGGAACACTTCGTGGGAGATCGTATTGGGGCAGGACCAGCTAGGCCAGCCTTAGTTTCGCTCCAACGAGATTCCAAGGGTCTGAAGATTGGATAGATTTCTTTCGTAATGAGCTCAGTTGGCAAGTCAGTGATTGTTGATTTTATTGAGTTTTTTATTTTGTTGTGAGCTTTCCTTAGTCTTTTTCTTACTCTTTTAGTTAGAAAATCTGAGTTTATATTAATAGTTAGTGCCTGGTTAGAGGTAATTTGTGAGGCATTAACTTCGTCTGCCGATTTTAGATCCATGGATTTGTTTCCTTCATTCAAGACCTGGGATGATGGAGCTATATTATGTTGCTGAGTTTTACTAATATTAGAGCAATTTTTATTTTTTGTTGATTTTCGTCTTATCGCGGGTTTTGCCTGTGTACTCCCAGTTTCATCTGATGATCCCACAGTTGTGGCTTTAGCATCCGGGTGACAACCATGGTTATGCTCGATCAAGACTGTTTTGTACAATTCTGTCTAACATCGCCTTGATCTCTTGCAACATGGATCTCACAATTGTAACCCTGGGCGGCCAACTACGCTACGCTCGCGTGGTTTGCATAGCACAGTGCAAAAATGCGTAGCGTAGCTGGCATTTTTTGCTCGCTCGTGGTCCTCAACGTCACGTTGGCGACCGCGAGCGAGCAAAAAGACATCCCGGCGAGACTTTTTCCTCGTTCGCGATCAGCAACATCAAGTTGGCGATCGTGGAAAATAAACCTCCCGGCGAGATTCTCAACGCGGGGAGGTCAGGTTTCTCATTGCGAGTGGTCGCGTATGCTCGCGACCGCTCGCGATGAGAAACTACCAGTCCGCGTTGAGAAAGCTGCCGCTTGAGTAAAAATCTACTCGAGCGGCAGAAAACGATCGCTTGCACTGTGCAAGATGCCGTTTGCAATGATTGCACAGTGCGGACAAACATCCGGAACTGTGCAATCATCGGGAATAGCGTACTACGCAGTTCGCATAGCGCTACACGTATCTCGCGAAGTGCACTAAAACAGTCCTTATCCGCAATAGCGTCTTATTATGCAGGGTACCCTTTGAGTGTATGACTATGGTGTACAGTTTATCTCTCAAGAGATGACTGATTTTCCAAAGGATCTTTCCATTACCCACCATCGTACAGCTCTTTACTCACCACAGGCATATGGCCTGTTGGAGAGTATGAACAGGTTAGTGAGGGTGTGTGCTTTGTCTGCTGTTGATACTGGTTGCCCCCTCAAAGATGTTCTTAGAAATAAATTATGGGCACACAGAAACACTCTTAACAGTATCAAGGGTTGTTCCCCTTTCAAAAAACTTAGGGGTAGGGCAGCTGGTTTCAAACTCAATCCTTTCTGGTTGAGTGTTACTGACAGGAATAAAACTGTGGATGACTTGAGAGTCATAAGGTATCAGGGTGGTAACAATCAAAGGTTTGAAGTCAAAATGAGTGTGCGCAAGCCTGACAGGAAGGTGGGTGACCTTGTTTTTGTAAAAAAGGGGGTGTGGTCTCCCAAAGGTGAGACCAAGTATTTTGGTCCCAAAGTCATGAAAAATGTGGTCATGCTTTCTGGTGGTGGTATCTGGAGCATGTCTCGTCTTTTAAAGAGTAGGAGTGGTGATGTTTATGTGGGTGGCTTAACCCAAGTCAGACACTCTCAGCCATCTCTGGAGAGACACTCACAGGGTGCTAATGGTGAGTTTCGTTCTGATCAGTCATCTATGGACAGACACACACAGAGTGGTGATGGTGACTTTCGTTCTGGCTTTTCTGGACGTCCTGTTAGGTCCAGAAGGCCGCCTTCGCATTTTCAAGATTATATTCTCAAGTAGAAATGTTACCTTACGTTTTCATTGTTAATTATTTTTGTATTTAACCCCTTAACCGCGGCGGTGCGGGTGATTTATTGCACGGGCGGGGCCGCGTCGGTCAACGGACGTGCGCATCACTACCGAGGTAGTGCTCGTGACGGCCGTTGGCCGACGCGCGCAAACGAGGGGTTAATTCCTAGTAGAGTTCATTGCTCTTATTGTTCTTTCTATTGATCCTTTTATCTTCCATGTTTTTCCTAAACTCTATGTTCTTTTTTCTTTCTATGCTTTATTAAGGGAAGATGTGTTGTAATCTGCTCCTTCTGCTCCTTTAAATGTTGTTCCATTCCAAAAATGCTAACCATGTCAACATCGGAACGCGTTGACTTCATTAGATGGAAGTCAGTTGTAGTGTCCGGCTGATGACATGGACTTTCTGGTGGGTTCACAAATAAACATATCTTGAATTCCCCTTGGATGCTTCCTCATTTCATTATATTTGTTTTATTCAAGGTACTTCGTCAAGTGCATGTCTACTCAATTTCAGTACTGCTGCAGACATTGGTCGGATTTCTATCAGCTATAACATAAATGCACATGCAGAAATAGTAAGTCAGTCCTGTGATTGTTTCATGGACTGAGAAAGCTTAAGACCATGAAAGTTCAACTTCACATCAATGAGGACATTCATACTGTTGCTCAATGACATCATCCAATTGCTTTTCACTTGCAGGAAGTTGTTGAGAAAGAATTGTAAATGTTGGTAAAGCATAAAAAATGTTAATGCTCTACTGGTCCAACACCATCTATGGTGATCATGCTCAAAAAGAACAGTGGTGGTGCTGTGCACAGTTGTGTCAGCATGAGTCAAGCTAACAAGTCAAATCAGAGAGAACAACATCCAGATCCACACATTGCAGATATGATTACACAGCTGAATGGTGCCAAAGTCTTTTCTCATGCTGATCTGAACAAGGGGTATCATCAACTCGAACTAGAGGAAAACTGCAGGTACATTACCACCTTTTTGCCTCATATTGATTTGTTCAGGTATAAATGACTACATTTTGGGGTGTAATCAGCTGCAGAACATTTTCAGGACGTAACTCGCTGCATAATACAGCCTGTCACGCATGCTTTTAATTATAGTATTGATACACTGACTGGTATTTGTAGCCACTCGAAAGGAACATGATAAAGCCCTCGCACATGGGTGGCTCATGCTGGGTGACATCGTTCTCACTTTGAATGCAGAAAAGTGTGAGTTTCACAAAACAAAACTCAAATTCTATGGGCATATTTTTTTCTGAAAAGGGGATGACACCAGATCCCGCTAAAGTACAAGACTTATTGCCCACTACTCCACCATGTGACCATGCTGCAATCCTTTTGTTAGCATGGCCAGTTACTGTTTCAGGTACATTTGTAACTTTGCCACAGTACGTGCTCTGTTGAAAGACTTGACAAAAAAGAACACTATGTTCTAGTGGTCACCTGAATGTGCTCGAAACTTTAAAAAATCAAACATGCAATTGAGAAAGCTACTGAAATGGCCTATTTTGATCCAAACTTCATACTGAGAATGTAGTAGGTGCTAGCTCAATGGGGTTGGGTGAAAGCCTTGCCTAGCACAGTGGACACAACAACTCTCAAAGACACATTGTGGTTTATACGAGCAGGAGTCTGTCGCAGACTGAACATGCTTATTCCTAACCTCAGAAAAAAAGTCTAGTTTTACTGTGGGCATGTATTTCTATACTGAAAGCACTTAACCAGTTGTCACTGACCACCGGACTTTGCTCACTAGTTTTGGGAATCTGAAGGCCAAGATTCCCCCTGGCATCAAGAGGTGGGGGTTGTGATTGCAAGAGTAGGATTACACTCGTGCATAGGCCAGGAAAAATCAAAATCCCGATGACTACTTTGCATGAGTGCCAGTGCAGTGTCACAGTCCAACATCTAAAGTGACTGAGACCTATGTTAACTTTATAGTCCAATCAAGCGTACCTGGAGCTCTTTCGGCAGAACAGATTCTTGCTACTACAAACACAGATCGATATCCGTGTGTTCTCAAAGACATTATTGTCCAGCAATCCTGGAAGAAACGCACTTGACCTCTTACGGATGACTTTGAATACCAAAAGTTCAAGAATTTGAGTAAGGAACTCTGTCACCCAAAAAGGTATTATATAAAGAGGGTCTAGAATTGTCATTCCAGAGAGTCTGCAACAACAAGGCATTGAACTAGCCCATGAGGGTCATCATGGCATTGTCGCCACCAAGAAAGCTCTCCTAGACTGAGTGTTGTTTCCTCGTCTTGACAAAAGAGTTGAAAGAGAATCAGAGTCCTGTCATTTGTCCAACTGCTTGTCTCCCAAAACAATGCAGTATCCATTAGTTATGTCTGAACTCCTGAAGCAGGTGCAGGAGAGGGCTGAAGCTGATTTCTTCGAACTCCTTAACAATGGACATCTTCTAATGGTAGTTGCTGATGAGTACTCACGATTTCTTCTTGTGAAAGACCGGTCATCAACCTCAAATGACAAATTCATTGGGACATTAAATGGCAATTTTGCAAAATGGGATGTCCCCTCTGTTCTCAAGTCAGATAATGGCCCACCATTCAACAGCTGAGAGTTTGAAGATTTTCTCACTAACATGAATGTTAAACATCAGAAAAGTACCCCTCTCGGGCCACAGGCCAATGGTGGTGTTGACCCTTTCATGGGTACCCTAAAGAGAGTTGTTCAGCATGCAATGCTACAAAGAAGTTATCTCAAATTGGCTCTAAGTTTAGCCTTTCTTGACTTCAGATCAACTCCCCATTCTACTATAGTAGAAAGCCCTGCCACCTTGATGTTTGGGAGACCAGTGGGAACCAAATTGCCGCAATGGACCACTCATAGTTCTACATAAGCGGACGAGATTTGTGCGATGGATTCCTTGCACAAGTCCAGAATAAATACCTAAGCTTATAAATGCTGATTTGCTTCAGACACATTTCCAAGAAAGGAGACCCGGTCCTGGTCAAGCAAAAATGGAAATGCAAATCTGATACTCCGTTCGATACTGAACTCCTATGGGTTGTGATGATTAAAGGACATATGGTGAGCACTCAGCATCCTGGAATGTCCATCACAAGAGACTCCTCGCACTGCAAGCCCCTGCCTTGATGTTTGTTGGCTCCAGATGTCAGAAGGAAGATCTGCCCAACTGAAAGTCAAGAGAGCCCAACTCCTAGCCTATCTCTGCATCCCTGGTGCCTGAGGCAGGCCCCTCTCTTCCATCTCATTAATATCACATGACTAGGTCAGGAAGATTGCTTCAAGCACCTTGACAAATCACTGAGGAGCTTTGATGGGTATATGTAATATTTGTACTTTGTATTTTACAAAGGGGGAGATGTAGTGTCTTGTAAATCTGAATAGCGGAACCCTTCTGGTCCCTGATGGACTCTGCAGGAAAATTACATAATTGTTTGGGTGTGACTGGGTATGGTTAATAAAGTTCATGACAGTGTGTATATTCTGAAGAATAAAGACATGCACTACAAAGCTCTGTGAGTGGCGTGGCTCTTTGCATATTACCGGGCTTGGGAGGATGCTACATTTCCCACATATATTATAGAACTTTCAACAAGATCAGTTTCTCAAGCACACCTGTAATATTTGGGGCCCAATCATTTTGGTAACATTTTAATGAGGAAATATTAGACATTGCTTCAACCAATGTGTAGATATCAGTCACCTTATTAACAGGCTTCATAATGCGCAGGATGGAGACATTAATCTGACTTGTTTGTTGCTTTTGCATACATAGAGGGTCCTTCATAAGCCTCATATTAACAAGAGAAACACAGAAAATTTTTCACTAAGCCCTTCATGTTATGTGTTATGTCATGTCATGTTATGTCATGTCATGTTACGTCATGTTATGTTACAGTGGTTGTATTTTATACTATGAACTCATGCCATTGCTGTGGTCTTGAAGTTCTGAATCACACCAATGTGTTCCAATAAGAATGCTTTTTCAAAGGTTTTAAGTTACCCTTCTTGGGAGGTGTTTTAATAGAACCTTATCACTGTTGCATTCTACCCCAATACGTGGGTCAAGTGACATAATTTCAATAATGTTACATAGTTTGTATCTGCTGACTTACCTCTTTTAAACCATCGTATCTACTCTTTACCACATTAATCGTTGGAAGACAGAACTGTAACTAAGCACATATTGGGGAATATCCTTCTGATTACCATTCTGAAAGCTTTTAACTACCATAAAACTCACTTTTTCTCTACCCAAGATTGTGGTCTAGGCACTTAGGTCTTGATATGGCACAGCTGAGACTCCTCTCCCAGAGGCATGCCATCAGGAAATCAGGATCTAGAAACAGTTACATCTGTATTGTGTTGTATATAACCACAATTTACTTATTGTTTAATTTGTTCATCTGTGTTAAAACACAGTCAGGAGTGGAATAAGGAATAAGTGGAGCATGCTGGGCCTGTAAATCATCATGATGTACATTATTTTGTACTCCTAGAATTGGCCACAATGCATTGTGTTTATTGGATGGAGGAGTTCTTAACACAAGCTACATGAACCTATAGTAAGTAAGGAGTAGGCAGCTGAGCAGAAGGGTCCATAGGGTAACCTGGAGTGTGGCATGCTGAGATTTATCAGAGTTTGATCTTCCCCTTTCCTGCCTCAATGAATGACAATGGATGAGGAAGGATGTGAAATTTATAACTAAACACACAAAACCAGTTTTCTATGTATGTGAATCAGAGTGCCAATATAAGAAGCATCCATCACAGACCGACCTGAAGGTGATGGGTGGGCTTTCATTGTTTGCTAATGGCATTTTGCACTTTGTCTAATGTGTTAATGCTTTAAAATATAATGGGAAGTATGAAAGGGAAATTTTAAACCACAGCTTTTAACATGATTAGGTTTAAGACGTCATACTAGCATACTATCAGTTGATGCATATTCATTCTGATGTTAATACAAAGACCAAACACACATTAAGTATCAGAGTAGATTTGCAGGTAATATATATACTCACTGATTGACGTATTCTTGCTTTTTGTCATAAGCATGAATTGTGCTGAGGCCAAGAACAGTGGCTGTGATATGAGAAAACCACGGAGAGCGACTTATGTTTTCTATCCTCTTTATCTCACTGACACTTTTCTGGAAGATTCTGCGACACAGGAGTACAAAAAATGGGGATGATATGTTTCAGATAAAAAAAATAGAAAAAGTACACATGTAGTGTGACATTTGATCATAAATCATAGGAGGATGTATGCCAGAATCTAAATATTAATTGAAAGAATGAGAAAACCCAGTAGTGTGGAAGAAACATTACAAAACAATATAAAAGACACCAATTTTCAATTGGGTTGGGAAGAACTCAAGCCTAGAAACACAACATGGCTTTATGTGACTCTCAAATAATGATGACAATATAGGAATTCTTGTATTGGTTATATTCTTCTAGAAGGTAGTTTGAATTATATATCTATATCTATATATATATATATTTCTCATCAAAAAGAAAGCACCACACTCGTCGAGTCTTCATTTCTTTGCTTCGATTTATTTCACAAATCTCACCACCACCACCACCCACGCGTTTCGACCATGGGTGAACCTAAGAATCGAATGGGCACTATGCCGGTTACTCCAGGAATACTTGAACCCCAAACGATTTCACCAATACCATGTGAACTTGTATCCATTTAACAAATAAATACATTAACAAATGTGTTAAAAGTGAGATCGACAAGAATCCAAGACTCTATGGCCCAGCATAATGATCAACAAAATGTTGAACACCAACTCTTCCCCATAAAAGATAAGGCTTGCATAACAACTAAGATGAACTGTGACCACTAAACTACTAGTGCCATAATGCCTTTATAATGGGCTAACATGGCTGAACTATAAATAGATGAGACATAGAATGGACTTACGATACCATGAACATGACCATTTCTTGGTCGAAACGCGTAGGTGGTAGTGGTGAGATTTGTGCCTTAACAATAAATCAAAGCTAAAGAAATAAGACTCGAGGAGTGTGGTGCTTTCCTTTTGATGAGAAATAAAATAGCGAGATTAGGTCCAACCTCGACGTCCAAGCACCTCCTGTGAAAAGAGTGCACTGAACCTGGACTGTTTTTTCGAATTATATATATATATATATATATATATTCACAGAAAAAAACATAGGTTTCAGGCACGTTATAGTTAGGAATTAGCATTTAAAAAACCTCAGTAATTCACTGAAAAAACCATAGGTTTCAGGGGTGTTATAGTTAGCTGGACTTTTCACTTGTACAAAACCATTGAAATTCCCCCGTTATAGTTAGTTCAGCTAACTATAACTCGCGCGCCCGCAATGCACTGCTGATGACGTCACATATTACATCACTCATGACATGGTCAGTGACTTCACTCATGACATCACTGATGACATCTCAAATGACATCACTGATGACATCACTGATGACATCATCCAGTGAATGCCTGTTTTTCTGAAAATTAAATATGTTTTATATATGTATATCTCAAGGTCGATGGAAGAATAAATGGGTGTATAAGTGTCTAAATGGATGATTTGTTTTTGAAAAATTGATTGTGTAACTGACTGATTAAGTGTATCATAGTGAATACATGGCTTAGTGAGTAATGTTTAAATATGTAAATATCTGTATCAGTCTCTCACTTTGTGTATAAGTGGCTGCATGGGTTGGTGAGTAGCTACATGTGTGTCTATATAGGTTATTAGTTGGTTTTTTGAGTATCAGTTTGAGTGTCTGCATTGTTCGGTGGGGGGTATTACGTAGTGCATAGGTGCATGAATGAGTGACTCACTGTTTGTATGTATTGAAGACAGCATGTGTGCAGGACTGTATGGGTGGATGAGTGTGTGTATGGGTGTGTTAGTGAGTGAATGACTGTCTCAATAGTGTCTTTATGAGTAACTACATATGTTTTAAACTAGTATATGTGACTATTGGTGTATATAAGTGAGTATATGTGAGAGTGAGAGATTGAAAGAGTTCCTGTATGAATAAGTATGTGTTTCTATAAGTGATTGTTTAAAAGACTAAGTATGTGTAAGTTTCCGTAGAAGTAAGTGTGGTGGTGTGTGTATAACTGTATATGCAAGTAAATGTATGTTTGATTCTTTATTAGCATGAGTGACTATGTGTGTGAGTAACTCTATGGATGAGTGGCATTGTGTAACAGGATGTATAGGTGTATGAGTACATATGATGAGTGAGTACATGTATGAGTGACTGTATAGGACTGTTGGTGAATGAGTGGATGTGTATATGGATCTCAGAATTACTGAAGAGGTTGTTGTAACTGGTATTGGTATGTCCATTGTTTTGAAAATTTTAGTCTCTATTTTTGAATGTGTGTATCAAAGGTTATATTAGGGTGAGAGGAGGTCTGCCACTCTATCACAAGGATGATGTCATCAGTGATGTCATCAGTGATGTCATTTGAGATATCATCAGTGATGTCATGAGTAATGTCACTGACCATGTCATGAGTGATGTAATATGTGACGTCATCAGCAGTGCATTGCGGGCGCGCGAGTTATAGTTAGCTGAACTAACTATAACGGGGGAATTTCAATGGTTTTGTACAAGTGAAAAGTCCAGCTAACAATAACACCCTTGGTTTTTTCAGTGAATTTCTGAGGTTTTTTAAATGCTAATTCCTAACTATAACGTGCCTGAAACCTATGGTTTTTTCTGTGAATTTCAAAGGTTTTTTAAATGCTAATTTCTAACTATGCCTACAGAGATAGGACATGTGAAGAAAGAAGAAAAAATGCACAGAAAGAAAAAAAAGAAGTGCAGAAAGAAGCAACAGAAGTCCTCAAAGACGAAGAAAAGTGCAGGAAGAAGGATAACGTGAAGAAAGAACAAAAAGAAGAGCAGAAAGAAGCCTTGTTGCAAAATCATCCTGTACCCTCAACTTTTTCAGACGGATACTGGTGGTAACTGAGTCTGACTAACCAGTCCTAGAGCCAGTGCTTTGTTAAAAGACATGTAGAATA
Organism: Triturus cristatus; assembly: GCF_964204655.1. Taxonomy (NCBI): domain Eukaryota; kingdom Metazoa; phylum Chordata; class Amphibia; order Caudata; family Salamandridae; genus Triturus; species Triturus cristatus. Next base: position 574,520,865 of record NC_140595.1, on the reverse strand, counting down.
CAGTGAAAACACCTACATACACTAGGGAACATTATGCGTTGGGGTCCCCCTGTGATTAGCATGACCTCCTCTGTAAGCCCCTAGTATATAATAGGGCAGGGGGATTAAAACTACCTCTTAAAACAGGCCACAGGGCGTTTTTGCACACGTTAACTCAGGCCCCGTCCCCTCCCTTCACCACTGTGTAAACACGCCCTGTGTCCGTTTTTAGTTGGGAGATTAAGTTCATTTGAATCCTGAGGGTCCCTAGGGTCTAACTAGCCCACCAGGTACCTCCAGTAAGTGCCACAGAGCTGCGTTGCAGAGAGGTGTAAAAAGTGGCACGGCCTGGACCACCAGGGGCCCTCAGTATTGAAGGGAAATTATATCCCCAATTTAAAATGTGCCATAGTGCGTGTTTGCACACGTCACCTCAGGCCCCGTCCCCTCCCTTCACCACTGTGTAAACGCGCCCTGTGGCCGTTCTAAGTTGAGAGATTAAGTCCCCTTGAATCCTAAGGGTCCCTAGGGTCAAACTAGACCACTAGGTACCTCCAGTAAGCGCCACAGAGCTGCGTTGCAGAGAGGTGTAAAAAGGGGCTTGGCCTCAGAACACCTGTCTGCAGCGCAGCTCCCTGGCGCATACTGGAGATGCCTGTTGGGCTAGTTGGCCCTCAGAGACCCTCAGTATTGAAGAGGAATTAATTCCCCAACTTACAACTCGCCAGGGGGCGCGTTTGCAGAGTGCTGCAAGGAGGGGGCATGGCCTCCGGCACGATGCCAGTCTATTATTTATTTTATTTTTTTAAGAAGGGGGGCTGTGTGGTTCCCCTTCTTATTCTAATTTATTGGCCCTGATGACCCCATCCCCCAGGGCCTGTCTCCTAATTATATTTTTTTGACCCCAATCCCCAGGGCCGGCCTCTGTTTTTTATTATTTTTAAAAATATATATTTATAGACACACCTAGGACATGCTGGACAAACCGTACGTACCTATCACCATGACGATTTGCGTGATATTCATTAAAAGGCGACTATGCATACAATGAATCCACGTGGAATGTATTTACACCACTAGTGAAGCTCTGACATGTCTGATGCCCTACCGTGCCTAATCCCAGTAGACACCCTTGTCGTTTATTTATACAAACATGGGTAGCTATTGACGGGCACATTTAATACACATGCACACCAAGCCATTCAAAGGGGATTCGACAAAAATTCGACCAAAACTATGCAAGAAACCCCCCTCACAGTTAATAAAACACACATCCACTGCCGGATGTGTAATACTTTTTATTTTACTCTGTGAAAAGGGGACGAAATTCACTTGAGAGTCACAGCGCGCTCCTGGCAGAGCCCAATGCTGTGTTACACCCACCATTGCCTGCTGAGTGCCACACACCTCTGTGTTGTATTCCACCAGCTAGTGTATATGCTATGACACTTTCTAGCCCATGTGCACTGTAACACCACCCCGTGAATATGTCATGCCACACTTGTCTTCGCACGGGTTATATTGCCCCATCTAACGTGCCTTCCTCGATGCCTATGTTATAACGCACAGTGCTATGTCATACATATTACAATCTGGGATCCATATCTTTGTCACAGTGCATATGCAACGTTACACTCCCCAGCACATATTTTATATTACAACTTTAGAGACTAGTTAGGTTACACAACACTGCCCTGTGCATATTACACTCCAAGGCGCATATCGCATAGCACGCGCTAGTGCCTGTGCTATCTTGCGCTCTCCAATGAATCTGTCATTGCGTACAATGTATTGCATATTATATTTCATGCCCGGTTCATCTTATATCACACTTTTTGGTGCATAGTTTATACCATACACTATATCTAGTTTTCATTTTCAATCGTGCTCTCAGGACTATGTTCTATATAACACTGTGTTCACCTACCCTTTTCACGGGCATTACATTTTGCGATAGGGGGTGGAGGGTCAGGGGGTGTTTCTGCCAAGTGAGCCCGGAGTCACAGTCACAAACGTCCTCTTCTTCCTGAATAAAAGTGAGATTATGCTGCATACTTGTTCATATTTTAAGTAGTTCGCACAGACACACGTTTTAAAAACAATAAAGTTCCTAATACCCGCCTTCTCTGAACAGTTAGCTTGCTGCCCATCCCCCTCCTCCCTATCCTCTGTTGTGTGAATCCATGGACTAGCCTCCTCCCTCCTGCCATGCATGGTCTGATGTGCTGCCACTGCCCTCAATTTAGTATGATGTACCAGTCCCCTCCTCCTGCCCTCCATTGCCCAATTCTATGCCCCATCATTGACCTCCTGCTTAAACTCTGTGCTTAGCTTGCTGCCCCTATTCTCCTTCCCCCTGCCCTCCGATGTCTTTGTGCATGCCCCTGCTCCATCCTTTTTGCCCACCATGTTCCATGGACCTGCCACTCCTGTCTACTCTGAGTGTTCTGTTGAGCTGCCACTCCCCTCCCACCTGCCTAGCATTGTCGGATGACTGTAACCTGTCCCTGCCACCTCCACCCTGCCTGTCCACATGCCATGCCCCTATCCTCTTCCTCCTGTCCTACATGGTCCATTGTACTGCCACACCCTTCTGCCCTCCCTGGTCTGTTGTGCTGCAACTGCTCCTCCTGCCTGCCCCGTGCGGTCTGTTGTGAGGCCCCTTCCCCTGAACCTTCTTGTCTGTGCACAGGTCCTGACCCTCCCTTCTATCCTCCAACGTCCTTTGTGCATGCCCCTGCACCCTCCTTCTTGCCCATCATAGCCATTGTGCTGCCACTAACCCTCCCACTTGCCATGCATGGTCTTCTGTGCTGCCATGGCCCCTCCCACCTTCCCTGTGTGGTCAGTTAGCTGCCCCTGATCCCCTCCCACCTTCCCTCCATGGTCTGTGTGTATTCCATCACAGCCTCACTGTTGCTTTTCATGGTGTGTCTTGCTTCTAGTGCCCATCCTGCCTGACCTCCATGGCTATCTTGCTGCTCCTGCCCTGACCCCTTGCCCCCAGCCCTCTGTTTACATGTGCAGACCCCTACTCCCTCCCTCCTGGCTTGTCTGTTCCATTGTAATGCCCCTGATCCGTCCCTCCTGCCCTTTATGGTCTGTTATGCTGCAGCTTTCTCTCCTGTCTGTCCATTATGGTCAGCTAGCTACCATTGCCTCTTGCCCCTCTGTTCTCTGTTGTCCATGTGCATGGTCCTGTCCCCTCCCTCTTGCTTTCTATGGATTGTTGTGCTGCACTCCCGTCCCGCATGCCCTGTGTGGTGTATTGTGCTGCTGCAATCCCTGATGCCTGCCCTGCAGGGTCAGTTTGGTGCACCTCTCCATGTCCCTCCTGTCCACTGTTATCCAAGTCCATGTCCCTACCCCATTTCCTTCCATGATCCAATGTACCATACTTGCGAACATTTTGAACTTGGGAAGAGGGAGATTTTGAAAAAAAACTGGGGTATTGATTTTCCCCTTTGAGTTACATTGAAAAAGAGGAGATTGCAGACAGGAGACAGATCAAATAAAGCCCATTTGAGCTTAAAAACATTGGACGTTTCCTGGCTGAATCGGGTCTGTTGGCATGTATGGTTGTACTACCATTGCCTCTTCCTTCTGCCCACAATGGTCTATTACATTGCCACAGCCTCTCTTGAAAGTCCTGTATTGTTGGTTTGTTGCCCCTGCCCCCCTTTCCACTGCCCTCCATAGTCTGTTGTGCTGCCACGGCCCTTCCTGCCTGCTCAGTGTGGTTAAATTCTTCCCTTTGCACCCTCCTACCTGCCTTCAATTTTCAGAGTCCGTGCCCCTGGCCTCTGCCTTTCAACAGTATCCTAATGAACAACTAGATTGCTAACATTCTATATTTATTACAAAAGTGTGGAACGCCTGACGTCATCTTGATGTAATCAAAACTGTAATACCTAGAGCATTTCCTTTAGAAATTACATATATGAGAGCGTCTTATTGGCATCAAAATTATGGTTAGTGCTCTAAAAGACTAAAATAAGGACATATTTTCTGAGTTTTCAAATAGCGACAAAGCACTTTTAAATTATTTGTTATCTTTATGTTTTTTTATCCAGTTGACCACTTGATTAAATGTTGCACTTAGGGGAGAGGATGTGGTGTTACTTCCAGAACTGCAGACTTTGCAACTGGGGAACCAGGTTGGAGTTTCTGCTTCAGCTCGACATTCTGTGATTCTGGTCAAATCACTTAGTCTCCCCATGTCTACAACCAAAATGAATTTGTTCTTGTGTGATGTAACCAATGCTCATGTAAAGCACTCCAATACCTGACAAGTCTGCACTATATAACACTGCAAAAACACAAAATAATAAGTGTTTTGCACACTTCTGTCATTGGGCTATATTTGGGCTACATCTGGGTGATTTTGGGCTACATTTGGGCTCTTTTGTCTCCGGTGGCCATCTTGGGAGATTTATTTGTTATGAAGTTTCCTAATTTCTTCATGTACTGCAGTCTCCTCAGTAGGAAATGCTTTCAGTTTTTTACTTTGATTCCATCATGAAGGTATTCAGATATGTCACACATTTGCCATAAATTCTGAATGTTAGCACTCTAGTTGCTCATTAGATCACTGTAGTAAAACTACTGTTCACCATGGAAGTCTGCTCCTGGTATTAAAAGTGCATGTTTCAGTCTGCATGTCAGAATTTTTTAATGAAATAGAAGAGGATTTGAGAAGTCACTCAAAATGTGCCCTCATTTTCTTTCTTCAGCATTAATCATATTTTCTATGGCAAAATGAACCCCCTCATTGTGTTCCTTTTTAAATTAAATGTTTTAAGTGTTACCAGTTTATTCCAATCAAGATGGCTTCAGGTGTGCCATACTTTTGTCATAATGAAGACAGTAAGCGCTCTAGTTGTTTTTAAGAACACTCTGGGACATTCTGTCATTGGGCTATACTTGGGCTACATCTGGGTGATATTTGGGCTACATTTGGGCTCTTTTGTCTCTGGTGGCCATCTTGGACGACTTATTTGTTATGAAGTTTCCTAATTTCCTCATTTACTGCAGTCTCCTCAGTAGGAAATACTTTCAGTTTTTTACTTTGATTCCATCAAGAAGGCATTCAGATGTGTCACACATTTGCCATAAATTCAGAATGTTAGCACTCTTTTTGCTCATTAGATCACTGTAGTAAAGCTACTGCTCACCAGGGAAAACTGCTGCTGGTATTGAAAGTGCATGTTTCAGTCTGCATGTCAGAATCTTTTTATGAAATAGAAGAGGATTTGAGAAGTCACTCAAAATGTGCCCTAATTTTTCTTTCTGCAGCACTAATCATACTTTTTATGGAAAAATGAACTCCCTCATTTTCTTCCTTTTTAAATTAAATGTTTTAAGAGTTACCACTTTAATCCAAGCAAGATGGCTTCAGGTGTGCCATACGTTTATCATAAGTAGGACTGTTAGCGCTCTAGTTGTTCTTTGGAACACTCTGGGAAGCTGCAGTAGAACACAAAGGAATCAACTGACAGTCTCTGCCCTTGTTGGATGTACATGTTTTACTGAGAATGTCAGACTTCATTCTCACATGACTGAGAAATATAATGTGAATTTACAGAAAATAAGCTCTCAGTTTAGCTTATAGATCACCTTCCAAACCTCTGTGGGAAAAGCATGAGAAAATATTTTTCTCTCAATCATGATATCCCAGCAGAAGGCTTTTTCACATGGTGAAATCACCTTAGAACATACCACAATTCCTAAAATGAGTATGGTACCATCAACAAATGATTTATAATGTAACTAAAGTCTTAAAACCTTCTATTAACTGCAATGCTTTTTAATGAGGTGCTATCATGTATATTGGTCCCAAGATGGCTGCCAACACTTTTTGGATGAAGTGCTGACAGCCAATCAGATCTCAGGATGAGATGTGTGGTTAGGCTCCGCCCACATATATATATGATTTTACTTTTGATTTTCTCAGGAACTACTGAACAGATTGACACCAGACCTGCAAAAGTCACTTCCCTGACCTGAGGACTACCTCTCTGCCAAATTTCAAGTAATTCTGTTCAGCCATTCGGACTGTACCTTCGACTAAAGGTCCTATGGAAAAATGCATGGGGAAAACGTGTTTTGGGACCCCCCTTTTTTCTCGGTCCCCGCTTGACGAATCACCCCGGGACTTTCAGGGTAGAAGCGAAGCGGAGCGCCCCACCTATTTTGAAAATTTTGCGAGGATTCGTCAACCGGCGCCAAAGTTATTCCAAATAGAATGTTGCGGATTTCCTATGGAAACACGGTCCTAACTATAACTATCTACTGGCGACTGCCAGTAGATAATATATATATATATATATATATATATATATATATATATATATATATATATATATATATATATTCACCGAAGAAACCATAGGTTTCACACACGTTATAGTTAGGAATTAGCATTTAAAAAACCTTGCAAATTCACTTAAAAAAACATAGGTTTCACACGTTATAGTTAGGTGGATATTTCACTCGTAAAAAACCAATGAAATTCCCCCGTTATAGTTACTTCAGATAACTATAACTCGCGCGCCCGCAATCCTCTGCTCATGTCGTCACATATTACATCACTCATTACATGGTCAGTGGCATCACTCTTGACATCACTGATGACATCATCCTTGTGATAGAGTGGCGGTCGCGCGAGTTATAGTTATCTGAAGTAACTATAACGGGGGAATTTCATTGGTTTTTTATGAGTGAAATATCCACCTAATTATAACATGTGTGAAACCTATGGTTTTTTAAGTGAATTTGCAAGGTTTTTTAAATGCTAATTCCTAACTATAACGTGTGTGAAACCTATGGTTTTTTCAGTGAATTTGTATAGTTTTTTAAATGCTAAGTTATGTATGTATTTTATTTTTTTCTATATTTATTTTTCAATAAACTACGTATTTTTTTTTTTAATGGTTTTTCACCGTGCGCGCTCGGTGCGCGCACGGTGCACGTACCCCCGCGATTTAAAAACAAATTTTTTAATGTTTTTTTTGGCCTTCGGGGTCCTTCAGGGACCCCCTGACCAAGGCTCGGGGGTCAGGAACTCTCTACCCTACCCCCTTTTCATGTTCGCCACCTTCCTTTTCCACTCTCGCACTGAAAACAAACAAAATGGCGGCCGACACTTCCTGATTTCGACCGATTCGAACGTTGACTGACATGTAACAACCAATCAGAATTACGCTTGCACACGTTAGGGTGCGCGGCTATAGATATGTATGTGCTTTTAAATGCAATTTTCTCTGGAAATACTGATCAGGTTGACTCCAAATATGCAAAAGGCACTTCCCTGACCTAAGGACTACCTCTCTGCCAAATTTCAAGTAATTTTGTTCAGCCGTTCGGGCTGTACCTTCGACTAAAGATCCTATGGAAAATAACATGGGGAAAACGCGTTTTGGGACCCCCCCTTTTTTCTCGGCCCCCGCTTGACGAACCCCCCCGAGACTTTCAGGGTAGGAGCTGAGCAGAGCGCCCCATTAGTTTTGAAAATTTCGCGAGGATTCGTCAACTGGCGCCAAAGTTATTCAAAATAGAATTTTGAGATTTCCTATGGAAACTAGGTTGTAACTATAACTATCTACTGGCGACCGCCAGTAGATAATATATATATATATATATATTAGTTGCCCAATACATTTGCAACTGTTTTGTGGACTATTTAACTGCTATAGATAATACCAATACCATTCTATGCTGCATACCCCAGGCCAACATAAACTTATGTCACATTAGAGAACATACTGAAAGTCACACAAACAGGATCAGGGTATGTAAATGTAAAACACTGCATATTGCTATGGGTAGTTCGCTAATATCAAGAATGTGGTCTTGAAAGAGTGTTATTCTGCATACTGTTACTCTATTAGTCATATTTTGATATATCTCTATGACTTGTATTGCTATAGTTTACTGCTAGAGTGTATTACGCCATGAGGAAGATATATGCTAAGGGACATATGTTAGAATAATACACTATACACTATGAATGTAAAGAAACAAAGATACAGCACATGAAAAAATGTGTTAAATTTGTAATTTTAATAAGCCAATAAATAATTTATTATGTCCTAGATGTTGCTACAGTGACAAACATTTCATATTTACGCATGTGCCTCTTTTTAAATGGTCTTAGAACAACCATATAATGCAGTTAAGTGTCTTATGTCTAAAACATCAATTTGTATATAAAATATATTTCAGCAAACAAGTATTAATTCGGGAGAGTGGAATTAGATATTCTCACTGTAAATTTATGCTTTCGGTAGGTATGGTCATTTTATTTTAACATGTGGAAAACATGTAAGAAATTGTATTATTAATTAAGGGTGAATGACTACCCACCTGAAGGAATACCCACAACTCTTGTCAAGGTGAACCCTCAAAGTCAGCAAATTATCCTGAGCTCAACCCTCTGGTAACTATGGCACAAGCTTAACTGAGGACATTGTGTAAAGTATTTACACAGTACCAAAACAGGACAAAGTGAAACGTGCAACACAATAAAAATCCCAAATCAAATTAGAAACAAAGTAATTTTTTAAGAAATAAAATGCCACCAAAATAACAAAAATCCAATTAACAGAGCCAGAGATAAGACTTTTTAAAATTATAAGTAAAAAATACCACTAAAAAGTACTAAGTGCTAAAAGCAGGTCAACTGGTCATGGTAGACTAGTTAGCATGTGAGCTGCATTGTAGATCACACATACAGAGCAGGAAAATTATTAAATGATAGTTTTCATACTGGATGGATGTTTGTGTTAGCACATAGCAGCCAAAAGTGAGTCAGTGCAGAAAAAAAGAAAATATGTGCCTCATCTTTGTAGATAAGGCTTTGTTCTACTCTCTTCCTTTCATGCACCACAGCTAGCTTTCATGCAACTTCAGTTGTTGTGCTGCATTACTTTCCATTAAATGTAGGCATTTGTCAAAAAAATGGAAGTCCAAATCCTCCAACGGGTTAAGGTAGCAGCTTGAGTTTCAGGAGGGCTCAATGACGTGGAATAGCCGTTGGACGAAATCTTGGTTAAGTCATTGATTTAGGTTCTTTAGAGTCTTTTCAACAGCCCATTGCTCTTGGGATAGTATGTTGTGGAGAACATGTTTTAACCCCACAGTCATTCCACAAGGACTTTATGTACGCTGACATCAGATTGGTCCCTCTATCAGATACTGCCTCCTCTGGAATGCCACCTAGATAAATATTTCCATCAATGCCTTGGCTACTACAGGTACAGTCACTGTTCTCAGTGGTATGGCCTCAGAGTACCAGATGGCATGATCCACCAAAACAAGCATAAACCAGGTCCCGAGGGCGGTCTTTGAGCCCAGAGGACCATCAATGTCCACTCCTACCCTCTCAAAGGATGTTCCTACTTTAGAGAAATTCTGATGGGGAGCCTTTCGCTTCCCTGTAGATTTGTCACACAAAACAGGCAGAACACATCTACATTGGTCCTAACCTGGGGCTAATGCATGTGTGTGTGACCAAGCAGTAAAACGTTTCGACCTGCCTCCATGTCCTACTAAGGGAAGGCATGAGCCAGCTCCATAAGGGAGGCCTGATAGCACTGGGGATTCACCAACACTCTGGTTGACCCTGACTCAGGAACTGTAGGCTCACTATTCAGGTCATTGGCCCAGTAAAGGTAGTCATTACCAGAGGTGTCTCTATCCTTCTGGCCTTCATTCTGTCGCTGAAGACCCTAGAGTGGGGGCTCTCCTTCTGCACCTTGCAGAACTCTGCAAGGGACAGTCCTCTTGCAGTTTGCCAGCCACAAACTCAGGTGGGACTTCCAGACCAGCTGCTGCCTGCCATGTACATTCCTAGTCCTTCCCCTCAGGGTTGAACTCCTCCAAGACAGTGGCAATTTTAGGGGTTGGTTTCCCATGACCCCTTCTTGATGGGAATCTGGCCCCTATTTCAGCCTCCTTGTCCTTCTGACAACCTTCCTAGGATGTGTGATCATACCAGACCTGACAGCCTTAGGCTGGTCTTCTTACCAACTTTTTGCCTACCTACTCCATTTTTATGACCTAAATTTTGCTGGTATTAGGACTCTGTACACTTTATCACAGATATATGTATCTGAGGAGTTGTCTGTACCCTGCGGTACAGAGTGCAAATTGATTGACCCGTGCTTTCATCCTATGTGGTTATGTTTCCTCATTCGTTACATAAGGCATTTTTGGCTGAGCCTGTATATTTTAGAGGCAAGTACCTGCAAGATTGATTTCTTCTCAACACTGAGTCCCGAGGATGGTCTCTTGGACCCATTTGGCCACTTGACAAGTCTATCCTTCTTAACACAATTAGTTACACTTTGTGGTGTGTCAGTTCCATCTAACCAGTTGAAAGATAAGGATTTAACTGATGGGACCATGAATGTATAAACTTCTGCTATTAAGAGAATTGTATGCTTTCCTAGATCCTTGTAATGAGTTTATAGTAGTAATTATGAGGGATAATGTGGCAGAGCCAGTGTTAATATGTTAAAATATGTATGTATTGCTGTTTATATTGGTGTATACATTGTTTTTGTACTAAATGTATGTACTGTGCATTTGAAGAAACATTGACTAAGTTATAAAATAATATACTTTTGTTCATATCAATACACCGTGTTTGATTTTCGAAGTGATTATTGCATGGTATGTAATAGGATCATCTAGATGACCAATTAACTACTGAACGTTGTGTAAACAATTCCTCCAAGAGCAGGCCCATAGTAGCATTTAATTTACAAGTCCTGAATATATGAATTAACACTATACTAGGGAATTATAAGCAAATTAAAGAATGACAGTTCAGGATCAACCAACCATACCCTGTTTAAGGGAGAGAGCATACGCACTTTAGCACTGGTTACATTTTTGTGAGTAGACCATAATACTTTTGTATAATAATACTAGTAGACCTCAAGCACTGACTGTGCTTACGTACTTGAGTAGCCCCTTGTCTATGCCTCAGGCCTGCCATTGCAGAGCATGTGTGTAGTTGTTTATACTGCCACATCGACCTGGCAAAATAAACATTTTGCCTGTCCCGAACCATCCCTTTCTATACATATAAGTCACCCCTAAAGTAGGCCCTGGACAACTCAGAGGGCAGGGTGCAATGTACACGTTCAAAGGCAGGACATGTTCTTTTAGCTTTTACATGGCCTGGTAGTGAAAATCTCTCAAAGTCGTTTTATCCTACTGCAAGGCCTATTTATCCCATTGGATAACATTGGGATTACCTTTTTACATTTTATACATGTAATTTCCAATTGGGAATAGATAAACCTTTCAGGTCTGGATTCTCCGAAATCACAATGTCAAATCCAAATCTATGGTGAAGTCTGATTTTAAATTGCAATTCTGAAAATGCCACTTTCAGAAATTGGCATTTTCTTACTTCATCCATTGATGCCTAGTAGCCTATATCTGATCACATGAGTGGGTGCAGTTGGTGGTTGGGTTAGGTGTATTCCTCATAGACAGCCACACACAATGGGAGCTTGGTGTGTCTCAATGGGCCATCACTGGCCTGATGGAAAAGAGGAGCTGGGCACAACCTCACTCACACCTGTATAGGCTGTGTCCTTGCCATTTACAAATGACTGCATACTCCCCTGGAGTGAGTCAGGAGCTAAGGCAGGAAGGGCATGTCTTACAGTCTCCCTCACCACTGGGTATAAGTATTGGACCGCAGATACCACCACTTTGATACACTTCTGTCATGTGTTGAGTTAGGCCCAACAGGAATTTGCATAATTCTTACATATACACAAATCCATTTTTCTAAAGTCGCCTGCTCTTTGCCACATTAACATTTGACAACCATTTTTTATTCATGACGCTCCAATTGGTTTCACAGAAACACCGACCTTGCTGACACAGAACACTGAGAGAATCACATCGCACTGCCTTAGCATTTGGTGAAAGGACTCTAACGTGCGTAATACAAATGTGTTTTATTATTACATCCATATGGTGATACAGCTACCTGTAGAACACAAACAATGGTTGCCCTATCATTATCTCGTTCCAAGGCAAGGATGCCTTTTCTATACATAGCCTTTTGTTTCCTAACATAATCAGAGGAAACACTTCTACTGATCTCGAGGGATCCCTGCATGCTGAAACTTTTGCCTAGCAGCTGACAGAAAACACTGTGAGGGGTATCCAGTTTGTGTCCAAGACGGGGTCGTACACTCAAGGTAAAGAGGTTAAATCATCCAGACAGGGGTTTTCTTGGCAAAATATACATTTGCACCCTAGACATATAGGTTAGGTTTAGCATCGTAGAGATGCGCTCGGATGTTACAATCTCTTATATGTATGCATATATAACCTGTCTCAACAAGATGGTGGAGCTCTTTGTTTTATTTATCGCAGCCCACACATTTTATGCAAGAATCACTCTGGTTCAATAAATATTGAAAATGCCCCCTGTGTATTATTTGTATATTTTCTGAGCAAAAGAAAGTATAAGTCACTGAACGAAAGTGTGAAGCCTCTCACCATGGTTCCTGAGGGATCAGAGTTGTCATCTTCAGCGATGCCGGAACTGTTTATTCCCTGTTGCGCAGTTCCTACTGATTGGTGGGCACTAAACTACACTTCTAGACCTGTGGTTACTCTGGCAGGAAGAAAGACTGCTGTCATGCTCAAGGACTACAACTTTGCTGGACAGCTACTTTGCAGGACTACTGCTTTTCTGTGCTGACCTGCGGGCCTGATGCTCTCCTACCGGGTTAGAAGGATTTGACTTGCAACACTTGACCACAGAACCTAGAGTCACTTCAAGGGCTAGTTGGCAAGCCTCCTGATCTGAAGCCTCAGGGACATAAAAGGTTTCCGCCCCATAGCAACTGACACATCGACTCGACTGCACCTTGCATCCTCAACACCCAACTTCACATTGCAAGCACCGTCAACAGGAACCTCGCTATATCAGGACCTCACACCGCAGGCTCGCTGCATCTTGGAACTGACTCATTGGCTGCTCGGTACATCTTCAAGGTGTATCCACGTAATGCTCGGCAACCCAGATTTAAAGTATTCTGTTCAGCGAGCCTAACTGGGTCCCTGTAGCTAGACCATGCTCCAATATTGTCGGCCTGAATTTGTGACTTTGTCCCAGTCCGGCGCAACCAGATATCCCCAATAGAAATTTGTGCTTTTAGACACTATTTTTCGCTATAAACTTTAAAAAGTCATTATCTCCGGTTCTAATAATTGGAGTTTTGTTCTTTTGATCTTGTTTTATTTATTAATTTCCTCACTTGGTGCGGGAAACATTTTGTGTTGTGTTTTCATAGTTTTGCTGTTTAAAGTGTTGCACAAATATTTTACACATTGCCTCTAAGTTAAGGGTGACTGCTCTGTGCCAAGCTACCAGACGGTGGGCACAAGTTAATTTAGGATTTCCCTATACTTTACCCTGACTAGAACTGTGGTTGCAGCTTAACCAGGGCTCATATCCCAGTCATCCAGTAACGCAATTTCTAACAACTCATGAGCACCAATTCAGGCAAGCCCAACATCTCAGCAAAGGACCAGTGCTCTACCTCCTTCCGGGTAGTGTGCTCCAGCTCAACCCCAGCAGACAATTAACAAGCATAGCTGGACTCACAGCAACCTTAAGAAAAATCAGTGACCCCACCCCACTCCAGGGAAACCAACGCTATTTGATACTGACTGACCTGGTTATCAGCATTCACTACTTGGTGGAATACATCTGGGATTACCTACACTGCAGACACCAGCTGACACCTCAAAGTAGTCAAACTGGCTTCTATATTTAACAGACCTTCCACCCTCTTCCCATTGATAATACAACACTGCCTCTATTTCTTATTGCTAACAGGAATGGGGCACTTGGGCACCATAACTTTGCCACCCAGGGACATTAGTGTGATCTCTTCCCATTCTGCAATGCAAACCTAGGCAACTTCTTCCACAGCACTACACTGGCAATTCCCGTGGTTTCCCACCAGTGTGAGGCTTTTTGGGAATTCCTGAGTACCCTTCCTTGTGCCTGTCAGTAGACAGTCATAGCACCTGGGCTGGAAGGGCACCATGGGTTTCTAACCACTCAACATACCTTCTCATTTCAGGACTGGAATGGGAATTCCTCCATTTGAACCCATTTTGTGGCCTTATAGAGAACACCTTGGAACTATCCCAGCCTTTCCCTTCCTTTTAATGATCGGGATCCTAACCTCCTTTTAAGTGCGCTCGCCCTCGGGTACCTTTTTGGATACTCCGGTGCTGAGCCAGAGGTCCGCTTCCTTCCCAACCTCTCTGGGCACGGTTAGTTTGGAATCTATCAGGTGCTGATGCAACTATGTAAAGCAATTACTAAACATGTGTGCCTTCATAAGCAAATTGTACAGCCCATCATAATCCTTTACTTTTCTACCCTTTACACAACCTTCCAGTTCCTTGTAAATGGATCCTAGAAAATCCACACAGACTGGTGTGTCTCTGCCTGACTATCTCTTATTGTCAAGTGCTACTTATCTGGGGCCTGGCCAAATTTGCCAATAAGTCCATTTTTCATGGGGACATACATAAGCTAGTCAGCTGCATCTGGGGGTCAATAGTGTATCCTTCCCAACAATAAGCCTGTATTTCCACAGGCTAACCCCCAGGCCCCTTCAGGAACTCTGTGCATGCACAGGGCCACTTCATAAGCTGCAAACAAAGATCTATGTCATCCCCACCACATAACTGGGCATCAGATGTTTGGGAATGTGAACTCTTTACCTCTTCTAGGTAATTCAGTATCACTGTCATAATCACTGGGCTCAGAGGCCCTGCAGAACCTCAAGTCTGTCTTTTGTAGGCTCCTCTCACAGACCAGCAATACATTTTTACTCTACAATGCCAAGATTCCTGCAACTCGTGTTTTCTTTTCCTCAACAGCCAGAGCCAATTGTTTGTCCTCCATACCAAGTGTGGCCAGTTGCAACTTCAAAGCATTCTCTACCTGCCTGTCCTCCAGCTCTGATTAGGACAACATGTGGGCAGACACACTGCTTATTGCCCTGGAAACAGCAGGTACTCCTGCACCTTTGACTGCACAGTCCTATGGCACTCTTGCCTCTTCAATATCATACTAATTTCCCTCTTTGACTTCATCCTCATGCTCCATTGAGGTGGATTACAGCAGACTAACTTCCACCCAAGCTCTGAGGGCATTGTGAAATTCCTCTTTCTTGGACTCCCTGGTCAGTCTCAGCCCCTACTGTTTGCACACACTCCTCAGCTCTGAAATGAGAGGCTCTCCATGCTGGTCAGATCCATCTCCATGTGTTCCCAAACACTTAAGATGCAAAAGTGGAAGGACAGAATGTTTTTTGAGGGGGAAAAACAAATAAAAATCACAAGCTGATAAAAAATAGAAACATTTTATTTTTTGCTGTCAATTTGAAAATAAATTTTCATTGTCAACCTAAATCACTGCGCTAGATCACTGTGTGGTACTGTAAAACACAAATCCTGGGTACCACAGCTGAACACCAATATAAGAAATCGGATTTAATTGAGGTGGAAGACTACCCACCTCAATGAACATCACATCCCTTGCAAGGGGGAATCCTCAAAGTCACTAAATTAACCTGAGCTCAACCCTCGGTAGCTACGGCATGGAGCAGACAGGTTTACGTTAGGACAATGTAAAGTATATATGCAGTACTACAACCGTAATAAAGTCAAAAACGCAACACAGTAAAAATCCAGAATTTGAAAAATCAATTTCAATTCATAAAATGATACCAAAATGGCAAAAGCCTAATTATGGGAACCAGAAATAAGACTTTGTAAAGTTTTAGGTAAAAAAAAGCACTAAGTTGCCAAAGCAGGTCAGCGGGTCATGGTAGACCAGGACATAGGTCAATTGCAGGCCAACAGCAATGGAGTATGGGTTGGATATACAAACCTGGTTTGACTTAATCGGAGGTTTAACCTTAGGACTTAGGGCCCAAAACTGGAAATCCAAATTCAAATCCATCAGTGGGACAAGGTAGCAGACCATGTCTGAGGACTGCTCCATGACGTTGGATAGCCACTGGACGAGGTCTCGTGAAGTTGTTGATTTCGGCAGGAAAAGCTTCCCATAGGAAAAGCTTAACTTTGCGACCAAGGGAGTCCTTTCGTTGGTTGGGTACTTTTGGTGCCTTCGTCCGGTCAAGATTTCTACTTTTGCACTTTGGGCCTGAATGAGATCTTAACGGATTTGGTCCAGCTGCCACTTTTTCTACAGTTTCACCACCCACCTTCTTGGCGGTTCACCTGCTCTATTTAGATGTTAGCGGGTCCATGGATGGAAGACTGCCCAAGTGCCGCCGACTCCACCAACAATTTTTACCCGCATCGACATTGTCATGGGCAGAACCAGCTTTCGGCAGGAGTCCAGCCAAGAATACCACTGGGCCAATCACGATGTGCCTTTCCGTTGAGCAGGAATACCTCCTACTTTGAGCTGGTGGAATAAAAATGAATTGAAGAGAAAAACGTACCTTATTTTCTGTTTCCCCCTTCCGTTTCTGTCTTGAATCCCATTGTCCAGGTCCTCCCTTTTCTGGTACTACATAACAACAAAGCAAATCAACTCCGTTGTCGTCACGATCTAAGGTAAGCTTCTTTTGCACTTGTCTTACTATGAATAGTGTGTTGACAACTGCTCTAACCTCGTGTATTTTTACATTGCTCTTTAATGCATTTTTATGTGTAATGCATTAGTGTACATTTGACAAATTATCAAGGTAAAATTAATATGCCTGTATTGACAGTTAAAGAAAAATGTTTGTGGTTGTGGTGGTTGTGGGTGTTGTGCTTGTGGTGTCTGTGGATGTGTTTTCAATAGTGTGTGTGTTGTTTGTGTGCTATGCAATGTTAAAAAAAGGGGCACTTTGTTTTTTGAATCGCCACTGTGGGATGCGGAAAGCCCCTCTGAATCATCTGGCTTCACTGATTTGTTCTGGGGGGAGGCCAATCTCATGGCAATCATTGCAGTCTACAATCAGAGTCAGCTCAATTTCCAAATGGACAGCTGGAGCCACAACCTGCTTTCTTCAGCCCTGTACCACCGATGTATGTCCCTATTCCAGGACATTTGTCTTCCTTTCGGGGATCCATTGATCAATCCCTTAGACTATCCCCACAAAGCCCTCCTTCCTCGGTTTTGTTCGGAAGTGGTTGTCCTCAGGTGTGGGCGGTGGATGCCCTTTCAATTCCTTGGCCCTCGGGTCTTTTGTATGTCTTCCCTCCGATTACCCTCCTCCAAGGGTGCTTCAGGCGATTCGGGTTGAGAGGGTGTCAGTGATCTTGATTGCCCCTTTTTGGCCTCGTCCCTTTGGTCTCCCTCTGTTGCTTCAGTTGTCCCCAGGCAGATTTGTTTGGTTACCAGTGATCTCGTCCCCACTTCAGTTCCCAGTCCTGTCCTTGCCCTGTATCCATCAACTGAAACTGACAACTTGACTCTTGAACTCTTAGCATTGGAGACCTTGGGTTGTTCTTCTCTGGTGACACAGGATTTTCAGGAATCCCGCTGGGATTCTACACTTAAGTCTTACAATATTTAAACATTCAATCTAAACTTTATTCAATTTCTTCTTAGAAAAACCATCAAAGTATACAGATACATTAAAAAAACATTCATTTATAAAAAGATTACAAACATATATATCAAGAATAAATACAGGTACTTTGTAGAGCCTCACATTTTCATTTAACACTGACTTTCTACATTTGATCACAGCCTTTAAAAACCTTGACATAATGTAACAAGTATACACAGTGGATATGGACTGTAGAAATAAGTATGCGGGTTGATATTGTATAAAACCCTGTGACCTCAACAGTGGTAAAATCCAGCACTTTCTCTGATCACTATAACATTTACAAAATAAGATGATATGCTATAATGGCACATCATTCCAAGGACATTTTACTAAATTTTGGGATCAATCATTAATCAGTGGAAAGCTAGTCAAACGATGGAATATATTAAGCCTATGTGAGTTAGGACAAACCTGTCTTGAGCATTATACACATTTTTTAAATACGGTTGCATATCGTAGGTAACCAGCGTCATTTGGTTGTTACGAATGCTGGAATTCAGCAGTTCAGCAGACATTCTTAATTCCTCAAGTAGTGACAGATAATTGGCTTTAAGATTCTTTCTACTAATGCCTTCCAAGGTTTCAGGTTAGTCAAAGAACTCAGGATGGCCAATGTCACCCATGACATTTTTAATATATTTACCCACAGTATTTGATAAGCAGAGTGAGATTTTAGGCAATCCCTAATAATCTCATGAGTGAGGATGGTTAGCTCTGCGGACCAAATTTTATGCCACAATAAAATTGGCTGGATCTTGACTAAATCAGTTAGAAAGGATAACCCTGGCTCAGTGATACATACATCGAAAGAGCAACTACTAGGCACCGCTAAAGGATATCTCAAAAAGGCATTGTCTACTACTTGCAAGGCTTGACAGTCAATGTGCCCCAAAAAAACCCACCCCATATAGAGCTGTTGATAAACATTTTATTTTATATATTATTAATAACTACATGCGTGGTTCCTGCCAAGTTTCCTCGAGACGTTACACACAGCTGTAGTGGTTTTCATAAATTGGAGATTCCTAGCACCAATAGCTTGTTTCCAAGAACCCGCCTAGTCAAACGAAATACCTAAGTAGGAGAAGGTCTTAGGCAGGCTAATCTTCATATCTTCAATCTTTATATCCCAGCATTTCAAAGACCTTTTTCCACACATCATAACAAAAGTTTTATCTTTGTGAATTATCAGGCCTAAATTCTCCATGTAATTAGCAAAGCTTGTTGATAGGCATTGAAATACCACAGGAGTACAGGCCATGAACATGACATTATCAGCGTAGAGTAGGGCAGGTATCAGAAGATGTCCAAATTGTAGTAGATCACTACACTGGCCTACTAAAACATTTCCCAAACTGTTATTGTAAAGTGTGAAGAGGAAAGAGGAAAGGTGCCAGTATGCAATCCTGCCAAACCCCTCTCTCTGTGTTGAACCATCGGATACATTCTTCCTTAACCCCATACTGCACCCTGGCCCTGCCTCCAGAATATAGTTGCCAAAGAAACTGTAACGAGGGAGGGTCAACTCCTAGGTCAGCAATGATGGCCCACAGTTTATTATGCACCACACAATTGAAGGCTGATGATAAATCTATCAAGGCTAACATCAGACTGCATGCTTAGCCTGGGTATACTTTTCAATGAAAAGAGTCACGTCCTGCTACTTTAACCAGTGTGTCCAGTATTGAAATTGGCAGGTAGCAAGAGGGGTTAGGTCAATTTCCCTTCTTATAGATTGGCACTATGAGTGAGTCTGACCAGGTTTCAAGAAATCCTATGCTACAACAGGCTTCTAGGACCAACGTCAATAGGGGGGCCCAAAGAGCAAGATTAGCTTTAAAAAGGTCCAGAGGTATTCCATCGGGACCTGGTGCTTTTACTCCTTTGCTCAATTATAATGCCTTGATGACCTCCTCAATAAGAATGGAAGTTGAATGGGGCTGTGAGAAGGGGCACCAATATGAGTGGGCAATGTCAAGAGACCAGAATCACTCTGCTGCTTCTTGGGCTTCTTATAAATGCTGGAGAACTAAGCTACCCATTCTAATTCGCTAATAGCAATCTCCAATTAGTGGACATCTGCTGACCTTATAAAGGGGGGATTTATCGCAAGCTAAAAGGCAGTCTTATCATTGTTAAAGCTTGCTTCAGGCAGAGACTCACGGTCTTCACCTCTTAGTACTGTTCTCCACTGATTTAGGGCTAGTTTATACTTCCTCCTATCTGCCTGTATTTTCTGCTTACATTTAGGTGATTTATGTAAAGCATCTTTTGATTTCCTATGAGTCTTAGAGTATGTCGAGTCAAACCACCCTTTCCTCTTGCATGCTGAATGCCTTTTAACAACAAATAGCCCATCCTTAATCCTTATTCTTTGTTGACGTGAAGGTCTCTATAACTTTAGCATGGTCCATTGTGTCGTATCTTCACGCACAGGCGGTAACTCAACCCTTTACCACCCGTGCGTGAAGATATGCGACGCAAGCAATAGCAACGACTGTGCTTTTCTGAAAGGGACGGGATATTATACATTGTACACGTCCTATTGACCTGTTGGGAGCTGGTATATGGGCCCATGGCTCCCACTAGTCTCTTTTTATTGTTGTGTGTCCAGGGAGGTGATTGCTGACCTCGTTAGCCCAGATGAATTTGCCACAAATAAATTGGCAATGAAACATGTTGGCCGTCATTAATATGGTATACAACATGCTGTGTTTTTAATCGCGGGATAGACTCCTTAATTGGAATAAAAAAGATAATAACTGTGAGTCTACCCCTTTTCTCTATATGTTTTGATTTTGAGACTTCCTTGTCTCTGTTTTTCACGGGGGACACCAATTCTTTGTGTTTATTCCTTTCTCTTCACTGGACATATCACTTTTTCTATGAGAAAGTTATCGATGATGAAATGAACGTGGGCAAGCTGGTGAGAACCTACCAGTAGCTCCTCTGGTGGTGCGCACGTGAGATA
This sequence comes from Triturus cristatus, assembly GCF_964204655.1. Taxonomy (NCBI): domain Eukaryota; kingdom Metazoa; phylum Chordata; class Amphibia; order Caudata; family Salamandridae; genus Triturus; species Triturus cristatus. The sequence continues at coordinate 574,500,276 of NC_140595.1, read as the reverse complement.
CTTTCTCTTTCTTTACACAATTTTGTCACCTATTTCTTGGGAAAAAGGAGGGGGTGTGTGTAAAGTGAGATAAGCCATAAAACTGTTTGGAGGACTGACTGCTCACTCTTTATTTTCTATCTCTTTGAATTTTTAGAATATGTGGCACATTGGATGGGGTTACACCAAGTCATTAGATGGGTGACGGAGGTTTTTGATTAATTTGTCTTTCCTCCTCCCATTCCAGATTAAAATAATATGTGCTATTGAGTGCCAGTTCTTGTTTGTTTAAATGATAATTGAATGGAGGGTGTTCTGGCACGTTTTCCCTCTATAGCTCCTTTTTTGATTCACCAATAAGCGAAGTGCCTGCAACTAATAAGGCCGGACAAAGTACACCTTGTATGGTGTCCCATACACGACATAGCCCTACCTTTAAATACTGGCACCAGCTTAGCTAATACCCATGTTAATGGCTCAACCAATATTTTATACTGGAATGTGGCAGGCCTGCGTAAAATTTACTGTGGTAGAATGGGTGGATTTTGTTACTAATTTTAACATTCTCTACCTCCAGGAGACCTGGGTGGTACACCCGATAAATGTTAATTGGTATCAGACATATCATACCCCTGCAGTGTCGTCCACCTCTGGGAGACCCAAAGGGGGACTATGCACTTACATTTCGTATTACATGTCCCCTACTAGTATATATATGGCAGTGTCTAATGTGTATTATCAGCTTATTACCATCGAATTGCCCCCCGAGTGCCTGCTAGGAATAGTGAACATTTATAATAATGCTCCTATCCGGGAAAAATGTCCTGTTCTTCAACAATTGGAATAGAACCTTGAGTTCAATTGTAATGTTACCAAGAAAGAACTGATTATACTTTGGGGTGGGGATTTTATTATCAACCTGTGTTCAAAGTGCTCGAAGTCTCACATTAGGAATTGGGGCTGCTTTGTAAAAGCGTGTACTGCTCATGAGGTGGATCCGGTTTCTAGGAGCCGGTGAAGATTCTTGAGTTGCCAAGGGATGGATTTTTTAAAACTCTTGCCCCCTCTACTCTGGCTGCTTGATGGGCAGCTATCTGTGCCTGCAGGTTGGTTGGGAGATGCTGTGGAGGGAATTGCTCCTTTGGTGGCTCGGTTGTTGCAGTTTTCCGCTCCTCCGGCGGGTGTCTCTGGTGACTGTTCCTTCCTGTGACTTGTTGACTGTCCCTCAGGGTCTTCAGTTGTCTTCTTTTGAGCCTTTGATGGTTGCCAATTTGCTATGGTTCTCTGCTTAGTTGGCTTTTTGTTGGCCATTACCCACCGGTTGGGGGAATTGGGGGCTTCGTTCATTTCCTATCCCTTTTTACAGTTCCTGTCGGATATGATGATTTTGCGTTTGTATTCAGCTTTTGTCCCCAAGCTTTCTTCTTAATTCCATTTTCTGTAGGAGGTTGTTCTTCCTGATTTTCCTGGGGAGGTTGATGGTCTGGTTCCCTCCCTTATCCTACTTCCTGTGTTCAGAGTGGCATTTCAATTAATATGGAATTCATAGACAGGGGAGAGGCCAGAACATTAAAATACCCCCACTTCCAATCAAAGCTCTTATGGCACTAAGCAAACAAAGGAAGCCATCACAACCCTCTCCAGAAAGGGAAGTCTCTTCCATCCAAGCGTCTATCCAAACATCCTTCCATCCACCTGCTAATATACAAAATGTCACCTTTATAGTCTGTCATCTCCACAATCTTTCACCTATCATTCAGCTTTAACCATTATATCCATCCACCCATCTATATCCAAACCTATGCATACATCTCCAAGCCTATTCATCCATCCATTCATCTATTCATCCATCCACCCTTTCACTCATCCATCTTTCCATCCACCCTTTCATTCATCCATCCTTTCTGTCATCCATCCACCCTTTCACTACATCCATCCGTGCACTCCATCTATTCATCCTCTCTTTCACTCATCCATCCATCCAACCTTTCACTCAGCCATCCAATCATCTATCCTTTCACTCATCCTTCTAACCATCCACTCATCCATCCATCCATTTATCCTTTCACTCATCCATTCACTCACTCATCCATTCATGCTTTCATTCACCTGTCCATCCATCCACCTTCACTTTCACTCATTCAACCATTCTTTCACTTATCCATCCACCCTTTCATCCATCCATCTTCCTTTCACTCATCCATCCATCCACCCTTTTATCCTTCCAACCAACCTCCCTTTTACTCATGCATCCACCCTTTCATTCATCCATCCTTTTACTCATCCACCCTTTCACTCATCTATCCACCCTTTCACTCATCCATCCACTTTTTCACTGTATCCATCCACACATCCACCTTTTCACTACATCCATCTGTCCTTCCTCCCTTTCACTCATCCTTTATATCAATCAATCCATCCACCCTTTCTTTCACTCAGCCACCCATCCATTCATCCACCCACCCTCCCTTTCATTCACCCATCCATTCTTTCAATCCTTCATTCACCCTTTTTATCCATCTACCCACCCCTTTACTAATGCATCCATTATTTCACTCATCCATCTTTTTATCCATCCTTTAAGTCATTCATCCATCCATCATCACATCAACCATCCTTTCACTCACCCATCCATCCACTCTTTCACTCTCATGCATTCATCCTTTCACTCACTCACTCTCCTTTGTCTGCCAAGCTGCAGACAGAGGAGGCCCATCAAGAACACCACCCTGATGTAGCTTCTAAAGTTGGGGGTTCATGACCTCACAACATCGATACTTTCACTCATCCACCCATCCATTCATCCATCCATCCTTCCATCCTTTTGCTCATCCATTTATCTACCCTTTCACTTCACCCATTCATCCATCCATCCTTTCACTAATCCATCCATCCATCCTTTCTCATCATCTATCCACCTTTTCACTCATCCATCCATTCACCCTTTCATCAATCCACCCATCCATCCACCCTCCCTTTCATTCATTCATCCATTCTTTCATTTATCAATCCAACCACAGTTTTGTCCATCTATTCATCCAATCTTCCACTCATCTATTCATTCTTTCACTCATCCACACTTACATCCATCTTTTCACTCATTCATTCATCCATCTATCCACCCTTCCGCCATTTCACTCACCAATCCACCTTTTCACTCACGCACCTATCCATAAGTGCTTTCCCTCCCTCAACCATCCAACCAGTCACCCTTTCACGGTAATTAGATCCTTTTTTTCTGCAGACAGAAGAGACTCCTGCAGAACTCCACACCTGTTTTAGCTGATTAAGCAGGAGGTTCAGGAAGCCCCTGTATAAAATATATGACAGTAGAGGGTAAACATTCCCAAGAGCAGTTGTGTAATTCTTGGGTGTGAGTCACTCATATGAATTATCTTTTACACTTATGTAAACAGACATTGTGCATATTACACTTGTGTAAATGTAATTTTAAAGTACAATTTCACGTGAAACCTTTTTTTCTCCAGGGAGGTTGTGTAGAAAGCTCGGCGCCTACTCCTTCTACCGCTTCGGCTGTGGTCCCTCTCTATTTGCACCATAATACATATGTATTCCTACCTTCTGGTAGACTGTGCCTTGTAAAAGTCTGTGAATGTTCTCAATCTCACAGGTTTGAGGGTGTTTATCATCTTTACAAGGCATCCCCTAACCTGAACACCAACTATCCACCCCCTTGAGCACATCGGATGACACCAAATTACACGCTGGCGTAATGTTATGCTTGAGTAAATAACATCACTAAAACAACTGCGTATTTTGAAAATACGCATCACGAATGTACACTTGAGGTAAGCCATTTCCACATCTAAATGCAAATGAGTTTCGCAAATGGTTTCCTGGGGTTTATTTTTTCATCACCTTTATGCTTGCAAGGTAGAAAGAGGAGGCTCAATCACCGGTACCATTTGGCTGGGATGCAGCAGCTCTCATCTCTAGTTTTATTGTGTGGATTCATCCTCCTCCATCATGTCAGTATTGCTTTCTTTCCAGGCACGGCGGTCAGACTCCCAACGAGCAAGTGGAAGAACATCACCTTCAAGCTGCAGGCGATGGAATGGCCGGTTTGCTTGTGCTATCAAACTTCTGACCAGCCTATGGGATGGCTGACCAAGGAACACTGTATGTGATGACGGGGTGTTGTTCTCAGTGAGTTTTCATCAGTTCTCGTCGGGGGACTCGGTGCGCAGGAGAGTTTTTCAAGATCCTCTATTGGAGGGGAGGTACCAAGGGGAATGTTTTTCAGACACTTTTCAATATGCATATGGTATCACTTATAATACTTCTATTTCTCTTCCTGCCACTCTCTTGCTTATTGTAAGCACTGTACGCAATAAGTGACTATTTTGCCAGCCGGCATTTTTTGGCTCTGTGCCCTCTCTCTCGTTTAAGAATAGAAAACTAAAACCTACTTCCTACCGACCTGCAGATGACTCAGCCCAGTTCTGGTGGTGACATTGCAGGTTTAGCAACAGGACATACATTTCTAACACCAAACATGACTCGAACTGGAATGCGTGTATTTCTGTACATTCTTTGGGGTGTTGAGAGCATGATGTCAACAATGTTCGGGATGTAACCTGTGGTATACAACGGCAGCTCAACACAACGGGTTACACAGTTCAACACAATAGGAGAAAAGCTGTTCTTACTACCACTGACATCTCTCTATGAACACGACAGCCCCAACTTCAGGACAATTGCTATAACGAGAAGGGGGGATTGTGGAATATATCAGCAATGTGAGTTTAGCTAAGTTTAGGCACCAAAGTGAAATAATAATTATATCGCTGGTTGACAACACGCAAATGCCGAGTTTGCATTTGCGGCCTGCTATTTAAGTTTGGCTTTTTCTTGTCAAATTAAAGAGGGCAAAGTTATAAGTTAGCTTGACGAATCAAACATACAAATAAAAATCAATTCTAGCCTGTGTTTCGTGTACAATATTTTACTCTATATGAGAGGCTTGCTGTGGTTTCATGTAAAGATATAAATCCAAGGGGCATATTTGCAAGGCCCCTGCACCACCGGAGTGTCATTTTTTTAAGCTCTAGTGGTGCACAATGCTGAGCCAGATTTACAAGGCCACGTAAAGCCAACCTGTGCGGCTTTTCAAGGCCTTGGAAATATGGCCCCTTTTCACGCATTACTCTGCGTGATAGGGGATTTCCATACGCGTTGCTGTGGGTGTTCCCCCGTAACACTCTTGGATTCTGCTGCTTTTCCAGATTTACGAGGTTTCGTAAACTTGGGAATGCGTTACAGTCTAATGCTTCCACAGAGGAGGCGTTAAAGTGGCGCAACGAGGAGAAATAACTTTATTTCTCCTCACTTTTTGCTCTTTCTACGTGTGCTGCATTCTGGAGTAAAAGGTCATCAATGATTGATTCTGTGCAGGAAGGTGTGCCTTACTGCACAAACCAAGAATCCCTGCTATGCAGGCACCCTTGCACCACAGTGCAAGGGAGCCTGCATTGGCGCTAGGTGGCCACTGTGCGCCCACACAGAGGAAAGCACAGGGCTGTGTCATATTGCTGTAAATACGATGCATCCCTGCACTTTCCTAATGACGCAGCTTGGCGCAGCAAGATGGCCTGCAGCGCTGCGTTATATTTTCTAATAAATATGCCCCCAATGTCTTTACCATCTGCACCCCACCCCTCACATGACTTTCACATCAATAACATTTATGGTGCCATGGATACTATGCATTTCCCCTCAAGTGTGGCCTGTGCTGATCATAGCAAGCTTTTGGTTTCTTTGATAGTGTTTGGAAAAAGTCAACAGTGGGAGGAGGCGACGAGAGGCAAGGGGCAGCAACAACAGGCCGGCAACCACAGGGGGGGGGGGGGAGCTACAGGGGAAGGGTGAAGCAACAAGGACAGGAGAACAGAAAGCAATACCGACAAGTGCCACAATAGCAGCACAAGCAACGGTTGGCCACGAATAAAGAAATGAATCAGTACTTGGGCAATGCTCAATCGAATAGTCAAACTCAGGATGAAGATAGTCAATCCGACGTGCTGACCAATGAAAAGCAAGGAAATGAGAGTGGCCATGAAGCCAAACAATGGTAAGCAATAATAAGGCTAGCTAAAAGAAAAAGCAGATCATCACAAGCCAGCGACAGTGCATGGGCTGTCTAGGGCGAGACCTAAAACGCCATACTTCTACTTATTATCCAGCATATATAACCCTGCTATAGCAACCTCTTTGTCAACTTACTTCATGAGAAAGAAAAAGACAACAGCGAGGATTGCGACCTCGATAAGAAGGTAGGGAAACACAAAGGAGACGATGGCTATAGTGAAAAAAATCATGAACGCCTGCTGCATAAAGTTTTCCACTTGAAATGGGAGCCTCACATCCACCTCATCCATGTCTTTGGAGAAGCGGTTCATCAGCCTTCCGGTGGGAGTTGTATCGAAGAAGCTCATTGGGCTCTGCAAAACCTGTGGAGAAGATATTGCGTAAGGAATGAGTAAAATAATGCATGTGTCTGAACTTGATGATAAAGCTACAAGTGATGTGGGATTGGCTGTTGCTACCAAAAATTATCATCTGCAACACCACGCATGCGCCTAAGTCTGCACAAAACAAATGGGTGTTATTAGCCAATCAAACGCGAAGCATAAGTCCCACAATATTTTCATGAGATAGTTGAAAGAACAAGTTTTGTCAGTATTTTGTCGCTAGTATGTAAAATACAAATGTTAAACGTTTCTCTGTTGAGTTATTCCCTTAAGGCAACAACATTGTTAACATTTACAATAATATACAGCACATATCATGAACAATTTGACATACATTTCCTTTTAGAATACATTTGTATTTCAATATTGGGAAACACACTGCTAGATTCACAATCAAAAGGGGAAAGGTAGTATGGTCTAAAAATCATTTTATCCTTCCAGGTCAAAGAAAGAGTTACTAAATAAATCGCGATTACTCACAAGCTAACAGGAGTCCTCACAGAACTCCTTCACAGTGTAATATATCACGTGTACCAGGGTTGTATGCCCAAATACCATGCAAACAAATACTGCCTGAAATACATTTTGTGCCCTGAATACTGTTTACAAAAATATTGTCTAATTGGGTCTAGATTTTCTATTAGTGACTGTTATGATCTGTGGTTCGGACTTAACTTTTCACACTCGTATACTAGTCGATCAGTATACTCTGAACCCATTCGCTCTATGCTCAAATTGGGGAAAGAAAGGCTGGCAGTGCATTGGGAACGTCAGCAACACTCCGTGAAAGTTTTGGTGACAGACTTTGCATCTTTGGAGAATGCACAACACAGAGGCGGCCGAGGCCAAACACAGAAACTACATTTCCCATAAGGCCACATACCCCTTATGATATTTGAAAATATAAGTGGCCACTAGAAAGATATAAAGTACACATTTCCCCATGGCCTGCAGCATCCTTGATAGCGAGTCCTGACACGATTTTGATGCAGCCAGGACCTCGATTCCAGTCATTATGAAAACCCACAGGGTTGTCTTTTTTACTTTTGAAAGCATGTTTAAAGTTGAAGGCGAATACTGAGAAGCATTCTAAGGAGTATAATTATGTTCCAGAAACAAACTTGAATAGTGTAAAGCACTTTTTCAGGGTTGTATCCTATTCCTAGCATGCATGTGCTCAGGAAAGTGACTATTTAATTCGAGTGTGAGATATATCTTTGTAATAAATGCTTGTTACAGTGAAGTTTATGAAATAGCCTTGAATGTGGATCAAAACCAGAGACTATTTACTCATTAAAGCAAAAACTAGGTGAGTTCTCAGAGATGGGATCGAGGATAAGCTACATAGATATTATTTGTGTTTCAGGTTCGAGGATGTCTTAGTCCCACCAATATCCCAAAGACTGTGAGGCATAGGGATATTCTTATGGCTCATGATTTGTTGTAGAATATCTTAGGTGCTTCTATAAGGTGATAAGTAATCAAATATGTCAATCTTGTTTTTAGATATCCACAATGAACCAGTACATGTCAGCAACCAGCATAAAAGTCAGAGCAGCGATATTCAATATCTCTCTTTTTCTTCTATCCCATACACTTTTTTCAGTCTATCGATAACCAATATATTCTTATTTTGAATGGTTCCCTGTGGATACAGAGAAGTTGTTTGCTCCGGATGAATTTGAATTTTATGATAGTGCATTCAGACATTAACTCTATTTGGTAGATATTTTTGTAAACAAAATGAAGGACTACACATTTTTGTCAGATGGTATTTTGGTACCATGCCATGCATAGTCAAGGTATCCAACTCCATTTTATTTTTGCTCCATAATTTTCAAGGCAGGAATCACATCCATCATATTATCAATAACTATGTAGAGAACTATCCATCATCAATGCCACAAGAAATTGGGAATATTAGTTAAAGAGGAGTGGTGACCAACCTTTACTAATAACCTAATTTCTAGTTAGGGTGAATCACCGAAGCCACTAAATAAACCTAAGCTCAACCCTTTGGTGGCTATGGAACAGAGCAGACAGGCTTACCTTGCAGGAAATCTGTGAAATATTTATGCAGTACCAAAACAGTAATAAAGTCAACCTCCTCTCTAACAGTGCCTGACACCAACATCCCACTAAATTACACATAAACCCTCGCACCCAGAGCAAAGACCGCTCAGATAGACCCAACTCAGCTACCAGAACAGATCAGAACATCAACGCCAGTCCCTCTCTCCAACCAAACTATTCTCTCGATAACCTGCCCCAATCAACCACCACCCCCCTCTCCATCCCTCCACACCTTGAGAGACATCACCCCTCACCAAACTGAAGACTGGCTTACTACAATGTTCACACAACTCACTCACTGCATTGACCCTACCAGGGAAGTCACAAGTGCTATCTCTGATCACCCTTTCATTGACCTCCACTTAGGAGAATCTAGAACACCTCACACCTGACTACTCGCAGAAAAACTCCTCCACACCCTCATCACCAAACCAAATACCCACGATCAATCTAAATGAGTAACTAAGTCTTATGGAAAGTTAACTCGAGAAAGTAATGTTGGGTATCAACAAGACCCTAATGAACCTGAAAACCTATCCTGAGGATGCTCATTGCCCACATCTCTCGCCTTTCTCCATCACCAAACTACCCCTTCAGCTGTCTAAAATACAATCAAATAGCTGGATCACAGTACCTCTCAACAACCAAGCTCACAGGAGGAAACAATCAAGCCCCACGATGTCCCACAATAAGGCGACAGAGCTAGCTCACTAGCACGCCAACCAGAAAAAAAAAACACCTCCAAGATTCAGGTGATCACTGGTATCGGGAGAGGCATTATACCATCTAGAAAAACTGCCAGAATACCAGTACAGCACATTAATATTCCCAGGGCACCTCGCTCAGAAGTACAACATCAGCAGAAATATCAACTGCTTGCTCATAAACTGTAGACCTGCATCCAAACATGCAAGTCATCTGGCTCAAGCCGTGCTCAGCCACGACATCAATATTGAATTCTTCAGAAAAACTTGGCTTAATGAATCATCATACCCAATCATTGATTTACTAGTCCCTCCTGAGTTCTCAATCATCAAAAAAGATAAAGGATCGCCAAGGCGGTGGCTTAGGTATAATCTACAAGAATACCATAACTATGGCGGAAACAAACACCTTGACCTACAGCATATTTGAATATCTAAGCACTACTATAATGACGAAAAACAATAAAACAACAAAATGTCACCTCCTCTATCACCCGACTGGCAACGCTTTCGCCATTGGTTCAGACCTGGTAACTCACAGCTCACTCTCCAATTCCAATAATATAATCCTAGGTGACTTCAACCTCCATTAGAATGATGAGAAAACACACTAATGCAATCCTTAAATGAACTCTTACTCAGTAATAGACCTACCCAATACTGCAAAGAACAAACCCATACCAGAGGCTCAACCCTGGATGCCAATATATCCCAGGACAAAGCGATAACCTTTGATAACATCCTCCCAGTCGACTGCTTGGATCACCGCATCATTCTGTTCCACATAAACCAGGCAGAACCACACACTATCCATACTAAGAAAGTTCTCCGGTGGACTAGAAACATAGGCCAGATTCCCTTGGCTGCTTTAGAATAAATAATGATATTACTACTTCCCCAATGACAAATAACCTCTCAACGAATGAACTTACAAGTTCAACCCACTATAACTCAGCTAATTCAGCCTTCCTAGACCACGTAGCCCCTCTGAAACTAATAAGGATTAGAGGCATCCCCTTGATATCCTGGTTTAACAAAGACCTCAACACTGAAAGACCGCAACTAAGAGCTGCAGAAAGACTCTGGCGAACAAATCCATCCTTAACCCATCTCCATAAGCTCAGAGAGGAACACAGGAAATATAAAAATCACATCATGAAAGAAATAGCAGCCTTCTTCTGCAAGCTCTAGACAACGCAAAGAAAATGCCCCAAAAAAATTCTTAACATCATTAAACAACAGACCTCCAAACCTCCCAAAAAAGCCCCTCGGGTCTCCAAAGAACACTGTGACAAATATGCAAAATTGTTTGATGACACTGTCAAATTCAAGCATCCACTGGAATCACACCCCCATAACAGATTATTAAAACTCCCCTACTCTCTCCTCAGACTTCCAAGCAGTGATCGCTCTACCTGAGATTGATGGGTGCAACCAAATCCCAGGATCCCTCAGAATCCTCAGAAGAAGAAATATATTCAACATACTAACGGAAACGGACATTTCTAAGTTAATTGCTAATTCAAAACCCTCATCCCACCTCACAGACCTCTTCCCCGCCTCCCTGGTAGAAAACAATTCAATCACATCACTACCCCACTCTAGACAATGATAATGAACAGCTCCCTAAATATGCCAAACTGCCTACAATTAGGCCAAGTCACTTCACTGCTAAAAAAACAGGATCAGGCCTTGATGACCTCAACAACTTTAGGCCCAACCCAAACCTTCCCTTCCTGGAAAAAAGTAGTGAGAAATGTGTCCTATCCCAAATCACCCAACACCTCGACACTAACAATCTTCTTCACTCACACCAATTGGGCTTGAGAAAGGGATGTAGCACAGAAACAGCTATACTGAATATAGCTGATGATATACACAAATCTCTGGATGCTGGACGATGCTCCCTGATCATCCTTCTAGACTCATCAGTGGTCTTCGGCACGATCAACCACAAGCTTCTTCTAAACACCCTCAAACAACAGATTGGAGCTGATGGATTGGTTCTGTGATGGTTCACATAATTTTTTTATAACCGCTCTCAACAAATAACAAAACAACTCAACTTCAGACCTCTGTTATAACCAGCGGTGTTTCCCAAGGCTTAGTCCACCCACCTACACTCTTCAATATCTACATGGTGCCCCTCTTACTCAAACAAGCAAACTTCTCCTACCACATCTGTGCAGATGACATCCAGCTCTACCTGGAAATATCCTTTCTAGATGATATACGCCGACTAAATTATACGCTTATAAAAATCCTAAACTGGCTCTCAGACAACCACCTGAAACTCAACCAAGAAAAGACAGAAATTCTTCTCCTCTCCAACAACGGACAGACTCCCCCAGGTCTCTAAACTGCATAAGAGCCTAACATTCAGCCTGCCTGTGACAGCGTCTGCAGCGTGTTCCTAGACGGTGTGGCGTGCATGTCACACCGTGCAGGAACAGGCCTGCAACTCCAGGGGGCACAACATGTGCCCCCCTGCATGCCCCCTCAGGTCCAGGAGTGGCACGGGGGCCCTGTTATAACACCCTTTGTTGCCTCTCCACCACCCTTTTCATGGCAGGCTCACCACCATGAAAGGGGCGGCGGAGAGTAGCTAATAATATGCTTGGCGGTGCCACAGCGGCACTGAAAGCATATTGCAGCTACCTGACCGCTGACTGTCCAACTCGTAATATTGCAGGCGGGCCTGCAATGTGGCAGTGTTCAGACTGCCACAGTGAGTACGGACGTCCATAAGGCCCTATGTAATGACTGTGAGTAGTAAGTAATGGGACTATTAACTTATAAGAAACATGAAGGCCAGGACCTTGAATCACGTGTGATTTAATTTAAAGAAGGCTACATAAAGATTGCTTTGAATGAAGGAATGAATGAAAAACTACTTGTAAAGGGCAAACAGCTACTTCTGTGAAGTATCCCAGCTTTCTGAGCTAGAGAAACATTGGACAGTAGGACTGGATTGGGGTCAAAATGAGATTGCTGAAGATTATCATCAAAACAGAGCACTTTAATGTTTACATATTGACAAATTTGAAAAGTTTTTATAAAACCCCAAAATACATTTAACAACCAGACATAAAGTGTCTGCACACAATTTCGTAAACATGAGTACCCATGTATACTGTACCTTGTAGAATACTTTGTCGTGTAGATTTGAAGAGGCTTTTAATGTGGCCTTTGTGAAAGCAAAACCTTTAATGAAACTGAAAACAATTATTCCCACTATCGTCATTCCGTAGATTAGCTGGTAAAAACTCAAGTCAGGATTGTCAGTTATGCTTTCTGGATTACAAACTGGTGCGGAAGTCTCATTGTTAAGTATGCTGCAATTTCTCTGCAAAACAGGAATACCAACATTTAAACAAATTATCTAGTGTGAACTCAACTTTAAAGAAAATATGCTAAAACATACACATTACTCAAGATTTAGGTTAGTTAAGGGGGTCTGGCAACATGATGGTCAGGATAGCACATTACCCACCACAGAGCAGACTCCTTATGTTCACACACAAATGCCAGGAAGGGCAGCGCGTATGTAGACTGATTGGTAATTGGATTGGCTACTATGCAATTTATTACACTGACCTGAACCTAAGAGCATGTGGGCAGGTCTGACTGGGTTGGTAAAGCCATTCAATAAGCTGAAGAGGCAACAGCTTTCTTAGAGTGGCCTGGACGTCCAGAAAATCAAATCAAATTTTTGTCAATTTATGTGGGCTCCCTGTGAGGAATGTGTTTAATTTGAACCCACCAAGCACTTCAGACAATCTGACTTTTAATCCTGTGACCATCAGACTGGGCCAAACAAAATATGATTCAAATAGCTATTTGCAAAAAAGGTGTTCAGAGTTGCTATCCCTACAGTTGATCACTAATAAACTAATTTGAGAATTGGGAAACAGTAATGGTACAATTTTGTATAGACATTTAAAGCTTTGATAAATTTCCATTATAATTTGTGCAAAATGAAAATATCTCAAAACTGTTGCATGCTATGTTTTTTCTGCCGTTGACGTGTTTTATTTCATCCTGCATTTTTTTTTTTGTTGGCAGCAAAGCAGAAACTATCACAAAAAGAACCAATAATGTAAAGAAATTAAACAATATCATATTATAAAAGTCAGTGTCAGATCCTAGATCAGGAATGTGAAGGACTGATGCAGAGGTAAATGGCATTGTAAGTGAAGCAAACAAATCTCTGTAAAAAATACAAACCGCAGCGAAGCTGACCTGGTGTCTCATTCGCCATATATTTCAGCCAAACTTCCTGCATACATTTTTTTCCATCAGTTTGCTTGGCTGGAACTTGATCAAACATGTAGTGTTCACACATTTCGGCATACCAGCATATGGGTGAAAAGGGTTGTTGCTATTACAGTTACGTGCTGTAATCAGTTTGGCCACCACTAATGTCATGAAAATGAAACCATGCTTACAGTTCTTGTTAAGACCTATCCTAATGGTAACTATGGATGACTGTATACCAAGACCCAAGCAATTTCACACTATTTTAAAAACGTCCCATTAGACAACCAGGTGAATTCTGCCTGGAGATTCATATCTGCAACTAGGTCAGCAGGAAAGTGGGTTTCTGCATTGTGACTATGTCTAGAGAAAGACTTTCTCTCAAGATTAATCTCATAATATTCCATAACGGGAAGATTTGGATGCAACTGCTCTGTCACGACTGTGTTAAACTCTGCCACAAATTCAAACCATAGTTGAAGATATCCGTCACCACCCCCAAGTTTTCTAGCACCCCTTACTGCAGCAGGTGCAAAGTATCAGAGAGCCAGAAGCCCAATGCCCTCAACACTTCCCACCCTGAAACGCACCCAACCTGGATCAGGCTGTCAGAAACCTCACCACCTGGATCACAGATTGTGCTGACAATGTCACCCCCATCAGGCCCAGCAGATGCAAGAGATCTACCAAATAGGCCAGATGGTAAAACAAAGATCTGGAAGTTGCAAAATGTGACTGTAAGCAAATAGAAATGAAATGGTGCACCAACAAGGAGACCGCAGACAGGACCACCATTAAAAAGGCCCTCAACAACTACTACCAACTACTAAGAGAAACTAAAAAGAACACCCTTGCAGACCACACTGAAGCCAGCTCCAACCACAGCAAAGAACTCTTCAACATCGTTCGAGAGTTCTGCAACCTCACTGCCACCGAAAACAGCATCACCCCATCACAAGAACTGTGCGACACACTGGAAGACTTTTCCAAGACAAGATCTCCCTCATCTACAAAATCTTCAAAACCTAGCCCACCCCTCTAACTTCTTTCACTACATACTCTCAGAAGCCACCCCTGGACTTCGTCCACTCCGGTGCCCCCACAGACCCTGTCCGCACCACATCAATCTTGGAAGCAACAGGATCGGCAGCAAGTTCTCCACCCTATTCAACTCCTCTCTCATCTCAGCTACTTTCCTCGAAGGATGGAAAATCCAGAAGTAAAACCCCTTCTCAAGAAACCCACTGCTGACCCCAACGACCCCAAAAACTACCATCTAGTCTCCTTGCTCCTCTTCCTCTCCAAAGTCCTGGAAAAGGCCACCAATCACCACCTCATGCAACACCAGGAGAACAAATACCTTCTCAACACCTCCCAATCTGGATTCTGCTCCAAACACAGCACCAAAACCACCTTAATTGCAGCCACTGACAACATCAGAACCCTCCTCAACCGAAGAGAAACAGCTGCTCTGCTTCTTGACCTCAGAGCAGCGCCCGACACTGTATCCCACCACACCATGATCAAGAACCTACATCAGAATTCAAGGAAACACCCTAAATTGGATTGCCTCCTTCTTTACTGGAAGAACCCAAAGAGTCAGTCTACCACCGTTCACCTCCGAGCCCAAAGGCATTATATGGCATTTCTCTAGGCTTGCCCCTCAGCCCCACTCTCTTCAACACCTACATGACCCACCGGCCAAGATCATCAGAACCCATGGATTAAACATCATATCATATGCAGACGACACCCAGGTCATCCTCCCGCGCTCAGAAGACCCCATCATCAAAAGAGCCAACTTCTGCTTATGTATGACAAGCATTACCGACGCGATGAAAAACAACTGCCTGAAACTTAACACAGACAAACCGAAGGGCTGGTCTTCGATAACAACCCCTTCCCATGGAATGACGTGTGGTGGTCAGAAGAACTTGGACTCTCACCCACACTGACCAACCATGCAAGAAACCTCAATATAATACTGGACAGCAAGCTAACCATGAAATCCCAGATCAACGCAGTCTCCTCTACCAGCTCCCTCACACTTCGCATGCTATGGAAAATCTTCAAGTGGCTCTTCACTTCCCAGCAACACCAGCAGCACCATCACCCAGGCCATGATCACCAACTGTCTGAACTATCGCAATGCACTCTATGCAGGAATCACCACCCACTCCTGAAGAGACTTTGGACCATTCAGAACTCCACGACCAAACTCATCCTCGACCTCCCCAAATGGACCCACATCACCCCTCACGTCAGGAAATTTAACTGGCTCCCCGTACAGAAGAGATGCCAATTCAAGGTCTTGCACAACCAAGGTCCAGCCTACATCAATTGCGGTATGAACTTCCACCAGCCCTCCAGACACCTGTCCCTCGCACACCTTTCGCATTCCCCGTAGCTACAGCTGAGGACGTTCCTTCTCCTACCTCACTGCGAAATTGTCGAGCGAACTCTCTCTGCACCTTCGGACCTCTACCTCTCTCCTACAATTCAGGAAGGCACTCAAGACCTGGCTGTTTAACTGATCTGTCCTGCAACGGCCACTTCTTCAGTGCCTGGATACCCTCCAGGGTGATTAGTTGTGGTTTACAAAGCCATTGATTGATGTGTAGTTATGGTTTAGCAACACTTTTGCTGAAGAGGCCTTTTTTGACTAGCCTGTAACTTTGGCCCGGTGGATAAATCTACACCAAAGTCACTTAATGTACTCAGTCTAGGCCTATCATCTCAATTGTTTCCATGCAGAGTAAAAATAAGTTTAGGTGTGAGGGCTCGAAATGGTGTGTTTGGTCATTTTTGCTCCCATAAGACCATTGTATTGCACATGCAGTCAAAAACAGCCAGAAGAATTTACACCAGACCTGATTTGAAAGCAGAATTGTACTCAGAAAGCATGTTTTTGTTAGTTTGGTGTAAATCTTTTGAATGGTTTTTGAGTTATAAGCATTTGAGCAAGCATTTGCAATGCATTTGGTCTCGCCTTTGGGACCTTATATGTATTTAGCTATGCAGCACATTAGCCTGGGTGCTGAAACATCTACTGTTCTTTAACATGGAGGGAAAGTAAGCACCAAACTGCGTGACATGCCAGGTATGGGAACACATGGAGAGAAATATTGCCTTTCAGCGGGAAACGGTATAGTGCAAAGCTCTGTTTTTAATATAAAAGCAGGGCCTTTGGTTGTCATATCACTAAAAATACATGACTTGCAAGAAATATTATTGTCTACGGGTGCTCGTGGTAGACAATTTCTATGGACTGGAATCTGGAGAATGCTAAAGTGATTCTGGTATTTTACTAACCTCTGCTGGTCGTTTCCTATCATGAAAGTTAAATAGAGGCAGTTGCCAGAAATTTTTTAAAAGAAAGTCCCTAAGCAGAAAGCAATTCTGGTATTTTACTGATCTCTGCTGGTCATTTTTTGTCAAGTAAGTTAAACAGAGGGAGTTGAACAGAAAAGAAAGTCCCTGAGCCGAAGCAGACAAGTCCTAGGGCTGATTGCCTGAGCCCACAAAGTACATACACATATAATTATATGCTAAAGTATATACTAAAGTATATACAAGAAGTCTCAAATACTTGACCTAAAATAGAGGCTGAGGAAGCTTGAAAGGGTTTACATTTTTGTAAAGCTTGTCAGTTGAAAATCCGGTTATTGTTTATAACTTTCGCATCATTTGTTAAATATGCATAACATTTGGTATACAGGGGCATAGCTACGATAAGGACCCATGTAGAAGTGTCCTTTCTGAACTCTGACCATTGGGTGGTCTTCCTACATCCAAATCCAACAATAATGGGAGCAAAAATGTTGGAAACACAAGGTAGGGAGAGGATCCAGAGCACTAGCACTAGAGGTGCCCACGTTGGCTGCAGCCACCCTAACATAGAAGAAATCATCAATGGAATCGGAGACCCCAGGTCCTGCATACTAGGAATTCAAAATGAAGGCTGTGACACTGGATTGATGCTGACGTGGCTCAGCTACAGATGTGGAGCCCCAGAGCGGATATCCAACATTATCAGATTGAGCAAAAGAAGGAGTCAGCACATGGAAGAGAGGTTGGTGGTGGCATCCCTTACTCTGCACAGACCATACTAAATTAGGCAAAGCTGAGGCAGCTTCCTAGGGCCAGGAGAAGTCCAATAGCCTTACTAAGTGCATCTCCACCAGACTATGACTGTCATCATTGAGAGGAGGATTTTCCCTGGTACAAGACGGATGGGGTTTATATCTGAAAGGACAGTGGTCTGGCATTTGAAGAATTAAATGAACTACCCATAACCTGAACCTTGCATGTCTGTCTTCATAAGCATTATATACCTCCTTTGGGTCAGCTTATGTCAAAGCTTTAATTGTGACTATATTATTATACTGCAGCTATTGATTTGAACTGCACTGCAATGTTCAAAAAGGCATCAGAGAAGATAAAACCAGTAAAAATTCAAAATATAAAAAAACTCCTTGGAACACAAAAAAACCTAACAACTACAGGCAGAGGAGTCAGCTAGGAGTGGCACATCTAGCCAAGATGGATCAGACACAACCCTGGAAGGGCACATGTTGGCTTCTAGCACGAGAGGTGATGTTTGTCAAATGATCTATGAATATCAAAAATAACTCCAATTCCTCACATAGGATTTCCCCAAATCTATTTCAGAAACAGACTGCTTCATAGAACAAGTAGAGGACAGGGTGGACCAATTAGAGGTCATTGCTTCAGAAAGAGCCCATGAATGTGATGAGATAGAGGTTAGAGTTGTGAAGGTGGAAAAACAATAGCGATTCCTATCAGGCAAACTATAAGATGGAATAAATAGATCTCTTTGAAATATTATAAGACTAGGAGCATAGGGGATGGTGAACTAGATCTATGTCCAAGATGTATTTAGTTTTTATTGGAAGACCCCACAACACCACCGTTAGTACAGCTGGATGGCACACACAGGTTTATAAGCCCATTTCAAATCAAGAATAAACTGGTCCATGATGTGCTGACAAGAATCCACTATTAAAAAAGAAAGAGGAGACATTAAAACTAGCTAGACAAAAAGAGCCAAATATAAAAGGACCCATTTCAGGCTGGTTATATTAAGGTTTGACAGACAGGTGATAAAAGGCAGTGATACCCTCTGTCAACTTCACTTTTTACTCTCCCAATGGAGCCTTTTTGTTAGAAGGTCCAAGCAAATACTGAGATAAGCAACATTCTCTCAAAGGCAGGACAAATGAAAAGGGCTGTGTTTGCTGGTGGCATGATCTGTATTCTGACTGATTCAGCTTCCTCACTCTCAGCATTATCGCTGGAACTAGATAGATTCTTGGAGATTGCACTAGGCCTCCCCACATAGGAAAATCATTAATGTACAAAACTCCTTTGGAAGGATGTTTGGGCATCCCGGACATAGAAATATATGTTGTAGCTATGAAGTTAGTGCAGACTTGGTGTGGGGTGTCAGAAGAAAAAGGCAAACTCAGAGCAACAACCTTACCAACACTACGATATTGATCAAAGGCCGTCTGAATCTGAAAAGTTACAACTTTCCGCTGCCCACTGACTCATGTGGTTGGTAATCCTATCAGCAATCCAGGGATGATAGATAAGGGTTACCGAGGGTGGATTGAAGAAGGAGATTCACATTTAGGATTACCTTTAAGGAGAACATGCTTAAGGGCGAGTGTATTTAAATGACATCCAACAGATATATATATATCATTTGGCACAACTGCTGCTTTGGAAGGGAGGCTCATTGACGAGGGAGGGGCCGGAGTCAAAATGAAAATTGAAGAGAAGTGTTTAGTGGGAGATACGACTCATATTGTTTCACAACTGTAGAAGCGTTTGACATGAATACTGCCTTACACACCTTAATGTATGCACAACAATGGTCAGAGGATCTGAACTGTGAGTTTTCAGAAAGTGATTGGATATTGTTATGGCGGTGCTCTGCAAAATCATCAATTTGTACACACTAAAAAGTAAATTCCTACTAAATAATGGCATAGTGGTGCCTGACCCCAGTAATATATGGGGGATTAAATGATTGTTGGAGAGGATGAAGAGGAGAGGGGAAACATAGGCATACATGTGGTGGGATTGTGCAAAGGCCACATGTTTTTTGTACTGAGGTACCCATTCTGATAAAATACATCACAAACATTGGGCAACAGATAGATCCTACAATATTTTTATTCAGTCATGTTGATAAAGAAACAATATAACCGCTCTCATCTGTGAGTGGTTAGTTGATCAATCAATCACTATTGGCAGCATGGCTGACAGCAGCATAGAAGTAGAAAGCTTTGGATTTGCCAGGTATGAATGTGTGGTGGACAAAAGTGTGAAACTTATATACTATTGAGGAATTAATTAAAATATTGAGAAATCAGATGATTTCTTCTGAAAAGATATGGATCCTATTTGTGACATCATCAAAAGGGCTGAGATGGATTCAAGGCTGCTGGGTCAACCAAAATTAGCAAGGGAAGGGAGGAGGAGCTCCACAGTGTCAGTTACCTCAGACTGATAAAGAAAGTTTAGCTAGTGTTGTGGGATGGGTGAAAGAGATTTAGGTTGTGTCTCCCGGATGAAAAAGGACTATTGTAATCTTATCCTATGTTTCTCCCTTTAAATTTAAAACTGTGTATAATTTGTGTCCCACTACTAAGGGAAATGTATAGGTGTGTTCACTCTAGACCATTAAAAATACTTCTGCATTCAACCAATTTCACATGAAATTTCCAAAACAATTGGCAGAAATTTAGGCCCTGATGATGAGTTAGTCAGATTGGAACTACCATATGGAGTTCTGCTCTGGCTGATTCTGAGTAGTCTGGTTTCTCACACCAGGCTTTCCTGGGTATTAAAACACTGGATCTGATTTTACCAGGCAGAACATTCTCCAAGAAAAACTGCATGTGGCTTTGCCTAGAGCAGCAGCCAAACCTCTTCACCCATGCTCCCTCCCCACCTGCAAAAACGTAGCTTTCCCTTAAATGTCCTACTTTCCATAGTCACCTTCCCTCTACATCCAATTCACAGAGAGTCGGTAGGATGCATTACTACCTACGCAAAGTAGGTGGGTTTTAGAGTAAATCAGGCTTCACATAGTTTTTCCTCTTACTCGTTATTTCATGGTACTGGTGTAGTGTTGCCACATGGTACATAAATTTACATGCAGATTGATAGCCCCACAGGCACTCAGTTGTTAATAATACGCTTGGTATTTTCAAACGTAACTATCAAGGGGGATCCATATCAAGAGATGGAGCAAAAAAGTGTTAAATGCAGTTGTGAGAAGACACAATACAACACCAAATTGTTTCCCTAGTCAAAAAAAGTAAACATTTTTTTATTTTTGGGTTCCCTGGTGAAACATGTTCTAGCCAGCCAACACATCTTTCGTCAATTGGTAGTAATGCAATGGTTTCATCAGGACTTATCATTATGGAAAGTGTGAGTGCAGACATCTAGCAAGGCCATTCATATCTGGTTAATGGCAGGTAATCAAGTTACTGGTGGTTGGTGTTGAAAAGTTTGCAATGATACGGAAAGAAATTAAATGCTGGAGTGGAATCCAGTAGAGCGAAGAGCTATCCAAATGTCTTTTTAGTGCTAATTTACTTTAGTATAGTTTGATGAATCTGTACAAAATTTGACAGAAGCTTGATAGTATACATTTTCTATGGGTATGTATGCCAAGTGTAGGCAAAGTTAAAAAGAAGGACACTAAACATTGTATTGGCTTATATTCTCTGTTTTCTCGAATCTGCATAAGATTTGGCAGGCAGTTAGAAAATTAAACTCACTGAAGGGATTTCAGCTTTCAAACAGATCCAATGTGAGGGGTTAAGTTGAAGAGGGGGGTCTAAACATTTTTGATTTACTAGTATCTTTAGCACCACATGATGGATCGGCACTAAATTTAGCACAGACTTAGCACATTTAGTTTATTATCACAATTTTCAAATCTGTACAGATTCATCATGGGTGCAGTGTTAACACTGTGGATGTAAAACAGTGTTCATTTGTCGATAACATTGGCAATATATGACAAATATGCACAACATTTAGTATAAGCTTGGAAGGATTGGTTTTAGAATGGTATGACACGTTTTGTGCTAGTCTATCAAGGGGGAACAAAGTTAAAGGGAAGGAATATACATTTTATATTTGCTTATAACTTTAGTGATGTTTGAGGAATCTGCAACAAAGACCTCAGCCAGCAAACTACACCAAGTTTATGTATTTGGCATGGTTTTATGAATCTGTGTGAAATTTGGCAGTTATGTACTAGGTTTATCTTTTTATGTTGTTTGTTTCAGGTTTCAGCACAATCTTCCATGGTTGGCAGAGAAAACCAGGGGCAGAAAATGTAATTCACTAGTATCTTTTTCACTGTTTGAGGAATCTGCATTGAATGCAATTAACAAATTAACCAAAGTGCAATACCAGTCAGACAAGCCCTGTGACTACTCCCCAATGCTCCTGAAAGGAGCTGGGTGCAAAGCCTGGTCAAAAGGAATTTTCGACACAGAAGGAGTACATGGCAGATGATGTGGTAAATCCTAAAAAACTATGAAATTCAATAAACATATACAATCAGAATTAGTAAGTGATCACAAAACTGAAAACATCCTGAATCTCGCTGTAGATTTCTGTGTAATGTGTGAGAGGTTCTGATAACAATCTGTCCCACTTCCCAGAATGTAGGAGTGCCTGAACTGCACAGAAAGTGCCAGGTGGAACTAAATATCGAAGGGAAAGGAGAATAGGATGCAGGAAGCCATAGAGGGTGAATCAAATAACACACAAATGTCTTCTTCATCACCACTCTCTCACGTCTCACGTCAGGTATCACAGTGATGTTAACAAGCAGGACTGTATGATAATGGGCTGCCCATGTATGCAAGGAACGAGCATATAAGAATTTAGCAACAATAGTTGCTTCGGGATGGGAGTGCCATGATGTACCTAAGACAAACTGGAGGAAGTTGGAAAGACAGAAGTTAAGCAACCCAAGAAAGCTATGCAAAGGTAAGGGCAGCTGCCAGATTCTTCTCCATAGTGCCGCTATCCATTCATATGATTATGGGTTTGCAGAACCAAATGTGGGTGAACCCCCAAGCCTTGGTGGAGGGATCCCTGATGCTCCCCCACAAAGTCAGAAAATAAAAAATATTTTTTTTTTATATGCTGGGATCTGCAAACTCCATTTCTGGAGTCCATGGTCACATTACCAAGACCACAGAGATTATGAAACTCATGAACCTGTGTCACTCCGTTTTCTTAGTCTTTGGTCTTGGTACAGAGACTGCGGGACATGGAGGCTATTTAAGATGTGCTGGGCCTATGGTCTCTAAACGTATTATGCAGACTAGCAATACATTTGAGGACTGTTTAACATTTTAAAACTACATTTTAAAAACTAAATTCCGATACATTAAATCAGATCCAATTTCAGGGGGTGTTCATAGTGATCTCAACATTTATATAAATGCACTCAGACAGCCAAATAAAACTGAAAACTGCAGACAAAGCATGACTAGTAATAAGGGCAGGACTTCCTTTAAAGTCCACACACATTTTAGCAGACATTCCATTTTCCGAAACCTCAGGTAAACGTCTACTACATCAAGAAAAGGAGGACTACAGACCATTTTGCGAAGAATAGGAGACCAAAGCAGCTAGGATTTGGTGTGACTGCTGTTTTTCTGGTCTGAGCCATGGACAACAATGCACAGCAAACAATTCTAAGCCCATCTTCTGCACCTGCATCTCCTGAGGATGAAGTGATCAGCCTGTAGAGTTGGTGGAATGTCTGAAGAACTGCAAGCATTTCACTTTTGTGAGTTCTTCAATCATACCCTATTTGAGAGGAAGATGAAAGTCCAGAGGGTCTTCTGCAGACTTTTTAAGCAGACGAATAGCAAGAGACAGAGAAGTCTCTATTTTAAATGCCCTTCAACTATGAAAAGTCTCCTCAGGAAGAGGCATAAGAAAGGAGACTTGCGGTGTTAATAGAAGTGCAAAAAATTTCACATCTCAAAATCATTGCAATGGACTGTATGGCTTTGAGAAGAAAACACATTAATTGGGACAGAAAATAATTTAGAACATTTTAAAAACAAATCCATGAATAAAAAAAAGTTTATTAGTGGTTTTCTGCTATTAGAAGTAAAACGTAAAAACACCAAAAATCCACAATGAGGTTGGTGAAGAAAAGCACTTATTATTATGAGAGAATGTTGTACTGAATTGTATTTTACATACTGCTACGTGCCTCTATAAATTGGGCCCAAAAGATCCATCTTCATATTTGTAAATTTTTAGAGCACACAGTCCTTTGAACAAATCATATTATCCCATTTTTGTTCCCATTTTTTTCCCATTTCCGATGGTTTGAGGCCAATTTACAACGAGTAAAAGTACACATACGAGTACTACAAAAGTACTTCTTTAAGTATTCTGAGATGTCTTTGTGAAATGCCACAACATTTCCCTAAACCCCACCTAAAAAAATAAAAAGTTATTTACCACCAACAAATAAAAGATTTTGGGCCACATTTCTAAATTGTCAGTTTGGCCATTATTTCACCAGGGCAACAGAGAAAATACTCAATCGACCTGGCGGGGATCCCAACCAACAAATTTATAAATGACCACCAAGGTGGAGGTCATTTATAAAGCATTTGCAGGTACCACCATCACATCAGTTCCTCTCAATGCAATCTGCTGTTTGGTGCAGGGCGGCATCAGCGTGACGCAACCCTGCACCAAACAGTATTCTTTTTTATTTAAAAAAAAAAAAATCTTAGAATGGACTTTTCTATTTAAAATAAAAAGTAATTAATGTTCCCCTCACCGTGGGCTTCATCTCCCATGGTGGGGTGAGCATTATTTACATCTGACTGTCCCTCACTGGCGGGGTTTGCCTGGCGGTGAAGGACAGTAATAAAATAGCTTTATGTCCACCCATCCTGATTGGGCAGGCAAACATGTAGGCATTTCTCCGATAGGCCTTACTCTGTCGGGCCGTCAGAGAAGTTTGGCTATGATAATGATGGAGTAGTGATGGCTGAGCCAAACTGAAGGTCCGCCTGCATTTATATTGGGTGGCCAGACCTTCATGCTCATGGTATGTAAACTCTATCACAGTTACGATGCAGAACACAGACCGCCAACATATAAATGAGGCCCTTTGTCTCTTAAACTTTTAGGCCCTGCACTGCATCAGTGAATCAGTGATGTCATTTATGATGTCTTGTACAAGGCATGACAGCAGCACCAACTATTTTAATGTCTATTAGGTTTTATTTTGAATTGTGTTTTTATATATATATATATATACGTATATATATATATATATTGCCAGAGAAGAAGGGCGCAAGGCCCGAAACGCGTCGCAAGAACTGTCTGGAGGTTGGGGGCCACATCTCCTTTGTGCTATATCCATCCATCTCGAGTGCATCCCACAAAAGGCAAACCCTTCTATGAATATATTCCGGCCCGCCAGGTCGAGGGAAGCACCACCGCGCCACACACAGCGGGTCCGCGGCTGTTTATTGGGGCAGCCAAGTGCGTGAGGAATGGATGCGCACTATCAAGGAGTTTGTTTGTCTCCGTGTACCATGCAGCAAGAAACTTTCGAAAATTCACAATTGTAACAAGCAACCCACACGGGTTTGAAATTGACATTGAAACTACCAGGCCCAGGATGCTTTGAGACGGCATATCAGCCGGCCCACAAGGGCGTGATTTAATAAATTATTTAAAGGAATCACCTGGCAGTGGCGCTTGTTTGTTGTGTGACAGTTGCCAGAGAAGAAGGGCGCAAGGCCCGAAACGCGTCGCAAGAACTGTCTGGAGGTTGGGGGCCACATCTCCTTTGTGCTATATCCATCCATCTCGAGTGCATCCCACAAAAGGCAAACCCTTCTATGAATATATTCCGGCCCGCCAGGTCGAGGGAAGCACCACCGCGCCACACACAGCGGGTCCGCGGCTGTTTATTGGGGCAGCCAAGTGCGTGAGTAATGGATGCGCACTATCAAGGAGTTTGTTTGTCTCCGTGTACCATGCAGCAAGAAACTTTCGAAAATTCACAATTGTAACAAGCAACCCACACGGGTTTGAAATTGACATTGAAACTACCAGGCCCAGGATGCTTTGAGACGGCATATCAGCCGGCCCACAAGGGCGTGATTTAATAAATTATTTAAAGGAATCACCTGGCAGTGGCGCTTGTTTGTTGTGTGACAGTTGCCAGAGAAGAAGGGCGCAAGGCCCGAAACGCGTCGCAAGAACTGTCTGGAGGTTGGGGGCCACATCTCCTTTGTGCTATATCCATCCATCTCGAGTGCATCCCACAAAAGGCAAACCCTTCTATGAATATATTCCGGCCCGCCAGGTCGAGGGAAGCACCACCGCGCCACACACAGCGGGTCCGCGGCTGTTTATTGGGGCAGCCAAGTGCGTGAGTAATGGATGCGCACTATCAAGGAGTTTGTTTGTCTCCGTGTACCATGCAGCAAGAAACTTTCGAAAATTCACAATTGTAACAAGCAACCCACACGGGTTTGAAATTGACATTGAAACTACCAGGCCCAGGATGCTTTGAGACGGCATATCAGCCGGCCCACAAGGGCGTGATTTAATAAATTATTTAAAGGAATCACCTGGCAGTGGCGCTTGTTTGTTGTGTGACAGTTGCCAGAGAAGAAGGGCGCAAGGCCCGAAACGCGTCGCAAGAACTGTCTGGAGGTTGGGGGCCACATCTCCTTTGTGCTATATCCATCCATCTCGAGTGCATCCCACAAAAGGCAAACCCTTCTATGAATATATTCCGGCCCGCCAGGTCGAGGGAAGCACCACCGCGCCACACACAGCGGGTCCGCGGCTGTTTATTGGGGCAGCCAAGTGCGTGAGTAATGGATGCGCACTATCAAGGAGTTTGTTTGTCTCCGTGTACCATGCAGCAAGAAACTTTCGAAAATTCACAATTGTAACAAGCAACCCACACGGGTTTGAAATTGACATTGAAACTACCAGGCCCAGGATGCTTTGAGACGGCATATCAGCCGGCCCACAAGGGCGTGATTTAATAAATTATTTAAAGGAATCACCTGGCAGTGGCGCTTGTTTGTTGTGTGACAGTTGCCAGAGAAGAAGGGCGCAAGGCCCGAAACGCGTCGCAAGAACTGTCTGGAGGTTGGGGGCCACATCTCCTTTGTGCTATATCCATCCATCTCGAGTGCATCCCACAAAAGGCAAACCCTTCTATGAATATATTCCGGCCCGCCAGGTCGAGGGAAGCACCACCGCGCCACACACAGCGGGTCCGCGGCTGTTTATTGGGGCAGCCAAGTGCGTGAGTAATGGATGCGCACTATCAAGGAGTTTGTTTGTCTCCGTGTACCATGCAGCAAGAAACTTTCGAAAATTCACAATTGTAACAAGCAACCCACACGGGTTTGAAATTGACATTGAAACTACCAGGCCCAGGATGCTTTGAGACGGCATATCAGCCGGCCCACAAGGGCGTGATTTAATAAATTATTTAAAGGAATCACCTGGCAGTGGCGCTTGTTTGTTGTGTGACAGTTGCCAGAGAAGAAGGGCGCAAGGCCCGAAACGCGTCGCAAGAACTGTCTGGAGGTTGGGGGCCACATCTCCTTTGTGCTATATCCATCCATCTCGAGTGCATCCCACAAAAGGCAAACCCTTCTATGAATATATTCCGGCCCGCCAGGTCGAGGGAAGCACCACCGCGCCACACACAGCGGGTCCGCGGCTGTTTATTGGGGCAGCCAAGTGCGTGAGTAATGGATGCGCACTATCAAGAAGTTTGTTTGTCTCCGTGTACCATGCAGCAAGAAACTTTCGAAAATTCACAATTGTAACAAGCAACCCACACGGGTTTGAAATTGACATTGAAACTACCAGGCCCAGGATGCTTTGAGACGGCATATCAGCCGGCCCACAAGGGCGTGATTTTGTAAATTATTTAAAGGAATCACCTGGCAGTGGCGCTTGTTTGTTGTGTGACAGTTGCCAGAGAAGAAGGGCGCAAGGCCCGAAACGCGTCGCAAGAACTGTCTGGAGGTTGGGGGCCACATCTCCTTTGTGCTATATCCATCCATCTCGAGTGCATCCCACAAAAGGCAAACCCTTCTATGAATATATTCCGGCCCGCCAGGTCGAGGGAAGCACCACCGCGCCACACACAGCGGGTCCGCGGCTGTTTATTGGGGCAGCCAAGTGCGTGAGTAATGGATGCGCACTATCAAGGAGTTTGTTTGTCTCCGTGTACCATGCAGCAAGAAACTTTCGAAAATTCACAATTGTAACAAGCAACCCACACGGGTTTGAAATTGACATTGAAACTACCAGGCCCAGGATGCTTTGAGACGGCATATCAGCCGGCCCACAAGGGCGTGATTTAATAAATTATTTAAAGGAATCACCTGGCAGTGGCGCTTGTTTGTTGTGTGACAGTTGCCAGAGAAGAAGGGCGCAAGGCCCGAAACGCGTCGCAAGAACTGTCTGGAGGTTGGGGGCCACATCTCCTTTGTGCTATATCCATCCATCTCGAGTGCATCCCACAAAAGGCAAACCCTTCTATGAATATATATATATATACGTATATATATTACCTACTGGCGGTCGCCAGTAGGTAGTTTTAGTTAGGACCTATTATCCATAGGAAATTCGTAACATTCTTTTCCCAATAACTTTAGCGCCGGATGACGAATCTTCACGAAATTTTCAAAACAGGTGGGGCGCTCCGGTCAGCTCCAATCCCAAAAGTTTGGGGGTGATTCGTCAAGCAGGGGCCGAGAAAAAAGGGGGGTCCCAAAATGTGTTTTCTCCATGTTATTTCCAATAGGACATTTTGGAACAGGCTACAGCCCGAACTGCTGAACAGAATTACACCAAATTTTGCAAAAAGGTAGCCCTTGGCTAAGAAAGAGACTTTTTTTTTAAATGGTGTAAATCCGTTCAGCAGTTCCTGAGAAAATCAAAAAATAGAGCTCAAAAATTCAATTTCCCATAGGAAAGTTTAGACAAAGTTATAGAAAAAACTGCTGAACGGAATTACAATACATTTGGCTAAAAGGTACTGCTTGGCTCAGAAAGCGTCCTTTTTAAAAATGGTGTAAATCCGTTCAGTAGTTTTTGAGAAATTAAGAAATAAAGATAGTGCTATCTAGAGGCACGGAGGATCCGCGCACCCTCCCGATCACAAGCTTCATGCTAATTGGCTGTCAACACTCCAAACCAGGAAGTGTTGGCAGCCATCTTGCGCCTCGGTAGAAGCGAGGCACAAGAATACAAAAAAACAAATGCGTAAAACAGGAAAGGGAGGCAGGGTAGAAACACCCTGACCCCCTAGGCCTGCTCAGGGGGTCCCACAAGGAACCCCAGGGCCCATAAAATCATTTTTTGTTTCTTTAAATCGGCCGAATTCGCGCTGGGTGCATGAATCTGGCCGAAAATGTAAAAAAACGAAGCGCGGGCTCCTGTGCTTCGTTTAATTCAGCCCCCGGATGGACCAGGTCCCGGGGGCAATTTACAACGCCACGGTCGTTGGAGCCTTTTGGCGCTCTTAAGTTAATATTTTATTGAAATGGTGTTTTGTTTTTATTCACCCGTTTATCAACTCGAGCGTCCAAGGAGAAAGCATGCCTGAAAAGAATTCTATTTTGTATAAGTGCACACAAGTAAGCTCTTGAAAATGATGAGGTAGATGTTTTATTTTTCTAAATGATATTATAATTACAAAGCCGCGGTCGCACTCACTTCTTGTAGAGGTATATTATAATTGACAGCTGATTTGGATATTGTAATTATAGTGAAATAGAAACCTGCCATTTTCCGACAGAAACACGTACGGAGGAAGAAAGCGGTGAAGGACGGACATTTTGGGAGAACAGATCTGGCTGCATTGAGGATGCGCGGGATACGAGATAACACAAAGACATTAGCACATGGGGTACTTGATATATGCCACATATTGGCTCGGGGCACAGGTGGCCAGGTGTGGCACTAGCCCGCCCCGTGTTCCTGTTTACCTGCATTTATTCAGCAACATATTTACCCATGCAATGGTCAATCTATTCCCTTTGCTGACAAATGCAAATTACAGGTGCGGGGAAAGCTAGAAATCTGTTGCTATTGCAGATAATTCACATTGTGTTTTCAGCCTATTCTGAGCATGTTCTCTCTGTTTAGACATTTGATAAAAGTATGCGTGGGGTGACAAATATCTGATAAAGAATATACTATCTTCACAGCGCACACAGTGCACAGCTTTAGTAATACACCTTCCTGCTTTATCTAAATGAATAAACCTGCTTATCCAAACTGCGTATAGATAACGTTATTTCTTGGGTATACTGCCTCCTTTCCCAGCCTTATTCAATCGTGTTCACTCTATTAAATGGAAGTGTACCGGGTGTAACTATTTCCCTGTATCAGTATACGCGCCTACTTCTGTGCTGTAGGGGCATGTTTTGGGCCAAAAAGGGGGGTGCAGCACAGAACACAAACTAGCTTGTTTAGTGTGAAAAAGGCCGCTTTATTGAAGACAGGTGCACCTTACAACACATATCCTTGGCCTGTGCCGTACAAAACTAAACCTCACTAAATATTTTCTTCCTACCTTACCCCCCACCCCTAAAGTTTCCCCCTTTGCAACCATTTATAAACCCCCAACTCTGTCCTCCCTGCTGACTCATTAAACGTGTAACTTCTTAGCATTTCCTAAAATAACTATCTATGTAACCTTCCTATGCTCCTTCCCCTTCCTGCGTGTTCCCGGAGTGACATTCTCCAACCAATAAACTTAAACTGTCAACAGATCTACCGACTATTACTAAGGAAAACACCACTCAGAAAATTCTGGCTCCAGACTTTTCTGACCCCCCCCCCCAACTAGGGACCCTGTTTTGTTTGATATCTAAATCCCGTCCCTAACGTGACCAGTGCACCCCCTCCTCTGTGACAAAATCAACTGCAGCATTCCGAAGCTCTGGACATTGTAGTCTCCCTATGCCCTCCTTGTCCCATAAACTGCACATGTCCCGGTTAATCTACCTCCTGGCCTTAGCTAGCGCTGCCGGATGCGCTGCCCCCCTCCAGTGCCTTTGAGACATGAATTCTGACCACAGAACCTAACAACCTGACCACTGCTGCCTGCTCTCTAAGAGGTCCCTCCTCCTGTGTTTGAACCATGCCAAGCCGTTACACCGACCCAAGTCACTTTCCCCCCACACGAATAATCAAAACATCGGGGCAACATACCACCTTGCATCATGCTGTTTAAAATAGGAAACAACTCGTGCCACTTCACACTCCCCTTTCCGTTCCATGAACCCTGAAACAACTGTGACACCAAACCCCAATTCAAACCTTTCCCCTTTGAAAAACTTGTAACGCTCCCCATTTGACAAATGAGTGTCCCACGATCCATATGGAGAATTCCACCACAGCAGGCCCCACCACCGCACCTGAAAAGACACATATATGAGGCCAGGAAATTAGCACTATGTCTCCCCTTCCCCGATGCCCCGCAGCCGAATGTATGTGTGGGAGCAGCCCGACTTCCCACGTCCGAAATGCATAATCTCTACCCTCCCCACTTTGCTGCGCCTGTAGTTGCCCTATGCGAAAAAGAATGTGTCCCAACCCCGCTAGGAGCCTGTTTTGGACCATTTGAGCCGCACTGCCACCCCCTCGCTCCCTCCTGTCCACCTCCCCCCATTGAACCCCTTGTACCCCCACCGCACCCAGCAACTTCCAAAATCCGAAATGCCCCGAAGTACCTCCAAGATATGAACGTGGCAAACCTCCCCCCTTTTTTTTTTTTTTTTTCTCCCTTCTTCTTTCCCGGCCTAGTTTGCTGCAGGACCCGATAAAGCCGGCCAGCAGCCCGACTGATAATGCCCTTCTCGGCCGTGGCCCCCCTTTGCCTTGCGCCCTCCTCAAGAGGTTCGACCCCAGCCTGCTCATAGGCCCCCCGCGTGCTGAGGCCAGTGACCCAGTCACCGACTGCATACCCCTCTGTTCCCTACATACCGCAACCCTCCTGGAGCTGGCGTCCTGCCCTTGTCCGCCTCCGTGACTAACCCATGGAAACTCTGCCACTGTGAACGAGGCCAGGTGTCCGTAATGTCAGAGTCCGCTCCCAGCCCCTGCCTGGAAGGAAACAAGATATCATGCTCCAAACCACCCCGCACCCGAAAAACCGCTGCAACTGCCGCACCCGGGCCCCCCCAGTCTGCTTGTCTGTTCACCACCTGTACGACTGACACGTTGTCCACTCTAAAGATCGCCTTCCTGTGTGCCAAGCCCGAGCCCATAAAATCACGGCCACTACCAGTGTAAAAAGTTCCCGAACGACACACTCCTCCAAGCCTCCTGCTCCTGCCTTGTTTGAATCCCTTGTGCCGTCCCCTTTCACTTTCCTCCAGCGTTGCCATGAGGATGCCTTTGAACGCCCAAGAAATGTGCGCCACATGCGCTAGGCCTCCCGAGGTCCGGCCGCATTGTCAAACCTGCCCCGGACATCCCCAACCCCGAACCCGTACCACTGCACCCCATCCTAACCGTCCCTCTTCCCTGTGGCCAGCAACCCATCGGTCACCATCCGTATGTTCAGTTATTCGTCCATCGGCAAGCGGGCCTCCAGAGCCCCCGCATCCAACTCAATACTAATATATGATAACCCCGTACTGGGACCTTGTGTCTTCTCTAGTGCCCGGAGCACCCCCCGGTAACCCATGAGCTCTTAAAAACTTGTCAGTTGCCGCTGACAGTCCGCAGAGCCGGATTGGCCTACTGTTAAGGTAACAAGTCGCTCTTTCCCTTTAAGAGCGACTTTTTATTCACGTGCTGTTAATTTAATTCCCCGAGCGTCTTCCCCGCGCTCTGTGTACTTTCGTAATGGTCAGCTCATTCCAGGGTTTCCGTTGTGGCTGCCTGTAACTGCTCTTTCAGGAAGTTACTTCGGGAGCTGTGGATGACCGGTTGTGGGTTTCTTATCTCTGTACTTCATTCACCAAATAAACATCATTTGGAAGTGCAACTTCCAGGACACCATTACTTATTTTACACCTACCAGGAAAAGTCAGCCAGGTAGAGTGTCACCGTCATTGTACCAGTGCGCCCTGAAAGAAAACCCCACTTCAAACGAGCTAAAAACTCTCAAATAGGGCACAGGAATGGAACATCCCATGTGCCGTGGTTTGTCTACAAAGATGGAAACCTCAAGCTGGATGCCCAGCCGCTGATAATCCTCTGCGTGAAACTGGCAGTAAACGAAAGGCTGATTTTTTCGCATATGCCCTGAGGGCCCCAGCCCCCACGGCGGCAACAGATTCCTGTGCGACATCTACCGAGGAGGAAGCCAACAAAGTCAAAACAGCCGCTACAAAGTCATTGCCCAATGCCCCTTCCTGCCAGGCGAGGTGGTTGATCAACCTGCATTGCCCGGGTCCTGTTGCGGCACCACCCCAATTGGGGAAATGATCGATTAGCAAGGGTAAACGGACCTACCATGGGTTTTGTTTTTGTACAGTTCTGCTCGCACTTTGTCCCCGTGGGTGTAGCAGATTCCAAATTGTCGGCCCACCTAGCGGACTGGGGGCCCTCGAAACCGAGTCGAACCCTCCCGAAAGCTGCGTCTACGGTCTGCGTTTTAAGACGCCTCAATTTGTCCAAAAGGACCTGTGTACGGGGTGTACCAGCGTTCTCCTAGAGACCCTTGTGCCCTTCCGCCCTGCATACCCTGTTCAGACTGCCGCCCCTGCCCCTTAAAACCCGCCCCATAGCGGTGCCCCAACGGTGACTGCCAGAATACTCCGAGCCTTCGTGCCTAGACATGCAGCACTGTCTGGCCCCACGGGCCTTTATGGCAGACCCAGCGTGCTTCCAACCCGTTCCCTACGCCATCCGCTGCATCGTCTGCTGGTATCGCTCGGTATCCATCTCCCCATTTACCGTCAAGGTACCAAGATAGCCGCGCCCAGTACTCCTCCTCATAGTGTGACCAGGCATAACCCCCGTACGTTATTCGGACCCTACTGATCTCGTCCATCTATCCGAACCATGCGAAGGACCTGTCAGGCTATTACCCGCAATATACCCAGTCGATGATCAAGAAGGCAGCCTACCCTGTGGAGACATTCTACGCCGTATACACTGCCGATGATCATGAAGGCCGCCGACCCATTCGCGATGGTCATGGCTACCCGCGGCCTCCAACCTCATTTGCCGTAGCCCCCTATGTCATACCTGCAGCATATCCACAGATTCACCCGTACAGATTTTCTCTGGGGTGGCCAGCGTAAGGTGGACCCCAAGGAATTAGTTATCCCCGAGTATGGCAGTTCCGTCACCGAGACGTCATGGCTTTTCTTAGTCCCCTCCTTATTCTCCTCTATGGGTCCCTTCCTATCCCTGCCCCTTCCGCGCCGCTTTCGGCGACTCCGGGCCCACTCTGGTGCCCCTCCCTTACGCACCTTTTGTCAATGCACACCTCCCCTCCATCCACCCCCATGCCTCCGTACCCCAAAACCCTACCATGCGGTTTGTCACCCGTGCGCAAGCCCTCGCGTCCTCTGTCTGCCGGCCTCCCCTGCTCCCTCCCTCTTGCTGTGCCCTTACCTGGCGTCCAGGTCGGCGTCCTGGCTGGATCCCGCCGCCGACCAGTTGTGAAAGGGGGGGGGCCATCCGCCACTGTGTGCCATCTGTCCAGACCTTTCTGCAAAACTAGACACAGCATTAGTGACACCCCCCTCCCCCTGCCCGTCATCATAATCCCAACCGCAATGGGCCATCCCCCAGGGACTCCAGCCCATGATTCAACAGTAATGGGCCGTCCTCCGTGGACTCCAGCCCGTGATTCAACAGTAATGGGCCGTCCTCCGTGGACTCCAGCCCATGATTCAACAGCAATGGGCCATCCTTCGTGGACTCCAGCCCTTGATCCCACAGCGAGGGGCCGCCCTCCATGGACTCCAGCCCTTGATCTCACTCATTCCCCATAGCGGATCAGTCCACGTATATCTCAACACTCACGCCGCGTTACCCCAAGCCTGTCCGTTGTATCCTGCCGTGTTGCTTTGGACCCCTATGCCTGTGCCCCTGAGGCCGCATCGACCCACCGGGCCGTGATACGGGAGACTGCCCGCTTCCTGCAAATCCCTCGCTGGGGTCCAGCTGCCCGCACGAGGCAGAGCCGGCCCATCCTCTTGGTCGAATGGAGCCGCATGCAACTCACCCGAGCACCGCCCCGCCGTCCCTGCCAAGGAAAAATGGAGTCCGACATGCCGGGGTTAGTCCTTATATCTGTCCCTAACACCCCTGGGTACTCCGCGCCAAAGCCCAACTGCCCCGCCCCCAGGCCTGCGAAACGACAAAATGCCCCCCCACCGCTGTGCCGGAGAGCCCACCTGACCCCGTGGCTGGCCCCCAGAAAACCCCGGGAACCGACCCAACCCCCCGCGCCAAATCCCCACACCCTCTCCCCCTCCCCATCACTCCAACCCAACGCCTCCACCCACCTCGTGCCCGCACGGCCCTCCCCAGGTACGGCATGAATCCCCACCTTGTCCCCACCCGCCCTGCCGGCCCCCCCTCCTCCCAATAAGGTGCACGAAGGTTGGGGCGTGTGGTAAAATCAGTACAATGCGCCCTTGTTAAGAGATAGATATGAAAAGATGGGGGAGATTCAATAAGGTGTAACAGAGGCTGGAATCTGGAATAATTTTTACGTCAATCTGTTTACCTCTGACACCATTGATCACACGTTATTTGATCTGCTAGTCTATTTAATGACTGCAATTAGAAACAATTGTTTTCTATACTTCATCAATTTGTACTGGACGAACACTACTTCATCTCAAATTGCACATTATAAATACAAAAAACAGTGATAAATATTTACATTTGTACAGTGACTTTTTGTACAGTGACTTTTTGACATATCAAACATAACATTGCAGTGAATTTGAAATTAATCGAAAAGTCAATTTTTTAGTGTCAAAACAATCCGAAAATCAATTAAATCATTTGTCCGATATTGGGTTATCTTTTCAAGAACTTTAGCTGGTTGGCTCCTATAGTTCTTACTATAATTGCGGTCCTAAACAGAGTCAAGTTCGAAGCTTTGTAAATTTAAACGAGCAAACTTGGTTGTTTTAATGTGTGTGCTCGGGTGGGCGTTATTTTGCCTTCGTATCTCCCACCATTATTAATGATCTCTGTTTGTTTGCCAACGCGTTTCGACCTTTGACATTGGACCTATGTCTTAGTTGTTAGGTCGTCTTCAGGGCTGGTGTTTTGTTGGAATCGGACGTCTATCTCTGCAAGGACAAAAAATGTCTGTTTTAATTTTTATGTACAATTGGGGTGTTGTGAGGGCAATGGTTTTGTGCTAACTTACGCTCATTAACGGGTATGGAGACTTTTCTTCTTTTTCTGCAATAAATAAATGAATTGTAAGTGTGGTGGTACTCTTGGTTATCTTGTGGTTATTGAATGGGTATCATAATACGTGTCCTACCTTGCCGTTCTGGTTGTGGGCTGCCGGCTCACGAAGTTAACTTGTTTTTTCAAGTCCGACTGGTTTCTCTCTGGGGGACAAGAAATGAAATGGGTACTAACTTCTACCTGGTACTCGCGCTGTTGCCAATCAAGCCTAAGCTTAGCTGTGGTCGATTAGTCACTACCTCTCTTTTTTTGTGATTGTTTCCATGATGCTATTGATACGTAGCTTTCCTTGGTTTACGTGCCTCAAACTCGGTATTTGCGCTTTTAAAGCATAATCAAACAACTTGCATGTCGGTCAAATTGCCCGCATTAGGGAATTTCTTTATCTTATTTCTTTTATCGTTCCTCTTACGCGCGTCTTCTTTAGCGGTGTTCTAATGTCCCTACATTGTGCTTCCTGGCTCGTACCTTTGTTAGTGTTGGTTTTTTCCGGACTTGTTCGATACAGCGTCGTAGCTTCCGCGTCCTCGGCTATTCTCCCATTTCCTGCATGTTCGGAGTGCTTGGAGAACGTTCTTGGCGATTGGTTCGTCTATATCGAGGTTGTTCCGGCGTGATTACGTGAAACGTAGTCATGGTTACGGAGATGTTGTTATGGAAGACGAAATTTTTCTTTTTTTGTTGTTGAATAAAACTTTATTGTTTGGCTGCAGATTCAAAGTTGATTGTACTTCTGTGAGAAAGGACCATTCCTGGTTTTCATTGACCTGTCTTTGTGGATGTTTCTATTTGATATATCTTTTACTCTCTTTCGGTGTCTTAGGCCGCGAAATGGTCAGTGTATTCAATATTGTCTTCTGTTGTTTTTACCCTTCTCGGAGATTTGAGGCGTGTTGGATTTTTGTAGACCTTTTGTCAATCATATTTAGACAAGGGTATCATCTCTTTCACATCGAATGCGCTTTGCCTTTTTGTGGAGAACTATTTTGTTGCAGGTTGGTCTCAGGGAGGTCCCAGTTTTTGTGTGACTCGTCAGCTTTTCTCAAAGATTCTTCTGTAGTGTTGGTAAGAATGTATCAGATATGTTGCTGGGTCCAAGAGCACCATTGTATCCTACACACTTGATCAGTGTTATTGGCTTCTATTCTGTATCCGAATATGATGTTGGTACGGAGGGGGAGATATCGTGTCTGTCTCCTGTTATATAGTATGTGCTATTTCCGTCATTTCATTTAGTCCATTATCTATGGTACCTAGGAACATGATGGTTTTTGCTTCCATTTTGGATAAAGTAGCGTCAACGTTTTTTCCTTGGATATGGCGTAGAACTGTCCACTTGAGGTCAGCAGGGCTGTGATTTTTCTCGATACAGTGGGATACCATCGGTGCATTCTGAATTTTGCATTTAATTCTTGAGCGGTGTTGGGAAATTCGATTTTTCACGGGTTGCGTGGTTTTCCCAATGTACGCCAATTGACAGGGGCATAGAACACAGTAGATGACATTGTGGGTGTTGCAGTTGGTAAAGTTGTCGTGGATTATATATTTCTGCCCGTACTCGAACTTAGTGCCTTCCACTGTGCTTTCACAGGATACACATGTGCCGCACCTTTTGTGTCCTTTTACTGGAGGTAATGAGAGCATGGATCGCAGTGATGCCATAGGTTGTTTGTAGATTGTATTTGCACGTACCAGTTTTTCTCGTATACTGCTGTTTTTTTTTAGGGCAAAAATTGGTATCTGTGTGAAAGATGGAATGCTTTTTACTGTATCCCAGTTTTTTCGGATAATCTTTTGCATCTCAGTTGTTCTACTTGAGAAAGTCGTGACGCATACCAGATTTGGAGTTGTTTTTTCCTGTTTCAATGATAGAAGAGACTCTCTGGGCATATACCATGCTCTTTTGAGTGCCCTTTTGAGCAATTTTTTGGGGTAGTTCCTTTTTAGCAGATTTTCCATTAGTGTGTTAGCATTTGTGAAATAGTCTTCCTTTTTGGAGCAGTTTCTCCTTATTCTCAGAAACTGACTGTACGGAAGGTTCTCACGTAAGTTGCGTTGGTGGAAACTTGAATAATGGAGAAAAGTGTTTCTGTCAGTTTTTTTGGTGTATAGTGTTGTGTAAAGATGACCTTCTTCGTGTCTTATTAAAAGGTCCAGAAAATTCATTTCTGTTTTATTGTAGGTCATGGTGAATTGAATGTTTGGGTTTCTGTTGTTCAACCATATCACAAATGCTTCTAGAGTTTGTATCTCGCCTCTCCACAGCATGAACACATCATCTATATATCGACGCCATAGTTTTATATGGCCGTCGTATGGGTTGTTGTTGTATACCCATTTCTCTTCGTATAGTGCCATAAACATTATGGCCATTTCTGGGGCGAAGGGACATCCCATCGCGGTTCCCGTGACTTGCAGGTATTGGATATCATTGAAGGTAAAAAAATTGTGTTTCAAACATATTTCTGCTAGTTGGACGAGATGGTTCGTTGGTACATTGTGAGGTCGAACTCTTTTTTCAAGAAACACTTGTAATGCCTCTAGGCCCCCTTCTTGCGGGATATTTGAGTATAGGCTGACAATGTCCAGAGTTACAAGAATTTCGTTCTCTTCATCAAACGGGAAATTTTCCAGCGTATTAATTGCCTGCATTGTATCTTTCACATAACTCGGAGTGTCTCTAATCAACGGTTTTAAGAATGTGTCCACATATTTAGCTGGCCTCTCTAGTATCGAGTTTACTCCCGAAATTATGGGTCTCCCTGGTGGATTCCGGGAGTCCTTATGTACTTTTGGAAGGACGTACATCATTGGAGTCCTAGGGTTGTCATTGATCAAATATTTTGATTCTTTTGTTGTCAGCCAGCCTTCTTCTTTGCCTATGTTGATGATTGGCAGAAGTTTTCCTTTGATTTTCGAGTTCCAATCTTCATTGGTTCTTCTATAGTATTTGTTGTCCGCTAGTTGACGCTGTACCTCAGCTTCATATTTTTCCCTCGGCCAGATAACAATTCCTCCTCCCTTATCTGCCGGTTTAATTATGAGGTTTTTGTTCTGTGCCAGATGGTCTAAGGCTTCCGTTTCTTTCTTTGACAGATTCCATTTTATATAAGGTTTCTTTTTATCAAGGTTGTCTAGATCTCTTAAGACGTTTTTCTCAAATGTCAGGAGTTCTACGGGCATGTTTTGTGTATTAGGAAAAAATGACGATGGGTCTTTCAAGCCGGAGAAGTTTCGAGATGTAGTTTCTTCTCTATCTTGGAAGAATATTCGGAGTCTCATTTTTCGGAAAAGTTGGATTATTTCCATTTTCATTTGGGTGAGGTCTGGTCTTGCCGTCGGGATGAATGATAGGCCTTTTTGAAGGACTTGGATTTCAGCTGGTAAAAGGGCTTGGTTGGATAGATTGTATATAGAGCCTATTTCTTCCGTTACCAGCGGTATACGTTCCTCCTGGTTGTGATCTCTCCTTGGTGTTGGTTCGATTGGGGATTGTACCATCTGTTTGCTCGTGAGCGCCCTCTTGGCCGGCTGTTGCCTCTGTCTAAAAAAGGTGCCTGCTGGTAGAACGGTCTTTGTTGAATGTTTCTGTTGTCGGTTTGGCCTTCGCTTTCACTTGATGTCCCGGATGAAGATGACGGTTCTGAGAAGGTGATAAACCTTCTCCTACTTCTGCCTCCGTATGTGTTCAGTATTCCGGTGTTTTGGGACTGACTGTAGTATTCCTTTTCCAAGTAGGGATAAGTTTTGATTATTGAGAAGTTGATTATATCTTTTTGTAATTTGAATCTTTTCGCTTCCTCTGTGTTTTTTTTGAAGGTGGAATTTTCTTTTTCTAGTTTAGATAGGATGTTCTTGGCGTCCTCTATTGCTGAATTGTTTGCAAAGGCTTCTTCCAATTCTTGAATTAGTTCTAGTTCTTTTATGCTCAAGCGTTCAGCGGTTTTAATGGAATGGAACATCCAATCTCTTGAACATTTTGTTCCGATGTGGCTAAATCCTTCGAGATACTCTGGTTGATCTGTGAATATCACGGGTATGTTCTTGACTTGTAGGCCTGTTGGTATTGTGCCAGCTCTTAGGTGTTCTAATAGTGCTTCTCCGTGTAAAGCTGTCCTTATCTGTTTTTTCTTCAGTCTTGTGATTTTTTCCAGGTCTGTTTGCTGGGCAAAGCTGGTAGAGTTCTTTCCTAGGTTGAAAGTGGACGGACGTTTAAGGAGTTCTTCGATATCTTCCTCCCTAAAACTTAAGGTTTTGGGTTCTGTCATTGATATGAGTGACCTATTGTATGTGAGTTATTTTTAGATTAGTCTCAAGGTGTGGGAGCGTAAGGTTAACTTGTACTTTTGCTGTTTCAGGGACTTTGGGTCTAACAAAAGTGCTGGAACGGTAGTGTTCAACCGTAGTAATGGACCCTAGGATTTCTTTGTTCTAGGGACCGGGGGTATATTCTTTACCCAGGTAGTAATACTCTACCTTTTAACCCTCGTGGGCCGGTGCCCACTCCTAAGTGTAGATATGAAAAGATGGGGGAGATTCAATAAGGTGTAACAGAGGCTGGAATCTGGAATAATTTTTACGTCAATCTGTTTACCTCTGACTCCATTGATCACACGTTATTTGATCTGCTAGTCTATTTAATGACTGCAATTAGAAACAATTGTTTTCTATACTTCATCAATTTGTACTGGACGAACACTACTTCATCTCAAATTGCACAGAAGAAAAGTCTCCATACCCGTTAATGAGCGTAAGTTAGCACAAAACCATTGCCCTCACAACACCCCAATTGTACATAAAAATTAAAACAGACATTTTTTGTCCTTGCAGAGATAGACGTCCGATTCCAACAAAACACCAGCCCTGAAGACGACCTAACAACTAAGACATAGGTCCAATGTCAAAGGTCGAAACGCGTTGGCAAACAAACAGAGATCATTAATAATGGTGGGAGATACGAAGGCAAAATAACGCCCACCCGAGCACACACATTAAAACAACCAAGTTTGCTCGTTTAAATTTACAAAGCTTCGAACTTGACTCTGTTTAGGACCGCAATTATAGTAAGAACTATAGGAGCCAACCAGCTAAAGTTCTTGAAAAGATAACCCAATATTGGACAAATGATTTAATTGATTTTCGGATTGTTTTGACACTAAAAAATTGACTTTTCGATTAATTTCAAATTCACTGCAATGTTATGTTTGATATGTCAAAAAGTCACTGTACAAAAAGTCACTGTACAAATGTAAATATTTATCACTGTTTTTTGTATTTATAATGTGCAATTTGAGATGAAGTAGTGTTCGTCCAGTACAAATTGATGAAGTATAGAAAACAATTGTTTCTAATTGCAGTCATTAAATAGACTAGCAGATCAAATAACGTGTGATCAATGGTGTCAGAGGTAAACAGATTGACGTAAAAATTATTCCAGATTCCAGCCTCTGTTACACCTTATTGAATCTCCCCCATCTTTTCATATCTACACTTAGGAGTGGGCACCGGCCCACGAGGGTTAAAAGGTAGAGTATTACTACCTGGGTAAAGAATATACCCCCGGTCCCTAGAACAAAGAAATCCTAGGGTCCATTACTACGGTTGAACACTACCGTTCCAGCACTTTTGTTAGACCCAAAGTCCCTGAAACAGCAAAAGTACAAGTTAACCTTACGCTCCCACACCTTGAGACTAATCTAAAAATAACTCACATACAATAGGTCACTCATATCAATGACAGAACCCAAAACCTTAAGTTTTAGGGAGGAAGATATCGAAGAACTCCTTAAACGTCCGTCCACTTTCAACCTAGGAAAGAACTCTACCAGCTTTGCCCAGCAAACAGACCTGGAAAAAATCACAAGACTGAAGAAAAAACAGATAAGGACAGCTTTACACGGAGAAGCACTATTAGAACACCTAAGAGCTGGCACAATACCAACAGGCCTACAAGTCAAGAACATACCCGTGATATTCACAGATCAACCAGAGTATCTCGAAGGATTTAGCCACATCGGAACAAAATGTTCAAGAGATTGGATGTTCCATTCCATTAAAACCGCTGAACGCTTGAGCATAAAAGAACTAGAACTAATTCAAGAATTGGAAGAAGCCTTTGCAAACAATTCAGCAATAGAGGACGCCAAGAACATCCTATCTAAACTAGAAAAAGAAAATTCCACCTTCAAAAAAAACACAGAGGAAGCGAAAAGATTCAAATTACAAAAAGATATAATCAACTTCTCAATAATCAAAACTTATCCCTACTTGGAAAAGGAATACTACAGTCAGTCCCAAAACACCGGAATACTGAACACATACGGAGGCAGAAGTAGGAGAAGGTTTATCACCTTCTCAGAACCGTCATCTTCATCCGGGACATCAAGTGAAAGCGAAGGCCAAACCGACAACAGAAACATTCAACAAAGACCGTTCTACCAGCAGGCACCTTTTTTAGACAGAGGCAACAGCCGGCCAAGAGGGCGCTCACGAGCAAACAGATGGTACAATCCCCAATCGAACCAACACCAAGGAGAGATCACAACCAGGAGGAACGTATACCGCTGGTAACGGAAGAAATAGGCTCTATATACAATCTATCCAACCAAGCCCTTTTACCAGCTGAAATCCAAGTCCTTCAAAAAGGCCTATCATTCATCCCGACGGCAAGACCAGACCTCACCCAAATGAAAATGGAAATAATCCAACTTTTCCGAAAAATGAGACTCCGAATATTCTTCCAAGATAGA
The DNA here is from genome assembly GCF_964204655.1 of Triturus cristatus. Lineage (NCBI taxonomy): Eukaryota > Metazoa > Chordata > Amphibia > Caudata > Salamandridae > Triturus > Triturus cristatus. The sequence continues at coordinate 574,457,517 of NC_140595.1, read as the reverse complement.
GAAGAAACTACATCTCGAAACTTCTCCGGCTTGAAAGACCCATCGTCATTTTTTCCTAATACACAAAACATGCCCGTAGAACTCCTGACATTTGAGAAAAACGTCTTAAGAGATCTAGACAACCTTGATAAAAAGAAACCTTATATAAAATGGAATCTGTCAAAGAAAGAAACGGAAGCCTTAGACCATCTGGCACAGAACAAAAACCTCATAATTAAACCGGCAGATAAGGGAGGAGCAATTGTTATCTGGCCGAGGGAAAAATATGAAGCTGAGGTACAGCGTCAACTAGCGGACAACAAATACTATAGAAGAACCAATGAAGATTGGAACTCGAAAATCAAAGGAAAACTTCTGCCAATCATCAACATAGGCAAAGAAGAAGGCTGGCTGACAACAAAAGAATCAAAATATTTGATCAATGACAACCCTAGGACTCCAATGATGTACGTCCTTCCAAAAGTACATAAGGACTCCCGGAATCCACCAGGGAGACCCATAATTTCGGGAGTAAACTCGATACTAGAGAGGCCAGCTAAATATGTGGACACATTCTTAAAACCGTTGATTAGAGACACTCCGAGTTATGTGAAAGATACAATGCAGGCAATTAATACGCTGGAAAATTTCCCGTTTGATGAAGAGAACGAAATTCTTGTAACTCTGGACATTGTCAGCCTATACTCAAATATCCCGCAAGAAGGGGGCCTAGAGGCATTACAAGTGTTTCTTGAAAAAAGAGTTCGACCTCACAATGTACCAACGAACCATCTCGTCCAACTAGCAGAAATATGTTTGAAACACAATTTTTTTACCTTCAATGATATCCAATACCTGCAAGTCACGGGAACCGCGATGGGATGTCCCTTCGCCCCAGAAATGGCCATAATGTTTATGGCACTATACGAAGAGAAATGGGTATACAACAACAACCCATACGACGGCCATATAAAACTATGGCGTCGATATATAGATGATGTGTTCATGCTGTGGAGAGGCGAGATACAAACTCTAGAAGCATTTGTGATATGGTTGAACAACAGAAACCCAAACATTCAATTCACCATGACCTACAATAAAACAGAAATGAATTTTCTGGACCTTTTAATAAGACACGAAGAAGGTCATCTTTACACAACACTATACACCAAAAAAACTGACAGAAACACTTTTCTCCATTATTCAAGTTTCCACCAACGCAACTTACGTGAGAACCTTCCGTACAGTCAGTTTCTGAGAATAAGGATAAACTGCTCCAAAAAGGAAGACTAGTTCACGAATGCTAACACACTAATGGAAAATCTGCTAAAAAGGAACTACCCCAAAAAATTGCTCAAAAGGGCACTCAAAAGAGCATGGTATACGCCCAGAGAGTCTCTTCTATCATTGAAACAGGAAAAAACAACTCCAAATCTGGTATGCGTCACGACTTTCTCAAGTAGAACAACTGAGATGCAAAAGATTATCCGAAAAAACTGGGATACAGTAAAAAGCATTCCATCTTTCACACAGATACCAATTTTTGCCCTCAAAAAAAACAGCAGTATACGAGAAAAACTGGTACGTGCAAATACAATCTACAAACAACCTATGGCATCACTGCGATCCATGCTCTCATTACCTCCAGTAAAAGGACACAAAAGGTGCGGCACATGTGTATCCTGTGAAAGCACAGTGGAAGGCACTAAGTTCGAGTACGGGCAGAAATATATAATCCACGACAACTTTACCAACTGCAACACCCACAATGTCATCTACTGTGTTCTATGCCCCTGTCAATTGGCGTACATTGGGAAAACCACGCAACCCGTGAAAAATCGAATTTCCCAACACCGCTCAAGAATTAAATGCAAAATTCAGAATGCACCGATGGTATCCCACTGTATCGAGAAAAATCACAGTCCTGCTGACCTCAAGTGGACAGTTCTACGCCATATCCAAGGAAAAAACGTTGACGCTACTTTATCCAAAATGGAAGCAAAAACCATCATGTTCCTAGGTACCATAGATAATGGACTAAATGAAATGACGGAAATAGCACATACTATATAATAGGAGACAGACACGATATCTCCCCCTCCGTACCAACATCATATTCGGATACAGAATAGAAGCCAATAACACTGATCAAGTGTGTAGGATACAATGGTGCTCTTGGACCCAGCAACATAACTGATACATTCTTACCAACACTACAGAAGAATCTTTGAGAAAAGCTGACGAGTCACACAAAAACTGGGACCTCCCTGAGACCAACCTGCAACAAAATAGTTCGCCACAAAAAGGCAAAGCGCATTCGATGTGAAAGAGATGATACCCTTGTCTAAATATGATTGACAAAAGGTCTACAAAAATCCAACACGCCTCAAATCTCCGAGAAGGGTAAAAACAACAGAAGACAATATTGAATACACCGACCATTTCGCGGCCTAAGACACCGAAAGAGAGTAAAAGATATATCAAATAGAAACATCCACAAAGACAGGTCAATGAAAACCAGGAATGGTCCTTTCTCACAGAAGTACAATCAACTTTGAATCTGCAGCCAAACAATAAAGTTTTATTCAACAACAAAAAAAGAAAAATTTCGTCTTCCATAACAACATCTCCGTAACCATGACTACGTTTCACGTAATCACGCCGGAACAACCTCGATATAGACGAACCAATCGCCAAGAACGTTCTCCAAGCACTCCGAACATGCAGGAAATGGGAGAATAGCCGAGGACGCGGAAGCTACGACGCTGTATCGAACAAGTCCGGAAAAAACCAACACTAACAAAGGTACGAGCCAGGAAGCACAATGTAGGGACATTAGAACACCGCTAAAGAAGACGCGCGTAAGAGGAACGATAAAAGAAATAAGATAAAGAAATTCCCTAATGCGGGCAATTTGACCGACATGCAAGTTGTTTGATTATGCTTTAAAAGCGCAAATACCGAGTTTGAGGCACGTAAACCAAGGAAAGCTACGTATCAATAGCATCATGGAAACAATCACAAAAAAAGAGAGGTAGTGACTAATCGACCACAGCTAAGCTTAGGCTTGATTGGCAACAGCGCGAGTACCAGGTAGAAGTTAGTACCCATTTCATTTCTTGTCCCCCAGAGAGAAACCAGTCGGACTTGAAAAAACAAGTTAACTTCGTGAGCCGGCAGCCCACAACCAGAACGGCAAGGTAGGACACGTATTATGATACCCATTCAATAACCACAAGATAACCAAGAGTACCACCACACTTACAATTCATTTATTTATTGCAGAAAAAGAAGAAAAGTCTCCATACCCGTTAATGAGCGTAAGTTAGCACAAAACCATTGCCCTCACAACACCCCAATTGTACATAAAAATTAAAACAGACATTTTTTGTCCTTGCAGAGATAGACGTCCGATTCCAACAAAACACCAGCCCTGAAGACGACCTAACAACTAAGACATAGGTCCAATGTCAAAGGTCGAAACGCGTTGGCAAACAAACAGAGATCATTAATAATGGTGGGAGATACGAAGGCAAAATAACGCCCACCCGAGCACACACATTAAAACAACCAAGTTTGCTCGTTTAAATTTACAAAGCTTCGAACTTGACTCTGTTTAGGACCGCAATTATAGTAAGAACTATAGGAGCCAACCAGCTAAAGTTCTTGAAAAGATAACCCAATATCGGACAAATGATTTAATTGATTTTCGGATTGTTTTGACACTAAAAAATTGACTTTTCGATTAATTTCAAATTCACTGCAATGTTATGTTTGATATGTCAAAAAGTCACTGTACAAAAAGTCACTGTACAAATGTAAATATTTATCACTGTTTTTTGTATTTATAATGTGCAATTTGAGATGAAGTAGTGTTCGTCCAGTACAAATTGATGAAGTATAGAAAACAATTGTTTCTAATTGCAGTCATTAAATAGACTAGCAGATCAAATAACGTGTGATCAATGGTGTCAGAGGTAAACAGATTGACGTAAAAACTTGTTAAGAGATAGGCAACCCAGGCAACGGACTCCCGGCAACAAACGTGTTGCCCCCCGTCCCTCCCTGATACCCAAGGCACTTACTGTAAGTGCCAGTTACGCCGATACGAGGGCCAAAGTCAGGCGGTAAAGCACCGTCTCCGTATCGGGAGGCGTCCGACCACACCCTCCCCGAGTTGCGCCACTAACAACCGGCACGAATTACCCGGCAGAAGGCTCCTGGTAGGGCTAGCCGGTGAACGTCGGAGGCGCGAGCAGCGCTCGCTTGCGGCCGACAGTAAGAGCTGCTCGCAGAGGGAGGGCTGGAAGCGCGCGCCTGGTGGACCGCGCGCATCCCCCTATGAAAGGACGTGCCCCGTGAGCCTGCTTCACCCATCGCAGCAGGGACTGCAAAACAAGAAGCGGAGGGAGCGGAGCGAAAAACACGATCCGGAAACAGAGTGCGACCCAAGGGTGTCCCCCGGCGCCGACGACGGCGCGGGGCGGGCCTGCTGCTAATTACAAACACAACATTTCCACAAAATTTCCTCACCCTATCTATCCCCGACCGGCTGCCGTGTCACCCCACCGAAATGGTGGCTGGTGACCTAAAATGGCCGTCTAAATATCCCCCAGCCCAAATGTAGCCCTAGCCCATCAAGCCCAATTGGGCTCTGGGCTGCACCATTGGCCCAAAATTCCCCGGGGGAGGCAGGCCTCCCGTTGGTCGGCCGCCCCCCCCCACAAAGCCCTATTCTTAGACTTTGAGCGTAGCATTGATGTTCCTGTCGAGCTGCTGTGCTCGGGGTGTCGAGTTTTGACAGAAGTGATAGGTCGCGACACACCTCTGTTCGCGTAATTGTAACCCCATACTCTCTCCTGTCTTGCAGCCAGTGACCGGGACTCCCCAGAGCTCGTGGAGTTTCCCGACGGCCCAGACCGGCTGTACCACCCGGGAGCGCAGGAGCTGTCGGCTGAGCCGGCGGAGGAGGAGTGCGGTCTGAAAAACTTAGGGAGAAGAGTAAGAAATAATTGAAAAATATAGACAAAAAGTAAAATATAAAAAATATACACAAACCGAAAAAGAAAAGACTAAATGAAAAAAGGCAAGGACAAAAAGTACAATGAGAAAGAAATACATCAAAAGGATGAATACAATCAGTAAGTTAGAAAAATAAAGAAAGGATAAATAAAAGAGAGGCAATTGAGGAAGGATAAAAGAATGAAGCACCAGCGCTGAGATCGATCAACACGTCTCCTCATTCTAGCCGCAGCTCATGCCTGTATCATGAGGTGCAGGTGTTTCCCTTGTATTGATCAACAGAGGAGATTATATGGAAATGTGAATTGCCTGTTATCTGTAAATGATCCAGCCTTGGTTGAGTGTGATCTCGTAAGGGCAGCCCGAGACCAACCCCCCCCCCCACCCCATCACTTCTGCTTTACTGCTGTATAGCCCAGGTACCCTCCTGCCACCCTTCACAGGACCAAGGGGGGTGGGCGTGTGAACCTCATGGCCCAGCGAGTACCCTTTCTATTTTAGATTATGAATTTATGATTCACGACTTTTCAAAGAGCTGCATCGGTCTTTCATCACCAGCTAAAACTCTGCTCATCTCAACACGGTCTGACCTTAGCTTCAAACATGACTCTTCATTTCAAGCGAACACAGCATCCTTCCTACCCCGCTGCATTTTACACAGAGACAACTCGCCTAACTATAGAACGCGGAATAGAAGCAGTGATGTTAAACAATTTCTGGAATAAGACCTCTCTTTTTGTCTTTTTCTAAACATTGCTGATGACAATTTGTTTTCTTCGTGAATATTCTTGATAAATCTGTATTGTTCCTCTTTTCTTGTTCGGCTTTCTGCTAGATTTTATATTAACTTAGATCCAGCCAATGTGTGCTGTACGCAGCGTGGGTTCACATTTCCTTACCGACGGGTGGAAACCGATCAGATTAACTGATTTTGGACCAATTTATAATTTCACTTCAGTTTCAATTTTTCATAATTTTTCATGGATTTTTTGTCAAATGTCTGACAGCCACTGGTTGTTGTGTTTTATTAGTTTTATGTGTCAGTCTCCAACTGAAAACATGCAGGAAACATGGCATCCATGGAGATGTCATAATGCTTTTATAAGGGGCCTAAGTGTTTCTTGGCACTAGATGAAAATTGCAAATAATGAACTAAAGGAGATGAACTATAAATATTATAAACATACATAGTTTCATATCTTTCTAAAACTTTAGTTGAAAGGAGAAGAACTAACCTGTGACGATTGAAGGTTTGTACCAGGCTAATGGGCGAAAAGAGAAGAAAGAGTCCCCCACCATACTTTGCTTGTGAAATCGCAGGGGGGCTCTCCATACTTCCAAATATGGGAATAATGGGTCAGCAGTTAGGCCAGAGGACAGTAACACTATTCGGTGCTATTTTGTGCCTTGTGAGGGCAACTGTGTGGATTTTCTGGTAGCCCACATTGTGCATTTGTGTGCGCGCATGGATATATATGCATTTGTGTATGTGGTCTCTGGTTTTCAAGCATATATAAGAACGACCTCGCAGATGAATAATACATTTCAACAGCTCAATTTAAGGCACACATGAAGATTGCCATTTTCATTGTAAACATATATGTATTAACGTACATATATAGGTGAACCATTTTCTCATGTGTTTTTTTGTAAGTTCTGTAGAGTGTCTGTGAATATGCGAACCGGCATAGTGTGTGTGAATGTGCGAACTTGGGTAGCGTTTGTGAATATGTGACCCTGCTAGTGTTCCTGAATACGCAAAGTTGCATAAAATAAGCGAACTTTCCAGAGATGCGAACCTGCCCAGTGTTTGTGAATAAGCGAACCTGCGCAGTGTTTGAATAAGCGAACCTGTGCAGTGTTTGTGAACTTACGTACTGTTTGTGAATATGCCAAACTGCGTAGAGTTTGATAATGTGGGAACCTGCGTGAATAAGGTATAGGGTTGTTGCTGCCTGTGGATAGTGTCGGGGTTGGTAATCAAGTGTGACTGTCGCCCGACGGTTCATTAGAGACACTCCGTGCCCCCTTCTGCAGGCGGCCAAGGCTTAAAGCCAGCAACTACCTCCTGCGCATGCACACTTTAGTCTCCGGTTCTCACCCTCTGCCTGGCCGTGAAGCGGTCAAAGGACGAGGGACTGGACAGGGCCATTTCACTTTAAAGTCAGTCCACAAATAGCAATATAATTTCCGCTGTTTAGGTTAAACGTTCATGGTACCTCTTTAAAGAAGTAGCAAAGCCAATAGGCGTGGCCTTAGCAAGCTGGTTTGATATATATATATAAAATGAAAAGAACGACATAAAATTGCTGCTGTCCGAACGTAATATCACGTCATACAACGTCATAGGCCAACAATAAAATATACATAATTTTTCGTATAATTTAAATAGGACAGTACCTACCAGGCAGGTGTACAGAATTGGGTGCCGATCACGATCCGGTAAAAAAATTCCCCGTACGACTCGTATCCGGTCTTTTTACCGTACGAATCGTACAAGTGCCGTACAAACTGGCAATCATGATTCGCATGGTAAAAAGTCCGTACGAATCGCATTGGGAAGCATTCCCCACACGTCCTCGGGTCGGGAAATGTGTCCGACACGTCCTCGGACGAGTCACCGTACAAATGTGAAAAGTGAAGTCCGACCGCGGAATCACGATCCGTCCCGTGCGTCCGATGATACAACCGTATGGAAAATGCACCGTACGGACCGAACTCCCATAGCAACCATGGAGACATGTGCCCGCATACGCGCTGTACCCCCCCCAGCCCCCGTGAGTACGCGCCGTACCCCCCCAGCCCCCGTGAGTACGCGCTGTACCCCCCGTGTATGCATGGAGCATACCCCCCGTGTACGTATGAGTCGTACCCCCGTGTATGTATGGTGTGTACCCCCCGTGTATGTACAGTGTGTACCCCCAGCACTACGCGCTGGGGGTACGCACCGTACATACACGGGGGGTACGCACCGTACATACACGGGGGTACGACTCGTACGTACACGGGGGGGTACGCACCGTACATACATGGGGGGTACGCACCTTACATAAACGAGGGTACGACTCGTACGTACACGGGGGGGTACGCACCGTACATACACGGGGGTACGCACCGTACATACACGGGGGGTACGCACCGTACATACACGGGGGTACGACTCGTACGTACACGGGGGTACGACTCGTACGTACACGGGGGTACGCACCATACATACACGGGGGTACGCACCGTACATACACGGGGGGTACGCACCGTACATACACGGGGGTACGACTCGTACGTACACGGGGGGTACGCTCCATGCATACACGGGGCAGTACGGCGCGTACTCACGGGGGCTGGGGGGGGTACGGCGCGTACTCACGGGGGCTGGGGGGATACGGCGCGTACTCACGGGGGCTGGGGGGGTATGGCGCATACTCACGGGGGCTGGGGGGGTACGGCGCGTACTCACGGGGGCTGGGGGGGGTACGGCGCGTACTCACGGGGGCTGGGGGGTACGGCGCATACTCACGGGGGCTGGGGGGGTGCGGCACGTTCCGGGCCCCCAATTCCACTCGCATCGCGGCGTACTTCGCTTTTCCGGCACTTTTTGGGTGGCGTAAAAATATTGCCGTCCGGACCGCTGTCGGTTCGAATCGTAATTCCTGGTTCGTGAAGCGCTGCCTGAGAGCGTCCCGACGTCACGTCGGCGCTTTCCCCGGATCACATTTGTATGTTTCTTTTCGTCGGTCGGTGTTTTGTACGACTCGTACGGAAATGCTGTTTCCGTGCGAATCGTACTTGCATGTTTGTAAAGTTTTACGACCGGGTACGAGTCGGACGGAAAAAAGCCTCCGTCCGACGGTTCGTACCCGGTTTTTGCCGGATCGTAATCGGCACCTTGGTGTATCGATGTTTTTTTTTTAGTTTTCATGGGAGAAAAATTCGATTCTTATAGGCCAAGGAAGGAGTACTGTTGACTTTGTAGTACCGTAACCCGAGATATAGTTTAAGCACAAAAGGGTAACTGGGAAAAACCCACAGTCATAACGAATTGAAACGAAAAAAAACCATTGTCATATTAATGCTTTGTCCCACCTGCCCTGGGAATGAAGTGGCTTTGTTCTTAGGGGGATGGGTACGTAATCAGGGTAAAAATACCACCCCCCAAAGAGGCAGTGAGTGAAGTGGGTTGACCCATTGCCCCATGTCGAGTGGTGTAAAGTGTGGAAGCTAAGTGTGAATACAAGCTGAACTGACAAATGGATGGAGGGCACTGACCCAAACCCATGTGTGTGTGTAAATAGGTTTGCATGTTAATTAATTAATGTCTTTATTTATTTTGTAATTGGCTGGCGAGCCTCTATGACGGACCTAAACGTTCTGCATGTCCTTTGTATGTCAGACACCCTCCATTTCCTATACTAAAAAAAAATGGGGCGAGGAGGCGGCACTAGGAGCCCCTCCAGACGGCACGTGGAGCAGTCTGTGTACCTCGTTGCTACGCCTTAAAGAGCATGCTAGAGTAGAATTTGCAGGTGTGAACACCAGGAAAAGACACCGGAGAAAGAGGCATTTATGAATCACACAGTTGCAACTTTCTTCTTTCTAATTTGTCACAAATAGCATTTGTTGCACTGATGTCAGCTACAAATGCCGAACTTTGCCCTAACTATGATAACCTTTGGTGTAATTTTTTAAAAAAAAAAATCGGTCGAATTCGCACTGGGTGCGCGAATTCGGCCGAAAAAAAAAAAACCCAAACCGCGTACTCCCGCACTTCCTTTAATTAAACCCCCGGGTGGGCCAGGTCCCGAGGGCATGCAGACATAAAAGCGGGGGCCCAGGGGGACCCCCGCAGCGGGGGGGGGGGGCGTGATATAGCGTCTGCTCCGAAGGTGTCTATAACCTGTTACTTCTCCCAGTCGGATCCTCCACTCTGGCTCCATCCAGCCATCACTCCCTTACACCCTTCAGATGCTGCCCGTACAGCTCACTCCTATCTGCTGGAAACTCCTGACGTCACCTTCTCCCCCTAACTATTGGGCTCGCTAGTCTCCACCTTAACACCTCTCTTCAAGGTTCCTATCTCAATCAAATCAATCAAATGACTTTTATTCGGTTGATATACATCAGCCATATAAGCATAGACATAGTAACAGACAGCATATAAAAACAAAATTATCCTTAATATAAGTACATAGAAATTCATGAGCATATAATAATCTTAATACGTACAGTGCAAATGCATTAATACAGTACAAATGAGTATCCTTATTTACTGGCAGACAAAAACAGTAAGTGCAAATTACCTATTAAAAATAGATTTTATGGAAGATGTAACTAGGCAAGGACTAGAGTGCAAAATGCAATAATACAGTACATAAGCGATCCAAATAGACTCAATATCAAGAAATAAGTGGACATAGGTTTCCTAATACCAGTGGATTTCAAGATAAAAAGAGGCTAAATAAAAACACACACCTGGGTCTTCTAATTTAAAAATAGATTTTGTGGGAGATGTAACTAGGCAGGGACTAAAGTGCAGAATGTAATAATACAGTACATAAGAGATCCAAATGGACTCAGTATCAAAGATAAGTAGACATAGATTTCCTAATACAAATAGATTTCAGGATAAAAGAAGCTAAATGGAAACACAAACCTGGGTCTTCTAATTTAAAAAGCAACTTCATAGCATCTTTAACCGACCTGATATTATAATATAAGAAAAAAGGTTTCAGATAAAACTTTCTAAAATGTAAGTAAAAATTACAAATTAATAAAAAATAGCAGCAACTTTGGTGAGATATACCATTGCATGCGCAACATTGGGCAGTACACTGTTTCATGACTGGGAAATTGACAAGGTGATGTAATGTGCCCAGTCTTAAACGTGTCAGCACATATCGGTGTGATGCTCTAGTCACAAATGACAAATAAGATTGGAAACCCTCTTTAACTTCCAGTTGTTGGTAGAGCATAAAGGTGGTTTGTTTATTAAGTGCACTGAAACGAGCCTTTAATTGCTGTGTAGGGAAAGCTAATTTTATCTCGTTTTTAGAAACAGAGGCTATACACCCGGGGTCCGACCGTATATCATAATTTTAAAAAAAATTGTACCAGTGCGAGATGTATTTAAGCCATGGTATTTTTTTTTTTTTTTTTAACGAAAGTGCACTTTATTATTTACAGAGTTCCCTCTTTCCCTGATTTACTGGGTTAGGAAGTGATGTTTTTTTTTTTTTTTAAATCTTTTTATTGTTTATTGAAAACATAAGGTCACACAAGACAGATCGTTTCACCCAAACATCAGGGGCGCCACATCACCGGCAACATACAGAGACAGCAGAAAGACTAGACTTATATACTTGAGTTCGGACAGCAGCCTAGGTTCCGTCCGCGATCTCCAGGCCGGACAGGCGAGCCTGCGGAGGCTCAACTATGTCACCTCTGTAGGTGTTCCAGAGCGACCACACCTCCCCCCACTTTCTGGGGCACCCTCGTGCTGTATATACTGACTTCTCCTGCAGTATACACCAGTCCATATCTTTTTGCCAGTCCACCAGTTTCGGCAGAGTCGATGCACCCCACAGACGGGCTATATTTCTTTTTGCAACCATTTGCCCACGCATGACCCAATGTCTCCCTCGTTGGGACAAGTCCGTGGGCTCCCAAATGTTAAGTAGACACCTCTTAGCCTCTGTGCGAAGGTCAGTCTCCCACACCTCACTTATGCAGGACACAACTCGCCTCCAGTACCGCTGCACCCCTGGGCATTCCCACAAGATATGGAAGAAGGAGCCAATCTCCCCACACCCCCGCCGGCACAGTCCCCCCCCCCATCGCCTGTAGTCTGGTGCAAGATACATATACTCTGTGCAATATTTTAAGCTGCACCAGTTGGAGTCTAGCCGATATCGCCACCTCCCTTGGAGACGCCAGAGCGGTGACCCACTCCTCGTCGTCAATCTCAAGTCCATCTGCCAGCCACTTCTCTTTCAGGGAGGCGAGTGGAGAAGTGTGGCTCAATGATTAGAGCAGCAGACCCTGATGCAGAGGTCTAGCCCGGGACCAGGGTTCAATTCCCCGCCTCGACGGGTCTTGGGCTCAAAAATTCCACGGACCTGATAATTCTCGCCTCGGTGCCATTCCAATCATGGAGTCCCACTCTGCAACTCTGGGCAATAGCTTGCTTAATCTCCACAACGGCCCCCACAACGCTAAGGATGCCTGGCCTCCACCTTGGGGGTGCCCAGGAGTGGACTCCTCACAGGGAAAGCCAGGATGGGTTCCACAGCGGTATTCGTACAAGCGCCTTGAGACCCTTGCGGGTGAGTAGTGCGCTATACAAGTATCAATTTACAATTTTTACCCATTTCCAGCAAAAGTGATACCCAAATAACAGAAAGATTTTACAGTTGATACTTTAAAATCCTCTATATAAAAGCGTCTAACTGTTATAGGGTTTTTGCTGCAAACCATAACAAAAGTTTTTGATTTATTAATCAAAAGCTTTCTTTTAGTAATGAATATAATAAAATTGTCGATAAGACGCTGGAGCCCAATGGGGGTCCGAGATCATAAAACTGCATTGTCCGCATATAAAAGAATTGGGATGGGGTTTCCTTCAATCCTTGGTGCATCAGCTTCAAATTTTTTCAGGGCGGCATCGACATTATTAATAAATAAAGAAAACAATAATGGAGCCAGCACACACCCCTGGCGGATACCTCTCTTAACTTTAAAGGAGGGGGTATATTCGCCTGAAGATCCATACCACACCTTACTGGTTAAAACTTCATATAATCTTGCTAGAAAATAAACTATATCTTTTGGGGCACCCATTTCTAGCAAGAGGGGCCATAAAATCAAATGATCAACTAAATCAAAAGCGCTACTCAAGTTGTGAAGCATAAGTATAAGTTGCCCTCCTTTGCCCGTGTATACTTCCCAATCAAAAGATCCAGGTTTGCACACTGCTCTAACGTTCCCAAACCTTTCCTAAATCCGTATTGGGCTTGTGAGAGGATCATCTTTTCTGTAGCCCAATCGTCTAATCTTGAGAGCAAGACCCTACTCATAATCTTTATAGAGGAGTCCAACAATGAGATTGGGCGATAGTTACGAGCATCAGTCTTTACTCCCTTCTTATATATTGGAATTATTATTGACTGTCCCGCTGATGTTGGGAATACTGTTTCAGAGGCAACATTAAAAACTCTGGTTAAAAGGGGTGACCATAAATCCATATTATTCTTATAAAGGTCAATCGGAACCCCATCTGGACCGGGCGCTTTACCGCCCTTACTACTAGATATGCCATCTAAAACCTCCCCAATACTAATCATCAGAGGTATAGTTGTCCATTGAGCGGGCATATCATGTGGAATGGCAGACGGGGTATTACTATCAATAGAATTAAAAATATTTGAAAAATGTTCAACCCAGGAGTTACTAGTGATGTGGGAGTTAAGTTCTGGTACATGATCATCTTTAAAAAAAGAGCTATTAACAGTGGCCCAGAATAGCTTACTATTTTTTGTATCAGTTGCATAACTTAATTTTTCCCATGCATCATCTCGGAGTTCGGCTTTTCTTATCTCCAAGGCAGAATTATACTCTATTCGTAAATTCCTGATTTTTTCCCGATCTCGTGGATTGCACCCCAGGGCTTGTTTAAGATGGTGTAAGGCAGCTGAACAGTTCTTGTCGAACCAGCCTACCTTGGGGTTTCTTTTACCATGGGCAGGTTTCGTCAAAAGATTCTCAATAACTTTATTGATCTTATTAAAATTTTCAAGCAAGGATTGAGAATCGATCTCCTCCCTTAAACAAAGTTGTAGTTCAACCTGGCATAATTTAATAACGTCACTCTGGATTTGTGTTGGATTCAAACCTGTACTGGTAGATGCATCAATGGGGTTTTTAAGACCCCAAGTAAATAAATTAAGGGAGATACTGTTGTGGTCACTTATAGGTTGCTCCGTTACCCATGGTGAGGAAAACAGGTGTGCACTATTACTAGAAATTAAAATATGATCAATGTTAGACCTTACATTCCTCCCTGTAAATGTAGGACATTTCACATTATTTTTTTCCATAGTACAATCCAGCAATTCCAGATCCAATTTAGCAGTAACATTATTTAAAGCAACACCATAGTCACAATGGGGGAAATGCATATAATCATCACTTTCATTTTCCCCGTTCCTAGGCCCACATACTTTAGTCAAGGATAAGGGACATGCCTGAATATTAAAATCACCAACCCAAAGGATAATAGGCCGGTTCCTAATGGTGCTGATCAATTTGTCAACTTCTCGCTCCAGGGCAAAAACAACTGACTCTCGAGTTGAGTTGAACAGGTTGTTATAAAAGTTGATCAAAATTACATCCTTTCCCGCCATGGACTCCAACCACATAATCTGGGCATAAGCACCAACAGTAATACAAGACTTAATATTACATTTATTCAGGTTGATAGCAATCATAATCAAAAGGTTCCTATCTCACATGCCCCCGGTACGCATACATTCACTGCCTAACCCCTCATCCCGGCTCCCAGACTCCGCCCAATAAAGCCCCCCAGTCCCCTCCCCTCGCGCACACTTCCTGGCTCCTCCACCACCTGCTATCGTGTGCGCTTCAGTTTAGCGGATCCTCCTGAGACCGGCGCGAAGCAAAGCTGCTGAGCCGGAGAGAGGGAACAGAGGACGGGAGAGCGGAAGCCTGAGACACCAGCAGGGGGAGCCTGAGACACAAACAGGGAGAGCGGGAGCCTGAGACTGCAGAGAAGGAACGCTGAGCCGAGAACTGGACCCAGTGGCGTAACAAAAGTTTAAGGGGCCCCCCTGCAATGTACACGGAGGGGCCCCTGCTCCGGATTTAATCCGGAGCGCTCAGGTCCGACTACTCTGCTGAGGGGGCCCCCTGCAGCTGGAGGTCCCCCCGCACCGCGGGGGATGTGGGTGCCTGTGTTACGCCCCTGACTGGACCACAAGACCCTCAGAAGGGAAAGCTGGAGACCAGAGATGGGAGCGTGAGGCTGAGACCTCTGGAAAAAGACAGCTGGAGCTTAAGACCCCGATAGGTGACAGCCGGTGCTTCCAAGACCTGAGCAGGAGAGTGCCGAATCAGGCTGGAAACTGTTAAGACTGATAGAAGTGTGAGAAGGAGATCCTGAGATGGGAGAGCTAAATCACCAAACCCGAGAGAGGAAGTGCTGGGGATGGTGACCCCAAAAGGGAAGCGCTGAGACTAAGAGAGACTCTGAGAATGAACTCGGTCCTAAGAAGGTGGGTGCGGGAGACTGACATACAGGAGATTGAGTCTGAAACTGAGTCCCAGGGAAGGGAGAGTTGGAGCATAAAACCCCAGATGGGGTGACTTTGGAGGCGGGAGGGGTGGAAGCTGCCTGAGACCCCCAGAAAGGGAGAACCCGAGCCTCAGATCTCAAAGGGTGCGATCTTGAGCTCGAGACCACAGGAAGAGGGAGCTCGTAACACTGAGGCCGTAGGAAGGAAGAATTGGAGCGTGAGACCCCAAGAGTGGAGAGCTTGACACAGAGACCCAGACCACAGAAGGGGAACACTGGGTACCGAGGGCCCTGGCTGGGGAGTTGGAGCAGGCGTTCAAAGGAGGAGAGGGCCAGAGCAGGGGCCCCAGCAGAGGAACATGGACTTCTGCTGCCTGAGACAGCAGGATGGCAACGGTTCCAGACAGAGACTCCAGGAAGCAGGACGGGCTGGGGCCGGCTGGTGACACCTGCAATCTCCTTATGAGAGCTCGAACCAGCTTGGGGGGAAGCTAGAGGCCTTGTGAGAGGCGGTGGGCTATGAGACCCCCGGGGTTTGAGGGAGCTGTTAAACCTTATGGGCCCCAAAGAAAGAGGCGGGTGCAGCTGCACCGGCTCCGAGGATGGGTGAAGTCAGGAGATCACATTAATGAGCAATACTGGAGAGGAGAGCAGAAGATAAAGGACAGGTGACAGAGAGGAGGTTAAAAGGAGAACTTCTAGGGCAGAGCAGAGATTGGATAGGAGTGTACGGTACACTGTAGGGGGCACAGCAGACTCGAGAAGTATAGAAGAAAGTTGCCTTTATTAACAGAAACAAATGGGAGAGAAGGATGAACCAGGGAGGGGAAAGAGTGAGATGTATGAAGGCCAGAGGTGAGGTTTGGAGGAGAGAGGGGTATATAAAGTAGAAAGAGTGGACGACAACTAGAGTGTGGTCTAAAGAGCTTGAGGATGAAGCATATTAAAGAGAATGGATAATAAAGGTGAGCCCCGGAGTCCAGACTTCTTCCCTACAATGAGCCTTCTGGAGACGTTGGACGGCCCTGGGCCCACCTGCACCGGGAACTCCTCATTCCCAGATAGCCGCAGCCTGTGGGAGAGCGCCCCCCTGCCCTACAGCATCCTCTTCTGGGACCTGGAGCCTGGAGCCTGGCACTATTTTCCTGCTGCTGCTCTACTGCCTGTCATTCCTGGCAGGACTAGCCAGAAATGTGCTTGCACTGAGGGTCCTACTAGCCCGGGGTCGCGGGGGTCACCTACCCGGGGGTTCGGCCACCAGGAAGCTGCTGGTGAACCTGGCCGTGATGGTCATCTGCGCCTGCATGCCTGTGAACCTGGGCCACCAGCTTTACCGGGCCTGGGTCTTCGGGGGGGCTGCTGTGCCACGCGGTGCCCTTCGTGCAGGTGGTGGGGGTGTCTGGGAGCTTCAGCGTGCTCACCTTGGCCGGCATTACCCTGAACCGATTCTACATCGTACATCGGCCTCTGCACGCCCGGGCCACGTGCACGTCGCGGCGGACCTCGGTCATGGTGGGCCTGTTGTGGGCTGCGGCCGCTGGCCTGTGCTTGCCCCTGCTCTTCATGAACAGCACTCGCCGCCTGGAGCTACGGGGGGGGCTACGGCTGCTGGTGTGCACTGAGACGTGGTCCCACGCCCACCTGCGCCAGGCCAACAGCTTGCTGCTCTTCTGCGCCCTCAACGGCTTCCCCGTGGCCTTCACCCTGGTCATCTGCTTCCTGACAGGCTGCTGGCTCTGGGGGTGCCTGACCACCTGGCGGCACAGGACAACTGCGCCGTGGGGGGCGCCCGGCTGACAGCACGCAGGAAGGTGACGCAGATGGTGCTCGCCCTGGTGCTGCTCTTCACCCTTCTCCTGGCTACGTGGTGGACCTGTGGCTGGACTTCAACAGCGCCCCCACGGAGGACGACGAGGATGACTCGGGCCAACCACGGCACCCCTGGGTGCTGCAGCTCAGGCTGTTTGCCCAGTGGCTGGGACTCACCAACTCGGCCCTGAACCCGCTGTGTTATTGCCTCGTGGGCAGCCTCTACCGCTCCGCAGTCCGTTTTAGGGACAGCTACCGCCAGTGCTTCTCCTCCGTCTTCAGCCTCTCTGCACCCTGCGAGGACAGGTCCGCTCTCCCGGGGCCCAGGCTGCTCTCCAACAGGGCCACCCGTGCCGAGGCCGAGCTCAGCAGGAGGAAAGACAATGCAGCTGTACCCAGCTACTGCGCAAGGGCCGGAGGCCCTCGTCTGGGACAGACCCCTAGGCCACCGTCCAGTGACCCTGCTCCCCCCGAGGAAGCCCTGAAAGCAGGTATGGACACTCCTAGCTTGGCTGAGAGCACCAGGAGGCAGAGCCCAGTCCGTTTTTCCAATATTATGCGGAGCCCTGGCACGCACTTGCAGCAGGTACCTTCCATCACTGCATGGACTGCAGCCGTGAGCCGCCTTGTAGTGAGCCCTTGCTCCCTACACTAACGCACAAAACATGGTTCCATTAAGAAAGAACAGCCAGCCTAGTGTACTTCCCAAGTTTTGCTTTCAGGCCCGTTCTCTACACCATCTTCCCCTGTGTATGGTACAATAGGGTGACAATCCGATGGCACTTCCGACACAGACGGGTGGGGACTAGGCCTGTCCTCATCCGAGCCAGGCCAGCTTCCATCTGTATTATTCGCTCTACTGCCTGAGCCCTTTTAGCTCCCAGGATTTTCTCCTCTCCACAACTCTATTAAAGAACGAAGGCCTTCTCTCATCTCTGAGCACCGCAACCAATTAAGTTTAACATGTCAACGTGCACGCTTTTCTTTCATGCGTCGAACCACTGCACGTGAGCCCTTCAGCCCCCCTACCACCACCTGCCCCACATCTGGATCAGAAGCAGTGGTAGCTGAGCTTCCACGTGGCAAGTCAGCAAGTGACGCTGTACTTATTCGACGTACCTCATTTGATGTAATTGTCCTGATTATTTATGTACAAGGACTGAACGCAAAATGCATTGATTTTCCTCTGCGATAGAGTTTATTTCTTTTGAGTCGACGAAGCGGTTTGGAAACGTGCTCTCTTTGTATGGACGGATCACAATCGGCAGACCGCTGGGAGCTGGACACTAGAGCCATCCTCTGTGTCAAACCAGGTACGGTGGGCTGCATTGGTTGAACTAAGTGGGAACACTTCAATAGTGATGATGTAACCCCCCCCCCCACTCCGGGAGGTCCACGTGTCTCGCGCCAGCCCCCAGGCCTCCTTTGCGTGGCTTGGACAGGTGACATTCAGGCGTGCTCTTCCAAGAACGTGTTAGCAAGGTGCAGCAATGCCAGGACGTTTATACAATCAAATTGTCTGGCATCACATGATGTTTTTACTCTGGCAAAAGTCTTACAATTCGTATATTTCTACAGCCTAGCAGAATAAAAGGTGTGTGCTTTATAATCAGGGCATTGACATTTAATTTTTCTTTCATGTGCTGTTTTGGTCCGTCATGGAGTTGAAAGCCTTTGTCCGAGAGGAGGATGATCCATGTGCTTTGTAGAAAGGTACTCCAGATTAATATTTCAAGGTTCACACTTTTAATTGAGCTCTGTGAGGTAAGTGATGAGGCACACTACTCCTTGCGGAAATACCTTCTGAAAACAACTGCCACGCAGCCATCTCTTGCCCTACAATACACTCTGATTCAGTCCTGGTTGTCTGGCAAATAGGCAAGTCCTCCCCTCTTTGTACCCCAAGTCCAACTCCTGTCCTAGCAGGTCAAGATCCCTTTGAGCCAGCAGAGTCCGGTGCAAAATGCAGGGCTTCATTGAATCCCTTTTGTGCCCTGGGGTGACCCAATGCAGGGAACAGGGTGGAAGGGCTGTGTTATGGGCACAGTCTACGCACTGCCACAGCCATCTCCAGAATTCTGCTGGCACCTGGTGCAAAGGGCAAGTGGCAAGCTCATAGCATTTGTCTTTGAGATCCACAGATGCCCTACTCAAAAAGTTAGCCCATTCACAGGGGAGGATGTCCTTCCTCCTACCATGCAACCAAACTTTGAAACGTGGGTGTTTGGTAGAAATAGGGGGTACTCCTGAGAGCGATCTCCCGGTGTAGATGGTAAGCTGACATGTTGGTGCTACATAAAACATCTCAGCCGCCCATTACCAGGCCCGGCTCCAGGAATTTTTATTTGGGTAGGCCAAGGGTGCATTTGGGTGGGCCACTGCGGGCTTGATTTGTTGCATATATGTCTGGGCAGGCCTGCTTCAGGGCCCTCCTTTATCTCTTCTTAGTCTTACAAGGCCCAGTAAAACGCACTCTTTTCCAAATCTCTTTCTAAATATTATCACTCTCAAAAAGTGTTTTTTCTATGTAATGTTCCTTTGATGGGAAAAGGAGGTTTCTGAGGTGGGAGTATCAGGCAACTGACACTTCTCGGCCTCCCTCTGTACGAGCCTTCAGGGAGAATCTCTCTTCATTACTACCTCCACCTGACCCCGGACTCTGCAACGCACTCCCTTACAGGCATGATTATCCACTACTCCTCTCCAGTGCACCTTATCTCACAGCTGACCTTGGGTCCCAGCCCCATATCAGGCATTATCGGGCTCCACTTTCATTTTTTCTGATAAAAACATTAGTAAAATCACCTTCAAACTTAAAACATTGAATATAGCAGTAAATATAATTAGCATGCACTTTAAAGTAAGCTCCACAGTAGCCCTTATGACCCAACTGCTAATTAAATAAGCAAAAACAGAAAGGCCATGACAGGGCCGGGTTTAGCGCTGATGTGAAAGTTTTTTTTGGCGTCACTCCAATAACCTTTTTCTCCGTAAATACATTTACTACCACCTTCCAACAGTGCCCCTCATCCCTCCATGCCCCCCCTATTGACCTCTCCCTCGGATTCCCTCACTGCCACACGCCACAAGTGCCCCTCATCTCCCCATAGCCCCGCCCCCCCGTGACCTCCTTCTCGGATTCCCTCACTGCCACCCTCCACCAGTGCCCCTCATCTCTCTGTAACCCCTCCCCCTCATGACCACATCCTCCTCAAACTCCCTCACTACCACCCTCCACCAGTGCCACTCGTCTCTCCCTAGCTCCCCCCTCCACCCCATGACCTCTTCCTCGGATTCCCTCACTGCCATCCTCCAACAGTGCCCCTCATCGCTCCGTAGCCCCTCCCACTACCTCCTCCACAGATTCCCTCACTGCCACCCTCCAACAGTGCCCCTCATCTTTACGTAGCCCCTCTCTCATATGCATTTCATTTGTTGTATAGCGCAACTCATATCAGTGTAGTGTGTGTCAGTACTTTACACCATGCACAAATTATACAGAGACAATGAATCATACAAGTATATAAATCAGTCTACAGGGTATGTAACATAAGCCAATGAGGATTACAAGGTGTATGAATCACATGTCATACATACTGGTGGGCAGTATATTTTAAGAGGGTTTGGTCTGGGGAAACACAACCTTAGGATTTAAAGAGTATTCCATGGGGGTCAGCTTTACTGATAAAAATGTATATCTGCCCAATCATACTCATTTTAGCAACATTAGAATAATGAAAGATTGAGGAAGTTCTAACTATATCACAAAACAAAAAAAACTAAGTTCTAACTATACCATTCATGTTTGTATGCAGCTCTTTGATGACAGTTCATTGGTCACTGTCCTATGTTAGGATTGTAACTTCTGAACTGCAAGTAACACAAGGATATCTGTGACAAAGGCAGTAACCCACTGAGCTCCCACATAAACTACAATTCATCTGCATTTAAAGACTACTAACAGACAAATGATTGCTCTCTAGCAGGATCATTAATCACCAGAGTTATTTGGGCATTTGTATTGTCTTATTGTTGTCCTGCATCGGCCATGATAATGATAAAAACTGTTTAAATGAAGCACACACGAAGTATGTGTCCTGCTGGTCATGTGCACATTTTAAACCGAAAAACAAATAGTAACAAATTCTCTTACCTACTCCATTAGTCAAACTTTGTGTCACAGCCTGATGTGATAAGCTGCTGCAGGGGTTAGGAAAGGTGAATAGGAATAAACAAACTTCTTTTCTCCTGCACTGCATAGAAAAAGAAATATCCACGCAGCAGGGCAGTGGGCAAAGGTTACCATTGTCAAAGAAAGGATTTGTCGCCTTTCGCCATGTGGAGATGAAGGGGTGAAAAAAATAAACAAAGCCTCATTAACATGTAATTGGTCTTTTAAAGACCTGTGAAGTACTCAGGTGCAGCTGCGATAATCTCAAAAACTGTGTGTGTGTGTGTGCGCCCGGGAAGCTGTCTCGGCCCGGCCGCACACACACACTACTGGGGGTTGAAGCACTCAGAACCAAATGGCGTTGCGCCCCTGCCTTCAAGCCCTCACTGCGAGGGCCAAGGCTCCTGTTTGGGTGGGCCTGGCCCACCCGGCCCACCCGCTAGAATTGGGCCTGCCCATTACACTCCTGTGTATGATCACCACCTGTTATAGTGTTTGCATCCATTCCATAGATCATCGCTGAGTCTGAACACACACCTATTGCAGGACATACTGCGTGTATGCATCCATCCTTAATCCAATTAATGTGTGTACATATCTGTTACGATACAACAAAACATGCGTACCCATCCCATGTATGAGTACCAACACCTATCTATGGTACCACACTTGTGAGCACCCATGCATTATCAAACATTAGTACTCTTTGAACTCCCCATGTGTTCTCACAAAATTAGAAGTAGAGTGTCTCATCTTTTAGCATAAACTCACCACACTCAAAACTGGTAAACTTAAACAAATTATGGGAAAGGCAAATAAAGCCACACCCAGTGAGGTTCATGGGAACAAGGTAGGTATTCCAAGACAAAAAGTAGGTGTTCTGTCATCTGGACTGGGATTCTGTCATAGAACATGGGGATAAATATCTGTAGGTACCCCCTCGAATATTGCTTCTAGGTCTGGGTTTAGGGGGTAAACAAATCAAGAGTAAAAATGACAAAAACTCCCATGCAACCTAACGCAACACTCCAAACCAGGAAGTGTTGGCAGGCACAAGAAAAGAGAAAAACAAAAGGTGAAAAATAACAAAAGGCAGGGTAGAAACACCCTGACCCCCTAGGCCTGCTCAGGGGGTCCCACAAAGACCCCCAGGGCTCCAAAAAGCATTAAAAAAAATAAATCTGCTGAATTCACGCTGGGTGCGCAAATCCAGCCCAAATTTTTAAAAAACGAAGCGCATGCTCCCGCGCTTCGTTTAATTAAGCCCCCGGGTGGGCTAGGTCCCGGGGACATGCAGACATAAAATTGCGGGGGCCCAGGGGGACTCCCGCAGCCCCGGGGACCGCCACTCCCCGGGGCTTTGTTAAAATATTTGCAGGGGGCACACGGCCCCCTCGCAGCCCCGGGGACCGCCATTACAAGGGGACTTAATCCCCCAACTTAAAACACGCCACGGGCGCGTTTGCACAGTGGTGAAGGGAGGGGACAGGGCCTGAGGTGACATGTGTGCAAACACGCCCTGGGGCGCGTTTTAAGTTGGGGAATTAATTCCTCTTCAATCCCGAGGGACCCTGGGGGTCAACAACCCCACCAGGTACCTCCATTAAGCACCACTGCGCTGTGTTGCAGAGCGGTGGGCAAGGCCACGCCCCTTTTTACACCTCTCTGCAACGCAGCTCTGTGGCGCTTACTGGAGGTACCTGGTTGGCTAGTTGGACCCCAGGGATCCTCAGGATTCAAGGGGACTCAATCTCCCAACTTAAAACGGCCACAGGGCGCGTTTGCACACGTCACCTCAGCCCCCCCTTCACCACTGTGCAAACATGCCCCGTGGCGCGTTTTAAGAGGTAGTTTTAATCCCCCTGCCCTATTATGTACTAGGGCCTTACAGAGAAGGTCATGCTAATTCAGGGATACCCCAACGCATAGTGTTTCCTAGTGTATGTAGGTGTTTTCACTGTATTCTAAGTGTCTTTTAGCATAGCAATGGCTCTAGGTCTGGTTAGTCAGAGTCAGTTACCACCAGTACCCGTCTGAAAAAGTTGTGGGCACAGGATTATTTTGCAACAAGGCCTCTTCCTGCTCCTCTGTTGGTTCTTTTTGCACGTCTTGCTTCTTCCTGCACTTTTCTTCTTCTTTGTGGACTTCTGTTGCTTCTTTCTGCATTTCTTTTGCTTCTTTCTGTGCGTTTTTCCTTCATCCTTCACATGTCCTACCTCTGTAGGCATAGTTAGAAACTAGCATTTAAAAAACCTTTGAAATTCACTTAAAAAACCATAGGTTTCAGGCACGTTATAGTTAGAAATTAGCATTTAAAAAACCTTTGAAATTCACTGACAAAACCATAGGTTTCAGGCACGTTATAGTTAGAAATTAGCATTTAAAAAACCTTAGAAATGTACTGAAAAAACCATAGGTTTTAGGGAAAGTTATAATTAGTTGGACATTTCACTCGTACAAAACCAGTGAAATTCCTCCGTTATAGTTAGTTCAGCTAACTATAACTCACGCCCCGCAATGCACTGCTGATGACGTCACATATTACATCACTCATGACATGGTCAGTGACATCACTGATGACATCACTGATGACATCACTGATGACATCATCCAGTGACTGTGTGTTCCTGTAAAGTTTAAATATGTTTAATATATATAGGAAAAGGCGTATTGAAGAATGAGTGGGTGTATACGTGACTGAATGGATGATTTAGTAGGTTTGTGATTGAGTCTATCAGTGAGTGACTAAACGTATCTTACTGAATGCATGGGTTAGTGACTAAACTGTGTGAATGTCTGTATGCGTCTGTCTGTTGGTGTGTAAGTAGCTGCATGGGTTTATGAATAGCTACATAAGTATCTATATGAGTTATTGATTGGTTGTCTGAGTATCTGTATGGGTGCCTGAGTGTTTGCGTGGGTTGGGTGTGTGTGACTCTGTGCATAGATGTGTGAGTGGGTGATTCACTGGGTGCATGGTTTCAAGAGTGCATGTGTGATGGACTGTATGGGTGGGTGAGTGTGTATATGGGTGTGTCAGTGAGTGAATGTATATCTCAGTGGCACATGTGTGAGTAACTACATATGTGAAAGGCAGTATATATGTGTGTTAGAATATATAAATGGCTATAAGTGAGAGTGTGTGATTCTAATAGTGGCTGTATGGATGAATGTGTGCTTGTATCAGTGATTGTATAAGAGTGCAAGAATGTGCTCGTATTTGTATCAGTAAGTGAGCTGGTGTGTATAACTGTATAGGTGAGTAAATGGGAGTGTGATTAATTATTTGCATGAGTGACTAGGTTTGTGAGTACCTCCATGGATGAGTGGCAGTGTGTGAGTGTCTATATAAATGTATAAGTGCATATGATAGTCCTGTACTGAGTGAGCGTAAGTATGAGTGATTGTACGGGTGAGTGAGTGGATGTGTGTGTGGACCTAAGAATCAGTGAGTGGGTATGTAGTTATTGGTGTTGGAGTGTCATTGGTTTTGAGAATGGCCATCTGTAATTTATAGTGGGTGTATCAAAAGTTATATTAGGGTGTGAGAAGATGCATGAAATTTTCGCTTGGATGATGTCATCAGTGAAGTCATCATTGATGTCATTTGAGATGTCATCAGTGATGTCACTGACCATGTCATGAGTGATGTAATTTGTGACATCATCAGCAGTGCATTCCGGGGGCGCGAGTTATAGTTAGCTGAACTAACTATAATGGGGGAATTTCACTGGCTTTGTACGAGTGAAATGTACAACTAACTATAACTTTCCCTAAAACCTATGTTTTTTTCAGTGAATATATATATATATATATATATATATATATATATATATATATATATATCTTATATATATATACATATATATATTTCCACTGAAAAAACCAAAGGTTACAGGAAAGTTATAGTTAGGCTCAGATTTCACTCGTACAAAACCAGTGAAATTCAGCAGTTATAGTTACCACAGTTAACTATAACTTACTACCCCGCAATGCACTGCTTATGACCTCCCATATTACATCACTCATGACATTGGTCATTGACATCACTGATGACATCTCAATTTAAGTCACTCATGACATCAGCCCATGACTATTTGGTAAATGTTTGTGAGACTTAAAGATAAATGCTAAGCTGCAGCATATGCTAAATTACTATTCTTTCTGTGCTAATATTTAGTCATATTTCTAACACACCTCTCTGAGTGGCTGTCTGACTGCCTCTATCAGTGTGTGAATGGATGTTTGACTGGCTTTATGGGTGTGTGAGTGGCTGTACTCTGATGTATTAGTGGGTATGTGAGTAGCTGTATGGGTGAGTGAATGGGTGTGTGAGTGGCTGCTTTGTAGAATGAGTGGGTGTGTGAGTGGCTGTATGGGTGACTTAATGGCTTGGTGTGTGAATGGGCATGTGAGTAGCTGTATGAGTGACTGAGTAGCTATGTGAGTGGCTGTATGGTTGAGGGAGTGGGTGTGTGAGTGGCTTAAGGGTGTTTGAATGTGTGTATAAGTGAGTGGATGTGAGTGGCTGTTTTGGAGAGTAAATGTCTGTGTGAGTGGCTGTAAGAGTCAGTGAGTTGGTTTGTGAGTGGTTGTATGGGTGAGTGATTGGCTGTGTCAGTGACTGTATATGTAAGTGAGTTGGTGTGTCAGTAGCTATATTAGTGAGTGAGTAGCAGTGTGATGGGCTGTATGGATGAGTGTATGGGTATGTAAGCACCTGAGTAGGTGTGTGAGTGACTTTAAGGGCATAAGAGTGGGTGTGTAAGTGGCTGTATGACTGGATGTGTGAGTGGCTGTAGTAGTGAGGGAGTGAGTGCATTAGTGGCTCTGTGGGTGCGTTAATGGGTGTGTGAGTGGCAGTATGAGTTAATGGTTGTGTGAGTGGCTCTATGGTTGAGTGATTGTCTCTGTGAGTACTGGTATGGGTTTGTGACTGGGTATGTGAGGGATGTGTGCGAGTGAAAGTGGGTATAGAAGAGATTCTATGGAGGTGTAAGTGGGTGTGTGAGTGGTGCTGTGCATGATGTCATCAGTGAGGTCATTTGAGATGCCATCAGTGATGTCACCAACCATGTCATGAGTGATGAAATATGTGAGCTCATAAGCAGTGCATTGCAGGGGCATGTGTTATAGTTAGCTCAGGTAACTATAACTGCTGAATTTCACTGGTTTTCTACAAGTGAAATCTGAACCTAACTATAACGTCCCTGTAACCTTTGGTTTTTTTTCTGTGAAATCTAAGGTTTATTTTAATTCTATTTCGTAATTATAATGTCCCTGTCACCTTTAATGTCTACAGTGGGTTTTTAAAATTGTATTTCCTAACTGTAACATGTAACCTTTGAGAATGAGTGTATGAGTGAGTATATGAGTGTCTCAGTGTGTGTGTGAGTGCATGAGTGTCTCAATGGGTGTGTAAGTGGGTGTGTTAGTGTCTGAATGGGCCTGGGAATGGCTGCATAAGTGTCTCACTGGGTGTGTGAGTGGGTATGTAAAATGTCTGAGTGGGACTCTGAGTGGGTACATAAGTGTCTGAGTGAGTATCTTAGTGGGTCTATGAGTAGGTGTGAGAGTGTCTGAGTGGGTTTGTGGGTGGCTCCATGAGTGTGTGAGTCAGTCTGTGAGTGGGTGCATGAGTCTGTAAGTGGGTCTGTAAGTGGGTGTGTGATTCTGAGTGGGTCTGTAAGTGGGTTCATGAGTCTCTGAGTGGGTATGGGTCTGTGAGTGGGTAAGTGGGTGTGTGAGAGGCCAGGCCATATTTGAATGTGGGTGGGGTCCCCCTCCCTGGGATTATTTTAGTCTGGGCCCACAATTCTAGGTCCTGCCATCATTCAACAGGAGAGGAGGTCTGCACAACCCCCTCGCCTTGCCCATTTTGGCCCCAGGACCCCCATCCCCCAGCCACATTTAAATGGGAGAGGGGGGCCATGCAGCCTCAGGGACCTCACCCAGAGCCTGGCCTTAACTGAATGGTGGAGGGAACAGATTTCGACCCTGGGGCCCGGCCTGATATATATACGAGAACACAATCACCTGGGGCGTAGACTTAGTAGGTATGTACTAAAAAATTGAGGGGGCTGTTCCGCCTCACTCCCCCTGATGATTTCAGCCCCGGGGACCCCACCCTTCAGGGTCCAGACTTCATGCAATTGGGTAGGGATGTCACACAGTCCCCCTCCCTGGGCCTATTTTGGCAATGGGGGCCCAGCCATGTTTCCCTGGCTGCCCTGGAGCCTACCAAGGGAACCCAGTGTGCAATGGGACCATGGGGGGAGCCTAAAGAGCCCCACAGTCCCAGCCAGCTCCCTCCCTGCAGGATCCAGTATTGCAATTGAACACAGGGAGCTGCAGGAATGCAGCTCCCTGTGCGCAAAATCAATAGTTTCATCTCTTTCCCTGCCCGCATGTCTGCAGGGGATGAAAACTCTGCTTCCAGATTTGGTTTTTCTGTGAATTTCTACGTTTTGTTTTTATTCTATTTGCTAATTATAACGACCTAGTAACCATTGTTCTTTTCAGTGAATTTCTGCAGTTTTTTTTATGTTATTTCCTAATTATAACATCCCTGTAACCTTTGTTCTTTTACTGAATTTCACTGTTTTTAATATAAAGTCTACTACAATTTGACCATAAGTTCAGTTTATTCTTACTATTTATTTTAAAACTAAACATTGAAGGTAAGGTAACTTATGTAGTCTTTCTATAAATGCAATGCACCAAGTCTTTATTTTTTTAATTGATTTTATTTTTTTAATTGATTTTAGGGATCTGCGGGTCGGTTGTGAATCCGCAAACATATGTTATTGCAATTTTGTGAATCACTGCCAGTGTGGGGGTGTGTGAATGGCTGTGTGTGTTACTGTATTGGTATGTGAGTGGCTATATGGGGGTGTGAGTGGCTGTGTGGGTATGTAAGTGCACATGGGAGTGGGTGTGTGGGTGTGTAAATAGGTGTATGAGTAGCTGTGTGGGTGTGGGAATGTTTTTGTGGGTCTGTGAGTGGGTGTGTGAGTGAGTGTATGAGTGTGTGAATGGGTGTGTGAGTGGGTGTATGGGTGAATGAGTGGGTATGTGAGAAGTTGTGTGAGTGTATAATTAGTTCTGTGAGTGTGTTAGTAGGTGTGTGTGTGAGTGGGTGTTTGATTGGTTGTATAGGTCTGTGAGTGGGTGTATACATGCTTTTGTGGGTATGTAAGTGACTGAATGGTTGTTTGAGTAGGTGTGTGAGTGGCTGTGTGGGTGTGTTTCTAGGTGTGTGAGTATCTATGTGGCTGTGTGAGTGGGTCTGTGAGTGGGTGTGTGAGTTTCTGTATGGGTGTATGTGTGTGTGGGTGTGAGTGGATATTTGTGGATATGTAAATGGTTGTGTGAGTGGGTGTGTGAGTACCTCTGTGAATGGCTATGTCGGTCTATGCGTGGGTGTGTGGGTGGTTTTATGGGTCAGTGAGTGGGTGTTTTGAGTGGCTATATGGTTATGTGAGTGGTTGTGTGAGTAGCTGTGTGGGTCTGTGAGTGGGTGTATGTGTTTAAAAAAAATAATTGGGGTCTGGATCCATGGATCCATCCGAATATGCCCAGATGCAGGAGGATCCGGGTAGCTCCATGGATTCTCGCTCACTTAAAAATAACATTTTGGACAATTTCTGGCTCATGAGGGGTCCCTCACAGCTCCCTCAATTAGTCCCATTAGGTCAGGGTACATCTACCCTGACCCCTTCTATTTCTTTTATTATCCCCCTAGAAACTGAGTCCTACTGCACAGAATGGCACTGCAACTTTCCTCTCCGTCTCCGGTCAGCCAATCATGGCATTGCTGTTGGCGCATGGATCCACAGATCCACCACGGTGGTTCAGCATTTCTAGATTTACATACATCTTTTTACTTTAATAACTCCAAAACTACCTAACAGATTTACACCAAATTACAAAAAGCACTCTTTCTGGATCAAGGTCTAGTTTTCAGCTAAATTTGGAGTAATTCCATTCAGGGATTCAAACTTCAGTGGTGTCTAAAATTCTTATAGGGAATTGCAGGGGAATAGGAGTTTTGGGACTTCTCTGTTTTCTAATTCCCCACTTGACGAATCACCCCAAAACTTTCCAGACAGCAGCTGAAGTGCCTGACAAACTAGTTTTTAAAATATCGTACACACACACACACACATATATATGTGTGTATGTATATAAATATATAGTAGGAAACTGCCTCTCTGTACAACAGTGTACTAAAATTAAGTACACTATGTAGAGTTCGAGACATTCCTGACAGGCAGGTAGAGGTAAAAGTAGATAATACGATCTCTCTTTTTGTGGTAGTGTAGGTGAGCAGTTAGGCTTATCAGAGGGTAGTGTTAAGCATTTGTTGTACTCACAGAGACAATAAATGAGGCACACTCTCATGAATAAATCCAAGACCAATTTGTAAAAATAATGTTGATTTTTATATAATTTTTAAGACCATAAGCACAGTTCTGAGGTAAGTTCTTTTGGAGTTACAGTTTTTCAAAGTTCGGAAAATATATCGCTTTGGTGCACAGTTACACACCTTAGGAAACAATGGAGAAAAAGTAGAAAAAATGCATAGAAATTTAGGCAATGCTTTCAACAAGTTCCCCTTCTTGTTTTAAGTCAATTTCGGAATAAGGTCCAAGTTCAGGAGCATTCTGGATCGGCCGGGAGCAGTGATGCTAAGGTCTTGAAAGCTGGTGGACAAAGGCAAAAGGGGTATTTGAAAAAGCACTGCACAGAGGGACTTACAGGTAAGTCCTGTGGGTCTCCTCTAAGGGAGGAGGTCGCAAGGGCCTGGGGACCAGGGGAGTTAGACTGGTTGGTATGTGCTGGGGTTGGTGGGGCTGGGTGCAGAACAAAGCGGGCGTTGTGCATATTGAGGTTCCCATGGTTAGGAGCAGGCAACTTGGGGATGCACTCTCGGGACAGCTGGACATTTCAAGAAGTGGGTCTCAGGTGTCTTGAAGTCCCTCAATGGGTACTTGCTTCTGGTTCTTTGGGAGTAAAGCGTGGACTCTTCTTCTTGGTATTTGCTGTTAAGGGTCTGGTACCCCGGGTGTTGGTACGTCGCAGTTCCCGTAGGTCCTGGTGCCTTCAAACTTGGCGAAGAAGCAGATCTGACCCTCCAGAGCTTTTGTACCTTTTCTTGCTTCAGTGCTGTGTCGAGGTCATCAGGAAGCAGCAAGTCAACAAACTGGACTTCATGGGATTGGTGCCTGTGGTGTGCAGGGGAGTGCTACCTTTACTCCAAGGTAGCTTCACAGCAATTTACTGAAGGCTGGGGATGCTCCATGGTTCTTGGAGTCCTTTCAGGTGCAGGACTCCACAGCAGCAGCAATTGTCAAGTCCTGGGAGAAGCAGGCAGGGTTTAGCGCCTTTTTCTTCTGCAGCAGGAATCCAGTTCTCACGCAGCAGGTCTTCTCTGTTCTGATTTTCTCTTGTCTTCTGAATCTGATGTTCAGGTCTCAAGGTGCTACCTAAACACTGAATTTAGGGGTGTAACAAGGGGAGACAGGTAGTAGCCAATGGGCTGCCTACTTATAGGGTGTATACACCCCCCTCTAGTTACCACTTCCTGTGGGAAGAGGTACTACCCTAGCCATGATAGGAGATTTTCACACCATCCCAAGATGGTCGAAATTCAGGATAGAGGTTAACATTGTCTGCCCCTTCTCCTAATCTAACTAATTTTCCCACCTTTACTCCCACCAAAAGTAGAAAAGGAAACAGAGCTTGGCCTCCCCCACTATCTGGAGGTTCTTGGGTTGGTTTCCAAAGGTGGCATTGCCTTTGACGCTTCCCGCCCAGGAAGGCCAACCTGTCCTGGAGGAGGTGTGAAGCACCTCTGCCCAAAGCAGGCTTTGTCTCTAGCCTCTCAGCAGTGAAAAACGAAAATGGCTGTAATTCACTACCAGGGCATGTTACACACCTCAGTACATGCCCTACCTTTCAGATACACTGCACCCAGCCCAGGGGGGTACCTAGGGCCACCATAGGGATGCCTGACATGTACAGAAAGGGAAGGATAAGGCCTGGTCAGTGGGTGCACTGGCCAGGTCGACATGGCAGTCCTGGACTGCACATAGGCACTGCAAGCAAGCCTAAGACATCATTTTAGCGCTACTCCTGTGGGTGGCACAATCAGTGCTGCAGCCCACTAGTAGCATTTGAATCACCAGCCCTGGCACACGCAGTGCACTTTACTAGGGGCTAACAGGTGAAACAAATATACCAATCATGGATAACCAATCAATATAATAATTTACCAAGGGAGCACTTGCACTTTGACACTGATCAGCAGTGGCAAAGTGCCCAAAGCATCTAAACCAGCAAAAACGAAATCCAGCATAGCATCAAAAATACAGGAGGTAGAGGCAAAAAGTCAGGGGTAACCACGCCAAAGATGCCAGGTCTAACAAGAGCCATTTGCAAAATGGTGCTTTGTGCATGTTGGCGGAATCCTTTGGGGAGACTGAAAGGGACAAAAATGGAACTGGAGTTTCATCCGTGGCAAGAAGAGGGCCAGAAGTATCATAGATGCACTGGGAGGAGCATGAGCATCACAGCACACTCAGTTCTACTGGAGGTTACAGGACTTCCTTAACGGATACCAAATTGAGGGAGCAGTAGAGCTTTAGCATAAAGATCTAGAGCATGGGATGTTAAGGAGCTGAATATTAGCAAATGGAATGTGGTTATGCTATCAACAAGTAGTCATTTAGCACATGAATGCTTCTTTAAAGACAGAGTTGGCAGATAAAGTGTGAATTATCACAGGGAATTCAGCACTCAAGATACATTGGTTATTTACACGACATCAAGAAATATCCAGTGGGAAATTGACTGACGAATATGAAATGATTCACCATTACATTTCGTTTAGTAACTATTTTGAAAGTGCATTAAGATGCATAATGTGTCACAGGGCTGATTTAATGTAAATATGGCACAAACTCTTCAAAGCATTTATTTATCATCACAATAAAATGTGCTGTCCATAGTCAATCCTTCACATTTGATAGGACAATATTCAGAACAATAAGTAGAACAATATTCAAATGCTCATCTATTTACTGCTAAAAGTAGACAAAATTTTCCTGAACAATCTAACACGTGACACAATCATTTAAACAATGGATGCTCATATTCCCTTATTAAACTTTGCATACAATCAAAAATATAAAGAAACATGTATTCTTAATTCTTCAAACTTACCCCTGCACCCTGTTCTATCCAGTAGCTTAACCACCAATTGCTGAAGGCAGATATACCAATCATTAACGTGAATAGTATGATAATTATTATTGCCACTATGTATCCTACAAAATAAATATATTTGTATTAGTAACACATTGAATTTTACTGCTTTAAACGAAAAATACATTGCTTTCAAAACTTTGTGATCATGTATTTTATTTTCATCCAGATAGCTCGTAATTCATATTGATGGCTAGGGTTCAGTATGGCTTGAACAGAAATAAAATTCGCAATAACATATAATTTTAAGGCAATCAAATACTGCCATGAATCTTGATTCCAACTCCATTCCATATGAAAAATAAATGGTTACTTTTGTTGTAGTATAGCAAATATTTCTTTACTTGCCAGAGCAGCACCATCATGTAAATTATTCAATCAGAAATGAAGCAGCCATGCCTGTCTAAACACAAAGACTGTTACGATGGTAAGAGGCCTGTGTATGACATGATGGAGAATAAACCAACTATATACATGGTATATAATTGGATTCCCATCAAAGTGTTAGTGATGTGACAAGCAGTGCTTGTTGACTGAGGCAGGGCATTTAAGAGGCAAATTAGCCTGATGCACAACACAGGTTCTGATACTAATTGTATTTTTTGCATATGTCCTAAGAATTGCCACTAACTGGGAGGAAAACATTGATTGGGAATGCCATAAAGGAAAATCTATGTCCATCCTGGCTGAATTCCTGAGTAAAAGAGGGACGTGATAGAGAAGTGACTTGGAATCTACTTTGACTAAGTCTATACTCCATATTGCCACAAGAGGCAGTCCAACTAAACCTATGCAGTTGTAGCAAATACTAGACACCAACTCTCTGCATGGTATCTGTCTTGAATTGAAGATAACACTTGTGAACTTGTTCATTCTTTAAAAACAGGCTCAAATACCTTGTCCGGTTAAAAATGGATATGATTTAGAGTCTCTGACCTGGTTGCACATCTATTTTGCATTCCAAATTTGGTGCCAAGTAGGCTTCATTTGATAGAATGTTATATGCAGCCACTCCTTCCAGCAAAACCAAAATGAAAACCTTTTTAACCACCATCTATCAGTAGAGGAGGTAACACCATTGTGTTTTCCATCATCCAGCAGCAGAGTAAGTGACAGCACTGGATTTTCTTTCACCCGTTGTCACACGATGTGACATTACTTTCTGCCTTCTCCAACCTTTAAGGGCATCCCGTTGCCAAACTACCACCAGAAAAGGCCAGGCGCAGACCAGGGTTTCAGCTGTTTGGGCCTGTTGGGGACAAGAAGGGCCTTGGGCCAAAACCTTTGCTCAACTGAGATTTACAAGGTGGCATATAGTGATGTGCCTTGCCCAGCACCACCTACTGTCAATCCCCACAATCACACCCAGAAAGCATTCAAAAAAGGCATAGACCCAATCTTGTATACACACACCCCAACTCCCACATATCCTCAAACTACAGAACACACATTCCAACTCATGCTATCAGTGCTTGCTTATCAGTACTTCATGTACCAGACATCCTCACCTATCACAAGCTTCATCACAGAAAAATGGTTCACATCCACATCTTACATCCTAGACGTCATTCTTTCCACAGGCCACAGTCATCCATAATAAGGGTGGTCCATATAAGATGGGAGGAGACCTCTCTGTCATCCGGAAGTCCTCCTAGTCCTGCATCCTAAGAGAGCAAATAACACCTAACTCGATGGAGCTGCTGACATTTCCCTATCCCTGCAACTCAGTCCACCTCCGCCCATCTTATATACAGGACTCCCAGGAAGAACAAGGACTTCATTAATGAATTCTCAGATTCCCTCACCACCTCATCCATCCGATATGCCCACACCACCCACTTAGGAGACTTCAACCTCCCAAACAACAAAATCTCAAAAAGAAAAAAGCTAGACCCTCTTTAACCTCATTGATATGTGGTACAACATGTCAAACACCAAACACACTCTAAATGCTACATCATTGAACTTCTCTTCTCAACATCACCAACAATTCAGTGCTAACCACCCATATCTCTGGATTGGACTGACCGTTTTTGCATCCCTATCTCCATGCTTATCGTCCTACCATACAAACCTTGGTCAACACAAAATAAAAGACCAAACCTTCAGATCCTACAAAGACTTCTCCATAGCCAACCTAATGCTTGAACTTATCTCTCAACCTATCAACTTTATGTCTGACACCAACACCCTTGCAAACAACTTCAAAAATGTTTGGGAAAGCAATTTTAACATCCATGCCCCAATTACAGCATGCAAGTGCAAGCTAAAACGTTCATCACCCTGGTACTCTACAGATCTTGCTAATAATAAACAATCCATCAGCAGACAGGAAATAACATTTAAACAAAACATAACTCTCAAGAACCTCTTGATACTGAGGTCCTACTTTCCAACACCATCAATGAAGCCACTAACAGCAGCAAAACACTGTCCAGGACATTCAAGCACTGCATCAACCTCCTTCTGGGCCCACCTATTCCTCACTCTAAAGAAAAGTACAATATGATCAACCCCTTCTTCTGTGAAAAAATACAGATGATCCGACAGCACATCAATAACACCAACCATGCTTCAGCTCTTCTTCGTCCTCAACCTAGGTTTATGTCCTCAAACTCACTGACTTTATGCATGTACAGAGCTCAGATGCCTTTTGGTTTTTCTTGCACTACAGAAATAACATATAAATACATACATACATACATATAGTATCAAAAGCTCAAAGGCCTTCTTCGGATAGAATAGACAAGAGTTTGCCTTGGACACACTGGTACAAATAACATTTAACTGCCTTATTTTTATGTTTGTAGATTGGCTGAAACAATTATTGTTCATCCATTGCGAATCAGCCACAAGGAATATGGTGTTTTGCCACTAATTCTGTACACCTGAAAAAATATTGATATCTGGATATATTAACTCGCATTTTGCCCCTAGATCAAGCCACATTGTCTTGCTAAAAGTATGCTGCACTCTTCACAAGAGGCATATACCAAAATGACACTGCCCTAATTCCAATGCTCTTGTGCAAGGCCAAGGGTGATTCAAATGTCTCTGATGTAGGACATTTAGCCGGTATTTCTGAATTTATGTTGCCAATATTTTCATTACAAGTTTAGATGTTTGTCTACATGTGAGACCCATCAATACACCTATAGGTCAAAACAAATTCATCATAGTCAAAACTGACAGAAACATAAAAAAACAAAAACAAATAAATTAACCCATGAAAAATATACTTGCTGAAATTACAACTCTAGCCGAGAACCTTACTGGCATACTGGCCAGGATAGAATACTTAGTTGAGAAGATTATATAGCATAACAGTAATTACAAGGATGATAAATTGTTGATCTTCTGGTGAATTTGGATACAATTTGGGAAATGAACAGTCTCCAGCTGTTCATACACCTCTGTAGACATGCACCTCAATAAAATACAATTTTCCTAAAGACCCTCTATTGCAAGTCGTAACATCAGACAACCAACTAGCATGCAGATTATACATAAAAGATGAATTGGAATAGATTATTCTTCTCATATCTTCTATTTTGGATAGAGTGTACAAGTTTAAGAAGTTAGCTGAAATTACAGGTCACTGGTCAATATAACAGAGAATGTATATGTAAATGTAAGAATCTGTGACTTACATGAAAGCAAATGTATGGGTGGTTAAAGAGCTCTATTCATGGTTCAGTCACATGGAAACAGGGAGAATTAATAATCTCAATCTATTCAGAATCTCAGAACACGTTAAAGCTAGTAAGTGTGAAAAAAACTATATATCGCGCCAAAATTGTATTCCAATTTCAACCAAGAATGGAATAGGAATAGGAATTACAGGCTATTACCAAGACTGCATCTATAACACCAATACACATTTCATATGTAGTGTTGACTTCAATATTGGATTAACAGCCTTATGTTCTCATAACAGATCTTTGTGGGAACAAACAGCCAAAATTCACCATTTGTCAACCATAGCTAAGATAGACATTACTTTCCTTCTCTCACTTAACCTTGTCCTGGCTCAATCTGGCCAGAGCATGCTTTTTAGGTTTTTAGTATGATACATATCAGTATCCAACAGTCACTTTTATCCCTTCCTTATAATATACTCCAGTAATTCTGGGCATCAAGAACCTGTCAAACATATTCTAAAGTACTGTTTTATATTTAAGTGTTGGTTAGCAGAGGCCAGGCCCCCAAAGAGCAACATTTTGTTTTTTATTTGATTGCCGGAAAAGGAAGGCAATGGCTTTAGAGTTGTAGATTGTCTGCCCCAAACCCCCACTACCACGACCCTCGTCTTTGAGCAGTATACAGTAAAGACGACAGGCACCTGACCTGCCCACTTTGAAGTACACATTCATTGACATAATAGAAGGACCATTCTCAGCAATGCAAATGATAATCCTTATCTTATGCCTATAGTGCTACTCATGTAATTGAAAACGTGTTATTTGCTAAATAAAAAGTGGTCCTTCTATTATATGTCGCATCAATCAGATGGAAAGTGGTGGTAATTGGGGTTATGCATCAGATGGGGACAGGAAGAAAGAAGGGTAAAAATCACTTACTGCTATGATATTTGGGGCATGTTGAATATTTGAGGGAGATGGGGTATGACCCTGAAACTTTTGAGGGTCCACAGGTTTTGAAGGGACTAGCCAAGAATATTGACAGTATACTTTTAAAACAATTCACCCAGGCCTTTCCATGACACATAAATACACACTGAATTGGGAAGTGTTTCTACCCCAAAAGGACAATAAAGAGATCAATTATTCTAAGGCACACATTTCCGTCATATTTCAGTGAAACTCTATGAGTTAAAATGTCAAGAAACACATATCGCTTACCTCCTGCTGCTTTAATATAATGGTGATAGGTCTGCCTTGAAACAGACCCTTCTTGCATTTCTTCTTTTAAAAAAAGTTGGTTTTCAAATGCTATGGAATAAATAACAGTATTTGTTACCTTAACGTGATGCATTATTTCATGTATATTTATTATGTCTGTTCACAAACCAAACGCACGCATGCATTGAAAAAATGCATACACATACAAGAAAATAATTACTTGTCATATGAAATTATGCCCCTTAATTCTAACTTAGAAAAACAATTTACATCTGCAGACTCATTCTATGACTGTAATTACAATTTTTAAAGAAACATAGGTCAAAATGTTACATCGTTTTACAAAAGCCTTAATTTGCCTCATCCCTGAGATACAGTTTGTGGTAATATTTAAGAACAATATATCAGTATGTACACTTTCTGAGGAATTTTTATACTTCACATATGTTCCCTTAGATGGTATACCTGGATGTGAAATGTTACTAATGTATCAGGCAGGATGTGTATAATTAGGTTAATTTGTTGTGAGAGCAGGCTGCCTAATCTGCAGCCATACCTACTATAAACATAACATATTATTATTTCAAAGAATTATTAGTTCTGTTATGGTGGCAGCTGGTGAAAGCAAGCATTGGTAATGCATCGGTTTCACCTATGTGATGAATAATAAGCTGTTTTTATCAATTTACTGTCCGGGACTAAATAAAGAGCTCCCTTACAAGTATCATGGGAGTTGAGAGGATGTGGCAAAGCGACCAGAGCTGCTGACTCGAGAGCTGGGATCCCAGTTCGAGTCTCGGTGGTGCAACATCCTGTGATTCTGGGCAAATCACTTCTCTGTGTGATAAATTGCTATATAAATCTGCTGCAAGACGAAAAAGCAAAAAGAGGCAAAACTTTATTAAAAATGGTTCCACCAAAGCGATGTTAACAGTATTTTGGCTACAGGAAGTTGATAAGAGAAGCAGATGGGGAACATGCAGACTCGCGATCGTGTAAGGCGGTCTTAATTGCTTTTAAACCTTTCTCCTTCTGTTAAAATATTTGAATTGTGTATTTTGGATCTGTCTAGCACTTGCACTTTGTTTCCCTACCCGGCACTCCTCTCTACTGGCAGTAACATACCGCTCTGCTCCCTGGTCCACCACTGGTTTGTCCCGATTGCGTGGAGGGAGTAAGCGGCAACAAAGGTCCTCACTTCCGGGCAGGGGGGCAGAGTCACACAGTCAGCAGTCTAGCTGCTGGACCCAATAAAACCTATGTCGACCACGACGCACAGCTGATGTGCGATCGAGAAAGGCGGTCTTAATTGCTTTTAAACCTTTCTGCTTCTGTTAAAATATTTGAATTGCAAATTTTGGATCTGTTGAACTCTTTTTAAATATTGCTCTCATACTTGCACTTTGTGTCCCTACCTAGCATCCTCTCTACCGGCTGTAACATACCGTTCTGCTCCTTGGTCCACCACGGGCTCATCCCGATTGCATGGAGGGAGTAAGCAGCCTCAAAGGTCCTTACTTCCGGGCAGGAGGCAGGGGGGCGGAGTCACACGGTCAGCAGTCTAGCTGCTGGACCTATTTAAACCTATGTCGACCACGACGCGCAGCTGGTGCGCCGCCAGTGTGCCGAAGGAGCGCCAAAGGCAAGCCCACCTGCATGCATCCGGCCGGGGCCAGGGGCCAAACCCCCTGTCTGTTCTCCCTCAGGTAAATGCTTCTACTCCCCTGACTTCCTCCATTGCCTAAGGGGGGTTGTAAATAAAAACTGTCTACACTCCTTACCCCCATCTAAGGATAATATCACTTGCCCCCACTACTCTTTTAAAGTTTATCCATCTCTTAAAGCCCAGACCTCCGCTAAGAACCACGCACCTTATAAAATGTTTCTATCAAACTGTAGGTCCCTACCCAAACATGCTTCTGAAATCTCTATTTTATTAGAGGAGGAACTCTCGGATGCTCTGTTTCTAACCGAAACCTCTCTCAACAATGAGTCTGATCCAGTCCTTGCACAATTCCTCCGTCCTGGATACCTCATCCAGCGGTTAGACCGCAAAAGCGGCAAAGGTGGTGGCACTGCTATTATATACGAAGACCTGTTTAAATACCGCATTACAGCTGACCCTCTACCTGACTGCGAGAATCTTTCTTTTTCGATAAGCTTCTCGTCTATCCACATGTTTCTCAGGCTTATTAATTTATATCCCCCCCCACCCCCCGGAGCTCATGGACGACTTCTTAAAGTTCTTTCCGAAATCATTGCTAACCTAGCCAGCTCCCCTTCCAGTTTCACTATATTAGGAGATCTTAACCTGCATCTAGACGACCCCATAAACTCTGTTGCTCCTGAGTTAGTTAGGAATCCCTCAGCACTTCAGTTTAAACAAAGAGTTTCTGGAGCCACCCACGTCAAAGGTCATCTACTGGATCCCATCTTCACTAACAGTGAGGAACTTTCAGTGGGGGCTCCAACCCTGCTGCCATGGTCAGACAACTTTTTGATTCCCCTGTCATGGGACATCACGGGTCCACTCTCCACATTTAGTACGGTTAGTAGCCAGGAATGCACCTGGTCTAAGCTTCCCCTAGAAAAGTGGGTCTCAGCTCTCGAAGCCACTAGGCCTTCCAGCAAACTGAACCCCATCATGGCCAATGATAAGTTTAACAAATGGATTGAGTCCTCTCTAGACCATGTTCTCCCCAAAAGATCTACCTGCAAAACAGTCATGCCCAAGATCTCTCTATGGTACTCCCCTAAGCTCCGTGAACATAAACAAATGTAAAAGAGAATGGAGAAGGGACTACGCGGCATCTAGCAAACTAAAATATAGGGAAGCTATCAAAATCAATCAAGCTGAAATCAAATCTGCACTAGCTGCCTATTATGATGGAAAAATCAGCAGGAAATATTCTGCAATGCCAAAACTCTCCATAAACTTCCCTTCCCACGAGCCACCACTGATGATGCCCTCACCCGCTGCAACGATCTGGTAGAGTTCTCCTATAAGAAAATCCAAGATATATATGTCACCTTCCCTCTCACAGCCCGTCAAAAAGACCTGTCTCCTACGGTTATCTCCCCCCATTACACCCAAGCGTTGAGGGAGCAGATTCCTCTGCTGGACCTTAAATCATTAGAATCCATCTTGGCTCTCAAAAAATCAGGCTCACCCAGGAATCCCGCTCCTCCTCATGCCTTGAACTTAGCCACTGTAATAATTCTTCCAGTGATTCGTGAATTTATTAATTCCTCTATCTCTTCTGGAATGGTTCCCCCACCCTGGAACTGTGCCACGGTGAATGTACTACTCAAAAAACCCAATCTCGACCCGGATCACGTGGGAAATTATCGTCCTATCTCCCTCCTCCCGGGGGTTAGTAAAATCCTTGAGAGGCATGTTAATTCAGTCCTATCTGGCTTCTTAGAGTCCAACAACCTGTTTCACTCCTCACAGATGGGACCCAACATGAGATGGAAACAGCTCTTTTAGCGGTGGTTGAAGAGTCCAGGAACATTTTGGACCAAGGTGGCACAGAGGCTATCATCATCCTGGACCTCAGCACCGCATTCGACACCGTCAACTATAACTTCTTGACTCTCAGACTCAGTGGAGTGACTGGGGGTGTCATCACCTGGCTGCAGTCCTTCTTAGAAGACAAATTCTTTCAGGTCTTCGAAGGATTTCTAAGCACATGTCTCAGCTGCGGTGTGCCTCAGGGATCTTCCCTGAGCCCTTCACTGTTTAATGTATACATAGATCTGCTGGCAGAGATAGTCCATCCATTTGGCATAAAAATAGTTGCATACGGTAATGACACAGAACTAGATGTGGCCTTAAACCACCCGGAAAATTCAACCTCCGGCCTAGGCCCCTGCCTGGAAAAGGTAGCTAAATGGATGGAGCTCTCCTGCCTGAAACTAAACGGAGATAAGACGGAGCTTATGCTCCTAGGCAACTCTCCAATCTTCGACTCAGGGTTACTGTGTGCTAATTGTCTTGGCACTGCACCAGCACCAAAGAATCAGATCAAAGGTTTGGGCATGTGGCTGGATCACTCCCTGAATTTTGAATATCAGGCAGAAACTATCGTCCAAGTGCTATGGCATTCTGAGGATGCTCTGTAAAATCCTTCCTCTTCTCCCATTCCTTGCAAGAAGGATAATGGTCCAGGCTCTTATTCTCTCATATTTTTCACACATGGAGAGTGAGAGAGTAAACGACACAGTTGCGTTCTCCCGTACTAGACTTTTTTTCACAATGAGCAACTGTTCTAGAAAGAGTGGAAAATAATAATCTTCCGTTGTAGTGGAGTAATATTCCAAAACCCAACTGTCAGGTGGAATATCAAAGATATTGAAGTAAAAGCCTCACTCACATAATAATGACATGCTTCATCATAGGCAAATACTCCACACCCAGAGAAGATGGTACTCTCCGGGCGGACTCAACCAAAGATATAATGGGAGTTCTTAGATAAGTGGGTAACTGGTTAAGCAGGGAACCAGGTTATAATTAAAAATACCTGCGAGTATACCCTTAATTGGTCCTTTATTCTTGGGTACTCTTGGTATCGTTAAAAACTTCGTGTTGGGGTTATTTTGAATCTAATTTAATTCAAATGTACCCTCAGTTTTGTGCCAACATGTTTCGGCCCTTACAACTAGCCCAATCGGGTCTGGGGGCCTTCGTCAGGGCGATGTATTTGTTCTGTATTTATATATCCCTGCCGTGTGTCAATGCATGTGTTGCATGCACCTCAAAAGTGAGGCCTTATGCACTCACCTGTACGTGTTCGTACTCCGACACCAGTAGTTTTTCTATTAGAGATATCAAACAGAAGCAGTTTAACATTTATACTTTATAAACATATTGAAAATACTACTGTGCCTATATTGTGCTCTTATTATCTACAATGAAGGTGGAGTGTAAGTGCACCACCTGACTATGTGCTCACTATTTGTGGCTTAGTGGACTAAAGAAATTTTAATCCCCAAAAATTTTTTGGGTGCCAATTCACTAAAATCCAATCATCGCGCTACGTGCTCTCTAAAAGGGATTGTTGGATCATAACTGTAGTGGCCACGACCGTTGTGTAGGTTAAAATCAAACCCAAATGCCGCACTCTCTCCTCTCTCGAGAAAGGCGCTAAGAGTGGTGTTTTGAATTCATTCATTTGAATTCTTTTATTCGCTGTGTTCTATAGTGCTTGTTTATAAACCTATAGACGGGATATGTTCATAGTTCTCAACTAAGGTGAAGGGAGAATTATCTTTCCGACCATGTTTAATTGATAAAGCAACAACCCGTTGTTTCTCACCTACTGGGAGATGCCTACTCGTACCATGCAGTTCTCATGTGTAGGGGTGATATCTTGTAGTCACACACTAAATTGAAAAAACGATATATGTCACATGCTATCTGATGCACAAACACGACTTGCTTCTTAAATGTCTGACATGCGTGGTATTAACATCTATGCAGAACATGCACGTTATGTTAACGATATGTGTCCCACACAACTCATGGTAGTATTACCTAAATCACGTAGTGAGCAGTGGCTACAATCGCACATCCAATGGGGTTTAGAATATTATAAAACGAGGACAATATCCCGCGGTGCAGTGCCTATTTGCCCTATAAATCTACGAACATTGTGTCCGCTGGTTAAAGGTGGGCTGCTCTTGCCTGCCCCTCTCAGATAATTGTGTGCTACACTGGCGATAAGGACGCATCTTCTCCTCCCCCTTAGTCTAAAGTGAGGTAACCACAATTATGTTGCCATTCAAGACTCCAGTGTAGTTGAATAGGGGGCCTCCATAAGTAAATGAATTTATATCCCCACTTACTTCGTCAAAGATAACACCCGCTGTTCCACCTCTCGGGACACATCGTCTGCCGTCGGAGAGGTTTCAC
Source organism: Triturus cristatus (assembly GCF_964204655.1). Classification (NCBI taxonomy): domain Eukaryota; kingdom Metazoa; phylum Chordata; class Amphibia; order Caudata; family Salamandridae; genus Triturus; species Triturus cristatus. The sequence goes on along the minus strand of NC_140595.1, from coordinate 574,414,189 downwards.
TGATACTGGGGCCTTAAGTGGAGCGTTTACCTTCTGCTGATTGGTCGCTCTATCTGGTACAGAGTGATCTCTATGGCATAGAATGGGGATGCCGGGATATTAGGCATGTGTCTGACTGGTTGGCCCGGGTTTCTGGGTAATGTAGTTTTGCATGTCGCGTTTACGATGTTCTTCCTCTGCGGCGTAAATCTACCTCTTTTTTATTTCAATCAGTGTAACTTTATGTCGCCACGAGGTTTTTGCAATTCCGATCGGGACCTCTGAACATCGTGTATTCAACTATGGAATTTAACCGAGTATGTGGAGAGTGTGTTTACTGCCAAGGTTCGTGGTGATTATTCCGCTCCCCATTTATAATTCCTACATATAAGCGAATGTGTGGAGAGTGTAATTGTAGCCCAGGCTCTGTCCTGTATTTATGAGCCCTATTGCTGGTGGTCTGTATTTCCAACCCCTCCATTTTTCTGCCATATTGCAAGGGATTTGTTTTTGGCCAGTATTAGGTTATGTTGGTTAATATATACTGTAACTGCCAAATGCACCATCTGCACATTTGTAGTATTCTGTTTACGTCAGGGAAGTCCACGGGATTTCCTCGTTCAGGCCCAGTGTTGCGCTTGACAAGCGGTAGATCCATCTCTGTTCCAGTTTGAGTAGTTGTCCTTCGTTGCAGCTGTTTGGTAATTTTTCAATCACAGTCCAAGTGAAATCAGTCTCATTGCGATTCTGGTATTGAAAATGTCGCATCATTTTGGTGATTGTTTTGCCACATCTAAATGTGCTCCGATGCTCATTTATTCTGGTTTTAACTTTCCGTGTGGTCATACCAATGTATATCTTCTTACATTTGCATGTTATTAGGTAGACTACGTTCTGGCTGTTGCAATTACTAAAGGTACGTTGTTACCACGGGGTTCTTAGGCCTACGTTAATCTCCTTAGTAGCTGTTGTTAATCTACATACGTTGCACGATCCACACGGGAAATGTCCTACCACTTCTGGGAGATTCCACAAAGTGTGTTGCTGCCCTGTTCTTGTTTGTCTCTTATTTGGACGGGTATGAACAACAGCATCCCGGATTGACTTCCCTCTCCTGAAGGCAAATAATGTTTTTTCCAAACCCAGACCCCCTGAGTTTAGGGTTCTCCAATGTCGTAGGATAATTCCTTTTATTTCATTGGATTCTTTTCCGAAGGTAGTGACACAAACCATTTTTTTTTCTCAGTTTTAGTTCGAGGTTCAAGCAATCCCTCTCGGTTGCTATTCTTCGCTCTTTTATATGCTTGTTTGATCAATCTTTTTGGATAAGATTTTGTCTTTAATTTGTTTGTCTGTTGTTCAGCGTGGAGTTCATATTTCGCCTTGTCTGTGCAATTTCTTCTCAATCTTAGAAATTGACCTACTGGTAGGTTATCTTTTAAAGCTTTAGGGTGAAAGCTATCATATCTGAGCAAGTTGTTAGCGTCAGTCGGTTTGTAAAACACTTCTGTTTTTAGTATCCCTTCGGTTGGCCAGATCATAGATCCAAGAAAGTAATGGAATCTCTTGCCATGGTCATCGTGAACTTCAGGTATGCATCCTTGGAGTTCAACCAAGCTAGAAAATCATGAGCTCTGTCAACATCTCCTTTCCAAATGACGAATATATCGTCGATAAAGCGTTTCCACGTCCCCAAGTTGGTGTGATAAGGGTTTGTCTCACTATATATGAACGTTGTTTCAAAGTTGTGGACATAAAGGCACGCTATGCTAGGCGCGCAGGTCATGCCCATGGATGTACCATGGGTTTGTAGGAAGTACTCTCCTTCGAATTCGAAGTAATTTCTCGTCAGAGATAATCTTACACAATCCACAACAAACTTTATCGGTGTTATGGATGTCCAATTCTCTGATCTCAGTAGTTTCTCTATCACCGTTAGAGAAGCTTCTTGTGGAATGCTGGTGTAAAGCGCCTCCACATCGAGGGTCATCAAGTAATCGGTAGTTGGATCAAATCTTAGTAGTTGGAGTTTCAACAAGATGTCCTGTGTATCTTTGAGGTATGAAGGCATTTTTAGTACCATTGGTCTCAAGAAGTGGTCAGCGAATTTTGAGAGTGGTTCGAGTGCCGAACCGATGCCTGAAACGATTGGTCTTCCCGGTGGTGGATTTATGTTCTTGTGTACTTTCGGGAGAATATAAAAGTATGGTATCTTTGGGTCATTCTCTGCCAAAAAATTCCCCTCAGCGGTGGTGATCCATCCCTCTTCTGTGGCTTTTGTTACCATCTCATGTATTTCTGATTTTAGGTTCTCCGTTGGATCTCTCTGCAACCGTGTGTAATTACGGGAGTCATTTAATAGTTTTAGGCAATCCATGTTGTACATTGCGATGGGTAGGATCACTGTTGCTCCTCCCTTATCCGCTGGTTTGATGATGATGTCCTGCATCTGGTCGAATTCCGTCAGTGTACGCCGTTCCATAGTTGTGAAATTGTTGAACGATCTGCGGTTCTTATCTTTGAGTTGATCAACTTCCCGTGTTACCGCCGTTTCAAAGGCTAGTAATGCTGGTGGCATGGTATGGTTGGGAGAGATGAATTTTGATTTCTTTTTCAGGCCAGTGTTTCTATCTCCAGTGTCGGTCAATTCTTCTGTTCCCTCTGTTTCTGAAAAGAACACAGATAGTCGGAGTCGACGGAAAAATTCCGCTAGTTCTATTCTTAAGTTGAAGAGATTAGACCTATTCGTCGGGACGAAGCCTAGTCCTTTCTTTAGCACTTCTTCTTGTGTTTTTGAGAGGACTCTGGGGCTCAGGTTTAATATTCCCGTGTGTTCTTGCTCGTGCTGGGTCTCGGTTCCTGTCCCGTAGGGTCTTCTCTGTTTGTTTCCCACTGTACCCTGGGTCCTCTCCGGTTGCCTTCTCTTTGTGTCCGGCCTCGTCCTAAAAAAGGTTGTTGATAGGGTTGCCATTGATATCCAAATTGTGGTGGTTGAAACGGTGCTTGCATGAAGGGGTTCCACCCAAACGGTGGTTGTTGGTAAGGGCCAAGGTGTTGGTATGTACCCCTGTTCCTTCTGGAACGATTGCCTCTGCGTCTTTGATTGCCTTTCTGGCCGTCGTAAGATGAATCGCTTGAGTAGTTCCCAGAGCCTGTACTGTCTGTATCTGTAAAATCTGATTTATCTTTTACAGATGGTGTGTAATCTTCCTTGGAGTATGGAAATACGTTTTCAAACTTGAACTTTTTTAAATCTTTTTGAAATTTTGTGATTTTTGCCTGGGTAAGATATTCTTTGTATTCATTAATAGTTTTATTGTTTTCATCTAGTTTCTTCTTAAACTGTGCGATAGTGATCTGGGTCTTCAAACCATTTTCTAGTGTTTTTATTTCAATGAGTAGAGCATCTGAAAGTCTTTTTGCAGTTTTCATAATTAAGACGAGCCAGTCCCTGCTGCATTTCCATGCAATCAAGGACCAGCTGCGTCTGAATTCCGGGTCATTCAAAAATATTCGTGGAGAATTTGTTACAATCAGACCGTTGGGTGCTATGTTGTCCCTCAAATATTCCGTCATAATTGCACCTTCGTAGGGTTTTAAGTTGTGTTCGTTTCAATTCAGTTAAGGAATCCCAATCGCCATTGTTTTGGCTTACATGCGTAAGTGTTGTGTCAGAGATTAGTGATGGCAAAGCTAAAATGGATGATATTTCATCCTCATCATAGGCGAACCCTTCCGCCATTTTTAAAGGGTTCTTTTAGCCACCAAAGGGAGGTGTATCGCCCCCCAATTCCGTACGGGGTCCTACCAGAATAGATTTTATTCAGTGTCCCTGTAACCCTTGGAGGGGTTGTATTTTTTAAGGCTCTCTGGGCTATGGAGGCCCCTCTAAATCTATTTTTCACACATGGAGAGTGAGAGAGTAAACGACACAGTTGCGTTCTCCCGTACTAGACTTTTTTTCACAATGAGCAACTGTTCTAGGAAGAGTGGAAAATAATAATCTTCCGTTGTAGTCGAGTAATTTTCCAAAACCCAACTGTCAGGTGGAATATCAAAGATATTGAAGTAAAAGCCTCACTCACATAATAGTGACATGCTTCATCATAGGCAAATACTCCACACCCAGAGAAGATGGTACTCTCCGGGCGGACTCAACCAAAGATATAATGGGAGTTCTTAGATAAGTGGGTAACTGGTTAAGCAGGGAACCAGGTTATAATTAAAAATACCTGCGAGTATACCCTTAATTGGTCCTTTATTCTTGGGTACTCTTGGTATCGTTAAAAACTTCGTGTTGGGGTTATTTTGAATCTAATTTAATTCAAATGTACCCTCAGTTTTGTGCCAACATGTTTCGGCCCTTACAACTAGCCCAATCGGGTCTGGGGGCCTTCGTCAGGGCGATGTATTTGTTCTTTATTTATATATCCCTGCCGTGTGTCAATGCATGTGTTGCATGCACCCCGAAAGTGAGGCCTAATGCACTCACCTGTACGTGTTCGTACTCCGACACCAGTAGTTTTTCTATTAGAGATATCAAACAGAAGCAGTTTAACATTTATACTTTATAAACATATTGAAAATACTACTGTGCCTATATTGTGCTCTTATTATCTACAATGAAGGTGGAGTGTAAGTGCACCACCTGACTATGTGCTCACTATTTGTGGCTTAGTGGACTAAAGAAATTTTAATCCCCCCCAAAAAATTTTGTGCCAATTCACTAAAATCCAATCATCGCGCTACGTGCTCTCTAAAAGGGATTGTTGGATCATAACTGTAGTGGCCACGACCGTTGTGTAGGTTAAAATCAAACCCAAATGCCGCACTCTCTCCTCTCTCTCGAGAAAGGCGCTAAGCGTGGTGTTTTGAATTCATTCCTTTGAATTCTTTTATTCGCTGTGTTCTATAGTGCTTGTTTATAAACCTATAGACGGGATATGTTCATAGTTCCCAACTAAGGTGAAGGGAGAATTATCTTTCCGACCATGTTTAATTGATAAAGCAACAACCCGTTGTTTCTCACCTACTGGGAGATGCCTACTCGCACCATGCAGTTCTCATGTGTAGGGGTGATATCTTGTAGTCACACACTAAATTGAAAAAACGATATATGTCACATGCTATCTGATGCACAAACACGACTAGCTTCTTAAATGTCTGACATGCGTGGTATTAACATCTATGCAGAACATGCACGTTATGTTAACGATATGTGTCCCCCACAACTCATGGTAGTATTACCTAAATCACGTAGTGAGCAATCGCTACAATCGCACATCCAATGGGGTTTAGAATATTATAAAACGAGGACAATATCCCACGGTGCAGTGCCTATTTGCCCTATAAATCTACGAACATTGTGTCCGCTGGTTAAATGTGGGCTGCTCTTGCCTGCCCCTCTCAGATAATTGTGTGCTACACTGGCGATAAGGACGCATCTTCTCCTCCCCCTTAGTCTAAAGTGAGGTAACAACAATTATGTTGCCATTCAAGACTCCAGTGTAGTTGAATAGGGGGCCTCCATAAGTAAATGAATTTATATCCCCACTTACTTCGTCAAAGATAACACCCACTGTTCCACCTCTCGGGACACATCGTCTGCCGTCGGAGAGGTTTCACTGATACTGGGGCCTTAAGTGGAGCGTTTACCTTCTGCTGATTGGTCGCTCTATCTGGTACAGAGTGATCTCTATGGTATAGAATGGGGATGCCGGGATATTAGGCATGTGCCTGGAATATGGGAATGCCCTCTATCTAAGAGCCCCCCAAGCTACCACCTCCAAACTACAGATCATTCAAAACTGCACAGCTCGCCTGCTCCTCCAGACCCCTAACCGGCAATCTGCCAAGCCGGCACTGAAGACTCTTCATTGGTCGTCTATATTGGAGAGAATTGAATTTAAGGCTTTATGTATCACTCACAAGTCCTTCTGGGGGAAAAGACCGACAATTAGTCGATCTATTTTTACCCCTTACTGTCCTAACAGAAGCCTCCGCTCGGTTAACCTCTTGCTCGCCGTCGTTCCAAAAATAAATAGAGCAAGAAGCGGCGGGCGTTCATATTCTTATAATGCTGCTAAGCTTTGGAACACCCTCCCTCCCCACATATGTCGGGAGTCCAACCTGATGCCCTTCCGGAAACTCCTTGAAACTTAGCTTTTCCAAAACCCCACCTAGTAAGCTGTCTTCTCTGTCCGCTGCCGCTGATAGCGCTGGGATGCCTTAGGGTAGCTACAAGCTTTATAAATGCTCTCTCATTCTCACAAGCACTGGCAAATTCAGGAAAATATATTACAACCTATAAAAATGTAGGAAAAGTAAGTGGCATGCATGAGAACCAATAAAAAGCCAGGGAATAGAGGCGGCGTACGCCCCTTTTAAGTTTATATTAAAAACAATAGATTTAACAAGCACAGCGCAAGCGCTGTGAAGGTGAAATCTAAACAGCACACTTAAATACATATAGTTCTGCACACAGATCCCTAGTTAAGAAACACGTTTGATATCTCTTTTTATTCAAGATACATGAGAGAAAATTAAGGGCCCAATTTAGAGTTCAGAGCACAGGTTACTTTGCCACAAACATGATGGATATTCTGTCCACCATAAAGCACTTATTTGTGACAGTGTAACCCATCCTCAAAACTGTAAATCGGGATGATGGTAATTTCAAGTTCCAGATGGATCAAGGGAATTCATATTTTTGCTTGGAAGACCAAATGCAATTCAACCAAATGGTCAAAGTAGATGAACAGGTCTTCTAACAGGTGGCGAAAGGAAGGCTAAAAAAATGTCAGGGGCTGAGGGAGTGAGACCTATAAGAGAAATGTTTATTGGACACACTAACTGCTGGTCTTGCTGTATCTATCTCTATTTGTGAACCATGAAATATTTTATTGATATGGCAGTTTGAAGGCTTGAAGTTTGGAAGAGTTCATTTCCAGGAATGCTTCTTAATGCCATGTTGCACATTTGTGTACAAAACACAATGGGAATGAGAAACAGTAAAAAATACATATGAAGGATCTCCCTTCTATCAATTTGTGTTACTAGCTGTTAAGAATAATCCTGATATGTTGATCATACATTTGTATTACAACAAATTTGATACTACTCGTGTAGACATTGTAACTGACGTAGATAGGGACTTAGAACTTTTTTTGAGTGTGGGTGTCCCAAACAATTCTTAATTTTGGGCAGGCGATTTCAACATTAACCGATGTACTTTGTCGCCTAATGAAGTGTGTGCATTGAAGATGCATTTGAAGAAGGAAAGGCACTTTTTTGCCACAATCAGTATGGGGACACATTTAACAAATTACTGTACAAATACAACTTGAATTTGCTAGAAACAGAATATACTTCAGACACACCTATAATGCCTGCATTCATTGGGAGGGGTGCAATGAATATAATTGACTACATATTAATATCAATTAATGATTTGGAGATTTTTAAAAATGTTATGGTAATACTGAATAGCATAAGTAATCATAACCCACTTCGTTTAGCCTTGAATTTAAGTAGAAGGGAAACTGTAGATTGCCACAAATTAGGGAATACAGAAGTAGAAGGAATAAATAAAGTAAAGCGAAAATGGTCTGGTGTAGATCCATACAGCTTTATCACAAATTTCATACATAGCAATACGGAGGATTCCCTGACATATACAGGTTATCTGGCCAAATACAGTGATATTAAGGCAGTCCATGAGGAAATAGGTAATTCAATCAATCTTCAACTAACAAGGAACATTCAGGGTGGTAAAAATAGCAGAAACAGTCCTAATACAAAACATTGATTTGACCATAAAAGCAAGGTGGTGTGTAGACAGCTAAGGGAATTACTCCACCGAAAACCATGGGATAGAAAAACAATTTGGCATCCTAGACCATGTTATAAAGAAGCAATATTAAAGAGGAAAAGAGAATTATGGCCTGGACTAACTTAGTTTATGCAGCAGAGGCTAACAATGTTTCCCTATGCGGGAAGGCAATTAATATGCTCTTTCTTATGGACAGTTCGAGTCTGAAAATTGAATCGTTAGTTTTGGTTCATGAGTGGATGTTAGACCTGGCAGCCTTAGGGTGGTCTTTCCCCTATCTGTTGCCTACCTCCTCTACTTTTTTTAACTCATTTTTGCTGGCCCTAGGATTTTGTGAATTTTACCAATGCTAACCAGTTCTAAAGTGCTTGTGTTCTCTCCCCTAAACAAGGAAACATTGGTTCATCCCCAATTGGCATATTTAATGTAATTATAAATCCCTTGTAAAGTGGTAGCCCCTGCACCCAGGGCACATCAATTAAATCATACCAGTGGGCCACTGAAGTAGCACTTAAACCATGTATCATGTCTGCCACTGCACAGCCTGTATGTGCAGTTTTACACTGCCATTTCAACCTGGCAAAATAAACCTTTTGCCAGGCTCAAACATTCCCTTTTTATACAGATACGTCATCCCTAAGGTGGGCCCTGGACAACCCTGATGGCAGGGGGGCAGGGTGCAACGTATTTAAAAAGCAGGACATGCACTTTTAAGGTTTAAATGTCCTATTAGTAAAAAACTCCAAAGTAATTTTTTTACTATAGCAAGGCCTATCCTCTCCCGCAGGATAACATTGGAATTACCTTATTACATTTTATAAATGAAATTTCAAATGGGAAGAGATAAAACCCCCAAGTTGGGTGTCTCTGGAATCCTAATTTAAAATCCTAACTTATGGTGAAGTGCAATTTTAAATAACATTTCAGGAAATACCACTTTTATAAAATTGGAAAAAAAACTACAGCTGGAATGCACTCTTGTAAACTAGTTCAAACAAAATTATCAATTCTTCCAAAATACATACTAATACAGCATGCACCTAGTAAGGGGCTCTGCCAGCCACCGAATTAATAAATGGATCACAATGTCCAAACTTTCAAAAAATGATTAGGCATGAAGAGTTGTTCAATCTGCTTTTTATTTCATGAGTCGCAGACAAAATCAAATCCAAGAGGAAAACTCAAAAGTTGCTTCACAAACAGCGAAAATGATCAACAAGATGATTACTCCCAATGCATTTCGGACTTTTTTACTACCCCTTCGTCAGAGGAATCTGAAAACATTGACACAGAATCAATAACTACTGATGAATCATAAAGTCTCAAAATTAAATAAAGGAGAAGAGCTCATTGTCGGGCAAGTAAAAAGTACTGAGTATAAACAAGCTCTGGACATGAGAACATGACCTGAAGTGACCACAAGTGCTAAACAGGAAAGTCAAAATACACAATGAAAAAGAAATATGATAACCAGGTTGTGAACGAAAGAACCTCCATGCCTTGACATGCTTACAATGATAGTGCTGCCAAAGTGCACCATGCCCAACTCGACAGCAAGCAAAAGTGTGACAAAACTACAACAAAAAACTAAAAGAAAAAGGAAAAAATAAATAATCAGCATACCTTTAGCGAAAACCTCAAAAAGACCAACACCGTTTCAAGGCACTCGCAACTGTAATATAAATAACGTAATCAACATATGTAAACCGAGAGACTCCATGCAAAAAAAGGTAATGTGCTAGAAACATAACAATACCTTACCGAGTGGTGGAATAGAAGAACTATGTACGAACAATGCACTTGACCATTTTCGCTGTCTGTGAAGCAACTTTTGAGTTTTTCACTTGGATTTGATTTCGTCTGGAACTCATGAAATAAAAAGCAGATTAAACAACTCTTCACGTCTAATTTTTGAAAGTTAGGACATTGTGATTCATTCGTGGTTTATAGATCTTCAAAATACTGTTTCAATTGTAATTATTTGTTCAAATGGAGTGTTACATTTTATGTCCACTTAGGTCAAGTGACACACATGTAGAGCACTTAGGAGTCTCAGATATTTATCTGGGCATGGCAGACTTTTATAAAATTGGCATTTTCTTCCTATAGCCATTTGGTGCCTGCTGCCTACATCTGATCAGCCTGAGGTGGGTGACAGCTGGGCTTTGTGTATTCACCCTAGACAGTTCCACACAATGGGAGCTAAGGTGTGACCAGATGGGCCATCCTGGGAGGATGGGAGGGGGGAGCTGGACTCAGCCCCACTCACACCTGAAATAGGCTATGCCCTGTCCCCTGCATCCCCCCTGAGTTGAGTCGAGGGACTAGGGCATGAAGGGAGGACCTCTGTGCACTTCAAAGACCTGTTGCTGAAGTTTCCCCCACTTCAAAGGCCATATTGGGTATAAGTACTGGACTTCTTTCACCAGGACTTCAGTACACTTCTGGACCTGTGAGGACTCTGTCAGGATGAAGGACTGCTGTGTTGTTGGAGGACTGCCACTCTGCTGGACTGCTGCTGTGCTGGACTTCTGCCTTGCTGTGCTGTCCTGCTGTCCGCTGTTCCCCTCCCTGGGTGAGAAAGGACTGAACCTGCACCACTTGAACTCTGGGTTAGCTGCCTTGCCTCCTGGTCTGAAGTCTCAAGGACATAAAAGACGTCTAACAAAAATGCTTCTGTACCTGGTCTCTGTTATCCGTGAGTCTCCTCTCCCAAGTGGTGCCACTCCAGTCCTGGACCCTTGGAAATGAGGCCTGAGATTTCTTGCTAGAGCAAAACCCATGCATTTCCAGTCTGATCGGCACCGATGTATGGATCAGAACTAGTGCATTACCCCTGTTGCGTAGATCAGAGCCAGTGTAGTGCTCCTAATGCATGCACAAGCTCCTGTTGCATGACCAGAACCGGCGCATCGTCTCTGCTGCTTGAATCAGCCCAACGCTTCGCCTTCGGAACCACCAGCGAACAGTGTCTCTGCAGCTCTGTTGATGGCATCCACAACAAAAACACTGAATCTCTGCATCGCAGCTCTTCATTCATCAGAGCTGACTCATCGCTGCTGTGCAGATCAGGACCAGCGCATCGCTCCCACTGAGTGAATCGACCCCGAAGTATCGCTTTGGCTGTGGCCCGCATCTAGATATAGATGCAGCCAGGATGAAGGTACTTTTGTTCACGGGGTTCTTGTATCTCGCCCCCACTCCAGTGAGGTCAGCCTGAACTTTTGACTTTGTCCCGGTCCGGTGCGACCAGATATGCCAAGCACTATATCAAAGGGGTAACCCTAATAACCCAACAGCATCTGGGTAAATAAACAATATTGAATACAAGCACTGCGTCGGAACAAATATATATTAAATAGTAGAATGAAGGAAAACTTAAATTATTCCTCCCAACGAGATTCACTCTCTTGATTAATTTGCTATCAATTTAAATCATGGACAAAAAGCAGTTCAAACAAAAGTCTTGAAGATTTTTAAACAAAACTTTTTATATAGATATATACATATATATTTGAGATTTCTCTATGTATGCATATGTACATTCATATATTCTTATATACAATACAGCATTTTTTTCTTAAACATAAAAAAAAAATACTCAAACCTAATAAAATATCTTCTATTCCTTATTACCCTATTTATAGGTCAGGATGCTCTCACTTTCTTAGAAAAAGGGCATTCCTTTCAACAAAAGTTCACCCTACAAGAAAGTACTCTGAGGTACATTACTCCAACCTCTAAGCATTTAGTACTTTCATATTTTTAACACAAAACTTTAAATTCACATGGGTGTCCTCAAATCCTAAGGTCGACGCGTTTCAGCCCCACTGATTTAGGGCCTCATCAGGACTAGGGTGTATAAGGATACATTTTTCAACCAAATTCCCCTGAAAAATAAATGTACTACTTTTAGTATATAGGCATGATTTAGTTTGGTTTTTGGACTTTAAGGTATATTTGAAGCACAACGTGTATCTGTGCCTTCACTAGATTTGTACTATGGACAATCTTGGTACTTCTCTTTCTTTTTCTTTTTCTTCTTCTTCCTTTTTTAAGTCATAGGTGATATGTTCCTTTACGGTTAATACAGGTCCTTCTAGATTTCACTTGAGGGTGTTAAATTAGGTAAAGATTAAATATATCTATATGGACCGCCACTTCCAGAGATAGATATACATAAAATATTTATGGCCCTACTGTTCCTGTGTATAGATGTATATGTATATATATGTAAATAGATGTGAATATATGTGTATTATTTTTCAGGGGAATTTGGTTGAATAATGTATCCTTATACACCCTAGTCCTGATGAGGCCCAATACCAGTGGGGCTGAAACGCATGGACATTAGGATTTGAGGACGCCCATGTGAATTTAAAGTTTTGTGTTAAAAATATGAAAGTACTAAATGCTTAGAGGTTGGAGTAATGTACCTCAGAGTACTTTCTTGTAGGGTGATCTTTTGTGGAAAGGAATGCCCTTTTTCTAGGAAAGTGAAAGCATCCTGACCTATTAATAGGGTAATAAGGAATAGAAGATATTATATGATTAGGCTTGAGTATTTTATTTTTTAATGTTTAAGAAAAAAATGATGTATTGTATATAAGAATATATGATTGTATATATGCATACATAGAGAAATCTAAAAAAATATATATATATATAAAAAGTTTTGTTTAAAAATCTTCAAGACTTTTGTTTGAACTGCTTTTTGTCCATGATTTAAATTGATAGCAAATTAATCAAGAGAGTGAATCTCGTTGGGAGGAATAATTTAGGTTTTCCTTCATTCTACTATTTAATATATATTTGTTCCAACGCATTGCTTGTATTCAATATCAGATATGCCAAGCAAGCGCTTGTTGCTTCTAAGTGATATTTTAAGGTTTATTCTTTAAAAATTCATATCTAAAGTTCTGCTTATTGGATTTTTGTGGTTTTGGTCTTGTTTTATTTATCAAATTAAGTGTGGAACGTTTTGTGTGGCATTGTCACTGTTTTACTGTTTGAAGTGTTGCACAAATACTGTACACATTTCCTCTAGCTTCAGCCTGACTGTTCTGTGCAAAGCTACAAGAGGGTGAGCACAGGTTAATTTAGAGTTTGCCTGCTTCTTACCCTGACTTGGATTGTGGTTGCTGATTTACTAGGGCGCATACCCAAGTCAACCTGCAACCCAATTCCTAACAGCGAGTTGATCATTTTACCTTGATTTTTAACTCACCAGATAGTCGTGATACCCTTGGCACCTATGATTTATTGCCTCTTAGTGCAAGAAAAATCACAGTTCCCTATGAAGAAGTATCCCTGGCCATTAATAGTAGTCAAAAAGGGAAAGCCGCAGGACCATATGAGGTACCAGTGGACATTTCTAAATACATAACTGAGTTGTGGGCTCCCATTTTAACAGTAGTTTTGAGTGTGACAGAGTCAGGGTATATTACTTCCACTTGGTCAGAGTCCATAATAGTACTGATATTTTAAAAAGGCAATAAGAGTGACCCAGAGTGCTACTGACCGACATCTGTTCTGGATTTTTCTGCTAAGATTATGGGAAGAGTCATCCTGGACAGGTTGGATTATGGGCTGAAGAGAATCCTGTACTTAGTGAATCACAGTATGAGTTCAGGAGAGGTATCGGTATAACAGTATCTGATTTTGAAACCTTCTCATAGGTAAATACACCAGGGCCAAGGTGAGTCACCTACATCTTTGTTTTATGAACTTGACCAGTGATTTTGATTTGTCCATACACAGACAATTATGGAAAACTATGCTTTGATGGACGTATCAGAGGATATAGGTTTGTTTTTAGCCCAAATGTACAGTAATCTCACTGCCTAAGTATGTTATGGACCAAACGGAGAATGTACACGCAGAAATAAGGTAACAAGGGGGGTAAAGCAGGTGAGCAGGTGTGTGCGCACCTCATTACTTATTTCCCTATATATTAATGGAGTGGAGATAGAGAGCTTCAGGTGCTACACCCAGATTCCCCCAGAAAAAGGTACTCAGTCTATTACAGTTTCATTATATGCAGAGGATGCAGTCCTGCTTTCTGGGATCGCAAATGAATTAAAACAACTTATTGATGGCTTTGCATCATATATGGAGAATAGAGACCTTTAGGTTAATTTAAAAAAGAGTTTCGCAATGATTAGTGAAAAGAGAGCACCCCGGACACCTTTACATCACATCAAAGCTGTACATTGGGGTGGTGTGTGGAGTTTTGATAAAACAGCTATTTTACAAACCCAAGACAATTATTTAATGCGGTGTTTGCTCGCTGGCCCAAAACCTACATCTACATACAATATACACAATGAATTAGGACAACCTTTATTGAGGATGTTTTATATTGTGAGCCTATTCTTTTATGGTACATTATATGGAGTAAGGCAGAGACCTCATTCACCAAAGCTATTATCATGATTTGTTTGTCCCTTGAAAATTTCCTACAAGTTCCATGGTTACAAAACACTTGACAGCTCTTAGTATGGCTAATGATCCTGTTTTACTTGAAAAAACAGATTCAATAACCCAGTTTTCAAAAAAGAATTGAAATTGTTGTTCGCTAGTACCAGAGATGATGTTAGTAGTTTGAAAGAATGAATACAACATCTGTCAGGTATTATTTACCTGTTTCAAATTAGAAGGTAAACAAAATTATTTATGGATTGTTTCAAATGCACGTCATCTTTTTATTTTGGCTCATCTTCAGCTTGGTACTATACACAATATGATTGCTTTTCCCAAAAGAGAACAGTGGGGTAAGGAATTGCCAAACTGCCTGTGCAATGGGAAGCCTAAACAAACAACTTTGCACTTTACTCTTTTTTGTTAATTTTATACGAATTTAAGGAAGCATTTTTTCAAACCATTAGTTATTAATAAGAACATTGTTTATTATAGAATGGCTTTTTATGTCTAAGTAAATTGAAAGATATGCAACTAAGCTCAGCTGCACTGTCTTTTGTTTTAGTGGCACTACAAAAAAGAAAGCAACTGAATCAGTTATAGTGTCTGGATGAAGATACTCTACCAACTACACTTGCAGTCTCAGGTTCATACAACCCCTGCCCTTTACTCCCATGGACGAAGAGTCTGCTGCTTGCTACTGGTACTGTGAGTAGGGGTGAGCGGTTTACTCAGCTCCGTTTGTCAGAGTTTGCAGAGTTTATGTCACTCTGCGCTCTGCTTGGAGTGTGGAGTTCAGCAAAAATTCTTCCAACCGCTGGCGGAGCAGAGTTTACCAACGTGCGCCCCACACTCCTACTGAAAAGGCCAACCAGCACTTCAAAATTTGGTAAGATGCAGTAGGATGTGATGGGGTGCCTCCATTTCTCCAATACTAGTTTACTGGAGGGGTGTGGCCGGCTGCTGAGAAAGATGGTCACTTCGTGTAGCGGCTCCGAGCCCCGTCCGGCAGATCGCTCTAAATCCAATACATTAATCCGCACTCAGAGTCCCTAAAATAAAGGCTCCATGACCTCACGGGGGTCGGTGTGCTGGGAGACCAAATAAACGGAAAATCTACGACCAAGAGTGAGAGTGGAGCATGGAGTCAGTGGTGGGCGTAGGCCTCCTGCATCCTGGGCTGAGCCTAGAGGTCTAGAGTGGCAGCACCGCGTGGCAGCAGCGCCTGCTGAAGAGGAGGGAGAAATTAAAGAAAAGCTTCACCCAGTGCGACGACCGCTGGAGACACCGCTGTGGCCTGTGAGACGGTGATGCCGCACCCAGGGTGGTGGAGGCAGTCAATCCCAGCACCTGAGGGCCCACATCGCAGCCCTGTAAGTGAGAAACTTCTAGTGGAGGAGGGGCGCGGATGTCCCAAATCGGATATCTCCCCTGCTTGCTCAATCTGGGAACAGGCTAGCACCGCGACCGACGAAGTGCTGGAAGACGCGAACGCATGTCCTGTCCGCTTTATAAACCGACGCTCTGGTGATGCGGTCAACCTCCTCTGGTGATGCCCTGACTCGGACGATCGGAGCCTGGCCGATCCGGCTGTAGAGGCTCCGGTGGTGAGTGAGCCCTCCTCGGCTTTGTCGGGGGAGGGCTGCGGCTGAGGTGGTGACCGGAGCTTGGAGGTGGCTGGCTTCTGAGATTTGGAGCTGCAGTGTTGTAAGATTATAGTGATCTGCACAAGGGGAGGAGAGGCTGAAGAAAGGACGCGCCCCGGACAATAGCGACTCGGTGCCGGGGGATGGAGGAAATATGCATAAATTGGAAACGAGGGATGCTTAGGGCACCCATTGGCCCGTACTGAAGGAGAGGAACCCGAGTCGGGGGACGGTGTAGACACCTCAAGGTGGTTTCCCTCTTGTGTTCATTGCAGTGGGACAAAAAACGGCTTAACAAACTCGACTAGTGGAATCCCTACACTCACCCGCCCCTTTTGCGGACTGGGAATCAGGCTGGGCACCTCATCCTTCCTGGGTAGCGAGGACTTTGCCATTCCAGGGATTCACAGTGGCGATGGAGGACTGAGGAGTGTCGATCCTGGGCCCAGCAGCTGGGGTTAAAAGGTGGGAGCAGATTGCAGAGAACACCAGGCCGCGTGGGCCAAACAGGGCAAGCAGCAGGCAGTGGTGGCTGTGGTACTCACCGGCCAACCCTGACACTTACAGTGAGGTCTGGCCTTCCACTGGACAAAGATCCACCAAACTGTGGTGGTTGTGACACTCCCCAGTCACGCACTGATCTCTCCTTACCCAGACCTGGAAAAAGAGAACCAAATATTAACCTGAAGTCGACGCAACAGTTACAATGGCCACTAAAGGCTACAAAAACAGCCATCAGACTAAATTGGACAAATACATGGTCTCGAAGGAGGCCCAAGCAACGAGTGAGACGGCTGTCCCTCTTCCCCCGCTGGCAGCGGACCCTCTGGTGGAAAACACACTCACACTTCAAGATGTAATGATGGCTATACAGGTAGTTTGCTCGTCTCTAGAACCCAAAATAGACACCATGAACATAGAGCTCACGCTTGTCAGAACAGACCTGCATAATTTTGGGGACAGAGTCAAAGAGATGGAAATGACCACAGCAACACTGAAAGAAGACACAACCTCTCTCAAGGCACAGGTCAGGTAACAGGAGACTGTGGGGGCAGATCTTGAGGCAAGCTTGGAGGACACAGAGGGATGCTCAAGATGAAACAACATCCACATACTTGGGGTCCCGGAGAGAGCAGAGGGCCTAGCGACGGACCTCTTTGCGGAAGACCTGAAACTTAAATCTTTGCAACCCCGCAGACCGTCCAAATTCTTCGCGGTGGAAAGGACGCACAGGGTACCAGACGTGGTATCATCATACAGACGGCAAGAAGCGCTCCTTCACTGAAACAAGACAACTCCACCATCACATTCTTTCCTGACTTTACCCTCAAGGTACAAAAGATGAGACGTTCTTTTCTGGAAGTCAAGAAAGCCTTGAGGGGAAAAGGGTATTAAATACTCCATGCTTTTGCCGGCCAGCCTGAGAATAGAATCGGAGGAGAAAACATGGTTCTTTGCCTCACAGGAGGAGGCCTGGGAGTGGCTAGAGGGCTGAAGGAGGGTACCGGGTGCCACCACAAGACACCAACATGACAGGTCGCATCGCAGAGAAGACAAGAGGAATGAGCAGCATGGGACACATGGTTGCAGTGGCCGGGAGGGCTCTCCCCGACCCGACATTACCTGAAATTAGACTGGTGAATCTGTGGAGAAACAACCCTATGGACTACTGTATACAACTTTATGTGGCTGGATCTTCTGGGCGGGGGAGAGGCAATGGCTGTTTCCCCCTTTAGAGTTATTTTTGTAGTTTACTAAGGGATGAAAGGGACTCTGCATAGTTGTGGCAGTGGCCAGTTTTGGGCCCGCATTGCAGGGAGGCAGGGAGGGGGGTTGATGTTGGGGTTTTGTGATTGGTTAGGTTATTCTTGCACCGAACAGTTGACACAGAGCTCTGACACAAACAATAAACAACAATATAAGATGCACGGATTCGATTGCCCACACCGCCCCATGCACCAATACGATACACTTGGGATGGACATAACAGATAAATCCCAGCTGTGTATATTGTCCTGGAATGTCAGTGGGCTGGGAGACAAAATCAAGCGAGGAATCGTGCTCCCGTACATAAGAAGCAAAAACCAAAGGAAATGATGGACGGAGTGTTGAACATTGCAAGCACTCACCTCCAGTCAACTGATCTGGGTTCAATCCATCACCGTTCTTTAGCCCACTCTGCCACCCCAGTTCAGACATGGCCATATGCAAATCAGTCTGACCCTGTGCCTCATGGGAACAGTCCAGCCCGAACTGCCAAGCCATGTCTTCCCTGGACCGGAAACAAGCTTCCTAGGACCGGTTTCTGGCATTTCAGCCGTCTTCAGCCAGGCTTGCTTGAATCCAGTGGCAACAAATGACCGTCTGTAATCACAGTTTTGTTTGTTCATTGTTAGCCAACCATGTATTGTATAACCACCTATCTCCTCTCCCTCAAAGTAAAGTGCGCTGTACAGCGTGATTTGATTCAGTTCAACACACCCGCCACGTGTGCAAACATGAGATGCAAGATGTAAATAATTAGGTGAGACATCTGAAGAAGAGCTAGTTTCATCCCCAAATGCATTGGAGCAGTTGCATATTATTATTACTGTAATTGTCCACCACGATAAAATGCAAGAAATGGTTGGATGATCATGAAAAAGTTAATAACTAACTCCCAGACACCAAAATGCCATTTATTGGAGGGTCATAAAAACAGATAAAGTTACAAAAAAAAATTCTGGTGTCACGTGGATCTGTCACTCTTCCAGCCAAAGCACTCCAATAAACTGCCCAGTATACTGATTATTCTGTTGAAGTGATTCATGTGTCCGCTGCCCTGTTGGGTTCTGCCCATAAGAGCTAAACATTCTTGCAATTGTTGGAAAATCGACAAATGCAAGCAAGGTTTGAACCAGGGACCTAAGAAGCCTCACAATTGTTGAATGTTTGCTATACTCAACTGCATAAAAAAGCAATATTTTTTTTATGCAAGAATATTTAACTGCAATGTTTGAAAATCCCTCATAACAAAAATGGACATTTCTGGCAAGGTGGGTGAGGAGTAGGGGTGGCCAAGCAATACTCTGCTCGCTTGCAGAACTCTGCAGAATTTGGCAACGTTTTTAGTAACTCTGCAGAATTCTAAGGTGTGAAACTCCGCAAGCTCTGCCCAGACCTAGCTGTGACCATGTAAGAGGTGTATATTGTTTGTAAGTAGCCCTTGGTGCTTTTAGTGTCACTGACCTTGTGTAAGTGAAGTCCTGCTTATCCTTTGGGGCTTTATTGAGCTGACCGATGAGTGACGGAAAGAGACTTGAACCCAAATGCTGCATTGAAAACCCTTCAAATGTCTAATGTCTACCTGTTGGACTTGGCCCGCCAAAGCCAGGCAGAAACCACCACTCTAGTCAGGGCTGGGGAGTTACACGCCAAAGATAACCCCTGCTCACCCCCTTGGTAGCTTGGCACGAGCAGACAGGCTTATCCCTGAGGCGATGTGTAAAGCGTTTGCGCGCGCACCCAGCAACAACACCCAAGGCCCACCACAAAGGAAACTCCACACAAGGTATTATATAAAAATAACCTTTGTATTATACACAACACATTAGATAAAAACACACACTTTACAATGTGCCAACAGGCACGGGCAGAATTTACAAGGGATTATATATACAGGGGACAGGGCCACATGGACCGCTGTCCGGAATTAGCACTCTTAGAACATAGCACTTGGAACATAGGAAATAAAATTACTGTTGCACAAAATTACACCTAGCACACAACCAGTCACTACTGGTATCAGGTAAGTACCACCTACGCAACCCTAACCACCTTAGGAAAATATTGCGCAGGGAATCAGGACCTCACTAGCACCACCTGTACTAGGGAGAAAACAACCACCTAAGTATCAATATACCTGTAGGGGTCTAAGCACATAAACACATGATGCATAACATTCAGAGGTGTAGGGAAGGAAAACACATGATGCCTAAAATACATTCAGCGGTGTAAGGACCGGTACAATGGCGCAAAAACTCACATTAGCCACTATCTGTGGCAGTCCCTATGCCAACTGGCCCTGAAGGGGCAAGGACGCCCTGCGTCCAGGGAGTCAGGGCAAGACTGCGCAAGCCAAAGCGCAAGTAGCACTGGGCACAACCTAAACGTTGCAGTTGCCCACTAAGTGCTGGGCAACTGGAGAGATGCTGTGGCACACGTTGGAGCCTCCCAGGGCTCTGAACAACTGAAATGCCCCCTAGAGCCTCGCAGGCTCTAAATAATAATATGCCCCTTCGTTGGAGCCTCTGGGGCTCGAGAACCATGCGCCTCTTTGGAGCCTCGTGGGCTCTGAAAATGAATATGCCCCTTGGAGCCTCGTGGGCTCGAGAAATAACTGGGGGGCAACGTTGGAGCGGCCCGCTGCCTTCCGGGGCGGCTCTACTCCGTGACACAAATGCCCCTCTAGGCTGGAGCCACGTAGACTCTGGAGATCGCCTAGATCCTCCACGCCGCTGCCCACTGTCAGGTGGGGCAGCGGAAATGTGCACTGCGTGCTCGAGACGGGCACCGAAACTGTGCCCCGACACCGTTGGGGAAATGCCCCCTACCTGAGCCTCTCTAGGCTCGAGAAGCACCGCTCCCCCCCAGGCCAGAGCCCCACTCACCGGGCCTTGTCGGGGGGAGTCTCTCTTTAGCTGGCCGTCCTTCGGGGTCGAGGGAGCGCGGGGTAGGCTCCCGCCCGCTCCCGCTGGCACCTCCTTTCGGCGGCGTTCCTCTTCCTGGCGCGGGGCTTCCCTCCGTCACACGGGAGCCCTGCGCCGCGTCGAGATGCTGGCGCCACTTCCTTTCCGGCTGCAGGCTCCGCCCCCGTCACGGGCAGGAGCGCCTGACTTCCGGATCAGTCGAACGGGGCCGCAGCGGTGATTATCCCGGCAGTCAGAGGGGTAGGCTCCCTCGCGATAGGCAATATACGGCGGGGTGGGCACCCGCCGTAGGAAAATAATTAAATAAGCGGGGTAGGCACCCGCAAGTACACGGCAACGACAGCGGGGTGGGCTCCCGCTGTAAAAATAATGAATTAAGCGGGGCAAATGCCGGGTGGGCACCGGCCTCCAGAAATACAGCGCTCCTAGCGCTACTGCCAACAATGAAAGCGCCCTAGAAGCGCTGGGGGTCCAAATAAAGCGCTCCTAGCGCTATAAGCCAAGGAAAAGCGCTCCCAGCGCTTAGGCATACAAAAAAAGCACCACAAAGTCCAGCAGAGTTCTTCCCTGCATGCAGCAGGGCAGGGGTGGGGGGGGGGCAAGGCTGGACCCAGAGCCAGCTCACTGGGCCTCCAGGCAGGGAGGTAGTCCAGGTGGCGGTCCTCTGGTCCAGCAGCAGCAGCCCCCCTCAGGTAAGATCCTGGCAGAGAACAATTTCTGTGGGGACACAGCCCCATTTTTATACAGTCCAACCCTTTGTTCTGGGTTCAGGGTGAGGGGGAAAACCAGTCGCAGCTGGTTGGGGAGCACCCTTGATGTGCTCAGCCCCTCACTCTATTCACTGTCAGGGCTAGGGTCGTCAGTCGCACCACAGGGGGCGGGGCCAGCATTGTGTTTGGAAAACCCTGTCCTATTCAGGACTCAGGTGGACTCCTCCCACCCATCTAGCTGCTGATCTCCCCATTCACCACTGGGTGACTCATCCTGATACTGGGGAATCCCTAGCCCGTCACATGACATGACCAGCCAATCACGCGACAGACACACTGCACACAGAAGTGCCCACTTCTAGAAGTGGCACTTCCACACTAGGTACATGCACGCCGCACACATCATCGCGCAGCATTCACTCCCACGAGTCCGCACATACCAAACTCGGGCCTGCACACCCCACGCATCAGGAACTACTAGGGACACATACATTCCCCATGCATTCCTATGGGAGGGCAGGCCTATCTCACCACATGCACTCAGAGCACGCACGCACTTTACCCTGGGACACAGGGAAAGTGCGCAGAAACCAAAAAAAATTACCACACCAAGTCACCAATAAAAAGCCAAAAAGTCCAGGGGTGAACCTGCCAGAAGGGCCAAGTCCAACACAACCCCCTTCCAGCCAAAACGCAGGGCAGACCAATCACCACCGTGATGGACTTCCCTGCTTGGGGCGATAGAACACGGACGCGGGCCCGCAACTGCATGGACACCCTCCGGTTCTACGCCACGGTGAACCCATGGAATTCTTTTTAACACCACTGTCTGGACCAACTGGGCTACCCCACTGGTACTCCCAAGCTGTCCGCGGCCAAGACCAGGCCCTAGGCCACCCAGGTGCCACTGGTCTTTGCCTAACCACAGAGTGGGGGGTAGTAACCCCTGGCACATAGCGGCCATTCTCCACTCTTCCTCTCTGAAAGACAGGACTAGACTGCCACTGGTTCTCCAGCCTAGGGTCTACACCCTCAGGCGGACCAGGAGTCTCAGGGAAAGCTCTCCTCCCCCTACCTCTTCTCCTAGGGTTCCTCCTCCTCTGGCGAGGGGTACACCTAGAACGCCATTCCAACCCAGGGTTTAACCCCTCAGGTTGTACCGGGGGCAGAGGTGGGCTCTCCCACCCTCTGCACCCCCTTCCAGAGCCCTGCTCCCTACCAACTGGGGCGGTACCTCTGGAAGAAGAACTGGTCGGGACGCTGGTTACAGACGTCCCACCCTTCAGGTCAGGCTGATCCCAAACCTGGCCTTCCAACCTCCGGCCTAGAACCTTTGGTGGAATAATTGCCTGGCACTCCAGGACTTCTGGGGATTCCCACTCCATCCCCCTGAGGCTATCAAAGGACACATACGTCAAGCGACTGTCTGTCTGGCGCTGATCTCCCGTCCCCTGTCCACCTGACAGTGCGCGGAGATCCCCCAGAACAGAAGTGGTGCCACCCTGGTCACTACACGGGATCCTAGCCCAACTGGGTAGTCCCTGACCCACAGGCTCTTCCACTGGGAAACTCATCCCCCAATCACTCCTCACACTGGACTCCTGTACCCTCCCTACCGGAGCGGTACTGCCAGACTCTAGAACCACAGGAGCCCTGGTTACAGGTGCTCCAGGTCCTCTACTCACCAGGAGATCTCCCTCAAATGGGCTAACAGGACAGCCTAGGTCCCCAACTTGGTGTTCCCTCATGGAACCATCCAAGTCCTGAGGCAGGGTTTCGTACGTCAGGGGACCCTCGGCCACCCTCTCACTCCTGCTCCACTGAGCCAGGCAGTGAGCCCCTACACCCTCCTCGCTATCCTGGGACCTAGCTGGGCTACACTGAGCCTCTTCCACCACGCTGGGCTGGAAGATACCTGACCCACTACTTTTGGAGTCACTCCCTAATGACTCTAGAGAACCTCTAGCCCTTTCCCAGCGCTCTGCTTCATCTCCAAGCTCAAATGGGGCAGACACCCCACACCCCAACAGGTGTTGGCGCAACCCCGGTGCACAATAATTGAGCAGGTGTTCTCTGAGAATCAGATCACACAGTTTATCATAATCAGATTCTGTGGGAACTCTTATCCAATCAAACAGTGCATCCTCACATTCATCCACAAACTCCTCCCAAGACTGGTGAGACAGTTTCCTACTGCCCCTGAATTTCAACCTTAACTCCTCCTCCTGGGGAACAGGTACCAGACTGGGGGAACTGGGACTGGGATTTCCTACACTGGAATCTACATCGCTACTACCACTGGACTCAACCCTCCCTGGGGAGCCCAGAAAATTAAAACTGCGCGCAGGGGATAGTCTACCCTCCAGAGCTACTTTGCCTCTGGTGGAGGCCCTCTCAGCCTCCTCTACCCTCTCCCGCGCCAAGACCCTCCCCTCGGACTGGTAAGGCAGTTTCTACCACCCCTGATTCCTCAACCTGACCACCACGTGACACAGGTACCAACTCTGGGCGCAGGGCGGGGGACAAATGTACAGGACACTATTACGCTGCCACCACTGGATCCCACCCTCTGGTGAATCCAGAAACACAATGCACTAAGGGGGATGACCTACCCTCCCGAGCTAGGGACACCTAACTCACAGTGCACAAAAACACATTTCCAAAGAAATGACAATTAAAAACAATTTTAAAACAATAATCCCTATACCATGTGATTTATCTAAATGCAGAGTTTTGTAGTGCGGCCTGTTGCTGCTGCGGTACAGCGCAAACGCAAGTCCAAATCCCACCGCTGCCACCAATGTTAGAAATGGGATTTCTGGTTGGCTAGGGCTTGCGCCAAAGCCAGGCAGAAACCACCACTCTAGTCAGGGCTGGGGAGTTACACGCCAAAGATAACCCCTGCTCACCCCCTTGGTAGCTTGGCACGAGCAGACAGGCTTATCCCTGAGGCGATGTGTAAAGCGTTTGTGCGCGCACCCAGCAACAACACCCAAGGCCCACCACAAAGGAAACTCCACACAAGGTATTATATAAAAATAACCTTTGTATTATACACAACACATTAGATAAAAACACACACTTTACAATGTGCCAACAGGCACGGGCAGAATTTACAAGGGATTATATATACAGGGGACAGGGCCACATGGACCGCTGTCCGGAATTAGCACTCTTAGAACATAGCACTTGGAACATAGGAAATAAAATTACTGTTGCACAAAATTACACCTAGCACACAACCAGTCACTACTGGTATCAGGTAAGTACCACCTACGCAACCCTAACCACCTTAGGAAAATATTGCGCAGGGAATCAGGACCTCACTAGCACCACCTGTACTAGGGAGAAAACAACCACCTAAGTATCAATATACCTGTAGGGGTCTAAGCACATAAACACATGATGCATAACATTCAGAGGTGTAGGGAAGGAAAACACATGATGCCTAAAATACATTCAGCGGTGTAAGGACCGGTACAATGGCGCAAAAACTCACATTAGCCACTATCTGTGGCAGTCCCTATGCCAACTGGCCCTGAAGGGGCAAGGACGCCCTGCGTCCAGGAAGTCAGGGCAAGACTGCGCAAGCCAAAGCGCAAGTAGCACTGGGCACAACCTAAACGTTGCAGTTGCCCACTAAGTGCTGGGCAACTGGAGAGATGCTGTGGCACACGTTGGAGCCTCCCAGGGCTCTGAACAACTGAAATGCCCCCTAGAGCCTCGCAGGCTCTAAATAATAATATGCCCCTTCGTTGGAGCCTCTGGGGCTCGAGAACCATGCGCCTCTTTGGAGCCTCGTGGGCTCTGAAAATGAATATGCCCCTTGGAGCCTCGTGGGCTCGAGAAATAACTGGGGGGCAACGTTGGAGCGGCCCGCTGCCTTCCGGGGCCGCTCTACTCCGTGACACAAATGCCCCTCTAGGCTGGAGCCACGTAGACTCTGGAGATCGCCTAGATCCTCCACGCCGCTGCCCACTGTCAGGTGGGGCAGCGGAAATGTGCACTGCGTGCTCGAGACGGGCACCGAAACTGTGCCCCGACACCGTTGGGGAAATGCCCCCTACCTGAGCCTCTCTAGGCTCGAGAAGCACCGCTCCCCCCCAGGCCAGAGCCCCACTCACCGGGCCTCGTCGGGGGGAGTCTCTCTTTAGCTGGCCGTCCTTCGGGGTCGAGGGAGCGCGGGGTAGGCTCCCGCCCGCTCCCGCTGGCACCTCCTTTCGGCGGCGTTCCTCTTCCTGGCGCGGGGCTTCCCTCCGTCACACGGGAGCCCTGCGCCGCGTCGAGATGCTGGCGCCACTTCCTTTCCGGCTGCAGGCTCCGCCCCCGTCACGGGCAGGAGCGCCTGACTTCCGGATCAGTCGAACGGGGCCGCAGCGGTGATTATCCCGGCAGTCAGAGGGGTAGGCTCCCTCGCGATAGGCAATATACGGCGGGGTGGGCACCCGCCGTAGGAAAATAATTAAATAAGCGGGGTAGGCACCCGCAAGTACACGGCAACGACAGCGGGGTGGGCTCCCGCTGTAAAAATAATGAATTAAGCGGGGCAAATGCCGGGTGGGCACCGGCCTCCAGAAATACAGCGCTCCTAGCGCTACTGCCAACAATGAAAGCGCCCTAGAAGCGCTGGGGGTCCAAATAAAGCGCTCCTAGCGCTATAAGCCAAGGAAAAGCGCTCCCAGCGCTTAGGCATACAAAAAAAGCACCACAAAGTCCAGCAGAGTTCTTCCCTGCATGCAGCAGGGCAGGGGTGGGGGGGGGGCAAGGCTGGACCCAGAGCCAGCTCACTGGGCCTCCAGGCAGGGAGGTAGTCCAGGTGGCGGTCCTCTGGTCCAGCAGCAGCAGCCCCCCTCAGGTAAGATCCTGGCAGAGAACAATTTCTGTGGGGACACAGCCCCATTTTTATACAGTCCAACCCTTTGTTCTGGGTTCAGGGTGAGGGGGAAAACCAGTCGCAGCTGGTTGGGGAGCACCCTTGATGTGCTCAGCCCCTCACTCTATTCACTGGCAGGGCTAGGGTCGTCAGTCGCACCACAGGGGGCGGGGCCAGCATTGTGTTTGGAAAACCCTGTCCTATTCAGGACTCAGGTGGACTCCTCCCACCCATCTAGCTGCTGATCTCCCCATTCACCACTGGGTGACTCATCCTGATACTGGGGAATCCCTAGCCCGTCACATGACATGACCAGCCAATCACGCGACAGACACACTGCACACAGAAGTGCCCACTTCTAGAAGTGGCACTTCCACACTAGGTACATGCACGCCGCACACATCATCGCGCAGCATTCACTCCCACGAGTCCGCACATACCAAACTCGGGCCTGCACACCCCACGCATCAGGAACTACTAGGGACACATACATTCCCCATGCATTCCTATGGGAGGGCAGGCCTATCTCACCACATGCACTCAGAGCACGCACGCACTTTACCCTGGGACAGATGGGAAAGTGCGCAGAAACCAAAAAAAATTACCACACCAAGTCACCAATAAAAAGCCAAAAAGTCCAGGGGTGAACCTGCCAGAAGGGCCAAGTCCAACACTACCAACTAATCAGTGCCATATGAAGAGTGAAATTGGCTTCCACCTGAACTTCCAAAAATTCTTAAATGTTTTTTGCAAGTTTTGGAGGTATTCAACAACCTCTCGCAGGGGACTGCAACAGCATTGGGTCAGTGTCTCAAACCTTCAAGATCAGTTAAATGCATCTTAAGGTCTACAAGCTCCCTGCATGAACTGCCAAATCAAACAACAGAGTCCTAAGAACCAGCAAGGATTGGTACTGCCTTACTGCCCTCATCAACTCTCTTTCTAGTGCATTTCTACAGCATAAAACCAAATTTTACACACTGCACAACAGCTTCCAGTACTGAGTTGAAGTGACGACTTAAATAAGCTACTCAAATTCTTCACAGATGTTGTATTGATATACCATCATTCCGCTCAAGCAGCTCACCACAAACAATTTCTGATTCAAAGCAGGTTCAACAACAGTTCAAGGCTGCTGTTTATTTATAAAGTTTTGTATAGCGCGAATGTGACCCTTACGGGTATCAGAGTCCTTTTCAATTTTGGGTAAGAGGGATACAGTATTGGGAGGCAAAATAATCGTTATATAATTATGCAAGACGCGTGCAGGACTCCTGTAAGTATCGGAACTCATCACATAAGGGTACAGTAATGAGTGAGGAACATTCGAACATATGTATGTACAATGCATGTTAACAATGTTGTTCTTAGGTATATAACCATGTTACAAGTCAATCAAGCTGAGCGAAGAGAGGGCAGTAATAGAGTCTAGTAGCCACGGCCTATTCAGGCAGGAACTTGAGCATTAGGATTTTTTTCACTTCCTTTTTGAAGGAAGCAGTGGAGGAGATTGTGGATTTCCGGAGGAAGAGAGTTCCAAAACTTTGGAGCAATGCCAGAGAAGGCCCTTTTTCTCGATCTCTTTTTGTGGAAAATATGCGGTTTCAGGAGTATTGTACTTGCACTTTGTGACGCTCTGCAGCCCCCTGATAGTTCTAGTTTTTGAGCCAGATAGATGGGGGTCTTGAAACGAAGGGTTTTGTGCGCCATACAGACAATCTTTAACTGAATTCTGGCCTCGTAGGGTAACCAGTTTACGGATTTTAGGGCTGGGGATATGTGTTCTTTTCTTTTTGTCCCAGTAATCCGTCTAGCTGCAGAATTAAGGGGGGCCCTTAGTGGGGCAAGGCTCTGTTTGGGGAGCCACATAGCGTGGAACTACCGTAGTCTAGTCTTGGCAGAACTAGAGCTTGTACCGCCAATTTGAAGTCTTTCTGTGGAAGGAATGGTTTGAGAATCCTTTGTAAACTCAACTGATGTTTAGCTCCCTTGGTTGTATTGCTGATGTGGTTCTTTATATTCAAGTGCATGTCAAGCGTGATTCCGAGGGATTTAGCTGAATCAATAATGTGGGGGGAGTAGTTGAAGGCTGTTTGCTGGTTTTATTATCTGGGTACTCTTTTGTCTGCTTAAAGACCACTTGGGGTGCATTGCTCTTCATTGGTCAATGGTAATTTTTAAGGATTAATAACTCTTGATCAACTATTCAGTTTTGGTTGGTTCTGGTACTTTAAATATATATTTATCTTTTAGCTAAAAGTGCTTTGGGCATATAACTTCATAACTGTCACATTCACACTACATATACTGTTCTATCTAGCAATGTTTTAGTGATCAAGCTGTGCTAGTGAAGAAGAGCCAGGGATCTCATCAGAGAACCCATGTTAACCTTTGTGAATCGGTGTAAGTGTGCATCATAAGCGTCCTCATACTAAGTACTAACACTACGAAAATCCATTCTACCAATCCATTCTGCAACTGGTGCCAAATCAGGGTTTCCCACTTTTTCGCCTTCCACCCCTTACAGAGATATAAATTACTCTCCAAATGGTACCTAGATAAGAGTCTGGATAGCCAATGGTGATAGGTAGTAGGGTCCACACTGAGCCAGGTCATGGCTATGCATATTCAACCCACTGCCATAGCCACAAAAAATAACACATAATTTCTCCCTGCCCTTTATGATTCGCTCATCAATGCCAAACAACATCATCTGAGGTGTTATCGAGACCTGTATGTTTAGAACTGATCTCAAATACTGACTGATTCCTATCTTAAGAGCCCCTTCACCTTTAAACATTTACAGAACATATGCGCTACGTCTGCTTCTTAGCTACCACACTGGGGGTATCTAGACTGAGGTCTTTGGCCCACCTAGAAATTTTGGTTGGCATATAGTACAAATTGAATAATATTTTATAGTGCTGACTGTTCAAGGCCACAGATAATAGGATTGTGTGCCCCACTTTGAGCGATATCTAATAACATGTCCTTTCGAGGGCAAATTTCCAGTCACAATTTCCCACCTGCTTATCGAGATCATCTGGCATTAAATCAATTAAAGCTTTATAAATCTGCCTGATCTACCCCGCACAGTTTGGCCCAGCAAATCCAAAAGCAGAACCCGCTCTAGAGTCAATTCTTCCTTATTTTGAACAAAAGTCCCTTATATGCAAATACTTTAAAAAGGTCTAATTTGGCAGCCCCAGTTTTGTTTGTAGTTTCTCATGAAAATACATTTGATCCTGATTAAATAGATCATCTAGTCTCCCAACTCCTGCTTTTTCCCAGGAGAGGAAGCTTTTATCATGAAATACAGTTGGAAAAAATGGATGGAAGCCAGAGAGGCTTTAACTGCATCCAGATTTTATTAGCAGCATTATACACCTTGAAATTAATTTTCTTAAAGTAGCTTGGCTCGAAATTCCTTAAAAAACAAGCTTTAGTTTCGGCTCCCAATAACAATTCATAAATAGAAAGTGGTACTACGAGCCCCAAATTTATGCTCTGCCATCCGGTTATTAAGACTGCTATATAATGTAATATTGCTGCCCAGTAATGGTACCTAAAGTTAGGCACAGTCAAGCCACCTCTAAACCTAGAGAGCATCAAATATTTTAGAGCTCTGCTCGTCCTTTTATACTCCCATACAAAACTACTATAGATCACCTACATTTTTTAAACCATTGCTGCTCTATTATTTTGAGGGGGATCCCCCTGAGAAGATAAAAAACCTTCGGCAGTAGCAGCATTTTAACCACATTACTCTGACTTATCAATGTGATATGCATGTTATCAATCTGCATCAGATCTCTCCTGCTTTTAGTCAACATAGGAGAGAAATCCAATTCCACAATAACTTTCTACTCTAGCCGTTGATCACACCCAGATATGTTCCACTATCAACTCTGCACTAATCTCCCATTTGAATTCCGTTGTTGCATATTAATTGGGTCTTACTCTTATTCAGGTGATACCCAGCTATTTTGCCATTTTGTTTGCCTCATTTCTACCTCCCTTAAGGCACCCGCTGGGTCAGGTGTTATTATTGCAATGTTGTTAGCATACAATATCTTGGTTTTTATTCCATTCAACACAACAACACTAATTAAGCCATTCTCCTCGAGCCTGCTCAACAGAGGGTCAATATATAAGACAAATAAGAAGGGTGAACATGGGCATCCCTGCTTTGCCCCTTCATAATCCGAAACATATCCGATTCTATTATTTTCAATCTTGCCATTGGTTTGTGATATGATGCCTGAATAGCTGCGATGAAACCGTGGCCTTTCCCTGTCCTCTTAAGTACTGCCCCAGATAATCCCAGGCAACCCAGTTAAAAGCTTTCTCGGTGTCAAGCAGGATCATAGCCATTGGGGCCTCTACTTCTCCAGCTGGGTCAAACAGGGTGAAGGCCCATCTAACATGACTGTTGGTCCCTCTGCTCAGAATGAACCCATGTAGCCGGTGGGAAAGGCCATTTTGGCTATGGCCCAATCATTTCTGAATATCTTTGAATAAATCTTCATGTCACTGGTAATCAGTGAATTTGGCATGCATGAGTCTGAGGTCAATGCAGAATTCCCCTTCTTCATAAATAACACAATGTTAGTCGCTGTCCAGGAGGCTGGGGCTGAGGTCCCTCACTGAGCTTTGAGAAAAGTATTAGCCATCTCCCCCACCAATACTGAATAAGAAACATTATATCAGCGGTATCTTATCTGCTCCTGTAGTCATGCCCATTGCTGGAGAGCAGAGTGCTAATTAAATTTCCTCCAAGGTAATAAAAGCATCCAAAGCTGCCTGTCCCTCGGCATCTAACTCCCCTCTTTTTATTGTATACCGATACTGCTCGACATTGTTAGTATTAATAAAATTGATGCCAATGTTTGTAATGATACATTCAAATTTAAGAACGAAATCGTATCTCTATTATCAAATTCACCCGTCATCAACCCCGACTCAGAAATACGTGGTCAGGCATGCACTGATACCTAGGCCTGTGGTTACTGATTGACAGAATCACAGGTGGGGTGGTGGCGTGGCATGTAGTTGGCAGACAAATGCGTGAACAGGAAACTCAGGTCAATCCCTCAGATAAGCGCAGTGACACCACAATGGTCCAGAGAGATTGGCCCCAGCAAAGCACATATGGCTGGAGGGGTGTGTGTATTCCCAAAAGCACCATAAAGTCAGATGCCACATGATGTTAGGAACACACCAATCAGGACACAGCACACACAGTACATGCAGTCATCACACGCTCCTCATGCCGGAAATCTGGATATGTTACCGACTGGCCCAAATTGTGTCCATGCAAGGTCGAGGCCTAACTGCATTTATCAGGGGCCCTATTTATGACTCCAAAGACAAGGCCCTCATTTTTCTACCAAAAAAGGATCAGCTGAAGTATTTTACGATACACAAAGAAATGTATAAAACCTTGTTCAGATTGATTGCACTTTGAAATAGTCCTCAGATCTCCTTCTATAACTGTGCTCCCTGCTGAAAACTTCAAATTAAACCAACTGCTCCTGTTTTGCCAAACACTTCTTGTCTTTTTGTTTTTTCAAGGTAAATTCATATTCAAATAACCACATCGACAGAGGAAAAAAGCTGATCACCCTGAGAGAGAGTTTCAGAGTATTCCTTTAATACGCCTACAATATCTTCTGGAGCAATAACCACCTGCTATTCCTTATCCATTATAGCACAAATACTGCTAAATACCACTTTCATTGTATTCATAGCTCTTCGCCCTCTGTGCTTCATATTTCTCTGCATTTGATACTAGCTTTGGCCACAGAGATCTTTTGAAGGATCCACCAATCTTCCTGCCATTCTGTTATTGCTTTAACAAGCAAAGCTTCGAATTCACTTAATTCCTTATACTGAACCCTCACTTTATGAGCCTGTGTCCTCTGTGTGTAAAGGCTGAAGCATAAGGTCTCCCTTTAATCCCAGCTTTCAATGAATTGCAGACTACACCTCCTGGTGCTCTCCCTCTATTTCTTTCCATGAAATCTAACAACTAATTATTATTGTGTGCAATATATTCTGGGTTAAAGAGCAGCCTCTTATCAAGGGACCATGTTTGAGCCTACGCTGCAGTAACCGCTAACTGCCATTAAATTATGTGAGTGTTATGATCCAAGAATATCATAGGATGCCTCTCATTGCAAACCTCCTTTGCTAACCCAGCAGAAACAGGAAAACAATCCAGTCAATCAAATTTCTTGTGGGGGTATGAAAAATAGGTATAGCTTGGGTCCGGTGCCTTTAGCTTAGCCCAAACATCCATAAGTCAGTGATCCCTTTTGAGCTGTTTGACCAGGCTATAAGCTCTGAGTTTCCGGCACACATATCTTCCAGATCATGATAAGCTCTGACTGATGTCTATGTGGATATTGAAATCCCCACACAAAAGGGACAGGTAGGCAACAAAGCCAGCTCCACATCCAAAAAATCCATAACTAACTGCTCCTCCAGGTTAGAGCCATAAATAGAAACAAATAGTAAAAAATGACCCACCAACCTGACATTCTGCCAATACTCAGCTTCCTAATTTGTTCAAGATTATGGGGTTAGCACACAGACATTCCTACCAGTGCTTAATTTGAGCCTGTGGTTTCCGGTGCACAGCACTAGCACTTAATTGTCAGCTCTAGCTCTTATGACAGTCAACCACATAGTGGCACTGTCTGTCTAATTTTGAGGTGAGCACAACAACAGTGTTTAATAAGTAAATATACATTTAAAAAAAATTATAATTGCTACTCACACAATTATTATAGCTTTGAGTGGCTTGGAATAGTCTGAATTGTCACACTTGTAGGAGTGTGATGGTTAGTAGTTGTGTTGGTACTATCATTGGCATCACCGGAAAGGGATAGGGATGGTGCAGGCTGAAGTGGACTCCTCAGAAGGGTGCCACATTTTTTACAAATTAAACACTGATTCCTATGTGCTAAAATTGCCAGACCCTGCATTGTAGTTCCCTGCGAAGTGCAGACCAGCATCACATAAATAAGGTTTCCACCAAATCCCTCCTTGCACCCTCTATATGTGCCTCTTGCAGACAAATGTCTTCTACGACATTTCTCACCCCCCGGCCACTTTAGCACTCTTCGACTTATCGTTTAAACCACAGACATTGGCCGTACAAATGCGTAGTTTCCTTATTTGTGCCATTCAAATATATAGATGATTTCATTGGTAAACAGACAGAATATCGAGTTGTTTATTTCGACTTGCACTAATATCGAGTGCAAAATATCGTGAAACAAAAAATCGACTGTCAGAATATCGTGGTCAAGAATATCGATTCTAAGGTAAGTAATATCGTTTTCAACATTAGCGAAATCATTAATATCATTTGCAAAAATATAGTCGTTAAAAATATTGTTGGTTTAGTTAGTGTTATGTATTTTAGTATGTATTTTAAATGTATGTGTTGTTTTTTTAATGTGTGTTATATTTTTAGAAGTTAATAATATTTTTTAAGTAAATTTAGCGTTTTAGTTCCGTAGCGGGTTGTGGGTTTATAGGGTAATAGGGTGGGAAGTAATTTAATTATAATTTTTTAATTTTTTTATTTATTAATCAATATTTATGTATTTAATATTTTATATTCTTATTTGTGGTAATTAATTTATTATTAGTTATTTATTAATTGGTTGTAAGTTATTAATAATTAATTGGTAATTATGTTAATTGTGTCATTTTTTTAGGAGCGGGTTGTGGGTTAATAGGGGAGTAGGGTGGAAGTAATTTAATTATGATGAATTAATTCATTTTTTAAATTAATTATTATTTATGTATTGAATATTTTATATTGTTAATTGTGGAAATTAATGTATTATTAAGTATTTAATAATTGGTATCAATAATTATTAATGTATTGTTAATTAGGTTAATTGTGTCATTTTTTTAGGAGCAGGTTGTGCGTTAATAGGGGAGTAGGGTGGGATGTAATTTAATTTTATTATATTTTTTATATATTTTTTATTTAATGTTATTTTATAGTGTTAATTGTGTGAATTAATTTATTAATAATTGTTTTCAATTTGCTTAATTGTTATTAATTAATTAATTGTTAATAATTATGTTAATTGTGTCATGATTTACGACATTGGTGGTGTCATTTGTAGGGGAATATTGTGGGAGCTAAAATATTTTTTATTAATTAATTATTTGTTAAATAAGGCTAATTAATTCATTAAATATTAAATATGCTAATTGTAGAATAATTAATATGTGTGAGTTGTGGGGATTATAGTTGTAAATGTTGGGTAGAAATTTTTAAACAATTAACTAATTGTTTGCTGGTAATTGTTAGTTATCTATTATTGTAAAATTAGTTATGGAAATTGTGTAAATAATTTTGTGTGTGTGTTTTGGTGTTTATTGGGGTAGAGGGTGGAAAGTAATTTGGTTTAAATAAATTATTCACCAGTTGATCATTAATATCCATTCATTAATTGATAAATATTTTTGGAAATTGTTTTTATTTTGTTTGGGGATTTAGGATCAATAGCTGTTATATTTGGTTTTATCCCTTTGCTATCCAACACTTTCCCTACTGTTGCACTTGCCGGAGTGGGAATAGTCAAATTTTCCCCTCCGCTATCCAACACTTTCCCTAATCTTCCACTCCCTGAAGTGGGAATAGTAATTTTATCTCCTCCGCTATCCAACAGTTTCCCTACTGTTGCCCTCGCTGGGGTGGGAATAGTAAATTATTCCACTCCTCTATTCAACACTTTCCCTACTGTTGCACTTGCTGGAGTGGGAATAGTAAATTATTCCCCTCGGCTATCCAACACTTTCCCTACGGTTGTAGTCCCTGGAGTAGGAATAGTAATTTTTACCCCTACGCTATCCAGCACTTTCCCTACTGTTGCTATCCCTGGAGTGGGAATAGTAATTTTTATCCCCTCCGCTATCCAGCACTTACGCTACTGTTGCACTCCCTGGAGTGGGAATAGTAATTTTTACCCCTTCGCTATCCAGCACTTTCCCTACTGTTGCACTCCCTGGAGTGGGAATAGTAATTTTTACCCCTCTGCTATCCAACACTTCCCCAACTGTTGTACTCTCTGGAGTGGGAATAGTTAATTATTCCCCTCCGCTATCCAACACTTTCTCAACTGTTGTACTTGCTGGAGTGGGAATAGTAAATTATTCCCCTCCGCTATCCAACACTTTCCCTACTGTTGCACTCCGTGGAGTGGGAATAGTAATTTTATCCCCTCCTCTTTCCAACATTTTTCCTATTGTTGCACTTAATGTAGTGCAAAATGCATATTTTAATTTATTATTTATATATTATATTTGAATTTTTATGTTACGGGTGTAAGTATATATCAAACTATATATCTATCTATCTATCTATCTATCTATCTATCTATCTATCTATCTATCTATATATATATATATATATATATATATAGAGAGAGAGAGAGAGAATGCTGGAAATACTTATAAAATATGCTTGGCTGGACCGAGAGGGGATCTTGGAGGAAATTAAAGAATTAATGGATGACCTAAAGAAGAGTATGGATAAAGAAATTGTAGAAAAAGCTTTAGTCAATATCAAAGAGAGGTTGGTCAAACACGAAGACGACATAAAAGCACGCAAAGAGAGAAAGCTCAATCGAGACTATGCTGATTATGATACTGGACGCATCCTTACGTTCAGTCACAAATATGACCATCTATACAAACAAGGTGAATGTGAATCTGAGAAGGTTGTCATCTCAAAGGACACACCGGATAATGAAGGGGCTATGACTAGCGAAAGTGAATCTGATGTGTCTGTACGAAGTGAGACCCCCGTAGGGCAGAATAAAAAACAACTGACTTTTTTTAGACGAATACAGGACATTGCGGAGAGGCCGCCAAACTACGAGGGAGACTCCAACCCCGAAGACAAGAGGACAAAGGGGACGTGGACGGGGGAGAGGAAGAGGACACGGCGAAATCGCCGAATACGAATCAGACAACGATGGAAGAAGAGGCAGGGGTCGTAGCACAGTGGGAAGAAGCAGAACATATGCCAAAAAAACTTATTAAGGGATGAAACAACGGTAAATAGAACAATTGTTAATTTGTTCAAAAGATTGATCAATTCAACAGAAAAAAGAACCCTCTGCCTAGGCCTTTCTTTCTGTCCATCCAACCCTTCCAACTATATCAATGACAGAATTGATCTTTTCAAATATGTCCGCAAATTAAAATTAAAGAAATGGCATAAAATGAAGGGTGAAAATGTCAGCTATGACAGAGAGTCAAGGAAAAGCAATTGTGATTATGATTTTAACCTAAGAGACATAGAGGTGCTCAATACTATAACAGATTTGGGCCTTGATGAGGATGGGGCAGTACAGGGTAACACTACAACACAATTATTGATGGAACTAGATGTGACAGATGAGTCTGCAGACACTGATTTCAAACCGAAATCATGTTTTCTGCCGACATTACCACATGACAGTATAGATACATTTCATGAGTGCGTGAGCAAGGCACTTAATGAAGCTAGACAGAACAAAATAAACGAAAACGTGTGGGGAGTTCTAATTTGACCATAGAACAGAGAAAAGCCCTCAAATCATTGATGGAAGATGATAGTATTATAAACTGTCCCTCAGACAAGGGGGGCAATATTGTAATTCTAGATCGCGAACAATACCTTTGGGAGGCAGACAGACAACTTATGGATACCACATTTTATGAAATGGTGGATTTCCAACACTACAACGAAAGCATTATAACCATTTGGGACCTATTAACACAATGGAAAGACAAGGGGATATTGACATGGGAAGAATATGGATATCTCAAACGAGATTATCCTATGCTCCCCGTTTTATATCTCCTTCCCAAGATACACAAAGACCCCATAAGACCACCAGGGAGGCCTATAGTATCGTCCAGGGGGAGTGTTGCGGAACATGTCTCAAAATATATAGACCATTTTTTGAGGGATTATGTAACCACATTGGATAGCTACATCAAAGACACCAAAGATTTCCTCAAAAAAGTAGAAAGCCTAGAGTGGGATAAAGACAGTATGTTTATCACCTTGGACGTACATAGCCTGTACACGATTATCAACCACAAACAAGGTTTGGAAGCTTGTAAACATGACTTAGAGAGTAGAGCCATCAGATTTCGTGAACATACGCGGATGCTCCTCATGATGTTAGAGTACTGTTTGACGAATAATATCTTTTTGTTCAACGGTGCCCTCAACAGACAGGTGAACGGTTCGGCGATGGGATCTTGCTTTGCTCCCAGCTTCGCCAACCTTTTCATGGGGAGCTGGGAGGAAGGCATCCGGTCCCATCCATCCCTACAGCAGGACTGGAAACTGGTGTCGATGTGGCTACGCTACATCGATGACCTGTTTATTGCATGGAAGGGATCAGAAGGTGAGGCGAAGAGGTTCATTGAGAAACTTAATGAGAACAATTTTAATATCATTCTCAGTGGGACCATCAGTAAAACACAAGCGGAATATTTGGATGTCAAATTAGAAATAAGAGACAACAAGGTACACACATCCTTGTACCGGAAAAATACAGCAGGTAACAGTGTCCTGCACGCCCTCAGCAGCCACCCAGATACTCTCAAATGGAGTATCCCTTATGGGGAGCTGCTGAGGGCGAAGAGGAACTGCAACACTGAAGAGGCATACAAATTGGAAAGTGAGAACATCACTGGCAGGTTCAGGGAGAGAGGGTACCCTAATTGGGTACTCAAGAAGGCATTGGTTAGGGCTGCAGATGTAGAAAGGGCACAGACTATCTCTGATTGATCTCCCGTGCCTAATACAGATGAAGGAACCACCAGAGTGATAATGACATACGGTTCTGACTCAAAGGCTATAAAGAGAATCATTACGCAGAACTGGACATTCTGAAGAATGATAACGTGATAGGTGGTAGCATTCCAGACAGACCCAGTATAACATATCGTAGGAATAAGAACATTAGAGACATGCTTGGTCACAGTGATGTGACTATTTATCCACCTAACAATATACAGGGCCTCAAGGGGTTTTACCCCTGCGGCCACTGTAAAGCATGCAATAACAGCATATTCCAGAAGAAGGTAACATACAATGGTATAAGCAGAAACATTACCCAGTTTTTAACTTGTAGTTCCATGTATGTAATATATGCCTTAGAGTGCACTTGCAAACTATGGTATATTGGTAGCACCACTTGTATGGCGAAAAAACGCATTCTTGAACACTGCAGGGCCATTACCAATTTCGACCAAAAATATCCTGTTGCACGACATTTTAGGGACAAACATTTCTCTAACACCAATGAGCTACGCTTTATCCTCCTAGAACAGAGAGAAATCCTAGGGGTGGGAACAGAGTTCTCAAGTTGAGACAAAGGAAATCCAAATTCATTATCGATTTTCAGACAAAGACCCCGGGAGGGTTAAATCAGGAAGAAGAATTGTCCGTACATCTAAAAGAATGAAGTTGTTGTGAATTATGTTTTTTCCGTTTAAATTCTCTAGGTTCATGATTGTGTAGAGATTGTGTTCAAGAAATACATCTGCATACTACACATTGACAGCAGATTTTATCATCTGTTTTTTAAATAAGGGTTTTAATTTATGCTTTCATTTGTTTATTTTTAGGAAGGAAGGAAGGGGCCCATTCACCTGATTTCACCTGCACGGGCAGCCTACCCTTTCTCTCTCTCTTTTTCCTATTTCCCCAACCCTTGTTTTTCTTGCACGAGCACGAGACACTGTGGGCAATACGACAGCTTACAATATCGTAGAGACAATGTTTTTCCCTTTCATTCTGGGTTTAAAGTGTCAATTAATACAAAAAGATAAGCCACATGCTCCAAGGCACTTGCCAATAGGGTTGTTCGAACCGACATTAATTGCCTGTATTATTAGGTTATGTACAAGGAGTGTAGACATATATCTGTCATTAGACACTTGTTTATAGTATAATGATGTGGTTCAGTAAGGGAACGTACTCTTCTGTCAAATACGTCAAGTGGTACAAAATATATATTCGTTTATTCGTTACATTATGAAATTGCTTTACTCCATAGATTGGGCATAGCAACATTTACCTGTGACAAATTTGGTTGTAATTTGAACAGTATACTAATATTAACAATGAAATGAAGATTGTGTGTGATTCTGACATCTGGTGCTTAGACGCGTACTGGGCATGCGCAGAGCGCTGCCGATTATCAGATTTAACGCGACAATTGAGCAATAGTGATGCATTTAAGCTTCAAAGACACTTTGATATTTTTATATTAAGAAGTATAAGTACACACATCATATAGAAGACGTGGTGAAAAGAAAGGATATTAGACTTATTGGAAGTTCGTATTGTTCCATCAACCAGAAGTACATGTTAAGGCTCATATATGAGACAATTGATATTAAACGTGTAAAATATTGATGCAACACGTCTCTGCATTTTACGTATTGAGCAGTTTTGAAAAACTTGTTACTGTTGTCCACTTTTTTGTGTTTACTACACAAGAGCATTGCAATATGCAGTAATGTTTATTAACTATCGCAACAGAGACATGGCATTACTGTCAACAACAGAATGTGCATTCAACTTTATAATTTGTATATTTCATACAGTTTCAATACTGCTTTGTAAACGATGTCCTCTTTTTATGTTCAGCAGTCCACTTACACTGTTGTTGGGTCTTTGATTCCTGAGAGCGCGCGGATTGAAAAAGTGATTATTGCGAATTTGAATTAGCCGGTTATCTCCGCCGGCGTGCATGCCACTTTCCACGGGTCAACTCAAGTCCGGAAGGAGTTGTTCATGGTACGATATATATATATATATATATTATCTACTGGCGGTCGCCAGTAGATAGTTATAGTTAGGACCATGTTTCCATAGGAAATCTGAAAATTCGATTTTGAATAACTTTGGCGCCGATTGACGAATCCTTGCGAAATTTTCAAAACTAATGGGGCGCTCTGTTCAGCTCCTACCCGGAAAGTCTCGGGGTGAATCATTAAGCGGGGGCCGAGAAAAAAGGGGGGTCCCAAAACGCGTTTTCCCCATGCATTTTCCCATAGGACACATCTACAGCCCGAACGGCTGAACAGAATTACTTGAAATTTGGCGGTGAGGTAGCCATAAGGCCAAGGAAGTGCCTTTCGCAGGTCTGGTGTAAATCTGTTCAGTATTTCTTGAGAAAATAGCATTTAAAAGCATATCAATATCTATACGCGCATACCGTGCGCGCACTGAGCAAGCCCTGTGCGCCCACCATGCCGTGCGCGAGCGTAATTCTGATTGGTTGTTAGATGTCAGTAAACATTCGAATGGGTCGAAATCAGGAAGTGTCGGCCGCCATTTTGTCTGTCGCACTAAAAAGGAAAGGTGGAGACCGTGAAGAGGGGGCAGGGTAGGGAGTTGTAGACCCCCTAGTCATTGTCAGGGGGGCACAGTAGGACCACGAAGGGCAAAAAAAAGATTTAAATTTTTTTAAAAGCATCGCAAGGTGCGCGCGCTCTACGCGTACCCGAAAAAACCTAAAAAACATCACGAGGTGCACGCACCCAGCACGCACCCGAAAAAAAACATTAAAAAAAAAGAAATAAAAAACACTTTTAAGTGTTTAGATATTAGGTGGCTCTAAAAAGAGCCCTTGTGTTCATTGAGTGTTTTTCGTTACCTACAAGTAAGTACCGATGCAGAGTCTAAAGTTCAAGAGGAAGACTCTGTTCCCTTCATCATTGAAATGTACACCGTCTACTCTATAAATGTCTTGCATGTTGTAACGCAAGTTGTTGTGGTATATAGAACCCATACCATAGTCTCTGAGGAAAGCAGAAACAGACTTATTGACGTGCTTTCTTGCTTTGTCAATCTGTGGACAAAATTGGTTGGACCAGTTCCACTTTTGCCTTTGGCATATGTTAGAATATACAAAGGCAGATTGAGGAAAAAGCGACATCAATTGCACAAAGGTGTCCTTAATAAGCATTTCCAGACCTACCCCAGTTAAAGTGCCTAGGTCATTTCCACCACAGTGCACGATAATAAGGTTAGGCTGTGGGAGATGTAGAAATGTTTTCACCAAAGGCATTAATTAGTGCCACTTTAACCCTCTCTGACCAATCCATTTAATGTCTACATTTGGCAAAGCAAGGTCTCTCACCATACCTCTTTTTTCTGCAAAGTTTTCACTCCAGAAGACAGAGCTATGACCTACAATCCACACTGTGAACATGTTTCAAGGAGATCTGGATGCACTCAGAAGGTGTCTTTCAGTAGAATGGCAATATGAAAAGAAACACAGTTGGAAAATGGAGGCATACATACTTTACTTTGATAAAAGGAACTCATTGGCTGATTTAAATCATTTTACAGTTAAAACTAGGCTGTATGTTTAAATTTTTAAAAGCATGTTTTGGATTGGTACAGAAAAATGTGTTCCCACTGAACATTACTTTGGATTTGCTGTTAGGTTTGAAAAGTCAAGCACTCTTGCTGTTTTGATTTGAAACAATGTCTGCTGAACTTCTGACCTCTGTGCTCACACCAGTGTTCCATGAGCTGTTGCTATGGTAGCAGGCAGAAGTCATGTTGGGGGAAGGGATGATTTGCAAAGGGGTTGAAAGTTGCAACCAATAGAAATGTGTGATTCCATTTGAAAAAATGTGGGAAGGACTGTGATTTTACATTAACATGTATATGTGGGAAAAAAGAGAGGGAAAAATTGCCATTTACTGGTTCTGCAGAGAGGAGAGAGGTGTAGAGCTCTGAGATTCTGGCTCTGATAATCTGCTGTTTGAGTCCCACATTTCTTTCTCAGCTAATTAATTTTAAAGGTGAGTTATGAGTTTGAGAGGGGAAGTATGTGGTGTATTTTGATATAAATAATAGAATTGTCATTCTTGTTTTTAAGTTGTGTTTTACATTTTGTGATTTAGGAGAAATGTAACTGTCTAGAACTAGTAAGATATTATGGAGTATGTCTTCACTGTAAGTTAAGGTGTAGTGGTATTAGTGAGGAATATTGTTTTGTGACTAGAATTACATCATGAGTCTGTCTGCACACTGGATTTTTTTACAGAGATTTAATTTGTGTTGCTTTTGTTCTGTTAGCCTTGCACTCGCAGAAAAGGGGTAGTTTGTTATGTTAAAGTGTGATGGTTAGCATTCAGCAGAAATCATTTACTGATCAGTGAGAGGCAAATGCAAACACATTTGAAAATAGTATGGTACATTTTCCTACCACTTTAAAAGTTGTGTTTAACATTTTATGTTAAGGAAGATATTTAAGTGGCTTGAACATGTTATATATTATGGAGTATGTCTTCATTATAAGTTAATGTGTACTGGTATCACTCAGGATTACTGTTTTCTACCTAGAAACAAACCATGAGACAGTGAGCACATAGGAAATGTAAAGAGAGTTTTCATTCTGGTTGGTCTTGCTCTATTACCCTTGCACTCGCAGGAAAGGGGCAGCTTGTTTTTTTGTAACACTCTAGTCTAATCAGTCACCCTGTAACACATGGTCATGGTCTCAAGGAGCTGTTCAGACATGTGCTTCTTTCTGCCTGTCTAAACTAAAAGGAACATGTGTCAGTCTGTTACAGTAATTATCACTTGCTCTACCCCAGTAGTAAATGTGCTTTCAAATTGCCAAAGGAAATATTGCTTTCTGCCTACAATGAGAGCATGAGTCTGTGTGCATACAGGAATTGTTGTTAGCATTTTAATTTGTGTTGCTGTTGTTCCGTAAAACTTGCACATTCAGGAAAGGCTCAGCTTGTTTTCTTCCAATGTGTTGGTTAGCAATCAGCAGAAAGCAGTATCTCAAAAATGTGATGCAAATGCAAACACGTTTGAAAATAGCATGGTAGATTATTCATCAATTCTTGCAATGGCTGAGGTGGTTCCTACATGTTGAAAATTCCAATTAACCCTTA
Organism: Triturus cristatus; assembly: GCF_964204655.1. Taxonomy (NCBI): domain Eukaryota; kingdom Metazoa; phylum Chordata; class Amphibia; order Caudata; family Salamandridae; genus Triturus; species Triturus cristatus. The sequence goes on along the minus strand of NC_140595.1, from coordinate 574,371,074 downwards.
CCACACATGTACTCTTACACACATGTCTGTACTCTTGGTCATGGTCTCAAGGAGCTGTTAGGACATGTGCTCCTTTCTGCCTGTCTAAACTACAAGGAACATGTGTCAGTCTGTTACAGTAATTATCACTTGCTCTACCCCAGTAGTAAATGTGCTTTCAAATTGCCAAAGGAAATATCGCTTTCTGCCTAGAATCAGACCATGAGTCTGTGTGGACACAGGAATTGTTGTCAGAGATTTAATTCATGTTTCTTCTATTTTGTAAGAGTTTGACTCGTAGCAAAGGATCAGCTCATGTGATAGGATTTGAAAAGTTTTTTTTTTAAAAAATGTAATGAATTTAAATTACATAAAAGTATTTTTTTTAAAGTTTTTTGCAGGTATTGGTGAGCAACAGTGAAAAAATATAAAGATGCCTATAAAGTCAAGAAAAACAAAAGAAAAGAAACAACTATATTTGAAGACGACTGATAAAAAAAAATAGGAGGCGAAGCACGTGTTGGAAAACAGAAAAAGTCTTCTGGTAAGCAAACTAAAGATTTTTTTAAAAATATCTTCAACAAAAAAAAATGATCGGAAGATACATTCAAACAGTGTTTCAAGTACAAAACAACAACAGAGTCGACAGCAAAAACAAAATGCTAATATAGACTCAGAAGTTAGGAAGAATGACTTAACACGGAAAATTGATTTTAAAAACATTCGTCGAAAAATGTTTCAGAGAAGAGTGATGTTAGATTTGCTGAAGGATATGAAAAAATATAAGAAAAAAACCAAGTTTTATAAGAAAAAGAAATGAATTGAAAATATTGTTCATTTTAATTTTGAACAGGATGCGTAGATTAGATAAATTAGTGAATGCAATGAAGTCACAAAGCAAAAGGAAAAGAGAAGTAAAAAAAAAAACTTTTGTAAAGTCTTCTTAGGAGAATGGAAGCATAGTTCAAGTACTGAACCATTTTTTAATGAAGAGAGTTATCTTCAAAGTAATAGTTTGTTGCATGCAGTTGACACCAATGGTAGAGCTTATGAAGTTAAGGATGGTTGTGTAATGGAAAAGGAGAAAATGGTTCCAAGAAATGAGGAACAAGTGATGGCTGATGAGGTTATGGGGAGACGTCCTAAAGCCCCAGTGTACACTTGGAATTGTAGTAGTATTTGTACTGTGCGTCAGGAATCTATTGATAAATTACGTGACTTTCTAAGAGAATATAGTAAAAAGAGTGTTAAACAGAAAATTAAGGTGCTTCAAAGACTAGATCCATGCAGAGTGAGAGAGAATACTGGTTTGCAAGGACATTCTCTGGCTTGTCTATCTCGGAAAGTGTGTCAAAGTGTTTTTCACCATTTTAGGATGCTGGCAGTTCATCATACTGAAATGAGAAAGTTTGTGAGAACATTGTATTTTGCTAAAAGTCCAGCACTAAAGTTAAATGAGTTGAATAATGCTCTGTTCCATGGATCTGTATCAGATGTAGTGAAGGTTACTGATGAAATTCAGTTTTGTTACTTTGGTCCAGAACAAGAAAGTGCAGAAAATGACACAGTTATTGATGAAAATGTGGAAGAGAATGTAGAACTCACTGTTAGTAAAAATTTTGATGATGAAATGACAAAATTTGCTATCATCTCTAATGAAAGACCAAATATTACTTGTATATGTTGCCGGAGAAGCCATTACAAAAATCAAACAAGGAATGTTGATCTGTATAAAAAAAGTGAAAATGAAGATAATTATAAGTGGAAAGATTTTGCAACATATATATTTCTGGAAAATTGTTTTGATTTGGGTGAAGATCAGCGTATTTGTAAATACTGTTATAACAAGTTAGAAGAAAATAGAATGCCAGCTAGAGCTGTACATAATAATTTAGAATTGGTTGATATTCCTCCAGAACTTTCTGATTTAAATACGTATGAGTCTATACTCATTCAATGTGTCCATCCGTTTAAGACCATAGTGCGTATGGAGCCAAAAACTGGTAAATTACCTCCTTCGGATTTACAGAGAGGTTTAAAAGGAAGAGTTGTCTATTTGCCATTAGATTTGAAAAAAAATATGGAAACAATTGATGCAGATACTTTGGAAACTGAACCATTAGTTATTCTGGTTAATGGTGTACCTACAAAGAATAAGAAAATTTGTCAGGAGCTGGTGGATGTACGAAAAGTACAAAGAGCAAATTTGTATTTGAAAAAAAATAATAAATGGTATGAAGCCATTTATATGGATGAAGAAGAAATACTAGAAGACACAGGAATACCAACTGGGCAACTTGAAAAAGTGGATAAGTCAAAAGAAGAAGAAATTTATGAACGTTTCCGCATACATCCTCTACATTCTTAAGAAGTTATGGGAAACGCTATTGATCTGTTTCAGATGAAGAAAGCACAAGGAACTCCCGTGAGTGTATGGGAGGAGAGCTTGGAAGCTCGTTGTTTTCCCCAGCTGTTTCCTACAGGAGAAGGAGGACGATATGATGAACGTCCAGTACAGATTCCTGCTTCTGAGTATCGGACTACAAGACTATATGCTGAAGATCCGAGATTTCGTCAAAGTATTCCTTATTTGTTCCATCTTTTATTTGAAAGTGACTTGTCAGCACTATCTTATGCAGTAAATCACATTTTGAAAACTGGAGTACATCTACGTAATGTGACTGCAAAGTATTTTATGAACAAAGTGCAACAACGAGATGATCATTTGGAATCTCAATTGATCAATTTGATGGCTTGTCAGCGTGGGACGAATGAATATTGGTACCGACGCCATGGAGAATTGAAATGTATGTTACGGAATTTAGGAACTCCTACATGGTTCCTTACCCTAAGCTGTGCTGAGTACGCTTGGGATTTTCTTCGAGAGGCAAATTCAAATATTGAAAACATCCAATACAAGACAGCAGGAGAATTGTGCTCATTGGATCCGGTTAATGTTTGCAGATATTTCAATCATAGATTTGAGGCTATGATGTCCTTCATCTGCAATAAAAAAAATCCACCTCTTGGAGAAGTTGTGGATTTCTTTTGGAGAAAAGAGTACCAAGCCAGAGGTGCTCCTCATATTCATATACATATGCTGTTGTGGATCAAGGATGCTCCAAAATTTGGAACAGATTCTGATGATGCAGTTTTAAGTTTCATCGAAGGATATGCAACATGTGCATACCTAAAAGCACAGAAGAGAAAAATTTAAAAGAGCAAGTTTTACGATTCCAAAGTCATCGGTGTGGAAAATACTGTCGACGGAAGTACAAGAGTAAAGATAAATTCTACACAAAATGTCGATTTGGATTTCCACGACCTGTTCTTTCAAAAGGAAGAGTAAACAGTTTTATGTCAGCTGTGCGACATACTATTACAAGAAAATCGCCTAAGAATACCTACAACCTAAGAAGAAAAGAAGAGTCAAAATATATAAATGACTACAACCCAGTCATTTTATCCATGTGGAATGCTAACATGGATATACAGTATGTGGCTGACAATTCTATTGCTGTTGCTCGCTATGTCACATCTTACATCACTAAATCTGAGAAAACGGAATTGAAAGAAATGTGGGAAGAGATTTCTCACGAGAAGACTGTCAGTAAGAAGCTATACAGTTTCAGTTTAAAGATGTTATCGCATCGAGAAATTGGATCCTACGAATGCTCAGATAGGTTATCATCTGCAAGTCTGTACTCAAAATCCAGAAGAATAATTTGGGCAAGTTTAGGCCTTGCAGGAATGCGAAATCGGGTTCTGAAATCTATTCGAGAAATTGAATATTTAGCAGAGTTCGAACCAGAAAGTACAGACATTTTAAGAACAAACATGTTGGACACATATTACCCACAAAGAAGTCATCACCTTGAGAACATGTGTCTCTATGAAGTGCTGCAGAACTTTATTTTTAAACGGAATGTCACAGAAGATATCAACAATGGAAAATATAAAGTCATTGGTGAGGAAGGATGTTTGGTGAAGCAAACAAAAGGAAGTTTGATAAATCACTGGAAGCTGAGTTGCGACAATCCTGATAAAAAGGAATTTTACTACTTGGCACTTTTGCAGCTGTTTAAACCATGGCGTTCAGAGGAGGAACTACTTGGAGAATTTCAGAGCTATGAAGATTCCTTCAATGCTAACAAAGACAGCGTTGAATGCAGTACTTTCACAACTTATGTTCAAATGTTAAATGAAGAAATTGAACAAGAAGCAACAATTGCAGCTGAAGTAGCTAGAGACAGTTCTCAAGACAGTCAAAGTTCTGGGACATTCAGTCAAAGATCCTCTAGGACAACCAATCATCGAAAATGAAGCAGCAATAGCCATGAACGAAGTGGAAACAGCTATGAATCAAGCTCAGGAAGATTTTGTAGACTTAACATATTTGGAGGAGCAACTGAATGAAGAACAAAAACAAATTTATGAAGAAGTCAGACAAAAAATTGATCACGGATTACTACATGAAAATAAAGAGTGCTCATGCACATCTTTTGAACCAATGAGAATGTATGTAAGTGGACAAGCAGGAACTGGAAAAAGTTTCTTAATTAATGTAATTAGAAGCTACCTACAGAAGAAAATGGATTCCATTTTGTCTTGTGTTGTTACTGCGCCAACTGGGTTAGCAGCGTATAACATCAAAGGAGTTACCTTACATCGTTTGCTAATGTTACCAGTAGAGCATGAGAACAAAATACAGTACCACAAACTAGCAGGAGAAGCATGCTTGGAAGTTTCAAGAGTATTGAAGAAAATGAAAGTACTCATTATTGATGAGGTAAGCATGGTATCAAACTTAATGCTTGCCTTTGTGCATTTAAGAATGCAGCAAATTCTGAAGACAGACTTTGACGTCCTATTTGGAGGAAAACAAGTCATAGTTTTTGGAGATCTTTTGCAACTTACTCCAGTTAAAGGACAACCGGTATTCCATACACTTACACATGAAGACACAAAAAAGTCATTAGGAAGTATAGGCAATGTAAATATTTGGACATATTTTGAGTATAAGGAACTCATTACCAATATGAGGCAAGCCAATGATGAGGACTATGCAAGTATTCTGAAAGATATAAGAATTGGACTACTCACAGAACATGGCAGAAAAGCATTACAGAGTCGATTGCTGAGTAATTTGTTTCCAACAGAACAAATAGTTCCAGAGAAAATATACAAGAAAATTGCAGAAAAAAATACTGTAATCTGCTTAATGCCAACACTACATGAATGTTCTGTATTCAATCAAGAACTTTTGAAATTGGAAAATTAAGAGATTATAAAACTGGAAGCTGTGGATAAAATAGAACATGAACGAATAACTGTTATATTGACAGGTAAATTGGGTACTAAATTGGATTCTCTGGAGAAAAACATTTCAAAAACAGCAGGTTTGGAAAAGAATCTTTATGTGTGTATGAACTGTAGAGTAATTTTAAGACGGAATTTGGATGTAGAGAAAGGTTTAGTGAATGGAGCTATGGGAAGAGTTGTGGGTTTTATTAATTACCAGAAAAAAGTTGGAATTGAATGTTTAAAAATAAAATTTGATCAGATACAAGAGGTTAAAGACATTTGTCGTTGTTCAGTTCGTTTCTTGCTTGTGAAAGACTGTTGATAGTGCTTTTGTAAACATTGGATCTAGTGTGTTTAAAGAAGGTATGGCATATGTTGCTTTGTCACGCGTGAAAAAAATATCTGGTTTATTCATGATAGACTTTGATGACTCAAAAGTAAGTGCTGATGCAAACTGTGTAAAGGAGTATAATAGATTAAGAAGAAGCTATGCTCCTCATTTAGGTCAATATCCTGTGTTTGAAAAACGTGTTGTTTGTCGGAAAAGGAGATTTGAGAATATCTCTAATGAGGATGTACGGAAGAGAAAACAAAAAGATAGTGATGTGACTGCAAGCAAAAAAAAAAAGGACAATGCTGAAGAGGTTGTTGGTTGTCATTTTGAAAATAGCTCTGGTGTCAACCGCTACGCAAATGTAGTGCTGAATGTTGTATTTTATCTTGAAAGTTTGCAAGAGCAGATAATACTAAATCAAGAAAAAAGATTCTGTTCTTTGCTGAGTCTCCTCTATGAGAAGCTGAGTAATGATAAAACTAAAATAGAAAGTGCTTCTGATGTTAGAAATCTTTTAGATGTATGTTCTGGACGTACACAGTTTACACAAAATGTCCAGCAAGATGCACAGGAATTCTTGATGGATATCCTGATGGTACTGGAAGATGAAGGGGTAGAAGTAGAACATTTATTTGGTGTCTCTTATACATGGGAACATTGTTGTGATAACTGTATGAACACAAGCAGTAGTAATGTTGATTCTGAAAGGTTCATATATTTACCATTACCAGAGAGTAAAACATTGACTTTTAGTAAATTAGTTAAAGATGCCAATCACAACATGGAATGTTCTCAATGTAAATCAGACATGTTGTCAACGTTATTTTTAAAGAAATATGGACAGTATGTAATTTTAATGATGCAACGTTGTAGAGCTGATGGAACAAAACTGGACACTTTAATAAAGAAGTTTACAGGACAACAATTATCAATATCTGGAAAAACATTTGTTGCAGTTGCAATAATTTTTCATGATGGGCCTTCTATAACTTCTGGTCATTACACAGTTTATCTTAAATGTGAAAAAGGATGGACACTGTGTAATGATTCTCAATTGATTTTCAAGCAACGTTTGCCTTATGATTTACCCAATTGCTACCTAATTTTTCTGAAACCCAAATTTTAAATACTAACATCATCATTGGAAGAAAGCATTATTAAAATTTCAAAGGAATAAAATTGTAAACTTATCATTTGGCCGTAAGGAAAGGTAAAACAAACAATTGTGGACTTCTTTGACAGATATTATTTTGAAAAATGTTCTTTTGCAACAAGGTTTACAGACGTTATTTTTTAGAAATTGTTATTCTTCTTAAAAGGTATTTTTAACATTTCTATTAAGGTATGTTTTAGTGAGGATACATTTGGGGCTTTTTTAAACAATCTTTCAGATTGGTTTTTTTTTGCCCGCTGTTAAATGATGAATACAATTGATTTCATTATTTTCAGTGAAAATCAAAACATTCTGAAAACAGCAAAAAAAGGTCAAAAAATTGCTTTGCTAAATATGAAAAAACATGTACTGTTTAATAAAGTGTATTGTTGAATATAAATACTTTTTTTCTTTTTTACAGAACTAGAAAGAAAGTTTAGAAGATGTTATTCAGTTATCTTTGCAATTAAATAAAAACATTTAAATCTAAATTATTTATTTTGATGGTCAGGTAAGTTTAACATATCTGTATGTGTCACTGGTTTCGTTTCATGCTTCCTTTTCTTCACCTGTCCTTACTCTACTTTTCTCATTTCTCTTCTCACTCTCTCTTCCTGCTTTACTACTCTTTTGTAACTTCCTCACTCCTTCTATACTACTCCCCTACCTTTACTACCTCTAAAACTAATTTTTCATCCATGTTTCTTTTTCTGTATCCATATGTCTTAGTCTTTTTAACTGCCTTACTCCTTGTCAGTTGTTTGCTCTCTGTGTCTGTATCTGTCACTCTTGATTTGTCTGTTTCACCCTTAATTTTCTTAACATCTCTGGGGCACATTTACAAGCCACCTGCGCCACCACTACGTCAATTTTCTTGACGTACTAGTGGCGCAGGGTGCTCCACCATATTTTCCTCTTCTTGTAAATACAGCCAATTCAAATGCAGCACTAAAATGAGCTATTATGTTTTTTGGGTACCTATACATAAATAGTGATGCAGAGTTTAAAGTTTAATAGGAAAACTGTCTTACGTTCATCTGTGAAATGTACACCATCTCTTTTTTAATTACTTTGCCACTCCCCTCAAGGAGTAAAGGTGAAAAAAATGTTGGTTTTTTTTTTAAACCATTGGGTGAAATAGATTGGCAAAAACAAGTTGTGGTGTTTTGATTTTAGGTGGCTCTAAAAAGAGCCCTTGAGTTAATGTAGGGACAGAGGAAGAGAAAAACGAAAAAAAAAAAAAGAAGAAAATTATGGCCTCTCGCAAGGATGCTCCTCAAATTTTCTTTGAATTAGATCAATACTCCTCTCACCCAAAGTAATAAGACGACCACAATCCATGCATTGAGTACTCATCCTCAAAAAACAAGGATGAATATCCAGAGGTGTGGTAGAAGGTGAAGGCACCACTGCAGAAGAAGTGCTTGCCTGAGCTGCCGAAGATGTGCTCGGCTGAGCTGCTGCAGATGTCGTCGGTTGAGCAGGTGGAGGGTTTGCTCCAGAAGCTCGACGAAAAGTCACTGGATGCATTTTCTCAACGTGTCTTGTCATAGTATGAATACTAAAAGAATACTTCTTGTTAGGATTCCCACGTGACAAGACGCACTGACACAGTTTGCAGGTGACCTTTGGTGCATTCACCTTATTTTGTCCCTCAGGAAAAGTGAAAAACTGCCATATAAAGGAGTCTTTCTGCTTCCTCTGCCTCTGTCTCTCAAGAGTGCCCTGCTCACTCTCAGAAGGAGGCTGCTGCTCTGCCATTGTATCTCAACACACATTGTTAGTTCTGATTCTCTAGGAGAAGGAGCTAATCTGAGGGGGGTGGGTGTGATTTTGGAAGAATCTGGAACTGAAAGTACTTTGAACCAATGAAAAGTGATGTTTCTGGATCACATGACTTGCCATGAGGGGATTGGGTGTGGTGTTGAAACAATCTGAAACTGAAAGTAATGAAAACCAAATAGAAGTGTTGTATTATTCATCACATACCCCGAGGTGCGCGCATCGAGCAAGCTCCCTGCGCGCACGGTACAATTACGCATGCGCGAACGAGTATGCGCGCATGCGCTTACGTACTATGCGCGTACGTAATGCGTATACGCAGCACGCGCGTATGCGTAAACGTCAGCACGCGTACTCTACGTGTATATGGAAGTATACCGCGTGGAGTACGTACGACGTATGTAAGCGTGCGTACGTACGCATGTCTACTAGGTGCGCGCTCCGAGCGCGCAGTAATACGTATGTATGCGTACGTAAATAACGTACGCCGGAATTCATGAAAAATGTACGCAAACGTACTAGGTGCACGCTCTGAGCGCGCACCCCAAGAATTTATATAAAAAAAAAAAAAGTGGACATAACTTAATAGAAGATATTAACTATGCTGTTCAACTTTAAATTTAAAAAAACTTTAAAAAAAATAAGCCACACCAAATTAAAGGATACAGATAATATATAAATGTATACATAGGGAAGTTTTTTAAAAAGAAATATTTCAAAAATATTAAAAAAAAAAAAAAAATTAGCATTTAAAAAACCATTGAAATTCACTGAAAAAACCATAGGTTTCACACACGTTATAGTTAGGAATTAGCATTTAAAAAACCTTGCAAATTCACTAAAAAAACCAGAGGTTTCACACACGTTATAGTTAGCTGGACATTTTACTCGCAAAAAACCAATGAAATTCCCCCGTTATAGTTAGTTCAGCTAACTATAACTCGCGCGCCCGCAATCCACTGCTGATGACGTCACATATTACATCACTCATGACATGGTCAGTGACATCACTGATGACATCACTGATGACATCTCAAATGACATCACTGATGACATCACTGATGACATCATCTAGTGAGTATGTGTTTTTGAAAAATTTCAATATGTTTAATATATATAGGGAAAGGCCTGTTTAAGAATGAGTGGGTGTACAAGTATGTAAATGGATGATTTTCTGTGGTGCATAACATGATTCTTTAAGTTAGTCATTAAATGTATCTTACTGCAGACTAGTGAGTAAACTGTATAAATGTATGTATGTGTCTGTATGTTGGTGTATAAGTGGCTGCATGGTTTTAAGAACAGCTATACGAGTGTCTATATCAGTTATTGATTGGTTGTGTGAGTATCTGTATGGGTTTATGAGTGTTTGTGTGGGTAGGGTGTGTGTCACTCTATGCATAGATATGTGATTGGGTGATTCTATGGGTGCATGGTTTTAAGAGTGCATCTGTGAGGGACTGTATGGTTGGATGAGTATGTATGTGTGTGTTAGGGATTGAATGTATATCTCAGTGGCACATGTGAGACTAACTACATATGTGAAAGGCAGTATATATGCGTGTAAGAGTATATAAGTGGGTATATGTGAGAGTGTGTGATTGTATCAATGATTGTATAAGAGCGTAAGAATGTGATACTATTTTTATGAGTAAGTGAACTTGAGTGTGTTTCACTGCCTAGGTGAGTAAATGGGAGTTTGATTATTTGCATGATTGAGTAAGTGTGAGAGTACCTCTATGGATGATTGGTAGTTTGTGAGTGTCTATATAGGTGTGTGTATAAATTCATATGATACTTTTGTATGAAGTGACTGTAAGTATGAGTGACTGTACAGACGAGTGTGTGGAGGTGTATGTTGACCTAAGAGTTAATAATTGGGTATGTAGTTATTGGTATTGCAGTATGTATGGTTTTGAGAATGGAACTCTTAAATTTTTTGTCGGTGTATCAAAGGTTATATTATTGTGTGAGAAGATGTGCTACTCTATCACACGGATGATGTCATCAGTGATGTCATAAGTGATGTCATTTGAGATGTCATCAGTGATGTCATCAGTGATGTCACTGACCATGTCATGAGTGATGTAATATGTGACGTCATCAGCAGTGGATTGCGGGCGTGCGAGTTATAGTTAGCTGAACTAACTATAACGGGGGAATTTCATTGGTTTTTTGCGAGTAAAATGTCCAGCTAACTATAACGTGTGTGAAACCTCTGGTTTTTTCAGTGAATATATATATATATATATATATATATATATATATATATATATATTATCTACTGGCGGTCGCCAGTAGATAGTTATAGTTAGGACCGTGTTTCCATAGGAAATCCGCAACATTCTATTTGGAATAACTTTGGCGCCGGTTGACGAATCCTCGCGAAATTTTCAAAATAGGTGGGGCGCTCCGCTCCGCTCCTACCCTGAAAGTCTCGGGGGGATTCGTCAAGCGGGGGCTGAGAAAAAAGAAAAGGGGGGATGCCAAAACACGTTTTCCCCATGCAATTTTCCATAGGGACCTTTATTCCAAGGTACATACAGCCCGAACGGCTGAACAGAATTACTTGAAATTTGGCAGAGAGGTAGTCCTCAGCTCAGGGATGTGCATTTTGCAGGTCTGGTGTCAATCTGTTCAGTAGTTCCTGAGAAAATCAAAAGTAAAATCATATATATATGTGGACGGAGCCTAACCACACATCTCATCCTGAGATCTGATTGGCTGTCAGCACTTCCTCCAAGAAGTGTTGGCAGCCATCTTGGGACCAATATACATGATAGCACCTCATTAAAAAGCATTGCAGTTAATAGAAGGTTTTAAGACTTTAGTTACATTATAAATCATTTGTTGATGGTACCATACTCATTTTAGGAATTGTAGTATGTTCTAAGGTGATTTTACCATGTGAAAAAGCCTTCTGCTGGGATATCATGAATCATGTTTGAGAGAAAACTATTTTCACATGCTTTTCCCACAGAGGTTTGGAAGGTGATCTATAAGCTAAACTGAGAGCATATTTTCTGTAAATTCACATTATCTTTCTCAGTCATGTGAGAATGAAGTCTGACACTCTCAGTAAAACATGTACATCCAACAAGGGCAGAGACTGTCAGTTGATTCCTTTGTGTTCTACTGCAGCTTCCCAGAGTGTTCCAAAGAACAACTAGAACAGTCCTACTTATGATAAACGTATGGCACACCTGAAGCCATCTTGCTTGGATTAAAGTGGTAACTCTTAAAAATTTAATTTAAAAAGGAACAAAATGAGGGGGTTTATTTTTCCATAACAAGTATGATTAGTGCTGCAGAAAGAAAAACTAGGGCATATTTTGACTTCTGAAATCCTCTTTTATTTCATTAAAAAATTCTGACATGCAGACTGAAACATGCACTTTCAATACCAGCAGCAGTTTTCCCTGGTGAGCAGTAGCTTTACTACAGTGATCTAATGAGCAAAAAGAGTGCTAACATTCTGAATTTATGGTAAATGTGTGACACATCTGAATGCCTTCTTGATGGAATCAAAGTAAAAAACTGCAAGTTTTTCCTACTGAGGATACTGCAGTAAATGAGGAAATTAGGAAACTTCATAACAAATAAGTCTCCCAAGATGGCCACCAGAGACAAAAGAGCCCAAATGTAGCCCAAATATCACCCAGATGTAGCCCAAGTATAGCCCAATGACAGAATGTCCCAGAGAGTTCTTAAAAACAACTAGAGCGCTTACTGTCTTCATTATGACAAAAGTATGGCACACCTGAAGCCATCTTGATTGGAATAAACTGGTAACACTTAAAACATTTAATTTAAAAAGGAACACAATGAGGGGGTTCATTTTGCCATAGAAATTATGATTAATGCTGAAGAAAGAAAATGAGGGCACATTTTGAGTGACTTATCAAATCCTCTTCTATTTCATTAAAAAATTCTGACATGCAGACTGAAACATGCAGTTTTAATACCAGGAGCAGACTTCCATGGTGAACAGTAGTTTTACTACAGTGATCTAATGAGCAACTAGAGTGCTAACTTTCAGAATTCATGGCAAATGTGTGACATATCTGAATACCTTCATGATGGAATCAAAGTAAAAAACTGAAAGCATTTCCTACTGAGGAGACTGCAGTACATGAGGAAATGAGGAAACTTCATAACAAATAAATCTCCCAAGATGGCCACCGGACACAAAAGAGCCCAAATGTAGCCCAAAATCACCCAGATGTAGCCCAAATATAACCCAATGACAGAAGTGTGCAAAACACTTATTATTTTGTGTTTTTGCAGTGTTATATAGTGCAGACTTGTCAGGTATTGGAGTGCTTTACATGAGCATTGGTTACATCACACAAGAACAAATTCATTTTGGTTGTAAACATGTGGAGACTAAGTGATTTGACCAGAATAACAGAATGTCGAGCTGAAGCAGAAACTCCAACCTGGTTCCCCAGTTGCAAAGTCTGCAGTTCTGGAAGTAACACCACATCCTCTCCCCTAAGTGCAACATTTAATCAAGTGGTCAACTGGATAAAAAAACATAAAGATAACAAATAATTTAAAAGTGCTTTGTCGCTATTTGAAAACTCAGAAAATATGTCCTTATTTTAGTCTTTTAGAGCACTAACCATAATTTTGATGCCAATAAGACCCTCTCATATATGTAATTTCTAAAGGAAATGCTCTAGGTATTACAGTTTTGATTGCATCAAGATGACGTCAGGCGTTCCACACTTTTGTAATAAATATAGAATGTTAGCAATCTAGTTGTTCATTAGGATACTGTTGAGGGGCAGAGGCCAGGGGCACGGACTCTGAAAATTTAAGGCAGGTAGGAGGGTGCAAAGGCAACAATTTAACCACACTGAGCAGGCAGGAAGGGCCGTGGCAGCACAACAGACTATGGAGGGCAGTGAAAAGGGGGGCAGGGGCAACAAACCAACAATACAGGACTTGCAAGAGAGGCTGTGGCAATGTAATAGACCATTGTGGGCAGAAGGAAGAGGCAATGGTAGTACAACCATACATGCAAACAGACCCGATTCAGCCAGGAAACGTCCAATGTTTTGAAGCTCAAAGGGCTTTATTTGATCTGTCTCCTGTCTACAATCTCCTCTTTTTCAATGTAACTCAAAGGGGAAAATCAATACCCCAGTTTTTTTTCAAAATCTCCCTCTTACCAAGTTCAAAATGTTCGCAAGTATGGTACATTGGATCATGGAAGAAAATGGGGTAGGGACATGGACTTGGATAACAGAGGACAGGACGGACATGGAGAGGTGCACCAAACTGACCCTGCAGGGCAGGCATCAGGGTTTGCAGCAGCACAATACACCACACAGGGCATGCGGGACGGGAGTGCAGCACAACAATCCATAGAAAGCAAGAGGGAGGGGACAGGACCATGCACATGGACAACAGAGAACAGAGGGGCAAGAGGCAATGGTAGCTAGCTGACCATAAAGGACAGACAGGAGAGAAAGCTGCAGCATAACAGACCATAAAGGGCAGGAGGGACGGATCAGGGGCATTACAATGGAATAGACAAGCCAGGAGGGAGGGAGTAGGGGTCTGCACATGTAAACAGAGGGCTGGGGGCAAGGGGGCAGGGCAGGAGCAGCAAGATAGCCATGGAGGTCATGCAGGATGGGCACTATAAGCAAGACACACCATGAAGAGCAACAGTGAGACTGTGATGGCATACACACAGACCATGGAGGGAAGGTGGGAGGGGGTCAGGGGCAGCTAACTGACCACACAGGGAAGGTGGGAGGGGCCATGGCAGCACAGAAGACCATGCATGGCAAGTGGGAGGGTTAGTGGCAGCACAAGGGCTATGATGGGCAAGAAGGAGGGTGCAGGGGCATGCACAAAGGATGATGGAGGATAGAAGGGAGGGTCAGGACCTGTGCACAGACAAGAAAGTTCAGGGGAAGGGGCCTCACAACAGACCGCACGGGGCAGGCAGGAGGAGCAGTTGCAGCACAACAGACCAGGGAGGGCAGAAGGGTGTGGCAGTACAATGGACCGTGTAGGACAGGAGGAAGAGGATAGGGGCATGGCATGTGGACAGGCAGGGTGGAGGTGGCAGGGACAGGTTACAGTCATCTGACAATGCTAGGCAGGTGGGAAGGGAGTGGCAGCTCAACAGAACACTCAGAGTAGATAGGAGTGGCAGGTCCATGGAACATGGTGGGCAAAAAGGATGGAGCAGGGGCATGCACAAAGACATCGGAGGGCAGGGGGAAGGCGAATAGGGGCAGCAAGCTAAGCACAGAGTTTAAGCAGGAGGTCAATGATGGGGCATAGAATTGGGCAATGGAGGGCAGGAGGAGTGGACTGGTACATCATACTAAATTGAGGGCAGTGGCAGCACATCAGACCATGCATGGCAGTAGGGAGGAGGCTAGTCCATGGATTCACACAACAGAGGATAGGGAGGAGGGGGATGGGGCAGCAAGCTAACTGTTCAGAGAAGGCGGGTATTAGGAACTTTATTGTTTTTAAAACGTGTGTCTGTGCGAACTACTTAAAATATGAACAAGTATGCAGCATAATCTCACTTTTATTCAGGAAGAAGAGGACGTTTGTGACTGTGACTCCGGGCTCACTTGGCAGAAACACCCCCTGACCCTCCACCCCCTATCGCAAAATGTAATGCCCGTGAAAAGGGTAGGTGAACACAGTGTTATATAGAACATAGTCCTGAGAGCACGATTGAAAATGAAAACTAGATATAGTGTATGGTATAAACTATGCACCAAAAAGTGTGATATAAGATGAACCGGGCGTGAAATATAATATGCAATACATTGTGCGCAATGACAGATTCATTGGAGAGCGCGAGATAGCACAGGCACTAGCGCGTGCTATGCGATATGCGCCTTGGAGTGTAATATGCTCAGGGCAGTGTTGTGTAACCTAACTAGTCTCTAAAGTTGTAATATAAAATATGTGCTGGGGAGTGTAACGTTGCATATGCACTGTGACAAAGATATGGATCCCAGATTGTAATATGTATGGCATAGCACTGTGCGTTATAACATAGGCATCGAGGAAGGCACGTTATATGGGGCAATATAACCGTGCGAAGACAAGTGTGGCAAGACATATTCACGGGGTGGTGTTACAGTGCACATGGGCTAGAGAGTGTCATAGCATATGCACTAGCTGGTGGAATACAACACAGAGGTGTGTGGCACTCGGCAGGCAATGGAGGGTGTAACACAGCATTGGGCTCTGTCAGGAGCGCGCTGTGACTCTCAAGTGATGTTCGTCCCCTTTCCAGAGAGTAAAATAAAAAGTATTACACATCCTGCAGTGGATGTGTGTTTTATTAACCGTGAGGGGGGTTTCTTGCATAGTTTTGGTCGAATTTTTGTCTAATCCCCTTTGAATGGCTTGGTGTGCATGTGTATTAAATGTGCCCGTCAATAGCTACCCATGTTTGTATAAATAAATGACAAGGGTGTCTACCGGGATTAGGCACGGTAGGGCATCAGACATGTCAGAGCTTCACTAGTGGTGTAAATACATTCCACGTGGATTCATTGTATGCATAGTCGCCTTTTACTGAATATCACGCAAATCGTCATGGTGATAGGTACGTACGGTTTGTCCAGCATGTCCTAGGTGTGTCTAAAAATATATATTTTTTAAAAATAATAAAAAACAGTGGCCGGCCCTGGGGATTGGGGTCAAAAAAATATAATTAGGAGACAGGTCCTGGGGGATGGGGTCACCAGGGCCAATAAATTACAATAAGAAGGGGAACCACACAGCCCCCCTTCTTAAAAAATTAAAATAAATAAAAGACTGGCATCATGCCGGAGGCCACGCCCCCTCCTTGCAGCACTCTGCAAACGCGCCCCCTGGCGAGTTGTAAGTTGGGGAATTAATTCCTCTTCAATACTGAGGGTCCCTGAGGGCCAACTAGCCCAACAGGCATCTCCAGTATGCGCCAGGGAGCTGCGCTGCAGACAGGTGTTCTGAGGCCAAGCCCCTTTTTACACCTCTCTGCAACGCAGCTCTGTGGCGCTTACTGGAGGTACCTAGTGGTCTAGTTTGACCCTAGGGACCCTTAGGATTCAAGGGGACTTAATCTCTCAACTTAGAACAGCCACAGGGCGCGTTTACACAGTGGTGAAGGGAGGGGACGGGGCCTGAGGTGACGTGTGCAAACACGCACTATGGCACGTTTTAAATTGGGGATATAATTTCCCTTCAATACTGAGGGCCCCTGGGGGCTAACTAGCCCACCAAGTGCTTCCAGTAAGCGGAACTGAGCTGCATTGCAGAGAGGTGGTCCAGGCCGTGCCACTTTTTACACCTCTCTGCAACGCAGCTCTGTGACACTTACTGGAGGTACCTAGTGGGCTAGTTGGACCCTAGGGATCCTAAGGATTCAAATGAACTTAATCTCCCAACTAAAAACAGACACAGGGTGTGTTTACACAGTGGTGAAGGGAGGGGACGGGGCCTGAGTTAACGTGTGCAAAAATGCCCTGTGGCCTGTTTTAAGAGGTAGTTTTAATCCCCCTGTCCTATTATATACTAGGGGCTTACAGAGGAGGTCATGCTAATCACAGGGGGACCCCAACGCATAATGTTCCCTAGTGTATGTAGGTGTTTTCACTGTATTCTAAGTGTCTTTTAACATAGCACTGGCTCTAGGACTGGTTAGTCAGACTCAGTTACCACCAGTATCCGTCTGTAAAAGTTGAGGGTACAGGATGATTTTGCAACAAGGATTCTTTCTGCTCTTCTTTTTGTTCTTTCTGCACGTTATCCTTCTTCCTGCACTTTTCTTCATCTTTGAGGACTTCTGTTGCTTCTTTCTGCACTTCTGTTTTTTTCTTTCTGTGCATTTTTTCTTCTTTCTTCACATGTCCTATCTCTGTAGGCATAGTTA
The DNA here is from genome assembly GCF_964204655.1 of Triturus cristatus. Lineage (NCBI taxonomy): Eukaryota > Metazoa > Chordata > Amphibia > Caudata > Salamandridae > Triturus > Triturus cristatus. The sequence goes on along the minus strand of NC_140595.1, from coordinate 574,353,614 downwards.
GAAATTAGCATTTAAAAAACCTTTGAAATTCACAGAAAAAACCATAGGTTTCAGGCACGTTATAGTTAGGAATTAGCATTTAAAAAACCTCAGAAATTCACTGAAAAAACCATAGGTTTCAGGGGTGTTATAGTTAGCTGGACTTTTCACTTGTACAAAACCATTGAAATTCCCCCGTTATAGTTAGTTCAGCTAACTATAACTCGCGCGCCCGCAATGCACTGCTGATGACGTCACATATTACATCACTCATGACATGGTCAGTGACATCACTCATGACATCACTGATGACATCTCAAAATTCAAAATACCTGTCCAACCTTTTAATTAAACATCATCCTGCCCTATGGGCTTCTTATGGCCTGTCTTACATGTAATAAAAGGGAAGTTTAATGCTCGGCAATTTAATGTTAAGTGGTCATGTCAGTTAGAAACTGCATTCAGGCTGCAATGACAGGCCTGGGACATGTTCAGGAATGCTTCTTAAGTGGGTGGCACCATCAATTCTGAAGGCCTATCTGCAGCATTTAATTTACAGACCCTGAGTATACGGTATACGACTCTAAAAGGGAATAAGTAAATAAATATACCAATTAGGTGTATGCCAATCAAAACATATTTAGGGGAGGATGAACAAGTACTTTAGAACTGGTTAGGAGTGGTAAAGTTCACAGATTTTTAAGGACGACAAAAACACATTTCAGCAACAAATGGAGGTATGTAGGCAAAGATTTTGGGGGAAGACCATCCTAAGACTGACAGGTCTAACACAGAATGTCCTGGAGATATCATCAGCATTGGAGAGGTCTGACCCAGGGAGTTGTTTCACCATAAAGTCCATTCCCTGTAGGGAGATGGACCACCTCAACAATTTTGGATTCTTACTCCTCTTTTGCAATATCTACCTGAGGGGCCTGTGTTTTGTCTGAACCCAGAAGTGAATCTCAAACAAGTATGGTTTTAGCATCTTCAGTGACCAGACCACAGCAAAGGCTTCTTTTTCAATAGCACTCTTCCTCCATTCCCTGAGAAGTAGCCTCCTAGAGATGAAAGCTACAGGTTGGTTTTGCCTTCTTCATTGAGCTATGATTGAACTGCCCCTATGCCATTCTCCAAGGCATCTGTTTGAAATACAAATTCCTTAGAAAAGTTATGACCCTCGAGCACAAGGGTTGTGCACATGGCCTGTTTGAGGGAGTCAAAGGTTTTCTGTCAAGCCTCCTTCTAGATCACCTTCTTTGGCTGCTTCTGGGAAGTCAGCTCAATCAAGGGGGCAACAATTAGGGGTGGGCGGAATTTGCGAAATCCACTTTCGCAAATTATCGCGAAAATGTTAAAAATTATCGCAAACAAACGGAAATATCGCGAAGATGCGGAAGTTTTTTTCCGCATGTTCGCGAGATTTTCTGCATAGTTGCGGCTCGCCAATCTACCCATGTGGTTGCTCGCGGGCGCGGCCATCTTGTTTTCAGTTGTCTCGCGGTGCATGATCGCGAGAAGAAAGACGTGATCGCATGACGTCACTGCGGGCGCGAACTGTCGCGAGACAGCGCAAATGGCTAAAAACAATACAACATCTCATGGAGAACGCGACCGGATCAAGAAAACTTGTCGGCGAACGCAGGGATTCAGGTAAGGCGATCGCGCGCACGCGAGAATGTATTATTTTACAGCGCGAGCAAGAACCAAATTATCGCTAAGCTGCGGAATGCGGAAATTTTGACATTTTTGCGCTTTCCGCGCAACGCGAAAATGTCAAATTATCGCAATTTCCGCGAACGGAACGAAATTTTCGCCCAGGCCTAGCAACAATGGTACCATTCCCATTGACAAACCTCCTGTTGTATCCTGAGAGGCCCAGGAAGGCCCTCACTTCAGTTTGCATTTTTGGGGGCTCCCAGGCCAGAACAGCCTCTATCTTGGCCTGGAGTGGTTGCACCATAGCCCTGCCCACAAGATGTCCCAAGTACACTACAGACCCCTGCCCTATTTGGCACATATTGGTCTGATAGTCAGGCCTGCATGTTACAGGGCCTGAAGTACTTCCTGCAGGTAAAAAAGGTTGTCCTTCCAGCTGCTACTCAAGACAGCTATGTCATCCAAGGAAGCAGCACTAAAGGCCTCCATACCAGCCAAGACCTGGTTAACCAGTCTCTGGAAGGTGGCAGGGGCATTTTTCAGCTAAAAGGGCATTACTTTAAACTGAAAGTGGTTCTCTGGAGTGGAAAAGGCTGCCCTCTCTTTAGCTCCTTCACTTACGGCAATCTGAAAGTACCCAAATGTTAAATTAAAAGCAATCAGGAACTTGGAAGACCCTAATCTGTCAATGAGCTCCTCAACTGGGGGATGGGGTGAGCATCAGTTTTAGTGACTGAGTAGAGCCCCCTATAGTCCACACAGAAGCGGAGTCCTGGGGAGGCACCTGGTGGGGCAGATTTCCGTACCAGCACCACTGGAGTTGACCAGGGGCTGCTGGGGTGCTCAATTGCCCCTAATTCCAACATCTTAGAGAACTCCTCTTTGATGCTGGACCTCACTTTGTCAGACATATGGTATATTTTGTTTTTGTCAGGGAGGCTGTCTCCAGTGTCAATATTATAATATTAATATAGTATAATATAGTACACAGATGTGAAGGCCCAGGAGTGAGGAAAAGCAGAGGGGCAACCTGTCCCAAAATCTGGGGATAAAACCTCTGCTGTTCTCGGGTGGGGATAAGGGAAAGGTTGACACACTCCACTGACCCATTTTTCTTTTTTGATGACAGGAAATCAGGGAGAAGATCACTCTGCTCCTCCTCTCCATTGTCTATCACCAGCAGCATGATGACCTTAGACCTCTCATAGTGTGGTTTGAGGCAGTTGATATGGACTACCCTTAAGGAGTGTTTTGGGGTATTGATATTCACCAGGTAGGTGGTCTCCCCCTTCCTCTCAACTACCTCATAAGGCCCAGTCCAACAGTTTGGAGGAACCTGTGATCAACAGGCTCCATTACCCACACTTTCTGCCCAGGTTGCTATTCCACAGGGGTGGCCGCCTGGCCATACCACTGCTTCATAACCTCCTGGCTAGCCTTCAAGTTCTCAAGAGATTTCCTCCAGAACTTGACCATCTGGTTCCTGAGAGCTAGCATGTAGCTAACCACATCCTGAGGGGGTTTCTTGGGAGCTTGATCCCATCCCTACCAGACCAGACCGACAGGTCCCTAACAGGGTGGCCATACAGAAGTTCAAAAGGGGTGAATCTAACCTTACTTCCAAGGCACCTCCCATTAGGCAAAGAGCAGGCATGGTAGGAGAATGTCCTACTTCCACCTCCTGAGCTCAGGTAAGTCCATATTCATGCCTTTTAGGGCCTTGGTAAATCTTTCAACAAGCCATTTTTTGTGTGGATAGAAGGGTGTGAAGAACTTGGAGTTGCTCCTCATTCTTTCCACATTGACTTTATGCACATAGACATAGAGTTGGAGCCCCTGCCTTACACCACTTCTTTGGGGAAACCCACTCTGGTAAAAATGCCCATAGGGCCCTAGCCACTGCAGGTGCAGTTTCAGGTGTTAGAGGTATGGCCTCTCAATATCTAGTGGTATGGTCCACCAAGACCAGGATAAGTCTGTTGCCTAAGGCTCTCTTGGTGTCCAAGAGTCCTACAATGTTGATGCACACCCTTTCAAAGGGGGTGCCAATGACAGGTAAGGGATTCAGGGGAGCTTTTAGCTTTTTCCATGTCTTTCCACTGACCTGGCAGGTAGGCAAGTCCTACAGAATGCATCTGAGGAGATCCTCATCTGGGGCCAAAAGATTTCCTGCTAGAGGTATCTCATGAGCCAGCCCCAGTAGGAAGGCACAGTAGTATTGGGGAGCTACCAACACATATGCTGCCCCATGCACAGGTGTCTTAGGCTCACTATACAGGAGATCATTCTCCCAGTACATAAGGTGATCTCCAGATGTACCACCAGCTGCCTGGGCTTCAGCTTGCTGCCTCATGCCCTCCAGGGATGGGCACTCCCTCCGTGCCTTACAGAGCTCCTCTCTGGTAGGATCTTCTGTTTGCCATTCAGCAAGCTGAGACAGGTCACCAAGGGAGGCAATGTCCTCCCCAGTAGCTATGGGGTGGCTTTCTCTGGCACTCCATGCACCTGTACTCTGGAACTTTCTGGGGCTGGTTTCCCATACCCCTTGCACTTAGCTCTCTTGGCAGCATGTTTGGGGATTTTTTCCAGGATCCAGGCCTCCTTGACTCCCCTTCTTGATAGCCATGGACCTGATGGTCACACAGACCCATTCAAGCAACCCTAACATTTCCATGTGTGACCTGAGCTCTGCTTCCTTCCAGGAAATGTGTTCTAGATCATTCCCTAACATCCAGTCCACAGGCATGTCTGGGATCAAAGCAACATTCAGCCATCCTGAGACCTCCCTCCCTCATTCAATGGAAACCAGAGCCACAGGGTAGTGGCTCTCCCAGTTTACTGCTACTACAACCTGGTAAAATATATTGCAAATCACTTACTATGATGGCACCATATGACACCTTAAAGTAGTCATACCAGCTCATGTCTTCCTCAAAGCCTCCACCCTCTGTCCATTGATGATGAGCCACGGCCTATACTTAGAAGGATTGGAAGGGAAGTAGACTTTGGGTACCCTTTCCTTGTCACCCAGGGACATACTGGTAGCCTTACTGATCTTCCCCACACTAACAGGGGCTACCTCATTCACAAGCACTACGCTTGCCAACCCCATGGTTTATCCTCCACTGCGGAGGTGGGGGTTTGCATGCTTGGGACTCTTCGGACGACCCTTGATGTGCCCAAGCTCATAACACTCAAAGCAGTTATGTTGTAAGGCTCAATGGGGCCTGTGCTAGAGTCTCCATTTTAGCTACGTGTTTTAACTTGACATATTTTTCTAATGGAGACTTTTCACATGCTTACACAACATTGTACTTAGAAATTATTATGCTTGCCGTACATTTCTTAGTAAGCATATTATCATGTTGCCGGTCCACTCTGTTCAAGTCTAGGACTATTGCATGCAATGTCCTTGCATTTGGTTGCTCGGTTAGAGACAGCTCTAAGACTCCAGACTAACCATCGCATCAGCTCTACATCTTTAAACCAGTGCAATTAGAACAGTGCTTTTAATATATAAGCTGCCTCTGAGCCAAATTCGGCAGAGGAGCACTTCTTCTGCTAGGATTATCCTGGAACGCTGTGCACTGTGACAGAGATGCAGCCCTGCTTACTCTAATCTTCACCCTGCGAAGGACGATAGCCTTTTCTGGGAAGAACAGCTTCCTGATACATCATACACAGGTATGGGGGTTAGGCTGTCCCAACAGATCTTGCAGAGGGTACTCCCATTATGCTCTTGATAGTTTGGGTAGTATTCAATAGGAGTATAAACACAATCATAATCATACAGTAATGGTATTATGGTTGAACTGTTTATCTTTGCCACCATTCTCATAATGCTGGTAGCAATGCTTTGTATCATCCTCCTAACAATCGCAGCTCACGCTTTCTATACAAGAAAACAATTGGTTCAATAAATGCTTTAAAAGCCAATTCACAACTTTCTTGTGTTTACCTTTGGCATGTGAAAGTAAACAACGAAAGGGTGGAACTATTTCCATGATTTCCTTGGGGAATTAGAGTAGTCATGTTCTGAGGATGCGGACACCATCTGGTACTCTGGTGAGGTCAGGGTTTCAGATGGGGCACTGTGGGGTAGCTAGGAATTGGGCCAACATACTCCGATGATATCTGTGGACTCAGTCCCCATATTCTGACAGTTATGTTGTCCAGATACAGAGTCCTACTTAATTCGTAGGGGACCGAATGCCACTTGGGGCCAGATCAGGGCCGGACTGGCCACTGGGGTTTCCCCAGTGGGCTACCAGGGCGGGGGCTGGTTTTGGGGCCCCTTGGAGGCCATTTTTGTTGCCTGCACGGTTTTGCAGCAAATCAGCCCCTCTAACAAAATAAGCAAAAACCGGTCTTGGCAAACAGCTTGGCTGCAACCCCGCTCCCCCCGGGGACCAGCCGAGCAATTTGCCAGGGCTGGTTTTGTTTCCCAGTCTGGCCCTGGGTCAGATTTGCTATGGTTTTTTTATGGTGGCCATCTCCTCTTCATTCAAGCTTTCTGGGGTCATTCAGTTTGCTATCTACCAGGTATTGGTGCAGCTCTGTAAAACAGGTATTGAGCATGTGCTCTTCAGAATCAAGTTGTATAGCCCAACAAAATCATCCACTTTGCTACCCCTCACCCAGCCCTTCAGTGCCTTGCTGGAATAATCTAAGAAGTCCACCCAGGACTAGTTTGGGAGTTGGTGGCTATCCCTGAACCTCTGTCAGTACTTCTTAGGGGTCAGCCCAAATGTCATCAGAAGAATGGCAGTCCTGGGGACATATTTAGCTTGGTCCTATACCTCAGGTATAAGAAGTGTGTCCCTCCCCACTGTGGGCACGTACCTCCACAAGTTACCATGCCCCCCAGTACTCCTCTGGTATCTTTTGTACCCTCAGAGATACCTCATATGTTGAGAACCATTTATCTATATTATCTCCCACTACATCATAACTGGGCACCAGGTCCTTGGGTATGGACCCTCACATCTCCAGTGGGCACTGCTAGTACGCTACCACCAATATTGCTTAACAGTACTTGCTTGGCTTGTATGTCCAACTCCTTGAGATTGAGTTCATGAGCATGCCTATTTTCTCCATCCTTAGCTTGGCTAGCTCCAGTTTTAGTTTCTCCTCCTCTCTCTTGTCCTCCAGTTCCTCTGGGATCAGGGCCCTGCCCGACACACAGCTCCCTGCACCACCCTGGGCATCGTGGGCACCCTGGCAATCTGCTGGGGTTGAGTTGGTCTCTCCTGGTAGTTCAAGACCCTGGGCTGGGTCCTCTCCGTCCTCATCCTCTGTTTGGGCTCCCTCCTCCTTTTTACCATCACCGTCATCCTCATCTCGGGAGGCCTGTCACCTCTGCACCTCTTCCAAGGCCCTGAGAGCTACCAGGAGGTCCAGTTTAGAAGCCCTCTTGTCTGCTTTCAGACCCCCCTGCTTGCAGAGTTTCAGCAGATCAGACCTCTTGAATGTTGGACATCTTCAGCTCCATGTTGCAAAAGGGAAAGTAGGGCACTTGAATTTAGAAAAAGGAGAAAATAGCCACTGGAAAACTAGGAAAGACTTTAAAAAGAGATCACTGTGAGGTCAAATTATTTATCTGGGATATTTGTGTAACTCAAACCACTGGATGGTGCTGCACAAACACACATTCTGATCCACACCACTGAACACCAATGTGAGAAATGGGGTTATTGGTTAACTGTGGTGCGAGCACTGGTCAAGCACCAGCCACAATCCTTTGCAGGGTGAACCACAAAAAGTCACTATATAAACGTGTGCTAAACCTTGGCTAGCTTGGCACAAAAAACAGTCAGACTCAACTTAGAGGCAATGTGTAAAGTATTTATGCAGCACACAAAAAGTAATAAAGTGAAAACACAACACAAACAAAATCCCAAACCAATTTAGAAAAATAAAGTACATTTACATAAATTATTTGACAGAAAAAGGACAAAAATCCATTCAGTAGAATTGAAGATATGAATTTTAAAAGCTTTTAGTAAAAGCTAGCACATTAAAGGTAAAGTAGTAACCGTAGACATCTAGTCACGCAAGACTGGGACAAAGTCGAAAAATATGGCAGACTGCGATGGAAAACAGGCCAGATACAAGAAGAGAGAAAGAGTGTCTGAGAAGGTAGAATTCAGCAGGGCAAGGCCGTAGGAGGTGTCGAAGAAGGGAGCGTCCTCATCGGATAGCCATAGATCAAAACCGCAGTAGAGATTTCTACGTTCGGACTCAAGCGCTGAGATGGAAGTCGAAGATCTCCAGTGGGATAAGGCAGAGGGCTGGGGCTGAAGAAAGTTCCATGAGGTTGGATATCCCTTTGGTGAAGGACCACTGAGAAGGATTTGCTGCAAAGAAGAACATAGCGAGAGAAGCCACGCAGTCAATCTGACTGGCGGTGCAACTCAGGCAGATAGGCGAGCAGGTTGGTCCCAGTCTCCTCCTGGTTCTCAGAGTAGTTTTTGGTAAAAATGTTTGTAAGTCCTCCGTTTTGAGAATTGGCCATCAGAGCACCTTTAGCACCACAACCAAGGGTAAAGGATTGGTGGACATCTCTTGGGAGTTCAGGATTCGCTCAGGCTGGGTCCAGGCGTGGGTTCACAATGGTGGAAGCTTTTTATGTCCTTGAGGCTCTGAACAGAAGGCCAGCAAACAATCCCTTGGATTCCCTTCTGGTAGTCCTGGATGCAGGTGAAGGTATAGGGCTTAACAGCAGTGCTGGCCTCTCAGGGTTCAAGGCAGGCTCCAGACAGCAAAGCAGTCATTACAGGTCCAAGAAGAATTTGGCAGAGTGCACAACAGGTCACAGCAGAAAGCAGTCCTCTATTATGTTCTTCCGAAGATCCAGTAGTGAACTGAAAAGTGTTTCTGAAGGTCTTATTTGTTTTGCCCTGGCTCCCTTCTTCTGGAAGGTGAGAGAAACTTCTGGAAAGGTTCATTGAAGTGCATAGAATGCCCTGACTCCCTTGCCCTGGCTCTAAACTGGCTCCAGTGACAATGCAGGGTTGTTAGGCACTTTGTGTGAAGGCAGAGCACAGGCTTTTCAGGTGTAAGTGGCCATGCAGAGCATCATCATTACATACCTGTAAAATATATTCTTCTTATACATACTACCCATTAGAAGGCATCATTAAGAACATAGGCCACAAAACATGGTTATTTGCTATTCTGATGTCAAAGTTGTGAAAAACAAGATTTGGATTTTCACTGCTCTGATATCAGAGAAGTGAATGTTTTGTCCTTATGTCCGTGCTCTAACTTGATGGTATTCCAGTGTCTCTCCTAATTCGACAGGAATCCTAAGAAAGTGTGGAAATGCAGCTAGCGCTCCTGCATCACCAACCGCCATTTCCCTTCTCAGCGAAATGTCTCTGTTGACATGCGATGACAGAACTTCTGGACAACCTGATGAGGGGTTCTCAGAGAGCTGCTTTTAGTGAGACATCAGCTCTCTACTTCTCAATGTGTGAGCAGAGATTGCACCTTTAGGTTGGGAGGGGAAGGGAAAGAGGCAGAGAGCAATGTGGAAGGGAGTCAGGTTCCAAATGCTACTTTATTATTTTTAAAACTGGTAGTGTGTGCTGCAGAGTGTTGGTGTTGCTAAGGGTGGTGTCGAAAGGATAACATTATGCCAGGCTTTGTGGGGAGGGCGTGTATGTGGCAGGATATTGTTTTAGGATTTTGTACCAAGGAGAGTTCTGATAGAGTGATGAGCACAAGGATTTTTTCTAATATTTTAGTGGGAGATATATCTAGTAGTATTGGAGTGAGTGGCAGGACACCAGGTATATACTAACGTCAAAATACAACCACAAATTTCCTTTTAACTTAGCAATCTTCAGCAGTGCCACGTCCTTCCACCTTTCCCCATTTACCTAATGCTTCAACCTGATAAACAAGTTATCCAGAATATTTTAGTGGATAGGTTTGTAACTCATTATCAATTAATAATTAATTAATCAATTAGACAGGAAGTGGAATTTCAGAATTGTTGGACTAACATCAGACCCTTCTATCGGTATGGTTCAAAGCAAATTAAAATGAGAGCAAACAAGCACAAATTCAAGATGTGCAGTGGGTAATGTACTTCAATAGATTTGCTACCTGAACTATCAGCCATCTATATTTTGCTTGGCTTCCACAGCAAAACGCTTCTGAACTATAGGAAACCCATTACCGAGAAGACAGGGACCAAATGCAATCAACTAACAATGTACTGCAATGTCAAGGCATTCACAACTGAACCCAATTTTAGAATTGCTGTCCAGCCACTAGCCCTCACTAAGATGGACGCAACAATTTCTGGCAACCCCGATTCCCTTGAGCCGCGTCCTCCAGGCAGTGGCATAACATGTTAGAGGACTAAGAAAACATGATTAAATCATCCAAAACGTACATGCTTCCTCTTGCCTTCATGCATAACCTTAAAGATCTATATATCACTTTCAAGAGGGTAAACTAAAACATATCACTACTATACCTTGCAAGGAAGATCAAGATCTCAGTAGGATATAAAATACCAACAGCAGAAATAACAAGATTATAGAGAAAAGTGAAAGAGGAAGACTAGACAATAAGCCTTTTCCTTCTGTGAATCAAGTATCTTAGATTCTATGCATTCAAATATACTTCAAGGTCCTTCCCTCCTGCTCTTGCAGAAGGAACTAGACACTCATGGCTTAAAGAGACATTTCATCTGTGAGCAAATGACCTACACACCATGCCTCAAACGTTACATCGAGAGGAGCCCATTCTGCAATGGACAACTGCTCTTACTACACCACTTGTTATATCTTCCCTTACCCTTTAGAGAGTCCAGTTTCCTTACAGCTAGGTTTGTGCTAAAAAGTACACATACCTTCATAATGGGGCTTAAGTTACTCAAGGTGGAACCAAAGTGGTGATCTCAAATACCACCACATTTAGACAGTGGCAAAGAAATAGCAATTCATTTCTGAACAAATAGTAAACAAATATTTTTGAAAGCGGTAATGCAATAATACTGTGTGAATGTGCACATCTGTATACAGTGATTAACTGATGAATGCCTACAATCTATGACATATGTAATCATCAATCTTCCCAGAAATTAAATATTTGAATTTTGAAGGATTAAAGCCTCAGTGAACCAGCTTTATTGGAACACATGGCTCTCATGTTACTCATGGATTTGTTCTTCATTTGCTACTAATCAGAACTCTCCATAAATATACCTTTTTCTTCTCCCATGTCAGCTTCTTTTCCAGGGACGTTCTGTTCACCTGATTCATCCAACATGTCAAAAGCTGTACAGAAGTGAGTAAAAGACAAATGTAAATGTAAAATGCAAAAGTAGAAATGTCAAAAAGAATTAAACATTTGTAAAAGCGGCTTTTTACCAGGGTTCACAATTCCCTTCTGAGTAGCCACTCGTGAATTTTCTTCACCAGATATGATATGTAAAGGACTTCCACGTTTTGATGAATTATCATTCACCTCCTGTAAGAAATACGCAAACATATTTCAACAAGCATTGGCAGAAACAATAAGTCTGGCTTATTAGGTGTGAATGTCCCTTGTTATATTTTGGTATAAAAGCACAAAACACAGCCATGCAACTGTGTGTACACATACCCACATACAGCCACAAATGTGCAGAAACTTACACATACAGTTACAAGGAGAAGCAGATAAATATCCAGAACCACGTGCAGACATAAACACAAATGCATAAGCATGAAATGGCATCAAAAACTTTGTACTATTAAAAACATTCTATAGCATTGATGCCCAAAGCATGCTGGATTCAAGGCCAGATGTTTCAATATTAGGAATAGCGATTACCTAACTGTGATTTTCTGGGATTCTATATTAAAAAATCGCTATTCTTAATGATTTCTAGTCGTTTGCAAATTGACCTTCCACATGAATATTAAGGAGGTAGGTCACAATTTGCCACCAATTAAGAATCAACTGCATCACAGGGATGGTGACCTGCGGAGGTCAGCAGCCCACCACGTAGCAGTCTTTTTAAAAAAATATAATCCATTTTCCTTACAGGAAAACAAGATGTTTTTAAAAAGAAAATCTTTGTTTTTCTCCGTGGACCACTGCCTTCTCTTAAACAAACCTTTTTTGGACATTCACAAATGGAAAGGAGTCCCAAAGGAGACCATTCCCATTTGCAAATGCATCACCACTACACTTCGATAGTCGGTAAATCTCTAATGTTTTGCAACCAGAATTCGGGCTCAAAACATTAATACATACCATTCAAATTCGGTATTTGGAATGAACGCCTCTTTCCAATGCCGAATCAGTATCTGGTCGCAAATCAAACTTGCAATTCGGTAACATGCTACCGAATCGTAGTTTGGTTTTAATACATACCAAAATGCGTTTTTCTGGTCGCAAAAAAAAAAAGCTTGAAACTAGTGTCCCTAAATTTGCTATTGCTTGTAAGACGCCTAAAAAAAGGCTTCGAAAGGGCGATTTCGTATATAATTGCCATAACTGTCATCATATGTTCCGCTGAGAAGTTGAATAAACATGACTGCTATTACAGCAGGGTTTCTTTCCTGCTTTCTGTGGAGACACTGTTCGCATCATGGCCGTGGATGTATTTGCTTTTAGCACCTACTTAATGCAGCATTTGCTCTGGCGCTCCCATGCAGGGTGCTTAAGAGCATTTTCAATAAACCACCGAATTGCATTACCTTGTAGGATTCTGTTAAGGAACGAATATGTTATTTCATTCCTGAGTGACAGTTACTCAAGTGACCAAGCCTGGACATTGCTTCAAATAGATGGTCTGTCTTCTAAACCAATGCCGAAATATACATTAGTCTTTAATGTAAAAAAGAAAGAACAGCACATTTTTGCATGCTGGGTCCAAGATACGAATAATTACACCCTTCTTCAAAGTACTATGCTGTCATTCTGATACTTCTGACATCTGACAGTGAACATGCAAACATTACAATACACTTTTATAAAGAGACTCTGTTGGAATTAAATACAAAAGGGTCACCATAAGGGACAAAAGTGTAGCGATTAGCATGTTTAAACTCTGAAATGCATGTTTATGTATTATTTTTAACGGTTCCACTCAGGTTAAAAAGAGTGACTAATTTAAACCATTTTTCAGGGCACTGTTTACGGTAATCCATAATTGAGATCGTGTTAACCATTAGGTTTTTAAAGATTGTGCTATAGAAACCACTATATCTGAAGGTATCAACTTTATGCACCACACAGCCCATTCCCTGGTTATCAGCATTTCACACATAATGCATTATTTGCATACTTGTTTGCAGCGTATGTTTATGCATGATGCCCCATATAGGTTTTATGTTTAACAAAAGGACATATGATAATACATTTACCCTAACTTTAAAAAATGTCTTGATTAAAACATTTTCGCAACTTCTTATTTACAAATCACAATAAAGAGAAGCATGTCTTGATATTAAAAAAGCACATTATTTTTGCTTTGAGATGATTGGTTTGGGAGAGGGAAAGCACGATGGCGTCCGCTTGAAGTGATCCCTCAGCAGCATTTCGACCAAATGGAAATGAATAAGAATCAACTCACCTAACCGTGGAATATGTCCTTGGGTGTCTCAGTGGTGATTCAACCATGGGGCGTGGTTGTTCTAGGGTCGGGCTGATTTGTGAAAGCTTTCCCACCTTTGGTCGACAGGTGGCTGCTGTGCTGGCTCACCCTAACTGTGGTGTACGCAGCGGGCACAGCGAAGCTGCGAAGCTGAGTCCTAAGGTGGCGGGGAACTCAGAAGGGGAAGGTTGCTCCCCACCACATTACTCCCATCTGGTCCAGCTGACTCAAGAGTGGAGAATGCAGGCGCACCAGTGCCGCGGCAAAGCAGGCATCACGTACTGCCAGCTCCCAGGTCAGAGTCTGCCCCAGAAATGAGGGGGTAACGCATGCCACGCTTACCGAGAGTCCAGCTGTTTTTACAGTGCTGGAGCTATTGCGAAGCTCAGCTGGAAAGCCTAGTGATTCAATCCAACAGGAGACACTTGGAGTTGATCGGTCTGATGATAAAGCTGCTCAGCCTCCTGCAGAGAAGGTACCATCAGAAACAGCCTACCCTAAACGGACCGACAGCCAGGCAATTCAGCCTCATGCAGAAAAGTCACCTGTAGAGTCTAAGATATCGGTCCCTCAGGACGGAGGTACAATTTTATTGGTTCCTTATCCTTTAGTAGAAAAGGTAAAAGATTGTGTTGATATGCCCATATCGGTTGATGAAAAGATAGGGACAGTTAAGATCAAACCTCATAGTGTCGAGAGGGTCTAGAGTAAAGAGAGTACTGAGAGTGCTGTGAGTGGTGATGGGAGTCTGGGGGAAAAGGGGAAGCTAGCTAAATTAACATCAGGTAGTGTGCAGAATAATGGCCCTCAGATTAGGGCTATAGATAATATATATACTCTATCCCTCGCAAATAGCGCTCAGAGACCAAAGGTGTCCCATCCTTTGGGACTCGAAATTGGGAACAATGTTCTGGACATGGAGAATAATGATTGCTTCTTCTCACTATCTGATGGAACAGAATGGTCAGTAGATGGATCTGGTTCTCTCACAGGATCTAGCAATAATGACAGTGCTTTAGATACAAGTGGACACGCTTCTGCCATGACAGCACATAAGATGGTTAAGAAGATAGGTTGACAAATATAAGGAGGTAAATATCTGAAATGGAACTATTCACCAGCAGAACAGTTGGTCTGGACTCTGATTACACCCACTCAAGACACCATTAGCTCAAATCCACCCACACTGGATACTGTCCTCCAATGCATAATGTCACAGTGAGAGGAAATGTGGCAGGATGACCACAAGCCTAAAGCTGCAATAAAGAAAAGTGCAGGTTGGGGTTAGAAAGCTAGCCAAGGCATGTAGTGTCATAAGTGAACACCTGATGGACCTTGAAACAAGAACCACTTCTATCAAAACAGTTTTGGCGGGTACACGGGTGCAGACAGAGGTGCCCGAATCACAGCTCATTGATAGTCAATGGAAACTTGAGGATCGGGAGAATCGTCAACAATGCAATAACTTGCAGGTGCTGGGAGTGCCCGAAGGCAAGCAGGGAACAGATATCACTACATATATGGTGGAACTGTCATGCACAGCTTTTCTAGAGCTAGATAGGTGGAACTGGTCCTGAGAGGTGCAACGAGTTCATAGGGTGACCTATGTCTTGAAATAATCAGTCAAAGAAGAGTCAAAGCTGGAAGACAGCTTGGTATATTTCGGGAACTTTCTCCCGAGACAAACAATCTTCGAAAAGGCCAGACCTGAAGGTAAACAGACCAGTGGTGATGTTTTGTTCTTTGTCAGACCTAACGTTTGTCATATAATGGTTAAAAGTAGGTCTGGGCCAAAATTCCGTTCCGTTCCCGGAAATTGCGATAATTTGACATTTTCGCGTTCCGCGGAAAGCGCGAAAATGTCAAAAATTCCGCAATCCGCATCTTAGCGGTAATTTGTTTCTTGCTTGCGCTGAAAAAAAATACATTCTCACGTGCGCGCGATCGCCTTACCTGAATCCCCGCGTTCGCCGACAAGTTTTCCCGACCCGGTCGCGTTCTCCACGAGATATTGGATTGTTGGTAGCCATTTTGCGCTGTCTCGCAACAGTTCGCGCCCGCATTAACGTCACTTGTCGCGCGATCATGTCATTTGTCGCGCGATCACATCATTCTTCTCGCGATCATGCACCGCGCGAGTATGAGAAGATTGAGATCTCGAACACGTCATTCTCCACCGCGAGCGAGAGAGTGAGGACGCGGGCACGTCTAATCGAACGCGAAAAGGAGAAAGAGACCCCGAACACGTCATATCCAACGCGACAGGGAGCGAGAGAACGCGATCAAGTCATTTTGGACACGCCATCGACATCCGGCGGAAGTAATGTGAAGCTCGAGAACTCGAAAATGTAAAATTTTCAATTTGGAGAAGAATATCAGCTCTAGCAGCATGAAACCTTCTGCAAATGATGATTTTGGATGAAAACAACTCCTCAGATTGACATTTGGCTGTTCTTTTTTGTGCAAGGAGTCCTTTTTTTAAAAGGTGGGGAGAGGGAGGAAGTGACACAGAATCTCCAACTTCCGGTTCCTGTCCAGCGGGCTCCTCCCAGTGCTTTGTCCATCTCCTGCTCATTCTGCCTTTGGATTTTGAGCTGGAAAGATCACTCTTTTTGTCTGCTGCATCATTGCAATTGGATTTGAGGATTTTTTGATTTGGATATTTTACAAGTAAGTGGTTGTTGTGTCTGTTTGATTGTGAGCATTGCAGTTGTTGTAACTACAATTTATTTTTGGTAACTATCATCATTCTTTTTTTTTTTTAATGTTGTGGGTAGTAGGCTACCCGTTGTACTGCCTGCCAGACAGAAGTCCTGCTACGCATCACTTCCACGTGTGACCAGAACTTGTTGTGCATCTGCATCCTGCCTGACATCTGAAGAAGATGGCCCCAAAGAAAGGTACCAGGTCCAGTACCAAGAAAGTTTCCGGTGAGAAGAAGGAACAGAAAAAGGAAGTGCCATTAACCACGACTGGTGGTGTGCTGGCCAATGTTTTTTTTGGCACCAAAAAAGTTACGCCTGCAGCAGCGTTGTCCGGGAACCAAGCTGGGAGCAGCACAGCGGTCCAACCCCACCAACCTAGGCCCAAGGGCTTTAGTGTCGCAGAGGTAGCCAGTCTACTAACGAGCAGCGATGTTGAAGAAATGTCATTATCGCAAAGTAATACACAATCAACGCAGGCGCAAACTCAGCAGATAAGTGTGCAGCCGCAACAACAACAGCAGCAGCCTCAACAACAACAGCAGCAGCCGCAACAAGAACAGCAGCAGCCGCAACAAGAACAGCAGCAGCCGCAACAGCCCACCATAGTAGTTGTTGCTCCTGACGTAGGGGCATTTCAGGAAATCGAGCTTCCTGCAGACAAAGTGGAGTAAAGTCAAACCACTGTTTCAGAAGATCTATTGTCTTCCAGACCACCAGCAAGGAAAAGGAGGCTTAGTCCATCATCTTCTTCTTCAAGCCCCACTTCTGATGATCGTGATGCCACTTGGCACCCACCAGCTCAGTCTGAGAGTGATATACGCCACAAGACAATGCTTCTGAAAAGGAAGGTCCCAGAAAAACTTAGAGTTATGGAGGTAGATGTAGAAGAGGGGGGTGATGATGTTGATGAAGACGAGCCAGTCATCACGCACATTACTCCCGCCCCAAAGGGATTGGAGACCAACATTCTCACCCTATCCAGAAAGGCTGCTACTGAGCGGGATGTTGCACGGATATCACCAACACAGGCTACACCACCACTACCTCCAGCTGCCATATTTTCCAAGGCCCGGCAGGGACCTACATCCAGCTCAACCATCTCAGTAGGTAGTGGTAGTAAAAGTCACAGTCTAGGTGCACAGGGTCACATTTCAAGCACACTCTCCAGTTCATCTGGTATTGAAAGTGGCACATCCAGCAGTGCCAGAAAGTTCTCCTCCCCAGTTTGGGACTTCTTTTCTGTTAGCACCAAGGAGGAGAACGTTGCTATATGCTCAATTTGTTGGCAAGGTGTTCGGCGTGGTAAGCTTGGTACAAACTATGATACCAGAGGACAAGCAAGTCATCTCAGAATACACCACACTATCGTCTGGGAGAATCACCTACTCCAGTTAAAAGAAAGTAGAAAAACTCAACCCATTGAAGTTGGTCAGGAAGAATCAGGGAGCGATATTATTGCGGTGGAAGGTGAAGAAGAGGGATGCATTTCTAGCCCTGTCCCCAGTAGTGCAGTGGTACCGCCCACATCCTCCTCAGTAACATCAGAGTGGCTCCGCAGTAAGAGCCATACTCAGAGTCAGGCTGAGACACCAAGACGACAGAGTACCGCAATGAGACAAACTGTGTCGTTGAGCCTACGTGGGTTAATGAAAACAGCACCACAAAGGAAAGAAATACAGCCTACCATTGTTAGCATGTTTAGGTTGGAGGGGCAGTTCCAACGCAACCACCCAATGGCACGGTTGTACAATGCGAAGCTGGCTAAAAAGTTAGCGCTAGACCTTCTTCCTTTTTCATTTGTGGAAGGGGTAGGTTTCCTTGAATTTGTGCCCTAAATGGAAGGTTCCCAGCCGGTCCTATTTCGCAAGAATTGTTGTTCCGGCACTACATCATGATGTGCTGGAATTGGTTGGACAAGCTTTGCAGCAGAGTGCTGTTCACAATATCCACCTGACAACAGACATGTGGACCAGTTGCCAAGCCACAGATTACATGTGCATCACTGCACACTGGGTCTCTTTTGTGGGGGTTAGAGATAAGCTATCTGCACGCGGTGCTGTTGACACAGCTGCGATTTTTAAAGGTACTCGGAAACATGCAACTGTAGCCATGTTCACCATGGAGAAATCTCATACGGCTGAAAACATTTTACATGAGTTTCGCTGCAAGGTTTTGGAATGGCTGCGGCCAAGAGGGCTTAGTATTGGTTTTGTTGCCACAGACAATGGCATTAATGTACTTAAGGCCATGGAACTTGGTTCCTATATCAGGGTTCCGTGTTTGGCGCACTGCATAAAAATTATAGTTCAAGACTTTCAGAAAAAAGAACCCATAGTCCGCAATTTACTGGCCATCTGCCGAAGAATATGCACTCATTTCAGCCATTCTTTTAAAGCTCGGAAGCAGCTGAGGATCATCCAACGTGAACATAGGATGCCAGTCAAGGCACTCATCCAGGAGGTGGCAACACGTTGGAACTCAACGTATTACATGCTTGATCGTCTGTATGAGCAGTACAGATCACTCCATGAATATGTCTGGAAAAGAAGAGGGGATGCTAATGTTAAAGGCATGAACCGTGAGATGGAGCAATGGAGCCTAATTAAATGCCTGACTGAGATGCTTTGTCCTTTTGAGGTCTTCACACGTGAAGTCAGCAAGGAGGACTGTACAATGGGCCAAGCTGTCCCATTATTGCAAATGCTAGAGCATCAGCTGAAGAATGTGTCTGAATCATACAACGGTGTAGAGGACAAAAGGGAAGCCTATCACTTGGTGGAGAGCTTAGCCCGTCGCTTAGCTGAAAATGTAAGGATACAAAATAAAATTTTGTCACAAGAACATTACATTTGTGCCACAATTCTGGATCCACGTGCAAAATTTGGACTGAAGACATTCTTTGCTTTTTCCGAGATTGATGTTGCCCGCTACAAAACTTGTATAGCTGAAGCAGCCAGTAAGTTGGAAAACGAACGGCTGCTAATTAAAAGCCCGCAAGATCAACCCACAAGACGTACTGCAGCAGGCCATGCAGGATCAAGTGCAACTTCGTCGGCTGAGGGCAGTGCGTTTGGATCACAACACTCACCATCACTATCGACAACAGAACAATAACTAGATCATTAGGCCCAGTACAATCATTAGATGATTGGTATGTACAGTTAGGCATTAATAAGCACAGTGCTGATGCACAGAGAAAAGAGCACGAAAGCTTACCAGCAGCACCCCTGAACATTGAGCGAATGGTACAGGCCTATCTGGACGTCCCAACAGAGGTGTACATTGATCGAAACCCATTGCAGTATTGGTATAGGAAAAGGTCAGGATGGCCACTGCTCAGCAGGCTGGCGATAAGCTATTTGGCTTGCCCTGTCGCAAGTGTCTCTTCCGAACGTGTTTTCAGTGCTGCTGGTTCCATTGTAACATTGAGAAGGACCAGTCTCTCGCCCAAAAACATGGAGAGGTTAACAATGATCAAAATGAATCAGCACTTCATACCACCGAATTACACAATACATGAAGCAATGGAGGAAGATGAGGACAGCGGCTCAGGTGACGGAAGTAGTGTGTCACATGATGATTACCTACTACTGGCTGACCCCCCAGAGTTTGAGGACGAGCTATACTTCCCTGACAATTAGGCTTGCACTTACTGTCTTCCTCCCTTTTTTCCCCCCTTTATTTGTGTGTCTGTCGTTCTGGTTACAAACTTGTGAATCACAACAAATCCATTACCACCGTCTTCTACTCTTCTTATTTAATATACAAGTTTCAGGTCTCTGCAATTTGACAGTACAGTCCTCCGAATCCAGCTCCTCCGCTCCATCATACTGAATCTCCTGCCCAAATCTATTGCCCTCATGATAGATGATTGGATGATGGTAAAAATACTAGAAGAACAAATTCAAACTTTCCTAGTCCTGCCAAAAGAAGTGGAGCATGAATCAGATGACTACTATAGCTATCCTCCTTTCAGAGCCGAGAGAGACTGCCCATTAACTGAAAATAAGATGGAACAGGTAATGATTGATGCCATGCATTGGACGCAGAGTCGCAGACTGAATGATTATGTTGTGTTTGTTGTGCATGAATTTATGTAATTGTCCACTGCCACTAATCATCTTTCTACAGAACACACTAAACTTAACTCAAGGTGAATTCAATTTTCCCCTTCTTGCAAAAAAGAAATTTGTACTTCTCCTGCAGCTTGGTGATACATTGCTTTTAATTCAATACAGGAAGGGGACTCACTCGATCTGCGCAATGTATGATTGACACAACAGCACCGTCCATGATGATGGCGAAATAGACGGCCCGTTAACTTAAGATGAGAAGGAACAGGTAATGACAATTAATGGCATGCATTGGACACCTGACTCTGAGCAATTGGTGTTTGTGTTTTCGTTGTTTGTTTGTTGTGCACAAAGTGAAGTCAAAGTGTACTAGTAATCTATCTTTCTGTACACACTAAAGACTGACTCAAGTCAATAATATTTCTACTCTTGTTGTGTAATAACAATTTTACTTCTAATGCAGGCCGATCTTCACAGTCAGTCAGTAAAAGTATCGGAGTTGATGATGAAGTCAGGAGGACGTTTCATGAGTGGCATAAAACTTAAAAGCCTAAAGGTAAACACGTCAACAACAACGACAGCAGACCCAAATGTCTGTGTAGAAGTTGAATAGAGTGTAGCGGTGGTATGACTACGGTGTATTGATTTACTAACTTAAACTGTAAAATGCTATGTTTGGAATGGATAATGTGTTTTGCCTTTGTCCAACTCTTTAAAAAAAAAAAAAAAAGTACTGTAAAGTCTAAACGTAGGATGTGCTACTGCTAAGCAACGTGCTGTCAGGCCTGTCACTGTGGGCCTGCTCTCTCCTGTTATTGTTGAAGGTCAATGCTGGAAACAGACTAGAGTAGAGACTAGAGATGATGCATACATGCCACCTCGGAAAGTGTTCTTGTTGCACTACACCATAACTTGTGCATTTGTTTCAACTTTAGTTTCTCAATATCCCCTTTGGTTTTCCATCTACAATTACAGGCCGGGCCTTGCCCTATACTTTGGAAAACATTACAATGCACACTTACCTTACCAATAAATCGGAAAAAAAATTCCAGCCGGGCAGTGGCGAGTGGCGAGGCAACACACCAAAGATTAAATCCAAATGGTCGCACACTGCTGACCTACCAGCGTGTTACCCCAAAGAACTATGGTTCCTGTAGTCAGCGTCGGCGGATACACCTATGCTCGTGTCGTGAGTGCAAGTGTGAATAGCGTTAGCCATCCCTGGACACGTGTTTCGACGCTCACTACAGGGACCACCGTTCTTTGGGGTAACACGCAGTTAGGTCAGCAGTGTGCGACCACTTGGATTTAATTATTTAGTGGCTCCATGAGCCGGGGAGTCGACGGACTCAGGTTACGCACCTGCGTTGCTACGAGAGGTACTTTACCTGATAATGATTTTAGCAGCCTACACCGCAACCCTACACTCTTTCCTACTCCCTGCTGACGAGAGGCAACTACCTCGAAACACGTGTCCAGGGATGGCTAACGCTATTCACACTTGCACTCACGACACGAGCATAGGTGTATCCGCCGACGCTGACTACAGGGACCACCGTTCTTTGGGGTAACACGCAGTTAGGTCAGCAGTGTGCGACCACTTGGATTTAATTATTTAGTGGCTCCATGAGCCGGGGAGTCGACGGACTCAGGTTACGCACCTGCGTTGCTACGAGAGGTACTTTACCTGATAATGATTTTAGCAGCCTACACCGCAACCCTACACTCTTTCCTACTCCCTGCTGACGAGAGGCAACTACCTCGAAACACGTGTCCAGGGATGGCTACGCTATTCACACTTGCACTCACGACACGAGCATAGATGTATCCGCCGACGCTGACTACAGGGACCACCGTTCTTTGGGGTAACACGCAGTTAGGTCAGCAGTGTGCGACCACTTGGATTTAATTATTTAGTGGCTCCATGAGCCGGGGAGTCGACGGACTCAGGTTACGCACCTGCATTGCTACGAGAGGTACTTTACCTGATAATGATTTTAGCAGCCTACACCGCAACCCTACACTCTTTCCTACTCCCTGCTGACGAGAGGCAACTACCTCGAAACACGTGTCCAGGGATGGCTAACGCTATTCACACTTGCACTCACGACACGAGCATAGGTGTATCCGCCAACGCTGACTACAGGGACCACCGTTCTTTGGGGTAACACGCAGTTAGGTCAGCAGTGTGCGACCACTTGGATTTAATTATTTAGTGGCTCCATGAGCCGGGGAGTCGACGGACTCAGGTTACGCACCTGCGTTGCTACGAGAGGTACTTTACCTGATAATGATTTTAGCAGCCTACACCGCAACCCTACACTCTTTCCTACTCCCTGCTGACGAGAGGCAACTACCTCGAAACACGTGTCCAGGGATGGCTACGCTATTCACACTTGCACTCACGACACGAGCATAGGTGTATCCGCCGACGCTGACTACAGGGACCACCGTTCTTTGGGGTAACACGCAGTTAGGTCAGCAGTGTGCGACCACTTGGATTTAATTATTTAGTGGCTCCATGAGCCGGGGAGTCGACGGACTCAGGTTACGCACCTGCCTTGCTACGAGAGGTACTTTACCTGATAATGATTTTAGCAGCCTACACCGCAACCCTACACTCTTTCCTACTCCCTGCTGACGAGAGGCAACTACCTCGAAACACGTGTCCAGGGATGGCTAACGCTATTCACACTTGCACTCACGACACGAGCATAGGTGTATCCGCCGACGCTGACTACAGGGACCACCGTTCTTTGGGGTAACACGCAGTTAGGTCAGCAGTGTGCGACCACTTGGATTTAACACACCAAAGATTGATGGACAAGAGGACCAAGAGGAATGCCGAGATGCAAATCCAGTCCACATTTTTTACCAGGATAACACAGTAACAGTATCAACTTTTATCTTCTTTTAAATAATTTTAATAATTTTTTTGTATACAATCTTTACAACAGTGTGTTCTTGTTGTTGATATTATCATCATTGGGTTTGCTCCCTGTTTACGATTCTTCCCTACCAATATTTAAAATTTCTATTTGCTATCTGTAAAAGTATTAAGGCCGGAACAACAGAACAAAAAGTGTATGTATTCCGGGTCTCTCATCATGCATGCATTTCCTTTTTGTCCCTTAACATAAGGATATGTTAGTCTTCAAAGATTGTCATTTGTTTGTCCATGCATACTGTTTTTCAATGTCAAACCTTTCCCAAAAACCCCCTTCCCATCTTTTCAACAAACCCTAACCCTCTTCCCCCGGGCTGTGTGACTTATTGTCGAGGTGTGACTAAATTAAATGTACACCAATACTTAATCACACACATGCTGGGGCGGATGTGGCGAAAGCAACAGTACTTCAATTTCAAGGCAGATCGATGATCTTCTTCTGCTTGCCCACCCATGAGTAGGATATTTTACAGGTTATTTTATTTAACAAAGGAACATATAACTCAGCATTAATTGCCGGCATTGATTGGATTTGTTTGTTGTCATTCCTCATACACAGCACTAACTGTTAGGCTGTAGGCCTAGTCAAGTGACTCGACACAACTATAGTTTGTAACTCTGTCTACTAGGCTATCCCTTCCCAACCACCATTATGTTTTGTTGTAAAATATTTTAGCATTATATTGTTGCTCGGTAAGTTCTGTACTGTACTTCATTCTACTACTCCTCTAACAGTCTCTCAAAGGCGATTGACTGTCTCCTTTTTTTTTTTTCAAATGCTGCCACCCTGCCAGTGTCTACTACTACTACTATACTACCACCACCACCACCCCAATCATGGCGTGTTAGAAAAAGGAAACCATCTTCACCATGCAGCCATTGCTGTGCCTAAGTTAAACATAAACATCAAGCACAGGTAAGAGAGAAGTTTGGGGGAGGCAGAATTAATAATGGACATGTTTTCAATGATTTCAATTTCGCACACCAGTCCAGATAAAGAATGCATAGACTAGAGGACAGACTGAAAATACTAGAAGGACAAGTCAATCAGTGAGGTGTGTCACATCTATCTGTTTGTGTCTTACACAGTCAGCCAATTATTTAAAACAAACACAGGCTATGGGCGGCCCTGCACCAGCAAGGAAACAGTGTGATGTAAAACAGTTACACCACCTACAAAACATTAACAACATTGCATGTAACATAGAAAAATATATTTAATTTACCCTAACAAAAATAAACTAAACCCACAAAAGCTGACCCACCCCCCTCCCTAACCCCAACCAATGTCTGTAGGAAAGTCCAGGAGAAAAAGTTCGTAAAGCTAAAACCCAACGCCCAAACCAGTTCCCACCCACCCAAACAAGAATTAAAAAAGGGGCAGAACTTGATGACAGGGACTAAGGTGTGGGGCGGGACTCAAGGAGGACACGCATCTGCTCCTCTAAACGGGCGACGCGGCGTCTGGTGGCACGGCTGTTGCAGCCACAGTGGGGGGGCACCAGAGATAGCACTACGGTGGCGGCGGGCAGCCGCCAGACGGTGGCGCCGTACCGCTGGAGGGCGGTTGCTGGGGCCCGGGGCACTGGAGGAGGCTTCAATTGCTGCTGCAGTCTCCTCCTCCTCCTCCTCTGCCAAGACCACCAGCCGCCGGTATTCACGCTGGAGTGCCTCCAGCTTCCGGCGCCGTGCCTTGGCGGCCAACTCCTTTCGATTGAGTTTAGGAGTAGCTGTGTATCAAAAAGAAAAAAACAAGACAATTGTAAAATACACTATAACACATAGTGGCGTGGTAGAGTAGCACTATAAAGCACAGTAGTACATAACATTTTAAATCTCGCCCGTCCTTCTTCCTTCCACCCGTCTTTCAGTTTTTAGTTGAACAGTGCACCAGGTGCTCTTCTCCATAAAACTTTCAAAGCGGAGTTGAAATCAGATAGATGAGGACATTGGTTACTCAATACTCCCGCTCCTATGCCAATTAAAGGGATTCTAGTGTTCTAGTTCACTCTTCAAACGTTCACAACAACTCATACTTACTTACGACATCGGATAGCGGGCAGACGTTGTCCGCCCGCCATCCTCACGCTAAAAAGGGTGGGGGTCCCGTGGGGACAATTAATTAGGATGATGCGCCCGGCACAGTGGCGGACGTGTCCTGTTTTTTTTACATTCTGGTTGGCGGTGCCGAAAGCAATGCTAAAAATACATGTTGTGCTGCTTTTCCAAGCACAACATGACGGGCCTGTCACGTTTTGCTTTGAAAGGCAGGGGGGGTACCATAGCATAGGTAGGTACCCTCCATGGGGGCCCCCAAGCATACTCTGCACTGTCTGCATGCCTTTCCGTGGCGGACGGCAATGCCGCCACTCAAAGGTATTCCGAAATGCAGATTATATGGCTGGCGGTGTGTTCAGAGAGACACCACCGCCATATTGAACCCTTTTCCGTCTGGTCGACATGTGGGGGGTCTGACTCTTTTCTACAGGGATGGCGGGAGGTTTGCCCCTGGGGTTTCGGCGGTGAATACCGCTGGGCCGGCGGGGGCAATACGCCTGCCATTCTAATGGGGCCCTAAGTCTCAACAGTACAGTATACATACAGTACACCCTTGCAGTGAGTGTACTGTCAAGTTCAACAATAGTTAAGTATTATGAATCTAACTTACCACCGCCCGCCACTGGTGCCGCCACTCCCCCTACCGCTCCGTTGGTATCTGCAGCAACTGCCGCATCCTCTCCCTCCGCGGCGCCTTCGCTGGCCCCGGCAATGGTGGTCGGTAGTGCGCCTAGAAAACATTACACATTTATTAGGCGTCATATACATCTCCCCCCTATTGATCAGTAGCAAGGTTGAAAAATGAGTTAATACTAACATACATCACTAGTACAAATCAGGTAGTAGTAGAGTAGACACTAATAGTTATATATGGTCAGTCTAGCCTTTGCTTAGTTAGCCCGAGCCATGCAACCATTTTACCTTTGTGTCTTTTATTTTTGCACATGTGACGTTACCTTGCAGCTTTTTGTACAAGACACCTTTGAGCCCACATGACCTGCCTCACACTGCTACTGTCTACGCGCTGCGTACAAGCGGTCAACAAAAACATTAACAAGCCACTATTTTAGGAAGTACTGGTGTACTGTTAGTCCATATTGCTTATCCATAAATGCTACACTTTTTGGCACGACTGAGAAATGCTTGCAAGTTGCAATATACTAACGCGCACCATTTCATTTTTCGCATTACAGACGGAAGATTCCCTTCTACGAACCAGAGCTTTGCAGAGCTTCTGAATGATGCAACAACTACCAGTACTAGGTTATTCTAAGGTGAGGGGTCCCTTCACTCACATCTTCATTTATAAATTTATATAAACTAAATTCCTAGGGGATGGTGGTGCTGCCTTCCACCACTGTTCAGTCATGATTTAATTCCCAACTGTAAGTAAGTGTAACAATGTTTATTGTTTTAATGTTATTGATTTTCCGGTTGGTGCTGCATTTTATAATAGAACAATGCACAGAGCTTCTCAATTCAAAATAAACATTTTGAACTTACATAGACTTGGAGGTATTTGGTGTGGACTAACTTACATGAGTGAGCAAATTAAAGTAAGGGTGTGCATGTGCATTGCTTCCACGACTGAGAGGTTGGGTGTGTTATGTTCTGGGTTGTCTACTTGTGGGGTATCTTGGGGGGAGGGTTCGGAGACCTAATAGTTATGACAAGACAGTACTATAGTCGAGCAGGGGATTGTGGTGGGTTCTGAATTTATGATTGAGGTGTGCGAGGAAGGTCCAACTTACCAACATCCTATTTTCTTGTGCAAAGGTCTGTATGTGCAAGATCCCTACAACAGTAGTAGTATGTCCTATAGGCTATCCTATCAAAATAGTAATAAATCTGGTTGGGCATTTGTTGCTGTGAATTTTCAAAGCCTCAAGATTAACAAAGACTCAAGATCAATAAGACTAGAAGTAGTACAAGAGGACGACCCAAAGGATTGGACTCAATGGCTAGAGGTACTGGTGAATATGAGTTTTATTACAACCTTTCACATAAAGAGTGCCACTGGCCAACTGGGCAAGCTTAGCTACTACAGTTCAGACAGACTGATAGTAGTAGTAGTACTGAGAGTCATCATAGCAGAGGCAGGCATAATATTTTTGAAACCGTACAGATCGAAGGATAATTGTTGGTAAAAAAATAGCATTTGGAAACTGAAGCAATAGTTCCTGAAAAATATGGTGCAGTAAAAGTTATGTAATAAGAAATATTATTAAAAACAAGAAGACTTACTGGGGCCAGCAGAGGAGCCCTCATTGATGTCCTCCTGGTGGTGCTGTTCGGACTATTGTCCCGCCGACTCCCCACTCCCTGTCTGTCTGCCCCTGGGTGCTGATGAACAGGAAAGATATAAGAAAGAGACAAACATTTATGGATGGTGTCAAACAAATACAATATTTTTCAACAACGGTCAAAAAACACTTATGTAAACAACAATTGCAATAACTAAATTGACCGATCTCATCTGGTCAACAAGTAGTATCGGGGGATTCGCGGATCGACTACTTAAGTTACTATTTATCAACAGTAATCCAGTCTTCCATTCTGATTCCAGAATACTAAGTTACAACTAAGCCTAAGTACGACGTACCACCCGACCTAGTCCACCTATTCCAGGCATGCCAATTGTACATTAAGTATGCATTTTCACTTCTTTTATTCCTCAACAATGCATATGGTCAACTGGAGGACACATGACTACATTTTTTGTATACACCAAATTTTGGGTTGATTGATTGATGCTGATGTTCTGCTAGTGCTAAGCCAATTACCACCACTCATTGAACAAACTAGAAAAGGTTCTAATAAAGACTGCTGTACTAGCAGCACGTCACGTAACTGAGGGGGCATCACGCATACCACTAACAAATTAGAAACTCATACAAAGTACCTAAACCTAAGTATCAATCCACCCCTATCTATTAGTGACAGGACAAAGTAAGGAGTGGACTAGAGTCACTGTAGCATTACGTAACTTAATTTCTCTAAAATAAACTCTTACAGAATCACGCTAAGCGAGCGCAAACGCAAAGTTGCAAACAAGTAAGATTAGTAGTAGCGCAGAAGAGCACCTGTGTCATAATCACAGAAGACTTTTAAACGTAATTAACCTGGAATGTAAGCAGCAACATTCTAGCTGGTTGGAAGAAAAAAAAGATATTCGCAATATATAACACAGAGCAGAAGAACAGACACAAAGTAGTAATAATTAAATAGTTACTCACCAAGCCCCGGGACCTCCACTCCTAGCAGGTCCAGCAGGTCCTGCTCACGGTCCAGGATGTCGGACCACCGGTGCGTCAGCTGCGCCTGGGTGCGCCGGACCCCAGAGAAGCGCGACACTGCCCGGCGCACCTTCCCCCACGGCTGCCGACGCTCCCGGAGGCCGTACCCGGACCCAGGCCTGCCACCTGCTGCCAGGGTTGAGGGGAGGTGGCGCTGCACAAAGAAAATGAGTGCAGCCAACTCCACCTCCCCAAATAAGGCTCGTGCCTGCACCCCTTGTGGGCACCGCCTTCCGCAAGGAAGGCGGTCGCGGCTCTGGCTGCGACGGCAACCAGCCCTACCCTTAGACATGGTTCTGGGACGGGGCGGGAAAGAAAAGGTAATAAAATTAAAGAAGTAAAGGAAATAAATAGCAGGCAATAGAAAGAGAGAAAAAGTAGCTAAAAAGCAAAAAAACAGTAGACAAAAACTAAAAATATAGAGGCAGGAAAATAGTTAGAGAAATAATAAATAAGAAAGATTAAAAAAAAGTAGCTTTAAACAAAGGATTGAAAAGATGTAGGGAGGATTCAAAATCAGGCCCCAGAACCATGCAATAGAGTGAAAAACAAGATGCCCGCGCCCATTGCGACTACGTGCGCAAGTTCGCGCGATATTTTCTCCCCGAGCATGCAAAAAGCAACGCGATCAAGTAAAAGCGGTCGCGAACAGGAAATATCTACCGCGAACAAGCGCGAACATGCATTGCGCGACCCGGAACAGGAAGTAAGCATCTCGAGAGGGCGGGACAAGTGAAAACAAGATGGCCGCGCCCGTGAGCAACCGCATGGGTAAGTTGGCGACCCGCGATCACGCAAAAAATACCGCGAACAGGCGGGAAAAAAACTTTCGCGTCTTCGCGATATTTCCAGCATGTTTGCGGAGATTTTTAGCATTTTCGCGATAGTTTGCGAAAGTTAATTTCGCAAATTCCGCCCACCCCTAGTTAAAAGGCAGTGGCGTTTGTGGCAATTAATGAAGCTTTTCAGGACAAGGGCACACAGACATATCTAAGTAATCCTGCATGTTTCAAGGTGATCTGGGGGGTCAGACACAGATCTTCACTTTGGAAATTAAAGCAAAGGAACTCTTAATGGAGACCTGACTATAAGGGTGGGACTCCTCGGGCTATTGGAGGCGGTGCTCCTATCTTCTCTTCAAATTCACCATAATGTATGCAATGCCTCTTTTCTTCTTTTCTTGTGATCTATTCTCATTTTATGCTTTCACATAAAAAAAAAAATATTGATAAGGGAATTTGTACTTGTAATATTTTGTATAAGTGGAGCTTTACCACAAATTGGGTAATGGGTAGGTGAAGAATGGCTGTTAGTTGTCGTTAATAATTGACCATTGGTCGGAGAGGATGCTTTCATCTAACACACAGATAAATGAGCGGTCTGTACACCTCTCAGGCTGGGGAGGAAGGGGCAGAGGGGAGGAGGGGATTTTTTGGGGAAGGGTTGGGTGGAAGGAATGATGGTGGTAGGATTAGGGGTGGATGGGGGTATTGGGGTGGGAGAAGCAGGGTAAAAAAGAAAAGAATAATAATAAAATCCAGCAAAAGAGCAAAGAAGGATTTTTTTTATTTTGGCAAAGTAGGATTAAGAGAATAAATACAATGTAAACTTTTTTGATGCCAAATGGGTAGAACAATTATATGTATGGTTTATGTGGGCGGGCTGAATAATAAGGCCAAGCAGTTCAGGGTCGCCGAGATTCTAAGATCAGTAGCCCCTGATATAATATGCCAACAGGCGACACATATCCCATGGGGTAGGAGGGAAATGCTATCAATCTAATGTTATGCACTATTGGCATATTCCACTCTTAAGGGGTGGCTATCCTAGCTAGGAGCAACAAAAGGAGGAAATTGGTGGAAGAATGTGGTAGATGGGCATTGGTGGAGTTGGATATATGATTAACAGTCTGCACTTTTTATGGCTCAAATAAGGATGACCCCAAAGTGCAGTAAGACTTTGAGGTGGAACTAGCATCCTGATCAGATTCTTTGATAGTTTGTGGGGATTTGAATATACACAGGGCATTGACTTCATTCATGGGTAGCCACAGCCTGGTTGGTGTGTGGAACGCTAAACCTTCTTCTGACTCAGGCTACACATCCTTTTCCGGCCCAAACACAAAATAAATTAGGTTAGATTTTTTGGGGGTGTCTGGTAGAATTTTGGATAAAGTAGGGATTATGAAACTGCCGAAGCTTGAATCAGATCGCAATACATTGGTTTCGGAGGTTGTGGTCCAAGGGAACTCTAAGTGTCAGAATAAATGGACCTTTGACAGGAAACCATTTGTGAATGCAGATTTCATAGAACATATGAGAAGCTGGCTAGTCGGTTATTTTGATATCAACAGGTGCAGTGCCCCACGGGGCACTGTATAGGATACTTTCAAAGCAGGGCCAACATTCGTTCTCTCAAAGTCCATGTCCCCCTCCCACTAACTTGGACGGATCATTTTCTCATCCATAGGTGCCTTGGTCTAGCTGGTGCTCCTCGGCAGACTTCTCATCCGCCTTCTATGGAACATCCCCAGCACAAACTGGACGCACCTAGCTTTGTGTCCAGTCTAAAATCATCTCGCCCCAACCGGTCCACTGACTTGGATGAAGCGGATAGAGCCTTCAGGGGTTGGATTAACAACTCACTCGATCACTGTATCCCTAAGAAAATGACCTGCGCCAAGCACACGCAATCGCACGCCTGGTATAACAAGACCTTGGCGATAGAAAAAAAACACTGTAAAACTCTGGAACGCTCCTGGAGGCGCACCTACGACCCCACAGCTAAAAAGACCTACAGGCAGGCTATTAAAGTCTACCACTAACTGGTACAAAAGTCAAAAGCCGCATTCTACTCTAATTTGATCATATCTAATCCTAACCCCTCCAAAACCATATTTTCTCTTATAAATGACATAACAAACCCCCCGGTAGGAACTAATAATATCATATCTTCCAACCAGCACTGCGAATCTCTGGCACGCTACTGTCTAAATAAAGTAGAGTGCATTTATAATACACTCGACTCCAGAAAGGGCCTCCTCTAAATCGCGGCCGTCTAACTGCTCACTTGATCTTCCCTACTCTCTACAAGACTTACCATCTATGTCCTTTAAAGACCTGGAAACTCTGTCAGCAAAGGTGAAATCAGGCTCTCCTGTGATCCAGTAAAACCGGACATCTTTACGAAATTACAGGATTTTATTATGACCGAGGGTAGGGAATTGATCAATAAATCTCTCAAGTCATTAGTAATTCCCAAATCTTGGAAACATGCCAAGGTTGTTCCCTTACTGAAAAAGCCATGACTGGATGCATCTT
The DNA here is from genome assembly GCF_964204655.1 of Triturus cristatus. NCBI lineage: Eukaryota > Metazoa > Chordata > Amphibia > Caudata > Salamandridae > Triturus > Triturus cristatus. The sequence goes on along the minus strand of NC_140595.1, from coordinate 574,321,975 downwards.
TGCCGGAGAATTTCCGGCCAATTTCTCTACTTCCTTACTTGGCCAAGGTTATGGAATCCCATGTTAATATCATCCTGACCAAGTATTTGGAAGTGTGACGGGACAGAACATGCAGATCAGGGAGTAGAAGGAAGTACGGACTGGTGGACACCGATATCACGTTTACCCAATGTTGTCCCCTCTCAACAGGATGAATGGGCGTCAGAAAACGAAGGAATACTCCGGGATACAATAGCAGGAGTGGTGCCCTTTAACGGGGAAGACCTGGGGAACCAAACCCCGCCCCTCCAGGACGTCACGGCGTTGGGATCGTCAAAAGAGGACGGAACCAGGAAGAGGGCGGACGGCGATCCCAGGAGAGGAGAAGGAGACGAGTGGCGTGGCGAAGTGGACGAGGAAGAGAAAGAAGTATGGGAGAGAGCACACGGAGAGAAAGGAGGTCCGAGAGCGGATAGGTCAGGAGGCTCCTGATCCGGCGAAGCGCCCTGCCACGTTCCCAGGGGAGGAGCGTGGCTTGGACAGGTACGGGACCGGGTAGCGGGTTGGGTAGGACGGCGGGAGCCCCCGCGTTAAGGGAACCGTCCCTCGTTTTGTTCAGTCACCTTCCTTTTGTAGTTGCGACCCCTCACCATTGTTTGAAGCACACGAATATACTGTTCTGCACACGTAAGGTGATTCCTCACTCCCGGGCCCTGGTATTAGGACATTGATGCCTATTGGGTGAGGCTAATAGCATCCCTTGTCTTTTCTTTGCCTTTTGGGAGCCACCGGCAAGCTGATATCGTGATCGGAGGTGCGGCTGACCAACCTGAGCCGGGTGAACACAAAGAGTACTGGTACAGGAGCACCACGGATCCCGCCGCATTTGCTAGAGAAAGACTGACAAGCCGGACTAAAAGAAAACCCATTTCAATAAAACCTATCATACATCGATCTCGTCTAGCGTCCGTCCTTGAAGGCCCATTACAGGAAGCCAATGAGATTTTAGACAAGTCACAAGTTCCGGCCTTTGCATAGTACGGAATCCGGTCTGTTGGCAGTTACAGAGCAGTTGAGTGAATCGCTGGACCTGGGCAACACCTCGGTACTGATCTTACTCAATCTGAGTGTGGCCTTCGACACAGTCTCCCATGAGATTTTGCTCCACTGACTCGGGGAGATCGGGGTCAGTGGTAAGGCCTGGGCCTGGTTTGTGTCTTTTCTATCCAATCGCTCCTTTCAGATCCATGCCCCTCCCTACCTGTCCGGTACCTATCCCCTCAGCAGTGGTGTCCCCCAAAGCTCCACTCTGAGCCCCACGTTGTTTAACATGCACGTACGCCCTTTGCCCTCTTGGTCAAAGCCCGGAAGGTCAATACAATATCATATGCGGATGACACGCAAGTGATATTCACTTTCACCAATAACCCAGCCTAAGACCAACTGAAATTCAGTGAAGATGTCCTGGCCATCTCAGATTGGATGGCAGATAAGTATCTTCAACTTAATTCTTCAAAAACTGAGGGACTACCAGTGGTGGCCTGCTGCACTGGGCACTCCTCCCCAACCGAAAAGCGCAGTTAAGAATCTGGGGTTCCTGATGGACAACTCCCTCTCTTTCGAGCTTCACACCAAAAAAGTGGCAGGTACATGCTTTGGCCACCTACGCGGTTTAAAACCTATCCTGGGGTTTTTTGACTCTTCCACCCGAAAAGTGATTATTCAATCGGTGGTTCTGTCACATCTTGACTATTTTAACGGACTGCCACTGGGCGTAAATAAAACTGTCACAAAGAGACTAGGCCTGGGCGGTAAATTCCGTTCCGCTCGTGGAATTTGTGGAATTTGGGTAATTTCACGTTCTGCGGAGAACGCGGAATTGCCCAAACTTGTGCGTTCCTTTTTGCTTGTTCACATTCTAAAAATGCTTGTTCGCAAGATATTTCCCCCCGAGCATGCAAACAGCGTTCGCGAACAGGAAAAAGCATCGCGAACAAGCAATTCCGCGAGTTCACGGAATTTCTGCGTGTTCGCGGAGATTTTTTACTGTTTCGTGGAGCTTTACGTAGCGCGACTACGCAAATTCTGCCCACCATTAAAAGAGACTTCAAAGGGCACAGAATGCGGCTGCCCGCATTCTTTTTGCCGTCCCTCTCCTGCACCATCTACACTGGCTGCCTATCGAACAGAGAATTCAGTTAAAAACTCTCTGCACCACCCATAAGATCTTACACGACCAGGGCCCCCAGATACTGCAGGGGCTCTGCACACTATATGTCCCAACGCGAGCACTGTGCTCTTCAGACCTGCATCTGGCCTGCACTCCTAGGGTGCGCAGGAGCAGAGCGGTGGGGCGCTCGTTTAGCTCCCTGGCCCCAGCCCAATGGAACTCTATTCCACTCACGGCGCGCAGCACACACGATCACTGGGCATTCAGAAAACAGATTAAAACCTGGCTGTTTTCATCCATCTAGCACACAATGTGTATGCTTGCTGCACTCCTGTTCCCTGGGGTTTTAGGAGCAGACCATACCTGGCTGTCTTTCCATCTGGCAAGTATCACTTTCCATGGTCACCCGTCCACGAGCGCTGGGACGCCCCGCTGCTGGGACAGCCATGCGCTATACAAGCATTCCTAACATAACATAACAGGGCTGAGGGGAGATATCATTAGCTTTGTTGTGCACAGTAGGAAGCATCAGGAGGCCGAGCGTAGAAGCTTGTTAGAAAGTTAGTTAAATTGGAAAAAGAGCTTATGGTTAGGATTAGTCAGGGGTTGGACGCAGTACAAATCCAGCTTGAACTCACAATAATAAGAGCAGAGATAAACAGTTTCTATACCCATAAGGTTACAAAAGGATTTCAGACTCATGAAAACGAGAGCTACGAATATGGTGAGTCAGTTTGGAAACTTCTAGCTCTATGCACAATGGAGAAAGCCACTAGGAACTATATTGCATCAATTAAAAGGAAAGATGGGTAATTTGCAACTGATACTAATGATATTCTATGTGTATTAAGTATTTTATCGAGAACTATATAAGGATGATTGTCAGGCAGCTAGGCTTCCGTTATTCTAGGGGTTGGACCTGGGTGGCATAATAGACCAAGCCACTTGGCAGGAATTGGAGGCTGAAGAGAACAATGAGAGAGCTAGGGAAGCAAGGGTGCGTCCGTATCCCCTGTAATATATCTGAGTTTAATCAAAAATGGACGAACCCAATGGTGTTGGTACGATCACTGGCAAGCAGTGCTTGGGAACCCACTAGGTGAGTAAAAGGCCCCTCACACACCAACCTGGTTGGTGTCATGCTTCATCATAGGGGCCCCAACCGGGTGGCCGAGCGCCTCCCGGTTGTGCTGCAACGCCTGACTACAGTGGAGCTGGTGTGGTGTGATACTGTGATGTAGTGAAAAGTTAAAAATACCTCTGAGAATCCTTGCCGAAGGAAATTTATTAGTGGCGGCTCAGGATATATTAAAATTAAGAATTATGTGAAGCAACTATGAAAAAGATTCAATTTCTAATAGTTGGCTATGTGGTTGGTCTACATGTTTCAGCCCACCTCAGGATGTGCGGGGCTTTCTTCAGGACCAGGAAGTGCAGTGAGTGGCAAAATAGGGCCACGTGAATAGTGAAAAATAAAAAGGGTAATTTACCTACACACTCTCTAAGGTGTGTGGAAGCGATATCAGCTCATTGGCAGACACTGCAGCGAAAAAAGACCTGTGGGAAAGAAAACACAATACACAGACACAGATAGCAAATGGTGCTAGGATTCGCAACAAATATAAAATGCAATCTTTTACTGACTGTGAAAGGATCAGTGCTGGCAAATGGTCGTACAAGTGGCAACACACACGCTGTGACATGCGGCTATTGGCTGGTGCTTCACGATGTCAAGTGATTAGGCGGGCGGAATACGCCCTCTGTGAGCTATCAGTGAGGCCAGCAGGGAGCGTGTGGACTGTCCTCGTGGGGTGCCTGAATGGTGTGGCAGGCAACTAAAAACGGAGATACCGTGTAGCCACTGGCTGGAGTAGTCGGGCTAGATCGCAACTAGTGAGCGATGGTGCGATATGCATGTCAAATAGGCTGTGAGTGTACCAGGCTACGAGTTGGGTACAAGGTACAGTAGTGGGGCGATTACCCTTTGGTGGCGCGCTACGAATGGAAATGAAAGAAAAACAGAAAGAAATATTACACTATGGCTGAATATTGATCGCTGATCAGGAAGGGGAGGAGTGCGCTCCTCGTAACACAGATTCTGCGAAGGAACGAAACAAAGTCAGGAATGGGCAGTAATGGCAGTAAATAGCCCGGTAATGCCAGCAATAGACTGCGCGCGTCACCTTACTTGGTCAGAGAGCAGCACCCGCTAGGCACCTACTGTGGTCTCCCGGCTCCTGGATGGTGTGGAGTCTAAGATTGTTGGGGAATATATGGGGACGGGGGCCATTGCGTACGTGCTGACAGTCCGGTGATCGGGGGAGGGGCAGAGCAGTCTGCGCATGTGTCAGAACGAAATGCTGATTGCCTGCGATTGCGGGATTGGAGTGCTGGCGCGCATGCGTCCAAGTACTGCACAGGCGCGTGTGTCAGAACAGAATGTTAGCCCTGGATAACAACCTACCCAACATTCAGAGCCGTCTCTTTGAACAAGAGCAAAGATGGATTTATCGCCTTTCTAGCCACGTAACTGGGCTGAACGATAATATCCCCTGGAATAGCCTGAGGAGACCCTAACCTTGTGCCTGCAATCTCTGGCATGTCCACTGACATTCACAGCATGAGGATTCCCGTCTAACACCACCCATTTCCCTACATTATCCAGCATAGCTCTTTCACCCTCAGGCATAGCAGCCACTGCCCAAATACGAGCCTGATGTTAAACACCCTCGTCTTAGTATTTTAATTAGCCCCACTAATATTCCGTTTCCTGTTGCGTGTTCACTCTCGGTTCTCTGCACATGCGCGCCTGTGCAGCATTTGGACGCATACGCGCCCCCAACACTCCATTCCCGCAATCGCAGGCAATCAGCATTCCGTTCTGACACACGCGCCTGTGCAGTACTTGGACGCATGCGCGCCAGCACTCCAATCCCGCAATCGCAGGCAATCAGCATTTCGCAAACAAATATACACCTATGTGGTGATCTCCACTTCTCCCACCTCTCTTTTAAGATGTAATTGGAAGGCAATGGGAGCAATTGGGCCTCACTAGGACCAGGGATGTATTTTCAACAGGGCAATTGTGCTAATCTTTTGATGTACAGCAGGACTTCGGTATACCTGCTAGCCCACACTTTAAATATGTACAAGCAAAGAAGTTTTTTAACCAAATTAGGCCAGATCTTTTTTGGGATAAAATCCCCCTTCTAGAGGTGATTAATCACACTGACTGTAAGATAAGACATATTTATAATGTCTTACTGGACAGTATGCCAAATGATCTTGAAAGGACTGAAACAAAATGTGCTATGAAATTAGAGGAGGGTGATACAGATCTACATATGACAATTGGACTAGTCTGAAAGATCTTCTTCTCAGCAAACGTGAAGGCTCAACACTATAAGACAATTTTTAATTTATACTTTACCCCGGCGAAACTCTTTGGTTAGGGTAAAAGAGGAAATGATAAGTGTCCCTGATGTGGGGTTGGCCCTGCACGTTGTGTACTTGTGATAAGCTACAACCCTTAAAAAACAGCTTGGAGACATTCTGGGAGGAATTATTTGGAAGAAAGATCTCTTTGCACCCACTCATGATGTTACTCTGTATAACAACAGTAGATTAGACTCAAGCCAAATTAACTTTATCTTTATTTCTGTTGCTAGGTTGTTAATTACAACAAGATGGAAAGATCTAGAACCCCTTACGTGACAGGCTTGGCTCGGCCAATAATGGGCATATAGAACAAAGAAAGAACTTTACATAACTGTAAAGGCAGAAAGGCTAGGAAGTGGGGACAAAAGATCTAGTCCCCTTTGTCTGACTGGTTGACTCTTTGCCTTGGCTATGGAGACTGGCTAGCCTCTGATTTTCAGTAGCTCTTAAATATCAATATGCTCAATCAAATAACTAATCAAGTAAAGTGAGCCGCCCCTCTCCCTTTTATGTGTTATATCTCTTTTAGCTATGGTACCATGTATGAAGTATGGTTCTAATACTATATATTTTTAAACTGACTTTTTATAGCCTTTTCATTTAAGAAACTATATATGGAATATGTGGATAATGTAATATATTTATTCTCTAAAGAATGTTCTTCCCTATGTTTATGTTATCAATGTGTAATGTGATGGTATGCGCTTATCTCTGGATAAATAAATAAAAAACTAAAAAGAGATGATTAGTTTGTTATATAGTTTGTTATATATTACGCTGACACTATGCTTGTTGCTTGAAAATGACCACATGAAATATAAAAATGCAAAAATGAATGTGAAAATGTTTTTTTAAAATAAAATTGCCTGTATGCAATTTCTCTTTATAATAATACCAACTGTCCCCAGTGCTTAACAGAACTCATTAAAGCAATTTAAGCTCAGCCTTCAAAAAACAATGTTATAAAAAGGAGTCAGAAGGTGAAGTTTGCATTGTAAGTAGTGAGCCTAAAAGGCCTGCACAGCCTATTTTGCATATAGGGCATTTTTGTCATTCTTTAGGAAAGTCCATGTGAGCACACGTTTTACCTCGAGAATAAAAATTCATAAATCCAACAGCATCTTTACATGAAAGCAAAGCAAAATAAAATGTGCAAAGGGGATTAGCAAATAGCACCATGGCTTTATAAAAGGCTAAGCTACCCAAGGAAAATAGAGCTCCTACAATATGTACCAGCAATTTAAATGCTCTATTCCACATTTCTAATTACTGGAACATTCATTATAAATTACATTTCAAGACACATAAGTAAATAGTGATAATAGTTAAGCAAACGGGTGAATTTAGCAATAATGCAACACTAACAAGAGGGTGGAAGATGGTTAAATAATGGATTTAATTGTTTGTTGGCACTTTCCTATCAGAAGTTTTTTCTCAAATACATAAGTTTGTGATGAAACAGTGGTAACACGAAACCCACACTAAAAACCTTCTAATTGCTTCATGGACATAACTTAGACAGGGAACCCCAGAGTGCATTTATTTGCTTGCAATATTCTCCTTCCCAAAGGTGAGGGGGCATCCTGCTACCGCTCAGGTGTAAAGATCCCCAGGTTTCACTTCTAGCAATACAAATGGACATTCCAACATTATGAAGAGTGTAGGAAATTACCATCTATAATGTGTTTTCCCCACAATTTGTGCCCTGCCTGTTTTGGTGCACTTTACTCCTGTTAACCTGTTGCATGCTCATGACGAGCTCAGCTCGTCATGAGTCACAGTGGAGTTTTGCTCATGACAAGCTGAGCTCGTCATAATGGCTGCCGCCCGCCCACACGGAATTAATTCCCCGCCTCAGCGGGAGAATTAGTCAGTGGGTGGGGTCGTGACGAGCTCAGTTCGTCATGAGCACAGCTCTGCTGTGAGTCATGACGAGCTGAGCTCGTCACGAGCACAGCGCCGCCGCGCCCCCCCCCTGCCGCAGGGGAATTACCCCCCCAGGCAAAGGGTTAAACAGGACTAAATTACTGGTGTTTCCCCTATAAACCTGGCTACATTGACAGAACTCTGTTCGACGTATTTAACTGGTCTACAAGTCTGCAGTATACGATGTAGAAAATGCATTTAGGGCTTGAAATTTAAATGCCAGCTGTGGACTTCAACATCTTTGATGCCATCTACACAGTGAGCCTGTAAATCATGGCTTCAGGCCTACCATATGTAGCCATCCCACAACAGCTTAAAAACCTGCTGTCAAACTTGTCAAAGTACCCCTTTCTGAAAGGCAGGAAACCTTGCTTTTAACTATTTATTATTCACCCTGAAGTACACCTTGTTGCCCACAAGGTAGGGTGTGTGATATTTGAAAATGGAACATGTGCAATACTAAAGATGGCATGTTCCTCCAGTGACTAGCACTGAAAGATTATTTTCACTGGCAGGACTATAGCTGGATCTAGGAAAATGTCTAAAGATTATAAACTTTAATTTGCATATTTTGACAGGAAACAGCTAGAATTTTCATTCAAAGTCTATTTTTCATATTTATTCCATTTAATCTATCATTGAAGTCAGAGTTGTATCAAATATATGTGGAAAGGAACCTTTAGGAAGTTACACTTTTCCTGCTTGAGCCCCAGTCAGGCTAATTAGAATTAGCCCAGCACAGCTGGTTTGTCAGTGTCTCCGTAGCAATGAGGTACAAAAACATCTCCAATGGCAGTGCTAATAGCCTGGGTTTTAGTTGGCAGTTTTCAACCCTTGGCAGAAAGGAAGATGCCCTCAAAACCAGGCTGGAGTAGAAACAATGGATGGGATTGCTCATTTCCCTGGCCACACCTCTGGTGCATACAATGGCTCCATATAAGGGATGAAGAGTTCCCTTATCAAACATTTTAGCAGTAAGGTGAATTGTGGCATTTTAGCAGAAGGGCAAACTGTAGCAGCTCAAAAGTGTTACCCATAGGAGCTTTTACCGCATTGCTTAGGGAGGTGCCAGGAGTTACTCCTACTCATTGGGTACTGCACATCATAAATGTGGCACTTCAAGGAATCCGCCTCAGAACACTTTTTGGACCTGCGGAATATCAGAACAGGACTGGACTCAGAGTGCTGTAACCTGAGAGGAATCAGAAGCAACTGGATCTACTCTCTCTAATACACAGGACAAAAGAGTGGACCCCCAAGGGTCAGTAGACTGATCTCCTGTGGTAATACAGGGACACAAAGAGCTGAAAAAATACTTTTTCCTGGATTCCCATTTGGCCTGTCACAACAGGTGCTGCACTGGACCCTGCCCAAGGCTTTTGTTGGTTCAAACCCTAAACTTCTTAGAGTCTCCCACATAGTTAGCGAGCCTTAGGTGAAGAACTGAGAAAAAAGTGACTTACTCCTGTAAAGTTTTGGGACTGAGAACAATTCTTACTTCCATCAGCTGCAGGACTCCACCAGAGCTCATCTGGTGGAAGCGTGACTTTGATGAGCTGAAGAAACAGGTTCATCCCCCAAGAGCATCTCTGCAGCAGAAAATCTGTTTCAGCAGGCTCTTGCCAAGAACGTGTCTGACCTCATGGGGTTCTCTATCAAATATGGTTTAATGTCTTTACCCACTAGGAAAAAAGGACTTTCATTTTGAGACTTAGGGGCTATTTAATATGTTGGGCAGACTTAAGTTCGCCTGACATCGTCTCGGTCCTGGGACCGAAGACCTCTGGTCGGCAATCCCGACCGCCTACTTAAGATGCGATCGTACACTGTTCAGTCCCATTCCTACATTTCCCTATAGGAGCATGCTTTACGGCCGTAAACCAGCCATAATACATGCTCCCATAGGGAAATGGGAGGTACTGTTCATTCCTGCACCCCTTAGAATTCACCTCAAGGTGTCTGCCGCGGGGTCCATGGATCAACAAAGGGTACCATAGGTACCCCCTCGGTCCCCGACCAGAGGCCACACAACAAGATGGCCCTGCTGGGGGCCCCATAACATGCTTCCCGACATGGTTTCCATGTCGGGCAGGCCGGCATGGAAACTATGCCAAAACTGTGCATCGTAATCCCAAGAGCAAAAAGGCCTGCCCTTTGGGATTATGAGCCGGTTGAGACTGGCCGACGAGCTCCTTGAGCCCGTCGGAAGGCAGCCAGAATGACCGGACGTTTTAGTTTCCGACTGCCAGCATTGTGAGCATTGTAATGCAGTGGTCGAAAAGTAAACCTAGGGACTGATTATGATGCAGCCTGGGAAGGCTCCAACCGACGGTCGGAGCCTTCACGGGCCACACCGTAATCGGCTCTTAAGTCCCAAAAAGAAATCTGGGCCAGGGAAATGTGTGAAAAGTAGCTGGGAATGGTTGAAATTTGGTGGATGGGAATCAGAATGTCTCCTCCTTTGAGCTTTTCCCACCTAAACCAACAGCTTCAGTGGGATCTTGCCCAACAGTTATCCAACTTCAAATCAACTTTGCCAGATACGGCCTGCTGCTTTGCCCCGCCAGAGGACATTTTCCTCAATTTTTCAGCCTAAGGCTTAAGGTAAAATCCATGATTGTGTGGTTTCACTTAGTGTATCGTACCCCAAGATCCATATTGGTCAGCCTAAAAGTCCACCTAGGTCCTGCCCTATAGAGACCATCGGCTACCATTGGCGCTTAGTGCTGTTTGGTGCTATTTTCACTTAAAACTTCACATTGGAAATTTGTTGTTTTGGTGTAATTCTCCATGTTAAGGTTTTATTGTTTAGTGTTTTCAATGTAATACTGTTTTGGTACTGCATAATACTTTATGCATTGCATTAAGGTAAGCAATTCTGCCCTATGCCATAAATATCAAAAATACCAAGGGGCCGAGCTCAGGGTAATTTAGTGACGATCAGGGATCACACGGAAACGTTAGTGTTCTTCCTTGTATACTAAGTACTTCCTCGAGGTGGGTGATCACTTGCCCTAAAAAATAATCCACATTCTTGCACAGATATATTTATTCACATTGCTCCACCAAATTGTTGTTGCATTATAAGATCAACCACAACAGATACGGAAAAGAAAGCACCACTTTTTGGAGAAAAATTTTAGTATACATTAGTTGAAAACTTTAAAAAAGCCCAGTTTGCAGTAAGAGGAAACAATTAACAAACAGTGCAGCACATCACATGTAAGTATTGTAAAAAGAGTACTTAACACATTTCATGGATTCTTTAACTACTGGTGGCGTATTATGCCTGTTACTTAAGAACTGCTTGCATTGTATTTGACACTCCAAGTGAAGTCTGAAAGTATAGCCTAGGAAAAGTTTCAGATCCTAAAAATTATTTTTAAATGCACATAGACTCTGGGATTGTGTGATATGCACTGGTGGCTACCTCTCTTACTTACAGTATGCCTTAGAAGTGTAAGAGGATTGGTCAAATGGACTTGGCTTTAATAGGTTGGTTAAAAAAACATTTTTGTGAGAGTTATTTGTTGTGAGCAGGCAAAGTGAGTTCTAGTCATTTACTCATTATGCCCTTTTATTAAAAAAGGTAAATAAACAGAATTAATACTTTGTGTCTTTATACAATGAATCTCAGGTATTCCCAGGACAGTAGCGAATCACAAAAAGCAGGGCATTGTTTGGTCATTCCTCTTTTAGGGCTTTTTTTTCCTCTTTACAGAAATGTAAGACCTATTATGAAACACACATGTATTACCAATTGTTGCCTTCAGAGAAGCATCTAAAGGTTTCAGAATTAAAACAAGAATTCAAATACCTGTGATTGAGTTGTGTTGAATTGCTGAAGGAGCTGCGTATATCGTCGGTTTGCATCCATTAACTCCTTGTGCGTTCCCTTTTCGCGTATTCTGCCATCCTCCAGTAAAACCACTTTATCACAAAACTCTAGATACTGTGAAGGTGCAGCAAAACAATGGGCCAACAGTTTAGAAATATACAGCACAAGAATGAGAAACATTGGCAAAGACAATAGATCGGACTATTCAGACTATTGGGTATGATTATTACTTAAGGTGTTTGGTAGTAATTGGTTAAATTTGAGTATATTTCCTTCATCTGTCATTGTACGAAAATCTAATAACGAGAATTTGCAACTAGGTCCTACTCACAAAAAGGACTGCAGTAGCAGAGTTAACTGTGATGAGTCAGAAGGTTGCATTGTAAGTGCTAAACGGAAAAGACACAGATAGCAGAAGATATTTGTTACACAGTGACAGTATTTTCATAGCATAGGCATTTGTCTGCACATGTCTTTGGCTGTAAATCCAACATCTTATTATTAGAGCAAACCAAAACAAATGAACATGCAAGGGTGATTGATGAATAGCATATGTTTATATGACAGGCTAAGATATACAAACAGGCGCACCTCCTAAGCAAAAGCAAAACAGCCATAAACCAACGATTAAAAAGGTATTGTGCTAGCAAAGAAGATATATCAAAGAGCAGACGGGCTGTAGTCTAACAGAAAGACTACTTGATGTTCCTTCACCAACATTTAACAGGAAAACAAATGCAACCATACATGAAAGCCATGATCTTGATCAGCCCATCCAAGCAAGTCATACCATAAAAACCATGAAAGCAAACATCAAAAGGAGGCTGATCCAAAACCCATTTCTGTCTGTATTTCACTTGTACTTTTTTGAAGAGCTGAATGCATGAGGACCTAACAGCAAGAAAGCTGCCTGCAGCCAGACCGAAAAAGTACACACCAGACTTGTTTCTATTTTTAACTCTGCATGTTCAAGTTCCTCTTCTTCAGTCCAAGCTGCCTTCTTTCTTGTTTCTCCAAAAAGTTTAGCATCAGACCCCACCCCTCTTTCGCTTCAATAGGGCATACTCCCATCTGAGATTAGTAGAATGTTCTACCACATTCCACCTTTATTAGGTACCCCCGCTGGGACCGCTATTTCAGTGCTTACTAAGTCACGCAGGTGACGCAAATAATTTAACTAAAAATTGTGCACATAAAGACAAACACAACTCGCCTCACTTAAGTTAAGCCCCATCTTCCGCACCAATCGAATGTTAGCCATCTAGGGATATTATCTGCACTTTCTTCAGTTCTCTCCATTCTTAAATGTTTCAGCATGTAGTTATGGATTTAAAAACATATTTTAAGTGGAGGAGATACATTAAATTACCAACTCAAACTGTTAGACTGAAAATAGGATTTACCTTGAAGCAGACTTTCGAAAGTATGGGAAAGGTCAAAAACCATCTGTATTAGGAAGCACTTGGGTATTATGTAGCTTAATGCCTAAAGCACCTCGCCTGCTTATGACACATGACCAACCTATCTGTTCTAAACCTCATCGTGCTCCTCTTTAACTCCCCTCTTACTACTCCTATAAGAAAGTGCTATTTAGCCCTGGGCAGAGTTTTGCTACGCGGAACTCCGTGAAGTGACCAAAAAACTCTGCCACGCTATACGGAGTTCCGTAAGCAGCGGAGTGTGTTAGGTCGTGCCATTCGCACAGATTTTTAGCACTGGGCGCAAACAACAATATGCACAGCTCAAGAGGACTCTGCTTCTTTCTGACGCTCGAGTAGATGTTCTACTCGAGCGGCAACTTCCTTAACACGAACAGAAGGTTTCTCAACCTGAGTGGTATGGGCCATCCATGACTGTCCGCAGTGAGAAATCTCTCTGGAGGTGGTCTGGAGTAAGATCTTCCATACCTGCACTCGCCAACTTAACGTTAGCGGGCGAGGAATGGGTGGAGTTTTTCAGCAGCTCCACGCACTACCTTAAGAGGGGCCTAGTGATATTGAGCGATGTTGTTTGAAAGAGTGAAAGTACATAAGCACAGTAAAGTAAAAAATAATGAACTTCAAGTGCGCTCTTTATATCATGTTTATTGTTCTTTATGAACAATTCTAAAACTAATTGTTTTTCACGACTGTCATAGTACAACTTGAGTTTCCATTATCTAGAGTTTACAGTTTGGGCTCATTGGAATTTAAACTGTGCCAGTGAAACTGATGTAATTTGGGGAATGTTGCGTTACTCTTGATACTTTCATTTTATGTAATTACTCCATTAAGCCACACTGCCTAATTATGCCACCATTTGTGGCCAAATTATAACACTGGAATGCGAGAAAACCCAAACAACCAGAATATGAGGATCTGTAGAATGCAGGAATTGTTTATTTTGCTCCTTTCCTAGCGCTATATGACACCTGTCACTGCCAAGTGAACCCGGACAGTCTTGGAGCCTGCAACTGCTGAAGAACCTTATTGTCTAAACCCTCCAGGCTATAATTGTCCATCAATGCTTGTGGTGAAGGGGTACTTCTTGAGGTAAAAAGGTGCAGGCTGGACCCGTCGCTTCACCCCCTGTGAAATCATAGCGCATGAATTCGCTAGTCTTACCTCTGAGAGAGACCAAGTACTGAAACATGCTTCAAAGAACTCAAACATCAAGCATTGAAACTTTCTGCCAAAATAAATCTAGGGTAAGACCTATTGTAGTGAGTTTCACATCTAAACCTTCTCAATGAGATCACAACCAGGGATGCAGTCCTTTAATCACCAATCTAAACTGAATTGTGAAACATTCAGTTTTGGTGTATGATTGAAGCACATGAGCTGGACATTACGTTATTGTATCTGATGATTGTTGAGTTCTGAGTTCTTGCCCCCATCCCACACTATGTCGCTGGGAAACCTTCGACTCCTCACTCTCACTATCCTGAAAGCAAAGTGCAGTAAGGGTTGTACTTGGCCTAGTTTGCAGGGTGATAGTGGACAGATTAGAGGACACCAGAGGCAAACAGCCTCAATCACAACAGGCCAGTAGCTCAGCACTCGCATTTTAAATTTGAGACCTACTGGCTTTGTCAACGCTTGAATTCATCGGTTTCTGACTCACTCATCATGGAGACCTTCAAGAACCCTATACATTCCTCTCAATAATAAGAGGGAGCCATAGTTTATCAAAACTATTCATAATAAACTCTTGCTGAGTTGAAGTATGCTACTTTTCAGTTTTCAGTACTATTTCAGTGCATTGAAACAACCTATAGGACCCTTGAAACTGAAAGCGCTCTCTCCTGAAGAAAGAGCTCGGAGTGCCAATGATTTCTTTCAATTTCTTTCACTCTATCTATGCACCCTGGTCCAGGGAAGGCATGGCTTGGCAGTTCGGGCTGGACTGTTCCCATGAGGCACAGGGTCCGACTGATTTGCATATGGCCATGTCTGAACTGGGGTGGCAGAGTGGGCTAAAGAACGGTGATGAATCAAACCCAGATCTGTTGACTGGGTGTGAGTGTTTGATTGGTTCTGATGCTCCGTCAATCACCACCCCCCTTTGTATCTATGCACCCTGAGCAGAGCTTAATTAGTGCAAGGGCATCACCCACTGATCTTGCCAGCAGTGTCAGTGACATTATAAGCACAACTATTAACCATCACATGCCTAAAAGTTGACAATTCAGCCTATTCCAGGCCCCAAAGGTATACGAATGGTTTGGGCAGCAGGTATTACTCATTTTTAGTTTATATGGAATTAATAAACAACTGTTTCTCTATTAATAAGACAAACAGCGCCACCATGTGGCTGACTGTCATAGGTGCCGTTGTTGATAATTAAGTGCCCGTGCCGAGTACCATAATTCATGGGCTGAAATTAAGCACTGACCCTGAGACACTATGTGTGGCTGGTGAGTTCAAGACAGTTGTTTCAACTATTGTCCCTTACTACAAGATAACTTAATTGTGGTTGTTTCCTGTAATTTTAAATGATTTATGGGTAGGATAAACAGTGTAAACAGAAAAGACAAGACAGCTAAAGACAAAATCTCTACCATTCTCAGGGCACAAAGCACACATTAGAATTTAATGACATTCATTTAGGTGCAAAGATAGAACTATGTCATTCTTAAAATCACGCAACTGAGGATTCATTTAAAAATATATCACACGCTACAAGTAGAATTATTTTCCATAAATACAATTTAGAATGTGTCACCTGCAGTTGATGAGTAACTAGGACAATTGTCTTGCCCTTCAGTTTTTTTTTCAGGCATTCTTCAAAAATATGCTTTCCAACGTGGGCGTCGACAGCGGACAGGGGATCGTCCAACAGGTAAATTTCTTTGTCGGCATACACCGCCCGCGCCATGCTGACCCTTTGCTTCTGTCCACCAGAGAGATTAATGCCTCGCTCACCTATCTGTAAGGGGGAAAATTACCAAGGAAAATATTAGGCACCAATTGTTTCCACATAATTAAATCAACTAGTTACAGCTTAGGAGAAATCCAGAACTACCTAGGAGCCTTGGACTCCATGAATGTAATGCAGGGAAGAACCTTTCTCACTTAAAGAACTCCAGGTTTTGTAATCCCTTTCTAATCTCAAACAAAAGGACTAAGAGTCAGTATGCTCCAGTACACACTTGTCCATTCATATCAATAGACAAACAAAAATGGACCATTCCGAGCTACGGTTCCAGATTACTATATTATGTAATCGGGTCCTAATCAGTTACAAGAAGCATTAACTCATCGAAGCACAAGCCCTCCCCCACCAAAAGATGGCATGTTTCATCATCGGTCTGTGCTCCTTGTTGGGCCAGTACCGTGATGCCCAGCGGGTCCTCAAAGGGGGCTCATTGTTGGAGATCTTTTATGAATTCTGGCCTTGAGGTTACAAAGTGAACATTCGATTAACCTCCTGTTTGTGATAGAGGAACTGTTGTATAATGAGCTGAAGGTAGATCGGTGAAAAAAGAGGATTACAATTAATTATAGATCCCTATAGATTTTATTTATTGTTTATAGGGGTCTATGTTAAAAGATAAAAACACTCAAAATAGTAAGGAAATAATGTTCCTAATACTCCTTTGGACTGGTCAACATGTTTCTTGCCTATGTAGTTTACACCTGGATCAATAGCAATTCATTTTTTTGTTTAAATTTGTTTCTTATTGCTTTTCTTGGAATTTTAAAACAAAACATAACAGACTAGAACGTATACATGTCTCCCATCATAAAAGATCATTACATATTACAATGTATTTTATCTCAATATACATACATATTATTATTAGTAAGATGTTAACACGATGCGTGATAATGTGACGTTCTTTCCAACGAATATGCAATGAAGGTACGTAAATGAAAAAGAAGGGGGGGACATAGTGCAAAACAGGTAGAAAATCCCATCTGGTATCAATATACATACAATTGTGCTGAATAACAACGTGCCTCATCTGCCATAACCATACATGCGGAGAATATGTCCCTACTAAGTCAAAGGAGGTACTGGTCTAGCGACACTTTATTGTGTAGTTGTACTGATGATTTTATTCTCATGTGAAGTACCTTTTGCAGAAATGTATCTCTCCCAATTTCATTTGATGGTGAGCACCATGGAATTCTTGGGATCTTGGACTTCCAAAGATTCTTTAAAAAAATACGTACATGAATGTCCAAGTGGGTCGCTCTTAAATGAAAGGCTGTGAGTTTGTTCTTTTGACGCTAGCTTGCCATAGAAACGTTCGTGGCACGACGTATGCATTTTTTACAGCAAGATGCATGCAAACATTTCTATACGGTATAACGCATGATATCTGTGAGAATAAAGTCATAGGTGTCTTTCATACCGATTTTTCCATGTATACATTTTCCCACAATAATTGATATATACCCGGTACATAATAAAAAGCCATTGCAAATTGCTGCTCAGTTTTTGACTCTGGGTTCGTCGGGTTCTTGGTGAACCTACAAGTCCTATATATCCTCACAACCATAAAGGTCCAGCCAATGTAACGGTATATTGCTTTCAAAGAGCTGTGATAATTAGAAGAAGTTACAAGTGAAAACGTTGACACGAAAGGCTGTTTTTTTCAACTAATTTTCAATTTTTCCTATATTTAACTGTTAGTTTCTATAAAGAAACCTTGATGGATCTACACAAATGACCCCTTGCTGAATTAAGAAGTGTGTGTACTTTTCTAAAATGTATAGCTTTCCAGGATCCATTATTGCTTTTATACCCATTTCTCCCATTAACTGGATGGAGGTTGAAAGCACAACAAATAGCAAAAATAGGCTATGTCCCAGAAAAATGCCAAAACTGTGTAAAAAATGTTGGTTTTCTGACAAAAGTCTGTCATTCCCTAAAAGCTGGGAAAATGGTGATTTCAGCCCCATAAACCCTTTTTTGATACCATTTGCAGGGAAAAACCCAGACGCTTTCATTTGCAGCTCTTTTTTCCAATTTTTCCCAAAAAACCCAAAATATTTTGGCTAATTTCTGGGACCCCTCCAGGGGTATCCACAAACCCTGGGTACCTTTACAATCCCCATGATGTTGGAAGAAAAGGACGCAAATTTGGCGTGGATACCTTATGCGGTCAAAAAGTTACAGGGGCCTAAGAGCACACTTCCCCAAATAGCCAAAAAAGGCTTAGCACAGGGGGGGGGGGGGGGGGGGGGGGAAGGCCTAGCAGCGAAGGGGTTAAATAGCTGGATGAAAGATCATTTGAGAGTTTATTTAATTTTCTGTGATACAACACCTTTTGTATGCAGTTGATGATCGCAAACAACTGGCTATGAGGTCCGGCCAAGGGTTGAAACAGATGTGAAGGAGTGGTAGGCAGGATAATCGCCACAAACAATATACCCATAAAACAGCTTGTAGTCATCTGCGTCCCAGGACTCCGTGCAGGCAGACTGGATCTTTTGTGAAGGACAAGGCCCGGAGAAGGGTGTCTAGGGAGAGTCCTCAAAAGGCTTCTTCCGCTATGGTCACCTGGGTCACAGGATGTAAACTTTCAGACAATTGCACTACATACCCCCCCACATTATACTTGGATTAACCAGGACTGTCAAATCTGACTAATGGAGAGGCAAAACCTGGATTTGCCTACCAAGAACAACTACATATTCATCGTTTAATACATCCAGCATTTGTGAATGGCCAGCGACTGACGCTGAGACAGCAAAGCAAATCAGAAAATAGTGTTGAAGCAAACTATGACCCCTAGGAAATACCTCAATGGAATTAGTGGCCTGACCAAGCCCATTTTACGGAAGTGTTTTAGTAATCCCCTGGCATGGCTTAGCTCATGGATTGAAGATAATGTTAGAGGAGCTGTCGTTAAAGTACTCGATCATCTTTCAATTAGGTTTATCCTAGGGAATGACCTGGTCAGGTTGGCCATGGTGGAAGCTGGTTGTAAATACTTTTGCCCTTGCAACTGCCACTGAACCCAATCCTTTGTCACATTAAAATAATCAGTTTGGGGGGGTAAACCCCCGATGTCTCTCCTGAGGGATCTGCCAGCTGAACGTAAGGTGATTATTGCCTATGCATGCTACAAAGGAGGAACATTTATTTTTTAGAAAAGAGGATTCAAAGACACTTCTGGGATGCAGAAGTGCCCTGTCTCTACACGAGAGGGGCAAAGAGAGTCTGATGCCTGTTCCCCTGGAAATAGTATCCCACAGGCAAGGATCTTGTCAAAGGAAGACACCCCTCAAAGGGATGAAGTGTGTCAGAAGTTTGATTGGCTGGGGCTGTATGCCCAGGACCCGACTTCAGAGACTAGTAGGGTGTCTGAGAGACCTCAGAATTGTGCCCAGGTTATAAGCAGTGAGGCAGAATAATCCCCTTTGATGACTGGTTCCTGGAGCGAGCAGCATAACCCACCATCATTTAAACATTTAAGTGAGGAGACCCCTCAATGGAGAAATCTCCTCGTAGCCTCTCCATGAGGGAAAAAATAGTTCTTCACAGGTGGTACCTAGAAAGTGCATATTATGTTGTGAACCTGGATGTATCAATGGAGAGTATACACAGCATTTCACTAGCCCTGAATAGATGATGAACCTGATTCTGCATGCACAGGGGACTAGCAGAAAGTCTCTATCACTTTCATGGTTGTGATTTTTGCTTTCTTCAAGGACAGCTAATAACGGAATATGAAGATTGAAGCCTTCTCCGCAATTGCTTGAGTTCCTTTTTGGGTCAACCTGAGAAAGGCATCATGCCTAAGGATGCTTTATTGTCAGTCAGTCAGTCAAAGAACTTTATTCGGTTAATTAAAACCATAAAAGCAATACATAGTACATAAAACAAGGTTAAAATACAATTAAACAAGTTTAAAGGTGATTGCCAATCCTGGATAAAAAACATGTTAAAAAAGGATTTACAATAACAAGTTTAAAAAATAGATATAGGGAGTACCCATTTCAGTATATTTTAAACATTCCCACCAAAAGTTTTTTTTTTTTGTTTTTTTTTTTGCAAGTGTCAGGTTTGGTGGTTGATTTTTGGGACAAGTCTTGTTTTATTTTGTCTAACGGCTGCTACCAAAAAACAAGCTACACCATATGTGACCTGTACCGAGTTCAACATCTGTAGGTATAATAGAGCCGGCCGTACCTGAGCAAAGTTTAAGTCTTTCAAGATAGGGAAAATAAATTTTTTACGGGCCACCAAATAATGTTCACAAAGCATAACTAGGTGCAGAGTGTCCTGTGTGGAAAAAAAATCGCAGGTGCAGGGTGGGGAATCTTCTGGAGTACCCCACTTTGTGTACGAGCCAAGCACAAGATGTATCAGGTTGAACCTGAACCTTATAAGTAGGAAACGATGATATGGTTTGGTTACATATTTTAAATAAGGTTCCATAGCCATGGACGACGAAAGTTGGTAAAATGATCTTACCATTGGTTTACAAAGCTCAACCGTTTCCCTCTCAGCCTCCAACATATTTCGAAAGTGCTGCTTGACCCACCTTACATCCTCTTTCTTAAGATTCTGTGGAAAAGAGTACATATCCGGGCGCCCTAGCCTAGCGCATGCCGCTCTAACATACGCCAGCCACGGTATGCTGTCTGCTTTATCCAGAGTCATACAATCTTTGAGAATGCAATGATTCAATGTGATCTCCTCATTTGTCCAGGTTTTAATCCAACATAACAGTGGGGACATTTTTAAGAGATCAGTGACATGTCCCAAGCCTATTTCGTTATGGATTGAATATGTAGGAGATGATTTCGGGAGTGATGACAAGGCT
This sequence comes from Triturus cristatus, assembly GCF_964204655.1. Lineage (NCBI taxonomy): Eukaryota > Metazoa > Chordata > Amphibia > Caudata > Salamandridae > Triturus > Triturus cristatus. The sequence continues at coordinate 574,301,362 of NC_140595.1, read as the reverse complement.
CGTATAAAATTGTTTTCTGCAATTTGGATGCCTGGGGCTGAAACGTAGCCCCAAATATCTGCCCCATAGGATGCAATTGCCACACATTTGACTCTATAAATACGAGTCATGGCTTCCATGGGTCTCGAACCCAATCTTTTGGAGAAATGCATAAGAGCTGTGGTGGATCTGCTAACTCCATTCTCCTTTAGTTTCAGTTGGGCACCCCAAGTTCCTTTCTCGTCAAAGGTGACTCCCAAATAGCAAAAGAAGGGTACCCTCGAAATTGGAGAACTGTTACAGCTGAAGGACCTAACCTTCATATTTTTCTTCCGTGAACCTGTAACCATAACATGAGATTTAGCAGTGTTAATCTTTAGGTCCAAGGCTTCCATAAAACCACCAAAGTGATCTAATAGTCTTTGCAGGCCCGTACCAGTCCGAGCTATAAGGACAGCGTCGTCCGCGTATAGGAGGACCGGAATAGGTAGCCCCCCATACGCGGCATGTCCAAGGTAGCTGAGTTCAGGGATTTCCCCAAGGAGTTAATATACAGTGTGAAGAGGAGAGGGGCCAGGATGCAGCCTTGTCTGACCCCTCTCCCTGACCTAAACTTCGCCGTGCATCTTCCTTCCCTTGTTACCCTAACAGAGGCGGACAAGTTTTGATGGAGGTCGTGCAAAAAATTAACCAAAGTAGTGTCCAAACCCAAGTCACGCAAAATAATCCACAATTTTGAACGGTTAACCAAATCAAAAGCAGAAGATAAGTCCATAAATCCCAAATAAAGAAGCCCCCCCTTCACCACGGTGTATTTGCTAATAATGAGGTGAAGGTTTAAACATTGGTCCATGGTCCCTCTATGTGCTCTGAAACCATACTGTAGTTCCGAAAGGATCCCGCTCTCCACAAGCCAATCCCCCAGTCTTTGCAGAATGACTCTGCCCAGGATCTTAACGGCAGAGTCCAACAGGGAGATTGGCCTGTAGCAGGCAGGGTCCCCCCTGTTCCCTTTCTTGAAGATGGGCACAATAATAGAGGTAGACCAGGAGGAAGGAAAACCAGCTGCAGGTATCGCATTGAAAACATTGGTTAATATTTTTGACCAAAATTGCGGATACTGGATGTAGAGATCTGCGGGGACCCCATCAGGTCCCGGGGCCTTGTGTTTACTTGTGTCTTTAATCGCCCTTTCAACCTCGGTGGTGTTAAACTCCATAACCAGGTGGGATGAAGCATGGGCACTGACTGGTGAAGTTAATGCTGTGGATTCATAAATCTGTTTGAAGTGGCCTAGCCATCTATCGTCTTCGATCACACAGTCCATATCAGTTTTCCCATCCTCGGAAAAAAAAGGCTGATTCACAGTGGCCCAAAACTTTTTGCTGTCTCTCAATACATCAATGGATAGTAAACTATCCCAAGCTTCCTCCTTAATTTGGGTTTTGCGATTAATAACTGCAATTTTGTATTCCTTCCTTAGGTTAGCCACTAAGGGCCTGTCTCTGGGTTTATATTTTAGTGCTTTCAGCAGGGCACTGTGTTTTAGCGAGCATTCCTTGTTAAACCATTTGTAAATCTTCTTATTCCTTTGTGCGCCTGGCCTTGGCTCCAGGTTCTTAGAGATCCTTACACATATCTCCTCATATGCAGCCACTACATCGGAGCCCAGGGCGGTTGGATCTAAGCACACTGCCATATTAGCCTCCGACTCTTGGGCTAATGTTTGGAAGAATTGATCAGGGACAATCATCCCCTATTTTAGACGCCTTCCCTGGTCCTTAGTCGTCAAGTCTTTTGAAGCTGCCACGCCTGTCAATCTACTGGTCCGGAAACAGTCTAGGTCCAGCATTAGGAGGACAGGATGATGATCACTGAAACTAGCAGTAACAACCCTATACTCACATGCCTTTAACAGGACCCCGGTTGATACAAAAATATAGTCTATGACGGTGTTGGCGTCTCTCCCAATAAAGGTTGGGGCTCTGGGTTCATTTTTGCCCTGATCAAATTCAAATAGGTTTAAGTTCGCAAGGTAAGTCTCAAGACACTCACCCTCGTTCGTGTGTTCGAAATGGGGAATGCCCTCGGTCGGTAAACCCCCATATCTATCGTTATAGCAATCTCCCTCACAAGGGTGAATGTTAAAATCACCCAGGATTACCATCTCTGGGACAGAAATGCAATCTTGTCTATAGACTGACAGGAAGTCTAACAGGGAGGTCAAATGCTCATTCGCGTAGGAAACCTCCTTGGAATTATAGAAATCAATAAGCAATAAAATTTTTGAATCAGGTAGAGTCCACTCCACAACTAACGTGTTCATGGGTGCGGAATCTAGTTTTTTAAAAACCCCCACCAAGTCCAGAGAACACAGTGTGAGTAGGCCACCCTTTGCTCTCCATCTTGCTCCTGGAACTGCTGGAGTAGAAAAACTGCGGAAACCATCCAATGAAAAACTTGTGGTGGTGTCCCATGTTTCTTGGATTGCCAGGATGTCGTATTGTTTTACGAACCCTTGCCATATGGGATCTAGAGCCTTTACATTTAAACCCGCCACATTCCAGGTGAGAAATTTACAATATAGTGAATCTACGTTAGGAGGGGTAAGCGCTCCCCGGCACTCGCCCTCCGCCGGGCCTTTGTCAGGCGTAGGAGATAAGTTTAATTTAATCAAGTCCTCCGTAGCAACATCCTTACATGGTTGAATAAGAATAATCTGATAACTCCGTCCAATTGACGAGGCCTGTGTTTGTCAGTCAACCCAGTCTGTGGTTGACAGGCATTCAAAGCGATTGGCTATTGGAAAGTGCAAGGGATTGTCTAGACCATTTGTAAGCTGGTGGTAATAATAAGGTTGGATGTGATGTGGACCAACAAGAGGACCGCCTTGGCGCGGTCTACCTCTTCTGCTCCTTGCCAGGTTCCATCCCGCATCCCACCCCTCCTCCCACCCAAGGGATTGTACTTCCCAGGGGGGATTAAGTCTCTGTCTGGATTTACGGTCATGTGGTCCTTTTAACCAGCTCCATCGATTATCAGCTTGATTTTGTGGTAGATAAAAGTAGGAAAGAGGTCTAGCAGTCACCGTGCTCGCCTGATATCTAGGGGATCCACTACTACAAATAAAATCTACAACCTCCGTATTCTCAAAGGTGACCACTACGCAGTCCCCTTGTAGGTTTTTTCTGTTGCCTCCCACCCACGGAACTCTCTCTATCATTAGAATATTGCTCGGTATGTTTGGCGGGAGGGGATAATTTTTGGATAGCCAGTGACATACTTTGTTTTTAAGAGCCTGGTACGATTCTACTTCTGATGGAGGGATTTCAGTAACACCAGTGAGAATGATCACGTAGGGACAGGCATCAGGGGGAAGGTGAATATTTCTGCGGGCCATGCCCTTGGCTCTGTTGGGTGCATCAAGATTTAGAGGCTGTGATAAGCAATCACTTGATGTAGCCTGAGGGGTTGGATTAATTTTAATTGTTTTCTGGGTTTGATCTGTTTTCTGAGTTTGGTCAATTACAGAGGGCTTTGTTTTGGTGCCAACCTGGTTTGGAGTGTTACTAGGTTTCTTGGGGGCCACATTTTTGGTCTCCAACGTTCTGTTAACAGCCACCGAAGGCTTGTTGGCCGTTTTAGGTGGGATGGGGGCCTGGGCGGTTTTGTTGTTGAAGGTAAAACTAGGGGCACTTATATCCTTATGTATGTTTTTTAGGACAGTTTCCAGGCAGCGTAATCTAGCCTCTATGGGTTCCAGCAATACTTTTAACATATTAAAAATAGTGGTGTTATTTATGCTTGAACCATTCCCCTCCTGTGATGGTGATTTTGCTAAATTACCAACTTCCCCGCTCAGCTCCAGAATTTCCTCCAGACTTTGGTCGATGATAGTGTCGTCTGGAAGGCTCAAGGGTAAACCACTCTTAATAGAATGCGGTCCCCCTGTGGGACTAGGTAAAACTACTGGCAATTTATCCATGTTAGGGAGGTTAGGGGGAATTCGAACCTTCTTTCCTTTAGGAATGGATGGTTTATTGGCCTTTCGATTTTGCTTGGGGATTGCCCCTTCTATCCGGCCCCTTTCTTTTGTAGCGGATATGGTATTAGAGGTGTTTGACTCACTTTGTTGCGCTCCACTCTCTGTTAGGAGATGAAGGTTAGGAGAAGCCTCCAGATCCTGTAAAGTGTTTGAAGCATCAAGATCCCCAGTCTCTCCAGTGCTATGTACTAGGGCCTGTATATCTGTCCGAGAGTCAATATTAGGTGTCTGTGCCTGTGCAATAAGGCCCAGGGAGGATCGCTTGGCCATGGCCAAGTCTTGGGACACTCTCCTATCCATTAGTATTATTCCCTCGTCGATTAACGCATGAGTGCGGGTGATAAAATCGTCCAGAGTTCCAGTGAGTTTTTTAGCTCCTACAGCGGCCATACTTCTAGTTTCGCGACAGTTCATAACCTGTACTTCCTAGCAGCAGTAGCAAAAAGGAGCTAAGTGTAACCGACCAGGGTTTGTGGCCCAGTCCAGCCTCTTCTGGCCTCTGAGGGCCACAGAGGGCCCGCCCTTTGCCCGGACTTCGCTCGGCGTCCCGCTCGCGTCCCGCTGAGCGGAAGAGCGCTGTTCTTAAAGGAGGCGTTGCGGCCGGGGGCGTGTCTTGCTGGGGGCGCGGCCGTGCACACCTGTGCAGCGCAGGGACTCCTGGTCTAGAGAGTCCCTGCAGCACGCGCCCTCAGTTACCTCACGCTGTTGTTCCCTCCTCCTTCCGGGTGCTCTCCGGCGCTCCTGCAGCCTCGACCCCACGCCAAATGCCGCGCAGCGGCACCCGCGAAGCGGGTGCTGCAAGTTGTTAAACGGCGATATGGCGGTCAATCCCTCCAGGGACACGGGGAGGCTACAAGATGAGTTGGCGGTTTCCCAGTTCACTTAGTCGGCAAGTGGCGGCGTCCAGGTAAAGTTCCTCACAAATAAGGGTCCCACTGCACTCAGGAAGTCTTCACACTTAAGAGCTTGGTCGGCCGGGGGCGTGTCTTGCTGGGGGAGCGGCCGTGCACACCTGTGCAGCGCAGGGACTCCTGGTCTAGAGAGTCCCTGCAGCACGCGCCCTCAGTTACCTCACGGTGTTGTTCCCTCCTCCTTCCGGGTGCTCTCCGGCGCTCCTGCAGCCTCGACCCCACGCCAAATGCCGCGCAGCGGCACCCGCGAAGCGGGTGCTGCAAGTTGTTAAACGGCGATATGGCGGTCAATCCCTCCAGGGACACGGGGAGGCTACAAGATGAGTTGGCGGTTTCCCAGTTCACTTAGTCGGCAAGTGGCGGCGTCCAGGTAAAGTTCCTCACAAATAAGGGTGCTTTATTGAAAACTCATCCCAGGTTGTGTGGGCAGCACCTCTCCAATGCCATTCAGTGCACACAGGAAGTCAAAACTTCAATATGTGAAACTGAGATTGAGTACGTTTTAGCCTGTTATCTGCCTCTCTTTATTTAGAGAGAACTGATATAGAGACTGAATGCCAGACAACCCCAAGGCATGGGGGAAGACTCTAGTTCTGTTGCTAGCAACCCTGTGACTGAGGTAAAGAAACATTGGCAATGAGCGTATAGAACACTAGATCTAGGCGTTTGTTGAAAACCACACTGAAAATTTACCAAATGAATAAGGAGTTCAAAGACGTTGAACAGATTAGCTGAACAAGACTCTCCCAGCAGTGGTCTGTATTTCGTTTTATTCACTATTTATACGTTTTTATAAAGTGTAGATGTTAAAAATTGCCATTTTTGCATGGTCACCCGAAAACCTTTTGCTTTCCTCCTCCTTTTTTTGCTTAATTTGTTTTTGCTGGCCTTAGGACTATGAGCACTGTATCACTGCTAACCAGTGCTAATGTGCATGTGCTTGCTCCCCTAAACCTGGCAATATTGGCTCAAACCCAATTGGCATATTTAATTTACGTATAAGTCCCTAGTAAAGTTCACTACATGTGCCCAGGACCTCTAAATTAAATGCTACAAGTAGGCCTGTAGCACTGCTTGTGCGACCCACCTAACTAGCCCATTAACCATGTCTAAGGCCTTTCACTGCAGAACCTATGAGTGCAGTTTACACTGCTATTTCAACCTGACAAAAGAAACCTTTTGCCAGGCCAAACCTTCCATTTTTTATACATATATGTCACCCCTAATGTAGGCTCTGGACAAAAGTGAAGGGTGCAATGTATTTAAAAGGCAGGACTTGAACTTTTATGTTTTACATGTCCTGGTAGTCAAAAACTCTTAAATTAATTTTTCACTACAGCAAGACCTATCTCTCCCATTAGATCACATGGGGAATTACCTTATGACATTTTTTAAGTATAATTTTCAATTGGGAAGAGATAAACCCTTCAAGTCTGGTGTCCCTGGAATCACAATTTAAAATCCAAACTTATTGTGGAGTAGGATTTTAAATAGCAATTCTAAAAATGCTACTTTTAGAAAGTTGGCATTTTCTTACTTTAGCCAATTGGTGACAGCTGCTTGTCTCTGATTCGTATCTGGGATGGGTGAAAGCTGGGCTTGGTGTATTGCCCCTAGACAGCCACACACAATGGAAGCTTAGGTGTGTTTTGATGGGCCATCCTGGCAGGATGGGAGAGGAGCGGGACCCAGCCTCTCTTACACCTGAATAGGCTGTGTCCTGTCCCCACAGAAAGAGCTGCATACCCCCTTGCAGGGAGGGAGGATCTCTGAGCACTTCAAAGGCCTGTCTTTGAAGTTTCCCCCACTTCAAAGGCACTGCTGGGTATAAGTACTTGCCCTCAGACACCACCACTTCAGTCCACTTCTGGACCTGGGGATACTCTGCCAGGAAGAAGGACCGCTGTGCTGCTGAAGAACTGCCACTCTGCTGGATTGCTTTTTTGCTGAACTCCTGCTTTGCTGTGCTGACCTGCTGGCCTGCGGCCCTCTTGCCTGTGTGAGAAGGAATGGACCTGCATCACTTGTCCCTAGAACCCAAAGTGAGTCCAAGGGCTAGCTGGCTGGCCTTCTGATCCGAAGTCTCAGGGACATTAAAGCCTTCCAACAACCCTGCTTCTGCCTCTGGACTCTGCCATCTGCAGTTCTGGACCCTTGGAAGTGGGCCGAAGGTCTAGCTCCAGTGAAACTGACACATCCTCTGCAGAGCGACAGATCTTCAAGCCGAACCAATGCATTGCTGCTGTTGCATGGTTTGGAACCGTCATAAAAGATTTGCATCATTGCAGCTTCCCGGATATGGGACTGACACATTGCCTTCAGAACAGGTGCTGCGCAATGCTCTACCCGGCCAAGCTCCTTACATCCCTCATTGACGGCAGCCTTGACGACAACAACGGATCTCTGCATCACAGCTTCAGTGCTCATCGGAACTGATGCACCGCGTCTGCTGCTCCTCTCATCTTCGATACAGGACTTCATATCACAAGCCCCGTCGACAGGATTCTTGATGACGATGCATGAGGACCTTGCACTGCAGCTTCGCCGCATCTAAGAACCGACGCATTGCCTTGGCTGCCTTACACATCTTCAACGCGGATCTGCGCAAGCTCTGCGCAACCAGGATTAGGGTACTTTGGTGCAGTAGGTCTAACTGGGTCCCTGTATCCAGCCCATGCTCTATCATGGTCGACCTGAACTTTTGACTTTCTCCCAGTCTCGAGCAACCAGATATTCCAAATAGCGCTTTTTAGTGTTTAGGCACTATTTCTATCTAAAACCTTTGAAATTCAATAGCTCAAATTCTACTTCTTGTTTTTTTTGTCGATTTTGTCTTGTTTTAATTATTATATTAAACTCAGTTTTTCTATCCTGGTGTGGAATCTTTTTGTGTGGTGTTTCACAATTTTACCGCTTGAAGCATTGCACAAAATACTTTACACATTGCCTCTATAACTAAGCCTGACTGCTCTGTGCCAAGCTACCAGAGGGTGAGCACAGGTTAATTTAGGGTCTGCCTGCCTCTTACCCTGACTAAGATTGTGGTTGCTGCTTGCCTAGGGCTCATACCACAGTCAACCAACAACCCAATTTCTAACAGTAGACCAAACATGTATGAGGTTACAGCGGTGTAAAACTATATACAACAAAATGATATTTCAACGAAACCCTAAACACCAACAATCTAAGAAACGTTCACGCTTGTGATGGAGGTTGCGTGACTAGTCTCAGTATTTGAGTCTTCACTTTATTGACTTAGTGTTCAGGCATGTTTTAAGTTTATTTATAAAAGTGCTGAGGTTGGCATTTTTTTTCATAGCAATAGATGGGGAGTGTTCAAGTCTTTTTGGATGGCTTCTGAGAAGGCTTGTTTCAGGGTATTTTGCTTCATAATCCTAAGGGTTCCCATGTGTAGTCCATTTTGCTGATGGAGGTGCAAGTGCTACAAGGGATCTTGATTTGCTTTGCCAAGTATTTAGGGTTGTTAAAAAATGTGTTTTTCACTCCTTTGCCCTCCTGTGTGGGGTCCCTCACGGGTCCTTATTAAGCCTGACATTGTTTAACATATATGTTACCCCTTTGGCTGAACTCATTCACTCCATCAACCAATGGATGGCAGAAAACTGCCTTTAGGTGAATCTTCAGAGCGCAGCCCTGGTTTCGGACTCCCGATAAATAGGCCCCAAGAAATGGATGACCTCCCATCCCCAGTCAACAAAACACGCAACTTGGGTGTCCTGATCAATAACAAACTGTCTCTTACTGGCCAAGTCAATACTGCCACTTCTAAGGTCTTCCACACTCTCTGGCTGATACAGAAGTTTCTCACTTTTATTCCTCTTCAGCTTCAGAAAACCGTAGTTACTTCCCTTGTTCTGTCCAGACTTGATTATTACAACAGTCTGTTTTTAACTGCACACCAACATGTGCCAAACAGGCTACATACTTTGCAAAATGCAGTCGCTCAGCTCCTTCTTAAAATCCCCAACCATCAATTGGTTTCTAAACCTATGAGGAAGCTGCACTGGTTGCCCATCAGGCAGAGAGTTGCCTTCATGGCTTTATGTATTGCTTATAAACCTTAACATGGCCAAGGGCCCTTGTTCCTCAAAAAAAGCTTCAACTGGTATTTTCCCAACAGGCCTTTAAGATATTCTTTCGCCAAAACGGTGATCCTACCTTGATTCAAACGCACAACCTGGGGCAGCCGCATCTTTGTGCAGGGAGCCTCTCAAGCTTGGAATGAGCTTTCTTTACATATCAAAGCTTCCCCAAATCTTTTGATCTTCAGAAAGACCCTCATGGCTCGGCTTTTTAATTCTTCATAATGGGTCTCATTTATCTTTCCGGTCTACCTGCCACAATGTTGCTAGCGTTAAGACACCCACTGGGTATTCGACCGGTCAATAAAACAATTTAACATACTGTTTAACATTGAAATGGAAAGCTCTACATATTGCAAACAAGTTTAAATTGACACCTTTTACCATAAAACGACACTGTATCACTGGGGCGATGTGTTCCCTTTTGTGAGTCAGAGCACAAGTCTTGCAGAGGCATACAAGACCACTTTAAGAGGTGCCAATCAGGATTTGAGGAGACCAACTAGAAGGGCATTTCTAAAGTCCAAACTGGTCAGAAACACAGCCTAGACTAGTAAATTTGAGCAACTTTTTGTATGAAATATTTCACTTTCCCAATCTACTTCAATCAATATCGGGCACCTTTCACCACATTTCTGATATGTTCTTCGTGGTGTAGCCTACTATCAAGAGTAACATGTATATTCCTAGAGGCCTGAGGGATGAAAAGCAGCCTTATATCAAAAATCCAACATCTGAAGAAGTGAGCAGCAGGTATTTCATTTTCCCTGGATAGACGCAGAGTTTATGTCTTGTCAGCGTTCTTTTGTTTATCTGGGATGGACACGCTGTAGGAAAAAAAGTTTGGAACCAACTCAACATCTGTGCCAATGTTGCAGTTTTGGCCTTTTTCTCAAGGTTCCTGTTCATTTTCGCTTTGAGGAAGAGTTAGGGGTACCTAATCCCCGGGACCCATCACAACTTGAAGGATACTATTTGGTATGCCCTGAAATGGAAATACTTTCAATTGCTATCCTTACTTCATGGTTTAAGAGCATGGCCACCCCTGACTCCCTCTGATAGAAGATGTAGCCCAAATCAGAACGGCAAAAACAGAGCAGGTGAGTAGTACTAAGACGGTGTCAATGCTAAGCTAATCTGAGGCCCTGAAGTCAATAAAATATTGAGAATGTCATTGCACAGCTCAGCTCCTCAGTAAGAAGAAGTTGCATTATTCACAAAAGTGCTAGAGAGCAGGCACCAAAAGTAACACTATTTTAGAAAAAATATCGTCTTGGTACAGGATATTCAATGATGGTTCTCTTTAAGCCAATCTGAAATCATTGACATTATTTGCAAAGTAAGACTGCTCAATAGATAAGACACCAAATGGGGTTTAATCATTGAGTTCTTCAATACAAGAGTTAACATTCACATATATGTAGATTACACTCATGTGAAGAGCACACAGAAGAGCTTGAGTAACAGGAGAGGAAAATCAGCCCAATACAGTGGCATGACCTAGGTGTCATAGTCCCTATTGCTAGGAAGGAAAATGGGCCTTTGGGTCAGTATTACAATAAAGATGTAATTGGGGTGCTGTAGGCTGGTTACTCTCCTAGACCTTGGTGTCACTGCACCTGCTGCACTAATGAAAGCTTCACCCTCACTGATGGACCGACAATTTTCCTCATTATAATTGTCTTTCCTTCTGCCCTCCCTATCTCATCCCTCATCTTCTTATCCCTCTTCCTTATCCCCTTTTTCTCTCTCTCCTGTCTCTCACTCTTCCTTATCTTCTTCCCACCTTCTCTCCTGACATCTTTATTTCTGTCCCCTTCGTTTTCCTCTTCCCATGCCTCTTTTGCTGTCCTTTCTCCCTTACCCTCAACTCCTCCCATTATGTAGTTTTCTGCTCTTTTACTTTCTTTCCCCCTCTCATTTTATTTAATCCATTGCATCTCCTGTTTCTCCCTTACCCTCTACCCTTCCTTATTCAAGCCTATCAAAAGAGTAAACACAAAGCCAGTTCATAGGCAGGCTTTGTAGTTCAAAAATTCTGAAAGTGAAGTTGGTGCAGGACAGATTGGGCCCCCTTTCTATCTCTGGGCCCCTTTGCCATTGTACCAGCTGCAATGCTAGTTGCCACGCCCCTGGCTCACAGTGATCTGTGTTAGTAGGCAGGGGTAGCCCAGCAAAGTGAGTAATGGGCTTGTCCCTTGAAGCTCTGTGGTTTCAGTTGTTGTTTGTAGTTTGAGAGCTGTCGCTTACAGGACTGGAGAGGACTGGACTGCCGGGAAGCTCGTGCCACATCCCAAAGGACTTTCAGCCTCATGCATCAACCCAAAATCCAGTCGGTAAAATACCGATTCGGTAATAGCTCCCGGTATTAAGTAAAAAATACCCAATCCCAATGCATCAACCCAAAAGCAGAAATCGCTATTTAAGGAATCCTTAAATAGCGATTCTTTAAATAGGGATTCCTTAAATACCGATTCCTTAAATAGCGATTGCATGTAAGGAATCCCAAAGTGAGATTCCTTAAATGCAATGCATCAAAGTTAAAAAATTAGCGATTTCGCTAATAGGGGGAGCAAATTACCATGAAGATGAACTGCATGGTAATTTGCAAAAACTTTGAAAAATGCACTTTTGTGCATTTTTCAAAGTTTCATGTTGCGCACACACATGCCCTTAGAGCATGTGTGTGTGCAACATATGTGCACATATCATTTTCAGGGGTGCAACAGGGTGTCCTTTTGACACCCTGGCACCCTTGAAAGTGCTCCCGCTATTAGCGATTCGGTAATACCGAATCGCTAATACAGACTGGCTTTACATTCATTCCTATGGGCCTCCAAGCCCATAGGAATGAATGGGTAGGTATGCCTTATTACCGATTCGGTATTACCGATTCGGTAATAAGGAATATTAAGGAATCGCTATTTGAATAGCAATTCCTACATGCATAGCCTTTTGCTATTCCTTATTAGCGATTCCTTATTTTTCGCTAATAAGGAATCGCAAATGGCATTGTTGATGCATAGGCCCCTATATGGTTTCAGAGTTTTGGCTGTATGTCCATCCACCAAATATAAATGGGCAGACATACAGCTGATTTTCAACATCTGTCACCACCAGGAAAAATCTGATGGTAAGGAACATTGAAAAGTGTTCAAAGACCCCTCACCATGGGAGGAAACTTCCATGGCAAGGGGGCATTGTTTTTTTGTTATTTTCTAAAAGACAAAATCCAGTTTTGGCATTTAAAAAAATAAATGAAACAAAATTGTACATTTGACATAAGGTTCCATCATGCATATTGACTGAGACGTCTGTCAAACTTAAAATGCACTGACAGGAACATCAGTGACAGCAGTTCTTGCCAATGCTAGAAATGTCTACTGGGCCAGTGGAAATTTCTAAACTTGGCAGGAAGGAAATCTGTCAGGATGAGAGAGTAATAGAACATGTCACTCTGATGACACTAACTCATGTCACTGACCATGTCATGAGTGATGTAATATATGAGGTCATAAGCAGTGCATTGCGGGGGCGTAAGCTATAGTTAGCTCAGGTAACTATAGCTGCTGAATTTCAATGGCTTTATATGAGTGAAATCGCCCCCTAACTTTCATTTCCAAGTAACCATTGGATTTTTATGTGAATTTCTACAGTTTTTCATATTCTATTTCCTAACTATAATGTTCCTGTACGTTTGGATATCAGTGAATTTCTATGTTTTTTTAACTACAAGTCACGTTTACAGAGGGGTAGAGAAAGTGGGCAGGGCCTCCAACCATTTCTCAGGAATCACGGTGTGTCGGACTTACTGGAGGCAAAAGGAGGGCTTTTTGGTACCGAAGGACACTCAGAACGCAAGAAGACTTCATCCCCCTACCAGTAGTGTGCCAGGAGGCGCATTTGCAGAGTGATGGAGTAAGGGGGCATGGCCTCCAACCACCTCTCAGCAATCGCACTGTGTGAGACTTACTGGAGGTAACAGGAAGAGTAGAAGGCTCCCAAGGTGCCCTCAGGAGGCAAGGGGACTTCATCTCCCAACCAGTTGTGCACCAGGAGACGCGTTTGCAGAGCAGCGGAGAAAGGGGGCAGGCCTCCGGCGGCTTGCCTGGCATCTCTTCTTTTTTATATTTATTGCTTCTGGGCAGGTTTTAGCTCCAGTGACCCATCCCCTGGGGCCTGGCCTTATCTTTCTTACATTTTAAAATGGGAGAAGGAGCTGCGTGGCCCCCCTCCCGGGCTGATTTCATCCCCGGGGCCCAGCCTTTTGGACAAATAAATTGTCGACATGTGAGTGTCTATATAGGTGTATGAGTGCATATGATAGTCCTGTACTGAGTGACCATAAGTATGAGTGACTGTACAGGTAAATGAGTGGATGTGTGTGTAAACCTAAGAATCAGTGAGTGGGTATGTAGTTATTGGTGATGGAGTGTCTATGGTTTTGAGAATAGCAGTCTGTAATTTAGAGTGGGTGTATCAAAGGTTATATTAGGGTTTGAGAAGATGCATCTAATTATCACATGGATGATATCATCAGTGATGTCATTTGAGATGTTATCAGCGATGTCATCAGTGAAGTCACTGACCATGTCATGAGTGATGTAATATGTGACGTCATCAGCAGTGCATTGCGGGGGCGCGAGTTATAGTTAGCTGTACCAATTATAACAGGGGAATTTCTATGGTTTTGTACAAGTGAAATGTCCAACTAACTATAACGTGCCTGAAACCTATGTTTTTTTCAGTGAATTTCAAAGGTTTTTTAAATGCTAATTTCTAACTATAACGTGCCTGAAACCTATGGTTTTTTAAGTGAATTTCAAAGGTTTTTTAAATGCTAATTTCTAACTATAAGGTGCCTGAAACCTATGTTTTTTTACAGTGAATTTCAAAGGTTTTTTAAATACTAGTTTCTAACTCTGCCTACAGAGGTAGAACATGTGAAGAAGGAAGAAAAAACGCACAGAAAGAAGCAAAAGAAATGCCGAAAGAAGCAACAGAAGTCCACAAAGATGAAGAAGAGTGCAGGAAGAAGCAAGACATGTGTAAAAAGAACCAACAGAGCAGAAAGAGGCCTTGTTGCAAAATCATCCTGTGCCCACAACTTTTTCAGACGGGTACTGATGGTAACTGACTCCGACTAACCAGGCCTAGTTCGATGCTAAAAGACACTTAGAATACAGTGAAAACACCTACATACACTAGAGAACACTATGCGTTTGGATACCCCTGTGATTAGCATGACCTTGTCTATAAGGCTCTAATACATAATAGGGGAGGGGGATTAAAACTACCTCTTAAAACACGCTACGGGGCGCGTCTGCACCGTGGTGAAGGGAGGAGGGGCCTGAGGTGACATGTGTGCAAACAAGCCCTGTGGCCGTTTTAAGTTGGGAGATTACGTACCCTTGAATCCGGATGGTCCCTGCGGCCCAACTAGCCTACCAGGTACCTCCAGTAAGCGCCACAGAGCTGCGTTGCAGATAGGTGTAAAAAGGGGCGTGGACTGGGCCACCTCTCTGCAACGCAGCGCAGTGGCGCTTACTGGAGGTACCTGGTGGCGTTTGTTGGCCCCCAGGGACCCTCAGGATTGAAGAGGAATTAATTCCCCAACTTAAAACGCACCACAGGGCGTGTTTGCACACATATCACCTCAGGCCCCGCCCCCTCCCTTCACCACTGTGCAAACGCACCCCGTGGCACATTTTAAGTTGGGGGATTAAGTTCCCTTGAATCCTGAGGGTCTCTGGGGTCCAACTAGCCCACCAGGTACCTCCAGTAAGCACCACAGAGCTGTGTTGCAGAGAGGTGTAAAAGGGGCCTGACCTGGACAACTTCTCTGCAACGCAGCACAGTGGTGCTTACTGGAAGCACCTGGTAGGCTAGTTGGCCCCCCGGGGCCCTCAGGATTGAAAGGGAATGAATTCCCCAACTTTAAACGCGCCAAAGGGCGTGTTTGCACACATGGCACTTCAGGCCCTGCCCACTCCCTTCACCACTGTGCAAACGCATCCCGTGGCGCGTTTTAAGTTGAGGGATGAAGTCCCCTTCAACCCTGAGGGCCCCTGGGGGCCAACTAGCCTACCAGGTACATCCAGTAAATGCCACAGAGCTTCTTTGCAGAGAGGTGTAAAAAGGGGCATGCCCTGGACCACCTCTCTGTAACGCAGTGCAGTGGCACTTACTGGAAGCACCTGGTGGGCTAATTGCCCCCAGGGCCCCTCAGGATTGAAAGGGAATTAATTCCCCAACTTTAAACGCGCCACAGGACGTGTTTGTACACATGTCACCTCAGGCCCCCCTCCTCCCTTCACCACTGTGAAAAAGCTCCCTGTGGCGTGTTTTAAGTTGGGATATTAAGTCCCCTTGAATCCTGAGGGTCCCTGGAGTCCAACTAGCCCATGAGGTACCTCGTGTAAGCGCCACAGAGCTGCGTTGCAGAGATGTGTAAAAAGGGGCTTAGCCTCTGAACACCTCTCTGCAGCTCAGGCACAAGATGGCTGCCAACACTTCCTAGTTTGAAGTGTTGACAGCCAATTAGAATGCAGTTTGTAATCTGCAGGATGCGCGGATCCACCGCGGCCATAGATATCTAAACTTTTATTTTTTGATTTTCTCAACAACTACTGAACGGATTTACACCATTTTAACAAAACGGGCGTTTTCTGAACCAAGCACTTCCTTTTTGCCAAATTTGGTGTAATTCCGTTCAGCATTTCGGGCTGTAGCTGTGTCTAAAGTTTCCTATAGGAATGAACATGGAGAAATCATGTTTTGGGACCCCACTTTTTTCTCGGCCCCCGCTTGCCGAATCACCCCGAAACTTTAAAGACAGGAGCTGACCGGAGTGCCCCACTAGTTTTGAAAATTTTGCGATGATTCGTCATCCGGTGCCAAAGTTATTGGGAAAACAAAAAACGCTTTTCCTATGGAAACTAGGTCCTAGCTATGACTACCTACTGGCGACCGCCAGTAGGAGAGATTATATATATATATATATATATATATATATATATATATATATATATATATATATATATATATATATCAAACAAATGTTTAGCCCAAAACGAAAGAAGCCTCCAGACAGGTAAGTAATTCGATCTTGGTTTACTGGAAGCAGTTTGCAAACAGACAGCGGTAGGATACAAGCATCAGCAATGTGCACAGCCAGACGCGTTTCAGGAGTTGATCCTTTCTTCAGTGGCTGAAACCGCTAAGTGAAAAAGACAGAGTTTTCATGCACTTTTTAAATCCACGAACCTGCCCAGTGGGCGTGGCCAGAACATGGCCTCCTGGTTCTTGCAGTAATAAAGGTTCAAATCTCAAGTGAGTCTGTCTTATAAACTGGCGGAAAATAAAGGAGTAGTTTTGCCCAAGTGGGTTAGATGCTGTGACCCACTGCGATGTTTGCCTCGCTTTCCAACTGCCGCCAATCGACCATTGCCTCCCGTGTGTTTGCTGACACCATCGTGGCGCCAACTCCGGCCCGCCCAGAAGCGGTGGGCTTCTTTCCGCGACCGGACTATGGTCGCTATTCATCAAACAAATGTTTAGCCCAAAACGAAAGAAGCCTTCAGACAGGTAAGTAATTCGATCTTGGTTTACTGGAAGCAGTTTGCAAACAGACAGCGGTAGGATACAAGCATCAGCAATGTGCACAGCCAGACGCGTTTCAGGAGTTGATCCTTTCTTCAGTGGCTGAAACCGCGAAGTGAAAAAGACAGAGTTTTCATGCACTTTTTAAATCCACGAACCTGCCCAGTGGGCGTGGCCAGAACATGGCCTCCTGGTTCATGCAGTAATAAAGGTTCAAATCTCAAGTGAGTCTGTATTATAAACTGGCGGAAAATAAAGGAGTAGTTTTGCCGGCCAAGCTTTGGAATTCCCTTCCCCCTCACATACGCAGCCTGGGGAACTACCTGTTGTTTAGGAAGGCAATAAAAACCCAACTTCCCCGCTAGGCAAGGATTTGGTGGTGCGTGGCAGAGCCTCCCAACCCTAAAGGTGACCAACCCCCACTGTGCTTGGCCTTCACCTGGTCATTGCATGGTTTTGGGTGCAGGACCTGGCCTGTGATGAGGATCTGTGCCCAACCCTCTTCAGGCAGCCAACTCCTCATTGCTGGCCAAACTCCAAGGTCACACAATACCAACAGACACCCAGCCAACTTCCTTTTGTCTTTTTCTTTCTGGTCCCACAGTAATTTTGTGGTAATCTGGCAAGAATGTTGTAGTACTCTGGGTATTTTCGCAGAGGGCTATGCTGAGTACTACAGGAGTAACATGAGGCAAACAAAACATTTTTGTGCACTTTGACCCCAAAGGGCCACAGTGTTAGGATAGCCTTATCCTGATCTTTTATATGTTGTTTTTTTAGAATATTCAGGACCCAAGGGCAAAGTCCCTGAGTCCTATAATGGCAGCCGCAACATTTAGCTTTGTGTTGTTGCCAGCCAATCACAGCGCTTGGTCTGGCAGACTGATTCCAATTGCTCAGACCCAGCCAATCAGAGGGTATCATTGTGTTTTTTTCCAGTGTACTCTCTCCGTCATACTCCCCCAAGAGTACCGCATTCTGCGGTGGGGTGAACATTTTATTTTGCAATTAGACTCCAGGGGTCCCTCTAGAACCATCCCTCAAGAGCCAAGCTCAGGGTACCACTACCCTGCCCCTTTATATCATGTTCTATTACAATATTCAGGACATGGAGGCAGGGTCCCGAGTCCTAAAATAGTGGTCACAACATTTCTCTTCATTTGGTGGCCAGCGAATCACAGCACTCAGTTTAGAGGGACTGGTCCCGGTCCCACGGGACTAGCCAATCTGAATCCTTTATTTGTTATTTTTTTCCTCAGTATTTAATCGGTATTATTGCATCACCAGATATCTATACATTTTAAGCTTAATTTCTCTCAAATGGCTGAACAGATTTTCACCAAATCATATAAAGTACACTTTCTGGTATTAGTTCTAGCTTTGTGCCAAAGGTGGTGTAATTATATTCAGCTGTTTTGGCTGTAGCATTGTTTAAAGTTCCTATGGGAAGTTGCATGAGCAAAACACATTTTGGGACCCCCTTTTTCTGAACCCCTTATTGACAGATTACCCCAAAACCTTCCAGGAAGGAGCAGAAGTGGAGGAGCCTTTTGTGGAAAGGTTGGTGAAGATTCAGCAAATGGATACAAAGGTATTAGCGAATCATACAATCCATTTAATATGGGAACTCGGTCATAATTATAACTACAAATATAGTCACTAGAAAAAAGGTTAAAGTTGAGTTATACATAGGTTTCTAAAAATAAAAACTACTGTTTTAAAATCAGAAAAACACTAAAATTGACCAGCGAAATGTAATTGATACAGATTTCAGACATCATTATTGTAATATGTGCAGTTAACAGGCAGTGTGTCATAGAGGTGAAAGCTAAACTTATGTCAGTTCTACGTGAGCTCTTTAAGGAGTCAGGACTCCATGTTTTCTTTCGATGAAGCATTTAAAATGCAGAAACATTTGAATAAATAACAAGTAACTTTTATGGCTGTTTCAGCACTGACATAAAGCATTGGAGGTGTGGTGTGCAGTTAACCAGAGGTAGACAATAGCAGGACTTATCAAAGAAGACATATTTATTGAATATGTCATACTTATTTTTTGCCATATCTTCAAAAGTGAGTCTCACCAATCCAGACTTCAGGGAATATGCACTGCTTGGCACAGTGTAAAAAGCTTTATAAAATGTAAATAATTACTAACTGGCACCTCTACTCCCATCTTAGTAGCTTCCAAAAGTATTCACATCAAAGCTAAATGCATAGATATCTACTACCATGAGAGTCAGATTTAGAAGCCAGGCATTTAACCAATTCCCGGAGCTCACTGATCAAGGATGGCTTTGGGCTATTTTTACCTGTAATCTCTATGGTGTGTGAGCCTGCTTGTGGCCCTCTCACCAAATCTGGAGCATCCCAGAGTGGACAATGTCACGTCAGCTCATTGTATTGCACAGAATCACAATGGACCACTTGGTTGGAACAGCATGAAATAACGGTCATTCTGATTGCATCACAAAGCAGATAATGTAAAGTACTTGTTGTGAGGGGACAGTGTCTACTGAAGTGATGAGTGGGAGGCAGGAGCTGTCTGATGCAGAGAAAGTGTGCTTCTAGACGAAATTAGAAATAAAATGTTACTTACTCTGTAACCATCTGCCAGGATGTAGTGCAGTAGGGTCACACGCTCTGCATACTCCTGCCATCTAGTGTTGAGCCTGGATGTTTGTAATTTGTGTGTGTGTTTTTTTTTCCCAAAGTGGTTTTGAGTCACACAACCTGTTTTGACTGCTCCCTTTCTACACATGCATCAGGGAAAAAACTTCACCTCAGAATATTTTCCGAACAGAAGATGAGTAATGTAAGTGTCGAAGACAAGTGTACTGTGCATTGAAGAGCAAAACATCTGTGATCATCACTGGTTTCCAGGGAGGAGGGTGAGCGCATATGAATCTACAACACTAAATTTTACAACAGAGGGTAAGTAACATTTTCTGTTCGTGGCATGTGTGATTGTACTGCGCATGCTCTGCATAGAACATAAAGCAGTTTCAAGCAAGCAGATGATGGAAATGTTTGAAACAAAGTTTTTAGCACAGTCTGGCCAACTAAAGCCTGCTGACAGTCTAGAATGTTCACACAATAGGGCTTGGGGAACGTGTGGCGTTAACCAGGTGACACCTTTACAGATGTATGCTAAAGGGATGTTGCCTAAGAAAGCCATAGTGTCTCTCTTTTGGCTCATAGAATGTGCTGAAAAAGGAACAGGCATTATGTGCTTGGCCTTGTCGTAGCATGTTTGGATGTAATTAACATTCAATCTATCAATGTCCGAATTGTAGATAACGTGTCCCATGTGAGGTTTAGCAAAGTCTAGAATAGTTATTTTGTCTTATGAAAGAACTTAGTGCCTGATTAGAGTTTAGTGGCACTCTGTCTCAAACGTAAAAGAGGACCCTGTCTACCAAACCCTCGGTCTGCCCACCTCATTAAGAGAAAGGCGGACCGTAGGTTTTCAGTCAACAGATCCCCCGTAGGTTCTCCTGATGGAAAACTGGCCCAACTGAGTAGGAGCCATCAGATGACGGACATTACACTGTCTTGACTATTTTTTTCTGTCCGTCACTACCAGGAAAAGCCAGGAAAAGCTTAGTGGTGAGGAACCAAAAAAATTACCCCTATGCCCTAGGAGAAAACTAGAGGTTATTAGTTTTTTGTTTTTCAGAAACACATTTCTGCTGTGTTTCTGAAAAACTGGCCTTCATATGTTTCTGGAAATTTTTGGTAGCAGTTTTGATCATATCTCAGAGCTTGCAGACTTACTGTATGGATCCTTTCACTTTTGACGAGGTCTATTCAAGGAAATCATCCTCTTCTTGCACCTCGGGTATCTTCACCTTGCGATAATGGGTGGCCCTCTGGATTACCTCGTGATAAGTGGTGGTGTCATCAGGCAGGGAAGCCTTGGTATTGGACGGATCTAGTTCTGGGTTGGCAGAAGGATCAACATGATAGTTCTCCTTCAGAGGATCATCTCCTTCCCCAGAAGCTAGGGGCTAGCAGCAAGGGTTCCGATGGTGGTATTGACTACCAGGGTCTGAGTCTGTGTGAGCTCATTCTGGAGGGGATTGTGGAGACAGAGGCTGCGGTGGTCTGTAAGGGTGTGTGTGGGAAAGTGGAGGGAATGCTTAGGGGCAGGGGAGGGGGAGAGGTATTGTAGCACTGTTCCTAACTCTCGTGGGGAAAAGAAGTTTGAAAGGCTCAAAAGATCGTTCTTCCTGAAAGTCCAATCTCTGTTTCTTAAGTATACAGAAAAACATGTGTATTTTTTTCGATCTCATTTTGAGGGTCTCCAGCAGTTGTAATAGGATTGATCCTACGGTGAAGTTGGTTCACTGTGTCATGTGTTCTTTCAGCGCTGGTATGAAGGCCATTTTAGGTGAGACTTTCGGGGTTAAAGGTGGCTGTTGGGCACCTCAAGTCAGAGGGATTGGGGATGGGTGGACTGGAGCGGATCAACACCTTTATGTGATAGCCTTGTCAGCACCAACAAAGGTTCTTGGGGTCAAACGGTGTCCTGACTAGACCTAAATGCATTGTATTTTGAGATTAAACTTGGGGCTAGATGCCCAGATCCATCAGAAGAGGTCCTCTGTCACACTCTGTGGATGTTTTGGAGGTTCAGATGACTATCTTGTTGCATCAATAGCAGGGATGGGGCCCTTGGTGTGGACCTGGTCTTTAGTCCAAAGGGCTTCTGGAGTAGATGCATAGCCTCTTCCTGCTCAACGTCACAGGCCTCAGAGGACAGAACCTCTGGGCTCTGGTACCCCTTGGTGGCTGGTTCACCAGATGGGTATACTTGTTCTTCCTCAGTGCTTGCTTAAAGGTCTTCAAATATGTCAGAGGTCTTGGGTGAGGGTTGCTGCCAACACCTCTCACTTCAGGGATGGGAGGGTTTCCTTACACTGGAATGCCCAACAGGCATTGCAAGAAGCCTTGTCATATTTCAGTGTCAGGCAGAGATTACACATACTATGCTGGTCTCACCAGGGGAGTTTGCTATTGCACCTAGGGAAGAGCTCGAAAGGGAACTCGAAAGGTGTCCTTTCCATAACTGCCCGGCCGACCCCACAGCCATTCTCCAGAACACAACCTGAAGTGTGTCGAAGTCCCATTGATGCTGGTTGTCACTGGGGGTGTCTGGTTGCAAGATGTCAAGAGTTCTTCTGGCACACTACGTCAAAAGGTGCTTGTGCATTGGTCAACAGTCCTCTGAATGGGCACTGAATAGACAGTATTTATTTTCAAAAGTGACCGAGTTCAAAGATGAAGAGCCTTATCCTGTGTAAAGAACACGTCAGATGTGGAGCTGGCAATCAATCATCCGAACCCAATTGTGGAAGAAAACAATTTTTAGGGGATTCATACCCTTATGTATTGTAGACTAAGGGGGGGGGGCGCGTCACAACAAGTCTTGTGACGTAAAACGTGTTCAAAACAAGTTGCAAAAGTCTAGGCCCAAAAATAAATGGCAATAGTATGCAGAACATGTGCATCTACAGCAACACATGATACAAACCTATGTTTTCACAATTAGAAATTCTAATAAGGAGGAATGCAAACACATTTCTTGCATAGGCTGTAAAACAGCAGGGAAGCTTTCAATGCAGCTACACAGTCAATAATGAGCAGTATGCAACTAGAGACTAGTTGGCATGCTTATAAACATTTGCTAAATACAACATTGTGACTTCTGAATGTTTAGAATCTATTTTCAATCACTCTGAGATAGGAAATATCAAAGTACCACCAAGGACAACACTCTAAATTAAATAGGGTGCTTCATCTCTTATTCAGCCCTATCGCCCAGTCAGGTCACTTAGATTTGACAAAAAGCAGCTAGCTATAGACCTGATTATAAAGAGAACACGTAGCGGAGGACGCCGTTTTGGGTACAATGCTGCGAAACTGTGGAACAACTTGCCACTGTCGATCCGTTGTGAATCAAACTATCTTACCTTTCGCAAGCTTTTAAAGACCTTTTTGTTCCCTTAAGTTCTCTACCTGCTCTAAGAGTTGCTGTAGCGCTGGGATGCTTTCGGGTAGCCATGCGCTTTAAAAATGCCTTTTCAATTAAATTCATGAATTCGGGAACGTGGCACAGTAGGTCACTGTTTTATTTTAAATATCTTCAATTAGAAATGACAAATGACATAATGGTGTATGAAAACTGCATGTTTGGTCTGTCCTATGTTAATTTTCTTGGAGCTCTTTTCCTCTATTGAATATATTAAGATGTCTCACATAAAGACGGATAGTAGTTCGAATGTATGCAGAGCATATGACTGTCCAAGTTAAAATGATATGGTCAAGCAGAACCGATATTGGAATGCTGGATTCAGAGCACCAAAGCTCATAACTTTCCCACTTTAGCTAATTTCAATGTGAAAGACCAAGAGACTGTCAATTGTCTCCACTGGGGTAATATTTTCTGTGTGTTAGCTTCTGGTCAAATTTTCGGAGCACATAGTTACTATTAGGTGGTTAATCTGATTTTAAGTATGTCCAGACCTGGCAAAAGTGCTGTATCAGGAGAAACAGTTCAAGAAGTATTGCCTGGGAGAACGTGATTTGGTCACATGGGAAAGTTGGGATCAGATACAATGTTTACTGGTCCCTACATTTCCAACCTACTCACTGGACCAAAACAGGGCACTGGGGATTTATGATGCAGCTAATTTAAATCACTGTACTTTTTTTTAACACGTTAAACATTTGTTTTATTTTTGGGATTTAGTTTATTTTAAGTTTTAAAATAATAAAATGAATATGTAATAATTAGTTATTATTCTTAACATTAAAAATGCATGTATTTAATTTTATATCTCGGAATAATTTAATTTATTTACGATTAGTTCCTATAGAATTATTTTATTTCCAAGCCTTGTTGCAGTAACAGTAATTGGCCATGGTTAGTGCCTGACTTACTCCAACAAAGGGCTGGCATACGTTTGCACCTTATTTTGACACCTTTAGGGTTGCAGTAACTTTAGAAATGTAGATTCTGAATTGTAATGTCATTTCTCTTTTTGTGGATGTGTTTGCCTCATCATGCTCCTCCCTAAAACTATTCTTAAATATCCTTAAACCCCTTCCTTTCCCCATTTACCAGTCACCCTCTTTTGCCCCTCCCACATTTACAACAAAAACAAACAATTCTGTTCTCTGCCATGCCGCTCAGAAAAGATAGGTGAGGCGGAGGGCTTCACTATAGGCCTGTAGCATGTGAGAAGTACAACTATTGTACTACTTTACATGCTACAAAATGCAATCTGTGAGTCCGACACAAAATGCTTTTTTTATATATAACAATCACTACTAGAATTGAATTGAGTCTACTTCCAAGACCTCCAATGCTGACAAACAAGAACATAAAGTTAGAAGGAGTTTGTGAGACCTTTTCTCTGGGCACTGAGATAATCTCTAGATTGTGATCTCCATACTGTGCTTGTGGTAGGTATTGTAATTTACCCTTTGGTGCCCTAATGCCTCAGGTTACAATTTATTGCAATTGAATAAGCAATGAACTCCCTTTCTACCCTTGACTCTCTAAGGGTAGTGATGCCAAGCATTCAGGTCATACTTTCGGAGTTTGTAAAGGGACTGTAACTCATATAAAATATGAAACAAGGCATCCTACTAAATACACCTAATGTCCAGAAAGAGCTCTAGCTTTAAAAGAGAACGGGGACATGGTTTAGAGACTGGTGATATTGCATGAAACCCAAAACTACACATTTTGCAGTCATAGTCCCCCATATCCCTTCTCATAAGTCAGCCCTCTCAGAGTGTCCTGAGACTGGATTGGATAGTTGGCACAGGAGAGACAGAAGTTAGGGTCAGGATTTGTGTGCAAAACAGGGTACAGCTGCGCCTCAGCTGGTGGAAAAGCAAAGAAGTAAGACAAGATGTGCTTAGAGCTGAAGAGAGAAAAGAAAGAGATAGGCGCTGAGAGAAGGAAATGCCTAGTGAGGCTAGAGAGAAAAATAATAGAAAGGACCCTTAACGGTCAAAAAGGAGACAAATACTGAGTAGAGCATAAGATGCTGGAGGTCATAAAAATAGGAAAAGAAGGGAGTACAGCAAAAGGGAGTTAAGAGATTATCAAATACTGGATGTGAGGAATGGGAGAGTTCAGTGATAAAAAGACGAGAGAAGAGGAAATAGCTGGGAAAAAAGGAAAAGTGTTAAATGAAAAAAGAGAGCAGACAGGAACACAGGCTGGATGGGAAGAAACAGATAAGGTGAGTGGGCAAAACAGTGAAAAGCATTCGGATCATGAAAAGAAGGTATGAGGGGTAGAGATGAATAGAAGGGAGAAGAAGGAAGTTTAAAGGAAGCTATGAAGGGAGGTGAAGTAGTGTAATATGAGCGGGAGTGGAGTTTGAAAGAAGGGCTTGGGAAAGAACTTCTTTTACCAAGTGTTTGACCACAAACTAGTTCCCAGTTCTGAACACGCAATGTTTCAGTAAAGTTTGCAATCCTCAAAAGTGGGAAACTTGCTAGAAGCCCAGGGTCCTTTATAGTACCAAGCCAATCCTCCCACATGAATAACTACAATAACCATAATGCACTGAGGCATGACGTTGGGGCTATTGACACATGCATTACTAATGTCATAGATAAACTGCTAAATATACATTTAGACAGTCCATAATGTAACAGGAGACAAGGAAGAGATGAATAGCTATTAAATTAATGTATACAAGTCAAACACAAGTTCCTCAAAATCGTATGCAAGAGTAAATATGCATAGACCTGCTCATACTTACTTCTGTCATATCGCCGAAAGGAAGGCTTGCCAAATCCAACTCCAGGGAACAGACGCTTATTGCCTCCTGGTACCTAAAGGTTCAAATTAAAAGTACTGTTTTACTTTAAGTGTTTAAAACGGACATGTCGACCCAGAACAAGTGCTCTTTTTCCACAATGACTACAACTTTCTCATGCATTAGGTGCGCGACGTTATTTACACAAGTTGTACATATTAATGGGACGTGTTAGCATTTTTGTCCCAGTGGCGTAGCTTGGCCTTGGGCCGCCCGTGTGGCCCCTGCGTTTGCCGCCCGCGGCGGCCTGATCGAAGGAGGGGGGGCGCCACCAAAACTCCATCCCCCTCCAGCTACGCCACTGTTCTCTTCTGTCTTGTTTAAGCATATTTTGCACATCCCGGCGCTGTCAATAACGGTTTGTGAGAGCAATGGCGCACACGGATATTTTTAAAGAGACATAATTCATATTAAATTACATGGTCTTTTTCCACTCAAAACACTGGAAGCTATGGTTTCTCCCACTCCTATCGCCATCATCAGTATCTTACAAAGAACTGATCGACCCATAAAGGGGCGACTGGGCGCTGCAGAGCACTTGTGTGAATCAAATAAATCAAAAGAGGGGTGCGTCATGGCTAACTTACACTGAAGAATGTTGTAGGAATGTCTTACAGCAGAAGGCCGCTTGCTTCTTCGCTAAGGAGCATGAAGTGAGAACAACGTTGCTAATTCCCAGGCTTTTGTGTATCTTTGAGATCAAGCAGAAGTTTGCTTTGTGTGAGCAAGTTGAGCACTGACGTGTTACATTTTCCTCATGAATAAATAACCTTTCATTTCTTGCAGTTGTTTCAAGTGATAGCTAAACATAGGCAGACTCTCATTCATCTTTTCTTCCATTAATGTTTTAGAGTAAAAAACTATTTGCAAATATTTAAGCATTACTACTGTATTATTGTTCTATTTTATTGGTATTTATGACTACTTTTCATACTCCAATGTGGGGCCCTAGGCATTTGAGTGGATGGTCTGGTTCTATTATTGATATACATCTTCAAACCCCAGTTATGATTTACGCCTGGTTCCGGGTCCCCATGGTTTAAAGGATGTTTGTGGCTTGGCCAATAGGGGACATGTTGGTGAGGTGCATGATGCTTGGTGACGCGGCGAACGCAAAGTGCATGGGTGTTGCAGGGAGTGTGAAGTTAGACACAACTGGGCATGCATGAACCTACCATCTCTTGGGGGGGTGGTATCATACATAGATTGCACAATTCATGTGCATCATTGGAGTGTATTATGGGATATGGAGGTCACCAAAAAGCATCAGAAGACCCAAACCGTTGGACAGGCCGCTAAATCATCGAGGAGCATTTTATGGAGAACACCCAGGAGCAACACAGAACCAACCCACTGAAGGCACTTTCATACCACCAAAGGTAGGCTATTCAGCATGGACCCTCTTGTAAAGATGCATTTTATGAACTAATGTGAATGTTCTACCAGACGAAATTCTCTTTTTTATGCATCCCTGATTGAAAGGGCTGTGAAATTGTACTCCCAAGTTATAGCAAACTTTGTATAGAGGTCGAAGATGTTAAATAAAAAATGGAAAGATGTAAACCCTTTCACTTTCAGTGACGCTTTCATGTACTGATTCCTGAAAAAGAAAATAACAATTTACCGCCTCATCCAGCACCTTTGCCACTACCCCAATCCTAGACATACAAAGAGGATGGTCATTTTGTCGATTGCAGCCGAGATGTCCAGTAACACATCCATTATCCTGGCCTTTCACAATACAGGACTCAGGTGTTTGGACAAAATATCAAGTTTTTCATATCATGATACCAGAATATAACTTCAAGACTATTGTGATGTGGAAAATATGCTCAACAAGAATATTGCTGGTAAGAATGCTATTTTTCTGTGTAGAATAACATCTTGTTGTGATAATATGTAAAACTATTTACTTTTATGTATTTATTTTTATTGATATGTTGTTTATTTTATTTAAATTTTTAAAATGTAAAGTTAAATCATGAGAAAATAATAATAAATAAAGGAGTGTAAAAGGGAAGCTAAAAGCAAGGATTCTGCGGAGCCCCAGAACTATGCTTGGAATCATGGAACCTTAGTGGGCAGGGACTCGGTCATCCCACCATCTGAGTACCTACAATCCCTGGGACAGACTAGCTATAGTGTCTCACTTGCCCTCCTACTCACTCACAGAGGAACACGTGGTTAGACACCCCAGAACACAACACTCCCAACCCTCTTAGGAATCGTGGTTACAGGACACGCCCTTTCGTTCTCACTCTCGTACCAGTCCACAATAAGATTAGACAGATACACGAGAAAGGTTTAGAATGTTAATTTTAACTAACGTACGTATACAATATACGTGCAAAAACAAGTAGAAAAATGCCTAACACAAATACGGTCAGCATAGCAAGTAATCTGTAAATCATAAAGGTGCTGTCATTATATAAGACAGTGGCACCTAGCCCCCTTCCCCTGATTAGATAGAAGATCTCTGGGTGTTTAGCAGCAGACCCCGTACCTCAGTCTATAGATGGAAGATCTACATCACCGATGCTGTCACGCTCCCTTCTCTGGAGAGATCCCTCGCCAACTGTGTGTTGCCCGTGTATACCTACATAACCAAAGTACTTGTTCCCAAACAACAGCTGTTTCGGCGTGTTTTGTCTAGGTGTTAGGGTCTGACCAGAACAGAATAACAAGGGGCATTGTTGTTCGACCTTGTCTTCAGTGGTCAGAGTAAATCCCAAGAAAGAATAGAACGCAAAAACAACAGCAGGCTTCTGTTTGAAAGTTACAGTGTGGCATAAAGCAAAATATAGTAGCGTGTGCAAAGAAGAGGATAGTCTGGCTCGTGCTCATGCTAACCTAGGGAAAATGACAATGGCCTCTTGGTGCACGTGACAAGCACACCTTATTGCTGTTGTGTAGGGAAGCCTTATTATCTTTTGATAGAAAGATGTGCTTTTCTACTACATAGAGGCAGGCACACTGAAACTAAAAAACATATTTTGACTAGGACACTGGACAGATGTAAGATGCAAATTGATTTTAGTTACTACCTACTTCAATATAGATATTATGCCTGAGGTATAGACATGCCTGTTAACCCACACAGTGCTGCGGCAACAAATGATAGATGGAATGTTGAATGAATCAAACATTCACCTCAGTCAAGAGACCTGAGTTGAATCCATTGTTCTTTTGCTCAGTACGCCACCTCAGTTTGGACCCAGCCATATGCAAATCAGTCTTGACCCTGCTCCTCATGTGAACAGTCCGGCCTGAACTGCCAAGCCAGGTCCTCCCTGGACTGGAAACAAGCATCCTGGGACCGATTTCGGGGTTACACCCCTCATCAGCCAGGCTAGCTTGAATCCAGTGGTACAGTGAGCAAAGGACCCACGTCTGGGCATACCCATCCCACTTGGGGCGAAAAGTACTGCAGCAAGAAATGATGGACGGAATGCTGAATGAATAAAATAGTCACCCCCAGTCAATCTGGAGTTGAGGCTGGACTGTTCCCATGGGAAGCAGGATTAAGACTGATTTGCATATGGTTGGGTTTAAACTGGAATGGCACGATGAGCAAAAAAATGATGGATTTGGGCCCAGATCTCTGTACTGGGGTGGATGCTTTACATTGTTCAGCATTTTGTACATCAATTGTTCTTTTTGCTTTTCTCACCCTGAGTGGGACGGGTATGCCCAAAGGTGTCTCCTGTGCTCTCCATTCCATTGGAGTCAAGCTAGCCTGGTTGATGAGAGATGATACCCCGAAACTGGACCCAGGATGATTGGTTCCGGTCTAGTGATGACCTGGACTTGCAGTTCAGGCTGGACTGTTCCCATGGGAAGCAGGGTCAAGACTGATTTCCATATGACTGGGGTTTGACAATGTTCAGCATTCTGTCCATCAGTTGATCTTTTTGCATTTGTTAACCAACACAGGCAAACCAAATTATTTGACCAGAGCAAGCAAAATGAAATTATGCCAGTGTAATTCACAGAATTTTGGGCATTTTACCTTACATTTTTACATGAAATTCCCGAAATGTATGTTACTGCTCCACTTTGCATAATTACGCACCATTCGCAGTAGGAACGTTCTGCAAAGATAAGATTTGCACTAACAAGTTGCTGCAAACATACTAGGAGAACAGAACGTGAGCTGCTGTTTGCTGTGCTTTTGTTCATCCTGTAATGCACCATGGGAGAGAGGAATTGAATGGGAATCACAGCAGCTGTCTGGTGCGTGACTCCGGGTCTGTTCACAGCATTTGCCCTTAACTAGGGGTGGGCGGAATTCGAGTAGTCGCGCTACACAAAGCTCCGCGAAACGGTAAAAAATCTTTGCGAGCACGCAAAAGTTCCGCGAGCACACAGAATCTTTCCAATATAGATTGCACAGAGGTTGTCACCACTGTGTAGTTATATGCAAGTCAGACTTTCCATAAGAGGAGCATTTTTTGTTCTGCTAATAACTTTGGCTGGGTTTGCCGAATCTTCATGTAACTTTCCTAACAAATATTCATCCCCCTCAGCTCTTTCCTGGAAGGTTTTAAGTTGATCATCAAGTAGGGGCTAAAAACAAGGGGAGGTCCCCAAAACACATTTTTACCCATGCAATTTCCTGGGATTTTTAAACAGTGATACAGAGAGAAATTAAGCTAAAAAAAAATAATATCTAGCACTGCAGGATTCCCATGGGATTGTTGCGCGAGAAAATGTGAAAATAAAAATTTCTTGTTTGCTGGACCCATTGGAACGAGATCGGTCCTGCGGGACCAAGCCTGTGATTGGCTGCCATAATGTGAAGAAAAATGTTGCGGCCGCTAACAAAAGACTCAATGACTCACTCCAAGTGTCATAAATAAAAAAAATGTGAAGAAGGCTACAAGGGGCAGGGTGTGGATACCATGACCCTCTAGCAATTATGGCGGGGTCTAGGAGGGACACTCTCAGGGAACAAAAAAAAAGAAATATTTTTGGGACGTCACAGTTCTGTGGGACTTCAGCAGGAGCCAGAATAGCCTCCATGAAGGCTAACCTGGGGTAGGGATCTGTGGGACGTTGTTTGCCTGTGGTGGGTTAGCTGCCCACACTGGGTTGGGCGCAAGGGCCGGCCACAGGCCAGGGCCCTGAAGCCAACCCTATAACATGCATGGCTGGCTCAATTCCTTGTAAAGTGTGGGCTGGCACTGGTGTGGCAAAGGGGACCAAGCCCATGAGTTGAAGACCGATCAGAAGCATATGCTGTCTTGCAAACAGCCAGCTTACCACCTAAAGATATTTGGAGAGGCCTGTTACTCAAATAGCTAACACATCCCCTAACCAGTGTAAGACACTGTAAAATGTTGGTCAGGTGGGAATGCCCATAAATTAGGTAGGAAGTCCATTTGTCCTGTGTGTATCCATGTATAATCTGCAGCATAAGCTCTAATAACACAGCAGAATGTTTACCACGTTCTTCTTGTTATGTGGCAAACTTTACGACAGAAAGTGACAATGTAACCCTCTGTGTTCACTGGACAATTGAGACACTAGTAGAGTACAAAGAAGACTGAGCAAGGCAGTGTGAGCATTGTGGTTATAAGAACTCATTGTGAGAATCTGCTTATCTGATAACTGTTATAAGAATGTAGTTATGTATGTGCCTTACTAATAACAAAATAAAATACATTTAAAAAAAATAAGAGCACAGCATGTAAGATTCACCTCAAAACCATAATTATCTTAAAATCTTCACTATTTTGGTTTGTAGATTTTGCAGGTTTTCTCTGTCAAATAACAGCACTGTCTCTGTCTTCACCAACCCAATGGCTAGCTGGCATGATTATATACTGTTAACACCTCAGATTCACAGATGTTTTCAGCTTCACCCCTTCCAAAAATTCACACCGCACACACCAACCAGAGCTGGACAATCGTAGAAGGAAAGGGTCTGATTCATTAAGACACACTAATAAAACGCACAATGCAGTAACTTGTCAAAGACACTTTCAGAGTCATTTAGACCACCGTCGGTCAGTCACAGAATTCTCTTAGACATACATTTCCAATATATACAACCTGATAATCAGTGTTTACCTTTCCTTATCAAATTCTTTCCCAAACAGGATATTTTCTTTAACACTTCCATGAAAGATCCAAGCTTGTTGTGACACATATGCCAATGTGCCATTAACATATACAGCCCCATCCAGCAGGTGCATCTGAAAAAAGCAGATTTAAATTACCAAAGGCATCAAGTGTAAGGCACACACATAATACTGGTACTGAATTTAAAATACTCTAAGGACCCTGGTGACAAAAACAGGAGCAAGAGTATGGTTGGAGATTTGCATCACTGCCTGGGTATACTTTTCTATTTATTTCCAGTTCACAAACATCCCCAAAAAGGACAAGGGGAAAGTTCAGATTTCCAAGTGTACTTATGGGAATATCATGTGCCTTTTTTAAAGGCTCCTATTTCGCTGTGCATTTTCTTCATAGCGGAAAACTCTGCACAAGGAAAATGCAGCCTTCTGTGAAAATGCACTATTTCCTAAGTAGACAAAATGATTTTCCCTGTGGAGAAATACCTTTCTTACACTTCATCAAGTCTGGGGTGATATGGGGTCATAATACATGTGATGGCAAACTGTGTTACCATTTGTAAATAATTCTAGAAGGTGTTATAAGTTCAAACAAATAAACCAAGTTTCTAAATTTTCAAAATACTTTGTAATTTTTAATAGTTCATTTCTTTCATTTTTCTATTTCTTTCTTGTAATTTTTGCTTTTTACACATCACTGTCAAGAACACTCAATTGTCTCCAAAATGACAGAGGGTGCTAGTGCGAACATAATGTGCAAGCAAATTCGACTTCAAAACCATTAAAACCACAATAAATACACAAGATACAATTAGTAAGAAAAGTCCCATGATGAAAAAAGTTAAAATCAACAACATGGTATCATAATTAATGTGTGAAAAAATATATATGATTATATATACACACATAGATCTTGAAGAGTATAAGGTGCAAAGATATGATTATATGTTCAGACATAGGTCTAGAAGAGTATAAAGTGCAAAGAGATGTTGCAATAAAGTGGCTTGTGCATGGAGACAATAGGGGTCCGTGATCCATTTAAGGTAAAGTACACTTTAAATATCAACCCATAATGTCATTAAGTTGTCAAAAAGCCAGATCTCTAAGGTCAGGGGAAGAAAAGGAAGTGAATAAATGCACCATCACAATGTTATCGTATAAAGTTGACCTAAGTCTCCCATCCTCATGTCCCCTCAAGGGCCCCCGTTCCAGGTGCTATTGCTAGATAATAGTAAGAGGGGAGGTTTTATATACATAAGTGACTATAGCTAAAGTGACAGTGCATGGCAGTTTCAACAATACAGTACTGTTTGCAAGGGCTTATGACTTGTTGATTTAAAAGCTCCCTGACTGTTAAATACGTTGTTAATTCATACCCAAGACAGTATAACTATAGATCAGCAATACATACTAATATACCTGTGTTAATCTAAATTGTTTGACCTCATCAAATGGACTAAATTCTAAATTATACATTTTGATTGCATCAATAAACATTTCATTTTGTATTTTTGGTGATGAAAAAGTATAGGAAATATATATTCACACATAAATGCACTCCAATCATAGGATCATTGTCAGAAACTTTCCATAAGTAAACTTTATTGCACAAAGGGTCTGTGGAAAATATCAGCTTATTATAGATGTATGTGTAGTACTGCATCCAGATTGTGCCCTAGTGGATTCTCAGTGCCGTGAGCCAAACTCAATCGTGATTCTGCTCTTCTCAGACTTAGAGGGTCATTAGGATGGCGGGCATACTTTGTCCGCCTGTCACCCTATCGGGGAATGGGACCGCCCGCCATCGGTGTTTCGGCTCTAGACCATCCTGATGTACTGTGAGAAGTTAATTTCTCATTTTGGATTTCACTTTAGTTCTTGCGGTCTCAATGACTTTCAGTGAATATGCCCTTTCCAGGAAATGATCACCCATATCAACTGTAATTCAAAGTTGGCGGTTTCGGAGCAGTTCCTCTTGGCCCTTATTATTTCTTCATAGGGTATGCTCCATTCAAGGTTTTGTGGATGCCCGCTGTTAGCATGGAGAATGCTATTGCATGATGTTGGTTTCCTGTACATTTTAGTACAACTTTTTTGGTTATCAATGAAGACTTCTAAGTCCAAGAAGATGACATTAGACTCACTGATAGTTGATGTAAAAGAGAGATTATATGTATTGATGTTCAGGTTTTGGATAACGTTTTCAAACTCAGTGCGGCTTCCCTCCCATATCACAAAAAGATCGTCTATGAATCTACTCCAGACTTTTATGTTGTGACTGACTAGCATTTTCAGAATTTCAGTTTCCCATGCTGCCATCATGAGATTAGCGTAAGTGGGCGCAAAAGATGTCCCCATTGCTGTTCCCTGCTTTTGATGAAAAAAGTCACCTTTAAAAAGAAATATGTTGTGATTGGGACAATATGTCAACATGTCTAACAACATCTCAGAGTGATAAAGTTAACTTACAGATCTTGTTTTTAGAAAATATTTGACAACAGCATTTCCCACATTATGGACGATCAATGTGTAGAGGAAAGTTACGTCAATTGTTGCCATAATGAAACATTCATCCTATTAGATTTTTTGGATCTTATTAAGAAAGTCCATAGTGTCTCTTAGGTAGGATGGCAAGGATGTCACATAGTTCATTAAAAATATATCAATAAAACGTGATGTATTTTCAAGGAGAGAGCCCTTGGAGCTGACGATTAGTCTTCCTGGTGGTTTTAGAATGGATTTATGAACTTTCAGCAGAAAGTCAATCATGAGAACAACGGGGAGATCAATTTTGAGATATGTGTATTCTTCATAATCAATTAGGCCTTGATCTTTCCAGCACAACAATGTAAGATGAAATTCCTTAGTCCAAATTTCCATTGGATTAGGTTTTAATTTCTCATAATGATCCTCATTCCCCAGTTGTATATTGGCCTCTTCGATGTAGTCTCTCAAGTTTTGCACTACAATGTTTCCGCCTTTGTCAGAAGCTTTGATTATAATCTGTGGATCATCTTGTAGTTCTCGTAGTGCTCGCTGTTCTCCAGGTGTTAGATTCCAATTCTTCTTCTCCTTTCTCCAGATCCTCCACCATGACTTCTTGGAAGAGGTCAATTTTATTGCGTGGAGGAAGTTGTGGGCAGAAGGTGGATTGTACTCTTAATCTGCTCTCACCTCCTTTCCAAGTGACAATGCCCAACCGGTTGCAGAGTTGTTTATCTGACTCCTGCGATCGTTGTTGCTCAATATCATCAGGGTCCTGCTCTTTTTCCAATTCTATTAGGGTTCTTAAAGCAGGTATGTCTTTTGTGCATAAGAGTGATATTCCCATTCTTGTCTTCATTGTTCTTTCCTCTTCCTTTTTAGAATTTTACTGAGTTTTCTGCTTCTTCTGATGGTGGTTTGATTTGTCCTCTCACTCGTATAGTTTCCCTTCCTCTTCTTCTTTGTCCCGTTATCATTTGGACAAATCTCATCTCCCCGCAAAAATCCAAATTAGATGTACTTGGTTCGTCATCGGCTGAGCTTATGTTGGAACTGTCCACAGTGCCTGTGGTCCCAGATCCTGAACATTTATCCATTAGAGCTTTGTTTCTGTATAGATCAAACTTTCTAGCGAAAGTATAAATCCACCCATTGGCGTAATCTAGCCAATGCCTGTTAAATTTGCTGGCTTTTTTTTTTCTACATCAGTCTCATGTTTATTTATTTTTTTCTCCATAGATTCAATCAATTCCTTCTTCTCATCATTAGAGGGATATTTGTCTAATTCTTCCTCTAATTCCTTGATTTTTGTTGTTAAAATCTCAAGTTTCCTTTCTGCATGTATAATCAATGTTCTCATTAATTTCAGTGAACAATCATTGGTGTCAGATTGCCATTGTTTGATCAAATCTGTATCCAGGTCATTAAGAGTAGGCATTATTAGGTACTCTCTTAAATTCAATGTATTTTTCTAAGGTGGCCTTCTCCCACTATTTATTGACTTCAAAAATCCGATTTTGTTGTAATTCTCTAATCACCCCTGTGATTGTTCTCTTTATTCCGTTGCCTTGATTTACATTCATGTAGGTGCTAGTTGATGGCGCTGCATCATCATTTAATAGTTTGCTGACACGCAATGTTCTGTTCCTGCTTCTCTCTGCCATATTGAAGGAGAAGATGAGGATGTTTTGTAGCAATTACCTTGTTATGCAGAAAATGGTGTGCTCTTTCGTTCAACTATTTCTCCCGATTCAGGATGCACCCTTCTCTGTTATTCTCGCAATACTATTCAACGTTTTGCAAGAGTCGAGGAAATGCTTGTGTACACTGGTCACAATGTTCCCGGATGTTCAAAAAATAGGAACCGAGAGGAGGGTAAATACACAGGCAGTTAATTGGTCCTTTTCACTGCCGATTCCTCTCCCTACTAGATAGAGCAAAACAAAATTTCTACATCTGAATGATACAGTGCTAACAGTGTTCACTAATTAGTGGTTCCAAAAAGAGGAATCACGCTGGCGTTTGTAATAAAATCCGCCGCTGCTTCCTTCCCCGGATCAGTACAATCAGAGCCGTTTTCGTCTCCGCGTGGTTCAGCCGTAAGCGCCTCCCATACACCTCCCCTGCAGCGTTTGGGCTGCTGCCCACAAACCTCCAGACGCCTTCATACTCATCGCAACGATTGCTGCTGGCCACCGTGCATCAATCCCAGCCTCAGAAGACGCACAGACAATTTCACGTAACAAGAAGAGGGTTCGGCAAGTTTACATCTCTGTTGCTCAGATGGCTGCAATTTACCCAGCCGCTTTGCCTCACGCCTCGAGTGCTCGTGGTGAGCAGTACAGCCACTGCGTCAACACATCGAGGATTAATTCTACGCCTAAACTTTTCCACCACAGCGAAAATTTACGGCACCACAGCAAAGGTAATTTTCATGAAGTATTTAATAGTACACCAAAGTTCAAAACATGGTTAAAAAGACGTTCTACGCATTTCAGGTTCTCAGCCTTCTACTGGAACATAGAGTCTCAAAGTCTAGAGCGTCTCTTAAAGTGCACAAGTGCTCGATCCCCCTTCACTTTTTACTACTGTTCAGCAGCTAG
This sequence comes from Triturus cristatus, assembly GCF_964204655.1. Lineage (NCBI taxonomy): Eukaryota > Metazoa > Chordata > Amphibia > Caudata > Salamandridae > Triturus > Triturus cristatus. The sequence goes on along the minus strand of NC_140595.1, from coordinate 574,264,709 downwards.
ACTGTGCATCCCCAAATACATGTGATGGCAAATTGCGTTACCATTTATAAATAATTCTAGAAGGTGTTATAATTCAAACAAATAAACCAAGTTTCTAAATGTTAATGATTTTTCAAAATACTTTGCAATTTTTTATAGTTCATTTCTTCCATTTTTCTATTTTTTTCTTTTGCCTTGTAGTTTTTACTTTTCACACATCACTTACACTTAATAGTCTCCAAAATGACAGAGAGTGCTGGTGCGAACATAATGTGCAAGCAAATTCAATTTTATATATATATCACCAAATCCTTCGTTTGTGGCCACTTCCCTTCCATGGGAAAAAGACGAAGAGCGGACCACCGGTAAAGTGCTCAGTGAAATTATTATTTTGCCTTCTCTACCACCATGACCGCCATGGCGCGTTTCGGTCTCTGCACACCTTGATCACATGATCAAGGTCATTTAACGTGAAAGTGTCTACACACGTGATTTCTAATCATTGCCATAGACATGAACGAAATACTACAGTGCAATATGTACATTTTGTGCAATATATCGCAAGTTGTTTGTGCAACATTTGGGTACTGATATTATACAAATATATAGATGATAACAAGTATAAATACTAAAATGTTATGTAAAAATACTCAAAACATGATAGTATCGCATTGATGTAAAAAACTCATAATAAATATATAAATATATAAATATATCAGAGTAAATTGCAAGGTTAAAATACATATTTTTATATATATCATAAAAATTGTATAAACCCTTTTAAATGCTATAAATAATAAATACGTTGTTATGACGGGATTAATGAACTGCATTAAAAATCACCGCCTACATGCGAAAAAAAATCAATAGGATTTGATAAAATCTAAAACCACTGATTGTTTACTGTACAAAAGGTAAATGTACAGCCTTCATGGATATCATATAATGTTATTACCCGCATGTCTGGCTGAAATAAGAATGTGCAAAGTGTACATAAATAAATAAATAAATAAATGACCAGTGCATAGTGCTCAATTTATGTCCGTAAACTTATCTATGTGGGCCTAAATGCCTGTACAGCTGTAAGTAGAATTTTATGCTTGAGAATTGGAAATATTGAACATATTTTACAGGTGGGTGACAACATGGAAGTACTTAAATTGCCCTACAGAGTTTTATAAGCAAGTATAAAAATCTGCACTGGAATTATGGGCGTTAGGTGTTTTTGTATCGAGCCAAATAATATATTTTGTCTCTAATTGTCTCAGTTTAGCCTCGCGATTTCCCCCTCTTCTTGAGCTGGGAATTGTGTCAATCAGGAAGTATTTCAGGTTATCTAAGTTGTTGTTATGCCTTTCCCTGAAATGGCGGGCCACCGGGTAAGTCGCATCCGAGTTGGTGATTGCCCTCATGTGTTGCAATATCCGTTTGTGGGCTTGCAACTTGGTGCTGCCCACATATTGCAACCCACAAGGGCACTCCAACACATATATTACAAATTCTGTGCGACATGTTAGAAATGTATTGATCTTAATTGGTTCTGTTTGAAATAGGACAGTATAGTTGGTTTTATTGGCCCCATACCTGCATGCTCTGCAGTTGCTACATTTGTAAAAGCCACCACGTGTAGTTAGCCAACTGACATTAGGTCTAACCTTCGGACTACTTTTAACAAGTGCGTTTTTCATAGATCTTCCTTACCTGAAAGTAATGTTGGGGTATCTGGGAAGATCTTTACCTATTATCGGGTCATTGCGTACTATCATCCAATTCTTATTGATGATTTTGCGCAAAGCTTTGTGCTGCTTATTGTACGTTAATATTAGCCTTGTCTCTTGCTTTTGTATACTAGTCGAATCAACTAATTCTGGCCCATTTCTAGATGTTAATGCCTGTCTGTCCTGATTGTTGGCTTTTCTAATGGCAGTATCTATGGTTTTAACACTGTAGCCTCTGGTTAAACAGCGTTGCTTGCTCTGCGCCTGGGCATATTTTAATTTAACGTCAGTGCTACAAATTCGTCTGATTCTCAACATCTCTCCATATGGTATGCTATGGATGAGATGTTGAGGATGATGGCTGGTGGCATGTAACACAATGTTACCTGCGGTGTCCTTGCGGTGAAGCCTAGTTTGAATCATTTTGTTGTGGATAAAGACCTCGACATATAGGAACTGTATTGACTGTTGACTAATTGTGGCTGTGAAACATAAGTTAAGGTTATTGATGTTAATTAATCTTATAAATTAATTTGCCATTTCTTCAGTCCCCCGCCAGATGATAAATAGGTCGTCTATATATCTTAACCAGGCAACCACATGATTTTGCATTATCTCACTGTAGTCTGTTTTTAAAACCATTTCCTCCCACCAACCCATGTGGAGGCAGGAGTAGCTAGGAGAAAAACATGCCCCCATAGCTACTCCTCTGGTTTGTTGGTACACTTGATTTTCAAACATGAAATAATTATTTTCAAGACAGAAACTTATCATAGTGAGCAACATGCGATTGCGATGGAATAGATTCAGAGGTCTTTTGCCCAAATAATATTCAATAGCCTTTAAGCCGTCTTTGTGATGTATACTGGTATACAATGAAGTCACATCAAGCGATATGAGCAAATAATCAGAACACCACCTATATTTAGACAACTTATTCAAGAAATCCCCTGTGTCTTGTATAAAAGATGGCAACTCATGAACAAATTCCTGCAGGAAGAAGTCAATATATTTCGAAGTATTCTCTAATAGACTTCCCCGTGCCGATATTATGGGCCAGCGGTGTCATCAGTAATGTCATTTGAGATGTCATCAGTGATGTCACTGACCATGTCATGAGTGATGTGATATGTGACGTCATCAGCAGTGCATTGCGGGGGCGCGAGTTATAATTAGCTGAACTAACCATAACGGGGGAATTTCTATGGGTTTTTTTTACGAGTGAAATGTCCAACTAACTATAACTCCTAAAACCTATGTTTTTTTCAGTGAATTTCTAAGGTTTTTTAAATGCTAATTTCTAACTATAACGTGCCTGAAACCTATGGTTTTTTCAGTGAATTTCAAAGGTTTTTGAAATGCTAATTTCTAACTATAACATTTTTAAATGCTAGTTAGAATGCCTACAGAGGTAGGACATGTGAAGAAAGAAGAAAAAACGCACAGAAAGAAGCAAAAGAAATGCAGAAAGAAGCAACAGTAGTCCACAAAGACGAAAAAAAGTGCAGGAAGAAGCAAGACATGTGGAGAAAGAAACAACAGAGGAGCAGAAAGAGGCCTTGTTGCACAATCATCCTGTGACAACAACTTTTTCAGACGAGTACTGGTGGTAACTGACTCTGACTACCCAGGCCTAGAGCCAGTGCTATGCTAAAAGACACTTAGAATACAGTGAAAACACCTACATACACTAGGGAACACTATGCGTTGGGGTACCCCTGTGATTATCATGACCACCTCTGTAAGTCCCTAGTACATAATAGGGCAGGGGAATTAAAACTACCTCTTAAAACACGCTACGGGCGCGTTTGCACAGTGGTGAAGGGAGAGGGGGCCTGAGGTGACATGTGTGCAAACATGCCCAGTGGCCGTTTTAAGTTGGGAGATTAAGTCCCCTTGAATCCTGATGGTCCCTGGGGTCCAACTAGCCAACCAGGTACCTCCAGTAAGCGCCACAGAGCTGCATTGCAGAGAGGTGTAAAAAAGGGCATGGCCTGGCCCACCTCTCTGCAACGCAGCACAGTGGCGCTTACTGGAGGTACTGGAGGTACCTGGTTGGGTTGTTGGCCCCCAGGGACCGTCAGGATTGAAGAGGAATTTATTCCCCAACTTAAAACGCACCACTGGGCGTGTTTGCACACATGTCGCCTCAGGCCCCGCCCTCTCCCTTCACCACTGTGCAAAGGCGCATTTTAAGTTGGGGGATTAAACCCCCTTGAATCCTGAGGGTCCCGGGAGTCCAACTAGCCCATCAGGTACCTCCAGTAAGCGCCACAGAGCTGCGTTGCAGAGAGGTGTAAAAAGGGGCATGACTTGGACCACCTCTCTGAAACGCAGCGCAGTGGTGCTTACTGGAAGCACCTGGTGGGCTAGTTGGCCCCCCAGGATTGAAAGGAAATTAATTTCCCAACTTTAAACGCGCCACAGGGTGTGTTTGCACACATGGACCCTCAGGCCCTGCCCCCTCCCTTCACCACTGTGCAAACGCGCCCTGTGGCGCGTTTTAAGTTGGGGGATAAAGTCCCCTTCAATCCTGAGGGTCCCTGGGGTCCAACTAGCCCACCAGGTACCTCCAGTACGCGCCACAGGGCTGCATTGCAGAGAGGTGTAAAAAGGAGCGTGGCCTGGACCACCTCTCTGCAATGCAGCCCTGCGGCGCTTACTGGAGGTACCTGGTGGGCTAGTTGGCCCCCTTTGGAGCCCCAGTTTTGAAGGGGAATTAATTCCCCATTGCAAAACGCGCCACAGGGCGCATTTGCAGTGTGTTGCTAGGAGGGGGCAGGGCCTCGGCGCGATCTCTGTTTTTTATAATTTTTTTAGTTAGAAGGGGGCTGCGTGGCCCCCTTCTTTTTACTTTTTTTGGGCCCTGGGGACCCCATCCCCCAGGGCCTTACCCCCATTTAAAAAAAAAATAAACATTGAACAGAAAGGGGGCTGCGTGGGCCCCCCTCCCATGGCCAATTACAGCCCTGGGGACCCCATCCCCCGGGGCATGGCCACATAAATATTAATTTTTAATTATGGAGGGGGCTGCGTGGCCCCCCTCCTGAGGCCTCTTTTGGCCCTCGGGACCCCATCCCCTAGGGCCAGCCTTTATTTACTTATTTCATTTTTTATATTTTGGGGAGGGAGGCTGCGTGGCCCCTTCCCGGGCCACTTCTAGTCCCGGGGACCCCATCCCCCGGGGCTGCCCCTCTCTGTTGGGGACCATAGGGGGAGCCCCAATCCCCCATGGTCCCGCCGGCTCCCCGCATCCTGCGGGAGCCGGCATTGCTTTTCCACATGGGGAGCTGCTAACATGCAGCTCCCCTTGTGGAAAAGCAATCTGCTTTGCGTCATTGAAGCAAGAGGAGATTTCCCTGCTCTCGCTTCAATGAAGCAAAGCAGTTTGCAATGATGTGGCTCCCGCCCTGTCATTGAAAACAGCAGTGTCCCGAGGGTGGGCACCCTGGGGGGCACACTGTGGGGTGGCGGTCCCCAGGGCTATCACAGGCTCCAGGAGGGGGGCCGCGCAGCCCCCTCCCACCTTTTGCAGAGCCCCGGGAGGTGGTGGTCCCTGGGGCTCGGGGGTCTGTTAAGGACCCCCTAATTTGCATATTAGTGCCCCGGGGAGGTGGCGGTCCCCAGGGCATGTGGGAGGGCTCGATCCCCCCCACACAAGTGTATATTTTTTAAAATAGAAGCCTCGGGAGTGGTGGTCCCCAGGGCAGTGGGGGGGCCGTGTGCCCCCGCAAATATAATTAATAAAAGCCCCGGGGTGGCGGTCCCCAGGGCTTGGGGGGCCTTATTGGCCCCCCACACATTAAAAATAAAAAGCCCCAGGGGTGGGGCCCCCGGGGCTGCAGGGCGGCCATGTGCTCTCCGCAAATACTTATAGAAAGCCCCGGGGGGCGGTCCCCGGGGCAGTGTGGGGGGGATTGGGGCCCCCATACAGTTTTTTTTTCTGCCCCGGGACCTGGCCCACCCAGGGGCTTCAATTAAACGAAGCATAGGAGCCTGCGCTACGTTTTTTTTTTTTTTTCGCGGCCGGATCCCCGGATCCTTCGCACATCTCGGCGATATTTTAAAAAAAAATGCTTTTTGTTTGGCCCTGGGGGTCCTTGTGAGACCCCCTAAGCAGGCCTAGGGGGTCAGGGTGTTTCTAGCCTGCCCTCTTTTCTTGTTTTGCGCCTTAGGTTTTCTTGTGCCTCGGTTCTACCGAGGCACAAGAGGGCTGCCAACACTTCCTGGTTTGGAGTATTGACAGCCAATTAGCATGAAGCTTGTGATCGGGAGGGTGCGCGGATCCTCCGCGCCTCTTAATATCGAAACTTTTATTTTTGATTTTCTCAGCAACTACTGAACGGATTTACACCATTTTTAAAAAGGTCGCTTTCTGGGCCAAGCAGTACCTGTTTGCCAAATTTGGGGTAAATCCGTTCAGTTGTTTTGGCTGTAGCCTTTCTTAAAGTTTCCTATGGAAAATTGATTTTTTTTACTCTTATTTTTTTAATTTCTCAGCAACTACTGAACGGATTCACACCATTTAAAGAAAGGTCTCTTTCTGAACCAAGGGCTACCTTTTTGCCAAATTTGGTGTAATTCCGTTCAGCAGTTCGGACTGTAGTTGTGTCTAAAGTATCCTATGGGAAAGAACAAGGAGAAAACGCGTTTTGGGACCCCCCTTTTTTCTCGGCCCCCGCTTGGCGAATCACCCCAAAACTTTCAGGATAGGAGCTGACCAGAGCGGGCCATACACTTTAAGTTTTTTTTCGAAGTTATTGGGAAAAGAAAAAACGCTTTTTGAATAGAAACAAGGTCCTAACTATAACTACCTACTGGCGACCGCCAGTAGGTAATATATATATATGCCATCCTGAGTTGACCAAAGAACGAAGACGCCCTCCAGAGCAGTAATTCGCTTGAATTCTTTAATGAGGGAAACCAGCATTTGCATTCCTGATTTTCTTTTCTTTGCCTGACCGGTTTCGAAGCCCCCAGCTCCTTATTCATAGGCACTCGGAAATCTCGCAGATGCTGCCTGCATGCTAATTAATATATTGCCCTCTGAGGGCCTCACAGGTGAGTGTTATATATATTTTTTTAATAAGATTAAAAGTAAGTCCAGGAGATGCTATGAACAGGTATGTTGAAGGTATGTCTTTTATTGCTGAGGGGACAAGAGAAAGAGGTACCAGAGCAGGATGGTTTGTCCCAGTACTGTTATACTCTTAGGACTTAACAGGGAAATCTCCTCATGATTTGCCTCCCAGTAAGTTGTAGTCTTGATTCTACAGTGGGCCTATTGAGGTGAATTAAGGTGTTGTGCAGTTTAGACAGTATTATTGGGGAAGCCTAGATCGCAGTTACTGACAACATTTCGCATGTAGCTCTTACAATGCGGTTTCCGTTCCCAGGGGCACTTAGTCAGGTTTTGTTGTCTTTTTTCTAGGAGTGTCACTGTTTGCTGTTTGTTTTCTGCACACTGAGCTGTGCTGTGTGTATCCTGATCAAACTCTCGACTGACTTGGTATTTTGCTTCTGCTATGGGTCTGGTTTCGGTTCACATGGTTAATAGATCCAGGCTTGGATGTTCTTCGCCTGAAGTTTCACCATTCCTTTCCTTGTTCCGTGCACTAAGGTTGGCTGTGTCCAGCGTGACTTGAATGTTGTTGGTGAATTTTCCTAGTCTTGCAAGAGTTTGTGCAGTGTTGTTAGTAAATCACAGGTTGGATACACCCCTACAACGTCTAAGGTTGTTGCTTTATAGAGTGGGATTAGGAGGCACTGGAGATCGTTAGCGAAGTAGGGACAGCAGCATAACAGATGTATCAAGGACTATTGCTGGTAATCACAGAGCATGCAGGATGCGTCCCTATCCCTACGGGCCCAAAGCAGGTTGAAATCGGCAATTGGAAAGACCAGTAGCCTCATGTGTGTGATTTTATTTTGGGAGCGAGGGCGCAGGAGATATTTAAAGTATGGTTGAGCTTTCCCCTTTATGTAAGAGTAATCTAAGGCTGTGAAGAGGGGCTTATGTTGAACCCTTTCAATGTCCCTTTCAAATGAAACTTGAGTGATTTGCGCATTTATTACCCTTTTCAATGATGGCATTGAGATGCTTTGATTGGCCAAGTTTGTTGTTTCAATCTTCAGGGTGACCATGGCATGTAACAATTGAGAATTTCATGGGAAGTGCACATCCACAAATATGGTATGAAATTGGGCTTTCAGAGATAGTGCTGGGGCACGCAAGATGCAGATGTAATGTTTAATTAAGTCTCCTTGACAATGGAGGTCCAGACTTGCCAGGCCCAGCTCCAACCTCAACTTAGCCCGTCTTGCATGCAGAGGGTAAGCACATTTTTTTTCTATGCCTGTATTTGGTAATTCGTTAGCTATGGGCCTAGTTGCGCTGGAAGGGCTAGGTGACCGTATGACAGAGTAGGCATAAGCTTGGCTCGTAAAACGTTTAGTATTGGCTCAGCTCTAGGACTGTGTAATTGGCAAACTAATATATATGTAGCCATGCAATAGTGGTATGGGAGACTTTGAAGATCATGCTCCACATTGCGACAAGATATAAGTGGGATACAGACACAGATGTTACAAGTGGACTGAAGTAGGCACATACTTTAGTACACACTTGCCGATATAGCGACATGCTGAGGCCAAAAATGTAGATCCCTCAAATTGCACTAAATGCATAACTACAAGCACAGGCCATCACAACTAGGAGCCAACTTTTAGATGGGACAGGAGAATGAACATGGTATTCATGTTGGCTATTTCTTTTCTTTTTTTTTTTTTGAGCAGAAAAATAGAGAGAAATTCATTACATCACAGTAAATACACCATGAATCATACTAATACTTGATAACTAAAGCAGAAGCATCATAATAAAAGTGATATCAATAAAGGGGATCGATTATGTCTTGAGATAGAGTCATCTCTGGTGTTCCTTAAAAAAGGAATAAAGTGCAATATGACAGCAGTAGATTTCAACTATATTTTAAAACATTGGCAAATAAAAAATAACTAAGAGATGCGTATCCCTGCCCTTAAAATTAAAAACAATTTTCTGGTTCATTATATCATAAACACTAAGCATCCAGTGATACTGCTATTCTGATGAACACTAAACTTCATGGTAAAACATTAAAAGAATAAGCAACAAGGATCAGTTTTAACTTATAATCGAGTTATCTCCAGTCTTCCTTAATAAGAAAAAAGATAAAGTGCAGTATGACAACAGTACATTTAGATAGCACTTTAAACCATTATGGAAAAAGGAAATGACTTCAATCAACTGTACCCAACACTGGCCTTAATATTTGTAGGATAAACCCTGGCCTTAATAATTGTAGGATAATGTTAAAACCCTGAAAACAGTGCAAAAAAGTATTTCTTTTATTTCTTCCCTTCTTCCTTCCCTCTGTCTTTCTTATCCCTCTTTTTAAAAATATTTTTATAGCTACAGCCAATTGAAAAGTTCTTCCCTTCCTTTCCTCCGACATCAATAGTCAGCAATTTTTAACAGTCGAAGAAAACATCTATAGTGACAGCTCTAGGTAGCACTTTCTTCCTCAAGTTGTTACATATATTTCCGAACTCTCGTAAACCTTTTAATCGCACCGACTGTTTTTGCATAGGCGTCTTCAAATTTACTTGTGTGGATCATTTTCCTAAACCATTCTAAATATGTTGGAACTCGACTTGTCGTTAAATTCTGCAGAATCAAGGATTGTGCTACCAAAGAGGTAATTGAAATAAAAGCTTCCTTGGCTTTAATATTTGGAGAAATTAGCCTCTGTTTTGACAGGCCAAAAAGAGAGACTGCAGGCTTCGGGTTGAGTAGGCTCTGTAAGCCTTTAATAAGAGCACAAAATATGTGTTCCCAGAATTGGCATCGAAAGCATCTATCTTCCAATTCTGGGTACATTCTGTGGAGGGCTTTGGAGGTGTAATACGCCATCCATTGAGACAGAAAAGACATACATTTGAAGTTTGCAGCCCTTAAGGCTTGACTCCCAAGTTACGAGATTGTCTGCACTCAACCTCGGAAAAAGAGCATTGTGTTGTCACAGTAATTTTGGCCAAAAAAATTCTTTATTAGGTGGTTTCCCCCTTGGCTCTGCAGAAGTCTTTACCATTTGCCCACCATGCTCAGTCTGGCTTTAAAAAGAGCAGCCAGTAGTGATGATGAACCAGAACAGGCAACAAGACAATATTTTTTGACTAGGTGAATTTATTTTTATAAATCCCCCCAAAAATGGCGTACTATGATCCCCACATCTAGCTAGAATTTCCTGCCAAGTGAGGCACCTCCCTCCCGGCGGAAAATGGCCCAACTCTTTGAAACCATTTATATTCCAAAACCTTAAATGACTGGACTGGATATGTAGACCTAAAACTTTACATTCTTTTAACTGCAGATATTCATAACTAGCCTCATAGCGTTTATAGAATATAGAGACTGGGGTCTAGTGCAGAGGTCTTGCAACGTCTTGCACCTAGTTTTTTGGGGAGTTTGGCAGTTTTTATGAAGACCGGAAGGTGTGATCCCACTTCCTTTACCAATCTATCAATAAAAAAAAATCAGATATATAAACCAAGAAGTCAAATAGGGAGGCTTCATAGTATATACGTATCTGGGACAATGCCAACCCCACTTGTTAATTTCCAATTGTAGTACTGGATATTTAACTCTGGGTGCCTTTTTATTCTAGACAAACTTTTAAAAAGAACATCTAACTCTTTAAAATAGGCCATCTTAATTTTTACCGGATCATTCATAAATAAAAAAACTAATAAAGGGAAAATTGACATTTTAATGAGGGCGCAAACAATTTGAGTTTGGACATGCCTTCCATTGGGGCTTTAATTCCCCAATTTGCCCTAATCCTGACTGCCAATGGGTCAATAAAGAAAGTAAAAAGTACAGGCCATAAGGGATAGCCCTGATGAGTACTCCAATTTCTATCTATGGTTCCGACTATGCTGAAGTTAAAAAAAATCCGAACTTGAACGCCATGGTATACATTATATAGCATATTGATGATTATATTGGGAAATCCCACCCTCTTAGGAGCAAAGATAAGGGTATCCCAGTTAACAAGGTCAAATGCTTTTTTCAGCATCGACTATCATTATAAATGCAGGTATCTGACTGGTATTAAAAAAGTCAATAGCATGTATTAAAAAAGTAGTATTAGAAGACATTAGCCGTACTGGCAAGAAGCCAGTCTGGTCTTTATGAATAATCTTCTGTGCGACAGATGAAATTCTATTAGCCCAGACTTTTATTAAGATTTTATAATCGGAATTTAAAAGACTGATGGGTCTATATGAATTAACGTCATTGGGATTCTTCCCCTTTTTAACAAATCTAACAATAATTGATTACTTAAATATTTGAAGGACCTCTCAACCATTTTTCACTGCATTAAAAAGCTCCACTAGAACATTAATTCTTCCTGAAAGACTATATAAAACTGTATTGGAGACCATCATTCCCACAGGCCTTTCCTGATAGCATTAAGGCAATAAATTGACTAATTTCAAGCGCATTGATAACGGCCACTAATTCCTTTGCCTGGATACTTGAGATTTCCGGTAAATTGATGTCTAAAAAATACTTGTGTACAGCTTCTTGCAAAACCATATATTTGGTTGCATATAGCTTCTTATAATGAGCAGAGCGAGGAATATTTTTGCAAGCTCATCTTTATCAGGTGTCAGAATACCCGATCTGGGTTGCTGTAATTCAGTAATTAAAGCAGCTTCCTGCTTCACCCTGGATGACCAAGCTCGAAATCTACCCACCATCTGACTCTCTTCGTGGACTCGCTGATACGACCGATAGCTACTTATCTCTTCAAGAGCAAAGAATTCTCTCAGTTCTTGTTTAGCGCTAGACCACAGCAGACCAATGGCGACTTGCTCGGACAGAAAACTTGGCCTCAACTGAACTGCGGTATCAACTGCAATTTAAATTCCAAGAATTCGTACTCTCCTCTCTTACATCTATATGGCTCAGTGTTGCTCTGCCAAATTCTATGGTGCTGGGCTGTGGCGTTATTGTGACACTGTCCCTCTTCAGGCAAATGAAAACATGTTCGTCAGAAGGTTCTTGTCTGTCCTTAAATCCCTGGCCTCATTCCTTAGTCACATGGAGCTAGCCTTGCGAAACTTAGAAAACCAAATTAAGCTAGCATCACTTAAGCTGTAGCACTCGTGAGGGCAAAAGAGGACACAGTCTTAAACATTATAAAAGATTGTCTATGCTTAGATAATGCCCACTGCATATCCTCGTTAAGATAGGTGAATGATCGATTTGCCTTCCTAGGGAGGTCTGATCTTTTTGATAGTCCACAAGATACACAATAATGAGTTGGTCATTATTATATCTTGTTCTAAATGACAACTAAAGATAGATTTCCTGGCCTTTTGCCAGCAGCGAAGGCAAGCTTGGGAGTTGGGGAAGCAAAGAGTGTGTGGCTATATTCCACTAGTGACTATGAACCAGATGGAACCATATCTATATGTTCCTTTACAGCCCTCACAGAGATTTTACTTGATACAGTTCAGATTTAATATAGTTCACTTTCTGGTCTTGTATCTTAGCAAAGCTTTTCATGAATACGAGCTCACACCACGTCCTTGTGACTCAGGTTCCACCCAAAATACACTTCACCTCTTTTTCTTCTGCAAACTATATGCCATTCCTCGCAAAAGGTTTATACTCCCACTCATGAGCACCCAGAATCCAGAATGTCAGGTTATGACAGCCTCCTCTGCACTAACTACAGCTGCTATCATCTCAATACACCGGTTTGATGGTGTATAAATTAATCTCTGCAGCTGTTAAACTGAGAAAAATGATCGGGAAGTAACTGCATATCATTCTCTGGTGCCATACGTGCATGGTTACACCAACTTTTTGCCTGACAACTAAAGCAACATTGGATTGATGTCCCCTGGGTTCCTGCCAATCAGGGCCTGCGTTCTTTCCCAAAACTGTACCTTTGTGCCCACAATTCGCACATCTCTGACCACAGGTAAGCCCCTTATAAAAGGTACCATGGGTACCAAGGGCACTGTGACCAGGGAAGGCCTCTAAGGGCTGCAGCACCTATTGTGCCACCCTTGGAGGCCCAGTACCTTAACACCCACACACTGCAATTGCAGACTGCTTGTTTTGGTGCAGAGAATAGTGAAGAGTCGACATGGCACACATGCCTGTGTGCCATGCCTACAACCCACTGTCTGAGGCCTAGGTAAGCCAAACCTCTAGTAGGGTGCACAAGACCTCAGGTGAGGGTACAGTGGCATGCGCCTTGTACCCCTACAGTGTCTAAGTCCATTCTTAGACATTGTAAGTGTAATAAAGCCACGAAGAGTATATGCTCTGGGAGTTGGTCATTATGAACTCAACAGCTCCTTGGGGGCTATACTAAAACTTGGAAAGTTTGGTAGCAAACTTCTCAGCACAATAAACCCACACTGATGCCAGTGTGGAATTTAATGTAAAATGCACTTAGACGGCATCTTAGAGATGTTCCCTGAAAAAAGACCAGCCCTGGTGTGGTGCCTGAATGGCTACCCGCCATTTGACACCACTGGATAGGTTTCTGGACCCCTTGGTAGAAAGCCTCCACTCTATAGGTCCAGAAACAAAGCCTATCCTGGGCAGAGGTGTCAGGCTTTCTCCCCCAGGATGCGCTAGGTCCACGAAGGGGAAGCTTCAAAGGGCTTCCACCTTTGTAAGCTGTCCCTGCCTTTTGCTTCCCCCAGCAACTGTCTCCCACCAGTTCTACCCCCACTTTGGACAGGAGAATCGGCAGGAAACCCAAGCAGGGAGGAGAGGTGTGCCCACCTTTGCCAACCCCACCCCTCAAGGAGTCTTGAAGCCAAGCTGAAACCTTAAGGCATGTTCCACTCTCTTATTCGTTCATGAAACTCACACTTTTTAGAGGAGCCCTAGACACCCAAGCAACTTAGCACTTTAGAGACGTCCCCTAACTTTCTTAAAAAGATGTCACACACATGAATCAGTGCTTGGCTTACTGATCCGTCTTTCGACTGGTGACCACACCCCTATTCCTAGCAAGTAGCTTCTGAGTCCCTGAGCTACTAGTTTGCTCTCACCTTGTTCCTGCTTCGTTTTTTTTTTATATATCACCTGAGGCGTCCTAAATAGAGATTGACGCTGTTCCAGTCCCTCTTGCTCCCCTGGGGCCGGTCAGCACGGCATTTTGTCGGCAACCACAAAGCCTCTTCGCGGCTCCTCACACTTCCTGTAAAACCCACCTTGGGCGTTTTCTCCGTTGCCTCCCATTTCAAGACCGGAGCCGGCCAGTGTGGTGTGCCCCCTTTCTTAGGTAGGCGTTTTTGTTGCTGCTCCGCTCCCGTCTTCTTTCCCTCGGAGCCGGCCAGCGCAGTGCGTTGCCTGGGTGTAGGGGACGTCACGACTGCTCCGCTCCCGTCTCTGGGAATTACTGACAGCGCTGAACAAACGGTAAAACTTTATTCACAGGTGTCCGTGCCTGTTCCGCTCTTCGCATTTTTGAGAGGAGCCGGCCAGCGCGGCACCACCATTGTGATTCAGGGCAAGTTCCTGACTGCTCTGCTATTTCACTTCCCCTTCAGAGCCGGCCAGCAATAATTGCCTTCATCAGTTTTGCTATCCAATCGTGTTCATGATTGATCCGCTCACCTCGCTATTGAGCCGGTCAACTCGACACAATATTTTTTATCCCTTGGTCCCTAAGCCCTCTCCGATACACCTTCAGGGTCCTTCGCAAGTCCCCTGCATCGAGTGTGTATGATTGTGAGTGTGAGCGAGTCCTTCCTTGCCCAACCTTGGAGTCTATCATATAAACTCATCAACTCTGACCTGAAGACCTAAAGAAAAGGTTGGTGATCTGGACTACCTTCTTGAGACGAACCTTACTTTGTTCCCCACCAAGACACACCATCAGTAAGTGAACTACAGGGGGAGAGTGGACATGCATTAATGTTATAAACGCCTTGTGTCTTTCTATTCGAACAATTTTAAACCTCACCTGTATTTCCTTTCAGCATTCTAATGATCAACTACCAACGTTGCCTGCTACAAACCTTAGGGGAAGAGTGGTGGTCACTCATTAGTTATTCCCCTCACTTTTAGCGGACAATAACTCAAGAGAAGGTTACTCTGTCTTTCTCTGAGAGTTGTTTTCTGAAAGTTTAGGGACTAGGTCTTCGCTCCTATGGAAGTTCTGACTTGGTGTCCATCCGGACCCCCCGCTGACATGGGGGAGGCGAGGTGAAGCACACATCTCAGTCCCCTCCATCTTGCAGATGAGGAAACCCAGCCAATTAGCGAGAGGCTCATGCCCCCGCACCACTGGAGGGTTGAATAATATGGGGTGTACCCACCCTAAGGAAGGGACCCATTAGTCCCGACCTGCACACTCCTTTAATGCCCGTAAATTTAGTATTTAGGGGCAACACTGAACCTTGCCTCCTCAAATTCGAGGACGAAAGAAGAAGGACCGAATAGCCGTGCTGAAACAGGAAGAAAAGGACACCAACTGCTTTGGCCCCAGCCCTACCAGCCTGTGCCGACTTCTACCAGACTACAGCAAAACCCTAATGTGTCCAGCACTCCCCCAGAGCCCTGAGGACCTACCCTGCACAAATCTTACAGACTCTGTCTCCCGTAAGCATCAGAATTGCTCAACAAAGAACCACCCACAGAATCTGAATCCAGGTGGCTCTGTGATTCTGCATCTGACACCCCCGGCCTGCATTTTAGTGGCCCAACACCATGAGGAGATCTCCCCAGCGATCCTGACTTGGGATCTAGAGATCTTTGACCTCCCTCAAGCTTCAAGCCAATATCTGCAGCTTCAACCGGAAGGGTCACCCCCAACCACGACCGGAGCTGGTAAGAAGAACACTATGCCAAAAGACACCCCTGCAACCTATGCCCCACAGCCTTGGATGGCCCAACTGATAGTGTCCAGGCATCCCCCAAGATCCCAACTTACCCCTACGGCCGGTGGTCACCTTGAGGAAGCCTCCCTTCCCAAGCCTGCCGCATCTTTGCCAGACCGGAGATCTCCGTTGGAATTCACTGGGTCCCTGACGTTGCCTTGGCACTCTGCACCTGGCCACCCCTGTGCTGCTGATGGTACTGCTCCTGTAATGATTCTTGGCCCCCGCAGTGCTGATCTTAACCGCAGGAGCTTTCTGGCTACCACAGCCAAGTTGCCTGCTCGCAAGCTGTTCCTAACCGAAGGCCCCCTAAGCCCTATTAGCTAACAGTGGGCCCCTGAACTCTGCATTCGCATGCCGATTCCATGCTTAGAACTCCAAAGTGATGTCATTTGAGATGTCATCAGTGATGTCATGAGTGACATCACTGACCATGTCATGAGTGATGCAATATGAGACATCATCAGCAGTGCATTGCGGGCGCGCAAGTTATAGTTAGCTGAACTAACCATAACGGGGGAATTTCAATGGTTTTGTACGAGTGAAATATCCAGCTAACTATAACGCCCCTGAAACCTATGGTTTTTTCAGTGAATTTCTAAGGTTTTTTAAATGCTAATTCCTAACTATAACGTGCCTGAAACCTATGGTTTTTTCAGTGAATTTCAAATGTTTTTTAAATGCTAATTCTAACTATGTCTACAGAGATAGGACGTGTGAAGAAAGAAGAAAATACGCACAGAAAGAAAAAAAAGAAATGCAGAAAGAAGCAGCAGAAGAAGTCCTCAAAGATGAAGAAAAATTCAGGAACAAGGCAAACGTGAAGAAAGAACAAACATAAGAGCAGAAAAAGCCTTTTTGCAAAATCATCCTGTACCCTCAACTTTTTCAGACGGATACTGGTGGTAACTGAGTCTGACTAACCAGTCCTAGAGCCAGTGCTATGTTAAAATACACTTAGAATACAGTGAAAACACCTACATACACTAGGGAACACTATGTGTTGGGGTCCCCCTGTGATTAGCATGACCTCCTCTGTAAGACCCTAGTATATAATACGGCAGGGGGATTAAAACTACCTCTTAAAAGGCGCCACAGAGAGTGTTTGCTCACGTCACCTCAGGCCCCGTCCCCTCCCTTCACCACTGTGCAAACACGCTCTGTGGCTGTTTTAAGTTGGGAGATTAAGTCCCCTTGAATCCTGAGCGTCCCTAGGGTCCAACTAGCCCACTAGGTACCTCCAGTAAGTGCCACAGAGCTGGATTTTGCCAATTTTCTTTTTTTTTTTTAATTGTTGTTTGGCCCTGGGGGTCCTTGTGGGAACCCCTAAGCAAGTGTTTCTACCCTGCCCCCTTTTTGCATTTTTTTCGTTTTTTTCACTGATTTCTTCTACCTCGGTTCTTCCGAGGCACAAGATGGCTGCCAACACTTCCTGGTTTGGAGCGTTGACAGCCAATTAGCATGCAGCTCGTGATCGGGAGAGTGCACGGATCCTGCGCGGCCATAGATATATATGTGTTTTTACTTCTGATTTTCTCAGGAACTACTGAACGGATTTACACCATTTAACAAAAAGGATTCTTTCTGAACCAAGATCTACCTTTTTGCCAAATTTGGTGTAATTCAGTTCAACAGTTCGGGCTGTAGCCGTGTCTAAAGTTTCCTATGGGAAATTGCATGGGGAAAACATGTTTTGAGACCCCGCTTTTTTCTCGGCCCCCACTTGACGAATCACCCCGAAACTTTTAGGATAGGAGTGGACCGGAGTGCCCCGACAAGTTTTGAAAATTTCACGAAGATTCGTCAATCGGCGCCAAAGTTATTGGAATAGAATGTTGCGGATTTCCTATGGAAAATAGGTCCTTACTATAACTATCTACTGGTGACTGCCAGTAGATAATATATATATATATATATATATTCTATTTTCATGATACAGATAAAGAAAACTGCTTTCAGTTTGCTTGGAAAAACACAGCCTTTATTTTCAGAGGTAAAAAATGCAAGCTCATAGAGGCGCCGTGCCTCCAGGAACCCTCAGGCTCCCATCATGCACCACAGGTGACAGTTAGGTCGGTTCTTTTTTCCGGCTCCTTCTGTGAGGACCCTGGAGCATTGAGCTTGTCAGTTAGTGGGTGTTTCTCACTAATTGTTGTTTTAAAGTGAATTGTTTGAGTTTTTCTTGATGTCTTTAGTACCTAGGGTACTACATTTTGCTGTGATTCTGAATTTGGTTAATTTTTTTCCTGTCAAAATGCCCGCTTTATTTAATAAGTGCCCACCCTGTGGAAAAAAGATGGCCAAATCAGATCCGCACTCGGTCTGTATTGCTTGTCTACCATCATCTCACAGACCAGAAGAGTGCTACCACTGCAAAAGAAATTCAAGAAGAACCCTTAGAGAAAGGGAGAAGATCAAACTGCATGCTATGCAGGAGAGAGGAAAGGAGTCAGCAAGTGACCGAGAAGAACATCTCTCGAAGAAGCCCTCCTCTTAAAAAAGGTTGGAGCACAAAGACAAGGGCGAGAAGGGGAAACAACGGTCCCATACACCTTCGGGGACAGATTGGTGTTGAAAGTACCCTTGTGCTCTCCTTCAGCGTTGAAGTCGACGTCGAGGCACCATTCACCTGAGAAGCAAACGACTTCAGGTACGAAGTCCCATCACAGGCCGACGTCAACACCATCTCGTAGGCGATCCAATTCTGGCTCGCCTACGACAGCGGGAAGCAATCGCTCAATGACGACTGTTCAACATCGACAGAACAGCCCGCCTCGGAGAGGACCTGTGTCGACGTCGAAGGCACCCCCGACGTCGAGAGTGCCACAAGCATCGATGTCGAGCCGGACACCGAGGAACTCGACGTCGGCAAGAAGCAGTCAGTCTCCAGCTGTGCGTCATAGCAGGCGATCGCCGTCAAGGAGGTCGACGATGCCAACAAGGAAGTCGCCGTTGAGGCACTCAACGTCGAAGCACCCGTCACCGAGAAGGCTGACGTCGAAACACCCGTCACCGAGAAGGTCGACGTCGAAGCATCCATCACTGAGAAGGTCGACGTTGAGGCCACATGGATCACCATTGGGGCCTAGATGGACACCACGGAGAACATCGCCGTCCAGATCGACGTCGAGGAGATCTTCGTCGAGGAAGTCGCAGTCCAGTCATGGGTCTCCTCCTGCCAAGAGACTTATGGCGACGTTGAGGGACAGATCGACGCCACAGGATGTCCAGGTGGTAACCTCCAGGAGAGTTTCTTCTTCACCGGATCTTCGGATAATACAAGTCACTCCTGAAACCACGCCAACGGCTGCAGCTCCTCCTACTAACATCTCTCCGAGATGGCTGGGGAGCATAAGAGAGTGGAAGATTCTGAGAATATCCAGGCCAGATCATACTCCTAGCAGGTCAAGATCTCCTATTATACAATTCGTTCATTCATCTGTGGGACACGAGCGGCGTGCCACTCCTCAAAGGTCGCCAGCTTCGAGTAGGAGTAGATCAAGATCGCCTAGGAGTCGGTCGTCAAGAACTCGCCACTGCTCTCCTAGAAGGCGAAGCCACAGCTCTTCTTCGTGGTCCTCAGACTCCAGACCATCAAAAGCAGACTACTCTCCAACTCTCTCTTCTTCGCCACCGAGTAGGGTATCTCCCATCGGTGACATTGCGAACTTCAGCGAGGTTTTGTGTAGGGGGGCTGTAAAACTTAATATCAAGATGCCTGTCTCTGTCCCTTCCACATCGGTCATCTTCGAGACCCTTCACCACAGGTTTTCATCTAGGCCTCTGCTTCCTCTGGTCCTGGGTCTGCTAGAGCCTGCTCTTCAGAAATTCCTCACTCCAGCATCGGTAGAAGCAGTTCCGTCATGGATCATCAAAAAGTACAAGACTCCTGAGCAGGACCCTTTTATTCTGAGAGCTGACCCCCCTCCTGACTCAGTCATCGTGTCAGCAGCATGGAAGAACCAGGACTTCCAGGAGATCCTCCAGGAGGGGGGCCTGTGATCTCGCTGCCCATGGATATTCACACGGGATCTGTGCCCGCCGCTATTCCTAGCTAAGACTGACGGACCTGAAGCCAGAGGCCCAACATCGAATCCTCAATCTCCCCTTTAATGGGAAATCACTCTTCAGCGCTCACTCTGACAACGAAATGTCTAGAATGAAGACCGAACTAGACACCGTGAAGCCTATAGGTCTGGAAAAGAGGAAAGACTTCAGGCGACGCTATCGTTCCTATGATCGACGACAATACCACCAGAGGGTTCAAACCCCTCAGTGGTCTTCCCAACAACATCAGGGAAAATCCCAGTCAAACCAGTGTCATCCCGGTAGAGGACGAGGAGGAATCTCCAGACAATCCACACTTGCTGCCAAACAACAACAGAAGCAGTGAGTGCTTGCTTCCCCTAGCTCTGTTACCCACTCCGGTGGGGGAAAGTATCCGTTTTTTATCTGGAAGAGTGGACCAAAATCACACTAGACAAGTGGGTGCTCAGTATTGTGAGGAATGGGTACTCCATCAGGTTCAAGTCCCCTCCACCTTCTATTCCTCCTCAGAAAACTGTCATCCATTGCATAAACATTCTGAGAGAAGAGGTATCCGCTCCACTTCTAAAGGAGGCCATCGAGGAGGTCCCATGGCAGCAACGGCGACAGGGGATCTACTCCCGATACTTTTTGGTCCCAAAGAAAGGTCCAACCAAGGAGTTCAGGCCTATACTAGATCTCAGGCTTCTCAACAAATTCATTCTGAGAGAGAGATTCAGAATGCTGGTGTTACATCAAATAATCCCGCAATTACATCAAGGGGACTGCATGTGTTCTATAGATCTTCAAGATGCCTATTTCCACATCCCAATCTCTAGAAAGCATCAGACTTTTCTAAGATTTCACATTCAGTCAGACCACTTCCAGTTCACGGGTCCTGCCTTTTGGACTGAAGTCATCTCCTCGCACATTCTCAAAGTGCATGGCAGTAGTAGCTGTGTTCTTGAGGAGGAAACAAATCTTCGTCTACCCTTACCTAGACGATTGGCTTCTCAAGAGTGTGTCTCCAACTCTTTTGCAGCAACACCTCGCTTACTGCACTCAGCAACTGCATCAGTTAGGTCTGCACGTCAATTTCAAAAAATCCATCCTCAATACAACACAGAGGATACATTACCTGGGCGCAACTGTGGATACAGTAAACGCATGAGCTTATGCTTCGGAGTAGAGACTATCATCCATTCTACACAAGTGTCAGACCCCAGACAGGTTTAATGTTTACTGGGTTCGATGGCCTCATGCATTTTTCTGGTCCCAAACGCCAGACTTCACATGAGACCTCTGCAGCAAACTCTGGAGGATCAATGGTCTCAAATCTCCAATCGCTGGGAAGACACTGTAACCCTGCCTCTAACTGTCCGGCTCTCCATCAGTTGGTGGATGCGGCGGCCTCATCTCCCGATAGGAGTCCCCTTTCACGAGGAGCTTCCCAAGCAGACTCTGGTGACGGACACGTCCCTTCAGGGATGGGGCGATCACATGGGGTCCCTGCAGATACAAGGACTGTGGTCAGAAAGGTAACAGCTATACCACATAAACATGCTGAAGCTCAGAGCGGTGCATCTGGCACTCAAGGCCTTCTTTCCTTCCATCAAGTCGACTGGTTTGATTGTTCAGACGGACAATACAACAACAATGTATTACCTGAACAAGCAGGGAGGCACCAGGTCCAGACCCCTGCCTCTGGAAGCGCAAGAGATTTGAAGGTGGCTTCTAGCACGAGACATGAAGATATCCACAATTCACCTACCAGGTATCCTCAACATCCAAGCGGACAGTCTAAGCAGGCACTTCGCAGAAGCGCACAACTGGGTGCTAAAACAAGAAGTTGCACAAGACATTCTTCGCAGCTGGGGAACACCAGACATAGATCTCTTCGAGAACACAAAATGCCGCATCTTCGCCTCCAGATACCCGCAACCAGGCTCCAAGGGGAATTCTATGTTGACAGACTGGTCAGAGACATTACTCTACGCCTTTCCAGCAGTCCCCCTCATTCCCCTGGTGATCAGGAAACTGTACGAGTCCAAGACAGAGTTGATCCTGGTTGCTCCAGAGTGGCTTCGCCAGTGGAGGTACCCGGGCCTTCTTCATCTGTCCAAAGTACCACTTAGGAAGTTACCATGTCATCCAGATCTGCTGACCAAGGCGGGCAGCAAGGTGTTCCATCCCAACCTGCCGTCCCTGCAGTAAGCGGCATGGCTCCTGAATTTATCCAATATGGACATTTAGGTCTCTCTCAAGACCGCATGCAGATCTTGAAGGAGGCACGGAGACCACCTACGAGAAAGTCTTAGGCTTTTAAGTGGAAGCATTTTTATATGTGGTGTACTACTGAGGGTCATGACCCTAGTCAAGGTCAGGAACAGGTACTGTTACCCTACTTACTGTATTTAGCCAATGCAGGTGTGTAATATTCCTCCATGAGGGTTCACCTGGCAGCGATTACTGCATATAGAAAGTCTCCCACTCAGGCTTCTTTCTTTCAGATGCCAGTAGTTAAGGATTTCCTGGAGGGTCTAAAAAAGGTCTAACCACCGGTTAGGTCTCCATCCCCGTCCTGGGAGCTTAATGTGGTCCTCTTTAAGTTAATGGGTCCCCCATTCAAACCTATCCACAAAGCTTCCCTTCAGCATCTTTCGTGGAAGACTGCATTTCTCGTGGCAATCACATCTGCTCGCAGGGTTAGCGAGACGCAAGTCTTAAGCACCAAAAGAGCTTTATCTCGTTTTTCACGCAGAGTGGTCCTAAGAACTCACCCGAGATTCCTTCCTAAGGTGGTCTCAGAGTTTCACATCAGCCAGTCAATCACTCTTCCTACTTTCTTTGCAAATCCTGTCCCTCCTGCTGAGAGAGCTCTGCACTCTCTAGCTCTAAGAGGGGTGTTAAAATTCTATCTAGATAAAACAAAGAGTGTACGAAAGTCTGACCAGCTTTTTGTTAATTATGGTCCATTGAACACTGGTTTCCCTGCCTCTAAAAGGTCCATTTCTAGATGGATAGTGACATATATCATGTTATCCTATCAGCTGGCACACAAGCAGCTCCCGGGCAAGCCAGGGGCTCAATCTACAAGAGGCAAAGCCGCTATGATAGCGATGCTTAGAAATGTAACTATTCAGGAAATTTGTAAAGCAGCCACATGGCATTCGGTTCACACTTTTGCACGCCATTACTGCCTTGATTCTGACACTCAATCAGATGCTCAGTTTGGACAAGCATCCTTGAGAAACTTGTTTGGGTAATATATGTTTTGTTAGCAGATTATGATATACTGGTATTCATCCGCAGGGTATGCGGATGGGCTTGCTACTCTATTCAGTGCTTGTGACTATTGATGAGTATCCCCTGGAAAAGAAGGATAAGTTACTTACCTGTAATCCTGGTTCTATTCCAGGGGTATACTCATCAAACTCTCAAACACAACGTAGAAGAGGGACCGAGCATTCCAATAGCTTATTGTGGATGTGGGAGAAAACACACAGGAGTGTTAAAACTGCCCTTACAAACAGCAAACTGTGTCATGCTTCATCATAGGGCTGCTAACACACCTGGAGGTGGAGCAATAGGGAGGGGGAAGACAATACAACATAAATTATCAGTGATGGGGGATCACAAGTGAAAAAGTGTGCAGATATAGTGATTTAAAACTGTTTTCAGGGAATCTTTTAATAATGGGCACCCTGTCCAGATTAAAAATGAAACAGAGGATGATGGGTTGGGGGAGCTTATAATGAGACACCCACCCCTCCACTCTGCAGAACCGTCTACATGTTTCAGCCGGCAAAATGTACTACCCCGGCTTTCATCAGGACTCTCACCAGTATGATCCCTTGGGTGCTAACCCTACCGCCTTATAATCCAGGGGTTAAGGCAGAGTCACCCTGCTGAGTCTCTGCTCAGTTTTTATGTGGTCAAGCCCTTCGCTCTCCACGAGGAATCTATTGAAACAAAATCAGTGAAAGACAAACAAGGTGTAAGTGTTTGTGGGGGCAAGACACCTTGATGTCGTGAACTGGGTGTTGCACGAACGGCACAGCACCTTACACCTAGTTTGTCTTTCACTGATTCACCTCCCTATTGCGTTGGTCTGCGCGGAGGTGTGTTAGCAGCCCTATGATGAAGCATGACACAGCTTGCTGTGTCTGAGGGCAGTTTTAACACTCCTGTGTGTTTTGCCCCACATCCACTAAAAGCTATTGGAATGCTCAGTCCTTCTTCTACGCTGTGTTTGAGAGATTTGTGTAGGTGGTCGAAGTGGGAAATTTTTCCTCTTACCCCTCATTCTTTGTGTGAATTTAGTATACTCATCAAAGTCATAAGCAACCCTCCCTCCTTCCCGGATGAATACCATGGCCATAAATATGTATCTGTTACCCATGCTGTGATTACACTGTTATACGCCGTCCAAAAGAACTGACCTAACTGTCACCTGTGGTGCATGATGGGAGCCTGGGGGTTCCTGGAGGTCTTAAAGGCACGGTGCCAATTTTTTCCAACTGTTCTATAGGCAGCCTCTCTGGGCGAATCTGTCTCTATGATCTTGCCTTTTTTACCTTTGAAAATAAGGGCTGTGTTTTTCAAAGCAAACTGAAAGCAGTATTTTTATCTGTATCTTGAAAATATCTTGGTGTATGTTTCTTATTATTTCAAATGTAAAGGATTTACAATGCAATTGTGGCAGATTTGAGCCTAGTAATGTTTTTAGGCTGCATATATATATATATTCACTGAAAAAAACATAGGTTTTACAGACGTTATAGTTAGGAATCAGCATTTAAAAAACCTTAGAAATTCACTAAAAAAAACATAGGTTTCAGGGACGTTATAGTTAGTTGAACATTTGACTCATATAAAACCAGAGAAATTCACCTGTTATAGTTAGTTGAGCTAACTATAACTCGCGTGCCCGCAATGCACTGCTGATGATGTCACATATTACATCACTCATGACATGGTCAGTGACATCACTGATGACATCACTGATGACATCTCAAATGACATCACTCATGACATCATCCAATGAATATGTGTTTCTATAAAATGTAAATATGTTTTATATTTATATGCCAAGGTGTACTGAAGAATTAATGCATTTACAAGTGCCTAAAGGAATTATTTTGTATGTGTGTGACTGACTGTATAAGTGAGTGATTGAACGTATCTTACTGAATGCATGGGTTAGTGACTAAACTGTGTAAAAGTCTGTATTAGTCTCTCCATTTGTGTGTAAGCAACTGCATGGGTTGCTGAATACCTACATGAGTGTCTATATAGGTTATTGATTTATTGTCTGTGTATCTGTATGGGTCCCTGAGTGTCTGTGTGGGTGAGTGGGTGGGTGTACGAGTCTGTGCATAGATGTCTGAGTGGATGATTCAATGGTTGTATGGATTAAAAAGTACATCTGGAAAGGGCTGTATGGGTGAGTTAGTGTGTCTATGGGTGTGTTGGTGAGTGAATAAATGTCTCAGTGGTATATCTGTGACTAACTACATATGTTTTAAGCTACTATATGTGAGTGTTGGAGTATATAAATGAGTATGCGTGAGACTAAGTTATTTCAAGAGTGGGTGTATAAATAAGTGTCTGCTTCTATCAGTGATTGTATAAGACAGTAAATATGTGTTAGTATCTGTAAAAATAAGTGATGTGGTATGTCTAAAAATAACGAAGTTGGTGTGTATAACTGTATACATGATTAAATGGGTATGTGATTCATTCTTTGCATTACTGACTAGGCGGATGAGTAACTCTATGGATGAGTGGAAGCGTGTGACTGCATGTATAGATGTATGAGTGAATATTATAGTCCTCTCTTGATGAGTAACTACTTTTATAAGTTACTGGATGTGTGTGTAGACCTAGGAAATAGTGAGTGCTATGTAGTATATTGCATTCTTTTGTGTATGGTTTCAAAAATAGTAGTCAGCATTTTAGAATGGGTGTATCAAAGTTTATATTAGGTCTCAATAATAATAAACCTTGAGGATTTATTCAACTTATATTCATCAATCAAATAGCCACCGTAGTGATCTTCATTTCAAAGAACTTAGAAAAGGAAAGAATATACATAACAACCACAATTCATCTTTTGTATTATTTTTGATTGTTTCGATAAATTTCAATAATTTGATACACAAAAAAATCTTTTTTTATATACAATAAAGGAATATACAGTTTTCATTTGAACAATGGCAACATAAAACTACTGACTCGCTTCAAGACAAATCAGCAGTAGTTAATGACACTTTTACGCGAATATGCACCATCCACAATTGGTCATATGTCAAAAGCATGTCGTACTTTAATTGTGACCGCGTAGGGGAGAGGGCCCCACCCCTGTCTATCCTGGTATTAGCGAACCGCAAATGGTTAATGCGGTATGTACGAGTGCTTTATATATCGTTCTAGCTATGAATGCACTGTGTACACGTTATTCTGCTTCACTACGCGGGTTCCATTTTGGAAGCAGTGGCCATCTTGTGATTGCCCTCACATAGGCTATAATGAAGCAACTACGGGCCTTGCAATGCATGTGCCTTTCCTTGACTCTTCTGTGACCTGGGCAGCTTGGCTCTGCTGCCCCAGGTCAAACTGGTCTCACGAGCTCCCCTTCCTCCGGCCACCTGTGATTAGCATCAGGGCTCAACGCACCATAAAGTCCTTTCATCACACACAAGCCTCCGGCTAATCACTCTCGCACCTGCTTGTTCCTGCTTTATGGCTTGTTTCCCAAAACAGGAGATGCTCATGTTTATTGGGGCCTATCGATATCTAATGTGGGATCTGAACCTTGCTGTGTAAATAATTGTGGGCTGGCTTAACTGGAATGTGGGATGGTCATCATGACTCTGCTCTTTCGTTTGAACTGTACACTTGTTTATTGCCGTATCGTAAACCTAGGAATGTATGCCTGAGGCAGGAAAAACTGTACTTAAGGAGAAGTCAGTTTCTATGATTTTCAGCAGTCTCCTGAGAACATACACGCTGTTGTACTTCTAGGATATCTGTAATTGGTCTGCAGCCAATAAATGAATCTTTGACTTCACCCAGAAGACTCTGTGTTTCTGTAGGTCTGAAACAGGGAGTAACCCAGAAGTCATAGGGTGTGTTCCCCTGCACTGCTGGGCTTAAAATACCCAGTACTTCAGTTTGGCGCCCAACTCGGGACAATTTCAGCGGTACCAGTCCAAGCCAGAGGTTCGTGAGGAGCTTTGTGTGGAAATTCTGGAGGAAGGCCGCCACTTCATCGACCCCTGCATGTCGACGTGGTCCGAAAGTCTTTTCTGCGAGGTTCTCCGCGTCCCGACGGCTACGAAGGACTGCTGCCCTGATTAATCGACCTGTTTTGGACCCTTGACGAGTTTTGAGAGAGCGAAACAATCGAGAGAGTCTTCTGGTGACGCCATCGATCATCAATATTCAGTTAAGTATAAGTGGAGCGTCTCCCATTGGTTTGGTATCCCTCGGGATCATTTTGATTTGGTAATTTGGAGTTTGCAAACGCCAAAGCCAGAGGACTCGTGTATTCACGAGACTATCATAATCGATAATCCTCTGACGTTTAGATCTAGACTAGTGAGCGGAGATGCCTGGTTCTAGAATATTTGGTAGAATATTTTGTTTGGGTTGTGGAAGAGATTTCCAGCTGGAGGAATCATGTCCGGTTCCTCCGGTTGGAACTCCAACTTATGAGCTCTATGTAAAACATGGCGTAGGCCCTATTGCATATAACGAAGTGTGGATCCACTACACCAGAAAAGATGGTGTTTTAAAATGGCCCCAAAATGGTAGTTTCGATACCGATATTTTAGATAATTTGGAAATTAAATTGTTTAAAAAGAAAGCCCGGCCGGCGATGTTTGACTCTTTCCGCTTATGGCGAAAGGAAGCCAAACAGAAGGAAATTAAGCTAGCGAAAAAGAATAAGAGAGAGAAAGGTATGACAGTAATGCAAGCAGCTGTGCAATTCAAAGACAATGAGGAGGAGCAGATGAATGAGCAATTGCACAGACAGCGTAAGTTAGGGATCGACAAATGCTACCCAGCTTTGCCGCACTCTAAACAGAATGAGTTAGAAGAAAAGGAGAAAGATCCCCTGATGTCGCATTTGTTGAGTTCGCCACCCCCGTATGCTCAAAATGCCACGGCGCCTCCACAGCTTGTGAATATGCCACCTCCAGTTAATATACTGCAAGCCTTGCCGCTACCGCCAGCTGCTTTGCAGCCGGCTCCTATCCCTATAGCGCAGCCTTCTCAAGGGCCGCCAGTTGTGTTTCCAACTGCCCCCGCGCTTCCTGCGACTTTGCCTAGCATATTGACTGCCTCCCCTGATACTCTTCCTTGCACCACTCCAGTACCTGTTTCTGCATCCTCTTTTCTCCCCTCTGTTTATCCCCCTGTTTTCGCCTCAGCTTCTCCTTCAGGGCGACAGCACTTAGCTAATGTGGTTACTACATTAATGTCTCCTCTCTTTGAGTCATCTGGTGCGACTCCTGGTTGACAGCGTAAGCAATTGCGCAGTCAATTGCCTAACCCCGATGAGAAAAAGGTAATAGATCGCATGGCGCGTAGATGGATTGTTTTCCCTTCACTGTATGATGTGGAATCAGTTGTCAACGTTTTTCATCAATGGGATGCCCCAAAACAGAGATATGTGTTTGAGAAAATGTGCGAAATTCTCTGTGAGGAATTGGATGATAGTGGTAAAGAGCCAAGCCCGCAGGAGTTGTGTCGAGTGAGATTTGATTTTGGAACTGGTACCATTGTAGATCGCGAGGTAGATAAAGCAGTTGCGGTTGTATTGTCCTTCAGGAATGATGATTGTCAACAGTCATTGTTTGAACAAGATGTCCTTGTGGGGAAAAAGGTAAAAGCGCGACAATACCCCATGAGAGAAGTTCCCCCGATATGGAAGGAAGCAGTTGCAGCTGATGCCGGTATCGCTGCTGTGCCAGCGCATTTCCAGCGTGTTTGGGTGCATGTTCCATGGAAGCGTTCTGAGGTGTTAGCGCTTAAGCAGACATTGCCTGATCCCCGTAAAAACCCTGCAGGATATTATAAAGAGTTGTCACAGACGGCAGGGTCATGCGTTATGAATCTGGCCGACATAGACATGTTGTTTGGTAATGTTGTTCCACAGCCCCTATGGGGATCAATTCGTAATGCAGATCACGATGCAGAACTAGGTGCTACATGGGCTGACATTATTGCCGCTGATGCTAGACAAACTGGTGGCGCGAAACCTGAGCCATTAATAGCAGAACTCCCTGGTAGAATCATCACATATATGAAGACAATAATGCCTGCGATGCGCGTAAATTGGGACAAGCTATCTGCATGCAAGCATAAGAAAGATGAGACAGTGTCAGACTTCTTTACCAGGTTTGAAGAAACGTTTATTGATCACAGTGGGCAAGATATGAGTACTGAGGGTGGCCAACGGTTATTTGTGGATAAATTTGTGCAGAATTTACTTCCTGACCTGTGTAAAAAGTTAAAAGATTCAGAAAGTTCTTGGGCTGTTTCCTCTTCAGCGCAAATACTGGCTACTGCACAGTATTATGAAAACAGAGATAAAGATGAAAAAGATAGAACAGAAAAGAAAACGAAAGAACTAAAAACAAAGGTCCTTTTGCAGCAGGCTTATCCGCCACGTGGAGGTCAGAATAATTATAGGCAACCCCAAGGTGTCTATCACCAACCCCAACAATTTCAGAACAATCAGCAAATGAATGGGCATTATCAACCACGTGTCCCTGTAGGTCCCAACCAATGTTCATACTGCAAAGAGGAAGGTCATTTTAAATATAGTTGCCCTAAATTGATGCAGCGTAACGGCAATATGTATGGCGCAAGAGGGAGGGGTAGTCAGCAAGCTCCTAGAGGCAGAGGGCGTGGAAATGTTCCCCAGAACGCGCGTCCTCTTCCGCCTCAAAATACCATCAATAGCTTTGATCAGCAAGCCAACGCGACTAGTAATACAGCTCAGTACTACAATAATGATTATTATGCAGAGGACGGCGATGCAGAAAATAATGATTACTAGGACAGCCGTAGACAGAGAGAGGGAGTTGTTTCAGTGCCAGTGGATCAGAGCGGACCGTATGTTGAGGTGACTACAGCAAATGTAACGGAGCCCTTTCTGCTAGACACTGGTGCTGCAAAGAGTTCAATCATGCATTCAAAACTCCCTGGCGCACCTTTGTCTGGCGATATAAATGTTTCAGTAGGTTTTTCTGGTGCCCCAGTTAGAAACCCGATTTCTAGTCCCATGTCACTTTCTATTGGACCTTGCGAGCTGAAAGCACCTCTCATCCTAACAACAGGTTGTGGTGAGAATTTGCTAGGATTAGATTTGTTAAAAAGATTGCATGCTACACTGTATTGTTTACCGTCAGGAGTACAACTTACATTAGGCAGGAAAGTGATTTCCCCGATGTACTTGTCTAAAAATACAATGCCGCCTGAATTGTCATCCCTTCCGGATGTCCTTTGGGCTACTGGTCCCAATGATGTGGGCCTCTTGGAGATACCGCCATACGTGGTAACTTTAAAGGCTAATGTCAGACTGCCACGCATTCCCCAGTACAAGATCTCTAATGAAGGTCAGAAAGCATTGTTAGAAATTGTCAGCGATTTGATTAATAAGGGTGTAATTGAAGAGACAAGAGGCAACGTTTGCAACAGCCCGATTTTACCTGTTTTAAAACTAACGGACCCTTCACAGCCACCTGTTTACAGATTTGTGATTGATCTTAGAGAGGTTAATAAGATTGTTGTGCCACAGTTTCCAGTTGTCCCTGATATAACTGCCTTGTTAACGACGATTCCAGCCTCTGCTGCATGGTTTTCAGTGATCGATTTAAAGAATGCTTTCTTTAGCATCCCAATTGCAGAGGAGAGCAGAGACATTTTTGGCTTCAGTCTGGGAGGCCGAAGCTTCCGCTTCAAACGCGCTCCCCAGGGCTACTGTGAGAGTCCATCCATATACAGCCAAGCTTTGAAAGCGCAGCTTGATGCACTTGTTTTACCTAGTGGCGCTATCCTGATTCAGTACGTTGACGATTTACTAATCGCCACGGATACTGAAAAGATCTGCAAAGAAGCCACATTGTCATTGTTGCGCCATTTATCTGCTTTCCATCATAAAGTGTCTCTCTCAAAGCTGCAATATTGTCGACAAGAGGTGACCTACTTAAGTCATCTCTTATCGAAGGAGGAAAGGAAACTGACCCCAGAAAGAATTCAAGCCATTGCACAGTTGAGTGTGCCAAGAACGCAGAGAGAAGTGCGTGCTTTCTTGGGCATTACCTCATACTGTAGGCACTGGATCCCAAATTTTTCCTTGTTGGCAAAACCTTTGTTAGCATTAACATGCAAAGACACACCGAATCCTATCCCATGGTCTGAAGAGTGCCAGAAAAGTTTTGTGGAATTGCGCAATGCATTGTGTTCAGCTCCTGTGTTGGGTACCCCTGACTACAGCAAGCCTTTCACATTGTATGTTCACGAGAAAGATGGTTGTGCATTATCAGTGTTAACACAGCCTTTTGGTGACAGACCGCGCCCATGCGCATATTTTTCATCAACCTTGGACCCTGTAGCGAGGGCATTGCCAAGCTGTCTGAGAGCGACAGCCGCTGCAGCTATGTCTATCCGACAATCTGCTGGTTTGGTAATGGACAACACATTGATCGTTATGGTTCCACATGCTGTAGACACATTATTGAACAGAACCAAGACACAACACTTGACTAGTGCGCGATTATCAGGCTATGAGCTCACACTGTTAGCAAACCACATACACATAAAGAGATGCAACACGCTGAATCCAGCTACGTTATTGCCGAATCCAGCAGACCTAGATGAGAATGAGCAACATGACTGTCTGTTCAGAACAGAAGAAGAGACGAAAGGGAGAGTAGATCTAAAAGATACTCCCCTGATTGAGTGTGATGGTACTTTATGGGTGGATGGTTCGTGTTTCAAGCTCCCTAATGGTGACACGACTGCTGCATATGCTATCACGACTTTACACACGGTTGTGGAAACTGCACGAGTGCCACATAATTCGGCCCAAGCAGCAGAATTAATCGCCCTCACGAGAGCATGCGTGTTGTCTGAAGGAATGAGAGTGAATATATACACCGATAGCCAGTACGCCTTTGGCGTGGCTCATAGTTTTGGGCGATTGTGGAAAGAACGTGGGTTCCTGACGTCGCATGGAGCTAAAATTCAGAATGGCAAGTTGGTGAATGATCTCCTTGAGTCACTGACCCTACCGTTGCAAGTTGCGATCATGAAATGCAGTGCGCACAGGAAAATCACAGATAATGTTGGACGTGGGAATGCGTTTGCTGATGAGATCGCAAAAGAAACAGCACAGAATGTACAGACTAGAATGTATGTTGCAGGCCCCGCAAGATGGGTTGATGATGTTGGGATGTGTGAAAACACAATAGAGAGTGTGAAGTCGCTTCAAGCTGAAGCTACAGAGAAAGAATTAAGCAAGTGGAGAGAAAGTGTGGGTAAGTTAGATGAGAATGGTTGTTGGATTGATCTGACAGAACATAGGCGATGGTTGTTGCCTGATGCATATGTGCTTCCAGTAGTTACTATGGCACATGGGATGGCACACATCAGTACGAAAGGAATTTGTAAGTTGTTGGCTCCAGTATGGCAGAATGCTGGGATTCCCAAGTGTGCAGAGAATGTGGTCAAGAATTGCATGGTATGCTTGAAATACAACCCTGGTAGGGGAACCCCAACTCCTCTGGTCATTTTGCACCCCCATCATACCCATTTGAAGTTTTGCAGCTGGACTTTATCCACATGGAAAGGTGCAACAACCTGAAATATGTACTGGTGGTTGTTTGTGCTTTCTCGAAGTGGATAGAGGCTTATCCTCTGAAAGATAACACTGCCCTGTCCACAGCCAAAGCTCTTGTGAAGGAGTTTTTTCCCAGGTTTGGAATGCCAAGAATGGTGTGGTGTGATAATGGAAGTGAGTTTGTGGGTAAAGTAATGAAGAATGTGTGTGAGGGTTTAGGCATCAAGCAAAAGTTCCACGCTGCAAATCACCCCCAATCAGCTGGATTAGTAGAGCGCTACAACGGTGCTCTAAAACTTAAACTGGCCAAAATCCAGGCGAGCACCAGTCTTAAATGGCCTGACGCTCTGCCTTTAGCACTCCTGTCCACCAGAATGACCGTACACTCACGAGTGGGACTTAGTCCTTATGAGGTCGTTTTTGGCCGCCCGGCTAATGTATGGGGCGTGCCAAGACCGGCGAAATTCAGTGAGATCGAGCATCCAGTACTACTCGATTACTTGTATGATTTGACTGTTAAACTGCGTGTTTTACACCAACAGGTGCATGATACTCTTCCCCCGGCTCCTGAAACTCCCGGACACCCTATCAACCCTGGCTCGTGGGTCCTGGTCCGAAATTTCCAGCGCAAAGGCAACGACGAGCCTCGCTGGATCGGCCCCCACCTTGTACTTCTGTCGACAAGATCAGCGGTTCGAGTGAAAGGCAAGAAGAACTGGATCCACGCCACCCACGTGAAGAGGATCCCTTTGCCTCTGCCATATGACCGGTGGGTCCAGGAGGGTATCGCCGACTCTGAGACAGATACTGTACCTCGTTTTGTACCATTCAGTGATGCACGCATAAAAGGCACAGTTTCAGACCAAGAGAGTGACAATATTCTGCAAAAGACTGTGCCACTGTCAAACCGATTGGACACCACAGAGCCTGAACTTTTGTTCCAAGACCAAACAGCACCTGGCCGTCTCCGTTATAATTTGAGACCAAGGCCTATGGACAAATAAAGATTTCCTTACTATTTCCTTTTTGACATTTTAGCTCTCCCATCTGAAGGACTTTCTTGATTTTTGTTTTTCGAACCACCATCCGGGTTCAGCCGCAGGGTCGCGGTGCCAAGACTTTGGGGTACAGGCCGAAGACGTTAGGTCAACGGTTCTGATTGGTCTAGGGCGTTTCCCTGGACTGACAGGCGTACTCCTTAGCAGAAGAAACTCATCCGCCGCGAGCGGCCCGATTAGAGGATGGAGTTTTTTAAGATGGAGAGACCCGTTGAGGAAATGAACTTTAAAGCAAAGATATGTAAAATTATGAGAAGTAAATGTTTTGTATTTTTGTGCCTATTTATACTATGTAGTATAATGATGTTCATCGTCGGATTTGTATTTTTCTCTTTTCAAAAGCCCATTGCACCCACTGTACAGCCTATACCTCTTTCTACTGCCTCCTCACACTCTTTTCACCCTCTGCCTGAACACGAACAGACCAGACGATCAGAGTTTGTAAATAACTCGTTTATTCAGCTCTTGCACCAGCACCAACTAGTCATGAATACAACCAATTGTTGGGTGTGTGGGTTAATGCCACATACCATTAATAAGGGTATTCCTTATTTGGTGCTGCCATTTAGTTACAATGTTCCTCTATGCTCTAGATGCCTACTCCCCGCGACAACCGCGTTCCATCAGACCTAGTACAAATAATAAAGCCTTAGTGAGAGGAATTGCCGATATGAGTAGGGATATTGATGCATACTCTCCATTCCCAAAGAAGAGCTGAGAGCTTATGTAGGGTGGAATGCAACGGGGTATAGTATTAGTCTGGGTGAAAGACAGCAAAAAATCTCATCTCCAATCTGGGTCGTACCCCACATAGGTCGGTTCTGCTTACAGGGTAATGGTCAGAATCCTAGAGCTCAACTGGGAAGAAGCGACTGTACTGAAACGTACACTTTCCCGTCACAGTTTTCTCCTGCGTTTTTGGCTGCCAAGGGTACATATTTCATCTGCAATGACCGAGCATACACATGGTTGCCCCCTGATTTCTCGGGCACATGTTATATTGCAAACTTGCTACCGCCAACGTTTACTGCTGCCGCTGACTATCACAAGACCAGAGTTGTGAGGGGAGTGATTAGTAAGGAGGATACTGCCGGTCAGGAAGCAGGAGACTTCTTCTTGGGTTTCCTGCCGTTTTGGGGACCTATGGTAAATAGTAGGAACCTGAGACAACTGACTCGTGTGGTTGAATCCACTGTCAATGTAACGGCTGGTGCCCTTGGTAATCTGACCGCTGAGCTCCAAGCGGATCGCCTTATGACTTTGCAGAACCGCATGGTTCTAGACGTTATTCTTGCAGACCGCGGTGGGGTATGTAAGGTTATCCAATCCAGTTGTTGCACTTTCATACCAGATAACGCTCCAACAGTCTATCAAGCCATCTCCAAACTCCATAAAATATCTGAATCCATACACGTGGATAAGGGAGACTGGTCACTGGTGGGGTGGTTCTGGGAACTGATATCTGCCTGGGGTTGGAAAGTTCTAATGCTCATTGGAATGATCTTAGCCATTCTTTTCCTGTTCTGTCTGTGCATACAGTGTGCTCCTGCGATATGTGGCCTCTGTGCTACCTTATGTGTAAGGAAACCTGTATCGAGGGACAAGCTAAGTAATAGGATGATGCTACAGCAACATCTCCATGACTTTGTGAACATTGACCTAGACTCGGATTAAGATGAGTATAGTGATTGCCTATGTAAGGGCAAAAGGAGGGTCTGTCGTACTTTAATCTCTGTGACCGCGTAGGGGAGAGGGCCCCACCCCTGTCTATCCTGGTATTAGCGAACCGCAAATGGTTAATGCAGTATGTACGAGTGCTTTATATATCGTTCTAGCTATGAATGCACTGTGTACACGTTATTCTGCTTCACTACGCGGGTTCCATTTTGGAAGCAGTGGCCATCTTGTGATTGCCCTCACATAGGCTATAATGAAGCAACTACGGGCCTTGCAATGCATGTGCCTTTCCTTGACTCTTCTGTGACCTGAGCAGCTTGGCTCTGCTGCCCCAGGTCAAACTGGTCTCACGAGCTCCCCTTCCTCCGGCCACCTGTGATTAGCATCAGGGCTCAACGTACCATAAAGTCCTTTCATCACACACAAGCCTCCGGCTAATCACTCTCGCACCTGCTTGTTCCTGCTTTATGGCTTGTTTCCCAAAACAGGAGATGCTCATGTTTATTGGGGCCTATCGATATCTAATGTGGGATCTGAACCTTGCTGTGTAAATAATTGTGGGCTGGCTTAACTGGAATGTGGGATGGTCATCATGACTCTGCTCTTTCGTTTGAACTGTACACTTGTTTATTGCCGTATCGTAAACTTAGGAATGTATGCCTGAGGCAGGAAAAACTGTACTTAAGGAGAAGTCCGTTTCTATGATTTTCAGCAGTCTCCTGAGAACATACACGCTGTTGTACTTCTAGGATATCTGTAATTGGTCTGCAGCCAATAAATGAATCTTTGACTTCACCCAGAAGACTCTGTGTTTCTGTAGGTCTGAAACAGGGAGTAACCCAGAAGTCATAGGGTGTGTTCCCCTGCACTGCTGGGCTTAAAATACCCAGTACTTCAAGCACTTCGTTTAAACAATTATAATATCTGCACTTCTTGAATCTGCAATTTCTTACTTCTGCTCGGATTATTTGGCGAGTTGTGCAGGGGAAGTTGAGTCGCAGAAGTAAGAAATTGCAGATTCAAGAAGTGCAGACGATAGTTGCCGTTCTTTTTGCCTCTGCGGTAGAAGACCGTTAAAAAGTGAAAATAAGAGATTGAAAGGTTTCGTGCTAAGGAGGGAATACATGGTGCAACTTTGGTCCTGAGGATGGTCTCGGTGATTAAGCTTTCAGATAAAGAGACTGAAACGTCGACGCTGTGACACTTCTTTGTTGCAAACAATTTTCATTTGATGTCTTCAGATATTATAATTGTTTAAACGAAGTGCTTTTGACATATGACCAATTGTGGATGGTGCATATTCGCGTAAAAGTGTCATTAACTACTGCTGATTTGTCTTGAAGCGAGTCAGTAGTTTTATGTTGCCATTGTTCAAATGAAAACTGTATATTCCTTTATTGTATATAAAAAAAGATTTTTTTGTGTATCAAATTATTGAAATTTATCGAAACAATCAAAAATAATACAAAAGATGAATTGTGGTTGTTATGTATATTCTTTCCTTTTCTAAGTTCTTTGAAATGAAGATCACTACGGTGGCTATTTGATTGATGAATATAAGTTGAATAAATCCTCAAGGTTTATTATTGTTGAGACATATTATACCCAATCCCTTGGGGTTAAGTGGGTTGCCCTATTGTTGTATACAAAGTTTATATTAGAGCATCAGTATGTGCATCAGATTGTCACGTGGATGATATCATAAGTGATCTCATCAGTGATGTCATCAGTGATGTCATCAGTGATGTCACTGACCATATCATGAGTGATGTAATATGTGACATCATCAGCAGTGCATTGCAGGCGCGCGAGTTATAGTTAGCTCAACTATCTATAACAGGCGAATTTCTCTGGTTTTATATGAGTCAAATGTTCAACTAACTATAACGTTCCTGAAACCTATGTTTTTTTTTGTGAATTTCTAAGGTTTTTTAAATGTTAATTCCTAACTATAACGTCTGTAAAACCTATGGTTTTTTCAGTGAATTTCGAAGGTTTTTTAAAT
The DNA here is from genome assembly GCF_964204655.1 of Triturus cristatus. Taxonomy (NCBI): domain Eukaryota; kingdom Metazoa; phylum Chordata; class Amphibia; order Caudata; family Salamandridae; genus Triturus; species Triturus cristatus. The sequence continues at coordinate 574,227,428 of NC_140595.1, read as the reverse complement.
GTTAATTTCATATTTTAATGTTTATAAAACCTATATTTTTTCTATTATATTTTTAAATATTTTGGAACTCTATTATACTTCTTGTTTTTAACTTTAAAAATCATGTAATGTTTTATATCTTCCCAGAAAAATATCTATTTTATTTTTTTGGGGAGAAAACTGCACTCCCATACCGGTAGCGTACCAAGCTCTATCACCAAATGAATCCTATCTGCCATATTGCTAAACTCGTAAATGATGCGCATTTCGTATCCGACGAGTTCATGGCACCGCATTCCGCGTAACATCATATACGCATGAAGTCACCCCAGGTACTAGTTTGGTATCCGTCGGGTAGGCAGTACCAAGCTACGTGTTACGTCATGTACGTATGGGGTCACGCCTGCTGCGCGTTGCGTATTCGACGAGTACACGCTGCCAGGCCCTGTGTTACGTCACAGACGTATAGTCTCGGGCCGGGTGCGCCATTCCCTTTTTTTTTGTCTCAAAAGTATATCTAAATAACTTTAAACAGTATATGAGAGCACACGAAAATCTAAATTATTTTAAACATTTATATATTTCTAACTGTAAGAAACTTATATTAAGATAAATATTTTTTGTCAAAATTGTGTCGGGTGTGGCCTCCTTGCGTGCTCGTTGTGCGATTACCATGTGACCTTAAAAAAATGCGTTTGATTGGTTCATAACATTTCCCATTGTAACAGTCGTACGACCCCACGCATTTTACTCATTCTCTCTACAGCGTTTGATGAATGAGAGACACCTCTTCTGCTTAGAAAGCTTTTTTGAAAAGTGTTTTCCTGTATACACATATCTTATACTATACACAACATGCAACGATCATCTTGATCAATATTCATGCTCTGTACATTAGCCTTCCACGTGTGATTGCCATGCATCTCAAATGTTCCATCAAAAAACAAATATGTGTTACACAATGCCCCTGGTGTGTGTCTGCACATTATTGTTAGGCCTGGGCTAAAATTCCGTTCCGCTTGCGGAAATAGCGATAATTTGACATTTTCGTGTTCCGCGTAGAGCGCGAAAATGACAAAATTTCCGCAATCCGCATTTTACCGGAAATTTTTTGCTTGCTCGCGCTGTAAAATAATACATTCTCGCGTGCGCGCGATCACCTTACCTGAATCCCCGCGTTCGCCGACAAGTTTTCCCGATCCGGTCGCGTTCTCCACGAGATGTTGGATTGTTGGTAGCCATTTGCGCTGTCTCGCGACAGTTCGCGCCCGTAGTAACGTCATTCGTCGCGCGATCACGTCTTTCTTCTCGCGATCATGCACTGCGAGACAAGTGAAAACAAGATGGCCGCGCCGGCGAGCAACTGCATGGGTAAGTTGGTGAGCCGCGACCACGCAGAAAATACCGCTAACGGGCGGGAAAAAAACTTCCGCATCTTCGCGATATTTCCGCGTGTTTGCGGAGTTTTTTAACATTTTCGCGATAATTTGCGAAAGTGAATTTCGCAAATTCCGCCCACCCCTAATTATTGTGCTGCCTTTCAGCCTGGGTATTGCTGGCTCTAAGGAGCATCATCAGCCACAGGCAGACTGCACATCCTAGATCACATGCCAACTCATTAATGATAGTTTCCGCCCTCCGGCACATGCTACACTAATCTAAATTGCACACTCTGCAAGGTCAAAACTACAAAAGAAACTGTCAAGAATTCCTGTCATGCGAGGGGAGGAAAACGGTAACCAGCGAAAACGGACTACATCTCCCAGGATGCTTAGCGGTTGAGAGGTTATGTAAACAGGAGAGCTGTTACATAACTCAAGGAAAACACGCCCTTATGTAAACAGGAGAGCTGTTACATAACTCAAGGAAAACACGCCCTTATGTAAACAGGAGAGCTGTTACATAACTCAAGGAAAACACGCCCTATAAAGGGAGGAACCGGGAGGTACAACGCTGTCGGATATTGTGTTTACACCGACGTACCTGCTTAGTGAAGAGCAGTGTTCCGGAGTGGTGCTCCAGTAAGGCAAGAACGGAGGTAGGTCGAGTCGTTACTCCCTGGGCCGTGTCTTGCCCCATCGTCACCTGTGAAGGACCCGGAAGCTCTACCGGATAACCATTGAGCTTCGCTTTTTGACTCGGCTGAGTCAAAGCGCAGTGGCGCTTTTGCTGGTTGGAGTCGTAACTCCCAGCCCGACCAGAGATACAGGGACAGCCAGCTGTAACGCACACCAGGAGGTGTTTGCCGCGTTACAGACTCGGAAGTCCACGGGATCGATCGAGCGGCTGCTCTCGGTTCAGTCTTCTTTGCTTGTGATTGGGGTATCGGTGACGCATCACCAGGAGGTGACTCCGCGTCCCGGTGCAGTCTGAGGAAGAGGTTGAGCGGCTGCTCCCTTCAGGTAGAGACCCCGGCTGGGTGTTTCCCTGACTCCTCGATTCTCCCCAACACTCTTCGTGCCCCTCACAGCCTACCGATTGGCATTGTCGGCCATTTCATTTCTGCCCTCTGTTGGCATACGCCGTGATCGGCGTATATGCAGAGGACGGTTAGGACCATCCGTGCTGTGGGCTGGTAACGTACTTAGCCTGGAGGATTCCAGTGACTATAACCTTTGTTTATTCCTTGTATTATTTTTGCCTTCATTAAAATAACTAAACCTTCAAAAGTGGTTGCGTTCTCATTATCGTGTCTGTTAAACGATCCTGAGACGTTCAGGGCGTTACAAAATATCCGACCTTAATAAACACTAACTGTCTCCCGGTCGATAACAGACATGGCAACACTTGATGATGTGCTGGCTGCTTTAGCGACCGTGCAAATTGAATTGGCTGCCTCCAGGCAAGAAACAGCCGATGTAAAAGCCAGACTGGATGCTATCCAATTGGACCCGCTCACGCCCAGCACCTCCCTCACGAACCAGACCCCTGCGGTAGTAGTGGAAATGCCGGTAGCCGTCCCCTTGGCAACACCAGAGAGGTACAGTGGGGATCCTAACACAGTGCAGGTATTCCTCACACAAGTGGCGCTACATTTATCGTGCAAACCAAGGGCGTTCCCCACGAGTCAGGCTCGTGTGGCTTTCCTTATATCCTATTTGGCTGGAAACGCGGCACAATGGGCCGTACCTCTGGTGAGCAGGGACGACCCCATCTTATGTGATTGGGGTGCTTTTCGCGAGGAATTCCTGAAGGTCTTCGACAGAAGGGCTGACTCGTACACGGCGGACCGTGAAATGCTTGAGTTGAGACAGGGATCCAACGACCTGGTGCAGTATCTCAACGCGTTCCGAAGGCTGGTTGCGGAAACCAAGTGGCCTGTTGCTAAACAGACGGCGCTCTTCCATCACGGGCTGTGCGAGGAGCTCAAGGACGCCGTGGCTCATATTGACCCACAACCCAAGACATGTGAGGGCCTTATCAACCTGGTATTACGGCTGGAACATAGGCTAAGTGAAAGAAAGGGGGATCATGGGAGAAAAGGAAAATCCCTTCCATCCTATGTGACAGTGGGAAGTCCTGAAACTGCCACCGCATCCAAGGGAGAACCCATGGACATCGGCGCAATACGAGCGAGCCTCACAGCCATGGAGAAAGAGTCACGCCGTAAACAAGGATTGTGCCTATATTGTGGCAAAAAAGGCCACTACGTACGTGAATGCCCTGCCAAACCGAAGACGTCACGTTATCGGGCCAACCGGTCGGTAACAGCCGTGGTGGACGTACCGGCGGAAAACTAGAGGACTCCCAGACCAAAGAAGGGGCATCTCGGAGTCACTCATCCATCCCTTCACTTTCCAACTCGGTCACTAAAGGACAACGACACCTGTTTCTCACGGTGCACGTGGGAGTGCATGACCAGTGGATACCCGTTGTGGCCATGGTGGATTCAGGGGCCACTGGCATGTTTATGGACCACAACGAGGCATGCAGGCTAGGGCTAGTGCTTCTTCCCAAAGCTGTACCCGAAGACGTCTATGCTGTAGACGGAAGGCGATTGGTGACGGGGCCCATCGGGCAGCACACGGGGGTCCTTCCGATGAGATGTGGGAGGAACCATTTGGAACAAATCGATTTTAACATCATCCGAGCGCCCCAATATGGCGTCATATTGGGATTGCCGTGGCTACAGAAACACAACCCCTCTGTGGATTGGCCAACACATCGCATCGAACTGACGTCACCGTATTGCATCCTGCATTGTGGAATAAGAACGGAATCCCTTGACGCAGATGAGAGCGGGAGTCAGACGGTGGCTACAGCGGCAGAAAAAGATGTGGCTCTCCCCCAGGCTTATCACAGTTTTGAGGATGTATTTGATGAGGTGAAGGCGGAAGTGCTACCACCACATAGACAGTTTGACTGCCAGATCGACCTGGTGCCAGGGGCCAGCGTTCCCAGCGGCAGGCTGTATGCCCTGACGGAGCCTGAAAACGTGCATCTCCGGGGGTACCTGGATAAACTCCTCAAGCTAGGATTCATCCGCCCGTCCATGTCTCCGGCCGCCTCGCCACTCTTCTTCATCCCGAAGGCTAATGGGGAGCTGAGAGCCTGTGTGGACTTTAGGGCATTGAATGCGATAACCGTAAAGAATCGGTACCCCTTGCCTCTCATCAGTGTACTTCTGGAACAGGTCAAGAAAGCTCGTATCTACACCAAGTTGGATTTGAAAGGGGCATACCATCTGGTGCGCATGAGGGACAGAGACGAGTGGAAAACCGCCTTTAAGACCAGGTTCGGCCTTTTTGAGTACCTCGTCATGCCGTTCGGTCTGTGCAACGCCCCGGCAGCCTTTCAGTACTTTTTGAATGAGGTATTCAGAGAGGAGTTGGATATCTACGTGGTCGTATATATCGACGACATCCTCATATATTCGTCCAGTGTGGAGGAGCACGTACACCACGTCAAAGCTGTGCTCCAAAAGCTGAGGGAAAACATGCTGTTTTGTAAACTCAGCAAGTGTGACTTCCACGTCACATCCGTGGAATTCCTCGGAGTGATGCTGAGTCCAGAAGGACAGGAGATGGCAGAACGAAAGATCAAGGCGGTGAAAGAATGGCCGGTGCCCCAAAGCGTGAAGGACGTCCAAAGTTTCATTGGCTTCGCCAACTTTTACAGGCGGTTTATAGATGGATTTTCAGGATTGGTGGCCCCAATCACACAGCTACTGAGGAAGTCCAAGGAGTTTGTCTGGTCCCCTGAAGCGAACACAGCCTTTGAGGCCCTGAAAAGCGCCTTTGGTAAGGCGCCGGTGTTGGCTCACCCCGATCCGGATCTCCCCTACGTGGTGGAAGCGGACGCATCGGATGTGGCGCTGGGGGCTATCTTGTCCCAACGCAATCACGACACAGGGGTGCTTCATCCCGTTGCGTACATGTCCCGCAAACTCAACGACGCCGAACGCAACTACCATATTGCGGAGAAGGAGCTTCTCGCAATCAAGGACGCCTTCACCGAATGGAGGCATTGGTTGATGGGGGCAAGACATGTGGTATCGGTGTACACGGACCATCGGAACCTACAGTTCATGAGGCCACAAGACACCTTTCTCCCAGACAGCTGCGGTGGATGATCTTCTTTGCGGGGTTCAACTTCCGCATCACATATCGGCCGGGGACGGAAAACCGGAAGGCGGACGCCCTGTCCCGTCAATCTGCAGTTAAGGAACCATTGCCTGCGACCGAGCATTCCATCATTTCCCCGAGGATGGTATTGGGGGTTATCCAACCGGATACTTTCCTGAGGGGAATAAAGAGAGGGATCAGGTCATTCGCATGGCGGAGGTGGCTCCTCAGTCACAGAGAATGGCAGCTGAAGGACGGGATACCCCTGAAGGGCAGGTGCCTATTGATACCCACGCCTAGGCTAAGGAAACAAGCATTCATCTGGTGCCATGACTCTCCATGCGCAGGTCATTTGGGCTTTGAAAAAACGGTGGCTAGCATGGGACGGCATTTCTGGTGGCCAACCATGAGAGTGGATGTCAGGAGGTGGGGACAGGAGTGTCCTACGTGTGCTACCATGAAGGCCGACCATGGCCGAACCCAAGGGCTCTTACATCCACTTCCGACCCCGGATAGACCATGGGATAGCATATCTCTGGACTTCGTGGTGGGCCTTCCGGTAGACCAGGGGATGACGGCAATACTGGTGGTGGTGGATTACTTGACGAAAATGGGGCACTTCATCCCCTGCAAGAGAGTCCCTACGGCCGGGGAATTGGCGTCACTACTCCTAAAGAATGTGGTACGACTGCATAGATTACCGGGGGTGATCGTGTCGGACCGGGGGTCGCAGTTTACTGCGCAATTCTGGAAGACTTGGTGCACTGCGCTGCATGTTAAGACCGCCCTGTCCACCAGCTACCACCCTCAAACGGACGGCCAAACCGAGCGCCTGAACCAAACGCTCAAACAGTATCTGCGATGTTTTGTGGACCAGGGCAGGGAAGAATGGGTCGACTTGCTATGGGTTGCAGAGATAGCCTATAACAACGCCACTCACAGCTCCACACAGTCATCTCCGTTCTATAGCAACTATGGCCAACATCCCAGGTTCTTGCCATTTCTACATCCGTTCAGAGAGGACAGGATTCCCGCCACAGCGGACAGGGTGGCACACATAAAAGACACGTTGATGCGCTCAAGGGCTGTCCTAATAGAGGCCAAGAGAAGATACAAGGCTGCGGCAGACAGGAAGAGAAGGCCCGGGCCACTGTACCGCACTGGAGACTACGTCTGGATATCCACAAGAAACATGAGGTTTCGAAAGAACAGTGTGTTCCATCCCAAGTACATGGGCCCCTATCGAATTACCAAGTGTATGGGTCCCGTGAACGTGAAGGTGTGCTTGCCCCAGTCATTGCGGATACACCCTGTCTTTCATGTATCATTGCTCAAACCAGCACCCTCCAAGCCATCTGGGACACCCAGGCCGGTATGCGTGGAGTCGGAGGTGGAGTATGAAGTGTCGGGCATACGGGCGTCCAAATGGCGCAGGGGGAAGCTGTGGTACCTGGTTGCGTGGAAAGGCTATGGCCCGGAGGAGCAGTCATGGGAACCGGCTGAAGGGGTTCATGCTCCGCGCTTGGTCTCCTTGTTCCATCGGCGTTTTCCTGCCAGCGCTGGACCCGTGGGGAGCCGCTGAGAGGGAGGATGTACTGTCAAGAATTCCTGTCATGCGAGGGGAGGAAAACGGTAACCAGCGAAAACGGACTACATCTCCCAGGATGCTTAGCGGTTGAGAGGTTATGTAAACAGGAGAGCTGTTACATAACTCAAGGAAAACACGCCCTTATGTAAACAGGAGAGCTGTTACATAACTCAAGGAAAACACGCCCTTATGTAAACAGGAGAGCTGTTACATAACTCAAGGAAAACACGCCCTATAAAGGGAGGAACCGGGAGGTACAACGCTGTCGGATATTGTGTTTACACCGACGTACCTGCTTAGTGAAGAGCAGTGTTCCGGAGTGGTGCTCCAGTAAGGCAAGAACGGAGGTAGGTCGAGTCGTTACTCCCTGGGCCGTGTCTTGCCCCATCGTCACCTGTGAAGCACCCGGAAGCTCTACCGGATAACCATTGAGCTTCGCTTTTTGACTCGGCTGAGTCAAAGCGCAGTGGCGCTTTTGCTGGTTGGAGTCGTAACTCCCAGCCCGACCAGAGATACAGGGACTGCCAGCTGTAACGCACACCAGGAGGTGTTTGCCGCGTTACAGACTCGGAAGTCCACGGGATCGATCGAGCGGCTGCTCTCGGTTCAGTCTTCTTTGCTTGTGATTGGGGTATCGGTGACGCATCACCAGGAGGTGACTCCGCGTCCCGGTGCAGTCTGAGGAAGAGGTTGAGCGGCTGCTCCCTTCAGGTAGAGACCCCGGCTGGGTGTTTCCCTGACTCCTCGATTCTCCCCAACACTCTTCGTGCCCCTCACAGCCTACCGATTGGCATTGTCGGCCATTTCATTTCTGCCCTCTGTTGGCATACGCCGGGATCGGCGTATATGCAGAGGACGGTTAGGACCATCCGTGCTGTGGGCTGGTAACGTACTTAGCCTGGAGGATTCCAGTGACTATAACCTTTGTTTATTCCTTGTATTATTTTTGCCTTCATTAAAATAACTAAACCTTCACAAGTGGTTGCGTTCTCATTATCGTGTCTGTTAAACGATCCTGAGACGTTCAGGGCGTTACAGAAACACACATAAGTACACTTCCTGGTCAGGCAGGAACTGAACAATGCACAAGTCCCCGGAATAATTATTCACACCCCTACGCTGGCCTGGCGTACGCAAGCCCAGCTCACTTTGCGTACATATAAATAGGATAACCACGATACCACACGTCCCTCTTCTTCCACACTACCTCAAATGATTTGCCGCATCCACCTTGCATATCACAATGCGCAATGAAAAAAAAAGAAATGGATCCATGAGGTGTACTCCATCCTGGCAATCAACAAGGGCTCTAAATTGTAAGCCCTACTGCCCGTCGTCTACGAAAGGGATCCATGAGGTGTTCACTCTCCTGCAATCAACGCTCCATCTGAATTGTGAGCACTGTTGCCCATAGTGTTTGCTCACACAACAATGACAGCAGGTAAGCAGAGCGGCCTGGGTGCACAGGGCCTCCAACTGAGTGCGCTGCGGCGAGAGGGATGGGGTGCTTCAGCCTAGCTGCGCAGGTCCGAAAAAACGATATTGCCATGTGTTTTGATGTGATCTTTGACCTCATTCAGTCACATCTCTGTCTTATTTTAAAGACCTGCTGGACTGTACTGTAGGCCTGACCCAGCGGGCAGCGCTGCCCTACAGACATCTCTTCAGTGCGGTGCTGCGGGAAGGATGGGATGCATCAGCCAGACTGCGCACGTGCGGATAAGAGATATTGCCATGTCCTTTGATGAGATCTTTGACCTCATTCAGTCACATCTCTGTCTCATTTTAAAGACCTGCTATACCATAAGGTAGGCCTGAACCTATGGGCAGCGCTGCCCTACAGACACCTGTTGAGGGCGGTTCTGGAGGAGGGGTGGGGTGTATCACCCTGAGTGCGTACATGCGAAAAAGCGGTGTTGCCGTGCATAATGATGTGATCTCTAACCTCATTCAGGCACATCGGTCTAATTTTAAGGACCTGCTGGACCATACTGTAGGCCTGAGCCATCGGGCAGCGCTGCCCTACAGACACATGGCGTTGGCTTTTAGGAAACTGTTGTGAGCTCCTTACTAAGTGTACATGCACACAGGCTCCGCCACTGCATTACACGCTCACATTATGCTTCTAGCATGCGCTCTGTTCCTTTGTATGTGAACGTTGGCATAACATATTATTATTTAACCTTGTGTATTCTCATGCACTCCAACTCCTCACGATTACCACTAACAGTTGGCAGATCGTACTTCAAAACTGAAGGATGCACTCAACTCCTATTTTCTATCAAGCTTGAAATAAACCTTCATTTACCTCCAGACGTTTGTACCATTAAATTGTTTCTCCCTTTTCAGACATTCCATTGATTGCCACAAGAAGGGCGGAGCGGGAGCTGACCCCGCAATGATGCCCTGGCATTCTGACACCTTCCATCGTGGTATCAAGACATCGTTCCTGACCGGAGACCTGGTCTATCATACAAACGTACCCCGGACTAGGAGCTTGCACCAACATGTCGTGGGCAGGTGAGCAGTGATGCCTCGGTGTGAAAGACCTACAATTGAGCGCAGTGCAGGGGAAGGGGTTGGGGTGCAGCACCCTGGGTGCACAGGTGCATGCCAGCTATTTTCCCGTAGCTAATAATGTAGGACTATATTATCAAACAACGGCGATGACATTATCACCACTTTAGCGACAGAAAACTGCCGCTAAAGCGATGATAAGGGGTTGATAATATGCCCTTGTAAATTCCCATAGAAGCCCATGTTCACACCAGAACCTGTGCTTCTAAGGGAATTCACAAGGGCATATTATCAACCCCTTATCGTCGCTTTAGCTGCAGTTTCCTGCCGCTAAAGCGGTGATAATGTTATCGCCCTTCTTTCATAATATGGCCCATAATCTCTGGCCTCATGTATTTAATTTTAAGGACTTGCTCAACCACACTCTTTCTCGCAGACCCCAGCGTCCTAGACAAACGGGTGACGGAGGGTAAACACTAAGGGCTGGGTGCAATAGGCCGACGCTCTGTCTCCTCCTCCCTCTCTTCTTTTGACTCTCCCTCCCCTTCTCCCTTCCACCCACTCCCCCTCCCTTCCATTCTCACTATGGTCCTTTCATTTAGACTACCTTTCTTTCCCTCTTCCACATAGCACACATACTTATGTTTCATTTTTGTCTTGCAGGTTTCCTACGCTGCTTCCACTGGAATCCAACACACGTTTTTTTTTATTATACTGTTCTATTAAAGTTACATTTCTATTTATTTCTGTTTTAATAAAGGTTACTTATTTTTTCAAATAAATAACTGAGTGTATAAGTCTTCTTTTTCTGACGACACTTGTCTATTGTTTATTGTGAAAATCATCTGTTTATACGAGATTTTAAGGACAACATTATTTAATATCAGAGTGCACCTACCAAACATAATCTAACTGACTATTAGACAAATGAAGCCTGGGTAATTGTACAACTGCAAGAGTTCTATGAGTGTATCACTTTATAACACCATAAGTACTGCCCGTGGTGTGATTACAGAACAAATAAGGCACTGCCTAGGACCACCGAGGCTTCAGGGACTGCCGAGGCCCACCCTACATATTTAAATAAAGACCCGGAGTGTGGCAATCCCCGGACTTCAGTTGGCCTCAAACCCCCTGAACAATTAGTAAACAATACCTGGGAAGGTGGCGCTCCCCTAGGCTGCAAAACATCTCTGTGCCCTACAGCACCTAATTTACATGTGACATTAAGATCCCCAGTCTTACAGAGACCCCGCAATATAATAATTGGATTGGCCATGGGACAATACCCACCCACCAGGGGCCTCAGTTAAAAGAATGGGTGAGACCCTGCTTTTTTTTGTTTTTGTTCTTTTCTCTCCATTTTTACCATCCGCATCCCCTCTATTACAGCGATAAAAAGTTTTCCTCCTCTCGCTTCAAGTAGTCGAACAAGTATTTGCTATCACAGGGTAGAAGCCATGCACCACCCTCTAATAGCAAAAACAAATGTCCAGCGAATACACACCCCGGGACATTGTATGAGCTGCGCCTGAGAGGTCGCCCTCCCTACTACCATGATGCATTTGTTAGTGTAAACGCATTCTAACACTACTTACACACGTGTAGTACAGCGACCAGAATGTAGTGAAGAAGCAGAGGAAGCGCAAAATTAAAAAATATAAATCCTACCTGAAGTCGGATGACAGTTCAATGAGCCGACGACCCTGGCATGAGTAGAACAGCTACACGAACAAAACGGTTCTTCAGCACAACGCAAGCAATTTTGAAATATTGCTGAGTGGTGCCTTCTTTTTGCCTTCTCCCACTCATCGCCAAATTTATGTAGTGAAGACAGCAGTGAATCCAATAAGTAGATTTATTACAAGAAAACAAGACACCTGAAACAACCACCAATAGGAGCAGACAGCAAAGTAACGGTCTAATCAAGCACCGTGTACAAACTCCGCAAGGATCCCCTCATGACAGCCCTACATTCTAACATTACATACTGAGGGCCATATTATCAAGGAACAGCGTTAAAATTATCGCCGCTTTAGCGGCAGGAAATTGCCGCTAAAAATGGCGATAATGGGCTTGATAATATGCCGTAGAGAATTCCAATAGATGCCCATGTTCTCGTGTTAACATGGGCTTCTATTGGAATTCTGTATGGCATATTATCAAGCCCAAGTTAATTTTAACGCCATTCCTTGATAATATGCCCCTTAGATTCTAGTAGAATTACATACTAACATTCTACTATGACTTACAATGGAATACTACACAGAGCACATGACTTTACAGCAATGAGCTCATAGTTTCATACACGAGTCTTGACACCGGTAGGGGTAAGACTTTTGCTTTCCACTCCCTATATTGTATAAACGTAAACTAACACTTCTTCCACAAGAATACTACAGCGCCCAGAGCACATCACTTTACAGCAATGAGCTCACAATTTAGGCTCACGGTTTAATCCCTGAGTCTTCACACCAGTAGGGATGAGTAGTTTGCTTCCCACTCCCTATATACTATAAACACATACTAACACTACTTACACACTTGTACAACAGCGGCTAGTACCCTACACTGCCCAGAGCCCACCACTTTACAGCAATCAGCTTGCTTTCATCCCCAAGTCTTCACACCGGTAGGCGTAACCACTTCGCTTCCCGCTTCTGGTATACTATCAACACACAGTAGCGGTCAGTAGTTCGCTTCCCACTCCCTGTATGGTATGAACGCCTACTAACACTACTTGCACACGTATGCTACAAACACCAGACCACATCACTTTGCAGCAATGACCTCACGGTTTTGATTCTCGGTTTCATACTCGAGTGTAGCACCATATCATATCACCACCATGCCACTCTGAGCAACACCGCACTTTCAGACCGTTAACAGTGATAACTACCTACTGGCGATTGCCAGTAGGTAATCAAGAACAAATTACATTAGTTCCTTGATTCTTTTAGCTTTCAAAAATTCTCTCTATTACTCTCTTCCTACTTTTCCATATAAATAGTTTTTTTAATATTCAAGTACACATAGAAGTCAGATATGCAACGTATTCTATCAGCACACTTTTTAGAACATTTTACAACATGTGGACGTTAAAAGTTCAACAATTTTTTTAAACCTAACTTCTTTTTGCAACATTTTCTCAACGGCATGTGCAGGTTAAAAGTTCACAATTGTTTTAAGTTCGAACAGTGCCTTCCAAATGCAAGTAGCAGGTGTGGTTGAGTTGAGCAAATTTTATCCTATAATATGCACTATAATATGGACGTGCAAACTGCTTTTTCTTAACCAATCACAAACATACTTTTCCACAAAACGAATGTGCACGCTACTTTTAAAAAACAATGCTTTTCATCTCCCAATCAGATCAGGTACCATTTTGTATGCGAAAAGAAACTAGTTCCCAATTTTTAAACATATCTCTTATTCTACGAAAGAACTGCATGAGCTACAGACATCTTTCCATACCTTCCAGCCATACCTTCAAAATGCTAGTGTGGATCGTAGGACATAGCTATGTTTTCTGGTGCAAGAGGTATGCAGAACAGAGACGTATTGACTTAGACCTAGGTTTAGAAAATGTGGACATTAAATGGTTTGGACAGAGAGGATTGAAGTGGCACCAATTGTTGCCTATGGTTAAAACCCGTTTGCATCTCCAACACCCTGACCTCATGATTATGCACTGTGGTGGAAACGACCTAGGCACATTGACTGGGGTAGATTTGGAAATGCTTATGAAGGACACCTTTAGACAATTGATGTTACTTTTGCCTCAAACTGTCTTTGTATATTCCAATATATGCCAAAGACAGAAGTGGAAATGGTCAAACCAATTTTGTCCTCAGATCGAAAATTCTAGGAAAAATGTCAACAAAGCTGTGTCTGCATACCTCAGAGACCACAAAATGGGGTCCATATGCAACAACAAATGTTTTGATATGGCGGATATATTCAGAAGTGATGGAGTACACTTCACAGATCAAGGAAACCAAGTTCTCCTGAATAACTAGAAGCTGTGCATCCACACTTATACGTAGCTCCAACTAATGAACACAAGGGCTCTTTTTAGAGCCACCCTATAACTTACAACTTAGGCCCCCTATTTTAGGGCCATAGAACGCCAACTCCCGCACCCTCGCCAAAATGTTTTCTCCACACAGCTGTGGCGCAGTGGCCAGACCATCTCACTTTGCAGCACAGACCTCTCGCTTTGATCCCCAGCTCTACTCACCCATAGGGGTGAGTAGTTTGCGCTGTACAAATACCATATTGATTTTCCTTCGCACTCCCTATACAACACCACCTAAGCACCATACAGAAGCTACAATGTTCTAACCAAAAGTTCATGCTGACACTACTTGCAGAGATGTGGCACAGTGGCCAGAACACATGACTTCACAGCAGATGACACACAGTTTGGGCTCACGCTTTAATCCCCGACTCCGGTAGCAGCTCAGCTTAGCAACATGAGACAATACCTCACATATATTCCGTACCCCAGGACTTTCATACCAGTACGGGTCAGTAGTTCATCCTAGTAGTTATAAACACATCTGGACACTACTTCCACAACTGTAGTGCAGTGGACTTCACAGCATAAGACACACAATTTGGGCTCAAGCTTTAATCCCAGAGTCCAGCACCAGCTAACCTTACCCGTATCAGACTCTACCCAATACCTCACTTAATTTCCGTATCCCACCACGTACACACTGGTAGGGGTAAATACTTCGCTTCGCACCCCCTCCATAGCACACCCTAAACACCTCACAGAAGTTACAGTGCTCCTACCCTCCTATTTCCCACTTTTTTCCCCCTTTTTCACCTTACTCGCCTCAACGGAATCACAAAATGGTGGCCAACATTTCCTAGTTGCAACCGCTCGCACCGCTGGCAGCCAATCAGCAACAAGCTCGTGCTCGTAATGCCTCAGCCAATCAGATGGCAGAATTCCCATATATCGATATCTGTAAGTTTCGATATTTCTCAAAAACTACTGAACGAATTTACACCAAATAAACAAAAGAGTGCTTTCTAGACCAAGACCCTTCTCCCTGTCAAATTTGGGGTAGTTCCGTTCACCCATTCAATCTGTGGCCTTGTCTAAAGTTTCCTATGGAAATTAACATGGAGAAAACATGTTTTGGGACACCCCTTTTTTCTCAGACCCCCTTGATGAATCACCCCCAAACGTTCAACATAGGAGCTGATCTCAACAAAGAATTAGTTTTGAAAACTTCGCAAAGATTCGTCAATCGGCGCAAAAGATATTGGGAATATAATGTTGCCATTTTCCTATGCTAACTAGGTCCTAACTAGAACTACCTACTGGCGACCGCCAGTAGGTAATATATATATATATATATATATATATATAAAATTCACTTAAAAAACCATAGGTTGCACACATGTTATAGTTAGGTGGATATTTCACTCGTAAAAAAACAATGAAATTCCCCCGTTATAGTTAGTTGAGATAACTATAACTGGCGTGCCCGCAATCCTCTGCTCATGACATCACATATTACATCACTCATGACATGGTCAGTGGCATCACTCTTGACATCACTGATGATATCATCCTTGTGATAGAGTGGCGGTTGTGCGAGTTATAGTTATCTCAACTAACTATAACGGGGGAATTTCATTGGTTTTTTACGAGTGAAATATCCACCTAACTATAACATGTGTGAAACCTATGGTTTTTTAAGTGAATTTGCAAGGTTTTTTAAATGCTATTTCCTAACTATAACGTGTGTGAAACCTATGGTTTTTCAGTGAATTTGTACGGTTTTTTAAATGCTAAGTTATGTATGTATTATATATTTTTTTATATATTTATTTTTCAATAAACTACCGCGATTTTTAAAATGTAAATGTTTTTTTCTGCCTTCGGGGTCCTTCAGGGACCCCCTGACCGAGACTAGGGGGTCAGGAACTCTCTACCCTGCCCCCTTTTCACATTCGCCACCTTCCTTTTCCACTCTCGCACTGAAAACAAACAAAATGTCGGCCGACACTTCCTGATTTCGACCGATTCGAACGTTGACTGACATGTAACAACCAATCAGAATTACGCTCGCGCACGTTAGGGTGCGCGCACGGTGCACACACGGTGTGCGGCTATAGATATGTATGTGCTTTTAAATGCAATTTTCTCAGGAACTACTGAACAGATTGACTCCATATATGCAAAAGGCACTTCCCTGACATGAGGACTACCTCTCTGCCAAATTTCAAGTAATTCTGTTCAGCCGTTCGGGCTGTACCTTCGACTAAAGGTCCTATGGGAAAATGCATGGGGAAAACGCGTTTTGGGACCCCCCTTTTTTCTCGGCCCCCGCTTGACGAATCCCCCGAGACTTTCAGGGTAGGAGCTGAGCGGAGCGCCCCATTAGTTTTGAAAATTTCGCGAAGATTCGTCAACCGGCACCAAAGTTATTCAAAATAGAATTTTGAGATTTCCTATGGAAACACGGTCCTAACTATAACTATCTACTGGCGACCGCCAGTAGATAATATATATATGCATATTACCTATATATGTGGATATTTATATATATGTGTGTAGGTATATGCATATTATTGGTTATTGCTCCGGGGTCGCCACACGTGGGTGCGGGACTATTCAGTGCTTATGACTTTGATGAGTATACCCCTGGAAGAGAACTAGGATTACAGGTAAGTAACTTATTCTTCTGCAAAAAACAATCGGTAGTAATTTCGCCTGCATGTCCTGGTGAACTGGTTCCATTTTGGGATCCCACAACCTTTCCGCTAGATTTACAAAGGAGTTCTGGAGGACATGGGCCTTAGTTTAAATAGACTCTTTTTGCTTCTGAAATGTCCCTCTTGAATGTAGCCAGACCCCAATATATTTATATTCTGAAACTTTCTCAATGCTAAAACCACTCATCTGCGGTGAGCATGGTTAAATCATTTCCCAAAAATAATGATTTTGGTCTTTTCTAAAAACATCTCCAATTTGTTTGAGTTTGTATATTCAAAAAATACACTTATCAGCCTCTGCAAGCCCACTCTAATGTGAATCAACTGCACCGAGTCATCCCCATGGAGTAAATTAGATAGGGATTTATTCCAGAGTATCTGTCGATGCGAGTTAAGTTTATATAGAATCCCAGTGAAATCAGAAATTAACAAGTTAAAAAACAAAGGGGCCAACATACATTTTTGTTTGAAATCTTCTGCAATTCTCCTTGAGAGGGAGCTACCATCACCCACTTTTGTCTGTAACCAAGTTCCTGAGTATAGGAGTTCTATTGCTCTTAGGAGCTCAGGCGGGAAGCCCCAGGATTGTAACTTTTCTCAAAGGTACTTTCTGGAGATCAGGTTAAATGCTGCCTTAAAGTCTAAAAAGCACACATACAGAAGCATGTGCGTCTGTATGGCTGATCCATAGACATGGAGATTGCCATCAGATTTGATAGGCAGCCCCATTTTGAGCAGAATTCTTTTAGAGTCAGGGGGATTATTCCCTGTTCGTTGGCCCACAGCTCAAACTTTTTTAACAACAAGCTTACTAAATATTTGTCCTCAATGTCAATTAGTGCAATCAACCAATAATTATTAGGTTTTGTAGGATCCCCACCTTTACAAATTGGGTGACTTATCGAGCCCATCTAAGACTGGGGGAGATCTTCTGTCTGCAGAATGTGTCTACACAACACTGTGAACCTATCAGCCCACCACTTGGAGTCAATCATTCATTCAATAAACTTTATTCGTTCGTCAGACCATAAAAGTGCAAAATGCATATATAGAGCTCAGTAAAATTTGGGTATGTTAAGAACCTTAGTTACCCATAAAAACACAGAGGAATTAACTTTATGACATAATCCTTCTCTGAGGGTTAAAACTGTATAAAACTACCTTAGAAAGCTACAAGCTAATCAATTTATATTGCCTAGTACATAAATATACAAAGTTGACTAAAGCTATACGACTGAGGTAATGTACATTAAGCTATTACAATAATGCTTCCGCTGCACAAGAGCACATAAAAATCAAGGCATAAATAACCAGAACCTAAAGGGGATAAACCGTGCTGGGGGCCTATTGAAGGAGATGACAAAATAAGTCTGGGACTTTCTTCTAATTCCTCACATTTGGCCCAAGAACTTCACTGTTGCACACACAAATAATTGTCTTGTGTCTGAATTCAGTATGTGCAAAGCTGCCCAAAGATCACAGGTTCCAAGCTGTTTGCAAATAAGGATTAACCATTTTTTCCTTAGTCTAAGATATGCAGGCCAGCCAAAAAAGAGCATGGCTAATTGATTCGATCAGAGCAGAACAACAAGGGCAGCCTTTGATCTGGGCAGCGTTACCTAACCAAGAATTCATGACTGAAATCAGGGATATAGAGCTGTTCCTGAATTGTGTATAAAGCTTTCTGTCAGCTGGCACCTGGATAAGATTAAAGTATCCTTCCAGGGTACATGTTAGTTTACAGTCCGTACATTCCTCAGTTAGTCTGCCCTGTCTGCTACCCCTGATTTTGTTCTGCCCTACCCAGTTCCAGTGCATTGCTTTGATTTATTTCTTAGAGGGCAGTTCTGGGCAATCAATGCTGCTCCCCTTTACCCCAATGTTGATGAGGAGGTTTCTGATATTTCTGATCCAGCCTATTTTTTTTGATGTGTCTAATGAGCAAACCTCTTAAAAAGCAGGTGCGTACTGGGACAATTCTGGGGTGGATACTAACCTCTGCCAAAATAAGAGCAGGAAAAGCTTCATTAAATCTTTAACAGAATTGTTGCCCACATCCAGTTTAAGAGGGCAGAGTGGTGTACTTAATGGAAGAGACACTAGGTTCCTAAGGAACGTATTCTCAATCACTGTTAGCTCGTTCAATTTTTCAAAGCCCCATAGCTTAGCCCAATAAAGGGCACTACTTACTGCCTCGCTATTGTATATCTCTAGAGCTGGTGCAACCGGTTTAGTATAGGAGCAACATTGTTCCATCCTTTGGGCCTCTATTACCTGTGTGAACTTAAAGTAGGCCTTGTTTAGATGTTGTTTCTAGGCCAAGCCTTCAGACAGTTTGATGCCCAGGTATTCAATGCAACTTACTCTCTCTAAGGGGATGTTATTTAGAGATAAGTTCTCTTTGAATGATTTGTGTGGGTTCAGCATCATCAGTTTCATTTTGGAGGTATCTATTTCGAGGCCACTCTCATCACAAAATATCTTAAATCGGTTTAATAGAGTTTGGAGCTCCACTGGTGTTTTGGAGACGAGGAGAGTGGTGTCTGCGAAGAGAAAGGCGGCAATTTTCTCTTTCCCTAAGGGAGGCACATCCGCAGGTATTTTACGGCTAGAAAGGCAACCACTTGGTTGATGTATAGAGAAAATAATGTTGGGGCCAAAACACAGCCCTGTCGAACACCCCGGCTAATTTTCACAGGATCCGTGACTTGGCCCTGGCCTCCCCAACTCACCCTAGTAGAATTGTCTGCATGGAGGGGTTTTATGGGGCATTCCCATCTCTTTCAGCACCAACCAAAGCTTGTTCCTGGGTACAAGGTCAAACGCTGACTTCAGGTCTATAAACGCTACATATACGCCCCCCTTGCCCAATATCACCACCTTCTAGGTGAGGAGAAAGAAATGGAAGACCTGGTCAATTGTTCAAGTTTTTTGGCAAAACCTGCATGTAATGGGGATAACATATGGTTGTCGGCCATCCAATCCTATCCTTACTAGTTGGGAATTGGCAAAATACTTTTTGGATACAATCAATCAATCTAATGGGCCGGTAGTTTGACCCGATGCTCCTGTCACCCTTTTTGAAGATGGGGATCACTTGGCTCCCTTCCAAGATTAGGTAATTGGGTCCCCCCCGGCGATGTCAGTGCCATTATCTATGTTGTCCAGTTATCCTTATCAGAGCGAAAAAACACTTGGGGTCATTTTTGAATAAATCCTGGAGTCACTCATTCAGGCCTGCTGCACACTCGGTGTGATTTGGTGATACATTTCCGAATATCGGCACTGGTATAGTCTATTAGGTGTTTGGTTGATTGATTAAAGTCTGTTAGATGATTCGTGATACGGTTATGCATAGTTGAATTCTGAATTATTTGAGCGATTGCTGCTTATTGCTGCAGCTATAATTTTGTTTTGGGCGACTTCAAATAAAGTGTTAGGGCTCTCATCCTGACTGTCCATAGGAATTATTGCAGTGTTTGGGCTGCATGAGTGGACCCCAGATGTCGATAAGTGGGTTGTTAAGTAGGTCACCCATGCCAGTCCACTAATATTTACTTTGTCGGATTTCCGCAGCCCATGCTCTTTATTATTAATCATTTGCCAGATGTTTGCTGCGTCTTTGCTCTTACTGGCCCAAATGAGCTTTGCCCAATAATTACTGTGATTTGCTTTTTTAAAAGCCCAGACTTCCTTTTTAGGTCAAGCCTCATTCGACCTGATATATGTTACATTGACATTTGGCACATTTCTTTTAAAAATGACTGCTTGTTATTGGTGCATTTGTTTAGATGCCCATCTTTTGTGTGCTTAGCTCCCTCCCTGGAGATTTCACTCACAGAACATTTTGTTTGGCCATCAAGATGTAACAGCATGTGATGGCCCCTCCTCCCTCCTCCTGTATGGACATTGCATTGTTTCTCCTGGTTGTCCCTCCATTACTTCTGTGGGAGTCATGTCACGTCACAGAACATACTTGCTTCCCATTGGGCATCCCCTACGTCACATGACGTCGAAAACCTATGTGCGCTGTTGTTCTTCGATGTGCACTGCCCCAGTCTCTCATGTGGGTTAATATCCTCATTTCTTGGAATTCCGATTTGGCACCAACTCCATTTGTGCCTGAATCCAGACAGCTGTTTACCTCAGAGCTTGTTTAAAGGAAAGATTTCGAAAACACTTTAACACTGGTCCCTTCATTTTAATATGTAATAGGGTAAGATCATGAAAAATCAACAACGAGGCATGATTCTGCTGTACGTATTTGCAGCAAATATCAACTGTTCAATATTGAGTATCCCCCTCCGCAAGTAATTGAGGTGCCCGCTTTATTGTCAGCAATAAACCCGAGACTCAAATGCTTTTCAAAATTCATTTCGCTAGATATGTTCTGTTTATAAATTACATGTTACAAGGGTGAACTGGGGAAGACCTGTAAGGCAGGCTGCTAAGGCACACAGCTGCTCGGTGGCATATACAACAGACACTCAAAATCCGGGCACAGGCATACTCTTAGCTCCCAAAGAGAAAAAAATTCTTCTCTAATCGAGGAACTAAGGTGCAATAATGATGCAAACTGGAAGCACGACCCCGCTCTATTACCAGCAGCACCGCCATCGAGTACTGAATCATATGGGTGCAAATAAGAACACTACCTCAGAAGCAGACTTAAACCAGCATTTTATTTTTCATATCATGTTCTTTCTTTTTACTATTCCTTTCTAGTTTGTAAATAATTGTTTATCAGAACAGTCTACAGCTGTTCCTACATGACCGAGGACTGCCAACAAGAATCCATGGCAAAAGACTATAGGCCATATGTATGAAAAACGCTTTTTGCGATTCTCAAAGTGCGATTTTTAGGGAATCGCAATTAGAGAATCGCAAAATGCAATGTATGTAGGATTTGCTTAATATTTTGCGAATCCTACATATTCCTTATTTGCGAATTGCAAATTGAGATTCACACATAAGGAATACCTTCCCATTCATTCCTATAGGCTAGAAGGCCCATAGGAATAAATGGGAAGACATTCTCAATTTACGATTCCCAATTAGAGAATCGCAAATTGAGAATGCAATTTCAAGGTTGCAAGGGTGTCAATAGGACACCCTGTTGCACCCCTGAAATAAGCATGTGTGTACATGTGGCGCACATACTTGGCCTAAAGGCATGTATGTGCGCCACATGGCACTTTGAAAAATGCAAAAAAGTGCTTTTTTCAAAGAAATCGCAAATTACCACCAACATGAAGTTGGTGGTAATTTGCGATTCCTTAAGGCAAAATCGCACAACTTGGGTGCTTCCTGCATTGCATTTAAGGAATCGCAATTTGGGATTCCTTAAATGCATTCGCAAAATAGGGAATCGCATATTTTGCGATTCCTTATTTTGCGGGTTTTTGTGTGCTACATTGCACAGTGCCTAAATTGCGATTGCAAACGCTGATATTCTGCAAATCTTAAAGGCCTATATTGGGAATGGGGGGATTTACGAGAGAACCGTAATCCCAATGTGGGCAAACTAACCCCAGAATTCTATTCTCACAAGCAAATCAGACACTTTGAGCCCTTCCTTGACACCATTAAAGTATTAAGAGATAGAATACTTTATATCCACTTTAGGCTTGGAACTCTTCCAGTTCGCGAGGTGACTACAAAGTGGGGCCCAAGTAAGGAGAAAAACTGCCCATGCTGCAAGGCTCCGATTGAAAGTACTGCCCATTTAATGTTTGCTTGCCCGGCGTATAAACTATCGCGGGCTAAATGGCTGAAACCGTTATGTCGTCAACTGGGCATACAAGACCACTACACAGCATTACGCATTCTTTGGTCCAATCCCAGACCGCTCTATGCATGCTGTGTAGCAAAAGTTTTGGGACAAGCCTGGCTCACAAGGTGTAAGGTGCTCACAAGAAGGACATAGCCTCTATTGAAAGCAGATTAGCTGGGACATTAAAGCCCTATTACACAACTTGCTGGATCGACTATGCACAAGCACTTTAATGGCTAAAACTTTCATTGTTAGCCAAGGAAAATCGAAAGGCCCCCTGAATTCTCTTTTTATAACTCATTGCAAAAACTAAGAATTACATTATTTTATCTGAGTTATTTATGCTGATATGCACTAAATAACTCGAATTGAACTGTGTAAATATCAATTGCTTTCCTGTTTTAAAGTTTCAACATTTTTTTTTTTTAAAACCTTTATTTAACACAAGAAATATGTACAAACATGGGCCTACAACCACAGGGGCCAGCCGCTAGTGTAAAAAAAGGATTACCAATGACACAAATTACATATCAAGTTCAATAATTAAGACATGGGCAGGTCATACATGAACAAGGTACGAACGTCCCCAATACCCATCAGATCAACAAGAAGGTTTCGTTTTCTGTTTGTTAAAACAAAATAAACAAAATGAAACAAAAACAAGGCAAAGATTCCACTATCGCAAGCATGTGCCCTCGCATGCGGGGTACAGTAACAGTGACGCAATGTACTATACCCCAACTCACGTCGAGGAAATCGTGGGGGGGGGCAGGAAGAAGGCCAACTACCATTCGTATAGTTCAGTAAGAACCGGGAACATCACAGCTAGGGGGACAATGGTATGTCTAAGGTGACCTCCAAGGGGGGGGTGCAGATGTCCCTGCGATAGGAGTTCCACGGGCCCCACATCCTGCTCCATGCCTTAGGTTTGCCTCTAGCCACATACACCGTCTTCTCTCTGAACATACACCAGTCCATATTTTCCTTCCATTTCGACACCGTGGGCGGCCTATGGGAGCCCCACAACTGTGCAATGTCCCTCTTGGCAATCATGTTGCCCAGAGTAACCCAGCGCTCTTGTTCCACCCTGCAATCAGTCGGCTCCCATACATTCAACACACATCGCCGAGCCTCGGGATACAACGCCACCCCCGTCACCTCCTCCATTACTGCATGCACCGCAGCCCAGAAACGCGCCACCATCGGGCACTCCCAGAGAATGTGAAGAAAAGTACCAAGAAGACCACAGCCACGCCTACACAAACCATCAACGGAATACCCCATATAGAGCAATCGAGGGCCAGTAACATAGACCCTGTGTAGTATCTTCAACTGTACAAATCGAAGGCGAGCCGGTATGGCCACCTCCCTCAGTGAAGCTATAGCGGTGGTCCAATCCTCGTCATCTAGTTCCAGACCATCGGCGATCCAGACCTCTCTCTGATGCGTGAGGAGGTCCGCACGAGTGTTAATCAATTTTTTATAAATCAGGGAGATGGTACTATCAGGGAGATAACCATCGAGTATGCAGTCCTCCAACGGAGAGGATTCAGGGATAGCCCCCGGAGTCGGGAAAGCCGAGCGCAATGCATGGCGAATCTGCGCATAACGAAAGAATTCCCTGTCATGCAGCTGGTACTCCACCTTAAGCTCTTCAAACGTCTTAAAAGCACCCCTCGCCCAAAGATCACTCACCCGAGAAATGCCAATCATATCCCAATTCACAAAACCCTTCGTCCTCCACAGGCCGCCCAGCCTATCTGAAGCATATAGTGGAGTCGCGCGAGACAGACGGCCCTTCCAGCCAGTAGCGGCAGTGGCACAGTGCCAGGCACGTACAGCTGAGTTCATGGGACCCGTCAACTTGACACCGCCAGACGTGGAATAAAGCGCTCTTTTGTAATCTCCGCCTGGCAACAGTAGTTTATCCATCTCGTAGGCAGGATTCACAGCCGGGCCGTACATCCCACGATTCACCGCCACCAGCTGGGACGCCCAGTAGTACCTCCGGATGTCCGGGAGAGCTATGCCCCCGTCATACCACGGGAGGGTCAATTTAGCGAGAGCAATCCGCGATCTTCCACCCCAGATCAGCTGTCTCTGTAAACTCTCTACCTCACTAAAATACCGCGCAGGCACCACATCCAACGTATTCTGTAAGGCATACAAGAAACGCGGAAGAGACATCATCTTGAATAAAGCCGCCCGGCCGAGTGGCGAAAGTGGAAGCTTCCGCCAGCGAGCAACATCGGCCTTCAGCCGTTGGAGCGGGGGCAATAGATTCCGGGCATAACGAACCGCGGGGTTCAAGGACATATAGACGCCCAAATATTTTAATCCGGAATGCGATATCGGGATTGGACACCCGCGGGGGAGAAGAGGGGGATCGCCAACAAGCACATAAACGCAGGATTTCAACCAGTTAATAATGAGCCCAGAATTGCGACCGAAGGAGTTTAACACATCAAACAATACAATCAAGGATCTCCGCGGGGATGTAAGATAGAGCAGAATGTCGTCTGCGTAGAGTGACACGCGATCCTCAAAGGTCGGTGTCCATTGAATACCTTTCAAAGAGGGTTCCCACCGCAACCATGCTGCAAGGGGTTCCAACGCGAGAGCAAAAAGAAGTGGGGACAAGGGGCAGCCCTGTCGTGTGCCTCTACCAAGCACAAAGGAGTGAGACACTCTACCGTTCACCACCACCTGCGCCAGCAGATGCTCATATAGCAACTTCACCCATCCGATGAATCCAGGCCCGAAACCAAACTTAGCCAGCGCCGCCCAGAGATAAGACCATTCCAGCATGTCAAACGCCATTGTGGCGTCCAAAGACGCCAAAATGGTAGGCTCCTGTAAAGAATCCACTCTCGCTAAAACTCCATGGAGGCCCCGCAAGTTCAGAGCGTTGTTACGATGTGGAATGAAACCAGACTGATCCGGATGAACCAGGTCTCCGATAACTTTAATCAGGCGGTTAGCCAACACCTTGGCGAGAATCTTTGGTTCAGCGTTCAGAAGCGATATAGGTCTATATGACGCACAGCGATCGCGTGGTTTTCCCTCTTTATGAATCACCACAATAGTGGCAAGGCGTTGGTCACGGGGAAGGGAGCCGACATCACGGGACGCAATAAACATCTCCCGGAGATACGGCGCCAACTTATCAGGCCGAAGCTTATAAAGTTCAATCGGAAGGCCATTAGGACCAAGAGCCTTACCGGAGCGAACAGAGCGAATCGCCAAAGCTATCTCATCACTTGTCAATGCGGCATCCATCAAACCCCTATCCTCGTCAGAGAGACACGGCAACGTGATATCTCGCAGCAGTAGGTGAGAGTTCTCTTCAGGTCTATCAGAGACCCGAGAGTACACCTCATGAAGGTGCTCCGCAAAACAATTCACAATCTCCGCAGGTTCCGTCACACTCACACCATCGGCACGCACAATCACCGGAACCACTCGGTTAGCAGTCTCCCTTCTGTCCAGCCACGCAATCAACTTTCCGGCCTTGTCGCCAACATCATATAGGCGTCCCTGTTGTTCGCGGCTCATGTGTTTAGCAGCATCTGTAACCAGCGCCCTATAGTCCGACTGCTTAAGGCGGAGGGTATGGAGCTTGTCACGCGTGACACCCCGTCCCAGATCCTCCTCCAACTCCGCTATGTCAGACTCAAGGCGCACCACCTCCTCATTTTTACGTTTCTTGGCTAAAGAAATCAAAGAGAGGGCCTGCCCACGTATGACCGTATTGAAGGCTTCCCATAAGGTTACAGCCGAAGTGACCGACCCCTGATTTTCTGTAAAATAATGGTCCAGTGACTTAACCAAAAGAGCACGAGTTTTTGGGTTTCGCAAATACCAGGGGTTAATTGGCGCCACCCTCCCCGCCGCCCCCAAGGCAACCTCCAGGTGTAAGAACAGTGGGGAGTGATCTGAAATGCCTCGGGCAAGGTGTGTAACTTCCCTAATCATCTGAGCTTGGGCAGCCGGCATCAGCACATAATCCAGTCTAGATAAAGAGCCGTGGGCACCAGAGTGAAACGTATATTGGGTTAGTCCCAGGTGCAGCAACCTCCAACAGTCCATAAGCCCCATAGTGCTGAGAAAGCCACCCAACCAAGAATGCGCCCCGGGGAGGTCCCTGGGTGGATACCGATCCTCTCTCCCCGACACCACAGAATTGAAATCTCCACCCACAAGCAGGAGGCCCTCCGGGAGTCCAAGTAACAACCGCCCCAAATCGGCAAAGGTGGTAGTTTGCAGCCCAGGGGGGACATAGACAGAGACCAGCAATAAGACCTTCCCCTCCCACCGGCCCACCAACGCAACATAGCGTCCCCGCTTGTCGTGTATGACGTCATCAACTTCTAGTGGGAGAGAAGCTCGAACCAGAATCCCCACTCCCCTAGAGCCAGAAGTGAAACCAGAGTGAGCGACCAAACGGTAGCCCCTCCTATTCATGGCTTGGCAGGACTGTCCTATTGAATGCGTTTCCTGCAGTAACACTACATCGGGCGAAAGACGCTTTAAGTACTGCAGCACCACCCCCCGCTTCAATCGATCCCCTAACCCGTTGACGTTCCACGTCAACACACGTAATCCCCTACCCCCCATCCCCGATGCAAAGATTCCCCCAGCTACAGCGAGAACACGAAACAGAAAACCAATTGCCTTGTATTAAACTGAAACAACCCCCATCCCACAACTCTATCCCCGCCCACCCAACTCCCGTCACACACCCCCCCACCCTGCACCCCTGCACAAGACCCATCAGCCCCCCCAACTTGCAGTGTGCCTGTCGCCCCAACATCAAACCTACTCTATGAAAAGAAAAACCCCCTAGGAGGAAGAGTCTCACCAATTACCCCGCAGCCCCCAAATTTATGAAGGAGAGAGAACACAATACAATAACATCAAACCAAAGTCTGAGGTGAACATGATCCCGTCCAGGAATCAGCACTTGAGCGCTCACAGTCGTCCTTCTGGTCCGCTACCCTCGTCCGCGGTCCGCTCCTCATTATTACGGCGACGTTGCAGAGTGTCCAGCCAGTCCCCAGCCGCCTCGGGCCGATCGAAAAAATAGGTCCGTTCTGCTAATTCAACTTGGCCGGGAAGAGCATAGAATACTTTAGGCCCATGTCCCTCAATCGCCGCTTAACAGACAAAAAGCTCATTCTTTGCTTTTGGACCGATTGTGCGAAGTCTGGATAAAAGCTAATATCCACATTCTCGTACTTCGTCGGGCCATTCACACGGGAGGTCTGCAGAATTGCGTCCCGGTCCCTAAAGTTAAAGATCCTGGCAATGATAGGTCGCGATGGAGCCCCCGGCTTCGGTTTACCTCCCGGAACTCTGTGGGCCCGTTCAACCATAAAATATTTACTCAGTCCTTTCGGCGCAAGTTTATTCAAAATCAGGTCTTCCACAAATAAAGCGGTCGATTCCTCCTCCGATTGCTCCGGCACACCGATGATGCATACGTTGTTCCGTCAGGCCCTACTTTCAAAATCCTCTAGTCTCTTAACAAAGAGATCGTTGGAGGTACGCAGGTTGTGGACCTCGGTCTGGAGGCTAGACACATCAGTAGTCAGGCTTGAATTCATGAGATCCAGCGATTTGACCTTCTCATTGGTTTTCGACAAGTCCGCTCTAATCAGGTTGACATCGATCAACACAGTGTCCAGTTTGTGGGCCAAGGAATCAAATTGTTGGCCGACAGCAGCTTTCATGGCATCAATGACACCCATGACGTCCTGTAATGTCAATTCCGTCGAGGAAGACGAGCCTTCCTTGGTCCCTTCTGGGGGTCCACTCGATAAACCGGGGGATCGTTCTGTTGTGCGTAGCGATCCATGTTGTTAGTTTGAACATAGCCGCCTCTCCGGGTCGCTCTAGACTTTTGCATGTCATTGTCTGACCGGCATGTCATTACTCAGCGGGACCGCAAAATCCAGCGCAGGCTGTGAGGCGCTGGGATCTCCTTGGGGAGGCCGCACCAGGCAGTGGTTGGCAGTCCCCTCAGGCCAGCGATCGCCGTCCAGTCCAGTTACAGTCCCTCTGCGCACATCCGCTATCGGACTCGCGGAGGAGAATCGAGACCGAAAGTGAAACTAAAGTGGCGAGCCAGCTCAAAGATCCAGGCCCGTTGTTGTTCAACTGCAACTCGGGAACAATGCCAACTTGAGTTCGGGGCGGCGTCACGGTGTGGGCCTCAATCTTGGAAGCCACATAGGCACAATTCCCGAAGTCCGATCGAAATTCCGAGAACGGGAGCCACCTCAGCATCAGTTCGCCCGTGTTGCCCCTTCAAGATAACAGGATAGTGGTCAGGATAGACGTGGGAGGCTGCGAGGGTCTCGGGAGCTCTGTGCCTACGCGTCCATCTTGGTTGCGCGCTAGGCTCCTCCCTCAGTTTCAACTTTTTTAATTATTTGGATATGACATCTGCACTATCATATTATGAGTTTAATTGATTATTGTGTTGCAGTAACATCTACACAAACCAACGATGCTGTAAATCTCTACTCTGTCATATTTCTGCTCTTGGCTTTTAACGAATAGCAATATGTTTCACTGTAATCATTGCTTTGATGACATTTCTGTCGAAATAAAGCTTATATGATGATGATGATGAATAGTAATTCATAAATTCATTCATTATTTCTTTATGAGATAAAGCCATTTGACTACTAGGTGTTTGACTAGCATTAATTATATGTTTATCTTTCTTAATACATAGATAATTGGCCAAATATCTTCCATATCTGTTAGCATTAAAACAAAATCTAGCTTTGTTATTGGAAATCTGTATACCCACTATTTTACAGAGAATTGAGTTCAGTTCATAACGAAGGTTTTGCAATTGTAATATATATTTGATATGAGTAAAAGTGATAAATAGACATTCGTATTTAGCTATTTGCTTATCTAATTCTTCATTTCTTAAATTAAATGATTTATTATCATGTGCCATAATAGATATCATCTCTCCTCTAACATGTGCCTTATATACATCCTAATGAGTGACAGCTGATGTTGAACCATCCGGATTAAATGAAAAATAGTCATGAATTGTCGACAAAATTCTTGGCCTGTTTTCTTCATTAAGGAGAACATTCTAATTCATGCGCCATCTACCTTGAGATGGTTGAGAAGAGGTAGTACATAAACTGCATGAGATTAGCACATGATCAGAACTATCGATATTCTGAATAATAGGATTAAAAACAGAATGTATTAAATTACAGGATATTAATAAATAATCAATTCAAGAATAAGAATTATGAGGATTGGAAAAGAAAGGAAATTGTTTGTCTGTTGGATGATGCAGACGCCAAACATCTATCCATTTAGCGGTTCTAAAAAAGATTTTAGAGTGAAAAAAGCTTTTGGAGGACGATATTTGGTTTGGAAAATTTTATCTAACAAGGGGTCACATATAAGATTAAAGTCTCTTCCAATATTAAGTGGTATATTACCCAATTTTAGTACTTCAGAAGTAAAAAGAGACCAAAACGCAAGGTCATCATTGGTGGGACCGTACACATTAATTTGGTACAAAATTGTATTGTCAATTTCAACGTTAGCAATGAGAAAACGCCCTTTAGAATCAGAGCATTTGTGGAAAATTTGAAGATGTAATTTTTTTTGCAAAGAGGATAGCAACTCCATTTTACCTAACATGCACAGGAGAAGGAATAATAGTGCCTACCGATTTTTTGTTTATATAAGATAAAAAAAGTATCATCTATATAGGTCTCCTAAAATAAACAAATATCAGCCTCATGTCTAGCTAAGTAATCTAAATCCTTAGTACGTTTAACAGGGTGTAGAAAACCTTTAACATTAAAAGAAACAATTTTAATATCTAAGATTAGACATCGTCATAAAATAAGAAAGAGAAAGGAAATTAAATTAAATGAAAGAGCCAGATAGTCTGAAAGAAGAAGAAGAAGTAGCTCTAACAGTGTAAAAAAGAGAAAAAGGAAGACGCAGACAAACACAAACAACATAATGATACATAAATAGTACTTTGGATCGCTCACACGCATGACATGAATGACCTGACTCTACATGCCACATAAAGAACTCTACTACATAGGATAATTATGAGAAACTTAAAACAAATCTTCAAGTAACAGAGTCATTTGTCTCCATGGAAAGCTGTGACTGTTGATCTAAGAAGAGTTGAAGATTTTCTAGATGCTGAAAGGACTCCAAAAAAACCATCTTTCCAAAATCGCATAGTTGATGGGTCGAACAGTCCATATTTAAAATCAGAGTTTCTCAATCTTGGTCGAAGATCAGCAAACTCTTTGCGTATGTTGACAGTTTATTTGGCAAAGACTTGATGAATTACCTTTGTATTCCCATTAACCATCAAGGATGGAATATCTCTTTCCGTCTTCCATATCAGCACTGGATGAGGATGACATAAAACTTTAAATATCATTTGATGTGGCTTTTTTTTAGTTAGGACAGTGATAAGAAGGAATTCTGTGCACCTTATCAATCTCAAATTTTTCTGAAAATGTTATGCGTAAAAGACCAGGTAAAAGATTTTCCAAGTACAACCTACAGTAATTACCTTCCACATCTTCCGGTAAATCATGTATATGCAAGTTGTACAGATGATTACGATTTTCTAAGTCAAGTTAGAATTTACTCATTGGTACTATTTTTGCTGCCATAGGTATGACGCAGTCAATTTTTGTTTTATTACCTTGAATTTTTATTACATTGTCTGATACTTAAATAGAGAGGCTAGCCATATCTTTATGTATATTTTTGATGTCTGACGCAATAGAATCAGTATTAGAGCAAACAGCTTGTATTTCCTCAAGTAATGTGGATAATGACAGTTCATTAGCTTCTACTAATTTAGATATAACAGGTGGAGAAGTATTTTGCTTACGTTTGTGTGCATAGCATGGATACTTTTGGCTTCTATATTAAAAATTAGGTATTAATATAAAGGCAAGGGGTAAGAATAAACAAAAAAATTATTCAGCCAGAAAATGAAATCATTGGTATTGAGCTGTCAGCATCTAAAACCAGCTGTGGGGGTGATGAAGGCCTCAGCCGCACCTTTTCCTCAAAGCGACTCCACTTTCCTGACAGGAAACTCGGCTACACCTGCAGGCAGACACTGGTGAAAGGCTGAAGAAGGAAAGCTTCCTTAAATTGGTGAACCAAGGAGCAGCAAACATAGCCCTCCGAAGCGACAGCAGTATGTAAATACCACGAGTTGGTACACACAGTAAGATTAGCCCATTATTGTTTTAAAATTCGGCAATTATGGGCAATCACTACCGGGAGACAGCCATCTTGATTTACGTGGTTGTGCAACCTCCCCACGCGTTCTTTTATCAGGTTTTATAACATATTAGGTCTTATGAGCTAAACTGCTTCAGGAAACTTGTGTCTTTTTAAAAGAAAGACCTTGTTGTCTTGGCTTATTACTGGCAATCAATAGAATACTGAATAATGATGATGGATTGGTAAAGAGTTAAAAGCGCTAGAGATAGCGGAAACCCTTGGTGATAAAAGAAGAGTCAGCTATAAAAGGGTCTAACTTAAAATCATTGAAACATATCAGCTAGAAAGGATAACAAAGGTGGACGTTTTGGCATAGACCGTGTGAGGTACAGAAAAGATTTTGTTTTCCTTTGAACTACACACTTAGAGCAAATATAAAGTGTCTTCTCTTTTAGACCTTGCTTTCATATTCAGGAAAGAAGACACAATTACATTTTCACTGCAGAGGTTGTGTGCATGCATGTTTTTATCAAGCGATATTTGAATGCCTGGTGGTAATAGTGCATCTCTTCACTCTGTATATGCAACATTGAAACACAATTTGTTTCTAATTAATTATGCCAATCATAAACTGCTCTTGATTGTTTATGTTGTATTTAAGCTCATTGACACATTCTTAGGAATCACACATTTTATGGCAGCTGATTATGAACTTACATGTCCTAAGAACGCTGAAATTATAGAGCTTTTCCCACTTCCAACGTTTCCACAAATCCCCAATAGCTTTCCCTGCAACAGAAACATTTTGACAAATGTTACATTATTATCTAGACTATAAGAATTTGCAGTAAGTAAATGTTACATTTCTTTAGAATGTAAAAACAAAATGCAATGTGTTCGACAGCGTCAATTATGAATTAACATCCCTCCAGTTGAAGAACTGGATGATGGACATAAATTAAATAATCAATAAGATGATTTTGAGTATTTTGAGTATTTTGATGTTGTACACGCTATATAGAAAAGCAGTTTGAAAGTAATTACCTCCTCCCCGGTCCTCCTTTTCTCAGTCCTTACTGGTGGAGTCGCCTCCGATTTCCCGATCACTCAAAAGAAAAACACACTACAACAATACCTTCCTGCTTTATACTACAATGGTGGGTTGGGCCTTTAGCACTTCCCGATTCCTTTTGTATTATCACAGCAAGGGAACAGCCACACAAAATGAAACATACCGCCACTTCGAACCAAAGCTCTTATGGCACCAAGCAAACAAAGAAAGTCATCACAACCCCCACCACAAACCGCCAGTAAATTGAAACTCCAAAACATAAGAAAGATTTACTGTGGTAAAAAGAAATTACAACTCTGCTTGTTCCTGAAAGCTGGAAAGTTGGTGATCTTAGCACTGCAAACCTATCACTGATGCCATTTATGGAAAAATATACACTTTCTTGCATCATATATTTTCCTGTTTTCAAAAAAACAAAATGTACCTGTATTTTGGCTTTGTTTTCCCTGTTCTCGCCTGGAAAATCCACCAACCTTGAGTACCTTTAGCATTCCCAGGATTTGGGGAAAAATAATGCAAATTTGGCATGATACCTTTGCTTATGAGCGAAGAACCCCACACATCAAAATAATGACTTAGCCCTGCAGGTCCCAAAGCCTCATCAGCAAAGGGGTTCGTTAACCTGTGTTATTCTTACAGTTCTCTTTTCTTAAAAGGTGAAGAATGATGAAGCCAGCCTCATTCCTCACTAAGGACGTAACTGTATATAATGCAAGACCTTAACCTGCATATAAGCCAGTTTTCTTTCTCTCAGTCCTCTATGTTTCATTCTCAGAATCCGTTTTTTAGGCTTTAGCTTCCAAGGTTACTTTTTGTAAGATGTTTTGATAAAGTTGGGATGGATTCTAATTTTTTGATGGGTTTTTCCTTTTGCACCCCTATTCTTTATGCCTTTGGAATGCTTGCATGAGTGTCCTTCCTTGATCTGTTGGGAGTTGTTGCAGTGTCTGGTGCTAGTCCACCTGCAGATAAGAGTTTGTTATGTCAACACTTATATAGGTCTCTGAAATGTGTCGTGGTCTCAACGTCATTACTTCAGTTGCAAGAGAAAGGAAAGTATGCATACTCAAGAGATCTTATTGAAAATGTTACTCAGCAACAAATAAACTTGTGTCTTCCATCGAAGCACAGTAACACAATGTATTAACCCTGTACCTTCTAACTCTGTGAGTAAAGTTGATTTTGTAAAACCATACTGGTTGCACTCATCATAAAAGAAACTTGTATGTGCACACTTTTTCTAATACAAAAGTGCCCCTCGTGCTGTTCTACATAGCATAGTTATGATTTAGAACTATATTTTCATTTTTGGCTTACTCTAGGTTCACACCATGAGCCTCTAAAAGCAACTATTGCCATTAAGAAACAAACACTAAGTACTCAAGATGATATTACATTTCGATTATCAAGCTATGTTTTGCTAGGGTCCACTTATTGATGCAATATATGAGAATATAGAAATATAAGTAAAATGTTTGGTATTTGTTTATACTTTGGGGACAGAACAGAGTCTGTGGTGTAACAGAGACCTGCATGAAATTACAGCAAAATATTCTTATGACAAAGAAGGAAACATTATTTCAGTCATCTTTAACATACATTTAAATATGACTGGATTTTCGTTATGCTGCAAGCAAAATTCCTTCCCCAGTCGATCAACGGTGGATATTAACAGTGTCTGAACAGAAGGGTCACTTCAAATAATACCAGCTTAATTCCTGAATATAGCAATCAACAACTGAAAGTTGACCAGTAAATCTTTGGAAAGTTCATGCCACTGCACTGAAGCAGGTGTGGTTGTTGTTGTATATTAACTTTTGATCCATTTGGCTTGGCACCAATTTGTTTTGGTTGAAGTTTGTGAACTATGCAGTAGTCAGTAATTTATGCGTCAAATACAGCAAAATGCGTTCTTGTGCCAATTTTTGACATGGGACACCTTTTTCCGGTAAAAATGTAGCAAGAAAAGCAGAGGGGCAGGAGCAATAGCTGTTCACTCTTTGACCTTTTGTTTGATTCACGTGTACTTGCGGCAATTTTTTGACATGGATGACACATCTTTATGCAATGCGGCGCAGTGCTATAATTTTGGGAATTTTGCGCAGCAGGCATAATGAAAAATGTATGAAATTACGCGAATAACACTGGCACAATTTTAAATTTAGCCTGGGCTTGGTAACCAGACTGATAGCATTAGACCCAGACAACGTTCACCCAATTTCTCTTTTGCTGTTGACCTGGCACAGTTCTGAAGTGTTCCGCCTCTTCTTAATTCTGTCAGTTTTTGTAATGAATTGGAATGCACGAATGAGTTTCAGTTCATTTGATATCTCACTTTGGGAACAAAGCCTATTCTTTAGTCTTTAGTAGATACTTTCAATGTTGACAGTGCCACTGTCTTAGTCGTCCTAAATCTATCATATGTTAGTCAGCAATATACTAAACTTCGTTCAGGAAGGTTTCAGACTGTGTCAAAGAAATGAGCTGTTTGTCACCTCACCATGCTTAATATATACAACAATGCCACACTATAGGGTCCATGAGGATGAAGGCACCCTAGCGGTGCTGGGACCGTCCGCCAGTGATGCGGCGGTCCCGCACCGCCAATTAGGATGGAACCGCCACTGTGGTGGTCGCATCCCGCATATACAACATTGTGGCGGGTGGTGCTGTGAGCAGCACCTGCCACAATGTTGTAAATGCATGTTGTGCATTGGCATGCACAACGTGACAGGCACCGCGCGGTGCCTGCCACCTCATGTATGCCAATGTAGGGGGGTACCATGGGTACCCCTCCAAGTGCAGCCCCCCACCTCCCCACTCCCCTGGGGGCCCACAACGGGCCCTCAAAGTGATTCTCACATGCCTTTCCATGGCAGAGTCTCCGCCATGGAAAGGCACAAAACTGCCATCATCATAATATGGATGGCGGTGCCTGCAAGGCACAGCCACCATATTGTGGGCCTTTTCCACCCAGTAGGCAATTGTGACGATTGCCTACCGGCGGAAAAGCATCAGACGGTCTTCCCCTCCGCTGCGGTACCCCCTGCCATGCTAATGTGGCTGGGGGTAACTGGTCGTCCGGCAGGGTGTTTTGGCGGGCAGATCGTCACCGCCGATCGGGCGGTGGCGAACCGCCCGCCATGCTAATGACTCCCTATATATTTAAAGCTTGCATTCTCAAAATGTCTTAAGTCCTAAAAGCTATTGCCCTATGTAGGTAAAGCTACATTTTTCATTAGATAGTCCTAGGTCTGATTAAAATATTACATTTCGCAGCTCCACCTTTAGAATGCCAGCAAAGTCCTTTAAAGTTATTGATTACTTAGTTTTCAAAATCTATTGGAATGGTGAAATAAGATTTTTGATAACTTGAGCAGAAAAAAAACTTTGCAAAAATGTACCATGTCTGGTTTAAACCCAGTTACGACACTCATCATACCTCCAGAGCTGGAATATGCATGCTTGGCTGGAAGAGTTATCAATCCAGACTCAGAGGGCTTTGAGCCCTGGAAGAATGGGGTGTCAACTGATGACCTCTTATCAGTGATTATCTTTCTGGGAATGGATAGGAGAACAAACAGCCATTGCACTACCTCTTGGTTTTAGAGTAAGGCAAAGAGGCAGTGCTGCAAAAGCAGGTGGGGGATTACAGAAAATGTTAGGATTGGGTTTTTTCCAATCACTGGTTAGAGCACAGGAAAAATCTGGCACTTCAACGATCACCTCCACAGAATATTCCTGGGCCCCAGGAGACTCCACCTGAGAAAGAAGGACTTTGTGGAATACTAGAAGGAGAAGTCCTCCTTGCGGACTCAAGAACTTCTAACTATTAACGTACAGAAAAAAAATGAATTCATATTTTAGAAGTAATAAAACTATTAAAATACAACACAATAAAATTCTCACTTCAATTTAGAAAAGTAGTTGAAAATTGAATAAATAAAATGACTCCAAAGCAATAAGAAGTCAATAAGGACAACTGGAGACCTGAATTTTAGAAAAATTCAAGAAAAATAGTGCCAAAAAGCACTAAGTGCCAATCATAACCTGAGGGCGCGGTGAACCAAGATATTGGCACAATTTATGGGCAACCACAGCAGAGCGCAACCCAACCAGGTTCATCTCGGTCAGACATTTAACCTTGGGATTTAGCCTCTGAAATGGAAGCCGAAATCATCCATCAGGACCAGGTTGAATGTTGCATATGAGGGAGTCTTCTCCAAGTCAGATAGCTGTTAGATGTGGTCCTGCTAAAGCCATTCATTTGGTGGTACGAAGTTCTCACATTATCAGGGTATTTTTGGTTCTGCCCACCCAATTTTGATGCGGGTCGACCTTAAGTTAGGCTACAGCGGTGACTACTCCAATTAGGATGGGCAGACATATAGCTATTTTTTTTTACCATCTATCACCTCCAGTCAAACCCTGGCAGTAAGGGACAGTACAAATCGAGTAATCCCCCTTTCTCAATGGGAGATAGCTCCAATCGCCCCCTGACCCTGCTGGTAGGACGCTCCCCCACCACACAGCTCCGCCTGTGTGTCCCGACGCTGCAGCTGCTTTAGAAGTTGAGGCCCTCCTCCACCCGCAGGCTACCACCTGCGCCTTATCCCTGGTGGCCAGTGGTAGGCCTTAGGTTTGTATCTCTGTCGCTGTCCGTCCTCCATGTATTGCCTGCATTCTTTCTGTGCCTGTTTTGTTTGCCTTCTGTTTCCCTCTCGCTGCTCCTGATTTGTGCCATTTTGCCTTCTGTTTCCCCCTCGGTGCCCCTGATTTGTGCCCCGATTTGTGCCGTTTTGCCTTCTGTTTCCCCCTCGCTGCCCCTGATTTGTGCCCTGATTTGTGCCGTTTTGCCTTCTGTTTCCCCCTCGCTGCCCCTGATTTGTGCGCTGATTGTGCCGTTTTGCCTTCTGTTTCCCCCTTGCTGCCCCTGATTGTGCCTGTTTTTGCCTTCTGTTTCCCCCTCGCTGCCCCTGATTGTGCTCGTTTTTGCTTGCCTTCTGTTCCCCTGGTTGCCCCTTCATTCTGTGCCCTCTTACCTTCTGTGCCCCCTCACTGCCCCTGATTGTGCCCGGTTGCCTTCAGGTGCCCTCGCCGCTCCAGTTCCCACCGCTGCGTCTCCTGCAGCCACCCCCTCACTACCCATTGGCTGCCCCTGCCTCCCGCCTCCCAGCTGCTCCTCCCTCCCACATCCCCATATATGGCAGCCACTGCCCGTCCACGCCTGGACCGCGCCCAGCGCCAGAACCCCTGGTCCCCGCACCCGACACGACGACCACCACTGCTACGATGCCAGCACACTCCAAACTCTCAACCCCAGACTGACCCACACCTGCTTCAAGGCCGCCCCAAAACGCACACACGGTCCCTTCACTTGCCGGAACTGCAGCTACACCAGCCTCAGAGCCGCCGAACAACCCGTCAAGAAAGACCTCAACCACCTCCGATGTATCCTAATGAACTACCGCTCCGCACGCAAACACGCCCTCGAGCTCTGGGACCTGCTCGACACATCATCCCCGGACATCGCCTTCCTGACAGAGACCTGGATGAATGACTCCTCCGCACCCGACATCGCCATAGCCATCCCAGATGGCTACAAGATCACCCGCAGAGACCGCACCAACGGAGTTGGAGGAGGAATTGCCATCATCCACGAACAGCATCAGGGTCTTGACCAGCAACAACGACACTGTCAGCACCGCCGAACACATGCATTTCCAGATCCACACAGACCCAAACTCCACCCTCAGAGGCACCCTCATCTACAGACCCCCCCAGACCCTGACCCCAGTTCAGCGACTCCATCGCCGACTTCATCAGCACGCACGCCCTGACCTCCACCGACTACATCCTCCTCAGAGACCTGAACTTTCAACTGGAGAACAACAACGAAAGCAACTCAACAACCCTGATCGATAACCTCGTCAACCTCGGACTGAGGCAACTCGTCACAACACCTACCCTCTCCGCCAGCCACACGCTTGACCCCATCTTCTCCTCAAGCCCCCACGTTGCCTTTAGCCACACCACCGAACTCCTCTGGACCAACCACCGCTGCATCCACTTCTCCTTCCAGAAACGTACCACACACCACCACACCCAACAGATCCCTCGCCGCTGCTGGAGAAAAATCACCAAAGACCAACTACACGCAAACCTCGCTCTCAGCCCACCCACCGATCCCTCCTACACCGACGACGCTGCCCACAACCTCAGACGCTGGAACAACGACTGTGCCAACACCCTTGCCCCGCTGAAGAAACCCCCCCACAGAGACACCAGCAAGAGGGCCAGCTGGTTCACCCCAGAACTCCTAGCCTCCAAGCGAGCCTGCCGAAAACTAGAGAAGAAAAGGCACAGCGAACAAACTCCAGACGCCACGCAGCCCACAAGGATGCCACTCGCAACCACCATCACCTCATCAGGACTGCCAAGAGGACCTCCTTCAAAGACCACCTCGACAACAGCGCACACAATAGCAAGGAGCTCTTCAACATCGTAAAGGAACTCTCCAACCCCAGCTCCAACACCAACGACATCCCGCCGTTGCAAGCCCTGTGCAACTCCCTTGCCACTTTCTTCCACCGCAAGATAGCAGACATCCACGACAGCTTCATCACCCAGACAGCCCCAACAGACAGCAAGACAACAGACTCTCCGCACTATCGACCACGACTCCCTGCTAGCCTGAACCAGCGTGAGCATCAATGACACCATCAAGACCATGA
Organism: Triturus cristatus; assembly: GCF_964204655.1. NCBI lineage: Eukaryota > Metazoa > Chordata > Amphibia > Caudata > Salamandridae > Triturus > Triturus cristatus. Next base: position 574,188,202 of record NC_140595.1, on the reverse strand, counting down.
GCACAATCCACTCCGGCTCCCCATCAGACACATTCCCATACCACATCTTCAACAAAGCCAGCAGCTCCATCGCACCCCACCTGCGCAACGTCATCAATCTCTCCCTCAAGACCGCGACCTTCCCAGAGAGCTGGAAATCCGACAAGATCAACGCCCCCATCTCAAAAAACCCAAGGCAGACCCTAGAGACCTCAAGAACTACCGACCAATCTCGCTGCTCCCGTTCCCGGCCAAGGTCATCGAGAGGATCGTCAGCAGACAGCTAACCCGATACCTCAAAGAAAACAGAATCCTGGACCCTTCCCAGTCAGGGTTCCGCAGCAACCACAGCACCGAGACCGCCCTCATCACCACCACCGACGACATCAGGACACTGCTGGACAACGGTGAGACCGCAGCCCTCATCCTCCTGGACCTCTCCGCTGCCTTCGACACCGTTTGCCACCGCACACTACGTGCACGACTCCACACCGAAGGGATCCGAGACAAAGCCCTGGAATGGACCACCCCCTTCCTCTCTGGCAGAACCCAGAGCGTCTGCCTCCCCCCATTCCGATCCGAAGCCTCCGAGATCATCTGCGGCGTTCCCCAGGGTTCCTCCCTCAGCCCGACACTGTTCAACATTTATATGGCCCCACTCGCACACGTCGCCCGACAGCATGACCTCAACATAATCTCCTACGCCAACGACACTCAACTGGTCCTCTCCCTCACCAAGGACCCCATCACCGCCAAAGCCAACCTCCACGAAGGAATTAAGGCCGTCGCCGACTGGATGAAGACCAGCCGACTGAAGCTGAACATGGACAAAACGGAGGTCCTTATCCTCGGCTCCAACCCCTCAGCCTGGGACGACTCCTGGTGGCCGACGGCACTGGGGCAGCCCCGACACCCACCGACCACGCACGCAACCTGAGAATCATCCTCGACTCAATGCTCTCCATGACCAGGCAAGTCAACGCCGTCTCCTCCTCCTGCTTCAATACCCTCCGCATGTTCCGCAAGATCTACAGGTGGATCCCGACAGATACAAGAAGAACAGTCACCCAGGCCCTCGTCAGCAGCAGACTCGACTACGGAAACACTCTCTACGGGGGAGCCCCGATCAAGCTCATCAAACGACTGCAATGAATCCAAAACGCCTCGGCACGACTGATCCTCAACGTACCACACCACAGCCACATCACCCCCACCTGAGAAACCTGCACTGGCTGCCCGTCAACAAGAGGATATCCTTCAAGCTCCTCATCCACGCACACAAGGCACTCCACAAGACCGGCCCAGCCTACCTCAACAAACGGCTTTCCTTCTACATCCCCAAACGCCAGCTCCGCTCAGCCGACCTCGCACTTGCCACCGTCCCACGCATCCGAAGAACAACCAGTAGCGCCCCCCCCCCCAGCGCCTTGAGACCCTCACGGGTATGTAGTACGCTCTACAAATGTTTGATTGATTGATTGATCGCCAGGAGGGGAATTTTCTTTTTCATTTTCAAGCCAAAAATCCTGTTTCAAGATTTTCTTTTTAATAATAAAAAAAAGACTGTTTGGTGCAGAATTCCCTCATGTAGCCGGAGCCCTGCAACAAACAGCAAAGAGTACTGACAGGAACCTCCATGACAGCAGTTCCTGCCAATGCATTATAAATTAACAACTGCTTAGTGGTCATTTATAAATGTGTGGAAGTCCCTCTATCAAGGAGACAGAGTAATTTACTCCATCCCCCTGGTAGAACAATGGCTGCCTGCCCACGTTTAAATCAGCCTTTCTTTTTCAGGGCTCAGAATCCTCCAGCTGGACAAGATTGCAAATTGTATCTAATGAGGAGTTCTACAAGGCCAAATAACTTCTTGCAGTGGGCCAGCTGAAATGGATGTGCTGCTGTGGAGATGCTCCAAGTGATGTATACCTATTTATTCAGTCCAATAGTGTTGCGCCTGTGGCCCCAGTCCTCCAGAGGTTTGGAAATTCAACTATTTTGTAGGTCCTAACTTTTCAGAGTTGCTAGGAGAAGTCCAGATAGACAAAGCCAAGTTTCCCAGGACTGTAGAACTACACTTGGTGATCAAGACTCATTCCAGCAGAGGCCACCAGCAGTGTGCAGTCCAGGTCAAGCTGCTTCTGATCAGATGGGCACTTCTGGGAAGGCTTCTTGCAGCTTTTTGTGCTCCTCTAACCACATATAATGTTAGCTAACTGACCCTTGGAGTTAATTTAGTTGTCCTGTGTAGAAGAGGGAGCAGGTCCAGCTCTTCAGGACTCCTTACAAGTGCAGTCTGTCTTCTGTTCTTCAACAGGTACAAAAAGGTTTCTGAGGTGGGTGCCTTGGGGAGCCACATTTATAGTTGGCACCAGCTAGTAGGAGGGGTGACTCCTGGCTCCTCCCTGTTTCCCAGGAGCAACGCTATTAACTTCTTCTATTGAATTCAATACTCTTTATTTTGGTATGATGCCATAAAAGATAATCAGATAAATATTTAAAACATGAGACACTTTAAAATAGTAAAAAGATGTGCTTGTTAATTAAGAATAATATAAAATAGATAAAACAACTTAGCTCCATTTCAATATAGTGAATCAACTTTAAAAATACAAGTCTCAGTGCCATAAGCATGCACTGTGTAGAACAGCATGGCATTGCCAGCTTGAGCAACAATGTATTAAATTCCTAGTTCATCAGCGTAATGCAGTGCAAATTCATTTTTCCCAGAGTTTGCATTGCTCCTAAAATGCTAAATGGGGGAATCCATCCTCCCTTGTGCTGAGTTTGTGTGTCCACCCAAAGTTGTGGCTAGGGAAATAAGCAGTACCCTTTTCAGCGGTCACTGAAACTGATTTTGTGGTTAGCTTCCCTCCAACTTGGTTTGGTGCCAGCCTGGCTGGACAGATGGTTTCCTTCTGCAGGTCTCACTTTGCATTTACTTGTAAAGATGACAGGTACTATTCTATCTAGATGAAGTTCCTGGGTACACTCTAACTGCAAGTGGATAAAACCCACCTATTCATACCTAGGCCATTGTTCCTCCTCCAGCTGCTGGAGAGCTAATTTAAATTAGCCTCAATGAGTTTAAGACTTTAAACTTTCCAGGAGATATGTTTCCTAAATATTTATTGGAAATCCAGCTTCACAATTGAATTGGGCTCTTCATAAATATTAAAAACTAGTAGTTGAACTATTTTTTCAGCTGGTTCCAAACACGATATAGCAGAATTAATCATTTGAATCTGTATTCTAGTTTTCCTTATAAGACAGCCAAAACATTCCATATTGAAAATTGCTTTTGGGTCCTTGTTGCCGTAGGGACCTAGTAACATGAAATTTCTACATGTCCGACATTTAAATACAATGAACCCTACCTTGTGTGTTACTAGACCTACCTGGAGGATATTCAAATGTTTAAAAAGGAGGTTTTCCCTCTTAAAAAGGAGGTTTTCCCTGTTAAAAAGGGTTATGTGCCAGGTCAGACAGCAGATTTAAACCGCAGCTGCACTGATAGGCCTGAAAACAGATTTGCCTGTCACAGTAATGGATGGCACAATAAGTACTGCAATCCTCAGGTGACATTTAACTTCCATGTCAATGGATGTATTTCTGCACCATATACTATGCTTTACAGGAAAGTTAAATTTGCCAATTTGGAGTTAGCTATTTTTAACATGGTTTAGGGGTTAGAGCACATACACTGGTCACTGGACAGCAGTGCCACAGTGTGCAGTGTCTAAAGACAAGCAATAAAATTCAGCAAACAATGGATCTGACAGCACAAAAATTGGGCCTCTCTCTCACAGTCAGTTTTTCCACTTCCGGCAGAATGGGACAAAGTGATGAGGCTTGCACAGAAAGAGTGCACCCTAAGCGGGCTAGAAAAACAGGTGTGCTCTGCTCAGAGTTTTTTGCTATGTTTAAATCTCAGTAGGACATTGCGGGTAAGGAATCCCGCCTCTAGGAGCCCTGTCTAATTACAATTTCCAGCCCTGCCTCCCTGGAAGGTTTTGATTTCCACACAAAAAATGACTAGTGGCCCAATTTAGAGTTTGGTGGATGGAGTACTCCATCACAAATGAGAAAGTGTATCTTGGCTGCTAAACGTTTGCTATGTTCACCCTATTGCAAGTTGAGCGAACTGTCTCCTTTGGATCTGTGGTGCCCCTGCTGACACTGCAGCTGGAAAGCATACATCAATGACCTGATAGAATGCTGGCCATCGGAGTAAAGACATGCCACCATCTACCCTTTTTAAGGCTTTCAGTACGATGGTTTTATTTTCTTTCTGTTACCACTAAGGAACACCTAGCATAGATTAACAGGCAAAATTAAAAGAATGACCTCCACCCCCAAGGAAAAAATCTCCCTGGTTGTGGGGGGTGTGTCATTGCTTCATTGTTTTTTGTTTTTTAAAAACTCTTGCTTTGAGAGTCTGTTTTGGAAAAAAAAAATGTTTTGTGGCTGGCCATCCACCAAACTGTTGTTACCTGCAGAGGAGTTACCTTGAGGGAGGTTCCAATGAAGGTACAAAGATCACCACTGGATCAGCAGTGATCTGTAAATATGGTGGCCCTCAGAGTGGCAGATGTAATATCATGTGACACACTGACAAACATAGGTGGCAACACCATAATCTAAATCACGCCCTACGCTCAAAGGTGAATGCTTGGATTGGGGCAAGTATGCAAATCTGTCCAACCAACACTGCAAACGTGGTGGCCACAAAATCTGGCTTTGCCCCACTTAGAGTTATTATCACCAAAAACAATAGCTTCAGTGGGACCAAGATGACGGCATATCTGAAGTTTTATCTACCCTTGCCAGTCAAAGCCTCTTACTTTACCGTGGGAGATTTTGACTTCCATTCTAGAGACTAGATGCCTGATTTATGATTTGACAGATGATACTTCATCTATGAAGATGCAGAAGGACATTACCTCCACCATCCTGATGGACTACTTTCTGTGAAATAGATAAGCGGCCATCCCTGTACATTGAAAGGAAATACCTTCATGGCGGTTCCTTTTATTTATTTAAACATTTCTAAAACGCTATTGCCACCTAAAAAGGTGTCCTGGCACTATTAACGAACAGATATTATACTGAACTTTGCAAAATGGATTAATGAGTGTAGGGTCAGGAGAGAGTTCCAAAAAGTTAAGAGGCTTTCAATAGAATAAGATTGTATGGGAGATTGTTCCACCGGAAAGAGGCCTGAACAGAAAAGGGTCTGCTACCTCATCAAGCCCACTTAAATCTGGTAAGAATAAGCAAGCTGGCTCTGGGGGAACGTAGGGAATATTTTGGATGATACAGATGAAGTTTATTTTGAATATAGACTGGTCCCTTCTGATTTATAGGATTCTGCACAATAAAGAGTGATTTAAAAACAATCCCCATTGGCATAATTAGCCAGTGTAATGTGTTCAGAGCATCAGAAGCTGAGGATCGATATAGTAAGATATGGTAATGCCAGTACCAACTTTGCTGTGGCATTCTAAATCTTGGATATACACACCAAGTAGTCAGTTTTCTAACTCAAGCATGCTCAATATATCTGCCTGTATCACTAGAATCCAAAAATGAGTGGGTATGAGTGGACGAATTTTCCTCAATGTTTTTAATAGAGCAAAAATGGTAGAGGACAGCTTGTAGACTTGATTGGTCAAGGAGAAGTCTCTATGAAATTGAAATCCAAGATGTCTTATTGCAGATGCAGCAGAAGGCAGTGCATCCTCTGACCGAGGCCAAATATTTTGGGGGAAGTGGGTGTCCTTCTGGTCGAGCAGCAGAGGATCTCAGTGTTGTTTCTTTTGAACTTCAAGGCACTTGCTGTGAGCCAAGCAGTGGCATAGTTCATGCTGAGATGGAAATTCTTAAAGGGTGCTAGAGTGGCCTGATCTAGTGAGTGTCACCCACGTAGCTCAAGAAGGTAAGCCCACGACAATAGATCAGTTGAGTAAGTGGTCTGAGATATATGTTAAATAAAGTGGGGCTCCAAGAAGAGCCCAGAGTGGCCCCTTGCTAAATATGTCTGAAATCAGATTGAAACGGAGAGATAGAGACTGCTTTTCCTCTTTATGCAAAATAGAACGTGCACCAGCTGAGGGCCAACCCCCTCACACCAATTTTGGGTAACTTAAAGATCAGAATTGTGTGGGAAATCATATTGAAGGGAGCTGGGGGGGTCTAATAGTACAAAGCCTACAAAGGTACTACCATACAAAGGTCAACCAACACAGAGAAAAAGCAGATTCAGTGCCATGAGATGGTCGTAAATCATATTGAGCTGGATTTAAGAGATGGTGAGATTCCTGATAATCTAGTAAAATTATGTTAACATGATTTTCAATGATTTTATTCTGTTATGGCAATAGTGATATTGGATGGGAATTATTTAAATCTGTGGAGTCTGTCGAAGACGTCTTTAATAGAGGCACAACCATAGCATTCTTCCACTCAACTGGGACAATGCCCAAGAACAGTAATGTGTTACAAATAGATCTTAGCAGCACTGCCATGGAAGCAGATGACAGTTGCCAGATCCTAAGTGGTAGAGTATCTAGTGGCGAGTATGATGAAATCAAGAAGGTACGAGTTGTAATACTGACTCTTTCTATCTATTGCAAGGCTGCTAAAGAGACGTTTTCCCTAGACTCATGAATAGAGGATTAAAGAATAACTAGCTCAGCGAGAGCGATGTCTATTGATTCTGATACCCGTGGTGGCTCAAATGAATCATCAAGCTCCTGTCAAGCTACTTGTATGTCAGGCTGTCCATAACTAGAATTCGGACCTCAATAACAAAGTGATGGATGCAATGCTCTGGGTCACATCCCAATCCATCCTTTTTTACCCACGTGGCACCTCAGGATGGACCTGGACATATGTAAATCAGTCTTGAACCTGTTCCAGTCGAAATAGTTCAGCCCGAACAGTCAAGCCAGGTCCTACCTGATCCGGAGCACAAGCAACTCAGGGAACGTTTCTCTCTCTGACTGTAGGAGCTGTGCCGGGGACGAGAATTCTCCCTGGGCTTATGGATCAACGTCAGGGATATGTATGTACACAAAATATCGTGACCAATCCCTGAGTGTGTCTTTCTGTCCATAGACCATCTGAGACAGAGTGCTAGAGGCACATGTAGCTAGAGTGGATCTGTGCACAGAGAGTACCTTGAGGGCTGCTGTCGATGGAGTGGATGTCTGATAAAAAAAATTGGTGTGAGATCATGCAGGTGTCTTAGGATTTTCAAAAAATTGTCCCAATTTAGGGTATCATGCCTTCTTCTGGACTTGTATTCTGGATGAAAGAGGAGCACAGCAGTGCAGGTTTCATGTTCCATAGTTAGATATCTGTCCTGGCACTGCCTGGGTCATATATGAGTGCCCAATGAGGTACCAGTACTGGGTTGCTCCATCTGTAATCCCTCGTCTTGCAGTTCCCATGGTGACTATGTGCACCAGCTTGCAATTTTCTACATTGCTATCTGGGTGCATGTTATGTTGTTGGGTCGTAACCTTAGGGAAACGTGGTGTTTGGTATACAGTGTCATGCTGTTCTTTGTGTATCTGATTATACACCATCCAACTATTTGAGCATGTTTGGACTGCAATTTATTTTCTGCCATACCTCAAATGGATCTTCGGCGGTCTGGTTGTACTATGAGCTGCGTCCACAAGCTCTGTTCATGAAGGAGGTGATTTGCCTGTCTAAGGCTGAATAGTTTCATCAGTGGCTGGATGGGGATCGGTTAAACTGGTTATGGGAGCATCTCTAGTTGTTTGAGTTTAGACTTTCCCATATTCAACTCAGTTGTCTTTTTGTTGGATATTGGAAATGCTTACAGAAAGGTTTCTGTTTTTGCCCGGAGGTGGACAAGAAGTATTTTCTCTTGTGGGCTCTCTTTGATTTTGAGGAGGCTTTGCTGTTACTGAGGGTCTGATCTTAGGTTCTGCTCTCCGTGCTGCGATCAATTTACATTTCATGGGGTGCATTCCCTGCCGAGACATTGAGTAATTGAATTTCACCAGCCACTGCTAATACAGTGGAGCAAGGGTTGAAAATCATTGAGACACCACTTGTGGGCTCTTTGTGTGTCTCGGGCTCTGCCTTGTGGCTGCCAAGCTGTCTTTTGCCTTACATCGTTAAGTCAGAGGGCAGTTTAGAGGCAACCTCGTCCTTTTCCACTCCTTTCGTTCGAGGTTATAATCCTTTGTGTATGTGTTTTACTATAGGTATTTCTTGTCGGGGTTTAACATGGAGACTTGTGCAACCTGGGGCTGGGAGTGCTAACACCTCAGAATAGGTTTCTCCTGATGATTTCCAGCATTTGGTATGTCCTTGCTCAAAGGTGAGGTTGCATGTACCGATAAAAGAATGAGAGGCTCCCTTGTCTTTAGTTCCGTCATTAGTTCTTTAGGACTTGAGGTAGAGCAGGGACAGCTGTCTAAGTTGGTGTCATCATATCTAAACTGCCTCTATGAATAAGCTGATTTAGTTTCTCTAATTTCGAGTCAATACTGGAGACAAAATGAGCAAGGGTGTTTGTGAGATCCACCTGTATGTCTAGTTTTGTTCAGTGGTAGTCTAGGGCTTTTACTTCTGTCTGTAAGATGTTTAATAGGCAATCCTAACACTGTGGACCTGATTAAGATGCCAGTCGGACCGGCTTCTGTGGTCCTGTCAAAGGTGGTCAGACTGTCGAAGGTCTCTTCTGAAGCCGTCGGTCCAACCACCGGATTACGATGCATACATTGTGTACTCCGGCTGATCGCTGAAAGACCGCCAACTCCGACAGCTTTTCTCTGACCACCAAGATAGAAGTTTGGAGACAAACTGCATCCACAGAGCTGTATAGGGATCTCTGATGACCGTCCAGATTGTGAGGTGATTTCCGACGACTAGACCATGAGGGTACGGCCGGCAGCTTCGAGTCGTTGGAAACCAAGGATTTGGAGTACATACTCACTCCAATCCTTTCTCTCTTGCAGTGTCCACCACAGATCCTTTCCTCCAGGTCCCCCCTACACCTCAGCAGCTGAATCCTGATGACAGCGATCCTGTGGGTACCAGAATCCAGGTTTGTCCTTCTGTGGTATGTATCCCCATTGACTGAACTGTGTGCATTCTGCCACACTCCAGGGATGGGGTGCACAAGGCATATTCCCACTGATGTTATGCATGTGTGTACATATTTTCTGTGAGTTTTGTACACATTTGCAGTGACATATTTGGGGAGATGTGCTCTGCCGTAGCTGCGAAAGCCACTGTAGCAGCTATTGCATCATAATAAGGCAGAGGAATGCTTTCTGGCATTGGCGGTCGGAAAGAGCTGTCGAAGACGAAGGTTGCTCCAACTGGCATGGTAATAAGGTCCTAAATGTTACTAGTTATCCTGGTTCCTTTAGTATGGTGGAAATTGTCACTGGTTTCACAACAGGGGGCAAATCCAACGTAGGAGGTTATAGGAGTGCTCGGTTGTTCTAGCATGTGTAATATGGACTTTTGTAGGTTAGATACTGCCAAGTTTGGTGGGCGGATCTTGGTTAAAATATTAGGCAATCCAAAAAGTCGGAGCAAGTAGGGTAAACAGAGGTCAGAATCTGACAGGCTCCTATTTTTGTTCAGGATTAAGAGATCCAGACTTGGTGAGCCTAGTTGTCTGGTTTGTGGAAATACACTCCTGCCCATTTTATCCCCTGCTCTAGCCTTGTTGTCAGTCACCAAGATGTTAGCTATGAGAGGTGACTGTGATGCAATGTCCTTCTGACTGAGCCGGGGCAACCCTTCAATATTCTCCAGGGCTGGTACCCTCTGCGTCTGAATGCTAAAAAAGTTAAAAGGCATTAGGGGCATTTGTGAACCCATGATGTTCTGCAGGCATTGGCAGGTTGACGTTTTTTGCTGGTAGAGCTGGTTTTCATGTTCTTGACGGTGCTGGCCAACACTTGATGCTTGTGCTTTCTCGCTGGGCAAAGACGAAGGAGGAGAACCCACAAGTCTGGTTTGACAGCACATAGCCCGAGCAGGCCTGAGTGGGCTGTACTTGTCAGGCAGCCAATTCTGAAGGCAACACCCCGGGGGAAGGAGCCTAGATGATCCTACAGTGGCCCTGTCTTGCTCCTGATGCCCGACTCTGAACTCGGATTACGAGGATGATTCAATTAAACAATTGATGGCTGATAATCCACTCAAAAGGAACGGATGGTATGCCCATCGGGCCAATTGATCATAGCAGATAGCGAAGTGCTGGAAAGTTTGTGGGTTGTAGATATAGGTGTAGGTACCGGGCCACCAGTCAGCTAGGGGAAGACAAGCAAGACAGAGAGGGTGCACCCCCACCCTGATCAAATATACACTGCAACTCCACCCTCAGCCGCCAACCCCTCTGTTCTCCCCAAAGGACTCACCTGCTGCCTCCTGTAAGAAATTGGGTTATTGGTTGATTGGGGTGTGAGCCCTGGTCAAGCAGCAACCACAATCCTTGTCAGGGTGAAGTAACTGTCATCCCCAAATAATTAACCTGTTCTCAACTGTCTGATAGTTTGGCACAAGACAGTTAGGTCTAATATGTATAAAAAGAGAAGGCTTCGGCCTAGCAAAATGTTTATTTTGCTAGGTCGAAATGGCAGTTTAAAACTGGACATATAGCCTGCAGTTGCAGGCCTGAGACATGTTTACAGGAGCTACTTAAGTGGGTGGCACAATCAGTGCTACAAGCCCACTGGTAGCATTCAATTTCCTGGCCATGGGCACACGTACCACAACTTTGCTAGGAACTCACAAGTAAATTAAATATGCCAATTGGGCATAAGCCAATTCTACCATGTTTTAAGGCGAGACCACAAGCATTTTGGCACTGGTTAGCAGTGGGGAAGTGCACAGAGTTCTAAGGCCAGAAAAAACAAATTCAGCAAAAAGTGGAGGGTAAAGGTAAAACGTTTGAGGATGATCATGCAGAGAGGACTAGATCCAACACCTGCGCTCTTGGCAGCTTCCCTGGTGAGGGCGAGGGTGTATGGGAAATTGAGGCTTAGGTGGTGCAGTCTGAATGCCACCTGGTCGGGGGCTCAGGGCCCATCTGCCCTGCCTTGTCCTGCTGCATCACAAGCACCCGGCCGCCTCCACAGCTCAAAGAGGTCTGCAGTAACATGATCTGTGAGGGGCCTGTCTCACTTCCTCTGTCTACCCGGGTGCTGCAAGGGTCCCTGGCTTCAGCTGCGAAGTCATTTAGCTGCAGCAGCACCAGCAGCAAGAACAGCTGAAAGCGATTTGGATGCACTCTGAGCCAGTCTTCAGAAAGAGACCTTGGCAGCAGCTGGGACTCTTGTCCTGGCTTCTGCGTGGCTAGGCTAGGTGTGGTGTAGTTAACCCAGGGCTGCCGCCCTTCAACATCTCGTCGAGTTATCAGCATTCCAGTCACACTCAAGGCATTAATACACAAAGTGATGGATGAATGCTGGAATCAATCTCAGCAACTGGCAATCGCTTGGGGTAGCATCCCAGTCCATTGTTTTTTATCTCACCATGCCATCTCCGTTTGGACTTAGCCATATGCATATAAGTTCTGAACCTGTTCCAATGGGAACGGTCTAGCCTGAACTGCCTGGACAGGTCCTCGCTGAGTCGTAGCACAAGCAACCCAGGACCAGTTTCACTCTCAAACATGCCTTGAGTATTTCCCCCCAGGATACATCAGTCATTAAGACACAGCGCCTTCAACATAATCAGGCCTTGGTTGCAAGGAAAACGAAACTACAGTATGAAGCATGGGATAACCTTGCCCTTGCAGCAGAGACTAGGAACACTAAGGGGCTCATTATGATGATGTAACGATCGCCACCGCCGAGCCAGCGGTGGCGACCGTTACGCCATCCTAATGAGAAATACCCCGCCGTACTATAATGGCAGGGGTATCGCGGCGGACGCAAAGTGCATCTGCCTCTTTTCTGCGGGCCGGCAATCGTTCTGATTGCCGGCCGGGCGGACATGGGCCACTAATATGATGGCAGTCACGCCATCCATATTAGGATGTGTGCGGTGTAAGGCCTTTCCATGGCGGCGATGTCTCCATGGCGGCGATGTCACCATGGAACACCCCTCCATTTCCTTGCACAAGGTGGCAGGCACCGCGCGGTGCCTGCCACCTTGTGCATGGAAATGCATAACATGGCAATTTGACATTGCGGCGGGTGCTGCTGTAAGAAGCACCCGCCGCAATGTTAAACTGCGGAATGCGACCACCCGGGTGGCGGTCGCTTCCTAATTCGCTGTGTGACCGCCGCATATCTGGCGGCCGGTCCCAATACCGCGGGGATGACAGGCGGTCTCAGGTCCGCCCGCCATCCTAATCGACCCCTTAGTTGTTCGGAGATACTGTGAATGCCCCATATTAAAAAAAATAAGATTTCCCGGAGTTCAGCTATATTGTCCCCTGTGATAGTGTGGTAGTTCATTTCTCTAATATTTTTTGACAGAATGCAGAGGATACAATTAGGCCGGTAGGCGAATGGGGGGCTGCAAAGCTTGAAACTTCCCTTCCCAGTGCAGGGGAGAAGGCTCCTGGGCCAGACGGAGTGGCAGTTGATGTGTATAAGTCTGCCCCCGACCTTTGGGGGCCTATCCTTACCAGGATTTTTAATTCAGCATCGATGGGCAGTATTCCATCCTCCTGGGAGGCATCTACTATCATACCAATATATAAAAAGGGGACAGAGTCGATCCTAGAAATGATCGCCCAATTTCACTCCTACACTCCTAGATAAAGGTAAGGAGTAGAGTCTGGGTTTAAGAAACAGCTGGGAACCATAGAACAATGTATAAATCTTGAGCTCCTAATAGGGAAATACACCAGGGCCAAATCGGGAACTCTATATTTATGCTTGTAGACCAAAATCTATTGTGGGCAACATTGATCTCTATAGGTGCACTGAGACCATTCGTGGGGTTTCTTTCATGTCTTTATGAGAAATTATCCAATCAAGTTCATTTTGGTCCCACAGGTGGAATGCACGCCACACGTTAAAGTGGGGCTTGGCATCCAAACTGTTTAATCTTTCAATTTGGTCTGACCCCACTCGGTTTACATCACTATCTACGAATAGGACAAAAAATATATTTTTCCAAACCAGGTTGGACAAATGTGAGTTAGCCTATGAGAATACATTATTGGTAGTACTCTATAAGTCCTTGGATAATCAGGAGGGGATAACAATTACCTAGTATATGTAACCAATATGAAGCACCGGTTTGTGCTAACTAGGCTGAGATGTGGTATAGTGAATCCCCTTGTTACTTTCACCCATATGAGGTCCTGCCCCTCTGACATATATTCTTGTCCCTGTGATGGTCAGAGCAAACGAAGCACCATGCACTTTCTATTGATTTGCAAATTGTATCAGAATTTTTGGTCACTATATTTGAAACTTATGTTTATTGTCCAGAATGTTAGATCTCATAAAGCTGCAATGAAATACTTGATGACCCTAGGCAATCTGTATTTGTGTTACAATATTGCACTTTTTATACTGAATGCTATGAAGTTAAGAAAAGCATATTGTAATGGTAAAGGAACAGAGATATTTGTAGTTTTATCTTCTTTTAATCAGATTTATATAATTTTATTTAGACCTATTTTATTGACTGCTGCCCAAATACAATTGATTAAATGCATATGTGAACTGTAGGAGATGATTGATCGTATACTGTATTGTGTTTTATGTACTAAATAATTTGCGGCTATAAATGATGTGACCGTTTTTTTTTTTATTATTGCCTGTATTTATATAGTTGTTTGTATGAGCCTTTATTTATGTACTTTTATGGTGTAGTGAATCAGCCACTTTTGTGGTCTGACACCCTATGATGACCCTCAATCACCACCATTCTGTACTGACTTAAGTTTGTTCTGCCTTTTAGTGGAATAGTCTTTCCAAGAATAGAAGGTATGGGATGTTGAGGTGCAGTCTTGTGGGTGGTGGTGCACACATGTGCTCAATGTGGTATACTGAGGGATTAAGTGTATAATGTTATTTGGGTTAGGTGAATTATGACTTTGACCTATTGGCTTTGACGTGGTCTAATGTCATTCTGCCTTCTGACTTTACCTTGCTTCTGTGCGCACAGTGGTGCTTGTAAGTTGTGTGGATGAGAATTATAGGTGCTCCTTTGACATGGTCTCATGTCATCTTGCTTTTCTGATTCCATCTTGCTTTGGGCCTTTGTGTGCATGGCTTAACTAACTCTGAAGCCATTTTCTGTGAAGAAGAGGGCATGTTTTGCTTTCCTGCTGTTTTTCGCATTTTACTGACTAGAGAGAACTGGTTCTTATCAGAGGAATGTACATGGTTTGACTTTTAGTCATAACAGGGGCCTGATCAACCCTTGGTCTGACCTTGAAGCAGGCTGGTACTGGCTCTCATGAGAACTAGGGGTCGTGGCTTGCTAGAAGCTTCGCTGTGTTTTGAATGTGTATTAAAAAGGGGAGTCTACACTGGCTCGGTGGAAGTTCATCCGTGGAGCAGACGTGCTGTCACGGAAAAGTGGTGTCACCTCTGAGCTTTCGCCCGGTTCAAGCAATGGACTCCCCTTGAACAAAGTGGGGTGAAATGATGGAGCATTAGGTGAGGTGTCTCTGCTACTAACTGTCTCTTGATTCTTTTCTGAATTCTTTCCTTTCCTTCTTATTTCTGATTCTTATATCCATATATATATATATTTCTAAATATATATTTGCCTTGATTGATATTTGCAATCATATTATTGATGTGTTAGAGTCTGCTATGTTAGGTGCATTTGGCTTACTGTGTGATGCTATTTACTAATAAATACATCCCAGATATACCAATTCGTCTTTTCCTTGTAGCAGGAGGTGTGAACTCTTCTTGGCCAAGTATTCTGTTGTAGAAGGATGGGGGAATTCCCTTCTAGCAGGTAATTGTGTTATAGGAAGTTGGCGCTACTCCTGATGCGTAAATTATTGTTTTCTTGCCTTGCCTTTGGGGGAGTGTTGAAAGTTTGCCCACCTTAGGAAGTGCTGTGTATATGTTATATTCCATAAGTTTGGAACTGATATTCTCGCCCTGGGAAAGTGACGGTACATTCCTTGGTCCAGGGGAGATCTAAGGTTTGTCATTACATATGGTTGTTCTTTCAACCGAATAAAGTTTATGAATTGAATTGAACCTTAGTTTTAATGTGGTGCACAACCCCTTTCTTTTTATACAAGAACTATGAAGTTGTTTTTGTTATGGCATACTCTCACACCAGTAAGTGCAATCTATTGGTTAACTAATAAAATCATACCAAATAACCACAATTCATAACAATCATCCACAACAATTGATATATACATAGACATATAAGATACATCATGTAAATACTTTATAACCTCATATACAGTTAGAATCAGCTCACCTTTTCTGGTAATATCTTGACTACTGCTTTAATAATCTTAACAGCATATCATGATATGTGTTGTTCGAATGTGTAAAGGTTCTTAATTGATTTTTCATAAATAAATACATTGATCCACAAAGAATCTTTCTATCTGCCCTGTCTGATTTGCAATTAGCAGCCAATGTTTTGATTTCCTGCTGCAAACAAAAACTGTTTCCCAGTACGTTAGAGTTGTAGAGTTGACAATATCTAGGCAACATTGTTAGCCCTATAAATAGCTTATTACTATTAACTTTCTATTGTAGTGGCACTGCAATCCATATACAGCTGTTTAAATAACATTTGATTTGGTTGAGCTAGAATTTTTTTTTATTACAATTTGTAAATCATGCAGTAATTGATGAGTGGCAAATTCATATTTATCTGGAAACCAACACTGTGGCCAAACACTCTCGTTTTTTCAGAGACCTTAAACATAACAGCAGAGTTACTTTTGCAATGTTTTATGCATTCATGTATTGATGACTGATTCTGTGAGATGTGTTGTAATGAAAGCCTACCTTTTGTAATTCTAAAGTGATGTCGTGCAGTATGGTAGAAGAGGAAGTCTTTCCCGATACCGCAACCTCACCCTGTGAGAAAGGGTCTGGATTTTTGAAGAGAGGTTTCTCATAGATGCCATTTTCATATGCGACTTGACCATTAGTGATTCCAGTGTTTTCATCCTCATCCATGCCTCCCCACGATAGCGTGGCATTTTTCATTTGAAGAGCATATTTTGAACCCTTTTCTTTCTTAATGTAAGGTGGGGAATTTTTCTTCAATAGAATGTTCTAAGAAAAATAAAACAGGATTACATTACATTCACTCAATCTTAAATGAATACTGTGTACGGTTAAACACTGGTGAAAAAATCAAATATTAGAACAATACATAGGCAATGTACGGGACAAGAACAAGTGTGGCCAATGACTTACATTGTTCTATCAAAATGTGAATTTTGTTGGAAGGAATGACAATATTCTATCACAAAGTTTTATAGAACAGAGGCATAATCAAGAAAAAGCTACTCTTATTTTGAACGTCACCCAAAATCTCGTGCAAATATGGACACGCTAATGTAGTAAAGATATGTGTTGGACAAAATATATTGAGTTACTAAAATCTAGGGTAAAGCATAACCTCCTTCTTTAAATAGTTTTCTTTAAATTCCAAACTTTTGTCTGGTCTTTCTGGAGCATATCTTGTTTTGTCTACCTTGTGTTATGAAATGCAGATAGTCGTTAGATTTTGTAATATGGTGTTCCAATGTGTGAAGGTTTCAGCAACACTCAGACACTTAGGTGAGAAAAAAAGGTTCAAAACACTTTGATGCCGTGTTGCCAAATGCTCATTTTGTAGTACAATTTGAGCACAACGTGGTTACCCCACTGTAGGGAGAGTAAGGGCCCAATTTAGAGTTTGGTAGAGATGGAGTTCCCTCTTTGCTAAACTGAAGGTATGCCCACCTCATTTTGAGTCGGGTTGACCTTCAGGATGTCGATAGCGAAAACTACTCCGTAACCGCTTCCAATATACACCACAGGCGGCCCAATGGAGTAATCGCCGTCTGAGGTTTTGCCATTTGTCTGCCCACCCTATTTAGAATGGGCTAACAAATGGCAAATAATTTTTCACTGTCCGTCACCACCTGGTAACACCTCCCTGGAGGTAAGTGGAAGTAAAAACTCCAAAATTACTAGCACGCCATAATAAAACAACCGTGGCTTTTTCTGTTTTCAAAAACACAATCCTGCTTTGGGATTTTGTTTTTTGAAAATAAAATTACATTGAAAGTTTGCCATTAGGCCCTATCATATTCAGGCAGCTGTCTGCCAAACTATTAATGCATTGATAGAAACCGTGGTGAGAGCAGTTCTTTCCAATGCAAGAGATGTCCGCTGGGCCGGCGGACATCTCTAGGTTTTCTGTCAGGGTACCAGAGAACCTTTACTCCATCGCCCTGATGGAGTACAGACCAACCTCTGCAGTCTAAATCGGCCTCTAAATCTAATTGCACCACCACACCTTTAAATAAGTTAAAAGAGGACTAGTGAAATCTCTTTCCGTTAAAGTACAGAAAGACAAATCATGAAATCAGACCCATTTGGGTAAATTATTGCTTCAAGTTTCACCTTTGGTTACCTTGGGTAACTGTGGACAAGCAAGAGGTGCTACACAACCTCAAATGAGCTGCACTTGTCACCTACAGAGAGAGAAAAAAATCTCACAATTCCTCTTGTATCTACTTTTGCCAATAGATTTTTATTCGAGGGTTTCAAAGTGAATTGTTTACAAATCTGCCTAGTTTTAAGAAGAAGAATGTAAAGTGGTTTGAACAGAGCCAGCCCTTTACGCTGGCATGCCCAGACATTTGCCTGAGATGCAGGAGGTAAGTAGCAAAATCCTGTCTCTTAAGTAAATTATGATATCATAACTTGATTAATTGGTTGGCAGTGTGTTTCTTGGAGAATACATAAAGTAATCAATAAAGTAATAAACATGTTGAAGGCTGTTACTAAGACATACCTAAGTATTTGTTTTATAGGTCTTGTTTTTTTTTTTAAGCACTGATAAAATGCAAACCTATTCATGTAAATACACAATACCTTTTCAATCTACCAGTCATAGTAACTTTGAAAAAATCCACTTTGAGTGTGTTCTAAGACTGAAAGAGATGCATGTGATTTACAATTAAAATGACAGTGTATTTGCAAGTTTGTGTGTGTGTTTGTATGTGTGTGTTAAATGTGTATGTTCAGTGTGTGTGTGTATATATGTGTGTGTTTGTGCACTCACATGCATGCATACTTAAAGGCCAGGAAGAGGATTCTGTAAGGGAGAAATGTGTCATTTTTGTCGAGTGCAGTAAGAACTTTTGGCCTACCATGGCCAGGACTGGACACGTCTTTCATTCCACCGCTTATTTCTCCAATGGGCTAAAGGCCTTGGAGACCTGTTTTTAAAGTACAGTACCACTCTTGGTGCATCTGTCACTTTCCCCTGTTCACTGAGCAGTAGCATCTGCTACCGGACTCGAATGGTGGAGTGGGTGGTGGGCGGGGACAAAAAAAGAAACCATAAACAAAGAAAAAAACGTACCTGAAAAGCCCGCTGTCTCTCCTTCATCCGCCGTCCATCCGACATCTTCCTGCACTCCTGGCCAGCAGCAGGAAGCACCCACCCTCCCTGCCTCCCCACAGCTAATTGCAATGCTGCAATGCAGCATTGTGATTGGTCTGAGTGCATGGATCGGCGCTCAGACGGGGACTGGGAGGGTTTGCACGTTCCTAACCAGGCTGTGTAATGCTGCCTGGTGGGGGACATGCAAAGTGGGCAGTGTGCAGTGTGAGACGGCAGGCCAAGCAGTCCTGCACACTTCAGGAGTGAAAACTACTCCTCTCCCTACTCCGCCAGCCCCTCCCTGCCTGAGAGCCACTGAAGTATATAGGAAAAATAAAATGATAATAACAATAGTTATTATCATTTTATTTTTCCTTTTGTTCAGTGAGTCAACGTTCCTCCGCCTTAGAGGAGGAGCCGCCACTGTCCCTGAGGTAATTTGCAGCAGGCATTTGGAGGCTTCAATAGAGAAAGAGAGGGAGGGAGGGGGGAGGTGGAGAGAAAGCCATCAGCGAGAGAGAAGAGAGAGAGGAGAGGAGAGAGAGAAAGAATGGATGGGAGAAAGAGAGCAATTGTTTGAGATGACAAAGGGAGTGGGGTGGGTTTGAGCATTTTTGCTTGTGCTACTTTTGGTTTCCCCATCCGCCCATGACCATGGCAACACAATATTTTAAACCCACAGGTTTGAAGTGACGTACCTTTAATCTCTGAAGAGAAACGTTTGCCTCTGCGACAGATTTAATCGAAAATGGCAAAATGGCAGTCGTAAACCTCATGACGTTTAAAAGGGAAATCAAAGTAAATGCCTGCAATCAAAAGAAAATAAACTATTAATTGGAGGAGCGACAACGTTACACGAGCTCACGAGGCACATTCCTCACTCTCTCTAGCACACATTATCAATGTAATGGGAAAACATTGTACTTGTAGGTTACATCATATACAAAATAAAACAGTCTTGGCCCTACTATGACTTGGCTGGAGCTGCATCCTCTGATGGATACCGCTCTGGTCAATTACAGGTTTTGTAGTGTCGCTGGGCTCATAATCATCAGGTCCTCACATTCTAGGCCAGGGATGCCGGATCCGAAATCATAAGCAGAGGTGCAGGGCTGCAGGCAGCTCTTCTGCTGGGCCCTTGCCGCCCACATATTTCAGCTGTGTGGAGCTGAAGAAGCTCCCCACACCTGATGAAAAACAATATCTTCCCTACTGCTGCGCCCCAGCCCCCTCCTTCCCTCCAACAGGCAAGAGAAATAACCACTGGAGCATTTACAACCTCCTCCAAACAGGTGGTAAATGTTCACAGGTTTGGGCTGTTGTTTCCTCTGGAAGGGGGAATATGTGGAATTGGGTGCGGTATTCCAGATTCTCATGTAATTCCCCATTCCGGGAAAAGCAACCTGTAATCCTTGTTATCTAAAGGGGAGAGAGGCCTAGTATTGTAAATTCCAGCCCAGGTATATCCCCCCAGAGATAAGGGGGAACTCCTAATAGAGCCCAACAAAGATTGAAGGGGGCATGTTGTCAAATGCTGTATGTTTTAGAAAGAATTGAATTGACATAAATGGCTTAAGAAGCATACAGCTTAATCCACAAAAGGCCCAAATTATATATTAACTTTTGTATGAATCAAGCAGTTCGCTATGGAAGAGTGGGTTGATATCTCAAAACTCAAACTAACCAAAATTAACTGTTACAAAGAGACTGAGAGAGAGGGTGAGGAGGGGTCACTAACCCTAGGATCACAGCAGAATTCACTCTCTGAAGCACAAACAATTTAAACTATACAGTTTAGCTATAGCAAAACAAAGGGTAGAAGGCATGAATGAGGGCATGTGGAGCAGAAGGAATGAGCTCTAGGCAAGCACGCCACTTGTATCTTCTTACACTCAAGCACTGAGACCTAAATATAAAAATACTCCTTACTGTTACGAAGGATTGTTACATATTACTGTTGTGCAATACTTTACTTTTCCAAAGAAGTTCTGCAACTGCCTCAGGTAGTCTGTTAAATCCTGTGCCAAGCCATTATAGTGGGGTGCCTCATCTTTTTCTTAGAGGATGAGGCGCACTCATGTAGGTCAAACGTTGCAAATGAACTTAAGAAAAGGATACATCTCTCTCTGTGGTGGAGATTTGGCTGCAATAAATCGATGCTTTTCCCTCTAAGAGCCATGGATTCTCACAGTTTCTATAGAACCTTACCTCTCAACTGCACTGCCATAACTCAGGGAGCCCCATTTACTGGGCTCTCCTACTTCTGTCTCTATGGTTTGAGGGAGTATTGGCAGTTATACACATTGTTATAATGGCATTGAGAGACCAGTAAAATGCATGTTCAGGGGAACATAATGTTGTCTAGTTCAAATGAGGAAATATAAATATTAGCAAGCAGAGAAAAAGTGAAATGAAAAAGTCATGCCAGTGTTTTCACCCTGGCCATTAAGGTCCGGAAAGTATGGGGGTAAAGTCACCTCTTTATGAAGTTCAAAACAGAGCAGTACATTATGTGCTTTAAATGTTTTACGAAGGGTAAGGAGATTAGACTGCTTTGATTTAGTCACATTACTAATCAAGAGGGAAATGTTGTGGGTTCTAGACCTTTGGTCACTTTCAATTGGCATGCTGATCATTACTCATTGGTCATCCTTTAGCTCTTATTTTCTCATGATTTTAATCATAGGAAATTTAAGCCACTATTATAGAGAGGGTATTTTCTGTTGTATTCGACATTCACATACTCTTATTGCAAGTTACCATATACCATCTCCCTTCATTGTCTCACGTTGTCCCTCGTAGGTGGATACCGTTTAGAAAGGTTCAGATTTGAAGATTTGCAAATTGTAAGCTTTTCTTGAGCAGGCAAGGGAAGGAGGTCAGTCCATATTCACTGGCAGCACTTTACTATATTCCACAAACTACTATATCATTTAACTTAACCATCACCACAAAATTGAAGCTAAAGAATTTAATTAAAGTGAGCCATGTATGAATCAAACTAGAATGACAGGAACCAAACAGACTGAATGTGCAGGAGGTGCAGAGAAGAACTTTCCCTCAATATAATAAACAGAACAGTGGATAGTTTTATTGCAGTATAGAACCTGCTGCAATGCATTTGAACTGCAAAAAACGTTATTAACTTGTCTATGAAAGTGAAAGACTTCATGGGGTTTGGGTCATTCCAATCTGCTCTCATGAAGATCAAAGTGAAAAAGGACAACATCCACATCTGCTTGTAGAACAATACGGGTAAAACATCATCTGAACAGACTGAAGTGGTGGCAAAATCAGACTTCGGCAACAATCTGATCATAGGAAGCAAACAAGGAAATACAGATATATGGAGAGCAGCCTTAAATGCCTTTTTCATAGAATTGGCTATGAAAAGGCTCAGCCCAGTTTCCTTTCCCCAACTGCTCACCTCTCTCAGCCTGTCTCCCAGTTACCACTCTTCTTTAAGATGTATGAGCACCTTGTTTCCAACCATCTTACATGAAACCTCTCAGTGTGCAACCTACTAAAACCCTTTAGAATCGGTTCTCTATCCTCATTTCTCTGATGAGTCTGCCCTCTCTAACGTCTCAAAATCTATCATCACTTCTCATCATAACCTCTTATCCTTTATTCTCATACAGCTCCCTGTGTTAAGAGAATTTGATACAGTCGACTAAAGCTGCTTACAACTATAAGTTTCCTGGACTTCAAAGAAACAGCAGGCTTTTGGCTCTCCTCCTGAATCTACAACCTGTGCTTCTCTGTCTCCTGCACTCCTCTCATCTTCCACCTAACCACTGTCCATGAGAGTCCCTCAAGATTCAGTAGTTGGATCCCTTTGATCTCTAAATTCCTGGGAACTCTATAAAATAACACTTCACCTTTTCTACTGTCATGTCGAAGTTGCCAATAGCTATTCTCCACCCATCCTTCTTATTATTTCCTTACCCAGCCAATGTCTTATTTCCTACCAGCCACAGGCTTGTAGATGTCACTCTATTCACTCATTCTAAGCTCATCCTTATCCAATACACTTCCCTCTTATCACAGCATGAGTCTATCTATCAGATCCATACTATTTCCTGACATTCTCAATTCTCTTCCTTCCCAGAGAATTTTGCATTTTCTTGAACCGAAGTATGATCACAAAACTGTTGTATCTTCATTCTTCCATTGCAGCAACCATAAGATTTCAGAATCTCAACATACACATAATCCACTTCTATCTC
This sequence comes from Triturus cristatus, assembly GCF_964204655.1. Classification (NCBI taxonomy): domain Eukaryota; kingdom Metazoa; phylum Chordata; class Amphibia; order Caudata; family Salamandridae; genus Triturus; species Triturus cristatus. Next base: position 574,165,427 of record NC_140595.1, on the reverse strand, counting down.
CCCATTTACAAAATGACAGCCTTAACAATGAGTAAATGGAATCTGCCTGTTGCAACCTGCTGATCATCCCTAAACCAATTTGACCTGCTTTTAAATGAAAAACCTTATGAAGACAACCACAAACTACCCTACATGTCAAAAAGGGTACAGCAGTGATCAGATCCACAGCACTTAGGTAGGTGGTTGCCACTGTTCTCCTCACAATTTTAAGGTGGATAGATGTTGTATTTTTCAAACAACTTAAAAGGGTTGCAAAGGTCCTGATTTTAAAGCGAAAATCCACTTTCAGAGAGAACTTCAAAACAAAACTTCACATAAACATGCCAGAACCACACTTTCCTTACACATTGATAGATGGAAAATATATGGTATTTGTTAGTAAGGATTTGATGATATACTGTACCCTACATCAAGGTTTTATCATAGCATTGATTGCTAGATGAGGAATGGGATGTGCAACATCTATTATAAAATTTGAAACAATGGGGCAGAATCACCTACATGTGAAATCATAAACAGAGGAGGTAAAGTTATCTCGGGTGCATTGGCTGGATCAGGGAAGGGATATGTAACCTTGATTTGCATAAGGATGTCCTCAATTGATGCCAGCAGTTCAAATCTTTATGATGTCTCCTTCACAAAAATATTTTGCAGTGCCTATACTAAAAACTAGTTAGCATATAAATAAGGCCAGCACACAATAAACACCCAGACTGACAGTTTATCTACCCTTCTGTGCAGGTAGACTGTCTCCAGAAGCCAGGATAAAGGGGCACCCAGACAGTGCACAGCCACTGACTTTGCTGACCATGACACACTGTCAGTGTCTTTGGAGGTCAATCCCAGGAGTGTCATTTAAAAGAAATTGTTACAGAATATTTTTGTAACACTTTTTTAAAAAGCTTTTTTACAATTTGTGTATATCTTTTATTCTCACAGGTGCATGGGCTATCACCTTCTTCTTTGTTGTTAGTGAGTATTATGAATCCATAGGTGGAATGTTTATTTTGATGAAATTTTGTAGATCATGGCCCACTGAGGCAGGACTTTGAAACTGGTTTATATAAGCCCACTTGGGCATCGCCGGGCAGTGAGCAGCATTTGTATATGGAAATGATAAATGGAATTGTAACATATGCTAAGTATTTTCAATCTGTATCTCATGTAAGCTTCTAAAATCATATATGATTATTAGTTATGTGTGTATTTAATTACTTTATTTCGAGCATTTGTATATACAGAATGAATTGTGACATTTATTTAAACATGTCTACAATTTGCAGCATTTGGAAAGTGATTGTATTTCTGAATATTTACTCGATGTTACAATATGGCCCCCATGATTCTACTCACTTTCCAAGTCACGTTGTGGTGATGTAGTTCACTTTCTATTTTTATGAATGTATTCAAAGATGGAAGTGTGTAAATGGAGCTTTGTAGACTGTGATGAAGGCATAAGCCGAAACGCGTTGTTTTGCCATTAAAAGGGTATTTGCAGCATATCGGAGTGTCTGGCATTTCCTACTGACGGGGAGGAAGATTCTTTGATATATTAGGATTATCCAGTAACCTGAGCCAGACCGCCCGCGTGACAGCCTCTGCAAACCGGAACTGGTGTGTGAAGATAAATATATATATATATATATATATATATATATATATATATATATATATATATATATATATATATATATATATATATATATATATATATATATATATATATATATATATATATATATATATATATATATATATATATATATATATATATATATATATATATATATATATATATATATATATATATATATATATTATCTACTGGCGGTTGCCAGTAGATAGTTATAGTTAGGACCGTGTTTCCATAGGAAATCCGCAACATTCTATTTGGAATAACTTTGGCGCCGATTGACGAATCCTCGCGAAATTTTCAAAATAGGTGGGGCGCTCCGCTCCGCTTGTACCCTGAAAGTCTCGGGGGGATTCGTCAAGCGGAGGCTGAGAAAAAAGGGGGGTCCCAAAACGCGTTTTTCCCATGCAATTTTCCATAGGGACCTTTAGTCCAAGGTACAGCCCAAACGGCTGAACAGAATTACTTTAAATTTGGTAAAGAGGTAGTCCTCAGGTCAGGGATGTGCCTTTTGCATATCTGGTGTCAATCCGTTCAGTAGTTCCTGAGAAAATCAAAAGTAAAATCATATATATATCTTGGCGGAGCCTAACCACACATCTCATCGTGAGATCTGATTGGCTGTCAGCACTTCATCCAAGAAGTGTTGGCAGCCATCTTGGGACCGATATACATGATAGCACCTCATTAAAAAGCCTTGCAGTTAATAGAAGATTTTAAGACTTTAGTTACATTATAAATCATTTGTTGATGGTCCCATACTCATTTTAGGAATTGTGGTGTGTTCTAAGGTGATTTTACCATGTGAAAAAGCCTTCTGCTGTGATATCATGAATCATGTTTGAGAGAAAACTATTTTCTCATGCTTTTCCCACAGACGTTTGGAAGGTGATCAATAAGCTAAACTGAGAGCATATTTTCTGTAAATTCACATTATCTTTCTCAGTCATGGGAGAATGAAGTCTGACATTCTCAGTAAAACATGTACATCCAACAAGGGCAGAGACTGTCAGTTGATTCCTTTGTGTTCTACTGCAGCTTCCCAGAGTGTTCTAAAGAACAACTAGAGCGCTAACAGTCCTACTTATGACAAAAGTATGGCACACCTGAAGCCATCTTGGTTGGAATAAAGTGGTAACTCTTAAAACATTTAATTTAAAAAGGAACAAAATGAGGGGGTTCATTTTGCCATAGAAAGTATGATTAGTGCTGCAGAAAGAAAAGTTAGGGCACATTTTGAGTGACTTCCCAAATCCTCTTCTATTTCATTAAAACATTCTGACATGCAGACTGAAACATGCATTTTCAATACCAGCAGCAGACTTCCCTGGTGAGCAGTAGCTTTACTACAGTGATCTAATAAGCAACTAGAGTGCTAACATTCAGAATTTATGGCAAATGTGTGACACATCTGAATGCCTTCTTAATGGAATCAAAGTAAAAAACTGAAAGTTTTTCCTACTGAGGAGACTGCAGTAAATGAGGAAATTAGGAAACATCATAACAAATAAGTCTCCCAAGATGGCCACCAGAGACAAAAGAGCCCAAATGTAGCCCAAATATCACCGAGATGTAGCCCAAGTATAGCCCAATGACAGAATGTCCCAGAGCAGTGGTTCCCAAACTTTTGACTCCTGAGGACCCCACTGAGTCACCACTGGAAGTCGGGGACCCCCAAGCAATTTGCATGATTTAAATTTCAAACGTTGAAACAGTAATTCGAAAAAAATAAACACATGTGTGCACACAAAACAAATACTCAAATTACTAAGGATTTTAGGAGAATATTTACAAACCCCTACCACCATGGAAACAACACTTTTTGCAACGTTCGCGTGTCGATAGGGGCTTCGCCTTATTTACAAGGCAGCTGTAAGCCACTTAACATGGCTTAACGCTGCCTTGTAAATAAGGCCCTCTTTCGCGCAATGCTTAGCGTGAAAGGGGTGGGTTGTGGGTTTTGCAGTGGGTGTTTCACCGCAAAACCCATTGATTTTGATGCTGCCCCCTATTCACAGGGTCAGCGTAAATAGAAGGCAGCGACAAAATTAACACCAGGGAGAACCAGATCTTAACTTGGCGAAACAAGGAGGAATGCTTTATTTCTCCTCATATTTGGTTTTTCAATGTGTGCTGCCTTGTGCAGCACACATGGAAAAACCAAAACGCCTTGCATTATTTATGTTCAGGAAGGTGACCCTTCCTACACATAAACAATCATTAAAAAAATGGCATTTTGTAACTTTCATGTGTGCTGCATTAAGCAGCACACATACAAGTGACAAAACCCCATTTCAAGATTGTTTATGTGCAGGAAGGGGGATCTTCCTTTACATAAACAATCTTCCCCTTCACGCAGACATCCTTGCACTGTGTTGCAAGGGTGCCTGCATTGGCGCTACACTGCTAAGTATAGCACCAGCACAGGGCGAAATGTAGGGCTGCACTATATTCTTGTAAATATGGTGCAGCGCAGCGTTTCTGAAGTGGCGGCACGTGTCGTTAAGCCACAAAGGCTAACGACACGCTCCACCACTTCTTTTTTAAATATTCCCCTTAGTATTTTATATTGAAAGAATTTGCAAAAAAATAAAATTTTAATGGGAAGGTTGGTGCTGCATCTCTGTGACTAACTTTTAAATGGTTGGTTTTATTTCGCAGTACGAGGCTCCTACTCCTGCCAGGGCCAGACTGGGAACCCAAAGCAGCCCTGGCAAATTTTGTCAGACCAGTCCCCATACGGTGCACACCAAGTCCATTGAGTGTGCCTGACCACTACAAAGGGGGCTTTGGGAGGCTCTACCCCCAAAGAAATTTAGGAAACAATGGTGCAGTCTACAACACGTTTATCACTTTACATCACACACATATAGAGACAATTAATCATAAGTGTAACTCAGTGTATAGAAAATGTTACATAAGGCAAAGGGGACTACAAGGTGAGGATTCACATGACATTTATACTGGTAGGCATTTTTAAAGAGTGATTGGTCTGGAGAAGCACAAAAAACTTGGGATTCAGAACATAAGACAGTGGTTAGCATTGACTTTAACAATAAAAATGTATTTCCACCCTGGTAAACCTTTTTAGCAGCATCGGGATAATGAAAGACAGGGAAAAAACATAAATTACTAACTTGTACCATGCAGTTTGCAAGCAGCTCTTTGATGACAGTTTATAGGTCACTGTGACAAAAGGAGTAACCCACTCACCTATGCACATAAAATACTGTATTTAAAATGCATGGTACACATTCTTTGTAATAGGCATATTAACCCTCTGTGCTACATTAGATTACTCAAAGCTGCCACAGGACAAAACTCATCTCTCTCCAGCAGGTACATTAATCACTGGTGTTATCTTGACACTTTTATTGTTGCTGGAAAACTGCTAATTATACAAGTGCAGTGCTTTTTAAACTGCTGCCTGCGGACCCCCTGGGAAAGTGTCAGGGACCCCTGGGGGTCCCCGGACCACAGTTTGGGAAACACTGTCCCAGAGTGTTCTAACGAACAACTAGAGCGCTAACAGTCTTACTTATGACAAAAGTATGGCACACCTAAAGCCATCTTGATTGGAATAAAGTGGTAACACTTAAAACATTTAATTTGCAATGGAACAAAATGAGGGGGTTCATTTTCCCATAGAAATTATGAATAGTTCTGCAGAAAGAAAAATTAGGGCACATTTTGACTTCTCAAATTCTCTTCTATTTCATAAAAATATTCTGACATGCAGACTGAAACATACACTTTTAATACCAGCAGCAGACTTCAGTGGTGAGCAGTAGCTTTACTACAGTGATCTAATGAGCAACTGGAGTGCTAACATTCAGAGTTTATGGCAAATGTGTGACATATCTGAATACCTTCTTGATGGAATCAAAGTAAAAAACTGAAAGCATTTCCTACTGAGGAGACTGCAGTAAATGAGGAAATTAGGAAACTTCATAACAAATAAAACTCCCAAGATGGCCACCAGAGACAAAAGAGCCCAAATGCAGCACAAATATCACCCAGATATAGCCCACATGTAGCCCAATGACAGAAGTGTGCAAAACACTTATTTTGTGTATTTGCAGTTGTATATAGTGCAGACTTGTCAGGTATTGGAGTGCTTTACATGAGCATTGGTTACATCACACAAGATCAAATTCATTCTGATTGTAGACATGGGGAGATTAAGTGATTTGACCAGAATCACAGAATGTTGAGCTGAAGCAGAAACTCCAACCTGGTTCCCCAGTTGCAAAGTCTGCAGCTCTGGAAGTAACACCACATCCTCTCCCCTAGGTGCAACATTTAATCAAGTGGTCATCTGGATAAAAAAACAAAGATTACAAATAATTTAAAAGTTCTTTGTCGCTATTTGAAAACTCAGAAAATATGTCCTCATTTTAGTTTTTTAGAGCACTAACCATAATTTTGATGCAAATAAGACCCTCTCAAATATGTAATTTCTAAAGGAAATACTCTAGGTATTACAGTTTTGATTACATCAAGATGACGTCAGGCGTTCCACACTTTTGTAATAAATATAGAATGTTAGCAATCTAGTTGTTCATTGGGATACTGTTGAGAGGCAGAGGCCAGGGGCACGGACTCTGAAAATTGAAGGCAGGTAGGAGAGTGCAGAGGCAACAATTTGACCACACTGGGCAGGCAGGAAGGGCAGTGGCAGCACAACAGACTATGGAGGGCAGTGGAAAGGGGGGCAGGGGCAACAAACCAACAATACAGGACTGGCAAGAGAGGCTGTGGCAATATAATAGACCATTGTGGGCAGAAGGAAGAGGCAGTGGTAGTACAACCATACATGCCAACAGACCCGTTTCAGCCAGGAAACGTCCAATGTTTTTAAGCTCAAATGGGCTTTACTTGATCTGTCTCCTGTCTACAATCTCCTCTTTTTTAATGTAACTCAAAGGGGAAAATCAATACCCCAGTTTTTTTTCAAAATCTCCCTCTTACCAAGTTCAAAATGTTTGCAAGTATGGTACATTGGATCATGGTAGGCAGGAGGAATTGGGGTAGGGACATGGACTCGGATAACAGAGGACAGGAGGGACATGGAGAGGTGCACCAAACTGACCCTACAGGGCAGGCATCAGGGAGTGCAGCACAACAATCCATGGAAAGCAATAGGGAGGGACAGGACCATGCACATGGACAACAGAGAACAGAGGGGAAAGAGGCAATGGTAGCTAGCTGACCATAATGGACAGACAGGAGAGAAAGCTGCTGCATAACAGACCATAAAGGGCAGGAGGGACGGATCAGGGGCATTACAATGGAACAGGCAAGCCAGGAGGGAGGGAATAGGGACATGGAAAAAGAGGGCTGGGGCAAGGGGGCAGGGCAGGAGCAGCAAGATGACCATGGAGGTCAGACAGTATGGGCACTAGAAACAAGACACACCATGGAGAGCAACAATGAGACTATGATGTCATACACACAGACCATGGAGGGAAGGTGGGAGGGGGCAGGGGCAGCTAGCTGACCACACAGGGAAGGTGGGAGGGGCCATGGCAGCACAGAAGACCATGCATGGCAAGCAGGAGGGTTAGTGGCAGCACAATGGCTATGAGGGGCAAGAAGGAGGGTGCAGGGGCATGCACAAAGGACCATGGAGGATAGAAGGGAGGGTCAGGACCTGGGCACAGACAAGAGAGTTCAGGGGAAGGGGCCTCACAACAGACTGCACGGGGCAGGCAGGAGGAGCAGTTGCAGCACAACAGACCAGGGAGGGCAGAAGGGTGTGGCAGTAAAATGGACCATGGAGGACAGGAGGAAGGGGATAGGGGCATGGCATGTGGACAGGCAGGGTGGAGGTGGCAGGGACAGGTTACAGTCATTTGACAATGCTAGGCAGGTGGGAGGGAAGTGGCAGCTCAACAGAACACGCAGAGTAGATAGGAGTGGCAGGTCCATGGGATGGAGCAGGGGCATGCACAAAGACATCGGATGGCAGGGGGAAGGAGAATAGGGGCAGCAAGTTAAGCACAGAGGCTAAGCAGGAGGTCAATGATGGGCCATAGAATTTGGCAATGGAGGGCAGGAGGAGTGGACTGGTACATCATGCTAAATGGAGGGCAGTGGCAGCACATCAGACCATGCATGGCAGGAGAGAGGAGGCTAGTCCATGGATTCAGAGACAGCAGAGGATAGGGAGGAGGTGGATGGGGCAGCAAGCTAACTGTTCAGAGAAGGTGGGTATTAGGAACTTTATTGTTTTTAAAATGTGTGTCTGTGCGAACTACTTAAAATATGAACAAGTATGCAGCATAATCTCACTTTTATTCAGGAAGAAGAGGACGTTTGTGACTGTGACTCCGGGCTCACTTGGCAGAAACACCCCCTGACCCTCCACCCCCCATCGCAAAATGTAATGTCTGTGAAAAGGGTAGGTGGACGCAGTGTTATATAGAACATAGTCCTGAGAGCACGATTGAAAATGAAAACTAGATATAGTATATGGTATAAACTATGCACCAAAAAGTGTGATATAAGATGAACCGGGGCGTGAAATATAATATGCAATACATTGTGCGCAATGACAGATTCATTGGAGAGCGCGAGATAGCACAGGCACTAGCTCGTGCTATGCGATATGCGCCTTGGAGTGTAATGCACAGGGCAGTGTTGTGTAACCTAACTAGTCTCTAAAGTTGTAATATAAAATATGTGCTGGGGAGTGTAACGTTGCATATGCACTGTGACAAAGATATGGATCCCAGATTGTAATATGTATGGCATAGCGCTGTCCGTTATAACATAGGCATCGAGGAAGGCACGTTAGATGGGGCAATATAACCCGTGCGAAGGCAAGTGTGGCACGACATATTCATAGGGTGGTGTTACAGTGCACATTGGCTAGAGAGTGTCATAGCATACGCACTAGCTGGTGGAATACAACACAGAGGTGTGAGGCACTCGGCGGGCACTGGTGGGTGTAACACAGCATTGGGCTCAGCCAGGAGCACACTGTGACTCTCAAGTGAGGTTCGTCTCCTTTCCAGTGAGTAAAATAAAAAGTATTACACATCCGGCGGTGGATGTGGGTTTTATTAACCGTGAGGGGGGTTTCTTGCATAGTTTGGTCGAATTTTTGTGGAATCCCCTTTGAATGGCTTGGTGTGCGTGTATATTAAATATGCCCGTCAATAGCTACCCATGTTTGTATAAATAAACGACAAGGGTGTCTACTTGGAGAGTACCCACCGTCGGGGGCGCCGGGATTAGGCACGGTAGGGCGTCAGACACGTCAGAGCTTCACTAGCGGTGTAAATACATTCCATGTGGATTCATTCTATGCATAGTTGCCTTTTAATGATGATCACGCAAATCGTCATGGTGATAGGTACATACGGTTTGTCCAGCATGTCCTAAGTGTTTCTATAAATATATTTTTTTTTTAAATAATAAAAAACAAAGGCCGGCCCTGGGGGATGGGGTCCCCGGGGCCATAAGTGTCCTGAGGAGGGGGACAACGCAGCCCCCTCCTAAAGAATAAAAACAAAAAAAAAGGCCTTGACCCGGGGGTTGGGGTCCCCGAGGCCGATTAAGGCCTTGGGAGGGCCAAATTTTTTTTTTTAAACAAAAAAATTAGGGTGCAGGCCCTGGGGGATGGGGTCCCCAGGGCCAGTAAATTAGAAAAAGAAGGGGGGCCACACAGCCCTCCTTCTTAAAAAAATAAATAAAAGACCGGCATCGCGCCGGTGGCCACGCCCCCTCCTAGCAGCACTCTGCAAATCTTCCCCCTGGCCAGTTGTAAGTTGGGGAATTAACTCCCCTTCAATACTGAGGGTCCCTGAGGGCCAACTAGCCCAACAGGTATCGCCAGTATGTGCCAGGGAGCTGCGTGGCAGACAGGTGTTCTGAGGCCACGCCCCTTTTTACACCTCTATGCAACGCAGCTCTGTGGCGCTTACTGGAGGTACTTAGTGGGCTAGTTTGACCCTAGGGACCCTTAGGATTCAAGGGGACTTAATCTCTCAACTTAGAACGGCCACAGGGCGCGTTTACACAGTGGTGAAGGGAGGGGACGGGGCCTGAGGTGACATGTGCAAACACGCCCTGTGGCATGTTTTAAGTTGGGGAAATAATTCCCTTTCAATCCTGAGGGACCCTGGGGGCCAACTAGCCCACCAGGGGCTTCCAGTAAGCGCCACTGCTCTGCGTTGCAGAGAGGTGGTGCAGGCCGTGCCCCTTTTTACACCTCTCTTCAATGCAGCTCTGTGGCGCTTACTGGAGGTACCTAGTGGGCTAGTTGGACCCTAGGGACGCTCAGGATTCAAATGAACTTAATCTCCCAACTAAAAACGGCCACAGAGCGTGTTTACACAGTGGTGAAGGGAGGGGACGGGGCCTGAGTTAACGTGTGCAAACACCCCCTGTGGCGCGTTTTAAGTTGGGGAAATAATTCCCCTTCAATCCTGAGTGCCCCTGGGGGCCAACTAGCCCACCAGGTGCTTCCAGTAAGCGCCACTGCGCTGCGTTACAGAGAGGTGGTCTAGGCCGTGCCCCTTTTTACATCTCTCTGCAACACAGCTCTGTGGCGCTTACTGGAGGTACCTAATGGTCTAGTTGGACCCTAGGGACCCTCAGGATTCAAGGGGACTTAATCTCCCAATTTAAAACGGCCACAGGGTGTGTTTACACAGTGGGGAAGTGAGGGGACGGGGCCTGAGATGACGTGTGCAAACACGCCCTGTGGCGCGTTTTAAGAGGTAGTTTTAATCACCTGCCCTATTATATACTAGGGGCTTACAGAGGAGGTCATGCTGATCACAGGGGGACCCCAACGCATAGTGTTACCTAGTGTATGTAGGTGTTTTCACTGTATTCTGAGTGTCTTTTAACATAGCACTGGCTCTAGGACTGGTTAGTCAGACTCAGTTAACACCAGTATCCGTCTGAAAAAGTTGAGGGTACAGGATGATTTTGCAACAAGGCTTCTTTCTGTTCTTCTGTTTGTTCTTTCTGCACGTTATCCTTCTTCCTGCACTTTTCTTCATCTTTGAGGAGTTCTGTTGCTTCTTTCTGCATTACTTTTTTTTCTTTATGTGCGTTTTTTCTTCTTTCTTCACATGTCCTATCTCTGTAGCCATAGTTAGAAATTAGCATTTAAAAAACCTTTGAAATTCACTGAAAAAACCATAGGTTTCAGGCACGTTATAGTTAGGAATTAGCATTTAAAAAACCTTAGAAATTCACTGAAAAAACCATAGGTTTCAGGGGCGTTATAGTTAGCTGGACTTTTCACTCGTACAAAACCATTGAAATTCCCCCGTTATAGATAGTTCAGCTAACTATAACTCGCGCGCCCGCAATGCACTGCTGATGACGTCACATATTACATCACTCATGACATGGTCAGTGACATCACTCATGACATCACTGATGACATCTCAAATTACATCACTGATGACATCACTGATGACATCATCCAGTGAATGTGTGTTTTTCTGAAAATTACATATGTTTTATATATATATCTCAAGGTTGATGGAAGAATAAATGGGTATATAAGTGTCTAAATGGATGATTTGTTTTTGAAAAATAGATGGTATAACTGACTGATTAAGTGTATCTTAGTGAATACATGGCTTAGTGAGTAATGTTTAAATATGTAAATATCTGTATCAGTCTCTCACTTTGTGTATAAGTGGCTGCATGGGTTGGTGAGTAGCTACATGAGTGTCTATATAGGTTATTAGTTGGTTTTTTGAGTATCAGAATGAGTGTCTGTATGGTTCGGTGGGGGTATTACGTAGTGCATAAGTGCATGAATGAGTGATTCACTGTTTGTATGTGTTGAAGACAGCATGTGTGCAGGACTGTATTGGTGGATGAGTGTGTGCATGGGTGTGTTAGTGAGTGAATGACTGTCTCAATAGTGTCTTTATGAGTAACTACATATGTTTTAAACTAGTATATGTGACTATTGGTGTATATATGTGAGTATATATGAGAGTGAGAGATTGAAAGAGTTCCTGTATGAATAAGTATGTGTTTATATAAGTGATTGTTTAAAAGACTAAGTATGTGTAAGTTTCTGTAGAAGTAAGTGTGGTGGTGTGTGTATAACTGTATATGCAAGTAAATGGATGTTTGATTCTTTATTAGCATGAGTGACTATGTGTGTGAGTAACTCTATGGATGAGTGGCGTTGTGTAACAGGATGTATAGGTGTATGAGTACATATGATGAGTGAGTACATGTATGAGTGACTGTATAGGACTGTTGGTGAATGAGTGGATGTGTATGTGGATCTTAGAATTACTGAATAGGTTGTTGTAACTGATATTGGTATGTCCATTGTTTTGAAAAATTTTGTTTCTATTTTTGAATGTGTGTATCAAAGGTTATATTAGGGGGAGATGATGTCTGCCACTCTATCACAAAGATGATGTCATCAGTGATGTCATTTGAGATGTCATCAGTGATGTCATGAGTGATATCACTGACCATGTCATGAGTGATGTAATATGTGACGTCATCAGCAGTGCATTGCGGGCGCGCGAGTTATAGTTAGCTGAACTAACTATAACGGGGGAATTTCAATGGTTTTGTACGAGTGAAAAGTCCAGCTAACTATAACGCCCCTGAAACCTATGATTTTTTCAGTGAATATATATATATATATGTATTACCTACTGGCGGTCGCCAGTAGGTAGTTATAGTTAGGACCGTGTTTCCATAGGAAATCTCAAAATTCTATTTTGAATAACTTTGGCGTCGGTTGACGAATCCTCGCAAACTTTTCAAAACTAATGGGGCGCTCCCTCAGCTCCTACCCTGAAAGTTTCGGGGTGATTCGTCAAGCGGGGGCCGAGAAAAAAGGGGGGTCCCAAAACGCGTTTTCCCCATGCATTTTTCCCTAGGGACTTTAGTCGCAGCTACAGCCGAACGGCTGAACAGAATTATGTGAAATTTGGCAGAGAGGTAGCCATAAGATCCATGAAGTGCCTTTTGCAGGTTTGGTGTAAATCTGTTCAGTATTTCCTGAGAAATTAGCATTTAAATCAATATATATATCTGTACGCGCGCAGCGTGCGCGCACTGAGCAAGTCCTGTGCGCGCACCCTGCCGTGCGCGAGCGCACTTCTGATTGGTTGTTAGATGTCAGTAAACATTCGAATCGGTGGAAATCAGGAAGCGGCGGCCGCCATTTTGTCTCTCGCATAAAGAGGGGGTGATAAACAAAGGGGGAGAACGTGAAAAGGGGGCAGAGTGGGGAGATATTGACCCACTAGGCATTGTAAGGGGGTCACAGTAGGACCTTGTAGGGCAAAAAAAAAGATTTATATTTTGAAAAAAAATATAGCGCGCACCCGAAAAAATTTTTAAAACAAAAAAATAATAAAAATTCGCAATTAAGTGAAAAGATATAAGGTGGCTCTAAAAAGAGCCCTTGTGTTTATTGTGTGTTTTTTGGTACCTACAAGTAAGTACCGATGCAGAGTCTAAAGTTCAAGAGGAAGACTCTGTTGCCTTCATCAGTGAAGTGTACACCATCTCCTCTATAAATGTCTTGCATGTTGTAACACAAGTTGTTGTGGTATATAGAACCCATACCATAGTCTCTGAGGAAAGCAGAAATAGATTTGTTGACGTGCTTCCTCGCTTTGTCAATCTGCGGACAAAATTGGTTGGACCAGTTCCACTTTTGCCTTTGGCATATGTTAGAATATACAAAGGCAGTTTGTGGAAAAAGCGACATCAATTGCACAAAGGTGTCCTTAATAAGCATTTCCAGACCTACCCCAGTTAAAGTGCCTAGGTCATTTCCACCACAGTGCACAATAATAAGGTTAGGCTGTGGGAGATGTAGAAAGGTTTTCACCAAAGGCATTAATTGGTGCCACTTTAACCCTCTCTGACCAATCCATTTAATGTCTACATTTGGCAAAGCAAGGTCTCTCACCATACCTCTTTTTTCTGCAAATTTTTCACTCCAGAAGACATAGCTGTGACCTACAATCCACACTGTGAACATCTTCCAAGGAGATCTGGATGCACTCAGGAGGTGTCTTTCAGTAGAAAGGCAATATGAAATGAAAGACAGTTGAAAAATGGAGGCACACATAGTTTTTTTTATAAAAAGAACTCATTGGCTGTTTCAAACCATTCTACACTAAAAACTAGGCGGTATGTTTAAATTTTAAAAAGCATGTTTTGTATTGGTTGAGAAAAATGTGTTACCAAAGAACATTACTATGGATTTGCTGTTAGGTTTGAAAAGTCAAGCACTCTTGCTCTTTGGATATGAAACATTGTCTGCTGAACTTCTGACCTCTCTCCTCACAGCAGTGTTCCATGACCTGTTGCTATGGTAGCAGGCAGGAGACAAGTTGGGGGAAGGGTACATTTGGAAAGGGGTTGAAGTTTTCAACCAATAGAAATGTGTGATTTCATTTAAAAAAAAGTGGGAAGCACTGAGATTTGAAATTAACATGTATATGTGTGAAAAAAGAGAGGGAAACATTGCCATTTACTGGTTCTGGAGAGAGGAGAGAGGTGTGGAGCTCTGATATTCTGACTCTGATAGTCTGCTGTTTGAGTGGCACATTTCTTTCTCAACTAACTATTTTAAAAGGTGAGTTATGAGTTTGAGAGGGGATGTATGTGGTGATTTTTGAGATAAATATTAGAATTGTGAATCTTCTTCAAAAGCTATGTTTTACATTTTGAGGTTTGCGAGATATTTAACTGTTTTGAACTTGTAAGATATTATGGAGTATGTTTTCACAATAAGTTTATGTGTACTGGTAAGAATGAGGAATACTGTTTTGTGCCTACCATCAAACCATGAGTCTGTGTGCAGAGAAGAATTGTTGACAGAGATTTAATTTGCGTTGCTGTTGAAAAGTAAGACTTGAAGTTGAAAGGAAAGGACAGCTTGTTTTTAATTGTGATGGTTAGGATTTAGCAGAAATCACTTTGAAAGAAAAGAGAGGAAAATGGCAGCACATTTGAAATAAGCATTAGTTCTGTAAGAATTGCAGACCCAGGAAAGGGGCAGACTGTGTTTTGTGCCTACCAACACAGCATGAGTCTGTGTGCATATAGGAATTGTTGTCTGAGATTTAATTTGTGAAGTTGTTGTTCTGTAAGGATTGCAGACCCAGGAAAGGGGCAGCCTGTGTTTTGTGCCTACCAACACAGCATGAGTCTGTGTGCATATAGGAATTGTGGCCAGAGATGTAATTTGTGTTGCAGTTGTTCTGTAAAACATGCACTTGCAGGAAAGGGACAGCTTGTTTTCTTCAAATGTGGTGGTTAGCACTCAGCAGAAATCACTTAATCGCAAATGAGAGGCAAAAGCTAAAACATTTGAAACCAACAGGGTAGATTTCCCTTTCAAAATAGCAAAGGCACAGGTAGTTGCCATATGTTCGAAACTGAAAATAACCCTTAGCACACATGCACTGTTACATACATCCCAGCAGTCTTCATGCAGTTTTGGAAGTCTCTTTGCTCATCTGTCTTGCACCAGACAATACACAGTCTCCAGAAACACACTCTTGGCACACACGCAGCAGCTTCTCCCACACTCCCATGTGTAGTACTCAGGTCTGTGTGGTGTTTCAGATAGCACTGTGTAACGCAAACACATTCAACGTCAACAAGGCTCATTTCCTTTGCTCTAGTGTAGTCACTCACCCAGAATGCACATGCTCATGGTCTCAAGGAGCTGTTAGGACATGTGCTCTTTTCTGCCTCTGTGATCTACAAGGAAAATGTGTCAGGCTGTAACACTAATTATCACTTGCTCCATCATAGTAGTAAATGTGCTTTGAAATTGCAAATCAAATTCTGTTTTCTGCTTAGAAGCACACCATGAGGCTGTGTGCGCAAAGGAATTGTGACCAGAGATGTAATTTGTGTTGCAGTTATTCTGTAAAACATGCACTTGCAGGAAAGGGACAGCTTTTTTTCTTCAAATGTGGTGGTTAGCAGTCAACAGAAATCACTAAATCGCAAATGAGAGGCAAAAGCTAAAACATTTGAAACCAACAGGGTAGATTTCTCTTTCTAAATAGCAAAGGCACTGGTAGTTGCCATATGTTCAAAACTGAAACTAACCTTTCGCACACATGCACTGTTACATACATCCCAGCAGTCTTCATGCAGTTTTGAAGTCTCTTTGCTCATCTGTCTTGCACCAGACAATACACAGTCTCCAGAAACACACTCTTGGCACACAGGCAGCAGCTTCTCCAACACTCCCATGCGTAGTACTCAGCTCTGTGTGCTGTTTCAGATAGCACTGTGTAATGCAAACACATTCAACGTCACCAAGGCCTCATTTTCTTTGATCTAGTCTAATCACTCACCCTGTAACACATGGTCATGGTCTCAAGGAGCTGTTAGGACATGTGCTGTTTTCTGCCTCTGTAAATGATAAGGAAAATGTGTCAGGCTGAAACAGTAATTTGGTACTATTCAGGAACACTGTTTTGTTCCAAAAAACATAGCATGAGTCTGTGTGTATACAGGAATTGTGGGCAGAGATTTAATTTGTGAAGTTGTTGTTCTGAAAGAAATGCAGTCCCAGGAAAGGGGCAGCCTGTGTTATGTGCCTAAAATGACGATATGAGTGTGTGCACACAGGAATTGTGGGCAGAGATTTAATTTATGAAGTTGTTGTTTAGTAAGAATTGCAGTCCCAGGAAAGGGGCAGCCTGTGTTATGTTCCTAAAATGATGGCATGAGTCTGTGTGCGCACAGGAATTGTGGGCAGAGATTTAATTTGTGAAGTTGTTGTTCAGTAAGAATTGCAGTCCCAGGAAAGGGGCAGCCTGTGTTATGTTCCTAAAATGATGGCATGAGTCTGTGTGCGCACAGGAATTGTGGGCAGAGATTAAATTTGTGAAGTTGTTGTTCAGTAAGAATTGCAGTCCCAGGAAAGGGGCAGCCTGTTGTCTTTACACAAATTATCCCTTAGCACACATGCACTGTTACATACATCCCTGCAGTCTTCATGCAGTTCTGGAAGTCTCCTTGCTCATCTCTCTTGCAGCTGACAATACATAGGGCCTCATGTAGGTAGCATACCAGTTACCACTTCTAAAATACCGAACGATACCGAATCGGTATTTTAGAAGTGGTAACTCGTATGTAGGTAATGAGTCGGTATTTTTTACCGATTCGTTACTATTCGGTAATTACCGAATCGGTATTTACCGATTCGGTAATGAGGCATACCTTCCCATTGATGGGAAGGTATGCCTCATTACCGAATCGGTAAATACCGATTCGGTAATGGGGGGAACACTTGCATGGGTGGCAGGGTGTCACATTGACACCCTGTTGCACCCCTGATTCGGCCATGTGTGCACATGTGGCACACATACATGCCCTAAGGGCATGTATGTATGCCACATTGCACACTGCTACGCGCGTAAAAATGCATTAATACATACTTTAATTATTTACCACCAACTAAAAGTTGGTGGTAAATACCGACTCTAAAACACACCCACACACTCCCCCTACATCTCGATTTTGGTGTCGGAATTTACCGAATCGGTAAAATTACCGATTCGGAAAAGTTACCGATTCGGTAACATTACCGATTCGGTATTATTACCGATTCGGTAATTTTAACGATTCGGTAAATTCCGACACCAAAAATTGTCCCCCTACATACCATTAGCCAAAATACCGGTCGGTAACGGTAAAATTACCGAAAATCGGCCGTTACCGACCGGTATTTGGCTACCTACATGAGGCCCATAGTCTCCAGAAACACACTCTTGGCACACATGCAGCAGCTTCTCCAACACTCCCATGCGTAGTACTTAGCTCTGTGTGTTGTTTCAGATAGCAGTGTATAACGCAAACACATAAAAACATCATCAAGGCCTCATTTTCTTTGCTCTACTCTAATCACTCACCCAGGTTGCAGATGCTTATGGTATGAAGTAGCTGTTAGGAAATGTGCTCTTTTCTGTCTCTGTAAACTATAAGGAAAATGTGTCAGGCTGTAACAGCAATTATCAGTTGCTCTACCACAGTAGTAAATGTGCATTTAAATTGATAATCAAATATTGTTTTCTGCCTAGAATCACACCTTGAGGCTGTGTGCACACAGGAATTGTGGGCAGAGATTTAAAGTCTGTTGCAGTTGTTCTGAAAGACTTGCAGTTGAAGGAAAGGGGCAGCTTGTTTTTTTTCAACTGTGGTGGTTAGCACTCTGCACAAATTAGTAAATCACAAATGAGAGGCAAATGGTAAAACATTTGAATTTAATTAAAAGCTTAACAAATATTTTAATGAATTATAATTACAAAAAAGATTTATTTTTAAGTTTCTTGCAGGTATTGCTGAGCAACAGTGTAAAAATTAAAAAATGGCTTTAAGGACAAGAAAGAGGAAAGAAAAGCAACAACAAGTATATCTGGACAAAACTGGGAAAAAAAAATAGGAGGAGAAGCATGTGATGGAAAAAAGAAAAACTCTACTGGTAAGAAAACTAAAGTTTTCTTTAAAAATATCTTCAAAAAAAAAGAAAATGGCAAAAATAAATGTAAAACAAACAGTGTTTTATGTACAAAGCAACAACAGAGTCAACAGCAAAAAACAAAAGCTAATGTACAATCAGAAGTATGTAAAACTGATTTAACACGAAAATTAGATTTTAAAAACATTAG
Source organism: Triturus cristatus (assembly GCF_964204655.1). Lineage (NCBI taxonomy): Eukaryota > Metazoa > Chordata > Amphibia > Caudata > Salamandridae > Triturus > Triturus cristatus. The sequence goes on along the minus strand of NC_140595.1, from coordinate 574,147,133 downwards.
TCGAAAAATGTTTCAGAGAAGAGTGATGTTAAATTTGCTAAAGGATGTAAAAAGATATAAGAAAAAAACAAAATTTATTAAGACATTTTTTTTTATAGAAAATATTGTAAGTAAGGCTTTGGAAATAAAAAGAAAACTTTTTATTCTAATTTTTAATAGGATGCGTAGATTAGATAAATTAGTCAATGCAATGAAGTCACAAAGCAAAAGGAAAAGAGAAGTAAAAAAAGTAACTTTTGTAAAGTGTTCTTGGGAGAATGGAAACACAGTTCAAGTACTGAACCATTTTTTAATTAAGAGAGTTATCTTCAAAGTAATAGTTTGTTGCATGCAGTTGACGCCAATGGTAGAGCATATGAAGTTAAGGATGGTTGTGTGATGGAAAAAGAGAAAATGGTCCCAAGAAATGAGGAAGAAGTAATTGCTGCTCAGGCTATGGGGAGACGTCCAAAAGCCCCAGTGTACACTTGGAACTGTAGTAGTATTTGTACTGTGCGTCAGGAATCTATTGATAAATTACGTGACTTTCTAAGAGAATATAGTAAAAAGAGTGTAAAACAGAAGATGAAGGTGCTTCAAACACTAGATCCATGCAGAGTGAGAGAGAATACTGGTTTGCAAGGACATTCTCTGGCTTGTCTTTCTAGAAAAGTGTGTAAAAGTGTTTTTCATCATTTTAGGATGCTGGCTGTTCATCATACTGAAATGAGAAAGTTTGTGAGAACATTGTATTTTGCTAAAAGTCCAGCAGTAAAGTTAAATGAGTTAAATAATGCTCTGTTCCGTGGATCTGTATCAGATGTAGTGAAGGTTACAGATGAGATTCAGTTTTGTTACTTTGGTCCAGAACAAGAAAGTGCAGAAAAGGACACAGTTAATGAGGAAAATGAGGAACAGAATGTAGAACTCATTATTACTAAAAATTTTGAGGATGAAATGACAAAATTTACTATCATCTCTAATGAAAGACCAAATATTACTTGTATTTGTTGCCGCAGAAGCCATTATAAAATTCAAACAAGGAATGTTGATCTGTATAAAAAAAGTGAAAATGAAGATAATTATAAGTGGAAGGATTTTGCAACATATATATTTCTGGAAAATTGTTTTGAATTGGGTGAAGATCAGCGTATTTGTAAATACTGTTATAACAAGTTAGAAGAAAATAGAATGCCGACCAGAGCTGTACATAATAATTTAGAATTGGATGCTATTCCTGCCGAACTTTCTGATTTAAATACATATGAGTCTATACTCATTCAATGTGTTCATCCGTTCCAGACCATAGTATGTATGGAGCCCAAAACTGGTAAATTACCTCCTTCAGATTTACTGAGAGGTTTAAAAGGAAGAGTGGTGTATTTGTCCTTGGATTTGAAAAAAAATATGGAAACTATTGATGCAGATACTTTGGAAACTGAACCATTAGTTATTCTGGTTAATGGTGTACCTACAAAGAATAAGAAGATTTGGCAGGAGCTGTTAGATGTACGGAAAGTACAAAGAGCAAATTTATATTTGAAAAGGAATAATAAATGGTATGAATCAATTTATATAGATGAAGAAGAAGAAGATTTACAAGAAGACACAGAAACACCAACTGGACAAATTGAAAAAGTGGACAAGTCAAAAGAAGAAGAAATTTATGAACATTTTAGCATACATCCTCTTCATTCAAAAGAAGTTATGGGAGACACTATTGATCTGTTTCAGATGAAGAAAGCAAAAGGAACTCCGGTGAGTGTATGGGAGAAGAGCTTGGAAGCTCGATGTTTTCCTCAGCTGTTTCCTACAGGAAAAGGTGGACGATACGATGAACGCCCAGAACAGATTCCAGCTTCTGAGTATCGGACTACAAGACTATATGCTGAAGATTCAAGATTTCGTCAAAGTATTCCTTATTTGTTTCATCTTTTATTTGAAAGTGACTTGTCTGCATTATCTTATGCAGTAAATCACATTTTAAAAAGTGGAGTACATCTACATAATGTGTCTGCTAAGGATTTTATGGAGAAAGTGCAGCACCGAGATGATCATTTGGAAACACAACTGATCAATCTGATGGCTTGTCAGCGTGGGACAAATGAATATTGGTACCGACGCCATGGTGAATTAAAATGCATGTTACGGAATTTAGGAACTCCTACATGGTTTGTAACCCTAAGCTGTGCAGAGTACGCTTGGGATGATTTATTGGATTTTCTACGAGAGGCAAATTCAAACATTAAAAACATTGAATACAAGACAGCAGGAGAACTGTGCTCATTGGATCTGGTTAATGTTTGCAGATATTTCAATCATAGATTTGAGGCTATGATGTGCTTCATCTGCAATAAAAAAAATCCACCTCTTGGAGAAGTAGTGGATTTCTTTTGGAGAAAAGAGTACCAAGCAAGAGGTTCTCCTCATATTCACATGCTGTTGTGGATCAAGGATGCCCCAAAATTTGGAACAGATGCTGATGAAGCAGTGTTATCTTTCATTGAAGAATATGCAACATGTGCTATACCTAATAGCACAGAAGAGAAAAAGTTAAAAGAACAAGTTTTACGTTTCCAAAGTCATCGGTGTGGAAAATACTGTCGACGGAAGTACAAGACCAAAGATAAATTCTACACAAAGTGTCGATTTGGATTTCCTAGACCTGTTCTTTCAAAAGGAAGAGTCAACAGTTTTATGTCAGCTGTGCGACATACTATAACCAGAAAATCTCCCAAAAATACATACAACCTAAGAAGAAAAGAAGAGTCAAAATTTATAAATGACTACAACCCAGTCATTTTAACCATGTGGAATGCTAACATGGATATTCAGTATGTGGCAGACAATTCTATTGCTGTTGCTCGGTATGTCACATCTTACATCACTAAATCTGAGAAAACAGAATTGAAGGAAATGTGGGAAGAGATTTCTCACGAGAAGACTGTCAGTAAGAAGCTGTACAGTTTCAGTTTAAAGATGTTATCGCATCGAGAAATTGGATCCTACGAATGCTCAGATAGGTTATCATCTGCAAGTCTTTACTCGAAATCCAGAAGAATAATTTGGGTAAGCTTAGGCCTTGCAGGAATGAGAAATCGGGTACTGAAATCTGTTGGAGAAATTGAATATTTGGCCGAGAATGACCCAGAAAGTACAGATATTTTGAAAACAAACATGTTGGACACATATTACCCAAAAAGAAGTCATCATCTTGAGAACATGTGTCTCTATGAAGTGCTGCAGAACTACATTTTTTCACGGAAAGCCACAGAAGACATCAACAAAGGAAAATATAAAGTCATTGGTGAGGAAGGATGTTTGGTGAAGCAAACAAAAGGAAGTTTGATAAATCACAGGAAGCTGAGTTGCGACACTACTGACAAAAAGGAATTTTACTACTTGGCTCTTTTACAGCTGTTTAAACCATGGCGTTCAGAGGACGAACTACTGGGAGAATTTCAAAGCTATGAAGATTCTTTTAATGCTAGCAATGATAGCATAGAATGCAGTACTTTCACAACTTATGTCCAAATGTTAAATGAAGAAAATGAACAGGAAGCAAAAATTGCAGCTGAAGTAGCTAGAGACAGTTCTCAAGACAGCCAAAGTTCAGGAACACTTAGTTAAGATCCCCTAGGACAACCAATCATAGAAAATGAAGCTGCAGTAGCCATGACTGAAGTAGAAACGGCTATGAATCAAGCACAGGAAGATTCAATCGACTTACTAAATCTGGAACAACAACTGAATGAAGAACAAAAACAAATTTATGAAGAAGTCAGCAAAAAAATTGATCATGGATTACTACGTGAAAAAAAACAGTGCTCATGCACATCATTTGAACCAATCAGGATGTATGTGAGTGGACAAGCTGGAACTGGTAAAATTTTCTTAATAAAAGTCATCAGAAGCTACCTACAGCAAAAAACAGCTTCAAATTTGTCTTGTGTGGTAACTGCTCCAACTGGGTTAGCAGCCTATAACATAAAAGGAATTACCTTACATCGCTTGCTAATGTTACCAGTGGAGCATGAGAACAAAATAGAATACCACAAGCTAACTGGAGAAGCATGCTTCGAAGTTTCAAGAGTGTTGAAGAAGATGCAAGTTCTCATTATTGATGAGGTGAGCATGGTTTCAAACTTAATGCTTGCCTTTGTGCATTTAAGAATGCAACAAATTCTTAAGAGAGACTATGACGTGTTATTTGGAGGTAAACACGTCATAGTTTTTGGAGATCTTTTACAGCTCACTCCATTTAAAGGACAACCAGTGTTTAATACTGTGACACATGAAGACACGAAGAAGTCATTAGGAAGCATTGGTAATGCGAATATTTGGTCGTTCTTTGAGTACAAAGAACTCACTACCAATATGAGAAGACAAGCAAACGACGAAGATTATGCAAGTATTCTGAAAGATATCAGAATTGGACTACTCACAGAAGTTGGCAAAAAAGCATTACAGAGTAGGATGCTACATAATTTATTTCCAAATGAAGAAATAGTTGCAGAGAAAATATACAAGAACATTGCTGAAAAAAATACTGTAATCTGCTGAATGCCAACACTACGTGAGTGCTCAATATTCAAAGAGGAACATTTGAAATTGGAAAAGGAAGAGATTAAGAAAATGGAAGCAGAGGACAAAATTCAGCATGAAAGAATTACTTTTACATTAACAGGCAAACTGAAAAATAAATTGGATTCACTTGAGAAGAACATTTCCAAAACAGCTGGATTAGAAAAAAATCTATATGTTTGCATGAATTGTCGAGTGATTTTAAGGAGAAATTTGGATGTAGAAAAAGGTTTAGTGAATGGGGCTATGGGAAGAGTTGTGGGTTTTATTAATTATCAGAAAAAAGAAGGAATTGAATGTTTAAAAATAAAATTTGATCAGACAGAAGAAGTTAAAGACATTTGTCGTTGTTCAGTTCGTTTCATGCTTGTGAAAGACTTATATGTGCGTAGAAAGCAGTTATCATTTTCTCTAGCATATGCTGTAACTATTCACAAGTCTCAAGGATTGACTGTAGATAGTGCTTTTGTAAACATCGGTTCTACTGTGTTCAAAGAAGTTATGGCATATGTTGCTCTGTCACGAGTAAAAACATTATCTGGTTTATTTATGATAGACTTTGATGACTCAAAAGTTAGTGCTGATACAAACTGTGTAAAGGAGTATAATAGATTAAGAATAACCTATGCTCCTCATTTAGGACAGTATCCTGTGATTGAAAAACATGTTGTCTCTCGGAAAAGGATATTTGAAAATATCTGTAATGTGGATGAACAGAACAAAAAAAAAAAAAAAAGGACAGTGATGTGATAGCAAGGAAAAAGAAAAAGGACAGTGTTGAAGAGGTTGTTGGTTGCCATTTTGAAAATAGCTCTGGTGTCAACTGCTATGCAAATGTAGTGCTGAATGTTGTATTTTATCTTAAAAAGTTGCTAGAACAGATAATAGTAAATCATGGAAAAAGATTGTGTTCTCTGCTGAGTCTCCTTTATGAGAAGCTGAGTACTGATAAAACTAAAATAGAAAGTGCTACTGATGTTAGAAATCTTTTAGATGTATGTTGTGGTTCTACACAGTTTAAAGAAAATGTCCAGCAAGATGCACAGGAATTCTTAATATATATTTTGAGCGTACTTGAAGATGAAGGAGTAGAAGTAGAAAACTTATTTGGTGTCTCTTACAAATGGGAACATTGCTGTGAAAACTGTATGAACACATGTAGTAGTAATGTTGATTCAGAAAGGTTCATATTTTTACCATTACCACAAAATAAATCAGTGACTTTTAGTAAATTAGTTAAAGATGCCAATCACAACATGGAATGTTCTGAATGTAAATCTGACATGTTTTCCACGTTATTTTTACAGAAATATGGTCAGTATGTAATTTTAATGATGCAACGTTGTAGAGCTGATGGTTCAAAATTGGATACTTTAATAAAGAAGTTTACAGGACAACAATTATCAATTTCTGGAAAAACTTGTGTTACAGTTGCAATAATTTTTCATGAAGGACCTACTGTAACTTCTGGACATTACACAGTTTATCTTAAATGTGAAAAAGGCTGGACACTGTGTAATGATTCCCAATTGATTTTCAAGCAATGTTTGCCTTATGATTTACCCAATTCTTACTTAATTTTTCTGAAACCTAAATTTTGAAAAATAAAAACTGCATCTGAAGAAAGCATTTTTTGTAATTTAAAGGATTATAATTGAAGATATCACTTAAAAAGAATTTTGAAATTACTATTTGGCCTAAAGGAAAAGTAATAAAAACAATTGTGGACTCCTTTGACAGAAATTATTTTGGCATGTGTGCTTTTGCGACAAGGTTTAAAGACGGTTTATCTAGAAAATAATTTTTATTCATCTAGAAAAGTACTTGTAATATATATGTAATATTTCTAACAAGGTATATTTTAGTGAGGATAGTTTTTGGGCTTTTTTTAAACAATCTTTTAGATTGTTTGTTTTTTTGCCCGCTGTTAAATGATGAATACAATTGTTTTCACTATTTTAAGTGAAAATTAAAAAATTCTGAAAACAGCAAAAAAAGGGCAAAAAATTGCTTTGTAAAATATGTAAAAACATGTAATGCTTTTTGTAATGTATGATTGAATATTAATACTTTTTTTCTTTTTTTGCAGAACTAGAAAGAAAAAAGAAAAAACGAAATTCTGTTCCCTTGCAAAATACAAAAAATTTATTTTTTCCAAATAAGTTATTTTTTTTAAAAAATAAGTGAAAAATATTTGTATTTCTCAATCCTCCCTTTTCATGCTTCCATTTCTTCACCTCTTTTTGTACATTAAAATGTTTTTTTTTTTTTTTAATTTTTAAAAAACATCCTTGGGTGCGCGCAGGGTGCGCGCACCCAAAAAAAAAAATAAAAAAAAAAATCCCCCAAAAAATTTTGGGGGTTTAGTTTTTAAGTGGCTCTTAAAAGAGCCCTTGAGTTAATGGAGGGAAACAAGAAGAGAAAAACGAAAAAAAAGAAAAAACATCTATGGCCTACTGCACTCATGCGCATCAAATTTTCTCTGAATGAGATCAAGACTGGTCTCACCCACAGAAATAAGTCGACCGCAATCAGTGCAGCGTGTGGACAACCTCGCCAAACAAGGTGGTCCAAAAAGAGGTGTGGAAGAAGGCAAAGGCACCACTGCAGAAGAAGTGCTCGCCTGAGCTGCCGAAGATGTGCTCGGCTGAGCTGCTGCAGATGTCGTCGGTTGAGCAGGTGGAGGGTTTGCTCCAGAAGCTCGACGAAAAGTCACTGGATGCATTTTGTCAACATGCCTCAACATAGTGTGAATGCTAAAAGAATACTTCTTGTTAGGATTCCCACGTGACAAGACTTTTTGACAAAGTACACAAGTAACTTTAGGTGCATTTACCTTTTTTTGTCCCTCTGGAAAAGTGAAAAACTGCCATATAAAGCTGTCTTTCTGCTTCCTGTTCCTCTGCCTCTCAAGAGTGTCCTGGTCACTGTCTGAAGATGGTTGCTGTTCAGCCATTGTCTCTCAACAACAGAATAGCTCCTTCTCCAAAGGAATCAGAACTAATAATGAGGGGAGTAGGTGTGGTTTGGGAAGAATCTGGAACTGAAAGTACTTCAAACCAATCAAAAGTGATGATTCATGATCACATGACTTGCCATGAGGGGATTGGGTGTGGTGTTGAAACAATCAGAAACTGAAAGTAATGATAACCAATTAGAAGTGTTGTTTTATTAAGCATATAACCCGAGGTGCGCGCACTGCGCAAGCTCCGAGTGCGCACCTTGTGATTACGCATGCGCGAACGTGTAGGAGCGCATGTGCATACATCATATGCGCGTACGTAACGCGCATACGTTGAACACGCGTATACGCGAACGTTAATGCGCGTAATTTAAGCGTATGCGGAAGTGAACCGTGTGGAGCGCGCACGACGCACGCACGCATGCGTACGTACGTACGCATACGTACGGGGTGCGCGCTCCCATCGCGCACTATAACGTATGTATGCGTACGTAAATAACATACGACGGTATTCATAAAAAACTTACAAAAACGTACTAGGTGCGCGCTCAGAGCGCGCACCCCAAGAATTTATATGAAAAAAAAAAAGTGGAGAAAAATTAATTGCAAAAATAAAATAAACTGTTCAACTTTATCCTAATTGAAAGTTAAAAAAAAGAGCAAAAACAAATAAAAGGATACAGATAATATATAAATGAATACATAGGAATTTTATTTTTATTAAAAAAAAAAAAATAATTTAATAATTGAAAAATTAGCATTTAAAAAACCGTACAAATTCACTGAAAAAACCATAGGTTTCACACACGTTATAGTTAGGAATTAGCATTTAAAAAACCTTGCAAATTCACTGAAAAAAACCATAGGTTTCACACACGTTATAGTTAGCTGGACATTTCTCTCATACAAAACCAATGAAATTCCCCCGTTATAGTTAGTTCAGCTAACTATAACTCGCGCGCCCGCAATGCACTGCTGATGACGTCACATATTACATCACTCATGACATGGTCAGTGACATCACTCATGACATCACTGATGACATCTCAAATGACATCACTCATGACATCACTGATGACATCATCCTTGTGATAGAGTGGCAGACCTCCTCTCACCCTAATATAACCTTTGATACACACATTCAAAAATAGAGACTAAAATTTTCAAAACAATCGACATACCAATACCAGTTACAACAACCTCTTCAGTAATTCTAAGATCCACATACACATCCACTCATTCACCAACAGTCCTATACAGTCACTCATACATGTACTCACTCATCATATGTACTCATACACCTATACATCCTGTTACACAATGCCACTCATCCATAGAGTTACTCACACACATAGTCACTCATGCTAATAAAGAATCAAACATACATTTACTTGCATATACAGTTATACGCACACCACCACACTTACTTCTATGGAAACTTACACATACTTAGTCTTTTAAACAATCACTTATAGAAACACATACTTATTCATACATGAACTCTTTCAATCTCTCACTCTCACATATACTCACTTATATACAACAATAGTCACATATACTAGTTTAAAACATATGTAGTTACTCATAAAGACACTATTGAGACAGTCGTTCACTCACTAACACACCCATGCACACACTCATCCACCCATACAGTCCTGCAGACATGCTTTCTTCAACACATACAAACAGTGAGTCACTCATTCATGCACCTATGCACTACGTAATACCCCCCACCGAACCATGCAGACACTCAGACTGATACTCAAAAAAACAACTAATAATGGTAATGGTAATGGTAATGGTAAAGGTATTTCTAAAGCGCTAACATTCATCCCAAAGGATATCATGGCGCTAAGATTGAACAATATACAGCGAGCGTTTTAGTGAGTGTTAGGGAACAACCTGGTTTTAAGTTTCTTTCTGAAGATGAAGTAATAACCTATATAGACACCCATGTAGCTACTCAGCAACCCATGCAGCCACTTATACACAAAGTGAGAGACTGATACAGATATTTACATATTTAAACATTACTCACTAAGCCATGTATTCACTATGATACACTTAGTTACACAATCAATTTTTCAAAAACAAATCATCCATTTAGACACTTATATACCCATTTATTCTTCCATCGACCTTGAGATATACATATATAAAACATATTTAATTTTCAGAAAAACACACATTCACTGGATGATGTCATCAGTGATGTCATCAGTGATGTCATTTGAGATGTCATCAGTGATGTCATGAGTGATGTCACTGACCATGTCATGAGTGATGTAATATGTGACGTCATCAGCAGTGCATTGCGGGCGCGCGAGTTATAGTTAGCTGAACTAACTATAACGGGGGAATTTCATTGGTTTTGTATGAGAGAAATGTCCAGCTAACTAGAACGTGTGTGAAACCTATGGTTTTTTCAGTGAATTTGCAAGGTTTTTTAAATGCTAATTCCTAACTATAACGTGTGTGAAACCTATGGTTTTTTCAGTGAATTTATATATGTTTACAACAACTGATTCCTCTCACAGCGTGCTCTCGACCTCTTCTCAGCTGAGAAATAAGGGTGAGATGAAGGACACCAAGGAATCCACGTGAAAGTAAAAACAAAACACACAATGTAATAAAAACAACACTTGAACAAATGATTGTGTAAATCAGAATATATGTACACACATTTTCTATTGGAACGAAGTCGAGAATGGACTTAGAAGAGACAGGGACCCATGGACCCAAGAAACCACCTAAGGTAAGTATCCACGAACCGCACGGAGTCCGTGTGCAGAGTGGAAACACGACCGCGTACTCAATACAAGTCAATGGGGAAGTCGTAGCTGCAGTTTTCAAGAAGAAGGACCCTCTCAGAGGACCCTGAAGAAACCCCATGAAAGATGGGAGGTTGGAGAGTCACCCAACTGTGGATACCCAAGTAACCAGGATACCTACACCAGGGAGGCCGGGAGCATAGGTGTGAAGTGACATCAGAAACAGCTGTATACTACAATGGAGGACTTCAGTGAAGATGCCGCTGGTGAAGAAGGTAAAAAAGTTAGGTGGAATCCAGGGGTGGATTTTTGAAGAGAGTCTATGCTACTTGGGAATGACCAGGAGCCATGGAAGACCAATGACCACCAATGAACGAAGATACAGGAGAGTTGACAGTGACCTTGTTGCTGCAGCTGTGAGGACCAGGCGATGCTGTGGAAGACCATGAACTGTCCCATGTCAGAAGTCGAGAGCCCGGGGATCGTTGTCCGGCACGATCACCAACAAGGCATGGCAGCAGCAACAGACGAGAAAAGCAAATAAGGTGCAGTGTCAGGATCAGCAAGTTCCAAGGGACTCACCAACTGCAGGAGTGTCAGACCAGGCCCTGAACAAGCAGGGTAGTCCACTTGAGCCAAACAAGACCCTCAAGAGGACCCACGGGCCAAAGGCACAGGAGTAGCAAGAGGACCTCGAGCTGATCACCAAGAATGCAGGCTCACAGTGCAGGGGATGCAGAGAGGACAAATATCTTGGTAGCAGGATATGCTGGAGGCTGGGGCTTCTTGGAGCCCGAAGATCTCTGGAGAAAAGAGTCAACAAGCCTTGGCAACAGCAAGTCAATGCAGTGCACAGGGGCACTGCTCCTGCGGTTCCTTAGAGGGATACTGATTTCAAACTTGATATGAAGACAGGGCAGGAGGGAGTTGCAGAACCATCACCTGTGTTGCTGAACCTCTCAGAGTCCGGGGAAACTCAGGAGCAGCAGGCGGGTTAGCTTTGTTGCGGTGCCTGCAGATGCAGGGGAGTGAATTCTTCACTCCAAGGGATATTCCTTCGGTTGTCCTGGATACCCACAGGTCTGGAGAAGAACCTGGATGGAGCACAGGCATGGACAAAGCAGAAGGCTGGCAGGACGATGAGATCAGGAGCAGCAGGAGTCTTCTAGTTGCAGTCTCGGTTCCTAAAGAGAAGTCCAACGAACTCCAAAGTGCCCTGATATTTGAAGATGAACTGTTTTTTCAGATCTGAATTTTGCCCCATGATTAATCTGAAGAGCCGCCCACAGGTAAGCCCTTAAGAACCCAAAGAAAAGGCGTGGCACCTCCCAGATGAGGGGTTGGACAGAGGGGAGGATACTCCCATGTCCTTTATCCAGTTTCACGCAAAAGAGGGTGCCAACAGCTCCCTGAACTGGTTCCAACTGGAGAATGCAAGAAGGGCCCTTCAAAGAAGTCTGGTGGCGCTGGCAAGCACCCCCACCCCAGCCCAATACACTAAGTCCTGTCTGGAAGGTGGTCATACCTCTCTGCGACAGGAAACCTATTGTCCTACCTCCCCTGCTTGTGCCTGGCTCAGCAAAAGGAGAGCAGAATTGTGCCTGTGGTCAGCAGCAGCACTAGCTTGCTGTTAGATCCTGAAAGGCTGGTATCGGGAATATAGGGGGGCTCCCTAGGGGAGCCCCCAGTACATAGGATCCTACATCCAACACTGGAATTGGTGTTGGGGTAGGAATGCAACATGTTTAATACCAAACAAGTACAGCTTTGGTGCAGCCAATATATAGTTAGACATCTCGTAATTGACTTGATGTCCACTATATTTATAAAATGGCTGACCACACATATAAATCTGAGATAATCAACTCCTAGGAGTGTAGGGTGTGTCCTGCTCATGCAGGGCACCCTAACACTTATACATTTTAAGTGCAGTGACCTCAGATATAAGGAAACTTATATTTCTGGTGAGTGGTGCTGGCACTAGCTCACACAGGCTGCAATGGCAGGCCTGTAGTCACAGTTTGAGTGGTCTCTTATGGGTGGCATAATACAAGCTGCAGCTCATGGGAGACCTCTGGTGTGATTATGCCCTGGGTACCTTAGTACCATATACTTGGAACTTAGAAGGGCACACTAGTAGCCAATTGGGAAGGTACCAAAGTGCCAACCATAGTCCAATTAAGGGAGAGAGCACGGTGACTGGGGTCCTAATCAGCAGGATCTCAGTCAGACTAGTCAGAAAAACAGAGTGAAACCAGCAAAAGGTGGGGGTGACCATGGAATCAGATCCTACTTTCCTACAAGCACAAACTGCTCAAGGAAGCAACAATGACAAACACTGCTAGAGGTACACTCATGGCACCCAACCTCTTCATAACTGCAAAAACACAATACATCATTCCACATATGAACAATGACATACATATTTAAGCACACAAGAAGACTAATTGAAAATAGTTGCCAAACTATGACACGCAGAATAAGCAAATAAAATGGGCCATCTTATACAACCAGAAGGAAAACAGCACTCTGATAAACATAAACAAAACAATTTCCATCAAATCAAAGCCTAACTTCTTTTTACCATTCCATAGAAATTATGTTTGATAGCACATCTACAATTGAAAAATGGTGCAATAATGACTTGTCAAAACATTTCAAGATCATTTGCATACCAGATTGCTACTCATCCACAACGCACTGATTTTCCCTGCAGTGATTTATATTCTCTAAGAAATTTGGAAACTACAGTTTGATGCAGTACTGCTTTCAAATTAGAAAGAAAGAGCCCGAATGAATCATGTAGTTGGTTCAAATACTTATTGGGACCAACATAACAGAAGAGAGAGGAAGGTGAAGTTATCAGTGTGCAGTTCCCGACCTTTCAGTGCTCCGAATTATCGTGCTTTACCCATGTCAATTTTGCCAGTTTGCTCCTTGCAGACATTTACCTGGTCACATGTAGTAGGAGTCAGATGTTACCTACTCATAGAGTTTCCATCATCAAGCTCTAAATGGCCCATTCTCCCAATGCCCCTGAATGTACTTATGCAGCCTAATGAAATAAATGTTACTTGCATAATTTTCCTAGTTCCAGACTCACATGCTCTTGAACAATGTTATAAGCCACACAGAAATCAAGTGGATGAAAACTGGGGCACAGGGGTTAAGACGTCATGCAGGACAGACCTACGCAGGATACAACAATGAGAATGTGGCTCCTAACATGCTTCAAAGGCACCCTGAAAAACATTGTGATCAATATGTAACTGGGCAATTCAACCAAAATCCTCGCTTTAAGTTTCTGCAGATGATAGGTGTGACAGAACTTTACAACCTGGTGCCAATATATTAAAGGTGTTCAAATATCTTCTATTAGTCTGCACTCACAATGTATGCCACAGTTTTGTGGCATCAGATATTAAACTGCCTCTCACTCCAAACTCAAAGTCTTTACTAATTTCATTTTTCCAGCAGATTCTTTCAGCAACATTCATTCTGAAGCTGCTAATTCTATCAAAAATCAATATGTTAATATGTGGATTCATCCCCTGGAATGATTAGTCTGTGGAAAACATGTGTCTGATAGGATACCAGATTCCCAAGTTACAGCAAATCACAGTGGAAGATTTGTTGTAATTAAAGTCTCCTACTTTTCACTTTTCTGTTTTGCGCCAGAGTGTTTGCCAAGTCCAATTCTTATTGACTATGTGAGTTGCAATTCAGAACTATTGTGAATGTTAATATACAGTGGTGCCAATGTCAATGAGTTCGTATTAGGGAACAAACTGGCCTTATATTTCTATGACTAAAGAGAACTATATACTTTTCTCTTACAAGTAGTGATGATCAATTGATTGAGGTAATTATCTTGGTAGATAATTTGTAAGAAATGTTTGCCAATCAGTCAGTAATCACTGTGAGATATGTCCACAGGTGTCAAGTAGCACGTAATAAACAGATGCCTGCAAATGCAAACCATAATAGTATAATTAGGCTGTCCTGTTTTCGGTGTTTATGTTTGTACAGTGCAGTGGTGTTTTCTCAGGGTTTTCTAAAACATTTGAAATCAGTGCTTATATGTGTTTATTCAGCTGCCTAACCCCCAAAACATGTTTTCCAGTGTTTTCAAAACAAGTTATTTTTTGCAGTGATTAGTATAAAGCACATATTTAATTGTAAAAAGAAGTAATGCAGAGTATGTAGTGTCTTTCCATTGGCAGTGTGGTCAATGGACTTATGTTAGACTTTTTTAAACATAGAAAGTCTGTGTATTGCACTCTCACTCACATTTCATTACCCTCTCTCACGTCTCATTATCTCTCACAGTCAGGGCTGTCTAGTTTACATTGTTATTAATGATTTAAAAGTGAGAGTCCTATATTGAAATGATTTAATAAACAAGTTACAAGACACAGATGTGTGCAGAGTGGTCAACACTGGCAACAGCATAGTGCTCTGTGAGACCTTTACATTTTTGAATTACACCAGAATAATGTGTAGGCACCTGAAACGTGATGCTTTAAGCTTGTTCACCTCTGCTTTTCTGTACTGTTTGCCTGATTACATTAAGGTGGTGCTGCTGTTGTGTGAGCATTCAAAGGTGCCAATTTTCTCCATGTCAAATGTTTCACATTAAGTCAGTCCTGACCTATAAGAGACATCACATTGAATTCTGGGACTTGGAATGTCGCTGTTAACATTGTAACTATAAACTCAAAATCCCCAGCAGTAAGACGCAGTTAGGTTAAAAGCCAGGATTAGCTGAAAGCACTGCACATAACAATGAGACACCTTGCAGCTATGAATTTTGTTGGTTTCTATAAAGTTTTGATTCATGTTTTCACCACTATCCCATGTACATGGTGACAGCACTCTTTTCACAGGTACCTGTCAGTACACCTCGCAACTACTGTTTAAAGCCTGGGGTATTTGGCAGTTGATCTGACTTTCTAGAAAAGGGGACTGATAGAGCAAAGGTTTTTAATCCATTCTCTGTCTCTGGGTAAATGTAAAAGTACACATTGACCAAGATTCATATGAGCCAGCCATTTCACCAATCAGTGAATGAATTAAACAATGTGAAAGGATCAAACATGATATTTAATATTCCCATTTTCTTTACAGTGTATAAAATAATTAGATTAGACCAAAAACATTCTTCTTCACCCTGCACCTTTAATTCGAGTACACAAAGCTGAAAGAAACAAAACAAAGAACTAGTATTTTAGTGACATCCCCAAAAAACAAAACTCAAGCAGAATAATCTTTCTTGCTGCTACTTTGTATAAAAAAGTTAATTTGCATTGGCGTCTTCAGCAAGACTTCAAAATTACTAATCTCCCCCAATTTCCATTCTTTGGATGGCTTTTAAGTTTATTATTCTGCAGGTGTTTATCTGTGTTTATATGTTTACATTGCTGAGAGCAGTTAACATTTCTATGGTGTTTTATCAGTTACTATCAATTTAAACCTAAAACAGGATGGTCTAATTATAATGAATAATTTAATTATCAATATACCACTTCAAGTAACATACTTGTAGACCAGTAACAACTGGTTGTTGCTAGTGCAAATTATGTTGATCTCTGTCTAATAACCGATTCCATACGTGTTTCCATCAATGATTGATGGTACCAGATTGTGAAATGACTTGTGTAGGTTTTTGAAAAAAAAAACAGCCAGGAGGGAAAAGACTCAACAAGACCATTTGATTCAACTAGAATGGTGTGTATGAAATCTTTTTGGAAGATTATCTCTTATCACCAAAAACAGAACGCCATGATGTCTAATCTCTCTAAGCTTGCCTGGTTCTAAAACTCAATAAAACCAAACAAGTAAACAGTTTACTAAAGGGATATATTGTTTTAATGGTTGTCCTATTTATGTTAAAAAACAGATTTGCTTTGACTAGTAATCCTGCAGTAACAGAATTAGATTGATGTAAGTGGTTGACTGACAGAATCAGCCATTCTGATTGTTCTGGCATTTTGACGGAGTTGGCAGATAATGAGTTAAGAGAGGGCATGTCTGATAATAGAAGACAGAAATTGGACCATACACTTGATGGTCTGGTGGAGCTGGAATTTGGGACAGCATATGTGCACAGAGTGTAGGAGGCTGGCTCAGGATAGTGTCCACCCATGGTACGGCACTGTGCACTGAGTTCAGGCAACCCTTAGTGGTATTGTTTAGGTCCCTGATAACCAAAGCTCTCAAGGGGTAGCTGAGGAGAGCAGCTAAGGCTTATTCAGTGGGGTCTAAAGTGGGTACAATTACCACAGTGTCAGTCAGCAAGCTTACACCTAAGGAAGAGCCACACAAGTTGAGCAAAAAAATACTTCGAATTTATTAGCACACACTAAACACAAACTTGGTATATCTCCTGCCAGGAGATATCAAATACACACCAGGACTACTTAAGAAACAGGTAAGTAGCATAGGAAAATACACAGGCACCTGGGAGGGGCAAACCACATACTTAAATAGTGGAATGCAAAATGGTTACCAAACTGGATTAATACTCAAGGATGGAGGACCCCAGGGAAAGCACAGAACTACCGAAGGTGGGTAGCCAAGGACCCCAAGGCGCCCGGGTGCAGATTTGTTCTCAGATGCTTCCCAAAGGACCCTGATGGAACCAGTTGGATAAAGGAAGGTTGGAGAGTCACTCCATCAGTGGATACCCAGAGGATCTGGATACCTGCAACAGGGAGCTTGGGTGCATAGGGGTGAAAGGGTGTCAGAAACTCTTGTTGACACCAACGGAGGATAGTAGAAGATCAGCAGCTACAGAGTCTCATGGACCAGGCCAGTGGAACCAGGATGAGGAATTCAAACAAGAAGAACCTAAAACAGAGGGGACCGAGTCCAAACCACCCAAAGGGGACCAAGAGGCACGGGAGCACAATACCAGCCCTTCTCAGAGGTTCTTGCTGTAGTATGGTGAGAATGAAGCAGCAGCTGTGGAGACCATGCGATGTTGTAAAAGCCCAGGAGCCATTCACTAGCTGTCCCTCGCCGGTCGATGAGAGCAGGAAGGTCAGTGGCCAGCAGGACCACTAACAAACAAGCATTGGCAAACGCACACAACGGGTCATGGGAGAAGATGCTTTGTTGCAGACCAGCAAGGTCTGTGGGACTAACCCAGCAAGGGCAAGTCAGGGCCAGCCCTCAGCACAGTGGTGGCTAGTGACATTTGAAAGTGGTGGGGCATAAACTTTGGGCATGACTTTTATAGAGCGAGCGACGTGAACAAGTTTAATGGTCAAACCTGGGATCCAGGATATGTCCCTCTCTCTAAGGAACGGGCAGTCGGAAAGCTCCAACCGGCATCACAGGAAGCAGACTCCACCATTAAGTTGTTGTCTGGCCATGTGTGTGTTCTAGAACAGAGAGCTGAAGACACAGAAGAGCGCTCAAGAAGGAATAATATACAAATGATAGGATTGCCTGAAGAAACAGAGGACCAGAGCATTACCTATGTTGAGAACTGGTTGCGTGACCTACTACCCCCACAGGCACTATCTACATATTAGAGAGCGTACACTATAGAGCGTGCGCACCGGGTCCCACAAGAAGACTACCGCCTGGCTCTTGCCACAGGCCCATGGTAATCAAGGTGTTGCACTTTCGCAACAGAGATGCCATATTGCGAGAGACAAGAAAAGTCCCAGAGACATTGATGGGCAACTCACACGTTCTGTTCTTCCCAGATTATACTTCAGCGGTCCACAAACAGCACAGCACATTCACTGCTGTGAAGTGCAGACTCCACGAATTCGCTCTGAAATATGCACTACTGTATCCAGCCCAGCTCCACGTGGTTGCAGATGGTATCACACAATTCTTTGACACACCGGAAGATGCATGGGCGCGACTCGAAACGTATAGCCCCATGCAGATCGGAGGTCCCAATCAGCTCCTAAAGTCTCCAATGATGGTGCACGAACCCGGCGAAACAGACGTCGTGTAGCTCTGACATTGGGTGCTGCATCCGGACCTGGAACAAATGATCGCGGAATGCCATCAGGTGTAGAACCATGCAGCCGCAATTGCCAGAAGGATACAATGCAGGAGACTTGATGCAGACACTTCAGTCTTCCCGTGAGGACAGCTCAGTGGCGATGTGGACTTCCAAAACAGATTCGACAACCCTGCCAGAGGTGACCCCGCAGACGTCAGAGGACATCATATGAGAGCATGCAAGTACAAGTATGACACTGCCTCTGCAGCCTTTACATAGCTCCGCATTAGGGATTCTTTCACAGTGAAGTGGGGTAACGTGGCTATTAGGCAGCGACTTTAATAGAGTGCTAGATGTACACCTACATCGATTGTTCCCTGCCACACACTGCAGATTTATTGAACGCCAGAGCTCTAGCAAGTTAGTTAAGTAACTGGAGCCTTGTAGATATATGGGGTAGGCAAAATACTAGACCTAAGATATACTCCTTCTATTCTGCACCACATGTGCTACATGTGCGACTAGACAGATTAGTGAATAGCTTTCACAATACCAGTATAGCTTAGTCTGCAATGAATGCAATTTATTTGCAAAACAAATATTCCCTTCTGTTTCCGCAACGCAGTTACTTCTTCATGTTGCAGCAAATTTAATTGTTAAAGGTGCTCTGGTGTTGGGAAAGGAAAGGGTGGGGTGCTTAAGGTAACAGTGAATAAGTGAGGGTGGTGGACAAGGGAAAGGTGATGTGACATAAAAACATCCGATTCACATCGTAAGATCAATCCGGCCTAATGCAGGTCAATTGTTCCAGTTATAAAACATAGCATTTCATAGACACTGATAATGAATTTCAGTCGTCGTGGCTTGTGCAATAGTAGTAGTCAACGTTTCAACCCTTTAAAAGTCCTAGGTGAATCTGGCCTTAGCATGGGGTCTTCATCAGGACTGTGTGAACGGGGAGCACCTGGAGATAAATGGATACTCCGTATTAGAGGGGGATTGACAAGATGGTATGTGAAAGCTTAACAATTAGAGGAAAAGGATTACCTAATCTTATCAACAGCACACCACTATCGGCTGGGCAGTCAAACAGGATGGCTCAGTTGATCTCCTAGACGCAGAGAGGACACATAATCAAATTAAAAATAAGCAACTTTTTTGAGAGAATGGGGTAGTAACTACCCGTTCAGTTACAGGCATGAAACTTACTAATTGAAGTGTAACGGTATGGCCAGACGTGCGCGTACAGGTCTTAATGTTCAGCTGTGGGCCAAGAGATCCCATACAGTGATAAGATAAATGTGCCAAGACAGAACAGTATGGTATTATGGTGACTCCTAACATGTAAGAAAATCTGCTATGCAACTTATTCAATAGCCTAAAAACCGGCTGAACGGATGGGAGTTAGCTCGTTATTGAAAAGGGAGGCCTGTGCATTTAGTGGTTGCAAATTTGATAGCACAATGCGTACACTCCTTGTGCGCCAACAAATGAAAACATTGTTTGACCAATTCTATTCACTGAGATCGTGCATCTTGTTTACAGGGTGGATCTTGGGTGCTCTCATTGCTGCGGATAGATAAAAGACAATCAAACATACGTGTGAAGGCTGTTACACCTCAGACTTTGTGCTTCATTGTTGCGAATGAGGCGTGAACTAGAAGGGAAAGAATCGGTAGACTGACTGAACTGACGACTCCTATTAGTGAAAAATATGCAAGATGGCCTCTGGGTGGCAGTAGAGTAATTTACAGAAGGATAGCCATCTGAGATATACATCTTAAAAATCTCACTGCACTTCGAAACAAGCATTTACAATGCAATGGTCTCGGCATTGTTAAAGTTAGAGCTATTGGCATTGCTCATGACATTCTTTTTGTTTATGTTTTTGTTTTTAAAACATTTAAAGAAATGGCATTGTTATTTACAATGTCAATAGTTTAATCACTCTCAAATGCGAGACCTATTGCATTTGCACCCACACACAGAGACACACACCCAGAGCCACCCACACAGAGCCACTCACATAGAGCAACCCACACACAAATAGAGCCACCCACAGAGCCACCTACACACACACAGTTACCCACAAACAGACAGACCCACCACGCATAGAGCCACATACAAAAAAAGCCACCCACACACACAGAGCCACACACACAGAGCCACCCACACACACACACATAGCCACCCCCACCCCCACACAGAGCCACCCCCACACACACAGAGCCACCCCCACACATACAGAGCCACCCCCACACACACATAGAGCCACACAGTAACCTCAAAATTTAACACATATTTACTTTTTGCTGGATCAACTGACAAACCCCTCAACAGGCTCTATGAAGATTAAGATTTCATGAGTAATTATTTTTTTTACAACAGGAAGTGAAGTATAATTTGAAGGGAGCCAGATCCTAAATCTGAGAGCAAAATATATCCTGTTTTTTATTAGAATAACTGGCCAGCCGCTGCTCTTAACATGGTTTGGTAAATAGAGCTAACCATATTTGAATTTAAAATTAGAACTGCTAATTGCGGACTGCTCCGGTTTTATTACTGCAGTTGCAGAGTGAAGTTCAAAGCACCAACGCAATATGTTTTCGTATTGCTACAGGAGCCCTGGTAGACATTGTGACACCAGCAATGCAGATAAGTCGAAAAAGATTGCTTTACATAAAGAAACGACACCAACATAGCTTCCTATGAAGGACACGGGTATAGATAGATGTACCTGGCCTATAAACACACGAGTGTCGGTGGGAGAACACGCGTGTGCACGGGCGCACGCGATCACACACACGCACACACACAGATGAAGCTCGATGTGCAAATGGATGGCGGCAACAGGAGATGGAGACAGGAAAGTCATCACCCATTCAATCTTTGGCTCCTCACCGAATGGCTCTGCATCAGAGTGCACAGATAAACAATACTGCTTTGTTACACACTGTATCACACTGCATAGATATTAAACGCCTCTGCACTGCATCACATCGCACAGATACACAACCTTAGCACAGTACATCAAACCATTGTTTCGGTTGCCTTGCACCACACGACGGGGATCATTAACCCTAAACCACAGCGCTGCATCACACACTGCACAGCTATAAAACTCTGCATCGCACTGCGCCGGTACACAGTAGCACTTCAGTTACACTGCAACAGTTAGGCGCTATGACCCCAGCGTTGGGGGCCAGCCTACACCCACACCTCTCGAGGAACACAGTGACTATATTTGATTCTAACAACTCTCTGTGAACTGTTCATGATGTGACCAAGATTACCTCACTATTAACATCTAATACAATTAGGAAAGAATGGTTTAAAGCTCGGCGCTATGTTTGGCGCTATACAACGTGCAAATACAGAGGCGTGACCATAAAGAGTGCAATAAAGTTGCAAACACCGCATGAAGCGCCCTGCGTGACCCCCGCTTTGTAGAGGCATTCCCTTCACTCACCTGGAGACAGTCTCCAGCAGTGCTGGGACCGAGCTAGTGGGGGGCTGCGCTCCTGACACTCCCCGTCTTTGGAAGAATGCAGGGCAGCGGTGAAGTGGTGAGATCACTGCCGTGTGTCACGGAGGCTCGCCGGCTGTGAGGGGGTGTGCTTTGGAGGCTGCAAAAGTTGGGGGAGTAAAACCGTGGCCACCAGCCCTCCCGCTGTAGAGGGGAGGGGCGGGGCGGTCTCCTTCATGGGTTGGAGACAGACTGGAGACAGTTCAGAGACAGGTTACCAAAACAGGGCCTGGTTTGAAACACAATTCCTATGAGAGGCGTTTGAGGAAGGTATGTATATATTTAAATATATTCACAATGCTGAGGAGGGAGTGGCTTTCTGCCGGCATTTAACCCCTACATCGTTGAGTGCGCCCAGACTTGGCAGAAATCGAACTACACGGCGGTGAAGTCATTTGACCAGGATCACACGGTGCTGTCAAACAGAGATGCCTGGATTTCAGTGTAGGTTCATTTTGCCACTGGACATTTTCTGCCTCCATATGAAAGGCTCTGCGACCCGTCGATGGCATAGACGCAGCGCGAGGCTGCAGTTTTACCGAAAAGCACCCCGAGAAGCCTGTGGTCACAAAATGCCAGCGGGTGGTTTGGCGGGAGGAAAGGCGGTGAGCAGATTGAACAACCTGCCTTTATAAGCGCGGGAAGCCCAGGCGGTAAACGGACCCAAAGAGGCCTGGGACGGAAATAATGGATGACTAGTGTAAGGAAGGAACAGATCGCGTGCGGGCCAGGGTTCACGTGGAGCAGGGCTGAGGTGAACACCGCCGCCTTTCTCCGAGGCGAAGCAGAAATGCCTCGGAGAAAGGCAACAGCATTTCCGGATTCGGGGGCGTGTTTTTCTTTACTCTCCTCTTGCCATTGGCTGGAGGAGATAATTAGAAAAGTAACGAAAAAACACGCCCCCGAATCCGAAAAGGACGGGGCCTGTTCGGAGTGACAAAGCCTCTTCTCCAATGGCTGGCCAGCATTCAAGAGGCCAGCCAATGGAGAAGAGGGGAGAAGAGGGGCGGGTTCAAGCCCCTCTTCTCCAAAACATTAAATCTCCGACTTCCGGTTCTGCCTTCGGCAGTCCGGACGGTCCTCGACCTAAAAATCTCCGACTTCCGGTTCTGCCTTCGGCAGACCGGACGGTCCTCGACCTAAAAAGGCTGTGAGGGAATACCCTTTTGCCCGTTTGTTATACTAGTCTACAAATGACAAAAAGTTAAAACTTAAACTACGGTTTTAACAAAGGTGGGAAAATAGCGCTATGCTAGTTTGGGTCTCACATACCGTCTAATGCGGCCTCGCTTCTCTGACTCTCGGGAGAGAATGAGCCACGGAATTGCCTGCCGTTTATAGCAACACGGGAGCGGACGAGAACGAGGAGTGCAGCGGCTCAGTGCCTGCACGCTTCATCAAGTAATTCCCCTGCGGCATATCACTGGTGATTACTGGGCTGTCAAGTGACGTGTCAGGGAGGTTGAAAACTTTACGGAGATGTATAAATTCCTACATAGGAAGCTGGAAGGATTATCTTTACAACCAGATGGTCTAAACAAAAATTGGGATGGAAACCAAGCTTGAGTAAGAAACACAACATTATGTACTTCGGAAAGTCGTTATATTTACATTCACGAAAAGATGTATTGTCGTGTGTGCTTTTTGTATGCCAGAGCACCAGTTCAATAAGAAATACAGTACTTCCATTAATGGCACATGGTCATAATCTGCATAGTATCACAAACCATTCCTAGGCATACATAACATTTTGAATATTGGGTTGCTGTGCTCTTGGTGCTTCATTAATGGGAAAGCCCAGCCTGTGAAGGACTAGGCCACATTTCTCTTGAGAAGGGGGAAATGGTACCATCGGTGTGCACTTCATTAAGTGTAAAAAATGAAGCGTGCATATTTCAAAAGCGTAGAAGCCATAGTACACCGTAGGCCACAGTATCTTACCCTGTGACAGGACCCCGGTACAGTGGTCCTGTACATTATTCAGTGTTAAGAATTGCAAGTTGTGCATTGGTGCCATCGAGTTCTTGAGGCCGTTGTTCACTGTGTCCATAGTATGCATCCATTTGCATTCACGCACATTTAAAATAGAATTAATGTCTCCTGCCCTACTACCCATTGATACCTTTTCAAGGACTAGCCATCTTATTGATTCCGGTTTGTGTGCATTAGAACTAAGGTATGTGAGACCCACACTAGTATAGCGCTATTTTCCCACCTTTTTAGGTCTCGTCTGAGACAGCGCTTTAGCGCTGCTCTGGCGAGACTTATAGTAAGCGAGTTTTGGAAGTGCAAACAGTGGCTTTTCAGGCCGCCAAATACAGTGCATGTGCGCCGGGCGCGCGCACCATTTGGCAGCCTGAAAAGCACTTGCTTTGATGTCCTCAGTGAGCCGCGCGGCCACTGAGGACATCAAAGTGCACACCATTTGCCACCCCCTTCTTGTTATCAGCATGGCTCCCTTTCATGAGCGCTGCCCTGGTTCTGCTTTCATTCTTGTATTTATTTACCCTGCTCCTCCACCCCACCACTCTCCCTCCCCCCTCCATTTCAATCAATCATGTTTATGTCTCGGTAATTGTGTGATTTATTTTCGTTTGTTACATACTGCATTCTGTGGTATTTTCTGCTAATTCCTGACTTTCTCTCTCTACCTCCTGGTTTATTTACTGTCTCTCTATTTCTTCATTAACAGTATCTTTCACCATGTTAATTATCAGACGTCGTGTTTCTCCTCTGTCTGTTTGCGGAATCTCCTTTTAACACCAGTCTCCGCTCTTCACAAACTGAAGCGGAACAACAGACTCCAGCAGTCAGGCGTAGGGTTCGGTAATTATGTGATGTATTCTCGTTTCTTACGTACTGCATTCCGTGGTATTTTTTGCTGATTCCTGACTTTCTCTCTATCTCCTGGTTTATTTACAGTCTCTTTCTATCTCTTCAATACGGCTGGGGACGTGTACACTATTCTCGGTTGGTCACTACTACTCAGCTCTGGAGTAGTCACCAGAGTACACATTCGCTTTGGGGCACTGTCCTTATTGTGAAACTAGTGTACGAGAATCGGGGTACTGCATTGATCTGCAATGGACACTAGTGCACCAATCTACAGTGGATACTCGTGCACCAGAGCCACGGTGCTACACTGCTCTGTAGTAGGCACCAGAGTACAGATTCACATTGGTGCACTGTCCTTATGGTAAAACTAGTGTACGATGATCAGGGTGCTGCATCAATCCGCAGCGGACACTAGTGCACCGGTGCCAGTGTACTAACATGCTCTGTGGTGGACATTAGTGCGCGGAAGCCACGTGCAGCACTACTTTGGGCTGGACACTAAAGCACGTAGTGATGTTGCTGCACTGCTCTGAAGCTGACATTTGTGCACCGGAACAGGGTGCCGGAGTGTTCTAGGGTGGATACTTGTGCACAGTGGCTAAGGGGGCTGATTCGTGTGTGGTAGGAATTAGTGCACGGACGACGCATACAGCATTACCGTGTGGCTGACTTTTCTTTTTGTGAATCTTTTATATAGCGCGAACTCGACCCGAAGGTATTGGAGCGCTGTACATGAGCACCGTATTTACATTACATATTCAGGCACAGGGAGATTACGTGATTTGCTCTGGATCACAGGATGTGGACGCGACCCTCGAGGCTCAAACCCTGAGTGTGCTGACTGCTGTACGCTGGGCATTATTGCACGGGGTCCAGGGTGACGAACTGCCGTGGTCACTAGTGCAACTGAGGCAGCATCCTGTACCCCTTTGGGGTGAGCACTGGTGCGCGGGAGGCAGGGTGCTGCTCCGCTCTGTGGTGAGGCCGGTGAGCACCAGTGCACGGGAACCTAGGAGCTGCACCGTCCTGGTTGAATACTCGTGCACAGAAAATGGAGGTGTCTGACTTTGATCGGCTGTGTAAGGATGAAGGTCCAGGGACTGTGTCTAGCCTTCCTCGCCCTTCCTTGTAAATGCACGCAGGGCCACTCCTCTGGAGCGGCTCGTATGTCTTGATTTAAATTAAAACCAGCCGATGAGTATTTTCCACACACTGACCTAAATGTCTCACCCCTGCTCTTAATGGAAAACTACAGCGTTTGTATTTTTTGTAAACATTGCCAGCAGAGAAGAAAAGCAAACGTCACACTTCGTTGTGAATCCCACGTGCAGGAGAAATTAAATCTCACAGTTATGTTTGCAGTATGGTTAAACCTGCACAAACAAACATCATATGACGCGACCCCGAGGCTCGAACCCTGGTTTCCAGCACCAAAGTCGGTTTCAGGGGAGAGGTATGTGGTCCGTCGGCTAAACTGCCAACTTTGGTGCTGGAAACCAGGGTTCGAGCTTCGGGGTCGCGACCACATCCTGTGATTCTGGGCAAATCACTTAATCTACCCATGCCTAAATATGTAATGTAAATACGGTGCTATGTAAAGCGCTCCAATACCTTCGGGTCGAGTTCGCGCTATATAAAAGATGCAAAAAAAACAAAAACATAGTTAACTAGTTACACAACCCAGAGGCTTTGGGGACACGCTCTATCCCAGAAGACACACAGCTTAGTTACCCAGCATCACAAGGGAGAGATTTCTAGTCGGATGACAACGCTCTTACAGACATTTAGACTGCACAGCTATCTCTCAGGTTAGCCACGTTTTACATACTCCACTCGAGCTCATCCGAGGCACCCTGTTCCAGTTCTGGGCTGTTACTTAACCGGCATCAATTGCATTCTAAGTTCTGTAGTCTTGTTTGCTTCCATTGCATTCATTTGTTTGTAAAAGGCAAAATACCCTGATTAGTAGAGGAAAAGCGTGATATAGTGTCTTGGATGACATGGAACCATATGGACACTTTGTTGGTACAAGTTTTAGAGAGGTGAGTCATAGCTCAGGTTTCACAAATGCCCATACGGCAGGCCACATCATCCCATATAAGGCACAGAACTTGGTTTAGACAGCAGCGCTGTCTCACAAGTTTCACACATTGTACTTGTGTTTGCTTTAGACAGAGCCATCTTACAGGTGAAACTGAACATACAGGCTTTGACAATAGATAGCATATCTAACAGGGACACTTACTAGGCCACGTCTCCGATAGGCACACCACTCTTAGTTGACACCAAACTTAAAAGCTCAGACTTCAGACAGCAGAATTATCTTAATGGCTTAGGTATCAGATAAGAGTTCTCTTTTGTTAGGGATGTATGACAGCATAAGGCCTGAATCTCAGGCTAGAGATATTCAACTGTGAAATTGGAAAATTCTAAGCACTTGGCATGATTGATTAAACCTAGTAGAAATAGGTTAAGTAATTTGCTCAGGTTCACACTGTCTCTCAGCAAGAAGCTGTGAACTCCACACTTGACACCCAGCAGCTCAGTTGCCTGTTCAGTCTTTCCACCACCTTGGCCATTCACAAATGTATAGTGCATATGGAAAGTTAACTTTGGTTACTTTGATTACTTAGTTTTAAGTTATGCAGCAAAAGCTAAGCTTTCATACGGTCTCATCTTTCATCCTACATCTCATTTTCTGCTCTCCCTTCCTTTATCTCTCTTCTTTTTCACTCTAACTTTTATTGTCTTTCTTGCAAATTCCAACGCTGTGCTATGATCGGGAAACTGAGGTAATACGTCATACGGTCATGAACATTTGCACTAACATTATAAAATCAATGTCACTGCACCGATTTTCATATGTAAACCCATAACGCGAGCCATGCTTTTAGCAGTCATGTGCTGAGAATTCCATGCAGTTTTACAGGATCCAGGAATACACTGTAAACCGTTTTAACCAAAAATGGATGACTAGGCGACTTCTAATAGGGGCCAAAATCTGCCACATTCTCCTAAAAGAGGCACATTCCTTACCCTACTGACAGCCTACTTCCACAAACCTATTGCGCCTACTATGGATGTCTCTGGCCCATTTGGAAGTTATCTCGGAAAAGCATTGTGGTGCCATGCTAATGGCCGATGGTACCCTTCATGCATGGTGAATAACAATGACAACAGCTCAGTTATTTTTGCATGGTGCTTAAGGATGCATTTATCATCAAGTCATAGAGAAGTCTTTTTAGGTCAATCCTGGGCAGTGCATGCGCTGCTTTGTGAAGCCTGCTGTATTTAGGTATGGACTTGAACAGGCGCGCAACACCCATTGGACTCACAGGGCTTCAGCCCCCCCCGTCGTGTGTGGCAGCCCGGGATGAGACACCTTCCCGGGCAAAAAAGCAGCTGCACCCGAGCACTTCACAGGTCTTTAAAAGACCATTTGCATGTTAATGAGGCCTCGCTGTTGTTTCACCCCTTCTAAGAGCCCCTGCAGCTCCACTCTCTCTATTGCTTAAAGTTCAGCCCCCCCCGAAATTTTTGCTCAGCCCCCCCCGAAATTTGGCTCTAGTTGCGCCTCTGGACTTGAAGCTCCGCCCACTCTCTTTTCATATTTTCAATTGGCTCCTGTTACTGTCCTTTAAAATGGTGGCTTTTTTTTTTTATAAATAGGGTTTGTAGTCCCTCCTGAGTACCGCATTGTCTGCATTTGTAACTTCCTGTGAAGACTGGGACTGGCCTTTATACTTGTGTTGTTGCTCTGTATGTTTTATTTAGTCTGTGAGTACTATTTTCTTAAATGATTTCTCCTATTCCACCCATGACATGTTTTCCTGTAACGCAGCACAGCGCCCATATTAATATTTTTTTAGTAATGGTGGCCGCGTCATATTTACAAAACCAGCGTGCACCTTTTAATCGATATTTACATTTTTGGGTATTGCAGTCAACTTACACTATAGTGGCCACGCTCATTTCTTTATTTACGTTGTCAGCGCATCCGCTTTGACTTTAGCAGCCATGCTCCTTTCTTTCTTTACTTTGCCACGGCGGTCTGCTTTAACTATAGTGGCAGCCATCTTTTCTGTTCATGGGAGTACTAGCCAATGGCGGCCGCACACCTGGAGTGGGAAGGCATGCATTTTGCACATAAAGGCGTGCGGCGGCCATTGGCTAGTACTCCGTACTCCCCGATTTCCCGTCCTATGCCGAACACCATCTCACCCCTTTCACTTGCCCCCCCCCCCCCCACCCTTCCAAGGTTGAGAGTTTAAGCTATTGGCATTGTAAACGACAATGCTTTTTATTTATGTGTCAGTTTTCTAAACAGATGAATTCAAGGCATTATCATTTACAATGCCAAAAGCTTAAACTCTCGCAAATGCGAGACCTATTGCATTGCAAATGCTTGTTTAAAACCGTAGTTTAAGTTTTAATTCTTTGTCATTTGTAGACTAGTATATCAAACGGGTGAATGGGTATTCTCTCAGCCTTTTTCTCGAAGTGCAGTGAGATTTTTAAGACGTATATCTCTGATGGCTATCGTTCTGTAAATTACTCTACTGCCACCCAGAGGCCATCTTGCATATTGTCCACTAGTAGGAGTCGTCAGTTCAGTCAGTCTACCGATTCTTTCCCATCGAGTTCGCGCCTCAACCGCAACAATTAAGCACAAAGTCTGAGGTGTACCAGCCTTCTCAGGTGTGTATGATTGTCTTTTGTCTATCCGCAGCAATGAGAGCACCCAAGATCCACCCTGTAAACCAGATGCACGATCTCAGTGAATACAATTGGTTAAACAATGTTTTCATTTGTGGTCCCAGAAGGAGTTTACGCATTGTGCTATTAAATTTGCAACCACTAGATGCACAGAGCAATAATTTCCTTTGTCAGCCAATGGACTTAGGTCTCCCTTAACGTGGAACATTTGTTAATTGCTTCATACAGATATGACACGAGTGGAACGCAGGCTATTACGATTGGAAGTGGCGGCGGCAGATAATTGCTGAACAACAGTGTTGGGCGGAGGCACATGCTGAGTGAGCAGAGCCGTTGCATTTGCTACGCTGCCATAACTACAGCGCAGCAAATGCAACAGTCTGCATGAATGTCTCCCTGCGAATGCAAGTGAGTGCTGCTTGTTGATCACAGTTCACTTATAAGGCCACCTGGGTGATCTTGACGGATCAGCCAGGCTAGGAGGGATCCCTCTTTGTCTACTTCAACATTGGTTTTGGCCGAGTGAGCTGGGATGCTTCGGCCTGTCTTGAGAACTTTTGGGAAGATGTCTTGAGTAAGGAAGACATTGGCAATGGTACTAGGGGTAAGAGAGTGCTCCCAGGGCAGCTTTGATGAAGGATGAGGGTAAGACATTATCTTCATAGGAAGAGTCTTTGAAGGAGTTGTGTACTTCAGTGAGAAGTTATGTAGGCCGAGCATTACGGGATTCTATGGGAAGGAATGGATGTAAGAGATGAAGCAGGGCTGTTTATGTTAATTGACTTTAAATAATCTGGTTTTATCTACACATACAGTCCTTCAGATTTTCTCTGTAGGGCTTTTTTTTCAAAAGGCCAGCTGCAGTTCTGCTTCTAGCAATCAATGGGGTTATTTTCTCCTGCTTCCTCCTTCCTCTTGCCTTTGCCTATTTCCAAAAACCCATAAGCTATCTTTTCCTGGCAATGCTTTGTCCTCCAGTGAAGAATTGTGAAATTTGTGCTTGTGGAATTCTCAAAATGCATTGACACTAATTCAATGACTCCCATTACTCAAACCGAGTTCCATTTTTGCTCACAGTTATTGATCTCAAAAGATATCAGACCTTATAAAGTGCAGAAGGGAACCATGAGCACAAGAACCTTCCAATGACCCCAATTTCTCCATTAGGATAAGAAAGGTAGAAAAGTTCTTACCGTGGATGGAGTTAATTCTTTCCCCAGAAGAGTGTGGACAATAAAAGTTAAGACAGTCGCTAGAGTCACAACCACAGGGACGACAGCAGAGTTGGCACTCTGCACATATCCAGCCTTTTCCAATATCTTCTTTTCTAATCTTCTCATACCTATAAAAAAAAATTACATGATCAAACTGAAGAGGAGCTTTTTACCATTGCAAACACTGAAAGTACAGCCAACACATTCATGTGCCTATGCACGGTTTAGGCCTATGCATGGTTTAGGCGGCGTTTTATACGACATTCAAAATGCGGTGACAGTAGACATTGTCCTTCAGTGGCCCAAATACGATCAATAATGACCCCACAGGCAAAACTAGCAGTGCTTAATTTGCACAACAAAAAAAGTGCCGGGGCTCTCGTCAGGAGCTCATTTCAGCTTGTACCACTTAAACCCTTGCGAATGATAGTAACAATACAAGTACTAACATTCACACTCCTACATAGTGTGACAATTTGGATATTTCAGTTACCCAAAGCTATAAGAATGGCCTGGGCAGCAGGTAATAATCATTTTTAATGTATATTGAGTTAATAATTACCTGTTATTGTGGTCATCCTTAAATTAGCCAGACAGCGATATCGAAATGTATTGCCATTGAAATGAACATCTATTTTATCACTATCACACAAAGTCCCCTGTGTGTAACAGTCCACACAGGGAAAAAGTCTCGCACTCCAGAAGGTTAAAGCGCAAAATAGTTTATTTAGCTCAACGTTTTTCGACCAGGGCAGTCTTTGTATAGAGCATTCATCTGGAGTGCAAGAATAATTTATTATTATTATTATTATTATTATTGTACCGATGTCTGATTGGCAGCCAAGACTTCAACCAGGAAGTGTTGGCAGCCGTACTGAGTCCCCCCCCAAAAAAATGTAAAAAAGAAAAGCGGGCAAGTAGGAATACTCTGAACCCCTAGCCCTGGTCCTAGGGTCCGCCTGGAACCCGAGAAGGGCAAAAAATAAACATATTGCCGCAAAATCGTGACGAAGTCGTGAATCCATAGCAACAATCGTTTATTTCTTTTTCAGCCCGGGGGCATCCATTTTAATAACAAATGGGCAGGGAGGCGCATGCGGCCCGCCTCCTCAAGTCCAGTTTGAACTTCTTTTTGAAGAAACATGAGCACTTTTGTTGTTTTCCGAATGTCGTTTAGGCAGATTGGAACTAAATTAAAAACAACAAACCTACTGCCTGCCAACCGCATTTTTGCACATACGTACGGGTGCCCCCTTGCCACCCTTAGAAAAGAGCACCAGGCTGGCATGAGAGGGGTGTTCTTTGCTGCCTGCCATACCGTGACACTGTCAACTGGATCACTTTTAGCGTTGCAGTCCCTCTGAGAGGCTTCTAATTTGAAAGTGGAGGCGACCAATTTAGGTGCAGGAATGATAGCTTCATACCAGGTTTTCAGGATGCTTACATAAAATACATTTCCATTCGACTCCCCTAAGCGGAATAGCTTCAGTTAATCAACAGTGTTGTGGCACCACCTAGAGTACAGTCGGACACATTACATCCAGTCTCGGATATAGAAAGCAGTAAGAGAACCCGATAGGACATCTTATTGGATGAGATTGTAACACAGCGTGCAACTAAGCTATATTTGTGAAACCAAGGAACTGATCTGGTCTGGGCTTATTATCTGTGTTCTCATTACTGTGAATCATGTTCTGCCCGCTAGATCTGAATTATTTATTTATTGTCAAAAAGAGTGGTGACTGCTGCAGGTTCAGAGGTTCCATGTGAAACTGTATGGAAACTCGCCAGGCTTCACAAGCCATTTGCATTTTATCTTCACTAAAACAAGGAGTAGTTCTTTTGAATAAAATCTTTTCAACAGGCATTTAGATATTTGCACAGGTTTTCACGTTATGCTAGTGGACAGTCAATGCCCAGCTTTTAACTCTAACATAGCCTTACATATCTGCACCAGTTTTAGGTAATCTTTCTAGTGACTGCGTGAACTGAACGGCTTTTAAATAGTATTTTCATCAGGCATTTATTTGTAAAGGTTTATGAGAGTTTTTATGCATCCGGCTAACGGCAACGTTTTAAATGAACATAGCAGTGGAATGGAAACAAATACAACATTGAGGTTTCTTCTCATCTACTATGCTTTGCTGCCGTCCCCCGCCGCCGCCATCCACATCAGCGGTCGCAGAGTGGGGACGGGATTGGACTACATCGCCCAGCACTCTGTGCGCCAGCGGAGCCGCTGACGCCGTGGTCGCGCCGGGAGGCGCTTAAAAGAACGTTGCAGTCTCGACGGAGCGGGTTCTCGGAAAAACTAAACTGCCCACAGCCAGAGGAGCTCACCTACTACCCGTTGCTCACACCAGGTATCCTGGGATTCGCTGTGCTTTGCTGCCGTCCCCCGCCACCGCCATCCACATCAGCGATCGCAGAGCGGGGACGGGATTGGACTACATCGCCCAGCACTCTGTGCGCCAGCGCCAGCGGAGCCGCTGACGCCGTGGTCGCGCCGGGAGGCGCTTAAAAGAACGTTGCAGTCTCGACGGAGCGGGTTCTCGGAAAAACTAAACTGCCCACAGCCAGAGGAGCTCACCTACTACCCGTTGCTCACACCAGGTATCCTGGGATTCGCTGTGCTTTGCTGCTGTCCCCCGCCGCCGCCATCCACATCAGCGGTCGCAGAGCGGGGACGGGATTGGACTACATCGCCCAGCACTCTGTGCGCCAGCGGAGCCGCTGACGCCGTGGTCGCGCCGGGAGGCGCTTAAAAGAACGTTGCAGTCTCGACGGAGCGGGTTCTCGGAAAAACTAAACTGCCCACAGCCAGAGGAGCTCACCTACTACCCGTTGCTCACACCAGGTATCCTGGGATTCGCTGTGCTTTGCTGCTGTCCCCCGCCGCCGCCATCCACATCAGCGGTCGCAGAGCGGGGACGGGATTGGACTACATCGCCCAGCACTCTGTGCGCCAGCGGAGCCGCTGACGCCGTGGTCGCGCCGGGAGGCGCTTAAAAGAACGTTGCAGCCTCCGCGTGGCGGGACGTGCGCGGGCGGCGCCGGGCTAAGCCCGGGCAAAGGGCGGGCCCTCTGTGGCCCTCAGGGGATAGAAGGAGACGGGACGGGCCACCCCCCTTGGATTCATCCGTAGCCTGGGACAAAACATTGAGGTGACATTAGTATTGTGTCCCTAGGACATACGACTGGCCGTGTGGTCTTGTTCAATAGCTAAGTGTAGCTTTTTATAAGTGCCCAGTCTTGTAGCTATTCATTCAGTTAACCTGTATAGAATGACTAAAGTAAGAAAGACCCCCGTGGCAACAAGATCAACCACCAGAAAGAAAACTGTACCATCCACACCACTACCGTCTCTTACAGCTATAGACCTAATGCTACAAAAAACTATAGGTGTGGTTGC
The DNA here is from genome assembly GCF_964204655.1 of Triturus cristatus. NCBI lineage: Eukaryota > Metazoa > Chordata > Amphibia > Caudata > Salamandridae > Triturus > Triturus cristatus. Next base: position 574,113,168 of record NC_140595.1, on the reverse strand, counting down.
AGATGCTATTCAAAACACGGAGAGGCACCTCTCAATGACCCCAAACATGTGTTTCCCAAATCTTGTAATGCATACTACTGCTCATAACAACACTGTGGAATCCTTTACTAACGCAGAGGACTCACTTCTGTTGCAATCCTTTTCAAGGCTACCTAGCGGTAAAAATTGTAGTAATGATATATCATCAGCCTCATTTATTCCACCAAATAGTGTTGAAGGAAGCCCTTTGTCTGTCTCTAATTGTGGGGATAATCTGTGCCTATTACAACCAGGAAACATGTCACTTAATTCCCCAGGGGTAGTACTTGCAGAAAGTTCCCCTCTAGTTAATAAAATAGTATCAGATAAATCGCCTCCCTCCAAAAAAATGAAGAAACGGCGCTATGGGAAAAAAACAAAATCTATTGTGAGGAAAACTTATAGACCTCTGGGTAACCACAAGCCCTCTGCAAAAGAGGTCTGGTTAAACTTCAGACTGGCTAACCCAATTACTAGAACATCCATAACATCCCCTAAGCAAGATGTACTACCGTCTGAAGATAAACAACTAGAGAATAATAAAATTCTCATAGACCAGACAAGTCAGACCGAAAGGGTGAGTTCATTAGATAAACCATATCTGACAGAACTGGAACAGTTAGTTAGATCTCTCCTACAGCTTATAAGCGAAAAAATTACCAGTATAGAGCAATTCCTAGCGAAGTTTGAAAAGCCCCAAAACAAGGATTTTATTAGTATGTCCAAATTCTCCACTGCACCTATACAGATTGACAATACAGAAAACGTTGGTTCTAATTCAGCATCTACCCCCCTTTTGGGTGTTCTAGATCACAATGATCCTAAACCGCTTATAAGTGTACATAACGAAATAGCAGTAGCACCGACTGTGCCCACTACCTCAGATGGTTTTTTAGCTGGTTGTGAAGAGAGTGAATGGGCCACGGACGGTGTATCTCCTGTTTCATATGATGATCAGGCTGAGCCTGAAAGGCCTATATTAACAGTAAATACAGCTACCAATATACGACCAGCGCAAATATCTACGCTGCTACAACAAAATAACAAACCCACTCACATTAATCTCCCTCCCGAATCCCACTTATACACTATAGTAATGATAGGTGTACCGCAACTAGAAAAGGGCAAGGTAGAGGGATATGGGGACCTGAAAAACAAAGTAAGCCACTGGTTAACCGCCCATAGACCGATCCCTCGCCTTATTAGCGGTAAAATAACAAATGTTAGGAGGGTCGACTGGGTGGGCCATAGATTTAAATCTACTTAGGGTGACTGCATTGTTGTTACATTTAAGGATAATCGTGTGGCAAGGCATATCACCAGCTGGAGGGAGGGCCTGATCAATACGTTGATCCGAACTATGGATCTAAGTTATTTCTACCCCTCAAGTGATTATAGTTTTAACAAAATGTCTTCTTATCCTATTATAGAGCAGGAGGAAAACCATGTTAATTATAATTTATACTACAATGAAGTAACACCAAGGAACCATGGCCTCTACACTATAGGAGATCAAAGACAGTATAGGAGAGATATACTAGGGGAGATTAGACAGGTCAATTACCCAGTAATTTACAATGAGAGATGGGAGGCCCCAAACGGGTTACATCATCATCGTAACCACTTTCAACCAAAACATCCTAATACCAACTACAATGTACCTACCTCAAATAGGTTTGATGTCCTCTATGAGCAGAACAGCCTAGAGTGGGTTGATTGACTGCATGTTGTATCAGCCACACCTATGTACACTGATCAAATGTTAAGCAATTCTGTTCATGGTGAAATTAGGACCCCACAAGCAGCAATCGTTCCCCTCTTAATCACTGAACCGGATAGTAATATTTATGTAGAGCCAGATGCAGATTTTTTTTTCAGACAGCCCCTTATTAACCGAACACGATCACATTAGGACACCGCATTATTTGTTTGAAGCTTTTAACTCACTTCCAGTTCATGTAGAACAAAATTCCTCTAAAATATAAAGCACAGGAGTTACACGCGCTGAGCAACTAAGCCGGTCATTAGAACCTATTTTTACTAAAGTTGCCATCGAAACAGAGACTGGTGATGTTTGTAATGCGAGTTTAGTTTCATGGAATATAGCAGGTTTGGCTGAAAAAATATGTGACCCTGTCTGGTTGGCATTTGTTAAGAAACATGCACTTATATGCCTCCAAGAGACATGGATGGAAAATAATAATGCCTTCATTGAAGGATATCAAAGCTTCCTTAGGCCAGCAGCCCCCTCAGCTAGTGGTAGAGCAAAGGGGGGCCTGGCTATTTTTATTAACTTGGCTCTTTCTTGTCAGTGGCGTAACGAAATCTGAGGGGGTCCCCCTGCAAAGTACATGGAGGGGGCCCCCTGACCCACCGCCCACCACTTTGCCCCACCACCAAAAAATCTGGTATATTTTTAATTGAAACCTCCAGCATTTAATGAAATGCCTCTATATTTGCGTACTCAAAATTCGAATAAAAAAGTAAGAAACACTCTTACCATATAACCTACACCATTTGTAACATTATTGTTGAGAGCAGATTATTTAACTGAGACAGGAATCACAGCAGTGCCAAGGAGCTGTTGTATTGTTTGAGGACAAACCCAAATCTTCAATTTAACAGACTCAACTGACAATATACATAAGCAGTACACAAGATATAACCCAGTATCCTGCCAGCTCCAAGAGAAAAAAACTGGTTGAATTATCTGCATTCCACACACTTGTGTCTGTCAGAGATTTTGTACCATATTAACCACTCTATAGTATTTAAAATGAACTGAGCAATTTCAATATCTACCATCAGGGCTTTATTAGTAAGCAGGGCATAAACAGGCAGGCACACCAGCCTGAGGATGAAAACTGCTTGGATGCTTCAGAACATTGATGCAGATGTGTGTCTGTATTTATCATTTCTGTATTGTAAACAAAGCCAATTACACAATTTCAGGTGCACATATTATAGACAAGTGCGAACAACACAATCGATACCGCATCATGTAGGATAAAAACAAACCATATTAGCAAGTACCTAATGACAGAATCTCTACCAACTGTAGCTGGTGAAGCAAAGGAAAAAGTGCAAATACTTTCAAACTACATAATAAAAGAATCAGCAATCCAGCAATATACAAAACTCAAGCGTGTTTTGTAAAGCAATCCCCCTTTCTTCTTGCATCAAGGTGAAAACACTTTAAAAGTGCGTGATAAAAACAAGTGACTGGTCAAACAATAACATGCACAACAGCATACAAAAATCAAATCCAACCAGTTTAATCAGACTACGGCCCTTTAGCTTGTGAATGAAGGTGCAAATATTTCACAATTACATTTTAAACAATAACAATTACAGCAGGCAGCAGCATACAAAAATCAAACCAGTTTAGTCAACCAATGCCCCTTTGGTTTGTGCATGAAGGTGCTGATATTTCAAAGTCATTGTTAAAACAATAATAAGTACAGCAGGCAGCAGCATATAAAAATCCCTGTACTGTACCCCTCCCAGGCAGGCACACAAACATCTAGCGCAGGGTCACTGCCCCTGCGCAGCACTGCACATCTACCTGAAGTAGGCCAAGGGTGAGTCACGCACACAGCAGCTGAACTTTTAAAAAAGTGAGTGCGCCTGTAGGCCTCACTCCAGTGACAGGGTAAAAAGGACCTGTTCACTACTACTGATCACCACACAGTATGCTGCCACCACCGCCCTTGAGCTGCTTAACACCTACGAAGGCTGTAGCCTTCCACCACTTTCTGGATAGCTGGGTGCCCCTCCTGGTCCAACAAGACTGCATACCGTGAGACAGACCTGTGTCATGTCGCCCCCGCATGATATGTGCTCACCTATGAGAAAAAAATCAGCATTAGGGTCCAGCGGTTTAAATGGGCCGCTACTCACCGGTACTGAGTACCGGCACTTCTCACTTTTCTCCCCCTGAGTACCGGAACTTGTTTTTGGGCAAGGAATGTACCGGTACTCCCAGAAGCAGCAGGGTTCATGCCCTGAAGTACGGGTATGTGCAATGCAAAAGCTACTGAAAATAACCCTTTCAGATGGAGCGTGTTTAAGTGCCGCTCTGGCAGGCAACGGGTGGTGTATTCCTGCGCTGGGGTGCTCCTACAGTGTTAGGTTCTAACTGGCATCGGAATGAGAATGTGGCCAGAGCTGCCGACAGTGGAACTGGAGAACCAGGTTCGAATCCCGACATCGGCTCATCGTTCTGTGATTCTGGACAACTCCCTTAACCAGTGGTGCTTAAAAAAATTAAGCTTTAATGCAAATGTTCTGATTGTCATGTAAAGCACTTAAATGGCCATGACCCAAATTTGCGCAATATCAAACTGCCAAAAATTAGGCCCTGCACCTATACATTGGAGCTGATGCTTGCCATGTCTCCTATGTAAGGAGGCAGTTTGATATTGTGCGAATTTGGCCCATGGGCATTCGAGTGTTTTACATGACAATCAGAACATTTGCATTAAACCTTACTTATGTGGCTATTGTTAGGTTCCTGGCTCATAACCACGCCCCTAACCGCCCACCCAGTCTTCTCATTTTTCATTTAAAGCACTGACTCCAATTGATTGCCTCCCTCTTCTCCTCTTGGGGTGATAGCGGTTCTGTTTACTCCAAGTAGAATGCTGCATTTGGAACCCAGATGTGCCTTAATATAGAAGATATGTATCTGCACGGGGACTACGCTTAATCATTTGATTAATCATTCGAGGAAGAGGGAGCCTCCTGTAGAAACTCAGCTTAAGTATTTCAAGTTTCTAGAGTATAAAGAAGGTTATTTGGTTTGAATAACTTGAGGAAAAGAGGAATCTACAACTAAGAATTTGAGGTGCTGAATCTGAAACACCAATACTCTATATAGCACGTCCCAATATAATGTCGTTAATATACTTATACATATATACAGTGCTTTAAATGGGCCGGTACTCTCCGTTACTAAGTACCAGCACTTCTACATTTTCTACTCTTGAGTAACGGAACTTCTCCGTGTCCAAAGAGAGTACCGGTACTCATGGGGTAGAATGCCAAGCTCAGTGCAATTTGGCATATAAGAAAAGAAGCGAGACCTGACTAATCAGTCCGTTTTCGTTAAGCACTCTGATAATTGAGTGCTAATCTGCCCTCAATGTGCTAACTGTGGGGCGGCCCGTATCCATTTAATTAGAGCTGGCAGGAAGTTTGGGAGGGGCCCACGTCACACTGTGATATTTGACACAGGCTCTGTAGCGTCAATAGCACTATAGGTGTGCAAGTAGGCCCTGCTAATAATATTGTCACTGTGGGAAATATAAGAAAGGATTCCTGCCGGCATATCAGAGTACGGATGCACTTGTTTGAAGTCAGATTGAGGAGGAAGGTGTTGTTCTCAGCAGAGAACTAAATCAAATAAACTTAAACTTGAGGAGGAAGGTGCTGATAGTGAAATTGTTAAACAAAGAGTGGTTCTGTCGGGTTTATGTCAATTACTTTTCAGTGCACTTAATGTCACATGCGTATTCTGATTTTAACTTTCACATCAGTATCTCAAATACCTAAATAAAGAATCTTTACAAACAATAAAAGCTGTGACTCGATAGTAGTGTCTACTGTTTGTTTTCAGAATTAAATCATTCATATATATTCACATATGCAGTAGATCAAGGCTGTCAACATATGGTGCAATATTTACATAAATGTGATCATGTGACATAAGTGCTCATTGCTCAACAAGTGTGCAATATATACAGAGTGGTCAGAACTTATGTACATGGGTGGGGGGAAAATAGGCCAGACAAGTATTTCGAACCAATTGCTCTGTTAGCTGATAATGCTTCTTTTGGTATGCAGAGCCTTGGTCAATCTGGGCCTTGTGTAGTCGTCGACGTTTCAACCCGTAGTGTGCTCCATTGGGTAGTTATGTTGGGTCTTCATCAGGTCAGGACGGGGGAAGGACAATGACAGCCCAGTGTAGACCAGACGGAGTCCTGGCTATGTGAACAGTATATGGCGCCTTGCGGTGGAATCAACGTGGACCCGGGCATAGAATTTCTTCAGAGGTGCAGGAGAATTCAGTACTGTGAGGAGCAAGCAGGCATCCGTCCAGCGTTGTCGGTGCATAAAGTCAGTGACTGATGAAGACCCAACGTGACTACCCTATGGTGCACACTACGGGTTGAAACATCGACGACTAAGGCTTTTATTGTTTGTAAAGATTCTTTATTCAGGCGTTTGAGATACTGATGTGAAAGTTAAAATCAGAATAGGCACATGACATTAAGTGCACTGAAAAGTAATTGACGTAAACCCGACAGAATCACTCTTTTTTTACTAATTTATACCCAGGTTCTAAGGGACACAGGGTCACCACATTTTTGTTAAACTGATAGTGAAATTGTAGCACAGCAGATGGGAATCAAGGTTAGTAATGTAGGAAGCTGCCAGGGATGGATTGGCAAAGCGCATGGGCCCTGCCTTAGTGTCACCTGTGGGCTGGTTTCATGGAGCTCAACCAACCACAATGTACTGGCCACCCAGCCCCCACTATGGCCACCTGACTAGGCCACTATGCAGGGCCGGCTTTAGCGCTGGTGGCGCCCTGTACGACAATGTCTATTGCCCCCCCCCCCATGACCACCTCTGCCACGGATTCCCTCACTAGCACCCTTTAACAGTGCCATTTAGTTTTATAGCACCACTCATACCAGTGTAAGGTGTCAGAGCACATTACACCACACACACATTGCATAGAGACAATCATATGTGTGTAAATCAGTGTATAGGAGATTTTACATCAGATAGGACTACAAGGTGTAGTGTAGAAGTGACATGTCATCGATACTGGTAGGCAGTATAGTTTGAGTCCTTATTCTGGAAAAGCACAAATTCAGAATTTAAAACGTAACATCATTGTTAGGGGTTCTCTTTAATGATAAGAATTGTTTTCTACCCAAATGAACCCTTTTCGCAAGATTACGATGATGAAAGACTGGGCAAAAAACCTATAGCTCTAACACCTTGCAGTTAGCAGCAGCTCTAGTATGACAGTTAATATCGAGATGTTCTATATTAGGATTTTGCCTTAGAAACGACAAGTGATAAAAGGAGCTCACTTACAGAAGCAGTAACCCACTGACCTATTTACATTATATGCACTTCGTTATCTTTATGGTACACGTTCTTAGCAACAGGCATCTTAACCCTCTGCACTACCTTAGGATGAGTCAAAACTTCCACTAGACAAACCTCCCGTCTCTTTCCAGGAAGATGATAAATCACAGGAGTTATATTGACGTTTTAATTGATGTCTGAAAATTGCTGGAGGCCAGGAACACGGCAACAGGTGCTTTTAAAATGGTAATATAATTTTTTTTTAAATGACGCCCCCACCCCAAGTCAACGTCCGGTGCAGTCGCACCGATCGCTCCTGCCACCATGGAATGTGTAGGCGGGTCGCAGCACAAAAGGCTGTGCTTAGAGATAGGGAGCCGAGACGAGTGTGAGGCCAGTCTTGTGGCTGTAGTTTTAGGCCATCTTCACCTTAGCCCAGATCCCACAAGCAGTGCTATTCCACATTATTTCCTGCCATTCCGTCACACTGTGCCTTAATAGATGTGGTCGGGCGGGGCAGGTGTTCCTCTGGTCATTAGGCCATTCACAACTCGGCCACTGCAGGACAAGGGGCTCGGTAGGTGGAACAGCTAAACACAAAAGCAGTGTCTTTGCAGTACTCCTCTGCCAAGCACTCCTTGCACTGAGGCAATGGCAGGCGGGGGAGAAGAGAGTGTGAGGAGGCTGAGAAGCCACACAGGGATGCCAGACCAGATGTTGTGGCCCTAGGGTCGTTTGGCAGCCTAAAGGTTGTGTTTTTCCAATGCTTCCTCCCAGGCAGGCGCTTCACACTCATCCCGTGGTAGGCGAGGAGTGCAGGTACTATTCAGAGGCCTTCCTGAAACGCCAGGTTTGGCTCTATCTTTTGGGCCGTTCCCACGTCAGCCCTAAGGTGCTAGTTCAGTGCAGAAGCAATTTGTTTCAGCTGACCTCTCTGCCAGGCCATCCCAATCAGGCAAAGGTGGATGTGGGAGTGTGCAAAGGCTCTGAGGCCTCACTGGGAGGCCAGGTGTGGTGTTGGCGCCATTGGGACATTTTAAGCTCGACCCCAATTTCAATAATTAGGTTACCTGCACATGTTCCGTTTTTCAAACGCCAACAAAAGTACTTGCCAAAAAGATCTGTGCTTTATCTGATAACAGTTTTGACTCATCATAAGTTAGCACAGAGGGTTTATGTGCGTGCTGCAAAACACAACATGCTGATCCCAGATTTGTATTTTATGTGTATAGGCATATGGGTTACTAGTTTTGCACACCAATTAAATCTCAATCAAATCAAATGTGTGCCCCTCGCTGGGTCCCTTAGCACTCCCCGTAGCCCCACCCCATAGCCCCCCCCTCTGCCCAAGCCCCACCCCTAATCACATCTTAACCCCTTCGACGCGCTTGAGGGAACGGTTCCGTCATGCACGTCGGTTGGGCTGTGCTTATGACGGAACCGTTCCGTCATGGCCCCGCCCGCGCACGGAATCTTCAGCGTGGCGCGGAAATCCGCGCCGCGCTGAAGGGGTTAATATGGTGACTACCTGCACTTCTTTTTTTCCATTTAAAGCACTGCATATATATATATGTACACCCATCTATGTCAATAGTATGATTTTAATTATCTTGAAGCCCTCGAAAGCTACATTGGCCAGAAAATACATAATAAGCCAAAACCCAACATTTTGTTGAATGTGGCAGCATAACACTGCTGCTTTAAATAGTATTTGTTTTTTCGATCCATAGCTCATGCTGGCTTGTTTTTCAGCCCTTAGTAACATGCTCACTGAAAGCTGGCCACGCTCAATATTCATTAACCTGGGCAGAGAAGAGGTTAAAGTCAGCAGCACATTTCAGAGTCCGTCTGTTACACAGTTTGCACAAAAGCATATTTGTTCACAAGGCAACGCGTGCGAACCCGCAGGCACATGGCCTCTTGTTTATAATGAGGCTGCATCATGCCCCAGACATACTGTATACCATGATAGCAAACCACAATGAAGTTTCATCTACGCACCCCTTCTTCATATGCTCACCTCCGCCCCACTCTCAGCTCAGCGCCCTCTTCGCTTGAGGTTGCCTCCACCTCCTTCACCTCCATTCCAAGAGTGCATCCTGGGACCTTGGCACATAGAGAACTGGATAAGAGGAGTGAGGGGGTCCACAGAGGGGCCTCTCGAGCTACGGAATGCCGGCTCTCTGCACAGGAGAGACATTCGGCCGTCGCCAGGCTCCTAGTGGTGCCCTTAGGACGTTAGAGGGGGGTGGAAGCGCAGTGCAACAACAGGAGGCAGCCGATAAAACACAAACTGACAACAAAAAAAGACGCACTTCCCTGTATTAATGTAAAAAAGACATGTGTTGCTAATGCGTTGAAGGGGGTGCTGGCTTTCTAATGTACCTGCCTGTGTTGTTGTTGTGGCAGTTTCTGTGTGGAAGCAGGTGGGGGATGCACACAGAGCAAGCGCCACGCGCCAGTTTTGCTTCAAGCAAACACGTTGTCACTGTGTCGCCAGCACAAGCTCAATGGCTACAAACTGTGGCGCGCCCAGGGCACAACGGGCCACAATGCCAGCAAGGGATGTGTGCCTTCAAACCCCTATTGGGTAATAAAAGACAAACCGTACTGGGGTGCAACTGCCCGTTACAATCTTGGGCTCCGATACCAGTGCACCTGCTGCACTATCGATAACTACGACTCTGGTGACTAAGGTTTAAATCATAGCTGCCAAGGTTTCGGATTGCTTATGTGTGACATTTTCATAACTTCAGTGTAATTATGAGTGACATTCAGCGACTATGAGTGACACTTCGTAGCGAGCAAAATCCAACAAGGAAGACGAGAGAAATATATAAATGTCAGAAATTACACCCATTGAAGCAATGAGAAACTCTAAGAAGAGCTTAAAACGGCTACATAGCACCAGAAATAGCAGCACCCCTATGTAAGTGCCCTTACATAGGGGTGCTGCATGGAGGGTATTCATCGTTGCAGCCAGGCTCCAGATTCAGGGGTTTTGAGGGAAGGAAGAGGTGTGAGAAGGATACATGGGTTTGCTGCCTGGAGATTGTGTGTCGCTGCAGTCAGTCCCCAGGTTCAGGGGTTTGAGGAAAGGAGGAGGTGGGAGAAGGCTCCATACATGGGGGTGCTGCCTGGAGACTGTTTTTTTCTGCAGCAAGGCCCCAGTTTCAGGGGTTTTGAGGGAAGCAGAGGGGTGTGAGAAAGCTTCATACACATTGCTGCCAAGTTTTCAGACTGTGTGACATTTCCATGGTTTCAGTGCATGAGTGACACTCAACTGCCAAATGTGTGTCACTTAGGGTACAATTTCCTGCAAGCAAAATCAAGCAATAAAGTGGTTGGTAAGAGATAAATATTAGAAATTACACTTTTTTGATCAATGAGAAGCCCTAAAATATCTTTCAACTGCTGCAAAACCCCTGAAATGAAAGGTTAAAATACTGATGCAATTGTATACTAAGAAAATATCAAAGTAAAGCAATCATCATAAAACATGTCATATCCCCCCCCCCCCCCATGTCATTGCGCTTCATTGCGTCTTAATAATACAGTTAAGTACCTGCTGCAGAGATCAAATAAACACAGGGTGGATATTCTGATGTTCCAGCCAGTACAAGAAAAGCAAAATCACAGCTGGTACATATTTTTACTGTTTATCTGCATGCTGAAGTGGGTTTTCCAGGGCAATAATGTTATGTTACTTTTTGTTTCATAACACATTTTATTGCATTTAAAAACACAATGGTAGATAGGCCGTATACATTTATCATGTCACATATTAACTCCTGTTATGTAACTTTTTGATCACAAACAAACGTTCACGTTTGTGGATTTTACCAAACCCTTGTCTGACACATTCCTGTTGTGGAAATGATGTTCGGAGATTTACTCCTGTTGAGGGGCTGGGTAAATCCTTTTCCATGGTTGTAAATTGAATGGAACAACCCCCAAGAAATAGCGATAGTCTTTTGGAGAAGTGTTTCTTCATGGTAAAAAAAAATCCAGATGGAAAAAATAAGTTACCACCTGTATTTGCACTAAAATATAGGTGTACTTTCACATGCAAAAATAGAAAAATATAAATAGAAAACACGTTTAAATGTGTTATAGGGACTAATACGTAAAGTAAACGAATGCAGAAATTGCAGTTACAAATGAATAAATACAAATTTGTTTCCAGTTAGTATGTCATGTCCAGAATACAGGCCTTTGCAGACTTGAAAATACAACTAATGGCCGGTAATTTTCTCTCGGAAAGATGTCAACACTAAACAGAAATGCATGACTCACCCGACCCGAGTGCTGCAATTCCACAGTTGGGTGCAGTATAAAGCTGTCTCAGAGCACAAGAGCACACGGCGAGTCACACAGAGTCAGCTCTCAACAGTGTCTCGCTCTGGCTGGCGGCAGTTTTCAGAGATTAGGAGACCACTCTAATGTTATTTTCCGGCGGGCCGAGCAGTATTGAAGCAGAGGGGATAGCAAATCACGGGGGGTCATTCACGTACGCCAACGACCCTCTAGAGGCTCAAGTGCACACAGAGTGTGCATTGACAATTTCCTGTTAGGTGAACCGGAGCCTCGCACGCGCTCCCAATCTACGGCGGAATAAGAAAGCGAAAGTCGAATTTGCCTCCACTCATTAATTGGCTATAATGATACCGGAACTCGGAACAAACTAAAAATAGTGCCGGGTGGCGCCAGTGGCGGAGTTTATAACCAAGGCACACTCCCGCCTCCCGATTCATTCAGTGCAGGTCTACTGTGGGATGATTTTCTCACTTGATAGGAAATTGCGAACTACAAAATGTTATCACAAACACCATGTGTGGCGGTGTGATATCTGTTCTCCCGAAGGGGCCCCCTGGAGCTTGGGGGCCCCCCCGCACCGCGGGGGCTGCGGGGGCCTGTGTTACGCCCCTGTTTCTTGTCATATTAATAATCGACATTACGCAAATAGAAATATTCAAGTGCTTGAACTGAAGAGAGGCAAACATGCTCTGACCCTGGTTAACTTTTATAACGCTATATCCAGTCATGGGGAATGTAATATACTGCTCTTGAAAGAAATGTTGAGAGAAAGAACAGGTATATTGCCACGTAGCTTAGTGATCGTAGGAGATTTTAATGTACACCCATGTGGTAACCCACGAGATACCCCCATGAGATTCCTGGGGTGTAATAGCGTGAATGGTTTTCACTTTGATCATACCAGGCGTGGTCTTCACCTTAATGATCTGTTAAATGAAAATAATTTGTTTACAGCTATGTCTTTGGTGCCAGAGTCTAAGGTTTACGACGTCCCAACATTTTTAAGGTTCAGGTTATGGGTCTTTTATAGATCACATATTACTATCTGCCGACCTTGCCAATCAGGCTTCCAGTTTTACCATACAAACAAATATTTACAGTGACCATAACCCCCTAACCATTAGACTGGGTGGTGGTATATTTGAACGGCGAAAGCACTGTGAAGACCGGGGAACCTTAAAATGTATAAATGGCAAACGTCGTTTGAAATGGCATCTGGTAAATCATGAAAATTTTTATAATGAAATCAACAAATCATGTGGTGAGGAACTTGTGGCCTGTGTATCAACACCTATGTCCCCAGAACAAATCTTAGCTATTTTTGAGGGTGTGGTGTCAACAGTAGGTTCTATGTTATTAGTTCCAGTGAAGGGACAAGTTAGAAATAATCCTAAATGGTTTGACCATACATGCTCTAAGGCAAGCTGAGATTTAAGAAAGGCGCTAAAAATTAAACCCAGAGATTCAGGTCAAATTAAAAATCTCCGTTTGATTTATAAAAAATCACTTGATAAACGGAAAAAGGAAATTAAGGCCCGTACCTGGGAGTCCCTGCTTGATCCTTCAGTCCTGGGTAACAGCAGTAAATTCTGGGAAATTAATAATAAACCCTTGTTTGACAATCCCAGTGATACTGCACTAGGTACTAATATCCCGGAGGAAGACTGGGTCATAATTTTTAAAAGCAATGAACAACAGGCAGATTATGACTTTTTAACTCCTAAGGAGAACTCTTTGTCTTTTTCAGTCAACGAAGTAGAAAAGGCCATTCAAGGGTTAACAGGCAATAAGGCACCAGGCCCGGATGCTTTGCCTCCGGATCTTTTTAAATCCTGTACCTCATTATGGGCCCCTGTTCTCACGAATGTAGTAAATGCAGCCGCGACTTTTAAGTGCCCAACGTCGTGGGGGCAATCGACTATAGTTCCCGTGTTTAAAAAGGGTGACCGTAGTAGCCCATTATGCTACAGGCCAATATCTTTCATCAACGCCGTAGCAAAAGTGGTAGGGGGTGTAATTTTGAACAGGTTAATAACATGGGCAAACGAGAATAATGTTATTTCCCCAATACAATATGGCTTCAGACCCGGCCATTCAACAGTAACCCAGTGTCTGAACCTATATTTGATTGTAGGTAAATACACCCTGGCCCGGCAGGGAACCATTCACATGGCTTTTATGGACCTATCGTCCGCTTTTGATTGTGTGGACAGAGGTAAATTATGGGACACTATGTCAAAGATGGGCGTTGAGCAGAATTTAATTCACCTATTGGCTGATTTACACTCCGATACAAGAGCCAATGTCCGTTACACCCAAGACTTGAAAGTGACGGGGGATATTAGAATCAATCGGGGTGTTCGTCAAGGATGTATTCTGGCTCCCTTTCTTTTTAACCTGTATATCAACGAGCTGGAGGATTATTTGTTAAGAACAGGTGTGGATTACCCCTACGTAGGCCGAAAAGGTGTCCCAGTCCTGCTCTACGCGGACGACGCTGTCCCTATTTCAAGGACAGCAATTGGTCTCCAGACACTTTTAAATTCATTTTATGACTTCATGGAGTCTCGAGGCCTAAGTATTAACAACTCTAAGTCCTATGTTATGAAAATAGGCCAGGGGTCGCGAAAACCAAACTCTTTCATTATAAACGGGGAAAAAATTCCAACCTCCAAAACCTTCTCATACGTCGGGGTCCTTCTTGATGATCAATTATCTTGGGGCCCTGCGGTTCTTAAAAAGAAGGGCGAGGTAACACGCGTTAACGCAGCCATACTTGGCTTTGCGAGAAAAATGGGAAATAGCCCGGTGGCTGCCCTGCTTAAATTATACCAAGCCAAGAGCATTGCAGTTGCTTGCTATGGCAGCGAGCTCTGGGGCTATAGCCAGACGCGAGATTTGGAGGTTGTAGAAAACAACTTTTTAAAGAAGGCATTGAAGCTGCCAAGGGGAACCGGAAACTTCTCGGTACACGAGGAGTTAGGTGTACCCTTTCTTAGCGATAAAATAGCAGCAAATCCCCTATTATGTTGGTTGAACTCTTGGCTAAACAACGATATACCCCTCACCCACGATATATTAAAAGAAGCTTTAACCTGGGACGGTAGGCTCAAGGTCCCGTGGTTGAAGTATATTAACGACCGCCTAACTGAAATGGGACGGCCGGACCTGTTCTCAACCCCAAATACCATAACTAAAAGCAGATGTTACTTTCGTGAAAAAAACATTCATGACAACTAGGTATTTCGCCAGGGAGGAGGGTGAGCTTTTGAAAGACAGCGTTAGGAAACACGTCCTACTTAGAACATGTCTACAAATGGAACCGTATCTATCATTGCCTATGTCTGGCTACGATCGTTATTTATTGACAAGGTTCCGTTTTGATCTGTTTCACCTCTTACTGGCGGTACCAAGAGGGGCCCATCGAGGCCAAGTGTTGCCTGCTTGCGGCTGCGACGGGAAGTCTCCGCAAGATTTGGCGCACTTTTTATTAATCTGTCCTTATTATACAGTACCTCGGAGACTATATTTAAAGCCTTGCCTAAAAGATCTAAAATTTACACAGATCAAACCAGCACTTTACTACCTTCAACTCCTGAATTGTGACTGCACCCTATTTGTATGCAGTTTTTTTTAAATTAGCTATTACCTTCAGGAAAAGTATGGAGGGATAATTATGCTGCTATCATCGTTGTACTTTTTAATCTTTTTAACTTGGTATAATTATTTATATTTTTAACTTGTCTATCCTGCCTGTTACTCTTGCTTTATAATGTGTATGCAAATTATTTGTCCCATAAATGAATTGGATGGTTTGTTTTTAACTGTATGTTTAAGAAACGTGTTTATGATTGTATGTTTATGAATTGTGCTTTTATGATTGTAAGGATTACAATCGAATAAAGTTATTTGAACTGAACTGAACTGAATTCGCACCGAACATTAACGTGATACATTATTGCCAATTTCGTATAGCATGGACTAAGCCCTTGTGGGTTTCAGAGCACTATACATGCAGTGAACTCTTGGTGTCAGCACTTTCGGAAAAGTGAAAGGTGAGGGGCAATAGGTTGAGGGTGTGAGAGTGTCCTTGGGAGGTTAGCTGTATGCAAAGAGGCGATTCATCTCCTAATGTCAAGACTTGGCTCATAGGGTGGGGGAGCGCTAATGAATTACTGTAATCTGAGATTTGGAAAAGGGCTTGTATTATAAGGAGTGAGGTGAAGGACAGCCATAGGTGTGCGACTGCATGACTGATTCTGGTGGCAGCATAGTCTCTCCATTTTCACTAGGATTCTTGCAGCGTCTTTATTCATTGCCTTGTTATTCTGTATGTAGTAAGCAAGTTAAACTACTCCCAGAAGCCTCTTAGGGGTGCAATGGGACATGCAGCACCAACGCATAGACTAGAATACATGAGTGTGGCGGACAGCTGGGATAAAACTTGGCAACTTGTCAGAAAATGATCGCTTTGTAATGTTTTTGCGAATTAGTACTTTGCTTGTGAAACACGGTCCCAGTCTAGATACTTTAATGTGGTAGCTGCCCCATTAAATCACGCCACCCCACCTTCCAGTCCATTAATAGCAATAAGATTTTCCCTTTGTCTAAACTACGCTCACTCGTGGTTTTTAAACGGCGACATATACTTGCCCTCTCTTTAGCAAACTGCATGTTCGCTATATGGTTTCTCTTCTGTATGATGCAGCAACTTATTGCATTCCATAAACCGGATGTTAGCAAAAGCACAGCTAAGACATTTGGCATGTATACAAGTGTCCTGCCAGGGGTAGTAAGAGCTATATAAACGCAAAAACCATACTATGTAAATGAGAGGACATGAAGGCACGCTTGGTGTTTCTGATTAGACGATGTGAAGTTTTCTGAGTAAGTAGGGTGAAATATGACCATATTTGATTCCATAAGATGCCTTTCTGTATCTCGATGCATGCGGCCCTTGTCCCAGCATTGAGGAGTGAAGCTTGACTTTCTAGCCGTTGGTATATGCACCATGCCCTCAAGGTAATGCTAATGTCATGGGCTGGCTTGGTGGAATTCAACGGTTATTATTAGGTAGTCTTTGTCCTTAGACTGTGCAAAGCTCCTTTAGGTATGCTACTTCGACCAAATTATGCGCCTTTCGCCTCCTTTTGTTTTCATTCTCTCTGCCAAGCTTACTTTCTAACAGACATAATACATTTTTCTCATGTGCTGTTAACTTTAGGGCCACCTTACAAAATTGTTGATTTATGCTTTTTAAATCATTGTAATATTATTGCAAAGGATTTTTTATTTAAGAAGCTGCAGGCTTTGGTACAATCACATGTATTGGGGGCATGTTTCAGCGGCCACTGTATAAAACCGCCACTTATTTGTGTAAGTAAGGAGATAATATGCCAAAATTTCCACATTTTCTAATCAATTGGCTTCTCACTCACTTTTATTTTGTTTGTCCTTCTCCTATGACATCACAACGTTGTTTTAGTCAGTGTTACAGCACTACATAAAGGATGTAGGGATGGTTGGTTGTGAGTGGCCTTGTAAACACTTTTTTTTACTTGCCTACCTTTAGTGGTGCAAAACGCACTGGTACCAGCATGCTGCACAGAAGACGGACGCATTCATTATAGGTGTATATCTTCTGTTTCTTACACACACTCAACCACACTATTTTCATGCCCAAAAAATATTCACTCTATCTTTCACACTCAGTGTGTAGTAATTGTATAACTCTTCAACCCCTGGCAGCACAGCGTCCAGGATAATGTGCTGCATGGCTAAACACTTATAAGGTCCAAAGGGCGAGACCTTCTGGCTAAGCCAATGCTTATTTAATTATTCTTCGAGCTGGCTAAGTTGCCTGACACTGGCAACAGACAAGTCTGAGGAATAAGTATCAACAGAACTGCATTCTTAGGGAATAAAAAACACCACCTAGCTAGGGGGTTCAGAACGAAACATGTTGCACATGTGCATGTTTGTTATTGCCTGTGTTTGCTTGCTAATAGCCAGCACGATTTCCTTTCCAATGCTTTCTTAAAGCTGAGATTAGATAAAATGGTGCACACTGCCCCATTCTTAACAATTTGTTTATTTAAGATGTTTGTAAATAACCTGGAATCATCTCTTATGTAGGGGCAGCTACACCGTTAAGCAGAGGAACATCACCCCACTTAAATTACCCTCAAAGATAAAAAATAAAATGGAAATTTTAAATTACCCTCAAAGATAAAAAATAAAATGGAAATTCTTACCATTTTATTTTTCTATCCTACCATCCTGAACCAGGCATCAGGATGGGGTGGGCCGCTGCTGAATGACAACAGAAGGCAGGAGGGTAGGTTATTTTGCACTTATCAAAGTGCGCATGTCCCTGTAGCCAGCTGTCTTGGGACGGCCAACCACACATTTGCACTTTGAAACATCTAACTAGGATGTCTTAAGACAGCTAAGTTAGAGTAAGTGCAGGGCTCCAGTGTTCTCGAAAATGGTGAGTGAGGCCCCTCCCTCCAATCAGGGCACTGCTCTCACAACATGAGAGCAACGCCAGGATTGGTGCCCAAACTGCATCCAGTTCCTGTGAAAAGGTCCAAAGCGGAGGATAAAGGATGTCGGTCTGGTAAGTTTTTTAATATTCATATTTGCACATGCGCCCCCTGTAGATGCCAGCCGCCACTGCTCTTATGCAGGTTGCGGTGGTCAGTCACCATGTTGTTAAATTAAGGTGTCCCAGTGATAGAATTGAACAGTGTGCGATGAAGATTAGCATGCCCTCCTCCCTCGCAGGCTGTTGATAGTGAGTTGTAATGGACAGCGCTAGTATTTCAATATCAAATGATCATTGCTCTGCCAGCTCTGCTCTGCTCCATTGAAAAGTCAGGTCTTGTGGAAAAAGTGGGTAGAGGGAAGAAATGAGCAGATCATGGCTAAACAGAGGGCAGAAAAATGAGCTAACTGTAACAGCAAACAGAAGGCAGATAAGCAAGCAGAAAATGCAAAATAGAGCACAGAAACATTAGCTGAAAAGGCAAAACAGAGCAGAAGAGGGCAAAACAGAGGGCAGAAAAACGAGAAGGAAACGAAAAACAGAAGGCAGTAAACAAGCAGAAATGGCAAAATGGAGGGTAGAAAAGCAAGTCAGAAAGGCAAAACAGAGGGCAGACAAAGAAGCATGAAAGACAAAACAGAACAGAAGAGGGCAAAACAGAGGGCACTCAGACACACCCATCCACTCACAGACCCACTAAGAGACTCAGGTACCCACTCACAGACCCACTGAGAAACTCATTCACCTACTCACAGTCCTACTGAGAGACTCCTGCACACACTCAAACTAACTCAGACACTCACACACCCACTCACAGACTCACTCAGACACCTATGCACCCATTCACAGACCTACCTAGAGACTCATACACTCACTCACAGATTCACTCAGAGATTCATACTCACTCACAGACTCACTCACAGGCTTACTCAGAGACTCACACACCCACTCAGAAACTTATGCACCCACTCACAGGCCGACTCAGACACTCATGCACACACTCACAGACTGACACACATTCATGGAGGCACTCACAATCCCACTCACACACCCAGAGAGGCACCTATGCAGCCACTCCCAGACCCACTCAAACACTCACACACACACTTATACACCCATTCACTCACATACCACTGAGATACTCATGCACTCACTCACTCTCAAAGGTTACACATTACAGCTTGGAAATAATATTTAAAAAACTTTAGGAATTCACTCAAAAATCCAAAGGTTACAGGGATGTTATTGTTAGCAAACAGCATTAAAAACTGTAGAAATTCACACAAAAAAACAAAATGGTACAGGGACATTATAGTTAGCAAATAACAAACACAAAACCTTAGAAATTCACTGAAAAAAACAAAGGTTACAGGAACATTATAGTTAGGCTCAGATTTCACTTGTACAAAACCAGTGAAATTTAGCAGTTATAGTTACCTGAGCTAACTATAACTTACTCACCCAAAATGCACTGCCCTATGACCCATCATATTACATCACTCATGACATGGTTAGTGACATCACTGATGACATTACTGATGACATCTCAAATGACATCACTGATGACATTTCACTGGTTTTGTATGAATAAAATCTGAGCCTAATTAGAATGGTCATGTAACTCCATTCAACGGGGACCAGCCAAAACTTAATGGGGGAGGGTAGACCCCTCTCTGGGCCAATTGCAGCCTGGGGATCCCATTCCAAAGGGCCCATCATCTTCATGCTTGCTGCCTTGGAGCCCACCCAGGGCACCCAGTGTGCAATGTTGGGGACCACAGAGGAGCCTCAATGCCCTGCGTTCCTGCAAGCTCTCCACCTCCAGCAGGAGCCCACATTGCGTCCACTCACAGGGAGCAGCCAAAAATGCTGTCCCAGGATTTAGTAGCAATTCTTTCATCTGTTTTCCTGCCCGCTTGACAGTGGATAGAAAACCAGATGAAAACTCTGCTTCCAGAAAGCGGGAGCGGTTTTCCTGCACCACCCCACCGGAGAAGACTTACAGTTTGCCCTTACTTGGCGGGAGCTGTCAAAGCACTTGCCAAGCTAAAGCAAACTGCTATCTTCTGAAGGGTGGGCACCTCAGGGACAGGGAGTCAGTTCTGGGGGTGGCCATTAATGGGGGGCCACATTTGTCGTACTTTGGTATTTGGGACCACGTAGGAGACAGGGCCCTACCCCTGTTTATTCATGTATTAGCAAACCGCGATTGGTCAATGCGGTATTTACAAGCGCATTGCATAACGTCCCATTGCCAAATGCACTATGTATACGTTATTATACATTGACTCCGTGGGTTCCATCTTGGAGTGGTGGCCATCTTATAAGTTGCCCTCACATAGACAAACACATTATAAGAAAGTATGGGCCTTTAGAATACATGTACTTTCTGCTTGACTTCTCCATGACCTGGGCAGCTGGTCTCCGCTGCCCCAGGTCAGTCCGGTCTCACGAGCTCCCCTTCCTCCGGCCACCTGTGATTAGCATCAGGGCTTGACACACCATAAAGTCCTTTCATCGCACACAAGCCTCCGACTAATCACTTTCGCACCTGCTTGTTCCTGCTTTATGGCCTGTTTCTCAAAACAGGAGATGCTCATGTTTATTGGGGTCAGATGTGGGATCTGAGCCTTGCTCGGTAAATAATTGCGGGCTGGCTGAACTGAAATGTGAGATTGCAATCATGACTCTGCTTGTTCTTTGAAGTAAAATATGTGAATGACCAACTGCAAGAGAAGGGCGGTGTTGCCCAGAGCATAATATGCATTATAAAAGAGAACACTGGTTTTCGTTCTGGAGACTGCCTCATTCAGTTGCTAAGGCTTCTGTGCGACGTAGTCTCACTCATTTGAGTATAATAAAGATGTCTTTTCATATTTCAGCTTCTGTTGCCAAGTTCTTTGTGCAAGATATGCAGAATTTTATAATACCACATCAGGAAGTACTCGAAGTCATAGGGTGCTACCCCTAGCACCTCTGGAGTCTCAAAAATTGGAGTACTTCAGTTGGCGCCCAACGTGGGGCCTCATCAAAGAAGTGACTTTCTGTGGGAGTGATCTGGTCAGGAGACTGAAATCTACTGGAAGGACAGAACGGGATTCTACCAAGAAGGTACTCTGTGCACAGGGATTCTGGAGATTCTTTGATTATGTAGTCCGGTATATTTCTGCTCTTCCTGATTTTGATCCTCCACATGATGTCACTCAAAAGGTGAGAAAAAGAACCCAATTGGCGTGAGTATTATAAAAGACGTTTGGGCATGTAGAACTTGACAATTAGAATTTGGATAACCTTTTGATTATTAAGAATAAGAATTAAGTATAAGTGGGTCGCTCCCAGTCAATTTGGTTCTTTGGGCCTTTAATTTGGTTATCGCAATTACCAAAGCCGAGGGGTTGGTTTCTTGGTTTCTGATTTGGTCATTGCAATTACCAAAACCGAGGGTCTCGCATATTTGCGAGTTTATTGGTAGAGATAAGCCCTTGAAGTTTGGAGCTAGATTAGTGAGCTATAAGATGCCTGATCTTAGCAAATTTGGAAATGTAGCTTTTGGTTTGTATAAGTTTGGATATGCGAATTGCAATTTGTGTAGGCAGGTAATGAGGAGATATTTCTCCATTTGGTTTTGATTATAATACTTGCGTTTTCCGCAATATTTTTGGCATGCCTGTTTGTAAGCTCACATGGAAAAATGTGTTGCTTTTTTGGAAGGTACCATAGTTAAAATCGGTTAGATTTAAAAACATATTTCTTCCTTGGTGATTTTGTATCCCCAGGGAATTAAAATATGACATAAATACAAAACAAGGATCCTTCGTTCTGCGCAGTTTCACGAATGAAGATATGCACAACGATTTTGTGTGGTGTTCTGCTAGGCAGAGCTAGTGAATTGAGCGCATTCACTACTTCTTGGACATGCATCTGTCTGTGGGGCTGTTCATGCAGCATTTTTGGAACACTATTGAAAAGCGTTGCTTGTAAATGTGACCTACAACCAGTATTTGCAAATGGTTTGTTTCAAGTATAGTCTGTCAGCTGTTCTTTCTTTCTGTCATGCGTATTGATTTGTAAGTCAACTGTGTGTTTAAATGTCTGTGGTTTTTTTATCATTAGTGCAACTTCTGTAAGTAAATTGCGACGGCGCTATTTATGAAAAATGGCTAAAGCGCGCTGTGTTGTCAGTTTACCCCTTTTCTGTTTATGTCTGAAATGAGCTCAATATGTGTTTGTGGGTCTTCTGATGTTTCCAGTCTGTTAAGTAGTTTGCTGGTTAATTAATATCAAGTAGAAACTTAAAACAAAAATCCAGAAATGAACAATGTGATGTGCTACAATAGCTATGTGTTGCTCTTTAATTTATAGAATGAGCAATTGTGCACATATACAAAACTGCCGTTAAATGCTTAAAGGATAAAATTAGAAACACATTTGATAGATATAAATCAGGCCCCAAAAACG
The DNA here is from genome assembly GCF_964204655.1 of Triturus cristatus. Lineage (NCBI taxonomy): Eukaryota > Metazoa > Chordata > Amphibia > Caudata > Salamandridae > Triturus > Triturus cristatus. Next base: position 574,090,724 of record NC_140595.1, on the reverse strand, counting down.
AAATTATCTATTTTTGCAAAAGTAAATAAATTTACAGCATTTTCCTTAGATGCATTATATTAGATGTTCACAGGCAAACTTTTCAGCTGCAGTATATTTGATAGAAATGTTCATTCAGCCAGCACCTTCCCAGTTGAACACGGGTGAAATTTGGCAGAACCGTCTTTTTAAATGAAAGTGGCGCAAAGATGTGACGCGTTTCAAATTGGGCTTATGCGCTTAGGCTTGTGAGTTAAATGTGTCCAAAATGATAGGCAAGGGATGCAGCTTGTTTTTTATACATGGAATTATCACAAAAACGAATAATTGGGATTTTTAAAAAAAGAAAATTATTAATCATGGGAAAAATTATTTTAAAAAAAATAAGTGCTTTTCAAAATCGTTTTTTGATATTTATAAAGCTTAATACTCATACTATGACCTCCTAGCATTAAAATTTGATTTAAGTTGTGTTGCATCACTAAGATGACAAGCATTCGCGCGTACAATTTTCCCTTGGCGCAGGCGCAAACAAGCTCATTTTTATAAAGTATGAGTTATTATTTCCAATGCCTGACTCATGGGTTATGTAATAGACATTCTGGTAATGCATATTATGCAAGAAAATTGTAGGATATTCATTTTTTAATGCTTAAAATATCAAAGTCGAATTTGGGTAAAAAAGACTGTTTCAATTGCATTTTCTTTCATTCAGAGTGCTGTTTAAAGTGTCCCAGGCTTCAGTAAATGCATACGTTTAGGTTTTGATATATATTTACAGGTTGTGCCTTCTTATGATTCAATGAGTCAATGTGCCAGTACAAAGGCTTGTTTTAATATCAGGGTTGAAGGTTCTAACTTTAGCTGTGTCTGTCACAATACTACTGAACACGCTATGACAAACAAGACCTTGTTAAAAACTTGGGGAAATTAAATAAAATATGGTGTCGCAACCCGCAACTATTTGATGTTAATACAAAACGGCCTTAATGGAGTTAGCACCCACATAGAGAAAGAGAAATGGAGAATTGTTTTTTGATGAAGGAAAAAGAGGATGTTTGTGAGCAGGTACGTGATGAAATGAGTAATGATAGAGGGGTGGAGAAATGTAGAACTACGGTTATAGGAACTGGGTAATACGTAGGAAGGAGAGGAACGATTGGGAAAATACAATGCCGTGGAGGGAAGAGAGATGATGAAGGGGAGTAATAAAGACATGAAGAGTAGCATGAGGAAGGTTGTATTGACGAAGGGAATAAAGAGGAATATGGTACCGGTTTGAGTAAGTAGGAGAGGAAAGATGAGATTGCAGGTTCTAGCAGTAGGGGTGAAAATATTGTGATTACCTGGCGGGAGGCACTGAGTTTCATATGCTAATATAAAAGGGACTAACAGAGCTCGAATAAAGGCAAATGACTAAATGATGAAGAAAATATCAAAACTCATTGTGAATACAATTCACTTAAGGTTGATGAAATGTATACCATTGCATAGGATTACAACAAGCATTTATTCTAAAAACTGGTATGTGTGTTATTAAGTTTTGTGAATTATTCACAGTACATGTAGTTTAACAATCTGGGAATAGGGATAATTTTTTTAGCGCCTAAAAAGGAGAAATTATTTTTCAACATAGAGCGAATTATTGCAAGTTAGGAGGGATTAGGAAGGCCTTCTGGCTTTGACGAATTCAGAGTGTCAGAAGCTGGGGGTTGGGAGCTGCAGAGCAACTCGGTCAGGCTGCTGAGATGCTATCTTTAGTGTAAACAATGAGTAGGCTGCCACGTTGACTTTTATGACCTTTTAAATTAGGGCCTTGCCTCTGTGGAATGCAGAATGCCCTTGCTACACGGGCCTCTAAAGGTGGGGTTTCTGGTTTCTCCATAGCATCACTAAAACTAAAGAACTTAATTCCACCGGGAAAAGGGGTTTCCTTTGAAAGTCCAAATATCATGTTAAATGCTTTGCTGATACATTGGTGCTCTAAAAATGAAAATAGAATGATGCCTGCTATAGTTGCTCTTATTTAACAGAAAACGAAGTGTTGCATTAAGTCTTAGACAGAAAACAAGATGCAGTCTTTTTCTAAAATTTCTTTAAGGCTATATGCCTACGTGTGAATGCATTGCCAATTAAAACTTCTTTTTCACAGTGGAAATTGTAGGTGCCAAATTACTATGGAGTGTCAGTGTAACGATTTTTTATTTCTAGAAATGTAAAACTTGGGTGGCTGGATGTTGAAAGGACTGACAAGAGGGTAACAGTTAAGTAATGCAATTTATTTTTGTGTATTTGGTTCTATCATGAATTGTTCTTGCTGGTCCTGTATGTTAGAAGAGAAACAGTAGAGTTATGTTTGACAGCAGATTTCCATTGCCTGGTGATCTACTGTCAAAAAGGAGGGTAAGTATTTTAAACCTGACAAATTAAACAGGCCCAAATATTGGGTTTTGGGTTTCAGTTTTACAGTGCATAAAGTACATGACATGGTGTTGTGTGTCACCGCTTTTTACATATGCTATTGTTTTGTCTATGCTTTTTGTGCTTGATATACAGCAAGTATATCTGATGGCTTTGATGTTTTGTGCGTTTTTATTATTTTTTGCATGTTTTCGTTGTATGGGGATGGTCATGACGATGCCCATCGCTACGCAACAGTTGGTTGAACTTGTTCTGGTTACTAAATTCCACAGCTAATGATATTTCATGCTGTGAACATGAGAGACAACACTTCACCAGTGCATGTCTAAATTGGCTATAATGGTATTACAGAAAACTAAAAGAGATCTACAGGATCAAAGTGTGTCACCTGTCACGTTATACTGCCCTTCCTTAAAGGAACAGGCAGCCCTACATTTATGTATCCTTGATTGGACCTAAGGATGAAATTATAGATCTGTGACTAAAGGTGGCCTAATTTCTATATTACATTAGGTAATGGTGTCCTTTCTCCTAAGTAGTATATGGCCTTTGCTTCTTAAAAGGAAACTAGGTTTTCATTTTTCCCTGCAGAAGGAACTGGAACATTACCTAAGATTACCGTATATGGTGCAGTCGCCAGCGGTAGAGTTAAAATGTATGTGACTTTGGCCTTTTGTGTATCACCCGTACTCTTGGTGATGTCACATGCCTGACTACTAAATTCTTGTCCTTCCTATAGATTTTTATTTTTTTTATTGCTTTTGTTCCTTCCCTGCCCAATGTCGCATTATGCTCAGTGATTGGGGATTTTAGTTGTGTCCTAGTTTCAATTCCCTTTTCCGTATTCCTTTCACCAGTCAGCCCATTTATTATTGTAGGTGTATTGTTCAGGTACATACTTCCAGACTGCAGTGATGCACCAAGAACCCCCATATTATGTACAATTCCCTTTTGCATGACCAGACTGGTTTCCAAGAATTTTCCTTAGGCCTGCTGCAATGTTTTCCAGCCTGACTGTCAGGGTAGCGATAACCTGGCTAACTGACTCAATATTATAGTAAGACAAGTTTTCCATACCAATAGGAGATATCTTACGTTTACCCTTTTGAACATGACGAATTTTCAATGTCTATTTCTAATGTAGCTTTTACCCTTTTGTTCCTGCTGCTTTAATTTTCGGTGGGATCAGAAGTTTCTAATCATGCAAATATCAGGACCCTCTAGTTCTTGTCTTTTGTTTTTATATCTGACTATTAGCCTGTGTATTGCCTAGTGCACCTGATGTGAAAGGTTTCTACATGCCTATGATAATCTGTATCATGTGATTTCTCTATTGAAATGTCCTAGATAAGGAATTTAGAAACATTTATATGTAATCATTCAGAAAAAATGTGTTTGCCCTATTAGACAATGCCACCATATGTGAAGACATCCATTTTAGATAGAATTTTCGTGTAGTTTTCTACCCTTAGATGATGGAGGCTCTCACACGGAAACCCAATTGAAAAGCTTAGAGGCACTGTTTTGCCTACTGCCTTTTTATTTGTATTTGCTTCCTAAGAAAGACAGTGTATTCTGGACCAAAATTGTCCCATGGCGTGTGGCCACTCCTTTGAAGGACCACAGGCCACCTGTTTACAGTCCCCTTGTTATACAACGAACTGGTTAAAGCATCACGCTTGCTTCGTCATAAGGCGTTCAACATCAGAAAAGATGGAGGAGCTGGTTTTGCCACAGAACCGGAATTTCAGTGCAAAAGAGCGCCTGTCATGTGCTGGTAACCTCTGACAGTGTGCAGTCCCTTGAGCCCCTTGGCCTGAGTTTTTGGCCACACATACCCTCTCTGTTCCTTTGCTTCAATGGAAGTGCAGTGCACCGGCGGATCCAAGATTGACAGAAGGCACTACATTCCAGTGCCCATGAAAGAGCAGCCTGAGCGTCCTCTGACACCGAATGATGAGTGTTGGATCCTGAGAATGGTCCCGGGTCTGCACAAGATGATCTGTGCCCATGACCAATGAAGAGCATATTATTTGTAGTGTCTGCAGCAGAGGAAAGACACAGGTGCACTGCCTTGAAACATTGAGACCGTGAGCTGTGAGTGTTTGCCAGGAGGGCACTCCAACTGAGCAGTACTTTCTTTTTTTCATGAAAGGCTTGAATGAAGAGGCCCATGCAAAAGAAAACAACAGAAGAAGATTTGATGGACAATAGAAGCCTGCCAGAGAGGCTTTTTGAACGGACTCTGGGCATAGGTGGTTTCACGAGAGGTTTCCGTGTGATTGTATAGACTAGGTGTTAGAAGACTGTTTGTTCTGCTGGCATTGTCTAGTATAAGCAGAATAAAATCCATTTTCTGTGGAAAGGTGCCCCCTTTTCACCTCAGAGCATTGATGAGGGTCACCACTGTTTCACCTGAACATACAAAATGTATAGGAGCCCTAAAATGTTACTAAATATTTCTTTTGTAATAGTGGTCGCTATTTTCTCCCGTTGTCTAAATATTCTTAATAATGTGTTTTCTAGTGGGTTTTAAACATGACGTTGTCATTTATGGGTGGGATTGTTTTTCTCTACCCAATTGACTTCTGCACCCGCTTCTCAATCTATGTCTTTTTCCCACTACTGTTTCTTTGCACTCTTTTCCTGAACATGAGCAGGTTAAAAGATCAGAATTCGTAAGCAATTCTTCTATACAGCTTCTGCATCGACACTAGTTAGGAGTAAACATCACTAATTGTTGGGGGTGTGATCTTATGCCACCTAGATAGAGGTATTCCTTATTTTGTCCTGCCATATGTGGCCTTTGTGCTACTACATGTGTCCCGTGAGAGTCGCTAAGTAACAGGATGATGCTACAGCAACATCTCCATGACTTCATGTCTGTAGACCTGGACTAAGATCAGTATGAGTATAGTGATTGCCTATGTAAGGGCAAAAGGAGGGTCTGTCGTACTTTGGTATTTGGGACCACGTAGGAGACAGGGCCCTACCCCTGTTTATTCATGTATTAGCAAACCGCGATTGGTCAATGCGGTATTTACAAGCGCATTGCATAACGTCCCATTGCCAAATGCACTATGTATACGTTATTATACATTGACTCCGTGGGTTCCATCTTGGAGTGGTGGCCATCTTATAAGTTGCCCTCACATAGACAAACACATTATAAGAAAGTATGGGCCTTTAGAATACATGTACTTTCTGCTTGACTTCTCCATGACCTGGGCAGCTGGTCTCCGCTGCCCCAGGTCAGTCCGGTCTCACGAGCTCCCCTTCCTCCGGCCACCTGTGATTAGCATCAGGGCTTGACACACCATAAAGTCCTTTCATCGCACACAAGCCTCCGACTAATCACTTTCGCACCTGCTTGTTCCTGCTTTATGGCCTGTTTCTCAAAACAGGAGATGCTCATGTTTATTGGGGTCAGATGTGGGATCTGAGCCTTGCTCGGTAAATAATTGCGGGCTGGCTGAACTGAAATGTGAGATTGCAATCATGACTCTGCTTGTTCTTGAAGTAAAATATGTGAATGACCAACTGCAAGAGAAGGGCGGTGTTGCCCAGAGCATAATATGCATTATAAAAGAGAACACTGGTTTTCGTTCTGGAGACTGCCTCATTCAGTTGCTAAGGCTTCTGTGCGACGTAGTCTCACTCATTTGAGTATAATAAAGATGTCTTTTCATATTTCAGCTTCTGTTGCCAAGTTCTTTGTGCAAGATATGCAGAATTTTATAATACCACATCAGGAAGTACTCGAAGTCATAGGGTGCTACCCCTAGCACCTCTGGAGTCTCAAAAATTGGAGTACTTCACATTGCCCCTCCATGCCGTAAATGGCACAGGAGGGGGCCACATGGCCCTCCTACTTCTAAATATTTAACAAGGTGGTTGTCCTTGGGGCCATGCGGCCCCCATCTCCCTTTTAATTTCATTCAGGCCCCTGGGAGGTGGTGGTCTCCAGGGCTCCTAAGGGCAATATAGGGAGGGCTGTGCGGCCCCCTACTTTTTTTAATAAAGCCCTAGGGAGGTGGTGGTCCCCGGGGTTTCCAAAAGCCTCAGGAGGAGGGCAGTGTGGCCCACCCTCCTGAGGGCCACAACCAATATATATATATAGGGTACCACGTAGTTAGGTCAGAGTTTCCACAGTAGGAGTATTTTTGTTGGCACTATTTGACATATCTGCACAAAACTTTGCAAAAATAAATTTCACCCACCTTGGCCCCTTCATGGAATGTCTTGTGCTGATATGTCAAGTACGGGCCATGAAAAAGGAGTCCCAAAAGTTAAATATCCCCTATTAATTCTCATAGGAAAAAGAAAAATGGCTGAACCGAATTACACCAAATTTGGCAAAAAGTTAGAACTTTACTCAGACAGCATGCTTTTTAGGTTATGGAGTGAATCCATTCACTGTTTTGAGAAATTGGCATTCAAACAGGGGCTTGGGTTGAGCATGAAGGGGTTGAAAAGTTAGGTATGTCAATACACAAACAAGGCACCGGAGCACACACAGTCCAGATTACGTGTCTTCTTTCTTAAGTTCCAACTCCTAGGTAGTAAGTTTCAGTTCTGTTGCGGGGATTCTGCTCATGCACAGAAGTATGCGCAGGAAACCAGGACCTCAGTGAATTGCGGTGTACCAAAAACTCACCTCAGTACCCAGAACCCCTATCCGACTAGCATCAGTGTCTCATTCATTCTCCGTATCATCTCGCAGCTACTAATGATTAGACAACCCAGAACAAGCGACTTAGAGTACTCTCAGGAATGGTGGGAATCAGAAACACCTTTTCGTTATTATTCTCATATCAGTCCACAACAAGAGTAATCAGAGACACGGTAAAGTTTAAAATGTTTAATTTTAACTACGTGCCCTAAGGTGGAGTACTTTGGCTAGCATAAGCAGACAAATGATTAAAAACAAAATCATCAGCATTGTTACAATACCATAGAAAATGAAGGGAGAAATCATATTACAAATGATAGTGGAATATAGCCACCCTCCCTTCGCTAGTAAGCAAGTTTTATGAAACTAATAGAAGGTCTCTAGGCTTGAATGGGGAACCCATACCGTAAATATCAGGTTTTCTTCAAGTGCCTGAATCATGCATGCGAATGCAATATTAAAGGCACCCAGGTTTCAGATATTTGCAGCTGTGTGCGTGTTACGGCTAGAGCGTGGGTCGATCAACATGAATTCAAAAGCATACATTGTTATTTGACCTTGACGGCTTCTACACACAGTGTTCAGACTAAGGTCGCGGTGCACGTCTAGGGATGTGAACAACAGACCATTCTCAGGTGAAGAAAAAGCAAGCAGTTTTTCTTGTAATAACAGCTACCTGCAGTGTTGTGTGCAAAAGCAGCAAAAGTGGCAAGATGACGTTTTACATCTAAGGCGCTAATGCTAACATAGCATTGTGTGTACATGGAATCCCGTCTCCACTACAGTTCTTATTCAATTTAGGAACAATTTCCAGTACATACATTTTCACAAACGCAGCATCCGACACGTGTTTCGTCCTCCTGGACTTTTTCAAGCTGCAAGATTATGTATGAAAATTATTTGTGCCCATTTGTACATGATTTTTTGGACACTATTTAGTAGTGCCATCACCTTGTGGGTGTACCATCACCTGTTCACCTTGCGTGAATCATTAATGTGTGTGCATAGGAAAGTCCCATCCACACTCATGCCTAGGACCTCACGTGGAACATTCGCTAACAGCTCCTTGCCCCACACAGATGCAGAGATAAATTGGGCAAATAAACTGTTGCAGCCCTCCTGGTGGCAGGTTTGAAAGTTAAATACCCATTTTACTGGAGATATTCTCCCCGCTTGAACTCATAGTTCAGAAAAGAACAACTCTATAATTGATTACATGCTGGCCAGTTTAGCATTGTTAAATTCCAACTATACTATTGATCACCATCTAGAAAGTGATAATCATCCACAAATCATAAGTCTTGCTGACATCCCAGTCCTTCTGTAAAAGGCTAGCATTTTGCTTGAAGACCCTCCCATGGAAAACCTTAAGAGACTAAAATGGCGGGAGGATACTGCACCTCAATTTCCAGTGTTAAGTACACATCTTTGTGCTGAGCCTAACTGTTACAAGTGAAATTAAATCTCCACCTGGAACGAACTGACAAAGAGGTCCTTAGAAGAATGTCCCAGAATGACAGGTCAAAAAGCACAGTCTCGAAACGACAAATAGTGGAGGGTGGTGTAATGGTCAACCTAAGCAGATGAAGAAAAAACCGATCAAACAATTGTACTGCCTAAAGTGGGCACCTCATAATGTCGATCAGGATGCCAAAGTCAAAGAACTCCAATGATGATAAAAAGAGAATGGTTAGCTAGGAAATTAGATAAGGGGGATATCTGAATCAAATTGCAGTGTGCTACTAAAAACAAGAACCAAATCAATTTTGGAAAAAAAACAATTCACTGGAAAACAGAATCACGCAAGCCTTTAACCCTAATATGACAGAATCGACTTGGGCTTCCCTTTTACAAGCCCACTATTTCTCCACCGGCTCTGACAAATTACAGGTCCCTACAGAATGCCAGTCAAGAACTCCTTTTATATACGAAGTGTAGCCCCCCTCAAATGAAGAAGAAATAGATTTTTCAGCAACTTAGGCTGCTCACCGCAATCATGTAGACTCAGATGCCTAATTGACCTATTCCAAAGAATAACTTCAGAAGGCGTTTGAGAAAGCCAAAGCTAGTGGAACAGCAGATCCAAATGTCCTCCCACAGGCCTTCTTTAAAGCCAATGCAGATTTCTGGGCAGCTGAATTATGTCTGCTTTACAAGGCAGTCGTGCGTTGTGTAGTTGTTTCTGACCCATATAGAGGATTGATAATACAACTCATATGCAAGAGAGGTGATAAAAGCCAACCCAGCACTTATTGTTTAATAGCTCTCCTGGATGATCAGGCCAGGTATTTTGCTATCTTATTGTTACCAGACCTCCAAAAGTAGTCCCCTGATCAAGCAGTGGTCCCATGGAAGCAGACAGGCTTCCGCTCACGCTCAGGGACACTGTCTAACCTCACGGCTCTTTCCTTGTGCATGGAAAACACTGTCTCCACAAAAACAGTATTGTATAAATGCTTAATAGATTTCAAAGCAGCATTTGACAGGTTATCAAGAGATATCAAGAGATATCTTTTGGCAGAATTTGGTTGACTGGGGCTTCTCATAAATGTAATTAATGCTATACAAATCTTGTATACGGGCACTTGGTTACATGATGATAGATGATGGGAGCCGTCTGTCCAGGAAAAAACCCACCCTGTCTGGACAGAAGCAGGGGTGCGTCTTAGCACCATTACTTTTTTACTTTTGAATCCCCAATCTATCGGAGCAGTTCGCTCTGGCGAATGCGCACCAACACAAATTAGGGGGTAAACTGGTCTCCAACCTCCTGTACGCCGTCTACTTAATTCAATGAGCAAAACAGGCATTGGTCTACAAAGATTACTGAATGCGCTGCATTGGGCGCTAGGTTTAGCACCCAATTTCCGAGCGAAGGATTTAACATCAGCGATACCTCCACCCATTACCAACTTCTTTCCTTCTATCAACTTTGACCACGAGATGTCTTTATCGAAGAGAACCCCCAGGTAAGGGAGGGAATCCACCACCTCTATTCTTTTGGTATCCACGTGCAGATACGACGTTTTATCTTTTTTTCACCCCTGCTATTATTACAAAGGACTTTAGTTTGATTTACCTTCAGTTGAAGTGAATCCACGAAGGAAACATATGCATTTATCAGTCATTGTAAACCAAGTCCTGTTCTGGCGATTAACACCGCGTCATCCGCGTGGGCCAATATTGGTAGCGGTTGGGAGTCAAAAACAGGGACATCTTGGGAGACCATAATAAGCGCTTTCTCTACTCCATTTGTATATAGGGAAAAGAGGAATGGGACAAGGACGCAGCCCTGCCTTACTCCCTTAGCAATATTAAAAGAGCGTGTACAGTCTCTGTCCTTGGTATAAAGGACTGTTGCCACAGCGTTTAGGTACGATTGTCTAATGAAGTTTAGTATGTGTTGGTCGACCCCCATCGCCTCCATTATGTTTCATAGCTTGGCATGGACCACACAGTCTAATGCAGCCGTCAGGTCCATGAAAGCCATATAGATCATTTCACCCTTCATTCTGGTGTATTTTTCTATGGTCATTTGCTAAATTTAAGCACTGGACCACGGTACCCCTTCCCTGCTGGAATCCATACTGGGCCTGGATCAAGATGTTATTTTCCTTAGCCCACCCCTCTAGCCTAGAGAGGAGGAGGCGGTCCATCAATTTAGATGTTGTATCCAAATGGTAAATTGGTCTATAGTTTTTTGGGTGATCCCTGTTTCCTTTTTTAGGGATTGGTACAATCACACCCGTTGACCATGATGAGGGGGGGTCTACCAAAGCTATGCTATTCATGACATTCGTCAGGAGTGGTGCCCATAGATCTAGATTTTCTTGAAAGAAGTCAATTGGGACACCATCGGGTCCTGGAGCCTTTCCCGTACTACAAGATTCTAATCCTAGTTTAACTTCGTTGAGTAAGAATGCGAGGGGGGCATAAGACTTTTGCTCTACAATCATGGAGTGGATTGAGGAATGGGATTTTAAAAGCAAAGATATTCTCAAAATAGGAGACCCATGTTTCCTCTTCTACATTTGTATCTATTGTGGTGTCGCTGTAATTTTTGAAATAGGGTGCATTTACAATCTTGACTATTTTCTGAGCTAGCCGCCTTGTCAAGATCCGCCCATAAGTCCTCCTTGATGACCCTTTCTCTGTTTTACTGTGCCAGTTTGTACAAGGCCCGTAATGTTTTTATTTATTGCGGAGCTCTAGGCCTAATTTTCAATGCTTGGATCAGTGCCTTCCTCGCTTTAGAGCATGGTGAGTCAACCAGCCCCTGTCCTTTTCTTTATTCAATTTTTTTGTGCAAGCAAGGGCCAATTTTACCTTCTCTAGAATATCACAAAAAGCCATCTCCACTGCATTGGCCTCTGGATCTAAACACAGTAATATATTGTCTTGTGTATTTGTTATGACATCTGGGAGCATCTTTAATTTATCGATGTGGGCCCATTTCAATTGGACTCTATTTTTCCTTGCCATTTTTGGAGTTCCAACTTGCTTGTGGTTGTGTGTGTCCCATGTAGATACTTTCATCTCCATAGATAAAATGGAATGATCGCTGAAAGTCGTAAAACAGTTTCCTACCCTGGAAACTCTTGATCTGAGGGGGGTTGTTAAAAGTATATAATCAATCGTTGACTCCTGCCTGTTTCGTTGGAAAGTGCCAAGCTGAATTTTCTGTAGCGAGGTCTGTATCACAGACTACTTCCATGTTTATGGAGGCTAACAAGCTATTTAGGGAGTTACCATACTCATTGTGAGTAAAATGATAGATTGAGTTGCCCCCCATATCCTCTAGTCCACTGATGGGGAGTGCATTATAATCGCAAGGGTGTATATTAACCCCTTCGGTGCTCATGACGGAACGGTTCCGTCATGAGCGTCGGTTGAGCTGTGCTCATGACGGAACCGTTCCGTCATGACCACGCCCGCGCAAGAAACGGTCAGCGCTCAGCGGGAATCGGCGCCGCATCGAAGGGGTTAAAGTCACCCATCCAAATAATATTGGCATTCACATCCTTCAAGTTGTGTACAATGTTTTCTATTGCCTTAAGGACCTCACGCACAATTAGGTGCATGTTTGGGCCAAATCTATTATTATCAAAATGTATTAGTAGCCATATCCCTTCCTGTTGTATCTCCATAATCAAAATGTGGAAATTTGGATTTGTACAGTCACATTTTTCATATTAACCTTTGATTCATTTCAAATTAGAGTCAATATACCCCCCTTTGCCCTCCCCGAAGTGGATGGTATGGCTTTAGCCGGAAAGGAGCGGTAACCATTTATGTGCACTGACCCCACAGCCCACGTTTCCTGGAAACATACTAAATGTTAGAAATGGGATTTCTGGTTGGCTAGGGCTTGCGCCAAAGCCAGGCAGAAACCACCACTCTAGTCAGGGCTGGGGAGTTACACGCCAAATATAACCCCTACTCACCCCCTTGGTAGCTTGGCACGAGCAGTCAGGCTTATCCCGGAGGCAATGTGTAAAGCGTTTGCGCACGCACCCAGCAACAACACCCAAGGCCCACCACAAAAGAAACTCCACACAAGGTATTATATAAAAATAGCCTTTGTATTATAATATTCACACAATTAACACTGTGCCAACTGGCACGGGCAGAATTTTACAAGGGATTATATGTACAGGGGACAGGGCCACATGGACCACTGTCAGGAATTAGCACTTTTAGAATTTAGCACTTAGAACATAGGATATAAAATTACTGTAGCACGAAATAACACATGTAGCACACAACCAGTAACTACTGGTAACAGGAAAGTACCACCTACGCAACCCTAACCACCTTAGGAAAATATTACGCAGGGCACCATGAACACATCAGCACAACCTATACTAGGAAAAACCCTCCCCTACGCATAGGTACAGCTAGCAATCAGCATAGCATAAAGGCATTGCGCAGGCGCAAAAGTACAGGTGTAAGCATCAACAGGTACCCTAAGTGAGGGCACAACACAGCATTACTGTCCCCAGGCCAACTGGCCTCTCAGGGGTGCAGAAATACCCAATATCCAGCAATGTCAGGGCGCGACTGCGCAGGTTGCGCAAGCCAGGGCTCACAAGGCACAACCTAAACGTTGCAGCTGCCCACTACGTGCTGGGCAGCTGGAGAAATGCTGTGGCACTCCTGTGCCTTCTCCAAACAACATACAGTACTCACTTGGAGCCTCTCTGGGCTCTAACAACAAGAAATGCCCCCGGACGTTGGAGCCTTCGAGGCCCTAGAACAATGCGCCTTTTTTTGGAGCCTTCTAGGCTCTTTCAACACTGTGCCTCTTCGTTGGAGTGACCTCTGCGCTCAACGATCTGCCCCCGTATCGTCGGAGCCTCGGGGCTCTAAGCAAATACTCGCCCCGTTGTTGGAGTCCCTCTGGACTCAGAAAAGTGAAAAGCTGCCCCTAGACGTTGGAGTCCTGGTCATGGACTCGGGGAACACAATGCGGGCCGTTGGAGTGCACCAGCGCTCGAAGAACACAATGCGGGCTTGGAGCGCACCAGCGCTCGAAGAACACAATGCGGGCCGTTGGAGCGCACCAGCGCTCAAGGAAAATAATGCGGGCCCCGTTGGAGCGCACCAGTGTTCTGTAACCAACCAGGCTGCTCCGTGCACCCTCCCCGCAAGAGCCCCACTCACCGGACCGACGCGGGCCTCCTCGCGGCGGGGGACTCTTCCTCGTGGCCTGGCTTCACCCGGTCCCTCGTGGACTCCGTCTCAGCAGGACCGACGGCTCGGGGTAGGCGCCTGCTTGCTCGGTCCCCAGACCAGCCGCGAGTCTTCGGTGGGAGGCGGGGTAGGCTCCCGCCCTCCTACTTCCGGCTCTGGTTGTCCCGGAAGCCCGCCCCCGGCCTGCCTGACTTCCTGAAAGCCCGGCCGCGGCGGTGACTCGATACTACAGCAATAAGAGGGGTAGGCTCCCTCGGTATAAGCAATATACGGCGGGGTGGGCACCCGCCGTAGGAATAATTAAATAAGCGGGGTAGGCACCCGCCAACAAGCGCCACAATGCGGGGTGGGCACCCGCTTTAAATCCGGCAAAAGCGGGGGAATCCCTACGTCGGGGGTTCCCTCAACTATCGCAGCGCCGCGCTACGGGCCTCAATGAAGGCGCTCTTCAGGAAAAGCGCTTCTCAACGCTGGGGTCCCAATTAAAGCGCTCCTAGCGCTACAAGTAAAATAAAAGCGCTTCCAGGCGCTTTGGGGAGAAGGAAAGTCCAGCAAAGTTCTAGGAAGGTAGGCAGGGGGGCAAGGCTGGGCCAGGGGCCAGCTCACTGGGCCCTCCAGGCAGGAAGGCAGTCCTAAGTGGCGGTTCCTCCTGGCCTCCAGCAGCAGCAGCCCCCCTCAGATAGGATCCTGGAAGAGAACAACTTGTAAGGGGACACAGCCCCTTCTTATACACCTTTTCCCTTTGTTCTTGGTTCAGGATGAGGGGGAAAACCAGTCGCAGCTGGTTGGGGAGCACCCTAGATGTGCTCAGCCCCTCACTCTATTCACTGGCAGGGCTAGGGTCATCAGTCGCACCACAGGGGGCGGAGCCAGCATTGTGTAGGGAAAGCCCTGCCCTATTCAGATCCAAGGTGCACTCCTCCCCAGCCATCAGCATGCTAATCTCACACTCACCACTGGGGCAGACCCACCCAGACTCCTGGAGCCAGGCTCACCAGCCAGCTCCAGCCAATCACAGGCCAGACACATTTTACACTAATATGCCAACTCCTAGAAGTGGCACTTCCGCACATGACATAATCACGCATTATGCATCATTGCGAAGCATTCAATCACACGAGTCCGCACATACCAAACTCGAGCCTGCACACCCCACGCATCAGGAACTGCCAGGGACACATACATTCCCTATGCATTCCTATGGGAGGGCAGGCCTATCTCACCACATGCACTCAGAATGCGCACGCACTTTACTCTGGGACACAGGGAAAGTGTGCAGAAACCAAAAATCACTACCACCAGGTCACCAGTAAAAGCAAAAAGTTTAGGGGTGAACCTGCCAGAAGGGCCAAGTCCAACAATACTATTTCGTACTCTTGCCTTACACTTAGCCAGTTGTTATCGGTCAGTTTGGGAAGAATACCAGTTACGTTCCATGAGGCTATTTTTAGGTCCACATTTTGTATCCCCTGTTGTCTTGTTGGTGACTGTGATCTGTCACCGGTAGCGGGGACCGAGATGGGATGGCTCTCACTACTCTCCATGTAATTTGGTTTTGCTGGCTGTAGTCAGTCACAAACATCAAGGTCAGAAAGGGGTGCAAATCTGTTCTAAGTCTGTTAGCCTGGGGATCCCCCATAAGGCACCCCGTGTCTGTCTTTCTCTGTACTGGGGGTGACTCCCTGTTGCTTGTCGGAGAGGCCGTCTATAGAAAAAGCCTAATGGTAACACGGTGATATTGGAAATTCTATCAAAGTCATTACCCAAATTGTCCAAAAGAAATCTGACAACAAAAGCACCATCAAAATTTAGGACCACACAGTCTCCCCACATTTCTTTCCTTGTGGGCCCTACCCAGGTCACTCTTCTAGCCATAATCATTTGACTTTGTGGGTTTCCGCCAGGCCCCCGTCAGGTTTTGAGCCACCCAATGCATGGCTTTAGACATAAATTGAGCTGTTGATTCTACCTGGCCCTCCCGCAGTGGTGGCACGTTTCCCAATACCACTACCAGGGGAGCAGCTGCTGGGGGCAGATGTAAAGTCTGATCAATCGTCCACGGGCCGGTCTTTCATTCTTCTAGTGGCCTTCTAGGCTGCCCTTCCCTGGTGATGTTCTGCCTTGCCCGTTTAATGCGCCATTAGAGTTATCCGTTAGTGGATAGATTTTATCAACCGCTTTGTTCAATTCATTAGCACAAAGTGGGCTCTGATAGCCTTGGACAAATTCACTGGATGTATCAGCTATCAGGGTGTTTGTCTACTCAGTACTAGTGGCAGAATTAATATCAGTAGGATGTGCCAAATTTTGGGGAGGAGTCATCATCCTTATAGGTTTTGTGGTTAGGGCTATTTTGCTTGACTCTTGAGTAGTTTGGGGTTCTCGATCAGACGTTGACCCATTCTTTACTAATAATGCCTCTAGAGTGCGAAAATTGATTTTAGCTTGGGATTCAAGGCCATTTATTTAATCTTCAATCCAGCTCAGTCTCAATGTAATGGGGTTTAACAAGGTGGAGACCAAAGTTTCTAGTCTCTGCCACATGACCTCATACGTCAGCGAGCATGGGGCAGAGGTCAGCACTTCAGAGTGGCTTAAGCCACCTAAATCTGGATCTGTTATGTCCCCCCCTTTTTATTCGATCTTGGGGTTTTTGCTGGTTTCGGTCTCTGAGGGCCCTGCCCCTCTTTCTCTTTACAGCAGGGTCAGGAATAGATCCCATAGATTTAATCAATACTGCTGCTCTGGTGGAGGCTCTTTGTGGTGCAAATCAGTTCTGGTACATGGGGTATCAATCCCATAAATGTTTCTGGGTCTGGTTCTATATCTATCGCTTTGTCTGATCGCAAAGGTTGGTCGGGGGTTATGTGGGGTGCAATACCACCCAAGTAGGATCTTTTATGGACCAAAGGCTACAAAGATAGGTGATGCTCCGTTCTTTCGATCTCGTGTGCAAGAACAGAGGTTGCCCTAGTTAGATATTGGTCAAGTGTCCCTACTATGCTTCCACCTGATTGGGCACTCTTTCCCTCTTGCTTGCTCATCTTGTTACTTGCTACTGGCTACCTACAGTAGATTTGACGTGCAAGAGGTTAATGCCAGTGCCCCCGAGTTTTTAAAGTTAATAATTGAGGAGAACTGGCCACTGTACCTTCGATTGACACAGATCTCAGGGGGGGCCAGCCCAGTCTCCTCCGGGCTCCTCCGGGCATGGACGGGCCCCCACTTGTTTATATAGCGCATCCCCGTGCTGAGTCTTCTGTTTGTTATGGTCAAAACAGCGGGACTCCAAAAAGCAGCTACAGGGGGCAGCGAGCCGGTGTCTTGTTCATATAGCGCGTCCGCTAAGGCTCCAAAAAGCGGGACTGACCATGTCATGAGTAATGCAATATGTGAGGTTATAAGCAGTGCATTGCAGTGGTGTAAGTTATATTTAGCTCAGGCACCTTTAACCACAGAATTTCAGTGAATTTGTATCAGTGAAAGCTGAGCCTAGTCATAACTTCCCTGTAAACTTTGGATTTTCCACAGCCAGTGAATATATATTCACCATTAGGTAGTTATAGTTAGGACCTAGCTTCCATAGTAAAAGCATTTTTTGACTTGCATATATCTGTACAGTTGGTGGGACTTGATGAATATCCTGGGGACCTAACAAATATTGTGGTGACACCACGAATATTGGTAAAAATATTTTAAATACATATATTTGTACACACTCACTGGTTTGAGTCACAGACTCATGTACGCACTCATAAACTAACACCCATTGACATACCCACTCAGACACTTATACATCCAGTTACATATCCTCTGAGATGCTGATTCATCCACTCACATACCCATTCAGATACTCATACACCCACTTACAGACTCACTCGGTGTCATGCCCCATGTACAGACCCACTTAGAGACTCACACACCCACTTATATACCCCTTTCATAGACTGAGGCGCCCACTCACACACCCACTTAGAGACTAACATCCAATGACAGACCCACCTGGGCAGTCATGCACCCATTCACTGATACACTGAGAGACTTATACACCTAGTGACAGAGCAATTCAGAGACTGTGGTACCCAGTTAAGTAGCCAGTCAAAGACTCATAAACTCACTTAGAGACCTACTCAGACACTCATGCACCCACTCACTGACAAAATCAGAGACTTATGCGCCCAGTGACATACCCACTCAGAGACTCATGCACCCTGTCACATACCCACACAGAGACTCACCTGGGCAGTCATACACTCATTCATTGACCCACTAAGAGACTTATACACCCAGTGAGACCCACTAATAGACTAATGCACTAGTTAAAGAGCCAATCAAAGACGTATACACCCACTAAGAGACTGACTTAGAGACTCATGCGCCCATTGAAATCCCACTCTGAGACTCAAGTTTCCACTCAGAGACTAATGTGCACAGTCACAGACCCACTCAGAGACTCATGCACCCACTCACACACCCACTCAGACACTCCTGCACCCACTCACAGACCCCATTGAGACACTCAAACAACCAATGACAGCCCCACTCAGAGACTGATACAGCCACTCACAGTCCTACTCAGACACCAACACACCCATGCGCAGACCAACCTAAAGACTCATATAGCCACTTACAGTCCCACTCAGAGACCCACGCACCCACTCACAGACTCACTCAGAGTCTCAAGTAGCCACTCACAAATTCACTGAAAGAATCAAACACTCATTCACAGACTGTCTCAGATACTCACACAGCCACTCACAGAACCACTCAGAGACTCATGCATCTACTTAAAGACCCACTTCAAAACTCATTCACTCACTTGCAGACTCAGTGAGAACTCATGAACCCACTCACACACTCACTCAAAGACTCACATACCCACTCACAGACTTATTTATAAACTTATGAACCCTTCACTCACCCACTCAGATATTCATACACCCATTTACAGACCCACACAGAGACACATGCACCCACTCAGAGTCTCACCCACCCAGTGAGAGTCTTATACACCCATTTATAATAACTACAACTGGACCCCAGGGATCACTCACATGCCTACTGAGAGACTTACATACCCACTCACAGACCCACTCAGACACTCATGCACCCACTCACAGACCCTCTCAGACACTCATGCACCCACTTGAATGTCCACTTAGAGACTCATGCACCCACTTTCAGACCTTGGTCAGAGTTATGCACCCACTCACATATCCCACTCAGAGAGTCATGCACCTACTCAGAAATCACCTCAGTCTCAGGCACCCACTCACACACCCATTCAGAGATTCATGCATCCACCCACATACCCACTCATAGACTCTCACCCATTGACAGACCAGTAGGAGACTCATGTACCCACTCACAGACTCACTCAGAAACTCATACATCCACTTGAATGTCCATTTAGAGGCTTGTGCGCCCACTTTCAGACCTTGGTCAGAGTTATGCACTGAGTCACAGACCCATTGAGAGACTTATGCACCCAGCTGCATACTGACTGGGATAGTCATTTACCCACTGGCATATTAAGTTACAAACTCATGCAGCCAGTGAGAGAGTTATGCGCAGACTGACAGACTCTTTCAAAGACTGATGCGCCTACTGATATGCTTTGTCTCATGTACCAACTCATATACTCAGTTAAACAGTCATGCATCCAGTGGGTCGGCATACCCACTCAAAGACTTATGCAGCCAATCACAGATTCACTCAGAGGCTCATCTACCCACTGATGGACCCACTGAGACCCTTGCATCTCACTGCGACTGTTATGCACCTACTCACAAGCCCTGTTAGATATATCCATTGATACACCGACTCAGATGCACTCCAAGAATGATGCTTGCATTCAGAGACCAGCTAAAATACTTATAGAGTCGCAGCAACAGCTAGGGAGACATTTATTGACTCAGTGAGAGGCCACTCAGACAATGATGCAACCACTCAGAGACCCACTTAGACACTGAAACACCTATTGAGAGACCTGCTCAGATACTTTGATACCCATTCACCAGCCTAACCAGGCAATAATGCATCCACTCAGAGACCCACATAGACACTCATGTATTCACTCACAGATCCAGTCAGACAGCCATACACTTACTTAGAAATGCACTAAGGCACTCATGCAACCAATCACAGACCCATTCAGACACTCATGCACACACTCATAAATGCATAGAGACAGTCATGCTGTTAGTTACAGAACTACTTATAGACTGATGTACCCTCCCACAATTCCAGTCAAATACATTTATAGTAGATAGGAGAATTACTGGGATAGTGATGTATTGAATCACAGATTTCACTGAAAGAGTAATGCACGGAGATTTGGAGATATTGAGGGAGTTATATATGTTAATATAGACTCATTTAGATAGTAATGTGTTTAGTGTGTTGGTTATAATCCATTTTGCAGTTATACGTTTTGAATATCTGCTTTTGTTATGAAATTTCTAAACATTTTCGCATTGATCGTGGGTACCCACTTCATCACAATGCCCGGCATCGCCACGAAAACAGAAAATCGTCTTAAAGATGGCTTTTATACAAATTCCCTTACACTCCATTTAAAAAAGGTGCCTATGGTATGTTGATTACATTCCTTTGTAAGTCAGAAAATTGAATAATAAGGTATAGAATTATGTCACATTGTAATAAAAGATTTTGAAATATATATAAGTATTTCAAAAAAGAAAGAATTATATATAATTGAAATTGTAAGTGTTTTTATATATGTATTATTAGGTAACTAATACATCGTTTATCTCAGGTTTAGACTAGGAGTCTGTCAAGTTAGTTTAGAGTGTGTTTCAATGGAGGTCAATATTGCAATTATATGCCTTTACTCTATTCTACAAGGGGCAGAAGAAAAGACTGCACACTAATGGTTAAACAAATATGTAATAATGTAATATAAGATGTCAAACATTTATATATGTATGTACGATATGCTGCTTATAACAAAAGTTGTAATCTTATTTGTTCCTTTATAAAAGAAGACTAGGACACTCACATTTGAAAGTAAAAACTATGCACTGTAGCCGTATATGAATTATGAATCTGTCAAAGTTGGTAGGTATGTGTTACATACTCTTTAGTGTAGGTGTTGCATAATTACAGGGCAGATTTGTATGTGCATACATGGTGAGAAATGTTATTTAATTATATTCAGATTGTCATATACGAAATATAACAGTGGTAACCACTTTTATGGCAAGCACTATATAAAGTATAGCACCTTTGATGCATGCGACATGCATGTTTGTAAAGCATAGAGGCTCTCTCTCACCATTGATGTATCAAAAGAAGCACTTATATATTCAGCAAAATACTCTAAAAGTAGATACATATATAGCTGTACCAAAGGGAGTTAAAGATATGTTTGTAATTTATAATACAGGCACTGAGGTATATATTCAGCAATGTATGTTCGTATTACTAGCGCTTTCAAAACAGATGCTCAGATACTGGTACATTTTCTAAAACATGTTATGGGACTGCGAGCTAGGCCATATCGCAGGGTGCTCTGTGGTTAATATGTAAGATATGTACTTTGAATATTTGCGTGAACTATATGCGCTTATAAAGATTTTTGTTCTACTGTACACATGCAATGTGCTTTCCACATTGTAGTCTGACGTACCTAACTAGATACCTATACATTATGTGTTGGATGTGGTGTATTTGACCTGTGTATGCAATTTTACTGTTAGAGCTGTCTTTGTACTTAAAAATCCTAGTCCGCACTAAGAAATGGTGTAGCTAGGCCATAGTGTGGGGAGCTATATGCTTAAAACTTAAGACATGTACTCTGATGATTGACTGAGGAATAGGCACTTCTAGGCTTAAATCAAACACACCTAACTAGGAAAGCAGACAGACATTAAAACACCCAGTGAGGTCAGGGACATTTTAAGAATTATTGGGCCCTGAGCCAAATGTATTTTCGGGGCCCCTGTTCGGAACAGCTATGAATCTATGACTGGGTTTCAGGTCTTTCATGCCGTTTGGTCAGGTTACTGACAGTGCACAAACACACTCCCAAATTCTTAAATGTTTACATTTAATATGTAGGGATAATGATGTGTGTTTTCAATATTGTAACACTGCAGCAGCTCAATATTATTTCTGCAAATAATCTCTGTGAAACCCTCCATTTCTCATATGGGAGGTCCAGCTTTGATCTAAAAGAAACTTATTTATAGATGTTGCATGAAACAAACACATTTCTCTGCAGATGTCTGTAATAGGCTCTCAGAAAGAGCCAACAATAGGAATATGTCAGAGGAAATGGTATTTGAAACAATCTGTTTGAGAATGATTTGAGGTCATCAATGCAAGACTCTGCAGAACAGAGCAGGCTGTCAGGGGCCCCCTGAAATGCTAGGGCCCTGGGCCAGAGCCCACTTTGCCTATGCCTTAAAACGTCTCTGAGTGAGGTTGTTAGAGAAGCAAGTAAACATTCACTTACACAGACAGGCACAAGTGATAATAAGTATCTTGTGCTAATAGAGGCAGTTTCATACACAATTATATAACACAATACTGACTAATACACCCTGGAGGCAATCTATGCAGGCCCTTACAGACACATTTAGAGATGGTATAAAGAGAGGCAGTGAGTTACTAACAAATTTAAATACGCATGGAATCACAGCCCTAGATAGGAACTGAAACACTCATTCAGATATCTCCTAAACAACTGACACTTTCAATTTTACCCTTGGATTATGTCTCAGGCTTGGTATACTTGAGCTTGGGCATGTAGCTTTACTGCTAGGTCCGTCTTAGCACTTAAAACTGCTACACAAGGTGTAAACTGTTCTTGTACCTGATATAACTGAACAATAAGGAAGGCATTAGCTAAGCAATAGCACAGGGAGCTATGCACTTAAAAATTAAAGATGTACTTTGATGTTGCAGTGAAATGTATGCACTCCTAGAGACCTGCATGCCCAATTATACATCCAGCCTACACCCAGACTTAAATCTGACATACCTAAGTAGAAAAGCAGACAGACACTAGAACACCCAGTGAGGTAGTTAGAGAAGTATGTAAACATTCACTCACACAGACAGGCATAATTGATAGTGGAGGCAGTTTCACACACACCTAAATTACACAATACTCACTAATATACAGAGGAGGCAATTTATGCAGGCCTTTACTGACACCTTTAGAGAACCATATATCATGCAAAGAGATGCAGTGATTTAATAACCAATTTACATACACATAGAATCACAACTCTAGATAGGAACTGAAACACTCATTCACATATCTATTAAACAACTGACACTTTCAAGTTTACCATGCAGAGAAGTAGCCCTTGGATTATGTATTGGGCCTGCTATACTTGAACCTGTGCATGCAGTTTTACTGCTAGGCCAACCTTCACATTTGGAAGTCCTAATGAATGCATGAACTGCTCTTTTACCATGTATAACTCAACACTGAGGTAGGCTACAGCCAGGAAATATTGCAGGGTGTTATACACTTAAAAAGTAACGCATATACTTTGACGTTTTAGTGAGCTATATGCAGTCCTAGAGACCAATGTGCCTAATTATATATCCACCATGCCATTGACACTTCAATCTGACAGGCCTAAGTAGAAAAGTAGACAGAGACTAAAATAGCCTTACAGACTGTGACAGAAGCATGTAAACACTCACTTACACAGACAGGCACAAGTGGTATGTATCTAACACTGATGGAGGTAGTTGCAGACATACTTAAATAAACCAGAAGTAGGCCTTGCATCATATTTCTGGCTTGTTACACTTGAGCCTGTGCATGCAATATTGTGGCAAGGCCAACCTTTACATTTAAAAGTCCTATGGAAGGCATGACGTGCTCTTTTACCATATATAACTCAACACTGAGGTAGGCTGCAGCTAGGTCATAGGGTAGGGGGGTATATGCTTAAAAGGTAGCACATGTACTGCGAAGTTTCAGTGAGCTATATGTACTTCTACAGACCTCTGTGTCCCATTATATATCCTCACTGCTAACCAGACTTCAATCTGATATACCTATGTAAAAAAAGTGGACAGACACTAAAAACACCCAGTTAGCTAAACACCTAAATATTCACCCACACAGACAGTCTGAACCAGGAGGCAATCCATGCTGCCCCTTACAGACACATTTTAAGAATCACACATGTCACACAGAGAGACAGTGATTTAACAACAAACGTATATACACATACAATCACGGCCCCAGACAGGGACGGGCACACTCTTTCAAATATCTAGTAAAGAACTGATACTTTGATCTCTACCATGTAGTATGCCTTGCATCATGTCTCGGGCCTGCTACACTTGAGCAGGTACATGCACTTTTCCTGCTAGTTCAATCTTCACATTTAAAAGTCCTAAAAAAGAATAAACTACTCTTTTACCACATATAACTCTCCAGTGAGATAGTGTGCAGGTAGGCCTTAGAGCAGGTTGTTATGTGCTTACAATGCATCAAATATACTGCAAAGTTTTAGTGAGCTATATGTAGTCGTAGATGCCCATGTGCCCAGTTATACATCCACCTTGTGTCCCAGACTTCATACATGTACTGTGAAGTTTTTGTGAGCTTTATACACTGCTGGAAACCCATGTGCACAATTATACATTCACCCTGCCACCCTCAATTCAATCTGACATACCTAAGTAGAAAAGCAAAGAGGCACTAAAAGACTTAGTGACATACTAAGAAAAGCATTTAAGTATTCACTCACACGGGGCGTGGCCACACTGCGGACCAAGATGGCCGCGCGGTGCTGAAGCTCCGTATGGTAGCCCGGTAAAGATCCTGCTGTCCCCGAAATAACAGCCCATCGAGCTGCCGAAATGCCTGGCGCAAGCTTGGCATTCTTCAGAGCATCCATGGACCTACCGCTGACCTTGTAGTCCGCCCACAGCTAGAGTTTCCAGCGACTCGGGCCTTTGGGGGGTGGAGTCAGCAGTGTCCTCCGGCGTGGCCTTCTGAGGCTCCGGAGCACACTATCTGGCTACGCGCCCGCTCCTAACAACGAGGGCGGTGAGAGTGATCCTTGGTGTGGCCCCAAAAGCAGTGAGTGAGCACGCTGCTCCCCCCTCCCAGTTCCCTGTTAACAGTGACCACCGCGAGCCCCCCCCTGTTTGCACAGCGCCTAGTGGGGGGCCGTGAAATCTGTCTGCGGCGCTCCCGGAGACCTCAGAGGTGAGAGGGGCCTCAAGAGTGCCAGGGAGGCGGCCGCCTGGCTGCGTTCGCTGACGGGAGGTGAGCGAGAGAATTGAAGCATATCGGGCCCGCATCAACCTGCCTGAGTGCTACTGAGCACGATCCTGTCTCCGGTTCTGCAGCTTTGCCGCCCGGACCGGCTGTCCACCATCTCACTGAGCTAACTGCCTAGATCTGCAGCACAGCCATCCCGCTTCTCAACTCCTCAGCCTACGGCCCCGGGCGATTGACCTGCCTACTGCCACAGCTGGGGCCCCTGCCGGAGTGCCGCGAAGGGGAAGTGCTTTACACATTTTGACCGTTGGAAGTCTGGGCCTGTCACGGCTGACCCCCTCGGCTGTTCTACACTGAACCGGCCCACCTGGGGGCCGCTCTTTAATGCCCCCTATCGCTGCGGGGCTGCTACCAGTGGACCTACCTGCCCTCCCTTTGCTCCAACTCTAAACGTCCTTGCCCTGCGTTTTGCCTACTTGCGCTGTGGGTGGCATGACCTTCCCCATACCAGGGTCCCATAGTTATGGGTAGGAAAGACCCGAAGCAGAGGATACTCTCGTTCCCAGCGGCCATGGAAGCGGTACAGGATCGCGGCGCTGACATGGCTGAGGGTGGCCAAGTCTCCACTGCGCCCACGGTCCCGGCAACTTCCAATCCCAATCTATTAGCGGAGCTCAGGGCCGGGTTCAAGGCATTGGACAATAGGTTTGATAAGCTGGAGAGCCGCTTGGACACTATGGGAGCCAAATTAGATATCCACGACAAACGCTTGGATACAGCAGAAGGCCGGATATCGGTCCTAGAAGATGGCTCTGCGCAGTCGACGAAAATGCTAGGACTTGGAAGCTGCCGCAGCCGCCGCAATAAACTCCGTATTACTGGTGTTCCGGAGTTGACAAACCCTGGGAATGGATACTTTTTTGGAATCCCTGCTGGTGGACTTATTTGGGAGAGAGGAGTTCACCCCCAGGATTTGTGGTCGAAATGGCGCATCGATCATTGGGTCCCCGGCCCAACCCTGGCTGCCCTCCTAGGCCGATAAGAGCAAGCGTCATGAATTTTCGTGATAGGAACACTGCGCTGAGGCTTGCCAGGGAGCGGGGTGTGCTGGAGTGGTGGGGATCATCAATCTCATTATATCCAGAATTCACCCTCATGGTGCAGGAGGCCCGCCGCAAGTTTTCAGGTGTCAAGGCGACATTGCGGAACCTGGGCTTCAGATATGGAATGTTATATCCAGCTCGTCAAAAGGTGGATGTCAACGGGCGTAACCGAATCTTTGAGAATCCTTTTGATGCACAAGCTTTTTGTAGATCCTACAAGACTTCGGGCGGTCAGCGGAGGGAGGTTGGTCAGGCCCCTTCACCCCCACACAGTGGATCTGTTGCCAGCGTGGAGCTCTTTTCAAGTGAATGACCGGCAGGCTGTAACTGTTGTAATAATTGTTTGTAATTGTTGCATGATTTCTACACATCATGGCTCGATTGGATGCAATTATAATGTTTGGGGCAGTACACATAGCTCATCACTGTTATCCTGCATTTTGCAGGGTACCATCGAAGCGTTGCCTCTCCCCTGGGTGCGTAGCACACGGTTATTTTCAAAGATGCATCAGTTTTTTTTTCTATACATATGGTTTGCTTACAGGATGCATTAGATGCATGTCTGTTGAGTATTATGCCTTGTGAGATTGGGTGGGGGGTGGGGAAGTTACCATTATCTTTCAAAGTTCTTATGGTTCCGGTTCCAAACATGACGTTTGCCTATTGTCAGCCGCCGTAACTCTCTTCATTCATCTTCCACTTGACACACATCGCCGCTGCCCCTGAAATATCTGAACACTCGCTCCTCTTGACTATCTCATGGAATGTGCGCTGACTGAAGAACTCTAAAATATTTAAACATGTGGTACATTATTTACAGCGCCATAATATTGACATTGCCTTTTTACAGGAGACTCACTTGCCCAAAGCGGACATTACACATTTTGCAACGGGATGGGGAGCTCACGATCTTTCTCTAACTATAGTAATTACGCCAGGGGCACCGCGATCCTCATCCACAAGTGTCTCCCTTTCTCTTTGACATGCTGCCTGACTGACACAGAGGGGCAGTACACTATAGTGGTCGGCAGGTTGATGAGACACACGGTCACGTTGGTGTGTGTCTACGCACCAAATGTGGAGAGCCCTATCTTCTTTCATGAACTAGATGCCAAGCTGACACGGGTATGCGTGGGTGGATTGCTAGACAGCACTGTTTATAGCTTCTCAAACGGAGCTTCCCCCAAACCTCGGGCATGGCAGGTCTTGTTGGACATATGTGCAGAATTTAAACTTTCCGATTGCTGGAGAACTCACAACCCTGCGAATCCGAGGTTCATCCACTACTCGGCCCAACACAACACCTGGACCAGACTGGACTTCTGGTTGCTCTCCCCACCCTCACCACTTGGTACAATTCAATAGACATACTCTCTCATACTTATTCCGATCATGCCATGGTTGTGCTGACGCTTCGTCTCCCTAGACCTGAGGGTCATAAACGGCAATTGCGGTTCCCGGGTAGGGCGTTGAAGATGACTTATTTGTTTCTGAAATTGGAGATGCCATAGAGGAATACTTTGAGCTAAATACGGGGTCGGTGGACACATGGGCGACTCTCTGGGATGCCTTTAAGGCGCACATTCGTGGGGTTGCCATCGCCAAGCATGCTGGGGTCTTGAGAGCTCTGCGGAAGACATCAACTAACATCGAGCGGCAGCTCTCAGCTATCGAAGCCTCTATACTTTGCTCTCCTGACTCCACCGATGGTGAGTGGTGTCGACTGGGCCTTCTAGCTGAGTTCTGGTGGGCAGCGGAGCGGGAAACAAATTTCCTCAGTAAATATGCCGTGGCACATAAATATGGCGAGGGCGAGCGTCCAGGGAGCACGTTGGCACAACTGTTACAGCTCCCGTATTCCAAGGCTTGCATTACTGAGCTCCGGTCTGATGAAGGGGCTCTCCTGACAGACACGTCTGACATTAGGGACACTTTGCTAACCTACTATGAACGCTTGTACACCTCCAAACCAACACACACCTCCTTGGAATGCGAAGAATACTTTGAGGAAATTGCATTAGTGTACCTTGAAAAGTATATGCAGGATTTCCTCGCAGAACCATTTTCGAAAGACAAAATAACAGATGTCATAGCTACGCTAAACAGCACGTCCGCTCCCGGCCCTGACGGCCTCACAGGTGACTTTTATAAGCAATATAAGGACATTCTAGCCCCGAAATTTATAGACGTTTACCACAAATCTCTAGAGAGAAACCAGCTGCCGCCGACCTTGCTGGAGGCAGTGATAGTTTTGCTTCCCAAACCTGGCATGTATCCCTTGCTCTGCGGGTCATACAGGCCGTTGTCCCTCTTGAACTTCGACTACAAGGTATTAGCAAAAACAATCTTGATGCGCCTTGCTTTACTGCTGGACAAAATCATATCACCTGCTCAGTCGGGGTTTGTCCCACGCAGATCTACCTCTCTAAATCTCTGTACGCTATTTGTGGTTCTACATTGAATCAATCCAGCCACTCCGGCTGCGGCAATATTGCTAGATGCTGAGAAATTGTTTGATTCTCTTGAGTGCCCTTTCTTATGGAAGGTCATGCGCAGGCTGGGTATGCCCTTTGGGTTCATCAATCTTACGAAACTGCTATATTCGGCCCCAACTGCCAGACTACGCTTAAATGGCACGCTGTCCCGGTCATTCTCCCTGTCCCGTGGTACTAGACAGGGCTGCCCCTTGTCCCCGTTACTCTTCATCCTAGCAATGGACCCCCTCGTTCGGCACTTCCAGGAGAGACACCTCCATATGGGGCTCCAGTTTAACACTGGGCCACTACTTGCGTCTTTATATGCGGACGATATCATCCTATATGTCCGGAATCCCCAAGACAATTTAGACCCCCTAGTCCGGGAAATCGTCAGGTTAGGCGGCTTTTCTGGCCTCAGTATAAATTGGACTAAGTCAGTCATTTTTCCCCTTACTTCGGGTACGGCACGCTGGGAGTGTGAATACCCTCTGACTTGGTGCTCAGACTCCGTCTGGTATCTAGGTATAAACATACACCTACACACCGACGAAATAATATTATCCAACTACGGCACAGCGATACATACACTGGAAAAGTAAGTTGACAGGTGGAATAGATTACCACTTTCAATTGATGGGCGGTTCGCACTGATAAAAATGGTGGTCCTTCCCAAATTTTTGTATTTATTCAATAATATTCCTATCCCATTACCGAACTGTTTCTTTGACGCTATTCGCACTTACCTCATTAGACTGACATGAGGGCGGGGCAGGCATCACAGAATCCGCTGGGAAATCATGACACTTCCATATCACAGGGGTGGTTTTGGTGATCCTAGTTGTATTATTTGGTGGCACAATGTAGCTACGCTCATGCTTGGTTCCACCCTGATGCCCGAATCCCATACTTATGCCCTGAGGCTGATTTAGTCCTACCAGACTCGCTACGAACGGTCTTGCCCTTGGGCTACCCATGTGATTTATTCAACATTTAAACGGTGTCCACAACCAGCTGGGCCTGGCTAAAACTGGTCTGGATGACGGGATCTCCGTGGCTGTACTCCCCGAACCTACCACTCTCTAATCCACAATAGATTCATATCACAGTATGTATATAGTACAGCGCACTCTGACACGGTTTGATATGACCTTTATTGGCGACCTCTACATAGATGGACAAATCTTTTCTGCCTCTGACGGAGACAAATTTGCGGGGGCTTCGTTTATGGGCAAGTTTATCATTATGCGACTTGGTGCCGCAGTTAGGGCCAAGCTTAATGGTTACCCAATAGAACACGACCCTTTTCCCCCCTTAACCATAGTTCTAGACAGCGACACTGGGGTACATTTGATTTCGAAACTATATAGATCCTTCATGGAGATGGTCCCAGTATGAGACGCTAAAGTACGGGTTGCATGGGAGACGGATCAAGGTCACCCAATAACTGATGACCAGTGGGCTGTATGCTGTCAGCAAACTAAGGAAATATTGTTAAATAGCCGCCACAAACGTTTTCATTTTCAATTCCCGCGCCGAATCTACCTTACACCTGCGATGTCCCACAAACTAGACCCTGACAGATCCCACTGCTGCCTGAAATGCAAATCCCCGCAGGCAGACTTTGCCCACCTTACGTGGACCTGCAGCAAAAGTAGCTCGTACTGGACCGACATACATCATCTAAATGGCAAACATGACGGGCTTGGTGCTATCCCCCATTCCAGAAGTGGCACTGTTGGGTTATGAGAAGAATGTCCTGAAGGCGGTTCGGAAATTCACAGCTACTCTTGGCGAAAAGGGAAATTGTGCTGAAATGGTGGAGGAGGGTGGCGCCGACGAGTAAAGACTGGCTGAATAACATGGCATATTGCAATCTGAACTGTGACTTGTACGCCTCCACATTGCCACGTACATCACACCCACATGATATCTGGGGCCCTTTAAAACAATTCACAGCAATAACACAGTCTGCAACAGATGAACGGCTGGGCACTGGTCTGGAATCCGGGGGTTATGGCTAAAAGTGTTATACCCGCACACTTGACTTGTACAAACACTTTGTGGTATCACGAATAGTACTGTTTCCGGCATTAAGCACCGTTTGGTGTGCAGATTAAAATGTTGGAGATGGGATGAGTGGGACAATACATGATGTAACATTGTTTTTTGTGGGATCAATCTGTCAACATTACCGATACTCTGCATTGCAGGTGCTAGACAAATTATGTACAGGGCGTTTCTGAATATCTATTGTCATGGAACTTGAGCTGGAGTGCTATTACACATCTAATCACAGCCCCAGATAGGAACTAACACACTCATTCACATATCTTGTACAGAACTGACAGCTTCAACTCTACTATACAAACAAGTAACCCTTGCATTATGTCTTGGGGTTGCTGTACTTTAGCTTGTGCATGCATCTTTACTGTTAGGGTTGTGTTGTCACTTCAAAACACAAGGTGTAAACTGCTCTTGTACCCCATATAACTGAGCACTAAGGTAGGCTGTGGGTAGTTCATAGGGGAGGGTGCTATATACTTAATAGGTGACACACGTATTCTGAAGATTGTCCAAGCTATATATGCTCATATAAAGTAAATGTTTAACTAGTTAAAACATGTAATATGATGCTATGTAATTAAGTGGTGAACGTATTTCTCTATATTTGTTTTCGGGCATCAATATCTAGTTATCTACAGAGAATTACAATGCCAACAAAACTCAGAGAAGAAAGAAGCAGCAGCAAACAGAGGATCTCCTTACAACTGAGAACAAAACGGGGCAAAATGCAGAAAAGGTGGTGATATAGAAAAGGACTGCTAGTAAGAGGACAATGACATTTCTTAAAATTGTTTGTGCACAACTGGAAACAGTGAAAATGGAGATACACAAAAACAAACCTATAACACCAAGTATCAAAGCACAAAAAGTCTCTGATGTAAAAAGTAAGAAATCTGCAACTTGTTAGCAACTATGAAGAAGTATAAAAGAAGAACACAAGCAATCAGACAAAAAGGAATATGTTGAAGGTATAATTGATAAGGCATTTGCTTTAAAGAGGAAACTACTTATTTTGGTTTTAAACAGAATGTAGACACTGGACAAAATAGTATTGTCTATGAGAAGACAGAGCCACAAGAAAAGACTTGTTAATAGAGGTTGCTTTTGCAAAGTTTTTAGTGGTGAATGTATACATATTTCGAGTACTGAGCTTAAATGAAGAAGGCTACTTGCAAGACAACACATTAGTCCATGCAGATGATGTATCTGGGCGATGATATGAGATGAAAAATGGAACTCCTATTCCAAATGAAGTTATGGTACCTAGAAATCTTGAGGAAGTGATTGCAGAAGACGGGCAAAGAAGGCGTAGAGAGGTCCCTGCTTACAAAGGGAGTTGTAGTAGTTTTTTTAGTATTTAACAAGAATCAATTGATATATTGAGAAATTTCCTCTGTGTGTTTCCTTGCAGATGTTTAAACCAGAAAATACAGTCTTTGCAAAGATTAGATCCATTCAAAGTAAGAAAGCATAGTAATTTATATGGACATTCACTGGCCTGTCTGTCAAAAAAAGTGTGTCAAAGCAGCTTTCATCATTTCAAAATGTTAGGTGTACACCACTCAAAAATGGAAACGTTTGTTCAAAGGCTTTACTATGTCAAACATCCTGCTCTATGTTTAGGAGAATGAATAGAGCTCTTTTAAAAGTAAAAGTAGAAAAGGTTTGTGTTGATGTGCAATTTCGTTTCTTTGGACTGGATCAGGAGTGTAGGGAAAATGAAGAGTTGGTAACAACAGGGGTTGTAGAACAGAACATAAGTATTAATGTTGGTAATTTTTAAAAAGAGATTAGAAACTTTAACGCACTTTGTCCAGAACAACCAAACGGTGTTTATATATGTTGTCGACCCACTCACTGCAAAAGTCAAACTGGTAATATTGATTGTACATTAAAAGTGAAAAAGAGAATAATGATAAGTGTTGTGAATTTGCTGTTTACTTATTTGTAGGGAAACAGTTTGACTTGTCCACGCAAAAAGTTATATGTAAGTACTGCTTTTATAAATTAGCTGAAAAACAAAATGCTTGCTAGAGCAGTACACAACAACTTAGAAATAGATCCTGTTCCAGAAGTACTTAAAGATTTGAATGTTTGGGAATCCATGTTAATACAGTCTATCCATCCATTTCAAGCTATAGTTCACATGGAGCCAGACAGGGAAATTACCTCCAAATGAGCTCCAGAAAAGTCTCAAAGGTAGAAATGTATACTTGCCATTAGATTTTAAGGAACATATTGAAGTTATAGGGGTACAGAGAAATTTGGACGAGGTAATTGTTGCTAGTAAATGGTGTCCTGACCAAAAGTAAAAAGATATTGCAAGAGTTAGAAGATATTAGTAAAGTTAAAAACGCAACTTTATATCTGGTACAAAATGGCATATATCATAAAAATGCAGAAATTCTTCAAGATTTCAGACATCTGAAGGACAATACATCATCATCGACAGGTCAGATAGAAAAAGATGATCAATCCAGTAGAAGAATGTTATCAACATATAGCATCCATCCCCTACATTCTAAAGAAACTGTTGGTGATGTCATTGATCTATATCAACTAAAAGAAGCATAAGGAACTCACTTAATTGTATGGGAAATAAGGTTTGAAGCTCACTGTTTCCCTCATCTCTTTCCTACTGTAGTAGGCGATAGGTATGATGATAAGCCTGTACAAATACCAGCGGCCGAGTACTGATCTACTAGACTTTATTCAGAGGACCCTAGATTTTGTCAATGTGTCCCTTGTATGTTTAATCTACTGTTTGAAAGTTATTCGTCTGCATTGACTTATGCGGTAAATCTCGTTTTGGAAACAGGAGTACATCTATAAAATCTATCTGCAAGAGAATTTGTTGAGAAAATTCAAGGAAAAGATGAACAGCTGGAATACAACTTGATTAATCTTATGGCATTTGAACGTGGGACTAACGAATATTGGTATTATCGTCCCGGTGAGCTCAAATGCATGTTGAGAAATTTAGGAGCACCTACATGGTTTTAACATTCATTTGTGCTGAGTATGAAAGGAGTGACCTGCTTCAATTCTTGCGAAAGACAAATTCAAATATAAAAGACATCAACCTCAAGACACCAGGAGAACTCTGCTCATCGGACCCTGCACATGTTTGCAGATATTTTAACCAGAGATTTCAAGCCATGAAGGCTTTTATTTGCAACAAGAGTAATCCTCCTATTGGAGAAGTAACTGATTTCTTTTTGCACAAGGAGTACCAAGTTAGAGGTGCTCCACAAATTCACATGATGCTATGGGTGAAGGATGCCTCAAAGTTTGGAACAGATACTGATAAATCTGTGTTGTTTTTCACAGAGCAGTATGCAACTTGCGCAATCCTGAAGAATACTGGTGACAAGATCTTAAGACAAGGTCTACGATTCCAAAATCTTAGCTGTGGAAAATACTGTTATTGAAAATACAGATCCAAAGAGAAATTTTACACAAGATGTCATTTTGGATTTCCATAACCTGTCATCTCACAAGGAAGAGTCAACAGCTTCTTGTTTTCAGTCAGACATACATTTACACAGAAATCACTGAAAAATACATACAACCTAAGAAGAACAGAGACCTCCAATCCAATCCTGTAATTCTGAAGATGTGGAATGCAAACATGGATCTACAGTTTGTTGCAGACAACTCTATTGCTGTTACTCGTTACTTCACTTCATATATCACTAAGTCAGAGAAGACAGATATGAGAAAGATGTGGGAGGAGATTTCATCTGAAAAAAGTCTTACAAAGCGAAATGGTACAGTTTTAGTTTAAACATGCCTTCCCACAGAGAAATAGGTTCATATGAATGCTCAGACAGGTTAAGCCCAGCTAGTTTATTCTCTAAGTCAAGAGGCATAATGTGGGTAAGCCTGGGCCTTGCAAACAGTTGAAATAGAGTATTAAAGTATTTCCCAGAACTACAGCATCTCGCTAAATTTAAACGTGAAAGTAGAGACATTTTGAATACTAACATGCTGAATATCTACTACCCAAGAAGAAGTAGACATCTACAAAACATATGTCTATATGAAACACTTCAGCATTATACATATAAAAGTAATGCTACAGAAAACATAGAAGAAGGGAAATGTGCACTACATGGATGTGGTAGTTGTTTGGTAAGACATAAAAAAGGTAATCTAATCAACCACAGAAAGCTGACTTTCCAAACAGCAGAGAAAAAATAATTTTTCTACGTGGCACTTCTGCAGCTGTCCTGGCCATGACGTGATCCGATCAGAATTGCTTGGACAGTATGACTGGTATAAAGATTCTTTCAATGCTGTCAAAGATTCCATAGAGTGTTCAGCATTTCCAAATTACCTTAAAATGTTCAGAGATGAGGTTGAACAGGAGGAAATAATTGCTGCTGAGATAACCAAGAGCAGTTCTCAGAGTAGCCAAAGTTCAGCACCAGAAAGTCAAGATCCTCTTGGAGAAACACGTATTCAAAATGTAGCAGCTGTAGCTATGAATGAAGTGGAAAATGCAATGCAGCTTGTAAGAGGCGAAACTGAGGACTTAGAACAGTTATAGCAGTAATTGAAGAAAGAACAAATGGATATGTTGTAATGAAGAAAAAGGTCAATTAGAGCATGGGTACCTCCATGAGAAGAAAGAGTGTTAGTGTTCTTCATTTAAACCCATTCTACTATATAAAAGTGGCCAAGCTAGTACTGGAAAAAGTGTTTTAAATAAAGTATTCACCAGTTACTTACAGAAGACTACAGATTCAAATGTGTTATGTTTAGTAATTGCATCAACAGGATTAGCCGCACATAACCTTAAAGGAATTACTCTTCATCGACTACTATTACTACCTGTTGAACTTGACAACTAACTGAGATATCAAAAATTATCAAATGACGCTTGTCATGAACTAGCAAGAGTATTTAAAAAATTGAAGCTTCTCCTTATTGATGAATTGATCATGGTGTTAAATATAATACTTGCTTTTAGAAATTTAAGAATGCACCAGATACTAAAAACAAACTATGACAAACTATTTGGTGGAAACATTTAATAGTATTTGGTGACTTGCTACAACTAACTGCAGTGAAAAGGACAACCTGTTTTTAAGACACGTCTACATGATGAAACAAGAAATTATTGGCAATGTGAATATTTGGGAATGCTTTGAATACAAAGAATTAGTGACAAATATACATCAACCAACAGATGTAGAGTATGGCCAAGGTCAGAGCTTCTGAACCAGGCCATGCAAGGAAAGCCACCCCAGCCTGATGGCCCCCGTCCCGAGTACTTGACAGTGCAGCAGGCTGGAGGGCATAGCCCATGACAGGGGTGTCCACCCTAAGACCTCGCGAGACCCGGTCGGAGCTCCTGGGCTCAGCCCGGCCGGGCAAGTCCTCCCTGGGCACCCGGCAGCCAATCCCAGGGGCTTGGCCATGCGGTGGGCCAGAAGACGGAGTCCAGGATGGGGGTCCCACGCCCATCTCGGGGTGCGCCTTGCCCTGTTCAGAGCTTCTGAACCAAGCCAAGCAAATGAAGCTTCCCCAGGCCCGATGGACCCACTTCCCAGGCCCTTGGCAGGGTGGAAGGCTAGAGGATGGAGCCCAGGACAGGAGGGTTCGTCCTGGGGTCTGCTGGGGCGCCAGGACCTGGTCAGAGTTCCTGGACCCGGTCTAGCAGGGGAGGCCTTCTCAGGCATACCTTCCCTGTTCCGATGGATCCCGTCCCAGACCCTTGACAGGGGAGCAGGACGGAGCCCAGGGTGGAGGCACCCACCCCTGTACCTGGCGTGCCCCGGTCAGCATACCCAGACCCAGCTGCACAGGGGAGACCTTCCCAGGTCCACAGGACCCCTTTCTGGACTCTGCCACAGAGCAGGCCTGAAGACTGTATAGGGGAGCCCTCACCCCAGGGCCTGCCAGGGCCCTGGTCCTGGGCCATCTGGTCGCTGGCTGAAAACCGTCAGACCACAAGTGGGCCCTCGGTACCCTGTCCTTAGTGATATAGAGGAAGGCTACCCTCCTTTCTTGTAATCCGTGCACACCAAGTGACAGAGGCTAGCACATACCTGGAATACTGGAGCCCTAGCTGGGCTCAGGGAAGCAAATGAGCCCTGACCGGGACTTCCAGAGCAGCCCGGCAATCTGGTTGCCTCACTAGTGGAAAGCATGGCGTGCATCGAAATGGCCAGGCTCAGAGGACCCTGCAGCCCGGGTGTTCAAAGCCCCAGCTAGGCCTCAGGCATGGGACCTGGCCATGCAGGTGAAGGCTCCATGGGCCTGGGAAAGTGGCAATAAGGGTGGCCTGCCAGGAGGCCACTGGTACATCAGAATCTAAGGTCGCCAAATGCAGCCTGACTCTCATGGTGGTGGCCGAAACAAGACAGTTCGAACAAGGCATCTGTTCCTGTGGGTGCCACCACCGCTGCCACCAGCAGCACCCTCAAATTTGTCCCCCAGTACAATGCCAGCACCGAGTCTGTAAACGCATTGGCTGGTCCTTATCTACATTGTTGGGTGTACATATGTCGGTAAAGATCCTGCATACGTGATTGATTCATTTCTCCGATGGGACACTATTTCCTCTGTTGCTGGAACTAATATTTAAAGTGTTGACGTCGCACCTGGATTGACCTGGCTATTACAACCAAGTAGGGAGTGGATATGTATTCATTCTGATGCAACATAATTTTGCTTGTGGACCATAGTAAAGATAGATAGGTCTTTTTTGCATTGCCGAGGAGCACTGCCATACCTGTATTGGTTTTTATCTTTTTTATACTTTTCTGGCCACTGCCCTTAGAGCTGACTTGCTTTTTCTTATTTCCAATGTGTACCACAGTGTTTTACTGTTCCCTGCTTCTTAGTTACTGTTCCTCTGCTTTTTAGTTACTGTTCGTAAACAGTGTTGGTTAGTGTGCCACAGTTTAACAAAAGATGTTTACATGGCTCGAAGTGGGGGGTTGTTGGTAGAAGGATTGCTTCCACATGTTGAACCGAGCTAAGGAAACCTTCCCCACGTAAGTCTCCTTATTAATACTTTAATTTCTTCCCTTCAAGAACCCAAGTATCTTGAACTGGCCCACACCAAAATGGCCAAGTTTTAATTGGGTTCTCAGTGGAAGGTGATCACTTTCAGAGTGCGCTGTCATTGTGAAGGCCTTCAAAGGTTCCAATAAGGTTTTACATACAAAAGAATAGTCTAATGTCAAGACGTCCCCCAAATGTGTGTAAGAGGTTGAAAAGAAACCCTTCTGGCTACAATGAGGTTATGTTTTATATTTTTAAATGGTCTGTCAATTCCCCGGTGTAGTGACTGAAGTCACAGGGGAATTCAACTGCTCTTCTGAGCACATTGACTTGTCTGTTTCGGTTTTTGGCTGTATGGTTTGATCCTGGTTTGGCGGTCTTAGGTCTTAGTGGTCTTCCATTTCTGTAAGTGTGTTGATGCCTTTACCAGGTTGAATGGGGCGAGTGCATTCCCTGTTGTTTTGTATGTCTGGCTCGTTAAGTTGCTCGTTGACTCCCAGCACTTTAGTTGACTGAGTAGTTTTCTTCAAATTGTCCACAAAATTAGACAGGAGTTATGCAAGAGTGCAGAGTTTGTCAACAATGGGAGTGCATGCACAATACTTTGTCCCACTGGATTGGTGTAGTGAGGACAGTTTTGACTCTAATCTATTGATTTGTGTATCCATGTTGATTTTTGAGTTTGCCAGTGATTGCATAAAGTCAGGTTGAAGTTCCAGTTTGTGCCAGATTAGTGCTTTTGTAGCTGCTAACAGGGTAGAGTTTCTCAACATGAGTATTGTTCCATCTGTTGTCCGTACAGGTATGTAAGCCGTTGCCAAGTTTGAAGCCCTTCGGTGTGCTTGCCAAATGCCCCCTAGTAATTTTGCATCTGATTCATATAATAAGAAGCTTACTGAATTTACATGCTGGTCTACTTTGTCGATCCTTGGTGAGGGGTTGAGTTTTGTACGTGGCCTCAGGTTGTTCTCCTTTCGTTTGTCGGCTATGTCCTCCTTAGCCTCTCTCTTACTGGTGTAGTGAATTTGCGCCACGGTCTCAGTGGTCCGATCATAATTGGCCACTGGGGTTGAGTTGATGGCCATGGAGTTTGCGAGGGCAGATATCAACAATGTGCCCACCATTGTGTCTGCTGATTCCAAAGTTGAAGACAGGTCAGCTGCTACGTTATCGTTACCCTTATAATGATGTGTTGGATTATAGTCGGGGGTCCTCTGTGTTGGAGTGGCAAGCTGCTTCTTTTATGCCAGCTATTACTTGAGGTTTATCATCCCATGCTGTGAAGGGAAGATTTCCAGGACCTGGCTTGTTAAATTTGAAGAGGTACTGATGGATGGACAGAGTGACTACCTGTAGTTTTTCTTGCCCTTGTAAGGCTCAACCAGCAGTCCACATGATCTGCAGTCTCAATGTTAAGCGGTTGTGCTGGGGCTGTTCAATGATGTGGAGTTAGTTTTCACATGCTTAGTGTTTCTAACGGTCCTTGCATTCATGTCCTTGAGCTTTCTGAATTCTTGATGGTGCAGGTATTAAGACATTAACTTAGATGCTTACTACGTAAGTAGCAAAGATTACAACACCCTGTCAGCTCTTGGCCCTGCAGGTCTCCCTTCTTCCTGCAGATGCCTGATAAGGCAATCTGCAGTCAAGCACATCCAAGAACACAGGCTGATAGCTTAAGTCCCTGAGTTTAAGACTTTGTGTGGCAAGTGGCAGATAGATGTTGATTAGTAGAGTGCATGCAAAACAAAATATTGAGCTACTCACAGGTGGGTCAGAGGCAGCTCAGAGGTCAATGAGGTGAGGGGTACGAAGCAAGTCATGAGTGTTGAAAATGACAGGCGGATCCCCAGCACAAGCCGCACAGACTTGTAAGCTGGCTGCTTCCTCGCTCCAATGGGTAGTCTACTGTCGGTGCCTATTGCACTTCTCGAGCTTCAGCACAGCTTTACCTCACCTTCATTTGCTGTCTTTGCTTGGGGCCTTCTTTTGCCGGCCTCCTTGGCTTTCACCTCTGTCCCTATTACACAACCTGCCCCCATTCAAAGCCCTGACACATTCAAAAGCCCACCACAATTTCTCCTGCTGATCCAATTCCTTCACCTCCTTCCACTATTTGGCCTGTCCTGAATCACCCCATACACTAAAACACTCTCATACATCAAAACCTCACCAATCTAGTCCTCGATAGAGTCTCCTGGTCCTGCCCTCAGAATTTTTTTTTAAACCCCACTCCATCCCCAAAAGTAGGTGCCTGGATATATGTTCCTAGAGACTGGCAAACCACATGAGGAGGACACTACTAGTATGCTTCCCCAATCCCTGTATTTTCATTGTAATTTTATGTTAAAGGCTTTAATCAAGCCAGAGGAAGAAGATGTTTCTGTTTCTTTTTATTTCATTTTTATAAAAAGTTAGAATTGAATCTTTTGCATTTGGTATGTTGTTTACTTGCAGATACAGTATTTTTTTTAAAATGTTGTAATGTTTTCCATAGGTGGCTAAATAGTCCATTATGTTGCTTATGTTAACCAAAAACTTCCCTTTCCAGGTCTTTTGATTTCCTGTGTGTTGTATTGTTGGAGATGTTGTATTGCTGAAGATGTACTTCATTCTTGTTCCCATGTATGTTAAGGGAAGTGGGGGTGTTGTTGTGAGGGCCTAGTGAGTTTATGAGGCACTCAGAGTGGAAGTGTGCATGACCACATTTAGCTTTAATGTTTCTGTGATTACATTTGTAAATATCTTCTGATATCCTGGTTCACTTATAGTCCATGAAATGCATTATGTATGCCTACACCTAGGTTAAGTATATGACCGCAATGTCTGGTTCATGAGTGTGTGTCCTGTCCTTGGTATTATAGGGCAGATAAAAGACATAACATATCAATGATTATATATATGTACTTAGAGGACATGGTTGAATCATATGATTGTGGTGTGTGTGCCAAAGTGTAATCAAGGATAGGCACAGAATTGTTGTGAGACGTATGTAAAACACTCCAATTTCTATACAATATTAATATTCATTTATTTTGTAAAAAAAAATGTAAAACATGTTTTTTATAGTGTTACCAATATGCTTGCCTGACCATTTTGCTTAATTAAGAATGTGCTTTCACTTCTTGGAATGCGGTGTGGGTGGGCAGTAAAAATGTATGAGGTGAGGATTCATTATGGATATGTAGTGAGCATTTGGCCAGGCAGGGAGAAAATATGGATTGTTTATTATGGTTTTGTGTATATAAAATATATTTTAGCGCTGTTTGTTGTTACCATAGTGCTTTTTAAATACTTTGTTGCACTGTCCTTCTCTTTTGTTGTGCATTGTGTTATTGTTCCTCCACAACTGACAGATAGAGTCCCGCAGCATGGAGGACTATGGACATGTTGCAGGTTTTGTGGTTGCTGTGGTTAGGGTTTGGCTGTTTATGCTCTTTTTCCTACAGCACAGGTGTGTAAGATGAACCCTCATGTGTCTTTCGGTTAAAAGTATTGTAGGAGAGTAGGATCTGCTTCACATGTTTACTCCCACTTTTTGCTGGTGTTTCACTGTTTTTCAACTTTAGTCTGGCTGGGACCCTGCTATTCAGGGCCCCAACCTCGCTGCTTCCTCTCTAAAATGATTCCATGTACTTTAGGTACAGTTCAGATTGGATCTGAGGTGCCCTTATAAGTCCCTAGTATATGGTATACTATGCACCCAGGGCATAGGTACCCCAGAGGCCTACCAGGGGCTGAAGCATGTATTATGCCACTACTGGAAAGCCACCCAAAATGACATCACAGGTCTGCTACTGCAGCCTGGGTAAGGTGGTGCATGCACCCATTACTGAAATATAGGTTCACTATATCTCACCATATACTGCACATACAAACCTATCAGTCATCCCTATGGCAGGCCTTATCAATCCTGAAGGCAGGGTGCTTGGTTATATGTGAGGGGGTGCTCAGGCATGAGCTGAGCCCCTCTGCAGCCTTCGGAATCTCTTCTCCGGGGTTGTCAGTAGTGCAGCCAACCATATACTCTTAAGTGCATTATAACCAAACGGTAAATGCTAACTTTGGACTGGCTGCACGGAAACATGTTGTGTTTGGTGTCAAACACCTTGGAACCATACTCCCACACCAGTAACTGGTGTGGAAGTATGATCCCACCCTTCTAGAGGGAGAGACATGACAGCACTGGTATACCCGGTAGAAACTTAATAGAGTCCTGGCATCACAAAATGGATGCTGCAGCCACAGACACAGGTCTGGCCTCCTGCTGCTGACCGAAACTCCGGCAGGGGAGGCCTGGACAATAGGTTTCCTGTCACAGGGAGGTGTAACCACCTCCCAGACAGGCTTATGTGTATTGGGGCTGGGTGGGAGCACTCTCTGAGTGCTTTGAAGTCCTGCACTGGGGGCACATTTGGTGTCCCTGTGCATAGTCCAGCTCAAACCGGTTCAGGGGCTTCCAGCCCCTGCTCTGGCGCAAAACTGGACAAAGGAAATGGGTGTAGCCATCCCTCTTTCCAAACCCTCCCATAGGTGGGTCCCCAGAGTATGTCCAACCCCCTACCTTAGTATAAGTATGGGACACCAGTCCTTAGGACTTTAGATTACCCTGGACAAAACTCTGAAGCTGAATCCTGGACCTTCGACGCTCTGCTCAAGACCAGAGGACTGAAGAAATCTCCCTTGGGGTCAAGGAGTGACTCCCTTGCTTGGCAGGCACCAACAAAGCGATTTGCTGGTCTGCATCATCGAAGCTCCCGCCGGACTCCGAAGTATTTGCAGCCCAGTAAGAGGATTTCCAGACATCT
This sequence comes from Triturus cristatus, assembly GCF_964204655.1. Taxonomy (NCBI): domain Eukaryota; kingdom Metazoa; phylum Chordata; class Amphibia; order Caudata; family Salamandridae; genus Triturus; species Triturus cristatus. The sequence goes on along the minus strand of NC_140595.1, from coordinate 574,048,266 downwards.
CAGAGGCCGACCCGAGTCTCCAGCAAAGCTGAGACCCACAACCCTCGTGAGTAGTGTGGAACCGGAACTCCTGGGCACCGTGCATTTCTGCAAGTGCATTGACTTCCTGACATCTCTTGAAGTCATGCTTGAGCTGACTTGTAGCCCCAACCTCGAGCACTGAATCTACTGAAGATTGTTGGCCTGGTCATTCCGAGTGACCCGTGGGCCGCCATTTTGTGTTTTGTCTTGAGGTCCCTTTGCGATCGCTGGTCCCTTGACTGGTGGGTCCCTGAGGGGGTAACTTTGTATTTCCTTGGGCTTCCCTGGTTGCTCCAGATGTGCCCTGACTCCCAACTAAGTGGTGAGTCCCACAGACCTGCACCGAAGCATCTTTCTCGTTTCTGCGTGGGTTGCTGTTGCCAAGGCTTGTTGTGTCAAATCCGGGCACCGACGCTGTAGCACTCGACATCCTTTTTGGGACAGCTCGAATTCAGCTCCTGGTTGACCTCGACACCTCCTGGTCCTCGTGGCTGAAGAGTCAAGCTTCACCTCTTTCACCTGAAATCACCCGACATGGGTGGGCATCTGCTCATCGCCTTCCTGGTCACTGGCTAGTGACCCAGACTCTGTCCCCTCTGCTTTCAGGTTCTTCTCATCTTCGATCCAGGCTTGGATCTCTTCGGACACTTTGCATCTTCACGGCAGCAGCACTTCTTCGCCAGCTCCCATTGAAATCGACGACGCGACCCGACCCGACACCTGAGGTAACACGAGTACTCCGGTGCTCCCGTGGGTGCTAGCCCTAGAAATTCCTAAGTCCAAAAGGGTTTGGTCCTGACTCATTTCTAAGTGTCCCTCATCTTTAAAAATCTAACCGTGACTTTCCCCATAGAAGCTAACCAGAGCTCGCAGCTATGTTCACACACTGCACACGGCCCCCATGGGTCCCCTGTGTCACTACCTTGGGTGGTTCCTTGGGGTCCCAGCGATTATACAGGCTCTAGGCCTTGTGTCTAGTTAAGTCGTGGTTCTCATATCACTATTTTAGTATATGGTTTGGCTCACCCCTAGGACCTGACGTGTATTTGTACTATTTTACTGTGATTATTGAAGTGTAACTTATGTGTTTTGACCTCTAGTCTCATAAAGAGACTAGGAGTGTGTTTAGTGATAAATACATATATTTTATATATATACCTGGTGTGGATATCCTTCATTTGGTGACTCAAGAGATTATAGACTGGTAAAACAAGCTGCTTTACATTCCTTCAAGACTTAGCCTGAAGGCTGCTCTCCATAGCTACCACTAGGATAGCTTTCAATAAAGGTTGTCTTTAACCTATAACCAATAAGGGGTTGTTTGGACTGATACAAGGTGCCCACTATAACTAGTGGACAGTATATATCAGGCCAAATTCTCACAAGTATACCTTAAACAAGGCTGACAGAAGAGTGGCTTTCCACTGTTCATTCTGTCTGACTGCTGTCGCCGAAACAAGGAAAATGCAGTGGAGGCTGTGGATGGCAGACATACTTCCATCCATCAAACTGCCATACTCTAAATCTGAGGGACAGACCTCCATGTCAGCGTAATGGTATAAACAGATGGTTTTTGACAATCCATCTGCATCTCAGGAACTCTAAATCAGGAACATATATTTAAAGAGATTTCATAGGCAGGTAAGCCTATATTTTGGTGGAGGCTGTAGTTAGCTGTGACGAACAGTGTGACATTTAGGCCTACAGGACATTTTGCTAGCTTTTGCTAGGAATGTACTTCAGACTTCCAATTCACACTCTGTAGATTGTATTGTTTTGAATTGCACCTGCATCTATATAACACTGACTGTAATGGGGCACTGAAAAAGTTTACAGTGGGTAGTATGCTACTCCAGTAACCAAGATCAGTGGTTGATCCAGCAGTTATTGGTTATTGTTTGTTGTGTGGATTAATGTGTCCTCTCAAGGAAAACCCTCCCGAACGTTTACTCCTTTTTCTTTATGGCTATCAAATGAATGGGCATCAAACATAATCATTACTGCATGCATACATAGAGATGGTTGATGAGGTGAAAATATAGGCATGGGGAGATTAGTAATTGTTAGATTGCAGAGATAAGATTTCAAAGAAGCAGAGTGTAGAAAATCCACCTTTTCTGCATTGTCACCCCATATTTTGGGGGTTTACGGAACCCAATTGTTGCTAGACTTGGAATTCTGTTAATTGCTACCCCTGCTAAACATGAGTAAAGCGCCTGTGCTCCCTCTTTAAACATGGTTAAATTGGCTTACTGCTACCAGAATTTTTGAATTTCCCTATATGTCCTAGTATATAGTCTAACAAATGTACCCAGGGCCTGGAAGCTAAATGCCACCTGTGGACTGCAGGAGCTATTCTACCAATCACAGATTGGACCTAGAAACATGGCTTCAGACCTACTATGTGTAGCTTGACTGCAGCGGCCTAAACAAATACAATAAAACCTGTGAAAACAACCCTTTTTGACAGGCAAGAAACCCTGCTTTAAATATTACTAAGTCTAGTACATCTTGTTGCCCACAAGGTAGGCTTCCTGATATTTAAAAGTGCAACATGTTCAAAAGTAAAGCGGGCATGCTCTTCCAGTGGCTGGCCATAAAAGCTATTTTCACAGACAGTGTTGAGTTGGATCATTGAACAATTGGCTGTGTTGAATCATAGAATAATGTGGTTAAAAGTCAAAGTCAAAATTCTAAACTTTAAACTGTAACGTTTGACAGGAACCAGCTACAAGAGGTCATTTGTATTATTTATTAAAAGCCCCATTCAATGGTGCTATGACCACTTTGATTGACAGGTCAACCTGAATGGGCTGGGATGAAGTCTCTAGGCTCAGCTCAACATTTAGGGAGCTGATGCTGCCCCACGTTTTGCTAAACAGTGTCAAACCCTGCCTGAAAGGCCTATATGAAATATATGTACAACATGTCTGCCCTTGAAAGGACCAGAACACAATGCTTGCATATCCCCTGTCTGGTTGTTTAGGACCCTTCTGTGAGTTACCAGACTTATGTCTCATTTTTTGGTGTAGGCCCAGAACATTCTTAAAACTGGAGTTTAGTTTGAGAGGAGGGAGGGCACTTGTAACTTCCATAGTATATTCCCCTATACCCCTCTGTTTTAGAGCCCAAGTTTATTGTGGCCAAAGACTTTGGCTATCTTGGAATTGCCATGGCACATTTCAATTTGGGCCTGGTTGAAGTAAGTGAAACAGGAACTACTGAAAATGTAGGTCAAGGGAATGGAAACTTACATCCTGTTGGCTAGGGACTGCCACCTTCCCCCACCCCCTAGATAGTGCTAACAATAAATGTGGGACCCCAAGGCACGCTTCTCAGAACACTTCTGGATCTGCAGAAGATCGGAAGAGGATTGGAACTGCTGTCTGTGACAGCTGTATTTGACCTAAAAGGAGCCCTGTAACCTGAAGCTGCTAGTTCTTGTATGCCAGACAATGAAGTGGACTCCACAGGTCAATTGTCTGACAACCTGTGTGGCTATAGGGATACAACAAGCTAGAAGAGGCATTTTCCCTGAAGTGCCAGGTTGACCAGTGGCCACTGGATGTGGACTGGACTTTGCTGTTGACCTCTTCCTGACACCACAAGAGTCTCCAAGTGTCTTCCCCTAAGGCTCCTAAAGTAAACTCTTATAGATGTTTTGGGAACCAGAATAAAGTTTGCAAATTTTTGAAAACTTTTCCTCCAGAGGATCAGTAAGACCCACCAGGAAGGGTTTCTGATTGGAAACCTCCACACCTCTGAAAAAACAATCCATTCTGCATTGAGAATTAGAGAATTCTCGGTGAGAAATCTACAAAGCTCCAGAGCACCAGGGTAACTAGCCTGCTACAGAATATGGCATTCGGTTCCACAGCAGCAGCTACAATTTCAGCAGGGTCCTGCGCAGGAAGGGTTTTTCTTTTTAAAAAGTCACAATGTCCCATCATATAGCAGTGGGACTTAGAAGAAATGTTAAGAATTTTCTTTCAGAAAGTAGCAAAGTGCATTTCTGAAGTGAGACATTAAAAACGTTTTTGAACTTTTTGACTTCCAGATTTTCACAGGGGCCAATCTACTTGGTGTATCCGACAGAGGCTCCATTGAGGATGGCGTGCCCAGGTTCCGGTTTACCATGACGATTGACTATCACTGGCGCTTTGCGCTGTTTGGTGCTATTTTCACCTAAAAAAAATGTATTCCTTTATCTCCGGTTTCCCTAATTGGATTTTTGTTGTTTAGTGTAATTTTGTTTATTACATGCTACTTACTCTATTTTTCTAATTTGGTTTCAGATTTTTATTGCTTGGTGTATTTATTGAATTGCTGTTTGGTACTGCATAATACTTTACATATAACCCTATGTTATTCCTGTCTGCTCTCTTCCATAGCTACCAGAGGGTTGAGCTCAAGTAAATTTAGTGATTCTGGGGGTTCTCCCTGACAAGGAGTGTTATCATTCCTGGAGGTGGGCAGTCGTCCACCCAAAATAATAAACCGCTTTCTTGCAGAGAGTTTAGGATCTAAAGGGTGAGGTGTGACCAATTTGCAGAAGTACAATATTAGAATAAGGTAAACAGACATGTATCTTAGGGTAGACTACATTTAGAGAGAGTAAAGTATGCAGTGGATATATGGTGTCAAAGGAGTAGAAGTTTGCTAAAAGTGCACAAATGGGAATAGGTGAAAGACGAAGAAGCTATCCACCTTTCTTTTTTATAAAGACAAGGATATTGCCTAATGCTGAACAAATACATTCCATGAAATACTGGAATATCAAGACAACTTATACATGTTTTATAAGCTGTTGTGGTGACTGGCTACATTTTATTTAGATATAGAAAAAACCTCATTAATGTGCCATGGTAGAGCCCATTGTGGTTTACATCTATTTGCCCTTCTTCACAAATGATATATTACATTAAGTACTGTGGCCAACTGCTCGACTTCAGAGGTTTCATCGTTAAATGGTCTCCAAGACATTTTTGCTCATCATCCCGGACACATCTCCCTATCAACAGAGGCTGGAATGGGCTCCCTTTGTGTAGAAGAAAGGATTGAGTGGTATGAAGGACAGGTGGGACCTGGAGGGATTTTGATTTTATTTTACATTTTGGAAGCAGGAGTGGTCTAACACCAGAGTTTATTGAGAGTTGAAGAGGGATTCAGGTGATGTAACATGTTGGTTTACAGAAGTACAAAGAACTTGAATTAAAGGGCCTGTCTAAAACAAGAGCTGTGTCACAATGTAGTAAAAACTGAGAAAACATTAGTGTGCCCTCCGTTTTTTGGACTTTACTTAGATCCCCATTTTGAAATTGCTTTACGATTTCTCCTGGGAGAGTGATTTCTGAAACAGAGAAATATGTTATCCTGCTACCTGGTGGAGAAATAATTGTCTCATTGCTAAAGGGCCAAAGGAGAATTGCCTCCAGCTTTACACTGTGACACTATAATGAAAATAGTCTCTTCTTGATCCACTACAAAAAATGGTTCCACTCTCTCTGAATGGGGTATGATCATCTATTGGAATCTCTCTCCTGAAGTTGAAGAGAAATTAAAGTCCTGGAGACAGAGAAAGCTATGTCCACCTGGAACAAAACAAGCCAGTAACAATAACATCGGCAGTAGATCTAACTTGGAGTTATGGGGAGTCTTTCCAAACTTGAACCCATGGCCTGTTGTCCAAGAAGAATATCCTGAAGATTTGAAGACTTGTGGAGCACCTGATAAGAAGATTTCCTTGCCAGTTAACACATGTCCATCCCCGGAGAACCAAAACAAGGTGTGTGCTGAAAGAAACACAACTTGACCAGCTACATTTCAAGAGTTTGCCTCACCAAGAGCACTTGTCCATGAAGTTTAAGGCTTCACAGGATTGTGGATAACTTGTACAGAAATTAAAATAGCACTGTTCAGCCACGGTTTCCATCCTTGCTCTGCTGAAGATTTTGAAGCTCCCAAACAATTCTGATGGTAAAACGTTTGACCACAGCCAACAAAAAACCCTTTCATGACTTCGGTCCATCGCTGTTTATCCATAAAGAGTGCCTAGGTTTCAGTCCCCCATAACTTTTATCTGAGGTGAAACAGCAGCTTGTTTCTGATTGCACAATTAACTAGATGGAGTCTGAAAAAGCTTAGGCTCTGGTTAACTGCAGCCCACACAATTAAATTCAATATGAGTTGCCATTTTTCTTTTGGCATGTTTTTTGTTTCTTCTGAACCCTCAATATAATTTTCTATATTTTTTTGCAATTAATAACATTACGTTTTGCTCTTCTCAAATACATTGGTTTGGGATTTTTAAATTCACTATTTTCTAACCGTAATGATATATGTTGCTCTTTTTTATGAGGAAGGTCTTGCAGCTTGTTCCTAATGATCAAGGGTTGGACTGGAATTTGTCACAGAAATCTATTTACCTCATGCAGATACATTTATTGTTTGGGTTGTCAAAACTTAGTAACGGCTCACTGCAAGAGTTTAGTCCCTCTCTTTTCTATAGCTTAACAATCTCATTTACAAGATATGCTAATTAAACATTATACATAGCATGCAAACACAAAACATTTACACACATAAACCCGCACATAAACAATCTAATTTCCCAGCTATGCCAGTTACACATTATACTAAAAATGTAAAACTAAACATTTACACACATAAATCAGCATGCTAGGTCATTAAATTTGAAGCTGAAACAGTTACTATGAGACCTATGGTACAGGGGCTTCGCTATCAATGATGAAGAGATGCAGTGGCACTGGGGTCCAGGGGCGCTCCTCTCCCCAATTCCTTCCATATTTTAGCACTGAATTGGGGGCATAAGGGCCTATATTCATAGCATGCAGACACAAAGCATACCTGTTCTGCTAATGTTAGGCTGATTATAGGTGCACTTCACTAAGGACTTGATTTGGATGTCGGTCTGTAAACTTCCGACCGCTCGTAGGAGGCTTACCGACCGACATCCTCGGTTTGAACTCCGACTGCCTTTTTTCAAGGACGGCGGTTGGAGTCCAAACCAGTGAATCAATTCGACTGGCTTCCAACGGGCTCAAGGAGCCCATCGACCTGTCTGAAACCACACATAATCCCTTTAGGGTGGCTTTCCTGCCATCGAGATTAGGATGTCGGTTTCCGACATCCTTTCCATGCCAGCCTTTATGACATGGAAAGTCTTACGGAGAGGATGACTTTGGGGTCCCATCCCTTCGCGGCCTTTGGTTGGTGGCCTGGGAGGCACCATAAGTGCCCTTCAGAAAATACCTGCCACATGGTTAAGGGATTTAGACAAACTCCCATTTCACTATCGGAGTTTGTGCAGCCATCGGTTTCCGACCGCCACACAAGCTCCCATAGAGGAATTGGAGTTTGTGACAGCACTATGTGCAGTTGCATCCTAATAAGGGTGCGGAACCACCAACATATGGTCAGTCAGTTCCCACTCCACACAGTGTCCAACATCGTAATGAGGGCCATTGTGTTTTAACTAGATGTTTAGGGCTAATTCTCTGTTAAGGGAAACCTTTTCACATTTTTCCATGTTATTGAAATCTCTTGAATACAAACCTGTATGGCCTGATGAACAATGTTTTCTATGAGTAGATGTGTCTTACTCTTGTCTGTAATGTGGATTACACCTGAATTTCAAGGCCTGTTTCATAAACCCTTTTCTGTGAATATCTGTGTTTCATTCCAAATATGGGAATGGTTTGCCAATTAATTGCCAGGCCTATTGGAACTATTCACAGCAGGATATATTTCCTAATTCATAAAGCTCTTTTCCACGAGTGTGCAAGTGTTAATCCGTACACCTACAACTACCTACTAATAAATAATGCTTTTTGAGTCATGTCTACGACCATCAACTGTGCATCCATTACTCTCATGACAATAACAGAGAATAACAGTCATGTGGGTCTTCAATATGAACATATTCTGCACCTGAACGTGAGCTTGGAAAAGGGGATGGGACAAATATTTGCGAATAGTCTAACAAGTGGCAATAGCTCAGATTAGCATTCCAACCCATCGGTTTTGCATACTGAGTCGCTCTAGACAGAGGACCACCTAATACAAATCAATATTGGCACTGTTCCTCATGGAAACAGTCCATCTCAAACCCTTGATCATCTCACATCTTCATCCTGAAGCTTGTTTTTTTCTCGTTGGTAAATTTGCGATTTACACTCTCCGAATCTCAGTGACTATGCTGCGCACCATCCAAAATTCATACATTAATGAACAGTGTTACAGAGTTAACGCAGAAAACACAGTTTCTTGGAGACCAGGTACATGACTCCATTCGGTAGACAGGCACCCAGAGACGGCACTTATTGGCTTGTAACTGCGAAAAACATTCCAATGTAGAGTTGACTAAGGACTTAATTACGAGTCTGGCAGTCCAAGGACCGCCAGACTCTCGTGGGTGCGGCGGTGGAGGACCAGCCACTGTCACACCAGTGGTCCGACTGCCCCATTACGGGTTGGGTGGAACTGCCCTGGGACAGACAATGCTGCCCGGGAATTGCCGTTCCCTAGAGGTGGTTCAGTGGTCAGAGTCTCCAATATGCTGTCCTGCTAAGCATATTACGAGTTTCCTCTCTGCCGGTGGGGTCATGGACGTTCCTCCAACATAAACTCTGTGGCAGAGGGGAAACAAAGGACCTGGACCCCTTTGACTCCTCCACATGTGGATGCACACCGGTGGGCGTAACATGTGCCCCCCTGTGTGCATTCACACCAGTTCCTGCAAGGCATGGACTTTCAAGCCCATGCTGTGCAGGAACCTTGTTGTGATGTCCCATTGCGATGCCTGTTTTTGAGGCATTGCCATGGGACCACCACTCCGTCCACCCGCCAGACCACTTTCAAGTTGTAATCTGGTCAGCAGACGGCAACAAGCCTCGGACGTGCAGGGGTGTGGCGATGGCGTACCGCCTGCTCCAGCACTGACAAAACTCGCAATCGAACCCTAAGGCAATGTGGGTGTTACTTCATGAGTAAATGGGGAGATTGTATTAGTCTTTTCCACTGCCAATATATTTGCTTCCCTAGAGTATATTGGCAGACATGTATTTTTGTTTTGTTCCTGGGAGAGAAGGCAAATATATGAAACACAAATAATGGGACATGTCACTAAAAGTGTACAAAGTTAAAATATTTAGTGTACCTTGTCAAAGCATGGCAATCCTTTCACACATTCCTAAAATATATAATTTCTAGTTTTGTGGCAGTCCTGTGCCTTCAGACACGTTTCCTAGTGTGTGTATGTTTACTGAAACGTAGTGATTATTAAAGATAGCAAGCATTGTATAAGATTTCCAAACTGAAGCATTCGACAAAATGTAGACCGACACGAATCTGAAAGATTTGGGCTTTTAAATTGTTCAAAACCCCTTCTAATCTATATACGTTGCGTACCTTGGACCGTTTTTGCAAATGACTTTTCCCAAGCGTACATTTTAATTAATTTGATGCAAGTTAAGACTTCATTCATGGTTCGTACACGCCGATCAGTCAACTCAATAGCTTTTCTTCGGAAAACTACAGTAAGCTTCGCCAAGAGCATCTGGAACAAAAAGAAATCAGCAGTTAGTTCCTCGCAGGTTCATGTTCCTATCACATGTAATTGAAACTGAAGGGATCCGTGATGTCGACAGTCGACTTGATGGAATGGGAATGCAAATAGCCCTGATTTGTACCCAGCTAGTGAGCGAAAGCTCAAGCTCGAGTCCCTCCAGAAGGGCATAGAGGCATTACCCCACACAAGAAATCTTGGTAAAACATGCTACCAAACATTATGTTTTAAATCACAGTTTGTGAAGTGTACTGGACATGATAGAGATCTGGATTTTATATGTCGTATTGAAGAAGAGCTTTTGAAAAAGCAACACAAGGGCCGAAATGGAAAGCGCTATTATCAAGCCAGCTTTTAGTAGAACATTTTATATAAAGACGTGTAGCCATGTCCACTATTCCTAGTGTTTCCCTAGTATATAAAGCACAATAGGCAGGTCTGAATCCACAAATGAGAAAGCGCCATCCCTGGGCCATAAACCACAATTCATTAAGCGCCATCCTCTGGTCAGCATCCATAATTCATAAGGCACACTCCCTGGACCAGTATCCATAATTGTTAAAGCACCATTGTCGGGCCATGATCCTCATTTCAAATCACAATGCACAATGTATTAAGCACCATTCCTGGGCCACTGTCCACAGTTCATAAACCACCTTCCCAGGCTCAGTATCCACAATTCCCCAGCATTGTAAGTACCACAGCTGGGCGACCTTCCACGGTGCCCCAGTGTTGGACCTCGACCCTCTCTGCAGAGTCCCCCTAACCTTTTTTGGCCTTCTACCCTCTACTTTTTGCAGAATCCATTTGTTTTGGTCTCAGGACTCTGCACTTTACCACTCATAGCCAGTGCTAAAGTGCTTCCGCTCTCTCCTCTAAACATGATTAAACTGGCTTAGCCCCAATTTGACATATTTAATGTACGTATATGTCCCTTGTAGAGTGGGGAAGCATGGAACCTGTTGCTGTTTGGGGGAGAAGGGAGAGAACTCCCAAGCCCAGAACCCCCAGCCCCGCTGTCACTCACCGCCGCAACCTGAGGCGCATAAATCAGCTGTGCGGATCCCCTGGCACGGAAAGTGTGAAACCTGCTGCTGTTTGTTGCTGCAAAGGGTAGAAGGGAGATGACTCCCAAGCCCAGAATCCCCAGTTGCGCTATCCCTCACCGCCATGCCCGGCGACGCATCAATAAACTGTGCGGTTCCCGAGGCATAGGAAGCCTGAAACCTGCTGCTGCCTTTTGTCGCAAAGGGGGAGAAGGAAGAGGACTCCCAAGCCTAGAATCCCCAGCCCCTCTGCCACTCACCGCCACGCCCGGAGGCGCATAAATAAGCTTTGCGGCTCCTGCGGCGCAAGACGCCTGCAGGCAATGCCGAGTGGGCCCGTCCTGCGCCCATTAGCGACAGGAAGAGGCAGAGCAGGGCAACCCCCTTTGGCTTTGCTGTATTGTAGATCCATCTGCTTGCCTGGTAAGACTCCCTCTCTTTATATTGGGCGTTTGTGGTAACTGCTCTTGACTAAGCCTCCTAGACCGCATTTGAATCTGCAATTCTCTTCACTAAAAATCCAAACCGACGCAATTCCGGAACACCACACCATTGGGTGAGAACTTGAAGTAGCCTTGTATGTATGCATGTATGTATGGGATTTATAAAGTGCTGGAATCAGCCCGGCAGGGGTATCTCCGCACAACCGAAGAGAGGGTACAGGACAATCACAGATCAGTCCCGGAATAATTCAGTTTTCCGGAGTTTCCTGAAACGAATAGGACTGGGGCATTTGCGCAAGGCCTCCGGCAAGGTGTTCCTATATTTCGGAGCAAGGTAAGCAACCGTTTCTCCGCCTGTTCATATTTTCCTTTAGCGGGGGACCACTAGCAGCCCTTTACCTTCAGATCTAAGTAGTGAGTTCGGGCAGTAAACTTTAAACTCATCCGCCAGGTAGCTAGGACTCATACCATAGAGTGCTTTATGGGTGAGGCAGCAAAGCTTGAATTTAATCCTTTGACAGATGGGAAGCCAGTGGAGCTGTTTCAGCAACGGCCCAAGGAGGTACAAGGCGGCTTTTTGAGAGCAAGGCATGCAGCAACATTCTGTACAATCTGTAATCTGCTCGGAAGGGATTCATTAGCAGATGCCAGTAGAGCATTACGATGATCCAGATGACCAACGATCAAAGCCTGAATCAAAGTTCGTCAAACAGAAAGGGCCAGCCACTGGAACACTCTGCGCAGAAGGCTCAGGGTATGGTAGCAGGTCCCTGCGGTAGTCATGATTTGATTCCTCAGAGACAACAATACATCCAGATGGACCCCGAGATTTTTATCCACAGTAGAAGGAGAAGGGGCGGGCCCAAAACAGCAGGCCACCACTTAGGGGACCAGGATACTTGAGCCAAGCCAAACAGCAGGAGTGTAGAGTCCAAGTGTCCCCAGAGGTAGGCAGAGGTTAAAGTTAGAAAGAACCTTACTCTCTAATAGTGGTAGCTTGGCCGAGCAGTAAGACAGTATCAGAGGACAGTGTTAAGCATTTGATGTACCCACTCAGTCATCAAATGAATTCACACACTCAAGAACTGAACTCTAGGCCAATTGTGCTTGTATAAAAATATACTGTTGTTTATTTTTAGAACCAAGCAAGCCTGGTACAGGTAAGCATTAAATACTTTTCAGAAATAAGTTACTGGATATAGAACAGTCTGAAAATGCAATAGAAATTGTACTTTGTTTGATTTACAGGGGAGCAGTGATATGCAAGACTTAGCAAATACAGTACATTGAAATGAATAGGCTTTTTCAGTAAATTGCAGGTAAGTTACTTTTTATGTTACTTTTCTAACTCAGTGCTGGATACCTAGATTCAGCACGGGGACCTTTCCTAGAAACAGGTAAGTAATTACATTTTGGTTATTCGCATGATTTTTAAAGAATATTTTCAGATTTCAAAACTCCACACTAATAAACTTTTTGGAGCAGTACATTGAAATGAATAGGCTTTTACAGTAAATTGCAGGTAAGTTACTTTTCACGTTACTTTTCTAACTCAGTGCTGGATACTTCGATCCAGCACTGGTACATTGCCTGCAAACAGGTGAGTAAACACGTTTTAGTTATTTGTGCGAATTTGAAGGAATATCTTTAGATTTCAAAACTCCACACAGAAACTTTTTAGAGTAAAAGTGTCAATGTTATCCTATAGAGGGAAAACAGGTTAACGGCTCTCAGGTAAGTAATCGGCTGTGGGAGTTAAGGTTCTGGGGTTAGACTTAGGGGTCTCCCAGGGTCAGTGATGCACTGTTGTTGCACCCTCAGCAGCACTAGGTTGGCGGGGTGCAGCGTGTTGAGGCCCAATGTTATCCAATGGGGGCTAGGGGGCCTTCGGTTGGTGGCTGCTGGCAAGCAGGCCACAAGGTTGTGGGAGCAAAGCTCCTAGGGTTTAGCTCAGGGCAAGTTGGGTACCAAAGTAGACCGAAGGTGCACCCTCAGCGGCACTAAGGCGGCCGGGTACAGGGTGCTGTTTTGAGGTCGGGTGCCCTTTTGTTTTCAATGGAGAACCTCCGGGACAAAGAAACACTGCAGGCTCGGGGGCGAGGATCTTCTGGGTGTGACCACCACTTTGAGGGGTAAGTTGGGATGTCGTGGGTTGGTTAGCCACTGTTGGTTTGGGCACACAAGGCCGTGGGGTGTCGGGTGCAGGGGTGCCTTGTGACGTCGGATTTTCTTACCTGCTCTGGTTGCGGTAGGGGGGATACTCTGGATTGAGGCTGCAGGTGTCATCTGGAGGCTTGAGGCAGGTCAAGGGTCACCAGATCTCGGGTCAGGATCCCCGGGGGGACCTCCTCATGGTGTTTTTCCGCTCGGGCTGGGTTCGGCGGGTGCAGAGTGGGCTGGATTTGCAGTCTCTGACTGGCACCAGACGCTACAGTTTAAACACGTCCAGTGTTCACGGAAGAAGTAGGCTGGAAAGTGAAGGCAGGCAGGTCCTCCGGGGTTTGTGAGGTTGCTGGCTGCTGGACATGCCAGGATTTCGCAGGAGTAGATTCGAGGGGAGACAGGCCTGTAGGGCTGGGGCCATGTCAGTGGGCGGTGTCCTCTTGTTAGCTCTGCACGGCTCTTTGTCCTTCTTCTTCTTTTCTTCTTGTAGGTAGGCTGGATCTAAGGAAGGAAGGTTGAGGGTGCCCCCTAAATACTCAATTTAGGGGTGTTACAGGTGGGTAAAGGGCAGGGACCAATGGGTCCCTTCCCTGGGGTGGATACACCCCCTATTCTGCCACTCTCCAGTGGGTGGGGGGCAGGAGCCTGTCCCTGGTTGGCTGAGTCCCCCCATCCTCAAGATGGCGGGGACTGAAGGTTGTGCTTTACCTCGCCTCCCCCACCTGAGGGGTAGGGTTGGCAGAGGCGGGCACACCTCTTTTCCTCACTTGTTTTTCCCGCCGGTACTCTAGCCCAAAGTGGGGGGTAGAACCAGTGGGGACCAGTTGCTGAAAGCAGCAAATGGTCTGGAGAGGCTCACAAAGGAGGCATGCCTTTGAAGCTTCTCCTTCGTGAGCTCTGCCCATCTTGGGGGAGGAGGCTTGGCACCTCGTCCCAGGATGTGCACTGTTTCAGGCCCCCGGGAGCAGCAAGCTCTCGACCCACGGGTCCAGAAACATGTCTGGTGGTGGCAGCCTAAGCAGCCACTCAGTCAGGTTACTATGAGTTGGTCGAGTTTCAGGGGGCCTCTCTAGGATGCCCTCTGTTGTGCATTTTACATTAAATCCCATACTGGCATCAGTGTGGGTTTAATGTGCTGAGAAGTTTGATACCAAACTTCCCAGTCTTCAGTGTAGCCATTATGGTGGTGTGGAGTTCGTAATGTCAAACTCCCAGCACCATATACTCCTAATGGCAGCACTGCACTTACAGTGCCCATGAATGGACTTGGGCACTGTAGGGGTACAGAGCTCATGCACCTGTACCCTCACCACTGGCATAGGGCACCCAGCTAGAGGGGTGACTGATGTATGCCAGGGCAGTGGTTTGTGGGCATGGCACACAGGGATGTGTGCCATGTCGACTCTTCACTTTGTTCTGCACCAAGACACACAGCCTACAAAGGCAGTGTAGGAGTGTCAGGGTACAGGGCCTCTAAGGGTGGCACAATAAGTGCTGCAGCCCTTAGAGGACTTCCTTGGTCACATTGCCCTGGGTACCTGTGGTACCATTTACCAGAGGCTGACCTGAGGCCAGAGATGCCAATTGGGTTAGTTTTGGGGAAAGAACACAGGCCCTGGGAACCTGATTGGCAGGGACCCAGGGCACACCAAGAAAAAGTGCATCAGTAGTCTGGCAAAAAGTGAGGGGGTTACTGCAACAGAAACCCACTTTCCTACAGCAGGGTTTTGGTCTTGGCCGCATTCAGTTGGAGAAAGTGTTCAGTCATCCAGGTTGATATGGCTAGCATGCCCTTTGCAAAACGCTGTTCAACTAACTCTGTGTCCTTATCAAAGGACAGGAGTAGTTGCGTATCATCAGCGTAAGAGAATGGAGTAAAACCGTACTCCCTAATGATCTTGGCCAGGGGGGCCACATAGATATTAAATAAGGTAGGACTCAAACAGGAGCCCTGGTGCACCCCCTTAGTAAGCTTCAAGGTTTGGGAGCGGAAGAGACCCAGATTAATTGTCTGGGTACGCTGATCTAGAAAGCTAATGAGCCAATTAAGTGCCTGTCCCTGCAAACTGGCCTCTCTCAGTCGAAAAATGAATTTCTGATGAGAAACAGTTTTGAAGGCTGCTGCTAGATCCAATAAGACCAGCAGCACTGTCTTGTTATTATCCATTTTAATTTGGCCAGTAACCCCAATGAGGGTTCTCTCTGTGGAGTGATTGGGTCTAAACCCAGACTGGGAAGGATCAAGGATGCCTTGAGATTCCAGGTAACCCATCAGCTGAGTGTTGACATAACCCTCCACCATTTTACTCATAAGCGGCAAAAGTGAAATGGGGCGATAATTGGAAAGCACTTCTGCAGGTAACTGATCTTTCTTCTTGATTGGTAGCACTTGAGCAGCCTTCCAATCAAGTGGAATGGCCCCTTCACATAAAGAAGTGTTAAGAATATCACAAATGGAGGGGGCCAGGAGAGGGGCTAGGAGACTGAATATATGTGCCGGCATCACATCAAGGGGAGATCCAGATTTCGCTACTCTAAGCATGGCTTTCGCCTGAATGACCTGAATAGCACTAAAATGTTTCCGGCCTTCATCAGAACTTCTTAGAGTTGAGGGTCTTGAGTTAGAAAGATCCAGGCAATAAGAATTTTGAGATAATTGATTGTAAATCAGATTTATTTTATCGTCAAAATACTCAGCTATACTGTCACATAATCCCTGAGAGGGGAGGATCTGCTGAGAGCAAGCTGTAGGATTAGTGAATGAATTGAGAATATTATAGAGTTCCTTAGTTGAATTTCCTGCCTGGTTAATAAAACATGATCTTTTCGTGCCTTTTTTAGGTTCTTATGATAAGAGGTGAGGGCAATTTTATAGGTAAGCTTCTCCGTTTCTGAATGGGTTTTGCACCAAATTTTCTGCAGGTGTTTGCATATAGATTTTTCACTGCGTAACACAACAGTATACCAATCTGCACTTTTTATTTTGTGTTAATCTGTTGTCGTATCATAGGAGCAAGAGTATCTATCACAGAAGTGATGGCCTCATTAAAAACGCTAAGCTTCTTAGTACTGTCCATATGTTCATTTAAAAAAGGAGGAACACATTTTTTGCTAAAAGAGTCATACGTGACTTTATGCCATTGGCTTCGGAGACTGTTTTGAGGACACGCGGCAGTTTGATTTCTAATGCAACTATTAATCCGAAATGGAATCAGAGAGTGATCCGACCACATCACTTGGCAAGGGGGATCAGAAAATATGAAGGGTGAATTTGTGAGTATGATGTCCAGGGTATGACCTGCTGAATGTGTAGGGCCAGTATTGCTCCTCACCAATCCCAGGGAGGCCATATTGGCCAAGACATTAGCAGCTTCTGTGTTCACACTATCTTCGCTATGAATATTAAAGTCCCCTAGTAACAAGAAGTGTTTTGAGGTAATAGTGTGAGGGGCAATTTTCTCCATCAATTTTAAATTAAAGTGTTTGAGTGGCCCTGGGGGATGATAAATAAGAGTGCCCTTTAAACTATCCTGTGGGATCAGGTCAATTTTGAACATACAAATTTCCATCGTATTGTCTGAGGCGGAGTCAATGACCACGACTTTCAGCGCACCTTTGTATGTTATGGCGACTCCACCTCCCACTTTCCCTTCTCTTTTGTTAGCGAGGTTGCACTGTTGACATTTTATGGTACATGTACAGATAGAAGTGAAATTGCCTAAACCTCTGGTTAATGTAGCTGATTGGTGCATTGGCAAAGAGTCTGTCTGTTTCTAGGAAATATTGCCAACTCCCTCGGTTACCCTGAATAGCCCTACGTTTCTTACAGTTAAGCATCATGGGTAAGCGGAAGGCTACAGAGGGCCTAGCAAAAGGGAAATCATCCAAACTAGGGAAAAGCACAGCTGAGAATTGTACTACAGAAAAAACTGATGACATGATTGAAGAGGTAGAAACAATGCAGAGCAATAAATGCAAAACAGTTATTAAACACAAAACAAAAATCACTGCATTCTATAGTAAATGCGCATCAGGTTCCCAGATTACCTTAAGACTGGGTCAAACAGAAGCAAGTATTAAGACTGCGCTGCTCGCACCAGGTATCCATCAGTCTCTACCTACACCCCCCACCCAATGCGATAATAATACCATACAGCAAACAAACTCCCATGCCCTAGATGAGTTAATCTGCACTGCCAGAGGCAAGGAGGTCCCATCGCCCATTTTGTGTTCAAATAGGTTTTCCTGTTTAACCTCTGTACCAGCGTCAGACAATGGAATTGCTGATTCTCTTATACAGAATACAAATTCTAATGTGTCTTTACAGCATGGTAATTTGCAAGTAAAAACTGGCTGAATTCCTAGTTTAGCAAATGAGATGGTAAAACAGGTGCACGGAGAACAAATTAACACCAATGCTCAACTAATAACAGAGCTAGTGCAGAGGTTAAATGCTCTAACCAACAAGGTTGCCAGTTTAAAAACATTAATAGGGAACCTAACACAACAAGGTAATACAGACAGGGATGCTGTAGTAGAGGAACCCTGTGGGAAACTCAAGAAGTGCCAGGTTGCCCCCCCACGTAGTTAAAAATACAAAACAGAGGACACAACATTGTAACCATGTAGGCAAATTGGTTGAGGGCTCGTACTTAGATCAGCAAAACCAAGAAGGGAATGGTTGAGAAAAGGGGACGACTAGTAGTATTAAAAGAGCAAGGTTTGAGAAAGGGGATGTGTACAAGAGCAGGATGGTGGTTGGACAAAAGTACACTGAAAATAATAAACCACAGTACAATAACAACCAGGGGGGACACTTACACTCGCCAGTAGGAAGCATAGGGATACAACCGTGGGAGCAGGATCCACACATCATGCAGCTGAAGCAGTATTCAACGTTTAGCGGTTCTGAATGTAGGTGGACCCCCACTAACTACAGAAACAATGATAGCCCTAGATTAGGGGAGTGGAAAGTTTACATGACAACTGTCCCTAAACTTAATCTTTCTTGCTATAGGGAGGACGAAGAGTCACTGAAAAACAAGGTAATACACTGGATAAGACACAAGCGTAATTGCCTATGAGTAATACGTTCGGATCTATTAAAGGTGGAACGCTTGTCTAGTAAACACGTAGCCTATGCTACTATACTCCTTATCATAAAAACTAAGAGTTTATCTCATGGTCTAATCGCACTTGACTTAAGAACACGTTCTCCCTCTAACACTCTGGTGAGATTTGAGCTAAATAGACGCAGTAGTGATGTAGGACAGAGCCTGCTAGAGCCCACAAATTCCAGAAAACCGCCCTATTCTGATCTCTCACAAAACAATCTGGAGGCAGTCGACTGACTGACAATGCAGGACACTGTACCCTCCCGATGCGACATGCCCTTAGTCACCCCTACAGGGAATCTAATCCTAAGTTATCCCCTACAAAATCAACAGGATAATCCTATGGAACATCGGGTGGACACAGTGGCAGATTCTGCAACAAACCGTTCCCTACTCAGGAATGAAGAAGCCCAGCAACTGAAAAATACCTAGTATCATGGAACATAGCGGGACTGAAACAAAAATGAGTAGATCAGGAATTGCAGGTGTATATTAAACAATTCGACTTTTGCCTGTTGCAAGAAACCTGGGCATTGGAAATGTCATACAATTTGGGCTTCAAAACATTTAGTGTTAGTGCCGTACCTTCATCAGGTGTTCTAGCAATATGGGTAAGAATCACCCTAAAGTCCGAAATAACTCAATTGGAATTATCATCAGTAGACACCCTGGGGGTAAAAGTAAAAACACCAAACAAAACAGAAATGTATCTGCCAAATGTCTATAATAGACCAAGACCTGCTAGCACGGAATCCCAAATGATAGACATATTGGACCATTTTTTAAGTTCAATAGATTCCAGGGCAACAATAATTATAGGCAGAGACTTTAATTGTAAATTTGAACCAGTTGTGGGTTTGGAAACCATTCTGGAGGAAGATGATATGGTAAGTGGTGTCCTGCCTTTGTAGGCTGACACTTCCGTACCATGCACAATTGCAGTGGCCCAACTGATTCGGTTAGTTGCCGGACAGGGGCTGAGTGCCTGCTATGGCAGGCTGCCCTCAGATAGATCGAGTGCCTTCACATTCAAGAGAGGTCCTACTAAGAACAGAATTGACCACATCATGGTCAGTGTTAACTCATGGGGTAACCCAATCAACCTAAAAGTAGAGGTTAGAGATGACAGCAATCACTTCCCACTGTGTTTAACAATGGTGGGATCTCTTTTCGAAACCTGGACTCTGGGAAATAATGCAAACACTAGAAATGCAATTCAGCCGATAGTTAGCAATAATTGTAGAGCTCTACAATGGCCTTCTATCGTAGGTAACCGTGAAGTTATGACGAGGATCTATAATACCTTCTCAGATGTTTTAGCCCCCTATATAGATACATCCATGCGAGATATCCCCATTGTGCAGATCCACTGTACCATGGTAGATAAATTGAAACCACTCTTGAGCAAAAACCCTCGAGAACATGTGTCAGCTAGTGCTGACATCTGCCCCCAGCACATTCACTGGTATAACAACGACTGCCTTAAAGCCAAAATTGAACTGCTAGCGGCTGTGAGTTCCAATGACAATGAAGTATTAAGGGATAAAAGGGCAAAGTACACAAAATGTCTAGTGCAAACAAAAAAGGATTTGGATGATCGCATTTGGGCTGACCTTATCTTTGCAGCAAAGTATAAGGATCATGCGGGATTTTGGAGAATATTAGCCAAGGGCAACAAAATCGGAAGTACCAGCCCGGATCTCTTTTTGGATCCAGGCACTTGGGATAGACACTTTTTGTCCCTGTAATCACATGCTACCATCCAATGGACACATGGCCAATGATCGAAGGCAAACTGCCCCCTACAAATCACACAGAGCAGACCAAACATTGCTCCTTATTTTAGTTTGGATGATACAATGGCAGAAATAGATGCTGTCAAACTAGGGAAAGCGTCTGGTCCCAGCAAGAACCCGGCGACCTACTGAGACATGATAAAACAGTATAGGCACCATACGTAAATCTTTTATGTAATGTTGTGGCTGCAGGAGCTCCTATACTAGAGTCTTGGAAAGGAGCTGAAATAATCCCAATATTTCAAAAGGGTACTCAACAAGATTCTGTCAATTACAGGCCGATAAGTCTAATAGATACCTTACAAAAGATATATGCAAAACAGATTCTATCCAAGCTCAATAACTGGATAGAAGAAAATAACATTCTATCACAGTATCACGCTGGGTTCAGAGTGAGAACGAGTACAATAGATTCGGTCTTTGGGCTTCTATTCATAGGCTGGAAATACACAAATTTAATGGGAGGACACCTGTACATAGCATTCATAGATTTGAAGGCCGCCCTCGAAATTGAGGGAGTCCCTGAAGATCTTCTGGCACAGATAGTCATGCTGCATGAAGATATTGGAGAAGTCAGATAGGGCCCCAGGGGCAAACTTTCAGAGGCGGTCCCTATAAAAAGAGGAATAAGGCAGGGAGGTGTTCTGGCACCCGCTCTTTTCTCATTATATGTAAATGATGTTGAACACATTTCCAAAGCTGCAAACTTGAGTCGCCAAAGTTAGGAGGGGTACCAATACCGGCTCTGCTATTCGTCGATGATACAATTTTGTTATCACACACTCCAAAGGATTACAAAATCTACTGAATTCCTTTAGCGAATATTGCGTTTTTTAAAGGCCTTGAAATTAACTCTAACAAAACCAAATACATGGCGATAAAACTGCAGAAAACCTTTAAGAAAAATATCACAGTTCAAAAACAAAAGCTAGAATATGTATCCAATTTTAACTACCTTGGTATCACACCAGACACAAAAATAGCATGGAATCCATATGTACACAAATACAAGGCTACTTTGCTCCAAAATTCAATGCCAATACTGGAAAGGATCAGAAAGGTGTATCCAAGACAGTGTCTCCCGCCTTGGAGGTTTATAAGTACAGGGCACAATATGTAACTCTCTATGGCACAGAGCTCTGGGGCCCACTAGGCATAACATGTTCACAGGGGAGGAAAACAATTTCTTAAGGAAGCTACTACATTTGCCTGTACAGTCACCCATGATTCCTATCATCCAGGACCTCAACGTAAAGCCCATAGACCAACAAGCCACATTGAGACCTCTGTTGTTCTGGGTCTGTTTGTGGACCACAGAAGAACTTTAAAAGTATAAAGAGGGGCTAATCGAGATCATAAGACTCGGTCACCTTACAACACTTCAATGGGTCAGACACGTGCCAACATGGTTTTGCAAACTAGGTCTTATCTACTTTTGGGATGCACCCAGTACATTAACAACACTTTCAAAAAAAGCTTTTGAAAAATACATACGTGCATTTATACAAAACAGCATCCACCATTGTTCTAAAATAAGTAGGCTAACATCCCAGTTTCTACTAGTAAAACCACTCCCCTTTTTTGAACAATCTCTGGATAAAGTTCAACCGCAACTGGCCAAGTCACTGTATATGAAGTTTCACTTCGAGGTCCTACAGGTTAATAGCAATACAGCTAAATGCTATGTAAGAATAGTGATGACAGAGAGGCCTATTGTCTCCTATGTCCACTTAATGCAGTAGAAAATTATTCTTATATATTATTTTTCTGCCCAGCGTACGCCATTCCAAGGAAAAAATGGATCAAACCCATCTGCCGAAATTTGGGAATCAAGTTACATTCAGGAGCACTTAGAATTTTTAAAACGGATACATTACAGAAACCTTGTACGTAAGAAGAAATGCATGACATTTTAGTTATCAGATGTTGGATCAAATTTTCAATGTTTTAATATGGTATATTTGCTTTGTTTGTCCTAAATTGGCAGGGTATGCCCAGACGTGGATCCCTTGCTCACTTTGCCACTGGATTCAAGCTAGCCTGGCTGATGAAGGGTGTTACCCATAAACCAGTCACAGGATGCTTGTTTCCGGTTTAGGGAAGACCAGGCTTGGCAGTTTGAACTGGACTGTTCCCATGGGACACAGTGTCAAGACTGATTTGCATATAGCTGGGTCTGAACTGAGGTGGCAAAGTGAGCTAAAGAATGATGATGGATTCAACCCAGATCTGTGAATGGTGGCGAGTGTCTGAAAAGTGTCAGCGCTCCTGCCATCATCTCCTTGTGTTTGCTTTATATTGCACTAGAATGCACAAGCAGTCTATTGCACTTGCACTTTATACATTTTTGCCTCAAATTAATATTCCGTCTATGACTGAGTATTTTACAACAGCCCTAGAACCAGAATCTATGTCTTATATTTACAACTGATGTATCTGTGATTTATTTTAAGATAAGCTGTGAATACATGATTGTCACTGGAGAGATGTGGGCCCTTTTTAATATCTGATTTTAATTATTGTATTGTATATGTATGAATTGTATAGATTTGCAACGTTTATGGTTTTTCAAACCGAATAAAGATTATTAAATAGAAAATCGAAATAGAATGTTATACCTTACCCTCAGGGCTTGTAAATGAAATGCTACCAGTGGGCTGGCACCACTCATTGTGCCACCCTCTTAAGCAGCACCTTAAAACATGTCCCAGGTCTGCCATTGAAGTCTGAATGCAGTGTTAAACTGCCACGTCGATTTAGCATCCAAACCATCTTGCCAAATCTTAAACTCCCCTTTATTATAGATAAGTCACCGCCTAAGGTAAGCCCTAGGTAGCTCGTAGGCTAGGGTGCTGTTGAGCGTTAAGGGAATGAGCGTTAAGAAAAGGTTTGGGAGGAGGAGCCTAGCGCGCAACCAAGATGGCCGCGTAGGTGCGAGGCTCCCGAGGACCTCCGCGACCTCCTACGATTATCCTGACATTATCCTTCCCTGGATGAGGGGACTAGGTTGGTGAACCCGAGCTGAGGTGGCACCCGTTTCCCGCTTCCGAATCGGACCTCGGACACCGGAGTGAGCACCGACTGCAGTGTGCGGCCTTCCCCTCGCCGGACCCCGGATTTGCGCTGTGGGGTGATCCAGTGACAAAGTGAACAACAGCGGCAGGCAGGGCCTGGCGACTCGCGTGTCCCGCACTTTCGCTTTCGCTTTCGCACCACCTTGTCGTCTTTGCGAGGTTGGGTCGCGGAGCCCTTGGTGTTGGTGTGGTGTGGCCTTGCTGGGAGACCCTGCCTGCCTGCAGGCTGTGATCCACCCCGCTGCCCTGAGGGGGCCCCCCCGGAGCTCGTGTCTGCTTTCCTGCCCTACACGACGTGGCTGGTGCGACTGGGAGACTGGTGGCCATGGCCACGAAACAAGATAGAGACCGGGCAAAGACCAAATCGACCCGGCGCGGCGCCGTCCATCAGGCCAACAGTATGGACCGCTATACCCTCCAGAAGGGATCGCCCGATGGACCGCGCAAGTCCCCTGAGAGCCCTCCTGATGCCCCAGACCTGCCCGCAGATTTGACTCTGCGAGATGTTATGGGCGCCATTGCCGAGATGAAGGTCTCGGTGGGCCAGCGGTTTGATACACTGGCGCAGAAGATTGACTCGGTCCTCGTGGATGTTGGCCTGGTGAGGGCCGATCTTTCCAAAACCAATGACCGAGTAGAGTCTTTGGCCCACACCGCATCGGGCCTAACGACAGATGTGGCGGCCTTGCAAACAGAGGTGCGCCGGCTTAGTCGGGCGACTGCGCTAATGGATCGACGCCTGGAGGACTCCGAGAGTCGGGCACGGAGGAACAACATCCGCATTATCGGGGTGCCCGAGGGACGCGAGGAGGCGGCGGCAGATCTTTTTGTGGAGGACCTGATTGCTACCCATCTCCAGCCACGGGGGCTGAGCAAATTCTTCGCTGTGGAGAGGGCTCACAGGGTTCCCGGGGGAAGGCCGAATGTCGGAGCCCCTCCGAGACCTCTCATCGCCCGGATTTTCAATTTTCGGGATAGAGACGCTATCCTGCAAACCTCCAGACTGCATGGACCGGTCAAGCTTGACAATATGGAGGTTAATTTCTATCCTGATTTCACCTCAGCGGTCCAGAAGCAGAGACTGAGCTTCCTAGGTGTCAAATGCCGGCTTCGGGACCTAAACCTCAAATATGCCATGCTTTTCCCGGCCAAGTTGCGTGTGGAGGTGGATGGTCGCACGCATTTCTTTGATCGTCCCGAGGCGGCCGGGGACTGGCTGGATACTCTGCCCGGGGATCGTGATCGTGGGGGCGGGGGGGGGGGCGGCGGGGGGAGACGGCACGCTGGATCAGGACTGAGGGTCTAATAATGGGCTTCACTCTGGACGAAAATGATGCCACTTTTAATTCTGCGTCAGTTTTTTGTAAGTTCCCCTCCTATGGAGGTTGTGTTGGGTCTCTTGGGGGTTCTCCCTCCTCCTCTAGGGGGTTTAGTTAGTCTAACTACATATGGGGCGACAGGCACACTGCACGTTGGGGGGGCTGTTTGGGCTCATGCAGGGGTGCAGGGAGGGGGGAGTTCTGTTGGGGTGGGTGGGTAGGGATGGGGTGTTGTTCGTTTTTATCACAAGGCAAACGTATTATTGTGTTGGTTTTAAAGTGCTCTCCGGGGTACGAATGATGGCTTTTGTATATGATGGGGGGTAGGGAACTAACTTTGTTATCCTGGAATGTGAATGGCCTGGGGGACAGGATCAAACGGGGTGTGGTCCTGCAGTTTCTGAAGTGAATCTCGCCTGATGTAGTCTTTCTGCAGGAGACACACCTCATTGGTAACTCCTTCTGCGCCATGAATCGGCGTGGCTATCGCCTAGTGGCTCACTCGGGCTTTACGTCCGGCTCACGGGGTGTGGGCATCATGGTGAAGAACTCGCTCCCCTTGGAGATTGATGAGGTGCTCCACGATGATAGGGGACGTTATACGGTCTTGGTGGGAAGACTGGAGGGCAAAGTGGTTGTCTTTGTGTCAGTATACATCCCACCGGGGCTGCAGTCGACCACCTTTGCGGACCTTGGGCGCCTTCTCCTTGGCCTTCCGGGGGGGCTTTTGGTTGTGGGGGGGGATTTCAATGCAGTGGTATCTGGGTCTTTGGATCGTTACCCCCCTAGGGACCTCCCCCGGGCACAGGCGTGGCTACCCGGCCTCTTAGATACATTTGGATTAGTGGACTGCTGGCGTTTAAAACACCCCGCGCAGCTGCAGTATACTTTCCACTCGGGAGCCCATGGTAGTCTCTCACAACTAGACTATGTCCTTGTCCCGGCGGCCTATGTTGGGAGGGTGGGAGAGGTACGCCATTTGCCACGGGGTATTTCGGACCACTCCCCGCTCCTACTGCACTTTGATGTCTTTCCGAGGGGTGAGGGTAGGGTGGTCCCAATCAATCCTTGGTACCTGCGCGACCCCTCCATTCGCGCTGCATTGATTAAATCCCTTCAGCGATATTTTGATGAGAATGTGGGGTCTGTGCCTTCGGCCATACCGCTATGGGAGGCCTTCAAGACAGTACTCCGAGGGGAGGCCCTATCCCTTATTTCCCATGCCCGGAGGCTCGAGCGGGAGGAGGTGACCCGGATGGAGGCTGAAATAGCCGAGTTGGAGGGGAATTTAGAAGGTGGGGTGACGGATGCCGCATTACATGTCCTCCAACTCAAGCAGGCGGCCTACAGGGCCCTCGTCACGGAGGCGGCCAGGGGCCTCAGTAGAGAGCAACAGGGGCGTCTGTATGATGTGGGTGATAAGGCTGGTAAACTTATAGCGTGGTTGGACAAAAAAGAGAGAGCTAATCGTGTGGTCCCGCTGATTGAGAAAACGGATGGTGTGTGTGTGACTGAGCCAGAAGAAATTGTCTCCTGCTTCGCGGATTATTTCCATGGGGTGTATTCCCCGGTGTCTCCCTGCTCGGAAGAGGATTCCCTTGCCCTGCTCAGTGATATCGCGCTGCCCTCCCTTTCCGGGGAGGACAGGGTGTCGTTGGACGCCGCTCCCATCTCCGACGAGATCGCCCTCGCCATACGCTCGGTCGCTTCCGGCAAGGCCATGGGTCCGAATGGTCTCCCTATCGAGTTGTATAAGTTACGACCGGATACGCTGGCACCCCACCTCCGGGCTATGTTCCTGGCGGCACACTCGGTGGGCTCCCTCCCGCCGGACCAGCGTCTGGCTACAATCGTGGTCATCCACAAGGAGGGGAGACCTCGGGACCGGGTTACATCCTATCGGCCCATTTCGCTGCTGAATGCGGAGCCCAAGATTCTCGCTAAGGTACTGGCCAATCGGCTGGTCGGCGTGGTGGGCGATTTGGTTCATCAGGACCAGTCTGGCTTTATTCCTCATCGCAACACAGCCCTTAATCTGCGGCGTTTGCACGGTGTGCTCGCACGTGCCCCGTTTATACGGGAGCCGGCCATTTTGGCGTCCTTAGACGCCACCATGGCGTTTGACACGCTTGAATGGCCATATATCTGGGCGATGCTTGCGAAGTTTGGATTTGGCCCAGGGTTCATCAGTTGGGTCAAATTGCTATATTCGGGCCCATTGGCGCAAGTGGTGGTGAACGGAAGAGTATCGGCTCCGTTTGAGCTGGGCCGGGGCACTCGACAGGGCTGCCCCTTATCGCCGCTCCTCTTTGCACTTGCCTTGGAGCCCCTGGCGGAGTGGCTGCGGTGGGAGCCTTCCATCCGTGGTCTCCGCTGGACCCCCGAATATGAGGACCGCGTATCCCTATACGCTGATGACATCCTCTTGTACCTAGCCTCCCCACGTAAATCACTCATAGTACTAGTTGATGTTCTGCATTCATTCGGTCGTAACTCCGGTCTGGTCATCAACTGGGCTAAATCGTGTGTGTATGTTCTCTCTGGGGAGGCTCCTATCCTCCCGCGGGGCTGTCCGATCCAGGTCGCCCCGCAGGGATTTAGGTACCTGGGTGTCTTCATTACTCTGGACCCGGAGGCTCGGTATGATCGGAACTTGCTTCCCCCCCTCCAGCGTCTGCAAGAGGATGTCGCGCGCTGGCGGCGTTTGCCGCTTTCGCCGCTCGGCCGGGCGGCATTGTTTAAAATGATGTCGTTGCCGCGTTTCCTATACGCGTTGCAGAACACGATGGACCTCGTCCCAGCGCGCTACTTCCGCGAAGTGGAGAGTTTGCAGCGCCGCCTGTTCTGGGACGGGAGGCCACGTATTGCCCTGGCTAAGCTGACGCTCCCCTGGTATGATGGGGGGATTGCCCTCCCGGATATTAAACGGTATTATTGGGCCTCCCAGCTAGGGCCTATATGGGCCAGCCTTAAACCCGGCGTTTGCAATGGATAGGATGCTACTTCCAGGTGGTGACTATAATCGAGCGCTCTACTCTAGCGCGCCCGACACTCGCCTGACGGGCCCCACGCGTGTCATGGTGCGTGTGTGGCGCGCGGCCAATGCTGCAATGGGGTGGAAGGACCGTTTGACCCGGGCATCACCACTATACGCATCTGAGCGGTTGGGCTCTTTGTGGACCTCGAAGGGCTTGGAGAAGTGGGATTTAATAGGCATCAGCAGAGTGGGGGATCTCTGGACGAGGGGAGGATTTAAAACGTTCGAGATGCTGCAGACGGAATTTCAGTTGCAGGGCAGCGAGTACTTTCGGTACTTGCAGGTCCGGCATGCGCTGGGCTCCGTCTTTCCGGACGTTGCCTCCATCCCGGAGTGCTCCCCCCTGGAGGATAGAGTGCTGGATGGACACGTCCCTGACAGCACGATCTCACTGATCTACAAAAAACTGATCAACGATCGCTCAGACTTGCTGACTGCCCTTCGTGGGGCTTGGGTGGCCGATGGGCTGGAGCTGGACGACGAGGACTGGATCTCCGCGGTGGCCTCCCCGAAAGAGGTGGCCATACCGGCTCGCCTTCGTTTCGTCCAGCTCAAGATACTCCACAGGGTCTACATGACGGGGCCAAAGCTCCTGCGTATGGGCTATGCTGAGGACGGTTTGTGTAAGCGTGGGTGTGGTGCGCTGGGGACTTTTCTGCATATCCTTTGGGAGTGCCCGCAAGTGGAGGGGTTCTGGCGAGGTGTGCATGAGGTGCTGCGAGTGGTCACGCATGTGGCGCTGTTGCCCGAAGCGAGGAGATGCCTGTTGAATGTGTGGGAGCCTACCGATTATTCGGTGCCGCAGACGTGGTGGGTGACTCTGGGGTATATGGTTGCCAAGCGTGATATTGCCCAGCTGTGGGGATCCCAGAGCCCCCCGACTGTCTCGGCCTGGAAGGAACATATGGATTGGTGCATGTTTCGGGAAAAGGTGGTGTATGTGGCGAGAGGTAAGCCTGCGACATGGGTGAAAGTGTGGGGCCCCTGGAACGCCTACCGCGGGGGAATCTGTGCTCCACCCCTATTGCCTGATCCGTCGCCGGCCCCGTCCCCTTAGCCAACTCATCCCCCCGGTACCTGGGCATTAGGTGTCCCCAACCCTAGTTCTGATCTCTCCCCCCCCTCTTGAGATTCCTATGGATGGCTAGAATTCCCCCTCTAGGGGAGCACGTGTTGCTATTCCGATTGAGGATTGCCTTGTGGGTTTGTTTGTGTTTGTTGTTCTTTAAATTTAAAATGGAACCGTATAATGGGGTCTGAATAGCGTGGCACGCAACGATGTTATCTCCTGTAAATGCTCGGCCGTAGCACCATGTGTTTTATAAATGTATACCGTATGCTCCTTTTATTGCTAGCGGCCGGCCGGAAGGTTGTAGGCCCATACTTGTATAATTTTTTGAGTCTTGTAATAAACGGTTTCAAAAAAAAAAAAAAAAAAAAAAAGAAAAGGTTTGGGAGGAAACGCTTTTCAATGCACTTTTTGTTCTTGCAGCGAAAATAAAGGGGATTTAGTTGGGGGTTCAGGGATGATAAGTGGTTGCTGTTTTTAGTTGTTGTGATTTAGCAGATGTATTAAATGTATTTCAGTGTTTGTTCATGCAGTTCTTTCTGATTTACTTTCAGTACCCCTGACGAAGAACTTGAACAGTTCGAAATGCATTGGGTTGTTTTGACAATGCCGGCTTAATGGAATGTTGTAAGCACGTGTCTTTGTTTAAGCTTGTTTGGCAGCAAAAGACATTTGAAAATGCAATATAAAATAAAACATTCTAAGTCATCATCGCTGTCTCCAGAGTGAGTAAAAGAAGGATGGATGAATCACTGATTAATGTTGTGGATTACTACAGATTATTTTGGACTACTTGGTAAAAAGTGGTGAACTTGGTTTACTTCAAGAGGGGAGCACCCTCATTATAGCAGTGCAGCAGCAGGGGGCGCAAAGGTCACCCGTTCTGGCAATATCTTTGATATGCTGTGAGGGACGATCACAGCGCTGTGATGCACGCATTTATTTGGCAATTTAAGCATAAAATTAATCCAAAAGAAGAAAAGGTGTGCACTCGCTGTTCCACATTTATTTACTTTTAGAAAGTAGACATTTTCCTGCACTTAGTCCATTGACCCTGCAGCCTGTTTTGAGTCACCTGGCTGAGTGTAGCTGAGAGTAAGACTTTGTGAATTCTTCTTCCAGTCACACAATCGAGGGATTAGGTGTGCCTCAATGGGCCATCTGCAGGCAGGATGGACTAGGTGGAGCAGAGCACCGCCCCTCCTATACCTGAAGAGCCTGTACTCTGCCTTCTCACAAAGGACCTAATGACGCTGCATTGTCCCTGCAGGCAGCTTGGATCCAGGGGAGTCAGAAAGTACCATGCACTTCAAAGAACCTTGTCAGAAGCTTCTCCCACCTTCCAGAAGAGGGTCACCACAGTATAAAATTAGGGCATTCAGGCCCACTCTTCAGTTCACCGCTCAACCTGTGGACGGACTCTCAGAGGACTGCCTGCTGAGGTGACCTGCTGTGCACTCTGCCAGACTGCTGTTGTCCCTGGAAGCAATGCTTGGATGCCTGGAGCCTGCCTTGAACCCTCAGAGGCAAGTCCTGCATCTTCAGTTTGTAGGGTTTGAAAATTCCCATTCCTGCAATGCACATGTTTCATGCTGTATTAGGTTAGCAGTGCGTGGTTAAATAGATGCCATTTGCATTCACGTTATACAACCTGCTGAGTTATCCATTTTGCATTTCGCAATTCCTATTAGTCTGCCTAGACTGGGCCCGAGTTCGGCCTCATTTTTCATGTTGCTTGCCTCAGCAGAACACTGCATTTCGTTTTTATTTTTCTCTTCTGTTCAAGGCTGTTTTCTAACTTGCTAGTCAATAGGCCATTTGCTCTGGCAATGCTTATCTGAATGTTTAGTTTCTACTCCCATGTTAAGAGATGCTGAGACCCAGCACTGTGGCCTTGAGGCCTCGGTAACATGTACCCAACTGGTTGGTGTTAGCTCATCCTACAGTGCCTCTTTGTTCATGTCCGGCTCAGGCCGGTAGTTTTCCATTAGGGACGTGGTTGAGGGCTTCACAAGAGGAATAATTATCCACTGTAGACTGTTGGGGGTCAGTCCCTCAGCAGACATCTTAGGGTGCAGGTCTGATCGCACTCCTCTGCAGATTATTGGCAATAAACATTAAGTTGTATTCTCTACTGTCTGACCGACTCTTCATTTTTGGGAAGGCATAGCAGGTGGTTGTAAGGTGCCCGCGTGGCCCCTAAAGGCCACGCCCTTCAAGTTGCACCCAGAACTACCAAAATTGACTCCAAATGCTGGTTTTCTGACCTCCTGTTCAGAGCCAGAGGGACACAAAAAGGTCCTACCATCTTGAACCCACAACAGGACCCATCCTGAGTGAGTCCTGAAAACCAAGGGGAGCCCTACCAGTCCTGGTTCCACGGTTGTGGTGCTAAAGGTGCTCAGGTGGCCAAAAAACAAAACTGAGGACACACATATTTTGTCCCAAAAGTGCTCTGGGAACAAGGAGGAGACCAGAACCAACATGCTTACCTATCCACCCGAAGTGCATTGCCAGTTGAATTCTTCGCCGCAACAGCAAATCTTTTTAGGCGGGCCTTTGCCAAAGGGGTATACAACCTCATGGAACTGTCTTCAGCTCTAATCCCACTGGAGATTCCAATTCACCTACTTAGTGCAAACTTAGGAATCTTCACCGCGGCTTCAACTCAAGGCCTTCCAATGACAACACTCCCTCCTAGGACACCTCCTGTAACCTTGCCCCACTTAACTTTACTTTCTCCGAATTTCTTCCTAGGCTGGAGGTAAACAATGTAAAGGTTAAATCTACTTCTTGTACCTGAACCGCCCTCCATTGTAGTCAGCCATATTTTTAGACTTTGACCCGATCTCACATGACTTGATGTCCAGGAAGATTTTCTGAACTTTTAAGAGATTCACCAAAAACATAAAAAAAATCAACGGGTTGGATTGTTTTCATTTTGGTGTCAAATAATGTACTATAGTTTTTTTAATTGGTTTGGGACTTTTCTTGTGTTAAGTTTTCACGTTATTATTGTTTGTGTGCTACATAAATACTTGACACATTGCTGCTAAGTTAAGCCTGACTGCTTTTTTGGCAAGCTACTTTGGATTAAGCACAGGTTAATTTGTTGTTTTTTGTGGTTCACTCTGCAAGGGATTTTGGCTGTTGCTTGATCAGGGTTCACACTCCAGTCAACCAAAAAATCAGTTGCTTACACCCAGTGATTAAAGTGTAGTAGCTGGGACGGTTTTGCTCCAGTATGAAAAACATCATAACCAGTCCATTTTCCAGTGTTCCTAAAGCACCATCCCACAGTGTCTTAGAATGGAGGCAGTATCCTTGGACAGTATCTGTTGAATCAATATGGAAAAAGCACAATCCTCAGGCTAATTTCCAATCCTAATTTATGCAAACCACTACTTGGAGGACAGTATCAGACAGTCACACAATATAAAGCACTATCCTGATGCCCGTATCTGTAATGTCACAGTATTGCTGAAGTGTAATTTTGGTTTCCATGTGAGAAACCTAGGATGTGCATCATATTCACCTGTAGTTGGACACTCACATATTATCTGTGACAAATTTGACTAAATATGGGGTGACATTTATTTAAAACATCCCATGTAGAGATAAATGTGATTAAACTTTGTGCACAAACATGACTAATGGGAAATATTGTAAGGGATGTGTTAGAGTTTGTGAGAAATAAAGGGCTAACAAGAAGTTGTTATGCTAAGTAGTTAGTGTATGTAGGTAGATTGAAGTCTAACCATTTGAATGTGAAATTTGAATTTATGATTAATAACATTGTGAAAATTATATTATGGTGAAATATTTAACTTTATTAACTAACAGAGAAATGTGCATGTTTGTAACCCAGTGCATTTGTTAATTTGGCTATTAATTAAGGTCTAATGTGCATTCATCCAACTATGGGGCCGATTCCGATCCTGGAAAAACCATGTACGAATCGTCGGACGGAGCGCTTTCTCCGTCCGACTCGTACCCGGGAAAACCACCTTACAAACCCGCAAGTACGTCGTACAGAAACACCATTTCCGTACGAATCGTAAAAAACACCGACCGGCTAAAATATACCCACAATTCCGATCCGGGACACCGCGTACGCGACATTCGCACGGAGTCTGGCAGCATTTTACGGACCAGCAAGTACGATTCGTACCCACAGCACTTCGGACGGCAATATTTTTACGGGACCCAAAAAGTGCCGGAAAAGCTAAGTACGCCACGATGCACGGCGAAAAGGGGGCCCGGTACGCACCATACCCCCATCCCTACACGTCCGCACCGTACCCCCACCCCCGTATGCATGGTGCGTACCCCCACCCCCCCGTAGGTATGGAGCGTACCCCCACCCCGTATGTACGGAGCGTACCCCCACCCCGTAGGTACGGAGCATACCCCCACCCCGTAGGTACGGAGCATACCCCCACCCCCCGTATGTACGGTGCGTACCCCCAGCGCGTAGGTACGGAGCGTACCCCCACCCCGTAGGTACGGAGCATACCCCCACCCCCCGTATGTACGGTGCGTACCCCCAGCGCGTAGCGCTGGGGTTACGCACCGTACATACGGGGGGTGGGGGTACGCACCATACATATGGGGGTGGGGGTACGCTCCGTACCTACGGGGTGTGGTGGGGGTACGCTCCGTACCTACGGGGTGGGGGTACGCTCCGTGCCTACGGAGGTGGGGTGGGGGTACGGCACGTACATGGGGGGGCTGGGGGTATGGCGCGTACTTGGGGGGGTGGGCTGGGGGGGTGTTCGGCACGTGTGCGGGCACATGTTTGGACGTCTCCATGGTTGCTATGGGAGTTCGCTCCATATGGTGTTTTTTCCATAGGGTTGTGCATTCGGACGGACGGGACGGATTGTGCTTGCGCGTTCGGACTTCAGTTTCCCGATTCGTACGTAAAACTGTCCGGGGACGTGTCGGACACTTTTTCCGACCCGAGGACGTGTCGGGGAATTTTCCCAATGCGATTTGTATGGATTGTTTAACATACGAATCGTACTTGCCAGTTTGTACGGGACTTGTACGATTCGTACGTAAAAAAATCCGGATACGATTCGTACAGGGAATATTTTTAACGGATCGGAATCGGCACCTATATGTGTGATTCATTCTAGCCTAATTTTATATTTCAGTGCAAGTATACAATGCAATTAACATTTGATTTGTGCTTAAAATTCTGTTTGGAATGTTTTTGCTGTATTTAGTCTCCACTGCAGGTGTGGATAAGGGAGTATTAGCTAGCATATAAGAGTTATTGCATTATTGCATATAAAATACAGGCAAATTACAACAGAAAAAAATCTTGAACATTTAAACACTGTAAAACAAACTTATGTTATTTCTCTGGTTTTGTACGAGTGAAATGTCAGCCTAACTATAACGTCCCTAAAACCTGTAGTTTTTTCAGTGAATATCTAAGGTTTTTAAAATGTTAATTCCTAACTATAACATCCCTGAAACCTGTAGTTTAGTTCAGTGAATTTCTAAGGTTTTTTTAAATGCTAATTCCTAACTATAATGTCCCTGAAACTTCTGTTTTTTTCAGTGAATTTCTAAGGTTTTTTAAATACTAATTTCTAACTATAACGACCCTGAAACCTGTGGTTTTTTTCTGTGAATTTCTAAGGGTTTTTTCATAGGTAGGACATGTGCAGAAAGAGGAAGAAAGGTGCAGAATGAAGCAAGAGAAGTGCAGAAAGAGGCAAGAGAGGTGCAGAAGAAAGAAGCAAGTGAGTTGCACAAAGAGACAAGATGTGCAGAAAGAGGCAAGAGAGGTGCAGAAACAGGCAAAAGAAGTGCAGAAAGAGGAAAGAGAAGTGCAGAAGAAGCAACAGAGGTGCAGAAAGAGGCAAGAAAAGTGCAGAAAGAAACAACAGATGTGCAGAAAGAAGCAACAGAGGTGCAGAAGAAATAAGTAAGAGAGGTGCAGAAAGCGGAAGAGATGTGCAGAAAGAGGCAAGAGAAGTGCAGAAAGAGGAAGAAAGGTGCAGAAAGAAGCAAGAGAAATGCAGAAAGAGACAAGAGAGGCTAAAAAAGAAGCAAGGGTGGTTTGTGCACCTTTAGTACCAATTTAACACCCACATTTAGCAAGGTGATCATTTAGCTTTGCAAAGGGCCTTTCCCCACTCTGTAACACTTGTTGTTGCAATTTTGGTAACATGTAAGCCATTTGAGCTAGAAACAAGTTTTTTTTATTCAAATCTGCAGATTATGCGGCAGATGATTGATTATGTGGCAAATGGGGAAAATGTATAACTATGCGAAAATTGGTGCAGCCGACCAGTCGCATAATTCCAGTGGTCTTACTCATACGTCTGACTAGGTCCAAAAGTGCTCCTCATTTGTTCCTTCTTTTTTTGTGTCTGAATGAGTTTATAATTTAGCTTCTAATAAATGAAAAACACTAAACCTGAGGTTACCACTCCACAACACAGACTACCATACCACATAATTACGGATGTATGTCGTTACAACGCACACTTTTACAACGCATGCACTTACAACGCATTTTTTACAACACAAAATCCACTACAACGCATTCCATTACAACGCATGACACTACAACGCATTTTTAAAAACTACCTTTACAACGCCTTCCATTACATCGCATACTACCTTTACAACGCATACCATTACAACGCATAATATTAAATTGCATTTAAGGTAAGTATTAGATAGTATAGGGTTAAAAATTACTATTCTGACTCCAGAGGGTGCAACAGTAGGGTAATTGTTGGATAGCATAGGGGTAAAAATTACTATTCTAACTCCAGGGGGTGCAACAGTAGGGAAATTGTTGGATAGTATAGGGTTAAAAATTACTATTCTAACTCCAGGGGGTGCAACAGTAGGGTAAGTGTTGGATAGTATAGGGGTAAAAATTACTATTCTAACTCCAGGGGGTGCAACAGTAGGATAAGTGTTGGATAGTATAGGGGTAAAAATTACTATTCTATCTCCAGGGGGTGCAACAGTAGGGTAAGTGTTGGATAGTATAGGGGTAAAAATTACTATTCTAACTCCAGGGGGTGCAACAGTAGGGTAAGTGTTGGATAGTATAGGGGTAAAAATTACTATTCTAACTCCAGGGGGTGCAACAGTAGGGTAAGTGTTGGATAGTATAGGGGTAAAAATTACTATTCTAACTCCAGGGGGTGCAACAGTAGGTTAAGTGTTGGATAGTATAGGGGTAAAAATTACTATTCTAACTCCAGGGGGTGCAACAGTAGGGTAAGTGTTGGATAGTATAGGGGTAAAAATTACTATTCTAACTCCAGGGGGTGCAACAGTAGGGTAAGTGTTGGATAGTATAGGGGTAAAAATTACTATTCTAACTCCAGGGGGTGCAACAGTAGGGTAAGTGTTGGATAGTATTGGGGTAAAAATGACTATTCTAACTCCAGGGGGTGCAACAGTAGGGAAAGTGTTGGATAGTATAGGGGTAAAAATTACTATTCTAACTCCAGGGGGTGCAACAGTAGGGTAAGTGTTGGATAGTATAGGGGTAAAAATTACTATTCTAACTCCAGGGGGTGCAACAGTAGGGTAAGTGTTGGATAGTATAGGGGTAAAAATTACTATTCTAACTCCAGGGGGTGCAACAGTAGGGTAAGTGTTGGATAGTGTAGTGTAATATTATGCGTTGTAATGGTATGCGTTGTAAAGGTAGTATGCGATGTAATGGAATGCGTTGTAAAGGTCGTTTTTAAAAATGCGTTGTAGTGTCATGCATTGTAATGGAATTCGTTGTAGTGGATTTTGCGTTGTAAAAAATGCGTTGTAAGTGTAGTGCGTTGTAAAAGTTGCGTTGTAAAGGTTGTTCCCCCATAATTACTCTCCAGAACACATCATCCCACTCTACATAATTCCTACGCACTAAATACCACATATTTTCTATCCACATAATTTCATTGCACAACATACCACATAATTCCACTACATACCATGTACATCCACTCCACTCCAAAAAACATTAGTAAAAAACGTTTACATTTACAACGCCAATAGCTCTAACTCTCGTAAATGTGAGACCTATTGCATTGGAAATGCTGCTTTAACTCATAGTCCTGTTTGCAGAGTGGTGGCACCAGGAGGGCTTTTTGGCCCCCAAGTCCATCAGGAGTAAAGTGGACTTCATCCCTCAACCTATAGTGTGCAAGAGGCGTGTTTGCAGAGTGGTGGGCAAAGGGGGCGTAGCCTCTGAAGACCTTTTCACAATCCCACTGTGTGGGACTTACAGTAGGTATCAGATGGGTTAGTTGACCACCAAGGAAATTCTTGGGGGCCAACTACCCCTCCTATTACCTCCAGTAAGTCTCACACATCAGGATTCCTATTAACCCTGGGCATAGTACTCCGCTTCGCCCACGGAGTGTAAGTAGCGCTGCCTGCTTCGCAGTTTTCGAAGTAGGTGTAGCAGGCAGCGCTACGCACACGCCAGGGCGAAGCAGAGCTGCCTGCCGCCCGCCACCCGACTCCCGCCCTCCCTCCTTTTAAAATAATGTAAAGTATGATAAAAAAATTAAATATAATGACTTACCTGCAGCGCGGCGTCCCGGGGCTCCCTCTTCCTCATTGCCGATAACTTCTTTTCACAAATGCGCATGCGCGGACGCCCGTGCATGCGCATTTCTCACAAGAAATGCGCATGCGCGGGCGTCCGTGCATGCGCATTTGTGAAAAGAAGTTGTCAACGAGGAAGAGGGAGCCCCGGAGACGCCGTGCTGCAGGTAAGTCATTATATTGAATTTTTTTATCATACTTTACATTATTTTAAAAGGAGGGCAGGCGGCGCGTAGTGGGGCTACGCGGAGCGCGCGAGTGTGCCTAGATTTGGGCACACTACGCGCTGCTCCATGTAGCCCCACTACGCCCACTACGCCCAGGCCTGATTCCTATGTTCTGATAGCAGGCCATGCCCCGTTTGCACACTACTCTGCAACTGCGCTTCCTGGCACGCTCTTGGTTGGGGAATAATGTCCCCTTCGCTGCTGGGTGTCCTTAGGGGCCAACTAGCCTACTTACCTACAGTAAGCCCTACAGAGTGGTCACATGCCACACACCCTTTCTCCAACACTCTGCAAATGCACCTCCTGGGGTGCTCTGGGTAGGGGGATGAAGTCCCTTTGCATCTTTAGGGTCCCTGGGGGCCAACTAGCCCTCCTATTACCTCCAGTAAGCACCACACAGCTTGACTGCTGAGAGGCAATCAGAGGCCACACACTCTTTTTACACAACACTGCAAACGTGCCTCTGCTAGGGGGATGAAGTCCACTTTAGTCCTGATGTCCTCAGGACAAAAAGGGCCCTCATCGTCCCAACAGCAGTGTGCCAAGAGGCGCTTTTGCAGAGTGTTGTAAAAAGGACTGCGGCCTCAGGCCTCCTCTCAGGAATACCACTGTGTGGGGCTTACTGGAGGTAACTGGTGGTCTAGTGGGCCCCTAATAACCCTCACAGGTGAAGGGGACTTCATCCCCAACCCAGAGCTCGCCAGGAGGCACGTTTACAAAGTCGTGAAGGGAGGGACCTCCGGTGAGTTGCCGGTATCTTTTTATTTTTTTAAGAAGGGAGCTCTGTGGCCCCCCTTCCATTTACACTTTTGGGCCCCGGGGACCTCATCCCGCAGGGCCTGAGTCATTTAAAAAAAATGAAAGGGGTGGCATGTGGCCCCCCACCAGAGGACGATTTATGGCCCTGGGGACCCATTCCCTGGGGCTAGGCCTTTATTTAATTTCTTTTAAAGGGAGGCCAATTTGGCCCCCTGGGGCATGGCCACAATGTTGGGGACCATGGGGTAAGCCTCAATGGCCCAGCGGTCCCTGCCGGCTCCCCACCTCATGCGGGAGCCAGCATTGCTTTGGGCAACGGGAGCTGCTGTCCAAAAGCAATTCTGCTTCACTTTATAGAAGTGAGAGCAGTTTTCCTGTTGAAGTTTGCTATGGCATGGTTGGAGCAGTGCTCTGCCATGCTATAGCAAACTGCAAGGTCCCGTGGGTGGGCACTCTAGGACATTGCTGGAGGCGGGCCTTGGGGGTGGCGGTCCTCAGGGCCATGGAAGACTCCCCTCCCATCTTGTGAGTAGCCCCAGGGAGGTGGTAGTCC
This sequence comes from Triturus cristatus, assembly GCF_964204655.1. NCBI lineage: Eukaryota > Metazoa > Chordata > Amphibia > Caudata > Salamandridae > Triturus > Triturus cristatus. The sequence continues at coordinate 574,009,470 of NC_140595.1, read as the reverse complement.
CCAGGCCCAGGGGTTTGCAACAGACCCTGCATTTAAATAATGTATGCTCGAGTGAGGTGCTGGTCCCCGGGGCAGTGGTGACCCGCACTTAAAGAGTAAAGGCCCAGGGATATGGCAGTACCTCGGAAAGTGGCGGGCCCCAGGGCTGCAGGGGGCCGCGTGCCCCCCGTATTTATTGAATATCACCCCAGGAAGGTGGCGGTCCCCAAGGCAGCAGGGACCCCCGCGGGCCCACACATCAAAATATGCTATTGCCCCAGGACCTGGCCCACCCGGGGTCTTAAAGAAAACAAAGCGCGGGAGCCCATGCTTCATTTTTCTTCTGCCTGAGTTGCGCACCCAGCCTGAAACCCGACATTTTTTTTTTAAAAGATGCTTTTTTGGGCAGGCCTAGGGGGTCGGGGTGTTTCTACCCTGCACCACTTTTCTTGTTTTAAATCCTTTTTTTATCTTTTTTCTTGTAATTTGGTTCAACCGAGTCACAAAATGGCTGACAACACTTCGGGAGGGTTCACGGATTCTCCACGCCTATATTTGTATATTTAAGAAATCTTTAAATTTCTCAGGAACAGCAAAACGGATTTGCACCATTTAACAAAAAGGGCGATTTCTGAACCAAGAACTACCTTTTTGCCAAATTTGGTGTAATTCCGTTCAGCAGTTCGGGGTGTACCCCTGTCTAAACATAAGGAAAACACATTTTGGGACACCCCTTTTTTCTCGGTCCCCGCTTAAGGAATCACCCCGAAACTTTCAACACCATAGCTAAAGTGAGCAGGCCATTAGTTTTGAAAATTTCGCAAAGATTCCTCAAACGGCGCAAATGATATTGGCAAATCAGAAAAAATGCTTTTCCAATGGAAGCTAGGTCCTAACTATAACTACCTACTGGCAAGCACCAGTAGGTTATATATATATTCTACACTTTAAAAAAAAAAACACATTCTAATGAAATTTTAAAAAAAAGTAAACAACATCAAATTAAATAACCAAAAATATCATAATATAAATATAACAATAAATTATAAAATATAAAATGTAATACATATACTATTCCCACTACAATTTATACAAAACTACATAAACTATTATATTAAATATTTAAAAAATCTACTACTCCCATTTCACGCAACACAAAAATAATAAAACTGGGTATAATTTACAAATCTCCTTCCAGTAAATGCAACAATAGGGAAAGGGTTAGTTTGCGGATAAGTAATATTTACTATTCCCACTCCAGCCAGTACAACAGTAGGGAAAGTGTTGGATAGCGGAGCGGTAAAACTTACTATTCTCACTTCAGTCGGTACAAGAGTAGGGAAAGTGTTGGATTGGGGGGGCGTAAAATTGACTATTCCCACTCTAATGAATGAAAAATCAGGGAAAGTGTTGGATTGCAGAGGGGTAAAATGCACTATTCCCACTCCAGTCAATACAACAGTAGGAAAAGTGTTGGATAGCAGAGGGGTAAAATTTACTATTCCCACACAATATGTGCAACAGTAGGGAAAGTGTTTGATTGCGGTAAAATGTTCGAATCCCCCACCAGTCAGTGCAACTTTAAAAAACAAGCAAAATATCTTGAACAAAATAAAATTATTTAAAAAGCAAAGTAAATAAAGAAAAATATATAAACATGTAGAAGAAAATACAACTATATTTACATTTAAAAAAATGTGAAAATAAAAACATATTACATATTACAATGTTAAATACATATCACAAATCACTACAAATATTATTACAAATAAAATACCAAAGTAAATTTTCATACAAATAAATGTTTTTATTTAGTAATTATTTATTAACAAAAAATATTTATTACATAAATTTAATTTTGTTACTTCCCAACCTATAACATTCCCTGTGTGTTGGTGCCTTTGTTACTTAGTGCCTCATTAAGTGATTGTCTCCACACAGTTGTTAAACTCTTCTCATTAAACATTAGCTCTGCTGCCTCCTCTCGTTCTGAGAGCATGTTGGCGGTCATAATGGCGATTTTTTAATCAAACGCTATCCCTCAGCTGTTTTAAAAATTCTGATGTGCTTTTGTTGACGGTATTACTAAGCCCACACCCGTACTGTTAGCCTCACTTGTTGTCTTTGTGATGTCTGTGGGAGCCCGTCAGCGCACTGTGTCACCTCCGAGATGCTCATGCACTCTTTTAACCGGATACGGGGGATTTGCAGCCACTCCTCCTTTTCGCTGCTACACCCACTGCAGCGAAACAGTCTCGGCTATTTGCTGCTGACCCAGTCGTGGTTGGTCTGCTTACGGGAACAGCCTTATCATCTATTTTGCTCCTACGTTCACTCCTGGTGATTATATAAATGGGAAGGTGGAGAACATATATATAGGGTGCATTTGCAGAGTATTGCTGGGAGGGGGCGGGGCCTCCGGCATGATCACGTCTATTTGTTTGGTTTTTTTGTGTGGCCCCCCTTCTTTTCCCTCTTTTTGGGTCCTGGGGACCCCAGCCCCAGGGGCCTGACCCTTTTTTTAAAAAAAAGAAAAAATGAATGGGAAGGGGGCTGCGTGGGCCCCCCTCCCGTGGCCAATTTCGGCCCCGGGGACCCCATCCCCCAGTGCATGGCCACATTTTTTTTGTTTTTTTATGGAGGGGGCTGCATGGCCCTCCTCCTGATGCCTCTATTTGCCCCGGGGACTCCATCCCCCAGTGCTGGCCTTTATTTATTTATTTTATTTTTTATTTTTGGGAGGGGGGCCACGTGGCCCCCATCCCGGGCCACTTCTAGCCCCGGGGCAGGCCCAATCCGTTGGGGACCGTGGGGGGAGCCCCAATGCCCCCACTGTCCCACCAGCTCCCCTCGTCCTGCAGGAGCCGGCATTGCTTTTCCACATGGGGAGCTGCTGACATGCAGTGTCCCTTGTGGAAAAGCAATCTTCTTTGATTCATTGACGCGAGAGCAGGTTTCCCTGCTCTCGCTTCAATGAAGCAAAGCAGTTTGCAATGACAAGGCGGGAGCCGCACGGCTCCCGCCTTGTCATTGCAAACAGCAGTGTCCCAGGGGTGGGCACCCTGGGACACTGCAGGAGCCGGCCCTAGGGGGTGGTGGTCCCCAGGGCCATCAAGTGCTCCTGGAGGGGGGCCCGAGGCCCCCCTCCCAACATTGGCAAAGCCCCGGGAGGTGGTGGTCCCCGGGGCTCGGGGTCCATAACGGACCCCTGAATTTACATAGTTAGTGCCCCGGGGAGGTGGCATGTGGGGGGGCTCGAGCCCCTCACAGGTTCTAAAAAAAAAAAAAGCCCCAGGGGTGGCGGTCCCCGAGGCTTGGGAGGGCCTTGGAGGCCCCCCACCTATTTTAAAAACAAGCCCCGGAGGCAATCACAAAATAGCGTGCCCCTGGGACTTGGCCCACCCGGGGGCTAATTAATAACAAGCCGCGCTTAACTTTTTTTATTTTCGCGACAGGATCCGCGAATCCTCCATGACTTTTGCCGATTTAAAAAAAAAAATCTTTTTTGGGCCCTGGGGTCCTTGTGGGACCCCCTAAGCAGGACCAGGGGCTCAGGGTGTTTCTACCCTGCCCCCTTTTCATGTTTTACGCATTTGTTTTTCTGTTTTCTTGTGACTCGGTTCTACCGAGTCACAAGATGGCTGCCAACACTTCCTGGTTTGGAGTGTTGACAGCCAATTAGAATGAAGCTCGTGGTCAGGAGGGTCCGCGAATCCACCGTGCCTTTATTTATCGAAACTTTTATTTTTTGATTTTCCCAGCAACTACTGAACGGATTTTCACCATTTAAAAAAAGGGCGCTTTCTGAACCAAGCACAAGGTTTCTGCCTAGTTTGGTGTAATTACGTTCTGCAGTTCGAGCAGTAGCCGTGTCTAAAGTTTCCTATGGAAAATTCATTTTCCAACCTCTTTTTTAAAAATTATTTCTCAGGAACTACTGAACGGATTTACACCATTTAACTGAACCAAGGGCCACCTTTTTGCCAAATTTGGTGTAATTCCATTTAGCAGTTCGGGCTGTAGCCATGTCTAGAGTTTCCTATGGAAAATAACATGGAGAAAATACGTTTTGGGAACCCCCTTTTTTCTTGGCCCCCGCTTAGCGAATTACCCCGACACTTTCAGAATAGGAACTGACTGGAGCGGGCCACAAGTTTTGAAAATTTCACGAAGATTCGTCAACCGGTACCAAAGTTATTGGGAAAAGAAAAAATGCTTTTCCTATGGAAACTAGGTCCTAACTATAACTATCTACTGGCGACCGCCAGTTAGGCCTGGGCTAAAAATCCGTTCCGCTCGCGGAAATTGCGATAATTTGACATTTTCGCGTTCTGCGGAGAGCGCAAAAATGTCAAAATTTCCGCAATCCGCATTTTACCGGAAATTTTTTGTTTGCACGCGCTGTAAAATAATACATTCTTGCGTGCGCGCGATCGCCTTACCTGAATCCCCGCGTTCGCCGACAAGTTTTCCCGATCCGGTCGCGTTCTCCATGAGATGTTGGATTGTTGGTAGCCATTTGCGCTGTCTCGCGACAGTTCGCGCCCGCAGTAATGTCATTCATCGTGCGATCATGTCTTTCTTCTCGCGATCATGCACCGCAAGACAAGTGAAAACAAGATGGCAACGCCCGCGAGCAACCGCATGGGTAAGTTGGCGAGCCGCAACCACGCAGAAAATACCGCGAACGGGTTGGAAAAAAACTTCTGCATCTTCGCGATATTTCCGCGTGTTTACGGATATTTTTAACATTTTCGCGATAATTTGCGAAAGTGAATTTCGCAAATTCCACCCACCCCTACTGCCAGTAGATAATATTAATGTGTATATATATATATATATTACCTACTGGCGGTCGCCAGTAGGTAGTTATAGTTAGGACCCTGTTTCCATAGGAAATCCGCAACATTCTATTTGGAATAACTTTGGCGCCGGTCGACGAATCCTCGCGAAATTTTCAAAATAGGTGGGGCGCTACGCTCCGCTCCTACCCTGAAAGTCTCGGGGGGATTCGTCAAGCAGGGGCCGAGAAAAAAGGGGGGTCCCAAAACGCGTTTTCCCCATGCATTTTTCCATAGGACCTTTAGACACAGCTACAGCCCGAACGGCTGAACAGAATTACTTGAAATTTGGCAGAGAGGTAGCCATAAGGTCAAGGAAGTGCCTTTTGCAGGTCTGGTGTAAATCTGTTCAGTATTTCCTGAGAAAATAGCATTTAAAAGCATATATATATGTGGGCGGAGCCTAACCACACATCTCATCCTGAGATCTGATTGGCTGTCAGCACTTCATCCAAGAAGTGTTGGCAGCCATCTTGGGACCAATATACATGATAGCACCTCATTAAAAAGCATTGCAGTCAATAGAAGGTTTTAAGACTTTAGTTACATTATAAATCATTTGTTGATGGTACCATACTCATTTTAGGAATTGTGGTATGTTCTAAGGTGATTTCACCATGTGAAAAAGCCTTCTGCTGGGATATCATGATTGAGAGAAAAATATTTTCTCATGCTTTTACCACAGAGGTTTGGAAGGTGATCTATAGGCTAAACTGAGAACTTATTTTCTGTAAATTCACATCATCTTTCTCAGTCATGTGAGAATGAAGTCTGACATTCTCAGTAAAACATGTACATCCAACAAGGGCAGAGACTGTCAGTTGATTCCTTTGTGTTCTACTGCAGCTTCCCAGAGTGTTCCAAAGAACTACTAGAGCGCTAACAGTCCTACTTATGATAAACGTATGGCACACCTGAAGCCATCTTGCTTGGATTAAAGTGGTAACTCTTAAAACATTTAATTTAAAAAGGAACAAAATGAGGGGGTTCATTTTTCCATAAAAAGTATGATTAGTGCTGCAGAAAGAAAAATTAGGGCACATTTTGAGTGACTTCTCAAATCCTCTTCTATTTCATTAAAAAATTCTGACATGCAGACTGAAACATGCACTTTCAATACCAGCAGCAGTTTTCCCTGGTGAGCAGTAGCTTTACTACAGTGATCTAATGAGCAAAAAGAGTGCTAACATTCTGAATTTATGGCAAATGTGTGACACATCTGAATGCCTTCTTGATGGAATCAAAGTAAAAAACTGAAAGTATTTCCTACTGAGGAGACTGCAGTAAATGAGTAAATTAGGAAACTTCATAACAAATAAGTCTCCCAAGATGGCCACCAGAGACAAAAGAGCCCAAATGTAGCCCAAATATCACCCAGATGTAGCCCAAGTATAGCCCAATGACAGAATGTCCCAGAATGTTCTTAAAAACAACTAGAGCGCTTACTGTCTTCATTATGACAAAAGTATGGCACACCTGAAGCCATCTTGATTGGAATAAACTGGTAACACTTAAAACATTTAATTTAAAAAGGAACACAATGAGGAGGTTCATTTTGCCATAGAAATTATGATTAATGCTGAAGAAAGAAAATGAGGGCACATTTTGAGTGACTTCTCAAATCCTCTTCTATTTCATTAAAAAATTCTGACATGCAGACTGAAACATGCACTTTTAATACCAGGAGCAGACTTCCATGGTGCAGTAGTTTTACTACAGTGATCTAATGAGCAACTAGAGTGCTAACATTCAGAATTTATGGCAAATGTGTGACATATCTGAATACCTTCATGATGGAATCAAAGTAAAAAACTGAAAGCATTTCCTACTGAGGAGACTGCAGTACATGAGGAAATTAGGAAACTTCATAACAAATAAATCTCCCAAGATGGCCACCGGAGACAAAAGAGCCCAAATGTAGCCCAAAATCACCCAGATGTAGCCCAAATATAGCCCAATGACAGAAGTGTGCAAAACACTTATTATTTTGTGTTTTTGCAGTGTTATATAGTGCAGACTTGTCAGGTATTGGAGTGCTTTACATGAGCATTGGTTACATCACACAAGAACAAATTCATTTTGGTTGTAGACATGGGGAGACTAAGTGATTTGACCAGAATCACAGAATGTCGAGCTGAAGCAGAAACTGCAACCTGGTTCCCCAATTGCAAAGTCTGCAGTTCTGGAAGTAACACCACATCCTCTCCCCTAAGTGCAACATTTAATCAAGTGGTCAACTGGATAAAAAGCCACAACAAAACAAAAGTTCCCCAAGAGAAAGAAGCATATATGCAAAACAAAGCTCATACTTAGCCTACTCTTCCATTAATGATATTTTTCAGAACGATCACTATATCGTATGGGGTTACTAAGATAAAGACTTTTATAATTATAACACAGTACAGCATGCAGTTTCAAAAAGACATACTATTCAATATAATCATAGTTAAAAACGAATTTTTATTAAAAACATTTTGTGTAGTTAATCACGTGCTACATGTAATTTTCCTCCCATGAGGGTTACAATCTAGCATTAAGAATAAAAACAGACAGTCGACGCAGCGTTTCGGTGTTCAATTCTATGGTTTCACCTTCCTCAGGACCAAGAATTTTCATAAAATCTTAATTTTATAAGGAATTAAGTTTTCTTAGTTACAAAATCCTTTTTAGCACCTTATCGTCAACTTTATGGTCTCGATATAGGGCGTTTCCATAGATGATTGGTTGTTTTTCTCGATATCCGTTGACGCCACCGTTTATGTGGTTTAAAAGTATAGATGATATCAATCCAAACTCTTTTATCAATTATAAGAGTCGAGTGGAAGCTAATTTCATTTCTTAGGATGGCTTCTCTTTATTGTGATGCTTTTGATGTCGCATTCACGATATCATAGTAGTCTGAAAATGTGTACGCGGCCTCCCTGCGTCAACGGATATCCGGGGTTCTGATAGTAACGAAGTAAAAGTCTTTATCTTAGTAACCCCATACGATATAGTGATCGTTCTGAAAAATATCATTAATGGAAGAGTAGGCTAAGTATGAGCTTTGTTTTGCATATATGCTTCTTTCTCTTGGGGAACTTTTGTTTTGTTGTGGCATTTTACTTACCTCGTCCCTAAAAACTTCAAGGGGTACCTCCCTTTCTTAGTTGGATCAACTGGATAAAAAAACATAAAGATAACAAATAATTTAAAAGTGCTTTGTCGCTATTTGAAAACTCAGAAAATATGTCCTTATTTTAGTCTTTTAGAGCACTAACCATAATTTTGATGCCAATAAGACCCTCTCATATATGTAATTTCTAAAGGAAATGCTCTAGGTATTACAGTTTTGATTACATCAAGATGATGTCAGGCGTTCCACACTTTTGTAATAAATATAGAATGTTAGCAATCTAGTTGTTCATTAGGATACTGTTGAGAGGCAGAGGCCAGGGGCACGGACTCTGAAAATTGAAGGCAGGTAGGAGGGTGCAAAGGCAACAATTTAACCACACTGAGCAGGCAGGAAGGGCCGTGGAAGCACAACAGACTATGGAGGGCAGTGGAAAGGGGGGCAGGGGCAACAAACCAACAATACAGGACTTGCAAGAGAGGCTGTTGGAGGGAAGATCTATTACGGGTCAAGGAAGCTAGGGGCGGTCCCCAGATCCCCGGGAGCCACCACAGAACTGAGCAGGAGAGTGAGTCAGGGACAAAAGGGGCACCTTAATTTGAGCCGGGGTGCCTAGGAACGCTTGCTCCAAAAATGAAGAAAACAGACATATGAGACATGGAATTGGAGGCAGAATACAATGGCAGTTTAATGAGAAGATGCAACTTCAAAGAAACCGCAGAATAGAGACATAAAGTACAAAATACAGAATCCAGATAATCATACAGCTGTCATAATATTCTCTGTATCTCAATTAATGTACTGACAGAGAGAGAGAGAAAACACATCTATAAATGCATCATGAGAAACAAGTTACACCAAGGAAAATGTTACCTAGGAACACTCACGTTTACTCTTAGAGCAAGCATTCCTGCAATTACAATACAAAATCTTTTAAATGCAAAAGTAAAGAGAACAATGGTTAAACATAACATGACATTTCATATAGGTAAAATAGAATAAGATACTTCAAGCAAAGCAGAGCAAGACATTTTAAGCAAAGGAAGACAAGAGCTCCCAGCTCTTGGGGAAAACCTGCACTGCCTGTTAACCTACATACAGACGGCGAGGTAGTCCGTCGATATCTGTGGGTGCTCCCTTTTTATATCATTTTGTGGGCTCCTTTGCACGCTACATCTACCTACGTATGCTACCCAAAAGCTTCGTCTGCAGATTTTACCAGACATTTCGTCATTTACCCACTTAATGCTGACAATGGACTGGGTGAAAAGGTCAGTCTCTCAGGCCAATCGCTTATCGTAAGTTCCATAGAGCAAGCAAAAAATAATGGGTATTGTACGGGAATTCAATATATTCATGTATAAAATCTCCTCAGTTCTCCTAACTTGACGCTCTGCGGTTGCCACTTCCTTAAAAGCGGGAAACCTGCCCAGGAAGCAAGTACCAGTCCAGGATGCAGCCTACTGTATGTCGACAGCTTCAGGGGGATGTTGAACTTTGATACCGAGCACGGAGCACTCGGGTAGGGTGGGGGCTACTAGTTTGGATCAGAAGGCCTCGCAGACCTGCCTTCAGACTGCTATACACTTGAATTGCAGAGCTATGGTCAATTTAACAAAGAGGCCTACATATTGAACAGAAGGGCCTACACAGGGGTTTTATGCTGGCTGAGTGGTAAGGATGTCTCAGGATAATTATATAGCAACACAGGACCCGCTGGTCAATTTAATACGGCCTACAAATGCAGCTGGCAGGGCAAGGACAAGGGTCTCATACTTCAGGTGTGGACAGAACGGGCCAGGGGCCCCCTGTGATACAAAATCTACCCTCCTTCAAGGCTGTGGCAATGTAATAGACCATTGTGGGCAGAAGGAAGAGGCAATGGTAGTACAACCATACATGCCAACAGACCCGATTCAGCCAGGAAACGTCCAATGTTTTTAAGCTCAAATGGGCTTTATTTGATCTGTCTCCTGTCTACAATATCCTCTTTTTCAATGTAACTCAAAGGGGAAAATCAATACCCCAGTTTTTTTTCAAAATCTCCCTCTTACCAAGTTCAAAATGTTCGCAAGTATGGTACATTGGATCATGGAAGGAAATGGGATAGGGACATGGACTCGGATAACAGAGGACAGGAGGGACATGGAGAGGTGCACCAAACTGACCCTGCAGGGCAGGCATCAGGGTTTGCAGCAGCACAATACACCACACAGGGCATGCAGGACGGGAGTGCAGCACAACAATCCATAGAAAGCAAGAGGGAGGGGACAGGACCATGCACATGGACAACAGAGAACAGAGGGGCAAGAGGCAATGGTAGCTAGCTGACCATAATGGACAGACAGGAGAGAAAGCTGCAGCATAACAGACCATAAAGGGCAGGAAGGACTGATCAGGGGCATTACAATGGAACAGACAAGCCAGGAGGGAGGGAATAGGGGTCTGCACATGGAAACAGAGGGCTGGGGCAAGGGGGCAGGGAGGGAGCAGCAAGATAGCCATGGAGGTCAGGCAGGATGGGCACTAGAAGCAAGACACACCATGAAGAGCAACAGTGAGACTGTGATGGCATACACACAGACCATGGAGGGAAGGTGGGAGGGGGTCAGGGGCAGCTAACTGACCACACAGGGAACGTGGGAGGGGCCATGGCAGCACAGAAGACCATGCATGGCAAGTGGGAGGGTTAGTGGCAGCACAATGGCTATGATGGGCAAGAAGGAGGGTGGAGGGGCATGCACAAAGGACGATGGAGGATAGAAGGGAGGGTCAGGACCTGTGCACAGACAAGAAAGTTCAGGGGAAGGGACCTCACAACAGACCACACGGGGCAGGCAGGAGGAGCAGTTGCAGCACAACAGACCAGGGAGGGCAGAAGGGTGTGGCAGTACAATGGACCATGTAGGACAGGAGGAAGAGGATAGGGGCATGGCATGTGGACAGGCAGGGTGGAGGTGGCAGGGACAGGTTACAGTCATCTGACAATGCTAGGCAGGTGGGAGGGGAGTGGCAGCTCAACAGAACACTCAGAGTAGATAGGAGTGGCAGGTCCATGGGACATGGTGGGCAAAAAGGATGGAGCAGGGGCATGCACAAAGACATCGGAGGGCAGGGGGAAGGAGAATAGGGGCAGCAAGCTAAGCACAGAGTTTAAGCAGGAGGTCAATGATGGGGCATAGAATTGGGCAATGGAGGGCAGGAGGAGTGGACTGGTACATCATACTAAATTGAGGGCAGTGGCAGCACATCAGACCATGCATGGCAGGAGGGAGGAGGCTAGTCCATGGATTCACACAACAGAGGATAGGGAGGAAGGGGATGGGGCAGCAAGCTAACTGTTCAGAGAAGGCGGGTATTAGGAACTTTATTGTTTTTAAAACATTGTGTCTGTGCGAACTACTTAAAATATGAACAAGTATGCAGCATAATCTCACTTTTATTCAGGAAGAAGAGGACGTTTGTGACTGTGACTCCGGGCTCACTTGGCAGAAACACCCCCTGACCCTCCACCCCCTATCGCAAAATGTAATGCCCGTGAAAAGGGTAGGTGAACACAGTGTTATATAGAACATAGTCCTGAGAGCACGATTGAAAATGAAAACTAGATATAGTGTATGGTATAAACTATGCACCAAAAAGTGTGATATAAGATGAACCGGGCGTGAAATATAATATGCAATACATTGTGCGTAATGACAGATTCATTGGAGAGCGCGAGATAGCACAGGCACTAGCGCGTGCTATGCGATATGCGCCTTGGAGTGTAATATGCACAGGGCAGTGTTGTGTAACCTAACTAGTCTCTAAAGTTGTAATATAAAATATGTGCTGGGGAGTGTAACGTTGCATATGCACTGTGACAAAGATATGGATCCCAGATTGTAATATGTATGGCATAGCACTGTGCGTTATAACATAGGCATCGAGAAAGGCACGTTAGATGGGGCAATATAACCCGTGCGAAGACAAGTGTGGCATGACATATTCACGGGGTGGTGTTACAGTGCACATGGGCTAGAGAGTGTCATAGCATATGCACTAGCTAGTGGAATACAACACAGAGGTGTGTGGCACTCGGCAGGCAATGGTGGGTGTAACACAGCATTGGGCTCTGTCAGGAGCACGCTGTGACTCTCAAGTGATGTTCGTCCCCTTTCCAGAGAGTAAAATAAAAAGTATTACACATCCGGCAGTGGATGTGTGTTTTATTAACCGTGAGGGGGGTTTCTTGCATAGTTTTGGTCGAATTTTTGTCGAATCCCCTTTGAATGGCTTGGTGTGCATGTGTATTAAATGTGCCCGTCAATAGCTACCCATGTTTGTATAAATAAACGACAAGGGTGTCTACCAGGATTAGGCACGGTAGGGCATCAGACATGTCAGAGCTTCACTAGTGGTGTAAATACATTCCACGTGGATTCATTGCATGCATAGTCGCCTTTTAATGAATATCACGCAAATCGTCATGGTGATAGGTACGTACGGTTTGTCCAGCATGTCCTAGGTGTGTCTATGAATATATATTTTTTAAAAATAATAAAAAACAGTGGCCGGCCCTGGGGATTGGGGTCAAAAAAATATAATTAGGAGACTGGCCCTGGGGGATGGGGTCATCAGGGCCAATAAATTAGAATAAGAAGGGGAACCAAACAGCCCCCCTTCTTAAAAAACTAAAATAAGAAGAAGCAATCCACTCTGCAAACGCGCCCCCAACAGGCATCTCCAGTATGCGCCAGGGAGCTGCGCTGCAGCCAGGTGTTCTGAGGCCAAGCCCCTTTTTACACCTCTCTGCAACGCAGCTCTGTGGCGCTTACTGGAGGTACCTAGTGGTCTAGTTTGACCCTAGGGACCCTTAGGATTCAAGGGGACTTAATCTCTCAACTTAGAACAGCCACAGGGCGCGTTTACACAGTGGTGAAGGGAGGGGACGGGGCCTGAGGTGACGTGTGCAAACACGCACTATGGCACGTTTTAAATTGGGGATATAATTTCCCTTCAATACTGAGGGCCCCTGGGGGCTAACTAGCCCACCAAGTGCTTCCAGTAAGCGCCACTGAGCTGCATTGCAGAGAAGTGGTCCAGGCCGTGCCACTTTTTACACCTCTCTGCAACGCAGCTCTGTGGCACTTACTGGAGGTACCTAGTGGGCTAGTTGGACCCTAGGGACCCTCAGGATTTAAATGAACTTAATCTCCCAACTAAAAATGGACACAGGGCGTGTTTACACAGTGGTGAATGGAGGGGACGGGGCCTGAGTTAACGTGTGCAAAAACGCCCTGTGGCCTGTTTTAAGAGGTAGTTTTAATCCCCATGCCCTATTATATACTAGGGGCTTACAGAGGAGGTCATGCTAATCACAGGGGGACCCCAACGCATAATGTTCCCTAGTGTATGTAGGTGTTTTCACTGTATTCTTTTAACATAGCACTGGCTCTAGGACTGGTTAGTCAGACTCAGTTACCACCAGTATCCGTCTGAAAAAGTTGAGGGTACAGGATGATTTTGCAACAAGGCTTCTTTCTGCTCTTCTTTTTGTTCTTTCTGCACGTTATCCTTCTTCCTGCACTTATCTTCGTATTTGAGGACTTCTGTTGCTTCTTTCTGCACTTCTTTTGTTTCTTTCTGTGCATTTTTTCTTCTTTCTTCACATGTCCTATCTCTGTAGGCATAGTTAGAAATTAGCATTTAAAAAACCTTTGAAATTCACAGAAAAAACCATAGGTTTCAGGCACGTTATAGTTAGGAATTAGCATTTAAAAAACCTCAGAAATTCACTGAAAAAACCATAGGTTTCAGGGGTGTTATAGTTAGCTGGACTTTTCACTTGTACAAAACCATTGAAATTCCCCCGTTATAGTTAGTTCAGCTAACTATAACTCGCGCGCCCGCAATGCACTGCTGATGACGTCACATATTACATCACTCATGACATGGTCAGTGACATCACTCATGACATCACTGATGACATCTCAAATGACATCACTGATGACATCACTGATGACATCATCCTTGTGATAGAGTGGCAGACCTCCTCTCACCCTAATATAACCTTTGATACACACATTCAAAAATAGAGACTAAAATTTTCAAAACAATGGACATACCAATACCAGTTACAACAACCTCTTCAGTAATTCTAAGATCCACATACACATCCACTCATTCACCAACAGTCCTATACAGTCACTCATACATCTACTCACTCATCATATGTACTCATACACCTATACATCCTGTTACACAATGCCACTCATCCATAGAGTTACTCACACATATAGTCACTCATGCTAATAAAGAATCAAACATACATTTACTTGCATATACAGTTATACACACACCACCATACTTACTTATACGGAAACTTACACATACTTAGTCTTTTAAACAATCACTTATAGAAACACATACTTATTCATACAGGAACTCTTTCAATCTCTCACTCTCACATATACTCACATATATACACCAATAGTCACATATACTAGTTTAAAACATATGTAGTTACTCATAAAGACACTCTTGAGACAGTCATTCACTCACTAACACACCCATACACACACTCATCCACCCATACAGTCCTGCACACATGCTGTGTTCAACCCATACAAACAGTGAGTCACTCATTCATGCACCTATGCACTACGTAATACCCCCCACCGAACCATGCAGACACTCAGACTGATACTCAAAAAACCAACTAATAACCTATATAGACACCCATGTAGCTACTCACCAACCCATGCAGCCACTTATACACAAAGTGAGAGACTGATACAGATATTTACATATTTAAACATTACTCACTAAGCCATGTATTCACTATGATACACTTAATCAGTCAGTTACACAATCAATTTTTCAAAAACAAATCATCCATTTAGACACTTATATACCCATTTATTCTTCCATCGACCTTGAGATATACATATATAAAACATATTTAATTTTCAGAAAAACACACATTCACTGGATTATGTCATCAGTGATGTCATCAGTGATGTCATTTGAGATGTCATCAGTGATGTCATGAGTGATGTCACTGACCATGTCATGAGTGATGTAATATGTGACGTCATCAGCAGTGCATTGCGGGCGCGCGAGTTATAGTTAGCTGAACTAACTATAACGGGGGAATTTCAATGGTTTTGTACAAGTGAAAAGTCCAGCTAACTATAACACCCCTGAAACCTATGGTTTTTTCAGTGAATATATATATATATATATTATCTACTGGCAGTCGCCAGTAGATAGTTATAGTTAGGACCGTGTTTCCATAGGAAATCTCAAAATTCTATTTTGAATAACTTTGGCGCCGGTTGACGAATCCTCGCGAAATTTTCAAAACTAATGGGGCGCTCCGTTCAGCTCCTACCCTGAAAGTCTCGTGGTGATTTGTCAAGCGGGGGCCGAGAAAAAAGGGGGGTCCCAAAACGCGTTTTCCCCATGCATTTTCCCATAGGACCTTTAGACACAGCTACAGCCCGAACGGCTGAACAGAATTACTTGAAATTTGGCAGAGAGGTAGCCATAAGGTCAAGGAAGTGCCTTTCACAGGTCTGGTGTAAATCTGTTCAGTATTTCCTGAGAAAATAGCATTTAAATGCATATCAATATCTATACGCGCGCACCGTGCGCGCACTGAGCAAGCCCTGTGCGCGCACCCTGCCGTGCGCGAGCGTAATTCTGATTGGTTGTTAGATGTCAGTAAACATTCGAATCGGTCGAAATCAGGAAGTGTCGGCCGCCATTTTGTCTGTCGCACTGAAAAGGAAAGGTGGAGACCATGAATAGGGGGCAGGGTAGGGAGTTCTTGACCCCCTAGCCATTGTAAGGGGGTCACAGTAGGACCGCGAAGGGCAAAAAAAAAAGATGTACATTTTTTTAAAAAACATCACGAGGTGCGCGCACCCAGCGCGCACCCGAAAAAAAACATTAAAAAAAATAGAATTAAAAATCACGTTTAATTGTTTAGATATTAGGTGGCTCTAAAAAGAGCCCTTGTGTTTATTGAGTGTTTTTCGGTACCTACAAGTAAGTACCGATGCAGAGTCTAAAGTTCAAGAGGAAGACTCTGTTCCCTTCATCATTGAAATGTACACCGTCTCCTCTATAAATGTCTTGCATGTTGTAACGCAAGTTGTTGTGGTATATAGAACCCATACCATAGTCTCTGAGGAAAGCAGAAACAGACTTATTGACGTGCTTTCTTGCTTTGTCAATCTGTGGACAATAATGGTTGGACCAGTTCCACTTTTGCCTTTGGCATATATTAGAATATACAAAGGTAGTTTGTGGAAAAAGTGACATCAATTGCAGAAAGGTGTCCTTAATAAGCATTTCCAGACCTACCCCAGTTAAAGTGCCTAGGTCATTTCCACCACAGTGCACAATAATAAGGTTAGGCTGTGGGAGATGTAGAAAGGTTTTCACCAAAGGCATTAATTGGTGCCACTTTAACCCTCTCTGACCAATCCATTTAATGTCTACATTTGGCAAAGCAAGGTCTTTGAAAATACCTCTTTTTTCTGCATACTTTTCACTCCAGAAGACATAGCTATGACCTACAATCCACACTGTAAACATCTTCCAAGGAGAACAGGATGCACTCAGGAGGTGTCTTTCAGTAGAATGGCAATATGAAAAGAAAGACAGTTGAAAAATGGAGGCATACATACTTTTTTTAAATAAAAAGCAACTCATTGGCTGATTCAAACTATTTTACAGTTAAAACTAGGCTGTATGTTTAAATTTTTTAAAGCATGTTTTGGATTGGTACAGAAAAATGTGTTCTCACAGAACATTACTTTGGATTTGCTGTTAGGTTTGAAAAGTCAAGCACTCTTGCTCTTTGGATTTGAAACATTGTGTGCTGAACTTCTGACCTCTCTGCTCACACCTTTGTTCCATGAGCTGTTGCTATGGTAGCAGGCAGAAGTCATGTTGGGGGAAGGGATGATTTGGAAAGGGGTTGAAAGTTGCAACCAATAGAAATGTGTGATTCCATTTGAAAAAATGTGGGAAGGACTGTGATTTTACATTAACATGTATATGTGGGGAAAAAAGAGAGGGAAAAATTGCAATTTACTGGTTGTGGAGAGAGGAGAGAGGTGTACAGCTCTGAGATTCTGGCTCTGATAATCTGCTGTTTGAGTGCCACATTTTGTTCTCAACTAATTAATTTTAATGGTGAGTTATGAGTTTGAGAGGGGAAGTATGTGGTGTATTTTGATATAAATAATAGAATTGTCATTCTTGTTTTAAAGTTGTGTTTTACATTTTGTGATTTAGGAGAAATTTAACTGTCTTGAACTAGTAAGATATTATGGAGTATGTTTTCACTGTAAGTTAAGTTGTAGTGGTATCACTGAGGAATACTGTTTTGTGCCTAGAATCACATCATGAGTGTGTCTGCACACAGGATTTTTTGTCAGAGATTTAATTTGCGTTGCTGTTGTTCTGTTAGCCTTGCACTTGTAGAAAAGTGGCAGTTTGTTTGCTTAAAGTGTGATGGTTAGCATTCAGCAGAAATTAGTTACTCACAAAAAAGAGGCAAATGCAAACACATTTGAAAATTGCATGGTACATTTTCCTACCACTTTAAAAGTGGTGTTTTACATTTTATGTTAAGGAAGATATTTAAGTGCCTTGAACATGTTAGATATTATGGAGTATGTCTTCATTATAAGTTAATGTGTACTGGTATCACCCAGGAATACTGTTTTCTACCTAGAATCATACCATGACACAGTGTGCACACAGGAATTGTTATCAGAGATTTAATTCGTGTTGATCTTGCTCTCCTACCCTTGCACTTATAGGAAAGGGACAGCTTGTTTTTTGTAACACATGCTGATGGTCTCAAGTAGCTGTTAGGACATGTGCTCTTTTTTGCCTCTCTAAAATATAAGGGAAATGTGTCAGGCTGTTTCAGTAACTATCACTTGCTCCATCCACAGTACTAAATGTGCTTTCAAATTGCCAAAGGAAATATTGTTTTCTGCCTAGAATCACAGCATGAGTCTGAGTGGACAGAGGAATTGTTGTCAGAGATTTTATTTTTGTTGCTGTTGTTCTGTAAAACTTGCACTTTCAGGAAAGGGCCAGCTTGTTTTGTTCAAATGTGATGGTTAGCACTCAGCAGAAATCACTATCTCACAAATGAGAGGCAAATGTTAACACATTAGAAATCAACAGGGTAGATTTTCCTTTCAATCTTGTAATCTGTGAGGTAGTTCCTACATGTAAAAAACTCTAAATGACCTTTACAAAAGATGTACTCTTAGACACATATCTGCAGTCTTCATGCACTTGTAAAAGTCTCCATGCAGATTTCTCTTGCAACTGACAATACACAGTCACCAGAAACACACTGTTTGCACACATACAGCAGCTTCTCCTATACTCTCATGCATAATACTCAGCTCTGTGTTGTATGTCAGATAGCAGTGTGTAACGCAAACACATTCAACGTCATCAAGGCTCATTTCCTTTGCTTTACTCTAATCACTCACCCTGTAACACATGCTGATGGTCTCAAGTAGCTATTAGGAGATGTGCTCTTTTTTGCCTCTCTAAAATATAAGGGAAATGTGTCAGGCTGTCTCAGTAATTATCACTTGCTCCATCCACAGTACTAAATGTGCTTTCAAATTGCCAAATGAAATATCGTTTTCTGTCTAGAATCATAGCATGAGTCTGTGTGGACAGAGGAATTGTTGTCAGAGATTTTATTTGTGTTGCTGTTGTTCTGTAAAACTTGCACTTTCAGGAAAGGGCCAGCTTGTTTTGTTCAAATGTGTTGGTTAGTACTCAGCTATCGTTTTCTGCCTAGAATCACAGCATGAGTCTGTTTGAACAGAGGAATTGTTGTCAGAGATTTTATTTGTGTTGCTGTTGTTCTGTAAAACTTGTACTTTCAGGAAAGGGCCAGCTTCTTTTGTTCAAATGTGAGGGTTAGCACTCAGCAGAAATCACTATCAGAAAAATGAGAGGCAAATGGTAACACATTTCAAATCAACAGGGTAGATTGTCCTTCCACTCCTGCAATGGGTGAGGTAGTTCCTACATGTACAAAACTCTAATTAACCTTTACCAAAGATGTACTCTTACACACATCTGCAGTCTTCATGCACTTGTAAAAGTCTCCATGCAGATCTCTCTTGCAACTGACAATACACAGTCTCCAGAAACACACTGTTTGCACACATGCAGCAGCTTCTCCTACACTCCCATGCATAATACTCAGCTCTGTGTTGTGTTTCAGATAGCAGTGTGTAACACAAACAGAATGTACGTCACCAAGGCTCATTTCCTTTGCTCTACTCTAATCACTCACCCTGTAACACATGCTGATGGTCTCAAGTAGCTGTTAGGACATGTGCTCTTTTTTGCCTCTCCAAAATATAAGGGAAATGTGTCAGGCTGTCTCAGTAACTATCACTTGCTCCATCCACAGTACTAAATGTGCTTTCAAATTGCCAAAGGAAATATCGTTTTCTGCCTAGAATCACAGCATGAGTCTGTGTGGACACAGGAATTGTTGTCAGAGATTTTATTTGTGTTGCTGTTGTTCTGTAAAACTTGCACTTTCAGGAAAGGGCCAGCTTGTTTTGTTCAAATGTGATGGTTAGCACTCAGCAGAAATCACTATCTCACAAATGAGAGGCAAATGTTAACACATTAGAAATAAACAGGGTAGATTTTCCTTTCAATCTTGTAATCTGTGAGGTAGTTCCTACATGTAAAAAACTCTAATTGAACTTCACCAAAGATGTACTCTTACACACATATCTGCAATCCTCATGCACTTGTAAAAGTCTCCATGCAGATTTCTCTTGCAACTGACAATACACAGTCACCAGAAACACACTGTTTGCACACATGCAGCAGCTTCTCCTATACTCCCATGCATAATACTCAGCTCTGTGTTGTATTTCAGATAGCAGTGTGTAACGCAAACACATTCAACGTCATCAAGGCTCATTTCCTTTGCTCTACTCTAATCACTCACCCTGTAACACATGCTGATGGTCTCAAGTAGCTATTAGGACATGTGCTCTTTTTTGCCTCTCTAAAATATAAGGGAAATGTGTCAGGCTGTCTCAGTAATTATCACTTGCTCCATCCACAGTACTAAATGTGCTTTCAAATTGCCAAATGAAATATCGTTTTCTGCCTAGAATCACAGCATGAGTCTGTGTGGACAGAGGAATTGTTGTCAGAGATTTTATTTGTGTTGCTGTTGTTCTGTAAAACTTGCACTTTCAGGAAAGGGCCAGCTTGTTTTGTTCAAATGTGTTGGTTAGTACTCAGCTATCGTTTTCTGCCTAGAATCACAGCATGAGTCTGTGTGGACAGAGGAATTGTTGTCAGAAATTTTATTTGTGATGCTGTTGTTCTGTAAAACTTGCACTTTCAGGAAAGGGCCAGCTTGTTTTGTTCAAATGTGTTGGTTAGTACTCAGCAGAAATCACTATCAGAAAAATGAGAGGCAAATGGTAACACATTTCAAATTAACAGGGTAGATTGTCCTTCCACTCCTGCAATGGGTGAGGTAGTTCCTACATGTACAAAACTCCAATTAACCTTTACCAAACATGTACTCTTACACACATATCTGCAGTCTTCATGCACTTGTAAAAGTCTCCATGCAGATCTCTCTTGCAACTGACAATACACAGTCTCCAGAAACACACTGTTTGCACACATGCAGCAGCTTCTCCTACACTCCCATGCATAATACTCAGCTCTGTGTTGTATTTCAGATAGCAGTGTGTAACGCAAACACATTCAACGTCACCAAGGCTCATTTCCTTTGCTCTACTCTAATCACTCACCCTGTAACACATGCTGATGGTCTCAAGTAGCTATTAGGACATGTGCTCTTTTTTGCCTCTCTAAAATATAAGGGAAATGTGTCAGGCTGTCACAGTAATTATCATTTGCTCCTCAACAGAAGTAAATGTGCTTTCAAATTGCCAAGCAAATATCGATTTCTGCCTAGAATCACACCATGAGTCTGTGTGAACACAGGAATTGTTGTCAGAGATTTAATTCATGTTTCTCTTGTTTT
The DNA here is from genome assembly GCF_964204655.1 of Triturus cristatus. Lineage (NCBI taxonomy): Eukaryota > Metazoa > Chordata > Amphibia > Caudata > Salamandridae > Triturus > Triturus cristatus. The sequence continues at coordinate 573,988,460 of NC_140595.1, read as the reverse complement.
GTAAGACTTAGACTCGTAGGAAAGGATCAGCTCATGTGATAGGGTTTGAAAAGTTGAAAAAAAATTGTAATGAATTAAAATTACATAAAGGTATTTTTTTTTTTAGTTTTTTCCAGGTATTGCTGAGCAACACTGAAAAAATATAAAGATGCCTATAAAGTCAAGAAAGAGAAAAGAAAAGAAACAACAATTATATTTGAAGACGACTGGTAAAAAAAAAATAGGAGGCCAAGCGTGTGTTGGAAAACAGAAAAAGTCTTCTGGTAAGCAAACTAAAGAATTTTTAAAAAATATCTTCCAAAAAAAAAAAATGATCGAAACATAAATTCAAACAGTGTTTCAAGTACAAAACAACAACAGAGTCGACAGCAAAAAGAAAATGCTAATGTAGACTCAGAAGTAAGAAAGAGTAACTTAACACGGAAAATAGATTTTAAAAACATTCGTCGAAAAATGTTTCAGAGAAGAGTGATGTTAAATTTGCTAAAGGATGTGAAAAAGTATAAGAAAAAACCCAAATTTTATAAGAAAAAGAAATTAATAGAAAATATTGTTACCAAGGCATTAGAAATAAAAAAAACTATTCATTTTAATTTTGAACAGGATGCGTAGATTAGATAAATTAGTCAATGCAATGAAGTCACAAAGCAAAATGAAAAGAGAAGTAAAAAAAAATAACTTTTGTAAAGTGTTCTTAGGAGAATGGAAGCATAGTTCAAGTACTGAACCATTTTTTAATGAATAGAGTTATCTTCAAAGTAATAGTTTGTTGCATGCAGTTGACACCAATGGAAGAGCATATGAAGTTAAGGATGGTTGTGTAATGGAAAAGGAGAAAATGGTTCCAAGAAATGAGGAAGAAGTGATGGCTGATGAGGTTATGGGGAGACGTCCTAAAGCCCCAGTGTACACTTGGAATTGTAGTAGTATTTGTACTGTGCGTCAGGAATCTATTGATAAATTAAGTGACTTTCTAAGAGAATATAGTAAAAAGAGTGTTAAACAGAAAATTAAGGTGCTTCAAAGACTAGATCCATGCAGAGTGAGAGAGAATACTAGTTTGCAAGGACATTCTCTGGCTTGTCTATCTAGGAAAGTGTGTCAAAGTGTTTTTCACCATTTTAGGATGCTCGCTGTTCATCATACTGAAATGAGAAAGTTTGTGAGAACATTGTATTTTGCTAAAAGTCCAGCACTAAAGTTGAATGAGTTGAATAATGCTCTGTTCCGTGGATCTGTATCAGATGTAGTGAAGGTTACTGATGAGATTCAGTTTTGTTACTTTGGTCCAGAACAAGAAAGTGCAGAAAATGACACAGTTATTGATGAAAATGTAGAAGAGAATGTAGAACTTACTGTTAGTAAAAATTTTGATGATGAAATGACAAAATTTGCTATCATCTCTAATGAAAGACCAAATATTACTTGTATATGTTGCCGGAGAAGCCATTACAAAATTCAAACAAGGAATGTTGATCTGTATAAAAAAGTGAAAATGAAGATAATTCTAAGTGGAAAGATTTTGCAACATATATATTTCTGGAAAATTGTTTTGAATTGGGTGAAGATCAGCGTATTTGTAAATACTGTTATAACAAGTTAGAAGAAAATAGAATGCCAGCAAGAGCTGTACATAATAAATTAGAATTGGTTGAAATTCCTCCAGAGCTTTCGGATTTAAATACGTAGGAGTCTATACTTATTCAATGTGTCCATCCGTTTCAGACCATAGTGCGTACGGAGCCAAAAACTGGTAAATTACCACCTTCGGATTTACAAAGAGGTTTAAAAGGAAGAGTTGTCTATTTGCCATTGGATTTGAAAAAAATATGGAAACAATTGATGCAGATACTTTGGAAACTGAACCATTAGTTATTCTGGTTAATGGTGTACCTACGAAGAATAAGAAAATTTGGCAGGAGCTGGTGGATGTACGAAAAGTACAAAGAGCAAATTTGTATTTGAAAAAAAATAATAAATGGTATGAAGACATTTATATGGATGAAGATGAAGAAGAAATACTAGAAGACACAGGAATACCAACTGGGCAAATTGAAAAAGTGGATAAGTCAAAAGAAGAAGAAATTTATGAACATTTCAGCATACATCCTCTTCATTCTAAAGAAGTTATGGGAAACGCTATTGATCTGTTTCAGATGAAGAAAGCAAAAGGAACTCCTGTGAGTGTATGGGAGGAGAGCTTGGAAGCTCGTTGTTTTCCCCAACTGTTTCCTACAGGAGAAGGTGGACGATATGATGAACGTCCAGTACAGATTCCTGCTTCGGAGTATCAGACTACAAGATTATATGCAGAAGATCCTAGATTTCGTCAAAGTATTCCTTATTTGTTCCATCTTTTATTTGAAAGTGACTTGTCTGCACTATCTTATGCAGTAAATCACATTTTAAAAACTGGAGTACATCTACATAATGTGTCTGCAAAGGATTTTATGAACAAAGTGCAACAGCGAGATGATCATTTGGAATCTCAATTGATCAATCTGATGGCTCAGCGTGGTACCGACGCCATGGAGAATTGAAGTGTATGTTACGGAATTTAGGAACTCCTACATGGTTCCTTACCCTGAGCTGTGCTGAGTACGCTTGGGATGATTTACAGAATTTTCTGCAAGAGGCAAATTCAAACATTGAAAACATCCAATACAAGACAGCAGGAGAATTGTGCTCATTAGATCCGGTTAATGTTTGCAGATATTTCAATCACAGATTTGAGGCTATGATGTCCTTCATCTGCAATAAAAAAATCCACCTCTTGGAGAAGTTGTGGATTTCTTTTGGAGAAAAGAGTACCAAGCAAGAGGTGCTCCACATATTCATATGCTGTTGTGGATCAAGGATGCCCCAAAATTTGGAACAGATGCTGATGAAGCAGTTTTATCTTTCATTGAAGGATATGCAACATGTGCTATACCTAAAAGCACAGAAGAGAAAAACTTAAAAGAGAAAGTTTTACGTTTCCAAAGTCATCGGTGTGGAAAATACTGTCGACGAAAGTACAAGAGTAAAGATAAATTCTACACAAAAGTCGATTTGGATTTCCACGACCTGTTCTTTCAAAAGGAAGAGTAAACAGTTTTATGTCAGCTGTGCGACATACTATTACAAGAAAATCGCCTAAGAATACCTACAACCTAAGAAGAAAAGAAGAGGCAAAATATATAAATGACTACAACCCAGTCATTTTATCCATGTGGAATGCTAACATGGATATACAGTATGTGGCTGACAATTCTATTGCTGTTGCTCGGTATGTCACATCTTACATTACTAAATCTGAGAAAACGGAATTGAAGGAAATGTGGGAAGAGATTTCTCACGAGAAGACTGTCAGTAAGAAGCTATACAGTTTCAGTTTAAAGATGTTACCGCATCGAGAAATTGGATCCTACGAATGCTCAGATAGGTTATCATCTGCAAGCCTGTACTTGAAATCCAGAAGAATAATTTGGGTAAGTTTAGGCCTTGCAGGAATGCGAAATCGGGTACTGAAATCTATTCCAGAAATTGAGTATTTAGCAGAGTTCGAACCAGAAAGTACAGACATTTTAAGAACAAACATGTTGGACACATATTACCCACAAAGAAGTCATCACCTTGAGAACATGTGTCTTTATGAAGTGCTGCAGAACTTCATTTTTAAACGGAATGCCACAGAAGATATCAACAATGGAAAATATAAAGTCAGTGGTGAGGAGGGATGTTTGGTGAAGCAAACAAAAGGAAGTTTCATAAATCACCGGAAGCTGAGTTGCGACACTCCTGACAAAAAGGAATTTTACTACTTGGCACTTTTGCAGCTGTTTAAACCATGGCGTTCAGAGGACGAACTACTTGGAGAATTCCAGAGTTATGAAGATTCCTTCAGTGCTAGCAAAGACAGCATAGAATGCAGTACTTTCACAACTTATGTTCAAATGTTAAATGAAGAAATTGAACAAGAAGCAACAATTGCAGCTGAAGTAGCTAGAGACAGTTCTCAAGACAGTCAAAGTTCTGGGACATTCAGTCAAGATCCTCTAGGACAACCAATCGTAGAAAATGAAGCAGCAATAGCCATGAATGAAGTGGAAACAGCTATGCATCAAGCTCAGGGAGAATTAGTAGACTTAACATATTTGGAGCAGCAACTGAATGAAGAACAAAAACAAATTTATGAAGAAGTCAGGAAAAAAATTGATCACAGATTACTACATGAAAAGAAAGAGTGCTCATGCACATCATTTGAACCAATCAGGATGTATGTGAGTGGACAAGCTGGAACTGGAAAAAGTTTCTTAATTAATGTAATTAGAAGCTACCTACAGAAGAAAGTGGATTCTATTTTGTCTTGTGTTGTTACTGCTCCAACTGGATTAGCAGCGTATAAAATAAAAGGAGTTACCTTACATCGTTTGCTAATGTTACCAGTAGAGCATGAGAACAAAATACAGTACCACAAACTAGCAGGAGAACCATGCTTGGAAGTTTCAAGAGTATTGAAGAAATTGAAAGTACTCATTATTGATGAGGTAAGTATGGTATCAAACTTAATGCTTGCCTTTGTGCATTTAAGAATGCAGCAAATTCTGAAGACAGAGTATGACGTGTTATTTGGAGGAAAACACGTCATAGTTTTTGGGGATCTTTTGCAACTTACTCCAGTTAAAGGACAAACGGTATTCCATACTCTTACACATGAAGACACGAAAAAGTCGTTAGGAAGTATAGGCAATGTAAATATTTGGACATATTTTGAGTATAAGGAACTCATTACCAATATGAGGCAAGCCAATGATGAGGACTATGCAAGTATTCTGAAAGATATAAGAATTGGACTACTCACAGAACATGGCAGAAAAGCATTACAGAGTCGATTGCTGAGTAATTTGTTTACAACAGAAGAAATAGTTCCTGAGAAAATATACAAGAAAATTGCTGAAAAAAAACTGTAATCTGCTTAATGTCAACACTACATGAATGCTCTGTATTCAATCAAGAACTTTTGAAATTGGAAAATGAAGAGATCATAAAACTGGAAGCTGTGGATAAAATTCAACATGAACGAATAACTATTATATTGACAGGCAAATTGGCTACTAAATTGGATTCTCTGGAGAAAAACATTTCAAAAACAGCTGGTTTGGAAAAGAATCTTTATGTGTGTATGAACTGTAGAGTAATTTTAAGACGCAATTTGGATGTAGAAAAAGGTTTAGTGAATGGAGCTATGGGTAAAGTTGTGGGTTTTGTAAAGTACCAGAAAAAAGATGGAATTGAATTCTTAAAAATAAAATTTGATCAGATTGAAGAGGTTAAAGTGATTAGTCGTTGTTCAGTTCGTTTTTTGCTAGTGAAAGACTTATATGTACGTAGGAAGCAGTTTCCGATTTCTCTAGCATATGCTGTAACTATTCACAAGTCTCAAGGATTAACTGTTGATAGTGCTTTTGTAAACATTGGGTCTACTGTGTTCAAAAAAGGTATGGCATATGTTGCTTTGACACGCGTGAAAAAATTATCTGATTTATTCATGATAGACTTTGATGACTCAAAAGTAAGTGCTGATGCAAACTGTGTAAAGGAGTATAATAGATTAAGAAAAAGCTATGCTCCTCATTTAGGTCAGTATCCTTTGTTTGAAAAACGTGTTGTTTGTCGGAAAAGGAGATTTGAGAATATCTGTAATGAGGATGTACAGAAGAGAAAACAAAAAGACAGTGATGGGACTGCAAGCAAAAAGAAAAAGGACAGTGTGGAAGAGGTTGTTGGTTGTCATTTTGAAAATAGCTCTGGTGTCAACTGCTACGCAAATGTAGTGCTGAATGTTGTATTTTATCTTGAAACTTTGCAAGAGCAGATAATACTAAATCATGAAAAAAGATTCTGTTCTTTGCTGAGTCTCCTTTATGAGAAGCTGAGTAATGATAAAAATAAAATAGAAACTGCTTCTGATGTTAGAAATCTTTTAGATGTATGTTCTGGATGTACACAGTTTACACAAAATGTCCAGCAAGATGCACAGGAATTCTTGATGTATATCCTGATGGTACTGGAAGATGAAGGAGTAGAAGTAGAAAATGTGTTTGGTGTCTCTTATACATGGGAACATTGTTGTGATAACTGTATGAACACAAGCAGTAGTAATGTAGATTCTGAAAGGTTCATATATTTACCATTACCAGAAAGTAAAACAGTGACTTTTAGTAAATAAGTTAAAGATGCTAATCACAACATGAAATGTTCTAAATGTAAATCTGAAATGTTGTCAACGTTATTTTTAAAGAAATATGGACAGTATGTAATTTTAATGGTACAACGTTGTAGAGCTGATGGAACAAAATTGGAAACTTTACGAAAGAAGTTTGTTGGCAACCAATTATCCATATCTGGGAAAACTTTTGTTACAGTTGCAATACTTTTTCATGATGGTCCTTCTATAACTTCTGGTCATTACACAGTTTATCTTAAATGAGAAAAAGGATGGACACTGTGTAATGATTCTCAATTGATTTTCAAGCAACGTTTGCCTTATGATTTACCCAATTCTTACTTAATTTTTCTGAAACCCAAATTTTAAATACTAACATCATCATCGGAAGAAAGCATTATTAAAATTTAAAAGGATTAAAATTGGATAATTCACTCAAAAGGGATTTTAAACTTATCATTGGGCCTTAAGGAAAGGTAAAACAAACAATTGTGGACTTCTTTGACAGATATTATTTTGGAAAATGTTCTTTTGCAACAAGGTTTACAGACGTTATTTTTTGAAAATTTTTATTGTTCTTAAAAGGTATTTTGACATTTCTATTAAGGTATGTTTTAGTGAGGATACATTTGGGGCTTTTTTAAACAATCTTTCAGATTGTTTTTTTTTTTCCCCGTTGTTAAATGATGAATACAATTGATTTCACTATTTTCAGTGAAAATCAAAACATTCTGAAAACAGCAAAAAAAGGACAAAAAATTGCTTTGCTAAATATGAAAAAACATGTACTGTTTAATAAAGTGTATTGTTGAATATTAATACTTTTTTTCTTTTTTCAGAACTAGAAAGAAAATTTAGAAGATGTTATTCAGTTTTCTTTGCAATTAAATAAAAACATTTATTTCTAAATAATTTACTTTGATGGTCAGGTAAGTTTAACATATCTGTATGTGTCACTGCTTTCGTTTCATGCTTCCTTTTCTTCACCTCTCCTTACTCTGCTTTTCTTATTTCTCTTCTCACTCTCTCTTTCTGCTTTACTACTCTTTTGTAACTCCCTTACTCCTTCTCTACTAGTCCCCTACCTTTACTACCTCCATCACTAATTTTTCATCCATGTTTCTTTCTCTGTATCCATATATCTTAGTCTTTTTAACTGCCTTACTCCTTCTCAGTTGTTTGCTTTCTGTCTCTGTATCTGTCACTCTCTGTTTGTCTGTTTTACCCTTAACTTCCTTAACATCTCTGGGGCAGATTTACAAGCCACCTGCACCACCATTACGTCACTTTTCTTGACGTACTAGTGGCGCAGGGTGCTCTTCCATATTTACAAGGAGAGGATAAGCCACTCTGTGTGTCCTTTCCTCTCCTTGTAAATACAGCCAATTCAAATGCAGCACTAAAATGAGCTATTATCTTTTTTGATAGGTTTAGGGTACCTATAGGTAAGTACTGATGCAGAGTTTAAAGTTTAATAGGAAGACTCTCTTCCCTTCATGTGTGAAATGTACACCATCTCTTTTTTAATTACTTTGCCACTCCCCTCTCTTTGTCAGGGAGTCCCTGAAGGTTTACTAAAGGTGAAAAAAGTGTTTTTTTTTTTTTACAAAACCCCATTGGGTGCGTGCACCCAAAAAAAAAAAAACAGAAAAATAGATTCAAAAAACAAGTTTTTGTGTTCTGACTTTAGGTGGCTCTAAAAAGAGCCCTTGAGTTAATGTAGGGACAGAGGAAGTGAAAAACGAAAAAAAAAATAACAAAATTATGGCCTTTCGCAAGGATGCTCCTCAAATTTTCTTTGAATTAGATCAATACTGCTCTCACCCAAAGTAATAAGAGTACCACAATCCATGCAGTATGTACTCATCCTCCCAAAACAAGGACGAATATCCAGAGGTGTGGAAGAAGGTGAAGGCACCATCGCAGAAGAAGAGATCGCCGGAGCTGCCGAAGATGTGCTCGGCTGAGCTACTGCAGATGTCGTCGGCTGAGCAGGTGGAGGGTTTGCTCCAGAAGCTTGACGAAAAGTCACAGGATGCATTGCCTCATCATAGTGTGAATACTAAAAGAGTACTTCTTATTAGCATTCCCAAGTGACAAAGTGCGCTGACACAGTATGCAGGTGACCTTTGGTGCATTCACCTTCTTTTGTCCCTCAGGAAAAGTGAAAAACTGCCATACAAAGGAGTCTTTCTGCTTCCTCTGCCTCTGTCTCTCAAGAGTGTCCTGTTCACTCTCAGAAGGTGGCTGGTGCTCTGCCATTGTCTCACAAAAACAGAGTAGCTCCTTCTCCAAGGGAATCAGAACTAACAATGAGGGGGGTGGGTGTGATTTTGGAAGAATCTGGAACTGAAAGTACTTTGAACCAATGAAAAGTGATGTTTCTTGATCACATGACTTGCCATGAGGGGATTGGGTGTGGTGTTGAAACAATCTGAAACTGAAAGTAATGAAAACCAATTAAAAGTGTTGTTTTATTAATTACATAACCCGAGGTGCGCGCACTGAGCAAGCTCCGAGCGCGCACAGTGCAATTACGCATGCGCGAACGCGTACGCGCACATGCGCATAAGTATTATGCGCGTACGTAATGCGCATACGCAGCACGCGCGCATGCACGAACGTCAGCGCGCGTACTCTACGCGTATACGGAAGTGTACCGCGTGGAGCACGTACGACGCACGCATGCGTACGCACGCATGCGTACTGGGTGCGCGCTGCGAGCGCGCACTAAAACGTATGTATGCGTACGTAGATAACGTACGCCTGCATACATGAAAAACGTACGCAAACGTACTAGGTGCGCGCTCTGAGCGCGCACCCTAAGAATTAAAAAAAAAAAAAAAGTGGCCATAACTTAATAGAAGATATTAACTATGCCGTTCATCTTTATCCAAATTCAAAGTAAAAAAAAAATGAGCCACACCAAATTAAAGGATACAGATAATTTATTAATGTATACATAGGGAAATTTTTGAAAAAGAAATATATAAAAAATATAATTAAAAAATAAAAAATTAGCATTTAAAAAGCCTTTGAAATTCAATGAAAAAACAATAGGTTTCACACACGTTATAGTTAGGAATTAGCATTTAAAAAACCTTGCAAATTCACTGAAAAAACCATAGGTTTCACACACGTTATAGTTAGGAATTAGCATTTAAAAAACCTTGCAAATTCACTTAAAAAACCATAGGTTTCACACATGTTATAGTTAGCTGGTCATTTTACTCGTAAAAAACCAATGAAATTCCCCCGTTATAGTTAGTTCAGCTAACTATAACTTGCGCGCCCACAATCCACTGCTGATGACGTCACATATTACATCACTCATGACATGGTCAGTGACATCACTCATGACATCACTGATGACATCTCAAATGACATCACTGATAACATCACTGATGACGTCATCCATGAGAAAAATTACCACATCTTCTCACACCATAATATAACCTTTGATACACCGAGTACAAATTTAAGAGTTCCATTCTCAAAACCATATATACTGCAATACCAATCATTACATACCCACTTATTAACTCTTTGGTCTTAATATGCCTCCACTTGCTCACCTGTACAGTCACTCATACTTACAGTCACTCCATACAAAACTATAATATACATTTAAACACTTATATAGACACTCACACACTAACAAGTATCCATAGAGCTACTGTTACACCAACTCAGTCATGCAAATAATCACACTCCCATTTTCTCACCTATGCAGTAAAACACACTCAAGTTCACTTACTCATAAAAATAGTATCACATTCTTACACTCTTATAGAATCATTGATACAAGCACACACTCATCCATACAGTCACTTTCACAATCACACACTCTCATATCTACTCACTTATATACTCTTACACGCATATATACTGCCTTTCACATATGTAGTTAGTCACAAATGTACTACTGAAATATATATTCAATCCCTAACACACCCAAACATACACTCGCTCAACCATACAGTCCATCACAGATGCACTCCTAAAACCATTCACCCATAGAATCACCCACTCACACATCTATGCACAGAGTGACACACACCCTACCCACACAAACACTCACAAACCCATACTGATACTCAGACAACCAATCAATTACCCATATAGAGACTCATATAGCTGTTCTCAAAACCATGCAGCCACTTATACACCAACATACAGACACATACACACATTTACACAGTTTAGTCACTAGTCTGCAGTAAGATACATTTAATGACTTACTTAAAGAATCATGTTATGCACCATAGAAAATCATTCATTTACACACTTGTACACCCACTCATTCTTCAACAGGACTTTCCCTATATATATAAAACATATTGAAATTCTTGAGAAACACATACTCACTGGATGACGTCATCAGTGATGTCATCAGTGATGTCATTTGAGATGTCATCAGTGATGTCATGAGTGATGTCACTGACCATGTCATGAGTGATGTAATATGTGACGTCATCAGCAGTGGATTGCGGGCGCGCGAGTTATAGTTAGCTGAACTAACTATAACAGGTGAATTTCATTGGTTTTTTACGAGTAAAATGACCAGCTAACTATAACATGTGTGAAACCTATGGTTTTTTAAGTAAATTTGCAAGGTTTTTTAAATGCTAATTCCTAACTATAACGTGTGTGAAACCTATGGTTTTTTCAGTGAATATATATATATATATATTATCTACTGGCAGTCGCCAGTAGATAGTTTTAGTTAGGACCGTGTTTCCATAGGAAATCTCAAAATTCTATTTTGAATAACTTTGGCGCCGGTTGACAAATCCTTGCGAAATTTTCAAAACTAATGGGGCGCTCCATTCAGCTCCTACCCTGAAAGTCTCGGGGTGATTCGTCAAGCAGGGGCCGAGAAAGAAGGGGGGTCCCAAAACGCGTTTTCCCCATGCATTTTTCCATAGGACCTTTAGACACAGCTACAGCCCGAACGGCTGAACAGAATTACTTGAAATTTGGCAGAGAGGTAGGCATAAGGTCAAGGAAGTGCCTTTTGCAGGTCTGGTCGAAATCTGTTCAGTATTTCCTGATAAAATAGCATTTAAAAGCATATATATATGTGGGCGGAGCCTAACCACACATCTCATTGTGAGATCTGATTGGCTGTCAGCACTTCATCCAAGAAGTGTTGGCAGCCATCTTGGGACCAATATACATGATAGCACCTCATTAAAAAGCATTGCAGTTAATAGAAGGTTTTAAGACTTTAGTTACATTATAAATCATTTGTTGATGGTACCATACTCATTTTAGGAATTGTGGTATGTTCTAAGGTGATTTCACCATGTGAAAAAGCCTTCTGCTGGGATATCATGATTGAGAGAAAAATATTTTCTCATGCTTTTACCACAGAGGTTTGGAAGGTGATCTATAAGCTAAACTGAGAGCTTACTTTCTGTAAATTCACATTATCTTTCTCAGTCATGTGAGAATGAAGTCTGACATTCTCAGTAAAACATGTACATCCAACAAGGGCAGAGACTGTCAGTTCATTCCTTTGTGTTCTACTGCAGCTTCCCAGAGTGTTCCAAAGAACTACTAGAGCGCTAACAGTCCTACTTATGGTAAACGTATGGCACACCTGAAGCCATCTTGCTTGGATTAAAGTGGTAACTCTTAAAACATTTAATTTAAAAAGGAACAAAATGAGGGGGTTCATTTTTCCATAAAAAGTATGATTAGTGCTGCAGAAAGAAAAATTAGGGCACATTTTGAGTGACTTCTCAAATCCTCTTCTATTTCATTAAAAAATTCTGACATGCAGACTGAAACATGCACTTTTAATACCAGCAGCAGTTTTCCCTGGTGAGCAGTAGCTGTACTACAGTGATCTAATGAGCAAAAAGAGTGCTAACATTCTGAATTTATGGCAAATGTGTGACACATCTGAATGCCTTCTTGATGGAATCAAAGAAAAAATTGAAAGTATTTCCTACTGAGGAGACTGCAGTAAATGAGGAAATTAGGAAACTTCATAACAAATAAGTCTCCCAAGATGGCCACCAGAGACAAAAGAGCCCAAATGTAGCCCAAATATCACCCAGATGTAGCCCAAGTATAGCCCAATGACAGAATGTCCCAGAATGTTCTTAAAAACAACTAGAGCGCTTACTGTCTTCATTATGACAAAAGTATGGCACACCTGAAGCCATCTTGATTGGAATAAACTGGTAACACTTAAAACATTTAATTTAAAAAGGAACACAATGAGGGGGTTCATTTTGCCATAGAAATTATGATTAATGCTGAAGAAAGAAAATGAGGGCACATTTTGAGTGACTTCTCAAATCCTCTTCTATTTCATTAAAATATTCTGACATGCAGACTGAAACATGCACTTTTAATACCAGGAGCAGACTTCCATGGTGAACAGTAGTTTTACTACAGTGATCTAATGAGCAACTAGAGTGCTAACATTCAGAATTTATGGCAAATGTGTGACATATCTGAATACCTTCATGATGGAATCAAAGTAAAAAACTGAAAGCATTTCCTACTGAGGAGACTGCAGTACATGAGGAAATTAGGAAACTTCCTAACAAATAAATCTCCCAAGATGGCCACCGGAGACAAAAGAGCCCAAATGTAGCCCAAAATCACCCAGATGTAGCCCAAATATAGCCCAATGACAGAAGTGTGCAAAACACTTATTATTTTGTGTTTTTGCAGTGTTATATAGTGCAGACTTGTCAGGTATTGGAGTGCTGTACATGAGCATTGGTTACATCACACAAGAACAAATTCATTTTGGTTGTAGACATGGGGAGACTAAGTGATTTGACCAGAATCACAGAATGTCGAGCTGAAGCAGAAACTCCAACCTGGTTCCCCAGTTGCAAAGTCTGCAGTTCTGGAAGTAACACCACATCCTCTCCCCTAAGTGCAACATTTAATCAAGTGGTCAACTGGATAAAAAAACATAAAGATAATAATTTAAAAGTGCTTTGTCGCCATTTGAAAACTCAGAAAATATGTCCTTATTTTAGTCTTTTAGAGCACTAACCATAATTTTGATGCCAATAAGACCCTCTAATATATGTAATTTCTAAAGGAAATGCTCTAGGTATTACAGTTTTGATTACATCAAGATGATGTCAGGCGTTCCACACTTTTGTTATAAATATAGAATGTTAGCAATCTAGTTGTTCATTAGGATACTGTTGAGAGGCAGAGGCCAGGGGCACGGACTCTGAAAATTGAAGGCAGGTAGGAGGGTGCAAAGGCAACAATTTAACCACACTGAGCAGGCAGGAAGGGCCGTGGAAGCACAACAGACTATGGAGGGCAGTGGAAAGGGGGGCAGGGACAACAAACCAACAATACAGGACTTGCAAGAGAGGCTGTGGCAATGTAATAGACCATTGTGGGCAGAAGGAAGAAGCAACGGTAGTACAACCATACATGCCAACAGACCCGATTCAGCCAGGAAACGTCCAATGTTTTTAAGCTCAAATGGGCTTTATTTGATCTGTCTCCTGTCTACAATCTCCTCTTTTTCAATGTAACTCAAAGGGGAAAATCAATACCCCAGTTTTTTTTCAAAATCTCCCTCTTACCAAGTTCAAAATGTTCGCAAGTATGGTACATTGGATCATGGAAGGAAATGGGATAGGGACATGGACTTGGATAACAGAGGACAGGAGGGACATGGAGAGGTGCACCAAACTGACCCTGCAGGGCAGGCATCAGGGCTTGCAGCAGCACAATACACCACACAGGGCATGCAGGCCGGGAGTGCAGCACAACAATCCATAGAAAGCAAGAGGGAGGGGACAGGACCATGCACATGGACAACAGAGAACAGAGGGGCAAGAGGCAATGGTAGCTAGCTGACCATAATGGACAGACAGGAGAGAAAGCTGCAGCATAACAGACCATAAAGGGCAGGAGGGACGGATCAGGGGCATTACAATGGAACAGACAAGCCAGGAGGGAGGGAGTAGGGATCTGCACATGTAAACAGAGGGCTGGGGGCAAGGGGGCAGGGCAGGAGCAGCAAGATAGCCATGGAGGTCAGGCAGGATGGACACTAGAAGCAAGACACACCATGAAGAGCAACAGTGAGACTGTGATGGCATACACACAGTCCATGGAGGGAAGGTGGGAGGGGGTCAGGGGCAGCTAGCTGACCACACAGGGAAGGTGGGAGGGGCCATGGCAGCACAGAAGACCATGCATGGCAAGTGGGAGGGTTAGTGGCAGCACAATGGCTATGATGGGCAAGAAGGAGGGTGCAGGGGCATGCACAAAGGACGATGGAGAATAGAAGGGAGGGTCAGGACCTGTGCACAGACAAGAAAGTTCAGGGGAAGGGGCCTCACAACAGACCACACGGGGCAGGCAGGAGGAGCAGTTGCAGCACAACAGACCAGGGAGGGCAGAAGGGTGTGGCAGTACAATGGACCATGTAGGACAGGAGGAAGAGGATAGGGGCATGGCATGTGGACAGGCAGGGTGGAGGTGGCAGGGACAGGTTACAGTCATCTGACAATGCTAGGCAGGTGGGAGGGGAGTGGCAGCTCAACAGAACACTCAGAGTAGATAGGGGTGGCAGGTCCATGGGACATGGTGGGCAAAAAGGATGGAGCAGGGGCATGCACAAAGACATCGGAGGGCAGGGGGAAGGAGAATAGGGGCAGCAAGTTAAGCACAGAGTTTAAGCAGGAGGTCAATGATGGGGCATAGAATTGGGGAATGGAGGGCAGGAGGAGTGGACTGGTACATCATACTAAATTGAGGGCAGTGGCAGCACATCAGACCATGCATGGCAGGAGGGAGGAGGCTAGTCCATGGATTCACACAACAGAGGATAGGGAGGAGGGGGATGGGGCAGCAAGCTAATTGTTCAGAGAAGGCGGGTATTAGGAACTTTATTGTTTTTAAAACATTGTGTCTGTGCGAACTACTTAAAATATGAACAAGTATGCAGCATAATCTCACTTTTATTCAGGAAGAAGAGGACGTTTGTGACTGTGACTCCGGGCACACTTGGCAGAAACACCCCCTGACCCTTCACCCCCTATCGCAAAATGTAATGCCCGTGAAAAGGGTAGGTGAACACAGTGTTATATAGAACATAGTCCTGAGAGCACGATTGAAAATGAAAACTAGATATAGTGTATGGTATAAACTATGCACCAAAAAGTGTGATATAAGATGAACCGGGCGTGAAATATAATATGCAATACATTGTGTGCAATGACAGATTCATTGGAGAGCGCGAGATAGCACAGGCACTAGCGCGTGCTATGCGATATGCGCCTTGGAATGTAATATGCACAGGGCAGTGTTGTGTAACCTAACTAGTCTCTAAAGTTGTAATATAAAATATGTGCTGGGGAGTGTAACGTTGCATATGCACTGTGACAAAGATATGGATCCCAGATTGTAATATGTATGGCATAGCACTGTGCGTTATAACATAGGCATCGAGGAAGGCACGTTAGATGGGGAAATATAACCCGTGCGAAGACTAGTGTGGCATGACATATTCACGGGGTGGTGTTACAGTGCAAATGGGCTAGAGAGTGTCATAGCATATGCACTAGCTAGTGGAATACAGCACAGAGGTATGTGGCACTCGGCAGGCAATGATGGGTGTGACACAGCATTGGGCTCTGTCAGGAGCGCGCTGTGACTCTCAAGTGATGTTCGTCCCCTTTCCAGAGAGTAAAATAAAAAGTATTACACATCCGGCAGTGGATGTGTGTTTTATTAACCGTGAGGGGGGTTTCTTGCATAGTTTTGGTCGAATTTTTGTCGAATCCCCTTTGAATGGCTTGGTGTGCATGTGTATTAAATGTGCCCGTCAATAGCTACCCATGTTTGTATAAATAAACGACAAGGGTGTCTTCCGGGATTAGGCACGGTAGGGCATCAGACATGTCAGAGCTTCACTAGTGGTGTAAATACATTCCACGTGGATTCATTGCATGCATAGTCGCCTTTTAATGAATATCACGCAAATCGTCATGGTGATAGGTACGTACGGTTTGTCCAGCATGTCATAGGTGTGTCTATAAATATATTTTTTTTTTTAAATAATAAAAAACAGTGGCCGGCCCTGGGGATTGGGGTCAAAAAAATATAATTAGGAGACAGGCCCTGGGGGATGGGGTCATCAAGGCCAATAAATTAGAATAAGAAGGGGAACCACACAGCCCCCCTTCTTAAAAAATTAAAATAAATAAAAGACTGGCATCGTGCCGGAGGCCATGCCCCCTCCGTGCAGCACTCTGCAAACGCGCCCCCAATTAGGCATCTCCAGTATGCGCCAGGGAGCTGCGCTGCAGACAGGTGTTCTGAGGCCAAGCCCCTTTTTACACCTCTCTGCAACGCAGCTCTGTGGCGCTTACTGGAGGTACCTAGTGGTCTAGTTTGAGCCTAGGGACCATTAGGATTCAAGGGGACTTAATCTCTCAACTTAGAACAGCCACAGGGCGCATTTACACAGTGGTGAAGGGAGGGGACGGGGCCTGAGGTGACGTGTGCAAACACGCACTATGGCATGTTTTAAATTGGGGATATAATTTCCCTTCAATACTGTGGGCCCCTGGGGGCTAACTAGCCCACCAGGTGCTTCCAGTAAGCGCCACTGAGCTGCATTGCAGAGAGGTGGTCCAGGCCGTGCCACTTTTTACACCTCTCTGCAACGCAGCTCTGTGGCACTTACTGGAGGTACCTAGTGGGCTAGTTGGACCCTAGGAACCCTCAGGATTCAAATGAACTTAATCTCCCAACTAAAAACGGACACAGGGCGTGTTTACACAGTGGTGAAGGGAGGGGACGGGGCCTGAGTTAACGTGTGCAAAAACGCCCTGTGGCTTGTTTTAAGAGGTAGTTTTAATCCCCATGCCCTATTATATACTAGGGGCTTACAGAGGAGGTCATGCTAATCACAGGGGGACCCCAATGCATAATGTTCCCTAGTGTATGTAGGTGTTTTCACTGTATTCTAAGTGTCTTTTAACATAGCACTGGCTCTAGGACTGGTTAGTCAGACTCAGTTACCACCAGTATCCATCTGAAAAAGTTGAGGGTACAGGATGATTTTGAAACAAGGCTTCTTTCTGCTCTTCTTTTTGTTCTTTCTGCACGTTATCCTTCTTCCTGCACTTATCTTCGTATTTGAGGACTTCTGTTGCTTCTTTCTGCACTTCTTTTGTTTCTTTCTGTGCATTTTTTCTTCTTTCTTCACATGTCCTATCTCTGTAGGCATAAATTTAAAAAACCTCAGAAATTCTCTGAAAAAACCATAGGTTTCAGGGGTGTTATAGTTAGCTGGACTTTTCACTTGTACAAAACCATTGAAATTCCCCCGTTATAGTTAGTTCAGCTAAATATAACTCCCGTGCCCGCAATGCACTGCTGATGACGTCACATATTACATCACTCATGACATGGTCAGTGACATCACTCATGACATCACTGATGACATCTCAAATGACATCACTGATGACATCACTGATGACATCATCCTTGTGATAGAGTGGCAGACCTCCTCTCACCCTAATATAACCTTTGATACACACATTCAAAAATAGAGACTAAAATTTTCAAAACAATGGACATACCAATACCAGTTACAACAACCTCTTCAGTAATTCTAAGATCCACATACACATCCACTCATTCACCAACAGTCCTATACAGTCACTCATACATGTACTCACTCATCATATGTACTCATACACCTATACATCCTGTTACACAATGCCACTCATCCATAGAGTTACTCACACACATAGTCACTCATGCTAATAAAGAATCAAACATACATTTACTTGCATATACATTTATACACACACCACCACACTTACTTCTACGGAAACTTACACATACTTAGTCTTTTAAACAATCACTTATAGAAACACATACTTATTCATACAGGAACTCTTTCAATCTCTCACTCTCACATATACTCACGTATATACACCAATAGTCACATATACTAGTTTAAAACATATGTAGTTACTCATAAAGACACTATTGAGACAGTCATTCACTCACTAACACACCCATACATACACTCATCCACCCATACAGTCCTGCACACATGCTGTGTTCAACACATACAGTGAGTCACTCATTCATGCACCCATGCACTACGTAATACCCCCCACCGAACCATGCAGACACTCAGACTGATACTCAAAAAACCAACTAATAACCTATATAGACACCCATGTAGCTACTCACCAACCCATGCAGCCACTTATACACAAAGTGAGAGACTGATACAGCTATTTACATATTTAAACATTACTCACTAAGCCATGTATTCACTATGATACACTTAATCAGTCAGCTACACAATCAATTTTTCAAAAACAAATCATCCATTTAGACACTTATATACCCATTTATTCTTCCATCGACCTTGAGATATACATATATAAAACATATTTAATTTTCAGAAAAACACACATTCACTGGATGATGTCATCAGTGATGTCATCAGTGATGTCATTTGAGATGTCATCAGTGATGTCATGAGGGATGTCACTGACCATGTCATGAGTGATGTAATATGTGACGTCATCAGCAGTGCATTGTGGGCGCGCGAGTTATAGTTAGCTGAACTAACTATAACGGGGGAATTTCAATGGTTTTGTACAAGTGAAAAGTCCAGCTAACTATAACACCCCTGAAACCTATGGTTTTTTCAGAGAATATATATATATATCCAATCGATCCACTGTGCCTCACTTTCCCATCACAGGACGAAAGAACACTGGAGCCATGGCCACAATCAAAGTATGTGTTTATTTCAACACTAGGTCCGACGCGTTTCGGAGTTCAATGGCACTCCTTTCTCACGGGCAACAGACTGTGTTTGTTTCACATTATTAAAGTGCAAGTGCCGGTCACTTGCTGTGAACATAGAAGAAATACTGCACTTTGTATTTTTAAATCAATTCAAATTCAGGTGACAACTAATGCGTTTAAAATAAACAATAATGTATGGAAAATTATATAATTGCTATTGCGCTACATGATTCTACCCTTATATAGTGTTTAAGATTTGAACGGGTAAAACTTTATCAAATCGCCAGTGCATGCACACACATACAAGAGGTGAGGTGCACTTGTCGTGTTTCCTTAATCTTAGGTACACATCATAAACATCAAGCCCAAGTGGGCTAAATCATTAGTTTGAACAGGATCAAGCCAAATGCACGTGGAATATAGACGCACTTCGGTGTAGTGAACACCGTTCCTCTTAATTTTGATGCAGACTTGAATATCCGTTCAAATCCTCACTAATTTACAGGGCACCAGCAATCTTACTCGGGGCTCGATGCCTTTAGCTTACACATGCAAAATTCCAGTTATTAATTTTGTAATTGTTCTATGATATTTTGTTGACCATACATCTATAACATGAGATTGCACGATGTTTCAGTAATAGATAATACGCGAGTAAGTAGGTGTGTGAGTGGGTTTGTGAGTGGCATGTTGGTCTATATGTGGGTGTGTGAGTGGTTTTGTGGGTCTGTGAGTGGGTGTGTGAGTGTTTGTATGGGTGTGTGAATGGGTGTGTGTGTATGAATGGGTATGTGAGTGTCTGTATAAGCATATGAGTGGGTGAGTGACTGTGTGTATGGATGTGTGAGTGGGTGTGTGTGTGAGTAGTTTTGTGGGTGTATGAGTGGGTATATGTATGGTTTTGTGGGTCTGTGAATGGATGTGTAAGTGGCTGTACAGGTGTCTTAATGGGTGTGTGAGTAGTTGTGTGGGTATGTATGTGGGTGTGCACATGGGTATATGAGTGTCTGTGTGGGTCTGTAAGTGAGAATGTGAGTTGTTTTGGGGTCTGTCAGTAGGTGTGTGAGTGAGTGTGTGGATGAGTAAGTGGGTGAGAGAGAAGCTGTGTGAGTGGGTGTGTGAGCAACTGCATGGGTGTGTGAGTGATTATATGTGTGTGAGTGGTTTTGTGGGCTTATGAGTGGGCGTCAGTGATTGTGTGATTGGGTGTGTGAGTGGCTGTGTTGGTCTATGAGTGGGTGTGCAAGTGGTTTTGTGGGTCTATGAGTGGGTGTATGAGTATCTGTATGGGTGTGTGAGTGACTGTATGGGCATGTGAGTGGGTGAGTGACTGTGTGTATGGACGTGTGAGTGGGTGTATGTGTGGTTTTGTGGGTCTGTGAGTGGATTTGTGACTCATTGTATAAGTGTGTGAGTAGCTGTATTGGTGTGTAAGTAGGTAAGTGAGTGTGTGAATAGGTATATGAGTGGGTGGGTGGATAGCTGTGGGGGTCTGTCAGTGGGTGTATAAGTGGTTTTATAGGTCTGTGAATGGGTATGTGAGTCATGGTATGGGTGTACGAGTAGGCATATGGATGTGTGAGTGGTTGTATAGATATGAGAGTGGGTGTGTGAGTGGCTGAGGGGGTCTTTGAGTAGGTGTGTGAGTGGCTTTAGGGGTCTGTGAGTGGTTGTGTGGGTAGGTAAGTAGGTTGTGAGTGGGTGTGTAAATGGCTGTATGGGTCTCTGAGTAGATATTTCAGTGTCTGTATGGGTATTGGAGTAGGTGTTTGAGTGGTTTTGTGGGTCTGTGAATCGGTGTGGGAGTGGCTGTATGGCTAACTGGGTGTGTGAGTAGATGTATGAGTAGATGTATGAGTGGTCATGTGACTGGATGTGTGGGTTTGTGAGTGGGTTTGTGGGTCTGTAAGTGGGTGTGTGACTGACTGTGTGGGTATGTAAATAGGCATGTGAGTGGCTGTGTGTGCCTGTGATTGGCCCTATGTGTAGTATTTTGGGTCTGTGAATGGGTGTGTGAGTTGTTGTGTGGGTATAGGGATGTGTGAATGGGTGTGTGAGTCAATATATATAAGGGTGTGTTAGTAGATGTTTGAGTGGATGTGTGGGTCTGTGAGTAGGTATGTGAGTGGTTGTGTGGGTGAGTGGGTATCTAAGTGGGTATGTGAGTGGGTGTATGAGTGGATGGGTGAGAGGCTGTATGGGTCTTTGCATAGGTTTGTGGGTCTGGGAGTGGGTTTGTGAGTGGGTATATGAATGTGTGAGTGGGTGTGTGAGGGATTGTGTGTGTGAGAGTAGGTTTGTAAGTGGTACTGTGGATGTGTAAATGGGTCTTTGAGTGAGTGTGAGAGTGATCTACTAGTACTGTGAGTGAGTATGTGAGTATTTTATATGTGTGAGTAGGTGTGTGTATATATGGGTGTGTCAATGGGTATATCCTATGTGAGTGGTTGGGTGGGTAAGTGGGTATGCGAGTGTGTGAATATGTGGGTGTATGACTAGGTGTGTGAGTGACTATATGGGTATGTGAGTGGGTGTGTGATTAGGAATATGGATGTGTGTGTGGGTGTGTGAGTGGTTATGTGGCTATATGAGTGGATGTGTGTGGCTGTATGCGTGTGTGCAAGGGGGTATACAAGTAGTTGTATTGGTGTGTATGTTGATTGTTAGGGTGTGAGTGGTTGTTACGGTCTGTGATTGTTAGTGAGTGGTTTTGTAGGTCTGTAAGCGGATGTGTGTGTGACTGTATGGATGTGTGAGTGGGTGTGTGAGTGGTTGTGTGGCTGTACGAGTGGATGTGTGTTGCTATATGTGTGTGTACAAGTGGGTATACAAGTAGTTGTATTGGTGTGTATGTTGATTGTTAGTTTCTGAGTGGCTGTTAGGGTCTGTGATTGTTAGTGAGTAGTTTAGTAGGTCTGTGAGAGGGTGTGTGAGTGACTGCATAGATGTGTGAGTGGGTGTGTGAGTGGCTATATAAATTGGTTTGTGATTGGCTGTGTGGGTCTGTGAGTAGGTTTGTGAGTGGTTCTGTGGGTATGTCAATGGTTGTATGGGTATGAGAGTAGATGTGTGGGTGGCTGTGTGGGTCTATGAGTGAGTCTATGGGTAGTTTTGTGAGTCTGTTAGTGGGTATGTGAGTATTGGTGTGTGTACCTATACGGGTGTGTGAGTGGGAATATGAATAAGTGAGTGGGTGTGTGAGTAGGTGTGTGGTTTTATGAGTGGGTATTTGAGTTGCTTTGTGTGTTTGTGAGTGAGTATGTGAGTAGTTGTATGAGTGTGAGACTGGGTATATGCCTAGGTGTATGAGTGGGATTGTGACTGGCTATGTGGGTCTGTGAATGTGTAAGTCCAAAGGGAGAAATCTTCACAGGGCTCATCGACATACAGCTCCCCATCAACGACGGCAACATCCTCCACCTGGAAATCTAGCTACTCAAACTCAAAGCTGTTCCCCACAAACATCAGCGGCTTCACTGGGCCTTTTTCAGTGGCTCCCTGGCATCAACAACTCCTCCTCAGAGACAGGCTGCTGCCTTATCCCACTTAACTCTCCCTTCTCAGTAACTTTTCTTTTGAATTATTTTCTAATGCTGAAGATATGCCAAGACCAGTCCCAATACAACCCTTAAATTTTGATTTTGACCAGGTCCAGCATGACCAGATACCCGTGGTTTACGCTTTGATCTTTTAGTTGCTAAATTTCACTAAAAGCTTTAAAAATTAATAACTCCAGTTCTACTGATTACATTTTGTTTTGATGTCTTTTTAATTATTAACATTTTCTCAATTTCTAGATTTTTGTAGAATATTTCTTGTGTTATGTTTTCATTTTATTACTGCTTGTGTGCTGTGTATATACTTTATACATTGCCTCCAAGTTGAGCCAGACTTATTTTGAGCCAAGTTACCAAAGGGTCAAGCGCTGCTTAATTTAGTGACATCTTGTGGTTCACCCTGACAGGGATTGTTGCTGTTGCACGAGTGGGGATTCCACAACCCTCAACTAATAAATACATTTCTTACACAGGACTTTAGTAAACAAGTGGTGGATGTCACTGTTTCTAAAGTGTCATTGACATTAATGCACTCTAAATATGGCGGACTTAACATCTGCCCCTTATTGGCAGATATCCTAAATGTTTCCAACTCTACACAAAGCCTTAAAAACCAATGAAGACTAAAAGATACACAAATTAGATATGTTTGAAGTGATTTCCTAATGCTAAAATAAGATTCAATGTCTGCTATTTAGAGGGCGATTATTCCAGAAGAAGGCTTGGTGAGTGTCCTACTAAGTTGCAGTTTTAGACCCAATGGAAGGAAAGTGGAAACATAAACTCCTGCACATGTGGTAGTGACTGAATCGCTCTCATAAGCCAGATTTTTCTTTGAACTAAAACACTCTATGCATAGGGCATAGCTTCTTGAATATGGTCCTTGGTTTAATACACTGCCAGTGCAGGTGAGTTCTTACGAGAAGGAGATTATCTGTCTAGAGTAATTCTTGACATGACAGATGATGTTACAATCCGAGCATGAATCTTCTATTGCAGTTAAGGTAGCATTTTTACCAGCAACTTTAAGTGCATGCCAATAAGACTGCACTGACCTAAGTGGTAAGCTTGTTATCAAGAATAACACCAAGAAATGTTACTTTATTGAAAGTACGAAGAACCAATCCAAAAGAAGGTGGTCAGATATCTAGCCGCTGATCTTTGATATTTCCTACCACCATAATTCCAGTTTAATTTATTTTATCTTGGGAAAGCTTATGAACATCCAAACCATTAACTGTATCAGACATTTTATTAGATTCGATTTCAAATCCAGAGTTGGATTGTTCAGCTGGACTTCAGCTGAGGAGCACAACATAAACATCAGTGAAAAATATTGTCAAACACAAATGTTGTAACAAAAATATTATGATTTCAAGAAAATCTTGGGAAAGAATACTGCAGGTAAGACTACAGTTTTTTTTATTTAAATGCTTATATTGCTTATATTGCTTTATTAACATAGTTATATATATATATCAATTTTTTCCTTTTATTTATTTCTTTTAGTATAGTTTTTCTTGACTTATGCCCTTCCTCTCACCCCCAACCCCACACAGGCTCTGATCATTTGATGTAAAGTCAAAACCCATACAGTATTTTATCAGCGGTATTTTACAGTTGTTTCAAGATCCTCGTTAGCAACCTGGCATAGAAACGAACAATAGGACATGAGCGCCCCCCTAAAGTAGTTACCCCAATCATGTCTGCGCTTCAATCTTAGTTCCCCCGTGATCTATGGGAGTAGCTCATCTGGTGGTGTCAGTAGCTCTCAGAGCATTGCTGCCCAGGACCTCATATTGTCCTCTAAATTTTCATCTCCATGCATCTTTCTCAAGTGACACCCTTTGGCATTTATCCATTTAGCCACGTCTTTCAGCCAGTCTTCACTTTTCGGCTAGTTTGGAGAAAACCCTCCTATTACAATCCTACGCATTGCTAGCTTCAGCCCCAGGATAAGGAATATTCTACTTAATTCCTGCTTCTTCCTAAAGGGAATGTGCTCCAACAGGCAAGGGCTCATCTCTCTGGGAATCCCCCACCCTGTGGTCGTGTTCAGTTTTATCAATACTGATTGCCAGTAATTATCTATGTTCAGACACCTCCAGAGTGAATGTAGGAAATCAGCAGCCGGCCCTGTACAGCAGAGGCACTCGCAGAATGCTCTGGGTTTATGGCGTTTATACTACTGGAAGCAAGGTACACCTGGTGAATCATGTTATACTGCAACAGTTTGAACCGAGCATTGGTGGAAGTGGCTTTTATCCTCTCATGAATTTCCTCTGAGGCTTTCACCGTAAGGGGTGTCTCAAGATGTGCATCCTATTTATGTTGCACCAAGAGTTCAGCTATGGGAGCATCCTCTTTCAGGGCCCTATATATATGTGAGATTAATCTCTTGTCCCCAGCCATGGCTATCAGGACTTCCATTGTCTGGGTGGTCTGCAGTGCCTCGGGGAACATCGGCTAAATCTCAAGAGCTGCAACAGCTATTTTAGCAAATTGTAGAAATTGACCCGACCTGCACATAGCTGAAACACCTCCATGGCATCTGCCAAGGTAATAAACGTATTATTAGCATAAAGATAACGTTAAGTGTCGCAGCCACCTTTGCACTCTTTATGTAAGGACATAGATCATTCTACAGTTTTTGAATGGGCGCCATACCCTGATGCTCATGTCCGGCGCATAAGTAGCCCTCTGTAGTACAACTTTAACCGCATGCTCCAATGCCCCACAGACCATTCGTACCACATACAGCAGGTTTGCCGGGGCCTTCGCTCCCATCATCAATATATCTGGCAGCAGATACCCACTACAGGTGCCCTTCAACAGTCTATGTTCCCAATTATCATGTTCATCCAACCAGTGAACTGTGTGCTGCAGTTGTACGGCCAGATAATATTGCAAGCAGGGCAGTTCCAGTCCACTCCTCTACCAGGTATGTTTCAATGTAGCCAGGCTGACACCTTTTCCTCCAGCTACTCCACAGCAACTCCACTATCAGCCTGTCTAAATCTAGAAAGAACCTTCTATGTATGGCAAACAGTGTTCCTTGAAAGATATATAAATATCTGGGGAGTATTATCATCTTTACCAAGATGATCTTCCCCATCAGGGAGAGTCAAAGTGTGTTCCCAAATCTTTCAGGCCATCTATTATTCTGGCCACGTTTGGCACTTCGAAGTCCTGAACCTTGATGTGTTATTTGGATTCCCAGATATTTGACCATCTTTGTTTCCCAAGGGAGGTCGAGATGTGGCAAATCCTTTTCTGGCTTCCCTACGAACCTTCCCGATGGAGACAATTTGGATTTGTTGTAGTTCACATGCAACCGGGTGTGTTCACCAGGTTTGACCAGAGATGCTACCATGATGGGGACAGAGTACATTGGGCTACACAAGTGCATTAAAGCATCATCGGCACAGAGGGTAACCACATTTGTGGTCTCCCCAATTTGGATTCCCCTTTCCCCTGCCGCACCGTTCTTAAGCAGAATGTCAGTGGCTCCATAGCCAAAGCAAAGAGTAATGGCGACAAGGAGCACCCTTGGCAAGTCCCCCCGCTCGGCATGAAGCTCCACAACACCATTCCCCTTACTCACACCCTCACTGTGGGGCCACTATACAGCAGTAGTGCCCATCTTATATAGTACCTTACGTAACACCTCCCACTGAAACTCCCAAGATAGGCAGTTGAAAGCTTGTTTGATGCCCAGCATCGTGATCGCATACTGGTCATCCTGCAAAGTAGGCAAATGCAGTATAAAAAACAGACTACATAATAACAAAGAGTATTTCTATTTTGGAGAAACACGCACTAGTCCTCCGCTATCAGCTGGGGTAGATATGCTAATAAGCTTATGGCCAAAATCTAACTAAGGATTTTAACATCCACATGGAGCATTGATAACAGACGATAGGAGGACACCGCCGAACCGTCCCTGTCTGGTTAGGCAACATCACTACAATCGCTTCTCGGATGGAGGCCGGGATCAACCCTCCCTTCATATGCCTCTGTATAGACCTCCAATAGGCGTTCCGCTATATCCCACCAAACTAGCATGATAACATTTAGCTGGTAGGCCATCTCCACACAGGGCTTTGGTCATCTTCAATGCCCTTATTGCTACCATTATCTAATCCTTGGTGATGAGGGCATCCAGACTGTCTCCATCATCGCTGATTAAAGAGGGCATCTATAGCATAGCCAGGTATGTCATCCCCTCCTGAGAGTAACCGAATCCTGGTGTCATGTACACCGCTCTAAGGTAAACACCTCAGCATTGTCCTGTTGCGAGGATACCCTTCGTGCCTGCCTATTTTGGAGCCCCACTATTGGTGTACATCTATGTTTGCCTCGAATGAGCATAGCAAGCATCCGGCTAGCTTTATCTACCTCCCTATGTAGCCTCTTCCTGTAATTCATACATAAAATGTAATGAGCCTGTCTCAGGTGTCTAGAAGTTTCTTCTTATATTCTTGCCATGCAGGCAATCTGATAGGCCATTAAACTATCTCATTTTCCAGGGCATCCAGTTTCTTTCTTGGCCAACCAGAGATCTAGTAAGTTGCTGTTTAACCTCATACTTGATTTTCATGCAATCCCCTCTCAACACAACCTTCATTGGATCCCATTCCATGGCTCTTGTGGACGCACCGCTGCAGTTCTCAGTAAAATGATGGTCCAACACCTTCACCACTTCACTCGCCAATACCTGGTCCGACAGAGCCTCAACACTCATTTCCATAGTGGCACCGCTGGCACCTGCCCATGCATTTGGAAAGTGACCAGTAGTGGTGAGTTGTCTGATATATATCACACCATATATGTAACATTCTTCACCCACTGAAGGATAACATCCGATAACAGACAATATTTAATGCAGCTGTATGTCCTGTTAGCAGGCACTTAGCAGAAGTATCTTTTACTCTGTGGGTAACATATTCTCCAGGCATCCAGTAGTTCCAAACCCTTCATCAACTCCTGAAGTGCACTCGTCATTGCTGGTTTAATATCTACTTTAAGAGGGTGACAATAAATCTCGCAATTTAGTACACAATTCAGATCACCAGCCATAACTATGGGCGTGCATATATGTTACAGGGTTGCATGCAACACACTACCAAAGAATTCTGGATTGTCTCTGTTCGGAGCGTACACATTTACCAGAAACACATCTCTTGTGTCTACTGTCCCTTAGACTATCACATAACGGCCATCAGAGTCTATTTTCACCTCCTTTGCTACAAAAGTAACCATGGGAGCCACCCAAAATAAAGTCCCCCTAGCATAGCTAGACTATGAAGTAGTGAATACCTGCCCCTGCCATCTACACTGCAAGAAGGGCAAGCAGATCCCCCATGTGTGGGTCTCCTGCAGGAAGGCCATGGAAACCACATACCAAGACAGATAAAAGTGCATTCTCTGCCACTAACTATATTGACACAGTCCCCTAGCGTTCCAGGACATAAATTCCGATCATAAGTCATCGGTATCTATGGTGACCAGCACCAATGTCCCATTGTGAAGTCCACTGTTACCCCAACCACCCCCTCCCGATCCTGCCTCACAAACCATGATAGTTGCTGTCATCATGTAATCTGAGCCCGAATCTCCCTCAAAAACAAAACCTAAGCCCAAACCTTGGGCAACATCCCCTCTCTTTCAGGCTGTGAGTCCAAACTTTAAGGTGTCCCGCAACTTGGCCAACACTCAGGTCCTCCCGCCCCATTCCCCCCAAAGAGACATCAGCTTCCTTTCCAGTGAGCGTAACTTGCAAAGGACCCATCATCCCACCAGGCCAGTGAGGCCGAGGCAGTCAGCCCACCCAGCGGGACCATGTCCCATAATGAACCCCCACCGACATCTTATTCATTGGACCATTCAGAGCATAACTTCTAAGGAGAATAGAGCCATGTCACACTGAGACTCGACACCCTCTTCCTTTCTCCTCAAGGCCGCCAAACCCCAGCCATCCACTTCATCACTGTGCTGACAGCACGGCCTCAGTGGCAGACAGTCCTGATGCAAGGCACTGGGCAGAACACCAGCAGGTAAAGCTTTGGCCCAGATGTTTCCACAGGTGCACGCTCCCAGCACAGAAGGCGATCCGGCACACCCGCTGCCTCTTATTTTCAGTGCACACTCTTAACAGCACTTCTCACTTTCTCACGGCAACCCCTGTTCAACTGTACATCAGCAGTCTGCGAGTCACACAAGGGCTCCGCTGTACCACCAGCCCTTTACATTGGATGGTAGGCGCTGCACACCAGCAGCCCCCTTCTTCTCTCCCCTACAGTAATCCACCCAGTTTCCAACCTCGTCGCTGGATGGGTGCCGACTTAGGGGCATCCGAGCCCCTCTGCAACAATTAAATATGTCACTGGTGCAGGATTCCAAAGGATTATGGACGTGGCGGAGGTGCTCCGAGGAAGCACGTCTAGGCAGCCTGGCCTGGCCTGGCCATGCCCCTATCTAATGTTGATTTTTATTTTGATGGTTTGTTAATCTATTTAAAGATTTTTTTTATTTTCATTGAATTTTTGGGGGGCCATTTTTTGGGTTTGTAGGGGAGTAGCCTGGAAAGTTTGCTAATATATGTTTTATATACACTAATAAATAGTATATTATTTGAATTAAAATGTGTTCACTTAACTGTTACTTAATAGATATTTTTTTTAAATGGTAACTAATTGTTCACCTTTTAATTGGTTAAGTTAATCTGTAAATTATTTCACCCGCTTTAATAACTTTTTTACATTCATTAATTTTATTGCATTTTATTATTTTTATACAAGTAATTTTATGTGATCATTATTTTTTTTAACTAATATGTACTATTAATGTATTTCTAGTATTTTTTTGCTTTTGTGGCTGTTGGGTTTTTAGGGTAGTAGGATGCAAAGTACCATTGATCTACACGACATATGACACATCTGTCCGACTGCCGTATTACGATACAGGCGGCCAGACAGATGGCTGCGGGGGGAATCCATTCTGCCTCTCACAGGCTCAAGGAGCCCGTTGGAGCAGCAGGTGGATTGTAATCCTCAAAATGAAGGTAGTGCCTGCTCAGGCACAGCTGTGGGGATTACGATGCACCTTTCTGTTATATCTTGGTACAGTGTATTTCTTCCTATTTACTTCTCCATCAGTGGAACACTGGGTGATGATGTCATGTGGAATGTTGATCTGTGAAAGACACAGTTGGAGATGGGCTGAGCGCCTGGCTGGCTGCTCCTGGTGGGGCTGTTTAAGGGCTCTTTACTGGCTCTTCACTGGCTTAACTCTGGTTCTACACTGGCTGTACTACTGATCCTGTAACTAACCTGAATAAATCATCTTGAAGCATACCTACCAGTGTGGACCTGATTACTACATATTTTTGGCGACGAATTGAAACTAAGAACCTGCTTCTGCTACCTCTGAGGACATCTGGAGTACCTACTCTCAAGATAAAAGCAACTCTTGTAACTACAGCTGCGTTAACTCAACTTCTGGCACTCATCAGCCCCACCAGTGACCTCTACAACGGTCGCCCTCAACGCTACAGTGCCAGCTCCTGTTTCAACTGCAGCTCAAGTCTCTGTTTGCTGTACCTACAGCGTCTGTTTAGTTGCAGATCTATCCTGACACTCTTCAAAACTTGTGTCAGGTGCTGTGCCCTCAAGAGAGGGTAAGCCTGTGTTCTGCTGTGCCCTCAGGTGAGGGTAAGCCCATTGCTTTGGTCAAGTGCTGTGCTCTCTGCAGTGCTCTCAAGTGAGAGTAAGCCCAACGCCTGTGTTTTATGCTGTGCCTACAAAGGGTAAGCCTGTTCTGTGCTGTGCCCTTAACAGAGAGTAAGCCTATGCTGTGCCCTCTGGAGAGGGTAAGCCTGAGTCTTTACTACGTTATTTTTCCTGTGCTGTTCCTTCAGAGTGTAAGCTTTCTTACATCTACAACTGTTTATAATTCATCAAAAACGTTTTGTTTTTGCCACAACAAACATCTACTGTGTATCATCTACGTTTCTGTTCATGTTCAAGACTTTCCTTTGGGTTGGTGCAAAAGTTTTTCCTACTCGGTGTGCCTCCGTGTCAGCCCAGGTGTACTAAAATGCTGAGGTCATTACAATGTAGTTTATGGACTTTCTTTTCCCGTGCACAAGGATGTTCTTTTTAGACATCAGTAATGGTTCTGGCAGCCTCTGTCAACGTCGGGTTTGAAGTAAGCCTACAACATCACGTTGCCAGGAGTATATTAAACTAATCTTCACATGGGTCTATGCGAGGTCTACTCTTCTACATTGGCTGTAGCGGGACTTTTTGTGAGTATACACTTTTAATTAATATGCTTTGGGGAGGCCATTAGACTTTTGGCAGTTCAACCGCCGTGTTGTGATTTTAAAATAAGGCGCGTGTTGCTGCCTATGCGCGCTCTTACCTCCTCTACGTCTGGATACGGGCCTGCCATTGTTATCTTGGTGACGTTCTTCGAAGCTCTGTGTTTGCCCATCAGCGTTTGTAGGCACTGATGTGCCGTGAACCACCCTGCACGGCGTGAGATTGCGTGACGCCATCTTGGAGCTGGAGGATTCATCCATTCACATTGTTTGTTATGGAACGTGAAATGTCTTTCTTCCTCCTTTTTGCCAACCACGTTTGTCGTCAAGTGAGTTGTTTTATAAAGTTAATTGTAGATTTACGCTGTCAGCGGAGGTGTCGTGGGAGCAAGATTTACACGTGTTCTTCTAGGTGCAATGATGTTCTTTCGTTTTCAACTGGAAGCAACGAGAATTTGTTCTCAAATTTGTATTCAGTATGAAGCAACGGGAATTTTGAGCAACCTCCAGCATGTCACCGAATCGTTTACGAGGTATTTCCACCTTCGTACCTTCATAGTCTCATGGATTTCACACGCTTTACAAAATTATTATTTCAGTGTCTTTGTGGTAAACATTTTTCAAACGTACTGCACACCATTGTGAGGATTTTCAATTCAATTCAAATAGCTTTATTGCGGTTGAATTCACCATAAAAGCACATAACAGAAAATAAACAAAACGACAAAACAGACAGTCCGTTTCATGGATGCAGTTACACAACATAACATGGTTGTTAAAACATTTGTTCCTTTAAAAATATAAATAATTCCATGGATTTAAAAGTTGTCATAGCAATACTATTCCTAAAAAGAATAAAATATTTCTACTCTCTTAAATTCATTTTGGCTAGTTTTAAGTTAAAATAGCATTATTGATCAAATTCCTTCGAGCAATCCACATTGAATGTAAGAATTTGGCTACTGTGCAGACAATTAATGGATAGGTGTCTGTTTTTAATATCCTAAAAAAGGCCAAATAATGTTTTATACCCAGGTTCTTGCACAACTGTATTATCCATGGCTTCCTAATATAGGCATAAGCTGGGCAAAATAGGATGACATGAACCGGGGTTTCATCCTCAGTAATGCAGCCAGGGCAGGGGCGTACAGCTCCCCCCTTCCACCTGTCAGAAATGTAAAAGAATGGCAATGTGCCGTATCTAAACTGTAGATAAAGTTTCTTAGCTAGTGTTGGTTGAATTAGATCAATCGCAAACTCAAAGCTATAAAAGGATTTTACATCCAGAAAAATATCGGTTAAGCTTGAGGATTTTACGGAGCGAAGGAGATTACTTAGGTTATTTTCCTTGACCGCACTAGTCACAATCTTCTTTGAGATGGCTGTGCAGGAAACTTCAGGATTAGACCAGAGTTCCTCAAAGCCATTCGATATAAGTGACTGTTTTACAAAGGCTAGCCAAGGAATCCTTCCAGAACCAATAGAAGCCATGACAATTTTGAGCTCCTCCTTGTAGCTCACCAACTCCGGTGTACTCCAGAGACGCTTCCAATAGAGTAACGGTCGAATGGCAATAGCGTCTGCAATTGGACAGACATTAAGATCAAGTCTTAATGGGAGTAGAGGAGTGCTTTTTGGGAGGTCCAATAGTTGTCTAAGAAAGTTATTTTCAGTTATAGATAGGTTACTTGTTGGTGTATGACCCCAAAGTTCTGCCCCATAGAGAGAGGAGGCCCTGGCTTTCACTTTGAAAATTTCAAGCGGGGCTCTGACAATTTTAAGGGTACAACTCTTCTGAACTTTAAGAATTCCCCCTGCTGCTTGCGTTAGTCTTAGATTGGACTTGGCCACTTGAGGACCCCAACCCATTTTGTCATTTAAAGTCACACCCAAATATTCAAATGTTGAAACCCTTTCAAGGGGTCTGCCACCCATCATTGGATGGGGGCAGTTAACAGTTTTTGCATTAAAAGCCATGTACTTAGTCTTATTTATGTTGATCACCAGATTTCTTTTTGAACAAAAATCGGAGAATTGATCTAACACGCGCTGCATCCCCATTGGAGATTTTGAAAGCAGAAGCGTGTCATCCGCAAACATTAAGGTGGGAAATTTACGGGCGCCCAATTTGGGGGAGTCTATATCTTTTTTGGCCATGAGATCTTCGATAAGCCCGTTGAGAAAGAGGGAAAATAGAGTTGGAGCAAGGACACAGCCCTGCCTAACACCTTTCTCAATCGGGAAGGCTCCAGTTAACTGGCCTTGTTTACCGAAGCGTACTCTTGCAAAGGTGCCAGCATGTAAAATTTTAAACTGGTGGCATAAATAGGGTGGAACCCCCATTGATAATAAAATGGACCATAATTGTTTTCTATCCACCATGTCGAAAGCAGATTTTAAATCGACAAAAGTAAGAAAAAGACTACCCCCATCCAAGGTCACATGCTTCCAATATATCACTTGTAACCGGAATAGTTGATCAATTGTTGAGATTTTCGCCCTGAATCCCGCCTGGAGTGGCGTCAAGATATTATTGTCACTAGACCAGCTCTCCAAGTGTTGTAACAATACCCTGGCATAGATTTTTTGTATAACATCAATAAGGCTAATTGGCCTATAATTAGAGGGTTGGAGCGGGGAACCCTTCTTATATATTGGGATAATCTCCGCCCCAAGCCAAGTACTGGGCAAAGGTAGCCCCTGCAAAATTGCATTAAATAAAACCAGGAGATAAGGGGCCCAGACTGATAGTTCTTCTCTGAATAAATCACCTGGGATACGATCAAGCCCCGGAGCTTTATTGGGCTGGATCCTGAGTATTGCCATCTTTACTTCCGCCAATGAAATTGTTTGCGCAGGCCAAATGGGGTTCAGAGCCAAAGGACTCTGCGGAGCCTCCCGGGTGCGGGAGGGAGAGAGAGAGTAGAGATCTTTAAAATAAGAGGACCAAGCTTCCTCTGAAATATTAGGGATAATTGCAGATCCTCCTTCTGGATTCCCAGTATGGACAAGGTTCCAAAAAGACCTCGCATCCTTAGCCGCGAGGGCAGATGAAATGGCGGCCCAACGATCAGCCTCCCATTCTGATTTAGCATTTTTTAACAATTTCTTGTAAGCTTGTCTAGCCTGAATAATGTGCTGACTATTTCCTTGGCTTATAGCCAGTAGTATTGCTGATTTGGCGACCCTACATCCTCTATTGAACCAGGGGTTGTCACCAAGACATGGTTTAGTTTTGATAGGACCTACTTTATAAAAGGTATCCTTTAATAAAGAAACCATCTGACTATGGATATCAGTGATTGCAGTCATATCCATAGTATTAGGATCGCTAAAGGCGTGGTAGGTCTTTTCAAGAAGGGGGACTAAGTTTCTATAAAAGTTTGGCATTAATTCCGCAGAAGATTTCGCGGCTGCCCATCGAATTCTTCTCCCACCTTGTTCTAGCCTTAGATCACATCTGGGGGAACTGGTTGTAACACTCTCCCCACAGGTTAGTTGGAAATCCAACTCAGTTATCAAAGGATTGTGATCGCTTTCGGAGCGCCGACAGACAGTAAAATCCAGGATGTTTGACCAGGATGTCAGGCTCACCAGAAAGTAGTCTATAACTGATGTATGCCCCAGGCCATTATAAGTATAGGAAGCAGGGGTGTCGCTATTAAAGCGACCATTACAAGCTCTAAGGGAAAATGTGAGGGAGAGGGAGGTCAGTTGGAGAACTAAGGCTGACCAATTTTTAGCAGGGTAGGCAATAGGGGGAGGAACTGACCAAATCTCATCCTCAGCCTTGGTCATTGTAGGAACCCCATGTACTGGTTCAAAATGACAATTGAAGTCGCCTCCAATCAACAACACTACATCGCCCCCCAATTTATGCAGTAACGCAGTTAACATATCCAGGGTGTCAGAGGTTCCACCATGTTTTACTGGCCGCGAATAAATATTAATCAAGGCCAGCTTGGGTGTTCTCTTGTGAGACATCTGGATGCACGTGAGATCAGGGCTGTTTGTCACTATTCTTTTCAACGTGAATCCAAGGTGGATGCCTATCCAGGTACACAACCCCCCTGACGGTCTACCTCTTGCACCTTTTACTGCAGGTTCTGCAAAAGTTACATACCCTGCTCTATGGGTGGGACCTGTCGCCCATGTTTCCTGAAATAAACAGATCCCATGGGAGTCCACAAAAGTGTACCAATCTGGGATATCTAGATTAGACACAAGGCCTGCTATGTTCCATGATAAAATTTTTAGTGAGCCTTTTGTATTTGGCAGCTTGGTTCCCACATTACCCTCATGACGGGGGCCAGCAAAGCCATGTGTCCCAAAACCAAGTAAATTAAAATCTGCCTGTGCACTAGTATACTGAGATTGAGGAACCAACGAGCAATTAGGAATCATAGTGGATGGTCGATCATCCCTAAACTCCCCGACTATTGTAAGCAGATTCTCATTGGGCACCACACCAACCTCTATAGATGACCTGGAGTTGGATAAAACTTTTACCACCTCTGGATGCTTATTTCTAATAGTTACAGAAACTTCATCATTTTTGTAAGCATCAATTTGGTAGGGCAGGGGACGACAAAACGACACAGGAAGTCAATCAACTTGATCGAGTAAGCTGTATCGATTGTATAACGAAATACCCATCATTTCCCCCCTAGGCTGTCTACCCCTACTTCTAGGTGCAAGCTGCCAGGAGTCTTCTTGCTGTGGCCTCAAATCAAACCTCCCGTAATCGAGAGGAGAATAAATGTGAGCTGTTGGATAAAAGTAGTCTAACCTCCATGATTTAATCATTGTATTAGAGCTTGACTGTTGACAACTGCATATATGATCAACTGCCCTAGAGTCCTCAAAATTAATAATTATACAATCTGCTCGCACATTTTTAAATCTGGAACCTACCCACCTCACTCTTCTAACATACAAAATTTTACTATAAATAGAACTAGGCAAAGATCTATGAGAATTCAGCCAGTGCATAGTCTTGTTCCTAAGTTCCTCATAAGATTCCGATTTGTTACTCGGTAATTCCGGGACCTCCGTTAGGACAACAACATATGGAGCACAATCAGGAGGTAAGTTGATGCATGGTGGAGCTTGAGAGTTAATATTTCCAGCAACATGCACCTTCCCTGGAATAACAGAGTTTGGTAGGGATGCCGATAACAGCGGTTGAATGGGATGTACCTTGTCCACAGAATTAAGGCTGTTGTTAGAGTCAGTAATAAGAGAGCCCAAGGTTGACCCCTGTATGTTGGACATTGGAGGTTGATCTTTTGCAATAATGTCAGTTTGTGGGTATATGGCATTGGATGAAGGGACTAGGGCTTTAACTTGGGTTTGTATGGCAAGTAGGTCTTTTGTAATGGCCATGTTTTCCACAAGTAAAGCCTCCATTTTCCCAAGTCTGGCATCTAAATATTGCAACTTTTGCTCCACAGGCTGGATAAGAGAGGATAAAACGAGACTCAGTTTTCCCACTAATGAGTCTAAATCCAGGGAGCATGGATTTACAAATAGTGAACCATTCTCAGCAGGGGTATCTGTTAGGGTCCCAGGGGAGCAGGACTCCAAAGGTACCGTAGTCCGGGGAGGCGATTTGGTCGTGATTTTAGGATATTTCGACTTTCTTCCCCGTGACGCGGTGACAGCCTTCCTCTTCTTTGGGATAGCACCCTCCTTAGGTCTTGACTCCTTATCATTATTTGGGTTCAACTCAATTGGGACCGTAGTTATATTAATGAACTGCCCACGTGGTGGATGCGTGGGGTCATCGACCCGGGCGTCTGTACCGGTCCCAGTATTCAATGTGGTTGTTGGATAGTCCTCAATAGCTGAATTTAATTGAGAGGAAGCAGGTGAACTAACATGAGCAGTAATACCCAAAGAGGATCTTCTTAGGAAGACCGGATCTTGTGATAAACGGCGCTGTGTCATTTCAATTTCGTGCTCCAATACCGATGCTGCCCTCGTTATGAATTGGTCAAGTGTCCCCGCTACCATCCCAACAGGTGTGGCTTTCGCAGCCCTTCTAGCAGCCATTTGTAAGGGGTGCTGACAGTTATTGAAGGAATTACAGCTACTTACTTAGAAGTGCAGTTGATGGAGGGGTGGCCCAGCCCAGCCTCTTCCGGCCTCGGACGGCCGTAGACGGCCCGCCCTCTGCCCGGGCTCCGCCCGGCGCTGCCCGCGCGCGTCCCGCGACGCGGAGGCAGCGGGCTTCTTTTAAGCGCCTCCCGGCGCGAACACGGCGTCAGCGGGTCCGCCGGCGCCCAGGATGCTGGGTAGTGTAGTGCGTCCCTGTCCCCCCACTGCGGCCGCTGATGCAGATGGCGGCGGCGGGGGACTGCTGCACAACGAGGTAGGGACGAGGCAGGAAGCACCAATATGGACGGCAAGTAAGTCCCAAAGGAGCGAGCAGTTTTAGCGAAGGAACGAGAATTTGTTCTCAAATTTGTATTCAGTATGAAGCAACGGGAATTTTGAGCAACCTCCAGCATGTCACCGAATCGTTTACGAGGTATTTCCACCTTCGTTCCTTCATAGTCTCATGGATTTCACACGCTTTACAAAATTATTATTTCAGTGTCTTTGTGGTGAACATTTTTCAAACGTACTGCACACCATTGTGAGGATTTTGTATCATCTTTGCTGCTTTGTTGCTCCTTCGAGTGCAATTTATGAATGTACATTACTGTCTTCATTCATTTCTTTGATCTATGCTGCCATCTAGTGACTATGCCTCATTTTACCGGTTTAAATGTCTATTTTTCACATCAAAATCTCAAAGCTCCGTGGCAAATGTATCGAGATGTTAATTTTGTTTACAGTTTACAAGGTATTCCATTTCAAATGCATGGTATGTCGTTGCTCAGTGACATTTCTAGTGAGCTATGTTGTTCAACAAGTGTTTTATATGCTCATATTGAGCACAAAATTGACCTCTCTATGAGGTATGTATCTTTTGTTTCAGTGTATACTGTTCACATGCACACTTTTATTTGACCTTTTGCGGCATGTTTATCTATGTATAAGCCGCCCTGCGCTTCATGTGTTTTGCGTTTTGTGTGTAAGCCGCCCTGCGCCTCACGTTATAGTTGTGTATAAGTCGCCCTGCGCTTCACGTTAGTATAAGCCGCCCTGCGCTTCATGTTATGTATGTATAAGTCGCCCTGCGCTTCATGTTTTGTTTGTCTCTTTTGTGTGTAAGCCGCCCTGCGCATCACGTTACTGTTAATGTAAGTCGCCTTGCGCTTTAACTTCATGTTCACTGGGTGCTCAGATCTTTCTTTGTTGTTTTACCCAGTGCTGTTAAAAAAATGTTTTTTTATCATTAATTCTATCACAGGGAAGCATGATTAATCTTACGTATTCTTCGTCTTCTCTGTCATGTTGTTCTTACTGATGTGATTGCTCTCTCGCACACCCACCTGGCCAGTTGGAGTGCAGAGGGAGTACTCATTGACGTTTTTTTTTCTCATTTGTAGGAAGGAGGATGGCAAACAAGTTAGGTTATTTGTTTCTTTAAGACCTTTGCTTGTTTTCTGTTTTCTCTTTTTCTACCTTCGCTCTGTTCGCCCTTGTATCCTTCTATTTAGTTTGGTTCTTCTGAGCTCTTTATCTGATTCTTTATTTCTTTGTTTGGTTATTCTTTTGGAAGGAAGGAGGATATGTTATATCTTGGTACAGTGTGTTTCTTCCTATTTACTTCTCCATCAGTGGAACACTGGGTGATGATGTCATGTGGAATGTTGATCTGTGAAACACACAGTTGGAGATGGGCTGAGCGCCTGGCTGGCTGCTCCTGGTGGGGCTCTTTAAGGGCTCTTTACTGGCTCTTCACTGGCTTAACTCTGGTTCTACACTGGCTGTACTACTGATCCTGTAACTAACCTGAATAAATCATCTTGAATCATACCTACCAGTGTGGACCTGATTACTACACTTTCCAAGTTGGTTGCATCATAATCATGGAATCGAGACTACTAAATCCTTTTCAGGCGATCTCGTTTCCGCTATGATGCCGGTTGGACGCTCGTCTGACCGGCATCATATTGAGGCCCATAGTGTTAAAATATCACATTTATATCCAAAAGAACCGAGTCGCTGAATTTTCCAGCTGCTTGGGTGCGGTCAGTGTACTCCGGGGTAGCCGAGTCCCTCAATATACCAACTATCCAGTCACCCAAATCAATCCCTCACATTCCTAGGGTAAGAAGGAGACGGGCTGCCACTCCTTTTCTATTCACTGTACATTTATTTGATTCAAAGTAATGGAAGAAAAAACAGCCCAACACGTTTTGGAGCAAGGATCCTGTTGCTGGTATTTAGCGGTAGCTTCCCTACTGATGCACAGTACTCTGTTACAGTCAGGCTTGCAGTATTGTGCCAACCTTATTTACATGTTCCCGCTGGGCTGGCGGTCTACGAGCAGCAGTTTCTCAGCGGAGTGAGGTCCTGATGCAGTGAAGACTGATAAGAACTACTTATTAATGAGTCTAAAAACATATGTGTCAGGTTAGCATGCAATGCATATGTACGCAATGTGGTATGTCTCTTTGATTTACCTCTTGAATGCTGCTTGCGCAACATTGACACACCACTGAATGACCCGCTCCATATGATACATAGGAGTAATGTACAAGTGGCTTGCCTCGATCCCAGCGACAACAAACTTGTTTGACATTGTGATGGTATCAGTGCAGCAATGGGAGGACATGGACAAAGACACAGAATCAGGAAACTGAAGCGGGATGCAGGAAATAGATAAGACATTGCCTCATTTCCTAACATTCTGCCACCAGAAAATAGGCTTTCCCGCCACAGTTGGCCCGGCAGGAAGGCAGATGGTAATTAGCTTGGAGGAAATCTTGCCTGGAGTCCTGCCGCCAGCCGTTCCACCCAGTGCTGCCGTCAATACGGTCAAGGAAACCTGGCGGAGTTGGTGGGAGCACAGAGATCTTTCATCTATGGAAGCGCCAACATCTAAATCAGGTGGGCCGACCGCCAAGATGGTGGCCGGGAAGACCACCAAAAGAGCCGATTCTGCCAAGATCTAAATCAGGCCCTAAGATTACTTACGATCCTCAAAAACCTTCAACAAATAAAAGAAAATATAACTGCCAATCTATCTGCCAAAATGAGTCACAATACTTGCAGGATGGCATTCGTTGAATGTGCACAATAGCTTAAAAGCAAGGTGATGATGTGAAATGTTGCACGCCCGCCATTGACACACTAAAAAAGCCAATGCATAGCCCTGTAACAAGAACAATGCACCTCTGGGTGCCTGCAGCATTGGACATTTCCTGTGCAGCTATGAAGGCTTGTGTTTTTGCAGAGAAACCGCACCGGATGCGTAACGGCTGCAAAGTGAGGCAACACATGAAAACTGTTATGAATTGCTATGCAATATTGCACATAAGTTGCTGGTGTAGGTAAAGAGGAAATACAAATTGCACATGTGGGCTTGGAAATTCAACGCTGTCCCTCATGCAGCTTCCTGAACACTACTGGGATTAGACCTAAACATTCACCTATGCACTGTCTCTGTAAACCAGAGTCTGTGTGAAACACATGACCCCCACGCCATCTTTCCTATCTGTCTTCCCATTATTCCGCCTACTTCTACTTTACTTTCCTTCATGCACCCATATAGAATTATAGATGGGTAACAGTAAATAACAGTGACATTTTACACCAAGTGGGTCTGAGTAACATCAAATAGACAGCGAAGATGTCACTCTGAATACGAAGTG
This sequence comes from Triturus cristatus, assembly GCF_964204655.1. Taxonomy (NCBI): domain Eukaryota; kingdom Metazoa; phylum Chordata; class Amphibia; order Caudata; family Salamandridae; genus Triturus; species Triturus cristatus. Next base: position 573,947,810 of record NC_140595.1, on the reverse strand, counting down.
AAAAACATTTATTTTATTCACTGTTATCCATCCTCAATTTTAGGTCATTTATGACCCACCTAAATCGTCTGCCCTTGCTTTTAAAAGACATGCAGTGGTAGTGTAGGCAAGGGGGAGCCATACACAACATGGCTTAACCTGCCTCAGCCCGATGCTCTGTATTACACCTGGTGAAGCTTAAGAAAGAATGGTGAGACGGCTGCCAAAATTACTTTCCCAGACAACTGCTTTCTAATAGAAGTAGGAAAGAGATTTTATTATTCAAACAAAATTAATAATGCAAAAAAGCCACAAATGGATTGTCCTGCGCCATTATTCATTTAGTCCACTCAATATCCCTATTAACCCTGTACCTCTCAAGCATTAGTGATCAGAGTTTCTGATTAATATTTTTTTAGACAGAATACTTAGAAGACATACGAAGCAGGTTAATCCCACAGCTGACCATACAATTTACACTGACCCCATTCTGATCTTTTAGCTATGCTACCAAAACCAGAAATTAGACAAGGCATGCTAACCTCTGAAGCAAGTCCAACAAACAGTGTCTGCAAGAACCAATCTTTTGTCATTTTTAGTCTAACTAAGTCGACCATCTATATCTCCAGACAACCGAGTTCTACGCCGGCTCAGGTTGTCCCCTATTCAACAGGTATCATAAATTCTTTACTGTCAACTGGCATTTTCCCTATCCCATTTAATCATACAGTTTTTTTGTTCAATTCTAAAAAGAAAAAAGAAACTATCTGTGTGAGCCATGGACTCAAAAACATTTAGGCCAATTTCCCTATTTGATATATACATCAAAGATTATGCATAACACAATCACTTAACAGCTTCAAGATTTTATTGAAGAGACCATCAACTTGGCCTTAGCACCAAATTGGTTGTAACTATGGTAATTCATGACCTCCAAATAAAGGTGGACAGTGGCGACGGGGAGCTGTCCTCATTTTACGTGACCTCTGCAGCCCTTTTGACACCATTGATCCCATGATCCTTTTGGAATGGATCAGTTTTTTTTTTTAATTGGTGGAACTGTGTTATCATGGATCACTTTATTTCTATCAAACAGTTCTCAATTAATCCACCACAAAATACACAAGGAGCAACAATGTATTTCTCATTTATTATGTCCTTTTTACTCAAGTCCTCTCGTATTCATATTAGAAAAGTATCAGGTGAAATCTTATTTTTATGTTCACCATGCACAACCTGTCTGTCGTCTCTCCACCAACCCGTCCGAGAACCTTTTAGGCATCTCTTCTGCACTTAAAGCCACCCAAAGATGGACAAAGACACATTTTCTCAATCTCAATCCCAGCAACAATGAGATAATTCCAATCTTCAAAGAATTCATTAGATGGGACCTTATCTTGAGGATGTCAGCACTGGGCCAGTGACCTATACCTGCTGAATCAGCCCAGAATCTTGGCATCATATTTAACAATAACACTTCTACAGAGTACCAGGTAGCAGCAGTCACTAATTCTGTCTTTTCACCTTAAACAATTAAGGAGACCTTTCCCATTCCAATCCTTCCGCAGAAATTAAAGCATTAAATGACTGTCCAGTCAAGAAAGCAATACGAAAGCTCAGCTTACTTTGAGCTGCCCCAAAAAGTTCCTACCATCTACAAAAACTGCAAAATGTCATAGTTAAACTCAATTTGAATTTTTTTTCTTGATAGCGGTCTACTGATTTTATAGATACTGGCATCAGAAGGTTTAGGTTCTAGAAGACCTGGAACCAGAGCAACCACAGAATGTGCTTAAGGATTTGAAAGTAGAGTCTGGAAAATAACTGACATCTCATAAATAGATCCATATGTCGTAGTGTTTGTAATTTCATGAAATGAGATCTCACCATCCCCCAGGGATACACTAGGAGATAGTGAATCTGGAGACTGGAAAGAAACCCACTTGTCTGATCCTGAAGAAGAAGAGTTTCTTCTCAGATAGTTGTGGGGTCTGGATCTGCATTGTGATGGCCAAATCACTTCTCATTTTGCTTCTGTGGAGCTGAAGGAGCTGGTATTAGAGGAGTGTCACATACGTGAGGTGGTGAAGATGCAGATGGACCCAGTGGGGCCTTGAGGTGGCTGAAAATCATCCTCCACTAATGGAACTAGGAGGAGTTCTTCTATGAAGGTTTGTGACGTTATAGATGATTGGGTATAAAAGATGTTCCTCTAGGAAATCATCTTCTCTCTGGACACCAGTGCCTGACCTCTATGGCAAGAGTGATGGGAGGATCCTGCATAACACTTTACTCCCCCATACTGAAACAGATCTCACTGAATCGAAAAACAGCAGATGCTAACAGGGAAACTCCTGAAATCCTTGACTGAATCAGAATTAACAATCTCAATGCCTAATGCTTCAATGTCAACTATCACTGCAATGAGTACCTTAATGTTAAATGTCTTGACAACGAGTACCTTAACTTTGCATGCTTTGATGTTATCTTCAACTGCCTACTCAAGGGTCCTGAAAGTCACACCGCAGTCTAAAAAGGAGGAAGAAATTTCTCCTGCTACCTTAGAGCTTGTGGACAATGAGGCAAAGCCGGCAACTTCCCAATGCATGGTTCTCAGGTGATCTCTTTTACTATGTATGTATGTATTTAAATTTGTAGAGCGCACTGCAACCCTACGGGCATCCTGGCGCTAAAGACAGAGTGAAGGAGGAAAAACGGAGGGGAGGCTAAAAATTAGGCTCTAGGGAACAACCAGGTTTTCAGCTGTCTGCGGAAAAGGGTCAGATCCTGGATCACTCGTAACTCAACAGGAAGGCTATTCCATAAACGTGCAGCCGCAGAGCTGAAAGCACGACCACCCAAGGTGGCTCTCATTGTTTTGGGAATCAAGGCCAACCTAGCTGAAGAGGAGCGCAACATGCGCGTAGGTATATACCATCTAAAAAGATGTTGCAGCGGTAAAGGGCCAAAGCCATGAAGAGCCTTAAAAGCTACACACAGAGATTTAAACAAAATTCTCTGATGCACGGGCAACCAATGTAGTTCAGACAAGGTCCTAGTGCTGGAGGAGAAACGCGGTCTAAGAAGAGCAAGTTTTGCGGCAGCTGCCTGGATCCGTTGAAGTCTCAAAATAAGATATGCAGGGGAGGCAAGCAGCAGGGCATTGCAGTAGTCCAGGCGACTGAGAATAGTACATCGGACCACGGTACCTCGAACATGAGAAGGAAGAAGGGGCAAAATCCTACGTAAACCTCTCATGATCAGATAGCAGCTTGAAACTATCTTATTGACATGTGACTCCAGACTTAGCTTCTCATTAAGGCAGACCCCCAAATTACGAACAGTCTTTACTGGAACCAGAGGGGTATCCAGAGGGAGAGGCCAAAAATTGGAAGGCAGGGTAAAAGGCACCCTCCCCACTGAGCAATGTAGAATCTCAGTTTTGGAACCGTTAAACTGCAGATCATTGTTCCTCAGCCAAGTCGTCATCTCCATCATGCAATTGTGGAAGGTGGATAAAGAATCCACCTGATCATCCCCATCCAAGGAGATGATCAATTGCGTATCATCGGCATAGTTGACTGCAGAGATGTTACAGGACTTAATGGTCTGCACCAAAGGGCGCATGTAAACATTGAACAGAATGGGGCTAATAGAAGAGCCCTGTGGAACCCCCTGTTTGTTTGGCAAGAAGTCCGACTGGAAAGGAGGCAGAAAAACCGCCTGCCGTCTATCTGATAAGTAGGAGCGAAGCCATTTAAGGGCCAAGCCTGTGACTCCTATCTCCTCGAGCCGATGTAGGAGAATGCTGTGGCTGACCGTATCGAATGCGGCGGACAAGTCAAGCAATATCAAAGTTGCCGAGTGACCCTTGTCCGCCCGCATTCGCAAATCGTCCACAGCAGTGATCAAAGCAGACTCGGTACCATGCCCCGGACGAAAGCCAAACTGATTTTCCTCCAGAATCCCGTTGCTCTCAAGAAACCCTGAAAGCTCCTGGCTGACAAATCGTTCAGCTATCTTGGCTGGATAGGGCAGTAAGGAAATATGACGATAGTTCCCGTAGCAAGCGGGATCCAGCGAGGGTTTTTTTAGAAGGGGGGAAACCAACGCATCCTTCCAGCAGGCTGGGACTACACCACTGATTAATGACTGATTAATAATCATATGGAGGTGCGGAAAGGTGTCTGACCCTAATTCCTTCCAGTATTTCTGCGGAATAGGGTCTAAAGGAGAACCAGAGCAGACTTTCAAAGCCATTCTTGAAAAATTCTCCAGAGAAGGGCAGGTCCAATGATCTATACAAGGTCTCACGGATACCCCTTCGCATGGCCTGAACACCGTACAGTCAGGCGGATCCACTGTGGAAGGACCTGTTCCAGCCATGCAACTAGTTGCAGGATTAGGCTGCATGCCTTCAAGGATTCCCTTTATTTTGTTGTGAAAGAAGGCAGCCAGCCCATCACACAAATCCTGCGAGGGGATGATCTTGTTCGCCAAACACTCAGGATTAACAATATCTCTCAAAATATTAAAAACACATTTAGCACTATTCGGGGAGTTGGAAATAAGATCGGCAAAGTAGAGCGCTTTAGTGGACGCAATGGCTTGCTTGTACCTGACCAGTAGATTGCGCCAAATAATCTTATCGCTGGTCAAGTACTGCTTACGCCACTGCCTCTCTGCGTGTTTGCATTGAATTTTAAAAACTCTAAGTTCCTCGGAGAACCAGGGGGCAGACGGGGAACCTCGTTTCCTAACCCGTTTCAGTGGGGCAATCCTATTAATAGTAGTTGTAATATAGCTGCAGAGCTCCTGAAAGTTACAGTCGACTGAACGCCCTGGCACAGGGAGAGGGGTCTCCCCAAATAAAGGAGCACACTGAGCTTTCCTTCTTAGGGATTTCCAATCCCTGCCCAAGACGCTATTGCTATCTTTAAGCGAGGGGGGGCAGCCCCTAAGAGTTAATAGGACTCTAAATCTAATTAAATGGTGGTCGGACCAATCCACTGGGAGGATGTTGTCCAAAATCACTACATTCTTTTCCGCAAAGATTAGGTCAAGAGCATGTCCTGCCGAGTGTGTAGGTTCCAACACATGTTGTGAAAGATTAAGATTGGCGCAAGATTGAACGATGTTATTATACGCAGTTTTCAACATAGCATTGGGCCAAAGGTTAAAGTCTCCCAGGATCAGTAGCCTGCGATGAGAGAGTGCCAAATTACCAATCACATCCAGGAACTGCTGTTGAGATTGTTCGCTCATAGTCCCCGGAGGTCTGTAGCATAAAATTCCAGTCAAGACATGGCCTGATCTATCTTTCAGTGAGAAGCCCAGGGATTCTATCTGCGAAATCTCATCGATGTCGAATGGCGAGAAATCCCAACTTTCTTTAAAAACCATCCCAGTTCCGCCACCCCTGCCATTAGGTCTAGGCTTATGAAAGGCTTTGAACCCAGGGGGGCAGATAGCGCCGAGTTCCAAATCCAGACCGGGTACAAGCCAGGTTTCTGTCATGAACAGAATATCGCAGTCATGTACTTCAATCAACAGCTGAATTTCTGAAGAGTGTTTAGGGAGAGACCTTACGTTTAAAAGTCCACACTTCAATCCTACCTGAGGAGCCGTGCCAGTAGTCACTATCCATGTGCTATACTAAACTGGAGCACACCACCATTAACAAATCCGCCATGTATGATTACACTAAATTAGCCAAAGGTTTGATAACATAAACAGTAACAAAATGTATTCCAATACGTTAGTGTATAGAGAAAATGATCCTTATTAAAAATGTGAAAAGCAATAATACCATTCAACATATTGAAAAGAAGAAGAAAACCCCACGGTCAAGTAAGAATACATGCCCATATTCATAGAAACAAAGTGCCAAATTACAAAGCGCCAGACAACATGTAGATAGTTCAGACAAAGAAATACATATGGTAGGCTATAGTTGGTTGTTTCTTATATGACATCCAATGGATAAAGTAGACAACACATATTTTGTCTAAAAAAGACATCTTCAGGGCTGTTGGAATACAAGAAAATTCATGATATAAATGCCCACATACAAACAATAATGTAGTAACCGATGCAATTTAAAAAAACAAACTGTGCAAAAAACAAGAAATTCATGAGACTAATGCCACCAGTAAAAATAATCCAAGAAGAAAATTACAATATTGACAATAAAAGGTAAAAAGCAAAAAAAGAGCAGTCAGTACAAGGTGTTGGGATGACAAACCGCTATCAAGAAAAAAGAAAGAAATATATAAGGTGAACCAAGAACACCCGACAAAGTGACACCATCAGTATCACCAATGTAACACCAAACCTTAACTCTTTAATAGAACACTATTATACAATAAGGCAAGCAGAAAGAATTGTTGGCCTATCACCTTATAGTAGTAATTTGTATGCAACTTGGAAAAGCTGAGCGAATAATAACCAAAGTATAATAAAGTTGCACACATCTGAAAAAGAAATCTATACTAAGTTACAGAAGGTGAACAAATATCCCCCCCCCGATGCTGTAAACATGGAAGAAGGGATTTTCCAAAGGTTTGAACAGCTTACTAGTATAACTCCTTAATTTCAAGTAGCGTCGTCCAAAAGAGTAACTAGTAGACCTTTGTATCCAAGGGCTACTGCACCCCTAGCCACAGGTGCATTCTTACAGATGTCTGTACATGAATACATCAAAAGAGAATAGAACATAAGAAAAAACTCTGTATATTAAGTTGCAGCGTCTAAGCAAGGTAGCAAGACAAATCAACCTAAAATGTCTTAACCTTACTGTATCTGCCAAAAAAAATCATTGCCATAATGACCAAAGTGGAACAAGTTAAAACATGAGTAAAAGCCATGCATGGCACAAAGATGCAAACGTTTATAAGTGATCGCATTGTCCACATTAATCATGTAGAGGACACACAGTAATCGTTTGGAAAGAAAAAGAAAAGGTGTCAGAAACGTTAATATGCCAGGATATAGTCACAATGCATCCCTAACTATCCATGGGCACCTGCAAGGCAACTCCTCACAGATTTTACACCTCACAGTGGAGTGAGAATTTGGTAGGCAGACAACACATACATCATCTTCATCTTTCTACGATATCTTACCTCTACCAAAGGGTACCTGTCAAAAAAATCTGGCATAGTGCCCAAAGAAGAGTCTAGGAAAGAAATAGCTCATAGGAAAAAGCAGGTGAAAAGGGAATGAAATGTAAGGGAGATATAAAAAGTTCTTCAGTTAACCCAAAGAACTGCACAAACAGAATTAGAATGGCAACAGTGTTTGAGGTGCTTTCTCTGATGAACCAGAAAAACAAACTGCCTGACTGGCCAACCACAGCACAATAGGAAATCTGTTTAACTTTGGATTTTTTTTACAGGTGCAGTGTCTAATTGACACTGTGTGTACCCAGCTTATTAGTGGATACCTGTTTCCTTTATTTTGTGGTTTAAAAAGAGGATAGTTCAGGAATATTTTCTGCCAAATGTATTGTACGTTAACTTGGCTAATTGTATTTACTTTTTAAAACCAGAGAAAAAGAAGAAGAATATAATGTTGCATGTAATGGGCATGTTTTCCTTGTAAAAAAATGTTTAAATTGTCTTCTTGGGATCCTACACATGCACAGAGATATTCTATTCTTTATGGATACCAGCGAGACTCCCATTTCACAGAAAGATGAAAACCACAAACAATACATCAATACAAAATAGCTGTTGTTTTGCTCCCACATTATGACCCCTATGCCAAAAATTCATCTGTAGCAGAATTATTACTTTTAAAGTGACAGTGTACTGCATACTCTCTAAGTACATATAGAGTAAAATCAAGCAAGATCCTACCCATTCAAATAACACTGATAAATGTGTTTCCATGTACACCTCTGTTGATATCTGAGTGCTTATTGATGGGGTCACTTAGAGCTTCGAAGAAAGTAGAACTGGAATAAATGAAAGCCTCACCCAACTTTGCCATGGAAAATCCTTTTCTGCAGTCCACCTACTAGTTTCACACTGTTGTAAGCCCCACTTTACTTAGTCAGGCCTTCTAACACCCATGTTTTCTAATTAACAACCACTGTGACTGCCACGTTGATCATCGATAGAAACAAAAAACAATGACTCTCATAAGCAGGGAGATAATTCCCTGAAAGCCAAGTTCACAGATTATTTTTGCAGAAATAAACCCTTGCTTTGACAATTTGTTTCTGCAAAAAATGCATATGGGCCACAGTGACATTATTTTTGGCCAATATTTCCGTTTAGCAGGAAATGTTTTAGATACATGCATTGAATGAAAATGTCTACATACAGCAGCTCATCTTTCACTCAAAAGGTGGAGGTGAGGGACTCTGCTGACTGGCGGACTGGCAGGTGGTTGACTGTACTCTTCTTGACACCCTAAGGACCTCATTCTGGGATTCAAAAATATTCTCAGGAAATTGCATGAACATGGAAAGTACCACCAGGATCAAGTTTACATGGGTATTCCTGGGAAGTCATGTGGCTTTCCCCGTGGTGGCCTATTCCTGCTGTGAGGAGTTTCCCTGTAAGCAGGGAGAATAGGATCCCTTGCACAAATGCAATTTTTTTTCTCCACATGGACAATTTGTTTCCCGCTGTGCATAGTACTCCATGCAGGGGGACCAGGGTCTGCTGTGCAAACACACATTTTTATGTTTCTTTTTCTCCACAGGGACAATAGTTTCCCAGTGGAGACACCCCTTCTGCACATCCCCACCAAACCTATAGATGATCAATTCCCCTTCCCACATTGGGAAGGGATTTATGCCAGCCCTTGGCCTAAGTAAAAATCCATTCTAGGATGGCAAGGGTAATAAGAAGAGCTTGTTAATGGTGGCAAATGTCTATGTTGTAGCCATTCAAACCTTTGAAGGCTAACCAGACTTTGAAATGCACCAATAGGTGTTGAGAACTCTGCTATTGTGGTGCAGATCACTGCACACACAGAGCGGCTTACACCAGCCAGGAATCGTATTGTGAATTCCTAACAGGCACAAACAAACGTAAATAAAGTCGTAATCCTAAATTTACAAACAATTTACCTTTCTGAATAGCACCTCTTTTGATTAAGTGAGTGTTTCCTCTGTTTGCATGCATATGTTCCTCACCAGTAAATGGTAGGCCATATAAAACAATATTCATTGCACTTTGTCCCACCACTCCTATATTGTGCAGCCCCTGTGGATTATGAGTGTGAACACCAAATAAATGTTTGGAAAACAAGGTCTTACCTGAAGAGGCAAGAATATAAGATAAGCAGCAACTCCAAGAAGGCCAGTGGGGCCAAGAATTACATAGGAAAAAATTGAGCAAATAATGAGGAAAACCGGCGTGCTGAAGGCCAACGGGCCTAACAAAGCAGCGTCAAACAAGCGATGACCATCATTGCAGAGCAAATTCATTACCTGGAAAAAATTGAGAAGAATGGGTGATAGTGTACACTTCCTTTGCAGGTTGTATAGTCTTTGGTCAGATGAGTAGCCTTCAAAAAATTATGATATCATGAATTAAAATAATGCTGCATGTAACTCATAGTGCTATCGTTAGGGCTCAGGTCAATTATATGCAAGTGAGTATAATAGTATAATAGGGGCAGAAGCATAACAACACTAAAGACCTAATACCAACAAGCTGATAACGACTGATTTAAGTGATGCTGATGTTGCAACCATGATTTTAACCAGGTAGAACTGAGCCAGCTGGCAAGTGAAGCCCATTCTGAGTTTGTACATGTTGGAACAGTGCAAAATGCTCTTGCCACATTATTTGCCCATGCCCCCCCCCCCGGTCAAAACTTAGGTTTGTTAATTGTGCACCCCATACATGTCTAGAGGTATTTATTGGAAAGACAATTATCACCCAGGAGTGCCCAGGAATGGAAACTCTAAAAAAGGAGCTACATTCTCATTCATGTGTCACTCATTCAAATAGCTAGAATGTACATTTATACAATTACAATGCATACTTTTTCTCAATAAGTGTGAAATAGTCTGCCATTTGCCAGCATTTAATTCAAGGCTTAAAGACTTAAAAAGCTTGATACATCCTGAATGTTTTTTAGATATATATTGAGCTGACAAAGATCTAAAATGTTCCTCCACTCTTTCACAGTTTTCCTTTTTATAAGAAAGTGCCTGGAGTACATCCCTATAGGTTGATGATGTTTTGGTACCAGTTGTATAGCGCCTTTCTGTAGCGTAGTTTGAAACATTAGAGAATGTTAAATAAACTCCAATATCTGACAATACTGAATGACGTCCTGCACCCATTTATCTGTATTTACTGCCTACCATTTGTTGCAGAAGGTAAAGATGCTGCCTGATACAGGGTCCACTTTTTATGTTGTGCATTTCGTGGTATCCAGTGCCTGCAAATAGTCTGTGACTCCTGATGTCCTGTTCTTTCTGTTGGGCCTTAAACTTTTGCTGATGCCTTGAATAAGGCTGTTGTCCCTGCCTATAGGTATGTGGCTGTTGTTGATGTGACACGTAATCCTGGAAACACTGTGGAAGCTGGTACGCTGGTGGATATGGTGTGTACGTGTGTGTCCCTGTAATTTTGGTATGGGCCTCGGTACGACTGCATTCCACTTTTTCCTCAAAAAGACTGAGGGTTTAGTTGGCGCAGAGCTGCTAGAGACCTGGCTGTCTATGTATCTGATGTACTGCCTTGAAGCGCTTCATCCACGTGCTTACAAAATAGCCATACTCCATCAAATGACATGTATTAGAATTCATTTTGAACCACTGGCCAGAAAGCAGTGGCCCTCAGTCATCCTTTTATACTTAATACCGCTACTCGGCTGGTTGTCTCAGTCCAAATATTCGAGACGTCTATTGCTCAGTACAGATCATGCTTTTAGTCCCTTATGGAGGATAGCATTTACTTCTTGCTTTTGAACATCTGGCAGCAAGTTTAGATATGGAGCTATGTTGGATCACATCTGCCTGACTAGCTGTCTAAAATTGCCATGGGATTAGCAATCCTTATTGACACGCAGGTCATAGAGCAAAATCCTTTCCCCAACAGATCCATTATATAGCCTTGTTGATACGCTGGTGCTGTACAAGGTGCCATCTCCACTGTGCCACCTGCTTGATGATGGAATCTGCTATATGGTATCCCAGAGGCATACAGGTAAATTATCAGGGATTTTGTCAATTCATGGTACGACAGATGGCACTGTAACTGCTGTTTGTATTATTTTATGCGCTCTTGCTAGATGTGATCCACTATGTGAATTGCATTGACTGACTTTTTTGCTGGTTCCTTGAAGTCAAAGAGGTAACAATCAGTTTATTTTATTGTTATAGGTAACTCAACCCTGTTGGCAACCCTATCAAATGTTTTTAGGTTTGAAAGAGGTCAGATGTAAGCCTCCCATCCGTCGCCCCTTGCCAGGTCTTTTTAGTGTATCTCACCCCCTTCTACATCTGTATATTGATTGTCAGATGTGTCTACCTCGAGAGGGGGTTGAAGTACATCTACAAACTGTTGCACTTCTTGACGTTACATTTGAGGTGGATTCTGTTTGCCTTCATGTGAAATTCATGGTGCAGATGCCAGAGAGCCCAGATTTGCTAAGGAGGCACAGGTGTCGGTGCCTGTTGTGGCCAAGTCAGAAAAAGTGTGCAATAGTCTGCCATTATGTGCCTTAGATATTTAATAAGGTACACTGGTACCCGCATCATATGTCTTTGTTCATAGGTGTCATACATAAATACATAAGGGCCATAGTAGCAGTCATAGCATTCTCTGTCCTCGCAGTGTTAGGGAGTGAATTATGTCTCTGGTTGTTGCTCTGGGGAATGCACCTGTTCCTCTTCAGTGTTCTGGCATTTGATATTAACCTGCCCTAGAGTGTAAGCCACTCCAAAAGGATCATCAGACCTGATTCCTTCTCCATTTCCATTTTTAGAGGCTTTTGCTGGAGGGTGAAGAGGAATTTTGCTTGGAGAGGTATGCTCCGGACAGAATGGCATCATGTGCAGTGATGCTTCAGTGGTATAATAGCCAATGACGATGGTGGTTGTACCGTTGATGATTCAGTCATTAATGGGCAAGTCGCCAATGGATCCTCATGGACAGAACCCCTTTCGATGGGCTTGTAGTCACTGGTATGTTCGTGGATACTTCTTTCGTCTATGATGATTGTGTCACTGCCATCTCCACATATTGTTTTTCACCTTCAGAGGCATAGTCCGGTTTACCATCGCCAGTGGCATTATTTTCATATTTTTAGTCAGCTGAGATGACGGTGGAGGCATTGATGTTGTAGAATGCCTCTTCTTTCTCTTGAGAAGATGAACCTACTTACTTTTTAAGAGCTTTTGTGTGCTGTTTTTCCTCATGCTCTACAGAGGAACATTTCTTAGTCCTACTTTTAGCCCAGGAGGATTACCAAGCATCAAGATTTCTTTTTTCTCCTTTCTTTTCTCCAGAGTTAGAGGAACTAGCCTCAGATTCTTCCCCTCAAGAGGGTGTTCAGATGTGTTATTCATTAAATCTAACTGAGTAGTCTTTAGCCTTGGTAGATATAACAGGCACTTTACGTCTTCAATATGGCCACCATTGCATTAATTTCTTCTGGGGCATGGGTGATAGTGGCAGTGTGGGGCAAGGGGTTCTATTCAGTCTGTGCCTGTGTAGTGAAAGAGCCACTTTTGTGGTTGGGCACCCTATGATGACCTTCAACTACCACCAGTTTAACTGACTTTAGTGTGTTGTTATACCCTAGCCTGGATATATGAGACAGTCCTGCATACGCCTGCTTCTCTTCTTTCTTGTAATCTTGCAAGTTGTTATTAGAATTATGAGTGCTTACTATTGGCTTTGACATGGCCTCATTTCATCTTGTTTTCTGGCTTTGCCTTGCTGCTCACACGTAGCTGCAAAGTGGGGAGGGCAGGTTTTTGCTCTTCACTTGTATTTTTGCTCTTCACTGACCAGAGTGAACTGGATATTATCTGCAGAATGTGCAACTCTGCCTCGCAGTCAAAATACGAGAGCTTGGGCAGCCTCCGTCTTGGCCTTGACGCAGACGGGTACCATCCAGCTCGGTTTTTTCTAATGAGAAAGGGGCCAGGTTTTCTAGAAGCTTCGTCTTACGTTTAGTAATGATATTTAAGCTGGGAACTGTCGGGGGCCAGGTGGAAGTTCCCCACAGAATAGACGTATTGCTGTGGAGGTGACGGTACTTGAGTCCTGACTGAAACTCCTACCTGGGCTTTTGACGGGCTTCCCAAAGCTTGAGTTGGCAGGATGATGCAACTTCAGTCGGTGAGGTGTTCCTAACCATTTATATGTATATATTTTCTACTCTTTGCTATTTGTGTATATACTGCATTTTATTTTACTTCTTGATTTAAAAGTGTTTGATACCTGGGAATCTGCATTTATTGATATATTTGGCCTACCTTTTTAAACATTGCATTAATAAACTTGTGTGTGTTATTTTAAAAAGCACCTGAATTTGTCTTTTTGCCTCCAGAGTGGGAGTGCTGTACAAACGTGTATTTTTTACAGGTGCAGTGGTAAATTAGCCTCCCAGGTCAGAGTGCAGGGATTGGTTGTGTCCTTTTAGAGAAAAGCACACTCATTACATGCTCAAAAGTGTATATAATTTAAAGGTGCTTTGGTATATTTGCCTCCCAGGTGGGAGAGCAGGGTTTGGTGTGTCCTTTCTGAGAAAAGCACATTCATTACATCTTGGCGTCATTCTCACAGGATTCGAACGTTGAATTTAAAAGAGGAAAATGCTCTTTGAAATGCTTGCAGATTCCCAGATGTCAACTGAGTTATTTCAGGGGGAGCGGGTCTCTCTCAAAAAAGGAAAACAATTTGGTATTTCAGACAGAGACAGTGGTGTCATCTTGAATATATTGTTTAGCATGTATCGAAAATTTGAACACTTAGAACATGAATGTAGTGAGTTGAAAAGAGAGTTGGCTGATGTTCAATTCGAAAATAAGTTTTTGAAAACAGAATTAAGCATGTGCCAGGATCTGAAAGCATTTGCTTTGACCAGTGATGAGTCATATGTGGAGAATGTGAACTTAGAGAACGTGCCAGTTAACCTGCAGGCTTCACAGACGGTCTTAATTAATTATTTTGAGGAGGTTATTCAGCCATAAAGGAATGTAAAGGGAGATAAACAGACCAGTTTTTTATACTTGGCGATTGCTAGTTCCAGGTCTAAATCAGACATTGCAGTGAATGATGAATCTTGCTTTACATGGAAAAATGCTATTTTTAAAGAAGAAATGCAGCAATGAATTTTTGAATGTGCACAACAGACTGTGCAGAATGTTTCAAACATGTGGTCAATTCAGAAATGTGACAGTGTATCTTGTGTGCCAGTTCAGGAGCAGTGTGATATTTTTAGTAACTGTGAAGAACAGGGAAAGAAAAGAATGCTTTTAAAGTTGTGGAATGTAACATTTCTTAATGCTGGACAAATACAGATGCTTTTGTGTTTTTGCGCATTGAAAGACACTGGGCAGAGGGTAATAGAACACAATGTGATTTATCCATGGGAGCAAGGCAATGTTATTAAATGGTGTATGCCGACAGAAACTGTAGTTTTGCATAAACAGTTTGTGCAGGTCTCAATAGAAAGTCCAGGGGTGGAGTTTGAGACACAGAATTCCCCAATGAAGTGGCAGATTGTACTGCAAAGTGCAGCTACAGCTACTGTGGATGACAGAATATTTAATTCCCTTGCATATGAAAAGGCTAAAATCTTGGAGACAGAGGTGGTGACACACAATTCAGATTTGGTGTGCATAACTAAATACGAGCATCTAGGAGATAAAGACTATACAAACAGGTGGGCAGACAATGAAGGGATGAATATCCCCCTAGATTTCCTCAGATTTGTGATTCTAATGTGTCAGAATGCACAAGCCAGACCAGCCCCACAGAAGGTGAAGGGCGAGTTGATGAAAGGAAAATTACCAGAGCAGACAGAGCAGTCAGATTGCCTTGGGCTTCTGCCAATTGATAAAGGGAGCACGTATCCAGCAGTGAGTGGAGAAATAGTCAGGAAGGAGACTGCCCCAGCCCTTCTTAACCCCTTCCATGCTCATGACGGAACGGTTCCGTCATGAGCCACGGTTGAGCTGTGCTCATGACGGAACCGTTCCGTCATGAGCCCGCCCGCGCTCGAACCCTTCAGCACCGCGGCGGAATTCGCCCAGCGCTGAAGGGGTTAATGTGAAGGGAAAGGGAGAGTTTCCTCCAATACCAAGAATTCGGACGCTAAAGCGTGGGTAGAATTCTCAGACAATTCCCCAGAGCCAGCAGT
This sequence comes from Triturus cristatus, assembly GCF_964204655.1. Taxonomy (NCBI): domain Eukaryota; kingdom Metazoa; phylum Chordata; class Amphibia; order Caudata; family Salamandridae; genus Triturus; species Triturus cristatus. The sequence continues at coordinate 573,932,486 of NC_140595.1, read as the reverse complement.
GAACCGTGCAGACAAGAATGATAATATTGTACTTCAGAAATGCAAAACAGGGCCAGGAAAAACGTGCGCTTTTTGAAAAATGTTTCTTGCAACAAGAGTGATTTTAGGAGAGTAGGATCTGCACTTATGTTGCCCCCACTTTTTTCTGATGTTAACACTGGTTTCTGGCTATAGTCTGGCTGGGTCCCAGCTAATCAGGGCCCCTCTGTCCTCTCTAAACAACTTGGAGTACATATTAGATACACTAGTGATTGAATACTGTGGTACCTTATGATCCCCTAGTATATGGTACCTTAGGTACCAAGGGCATAGGTACTTCACAGGCCTACCAGGGGCTTAAGCATGTATTATGCCATCCCTGGGAAGCAGACTAAATCTGACACCACAGGCCTGCTACTGCAGCCTGGGTGAGGTAGTTTTAGCACTCCTCACTGTAGTATAGGTTCCTATATCTCACCATACACACACATATAAACCTATCAGTCACCCCTAAGGCAGGCCCTATCAATCCTGAGGGCAGGGTGCTTGGTTTACAATGTGAGGGGGTGCCTCTGCCTGAGCAGGGCCCCTCTGCAGCTGGCAGGGTCTATTCCCTGTGGCTGTTTGTGGATGCGGTTAAACCATATACTCTTAAGTGCATTATAAATGCTAACTTTGGAATGACTGCATCAAAACATGTCGTGTTTGGTGTCCATCAACTTGGAATCATACCCCCACATCAGTCCATGATGTGGGAGTATGATCCCACCCTTCTAGAGGGGACGACATTTGCCTACTGTGGTAACACTGTAGAAATCTGAAAGAGCCCTGGCATTACAAAATGGATGCCACCAGCACAGACACTGGGCTGCCCTCCTGCTGCTGACTGAAACTCGCAGTGGAGGAGGCCCAACAATAGGCATCCTGTCACAGGGAGGTGTCACCACCTTCCAGACAGGATTTAGTGTATTGGGGCTGGGTGGGTGCATTCCTAGAGTGATTTGAAGTCCTGCACTGGGGGAGCAGTATGCTCCTCTGTGCATATGCCAGCTCAAACCGGTTCAGGGGCTACCTGTCCCTGCTCTGGCGCAAAACTGGACAAAGGGAAGTGGGTGTAACTGTTGCAGGGATTCTGCTTATACACAGAACTATGCGTAGAACCCCAGGACCTCAGTGAGTTGTGGTGTACCAGAAACTCGCCTCAGAACCCAGTATCCGGCTAGCATAAGTGTCCCATTCGTTATCCGAGATTTAGCTCGGAGGTCCCAATGAAAAGACAACCCAGAACACGCGACTCAGTACATACTCAGGAATGGTGGGAATCGGAAATACCTGTTCGTATATTATTCTCACATCAGTCCACAACAAGAATCAACAGAGACACGGTGAAAATAAAAAGAGTTTATTTTTATAGACCACGTGTCCTAATATGCAGTACTTTGGCTAATACAAGCAGACAAATGATTAAAATCAAAACCATCAACATAGTTACAATTCCATAGAATATAAAAGGGGTGATCATGTTATAATGACAGTGGATACTACCACTTTCCCTTTACTAAGAAGCTAAGATTATTATTAGACTAACAGAAGGTCTCTTAGGCTTGATTAGGGGACCCCATACCTCAAAGATCAGCTTAGTGAAATCACATCACAGGAGCATCAGGAGTCTTCTCGCAGGAAGGCTCGTCTTCGGTCTGAATAATAAACATGATGTCCGTGATATTAAAAGCACCAACTTTCAGGTATGTGCAGCTGCTCGTGTGTTATGACTAAATAGTGGGTCGATCAACCTAGAGTGGAAAACATGCATTGTCTAACAACTCAGACTGTTTGTCACATCGTGTGCAGACCAAGGTCGCTTCGCAGAGCTCGGGATGGTAACAACAGATTGCTCTCGTGTGAGGCAAAACTCGAGTCAGCAGTTTGTTTAAGCAATAACATGTGAACGCAGTGTCGTGTGCAAAAGCAGCAAGATGGCATTCTAACTTCTGACGTGGTTACGCTAACTTAACAATGTATGTACGTATTAAGGGAGTCCTTACTACATGCCCCCTTGATCGAAGCACTACTTAGTATGCAAGAAAAGAGAGAACGCAGAGTTCAAGCGCGACAGAGCAGAACAAGGCGTATCCAATTTAAAAAAGAACTGGTCAGTTCAGGCAAAGTTCGAACAGGAAAAAACCAAAAAATGGAAAGAAAAAACAAAAAACCTCAAACGTGCCATGGGAGGTGAAAAATGAAAAAAAACGCCTCACCGGGCAGAAGTGCAGACGTACAGGGACAGTTCAAGACACGTGAGGAAAACACAGTGGACGAAAGTTCACTCAATCCATGAAAGTATATGCAGCATATGTGGCCACTGCTTCCAGCAGAAAATCATTGGCACGGCCACTGAAGGTTTCAGCCATCCAGTTAAGTAAAGAAAAGGAACATACGTGTTCTTCTATTAGCGGAGCCTCTAGCACCATCAGAGGGCAACCAGCGTGTACTTCCAAATAACTCATATCCAAGAAGTCATATGCCGCTTTCACGATGTCCCAATTACCCAGGATACCATGCGCCGCACCGCAGGCCATAATCCGAACACCAGAACAGGCAGACTCGTGAGACACTAAGGGCCTCATCAGTCGATCAAAATCCGGGTCCGGAGACACCATGTTGGTTAAGCACAAATCCATAGGCCATTCAAAGGGACAATCTAGGCAGTGGAAGACAGGTTGCACGCAGGTGAAGTAGGAATACCGGAAGGATAATCCATATGCCAGGCTCAAAGTCGCCAACGGCAGGACACCATAGTAATCAAGCATCCTGTCACGAAGAAGCTGCAGACGGGACAGGCTGTCGTGTGGCACAGAAAGAGCAGCCATTCCGCAAGATGAAAAGTAAAAGTAGCACACCTGCCACTAGAGCCAGAATTAACGGGACACCTCCAAAGACGCTGGAGAAAATAGAATGAAAAAATGCCGGAATCACACCAAAAATAGTTTGGAAAGAGGTCACGAGGCCCGAGCCCACAAGTTTAAAAAAATGAGCCAGGCCAGTCGTGGACGAGGCATTGAAAATTGTTTGGATCAAAGCTCCAAAATGCAGGGGGAGGTCAGTATTCAAAAGCGCCTGTACCTCGGTGCGCGTATTTGCTACGTGAAGGACAAATGTTTCCCGGGAGGAAGTCAATGGCACCTCCTTTTGGGACAATAGCGCTCTTATTCTGCTCATCTTGTCGAACTCTGCTTTCAAGGTTGGAATTGAAGGCCAGATAGAAGCATCCAGCCTCCCATGCGGGGGTGGAAACAGGACGTTATTGCAGCAAACAACCCTCTGTGTTACAGTTACTATATACGGGATCCCTACTAACATCCCGCAGCAAGCTTCATTGTTTAAAATTAAATAACTACCGTTTGCAAGCAGCGTGAAAGAAGGCGTAATCACTGGTACCGGGATACCTTTGAGGACGCAGGCCAAATTCGGAGCGTGTACATTACAAGCACCGTGCAATTGAATGTGCCTACACACAACAGAATGATCAGGTGACGTTGTACATTCTTCACCCTTCAGATAAACCTCAGTACCGTCCCTTGTACATCTATACGTAAAGGGGAGGGACCAGACTTCATGTATGAAAGCGGTACCCAGCTGTTCATATCTACCCAGAGCATAGTGTTTCATACAAGAGGTAAACTTAAAAAGCGCAAACGGTAGACTTATCAATCCGTGTAAGAGCCACACAGCGGAATCGACTTCCGCAACAGAAAAAGGTAACGGCTCCAATTTCTCAATATGGAGCAAGGAATATGTAGCATCCTTCATGGACATGAACTGCTGTTTGTCAGTAAGGTTAAAGGGAAGAAATAACGATGTTGTATTCAGATAGTCCCAAGGGACCTTCCCTGCCTTCAATGTTTGTAATGTCCATGCAAACTGCATAACAGAACGCAACTGGTTTTGACCATGATACAACACAGACATATCATCCTGCACAATATCCACAATTGAAGAAACAATATTATCTAATTTATAAATGCGAGAAGAAAGAGTGTTAATGCTGTTATCAATAACTGCTAATACTTTTTCCATATTAGCCTGATCAATAGCTCTCAATCTTGAAGCTGCCTCAATTTGCGACAGTTTCCATACTTCGTTGTAAATAGCATACGCCCATCTCTTGGATCTGCCACCCACAGGACCTTTAACAAAATCATTCAAATCTATTTTGTCATGTAACTTTGATAAATGAACTTTGACAGATGCCAAGGTGGAATGTCGCAGCCAGGACTGACATAATTTCCCTACAGAGTATGTAGTTACTGTATGTGACGACTCAAACCGGGGGTCCACGCGATCTTGAGTATACCCCGGTTTCAGTCCTAGAAAACGACGTTGACAGGTATCAGAACTGCTCTGCCAAATTAACCATCCCTCACCATTAAATTTCGAAATATTGAAAGACGAATTGGAAACCAATAACTGCAAAGCAGGAAGGGACAGATCTGTGTGATTATACCAATTTGGGTAAGCACCCAGATCCGGCACAGAAGGCGAATTTAGTTTTTTAGAAGTGGCCAATCCGAAACAGGTGGTTTGGAAGATGGTTGCATTTAAAAACAACATATGATTTGGTACTAGACAGGCACGGTGTAAAGCTTCAGTTCCCTGAACGTGCCACGGTTCGGAACCCCAAACCGACTTAAGATCAATAGTAGCCTTCCATAGATCATAACCTTTGATTGACAACTCATCCATAAAGGACTTAGAATATAGCAATTTGGTGTGTGTCAGTCTAACCTTGGAGGCAGACTCGGGCTTAACTTTAAAATAAAAGGAAGCCGGGGCTGAAACACCGAAATCAGTAAAATAAGTAAACTTATCAACTAATGTATGTGAACTGCCAAACGAGGGGGTGGGACAATGTTCCCACTGGGTAAAATTTACAAAATTTCTAAACGAATTCGATTTATGCAGGAAGTGATTGCCATAATGTTGAAAACAATACTGTTCCGCATAATTAGCCGCATTTTCATACAAATCCTCAGCATCAAAGGCGGCATAATATTTCAAATCTGAAAACAGTGCTTCAATGGCGTGTACATCCCAGTCATCAGAACGTATGTTTTGTTTAACTACATCACCCATAGAAACACGAAATACATTAGGCACATTAATGACCTCTGTAGGCCCATGAATTTGAAATTTAACTGCATCCCATGCGATTCCATCCATGACGGGCCAGGCAGTAATATTCACAAAAGTCTGGTCCCTTTTCATGATGTGGGATGAGGAGTGGGGGGCCAAAGTTCCATTGATAAGTCTAATTGTCGATCTCTCTTTGAGATAATGGCCATCCACCAGACGGAAGAAAACTACAACAAATCCAATGGACATAAACAAAAAAATACCAAAAAGCATCAACCAGATGTATGTCCAAGGAGCTATCAAAAAATGTTTCTTAAACCAGCTCACAAAAACAGCAATGTTTGATGGGGGAGTTGAGGGCAAAGAGTTAGTGTCAAAGGAAAAACGGGACTGGCCAAGTGCTGTAGATTGTAAAACAGGCGAAGGTCCACGTGTAGGATAAGCGTACTCAGTCTCATCGGGCAAACCACCTGCCGGTGATATCAGCAAGGGATCAGTAACTGAATGCATCTCGATTCCAACATCAGACAAGGTGGTAGAAGCAGGAACCATCATTGAATTTCTTTGCATTGTCTGGCATGAAACTGCCGGAGTCATACTAAGAAGTATCGGCCACTCGCTGAAGTTTGACATTGTCAATAGAGATGTACCTGTTTTCTTTGCGACCAGGAAGTGGAGGTAAAATGACTGTTCTTGTACCCTGCACTCCAAGCACTGGAACTGGTGCACGATAAGAGGGGCCGAACTCCTTCTTGTTCTCCACCTTCTCACGGACCAGATCACCAACTCGGGGTAGCCAGCCGACTACCGGAATCTGAACCTCAGCTTCAGACGTGGAGGGCAAATGTTCTTTTGAAAGAGAGTCTCTGGCTTCTTGTAGAGTCTGCAAAACAGCACAGTGATCATCTACGTCAAAGGGTGCGGTCGACGCCGCAATGTCTAGACCATCAAGGTCCGGAACAAACATTCTGATTCCGAAGAGCATCATGTACGGGGTCCGCCCACCCAGAGACCTTCTAGGGAGATTATTTAGTGCACGTTGGACGTTATACAAATGGGCCAGCCAGTTCCGGCCTGTGCCTAAAACACGTGCTGTCAATGATTGCTTTAAGTCACGGTTCATTCGCTCCACCACACTATTACCCTCAGGTCAGTAGGGAGACGAAAATTTGACTAGGACCCCCAAATTTTTCATAGCCTCCTTGTAAGCCTTAGAGGCGAACGCAGGGCCCTGATCAGAATGGAAGGTACCACACGCAAAAGTTCCCACAAAGACACGCAAATCCCTGATGACAGTCCGCGAGTCAGCACTCCTTTGTGGCCATACCCATAGAAAACGTGTGCACGAATCCACTGCAACCAAGATGTACTTGTACGCAGTATCAGAAGAAAAAGGACCGCAGTGATCTAAATAAACACAACCAAATGGCTTATTAGAGATGTACAGCTGTGTCTGTGGTGGGCGCGCAACAGTAGAAGGTTTAATCTGTTGGCAAATGTCACAATCAAGAACATAAGCGCACGCTTGTTTATATAAACCAAACCACCAGTAACGTTGTTGTAGCAGAGATATTGTAGCTGACACACCGGCGTGGGCTGACGCCAACCCCTCGTGCGCAGCCAAGATCAGTGCTGGTCTGCAGTCCGCGTTGGGAATTATTCTATCACCAACGTCGTTAATCCTCACTAATGGGACGTTATCAGGACTTAAATGATAAATATACCGAGAGGGAAAACCCTTCGGGTAATCTCCTCCCTTCTCAGTAGCAGCAATAGCTGCCAAGATGTCATCATCAATCTTACTTTTGGATCTTGTAACTGCTGCCACTAAGTATGTAGCCACTGCTGTTTTCGCTGCCTCGTCAGCTAAGCTGTTGCCGACAGCATGGACACCAAGCCGCTGGTGACCAAGAGTGTGAATAACACTTACGAGAGGGAGACGTTCTTTAAAGTCTGCCACTCGAACCCAAAGCGTTTTATGCTTAATTGTGCTACCTTTAGTGTCGCGGTAATCATTCTGAGACCAGAAGTGTAAATTGTCATTGTAGGACTGGACACAGTAGAAGGAGTCACTCACTATAAGAGTAGTGACTCGGGGATCAGCAAACTCCAGTGCAAGCACCAGAGCCCGGAGCTCCGCCAATTGCGCGGTACAATCACCCAATGACTGCGTATGCACTGCATCAGATTGGAATTCACCATTTACGAATGTACCTACGACAATTGCGCAAGCCGCAGAATAAGCGTGCTTCGATCCAATTGCGGGTTGCGCAGACCCGTCAGTGTATATGACACAATGGTATTCTTCGAGCGGGCGCAAAGACAGAGGTGCCGGATGAACGAATTCATACTGCAAGTACTCTTGAGTCTGTAATGAGGCATCAAAGATGTAAGTGACGTCTGGCGACGTCAGTGTTGTAGCCCATTGTATCCACCGTGGATGCAAAACTTTAGAATTGGGTACACTTGCTTTAGTCACTGCCTCTAAAGCAGGATATGGAGTTACAACCAGAATCTGTTTCCCATGCGACAGTGCGCGTTCCTTAAGGATCGCCATCTGCACAGCAGTCAGAACTTTTTCGACCGTGGAAAAACGTAATTCAGCAGAGGTGTACAAGTGGGATTTGTACGCAATGGGGACTGTGTCGCCCTCATTAAACGTCAAATACGTGAACCCCACGGCGCCCGGTACTATTCTGATTACCAGGTTAGTGCGGTTATCACGTGTCAGCAAGTATTGTGAAGCAAGAAGGTCAGCCTGTAAAGACTGTAAAATTGCAGAGTGTTCTAGCTGCCAGCTAGATTTCGAAAACGAAGGCTGTACCAAGGCGTAAAGCGGCTTGATACGCTGGGCATAATCAGGAATGTACGTACGGCCGAAATTCAGAAAACCCAGCAGAGATTGTAATTTCTTCAGTGTCGTAGGAGCACTTAAGCATGCACACTTTTCCAGAAAGTGGGGGGCTAACCCCTTACCTTCATTGTTGAGCTCGTAGCCCAAAAACAACACCGTATATTCTGCGATGTGTGACTTCGCAAAATTGAAGTTGTAGCCATAGTCCGCAAAACTCACGATAATATTGTCAAACCGAGACAGATGCGGCATCAGCTCATCATCCGTAAGATAGATATCGTCAACATAGGAGTATGCTTCGGGGTCTATTCTTTCCAAAAGAGAAACCACGCGAGCAGAAAAGACGCCAGGGCTATTTTTGTAACCCATGGCTAATCTTGTAAACTGTTTTTGTTTTCCGCCTGAAGTAAACGCTGTCCACTGGCTACTCAGTGTGGACAGGTTGTGGCTAAAAAAGCCATTGGAAATGTCAAGTGTCGTTTTAAATCTTTTACGCACGAGACTGTCGACCAAAGCCGAGCTATGTGTATTTTGTACCACGCAGGTCCGGCAATGGGAGTTTAGGTGCCGGTAATCCAAAACTAAACGGTACGAGCCGTCAGGCTTCGTTACAGTGAATAAAGGGTTATTCATAGGGGACACACATGTTTCAATAACACCCTGATATTCCAATTGTTCAAGGATTGCCACGACGTGGGGTCTAGCTTCACGACGCATGGGATATTGAGGTTGAGGCTGGGGCATAGACCGCAATGGAATCTCATGGCAGGGGGACAATCTGTCCCATCCCACCTGAGTACGATACACCGCCGGCGCAAGCGCCCACTCCTCAGCATACACTTCAGCTTGGTCCTTAGGCACTGTGTGCGCAAAGGATGGGAGGATTACTTCCTCCCCTCTAGGAGCCTCTAAAATGAAAGCTGGGGGCCAATCTGCCTCCGCTAGGAGGATATCATAGGTGGTGGTCAGATTATCCCAAAAAATCCCTTTTATTGTACGTTGTATGTCACCCTCTATTAATAAGACTATTTCATAAAGTCTGTCAGGGGGAGCCACTCTGGTGTCAGCTGTTTCCACAGTAACCGATATATCAGTTGCTGTCACCGCCAGAAATGGACGCAGAGCTTGACGGACTATGGTAATTTCCGCTGCGCTGTCCAGGAGCGTCAGCGCCCATGTCCGGTTCCGAAGCTGTGTCCGCACTATCTGAGGCATACCTTGCCGTCAGAGCCGCCACTTTCTTCGTCTGAAACGGGGGTCTTTGTCGTGAAAATTCGTCCTGCTTGCCTTTACCCTCAGTCTGTCGGGGCTGGTCACGCTGTTGTGGAGCACCCCGACCTTTGCCACCGCCTCCGCCACCGGACTGTGTAGCCGATGTTTCCTGTGAAGAACGAGGAGAGCGCTGTTCAGAAACCTGAAATCTATCAGGAGACTTTATAGCAGAACGATCGCGCAGATCATAAGTGCGTTCACTACTAGACTGTACGGGAGAGGCAGGCCGAGAGCCCTGTTTCTGTTGCTGCTGCTTTCCCTGTTGTTTAACCTGCCATTTTTGTTTAGGAAAAAAGGGCCGTTCGTCCTTACCAGACGTTTCTGCCTTACCCTGCTGTTTTAGATCGGGATTCTTTATTACAGGCTTAACTCCTAAAGAGCTACGACCCAAATCCTGATATGCCTCTGCGATTATTTTCGCAAATTCCTGCGGTTTGTCCTCCTCAGCAACTCGTTTCAGTTCATTACGAACCTGGAAATGCAAAGCATCACCCTTCAGGTTACCAATTATCATGGTAGCAACCAGGTCAAATTGCCCGAGGAGCCGCATCCCTAACTCTATCGCAGACTCCGCACCATGGTTCTCTTGAACTCTTTTGATAACGGAGGGCAGCTGCAACATAGACGGAGTGCCAAAGCACTGCGCGTACGTCGCTGCAAAGACCTTGCCCCAATTTACACAATCATCTATGTGGGGGACCAAGTCTTTAGGCAAACTAATGGTGAGGATCCTGTGTTTCTCCACAGGAGTAGTATTTGGGTAAACCGCTTCTATTTGGTCAAATTTTTCAGCAAGCCAAAAGGGGAAATCATCCCTATTTTGGGGGCGCTTGCCCATAACAGAATTAACCATAACAGGACTAATGACCACCGCGTGATGATCAGTAGGCTGTCCCGCAACAGCAGGTGCCCCCGCCTGCATATTGCGCGACACATACTGCACTAACGCCCTATATACCGTAATGAGGGCAGTGTGCAGTACACGCAACTCAGCCACCGTCACCGTGAGGTAACGGGGATGAGGCGTAAATCCGGCTAGTACCGGCCAAGTGGCCCCTGCAATTGATAAAGGGCCCATTCTCGGCGGTATAACCACATGGGGAAGGGCGCCATTAAACCAAATATGGTGCTGCCAAGCAGATATTGGTATTTCCTGTGTCCTATACGGCGTATAGTTCGCCGGCACTGCAGCGGCAGTGTAAGAATGAAAGGTGTCATCATCCCCCACCGCTGGAATCGTCACCCAAGAGTAGAACAACTCATAGGGATGAGCCGCATCGGCTCCCACTACAAAAATGACGTTCATACCAGTGTCCGGTACCCCATACTGCGTCAAATGACGTTTCACAGCCGCACGGCTGTGCGCCGCAATCTCCACCGACATTAGGACAACACACACTTGAAACTATCAGTAGCACAAGGGTTCAATAACCTTTTTAATTATCAAGCTTGAAAGAACCTATATCAATAGACCTAGGTAGGTTTTAAATCCGTCAGACTTGTTATCCGGAAACAAGAATGAGGGTGTTGTGGACAAACGCGAGCACTACTAAGGCGTTTCAACTCATAGACCAAACGTTAGGTGCGCCATGTTGCAGGGATTCTGCTTATACACAGAACTATGCGTAGAACCCCAGGACCTCAGTGAGTTGTGGTGTACCAGAAACTCGCCTCAGAACCCAGAACCCAGTATCCGGCTAGCATAAGTGTCCCATTCGTTATCCGAGATTTAGCTCGGAGGTCCCAATGAAAAGACAACCCAGAACACGCGACTCAGTACATACTCAGGAATGGTGGGAATCGGAAATACCTGTTCGTATATTATTCTCACATCAGTCCACAACAAGAATCAACAGAGACACGGTGAAAATAAAAAGAGTTTATTTTTATAGACCACGTGTCCTAATATGCAGTACTTTGGCTAATACAAGCAGACAAATGATTAAAATCAAAACCATCAACATAGTTACAATTCCATAGAATATAAAAGGGGTGATCATGTTATAATGACAGTGGATACTACCACTTTCCCTTTACTAAGAAGCTAAGATTATTATTAGACTAACAGAAGGTCTCTTAGGCTTGATTAGGGGACCCCATACCTCAAAGATCAGCTTAGTGAAATCACATCACAGGAGCATCAGGAGTCTTCTCGCAGGAAGGCTCGTCTTCGGTCTGAATAATAAACATGATGTCCGTGATATTAAAAGCACCAACTTTCAGGTATGTGCAGCTGCTCGTGTGTTATGACTAAATAGTGGGTCGATCAACCTAGAGTGGAAAACATGCATTGTCTAACAACTCAGACTGTTTGTCACATCGTGTGCAGACCAAGGTTGCTTCGCAGAGCTCGGGATGGTAACAACAGATTGCTCTCGTGTGAGGCAAAACTCGAGTCAGCAGTTCGTTTAAGCAATAACATGTGAACGCAGTGTCGTGTGCAAAAGCAGCAAGATGGCATTCTAACTTCTGACGTGGTTACGCTAACTTAACAATGTATGTACGTATTAAGGGAGTCCTTACTACATAACCACGCCCTACCCTGACCCTCCCAGAGGAGTGGTCCTAGAGCTAGTCCCTCCCCTATCTTCAGTATAAGTTAGGAAACCTTGCCATTGCAAAGTAGATAACACTGGACGACACTTTACAAGAAGAATTCTGGTCCTTCAACGTTCCACTCCCTTTGGAAGAGGAAAGAATCTCCCTTGGAGTCAAGGAGTGACTCCCCTCCTTGGCAGGCACCAAAAACTTGAATCAACGGTCGCAAACTTTCCCGCTCCCGCCGAAGTCCGAAGTCCCTGCAGCCCCAGAAGTGGATTTCCTGACTTCTCGATGGTCATTGTGAGTTCCCAGCAGAGCTGAGGTGAGTGGACCCCACGAGTGATGAGGAAGAGCAATACCCAGGTACCGTGCACTATTGTCAAGTGCAACCCCTTCACGATGTTCTATGAATTTCTGCTTTAGACCATTTGTGGCCCAAGCCTCCAGCAGGTTTTGCAGCAAAAATCAGAGGCATACCCCATCCCGAGTGACCGTGGGCTCCTGTGAAGCATTTCCTCAAGAGGTGTCTTCACGATCCCGATCCCTTGCCTGTTGGCTTGTGGGTCCCCCGAAGACTTTCTTATCAACTCAAAGGACTCCCCTGATTGCACCAGGCCTGCCCTCACTCACCTTTGGTGGGGGAGTCCCTCAGATCTTACTGGTCTGCACCACTGACTAAATTCACTTTCCACAAGACTTGCTGTTGCCAAGGCTTGTTGGCTCTAATCCAGTTGTCGACACCACAGTCAGCTGCAGACGTTGTGGAACACTCCAAATCCAGCTGCTGGTCATCGTCGATCGCTCCTGGACCTCGTGAGCGAAGAGTCAAAACACCCTTGATCACCTGAAATCACCCGACTTCCGAGGGCATCCATCTTCCTGGCCCCGGGTCACTGGCAAGTGACTGTGAACACTGTCCCTTCAATTTTCAGGTCATCTACATCTTGAATCCAGCCTTGGATTCCACCGGACACTTCTTCAGTCTTCGCAAGCAGCAAATCTTCTTTGGCTTCCATAGAAAACAGCAACGTGACCCGACACCAAAAGACACCTATGCACCCGGCCTCCCTGGGTGAGGTAACGCGTGCACTCCGGTGCCCCAGTGTGTGTTGGCCCTCGAATGACTTACCTTGTAAGTGGCTTGCTGTTAGACTTCCTCGAAGTACCCTAAAACTTTAAAAATCCAACCGCGACTTGCTCCATTGAAATCAATAGGGAACCCGTGGCTGTGTTCTCACACTGCACATGTCTCCTGTGGATCTGTTACTTACCTGCTTTTACCACATTAGTGAAGCCCCAGCGATTCTACAGGCCCTAGGCCTTGTCATTCTGCAAGTCGACTTTCCTAAACCTCTTTTTTAGTATATGGTCTGGTACGCCCCTAGGGCCCCAGCCATATTTGTGCTTAACTTATTGTGAAACGTTGATATTTGAATGTGTTCCTGACTTCTAATCTCATAAAGAGATTAATAGAGTGTGTCTAGAAATAAATACATATATATTTGATATATATACCTGTGTGGTGTCCTTTCATTTGGTAATTCAAGAGATTATAAGCTGCTTTACATTCCTCTGAGACGTAGCCTATAGGCTGCTCTCCACAGCTACCACTAGGATAGCTTTCTTTAAAAGGTTGTCTTAAACCGATCTACCATGTGAGTCGATTTGGTGCCAGGTCATCATACTGCGACGTGTTGGTGAGCCTGATATCGGTATATGTGTGCCCCGTATGGATGGGACCCCCTTTCCCCCCCTCCCCCCCTCAAACCTGGAGTGATCATCGGACAAAGCAAGCTGACGTCCTGTGGCTGAACGGATCAGATGCGGACCTACTTTGACAAGACCGATGAACTGTTTAGTGGAGATGAAGTTAAATGCGAAAGGGCTGTGTGTCTTTCACACAGAAGGGCTGTGTGTTTAAAGAAAAAACAGAACAACAAAAATGTGCTGCAATTGAAACTGTTTTATAAACATGAGGTTAAAACAAAATGCGAGAGGGCTGTGTGTCTTTCACACAGAAGGACTGTTTGTTTAAAAAGAGGGAGAACGACAAAGATGTGTTGCTATTGAAGAAAATGTTTTCTGAGTTAGAGACAAAAATAAAGGAACTGTTGATGTTGCTTTTATTTTTTTGCACTAAATATATAGGTTTGGCTGCTTCAACAGTAGAAGTTCCAGTATTAGCCATTTGAGACACTAAGGGCATTACTGAGTTCATATGCTTGATTTTATTTGATGCATTTATTTTGTATATCCATCAAACATTTATTCTTACTGAGTATCCAGATATGCATAAGCTATTTTGACATGCTTTAAAGTGAATATCACATACTTTTATGATTTCATAGTTTTATATTTGTGTCTTTCAGTTAAGAAATGCAGTGCTTCAATCATTGTTGTGTTTTTCAGTTATGAAATGCAGTCTTTCAATCATAGTTGTGTTTTTCAGTTATGAAATGCAGTGCTTCAGTTAAGACTTGCTTTGTAGTGATTATCACATGCTTTTATGATTTCAGTGTTTTTCAAACATAGTTGTGCTTTTAGTTGTGAAATGAGGTTTTTCAATCATAGTTGTGTTTTCAATTAAGAAACGTAATTTTTTAATAGCTTTTGTTCTTTCAGTTAAGAAATGTAGTTTTTGTGCTTTCAGTTAAGAATTGCAGTTTTTCACTCGTGGTGGTGTCTTTAGTTAAGAGATTCAGTTTTTGATATATGTAAATGGTGATAGTCGAAGGTCATGGGGTGTAATGTAGTGAAAGAGCCACTTTTGTGGTTGGGCACCTTATGATGACCTTTAACTACCACCATTTTAACTGACTTTAGTGTGTTATTATATACCCTAGCCTGGATATATGAGACGGTCCTGCATATGCCTGCTTCTCTTCTTTCTTGTAATCTTACTGTCTTTCAATGGGAGCTGTCACGGAGTAGAACAGTTTTGCCAAGAGCAGAAGGTGTGGGATGTGCATTTGAAGGCATGAGAAAGAAAGAGAGAGGTGGAATGTGCTTTTTGGTCTCGAAGTGCAGTGTTGTGGGCGGTGGTGCACACATGTGCTCGGTGTTGTGCATTGGTGAGAATTATTATGAGTTCTTACTATTGGCTTTGACAAGACTTCATGTCATCTTGCTTACTGACTTTACCTTGCTTCAAGCTCTTCTGCGTGCACAGTGGTGCTTGCAAGTTGTTATGAGAATTATGAGTGCTTACTATTGGCTTTGACATGGCCTCATTTCATCTTGTTTTCTGACCTTGCCTAAGCAAGAGAGTGGAAGGTCACGGTTCCCCGGTCCATGGTGGAATGGAAAAATGACAGGTCACTGTATTGGTTTGGAGATAGGGGTGCATAAGGCTCATGCTGCCCATAAAATAACCAGAAGATATGACAGGCATGGGCGGATTACAGGAGCATCAGGTTGAAACCCTTCTGCTCTGAACGACAACTGGTGAAATGATTACATTTGTCTGTTTATGGGATAAAATGGGGTCAGAAGGGAATGGACCAGGTGATCTAGTTACTGGACATACTCTATACCATATTGCTAGAATGCGGGGGTGAAATGTGCAGGGTTTTGCTTTTATTTCGGCATTCTTATTTACGCTCAGGTTTCTCTCTTTGTTGGACTCTCGGGCTGTGTATACCTTGTAAAATCAATAAAATTTGATTTAAAAAAAGAAAATGGGATATCCAAATAGTACTGTGGTAGAGAAACGAAGCGTCAGAATTGCTGTATGCTCATGTTTGAGGGCATGTCAAAGATCATGTCTTTGAATCCAAAAAAACTGAATGATTTGACTCCCCATGAAAAAAGGGATTGAGCTTAAATCCCAATGTCTGGCCTTCAAAGCTTTACATGGCTTAGGGACGCATTTTCTGAGGACGCCCCTGAAATAGTATGCGCCGGCCAGAAGCTTAAGATCAGCCGATACAAAACTTTTGCAGACACCTAAGTATAAGAAGGCCCACAGAAACTCAGTTGATAATATTTAAATCTGGTTTGCAACCCTTTGGTACAGTTGCTCAATGCTTCCCAACTCATTAAGTCTAAGCCCACCTTAAGATCTGCCCAATAACATATACCCCTGATTTCAAAGGCTGACTTAGATGATCCCTCAAACATTCCGGGGTACCTGGAGAGACCCAAATCGGTGCCCATGATGAAAAATATGGGACTCTCAATGTTTTCCGCACATACATTCACGTATTTAATGCAGACTTCAAAAATCTTGAGCCTCACCTTTTTAAAGAACTTTGGGATTCCGTATTTGAAAAAAAACTGAGTTTGACCTTGTGGAATATCAACTAACATTGCCTCAAAAAGTAAGCCGATCATTGCGCATTCTTATACTGGTTTTGACTGGTTTGAACTGGTTTGAACTGGTTTTGACCGGTTTCAACAGGGTTGGACTGGTTTAAACTGGGTTCGGACTGGTTTAAACTGGATTCGGACTGGTTTGAACTGGTTTGAACTGGTTTGGATTAGTTTAAACTAGTTGTGACTGGTTTTGGACTGGTTTTTGATTGGTTTGAACTAGTTTTGAATGTTTTTTTAACGTTTTTGAACTGGTTTATGACTGGTTGGAACTGGTTGGAACTGGTTTTGGCTGGTTTAAACTGGTTTTTGGACTGGTTTTTTACTGGTTTGAACTGGTTATGACTGGTTTAAACTGGTTTTGACTGATTTTGGACTGGTTTGAACTGGTTTTGACGGGACAGCAGTTTGTGGTTTTCAATACTACGATATCAGAGAGTTCAGGACTGAGGGCCATTAAA
This sequence comes from Triturus cristatus, assembly GCF_964204655.1. Lineage (NCBI taxonomy): Eukaryota > Metazoa > Chordata > Amphibia > Caudata > Salamandridae > Triturus > Triturus cristatus. Next base: position 573,915,935 of record NC_140595.1, on the reverse strand, counting down.
AGAGCGCCTGTCAATATTCATATTTCTTACTGCGTTTTTCTGAACTGCTGACTTTTGGTTAGGCCGGCACTTTCTGTCCACTCTGGACATGTGCAATTCATTGCAAAAATATTTTTTCATACTTGGAAAATGCATGGGATTTGCTTACTTTCACGCAGGCATTCTCTTCAATCTCTTACTAGGAAGCCTACGTGTCTGGGCAAATATACTCATTTCCTGTTTTTGGCTGTGAGAACGAAAGTGTTGCAGATTTGTCCCCTTTTAGTTTGATTTAATGTCTAGTTGTACGTCAGACCAAACAGACAATAAATCTTCTTGCCCTTGACAAAAGTCAACAGGTCCCGGCCGGGCAATATGAATTCCTCAGGCCTGCTGCGTGGGTATTGATGCAGCAGATATGAAGTCATATTATCAAGAGTCGCAGCGTCTGGTCATTAATTACTGGTGGTTAGATATCCAGGCCAATCTCAGCTATGCGTCTGAAAAAAGTGCGATAAATGGGAAGCTGACAGTTGACACTGCTGTAGCAGGGACACCTGCTGCCTCAGGTGGCTTCATGGAGGGTTTCAAGGGATGGGAATTGATCGCGATCTCTACTCTAGGAGACATCATGAGCGGGAGAGTCCAAGTCCTTTCAGAACCAGCAGGCAGAATACCAACTCCATAGTAACCTGTTTCATTGCCACCTTCAGCTCCGCCATGCACTGACCCCATTTTGTTGTCCCGTCTGACCTTCCTGAATTTAACCTTTTGAAGGGCAAACCTATTATGGGGGATCTGGTCGACAACCATATTGCAAAGATTTGCCAGACGCTCTGAAATGTTCATTGCTCTCCGATGGGCTTGGAGGCTGTTGTAGGGGCTCTGGAGGACGAGGATTGGACCAAGGCTCTGGGGGGCACCTAGGGTTGTGGACATATTAGCCAGACTTGGAATGATCCACCTTAAATATCTCCATAGGGTATATCTCACCCATCACCGGCTGTTGCAAATAGGGGAGATAGTCTCCCTGACATGTCTCGGCTATGATGTAAGGGTGGCACATATTTGCATAAGGAATGGGGCTGTCTTGCCTTGGATTGGTTCTGGCGCAGTGTGGCATCCTGTTTGGGTGAGGTCTTAAACTGGATAATCCTAATGGACCTGAACCTCACGCTCCTTCACATCACATATGCATGGGGAGGTAATCAATATAAGCTTTCCATATTGTTCCTGGGTCTAACTCTGACGAAACAACACATAGCAAGAGAGTGGAAGGTCACGGCTCCCCGGTCCATGGTGGAATGGAAAAATGACAGATCACTGTATGGGTTTGGAGATAGGGGTGCATAAGGCTCATACTGCCCACAAAATAACCAGAAGATATGACAGGCGTGGGCGGATTACAGGAGCATCATGTTGGAACCCTTCTGCTCTGAACGACAACTGTTGAAATGATTAATGAAAGAATATTTATTATTGTATCAATTAACAAAAATTGTTACAAAGATTCTCCTATATAATATCCTCAAAACTTACTTTCTACAATAGACATCATTAACTACTACAAATTTGATGTACTACATTCAGTAAAATAAATCCTACAAATACAGATCATAGATTATAAAAACACTAAAACCCATGTATCAATTTATAAAAAAGTACAGGGAATAAAAAGTGCAAGATGGGTAGGCACCGCTCTCTTTTTTTTTAAACCGGGGACTTTTCCCCTGGGCAGAAACTTCACAAAACAGGCAAATTCATATAAAATTTCAACATAGAGAGGCATTCAAAGACCTATTTTGGAACAGAGATTTCCACTAAGTGCGAAGTAGATACATCTTGTCACAGCATACAAATCAAAGTCTGGGCGTGCCCAAAGTGCAGTCCTAAAATTCTAAAGTGCAAGGTGCGTTACTTAAATGTTCTTTAACTTTGTGTGTAAATTTAGCAAACCTAGCCAGTTCCATTGGTGTCTCCAGGCTAAACAAGAGTTTCATGGCATCCTTGCAATTACGTGTCCCATATTTTAAAAACAATGGTCTTAGTAAAATGCGACGTATGTGTGTTAGGCAATGGCATATGCAGACCAGATGAACCATGGATTCTGCATATTGGTGACATAGTCTGCAGGTGGTAATTGCCTCTATGGATTTCCAGCGCCTGTTGATATCTTTTATCGGCAAGGCCATAAGCCTCGCTGTTAAAATTTGCTTTAAAATTGTCTTATTTAATGCAGCATCAAGGTATGGTTGCCATTGCCAATCTTCATAGGAGCTTACAAGTATCCCAATATTACTTTTAAAACTATTCAACTCCTTCATGTCTTCTTCTCTGGATAGTGCTCTAACTTGATTTTTCAATATAGATTTTAGTGTACCAGGTTGATAGATCATATCCTGCAATTTGGTCATGTCAAGCTGTAATGCAGTGCAGGTAGTTTTCAGGTCATTGCTCCATGAATTGTTGGCTTTCATAAAAATCATTTTCAGGATTGACTTCATAGTATTTGGAGGGGCCGCACAAACCCCTCGGTGATATAACACGAACGTTGCCCAATGTTTGTAGTTTTGCTTGTTCAGCCCAAATTCCAGTCACACCAAGATGTTACGTGTGTGTGCTGGTATCTGGAAAATTAGCTTGTAGGCTCGACAGTTGATGTGTTCAAGACTATTAACAAAAGCCGCAGGAAATGCTAACTGGCCATATGTAATTGAGGGAAGCAGCTTGGCCCTTATAACTCTTCTAATAGATTTAGTTGTCGGCCTATTTAGTTTGGCATTAAGCTTGCACAAGGCAAACGTCACTGCCTTGGCCTTTGTTTCGGCTGAAGCCAGGTAAGCTGTTGATTTCCCATTATTCATCAGCCAGACCCCTAAGTAATTATATTTGGATACTGTTGTTATCTTCAAGATGCCCAACCTCCAATGTTGTCCGAGTTTGTTGGCATACTTTCCGAATATAATTACCTTTGTTTTTCCTGCATTTGCTCTTAGGTCATTCTTATTGTTGTAAAGATTTAATGGATCCAATAGTCTTTGCATGTCTACTTTTGTGTGATCTAATAGCACCATATCGTCTGCATATTGTATTAAAAATAATCAGTTTGAGCCAATTTTCGGAGATAGAAGATTTGCATTGAGGATTGTTTTGGCAAGGTCTGCTGTGTACAAGTTAAAAAGCAAAGGTGCCAATACGCAACCTTGTTTTAGACCACGGTCTGTGGGGATCTTTTTAGTAGCAGAATTCATTGAAGTTTTCACCCGTACCCAAGTTCCAGTATAAAGGCTAATTATTGCCTTTAAAAGGGTCTCTGGTATCCCCCAACCTTGTAGTTTCCGCCACAACAGACTCCGATTGACTCCGTCGAAGGCCGCGGAGTAGTCCACGAAACATGCAAATAGAGGGAGAGACTTTTTCTGTGTAGTCTGTTCTATCATGTAAGCATGGGCTAAAATATTATCCATTGTGGACGCTCCTGGCCTAAAGCCATTTTGACAGCTTGGTAGGATTTCATTTTCATCAGCCCACGTCTGCAGGTCTTGTAGAAGGAGACTAGCATAACCTTTAGCCTCAATATCTAAAAGGGCTATCAACCTGTAGTTTGAGGGGTCCCCGGTATTGCCCTTTTTATGGATAGGTTGTAGTAAACATCCTTTCTAAGTCTTTGGAATTGTTGAATTTGCCAGAGAATGCTAGTAGAGCGGCGTGAGTATGCTACTCCAGAAGTCGCGGTCTTCTTTAAACAATTGCCCTGGTAACCCGTTAGGGCCTGGTGCCCCATCCTTTCTAATATTTTTTTTAATTGTCGTCACGCGTTTCCCTACGACCAGGGCTTCTGGAGGTATCTCCGTATTTGATGCGTTCCTTACCACTGCCGATCCGGATTTGTCTTCTGCGGCTACTAGTGAAGTTTCGGGCAGAGCGGTGATGGAAGAGAGCTCTTAGTTGCCTGCAGATGTAAGATTTTGTGCGTCACAATATAAATGTTGTTACATAGGTTATCCATATGTCACCAGCAACCACATTGCACCTGTCTTGGCCATGACCAGAGAGCTTGTTAATGTATGCCCAGAACTCAGCCTGTTTATTTGGATTTAGCAAAGAAAAGACATGTAGCCACTCCGAGTCTTGTTGTTTTCTTTTATTGTCCCACACGTTTTTCCTATGGATTTTCTTTGCTAGGAGTTGGTTTTGATAGGTTTCACATTTTCCATTTTGCTTATGGATCCGTGTGGCTGTTCTGAGCGACCTCTTACTTTGCTCCACATTTTCGCATCGTGGATGAAATTGGCGGCAAGACGTTTCTATAGAGACTGGAGAGTGTTTTTTACCTTTCAGAAGTTGGTATACCATAGTCATTCATTTAGTCCAATTCTCATTAATATTACCTGTCGTGAAATCTTCAGCAGTTCCAGGCCAATTATTTTTCCACCGTGTTAGGGCTGCTCGGTCTATTTTTGTCCACTTTAGTCTCCTTGGCACAACATATATTTCTTCTCCATTGGCATTACCCACGGAGATGATGGTTTGAAGGCGGGCCGTGTGTAGGATGATAGATATGGCAAGTGGGAGATGGTCACTAGTTGGGATAGGAAGTTTTTGAAATTCCGTCACTTGCCCATAGAGGCGACCACACGTAAAAATATAATCAATTGGTGATTTAGATAGCCCCTGTGTGTCTTTGTTGGAGGCCAATTTAATGCCATGGCACGTTTGTATTGATTTTAATATGTGTATATTTAAGAATTTATTCATCATCATTCCTGCTTTATCTGAGGGCAAAGCTTCGTCTTGTTTCATTCCAAGGTTTTTCGTATTAAAATCTCCGGCTATTATGATCCCACAGTTTGGTTGACTGTTCAGTAATTCCTCAAGGGTATCCACTAGCGTTTTCATTTCACTGTGTCTGTGGACCTCATTGCTATTAAAGTAGATATTCACAAGAATGATCTTTATTGGGCATCCATTTAATTTCAATCCTTGTACTAGGACTGCCTGAACCATGTCCATATTTAATAAAGGTTTTATTTTTATGTTGCTACTAATCTGCGTGTATATTGATAAGCCCCCTGACGGTCTTCCAAATATGTTACGCTTTTTTGCAGGCTGTTGAAATTCCATGAAGTCTGGTATGGCCATTGGGATGAGTGACCAAGTTTCTTGCAGACATACCAGGTCCCCTGACTGCAAGAATTCAAATTCTTCCTTGTTCTGTAATGAGGCTTTTAGCCCGTAAACATTCCATGAGATTATTTTGAGGAAGTTGCCTGGTTTATTGCTCAGGCAACCATTTCCTTGTTTGCTAGGAGCACGTGCGCTTTGTTTGAGTGGACTCGGGCAAAAACTGTGTTTTTATGTTAGGGAATGCTGTTGTGCGAGGGACATAATTTGTCCCTTTTAAGATGGATCATCTTTTTAGCATAAATGGATATTTCTCTTCTTCTGCGATGTGAACATAAATCCCCCAGTTTGCAAACCTTTCTATTTCTTTAATAATTTTTTGTACAAACAAACCGTCGGTCCATTTTAGTATTGTTGACTCTCTGATTGTATTGTTGTCCAGGATTTTAAATTGAACTTGGGTGAGGTCTTCACTGAAGATGGTTGAGAGCTCTGGCATATGATGAAAAAGGTGTAGAATGTTGGACCTGTTTAATGTGTCCGTACTTCCCTGTGATGTTTATTCAGGTGTAAAAATAAATGTATTATTCTTCTCCTCTTTATGTCCTTGTACTGGTTGGCTGGCCGTAAGGGAATGTGCGGCAAATTGTCGCGTATTTGTTGGAGATACTTCGTGGTCGATATTGGCTTCTTGGGACTCCTGTAACTCACCATTATTCAGTGATGTAGATGCTATCACTTCTCTATTTAGTGCTGTCTGCTGGATTTTCCTATGGCTTTCTTTGTGCTGTACCTTTTCAGACTGCCTACACTGACCAATTGCGGAGACTCATCTGATTTGTGCTGTGACTGCTCTTCCGTATTGTTGACTGGTCCGTTCGAAATTGTTTGGAATATAGGATTATCTGGTATAGTTTGATATTTCGCCTGGCTTTCCCTTTGGAAGATCGGAAAAACTTTCTGTGTTTCAAGGTTCTTGTGTGTGGGCACCTGTGTAGCGAGTTTTTTTTTTTAGGTCCGACATCGATGGGTTCTCTAGCGCCCAGTTGTAAATCCTTTGCCTTTCTTTGTTGTTTTACGTTTCTGGCCTGTTTTTTCAGGCGTTTCTTCACCCTTCTTGAAAGGTTTTTACTCAGTTCTGTGGTGTGCTCTAATTTTGTGACCCCACTGTTGTTACCATGTGAGTTCTCATAGATTATAGATTCCTCAGGCGATGTTTTGCTTGACGGGGGCTGATGGCGACTGCAAAACTAATGGGGGATGTGCCTGCGCACAAAATTGGTTTACTGTCTTGTGTGTTCGTCAGTGTCGGATTTGTTTCTGCTAAGCCAGTTTTCCCCTCGGGGTTGTTTACAGTGCTCACTCCAATTTCAGTTTGTAGTTCATTTGGGGGGATTGTAACTCCTGCCGGACTATTCGTGCCGTTTTGTATGCCATCTTCTGCAGGCACTTTGACTATTCTTTGCAGGCTCTGAGCTATAGTTGCCTCTTGTCTTGGCTTTAATTCTATTAGGATGGATGTTGGCACTTCAGGCAAAGTGCTAAGTTTCTCTACAATTCGAACGCATGAGCACCTAGCAGTTGGTTGCAGCCTCAAAGACTCAATTTTTCCGTCTAAGGTGTTGATTTTAGTTTCGATGTTAATCATGGCTATTGCGAGAGCCTGTATAGTATCCATTTGAGTTTCCAATTTTTGCGTTTGCCATGTAAGCGCATTGATGGTTGTTGCTAATGTAGAATTTATTGAGGATAGCAGTGAATTTTGGTTGAAACATCCGTTGTGGAGTGTACATTTTGTTTCGGTGGTTGAGTGAAGCCAATTCTGGTTCCCCAAAAGGCTATTCTCTTTCCGTTCCTCCTGTTCCTCCTGCAACAAGAGTGAATTTTGATCCAGAACAAAGCTTTGAATTATTGATATACTCCATATCAGGGCCGGGGATTGAGACAAGTTATGCTGGTTGTCCCCGCCCCCTGCCTGTAAATTTGTTTTAGCCTCTGCGCAAATATGTTGGCTGTCTCTATTTGTCTGCTCCAATGTTGACGATATTTCCAAGACTTCCAATTTCCCCTTGTGAGAAGTTGGCCTGGTATATGCTGGTCACTAGTTATAGTGGCCACCTTACACCAGTCCAATTCGACTCTTATGGTAGATAGGTTTAAGACAACCTTTTAAAGAAAGCTATCCTAGTGGTAGCTGTGGAGAGCAGCCTTCAGGCCAAGTCTCAGAGGAATGCACAGCAGCTTCTTTTACCTTATAATCTCTTGAATTACCAAATGAAAGGACACCACACAGGTATATATATCAAATATATATGTATTTATTTCTAGACACACTCTACTAATCTCTTTATGAGATTAGAAGCCAGGAACACATTCAAATATCAACGTTTCACAATAAGTTAAGCACAAATATGGCTGGGGCCCTAGGGGCGTACCAGACCATATACTAAAAAAGAGGTTTAGGAAAGTCGACTTGCAGAATGACAAGGCCTAGGGCCTGTAGAATCGCTGGGGCTTCACCACTGCAGTGAAAGCAGGTAAGTAACAGACCCACGGGAGACGCATGCAGTGTGTGAAAACAGCCGCAGATTCCCTATTGATTATAATGGAGCAAGTCGCGGTTTGATTTTTAAAGTTTTAGGGTAAGTAATTTGAGGGCCAACACACACTAGGGCACCGGAGTGCACGAGTTACCTCACCCAGGGAAGCCGGGTGCATAGGTGTCTTTTTGTGTCGGGTCGCGTCGCTATTTTCTATGGAGACCAAAGAAGATTTGCTGCTTGCGAAGACTGAAGAAGTGTCCGGTGGAATCCGAGGCTGGATTCTAGATGCAGATGACCTGAAAATTGAAGGGACAGTGTTCACAGGCACTTGCCAGTGACCCGGGGCCAGGAAGATGGATGCCCACGGATGTTGGGTGATTTCAGGTGATCAAGGGTGATTTGACTCTTCGCTCACGAGGTCCAGGAGAGATCGTTGATGATTAGCAGCTGGATTCTGAGTGACCCATGACGTCTACAGCTGATGGCAGTATCGGCAACCGGATTGGAGCCAACAAGCCTTGGCAACCGCAAGTCTTGTGGAAAATGAATTTAGTCAAGGGTGCAGACCAGCAAGGTGAGAGACTCACCCAGCGAGGGTGACTGAGGGCAGGCCTGGAGCAACCAGAGGAGCACTTTTAGTTGATAAGAAAGTCTTCAGGGGACCCACAAGCCAATGGGCAAGGGATCACAAAGGCGCCTCTTGAGGAAATGCTTCACAGAAGCCCATGGTCACTTGGGATGGGGTAGGCCTCTGAATTTCACTGCAAAACTTGCTGGAAGCTTGGGGCACAAATGGTCCAATGCACAAGTTCGTACAACTTTGTGAAGGGGTTGCACTCGACAATAGTGCACGGTACCCAGGTATTGCTGTTCCTCATCACTCGTGGGGTCCACTCGCCTCAGCTCTGCTGGGGACTCACAATGGCCGTCGAGAAGTCAGGAAATTTACTAACAGGGCTGCAGGGACTTTGGACTCTGGCAGGAGCGGGAAAGTTTGCGAATGTTGATTCAAGTTTTTGGTGCCTGCCAAGCAGGGGAGTCACTACTTGACTCCAAGGGAGATTCTTCTGTCTTCCAAAGGTAGTGGAACGTCAAAGGGCCAGGATTCATCTTTGTAGAGCGTCGTCCAGGGTTATCTGTTTTGCAATGGCAAGGTTTGCTATCTTATACTGGGACTAGCTCTATGACCACTCCTCTAGGAGGGTCAGGATAGGGGGTGGTTACACCCACTTCCCTTTGTCCAGTTTCATGCCAGAGCAGGGGCAGGTAGCCCCTGAACCGGTTTGAGCTGGCATATGCACCGAGGAGCCTACTGCTCCCCATTGCAGGACTTCAAAGCACTCTAGAAGTGCACCCACCCAGCTCCAATACACTAAATCCTGTCTGGAAGGTAGTGACACCTCCCTGTGACAGGATGCCTATTGTTGGGCTTCCTCCACTGCGAGTTTCAGTCAACAGCAGGAGGGCAGCCCAGTTTCTGTGCTGGTGGCATCCATTTTGTGATGGCAGGGCTCTTTCAGATTTCTGTCATTTTACTACAGTGGGTACATGTCGTCCCCTCTAGAAGGGTGGGATCATGCTCCCACATCATGGACTGGTGTGGGGGTATGATTCCAAGTTGTTTGACACCAAACACGACATGTTTTGAGGCAGTCATTCCAATGTTAGCATTATAATGCACTTAAGAGTATATGGTTTTACCGCATCCACAAACAGCCGTAGAGAATAGACTCTGGTAGCTGCAGTGAGGCCCTGCTCATGCAGAGGCACCCCCTCACATTGTAAACCAAGCACCCTGCCCTCAGGATTGATAGGGCCTGCCATAGAGGTGGCTGATAGGTTTTTATGTGTGTGTATGGTGAGATATAGAAACATATATCTCTGTGAGGAGTGCTAACCCTACCTCACCCAGGCTGCAGTAGCAGGCCTGTGGTGTCAGATTTAGTCTGCTGCCCAGGGGTGGCATAATACATTCTTCAGCCCCTGGTAGGCCTGTGAACTGCCTTTGCCCTTGGGCTCATAAGGTACCACAGTATCCAATCACTAGTGCATCTAGTATGCACTCAAATTTGTTTAGAGAGAACAGAGAGACTGGTGCCCTGATTAGCAGGAACCCAGCCTGACTATAGCCAGAAACCAGTGTTAACATCAGAAAAAAAGTGGGGGCAACATAAGTGCAGATCCTACTCTCCTACACAACCCCCCCCCCAAACGCAGGGACATTAAACTAACCTTGACCAGTTGAGTCTTCATGTTCTAAGTGGAAATACCTTGAGAGTCCATCTGCATTGGCATGTTGGGTCCCAGGTCTATGTTCCACTGTATAGTCCGTCCCCTGTAGGGAAATGGACCACCTGAGCAGTTTAGGATTTTCACCTTTCATCTGTTTGAGCCATAGGAGAGGCTTGTGGTCAGTCTGAACTATGATGTGAGTGCCAAGCAAGTATGGCCCCAGCTTCTTCAGGGCCTACACCACAGCAAAGGCCTCCCTCTCTATAGCTGACCAACGTTTCTCTCTAGGGGTCAGCCTTCTGCTTATGAAAGCTACTGGCTGGTCTTGACCTTCATCATTAAGTTGAGACAGTACAGCTCCCACACCCAGCTCTGAAGCATCTGTTTGAACAATGAACTACTTTTTGTAGTCTGGACTCTGCAAGATGGGGGCAGTGCACATTGCCTGTTTGAGGTCATCAAATGCCTTTTGACAGCTAGCTGTCCACTGAACCTTTTTTGGCATTTTCTTTGAGGTAAGATCATTTAAGGGGGTCACTATAGATCCATATCCCTTAACAAACCTCTTATAGTACTCAGTCAGGCCTAAAAAGGCTCTAACCTGTGTCTGGGTTGTTGGAGCTACCCATTCCATTATGGTCTGGATTTTGCTCTGCAATGGTTGAACCTGGCCACCACCTACAAGGTGGCCCAGGTACACAACCTAACTCTGCCCTATCTGGCACTTAGTGGCCTTGATAGTGAGGCCTGCTTTTTGCAGGGCCTCCAAAACATTTCTGAGGTGGACCAGGTGATCCTGCCAGGTGGAACTAAAGACAGCAATATCATCTAGATAAGCTGAGCAATAAGTTTCCATACCAGTCAGAACTTTACTCACCAACCTCTGAAAAGTGGCAGGTGCATTTTTGAAACCAAAGGGCATCACCACAAAGTGATAGTGCCCACCAGGGGTTGAAAATGCTGTCTTGGCCTTGGCATCCTAAGCTAACTTGATTTGCCAGTAGCCAGCTGTTAGGTCAAATGTACTGAGGTACTTGACTGAGGCCAAAGTATCTCTTAGTTCATCTGCCCTTGGTATTGGATAGGCATCAGTGCTGGTGACTGCATTGAGGCCTCTGTAGTCAACACAAAACCTAATTTCTTTCTTACCACCCTGGGTATGAGGTTTAGGCACAAGGACTACTGGGCTAGCCCAAGGGCTATCTGAAGGCTCAATAACACCTAGTTCCAACATTTTCTGGACTTCAGTCCTGATACAGTCCCTGACATGGTCAGGTTGCCTGTAGATTTTATTCTTGACAGGCAGACTGTCTCCAGTGTCCACCTCATGGGTGCACCAGGAAGTCTGACTTAGGGTCAGGCTAAACATGTCTGAACTGTTGCAGAACTTGTCTACATTCAGTTTGCTGATGTTCAGTGAGGCTGCTTGCCAAAGCAAAACCATCAACTGACCCATCATCAGGGTTCTGTGAGAGCAGGTCAGGGAGAGGGTCACTCTCCTCCTCCTGGTCCTCATCAGTTGCCATGAGCAAGCCCATATCAGCCCTGTCCACATATGGCTTTAATCTGTTGACATGGAGCACCCTAAGGGGGCTCCTGGGAGTTCCAAGATCCACCAAGTAGGTGACTTCTCCCTTTTTCTCAACAATTGTATGGGGGCCACTCCATTTGTCCTGGAGAGCTGCTGGGGCCACAGGCTCCAACACCCACACTTTCTGGCTTGGCTGATAAACAGTGAGGACAGCCTTTTGGTCATGCCAAGCTTTTTGTAATTCTTGGCTAGCCTCAAGGTTTTCAGTTGCCTTCTTCATGTACTCTGCCATCCGGGAGCGGAGACCAAGTACATAGTCCATCACATCCTGTTTGGGAGTTTTGAGAGGTAACTCCCAGCCCTCCTTCACCAAACATAATGGGCCTCTGACAGGGTGCCCAAACAGAAGTTCAAAAGGGCTGTAGCCAACCCCCTTCTGTGGGACCTCCCTGTATGCAAACAGAAGGCAGGGAAGTAAGAGGTCCCATTTTTGCCTAAGCTTTTCTGGGAGGCCTTTAATCATTCCCTTTAGGGTTTTGTTGAACCATTCAAATAACCCATTGCATTGTGGGTGATAGGGAGTAGTGAATTTGTAGTTGACACCACACTCCTTCCACATTGCTTTTAGATACCTTGACATGAAGTTTGTATCTGTGTCAGATATAACCTCCTTAGGGAAACCCACTCTGGAGAAGACTCCAATGAGGGCTCTTGCCACTACAGGGGCTGTAGTGGTCCTGAGGGGAATTGCTTCTGGGTACCTGGTGGCATGATCCACTACCACCAGGATAAACCTGTGCCCAGATGCTGTTGGCGAGTCAAGGGGACCAACAATGTCAATCCCTACCCTTTCAAAGGGAACCCCCACCATAGGTAGTGGTATCAGGGGGGCCTTTGTTGTGCCACCTGACTTGCCACTGGCTCGGCAAGTGACACAGGAGCGACAAAACGCCTTGGTGTCCTCTGACATGTGTGACCAATGAAAATGAGGGACAAGCCTGTCCCAGGTCTTGTTTTGGCCCAAGTGTCCTGTCAATGGGATGTCATGTGCTAGGGTCAAGAGGAACCCCCTAAACTTCTGAGGTATTACCAACCTCCTGGTGTCTCCAGGGGTAGGATCTCTAGCCTCAGAATATAGGAGCCCCTCATCCCAATAAACTTTATGGGACCCACTAGCACTCCCAGCAGCCTCAGCAGCAGCTTGCTGTCTGAGGGTTTCAAGAGAGGGGCAGCACTGTTGCTCCTTGCTCAGATCTTCCCTGGAAGGTCCCCCTGCCCCCAAGAACTCAACCTGACCAGGCTCAAGTTCCTCTGGGGCAGTTACTTCTTCAGGCTCTGCTTCTCCTCCCTCAGGAGGGGAATCTGAGATCTGAGACAGAGGGGAAGGCACTGCCTTAACCCTACTGCTCCTCCTCTTGGGTAGCATCTGGTCCATAGTTTCAGGATCCAGAGCTGGCTCAGCTTTATTCATTTTGGCATGTGACCTGGTCACAGCAAAGACCTCTGCAGGTATGCCCAACATCTCAGCATTAGTCCATAATTCCACTTCAGACCAGGCCGAAGTCTCCAGATCATTGCCCAAAAAACATTCGACAATTAGGTCTACACTGACTACTACCTTTTTGAGGCCATTTACCCCTCCCCAGGAGAACGTCACAACTGCCAGACTATGGTTGGTCCTGACATTGCTTGCATTGGTAACCTGGTACATTTCACCCAGGATGATCTGTGCAGGGTCCACTAGACACTCTGCCACCATGGTGATACTAGCACCCGTGTCCCTGAATGCCAAAGCCTGTTTGCCATTTATTATAGGCTGCTGTTTGTACTTGCCCAGATTACTGGGGCTCACAAGGAAGGACATATCAAGGTCTCCCTCACAAACTAGCAATGCCTGTGATGGTACTCTGACTAGGCCAGAGTCCACATCAGAACCCAGGGTCAACCCTACTACACACTTATTCCGATTACCACCTCCACCAATAACTACACTAGGGGGAACAGGTGCCTTAGGGGCTGGAGTGGTGGTGGTTTGGTCTTTAGACTTGGTACAATCATAAGTCCAGTGCCCTATCTGTTTACAGAATTTGCACCAGGGCTTCTTTTGGCCTTTCCCTTTGTAGACTGTGAATCCCCACCAGATGCAGATTTTTGGGGCCCTTGTGAAGACTTCTGGTCTTTTGCCTTATCCCCACCTTTATCTGAGCCTTTAGGATCTTGCTTCTTGGAGTCACCCCCTTGGTTCTGGGTTTTCTGCCTCACCCTGGTTCTGACCCATTTGTCTGCCTTCTTTCCCAATTCTTGGGGAGAGGTCAGATCAGAGTCCACTAGGTACTGATGCAACAACTGGTTTTGGCAATTATTAAGGATCTGTTCTCTCATTATAAGATTATACAATCCCTTAAAATCAGTAACTCTACTACCAACCAGCCAACCTTCTAGAGCCTTGGTTGCACAATCAACAAAGTCAGTCCAATCCTGAGTCTGTGCTTTCTGGGTATCTCTGAACTTCAACCTGTACTGTTCAGTGGTTAAGCCAAACCCATCTATTAATGCACTCTTCAGGGCTTCATAGTCTTAGCATCCTCTTCTCTAACAGTGAGGAGCTTGTCTCTACTTTATCAGAAAAGGAGAGCCACAAGATTGCTGCCCACTGTTTCTGGGGGACCTATTGAACTTTACAGGCCCTCTCCATAGCAGTTATCCATTTGTGGATATCATCCTCACTCTGGTAGGGAGGAACAACCTTGGACAGGTTCCTATGGTCTGGAATGTAATCTCTGCCTCTAGTGACACTGTTACTGCCACCAGGGGGTTCTAACCCCTCTTTTCTAGAAGCTCTCTGGAGCTCAAAGGCTTCTCTATCTAAGGCCAATTGCTTGGTTCTGAGGGCAAGCCTAGCTTCCTCATACTGGAGCATCTTGTACCTTCTTTCAGAGGAGGTCTCCCTATGGAAGTAGGAGTTCCTCTGATGGACAGAATCCTTGTCAGAGTGATATGAGTGGTTAGATTCCCTTGAAGGGGACCTAGGCCTCTCTTCCACTCTGTCAACTCTCTTAGGGAAAATTCCTCTATCCTGTTCAGGCCTTTCTGGGCCTTGCCCTTCAATCACAGACTCCAGGTCATCTTGATTTTCATCATCAGACCCAGAGACTATGGCTGACCCACCCCCTGATCCAGATCCACCAGCTTCTAGAGCCAGTCTAAGATCATCTCCTACTAGTAGATTTATCAGGTTTTGTGTGGAGGGACTCTGTCCTAATCCCAGGTGTCTTGCAACACACATGGCCTTCAAGTCAAAGAAGGTCATGTCCTTATACTGGGGTTGGGTGGACCCACTGGCTCCATCCCTTGAGGACATTCTAGTGTTATGCAGTGTTGCACTACCTACACTAGTTTGTGGCCTACTGATCCTAGCTTGAGCTGTAGCAAGGGTGTGCTATCCCTTCACAAACAACTCTAAGTTCAGTAGAACTTATTGATACTAAGCTTGACTTTATATGTACCTTGAGTACCTTAAGTGGTTTTCAGTTAGTAATTCAAATAGAGATTTTCTGGTAAAACAATGTCAAGCTGGAATCCCACACGCTGCCCACCAATGTGAGAAGTTGGCCTGGCATATGCTGGTCACTAGTTATAGTGGCCACCTTGCACCAGTCCAATTCGACTCTTATGGTAGATAGGTTTAAGACAACCTTTTAAAGAAAGCTATCTTAGTGGTAGCTGTGGAGAGCAGCCTTCAGGCCAAGTCTCAGAGGAATGTAAAGCAGCTTGTTTTACCTTATAATCTCTTGAATGACCAAATGAAAGGACACCACACAGGTATATATATCAAATATATATGTATTTATTTCTAGACACACTCTACTAATCTCTTTATGAGATTAGAAGCCAGGAACACATTCACATATCAACGTTTCACAATAGTTAAGCACAAATATGGCTGGGGCCCTAGGGGCGTACCAGACCCTATACTAAAAAAAATGGGTTAGGAAAGTCGACTTGCAGAATGACAAAGCCTAGGGCCTGTAGAATCGCTGGGGCTTCACTACTGCAGTGAAAGCAGGTAAGTAACAGACCCACGGGAGACGCATGCAGTGTGTGAACACAGCCACGGATTCCCTATTGATTACAATGGAGCAAGTCGCGGTTTGATTTTCAAAGTTTTAGGGTACATCAAGGAAGTCTACAAGCAAGCCACTTACAAGGTAAGTAACTTAAGGGCCAACACACACTAGGGCACCGGAGTTCACGAGTTACCTCACCCAAGGAAGCCGGGTGCATAGGTGTCTTTTGGTGTCGGGTCACGTCGCTGTTTTCTATGGAGACCAAAGAAGACTTGCTACTTGCGGCGACTGAAGAAGTGGCCAGTGGAATCCAAGGGTGGAGTTGAGGTGCTGAAGACCTGAAAATTGAAGGGACAGTGTTCACAGTCACTTGCCAGTGACCCGGGGCCAGGAAGATGGATGCCCACGGATGTCGGGTGATTTCAGGTGATTAAGGGTGTTTTGACTCTTTGCTCACGAGGTCCAGGAGAGATCAACGATGACCAGCAGCTGGATTCGGAGGGTCCCATGACGTCTGCAGGCAACCATATTGGAGCCAACAAGCCTTGGCAACCACAAGTCTCGTGTAGAGTGAAGAAAGTCGATGGTGCAGACCAGCAAGGTCTGAGGGACTCACTCAGCGAGGGTAAGTGTGGGCATACCTGGCACAACTAGGGGAGCCCTTTGAGTTGATAAGAAAGTCTTCAGGGGACCCACAAGCCAATGGGCAAGTGATAGCGAAGACGCCTCTTGAGGAAATACTTCACAGGAGCCCACGGTCACTCGGGACAGGGTAGGCCTCTGATTTTCGCTGCAAAACCTGCTGTAGGCTTGGGCCACAAATGTTCTAATGCACAAGTTTGTACAACGTCGTGAAGGGGTTGCACTCGACAATAGTGCACGGTACCCAGGTATTGCTGTTCCTCGTCACTCGTGGGGTCCACTCACCTCAGGGGAGTCACTCTTTGACTCCAAGGGAGATTCTTCCGTCTTCCAAAGGTAGTGGAATGTCGAAGGGCCAGGATTCTTCTTTGTAGAGCGTCATCCAGGGTTATCTGTTTTGCAATGGCAAGGTTTGCTATCTTATACTGAAGATAGGGGAGGTACTAGCTCTATGACCACTCCTCTAGGAGGGTCAGGGTAGGGGGTGGTTACACCCACTTCCCTTTGTCCAGTTTCATGACAGAGCAGGGGCAGGGAGCCCCTGAACCGGTTTGAGCTGGCATATGCACAGAGGAGCCTACTGCTCCCCAGTGCAGGACTTCAAAGCACTCTAGAAGTGCACCCACCCAGCTCCAATACACTAAATCCTGTCTGGAAGGTACTGACACCTCCCTGTGACAGGATTCCTATTGTTGGGCTTCCTCCACTGCGAGTTTCAGTCAGTAGCAGGAGGGCAGCCCAGTGTCTGTGCTGGTGGCATCCATTTTGTGATGCCAGGGCTCTTTCAGATTTCTGTTGTTTTACTACAGTGGGTACATGTCGTCCCCTCTAGAAGGGTGGGATCATACTCCCACATCATGGACTGATGTGGGGGTATGATTCCAAGTTGTTTGACACCAAACACGACATGTTTTGATGCAGTCATTCCAAAGTTAGCATTATAATGCACTTAAGAGTATATGGTTTAACTGCATCCACAAACAACCATAGAGAATAGACTCAGGTAGCTGTAGAGGGGCCCTGCTCATGCAGAAGCACCCCCTCACATTTTAAACCAAGCACCCTGCCCTCAGGATTGATAGGGCCTGCCATAGGGGTGGCTGATAGGTTTATATGTGTGTGTATGGTGAGATATAGAAACATATACCTCTGTGAGGAGTGCTAACACTACCTCACACAGGCTGCAGTAGCAGGCCTGTGGTGTCAGATTTAGTCTGCTTCCCAGGGGTGGCATAATACACGATTCATCCCCTGGTAGGCCTGTGAAGTGCCTATGCCCTTGGTACCTAGGGTACCATATACTAGGGGCTCATAAGGTACCACAGTATCCAATCACTAGTGCATCTAGTATGCACTCAAAGTTGTTTAGAGAGACTGGGGCCCTGATTAGCAGGGACCCAGCCTGACGATAGCCAGAAACCAGTGTATACATGAGAAAAAAAGTGGGGGCAACATAAGTGTAGATCCTACTCTCCTACACCCCTGACTTAATTCCTCTTGTGACCCTCTCGGCACTTCTGTGTGCTCTAAAACCGATGAGATTTCCAATATTTCTTGATGTACTTGCCCCATTATGTCTTGCTCTTTCTCCCCAAACAAAGGAGGTTCTAAGGCTTCAAGCCTTTTCTCATGTGTGCCCGAACATTCTGGCCGTGTGACTGATTCAAAGACTTCTGAGTCTCCCAGCTCTAACCCGTCTTTCTCCATTCCGGCGCTAATCCCATGGGGTAGCCGTATCTCATTATCTGGACTTCCTGTTTCGCAGCTCAGGCCAGGGGCAGTTTGTGGTGTTGAATGTACTAAAGCCCTGCTGTATAACATACTTTTTCCCAGTTGGTTTTGGGCAGGCATTGCTGGCGCTGGCATTAGCGTTGGTGTTGGCATTTGCTTTGTTAGCGTTGTTGGCATTTTCGGCGTTGGCGTTGTTGGCGTCGGTGGCGTAAAGTATTTACTGATTGACTTATTTATTAAATGTGGGTTTGAGGTTGATGACTGCACTGGGGGGATAGATTCCAACTGCGCTTGCCCCCTTGTCAATGGCTTTGGTGTAGAGACTGTACCATTTCCTACGCCAGTTAGTTTGCCCATGCTGGAGTCTGTTTTTGATTTGATTTACTAGTCTGACCGCCGGAAAGCCAGTGATTTTGTTTTCTAGTTTGTCTTTTTTTGCTTATGTTTATGTTACTGCCCTCGCTGCCACCCTTTCCCAGATTCTTCCTCCTCTTCCTCCTCTGGTGGTAAATGGGTGTCAGGTGGTTATATACACCTAAAGCGGGATGAGCAGAATAATGTGCACATCAATCCTTGGCAGGATGTGGCAGTAGGTTGCAGTGGACACAAAGCAGAAGGGCAGAATAAAGCCAAGAGCACAGGCGTAAAGTACAAAAAAGCGGGGGGAGGAGCAGGGCACACTGGGGCTCCACAGGCTGCACTCAACCTAGTTGGGGCACCGACTCGGGTGCTCCTCCAGTAGGGAGAACACGCTCCTTCCCTGCGCACTCCCACAGCAGTAATGGAGTTTAATGGCACGTGCTCACCTCCTCTCGCGGCCCCCCCAGCAACTACTCTCTCCGGTCGTGGCATTCCTCCACGCTCAGGCTGTTCTCGTGCACAAGATGGGGAGAGAAATGCTTGCAGTGAACCCGGCCCTTCACTCGCGGCACCGCAGATGCTCTCTCCCGGCTCACCGCTCCTGGTTCTCTGCTTGCTACTGGGGTTACGGGGTTGCGGAGGGTTGGGTAAGGAGCGGCACCCACCTCCACCTTGCTCCTTGCTCATAATGGCTGACTGACTGCTTGGCGCAATCTGGAAAACACGGACTGGATCTGGTTTTTCCAGATATGGTGAAATGATTACATTTGTCTGTTTATGGGATAAGATGGGGTCGGAATGGACCAGGTGATCTAGTTACTGGACATACTCTATATCATATTGCTAGAAATGTGCAGGCTTTTGCTTTTATTTCTGCATTCATATTTACACTCTGGTTTCTCTCTTTGTTGGACTCTCGGGCTGTGTATATCTTAAAAATCAATAAAATTTGATTTAAAAAAAGAAAATGGGATATCCAAATAGTACTGTGCTAGAGAAACGAAGCGTCAGAATTGCTGTATGCTCATGTTTGAGGGCATTTCAAAGATCGTGTCTTTGAATCCAAAAAAAACAGAATGATTTGGCTCCCCATGGAAAAAGGGATTGTGTTTAAATCCCAATGTCTGGCCTTCAAAGCTTTACATGGCTTAGGGACGCATTTGCTGAGGATGCACCTGAAATGGTATGCGCCGGCAGGAAGCTTAAGATCAGCCGATACAAAACTTTTGCAGACACCTAAGTATAAGAAGGCCCACAGGATCTCAGCTGATAATATTTAAATCCGGTTAGCAACCCATTGGTACAGTTGCTCAATGCTTCCCAACTCATTAAGTCTAAGCCCACCTTACGATCTGCCCAATAACATATATCCCCCGATTTCAAAGTCTGACTTAGATGATCCCTCAAACATTCCGGGATACCTGAAGAGACCCAAATCGGTGCCCCTGATGAAAAATATGGGACTCTCAATGTTTTCCGCACATACATCCACGTATTTAATGCAGACTTCAAAATCTTGAGCCTCACCTTTAAAAGAACTTTGGGTTTCCGTATTTGAAAAGAAAATGAGTTTGACCTTGTGGGAAATCAACTAACATTGCCTCGAAAAGTAAGTTTAAACTGGTTTAAACTGGTTTTGACTAGTTTTGAACTGGTTTTGACTGGTTTTGACTGGTGTTGTCTGGTGTGAACTGGTTTTGACTGGTTTGAACTGACTTGAACTGGTTTTGATTGGTTTAAACTTGTTTTGGCTGGTTTGAACTGGGTTGAAGTGGATTGAACTGGTTTTGGACTGGTATGAACTGGTTTGAACTGGTTTGAACTGGTTTTGACTGGTTTTTGACTGGTTTGAACTGGTGTAAACTGGATTTGTCTAGTTTAAACTGGTTTTGACTGGGTTGAACTGGTTTAAACTAGGTTGAACTGGTTTAAACTGGTGTGAACTGGTTTTGACTGGTTTTGAACTGGTTGTGACTGGTTTTGACTGGTTTAAACTGGTTTAAACTGGTTTTTGAATGGTTTGAACTGGTTTTGACTGGTTTTGATTGGAGAGCAGTTTGTGGTTTTCAATACTACTATAACAAACAGAAGATTTTTAATGGGACTAATGATGAAAAATGAAGTTGGGGCTTTTTACTCATGCACATGCAAGAGAATTCTGGGAAGCAAGGTGTGCCTGTTTGTAGTCTTGCATCACAAATTATCAAGAACGAGAAATACTTGTGCCCTTTAATTCTGCTGCCTAGCACAGCACTTAATGTATGGGCACACCTTAAAATGAACCTCAAGTGAAATAAATGCAGCAATTGTCACATGCAAAATATATGCCTCGTATGCACCAAAAAACACCAGGCAAAAGTTTCAAAAGACAGGTCAACAAATAAACACACCCTTCGGCATTAAGCGCTGTACTATACATGTTTGAAAGCTAAACACAATTCTTGAAATCACATTTAGTTAGTGCAATGCCTGGAAGTATTCTGTACTCGTACAGGCTCACAGACTGTCTGGTTTGCGTGTGCCTGAGGTGGAGTGGAGAACATGCAGTAAAATCCAATATATGTATAAATGCACGCTCCCTCATGTTTTAAAAAAGGTGCATTGTAGCAAACAATTTGTGATCTCGATCACAAAGTCATTCCTAACATCTCACTATCAGAAGGCAACGTAGAACTACGCCGCCAACAGCTCGTAAGGTCAACACACATGAGCCTGCATAAAGGCAGCACCGAAATGGATTTAATCCTGGGTCCAAACCAATCAAAACCAGTTCAAACCAGTATAAACCAGTCCAAAACTAGTCAAACTCAGTTTAAACCAATTCAAACCAGTCCAAACCAGTTTAAACCACTCGAAACCAGTCCAAACGATTCCAAACTAGTCCAAACGATTCCAAACCACTTTAAACCAGTT
Organism: Triturus cristatus; assembly: GCF_964204655.1. Lineage (NCBI taxonomy): Eukaryota > Metazoa > Chordata > Amphibia > Caudata > Salamandridae > Triturus > Triturus cristatus. The sequence goes on along the minus strand of NC_140595.1, from coordinate 573,894,813 downwards.
GAAACCAGTCAAAACCGGCTTAAACCAGTTCAAACCAGTTGAAACCAGTTTGAACCAGTTCAAACCAGTTCAAACCAGTCAAAGCCAGTTTAAAGCAGTTCAAACCAGTCAAAACCAGTTTAAACCAGCCAAAACCAGTTTAAACCAGTCAACACCAGTCCAAACCAAGCTTTGAACACCGTTAAGCAGTTGGTAGGGGTGTTCGTACCTATTGTATTTTATTCACTATCAGAGAGTGTACTATGAAGGTTGTTTCTTCAGTATAGCAGCCCTGGACTGTCAGCGAGCCTATAACAAACAGAACATTTTTAATGGGACTAATGATGAAAAATGAAGTTGGGGCTTTTTACTCATGCACATGCAAGAGAATTCTGGGAAGCAAGGTGTGCCTATTTGTAAGTCTTGCATCACAAATGATCAAGAACGAGAAATACTTGTGGGCTTTAATTCTGCTGCCTAGCACAGCACTTAATGTACGGGTGCACCTTAAAATGAACCTCAAGTGAAATAAATGCAGCAATTGTCACATGCAAAATATATGCCTGTATGCACCAAAAAACACCAGGCAAAAGTTTCAAAAGACAGGTCAACAAATAAACACACCCTTCGGCATTAGGCGCTGTACTATACATGTTTGAAGGCTAAACACAATTCTTGAAATCACATTTAGTTAGTGCAATGCCTGGAAGTGTACTGCACTCGTACAGGCTCAAAGACTGTCTGGTTTGCGTGTGCCTGAGGTGGAGTGGAGAACTGCAGTAAAAACCAATAAATGTATAAATGCACGCTCCCTCTCATGTTTTAACAAAGGTGCATTGTAGCAAACAATTTGTGATATCGATCACAAAGTCATTCCTAACAAGGTTTCATCAACGCAAAATAATGTTTTACCCACGTCTCACTATCAGAAGGCAACATAGAACTATGCCGCCAACAGCTTGTAAGGTCAACACACATGAGCATGAATAAAGGCAACACCGAAATGGATTTAATCCTGGGTCCAAACCAGTCAAACCAGTTCAAACAAGTTTAAACTAGTCAAATCCAGTTTAAACAAATCAACACCGGGTTAAACCAGTCAAAACCAGGTTAAACCAGTCAAAACCCGTTCAACCCAGTCTAAACCAGTTTAAACCAGTTTAACCCATTTTAAACCAGTCAAAACCAGTTCAAACCAGTCAAAACCAGTTTAAACCAGTCAACACCAGTCCAAACCAATCCAAACCAAGCTTTGGACACCGTTAAGCAGTTTGTAGGGGTGTTCGGACCTATTGTATTTAATTCACTATCAGAGAGTGTACTATAAAGGTCAGCTGTAGGAGTTGTTTCTTCAGTATAGCAGACCTGGACTGTCAGCGAGCCTATAACAAACAGAACATTTTTATTGGAACTAATGAAGAAAAATGAAGTTTTGGCTTTTTACTCATGCGCATGCAAGAGAATTCTGGTAAGCAAGGTGTGCCTGTTTGTAACTGTTGCATCACAAACGATCAAGAACGAGAACTACTTGTGGACTTTAATTCTGCTGCCTAGCACTGCACTTAATGTACGGGCGCACCTTAAAATGAACCTCAAGTGAAATAAATGCAGCAATTGTCACATGCAAAATATATGCCTTGTATGCACCAAAAAACACCAGGCAAAAGTTTCAAAAGACAGGTCAACTAATAAACACACCCTTCAGCATTAGGCCCTGTACTATACATGTTTGAAAGCTAAACACAATTCTTGAAATCACATTTAGTTAGTGCAATGCCCAGAAGTGTACTGCACTAGTACAGGCTCAAAGACTGTCTGGGTTGTGTGTGCCTGAGGTGGAGTGGAGAACATGCAGTAAAAACCAATATATGTATAAATGCACGCTCCCTCTCATGTTTTAAAAAAGGTGCATTGTAGCAAACAATTTGTGATCTCGATCACAAAGTCGTTCCTAACAAGGTTTCATCAATGCAAAATAATATTTTACCCACGTCTCACTATCACAAGGCAACGTAGAACTACGCCGCCAACAGCTCGTAAGATCATCACACATGAGCCTGCATAAAGGCAACACCAAAATGGATATAATCCTAGGTCCAAACCAGTCAAACCAGTTTAAACCAGTCAAAACCAGTCCAAACCAGTAAAAACCTAGTCAAAATCAGTTTAAACCAGTTCAAACCTGTCCAAACCAGTTTAAACCACTTTAAACCAATCCAAGCCATTCCAAACCAGTCAAATCCATGACAAACCAGTTTAAACCAGTTTAAACCAGTTCAAACCAGTTTAAACAAGTTTAACCCATTTTAAACCAGTCAAAACCAGTTCAAACCAGTCAAAACCAGTTCAAACCAGTCCAAACCGATCCAAACCAAGCTTTGAACACCGTTAAGCAGTTTGTAGGGGTGTTCGGACCTATTGTATTTTATTCACTATCAGAGAGTGTACTATAAAGGTCAGCTGTAGGAGTTGTTTCTTCAGTATAGCAGCCCTGGACTGTCAACAAGCCTATAACAAACAGAACATCTTTAATGGGACTAATGAAGAAAAACAAAGATGTGGCTTTTTACTCATGCGCGTGCAAGAGAATTCTGGGAACCAAGGTGTGCCTGTTTGTAGGTCTTGCCTCACAAACAATCAAGAACGAGAAATACTTGTGTGCTGTAATTCTGCTGCCTAGCACTGCACTTAATGTACGGGCGCACCTTAAAATGAACTTAAAGTGAAATAAATGCAGCAATTGTCACATGCAAAATATATGCCTTGTATGCACCAAAAAACACCAGACAAAAGTTTCAAAAGACAGGTCAACAAATAAACACACCCTTCGGCATTAGGCGCTGTACTATACATGTTTAAAGGCTAAACACAATTCTTGAAATCACATTTAGTTAGTGCAATGCCTGGAAGTGTACTGTACTCGTACAGGCTCAAAGACTGTCTGGTTTGCGTGTGCCTGAGGTGGAGTGGAGAACATGCAGTAAAAACCAATAAATGTATAAATGCACGCTCCCTCTCATGTTTTAAAAAAGGTGCATTGTAGCAAACAATTTGTGATCTCGATCACAAAGTCATTCCTAACAAGGCTTCATCAATGCAAAATAATGTTTTACCCACGTCTCACTATCAGAAGGCAACATAGAACTATGCCGCCAACAGCTTGTAAGGTCAACAGACATGAGCACCAAAATGGATTTAATCCTAGGTCCAAACCAGTCAAACCAGTTTAAACCAGTCAAAACCAGTCCAAACCAGTAAAAACCTAGTCAAAATCAGTTTAAACCAGTTCAAACCTGTCCAAACCAGTTTAAACCACTTTAAACCAATCCAAGCCATTCCAAACCAGTCAAATCCATGACAAACCAGTTTAAACCAGTTTAAACCAGTTCAAACCAGTTTAAACCAGTTCAAACAAGTTTAACCCATTTTAAACCAGTCAAAACCAGTTCAAACCAGTCAAAACCAGTTCAAACCAGTCCAAACCGATCCAAACCAAGCTTTGAACACCGTTAAGCAGTTTGTAGGGGTGTTCGGACCTATTGTATTTTATTCACTATCAGAGAGTGTACTATAAAGGTCAGCTGTAGGAGTTGTTTCTTCAGTATAGCAGCCCTGGACTGTCAACAAGCCTATAACAAACAGAACATCTTTAATGGGACTCATGAAGAAAAACAAAGATGTGGCTTTTTACTCATGCGCGTGCAAGAGAATTCTGGGAACCAAGGTGTGCCTGTTTGTAGGTCTTGCCTCACAAACAATCAAGAACGAGAAATACTTGTGGGCTGTAATTCTGCTGCCTAGCACTGCACTTAATGTACGGGCGCACCTTAAAATGAACTTAAAGTGAAATAAATGCAGCAATTGTCACATGCAAAATATATGCCTTGTATGCACCAAAAAACACCAGACAAAAGTTTCAAAAGACAGGTCAACAAATAAACACACCCTTCGGCATTAGGCGCTGTACTATACATGTTTGAAGGCTAAACACAATTCTTGAAATCACATTTAGTTAGTGCAATGCCTGGAAGTGTACTGTACTCGTACAGGCTCAAAGACTGTCTGGTTTGCGTGTGCCTGAGGTGGAGTGGAGAACATGCAGTAAAAACCAATAAATGTATAAATGCACGCTCCCTCTCATGTTTTAAAAAAGGTGCATTGTAGCAAACAATTTGTGATCTCGATCACAAAGTCATTCCTAACAAGGCTTCATCAATGCAAAATAATGTTTTACCCACGTCTCACTATCAGAAGGCAACATAGAACTATGCCGCCAACAGCTTGTAAGGTCAACAGACATGAGCATGAATAAAGGCAACACCGAAATGGATTTAATCCTGGGTCCAAACCAGTCAAACCAGTTCAAACCAGTCAAAAGCAGTTCAAACCAGTCAAAACCAGTACAAACCAGTCCAAAACGAGTCAAAATCAGTTTAAACCAGTCCAAACCACTTCAAACCAATGCAAACCATTCCAAACCAGTCAAGACAAACCAGTTTAAACCAGTCAAAACTGGTTTAAACCAGTTCAAACCAGTCAAAACCAGTTTAACCTAGTTCAAACCAGTTTAAACCAGTCAAAACCAGTTCAAACCAGTTTAGCCCAGTTTAAACCAGTCAAATCCAGTTCAAACCAGTCAAAACCAGTTTAAACCAGTCAATACCAGTCCAAACCAAGCTTTGAACACCATTAAGCAGTTTTTTAGGGGTGTTCGGACCTATTGTATTTTATTCACTATCAGAGAGTGTACTATGAAGGTCAGCTGTAGGAGTTGTTTCTTCAGTATAGGAGCCCTGGACTGTCACCGAGCCTATAACAAACAGAACATTTTTAATGGGACTAATGATGAAAAATGAAGTTGGGGCTTTTTACTCATGCACATGCAAGAGAATTCTGGGAAGCAAGGTGTGCCTGTTTGTAGTCTTGCATCACAAATGATCAAGAAGGAGAAATACTTGTGGGCTTTAATTCTGCTGCCTAGCACAGCACTTAATGTATGGGCACACCTTAAAATGAACCTCAAGTGAAATAAATACAGCAATTGTCACATGCAAAATATATGTCTTGTATACACCAAAAAACACCAGGCAAAAGTTTCAAAAGACAGGTCAACTAATAAACACACCCTTCAGCATTAAGCGCTGTACTATACATGTATGAAAGCTAAACACAATTCTTGAAATCACATTTAGTTAGTGCAATGCCCGGAAGTGTACAGGCTCAAAGACTATCTGCGTTGTGCGTGCCTGAGGTGGAGTGGAGAACATGTGTTAAAAACCAATGTATGCATAAGGGGGATTAGTGGTCAGAGGAACATGGCGGCCGCAGCTTAACGGCCGCGGGTCGCTCCCCCCGGGCAATGTGAAGATGATTTGACTTAGCGGTCCGGGAGACTTGGGAGACTTTCCGATTTTAACGTTAAAATTAGAAAGCTTTTTTCTTACCCCTTCGGCGAGGTTGTGCTGATGTATTTGCCGGCCGGAGGCTTGGTTGATCTTCACGACTCCTGGGAGACCCGATGTACGGAAGTGAGCTGCGCCGGGCGGGACGCGGTGACGCCTGACGCGCTCGCATCCAGAGCTCCAGACGGAAAGAACGGGGGCGGAGTGCCTGCTGTGGAGTCGTGTTGGAGGTGGGGGATCGCAGAGAGGGCCTGGAGGAGCGGTGAGCTGTTTCCTTTATTGCTGTGTTGTGCAAGGGGGAGGACGTGTACCCTGGGAGTTCCTGGCTGGTCTTCGGTGCAGGCAGGAAGCGTTCCGCTGTCTCAGGCGGAGACTCAGGATTATACCCAGTCCAAATTAAACCGGCTTCCTGGAAGAAAGTCAGTGTGGGGGGCAGAAGGGACAAAGGCAGCTGATGGCGGGACTCAGTTTTTAGGGGGGACAAAAGACATAAGAGATATAAAAACTGGACCATTGGAAGCAGTGGAAGACAAACTAGAAAAGGGCCACCCTGAGTGTATGGAGAGAGGTATCATATCTCAGGCAGGAACATCACCCCCTAAATTGAGCAGATACTCACTGCGGGCGAGGGCAGCTTATCTGACCTCAAACACAGCGATTACTCATTTAGCTGTGCCTCTGTGAGCCCCTCCACCTGTGGCCGAAGTTAGAGCCTCGGGTAAACAGGGGGGGAATCTAAGTAAATTAGCGCCTTCAGATGAACCTAAAGATCAAAAGGGTAAAACGAAACCCCGTGTTAAAAAAACTATTCCCTCAAAGGCAAAAATTACTCCATCCCTTAAAACATACTACCAGGTTATGTCTCTTACCTCAACAAGTCCAAAATCCTCCTGTGTAACCCACCTTGCGTCAACCCGGGCCTTGGCTCTCCCCCCGCCCCCTCTCCTTCATCCAAAACCCCAAAAGCAACGTTAGTGGAGCGTCCATTGAGCAATCATAAAAGAGTTCAAGGGGAAATTGTGCCCCCTAACGTCGGTGATACTTTTATGCCTCCTGAAACTTTTAGATCTCTCGAAATGGGTAAAACTACAAATCAGGAAGCCGTGGTACACCCGGAAATCAGTCTCACAAACAGATTTTCAGTTTTGGAGCAGACGGAGCAAGCTCAAGACCAGATCCAAAAATTGGTTTGTGGGGAGGAGAGTGGATGGGTAGAGGGTGGATTAGTACAGAAAGTCACAATGGAGAAGGTCAAGGAGCAAGGTGCAGAGCAGCGGGTAATTTCTAATAGTTCTGGCGATTGGAGTAATAGTGCCTCTGGCATTTCCCCGCCTGAAACCCGGAGCACTTCAGCGTCAGATCCACATTCTCTTGTTGACCTCCTCTTGGCTATGAAATAGGAGATGACGAGTAGATTTAAAACCTCTGAGGGAAATCAAGCAGACCTGGCAAATAGGTTTCTAGTCTCAGAGGAGAACCAGGCGGCTATTCGGTCTTCATGTGAGGCCTTAGCGCAGAGGCTAGATGAGGTCACTATAAGGACTGAGGTAATTGAAGAGGAGATCCCCAAGATGAAAAAACAGATTGAGTCTACCTCTACACAGCTGGTGAAACTAACTACACAGAATAAGGATCTGAGAGATGATCTTGAGAGATTGGAGAATCACTCGAGGAAAAACAATCTGAAATTTTTAAACATCCCAGAAGCCTTGGAGGGAGAGGATATAAAGGGGTTTCTGATTACCTTAATGAAAGGCACAGTCCTTAAGAGTTATCCCAACATCGATCTTAATCATTAAATCCAGAGGGCGCAGAGGAGGAGCCTAGCGCTTGACCAAGATGGCCACGTGAGCTTTGAGCTCCCGAGACCCTCGTGCCCTCCGTCGACTATCCTGTCTCTAATCCTGTCTGTATGCATGGCATCGTGCAGATGACTTGTCAGGGAGGCGATTGATGCTACCCGAGGTCGGATCGCCCACCGGGAACCGGAGTTACGCATGGCGGAGGATTGAGGCCTATCTCCGAGGGATGCCAGGGGCTAGAGTTGGCAGGATGCCCGACCTCTAATTGAACAACAGCGGCCAGGCGAGGTGTGAACTACCGGACGGAGGTCCCCATCCTTTCACTTTCACTTCCTCGCCCTTTGTTTGCCCTGCCCAGGGAGTGCTCTCGGCTGCTTTATTATCATTTGGACGCTCTGCACGCTACTCTGGCGGCCCATCGCAGGACTGAGCACTCCTGATTCCTTTCGCTGAGAGAGGGCCGTCCTGTTTGAACCGACCTGCTTGAACCAACCATGTCGGGCAAAGCAGAGGTGGATCGGCTGAAGCCTAAGGCCACCAGGCGGGGAGCCTATACTCAAGCCAATAATATGGACCGCTATGCCCAGCAGAAGGGGTCACCGGGTGGATCGAGCCAGTCGCCGGATACACAGAAGACTGCCTCACCCTTGGCCCCGGAGCTCTCGCTGCAGGATGTCATGGGCGCGCTCGAAGGGCTGCAGACTTCGATTGGGAGACAGTTTGATGCCCTGGCGCACAAAGTGGATACCCTCTTGGTGGACGTTAATCTGATACGCGCGGATCTGGGCAAAACAAATGAACGAGTTAAAACCCTGGACCTCAAGACCACGGGCCTCGCTGATGAAGTCTCGGAACTACAGACCGAGGTCCGTAAGTTGCGGACCGAGAGTGATCTCGCCGCCCGTCGGCTGGAGGACTTTGAGAGCCGGGCCAGGCGCAACAACGTGCGCGTTATCGGGGTCCCGGAGTCCTCGGACGAGACTTCTGTAGACCTGCTCGTGGAGGACTTGGTGCTGAACCATCTGCAGCCTAAGGGTCTTGGGAAGTTTTTCGCAGTTGAGAGGGCCCATAGAGTGCCGGGTGGGAGGCCCAAGGTGGGAGCCCCACCGAGGCCGATTGTCGCCCGGCTCTTTCATTTTCGAGATCGGGACGCTATCCTGCAAGCATCGAGGGTGACGGGCCTGGTCCCCTTCCAGAACGCGTCGGTGAATTTCTACCCTGACTTCACCCAGCAGGTGCAGAGGCAGAGGCAGGGCTTCCTGGGGGTGAAGAGGCGGCTTCGGGAGAGGGAACTGAAATATGCCATGCTCTTCCCTGCCAGACTACGTGTGGTGTACGAAGACCGAACATTCTTCTTTGAGTCGCCTGTCATGGCCGATGAATGGCTGGACGCTCTGCCCCGATGACGGACGGGAGAGGTCACTGCCGCAGACGGGGACAGTGGCCCGGATGAACAAGGTTGATGTCTTCGGAACCGGACTGACTCGATTTGACTCTAGCTAATGACTTGAACAGAATGCAGTAAATACGGAGGGTTGTGGGAGGACGAGGGGAGCTCTTTCCTCCCTTAGGGTACTTTTTGTAGATTTTGGGTTTGGTAGGGCGACAGGCACACTGCAAGTTGGGGGGGCTTTGTAAGCTGCAGCAGGGGTGCAGGGTGGGGGGGATAGTTGGGATTTTGGGTTTGTTGTTGGGGGGTTCGTTTCTGCAAGGCGTAGTGAATATTTTCAGGACTGTTCCATGGTGGCTCTTCGGGTGTGGGGTGGGCCTCTTTACATGTGGGGATGGGGGGTAGGGGTTTAAGTGTTATTAGCTGGAATGTTAATGGTTTGGGGGATCGCATTAAGCGCGGGATTGTTTTGCAATTCTTGAAACGGTCATTGCCGGATGTCGCCCTATTGCAGGAGACGCACCTTATAGGTAACACGTGCTATGCTCTTAATAGGAAGGGTTATAAATTCATAGCTCATTCGGGATTCTCCTCTGGGTCCAGGGGTGTGGGCATCCTAGTCAGAGCCTCGTTACCATTTGAGGTGGACTCCACCATTGTTGACGATAGGGGGAGGTTTGTGGCGGTGGCGGGGCGGTGGGAGGGAAGAACTTTGCTTTTAGTTTCGGTTTATGTCCCGCCGGCCCTGCAGGCCTCCACGTTTACAGATCTGGGTAGGGCCTTGCTGGATCTCCCGGGGGGTATGCTTGTGGTGGGGGGTGATTTCAATGCTGTCGGCTCTGGGCTGCTGGATAGATACCCGCCCAGAGACACAGGGGGGGCTCAGAAGTGGCTTCCAGACTTTCTAGACACACTCGGCCTGATAGACTGCTGGAGGCTCCGGCACCCCACACAGAGCCAATACACCTTCCACTCCGGGGCGCATGGTAGCCTCTCTAGGATTGATTACCTGCTCACTCTGGCTGCGCACGCCTCATTGGTGTCCGAGGCCAGGCACATGGCGCGTGGTATATCGGACCATTCGCCAGTGTGGGTCAGGCTGGATGTCGGCCGTGAGGGAGGGGGAAGGGTGGCTCCTATTAACCCTTGGTACTTTCGAGACCCCAAGATGCGCAGCGCACTGGTGAAGACAGTTGATAATTTTTTCAAGGACAATCAGGGATCCGTGGACTCGGCTGTGTCGCTGTGGGAAGCATTTAAGACCGTGCTGCGAGGGGAGGCTCTCTCCCTTGTAGTGGCGGCCAAGCGGCGGAGAGATGACGAGGTTATGCAGGTTGAGGAGGAGATCGTGGCTTTGGAGGGAGCGCTAGAGGAGGAGGTTACAGAGGCCTCACTGCATGAGCTGAGCTTGAAGCAAGCCGAGTATAAGGACCTGGTGACGAATGCCGCTAAGACCCTCAGTAGGGAACAGCAGGGCCGCCTGTATGATGTTGGTGACAAGGCCGGGAAACTCCTAGCTTGGCTGGACAAAAAAGAACGGGTTAATAGAGTAGTGCCGGAGCTGACGGGAGAGGGGGGAGAGGTGATTGTGGAACCTGAGAGGATTGTACAGTGTTTCTCTGACTATTTCCGTATGGTTTATGCCTCAGTGTCGGATAGGCCGCCCGAGGACTCGCGTGACCTCTTGCGTGATATCGCTTTGCCCTGTCTCTCTGACGTAGATAGGGATGATCTTGATGGTGACATAACGGTCGATGAGGTGGCGGGAGCTATCCGCGCGCTGAACTCGGGTAAGGCCTCGGGCCCGAATGGCTTGCCGGTTGACCTGTATAAGCTGTTTCCGGATAGGGTCGCCCCTCACCTGCGCGCCATGTTCGTGGAGGCGCGGGGGAGTGGGACCCTCCCGTTGGATCAGCGACTGGCGACAATTGTTGTTATACACAAAGATGGTAAACCCCGAGATAAGTGTGCCTCATATAGGCCTATCTCTCTCCTTAACGCCGAGCCGAAGATTCTGGCTAAAATCCTGGCGGCCCGATTGATCAGGGTACTTGGAGACTTGATCCACCCAGATCAATCCGGCTTTATTCCGCATCGTAACACTGCGTTAAACCTTCGGCGCCTTCATGGTGTAATCGCCAGGGCGGGCACGCTGCGTGAACCAGCTATTGTGGCGTCTCTCGATGCCACGATGGCCTTTGATACGGTGGAATGGGCATATTTGTGGGCTGTGCTGGCCAAGTTCGGCTTTGGCCATGGTTTTGTGAGCTGGGTGAGGTTGCTGTATGAGGGACCCCTTGCGAGTGTGGTGGGAAATGGCCGGGCATCGACTCCGTTTCAGCTTGGGAGGGGTACTCGGCAAGGTTGCCCCCTGTCGCCATTGTTGTTCGCCCTCGCCCTTGAGCCGCTGGCAGCGTGGATACGCTGGCACCCGGATATACGGGGACTTAGATGGTCGCCTGAACACGAGGACCGCATTTCGCTATATGCTGATGACATCCTGTTGTATCTTGCCTCGCCCAAGAAATCACTTATAGTGGTCTGTGACGTTCTTACATCTTTCGGTAGGAATTCGGGTCTCGTCATCAACTGGAGTAAATCGTATTTATATGTTCTGAGTGGCGAGGCTCCACCGATCCCGTGAACTTGTTCGATCCAGATCGCTCAGCAGGGCTTCGTGTATCTGGGGATCTTTATCTCCACGGACTCCGCTTTGCGGTATGAGAGGAACCTGCTCCTCCCCCTGGCGCGCCTGCGGCGGGATGTAGAGGGCTGGTGGAGGCTGCCGCTCTCCCTCGTTGGGCGCGCTGCCTTGTTCAAAATGATGTCTCTTCCCCGGTTCCTCTACGCATTGCAGAATACTCTAGATTGGGTACCGGCCAACTACTTTCGGGAGGTCGAAAGCCTCCAACGAACGTTGTTGTGGGATGGGCGGCCGCGAATAGCAATTGCTAAGTTGACGCTTCCATGGTATGATGGGGGTATTGCGCTTCCAGACATCCGACGCTACTATTGGGCCACCCAGCTGAGCGCGATTAATCATGGTCTCTATGGCCCTGTCCTCAGCCCTGGTTATGCCATGGACAGGGGGTTGCTGCGTGGTGGTAACTATCACAGGGCGTTGTACTCGCGGTCCCTGGACTCGTCCCTCACGGGGCCCACTGGGGTGGCGGTGCATGTGTGGAAGATGGCAACTGACTCGCTGGGCTGGAAGGATAGGCTCACCCTTGCTACCCCGCTGTTTGAATCTGAAAGATTGGGTAGGCTTTGGCATACAAAAGGTTTTGATAAATGGGACTTGATCGGCATCTCCAGGGTCGGAGATGTGCTGATTAAGGGGAGGGTGAAGTCCTTTGAAGAGTTGCAGAAGGAGTATGAGCTGGGGACATCCAAGTTTTTCCGCTATGTTCAGGTGCGTCATGCCCTCCGGTCAGTGCTCGTGGAGGGTGAGAAGGTGCCTGAGTCCTCTCCTTTGGAGGACCTGATCCTTGATGGCCATATGCCTGAGAGCACGATCTCGCTCATCTACAAGAAATTGATAAATGTCCGGGCGGATATGCTTCTGGGGCTGCGGGACCAGTGGACTAGGGATGGACTCGAGTTGGATGACGAGGATTGGCAGTCTGCTGTTTCCTCTCCCAAGGAGGTTGCGATCCCGTCGCGTCTGAGGCTGGTGCAGCTCAAAATACTGCATCGAGTGTATGTGACGGGGCCAAGGCTGGTTCATATGGGATTCTCTGAGGAAGGCCTATGTAGGAGGGGATGTGGTATGGTGGGTACTTTCCTGCATATCATTTGGGAATGAGGTATCATCACGGAATTCTGGAGGAGAGTCCATGCAGTGATGGGGGAGGTGACGGGCATTGCTATGCAGCCGGAAGTGCGGTGTTGTCTCCTGAATGTCTGGGGGCCCACTGATCACGATGAGGCACAGACCCAATGGGTGACTCTGGGTAACATGGTCGCTAAGAGAGATATCGCGCGATTGTGGGGCTCCGTGGGGCCCCCCACATTGACCGCGTGGAAAGAAAATATGGACTGGAGTATGCTCAGGGAAAAGACAGTATATTGCGCTAGAGGCCGCCCTCGGAAGTGGCACGCCATCTGGGGGCGGTGGAATCAATACAGGGGGGGAATATGTCTTGCCCCTGATTTGGATCCCCCCCGAGGAACAGCTTTCTTCTTGATATTCTTTCCAGCTCAGTATATAAGATGTGATGGTTAATTGACTTCTTGGGCCTCTGCTGTCCCCCTTCTTCCTCTTATCACAGTACTGTGACTGTTAGATGATTGGGGTCCGGCCTCCCCTGGGGGGCTATCACCATGGGCATTCAGTGTTCTTGCCTTGCTGGGGTTTGTTGTGTGTTTGCGTTTATTTAAAAATGGAATCTTTTCACTGCTCCTTTAATGCAATGTGGACGCTTCTCTGTCCTTCTCTACCGAAGCTGCCGAACCTCCGGGTTGTCGGCTGAATAGCTGTGTCCAGACTCTTGAAGAAATAAAGGTTTTTAAAAAAAAAAAAAAATCCAGAGGGCGCACAGAGACCCCTTTAAAAGGAACTTGAGAAGGCAAAAACCCCGGAACATTTTGGTTAATTTTTTATCATACTCAGTTAAAGAGCAGATTCTCTCCGCATCCTTAAAGGAAGGGATCATCCCCTCCCCAGCGTCCGACTTACCTCCCTTCTCCTTTTCTATTAGATCGGACATCTCGCATATAACCGCAGAAAGGCAGTGGGAATTGGGGAAGAGGCTGGCAGAGCTAAACTGTTTAGGGGCAAAGGCCCAACTGAGGTTCCCCGCTACCCTGCGAGTGATGTGGGATAACCATATGCATATGATCCGTTCAACGGAAGAAGCGGATTCTCTGATTCTAAAGATACAGCTTAGAAAGCAGGGTGGGGAGTGAATGAAGGAGGACCAAATAAGTCTCCCAAGAGATTGGTCTCCCGTTAACATTGTATTGAATTTGTTACTTAATAAGTAAAATGTACTGATATTAGTGCCTGGGGGGGGGGGGCGGGGGGGAGTAGTACCCGAATAGGCATCGCCTATTGGAAAGAAGGGATCCTCAGGGAGTAGGTAGATTCGGGGGTCACGGGGGCTCCTGTTTGGAGAGGGGGTGGGGGGATGCACAGGGTGAGGGTTTAAATGGGGAAAAATATTCAAAATATTTCTCATCTTGCCTAGTTGGTAGAGATTTCCATTCAACTCGTGCAGAGGATGTCCGATCCGCGGAATGGTGAAATGAAAGGGGGTCGTAATATTCAGTTTATTTCATGGAATTTGAATGTGTTGAGATGCTTCAGGAGACAGAGATTAATTTTTAAATATTAAGAGCAGTCATCAGTCCAGGTCTGCCTGTTGCAAGAAACACATCTAAACCAAATAGAGGCACACATTTTTTTTTTCTAAACTACCTTGGGTACAATGTTTTTGCTATTCTCAACAATCATTAAATAATCGTGGGGTCGCAATTTGGGTCAAAAAAGGAGTCCCGTGCACGATTAAATCTGTTCAGACAGATCAAACGGGCAGATGGATCATTGCACAATTGATATTCGAGGGAGTAGAATTGACCTGTTCATCTTTCTACGGCCCCAACATTGATGACCCAACTTATCTTGCAAAATTACAAGATAAACTGATTAGGACGAATCCCCCCTTGGTAATAGGTGGGGATTTTAACATAAGACTCGACCCCGTAGCGGACAGGTCTAACGCAAGTCATGTTAAAGGAAACCAGCATTCCCGCAGGGTCATGAAAAATCTTTTGCTAAATCTAAACTTGGCAGATCTTTGGAGAGCAAAGATGGGGAGTGCTCAAGGTTTTACCTTTTATTGTAAAAGATATCGGCATTCCTCTAGAATAGATTACGTTTTGATTAATAGAGAGAACTTGGATAATATTCCAAGCGTATCGATATTGCCCTCTCACCTGTCAGCCCACGCTCCCCTTCAGTTTTTATATTCCATAAATAAAAATAGCTCTCAATCAAGATGGATATTGAATAGAACAATGTTGTTAGACCCAGAAATAGTGCAGTCAATTAGAGATTTCTCTCTTGAATTTTTCAACATTAATTTAGGATCCGCATCTATAGAACTTGTGTGGGATGCCTACAAAGCTAGTTTAAGAAGCTCACTGCGTAGCCTAATAAGTTTCAAGAATAGAACTAAGGCTATGGAACTCCAAGCTTTGGAGAATAGAATCTCTAAACTAGAAGCGGAGAGGAGCCTCATAGACCTGGAGGAAATTGAGAAGTTGGCCTTGATAGGGAAGAGTTTGGAGGAAGCTGGGCAGGACCTTAGGATCTTCCTGGATTCGAAATGTAAGGCTCAGTGGAAAGTTCGAAATATGGAAAACTTCGAATACGGTGAAAGAGCCGGATCGCTACGGGCCTGGAAAGCGAGGATAGATCGGGCCAATAAGCACATAAATTAACTTGTTATAGACAATCAGGGGACCAAATCCAATAAGCCAGAAGAGATGCAGGAACGTTTCCTGACCCTCTTTTCGAATTTATATAAGGAAAATGTAACCCCTTCCTATGACGCGATATTGTCTTGGTTAAGGTGTAAGTCTTTGTCTGTCCTTACAGATTCCTCTAAAGATGCCCTAGACGCTCCCATATCTAAGGAGGAGATTAGGGACCAAATTAAGAAATCCAAAAATAAAAAAGCTGCTGGTCTGGACGCCCTCCCCAACGAAGTATATAAATTATTGTCCAACGAATTGCTACCTATACTTCATACTTTGTTTAACTCAGTTTACAGATCAACCGGGGTAATCCCCAGTTCCTGGAGGGAGGCTACGATTGTTTTAATATTGAAGCCAGGGAAGGACTAATTGATGGCCGATTCCTATCATCCGATCTCCCTGCTGAATGCTGACTATAAGATCTTTATGGGCATTCTGGCAGGGAAATTGGCAAAATTGGCTCCAAGCCTGATCAACATGGACCAGAAGGGTTTTATGTTGAGGAGAACAATCTAGGAACAAACTCAACTCTTGATTGGAAATATTGACTTAGCTGAGACAAGATCGGATCCCTTGGCGGTGGTGGCCTTGGACGCCGCCAAGGCCTTCGATCGTGTGTGTTGGAGATATCTGTGGGGGACCTTGGAGGCCATGGGTATTGGCCCCATTTTTGTGCAGACTTTAAAAACCTGTTATAACGGGGCCACGGCCAAGATCTTACTGAATGGCTCTCTGACCCCCAGTTTCGATATTCAGAGAGGGACAAGACAGGGATGTCCTCTTTCTCCTCTTTTATTTAATATATACATTGAACCCTTAGCGCAGGCAATAAGATTAGTTAGCACTGTTATTCCATTCAGATCACAGAATTATGAGTGCAAAATAGCACTCTATGCAGATGCCGTTATTGTATATACTAGCGACCCCGACTCTACCATTCCACGGCTCGAAAACATCTTGAACGAGTTTGGTTTGATCTCAGGATATCTCGCCAACACGGCTAAAACTGAAGTTATGTGCTGGAATACGGTTTATGGAGGTGGCACTCCCAGTAAAGAAATTAAGTACTTAGGGGTTAAAATAGTTAAAGATCTGAACAAAATCCCCTTGATAAACCTGGCAAAAATCGAAAAGGAAATCGATTACCTCTTTGCCAGATGGAAAAACCTCCCCTTGATGATCTATGGGAGAGTCAATCTGGTAAAGATGTCTGTTCTCCCTAAGCTGACATACCTTTTTAACGCAGTTCCCCTTTCTTTCCCTTAGGGAAATATAAGTAAAATCCAGGGCAAAATAGGGAGTTTTTTATGGGGTCAAAAAAGCTCAAGGATGTCATGGAAAAAATTGAGAAGGAAACTCTTAAAAGGGGGTTTGGCGCTTCCAGATATCACCTGGTACCTTATGGCCTTTCAAGTTAAGGGTATTAGAATGCTGTTGACTACCCCAGAGGAAACTGCATGGGGTAGGTTACTGGAAGAAATGGCCCTAACAGAGGGAGGTAGAGGAGGGGCTGGGTTCCTATATATATTCGGGGCGCCCAGATTTTTTAAACGTGTACGTCTGAAGGTCTTGAAGTCTGCTTTGTCGACCTGGTATAAACTAAGATGTATTTGGGGCATAGGTTACTACTCTGATTTCGCCCCCATCTGGGACTCCCCGGGGACCCCCTCCTGCATGTGTGATAGCCTGGCGGCTCCGATAAAAAGAGCTGGTTTCCTGAAATGGTCGGACCTGGTGGACTCGGATGGGGTCCTCCCGTGGGAGGTCCTATCAATTAAGATCGGCCCCACCCTATCAAGGTTTAAATTTCTTCAGTTAAAACCATGGTACGAGGGTGAGGCGAGAGATATAAAAGGGAGATGTGAACTTGAACAGTTACTACAAGACTCTGAGCCTACTAAGAAGGAAATCTCTATGTGGTAGCAGAAGAAGACAGTGAGGTCCCTTCGCAAACTTAAATATGGAACTCAACCTTATTGGTCCAAGGTATTGAAGAAATGTATGAAGCTTCCTTCAAGCTACTTTACAGATGTATCAAGCCCGCTCAACTTAAGAAGAACCATTTCTTTGTGTTAAATAGGCTATATTACACCCCGGCCAAAATAGTCAAATTCGCCCCGGTACCCACCCCAACTTGCCCAAGATGTAAACAAGACAAAGCTGATGATATCCATATATTTTTTGACTGCCCAGAGTTAAGCTATTTTGGGGAAAATGTAGGGGATTCATTATCAGTTATCTTCGAAATCGATATTGAGGTCGACCCCCACCTAGTCTTCTTTGGAAAAAACGAGCAAGTAAATGGGTCCCCTACACAGTCTCACAAGGATCTATTGTTATATCTTATAATCCTGGCCAGGAGGGAGAATTGTATTAAGTGGAAAGACCCGGCCCCTCCGACCAGAGATAGCTGGGTAACAGCTGCGTTAAGGACGGCCCTGCTTGACCAAGACAGCAGTGTGACAAGGCCGGATAACATCTGGTCCCCATTAATATCTTGGGGTCGTGGTCTTCGAATGAACCTCGGATAGGCAAAGGTGCTAATAGCGGGTCCATTGATTACACAATGGCCTAGACAAAAGCAGCTAGCCGAGGGGCACCCACTCGTTTTAAATAGTCGGCTTGTCAAATCTGCTAACGTCTTTGGTGAGATGAGGAAAAAAAAAAAAAAAGAATGTATGTATAAATGCACGCTCCCTCTCATGTTTTAAAAAAGGTGCATTGTAGCAAACAATTTGTGATCTCGATCACAAAGTAGTTCCTAACAAGGTTTCATCAATGCAAAACGATGTTTAACCCTCGTCTCACTATCAGAAGGCAACGTCGAACTACGCCGCCAACAGCTCGTAAGATCAACACACATGAGCCTGCATAAAGGCAACACCAAAATGGATTTAATCCTAGGTCCAAACCAGTCAAACCAGTTTAATCTAGTAAAAACCAGTTTAAACCAGTCAAAACCAGTAAAATAAACAGTCCAAAACCAGTCAAAACCCGTCCAACAACAGTTTAAAGGAGTCAAAACCAGTCCAAAAACCAGTCAAAACCAGTTTAAACCAGTTCAAACCAGTCTAAACCAGTTCAAACCAGTCAACACCAGTCCAAAAACCAGTTTAATCCAGTCAAAACCAGTCCAAAAACCAGTCAAAACCAGCTTGAACCAGTCAAAACCAGTTTAAACCAGTTCAAACCAAGCTTTGAACACCGTTAAGCAGTTTGTAGGGGAGTTTGTAGGGGTGTTCGAACCTATTGTATTTTATTCACTATCAGAGAGTGTACTATAAAGGTCAGCTGTAGGAGTTGTTTCTTCAGTATAGCAGCCCTGGACTGTCAACGAGTCTATAACAAACAGAACATTTTTAATGGGACTAATGAAGAAAAACAAAGTTGTGGCTTTTTACTCATGCGCGTGCAAGAGAATTCTGGGAACCAAGGTGTGCCTGCTTGTAAGTCTTGCCTCACAAACAATCAAGAATGAGAAATACTTGTGGGCTGTAATTCTGCTGCCAGCACTGCACTTAATGTACGGGCGCACCTTAAAATGAACTTAAAGTGAAATAAATGCAGCAATTGTCACATGCAAAATATATGCCTTGTATGCACCAAAAAACACCAGGCAAAAGTTTCAAAAGACAGGTCAACAAATAAACACAACCTTCAGCATTAGGCGCTGTACTATACATGTTTGAAAGCTAAACACAATTCTTGAAATCACATTTAGTTAGTGCAATGCCTGTAAGTGTACTGTACTCGTATAGGCTCAAAGACTGTATGGTTTGCGTGTGCCTGAGTTGGAGTGGAGAACATGCAGTAAAAACCAATAATGTATAAATGCACGCTCCCTCTCATGTTTTAAAAAAGGTGCATTGTAGAAAAACAATTTGTGATCTCGATCATAAAGTCATTCCTAACAAGGTTTCATCAATGCAAAATAATGTTTTACCCACGTCTCACTATCAGAAGGCAACATAGAACTACCCCGCCAACAGCTCGTAAGGTCAACACACATGAGCCTGCATAAAGGCAACACCGAAATGGATTTAATCCTGGGTCCAAACCAGTCCAAACCAGTTTAATTCTGACAAAACAAGTTTAAACCAATCAAAACCAGTTCAAACCAGTCGAAACCAGTAAAAACCAGTCCAAAACTAGTCAAAATCGGTTTAAACCAGTTCAAACCACTTCAAACCAATCCAAACCAGTCAAAACCATGACAAACGATTTTAAACCAGTTTAATCCAGTCAAAACCGGTTTAAACCAGTCAAAACCAGTTTAAAACAGCAAACCAGTTTAAACCAGTCAAAACCAGTTCACACTAGTTTACCCCAGTTTAAACCAGTTCAAACCAGTCAAAACCAGTTTAAACCAGTCAATATCAGTCCAAACTAATCCAAACCAAGCTTTGAACACCGTTAAGCAGTTTGTAGGGGTGTTCGGACCTATTGTATTTTATTCACTATCAGAGAGTGTACTATAAAGGTCAGCTGTAGGAGTTGTTTCTTCAGTATAGCAGACCTAGACTGTCAGCGAGCCTATAACAAACAGAACATTTTTAATGGGACTAAAGATGAAAAATGAAGTTGGGGCTTTTTACTCATGCACATGCAAGAGAATTTTGGGAAGCAAGGTGTGCCTGTTTGTAGTCTTGCATCACAAATGATCAAGAACGAGAAATACTTGTGGTCTTTAATTCTGCTGCCTAGCACAGCACTTAATGTATGGGCACGCCTTAAAATGAACCTCAAGTGAAATAAATGCAGCAATTGTCACATGCAAAATATATGTCTTGTATGCACCAAAAAACACCAGGCAAAAGTTTCAAAAGACAGGTCAGCTAATAAACACACCCTTCAGCATTAAGCGCTGTACTATACATGTTTGAAAGCTAAACACAATTCTTGAAATCACATTTAGTTAGTGCAATGCCCGGAAGTATACAGGCTCAAAGACTATCTGGGTTGTGCGTGCCTGAGGTGGAGTGGAGAACATGCGATAAAAACCAATGTATGCATAATTGCACGCTCCCTCTCATGTTTTAAAAAAGGTGCATTATTTCCTGTTTTTGGCTGTGAGAACGAAAGTGTTGCAGATTTGTCCCCTTTAATTTTGATTTAATGTCTTGTTGTTCGTTAGACCAGACATTAAATCTTCTTGCCCTTGACACAAATCAACAAGTCCCGGACGGTCGATATGAATTCCCCGGGCCTGCTGCGTGGGTATTGATGCAGCAGATATGAAGTCGTATTATCAAGAGTCGCAGCGCCTGGTCAATAAATTACTGGTGGTTAGATATCCAGGCCAATCTCACCTATGCATCTGAAAAAAGGACG
This sequence comes from Triturus cristatus, assembly GCF_964204655.1. Lineage (NCBI taxonomy): Eukaryota > Metazoa > Chordata > Amphibia > Caudata > Salamandridae > Triturus > Triturus cristatus. Next base: position 573,874,429 of record NC_140595.1, on the reverse strand, counting down.
ATAAATGGGAAGCTGACAGTTGACACCGCTGTAGCAGGGATGCCTGCTGCCTCAGGTGGCTTCATAGAGGGTTTCGAGGGTTGGGATTTGATCGCGATCTCCACTCTAGGAGACATCATGAGCGGGAGAGCCCAACTCCTTTTAGAACCAGCAGGCAGAATACCAACTCCATAGTAACCTGTTTCATTGCTACCTTCAGCTCCGCCATGCACTGACCCCATATTTTGTTGCCCCGTCTGACCGTCCTGAATTTAACCCTTTGAAGGGCAAACTTATTATGGTGGATCTGGACGACCACAATATTGCAAAGATTTGCCGGACGCTCTGAAACATTCATTGCTCTACGACAGGCTTGGAGGCTGTTGTAGGGTCTCTGGAGGATGAGGATTGGACCAAGGCTCTGGGGGGCACCTAGGGCTGCAGAAATTGCAGCCAGACTTGGAATGATCCACCTTAAATATCTCCATAGTGTATATCTCACCCATCACTGGCTGTTGCAAATAGGGGAGATAGCCTCCCCGACATGTCTCGGCTATGATGTAAGGGTGACACATATTGGCTTAAGGAATGGGGCTGTCCTGCCTTGGATTGGTTCTGGCGTGGTGTGGCATCCTGTTTGGGTGAGGTCTTGAAATGGATAATCCAAATAGACCTGAAACTCACGCTCCTTCACATCACATATGCACCGGGGAGGTAATCTATATAAGCTTTCCTTATTATTCCTGGGTCTAACTCTGACGAAACAACACATAGCAAGAGAGTGGAAGGTCACGGCCCCGGTCCATGGTGGAATGGAAAAATGACAGATCACTGCATGGGTTTGGAGATAGGGGTGCATAAGGCACATGCTGCCCACAAAATAACCAGAAGATATTACAGGCGTGGGCGGATTACAGGAGCATCATGTTGTAACCCTTCTGCTCTGAACGACAACTGGTGAAATGATTACATTTGTCTGTTTATGGGATAAGATGGGGTCAGAAGAGAATGGACCAGGTGATCTAGTTACTGGATGTACTCTATACCATATTGCTAGAATGCGGGGGTGAAATGTGCAGGCTTTTGCTTTTATTTCTGCATTCTTATTTACACTCAGGTTTCTCTCTTTGTTGGACTCTCGGGTCATGTTTACCTTGAAAATCAATACAATTTAATTTAAAAAAAGAAAATGGGATATCCAAATAGTTCTGTGCTAGAGAAACAAAGCTATTTAAATCTGGTTAGCAACCCATTGGTACAGTTGCTCAATGCTTCCCAACCCATTAAGTCTAAGCCCACCTTAAGATCTGCCCAATAACATATACCCCCGATTTCAAAGGCTGACTTAGATGATCACTCAAACATTCCGGGGTACCTGGAGAGACCCAAAGCGGTGCCCATGATGAGAAATATGGGATTATCAATGTTTTCCACACATACATCTACGTATTTAATGCAGACTTCAAAATCTTGAGCCTCACCTTTTTAAAGAACTTTGGGTTTCCGTATTTAAAAAGAAAATGAGTTTGACCTTGTGGGATATCAACTAACATTGCCTTGAAAAGTAAGCCGATCATTGACTTATCAGTCTTGGACGAAAAAATGCGCATTCTTAAACTGGTTTTGACTGGTTTTGACTGGTTTGAACTGGTTTTGACTGGTTTGAACTGGCTTAAACTGGCTTAAACTGGCTTAAACTGGCTTAAACTGGCTTAAACTGGCTTAAACTGGCTTAAACTGGCTTAAACTGGCTTAAACTGGCTTTGACTGGTTTAAACTGGTTTAAACTGGTTCTGGGCTGGTTTTAACTGGTTTAAACTGGTTTTGACTGGTTTTGGACTGGTTTGAACTGGTTTTGACTAGTTTTGAACTGGTTTGAACTGGTCCAGTCAAAAACAGTTCAAAGCCAGTCAAAACCAGTCCAAAACCAGTTCAAACCAGTTAAAACCAGTTTAAGCGTGTTCAAACCAGTTAGAACCAGTTTAAACCAGCTCAAACCAGTCAAAACCAGCTCAACCCAGTTTAAACCAGTCAAAACCAGTTTAAACCAGTCAAAACCAGTTTAAGAATGTTCACATGCTTGCTAACAAGACTGATAAGTCAATGATCGACTTACTTTTCAAGGCAATGTTAGTTAATATCCCACAAGGTCAAACTCATTTTCTTTTCAAAGACGGAAACCCAAAGTTCTTTAAAAAGGGGAGGCTCAAGATTGAACTGGTTTTGGCTGGTTTTGGACTGCATTAAATACATGGATGTATGTGCGGAGTCCCATATTTTTCATCATGGACACCAATTTGGGTCTCTCCAGGTACCCCAGAATGTTTGAGGGATCATCTAAGTCAGCCTTTGAAATCGGAGGGTATATGTTATTGGGCAGATCTTAAGGTGGGCTTAGACTTAATGAGATGGGAAGCATTGAGCAACTGTACCAATGGGTTGCTAACCAGATTTATATATTATCAACAGAGTTCCTGTGGGCCTTCTTATACTTCGGTGTCTGCAAAAGTTTTGTATCGGCTGATCTTAAGCTTCTGGCCGGCGCATACCATTTCAGGGGCGTCCTCAGAAAATGTGTCCCTAAGCCATGTAAAGCTTTGAAGGCCAGACATTGGGATTTAAGCTCAATCCCTTTTTTCATGGGGAGCTAAATCATTCTGTTTTTTTGGATTCAAAGACATGATCTTTGACAATGTTGACGCTTTGTTTCTCTAGCACAGTACTATTTGAATATCCCATTTTCTTTCTTTAAATCAAATTTTATTGATTTTACAAGGTATACACGGCCCAAGAGTCCAACAAAGAGAGAATCCTGAGCGTAAATAAGAATGCAGAAATAAAAGCACATTTCACCGGCCGCATTCTAGCAATATGGTATAGAGTATGTGCAACAACTAGATCACCTAGTCCATTCCCTTCTGACCCCATCCGATCCCATAAACAGACAAATGTAATCATTTCACCAGTTGTCATTCAGAGCAAAAGGGTTCCAACATGATGCTCCTGTAATCCGCCCATGCCTGTCATACCTTCTGGTTATTTTGTGGGCAGCATGAGCCTTATGCACCCTTATCTCCAAACCCATACAGTGATCTGTCATTTTTTCCATTCCACCATGGACCTGGGAGCCGTGACCTTCCACTCTCTTGCTATGTGTTGTTTTGTCAGAGTTAGACCCAGGAACAATAAGTAAAGCTTATATTGATTACCTCCCTGGTGCAAATGTGATGTGAAGGAGCGTCCATTAGGATTATCCAGTTCAAGACCTCAACCAAACAGGATGCCACACCATGCCAGAACCAATCCAAGGCAGGACAGCCCCATTCCTTATGCAAATATGTGTCACCCTTACATCATAGCTGAGACATGTCGGGGAGGCTATCTCCCCTATTTGCAACAGCCGGTGATGGGTGAGATATACCCTATGGAGATATTTAAGGTGGATCATTCCAAGTCTGGCTGCAATGTCCGCAGCCCCAGGTGCCCCCCAGAGCCTTGGTCCAATCCTCATCCTCCAGAGCCCCCACAACAGCCTCCAAGCCCGTCGGAGAGCAATGAACGTTTCAGAGTGTCTGGCAAATCTTTGCAGTATTGTGGTCATCCAGATCCCCATAATAAGTTTGCCCTTCAAAGGGTTAAATTCTAGAAAGGTCAGACGGGGCAACAAAATATGGGGTCAGTGCATGGTGGAGCTGAAGGTAGCAATGAAACAGGTTACTATGGAGTTGGTATTCTGCCTGCTGGTTCTGAAAGGACTTGGACTCTCCCGCTCATGATGTCTCCTAGAGTGGAGATCGCGATCAAATCCCATCCCTCGAAACCCTTTATGATGCCACCTGAGGCAGCAGGCGTCCCTGCTACAGCGGTGTCAACTATCAGCTTCCTATTCATCGCCCTTTATTCAGACGAATAGGCGATATTGGCCTGGATATCTAACCACCAGTAATTAATGACCAGGCGCTGCGACTCTTGATAATACAACTACATATCTGCCGCATCAATACCCACGCAGCAGGCCCGGGAAATTCATATTGCCCTGCCAGGACCTGTTGATTTCTGTCAAGGGCAAGAAGATTTAATGTCTGTTTGGTCTGACAAACAACTAGACATTAAATCAAACTAAAAGGGGACAAATCTGCAACACTTTCGTTCTCACAGCCAAAAACAGGAAATGGGTATATTTGCCCAGACACGTAGGCTTCCTAGTAAGGGATGGAAGAGAATGCCTGCGTGAAAGTAAGCAAATCCCATGCATTTTCCAAGTATGAAAAAAAAAATTGTAATGAATTGCACATGTCCATAGTGAACAAAAAGTGCCGGCCTAACCAACAGCCAGCAGTTCAGAAAAACGCAGTGAGAAATATGAAAGTGAATATTGGCAGGCGCTCTTTCAATGCCCCTCAGTCCTGAACTCTCTGATATCGTAGTATTGAAAACCACAAACTGCTCTCCAGTCAAAACCAGTCAAAACCAGTTCAATCCAGTTCAAACCAATCCAAAACCAGTCCAAAACCAGTTTAAATTATGAGTTCTTACTATTGGCTTTGACATGGCCTAATGTTATCTTGTTTTCTGGCTTTGCTTTGCTGCTCGCATGTAGCTGCAAAGTGGGGAGGGCAGGTTTTTGCTCTTCACTTGTTTTTCGCTCTTCACTGACCAGAGTGAACTGGATATTATCTGTAGAATGTGCAACTCTGCCTCGAAGTCAAAATACGGGAGCTTGGGCAGCCTCCGTCTTGGCCTTGACGCAGACGGGTACGAGCCAGCTTGGTTTTTTCTAATGAGAAAGGGGCCAGGTTTTCTAGAAGCTTCGTCTTATGTTTAGTAATGATATTTAAGCTGGGAACTTTCGGGGGCCAGGTGGAAGTTCACCACAAAATAGACATATTGCTGTGGAGGTGACGGAACTTGAGTCCTGATTGAAACTCCTACCCGGGCTTTTGACTGGCTTCCCAAAGCTCGAGTTGGCAGGATGATGCAACTTCAGTCGGTGAGGTGTTCCTAACCATGTATATGTATATATTTTCTACTCTTTGCTATTTGTGTATATACTGCATTTCATTTTACTTCTCCATTTTAAAGTGTTTGATACCTGAGAATCTGCATTTATTGATATATTTGGCCTACCTTTTTAAACATTGCATTAATAAACTTGTGTGTGTTATTTTAAAAGCACCTGAACTTGTCTTTTTGCCTCCAGAGTGGGAGTGCTGTGCAAATGTGTATTATTTACAGGTACAGTGGTAAATTAGCCCCCCGGGTGGTAGTGCAGGGTTTGTGTGTATCCTTTTAGAGAAAAGCACACTCATTACATGCTCAAAAGTGTATATAATTTAAAGGTGCAGTGGTATATTTGCCTCCCAGGTGGGAGTGCAGGGTTTGGGTGTGTCCTTTTTGTGAAAAGCACATTTATTACAGCCTGGTAACTTTGCATGTTGGTTTATTTCACTTGTGTTCAATTTGCACCCAATCTTCCACTGCTGTGCATATTTTGTGCTTTATCTCCCTCTCGCATACTACAGTAGTTGTACCCGTGTACTTCTTGGTTGTTGTCCCTCTCTTCAACAATTTACTTATGACTCACTGCTGTCCTGGACCAAGTTGGAGACATTCTCTTCCTGCAACTGAATCATTTTTGTGTTTTATCAGCCACTACCAAAGCAAAATCAAACAAAATAAAATAATATAAAGCCTGATGGTGATTGCCCAAAGAAGTAAAAGAGAGTGCAATTTATGTTCAACTCCCAATAAGGATTAGTGCTACAATTAAGCAAATTCAATTTGGTTCTTTTTTAGCACTAACCTCAGATGGGTGTAAACACACTAATAGCCAAACTCACATAAAGGAAAGGATAAATTAAATGCAGCATGCTCTCAACCCAAAAATCAGAAGCTGTTAATAAAAATGTACAAATGTGGCACTGATATTTCATTGTGGTTTGGTGGATGTGGGTAGATTCCCACTATAATATAAAGTGACAGCACCAAAACCATTTGAAACATTTAACAAAACCCCAACCAGACAGTACTGACTATCGGTCACTACCAATCTAAACAAGTCCTAAAGTGGAGACATACTTGTAAAACGTTTATTTAAACTACACTAAAACCTGTGAGCCAGCCAAACCCCCCATTATTAGGGTAAGAGACATTGACTAAATAACATTGCTAGATTTACCAAAAGCCATATATAAAAAAGCAGGGCAGTGCAACCAGTGCAGCTGCACCTGGCACTGACCTCAGTGGGTGCGCTGTGTTTAGAAATATCCTATGGGTTTTGAAGCACCCGCTGTAAAGCTCCTTGTGTTTGGGACAGTTTTCAGGCAACAATAAAAAAAGTCAAGATAACTGTTCATGAATGTTTCGACAGGAACTGCTGTGATAGTGGTTCCTGCCAATACTTTATAAATGACCACTGGCTTGGATGTCATTTATAAATCTGGTGGGCGGCCCCTCCACCATGGTGATGGAGTAATTTACTATGTCGCCCTGGTGAACCCATGAGCCATCCGCCAATATATAATTGAGCCCATAAACCTTAAGGTAAAACTTCGGACCGGGTTGAACCTGGTTGTTGTATCTGACTCATGCTCCATCGTGGTTGATTTGAAATCATGCCTAGGTACGGCAACCATTGACTAGCATTGGTGCTTAACATTTGTTGGCACTATCTCATCTTAAATCTTTAAAAATTTCATATCACTGGTTCCCCTTTTTGGACTTTTGTTGCTTTTATGTCATTGTACTAACCTTATCTTTGTAATTCCTTCTGTTTGGGAATTTTATGTTTGGAGTTTTGACTTTTTAACTTTTGTGGCACTACATAAATACTTTACACATTGCCCAGATTAAGTCTGTCTGCGCTATGCCATAGCTACCAGGGGGTTGAGCTCAGGTTAATTTAGTGACTTTGGGGTCACCCTGACACCTTAGTGCAATTATACCTCAAGGTGGACATCCACCCAAACCAAACAATAATCCACTTACTTACAGTTAGGTAAAAAAGCATATGTTTCACATATATAGAGTATGCAGGGATATCACAATTGTGAGCAAGAATTAAAATTGTAAATTTAAAAAAAGTCACGCTAGGCATATGATTGATGCACTGGTGTGGAGATAGAGGTAAACTGAACTCTAAATCTACCTTTGCAAGGGGGTGGTATTCAATTAAGTGCTCTCTCTGTAGCTGTAGATTGATGTAGTCACGCTTATGCAGTAACACATAACCTATCACTACAGTTCTATATATTTTTTTTTTAATAAACTTTTTATTGAATCAAATCACAGAATCATCAGTGCAGATCAGAGACATATCAGTTTGAAAACACAATGTTGTAACAGCTAAGTATCACTTAACACATTCAGTAAGGGTGTCATAATTCAACTCTTCAGTGCATTGCCATATCATCCGTGGGTGATGTGCAAATCTCGCCCCCTATAGGAATTCCGTGTATCCATTTTCAATCCGATTTCTTAGGGCATCCCCGCATTTTATAAACTTTCTTCTCTGCTATCATGCAGCGATCTAATTCCGCCACTCAGCCAATCGTTAGGGGTAGTGTGGCGGAGCCCCAGGACATTGCGATAGCTCTCTTCACTAATACGTACCCCAGTGCCACCCATTGTTGTTCTATTTCAGTCAAATCTGTGGCCTCCCAAATGTTGAGGATCCCCAACCCTGGTGTCAGGTCAATCTGTTTCCCTAGCGTGTCTTTCATTTTATGGGTTGCCTTGTCCCAGAGGGGGCGTATCATGGGGCATGTCCAGAGAACGTGATAGAACGTACCAACCTGACCACAGCCTCTAAGGCACAGTGTGTTTGTCCTACGGCCCAGTTTAGCAAGAAGCATAATTGAAAGGTAAGAGCGGTGGAGGATTTTCAATTTAATGAGACAGACGGTGATTTATCGACGTTTACCTGAGGGACATTAACGCCGTCTGCCTGTCGTCATCAGATATAGGCCCTATGTCTGCCTGCCATTGGCCCCTGAGAGTCTGGAAGGGTTTGGGTAAATTGTTACAGAGCTTGCGATATGTGCTAGATACCACCTTTTTAAAAAGCGGTTCGGAAAGGAGGCGGTCTTCCAGAGGAGAGGAATCTGGTATAGAGGACAAGTCTGGGATAGTAGTCTGAAGGGCATGTCGAATTTGCAGATACCGAAAAACCTTGCTTGGCGCAAGATCGTGTTTCATTTGCAGTTCTTTAAATGTGAGGAGTTTCCCTCGATGTACCAAATTGCCAATAGTTGTGATACCGATCATGTCCCATTTATCAAAGCCCGTATGGTGGCAGAGTAGTCCCAGTTTCTGCATAGACCAGAGCAGTGTAGATTTTGTGAGCCTATCTGCCCAGCCTATCGTTTGGTGGCTTGATGCCAGACGGCCACCGTCAATGACATGGGTCCAAGATATTGGCCCCTCCGAGCCTTACTATACAGGGTGCCTTGATAGCCTTCCCTCCCAGTCTGATACCTCTCCAGATGAAAGGCTGGATTCGATGGGGAGCCGTGAATCCAGTTGTTTGTGGCCACCAGTTGTGAGGCCCAATAGTATAGGCGAAGGTCAGGGAGAGCGATGCCCCCATCATACCACCCCTTCGTCAGCTTGCGGAGGGCAATTCGAGGTGCCTTGCATCCCATAATAAAGTCTGGATCTCTCCCTCTATGGCAGCAAAATATGAGTCAGCTATGGGGAAAGGGCAGTTCTGGAGGGCATACCAAAATCTAGGTAATGCAAGCATTTTAAATAAGGCTGCTCTTCCCAAGAGGGATAGGGGCAGCGACCTCCAATGCTGCACATCATCCTGCAGCTTTCAAAGGGGGCCAAGAAGATTACGATCATAGAATGTTTTGGGGTCGGTGGTAATATAAATCCCCAAATATTGAAAACCGTTGGTGACCATGACGACGTCATATCCGCGTAGCAGCCGAGGCGGGGGCCCATGAAGAACATATAGTACCGACTTTGACCAATTGATAGTATATCCTGCATATTTACCAAAGTTAGTGATGACATGGAATAGGCTATTAAGTGAAGCCCATGGAGATGCCATACAAATTAGGATATCATCCGCATACAATTATATTTTATCCTCTACATCCTCACTCCATCGCAGGCCACGTATGGAAGCGTCTTTATGAATCCAGTTTGCAAGCGGCCCCAGAGTCAATGCGAACAAGAGGGGGGACAGGGGGCATTCCTGTTGTGTCCCCCTCTGCAGTGCAAACACCCGCGAAGTGCAGTTGTTGACTCGGACCTGGGCCAATAGAGCAGTATACAAAATAGCGCGATCCATTGTCGGAATCGAGGACCGAATAGTCCCTTCATAGTCGTCCTCTGTTGGTCCTGAAGCTGGGACACCTGGCCCTGCAGAGTGGTGGTGTCTGATACCAGAGCTTTTGTGGTGACTTTTACATCTTTTACTTTTGAGTCAATTTTCTTCAGGTCTGCACGCAGGAGAGTGACTTCCACGCTCACCGAGTCAATGCGAGTTTCCAACAAAGTGCGAACCCAAGAGATGGCCTCCATGAAATCTTCTAGAGTGAGAGTTTTGGATGAGGAACGGGGCTGCGGGGTCTTGGGGTCCTCATCTGGAGTAGTTTCTGTCTCCTCCCCCTGCCGAGACCAGGCAAACTTGGCAAGCTGCTTCTGCGTCTGAGACTTAAGCTCTCTATTCGTAGCCATGGTTGTAGAGGGGACACAAGGGAGTCCAGAAAACTCCTTGGTTGCTCGCGGAGGTTAGTCAGACCCACCTGTAATATCCACCGCCAGCACGAGGGAAAAGCAAGCCCCTGTCGGGGTTCCAGGTAAGTCTGCCAGGTGGGGGACGTGCGGTGATTTATCCGGTAATCTAGTAGGAGACCCCTGTGCACTCCACCGCCTCCGGGGATGGTACTGTCTCCAGCACGGGGAGGGTTGTGGTATGGAGCGGGCCCCTAAGTTACAGAGTGAGGCGAAAGCATATAACACCCCTCCGTGGTAGGGGGAAGCTGGACAAGTCGGGTTGCACCCCCCGTGTACCGAGGACCGTCCTACGCTTATTTCTAGGGTTTTGGTGTGGCAGCGGCACCCAGCTCTGCCGCCGTGGATCAGCAGGTAGGGTCTTATTGACGCATTCAAGCCGTTCCCCCCCCCCGAGGTCAGCGTCTGCCCAGATTGCAGAGATATCAGTAGGCCCCCACAGCCCCGCTCCCAAGGCCCACCAACACAACACACAGCTCTCCAATGGGGCCTCAGGTGAGTCTCGTATGGCCAGGGAGATGTGGACACAGGCCCCTTTGTGACAGCTTCTTTGTGGAGAGCAGCCATCTCAGTGGTGAGCCGAGTAGGCCTGGAGCCAGGGCCACAATATGGCAGAGGGCCGCTTTCCGCCCCACTAGGAGTGATGAGGGCGTTATGCAGTTCGCGCCCGGAGGGGCCTCTATAATGTTTCCGCTCTCTATATGGGCGTTGCAGCGGGAGGGCCTCTAAGCCAGGGAACTTGCGCCGCGGGGCAGCTGCTCTCCACCGTGCCCGCGCAGCCCGCCCCGGTCACTCTCACCTCTGGCTCCGGTGGTGATGGATCGGCGTCTGCTCAGTGCCGGAGCAGCGAGATCCCGTACTCGCACAGCGGCCGTGGGCTGGCGCAGCTACGTTGCCAGCGAGGAGGCAGCAATCTTCTCCGCCTAGTAGAAGCCGATCACCATCTTGGGATGCTCCCGGTTGCTCCACCGGAGGTCGTTTCTGCCGTAAATCAACCGAGGAATCTTGTCGTCATCCAGCTATTGTCTTCCAGATTAGTTCAGATAGCGATTCCCCTGGAACAGGGGAAATCTGTCGTGCTGTAAGCGGATATTTGCCGAATGTTCTAGGCGAGGGCTGCGGAGCTGTTTCACAGAGCAACCATTCCTGTCGGCCGCTAGCCACGCCCCCCCAGTTCTGTATTTCTTATTAATTGATGCAGGGATTGTTGTTCTTGGAGTTTGCATAAAAATGTTCAACCTGCCTTTTCGTCTCTACTTTTACTTCAGAGGTTCCAAAGTCCATATCATGATGATCATTTATTTTCAGGCAGCACCGCTCAGAAATAGAAAGAGACAAACCTTGCTCATGGTTCTGAACTAAACTATTGACCCAACCGACACTCCATCTTTAGCAAGATTCTTCTTTTCGCAGACACCTTATTGATTTCCAATATTCTGAGTGGTCTGCAGCATGCATTCGATCAATTTCAGGAATTTTGCACCTCTTGTGGTTTGGAAATCAATTGTGCAAAGATAAAGTTAATGTTTTTTTAAAAACACAGGGGCATATTAACAAGGCAGCGCTATAAAATTATTGCCGCTTTTGCAGCTGTTTTCGGCCGAAAAGCGGCGATAATTTTATAGCCTTATCAGCAAAGACACGTCGTGTTTTGCTGACTTAGCGCCCGTTTCCTGCACGCCTAACTTTGTATCACTAATGAGATGCAAAGTAGGCGTGGCTGTGAAACCAACCAGGGAAAATCTCACGAAGGCAGCTTCGCGATATTAACAAGGAAGGGTAGCGATTATTTAAATCGCGTTAAGTATGCCTTAACGCAGGAATTTAATGTCTGTTAAATTCCTGACTAAGGCATACTTAACATGGGGGGTGGATTCTGTGGCTAAGACCACAGGCCCTATCATCTAGGATATCGCCGTTTTCCACCATGGAAAACAGCGATATCCACACTACCTCTGGAATTTTTATCACCTCGGCGATGCGCGTTGTTGATAACGCTCCAACCGGGCAATAAATTCCAGAGATAGCCGGCAATAAATATGCAAGCGCTAAGCGTGCTTTGCGATATTTATTGCCAGCCCTTGTTAATATGCCCCATAGGTCCTTTAAAGGAAAGCTTGAGCTGGGAGGTGATCGTCTCGATAGTGTAGAAATTTTTAGTTATCTGGGGTCACCATATCCTCACATCTTTCATGGAAACCCCAGTTGGACATTTTAACTCTTAAGCATAGGCAAATAACCGGAGCTATAGCAAGAGAACATAACAACTCCCTTACAAAACCCATCTCTTCTATCTTGCAAACCTATGATGCTAAAGCTACTAGCACTTGTCTCTATGGTTCAGAGTTATGAGGTTTTACTAATCACTCCCCGCTGAATAGCTCAGAAAACAGATTTTTGTGGAACCTGGTTCACTTGCCTCAAAGTAGCCACCTCAAACCTTTGATGATGATTTTGGGGCAACGTACACTGGCAGATAGAGGGAAATTGCGCCCCTTATTGTTCTGGAAGAAGCTGTAGTTTCAGCCAGAACTGGTACAATATGGTGACGCACTAAGGCAAGTGATGGCTGTTGACAAATTTTGTAAAACATTCTGGATAAGACAGGTCCACAAACTGCTTGTAGCTATTGGCCTTGGAGATTATTGGAGCAACCTGCTCTCAAGTCCACTTCTGATGGTTAGGTTGTTGAAGGAACATTATTGGGAGTGGGTTGATGAAAATGCAGGTAGAGCAAGTATTGGTCACCCCCTGATTGGAAGTTTTAAATCTTCTTTCTTCTCGGAATCATACTGGTAGATTATTTCTGTACCCTTAGACAGAAAACTATACTTTCAGTTTAGGACTGGTACATCGCCTCTCAAGACCTTTACTGCCAGATGGGCCACTGATAAATATGAAGTATGCCCAACATGTAATGCCACTCCTGAATCTGTGGGACATGTTCTATTTGCTTGTAATGGGTATGACGGTATTCACCGCACATGGATTAAAGCTATATACAGGCTGATAGGGACATGCAGTTGCTAAGTAGCCCTCAGAATACTCAGATTGGATTTAAACCAGGCATATGTATGTGCTGTTGCTACATTTCTGGGAAAAATGTAGGTCAAACGTGCAAAGGCATTGACAGCTATTGTTTGACCTTATTAACATCTCCCAGACTGTACAAGACATTACCACACCCATCGTCTGTGCTTACCCAGTCTGAATCTATGTGTGGTGACCATTGTCAACTTAATATGAATGTTATTTGGAGTCCTTAGGGGTGTGTCATTGTTTATTGGGTTTACACTTGTATTCTGTCCTTTGACTCTATATTTTAGTGCTCTTCTGTGACTTATCCAGTAAATTGAGGGTGTTGAACCTTTTCATAATTTTTCATTAACTCTTTTATTTGGCCTTTTTAATGATATGTTAGATAAGTTATTTTACAATGATATGTCATTTTACAATGTTTTACCAATTTGTTCTAATTATGCCATGTATAGCTTGTATTTAATGAATATTTTGTATGTTATTATGACTATTATTGTCGAATAAAGCAAGCAATTGATTGAGTTCAATTAATCATTTACACAGTTTTCAAATTACACGCTAAAAGACCCATAATGTCTCTACATTTCCCAAATTCCACTAAGTCACTGGTGATGACTCTGAAGAAGTTCACAGCTTACCTCACCAACTGAGATGTGTGTCAACGTTTTGAATTTAATGAGCTTTTCGAAAGCCATGGTAGTGAGGGCGACCTTCAGCCGGGTGCCTGTGCGGTAGTTGATAGCCCAAGATAACGTGAAAAATAAGGCCTTCCCAAGCTCTGAGAAATAGAGGCCGATGCAGAGGCCCACGCCATATAGAACATCGTTGGATTCGCTCTCACTGTACTCTAAAATGGCACGAATGATCACTGCCTAGAAAAGAGAAACACAAAGATCAGTTAGACTGAATCCCTTAAAATCCATGACAGATTTTCGTACCACACTGCTTGGGGGTGACACTGCTTAACAAGTACAATTTGCAACACACACATCACTTTACCTTTTTTAATCTCAAAACTCATCGTTATCTCCGTTAGCTATAAAATGCTTCGTCCTTCATTGTATGCTTTGAACCATTCAATAAGTGTTCTCTAGCTACATTAATCAACATTCTAGATAGCATTATCAGTGTGATAATTGGCATATATTTTAAAAACTGGCGGCTAAACACTTATATACTGACTATGCACTCTAGAATGCTGAAATACGCTATAAAGAGGTGGGAGACCAGATTAGATAATGATATAACGAGAAGGTACTCATATAGCACTTTCCTATGCTCCCCACAGACTCTTGGATTGTTATACAACAAGCCTCACATTTGCTAACTGGCTTCGACTATTCTTTATAACCTCATTCTAATAATGCAGCCCTCTGGCTCTACAACAAGCTGGATGCATCAAGTGAGTCTGGTGAGGGGGCGTGGCCAGGCAGCGCAGCGTAATGGCCGCTTGATCGACGAGCTCTGTGTAGAGTTGCGGTCTAGTCGTTGCGCCTACGCGATGACGTAGGCGCGCAGCGGCCATTTTGGGGCTCATCAGCTCCGAGTCTGTGCACCGGTAAGACGGCCGCCGGCGCTCTCCCTCCGACAGTAATTAGCATGTTAAAGTGAATAAAGGAAGCACTAATATCACTTACCTGTGTGTCCCTGCAATCATTGCCCCTGCAAGCTAACTTCTACAAATGGCGACGAGGGCTGGGACCGACGAACGACGCGGGGAAAGCCCAGAGAGCCTGCACAGGGGCACACGTGGCCAGCTACAGGAGACAACAGGTACGCCGGAGGGAGAGCGCGGCAGAGGGGAAGCCTGGGAGGGGCTTGAGCACCGCCCAGGAAGGCACACAAGTCGGACTGCACAGAGGAACCCCAGAGCCACAAGCAAGAACCCAAGTCAAGGGGGAAGGCACAGAAGAGGAAGGTGGCGCGAGTACCGGAATCGCGGGGAGAGCAACCCACGTGGCAAGCAGGGGAAGGGAGGACCGTAAACCTCTCAGGCCGCCGCGGGAGGCGCAGGCCCTTACAAGTCACGTGGGGAGGCGCCCGACACGCAACGACCCTAAGCACTTACTGGGGCCAACACAAGCAGTACTAGGGAGGCCCTGGCGGATCAGGCGGAGCGCGGCAGTGGCACTAGAGCAGCCACACACCACAGCCCCCCACGCCAGCAGAGACGGAGTGCACAAGGCAGGCCAAGGAGGGAAGACGAGTCGCCAGAGAGAAGAGCGGCAATGTGTGCCCAACCATCCTCACTCACGACGCCAATTCCATTCCTGCCCAAACCGGGAGAACCGTCGATGAAATGGGAGGATTGGAGGAAATACTTTAGGAATTACATGGAAGCCCTGGAGGACGAAGCGGGGGAAGCATTCCCCAGCAAAAGGAAAAGAAGGATCCTGTTGCACAACCTGGGCCCGGAAGGAATCAGGGTGTTTCAGAACATTGCCCCCACGCCGAGGCAAGCAGCGGACGATGATGTCTTCCAACACGCGATAGACGACTTAAACAAGCACTACAGACCAGCGGTATGCACGTCTATTGATAGATATAACTTCCAGCAAAGGAAACAAGCGGAAGGAGAGCCCATAGATGAATACGTGGCGGCATTGAGGAAATTGGCCATCACCTGTATGTTCGGCACGTTGCACGACGAATTTATAAAAGACCAAATTGTCATGCACACCACCAACTCGGCAATACAAGATAAATTGTGGGTCAATGGCGATGTGACGTTAAAGGAAGTGATAGCCATGGTGAAGAAGGCGGAGCTATCGAAGAGATGCGCGGAAGCGGCAAAGAAGGAAGCCACCCCGAAACCCATGGTGAATAAAGTCACAGAGGCTGAACCGCCGGAGAGAGGCAAAGTAGCAACAGGAGACACGAGGACACAGGCCAAGTGGTCACCCAGGCCACCTCAGGGGAAGAAACCAGTCAAGCAAGGGCATGTGCTACAGATGCGGCAGCAGGTCGCACCCAGCACACGACAAGCGCTGTCTGACGTTTAAGGCTAAATGCTTGTTCTGTGGACTAATCGGTCACTACGAGAAAGTGAGTCGCCGCAAGCTGAAGACAAGAGAGGTCAAATATGTCGCACAAGAGGTGGAGGAAGACAATGGGAACGAAGATGATGATGACAGTGTGCTATGCATAGACGAACACGTGATGGGGATAAACTGCAACCGATCGAAGAAACCGCAGTGTGACCTGGTGATTGGAGGGGTACAAATTCAGATGGTAGCCGACTCCGGTTCCCCCTTTACCATCATACAACGCAGCGTCTGGGAAGAACAGTTTAAGGACCACATTGGAGACCACTTGGAGCCCCCAGACATCCGCCCCGTCACCTTTACAGGAGAACCCATCCCAATGGTGGGATACCGACTCCTGGAATTTAAATTTAAGGAGCGGCACGCCAGGTGCAAGCTGTACATTGCGGAGAAAGGTAGACCAAGGCGACCATGGAATACAATTGGACCCAAGCGGCACCACCCAAGTCTTAATGACCAGCGACGAACGACGACCTCAAGTGGGGAGGCTGAAAGCAGAATTTCCCAACGTATTTGGAGGCAAAGTAGGAAGACTGACAAAATTCACGCACAGGATCGAGCTCAGAGGGGATGCCCGACCGTTATGTCATAAAGTGAGGAACATCCCCTTGGCAGTCCGAGACCAAGTGCAACAGGAGCTCCACAGACTAGAAGAAAACGGCATCATAGAACCGATCACGAGTGCAGAGTGGTTGGCCCCGTTGGTGGTCGCCATGAAGCCTAACGGAAAAATAAGGTTGTGTGTGGACTTGAGGGAGCTGAACAAAAACATCATAGTTGAAAGGTTTCCCTTGCCACGGATAGATGAGATGCTGGCCAACACCAAAGGAATAAAGTGGTTTTCAACAATCGATCTCACGTCAGCCTACCACCAGATTGCGCTACACCACTCCAGTAAGAAGCTGACGTCCTTTATAACCCCCTTTGGGTGCTACCAATTCCGCCGAATGCCGTTTGGGCTAGCATCGGCAGCAGCCGTTTTCCAGAAGCTAATGCACAGTCTATTTTGCAAGATCAAGGGGGTGCAATACTTCCAAGACGACATCCTAATAATGGGGAAGGACAAGGCGGACCACGACACCAAGTTATCCACCGTCCTCCATGTGTTGGAACGCAATGGACTCACGGCGGAGTGGGAGAAGTGCCGGTTTGGGATGACGTCAGTTACGTACCTGGGGCATGTGATCAGCGACCAGGGGATCACCCCCAAGCAGTCCAATGCAAAGGCGATATGTGATGCTCTGCCACCCAAGTCGAAGGAAGACGTAAGATCGTTCCTAGGCATGGCGGAGTTCTATAGCAAATTTGTTCCCCACTTCGCCACGAAGACGCACCACTTGAGACAGCTAATAAGGAACAAAACCAAATTTGAGTGGACTGAGGAAACACAAGAGGAGTTCCGCAGGATAAAAGCGGACATCAGCACGGCCGTCCCGCTGAGCGGATATGATCCCCGAGCCGGGACAATCCTGACGACAGATGCCAGTGACCGGGGTCTGGGAGCAGTCCTTATTCAGGAATTGGAAGGCGGAGATTTAGCCACCCTCAGCTTCGCATCCAGATCGCTGTCTCCCACGGAACAAAAGTACAGCGTCATAGAAAAGGAGATGCTAGCAGTAGTATGGGCCATGGGCAAGTTCCGTCAGTTCTTATGGGGAACGAGATTCCGATTGAGGACAGACCACAAGCCCTTGATCAAAGTACTAACATCGTCAGGGCATGCCACTGTGACGCCCCACATCGCGAAGATGACGCTGAAGCTGTTGGACTACAGATATGATGTGGAGCACATCCCAGGGCAAAAGAACAAAGTAGCCGACTACCTTAGTCGAGCGGCGGCCATGGAGGAAGCCCCCAAGACATCGGAAGACGAGGACTGTAAAGTAGCATTCATGGACGATCACAAACAGGTGATAAGCATGCACGAATGAAGGGAAGCGTACGAGACAGACGCGGACTTGGAAGCAGTCAAGCAATGTGTCCTAAGGGGGTGGCCTGAGAAAAAGCACTTGGGAGCAATGCTTAGGAAGTTCTTTGAAGTGAGAGAGGATTTGTCGGTCTGCGACCAGGGGATTTTCCAGAGGAGAGGGGAAAAGGTAGTCCCCCCGACCAGGTTAATACCACACCTGCTGACTCTCATCCACGAGGGCCACCTGGGTATTGTCAAGACAAAATTGAGAGCGAAAAAAGTGTATTGGTGGCCGGCGGTGGACAACCAGATAGAGAGGCATGTGCGGGAGTGTAGCCAGTGCCAAGGGGCTGACAAATCCCTGAGCCTACTGCGCCCACCCCTGGGGAAGTTTGACAACCCGGTGAATCCTTGGGAAGTCCTAGCCATAGACATACTCGGGCCGATACTGGACAAGCAGGGCATTCAGAAATATGCGTTGGTTCTTGTGGAGAAGTACTCCAAGTGGCCGGAGGTGGACGTACAAGAGGATATGGATACGGACAAGATACTGAAGTTCCTGATGGCAGTATTTCTCAGGGAAGGCATCCCTCGCTCCATCCTAAGCGACAATGGGCCTCAATTTGTGTCCGACAAATGGAACACGTACATGGCGAGGAACGGCATTAGGATAAAACACACGTCGATATACCACCCCGCAGGGAATGGTCAAGCCGAAAGATTCAACTGTGTCATCATGGGGTCGGTGCAAGCGGCGATTGCGAGCGGGATAGACTGGGAAAAGGAACTGAAGAGTATGGTGTGGGCGTATAGGATCACACCTACCAGCACGGGGTACAGCCCCTTCCAGATCTTGAGGGGTAGAGGCCCCTTTACGAAAGACAATGTGGCTTGGAAGGAGCGGACCATCACGAGCAAGTGGTTGCCTGCTGTCGTACGTCACAACCTAGAGAGAGCTCAAAAGATATATGCGGAACACTACAACAAAAGGAGAAGCGTCAAAGAGACGGAACTCGAGAAGGGAGAGTGGGTGTGGGTTAAGCTGGCCCAATTGCGAAGGAAGGGGGACAGCAAATTTAGCGCACCGATGCAAGTGGAAGAAGTTTACAACTGTTCTGCCCTACTCAGCGACGGGAAGGTGTGGTCACAGGACCGCATGTCCAAGTGCAACAAGATCATGCAGTGGAACGGACCGGACAATGGACAAGGGACACCGTCCCGGACCCAAGGGACTGAGTCAAGGCTGGCAGACAACACATCAAGCAACCCAAGAGAAAGCGGAGGTGAAGCTGACGTAAATGATGATGAGGGTCGGGGTACCTCGGAACTTTGGGGAAGCGGAAGCAGATCTCCGGGGGAAGGAGTGATCCCGAACACCGGGAGGGAAGACCAGAGAACCTCCCTGGAGAGCGCCGTCCCTGCCTCAGGCACTCCGGTGAGGTGTACCCAGAGTGGAAGGACAGTGGTGAAACCTACGAGGTTTAGAGACTTTGAGATGGAGAACTGATGGGGAACACACGCAAGTAATAATTTTCTGGTTATTAATGAGTAAGGAGAGAAGGGAGAGAATGCATGCAAGTAAAAAAAAAAAATGTTCTTGTTGTTATGTATAAGGAAAAAAGGGAGCTATGTAGAGTTGCGGTCTAGTCGTTGCGCCTACGCGATGACATAGGTGCGCAGCGGCCATTTTGGGGTTCATTAGCGCCGAGTCTGTGCACCGGTAAGACGGCCCCCGGCGCTCTCCCTCCGACAGTAATTAGCATGTTAAAGTGAATAAAGGAAGCACTAATATCACTTACCTGTGTGTCCCTGCAATCATTGCCCCTGCAAGCTAACTTCTACACTCTGTCCTGATTTCTCTTCCCCGCGTCTATCCGCCGCACATATCCGGGATCCAAATATCCAAATACATTTCTGTAAACCGGAGAGGACGCAGACCAGACTCCAGTCATTCCCATGCCGAACGGAGGCCGGGATCCAAAGATACACCCCCGTCAAGAAGAGGCCTTCGCTTCTGCCGAAGTCGGGACCTAGACTACTGGAAGACACCGCATTGGAGGATGAGGAGGGGCAGCCGTGTCCTGACGTCAGACCGGGGCCTCGACAGGCGCACCCAGTAAAGACTCCCCGCAACGCGACGTCTCCCAGCGGATCCCTCCTGCAAACCGGAGTGTATGCAGATCGCGGGGGGAGCTTCCCTAGGGGACGAAGCCACCAAGCAAGCCTCAGGGTGCCTGGAAACTGTGAAGAGGCTCCTGGCCACTCTTTCACTTTGTCCTGGGGCAGGAGATCTTCCTGGAGCCGGCGTGGGGACGGGGGAATAGTGTCCTGGATCGTGATCTCTCCGGCCTACAACTGGAGGAGCAGTAACCCCCACTTCCCCCTCACCTCCTCCCCGCAGGGGAACAACCTGGATAGATTGCGCAAGGCTTCCTTACGAGACTGAAAGCCTTGAGGTGGGCAGGACCTGGGCGAAATTTCCTGAACCTTTAGCCGGGGGCTGAACCCCCTCCTCGTTGAGCCCTTGTAGTCCCACCTAAGGGTGGGCGGAATTTGCGAAATTGATATTCGCAAATTATCGCGAAATTGCGCAAAATCTACACGAGCATGCAGAACTTTCGCGAAGATGCGGAGATTGCTTTTCCCGCCCGTTCGCGATGTGTTTTTGCGTGCTCGCGGGGAAATATATCTCCAACTTGCCCATGCGGTCGCTAATGGGCGCAGCTAACTTGCTCGCGATGCTTATTTCCTGTTAGCGATCGCAATGACGTGTTTGCGATCGCAAACTCTCGTGGGATAACACGACCGGCTACCAACAATCCAACATCTTGTGGCACGCGCGAACTGATAGGAAAACTCATCGGTGAACGAAGGGACCCGGTAAGTCTCGACCGCGTGTGTGAGAACGCATTTTTAAAGCGCGAACAAGAAAAATACTTCAGTTTCGCGGCAGGTTGTGAACGTTTTGACATTTTCGCGCTCTCCGCGGAACGCGAAAATGTCAAAATATCGCAAATTCCGCGAGCGGAACGAAATTTACTGCCCAAGCCTAGTCCCACCTCACTGCACTTCAGCAGGTCTTCCTGTAGTCAGTGGTATCTGGCACAGAGGTTTCATATTTTTTTTTTTATATATATTTATTGAATTTTGAAATACAAACTTTATGTATCTGACCAATCTTACATTTTCATTG
This sequence comes from Triturus cristatus, assembly GCF_964204655.1. Lineage (NCBI taxonomy): Eukaryota > Metazoa > Chordata > Amphibia > Caudata > Salamandridae > Triturus > Triturus cristatus. Next base: position 573,853,521 of record NC_140595.1, on the reverse strand, counting down.
TTATTCAACAACCTGTCGGAAAGTACAGTTACTTCCTTAATTCGCTGACTAGTACAGTTTTATACATGAAGATATCACTTGAAATTTTCGTTCCACGTCAGCAAATGTATTACGTATCGTTTGTGCACTGTCTGCTGCCTCTGTTTACTATGGGCACAATTACGCTGCATATTCGCATTAGACAATAAATTCAATTGCTAGCCACCAGGTGTCTCTTTTGTATGTAAGATTCAGGAGCGTTCTATTCATAAATATTGCTGTGGTGCTTGTTTGCTGTATGACCTGTGGCAATGTTCTAGAAGAAAGGTATTGCATTTTTATTAAAGACTTAACAACCACTAAAAAGGAAAAAAAATATACTGAGTTTATAAACGAATAAAATATATGTGAAAGAAAAACAAAAGAAGACGCCATCTGGAACTGGGCATGACTGGGCTGAGGTCGATGTGTGCTGGTATGGGGAAGCCTGTGCTCGACTTGTATGGGGTTTTGAATTGAAGGGAGCCAAGACATAGCGACCGTTCTTGAGGTGTCGCGTATCCCACCGACCGCATATGGTATACTAAAAGAAGAGGGTAGCCTACAATTACCTGTACGGCAGGGGGGGCATCCAGTGATCTATGACTACTCCTAGATCATTGGCTGGCTGCGAAGATGTAGGACTATCTACATCCTCCGGTTGTGTGAGTACTTTAAGGATAGCATTCAAGGACTGCGCTATTGGATACATGCGCAGCCCCGCCGTCTCTTCTCTGTGTAGTGTGGTGCTCTCGGCCTGCGCCCACACTGTGAGGGATTGTATCCAGCTGATTAGTGCCGGGGGTCGCTATGTTTCCATCTCCTTGTGATTAGGCGCTTGGCAGTGATCAGTCCCAGATCTTTGAACCTAGAGGTGACCTTGTTTTTTTCCGTTCGGGTACATACTCCCAAGACGCAAATCTCCCATGTGCACTGTAAGGGCATCTTTGTACATTTCGTTAGTGTCTCCTGAACTGCTTGCCAATATGACTGAAGTGAGGTGCAAGACCACAACATGTGTAGCAGATCGGCCCCAACTAGGTGATACCTTGGGCAGACAGAGGTAGTAATGTTGAAGTATTAGTTTATTTTGTCTGGGGAAAGATACGCTCTGGGTAAGATGTATGACTGTATGAGTTTAAAACGTGAGTTGCGCGGTGTGAGAAGTTGGCCTGGTACATGCTGGTCACTAGTTAAAGTGGCCACCTTGCACCAGTACAATTCGACTCTTATGGTAGATAGGTTTAAGACAACCTTTTGAAGAAAGCTATCCTAGTGGTAGCTGTGGAGAGCAGCCTTCAGGCTAAGTCTTTAGAGGAATGTAAAGCCGCTTGTTTTACCTTATAATCTCTTGAATTACTAAATGAAAGGACACCACACAGGTATATATATAAAATATATATGTATTTATTACTACCAACTCTCTGCTAATCTCTTTATGAGATTAGAAGTCAGGAACATATGCACAAACCAACATTTCACAACAAGTTAAGCACAAATATGGCTGGGGCCCTAGGGGCGTACCAGACCATATACTAAAAAAGAGACTTAAGAATAACGACTTGCACAGAGTCTAGGGCCTTCAGAAGCGCTGGGGCCTCACTAATCCACACAAGGCAGGTAAGTAAAGGACCCACGGGAGACGCATGCAGTGTGAGAACACAGCCGCGGATCCCAATTGACTTCAATGGAGCAAGTCGCGATTGGAAATTTAGAGTTTAAGGATACTTCGGGAGAGTCTACAAGCAAGTCACTTACAGGGTAAGTAGTTCTAGAGCCAACACCCACAGGAGCACCGTAGTGCTGAAGTTACCTCACCCATGGAAGCCGGGTGCATAGGTATCTTTTGGTGTCGGGTCGCGGCGTCGTTTTCAATGGGAGCCAAAGAAGACTTGCTGCTTGTGAAGACAGGAGAAGTGTCCGATGGAATCCAAGGCTGGATTCAGAAGAAGGAAGACCTTAAAGCAGAGGGTACAGAGTTCAAAGTCACTTGGCAGTGACCCGGGGCAAGGAAGATGGATGCCCACAGTCGTCGGGTGATTTCAGGTGATCCACGGGTGTCTTGACTCTTTAGCCACGAGGTCCAGGAGGTGTTGACGACAACCAGGAGCTGGATTCGGCATGTCCCTCAAAGTCTGCAGCTTACTGCGGTGTCGGTGACCAGATTGGAGCCAACAAGCCTTGGTAACAGCAAATCTTGTGGAAAGGATAAAAAGTCAGCGGTGCAGACCAGCAAGGTCTGAGGGACTCACCCAGCGACGGTAAGTCAGGGCAGGCCTGAAGCAACCAGAGGAGCCCTTTGGAACTGTAGAAAAGACTTCAGGGGACCCACAAGCCAACCAGCAAGAGATCGCGAAGACGCCTCGGGAGGATTCACTCAACAGGGGCCCACGGTCACTCAAGACAAGGTAGGCCTCTGATCTTTGGAGGGAATCCGGCTGGAGGCTTGTACCACACGTGGTCCAATGCACAAGTTTGTAGAACGTTGTGAAGGGGTTGCACTCGAAAATAGTGCACGGTACCCAGGGATTGCAGTTCCTTGTCACTCGTGGGGTCCACTTGTCTCAGCGTCACTGGGGACTCACAATGGCCTGGGAGAAGTCAGGAAATCCTCTTCCTGGGCTGCAGGGACTTCGGACTCCAGTGGGAGCGGGAAAGTTTGCGACCGTTGATTGCAAGATTTGGTGTCTGTCAAGCAGGGGAGTCACTCCTTGACTCGAAGGGAGATTCTTCCGTCTTCCAGAGGTAGTGGAACATCGAAGGTCCAGGATTCTTCTTCAGAGCGTCGTCCAGGGATATCTAGTTTGCAATGGCAAGGGTTCCCTAACTTATACTAGAAGGAAGGGAGGGACTAGCTCTATGACCCCACCTATGGGACGGTCAGGGGAGTGGGTGGCTACACCCACTTCCCTTTGTCCAGTATTGTGCCAGAGCAGGAGCAGGTAGCCCCTGAGCCGGTTTGAACTGATGTATGCACAGAGGAGCCTACTGCTCCCCCAGTGCAGGACTTCAAAGCACTCTAGGAGTGCACCCACCCAGCCCCAATACACTAAACCCTGTCTGGGAGGTGGTCACACCTCCCTGTGACAGGATGCCTATTGTTGGGCCTCCTCCACTGCGAGTTTCGGTCAGCAGCAGGAGGGCAGCCCAGTGTCTGTGACTGGTGGCATCCATTTTGTGATGCCAGAGCTCTTCAGGATTCTACCGTGTTTTCACAGTGGGTACATGTCTATCCCTCTAGAAGGGTGGGATCATACTCACACACCAGTTACTGGTGTGGGGGTATGATTCCAAAGCATTTGACACCAAACACAACATGTTTTGATGCAGGCATCACAGAGTTAGCATTTACCGCGAGGTTATAATGCACTTAAGAGTATATGGTTTGACCGCATTCACAACCAGCCCCAGAGAATGGGCTCTGAGAGCTGCAGAGGGGCCCTGCTCAGGCAGAGGCACCCCCTCACATGGAAACCAAGCACCCTGCCCTCAGGATTGATAGGGCCTGCCTTAGGGGTGACTGATAGGTTTATATGTGTGTGCAGGGAGAGATATAGTGAACCTATATCTCAGTGAGGAGTGCTAACACTACCTCACCCAGGCTGCAGTAGCAGGCCTGGGATGTCAGATTTAGTCTGCTTCCCAGGGGTGGCATAATACATGCTTCAGCCCCTGGTAGGCCTGTGAAGTACCTATGCCCTTGGTACCTAAGGTACCATATACTAGGGGCTCACAAGGGACCACAGTATCAAATCACTAGTGCACCTAATGTGCACACCATGTCATTTAAGGGAGTAAGCAGATAGGCTGGGGTCCTGAATAGCAGGATCCCAGCCAGGCTAGTCAAAAACCATCAAAACACCAGGAAAAAAATGGGGACAACCATGTAGTCAGATTCCACCTTCCTACATAACCAACCCCCCCCCCCCCCCCCCCCAAACGAAAGGAGATAAGGCTAACCTTGTCCAGATAAGCCTTTATTTCCTGAGTGGCCATATAAGGAAGAACCTGCATTAGCATGGTTGCTCGCTGTCTCATGACCCACTTGGGAAATCCTACCCCGAGGGGTTCTGGAGTTTCTCCAAAGTCTAGGGAAATTACCTGTATTGTGTTTTGGTACAGAAGCAGGCTGGTGGGGTGTCTGAGTCTGGAAGTGAGGCCCTATTTGGGGTGATCTCCACTTCCTCAGGACACTGGTCACCATGGAAGCATTTCTGTCCATGACTGTGTCATATCTGGCCCTAAGGGTCAACCTCTGGCTGCCTACAGTTGGGGATTGGGTCCTTCGAGTTGGATTAGTGGAGGGCATTGGAATGTTTGGGGCAACCATGTCCCAGGTCTCCCTGTGCCCAACAGAGTCAATCTGTGGGATACCTGTACCTAGGGGTAAGGGGGATCCCTCAGTATGTAGAGGAATACTCACCTGGCTAGAACTACTCTGCTGGGTGTCCCTAATCTGTTGAGGAGGGGGTTCCTCTGGACAGGGGCCCACTAAGGGTCCACTGACCTCCCTGACCTCTGCAGCCCAGGGCTGACTGAGGCAGGGTAGAGAGGGGCAGGATATTTGCTCCAGACTGGGTACCACCTTGGAAGGATCCCCTGCCATCAGAGATGTGGCCAGGACAGGCCTGACCACCTCTGGGACAGTTACTTCACAAGGGGCTGGATCGGTTCCCTTAGAAAGCTGACCCTTACCTTTAGTCTGGTGGGGGGAGGACTGTTTCTCACCCTCTATGCCCTCTGTTTGTGTGGAGTGATCCAATGTTTCAGGCTTCACTCCCCTTAATTTCTCCTGGGGTGGAGGTGAGGCCCTCAGGGTCTCACCCACTCTCTCAGGGAAGCCTAACATTCTTAGATGGGTATTGAGATCCACCTCAGCCCAGGCTGAGATTTCCAGATCATTCCCCAGTAGACAATCTACAGACAAGGTTGGGGACACTGCCGCTCTCTTTGGGCCAGTGACCCCTCCCCAGCTGAGATTTACCACTGCCATGGGATGGTCTGTCCTAATTCCATCAATATTGGTCACCTGGTATCTAAACTCAGGTAAAAGCTGTTCTAGGGGCACTTGTTTCTTTGTCACCATGGTGACACTAGCCCCTGTGTCCCTGTAGGCCACAGCCTTCTGACCATTGATCATGGGCTCTTGTCTGTACCTGCCTAAAGTATTGGGACTCATGGTAAAGTTGGCAAACCCCATGCCACCATCACAGACTAGAGTTGCTTGTGTAGGGGACCTGGTTAGGCCAGAGTTCACCTGAGTTCCCCAAGAAAACCCAACTAAGTTTTTGGGTGCACTCCCACCACCTGGGGGATTACTACTGGTAGTAACAGGAGGTTTTGGAGCTGCAGTGGGAGGAACATTTTCTTTATTGCCATTCTTTGGACAGCTGGAGTCAGTTTCCCAGTGGCCAGGTTGCTTGCACACATGGCAATATGGTTTCTTATTGGAAGAGGAAGGATTTTGGGACCCACCGCCAGAACTTGATTTTTGGGGCCCTTCAGAGGACTTTTCTGTATTTTTATTATCCTCACCTTTCTCTTTGGGCTTAGTGGAATCTTTCATCTGGTCACCACCTTGGTTCTTGGGCCTCACCCTGGTTCTGATCCATTTGTCTGCCTTCTTTCCCAATTCTTGGGGAGAGGTCAGATCAGAGTCCACCAGGTACTGGTGTAAGAGCTGGTTTTGACAATTGTTAAGTATCTGCTCACGCATAATCAAAATATACAATGCTTTAAAGTCAGCTGCTCTACTGCCAATTATCCAACCCTCCAGAGCCTTGGTAGCACAATCTACAAAGTCCACCCAGTCCTGTGTCTGTGCCTTCTGGGTGTCTCTGAACTTCAACCTGTACTGCTCAGTGGTTAAGCCAAACCCATCTATCAGTGCACTCTTCAGGACTTCCTAGTCATCAACATCCTCTTCTCTAACAGTGAGGAGCTTGTCTCTTCCTTTATCTGAAAGGGAGAGCCACAAGATTGCTGCCCACTGCTTTTGGGGGACCTGTTGTACTCTACAGGCCCTTTCCATAGCAGTTATCTACTTGTGGATATCATCCCCACTCTGGTAGGGAGGAACAACCTTGCTCAGGTTCCTATGGTCTGGAATATATTCTCTACCTCTAAGGACACTGTTGCTGCCACCAGGGGGTTCTAACCCCTCTCTTCTAGAAGCTCTCTGGAGCTCAAAGGCTTCTCTATCTAATGCCAACTGCTTGGTTTTGAGGGCAAATCTTGATTCCTCATACAGCAGCAGTTTGTACATTCTGTCAGAGGAGGTCTCCCTTCAAGGAAAGTAGGAGCTCCTCTGCTGGACAGATTCTCTGCCAGAGTGATAGGAGTGGTCTGACTCCCTAGAAAGGGACCAAGGCCTTTCCTCCACCCTGTCAGTTCTCTTAGGGAGAATTCCTCTGTCCTTTTCAGACCCTTGTGGATCTGGCCCTTCAACCACAGAGTTCTGGTCATCTTGATTTTCATCATCTTACCCAGACACTGTAATTGACCCACCCCCTGATTCAGACCTATTAGCTCCTAAAGCTAATCTAAGATCATCTGCTGTCAGCAGATCTATCACGTGTAGTGTGGAGGGACTCTGTCCTAGCTTCAGGTGCCTTGCAGCACACATGACTTTCAAGTCAAAGAGTTCACAAGGGACCACAGTATCCAATCACTAGTGCACCTAATGTGCACACCATGTCATTTAAGGTAGTAAGCAGATAGGCTGGGGTCCTGAATAGCAGGATCCCAGCCAGACTAGTCAAAAACCATCAAAACACCAGAAAGAAAAATGGGGGCAACCATGTAGTCAGATTCCACCTTCCTACACGCGGTATGTATGTAGAACCAGCAATAATCATATCCCATTCCTTCTCCATCTACGGTTGCCCCCTGTCTTCGGCCCAACGCTCACGGAGACTCACTAATGGCTTCATCGTGTGAGTAAGAAGAGCTTCCACCAGCCAGTGTACCACGTGCGAGCCTTCACCCATAACATGTCTTCCAAATATTTGCTGCTCATCCACTTCGTCACCCATTGCAATTGGGATGCTAGATAATAGAGTTCCATGTTCGGAACCGCCAATCCACCATTTCTTGTTGGAGCATATAGCTTCCATAATCCTATTCTGGGCCTGCCTTTAAGTTTCTGAAGATACTTTCTATACTTCTTAACCGGAACATATACAGGGAGATTCGAAAAATAATATAACAATCTGGGCAATATTATCATCTTAATCAGGGTAATACGACCCATCACACTCAGGGGAAGGTTTTTCAAAAAAATGCACTTGCGCTTGCATCCCAGAGATGGCTCTTATTAAATTACCATCTAGGATATCAACGGGGGACCTATATATGTATATTCCCAGATATCGATATGTGGTTGGGTACCTGGTCATGGTAGTCCCATTCATGATTACATCTGTTTCAGTCACACTGACACCACACGAGTATATTCCTGATGTTGTCCAGTTTACCACCAGCCCAGACACTCTTTCTAAAACGCAGAAAGTTTCCGCTATGACTGGGGGTACGTGATGCAGATCCCTGATGTATAATAACAGATCATCAGCATACAAGGAGACCGCATGCATTCTGTCTCCTAGTGGTATGCCCCACTGTGCGCCACCGCTTCGCAGTTGCATTGCCAGGGGTTCCATTGCAAGCGAGAAAAGCAATGGGGACAGTGGACATCCCTGTCTTGTCCCCCGTTTTATATGCAGTGCATCTGAGTAAAGTTTGCCTGTCTTAATCCGAACCATTGGGCGCTGGTAAAGCATTCCCACCATTTGTATGTAACTGTCTCCTAACTCATGTACACAGCACTGCTGCAAGGTAAGGCCACTCCAGGTTGGCACAGAGATTTCATGCTTGCGCACATCCCTAGACCACCAGGCGAGAGGGCAAGAATCTGACACCGTCCATTTGGCATACGACGCACCCCTGGGAGGCTTATAGTGGCCTGTGGCTTACCAAATGAGGACCTCGGAGAGGCCAAGGGTTACCGGCCCCAAGGGCCACAAAACGGTCCAATCGACCAAACTTGACCGCTACACAGTCCCCAAGGACTCGCCCCAGGACTCCCACTTGAAGAGTTGGACGATGGGCGACGCTGAAGGAGAGAGCCAGGAACTTACGCTTAAAGATGTCATGGAGGCCATCGCAGGAATCAGAACCTCCTTAGAACATAAGATGGACACCCTTTCAATTGAAGTAAATCTCATCCGGGCTGATCTTACTAAGGCCACTGAGAAGATCAAGCAGGTCGAGCTCACCACGGCGAGCCTTGTGGAGGATGTAACACACCTTCAAGGGAATGTGCGTGACCTGCAGGCTTTTCGTGAACTCACAGAGAATAAGCTGGATGATTACGAAGGTCGCCTCAGGAGAAACAACATTCGAATTCTGGGAGTACCTGAAAAAGCAGAGGGACAAACTCCTGACCTCTTCGTGGAAGACCTCATACTGCAACACCTTCAGCCAAAAGGACTCAGCAAATTCTTCGTTGTGGAAAGAGCACACAAGGTGCCAGGAGGGCGGCCGAAACCGGGAGCTCCTCCACGTCTCATGCTCGCTAGGGTTTTAAACTTTAGAGACAGAGATGTAATCCTACAAAATGCCAGAATGACCTCCCCTCTCCGCTATGACAATGCTGAAATTACCTTTTTTCCGGACTTCACTCAGAGGGTGCAAAGGCAGAGAAGGTCTTTCGTAACGCCTTAGAGATCACGGATTCAAATTCGCAATGCTATTCCCGGTGAAATTAAGAGTAGAGGCAGGGGGTCGGACTTGGTTCTTTGAACAACCAGAGGCAGCGTCAGAGTGGCTCGGCAACCAGATAGATCACGGCCCTGGACAGCACGACCATGGAGACCACTCGGGAGTACGGCATGGAGACTGACATGGGCTTCAGGTACCGATTGTCATGCCTTCGCGAGGACTGGAACACTGTGGGTTTCATGCATATTTGTGATATTAGGGGGTTCATCTCAGGAGTTGGGGCCTTTTTCCGGATAATTGATCATCGTACAATTAGGAAGTGATTTATTTGGATTCTATACAACTGTATTTGGGAGGGGGAGGGCAATGAGGGTGGGTATCGCACCCCAACTTCTTCTTTTAGTTCAACAGTTGGGCGACAGGCACTCTGCAAGTTTAAAATGGGCAGTTCAGCATCCAAAGTGCAGGGAGGCAGGGTGGGGGGTAGTTGGGTAATGGGGTTGCCTGGGGTTGGAGGTTGTAGTTTGATTAAGAAGTGGTTTTATTCATTGACAATGCAGGCCAAATTGACAGTTGCAGATACAAAACTTGTTATGGGCTATAATGTGCGCACAGTGGGACAAAGATGTTAAAATATTACGTTGGAATGTTGTTGGGCTTAGAGACAAGATAAAGCGTAGTGTGGTTCTCCAACACATTAAACGGCTTGCTCCTGATGTAGTAATGCTCCAAGAAACACACTTGGTTGGAAACTCATGCAAAGCAATGCACAGATATGGGTACACAATGGTAGCACATGCTGGCTTCACCTCCAGCTCACGAGGAGCTGGGCTCATGATCAAGAAGTTGCTCCCTATCACGATAACCTCTACTTGGGTTGACGATCGGGGTAGATACATTGGAGTCACCGGGATGTGGGAGGGCTACTCCATCACACTCATGTCAATTTATGTTCCACCAGAACTGCAGGCCACGACATTGAAAGACCTAAGCGCTATAATGCTGGCTGTACCGGATGGTTTTTTAGTGCTCGGAGAGGACTTCAACTCTGTAGTCTCTGGCACCCTAGATCGTTACCCCCACCCCGGGTGCTAGGTCAGTCATCCAATTGGTTGTCAGATATCCTCAATGCCATGGGTCTGGTCGATGGATGGAGAACATATAACCCGGACAAAATTCAACACACATTCTATTCTGGCACCCATGCTAGTCTTTCCCGCATTTACTACATCATAGTCCCTGGACCACAAATTGCCCATATCCATGAAATACGACATTTAGCTAGGGGAATCTCTGATAACTACCCGCTTTGGGTACATTTAGTCCTCAGCCGCACGCAAGTGGGGAGGATTGCCCCCATTAATCCATGGTATCTCCGAGACCCTAAAATCCGTACGGAATTTATCAAATCCATTGACGACTTTTTCCAAGAAAATTAGGGCACAGAGGACTCTCCTCAAATATTGTGGGAGGCCTTTAAAACAGTAATCCGAGGCCAAGCCCTGTCCCTTATCTCAGGGAAGAAAAAAGATGCACGCAAAGACATTTTAGATGCCGAAGCGGAGACTTATCTCCTAGAGCAATACATGGAACCAAACACCACTCCCGAGATGATTCACACACTCCTTCTTAAACAGGATGACTATAGGGCATTGTTGACTGAAAAGGCTAAGAACATGGGGAGGGACAACGGGGTAGGCAATGTGATTTGGGCGACAAGACAGGGAAGCTAATAGCGTGGCTTGACAGGAAGGAGTGGGGGAATAGACTGGTCCCTGAACTTTGTGACGCCGAGGGGTCCCGTATGACAGACCCACAAGACATTGTTATTCATTTTGCTGACTACTTTCACACTGTCTACACCTCAGTAGCCCCATTCAATGAAATCGATTCTGCTGCACTCCTGCGAGATATCTCTCTCCCCATACTCCCGGTTGTGGACCATCAATACCTTGACGGTGCCCTGACAGTAGATGAAATATCTCTGGCAAGGCGTTAGGCCCTAATGGTATCCCTATCGAACTCTACAAACTAAGACCAGACAAGTTGGCTCCTTATCTAAAAGCGATGGTCAACGAGAGCGGGAACTGCTACCGATAGATCAGAGAATAGCCTCTATAATTACCATCCACAAAGAAGGTAAATCCAAAACTGAGTGTAGTTCATATCGCCCAATTTCGCTCCTTAATGCGGAGCCCAAAATCCTAGCCAAACTGTTGGCTAATCGGTTAGTTAAAATTATAGGTGAACTAATACACCCAGACCCATCCGGCTTTATGCCGCACAGAAATACAGCACTGAATTTACGCAGGATCCATGGTGTCATAGGCAGAGCGTCAACTATTCTAGAACAGGTTGCAATAGTCTCCTTGGATGCCACCATGGTGTTCAATACCGTAGAATGGCCTTATCTCTTTGCAATGATTGTTAAGTTTGGGTTTGGACCAGAATGTATCCAATGGGTACGTCTCCTGTATAATGCACTCATGGTGCAGGTTGTAGTCAATAACAAAAAATCTGCTACCTTTCAGCTTAGTCAGGGTACCCGTCATGGGTGCCCCTCTCCCCCTTATTATTTGCCTTGGTCCTGGAGCCTCTGGCGGCTTGGATCTGGAGGGAACCTGTGATCCGCGGTTTGCGGTGGTCCCCAGACTGGGGAGACCGTATCTCCCTTTATGCAGACGATATTCTGTTGTACTTGAGCTCCCCTAGAAGATCCCTGATCGCAGTGCTTGATATTTTAGCAATTTTTGGCAGGTACTCCGGATTCAGTATAAACTGGCAAAAGTCCCACCTCTATGTTTTAAGGGGCGATCCGCCCCAGATGCTGCATGCATGCCCATTACAAATTGCAGAGGAGGGTTTTAAATACCCGGGAATCTACGTCACCCTTGACCGTTCGCTCCGATATGCACAAAATCTTGTCCCTCCGCTGCAGAGGTCAAACGTGACATATTGCATTGGAAGTTGCTCCCTCTCTCACTATTGGGTTAAGCAGCTCTTTTTAAAATGATGTTGTTACCCCGGTTTTTGTATGTGTTGCAAAACTCCCTTGACCCGGTCCCTAACGCCTATTTTAAAGAAATTGAGGGGCTACAGCGATATCTCTTATGGGCAGGAAAATCGTGAATTGCGCTAAAAAAAGTAACCCTTAATTGGTACGATGGTGGAATCAGCCTGCCAGACATCAGAAAGTATTATTGGGCATCACATCCAGCCGGAGTCATTCATGGTAACTATGGCAGACCGGATGACCTGGGCTATAACATGGATAGATGGCTCCTCCCTGGGGGAACTGTAACCGAGTATTCTATTCAAAGCCAGGTAGATATCCTCTTACGGGCCCTACAAAGCATTCAATTGAGGTTTGGCACGCGGCCAATAGATCGTTGGGGTGGGGAAAGAAACTTACTTTAGCAACTCCGTTGTGGGACTCCCAGGTGCTGGGTGACCGTTGGAAATCAAAGGGGTTCGACAGGTGGGACCTAATCGGGATCTCGCGGATTCGAGACCTTTGGGTAAAGGGGGAGGTTAAGTCGTTCGATACACTTCAGAGCCAACATGAGCTAGCAGAATCGGAGCTCTTTCGCTATACACAGGTGCGGCACGCACTACAATCACTCCTGCCAATGGGACTCTGCCCTCCGGATGCATCTCCCCTAGAGGACAGAATACTACATGGACATCTACCAGATCAAACCATATCCCTTATCTACAAAAAGCTTATTAATAATATGGACAGCCCCCTTCAAGCACTGCGGGAAAAATGGGTGAGTGACGGTATTGAAATGGACGATGAAGACTGGCAGGAAGCAGTATCCTCCCCTAAGATAGTTGCTATCTCAGCGCGCTTGCATCTAATACAGCTAAAAATCCTACATAGAGTCTATGTGACGGGACCCCAGCTGTTACATATGGGAGTCAGTGAAGGGGGAGATTGCAGAAGGGGTTACAATCAATTAGGCACATTCATCCACATTATTTGGGACTGCACTCATATCCAATCGTTCTGGGGGAAACTACACGAGGTACTTAGTGAGGTCCTGGGAATTTCACTCCGCCCGGAGGCGTGCCATTGCCTCCTTAACATCTGGGAGCCTACCGACTTAAATAGCTATCAAACCCAGTGTGCCACCCTAGGTCTTACAATAGCCAAAAGGAACATTGCACAGCTCTGGGGAGCCGCAAATACTCCTACGAAAGCAGACTGGAAAAAAGACCTCGATTGGTGCATGTTCAGAGAAAAATCAGTCTATATCGCCCGCGGCTGCCCCCGTAAATGGTCCAAAATTTGGGACCATTGGAACACCTATAGGGGGGATATCTATAGCCTGCCCCGTGGAATTGATTGTGATGCTGCCTCCACCCCATGACTTCCATTATATAGATGTATTTGTTGATGATCTCTGCTTGTTCTCTCTGTCAGCATGCACGCCAAATCCTTCGTACTGTATGTAAATGTCAATGATTGTTAATAAAAAATATTTTTTTTTTAAAGTGAGTCTGGTTAGGTAGCGGGGGGTGGAGGGGGTGGAGTGCTGAAGCCTGTTGAGCCCAATGGGCGTTGCGTGCCTGAGGGGTAGGATTACATGGAAAGGGGGTGATTTAAGAACAGAGGTTGAAAGAAGTTAAGAGTGACGAATAGAACAAGCGCAGCCCTTACATGGAATTTCGAATGAAGGGGAGATGTCAATACACCCCAAGGCTGGCATTGTGAGCAAAGTAAACACACACTCGGCCACTCACGTAGGAAACACATGTTACCTTTTATTGCTGAGGCAGGAGCCACACCAGAGGCACCAGCCGTACAAAGTGCAACAATCTGGGCACAAAGCCTCTCGTAGTGTGGCTCCGCCTCCAAGAGATTTTAGGCAAACACCACCTGTAAGTTTTTAAAGTGCATTGTTCAGTAAACAACCACCCGTGAACATGCATGAGGAAAGGAGCGGGGTCTGTTTACCTGGCTCCGTTTCTTCTGTCGTTCGCCGCTCTGCCATGTTTGTAATGTTTGTCTGGAGAATGACGTGGAGCTGACACAGAGAGGAGGGCGGCCGAAAGTTTCGCGAATGGTCTGCTGCAACAATAAAGGCGCTTCACCAAGGTCTGAAAAGCGCCGCTGATTTGAAATAAATAAAGGCGCTTCGGCATGCTGTATGGGGAGGCGGGAGGGGTCTGAAAAGCACCGCTGATTTGAAATAAATAAAGGTGCTTTGACATGCTGTATGGGGAGGCGGGAGGGGTCTGAAAGCGCCGCTGATGTGAAATAAATAAAGGTGTTTCGACATGCTGTGGAGGCGGCGGGAGGGGTCTGAAAGCACCGCTGATGTGAAATAAATAAAGGTGCTTCGACATGCTGTGGAGGCGGCGGGAGGGGTCTGAAAGCACCGCTGATGTGAAATAAATAAAGGTGCTTCGACATGCTGTGGAGGCGGCGGGAGGGATCTGAAAGCGCCACTGATGTGAAATAAATAAAGGCGCTTCGGCATGCTGTGTGGAGAGGCGGGAGGGGTCTGAAAGCGCCGCTGATTTGAAATAAATAAAGGCGCTTCGGCATGCTGTGTGGAGGAGGTGGGACGGATCCAGCATGCTGTATGGGGAGGCGGGAGGGGTCTGAAAAGCGCCGCTGATTTGAAATAAATAAAGGCGCTTCGGCATGCTGTATGGGGAGGCGGGTCGGGTCTGAAAGCACCGCTGGTTTGAAATAAATAAAGGCGCTTCGGCATGCTGTTTGGAGGAGGCGGGAGGGGTCTGAAAGCGCCGCTGATATGAAATAAATAGATGCGCTTAGGCATGCTGCGTGGGGAGGCGGGAGGGGTCTGAAAGCGTTGCTGCAACAATCGTATAAAAGAGTTCTCCACAGCAACACATTAAACATACAAGCGGACCAAAACAGTAGTTAGGCGCTGCTGCTTCCGGACTAAACGGAAGTCAGTCTCACATCAACAGCCACTAAAAAGCAAGATGACAACGGCTATGCCAAGGTTAAACTAATGGCAAGCAGCAACAGAAATACCGGGCAGTGGGCGGAGTTTCACCCAACATACTAATTACTTGATGCCTCGGAGAGGCAGCGCATGCGCTGCCCTTTGCGAGACCTAAAAACTGTTCATCCAATCGGCAGCCAGTATGCCCTTCAAGACCTGTTGCTCTACCCCCTTTTTAGGTCTCGGCTAACGAAGGCTGCGCTTGCGCAGTCTCGCTCGCGCGATTTAATGACTTGGAGAAGAGGGGCTTGAACCCGCCCCTCTTCTCCATTGGCTGGCCTCTTAAATGCTGGCCAGCCATTGGAGAAGAGGTTCATCTTGCAAAACAGGCCCCGTCCTTTTCGGATTCGGGGGCGTTTTTTTTCAATACTTTTCGCTGGGCGTGTTTTTCTCTCCTCCAGCCAATGGCAAGAGGAGAGAAAAAGAAAAACACGCCCCCGAAACCGCCACTGCGTTTCTCCGAGGCATTTCTGCTTCACCCCGGAGAAAGGCAGTGGTGTGCTTGTCCTCTCCCCCTGCTGTCGGCTCCCGTGTTCGCTTTATGAAGACGTGCATCTGTTAAAAGTCTATTGCACCCCCTCCCACTCCCCCTTGATTCTCCCGGCCTCAGG
Organism: Triturus cristatus; assembly: GCF_964204655.1. Taxonomy (NCBI): domain Eukaryota; kingdom Metazoa; phylum Chordata; class Amphibia; order Caudata; family Salamandridae; genus Triturus; species Triturus cristatus. The sequence continues at coordinate 573,838,190 of NC_140595.1, read as the reverse complement.
CATGTCAAATCTGCCCGGAGACGATAAGCTTCTATGTGCTCGAGGATCTGCTTGGTAAAAGCTGCAGTCTCTTGGGCAGAACTAACAAGCTGAATCAGGGAGTGACGACGGACTCGGTTTAAGACACTTCAACTCTTTAGATTCCGAGCGAAAACTTCAGAGTGACTTGAAGCCAAAGCTGTGATCACGAAGTGAGATTTGATTTTTGAGCAGCTCTAGTTTCTCTGCTGCCTCAAAGAGCGCGTGTTTTCTCAAACTGCAGCACGCAATGCAACCGAACTGACAAATACCTGCTAATTCCAAACACAACTGGAAAACACATTTGTTAAATGAAAGAAAATGACACACACTGTTAAAAATACATTCCCTGCATAGACTAGAGAGATTACAACTAAATTGGATCCGACACGAATGCAGAACCGAGCCACTTGCGCGCAGTAGTTTGATTCTGACAAAGATTAGCCATCTGCAATCTGTCTGTTACATCTGGAAATATTTTGACAAGCTCTGTTCTTTCAGTGGATGAGGCTTCGTTTACTTTTCCTCCCTCTCAAGTCCCAGCGTTGTGGTTTTTAAAAAGTTCAAAGATAACAGACTCTTTAAATACATATCTTGCCTTCTAGAGCACTAGTAGTTATTTGTTTTTTATTTGATTACGATAACCATTAACCCACTAACCTTCGAGCAAAAATTAGCCACTGCTCCTTCTCTCGCCTCCAATGGACCTGCCAGTACTACAGCGAGTAAGCTGAAAGTACAAATAAACGCAGTTGTATATGAAATTCCATTCTCTCACCAAGAAGATACAGGTTTGCGGGGCAGTGAGGTAGATAGAAACCTCCATACTTGGACTCCCTTCTACTGACTTGCAAGTTGTGTCTGCAGGTCGGATTGCTTCCCTCACTCCGGTTACCAGCAGGACCTTCCCCGGGGCCGTCTGTCTGCTCACAGGACATGTCTCTGGTCAGCGGAAAGGCTCTGCTTGGCCTCTGCCTCCTCTCCCTGCTCACCACTCTCCCCCGCCAGAACGAGGGGTGCCGGTGAAAGACCCCAGGAGTAACACCGCCAGGCGGGGGAGCAACCGCTTTCCAGAGGTAAGTCAATGATATGTTCCCATTTCCAGACGACGTGCCATGCTAGCATCATCTGTTATAACTATAAAACATTTTCCCCTAACCTGCCGTGTGACCTCAGGCAGGTCGGTTTCACCACCATTGAATTCCGGCGGGATCGAGTAAGTAAAGAGTGGATGCCTACTTTACAGGGGCGTATCTATCTGCAGCAGGCGCAGTGGCACCTAGGTCTATAGGGCATGCTTAACCTTGATTGTTCTGTTTTATTTTGCTTGCATGTAAAAAAATAAAGACGCGTGCCCCCCTTGCTACGCTCTGCTAATTTGCACATTTTAGACTTAACAGAATGGACATTTTACGCAGTGTAAGTGTGATTTTTGGTTATATCTGTGTGTGTTCATTTTTTTCAATTCACGTGGTATGTATGAGGCTGGCTCCAGATCCGAAAAAAACGTGAGCAATTTGGAGTTGCACTACGAGGCCTTTTAGCACAGTCGGCTGAGTGCAGAAGGCACTATTCTTATTTGGCACAAATAGCGCACTATCGGCCATTTGTGTGGCATCGCAGCGCATTCGAGGGTGACGTTTCAAAGAGTTGAGGTTTCCGTGACACGTGGTGGTTCCTACTGTCATCAGCGCAGTGCTAGGCACAGTCGAGTAGTATAAAATGACGCCCCCTGCAGAATGTGACGAGGGGCAACCGAGTCTCCCATAACTGACAGATATTCATTCATCTTGGGCTGAAAGGGGGGCCCCTGGAGGCACCCCACCCTTCCGCCGCTGCAGGGGCTTGAGGTACACCCCTGGCTGTGCAGTACGTGCCTGTGTGTACGCACTGTCTTGTGATACCCTGTGGCATGGCTTTCCTCCAGAGAGTGCCGCGTGGTGCAGTTCTATGGGTAAATCCAGTATTCAGAGAATATTTACAGTACACAAAGTTATGTAGCGCTGCTCTATTTGAAGTGGTCTGCAGCGCTGTGCTGTGGTGTTTTCTTACTACAAGGGAAGTGTAGTGTAATACGGCCGGAGACTGGTGTTTTATTTCGTGAGTGTACCAGTACTGTTTTGTGAGTGTGTGTGTGTGTTGGGGGGGGGAGGTAGCTAGGGGTCGGGCAGAAGAGTGATGATTGGATAGGTGTACTAGGGTTGCGAGTGCTGTTCGTAAAATCAAGGGGAAAAAGCCATATATATCTAATGTGTCGTCGCTGAGCAACGAACGTGTAGGTACACCAAGCCCGAGCTGGTTCGAATCGCAGTAGTGGCGCCTCTGCCTCTCATCCTCCCGGCCATTAGCAGACCTCTGTGGTTCTGTCCAGAAACATCTACCTATGGCGCCTAAGAGTACATTTTCACTGTGTGTTGTTGTATTTCACTAATTGTAACCAGGGTGGTGAAGGGCTACGTCACCTTCACATGACGCGAGAGCTCTGACGTGAAGTACTAACCTGCGTGTGAACTGGGGTGTGGCACGGTGGCGTCAGTTTCTTCTTCCTGCTGTGTGACATCTGATTTGTGAATGTTGTCTCCAACAGCCCCCTGTAAGGCGTGCTCCCCCGCTGGTTTAGGTTTTTTGGGGGGAGCGGGTGGCGCAGGCCGCGCGAGGGATGTTTCTTGTGGCTCAAAGCATGCCGCCGGGGGCAGTGTGTGGGTTGCTCTATGTGAGTGGCTCTGTGTGTGTGGGTGGCTGTGTGTGTGGGTGGCTTTGTGTGTGTGGGTGCAAATGCAATAGGTCTCGCATTTGAGAGTGATTACGCTTTTGACATTGTAAATAACAATGCCGTTTCTTTAAATGTTTTAAAAACAAAAACATAAACAAAAATAATGTCATGAGCAATGCCAATAGCTCTAACTTTAACAATGCCGAGACCGTTGCATTGTAAATGCTTGTTCTTTGCTGCTCCAGCATCCTAAGATAATTGCCATTTGAACGCTCTGTGCTTACTGTTGGTTCACAGTGTATAATATTGTTTCTTACCTCAATTGCTGACTTTGTTGGGTATGGTACAATTGCTTGTTGTTTAACTGAAAACTTTCCTCCCACATCAGTGACAAGCTTAATAACTCGCAGCCGTGGGAACGTCCTCAGCGCTCATCCTGCCATTAGGGGGCCCTCACTTTCACCGATAGCTGTCAAGTAGAGGTGAAGCACGGCTGGTCTTTGTTTTAAAAACCTAACAAGTGAAATGAACACTTGAATTTTGCACTCGTCAGAGCGGTAGAGCCACGCCTGGAGACAGAACACCTGTGTGGGTAAGAAATAGGAATTGGGACTCATCCCATGTGTGATAATCCCTGTTTATAAATTAAGGGTGAGTTTGAGTCCCCAGACCTTGTGCATCCTCACATCTGGTCCCGTCAGGAAATCGAAAACTTGCAGGGGATTCCCCGTCTCGTTATTGTCCTCTGAATACTGCAGGGCTGCCCCGGGCACACGAAGGGGGCCCTCCTAAGGGGGCGGACCCCCTTAATGCCACAGGATGGCACACGAGTCAGCCTCCCAGTGTTTGGGACCCTCGAGGGTCCCCCATGCAGTGTCACTTCGGGTAGGAGGGGGCGGGGGGAAAGGTACATGTACCTCTCCCGCCCACTGTTCTCCCTCTTTTTATGCTGCCTTGACGACGTTTCTGACGAGTCCCTGGGAGCTGCTTCTGTCGCGGTGAGTGAGGATTCCCCCCCCCAACCCCACGAGGCTGGGCCCGGCTGCGGCCATCCGCCAGAGGGGAGGACAGCTCCCAGGGGGCTAGGGCTGTGGCACCCCTCCCCTGGTCGAAGCCAGCACTGTGCTGACCAGGGAAGGGGCCTAGAGGGGAGGCAGACGGAGCACCCACTGGTGCGGGCCAGGATCCAGCCCGATTTGTACCCTTGGGTTTTGCGGGATGCCTTGGTGCGTGGCCCTGATGCCTGCTGGGGGCTGCTCAGCTAGCCACGGGTTGCGGGGCTCGTCCGGGGATTCGGCGCCTCAGGGGAATCGCAGCATCCTCAGGGCGGGGGCCGAACATGCAGGGGGGTTGTACAGGTTCTCATGCTGTGGGGCATAGTGACCACACCGTCATCCGCTTCAGTCAACACGCATACACAGACATCACCCAATGATTACACTGACACTTTCTTTGTGGGTGAAGAACTGCTGCAGGTTTATTTCATACAACATAGTATGATACTAAAATTGGGTTATCTTACGGGCGATCCAGGGCAAGCAGCCCCTAGCTGCTCCGCCCGCCTGGTGAGCCAGCACACACGGTGGGTCGATGCCCGGCAGTGTGGCACATAATTATTTTCAGATCATCCACTGGGTCACGTGATCTGTCTCCTACTCCCGCCCCTTCCGACAGGGGCGGAGCGTGTTGTGGCACACCCCCGGTTGGTCAGGCCCCCCAACCGCCCGAAGGACTAACGGGGCGCCGTCGCGGTCTTCCCAGAACCCCCTTCGGCTCCTGGACCTTGGCTCGGGCACCCTTACTGTGCCGGACAGGGGTACCCTTACTGTACCGCCTGTCGCAGAGGTACCCTTACTGTACCCGTCTGCCTCCAGATCGCCCTGTAACTCCGCCTGCAACGCAAAAAGAAAACATTAAAACATTCCAATAACGCGCTGTCTCTGGCACGTAGGGTAAGCGGAAAGGGTGGGAATACGCGTGTCCAAGCTGGAGCGGCGCGCAGGAAACAGAGGAGGAACTGGGCGAGAGGGCCGCCTAAGTAGGGGGGGCAAGCCTCGCCCCCACCCCCAACGGCCCGCCTCCACCTACACACTATTGGGAGGTCTCCTCCCTGGGCGTAGCCTCGCGCGCGAGGCAGAAGAGGGGGAAGGCTCCGATGGGCAGCCACTAGAGGGCTGCCCTGCTGATGTCCCACTGCGTGGGACGCGGGCAGCGGCATAGTGACCACACCGTCATCCGCTTCAGTCAACACGCATACACAGACGTCACCCAATGATTACACTGACACTTTCTTTGTGGGTGAAGAACTGCTGCAGGTTTATTTCATACAACATAGTATGATAATAAAATTGGGTTATCTTACGGGCGATCCAGGGCAAGCAGCCCCTAGCTGCTCCGCCCGCCTGGTGAGCCAGCACACACGGTGGGTCGATGCCCGGCAGTGTGGCACATAATTATTTTCAGATCATCCACTGGGTCACGTGATCTGTCTCCTACTCCCGCCCCTTCCGACAGGGGCGGAGCGTGTTGTGGCACACCCCCGGTTGGTCAGGCCCCCCAACCGCCCGAAGGACTAACGGGGCGCCGTCGCGGTCTTCCCAGAACCCCCTTCGGCTCCTGGACCTTGGCTCGGGCACCCTTACTGTGCCGGACAGGGGTACCCTTACTGTACCGCCTGTCGCAGAGGTACCCTTACTGTACCCGTCTGCCTCCAGATCGCCCTGTAACTCCGCCACAGCTCTGGGGAGGCTACCGTCGCCGCCAGAGCCCCCCTCCCCCAATAGGTGTTACTGATGTCCCTTGCTAGCCAGCGCCTCTTGTACGTCGAGCAGGAACATGTCCATCCCTACCCTGGACAGGTGCACCCCATCCGCCTCGTAGTACCCCTCAACCTTCTCCTGGATCAAAGCATGTCTGATGAAGCCCATGCCCCTGCGCTCCATAAATTTCTGCATGGACCTATTGAGCCTTCTACGTGACCGCTCCACTGCTGCCGGGGACCTGGCCCCTCTCCAAATCCTGCGGGGGACAATTTCAGACCACCAGACCTCGCATGACCCCCCGGCCTGGCTAATGGCCTGCAAGTCAGTTTGCATTGACAGGAGCAGAGCCCTCCTCCCCCTGGCAACCAGGTCATTACCCCCTAGGTGCAAGATGATAACAGAGGGGGGAGCCCCTACGACTGCCAGGCGCTGTTCAATTGTGCCGCGGGCTTCACTCCATTTCATGCCCGGGGAACCCAACCACACAAACTGTGTATTAGCAAAATTCTGCGACCAGTTCCTGTGTGCTGCCCAGCGTTCCAGCCTCGTGATGTAGGAATGGCCCATCAACCAAACCTGGTGACCTGTCAATGAAACGATGAAGCGGCTTTTAGGTAGTCGTATCTTTATTACACACAAAATTAGATACGTTCATCATAATGGACAAAAACCCAGGGCGGGAAAAAAGTCGGGTCTGCACATACAGCATTAAGGGCGAACATACCTCTTAAAACAATCCGACTCCCATCGCCCCACCCCTTTTACCCCTTCCGGGCCCAGGCCGGCTTTGGCCGCTGAAGTAGCGGCACCAATTCTGAAGGAGTGCGAGGAGAATCTGCGCCCACACCCCGCTAGGCCAGCCTTAGCCAGTGAGGCTCCCAGTATACGGTCGAACTGAAATTTTGTGAGGGGGGATCCGTCCGCATGGACCAGGAAGGGACCCGGGGATGCAGGGCGCAAAGCCAGGTATTCCCTGACCATGTGAACCGGGCAGTACCTGTTGTCCCCTAGGGCCTGTAACACCACTGTCTTCCCCCTCCCTGCCTGGTCTGTCTTTGATCTGCGAATCCGTAGCTCCAGTGATGCATTGAGGGCCACATCCGCAATCCCCAGCGCAGAATCAGACAGGTCAGCTTTTGATTTCGCCACTAGCTCGCTGACCCTGAAAGCGCCAAAGAATGCCAGGCAGAAAGCCGTTGAAAACAGCCTAGCTTCGAACGGGGAGAAAGTCACCAGGGGTACCGCGTCTAGGAGGAGCTGGAGGTCTCTGAATTCAATGGGCGCCCTGGTGTCAGGTTGTCTAACCTCCTCCCTGGCCCAGCCCCTCAGGGCCGCCCTAATCTTGGATGACCCCGTAGGGTCGACACTCCCATCTAACCTGGCGTCGTGGCGCACTGCTGCCAGGTGACCACTAATCCAGGAGTGCGATCTGCCATTCTCCTTGGCCCACACCACAAAGGCCTCTACCTGTTCTTCCGCCCCCAAGGCTGAGGAACCCAGCGCCTCCCCTACCGCTCTGAACGTTGCTAACTGCGCGTCGTACTTCCTCCGCGTCGCTGGCGCCAAGGACCTCTCCCCCATCTTCCTCAGTCTCTCCCCCACTGAAGCAAGCGCCAAAGGTGGTCCGGGAATGGTGTCATCTCTGCCCTTGCCCGCGGCCAGGCCTCCCGGAACCGGAGCCACTGAAAGCGAGAAAGAGCGTCAGCTGCCACATTCCGTACACCCGCGATGTGCCGTGCCCTAAACTCGACGTTGCTGCGCAGCCCCTCCCTGACTAATTCCCTCAGCAGGCTCAGGACTAGCGGGCACGAGGCAGTCAGGCCATTGATGGCGTGCACCACCGCCATGTTGTCTGACCAGAAGACAACCTTCATGTTGCTCAGTGTGGCCCGCCAGAGATGCAGTGCTACTACAATTGGGAAGAGTTCCAACACTGCAACGTTCTGTGTCACCTTCTTCTTACGCCATGCATTGGGCCACCGCATCGCGCACCACTCTTCCCCCAGAATCACACCAAAACCTTCCCTTCCAGACGCATCAGAAAACAAGCAGAGCTCCTGACTGGCTATCCATGGGGCCCTCCAAATCACCCTCCCATTAAAGCCCATGAGGAATTCCGCCCACATGGCAAGGTCCGCCTTCAAGCCGGCGGTCAGTCGTACAAAATGGTGCTTCTGAGTTACATTTGCCGTGGCCCCCGCCAGTCTCCTTGAAAACACTCTGCCTGCTGGAATCACTCTCGCTGCAAAATTCAATTTGCCAATCAAGCTCTGGACAGCCCCGAGGGTCGCTTTGTCCTTGCCCAGCAGCGCCTGGATATCCTGCAACAAGCCCAGTACCTTCTCGGCGGGGAGCCTCAACTCGCCCTTTACCGTATCTAGCTCCACGCCAAGAAAGGTCAGTACCTGCGCCGGCCCCTCGGTCTTCCCTGGGGCAAGGGAAACCCCCAGAAACTCTGCCAGCTCCTCAAACCGACTCAAGCCAGCTGCACACTCGTCCGACCCACCCGGACCGAAAAATAGGAAATCATCTAGATAGTGGGTCACCTGTGTGATCCCGTGAAGTTCCCCCAAGGCCCACTGAAGGAAGGAACTGAAGGCTTCGAAGTAGGCGCAGGAGACAGCACAGCCCATCGGCATGCAGCGATCATAAAAGAACTGCCCTGCCCACTTGAAGCCTAGCAGATGTTGACTAGCTGGATGTACCGGCAGCAGGCGGAACGCGGATTCAATGTCCGCCTTCGCCAGCCACGCCCCCTTCCCTACTCTCCTGACCATGTCAATGGCCATGTCCAGGGAGCAGTATGCCACGGAACAAATACCCTCGTCCAGCCAGTGGTTCACAGAATTTCCTTCAGGGTATGACAGGTGGTGAATTAGGCGGTAGGTGCCCTGTTGTTTTTTCGGCACAACTCCCAGTGGTGACACCAAAAAATTGTCCAAGGGCGGGCTGCTAAAAGGCCCAGCGACCCTTCCTGCTGACAACTCCTTTCTCACCTTTAGGTCCACCACCCCGGGCATATCCCTAGCGGATTTCAGGTTCTTCGCATCTCTGGACTCCAGCGGCCCATTATAGGGAATCCTAAAGCCATCGATGAACCCCCCCGCCAGGAGCGGTCTGTCCCGAAGCAGTGGATACCGCCTAATTAGTGGGAGGATATTTCCAAGGATGATGGGTGAAGGACCCTTAACGGGGGCCGTGGCGCTCTGTGGTGCACCCAGAAATGCGGGGGACGGGACTGTTGGGGGGGGGGGAGTGACGAAGGAGGGGGCCCATGTGTGGTCTCAGAGTCGGGCGTCAGTCCTGTTGGGTGCAGCGGGCTGTAGTGCGCTCTGGCTGGGGGTGCATGAAGTGGCAGGGTGCTGCGCGCCGCACTTGCTGCAGCTATGTGCGAATTTACATGACCTCCCCCAGGTGCAGTTTCCCCCATTGTAAAGGCGGCACGTCCCTGAATTGAATCGCTTGCCCTGCCGCTGCCCCTGCCCCCTGCCACCCCGAAAGGGCTGCTTAAAGGGGCGCCTGGGAAACTGGTCCTTCTTTTTATCAAATGCCTCCCCTTGCCCTTTATATGCCTGGTCCTTCTTCTCCCTGGTGGGGCGGCACATGTGTTCCACCCAAAGCTGAATCTCCTTCTGGTCCCACCCCAGGTCCGGGCATATGGCCATTCTTTTCCTGAAATCCTGGTCGTAGTAGAACCAACCCAACCCCCCAGAGAGCCTAGCCTCTTCTTGGATCGTGCTGGCATACTGCATTAGAGCCTCACTCTGTTCCGGAAATTTCTGCACTATGACAGCTGCCAATATATTAAATGCAGATGTCCAATTTTCGATCGTCTTGTCCGGCCATCGCTGATACCTGACCCTTTCCTCTTCCTTGCGCCCCATCTTTCTCGTGTCCACCCCTGCCGACCCATGCATAAGTAATGTCAGGATGTCTATATACTCTCGCCTCCAAATCCCTTCTTTCGCGGCCTGCGGCACCAACCATGCCAGGGAACAGCGGCCTGATGCCAGTGGCGCTTGGGTGACAAGGGGCTTCGGGACCTGAGCTAAACCCTCCCCTCCAGAAGCCGCCACACCCGTTGCTATGGCGGGCGTAGACTCAGCAGCAGCAGGGATGGGGGGTGTAGCAGTCGCCGGTGTGGGTGGCGGGGACGCCAGTGCGCCGGCCGGGGGAGTGCTCGCTGCAATACTTGTGGAGGGGCCAGTGTCCCCTGGAGTTGACAACCCCAAAGCTCCCCCCAGCTCACCATTGCGCCGTTCAACGGTTGTACTCTGCCCAGCCCAGACTTGGAGCACGGGCGCCTGAGCAGGTGCGGGGCCCGACGCTGTGGGCAATTGTGGCGGTGCAGCCAACGCGTCGAGGCGGCTCTGGAAGATGGACATGAGGCCAAGCATCTGGTCCATGGCTTTGCCCATCTGGGCCAAGTCAGTGAGTCCTGTGGCAGAGTCGTGCACCGGTGTTGTTGCGACTGCCGGGAGGCCGTTACGTGTAGCGGTCGCCTGCCGTTTCCTGGCCGGCTGTGCCTCTGGCATGTCTTTTGACATGGGCTTACGCACCCTGGTGGACCTCCAGGGCTCTGACCCCGAAAGGCCTGGGGCGCCCTCGGATGGGGGGGGGTTACGACCACACCCGAATCCTCCACCCTGCGGCCCTCCAGAAAACCTTGGGCCCACGCCGTGCCCTTCTCACGGGCAAACGCCATAAAGTCCGCCCAAACCCCTTCCTGTGGTGCGCTCGACTGCGTCTCCTCGACCGACGTTTCTTGGGAGAACAGTGGACCCGGTGTCCCGATATTCTCCATGGCAGGTGGGCTACTCAGAAAGTACAGCTATGCGCGTCCCCTTTGCGCCTTCGCCTCAGATCCTAGCCCTACGCTCGCGGGCAGTCCCTCACCGGATCTGAAATTGGGGAAAGGAGCGGAGTTAGTACAATGGAAAAGCATCTTTTCTTTCACACAGAAGCTTGGCATGTACAGGGATTGAACCTGCGACCTTGAGAAGTGATGCACTAGATATCCCATAACCCTACCGCTAGTACCCGATACGCACGGCTTGTCTTGTGCCCATGCGCGTCGCAAAACTACCCTCTCAGGGTACGTGGCTAACCGCTTCCGTGCATAACCTGTGCACAGCCTGGTCTCAGTCCGACCAGGGTTGGCGGCCGCACCTCTGGGGTGAAGACAGTAATTGCACTCCCCCCCATCGGCCCACCCACCCTGGATATCACCTTCCTTGCATGCCCAAGCAGGGGCTGCGTGGCTGAAAGCTAGCCGCCCGTGGCGCCCTCGGTAGATTACAGCAGGGAAGCGCGCCTCCGCGGTCAAATGCCTATTGGCCTGTTGCGCGCCGCCGCCCGCGGGGTCTGAAAAACCTAGGCACGAAACCACGTACCTAACTACCCCATCCTGAAAGGACTCGCACCCAGAGACGCAGCGGGCCCTTCCCGAATCTCGCCCGTAATGATTACAGGCCGCTGAAAAGCTCAACAGTGAGTGCCACAAGCACGGGATAATGCGCGACGTCCAACCAGCCCGCACCCAACCGGGGTCTTATCACGTGCCACGGCGTTGCTGGCCCAAGCCTCGGTCACAGCAGAAGGCGACTTCCCATGTGTATGCTGCGCCAGAGCAAGTTCTACAATTACAGTCGCTTAGTGCTCTCCGCGTGGCCCCCGCCCGCTAAGTCTAGGCGCGCAGCACACGAACACCGTATTCACATTACACACTCAGGCACTGGGGAGGCTCGCGTCTGACCAGCACCACGAGGAGGGCTCGACGCTCCATCATTCGCACAACACGCGGTCAAGTGAGTGCGCCCCAAGGCATGATGGCCCGCGCCTCCGTCGCGTGTGTTGCTTCGTGACCGTGGACCCAACCCACCGGATGTCCCGAACGTGAGGTGTGGCCGCGCCGTCCCTGACCAACGCATAACTCCCCGCTAGGTCGGTCTAACGTGGACGCGCCCAGCATGATGGCCCGCACAACTGTCACGTGGAAGGGGGGGGGGGGGGTACTCTGAGTATTGCATAGCGTGTTAACTTCATAGCGTGGACACGAAACGCCGGACATAGCGCGCTGCACAAGATCACCGTCGCCTAACACACATTGAATTACTAGGAGCGTGCGCGTCGTGTCCCCTAACATAGGGTATAGCCGCGCCGTCCCTGCCAACACACTACCACCGCCAAGTCCCCAACGTTCCCGGGTGGCTTACACCGAAACCAGGGGCTCCCGTTTGTTGTGACTACGAGTGAAACACGTGCGGCCAACACACCAAAATTTCATGCGCCGACCCGATAAACCCCTTACGTTACGCACACACAGCTACGACCTATCCCGATGCGCACCTCAACTACGGTAAGGTATCACTATACGCCGGATGAGAGCGACGTGCACAACAACACACAACAGGTCCCATATCCATTTCAACCCGGCACATGGCTGTTGGCCCCTGACCTAACGTGGAAGAACGAGTACTCCTATTGCCTTCGCGTAGCTGCCTATACCGTGTGGTCCTGCTCTGCAGGGATTGCGCGCTCACAGCCCCACCCACCGTACCTGCCGTACACGATAAGTCGAAGGACATGAGCCAGCCCTCCCTCCATGCGCACGCAACGCGCAAGCGAACTCTCCCCCCGTCCCCGGTATGCTCCTGTGCTACGATGACGCCGGCTTTTGTAGCGTCTGCCCCACCAGGGGCCAACCTCTTTTTGTGCTGTTACGACTTCTTATCCATGAGTCAGGGTGGGACACGACGACAAACAGCCTCGCCGCACACGCGGCCCGTGAACGCGCCAGTTTGTCGGCAGACCCGTGTCGACGCGGGACCAAAAAGGGGGGGGGGGGGGAAGCTCCCGTTTATGCTGCGTATCTCAGAGCAATTACAGTAGGCAGATAGGCAGAAGGATTCTGCTAAACCGGGCTCCAGCGTGCTCTTGCCTGCGGGCCTCTGCTCCCTGCGACGGCCACGCCGATCCCAGACACCCCATAGGGTTGCCGTGGTCCGGCGGGCCCCAAACTCAAGTGATCGGCCCGACTCGCGCCGCGACACGCCTACACTCTAGGGCCTTCTAACTTCTGCCGCGATGAAAATGCAATCATGGCCCCAGTCACCTACCACTGTACCATCTGTTCTGAACAATGGCCGCGCGTGCTGCACGCTTGCAATCGGACGGGAGCGCGCCGGGCCGCTGGTCCGGTACCGGCCTTCCTTGCCCTGCCCCCCTCAATCGCCCCACGACCCATGACCCCCTCCTCCAACAACACCCGCCTTGCCCCGCAGGGGCGTGGGCCACTGCTTGCGCCCCCCACACCCATGGCCTCCCGGGCCACAGGGCCCTGTACACCTGGTCATGCCCAGGGACAGGGCCGGGGTGGGAGAGGTCGGCAAGACTCACCGGACGTAGACGAATTCACGGACAGCACGACGTCGCTGGAGGGGGCCTCGATCAGGTACCGCGGTGTGGGACGGTTGGAAATACGCGTGTCCAAGCTGGAGCGGCGCGCAGGAAACAGAGGAAGAACTGGGCGAGAGGGCCGCCTAAGTAGGGGGGGCAAGCCTCGCCCCCACCCCCAACGGCCCGCCTCCACCTACACACTATTGGGAGGTCTCCTCCCTGGGCGTAGCCTCGCGCGCGAGGCAGAAGAGGGGGAAGGCTCCGACGGGCGGCCACTAGAGGGCTGCCCTGCTGATGTCCCACTGCGTGGGACGCGGGCAGCGGCATTCCCATCGGGGGTGGATGGCTGCACGGCCCCTTCAAGTTAGCTCACCAGGGCCCGCATGGGCATGCGGTGAGGTGCGGGCATTATGCTGGCTACCCCCGCTCTTGTCCGAGTCGCTGTGCCCCGGCCTGCGGGTGGCCAGTTCCGGGTGGCCTGCAGCTGACCTTGGCCCGTCTGGGCCTGCGGCGAGGTGCGGGCCATGTGCAGGCTTCTTCCGCTTTTGCCTGGTGTCGCTTGGGCTCCATCCAGTGGGGGCCAGTTGTGAGGTGCGGGCCGGGAAGGCTCCTCCCGCGTTTGCCTGGTGTCCCTCCTGCGGGAGGGTCGGTGGCAGGGCCTCCACCCGTGCGTGAGAGGAAGTCATGTCAGCTGTAATATTTTGTGTATATATTGTGCTCACTGGGGCTCCTTGGTGAGTAAAGAGCGGGGCGAGGGGAGCCCCTCGCTGTTCCCGGTCCCTTTCCAAGTCTTGACCTGGGGAAGTGACCCCTTCGCGGGATTTCCTATCCTCAGCTCCGGAAAAGTGATCACGCTGATCCCATCTTGGGCAGAGTAAAGCGGCCCGTGCTGGGTTGGTGTGGGTGGATCCGGGGAAGCGTGGCGCCCCCTCCCCCGTAATATGCTCACTGGCGCCCACCACGCGGTCTCCTGTTGCCTCAGTTTCCGTGGTGCGAGCTCCTCGGCCAGCATGGGTGCAGGAGTAGAACTAGGCTCGGGAGGGGCATGGCTGCTGCACTGCATCCCGGGACACGTTGGTGTAAACCCCCCCCAGTTGGTGGGCTTGGTCTCCAAATGGAGGCGTGGGTTCTAATTAAACCCTGACATAATTCTTTACCGTGGGAGGCACAACGGTGTTGCCTGGAGTGGGGGTCCCGTTGCGCTTTCCACACCCCCCCCATCACACTACATAGGGGCATTGTGGCCTGGTTTCCAGAGAGAGGGGGGCTGGCTGCATGCTGGCCAGGCCAGAAATGGGACCCACAGGCCCTTTTTAACGCCTCACGGGCAGGAACGGCACAGCGCCCGGGATCTCGCCACCGTCCGGCAGCAATTGCTCGTGAGTACTTGTGAAGTGGGTTCCGGCCTGCACTTTCACAAGAGTGAGACCGAGTGGAGGCACTGCAGGATTCTCGGTGTGGTTTACCACCATCCTCGCCGAGGCATCACGCCTGCCAGCGGTGTCGTGTTCCTGGGTCGGAAGAACCGCAGGCGTCGTGTAGAGCAAAGAGCGTCGGGTGACACAATGTCAGTAGTTTTATTGTGCCACTTGCCTTGGGAAGTACTTTGAATTGTGTTGAATAATGCGAGAGCTAAAGAGACAAAGGTTCCAATCTCAGTTTTCTTGTTTCTGTTCAGTGAAATTAGGAGAACGACTAACCATGAAAGGCAGTGGCCACCTAAACTATCAAACCTCACACGGTAGGCCTACGCTCAACTCCTGATATCTGAGATATGTGTATATCGATTGCCTAAAGCTGTTACACTACATCTAGTGTGCCAAATTTCCTTTTGTTGTACACAATTCAATATGCTTCCTTGCCGTTCCGTCAGACCACGAGACACAGCAAGGAACTGTTAAGTGAAATTGATTTGTTGCCATGGTAAGACATTTAGTTTCAAGGAGTAGCATCTCAGTTGAGGCTTTTCTGCTTTGCTTTATAGGCTCTTATAATGATATCTTCGATCGCTACAACCGTAATATGAAACATGATTAAGATTGTGCCTTGTAGTGTCCTGCGAGACACGTTCTAGAGTCCCGCAGGAAGCTGTACTTCCAGCCACTCCCTCGAGGGCTGGACACACTGCACCCAACACCCATCCATCACGGGTGTCACGAGTGACGTGGGCCCGCTAATAAGGCCCGGGTGCACGTGCTCGTGGCCAGTTACTGATGTACACTCCCCAGTGTCTGTGTCTATCTCTCACGTAATGTTGGGCCGGAGGCCCGACACCACATTGGCGACGAGGTGGGTAGCTGACCCCGCATGCCCGCTGTTTCCTCGCCCCATGAGGAGATAATGAGCTGCCGCCGTGACGGTGGTATATGTCGAGTTTGGCATCGCGACGCGGCCCTGCATTGGAGGAAGATGGCACAGAGACTGGCTGTCTCCCTCTGATATCGCCCGGCAGATGGAGAAGTGGACGAGCACCCCGCAGCGGCAGCATGAACGCCAAGGAAAGCGAAAGTCTCCCCATCGCGCCACACTCAAGCAGTCGCCGCCACAAGTAAAGAACTCTGCGATCCACACTGCACAGCGCCCGAGAGCGGACCTGCCACCCCCGAGCCGATTGCGCTCCCTGCTTCCACAGCTGGAAAGTAAGAAAGAGGAGGCGCCGCAGCGACAATAGTGTGCATACCCCCATGTTAATGCCCGCAGCCACGGACAGCACAACAGCACCGGCGCAGGGCACGATGAGGCCCGGCCTGCGAAGGTAACGCACGCGGCCAGCACCTGCCCCACGGCACACTACGCCGCAATCTTTTACACAGCTAGCACCGAAAAGAGAGTGGCGAGTGCCCCCAGGCCCCTCCAGGCCCCTCCGTGTACGAAGCTCCAGCAACCGCACTGGCGCGGAGCTGCATCCAATACACGGGTGCGCGGAAGCACGAAGGTCGTCACCCGCCAGCTTTGCCATTGAGGAAGAAAACTGTGGCTGCTTTTCACCCCGGGTGAAACCTGCACCGATGTGAGCCGGGGCAGAGAAGCACACGGCCACGGGACCCGTGCTGGAGGCACCTCCGTCGCGGCCAGCAAGCCGTCCAGCCCAGATGCACCGCTCCCAGCAATCAGGTGAGCCCGGGGAGAGCGCCAACCCCCTCAATGCCCACAATGTGCCTGCCGCTGTACCCAGAGGCCGCTCCCATGAGCGCAAGGTCATGCGACCTCAATGGGCAGGAAATAAGTCGGATGCCCCCACACGCTCCTTCTTACCGCCGAAGCACCAGGAAGCTCCTGCACGCGGACAGCTGCCCAGCATAGACGCGCCACAGAGGGAAGGGACATTGGCGCGGCGAGAAGCCCGGGGCTGGACGCTGGTGACGCGCTCCACCACCTGCACACAAGAAGGAGGCCGCAGCAGCCAAGAACAGAACAAAACCAGCACACAGCGCCATCTAGCGGCCGGCTGTCGCGGAATGGAATTACTTGCTCAAAGGTAAAGGCACGGCCACGACGACGCTCCAAGGCACCGAGCAGTAAAACGGAGAGATGCTACCCCCGGTAGAAACACGCCCAGTACCCGAGTCGCCCGCGGTGGGCTGAGCTGAAGCACAGGCGGCAATTCGCAGACACACCAGCGCGGGAAGGCACTCAACAGGACGGCGTCTCAGGTAGAGGTGAGCCTATTATTAAAGGAGTGACAGCGCCCCCACAGCCAGCCCCACGTCAAGGCTCGGGTGACACAGTCCCCTACATCTCCAGAACTGCTGATGCCAAAACCATCCCCGCATCGCACGGCCAATTGCCTGCAGACGAAAGGAAGCACAGAGCACCACGCAGAGAGAGCGGCGCGTGCAACAGTGGTGCCCTAGCACAACACAGCATCGGAGGTCAGCATCAGGCCATGCCTCACACAGCGGGACTCCCATAAGACACTACCGCCATCTGAGCAAGTGGGTTTTCCTCTTCATTGTGCTGGTCCCGAAGAGTCCTGTTTGTCGCCAGGCTGTCTGCTAGTACAGTGGCCTGAATGGGAAGCTACCACAGCCAGCTTCCGGCCGATGAGGGGCTACTTCACACCGGGTAAGGGAACCAAACTAGGACAGTTGAAAGCACTGAGAAGTCCCTACGCTACAACCCCACACTGGCATCTACCGGAGGCTGCAGTGTTGGCGACCACAGCGCCACCTGGTGGCCCCTACCACAGTGCCTCCCACGAGCCTCAGCAGGAACTGTGTAACAACGTCGGCTAAAAGAGCCCAGTGGCTACAAGGAGCACCGAGGAGAAACTGCTAACACTGCAAAGGAGAGCAGCGCATGCTCAACTACAAGCAAGGCACGTGCCTGAGCCCTGCTCCCAGTGCCACTGCGGAGATCAGCGGAAGGGTGGCCTCAACCGGTCAAGGAGGAAGAGCACCAACCCGCACCCAGCAAAGAAAAACCAGGAGGCCAAGACCACCCCAGCACAGGAACCTGTTGAGTAGCAAAAGACAGCAAGCCCCAAGAGGAACACACAAAGGCGGGGTGAGGTGCACGCCACCCCAATAAGTCACTTTGACTTCCTAAGGGACAAGACTGCTGCATAGAACTGAGCGCTCCCAGAAAAGCCTGACAATTCTCCAGCCCTAGCAACACCGACCAAGCTCAAGCACTGACACCAAGGGGCCTGCAACACACGCCCCATCACCACAAGTGGAAGGCCAGCCGCACCCAAATCCACCGCCAGTGAAGAGGTCGCATCACCCGCCCCTTCTGGTGAACGGGCACAACCACCAACCACACCGCAGACACACCAGTTGCCGGAGGAGAACGCCAACGGCAAAGACGGATCATAGGTGGTCCGAAGCACGCAGAAGACCACGCCAGTGAATCCGACTGCACGGGCAGGCGCCTCGGAGATAGAGACATCTCTACAAAGAAACACAGCTGAACGCAGCACAGAGAGCGACCACGTCCCCACTGCACCAGCGGAGCCCCGCAGTGGGCCAAAAAGCAACACAGGGTCCTCCTCAACACAGCCTCAAGATGGAGCTGGCGGTGACCCACGGCAGGCAAGGAAGGAGTCGCACCCGCAGTGGCCCGGAAGCGTCACAGTGTCCGCGACACAGTGTCCTCCTCAGCACTGCCTCAAGATGGAGTCGGCGGTGACCCACGACAGGCAAGAGAGGAGTCGCACACTCCACGTGGCGGCCGCCACAGCAACAGGCACTCCAACGCCAGCGACACGGGACTGGACCTCACGTCGCCTCGAGGTCCAAGCGCAACGCCCTCGAAGAAAGAAGAGTGACAGCCCTGTCACCCTGAACACCGGAAAAACACAGGTGGGCTGAACAGACCAGAAAAGGGAGAAGACCGAGGACTCACAGCAAGCCAAGAGCACATCCTGACACACCAGACAGCCGCCAAGGCGGACCGACGTCCCTGGGTACAGCTCCACAGGTGAACCGAACATAAGCCGCAGCAAGCACAAACCGCGTCTCACCCCCACGCTTCCCCAGGCGACCGTCCATCCCCAAGCGTCGGCAGTCTAAGTCAAGTGGCATCCCTGCTCCTGTCCGCAGATGCCACGGGTGAAGATCAGCTCTGAGTGTCCGTCCTCACACCGCTTCAAGATGGAGTCGGCAGTAGCCCCAAGCCAGGCAAGAGAGGGTCAACACACTCTACGTGTTAAACCGCCATGGACACTCAACATCGGCAAGGCGGAGGCATGTGGCTGCCCAGGTCTATCCAGACATCCGCACCATACCAGCAAGTCACCACCACCTGTTATTCCGACTCGCCACATGGCTGGCAACCATCACCACACCAGCCATCAACACCTGCGTCAAACACCACTCCCCGAGTACCCATGGACTGGGGTCCGAAACCGTTGCCACACAAGCCGACTAAACGAAATCAGAAGCCACCTGTGAACCTGGCCTACACCGGAACCGTGGCAGCGAGTGCAAGTCTTGACCAACAATCATCCACCCGTGAGGGTTGTGCGTGCGACCAAGCAACGGCTCCTCGGCGGTCCTGCAGCTGCCACCAGATGGCACCCAAGCAGCGGCTCCAGTGCAGCTTTCCTACAGTCCCGCAGCAACCCCGACGACGGGCCTCCCCAGGCGGGAGAGCGAGGAGAGACATTGCCCCACCGACATGGTACCGGTCACCGCCAAGTAGTTCAACAGGGACAGTCGGTCCAGCAACACCTCTGTGAAACCCCACTTGAGACTCCATCCATGGCCACGACACAGCACGCTAAAAGAACGGTTAGAACTCACCACAGACCATCACCGACGTCAGCAAACAGGAAGCTATACAAGACATGTCATTGTCAGCAAACTGTCGGTATGCAGCAGACGTCTCCAAGCCAGCAGTCGTGTCCTGAGTCCTTCAGGTTAAAGTACGGGTGTCCGCTGAGAAGGTCCTGCTGCTAGCCAAGTTCACCCGCCCATGTCTGATATCGTCCTGCCACCTGACTCGAGAGACGGATGGACCCTGTGGTATTTAGTTAACCGTTTGTTTCTTCCCCACAGGTTGGACTGACACTTTGTTTGTCCTTCAATAAAGTTGGGGAGGAATGTAGTGTCCTGCGAGACACGTTCTAGTGTCCCGCAGGAAGCTGTACTTCCAGCCACTCCCGAGGGCTGGACACACTGCACCCCACACCCATCCATCACGGGTGTCACGAGTGACGTGGCCCCGCTAATAAAAAGGCCCGGGTGCACGTGCTCGTGGCCAGTTACTGATGTACACTCCCCAGTGTCTGTGTCTATCTCTCACGTAACGTTGGGCCGGAGGCCCGACACCACATGCCTGGGTGAGGTAGCCAGGTTGCCGTTCTCTGTGTATTTGTATTGAGGGATTGCTATTTGTGGAGTAGACTGCGCTGACTCTGGGCACTAGGGCCATATGTTTTGCCTCTGGCGGTGCCATGTTGCCCTGATTGCTCATGCCCCTCGTGCCTTTGGTCTGCAGCTGCATGTTTCCCTCATGTGGGGGGGCAGACACTGGGGATTGTAGCTCAGTCGGGGGCCCAGGCGCCAATTGGTATTTGTAGTAGAGGAAGTGGGCCAGGCATATGCACCAGGCCGGGTGAAGGAGGGGCAGTACTGCTCTTGACACCGACTCCTACAAGAGGTTTTGCAGGGAAAGTCTTGCGGTTGCCATTGTTCTCCTTCGGATCAGGGAGTCCGGTTCCAGGCAGCTGGGGCTGGAGTTCGGGACCCTGATCTGAAGCATTCTCCCAGGCCTGGGGCTCAGGGGCGTCTCGGTTTGTGCAGTGGAGGGGATCGGCCTGGACGTGATCTCGACTGGCAGGGGTATGAGACTGCCAGGCTAAGTTGCCCGCCGGGATCGGGCCCGGCAGGGGGGTGCAGTCACGGGAGCCCAGTCAGTTGTACGCTCAGTCTGGTGGTGCGATAGGGGGGTTTTAGGTGCCGGATGTTTGCAGCAGGGGAACAGCGGGTTGGGCTGTGGCCTTGTGAAAATGTACCTACTTGTTTTGTCCTCCTCTAATACTTTAGCAACTCAACCCGAAGGGTCCCTCATTTAAATACGGGTTGCTAGTGCAACCAGGGCTCATACTGGGCAATGATGATGCAGTGTCTTCTTTACCTCCCCTTTGTCCGCCCTAGTCTCCAGTCAAAGGTTTGAGAAATTAAGGACATGAGGACTCCACATGACTGGTAATATAACTTAGGTCTGTCTTACCTCGGTTTGGAAAAGTTAAAGGAAGGAGTGGCCCCTCGGGACTTAGGCAGGGTTTACAGACAATTGCCAACATGAAAATCGTTTGCCCAGGCTTTAGTATTGATACTTCTGGCTCTGGTGTTTTACGGGTTACAAGTTTTGTACTTCTTGCTCCAGAGCAACGGTTTCTACTCATAAGCACAGCTCTGAACCTCACCCTGTACAATCGTCGCAGTGCAGCTGTGTTGGGTATTACGAGGCTCGGTCAGTACGCCTCCCCCGTCATCTCCAATATAGTACCACGGTCTTTGGGAAAAAAATGTTGCTAGCTTCTTATGTACACATTGTCATAATGGGCAACTCTGGGTTGTGTGCGACCTTGTTACTAGAGATCTTAGCCGCGCTTTTTAGGATGGAAAATTATGGCCCCACTTGTTGCCAGGGTATCAGGTTCGGCGACTGGGCATGTAAAGGATTGTGTGTAGGACAAGGTCGGTCATCCGAGCAATGATGGGAAAATAACTTGGCGGGGGTCTAATGCTGATCCGGTGAGCTGTCCAAATGTCACACAGGGAAGGTATGCTTTTTATGTGGGTTGCCCTAGCCAGTGCTTGAAGAGAAAAGGAGGATTGCAGGCAGTCTAACACAGGGCAGGCACTAGGGCGGTCCAACTGTTGCCCCCGCACCGGGTGCTGTCTTCACACTGGTCGTCTATTCGGTGTTTGCTAGTTTATATTGTGCTTATAAGCACCTTCTGCCCCATTCCTGGCCCCTAGCAATGTTCAGGCAGCAATTAATAGGTCAAGAAAAATCCAGAGATTAATGTTCTTACAGGCGAAATCAGAGTTTTGTCTAATAGAAGTTTTGACACAAGGAAGTTTTGATTCTTGGTTAGGTAGTGGTTGGTTATGGCTGGGCCTGGCGAGTATGGGTTCATCTTTCTCACCTCAGGGTTGAGGCATGTGGTCAGGACATGTGAATGAGGGATTCAGACTTTTATTGTAAGTGCACGTAACATCATTGTCGGGGGTGTCAGGAGTGCCGTTAGTCTAGAACCCCTTGCCTCACACCTGTACTACCTCCTCAACCTGCCAGTACAGACAATTCTGATTCAGTAGCCCTGGGTGCTTGCTGCCAACGTCTTTGGGGCAGCTAAGGGCTTGGGAGCATGCTCCAGGCACAACATTTGTTTTCAACTTGACCACTGACATACTAGTAGAGGGGGCGGGGACTGGCTAGCCACTGACACCACTAGGGAACATGACTCACTTTTGTGGGCTGCTGTTGAATGTTAAGGATACCCAATTTCACAATAGATTTGAGGTCACCTGGGGAATGATTTGGTTGGTCATTTAATGTCAATGGGACGTTGCACATTCCTTTTGCCTTATAAATAGGTAAACCTTCATTGGCAGGGCCCACTGCTGTAATCAGAGGACAGGAGGCTAAGAACTTTCCAGGGTCCCCAGGGCTTAGCCAATTGATCAATGCACAGGAGGATGGAGGGTGATTATAATGGGCATTGGAAATGCCAGACTGTCAGCTTGCTGAATAGGATGTTTTATAGCACCAAGCAGAAGGGTGCCAGGAGGCGTACTGGTAAACAGGCGGGCCTTTGTCGTGGTGGAAGGAAATTCAGTACAGGGACAAACCTTTGTAGTGGGTCCAAGTGCTGGTTTAAGCATACATGTCTACAGCCCATTAAATGCCACGCTGTTGTCATCAGTGATTAACCACAAGGTACTAAAGATGGGGAGCATATCAGCTACCCAGCGGATGTGTATCATTAGAGGAGCGGCTACACATGATTGTATGAATATAAATAAAATACCTCTGAAACCATAAATCAGACTTCTAATTTTGCCTCAGTAGTCCTTTTTATTAACTCTGGGCCTTGAGTAATTTCTCATATCTTTTTTTTATATATATTTTGGTTCCTTAGACCAATATATTTTGAACATACCCTTAGAATTATATCAAAAAAGGCATTGCAATTGTGACAATATTTACATCAATTGCATATGTACAATACAAACAGTACAAAAACAATAAAGGATTTCTGACATAGAAAACATATAAACAAATATACTTTTTTTAGAACTGTTTTTGTCCTACACATTTCTAATCATTGTTGGAACCTTTCCTATTGAGTCCTCAACTGTAACTATACTCGAGGTCCTATAGAGGTCAGAGACAATTTTGTGAACTCAAAGGCTGGAGTTTAAGCTTTCTGACTAAAGATTCCCTCTATTGGGTATATTTGTGTCTGTGTTTGCTCTGAACCTCTAAGATATGGAGTGCCAACGCGTTTCAACCTTCATTGAGGGGGACCACAACAGTGTACTTGTGCGAAGGTCTTCATCAGGGCGGTGAAGTTTTCACATAGGACATTATGCCAATTCCTTGTCCTTTGCTGTAATAAAGTGTTTTCACAGCCGGTTCTGGTTTTGATGGTACATATAATGATCTCAGTGCCACTATTTTATGGTTGTTCTGACTTTTTCGGTATGTCTGTGTCAATTGCGAACTCGCTCCCCGCTGCCTGTGCTTTCTCGTGTTTTGCCAGCTCCTTGTTCCTAAGAGGGCGGCCCGCCTTAGTGCCACAGGATGGCACACGAGTCAGCCTCCTGGTGTTTGGGACCCTCGAGGGTCCCCCATGCCCGTGTCAGTTCCAGGTAGAAGGGGGCGGGGGAGAGGTACATATACCTCTCCCGCCCACTGTTCTCCCTCTTTTTATGCTGCCTCGACGCCTTTTCCCTCCCCACTGCTTAACCGGCATACAGGCGGGGGTGTGTCTTTATCTAACTTATTATTTTATGTGGCAGGCGGAGTTACAGGGCGATCCAGAGGCTGTAAGGTACAGAAGGGTACCCTCTACAGGAGCACACTAAGGGTGCCAAAGCCAAATATCTACAGGGAGGTCCTCGCGTTGGACCCTGGAGGAGCGACGGCGACCCGTTAGTCCTACGGGCGGTTGTGGACCTGAGCAACTGGGGGTTGCCTGCAACGCTCAGCCCCCCTTAGCTGGGGGGTTGTGAGTAAGGGGGTGGACTGGCGGTCCACCGGTGGGTGGGGCTATCCCCTCCCCCAAATCTAACAAACACCAGTTGGCTAGGGCCACGGTGTAATTTGGCTCATCAGGCGGGCAGGCGGCCAGGGACTGCCTGCCCTGGGATCGCCCGTACGATAACCCACCATGTTGGCATATTTGTTATGCAAATAAACCTGCAGCAATTTTCTCCACTAAGAATGTGTCTTGTCTGATTATTTCTAGGGGTGGGCGGAATTTGCTACGCAAAGCGCCGCGAAACGGTACAAATCTCCGCGAGTACGCAGAATTTCCACGAACACGCATTTTGAGAACGCATACAAGCAAAAAATTCCGCGAAGCCGTGGAACGCAGAATTTTGGGCAATTCCGCATTCTCTGCGGAACGCAAAATTACCCAAATTCCGCGAGCGGAACAGAATTTACCGGCCAGGCCTAATTATTTCTCCAAGTTATTGCTGTGGGAGGGATGGGGAGTGTTGCCGATATTGGCACCAATACCATTTACTGTTATTCTGCATAACAATGTATGACTCTGAAGAGTATGTGGAGGAGGAGGAAGTGACTTACCTCCCTGAGGCAGTATCCCAGATTATGGCACCCTAGGAGCAGAAAATCCAGTGTATTGAAGCAATGTGCCAGAGACCTCTTGCTTCAAGGTATGATTCATCTGGGTACCAGGCCCCATACCTCCAGGGCAGCCACTGGCACAATCTTGGGATGTTAAGCACAAACGTGCGTATGACCAGGGAGTCGATCTATATGCCTTTGCCATCCTCAAGAAGGCATTTTTGGAATCCCAACCTTCTTAGCTCCTGGTACTACAGGGACTGCCCTTGTTTCCCCCCTCCTCTCCCACACCCCACGACTTGGATGACATCCCTAATACCTCTGATGGGGAACCGGATCCCTCTACATCTTGGGGACCATCAGGCTCGCTGGGGTGATGGGACAGTGCCTCACCAAGACCTTGATTTGGATCTCCTGGATCCAGAGGACTTATTACAACCAAGTCCTGCAATGTGGCTTCCTGCCCAAAAAGTAGCTGAATATGTTGCATCCCGAATACGTAAGCCAGTAGACAAGGAAGTGCATAGTCCCCGAAGGGCAGAGTGTCCTCGCCCTCCCTAGAGAATAATGTCTCCCTCACTCCGAGATTGATTCTAAAATGTCCACCTTTTTGACAAAATTTGTAAGGGACCCAAGAGAGGTATAGATTGTTCCTGGAGCTCATGCCAGGAAAAATCGTTGGGCGTTGTAGGCCTATTGTCCAAGATCCTGGATATAATGGAGGACACAAAAAGCATCAGGCACCCTTAGTTCTCCCGAGGCTCTTTCTGGTTGGGCGCAGAGAGCTCTGATTTTCCTTGGAAATGCTAACTGCGCAATTTCCACAGAAAGGTGCAGGTCTCTGTTAATTAAAATAGACCCAAAGTTGGGTGAACTGGCTCCCTCCGAGGTGGGTCCCATGGCGCAAAAGAATCTTTTTGATGATTCCTTCATTCGCTAAATGAGAAAATTTATGAACACATTTAATTCACTTGATAAGGCTCAGTCCTCCATTAAGGGGATTTTCAACCACTGTGTTTTTGCCAACGTAGGTCGTAGTAGGGGGCGGTCGACTGGCTGCTCCTTCCACCAAGAGTCCAGCAGGGGTACAGATCACCGGTGAGGACAATGGCAGGACTTCGGCCATTTCTGCGCCTTTTATCTGACCAGGAATTACCTCGCACTGAGTTGCCACTCAAGAGGAACTCCCAGTGGCAATGGGAACTACAACAAAACTCCCGGTGAGTATAACATCTTAAAAGACACGGTAAAATTTGGAGGGAGATTGGCAGAAATCTTTCACAGTTGAGTCTCTTACACACAATGCGTGAGTTCTTCAAACCGTGCGGGGTTTCCATATAGAATTTTATAGCTCCCCTTATGAACTCTACACCCCGAGACCCCTGGTATTCTCTGACAGTCGATCACGAGATGTCAATTGGTGAAGAAAGGTGCCATTGTTCCCACACTCTGACACCCACAGGGGAAAAGGTGGACAGGAATCAATGCCCTGTAATAAATTTGAGAGAATTTGACAAGTGGCTGATTTACCGTCACTTCACAAAGGAAAGTATCCATCTGTTAAGGGATTTGTTACAAACAACTGGATGGTTTGCTTGGATTTGAAAGATGCTTATCTCACGATTCCTATTTTTCCACCTCACAGGCAGTTTCTGCAGTTTCAAAGGAAATCACAGGTATTCAAGTTTACCTGCCTTCATTGTGGTCTGTATAGGTGCTGAAGCCAGTGGTAGAGCACCTGTGAGCTCCGGGTCTGCGGCTGATCGTGTACCTAGATCATGGACCAATGTCCAAAATGCCTTACTATACACTTGCCGACAACGGTCACTCTTCTGGAGCCCCTGGTTTTTGTAATCAATCACCAGAAATCTTCCCTGGTTCCAGATTGCTCAATTCAGTTCCTAGACTTCCTGATGGATTGGACCAAAGCCACCCTAAGTCATCCACCCTGGAAGCTGGCAAGGATCCGACACGAATTGAGGAGGACTTTGGGCAAACCGGTAACCTCTCTACACCAGATCAGATCGCTCGTATAGTGGGCCTCCTGTTCCCATTCATACAGGCCATATTCCCGGGACTGTTACATTATTAGGCATTACAATGTCTCAAGATCTTGCATTTACAGAAAGGTCTTAATTACTTTCAATCCATTCCCCTCTCAGACGAGATGAAGGAAGAACTACAGTGGTGGATCGCCTACATGGAAGCATGGAATGGGCGAGCGATTTTTGGCTCCCAACCCAATTGTATAATAGAGTCTGATGCCAGCTCTTCGGGATGGGGTGCTCGCTGTGGAGAGTCCTCCACAGGAAGAAAATGGTCATCAGCAGAAAGGTCCCTTCACATAAACCGTTTCAAATTGATGGAAGGCTCCTTTGCTGTGAAATGTTAGACCAAAGACAAGGTTCAATGTTATGTCCTTTTGAAGATGAACAATGTCGCGGCTGTCCACTACATCAACCATTTAGAGGGAATGAGGTCCAAAGCTCTCTACGACTTAGCGAGGACCCTGTGGGATCACTGTCTAGCGAATCAGATTTTGTTATCAGCAGAACATCTTTGTCACAACGTACCTGGTCGGGTCGAGGGGAAGGAGGAGAGGAAGAATATGTTTCCCTCTTACATCTCTCCTCTGCTCTGTTTCTAGCCTCCCATAGACGTGACTGGGGATGAAATAGACAATGTCTTTCCTCAACTCGTCTTCCTGGAATCCAGACCATCCCAGGTGACAGGGTCACATGGACCAATCAGAAGCTCGGATGAGCCCACAAGGAACTTCATATACGGCCTCCCTCTAGAGGACTACGTCATCTCCAGTGCAGAGGAGCACTCCAAGACAGAAGACAGGAAGACTGTGGAGCTCCAGGACGTGACCGAGCTTGAGATTGGTAGCAAGTTGACACCAAGTAGCGCAGACACGGCAAGGAAGGTCCCGCCAAAGGGTGTTCCGACCGAGGGGTCATCCCGAAACACCAAAAAGGGAGCCGGACTCGTTCCGGCAACACAAGAGATTCCCAGAGGAGCGTGGCTCACGAAGGTATGTGACCTCCTCAGAGGGCTGTTTCTTAAAGAGGCGTCAGACGCTAGGACGTCTGAGGTAGAGAGGGGAGGGGATTAACGGCTGTTGCAGAACTGCGGTAGCCTGCAAGCAAGAGACACTGGTGGTGATGAAACCAGGTGTTTGGGAACCACCTCACTCCCTAGACTCTTCGAAGCCCATACAGGAGGACAGGTTGTCCTAAAAGCCTCTCTTTTGGTTTTTTTCCGAGGACCTAACCCCTTGACTGAAAGTACCCAAGTGCCAACGTCAGAGGACCCAAGACCCAGCGATAGAGACTGTTAACGATAAATCAAGGAACAATAAAGCTTTCTGTTTGGTCTTATACCTCTCCTTGTCATCCTCACTGTCCTGCTAGTGCCACATGTGGTGGAGAATGCATGCACCTACTCCATAGGGAAACATTATGGAGACCTTAATCCAGCAGTTGATCAGAGGACAGGAGAAGTTAGAATGGGCGCAAGAAAGGCAAATAACATCCGCCCAAGCGGACCGGGACCAGTTTAAAGACACTATAGCCCAGCAAGTGGAATGTCTCTTTAAAGCTGCTTAAGACCAGCTCCAGGTGGCTTCACTCACACCAACACGACAAGGAAACCAGACAAGTTACCCCAATATAGTATTACAAAAGTATGCTCCAAGAGATGACCCAGACGCCTTCCTATTGTTATGTTATGTTAATTTGATTTACAAGGCGCAACAGCTACCCAAAAAGGGTTTCCTGGTGCCAGTCAGAAAGTAACAGAAGGAGGGGAGAAATTATTGATTAAATAACCAGAACCACGTTTTTAGGCCTTTACGAAAGTTCTCATAGACAGTTTTGTTGCAGAGCGGCACAGGAAGAGAGTTCCATAAGGAGGGACCTAAATAGGCAAAAGATCGACCGCCTATGCATGACAGTCTAATTCTAGGGACTGAAAACTTGGCCTGGGTGGCAGAGCGGAGGGAGCGTGGAGGCAAATAAGGGTGGACCAGAGCTTGTAGGTATGGGGGGCACTCCAGACTTGATTTTAAACAGGTAGTTCAGGCCTTTTAAACTTGATTTGGTTTTCTACCCTGAGCCAATGAAGCTCACGCAAAGAGCCAGAGATAGAGGCTTCTGGGAACCTGACAAATCAGTCTGGTGGAAGAATTCTGCACCACCTGAAGCTTGTGTGTCACATCCTTGTTAAACCCCAGATAAAAAATGTTACCGTATTCCAGTCTCGAGGTGACAAGAGCCTGGACCACGGTTCTCTGGGTAGGACTGGGCAGCATCCAAATAAATCTTTTTGAGCCATTTTAGAATAGTGAAACAAGTTGCAGTCACCTTCACAGTTTACTGTCTCAGAGATAATAAATCATCAATGATGAAGCCTAAGTTGCAAACTTGGCAAGAGGGCTGAGGGAGAGCACCCATTGCAGTACGCCAATGTTGGGGACCCCAAAGATCCTTATTCCTCCCCAGAATCAGAACCTCTGTTTTCTCACCATTGAGTTTGAGAAAATTGGCCTGCATCCAGGAAGCAACTTTACTCAAACCCAGCTGGAGAGCAGATGTCTCATACACCATCTCCGTAGAGAGAGGGAAGATAATCTGGGTGTCGTCAGCATAGGAGAACAGGGACAGCCCAGCCTCCTCTGCAATGCCAGCCAGAGGTCTGACATACATGTTAAATAATAAAGGGCTAAGAATGGAACTCTGAGGTACCCCATATGGAGAGGAATGAGTGTCAGAACTGGCCGTTGGGGAGAAAACATGGAACGTCCGGTCAGTAAGAAAAGAGATAAGCCAGTTGAGTGCTGGCCCAGTAACACCCGAAGATCTTAAGGCTTTCACTAACACGGTGTGAGACACCGTGTCAAAAGCTGCGCTCAAATCAAGTAGGATAAGAGCCACCGTGTCTCCAGAATCTAAAAGATGTCGCAGCCTTTCCGTGACTTCAAGAAGGGTCGTTTCAGTCGAGAAACCGGCTCTAAAGCCCGACTGAGATGGATGGAAAAAAAATTGTGAATTGACAAACTGAGTTAGCTGTAAATTACTATGCCTTTCTAGAATCGTTGAGAAGGCCGGAAGCAATGAGATAGGCTGGTAGTTTGAAAGCTGATCAGGGTCAGCATTAGCCTTCTGCAGGAGAGGAAGCACCATTGTGTGTTTCCACTCTGGGGGGACCGTGGCTTCCTGTAAGGAGGCATTCAAAAGTTGCATGATTATCATGAGTGAAAGCAACTCAAGCTGCTGGAGCACCGAGATTGGTATAGGGTCACTAGGTGAGCCTGATTTAATACTGCTAATACTAGCTAAAAGCTGTTTGAAAGAGCTCATATCTAATAATGACCAGGTTTCTAATTTTTCCATGGAATCAGAGATCCTATTATCTTTGTGGAGGATGGTTCTAGCAGTTTGATAAAAAGTAGGTGCTTGCTGAAGGGGAATACCTGGTTTCCTGACCTTCATTTCAGAATATATTTCCTCCACTTTATGGAGGAAAAATGTGGCCAGCTCTTCACACTGCTGGCCAGTGTGCTGCCCGGAGGGAGTGTGTGGCTGAACAAGATGGCTACCAGGGAAGAACAGTCCCGCAAAGTGCAAATGCAAGAACAAACTGAATATAACACACTCAGATTAGCATTAAATAAAGTAACAGCAACCACAATTAATCTGGTAAAAAAAATCAATAAAAACGAAGTCAGTTACATAAAAGTATAGTTAAAACAAAGCATAGCAGCAATAGGAGTGATTAACAAGGGAACCTTTCAGGCATTGCACGTCCGTACTCTGCCAGTTGAGTATTGATTAGGCAGGTTGGCGTGCGTGCTGCGACTAAAGCGTTGCCCGGAGGGAGCGTGTGGCCGAACAAGATGGCCACCCGGGGAGAACAGCCCCGCAAAGTGTTGCCCCGAGAGAGCGTGCTGCCACTCTATTGAACTTTGAGAGGGCAGCTAAGGCCTCTGGGTGTTCCTCCCGTTCATTCCCTCGCGAGGCATGATAATTGGGCACTACTGGCATCCAGCTCATTTAACCCATTTTGAATGGTGTCTAAAGAGTGCATCCATTTGCATTCACGTGTTGAGAACCAGCTGAATGTCTCCACCCCTGATACCCAACGTGACCTTATCAAGGGCAAACCATCTGATACTTTCTGGTGAATGATTGACTCTCTTGAAGTGTTTTACAAGTGGTGCCCAACTATCATTCCTCATGACTATCATTCGTAATGGGTTAAATGAGCTAGATGCCAGTAGTGCCCAATTATCATGCCTCGCGAGGGAATGAACGGGCATATTTACAGTCTCACATTGTGTTACTGCCTCACCTGTTTGTATGCACAGGTTTATGTTGCAAAAACTTCTAACCAACTGTATGTTTATTCTGTGAAGGCATTTAATCACTGTCTAAAAAACCTGGGCACTCTATATATGGTCCTATGTGACTTCATGATTGATTGCGGGAGCCTCCTGCCTAAGAGGTTATTTAAATTCCTTTTTATACACAAATGTTTACAACTGTTCAATGTTTTTCCCATAAGATGCACATGGGATATGAGGGTATGAACATGTCTATTTACAGTATTACTGCCTTACATTTATGTACGCACATGTTTAAACATCTAACCAACTATTTGTGAAGGCATTCAATCATTGTCAAAAAACCTGGGCACGCTACAAACGGCGCTATGTAACTTCACGTTTGGTTTGGGGGAGCCTGCTCCTTGACAGGTTAATGAATTTCCTTGTACACACAAATGTTAACAACTGTTCAATGTTTTTCCCGTAGGGTGCACATGGGATAAGCACAAATTGGTTTTTTTCTATACAGAGTCATGCCCTTTATTGGTTTTATGCCTCACGATTCTGACACAGGCTATTTCCTCTTTTGGCTGCTCCTCAATCAATCGGGTATTGCATGCATTTGCGGTTCTTTGTTACGAATACTTTCCACGCTAGCATTTGTCAGCTGTGCGATAACTTTTAAATACGAGGCTTGTCTTCCGGCGGCTGCAAGCGGTACTCCTCGGATCAGCTGCCGTTGCTTGCCAGACAGATTAGGGTTCCCCCTGCTGGCCTAAGGCGTGAACCGCACTCAGCTGCTGCTCAACGAAAGTAAACGTGTGCACGTTTCCTAGCCGTATTGAGCCCGCACGGGCTCAGTGCCTCTGTTACATTGCAGTGAAACAGGCGCAAACTTTACACGGGGGTATGTTTTCTCTCCCTCAGTCCGAGGGACGCATTCTTGAATAGTTTTGTCTGAGCCTAGCCACTGGTGGTGTGGATAATTACTGATTTTCTTCTACTTATAATAACAGATTTATGGAGCATTTGATTGTTTCGTGCCCATGAAAACAGAAAAAATAGAGAATAGACATAAGAAGTCACTTGTTTAAGTAAGTGAAAGCTCACTGTCAGTGGCGACGTTTCTAATGCTTTATTTGGTTACTTCATACGCCCCAAACATTTCAGGTGCTGATACTTTTACATTTGTTTTTTCAGCTTATCACTACGATTACGTCCCTTTCTGACCCTGGAAACTCCGGGGTACCAGTAACTGAGGATTTCCCTATTCTATACAAGAGGCCATACTTCACGATAAAGGAAGGGTAAGAGCTACTTGGAGAATCGGGAATGGCCCATCAACATCGTTGTTCTCCACCGCCTGCACCAGTGGTCTGAGGTTAATTTAGATGCCCAATTTGAACTGAATTTATTTCATTTTTGTTTGTTTTCATTTTTGTTATGCTCCATCACCTGTACATAATTAAGGTCCCTTTCAATTATCCTAAGGGACCCCCATGGTCCTGATGAAGACCCTACTATAAGGACCTAATTTGCCTATGCACAACCCCTGGGTCGAAACGTCAACAGCTTTATTTTCTGTTAACATTATCTGAACGACAGTTATAGATTCACCGTGTCTTTTCCAACATTATGGTTTTGTAAATAGGTTAGCCTTGGATAAGGCTGGATAGTCCATTTATGATTTTGATGTACATATTGTTCACTGCCCTCCCTCTTTCACTTACCTTCACACTCCCACATTGCTGCACTTATCCCTCCCTTCCCCTTTGGGGCACCTTTTCACAATATCATTGACAAATGTGGTGTTTTTGAACATGAGAATACATGTTCAACATGAATAAATATGTTCAACGTGAATAATATCCTTTGTAATTGACTTAATAGGTGATGTTGATGTTCATGTTTTAGTTTCATTTTGTTTCCACTGGGACGTTTGCCTCAGCATACTCGGCTCATGGTGGAGCAGGCTGTAGAAATGGCCACCACATACTGCAGGGCACAACCCAGATCCCTTCCCTGGGAGAACGACAGATCTTCCCGATCCGACGCAGAGGTAACAAAACCAGAGAAAAAGATTGTCAGACCTGCACCCGACTCAGTAAAGTCTTGTGTACTTAGACCAGACCCCCTCCCGACAAGAGGACCCCATTGTTTAGCCTGCGGAGATTGGGGTCACATTGCTCGGTACTGCCCCCATAAGAAAACTAGTGAAGACCCGATGGACATTAGCTACATCCCTAAAGCCATGCTCTACACAGAAGAACTAAGCTCCTGTTTTTACGTAAGTCTAGTGGTAAATGAGAATAAGGTAAAAACACGATTAGACTCAGACTGAAACAAGGACAAGTCCTAGAAAGCAAACGGGTACGGATACGGTGTGTACATGGTGACGTCAAGTCCTACCCTAAAGCTGTGCAGTTACCTGATGGGAAGAGCATACGAGTTAGAGTAGGAGTGTTGCCTACCCTACCGTACCTGAGAAATTGAAACAGGGCCTAGACAACCTAGATTTCTTAAGTCTTCTCAAAAGGAGAATAGCCGCACCACAGGGACAACCCCCTGAGACCTCCATCCTCCTCATGCAGGCTCCCTGGCTTGGTGACAAAAATTTCAGATACGCTCAGGCCCACGATCCCACCCTTCAAGGTGCTTGGCAACAAAGTACCGATCCCGATTCTCCAAGTAGCTCTTACCCTTCCTTTATCGTGAAGTATGGCCTCTTGTATAGAATAGGGAAACCCTCTAGCCCACCTCAGTTACTGGTACCCCAGAGTTTCAGGGATCAGGTGTTATTCTTTGCGCACTCCCACTTACTCACAGGACACAGCAGGGCCCAGAAGACTAGCCAAACCATTCTAGAACACTTGTATTGGCCTGGTATATTTGCTCACATAACCAAATATTGCCAGGAGTGTGAGATATGCCAGAAAAAGAATCCTTACAGACTCCCGGCAGTTCTACTACAACCTCGCCCAATAGTTGAGAAACCCTTTGAAAAGGTAGGAATGGAACTTATTGGAACACCCCGAAGTCCAAAAGAGGAAACCAGTATGCCTTAGTCATAACAGATTACGCCACCCAGTACCCAGAAGCCTTTCCCCTAAGGGCCTCTACCTCCACAAATATCAGTGATAAGTTGGTCAAGCTGTTCTCCTGTGTAGGGTTCCCACGGGAGATTCTGGCTGATCAAAGCACCCCGTTTGTCTCTCGTACGTTGCGCCAGGTCTGCAAGTCCCTGAATATCTCGCACATCAAAACCTCAGTGTATTGCCCCCAAATGGACAGCTTGTGTGAGATGCCACGCTCAAGTTAACCTTGAAAAAGATGATGATTGTAGAGGGTAGGGAATGGAATATGTTCCTCCCCTTGTCCTCTTTGTTGTTAGGGGACAAACCAGAGCAATCTGGGATGTTCCTCCTTCGAACTCCCCTATGGCCGACAACCCCGTTCCCTGTAAGAAATGATAAAAGAGACCTGAGAACAAGAAAAGTCGGCTGAATAAAAAATCTTTGTTGATTATACCCAGGGCTTAAGGTCTGGCATCCACAAATTGCGGGCGTTCGCACGGGTCAACCTTGAGAAAGCCCAGGTGCATCAACTGACCTATGACAGGGGAAAAAAGTGGAGTCATCTTAACGTACATGACTGGGTGTTGGTGCTTTTACCCTCCTCCCTTCCTAGGACTAGGTCCGAATGGAAGGGCCCTTACAAGGTAGTCAAAAAGATTGGTTTAACTACCTATCGCCTTCAACTTAGCCCAAATAAATCCCATATCTTTCACATTAACCTGCTCAAAAAATGGCTAGGGCCCCCTCCTGAGAAGAACAATCTAGTTGTCCCACAACGGAAAGAAGCTACCTCCACCCTAAACCACTTGGTTATCAATGAAACCCTATCCGACTAGCAGAAGGCCTCCCTAGGAATAGGCCACGTTACAACACATGCAATACATCGCATGCCATTACAACGTAAGTCATTACAACGACTTGCTGTATGGGACGCGCTGGATTTTGGAATAGTATAATTTACTATTCCAAGTCCAACACCTTCTGCCCCCTACAGCAAGTCTTTGTAACGACTTGCGTTGCAATGGTTTGCGATGTAACAACGCTGTTGTTGTAATGGCATGCGATGTATCGCATGCAATATAAACAATGATTCCCCTCCCTAGAGGAGGTATTAACCCCTTTCTCCTCTCTCTTTTCTGATCTACCGGGGAAATTCCATCATTTCCACTCCCTGAAAAGTGGTGAAACAATGCCCTTACTGCATACCAGCAGCTCATTGAGAAGCTATACAAAAGGAGATAGAATCCATGTTCGAAATGGGGATCATCAAACCCTCCCAAAGCAATTGGTCCTCTCCAGTGGTCCTTGCACCATAAACGGATGGTTCGGTACGGTTTTACATCGACTTCCGGGCTGTCAATGCCAATTCTAAGTTTGATTCCTATCTCCTCCCTCGAATAGATGAATTAATTGAGAAACTAGGGGAAGCGCAGTATATCACCATGCTGGGCCTCACAAAGGGTTACTGGCAAGTCCTCCTCCATCCCCAAGATCAAGAAAAATAGCTTTTTCCACCCCAATGGGGCTGTATGAGTTCACCGTATTGCCCTTCGGTTTACAAGGTGCTCCCGCCAATTTTCAGAGACTAATGAACACAATACTTCAGGGGCACCAGGCATATTCGTCCGCATACGACATAGTGCTATACAGTCCCAGCTGGGAACAACATTCACTCCATTGCCAGGAGAATTTTACATGCCCTTGAAATGGCTGGTCTCCACGTCAATGCAAAGAAATCCAGAGTAGGATTCCAGAAGGTCAGGTACTTGGGGTATCTCCTAGGTAACTGTGTCATCGAGCCACCAGAAGAAAAAGTAAAGGCTATCATCAACACCCCTTTTCCCTACAACAAAAAGAGAGGTTAGGGCATTCCTGGGATTTTACCGTAGGTTCATTGCAAACTACTCGGAGACCGCAACTCCCCTGACAGATCACATAAAAAAAGGTGTAAAGGCCAGGGAGTTCCTTTGTCCCCCTCCTCGAGCCCAGCAAGCCTTCCATGAACTGAAACAGGCCATTACCTTTAGTCCTGTCCTGATTTCTCCTGACTTCTCTGCACCTTTCATCCTCCAAACAGATGCCTCAGAAACTGGCTTAGGTGCCGTTCTGTCGCAACTGTCGAAGGATGGGGCTGAGCTACCTGTCATATTCATCAGCCGTAAACTGTACCCCCAGGAACAGAGGTATCCTATTGTCAAAAAGGAGTATTTGGACATCAAATGGGCCGAGGACAAACTATGTTATTATCTGAAGGGATCTCCTTTTATCCTGTACACTGACCATGTAGTGATTAAGTCGCAACAAGGGGAACGACTCCCACATCTTGAGGTGGTTTTTGTCTTTGCAACCCTTCATGTTCGAGGTACGACATTGGAGGGGAATATTAAACGGGAATGCAGGCTTTCTTTCCCGTATCTGGCAGGTCCCCGATCGGGAACTGTCTGGAGAAGGGGTGTGTCACGACGTACCTTGTTGGGTCGAGGGGGAGGAGGAGAGCGTGGATACCTTTACCCCTTACATCTCTCCTTTGCTCTGTTTCCAGCCTCCCATAGATGTGACTGGGGATGAATCAGATGATGTATTTCCTGAACTCGAATTCCTGGAATCCAGGCTGTCCCAGGTGACAGGGTCACATGGACCAATCAGTAGCTCTGATGACCCCTCGAGGGACTTCATATCTGGCCTCCCTCTAGCGGACTACGTCATCTCCGGTGCCTGGGAACATTCCAAGACGGAAGACAGGAAGACTGTGGAGCTCCAGGACTTAACTGAGCCTGAGATCGGTAGCAGGTTGACACCAAGTAGTGCAGACCAGGCAAGGAAGATCCCGCCGAAGGACGCCCGACAGAGGAGTCATCCTGCAACACTAAGAAGGGAGCCAGACCCGTTCAGGCAACACAAGAGATCCAGCCGCGCTCCCGGAGGAGCCTCTTGGGGCTGTTTATTGAAGCGGCTAGGACTTCTGAGGTAGAGAGGGAATTGGGTTAACGGTTGTTGCAGAACCGCAGTAGCCTGCAAGCAAGCAACACTGGTGGTGGTGAAACCAGGTGTTTGGCAACCCCCTCAAACCCTAGACCCTTCGAAGCCCATACGGGTGGACAGGTTGTCCTAAAAGCCACTCTCTCTTTTGGGTTTTTTCCCCAAGGACCTATCCCCTTGACGTAGACCGAAAGTACCCAAGTACCAACGTCAGAGGACCCAAGACCCAGCGATAGAGACGGTTTGTGATAAATCAAGGAACAATAAAGCTTTCTGTTTGGTCTTATACCTCTCACTGTCATCCTTGTTCCAGCATCTTCCAGGCATAACCAATCATGAAGCAGATTGGCACTTTCGACATTGGTGGGAAACCAGTCTCTTGAAGCCACACATCCGGGTCTTTCAGAGCATTCAGTCTCGATGGGGACCATTTACGATGGATCTGTTTGCCTCAAGACTGGATCATCAACTGGCCTTCTATTGCAGTTGGCGCCCAGATCAAAGTACAGTAGTGACTGATGCCTTTCTCCAGGATTGGGGCAGGGAGATCGGTTATGCATTTCCTCCATTCTCCATAATCATGCACTGGTCCTCCCAATTCTGGAGGCAACAGGCGGATCTGGTGGTATTAACCCTGATTTGGAGGTCTCAAGTGTGGTTTCCGTTTCTGATAGAACTTTCTTGGGATTTTCCAATCCCTCTACCTTACTTTCCAGATCTCCTCCTCGATCCCCTGGAGGCTCCCCATCCCATGGTCCTGACAGGGTCTACATGGCATTGCAGATTACCGGTAACATTGGACAGTTCGGGGCATTTCAAGAGAAGCTGTAACTCTCCTCTCCAAAGCTTGGGCTGATAGCTCAAATAAGAGATACCGCTCAGCCTGGTCTCGATGGTTGGGTTGGTGTCAGCAACGGCAGTTGGATTCTGTGGGGTCAGACATTGTCCACATCTTGAATTTTCTTGCCTCTTTTCTCCTCAGATAGTTTAACTTACAGATCTGTTAGTACCTTTAGGTCAGCTATTTAGGTGGGTCACATACCGTTTGAGGGCTGCCCTGTAGGGGAACACAAGCTTGTGTGTAAACTGGTCAGAGGCATAATATTATCCTTTGCCCCTGAACCTAGATATTCATATTCAGTGCTATGGGATGTGAATAAGGTTTTACGTTGAATTAAATCATGGCCGTCCAATAAATATCTGTCGCGGAAACAGTTGTCAGCGTAATTAGCTACCCTACTCTGCTTGATATCATGTAGCAGAGTTTCTGATGTCCGAGCTCTAGATTTAACAGGTAGAGTATTTACCTCAGAGGGAGCAACCTTTCATATTTCCAGGAGAATTGAATGTAACTCTAGAATTGCATCTTGTCCTTGTTTTCCACAGTTTACCAAGTTATGCGTGGTGAAGGCAATAAAAGCCTATGAAGCTATCACTTTGGACTTGTGTCCACATGGAGAACAACAATTACTCATCGCCCTTTACAAGTCACATAAAGCATTCGCCTCACCCTCTATTGCAAGGTGGGTCAGATGCAGCGGCAGATCCTCAGCTATGACGGAAGAGCGTCACCACCCCCCCTGCCAGCAGTTAAAATTTAAAAAGAAAACAGGTTTAAAACTCGCTCTATTATCGTTTTATTTAACTTGTGCCGTGGCTTGGGGAGGGGCCAGGGTTATGATAGGCTAGTGTGGCAGTGGTGGGTTCTGCATATGTAGCTTTTGGCTGGCGATCTTAGGCCAGCCGAAAATCACATACATAGTGACCCCTCACCAACCCCAGCTGCATTGCATTGCTGGAGCTGGAGAGAGCTGGCACAGATTCTCAGTCTGTCCTGGAGCGCACATTTGCAGCACTTCGGCCAATCCTGAAGCTGCTCTCATGTGAGAGCAGCTTAAGGATTGGCCGCAGGGCAGGCTTGGAGCCTGTGGCTGCCTGCAATGGCAGAAATGAGTGGAAGAGCGCAATGCGATGAGATGTGCCAGCAGGTAAGTTTAATTCTGTATTACTATTTTTTTTTTCGTAGTCCTCCCTCTCCCCCACCTCCCAGCCTC
The DNA here is from genome assembly GCF_964204655.1 of Triturus cristatus. Taxonomy (NCBI): domain Eukaryota; kingdom Metazoa; phylum Chordata; class Amphibia; order Caudata; family Salamandridae; genus Triturus; species Triturus cristatus. Next base: position 573,799,590 of record NC_140595.1, on the reverse strand, counting down.
TTTTGTAAATGGTTAACTAAATCTCCGTTGTGCCCCTTCCATAACCCTCCCCGGACCACTCCCCCGCCAGCCTCTTTTACCGAATAAGAGCCGCTCCTGGTTAGATGGGTAATGCATGAGTCTGGTATTGATACTTCCACCTTTTGGGCTCATTCGGTCTGAGGGACTAAGGTTTCTAAAGCATTCTGTTTAGGTGCTCATTTGGAAGACATCCTCAAAGCAGCATTTTGGTCTTTGAACTCTTCTTTTAAACGGTTTTATTTTAAACTGGTGCCTAACTTGGCATCTCTGGTGGTGGATAAGCTTTAAACTAGCCTAATCATGGCTTCTGGGTCCTGACATCGAATGCAAAATGTCCTAGCTATCATAACAGAAAGTTTCAATTCTATAAAGGACACGGAGGCAAGGATTAGTCCCACCCGCCTTTGCTGAATGCTGCAACGTCTTACCCTCCCTTCATTGGAGTTAAGTAACATTCATATCTTTAACACAATTAGATATAATGCATAAGTATTGGTTGGCTATGGCACCTTTCATGTTGCTCCAATTATTGACAAAGTTGTCTTTGCTTTAATCATGCAAAATCTTTCTTGAAGTATTGCTAAATCCCCTCCCTGGAACAAGTAATTATATACTGTAACTTGTCATTCAGGGACAGAGTCATCTAAGCAAGAGTGAAATCGAATAGATAGAATGTTGTCCCAGGAAGAAAGAAGAGGACATAGCGGCAGAGAAGGGTCTTGAAGGGTATACTTGCTGCCGATAGGATGAACTGTTTTTTGTGTTTGTTCCCCAATGATACATGAGAAATGTAGTTTGTTGTTTAAAAAAGTTACCTTGTTAATGGCTGCTGGAGCAAAGAAATGAAGAAAGTAAAGCCTAATCCTTACCTCTGTGTCCTTAATGGAATTGAAACTTTCCGTTACGATAGCTAGGACATTTTTCATTCATTAGCACAAGCAGGGGGGTGGGGGAGCAACATTAATTTGCTAAATATCAAAGGTCAACTTGGTTGCCTATTGCCTGGTAAAGGCGCACACTCAGTACTGTGACAAGTATGGATAGAAGTTTGTGTAATTAAGACTGAGGGCCAAAGATCTGTGGTAGAGCAGCGGTGGCGGTCAAGCGACTGCCACACCGGTGGTCTGACCGCCCCATTACGACTTGGGCGGTCAGACTGCCCTGGGACTGCTGTCGCCAGGGAACTACCATTTCCTGGAGGTGGAGCGATGATCAGAGGCCGCAATATGCTTGGCCAGACCGCCGCAGTCTCGCCAAGCATATTACGAGTTTCCACTCCGCCTGGGGTGACATGGAGGTTCCTCTTCCATTTTAACCCTAGTAGAGAGGAAACAAAGGGGGCCTAGAGGGGCCCCTGTGACCCCTCTGGTTGTGAATGCACACAGGGGGCATAACATATGCCCCCCTGTGTGCATGTACAACAATTCCTGCCGTTTTCAGTCCAGCCGTGCAGGAACCTTGTGAGGCGTTCCCATTGTGGTGCCTTTTTCAACGTCACTAAGGCCTTTGGAAGAGGCAATGCCTTGGGAATGCTACACCGCCCACCCGCCAGACTGAAAATAACTTCTAATGTGGCAGGAGGGTGGCGGCGAGTCTCGGCAGTGCGGGGCTTGGTGGTGGAGTGCCGTCTGCCCTCGCACCACGGAACCTCATATTTGAGGACTAAATTATTTTCAGGGTGAACTACTTAGTGAATAGTTGTTTAGAGACAGGAAATTATTAGACCACATCAAACACTTTTTTGATACACTTAGGATTATTCAAGCTAATGAATTCACCAAATACTCTGTGTGTACAAGGTATACTTTGTAGGATTACTACATTAAATTTCAACTTTAGTGTTATCACATTTTAACCGGTATGTACTTTTTATTGAAATAGTGGATATTTACAGAACAATATTGACAAACAAATAACAATGAATGAACAATATGATGATGTAAATAGTAACAATTCTGGGGTCAGTGGACAACATATGTATGTATGAAAGGTGGGTCACAACTTACTGGTCCTATCTCAGCACATAATACACATATAATAGTTGCGATCAGATCCATCAGCAGTCTTGTTCTTTGGAACTTCAGAACAACACGTGACAACGAAGCTTTTGCTGGGCCAACCCTTTTAACTTCTTCATCCCAAAGGGCCTTTAGTCTGCAAGGAAGACAGTTCGAAATTTAAAAATGCAAGTTAATTTAAGATTTAAGACCATCTCATGAACCAGAAAATAGAGGCATCAAAGTCTGTACTGATGTAGATCTGGTTCGAAAAAATTCACCAGCTCATCGGCATCACCTACATATTTTTCGTGTTCAGGTATATCCTCAACAAACAAAAGAAGCCTAGACCGCATAATAACCTGCAGACTACATAGAATTTTATTCCATAGTTTTACAGCTCTGTGGAAATGAGGGAGTGGGGTACCCAAATTTATGTGCTAGGAGCTCTTCAAGCTTGGGGATTTTATTCCTTTTCAATGGTTGGTGCTTGAATCATTTTAAGGGAACACAGTACTAAGGACACTAGTAGTTAATCAAAAGTGGGCCTTGGAAAGCATGAATTGACAGCATCGATGAAACAAAAGAATCAGAAAAGTTGTATACACAAGATCTCCACTTTGGCCCAAGAGAGGCAGCAAAATTTAAGACATTCAACCCCTGCCACAAGTCATTCTCAAATCCATGAACTCTAGTTTGACATAGTTATTGAGCACATAAATGCAGAAGACATCGGTTTCAAGAAGTTTGAATAGCTGGATCATATAATAAAGTCTAGTAGCTCAGAGAGGATCATTGTCAATCTTCAGAATTGTTGTACCATCAAACCCGCTGGAAAGTGATGTGACATTGGGCTGTCGCATGATCTCAATCTAAGTATTGTCTGCCTATTTATTTATGGGGAAGAAACAGATGGTCAACAGTGCATGGACTCACTCAGTAACTTTATCAGCTAGCACTTGGTATATGGAGATTGGAACACAGAAATATGAATGATCAAACACCATTTCATTATTTTGCCTTAACTTAGTAACTCAGTGAGTAGCCATGGGATATCGGACAGAAAAGCTCAGTAACATGAAGCATCAACAACCTCTCTGTGTTTCGGACCTCTGCTGTCCGCTGCACATGTGTTAATTTGCAGAATTAATATGCAAGTTCCATTGTAGTGGAAGACATGATTGTTCAAAAACTGGTGTACTGCTCTCGTCTGTCTCTCTGGTGCAGAATGGGATGATGATACAGGCCCAAAAGATACTCAAGCTCAACCAAACGAGAAGCAGTAACATGCCTTATCACACTATGGACTTATTTTGAATTATCAGAAACAAAACCAGGGGAGATTGTTTGATCCTCTAAGTATGAGGATTGACTATCACTGTGTTCCTTTACTACTTTCAACTACTGCTACAAGAATGTGGTCCTCCTTTGTGGCTTAGTAGACCGGCTACTCAAAGGCTGGCCTCTGCTGGTCGATACGCAACCTTCATGTTCTGTATACACTTCCATGCTTCTTATGTGGGAGCTTCATCTAACACATTGGATACATTTTTGCATTTAATCTCTCTAAGGTTGCCAGCCACTCATGCAGTCATGTGCATCAAAACTCCAGCTGGATCAAATCAGAAAGGGGACATTCATAACAGCATGGGCCTCTCAAGCCATTTTCACTACAGAAGGGAGGATGGGCGGGTGTTTCTGGCGGCGCAGTCAGCTGAGGCTCTGCTGTTAGTAGCTCACTGCTCCCTGTCTCTTAATGATGTAAGTGACTTGATATTGCCCAATCACCTCCAAATTCCAAATGAGACCCTTTGATTTTAACATTGTTTGCAATTGCTATCTTTTCTCAAGGATCAGACCAATTCTTTCCAGTCAGTAAAACGATCTTTCATGCCTTGTCCTGAGCCATTGGTCTGGTGTGGTATATGGTTGCGAAATATCCACGTATTAAGTTGCCAACATACCAAACTCTAGAACCAGGGACAACGTATTGTTTCCTGGGTCAAAAAGATTTGCCTGCAAACCTTGCAATACTTTGTTTTACCTGGTAGAATAATTAAATCTTTTCATACAGGTTACTTTATATTTACTTTATGTGCATTGTATTTTTCTTAGTGCTCTCAATCAACTAGCCACCTTGTATACCATCTCAGGATTTGCTATGATGGTGGGAGCATTACAGTCCTCCATGTTCTCAACTGAAATATGAATAGCACTTTTTAAAAATCAGTTATTACTATGTACGTAACTGTATTTTCTGTCTGACATTTTGTTCCTTTATTAGTAGTATATTCTTTTGATTTTACTCTACATGCATTTATATATCTAATTGTGCTGTTATAGTGCTCTTTTTTTAGGTCGAGCCTAGCGTTGCAGCGCATGCGCTACACGCTTTGCGAGGCATGCAGTATTCAGTGTAGCGTGGAAGCTTCGTGAAAGCTCCACCCACTCTGCGCCCATCTTTTTCATTGGCTTAGGTCCTAAATGCTACCTTCTGATTGGATTTAGGCTTGTTCGTCCCTCCTCATGACAACCATGTTGTCATTTGTATCCTTCCATGGCTACTGGCCCCTTTACTCTGAACACTATTTTCTTCCCTGTCTCCGCCACCCCCCACTCCCACAGTCTGTGGCGTCGGCTCAACATTCCGTGGTATAGGGCAACTTCTAATCTCTCTGTGCCAATATACAAACCCGCCCTTATGTATGGTAACTGGTGCTGAGTTGGTGCTATATAAAACTGTTTTTATTTTTGAATAAGATGCTTCTAAAACTGGACATTGTCAATAATGTAGTGCTGCATACATGAGACGGAGGGGAGTAGTCATTGTCATACTAGGCACAATGCGGCGCTGTGAGATGCCCATGGACAAATCGGGATAAGTGTCGCGACTGCATCTGATCACATCGCGATACAAGTGATTAACTCCTTGGTTACACAGCGCTATAACAAAAAAGACTGATTAGCCCAATGTCACACCGTAGAACAACAGCGATGCTGTGATTAGGCTAGGATCACCACGGGGATACAGAGTATGCGCTGTGTCAAGGAAGATTGGGGTCGGGATGCTACAAGTGTACGACCAATGGTCATAGTGAGACCGGGGGTAAGGAAGGCATTGATTATTCACGGACCCATTCGAGACCCAGGAAGTCAGAGTGAATGTTTCCGTGTCAGACCGAAGCCAAGCGGTATGTAGGGCGCGCAGCCTCACTGGGGAAGGAGAGGTGTGATCTGACCAAGTAGGTTGTATGGTCAGCTCAGGATCACACCAGAAGACCAGGGAAGAGCTGTGATTGGAACAGTGCCACCATGAAGGCCAAATGATGTGGTCGCCCTCTCCAGAGCGACACTGGATATTTGCCGTTGGACTGCTGTTAGTGATCCGACCAAGGTCACAGGGAACTATGGGGAGGCGCTGTGGTCAGCAGTGACTCACTCCCGAGACCGAGTGAGGAATTGTGATCGCCCAAGGGTATCCGTTAAGTGGGTAAAACACACCCCAAAATTCTGTTTCCGACTTAATTTACAGTACATCCACTAAAGGGCAAACCTACTTCAAAAGAGGGGCTCAAACAACTGCGACAGGCAAACCCAAAAGGCGTGATTATCTACTGAGTGAAATTGCTTTGTCACTGATTGTAATGTGTGCGAGTGGATGAATGGGAGAATGTGTACAAACTTGGATTGGTGATTGGATGTATTTATGCGTGATCAAGTGAGCGCATGGTTGGATCTTTGAATGGGTGGCTAAGTCCACAGATGGTTGCAGAAGTGAGTCCATAGGTGAATGGTTGAGTAAGTGAGTGCCACAAAGGATGCTCACTTGGGCCGGCGAGTGCCTACATGGATGTATGCAGATATGTTACGCCAACATTATCGGCTGAAGTTTTAGAAGAAATTACAATGTCAATAAAACAGTAAGACTCCCAAATACAAGGCCAGTGGGTCTCTTTCAACGTGGTTGGGTACCGTCGTGTCAAACTGCCCGCAATCTATACCGAATTACCTCCGCTGTTATGCCAGTGCACGCATTATGCAGAAGTGGCCATTCTCAAGCCACCAGAGTCTACAGTATGCCAAGAATTACTGGCAGTGTGCCCAAGCCAGCACCATGCTCATGGTGAGCACAGACCTGCAATGGATGCCACATGATGCCAAGAATTACCACCTTTGTGCCAAAAACTGCATCCTGATGCCAGGGCCTGCATTATTTTATGGGGAGTCACCCTCATGCACCAGACACCCATATTATATATACCTCCACATGCATGCAAACAATGATGCGTAGAGCACTATAAGCACACACCAAGCGCAAACCACCACAACATTATGTCCCTGCAGCTAACACATGCATACTCATTTTGACTGCCTTTCTGAACACACAAAACATGTTGCAGACTCAGTGCACTCCCTTCCAACACAGCGCCTGATTTATCATCCTTCCCAAAAAATGCACAAGAATTCCAGCTGAAGCCTCAACACAATACAACAATCCATCAAAACGATACAACAAAACAACCATAACATAACCACAACACAATACAGAAAAACAGACCACAGAATAACACATCCTAACACAGTATAACTATGTTATACAACTGCATTTCTGTGTTGTTGTTTTGTATTACATGTTTTGCTGTGTTCTTGGGTGGCTCTTGTGTTGCATTATTGGTTCACTTTTGTGATGTTTTGTAGAAGTGTGTTGTGGTAATAGATTTTATTGGTATACTGCGTTGATGTAATTCTGTCATATACTGCGTTGCTGTCAATCTGTCATATTGTGTTGTTGCTATGTGTTGTCTATTATTGATTTGTATGTTTGTGCTGTATTGTTTTTTCCAACAGGTTGTGTGTTTTCTGTTGTTATTGCTGTGTTACTACTTTGACGTGTTACTCTGTCCTTATTTCATTGTATTTTGTTGTTATTTTCTGTTCTTATATTTGATGTTTTGTGATGTTATTGTGGTTGTATTGGGGGGATTGTGATATTGGTGTTATGTCTTTGGACTGTGTGTTGTTGTTGTGGTATTGTAATATAGAGATGTTGAAATTTGTTTTTTTGCCATACCTCAAGCACAATCTGCCTGTGGTCTGGTGATGTAGTACAGTGTGGGGGCCACAGAATACTGACAGGTGTGGTAGAGCAGCGGTGTGGGTAATATGCTGTTCTGACTTGTTCATTCAGGGGTAAAGGGGGTGGCAAGGTGGTTGTGCGGGCTGATCATGTGCTGCTGTTAGATGATAGTGTATTTGTGGTAGTAGTATAATGTAGTGGTGGAAGGTGGTAGCACAGTGGTGTGGGTGGGACTGTGGTTCTCAGTGGTGAAAGCACACTGCTCGGTGTGATGGATGAACTCATGGTACAGTGCGTGGTGGTGGCGTTGGTGGGTTGCTTGTGATTTGCTGTGTGTCAGGGGTGGTACCTGGCGGTATTTTAGCTGGTATGTTATTGATTGGTGTGGGTGGTACTGACATCACGTTGCAGCGGTAGTTCAGTGGTATGGGGTGGTAGTGCACAGGTGTGGAATAGAGTGGATGCAGGTGGCAATGTATGTGCTAAGTGTGATGGTGGTGAGATCATTTCAGGTGAGAATGGAAAGGGCGGAATAGCAGTTGTATGTGGCAGTGTGAGGGTGCTGGAGTCCTACTGTGAGGTGTTTCTCTAGTAGTGGCAGTAGGCAGTGTAGTGATGGGATGGTGGTGTGCTGTTGAGAGGGGTGGAGAGAGGAGGCCATGGGCAGCAGTGGTGGGATGATCGCATGATGATCATGGTGGGCCGGCAGTTAGGTAGTTTGGGGCGGAAGTGTGGGGTCATTGGGATGTAGTGCTGTTTCATGCTGGAATGCCTCACGGAGGTTGGCAGTCCTTTGGAGTGCAGTATGAAATGGAATAAGCCTGAAAGATATTGTGATGATTCAGAGTAGCCTTGAGGTGTAAAATAGGTCTGATGATGCGACCGCAGCTACGGTGTCAATTTGAAGATCAGCGCTTGCGTGATTACGTCACGCACGTGCATCATTACACATTCACACCTACAAAATGGGGCAGGCGTCGCTTTCTAGGTCGAGCCTGAGCAGTGCATGCGCTGCTCTGCGAGGCATGCTGTATTAGAGTATGGATTTGAAGCTCCAACCACTCCCTGCCTATATTTTTTATTAGCTTGTGTCATTATCCTTTGTAAATGCTGGCTTCTCATTTGTTAGTAGGCTTGTTAGTCCCTCCTTAGTAGTGCCTTACTGCCATGTCTTCATTTGTAACCTTCGATGAGGACTTGTCCTTTTACTTCTTTTGTTACACAGGATGCTTTATTTAGTCTGTAAGCACTAATTTCCTTAATGAATTTTGTCCTTCTGCAGGCACAACATGCTGTCCAGCAACATTCCGCGGGCAATGCGCACTATCACTTTCCAAGTAGGCCGGGGCAATGGCGGCTGCTTCTTTGCATTGCAATCAGTCTCGCATTAACGAGAGTTTGAGCTATTGGCATTTAAAATGACAATACCTTTTATTTATTTGTTAGTTTTCAAAACAGGTAAAAGGCATTGCCATTTACAATCCCAATATCTTAAACTCTCACAAATGCAAGACCTATTGCATTGCAAATGCTTCTCTTTATATTTACTGCTCGAGCTCAGAGTTCCACAAAGTCGGTCCTGGAGGGTCGGATGCATGCCAGATTTTTAAGATAACTACATTTATCTAAATGCGGATATGCTAAAAACCTTGCATGTATCTGTCTCTCCGAAACCGACTTTGGAGAACCCTGCTCTAGCTGAACATGCATGTATTTATTCTAAGGGTCCGAGCCGTGTTATATTTTATCTAGTCTCAAGGAAGACTGCTTTCATTTGAATATCGCATATGCAGTCTACTGTTTAGTAAACATGCGCAATTCACTTTCATTATTGTAACACTAATTCTGTACTACATAGATAGTGGAAAATGACTGACAGTAATCACTATTTTCTTCGTATTTGATTGTTTTATAACCAACTTTATTACATTTTTACAGCAAGTGCATCCAATTTCAAGTATTTTCTGGGTATTTTAGAGAACATGTGAATTGCACTGAATTTTTCTGTGACTTTCACACAGAAGAGAGGAACGTGGGCTGCATTGTATTATGCTGCTGGTATATCAGGGCCATAAATGAACTTTTGGACCATGGATCTGTGTACAGTTGAATATAGGATTAGCACAGAAATTCATTAAAAGTCTACATTGTCCATAAGTGAGGTCATTGGTGGTTTGGCTGTGGCTATCTTGGAAGGAAAACTTTGAACTCTACCATACACCTATTTCCAGTAGGCAGTAGGCATAATTTACTGCCATAGAGGACTGTGGTACAGAACTATCTTTGGCAAGGCACTTCATGCATGGTTGTGTTATTCCAGGTTAATTTCATAGTAGAAGAAAATCTGTTAATAAGGTTCATAAGGGGTTTGGTGAGGAACCTGAATATATGATGTCAAGTTGCTGTTGGTTTGAAGTCTGGTCAGTTGGGGGAAGTGGAGTTGCTGCAAGAATATCTGGTGATTGCGGGTTACAAAGATGCCCAAGTATTTAAAGCCTTCTTCAATTATCAGAGCCACACATTTCGTCAGAAGCTCCGGGGAAGGGCCTGACAAGGGGAACATGACTGATTTGGGCCAGTTTATGGTATATCCGGAATATCTCCCAAAGAGTCCGAAGATGTGAAGGACTCTCACTTTGGAGAAATAAGGCCTCGAGAGGTATAAAATAATGTTGTTGGCGTATTGGGAGAGGGGCTCCGCCCATCTGCCGGGCGCTGAGATGCCCCAAATTATTGGAGCCATTCTGATCCTGTATGTCAGGGGTTCCCGGGCTAGGGCAAACAGTAGAGGCACCAGGGGCAACCCCCCTGGTTCCCCTACGCAGTCATATGCATCAAAACTCCAGCTGGATCAAATCATAAAGGGGACATTAAACAGCATGGCCCCTCTCATGCCATGTTCACTACATAAGGGAGGATGGGCAGGTGTTTCTGGCGGCCCAGTCAACTGAGGCTCTGCTGTTAGTATCTCACTGCTCCCTGTCTCTTAACGATGTTAGTGACTTGATATTGCCCAATCACCTCCAAATTCCATATGAGACCCTTTGATTTTAACATAGTTTGCATTTGCTATCTTTTCTCAAGGATCAGACCAATTTCTTTCCAGTCAGTAGAACGATCTTTCATGCCTTGTCCTGAGCCATTGGTCTGGTGTGGCATGTGGTTGCGAAATACCCACGTATTAAGTTGCTTACAAACCAAACTCTAGAACCGGGGACAACATATTGTTTCCTGGGTCTAAAAGATTTGACTGCAAACCTTGCAATACTTTGTTTTACCTGGTAGAATACTGAAATCTTTTCATACAGGTTGCTTTATATTTACTTTATGTGCATTGTAATTTTCTTAGTGCTCTCAATCAACTAGCCACCTTGCATAAAATCTCAGGATTCTATGATGGTGGAAGCATTACAGTCCTCCATGTTTTCAACTGAAATATAAACAGCACTTTTTCAAAATCAGTTATTACTATGTGCTTAACTGTATTTTCTGTATGAAATTTTGTTCCTTCATTAGTTTTATATTCTTTTGATTTTACTGTACATGCATTTATTTATCTAAATGTGTTGTTATTGTGCTCTTTTTTCTTTATATTTACTGCTCGAGCTCAGAGTTCTCCAAAGTCGGTCCTGGAGGGTCGGATCCATGCCAGATTTTTAAGATAACTACATTTATCTAAATGCGGATATGCTAAAAACCTTGCATGTATCTGTCCCTCCGGAACCGACTTTGGAGAACCCTGCTCTAGCTGAACATGCCTCTATTTATTTTAAGGGTCCGAGCCGTGTTATATTTTATCTAGTCTCAGGACGACTGCTTTCCTTTGAATATCGCATATGCAGTCTACTGTTTAGTAAACATGCGCAATTTCACTTTCATTATTGTAACACTATTTCAGTACTACATAGATAGTGGAAAATGTATGACAGTAATCACTATTTTCTTGGTATTTGATTGTTTTATAACCAACTTTATTACATTTTTACAGCAAATGCATCCAATTTCAAGTATTTTCTGGGTATTTTAGAGAACATGTGAGGTGAACTGAATTTTTCTGTGACTTTTGCACAGAAGAGAAGAAAGTGGGCTGCTTTGTGTTATGCTGCTGGTATATCAGGGCCATAAATGAACTTTTGGACCATAGATCCGTGTACATTTGAATATAGGATTTTCACAGAACTTCATTAAAAGTCTACATTGTCTATAAGTGAGGTCAGGTCATTGGTGGTTTGGCTGTGGCTATATTGGAAGGAAAACTTTAAACTCTACCATACACTTATTTCCAGTGGGCAGTAGGCATAGTTTACTGGCATGGAAGACTGTAGTAGAGTACTATCTTTGGCAAGGCACTTCAGGCATGGTTGTATTATTCCAGGTTAATTTTATAGTGAAAGAAAAACTGTTAATAAGGGGCATAAGGGGTTTGCTGAGGAAACTGAATCTATGATATCAAGCTGATGTCGGTTTAAAGTCTGTTCGGTTGGGGGAAGAGGATTTGCTGCAAGAATATCTGGTGATTGCGCATTACAAAGATGCCCAAGTATTTAAAGACTTCTTTGACTGTCGGAGCCACACATTTCGCCGGAAGGCTCGGGGAAGGACCATGACAAGGGGAACATGACTGATTTGGGCCAGTTTATGGTATAGCCTGAATAGCTCCCGAAGAGTTCGAAGATGTAAGGACTCTCGCTTTGGAGAAATAAGGCCTTGAGAGGTATAAAATGATGTTGTCAGCGTACAGGGAGAGGTTCTCCTCCCATTCGCCAGGTGCTGAGATGCCCCAAATTATTGGATCCGTCCTGATCCAGTGTGCCAGGGGCTCCAGCGCTAGGGCAAATAGAGGCAACAGGGGGCAATAACGCTGGTTCCCCCACGCAGCGAGAAGTGTCTTGACAATGACCCCTTGACTCTCACTCTCGCCAGTAAAGCTTGGTAGAGCAATTTAACCCAGTCACAGAATTTTGAATCGAGGACCAGTCTCGACAACATGGTGAACAGATAAGGTCATTCTATGCTATCAAAGGCCATTGAGGCATCCAGTGCCATCAGGGCCATCTGCTGGGGTAAGAGGGCATTTGTCATGTGTAGGACTCCATATAGCCTCCGTAGGTTGTGACTGGTACTTCTACATGGCAATTTTACCCAGTCACAGAATTTTGGATCGAGGACCAGTCTCGACAACATGATGAACAGATAAGGCCATTCTATGCGATCAAAGGCCATTGAGGCATCCAGTGCCATCAGGGCCGTCTGCTGGGGTGAGAGGGCATTTGTCATGTGTAGGACTCCATATAGCTTCCGTAGGTTGTGACTGGTACTTCTACGTGGCATACAGCCAGATTGGTCTATGTGGATGATGGTGGTGGGGACAGCCACAAGCCTATTAGCTAGGGTCTCGGCCCGCACTTTCGCCTCTACATTCAGGAGCAAGATCCAGTATGAACTGCAGATGTCTGGAGGTTTGCCTGACTTATGTATCAACACTATCATGGCTGTGCACTGGTCCATGGGAAGAGTGCCAGTTTCCTTCACCTCTTCAAACATTTTGAGCATCGGTTGTACAATTTTGGTGGTTCAGCCCTAGAACAGCTTGACCGATAGCCCATCGGGGCCCACTGCTTTCCCCAACTTTAATGATCCAAGGGCGCTGGATAATTCCTGTTCCATGAGGTCATCCTCTAGAGCATCTCTCAAGTCTGTAGTGATTGTCCAGAGTGAGAAGTCGTAAGCAGTTCTTCAAAGTCTCTTTCAGATCTTGAGCTGACTGGGGTATTAAGACCTTAGTAGTAGCATGTGAAGGTCTCTGCAAATTGCTGTGTTTGTTGTCTGAAGGGCATCGTCTCTGTCTTTGACCTCCACCAACCAGGCCAACAGCTTAGAGGCCTTATCTCCTACATCATACAGCCGGCGCTGCGTGGCTAGTGCATGTGTCCGAGCTGCATTGTCAGCCAGGGCTCACAGATCTTGCTGACAGAGTTAATTTATGTTATAGCCCTAAGTTCTACTGTCCACCACCTCCCGCTCCAATGCCAGTATCTCCTGTTCTAGGGTCTGGATTTTAGGCACTTCCTCTTTTTTCTTCCCTCCTATCAATGCTTTGTCCTGCCCTTGCAATACTGTCTTAAAAGCCTCCCAAAGCGTCTGGTGGGATGTCAAAGGTTTGGGGTCCTGCAAGTCCCAAGGATCTATCCTGGGGAATTCTGCCTTGCTAGTAACTGGTCCCTTAAGGACAATGCTTAGTTAGGAGTGGTCCGAGATACCTCTCGCTTGATGTATCGACTTCTCAAAGCTCCCCACCTGATCATGGCGTATGAGTAGATAGTCGAGCCTTGAGAATGACCCATATCGTGCCAAGTAGTACTGTTGTTTTGGAGGGTTTTGGGTCATCCATAAGTCCACCAGTCCCATTGCTGTCACTTACACCCCGGGAACCCGCCGAATATCCAGAGTGAGCGGCTAACTTGAACCCAAAGCGGTCTAGGGCTTCATAGTGGCTTCCCTTCAGATGCGTCTCTTGTATCAATACTACGTCTGGGGAGTGGCGTTTAATGTGCTGCAGGACTAGTGTACATTTAATTTTGTTCCCCAGACTATTTACATTCCGATTCCATGCACGTATGCTAGCTGGTCTTACCTCCATCATAGATGTGTCAGGTTCTATCGACTCTACCCTGCAATGAACCCAGTGCATACGTGTTGTGTATCGGCTATCTCTGTTACGAGCAACATGAATCCACTTAACAACAAGGAGAAAGAATTCCCCCAACTCCCCCCTCCCCCCCCTGCATCCCTGCTTGGCAAGTTTAAAAAAAACCATATCCCCAACATGCAGAGTGCCTGTCTGCCAAGCTGTGTTTCTATGACAACAAAAGAAGGGTGGCGAGTGCGCGCCGGCGTCGATTAGGAATCCACTTAGTATGGATAGGTCAATACCGCCAATTCCCTAGAGGACAGTACATTGCGGAAGTCTGGGGGGATGGGGAGCATCTCTAGGGCAAAGTCTCAAACTGTAGGATGGAGTACAGATGGCTGAGATCGAAAAGCCTCCCTCATCTCACAACGCCCAACACCCAGAACAAGAAGCACCCAGGAATTCATTACAGCCCACTGGTGTCACGTATCTGCATCTTGCACTTGGCTGCACGGGAGGCCAGACCTCGCTTTCTCTGTAGCTGTTATTTCGCGGCAGGCGTCCGCTCTCATTGTCCCTTCGCACAACCGTCTTCCAGCCTTCCAACCATTCCCATACCTCTTACAGCGCCGTGAAGATATGCAATTTCCCGTCTGCCAACACCCTGAGCTTGGCGGGGTACAGCATCATGTACTTCATGTTTTTGTCTCTGAGGGTCCTTTTCAAAACATCGAAGGTTAATCTTTGGCGTGGCCTCTGGAGCATGAAATCCAGGAAAAAGCGGATGGTGGTGTTTTCATAGTGGAGGTTGTCCTTGACCGTGCCGCTTGTAAGATGGCATCTCCATCTCTGAAGTTGAGTATGCAGACTATGATTGTGCAGGGAGGCCCCGGGCATGGACATGGCCCCAGCACTCGATCCGCTCGCTCTACAGAAGAGAAGGTGGACAAGCACTTGGGTTTGAGTTTGTGGAGAATCAAATCTTCCAAGAAGAGATCTACTGACTGCTCCTCCATTCTCCCCGGGACCCCCACCACTCGGATATTATTGAGGCAGGCTTTGCCTTCTTGGTCTTCCAGGCGGGCCATGTGTTTAGTATGCCGTTTCGTCAGGACAGACACCTGCTCCTCCAGATGTTTACTTTTGGATTGCAGGCCCCCAATGTTTGCTTCGACTGTGGACATTTTGTCTGCCAATTTTTGAAAATCTGCCCTGAACAGGTTCACCTCTTATGTCACCGAGTCAAGCTTAGGCTCCACAGTACCATGCAGGACGGTGATTGCTTTCATGATGTCTTTCAATGAGGGGTCTGACGTATGCTTCTCTTCTTTAGTTGTTGCTGGATTTCTGGTTGAACCCACTTCTCTGCCCATCATGATCGTGTACTTATCTATTTGATTGGTCTGACCAAGACCTGGGCCTTTGGTACGGACCACTGTCACTCTATTTCTTTTTCCAATGGAAGCTCCGTGGCAGCCTGAGGAGTGGTTAATGTCAACTATAAGCCTCCACAGCTTCTCCCAGTGCACCAGGTCGTGTTGTCGTTGTTATTTGGTCACTCTTCTTCTTGGTAGTTGCAAGGGTCATCAAGCAGCTATTGTTTGGTGTGGGAGTGTGGCAGCGTCCCGTCAACTGGTTCAGCACTGCACTGCCGGCATGATCCCTGGAGCCCCTTGCGGGGGAGAGAGAGCGAGCCCCCACTCCCGTCCGTGCGATAAATCAGTGCCAGAGTGCATCTGCCCCTATTGATTTGTATGCCTGCCTCGGGGTATTCCTGGGATTGCGACCACGCCCGGCATCCCCCAAAGGCCCACATCTCTATCCGATGGGGGTTATTCCTGCTCATGGATTCCCAGTCCCAACACAGCAGTCCCCAACTCCAGCTTCCTTTAGTCTGTAGCAGCAGGTGCCCCTACCGGATCTATATTTACTCACTGGGGCACCGGCACAGCCCGGTCAGCATCGGCACGCAAGCAGGTCCTGGTATGGGCCTGCGGCTGTCCTCTGTGTGTTTAACTTTGGGAGTCCTCCTCGGGCCTCCAACCTGCGCAGGTTCGCAGCCGGCACCTCCAGCTGATTTTCGCTTTCGGCTCAGCCCGTGGCCACGATGTCTGCAGCTGTTGTTCGCCTCCTCTACTCGTGCCTCGTCTGGACTCCAGGCCGGCCCATCAATCACTGGGCTAGCTTTCTCCTTGTCATGACGGGGCAGCGCGGACTGCTCCAAACACCCCCATTGGGGTCCAGGGGGCCAGCGCTGGTTTTAATTGTTTAGGCCGTCGGGTGCTCCCTCAGTTCATCAGCAAGGCGGGTCCCTTTGCGACAGAGCCACTCACCCCTCCATCCGTCCCCACCCTCACTTCGCCAGCTGGCCGCCACAGTTAGCAATGGGTCACGGCCGGTGCCATAATTGGTCTCTCGGGCGCTGCCTCAAGCGTCCCACGCCACCTCAGTCGTCCTTTTAGTTTGGGCTGCCGCGGGTCGCTGACTCGCTTCCAGCTGCTTCCTAAGCAGCATCCGTGTGCTGGTGAACTACTTTGGCCAGATGATGATGGATATTTTGGGGGATATGTGTTGGCGGCTAGTGGGGGATACTTAGTCTGCCCGCTACCCTTGGTTATTGTAAGAAAAATAAAACGATAATAAACACTTTTATTATCATTTTATTTTTAAAGTTTTTAGGCTGATGGGGGGGGGGGGGCGACGCTCCTCCACCGTAGCAGAGCAGCAGCCGCTGGAATTCAGTCTTGGACACCAATATGGCAAAACAGCGGAATACTCTGAAGGCAGAGATATTATTTGGAAGCTGGGGTAAGATAATGGACTCTCCAAAATGGACTTGCCCTCTGATAATAAACTAAAGATATTTGAAGATCTAAAATCCAAGTTCCACATCCCAGATTCAGGACTTTGTAATTTCCCGCAACTTAATCACTACTGCTTTATTAAGAAAACGGCCAGTGCCTTTTAAAAAAAAAATCAGAATTATCCACCTTGAGGCTTTTGGATTTTTTAAAACAAACACATCGTGTTGACAGGGCATGTCTTTCTCTGAGGAGCAAATCATATAAACAAAAAAATTGCACACTCTGCATGACAAATGTAAATTGCCACTGGCCTTTCTCCAATGGTGTCAACCTCAATTTTTCAAAAATATTGAGCAACTGAGCAAATTCTGAATTACGTGAAATTTCAAGTGACCCAAATTTTGGTAAAGTCTAGCTCCGGTGACAGTGGCATTTAATTTGGTATGCCGTGCATATTTATTTAATCAGTATATCTTGGCTGAAGGGTTATTATAAAATGAATTGCATTCAGTATAGGCAGTCACAAATACCATTTTTGCCCCTTTACATTCCAATCTCAAAATTCTTTTCTCAAAATACCTTTTTGCATTTACATCAGAACTGTCATAGTATGACAGTGGTGGCATATCGTCTGCGGTCAGATGCGCGTTGTATCCTTTCATCATAAGAGGTGTCATCCATGAAAATGTGGTGAAGGATAACAGTCCTGCATCATCTATGGGGTTCGGAGAAGCAGGCCTGGTGAGAAAAAATAAAACAAAACATTAGGAGGATCTGTACCAGAGTCATCGCCTCTTAAGGTCTAACTGGTTTAATCAAACCTCTCAAATAAGTGAAGCAGCAAGATTCATTTTCTGAACGGTCTATGAAGCACTCACAAATCGTAACACGTCAAGGGGGGTTTCAATAATTGTGCACTGTGTACAACTGTGAAGGTCTTTCCAGCATGGTTTGTCAAAACATAACATGATCTTTCATAGGCCAAGAGATAATAAACATAGTTTTAAGTCTACAGATATTGCAGGTAAGTCTGTGTTCTTTTTTAGCCCTACTTGTTACAAGTATATTGTGCACAAGCTGTCCCCAAACGAACTTACAGTGGTTGTTTCTGGCACACATTCAGAGAGAACACATGCAGACTTTTGCGTTGCGCTGAAGCCTGCCAGCTGTGTTCTTGTGGCATCTTGCGGCAATCTCATGGGTTTCATAAATAGATCTTGAGTTGGTAGGGTATTTGAGTGTGGAAACAGAGTCTGAGATGTGGCTAAAAAGACAAGCATTGGCATAGGCAATAGGTCTCTCGCTTTTGGGACCTTATAAGTATTTAGTTATGCAGCACAATATCCTTGGTGCAACAACACCAGCTGGTGCATGGCTAAACCTTGTACCTTATAAGTGTTTGGCCATGCAAAAGTTGATGTTATTGTACCAAGGATATTGTACTGCATAACTAAATACTTACAAGGTCCCAAAAGCGAGACCTATTGGCTATGCCAATGCTTGTTTCACTTGCTCTGCTGCTGCTAAACTTTGCATTTTCAAGCATGCGGGGATGAGCCCGTGCTATCTGTATCTAGTCAGATGACTGCTGCAAACCTGACATATCAAGGAAGCACTCCTGGCATATAATGGCTGCACTCATAGCACATTATGACACTGCTCCATTCACATATATATATGTGTAGGACAAAAAATAGGTTTGTATCTGCTTTAGAATCCTGTTGTGTTACTTAGTGTTTAATTTTTCAGTTGTATTTTGTTTTTTTGCATTAAGTGGTGCCACTACCTTAATGTCATTATATTAAAGTTCATGTAGCAACACTTTTCCTAATATCATCAGAATCAAAAGATCGTTTGATGTCACTTCCTGTGCTGTCATCAGGAGCTGAATGTTTGAATGATGACACTTCTGCTAATCCTGGCATTTTGGTTAATAGAGGTCATAGGGTTTTAGGGTTTCAGGCTTTTACCCCAGGATGTCACCATGAGGCGGGGCATAACTAAGGCACTCAAGTCAAGAAAAAGATGGGAAATTGGTTTGAGTGGCGTCAGGAAAAGTAATTTCATGTTTTCTACAGTTCCGACATTTTTTACATTTCGTTCAGTTTTTCTGCATTCAGATAAGAATTTCGGATAGGCAATGTGATACTATTATAAATTAGTGATCGATACTAAAACTGGGATTAGCCTTGTCATAGTTAATTTTTATAACAATATTCCATGTACCGCAATTCAGAACATTATGAAAAGGATAAATGAGGATATACAAGGGGAGATAGTTAGCAAGACGAGGGAAGTAATGATTTTATGGGGGGGGGATTTTAATTGTCATCTTTGCAAAATGGGTCAAAAAGGAATCTGTGGTTTAATGTTAGAGCAAGACATTAATCTCACACATTTTGACCATACTCTAACCGGGGATTTGTTAAACGAGATATTATTTAATTGTGATTTGGGATATGCAAATGAATTAACCGTGTGCCCAACATCTTTTGCCCCGACCTTTATTGGAAGGGGTGCATCGACCACCATTGATTTTATTATCTGCTCAAATACTTCTGGATTTAGGGCCTCTAACTATAAGATTTATGAATTACCACTGAGTGATCATTACCCACAAGTACTCGAAATTGATAGCCCATTTTCAGCACGCCAACATGATAGTTTACAGATACAGGCAGCCCCGGATGTGCTGATGGGGAGACAAAATGGGTATTCTCTCAAGTGGAGCAAGGTGGTCCCGAACGAATTCTTAGCTAAACTAGTTAATATCTGCTCAGATAGCTTCAGAGTTTGTTTAGATGAAAATTCAAAGAGCGAAAATATAATCGAACATTTTAATATCATAGCATCAACAATTAAAGAGAGTTTGAGGATGGTTTCTAGAAATGGGACTAAAAATGGCAGAAGATGGTTTGATAAGGCATGTACTAGAGCCCTGACTAAGCTCAAACATGCTATTCACCGGGAACCACGGAACCCCATCCAAATAAGAGATTTAAGGAATCGTTACAATCTTGCATTACAAGAAAGAAAGAAAAACATAAAGAGGATGGCCTGGGAACAACTATGCGATGCCTCACAAGCTAAAGATACATCGGCTTTTTGGGGGGTGGTAAATGCGCCCCTCCTTTTTGATAATACTAAGGCACGCATAGAAATTTCAATTAATGAGGATGACTGGGTCACACATTTTTCAACCCTCTATATGTGTTTAGAACCGTCTCCACAAAAGGTTTTTGCCTCTTTGTGTGAGAAAGAGATGGAGGCACAAAGAGTACCAGTCCCACCACTGGAGATTCCACGGGAGAAATGGGGGGTACCTGAAAAAATAGTGGTAACACTCCCCGAGGTTTTATTGAGCCTAAAAGATACAAAGGGTGGAAAGGCATCAGGCCCAGATGGGATCCCAGCTGACCTGTATAAAGCTAACAGTGAGATCTGGGGTCCCATTCTGGTACAGCTTTTTAACGCAGCATTGGCGAAGGGCCTAAGTCGGTCATGGTTTACATCCATCATTGTTCCCATTTTTAAAAAGGGAGATAGACAAAACTGCGCCTGTTATAGGCCAATATCCCTACTTGACTCGTCCATAAAAATCCTGGGTAGAGTTATTTTAGCCAAATTACAAAACTGGGCGGAGGATAATGGGATAATAAGTGACCTTCAGTTTGGTTTTCAAAGGGGCATAGGAACTATAGAGCAGTGTTTAAATTTATTTTTTCTTCAGCAGAAGTATACATCGATAAAGAAGGAGCGTCTATATCTTGTTTTTGTCGATCTAACTTCGGCTTTTGATTGCGTGTCCCACAATAAATTATGGAAAGTGATGCAAAGGATGGGCGTGGATGATTCAATCCTCTCCTTTTTGAGGGAGCTGTATTCTGGGGCTACAGCAACTGTTCGTTATGGAAAAGGGGGGGAATGTAGTAAACCTTTTAGGATAGGGCGTGGAGTACGCCAAGGATGTGTCTTGGCGCCTTTCCTGTTTTTGATCTACATAAATGGGTTGGAAGATCGTCTTCTGCAGGAGTGCAGGGATATGCCTGTTGCTGGCAATAGGCGTATTCCTGCACGCCTGTATGCGGACGATGCCGTTTTAATGGCACGAACACCAAACGCCCTACAAAATTTAATAACATCCTTCAATAA
Source organism: Triturus cristatus (assembly GCF_964204655.1). Classification (NCBI taxonomy): domain Eukaryota; kingdom Metazoa; phylum Chordata; class Amphibia; order Caudata; family Salamandridae; genus Triturus; species Triturus cristatus. Next base: position 573,778,908 of record NC_140595.1, on the reverse strand, counting down.
GTTCATGTACAGTTTGGACTTAAAAATTAACTGTAGTAAAACTTTTACCATGAACTGTGGAATGCGAACTAAGAAAAGGATGAAAACTATCTCAATAAATAATGCTAGTTTAGAAAACACGCCTGCGTTTTCTTATTTAGGCATCTTATTCCATGAGACTGGCTCGTGGACAAACGCGATCAGGGCAAGAACTCTTTTGTTCTCAAAGACAATAATGGCCCTAAAGAGTTTTATACAGAAACTGGGAAAGAAGCCTTTCAGAGAAATTTTAACAGTTTATAATGCAACGTGTATATCGGTGGCTGTCTATGGAGCAGGACTCTGGGGGTATGCCAACATAGATGCTATCCAAATAATTGAAAATAAGTTTATGCGGTACATGCTGTCCGTGCCCGATAGTACTGCAACCCTAATTTGCCATGAGGAGCTGGGGCAGCCATATATTTCAGATATAATAAGAATTCAGCCCATTTTATTATGGCACAGGGTCTGGACTGTAAATGAGTGTGTTGTAAATCGTGCCATAATCCAGGATGTGTTACAACTTGAAAATGTAAGTGTTTTCAAATGGTTAAATTATGTGAAGACCTTTCTGACAGAGATATATTGTGAACAATATTTTGAGGATCCACTGTCAATGGTACACATCTCCAGAAAATTATTGAAAAAATCCTGTATGGAACATCTCAGGGAAAAAAGACTGAGGAAAAAAAGAAAAAGACAGTGTGTTCCCACCAGCTGATATTGAGTGGCGCAAATTTACAACCATACTTATGTCTCTCTATGGCAACCCACGACAGATTTCGTCTTACACATTTTAGATTTAATATAGTTTTTAGATTATTAACTTTCCCAGAAATGAATTCTTGGTCTAATGAACTTTGCTTATGTCCATGTGATGAATTATCCTCGCAATCTGATATTCATGTGCTGTTCTTTTGTAGATTTTATACCCTGCCCCGTAAAAAATGTATTGTCCCAATCCTTAAAGAGTTGAAGTAAAATAGATGCCGCCCAGCATTTTTAGAATTGCAAAGAATGGACACTGTATTTATTGTTGCCTTGTTGGCAGAATTTTTTTTAAATGTTTTTAAATTACGTAAATCAATGGACAGTTAATTGGTTAAACTGCCCATATGGAAATTCGTTTGCACTTCTCCCCTGTAACAATAACTATATATTGTATTATTTTTAACTGTACTTGTATTTTTGTTGCTTTTATGGTTATTTTCTTTTAACCGAATAAAGTATTTTGACTTGATACATTAAGTTTTCTGCCAGAGGTATCTTAAAGCTTAAAATGGAGCTCTGTATCATCTATACTAATGTGATTATCAAGGAATCTAGAATATCAGGAAGAGAGACAATGTAAAAACTGAATAGCATTGGCATTAATTATTAGCCGTGTGTTACCTCAAATGTCTAGATCTAGGATAAATTAATAACATTTTCCATCATGTGTGTGGTTATGTAGGAAGGATTTAAATTAAAAATAAGAGTGATGCCGCGTTCCTAGATAAGTGTTTTGAATTAATATAGATATTATTTCCTGGGTTATTTTGATACAAATAACTATGAACCACAGGTTCCTTATAAATGGGGTTCTGACACTGTGTTGTTTCTAACGTGCAAGAGAAGTGTACATGAATGCATTTCATGCAATATCTATTGGTTGAACCTTTACTTCAATCTGCAGAATAGGAATGGATATATCATTCCAAAATATAGCTAATGTTTACACCTTTTCATCCGATACATGTTCCCACACAGGATTGGCCTTATGCCACCTAGAAGTATCTCAGAGGCCTGGGCTTCCATCTCCTCTAAATTAACTTGGTTTAAAGGCAGAGTGTTGAAACAGCAGAATTATAAACCTTTTTGTACACACCTTTAAGGATGACTTCATGGAATAACATTAATGCTATTTGAATTTTGTGAGCAATAGCGTTATGATTAGTTGAAGGGGGTAAAGTGTCCACCTCAAGTAATATTCACAGTCTTTGACAGGGTGAACCACTAAAGTCACTAAATATACCTAAGCTCAACTCCCTGGTAGCTATGGCACAGAGCAACCAGACTTATCTTAGAGGCAATGTGAAAGGTGTTTATGCAGTACTAAATAACGTCTAAATGCAAAACAATAAATATACTAAAACGGATTGAAAAAATAGAGGATAATTTAATAAACAAAAAGGCTCCAAAATCACAAAAAGTCTATAATGTGAACCAGACATATGAAATTTACATTTGTAAGTAGAAATAGTACAAAAAGCACAAAGTGCCAAAGATAGTCAATAGCTGTGGAAAAACCAAACTTAGGTGCAATTTGATGCTGACCACATTGGAGTGCAGGTCAGTTATACTAACCAGGTTAATCCTGGTCTAATATTTTAGCTTCTGACTTTAGTCACAATCCACCAAAGGAGCACACTTTTAAAGCCCCTCAGTGGAGGCACTCAGAGACTACAGGGTCGCAGGCAGGCCAATAGGAGAGTCCAATTAAGGTTCAATTGCCATTAGTCAGCTGGGCATGTCCAGCAAAAAGCCTCTTGTTGCTTGATGTGTACATATAGCTTTAGCAGGAAGTCAGCCTTATGGACCTTAGAACGCCCTTCTTTGTCCTGGGTACAAGACAGAGAGCAGGTCTAGTCCTCTGGGGTTGTTCTTAGGTTGCAGACGGCAGACTCAGTCCGTCCTCTTATGATCTTCCTCCGGTCCAGGAGTGTTCTGGTGTGTGTACCTGGAGGTGCTACATTTATGCATGGCACAAACTAGTGAGTAGGAATGGCCCATGGGTATGCCCTAATCAATGGGGTAAAGGTTTCCTGGGCTAACCCTACCCACTTTGGGCATTTTCATGATGGTCAAAGTCTTTGGGAAAACTAAACTTGGGCTCTGAGGGCTGCGTTGTGTGTGTGTGGGGAAGCGCTATGGTGATTCAAGTATCCTCTCATATTGAACACAAAAATCCAGCTTGATGCAGTCCCTGTACCCACAACAACCAAAGAGACAGGTGTCTGGTATGGCACAGCTTTGCTTTCAGCAACCACACCGTAGATGCACACAAATGAATTTGGCATTCTGTTTCCCACCTTTGAAGTGCACTCCAAATGTTATATGTAAGCTAAAAGACCTTTCAAACAGACTGTGATGCTGTAAGTTCAGAACAGGCCCACTGTGATTGAGGCATGACTGAGGGAGGACAACAAAAGGGCCCTGCCCAAGTGTCAGCTAACATTTGCCTGTGACAATGGTGGCCGCCTTGAAGAGCATTCCAAGTGTCATATGAGAAGCCCCAGCAGACATGTCAAGCAGGATGTGACATTCAAGCGACACTTGACACATTAATGACAGCAAGTATTCTGCCAGTCTTCCTTACATATTCTGTCAGACTCAGACGGGTCAACTCTGCCCATTCAGGTCAACCTATTGTTTTGTTCCTGGGCGCAAGCTCACACCTCATTCATGAAATTTAAAAATACATTTCCAAGATAAATATAGACTTACTGGTTACCATACTTTCTAAAACAGCTAAGGTTGTTGTGAGAGACACTACAAAAAAGACATAAATCAGCACTAAATATATCTTCTTGTGAGCATTAAGAGCAGATCAAAAGACAAGCGTTTGCTTTCAATAACATGCTCCACCGCATCTCATATCTGCGGTCTAATAAAAGGACTATTGTGTTGCATCATCAAAACTTGGCAGCCCTAAGGGGAGAATGTAAGAATCCACAAAATGTCATAGGTTTGTAAGACAGCCCATCTAAGAAATTTCAGACCTCAAAAAGTACCATAGTGCTTATAAATCACTTGCTGCAATCCATGTAAAGGGGTCTCATACGTTTGATAAAAGCTTGTAAATAACATGAATTGTATTTTAAAACAGATTGAATTGTATAGGACATTAGGCTTGAACCCTGAGGAAAGGAGAAGAACGTCCTATAGGAAATATGCATCAAATGTGCATGAAGCGTTTTTTGACTTGCCTACATCTTTGACACCGTTTGACAAATCTGACAAATTTTCACAACATTTTTTAAAAAGTGTCAAGTTGGGTCTTGTGGATGGAAAGTTAAAGGGTGATCCATCAAGAGCTGGCCGAGAAAAGGGGAGGGTGGAGGGGGGGGGGGTCTTAAAAAAGTACGTTTCCCATGTTAAGTCCCATAGGAATTTTGAAAATAACTACAGCCCAAACTGCTTGATGGAATTACACCTAATTTGGCTAGCTCTTAGTGCAGAAAGAGTGCTTTTGGTATTTTGTGTGAATCCGTCCAGTAGTTTTTGAGATATTAAAAGAAAACCAACCTGAGAGGAAAGTTGCAGCTGCCATTTTGTTAACTGGGACTCAGTTCCCAGCAGGAAAAATAAAGTTCAAAAGTGATCAGGATAGAGGTACCCTGACTTCATGGGACTAACGGTAGGGTCTGTGAGAGACCCATCATGGGCAGGAAATTGTCCAAAAACCTTTTTTTAACCACACAAGGATACCTGATCCCCCCTGGATCTTCATTGATTCGGGTGGATTCAGGAAGGATCCTGAGATCCAGACTTCAATTAAAAAACACACACTTACTCACAGATCCACATACCTACTCAAACACTCACAAATCCACTTACATACCCACACAACCACTAACACACCCACACATGCTCCCACACACCCACTCACAGACCCACAAAGCCAGTCACACAGCTATTCACACACCCACTCAGACACTCACACAAACACTGACACAACCACACACACACTCACTGACCTACACAGCTTTTACACACCAACTTACATACCCACATAACCACTCACATGTGCACTCACACCCCCATAGAGCCACTCACACACCCACTCACAGACCTTCAAACCAATCCAAACCCACTCACAGACCTACATAGCTTCCATACACCTACTCACACACCAAAAACACACAGACACAACCACTCACACATTCACTCACACACCCACAAAACCGCTCACACATCTATACAGCCACTCACACACCTATTCAGACTCACCACACACTCACACACCTACTTGCACACCCATTCAACCACTCCCACACCCAGGTTACAGGGACATTATAGTTAGGAAATAACATTTTAAAAAACAGAAATTCACTGAAAAACTAAAGGTTACAGGGACTATATAGTTAGGTTCAGTTTTTACACACACACAACCATAGAAATTCAGCAGTTGTAGTTATAGTTATCTCAATTACCTAGAGCTCGTGCCCTAAGGTGACTATAACTCACACCCTCACCATGCACTGCTAGTGCAGTATATAATCACTCATGACATCATTAATAATATCACTGCAACATTTGCAGTAAAATTATTGATGAGAAAACTGTGTATGGTGGGGGCGTGAGTTAGAGTTACCTTAGAGCACGAATTGCAGTTACTTGAGATAACAATAACTGCTTAATTTCTATGGGTTTGTGTGTTGAAACTCTGAACCTAACTATAACGTCCCCTTGTAATGTTTGCTTTTTTCAGTGACCATATATATATTCACTAAAAAAAACATAGGTTTCAGGGGCATTATAGTTAGCTGGACATTTCCCTCATACAAAACCCTAGAAATTCCCCTGATATCGTTAGTTCAGCTAACTATAACTCACGCCCCCGCAATGCACTGCTGATGATGTCACATATTGCATCACTCATGACATGGTCAGTGACATCACTGATGACATCACTGATGACATCTCAAATGACATCACTGATGACATCACTGATGACGTCATCCATGTGATAAATTAGAGCATCTTCTCACACCCTAATATAACCTTTGATACACCGACTCAAAATTTCAGACTTCCATTCTCAAAACCATAGATACTCCAATACCAATAACTACATACACACTCATTGACTCTTAGGTCTACACACACCTCCACTCACTCACCTGTAGAGTCACTCATACTTACAGTCACTCAGTACGGGACTATCATATGCATTTATATACCTATATAGACACTCAGACACCACCACATCCATAGACATACTCACACACCTAGTCAGTCATGGAAATAATTAATCACACTCCCATTTACTCACCTATGCAGTTATACACACACAAGTTCACTTACTCATAAAAATAGTACCACATTCTTACGCTCTTATACAATCATTGATACAAGCACACACTCATCCATACAGCCACTCTCACAATCACACACTCTCACATATACCCACTTATATACTCTTACACGCATATATACTGCCTTTCACATATGTAGTTAGTCACAAATATACCACTGAGATATACATTCAATCCCTAACACACCCATACATACACTCACTCAACCATACAGTTCATCACAGATGCACTCTTAAAACTATGCACCCATACAATCACCCACTCACACATCTATGCACAGAGTCACAGACAGCCTACCCACACAAACACTCAGGCACCCATACAGATCCTCAGACAACCAATCGATAACCCATATAGACACTCATATAGCTATTCACAAAACCATGCAGCCACTTATACACCAACAGACAGAAACATACAGACATTCACACAGTTTAGTCACTAGTCTGCAGTAAGATACATTTAATGGCTCACTTATAGAGTTAGTTACGCACCTAGAAAATCATCCATTCACACACTTGTACACCTACTCATTCTTCCATAGGCCTTTCACTATAAATATATAAAACATATTTAAACTTTTCAGAAAAACACACAATGTCATCAGTGATGTCATCAGTGATGTCATTTGAGATGTCATCAGTGATGTCATCAGTGATGTCACTGACCATGTCATGAGTGATGTAATATTTGACGTCATCAGCAGTGCATTGCGGGGGCGCGAGTTATAGTTAGATGAACTAACTATAACAGGGGAATTTCTAGGGTTTTGTACGAGGGAAATGTCCAGCTAACTATAACGCCCCTGAAACCTATGTTTTTTTTAGTGAATTTCTAAGGTTTTTTAAATACCAATTCATATCTATAACGCCCCTGAAACCTTTGGTTTTTTCAGTGAATTTCAAAGGTTTTTTAAACGCCAATTTCTAACTATAACGTGCATGAAACCTATGGTTTTTTCAGTGAATTTCAAAGGTTTTTTAAATGCTAATTCCTATCTATAAATTATCTCTAAAGATATCATGTTTAATGATTTTGATTGGATTTCTATATTTTTCAAATTCAGTGTGTCATTTCATTAATTACATTTTTGTTAAAATTCTTTTTTATCACCATTTTTAAAAGTATTTTTTCAATTAATTCTTTTAAAAATTAACAAATATTATTTGAACTTAATGGGTTTTTCAAACATATTTTTTTATATTTTTCAAAATATTTTTTTAACTATATGTGCAAAACTTTATTTTATATATTTTTTTCAATGTTTTTGGATCCGCGCACCCTAAGAGCACCGTTCTCGATCCTTACGCGATAGCATCTGCGCATGGTATGCGGCGGGTACGTGGTTAGTGAGCGATTTCAATGCGACCGGTACGCGACTCCTAGCCTATACGCGACACGTTCGATGCACGTAACGCGACGTTTACGCGCTTCCGCGATGCGTCATCTGCGTCTGTGACGCGGTGGGTGCGCGGATCCCGCGAAGTATTTAACATTTAAAAAAACATATTTATGTATTGCATGTGAATATTAATTGAAGACAAACTCTAAACTAGTCTTAAAACTAATATATTTTGACATCTAATCCTATATTTCTTTTTAATTCAATTTTGCGGATGCGCGCTGGGTGCGTGCTGCGTAAGCGCACGATGCGGATCCCATGTGACCTGCAAAAAAAGAGATTTGATTGGTTCATTACACTTCCTGTTCTAACTACTGAAAGACCCCACCCATTTCAATGATTCTTCTTTGAGCTTCTTTGGAGAACCACCTCTTTGGAGAGAAGAACATTTTTTAGACTAAGTTTACACTTAGCTCTAATTTTTTTCAACCATAAATGGCTTCAGGGCAGCAGGCATCACCTGCATCACCTCAAACCTCTGAGGATGAATTTTTGCCGGAGTTACCACACAAAGAACGTTTCTCTTCAGTGGTATGGAAATGTTTAACTTTTCCCGAGGGGCAGAATGAAACCAATGCCACCTTGGTCACATGCACGATTTGCAAAAGTGTCCTATCGAGAGGGGATCCTAACAAGAAATACTCTTGCGGCACGGCAAGTATGATGAAGCACATGAGGACCCTTCATCCAAACAATCTTGCAAAAGAAGAGTGTAGATGGATGAGAAACACTCCTGCTCCTGCGCCATCCACCTCATCGCAGCCGAGCACATCAAGAGTGCATCCATCAGACCAAACCTTGGACATCCGTCCTCAATTTCAATTTTTAAAAGTGCTCTGCACTAAGTGCAATAAGACTTTGTGCTATGGCGAGCAGTCGATCGATCTGATCTGCCGCCGTCAAGAAAGTCATATTTGCTAGTTTTTTATTTTTATTTTTTTATTGTTTCCTAAAGTTCATTCTTTGGTTTCTCCTGGGTTTTTTTTCAGAAAAATCAAAAAAAAATCACAAAATTGTTCAGAAAACCCCCCCAAAAAATATAAAAGAAGAAAGAAGAAAAAAAAAAGTTCTTGTAAGAACTAACTTTCCTGGTTTAAAAAAAAGAGCTACATTTCTTTGTTAGTGTGTGAAAGTTTACATGAATGTATGTGTAGTACGTAATTGACTGAATGAATGCATTAGTAGCGTATGGTGAGTGTATAAGTGCAGAACTATAAGGAAGTGCTGCAGCATCACAGTGTGCTGTAGTACTTCCGAAGCACAGGGATGCAACATATGTGCATAAATATGTTGCAAATCTATGCTTCTCTCTGCACGGCTGCTTAAACTGCAGCCATGTGGTGACACAGGCACCCTTGCACAATAGTGCAAGGATATCTGTGTCATGTGCTGTTTGTTTTTCTACAGGAAGACACACCTTCCTGTACAAAAACAATGAGAAAATGCATTTTTGTCCTTCAATGTATGCTGAACATTTCAGCATGCATTGAAGATATAAAAATGTGGAGAAATTAAAACAATTCTCTTTGTTGTGCTTTCCTACACCAATGGTAGAATGCTGCACCATTCACACACACATCGAGATTTATGATTTCTGATAAATCTAGACATGTGTCTTGTTCTATGAGTATTAAGTGCAATCATGCACAACAACACTTATAGAACACCCTTTCAACACAAAGTGGTCTAAATGATGAGGTTGTATTTACATGGAGTATAAAAAGTGCACAGAGTGCCTTTTCCTCTCTTTGTAAATATAAAAGAGTGTCTTGCACAATAACTATGTTCCAAAAAGTGACATATTTCCGTTTTTAAATTTCCTTGCGAATGATAAAAGTAAGCACAGAGTTTTGTCTGCAAAGATGTTCAACGAAGAATGATTGAAATGATTGCGGTCCTTCAACAGCTAAAAACGTGAAATATTATGAACCCCTCAAATCTCGTATTTTGCAGGTCACATGATATCTGATTATGGTCAGATTTCAAAACTACATAAACAGAGTGTTTTTAGAAACGTGTTTCAACTTTGTAGCTTCTTGCAGGCCTCTTCATTCTGCATATTGAAACTTAGTTAAACTTACCTTCACAGTAATAGGATTAAAAAATGGTATTCATTTTTTGCTGTTTTTCATTCAAATAAAAATTGTTAAAAATTGCTTATTTTAAAATTTGGATCTGTGAAAAAAAAAATTATAACATATAATAATACATTTTTTACAATACAACATAATTTCCACAAAGTAATTTGTTTGCCTTTTTTGCTGTTCTCAGAATATATTGAATTTCACTAGAAATAGTGATTTCAATGGTACTCATCACTTAGTGGGCAAGAAAAAAACAATCAGAAAGATTGTTAAAAAAAATCCAACAAAATATTCTCAGTAAAATACCAGAAAATAAAAATCATACATATATGAAATACTTACAGATTACAAAATTTTATAACTTTAACATATAAAAACTGTAAATGTTGCCGCATTAAAATAATCACCGAATAAATGACCACCAAAAAGTCCATAATTCAAAAATATACCTTTCCTTGAGGCCAAATGGTATTTTTGCACTTCTTCTTTATGTAAATTGTCCAATGGTAACCCTATTAAATCATAATAATAAATTCCTCAGAGACTGAATTATCTTCCTAAAACTTTGGCTTTAAAAATATTAGGTAGGAATTTTGTAATTCCCTAGGCAAACGTTGTTTGAAAACCAACTGGGCATCATTACAAAGTGTCCAGCCTTTGTCACATTTTAGATAGGCAGTATAATGTCCGGATGTGGTGGAAGGACCATCATGGAAAATTATTGCAATTGCTACAAAATTCCTTCCTGATATTGGCACTTGTGTTGCTACAAACTGCTTTATTAAAGTATCCAATTTTCTTCCATCAGCTGTACAACGTTGCATCATTAAAATTATGTATTTTCCATATTTTGTTAAGAATAATGTGGATAACATTTCTGATTTACATTGGTGTTCTGCTTGGGTTTTCGGATCAGATAGAACCCGCTCATCAGAGCCTCACTAACCCAGCCAGAACGTTACCCTCTCCCTAGGGCCTATTTACAATAGTGCAACCACATATATCTACCACCTAAGGACAGGGAATTCCTACTATACATACCAAGACCTCTTATAATCGGCGGCCCGCGATCCCATACGGATCCAGACCTCTCTGCCCATACAACAGTATCACAAGTGGCGGCCTCGCGATCCCATACGAATCCAGACCTCTCTTCCCAGACGGCAGTCTCAGCACAATCGGCGGCCTCGCGATCCCATACGAATCCAGACCTCTCTGCCCATACGACAGTATCACAAGTGGCGGCCTCGCGATCCCATACGAATCCAGACCTCTCTACCCAGACGGCAGTCTCAGCACAATCGGCGGCCTCGCGATCCCATACGAATCCAGACCTCTCTACCCAGACGGCAGTATCAGCACAAGTGGCGGCCTCGCGATCCCATACGAATCCAGACCTCTCTACCCAGACGGCAGTATCAGCACAAGTGGCGGCCTCGCGATCCCATACGAATCCAGACCTCTCTGCCCATACGACAGTATCACAAGTGGCGGCCTCGCGATCCCATACGAATCCAGACCTCTCTACCCAGACGGCAGTCTCAGCACAATCGGCGGCCTCGCGATCCCATACGAATCCAGACCTCTCTACCCAGACGGCAGTATCAGCACAAGTGGAGGCCTCGCGATCCCATACGAATCCAGACCTCTCTGCCCATACGACAGTATCACAAGTGGCGGCCTCGCGATCCCATACGAATCCAGACCTCTCTACCCAGACGGCAGTCTTATACAACAGTTCATCCTATGATCACCATAACATACAAAAAGGGAATCAGTCTCACTATTCATCAGATCACACAAGGACTGCCAGTTCGAGCATAGCCTGTTCTCCGGTTCGAGGGGCTCCTCTTTCCCTTATTCAGTTACCACTTACCTGATCAGGGTTAACATCTGTTCATGTAGCCGCAGCTGACTAGAAGAATAGGCTACCCTCTCATACAAGAACACGCAGCACATGTTGGTTCACTACAAACTGGGTACTTTATTACTCATTACATACGCAATCACATAACATTACATTATAACACATAACCTGCAAAGAAAAGTGAAAGATTAAGTTGTACACTCTAATAAGAAAGGGTAGACATCACCTTAGTAGTGTGTAGCCTGCACTCAGTGGTCATCTAGGTTCCCTTCTCGTCTGTGCCTCGGCTCGCCTGGAAGTCACACCTCCGCAGTCACGGATACATGTCTGCACCACTATGCGCTGTTCTCTTCACCCTTCTCCGAGTCACTGGGACCTCTTCCTTATCGGCTACTCTCTCCTCTCTGGCTATTCTGCTAGGAGAGTATCTGTTTCTCGGTTCTTCTCCGCCTTCAAGATGGCGTCTGTCTTCCCTGGAATAAGTAGTAGCTTTACTGCTAACGGCTAGATGCCGCCTACGGACTGAACATGTAACTGCCTCAGACTTTCACTAATATAGAGGTGCGTTTCCTCATGGAAAATTCCGGCCCGTAACCTGCCGCCCACCAAATTCTTGTACCTCCCCGTACCAAGGACACGTTCCCAGCCGGCCGGCCTGATGTAGTGTCTTCGGCATGAAGAAAAATACAATCCTTCGATAAGGGCCGGCCTGAACCGGTTCTCTCCAAGCGAATAACACCTCATAACTAAAACATTACATTTGACCTAGAAGCATCCCAAGCTGCCGGAGCAGAAAGAAAGATGGAGTCTCTCCCGTTTGAGGCCTACCAGGCCTGAATTCAGCACGGCTCCATGAAATACCCTCACTACAGGACAGGTTATCCCTAATACTAACGAATCTATCCCCTAGGCTATGTGTGCAAGCCCTGATCTATGGGGAAGAGCACATAATCATGTCGAAGTGCCTAGTAAATAGGCTCCATTCACTACTCTAACCCTTAGACTTGAATGATAAGAGACTGAAGTCACATTCAATCATTCCTTCTCACAAGAAGGCCGGGAAAATCGAGCAGAACAATTGGCTACACTCCATGTTTTGAATTGCACCTTTCACTAATTTATTGAAAGACACTGATTTACAGTCTGGTAATGTTAAATACAGAAATCTCTCAGTGTCTACATTGGTGTACATGTATACATGCAATTTTCACAATAATGTTCCCATTTGTAAGAAAGGCCAAAAATGTTTTCTATTTCAAAAATGGTAAGCATATACATTAAAAATTCCTGAGCATCTTGTTGGATATTTTGTGTAAATTGTGTAGAACCAGAACACACATCCAAAAGATTACGAACATCTGAAACAGATTGTATTTTACTTCTATCTGTTGTCAATTTCTCATAAACAGAATGCAACAGAGAACAAAATCTTTTTTGGCGATTCTGCATAATTTGTTCTTGCAAACCTTCAAGATAAAAAACAACATTGACCACTAAATTAGCATAGCAGTTGACACCAGAACTATTTTCAAACTGATAACCAACAATCTCTTCAACAGTGTCCAATTTCTTTTTACCTGCAATCGCAACATTATCTTGTTCTTTTCCCTTCTTGACATCTTCAGTACAGATATTCTCTAACTTTCTTTTTCGACTAACCATACGCTTTTCAAATACAGGATATTTACCTAAATTTGGAGCATACACCCTTCTTAACCGATTATACTCTTTTACACAGTTTGCATCTGCAGTAACCTTTGTCTCATCAAAATCAATCAAAAACAAACCAGATAATGTTCTAACTCGCGACAAAGCAACATATGCCATACCCTCTTTAAATACAGTAGATCCAATGTTCACCAATGCACTGTCTACACTTAATCCTTGAGATTTATGAATAGTCACTGCATATGCCAGAGAAAATGGAAATTGTTTCCTACGGACATATAAATCTTTAACAAGCAAAAAACAAACTGAACAACTACCAATTTCTTTAACTTCATCAATCTGATCAAATTTAATTTTTAAAAATTCAATTCCTTCTTTTTTCTGATAATTCACAAAATCCACCACTTTTCCCATTGCACCATTAACTAAACCTTTCTCTACATCCAAATTACGCCTTAAAATTACCCGACAGTTTACACACACATACAGTGTCTTTTCCAAACCAGCAGTTTTAGATATTTTTTTTTCTAAACAATCTAGTTTTGATCTCAACTTACCCGTCAAAATAATAGTGATTCCTTCATGTAGTATTTTATCGATGGCTTCCATTATAACAATTTCTTCATTTTCCAATTTTAATAATTCTTCGTTAAATATTGAACACTCACGCAGTGTCGGCATTAACCCCTTCAGTGCCCATGACGAGCTGGACTCGTCATGGGCCGCGGTTGCGCTGTGCCCATGACGAGTCCAGCTCGTCATAGACCCCGCCCGCTAATGCAACGGCCGGCACAGGGCGGGGAAAGGGGCGGGCACTGAAGGGGTTAAGCAAATCACTGACTTATTTTTAGCAATTTCCACATACACTTTTGCAGCAACTGCATTTTCATTTGGAAAGACATTGCAAAGTAATCGACTCTTCAAAGCTTCTTTCCCTTTTTTTGAAAGAATTCCAATTCTTATATCTTGAAGAATACTTCCATATTCAGCATCATTTGCCTCACAACTTCACAACAAGCTTCTCCAGATAGCTTGTGGAATTCCAATTTGTTCTCATGCTCTACTGGCAGCATTAGTAAACAATGTAAAGTAATTCCTTTAATGTTATGTGCTGCCAACCCAGTTGGAGCAGTGACAACACAAGACAAATGCGACTCAGTTGTTTTTTGCAGATAACTTGTAATTACTTTAATTAAGAAACTATTTCCTGTTCTAGCTTGAACACTCACATACATTCGGATAGGTTGAAATGATGTACATGAGCACCCTTTCTTTTCATGAAGTAATCCATGGTCAATCTGCTCTTTTACTTGCTGATATATTTGTTTCTGTTCAACATTTAGTTGCTCTTCCAAGTTTCCTAACTGTTCTGCATCTTCTTGTGCGTGATACATTGCTGTTTCCACCTCATTCATTGCAATCGCTGCTTCATTTTCAACAATTGGTTGTCCTAGTGGATCTTGACTCAGTGCAGCAGAACTTTGACTGTCTTGAGACCTGTCTCTAGCAATCTCAGCTGCAATTGTAGCTTCTTGATCAATTTCATCATTCAACATTTTCACATAATTTGCGAAAGCACTGCATTGTATGTTATCTTTACAAGCATTAAATGAATCTTCATAGCTGGGAAAATCTCCAAGTAATTCCAGTTCAGAACGCCATGGTTTGAACATTTGCAAAAGGGCTAAATAGTAAAATTCCCTTTTGTCAGCAGTGTCGCAACTCAGTTTTCTGTGATTAATTAAATGTCCTTTCATTTGTTTCACCAGACATCCTTCAGAACCAATCACTCCATATTTTCCATCGATGATGTTCTCTGTAATATTCCGTTTAAAAGTGTAGTTTTGCAGCACTTTATAGAGACACATGTTCTCAAGATGATGACTTCTCTTTGGATAGTATGTGTCCAACATATTGGCTTTCAAAATATCTGTACTTTCAGGGTCATTTTCAGCTAAATATTCAATTTCTTGAACAGATTTCAGTACCCGATTTCGCATTCCTGCAAGACCTAGACTCACCCAAATGATTCTTCTACTTTTGGAATATAGACTTGCAGATGATTACCGATCTGAACATTCATATGCTCCAATTTCACGATGCAATAACATCTTCAAACTGAAACTGTATAATTTCTTACTTAGACTCTTCTCGTGAGAAATCTCTTCCCACATTTCTTTCAATTCAGTCTTTTCTGATTTAGTAATGTAAGACGTTACATATCGAGCAACAGCAATGGAATTGTCCGCAACATACTGAATATCCATGTTAGCGTTCCACATGGATAAAATAACTGGATTGTAGTCATTTATGTATTTCGATTCTTCGCTTCTTCTTAAGTTGTAGGTGTTTTTCGGAGACTTTCTTGTGATGGTATGTCGTACAGCTGACATAAAACTGTTCACTCTTCCTTTGGCTAATACAGGACGTGGAAATCCGAATCGACATTTGGTATAGAACTTATCCTTTGACTTGTACTTTCGTCGACAGTATTTTCCACACCTGTGGCTTTGAAATCCTAAGACTTGTTTTAAGTTTTTCTCTTCTCTGCTATTTGGAAGAGCACATGTAGCATAATCTTCAATGAAAGACAAAACAGTTTCATCTGAATCTGTTCCAAATTTGGGGGCGTCCTTGACCCATAACAACATATGTATGTGAGGAGCACCTCTTGCTTGATACTCCTTTCTCCAAAAGAAATCCACAACTTCTCCAAGAGGAGGATTCTTTTTATTGCAGATGAAAGACATCATAGCTTCAAATCTATGATTGAAATATCTGTATACATTGACAGGATCCAAGGAGCACAATTCTCCAGGTGTCTTGTATTCAATATTTTTTATATTGGAATTTGCCTCTCGAAGAAATTCAAGTAAATCATCCCAAGCGTACTCAGCACAGCTTAGGGTAAGAAACCACGTAGGAGTTCCCAAGTTCCGTAGCATACATTTCAGTTCTCCATGTCGACGGTACCAACATTCATTAGTCCCACGCTGACATGCCATCAGATTAATAAACTGAGATTCTAAATGATCATCTCTCTGATGCACTTTATCCATAAAATCCTTTGCAGTTACATTTTGCAGATGCATTCCAGTTTTTAAAATGTGATTTACTGCATATGAAAGTCCAGACAAGTCACTTTCAAACAAAAGATGAAACATATAAGGGATACATTGTCGAAATCTTGGATCTTCTGCATATAATCTTGTTGTCCGATATTTAGATGCAGGAATCTGCACAGGACGTTCATCATATCGTCCACCTTTTCCTGTTGGAAACAACTGCGGGAAACAACGAGCTTCCAAGCTCTCTTCCCATACACTCATGGGACTTCCTGTTGCTTTTTTCATTTGAAACAACTCAATTGTATTCCCCATCACCTCTTTGGAATGAAGTGGATGTACACTGTAATGTTCATAGATCTCTTCACATCTGGACATGTCCACTTTTTCTATTTGTCCACTTAATGTTTCACTATCTTCTGCTAAATCTATTTCTTCTTCTCCAACAAACACATTTCTATAGTACTCATTATTTTTATCAGAAACAATGATGCCTTTTGCACTTTTCTAACATCCACTAACTCTTGCCTGATTTTCTTATTCTTAGTAGGAACACCATTAACTAGAATGACTAGTGGCTCATTTTCTGCATGATCTACACCAATAGTTTCAACATGTTTCCTTAAATCTAATGGTAAATACACAACTCTTCCTTTCAATCCTCTTTGCAACTCTGATGGAGGTAATTTACTTGTTTTGGGCTCCATACGAACAATAGCCTGAAACGGGTGAACACATTGTATCAGAATAGACTCATACGTATTTAAATCAATCAGCTCTGGAGGAATAGCAACCAACTCTAGATTATTATGAACAGCTCTAGCAGGCATTTTATTCTCATCTAATTTATTATAACAATATTTGCAAATACGCTGCTCACATCCCAAATCAAAACAATCCTCTACCAACAAATAAGTTGCAAATTCCATCCACTTATCATTATCTTCTATTTCACTTTTTAAATACAGATTGACACCCCTAGTCTGATTTTTATAGTGATTTCGCCGACAACAAATACAAGAAACATTTGGTCTTTCACCTGAATATTACCTTAAACTTTGTGATTTCATCCTCACATTTTTCTGTAATTACAGGTTCTACATTGTCTTCAACATTTTGTTCTACTAATGTGTCAGTTTCTTCACTCTCTTGCTGAGGCCCAAAGTAACAAAACTCAATATCCTCACAAACCTGCTTCACATCTGGAACTGACCCACGTAAAAGAGCACTGTTCAACTCACTTAACTTTAGTGCTGGACTTTTTGCATAATACAACCTTCTCGCTAACTTCCGCATTTGAGTATGATGAACTGCCAGCATTCTGAAATGGTGAAAAACACTTTCACAAACTTTCCTAGAAAGACAAGCCAGAGAATGACCTTGCAAACCAGTATGTTTTCTCACTCTGCGAGGGTCTAGTCCTTGCAACAGCTTAATCTTTTGTTTTACACTTTTTTTAGTATAGACTCGTACAAAAGTACATAATTTTTCAATAGATTCCTGTCGTACACTACAAACACTACTGCAATCCCAAGTGTACACAGGGTTTTTAGCACGGCTCCCTAAAACTTCATCAGCTATCACTTCTCCTGCATTTCTTTCAATCATTTTCTCTTTCCCCATTGGACAACCATCACTAACCTCATAACCTCTACCACTGGTGTCAACTGCATACAATAATTTTTCACTTAGTGAATAACTCTCTTCATTAAAAAAAGGCTCTGAACTAGAACTGTGTTTCCATTCTCCCAAAAAAAATCACCATTTTTTTTTTATTAATAACTCTTTTCCTCCTACTTTTGGCCTTCATTACAAATATTGGTTTATCTAGTGATCGAATTCTGTTTCACAGTAAATTAAACAGTTTCCTTTTTACTTTAAAAGCCTTTTCCACAATGCTTTCAATATGCTTCTTCTTTTTATAAAATAAAGCTCTTTTAATATTTCTTCACATCTTTCAGCAAATTATGCACTACTCTCTTGTAAAATATTTTTTTGCGTAATTCCTTATACTGATTTTGTCTTCTTTTACCATACTTTATCTCCTTTGACTGAACATTTGCTTTTCTACTTTTCCTCTTATTTTGATTTTTTTTCTTACTTAAATTTTTTTTCTGAAGTTGCAGCATTCTCTACATTCTGTTTGCTCCTACAAACATTTTTAATAAATTGCTTCGTGATCTTACCAGAATTTTTTTTCCTTTTAGCCACATTATCTTGTTCATTCAATACTTGTGGTTGATGTTTCTTCAAATAATCCTTCTGTCTCTGTTCTTTTTCTTTTTTTTTCTGGCATAATTTCTCAATTTTAACGTTGAAAAACAGTATCTGCAAAAAAGAATCAAAAATAAATGTATATTAATAACTTTCAAATATACAGTATTCCATTACTGTACAAACACATTTTATATAAAAACAGACTAAGAAACTATACCCTGAACCACAAGTGTGACGATGATTAAAACACTACATACATAGTGCATACTACTTTGAAGCAGTTCATGCCCTAAAGCCTACCTCACTAAAAGACTACATGCTAAGTGACTGAATGATTACACTACTAAAAGGAGACACACTGGGTGAGTGCCAGGGTGTTTTCTAGAAGTATATGAATACTAACTGGGGAATTGAAGGTGCAAAAGACAACTGTGTAGCTGATTAGAGAACTGAATGCATACTGCATACGCATTTAAAGCAGTTCATGTTCTAAGGCCCGGCTCACTGCATGAGTACTTCGGTACTGACTGAATGATTAGACTACAGCAAGGAGACTGCCTGGATGAATTTATAAGTGGTTGGGTTTTCGCACAGGGAATGGATTAGTACTTGGTACTGAATGGGTCACTAGAAGAGTGCAAAGGGAGTGACAGGATGTTTGCTGCACTATATGGATACTGACTAGGGAATTGAAAGTGTAAAAGACAAGTCTGTAGGTGGTTAGAAAACTACATGCATAGTGCATAGGGGTTTGAAGCACTCCATGTGCTAAGGCCTGGCTCAGTGCATGAATACTTAGACAGTGACTGAATCATTACAGTACTGTAAACAGAGTGTCTTAGTGAATTTATAAATGTTTGCGTTTTGGCACAGTGAATGGATTACTACATGGTGCTGAATGGGTCACTGGAAGACTGCAAAGGGACTGACAGGGTGTTTCCTAGAAGTGTATGGATACTGACTAGGGAATTGAAGGTGTGAAAACAACTGTATAGGTGGTTAGAGAACTACATGCATACTGCATAGACATTTGAAGCAGTCTATTTGGTAATGGTTGGTTCACAACATAAGTACTTAGAAACTGACTAAATCATCAGACTACTTCTAGGACAGTGCCTGGGTAAACATTTTACATTTTCAGCTCTGGTGCAGTGAAGACAATACTACATGGTACTGCACTTTAGTGTCAAATCATGACTCATTTTATCGACACATAAGCAAAGACTGGCTTACAGTTATCTGTCAGCAAATACACGATCTAACCAAACGCTGCTCTCACAGTGGTTCCCAAATGCACACAGACTCACAGTGTGATTCTAGACAAGCACCACTATCCCTAGGAGTTTACCAAAACTCATTCACTACACTGGAAGAGGTAAGGGAACTGCACACAATCTACATATTTCACAACTACACTTTACTGTCAATACCTAACTCATTTAATGGAAGCATAAGCCATAACTGTCTTCTAATGCTACTAAAACTTGACAACATGACATGTTTTAAAACAGTTATCTGTCAGCAAATACACAATGTTACCAAACGCTTCTCTCACAGTGGTTCCCAAATGCACACAGACTCACAGTGTGATTCTAGACAAGCACCACTATCCCTAGGAGTTTACCAAAACTCATTCACTACAGTGGAAGAGATAATAGAACTGCACACAATGTGCATATTTCAAAAGTGCACTTTAGTGTCAATGCCTGACTCATTTAACCACCGCATAAGCAAAGACTGGCTTCTAATGCTACTAAAACTTGACAACATGACAGGTTTTAAAAGAATTATCTGTCAGCAAATACACGATGTTACCAAATGCTTCTCTCACAGTGGTTCCCAAATGCACACAGACTCACAGTGTGATTCTAGACAAACAACACTATCCCTTGCACTATACCAAAACACATTTCTTCATCTACAAGGAGTACTACATTTTACTGCAGAAACATAACTCATTTCACAAATTCATAAACAATGACTGGTTTCTAATTCTACCAAAATATAAAAACTGCATAGTTATCTGTCTACAAACACATGAAAAAAACAAATCCTTATCACAAGATGGTTTCTACATGCACACACACTGTCAATAACATTGTAGAGAAAAAAAAGTACTCCCTAGACTTTAGCAGAAGAAATACATTAGTCTGATTAAAATAAAAATAGTCTACATACATCCCCACACAATTAAATAACTCACCTTTCAAGTTGTTTTGTAGATTAAGAAGTATATCAGTCACACACACCAGATTTTCTTATACAGAATCTCTGCACTGTGCACCTGTCAGTAGAACCAATGAATGGCAAAGTTTCCCTCTCATTTTCCACACATATACATCTAAACATCAAATCACATTCCTTCCCACATAAATTCAAAAGCAAACACACATTTCTATTGTTTAAACATTTCAACCCTTTCCAAATGACATAAACTTCAACCCTTCCCCCAATCTGCCTTCTGCCCGTTACCATAGAAACAGGTCATGGAACACTGTACTGAGCACACAGGTCACAAGTTCAGCACACACAATGTTGCTAATCAAAACAGCAAGTGTGCTTGACTTCTCAACATATCAGCTTATCATATATAATGTTCCTTACAATCAGTTTTTGTTAACCAATAAGAATCATGCGTTTAAAAAACAGAAATATGCACCCTACCTTTCAGTGTAGAAGGTTGTCAAACAACCAATGATTTCTTGTCTTTTTTCAAAATTGCATCTTAGCCACCATTTTAGAAACATCTTACTTTCCAAACTGCCATTTCATTTTGAGAGACCATCTGAGTGCATACAGACCTCCTTACAAGATGCTTACAGTGTGGATTGTGGGACACAGCTACATTTTCTGGAGCCAAAGGTATGCAGAAAACAAAGGCATTCACAAAGACCTAGGTTTGCCAAATGTAGACATTAAATGGATTGGACAGAGAGGGTTAAAGTGGCACCAATTGATGCCATTGGTGAAATCCTTTATGCAAATCCAACACCCTGACCTCGTAATAGTGCACTGTGGTGGCAATGACCTAGGCACTTTGACTGGGGTAGGTCTGGAAGTGCTTATGAAGGACACCTTTGCACAACTGATTTCACTTTTCCCTAAAACTGCCTTTGTGTACTCTAACATATGCCAAAGGCAGAAATGGAACTGGTCCGATCATTTTTGTCCACAGATTGAGAAAGCTAGGAAACATGTGAATAAATCTGTTTCTGCTTTTCTCCGAGACTACAGAATGGGGTCCATTTACAATAACAATCTGTGCTTTCATATGCAAGAGCTGTATAGGAGAGATGGAGTACACTTTACTGATGAAGGAAACAGAGTCTTCCTCAACAACTTTAGACTCTGTATAGGTACTTACTTATAAGTACCAAAAACTCTCAATGAACACAAAGGCTCTTTTTAGAGCCACTCAAGAACAAAACACTTAAGCTTAATCTTTATCTCCCTACAATTTCATTTTTTTTCCCTTGGATCCGCGAACCCACCGCGAGAGGATCCGTGCATCCAACGCGATAGGATGCGCGCACCGTGCGCGCATTTCGCCATTTTTTTTTTTAAAAAGGGGGGCCCCAGGGAGTCCTTCTGGGAACCCCTAAACACCTCTAAAGGGTCAGAGTATTTCCACTCTGCCCCCTTTATATGTTTTACACACTTATTCCCCTTACTTAATCAGCCTCGCTTCTACCGAGGCAGAAAATGGCCGCCAACAGTTCCTGGTTTCGAATGTAGAGAGACACTCGACAGCCAATTAGCATTCAGCGCGCGATCGGGAGGGTGCGCGCTCGGTTCGGGGAGGGTGCGCTTACGGTGCGGGTACGGTCCGCGGATCCTCCGCGGCCATAGATATCACTAACTTTTTTACCCTAATTTTCTCAGGAACTACTGAACAGATTCACACCATATATGCAAAAGGCACGAGTCCGAACTGAGGACTACCTCTTTGCCAAATTTGGTGTCATTCCGTTCAGCGGTTCGCGCTGTAGCTGCGACAACAGATCCTATGGGAAATTGCATGGGGAAAACACGTTTTGGGACCCCCCTTTTTTCGCGGCCCCCGCTTGATGAATCACCGCGAAACTTTCAGGGTAGGAGCGGAGCGGAGCTGGCCAAAAGTTTGGAAAATTTTGCCAAGATTCGTCAATCGGCGCCAAAGATATTCCCAATAGAAGGTTGCGGATTTCCTATGGAAAATAGGACCTAACTATAGCTATCTACTGGCGACCGCCAGTAGATAATATATACATACATATACATATATATGTTATTATCAATGATGTCATTTCAGAGGTCATTGAGGATATTATCAAAGCAGTTATTGAATATGTTATGAGTATATTGAATATGTTATGAGTAACGTAATATGTGAGGGCACAAGTAGTGTTTGGTGAAGGTATGAGTTATAGTTACTCTATGGCTCGAGTTTTAGCTACTTGAAATAATTATAACTGCTGAATTTCAGTGGTTTTTTCAGTTTAAAATGTTTACTTTTAACTGACATTTTCACCTAAATTTAACGTCCTCTTAACCTTTGCTTTTTCAGTGAATTTCTAAGATCTTTTTACTGTAAGGTAAGTGTTTTTACCATACCTAACTATAACGTCATATCAACCTTTGATTGTTTTTGATTTTTTCTTAACAGAACAAAATAAAGTCTTCATTTTAACCCCTTGAGTGCCCATGACGAGATGGTCTCGTCATGGGCCGCGGTTGCGCTGTGCCCATGACGAGACTATCACGTCATGAGCCCCGCCCGCTAATGAAACGCCCGGCACAGGGCGTGGAAAGGGTGGGGCACTCAAGAGGTTAAGTAAGGAAGACATACTTACATAGCGAGCCCAGCCAGCTGGAATTGTGCCCACTGTGATCT
Source organism: Triturus cristatus (assembly GCF_964204655.1). Lineage (NCBI taxonomy): Eukaryota > Metazoa > Chordata > Amphibia > Caudata > Salamandridae > Triturus > Triturus cristatus. Next base: position 573,755,631 of record NC_140595.1, on the reverse strand, counting down.
GCGGCCTCCCTGGCTGGGGCCCGGACAGGGGCCGTGATGTCACCCTCGCTCCCTTGCGCCCCGAGGAGCCCTCGGCTCGAGATCTGAGCGGACTACCGTCACCGCTGGCTACAACCCTGTGAGTACCAAGGGGGTGCCTGGTGAGGCATTGCTCACGGCGTTGGAACAAGGACAGCCTAATATTGGTCATTGTATTGGGCCCATGTGCTTATTAACCCCTTCTGTGCCCATGACGTGCTGGACACGTCATGGAGCACAGTCGCGCTGTGCCCATGACGTGTCCAGCACGTCATGGGGCATTCCCTGGGGATTCCCTTTTACTGAAAATAGCCTCGGGAGCTGGGGAAGAGCTTCCCCAGCTCCCGAGCCCCCCCCCCCCCTGCTTACAGTGCAATGACGATCGGCGCGCACGTCGTGCCAACGTCATTACACTGAAAGTGAAACTGAAATGAGCCAAGAGGCTCATTTCAGTTTCACTTTCTACGTGCTCAGGGGGCTATCTCAGCCCCCTGAGCACGTAGAAAGACGGGAGAGGTATCATTGGAAAGGGGAGAGCCTCCCCTTTCCAATGGTACCCCTCCCCAGTGGATCCCTGCTTGGGGATCGCCACAGGAGGGCGCTCCCCAAGCAGGGATCCTCTCACTAGACACCAGGGAGGGGGGAGCGGCCCCTTGGGCAAGGGCCTTTGCTCCCCCCCCAAATAATTTTGGCATCATTTAGTGTTTTTGCCCCTCCTGGGGGGCAGATGGGGGCAGTAGCCCCCAATCTGCCTCCCCGGGGGGGCGAAAAGCCCACTAGACACCAGGGAATTTTTGTAAAAATAAAAATAGGGGTGGGGGCTGCCCAAAACGGGCAAGCCCATGCCCCCACCCCACCCCCAATTATCACAGTCTTTCTGCCCCCCCCCGGGGTGGCAGATGGGGCATTGGCCCCTAATCTGCCCCTACGGGGGGGGCAGAAAGCCTACTATACACCAGGGATTTCTCGTCCGTTTTTTTTTAGGGTGGGTGCTGCCAGAAACTGGCCCGCCAATGCCTCACCCACCCACCACCATTACAGCCTTTCTGCCCCTGGAGGCAGATGGGGCATTGGCCCCCAATCTGCCCCCCCCGGGGGGACAAAAAGACCACTAGACACCAGGGAATTAAAAATAAAATTGAAATAGGGGTGGGAGCTGCCCAAAACGGGCAGGCCCATGCCCCCACCCCACCCCCAATTATCACAGTCTTTCTGCGCCCCCGGGGGGCAGATGGGGCATTGGCCCCTAATCTGCCCCTTCAGGGGGGCAGAAAGCCCACTATACACCAGGGATTTGTTTTCAGTTTTTTTTTAGGGTGGGGGCTGCCCGAAACAGGCACGCCAATGCAAACACCCACCCGCCACCATTACAGCCTTTCTGCCCCCCCCCCTGTGGGAGGCCCAAGTACCCGCGACAGGCAAGGGTCCAAAACGTAGTGCGCCTCAACAGGCAAGGGTCCTAAACGTAGTGCGCCTCACTACGTTTTGGGCCCTTGCCCGTGGCAGGTCCTTAGGTCTCCCACACGAGTGAGGCACCGTTTTTATCGGGAGACCCGGGGGAATGCTGGGTGGTAGGAAATTTGTGTCAGCCCAGTGATGCCACAACTTTCCCACACAAAAATGTGTGAAAAAGGTGATTTTTTAAGCTAAATTTGAGGTTTGCAGGGCATTCTGGGTAAGGAAACGGGAGATCCACGCAAGCCATACCTCCCTGGAATCCCCTGGGTGTCTAGTTTTCAGAAATGTGTGGGTTTGGTAGGTTCCCCTAGGTGGCCGCCGAGCACCGGGCCAAAAACCCAAGTGACCCCCCTTGCAAAACCATGTCATTTTGAGATAGGCAATTTTCATGTCGCCTCACTACGTTGTGGGCCCTTGCCTGTCGCGGGTACTTGGGCCTCCCACACGAGTGAGGCACCGTTTTTATCGGGAGACCCGGGGGAACGCTGGGTGGTAGGAAATTTGTTTCAGCCCGGTGATGCCACAACTTTCCCACACAAAAATGTGTGAAAAAGGTGATTTTTTCAGCTAAATTTGAGGTTTGCAGGGCATTCTGGGTAAGGAAACGTTGGGGGATCCACGCAAGCCATACCTCCCTGGAAACCCCCGGGTGTCTAGTTTTCAGAAATGTGTGGGTTTGGTAGGTTTCCCTAGGTGCCGGCAGAGCTAGGGTTCAAAAACTACAGCTAGGCACTTTGCCAAAAAGGGTCATTTTTCGCTACAAAATTGAGGTGTGTCCACGTTACGTTTTGCGCCGTTTCCTGTCGCGGGCACTAGGCTGACCCACACAAGTGAGGTGCAATTTTTCTCAGAAGACTTTGGGGAACGCGGGGTGGGTGGAAATTTGTGGATCCACGCAGATTCCAGAACTTTCCACCACAGAAATATGGGGAAAATGTGTTTTTTTTTTACAATTATTTAGGTTTGCAAGGGATTCTGGGTAACAGACTCTGGTGGGAGGCAGTCAAGTCACCCCATTCTGGATTTCCCTGGGTGTCTAGTTTTCAAAAATGTATAGGTTTGCTAGGTTTCACTAGGTGCCGGCAGAGCTATGGTTCAAAAACTACAGCTAGGCACTTTGCCAAAAAAGGGTCATTTTTCGCTCCGAAATTGAGGTGTGTCCACCTTACGTTTTGCGCCGTTTCCTGTCGCGGGCACTAGGCTTATCCACACAAGTGAGGTACTATTTTTCTCGGAAGACTTTGGGGAACGCGGGGTGGGTGGAAATTTGTGGATCCACGCAGATTCCAGAACTTTCCACAAGAGAAATGTGGGGAAAAAGTGTTTTTTTTTGGCAATTGTTTAGGTTTGCAAGGGTTTCTGGGTAACAGAACCTGGTGGGAGGCAGTCAAGTCACTCATCCTGGATTCCTCTGGGTGTCTAGTTTTCAAAAATGTATAGGTTTGATAGGTTTCGCTAGGTGCCGGCAGAGCTATGGTTAAAAAACTACAGCTAGGCACTTTGCCAAAAAAGGGTCATTGTTCACAGCGAAATTGAGGTGTGTCCACGTTGTGTTTTGCGCCGTTTCCTGTCGCGGGCACTAGGCCGACCCACACAAGTGAGGTACCATTTTTCTCGGAAGACATTGGGGAACGCGGAGTGGGTGGAAATTTGTGGATCCACGCAGATTCCAGAACTTTCCACCAGAGAAATGTGGGGAAAATGTGTTTTTTTTGGCAATTTTTTAGGTTTGCAAGGGATTCTGGGTAACAGAACCTGGTGGGAGGCAGTCAAGTCACCTCATCTTGGATTCCCCTGGGTGTCTAGTTTTCAAAAATGTATAGGTTTGCTAGGTTTCCCTAGGTGCTGGCAGAGCTATGGTTCAAAAACTACAGCTAGGCACTTTGCCAAAAAAGGGTCATTTTTCGCTACAAAATTGAGGTGTGTCCACGTTACGTTTTGCGCCGTTTCCTGTCGCGGGCACTAGGCCGACCCACACAAGTGAGGTATCATTTTTCTCGGAAGACATTGGGGAACGCGGAGTGGGTGGAAATTTGTGGATCCACGCAGATTCCAGAACTTTCGACCAGAGAAATGTGGGAAAAATGTGTTTTTTTTGGCAATGTTTTAGGTTTGCAAGGGATTCTGGGTAACAGAACCTGGTGGGAGGCAGTCAAGTCACCCCATCCTGGATTCCCCTGGGTGTCTAGTTTTCAAAAATGTATAGGTTTGCTAGGTTTCCCTAGGTGCCGGCAGAGCTAGGGTTAAAAAACAACAGCTAGGCACTTTGCTAAAAAAGGGTAATTTTGCATTGTGAAAATGTGGTGTGTTCACGTTGGGGTTTGAGCCATTTCCTGTCATGGGCACTATGCCTACCCCTACAAGTGAGGTACCATTTTTATCGGGAGACTTAGGGTAATTCAGATTTGTAAAGGAACAGTTATTACCTATTGACTTTCTATGCATTTCTGCCTTCCAAATGAAAGACATTGTGTAAAAAAGAAGTCATTCTAAAAAATGACTGATAATTCTCATGCCAGTACGAGTATTCCCAATTTCGGAAATGTGCAAATATCTACTGTTTCTAAACTCTATATTTTGTTCCCATTTCAGAAATACATAGGTGTCTTTCATACCGATTTTTCCATGTACACATTTTTAAGAATAATTACTATATACCCGGTACATAATAAAAAACCACTGCAAGTTGCTGCTCAGTTTTTGGCTCTGGGTTCGTCGGGTTCTTGGTGAACCTACAAGTCCTATATATCCCCACAACCAGTAATGTCCAGCGGATGTAACGGTATACTGCTTTCAAAGAGCTGTCAAAATTAGAAGAAGTTACAGGTGAAAACGTTGACACAAAAGGCGCTTTTTTTCAACAAATTTTCAATTTATCCTATATTTAACTGTTAGTTTCTATAAAGAAACCTTGATGGATCTACACAAATGACCCCTTGCTGAATTCAGAATTGTGTCTACTTCCCTGAAATGTATAGCTTTCCAGGATCCATTATTGCTTTTGTACCCATTTCTACAATTAACTGGAAGGAGGATGAAAGCACAAAAAATAGCAAAAATAGGCTATGTCCCAGAAAAATGCCAAAACTGTGTAAAAAATGTTGGGTTTCTGACAAAAGTCTGGTATCCCCTAAAAGCTGAGAAAATTGTGATTTCAGCCCCACAAACCCTTTTTTGATAACATTTGCAGGGAAAAACCCAGAGTCTTTCATTTGCAGCCCGTTTTTCCCATTTTCCCCAAAAAAACTAAATTTCGCTGTATTTTGGCTCATTTCTGTGACCCCTCCAGGAGAATCCACAAACCCTGAGTACCTTCAGAATCCCCATGATGTTGGAAGAAAAGGACGCAAATTTGGCGTGGATACCTTATGTGGTCAAAAAGTTACAGGGGCCTCAGCGCGCACTACCCCAAATAGCCAAAAAAGGGTGTGGCACAGGAAGGGGGAAAAGGCCTGGCAGCGAAGGGGTTAAACAGCGCTCATCTCCATGAATGGGGTAACGCCCAGTATTGTATTGCAGGCCCAGCGTTCTACCTCGCCTCTTGAGGCTGCCTGCGCTTTACTGATTGTGGTTGGTTGATCTCAAAAGTCGCTGTTAGAGGCTGCTGCCCGTTGTTGTTCTTGCCTGCTGTGCGTGCGCCAGAGTGTAGGCGCAGTGGAACTGGGAGCCCTACAGCGGGCTCAGGACACTTACACGACGGCGTAGCATGACCTGGGGACTATCCTGCACTGCGGCCTCTCCTCATCGTCTCTCCCATTGTACATTGACTAACTGAACTCTTTCTGGTCTGTTGTCCACTGCCATACTACATGCACGGACTGGGTATCTGCATATGTGCTGTTGGAGTCGAGGCTTCTTCGTGGCTGCTGTTTCCCTCGTGGCACTGTATCAGTTCCTCTTATGGGCGCCTCATGTGCACAGTCACTGCACCTCCTTGCATATTATTCATGAGAGTCTAATGGCGCTCTTGCACAACTTCTAGCGCCACTGGAGCAACTTGACGCCTGCATGTTCATAGAGGTTCATCACGTGGGTAGGTTTGTATATTCTTCACCAGTGGGCCTTCCCTCCCTCGCAGTGTACTCCAGCCTCGCCTGAGTTACATTGCCACATAAGTGTATTGAAATTCTTTGGTGCGCTTTTAAATCTGATACACAGTTTTAGTTGTCTGCCTATTGCTCGCTTACAAGCACACCTCTCAGTTAAGCCCCAATACTGACAAGCAGGATGGGAAATCCTGGCTCGGACAAGACACAGTCCCAGCCGACTGATACAATAACTTCTGCCGCTGGTGGATGTGAAGTCTCACAACATGCTGCCTTAAACCCGAATGCTCCACCAGACCACTCATGCTGGTTTGACGAACTGATGGCAGCAATATTGGACATTAAAACTACAATGGGCCCAAAAATTCATACGTTGTGTGTAGAAATGGGCTTCTTAAGAGAAAATCATAAAACACTCAAAGTCAGGGTGGAGGAGTTCGAATCCACATTGGCATCCTTGCGCCCTACAGTGTCCACGCCCATCTCTACAGCTGGTAGTGGAGTACCTGACGAGCCGGGTGGAAGACCAAAAAGGTCGACCCCCCAGAAATAATACTTGTATTGTTGGACTGCCGGAGCGGATGGAGGGGCCTAGTATGGACCTGTATCTAGAGTCCTGGCATTCAACGGAAATTCTACAGGGCAAGGTCTTGAAAATCAAAATCCATAGAGAGGACACACAGGGTTCCAGGTAGTCCTCCACGCCCAGGTAACTCGTCCAGACCACTGATGGCAAGATTGTTCAACTATCGTGACAGGTACCATATCCTCCAGGTGACCAGAACTTGCGGCCCCTGGCAAGTAGAGAACGCAACAATAAACATCAATACACATCTACCTGGATTACACCCTGTCTGTGCAATACTGCAGGTCCTCCTATGTGGAAGTCAAACAATGCCTCAGAGACCATCAGATTCAATATGCATTACAATACGCAGCAAAATTGTGTATCCGTCATAAGGACCGCAACATACATTGTCCTACCCCTGAGGAAGCATGCTCGTGTATAGATCAAAATGGATTTGCACATTCCCTGCCCACCACCCTGCCGGATACACGACAAACATGGAGACTCGTGGGCGCACGAAGGGGGCATGGCCAAAACAGAAAACAACGACCTACAAAGGCCCAATTGGCCACAGAACGTACGCAGGCCATAAAGACGATGGAACACTTGAACCTCTCCACGACGTCGAACAGATCTGATTCGGACTCGGATGTGATACAGGAGCAGCTATTACCTCTAACAGAGTCTCAACATGCAGAGTTGCAGGGAGGAGGCTCAGAGATTACTCCACAGATGGCAGACGAAGTTAGATGATACCCAGATAATCGTTTTGAACATTCGCGGACTGGGCATGGATGGGTTGTCACCAGCCTGGGGGCAGTTTGAGCTTTATCAGCTTGATTACTTTTATCTCTTGTTGCGTGAATAACTGGGGTTCACATCATAGGTTATTGCAATTTTGTTCCATATATGGCAGCCAGTCTTTGATAGCACGGTGTAATGCTACGTTCCCTAGCAATGTTAAATAACTGTTATAGCATTCAATTTTAAAATAAGTTCAATTGCATTTCAGTGCAGATGGCCAATTGCCCGTTGGCAAGCCGACCTTGGGTGGGGAGTTGGGGGACTTCTTTTACTGTTTAATGTGTTCTCTCTCTTCTGCTATGATGTGTATAAAATGCAGGATGAGTATTGTTCTCCACAACAATGTGGTAGTGTGGAGGGGGGCAGGATTATGGACCTGGAGGTTGGAGCTGGTGAGCTCTATACTGGAGTGTCTTTTTCTCTTCTTTTTCTATTGTTGATTAAATGGCAAATAGTGACTATAATTCATTAACCTGAAATGTGCGGGGTCAGGCAGGATATCTTAACCAACATAAAGTATATCAATAACTGCGTACTCACAAAATCTCAATTGCGTTAATACTGAAAATGCACCTTACTACACAAACACTTGCCTCACTTTACAAGCGCTGGAGAGGCACAGTTATAGGTACAGCGTATTCTGGGTATGCTAGAGGTACCCTTTATGGGTGTCACCAGGCGCACCTTTAAGAGTGTTAAACACACAAATTGACACTCAGGGCTGGTATGTAGCTCTGGAGGGTCTCTTGGACGGCTCCCCATTGACATTAATCTTTTTGTAGGCCCTGAATTCAGGGCAAGCGATGGTTTTGCGGACACTCACACCGTCTCTGCTCTCCAACCCTGCAGCGCTGGTGTTTTGGGGAGGAGATTACAATTGCACCTCTGATCTTGACTGGGATTGTTAGTGCCCACCACTCTTGGGGGTGCAGTTCATTCAGCTGACGCATCACATGAGAGACGGGCTGATCAAATGCAGCTGCGCGACACATGGCAAAGTCAACACCCTGAAAAGCGTATATATTCACATTACTCCTCGCTACATTATCTCCACATGAGGATAGATGTAATATATTGCTCTGTGGATGCCATGTCTAGGGTATTACACACGGAATACCTGGTGCGCACAATCTTGGATCATAGCCCACTACGGTTACATCAGTCAGTCAGTCAGAAAAACTTTATTTCGGCTACAAGCCATAAAAGTCATAAAATAGCATAATAAAGTATTAACAGGAAAAATAAAAAGATTTAGAACATGATTCTGAGTGCAAATACAATTCAGCAATTCATGCATTAAAACAGAATAATAACAATAAATAGTACCAGTATAATTGCCTTAGTGAGGTAGTAGTTGTCTTCTGGTTAGCCACATAGATAAGAGAAATTTAGCTATCACAATAACGTATAGGGGGTAAGAATCATATTTCAGCAACCTGAAGAGATCTCTTTGGTTGGTGACCCCTATATTCTTAGCGAGTTGGATTATCCATTTTCTACGGGAGATTTTATATGCCGGACAGAAGATTATAACGTGGACCTCAGTTTCGTCAGTGGCACCACACCCAGGGCAAGATTGTCTGGGTAAGCCAGCCCATTTATTTATTCTCGAAAAAAGGGGAAGAGACCCATGCCTGAATTGTAGGTATAATTTTTTGGCCAATACCGGGTGAATCAGATCTATTGCAGACTCGAATCTGTAGCTGATTTTGACCTCGAGAAAAGCCGAGGTCAAATTTACAGTGTTAGCAGATCGAATGATCTGAGTCAACTTGTGTTCCTGCAAAATTTTTGCCAATGATCTTTTTGGCAGAGAGGGGCAGGTATCCTCAGGTGAGAGCCAAAGGTCTTCTCTCCCTATATCTCTGAGTGATTTTTTAACGTGGGCTAACCAAGGGATAGCGCCTGCCTTTGGTAGCAATAGGATGGACTTCAGTTCCTCCTGGAAGATGGCAAGTTCAGGAGTGCTCCAGAGTCGTCGCCAATACATTACTGGTCTGGAGACGACCATGTCCGCAATTGGTTGAATACCCCGGTCCATCCTGAGCGGTTGTATAGGGGTGCTCATCAGGAGTGCAAATAATTGTCTAAAAAATTTGTTTTCTGACTTGGTTAGAATCAAGGATGGGTTATGACCCCATAGTTCCGCGCCGTAGGCTGCCACCCCCCTTGCCTGGGTTTTATAAATCTCTACCAATGGGCTGATTAGTTTTAAGTGGCTATTTTTAAGCATCTTTAGAATCCCCCCTGATATCTGAACGAGTTTTAGGTTTACTTTTGAGATCTGGGGGCCCCAAGTCATTTTGTTGTTGAGGGTCAGGCCAAGATAATCAAAAGTGTTCACCCGTTCTAGAGGCAGGCCATCCAGTTTCGGTATGGGACGATTGGTGGTATCTGCGTGAAACACCATGTATTTAGTCTTGTTCACGTTAATGATTAGGTTCCTTTTCCTGCAAAAGGTGGCAAAGCCATCCAGGACTCTGACCATACCCATAGGTGATCTGGACAGAAGCAGAGTATCATCCGCAAACATAAGTACGGGAATTTTCCTGCCTGCCAACTTAGGGGAATCTATATCGCTTAGGGCCAGGATGTCTTCAACCAGTCCATTCAAAAAGAGGGCAAAGAGTGTTGGAGCTAGAACACAGCCCTGTCTAACTCCCTTTTCTACCCGGAATGGTTCTGTGAGTTCTCCATGGAGTCCGAACCTGACACTAGCAAAGGTATCTTTGTGGAGACGTTCTAATAGATCACAGAGGTAGAGAGGTAAGCCCATCCCCTTTAGTATCTCCCAGAGTTGGCTGCGGTTCACCATATCGAAGGCAGACTTTAAGTCAACAAACGTGAGGTAAAGACTGCCCCCTTCTAAAGTTATACTTTTCCAGTGGATCATTTGCAGCCTGAACAATTGGTCCACAGTTGACATTCTAGCTCTAAAATCCACCTGCAGAGGGGTCAGAATGTTGGTTTCCTCCATCCAGGTTTGTAGTCTGCCTAAGAGAATGCGAGCGAAAATCTTCTGGGCAACATCTATTAGGCTAATAGGCCTATCATTGGCCGGATCAAGTGGCGAGCCCTTTTTTTGTATTGGTATGATCTCGGCTCCAGCCCAGGTGGGTGGTAACGGCATTCCTGCTAGAATTGCGTTAAAGAGGCCAAATAGATATGGAACCCAGATGTCGGGCTCACTTTTAAAGAGATCACCTGGGATCCTATCTAAGCCTGGGGCTTTATTGGGTTGGACTTTGCTGAGAGCAACCCTAACCTCACTGAGGGTACACATCGGGGTCGAGGCCTCAGTTGGGGGTAGGCAAGGACTAGTGTGGGGGAGGGAAGTGGGCAATAGTGAGGTCTGAATAGCATAAAGTTCTTTAAAATAAGTACGCCATATTTCTTGCCCAAGATTAGGTTGGAGCGCTTGGGTTGGACGTGACGTTCCAGTTTTAACTAAATTCCAGAATGATCTTTGGTCCCTGTTTTTTAATGCATGGGAGATTTCCTCCCATCTGCTGATTTCCCACTCTTTTTTTGCTTCATTGATGGTTTTCTTAAAAAGGGCCCTTGCTTCCTTTATTTTTGGCTTAATTCCATTTTTAAGCGTTGTCAGGAGCAATAGCTTTGCTTCCCTGCACGATTTATTAAACCAAGTTGGATTCTCCCTTGTGGATGGTAAATTTCTCTTAATAGCCCGGCTAAAGTGGGTCTCAAGGGTGCCACATAGTTCTATATGTGTGGCTCCAATCCGCTCAAAATCTAGATGAGCCTCTCGTGTGGTTGGGGCTCCCATTAATTTCTCCAAAAGAGGATAGATCTCAGAGTACATTGCACCGAGATTCCTATCAGATAGGGCGATCTTCTCCCATCTAACTCTTCGGGAACCATCAGATGTAATCAAGGGAACAGCACTAGGTGGATCAATGGAAGGGGAATGATGGTTTGTAAAACCCTCCAGGGTGACAGTAATGGGATTATGATCGCTTTCACAGCGTTTAATAACTCGGAAGTCCAGGATCCTTGGCCACAGTCCCATACTAAGCATCATATAATCAATGATGGACGTTTGATCATTTCTTTCGAATGTTGGGTTACCCGGATTATCTGCAGGGAACCTTCCATTGCATGCCCTTAATGAGTAAGTGAGTGTCAATTGAGTGAGTTGGAGAACCAGTGGCGTCCAGGCCTTCGTAGGATAAGTATTAGAAGGTGGTATAGCCCACACTTGGTCCTCTTCCTGGGATACAGAGGAGGTCAGCCCATTCAGAGGTTCATAGTGGCAGTTAAAATCCCCACCAATTACAAGAAAGCCAATGTTAATAGTTGAACTCAGAGAAGCATCCAAACTACTCAGAGTGGTGGACTCCTGGCCATACCTCACGGGACGGGAATATATGTTTATGAGGGTCAATACCTGGTTTTCCCAAGCAGACATAACTACACACATAATATCCGATGAATCGGTATTAATTCTCTTGAGTGCGCATTCCAAATGAGTTCGTACCCAAATAGTCATCCCTCCGGAGGGCCTTCCCCCATTTGGCCTTACTGCAGATTCCCAGAAAGTAGCAAACCCTACACGATGGTAGGGCTTCAATGCCCAAGTCTCCTGGAAGAGGCAGATATCGTGACCATCATTATATTCCCCCCAGTCAGGGAGTTCTAACAGCCGTGATAGACCTGCCACATTCCAGGACAAAATTTTCAACCCCGTAGCCTTAAAGGTTGGGGGATAAGCAGAGTAAGACCTAGGGGAGGTGGGTGTTATAACCGGGGGTGTACTTGAGTTGCCATTAATGGTGGTAGGTGTTAGGCCTAGCTCTGTGAGAGGGTCAAGAAGGGGAGTGTTAACAGAAGGGGTGTCAAAACGAGACAATATTGGCTCAGGAGATGGTGTATCCGTTGTCTTCGATCCTATTTGATATATTAGCCCTGTGTTGGGGCGTCCACCCGGATACGGAGTCAGAGTTAAAGCGGGTGGAATGCCCTGGTCAATACCTAGTGGTAAAGGGTTCCTATCGTCTAAGGGTTTTGGACATTCGAAGGGCGCTACAGACCAATTTGTAGGTTTTCCCCGTGTTCTAGGATCGTGGCCAACATCCAGGTATTTCGAAATGTCTGAGCCCGTGAGTGCCTGGGACTGTGATAATGGAACCAAGCTCTCAATTGGCTCTGTCTGGAATATGGCTATGGGCCTGGGGTCAGAGACTTGCTCCAGTCAATCAATGCAATCCAAGGAACTGAACCTATTATGACAAGGTATGTTAAAATAGGCAGGATGTGAATCAGTCTCTTGAATTCCACTGTGGCCTATACACGGTCTCTCTATAGTCGATTGTGCAATGAGTGTGTTCCTCCTATTTTTGGGTGCTCCCAGCGGATAGAAATATGAAAGGAGGGGGGAGTGGATTCCATCAGCCATATTATTCCAACCACCCTCACCGACATGTTTTACCACCCTTGGATCTTTAAAATTCACAATTATACAATCACCCCTGATGTTCTTCACACCCCGGCCTACCCAAGGTACTCTTCGGACCATCAGAATTTCACCGTTCAAGTTTGAAGGCAGAGGTCTGTTTACATTCAGCCAGTGTATTGTCTTGTTCTTCAAAGACAAATAGGGTTCAACTCTGCCTTGTGGAAGTTCGGGTACACCTGTTAAAACCACAACATATGGACTGCATTCTGGTGGTAGATCGAGTCTTGGGAGAATCTTAGGGGTTGGGGGGGAATTAGTTCCAGAGTTGGTCAGAGGAGAGGGAGGGATTTGAGGTGAAGGACCCATTAGGCTACCTGTTTCACAGGGTGCACCAACCTGTCGTAATGTGGCAGAACGAACATGTCTATTGCAGATTAGTTCCCCTCCAGTTTGGGCTGAATTAGAAGCGGAAGAATGGACAGCCACCTGTTCAGTAAGCGAAATACAGGGTAGAATAGTCGAATGGTGGCAGGATGGATTCGGGGCTGGATGTGCTGATGCCACTGTATTAGGCTGTGTTTGGTTTAGTAATAATGATGCTAATTTCCCTTCCAGAGCAGCAAGGCGTTCAACTAAGGGGGACAGCCTTCCATCGATTAGTGCAGCCATTCTATCCCAAAAGGCACTAGAACTCAATCCCTCCAGAACTTCTAAACGTGGAACAATGGATGTGGGCGATGCGACAGGGTGTTGAGTCGGGATATTAATTGAGTCGTTTTCTGTTGGGGGTGTAATATAGTCTTGGTTGGGAACAGGCAGTTTTTTTTGTTTCTTTTTAGTGGGGCATCTCACAGGACCCCCTTCACGTTTTTTCCCTTTTGTAGCTGGGAGGTTCACCCCGGAACATTTGCTTCTAACAGACCGATCCGTCATGGATCTTGTTGTAGCACAAGTGAATATAGGAGCTGGAAAAGAGTGATCAGCCTGGTTGTGCCCAAGAACAGTTGGATTAGGTTGAGTGGGAACAGTTGGGGGGGAAGGATCATCTAGCAAAACCTCAACTGGAGGGCCACCTAGTAGAGAAAGTGCAGAGTTATCAGGGGAGGGGGTGGTCGTAATAGCTCCCAAGGAGGATCGCTTCCCTAACGATGGATCTAGGGATAGTCTACGTTCTGTAGCAGCGATCTCATAGGCAAGGACATTACTAGCCGTTGTTATAAAATTGTCAAGAGTCCCTACGACATTACAACCCTTAGGGGCCAGCCTCAATAGACCAGTAGCCATTACTTGTTACCTTTGACAGAGCACACTTGCCGAGGGGGCTGTCCAGGCCAGGCTCGTACAGTCTCGAACGGCCTCAAACGGCCCGCTCTTTGCCCGGTCTTCGCCCCGGGTAACGCCCCGCACACGTCCCGCTAACGCGTGGGGGGGTGTGTGTTAAATAGCCAAAAGGGGCAGGGCCGAGAAGAGGAGCCAGGTGCGGGCGATAGGTTGAGCACAAAGCAGCCTGGACCTCGCAGTCCCGGGAGTCAGTTCTGGAAATGAAGGCACCCCTTGTAAATAGAGCGTCACCCGCACCCACACTGCATTCAATGCAGCAGCGAGGGCACAGCCGGTGGGGTCGAGTGTTGTCCGCAGCTCCAGGTGTCGTTCACAGCAGCAAAAGCAGTTCGGACCAGGGATTCACCAGTGTCCACAGCCTACGAGCGGCACCCGCGTAGCGGGGGCCGCGAGGTGTTGTATAGTTGATGGGGGCGGGGCCGGGAAGAGGAGCCAGGTGCGGGCGATAGGTTGAGCACAAAGCAGCCTGGACCTCGCAGTCCCAGGAGTCAGTTCTGGAAATGAAGGCACCCCTTGTAAATAGAGCGTCACCCGCACCCACACTGCATTCAATGCAGCAGCGAGGGCACAGCCGGTGGGGTCGAGTGTTGTCCGCAGCTCCAGGTGTCGTTCACAGCAGTAAAAGCAGTTCGGACCAGGGATTCACCAGTGTCCACAGCCTACGAGCGGCACCAAATAGACGAGAAGGGAAGTCTGCTTCTTCAACGCGAACTCCTCAACGAGTGGCGAGGCAGGTATCCATAGGCGGGCATCTTTCATGGGGCACCTACAGGGCTAAGATTCCGACCTGGTGCCTCTCTATTGCAGCGCTCAGAGACACGACCTTTTGCTCCTCTCTTTCGCAAATGATCACTACATACTTTCAGACCAACACAGGTACTGCCTCTAATAGAGGTATAGAATGGAACGCCTTTAAATTGGTTGCTCGTAGTTATGCCATCAAAGCAACATATGGTTCCCTCATGGCACTTACATCGGAACTACAGAAACATGAGTTGGAAATTCAGAGGTGTGAACGCTTGCCACCTACAGATCTCTATGTTGTCCCCCAGTTGGCCGAGGCACGTCTGGCATACAAGGAGACGTTGGATAGTCTCTGTGCGCTACATTATAAGCAATACCTGGCTCGTCAACACTCAGAGGGTGACAATGCGGGCAGAATGCTGGCCTGGCTATTAAACTGACACTTCTCAACTTCCCATTATGGCGAAATATAATGTTGAGGGTGACTTGGTCAATATGCAGGAGATGATTAATGATTCCTTTCATAAGTATTATACAACTCTGTACAGTGCACCCATTCCGGATAACCTTCCCCTAATCCAACGTTTCTTGTCACAAGTCCAGCTTCCGCAGGTCACACAACCCCAATATGACTCGCTTGAGAAACCCATCCTAGTGGACAAAATAACTGATGCTATTAAACAGTTAGCGGAGGGTAAAACCCCAGGAACAGATAGCTGGCCCTCGGAGCTCTACTCTACCTATTCAGAACAACTTGTGTCTCAGCTGGCCATTGTATACAACGAGGCATTTGAGAGGGGTGAGCTTCCATCATCCTTACTTGAAGCGCTATTAGTGGTGTTACCTAAACCAGGGAGGGACCCTCTTCAGATGGCATTGTATCGGCCTCTGTCACTATTAAATGCTGATTATAACATCTTGGGGAAAATATTGGCATATAGGCTCATAGAGGTAGCACCCCTTCTGATACATAAAGACCAAAATGGCTTCATACCGGTGAGAAGTACGGGGTTGAACCTGCGCTGGCTGTTCAAGTTACTAGATTGGGCGCGGTCTAAACCTGGCACTCCCTGGCTTGCAGCCATAGATATTGAGAAGGTGTTTGACACCTGTAGTAATTCACTCAGGAGCGGGTAGAAATAAAGTGAATTTATTGAAGTAGAAGACTACACAGCTCTTGAACTGCCAACCATCTTCACCATCAGTCAGTATGCTCAGTTGAATCATCACATTCTAACAATGACATCATGAGCTGACATCACACACACACTCAACTAGAAACAGGTGAATGACTCAGGTTAACTTAACATTGACTACAGCATATAACATATCTCCTCTCCTCCTAATAAACTAAAACTAAACTCTAAACATATAATACAATTAATAAAATTAACACAAAACTTTAGTCACGAAACCTGTGAGGAGTAACACGAATTCTTGAACTCTTTCTACGTTGTCCTGTAAAGAATTTGGAAGTGTTGTGTGCCTTGGTTGACACACCTGAATCATTAGGAGAAGGGCAAGATCTGGTTTTAACAAGTCTAGACAGATTCCACCAACAACCACCTTCAACCTGGGCAGCATTGTTGTAAATGCGAATAACCTTGACTGGATCACCAAACTTTGGATGCCCCTTCTTGGTGCGCACAGGACTCTTAATACGTACAAAATCCCCCACAGAAAGAGCAACAATTTTTACACTTTTCTTGTTGTCAAACCATGTTTTCTCTTTTCTTTGAGCAAAATCAGAGTTGATTTTGACTTTACTCATAAGTACCTCAACATCACACAGCGATTCCACCCATTTACCCATCCAACCTGGACGGAAACTCGTGTTAGCTTTTCTACCCCTTAACAACTCAAAAGGAGAAACCTTTGTGGACGAATGAGGTGTAGTTCTATAGAACCACAACATACTCTCAAGTGCTTTGTAAACATCATGTCTCCCATTGACTGCCCACTTGACACACTCACCTACAACCCTATTCATTCTCTCAACGAGGCCGTTGGTTTGAGGATGATAAAGTGAGCTTTTGAGATGCTTAATGCCACTAAGCATTAAGAAAGACTCAAATTCTTTACTCAGAAATTGGGTCCCATTGTCAGAAACAAGGAATTGTGGGAACCCTTCCCTCAAAAATATGTCCTTGAGAAACTTAATAAGAGAAGAGGAATTAGCCTCCCTGACTACCTTGATCTCAGGCCACTTGGACGCGTAGTCCATTACCACTAAAATATATTTCATTCCCAGAGGAAGAATCTCATATGGCCCCATGATATCGATACCCACTTTAATCCATGGTCCTGAAGGACATTCGATAGGGTGTAAAGGTGGAGCAGAAACTTTCAAGCTTTTCTCTGATGTCTGACATACCGGACAGTTTTCAACCATAGTAGAGATCTCAACATCCATTCCGGGCCACCAAAAGTCCTGACGAACTCGTCGTTTGGTAAGAGTGATACCCAGGTGTCCCTCATGAGCCTCTCTAATAATGTTGACCCTCAAGGAATGAGGTGGTATGAGCTTGTCACATCTCATCAATAAACCGTCTTCCACTGAAATCTCTGACTCAACCTTCCAATATGGCTGAAGTGATGAGGACAAAGATTTTTCACCTGGCCACCCATCCCTGACCAGCTGGCACACTTCCTGAAGAAGACAATCACCCAACAATGCTGCCCTCCAATCAGATTCAGAACCAACCGCAAGAACTGGAATATCTATTGAGGCCACCAAACAATCTTCATTGTCCTCATCATTAAGATCTTGAAAACTGGTCCCTTCACTATGTCCACTGCACTGAGGAAACCGAGATAAAAAATCTGCCCTGATATTCTTACCTCCAGAAACATGATGGACCTCAAATTGATATTGAAGAAGTTTGCTAACCATCCTCGTGATTCTAGGAGTGCAACACTTACTGGGCCCAGCAGACAATATGGCAACCAAAGGTTTGTGATCCGTTAGCAAATTAAAACGTCTTCCCCAAATGTACGGTCGATATTTTTCAATAGCCCATAAGCAAGCAAGAAGTTCCCTCTCAATTACAGAATACTGCGTTTCTGCACTTCTGAGCACTCTTGATGCAAAAGCAACAGTATTCTCAACATTCCCATTCTGCTGCGTAAGCATGGCACCCAAACCTTTCTGACTGGCATCAACAGTTACACAGCAAGGTAGATCCGGATCAAATGGGGTGAGAGCATCACTTTTTTTTAAAACCTCTTTAACTTTGCTGAAGGCCTGGTCACACTCAACACACCACAAAAATTTACTTGAAGACTTTAGCAAATCACTAATGGGCCTGACTATTGATGCATAGTTTGGAACAAACTTTGAATAATATTCTAGGAGACCTAAAAGAGACTTTACCCCTTTCTTATCTTCCGGTACCGGGGCCTCCAAAATTGCATCAATCAACCCCTGCCTAGGCTTGATACCCTCTTGAGTCAACAAATGTCCAAGATATTCAACTTCACTACAAGCAAATTTACATTTTTCAGTTTTGAGCACAACACCACTCTTCTTGAAAATTTCAAGTACTCGTCTGACGATAGCATCATGTGAATCATTATCCTTAGCATAAATAAGGACATCATCTTGAAAGACAATAACACCTTCCACACCTTTTAACATGTTTTGCATGACCCTCTGAAAAACTGATGCCGCGGAGGCTAATCCGAACGGCATTCTACGGTACCGAAACGTACCAATGGGAGATACAAAAGCAGTTAAGGCACATGAATCCGGATGCAATTCTATTTGATGATAAGCACTAGCCAGGTCCAACTTTGAAAACACACAAGCACCTTTGATACATGTGAAGAGATCGGATATTCTTGGCAAAGGATGGGAATCAACCCAAATCTCTTTGTTGAGTGACCTAAGGTCCACACACACACGCAATTGTCCATCCCTCTTCCGAGCAACAACCAACGGAGACAACCAAAGAGAGGACTCTGTGGGTTCGATAATACCTTTTTTACAAAGTTCATGAAGTTCTTTGTTAAGATCCTCTCGAACACTGAATGGAACACCTCTAAGCTTGTGCTTGACCGGGATAGCCCCATCTTTGACAATGATTTTATGTTTGAACCCTGAAATTTTACCCAGTTGATTACTAAAAACAGAAGGAAATTCATTTTTCCACTTGGTGCACACTCCATCAGAGGTGACTAGCATCACTTGCTCTTTAGTACCAGGTCTTAATATCATGCCAAAGAGGCCTTGGTGAAACCACCCTAAAATGTTCAAGCCCTTAACAGCCACATAAATTTTCCCCCTTATTTTCCTTCCCTCGAAACTTAAAAAATCTTCAATGAAGCCTAAAAGATCAATTTTCCGTCCTTCATACGAAACTGGTGATCTATCTGGAGGAAACAAATCTCTATTTCCCCAAGTTTCATGAAATAGCTTCTGGGTTATCATTGTGATTCTGGCACCAGAATCTACAAGAAGATTGAGTTTCTTATCTCCCACAACTATTTCAACTACCGGGTCAACACAGCTTGAAGGGTCACCAGTTAGGGGTATATGCGTACCATTGACCGAACATTCATCATGAACAACAGAAACAATTTCCTCATCAGACTCATCGGCAGACTCCACAACACAAGCTATTGACTTCTTTTGAAATTTCTTCTTAAGACAAACGGTTGCGAAATGCCCCATTTTTTTACAGTAATTGCAGATTGAATTCAAAGCTGGACATTTTCCTCCCTTAATATGTGATGCATTGCCACATCGCAAACATACATTGTTAGGTATAGTAGGATCTGATTTATTATTTGAGAAACTCTTATTGGCACTTTTACCTGCTTTGCCCTTATCCTTCTTTGCACCCCCAACAAAACTGACTTTTTCAACTGGTTTATCATCAAGCTCTTTTAGTGAAACTTGAGAGGTCTCGATACTTTTAGCAATCTTGATTGTTTCATCAAGTGTTGGATTGTCCATGGAAAGAAGTTTCTGCCTAATATGTTTATCTTTCCCATGGCATACAAATTGATCACGAATGAGTTGTTCTGCAAAGTTTTCAAACACACACACAGAAGCCAATTTCCTAAGAATGGAAATGTACCCATCGACATCTTCATTTTCAGACTGTTTTCTTTTGAAGAATTTATGCCTTAACACAATTAAACTGGGTTGTTTGTCAAAGCGAACCTTGAGTTTGGCTACTGTTTCCTGGTAGTCGTCTAACTCCTCCCCATTACCTGTTAACTCTGGTAAGTGTTTAAATATTGATCTACCCTCGAACCCTAAAGAATGTAATAATAGATACTTTTTCCTTTCAGGACGATATCTTAAAGCACCTATTGCTCCCAAGTAAGTCTCAAAGGCATCAAACCAAACATCCCACTTGACAGGAGGTTCACCTGGAGTTTCCAAGAACGCAGGAGGAGCATTGATTGATTGCATGCTAGCCATGTATGGAAATTGATAAATGAACAGAAATTGCACACCTACAATGCAAGACTGGTGTTAAATTGAGAATATCTAGTTATTTTGATGTTTAAGAATACACCTATACCTAAACTAGTGAAACTAAAACACCAAACATATACTAGAAAGACATATTGGTAGAATGTCAAAATATATACCTGAAAATATACCTGAACGAACTTATTGGTAGTATATTAATCCCCGATACCAGTGTACTACAGACTAAATGTGTATATAAATATACCAAAAAAAAAATAATTTTTTATAAATACATACACATTTTAACACAACTTTACCCTTCTGACAATGCTGTTAAAAAAAAATTACTGTTAATTAGTAGAGAAAACTCCAAAACACGTAAGAAATGTCTTTTACATGGATAAAAATTGTTAAAACGAGCCAGAAAACCAATGGTTGGCAAAGTGAAGTCGTGGTTGGCAAAAGAACATGGATAGGAACCAATCCGTTGTGACAACCGTAGTTAAGGAAACAACAAAGCCTGAATGCTGCACGGACGTGCTCTGTGACGTTCGCTGGATCCTTTCACACGTGCTCACTCGTGGTTAGCAACCGAACAAGTTTTGACAACTGTTGCTAAGGAACAACAAAGCCTCGATGATCGCGCACAGTGACGTTGACTTGGATCTTGTGCACATGCTCGAGCCAGAGCCACTTCGTCGTGCACATGCGCGAGAAAAGCGTTGACGACGAGCTCCAATCAGCAAACTCCACACGCGCATGCGCGCGAAAGTACACGAGCCGTGTTGAAACCAGCCGCAAGAGATTTGAAAAAAAACAACTTGCTCCGTCTGAGAGCAGACAAACAATTTTCACCTTGAAATCGCCAGACCTTCCGTAATGTTTCCCAAATGCAAGCAGGCGATTGACAAAAACTCCGGACACAATCAAATGTGACTGCGAGAGAGAAAAGAAACACCCCCTTCTCTCTACCAATTCAGTCGACTGCCTGTGAGCAGAGAAAGTCACTCATACTTTCCCCAGTCGATAATCATGGGTCCTTTGCCATTAGACGTGTAGAAAATTAGAGCCAGTAGCACAACGAGGCCAGTAGCACAACGAGGCCAGGAGCGTGGAAAGATGAACTTCACAGGGAAGTAGTAAGCGCAGGATTGCAAAAATAATGCAGCAGCACAACAGCAGCAATGAGGAATGCGTAGAAAACGCCGTGTAGGTAAAGCTGGTATTTCTTTTGAAAGTAAAGTCGATCTTTTCTTGATGAGTAGATGTTGATGGTAGCGAATAGATTTGAAAAATGAGGCTTGATAATAGATTCCCGTGGGTTCTGCTGTGTAGTCAATTCGTCGCCAAATTTCTGTAGTAATTCACTCAGGAGCGGGTAGAAATAAAGTGAATTTATTGAAGTAGAAGACTACACAGCTCTTGAACTGCCAACCATCTTCACCATCAGTCAGTATGCTCAGTTGAATCATCACATTCTAACAATGACATCATGAGCTGACATCACACACACACTCAACTAGAAACAGGTGAATGACTCAGGTTAACTTAACATTGACTACAGCATATAACAACACCTTGCGTTGGCAGTATTTGCTAGAAGTGTTGACCAAATTTGGCATTGGTCCTACGTATTTGAGATGGGTGAGCTTGCTATACACAAAGCTGCATTGTCCGGTAAAGACAGGCCGAGTCATTTCTCTACAGTCTGTAATAGAACAGGGCACCAGGCAGGGCTGCCCCTATTACCAATATTGCTTGCATTGGCCATGGAACACCTGGTATGCAGACTGCGCCAACGGGTGCTGGACTGGGGTGTCTATGTAGATAGACAATGGCACATAGTCTAGTTATACACATATGATGAGCTAATCTATCTTCGGAGTGAGCTCACTGTGTTGCAAGAACTGATGGGACTATTAGATACCCAAGTCAGGCTTCGGGTCTTCAGGATAACTGGGATAAGTCTGTAACGTTCTCTATGAAATTGCTTAGAACAGATCAGAGACAGACTATGCCTCATACTCCATTAGAATGGGCATTTGATACCTTTAAATACTTGGGTGTACAAATCTACCTTTCCCGGTCTGACATCATTGATGAGAATATGAGTAAAGCAGTGTCCAGAGCTCGTGCAACTCTACCGTTCTGACGGAGTCTTCTCTTGTCCCCTATGGGTAGGGTGGCCATCTCCAAGACGCTCTTGCTCCCATGGCTTCTGTATTTTTTTACAGCCCTCCCCCATAGTGTGCCCCGGAGTATATTCAAAGATCTGGAATCCCTACTTGTCCCACTGATATGGAGGGGAGGGCTCGAGATCCAGGGTAGGACTTCGTAACTTGTACCTGCCACTCACAGACGGAGGCTTGGTTTCACCAAATTATGAGCACTACTATGCTGCAGCACAGCTTCAGTGGCTAATGAGATTGCTAGCGTGTGCTAATAGTGCTGAGATGTCCTCCTGGGCATTGTCAGTAAGACAACCAGCCGTCATGGAATGGCTATCGGGTACCACAACTATGTTGCAGAGGAAGCAGGGTAACTTGTTAATGTTGGCAGCCAGATGCAGTTGGTTGAGATATGTGTTTCCATATGCATCTATGATACACTTGGATGCCTTTACCATGCATGCCTTTACAATGAATTATGCGTTGTTAAGGCATGTCTGGTAAATACATATCGCTGGCTAAGACTTGATAGGTAAGTTTTAACCCCCTGACACCTACCCGCACCCTGAGTCCTAAAACTACCCACCTCCCTCTGGAAAACCAACCCCTTCCACCCTGAGCCCTAAAAAACTTCCACGACCCAGTCCTAAAAACTACCCTGCCCTCTCCTAAGCCCTAAAAACTACATGACCCCACCAGCAATGAAAACTACCCCAACCAACATCCCTGAAAACTACCCCAACTCCCCAGCCCGCAAAACTACCCACCCCCTCAAACCATACAAACTAATCCCCTCTAAAACACAGCCCCAGCCCAAGCCCCACTTACCTCTATTGCAGGGATTCTGCACATTTACAGAACTATGTGCAGGAAACCAGGACCTCTGTGTGTAGTGGTGTATAAATAAAAAACCCTCAGTGCCCAGAACCCAAATCCGACTAGGTATAGTGTCTCATTCATTCTCCATACTACAGCGAAGCTACCAATGTTTAGACATCCTAGAACATATCACTTCGACCCTCTCAGGAATCACAGGAATAAGAACACTCTTTCGTTCAAACACTCATACTTGTCCACAATGTGAGTAAACAGAGACACGGTATAGTTTAAAATGTTTATTTTAACTAACATGCTCGATGATGCAGTACACGAGCCAATACTAGCAGCAAAATGCATAAGAACAATATAAACAGCATTGTTACAATTCAGTAAAGCACAAAAGGGGAAACCATATTATGATAACAGTGGAAACAGGACTACAGCACCTTCCCACCCTTCCCATGTTATGAGCTAGTTTATTATAATAATAGAAGACCTCTAGGCTTTGTCAGGGGGACCTCATACCTCCAAGTTAGATGCAAGGATTTTACATCTCCGGACTAGCACAGCTCTTCTTAGTTAGAATGTATTTCTCCAAGTGCCCTTTCATGCATGTAATGCCATATTAAAAGCACTCGAGTTTCAGTAGTGCAGCTGTGTTCCATGTTATGTCTGTGGGCGTGGGACTGACCAAAGTGAATCAACAGCATACATTGTTTTTTGACCTTGAACACGCTGTGCAGACGAGGAGCATAGTGTACAGCTAGGTGTGTGAAAGGCAGACAGTTCTCATGTGAAAGCAGAGTATTTACGAGAACTGTGCCATGTAGGAACATTGCTAACTTAGCAATGTCCGCAGTTAACCCCATGTCCTCACTACACCCTCCCCTGGTCAGGCCATTGGACAGAGGTTCATAGAGAACACAGAGTTCATGAAGTTTGAGCAAGAATCAAGAGCATCTATATGGATGTGAACTCAAATTTAGGTAAAGAGAGTTAATTTTGAAATCTTGTAAAAATGTCTGAAAAAAAAATATCTTGTAGAGTGGTAACAGATACAGAACAAAAAAAATAAAAAATGCGGCAGATGATGGGTATTCATCCAAGTCAATCCATCAAAGCGTACGAACAGTAAGTTGCAACAGCTTCCAAGAGGAAGTCATTGTTATCGCCAGAAAAAAGAGACACCATCCAGTCTAATAAAGAGAACGAACATACATGTTCCTCAACAATGAGTGCATCCATTGGAGGAAGTCCTGTGCAGCCGTACAGATATCCTACTGCACCAAAACTCCAAGCGCAGCTGCGCAGGCCATAATCCCAACACCGGGACACTCTTGCTCATGGGACAATAAGAGACTCATTAGCAGATCAAAATCCGGCGCAGGAGATACAGTATTGGAGAGGCAAAGATCCAATGCCCATTCAAATGAACATTCCAAGCAGGTGAAGACTGGTTGCACGCAAGTGTAGTATGTGAAACGAAAGAATAATCCATAAGCCACACTGAGTGTGGCCAAGGGCAGAGTACCGTAGCATTCAAGCAAACGGTTACAAAGAATCTGCAGCCGGTCTGGGCTGTGTAGGGCAACAGGTGGAGAAGCCATTTTGCAGTAGGCAAATCAATAGCAGACCTTCGGCAGCTAAGGTAAGTAACAGTGGCAAACCACCAAAGACGCTGGAAAAAATAGAATGAATAAAGGCTGGTATCACACCAAATATGGTTTGGAAAGAAGACAGAAGGCCAGCGCACACAACTTTAAAAAAATGGGCCTAGCCTGTAGTATGCGAGACATTGAAAATTGTATGAATTAAAGCACTGAAATGCAGTGGGAGGTCAGTATTAAGAAGGGCTTGCACCTCTGTCTGGGTGTTAGCTACATGAAGGACGAATGTCTCACGGGCAGATGTGAGCAAAACTTCTTTTTAGGATAACAATGCTCTGATTCTGCTCAACTTATTGAAGTCTGCCTTCAAGGTTGGAATGGAAGGCCAGATCGAGTTATGGAGCCTCCCGTGTGGGGGTGGAAAAAGAACATTTTTACAGCAAACTACACGTTGTGAGACTGTCACAATGTAAGGGATGCCAGCAAGCATGCTGCAGCATTCCTCATTATTTAAAAGCAGATAACTACAGTTTGCTAGCAGGGTGAAAGTCGATGTAATGGCTGGCACTGAGTTACCCTTTAAAACACATGCAAGATTCGGGGCCATAAGGTTACAGACTCCATGCAACTGAATATTTTAGCAAACTCGGGAATAACCTATGGATTAATCGCATGATTCACCAGTAAGGTAAACCTCTTTTTCATCTCGTAGGCATCTGAATGTGAATGGTACCGACCACACCTCATAAAGGAATGCACTGCCTAAGGGTTCGAAGTGGCCTAATGGATAATGCTTCATGCATGAGCTGAACTTAAACAACGAAAACGGTAGAGTTATTACTCCATGGATGAGCCAGACAGCAGAGTCTGTTTCGGCCATAGAGAATGGTAAAGGTTCTAACCTTTCAATATGTAATAGAGTTTTATGTAGCATCTTTCATGGACATAAACTGCTGTTTTTCTGTCAAGTTAACCCCTTCCCCGCTCATGACGGAACCGTTCCGTCATGAGCCACGGTTGGCGTGTGCTCATGACGGAACGGTTCCGTCATGACAATCCTGTTGGCGGCCGCTCCGCCTGCGCGGCGCTGTTTCCCCGCCTGTGCGGGGCGACAACGCAAATGGGCGGAGTCATGACGGAACCGTTCCGTCATGAGCACAGCTCAACTGTGGCTCATGACGGAGCGGCTCCGTCATGAGCACAGGCCCACCGCGCTGCCCCCCTGCCCCCCCCCCAGCGCTGCAGCGGAATGTCCGCAACAGCGAAGGGGTTAAAAGGCAAAAATAAAGATGACACGTACAAATAATCCCATGGAACTTTCCCCATCTTAAGTGTTTGTAAAGTCCACGCAAACTGCATAACTGAACGCAATTGATTTTGACCATGATACAAAACAGACACATCATCTTGTACAAAATCAACAACAGATGTGACAACATTATCCAATGTGTAAATGCGCGAAGAAAGCGTGTTAATACTATTATCAACAACTGCCAGAACTTTTTCTAAATTAGCCTTGTCTATTGCCCGTAAACATGAAGCAGCTTCAATTTGGAATAGCTTCCAGATTTCATTATAAGCTGCATAAATAAATCTTTTTGATCTAGGATGACTAGGCCCTTTTATAAAATCTGTCAAATCAATGTCACTTGATAATAATGACAAATGTTGTATTATTGGCGATAGTGTTGAGTGTTGTAACCAATTTTGACATACCTTTCCCACTGAATAGGTGTTAACTGAATGGGAGGTAGAAAAACATGGATCAGGCCTATCCTGTGTGTTTAGCAATGTGATAAAGATAAGCAAGGAAACGGGGTGTAATAAGCAAAGGGAAGTGTAAAGAGGAATGATTTGATGGGAGGAGAAAGGGAAGGTTTAGTTGAGTGAAAGCTGATGGGAAGGATGAGATTGGAGGCAAAAGCAGGGGGAAATACAGCAATGCATCACTGTGCGTAATTACGTTTTATAACACTAATGGTAAACTGAAGAGACCGAGCTTTGGACAGAGGTCCTTAAAGGGTGATTGTATCGAGTAACGTTAATAATACATTTAAATGGTTATGAACAGTTGAGTCTGTGACAAGAAGAAAAACTTGTAAAAATGAAACATTTGTGTATACACTGGTGGAATGGAATTTTAATTATTGATTAATTGTCATTTACAGTTTCCCCTGACGAAGGGCCCCTTTAGGCCCGAAATGCATTGGGTTTGAATAAACTGCTATCGATGAATTTGGCTTTTGTCGTGTTCTTGATGAGAGGTACGGATGGCCCAACAGGAGCATTAGAAATTTGGGAAAGTGCCATAATACCTTGCATGCGGATTGGAAAGTTTCTGCGTACAAGAATGGTGAAAAAATGGAGTGAATAAACGATGGAAAAGAATGTGATTCAGCAATGGAGATAACATGAAAATGTACTGCAAATGCAATTTGCTGTGCCAGTGGTTAGGGGCGGAAAGTTGTCCCAAGCATTGGAGTTTTGTCATACACGTGCCTGGTGGGCTGGGCACGATACCATTGAGCACGCCACGTCATGAAGGACTCTCAAAGATTTTGATGAATTGCGGAAAAATAGGTGTCGCAACCGGTATATATATATCATGATTACGCTATCCTGTGTGTAGCCAGGAGACTTGTCATAGAAACGGAGTTGGCAAGCATCTGCACTGGTCTGCCAAACCAACCAACCTAAGGGGTCTAGACCAGAAGTATTAAAGGCATCATTTTTAAAGAATGATTGCAGGTCTTCAATTAAATAATTTGTATGATTGCTCCAGTTCTGATAGGTAGCCAGAGCAGGAATTGTAGGGGCATTAATTTGTTTAGAAGTAGCCAAACCAAAGCAAGTAGTTTGATAGATCGAATCATTTAAAAATATTATCTGAATCGGGATGAGGCACGCGCGATGTAAAGCTTCTGTGCCCTGCACCTGGCAGGGTTTAGAACCCCAAACAGATTTAAGATCTATTGTGGATTTCCACAGCTCATAGCCACCCACCGACAAGTTATCAAAAAAGTATTTGGAATACAATAATTTTGTGTGGGTGAGCATCACCTTGGGATTGGACAAAGTATTTAACCTAAAATAGAATGACTTCTGTTTTGACTTATCAAAATCTGTAAAACAAAAGCGTTTTTGAGCTGCCTGCCAAGGGAGTTGGGCAATGCTCCTACTGTGTGTAATTAAAAACATTTCTAAACGTATTAGCTTTATGCAGGTAGTGATGAGCATAATGCTGGTATCAAAACAAGTCAGCATAATTTGCATTATTTAAATATAAATCTTCAGCATCAAATGCAGCATAATACTTCAAATCAGAAAACAGATTGTTTGGCTTGCATGTCCCAATCATCCGACCGAATGTTGTGTTTCACTACATCATCCACTGAAACACGCAGTACATTGGGTACATTAATTAACTCTGTAGGGCCATGAATTTAGAAATCCACAGCATCCCAAACTATGCCATCTGCAACTGGCCAGGAGGTGATGTTGACAAAAGTCTGGTCTCTTTTCATGGTGTGAGAAGAAGAGTGCGGAGCCAAAGTTACATCAACCAGTTTGACAGCAGAGCGTTCAGGTAGGTAGTGACCATTGATTAGAAGGAAAAAAAAATTCACTAATCCAATTGACATATACAAAAAAATGGCGATGAGCACCAACCAGATGTTTGTCCAAGGCAGTACCAAATAAGTCTGTTTAAACCATGTGACAAAAATAGAGAATTTGGCAGGGGACTATGATGATGTGGAATTCGAGTCAAAAGAAAAACGTGACTGGTCAAGGGTATCCAGTTGCAAACCAGGCAATGACAAGGTAGTGTGATAAGCATATTCAGTTTCTTCATTCTGACCAGGAGCAGGGGATATTAGCAAGGGATTAGAAACAGAGTCCATCTCTATGACAGTGTCACACAGCGTGCTGTCAAAAGCGCCCAACACTGGATTCCTGGATATTGCTGGACAGGAAGCAGCTGGTGTTATCCTATTCAGGATCAGCCAGACGTTGTAGCTCGACATTGTCCACTGAGATGTATCTGTTGTCTTTGCGACCAGGAAGTGGTAGTAAAATGACTGTATGAGTACGCTTCATGCCAAGCACTGGGACAGGTGCACAATAAAAGGGGCCAAACTCTTTTTTGTTCTCCACCTTCTCTCGGACCAGGTCTCTGACTCTGGGTAGCCAGCTGACTACCGGAATCTGCAGTGCTGCATCAGTGGCAGAGAGCAAATGTTCCTTTGCAAGACTGTCTCGGGTCTCTTGTAGTTTCTGTAATATAGCAGAATGATTATCTACGTCAAATGATGCGGCAGCCGCCACCATGTCTAGACCATCAAGGTCTGGCAAAAACATTTTCATGCCAAAAAGCATTTCGCATGGGATCCGCCCACCCAGGGATCTTTTAGGGAGATTATTTAGTGCACGTTGTACGCAATACAAATGGGCAAACCAGTTCCTGCCAGTACCTAAAACCCTAGCTGTCAAGGATTGCTTTAAGTCACGGTTCATTGTAATTGGACACTGGATGAGGGACCAAAAGCTGGAAGCATTCGCACTGGTTTGCAACAAGAGATTCAATTGCAAAGGTTAAATTACTCACATGATGCTCCGACACTGTAACTGTGTATTCTACTATGCTGTCTGAGACTGTATGTCATTATGCCACATATGATTATGATATCTTATCATGTTTTGTTGTTTATTTGAATGGTTGTGTAAAATAAAAAAAAAACAGATTTAATAAAAAAAAAAAGTCACGGTTCATTCGCTCTACAACTGAGTTGCTCTCAGGCCTGTATGGAGATGAAAATTTGACCTGCACTTCCAAAGCCCTCATGGTATCCTTGTACGCCTTAGAGGCGAACGCGGCACCCTGGTCCGAATGGAAAGTGCCACATGCAAAAATTCCCACAAAGACACGCAAATCCCTGATGACAGTTCGTGCGTCAGCACTGCGTTGTGGCCACACCCATAGAAAACATGTGCACAAATCAACTGCAACTAAGATGAATTTATAGGCAGATTCTGAAGGAAATGGACCGCAGTGATCCAGATAAACACATCCAAAAGGTCTATTTGAAATGCACAGCTGCGTTTGTGGTGGCGTGTTACCTACCGTAGAGGGTTTAATCTGTTGACAAATGTCACAAGAAAGCACATCATTACGGGTTTGTTTATATAAGCCATGCCACCAGTAGCGCTGTTGCAAGATAGAAACAGTCACAGACACTCCAGCATGGGCCAAAGCCGTGCCTTTGTGTGCGGCTGTTATCAGTGAAAGTCTGCGGTCTGCATTGGGAATCAACCTGTCACCAATGTCATGAATTCTCACATAAGGAACTTTATCAGGACCTAAATTATAAGAGTATTTAGAAGGGAAACCCTGTGGGTAATTTCCACCCTTATCTGTAGCAGCTATTGCTGCCAGGATGTCATTATCAATCTTACTCATGGATCTTGTAACTGCTGCAACTGAACACGTGGCTACTGCTGATTTAGCTGCTTCATCAGCCAAACTATTGCCGACCATGTGTACTCCTACGTGCTGGTGGCCAAGAGTATGAATCACATGTGTGAGTGGCAGACGTTCTTTAAGATCTGTGACTTGAACCCAAAGCATTTTATGCTTAATTGCGCTACCTTTAGAATCACCATAGTCAATCTGAGACCAAAAGAATAAGTTGTCATTGAAAGACTGAACACAGTAGTAAGAATCACTTACAATGAAAGTAGTCAAATTAGGATCTGCAAACTCCAGAGCAAGTACTAGAGCATGCAGCTCCGCTAATTGGGAGGTACAGTCACTTAGTGCCTGTGTGTGTACAACACTGGATTTGAACTCTCCGTTCACTATGGCACCTGCCACAATAGCGCATGCTGCGGAATAAGAATGCTTTGACACAGTTGAGCCAAACTGTCGGTATAAATGATACAATGGTACTCCTCTAACGGGCGCATTGACAGAGGAGCAGGATGAACAAATTCATACTGTAAAAACTCCTGTGTTTGCAGTGAGGAGTCAAAGATAAATTTGACATTTGGAGCTGTCAACGAAGTAGCCCATTGTATCCAGCGCAGATGTAAAGCCTTGGAATTTGGCACACTTGCTTTTGTCACTGCTTCAAGAGCAGGATATGGTGTCACTACCAAAATACGTTTCCCCTGCGCCAGTGCGCGTTCCTTCAGGATCGCCATCTGCACAGCTGTCAAGACTTTTTCAACAGTGGAAAATCGCAGTTCAGCTGAAGTGTAAAAATTTGATTTGTAAGCAATAGGTACTGTGTCACCTTCATTAAATGTCAAGTAAGTGAAACCCACTGCGCCTGGCACGATTCGTATCACCAGATTTGTGTGATTATCACGTGTCAACAAGTATTTAGATTCAAGAAGATCAGACTGCAAAGATTGCAGGACAGCTGAATGTTCCGGAAGCCAGTAGGCTTTGGAAAAGTTTGGTTGTATCAAAGCATACAATGGCTTGATACGCTGGGCATATTCGGGAATGTAAGTTCAACTGAAATGTAAAAATCCCAGAAAAGACTGTAGTTTTATCAGGGTTGTAGGAGGACGGAAACATGCGTATTTCTCCAGGAAGTGAGGCGGTAAGCCTCAACCATTATTAATCTCATAGCTCAAGAACAAAACTGTGTACTCTGCAATATGTGATTTTGCAAAGTTAAATTTATGGCCGTAGTCCGCAAACAACACTATGATGCGGTCCACGAGACAAAGATGCAGCCATAATTTGTCGGCCGTGAGATAAATATCATCAACGTACGAGTACGCATCTGGGTCTATGCCGTCTAACAAGGAGACGACTCGGGCGGCGAATACACCCGGGCTGTTTTTGTAGCCAATGGCCAAACGCCGAAATTGTTTTTGTTTACCTCCGGCGGTAAAGGCGGTCCATTGACTGCTTTCAGGGGACAGATTGTGACTGAAAAAGCCATTGGAAATGTCAAGCGTAGTTTTATAGTTTTCTACGAAGAAGACTGTCTACTAAAGCAGAACAATGGGTATTCTGCACCGCACAGGTGCGACAATGAGAGTTCAAATGTCGGTAATCCAAAACTAAGCGGTACGACCCATCGGGTTTAGTTACCGTAAAAAGAGTTTTATTTATTGGTGTCACACATGTCTCAATCACTCCTTGATACTCTAATTGTTCTAGAATCTCAGGAATGGGAGCTTTTGCCTCCCGCCGGAGGGGATATTTGGGTTGCGGCTGTGGCATAGACCGTAATGGTATCTCATGCGGGGGAGAATCTTTATCCCAGCCCACCTAAGTATGGTACAGAGCCAGTGCAAGCACCAACGCCCACTCTTCTGCAAAAGCCTTTGCTTGCTCCTTGGAGACGTTATGTGAAAAACTTGGGAGTATAACCTCCTCTCCCCGCAGAGCAGCTAGAATAAAAGGCGGGGCCAATCTGCCTCTGCCAATAAAATGTCAAAAGAAGAAGTCAGATTTCCCCAAAAAATTCCTTTAATTACACGTTGTATGTCACCTTCAATCAGAAGAACTCAATGATATAATCTGTCAGAGGGAGCCACTTGGGTGTCAGCCATTTCAACTGTGATGAAAGTTTGAGTTGCTGTCGCCTCCAGAAATGGATGCAGTGCTTGCCACACTATGGTAACCTCCGCTACGCTGTCTAGCAGTGTTACTGTCCATGATAGGTTCCGGAGCCGGGATATCACCATCTGTGGCATATCTCGCTGTTAAAGCAGCAACTTTCTTTTTCTGAAACTGTGGGCGCTGACGAGGAAAATCATCTAGTTTCCATTTTCCGTCAGCCTTACGAGGTTGCTCACGTCCTTGCGGGGCACCTCGACCTCTGCCACGCTCCTGTCATTCTCCGCCACTGGCCTGTGAACCCGATGTTCTCTGTGAAGAATGAGGAGAACGTTGATCAGGAACCTGAAACCTGTCAGGAGACCTAATTCTCGCGCAGTCGCACAAATCATAAGTGCGCTCAGAAGATTCGGGCTGCATGCGACCCTTGTTTTTGTTATTGCTTACCCTGCTTTTTATTTTTCCAATTCTTTCTAGGAAAGATAGGACGGTCGTCTTTAGTAGACTGTGCTGTCTGTGTTTGCTGCTGTGCTGGTATTCTAGCAAAAGGATTAACACCCAAACTATTGCGTCCAATGGTCTTATAAGCATCTGCAATAATGTTTGGTAATTCGAAGGGTTTCTCTTCCTCTGGGACAAGGCGCAAAGCATTAGACACTTGAAAGTTAACTGCATCTCCCTTGACATTAGCAAGGATTAGATCAACAACTACGTCGAACACTCCAACCAACCTCATCCCCAACTCCACAGCCGCCTTCGGTCCGTGCTCATCCTCAACACGCTTAATCATGGAGGGGAGCACAGGCATAGAGGGTGTGCCAAAACACTTTGCATACAACGCCGCGAACACTTTACCCCAATTTTCACAATCGGTTACTTCTGGTATTCAGTCTTTCAGCAAACTAATAGTTAAAATTCTGTGTTTTTCCACAGGAGTGGTATTTGGAAATACTGCTTCCAGCTGGTCAAATTTCTCAGCAAGCCAGTAAGGTAAATCATCCTTATTCTGTGGACGCTTGCCCATAACCAAATTAACTATGAATGGACTAATAGTGAGTCCACCAGGTCCAGCTGGTTGTGCTCCCACCTGAAGATTTCGCGAGACGTATTGTACTAGAGCCCTATGCACCTCGAATAAGGAGGTGTGCAAAACGCGCAGTTCATCAATTGGGACTGCTAGATAACGTGGATGTGGTGTGTATCTGGACAAAACCGGCCAAGTGGCTCCCGATATCGATAAAGGACCTAAACGGACCAGAGTCACTGAGTTGGGTACGGCGCCATTAAACCAAATACGGTGTTGCCATGCCGAAATCGGAAATTCAGGAGTTCTGTATGGCCGTTATGCATGAGGTGGTGCAGTGGGAGTGTATACATGGAACAAGTTATCATCTCTATTCACTGCCAGAAAAGTTACCTAAGAATAAAACACCTCAAAGTGGAAAGCTGGATCAGCTCCCACCACAAAAATAAGAGCGATACCCGCGTTCGGCACTCCATATGTGATCAAATGACGACGGAGTGGAGCGCAATATCGACATCAGCCATAAGGACTAAGAAAGGAGAACAACGTAATGCATGGCAGCGCAATAGGGTAGAATAATAATACCATTTAAATATATCAAGCTTGAAAAGAACCTATAAAAACATCAATATAGGTAGGTATGCTGTCACAGCTGTTTTTCCGGAAAACAGAAGCGAGGGTATTGTGGAAAAGGACAAGTACTACTAAAGTGCCTTGTAAATAGGTACCAGACCAAACGTTAGGTACGCCATGTTGCAGGGATTCTGCACATACACAGAACTATGTGCAGGAAACCAGGACCTCGGTGTGTAGTGGTGTACCAAAAAACCCACCTCAGTGCCCAGAACCCCAATCCGACTAGCTATAGTGTCTCATTTGTTCTCCGTACTACAGCAAAGACATCCTAGAACATGTCACTTCGACCCTCACAGGAATCCCGGGAATAAGAACACTCTTTTGTTTAAACACTTGTACTTGTCCACAATGTGAGTAAACAGACACAGTATAGTTTAAAATGTTTATTTTAACTAACGTGCTCGATAATGCAGTACACGAGCAATTACTAGCAGCAAAATGCATAAGAATAATATAATCAGCATTGTTACAATTCCGTGAAGCACAAAAGGGGAAAAAAATTATGAAAACAGGACTACAGCGCCTTCCCACCCTCCCTGTGCTATGAGCTAGTTTATTATAATAATAGAAGACCTCTAGGCTTTATCAGGGGGACCCCATACCTCCAAAGTAGATGCAAGGATTTTACATCTCCAGACAAGCACAGCTCTTCTTAGTTGGAATGTATTTCTCCAAGTGCCCTTTCATGCATGTAATGCCATATTAAAAGCACTCGAGTTTCAGTAGTGAAGCTGTGTTCCATGTTATGTCTATGGGTGTGGGACTGACCAAAGTGAATCAACAGCATACATTGTTTTTCGACCTTGAACACGCTGTGCAGACGAGGAGTACAGTGTACAGCTAGGTGTGTGAAAGGCAGAGAGTTCTCATGTGAAAGATCGCAAGCAGAGTATTTACGAGAACTGTGCCATGTAGGAACGTGTGCAAAAGCAGCAAAATGGCAGCCAAGCATATGCTAACTTAGCAATGTCTGCAGTTAACCCCATGTCCTCACTACACCTCACAACGTCCTCTCCCAATCCTTCCTGCTTCCTCCAGCCAGCAGCTAGACCATGCACTGCCTTAACCATGCATTTGCATGGTTAAGGCATATGCAAGGTTAAGGCAAGTGAAGAAGTGCATGCGAAGCTTGAACAAGCGTAGCGCTGCCCGCGTTATTCTGACTGTTTCCCGTGGTGGTGTTGCTGAAATAGTCTGATATGTTTCATTCAATAGATTTGATGTTCATGACCCTAAAATCTTGTGTTTGGTGAATGTCTTAAATTTCAAGTTAGAATGGGGACTTTCTTGTCCCCCTTTAGTAAATGATCAATCAAATCATTAGTAATTATAAGTTAGATGTGTTTAGATAGTTGTCAATCAATGTAATCCATTGATTATTATTTCGTAAAGTGCTCATGCTTACTTTTTAAATGAAAAGCAAGCAAAAAATAAGGCTGGATGCGTTTGGTGTTTTTTGCTCACCAACTGCTTAGCTTAGCGACATAACCTAGACTTTGTGCTGTGACGGAGATGCAAATTCATTGCGGCACAAAATGACTGTTCTTTAAGAGTTTCAAAATCTTACACATTAGTATTACCAAGGCAAGACTGTATTTATAAATCTTAAGGATAGTGCTGCAAAGGCATGGGTGGAGGCCAGCAAAGACAGCCATGCAATTCCCTTCATTGACTGCAAACAGGTTTTTGGAAAGCAAATTCACAAAAAAGTTGACATTCAGTGAATGGCATTGTGGGAAGCACGTAATGGTCCTCTTTGTCCGCAATCTGCTCTTCCCAATGCTGACAGCCCACATTTACAAGCGGAAGCTGTCTCTCAGGGACAGGTTTCACTTTCCAAATGGAGAACAGTTGTTTCGAAACATTAGTACCCAATTAGTGGTTTGCAACCACAACTGGAATCACAGATCATTGATACAATTCATTGAGTTCCCGAAAAGGAGGACGCACCTTGTATGCCCATTCCTCGTTCTAAATTGCAATGAGTCACAAAGCAAACATTGTGAGCCAGATAACTAATTCCAACATCTTTAGTCAATTAAGACTTTGCCTCTCTGTAGTCAGAATACCATTGATTTTGATAGCCATTTTGTACTGGACTGGACTGGATAGTACCTGAGATATCTTTTATCCTGATTATTGGCCAACCAACTCCTCATTATTTCCCTTGTCCTCGCTAATTGTGCTCTTTGATCGTATTATTGCTCCCCGCTCTTGTTTTTATAGCTCATATCTGTTCAAACTACACCTAGGTGCTACTTGGCTGATCCTAGTGGGGAGGTTGCACTTCGGCACTGCCAGGGTCTAACAATGGGAAAGTGTACATGCACAGCCAAACAACCACCCCGTCCCCAAGTCACCATCTCCTCCCCATTGCCACCAACCTCAATTGATAGGATGCTTCAGAAGGCTATAGGTGTGGTAACCACCGAAATAGAGTTGACTGAGAGGCGCCTGTCACTAACTCTAGATATCTTTTGCCCGGTGTCACTAACTCTAGATATCTTTCGCCCGGTGTCTGAGGTATCCACTTCCCAAATTGTCACCCCTGCGTCTACATCTAGGGCAACAGAGTCCTTCCTATCCCCATGCCAAGAAGTTCCACGAAGCTAGTAACTCACAAAGGCGGAACTGTCACCAGTAACCCAAAGAATGGGAAGCGTAAACAAGCAAGTGGGGCAGGAGCCAAAAGAAAGAAAACCATTGAGTCAACACCCAGTGTTGAGGAACTAGTTAACTCAGAGGGAATAGTAGGACACCTCACCAACCCTCGAACAGATACAGATTGTCCACCTTGGGTGCGTAATTTGTTAGTGGACCTGCAGAGCCAACTGAGAGCCATAGTGAAAGAAGAACTTGCTCACCTATTAGATAGCATAGATAAAGGCGCAATAATGGGGCTCAACAGGAAACAAACACTAGTATCAATAATACCCAAGTTCTAGTGAGTGGGAAAGACTGTAGCTGTCAGCCAGTTATCGCAGGTCCAACTTCCTCAGACAAGCCCGGAGCACTGAGGAATGTAGCCCCTAACAGTTTACCGGGTTCCATCTGGGTAGACGGCCATAGTAATCAGACAGGTAAATCCATTTTGACCCCCTTAGAAAGGCCAGGTACCCAGCAGGCCCAAGACCTCAGTAATGTCACTGGTCCCAGGATTCTGTAACAATGAGAATGGGAATAATAATCCAGTATCCCACAATAGGGGTCCTAACAAAAAAAAAACACTCAAATAGGGTCTAGGGAAAGTAGAGAAGGGGTGGGTGCCGAGGAGGGTACAGCGAGAAGGCCTGAAGCAGCGATTCTGCCCACTATAAATTTATGCCCAGCCTCACTTCCATATGTCATCATATTAACAGGAGTACCAGAAATTTTAAATGGCCAGAGGGAACACAACTGGACCTCAGGAACAAAAATGCCTTTTCTGACTGCCTAGGTACAGGCAGTTCCCTTATAAGAGGGCTGGGGAGATCTTAATGGTTCATAGAGTTGGCTGGGTGGGCAAGAGACAAAAAACAATGCAAGGGGATTGTGTAGTTATTAACTTTAGAAATCCCCTGACCATTCACATCTTAGTAAGCCAGAATCCTTGCCCCCAGGAACCACCTACAGGGGTTAGGGTCTTTCCATTGGCCTATTTTTACTCCCACTGTCATATCCAACCTAGGGTTTATAACAATAGTGATTCAGGCAGGTGGCCACTGGAAGACCAAAAAGCGGGCCCACCCCCTAGACCCTTGCCATTTAACATACCAGTAACAAATAGATTTGGGGCTCTAGAAGAGGTGGATTGACAAGCAATGACAGGGGGGACAGCCCCTGGACCCAGGTGCTCGGGTTTGGAAGGGACCTAGGGGAGTATAGCAGTGTTAAGTAGAGTCAGACCACTTGCTACAGGGTTGGGGCAGACCTAATGGACCTGCAAACTTTAACACAACAGATGGCCACTGGTGCAATTGGGACATAGGTAGAGTTGCTTGGAATACCAGCTGCCCCAGCCCCTGCCCTCCCAACCATTAGTTTACCTAGGGAAGGTGTTCCCATGAAAGTAGCAGAAGTTTTTCTCTTGCCCCAGCTAGAGGATACCCAAATTCCTAACACTCATTTACTCGATGCCCCTATAACCCGGACAACAAGCTGAGGGTTTTATCCTGGAACATTGCCGGTTTAAAAAGCAAACTGCACTGCCCAGACTGGGGGCTTTTTGTGGAGCAACATGAAGTGTGCATGTTTCAGGAAACTTGGGCAAAGGAAGACATTGTAAGGATGGGGTTTGCAACATTCAATGTACCCACCATTTCGGAGGGAAGAGACAGACCATCTGGGGCTTATGTATTTGGGTCGCTACGCATCTGGGCTGCACAGTGGAACAGTTGAATCCCCTGTCTAATGATATCCAGTGCATTGTACTTACTTTCTCTCCTAAACTGAAAATAGCCTTTATCAATCTCTAGTCTCAACCCGTAAGCCTCAGCCATGAATCCCCAACCTTTGATCAATTGAACACCTTTATTGCTACAGTCCCCAAGAATATGTGGTTGATTATTGGGGGTGATTTTAACTGTCAATGTGAGCCCCTTGCTGATCCTACTGATACAATCCCCAGCGAGGAGAATCTGAATTGGCTAATTCCGACCCTCAAATTCCACCGATTAAGGCTTGACCCCCGCTGGCACTCCAGATCAACGCAGTCAAACTGTCCCACTCCCTGAGAGCGTGTAATGGCCGTACCAAATCAGACAGACCAGGGAAGTTACCTTTCAATAGAACGGGCCAATCCTCCCTGCTGGACTATAATTTAGTGGGGACCAGGCTATGGCAAAGGGTTGTTGATTCTGCTGCCCTGCCGCGACAGGAGAGTGATCACAACGCCTTGACCATGAAGTTGGAGTTGCCGGACTTTGAAAATGCCATGGTTAGCGGTACCTCCTCAGATAGCAGATTAATACTTTCAAACAAATAGAAGAATAATAAGGTGGGGTGCAATCGAGCAGTCATCCGACAAACTGGCCACACTATATTCTTTAATGATTCAGTCCCCATTAGAAATGGGAGAGGCTGCCACCACAATTGGCTCTTTTCCAAGCACTGATAGAATAGCGGCATTGCATGCAGAACTGACATCCAATTTGGCCAATATATTTTATCCTAAGGTATCCTCCAAGGTGAGAAAAGGGGTCAAACAATCCCGGTTCAATGACACTTACCGAAAGGCTAAGCAAGCTCTGCTAGATGCCATTAAAGCCAAGGACAGGCACTTAACTAAACAAATGAGCGTGCTTTACAGAGACAACATCCAACAAGCAAAGAAGAGCTGGGAACTAGAAAGATGGGATGCCCTCAAAATCGCCTTATCTAGCAGGGACATGAAGGCGTTCTGGTCAATAGTCTGTACAGGCAGTAGTGAAGGGAAGTCAGCCATAGAGCCAAACATTGCAGTGGTTGTATGGAAGACACACTTCCAGGCTCTATACACCACAAAGGAAGCTGCTGGCCCAAATGATGAAATGTCCACATTACCCCTAGGGACCATCCACAAAGAGGTCCCCGGGATCACTCTGACAGAAGTTT
This sequence comes from Triturus cristatus, assembly GCF_964204655.1. Taxonomy (NCBI): domain Eukaryota; kingdom Metazoa; phylum Chordata; class Amphibia; order Caudata; family Salamandridae; genus Triturus; species Triturus cristatus. The sequence goes on along the minus strand of NC_140595.1, from coordinate 573,716,407 downwards.
TAAACGCTATAAGAAAGTTCCTCTAGGCAAAGCTCCGGGACTGGACAAGCTACCAGGAGACCTCTTTCGGGCAGAACCAAAAATATGGGGACCTTACCTGTGGACAATATTTAATGCCATTATGAGAGGTATGGAGATCTCTGAAACTTAGGCCGGGGCAGAACTTTTCCCAGTTTTTAAAAAGGGCTCACCCCTTTTGCCCACAAATTATAGGCCCATCAGCTTGATCGATGTTACCCAGAAACTGTTTGCACGGGTACTCCTTGATCGCCTTCACATCTGGATGGAGAAGCATGAAATCCTGAGCCAATAACAAGCCGGATTCAGAAAAAACATTTCCACCATAGACCAAATATTTAGACTCCAACTCCTATATTGGAAAACGGTGTCAATAGAGGGTGGCAGTCTCTATTTAATATTTGTAGATCTGAAGATGGCCTTTGATTTTGTCCCCAGAGATAAATTGTGGGATGTACTTAGAGACCTGGGGACCCCCCTCTACCTCCCGAGTCTGCTCATGAGTCTGCACAAGGGCAACTTTTCCCAAGTGAGTTATGGGAAATGTGGTGAACTAACCTCCTGTTTCCCAATTAATAGAGGAGTAAGACAGAGGTGTGTGCTCGCCCCTACCCTGTTCTGCCTATTTATCAACGCTCTGGTTGCCCAGTTTATTGAGGTATAGGACAATGATGCCCCAAAGCTAGTAAGGTGCCAGCAATGATTTTTGCGGACGACACAGTTATTATTAAAGTCGCCCATGGGCATCCAGAGGGTTCTTGATAGCTTTGCTATTTTTTTGCAAAAACAGGGGGCTGGAGATCAACATACAGAAGACCAAATGTATGGTCCTCAACCCAGCTAACACATCCTGCCCTAATTCCGGCCTAAATGGTACCTTCCTTGAGAGGGTCTCAGTTTTTTACTACTTAGGTATTACTGTGACAGAAACATTTGAGTGGGGCCTGCAACTGGCCAAAGTAAACCATAGGCTAGCACAGACTGCAGGGGGAATTGCAAAAATGTATAGAAACTCCTCCCATAAACCGGCTGGGCCTATAGCGGAGATCTACAAAGTGCAAGCAAGGGGCGCAACAGTGTATGGGGCTGAATCATGGGGTCACTCTCCCTCTGGTAGACTGAACCAAACAGAGAACAATTTTATGAGGCAGAGGTTAGGCCTTCCCCCTTGCACCCCACTTACCCCTCTACACCTGGACCTAGGAATCAGACCAATCGCAGACGAGATTGGACTTAGGCCATTAACCTTTTGGCGTAGACTGTTGGTGACCACGGAACTAGCAGTCTACCAGTCAGAGTTGAAGGAGTTATTGAGTCTTCTGGGTCTGGGTAAAATACCTTGCTTTCTGTATATAAAGGACGTATGTTGTAGGCTGGATAAACCCAGCTTATGGTGCAACCCTGAGGAAATGTGCCCAGTAATCTCATGTCCAGAATTGGTAAGAATCTATAGGTCGCATAAATTAGCAGATATCCAGGGGAACTCGGCCCTAGGACACCTGACAGACGATTTCTTGAGAACCAAAGACGAGTATCTGTTTGCGTTCTTTCTGGATGATATCCAACCAACCTTGGCAAGGAAACTATACATTCATTTTAGAATAGGGACCTTGCTGCTCCGTAATTTCACTAACAATTGGTTAAAAGTCACAACCCCCGGGTGCCCTGCCTGCAATTGTGTGGAAGAGTCTGAGATTCATGTTTTTTTTCTATCCTGGCTAGAAATTTGCCAGAGAACGCTGGCACATCCCACTCTGCAGGAACTTAGGGTTTACGCATTATGTGGCAGCATTCAGAGTCCTGAAGTGCGACACTCACACACCAATTGTCTTTGCCGTATCCTGATTTTTAAACTCTATGTGGCATAGTCGTAGGATGTTATTAGACTCGCCACCGCGCCCATAAAAGCCCATACCGTATGCATTCTTTTTTTTTTTTTAAACTTATTTTTAACCCTTTCTAATGATTAATAATTAAGTTTACTGATGAATTGAGATTTTATATGGACAAAACTGTATGTGCACCCGTTTATGGCCCTAGTGGCCTTACACTGAGAAACAGATATGGGAGCTGGTTGAGGATGGGCTGAAGGCATGAACTCCCCGAATCTACCACTCTGTGATCACTGTGATGTATTCTAATGCTGCTAAATTTGTAATCTATATACCTATTTAAGTGTAAACTGTTGTATGTTATGTGTTTTTACCTGTGTAAACTGTTTTCACACATGCACTTTTTATGGTCTATATTGACAGAAATAAAGTTTGTTGGAACCGAATAGAAAGACAGGCTTTGCAAATTGAAAAAAGATTGGTACATCAGGCCCATACTTAAGAGTTGCTGTCCACAGATGAATGGCAAAGAAACCAAGCTTTCTCTAAGTGATTAAGTCTGAGTTCTTAAAGGGTATGTATTGTTTATCACTGTAGCTGTCTAGGGAGAGTGATAGATATATGTCTCAGTTTTAGTCTGCCTTTTTTGTATGAGTTTGTTTGTGTGAGATTTATATTTTCCGAACTGGGCCTGGGTAACATCCCTTGAATATGAGTCATCTATATATGGGAGTCTTTCTCAAAAACTCAGAGGGCTTTAAATATTTGAAGGCCAGGATGGGATACCAAATTCCTTATACCCTCAACCCCTCACTCAAATCATTGAGCACAGTTGTGGCTGTCCTCTACAGCATCAATCACAGGGGAGGGGGAGGACAGGGAGGGTGGCCAGGCTAATATAGAGACATATCTCATTTTTAAACAAGAAGGGCCATAAGATGAGCAATAGGGTGGAGCTATTTTCATAAACAATTTAAAGCTTTGGGGAAGGACAGACTCACATAGAGCAGTACTGTACTTGTTTTAAGGTCTTGCCTAGGCAGCGTGCATGCGCTGTCTAGGAGAGGGCCTTTAGCAATCGGTCTTCACTTTTCCAGCACTGCACTTGTGATTGTGGCGGCATCCACCTTGCGGGAGCGAGCAGTGGCGCGGCCAAGTTAATTACAAACATATGGCCCCTGCGCGCCGCTGCCCGCTCCAGATGCCTCCACAAGCACGAGTGCTTGAAAAGTGAAGACCGCTTGTTTGCAATGTAATCGCATTTATGTAGCGCTGCATGCCACTGATGAGGCGCTGAATAGATTTGGTGACGTATGCATGTGATGACTGTAATGCAAAAATATGTGGAAAAAATACCATTGAATGTTTCTACTACACCGTACTTAGGCACATTTATTTCTCACCTGTTTTCCCGAAATTACTTTAAAGATTTTACAACTGCATTTTAGAGAATGAAATTGGCATGCAACACTTTTTATGCAATATAATTCTCAGTATCTTATTCCAGATCCCTTGTGCTAGGCTTCCTCCACGGCTTTGGCATTTGCTTCTGAGCAGCAAGAGATATGTTGGATCAAAAAAATAACAAGCATTCTCCCTAGGTGTGCCTGAAGAGCGAGTGCTCTGCATTTTTTCTCCACGGCCGGCACTGGAGACCGGCACACACACACGTGGCGCAATGCGCCTTGGTGAGCACGGCTGGTAGAAAAAAACTGCACATGTACCGGCCTGTTATCTTTCGCGCTGCTTTCATTTTGTTCGAAAGAAAATTAACAGTGACAGACCCAAAAGCACAGGGAATTGCGGTGGACACCCGAAAGGGCAGTGGCCATTGCCCGCTGTGCTTTTGTGCATCGTCGATAAGAGCTAACTCTTTACGCAGTAGCATCTGACAACTGTAGTTTGAAGAAAACACATTTCTCTGATGGTAAACTGAAGCTAAGGATAAACCACCCTCGAGGGTTTCAAGCTTGTGCAATACCTTAACCCTCTGGCTTGCTGCTGCACTATGTAAGATGTCATTCGGTGTCGCCTGCTAAGAAAGCGCCCTGGGTGGACCTAATGTTGTGCCCTTCCTCCTCTTTGTTCCCTCTGCTCTCTTTATGTCATCTAAGCGCTATAAATATAAGGAGCTACTTGAAAGGGAGCAACGTCAATTATGCGGAGCATTGAGATAAAGAACAGGCAACAGCGTCTGGAACGAAAATAAATTATTAAAAGAACATTTGTCGGTAAGGTAAGTGTGCTCCTATGAAATTAGCAGTGCACTCGCCCCGGGCCTCACGCCGTAAAAAAATACAAAAATACATTATTTATTGAATGTAACATTATCATGCATTCGAAAGATCTCCGCAGGCATGTTTCTCTCCCTGCCTAGCCCTGCAGCCTGTGGGCCAGCAAGACTGTCCCAGTCCCACATGCAGCTGAGGAAAATGCCCTCATACCCGTTGCTGAGCAGTAAAAGGCAGTCATAAATGGAGTGCAATTCACACTTCCATAGGCAACCCATTGTTGTTTTTCTGTCTTTAATGGATGGCAGGTGAGAAGAAAGCAGGTAACTGTATTGAACAGTTTAGAAGAAAGCTTGTCACTGCCCTGGGTGGGATAGTGTCTTTTGACTGTAATCTTTTCTTGGTGCACATCCTTCAGGAGCCATTCATTCAGGGAGAACGGATCTGTACTGCTTGCAAGGAGCAACTCCCAAAGTCAACTCCTTTGGGAAAGTGCTGATGTCGGCAAGCGAAAATAGCTGCTTTTTGCCATACTGAACTCGTCTCTCTCCATGAACTTGTGTCATTAGACCTGATTCAGGCCTCAGCTTGCTAGCTTCTTTTACACAGTGAGAAAGACTATATTAAAACTGTTTGCCACAAAGCCCAATGCCTTTTCTACGGCAAGCCTTAGTAATATTTAAGACACTTCCAGAGGTTTTCTTCTAAACTGGTCTAAACTAGTCTTCCTTGATCTATAGGTCATCTGGAAGGGATGTAGATCACAGGTCTTGAATGACAAGCTGCGCTCTTTGTCTATGATTTCCAGGAGGGCCTTCTCGCGTCAAGGCGCAGTTCTCCATCTCCATCTCTATCTAGGCTCTCCACTCACATTTCTGTGCACCTAGAATTTTTGGTCTCACCTACTCCCTTCCTTTCACTGCTCTCTTATAGCGAAGACTGGCTCTGGAACCGTTTTGTGGCTGGTGGCATTGCCCTATATTAATGCACATCATAAAAGGGTTTCAGAGGCACCGGCAGAGCAATCTCGACAGGCCGATGGAATCTTTCTGGAAGATACCTATTGCCAAATTATCTACTTTGTCACAAAAATCTTTTTTTTGCTCTCTAAAGCAACAATGTCAAAAGAACATCTAGCAGTGCTAGACCCAAGCCTTGTTTTCAAGATATTCATCAGATACATTTGCATACGATTCGCAGATGAACTCCCATATTCAGTGATTAATGTAAAAACCAGGCTTGAATCCAGACCTCCTGGATTTACTTTGTACACTACTGAGTTCATGGAGCATTCAAAAACCTTTAGAGGGGGCATCTAACAAGAAACTCAAAGTGACAAATGCCTTTGCATGGTTGAGAAGGCTGCAATCCCTAGTAGCAGTGGAATCCACTAGGTCAAAGTCTGACACTGACCAGCTTTGAGGACTCCGGTTGACTGCAGCTACCTGTCTCAAACCTGCCTTCTCCTCATGCATGTTTTCTCTACCCCTGACAAAGTAAAAACAAGCATTGGCATAACCAATAGGTCTCGCCTTTGGGACCTTATAAGTGTTTAGCCCTGCAACAGTTGATGTTGTTGTTCCCAGACAAACATTCCAGGTGATAGACGCGGAATTGCGCTCCCTGCTGTGGCTCGGGAAGCAATCGAGGATTGCCCTGACCATGCTACAGCCGAACCAATATAATGGAGGGATATCCCTGCCAGACATTGAGGCCTATTACTTGGTGGAACACTTGACACCACTGAACGAATGGATTCACACTTCGGCTGATCACCCCACCTACAGGCTGGAGAGAGACACCACGGTGCAGCATTCATGCTTATATTTCGTGTATGGGGGCAAGGTAGGGGTCGCCTACTCCCAGCCACACGAGTAACACTGGAAGTCTGGGATTAAGCGAATAGGATCATGGGCTGAGCACGCAAACCAACGAAACAGACACCGATCTGGCACTGCGCCTGGTTAAAGGAACTCCACAAACTTAGGGGCTTTGGAGGTTGGGATGCCATCGGCACCTCCACTATTGGGGATGTAGTGGCTAAGGTAGAACTCAAGAATTTCAGGACACTAGCAGCGGAGTTTGGTTTACACACTACCTACATTTTTAAATATGCTCAGCTGAGACATGCCTGGACTGCCGAGAGCTCACTCTCCCCTCCATTGCCGGACTATACCCCGCTAGAGGGACGCCTACTGCAGGAACAGATACCCCACAAGGCAGTCTCACTAACATATGGGACCCCGAACAATAACATGCCAGACAGACAGGGGAAACTGAGGGAAACATGGGAACAGAACCTGAGTGCGCTGGAAATAGTGGACTGGGAAGCGGCTCTAATGCATCATAGGGAAGTGGCAATTAAATCTCGCCTCCGGCTCATTCAGTATAAGATATTCCACAGAGTGCTACATGAACTTGAAGTATTTGTAAATGCCTCTACCGATACTAGCTGATTGGAGGCACATGTACCATGTTAATGCGGACAATACATATGTGTAACAATTGTAATAATAAATGCCAATAAAAAGAATTTACAAAAAAAGATATTCCACAGAGTGTACTATGATGGGACCCGACTCCATCGCATGGGCCGAGCCGGCGAACCGCATTGCCTGCGCTGCAGACACCCACAGGGGGACTTCTATCATACTATCTGGGACTGCCCCGTCATCCACACATATTGGGTTCCTGTGTTGGGAGAAATAAGTAAAGTGTTAGACGAAACATTACCCCTAGATCCCAAATTTGTACTGTTGGGCATATCCGGAGATGTTGACCTGAGCCGTCCACAGCTTATCTGTGCACTACTGGCCCTGGTGGTAGCGAAACGAGACGTGGCCCGCACTTGGGGGGCGACGCTACCTCCCCAGTTAGGGGAGTGGAAGAGGGGTATGGACATGTATATGGCGGCAGAAAGGGTTACCTATAAAGCGAGAGGGTGCCCGCTGAAGTTACGCAAGATATGGGGGAAATGGTGAAAGTATTATGGAATGGATGGAGGGTGGGGGTCAACTGACCACTCACGGCTTTCGGACCAGACCGTGTTCTTGACGGGAGGGCCACCAGGCCGGTCTTTTAGACTCCCAGGGAAGACGAGAACGAGGGGAAAGACCTTATTAGAATCGATACTTGCCAGGAGATGGCAGGTCTTCCAGGCCAGTAAGGGGGAGGAGGTGACATATCTTCTGATGTGGATTGTATGTAATTGCCTTGTCACGATTGTGATGAAATGTGATATGCTGATTGTTTCCTTTAGTTTGGAAATGCAAATAAAAACATTACAAAAAAAAACAGTTGATGTTGTTGCACCAAGGATATTGTGCTGGATAACTAAACACTTATAAGGTCCCAAAGGCAAGACCTATTGGCTATGCCAATGCTTGTTTTACATTGCCCTGCGGAACGCACATACAATTGTTATCTATTTTAATTTCATGAGTGTGCAGGAAAACACATGCAGGACAGAAGAGTATAGATTTTTTAAGTTCTGGAGGGAAGGTGATGGAATTTGCAAGGCCCTGCCAAGGCCTTTATTCCTAAAGGGCACTTCTCCGGTGGACTGGAGACCTTAGAGGCTGGTTTTTAAAATCCAGGGCCGCTGCTAGTGCCTCTGTGGCTGTCCCCAGCACCCCATGTTAATTGTAGCATACACAAGAGGCTTCAAAAGAGAGAGAGGGGTGTGGGAGAAGGTACAGAGAAAGTGATCAGAGAGTAGAAGAGACAGTAAAGAGAAGGCGAGAGAGAGAATGGATGGATGTTATTCTCCAATCGGGTCCTGTGCCCTACATCAGAGTGTACCCCTCCCCACGAATCTCAGTGTTGCTTAAAGGCCTATTATTGAGATCAGTCCCCAACTGGACAGGGGGGCAGGCCCCCGTATGGCAATGGATGGACTGATTTCCTACCTCGTAGTTTCTGACATTGAAGGAAGGCTCTATAGGTGGGGGCTTCATCTTTCTGTGGGGGGACGCAGGCTTAAAAAAGCTCGCATTCATCCTACAATATAAAGGCAGAAGGGCTATATTTCAATACTACAGATACAGGAAAAAGGTAGTCTTCATTATATACATTACACAGAGGGCGACGACTACCTTTATCTGTGGAAATATAAACTACCCATTATTTCCACGGCGAAGCAGAGTCAACAGAGGGCAGAGTGACTCATGGAAACATGTTTGAGGCGATCTACGGGCGCTGCCAGCTCCACCCGTGTGCAGTGCAAGAGAAAATACACGAAGGCTACCTCCAGCTCCTAAAGCCAAAGACAGTTCACCTTCTGTGGCTATTAAACAATAAACATAGTAAACAAAATCATTTCCTTATTGCACGTGGCAGATATGAAAGCAGAGGGGATCATTTTAGTAAACAATGCAGTTCAGCACTTCTATTCCCGGTCTGTATGTGATGTCTTCTGTGTCTGGTTTACTATATCCTTTGACCGCAGTCATTACTGCCACGTTCTCCTGGAGCATCACCCAAGGCCGTGCTATGTACGGTGCATGGAAAAAGATGATGGTATACCCAGAAAAAGATGGGCGCGCCTTAAATGTACGCCAGACCAGGGCCTAGTAGAAGGAAGTTTCGTCCCCGATCAGTTACTTCTTGCATAAATAACAGAGATACCCACAGCCACTAACGTATGAAAAGGGCATTTAACGACATGCTCCTGAGTTGTTGGAAATAATTTTTTATACATGGTCAATTATATATTTGTAACAACTACGTTACACAGACAATTCTATTCTGATCTAGTTAGTTACACTGGTTCACCTTTTCCATCCTTTCTCCCTACATACTTTCTCACCTTCACCCTGTCTTTGAACAGACTGCCATACACTTCTCTTTTCTGTCGTGAACTCACCTGTACCTCTCTCTCTCTCGCCTGTGAATCTCTCTTGTCTCCTGTTCTCAGTGTGCCTCTCATTTTCCTCAATTTGTCTCTTCCTTCCATCCTCTCCCATTCTCTACCATTCCTTAACTCCATTCTCAGCTATTTCTCTCTCTCTCTTTCTTGCTCTCTTTCCTGCTCTCTCTTTTCCACAGGCCACTTCTCCTTCCAAAACATCCTGTTGGTTTCGTCTCCCTCTTGCCTGTAGCATAAACTCGTTTGACGTACTTTGGTTTCCGTCGGACTGGAATCATTGTCCGTAAACTTGGGTGATATTTCTCGTAGAAGCTGCGATGTCGAACATAATTTCCCAGGGTTTCAGGAGAGGAGGCCTCCAATCCATTCGTCTGCAGGTACCACGGGCCATCTGTCCGAGCAGTGTTTCTCTGTAGAACAAAGCAAAGTACAGCATATCAATTCATTTTTATTTTGCCATCAGGCTCAAATACATAGAAATTCTTTAAAGAGAGTTTCATTTTTGTTTTTCAGACGTCTTTAACAATATATGTAATCGTGCACATTGAGTCGTAACGTAGTAAAGGAATGGGAAAGGAGGCAATGCATGTGGGGTAATGTGGCACTAAAAGGGAAAAACAAGACACATAATTTAACCAAAAGGAGATATTTTTCAAAGCACAGATAGTCACGCAGTTCCTTGTTGTATTTTCATTAGTAATCCCTTTAGCACTTAATTTGCTTCCCTCACATCATTCCCATCGATGGCGTAATTGTTAACTGTTGGCCGTGGATGCTTACAGAAGGTTTAAGAAGGCACCGTGGACCAACATCTTCAAAGCTTATAGGGTTCAAAAGCAGTGAATGTGTCATTTGTAGTGTGCAGCGGAGGTAGAGTGGGACTGAGCCAGAGGCCAGGGGGCAGAAACACTGCAAGATCCCCGAGCAGAGCACGGCAGGGTATGTGACTGCCTCACATCAATTGCAGTTTGGCCACCCAGGCCTCTGCAGAAGCAGGCCGGAGTGCTTGTGCCCCTGGGAGTGGGGAGAGAGCTGCTTGCCGACCCCCAGCACCCTGCAGCTCATCCACATGCCACAAGTCGGGGAGCTGGACTTGGGTACTGGGAGAGGTTGGGGTTAGTAGCAGGGCATTCAGGCTGGTGGCAGTTGCTGCCACCCCTTCAGCAATGGTGGCCCCAATGCAGCTTGCGGCTCACAGCTAAGGACTGTATATCTCCTGAGCCCCAAAACCCCAAAGCCCTGAGCCTTTAGTCAGTGAGTTTCACTGAACTGGGCACCAAACACTGCAGGCTCTGGATGCAAGCTTAACTGAGACCACCCTACTGGACCTCAAGCCCATATTCCCTATTTATTCCACACCTTAGTGCACATTGCAAAGTTTTTATATAGCGCAAACTTGACCCGAATCCAATCAGGTATCAGAGCGCTTTACATAGCACCAGTTACGTTACATGAGGACACACATTCATTTTTTGTTAGGCACAGGGAGATTAAGTGATTTGCCCAGAATCACAGGAAGTTCAGCTGTCATTACCGAGACTCGAACCCAGTTCCCCAGGTCCAAGGTCGAGCGCCCTAGCCGTAAAAAAGCCAAAAAAGCAGAGATAAAGCCCTTGTTGATATGCCCCCAAGTCTTCAGTCTCTTAGTAACCTCTACCGCTACCACCACCTGTACTGCTATAACTAACACTGGCAATGTCAAGGAGTTGAGAATTACGGCATCATTAAGGGTGCCATCACCGTCTACCTCCGCTACTTACACTTGTACCATCAAGGAGTTGAAGATCACAGGGTGGTTGGGAACAATGCGGGTAGTAGTGCGCACTACTAATTTTTATAACATAACATATTAGCGTTCCCTGACACAGTATGGTAGACCGTGAGCACCTAGACACATCCGGTTATTAGTGCGCACTACAAATTGTTATAACAGAACAATACACGATGAGTAGATAGATAAATTATATCTCGACCATCAAGCTGTGGAAAAGCAAACCTCGTGTCAAAGCTAGTTTTCCCCAAAGGACGGGACAGACAACACAATGTATTTATAAGAAACAATCGGAAGGATGAATCCCAATCTCAACAATGCCTACTGGGGAAACCATGACAGACAGGCTCGGCCAACGACTCAAACTAACTTGCTCTGCAAATCTAATCCGAAAAACATGTACAGTGTCACCGATGCAATTATAATATAAACACATTTTACTCTAGGCAAAAGATCCTCCTCCGTGGATCAAAGCCATATTCACCCATCACAAAAAAATGCACCACTCACTCAAGATTTGGCTGGAGAGACATCACAAGTCACATGAGCGGCTAAACTTTTAAGCACTCTAGAAACAAACTTCAAGTCACACAGAGTGCAATTGACTCACCAGCCCTACTCTACTCACCGAATCAATTCATGCAATGGCATGAAACAACCAAAATGTTCAAATCAAACATTGCTGCCAGAATACAGCACTCTTTCAAAATGGCAGTTCAAGTTGATCTCTTGCAAGCCATTGCCTCACTATTCATCAGACTAGACAACAAGATCACAACTGTGTCAGGCACAAAGAGCCACCCTGGTGCAAAACACCAGCCAACACATACTGACCGCTTTTGCTTCCCTATTTTGGGCAAAATCCAGACTGTACCAAATGTATTGCAAATACTGATAGACGATCTAAAAGAAGCAGTATTGTCAACTATCCTTAGACCAGACATTGCGCCTCAACCAGACATCTGCGAAAATTCCAGTGTAAACAATAAATGTGCCATAATAAGGAACACAGTTGCAACAATGACAACACTGAACTCAAATGCTCTACCTCACAGATGAAGTGATCATCCTACCCTCGAGAAAGGCATTAACCACCGCATCTAAATCTAATAACAAATTGTGCTGTTCCGCTTGGAAAAAACTGAGGCCTCAGATCAATACCTCTGGTATAGTGAGCAGCGACACAAGGTCAACAATTCTAAAGGAAACACCAAAGTGCAGAAGCCCTTAAACTTCCATTAGCTTTGAGCCCGTACTTTAAAAAAACACAAACACATAAAAACAATAACAATAAATAAACAAAACAAGGTCGCAACGTATTTCGAATAAAATCAGACAAAATGTATCCGCACTAGGGCAAAAATCAATCCCAGCTCTGACCTTAGTCCTAAAATGCCTTAACCCTAAAATGAACCAGCGAAGATATTATTGGGAAGTGAAAGAAAAAACTGCACAAAATATAGGAGGGACATTAACTGTCCAGCCAGAATGTTAAACAAAAGAACAGCAGTCACACCACACGCAGCAGTTACAAATACAGTGGAAGAAGAGCAAACCCAAGACGCACAATCACCTGAGATTATGCAAATCACGACATATAATTCAACAAGCCATATCACAGTCATCAACAGTTGCCGTAAACCTTAGACACAAATATCGGCGATGCTTTGTTGACCACAGCGCGAGGCCTTTGGCTTCAAGATGAGAATCGCCTAAGCCACACTGATGCTGGAACATTAACAGTCGCTTCTACATTTGTTGATGGGACTTTAAAGGTACAGCACCGCTTCAAATTCAGAGGGAAAATAAGGACACAAGAAAAGCAACTCTCGAAATACTAGTGGAGACAATGTCAGATTCCGGTAAAAGCAGAACCACAGCAGCAGGCCCAAACTACAGAAGCAAGAAAAGGCGATAAAACAAGACACACACCAATTGTTCGAAGCGAATGACAAGGAAACAAGGAATTCTGGGTTTCTGTTTATTCCCCAATACAGATCCAAAGGAAATGTTAATATCTTAGTATCTTAAGAGCTCTTCAATGCTCATCCTTCGCAAAGTGTCATAAAATCAGATGATATTGAATGCTTCACCACCTCAGCAGCCAACAGAAACTTAGAAACAAATATAGTGGCCTGGCACAATCACAGAATTGTTAACTTGATCTTCCGCACAGAAACAATATGCAAACTGAGGAATAAGAGTAGGCAAAATAGTGAAGCAGCCATACCCCACGCTTTTACTGCCATGTGAGCCACCACAGCCTTCAAGTTCCACATGCAGACCGGTTTCCATACTAAAATCAGCCAAAGGAGCCACAAACGACAGAACGTCCCCTCAGCCAGGCATGCACGTTAACTGGATTATTAGCCCACAAAGCTCCTACATCTTGAAGGGCCCGGCCACAGTAAACAATAAGGGCCCGATTACGACTTTGGCGCAGTTGCAACGGCTCTCCGCCGGCGCACTTGCGCCAAAGCCGCGTGAGGACCGCCCAGCCTTCAATTACTTTTTAAGTAACTGGCAGGCATTTCCTTTGTCGTTCCCACAGCGGTGCATATAAAATAGGCAGTGCACTGGGAACGTCAAGCCACCATTCATGAATCCACTAGGCAATGCTGGCTGAGTTTGTACACCCTAGCATTTAAAAATCCTGCGAGTGGTTGAACGACCAGAGAGATGCCCTGACATCTTAGCCAATTCCAGAGGCACAGAGACTCTTTGCACAGGACCCACAACCCCACTCGACCATGCTTTTTGCAGTACCACATGGTGGTGGTGTTTCCTGTGAGGGCCTGCACCTGTTCCATCGTGATGGACAGGAGGAAGGCTTTGCGAGAAAAGTGAATCGCTCGCAACTCCAACAGATTGATGTGGAGGCGGGTCTATGGCAGAGGCCTCGGTCCCCTGATCTCTACCTCTCCCAGGTGACCACCCTTACCCAGCAACGATGCATCCATCACAACGGTTAGCTTGGGTGAAACATGGATAGTAGTCTGCCACCATTCCAATTGGGGTCCAGCAGCCACCACTGCAGATCTTTTGCATTTTCCTCTACCCCCTGAGTGTTACCCTCGGTGTTTAGCCAATGAAACTTTAGATCCCACTACACAACCTGCATGTTTCACCTGGCTTGGTCCACTAGCAGGATGAACTGGACCAAGAGGCCTCAGAACCACTCTCACTTTGACTGTAGTCAAAGGTAAAAATACCTGGATCATTGCCCAAATATCCTGGACTCATTGAGGAAGAGGGAAAGCATCGGCATCCAATGGCATGTTCATTAGTGATGCATGGGCAAGGCTTAAAATGCTCGAGGTCAGATTAATGAATGGTGCTGAAGCACCACGCTGGTACCAAATGCCCTACCCCAATCAGTATGATCTAGCCCTAAACGAATTGCGTACTTCACTGTCTCTTAGCCACCCTATATGATTTTTTGGAGACTGGTTCAAAGATCATCCGGGACTGTGGGCAAATGCTGCTCATCATGTCCCACAGTGCTTGCAAGTAGAACCCCAGGAGGCAACTTGAATTTGTATATCTGAGGACAAGGCTGGCAGAAAAAAACACGAGCTTCTCGAATCCCTCCATGCTTTGGTCTCTCTGTCTGAAGGGGCAGGAGGAAACACATTTGGGTTTAGCTTACAGGTGGAGAATTGAACTACTAGATTCTCCAGTGTTGGGTGCTGTAAGAGAAAAGATGGCCTGTGTTGTCTGGCACTTTTTCTACTGACGAACCTCAAGATCCTGGCTGTGCCCATGTGCCTAGAAGAGTGAATACAAAACAAAAGACACGCAATTGATGGACGGAATGCAGAACAAATCAAAACATTTACCCCCAGTCAAGAGATCTGGGTTAAATCCATCATTCTTTTGCTCACCATGCCACCCCAGTTTAGACCTGGTCATATGCAAATCAGTCTTGACCCTGTGCCTCATGGGAACAGTCCAGCCTGAACTGCCAAGCCAGGTCCTCCCTGGACTGGAAACAAGCATTCTAGGACCGGTTTCAGGGTTTCACCCCTCTTCAGCCAGCATAGCTTGATTCCAGTGGCACAGTGAGCCCGGGACCCACGTCTGGGCATACCCGGCGCACTTAGGGCGAGAAAGCAAAAGACACGCAATTGATGGACGGAATGCAGAAATAATCCAAAAGAGTGAATGACTTAAATGAATTGGAAAAGCAGTTTTGAGGAAGTTTGCCCTAGTTGCAGGAACTGTAGAATGAAAATAACTGGAGGTCAATGACGTCTGTCACCCTCCTGATGACCATGGCAAATTATGCTGATTCCTCTGTGGAGGGGCAGATGGAGAGTTGAGGTCAGTGTCAGAAGAAGTGTGCAGGCCAAGAGCCTACTGGAGGTCCAATAATAAATTCTCCTCATCATAAAGTTGTGAGTAGTCATTGTCGTCATCAGTGCCGTCATCATTGCTGTGTGGCTGCAGGTCTCTAAAGTGTTGTGGCGGTGGAAGTGTTCCTTCTGAGTCTGACTGTGGTTAAGGTCAAGATGGTTGTGGCTTCAGCTGAGGTCACGTTGGATTCAATTCTTGGGCCGATAGGTCATGTGCTCTTCCTCCAGCATTGACGCACAAAGGTACGGAACGGGTCTTGGTTCTGTATGCAGAGTCGAGGCAGGCACCAGAGTCAGGAAGAACCTTGGAGTGAGGTAAAGAGGCACAAACAGCATCATAGGATGGATCTGCTGACAATAACACAACTGGAGGCCTCCTAGGGTACCAAAAATGCACAACATAGCCTCCTTGAAGGCTGCATCTGTGGCGGAATGACTGATGAACAAAGGAAAGAAGGCTGATTTTGGACTAGCTTGGGAATTGGGTCTGTGGTGGGAGATCAAGAAGGAGCGATATCCTGATGTCCACTCAAACTCTCTAGATGAGAATGACAGACAGGGAGAAAAGGGGGTCACTCTTCGACTTCTCAAGCATTTGCTTTGACTTAACTGAAGATTTGAACAGGGATGCCGATCTCTCTTGGGCACAGCCTCAGGAGGGAAAATACAGCCTCAACTTTGACCTGGGCTGGGCCTTACGAGGTTTCTGTGATGTACTGTGGTGTAGAGATTGTCCTTGCATTTCCGGATGTCCTTCAAATTAATTTATGTGCAGTCCCTGCATGATTTGGAGTTATGCAAGCAGTCTAGGCACCAGAAGGAGAACTTGTGGGAGTCTGTTACTACCATCTGCTTGTTGCTGTTATAACAGGGTTTAAAACCTGTAAGTATTGGGCGGGGGTGACATGATACTTGCAAAATGGAAAACGTTTAAGAGAAAGTCTTCTGCCAGGTAATAGAATCCTAGGAAGTGGTGCTTCGAGCCCTCGCAGAAAGGCATGGGAAGAATAGAACTGGTGTCAACACGCAGAGTTAGAAGTTATATGTGGCCTCGATGTTACTTCTCTGTGAACTAAGGGCATAATTACGAGTTTGGCAGTCAATAGGACCGCCAAACCTGTAGTGGCATGGTGGATACCGCCCCACCGGCGGTCCAACCGCCGTATTACAACTTTGGTGGTAGGACCGCCATGGGACCGCCGTATCACCGGGGATTCGTGGCCCCACGGATTTGGTGCGGCGGTCTGTGGCAGCAATATGTTGGCAGTGCCGCTGCAGCACTGCTAAGCATATTATGACTTTCCTGACCTCCTCACTTTTCATGGCAGTGATCCCGCCATGAAAAGTGTAGCAGTAAGAAAAGTAAGGGGGCCAACAGGGCCCCCTAGTGCCCCTGTGCATGGGGGCAAATCGTGTGACAACAAGACACACTAGGAAGTACAGGACAAAGAATTTCTAAGGCTATCATGAACAGGTTGTCAAGGAACACCAGAACTAGGAAATACTAGGATGAATGTGGTGGGCCAGGACAAGTTATTGCAGAACCATGAGGTAAAAGAACAGGAGGACTAGGACCCGGCGGATCAGGACCAGATTGTTTGCAGTGGACTATGAAGACCGGGACCTGGAGGATAGTGACCAGTAGTACTAGGAAACAAGAATCGGAACAGGGACTAGGAAGACCAAAGGGATCAATACCAAGGGCACGCAGAAGACCAGAGCAAGGATAATTAGGTGTACTAAAATGAAATTGACCAGGAGGACTGGAAACAGGGGTAAGAGCGCCATTGAAAATAAAATCAGGCCTAGGGGACCCTGGCTCGAATTTTCAAATGGGGCAGAGCAAGGGGACTGGACATGGGTGGCCATGAGGACAAGGACCAAAATGACCAGGCTTAGGAGGATCCAAACAAAGAGAACCTGAATCAAGAGGAGTGGAATCAATGGCTTTAGCACCTGCAGGTCTAAGTGGAACATGAAAAGATCCAGAAGGGGCCAGGACAACCCAAATCATGAGGACAAAGATTAAGAGGACCAGCAGATGAGAAGTCAGATGGACCAGGACCTGTGGTACCAGGGTCGGCGATTCAGGGTGAGAAGAACTAGGGCAAGGTGGCCAGGGCCAAGAACCAGAAGGGAACAGATTCAGATGGGCCAAGACCAATGGGAACCAAGAAGAGCCAGGATTACCAAAAGCAAGGTATACGATAACAAGCAAAATAGGACAAGAAGGACCAAGCCAGCCAGGGAGACCAAGGCTAGGATGGTTGGTCAGCAAGGTCCATGAGAACTAGGCTCATGAGAAATAAACTATAAGGCTGAGGAACAAGAGATTCAGGGCCAACAGGCACATAATCAAGAGAAGAACCAGGACTATGCAAACCATAAATAGCACAACCATGGCCAGGATTGCCAGGGAGGTGACACCAGGTACACAGTCAACCACAGCGTGAAGGAAAAGTTCTAAGAGGACGAGGAAACAAAGGACTAGGAGGAGAAGGAAGATCAGTGTGGAAAAGAGGATCAGGAATTTGAGGACCAGGAGGACAAGGTCCGGGAGGAAAATAAGTATTAAGACCAGGGATATCATGACTGGGATGATCACACCCTTGAAGTCCAGGCCACAGGGCTAAGTACTAGAGAGCAAGGAAGATGAGGAACTGGATGGCCTGGAATAGGATGACCAGAGCAAGGAGAAGAACCACAATCAGTTGATCTAAAAGCACTAGGACAAAAAGAAGGAAAATCTGGACCAGATCCTGAAAGACTCTGAAGATTAGGAACATGAAGATTATAGCCAAAAAGACCAAGGGACAACAATTAGCAAGGAGAAAAAGGGGGATCCAATACCAATGACTATAGCCAGCAGGACCACATTCAGAGCAGGGAGGATTAGAAAGATGAGCACTAACAGAACCAGGAAGAGACCTAGGAGTGCCAGGGGGACAATGACCATAGGACCTAGGAATCAGATGAGCAGGGTGAGAAGGATCAAAATGACATGGTCAAGGAGCCTAGGGTCAAGAGGATCAGGAAGGAAAAGAAGAGCTAAGAGACGGGGACCTGGGATCGCCAGGAGGACCAGAACCAAGAGAATAGGTGGCATAAAAGTACTCTTGGGTTTAAATTGTTGTAGAGTGGGTTCATTATCTTGTGGGGCAGAAGGACCAGGAGGACCAGAACCAAGAGAATAGGTGGCATAAAAGTACTCTTGGGTTTAAATTGTTGTAGAGTGGGTTCATTATCTTGTGGGGCAGAAGTCACAACATTATTGAAAAAGTGCTTAAGCCTGATGGTGCGCATAAATTTGAAAAATTCACCCTGTATCTGAAGGTGGTTGGTGTGTGATGAGGGTACAAACGATAATCCACGTCCAAGTAAGGATTGTTCTTGATCATTTAGCTTGTAGGATGATATATTGATGACTAATTCACTGTTTTCCCGCTTCGTAAGGATTTTCCGCTTGTTTCCTTTCCCTCTCCGGGTTTTTCGTGTGTTGTTGATTTGGATGAATCTGGTTGGGACGGTGGACGTCCGTGATCCATGGCCTGTGATAAAAAAGTAGTGGATGTAGAGGGAGCAGATGATATGTCAATAGATGTGGTGGCTGGTAAGGTGGAAGTGCCAGTTTGTGGAATTAGATTGGCTACTGTGGCGGGGGTCCGACTGGTGGTGGTGTCCTTCTCTGAAACCAGACTTTCATCAGAGGATGTAGGTGTTTTCCTGGTGTCTAGTCGTTTGCGTGTGTATATTTCGGCCCAAGTATATACTTCATTCAATTTGTAGTCTATGGTGTCTCGCCGGTATTTACGTAATTTGCCTTCTTGTAATTCTCTTTCATAGTTATCGAGCTTCTGGTTAAGAACTTCCAGTTGTAGTTTCCATGAGTCAGCCTCCATACGCAATTGTAACTCGTTTTTTAAAGAATAGATCTCCTCCTCTAGGTCCTTTATTGTTTTGGACAGTTCCTCAATTATCAAGAGTATCAGATCTAACGAGCATTTGTTAAGTATAGAGTACCATTTGTCCATGAAAGATGTGTTGAGGTGGAAGCGAAATAACATGGGTTTGATGGCAAGGCGTAACCCTCTCGGAATCCTCTTAGCTTTGTGGTATTGAACAAGTGTGGATGCGTGCAATTTTTGGTTCAGATGTCTCCTTGTTATAAATTCCAACTGGCGTAGTTGTTGAGTGATAGATCCACCATGCGTATCGGTAGTTTTCACTTCTTGGATAAGTGAGTAAATGGCAGACGCATCATCTGAAGTGTAAGCTTTCGTATTAGCTCTGTTGTCTGTGATATTCGTGATTGAGTCGAACGACATGATGATCGTGGGTGCTGCTGCTGAGACAGTTACTCCAAAGTGAAAAGATGGGGGAGCAGCGCACTCCTGTTAATTAACTGAACAATTCAATTGTTCAGTTAATTAACAGGAGTGCGCTGCTCCCCCATCTTTTCCTATGAAAAGGCCATGTCGCATTTCTTATGTTAGCTGAAATGTGCAGGCCGAAATGTATTTTCCTTGGGAAGGATCTCATTTGGAGGTAGTCAGCAAATTTCATGTGCAGGGAAGGAATTTCTGTTCTCAGGCTTCTGTTGCAGGTGCAAGGACATCGTCCTTGTTAGCAAAGACTAACCTTTTGTTTTAGGAGTTAGGTATGGAAGAGCGTTTGCTACAAGAGTCTCCAGGAATGCTGATAATTGGAAGATGCTACTTTCTGCGCTGAGGGAGCGTGGGACTCAAGGACTTTTCAACAGTTATTGGACGGAGTACAGGTTTCAGTGGAAAATTACCTCCAGGAGGTGTCCAGCCAGAAGAGGTGTAACGGAGGCGTGTCCTCCATGTTGTGCATTTTGTATTAGGGACAGTGCCCTGAGGGATGAGCAGAAGAGAGCAGGAGCAGATGAGGGTAGAAGGAAGAGATCGACATTGAGGAATGAGACTTAGAACAAGTTTGGTAGCTTTGGCTACTGACCCTTTCAACATGAGTGTACTTCTTAGGAAGTCTTCATGAGCTGACACCTTTTTCTGATCTTGCCTTGGGAAATGCTAAGTAGGGATGTCACCTTAGTGGTAGAGTAGGGACAGACTAATCAATGTCTTTGTAGGTATCCATGAAGACTGATTTAGATATTGGAGCAGTAATCTTCTATTTGATATTTTTAGAGTTCATTATCCTTTTGATGCTTCATAGAATTAGGTTGTTGCGTAGGTTACATTTTGTATTTGTGCCCATGTACTTTCTTAACCTCGTCATGAGGTGCTTGTATGTCCAGTTATTTTTGGCTTTGTAATAAACCCCCTAAATTTAATTCAGAGTTAGTGACTCTTCAGCGTCAGAATTGATTAGTTATAGATTTCAGTTAAATGAGTTGATTTTCTCCCCTTTACACTTCACAGCTGGTAAAAAGATCCAGTTGGCCGAGGATTCTTAGGAGTGGTAAGATATGGTAAGATAAGAATCCGGTGTTATCAATTTCTTTTTTACAATATTTGTAATAAAGTCAATTAATAAAATATCTCTGTTAGCTTCTTTTTTCTGTGTATTTGATGCCTATATGTTTTTCTCTGATTTACCGGGAACATTCATTCATAGTCCAATGACATTCAGTACAATTATTTACAGTTCCATTCCTTTGCTTGTGACTCCTCCGCTGAATACTTCCTATGGCAGCCTGATAGAGTAGAGGGACGTTGGCGTACTGACTTTACTCTGTCTATCCTATTTCGGGCAAAACTTGGCTGTAAAGGACAGAAAAAAAGATAATGACCTTGACACCATGTCGGAAACTCGCAGCATGTGGGGGCCATTATTTTTCTGTTTCGCCAAAACAGGCTTCCGCTTTACAAGGTTGCTTTTGAAAAACAAAAAGTTTGCTAGGGGCGGGCAGGCCTTCATATATGTTTTTGTCCATCAAAGTCTTCCTGCATAAACAGGAACCGCTGTGAGAACAGTTCCTGTCAATGTAGAGAGTTGTCCAAAGGGCTAGTGGACAACCCTAAATTTGACTAGCCTAGGTCCCTCAGAAATGCAGAGGTATTGTTCCTCGCTATACTGACAGAGTTAAATCCATCCCACAAACTCTAAATCAGTCCCATAGTTTTTCTTCATTCGGTTATGAGATTGTAATGAAGCCTCTCAATTATACTTTGTCGCTGACTTTATAAGGTCCCATATGCAACGGTTCCTATTTTGATAAGATCACTCTATTTATCAGATGGCACTAAGAACCAGATTTAGATCTCAGCGGATGGGTAACTCCGTCAAAATGGTAACGGATATCCCATCCTCTGAAATATACATCCTATAGGATATAATGAGACTTGTATTTCGGTGAACAGGATCTCCTTCACCGTTCTGACGGAGTAACCCATCCACTAACATCTAAATCAGGCCCCGAGTCATTGGGATATAACATTACCTGTTCTGGCCTTTGCTTTTACAAATCATTGTTTCTGGTGTTTTAGTTGATTTGTTTAATGGAACTGAATCAGAATTAATAATATCTGAATGCGCTGATTTGCCACAGAAAAGGAGATTTTCCGATAACATGTTGCCTTCTGGTAATCCTATATCTGTCCATGTTCAGTCCCATAGATTTAGTGATAAAAGCGAGAATATACCTATAGAAAATTAAGCAGCTTCAACTAGTCTTTTCACCTAGTCTTGCAAATGTTCTAATCATCTTTACCATTAGCCACATCTCTAGGTAAGCTTAAAGGAGTTTTAGTACTTAGGGCTTCATCTCACAAAGTCACAGGGTTTATGACCACAAAAATGCATATCATTATGCACAAAATCCCTTTTACAAAAATGCATTCGACTTGTAAAAGGACTTTTGCGATCATTCTGTTTCTGAATTACAAAGAGGAGGGTTCATGAAACGGGTCTTCCCTCCCTCTCCTTTCCAATTCAGAAATAATGCATTGATAGTTTACAATTACAATTGCTGTCACAAACCATTGAGCAGCTACCAACTCCTGAGTTGGGGTGGTAACTAATTTGCTAAGGAAAGTGGTCCACTTAGGAGCTCCATTTAGGAATCATGATGGCAACATCAAGAACTGAAAGCATTTTTTATTTTGTTTTTTAAAAGCAACATTAGTTCCTTTAAGAGGAAACAGGCTGCTTTAAAAGATAAAGCGTTTTCCAGTTTGGAATGCAGTCAGGGGGATAGCAGTGTAAAGTCCTTTGCAGGCCACCATCACAGTGATTACAGACAATCACAGAGTGTCGCAAATTGTCACCTACCTAATGAATATTAATTAGGCAGGTCATTCTGAAACCCCCTGCAAGTGAGTATTTGGTGAACAGACCTAATAGTTTATGGGTTGGTTTGTAGAATGCTATTCCAGTCACAAAAATTATGTGTGCAATTTACGACCACATTCTGTGATTGAAATAATAATATATCCGTTCTCTAACTTTCATAAGTAGATGGATGGCGATTATATTCACTTATTGTTTGCAGTTGTTCCTGGTGGCAAGTACCTGTTGAAATCTATATTAGGAATAATAACGCAAAATGTAAGCTTTTAGGCACCTGCCAGGTAAATAGTGAAATGCATCTGGTTTTTCCATGGCTACTGGCCAAGCTGTACACACTGTCTGCTATTTAGCAAGTCACCAGTTTTGTTTCTTTTTGCACGGTCACCAGGCAAACAGTGCATCATTTCTGCAATTTAGCCAGTGGCTAATTGTTATTTTGCTATTTGTCTGACTAGCACTAAAATAATCAAAAATATCTAGGTTTATTTGCTATTTGCATGGCTGATGGTCTAGTTGTAAATTTGGTGTGCAGCTTTGCCAGCAGGCGGGCAATGATAGAAGTTTCTTTGCTATTTGCTTGAGTACTGGCCACATAGTACATACACTCTGCTTATTAGCCATTGGCAAGGTAAATAGTGAAGCTTATTTATTATTTGCATGGCTGTGGTAAACAGTACAGAATCTCTACTATTTAGCCAGCGACTGGGTAAATAGCAAAGTTTCTCTGCTATTTTTAGGGCCACTGTATAAATAGTAAATAATTTCTACTAGTTAGCAAATTGGCAAGTAAAAAGCAGAGATAATGCACTATTTACTGGCCAACTAAATAGCTGCTACTGAATGTTTTCAAGTGGTGTTACTACCAAGCTCAATTGAACAATCTGGGAAGAATGAAAGGCTGAATCAACTTTTTGCCATCAGTTGGCCTGCAGTGATAGTTATGTTCTGTATCACTCACCCGCCCTCACCACAAAGACTGGGATTCCAAGTATAAGGTAGGGGTGCAGGTACAACGAGGACCAATCAGAAAACTGAAGAGTTTCAGAGGTGGCATGTGCTTGCAAAAAAGAAAAAGTCATCATTTGCAGAGACTGCCAGGGACAATCTGAGATGGTAAGGAGCGAACATGAGACCAAAAATACAGAAGCAGAGTAACCAAACACTGAGGAAATGATAGGGCACACACTATAATGGAGTGTATGTAAAGTAGAAATAAAAGACAGTCATAGGGAGATTGAAACATCACAAAGATGTACAGAGATGGCCAGAAGCTGGTGAGAGTAGAGGCAGAAAGAGACCTGCAGAGGATTAGCAGACTCAAAGGTGAATGAAGACCCCAACCCTGCCAGTTATGTGCATCAGACCCCAGCATTTTAAGAACCATCCATGTGGCAGTCACCTAACACCCCATCCCCACTTACTACTACCATAGTATTGCGCAGTTCCTATAAATCTATATAGGATCTGCGTGTTTAGACAACATAAACTGTGGGAGTGGTGTCCAAACTGATTCCAGACACCCCCACCGGATATGTTCGCCTGTATTCCAACTAGCTCACATTGCCACTATGAAAGCCTCTTACCAAGGACAGAATAGTTTCTGGCAAATATCAAACATGACAACCCACTCCCCTCAGGGATCGTGGAAACAGTACAGTACTTTTAGGTCAGTCACTCGTGCTCACTTTGTCTCAGAGGGAGACACAGAGGAAACGATGAGCAGGGCCAGACTGGGAACCGAAACCAGCCCTGGAAAACTGCTTGGCCGGCCCCCCTGGGGTGGGAGGGGGGGTACAGTCGAGCTGTTTGCTAGGGCCGGTTTCAGACGATTTTGTTACAGGAGGGCGATATTGCCAGCCCCTTTAACAAAAATGGCCCCCAGGGGCCCAAAACCGGCCCTCACTCTGGCGGCCCACTGGGGATACGCCTGGTGCCCGCTACGGCCAGTCAGGCCCTGACGATGGGGACGTTTTCAACAAGCATTTATTGAACCAGCATCATTTTAGTGTATAATATGTGTGCTGCAACAGCCATAAGACAGAAACAGATGTATACTGTTTTAAGCACCAACAGAGTAAATAGATGGTAGAATTCTACCATAGTGCTAAAAAAATGGATATGTGCAGGCATATAAATGCATGGCATTAATAATGCGTACTCCTACAATGCAACCCTAACTAGATGTACCTAGCATGTATGTAGGTGTAGAGCCAAGACTCCCCCTAGAATAGAGCCAACCCCATTACCCGATGTGGGAGAGTGAAGGACCCCGTCTTCGTCTTGAGATGGACACCCCGCAAGGGATGTCAGACCACTGCGTGCTGGAGTGTCTGCATGCAGGAACCTCAGCGTCTCATGTCAGCTTGTAAGCATGGAAGTCTTGCTCCTCTACCTGCCTCAGCAAAGATATGGTGTTTATATACCAAAGAGGTACCCTCAGGGGTTCTACCTTGCTGTGTCATGTGGGCTGAGGATGACAATAGTGATGAACCTTATACATAGTTACTATGCAGAAGATGGTAATCCTGCTGTGTTTCTGAGAATCCTCATGCATAATAAATTAGGCTAGTTTTCTCAGAAAACCACACAACATTTATTCAGCACCTAACTAGGTAAAAGGTCAGCACCAAACCTGTTTTGTGGTACAATGGCAGGGTAAATGTAGGTGAAAGGTTGGGTGTCTACCCAGGTCTGTATCGGGGTACATTGCGAATCTTAACACTAGTCGCCATGTGCACCTGATCTACAGTAAAACTTGAATTGCTAATAGGCAACATGCTTACTAGTTCAGAATGTCAGCTATTTAATCAGCACAATCGTAAATAGTGAAACTTCTTTGCTATTTGCACAGTCCCCAGCCAAATAGTACATGATCTTTGCCATTTGGTCAGTGGCTAGAAAAACTGTGAACTTTATTTGCTATTTGCAACCTTGCCAACCAAAAAGTAGATGATCTCTATTATATAGTTGGTGGCTGGGTAAATAGCGAAGCTTCTTTATTGTTTACAAGGCTGCCAGCCAAATAGTGCATGGTGTCTGCGATTTAGTCAGCTGCCAGCTAAATAATGAATTTTCTTTGCTTTTTGAACTTCTGCCAGCCAAACAATACATGATCTCTGCTATCTAGACGGCGGAGGGGTAAATAATCAAGCTTATTTGCTGTTTGCACGGCTGCCACCCAAATAATATATTATCTTTGATATTGAGCCAGCGGGCTGGTAAATAGTGAATTTTCTTAGCTGCTTGCATTGCTGCCTGCCAAAATGTACATGATATCTGCTGTGTGGACAGTGGCTGGGTAAACAGTGACACTTTTTTGCTATTTTCAAATAGGACATGATCTCTGCTATTTAGTCGGTGGCCGGGTACATAGTAAAACTTCTATGCTATTCGTATGGTCATTGGCCAAATAGCACATGATCTCTGCCATTTAGATGGAGGATGAGTACACTGTGAAATATACATTGCTATTTGCATACCCATTGGACAATTTGTCCACAATCTCTGCTATTTAGTCAACGACTGGGTAAACGCAACGAATGGGTAAACAGTGAAGTTTATTTGCTATTTGCACAGCAGTGGGCAAATAGTACATCATCTGTGCTATATATTCCGAGGAATGGAAAATTGTGAAGTTTTATTGCTGTTTGCATGGCTGCTGGTAAAAATTCCATAATCTCTACTATTTTAGTTGACAGCCAGATCAATAGTGAAGTCTCTATATAGTGCATAATCACTGCTATCTAGCTTGTATCCCAAATAGTATATGATCTCTGCTATCTGGCCGTGGTTGTTTGAATAGTAAAGCTTCTTTGCTATTTGAACGTCCACCTGCTGAATGGTACATGAACTCTTCTATCTAGTTGGCTGCTAGATAAATAGTGAAATTTCTTTGATATTTGAATAGCCACTGGCCAAATAGTACATAATCTCTGCCAAATAGTCGGCGGCCTGGTGAATAGTGAAAGTTATTTACTTTTCGCAGAGCTGCCAGCCAAATAGTACAAAATCTCTGCAATTTAGTAAAAAATAAAATGTGCTACCTGTTTACATGACTGCCACCCCACCTAGTCACTCTATTGTGTGGCTGTCTGGGAGTAATACACAAAGGCCAACTGCCGATCAAACTAGTCAAGTGACCCTGGAATAGGCTGCAGGCCCAAATGGTTAGAACATGAATATGCAAACTTTCTAAAAGTAGCATTTTCAGAAATGTGACAAAAAATCCGACTTTACCATTAAGCATGATATTTCTACCGGTTCACAAACAAAAGTAATCAGTTATTAAATGTAATAAGGAAACTCAGCATTAACCTATGGAAGAGGTAGGCTCACAGTAGTTTTTCACAACAAGGACATTTAAAGCTTAAATGTACATGTGCAACTATTTTAATTCACTTCACCCTGCCCAAAGAGTTCTTTGTGGCCTACCCTAGGGGTGACCTATATGTATTAAAGAAAGAGAGTTTTAAGCTTGGCAAAAGGCTTATTTTGCCAAGTCGAACTGCCAGTTTAAAACTGCCTACAGGCTGCAATGGCAGGTTTGAGACATATTTTGAAGGGCAACTTATGTGGGTGGCACAGTAAGTGCTATAGGCCTACATTTAATTTACAGGCCTTGGGTACATGTAGTAACACTTTACTAGGGACTTATGAGTGAATTAAATGTGCCAATTGGGTGTTAGACAGTTTGACCAAGTTTAGGGGAGTGAACACCAGCATGTAAGCACTGGTTAGCAGTAGAATAGTGCATAGAGTCCGAATGCCAACAAAAATAAATCTCGGAAAAACAGGTGGGGTGAAGGCAAAAGGTTTGGGGGTTGACCCAGCAGAGAGGGCCAAGTCCAACAACAACTTTTTACTGTGCTCTGTTGAAGTTAGGTGCTTTAAATTTCACTTTCCACCCACATACCTAAATGGAAGAAAAGATGCCTGGACGTTCTGCAACTACTTCTCTGAGGCATGTTTTTGATTTTCCATCATATACACAATTCCCTAAGTCATGTATGTGTTTAATACAATTATTTTTAATGGGGTCACAGAGATTGCATCCGTAAATTAGTTGTGTATTTCAATTGTATGTTTTATGTGCAATTTCAAACACCTCCAACACTGGCACTCATCTGTTGACTTATTTGAAAAAGAAGACACCCAAAATGACTGTTCATGGGACACCGCTCTACTTGCCAAGAGGCAAGATTCCAAGTCAGACACCTTCAGCCAGTCCTAACTTTTTATCTCTACAACTGAAATGTGAACACTACAAACCTTTTAGACCATGCTTACAGTGCTAAAAGTGTGATTAAAGTGCCTGAATGCACAGTCGGTTAACTTAAATGTAAGGACTGCTTTAACTAACATTGCACTTAACATGTCTTTGCAGATTGTTATCTGCAGACTTCCTTCACACCTCTAGATATATCAGTTTTTTTTTTTGGGTGCTGTATTTTGCAGCACCTTAAAGAGCAGCAGCAGAAATATTCCAAAAAGGAACCACTGTTAAAGGCTCGTTTCAGAGGCTTTTCTTTCTTTTAAGAGTGTCACAACTTTTTATGTTGTTTACTCACACGTATGGTATATTCTCTGGTGTAGCCTCACAAAAGCTTTAGGAAAACTTAAAGAGACATGTTGGGTGGCATTTTATCCAATTAGTGTTTTGATAATACATAATGGTTATACATATCACTGGTAAATACATTTGAACTAATTGCTCCTCATTATGTTTGCGAAGTCCCACGACCTCTCAGGTGTCCAACATGCCAGAATATGTTATATAATTTGCAGCACCACCCAACTCCTGCAATGCTGGCTACAAACCCGCCCATGCCGTGGCACTGCAGTCAAATCTGCTCAGTAAACCTCCAAAGTTGACCCTTAATCGCATTGATACAGCTGATTATATATTTAGATAGCCAGGAAGCCATTTCTGGGACTTAATGTATATGTAAATGTATTACATTTTTTTTAAGTAACATGCTTGCTTTGTGAGTGCCTCCATTTAAATATAGAAACTTTAGAGATCTACTTTCACATACAACTGATATGTTCTACTTTACATATTTACTTTTTGTTAAAATGGGTTTCATGGAATTATTTTAATGAGAAATGTTTATTTAGGTTTTATTCAATTCAATAAGCAAAATAATGTAGGTAAATGTATTGTGCCTGCTGCTGGGTTTTTTTTTTATTTACTTTTATTTTCTTCCAAAAATGTCAATAAAATTGATTATCAAAAATAAAATTGTCGTGCCTAACCAATTGTCAGTAACATGGAAACAAATCCTTTCTGTTATGTTTTATCACATAATAAATAATCCTTCATTAACTTTTGTGGTCGAACAGAGAATGAATGCAGTAAATGTTTACTTACATAAGTTTGCCCAGTGAAGTTATCCTCGTCCTTTCCTGGGTCAATGGATCCATAATTTTTGATAAATTGTTCTTCATTTTTCAAGGACATGTTCCGTTAATAACTCAAAAATTCAGTGTTCTGAGTTTCTAAAATAAAGAAAGAAAACATGCAGTTTTGATAACGAAATGAGTGAATATTGACGAATACTTTGTGTTTATTGTTACTGTATACAGATCCCTTGCAAAGCAGAGGTAATGCGGTGTGTCAATGGTGGGTGATGGAGGATCTTGTAAGGAAGAATGCTGCCAGGAGATGAAATGTGGTAGGAGATAAAGTAGTGTGACAGACAGGACATACTGGGAATGAGGATGAAGGACCTTGCAGATATGAAGCGTGGCGCGGAAATGAAGAGCCTTGGATACATGATGTTCTTGGGAGATAAAGGTGTTGTAGAGATGTTGTGGATGTGTATGGGGAAGAGGCTCAGTTTGAGGGTTAGCATGAATAGAAGGTAAGGTTACATGGGAAATAACAACAATAAGGAATGTTCCCTTCACAGGCCCCAACATGACATCATAGAAATGAAATAAAAACTGTGTGTCATCAGCTTTTATGCAGAATTCAAAGCAGCGGAGACAGATCACCTTAAACCCCCAGGGCGCAAGTGGTGATAAAAATAATAGCACGGTCTGAGGCAGTGATACTCAAAGTACGGCCCGGGCGCATGTGACCCTCCTGACCTTTACATGCGCCCCCCTGGGCAACAGCTGCACTGGGCTGCTGTTTACTCGGCTCAGCACCAGCATTTAACAAGCATTTGCAATGCAATAGGTCTCGCATCTGGGAGAGTGAGAGCTAATGGCTTTGTAAATGACAATGTCTTTTACCTATGTGTTTTGGTTTGGAGTGGATGTGTATATAAAGTGACGTCAAATTATGCGGGTTGTTTTGGAAATGTTAGTTGTGGGATTGTGTGGTGTGTAGTGGAATTGTGTGGAATGGTGAATAGATAGAGGTGAGAGCTGCACAGAATAGAATAAAAAAAGATAGAGAGGGATAAGTAGCTTGTGCCTGAAGCGATGAATAAATTCCAGACAGAAGTGCAGAAATGCATGAGAGAGAAAGAGGGGGAGAGCAGGCCACAGACACATAAATAGTGAGCGCAACGATTTCCCACTTTAGTGAGGTTTTGCAACGCTGTGTTCCTACAGATGTGTAATTTGACATTTAATTGAGATTGCACCGTATACAATCCTTCTTAAATTATAATTCACAGAAATCAATGGATTCCATATCCTGCAGTAGATTGTGGCCGTCCCATGCTTTGAAGTGAGAACATAAATGAATCGCTGTTTACATGGCGTCGGACACTGGCTCGGAGATGTGGTTTGCTTTTGACATACATGTTTTCTGCAGAGAGCGCCCTCCACCGACAACAGAAGATCTTTGGGGCCCAGAAACAATAATGAGGAAGAAACAGCATGGAGCAGCCTGCACAGCTCTGCCCTCACTTTTCAGACGAGGGGGCCACTGCAGTATGCTCAAATCAGCCCCCTAGTGAGGCCTGTCAGCTTGACACACAGGTCCCATATGTGGCTACTTACACACCTTACAACTGCTGACCAATGTAAAAAAATAATAATAAAGTTCAAGCATTGTGATTTTTGTCGGCTGCCCTGTTTTTGTCTAGTGTTTTTTTAAATACAAAGCCTCAATTTTTGACGCTTTATGATTGTTTTTCATATTTTTGGGGCTTATGACATTTGTGATGTTAAGGGTTTTATTTGTTGGCTAATTGCGAGATCTGATTAATATTTTTGAGCTTTGGAAGTGACAGGTGCTATGATCTTCTCCCTGTCAGAGTCAGACAACTGCACAAACTGTCTGCCTGAAAGGGCCTAATGAACAATAAATTACGTTTGATCATAAAGTACTGTCAGGCTAATTTTCCGTTCGGCCCCTCGCAGACAAGCTCAGCAGCTCTCTGCTCACTCGGTGGGTGCTGCTGAGCGCGTCACTTCTTCACTCAAAAGTGCACCCACCCACACAGTGCACCCACACATTAAAAGTACCAAAAGTAATGTGTCACAAACAAAATCTCTTAAAAGTCTCTGTTTTACAGCCAAAACAAACTACCGTTCTAACTGACCCATGTGCCTTCAGTTTGCTAGGCTTGCCAGTTAAAAAAACAAAACAAAAAAAGATTGCAGTTATGCTGGGGGCTTTCTGTCAAAGGTTGTGCACCGTTTTGTTTTTTTTTGCAGTTTTATATAGCAGGGCACGGGGAGATTAAGTGATGTGCCCAGAATCACAGCATGGTTGAGCAGGCACCGACACTCGAACCTGGTTCCCCAGCTTCAAAGTCGGCCGCCCTAAACGTTAAGCCACAACCCCTTGCACAGCAAGGTTGCCACCTACTTTCTACCAAAAAAGAGGCAGGCCACAAAAGAGTTTATCCCCAAGAGTGAGCATTTTGCTGTAAACCTGTCTCTATTTTAAAATTCCATTTGGTTTTCTGTAGCAAGCTCTGCTGACAAGTTCATGTCTTCAGAGACCGGACTCTGTTTTGTGGCCCTTGGGAGGAGCAGATACTGGTGGCCTTGGGGGGTTGACGAGGAACTACTTTTGGCTGCAAATCCCTTATAGCTGCCTAGGCTCGAATTAAAAATTGAGTCCCAAGGGTTAACCAACTCAAAACTCAAACCATAAGACAAACTAATATTATGTTCCTAATCCTAATCAATAGCGTTGAGCCCTGCCCAGGATCAGTCCAAGACACACTGAAGTGTAATAGCTGGCAAGCACCTCCCCATGAGGCGTGTCAGGCTCAGAATAGACCGACCTAGCGCAGATCACGTAGCCAAGAACAACTCAGGAGAAGATGGGGTCTTCAGAAAGGGCTGAGACTATGAAGAGCAGGTGGTGAACTCATGTACAGCTTGGTCAAAAGTGGGGCCTGAGGCAAGAGTGTGTTTCAAATAACACATCGCACTGTTATCACACACTGACCATTGCAGGTTGTAGTCACATTCCATTCTCGTCGCTGAATTTCGCCGTGTAAAAGCCGAATAGACAGCTAAAAGCACAACTGTATTTAGAATATATCCTCTTTGCCATACATCGAACACATACAGACTGCCATTAAAGTTCCCACAGTAAAAATGATGTGTCAGTGCCGCATAATGCACCCGAATGATGTTTTACTTTTTCTAACCTTTTTTCCTCATAAACTTAAAAGATTCTTCTTTGAAAAATGTGGATTGCATAAACTTAAAAGATTCTTCATAGTAAAATGGGCATCGCGAAAGCATGTCTGGAGTGCAGTAAGTTTATAAAACTTGCAACTTGATTCCGATGCAAAGTTGTCTTTGTGCCCATATCGGGATTCCTGATTGATGATGAAGTGAAGCTGTCGTACTTTAGAATTTGGGACCGCGTAGGAGGCAGGGCCCTACCCCTGTCTATCCCGGTATTAGCGAACCGCGAATGGTTAATGCAGTATGTACAAGTGCTTTGTGTAACGTTTTAGCTCTGAATCCCACTGTGTATACGCTATTATACATCACTACGTGGGTTCCATTTTAGAGCGGTGGCCATCTTATGGTTGCCCTCACATAGGCTACATAGCATGAAGCAAATACGGGCCTTTTAGAGCACATGTGCCTTTCTTTGACTTTTCTGTGACCTGAGCAGCTTGGCTCCGCTGCCCCAGGTCAGTCCGGTCTCACGAGTTCCCCGTCCTATGGCCACCTGTGATTAGCATCAGGGCTTGACACACCATAAAGCCTTTACATTAAACACGAGCCTCCAGCTAATCTCTTTCTCACCTGACTGTTCCTGCTTTATGGCTTGTTTTCCAAACAGGAGATGCTCATGTTTATTGGGGCCTATCGATATCTGATGTGGGATCTGAGCCTTGCTGGGTAAATAATTGCAGGCTGGTTTAACTGGAATGTGGGATGGTCATCATGACTCTGCCTTTTCGTTTGTAATGTATACATGTAATGGCCATATCGTAAACCAAGGAATGTGTGCCTGAAGCAGGATATTTTGTATTTAAGGAGAAGCCCGTTTCTGTGATTTTCAGCAGTCTCCTGAGAACATACACGCTGTTGTACTTCTAGGATACCTGTAATTGGTCTGCAGCCAATAAACTGATCTTTGACTTCACCCAGAAGACTCTGTGTTTCTGTAGGTCTGAAACAGGAAGAACCCCGAAGTCATAGGGTGTGTTCCCCTGCACCGCTGGGCTTAAAATACCCGGTACTTCAGTTGGCGCCCAACTCGGCGCGATTTCAGCGGTACCGGTCCAAGCCAGAGGTTCGTGAGGAGCTTCGTGTGGAAATTCTGGAGGAAGGCCGCCACTTCATCGACCCCTGCATGTCGACGTGGTCCGAAAGTCTTTTCTGCGAGGTTCTCCGCGTCCCGACGGCTACGAAGGACTGCTGCCCTGATTAATCGCCCTGTTTTGGACCCTTGACGATTTTGGTAGAGCGAAACAATCGAGAGAGTCTTCTGGTGACGCCATTGATCATCGATATTCAGTTAAGTATAAGTGGAGCGTCTCC
Organism: Triturus cristatus; assembly: GCF_964204655.1. NCBI lineage: Eukaryota > Metazoa > Chordata > Amphibia > Caudata > Salamandridae > Triturus > Triturus cristatus. The sequence goes on along the minus strand of NC_140595.1, from coordinate 573,683,141 downwards.
CAGTTTGAATTTGGTATCCTTCGGGATTATTTTGATTTGGAGTTTACAAACCCCAAAGCCAGAGGACTCGTGTATTCACGAGACTATCGTATTCGATAATCCTTTGAAGTTTGGAACTAGACTAGTGAGCAAAGATGCCTGGTGCTAGTGTATTTGGAAGATTATTTTGTTTGGGTTGTGGAAGGGATTTCCAGTTAGAGGATTCATGTCCGGTTCCTCCGATTGGAACTCCTACTTATGAGCTTTATGTAAAACATGGCGTGGGCCCCATTGCATATAATGAAGTATGGATCCGATACACCAGAAAGGACGGTGTTTTAAAATGGCCCCAAAATGGTAGCTTCCATACAGATATCTTAGATAATTTGGAAGTTAAATTGTTTAAAAAGAAAGCCCGGCCGGCGATGTTTGATTCTTTCCGCCTATGGCGAAAGGAAGCCAAACAGAAGGAAATTAAGCTAGCAAAGAGGAATAAGAGAGAGAGAGAGGTATGTCAGTGATGCAAGCAGCTGTGCAATTTAAAGATAATGAGGAGGAGCAAATGAATGAACAGTTGCACAGACAGCGCAAACTAGGGATTGATAAATGTTACCCTGTTTTGTCACCCCTTGTGCAAGATGAGACAAAAGAGAAAGAGAAAGATTCCCTAATGTCCCATTTATTAAGTTCGCCACCCCCATATGCGCAAAATGCCACAGCACCTCCACAGCTTGTAAATGTGCAGCCTCCAGTAAATATGCCGCAAGCCATCCCGCAGCTGCCAGCTCCTCTTCAGCTGGCTCCTATCCCTGCAGTGCAGCCCTCTCAAGGGTCGCCAGTTTGTTACCTGTTACCCCCGCGCTTCCTGCGACTTTGCCTAGCACGCCAGCGGCTTCCCCTGGCGCTCCTTCTTACCCAGGTACCTGTATCTGAATCTGTTTTTCTTCCCTCTGTCTATCCCCCCGTTTTCGCCTCAACTTCTCCTTCAGCACGACAACGACTAGCTAATGTAGCTACTAGTTTAATGTCGCCTCTCTTTGGGTCATCGAGTGCGACTCCTGCCTTACAGCGTAAGCAATTGCGCAGTCAGCTGCCTGGTCCCGACGAGAAAGAGGTGTTAGATCATCTGGCGCGTAGGTGGATTGGTTTCCCTTTACTTTATAATGTGGAATCAGTAGTTACCGTTTTTCACCAATGGGATGCCCCAACACAAAGGTATGTCTTTGACAAAATGTGTGAATTCCTCTGTGAGGAATTGGAGGATAATGGTGCAAACCCAAACCCACAGGAATTGTGTCGAGTGCGATTTGATTTTGAAAAAGGTACAATTGTGGGTCCCAATGTAGATCAAGCAGTTGCGACTTTACTGTCCTTCAGAAATGGCGATTGTCAGAAATCATTGTTTAAGCAGGATTTCCCTGTGGGGAAGAAGGTAAAAGCACGCCAATATCCAATGCGTGAGGTTCCTCCAGTTTGGAGACCTGGTGATTTAGCTGCTAACACACCTGTTCAGCCATATTTTCAGCGTGTTTGGGTGCATGTCCCTTGGAAGCGTTCTGAGGTCTTAGCGCTTAAACAGACATTGCCTGACCCCCGTAAAAACCCTACAGGTTATTATAAGGAGCTATCACAAACTGCAGAATCATGTGTAATGAATTTGGCTGACATAGATATGTTGTTTGGGAATGTTGTTCCACAGCCTTTATGGGGATCCATTCGTAATGTAGATCAAACTGCAGAATTGTGTAAGACATGGGCTAATATCATTGCTGCAGATGCTGGCCAAGTTGGTGGCGCGAAACCTGATCCTTTGGTAGCAGAACTCCCTGGTCGAATTATTACCTACATGAAAACTATAATGCCTGCGATGCGCGTAAATTGGGATAAACTATCCGCATGTAAGCAGAAGAAAGATGAGACAGTGTCCGATTTCTTCACCAGGTTTGAAGAAACGTTTATCGACCACAGTGGTCAAGACATGAGCACTGAAGGTGGCCAACGGTTATTTGTTGATAAATTTGTGCAGAATCTACTTCCCGAGTTGTGTAAAAAATTAAAAGACTCAGAAAGTTCTTGGGCTGTTTCCTCTTCAGCACAAATACTGGCTACTGCACAGAATTAGGAGAATAGAGACAACGATGAGAAGGATAGAACAGATAAGAAAACGAAAGAACTAAAAACAAAGGTCCTCTTGCAGCAGGCTTATCCACCACGTGGAGGACAGAGTAATTATAGGCAAACACAAGGTATCTATCAGCAGCCCCAACAGTTTCAGAATAATCAGCAAATGAACGGGTATTATCAACCACGAATCCCTGTAGGTCCCAACCAATGTTCATATTGCAAAGAGGAAGGTCATTTTAAATATAGTTGCCCTAAATTAATGCAGCGTAACAGTAATGCGTATGGCGCAAGAGGTAGAGGTGGTCAGCAAGCTCCTAGAGGTAGAGGGCGTGGAAATGCTCCCCAGAACGCGCGTCCTCTTCCGCCTCAAAATACCATAAATAGCTTTGATCAGCAAGCCAACGCGACTGGTAATACAGCTCAGTACTACAATAATGATTATTATGCAGAAGACAACAATGTAGAAGATAATGATTACTAGGACAGCCGTAGACAGAGAGAGGGAGTTGTTTCAGTGCCAGTGGATCAGAGCGGACCTTATGTTAAAGTAACTACAGCAAATGTAACGGAGCCCTTTCTGCTGGATACTGGTGCTGCAAAGAGTTCAATTATGCATTCAAAACTCCCTGGCGCGCCTTTGTCTGGCGAAATGAATGTTTCAGTAGGTTTTTCTGGCGCCCCAGTTAGGAACCTGATTTCTAGTCCTATGTCACTTTCTGTTGGACCTTGTGAGCTAAAAGCACCCCTCATTCTAACAACAGGTTGTGGTGAAAATTTGCTAGGATTAGATTTGCTAAAAAGATTGCATGCGACGCTATATTGTTCTCCCTCAGGAGTACAACTTACATTAGGCAAGAAAGTGATTTCCCCAATGTATTTGTCTAAAAATGTGATGCCACCTGAATTGTCATCCCTTCCGGATGTCCTTTGGGCTACTGGTCCCAATGATATGGGTCTTTTGGAAATACCGCCATATGTGGTCACTTTAAAAGCCAATGTCAGATTGCCACGTATTCCCCAGTACAAGATCTCCAATGAAGGTCAGAAAGCATTGTTAGCAATTGTCAGTGATTTGATTAAAAAGGATGTAATTGAAGAGACAAGAGGCAACGTTTGCAATAGTCCTGTTTTACCTGTCTTAAAACGAACGGACCCTTCACAGCCACCTGTTTACAGATTTGTGATTGATCTTAGAGAGGTTAATAAGATTGTTGTGCCACAGTTTCCAGTTGTCCCTGATATAACTGCCTTGTTAACCATGATTCCAGCCTCCGCTGCATGGTTCTCAGTGATCGATCTAAAGAATGCTTTCTTTAGCATCCCAATTGCAGAGGAGAGCAGAGACATTTTTGGCTTTAGTTTAGGAGGTCGCAGCTTCCGCTTTAAATGCGCTCCCCAAGGCTACTGTGAAAGTCCATCAATATACAGTCAGGCTTTAAAAGCGCAGCTTGATGCACTGGTTTTACCTAGTGGCGCTATCCTTATTCAGTATGTTGACGATTTACTAATCGCCGCGGATACTGAAAAGATTTGCAAAGAAGCTACATTGTCATTGTTGCGTCATTTGTCTACCTTTCATCACAAAGTGTCTCTCTCAAAGCTGCAATATTGTCGACAAGAAGTGACCTACTTAGGTCATCTCTTATCGAAGGAGGGAAGGAAACTGACCCCAGAAAGAATTCAAGCCATTGCACAGTTGAGTGTACCAAGAACACAGAGAGAAGTGCGTGCTTTCTTGGGCATTACTTCATACTGTAGGCATTGGATTCCTAATTTTTCCTTGTTGGCAAAACCTTTGTTAGCATTAACATGCAAAGACACACCGAATCCTATCCCATGGTCTGAAGAGTGTCAGAAAAGTTTTTGGGAATTGCGCAATGCATTGTGTTCAGCTCCTGTGTTGGGTACCCCTGACTACAGCAAGCCTTTTACATTGTATGTTCATGAGAAAGATGGATGCGCATTATCAGTGTTAACACAACCTTTTGGCGACAGACCGCGTCCATGCGCGTATTTTTCGTCAACCTTGGACCCGGTAGCGAGGGCATTGCCAAGTTGTCTGAGAGCCACAGCTGCCGCAGCTATGTCTATTCGACAGTCTGCTGGACTAGTGATGGATAATACATTGATTGTTATGGTTCCACATGCTGTGGACACATTGTTAAACAGGACCAAGACACAGCACTTAACTAGTGCGCGATTATCTGGTTATGAGCTGACACTGTTAGCAAATCATATACACATAAAGAGATGCAACACGTTGAATCCAGCTACATTATTACCAGTTCCAGCAGACCTAGATGAGATTGAGCAACATGATTGTCTGTTCAGAACAGAAGAAGAGACGAAAGGGAGAGTAGATCTTAAAGATACTCCCCTGACTGAGTGTGATGGTACCTTATGGGTGGATGGTTTGTGTTTCAAGCTTCCGAATGGTGATACGACTGCTGCATATGCTATCACTACTTTGCACACGATTGTGGAAACTGCACGTGTGCCACAAAATTCGGCTCAAGCAGCGGAATTGATTGCCCTTACAAGAGCATGCGTGTTGTCTGAAGGAATGAAAGTGAACATATATACGGATAGCCAGTACGCCTTTGGCGTGGCCCACAGTTTTGGGCGATTATGGAAGGAACGTGGGTTCCTGACTTCGCATGGAGCTAAGATTCAGAATGGCAAGTTGGTGAATGATCTCCTTGAATCACTGACCCTACCGTTGCAAGTTGCGATTATGAAATACAGTGCGCACAAGAAAATCACTGATGATGTTGGTCGTGGTAATGCGTTTGCTGATGAAGTCGCGAAAGAAACAGCAAAAGATGTGAAGACTCGAATGTATGTTGCAGGCCCTGCCAGATGGGTTAGTGATGTTGGAATGTGTGAAAACACAATAGAAAGTGTAAAGTCCCTTCAAGCTGAAGCCACAGAGAAAGAGTTGAGCAAATGGAGAGAAAGTATGGGTAAGTTGGATGAGAATGGTTGTTGGGTTGATCTGTCAGAACATAGGCGATGGTTGTTGCCTGATGCATATGTGCTTCCAGTGGTTACTATGGCACATGGAATGGCACATATCAGTACGAAAGGAATTTGTAAGTTGTTGGCTCCAGTATGGCAGAATGCTGGAATTCCTAAGTGTGCAGAGAATGTGGTCAAGAATTGTATGGTATGCTTGAAGTACAACCCTGGTAGGGGAACCCCAACTCCAGCTGGTCATTTTGCGCCTCCATCATATCCATTTGAAGTTTTGCAGCTAGATTTTATTCACATGGAAAGGTGCAACAACCTGAAATATGTATTGGTGGTTGTTTGCGCTTTATCAAAATGGATAGAGGCCTATCCCCTAAAAGATAATACTGCTCTATCCACAGCCAAAGCCCTTGTGAAAGAATTTCTCCCCAGGTTTGGAATGCCAAGAATGGTGTGGAGTGATAATGGGAGTGAGTTTGTGGGTAAAGTGATGAAGAATGTGTGTGAGGGACTAGGTATAAAGCAGAAATTCCACGCTGCAAATCACCCCCAATCAGCTTGATTAGTAGAGCGCTCTAAAACTTAAATTGGACAAAATCCAGGCGAGCACCGGTCTTAAATGGCCTGACGCTCTGCCTTTAGCACTCCTATCCACAAGAATGACCGTGCACTCACGAGTGGGACTTAGTCCTTATGAGGTTGTTTTTGGCCGCCCGGCCAATGTATGGGGTGTGCCAAGACTTACGAAATTCAGTGAAATCGAGCATCCAGTACTGCTTGATTACTTGTATGATTTGACGGTTAAACTGCGTGTTTTACACCAACAGGTGCATGATACTCTTCCCCCCGGCCTCTGAGGCTCCAGGACACCCCATTGACCCTGGCACGTGGGTCCTCATCAAAAACTTCCAGCGGAAAAGCAACGATGAGCCCCGCTGGATTGGCCCTCACCTCGTACTACTGTCTACAAGATCAGCTGTTCGAGTAAAGGGGAAGAAGAACTGGATCCACGGCACCCACATGAAAAGGATCCCTTTGTCTCTGCCGTATGACCAGTGGGTCCAGGAGGGTATCGTAGACTCTGAAACAGACACTGTACCTCGTTTTGTGCCGTTCAGTGATGCACGCATAAAAGGCACCACTTCAGCACAACAGAGTGACAATATTTTGCAAGAAGCTGTGCCACCGTCAATTCGATTGGACACCACAGAGCCTGAACTCTTGTTTCAAGATCAGACAGTACCTGGCCGTCTCCACTACAATCTGAGACCAAGGCCTATGGACAAATAAATATTCTTTTCCTCATCTTTTTGTTTTTGATACCATAGCTCTCCCATCTGAAGGACTTTCTTGATTTTTGTTTTTCGAACCACCATCCGGGTTCAGCTGCAGGGTCGCGGTGCCAAGACTTTGGGGTACAGGCCGAAGACGTTAGGTCAACGGTTCTGGTTGGTCTAGGGCGTTCCCTGGACTGACAGGCGTACTCCTTAGCAGAAGATACTCACCCACCGCGAGCGGCACGATTAGAGGATGGAGTTTTTTAAGATGGAGAGACTCACTGAGGACATGAACTTTAAAGCAAGAATGTGTGAAATAATGAAGAGCAAACGTTTTGTATTTTTATGCCTGTTTGTATTATGTAGTATGGTAGTGTTTACTGTAGGATTTGTATTCTTCTCCTCTCAAGAGCCTATTGCACCCACTGTACAGCCTATACCTCCTCCTACTGTCTCCTCACACTCTTTTCACCCTCTGCCTGAACATGAACAAGCTAGACGGTCTGAGTTTGTAAACAACTCGTTTATTCAGCTCCTGCACCAGCACCAACTAGTGATGAATACAACCAATTGCTGGGTGTGTGGTTTAATGCTGCATACCATTAATAAGGGTATTCCCTATCTAGTGCTGCCGTTTAGTTACAATGGATCGTCATGGGCATTCCAGACCATGTTTCTCTATGCACTAGATGCCTACTCCCCGCGACAACCGCGTTCCATCAGACCTAGTACCAATAACAAAGCTTTAATGAAAGGAGTTGCCGATATGAGCAGAGATATCGACGCATACTCATCTATTCCCAAAGAAGAGTTGAGAGCTTATGTAGGGTGGAACGCGACGGGGTATAGTATTAGTCTGGGTGAAAGACAGCGAAAAATTTCATCCCCAATCTGGGTCGTACCCCACATAGGTCGGTTCTGTTTGCAAGGTAATGGTCAGAATCCTAGAGCTCAACTGGGGAGAAGTGACTGTACTGAAACGTACACTTTTCCGTCACAGTTTTCCCCTGCGTTTTTGGCTGCCAAGGGTACATATTTTATCTGCAATGACCGAGCATATACATGGTTGCCCCCTGATTTCTCTGGCACATGTTATATTGCAAATCTGCTACCGCCAACATTTACTGCCGCCTCTGACTATCACAAGACCAGAGTTGTGAGAGGCGTGATTAGTAAGGAGGATACTGCAGGTCAGGAAGCGGGAGACTTCTTTTTGGGTTTCCTGCCGTTTTGGGGACCTATGGTCAATAGTAGGAACCTGAGACAACTGACTCGTGTGGTTGAATCCACTGTTAATGAGACGGCTGGTGCCCTTGGTAATTTGACAGCTGAGCTCCAAGCGGATCGCCTCATGACTTTGCAGAACCGCATGGTTCTAGACGTCATACTTGCAGACCGCGGTGGGGTATGTAAGGTTATCCAATCTAGTTGTTGCATTTTCATACCAGACAACGCTCCAACAGTTTATCAAGCCATCTCCAAACTACATAAAATATCTGAGTCCATACACGTGGATAAAGGAGATTGGTCACTGGTGGGGTGGTTCTGGGAACTGATATCTGCCTGGGGTTGGAAAGTTCTGATGGTCATTGGAATGATCTTAGCCATCCTTTTCCTGTTCTCTCTGTGCATTCAGTGTGCTCCTGCGATATGTGGCCTCTGTGCTACATTATGTGTAAGGAAACCTGTATCGAGGGACGAGCTAAGTAATAGGATGATGCTACAGCAACATCTCTATGACTTCGTGAATATTGACCTAGACTCGGATTGAAATGAGTATAGTAATTGCCTATGTAAGGGCAAAAGGAGGGTCTGTCGTACTTTAGAATTTGGGACCGCGTAGGAGGCAGGGCCCTACCCCTGTCTATCCCGGTATTAGCGAACCGCGAATGGTTAATGCGGTATGTACAAGTGCTTTGTGTAACGTTTTAGCTATGAATGCACTGTGTATACGCTATTATACATCACTACGTGGGTTCCATTTTAGAGCGGTGGCCATCTTATGGTTGCCCTCACATAGGCTACATAGCATGAAGCAAATACGGGCCTTTTAGAGCACATGTGCCTTTCTTTGACTTTTCTGTGACCTGAGCAGCTTGGCTCCGCTGCCCCAGGTCAGTCCGGTCTCACGAGTTCCCCGTCCTATGGCCACCTGTGATTAGCATCAGGGCTTGACACACCATAAAGCCTTTACTTTAAACACGAGCCTCCAGCTAATCTCTTTCTCACCTGACTGTTCCTGCTTTATGGCTTGTTTTCCAAACAGGAGATGCTCATGTTTATTGGGGCCTATCGATATCTGATGTGGGATCTGAGCCTTGCTGGGTAAATAATTGCAGGCTGGTTTAACTGGAATGTGGGATGGTCATCATGACTCTGCCTTTTCGTTTGTAATGTATACATGTAATGGCCATATCGTAAACCAAGGAATGTGTGCCTGAAGCAGGATATTTTGTATTTAAGGAGAAGCCCGTTTCTGTGATTTTCAGCAGTCTCCTGAGAACATACACGCTGTTGTACTTCTAGAATACCTGTAATTGGTCTGCAGCCAATAAACTGATCTTTGACTTTACCCAGAAGACTCTGTGTTTCTGTAGGTCTGAAACAGGAAGAACCCCGAAGTCATAGGGTGTGTTCCCCTGCACCCCTGGGCTTAAAATACCCGGTACTTCAAAGCCACTGTGTAAGCAACATTATTAAAAAAAAAAAGTTCTCTAAAAAACAGATGAGGAAAGTAAGCGTAAGGAGCTTACTTTTACGGCGCTCCTTAGATTTGCCCGGAAGTGAGGTATGGGCTGCGTGAGCAACTTATGAGGCAGCAAAGAAGAGCCATGTAGGAGTGATCCAATGGTAAGTAGCAAGCAGGATTTCACTCTGTGTAGTGCTTACAGCAGGTCTTGCAGACAGCGCATGCACGCTGACTAGTCTCGACCTAAAAATTGTTAAATAAACAGTAAGCATTTCTTTAAATGTTAGTTGCAGTTAAAAATAGGATGTAACTTGGATGTACTGCACCCCTTAACTATAGGAACACCATCGGTTTTAACACAGCAAACATGTAAAAATATGGTAGTCTCTTTAAAATTCAGTGTATTTCTTTAAAATTCATAAAGTGTATTTCATTAATCTGCAGAAGCGTTTCACCTCAGTAAATCAAATTACAGAAGTCCATTCAGTAGTATTTTTTTTTTAAAGTGCTAGTTCTCAAATATGAATTTAGAAGTGTGCATGCTCCCCCCACCCTGACAACACTCCCATTAGTGATTAAATCCAAACACAGGAGAAGGTTTTGTACAGCACACTTCCTGAAGTCATGTAATTCAAGGTTCTCTTTTATATGTGATAATGAAGAAAACGAATGAAAACTGAAATATAATGATTGCCCAGGATCACATAATTTGGTCATGTGGGGAAGCCGGGATTCATCCAAGGTATTCTGGTTTCACATTGGGCAATTCAGTTCAGCGATTAGATGTACATGCTTTGCTTCCCCTACATCATAGGTCTTCAAACATTTTTGCTCTGAGTCCCCCCTAAGCAAAATGTTTTGAAATCAGGCCCTCTCCTCCAAAAAACTATGGCAAGAATAGGGAGAGTGGGAGGGGCAGGGGTGAGCTATGTAACGGTGTTTAGGAGATTATTTCAGGGATATTTTTCTGTAGCTCATAATCTACACTATATGTGAGACTTATAAAAGTACAAATATGCCAAACCATAATAGAAATGGACTAAAAACACCAGACTTCATAATTGGGGTGTTGTGAGCCTGGGTCCCAATGCAACTGCACCTGCTGCACTAAATAACCCTAAAAACAAATAACCCTCCAAAACTCCCCAACTTCCTCAAGGCATCTCTCTGAGGAAGCTGTCTCGATCCTTCATAATCTAAAAAAACAATGCCCCCTCCCTCACGTATAGTTCCACTTCCTCTGGGCTATCTCTTTGATGCTATCCAAGGAACTCACTACTTTTCTCTTTCTCCTGGACCGTCACTCTGAGGCCCAAGGGATCTGGATGATCTGCATGCAAACAGAGGTCAAAGCGGACAAGATCTATGGGGAGCCACATGACCCATGCTTTTTTAATTTTACAGAAGTAGTTTCCATACTTTTAGTTAAAAAATGACCACCCCTGAACAAGTACTGTGGCCCTTGAAGTGCCCCTGCGTAAAAGTGAAGGGAGGGCAGGGTCGGGGTGGGGATGTGTTTTCCTGTGTTGTGCATCTCAGGGAGGGACAAAAAGCTGAGGATAAATCAGCATCCTCACCAGGGTGCATGCTACCTAAAAGAATGTAAATGTGTGCAATTGGTTATTCACTTAGGCCCTGATTATGATGAGTTTGAAGGACACAGTTGCGAAATGGGAACTGACTGACCTCAGGTTGGCGGTTCTGACCGCATCATTTGAATGCAACCACACACAGTGCGGTCGGAAACATCAATTTTTTCTATGGGAGCTTGTGCGGCAGGCATAAAATGTTTCCAACCATCCCTGCACCGTGTGGCAGAACCCTCACGGTGACTGCCACACAGTGCAGGGCTGTTTTGGTGGGCACCATAGCTGTCTCAGGACCAAATGCAGCAGGAAGGGGGCCCTGCTAGGGGCCCCCAAGGTCAGTTTCCGACAGCCAGCCATGTCAGCAAGGCCAGCATGGATTGGCTCTCGGAAACCAGCATCATAATCCAGAAGGCGGAAATGCCGTTCTTAAGGGACTATGAGGCCTTTCCGACTGGCCGAGTTACATCGGATTCCCCGGCCTGTTTAAACTCTGACCGTCACCATCATGATACGGCGGTTGGACTTTAAACCTAAACTGACAGTCAGGAGGCTTTCCTACCAACATTGTGATTAGGCCCTAAATGTAATGGCAGATTGGAAGCCAGTTTAGTCTTTAATTGATGGTGGCACCTGAGTCTTCATGGGGACAATTAATTATTCTTTTTCATACTTAATGTCACAGTGTTATAAATTGGGTTTTAGAAAGTGTACAAATGTTTGCACTAGGCAATGTTTACCTATTACTAAAATATACATTTTGAAAGCACTTGCTTTATCTTAAAACACCAAATCATTTTGCAGCAATCTACCTTATACTGTATATAATATATTTAAAAATATTGACTTGCATATTCACAGTGCTGTGTGCTCCAGGCTGGGACCTTCAAGCACTATAAATGCACACAATATTATTCCCCATATTTGCAGTAGCCACATTACCCAAATGAAATTTAAGAAAGTAATAGAATGTAGTTCTATCTGATTAGCTTAACTTACATTTATTTTTCGTTTAGGGTTTCTGTATTATTTTCTACGATATAACTGAAAGTGAAAACAAAATACTTCAAGAATATTTTCTTCTTTTTAGTCACGTTTTTGACTCTGCCTCCACATGACTAAAAGGAACAAAATATTCTGTAAGTGTCTTGTTTTTCCACTTTCAGTTACCTGCAAAACAGAAACCTTAAACGAAAATTAAACTCAAGTTCAGCTAATCCAATGGAAATACATTCTTTTATATTTTTTAACCAATTCAAGGACTGCATGTTAATGAAGACAGCCTGGAAATGTTTCAAGTTGCGCTTCCAGTCCAACTTCATTTTCAAGAGCTTGGCGAGCCATTTGCACCCCCCTAGGAATGCAGCCAGGCCCCCCAGGGGGGCGCCCCCCACAGTTTGAAGACCTCTGCCCTACATCCATTTTACGCCCCACCACCCTGCTGGCATCAATGCAGCCCTTGGTCACACCAAAGACCAACCTTTTCGGCCCCTGGGAAAAAGTTTGTGAGTACCCATGGTCTAAGGTATGCCTGCTAAAAGCTTTGATGGCAAGCCAAGGCATATTCATTTTGCCGAACTCTTCTGAAGAGTGGGCTTGAGGCATTTGAGGACCCAGGCTGGTAGCCATTGCTCGGGGGTGGCACAGAGTGTCGTAATCACGTACTGTTTATCATTTTAAAACTGGTAAATAACACTTCTGGAATGTTTGGTCACAGTGTATGTTTACTTGTGTACTCAGGGAAGGTTAGAGAACACGTTGTAACAGTATTGATCCAAAAATACACAAAAGGTTTGACGCACTTGCAGTAACTTTTATAATGCCACTTTAGTGAACCTGATATTTTCAGTTTTATTATATATGTTTATTAGAATTTTTCAAACAAATATATATATACAAATAATGTCCCAGGTGCAACCAATCCACAAGACATATCTTCAAATATCCCTTTAGTCATGTTTATCAGAAATCTGCGCTACCCTCAATCCAGTCCTTCACATGGTCAACCATTTATTTGTCCACAACCAGTGGTCAACTGCCCACTGTTTGGGGTGGGCTCAATTTTCGTAGTCATCTCCCCAGATCACTAAATCGATAACCATCTTATCATCCAGGCGGGTAAGTTTGATGTGCTGCTCAACTGCTAATGTCCATTCAAGTAGATTTCGCTTCCAAACCGAGACCTACGGCGCTAGAGGCGCCCTCCAGGGGATAGCAATCAATTGTTTTGCCAAACGCACCCCAAGCACCAGGATCCAGGCTGGCAATTTTAGTACCTATCCCACAGGAGCACCCCCAGAAAACAGATTTTCACTGCTTTCATCAGGATCACTCCGACTAGATGTGACAGTGTGGTAATCACTTCTGCGTAGAAACTCACCAGTCGTGCGCAGGCCCATATCATATGCAAGAAGCCTGCTGAAGGCTAGCGGCATCTGCATCATTTGGTCGAGGTCTCGGGATATATTTAAGAGAGTGTCTTAGGGGTCACATAGGTTTGGTGCAGAAGGTTAAACTGAACAAGCATAAAGCGGGCATTGGGCGTTACCAGCTAGACCTGCTCGCATGTTCTTCACTACTCAGTTATCAGTCTACGTAATCCGCACTCCACCTATCATTAATGATCGTTGCCTTTCCCCCTTTGTCCCCGAATATTCACCAGCGGTCTCATCATAGCATGTTCGTGCAACTCCTCTGGAAATGAGTTCCAGCACCCACAGACCATATGAGCCAACCTAGTGTACTGCAGGACTTGCCCCGGGTCTACCCCCAAACTGCTTCAGGGTCTGCTTAAAACAGACAAACCTTCGATTGAGACAGAGACCCCCTGTATTCATGCAGCCACCCTCCCGCCACCTCACAAAGGACATGTCTTTTGGAAGGGCAGAAATGGCCTCATAGCCCACAAGGGCAGGTCTTCTGCATGGAGTGCTCGCCACAAGACCATGGCCACAGCTGTATGCCACACTCGTCCTATCTATTGCATGCAGTATGGTAGGGAATCAGTGGCCATTTTCCCTATAACGAGGAGCTCTAGTAGTGTGTGTGAGTCACATGTGCCCGCCAGTAGAGCTTTTTCCCAGGTCAGGTCATCATCAAGCTACTCCACCACATGCTGTTGTTGCATGGTCATGTAGTATAAGAAAAGACCAGGTAGCCTAAGGCCTCTGTCCCTCTAAGGGAGTTTCAGCATGCCTGGTTTTACCCGACTCAGTCCATCTGCCATTACTAGTGCCAACAGCAGCTTATCCAGTTGTGTAAATGTGGAAGGTGGGACCGCGCACATTACGTTCTGTAGCACATACAGGCAGAGTGGCAAGAAGACCATTTTAGCCACTGAGATTTTTCCCATCATGGATGGTAGTAGCATTTTTCAGAACTCAACAAACTTGGCCAGCCTCCCCAGCATCCTACCCACATTAAAGTCATAATGGACTACAGGGCATCACAGGACCCAGATCCAGAGATAGCAGAAAGAGTTTCGCTCCCACTGCAAACCCAGTTCCTGCACGAGAACTGCATTCACATCCTAGTGTGGCTAGTGGAAATAGTTTGGACTTCGCTCTGTATGTGCTTAGTCCTGACCAATCCACAAATCTGCTCAGCTATTCCAGCAATGTTGGAACTGACCATTTCAATTATGCAGGTACACCATGGTGTCATCTGCATACAGTGAAATCATGTGGGGAGTACCACTGAGGCATGCTCCCGCTAATTTGAAATGTATAGGGGAAAGAGGGCAGCCCTGTCTCGATCCCCTGTCAAAGCTCCCAAGGGTCTGAAATCACACTTCTTGTGTGTACCCTTGCCACAGTTCATGTGTATAATAGCTTCACCAATTGAATGAAGTTGAGGATGAATCCCATATGCTGCAGAATAGACCACATACAGTGCCACCTGACTGCATCAAAAGCTCTTTCTATTTCAAGAGTTGCCACCATGTAACTGTCCTTTGAGGTGGCCAGCATGTGCATAATATGATTAAACCGCCTAAGGTTGTACATTGTGCTCCTCCCTGGGATAAACCCAGTCTGGTCACAGTGTATCATTGTTTGGACCACTTGCAGGAGTCTTTTGGGCATCACCCTACACAACTTTAGGTCAGTGTTGAGTATAGACAGGGGCCTACAGGAGAAGAACTCGGCAGCATCTTTCCCTTCTTTAGACATGAGCACTATCATTGCCTCTCTCATAGTCCAGCAATTTTTCAAGGGTTACCGGCAGCAGCATCTGATATAATTCATTTGGAAGGCCATCAGTCCCCACTGTTTTTCACTGCCTTCATGTTCACCCGCTCCTCCAACTCTTCTAGCTCCAGGGGGTCTTCCAGGAGTTTTTGGTGCCCTGGCTCAACTGGAGCCATCTGGAGATAGTTCTCCAGAACTACGGTGGCTGCCAATGGTGTTTGAGTAAAACCATCCCACTGATAGGCAGTATTTGACTGATTGTGAGCCATCAGTACCATTCCATCTTCCCCATGCAAATAGCCTATACACTCCCCCCTCAGTGCTGCTTTATAATCCTCCCATTCAGTCAGCCTATTGTCAGTAGTATTGGAGTTCTCTGGGAAGAAGTGTCTTGTGAACCACTTCATGTGTTCCAGAAACGATTCATGTTGGAGCACCTCTGTAGGGAACTTCCAAAGCGGAATTTTAGGCATGGTCCACCCAAACAGCAGAGTGACAAGTAATGGAGAGTGGTCCAATAAGTAACAGTTTTGGTAAACTGAACCTTTAAGCAGATCTAGGTCCTCTCCCCACCCTGGCACCATATCCAAACTGCTGTAAACCCCATGCACAGGACAGCAATATGAAAATCCACTTCCAACCGGATGGTGGTGTTGCCAGATTTTCAACAAGTGGAGGTTCTCCGTCACCTCCCTCAAAGAGGCTTCCAAGCTTATGGCTTTGTCTGGGGAGAACTCTGTCCAGTCTCTAATTAAATACACAGTTGAAGTCCCCCGCCTACAAACATCTCATGTGTATGTATGTAGCAATTCATTTCAGCATCTTAGGGTAAAACATTTTGTCATCCACATTAGGTGCATAGGACTTTACAATGCAAGCGTCAAACCCATCCAGTGTCCCCACAACAATAACATAGCACCCCTGGTGGTCCAGGTTATCTCCTTCTGTAGGAAGAGAGCTCCATCTGCTAACCAAGTCACTACCCCTAAAGCATGATTGGAGTATGTAGCAGCTAACAAATGTCCCTGCCATTTTTGCCCCCAAGTGCATAGCCTCCGCCCTCAACAGGTGAGTCTCCTGGAGGAGTGTCACCTGTAGCCTATATATTCGCAAATATGAGTGCACCCGGTATCTTTTTTTAATATATATATATACCTTTTTACTGAAAAACAACAACAGCATTCCAAATTTACATATGTAGTCATTAGGTGTTTGGAGCATACAAATTCTGCATGCGCGATTTTAGATGTTACACTTGTCACTTACAGTTATGTAGGTTCAGTATTTACAATGATGATTATGTACAGGTTCATCAAGGAGGGGAAGGGGAGGGAGAAGAGGGGGAGCACAGATGTTTCCTCGATAAGCATCCCACTTATTCCATATTTGAGACCAATTTTTCGGGTCTCCCCTGGGAACATTTACTGTTTTTTCTCAATTCAATTCAAATCTTTATTTTGGTTTAGTTTAAACCATAAAAGATACACAAAAATAGATCACACACCATAATAATAAGAAACATACGAAAGAGTGGCCTTTCGTATGTACCGCTCTAGACCATTTACATATAAAAATTCACAATTTAAATACAAGATCTTAATAACAGAAGGAAGATAAAAAAATACGATCATCTATTTAACTGTTTAAAATATAATAAATACAATAAAAATGCTAGGCATAGTTGGATATGTCAAAGGCATTTGAGGAGTACGTAAATCAAATAACATTGCAAGTAACCAAGGACTATAGGTAACTGTCTGTACATCCTTCGAGTGCAACTTCCTAGTAGGGGACTAATCAAAAAAGTGCAAATGCTTTAAGTGCAACAAGTATACTTAACAAGACATTCCACTTAGTCTCTCATTAATTTATAAAGTGCAAGTGCAAAACCAATTGGCGGCAGAATTCCAAAATACACATGTGCATAAGATCACTAAAATTTCAAGCCATCCTTTGCTCTTATTATACCCACATCAAACAGGTATCTACTGACACTAAAAGCAATTTTTGGGGAAGTGTCAGTTTTCAATATTCTTTCTGCCTCAAGACAAGACCTAATGCCCATATTTCGGCAAGTAGGTTTGATCCATTTCTTCCTAGATTTAGCATAAGCAGGGCAAAAGAATAATATATGTAGGTCATTTTCTCGTGTGCCAAATTGGAATAATACACAACACTCTGGTGTCGATCACGATCCTGTAAAAACCGGGTACGAACCGTCGGACGGAGCATATTCTCCGTCCGACGCGTACCCGGTCGTCAAAATTTACAAACATGGAATTACGATTCGCACGGAAACTCCATTTCCGTACGATTCATACAAAACCCCAACCGACGAAAATAAACATACAAATGCGATCCGGGAAAGCGCCGACGTGACGTCGGGACGCACGCAGCCTGCCATTCACGAACCAGGAATCAGGATTCGCACCGACGTCATCCCGCACGGGGAATATTTTCCGGCTGCCAAAAACTGCCGGGAAATCAGGACGACGCGAACAAGGAGTACCTGTACGCGACGGACAGACATGGACCCGAACCTACGTGTCATCCCGGCCCTCATAGCAGTCGACCTCCTCTACAGGTTATGACGCAGACGCCGCAGAAGGTCAGAACAACAAAGGGAGGGGGGAAGGGGGGGGGCAGGCCACAAACCCCCCACCAAAGTCACACAGCACACATGCCCTGGACATACCTGACCCCCAGGCCCTGGTCACTACGAGGGGGTGGGGGCGTGTCCATCAAAGCCAGCGTCCGCCACAACCGAAGTGCCTGACGACGCGAACCGGCAACACAACAATACAGGTATGTCCCGTACCCACGCCTTAAGAGCGTGTGTACGAGTCATACCCCGCCCACACCTACGTCATCCCAACAATGGCGGGACGGCTGTACCCACGTGGCAAAGGCCTGGGTACGGCCCGCACAAGCATCACATAGCGTGGGGACGCATATGTACGGACCCTACCCCCACCCGTGTACGTATGGAGCGTACCCTCCACCCCAACAGTGTAAGTACGACCCGTACCCTCACCCGCGTATGTATGGAGCGTACCCCCACCGCAACAGTGTAAGTATGACCCGTACCCTCACCCGCGTATGTATGGAGCGTACCCCCCACCGCAACAGTGTAAGTACGACCCGTACCCTCACCCGCGTACGTATGGAGCGTACCCCCCACCGCAACAGTGTAAGTACGACCCGTACCCTCACCCGCGTACGTATGGAGCGTACCCCCCACCGCAACAGTGCAAGTACGACCCGTACCCTCACCCGCGTACGTATGGAGCGTACCCCCCACCGCAACAGTGTAAGTACAACCCGTACCCTCACCCGCGTACGTATGGAGAGTACCCCCCACCGCAACAGTGTAAGTACGACCCGTACCCTCACCCGCGTACGTATGGAGCGTACCCCCCACTGCAACAGTGTAAGTACGACCCGTACCCTCACCCGCGTACGTATGGAGCGTACCCCCCACCGCAACAGTGTAAGTACGACCCGTACCCTCACCCGCGTACGTATGGAGCATACCCCCACCCCAACAGTGTATGTACGACACGTACCCCCACCTCGTATGCATGGAGCTAACCCACACCCGTGTATGTTCTAAGCGTACATATCGTGAAATAGGAGGGGTGGGTGCAGAGTCCTCCCAGCAGTGCCCAGACACAGGAGTGGTGGGTGCAGAGTCCTCCCAGCAGTGCCCAGACATAGGAGGGGTGGGTGCAGAGTCCTCCCAGCAGTGCCCAGACACAGGAGGGGTGGGTGCTGAGTCCTCCCAGCAGTGCCCAGACATAGGAGGGGTGGGTGCCGATCACTCCCAGCAGTGCCCAGACACAGGAGGGGTGGGTGCAGAGTCCTCCCAGCAGTGCCCAGACACAGGAGGGGTGGGTGCCTATCACTCCCAGCAGTGCCCAGACACAGGAGTGGTGGGTGCAGAGTCCTCCCAGCAGTGCCCATACATAGGAGGGGTGGGTGCAGAGTCCTCCCAGCAGTGCCCAGACACAGGAGGGGTGGGTGCCTATCACTCCCAGCAGTGCCCAGACACAGGAGTGGTGGGTGCTGAGTCCTCCCAGCAGTGCCCAGACATAGGAGGGGTGGGTGCCTATCACTCCCTTGACCGCTTGTGGGGTGGTGTCACAGTGGGGCTCAGGGACAGAGCGGCCATGAAGGAGTCCTTGCCGGATATGTGGCCAGGAGAGGGGAGGGGATTTGGAGGGAGTGGATTGGGTGGAATGCGGACTCCCACTCTGGCTGCATGACTTGCGTTTGCCCCCCGACCCAGTGGGTGTGCCTACTTCACCCTGTGTGTGCGTGCCAGGAGGTGTGCGTATGACCTTCCCTGCTGGTGTGGTGCCTGTGTCTGTTGTGGTGTGTGCATGCTGACGTCTGGGTGTGCGTGGGACAGGCATGGGAGTGGGAAGTGTGGATGGGGCAGGGGTAGGGGGAGGGACGTAGCGCTGCAGGAGACCCACTGCTGCAGTCAGTGTTGAGTCTATGGACCTCAGCAACTGGCGTTGGTCAGCCTGCGATGAAAAAATGCCCTCCAAGTATGCCTCCATGTTGTGCAGCACTTGGCTGTGGCCATGGAGGACATTAAGGCTCGCAGCCTGACCAACCTGCAACTGCCGCTGGATGTCCACAGACTCAGCATTGGCGGCAGCAGTGGAGACAGGGCCAGGTGGTGCGGTGCCTGGCAGGAAGGAGACATGTGGTGACCGGGCACCCTGGGAAGGGACACGAGCAAGTGGGAGGCGGCTGATGGCAATGGAGGGGGCGGGCTGAGATGTTGTGCCGCTGTCAGCTGCTGGTGCAGCCTCTGCCCACTCGGAGAGATCATCCTCGGACACGTCAGCTTCATATTCAGTCATGCCAGTGGACAGGTCCTCGGCCTCACTCTCCTCCGCGTCAGTACCACTCAATGTGCCAGGCACGATGTCAACGCTGGCACTGGTGCTCGGTCCCTCCGCTCCGTCTGTGCTCATGTCTCCCTCCGTGTCCCCCGACGATGCTGTGGGCAAGGTGAAGAGACAGCAATTAATCACACACCTGTATACATATGTCACATGAGTCCAATCTACATAGGTTACAGTGCATAGCCTGCAAAGAAAGATCAGTAACACCTACACAACAAGGTACAGATGTAGGGCATGCAACACACAGTTGGTTGACCCACCATGCCAATGAAAATTCATGGAGAGCATGACACAATAGCAAATGACATGAAATGGAGTTTGACATAGGAGCCAGGCCCTGGGGACAATCCAGCACTGCATCTGCACCACACAGCGTTGCCGAAAAAAGGGATGAACAGGGACCATATACATGAACCTGAGGCACATGCTGCATAGGTAATACTGAAAACATGCCCACCATGACTGGCTCACTGCACCTTGAGTGTATGTCCAGACAAACATCACACACTGGCCAGACCTAGCAAGGAGAATTCTGGTTTTGACATGTAGGCTTGGCCCGCACCAACCACCCCCTACATGAGACAATTTGTTGAGACACAGGTGGCACTTACATCTCTTAGTCTGGGTGAAATACACAGGGGCTGCATAAATGCAAGATTGGACGCCAAATACCCAAGGTGCGCCTGTCCAAATAATTATGTACAAATGGCCACCATCAGATTATTGTAACAAGACACACAGGCACTGGCCACCGTGAGTATGAACAAGGACAATCAGGTCAGGCTGTACAGTGGACACTTGTACTACATTTTACGTCATTAGACATGGCGCCAGGGGACAATGGCAGAGAGCACAACCTATGCTGTAGACACTGAGAGTGTCCACGTTTTGTGATGACACACATGGCACCTATGAACATATGCCCCAGGGGACAGCAGTGGCCACATAAATCCATGGTCCTGAATGGGAATGACTGCAACACACGCCACCATCCCTGCACTATGCGTATCGCACACTCATGCACATCATGTCACAGGCCACAACATAGGACATGCGCGCTGTAAGGCCTGACACTTGAGAGACTAACACCCATGTCTGGACTCAGCATCAGTGCCAACTGACATGGAACCCACATGCACTGAACTGGACAGGGCACAGGCAAGGTCCCCAAACCTGTTAAACACCACCCCCACACATGATGCTACAGGCATAGTTCACGTGGAGAGAGCGCCAGCCTACATTACCTTGTGAAGGAGTGACTACACACAGACCAGGGAACACATTGCAAGGAGGGGAAGGGAGGCAGGAGAGCACAGCTATACTGTGGGTAACTGGATCTGCACAGCACCTTTAAACCCTGGCAGTGTATCCATGCAACTGTGCACTTACAAATGCTGGTGACACACAACAAACACACATGTACCTACCCCCTTCCTGCTGCTGCTTCTCCTGTAAGCGCCTCTCCAAGTCTGGAAATACCACCGCCAGCACACGCTTGTGGATGTGGGTCAGACGGCAGCGCCCCCGGTTCTTATGGGTCTCAGGTAAGTCCCCCAGCAGGACCCGTGCGATCCTCCGCGTCCAGCACCGGATATCCTGCCAGCGTTTCCTCACCTGGGCCAGGCGCCGCTTGCGACCATCCCCACTCCTCACGGCACTGACGGCGGTCAGCCATATCTGCTTCTTGGCAGAGGCGCCTACCTGTGAGGATGAACAAGTGACACTACATCAATACACCAGGCACATGTCACAGAGAGACATATTAGAACAAATGTGCTGTTTACAACAAGGCATAGTATGCATCCAACGCATTGCACCTTAGTCATAGGGACATGATCCTCTGGGGAAGGGCAAAAGCAGTACGTGCCATTGAAAGTACACAGGTGGAATGAGGGCAACGACACAATCAATGATCCAGGCTCACACTGTGCATCACAAGCTACACCAGGATAATGTGCAGCACCTCTAAGCAGTCACATGCCACAGGCCACTGACGCTACCACAGCAGAGTACACAGACACACACAGGCATAGGACATTCACCTGCCATTGCCAAATGCTGCGACAAACCTCACTCTGCACATGTGCCAATAGACGGGGGGGCTCACAGGTGTGGGGCTGGCTCTGCACGTCAGACACACAGCACTGCTCCCTGCTCACATCACATGGGCAGGGTATATCCATCCCTCATGCAGCTGGGGTGCTACACTCCACATATGCACCCACCCACATGACAGGGGACTTACACACACACCGATGTCCAGGGTACGAACACATCATGTGGACACTCTCAGCACAGGTACACAGAACTAACACACATCTGTGGGTACAGTCACCTGTCACACTGGGCTGACCACATAATCACATGAGGACTGCAGAGGCTACATTCCCAGGAGGACAAGACAGGCAGAATGTGGCATGCACCATTCAGTGATTGTCACAGTAAACACAATGCAAGTGAGGACGGCAGACATGCACCACAGCATGCACTGGCTGGGAGACATCAGGCATTCCCTCCCCCGGGACCCCCCCTACAGTACATAGCATGTGTGCCACACCTGGACACAAAGCCAGAAGTCACACTCACAAAAAAGAGACACAGTCTGTGCTGGTGGACTCTGCACTCACCTGATACCCTGGTCGCCCATACAGCATGGGGTACTGTGGGAGGATCACATCCAGCAAAGCCAGGTTCTCCTCCAGGGTGAAGGGCTGTGACCTCTCCACAGACCTTGACATGGTTCCAGGGAATCAGTAGCAGCAGCTGGGTCGTGGAATACAAAGATGTGCAGGCAAGTGCTCCCTCATGGGACCTGGCTGCCTTATATCTGCCTTGCTGGCCTGTGTCATGCACAGGAGTACAGAGTGATTGGTCACTCACATTTGCATCCTATGTTTCCTCCAATCCCTTCAAACCTAGCACAGTCAGTGGGTTCTCATTGTGGTTTTTTTCTTCAGCATGATGTCAACTCCTGAAGCACATTGCAACAAAGTAGATTCATTCAAACTGACTACTGCTGTGCACCTGCTTCAAAATATTCAAACTTTAAACTTGGTCTCCATGACAACCAGCATGCATGTAGGCCTTTATACTTGTCCCTCATGTGTCCCCTATGTAATTTGAAGCTTCACACACAGGTATGGTGCGTTCCGGGGCCCTAGGGCACCCCAAATGCATAGCAACGGCCCGTACAGGCGTGTGTACGGTCCGTACCACTATGGGTGTTCTCGCGTATGCGTACTCATAGTGATAGTGAGCGTACAGGCGTGTGTACGGTCCGTACCACTATGGGTGTTCTCGCGTATGCGTACTCATAGTGATAGTGAGCGTACAGGCGTATGCACGGTCCGTACCACTATGGGTGTTCTCGCGTATGCGTACTCATAGTGATAGTGAGCGTACAGGCGTGTGTACGGTCCGTACCACTATGAGTACGCATACGCGAGAACACCCATAGTGATAGTGAGCATACAGGCGTGTGTACGGGCCGTACCACTATGGGTGTTCTCGCGCATGCGTACTCATAGTGGTAAGGACCGTACACACGCCTGTACGCTCACTATCACTATGAGTACGCATACGCGAGAACACCCATAGTGTTACGGCCCGTACACACGCCTGTACGCTCACTATGACTATGGGTGTTCTCGCGTATGCATACTCATAGTGGTACGGACCGTACACACGCCTGTACGCTCACTATCACTATGGGTACACATACGGCAGCACTCCCATAGTGATAGGGAATGTACACAGGCCCTCTTAGCGAAAGTACGGTGCCTTTCACACATCACAGTGGTGACAGGCAGCACACAGGAAGGAATAGGGCTGACATACTTGTCCATGGATGGACATCAAGCCATTGTCTGGGCAGTACTACATGTGTGGGGCACAGGTGTGAAAGGCTGTGATGTGGCAACTTACTCCTGAGTCGAGAAGGCACCAGATGTATGATGAGATGTGTACAGATGTTATGTGTGACGGTGCAATGTGTGCCGGGCATGCCCTTGACTCCTTTGACATGTGTGCATGTCGTACTGCACACTTGGGATGAGCGTCACTGGCATGGCACGGTCAACAACACACGCAAGTGTCCCCTGATGCCCGCTACAGGGGTTACCACACCAGACAGGTCACTACCCACGGTGCACCATGTGACTATGTCATGTATGTGTGGGGGGTTCACATTGGGTTGATGTTGGTGCTCCCTCAAAAGCATCAGCTGTTGCAGCAACCAACATGTGTCTGTGTGTAGATTGACATGGCACACTGTTCCGCACACCAGGCCACATGTGGTACCCGATGTGAGGTGCGTATGTATGCATGGGACACAGAGTAGCGTAACAAGGACATGTCTGCATCCTCTCTATGAATGTGTGGTGAGTCATCACATGTACACCTTCATGGCAAGGTGTGTGGGCTGTCCTAGTGTAATGTCATGTGACCTGTGGCTCTAGTGTTCCGCTACCAGTCTCTGCAATCGACATCCTACTTCTGCTGATATATGGATGTGTGTCACTCCTGTCTTGCGTCTGGCTGTTCACTTACACTGGGACACAGCTAATCCCATGCCATGGCATGTGGAGGTTCACAATCTCCGTGTGTGGCTGGGTCTTGGTAGGAGTGTCACCTGGCAGCCATACGTGTCCAGGGCATGTGGCAAATACCTGACTCCGTATGTCGCATATGTGTATTGACAGATTAACATGTGCTCAGTACATATAAATTGTTGTTGTAGTGCACTCACTCTTCCTTGTCACTTCCAAATTACTGCAGAGCGCCGCCTCTTCCCCGACCAATTCCGGACTTGGCTGCCATGCGGGAGAATGACTGTATCCGGTGCTGCCGCTTCCCCCAACGGTTGATTCTAGAGTTGACGGCGAGACTGGCACCACACCTGCAACTGCTGCACAGGTATCCTACGGCACTGACACCCAAGCTGAAGGTAATGGCAGCCCTACATTTTCTGGCCACGGGTACCTTTCAAAATACCATAGCTCATGTTGGTGGCATGTCCCAGAGCATGTTCTGCCGTGTGCTGCATGATTTCTTAGAGGCCATGTTGCTTCACCTGGATGAGTTCATCCATTTCCCAACCCCTGAAATGTTGACTGGGGTCAAGCGTGGATTCTATGCCCTGGGAGGGATGCCCCATGTCATTGGGTCCATAGATGGGACACATGTGGCTTTGGTACCACCACAGGCACAGGAGGTAGCGTACAGGAATCGCAAGCACTATCACTCCATCAATGCCCTTGTGGTGTGTCTGTCCAACATGGTGATTTCACATGTCTGTGCTCGTTTTCCAGGATCAGCACACGATGCCTACATCATGAGGCGTAGTAGGGTGCCTGAAATGATGACGCAGCTGCGCAACGAACAAGCATGTGTTGTTGGTGGGTACACTCTGTCTGTCCTGTATTTTGCGTAGACTTCCAGCACGACCGCTTCTCCTGTCCTACTTATGTCCATGTGCTTTCCATGTAGGGGACGCTGGCTATCCCAACATGCCATGGCTGATCACACCTCTTCGCAACCACATCACGCCGGCCCAGCTCCGCTACAACACCGCCCATGGCCGGACAAGGCGAGTGATAGAGAGGACATTTGGCCTCCTGAAGAGCCGATTCCGATGCCTCCACAAGACCGGCGGCGCCCTCCCATATGCCCCGGCGAAGGTCTGCAAAATCTTCATGGTCTGCTGCATGCTGCACAACATGGCAGTTGAGAAAGCTGTGCCACTCATCCTGGATCAAGATGATCAGGACCATCCACCCGTGGAGGACGAAGGGCATGGCAATGGGGCTAGTGATGTGGAGGATGTGGAGCCGCAAGAGGACATCCGGACTCGGCTCATACGCGACTTATTTGCTTAGTAGTGAGTACCAGTGTCTGTGTGTGCACGCATTGGTCCCCGTGTGGCATGTGTTGCGATGTGTGTGTCCATCTGCATGTATGCCACGTGAGTCAGAGGTGTGTGTGGATGTGTCACTGGAGTGATGGTGCCAGTGATGTGTATTTCCCCAGTCATAATTGTGACCTAGCATGTTGTCATCCTT
The DNA here is from genome assembly GCF_964204655.1 of Triturus cristatus. Classification (NCBI taxonomy): domain Eukaryota; kingdom Metazoa; phylum Chordata; class Amphibia; order Caudata; family Salamandridae; genus Triturus; species Triturus cristatus. Next base: position 573,657,351 of record NC_140595.1, on the reverse strand, counting down.
ACATGTGTCGAGTACATGCACATGCAAGTGGCTGTGCTTTTTGTGGCTGACTTCTTGTGTGTCTCTCTTCCCCAGGTACTTGCGCATGCCGTCTGCTGCTTGCATTGTTGTGGCACTGCTATTCCTCATGGACACGTCATCGTGTGCTGACTCAGCGTTACACGCACGGACAAGTTTGGAAGTCTCCTTAGGGTAAGGGATGCATCAGGGGTGTATTGGGTGTGGCAGTTGTTTACGATGTATGCACACTGCCCCTGTCGATGTTTGGTTCCTCTGCAGACATGTCGCATCACCATGGTACACATGACATGCAGCTGGGTACACCTGAATAGATGGTCAGACTTGTTGACAGTCATCAGTGATGGGATTGTGGAATGTGATGATGGCATCAATGTGTGTTACACTGCCCTCGGACACATACGGTTTGCATTGGCTTGACATGGTGTGGGACTTCCACATCAGCGGATCAATGGTGTATGGCAGGCTCTCCGTGAGCAGCAGGGGGTGTTTAGCTGTTAGCCGACACTTGTGTGCCAGTTCCATGGCTATCACGCATTTGTGCTGCAGAAGGGGGGTGCCAGTGTTGGACCCACATGTTACTCCACATGACCTGTTCATGTGTACTCCGAGTTGCCTCTGCAATCCCAAATACATGACTAATAAAGGTGTCCCTATGCCTCCAAGGTGCCTCTTCTCAGTCAATGCTGGTGTGTTGCCATGGGGCATACGGCATGTCTGGCATGGTTTACCGTGATAGTGGCTATGTGTCTATGTGTAGAGTAGCAAGATGCAAGCTGTTTGTGTGGGATTAGACTGTGTATTGTGCATGATGTCCATGACTGTGTGGGTATTGTGACATGTGCCATCCCCATGCATCCAACGTTGGCCAGGCCATCATTCTCTGCATCCACCTGACTCAAGCTTGCAGGACATGGTTCTGCCACCGGTCCACACATACCTGGGTGCCCCCCAGGACACTCCACATGATCCCTGACCTCTGCGCATGGCTGTCGCTGTACTCAATATGTCTGTCGGCACGGTTGTGCGGCCCCCCCCCCTCAGCTGGTTGGGCCCATCACGGGTGTGTAGGGTGCTCCATGTCTGTCTTGCCTAATACAATTTGCCCCATGTGTGTCCGGTGCCAGACTCAGGCCCCAGGGTGTGGATGGTTGAAGTCAAATGAGAACTCAGGCATGGTTAGACTTTACAAGACACATGTAAGGTAATAATGCAACCAGTAGGCATCTTCTCTTCATGGTGTGACTTTTTATTTTGGTTGGGGGGGGGAGGGGGTTTGACATGAGGGGCTTTCCGGGTGTGTGGAATCCAAAGTTCACTAGGGGAGTTGGTGTCCTTGCCATTTGAAATCCTCAGAGTCCATGCCACAGTCTTTGTCAACATTGGTCAGACAGTGACCAGCAAGTCCATGTGGCAGAGAATGTCTTTTGATGCTGTGCTGCTGTTGCTCCAGTGGGCCAGGTGCCAGGCCAGGTGTCCTGGGAGATGGTGCTGTTGCGCCGACCCTCACGGTCTTTTCCGTGGACGACCCGCCCTCCTGCGGGGAACCTCAGAAGCAGGCCGTGACGATGTTTGGGATGCTCCATCGGATGTTTCCTCCTCTTCCTCCTGATCCCTCCCTGTGGGTGGTGATGTTCTACGCCTGGTGGCACAGGGAGGGTTGCCCATGTTGTCGGCCATCCGACGGAGTGTACTGTGAATTCCCGTGAACACCGTCACGAGCTCAGCCTGTCTGTCCTCCATCCGCTGTTGGTGTTGCAGTAGACAGGCATGTTGCTCCGCATGTTGCTGGGCCTGCTGGGTCTTGATCTCCTCGAGGATGGACACAACCTGGGCCATGCCCGTGGTGTCCTGCCGGTATGTGTCCAGGATGTTTCAGACATGGGAATATACCGGTTCCCCAGCCAACTGGTCAGGCTCGCGCCTCCGCCGTCCTCCACTCCCACCACCCCTGCCCACTTGCACCTGGCATGCCCTTGTGGGCACATCGGGTCTCCGGGACCCCTGAGGGGTGGCATTGGTGTTGTCGCCTGCCTCCTCCTGGGTGCCCGGGACACCGTGTCCCTCCTGGCCAGCCTGGCTGCATTGTGGTGGTGGGGCAGGGATCCTGGGTGTCTCCTGGGATGTGGCAGGAGTGGGGGTGGTGGTTGGCCCAGTTGTACCTGACGCAGGTGCTGCAGGTCGTTGGACACCAGAGGGGCCAGGTAGGTCGGGGTCGGGTTCGTCCACAGAGTGGTGAGAGTCGTCGCTGCCGGTGGCTCCGTCATCCCGCCGAGCCGGGTCCTGTGAGTCTTCCCCCCCCAGTGTTGGGGGGGGATCCACGACGTTGACCTGTGTGTGAGAGAGACAATGTTAATTTTGTTCCATGCAACATCCATGTTTCATTCGTTTCAAAGTTGGCACATTTCCTCTGGGAATTTGGATATGTCTTGCATTCCACTCACAGTGCACTTGTGCATGGGTATGTCCCTTGGGCACAGCTTTTGCGACTTTACCTATGTGTGGCACAGTCTTACTTGCTGCGTCAAGTGTGACTGCAGTCAGCAGTGGAGTGGGCAGGTGTGGCGAGCCATGAATTGGCGCATTCCGTGTAGCACTGTACGTGGGCACATGGAGTTGTTCCACACACTTATATGATGCAGGTAGCTGTTGTTGTGCTCGTGCACAGGTTGTGACATGGCCCTGTGTTTTGCCATGGAGGAGAGGGGGGGTTCTGGCACTGGCCACCCTTGTCTACATGCACGCTGTCCACCTGCTGACGAGCAGACATTCCCACACACCACAAGGCTGATTTGCTCTCCCTGTGTGTCCCTTTCTCGCTCCCTCTCTGTCCCCCTCTCCCTCCCTCTGTGTGTCAGCCTCCTCCCTCTGTCCGTCTCCCTGTGTCTCCCTCCCTCTCTGTCCCCCTCTCCCTCCCTCTGTGTGTCAGCCTCCTCCCTCTGTCCGTCTCCCTGTGTCTCCCTCCCTCTCTGTCCCCCTCTCCCTCCCTCTGTGTGTCAGCCTCCTCCCTCTGTCCGTCTCCCTGTGTCTCCCTCCCTCTCTGTCCCCCTCTCCCTCCCTCTGTGTGTCACCCTCTATCACCTCAGCCCAGCTTCCTGGGCACACACTGTTAGCAGATCTTTGAATGGCCCTTGGATTGTTGATGTGAGTTTGTTTCTGATCTCCAGGCACCCATTGGGTGTAGTGTCTGTGTCTGCACTGCTGCTGTGGTGGTGTGTGCTGCCACTCTTTCACAGTGTTGGCTGTTCATTAGCTGCTGTCATGTGCAAGAACGTGCCGTCACCCCCATGTGTTGATGCAAGGCGTCTGCCATTTGCTGGCAAGTCATTCCTGTGTTGGGACACACTGTTTGTCTGGCTGTGACCTAGGCCATATGGGCAGGGGGCATTGTTGTCTGCTTCTGAGTTGCACTATGTAATTTTTTGGACCCACCCTCCCGCCATCCGGCTTACCGTGTCATGTGTTGGTGTTTTCTGTGGCCTGTGACTTGACATTGTCCAGCTGGGTGCATGGGGCATGGTGGCGCCAGTGGCATGTGCGTGTTCATGGAGTGTGATTGAGTCATGCGATAGCTTGGGGTGGTTGCGTGCCTGTTTGTGAGTTTGGTTGTGGATGACGTTCCCCCCATGTGAGGTGAGTTGTTTGTGTACTCACCCGGCTCTCGGAGTCCATCTACTCCGTCCACTGCCACCACCGGCAGTATGGCCATCACCCTCTCCTCCCAGGGATGGTAGTGTACGGGTCTGCGGGCCGGCCCTCCTCCAGTGACGTTGGCCTGGTTGTGTTCATCGGTCATCTTGGCTCGGACCCTCCTCCGCAGATCGTACCACCTGGCTTGGCATTCCTGCTTGTTCCTTCTGGTGTCCGCAACAGCATTCACAGCATCGACGATCGTCTGCCACATGGCTGTTTTTGCTGAAGTGCTGGTCTGTCTGACCAATGTTCCAAAGAGCTGTGGCTCGACTCTGAGGATTTCATCGACAAGGACCTCCAACTCTCGGCTAGTGAACTTTGGATTCTTGTTAGTGGGCATGGTGAGGGGTGTGGGTGTGGATGGTGGGGGGGGTGTGTGGATGGTTGTGGGTGTGGTTGTGCAGGTGTGTGTGTGAATGTGATGAGGGGGTGTTTGTGAAGGTGTGTGTGTGAAGGTGTGCAAGTGTAAGGTGTGGTAAAGCTTCTAGTATGGTGCTGTAGGTTGTCTGTGGGGTCTGGCAGCAGTGAGTCTGTTGCAAAGGCTCATGGTTTGTGTGTGTGGGCCCTTTTTATTGGTCCATTGGTGGGTGTGGCTGTGTTTGAACTTTGGGTGGGTGTGTTATAAGGAGTGGTTGTGTTTTGGGCCTCTGTTTTGGTTTTTGGCAGTTGCAGGTCAGTGAATGTGTTGTTTTAGTAGTTGTTGGACATGTTTTGTGGCTTTGTGCCATTCGAATGGTGTATTCTTGTGTTGTTTTGGTTTGTCCTGGCTGTGTACGTGAGTTTTTAGCGTGTGTACGGTGTGTACATGGGCCATTTTGTTGTACAGTGCTGTCCTTGTGTGTGGCTTGGTACGACTCGTACATGCGCGATGTTGTGTGAAGGTGGTGATGTTGGGGCCTGGGGTGCGCTCCGTACTTAGAATGTTGGGGTGGGGGTACGCTCCATGCATACGCGGGTGGGGGTACGACTCTAACGTACATGGGTGTACATACACGGGGGGTACGACACGTACACGGGTGTACATACATGGGGGTACGACTCGAACGTACACGGGTGTACATACACGGGGGTACGACATGTACACAGGTGTACATACACGGGGGTACGACTCGAACGTACACGGGTGTACATACACGGGGGTAGGACACGTACACGGGTGTACATGCACGGGGGGTACGACTCGAACGTACACGGGTGTACATACACGCGGGGGGTATGACTCGAATGTACACGGGTGTACATACACGGGGGTACGACACGTACACGGGTGTACATACACGGGGGTACGACACGTACACGGGTGTACATACACGGGGGTACGACTCGAACGTACACGGGTGTACATACACGAGGGGTACGACACGTACACGTGTGTACATACACGGGGGGTACGACACGTACAAGGGTGTACATACACGGGGGTACGACTCAAATGTACACGGGTGTACATACACGGGGGTACGACACGTACACGGGTGTACATACACGGGGGTGCGACTCGAACGTACACGGGTGTACATACACGGGGGTACGACTCGAACGTACACGGGTGTACATACACGGGGGTACGACACGTACACGGGTGTACATACACGGGGGTACGACACGTACATGGGTGTACATACACGGGGGTACGACGAACGTACATGGGTGTACATACACGGGGGTACGACTCGAACGTACACGGGTGTACATACACGGGGGTACGACACGTACACGGGTGTACATACACGGGTGGGGGTGTACATACACGGGGGTTCGACTCGAACGTACGGGAGCTGGGGGGGTGTTCGGCACGTATGCGGGCACATGTCTCCATGTTTGCTATGGGTGTTCGGTGCGGACGGTGTTTTTTCCATACGGTTGTAGCATCGGACGCATGGAATGGATCGTGAGTCCGCGGTCGGACTTCACTTTTCACATTTGTACGGTAAATCGTCCGAGGACGTGTCGGACACATTTTCCGACACGAGGACGTGCGGGGAATAATTCCCAATGCGATTCGTATGGTCTTTTTCCCATGCGAATCGTAATTGGCAGTTTGTACGGCACTTGTACGATTCGTACGGTAAAAAGACCGGATACGAGTCGTACGGGGAAAATTTTTACCGGATCGTAATTGGCACCTCTGTATTATTCCCCCTTGTTTACGGACCCATTTCGATGTGTTTGAGTTGGTTTGCAGAACACCATATCGAAATTTCATGTATAGTAATTTTACTAGCTGTGGCTGCACTTCGTCCAGAAATGGCTCAAAATTCGGAGTTGGTTTCATAAGAAGAAACTGAGTTGCTAGTGTACCGATAGCAGAGCTATGGGACACCCTGTTTTAGATGTAAGCCCAAAAGGTGGATTTTACTATTTTCTTAGAAACCAACCTCAGTTGAGCGGGTTCTTCCCAAAAGTGCTACAGCCCTATTTTACAAAACCAACAGTAAACATGCTTAAGCCACTGTAGACTTGTACCTTGATCGACCACAGTCGCACCCAAATCAATACAGTTTTTTTCTCAAAACATGCACCAGTTCATGTCTTGTTTCCATGAATTTAGGTCAGGAGCCTCCCTTGCCCCCCACATTCTTGCAATATTGCGCTTGGCTACCATGTACCCCAGGGTTGCCCATGATTTCGCCTTGCTGTTCAAATCTGCCGGTCCCTATACATTTAGCAGACACCTCTTAGCCTCCAGGTTCAGGTCCAATCCCAGCGCTTTTCCATACATTTAAGAACATCTGTCCAGTACTTGTTAATGTTGGCGCACTCCCACAGAATATGTAGGAACGTGCCCTACTTCCCACAGTTTCGCCTACAGCGTGAGTCCTCCCCATATCCCATCCGGACCAAGGCAGGTCCCGAATAGTATACTCTATGGAGAAAATTTTGTTGTACCACTTTAAGCCACAATGAGATTGCGACTTCCTTTGGGGAGGCGAGTACCTCCACCCAGTCTTCGTCATCCATTTCTCACAGGCCGTCTACCCATTTTTCCCGGAGACGCACAAGGGGATCCGAGGCGTGATTGATCAACTTCCCGTAGGTAAGGGATATTGATTTTCTGGGTATATATCCATCGAGGAGTCTGTCCTCAAGTGGCATTGCTGCGGGTAGTGTCTCCCCTAACGGTATGCACGTATACAGGGCATGTCTCACCTGGCAGTATCTGAATAGTTCTCAGTCTGCAAGTTCGCATTTTCTTTGCAATACTGATAATTCTATCACTTTTCTCTCTCTCCACATGTCGCCCACCTGAGACAGTCCAATTAGATCCCATCTATCAAATCCCTTAGTATTTCGAAGGGTTCCCAACAGGTACGAGTCCCACAAGGGAGTGGTCTGCGTAATTTTCTTGTCCCAGCCTAGACTTCTATGAGTAGTATGCCAAGTCTGGACAGAGTGCAACGTTGATCCCGTCAGTCGTAACTTAGCGGGTCTGGAGTAAAGTGCCCTAGTATAGGACCCACCCGGTAGGAGCCATCTGTCCATTCGGTATCCAGGGTCATCATATGGTTGGTATATGCCCTGGTTGGTAGCTGCCAACTGTGCCGCCAGTAATACTTTTTAATATCTGGGAGTCCAATCCCTCCATCATACCAACCCCTCACCAGTTTCAGACGTGATGTCCATGGTGTTCCCTCCATCCATAGTAGAGCTCTTTGTTCGCTCTCTATTGCCGCAAAGTATGTTGCTGGGATGGGAGTCGGTGAGTTATGTAATATATATAAAAATCGGGGTAGGGACATCATCTTAAAAAGCGCGGCTCTGCCCAGTAGGGAGAGTGCTCCACATCACTCCTAAGATGCCCTAGTGGTGGCAGGAGGTTGTGATCATGATACAATTTGGGGTCCCTAGCAATGTAGATGTCTAGGTACTTAAATCATTGAAGGGAATGTATTCCTCAGGTGGTTCATCTTCTTTGAAGAAGTGAAACACATGTGTTACTGGATTTGATTCTGGGAATGTAATCCATGAATCGAATACCTCTGTCTGAAAAGATTCATGTGCCTCTATCACAAAAACTGCTCTACCACCTCTTGGTGTTAGGCCATGTTTTATAAGTTTTAGAGTGATGGCTCTCCTTAAGTTTGGAGGGATGTTTATAACACCCTCATCGGTTTCATTTAAACCTGTAGCATTAAAAGCTGTTGCGACTTGGTCAGCCGCAGATTCATTATTATCCCCGTTTTGGGACATTGTTTTTTAAAAATGTAGAACAAGTTTCAAGGAAACAAAGATAAGGTGCACAATATTTTGGAACACTGTATCCTTCAAAGTTGAACAAACCAAACAGCTAATACATAGGATTCTCGGCCTACTCAGCTATGGCGGATATTATCCCTATGGTGCGTGGTGATTCAGACGGTACAGGGGTGATGTAGAGAGAGAGGTTGATAAAAACGAAGGTTGGCAGGTTGTGAATTAAATGATGGTCATAAATGAAGGGAGGGTGATAAGATAGAAAGTTGTGACTTATTCGGAGGGAGTGTTTGGCGCAAAAAAACAGCTGTTGATTGAAGAGTACATCATGGGGAAAGTAAATGAGAATCAGCCCGAGCTTGGGGTGTACTGGCGGAACTCTTAAAAGCTGCTGACACTGAAATGGACGGGGCCTCTGACCCGGAGGTGGTGCGGGTCCCGCCCTCCCCTGAATCTGGTTAGAGGAGAGCTGAGGGGTTAGGCAATAGCACACTTGGGTTGTTGGTGGTCCTGTGTTGGCAAAGTCTATGGAGTAGAGTGAAAGACTTGAGTGCCTTGACATGTATCCAGTCAATAAGTCATGCCGAAAGGGGGTGGGGGTAGAGGGTGGTGGTTGGGGGGAGGGACGTAGCATGGGGTAGCTGTTCAGTTTTAGATTAGTTGTTCCAATTGCACTGCGGAACCTTCTGAGTGGAGTCTCCGCGACCTATGCGTGCACGATCTGCCAGCATGTGGACTCTGGATGGTGGACTTCCATGGGTTTACTCCGCAAGGTTGGCTGGGGAGGCACCGAATCAATCAGTATATCACGGAACCACGATAGGGATGATAGTGCAAGGGAAGTTGTACTTTGGTATGACTCATGTAAGTGCTGGATATTGATTGTACTGTTTTTGAGTGATTTAAATGCAAATAAACATTTTTTTTTAAAAATGGGGAAAGTAAATGAGGAATAACATAGATTTAACATGGTGTTTAATTCGGAACTGAGCTTATGTTGCCAAATCAAATGTAACATGTGAGTTTAAGACTAGAATACTAACGGGTGATTGTTTTTTACGATTGTTTATAGTGACCCCTGATGAAGGGCGCTTCGCAGTCCGAAATGCATTGGGATTTTATTGAATAAAACACTGCTTGTGATGAACCTTGCATTACTCGTATTGTCACAAGAGGTCCGGAGGGGCACAGTGTTAATATCAGAAGTTTGGAAAAAATGCAAAACATACCGAGCGTGGATTTGCATATACGGAAATAGAAAAGAGGTTTAAAGAAGAGAAAATGTGTTTAAAAGGATTAAATGAATGAAATTAAAACATACGCAATGGCCAGTAGACGGCATGAAGCAGTGCGTCTGGTTGGGTGCAAGAGGTTGCACCCATTTCACGCAGGAAATTATCCCTACCCACTCCAGACGTCTTATGGAGTATTAGGAGTAGAGATCTCTGAGAAAAGCACGACTGAGTTACCTCGGTATCTAGCGTTAAATTAGTGCCTTACCAAACGTTGGGTGCCATGTAGTGTAGTTCCTATTTCCCTTCTAGGCTCTGCGCATTGGAATAATATACACAATAGTATTTGAATAGGACAAATGTCAGTATGCTCCTATCGACTACATTAAACTTAATTACTTGTGTGTGCCAGCTAACTCAGAGGTCACTAGAAACTTCTCGAATAAACAAGAAGGGATTTGTTTCTGACAACCGCATAAACATGACAACTTTGTTTCCCTTAGAATCGGAATGCATCTCAGAATCGTGGAAACAATAGATAACAGTTTCACTCAGTCAATCGTGCATGCTTAGTTTCTTCAGAGTTACACAGAAATAGATAGACGGGTGTTTCAATAAAAAGGTTTATTGAACAGTCTTGTTTCTTGTGTAAGAGATGTGAGCTGTTACAATCATTAGACAGTAAGCAAGATATAATACGCACAGCGTAAGCAGTAAGAAGAAATAATACTGCAATAGCATTGTCTTTTAGCTATGACATATATTCATATATACATACATAAATAACACAGGCTAAAAAGTGAATACTTGTCGGATGCTTCTAAATAATTCTACCCCAGGGTACCTAACCGAAGTGTAGTACAAGGTAATAGTAGGTGCTGTTTCCTATAGTATGATATATACTAAGTTTATATCTCCCTCTAGGTTCTTGTCAACTCCATATCTTAGAATGAGAAAGGTGGGAATCTCTTTCCGGGTCTCAAACTCTAACACCCCGCGAAGGGAGTCAGAACACTGGTATCTGGATTCTTTGCGACCAGGGATGACAGCGTCTGGTCAGTGCGTCCGCCTGGGATATGGTCTCTTCCGAACTTGCCGTGGCGAACCACGCAGTCAAGTCGTACCGAGCCGTGCCGTGGTTTGCCATGGTAGGGAAAGGTATATTTATACCTAGAAGGTGCTTAGGAATGCTAGCATTGACATAAAGTCGGGCAGAGGAAGACGTCATGGGTGAACCCCTAAGGAATAGTAGTTCATGCATAATAGATGAGTTCTTGGAGAAATCAATATTCCTAGCTAGGGAAAGTCCCGATGGCTTAAGGGTCTGGTTTCTAAGAACTCGTTGTGACGTGGGATGGACGGATGTAGGTGACCATGCCTGTATTTGGATAGCATGGCAAATGCCTAAATAAGGACTGGGATTCTATGCCTAAATAAGGGCAATGCGAATTGTGCCTATATAAGGACATGATTCAGGGAAACCTATGTATGGGTATCTAAATCTAAACACAACAATAGATGGACACCAGAGTTAGTGATCCGCCCTCCCATTTCCCCGACACTGCTGCATATCTGCCCAGTTCATTGGACCAGGTGTGTTCGATTGACATAGGAAAGGATTTTTGCATCATGATGCCAACCCCCCTTGATCCTGAAGTGAACACCGAGTCCACAACCAATCGGTTTCCCCATCTATCTAGTGCCTTGCATGTATTTCCTATCAGGTGTGTCTCCTGGAGCAAAACCACCTCTGGGGAATGTCGCTTAACAAACTGTAGTACAATTCCCCTCTTCAATTTGTCCCCTAAACCATTTACATTCCAGGATAGTAGTCTGAATTTCTTCTCACCCAATGAACCTATATTTGCATCCCTTATACTTTTTCTTTGCACTATCTTTAGCCCCACTTCCTGAATGTGCATTGCCATATACAACATTGGTCGCTAGTGTCCTGGGGCTATCAGTTATAGAGTCATATGCACACTTACTCCCACGCTAGACTATGCATTTTACTTTGCTGTTACTTAACTTAAATAACTCTAAGTCTCCAACATCGCCCCTCCCTGCTTTCTTGCACTCTGGGCCTAAAACTGCTCAAATCCCCAATTGTGCAGAGTGCCTGTCGCCCTGTTTCTAAACTAACTAGAAAGTCGGGGTGCCCCCCCTCTCCCACAGTTGCCAGCCTGCATCTATATATTCCCTATTTAATTTTCTTGAATACACTTAAAGTCACACAGAGTCACTTAGTGTGTGTTGAAGTCCTCTTGATCTGCCGGTTACGTCGAGCCATGGCGTCTTCCGAAAAGACCTGAGGATAATGCTCTTGTGGGAGAGTAGTCCCTTCCTCGTTGTGTGTTATGGTCTTTTGCCGGTCTGCAGCCCTCCAGCCACTCCTGTGCCATTTTGGGGCATCAAAGAACCAGGCCTTTCCATCCGCCTCAACTCAAAGTCTCGCGGGAAACAACATAGAGTATCGAATATTTTTGTCCCTTAGTTTGTTTCTTTACGTTAAGGAAGGTTCTTCTTTGTCTTTGGACTGCGACGGTAAAGTCCGGAAAGAAGGATAATTCAGTGTTCTCGTAACTGAGTGGGGGGGTTTGATCGAGCTGTTTACACACCCGGTATCTTTTAATCCAGTTGTTTAGCGCCGCACATTTCATGTATTCAATTTCCTATTCATAATTTAGTAGTGAAGCTTTGGGGAGTGTCTTCTCCCATTGTAGGTCATCAATAAGGTGGTTTAATGTGCTTCTAAAGCTTACAGGCTAGGCGTGACTCATAAGGCGCTGCACGTGTATCTTGATTGCCCTTCTAATAAACAGTGGAAAGACCCCAACTAAACTCCGCTAAGTTCTTCATTACTCTCCCTTAACTTTGGACAGACATCTTCCTAATCCTAGGTGTAACATTGAGGTGTCCACTCAAGGACCCCCACACACAGAATCCTTTTCCCGCCTGGCACAACTAAACACTATTCCTCTTGTCTCTAAGCCAGGAAAATAATAAAAGAAGGTAAAACAGTAAGAACAAAGGGGCTGATTACGATCTTGGTCGGAAAGCCTCAGGTTTCACTCCGCTCGCCTAATGACAATTTAGGCGGTCGACATCCTACTTCTGCTGATATATGGATGTGTGTCACTCCTGTCTTGCGTCTGGCTGTTCACTTACACTGGGACACAGCTAATCCCATGCCATGGCATGTGGAGGTTCACAATCTCTGTGTGTGGCTGGGTCTTGGTAGGAGTGTCACCTGGCAGCCATACGTGTCCAGGGCATGTGGCAAATACCTGACTCCGTATGTCGCATATGTGTATTGACAGATTAACATGTGCTCAGTACATATAAATTGTTGTTGTAGTGCACTCACTCTTCCTTGTCACTTCCAAATTACTGCAGAGCGCCGCCTCTTCCCCGACCAATTCCGGACTTGGCTGCCATGCGGGAGAATGACTGTATCCGGTGCTGCCGCTTCCCCCAACGGTTGATTCTAGAGTTGACGGCGAGACTGGCACCACACTTGCAACTGCTGCACAGGTATCCTACGGCACTGACACCCAAGCTGAAGGTAATGGCAGCCCTACATTTTCTGGCCACGGGTACCTTTCAAAATACCATAGCTCATGTTGGTGGCATGTCCCAGAGCATGTTCTGCCGTGTGCTGCATGATTTCTTAGAGGCCATGTTGCTTCACCTGGATGAGTTCATCCATTTCCCAACCCCTGAAATGTTGACTGGGGTCAAGCGTGGATTCTATGCCCTGGGAGGGATGCCCCATGTCATTGGGTCCATAGATGGGACACATGTGGCTTTGGTACCACCACAGGCACAGGAGGTAGCGTACAGGAATCGCAAGCACTATCACTCCATCAATGCCCTTGTGGTGTGTCTGTCCAACATGGTGATTTCACATGTCTGTGCTCGTTTTCCAGGATCAGCACACGATGCCTACATCATGAGGCGTAGTAGGGTGCCTGAAATGATGACGCAGCTGCGCAACGAACAAGCATGTGTTGTTGGAGGGTACACTCTGTCTGTCCTGTATTTTGCGTAGACTTCCAGCACAACCGCTTCTCCTGTCCTACTTATGTCCATGTGCTTTCCATGTAGGGGACGCTGGCTATCCCAACATGCCATGGCTGATCACACCTCTCCGCAACCACATCACGCCGGCCCAGCTCCACTACAACACCGCCCATGGCCGGACAAGGCGAGTGATAGAGAGGACATTTGGCCTCCTGAAGAGCCGATTCCGATGCCTCCACAAGACCGGCGGCGCCCTCCCATATGCCCCGGCGAAGGTCTGCAAAATCTTCATGGTCTGCTGCATGCTGCACAACATGGCAGTTGAGAAAGCTGTGCCACTCATCCTGGATCAAGATGATCAGGACCATCCACCCGTGGAGGACGAAGGGCATGGCAATGGGGCTAGTGATGTGGAGGATGTGGAGCCGCAAGAGGACATCCGGACTCGGCTCATACGCGACTTATTTGCTTAGTAGTGAGTACCAGTGTCTGTGTGTGCACGCATTGGTCCCCGTGTGGCATGTGTTGCGATGTGTGTGTCCATCTGCATGTATGCCACGTGAGTCAGAGGTGTGTGTGGATGTGTCACTGGAGTGATGGTGCCAGTGATGTGTATTTCCCCAGTCATAATTGTGACCTAGCATGTTGTCATCCTTACATGTGTCGAGTACATGCACATGCAAGTGGCTGTGCTTTTTGTGGCTGACTTCTTGTGTGTCTCTCTTCCCCAGGTACTTGCGCATGCCGTCTGCTGCTTGCATTGTTGTGGCACTGCTATTCCTCATGGACACGTCATCGTGTGCTGACTCAGCGTTACACGCACGGACAAGTTTGGAAGTCTCCTTAGGGTAAGGGATGCATCAGGGGTGTATTGGGTGTGGCAGTTGTTTACGATGTATGCACACTGCCCCTGTCGATGTTTGGTTCCTCTGCAGACATGTCGCATCACCATGGTACACATGACATGCAGCTGGGTACACCTGAATAGATGGTCAGACTTGTTGACAGTCATCAGTGATGGGATTGTGGAATGTGATGATGGCATCAATGTGTGTTACACTGCCCTCGGACACATACGGTTTGCATTGGCTTGACATGGTGTGGGACTTCCACATCAGCGGATCAATGGTGTATGGCAGGCTCTCCGTGAGCAGCAGGGGGTGTTTAGCTGTTAGCCGACACTTGTGTGCCAGTTCCATGGCTATCACGCATTTGTGCTGCAGAAGGGGGGTGCCAGTGTTGGACCCACATGTTACTCCACATGACCTGTTCATGTGTACTCCGAGTTGCCTCTGCAATCCCAAATACATGACTAATAAAGGTGTCCCTATGCCTCCAAGGTGCCTCTTCTCAGTCAATGCTGGTGTGTTGCCATGGGGCATACGGCATGTCTGGCATGGTTTACCGTGATAGTGGCTATGTGTCTATGTGTAGAGTAGCAAGATGCAAGCTGTTTGTGAGGGATTAGACTGTGTATTGTGCATGATGTCCATGACTGTGTGGGTATTGTGACATGTGCCATCCCCATGCATCCAACGTTGGCCAGGCCATCATTCTCTGCATCCACCTGACTCAAGCTTGCAGGACATGGTTCTGCCACCGGTCTACACATACCTGGGTGCCCCCCAGGACACTCCACATGATCCCTGACCTCTGCGCATGGCTGTCGCTGTACTCAATATGTCTGTCGGCACGGTTGTGCGGCCCCCCCCCTCAGCTGGTTGGGCCCATCACGGGTGTGTAGGGTGCTCCATGTCTGTCTTGCCTAATACAATTTGACCCATGTGTGTCCGGTGCCAGACTCAGGCCCCAGGGTGTGGATGGTTGAAGTCAAATGAGAACTCAGGCATGGTTAGACTTTACAAGACACATGTAAGGTAATAATGCAACCAGTAGGCATCTTCTCTTCATGGTGTGACTTTTTATTTTGGTTGGGGGGGGGGGGAGGGGGTTTGACATGAGGGGCTTTCCGGGTGTGTGGAATCCAAAGTTCACTAGGGGAGTTGGTGTCCTTGCCATTTGAAATCCTCAGAGTCCATGCCACAGTCTTTGTCAACATTGGTCAGACAGTGACCAGCAAGTCCATGTGGCAGAGAATGTCTTTTGATGCTGTGCTGCTGTTGCTCCAGTGGGCCAGGTGCCAGGCCAGGTGTCCTGGGAGATGGTGCTGTTGCGCCGACCCTCACGGTCTTTTCCGTGGACGACCCGCCCTCCTGCGGGGACCCTCAGAAGCAGGCCGTGACGATGTTTGGGATGCTCCATCGGATGTTTCCTTCTCCTCCTCCTGATCCCTCCCTGTGGGTGGTGATGTTCTACGCCTGGTGGCACAGGGAGGGTTGCCCATGTTGTCGGCCATCCGACGGAGTGTACTGTGAATTCCCGTGAACACCGTCACGAGCTCAGCCTGTCTGTCCTCCATCCGCTGTTGGTGTTGCAGTAGACAGGCATGTTGCTCCGCATGTTGCTGGGCCTGCTGGGTCTTGATCTCCTCGAGGATGGACACAACCTGGGCCATGCCCGTGGTGTCCTGCCGGTATGTGTCCAGGATGTTTCGGACATGGGAATATACCGGTTCCCCAGCCAACTGGTCAGGCTCGCGCCTCCGCCGTCCTCCACTCCCACCACCCCTGCCCACTTGCACCTGGCATGCCCTTGTGGGCACATCGGGTCTCCGGGACCCCTGAGGGGTGGCATTGGTGTTGTCGCCTGCCTCCTCCTGGGTGCCCGGGACACCGTGTCCCTCCTGGCCAGCCTGGCTGCATTGTGGTGGTGGGGCAGGGATCCTGGGTGTCTCCTGGGATGTGGCAGGAGTGGGGGTGGTGGTTGGCCCAGTTGTACCTGACGCAGGTGCTGCAGGTCGTTGGACACCAGAGGGGCCAGGTAGGTCGGGGTCGGGTTCGTCCACAGAGTGGTGAGAGTCGTCGCTGCCGGTGGCTGCGTCATCCCGCCGAGCCGGGTCCTGTGAGTCTTCCCCCCCCAGTGTTGGGGGGGGATCCACGACGTTGACCTGTGTGTGAGAGAGACAATGTTAATTTTTTTCCATGCAACATCCATGTTTCATTCGTTTCAAAGTTGGCACATTTCCTCTGGGAATTTGGATATGTCTTGCATTCCACTCACAGTGCACTTGTGCATGGGTATGTCCCTTGGGCACAGCTTTTGCGACTTTACCTATGTGTGGCACAGTCTTACTTGCTGCGTCAAGTGTGACTGCAGTCAGCAGTGGAGTGGGCAGGTGTGGCGAGCCATGAATTGGCGCATTCCGTGTAGCACTGTACGTGGGCACATGGAGTTGTTCCACACACTTATATGATGCAGGTAGCTGTTGTTGTGCTCGTGCACAGGTTGTGACATGGCCCTGTGTTTTGCCATGGAGGAGAGGGGGGGTTCTGGCACTGGCCACCCTTGTCTACATGCACGCTGTCCACCTGCTGACGAGCAGACATTCCCACACACCACAAGGCTGATTTGCTCTCCCTGTGTGTCCCTTTCTCGCTCCCTCTCTGTCCCCCTCTCCCTCCCTCTGTGTGTCAGCCTCCTCCCTCTGTCCGTCTCCCTGTGTCTCCCTCCCTCTCTGTCCCCCTCTCCCTCCCTCTGTGAGTCAGCCTCCTCCCTCTGTCCGTCTCCCTGTGTCTCCCTCCCTCTCTGTCCCCCTCTCCCTCCCTCTGTGTGTCAGCCTCCTCCCTCTGTCCGTCTCCCTGTGTCTCCCTCCCTCTCTGTCCCCCTCTCCCTCCCTCTGTGTGTCACCCTCTATCACCTCAGCCCAGCTTCCTGGGCACACACTGTTAGCAGATCTTTGAATGGCCCTTGGATTGTTGATGTGAGTTTGTTTCTGATCTCCAGGCACCCATTGGGTGTAGTGTCTGTGTCTGCACTGCTGCTGTGGTGGTGTGTGCTGCCACTCTTTCACAGTGTTGGCTGTTCATTAGCTGCTGTCATGTGCAAGAACGTGCCGTCACCCCCATGTGTTGATGCAAGGCGTCTGCCATTTGCTGGCAAGTCATTCCTGTGTTGGGACACACTGTTTGTCTGGCTGTGACCTAGGCCATATGGGCAGGGGGCATTGTTGTCTGCTTCTGAGTTGCACTATGTAATTTTTTGGGCCCACCCTCCCACCATCCGGCTTACCGTGTCATGTGTTGGTGTTTTCTGTGGCCTGTGACTTGACATTGTCCAGCTGGGTGCATGGGGCATGGTGGCGCCAGTGGCATGTGCGTGTTCATGGAGTGTGATTGAGTCATGCGATAGCTTGGGGTGGTTGTGTGCCTGTTTGTGAGTTTGGTTGTGGATGACGTTCCCCCCATGTGAGGTGAGTTGTTTGTGTACTCACCCGGCTCTCGGAGTCCATCTACTCCGTCCACTGCCACCACCGGCAGTATGGCCATCACCCTCTCCTCCCAGGGATGGTAGTGTACGGGTCTGCGGGCCGGCCCTCCTCCAGTGACGTTGGCCTGGTTGTGTTCATCGGTCATCTTGGCTCGGACCCTCCTCCGCAGATCGTACCACCTGGCTTGGCATTCCTGCTTGTTCCTTCTGGTGTCCGCAACAGCATTCACAGCATCGACGATCGTCTGCCACATGGCTGTTTTTGCTGAAGTGCTGGTCTGTCTGACCAATGTTCCAAAGAGCTGTGGCTCGACTCTGAGGATTTCATCGACAAGGACCTCCAACTCTCGGCTAGTGAACTTTGGATTCTTGTTAGTGGGCATGGTGAGGGGTGTGGGTGTGGATGGTGGGGGGGGTGTGTGGATGGTTGTGGGTGTGGTTGTGCAGGTGTGTGTGTGAATGTGATGAGGGGGTGTTTGTGAAGGTGTGTGTGTGAAGGTGTGCAAGTGTAAGGTGTGGTAAAGCTTCTAGTATGGTGCTGTAGGTTGTCTGTGGGGTCTGGCAGCAGTGAGTCTGTTGCAAAGGCTCATGGTTTGTGTGTGTGGGCCCTTTTTATTGGTCCATTGGTGGGTGTGGCTGTGTTTGAACTTTGGGTGGGTGTGTTATAAGGAGTGGTTGTGTTTTGGGCCTCTGTTTTGGTTTTTGGCAGTTGCAGGTCAGTGAATGTGTTGTTTTAGTAGTTGTTGGACATGTTTTGTGGCTTTGTGCCATTCGAATGGTGTATTCTTGTGTTGTTTTGGTTTGTCCTGGCTGTGTACGTGAGTTTTTAGCGTGTGTACGGTGTGTACATGGGCCATTTTGTTGTACAGTGCTGTCCTTGTGTGTGGCTTGGTACGACTCGTACATGCGCGATGTTGTGTGAAGGTGGTGATGTTGGGGCCTGGGGTGCGCTCCGTACTTAGAATGTTGGGGTGGGGGTACGCTCCATGCATACGCGGGTGGGGGTACGACTCTAACGTACATGGGTGTACATACACGGGGGGTACGACACGTACACGGGTGTACATACATGGGGGGTACGACTTGAACGTACACGGGTGTACATACACGGGGGGTACAACATGTACACAGGTGTACATACACGGGGGTACGACTCGAACGTACACGGGTGTACATACACGGGGGTATGACACGTACACGGGTGTACATGCACGGGGGTACGACTCGAACGTACACAGGTGTACATACAGGGGGGGTACGACTTGAACGTACACGGGTGTACATACACGGGGGGGTACGACTCGAACGTACATGGGTGTACATACACGGGGGTACGACTCGAACGTACATGGGTGTACATACACGGGGGTACGACACGTACACGGGTGTACATACACGGGGGGTACGACACGTACACGGGTGTACATACACGGGGTACGACTCGAACGTACACGGGTGTACATACACGCGGGGGGTATGACTCGAATGTACACGGGTGTATATACACGGGGGTACGACACGTACACGGGTGTACATACACGGGGGTACGACACGTACACGGGTGTACATACACGGGGGTACGACTCGAACGTACACGGGTGTACATACACGAGGGGTACGACACGTACACGGGTGTACATACACGGGGGGTACGACATGTACAAGGGTGTACATACACGGGGGTACGACTCAAATGTACACGGGTGTACATACACGGGGGTACGACACGTACACGGGTGTACATACATGGGGGTACGACTCGAACGTACACGGGTGTACATACACGGGGGTACGACACGTACACGGGTGTACATACACGGGGGTACGACACGTACATGGGTGTACATACACGGGGGGTACGACGAACGTACACGGGTGTACATACACGGGGGTACGACTCGAACGTACACGGGTGTACATACACGGGGGTACGACACGTACACGGGTGTACATACACGGGTGGGGGTGTACATACACGGGGGTTCGACTCGAACGTACGGGAGCTGGGGGGGTGTTCGGCACGTATGCGGGCACATGTCTCCATGTTTGCTATGGGTGTTCGGTGCGGACGGTGTTTTTTCCATACGGTTGTAACATCGGACGCATGGAATGGATCGTGAGTCCGCGGTCGGACTTCACTTTTCACATTTGTACGGTAAATCGTCCGAGGACGTGTCGGACACATTTTCCGACACGAGGACGTGCGGGGAATAATTCCCAATGCGATTCGTATGGTCTTTTTCCCATGCGAATCGTAATTGGCAGTTTGTACGGCACTTGTACGATTCGTACGGTAAAAAGACCGGATACGAGTCGTACGGGGAAAATTTTTACCGGATCGTAATTGGCACCTCTGTATTATTCCCCCCTTGTTTACGGACCCATTTCGATGTGTTTGAGTTGGTTTGCAGAACACCATATCGAAATTTCATGTATAGTAATTTTACTAGCTGTGGCTGCACTTCGTCCAGAAATGGCTCAAAATTCGGAGTTGGTTTCATAAGAAGAAACTGAGTTGCTAGTGTACCGATAGCAGAGCTATGGGACACCCTGTTTTAGATGTAAGCCCAAAAGGTGGATTTTACTATTTTCTTAGAAACCAACCTCAGTTGAGCGGGTTCTTCCCAAAAGTGCTACAGCCCTATTTTACAAAACCAACAGTAAACATGCTTAAGCCACTGTAGACTTGTACCTTGATCGACCACAGTCGCACCCAAATCAATACAGTTTTTTTCTCAAAACATGCACCAGTCTTGTTTCCATGAATTTAGGTCAGGAGCCTCCCTTGCCCCCCACATTCTTGCAATATTGCGCTTGGCTACCATGTACCCCAGGGTTGCCCATGATTTCGCCTTGCTGTTCAAATCTGCCGGTCCCTATACATTTAGCAGACACCTCTTAGCCTCCAGGTTCAGGTCCAATCCCAGCGCTTTTCCATACATTTAAGAACATCTGTCCAGTACTTGTTAATGTTGGCGCACTCCCACAGAATATGTAGGAACGTGCCCTACTTCCCACAGTTTCGCCTACAGCGTGAGTCCTCCCCATATCCCATCCGGACCAAGGCAGGTCCCGAATAGTATACTCTATGGAGAAAATTTTGTTGTACCACTTTAAGCCACAATGAGATTGCGACTTCCTTTGGGGAGGCGAGTACCTCCACCCAGTCTTCGTCATCCATTTCTCACAGGCCGTCTACCCATTTTTCCCGGAGACGCACAAGGGGATCCGAGGCGTGATTGATCAACTTCCCGTAGGTAAGGGATATTGATTTTCTGGGTATATATCCATCGAGGAGTCTGTCCTCAAGTGGCATTGCTGCGGGTAGTGTCTCCCCTAACGGTATGCACGTATACAGGGCATGTCTCACCTGGCAGTATCTGAATAGTTCTCAGTCTGCAAGTTCGCATTTTCTTTGCAATACTGATAATTCTATCACTTTTCTCTCTCTCCACATGTCGCCCACCTGAGACAGTCCAATTAGATCCCATCTATCAAATCGCTTAGTATTTCGAAGGGTTCCCAACAGGTACGAGTCCCACAAGGGAGTGGTCTGCGTAATTTTCTTGTCCCAGCCTAGACTTCTATGAGTAGTATGCCAAGTCTGGACAGAGTGCAACGTTGATCCCGTCAGTCGTAACTTAGCGGGTCTGGAGTAAAGTGCCCTAGTATAGGACCCACCCGGTAGGAGCCATCTGTCCATTCGGTATCCAGGGTCATCATATGGTTGGTATATGCCCTGGTTGGTAGCTGCCAACTGTGCCGCCAGTAATACTTTTTAATATCTGGGAGTCCAATCCCTCCATCATACCAACCCCTCACCAGTTTCAGACGTGATGTCCATGGTGTTCCCTCCATCCATAGTAGAGCTCTTTGTTCGCTCTCTATTGCCGCAAAGTATGTTGCTGAGATGGGAGTCGGTGAGTTATGTAATATATATAAAAATCGGGGTAGGGACATCATCTTAAAAAGCGCGGCTCTGCCCAGTAGGGAGAGTGCTCCACATCACTCCTAAGATGCCCTAGTGGTGGCAGGAGGTTGTGATCATGATACAATTTGGGGTCCCTAGCAATGTAGATGTCTAGGTACTTAAATCATTGAAGGGAATGTATTCCTCAGGTGGTTCATCTTCTTTGAAGAAGTGAAACACATGTGTTACTGGATTTGATTCTGGGAATGTAATCCATGAATCGAATACCTCTGTCTGAAAAGATTCATGTGCCTCTATCACAAAAACTGCTCTACCACCTCTTGGTGTTAGGCCATGTTTTATAAGTTTTAGAGTGATGGCTCTCCTTAAGTTTGGAGGGATGTTTATAACACCCTCATCGGTTTCATTTAAACCTGTAGCATTAAAAGCTGTTGCGACTTGGTCAGCCGCAGATTCATTATTATCCCCGTTTTGGGACATTGTTTTTTAAAAATGTAGAACAAGTTTCAAGGAAACAAAGATAAGGTGCACAATATTTTGGAACACTGTATCCTTCAAAGTTGAACAAACCAAACAGCTAATACATAGGATTCTCGGACTACTCAGCTATGGCGGATATTATCCCTATGGTGCGTGGTGATTCAGACGGTACAGGGGTGATGTAGAGAGAGAGGTTGATAAAAACGAAGGTTGGCAGGTTGTGAATTAAATGATGGTCATAAATGAAGGGAGGGTGATAAGATAGAAAGTTGTGACTTATTCGGAGGGAGTGTTTGGCGCAAAAAAACAGCTGTTGATTGAAGAGTACATCATGGGGAAAGTAAATGAGAATCAGCCCGAGCTTGGGGTGTACTGGCGGAACTCTTAAAAGCTGCTGACACTGAAATGAACGGGGCCTCTGACCCGGAGGTGGTGCGGGTCCCGCCCTCCCCTGAATCTGGTTAGAGGAGAGCTGAGGGGTTAGGCAATAGCACACTTGGGTTGTTGGTGGTCCTGTGTTGGCAAAGTCTATGGAGTAGAGTGAAAGACTTGAGTGCCTTGACATGTATCCAGTCAATAAGTCATGCCGAAAGGGGGTGGGGGTAGAGGGTGGTGGTTGGGGGGAGGGACGTAGCATGGGGTAGCTGTTCAGTTTTAGATTAGTTGTTCCAATTGCACTGCGGAACCTTCTGAGTGGAGTCTCCGCGACCTATGCGTGCACGATCTGCCAGCATGTGGACTCTGGATGGTGGACTTCCATGGGTTTACTCCGCAAGGTTGGCTGGGGAGGCACCGAATCAATCAGTATATCACGGAACCACGATAGGGATGATAGTGCAAGGGAAGTTGTACTTTGGTATGACTCATGTAAGTGCTGGATATTGATTGTACTGTTTTTGAGTGATTTAAATGCAAATAAACATTTTTTTTTAAAAATGGGGAAAGTAAATGAGGAATAACATAGATTTAACATGGTGTTTAATTCGGAACTGAGCTTATGTTGCCAAATCAAATGTAACATGTGAGTTTAAGACTAGAATACTAACGGGTGATTGTTTTTTACGATTGTTTATAGTGACCCCTGATGAAGGGCGCTTCGCAGTCCGAAATGCATTGGGATTTTATTGAATAAAACACTGCTTGTGATGAACCTTGCATTACTCGTATTGTCACAAGAGGTCCGGAGGGGCACAGTGTTAATATCAGAAGTTTGGAAAAAATGCAAAACATACCGAGCGTGGATTTGCATATACGGAAATAGAAAAGAGGTTTAAAGAAGAGAAAATGTGTTTAAAAGGATTAAATGAATGAAATTAAAACATACGCAATGGCCAGTAGACGGCATGAAGCAGTGCGTCTGGTTGGGTGCAAGAGGTTGCACCCATTTCACGCAGGATATTATCCCTACCCACTCCAGACGTCTTATGGAGTATTAGGAGTAGAGATCTCTGAGAAAAGCACGACTGAGTTACCTCGGTATCTAGCGTTAAATTAGTGCCTTACCAAACGTTGGGTGCCATGTAGTGTAGTTCCTATTTCCCTTCTAGGCTCTGCGCATTGGAATAATATACACAATAGTATTTGAATAGGACAAATGTCAGTATGCTCCTATCGACTACATTAAACTTAATTACTTGTGTGTGCCAGCTAACTCAGAGGTCACTAGAAACTTCTCGAATAAACAAGAAGGGATTTGTTTCTGACAACCGCATAAACATGACAACTTTGTTTCCCTTAGAATCGGAATGCATCTCAGAATCGTGGAAACAATAGATAACAGTTTCACTCAGTCAATCGTGCATGCTTAGTTTCTTCAGAGTTACACAGAAATAGATAGACGGGTGTTTCAATAAAAAGGTTTATTGAACAGTCTTGTTTCTTGTGTAAGAGATGTGAGCTGTTACAATCATTAGACAGTAAGCAAGATATAATACGCACAGCGTAAGCAGTAAGAAGAAATAATACTGCAATAGCATTGTCTTTTAGCTATGACATATATTCATATATACATACATAAATAACACAGGCTAAAAAGTGAATACTTGTCGGATGCTTCTAAATAATTCTACCCCAGGGTACCTAACCGAAGTGTAGTACAAGGTAATAGTAGGTGCTGTTTTCTATAGTATGATATATACTAAGTTTATATGTCCCTCTAGGTTCTTGTCAACTCCATATCTTAGAATGAGAAAGGTGGGAATCTCTTTCCGGGTCTCAAACTCTAACACCCCGCGAAGGGAGTCAGAACACTGGTATCTGGATTCTTTGCGACCAGGGATGACAGCGTCTGGTCAGTGCGTCCGCCTGGGATATGGTCTCTTCCGAACTTGCCGTGGCGAACCACGCAGTCAAGTCGTACCGAGCCGTGCCGTGGTTTGCCATGGTAGGGAAAGGTATATTTATACCTAGAAGGTGCTTAGGAATGCTAGCATTGACATAATGTCGGGCAGAGGAAGACGTCATGGGTGAACCCCTAAGGAATAGTAGTTCATGCAAAATAGATGAGTTCTTGGAGAAATCAATATTCCTAGCTAGGGAAAGTCCCGATGGCTTAAGGGTCTGGTTTCTAAGAACTCGTTGTGACGTGGGATGGACGGATGTAGGTGACCATGCCTGTATTTGGATAGCATGGCAAATGCCTAAATAAGGACTGGGATTCTATGCCTAAATAAGGGCAATGCGAATTGTGCCTATATAAGGACATGATTCAGGGAAACCTATGTATGGGTATCTAAATCTAAACACAACAATAGATGGACACCAGAGTTAGTGATCCGCCCTCCCATTTCCCCGACACTGCTGCATATCTGCCCAGTTCATTGGACCAGGTGTGTTCGATTGACATAGGAAAGGATTTTTGCATCATGATGCCAACCCCCCTTGATCCTGAAGTGAACACCGAGTCCACAACCAATCGGTTTCCCCATCTATCTAGTGCCTTGCATGTATTTCCTATCAGGTGTGTCTCCTGGAGCAAAACCACCTCTGGGGAATGTCGCTTAACAAACTGTAGTACAATTCCCCTCTTCAATTTGTCCCCTAAACCATTTACATTCCAGGATAGTAGTCTGAATTTCTTCTCACCCAATGAACCTATATTTGCATCCCTTATACTTTTTCTTTGCACTATCTTTAGCCCCACTTCCTGAATGTGCATTGCCATATACAACATTGGTCGCTAGTGTCCTGGGGCTATCAGTTATCGAGTCACATGCACACTTACTCCCACGCTAGACTATGCATTTTACTTTGCTGTTACTTAACTTAAATAACTCTAAGTCTCCAACATCGCCCCTCCCTGCTTTCTTGCACTCTGGGCCTAAAACTGCTCAAATCCCCAATTGTGCAGAGTGCCTGTCGCCCTGTTTCTAAACTAACTAGAAAGTCGGGGTGGCCCCCCCTCTCCCACAGTTGCCAGCCTGCATCTATATATTCCCTATTTAATTTTCTTGAATACACTTAAAGTCACACAGAGTCACTTAGTGTGTGTTGAAGTCCTCTTGATCTGCCGGTTACGTCGAGCCATGGCGTCTTCCGAAAAGACCTGAGGATAATGCTCTTGTGGGAGAGTAGTCCCTTCCTCGTTGTGTGTTATGGTCTTTTGCCGGTCTGCAGCCCTCCAGCCACTCCTGTGCCATTTTGGGGCATCAAAGAACCAGGCCTTTCCATCCGCCTCAACTCAAAGTCTCGCGGGAAACAACATAGAGTATCGAATATTTTTGTCCCTTAGTTTGTTTCTTTACGTTAAGGAAGGTTCTTCTTTGTCTTTGGACTGCGACGGTAAAGTCCGGAAAGAAGGATAATTCAGTGTTCTCGTAACTGAGTGGGGGGTTTGATCGAGCTGTTTACACACCCGGTATCTTTTAATCCAGTTGTTTAGCGCCGCACATTTCATGTATTCAATTTCCTATTCATAATTTAGTAGTGAAGCTTTGGGGAGTGTCTTCTCCCATTGTAGGTCATCAATAAGGTGGTTTAATGTGCTTCTAAAGCTTACAGGCTAGGCGTGACTCATAAGGCGCTGCACGTGTATCTTGATTGCCCTTCTAATAAACAGTGGAAAGACCCCAACTAAACTCCGCTAAGTTCTTCATTACTCTCCCTTAACTTTGGACAGACATCTTCCTAATCCTAGGTGTAACATTGAGGTGTCCACTCAAGGACCCCCACACACAGAATCCTTTTCCCGCCTGGCACAACTAAACACTATTCCTCTTGTCTCTAAGCCAGGAAAATAATAAAAGAAGGTAAAACAGTAAGAACAAAGGGGCTGATTACGATCTTGGTCGGAAAGCCTCAGGTTTCACTCCGCTCGCCTAATGACAATTTAGGCGGTCAGAAGTGAAACCTGCCAGTCATTCCATCTGTATTCTGACGGACTCAAGGAGCCCGTCGGCCAGTCAGAGACCGGCCCGTAATCCATATGGACAGCGTTTTACACCGACTGGATTGCGATGCTTGGTTTACGGCAGGCTTTCCATGGCAAGCCTGTCGGAAAGTGAGTTTGGGGGCCCCCTTCAGTTAGTGACTGCACCCACCTGCAAGGGGATGTCTGTGGGGGTCGGTAGGACTCCTTTACCCCCACCAGAGGACTGCTCTCAGGGGGCACACTTACAGTGTGCCACCTTTTAGATGGCACACTGTCAGCGCACCTCTTGAGAGCTACTTTGCCTCTGCGCCCACGTCTGTAATTTGGCGCACGTGCAGAGGAAAAGGGATTCCCTCATTTGAATGGGGCATGCCCCCATGCAAATGAGGGAACACCCCTTGAAGATAGCTCTGTCACTTTATGTGCACCAGTGTTATCAGTATTACTAAAGGGGCCACACAAGCGTCTACGGCCCCTTCTGTAATACCAAAGTGCCTCGGGGGCCCGCAAAGCAGACACAAATGCCTGTTACGCTCTCTGGGCACTTTGTGTAGTAAGACCCCAGGGTGAGTATTTATGTAGTGGAAAAATATTAGCCTTTGTGTCAATAATAAAATATAGATTTTCTCCCCACCAGGCTGTGAAAAATCTACATTTGATTTCAGGAGACAGAGGCTAATGTTATGCAAGTTTAAAGTGCTGTTAAAACATTATCAATTGCATGTACAGCAGGTCTCAAGTAGCAACTTTTGAACATATTCTCATTTGACCAGTCTGTAGTTCTAAGGATTTCTTGCATGCCACCACCCAAGACAAAAGCTTTTCATGCTGATGCACCCCTAAGGGAATGAGCTCCAAACTTGCTGACATCCACACCACCCTCTCACATGACCTCCTTTACCCACCTTGCCATGGTGGGGGGTGAAACAGCCCTATGAGCACAGCTATGTAAAACCGACAATTGAGCAACATAGTTTCCCAAACTTTCCATTCTTCTCTCATACTCTTTCAAGCAGTTAACCATGCAAAGTCTTTAATTTGTCTCAAAGTAAGTATAAAAGACAGTGGTAGACAAAGTATTTGTCCTTCTTTTAATATAAAAACAAACTTTCTCTGGCTAACAGGCCTTGCTAATTACATCCAGGTCCCTTACATGAGAAATTCACCTGAATGACACCAGACAAAGTAAAACAGTCAGTTTATTAGAGATATGTTTTATCGATAGGCTAGAGCTATCACCCCAATTTGCTAAAACGTGTAAGACATGACTAACATCCTACAAGGAAGTGTACTTTGCTGTAGGTGGGTTCAGCACTTTTACACATAACTTTCTCACTCAGGAAATTCTGCCTAGCAGATACGCCATCTACCAAGTAGTGCCCAGCCGCTATAGCTGATCTATAGACATTCAGCGTTCTCTAGGATAGCCCAGAACCAAACAATTCTATTAAGTTAATCACATGTACTAAATCAGTTGAAATAGGATCGCAATTCCGTCAAATACACCAACAAACCCATTTCTTCCAAGCCAATCGATATGCTTTCCTTGTTCATAGAGCCCAGGACTCTATGTGTCGAAAAGCATCTGCCAAAAGCCCTTGGATTTCCCACTGTCTCCTGAAATCTTCCAAACCATCACCTGAAATTCTCTACCGGTCCTAGAATTACGTCTCTGAATGTCGGTTTCAGAATAGGGAAGTCTACTGCCATTTACAACAAGATTGGAAACCAAGCCTGTGACCTCCATACTGGGGTTATCACTACTGCAGTTTCCCTGCTTCTATGACTTGCAGAAGAACCCTTGCAGAAAGGCATGTACACCCCAAGCCTGTGGGTCTGGTCTCCAGCTGAAGAACCTCGTCAGATGAGTATTCAGTCTGTCTGCAAAGAGGTTCACTCTAAAGGGGCCCCATCTCTATTGAATACTCAAAAACACCTACCTATTCAAACTCCAGTTGCTGGAGTCTTTGAAAGTCAGCTACACCATTGCTAAACCCAGGAATATGTTCCACCACAACTGAAATTCCCTTGCTCAAACAATACCCCCTAAATGTCTTTGCCACATCTGCAAGACCCTTCAAATGGGCTCCACCCATCATGTTGATGTATCTCACAGCTAACACATTGTCCATACGGAATTCTGCAAGTATCACTTTCTTTTTTTCTCTCTGATGCCAGACCACAGTCTGGTGGAGTTCTGCAGGGTTCGATCCCACTGCTATTCAACCTAGTTATGATCCCATTGGTGTACTGTTGGATTCTCCCTGTTTACCTATGCTGGTGACTAGTAAATTTCTCTAAAGATCACTAGAGATTTAGACAGTTACATATCTGCCTGCAAAATGTTAAGGCATTAATAATCAAAATCAGTAAAAGCTAAACGCGGATAATACACAAATACTTGAACCATGAATGTCATTTAGGAGTCGCAACTGTGACCCCTGTCTTTCCTTGTGCTACCCCTGCCATTGCCCTTGTGACCCCTCCATTACAGAATCAACCAGGAAGATAGACCAAACACAGCTCTTTAAGAGCCAAGTTGTTTCTCTCTATACTAGGCCTCTCAAGAAACCTCCTTTTCAGGTGGAGGGGCCTGACAAGGAGGGGGAATTAATTCTTTTTTTTTTTATATATGGAGGCGGAAGTCAGTAACATCAATCTCCACAGCCATAGCAGGTAAGGGATAAACAATCAGGATTTGACAAAAAGACAAAAAAGTTTGAGTGAGGGTAGAGGAGAAGAAATTATTATATTTCCATCCCGCCCCCCTAAGTGGGAAGAGGGAGGGAAAAGAAGGAGAAGGAATAAACCAAGCCAAAGTAGAATCAGTGTTAATCAATCCCACTGTAATCTGCACAATATCTTTTATAATTTCTTGCCTTAGCAACTGCTTGTTCATATCCGTATGTTTGCCGCAGCACTGCCCACCATTCTGTTACTTTCGGCAGGAAAGGGTTCATCCAAGCCCTAGCAATACAAAGGCGGACACTGACAATTGCAATCGCTATTAATGGACCGAGGTGCCCATCTAGGCCCCCCCTTGTACGCTAGTAAGATTTCTTTTTTTGTCAGTTGGAGTTTGCCACCCTGACGGGCTGTTAACAGTTGGATCATCCCTCCACAGAAGGTATTAAGGAGAGGACATCAACGAACATATGGTATAGATCAGCTGCAAATAAATCACATTTTCTGAAGTGTCATCTATCAGGCTTGAGACTGCACCCATGTTGAGATACGAGTAGGCATGTAATAAAGCATGTGGATGGTTTTAAATTGCTGCAACTTAAAATTAACAAATATTACCTATTGATCTAGCACAGTGAGAGCGTCCTGAACTTCTACAGCTGTGACTTCAGTTGTGAGAAGCTGGCTCCACTTTGACGCTATGCGCAAACTGTCATCTTTAGTATATGAGATTCATTTCTGATTAAACGAACTGATAGTAAATTTGCCAGAGACAAATATAAACTGGTGAGTATTCCAGATAATTCTTGATCGATAGTCAATTTACAGCCAAATAGCAAATAATCCCTCACCTGCAAATATTTAAACAAAAAATAGTGTGGTAGGCCATAGGCTTACTGAAGTGACGCAAAAGTCCGAAATCCCTGATCGTCGAACAACTGTTCGAGATTATATACGGCCAACTGTTGCCATGCTTTCCCGACGTGGTCCTGGAATATATCCGGGAAAGCAGGATTGCCACACATAGGAGTATACATATGGAATGCAGGAAAAGAATACTTAAGACAAGTCTCCTGCCAAATCTTTGACCTCTTAAAGTAGTTAGGATCTGTCACTTTGTGGAGTGCATATCTGATATCAGGACCTAATGCTAGATGACATCCAAGCATTGATAATCCAGCCTCGCTCTCCTTCAACAGACTCTGTATTCGCCCGGCAAATGCTGCCCTACAGCATGCTTTAAAATCTGGTAAATTGAAGCAACCCTGTCTGTAAGAGAGTATGGATGTGCCTAAAAGTGGGCACACTGGTGCAGGGTTATCCGCTCGTCCACGGGTCCAAAGACCAACAAAATAGAGATCATAACTGGAGTTGGAATAAATAACAAGTTTATTAATCACTCATGAGTGGGACCACATTCACACAACACTCTCAAGCGCTGCAAGGAGGTAGTGCACTGAAGTCACAGAACACAGGTCTTTTATACAGGCTTTCTGCAATGTAAGCATGTGAACAGAAATAGGACGAACACGTTTCAGGAATAGCTATCAGCAAACAAGGGCAGATGAATAACCATGTGGTCAGCAAAGTGGGAGGGGGAGCAGGAATGCTTATGACAGCAGTAAATGGTCGACAGCTAACATCTGAGACCAGGTGCACTGACAACCATAAACCCTCAGCACACACATTGCTTTAGCTGAGTCAGGAAGTCAACAAAAATAGCTAACACAAGCAGATTGGAAAGACGAAAGAATTACGAAGGAAACTTAAATGGACACCATAGCCAAAATGGCTGTTGCTTATGCTAAGTAAAATATTACACGTTTTCCACAAGAGCTTAATAGAAAACCTTGCGTGGCTCATCTATACCCCCAGATATAGCTGTTATCACTCCATCTAAGCATTTAAAGAAGGAGTCCGGGACCTGAAAAGGGATAGTGTGAAATAAATAAAGGAATTTGGGGAGTATATTCATTTTAATGATATTACATCGCCCTAGGATGCTGAGGGGTAGCTGATGATAAATCCGTAGCTCAGCAGTCACGGCTTTCAAAAGAGACTCGTAGTTAAGTGAAATAGCCTCTTCAAGAATGCCGCTAAGGAATAGGACACGTTACAATGCAAACTTTTACAATGCATGCCTTTACAATGCAGTTTTTACATTGCAACATCCATTACAGCACATGATTTTACAAAGCATGCCATCACAACGCATTTTTAGAAACTACACTTACAACGCATACCATTACAATGCATACCATTACAACGCATACTACTTTTAGGGCAACAGTAGGGTAAGTGTTGGATAGTATGGGGGAAAAATTACTATTCCCACTCCAGTGAGTGCAACAGTAGGGTAAATGTTGGATAGTGTAGGGGTAAAAATTACTGTTTCCCATTACTTACCTTATAATGTGTCATAATGGCATGCGTTGTAGTGGCATGCATTGTAATGGCATGCGTTGTAATGGCATGCGTTGTAATGGCATGCGTTGTAATGGCTGCATTGTAATGGCATGCGATGTAAAAAATGTTGTATTGTAATGACTGCGTTGTAAAGGTAGTGCATTGTAATGATTGCATTGTAATGACTGTTTCCCGCCGCTAAGTCTGATACCAACGTATGTAGCCGTATAAGTAACCCCAGGTGATGGACTTAGCAATTGAATGTTCAGAATTGTCTGCGTTTTGACTAGGTTAAGCTTATAAGCCAAAAGCGAACCAAATAGTTATGCCTTCTTTGCTATGGCCACCAATGAAGCCAGGGGTTTAGTGACAAATACAGCAATATCATCAGGGTATGCCATTATTTTCAGCTCCATTTCATCCAGTTTAACTGGGCGAATACAGTTATCCAGTAAAAGATGTCTTATATATAGTTCTATGTAAAGAGCAAATAATAGCAAGGCAAATCTCCGCTCATTCTCATTTTCTCGTCATCTCCTGGGTAACACGGTGTATCAGTCACATCTTAGAGGCACACTGCGTGAATTCTTACAAAATAATAAAGGGACTGCCCCACTAACTGTTGTATGGAATTGAATGAAGGCTTTTATCAGCGGGCAAAAATCCAGTTTGTTTTAAATAAGAACAGATCCACCCATGACGAAGTAACTCAAAGCCAGAAAGACTGTCTGGAGCTAGAGATACGGCATGCACAGGCAATTCTTTCTAGAAACCCAAACGAGCCGGATATATACCTTAGATTAATAGAAAGACGTCTAAGGGTAAATCAAGGACTGATCAAGAAGGTAGCCACCAGTTATCAGAAGAATAAAAAAATTACAATATGAATATGGTGATGAAGTCGAACACCTTCTCGCACACCAGATCTCCATAAAAGGGCTAGAGGCAATATAAAGTGTATTAGGGGTAGCGATTGGGTGGCGTATACGGAGTCTCGCTCTATAGTAGAACAGTTTAGGACTTTCTACCAGGAGCTTTATAGCAAACCGGCTAACCCGAATACCCTATTATTAATCAATACCTCAAAGAGAGCCTCTTGCCCCGGCTCGACTTCCAACAGGAATCTACGCTTCAAGATGATGTTGTTCTAGCTGAGATTGAAGCTGCCATATGTGCTCTTCCAGTAGGGAAAGTGGCTGGGAAGATACAATACCATTTGAGTTCTCCAAGGTATTCAGTGACATCCTCATACCAGATTTCAATGATTTATTTATTTATTTGTATGGTGGGCTGTTGGAAAACCCACTCCCACTCTGGAAGGGTGGTGTTGGTCTCCCAGACACACTGTGGTAGCTTGGCTCGAGTGGTCAGGTATCAGGCACCGTGCTAAGCATACGTCATACCCATACAATACCCATGCGTGCATCCGTTCCAAAAACGACTCTACACCGTAAAAATTATGAAAATATCTCTGTTTATCTTCTTTTTCTCTTAGTTGCTGATTAAATAAATAAATAACACAATCACAATATACAAGGCTTTTTAAATAGTGCAGGTCAAATAAATACGGTCTTACTGATTCAATAAAGAGGGGTGATCATAAATAATTAAGGCATAAATATAAGTGCAATACATACAGGCAATTAAATATTCTGAGGCAATAAATACTGCAAACCAATAAATATTGTGCGACAATAAATACTGTGGAACAATAAATACAGTGAAGCAATAAATAAGTTAAATACAATAAATACAGTGCTCTCAATAAATAGTTAAAAGCTGACAGTGACACTTAAAGAATCAGATCACATTTGAGATTACTATGGGCTGATTTGGCCCAGGCACAGCTTGTGGTTAGGTGGATGGCTTGAGGGTGTCTGCTCCCTAGCTTGGACAAGGCTGAGGCCTAAACTGAGGTAGATCAAGGGGGGAATACTAGAGGCCTGGCTCTCTCACTCTACACAACCCCTCTGAATTAGTCTCAGCTCACCCCTGGCACAATCAAGCTGGTTCCAGCACCTCTCTAGCTCCTAGGGTAGTCTCTCAGGATTCCACAGGGCCTTAGGCGCCCTCTATTCCACTTACTGCCCTTTTTCTGAAGCTCCGACGCCGCTGGAGTCGTGTCGACGCCGTGAGGCGGTTCCGGTTCGATGTCGGCGGCCTCGGCACAATGTCAGTTCTTGACGACGCCGGTAGGCGGTTCCGGTTCGATGTCGGTGGCCTCGGCTCGATCTCGACCTCCGCTTCGATGACGTCGGGCAGTCTGGGCTCGATGTCGACTTCGGGCGGCTCCGGTCCGATGGCGACCTCAGGTTCGATGACGTCGGCCGGCCTTGGCTCGATGTCGACTTCCGGCGGCTCCGGAGTGCGATCCCCACTCCCGACCTCCGGTGCTCCTCTCCTCAGGTTCCGGCGACTCCGGAGTGCGACCTCACTCCCGACCTCCGGTGCTCCTCTCCTCAGGTTCCGGCGACTCCGGAGTGCGATCTCCACTCCCGACCTCCGGCACGCTTCACCCCGGTCTCCGGCGACTCCGGAGGGCGGACTTCACTCCCCCGTCGACGCCGCTCACTCGACCTCGGGTGACTTCCTCCACGACCTCTGGTACTTCTACGACCTCCGTCGGCGCCCTCTCTCGACCTCTGGCGGCTCCGGGTACGACGTCTGCTTTTCCAGTCAGCGCCGCTTCTCCACCTCGGGCTCCAGGTCTCCAGGCTACTCGACGTCGGACTCCAGGGAAACCAGTATCCAGGTCAGGATCTTGCTGTTCTTGGATTCTAAGGCCTGTTCCTGCTGTCCAGGTCCTTAAGATGGTTTTTCTTGCTTCTTCCCACACAGGGCTCCAGGCTGGGCTCAGTCAGTAGGGACTAGTATCAAGGGTGGGTTTATGGACCCCACTCCAGGCACAAGTTTCCACCCCTGCTGCCTCACTCCTTCCTCCTTCAGGTTTCTGCTGCTCTCTCTTCACCAGTCAGGTGCCAACTGCCAGCTCCAACTGCCAACTCTCTTTAGCTTCCCAACATTCTAAACCGCCTCCAACTGTCGCAGGGCTCCAGAATGTTGCAGAAGGTTCTAGTAGGTGCTGGTGATGTCACAGGTGGCCACCATTTGGTGCTCCAGGCCCTCAGACAGAAGTTCCAGGGGTAGATAAAATGGCTCCCTGAATCTGCAGCAACACTAAAAAGTCTGGTGGTTCCCAAAAAGGAAAAATTCTAACAGGGTTTGAGGCAAAAGTGGGACAAAATAAATAATGATGAGGAGGGACCACCCAAAAGGGCCGACAGGTCTAACACGGGCGAAGAGGAGGATCCGGCTTCTTGGGCGCTGACAAACATGGTTGTGATCCTTAAAAAAGAAAAAGAACTGGAGGAAAGAGGCTCATACCGGCCTATGATTTTGATAAACGCAGATGCCAAGGTATTCTCTAATGTTTTGGCAACGCGATAATGCTCCTCCTGCACACCCTGGTCTTGGAGAAGCAGCACGGATACATCCCAGGCAGGGACACTGTCGCACACATCTATACTGCAATACCAGCATTCATCAATTCATCATAGCTGGTATCATAGCTGGGAAATTGATAGATCAGATCGGCATGATCATGATGGATGCCTAAAAGACATTCGACCTTGTCACCTGGGAACCACTCTGGTTGATAATGTAAACATTCAGACTTGGAAGCCGGTTTATTGTATAATTCCAGAAGCTGTATAAAAGCCCTCTCGCAAAGGTTTCAATGGGCCCTGTGTCGTCTTCTCTATTTTCCATACACAGAAGCACAAGCCAGGGATGTCCTATCTCTCTGCTGGAAGTAATTCTGTATCAATCAAAAGAAGAAAGGGGCTCCAGTATTCACACAGTTTAAACAACAACAAAAAGCAGAACTCCAGCAGCGACTACTGGGCTGGGAGAAACAGGTCTTCTTGGTCAGGCCTTTTAGCACTGGACCCAGACTCTGAGCTGGATGTCCTGGGCCCGAATAAGACACATTACAACACATGCATTTACGTGTGCCATTACAACACATTTTTTCCAACACAAAATCCATTACAATGCATGTCATTACAACTCATAATCCATTACAATGTAAATTACTATTCTAACTCCACGGGGGTGTTACATTGGGGAATGCGTTGTAATGACATGCATTGTAATGGATTTTGCATTGTAAAAATTGCGTTGTAATGGCACGGGGTGTCAGGTGTACATTGTAAACTATGTCTTCACCTGGGCCCATTAAGAGGGGATATGAAATAGTAACCTACCTGTACCCATGTGCAGTTCCAGGTGGCACATAACCTAAATGAAAAGGTCACCCACAGAAGGAGTTAGCTTCACTTTCTATGCTTTTGTGAAAAGCCTGTGTTTCTGAGATCTGACAGAGAAGAAAAACCTTCTTCAGATCCTGGTAGTGGTGGCTGGCGAACAGCGTCAGTGTTGCAGGTGCAGCAGCGTTTTGGCATCAGCTTAAAAATAAGGCAAGTGAATGGTGTCATTTATGTTAAGGACTTAGCAGGAAAGGCAGCTGGAGCAGCTCCCTGGTTCCCTCACGAACTTCGTCCTATGTTTAAAATGCACGTTTCGAAACAGCAAAGAGCTGCATGTTTATATGAAAGCTTTCAGAGCACTGCTGCTCAAATCAAAGAGTACATTTAAAAGACAAATGCAGAGGTATAGTTCATGCTGAGTTTTTAAGAGGTCTTCTCTCTCTCAAGTGACACACTGCTCCCTCGAACCCCCTCCTGCTTCTCTGTTTCTTTCCCTACTTCCTGTGGATATATGTCGTGCAATATCAGTCGGTGGATTTCCTCCGCTTCCTCACCATCACACAACCCCCTTCACTGCACTTGTTAGTCACTCCCTGGAATCAACTGTGTCTCGGGTCATCATGTATTGTAACATTAAGTGCATTATATTATGTGCTTTGGGTGTTACATTATTCCCTTTTCAGCTGGACATTGGGTCGTGCAGCTTCTCATCCTTACTGAGTGCTGGCTGGCATGTTGTCTAGTTTAGAACTGCACCTGCACTTCCTCATGGACCCGTTCACACCACTGTGCACTTTTTATTGGCCATTATGCAAATCCCTCATCTTGTATGTTTCAATTATGTCTCCTATTCAAATGTTGATACATGAATAACTTATTATTTTGGAGGGTCACAGTAACAAAATAATTGCCCCAGGGCATTTGTTCGCGCTTTTAAGTTATCAAATCAAATCTAGATTGTTTACACAGCAAGGGTGTATCACCTCGGTGACAAACCACAAAGACACGACACAGTCCCTTTGCACTAAGGTGCATATGTGTGTTTGAAGCGCTATGCAGACTGATTGTTTACCAGTGCTAGGGAGAAATCAGCACAGTGCCATCTCCTAATGCAGGGCAGCAACTTTGGCTGCTTCGCTGTGTTAAATGACGTGTTTGTAAATCTGCCCCTTAATGTTCTCCTATAACTTGAAAACCACTCTACACAGAGACATCAGTCTTTCTGACTCCCCTTAAATGATGATAAATATTCTTCTAGGTTTAACAACAAGCTCTATGGTGCTATGCAAGCTAGATACGGAGGTAATCTACCTGGATTGCTTAGAACCTGCCCTGCACGACCTCATTCTAGGATGGAGTTGTGCTCTTTCTGCTGTGAGATACTTTGCAGTTAGACAGAGAATGGCTATGCTGTACTGCTGCTCAACCTTATGCAACTGTCCTGATTAGCTTGTGCAACATACCCGAGATCCTGAACTTCCTGCACTCAAATATAAGATATGTGACCCCATCATGCGCTCAGAATTGATGGTCATCCCTGTTGTCAGGCCATGCAATTGAAGAACAAAGTTGCAGACCCTCAGGCGTGAAGACAGAGAATGAGCCACTGTTAAATACCCCAACTGGTGTTCCATGTCCGCTGTAAGCCCCTGAACCAGGGGAGTGGGGTTCTCACCGCACTACTTTCTATCAGGGGGGGGGGGGGGGGGGGGGAAGGAAAAATCTGTGATCCTTTCAGCTTCCTTGGTTGCTATATAGAAAAATCAAATGGGGGAAAGGGATCACTTGTCCTGAGTAACCAGGGTTTTAATCTCTTGTTCGGTTCCAGTGCCGATAAAAAACCCTCATTCACGTACCAAGGCTTGATAGGCAGTATATCTTGGTTCTCCGCCTTGTTGTTAGCGACGTGACAGCATCATCATTGGGTTTGATTGTGTGCTTCCTCCACCCGGAGGTGAACCACTGGTTAGTACAGTAGTGATTTAGGGGCATATGTATCAACCGAATTTTTAATCGCAAACGCTGCAATTCGCAAAAAACAGCGTTTGCGATTAAAAATTCGCAAAACGGGATGTATGAGGCAAATCCTCATTGCAAATTTAAGGAATCGCTAATATAGCGATTTCTTAAGTTTGCGTAAGCATTTAAGAAATCGCAAATTGCGATTTCTTAAATGATATGTACCACGCACCAGAGCATTGCGACTAATCCTTAAGAAATCGCAAATTACCACCAACTTCTAGTTGGTGGTAATTTGCGATTTCAGTTAAAAATTCACTTTTTGTAATTTTACAAAGTGCCACGTGGCGCACATACATGCCCTTAGGGCATGTATGTGCGCCATATGCACACACATGCTCATTTAAGGGGTGCATTAGGGTGTCATCATGACACCCTTCCACCTTTGAAATTATTCTCAAATTGCGATTAGCAAATTGCGAATCGCAATTTGAGAATTACTTCCCATTCATTCCTATGGGTCTCCTGGCCCATAGAAATTAATGGGAAGGTATTCCTTAATTGCGATTTCGCAATTTGCTAATCGCAATTAAGGAATTTTAAGAAATCGCTAAAGTTTTGCGATTTTTTAAATACATCCCGTTTTGCAATTCTCAAATAGCGATTCTTTAAAAATCGCAATTTGAGAATCGCAAATGGAGATGTTGATACATATGCCCCCAAGTGATCAAAAAGGGAGGGGAGGGGTTTGTACAGTTAAAAAAGGCTTCTATTAACCAGTGCTGATAAACTTTAATTGGTGCTGGAAAGAATGCCTGGTTAAAAAGTTTGGGCGTGCATAGGAAACTAGTTTAGGAGGTTTCTGCACTGAGTTATGTCCATAAAGAGGTCGAAATATTTCTAGAATTCAAAACGGCCTTATAGTACCTTGTTAGGAGATCAATTATGCCTCCTCGGGCGTGCTGAGAGTGGCTCGGCCTGCTCTATCACAGGTTCGGCACGACTTGTGCTGTCACAGCCTCTCATTCCCCGGGACTTTTTGAATTCTAGATGAATCTTTCTAAGAATCTAACCCAAATTTGAGGTTACCAAACCCCCCGCCCCCCTGTTTTTACCGGAGATACTAGGTCCTGATGAAAGCCGACTTGACCCCTTGAGGGCAACTTACGGCTGAAATATGTCGACCTCTTTATGGACATAACTTAGTGCGGAAACCTCCTGAACTAGTCTTTTTTAACTGTACAAACCCCTCCCCTCCCTTTTTGATCACTAAATCACTACTGTACTGACCAGTGGTTCACCTCCGGGTGGAGGAAGCACACAATCAAACCCAATGATGATGCTGTCACGTCGCTAACAACAAGGCGGAGAACCAAGATATACTG
Source organism: Triturus cristatus (assembly GCF_964204655.1). NCBI lineage: Eukaryota > Metazoa > Chordata > Amphibia > Caudata > Salamandridae > Triturus > Triturus cristatus. The sequence continues at coordinate 573,618,382 of NC_140595.1, read as the reverse complement.
CCTATCAAGCCTTGGTACATGAATGAGGGTTTTTTATCGGCACTGGAACCGAACAAGAGATTAAAACCCTGGTTACTCAGGACAAGTGATCCCTTTCCCCCATTTGATTTTTCGTTCTCACCGCACTGACACCCTCAAACATGAGGTCGGTGTCAATCAGTAATGCATTCCAGGCATCTCAATTAGGGCTCATAACTTGCTGTGACCTCCCGCACTGCGGCTTAACTGGCATCGCCCCAGACGACCTCCAGTAGCCAGAGAAGACATGATGTCCCTTCAGCATCCCGTGATCCGACATTCAACCAGAACAGCTCCAGGGCAAAAACTCTGCAACCACAACCTGACACTCAGTGAAAATTGAAGAGCTCTGACACTGAGGCCATCACTTGTGCCTCTCTTGAACAATTCCTCAACCCTACACAACACAGCATCCCTCACAGAGACCTTGAACACTCATAAAATCTATATAAAGTCTACAATATATGCACAGGACCTCCCCATGAAAAGATGCTGCACCGGGATGTGTTAAGTGGAATTACTATTGTGAATGTAACTCTGCGTTTCCCTCTTGTATGGCCACGTTCGCACTATCACTGTTATCATGTAAAAAAAGATTAAGTGCCATAAAATGTCTTCAGGCTTCTAGGCACACTTGCCTAACAAATATACAACTCGTACATCTTCTTTGCCAACAGAATAACACTGCTTGGATACTTTGACATAAGGCCAAGAAACTCTGCCTGCAATTTATACCAAAAGCTGCATTGACATTGATGTCCCGTAATTCGATGGAGATGGCAATCGTTTTTCCATCCTCATCAGGAATTATGAAATGCCCTTAGTGTAGACCCATTGGCTGTTCAAAGAAGCTGGAATCTCTGGCAGGGACCTTCGGGGACAGAAGAAGGAATTGTATTTGGACTCAGAATTGCAGATTCGTTTGGTAATTCTTTATTACTTGGGGGAGTCTCAGGATTCAACCCGGAATCCCCGTTAATCCTGCACCACTGATGTCAACAGAACCCAGAGTATGGCTAATTCAGGGGGGGGGTGAATAACGCCCCGTATCTGGTGACCCAATAATGTGGACCTGAGGTGTTACATATCTATACATATCAGTACTTTATACAATCACTCAATGATTTATGCGATCATACTGTCTTTGACCTGAAAAATCCTATCCAGCAAAATAGAAACATCGTCCTTCCTTGCTTATAGTGAGAGAGAGAAAAAGAGAGAGACAAAGAGAGAGAGAGAGAATGAGAGACCATGTACAGGCATTCAGAGGAGAGAGAAAGCCGAGACAACCTGGTAAAACGAAACTTTCCGCAATAAAAAAAGGTGATGAGCGCCTTGATAAATCTTCTAATGAACAAAAACATCTTTTGTGAGTGACTTGCAAAGATGATCTAAGACCTGTGACACCATTAAAGTATGTTGTTACAAGAGATTCATTGATTAGCTATGGCCAACTGAGATGGGCCTTCGCAGACAGTCCTGGAAGGCTCTTTCAGGCAGAAATCTATGTTATCCCATTGTTGACTACGGTAAGAAAGACAACGAGATATAAGTCAATGGGTAGACTGAAATAACGGATCCCATGGAAAGAAGCGTCTGAGATATATACGCTTATCTTCTTGTAGTTCAGCGTCATAAGTTCTGAACAATAAATTTAGTTTGAGTCTAAAAATATCCAGGTTTGTTGTGTTGCTGATTGTGGTAACAGTGTGAACACGGAACACAACAATAATGAAAGTGACTCTAAAGACAATGAGGGCAAATAACCTAGAACTCTATAAACGTATTTGAAATATTTGTCACCATTCCTGGAAAACATCAGAAGCACTTGGAACTGTCACTATAATCCCCCTTCTGACAGCCTTGCTAAATTGGGAGGCAATATCAGACATAGTGAAGACTACTATTGCCAGCTGCAATATGTATTTGATTCATCGTTATATCCCCATTCGGAGTTGTGTACCATGGAATGAGGATAGAATGGTAACACCACATGTTTTCCCTACTTCCAAGCGACAAAACAGAATGTGTGTTATGACTTCACATCTTGTAATTGAAATTAGAGCATAGATGAATAGCACATTAAGATTCCACTAGTCAACCGGAGGCGGTGTCAAGGCATAGACATAAAAGACTGTCACCTATGGCACCTCCTGTTGGAAAGCCACTGTTACTGCACAGCACTGAGACAGCAGGACTGTCTAACTCACAGGTCTTCAAACTGTGGGGCGCGCCCCCTGGGGGGTGTGCGCATTCCAGCCCACCACTTCGCCTTTTATTGTTGCTTCCAGGCTAACGCTTATTAGGTTGAAAGGGCTTCAGCCCCCTCCGTCGTGCGTCTCAGCCCAGGCTGCTGCAGCTGGAGCTGCTGGGGGCTCGGCTGCTTAGTGTCTGGAGTCATATCTCCAGCACGCCCGAGTCCTTCACAGGTCTTTAAAGACCATGTGCATATTTACATACTGTTGTAAACAGGTTACAGATGCAGTTTCTTTTCTGATTCCAGTACCCCCTGGGCCCCCACTCTGCCTATTCCTTACGTTTGACGGCAAGGCAGACATCAGATACAGAGCCATTGTGGGCGTCAGTTTTCACAAGGAAAGGGTAAATGCGAGTCTTGGAAATCCACTGCTCTCCTTATTTAATACTGATGTCGGATCAGTTAAATTTATTCACAGGGGCGGCGGCGGTGTCAGAATTCTATGTGGGTGCCTGCTGCTGGGGTATTTGTTTTTAAAATGAACTTCAAGTTAGTGGAGCCTGGGGCATGCTTGCTATTACTCCTGCCTCAACAGCCTAGCTGGCTAACACCTTTGTGTGCCTCTCCTACCCTAAAACCTCTTTCATAGCGTAGGACAGAAACTAGATACAAGGGTCTCATGTACACTATTCACCATATGTCTCAGGAACAGATCAATGCATGTGCGCATATTTTAGGAGCCCCTTATGGGCTACTCAAGGTGTGAAGACAAGCGCTTTAACGCCTCGGTAGTAAGCGCTATATAAATGCAATTACAAAACTACAATACAATTTAAACAATTCTAAAGCTGCTAGATTCATTACAGCTGTCAAAAACGTTTGGTGCACCGAGTCACCAACTGTGGCGCACAAACAAATCTTTGCTGCCCTCTTGCAGGAGTCCAATGGGCCAGAGCTCTGCACCATCAACCTCTGCATGAAACCTGGACTAGATTGGGGGAACAACTGGAGGCAGCTTGAGAGCCAGCATATTAATTTCTCCATAGAGGTCAGCGTTAAATAAAAACACAGAAACTGACCATGCTTATTTTTTACCTTCAGTGACTACCCAAATGCCTAAAGCAAAGAGGAACATGAGGGACACAGGTGCATAAAGAAGGGGAATTCTGGGAATATTGCTTTTAACGGAATTCCCACCAGCCATCAGGGTCAAAGAGTTCCTGCCAATGCGCAGCATGCCGACACTGAGCAGCATGATGTTCACATGCAGACCTGGGTTCTAACACAGAAGTTCACACTGAGAGAGAACAACTACAGAAACATTTGCAGTTAGTGAAAAAGGCCTTTGTTTCAGAAGCAAGTTGAGCGCACAAACACAACATCCTTCGGTTTAAACGTATATTCTAAACTGACGTAACTACATCCTAACATGGTTAAACTAGCCCATCTTGTCTCCCCTGATACACCACTCACAGCCATGAGGTTGTAAAATCCGTCTTTTAACATCAACTGCAAAAATATGTCTACCGTTTAGCCTGCTGTTTATTTCCTCAGTCTTAAATTCCTTCCAAATTCCTGTCCAGCCAGACCATGCTAGGCCCACGCTGCATCGTCTTGCTTTTTGTTAGGGTCTCTCCTTCACTTTTCTGTTTCTAACCTGCTCCCTCCTTGCTCAGTCTCTCTTCCCATTTGCCTCTTGTGACAAAACTTAATATGCCAATAAGCCCCCTGCCCAACCAATTTGTAACATAGCCTGGCACTCTGTGCCAGAGTGGGAGTTTGCCTTGGCTCCTCCGCAAGAGGGCTTTGCTCTGCTGAGGAATTGTGATAATCTATCTGTGCATGTGTGGGCTTCACACACATGCACAGATATGCACAGATATGCATGTGTGAGGGCTCAAAGACACAGGCACCTGTGTCTTTGAGCCTTCACATCTCTGTGCTGAAAAGGCCATTCCTTCCCCTCCAAAAGGGAGCTGCCTTTAGTGAGAACAACTCCAGACACGTTTGCTATTTCTAAACCAAGCATTGGCAAAGCCAATAGGTCTCAGCAATGAGTGGTAATACATTTGTGTATATCAATAAAAACATCCCCTGAGCCATACACAAATGCACTTAGATAGCTATAGGCGAAGACAATGTGATTGCCGTGACCTATTGGCTTTGCCAATGCTTGTTCTGATATCTTGTCTAGGGGAAGGATGTGGCGCAACAGCCAGAGCAAATAACTGTGGAGCTTGGGAACCAGGTTCAATTCTTGGTGCCTGCTCAACATCCTGTGATTCTGGGAAAATCACTTTATCACCCTGTGCATACAAAAAATAAATGTGTGCTTGTGTAATGTAAAAGATGCTCCTGTAAAGCACTCCAATACCTTTGGGTCATGTTCGACCTATATAAAACTGCAAAACATATATTACAAAATTTTGTGAGCACTCCAGTTTCTAGGTACTGCTCAAGACTGGAAGTGGAGCTCTTTTATTTAATATAATTTGCCCTTACGACCTGGGCTCTGCAGGAGGGAATGGCCATCAATGATGCAGTGTACCAGCTTCCAGAACTTTTTTGTCAGGTGATTGGGGGGGGGGGGGGGGAGCTCTACAGGGCCATGGATGGGGAGGTGGGGGGGAAGCAGAGTCTATCAACAGCCATGGCATACATCACCAGACAGAGCAGAAATGCTAAAATAACTCGGTGGCTTTGGTGCTACCAGCCAGGCCTTGATTTCACAAGATGATGCAAAACCGAAAACCAATAAAAAATTGGAACAAGCACTTTCTTCATATGTTCCCAATAACATAGCAAATTTGTGATTGTGCTTCACCTTGGGGAGTTAAAATAAGGCAGCAGCTGAAGTAATTTCCCTTTAAAATGAGTGTACCGTTGTGCTCCCTTTAAACACGTCTATTGAGATTGCTCGTTACATAACTACTCCACTCCTGTATGCTCACCAGCTTGGGGTTGTCATGCACCACCCAACATATTGAAGATGTCACACATCCCCAAAAGGCCTCCGATCTTCCTAAAATGCTCAAAGAGCCAGGTTCAATTTCCACCCACATATGCTGCTTTGGAGACCATCTTCTTGATATCAGTTTCCTAAACTTGGGATCCCTCCCAGCAATAGACTGAACACCAGTTGGCCTGTCCTATTCATAGTACAAATAATATTTCGGCTGCTGTCTGAGGGTCACTCAAGGTGACTGCATGAACCCCTGCCTTCTTGCTCTACTCACCATTGAAGAGAGCCTGGGAAAGATGCTGGGGCTCCCTTTCTTGCGTCTACAGCCCTCTTTAAATGTCCTCGCGCTTCCTTCCGGACTCTAAAATTCAGTGCAGGACACAGCCAAGCATCGACCACCTCAGCACTGCACAGCACAGTGTGCACGATCAGGCTTTTCCCGAATTATGGCGCCTCATTCAGACCGTTTGCTTGAACTAACTGGTGACTGTGAGACTGAATGGTGGCTAAATAGATGCATTGTGCCGGGCTACAGAGTTTGTGTCACGAGATTAGCAGCCGCAGGAGTTGACAACCGGAACGAATCCTAAAGCTAGCCTTCAAATTTTTTTTTGCTTTCACTAGCCTGAGGGAGTTTCTGAAGCTGAACTGCATGTATGAGAGCCGACATTTATTTATTCCGTTTATTTGTGCTTTTGTTCAAGGTCGTTAGAAAAATACATCCAATTATTGTTGCAAAACGAAATGTGGGGAAAACACATTCAGTCATTTGTGAAAAAATACCTAACTGATAAATATAGAAGGAACACAGAGAACTTAGGGCCAGATGTACAACCGTTTTTTGCAGTCGCAAATGGGAAACCATCCCGTTTGTGACCGCAAAATAGGTCTGCCCTATTTGAAAACCCTATTGTGCGAGTCGGTAACCTTTTACCAACTCGCAAAAAAGGTTTGCGACTCGCCATTAGGAATGGGTGTGCCAAAGGCGTCACTTCCTAATTGCGAGTCGCACTTCAATGTAAAATTGTTTTGCAGCCACAAATGCGGACGCAAAACACTTGCAGTTTACCACCCAGTTCAAATGGGTGGTAAGCCACTCGCAGAAGGAAGGGGTCCCCAGGGGACCCCTTCTCCTTTGTGACTGGCATTGAAAATAGTTTTTAAGAGCGGTCCACTGTCTACTCTTTAAAAATGAAACAGTAACGTTTCATTGCTGCATTTAAAAAAAAAAAAAAATGTTTTATTTATAGAGCAGTCACAGACATGGTGGTCTGCTGACCCCAACAAGCCACCATCCCTGGGAGTGCTAGCCATTCCCAATGGGGTCGCAAAGTGCACCTGCCGCATGAATATGGCAGTAGGCAATTTGCGACCCCATTAGAAATCGCAAACAGTGTCTAAGACACTGTTGTAAATTCCAATTTGCGAGTCGCAAATTGTGAGTCGCAACACGACGTAATTTGCGACTCGCAAATTGGCAGGGTTGTGATTCTGGCCCCTAAAGTACTAAAGCATAACATTACAAAATTATTTAAAACAAAAGGTTAAATGCAATGAATTACAGTGAAACATCAGTTGCAGAAAAGTATAATATTCAGGAGGTCTTGCAAGGTGATAGTAAATTTAAAGGGCTCAGAAAAGAGATGTTTCCATTGGAGGAGGAGTTTTTAGGTTGTAGGCAGTGATGAAAATGAATATTTCAAGGCCAAGGCGGGCTGCCATATTCTTGAGTATCATCTTCAGAAAGACTGTGGGGCACTGAAGGGTCTCTTAAAAAATGTCTTTTTGGAACGAGATTATTAGCGCTCCAGAGTGAACTGAGTTCTTCAAAGAGGTTCAATTTCTATCCCATTTAATATAGAGAATTGGTGCATATTCTTCGATGCCATAAGCATAAATGCCACTGGCTTTGAGAGGTTGGCGTTGAAGTGCAGTAGGACTGGGGTAATATAGCCATTAAGTCAATTGCCAGATAGAAATCACACCACAGTAGCCTTGAGGGGACAGGATGCACATTGGAAATACCAATGAAGGCGTTATTCCAAGAAATGTAGTAAATCTTCCTTGGTATTCCCGCATGCGGAAGTACCCAGACCGCAGGCATTGCTACTTCTAGTAATGAAAAATACGACCACCGAGGGGTTCTAAGTGACATAAAATAGACGGTGAGAGCGAAGTTCGAGTTGTCTATGATGTCACTCAGAACGACAAACGTTATGTATGCCCCACCCAAAATCATGGATCCCTGCTTTCAACTGCTACACAGGCACAAGGGAGTCATTGGGGAGCCATGCATAATATGGCCTCTTCTCCCTGGCCCAATTTTTTTTAAATGCCTTACCTCAGAGTCTAGCGAGAGCAGCCTGAAATGATGTGACAACTAAGCCTGGGCGTAGTTCGCGTAGTCGCGCTTCGCGAAGCTTCGCGAAGATGTCATTGCACTACGCGACCTTCGCGAAGCTTCGCGAGCTTGCGTAGTTGCTTGTGGCAACCTGTTCGCGATGGCTTTTTCTTGTTCGCGAGCGCGGTAAGCATGTTCGGGGAACTGTTTGCATGCTCAGGGGATATATCTCGTGATCTTACCCATGCGGTCGCCAATGGGCGCGGCCATCTTGTTTTTCTATAGTCCCGCCCGCTCGCGATGCCTTATTTCCTGTTCCGGGTCGCGGATAGCGTGTTCGCGATGTGCATTGACGTGTTTGGGAGCGCATTGTACTTGTTCGCGATAAATAGTACATGTTCGCGAGAAATATCACGCGAACTTACCCACGCGGTCGCGAATGGGCGCGGCCATCTTGTTTTTCACTCTATGCCATGTTTCTGGGCCTACTTTTGTATCCTCCCTTTATCATAGCAATCCTTTGTCTTTAAAGCCTTTTTTCTGACTTTTTTTAATTATTATCTATCTCTCTGTTTGCCTCAGTTTATATTTTGCATTTTATTTCTACTTTTACTGTGTTTTTGTTACTTTTATAAAGTTCTTTCTATCTTCTTCCCCCTAACTTTTTTTCCCCTTCGGACTTCTCTTTTCCGCCTCCCACCCACCCCAGAACCATGGCCAAGGGCACACCAAGTCCCAAGGGCAAGGGACCTGCAGGCGCAGAGAAGCGCCGCCTGCCATGCGGCAGAATGCGTCCTGCAGGGGTGCAGGCCTGGCAACTGTTTGGGGAGGAGGAGGTGGCGGCTCTTGTTTTCTTTATCCAGCACCTCCTCCCCTTGACCTTGGCAGCAGGCGGCAGGCCCGGCTCCGGGTACGCTACCCAGGAGCGGCACCGTCGGTGGGCGAAGGTGCGCCGGGCCGTGTTCCGGTGCACTGGGATCCAGCGCACCCACAACCAGCTAGCTCACCGGTGGTCCGACATCCTGGACCGGGAGCAGGACCTGTTGGACCTGCTAGGTGTCGAGGTCATCGGGCTTGGTGAGTAACTGATTGTGTATATTAAATTAGATGAACAACAAGATTACTGCTGCGTGCCAAGCGTTGCTGGTAAATTACGTTTCAAAAAGCAAAATGTTCTTTGATTTAAGGACCCAGGTGCACGGTGGTACTCTTACTTGTTTGCAACGTAGTTTGCGCTAGCTTGTGCTGATGCTGATTATGTAAGAGTTTACTTTACAGAACTGAAGTTAGGTAATGCGATTTGCTAGAGAGACTCTAGTCCTTCCATTGTCCTACTGTGAAATAGTGGTGGATGGATATTGGATACTAGGTTTAGTTTGTTAGTAGTAGTTACTAATTGTTTTATGCGGTCTGCGTGACGCATCCTCTGTCACTGAGTGCTGCTTACCCCAGTCCTCCGTCGAACCTTTTGTACTTTGTTTAGTGAGTGGTAGGCTTAGCATGGTCAGTCAGTAGCAGAACTAGATCAGCATTATGCAACCAACCCACAATTTGTTGTATGTATGCACTAATGTATGCAACTATGCACGTGTCCTCCATCTCATCTATGCATTTGATGGCTGAAAAAAATTGAAGTGCAGACTTAGTGAACAATTGGCCCGTCTGGAATAGGTGGTGTAGGTCAGGTGGTACTTACTAGGCTTTGTTAGTATTTGGAATCAGAATGATCAAGGAACACTGGAGTGTTCATAAATAAGTAGACGATCCGTAAATGCACTAGGAAGCAGCCAGTAGTCGATCCATCTGATTAGATAGGTCAATTTTCTTGCACTTGTTGTTTCCTAAAATGTTCTTTGACTTATTGTTTTTCCAAATGATTTATTATTTTTCTCACAGCACTCCTTAATGTTGGTCTCTTTCTTTATTATATTTTACATGATCATCAGCACCACCCAGGGGCAAGAAGACGGGGTCGGAGTCGGCGGGGGAACCCCAGGACCTCTCCTCTACTGAGGCTCCTGCAGCTGGCCCCAGTAAGTCCTCCATTGGTTAGATTGACATTTATATTTCCCTAAATGTTATGTTACTGGATCTTTTTTTTCCCAAACTCTAAATTATGGTTCCACTTTCTGAATCTCTTTTTTACAAAAGCTTACTTCTTTGACCTTGACTATCTGTTTACTAATTCTGTTTATCCCTGCCTCGAAGTTGCTTCTAACTCCCTCTGCTATGACTCTCTGTGCTACTAATACTACTACTACTATTACTATTATTACTCTGTGTGTAGCGAAGCTTGCACAGTTGCCCACTCTTTAATAGAAGGTTTTCTTTGCAACAATAAAACTCTGATTGACCAATAGCTCTAGCCACTGGGTCCTGTCCTTTGGGTTGTCCTCTTCAAGTCTTCTCAATGTTGAGGCTTTGACAATTACCACAAACAAAATGCCCAACCAGATATTTGACTAGTATTTTTGATCGGATAGTACATGATACTACTATTGTCTAGGATTCTGCAGAGCCACATACAGAACTATGCACAACAAAATAGGATGGTGCTGATGGGAGGTTGGATCTTACTGATCACACCTCAGTCCGAAGAACCCAGGATCCCCTAACCGACTAGCTATAGTGTCTCACATTAGGGTCCCACTCCCGACCCCCCCACGAAGACGATACACAATGTTGATGATGACTGAGACAGAGACATCCCAGAACATAATAACAAACACCATTTTGCTCACACACTTGTGTAAGTCCACTCCACCACACCAAATACCACAGAGTCTATGTGTAAGTTCAAAAGGTTTATTTGAAACAAGTATCAAACTCTGTACATCGTTAATATGAAATTTAATTTACGACAGCCATAGTCAATAAGCCAGCAAAAAGCCTAACATTAAAACAGTAAACATTTACAAGTGCATGATTGACAACAAGAACAAGAGCCAAGATCTTTTTAATTCTGGAAGATCCCTCACCGTAGAACGTAGAAATACTGGTTACATCATCTTGCATCCAATATGCTCTGTAAATCTCTGGTTTGTAGAAGGGAATGTTCCGCCTATGATATATGAGAAAAACGCTGCGAGTTAGCCGTTAGATAGTATACTGGTGAATGCTAGCATTTTGCAGTCATGCCAAAAAGTGTAACATGTATGTGTGATGGCTAAGCAATATAAACTAAACAAAGTCAATAAGTTGGGTTTTTTTCGACCTCTTCACTTGTACGCAACAGTCAAGCGGCCTTAAAGGCATCTACTGCACATGTCAATAAGCTGGCAGGTATAATATGCACCAAAAGAGTAGTAGTCGACATGATGAATCTAAAAGGGTTACTCATGGCTCAGGCTAACTTTCAAAAGAGTAGAGTAGGACTAGATGACCCTAGGAAGTGGAACCATATCCTACTAGTGTCTGTCTACTGACTGTACTTACTGTCTAGTGCTGATGTATGTTGCATCGCATTAACTTTTTTTTCAATGTTCCAAGTGAACACTTAAAATAGGGGGAGGTTTACAGGCATCTAAAAAATTTGTGATGCTTTTTTCTAGGCACACTACCATCCACCAGTGCCGTCGGGGCCAGTGATGCGGCCATTCCGGAGGGGGCAGGCGAACTGGCGGCACCTGCAGGAGACACAGGGCCCAGGGGGGATCCAGCAGCAGTGGCCGGCGGCGGTAAGTTATATTCATTACTTCTTTACATTACAGCTAGATGGAACTGTGTTCACTATTTCACTGTACTGTGCGACTTATTATACAACGGTTGAAGAAGACACCCTTTACGTAGCATTACCAGCGTGAGTAGAGTAACCAATGGGCTCTTCTATTTGACTCCAAAATCAGCTGTGAATGTTTTATGGAGAAGACAAACTCAGATCAGATGACCTTCATGGATGTGTTGAACATAGAGGGAAAGCACTAAGGGTGGAAGGACGGGCGAGATAAACAATATGACTGACCGGCAGAGAAGGATATGTTGTTGGAAGCATGTATAGGAGTCTGATAGTAATAAGATCAGATGCATGGGTTTTTGAAGGATGGGTGGAAAGTGAAAGAATGCCTGCCTGGGTGGGCGACACAGTATGGGTGGATAGTACTAGATAGCAAGAATCAGCGGTGTTTTTGGTTCAAACTCAAAGCCAAGGCAAGGAAGGAAGGAGCAGAAGCATGGGTGTTTGTTGGTGAAACCAACTAAGGTTTGTTAAGAGATATATACAAAAGGATAGACGTTTACTTTAATGGATGTATGCCTGGATGTACTATCACCAAGAGACAGTATAGGTGGAAAGTGTCACTGGAGATTCTTACTTTGAAGAAAATGTAACAGAAACTGCGCGACAGTAGCAAAGCCTAGAGGAATCAAGGTAGTATTATGAGCATACAGTACACTTGCAGTAGTGTGCAAGCACGTCATATTATCAAGCGGAAACCCCTTCCTCCCACTCTGGGGACCACTCCCTACCTATTATTATTAATGTATTTTCGATTGGGGCAGCCAGCCTGCAAAGGGTGGCCTATCTGTTGTTTAATGTTTATGTATATTGGTTACACAATCAATGAAAGCAAAGTACCCTCTGCAGTAGCGGTTGGTGGTGGGATTGTTGGCGGGCGGTGACATGGGGAGGGGACGGGTGGGTGGCACTGGCGAGTAAACTGTGTATTACTGTTACGGCCAAATACAGGTAATCAACAGAAAAATAAATAAAACTATTTTCAAGGTGCGCACTGCACCGCCGAATGCGATGCAGTGTGTGCTAATGTGTGCAGCAATGTTTTTTTTTAATGTATTCTTTAATTACCTGTGAATGTCCTTAATCCATCGTTTACTATCCCCACCCTGCACCTTCCCACATCACCGACCGGCAGCACTCCCACCACCGACCGCTACCGACCTGATGTCGTATATCGTATTAGCACTAGCAGCATCTATAATATGAATATAAGCAATGATCGTTGGATCCGATAAATAAATAATCAGCCTTTTTGTAGTACCCATGGCAGGGTGTAAGTGAAATTGTGCATGCCATTTGCCCTCATGTAACAGAGTATGACCAGTGCCAACGGCCGTAAGGCGTCAGACAAAAAGATGAGCTTCCCCACCTGCAGACAGTAGTAGTAAATAAAACTAACGTGAGTCTGCATCATGTGGCTCATATCTGTTTCTCTTGGGTGCAAGCTTAGCTGATGGACCTGGCATGCCGCCTACAACAAGGTTATGTAATTGGGCTAAACTACAGATAAGAACAGCACGACTGGTGTACCGGAGTACATACATAGTACGATTATATTTATAAATAATGTCTGAAACGGTCACAAATGTTAGAGTCCAAGGAAGTAGGATTAGAGATACTTACGCCAGCACCAAATCCCAAATGTTATGAACTGTGCTTGCTAGTGATACTGTGACACTATGTGTTGAATGATTTTAGTGTTCCTGTTTTGCTAAGAGTATTGGCTCCAACATGTTCTTTTTCTTTCTTGATATAGATGATACTCCTTCCACTAAACCATCAAGGAAGGAGTTGGCCGCTAGGGCCCGGCGCCGGAAACTGGAGGCCATCTGCGAGCATTATCGCGGCTGGTGGCTCAGGAGGAGGAGGAGGAGGAGGCGGCTGCAGCTGCAGCCTCCTCCAATGCCCCGGGCCCCAGTCAGGCCCGGCCTCCACTTTCACGGCGCCATGGTCCGGCATTCGCCCGCCGCCGCGCCTCTATTTCCAGCACTGCTGCCCCCCACCCTGGAAGCAACTTTAGGGCATTTCGCCGCCAGCTGCTCCGCCGGATGGCCCGCTGGGAGGAGAACATGGAGGAGCGGGTAAAGATCCTGGTGGACAAACATCTTAAGGCCCGCCGACAATAGAGGACCTCGTCGTTTGCCCCTTTTTTAATTCCTTTTGTTGGTGGGTGGGTTTGTGGGCGTTGGGGATTTCTACGGACATTGGGACTTTGGACTTTCGTTTTGTTTCGTTGGGGTTAGGGAGGGGGGTGGGTTAGGTCAGAGCGGGATAGTTTATTTTTGTTAGGGGACATTAAAAATATACTTACTATTTATTTATACGATGTTAATGTTTTTTGTGGTGGGTTACAGTTTTCCGAATTCAATGTAAGTTACATGGTTGTTTACTTTGTTTCCGTGCTGCTGCATGCCCACAGCCAGTGTTTGATTTAAAAGATCTGCCGATTTTGTAACACACAAACCGATAGATGCAGTACCCCTCACTGAGTTATTTTTAATTGTCATAGTACTGTCAGTCTCTCCTCCTAGTCCATACCTCCCACCAAACTTATCTTACCTGTGATTGATGATGAAGTTCGGCACACTGATGGCTGCATGGTTGGTTTCCCAAATTGACGGAGTAGATGCCATTATTGTGGTGGTAGTAGTAGACACTGGCAATAGCGTTTGAAAAAAGAAAGAGAAAGTCACTTGACTGAGACTCTGGGAGGAGGAGTGGAACAGAACACAAAGTAAACTACAGCATGGGTGGTCAAGCAGAAGAAGATCCTTGCCCTGCCTTAGTTGAAATTCAATTAGTGTTGCTTTCACCACATCTGCCCCAGCAAGCGTGTGATCAATTGGTGTACATAGTCATCACATCACACCTCAATATAAATCACACAGCCCGGGGGAAGAGGGTTAGGGATTGATGATTGGATGGGAAGTGGGGTTTTGGGAAAGGTTTGAGAAAGAAAAACAGACAATATGCATGGACACAACAAAAGTAAAACACAATCTTGTAAGACGACCATGATCCATTATCAAGGAACTCAAAGTATGAAGTGAGAGAAAGGAAATGCATGCATGCTGAGGAGGATAACTTGATGGTTAATGATAATGAGTTGTACTATAACTACTATGACCCAATGAGACAGTACAGTCAGGGACGAAATTGAAATTTGCCTTGCCTGTCTGACGCCCTCAGAGCTCAGACCGAACCCAATTACATGCTGTACCGGGCTTTCTTTTATTTTTCAAGCTAGCTAAGGAAACTAAAAAAAAGTTGGATCAATTAACAAACAAACCACAACACACAGTCGTAATGATTAAAGAGAAAAAAGCAAGCAAATAAATGTAAAGACGAATGATGATACTAAAGTTACTGTATTATCCTGGTCCAAATGTGGAGTTGCATCATTCTCGTCATTCTTCTTGGTCCTCCCTCCCATGGACACTCCGCACATCAATCTTGGGTATCACTGCCTGCCCGATGCGGATTGGTAAGGTACGTGTGAGTCGTTTCTCCCACTGTAGCACAGGGTAAAGGCCGGCCTGTAAGTGTAGATGGAAAAACAAACGGGGTATTGAAAAATTACAGCCTTTACAACAATAAACTCAATTACAGTGGAGTGCAAGACAACACTCTGGAGAGAACACTTTCAGACTGAGGCAGCTTGGATAGGCTACATAGTGTGTCTACTCTACAGCATTAAGGTACAACAACAACGGGACAGGATTCAGGAGCCAGCACAGCCACAGAACAGGAGAACCGCGGCACAGGCCAGGCACCCTACCCCTTACTTACATTTTGACCGAGCCAGAGAAATGTCATATGCACTGCAGCAACCTAGAATTTTCCCAATGAAGTGACTAAATCAATGCGCCACAGTCCGTCATACCACTACACTCTACTCCAGTCCACACCACTACACGGACATCTAGCCTAGGTATGCTGTGGTTCTTGTTCAAACTTTTTACCTTTTATGTCAGCCCATGAAACGCCTGATGCGGATTGGTAAGGTACGTGTGAGTCGTTTCTCCCACTGTAGCACAGGGTAAAGGCCGGCCTGTAAGTGTAGATGGAAAAACAAACGGGGTATTGAAAAATTACAGCCTTTACAACAATAAACTCAATTACAGTGGAGTGCAAGACAACACTCTGGAGAGAACACTTTCAGACTGAGGCAGCTTGGATAGGCTACATAGTGTGTCTACTCTACAGCATTAAGGTACAACAACAACAGGACAGGATTCAGGAGCCAGCACAGCCACAGAACAGGAGAACCGCGGCACAGGCCAGGCACCCTACCCCTTACTTACATTTTGACCGAGCCAGAGAAATGTCATATGCACTGCAGCAACCTAGAATTTTCCCAATGAAGTGACTAAATCAATGCGCCACAGTCCGTCATACCACTACACTCTACTCCAGTCCACACCACTACACGGACATCTAGCCTAGGTCTGCTGTGGTTCTTGTTCAAACTTTTTACCTTTTATGTCAGCCCATGAAACGCAGTTATTCCATCAATTTTCTCCAATCCAACTGACTGTGTGCAAAGATAGTATGCTCAGCATCCTCAATGATGGTGACCGTGTGGTACGTATTCTCCAACACCAACTCAGTCTGTAGTGACTGATTAAGTTTATAATATATTCCATATTACCAAATTGCAACGGATATTGGCCGGCACCTGCAGTGGTAGGAGTACAATGTGGCCATTATTAAACAACAAGGAAACATTAACTGTCACCACACCTGAGTCACTTTTACTTTGTCGATAAACTAGTATAGTTCTACTTCATGGCATGCACAATTCTTCGTAGTCAGCCAGCATCCAACGCAATGCATGCCACCATCATTCACAATAATCACTCATTACCTGTCTTGGTGTTCTCTTTGGCTGTCTGATCTGATGCCTGCCTAGCCTTCTGCCAGTCAGTGATGAGTTTCTTTCGGATTGGAAACAAAATGGAATATAGGTGGAGTCACGTTTCACTTCTTATGGAGGGACTGTTAGAGGCAACCTGTATTGTACTATTCTCCATCTCCATCCAATGTCTGACTTGCTTGAAATGTACTTAGGGAGAGTAAGGAACATGGAGCAGGACCCTGAGGAGTGGAGTGGACAGTTATGCACAGACGTGCAACTCCAATAGGGAAATAAAAAGAGGAGACTGTTGATGGCTTTGTTGTGAATGTAGATTTTGAACCAGAAAAACAGATACACACAGTCACACACAAATAAAGGAAGGGAGAACAATTTGAAAGCCTAGTTGTCAGGGAAGAGGAGCTCGTCCTCAAACTCTGGTGGTTCGGACAGCAGTACGTCTAACAATCCACTACTTATGTCATCAAAGTCGCTCTCCTCTTCCTCCTGTGATTCACGTATTTTGTACTCTGGTGGTATAAAGTGTTGATTCATTTTGATCATGGTTAACCTCTCAACACTTTTGGGCGAGAGACTGGTCCTTTTGACAGTAACAATGGCACCAGCAGCACTGAAAACACGCTCTGAAGAGACACTTGCAACAGGGCAAGCCACATACTTTATCGCCAGCCTGCTGAGCACTGGCCATTGGCTTCTTTTCCCATACCAATACACCAATGGGCTTTGCTCCATGTAGACCTCTGTTGTGTCATCTAGATAGGCCTGAACCATCCGCTCAATGTTCAGGGGTGCTCCGATTTCCTGGGCCTCTTTTGCCTTTGCATCAGTCATTGATGTGCAATACCCTTTCCGTAGAAACCAATCACCTGCCGTTTTTGTAAATGTGCCTGATGATCCTGTTGGTGCTGTTGATGTTATTGCTGCTGGCAGTGTTGACTGCTGGGAGGCAAACGCACTGCTCTTGGCTTCTGAAGTAGAACTTCGTTCTGGGTGCCCTGCAGTACTTTTTCTGCCCTGGAGGGGCGGGCCTTTAATGAAGATCCTTTCGTTTTCAAACTCAGTGGCTTCCTCAGCTATCAAAGTTTTGTACTGGGCAACATTCACTTCTGAAAAAGGAATGACTTCATTACTGCGCAGCAATAATTTGTAACGTGGATCCAAAATTGAGGCAGTAATGTAATGTGGATCTGACAGAATGTTATTTTGAATCCTTGTATTGTGAGATAAGCGAGCGGATAAGGTGTCTGCCAAAGAATGTGCGTCTACTTTGTCATCCACATCTGCGTACATTTCTGCCACCTCCTTCAGCTGTTGCTCTAGCATGTACAACAATGGGATAGCTTGGCCCATAGTACAGTCCTCCCGGCTCACTTCACGGGTGAAGACCTCAAAAGGAAGTAGCATCTCTGTCAGGCTTTTGACAAGGTCCCATTGGGCCATCTCAACTCTCATGCCTTTCACTGTAGGATCCCCTGACCTTTTCATGACATAAGCATTAAGTGGTATGTACTGCTCAAACAGACGCTCAAGCATGTAATACGTTGAGTTCCAACGTGTTGGCACCTCTTGGATGAGTGCTTTGACTGGCATTTTATGCTCACGTTGAATCACCCTCAGCTCCTTCCGGGCTTTAAAAGAATGGTTGAAATGTGTGCATATTCTTCTGCAGGTGGTCAGTAAGCTGCTGACTTTGCTTTCATTTTTCAGAAAGTCTTGCACAACAATGTTAATGCAGTGTGCCAAACATGGCACCCTGAAATACCCACCATCTTTCATGGCCCGAACTACATTACTGCCATTGTCCGTGGCAACAAAACCAATGGTAAGACCTCTTGGTCGCAGCCACTCAAACACCTTGCTGTTAAACTCATCCAAAATGTTAGCAGCAGTATGAGATTTCTCCATTGCAAACATGGCTACAGTTGCATGTTTGCGAGTGTCTTTAAAAATCTCAGCGGTGTCAACAACGCCGTCAGATATCTTATCTTTAACACCCGAAAAAGAGACCCAGTGTGCAGTGATGCACATGTAATCAGTGGCTTGGCAACTGGTCCACATGTCTGTTGTCAGGTGTATACTCTGGACAGCACTCTTTTTTAAGGCTTTTCCAAGCAATTCCAGCACGTCGTGATGTAGTGCTGGAACAGCAACTCTTGCAAAATAGTAGCGGCTGGGAACTTTCCATTTTGGGCAGATGGTGGTCACAAACTCAAGAAAACCCACCCCTTCAACAAAAGAAAAAGGGAGAAGGTCCAGTGCTAACATTTTTGCCAGCTTAGCATTGTACAAACGTGCTATTGGGTGATTGCGTTCGTACTGCCCCTCCGGCCTACTAAACATGCTAAGAATGGTAGGCTGCATGGTATTCCTTCCTGTGGTCGACGTCGCACTTTTTGGCCCAGCAGTACTCCTTGGTGTCTCAGGCTGGCTCTTACTCTTGTGCCAATGAGATGTGGCTAAGGATGTGGGCGTTACCACTGCAGTGCTGGGGACAGGGCTACTTTGTGTACCACTAGCACAGAGAATGTCTCCCTCTTCTTCCTGTTCCACCGTGAGCGGACTTTCTACTTGTTTATGCCCAACAGCAATGGTTCCAGTTTTGATGAGCCTAAGGTGCTCCTCCCACTGGATTGCGTGGTGTTTTTTCAGATGGGTCATTTGGCCTCCGGTACCATAATTTGTACCAAGCTTTCCACGGCTAACAGAGGAATGACAAACGGAGCATACAGCAATGTTCTCTTCCTTTGGGCTAACCGTAAAGTAGTCCCACACTGGGGAGCTTAACTTTTGTCTCCTGCTGGAGGTGCCACTCCCACTTCCAATGCCGGATGAACTGGAGGGTGTGTGTTGAATTTGACTCTGTGCAGGACCACTACCTACTTCTGCTGAGGTGGTGCTTGTTGTGCTGGATGTAGGACGCTGCCGGCCCTTTGCTAATGTAAATATGGAAGCTGGAGGTCGTGTTGGTGTTACCTGTGTTGGAGGTATGCGTGCTACATCCCTCGCATCCATTTTGGATAATGTAAAAATGTTGCTCTCCATCTCCTCAGGCCCGGGAGTGATGTTTGTGATGACTGGCTCATCATCATCATCATCATCAACCTGCTCTTCTACATCAACATCCATAAGTGTAAGGCTTTCTGGAACCTTCCTTTTGCCATGCCTGCTCTTGTGATGTGTTTCCCTCTCAGACTCAGTTTGTGGCTTCCAAGTGACATCTAGATCATCAGAAGGGGGGCTTGGTGAAGAACTTGATGTACTAACCCTCCTTTTCCTTGCTGGGGATTTAAAAGCCAATGCAACTTCTAAAGGAGTGGCTTCCTCTTCTTCCTCTGCATGAGGCTCAATTTCCTGAACTGCCCCTACTTCAGGAGGAACAGCTACTATTGTGGGCGGTGGCTGCGGCTGTTGACCACTTATCTGCTGTGTTGATGTTCCCTCCTGCGTTGATTGTGTACTACTTTGAGATAGCGATAAGTTTAGTTCAGGCTCAGCATCACTGCTTTCTACCATAAGGCTGGCTACCTATTCCACACTCATCTGCTTGGGCATGGGTTGGTGGGTTGGGCCCACTGATGTGGAGGTGCTGCCCCCAGCTTGCCCCCCCGACACCGCTGCTGCAGGCCTCATTTTTGGTGAACCAAAAAAGGTTTTGGGAGGCACACCAGACTTAAGTGACACTTCCTTCTTCTTCTGTTCCTTCTTCTCCATGGCAACTTTCTTGGTACCGGAGGACCTGCTACCTGCTTTCTTTGGGGGCATCTTCAACAGATGTCAAAACCGCACTCAGTTGCACAAGTTGCAGAGATGCCTGGTCAGGTCACTGACACGTCACGTTGTATACACTACAGCAGCAGGACGTCGGTCTGGCACCACAACAGTGGATGATGATGACACACCTCTGTCTTTTGTGCACCTAAAAGCAAAAAAGCCAGAAGAACATCAGTCAAAAGATCCATAATATAATATATAACTTATTAGTGTCTCGTGGGTGGTCATCACAATTATTAAATTTCATGAAGTCAGTGAACAACATCAACAGTATAGCCAGCCATTAAGAGACTGACAAGGCCAGGGATCCTGTTGTATTTGTACTGTGTAGTGTACACTTAGGAAGAAGAATAGCAAGGAAAAAAAACCCGCCGTGATGATTGCTGAGTTGTACCCCTGGGCCTACTGTACGACTAGGCCACAAGTTTGGACGCCTATGGCAAAGGCCCAATGCATGCCTTCCTAAAATGGCCGCCACACACATGCCCAGCCCACCCACCACAATAACACAAAAAAAGTGATTGCAAAGGACAGGAAGAGGAAGTTGTAGTGTCTGCGGAACTTAATCCCTCTCATAAAAATGTTTTCCAGACAAATAACAGCTTCTCCCTGCTCCAAACCTACAGCTCAATGACAGCCTGAGGAGTTTTTTGTGCAGAAATGCACAAAAAAGCGTTTTCGAGAAGGGTCTATGTTGCTCGCGAGATATTGTTTGCCAGATTGCAAAAGCTGCGTGTTCGGGATCGCGAACTGTACAAAAAGGCTTTCTCGCGTGCGCGAACACGCATATTGCGAGCGCAAAAATGACGAAAACTGTAAGTCCGCGTTGTCGCGCTGTGCAGAGTTACCGAAAGTTCGCGAGCTGAATCCCTTGCCTTACATGCAGGCCAAAAATAGCCCAATTTGTTTAGCACACACCCAAAAAATGCTATTGCACCCCAAACACACCTTTTGCAATAAAATCCAAAGCCATCCATGGAGTAAAGGAAAATCACCAGACAACACCAACTGTACATTTAAAATCACGCACCACAGGTTGGAGGCTGACTACCTCTGGGCCTAGTGGAAGACTACTAGGCCACAAGCTTGGAACCGGATGGCAAAAGCAAGCACATTGCTTGGATGGCTTCACAAAATGGCCGCCACAAACCCACAACAACCACAAGAAATGGGAGACAGTCAATGGATGCCTATGGCAAAGGCCCAATGCATGCCTTCCTAAAATGGCCGCCACACACATGCCCAGCCCACCCACCACAATAACACAAAAAAAGTGATTGCAAAGGACAGGAAGAGGAAGTTGTAGTGTCTGCGGAACTTAATCCCTCTCATAAAAATGTTTTCCAGACAAATAACAGCTTCTCCCTGCTCCAAACCTACAGCTCAATGACAGCCTGAGGAGTTTTTTGTGCAGAAATGCACAAAAAAGCGTTTTCGAGAAGGGTCTATGTTGCTCGCGAGATATTGTTTGCCAGATTGCAAAAGCTGCGTGTTTGGGATCGCGAACTGTACAAAAAGGCTTTCTCGCGTGCGCGAACACGCATATTGCGAGCGCAAAAATGACGAAAACTGTAAGTCCGCGTTGTCGCGCTGTGCAGAGTTACCGAAAGTTCGCGAGCTGAATCCCTTGCCTTACATGCAGGCCAAAAATAGCCCAATTTGTTTAGCACACACCCAAAAAATGCTATTGCACCCCAAACACACCTTTTGCAATAAAATCCAAAGCCATCCATGGAGTAAAGGAAAATCACCAGACAACACCAACTGTACATTTAAATCACACACCACAGGTTGGAGGCTGACTACCTCTGGGCCTAGTGGAAGACTACTAGGCCACAAGCACACACATCCAACAAAGGTAAATCACACACACACACCAACAGTGAAATACACCACAGCCACGTTTAGCATTTCAATCCTATGCCATCCATGCCCTACATGATGTAGAAATTCTACAGACACCACAAAACATGGACCCATGGGTACCCTACTGGCTGAAATTGCAGAGAAAAACAACTAGGCCCCTATTGAAAGTAGTACAGGCCACCCACCACAACAATAATTTTTAAAAACAATAAAAATCCCAGAAAAATGTAGGTACAAACAAGCCCCAATGAAACAAACACATCAATTCTCCAACTTACTTGTAGTAAATTAAATCTCAAATCAAAAATTCCTCAAATAAATCCAAAAAAATGGTATGATGCAGCAGACAGACACAAAAAGTGATCCTTCCAGCTCCAAATCCAAATGAAAGTGAACAACACATGCACAAAGCACGTGGGAGGAGCCTGCTGGACAGGAACAGGAAGTTGTAGAC
The DNA here is from genome assembly GCF_964204655.1 of Triturus cristatus. Lineage (NCBI taxonomy): Eukaryota > Metazoa > Chordata > Amphibia > Caudata > Salamandridae > Triturus > Triturus cristatus. The sequence goes on along the minus strand of NC_140595.1, from coordinate 573,596,164 downwards.
TCAGGGGCACTTCCTTCCTCTTGAAAAAAAAGTGTTAAAAAAATTAAAGGACTCTTTCTTACACAAAAGACTACAGCAAGATCACAATCTGAGGAGTTTTCTGAGCAAAATGATCATTTTAGAGAAGGTTTTATGAAGCTCGCGAGATATTCTTTGCCAGATTGCAGTTTTTCCATGTTCGGGATCGCGATCTTACCAAAACAGCCGCCGGAAGTCAGCTCGCGCGCACCAATGACGTGTTCGGGGTCTCACACTCTCGCGGGCTTGGGCAGCCATAGTACAAATCTCGTGGCGCTCGCAAACAGACAGAAAAGCAAGTTGGCGATCGCAGAATCAAGGTAAGACGTTACCGCGCGCGCGAGAATGAATATTGAGCGCGCGAGGAAGCAAATTTACTACGCTACGCGCTAGATTGCGTAGCAATCTGCAACTTCGCGCTCTACGCGAAGCGCAAAGTTACCTAAACTTCGCAAGCTCCGCGAACGGACCGTAGTTCAACGCCCAGGCTTAGTGACAACAGTGAGTCAAGAGATCTGTAGCCCACCGTTGCTACCTCATAGCAGTGAATTATCCAATTTAGAATTTGATATTCACATGAATGGCTCTCAGTGAGAGCCCCATATACCAATAACATTAACCACTAAGCACAGTTTGGAGACCTTGTGCAGGCAAGTACTATGGTATTCCTCTCAGAGTATAAAATGGAATGGAGCATTCTTCACCAGCGTATTAATACTGGTGTGGCGGTTCAGTCTTTTGTCATGGATCGGACTTAGGGATTTGGTGATTTCAGTCATATCCAGTTTGCTATCATATAGTAAAGGGCGTAGGCAAAACTGGACAGGGAGGTTCACAGTGCAGCAAAGAGTCTATGGTGCAAGGGGAGGGATGAGCTACAGCAGTGTTTATGAAGGTTACATTGAACTTCATTATGGAAAGCTGTGTGGTGTCACCCAGTGAGGTACCTTTCATGTACTACTGGTTATTGACAGTATATTGGCAGTTAAATATAACGGTTCCACAGAGACGTCAAACGGGAAGTCCAAGATACAGACTGAAGAGCACAGAGCCAAGGATGGAACCTAGGAGGTAGACGTTGTCGGAGGGAGACTTGGGGCTGAAAGATGATGGGCGACGCATTTTTTTTTTAGCACAAGATGGCTACAATTTGAACATGTAACTCGTACTTTCTCGAGATAATGCATGAACTTTAAAAAGAATAAGTTTCAAATAGAAGAGAGTGTCTCTTTCTGTTTAGGACTTATTCTGTCTAACGTTTATGCTGACACGATGGGGACCAGGTGTGTCTTCAAGGTTTATAAAGCTGCAAGTCTCTGGCCATGTATGTAACTGTTCAAAACCCATCATTTTTATTTCCTTTTGGTAGTTCTTCTTTATTTTCCTTTTGGCTCAGTTGAAGGATCTTTAAATCTATGAATGCCAAAAATACTAATCCAGTCCTCAAGAGGGACATCCTTAATGTACCTGTATCCTGAGACTGTGGCCGTCCTAAAAGGGTATCCCCCACCCTGAAGTATTTAGAGGAGACTGCCCACATTGACCCGTCATTCAGTGCAAGACCTGTCCTTCCCCAAAGCCACTCTTAGGGGGCACTGTCACAACCTCATTGGTTGAAAATATTAATTATTGAGAAGCATTGGACCCGGCTGTCTAACTTCAAAGGATGACAAATTTCAGATTAAGTTTAATTAGAGCGGAGCACTAGTCCTTTAGATGGTTGATATTAGGGCTGGAGGAATCTTTAAGTAGAGCTTGCTATTTCTATTATTTTCATGGGTTTGTATGCTCTCACCGAAGGGATACTGTCATATTCTCAAATAAAAGTATTTTTCTTCTATAAAAATATTTAAAAAATGTATTAGAGGGCTTCTAAACAGAGTTCTGGAAATTGTAGACACTGTCAACAACTATGATACTATGTCTCAATTTATTTGTTTCCAATTTATAGATCTCGGAATAATGGTGGCCTGAGTTGGCCAGAAATAAAACTTGTGACATGCAGATGACTGCATATTTCAGCAGCAAATGTTTACCCGTTGACTCGTCTTAATAGCTCTCAATTGCCAAAGGTCATGGCCCGGCCTAAAGTCATGCGACTCGCTCTTGTGATTTTGGCCAGTTCAATGCAGTTTCCTTCATAGCTTTTATTTCAGTAAGCTTCTTAATTTGTAAAATAATAAGTGCCAGGGCCAAAAGTGCTGCTCAAAAGCCCCCGGTCGGTTCTATTGAAGGCCGGGGTAATGAATAGCAATGACTGTGCAGTCTTGATTCCACCTCATGCCTCCTTAATCAGCACCAGACAGCCCTGCCTCTTTATCTCACTCTTGCAGGCTCTTTTTCAACCCTGCTTTCTTCCCGCATTCCTGTTTTTCTCTTTCTCCTTTTTGTGTTTTGCTCTCTTTTCTCTTTCTCCCTTTTGTGTTTTGCTCTATTTTGCTCTCTTTTGTTCTGGAGCAAAGTCTTTATTGGCAAGAAAGTGACAGTCCCAAAGATGAGTGCCTGTGGGCCCCACCTGCAACTACCAGATCAGATGAAGTAGAAACATTGAAAACCCAACACACACAACAAATTAATACTTAGGCCTCAGTTAGATGCAGTAAGCTACGATTAGCAAGGCCCTCCTCGCTCTTTAACACAATTCTGAGCCAAGCCCCCATAATGGAAAACATTTATATTATAAAAAGCCATCATTTAAAGATCTGAGGAAGTGTTCTGCGCGCGCATCCTCAGTGGGACTGGATTCATCACACCTGTCCCTGCATCAGTCCGAGGCCTGCAAGCGTCGAGTAAACGGTAGGCACGCTTTGGAAATAAAATGTATAGGTAACAATGCTGCTTCGCCATAGTTAATGCGGTGTCCTTTTATTACGGATCATTGACTCGGATTTGTACTCCGCAGTGCACTGGTGCACTTTCTTCTGCGTCCTTAAATGCGCATTTAAAGGAACAGCAGCTGGGGCGCAGCTTCCACTGCGCAGAGCACAGAGCAGGGGTGCGTTTGTTGTGAGTGAATCACACGGTCTCTTCTGTGAGTGTCGCAGTGCTTACAAAAGGTTGTACAAAAAAAGCATCTCAGGCACCAGTCTCTATTCATTGCCTCCGAGGTGGAACTGCTTTTGCACTGTTAAATCGGTTTGTTTACGCAATCTGGTGCTTACATATTACTTAAGGATGGGCATTTACACAAAAAGAGAACAGAGGCTGCAGACGCACAGCACATGTGAAGGCAGGATTGTAGCATTCATGGTGTTTCACACGCACAAAACAGCACACAGAATGAGAGTGTGGCGAGGAGTAGACATGTACGTTTACTACTGACCGACTCGATAGGAACAGCCAAAATTGGGGGAAGCACGAGACATGAGATATTGTTTACATGAGAGCTCCTGCCTCGCAAGACGAAGCAGACGAGAAGCCAACGCTTCCTGTGTTTCAGGGAGATACTGCTGGTAGCAGCGCAGCCAATGAATGCGCACAGGCTGCGATTCTAACCAGTGTAGGTGCCAGGCGCGCAACACCCATTGGACTCAAAGGGCTTCAGCCCCCCCCCCCCCCCCGTCGTGTGTGGCAGCCCGGGATGAGACACCTTCCTGGGCAAAAAAGCAGCCGCACCCGAGCACTTCACAGGTCTTTAAAAGACCATTTGCACGTTAATGAGGCCTCGCTGTTGTTTCACCCCTTCTAAGAGCCCCTGCAGCTCCACTCTGCCTATTGCTTAAAGTTCAGCCCCCCCCCCCGAAATTTTTGCTCAGCCCCGCCCCCCCCCCCGAAATTTTTGCAGCGCCTCTGGTAGGTGCACATATTCAATAATCAACGGCGGTTCATCCGCTATAGTGCAGGAGCAGGGCCGACTGGGAACCAAAACCGGCCCTGGCAAAGTGCTCGGCCGGCCCCCCCAGGGCTTGGGGGTGCCGCCGAGCTCTTTGCCAGTGCGGTTTTCGGCCGATTTTGTCACAGGGCCGATTTTGCAGCTATGCTGCCAAAACGGCACCGTAATAAAAATGGCCCCCAGGGGCACAAAAACGGCCCCCACCCATGCGGCACACCGGGGGATTGCCCAGTGCCCGCTACGGCCAGTCCGGCCCTGTGCAGGAGCATCGCCCCACTGCTTTTGAGCAGTGCAAAGTAAAGAATATAAAATGATATTAACTTTGTGGGTGGGCAGCTTCGCTCTCGAAGCAGGGCAGCAGGGGAGGGTCACTGGCCATTCCCAAGTGTGCAATGACTGTTTGGTTGGCCCTCTGGGGCCACCCAAAACAGTAATGCGCACTTTACATGTTCTCCATGCAGGCTGCATTACAGCCTGCAGTGCATGGAGAACAAGCCCAGGTCCCCAATCCCTAGTTGAGCGTCGAACCAGGACGCTCAAAACCAATCACAACACTGCATCGCAATTTGTCATTTGCTCAACCAGTGTTTAAAGTGACAAGTGCATCATTATACGTAACGTTAAAACAGAAGATCAATTCAGATGTTTTGATGGAAATAAGGAAATGCATAATGAGATAATTACATTCCTGTCATTATTGCCATAGAATAACACAATAAAATTTCCTTAAAAACTTGCAATAACATTTTTTTTATATCAAACAAATTCATTCCATAATTTGTACTTGTTGCTAAAACTGCTTATGAATAATTTCAAAAGGGAACATGATTATAAAAATATCTAAAACCATGTATAAAAGAACATTTCGGTATAAATACCATTTCATAAAAAATATATAGTCCCAAGTTACTGTGCGAATTCTGCTAATAAAGTACAATGCTTCTGTGATTTTATGTAAACGTTAAATGTTATAAAGTGCAAATGCTGTGCAAAATTGCAATGTACTATTACTAACATCCTAAAAAACCCAATTTAAAATCTTACTAAAAGACTCTACTAACTTACCCTATGTGTAAACATTTGTGCAAATGTGGCAGTTCTAGTGTTTTGGTTAATATCAAAATGTATATTTACAGTTGCTGAACACCAAAATCAAAATATTTGATGACTGGGTGGACTTCACGATTTTAGAATGTTTTTCACTCGCAGTTAACTTATATTAGAGACAAGTATATAATTCTTCTGGGGCATTTAGACCCTTAGGATATTTGGCGTCGAGGTTAAGAACATACTTAGCCTCGAGTAGTCTGAGCACTCTGTCTCTGTCTCCTCCTCTTTTATTGGGGGTGACAGCATCTATTAAAAAGTATCTCAGACCACTGGAGTCAGATTTGTGTGATTCACTAAAATGCCTGGCAACTGGATATGCCTGATCTTGATTTTTTATCGCCCTTAGGTGCTGGAGTACCCTCTTGTGTGCTTGTAAGACTGTGCTACCAATGTAGCGAAGTCCACAAGGGCACTCCAGCACATAGACGGCATAGTCAGTTTTGCAATTAAGGGACTTGGTTATCACATTTTCCTTATCGCTGAAAGGGGTTTTGTATGTTGTCTGATTGCAGCCATACTGGCATGCCTTACATACTCGACATCTGAAAAAACCCTTTCTTTGTGTTAACCACAAACTCTTACTGGGACCTATGGGGTCATTCTGGACCAAAAAAATCTTTCATAGACCTCGCTCTGCTATATGTGATAGCTGGTTTCCTGGGGAGCAAGTGCCCAATTATAGGATCGCTAAGGACTAGAGGCCAATTTCTGGTTAAAAGTTTCTTAATGTGTCTTTCTTGTTTGTTGAACTGTATGATGAATCTAAAAATGTCACCAGCATTCTGTTTCATCCCATATTGTACTGCAGGGGAGAGTTCCTAACTGTCTTTTTTCAAGATGGACTCTCTAGATAGGGCCCTACTTTTGAGAATGGCGACATCTATACAGTGTTTAGTATATCCTCTTTGTACGAAGTGTTGTTTGCTATTTTCCTGTTCTATCGCCAGATCTTCCTCGCAGCTACAAATGCGTCCAAGCCTCAGCATCTCTCCGTAAGGGATTCTTCAGATGAAGGTGCGAGCTGCCAGCATGTAGCACTGCATTGCCTGCTGTCGGCTTCCTGTGTAGTTTAGTTACTAACTTGCCCTCTGTCACACTGATCTGTACATCAAGGAAATAGATACTGGTGGCACTGATAGAGGCAGTAAAATGTAAGTTACGTGAATTTACATTCAGTGCCCGTACAAATTCCTCTGTTTCACTAATGGATCCGTCCCAAATTAAATACAGATCATCTATGTATCTCCAACAGGCTTTTAGGTTACTCCTTACAGTTGAAGTATGTTCCCTCGATAGGACCAGCTCCTCCCACCAGCCCATATGCAAACAAGCATAGCTGGGGGAGAAGCTGGCTCCCATCGCTACTCCTCGCAATTGCTGATATAGGGAGTTCTGAAACATAAAATAATTATTGCGAAAACAAAACTCTACCATGTTTAAAATCATCAGACTGTATTGAGTGTATTCTGGTCCTCTCCTAGGCACATAGAATTCTAGGGCCCTTAGAACATCCCTATGATTTATAGAAGTGTGTAGGGATGTCACATCTAGCGTAATTAAAAGATATTCATCGTGCCATGGATAGTCAATTAATTTAGCTAAAAAGTCACTTGTATCACGGATATAGGAAGCCAAGTTCGGGACGTGTTCTTGTAGATAAAAATCAATACATCTGGAAGTGTTTTCAAGCAAACTTTTGCGAGCAGATATAATTGGTCTACCCAGTGGTACAAGGGCATTCTTGTGCATCTTCGGGATAAAAAATAAAATAGGCACCACTGGTTTATCATTTTTCATATATTTAAATTCATCCGAAGATAACTGTCCAGAATTCTTCCATCCAGTTAATTTCAAGTAAAATTCATTGTTTACTTTGCGCCAAGTGGGATAATCACTGCGTCGGTAACATTCTGTGTCTTTAAGTTGTTTCATAGCCTCGCTGACATAATCATCTTTTTTCCACAAGACTACATTGCTGCCCTTATCGGCATTGCGGATGACAATGTCTGGGTTTTTCTTAAGTTTAGACATCAGTGCATTGATGTCAAGAATTCCTGTCAAGTGGTTGCGTTCTCATTATCGTGTCTGTTAAACGATCCTGAGACGTTCAGGGCGTTACAATTGAATTGTATCTCCTGTCTGTTAGTTTTTCGTTTGGTGGGATTCAACGTTTTGTAGTTTAAGTCTTTAAGTCCTCCAACCACATTCTCATGAAAACTATCAATAGAGTCCTTGATCATCAGGGGATTGAATGTCGAATGGGGCTTGAAAGGGGTCTTTGGTTTTACTTGTATTGTTCTGTTGTCCTCATTTTCACCCCCTGTTGTGCTGGTACTGGGGGTCTGATTTTCCATCATTAATTCCTGTATATAAAGTTAGCAATCCCAAGTCTGATGGAGTGAAATTGCTTGGAATGTCCTCTAGTTAGTTTACAATGTCTTGCTGTATTGTTGTCTCTATCGTCACCGGATCCTGTTGTTTGCTTTGTTGTAAAAAATACTTTTTTAACTTTAGCTTGCGTATCCCTTTGTAGATGTCAAACCAGGTGGTGGCATAGCTAACACAACTGACCGGGCAGTAAGATAGTTCTAAAGAGAGGAGTTGTTGCTCTGCTTTGTTAAGGACAACATCTGTGAGGTTCTAGACCGTAGGATTAACATCAACTTTGCTCATTTTTACCGTCTCCAATTCCTCTTCTGTTGCGGTTTGTTGCCTGTTGGTTCGCTTCCTGGCCCGCCTTCTTTCGCGGCGTTTTGTTGTTCTGCTTTTGATTCGTTTGGATATGGTCTCGGGCGCAGGAGATAGATATAAATATATATATATATCTATCTATCTTCATGACCAACTTTATTCAGGCAATGACAGGTAACATGCATTACGAATTTCAACTCTGGCGAGTCTTCCTCAGATGCATTTAACAGAGTGGCAGCCTGAAAGTTTCTTTATAAAGGCAAATAGAAATCAGTGATGAGGGTCACGTGACTCTAACTCAGTTTTACCAATTATTAAAGAGACATTGCTCATGATAGCGGCCCCTTTCTGACAAACGTCTCATAATATGTTTGGATTCAGTGCATAATGAATCTTTTATAGTCCTTATATATATCTTCAAACAGTTCATTTAATTATCTTCATAATTACTTGCACTGATATTCGCTCCACAATATTAAGGGACCACATTATCCAAAATGAACCGGTGGTGTTATACAAGTCCGTGTTCCTTCATGATAGATATATATATATATTATCTACTGGCGGTCGCCAGTAGATAGTTATAGTTAGGACCGTGTTTCCATAGGAAATCCGCAACATTCTATTTGGAATAACTTTGGCGCCGGTTGACGAATCCTCGCAAAATTTTCAAAATAGGTGGGGCGCTCTGCTCCGCTCCGCTCCTACCCTGAAAGTCTCGGGGTGATTTGTCAAGCGGGGGCCGAGAAAAAAGGGTGGTCCCAAAACACGTTTTCCCCATGCATTTTTCCATAGGGACCTTTAGTCCAAGGTACAGCCCGAACGGCTGAACAGAATTACTTGAAATTTGGCAGAGAGGTAGTCCTCAGGTCAGGGGACTGCCTTTTGCAGGTCTGGTGTCACTCTGTTCAGTAGTTCCTGAGAAAATCAAAAGTAAAATCATATATATATGTGGGCGGAGCCTAACCACACATCTCATCCTGAGATCTGATTGGCTGTTAGCACTTCATCCAAGAAGTGTTGGCAGCCATCTTGGGACCAATATACATGATAGCACCTCATTAAAAAGCATTGCAGTTAATAGAAGGTTTTAAGACTTTAGTTACATTATAAATCATTTGTTGATGGTACCATACTCATTTTAGGAATTGTGGTATGTTCTAAGGTGATTTCACCATGTGAAAAAGCCTTCTGCTGTGATATCATGAATCATGTTTGAGAGAAAACTATTTTCTCATGCTTTTCCCACAGAGGTTTGGAAGGTGATCTATAAGCTAAACTGAGAGCATATTTTCTGTAAATTCACATTATCTTTCTCAGTCAAGTGAGAATGAAGTCTGCCATTCTCAGTAAAACATGTACATCCAACAAGGGCAGAGACTGTCAGTTGATTCCTTTGTGTTCTACTGCAGCTTCCCAGAGTGTTCCAAAGAACAACTAGAGCGCTAACAGTCCTACTTATGATAAACGTATGGCACACCTGAAACTATCTTGCTTGGATTAAAGTGGTAACTCTTAAAACATTTAATTTAAAAAGGAACAAAATGAGGGGGTTCATTTTTCCATAAAAAGTATGATTAGTGCTGCAGAAAGAAAAATTAGGGCACATTTTGAGTGACTTCTCAAATCCTCTTCTATTTCATTAAACAATTCTGACATGCAGACTGAAACATGCACTTTCAATACCAGCAGCAGTTTTCCCTGGTGAGCAGTAGCTTTACTACAGTGATCTAATGAGCAAAAAGATTGCTAACATTCTGAATTTATGGCAAATGTGTGACACATCTGAATGCCTTCTTGATGGAATCAAAGTAAAAAACTGAAAGTATTTCCTACTGAGGAGACTGCAGTAAATGAGGAAATTAGGAAACTTCATAACAAATAAGTCTCCCAAGATGGCCACCAGAGACAAAAGAGCCCAAATGTAGCCCAAATATCACCCAGATGTAGCCTAAGTATAGCCCAATGACAGAATGTCCCAGAGTGTTCTTAAAAACAACTAGAGCGCTTACTGTCTTCATTGTGACAAAAGTATGGCACACCTGAAGCCATCTTGATTGGAATAAACTGGTAACACTTAAAACATTTAATTTAAAAAGGAACACAATGAGGGGGTTCATTTTGCCATAGAAATTGTGATTAATGCTGAAGAAAGAAAATGAGGGCACATTTTGAGTGACTTCTCAAATCCTCTTCTATTTCATTAAAAAATTCTCACATGCAGACTGAAACATGCACTTTTAATACCAGGAGCAGACTTCCATGGTGAACAGTAGTTTTACTACAGTGATCTAATGAGCAACTAGAGTGCTAACATTCAGAATTTATGGCAAATGTGTGACATATCTGAATACCTTCATGATGGAATCAAAGTAAAAAACTGAAAGCATTTCCTACTGAGGAGACTGCAGTACATGAGGAAATTAGGAAACTTCATAACAAATAAATCTCCCAAAATGACCACCGGAGACAAAAGAGCCCAAATGTAGCCCAAAATCACCCAGATGTAGCCCAAATATAGCCCAATGACAGAAGTGTGCAAAACACTTATTATTTTGTGTTTTTGCAGTGTTATATAGTGCAGACTTGTCAGGTATTGGAGTGCTTTACATGAGCATTGGTTACATCACACAAGAACAAATTCATTTTGGTTGTAGACATGGGGAGACTAAGTGATTTGACCAGAATCACAGAATGTCGAGCTGAAGCAGAAACTCCAACCTGGTCCCCAGTTGCAAAGTCTGCAGTTCTGGAAGTAACACCACATCCTCTCCCCTAAGTGCAACATTTAATCAAGTGGTCAACTGGATAAAAAAACATAAAGATAACAAATAATTTAAAAGTGCTTTGTCGCTATTTGAAAACTCAGAAAATATGTCCTTATTTTAGTCATTTAGAGCACTAACCATAATTTTGATGCCAATAAGACCCTCTCATATATGTAATTTCTAAAGGAAATGCTCTAGGTATTACAGTTTTGATTACATCAAGATGACGTCAGGTGTTCCACACTTTTGTAATAAATATAGAATGTTAGCAATCTAGTTGTTCATTAGGATACTGTTGAGAGGCAGAGGCCAGGGGCACGGACTCTGAAAATTGAAGGCAGGTAGGAGGGTGCAAAGGCAACAATTTAACCACACTGAGCAGGCAGGAAGGGCCGTGGCAGCACAACAGACTATGGAGGGCAGTGGAAAGGGGGTCAGGGGCAACAAACCAACAATACAGGACTTGCAAGAGAGGCTGTGGCAATGTAATAGACCATTGTGGGCATAAGGAAGAGGCAATGGTAGTACAACCATACATGCCAACAGACCCGATTCAGCCAGGAAACGTCCAATGTTTTTAAGCTCAAATGGGCTTTATTTGATCTGTCTCCTGTCTACAATCTCCTCTTTTTCAATGTAACTCAAAGGGGAAAATCAATACCCCAGCTTTTTTTCAAAATCTCCCTCTTACCAAGTTCAAAATGTTCGCAAGTATGGTACATTGGATCATGGAAGGAAATGGGGTAGGGACATGGACTTGGATAACAGAGGACAGGAGGGACATGGAGAGGTGCACCAAACTGACCCTGCAGGGCAGGCATCAGGGTTTGCAGCAGCACAATACACCACACAGGGCATGCGGGACGGGAGTGCAGCACAACAATCCATAGAAAGCAATAGGGAGGGGACAGGACCATGCGCATGGACAACAGAGAACAGAGGGGCAAGAGGCAGGACCATAATGGACAGACAGGAGAGAAAGCTGCAGCATAACAGACCATAAAGGGCAGGAGGGATGGATCAGGGGCATTACAATGGAACAGACAAGCCAGGAGGGAGGGAGTAGGGGTCTGCACATGTAAACAGAGGGCTGGGGGCAAGGGGGCAGGGCAGGAGCAGCAAGATAGCCATGGAGGTCAGGCAGGATGGGCACTAGAAGCAAGACACACCATGAAGAGCAACAGTGAGACTGTGATGGCATACACACAGACCATGGAGGGAAGGTGGGAGGGGTTCAGGGGCAGCTAACTGACCACACAGGGAAGGTGGGAGGGGCCATGGCAGCACAGAAGACCATGCATGGCAAGTGGGAGGGTTAGTGGTAGCACAATGGCTATGATGGGTAAGAAGGAGGGTGCAGGGGCATGCACAAAGGACGATTAGGATAGAAGGGAGGGTCAGGACCTGTGCACAGACAAGAAAGTTCAGGGGAAGGGGCCACACAACAGACCGCACGGGGCAGGCAGGAGGAGCAGTTGCAGCACAACAGACCAGGGAGGGCAGAAGGGTGTGGCAGTACAATAGACCATGTAGGACAGGAGGAAGAGGATAGGGGCATGGCATGTGGACAGGCAGGGTGGAGGTGGCAGGGACAGGTTACAGTCATCTGACAATGCTAGGCAGGTGGGAGGGGAGTGGCAGCTCAACAGAACACTCAGAGTAGATAGGAGTGGCAGGTCCATGGAACATGGTGGGCAAAAAGGATGGAGCAGGGGCATGCACAAAGACATCGGAGGGCAGGGGGAAGGAGAATAGGGGCAGCAAGCTAAGCACAGAGTTTAAGCAGGAGGTCAATGATGGGGCACAGAATTGGGCAATGGAGGGCAGGAGGAGTGGACTGGTACATCATACTAAATTGAGGGCAGTGGCAGCACATCAGACCATGCATGGCAGGAGGGAGGAGGCTAGTCCATGGATTCACACAACAGAGGATAGGGAGGAGGGGGATGGGGCAGCAAGCTAACTGTTCAGAGAAGGCGGGTATTAGGAACTTTATTGTTTTTAAAACGTGTGTCTGTGCGAACTACTTAAAATATGAACAAGTATGCAGCATAATCTCACTTTTATTCAGGAAGAAGAGGACGTTTGTGACTGTGACTCCGGGCTCACTTGGCAGAAACACCCCCTGACCCTCCACCCCCTATCGCAAAATGTAATGCCCATGAAAAGGGTAGGTGAACACAGTGTTATATAGAACATAGTCCTGAGAGCACGATTGAAAATGAAAACTAGATATAGTGTATGGTATAAACTATGCACCAAAAAGTGTGATATCAGATGAACCGGGCGTGAAATATAATATGCAATACATTGTGCGCAATGACAGATTCATTGGAGAGCGCGAGATAGAACAGGCACTAGCGCGTGCTATGCGATATGCGCCTTGGAGTGTAATATGCCAGGGCAGTGTTGTGTAACCTAACTAGTCTCTAAAGTTGTAATATAAAATATGTGCTGGGGAGTGTAACGTTGCATATGCACTGTGACAAAGATATGGATCCCAGATTGTAATATGTATGGCATAGCACTGTGCGTTATAACATAGGCATCGAGGAAGGCACGTTAGATGGGGCAATATAACCCGTGCGAAGACAAGTGTGGCATGACATATTCACGGGGCGGTGTTACAGTGCACATGGGCTAGAGAGTGTCATAGCATATGCACTAGCTAGTGGAATACAACACAGAGGTGTGTGGCACTCAGCAGGCAATGGTAGGTGTAACACAGCATTGGGCTCTGCCAGGAGCACGCTGTGACTCTCAAGTGATGTTCGTCCCCTTTCCAGAGAGTAAAATAAAAAGTATTACACATCCGGCAGTGGATGTGTGTTTTATTAACCGTGAGGGGGGTTTCTTGCATAGTTTTGGTCGAATTTTTGTCGAATCCCCCTTGAATGGCTTGGTGTGCATGTGTATTAAATGTGCCCGTCAATAGCTACCCATGTTTGTATAAATAAACAACAAGGATTAGGCACGGTAGGGCATCAGACATGTCAGAGCTTCACTAGTGGTGTAAATACATTCCACGTGGATTCATTGTATGCATAGTCGCCTTTTAATGAATATCACGGAAATCGTCATGGTGATAGGTACGTACGGTTTGTCCAGCACGTCCTAGGTGTGTCTATAAATATATATTTTTTAAAAATAATAAAAAACAGTGGCTGGCCCTGGGGACTGGGGTCAAAAAAATATAATTAGGAGACAGGCCCTGGGGGATGGGGTCATCAGGGCCAATAAATTAGAATAAGAAGGGGAACCACACAGCCCCCCTTCTTAAAAAATTAAAATAAATTAAAGATTGGCATCGTGCCGGAGGCCACGCCCCCTCCTTGCAGCACTCTGCAAACGTGCCCCCTGGCGAGTTGTAAGTTGGGGAATTAATTCCTCTTCAATACTGAGGGTCCCTGAGGGCCAACTAGCCCAACAGGCATCTCCAGTATGCACCAGGGAGCTGCGCTGCAGACAGGTGTTCTGAGGCCAAGCCCCTTTTTACACCTCTCTGCAACGCAGCTCTGTGGCGCTTACTGGAGGTACCTAGTGGTCTAGTTTGACCCTAGGGACCCTTAGGATTCAAGGGGACTTAATCTCTCAACTTAGAACAGCCACAGGGCGCGTTTACAAAGTGGTGAAGGGAGGGGACGGGGCCTGAGGTGACGTGTGCAAACACGCACTATGGCCCGTTTTAAATTGGGGATATAATTTTCCTTCAATACTGAGGGCCCCTGGGGGCTAATTAGCCCACCAAGTGCTTCCAGTAAGCGCCACTGAGCTGCATTGCAGAGAGGTGGTCCAGGCCGTGCCACTTTTTACACCTCTCTGCAACGCAGCTCTGTGGCACTTACTGGAGGTACCTAGTGGGCTAGTTGGACCCTAGGGACCCTCAGGATTCAAATGAACTTAATCTCCCAACTAAAAACAGACACAGGGCGTGTTTACACAGTGGTGAAGGGAGGGGACGGGGCCTGAGTTAACGTGTGCAAAAACGCCCTGTGGCCTGTTTTAAGAGGTAGTTTTAATCCCCCTGCCCTATTATATACTAGGGGCTTACAGAGGAGGTCATGCTAATCACAGGGGGACCCCAACGCATAATGTTCCCTAGTGTATGTAGGTGTTTTCACTGTATTCTAAGTGTCTTTTAACATAGCACTGGCTCTAGGACTGGTTAGTCAGACTCAGTTACCACCAGTATCCGTCTGAAAAAGTTGAGGGTACAGGATGATTTTGTAACAAGGCTTCTTTCTGCTCTTCTTTTTGTTCTTTCTGCACGTTATCCTTCTTCCTGCACTTTTCTTCGTCTTTGAGGACTTCTGTTGCTTCTTTCTGCACTTCTTTTTTTTCTTACTGTGCATTTTTTCTTCTTTCTTCACATGTCCTATCTCTGTAGGCATAGTTAGAAATTAGCATTTAAAAAACCTTTGAAATTCACAGAAAAAACCATAGGTTTCAGGCACGTTATAGTTAGGAATTAGCATTTAAAAAACCTCAGAAATTCACTGAAAAAACCATAGGTTTCAGGGGTGTTATAGTTAGCTGGACTTTTCACTTGTACAAAACCATTGAAATTCCCCTGTTATAGTTAGTTCAGCTAACTATAACTCGCGCGCCCGCAATGCACTGCTGATGACGTCACATATTACATCACTCATGACATGGTCAGTGACATCACTCATGACATCTCAAATGACATCACTGATGACATCACTGATGACATCATCCTTGTGATAGAGTGGCAGACCTCCTCTCACCCTAATATAACCTTTGATACACACATTCAAAAATAGAGACTAAACTTTTCAAAACAATGGACATACCAATACCAGTTACAACAACCTCTTCAGTAATTCTAAGATCCACATACACATCCACTCATTCACCAACAGTCCTATACAGTCACTCATACATGTATTCACTCATCATATGTACTCATACACCTATACATCCTGTTACACAATGCCACTCATCCATAGAGTTACTCACACACATAGTCACTCATGCTAATAAAGAATCAAACATACATTTATTTGCATATACAGTTATACACACACCACCACACTTACTTCTACGGAAACTTACACATACTTAGTCTTTTAAACAATCACTTATAGAAACACATACTTATTCATACAGGAACTCTTTCAATCTCTCACTCTCACATATACTCACTTATATACACCAATAGTCACATATACTAGTTTAAAACATATGTAGTTACTCATAAAGACACTATTGAGACAGTCATTCACTCACTAACACACCCATACACACACTCATAAACCCATACAGTCCTGCACACATGCTGTCTTCAACACATACAAAGAGTGAGTCACTCATTCATGCACCTATGCACTACTTAATACCCCCCACCGAACCATGCAGACACTCAGACTGATACTCAAAAAACCAACTAATAACCTATATAGACACCCATGTAGCTACTCACCAACCCATGCAGCCACTTATACACAAAGTGAGAGACTGATACACATATTTACACATTTAAACATTACTCACTAAGCCATGAATTCACTATGATACACTTAATGAGTCAGTTACACAATCAATTTTTCAAAAACAAATCATCCATTTAGACACTTATATACCCATTTATTCTTCCATCGACCTTGAGATATACATATATAAAACATATTTAATTTTCAGAAAAACACACATTCACTGGATGATGTCATCAGTGATGTCATTTGAGATGTCATCAGTGATGTCATGGGTGATGTCACTGACCATGTCATGAGTGATGTAATATGTGACGTCATCAGCAGTGCATTGCGGGCGCGCGAGTTATAGTTAGCTGAACTAACTATAACGGGGGAATTTCAATGGTTTTGTACAAGTGAAAAGTCCAGCTAACTATAACACCCCTGAAACCTATGTTTTTTTCAGTGAATTTCTGAGGTTTTTTAAATGCTAATTCCTAACTATAACGTGCCTGAAACCTATGTTTTTTTCTGTGAATATATATATATTTTTATTTTGTTTTTCCTTTTTTTTTTTACTGTGCAGAAGTGAGATGGCCCAAGGGAAATAAAGACCCCAGTGCCAATCATAACTATCTACTTTTAAATTGGCAGGCTCGCAAGAGTCTAAGACACTCTTACAAGCCTAAATGCACCCCTGCTGGGTCCCGAAACAAGAAGAGAAGGGATGGGTTGGTGCCAAACGTTGCTCCCTGCTTCCTGTCTACTCTCTCCTCAGAGCAGGGTGCAGGCACCCCTACCCTGACCAGTGACATCAACCTTTTCACTCTCCAGCCACCAGCCCTGCTTACAAGCCTACACAATGGTTTGCTGTAATTCGATTCTCTTCCGACTGATCATGCACTTTATAGCTGTGCAGTAAACAACAAGTTTCACAGACTGAGCCCTCCTCGCCCCCACCTTCCACCCAGCACCAACACCCCCTCCTCCAGGGAACAAGTCCTAAACAAGCATTTGCAATGCATTAAGTCTCGCATTTACGCGAGTTTAAGCTATTGGCATTGTAAGTGACAATGCCTTTTATTTATGCTTTAAAAACTAAAACAAAAATAAAAGGCATTGTCATTTACAATGTTAATTGCTCAAACTCGCGTAAATGCGAGACCTATTGCATGGCAAATGTTTGTTCTTTTTCAGCTTTCAGCCATGCTGCACAGCAGCTGTGATGCTGTACACCATGCCTGAAAAAACATTGACAAAGCCAGTACCTCCCATAAGTCAGACCTACTGGCTTTGCCAATGCTTGTTTTTAATGCACTTCGACCACAGAAGGAAATGCATCTCCACAAACGTCAGACAATCCGAACGGGTGGGTGGCACATTTCCAACTGCATTCACAAATAAACACAACGCAGTATATAGCCCATCTTGACCCTCAGAACCCACCCCACCTAGCTTTACTCAGTCACTGTAGCACTCATTGCCTTCGATCCTGTACAGAGCTCCTCAGTCTTTTCGATTGGTTCACGCTATTTAAATATCACATGCATGCATATATTACACATTCCAACATGAAGACTTGTTATTGTTAAAGCTACCGTAGAATGTACATTTGTGTTTTGATACTCTTTTAACAACATTTTTATGGCTGTATGGCTCAGCATCAGTAGTTCTAAAAAGCAGGTACTGAGAGGGGTCCTCATAGGGGTCTCAAGATTTCTTTTTCACCCTGCGGGTAATGGTTACAAGTCCAGCCCACCTTAAACTAGATGAGTGCCAGAGCGTGCAGGGAACACTACTCGAACTCCGACACCTCTGTGCTCCCAGAAGTCAGGCATGGGACTGCAGGCACCAGACCTGGTTCCAACTCCTGAGGAAGAAGTATCAGTCAGGGAGCCACAGCAGGCTGTGGTCCCGATGCACACATACCTGGGCGGGGGTGTTGTCAACCCTCCCGCCTCTAGCACACGCCACTTAATTTACATTTCGAAAGGACTCGTGCCCCGCATAAAGAAATAAAATACACGCCACACCACCACCCCTGCTCTTTTTAACAGCCAGTCTAACTTCCCTTTTACTTCTTCTGTTCTAACCTTTTTTGAGCACACTAGAAGCGTAACAAATGGTTTACAATTGCCCGTCTCTAAACTCCAAATGTCATCAACATGTTTAACAACACAGAAGCATTCAATTAGTAAACTCGCAATATAATTGAACACCTTTCTGCTACACTATAACCAGCTGCCTGTGTACCCACAAGGGTACCTATTGCGCACTGCAACACTTTTCAATCAAACTTATAAGCATCCCATCTTAAACAGAGGGCTACAGTCAGACCAAGACACCCTTGTGCACAACATAGCATTAACGCTCTATAGTTGGCAAAACCAAGCCATCTCAGCAAGCCTACCCTGCAGCGCACCGGCAACATAGACCTCCAAACCATTCAGACACCATTAAACATTTCCTCACCCTCATACAAACATCGCACTGCAAGTTTTGCGCTAGCAGACGATATTGTCTGGACAGCAATCTGCATACAAAGGTAATGAATGGAGAACCGGCAAAACAACTCAACGAAAAACAGTGCAATCCTACAGTGCAATCCTTCAGCACATCCATCTACATACACAGATATGAGCATGATGAAACTCATTTTACTTTCACATTAACCAACACTAACCATTGCTCAACCAGGCCTATCCGAGACATGTGTTGAGCCTTCCAGGAGTGGGAAGAAAGAAGGGTCACGGCCCGCAGAGCCCGGCTGAGGCGGAAGTGGCGTCATGCTAAGCGGCATGGCGGGAGAGCTAGTATTTTGGTCTCTCTTTGCCCAAGCTAGTGCACGGTTTGTAGTCTGTCCGTGCATCCTCGCCGGCCACTGACATGGCGGGAATGGAGCTGCTGTCCGACCAGGGCTACCGGGTGGACAGGCGGAAGCCGGGCGAGTTGCGCAAGATCCAGGCTCGCATGGGGGTCTTCGCGCAGGCCGACGGATCCGCCTACATCGAGCAGGGCAACACCAAGGCGCTGGCCGTGGTGTACGGGCCGCATAAGATGAGCCTTGTAGTTTTATTTATTGCAAACTGGACCCGCAGGTATTGGAGCACTTTACATGGGCACCGTTTTCATTACACAAGGACACATACATTTTTGGTTGGCGAGGAAAGATTAAGTGGGGTTCTGTTCTCTGTAACTTAAGCACCATCATCCACGTGTTCCTTGGCCAACATCTCCCCGACGGGGGGAATGGAAAGTGAAAGTGCATGAGGCTGCTGAGGACGGAAGGGGGACAGGAGATGTGCACGCCGCGTAGCTGTACACATCATTGCAAGCGCGTCTCCACAAGCGCGTCCACAGACTACATTCGCCAAAAGCCCTGCGCGTGCCCATCTCCTGTCCCACTTCCGAGGCAAGTCAGCAACAATAGATCTCGCTGGCGACAGCTCGTCGCGCTGCGTTCGCCAGACGAGACCTAAAAAAGGAAGTGGGGGGACTAACCAAGTTAGGTAGTTGGCAAGTGTCATCATGACGCGTGCCACCATAGCACATGACATGTGGCATTGCAAGTAGGATCACAGGAAGTGACCTCTCTGGAAGTAACATCAGATGTTAAGACCTCACTCAAATGTTTATCAGATATATCATGAGTACATTTACACGCATTATGAGATTTAACTAATTAGATTTTGCTTTGGGCTTGTGCCAAAAAGTATTTGTTGAAGAGAGATGTGTTTTGTGTAGTCCCAGATTTGCATCAAAGTAGTATCGAAGGTTAATGTGTCTCCTGCAAAGCACATCACGTAACATGCAGATGAGAGATTTTTATTTTATGTCGCTAGGTAAGTAAGTTACTGCTTTGAACACAGAGATCCTTTTGCTATTTGCAGTTCATAAATTGTAATCTTTGTAATATAGCACAGTGAGCTGTGAAGGACATGTGACTCCTTCACCTTGAAACCCTCACTGACTCATGTAACACCTCTAGTACATTGATTTACACACTTACATGATTTATTGTCAGTGTACAATCTGTATGTTATGTAAAGTGCTCTGACACCCTGAGTAGTGCTATAAAAGACATAAAATTGTACTATTTAAATTGTTATTTTTGTAAACACTTGGACAGACCAACACCTCTGACATTCTTACAGTGCATGCACTTACTTACAAAAAGGGACTGAACAAAGTAAAACAAAAATCCTGCTCTTATGTACCTGTGAAGAGAAGCTGTGTGCTTTTGTTTCCCCTCTGTTGAATTAACATTTAAAAGAGGCTCTAGGCCTCTTCCAGTCAGGATACTCGATCAAAAGGAGCTGCCTGATGGTCCCTTAACTTGCTGCCTGCACGTTGTTGTTGAGAACGGAATGCAGAAATGGCCCTGCATGTGTAGAGCGTTAAAGGGATTATTTGCCTGTTCTGAAAGTTTACACTCTGGGCCAGCACCTCTTCCTTAACATACCTGCAGGTGACCTGGTCTCCATTGTTACTTTCTCGGCTCTTCTTCCAGGAGACAGGACTGCTGCAGCTTTCTGCCGCCCCAGCCCTAATTAGACCTGAATTTGCAGGCACTTTTGTAAAAGGTGCTGCCTTTTTATAGAAGTGCCAATTTTGTGATTATTTTGCAAATCACAAAATCCTGGAGGGTCTGTATAGAACAACACAGCACACAGTATTTCACCCAGATTGTGCACACTCTTAGTATAACAGCCAGAGTAAACACATGCACTGCAGCCCCAACCGACCCCTCACCCACTGCAACTACGGCCACTAGAGTCAGCAGGGCAACCTTCCTGACAGCCGAAGACACCGCTAGCACTAAAGACAGTGTGAACACAGCACAATAAGAGCTGTAGGCTGTTACAAATACAGTGCACCCAGACTCCGTAAAGAGCGCCTGACGGTAACTTTTCATGCTCCATATTGCTTTCGCCTGCAGCCTGGTATCTGCAGCACTGGAAAGCATGCACAGGAGTCACGCAAGGGTGGCTTGAAGAAAAGAAAAACAACCATAAAAGATGAGTAAGGAGCAGTGCTTTGAATGTGCTGGTACTGTCCGGTACTGAGCATTGACAGGGAGAGTACCAGCACTTCTCAACTAAAACGTACAACCTTTAATTGGAGAGTACCGGCACTTCTCAGAAACAAGCAGATACTCTGGTACAGAGTACCTACACTTCTGTTTTTCCATTTCAAGCACTGGGAAGGAGGGCGGGTGGAAACGAAACAACAAATACAAAAAAAGTAATACTGCTTGAGCAGACGGACTGCAGACACGTACACTCCCTGAGAGTGCATTTGTAAAAGTAAAAAAACGTTTCTTGGGAAGCATGATATCAGTAGAAGGACACTGAAGCTGTACTTGGTCCAAGCTCCACGCAACGGCAAAAACAGAGCAGGAAGTGAAAGCAGACGGTGTACTGGGCAGAGAGAAGCTACTAGATTAGAATGACGTTGGAATCCTGGAATGGTTAGTTCAGGTAAGTAAGGGGTAGGTTTTAAGCCCCTTTTAAGAATATTTCAAAATACAAAAGGACTTTGCAAGTGTTGTGCAGGCGAAACCTAAAACTTGGCTGAACAATAGGTTAAAGTAGTTGAAAAATTGGTGTGAATAAGGTTAGTGGAGTTCATCCAAATATAATGTTCTGTAAATGAAGATCAGTACTCTAGGTTATATTTGCAAATAGAACAAATAGTTTCTAATCTGAAGCTGATCACTTTAGTTGAGAATTGCCAATAACAGTCTTGCATATTTGATTGCTCTGTGGTGAATATTTGTAACTTATTTAGAACAACACTTTATTGGTATTATTTAACCACAGAACCACACACTAAGTGCCAACCAGCTCCAGGGATCACGTATACTTTTTTGAACACCCACATTCAAACCACCCCGCCCCCTGGGATACCCATAGACCCGGTGTTTAATCCATAATACGCCCACAATTTTCCCCATATCTTCAAGTGTTTCTTGGGACATCCTTGGGTGCGGTAGATTGGTTCCTCCAACATTGTGGAGCAATCCATGCCCGCCCTCCACATCAGGGCCACAGGTTACTTCCAATATTTGGTCATGTGTCTTTTCACCAGCAATGCGCTCAGCCCTACCAATGTGCAGTCCCCTTTAGGGTCCCCCAGGTCCTTCATTAGAACCAACAACGCGATCTTGGGGATGCCTCAAGTCTGTGGCCCAGCACCTCATAAAAAAAAAAAGAAAGACCTGGGAAATGCCCCCTTTAGCTAGTGGGCCCATAAGGAGCCTGACCTCCAGAGGGTTGTGGTCGGGGGTCCAGCCAATGCTTCCCGGTATCCATAGAGTGCGTGGCAGGGTTGGAGGTAACAAAAGAAATGGGATTTGTTGAGGGAGAACACTATTGAATTATGGTGACTTTTAACCAGAGAATCAGGTCTAAAACGATAGCCGACAGTCAAGTTGTTGGAACTGGGATAATTTTTGAAGAAGGGGTGGGATACCAGATTTTGTGGTCAGCTACTGAGAAAGAGTAATTCAATATTTAAGACTTCTTCAGGGCTGGAATTTTGATAAGGAGGTTTTCTGAGCTCTTATTTTGCCGCAGTCCTCCAGAGATCTGACATTTACTGGTGAGGTAATTCAGAGTTCCTTTGCCCTGAGGTGGTTAAGTGTAATTTGTTAATCGTTATACTAGTAGACAGTTACCATACTCTAGTTTTGATCTTATCTTACTAATGGCTGAACAACATGTTTGAAGTCAGGCCCTGGGTTGAACAGTTTGACACAAGTGAGCACTCCACGTTGGAAACGGTATATCTTCAGTGGATTATTAATGGGCAGTTGTAAATTCAAGCCCTTGTTCAGGATGAAACCCAAACCTTTCTGAGAGTTGACAATGTTTGGGTTGAAGTTATCAACTGATCTCTGTCTGAGCTGCTTTTTTACCAGTGTATTGCAAATGGGATGAGATTGAGAGAAATTGTCCTTTTGTCAGGTTTAGTTTCAGATACTGAGCAAACAAAATCTTGCTGGCTCAGAATTATGATTATCTGCATTGAAATGATAATTTATGTTTAATTAAAAACGGAGGTGAGAGATTCCATATAGACATTGAAAAACGGGGGAGTTGGCAAATTTAAAATTTCCAAGAATGATGTAAAAAACATGAGGAATTAATTATTTAGGCCAATTCTTTCTTTAAGCATACTCAGATGCAAGTCATGATTCACCATGCTGATAGATCCAGGAGGATGAGAAGGTTTGAGTTACTTTTCTCTAAGACGTGGAGGGCATCATCCACTGTTTTTGGGTTGTGTACTGGGTGCTAAGCCTCACTTCAATGCTGGCCTGAAAATCATGTAAAAGCTCATTGTCCTCTAAGAAGAATTTGAGATGGGTTTGTTCACAGTTCTCAAAAAGTTTGCCAAGAATGGGAGATTAAACATTAGGCAAAATTATTACAGGCTTCAGAATCTGCCACTCTTCATGTCTTCAGGAGCTGCACTCCTACAATGCACAAATTATTCATAATGTAGCTATTTCCATGTACCTTCCTACGGTTCCTAAATTTAACAAATTCCAATGTGACAATACAGCTTATAGAATCCTGGGTCCTAAGAATTCAGCTGCCCTAACTTTGATATCTGAAGCCAATCTTCTGAAGGTCAGGCGGAAGATAAAAACCTAGCTGTTTGGACAACCAAGCTGATTCTTTGTGACTTGAGTGGCTTTGAAATGCTCTTTATCAATCGTGCATGTTGCACTCTAGAAAATATGCTTATAAACAGATCAACAGATAGTGCTGCTAAACTTGGAGCCCCCTACTTTTCCCAAATATTGGAAGAATGGCAACCATGTTCCCTATACACCCATTCACAGTCACACATTTCCTTTTTAATGATAAATAATCAAGGACCATTCTCCATCATTTAACAGAAGTTGTAGAGGATAACTTAATTCAATAATCAGCTAAAATATCTGTCAATTCCCAAAGAGTTAAATGCAACAGCAAAATATTATTCCATTCCGTAAGCATCTTGTTTTGAGTCTCCAGAGGGCTCAAAAGTGCAACGGCCAGGAAATATTGCTTTAATCGTTAAAAGTAACAGGCCCAGAAAACTTGCTAAAATCCCTCAGCTGTATCTCCTCTCTTTCTTACACTTTCCTCATTTCCCTGCATAACTTCTTTAGCTTTTCTCTTGGTAGCCTCCGCTCTGCCCGAACCCTCTCTACAATAAAGCCCAGAACCTGTGTTTCCTGACATGGGACCAAGCAAGACTTCTTTTGGTTTATCATAAAACCCAGCTGTTCTAGTAACTCTATGGTCATTTTTGGATGTTTTGATACTACTTCTTTGCACTGAACCATAATTAGTATGTCATCCCAGTAAATAATTAGCCTTACATCCCTCGTCCGGAGTCAAGCAGCCACCAGGAGAAGTAAGTTGGTAAAGCATCAGGGTGCTGAGGAGAGGCCAAACGGGAGACTGCAGAATTACCAAAGCTTGCCCTTCCCAGTGACCTGGAGATACTTCTGGTGAGGTGGCCAAACAGATATAGTCAAATATGCATCTTTGAGATCCAGCTTTGTTAGCCAATCTCCCTTCCTCGGGACGTCTCTTAATGAGTAAATTCCTTCCATTTAAAGGGGTGGTAGACCACCTACTCGTTCAGCTTTTAGGCTTTATCACAGGTCCCATACCTTTGTCTTACTTTTTGACCAGGAATATATTGCTGATGCAACCTATACCAGTGTCAGTGACCTCCTAAATTACCCCTTTTGCTAGCAAATCCTCTACTTCTTCAGTCACTAACTTTGAATCTTCCTCTGAGAATGTTAATTCCAGAGGTGAGTCACCTGAACTGGGAAGGTCTGTGAACTCCAGTTTGTATCCACTGACAGTCTCTAGGACCCAGGGATCCTGCGTCACAAGCTTCCAGTTCCCATAAAGTCGGACTAACCTACCTCCCACCTTTATAGGGGTATCTGAAAGGTCTTTTGAAACTCTTACCTGCAGACAAGCCTCTTTGCCTCCGATCTCCTCTGGAGGACCTAACATGAAATATTTGTCTTTGAGGGTAGAAGCCCTAGTGGGGCCCAAAGCCCGTCTGGGTGAATCTTGAGCCTCGTCCCATGAAGTGTCTGAATGAAGCTTGACCTCAGCAGAGGAACCGACCCCTCGTTCTCCCGGCCCTATCAAAAACCTTATCATGGAATACTCTTGTGATGTCCTTGTGTGATTTTTGTATAGAGTTAAAAACTCTTATGTATTTGGGCATATCCTTGATGAACTTATCTCTGAAAAAATGCCCATGAGAGCTAGGACCCCCTTCCTTGCTCATCAGTTCAATCAACTTGGGGTTGATCTTGAGGGGGATGCTTTTCCTTTTCTCTTTAGGAAGAGCTGTGTTGGCATTCCCCAAGAGACAGGCGGCTCTTTGGGCCCACTAGCGCAACTCTTTGGGGTCAACTGGTGTCTCCTTGAGGTAGGCGACTTTAGCTATCTCAAACATTTAAGTCAGGGGACCAATTACATCCAGCAGATGATTTTGGCATGACTTTAGGCCTTTGTCATGCCCTTTCCTTGGGCTTTTGCCACTTTTATTGATAAATGCCACTACCTTGGCGTCCAAATCGGGGGTCATGGTGACCTTTTCAGCGGGGGAAAGGCACGGGCACTCGGGTCTCAACCTAGATCTTACCTCCTTGGAAATCTCCCTTCTTAACCAGAAGGTGATGTACTCAGCGACATGATGTGATGGTGCCCATTCAGTGGATAAGGGGTGTTTAATTAGAAGGGGGTCGAATATATCCTCCCCCAAAGGATCAACAGTGCCCATCTTTGATCCAGAGGCCTTGGATGTCTCTTCTGATGTCCCTTTTCTCCTGACCTCAAGGTGCATGTGGTCATAGTCAAATTCAGAGGAATAAGAGAGATCGATCTCAGTCTCCAAAGCCTCATCATTATTACTACACATAGGGACATCCGGGCCTTTGTCTTGCCTACCCGCAGTGCCAGAAGGACTGATTCTAACACCAACACTTTCCAGTGTCCAATCCTCTCCTGTCACTTTCATTTTCTTTGCTTTTTTTGTAAATGTGTCAACTGAAGCCCTTTCTTTTGGGGTCTTACCTACCCATCCAGAGCATTCATGTTGTTACATGGTTTTAAAAGCCTTTCCTGTCTTGAAAAAAGCTTCCAACTTTCTATTAATGGTGTCACCTAGCGACCCCTTCAATTTCCCAAGTGCCTTATAAAGCATATCCTTCGATTTCCCTGCAATTCTCTCATCCAGCTGTTCTTCAGACATTTTGTCACACTAGGAGATCTAAGGTATTAGTAATAATAGGGTTAAACAAACTAACACAGATGACAGGGTTAAATTGGGGTAGCCTAGATAACACAATAGTAAGAGATGATTGCGGGGACAACCGTCCAGGAAACAATAATTGAGGAGTATAAAAACGGACTACAACTGCCAAGGGTCTCATTGACCGTTATTTAGTGGTACCCAACCTTAAAAAATGGCAGCTCCAATTATGTGACATTTACATTAGCCCAAACATCTAAATTGGTGGCAGACGTGCGCAGCTGGTGCGTTGTCGGCCTCTATGTTATTTTCCTCTGTTCTCCCGCTCCCTTCAAGAGAAGCCGCTGTGTGATAAGGGCAGGGGCTTAGGAAGAGCCCCCTCACCCACCAGGGTTTCCCCTAGGTGGCATGCTTCATCATTGGGGTCCTCTCAATCCGCTGCGGATTGAGGTGTGCTGCGACTTGCGGAACTACGTAGAAGCACTAAGTTGTGGAAAATGTGTAGTGCAGTGAAAGTGGAGTGGAAAAACAAAAAGTTAAAAATACCTAATTAGTGGCCTAATATTTTATTCCTGCCTCTAGTTGGTATGACTAAAATCAGGGGTTAATAATAGGGAAAGTCTAACTATAATGAGTACAGAGTCCCTAGTATTGGGTCAACATGTTTCGAGCTGTCCCCTCAAAGCTCTTCTTCCGGACCACACGAGGACCAGCCAAGTGCGTGCCACTCCTAAGCAATCCTATAATTAGACATTCATGAGGTGACCTACATGTGTAGGAGACTTCTGGGTCATTGCTAAATAAGTTTGAAAGTGTCCCAGCCCTACTGAGGGGGAATTATATTTAATAAGATATGCAAAAGTGAGTGGTATACTAGGACCACAAAGTGAAGTATACATGATCCATTTGTTTCCAAAGTGGGTGAGATTTACCTGTACATTAACCTGGCTATTCTAGATAGCTGTGTTATTGCACATTGTTCCTATATTTTGTAAGCAAGCCTCTGAAGTATGTCATGGGTACTTTTGAAACAGGTCCCATACACATCAACAAACATGGGACCTATCAATCAATCAACCATTTTTAAAGCGTGCTACTCAGCCGCGAGGGTCTCAAGGCGCTGGGGGGGGGGGGGGGGGGGCAGCTACAGGTGAAACAGCCAGGTCTTGAGGAGTCTCCTGAAGGTCAGCAGCTCCTGGGTCTGTCGCAGGTGGATTGGGAGAGTGTTCCATGTCTTAGCGGCGAGGTGGGAGAAGGATCTGCCGCCGGTGGTTGTTCGGTGGATTCGTGGAACGGTAGCGAGGGCGAGGTCGGTGGAGCGGAGTTTGCGGTTTGGGGTGTAGAAGGGGAGTCGCTTGTTGAGGTATGCTGGTCCAGAGTCGTGGAGTGCTTTGTGAGCGTGGGTGAGGAGCTTGGAGGTGATCCTCTTGTTGACGGGAAGCCAGTGCAGGTCCTTCAGGTGGGCGGTGATGTGGCTGCGGCGGGTGATGTCGAGGATGAGGCATGCGGAAGCGTTTTGTATGCGTTGGAGTCTCCTCTGGAGTTTGGTCGTGGTGTCTGCGTAGAGGGCGTTGCCGTAGTCCAGCCTGCTGGTGACGAGGGCCTGGGTGACCATCTTTCTGATTTCAGTGGTGATCCATCTGTAGATCTTGCGAAGCATGTGGAGGGTGTTGAAGCATGAGGAGGAGACGGCGTTGACTTGTTGGGTCATTGACAGAGAAGAGTCCAGGATGAACCCCAGGTTTCGTGCTTGGCCGGTGGGTGTTGGCGCAGTTCCCAGCGAGGCTGGCCACCAGGAGTCGTCCCAGGCGAAAGGGGTGGAGCCGAGGATGAGGACCTCCATCTTGTCGAGTTCAGTTTGAGGCGGCTGCTCTTCATCCATTCGGCGACGGCCTTCATCCCTGCGTGGAAGTTGGTATTGGCGGTGGCGGGGTCTTTGGTGAGGGAGAGGATTAGCTGGGTGTCGTCAGTGTATGAGACTATGTTGAGGTCGTGCAATCGGACGATGTTGGCGAGCGGTGTCATGTAGACGTTGAAGAGGGTCGGGTTGAGGGATGATTCTCGGGGAACGCCGCAGGTGATCTTGGTGGCTTCAGATCGGAATGGAGGGAGGCGAACTCTCTGGGTCCTGTCGGTGAGGAAGGAGGTGATCCAGGCCAGGGCTTTGTCACAGATCCCTGCGTTGTAGAGGCGTGTGTGCAGGGTGTGGTGGCAGACAGTTTCGAAGGCAGCCGAGAGGTCCAGGAGGATGAGGGCCGCAGTTTCGCCGTTGTCTAGCAGGGCTCTGATGTCGTCGATGGCGGCGATGAGGGCGGTTTCGATGCTGTGGTTGCTGCGGAATCCGGATTGGGACGAGTCCAGGGTGTTGTTCTCTTCGAGGAATTGGGTCAGTTGTCTGTTGACGATCTTCTCGATGACTTTCACCAGGAACGGGAGCAGGGAGATGGGCCGGAAGTTCTTGAGGTCCTTTGGGTCTGCCTTGGGTGTCTTGAGTAGGGCGTTGATCTCTGCGTGTTTCCAGCTTTCTGGGAAGGGGGCGGTCTCGAATGAGCTGTTGAAGATCTTGCGGAGTTGGGGTGCGATGATGGAGCTCGCTTTGTTGGAGATGTGGTGGGGGCAGGGGTCTGATGGTGAGCCGGAGTGGATGGTGTTCATGGTCTTGATGGTGTCTTCGTCGTTGCCGTGGTTCCAGGAGATCAGGTGGCCGGTGTGACTGGGGGGCGGTGATTCTGGGGTGTAGGCGGCTGTCGGAAAGGTCTGGGTGTTGAAGCTCTCATGGATGTCTGCGATCTTGCGGTGGAAGAAGGTAGCTAGGGAGTCGCAGAGGTCTTGTGATGGCGGGATGTCGTTGGAGCTGGAGCTGGGGTTGGCGAGTTCCTTCACGATGTTAAAGAGCTCATGCTATTGTGTGCGTTGCTGTCAATGCGTTCCTTGAAGGAGGTCCTTTTTGCCGTTAGAATGAGTTGGTGGTGTCTGCGGCTGGCGTCCTTGAGGGCTGCGTGGTTGTCCGGTGTTTGCTCGCGGCGCCATTTCTTCTCTAGTCTCCGGCAGGTCTGCTTGGATGTCTGGAGGTCGGTGGTGAACCAAATGGCTCTTCTGTCGGTGCGTCTGTTTGTGGGTTTCTTGATCGGAGCGAGAGTGTTGGCGCAGTCGTCGATCCATTGCTTGAGGTTGCGGGCGGCTGTGTTGGTGTCGGTGTGATCGGTCGGTAGGTCTTGGGCGAGGGTGGTGATTAGCTGGTCTTCGGTGACCTTGTTCCAGCTGCGGTGGGGGATTCTATGCTGGTGGTCGTGTGTGGTGGATTTCTTGAAGGTGAAGTGGATGCAGCGGTGGCCTGTCCAGGAGAGTTCGGTGGTGTGGCTGATGGAGACGTGGCTGCTGGCGGAGAAAATGGGGTCGAGCGTGTGTCCGGCGGAGTGGGTGGGTGTCGTGACGAGCTGTTTGAGGCCGAGGTTGGCGAGGTTGTTCAGTAGTGTGGTGGAGTTGCTGTCGTTAGTGTTCTCGAGGTGGAAGTTCAGGTCTCCGAGGAGGATGTAGTCTGTGGAGGCCAGGGCGTGCGTGCTGACGGCGTCTGTGATTAAGTCGATGAACTGTGTCCAGGGGGTCTGTACATGAGGGTTCCTCTGAGGGTGGTGTTGGGATCGATGTGGATCTGGAAGTGCAAGTGTTAGGCGGTGCCGAGGGTGTCATCGGTGTTGGTCGATATTCTGAGGGTATTTCTGTGGACGATGGCTAATCCTCCTGTTGGCGCGATCCCTGCGGGTGATCTTGTAGTCATCCGGGATGGCTATGGCAACGTCGGGTGCCGAGGAGAAGTTCATCCAGGTCTCCGTCAGGAATGCGACGTCCGGGGAGGATGAGTCGAGCAGGTCCCAGAGTTCGACGGCGTGCCTGTGGATGGAGTGAGTGTTGAGCAGTATGCATCTGAGGTGGTTGTGGTCCGCCTTGGTGGGGTTGGCGGGACATGCAAGTGTGTGCTGGCAGGTGTAGCTGCAGCTTCGGCAGGTGAAGGGTCCATGGGTGAGCTTCGGGGTGGCCTGGAAGCAGGTAGATGGTCGGCCGGTGTTGAGTTCGTTGAGGGTGCTGCGTCGTAGCTGAGATGGGCGTTGTGGCGCTTTCAGGGGCCAGGGGGTCTGGCGCCGGGCGCGGTCCAAGCGCAGACGGGCTTGCCTTAGGCACGCCTTCAGCTCGCCAGTGGCGCGACCGCGCAGCGGTCGCCATAATGTAGGGGAGGGGGGAGGTACGAGGAAATGGGAGGCGGGAGCGTGGCGGAAGGGGGAGGGGTCGGTGGCGGTGGGAAAAAACGTAGGGGAGACAAAGGCAAGCAAGGGCTGTGAGGGGTGAAAAAAGGGCAGCAGTGCGAGTTAGGTGGAGTAAACAGCAACAGAGTACAAACAATAGCCTAGAGCTAGCACAGCGCACAGTACGAATTCAGACAAAATTACAGACGGGCAAACACCATGCGCAAGAGGGAGACCTGAACCAGGGTAGTCTTGAACCCTGCAACGGAGAGGGGCTGGCAGGCTGCAGGTGGAGCAGAGCACCGCGGCGCTGCCTGAGAGAGGAGTGTGTGCCTAGACCGAGGTCTGGGATTCGCACCTAGAGCCTGGAACAGTGTCCCAATTTATCTCCAAGAAAAGAGAGGGCAGGGTGCATGGGAACCAGCCCCTAAAATCCCCATGGTCCAGGGGAGGTCCAACCCTGACGTGGAGTAGCTAAAGGGGAGTAGCTATCTGCCCAATGAGACCTGACTGAGCTAGCCTGGGTAAGAAGCTGCAGGAGGACAATCCCAGGCAGAATTCTTCAAGGCAGAGTGTGCACCCTACTCTCAAGGGTCTTCAGTGAAAGGGTGAGGCCCAGAAGGATGGAGACACCTCCGATGATCACCTATTTTACTGGGAAGATGGCCTCCTTTATAGTGATCCTAAGATACCCGAGTCTGGCTAAAGCAAAGTATAGGTGCTCCCTCAATGTTAACAGACCTTCTTGTTGGAGTAGGGTCATGACATCCCCTTGGTAGGATATCTGGGGCAGTCCAAAACTTTTGACCTCCTGGTACCCACTTCTATTGGATCTAGATTAAGACCAAGGTAGACGGGTTCTGCTGGCTATGTGTCACTTGACAGGTCAGTATTGCAGGAAACAGTGGTCCCTGAAAACAAACGATAGAGCAAGAAATGAATATAGTCAAAATTGGAACTATATTATAGCCAATGTCCAGCCGGGCATGGCAACTTTAATAAGTAGAAATTATTGACAGTAAACAAGGAAATGTAAGTAGAAATTCGGTGGGACACAAGCCTGTATCCTCTGACTTACATACCAAGTAGACAGAAAATGACAAAACACATTCAGGCAATTACAGTGATGTTTCTTTGAGAAATAATGAATAGCGAAACATCTGATATTCAGATTGCCACCTTCACACTATATTACATACAGCAATATTTAAGGTGTAGGGTGGGCAACAGAGTCGACGGCGTTTCGATCCTTATGAGAAAGATACAGGATCATCATCAGGACTAATTTAGTTAAATTGCCCTTATTTTGAATGCCTCATGTTGCCATGGAGGCAACGGAAAAGATGCCGATTCACGAAAAGGTAACGTTGAATTAAGGTTTACGGTAGGACAATGCCTACGCACAATTCTTCCGGGAGGAAGGACACGGATAGGTCTCAATCAACTTGCAGAAATGGGTTCCGTGGCCATGCAGTGTGTACGGACGATGCCGGATCAACTGTTGATCCGGCATCGTCCGGCTGGACATTGGCTATAATATAGTTCCAATTTTGACTATATTCATTTCTTGCTCTATCGTTTGTTTTCAGGGACCACTGTTTCCTGCAATACGTATCTACCCAAGGTCCCTGTCTAATTCCTTTGGGTGCCCTTGTTCCTCCTTTGATACTTGACAGGTCAGTGGCAAGTCAGAGGGGAAGCATAGGGCTCCCCTCCAGAATTTCCATGTAATAGGGACCCCCGTTGAAAGGTAGGGATAGACTTTACTGACCCTCAGACAGCTGTGAGGAAAGTGACTTCACTTGTGGAGACCTGGGCACTGATGGGAATATTTACCAGAGTAGGGTTTCCAAAGGAGGAAGTGTATGACCGGGGGGGAAAAAAATGGTACCTCACGTCCATGTGGGATGAGTTTGGGGTATAAATATAATGTGTAAGTTACCTTTGTGAACAGGACCCAGAAAGCTGTATTATGAGTAGCACTGACAGGTAAACTATACATTTACTTGTCTTTGTTTTAGCAGTAGAGGTCAGAACTCAGGGGTTGCTGGACCCCAGGTTATTTTTTTCATTTCTCCCACTTCTTTCCTGGCAACAGCGGGCTGTAGAGCGCTGAATCCACACACCCCTGCCACGCCCTCATTGTATGGCCGGCTATAAACAGGGCAGGAGAACATATCGGGCAGTGAACGTGCGCAACGGTCGGGCCGCTGGCACGCCAAAGGCAAGACTGTCCGCGCCCAGATCACGCCAAGCACAAGTCCCCCTGGCGGTTGCAGTTACCATATCGAATCAAAACATCGCTATTCCAGAGAAGATCCTATCGCACTCAATATTGCAGGCAGGAACAACGACTGTGCAGACATTGAATGCCAGTCAGTAACGAGAAATTCTGTTCTAATGTGTCAAGGGTATGGAGCACAGATGGGTCTTAGGGGACATAGGGCTGTTGATGCAAATATACCAACTGGCGTTCCAGATCATGCCCCAACTGGTGTTAAAATAACAAATTGAGAAATCACATGTGCCCTTTTAAATGTTAGGTCTCTGGTAAAACACAGTATTGAGTACAGAGCAGCCCTTATCCTGATGGGTCATTGGGGAGAGGAGTTGGCCCAACGGCTAGGGCGGTCGACCTCGAATCTGAGGAACTGGGTTCGAGTCTCGGCAAGGACGCCGAACATCCTGTGATTCTGGGCAAATTACTTAATCTCCCTGTGCCTAACAAAATTGATTGTGTTCTCATGTAATGCAACTGGTGCTATGTAAAGCGCTCTGATAAGTTTGCGCTATATAAAACTTGGTAAAATTTTAAAATAACAAAAATGGGTCGATCAGCAGCCTTTGATACTGTTACTCATGGGTTGCTGATAGATCGGCAGGCCAAAATTGGCATCACCGGGCAGCCTGGGTCCTGCTAAAATCGTTTCTTCTGGACAGAGAATAGTCTGTGGCGCTTGGTATGTTTGTGTTCCAGCCTTTCTCACTTGCCCACCAGGTCCCCTAGGGGTCCTCGCTTAGCCCAACCCCGTTTAATATTTATGTCACCCCCTTAGCAAAAGTAATTAGATCACATGGCTTCGCTCTTACATCCTATGCTGACAACACTCAAATTGTCGTCTCTTTGGCCAGGGACGGAATGTCAGGGCTCGCGCGTGCAGCGCCTACCTTACCTGCACAAAACTGCACTTCCCAGAAGGCTTGTTGGGGGATGAGGATTTAGGGGTCGGCGGCGCACAGGATGTTGCGCATTATTCTGAGTTTGTGGCGTCTTCGCTCTCTCGGCTGGGAAAGCACGGAAGCAAGATAGCGTTGCGGGGTTTCTCTGGCGTTCTTGGATTCTACCCCGTCAAAGAATAAATTAAAAGCCAAAGATCCTGTGAGTAGAGAAGGGGAGCTCTCTCCTGGTGAATTCTGGGAGCGGAATACGGCGGTAGGCAAAGCCGCGTATTACCGTTATTTCAGGGGCTATATGCGCTTCAGTATTTGTTCCTAGGTGCTCTACATGTGGGGAATGCGCAGCGGAGTACGGCGGTAGGCAGCTACGTACTTCCGTGTGTGTGAGTTTTCGGACTTCTGACACGATTTCACACAGCCGAGCCGCGTATTGCTGTGTGTGTTCTAGGAAGTACTTGTAAACTTTTGGACCCAGCGGAATACGGTGGTGAAACTAACCACGTATTACCGTGTGGAAGCGGATTATCAAAGCTGAGTTTGCTGGCAATGTTGTAAGGCGGTGAGGAGTAACCGCTATTGACGAGAGTACTGCTATTGAACAGTTTCTCTTTCTTTCTTTTCCCTGGATGACTACAGTTTTCTTTATTGCTGAACATTCGAATCTAACACTCATTTGGGAAATACTTTGTTCTTGTTTGGAGAGGTGAAGCTAACCTCGAGGGCCTATGTGTTTCTAGCGTCTTGGCTATGCACCAAAAAAGGGGAACCCTGTCACTGGTGGATGCACAATGGTATTGAAATACAATTGCTAGGATTATTCATGAAATGAGGTCCTGCGGAGATCAATAGCTCATAGAGAATGCAATCTTTGGGGTATGTATGAGTGAGCACATTGAATGTGGAGAATCGCATGAATGCGATGGCTGGATATAACACTTCTGATTATCTTCCTTTCCTTTAGCTGTATATCGGGCGTTCAGAAAAGGTGTTATGATATACAATGGAAGTGTCATCAGCTGTAGCTAGATTCAGGTATGCAGTAAGATTCCTAGAGAGAAATTTCTGAGAGTAGGCTGTTTGTTGGTATTAATTATTTGCATTTCTTGTTACAGGTTCTTTTCCCACGCTGTCCCTTCCCTTCTCCTTTCCCTCACCCGATCATTCGAGCACCAGGTGCATATCCTCTATCTGGGTGCCGGTAAGATCAGGAGGTGGACCTTCCTTTCTACTGCGACTGGATCCTGCGGAGCTGGGCCTGACACGGAAATGATCCAGGATCTAAATTTCATGAATGTATGAATGCATGGATGTAGTTAGTTCCTGCATGAGTCGAAATAGTCTGAAATTAAACTCTGGAAAAACTGAGGTGTTGTTATTTGGCTCTTAGTCTTCCTTTTGGACCTTCTAATTGGTGGCCACAGGAGTTAGGTATTCTGGCATCTCCGGGTATGAAGGCATGGAACTTAGGGGTAGTAATTGAGAACAAAAACACTTTTATTGATCAAATCAATGCAGTGACATCCTCCTCATTGCATACTCAAAGGACCATAAAAAAGATTCTACTTTTTATCCCTCCAGATCTTCAAAACATTGTGGTCAATTTGTTAGTACTTACTAAGATTGGCTACTGTAGTGGACTGTATCTAAATTTGCATCAGTACTTACTGAAGAGGGTGCAAACTCTCCAAAATGTCACAGCACGACTATTGTTAAAGATCCCGAAATATCAGTCAGTGTAAAACTCGATCAGGAAGGTACACTGGGTGCGAGTACGACAGAAAATTACTTTCAAGACTTTATGTATTATCTGCAAAGCATTACACAATCAAGGTCCATTGTTTCTCAAAAATAGTTCCAGCTGGTATGTCCCAGGTAGAACACTACGGTCTGCAACAGTTAAATGTATAGTAGTCCCAAGGTTTTAAAGATCTTTCAGGAGTGGAAGACGTTTTGTAACAGGAGCAGCAAAGGGTTAGAATTCTCTTCCCTAGCAGATTAGAGCCAGAACCAATCTATTGATGTTTAGGAAGGCTTTGAAAACCTGGTTGTTTAATGAGGAATGAGTCTCATTTTACCTTTTCGGTCAAAGCCAGCACCAAGACGCTGTTGGGCAATCAAGCGCTCTTATAAATCCCACTAAAATCACATAACATAAGTAAATTTCTACAAGAATGCAGTTTAGTCAAAATACAGAATCAGGCCTTTCAATTCGAACAAGCAACCATTATTCAGGAAATAGGTAATTTGTTGAAGAGGAAACAAATGCAAAGCAAATTGCATTGCTTTCAGATTACAAAAGCTAGGTTTAATGGTCATTGCTAGCTGCCTTAGGCTCACATTTTGCACCTTCCTGTTATTTAGTAATTCATATGATATCCTTAGCTCCTCTAAAGAGCTTCTCTAGGGAGTCAAAGACATGTGCGTTGTTTCTGAATCCATGTCAGTTACAGATGAAACTGATGAAATGCAGCCAATTGGAATATTCCATTGGCTGAAAGAAATTATCCATTGCATTACAATGTTTCTGCCTGTTGTGATCAGATGCAGAAGTTGTTTAATAAGAAGTCACTTACCTTACTTGAGATACATAGTTATTCCATTTAAAACTAGGCCTTCAATTATTATTTGTGATTTACTATTATCTTCAATCGATTGGGTGTTAATACTGTGTCACAAACACTGTGCTTTTCATTTCCAGGTGCCTCTAATCACTATTTTAAATGTATGACAATAGATAATTAGGAAATGCTCAGAAATTCTTGCATCGAGTGCACCTGCTTTTCAGGATTGTTTAAAATGATAAATCTATCAGACAAACATGATAAGTAAGCTGACACATTCACATCCATGTTATCTACCCTACATTTTATCATAATAGCTTCTTATATTTAGCCGAAGGGCCGGATTTTGACTTTGGAGGACGGCAATTTACTGCATCAGGGGGACAGAGTAAAGTACTCTTTCTACCTGAGGGAGAACCTGCCTGCCAAATTTAGAGATTTCGGCAGGCCCAGTGGAAATCTATTGCAGTTAGAAACTGTCGTCATGGAGGTTCCCGTAAATGCATTGAAATTTGATTGACGGCTCTATCAACATGAAGGAGTCCTATCACACACATTATTTATATTTATTTTCAAAAAGAAAATCCCAAAGTGGGTTTTTACTTTTTGAAAAAACAAAAAACTGTCTGGTGGGGACAGAGAGTAAAAACTGGCCATGTGTTCGTCCACTCTAGATAGGACGGGCGAACACATGGCCAAATGTCCGACTGCTCTTACTCAGTTGGTGGTATTTAGGTGGCAGAGATGGTTCCGCCATCTACATGTTGAATCTGACCATAAATGGGGTGGCCGGAGCTTTACTGTGGTGGAGATGGTACTCCGTTGCAGTTATGATGAAGCACCCTCTCCCCCAAAGACTAAATTGGGTTCTTGCTGTCGACAATTTTCTTCATCGTTTTCTATTATGAAAAGCAACATAATAACTGTGCCTCTTATCATTTAACTTAAAGGATTTTTAAATATGACACACTGTTTTTATTGTTTGAACTAAAGGTTTTTCAACCAGACCTCTTACAATATCCCAGGTAGTAAACTATAAGTTATGAGTTTTGCGCTGGAGCTATTGCAGATGAGGACTCAATAAACTGCAGCCCCAGCTTTAATCTAAGGCGGCAGTGGCAAGGATGGCCTCCACTAGCCGCTGTTTATGTTCCAGCACTGCACAACTGCGATTGGAAATGGTAAATTTGTTATTACAGAACAATACAATAGTTCCTGTTGTCCTGGAAAGAAGTATGCTGTGGCACCACCTCTGAAACCCTGGAATTCGTCAATTATTTTCTGATGCAGCTAAAGCTAGAAAAGTGCCTATGATTAGCAGAATGAGGGTATTAGCACAAGAGAACTCAACCATAATGCTAGAATTATTCTTGTTATTTCGTTACCCATAACCTGCTTTGCCTGATTACTGTTCATATGCTATGTGGTTATCATACACATTTTACGCACTAGACTTTGGTTTTAAAATAAACATTTTAAAATACATCTCCGGTTTCTTGGTACCATTTGACTGGGTTATTCATTAACAAAAGAGGGTTCGGAGTTCCACTGTTGCCCCAGAACTCATCTTATGGGACTGATTATTACCAGGACAACTTCCTATTCAATAATGCTCAGTGTAATGTGTATGGGTGAAAGTGCAACTGGATTTGTGATTTGGGATGGCACATTGACTAAGTCCTTGGTGCCAGGGGGTTAAAAATATAACCCCTGCAACTCTAGGGGGACCCTAGACAAAGTAGCAACTAGTTGGCCAGAAGCAACAAGCATTGGCATAGTCAATAGGTCTCGCCTTTGGGACCTTATAAGTGTTTAGTTATCCAGCACAATATCCTTGGTGCAACAACATCAACTGTTGCATGGCTAAACACTTATAAGGTCCTAAAGGCAAGACCTATTGGCTATGCCAATGCTCTGCTGTCATATCCCAGAGTTACAAACATGTAACGAAATAGTGTGAAAAAACTTGAACAAATCAAACCTGGGCACACCTTTCAACCTCAGTATTATCAAAAGGTCTGCTTGCCAACAAAGCACTCTGACCCACCTCTCCGACTCCTAGCAACGGCACCTCTGGGGACAGAAATGCCCTGCGTCATGTCTGCATGAGGAAGTGGAGGTGCTATTAGTCATATTTAACTGTTTATTTGTACATGAAGCTCGTCTTACCTGCGAATACATTGATCAGGGCTTTAAGTGGGCCGGGTCTGTCCGGGTCTGAGCACCGGCAGTTTTTTTTTGGGGCCCTCGAAACGGGTCTCTATCGGGCTCTATTTTCGTGGCTACTAAAGGTAGTCCGTTCTTTATTTTTTTTTCCGGACCCGTTTTGAGGGCCCATTGAATATTCTAAGAACTTTCCATGCATCCTTGTGCTTTTTTTCAACCCACTTGCACTGCATTCCTTTATAATGCATTTCAAAGTAAATTCTAAGAACTTTCCATGTATCCTTGTGCTTATAAATGCCATAAGCAGCGCGCCTTAGGAGTTGAGAAGTTATTTTAATGTATTTACTGGCATGAGAGCGAAACACTGTCCAGAAGAATGTCACATGTTTTTATTTGAAGATATTTCATAAACATAAAGACTCGAGTCACAGTATCACATGATACCATTAAAGGGGAAGTCTGGAAATGCGTCGCAAGTCCAAATCCTAAAATCAGAACCCCTTCTTGGATACAACCAGACTTTTACAAGAAAATAGATCTTTAGAGCTAGACATAGTTAAATTGGCACCATGGGTTTCTCGGTGTAGTAATCTGCCAGAAAGAAGTGGTTTATAGACGGTACATAATCGCACATTAAAGTGTCAGTTGTTAAAGAGTTTCTCTTATTTCCTTTTCCTCTTTTAACTCTAAATTCTGACACAAATAATTTTTGCTTCCATAAGATTAAACTCGCACATTTTCCCGGACGAGGTCAAATAAAAAATACATGAATCTTTTGTGTGTCGCTTTAGAAGACTGGGTTCTTGACCCCGGCAGTATGAGAAAGATCTGGAAGGCGTTCAGTCAATACTGTCCTTCCTGGGACACCGGTGTGACAAAGGAAGGTGTCAGCACCTCCTCGAGCTCTCATTCCTTAGGCCTCCCCTTGGTGATGGCGGCGCCGGCCGTGACTGAGAGGCTGTCAGGGGTAATCGGTGGAGTGGCTCTGCGTGAGAGCAGTTAATGCGCACGCCGGACAGTTACGTATTGCACTGCAGGCGGCTCTCTAGAAAAGAGCGGGAAGGCAGTCTGTGGTATTCACTGGTTACGTAGCAGATATTCCCTGGAAAGTGCTTAGTGGGGCTCGTTAGGACGTCTATAGAAACAGGGGAAGACGCGCGTATAAAAAGCCTTTTTCAGTGAGTTAAGGATACTTATAAGAAATTCATATAAAAGGTTGGGGCAATCTGCATGTTAGGCTTCCGTCATGTACCCAAATTCTTAAGCTGTATGTTTGGCATCATCTAAATTGTGTGTGTTTTAATATGCCCAAGTCGCGTCGCCCTTATATTCTCGACATCGCGCAAGAGGGGAGTAAGAGCTCCGGAGCCAAAACCTAAAGGAGAATAAAAGACCAATAAAGAGGGTGCTGCGTGTGATATGCTCCAAATATTAAAGTCACTTCAACGTGTAGCACTGAACACTTGAAGACTATATATCATTCTAAAAAAGAATGACTTTAGATCGTGTATACAAATGTAATGCCACTATATGCTAATATTGAATCCACACAAAATTATTCATGTGACACAAACCTGTGCTGAACTACTCCAAGTGTGCCCGAATTGTATTCTGTAGGAATGGACTGGACGCAGCAGGTAGGTATGAGTAAAGTGTTGGAGCAAGCAGGTACAATCCATCTCCCTTAGTTGCTGCCCAATGAGTTAGTGGAAGGAATATACTGGAACAAGAGCTGCACGTAGAACCAAAGACCTCCTCCAGTGATTCAAATTCAACTTGTCGCCAATTATAGGAATGGACTGTACGCAGCAGGTAGGTATGACTAAAGTACTTTATTGGAGGAAGCACGTACAATCCATCTCCATTAGTCGCTGGTTCCAACAGTCACCCAACACCTTTCTCGAACCCCTGTATTCCTGAACTGAGATCCCGTGAACTTTCCAAGTGGCCTCTGCCAGGTGTGTGCCAGGTAGGCACACCTCTGACAGTGGTTTAAAAACATTCAGATGGAGTGTTACACTTCTCTTTGTTGGGCTGTACGTGGCAGGGAGAATAGTTAAAGATGGCTGTTCGTAATCTTGGATGAGGTATGCTGAGAATTTAAGTGTCCGAATGACAGGTCCTGTTGATTGAACTTGGAGAACTGTTCAAGGTTTCACTGAACATCTGGACCTGAATAAGCAGAGGCCTTTCCTCAGATCCCCACTGAGGATATATTCAACAACTTAGCCCAAAGCATCTCCTCCGGGTCCCGTTTGGACCCCCTTCCACATGCGATCTGGAAAGAGTTTTGATTTAGACCACGCCCCTACTCGGATAGGCCACGCCCCTTCAAGACATTAACCACGCCCCTTTTAGAGCACCCCCAGTTTTTTCCCACTTAAAGCACTGACATTGATGTTAGCTTCATGACAGTTACAAAAAAAGCCTATCACCAATGGTAAAGTATGTTGTCACGTTTCCCACAAGAAGAGTGCACAGCCGTCTTTGAACATGTACAGCAGACAGATTCACAAGAAGTGCATTTCATAGAATCTTATGTCCCATTCCCTTTATGCCACATAAAACCCCCTAATTCATTACGAGGTATAAACCTTCTGGTGACTGAGAGACCATGTCTTCTGAACCGTTATTACTGCATCAACAGACAAATGACCCAAATCAAAAGGTGTGGGCGTCTAGGGCATGTACAGTGGGCAGTACAATGTGAAGGGTGAGAACTTCATAAAATTAAAAAACCCTAGGGTGGTAAAGGGCTGAATACTTTTGCAGTAATAAAACATGGATTAGGAAAGGATGGCAATAGGTTCACTAACGCAATTTAGTTCGAGTGCTCAATGGGAGGACTACAATAACAGCACTCAATACAACTTCAACAACTAGAACATATGTAGCATGAACATATTAGTTAGCAGAGTACGGAAGAGATCCCGTGGGAGAACATGGACGAGAGCACGCAGGACGGCAAGGCAGAGTGTCCGTGGACCAACATGGAAGAGAGATCAGTGGAGAGAGCCCTCAGGAAGCACAGGAGTCCCAGCTGAGGGAGGGAGACAGTCTGTCAGTCGCTGTCTGTCCGCTGGCATGAACGCCCAGGGCAATAATAGCAGCGTTGCAGGAGCACTCAGCAACGACCAGGTACGGAGACAGGGACAGGCGCAGAGAGCGGTGGAGACGGATAAGAACAGAAACAGACAGACGCAGACAAACACAGAGCGACAGTGAGAGACACACGCGCGCAGGTGCAGAGCTATATTACGAGCAAACGGAAATTTCAGACCAATAAGAAGACAAGCAAATAAAGATAGGCAAATGGTGGGATAAAGAGAGGGGGGCTTATTTACAAGCCCCTTGCGCCACCGGTACGTCACTTTTTCGCATATTATAAGTGACGCGCCGGCTGTGCAAGGGGCTTGTAAATAAGCCACAGGAGATGACACAGACAAGTGCAAACAAACATACGTAAAAATGTTTTACAAAAAGAGACTGGGGACGAGACACATCGCAACCTAGAGACAGGGACACAAATCGAAAAGGTGCAAATAGGGCCATACCTAGCTAGCAACAGAGAGTGATAGGGGAGAGAGGCTGGTGTGACAGAGTGGGCACAAGCAAATAGTGCCAATATTGGCCACACTCACCACCCCCCACGCAGCAACATACAGGTAACATACATAATCAGACAAGACACCTATTTGGTGGGAAAAATTGCTGCAGGTTTATTAGCATACCAAATAAGCCAACATGGTGGGTTATCTTACAGGCGATCCAAAGGCAAGCCGCCCTTCGCGGCCTACCACCTGATGGGCCAACTTGCATCGTGGCCTTAGCCAATCGGTGCTTAGTGGTTGTGGTGAGGGGATAGCCCTTCCCACTTCCCGTGAACCATCGGTCCACCTCCTTACTCACGCCCCCCCCTACGAGGGGCGGAGCGTTCAAGCAACCCCCGGTTGTACAGGTTTCCAACCGCCTGTAGGACAGACGGGGCGCCGTCGCACCTGAGGGTCCACCGCAAAGACTTCCTGGGGATATTAGGCCTCAGCACCCTTGGTGCTCCTGAAGAGGGTACCCCTGAGTACCTTTCCGCCTCTGGATCACCCTGTAACTCCGCCACAGCCCTGGGTGTGGCGACCGTTGCAGCCAGGGCCCCCCACCAAGGCCGGCATTCCTACTTACATCCTGCTATTTCTAGGGCCTCTCCCCTATCCAGCAAGAACAGGTCCATATTTATACTGGACAGATGTACCCCATCGTCCTCAAAGTACCCTGTGAATTTGGCGTGTAGCACCTATGTCTAATGAAGCCAAATCCCCTCTGCTCAGTGATTTTACGCATAGCACAGATAAACCTCTTGTGTGCAGGCTCCATCGCCTCCCCCGACCGAGCTCCATGCCCCGGGAGGTGAACTCAGACCACTAAAGTTCACCTGTCTCCAACTGATTGCTTATAGGCACCTTGTCGTCTTATTCTAGGGTGCATTACTTCGCCACATTGACCAGACAATTTCGTAGTTCTTTTCGATTGATCCCTGGCGAACATAGTAATGGTGGCACAACAGGTTTGAGGGAATAAGTATATGGTGCCCGTTATTAGATACTGCACCCTTTTGTGCAGTGACAACTTACGCAGCCTACTCTGCTTGCTGAACCTTCGACTGGTCAGATGCCCGGTCCCTGCTATCCGCCTGTGACCCTTGATACTTACCCCAGTAATGGTGTCGGACTACCAGATTCTGCGTCACATATTTCATTGTAGTCCCTTTGGTGGATCCGCTGGGACCCTTCTGTATCCCTGCAAATGCTGTGTCACGCACTATGGCCCTTTAATGCCCTTGCCCGTCCCTCAGACACCTGACAGCCTGATGCCCCCCGTAGCTTTGGTGAAGGGAATTTGGGCCCAGCACACCCAGTCTGTGTTTCTAACATTTATCTTCCTAGAGGCACCAGTTAGTGTGAGTGGCTATCCCTGTCCTGGCAAGGCATGTCAATGGCCATTCCCCCCTTTTGGTGACTATCCTGCCATGGGATATGTGACATAAGCATGGGTGTCCTCGTGTACCTACCATGTAAGAGGGTGAACAACATGAACGAATACTTGCCCCTTCTTGAGCAGTGGGAACGGCAAAACAATCCTTCTTAATCATGGTAGCCAAATATGCTCTTACCCCATGTTCCCCTCAGCTTATTGCACCGCAACCCACAAGTTAGCTGGCAGCTTCCGCAAATGCCTGGCTCCCTGGCTATAGGGCTGGTCTTTTTGTGTGTCCTGGATGGTGTCGAGGATCCATTTCTTGGTGCATGCTTGCAATCCTTAACATTATCACATTAGTTGGATAAGCCCACTGCCTGGCCGCAATCTTAGCTAACGTTGCCGTTATGCCGTCTATGGTGTTTAGCTTCCCTTTGCTCAAGGGGAGAGCAGCCCTCTCTGGCGGTGTGTGTACTGAAGGAGATGTGTCCTGGAAGTACCATTGATATGAGTTCAAATGTCACTACTTTGCAGTACTTGGTGTGTTTAATAAAATGAATAACAGGTCCAACCTATCACTCGGGCATTCCTCGCTTACTTAGGCATGTTGGATTGACGGAATTCCGTGAAATATGTAAGCTATCTCCCTAGGCATACCCTCCCTTTAACATAGGTTTTTCCTCTTTAGGCATGTCACTAATTGTCGCCATCATGCGTTTAAGGCCAGTTTGAGTTCTGCTTAGGCAACATCCCTTCTAACATACCATGTTGAGTAACTACTCATGTTTATCTCTTTTACAAGTCGTCCCTGTTTGCCTGGCACTCGTTGGACCCAAGGAAGCTTTTAACTAGCACCCTATACGAATGAATATACATGTTGCGCAATTAGGGGGGAACTATTACTTCCTCACTACGTACTTCCCGGCATGTAAATACTGCAAAAGGTATCCCTGCTTTAGTACCTGAATAACCACTAAATAAATACTGTCTAGGTAAAAGCTTACCAGTGCACCTAGCCAAGGGCCCTCCACTGCGTGTCAACCCCTGTTGTTGAGTTTTCGACTGTTGATTTTGCCTGCCCACATCCTGACCCTTCAAGTAAAACCAGCCAACCAATCGCCTACATGGCCATTAACGTGCCAACATGTGTCCAATGAGATTAAACCAGTTAGGGGCTTTATTGTCTCAGCCAGACCCGAAGTGGAGCCAGAGCTGAATGGTCTTAGTGGGGTCAGACTGGAGGAGGTATGTGTGGCTAATGCAGGCCCAAAATCTGTGCAAATTGATAATGCATCACCATAGTGCCAACGGGCCGGAGTATAAGAAACTGGCGATGCTGTGATACAACTTATGTAAATGTCTCAGCGTGGGCCAGAATGGGCGGTATATGTGTGGCTTATTCAGGCCCAACTAATCTGCAGGGCTACCCAGCTTGCTCAGGCAATGTGCTGAATATTGCCTGGTATTTAGCCACTATGTTATTGCCTCCCTATATTTACTACAAAAGGAGCACTACACCTACAACAAGCCCATCTGTTGGCTTAGTCAATGCTTCTTAGTTGCATAAGATAAAATAAGCCACAATTATAGCTTTCTTG
This sequence comes from Triturus cristatus, assembly GCF_964204655.1. Taxonomy (NCBI): domain Eukaryota; kingdom Metazoa; phylum Chordata; class Amphibia; order Caudata; family Salamandridae; genus Triturus; species Triturus cristatus. Next base: position 573,551,315 of record NC_140595.1, on the reverse strand, counting down.
CATAGCCAACCGAGAGCTAGCCGCCCCCATCCATGGCTGCCAAGGTTTCAACTGCTATGTGTGACATTTCCATCATTTCAGTGCACTAAGAGTGACATTTAAAAGACTATGAATTACACTTTCTTGCTAGCAATCAAACAATGAAGATGAGGGAGACATACCGATATCAGTAATTACGCCCATTTGACCAACAAGAAACTCTAAGAAGACCAAGGTTTAAGGCTGCTTTTGTGAGATATTCCCTAGCTTGGAGTGTGCATGTGTGAGACAGTAACATATATATGATACTTTTGGAGTCAAAGTGCCTGGTATAGTATGAGACTAGCTCATATGGAGCAGAGTATCACAAATATACACAGTCAGTCTAAACAGCCTGGCGCAGTAAGTACAGGAGATGGGCGCATGCAAAATCCAAGCCTTGTGCGATGTACACACCTTGCGCTGAGGGGGGAACCGGCTTGTGCCGGCTTTGCCTCATACTGAGCACGCCACTCACTGACCCATGGTGCCATCATCAAGCTGCACCCCAAAGGCCCCCCAAGCAGCAGCTGCACATAGAGAGAGCACTGCCCTCCCCTACCCGGGGACGGGAGGCCCGAATCTGCTCCTCTCGAGCACAGGACACCAACCAGGCGATCAGCCCCAATGTTGCTTTGGTGTAGTAGTATACTGAAAATGCAACGATTCTAGACAGGTGGCGCATGTGCTTGCGAAGAACACAGTCCCTTATCAAATTGGCGCCAACCAAGTACAAGTCTCTTTTTATTATTCTCAACCTGTGAGAGGAAAACTAACACCAACGGTCGCACTACCGACCCACAGCGCTCCAATTAATGAGCCCAGTATGCCTCCTTGCAAAGGTTCACCATGCGCCGCTTGGGCCATGTGTTCCACTCTTACAAGATCACTAAAAGGTTTCTTTTAGATCTAAACAGAACCTCCAATATGCTAGTTGGTAGAGTCACCCATTATTTTCATTACTATTAGTGAGCTGCTGCTGTGCTACCGTATTGCAAACACGTCACCATCCCCGAAATGAAAACACATTTAGAAATTTTAATAGTATGCCCGTGCACTGCCAGTAACTCTTCCCAAAGTGGGCATGAAAGAGCTGGACTGCCTCAAGATCGAATCTGTTCCAAACAGGGGCCCCAAATAAGTTTCTACCAAGGGTAACTGGCAATACTACAGCATGTGCATCAACGCATCTAGACTCTCCTAAACCAGCGGTTCGCCCACTGAGGTGCACCAGAGTTTTACAAACTGGCCACCCCTAATAGCTCTGCAGTCTTTCTTCATGCAGGAGGCAAATGGCAAACTTCATAAGGCTCGACAGTGTGCTGTATGTGAAGTTAAAATGGAGGTCTAAAGCAGCCCTTCCCATATCCTTATGGTGCTTAGCTTGGTGAGCCACCGGCCGGTATTTCCGGCATTTGTCATTGACTCCAGATATATCCTACAAATACTACAACAGCGCCAGGTTTCAGAGTCACTGTAAAGACTACAAAGGCAAAGCACAGATGGGCAGACTAAAATACAAATAGCGATTCAGAGTGTGGAGAAACAGAGAGGGCGACAGAAAGAGAAAAGGCGGAGTGGGAGATCCAAACTAAGGAGGTAGAATCCACAGAAACAAGGAGGGTCTGGCGGCTCATCGGCTAATGCAGCCCCCCCAGCATTCTGTGTTTGGCCACATCCTCAGAGTTTTGTATCCTGACAAATGCAACCGGCTTTTCATCCTTCTAAAGTCAATGAATAGAGCACCCGTGAATAAAGTGACAGTGGCTGTGCGATTATGCTCCAGGAGGCCCAAGTGCGGATTTAGCACTCAGCCCCATCTTCCCAAGGTAATCACATAAAGTGCTCGTGAGCATACTGCAAAAGTGAAAGCAGAGGTGCATGCGCCGGCAAACACGCGAGTGGTGCACGCGCAGCACCGCCAAAAGTGAAAGTAATCATGCTTCAGATGGCGCCTTGGGCGCTGAAAGCTGGCAGCTGTGCACGTCACGCTCGCGTGAATGCAAGCTTTAGGCCAGCAAAAGCCGGTGGGTAGCACTTTTGAAACCCACTTACTTAATGTCTCGCAGCGCATGCATGCGCTGGCTCAGCGAGACCTAAAAAAGAGCATCAAAGCCTTCATAGTGGATTGCAGTACGAGTTACAACAGGTGGTTAATCTTCCTACCAAATGTGATGAGCTTATAGAGTTAATTGTACAGTTCGATCATCAGTTTTTAGGTCGAGGACCGTCCGGTCTGCCGAAGGCAGAACCGGAAGTCGGAGATTTAATGTTTCTGAGAGTGGCTCCTTAGCCCGCCTCTCTTTTTGCCTCTCTTCCATTGGCTGGCTTCCTAAACGGAGGCCAGCCATTGGAGGAGAGAGCCGTCCCTCCAAATAGGCTCCGTCTTTTTCAGATTCGGGGGAGTGTTTCTTGCTGTTCTTTCCACTTTTTAGCAACGCCCTTTTTTAGGTGTGTTTTTCTCTCCTCCTGCCAATGGCAAGAGGAGAGAAAAAGAAACACGCCCCCGAATCTGAAACCGCCGCTGCGTTTCTCCGAGGCATTTCTTCTTCGCCTCGGAGAAAGGCGGAGGTGTTCATGGCGTCCTCTCCCCCTGCTCTTGGCTCCCTGATATCTGCTATGCTTACTTAAAACTGTTTATATTGTCCGGATGCAGTCCGTAACCAGCACGGAGTGAATGACTCTCCAATCGTGTCTCAGAGGATCTAGGTTCTACTCCTATGCATTATTGATATCCGAGACTCATTAGCTCAAGCTAGACTTTCACTCCTATATGTCGTTTCTCGCAACAGATGCACCCCACAGGAGTGAGCAGTCGTATTTAGGCAGTGCCGTGGGACTAGTTTCATTTGGGTATGTTTCAGCGTTTTTTATATCCGGTTGATGTTCCCCTTCCTAGAGGCCCCACTGCCTCTATTCTTACACTACTGTTGGGCTTTGATCCATCTCTGTGTGACCAATTTTGCTGCTTCTACGTTCAGGCTGAGGGAGCAGGGCTATCCCACCCGCTTCGTTTCTGCGTCGCACTGCGCCACCCCAGCCCATCACCGTTTTCGGCCAAAATCATTCCGGTGGTCATGCAGGTCTTCTGGGGCCTGTATATCTTCCACTGCCCCTCGGATGCCTGCTAGGTGTAGCTGAGATCCTCTGTTATTTGAACCCAGGTTAAGCACACAGCTCCCATGGGGATCTCTCGCTCTATCTGCTGCATCACTGTCTCACGCGGACCGATTTTGTGCCCCCGGGGACTCCGGTGTAACTGCCGGGCTCACCTCTTGCCAGCATCTGCTACTTCGTCAGCTGATGGGTCTTGTTGCACGTTGCAGCCGTAGCACTGCTCACCCCACAGGGGTCCGTCTACCAGTCGGACCATCTCCTTTTACATCAGTCCGCTCACCATTGGGTCACCGCGCAGCGGCCGCCACCTCCTTCGTCCTCGGAGCAGCCTCCGGATCTCTTCAGGCAGTGCTCTGCCGCTCGTACGATCTTCTAGTGGGCATTGGCTGCCATCAATGATCGTTCAGCCCACGGTCATTTTGCAGCTCTTGCTACCCCTCTCTAGGCCCCAGTTTCAGGATCCGAGTTGCAGTCAATAGCGCTCCCGACTGCTTTCAGGGATAGTGGCAGCCGCCCCCACTGGGTCAGGTCATCACCCCCGGCTGACAGCCGACTTTTCCGATATAATGCACCCGTACATTCAGGGTATTTCAAGATTATAAGGCCTGGGCTGGTACGGAGCTCTTTCCTGAGCCAGCGAGGTTTCAAAGAAATGTGCAGAGTAGGTTTAAGAGAACAGCTTATATGCATTGACCGAAAATTAATAAGATGCAGAGTTCAGAATTAGAACCTCACAACTTCACTCTCACTCACTCACTACCTCAATCACTCTCTATCTCACTAACTCACTTTCACTCTCTCTTTCACTACCTCTCTCTCTATCTCACTACATCACAACATCACATTATGCTTATATATCACTACCTCACAACATCCCTCTCCCTCACTACCTCACTCTTTCACTCTCTCTATCTCACTACCTCACTCTCTATCTACCTCACTCACTCACTACCTCACTCTCTATTTCAATACCTCACTCTCTCTCTCTCTCTATCTCACTACCTCACTCTCTCTCTGCTAATGCAATAGGTATCACATATGCACAAAAAAAGCTAATGCCAATAGAAATGACAATGCCATTTATTTAACTATACAAAAATGATAAAAAAATAATGAGCAATACCAATAGCTCTACCTATAATATTGCCGACACCATTGCATTGTAAATGCTTGTTTTAAATGAAACCCTAAATGAGAAAAGACACGATTACAAATAGTGCGACCTTAGACAGAAGAGGGTAGAAAAGCATATTCTTCTGAGACAATGCAGTCGAGAAGTACCACATGACAAATACCTTCTGAACAGAAAGGCAAAAGCCACATAAATGGTTACTGTTTGTATTACAAATGGTGAGAACCTTTTGTTAAACATTACAACAATAAATCTAAGATCTTCTAGATGGCATGTCTCAGGGAAAGAGCAGGTGAGGTTTGGGTACTTGAGAAAGAAGGCCATGGGACAAAGGCAGAAAGAGAACAGTAAGATTGTGGACAGGCTAAGAATCAGGAGCTGGGTATCCCAGGTCAGAGTATGACATCCAATCAGATTTGAAGTAGGACTACATCCTGGGTAATGTAAGCAGCCAGGTGGCAGTAGCAAGTTCACTTGCAACTACTTAGTTGTGTGGTTCCAGCTCACTTAGTTTGATCACTGTTTTGGCGTTTGCCTTCACCTTTGTTTTGCCCCCTACTCCACCCCCGTTTCAACTTTGTTGTTACTTCTTATTCTGAAGACCAGCATTCAACTAACTTACACCTGCTGTGTGATACTCTAAGCAACCACCATTTTTCAGAGTATCCTGGTGTTCCTGAGCTCCGGGAAGAATGCTCAGTACTTTCCTGAGTTCATTATCGTCATTCACTTAAGGAGTATCAGGCAAAAGCAATAGGACTGGGGGACTGTTACAAACTAATATGCTCACACCACTAGCATTACTCACCTTCTGCCTTTATAGTTATAGTCAGACGTGCTGTACCAGTGGTGCAATCGATTATTTTAAAAGCTTCAAGGAACAGAGTGTAAACTCGAGTCATAGAACATCTAAAACGCCTGGAAGACTTGACATCTACTCCAGTATGCGTTATCTCTCTTCATAAATCCTCTTACCCACCATCACAAACTAGCAGGTTGGTGATTCCTATTCCTTCCTATGCGTACTCCTATTACATGGTGGAGAGTGGTGTACTAGCATCGGAATTCCCTCTTCCCACACGGCTCCAAACTGGGTTGTGACACAAGAATCATGTGGTGGCAGTGCTCCCTGTGAATGGATCACAGCCAATTCAAAACTAGGTTCCTCAACCACGAAAGGAACTGCCTTGTCAATTAAGGACCTTAAGTCGGTTCTTAGAGGGGTTGTGCAAACCAAGTGTTACGCTTAGGTGTACATAATTCCCATGAGGAAGATTTTGTCTCAAGGTGAGGAAAAGGTTGAGAGAGCACTTTTATATTCTGACGCTTCTGTGATTTATGCGGCTATCAAGTTTGCACAATCCTTATTAATCCCAATCATTAAGAAAAACAAATCTTGAGGGTGTGTAGAGGGAGTGGGTGGTTCAATTTTTATTCTGACTAAGTTATGTTTCACACGCATTTGAACCACAGCAAGCATAATAGTATGATCAAATATACATTTGGATGCAGTACATTGTGTCTCTAATTCTGTAGGGCCTCCGGGTGAATAGCAAAAGCAGTGCTACCATACTTCCACTGCTGATGCAGCTAGCAGACTTCAACTGATGAGTCAAATTCGTTTTCATCATAATATAATCAGGCTTCTGCCTCATACATTCTATCAGCTCCTGAACGACTTATTAAGACACGTGCCAGTCAAATTAAAATCCTCATTTACAGGCAATGTGTCAATGCAGAATAGGAAGACCCTGTTAAATGTAGTAGGTGCAGTTGATCACAAATGCATTGAGCTAGTGTCAAAGACAAAGGAGCAAATTTCCTGAGAGGGCAAGAGCATACTTTCCATGAACATAAAAATGACATATGCCCCATACCTATGTTTAACTGATGTAAACACACTCTTACACCCAACATATACACTAAACTGGTTTGCATTCTTTGCAAAAAGCACACCTAAACGATATGGGATCCAACATTCTGATAACCATATTGCCTGACAGTCCAGCCTCTTGGTATAAGAGCGTGCTAGTTGTGTGGAATAACCATCAACTGCTCTGTGAACCAAGTTTTGAAAAGATCCTTGGGCATGACATTATCTAGGTTTGGGCACCATGGAAGCTTAGGTAAAAACATTCATTATTTGGATAATTTTACCACGTCACCTGGCAATTGGACTCCTCACATTAAAATATTGCAATATTCAATGTACAGTCAATCAAGGAGATCCATTATACACCCGGCTTCACACCTGGATTAGTATGATGTTTCCAGAGGCCATAAAATAATACTCTGTCTCTCTGGGGTACTTTTTGCTGGAAGCTTAGGCCAGGAATCTGCCTTCAGAAATAAATATGCTCTACTTTGTCTGAGTATCTATGTTGAAGCCAAATTTTATTTTCCAATGTTGTTCTCAAATAAGCCCATGAACTTCGCCCAGCATGCATTATTATTACGCACCACCTGAGTAAGCAGCAGTTTGGCAAAGTGAAGAAATAAAGTGGAGGTGATTTTTGGTAACCCCAAATGACACACTCAGAGTCCTCATTCTTATTGGACTGTGTGAGAAGTTGGCCTGGCATATGCTGGTCACTAGTTATAGTGGCCACCTTGCATAAGTCCAATTCGACTCTTATGGTAGATAGGTTTAAGACAACCTTTTAAAGAAAACTATCCTAGTGGTAGCTGTGGAGAGCAGCCTTCAGGCTAAGTCTCAGAGGAATGTAAAGCAGCTTGTTTCACCTTATAATCTCTTGAATTACCAAATGAAAGGACACCACACAGGTATATATATCAAATATATATGTATTTATTACTAGACACACTCTACTAATCTCTTTATGAGATTAAAAGTCAGGAACATATGCAAATATCAACGTTTCACAATAAGTTAAGCACAAATATGGCGGTGGCCCTAGTGGCGTACCAGACCATATACTAAAAAAAGAGGTTTAGGAATGTCGACTTGCAAGGGGACAAGGCCTAGGGCCTGTAGAATCGCTGGGGGCCTCACTAATCCACCCAAGGCAGGTAAGTAAAGGACCCACGGGAGACGTGTGCAGTGTGAGAACACAGCCGCGGGTTCCCTATTGATTTCAATGGAGCAAGTCGCGATTGGATTTTTAAAGTTTTAGGGTACTTCTAGAGTCTACAAGCAAGCCACTTACAAGGTAAGTAGGTCGAGGGCCTACACCCACAAGAGCACCGGAGTGCACGAGTTACCTCACCCAGGGAAGCCGGGTGCATAGGTGTCTTTTGGTGTCGGGTCGCGTCGTCGTTTTCTATGGAAGCCTAAGAAGTTTTGCTGCTTGTGAAGACTGGAGAAGTGTCCGGTGGAATCCAAGGCTGGATTCAAGATGAAGAAGACCTGAAAGCAGAAGGGACAGTGTTCACAGTCACTTGCCAGTGACCCGGGGCCAGGAAGATGGATGCCCACAGAAGTCGGGTGATTTCAGGTGATCAAGGGTGTTTTGACTCTTCAGCCACAAGGTCCAGGAGGAGACGACCAGGAGCTGGATTCGGAGTGGCCCACAAAGTCTGCAGCTTACTGAGGTGTCAGCACCCGGATTGAAGCCAACAAGCCTTGGCAACAGCAAGTCTCGTGGAATGTGAAGAAAGTCAGCGGTGCAGACCAGCAAGGTCTGAGGGACTCGCCCAGCAGGGGCAAGTCAAGGCAGGCCTGGAGCAACCAGGGGAGCCCTTTGGTTTGATGAGAAAGTCTTCAGGGGACCCACAAGCCAGCCGGCAAGGGATCGCGAAGACGCCTCGTGAGGATTCGCTTCACAGGAGCCCGCGGTCACTCTGGACGAGGTAGGCCTCTGATTTTCGAGGGAAATCCTGCTGGAGGCTTGGACCACACGTGGTCCAATGCACAAGTTCGTAGAACGTCGTGAAGGGGTTGCACTCGACAACAGTGCACGGTACCCGGGTATTGCTGTTCCTCGTCACTCGTGGGGTCCACTCGCCTCAGCTCTGCTGGGGACCCACAATGGCCGTCGAGAAGTCAGGAAATCCACTTCCGGGGCTGCAGGGACTTCGGACTCCGGCGGGAGCGTGAAAGTTTGCGACCGTTGATTCAAGTTTTTGGTGCCTGCCAAGCAGGGGAGTCACTCCTTGACTCCAAGGGAGATTCTTCAGTCTGCCAAAGGCAGTGGAACATCGAAGGGCCAGGATTCTTCTTTTAGAGCGTCGTCCAGGGATATCGGATTTGCAATGGCAAGGTTTCCCTATCTTATACTAAAGGAAAGGGAGGGACTAGCTCTATGACCACTCCTCTGGGAGGGTCAGGGGAGTGGGGGGTTACACGCACTTCCCTTTGCCCAGTTTCAAGGCAGAGCAGGGGCAGGTAGCCCCTGAACCGGTTTGAGCTGGCATATGCACAGAGGAGCCTACTGCTCCCCCAGTGCAGGAAATTCAAAGCACTCTAGGAGTGCACCCACCCAGCCCCAATACACTAAATCCTGTCTGGAAGGTGGTGACACCTCCCTGTGACAGGATGCCTATCGTTGGGCCTCCTCCACTGCGAGTTTCAGTTAGCAGCAGGAGGGCAGCCCAGTGTCTGTGCTGGTGGCATCCATTTTGTGATGCCAGGGCTCTTTCCGATTTCTACCGTGTTTCCACAGTAGGTACATGTTGTCCCCTCTAGAAGGGTGGGATCATACTCCCACAGCAGTTACTGGTGTGGGGGTGTGATTCCAAGTTGTTTGACACCAAACACAACATGTTTTGATGCAGTCATTCCAAAGTTAGCATTTACCGCTAGGTTATAATGCACTTAAGAGAATATGGTTTAACCGCATCCACAAACAGCCACAGAGAATAGACTCTGCCAGCTGCAGAGGGGCCCTGCTCATGCAGAGGCACCCCCCACATTGTAAACCAAGCACCCTGCCCTTAGGATTGATAGGGCCTGCCTTAGGGGTTACTGATAGGTTTATATGTGTGTGTAAGGTGAGATATAGGAACCTATACCTCAGTGAGGAGTGCTAACACTACCTCACCCAGGCTGCAGTAGCAGGCCTGTGGTGTCAGATTTAGTCTGCTTCCCTGGGGTGGCATAACACATGCTTCAGCCCCTGGTAGGCCTGTGAAGTACCTATGCCCTTGGTACCTAAGGTACCATATACTAGGGGCTCATAAGGTACCACAGTATCCAATCACAAGTGCATCTAATATACACTTCAAGTTGTTTAGAGAGAACAGAGAGACTGGGGCCATGATTAGCAGGGACCCAGCCAGACTATAGCCAGAAACCAGTGTATACATCAGAAAAAAAGTGGGGGCAACATAAGTGCAGATCCTACTCTCCTACAGACTGATAATCCAGATTTGGGTGCAAGTGGTGGCAATTGTGCAGGGAAAAAGCAAAATATTCTGAGTTTCATTGCATGCAAAGGGAAAGCTGTAGTATTGTACGTAACCCCTATTCAGACCTTCAGTACTAAAATGGGGGCACAGTTGAGCCTGGCAATATCTATATTTCCCAAGCAGTAAAGCTGCATAAACATACCGGCCCCTGTTCAAGTGTGGGTTTTAGTCCCTTAAAACTAAAAAAAATGTAAACTGTTGCATCACCACATAACCAAAATAGCCTTTCTAATGCCAGCCTGTAAAATAAAAAATAAAACTCTTGCTCCAAATGCACCTGTGTACCCCTTCTGACCTCTTCAAGGTGGAACCGGTACGCAAGTATAGCATGAAGGTGATGTACCTGCAAGTGGAAGACAGATGTGGTTGAAACTGGACAGATGCGTATGTGATTCCAGTGTTCGTTGTAATAGACAAGCCGCTTGGCACGTTTTCACAATCTTTCACCATCTTCATTCTTTTTACATTCGATAATAATATATGACACACGATTTCTAGATCAGAGAAAAAGCCTCAAAATAATATTTTTGAATTCACCTAAATGAAGTATCATCCAGTTTATTATGACCCTGTCGACTAAAAGTAAATGCAGTGGTAAAGGCATATGGCTAAAAGGAGGCTTTACGCTGAAAGTGGCATTACATAGCTAGATGTGCAACTATGATAGAATCATGACAACACAACATTGCTGGTTAATTTTGAAGCATTGGCTGCACGAGTCACAAAAGTTTAGGAAAAGAGTTGAACATTTTATTACAAGACCTGAGAGTCATATTAGGCAGTCTCTTTCCTAACTGTTTATTATGCACAACACAAATACACAACAACACTCACAATCCTGCAAGCCCAGCAGGGAGTGACAATACCTAACCAATCGAAACAGCATAAATAGCGCCAATTGAAGTTAATTCCCTCATTTCATCCTCTTTTCTTGTTGCTCTGATAAGTTTTGGGGGTGCTGTAGGATACGGATTTGAAACAAAAGAGCGCGCTGACTGTTGGTTGACTGTAGAGTCGGTTTGTTGCTGGGACCGTATAAGGTGCAGTGGCGAGTGATGACATTTGAACATGGTGGGGCGTAAAAAGTTCGCCGTACTGCACTGAAGCGAGCTTGCGTAGCGAGCCCGAACAACCATGCGGGGGTTCGGGGGGTTCTCCCCCGAGAAAGTTTTGAAAAAAGTGGATAAATGCAGCATTTTCAGGCAAATTTCACCCTTCAGTTTCCACCTCATCTTTCTTTCTCCACCTCACTCTTCGTATTCTTCCTCTCCTTTTTCTCTCTTCCTCGCCCTCCTCTCACTTTTTTCTGTCTTTCCAACTTGCCCTCCTTCTCTCCGCATCACTATCCTCCTCTTGTTCTCACTGTGCTCAGTCTTGCCTCAGCCTCCTCCTTATGACCCCTATTACCCACCCATCTCTCACCTTTGCTTCTGTTCACCTCTCTCTAGGACCTGAAGAGCAGTAGCACTTTAATGAGGTCCACTGGAATTATGCAACAGGAAGTACCAAAGTATGCAGCAGGGTTGCCTACATTTTACAATGCAATGCAGGGTAGTATTTCATTTTTTTTATAACAATTTTATGTTGAAAGCATAGAGTCATCTTGACAATATCATGGTACACATCAAGTATGGTAAACAACAATACATCGGTAGGCATATGGTACATAATCCAGACACATGGAAGATTAGGGTTCAGTCCGTCTGCGCATCGCCATGTCTTCCGTCAGTGACGTACATATTTCCCCCCTAAAGGTGTTCCACCCCCCACTTTTTGTCCCACTTCTTGGGGCAGCCCCGCAGTTTGTAGACCACCTTCTCTGCTATCATGCAGCGATCCATCTCCGCTACCAACCCAATCGTCGAAGGTCGTTTATCTGATCCCCAGAGCATAGCTATGGCCCTCTTTACTAATAAGTACCCCAATGCCACCCATTGTTGCTCGATATCTGTTAAATCAGTGGGGTCCCATATATTCAATAGTCCTAACTTTGGCGACAATTGGAGCTGTTTGCCCAGGGTATCCTTCATTTTCCAGATAGTTTTCTCCCATAGAGGGCGAACCTCTGGACAGTCCCACAGCATATGATAAAAGGTGCCATCCTGCCCACATCGTCTGAGGCAGAGTGGATCCGCCCAACTGCCTATCTTCGCCAGAAGAACCCCCGAAAGATAGACCCTGTGCAGGATTTTTAATTGGATAAGGCAAAAGCGATGATTTATTGCTGCTTCCCTGGGGAATACTAATGCAGTCTGCCAGTCATCTTGGTCCAGCGGCCCCACATCTCTTTGCCACTGTTCCCAGAGAGTCTGGAAGGAGTCAGGTATGTTGCTACAGAGCTTTTGATATGTATAAGAGACTGCCTTTGTTGGGAGTGGTTCCAAGAGTAGTCGGTCTTCCAAAGGGGAAGAGTCTGGCAAGGAGGATAAATCCAGAATATTGGTGAGGAGGGCATGTTTGATTTGTAAATATCTAAAAATTTCACCCAGTGCAAGTGCGTGTTTAGCTTGGAGTTCTTTGCAAGTGAGAAGTTTGCCCTTGTGTAATAGGTCCCTTATTATAGTAATACCAATAGTGTCCCATTTGTCGAACCCACTGTGTTGGCAAAGCAGACCCAGTCGTTGAGAGGACCAAAGCGGTGTCGCCTCAGTAAATTTGTCCGCCCATCCCAGGCGTTTGGTGGCCTGATGCCAGATAGTTACTGTTTGGTCCCAAGTAGCGGCCTTTTCGGGTCTTACTATAGAGGGCGCCTAGGTATCCCTCCCATCCAGTCTGATCGCACTCCAGGTGAAATGCCGGTTTAGATGGGGATCCATGAATCCAGTGGTTTGTGGCTACCAGTTGCGCAGCCCAGTAATATAGGTGCAAATCCGGGAGGGCAATTCCCCCATCATACCAACCTTTGCCTGTTTCCGGAGGGCAATGCGGGGTGCTCCCCCATCCCACTTCAAAGTGCGGACCTCACCCTCGATGGCAGTAATGTAGGTATTGGCAATAGGGTATGGACAGTTCTGGAGCACGTATAAGAATCGAGGGAGTGCAAGCATTTTAAACATGGCAGCCCTACCCAAGAGCGACAGGGGCAGTGACCTCGAATGTTTAACATTCTCTTGCAGCCGTTGGAGGGGGCCCAGGAGGTTTCGATCGTGAAATACCTTGGGGTCGGTTGTGATATATATCCCCAAATATTTGAACCCCCCGGTGGCAACCTCAATTGTATATCCATGGGTTAATGTAGGTGGTTGGCCATGTAAGACGTAGAGTATCGACTTGCACCAGTTGATGGTGTACCCCGAATATTTGCCAAAATTAGTAATGACGTGGAGTAGACTGTTAAGTTACATCCGTGGGGATGCCAAATAGATCAAGATACCGTCGGCATATAGTGAAATTTTATCTTCCGTATCCTCGCTCCATCACATGCCTCGTATTGAGACATCTTGTCTTACCCAGTACGCTAGTGGCTCGAGCGTTAGCGCAAATAAAAGGGTGGATAGGGGACATACCTGTCTGGTCCCTCTCCGGAAGGCAAAGGTTCGTGATGTATGATTGTTTACTCTGACCTGTCCCAACGGTTCAGTGTACAGCAGTGTTACCCATTTTTGAAATCGAGGTCCGAAACTGAACCTCGCCAATACTTCAAACAGGTAGGGGCATTCCATCGAATCAAACGCCATGGCGGCATCTAGTGACAATGTAGCCGCGTCTTCTAGCAAGTATGGTTGCCTGCCAAGGACGCGATCACTTTCAGTGCCGCTTGTTCTTTACTTTTGGTATAATCGCGGCACCCGCGCTTTACTTATAACATTAAAAGTAAAGCGCGGGTGCCGCGATTATACCAAAAGTAAAGAAATAGAAAAAAGAATCTATTTCTTTACTTTTGGTGACGACTGAGTTACTTTTTTGGCTCTGAAAAGGATAGAGAAAGCACCACAGCCAGAATCCCAGCTCTTAAAGGCAGCCAGTCCCTGGGTCTTAAAAAGGAATGGGATAGTGCAGTCCACACACGGCACCCATGCACACAGCATTCCTTGAAGGAGTAATGTGTGCCTCTCTCCCCCAGAGGGGGCGAGGAAATGACATACACCCAGGGTGCTGGAGTAATGTGCAGCAGCTGGTTAATGCACGTGCTCTGGGTGGCACACCGGCAGATCGGGGCTTCATTTGCTAATGCTGACTAAATTTACGCCACCAAGGTAAACATGTAATAGCACATACAATGGTTTGGCATATAAATGGTCACTTATGATAGGCAGGCATATACGCCTGAGATAGCCCATTCTCACGTTCTTCTGCCAGCCTTGCACCTTCTTCATACTCTTTCATATTCGTCATTTCCTCGCCCCCTCTCACAAATTCCTCAGTCACAAAGTGCGTATGCTAGGAGATTTGTCCCAGGACTGGGATAAACGAACACTTTGTGTGAAATTAAACAATGTGATTAGCACCAGTACACAGTAAAGTTGAGGTGAGAGGTAGTTAAATACCCAATTTAGAGCGGCGCTGGTCCCAGGTGAGAAAAAGTTGCATTAGGTGACTGACAGTCATTGACTGTTAATGATAAGCAGCTCCTGCTATGCTAGATGGTTATGAGCAGCAGAAGTGATAGTTTGACACACGACAAAGGGTCTGTCTTGCTCCAATGATGCGACTTAAATCAATGCGGATTTATACTGATTTTGTAACGGATAGTCATTGCATCTAAATGGCCTTCCACTCCAGGGTTCACGCAAGGATTTCTATATATTTCATTAGTTTATGAAACCGCATACCAAGCAGGCATATCTTCAGTTAGATGCGACATGTTTTCCCATCGTAATGACCATAGTCTCGTATGTTGACATGACTGCCTAAAAGCATAATCCACTTGTTCAGCCTCTGCCTTTTACAAACTTGCCGATTGTACTTTGGCTTTGATTTGGCACTTTCTAATTGTTGCGGGCACTTTAATGTTGTGGCCTGAAGATCGCGATGAGACAACTGGGGTGTTTATATATAACGCTGAAGAGATTAGTTGAGTTCGGGAGCAGTAAGCAACAAGTTGGTTGAGAACTGGAGTGAATGCTGTGTAGGATGAGGCAAAGCGGGAAGAGTGTCGGATTCATCGATACTAGTGTTCGCAGTTCTTGGGCGCAGCCAGGAAGGGCGTAGTGTCTTACTTCATACAGCTGCTGCTCCAGTGACAGAGGGGTGTACCACATGACAACACCTGCATCGCCTTAGGCTACGGAGCGCATGCTGCCCCTTAACAGCATAGTTATCGTCCTTAGTGATCTTTTGTGATATGGCTCTTTTCCATGTCGTAGTTTTTAGCCTGTGCCCACAATGACGGGTTACCTCAGGTTACTGGACAGTTAATAATGTTCCACAGAGATTACTATATGCAGATGATGCGGTAATCCTCGCTCGTACCCCACTGGAACTACAACGCTCCCTGACCCGCTATTACAACTTTATGTCCAACCTAGACCTAAAAATCAACCCAAATAAAACATTCATTATGACCTCTGGCAAAAAAAACACTAAAGGGACTAGGCACCTTTATTACCACCACTAAGATCGAACATACAACAACTTATCCCTATTAGGAGTGGTGATAGACGAAAGGGGGACCTGGAAAAGGGCAATTGAGACCAGAAATCACCAGTTTCTGAAGGCTACAATGGCTCTAGTGTCTCTTACCCAGGGACTTGGAAAGAGATCCCCGAAAGAAATCTTGGAAATTTTCCGCCCAAAGTGCATCACCACCGCCACTTATGGTGCGGGTATATGGGGATACGCCTGAGTAGACTCCATTCAAAAAACTGCAAACAGCTTTCTGAGATACTTATCATCAGTCCCTCAATCTTCACCTACCTACCTATTCCTGCCATCAAGAACTCGGTTTGCCATTTATTACTGATCTCATTCGATTGCAACCGATCTTGTTGTGGCACCACATCTGGACCTCAGAAAAGCTGCTTTTAACCTAATAAATTATTAAGGATTGTCAAAAACTGGATCATGCTACATTACGTCCAGAAATTCCTTAATGATTTGGGCCATCCTAACTTCTATTCTGCTCCACATGACATGCTAAGGATTCCCTGAAAACTACTTAAGGCGGAATGTCTAAAACATCTTGACGATCTCCGTTTGGTCGCAGAAGTCAATAAACCTTCTGGTCAGCATTCTCTCTCTTATAAAATTGAGCCCTACCTGATTTTAAACTTGCCAATTTATGATGTTTTTTTTACTCACTAGATTTAGATTTAATAATTTTCACCGATTAATCACCTTTCCCAAATCAAATGACTAGTCAAGGGACCTCCCCACCTGTCCCTGCGACGACATTTCCTCGCAGTCCCTTTTACACGTCACTTTCTTCTGTAAATACTTTTCTGAACCTAGAAAACGGTGGCTGAAACCTCTTCTGCAACAAATGTCTTTACGTGAATGCCGTCCAGCTCTGCTGGCATTACAAATGTTCGACTCTCCTGCAATATGCTTTAACATTGCAAAGTTCTTAAAATTTTGCATAAGGCACCGAACAAATCTCCAATCATAATATTTTGATGTTCTGATCGTCAGTTGTATTCTAACTAATTTTAAAAATTGTGTGTTATAACTATATTTCCAAATGAATATGCAAATGAATTCTGTTCATAAATAAGACATGTTTCGCTATCTCCGTGTCTAATTATCCTTACACTGAAAGAGTTGTGCTTTATGAAATCATCGGTTTGTTAAAAACCTGAATGTAACATTGTAATTGGAATTTTTAATATGTTGTATTTGTACCTTGCTTTTATGGATGTGCCTTGCTTTCCGAATAAAGCTTTTATTGAATTGAATATTTGCAATGTCAATAGCTCAAACTTGCGTAATTGCAAGACCTATTGCATTGCAAATGCTTGTTCATATGGGTATTCATGTGAAACAGGACACTGGTTTTCATGTGAAACACAACAAGAAGTACATTTTAAACTTACTCTGACATGCTAATAACAATAAAACATATGGAGCATGGTAAAGGCCAGTTATGGGCCACCTGGCCCACCATCTAGAACCGGGCCTGCATCGGACCCCTAGCTGGGAGCAGCTGTGAACGCAACTGTTAAACTGATAGAAATTAAAGTAGAGAAAAAATCATGTCTTCCAAATGCACAACCTCCCTCCACGTGCATGCAGAACCTTTCCCCTCTGCTGCTGACATGCTCAAGCTAAACCTATGACAAACAAGAGTGGGGTTAGCAGTCTTTATTTTAAACTATGTGTATCAGTGTGTGTGAGTGTAAAACAGTTTTTCTGCTTCTTATCGTAGTACGTCTGTTACTCGAATGATGTTGCTGTCGATACTTGGAATGAATACAACTACCAGAACTTCAGGACAAGAGTCACGGTAGAGCTAACAAGATAAATTAACAACACTTTTCATATCTAGCACCTTTGCAGAGCTCACTACAGTTACACAGCAACCAGTCCCGACAGTTCAACACTTCTTAACATCATTGCTTTACTGCAATGGGACACTTTCACAAACCCAGCACATCTACAGTGCATGCACGGCGCCCTGCACGGTTTAAATCGCGTCTTGTACCCTCACACATGCATACAGCACAGCACCGTACATGACACAGAGAAACCTGGAGCACAGGCAGTAACTTGGAGATAGCTGCGCATTGTTGTGTACAGACAAACATTCTTCCTGCTCGGGATTACCCACTTGTTAATGGGCAGGACCTTTCATGAAACAAGCAGTCAGTGACCCCTCACTCAACAGGACCGTTGAAGAAAAACTGAATGAACACCGGATAGACCTGGCTTCAACCAAACATGGAATAGCAGGCTCTTTTAAAGGGCGCTTACACCAGAGCACTGCACTGTGTACTGACCCTTTAAACCAAAGCAAAATGTATTTGTTTATTTGAGTTTTGTAAAGTGTTTAGCATATTGCTTTGCAGCCATTTCAGAAAAGTAATAGATGCAAATTTCACACAACTCGGCCTGTAAAGAAAAATATAATAAACAAGCCTTCACTAAACAGTCCCCATAAAGGAAAGCACATTGAACATCACGGAATGCTCTTTTTTTTTTTTTTTTTTTTAAAGAGCACGTAGTCAAACTTCTTCTTAGACCAGCGCTTTTTAGCAAACATTATAATCACTAACATTCACTGAACAGGCCTTTTAACAAACATGAGACCTCTCGTATCCACGCTGCCATGACTCTTCAAGCAGATACAAATTCAATCACAAAACTTCGTACGGAATAGATCTCATGTCTAACTTACAAAAGCATTGACATATAAAAAGTGGCCAGGTGAACTCTGAAATAGGCCATGCCCCCCACGTGGCAACAAGGCCCTAAACGGGCCTATACTAGAAGTAAAAAATGCCTGCCTGGGACTTACCTGGGCTCGTGAACTGACCAAGTAAGGTCAGACGTCAACAGGCAGTCCGGCCTACTCTCTGGCAGCAACAACAAGCATTTGCAATGCAATAGGTCTCACCTTTGCATAAGTTTGAGCTATTGGTATTGTTAATGACAATGCCTTTTATTTATGTGTTTTGAAAACCTGCAAGCGGTACGTAAACACGCACTTTGTACTTATAGTCGTTGCTTACGAGAAGCAAGGCTGGCAGTAACTGCGCCTCTTTTACTGCCAGCCTTGCTTCTCGTCAGCAAAGACTGTAAGTGCAAAGTGTGTGTTTACGCACCGCTTACAGGTTTTCAAAACACGTAAATGAAAGGCACTGTCATTTACAATGCCAATGGCTCAAACTCTCACAAAGGCGAGACCTATTGCATTGCAAATGCTTGTTTACTTATGTGTTGTGGAGTAAATGTATGTGGTATGCAGTTTTATTATGTGGATAGTAATTGTATGGTATTTTGTGTATTGGAATTGCGTGGAGTGGGATTGTGTGTCATGGAGAGTAATTATATGGTATGGTATTTTGTGTTGTGGAGTGTTATGTAGTGGAGTTTAATTATGTTGCGTGATGTAGAATTATGTGGTGTGGATTGTATGTATGTGGTGTGTTATGTAATGGTGTTGTTGATTTGTATTATGTGACTTCTTGTTGAATTATGTGGTGTGGAATGGCAACGTGTCGAGTTGATTTTGTGGAACCATGTGGCACTGAGTGAAATTCTGGTGATTGGAATTATATGGCATTGTGTGGAGTGTGTTTATATGGATTGTTGCACTGTGGTATAGATTGGTTTTATGTGAGGTGTATTTATGTGAGCGAGAGATAGGCTGGAGTGATACAAGAGGGGAGGAGAGAAAAGAGAGAGGAGGAGGGGAGGAGAGAAAAGAGAGAGGAGGAGGGGAAGTGACATGCCCAGCGCTTCCTGGGGGGGGGGGGGAAGGGCCTGTTCTGTACTGAATGAAGCTCACAAGTTACAGCCTGACTTTATTTTAACTGTGTTCTAAGTCCATGGAAGGGGATGGAAAGAAAGCACTGCATGAATATTAGACAACACTACAGGAGATGTATAGATGTACCGAAAAAGTTTGTCAGACCAAGGACTGGAATGCCTTAAGGGAACACAAGACTAACTCTGATAACCTGGTTCCTAAAAACTTAGTTCCTCAAACTGGCAACTGACTGCATTTTTATTCTCTCAAAGGGAAGAGGAATGTCCAATAGAGATGCAATTCTCCAGCTTAGTTGTTTCTCAGTCAATCATATTGTCCTATATTCTGTAGACTCCTTACGAAATAACTAAACAATTAAATAAATGCCTCAGGTACTAATAGTGAAATAGTTTAGTCTTTTATCAACTAACTGCAAAAATGTTTGTAAGATTAACTTTAAATAGTGCTAGTATCTGCAAAGCACCTGTGAACTAATAACAAGGAGTGAATGTTTCTTGAATGAAAAGTGTGCATTACAGCGTGTCCCTGAGCCCTTCTTCTGGGGCGAAGATGGAGTCTTTGAGGTGCGCAGGGTCACGGCCACGTCCCAAAGGTGGTGCACTTTTCGAAAGCTCTCCAGTGCAAAGGTCGGGCTAATCTTTCTTTCACTTTTTCATATAGCAGTATTGGGGCGCTTTGCATGACCGATTTCCTTACACAAAGTCACATGCATTGTTTATATTCATCGGGAGATTACGCGATTTGCCCAGAATCACAGGATACTCAGCCGGCGCTGGGACTAGAGTCTGGCTCCCCGGCTCCAAAGACAGCAGATGACACTGCACCCCCTTCCCGCATCACCCCAGCCCCAAGGTCTCCCCTCGACTGAACTCGGTTCAAAATCAACTCTTTCAGTCTCAAGGCCGTGTTATCTAAGGGGCTGCATCTTGTGGTAAGCTTCTTGGGTTTGTTCCTGAAACCTCAGCAGGGGAGGGGGAGGGGGGGGGGGGCGGGGGGGTTCATATGCTGTCAAAGCAATGACAAAATAAGCACAATTAACATTTCAAACGGAGACGGCATTAATACGCATTTATGCAAAGCAGGGCAGGGGCTGTCACTGGCTAATCGGCGCAAGTATGATAAATGGTGTTGATTTCCAATGATGACTACAAGTCCGGAGAGATGCAAAGGTGATGATGGGGCTTCTAGGCGCCTGGACTGGGCTTTAAATCACCTTTGCATCTTATACTGCGGAGAGATGCTCAATAGAAGTGTGGGGGCTTCTGGGCGCCTGAAAAGTGCAGCTTCAATTGAGTTTTTCGTAAAATGAATCCAATGTGCCAAGTGTAAAGTTGTTCTTGAAGCTTTATTGTAGATACATGAATGACACCACGGGAGTGCGTCCTTCCTCTCCGAAGTATGAACGGTCACTGACCAACAGAACCGTTCATAGTTCAGGGAGGAGGTTGAACGCACGAGAATACAAGATCAAGAAATGCTCATTTGAAAGATACACATATAGCATGCGCGTGTAACAAACACACGCGCATGTGATTACTAGCATGCAGAGAAAGCGCGAGCTCAGTGAAACACCACGAGCTCGTGAACACGTTATATCACATATACAGTATACTACATCACCCTCCTCCTTTCATAAACAACAAAATAAAAGAAATTAAGAGAAATAATAATCCTTGTATCTTGAGGGAAATGTACAATTGCGAGTAGGTCTACTGTAAATAGGATCATGAGACCCATGAGCAACAGTATTTTGAGGTACATTATAAGACACAGAAGTTGATGCACAATCAGTAAGATCTTGTACAGTGAAATCATTACTGGATGAGACCAAAGAATTATCAGTGGATACATCATTTGAAAAGTATGAAAAATGTAAGTCATCTTGAACCACATTTTTTTTTTTTTAGACAGAATCTCACTGGCTTGGTCTGGAGTTAACTTGACCAACATCCTTTTGCTCCACCAACCTTTATGTCCCAGAAACACCGAACCTTTAGATAATTTAAGAATTTGTACAGGAAGTGATCGTTTTGACAAACCTTTCTTGACTTTCTTTGGAGATTTAATCAACACCCAATCCCCAATATTAAGATCATGAGAATAATTACAAGCTCTGGTATCAAAATTCTTCTTCTGTATAGATTGTTGGAGTGTCACATTTTTAAGCAGGTTTTGTTTATCCTTACAAGCCAAACATGAATCATCATTCTTTCTTAGCATTTTAATCCATGAAGGACAAAGAGTTCCATTTGGATCTCTCTTCTTGAGCAGTCTAAAGGGTGAAACCCCAGTAGATGAATGAGGAGTAGTGAGATATGACCAGATTTTCTTTTTCAAAAAATCCTCAACAGGAACATTAATAGCTAAGGCTGATTGAATACCTTCTTTTATAAATCTGTTCATCCTCTCAACCAAACCATTGGCTGAAGGAGAGTATAGAGCAACTTTTAAATGTTTAATGGCATGAGCAGACAAAAAAATTCTCCATTAAATTTGAGGTGAAATGAGAACCATTATCCGTAACCAACTCCCTTGGGAATCCTTCTGAGAGAAAGACCCTAGAAAGAAAGTTAATCACAGATGATGTGCTGGGAGAAGAACAAAATTCAAATTCAACCCACTTTGAATAATAATCTACTAACACTATTAAGTACTTCTTGTCTGTCGAAAGTACTTCAAATGGTCCTGCAAAATCCAGAGCTAATTTTGTCCAAACCTCTTCTGGAATTGGAACATTATGCAAGGACGTTTTAATGGTTTTCCAGTGTTTATCAGATACAAGACGTGCATCACATGAATTTACCCACTTTGTGACATCCGAATCTAAACCAGGCCACCAAAAATTTTCTTTCAACCTCCTAGAAGCAACAAAGCTGGAGGAACCGCAAGATCACCACGCATGACCAAACCTTCAACTAGAGAAAGTTCTTGATTAACCTGTGCAAAAGATTTCAGAGGAGAAGGTAACGAACGTTCCTTGGGCCAACCTGAAACAATCATATTTTTAACCGCCAAAAGAATAGAATCCTCTTCAGAGGCTTTAATCCAATCATCTTGAGAGATATGAGGTAAGTTAGTAGTAAAATCCTCAACAGAGGCTACCACGCATTCCAAATCATCAAATCTGGAAGATGACGAGTTATCCTTCAATGATAACCTGGAAAGACATTCAGCTCTTGCATTACGACCACCAGGTATGTACTTTATAACAAAGTTATACTCATGTAAACGTGACAGTAAACGAACCAGTCTTGAGGAAGCTTTACCTGTCCCATTTCCATTTAGTAGGTGTATTAAAGGCTTATGATCAGAAAAAATTTCAAATTCTGAGCCCCAAATAAAAGTTTTAAACTTTTCTACAGCCCATGTACAAGCAAGTGCTTCTCGCTCAATTGTGCTGTAACTAGTTTCTGGAATAGAGAGAGACCTAGACGAAAAAGCCACTGTATTCTCCTTACCATTGACCCATTGTCAAAGAACAGCTCCTAAACCATTTTGGCTCGCATCAACAGACAAAATGCATTTGTGTCTAGGTGAGAATGGAGAGAGAGCAGGAGCTTGAAGAATGAGTTTTTTAATTAACTCAAACGCTTGCTGAGCTTCACTTCCCCATGAAAAAGTAGTGTTCTTTTTTAACAAAATGTGTAAAGGTTGTACCACCTGGGCATAATTAGAAATGAATTTCGAATAATACTCTGTCATGCCCAAAAAAGATCTTAAAAGGTCTTTGTTTTTTGGTACAACCACTTCCTCAATGGCTTGTGTGAGAGAAAATTTGGGCCTGATCCCGATGCAGATATGGAATGCCCAAGGTAATCAAGGGATTCAAGCATGAACTTGCATTTGTCAGAGCCCAAAGTAACCCCAAATTCTTTAAACTTGTTGAGAACTTTTCTGAGAGTAGATATGTGCTCATGCTTATTTCTAGAAAAAATTTAAACATCATCCTGATAAGCTTGAACTGATTCAATACCCTCTAGCATATGATCCATAAATCTCTGGAATACACTTGCCGCTGAAGCTAACCCAAACGGTAATCTGAGAAATTTATAGGCCCCAAAAGGTGTGACAAAAGTGGTTAGATCAGTGGACAAACTTGAAAGTGGTATCTGATGGTATGCGGACCTTAAATCCAGAAGAGTAAAGCATGTCGCACCAGCGATGTTAGATAACAAGTCTTGAATCTTTGGTAATGGGTGACAATCTACTACAATGTTTTTGTTAAGTGTGCGCAAATCAGCACATAAACAAATCGAATTGTCCTTTTTCCTAACTATTACAATTGGACTGACCCATTCCGAAGATTCAGTAGATTTTATAATGCCTTCACTAACTAGTTTACTTAGTAAAACCTTGAGATCATTTCTAACGCTTAAGGGAACAGGTCTAGGCTTGTGTGAAATTGGTATAGCATTATCTTTTAACTTGATAACATGTTCAACCTTTTTGATTTTGCCTATATTTGAAGTAAAAACTTCAGGGAATTCCTTGAACATAGCTTCAGCAATGTTTGTAATATCTGACAAATAGTTGCCATGAACAGTAGAAATAGAGATCTCAGTATTAATTTGAACAGGATTTTCAGAGCCAGGAACTAACTTTACACCCATTTTAGCTAGATCCTGCCATCCAACGATATTCTTTCCTTTAGGAGCTACATACACTTTTGTAAATATTTTGCGATCTAAACATGTTATAAATTCAGTGAAATAACCAAGCATATCAATTATATGACCACCATAAGCTTTTGGAATGATATCTAAAGTTTGTAATGGTTTTTTAAAACCCCAAAACATATCCAACAGGGTGTCTGAAATAATGGTGACCGGTGCTCCAGAATCAGCCATCATGTCAATTTTAAAAAATTCCAATAATAACTTCACACAAAGGTTCCTTGACCTTTTGTGTCGGAGACAAATCCTGGGAATCAATAGAAAGCATAAGACTTTCAAAGTTATCAACAAGAGACTGACTAGGTTCACCATTGACATTTTTAGAACTCTCATTGGTATCAAGACTACTGACTCTGACCATCTTTCTGCTTCTGCAAACAGTAAAGAAATGACCCATTTTTCCACATTTTGTACATTTCTTACCCAGTGCCAGACAAGTCGGACTATCACCTAAATGTGATTTTGATCCACACCTAAAGCAAAATGCATTATTTCTGTACTGTTTCTGTGGAAAAGATTTCACAAATTTAGGCCTGTAAGAAATGTTGTTAATATGGGGATCATGTTGAATCAAATTAACAGATGAAACATTGTCATTACTCAAACATTTTGATGTAACAATGGATCTTTCAATTCCTTTGGCAATATCAATGACCTCAGATAGGGACGGATCTCTACAACTAAGCAAGCGTTCCTGAATCTTCTTATGAAAGCAGCTGTAGACAAATTGATCCCTTATATAAGTATCTAGTTCAGCCCCAAAGTTACAGTTCGCAGCTAAATTCCTTAGAACTGAAATATAATCTTCAATGGATTTGTCTGAATTTTGTTTTCTTTTCATAAAGTTAAATCTCTCAAGCATAACACTTGGCTGTTCTAAAAATTTCTTGTTCAACCTGTTAACTGCATCTGTGTAAACGTTCCATCCATCACCTTCACCTGGTGGAGGAATTGTCACTGGTAAGTTATCAAAAGTTTCACGGCCAGAGCTGCCCAGAAAACTGTAAAGAATCGCTAGTTTACGTTTGGGAGAGTAACTTTCAGCATCTATTGCCACCAAATAATTTTCAAACGATTTAAACCAAAGTTTCCATGCCTCTTTTGGTTTGCCTTGTCTTGGAAGGAACTGGTCCAACTGACATATTTGTTGAGAAGCCATTAAAAATGTATATTGAAAAGAAAAGCTCAAATTGCTGGTTAAAGTTAATAATATAAGTATCTTGGCATCTAAATATAATGCTGAAGAAATGCAAAGAATAGGTTTCAGGCACGAAGGGTGTAAAGACTTACTTGCGATCTTTCCCAAGTCAGTCCCGAGTGAGCTTCATCAATTTCCCTTCGAAAAATGAAAAGGAACAACACACGTGCTAAAAGCCAATCAGAATGCGCGTTTTAGTAGTGATAAAGGTAGAGTATAACTAGAACCAATCAATTGGCTCTTCCGTAAGCTTTTCCGTGAGGGTTTCTCATAACCAGAAGGCGGGGCTCAACGTGAAAGAGACGCGCAGCTGAAAAGGAGGCCAATCCGGAAACTCGTTTCCTGAATGCGGAAGCAAAACAATGGGAGAGTTTCCTTAGCCAGATGAAAGAAACGAAGCGGCTGTGGAGAGGTAACTTGAAGCGTGAATAACTCCAAGGAGGCACAATTCTTTGTAGTGTTGTAAAACAAACAAGTAAGCAACTCGTCGCCAAATGAAAAGTGCAGCTTCAATTGAGTTTTTCGTAAAATGAATCCAATGTGCCAAGTGTAAAGTTGTTCTGGAAGCTTTATTGTAG
Organism: Triturus cristatus; assembly: GCF_964204655.1. Classification (NCBI taxonomy): domain Eukaryota; kingdom Metazoa; phylum Chordata; class Amphibia; order Caudata; family Salamandridae; genus Triturus; species Triturus cristatus. Next base: position 573,525,865 of record NC_140595.1, on the reverse strand, counting down.
ATACATGAATGACACCACGGGAGTGCGTCCTTCCTCTCCGAAGTATGAACGGTCACTGACCAACAGAACCGTTCATAGTTCAGGGAGGAGGTTGAACGCACGAGAATACAAGATCAAGAAATGCTCATTTGAAAGATACACATATAGCATGCGCGTGTAACAAACACACGCGCATGTGATTACTAGCATGCAGAGAAAGCGCGAGCTCAGTGAAACACCACGAGCTCGTGAACACGTTATATCACATATACAGTATACTACAGCGCCCTGACTGTGCTCGGAAACAACTCGCTCTGCACCTTATACTGCGGGTGGAGGCTAAGGTGATGATGGGGCTTCTAGGTGCCCAGTCTGTGCTCGGAAACGCTTCTGAACCTTATACTGCGGAGAGATGCTAAGGTGATGTGATGGGGCTTCTAGGCACCTGGACTGTGCTTGAAAACACCTCTGCACCTTATACTGCGAAGATATGTTAAATAGACGTGTGAGGGCTTCTAGGCACACGGGCGGCCTTCGGAAACACCTCGCTCTACACCTTATACTGCGGGGAGATGCTAAGAGGAAGATGGGGCTTCTAGGCCACCAGCTGTGCTTGAAAACATCTTGCTCTGCACCCTATACTGCGGAGGGATGCTAAGGAGTGGGCGAAGGCTTCTAGGCGCCCGGGCTGTGATCCGAAACACCTCGCTCTGCATCTTATACTACAGGAGATGTTAAAGAGGAGTGCGGGGACTTCTAGGCGCTTGTATTGTGATCGGGAACACCCGCTGAGCCACCAACAGCAATCTGCCCCTTTGCATTCTATGCGGTCATTAAAAGAGATAGTTCCAAACAGGACATGAAAAACACTTGGAGGAGTGAGCTCATTTTTTCATTTATTTTTTATGTTTATTTTATTTAAAGCAGTATTTCGCGCCCTTTCGTCTCTAGCGCGACCCCTAGCGATGGGGCACAATCGCCCCACACCCAAAGGATGACGCCTCAGGACAGACTGGGCGATGTCGCGACAAGAACACAGGTACCAGAGATGTACGGTTACTTCTCGGGTGGCGGCCGGGAACCCCAAGAATAATTATCAGTCAGCCTGTGTTTCACGCTAATAATCAATGTATCAGCTGCCGTTGCACTCTTCACTGTCTGCCCAACGCGCTCTGTTCACGGTCGCCACCGGGGCCACAACACCGGGCAGCAGCCGGCTTCATTGTTGCCTCTTTACATGCCCAAGTCTGGCGGTCGCAAGGCTGCTGGTGGTGCGCGTTCATACTTGAGTCTGTAAAGTACATATTAGACGACGCCCTCTCTTTGGGGAAACGTGCAGAACCCGGCACCCCTCACCCTGCCTGATACGTGTTACCTCATTCTCCACCCCAAAGACAAGCCGCCCAGGAGCACACGTGGCACAGCAGCAGGCAAACCCATGCACACACATATTTGCACAATCTGTAAACAAACGGACTTTGCACAGCTTTAAATAACTTTCGCCACTTTATGGCAAATCACTCCCCTTCATTACACATTGACCCTATTACATAATTACATCACACGATAGAAACAGGATTTCCGGCTTCGAGGCTGCAACCGCACTCTCGACCCCAAGCCTTTCGTGCAAGTAGCACAGGGCACGTGTAAACTAAAAACAGCACACTGCAAGGCGTCCTCAAACAACCAAACACATACAACTAATGCACACTGACTGCGTCCAAAAACAGAAACTTCACCCCCCCAGAACAGTGCGTTTCAATGAAATGATGTCACTTCCACTGTGCGTGTGGTGCATTCAAATAGCACTCAAGTCAGTCTCCGCCTCTTCAAAAGGCAGCGCGTCAGACATCACATTCACAGCAAAGCAGTGCCGGAGCCCCCGTCACTTTCAGTTTCGGGGGCCATCCCGGGGGACACTCGAGTCCCCATTAACACCATCCCCAGTGGAATCGAACAAGCAGAGGCGATTAAAGGTCAATCATTTACCTATATCTTCGCATAAGTTGAATGAGAGTCGACTGCGCAGTGTCATGTGTCTTGTCTCTTGAGTGCGACCCAAGAGCACATGGCGCGCTTTGATTTACTGTGCGCCGCTGTCGGATGCGGCCTGGTGATAAAGAGGTGGCTCGTGAGGTGGCTCGTGAGCAGGCTCTCCCACTGGAAATTAATTCTTTCTCCCGATGTCTATCTCAGAGAGGCCCCAAAAGGCACAAGTGTGCTTCCTGCTCGAGAGAGGCCTACAGTGTTGTGGAAAGGCCGACTCGGATTACTGAACTAAAGGTTTCTTATCTTTATGGGGCCATGTGTTTGGCCCCATAAAGATAAGAAAGCTTTCGCAACGCACGGAAGGCAGACGAGCCCGTCCAAATGGGACGGCTCAAAAAGCCAAACAAAAACGTCATGAACAGCTCTTTTCCAATGGCTGGCTACCGTTTAGCATAAACGGTGACGCCAGCCAATGGAAAAGAGGGGCGGGGCTTAATGCCCTTTACAGAAAATACCCGAAATCATTAAATCTCACCAACGAGACTGCGCATGTGCGCAGCCTATGCCAGGAGAGACCTAAAAACCAGTGCTGTAAGCGCAGGCAAGCAAGCAACTATTGCACTGTGCAGTAATCAGTGCTGGCAGTAATGATGATTCAGAGTTTTCAGATGGCCTCTGCTCTAAAACGCAGTCTGTCTAGTGAGTAGTCCCGACGCAGGATAAGATCCACGCCGACTGCCACAGTCCATGCACAGTGCAGACTCATGCACGGGAGGCTGTCTGAGGTGGTTGAGTCTGCGCAGACTCGATTCCTGCTTCCCACTTGCCACACCCTTTCCCAACTTGTCACAATGAGGGGTCCCACCCACGCCCTGTAAGGAGTTGGGAAAGGGTGTGGTGACAAGCTCTCCACTCTCTCTGATTAACGTGGAGGGTTAGCGATTCCGTATTCAAAACGCCCGGGGCTAATTTTACCTCCAAGCCATCAGGGGGTGGAGACTACGCCTTGCAGCTAGGTCTTTGCCCAGCTGATGACATCTCAGCCCGGCAAAAACACGAAGGCTAGTCTTCTTGAGCATGGGAGAGAGCGAGACTAGTCAGTCACGTGACGTCCATTAACAGCGGCGATATCGGTGAGTGGGGAATACAGTGCCCTGCCGCCCCCTGTTCAAGTACTGGCAGTAAGTGTTCTTGTAATGTAATGTATTGTAATCAACATTTATAGAGCGCACTGTGACCCTACGGGTATCCTGGCACTTGAACACGTGAAAACCAGCTAGACTCCGAGTATAATGAAGGGCACAATTATGTCCTAGGAAAGAGACAAGTCTTCAGCTTTTCTTTCTAAATGACAGCAGGTTTTCCATCTGCCTAAGTTCGGCTGGGAGTTTGTTCCAAACCAAAGCTGCTGCAAAACTCAAGGCCCTTCCTCCAGATCTAACTCTTCTAAACCTGGGCACTCTCACCAGTTTGGCGGAGTAGGAACAAAGGTTACGCGAGGGGACATACCACTCATATCTGCTCTGTAATGGTTTGGGCTCAAGGCCATGCAGAGCCTTAAAAACTATGCATAGCGACTTGAACTGTACCCTCTGCATAACTGGGAACCAATGGAGCTCAGAGAGAGCCTGTGATGCAGAGGATTGACGTCATCTCATTAGAGCTAGCTTGGCCGCCATCGACTGGATTCTCTGGAGTCTCCCTATCAGCGGTTTAGGACACTCCAGCAACAATGCGTTGCAGTAATCCAGTCGACTCAGAATGATACTCCCTACTACCAATGCTCTGGTCTGTTTGGGAAGCATTGGGAGGATCCTTTGGAGCACTCTAATCAGAGCAAAACAGCTACCAGCTATTTTGTTTACTTGAGACTCTAGACTCAGATTACAGTCAGAGCTGACTCCCAAATTGCGTTCTGCCTTAGCGGGAATCAGTGGAGCGGACACTGGGAGTGGCCAAAACCCAGTAGGTAGTGGGAAGGGAACCTTCCCAGCTGAGCAACACAGGATTTCGTTTTTTTCCCCATTAAATTGTAAATAATTATTTTGTAGCCATAATGCGGTATCTTGCAAACAGTCATGACATTTTTCAAGCGAAAGTGACTGGTGGCAAAATCAATTGGGTGTCGTCAGCATAGTTCACGAGACTGATGTTCTGTGATTTGATGACCGCAACCAGAGGCCTCATATAGATATTGAATAGAATAGGACTAATGGCAGACCCCTAAGGCACACCGTGCTGGACATTTATGAAATGTGATTGGTATGGGGGAAGAGCAACCGCCTGTTGCCTATCAGAAAGGTAGGATTGAAGCCACTCCAGTGCCAGCCCTCCTACTCCCGCTCCAGAGAGCCTGGCCAGTAGTACCTCGTGATTTACCGTATCAAATGCGGCGGACATGTCCAATAAAATCAGACTTGCTGATTGTCCCCTGTCCGCCCGTATTAAGTTAATGGCATTTTTGGCAGCTGATAAATGGGCATTTTTTATAAATGTCTATGAGCTGCATATCTAGCAAGTTAACAGGGGCGGAGCCCGGACGCCCTCATAGAGAAACCGCCACTGGTAAGGTGCACCTCTAATGAAAGGGTTCCTTCCTTTGGGGGAAGAGCAGGCGGCTGGAGTTATTTACCTTTTGCATAAAGGGAAATGCGGCCAAGCATGTGCGTTTCAGGATACTTTGTGATTGTTTTGTTGCCAGCAGGTCGATCGCTAGGCACAGGGCGGTCCCGCAGGCTTGTATTTGAGACACATGGATAGAATGTATCCACTCTATTTTGCTTTGTTGTTTTTTGAGCCTTGACTGCACCAGGAATTTTAGCCTGGGCTCCAGGCAGCTGTTTTCAGATTTACAGATCTACCTAAAGTATTAGCAAATGCTTCTTTTTTCAATAAATTATTATTGTTTGCTCATTTTGATATACATTTTGATATAAATGTACTGTACATGTATATTTAACATTCATTTTGATTACAAGTGGAGATTTCAATCTTCCTGCCCCACTTAAAGACACAATACTAAGAAAGTATTTGGGTATACCTTTTTAACTTTAACTTGGAAATTACCTATATTTTCTTAATTAAAATCATAAAGGATACAATGGCACAAGACATAAACACAGGTCATGTCAAATAGTAAAATACTAGAACATAAAAAGTTTTTTTTAATCCTTACAAATATCAGTGCAAAACCATCAATTTTTTGAGGCAATTCATCAGTAGGATAGTGAGACCTCAGAATTAGCCCTTACTTAAAACATGTATGTGTCTGAACCTTCCAGTTGAAAGTGCCTAATCGGAATAGTAAGGAGCCCGAATTAAAATAAAAGTATATTAAATTTATCATCCAAAAACACATATGTTGCCAATCATTCCCCCTTTAAAACAATTATCCAAGTGATGCCTACATTAGAGCTGGACTGCCTCAACATCGTATCCTACGCTGACGACACCCAGCTCATCCTTTCCCTCACCAAAGACCCCACCAATGCCAAACTCAACTTCTAGAAAGGAATGCAAGACGTCGCAGTCTGGATGACTAACAGCTGCCTGAAGCTCAATGCGAGAAGACAGAAGTCCTCATTCTTGGAACAACGCCCTCGGCTTCGGACAACACCTGGTGGCCGACTGCCCTCGGAAGCCCACCTACCCCCTCAGACCACGCCAAAAACCTCGGCATCATACTAGACTCATCACTCACCATGAACAGACAGGTCAACACCGTCACCTCCAGCTGCTTCAACACACTCCGCATCCTCCGCAAGACCTTCAAATGGATCCCCCTGAGTCAATCACCCACGCACTCATCACCAGCAGACTAGACTATGGAAACGCACTCTATGCCGGCATCAACAAGTCCCTACTCCGCAACCTCCAGACAATACAGAGCACCGCCGCCAGACTCGTCCTAGGAATCCTGCGGCACGAACACATCAGCCAACCCCTACGAAGACTCCACTGCCTCCCCGTGGAGAAAAGAGTCACCTTCAAAATCCTCACCCACGCCTACAAAACAACAGACCAAAATACCTAAACGACAGAATCAACTTCCACGTACCTAAAAGAAACCTCCGGCCTAACAACCTCGCACTGGCGAAATGCCGTGCATCCACAGAGCCAGAGCAGGCGGAAGATCTCTCACATTGCAGCCAAGACCTGGAACGAGCTACCATCAGATGCGCACCCTCCCTGAACACCTTCAGGAAGACCCTCAAGACCTGGCTCTTTGGCTAAGCAGACCTGCCCCCCCTTCCCCACCCTAAACGCCTTGAGACCCTCACAGGTGAGTAGCGCGCTTACAATATCCTGATTGATTGATTGAGAGCTAGTACCCTCATCCTTTGCGGTTAACAAATGAATGGGCAGGTTCACAAATTTAACTAGGGCGAATGACAATGGCTCATTTTCCCAGTTCAAGGCAAATTGTAAGACCTCATCCCCCTTTTAAAAAGGCAGATCTTAATAATTTTATATTTTACCCTAATGGTTGAGGGCATATGCATACAATGTGTGCTAGAGATTCAGCTTTATACCTGCATACATGAAGCTAACTTTGGAGCGGTTTTAATTAGCTCATTGTAAGAAACTGGTTTACTTGCTGAGGCGGGCAAAACACTTCTCAAGCAGCAACCACAATTCTTCTCAGGGCGAAGTCACAAGTAAACCCTAAATTAAGCTGTGCTTAACCCTTGGGCTGCTTTGCACAGAGCAGACAGGCTTAAATTGGGGGAAATGTGTAAAGTATTTGTGCAACACTTCAAAGTAAAACAGTGAAAAAATACCACAAAAGGATTCCACAACAGTTTTCAATCAATCAGGATTTATAAAGCACGGCTAATCAGCCGATAGGGTATCCAGGCGCTTGCAAGCTCCAGAGGTTTATTCGAACAGCCAGGTGTTGAGGGTCATTTGGAATTACGGAAGTGTGGTGATGGTGCAGAGGAATGTGGGGAAGCTGTTCCAGGTCTTTGCTGTAATGTGATAAAAGGGGCTTCCTCCACTTCCTTAGTGGACTTGTTCCTTCCACAGCGCAGCACCGTCTGGTAGCTGCTGCTGCGGTCCCCATCTTCTGCTTCTGGTGCCACTGACCTAGAGTTCAGTAGTTTGAGGCCCTCCTCCACCTGCAGCCTCTTGCCTGTGCCTGATCCTTGGTGGTCCAGTAGTAGAGCGTCACTGTTCTGCTGCTTGACTGCCCTCCTGTCTCTTTTTTTGCTGTTTCTGTCCCTCTTGCGCTGTTTTTTATGCTTTTCAGCCTCTTCCTTTGCTTTTTCACTTGCTTTCTCGCTTTTTTCTCTTATTTCTCCCGTTTTTCCTGCACTCTCCCTTGTTGCCACTGCGATCACCCGTGGCCCTGCCCCCCTTCAGCGTCCTCTCCAGCTCCTGCGTTTCCCACCTCCCAGCTGTCCAGCTCCCCCCGCAACACTTCTTAATGGCAGCGGCGAAGCCATCCAGCTCAACTGCATCCTCCTCAACATTCGGACCCTCCACAAACACGGCACAGAAATCTAGGATCTCCTTGACGTCGCCTCTCCTGACATCGCTTTCTTCATGGAAACCTGGACCAACCCCCACTCCCAACCAGACATCACCATCCCCGACGGCTACAAGATCCTTCACATGGACCACCCTGACCGCCCAGGAGGTGGCATCGCCATTTTCCACAAAAGCACGCTCCTACTGACCACACACTCTAACGACCCAACGACGACCATGGAACACCTCCACTTCCAGATCCGGACCAACCCCAACACCACTCTCCGTGGCACCCTCGTCTACAAGTCCCCGATCACCCTTCCATCATAGACCTCATCGCTCCCCAGGCTCTCGCATCCACAGACTACATCCTACTTGGAGACCTCAGCTTCCACCTGGACAACCCCAGTGACCAGAACACTGCCTCCCTCCTCGAGAACCTCGCCAATATTGGGCTCAAGCAGCTTGACACCAAACCAACCCACACACCTGTTTTCTCTGCCAGAGAAAACATCAGCTGCAGCCACACCACCGAACTCTCCTGGACCGACCAGCAGTGCGTACATCTCGCCTTTGACATGCCCACTGTACACCACCACCATCACCCCCCCAGTCCCCTCAGTCGCAGCTGGATCAAGGCCACCGAAGAACTTCTTGTCAACTCCCTCAGCACACCCACTCCGCCAATGCCCACGGACACTAACACAGCAGCATGCAACCTCCACCAATGGATCTCCAAATGCGCCAACACCCTAGCACCCCTCAGGCGAAGACCAAGCAAACAACACTCCAAGGCGGCCAGCTGGTTCACCCCTTCCGTCCACGAGTCCTGATGCAGAGTCGAGGATATGGAGGATCAACAAAACCCCGGAAACTCTCACAACCTTCAAATCTACTGTCAACGCACACCAACTCCTCCTGAAAACCATTAAGAAAACAGCCCTCCAAGACAGAATCAACGCCAACGCACACAACAGCAAAGAACTCTTCACCATCGTCAAGGAGTTCGCCAGGCCCAACAGCGAGACCACAGAGGTTCCCTCCTCCCAAGACCTCTGCAACAAACTTGGCACTTTTGTCCACCACAAGGTTCAGGAAGATCTATGACAGCTTCAATACCTTGGACCTGACTGCCATGCCCGCCACTTTCGCACACAACCAAGCCACCCCTCAACAGACCATGCTCTGCTGGACCCGCTCACTAGAGAGGACACGCTCAAGAACATGAAGAGCATCCACTCAGGTGCCCTAACAGACCCATGCCTGTACCACATCTTCCATAAAGCAGCCGCCACTATTGCCCACCAGCATTGCCACACCATCAACTGCTCCAATGAAACCTGCCACCTTCCCCAATAACTGGAAACACGCCGAGATCAACCCCCTGCTGAAGAGGCCATCCTCAGACCCGACAGACCTCAAGAACTTCAGGCCGATCTCCCTCCTCCTCTTCCCAGCCAAGGTCATAGAGAAGGCCATCAACGGCCAGCTCTCAGAGTTCATTGGAGCGAACCATGTCGCGGACACCTCCCAATCTGGCTTCCGAAGCAACCACAGCACAGAGACTGCACTCCTCGCTGCCACAGACAACCGCTCCCTCCTCAAATGCGGCGAGTCCGCAGCCCTCATCCTACTAGACCTCTCAGCAGCGTTCAACACCGTCTCCCACCGCACCCTACCCACCAGACTCCACGACGCTGGCATCTGCGACAAGGCTCTGAACTAGATCCACTCCTTCCTAACCGGCCGGACCCAGCAAGTCAGACTACCACTGTTCCTCCCAGAACCCATGGAGATCAGCTGTGGAGTACCCCAGGGTTCCTCCCTGAGCCCCCCCATCAACATGGCCCTCCTCGCAGTCATTGTCAGAAACCATGGACTCAACATGGTCTCCTATGCCACTGACACCCAGCTGATCCTCTCCCTCACCAATAAACCCATAACTGCCAGAACTAACTTCCAGCATTGAATGGAGGCTGTTGCTACCTGGATGAAAGACACTGCCTCAAGCTCAACTTGGAAAAGACCAAAGTACCCTTCATGGGATCCCCCCTTTCCATCTTGGGAAGACTCCTGGTGGCCAGATGCTCTGGGATCTCCCCCCATCCTGACAGACCAAGCACGCAACCGTGGCATCATACTGGACTACTCACTCACAATGAACTGCAAAATTAACGCAGTTTCCTCAGCCTGCTTCCATGTGCTCTGAAAGACTTTCAGATGGATCCCCACAGAATCCAGGACAGTCACCCACGCACTCGTCACCAGCAGACTCTACTATGGCAACGCACTCTATGCCGGCGTCACCCAGAAACAGCTCAAGAAACTACAGAACGTCCACAACGGCGCTGCCAGACTGGTCCTCGACATCCCCCGCCACAGCCATATCACGCAACACCTCCGACAACTCCACTGATATTACTCTATTATTTTGTGATTGTGATCTCCAGTCGCCACGCTTAATGTTTCATCACAGTGCGCGATTTTACTTTTGCAGTGTCAGCACATCACATTTTAACATTAGCGGCCGCGCGCCTTGTTCATTAAGCTCTGGCAAGCTCAGCAGAGGAAGCTGGCTCAGGGTCCCAAGGCATCTGTTTGAGGGATGGCTCTCTGAGGAGATGCGAAATATGGCCAGCGAGGAGGCGGTGCCACGCAGAGGCCAGCTGCAGGCGAAGGACGGGTGGCCAGGGCACAGGAGTAGACAGTGTTCATTAAAGCATGCTACCTAACACTCAGACCGTTGAGGGACCTCTGTGCAGTCTCTAAACACAAGAAGCGGCGAAAGGGAGTAAGTTACTATGAGTGTGTTAAGTGTTGTGTGTGCGCATCGAACGGGTGTAAAGTGCTGCATCTATGCAACTTAAGCGTTACAAACATTCTTTCTCTATCCCTGGTCAGCCAGTTTCTCTTTTGAAGTCTTCCCTTTTTTTCGAATGCTCATTTCATCTTTTCGTTTGTTTATTTTTTGCAGTTCTCGCTTCTCCCTTCTCCATTTATTTTTATTTCTCCAGCCTTACTTCCCTTCTCCTCTGCCTTTCACACAGTTCACTTTTCCATATTTCCATCTCTTCCCCACCATGCCGATTTTAGGTCTCACCTCCTCCAGACCTTCTGTTTCCTGTAAGTGGGCTTAGAGACCACCCACTGCTTACCAATGCGACTCATTTGCTTACCTGTTATTGGTAAGCTGAGCTTGGTTTCCTCCTTCTTAATGTCTTTCTCCCTCCCCAGCTCATTTTTTTAAGGTAATAATTTTTAGGTTAAAGCTTACCAGACAGTGCAGCTAAAGAAATCTTGGGAACATTCAGAAAGCTGACATAGGAATTGATTCCGTCCTTCCTAACCATTGGCTTTGTGGTTTGTAACTTACATTTTCTGGCTTTCTATTTCCTGGCATTATTTGTTTTAGGATGTCCAGCTTGAGTTTGTCCCTCCAGTTGCCCAAACCTTGTTTACTGTTGTCTTACACAAACTCCCTTTCTATAAACAGGCCTTTAAATCTTGTTCTTATCTTGTCTCATTTGCTGTGCATTCAAAAAGACAGAGGTCAAATGTCAAACTGAAGCTTGGTGTTTAGTTTTCTTTCTCTGACTTCAAAGTGAGAGAATGTATGTGACAATCCTGATGGGTTCCAATGTAAGAGTAGAGGGTGTAGGATGTTTTTTTTTTTAGCACACTACAAAAACAGCATTTGCAATGCAATAGGTCTAGCATTTGGGAACGTTTGAGCTATTGGCATTGTAAATGAAAATGCCTTTGATTTATATGTTTTGAAAACCTGCAAGCAGTGCGTAAACACGCACTTTGTACTTAGGAGAAGCAAGGCTGGCAGTAAAAGAGGTGCAGTTACTGCCAGCCTTGCTTCATGTAAGCAACAATCATAAGTACAAAGTGCATGTTTATGCACCACTGGCAGGTTTTCAAAGCACATAAATAAAAGGCATTGTCATTTACAATGGCAATCGCTCAAACTCTTGCAAATGCGAGACCTATTGCAATGCAAATTCTTGTTAAATAGGGGATGTAAACATCAGAGGAGCCCATCAACCAAGTCCCAAGCTCGACAGACTGCCCCATGATGCATGAGGAATCAACGTTTTCACATGATGGGTTTCAGAGGTAGCACAATTAATTTTTTGTTTTGCAGTGTTATATAATGCAAACTAGTCTGTAAACAAAGGTTTTTGTTACAAATAAATATGCCCTTAAATAAAGTAACTGGTGACCATATAAGGCGCTTTAAAGCCCTCTGATTGTGTGTCTGCTGCTATGAGCAGGTCATTGCCACGTATAAACAGGGCACAAACTCTTTAACGCAAGCATTTGTAATGCAATAGGTCTTGCATTTACGCCAGACCTATTGCATTACGAATGGGAGGCATCACGGACAACAGGAGGGGGTGGGGTGAGGGGGGAGGCATTACAGATAACGGGAGGGGGAGGCATCATAGGCAATGGGGGAGGGTGGGTGGGATTGAAAGGCATGGACAAAGGGAGGGGGGTGGGTGGGGGAGTGAAAGGCACGGACAATGGGAGGGAGGGCTGGGGGAGTGAAAGGCATGGACAACGGGGGTGGGGGGGGGGGGGGGGGAGTGAAAGGCACTGACAACAGGGGTGGGGGGGGGAGTGAAAGGCACGGACCACGGGAGGGAGGGTGGGCGGGGGTGAAAGGCACAGATAACACGCACAAACAACGGGAGGGAGGGAGGGGAATAGTAAAATGCATGGCCAACGCACGAACAATGGGAGGAAGGGGGGAGTGAAAGGTACGGACAACGGGAAGGGGCTGAAAAGCACGGACAATGGAGGGCGGGCGGGGCAGGGGAAAGAATGCAGCAAAGCAAGTCCTGCATGCAGTAGGAGAATCTCATTAACGAAAAAAATGCTCACAGTCTAAGATAACACCTACCGTGTAACACCCGAAGTAAAGGGGCCAGTCGCCATGGGAGGTGACAAATGGAGAGGAGGCGGTACTAAGGAGGGACTAACAAGCCTATTGACGAATCTGAAGCCGGCATTTAGGACAATGACACAAGCCAATGGCAAATATGGGCAGAGAGTAGGCGGAGCTTGTACGCCAGGGCTTCCACTCCGTACTCCTCTACAATAAGCCTCGTAGTGCAGCGCATGCACGCTGGCTCCAGGCTCGACCTAACCAGCAGAACTGTGCAGCAAAATGATTATCTCTTTAAAACACATAACTCAATGCAGAGTTCCTTTTAAACCCAGTAGTTATTCTGCAACTATTAAAGTGTTAAGACTGTTATCTCTGATTGTTTATCTTCTTGCTGGAGATAGATTGGAGATTTGTTTGTTGGCAGTTTTGAGTTTTGACTCATCTAATGTAATGCACGGGGTAATATGCCTGCGGCAAAGAAGCTGCACCATACAGATGGCAGAAATGTATTTAATGTTCCAAAGTTCTAATTAAATAATGGGAAAGCTGGATTGGTAGTTTGTGGCTGTCATTAATTCATTGATGATTAAACCCATATTTTATAGGGACCTCTAAAAAATAGTTTGTTTCTGTGAAATACACAAAACATTTAGAAACTTCATATTATTTAATGCATAAAGATAAATTAACCATTGCCGATACTTCTCAGTTTTTTGCTACAGAAATGTCAAGCGCCAACCAGAATCAGAATCAATAGCTAAACTGCAGGTTAGTTTGGTGAATGATTGGTCCCTTTGCATACGAGAGATGACTGGTAGAAATTGGGATAGTATTATGGCTTCTCTGCCAAAAAGATTTTTGCATAGTAAAGCATAGGCAGGAAATGTACAGGAAGGTCAAAAAGGCATGTGGTCCTGTGTGAGGGTCCTTAGGAATAACCAGTGGCGGTTTCTCATCTATGGCGCCGGGGCTCCGCCTCCTTTACTTTCACCCCCATCACTATCTCCAAATTATAACCAAAGTCGTTAATTTATTTTTGGGGTTTCCACGCTGCAATGTGCATTCATTTACACACTGCATTCTTTTTTCTTTCTTTCTGGGGCCAGAAGCCGGGACTGCAGCACACTGCCAATTTACAACTCACCCACCGTTAATGACGCTGAATGACACTTTTTGCCTGGGCGGACCCAACATTTACACTATTTGTCGGGCTGATGATTTTTCAGCCCTGAGGCCATCAGCTCGGCAAACACATAGCATAGAGGGCCAGACTCCACCCCCTGAGGATGTCCAGGAAAAATTACACCTGGGCGTTTTAGAATGAGGATCCGTAGTGCTAGGGCTTCATGTCACTCAGGGAATTGAGAGCACAGTCACCCTCACCCTTTCTCAACTCGTCACACAGGGAGTGGTCCCACCCTGTGAAGAGTTGGGAAAGGGACGGGTAAAGGCAGCAGGCTGGTGGGAAGTCAAAAACTCGAGACTCTGATACCACACTGCATTTTGTAAGGGCCATGATTAGTGGTGGTATAACACACATGTATGACACTACACAGCACTACTCTCTACCTGCTAGGAGGAGACTCGAGGCAGCATGGAGCTAAGGTGGTGCTGATGTGCAATACAATTGTGTGTGACTCAGGATGGTGTCTGGAGACTCCAGATGGTGCCCTGCAGCCCCCAACCCAGTGGACCACGAGGTGAGAGGTTTTCATTTTACGACTCCGTCTGCCCCTGAAAACTTTAGATTAGCAATTGTTTGTGCTTTAGTTTTTCCTCTTTATGCATTTCACTGTAGTTTTTATAATGCGACTGTTAGAACTCACCTCGTAGGCAGTGCTAATGGTCTGTGTACACAACTGGCATTCATGCACCCATTTGAAAGTGCTTTGATTAACCGTAATGATTTATGTAATACTGGCCTTCACGCACATATTTTAAAGTACTTTCATATGCACGCATGATGATTTTTGTATAGCTGGTTTTCTGAATGCACATATTTGAAAGGGCTTTCATACGTTCATGATGTTTTTGTTTTCTGAAGGTGAAAATGTGCCATTGATCACACAGTTTAAGTAAGGAAGCACTGATTTATTAACGTTTTCTGGTTTCACCTTACAAATCAGCCAGTAATTGAGTATCTATTAGACTTTCTTTATGTTAAGCCTTTGGTTTTCACCCATTTGTGCATTTCTGTGTAGTTTTTATAAAGAGACTGCAGAACTCGACCTGAAGTCAGCCCTAATGGTTTAATACAACTGGCATTCTGAACACATATATTTGATTTAGTGTGTTTTTATACATGAAAATGATGAAAAGAGCTTTGGTGAGATAAAATGTTTGCCTAAGATCACACAATTTAGGTTGTGTAAGCCCTGATTTATCCGTTTTCTAGTTTTACTTTGTGTAAATCAGCCACTAATGTGCAGATTCTATGGTACAGGTAGTCCCCTTGCTTATGGTGAATGCATTTTAGCTGTGAATGTCATGGGGCCTAATGCCACCCAAAACATTAAAACTATGGTAGGTATTGTGTGGCCACTAGAAGACAGCCATAACTGTGGTGCATTAGAAAAAGCATCATTTTATCAGATGTTTTAAAATAACACTTGCACAGAAAATGGTGACGGGCCGCCCAGAAAATGCCATGCCATGCCCCTCGACAGGCCTCCCTACATGCTCCAATCCCCAAAGGAAGAGTCCAGCGCCACCACTCTCAAACTTCACCAGCCACCACTGGGAATAACATTAATGTGCTTACCTCAGAGATCTACCCAGACGCCTTCTTTTGGAGATAAGTCATGCAGGAAGCTTTGTACCAAAGTGCTCATGTGTATCATTTATGCAGGAACTCAATTCAAAGGATATTTAGAAAGAATCGGTGTCTTACACTAACAGTGATCCGTGACGTTTATATCAAATAAAAAAACAAGTTGTTGGATAGAATGCAGAACAATGTCATACGTTCACCCGAGTACAGAGATCTGGGTTTTTTGCTCACCATGCCATTCCAGTTTGAACCCAGCCATATACAAATCAGTCTTGACCCTGTGCCTCATGGGAACAGTCCAGCCCGAACTGCCAAGCCAGGTATGCCCAGACGTGGGTCCTGGGCTCACTGTGCCACTGGAATCAAGCTATCCTGACTGAAGAGGGATGAAACTCCGAAACCGGTCCTAGGATGCTTGTTTGCGGTCCAGGTAGGCCCTGGCTTGGCAGTCCGGGCTGGACTGTTCCCATGAGGCACAGGATCAAGACTGATTTGCATATGGCCAGGTCTAAACTGGGGTGGTATGGTGAGCAAAAGAATGATGGATTTAACCCAGATCTCTTGACTGGGGGTGAATGTTTTGATTTGTTCTGCATTCTGTCCATCAATTGTATGTCCTTTGTTTAATATCAAATAAGCATACGGATCTACAATAGTGCATTGAAAAAGGCTTTACAGTAACTGGGACGGACTGGCTGTACCGAGCACCAGACGTTTCCCAGGGCATCCGGAAGGGTAGGGGGCCGGTTTAGTTACTGGAGTCAGGTTTTGTAGCAGTGCAGGAGTTTTAAAAAAACACTGCAAAGTTCCTTGTATATTAAGCAGGTCCTGGGCAACAATAAAAGTGCCAAGATAACTCTGGTGATTAATGTACCTGAAGAGAGAGATGTGATGGAGTTTTGTCTAATGGCTGTTTTGATACACCTAAGGTAGTGCAGAAGGTTAATACGCCTGATGAAGAGAACATGTACCATGCATATCAAAGAACAATAATTTATGTGCATAGCTCAGTGGGTTACTGCTTTTTGTTCACTTCCCGAATGAAAATATAATTTTGCCTTTTACTGTCAAGATCTCTTTCAAGTTTTTTGTGAGAAGAAGAGTTAGCCAAGCCGGACCATTCAAAAGATATCCTTTGCAGGACACTTGAATACATAACGCCCATGTTTGAGCAGGTAGCTGGCTGATATGAATGGGGAGGAATCCTGGTGGGTTTCCGTGAGTCAGATCAGATTCTCCTGAATAGTCCCTTTCTCTTCTGAGGCCTGCTTAACCCCTTCCTTGCTGTCCAGGAATGCAACAAAGGCACACATGTGTACAGGAGGAGCCTTGTATTCATGTCCTCAAAGTTTGAGACAAAAAATACTCATTGATTTCTGAACAATGAGTGTAAATGCGTTCAGGTAACGGGTCATTCCTGCTTATATTTCGCATGCTTTGCATAATCTTGCATTCCCTATGAGCGTTTGCTTTTTCCAGGATGTTATTAGGTCTCGCCTAGTGTTGCAGCGTGAATGGGCTGCCATCGTTTAGTGAGGCATGCAGTATACACTATAGTGTGGAAGCTTTGTGGAAGCTCCGCCCATTCTCCGGCCATTGGCTTAAGTTCTAAATGCTGCCTTCCGATTGGTTTTAAGCTTGTTACTCCCTCCCCATAACAGCCATGTCAGTCATTTTTGTCCTTCCTCGGCTACTGGCCCCTTCACAGCACATGCTACTTTCTTCTACTTAGGTCTCGCTTAGCGTTGCAGTGCGAATGCGCTGCCATCGCTTTGTGAGGCATGCATACTACACTATAGTGTGGAAGCTTTGTGGAAGCTCCGCCCACTCTTCGGCCCATCTTCTTCATTGGCTTAGGTTCTAAATGCTGCCTTCTCATTGTTTTTAAGTTTGTTAGTCCCTACCCATAACAGCCATGTCAGTCATTTGTGTCCTTCTACATCTACTGGGCCCTTCATAGCACAGACTACTTTCTAACCTGTGCCCCCCTCCTGCAGTCCGATGCCTTCTTGCCGTCGCCCCCCTCATGCCTCGTTGCCCGCATGCTTTGCTATTTGCAATGCAATGCAATAGGTCGCGCGTAAATGCGAGTCCTATTCCATTGCCAATTCTTGTTGGTATTACTTTACTCTGTTTTACGCAGTGCTTTAGGGTCATGACATTATATAACCTACCCTGTAGATGAGACAATATCCGCGGTTCGGCAATTAGACGAAAGAAAATGTATGCTCTCCAGCTTTCCCTCATTCGCCACGCCAATGTCAGTGCCGACAGAGCCCACAATAGGGCAGCAGAGCTCCAAACAAAATGATTTTGCAGCAATTAATTTTCAAGCCAATCAAACTGTACATCTCAGAAACATAATTTCGATGTACGCTGCAAATTATGAAAATTCTCTATTTCCATACATGTAGGCTAAGTAAAATTCAGCAATCCAATACACTTAAGAACTGATTTCAGACATTTTCAATTGTGCGCCCCAGGGAGTATTGTCCTCTTGTTCCGATCACGATATTGCTTCAAGAAGAAAGCTTTATCCATTTGTTAAAAAGAGTGGCTTAAGTGTTTTTTACACTGGAAAATAAACATCTGGGATTTAAAGAAAAAAATCTGAGATTTAAGTACTCGAACATTCCTTGCAGAGTACAAACGTGTCCCCTACCTCTCCTGGACCGACCAGTCTCCTGTATGTGACAATCTCTTGGAGCTCCCAGACATTTCCCAGGTTAGAGCGCGGGCAAGAAGATGTACTCGGCAGGAGGAAGAGAGGCTCTGCTGCAGGGTGAACCATGCGCAGCTTGTTCTAAAACCCACAGCATGGCAAACATGCAGTGAGTAGGTTTTAAAAATGACTTTAAAGCTTTCTCTTTGCTACAGAGTACATGCAGTTCTCTTAGTTTATTGACTCGTTCAAGTAAGTGAATTATGTAGCTGTGGTGCGCCAGACCCCTGGACTGCTCACTTCACTGGTGTTACATTTTGAAATAATACAGCCTGCTGTGACCGCTGTGTGTATCTCCCAGCCTCTCCTGAAGCTTTCCCAGCACCATGCTGTCATGACACTGCTAACTGCGCCAGTCAGAGTCTGCGAGTCAGCTGACTCTAATGAATGTACGCTATAGGCCCCGAGGCAGCTGGGCTCTGTGTTAGGACCTCTCACACCCTGTTAGGTGGTTCTGCAGTATGAACGCAAGTCCTTGCTCCTTTTAGTGTTAATTCTTAGCGGAGCCATGTGACCTGCTTTCTATCTGTCCGCTATTTTTTTCCCTTCCCTAGTTATGACATCTGAGGCTAAAATTAGTAGTTACTTCACAAGTCTTACTTCCCTGCTTACAGCATTCGCTTATGAATAAGGTGGCCCCTGCAGTGACAGCTTTACCGACTTAGTCCACCCCACTCCAAGTGAAAAACCTTTTCCCATCACATTAATTTTTTGCATGGCCTCGTCTTGTACAACAAACACCACCTGGTAAAAGTGATTTGTTTTATTTTACCATGCTCCTTTTCTTTTATTTTTGTCTAATTGTCATTGCTTCTGCCTTTTTATTCTTATTAGTCAATACATTATGCCAACCAAAAATCACAAGTTTATTATATGATCAGCATTGTACAAGAGAAGCAATAAAATAGCAATAGAATAAAACACATACTTCCTATCACTTTTATGAAATATTTATGCAAATAAGACACGGTGTCAAGAACAGCAGTATAAGCATGGTCTTCAATGCTATGTGAAGTGATGCTCGCCCTCTTTCATATCTGCCAAGGTTTCAGATTGCTATGTATGATATTTTGATAATTTCGTTGTAATTATGACTCGGCCACCTTATGAATTTGCAGCAGTTTTAAGATCTTAGAGTTTCTCGTTGCTCAAATGGATCAGATTTCTGATATTTATGTTTCCCTCATCTTTTATTGGTTGATTTTGCTGGATAGAAAGGTGTCACTCATAGTGGATCTAATGGCACTCATAATTACACAGAAATTATGAAAATGTCACACATAGCAATCTAAAACCTTGGCAGCTATGCTCTCCGGTAATTTCTGCGTTTCCTGTCTCGTGCTTCCGCTGCTCGGTGTTTCTCCCACCGGGACACCGGAGCAGTAAACCCCGAGCCCTGCAGCGCACAAGAAACTTCACTTCCATTACATTCCATTAAAGGAGCAAGTTGGTCAAAGCACGAGCCCGAAGCACTTCCACACGTGGGGCGCAGGAGCCTGCGAGTGGAATGTGAATAGGAAAGCACTGCGCCACAGTGGGATGAGTGCTGTGTGCATCGTCGAAGGAAAAGTATTTTTCAGATGCGTCAGTGCTTAATTTGTCAAATAATGAGTACCGGTGCCAAAGCTCTGCTTGGAAGCCCTATTAAATAAATGTTGGCAGCCGAATACCAGGGCTCTCTAGAATTGAAACTACCCCAGGCCTCTTTAATCCAGTACCAGACACCCTTGGCTCGTTTATTCCTCTTGCTGGTTCCTGCCGTCTCCCTTTGTGATGGTACTTAAGACTTTCTCATCTCATTACTCTCCCTCCATTTTAAAGAACAGTAGATGTTCAGCACCCATGCTAATGTGCTGCATGGCTAAATACATATAGGTTCCCAAAGGCGAGACCGATTGCATTGCAAATGCTTGTTTTTTTCCAGGCAGTGCATAATTTGAATTGAGTCACATCCAGGTGTTTATAATGGGGCAGAATTGGTTTGTAGCTGAAGACAGTGCAAGTTTCTCTCAGTGGGGCAGAAGGCTGTTTGGGGGGGGGATAGGATGTGGCACTATGGCCAGTGCTACCGAATTTGGAACTGGGGAACCTGGTCCTGCCTTCATGACTAGTCCACTAGACCACTCTCCTGAGGGAGCACATTCCCATACTAGACCTTAGAAGACCCAGCTAGACCTTAGAAGCCCTGTTATCTTAGCACATTGAAGGCCTGTCTACCACAATCCATACTGAAGTTTACCTCCAGTCTTGCAGGCAGTCCTAAAAAGCACCACACCCTCAAGCAGCAGTGACTTTATCACTGAGGTCATAGGGCCCTTGAGGCCAGTCCGCCTCACTCATTGGTGCCTCCATTGGCTTTGTTCCAGCAGTACTAATGCAACTCACCAGGGATTGGCAATGCAGGATTTGCATGCACAACGCAAAGCTCCAAGTCATATTTTAAAGGACACGCAAAGCCACTTTGCATGTCTTGAATGGCTTCATAAATATGAAGTAATACAACGCAGCGCAAAGTGCTGCGTTGCCTTACTGTGCGCAAAGGAGGTGTTGTGTTGAGTGGGAGACTGGTTTTGTAAACGGGGACTGGTTTTGCAGCACTGCTGCAAAATCAGCCCCAGTAACAAAACCAGCAGAACTGTGCAGCACACATAGAAAGAGAAAAGAGCCTCTTAGGATTGTTTTTGTGCAGGAACGTGCATGCAACAGAGGCATCCTTGCACCATGGTGCAAGTGTGCCTGCGTTGGCGCTAGACTGCCAAAATGGCATCAGCACAGGGGAAAAGGACAGGAATGCACCATATTGGATAAATACGGTGCATTCCTGCCCTTTCCATGTGATCCAAGTAACTTGCTGCGCTGCCCCACGCCACCATTCCCATAAATATGCCCTTAAATTTGCAAACTTCACGATCTCTCTGCTTCATGCACACGCACTTTTAGCATGTTCTGCATGCTTTGAGGCCACTGCCATTAGGCGGCAATGGAAGACAAAATAATGTTGCAGTGTTGACTAAATCCTGCAGCAAAAAAGGCTGCAGCGTAATGTTGTACAATTTCTGATACTTTATTATTTTGACATTTTTACACATACTAACAGTCTCTGCAAAGCTTTCACCCCATTAATAGCAGTTTAACAAACAAGTGCAGCATTGAGAACGTGACCAGTCAACCTTTATAAAGGGCCCTCCACTTCATAGCAACACAAGTCATGTTGTTTTGATTCATTTGAGCGACTATTTTGTTTTTAGTTAAAACCATCAGATTATGCAGCAGATGGTGCATTATGTGGCAAACATGGGAGAGATATAATTATGTGGAAAACATTTGCAAACTAGGATATTTTGCCATTCATGTTTCAACTTCTCTCATGCAGTCTCTGTTGGGTGGTATTTCTAGATGCCTATAGTGCTCGTGGAGAGATAAAGGACGAAGGTGTCTAATAGTGATTGCAGAGGATAGTAGTCTGAAGGGGAGAAAATAACTGAGATAATCCAAAGACCACTACCTATTTCTTACTCTACCACTATTTGAGTCTCATAATTTCAGAATTGATGCATTTGCAATTCTCATTGCTAACTAACTAGAGTAGTAATTACACATACTACTAATAAAATAGTTGTATCTCATTTGTCTGAGACTGCTAAAAGCATCTGCAAAACCACCAGGTCTGGGTTATTTGAGAGTGCTATGTTTAGATACAATAATGGGAAACTGAGAGGCATCTAACACTGGCTTCATGACATGTTGCGTGAAGCATGTAAAAAAACGTAGGAATACCATTTTGCATTGACAGAGGAGCACAGAATGATGTAATCAAAAGTGCTCCCAAACTCGTGGGGCCTCCTGTCATAGAATCTAAAGCCAAATATTATGTTCAGAAATGGTTAGAAAAAGGGAGTAAAAGTGCTGATGAAAGAAATTACATGGCTTAGACACAAATGGCTTATGATTCCACTTATATGCATATTTGGGACATTCTGTGATTGAAAACGTATCACACATTGTAAATGTATTTTAATGTCAATAACACGTATTAAACCTCAAATAAACGTGTTTCTATTAATAGCATTAAATAACATTATAAGCTGTAACTGGTCAGTGAAATGCCAAACATACTAAAAATTAGGATGTTTTGCTCTTTCTAGCCACACCTGACTCCGCACACTGAACCAATCCTCTGATTATTCCCGCCCCCTGATGCTCCGCCCACAGTTACCCTACTTTTTTTTCCCCCCACTTCGACCACTGGATGTAGCAGTGTAGTACCTTTATGCTGATGGATGCTGTATTGTTGTCATTCATCGTCCAATGCCGGTGTCAACATTTAGTCCTACTGCAGCATCTCCGGCAATCCAATGTTTTTTTGGATCTGAAAATCTAGTCACCCTACGTCGAAGCCCTGCAAACTTTATCAGGTCCCTTCGTGACGAGGTCCTCCGGCCCGGACAAACTTTTTTATTTGAATTCTGTTATTCATACATTTATACTGAGGCTTGAGCAACTTGGCTGATACCCGGTGGAGCTGCTTGACAGCTATTGAGGAGATTGGCCCTGGTTCCCCCTTGACCGCCACCTACCCAGCCGGACGTTAGACACAGTTCCTCTTCGTCTCCCTGCTATGGCTCCTTCCCCCCCTTACGCATTCTCACAACTCTGCTTTAGTTTACCGTTCAGTACTCTTTTCTGTGGATCTTGTTTCTCATGGTCGCTAATAACTCCTGTATTGAATTAGTAACCTCTCTGTAATTAATGCGATTATTTTTTATAATTTGTAACACGATGTTTCCTTACGTTAAAGCGCTGGACCTAGTTTTTTGGCCAATGCCCGGTGGAGCTACCGGATAGCTATAGAGGAGATGGCCCCCTTGGCCGTCACCTACCCAGCCGGACTTTGGGCAGACTTTCCTTCGTCTCGCCTTCGCATTCTCCCTCCCACCCTTTTACCCTACCCCCTTTCCCCTCTATGCCCCATTTTCTCGTCCCCTATGCTTCCTAAATGTTTTTTCGCTGTGACTTGGCTATTTGGCCGATGCCCGGTGGTGCTACCCGATAGCTATAGAGGAGATGGGCTGTGGAATTCTCCATCGGCCGTCAACTACCCAGCCGGACTTTGAGCAGACTCTCCTCCCTCGTCTCTTCATCCTATTTCCCGTCTACCCCTTGACCCTACCCCCTCTCCCTTTTAAACTCCATTAATCTCGTCTTTGCGCTCTTGAAATGTTTTTGTAGTAACTGGTAACGGATGTAACTTTGAGGAACCTTATGTAAAGCGCCTCTGATACCTCCAGGTATAGCCAGCGCTATATACAACTCAAAATAAATAAATTGATAGTCTTAATCAATTATAAAACCGGGACTACAATTCAATGGAGAAAACGGGACTGAACCAGCTCATTACATGAACCAGCTCATTACATGAACCTCGATAACTTGGCAGCTGAGAGGAACGGCATACAAAAGCAAACGTGTATGCGGAAAAAACCCACAACAACCTCCGACCAGCCTCTCCAGAATAAAACGCCTAAGCACGCCTACAAACCGCCTTTCCCCTTCTCTCTGCGCCTCTCCACCTTCACTCGACTTTCTTCTCCCCGCCTTCTCATCCAGCACTAACTACAAGCAGCACCAGCCCAGCATGTCTGCTACTGCCGAAAAGAAGCAGGCAGTCGCCGCCCATTCAAATCTACCTCACCCCACAAGGCTAAGTGACGCTGCCTCCAAGAGGGGCGGTAACGTCGACTGTAAGAGGACGGACACGTGCGGACTCCACAACCAATCAGCATTCTGTATTGCGCTACCCGGAAGTACGACAGGGTTGATCGTATGACATGCGTTAAAGATCAACCGTGGGCAACGGACCGATCAGAATTCACAAATGGTCCATTTAAAGTAGCCGACAGTTGGTCACCGTACTTGAGGATCTTGTTAGGTGGGCTGCAGGAGTTGCGTGGCTCTTTTCACTCCCACCATTATAAAGGGCTTCATTATGGCCCCAGGTAACGGCACTGCAATCCAGATTCCAAGCCGTTTACCCCTGCTGCTGAGTCATGAAGGTGTACTGCTGCCTGGTTCCACCATGCGAACCAGTGCACACACACCGCGGAATTTACAGCTGGTGCAAAACCGTTTGCTGAAAGGTACATCCCTGCGCAGCACCATTATCGGGGTGATCCCGGGTAGTGAGCCTGAAGGAGACGGCGAGGAGCTGTCTCAGCTGCACAGGTAACTGACCAGACCCCCCTCCACACCCGCTGACTAACAGTTAACTCACCAGACTTCTGTTGTAGAAGTAAACAAACCTGGCTCTCGTCAGCTACATATGTAAGAAGATGCCCTCATTGCCCTATACACTGGCCCGTTTGCCAACTTATTGCCCGTTTTGTTGCACAAGTAGCTAGCGCCTGCGCTTACACAGATAAATGCGTGTTCATGTCGCGGTAAGTAGCTTGTAATAGCATATTATTAGTAAACGTCGGTCACTGCTACAGATTGGCAGCTTGGGATGATGATGCCAGAGAGATCGTTGCTTTAGTTTTTGGGATGAGCGTCTAGCGTTTACTCGGCTCAGGTGCACCGTCCAGTCCTAATTTTCAGTGAGTATAGTTGCATGTTAAGTAATTCTATAGCTATCTGTCTATCTTTATTTGTATAATGCATGATGTAATATAGTCCAATATTGCATCTAGGGTTTCTGGTGATTTAAATAGGATTTGCGCATGTCACCAGATCTTCAAGATGGCAATATAGGACCATATTGCACGTTACTCATTATGATTTTTGGTAAGCATATTTATTTTGGGGTAGCTGTGTCAAAAAGCTATTTTCTTCAAAGCGTATCCCACAAAGGGCACGTATTGAAATTAGAATGTGTAGGCCATGTTTACCTTTCATAAGTACATATATGCAAAAGTAACAACAACCCCCTTTGCTCCTGCTTATGTATCTAATCTTCATAACCCACAAGCAACACAATAGCATTCCATCCACCTCTTACACCAGACCATTTTAGCTTTCACAAAGATGTGTGATCACTGTCCCCTTTGCCCCATATTTGTTTTAAACATACTTTTTTAATTTTAATACATTTTGGATAATACTTGACAAGGTACATCATTTTACAGTAGTAGCGTAATAATACTTTATGGCTAATGCTTGACAAAGTACATCATTTTACTTTAGTAGCATATGTTTACATTTCTATGTTAGGATGTACATATATAGTGGCGAGGAAATTGCAAAATATTTGTTCACAGAAAAAAATGGTTATTCTCGGTGTGAGCCGTCACTTATCCAGTCTTTTTTCTTACTCCATTATGATGTCTTTAATTTGCATTATATATATATCCTGATAACTTCCCACATGTGTCTTCCTGGCCTTAGACATATAACAGAAAACGTTTTATGCAACAATAACAAGCAACCACAGGTGGTGCTCGGTGCCAGTTCTTCAAATGTCAGTATATTGTACATCATCAAGCATAAATTATTCTCATTTCAAGGAGGGGCATGTCGAAGCAGCAGTTCACCTCCCCTCAACAGAGTGCTCACAAACTCTAGTTAGCAGACACTTATTATGCCTAGAGTGCATTTCCCCATGACATGTGCTTCACTAGTTTGCCATAGAGTGGGTGTACTTTCGACAGTACGATGCTTTCCCTTGGCGTATGTCTTTTATTAGTCTATAACAAAACAACAAGAGAGAGAGGGCAAAGTGATAGGAGCCACGCTTAGTCCCCCTAGACAGTCAATATCAAACAACAGAAGAGTGTATCCATAACAAGAAGAAGAGTTTGTGGAGAAAGTCACTCTAATTAGGTAAAAGAACCCTCACTCACCAACCTAGTTGGTGACATGCTTCATCATAGGTTTCCCACCAGAGATGCCAACTGCATCTCTGGTGTGCTACAACACTTGATTACAGGGGAGCAGGTTGTTTTTTGTGTGCCTTCAAAGAGTGTGATAAATGCAAAAAGTGAATTAAAAAGTACAGTTGTTTTATCCAGAAAAACTTTTAATGGCGGAAAACAGGGCACTAATAAAAATAGGTGAAGTGGATGTTCCTAACTGGTTTTAATTGACCAGATACAACCTAAAATGAACATTTGGTCAGCATGTTTCAGCTTCTGGGCGTATTACTTGAAGCTTTCGTGAGGACCAGCTAATCCACGGCGGTATAAGCACGCTAAGGCTTACTCTGACCTGTGGTGGAATCATCCGAAACAACTCACGGTTATGTAGAAGCCTCCAAGTATTTCTCAAAAGCCAAGAATGTCTGAAAAAACAAGAACAAAAGGCAATTTTGGCAAAACATCGGTTGTACTTGTATACATGCATTCAGAAATCTTAAAGTGATTAATCCCAGGCCCGAGCTTTTCATGAAACGGTGGCCATAGCAAGCAAAGCTATTTGTTAAAAGTATAACAAACGTGCCAATTGACAACCAATTATTACATGTCAATACCAAACCGAAGATAAGCATATGTAATTGTATGCCATCACAAGATTTTACCAAATTACAGGTGTATTAGCCTGCAAAACCAGCATAAGTAGCACTGGCGGTAATAGTAATCAGAGAACATGACTAATCAACCAACATCGTAAATACTGGTTGGTACGGCAGACTATACACCACAAAGTGAATATTAGTTATTTAAAATCATAGAGAACACAGGGCTTACATTAAAATTCTAGTAACACCACTCCTTAGGTTCTGGTGGGTGGCGGGACTCTGAATCAAAATCTGTGGCGGAGGACAAAGAGGTTTTAGTTCTAAAAAAGCCTCCAAGCATATGTATCACCATGCAGTGTCAGCCGACATAAAAACAAAACGAGGTAGTACTCACTTAGCAAGAATCAACCACCCACAGGATACCTAGTTGGTCCCAACAGGCCTGGGAGTAGCCGAGGCCCCATTGCGGGAGAATATATAGTGAGTGTTTTGCCGGGAAAGGCGTTATCGGCGTCCTGCCTTATTTTCGCATCACATGGCCTATCGAAGTAACGAAGACCACGTAAATGGCGCTGCAGAAGTGTAAAAGAACCGCGAAAGAGGCTAAAACGCTAACCTCCCTAGCGATCTCGATAGAAAAAAACGTTATTGAAATTATTGAAAAGCGTTTACCATACGATAGCACATAACCAAGGTAACCTTCATAATTGGACTGAAATATTCCCTACTCAGCCATAAAAGGGAGTCATATAAAATGATATACGTTGTAACATCATCAAAGTATTTATGGAACAACTATCTTAGGCATCATTGTGTACACACACAACAGAGACATAATATAACAGAAAAAAGGCAAGTGTAGCAGTCTAGGATGCTTGAAAGTGGGAAAATCAATAGATTTTATAATACTGCCCTCACACACCCGAGAGTGTCATGCTTCATCATTGGGCCGCATCATACACCAAGGTGCAGACCAACACCTTTGGTGGAGCGCAATTTTTTAGATTGAATGATGAAAACAGGTGGTGAGGGTAAAGTATAAAGACAGAACAGTCAGAATAAACACAAAATTGTGCTTCTGAGAGAAAAAGACGACAGATAGTCTCTCAAAGTAAAGGGACCAAAAGAAAAGCAGAAAGAAATCTAAAACTGTCTAGGGGTTGACCCTCACACTTTTATTCTTGTCAACCTCTGGCAGGGTTAAAATAAAGGAAATGGGGTATCCGGGGCAGGTAACGACCCTACAATCCCCCTGCTAAAACCAACATGTTTCTGCCAGCTATTTATGTGCCCAGCCGGGTCACTCTGGCATTCATCAGGGTGTTGGTCCCTTTGATCTGGTCTGCACCCCTTATCGGGTACTTATTACCTTGTTCACTAGGGGCAGTATCCCCGCTTCACTCTTTTGGAATTTCCAGGAGGATGGACATATCTATAACAAGAGAAGAGGAAAGCAGTGGATGATCATTCCCACTCAGCCCCTTCTTCCAATTACGCAAAATCATCATTGAGTATCCCACGCATCCTTTTAATGTGAACCATGTTCTCTAAAAGCAGCCTATCTTCCAGCACACCCGGTGCCCCAATGCGAGGGAACCACTAGCCACCGACACCCTTACAAAAGGTGACCAGGTTTCTAAGTTACCTCTGTGCGTGTATATACAGACAGTGATCCGAATAAAATAACCAACCTATCGGTAAACACGTGACCTGTTCAGTGTGATTTCTGTGTCATACCACGTGTTAATAGTCTCTATCGCCACTACATGTGCCCCTCTTTACACTCAAGAAAATAATACTCACAAGAGTTTACGAGAAAGTGCTCTAAACCCGGGACAGCGGGGGAAGGTGCTCTTGTCGTCACACTCTGTATGAGGAATGGTCAATGACATAAAAAGACTCGTTTGTATGGCACATCGACACTTGCGTTGGAATCAATCCCCTAGCCAAAAAACCTTCATTGCTTTAATTCCTTGACCACCACCCACTATGGCATTCCGTGTAATGGTAAAATTCGCAACGCGTCTGCCCGATGGTCGCGATGCCAGAAGTTTACTCACATACACACAGTCTCTCCACTCGAGGCATCCTTACACCCAACTACGTGGCTAAAGAGCATTCACGCTCTGAGTGAATTATTCACACTCCCGTATAAAAATCAAGCGCTTACTACTCCAAAGAGGCACTCTATCCTCTTGCCCCTCGTCTGTCCTCCGCCGATACGGGTAACTCCCCTCGGGTCCCTTTTTAAAGAGGAGCTGTTTTCGTGTACGCGAGGTCCTCCACGCCCATTCCGTGTATTACCCAGCAAACTCGCTATTTCAACGAAATAGAAAGAGGCCTTCTGGATGCTATCAGGCCAAATTCTATTCGAGGCGGCCATCTTTAATTTCCTGCCGGTTAACGATGATTTCATTCTCATAAATCACAGGTTTTTCATCTCGCTTGTGGGGTAAAAACGAGGGGGTCTTAATATACTCGTATTTTTTCACTCTACTGAGTATTAAATTAATATATCGTGTCACTGGCATGTACAAGAAAGCAATGCGCTCTAATCAATGGAGTCTTTATTTTATCCTCTCTTTAAATACATATAGGTCATACATCCATGTGCCAATTCCTATTGTGTGATTCCATATAACTGGAACCATGGGATTCCATCGTTTAGTCCTATGGTATGGCTTTTCACACGCTCTACCCATCTCTGTTCTCTCAGTAGTAGGAAGCTCGAGGTGTCATTTACGTTCTGCGGAATAAAGGGTTTATCCACCACTAGCCACCTCAAGTCTTTCTCATTATGTTCTTTCTCCAAAAAGTGAGCAGTAAGTTTTGTGTTGGATTTACCACAGCGTATTGTACTCATGTGTTCTAAAATCCGGACTTTTACTTTTCGTGTGGTCATGCCCACATATAATAAATTACACGGGCACCTCAGAATGTAAATAACGTTTTCAGTATTACATGTGGTGTGTTGTCTAAGTTCCCACGGGCTCCTCAGACCAATGTCAATGTTTTTCCCATTAATTGACAGGGGGCAGGCTCTACAAGATCCACAGGCATAATGTCCGACCACCGGGGGTAAAAAACGTGGGCCTGAACCCAAGAGACCCACATCTCTAGTTAGTCTCGGGCGAGTATTCACAATGATGTTTTTAATACTTGCACTCTTCTTAAATGCAAATAAGGGGACAGGTTGGTTCAGTCCTTTTGAATTAAGAATCTGCCACTTCTTCTGAATGATTTTCCTAAGGTTTTTCGAAGCTGTGTTATATGTGGTCACACAGATACTCCTGTCCGTTGTCTCTCTCTGATTGGTCTCAAGGAGGACATCCCTATTGCAATTCCTTGCTCTTTTCTGGGCACTTTTAATTACCCCCTCAGGATAGTCTCTGCTTCTTAACTTCTCACTTAGGATCGTTGCTTCCTTTTTATAGTCTTCCACGTGTGAACAGTTCCTGCGGAGACGCAGAAACTGTCCATAGGGAAGATTTTCCCTCAGAGTCCCCCGGGGCGGCCGATCGTGTCAGGAGTGAATTCAATTCTGGAACCCCTGTCCAAGTTTTGTGATTTCTACTTACGCCCAATTGTACAAAGGATGCCGGCTTATCTAAAAGACACCAGAGAAGTACTTAACCTCATTAAAGACCTTGAGTTTGATGTAGATAAAGACCTATTGATTGGGTTGGATATATAATCTCTTTATACCAACATCCCCCAACAAGAGACTCTGAGGGTGATTGAAAACATATTGTTCTCAGAGAATTGGATTTTCCGGACACCTAGGGCTTTTATTCTTTGCCTGTTGGAAATGGCACTCACTAAGAACTTCTTTAAGTTTGAAGATAAGTTCTACCTACAGACCCACGGAACATCCATGGGGAGCTCGTGTGCCCCCAGTGTGGCTTGTCTGTATGTCTCAAAGTTTGAGGAAGAGGTAATCTTTCAACCGTCCAACCCCTTTGTGAACAACATAAGGGATTGGCATCGGTACATAGACGATGTTCTTATTGTTTGGCGGAGGGATAGGGCCTCGGCTGAGACCTTCCTAACTTGGCTTAACTTGAGGAATCCTTTCCTGTTTTTCACTGGATCAATCACGAACAATACCCTCCCATTCCTCGACCTGAATATCAAAGCCGAGGGAGGGGGTCTGACTAGCAGTGTGTTCCACAAAGAAACGGATAGGAACAATTTACTATCTTTTCTGAGCTTCCACCCACGGACTTTGAGGGAAAATCTTCCCTATGGACAGTTTCTGCGTCTCCGCAGGAACTGTTCACACGTGGAAGACTATAAAAAGGAAGCAACGATCCTAAGTGAGAAGTTAAGAAGCAGAGACTATCCTGAGGGGGTAATTAAAAGTGCCCAGAAAAGAGCAAGGAATTGCAATAGGGATGTCATCCTTGAGACCAATCAGAGAGCGACAACGGACAGGAGTATCTGTGTGACCACATATAACACAGCTTCGAACAACCTTAGGAAAATCATTCAGAAGAAGTGGCAGATTCTTAATTCAAATGGACTGAACCAACCTGTCCCCTTATTTGCATTTAAGAAGAGTGCAAGTATTAAAAACATCATTGTGAATACTCGCCCGAGACTAACTAGAGATGTGGGTCTCTTGGGTTCTGGCCCACGTTTTTTACCCCCGGTGGTCGGACATTATGCCTGTGGATCTTGTATAGCCTGCCCCCTGTCAATTAATGGGAAAAACATTGACATTGGTCTGAGGAGCCCGTGGGAACTTAGACAACACACCACATGTAATACTGAAAACGTTATTTACATTCTGAGGTGCCCGTGTAATTTATTATATGTGGGCATGACCACACGAAAAGTAAAAGTCCGGATTTTAGAACACATGAGTACAATACGCTGTGGTAAATCCAACACAAAACTTACTGCTCACTTTTTGGAGAAAGAACATAATGAGAAAGACTTGAGGTGGCTAGTGGTGGATAAACCCTTTATTCCGCAGAACGTAAATGACACCTCGAGCTTCCTACTACTGAGAGAACAGAGATGGGTAGAGCGTGTGAAAAGCCATACCATAGGACTAAACGATGGAATCCCATGGTTCCAGTTATATGGAATCACACAATAGGAATTGCCACATGGATGTATGACCTATATGTATTTAAAGAGAGGATAAAATAAAGACTCCATTGATTAGAGCGCATTGCTTTCTTGTACATGCCAGTGACACGATATATTAATTTAATACTCAGTAGAGTGAAAAAATACGAGTATATTAAGACCCCCTCGTTTTTACCCCACAAGCGAGATGAAAAACCTGTGATTTATGAGAATGAAATCATCGTTAACCGGCAGGAAATTAAAGATGGCCGCCTCGAATAGAATTTGGCCTGATAGCATCCAGAAGGCCTCTTTCTATTTCGTTGAAATAGCGAGTTTGCTGGGTAATACACGGAATGGGCGTGGAGGACCTCGCGTACACGAAAACAGCTCCTCTTTAAAAAGGGACCCGAGGGGAGTTACCTGTATCGGCGGAGGACAGACGAGGGGCAAGAGGATAGAGTGCCTCTTTGGAGTAGTAAGCGCTTGATTTTTATACGGGAGTGTGAATAATTCACTCAGAGCGTGAATGCTCTTTAGCCACGTAGTTGGGTGTAAGGATGCCTCGAGTGGAGAGACTGTGTGTATGTGAGTAAACTTCTGGCATCGCGACCATCGGGCAGACGCGTTGCGAATTTTACCATTACACGGAATGCCATAGTGGGTGGTGGTCAAGGAATTAAAGCAATGAAGGTTTTTTGGCTAGGGGATTGATTCCAACGCGAGTGTCGATGTGCCATACAAACGAGTCTTTTTATGTCATTGACCATTCCTCATACAGAGTGTGACGACGAGCACCTTCCCCCGCTGTCCCGGGTTTAGAGCACTTTCTCGCAAACTCTTGTGAGTATTATTTTGTTGAGTGTAAAGATGGGCACATGTAGTGGCGATAGAGACTATTAACACGTGGTATGACACAGAAATCACACTGAACAGGTCACGTGTTTACCGATAGGTTGGTTATTTTATTCGGATCACTATCTGTATATACACGCACAGAGGTAACTTAGAAACCTGGTCACCTTTTGTAAGGGTGTCGGTTGCTAGTGGTTCCCTCGCATTGGGGCACCGGGTGTGCTGGAAGATAGGCTGCTTTTAGAGAACATGGTTCACATTAAAAGGATGCGTGGGATACTCAATGATGATTTTGCGTAATTGGAAGAAGGGGCTGAGTGGGAATGATCATCCACTGCTTTCCTCTTCTCTTGTTATAGATATGTCCATACTCCTGGAAATTCCAAAAGAGTGAAGCGGGGATACTGCCCCTAGTGAACAAGGTAATAAGTACCCGACAAGGGGTGCAGACCAGATCAAAGGGACCAACACCCTGATGAATGCCAGAGTGACCCGGCTGGGCACGTAAATAGCTGGCAGAAACATGTTGGTTTTAGCAGGGGGATTGTAGGGTCGTTACCTGCCCCGGATACCCCATTTCCTTTATTTTAACCCTGCCAGAGGTTGACAAGAATAAAAGTGTGAGGGTCAACCCCTAGACCGTTTTAGATTTCTTTCTGCTTTTCTTTTGGTCCCTTTACTTTGAGAGACTATCTGTCGTCTTTTTCTCTCAGAAGCACAATTTTGTGTTTATTCTGACTGTTCTGTCTTTATACTTTACCCTCACCACCTGCTTTCATCATTCAATCTAAAAAATTGCGCTCCACCAAAGGTGTTGGTCTGCACCTTGGTGTATGATGCGGCCCAATGATGAAGCATGACACTCTCGGGTGTGTGAGGGCAGTATTATAAAATCTATTGATTTTCCCACTTTCAAGCATCCTAGACTGCTACACTTGCCTTTTTTATGTTATATTATGTCTCTGTTGTGTGTGATTAAGTGTGTATGAGGGAGTCAGAGACAATTCTATCCCTCGTCTCTTCTACTTTGTGGGTTGATCATCGTGTACACTACACAGGGGGAAGGTTTGCAATGTGTTAATGTAGAGCAATTCAGCGTGTAAAATAACGTGATCCTTACTATCGTGTCATAGCCCAATATTCTGTGTTAAAGACTAAGAACCTAAAGGGCAGGTGGTGAAAGGTAATATCATAATGTGAAATCAAAGGTGATTTTTGCTCATGTATGTCTCAGCTAACATAATGTACTAATTGATTTCAATAGTAATATCAAAATCCGATATGCCCACGATTAATCATTAGTTGTTAACGTCTCATTACTGTACCCCAGGTAATATTATCAGTGAGCCCATGGATATGCGTGGACAATCGATAAATCCACCGCTGCTCTTTCTCAAACGGGTGCGATGATTTATTCCCAGGTGTTATTTGCTCAATGATGGTCCACCGCAAATCATTGGGAGTGTGGTTATGCTGCAGAAAATGGTCAGTCAGCATGGTAGTGTTTCTCTTACACTGGATATTACTCCGATGTTCGCAAACTCGTTGCTTGATTTTGCAAGAGGTCATGCCCACGTATCTTAAGTCACAAGAGCATGTGACTAAATAAACAACATTCATCGTATTACAGTTTGTATGTGAACGTTGTGTCCATATTTTGCCTGTCTCCAAATCTAGTGTCTTTGTAGATGTAGTTAAATGGCAGACGCTGCAAGATCCACACGGAAAATGCCCTGTGATTCGGGGTAGACCCCAAGTGTTTAAAACAGAGGAGTCATTAATAGTAGTTGCCTTCCTCGGTCGTGTGTGTACCAGTTCATCCCTAATACTTCTTGCTTTCCTAAAAGAAAATAGGGGTTTCTCCCATTTGATATTGTTGCTCTCAAGAATTCGCCAGTGTTTCATGATGGAATTAGAAATGGCGT
The DNA here is from genome assembly GCF_964204655.1 of Triturus cristatus. Lineage (NCBI taxonomy): Eukaryota > Metazoa > Chordata > Amphibia > Caudata > Salamandridae > Triturus > Triturus cristatus. Next base: position 573,491,728 of record NC_140595.1, on the reverse strand, counting down.
TGGATGCGACACTCTATGTGGTGACACAAGTGAGGGGAATCTCTTCAGTTTGCTTTTGCACATCCTCTAACAGAGCCTCTCTTGGTTGATTTCTTGCTCTCTTACAACTCTTTTTCAAGATCCTCTCAGGGTAACCTCTATTCCGCAATTTCTGAGTCAAGTCACTAGACTGTGCAAGAAAGTCCTCTACCTTACTGCCATTGCGTCAAATGCGCAAATATTGCCCGTAAAGGAGATTCTCCCGTAAGGGTCTCGGATGGAAACTCGAGAAGGTTAACAGATTGTACTTAGCTGTCGGTTTATAATAAGATCTAGTGGATAAGTGCCCTTCTTCCTTGGTTACCACCACATCAAGGAACACCATCTCGTCCTTGTTGAAAGAGTTAGTGAATTTCAAATTAGGATCACAAGTATTGATCCAGGTTAAGAACTCCAAAAGGGTACGTTCAGAGCCTTGCCAGATAACGAAAACGTAATCTATATACCTCTTCCAAAAAAAGATGTTGGATGTATAAGGATTAGTTGTAGCCAGGATGTATTACATTCAAAATCATAAACGTACAAACCAGCCACACTAGGGGCAAAAGTACTGCCCATCGATGTACCTGTGGACTGGAGGTACAGGGCGCCCTTATATTCAAAGAAATTTCTCTTGAGTGCTAAGGTAGCACAGTCGATAATGAACTGTTTAGGTGTCTGGAAGTTCCAGGTAGTAGCACCCAGTGCCTCGCCAAGGACATGGATGGTGTCGTCCTGGGGAATACTAGTATACAAACTCTCAATATCTAAAGACACCAGGATGGTCGAATCAGTATCCACCCTGAAGTCTTGTAAAAGAGCCAGGTAACTCTTGGTGTCTTTCAAATAGGTAGAAGTGTTTTGAATGAGAGGTTTTGGAAAGAAGTCACAGTATTTAAATAAGGGTTCTAAAAGAGACCCTATGCCTGAAACTATTGGGCGTCCCGGCGGTGTTGTCTTATTCTTGTGGGTCTTTGGCAGAGTATAGAAGTAAGGAATAGTACCTTCTCCTTTAGTCAGAAAATCAGCCTGATGCTTAGTTATATATCCATTTGATTCCGCATGGTCAACCAAACTGGAAATAGTAACTTTTAGTTGAGGAGAGGGGTCAGCAGTTAAAGGGGTGTAGTTCCTATGGTCACTCAAAGGCGCCTGCACTCCTTGTCATAATCTGCGGCGTCCTGGATCACAGCCCCACCCCCCTTGTCTGCTGGTTTTAGGACAATGGAGGTGTTAGATTGTAAAGAATGTAATGCTTGGAATTCCTCTGCACTCATGTTTTTGAAAACGTCTTCTTCCTGAAAAGACTCCACATCATTAAAAACTGCTTGTTCAAAAGCGCTGATCTCCGCTGGAATTAAATGTGGTGGAGGTGTAAAAGTAGATTTCAAGCGAAGCCCTGTGTCAGAAAGGGCAATCAATTGGGTCATCTGACTTGTATTTCTCAAAGAAGAATTTCAACTTCAACTTTCTGAAAAAATCTGCAAGTTCGCAGTGCAAACGGAAACGGTCTAGACGGGCAGTGGGAACCAAACCTAATCCCTTTTCCAGAACCACACGCTCAGTCTGTGTCAAATCTATTGATGAAAGATTTGTGATTAGACTCTCTGATTGCTGGTTCCTGCCTTGCTGCGTGTGTTGTTCCCTACTGCATCCTCCTGTTCCCAATGGACCAGGTTGTTCCCTCTTCTCTTTCCACGGCCTCTCCGGCTTCTGTCTAAACTCAGAAGGTGTTTTGTGGGAATGGAGGCATTGGCATGAAGTTGGGATTCCAGCCCATCATTGGAAACTGATGTTGCTGAAAGGGATTGTGAAAACCACCACCCCCTGGGCTGGGATAAGATGGCCAATTCTGCTGATAATGGTGTGGTCTGTTTCTGCCCCTGTCCCGTTGTCTAGGTCTAAAACTATCTCCACTAGACCCACTCGTGGTAGACCCATTTTCAATTGATGTTTCTGACTGTTCAGTGTTCCTAGGTGGAGGAGTATAGTCAGGGTGGGCATAGGGGTATACTTTAGTGAAAGGGAAACGCTTTAAATCTTTCTGAAATTTTTGAGCCTTGGATTGTGTGAGGTTCTCTTTATATTCATTGACCTCCTTATTCAATTCAAGTTTTTTCTTGTACCCAGTTAGTGTTGTTCTAAAATGGGTTTTGGTGAGTTGGATTTCCACTATTAAAGCTTCAGAAAGTCTAAGGGCTGTTTTTATAATCAACACTAACCAGTTGCGGGTACATTGCCACGCGATCTGGGTCCATTCCTTTCTGAATACTGGGTCTTTTAGAAAGATGCGAGGAGCATTAGTAACTAAAAGTCCTTTAGGCGCTACATTATTCCCTAGGTATTCAGTCAATATTGTACCATGTAAAATAGTACGAATACGGTTACGCTTTTGTTCTGTAAGTTTGTCCCATTCTGTAGTTTGGGATAATGTCTGTGCTATCGAAGGGTCAGAAAACAAAGGGGGGTCTGCCAAAAGGGCATCCACCTTTTCATCAGTATATGAAAGCCCTGTATTCTCCATGATGCTGCTAAATCAAATAGTCAGAGGTTCAAAAATCAAAATATTGCTCTTGCAGCTGTGCGCTGCCTAAAGGATAACAAAACAACAAGAGAGAGAGAGGGCAAAGTGATAGGAGCCACTCTTAGACCCCCTAGACCATCAATATCAAACAACAGAAGAGTGTATCCATAACAAGAAGAATAGTTCGTGGAGAAAGTCACTCTAATCAAGTAAAAGAACCCTCACCCACCAACCTAATTGGTGACATGCTTCATCATAGGGTTCCCACCAGAGATGCCGACTGCATCTCTGGTGTGCTACAACGGTTGATTACAGCGGAGCAGGTTGTTTTTGTGTGCCTTCAAAGAGTGTGATAAGTGCAAAAAGTGAATTAAAAAGTGCCGTTGTTTTATCCAGAAAAACGTTTAATGGCGGAAAACAGGGCACTAATAAAAACAGGTGAAGTGGATGTCCCTAACTGGTTTTAATTGACCAGATACATCCTAAACAAGCATTGGCATAGCCAATAGGTCTCGCTTTTGGGACCTTATAAGTATTTAGTTATGCAGCACAATATCCTTGGTGAAACAACATCTACTGTTGCAAGGCTAAACACTTATAAGGTCCCAAAAGCGAGACCTATTGGCTATGCCAATGCTTGTTTTCAGTTCATCTCTGTTCATCTTGTAGTACAAGAGTCAGAGAATCTCTGGAGGGGCTATGCTTTGAAGAATACATTCCTATTGAGGATACAACATACCCTCTACTCAAGGAGCTAAAGGGACACAATGCAATGAACCTAAAACAAGGGCATCAAAGCTCAGCATCGTTCCATCATTTTTGACATTACATCAACAAGTAAACAGTTAAGAGAAGCTTCATGGGCTTAGTTTACATGTGTGAATACCAGTGCTACCATCGTAAGGACTGAGATTAGGCCAAACACGGGAACAGTTCCCAGAGGGACCATAAATCGTATTATCGGACTTCCAACACTGCTGAAATGATGGCATCATGGTAACTCCTTGATCTATTAGGGTATTGAAAGGTCCGGCCTGTGTGACTGAAGAAGCATTACCCCAACTTGACATATACGGGAACTGAAGATTTGAGATATGAAGTTATTGCCCTGTATAACAACGTGTTCTAACATGGAAGTAGGGTTTACTAGTTTGGGATTTAGTTTAAACAAACCTAGACCTAATACGTCAGTGTACTGAAGGCACTTACATGATTACCTCTCTGAAACATAATGAGGGCAAAAGTACATACATGAAACACACACTCACTAAAACAAACCATGTTCAGTCCAGTTATGAAGCTTACAAGCCACTGAGCTTACAAGCAGGGGTAGCATGCTAGACAGCAAAAGTCACCCCAACTAGGACCCTGGTTTAGAGGCATTTTCTTGCTAGGCAGAGCGGAGGGGCATGCAGCTCACTCCTTCAGAGTTTTGAGAAGCATAGATGTCGATTTTTCTCTTTCTGGTGCACACAAAATGCCCCCTGGCCACAGGTTATAATAGAATTCATCAGGCCGCCCTCCAAGTTGGCAGGCTGAACGTCTTCTGCATATGGATGAGAGCAGAACTGGGGTCATCCAAACAGGGCTCATCCAAACGAGACCCGAGATTGTATACCAGATGAAACAAGCACTATTACAAACAAAGGGTCTACGCCACTCCTGTGGGGAGGAAACCAGCTCAAAGCTCGAGTGAAGAACATTGTCAACGCCTCCAGATGCATTAATATGACCCTGTTAACTGTGATGTGAAAAGAGAAGAACAAGCAAATGACAATTCATAGCACTCTAAATTGGGCAAAGCAAAATAACTGAGACTAATGCATATGTATATGATGAAACTGGAAATTGCCCAAATACCTTAAGGAAAGGCCTTCTACAAAGGTCTCGAAGTACAAGTAAGAACCATCTTCTGAAAGTTAGAGATCCGCAAATTATACAAACAGAAAGAACTAAAAGTAGTTTGAATCGAAAGTGAATTGCAAACTACAGCAGCCACATGTCTTTCTCATACTTGCACACTGGCACGGGAGCAATTACGCTTCCTGACAACCGCAAGCCAATGAGCGATTCACATGAAGTGGTAGGCACTACAGGACATCTGGTTGGGAAGGGGTAAACCATCCTCTTTTGGAGGCAGCACTTACCCACATCTTGATCGTAAGGGTTGGTGTTGAACAAAGGCATGTCTTTGCCGGAGCTTTACTTTCAATGACAGGCTCCTAAAGTAAAAAACAGTTCAGAATTTCAGTGGACAGTTCGTAATCACTTCTTTAACAGACGTCTTTTGTCCCGTAATTACTGAGAAAAGAGAGCAAATCTTATGGCACATAGGTGCTCACAGCCAATTAAGTAAGAGGAAACATATTTTTATTTGGCCTGTGAAATTGGATTCGTTTCGAAGAACTGATGTCATTGGATTGGCTAGAAAGCTTTTGTCAGTTAGCCTCATTGGTTGTGGTTGGGTGATGTATTGTGGCTTTGGAATGGTTGGGAAACGCTTACAAGTTACTCATTGGCTGTGGGGCTCTGATAGCGTGCTCAATGATGCATGAATTAGCGTCTAAATGTCCGGTCCTGTTGTCCCTAGTCAGGTTTCAGTGATTCCAGGAAAAAAATGCTTCCAATTGTATCTGTTTCTGTTTGCCAGTCATTGAGTCGGCATTAGTCAGGGTAGTGAAGGCAGCGTGTGAGGAACGAGCACCAGGGCACTGTTTACTTTTATTGGACCTGCAATGTAGCAGTTTCTAGCGCGCGAAGTACCGCCATGAGCCACCCGGCCAGTTTCCATATCACGAGTGCATGATCTCACGCAACATTTTTTTGTACCGCTGATCCTCTTGAATTCCACTGTGGTTTTTTACGATATGGTAACCAAATTGTGTCACCATATGTCATTATGGGGACCAGTTTCGCGGGATATGCTTTTATTAATAGTCTAGATGAGTAACCAGACGCACGGCTGGGGGTGGCGGTATTGGAGGAGTGAGCCTAACAAAGAGGTGGAAGGAAAGAGTACGGCAACAATTTTAAAACCAGCATAAAAACGAAAGTAATCGCGATCAAAGCGAAAGTGATCGCGATCGCTTGGACGGGAGCGCTGTGTGGCAAGCACGCGAGTGGTGCGCGCGCAGCAGTGATTGGCGGCTGTGCGCGTGCACGCTCACGTGCACTCAAGCTTTAGGCCACAGGCAGCACTTTAAAAATTCCAACTACAAAATGTCTCTCCGAGCCAGCGCATGCGCTGGCCTCAGCGAGACCTAAAAATGAACATTTGGTCAACATGTTTCAGCTTCTGGGAGTATTACTTGAAGCTTTCGTCAGGACCAGCTACACCACGGTGGTATAAGCCCACTAAGGCTTACCCTGACCTGTGGTGGAATCAACCGAAACAACTCATGGTTATGTAGAAGCCTTCCAGTATTTCTCAAAAGCCAAGAATGTCTGAAAAAACAAGAACAAAAAGGCAATTTTTGGCAAAACATCGGTTGTTCTTGTATACATGCATTCAGAAATCTTAAAGTGATTAATCTCAGGCCCGAGCTCTTCATGAAACTGTGGCCATAGCAAGCAAATCTATTTGTTAAAAATATAACAAACGTGCCAATTGACCACCAATCACAGAAGCAGCAATGTGATGGGATGGCAAGGAAAACAATTTCAATAGGATATTTGGGAATAACTAGCTATTCCCATCACATTGCTGCTTCTGTGATTGTCCATCCAGTGGGGGGGGTCTAATTTGAAGCAAGCTAGTCTTCTGCCAGTTTATTCGTAGGCCTAAAATATCACCAAATGTAGTTAGTAATTTTCTTACCTTCCCAGAGTCGGGACTGCCACGAAGTGTACTGGTGCTCCGAGCAGGGCAGGTGTTGTCGGCACCCTGTGGGCGCGTTCTAATGTAGCAATAATTGGTGTTTAGGAGTATTATGACAATTTTTGGCCCCGGTAACACTGCACCTTCTGCATCATTCAAATCATGAACCTATTGCCTGTAAGGTAACTGCACTTGTGACTGCCTGTTTAGTAGTAAAATGTAAAAATTTCTGTGTTTAGTGGAGTCCCTAGAGTAGAGGTCTTCAAACTTTTTGATGCCGAGACCCCCTTGTCAGACTTTTTTAGCCATAAAGACCCCTTCTGACAACATATTTTTAGAACCTGGTACTCCTCGTCATCGACAACTATAAATGTCCCCAATTACCACAGCAAATAATTTTTACAGTGGGGAAATATTAGACAGTGTTAAGCAAACCAAAGGTCAGTGTGCATGGGGGGGGGTGTAGTCAAAGGTGTAGCTAAAAACAAAGGGCCTCATTTATGAGGAATTGGCGTAGGACAGTCCGCAAGACTTCATGCTGCACTGCCCTATGCCATTTCTGTCCTTTTCTCTTGCGTTGGTGCACAAATTGCTGCCAGGTACCAATATAGGCAGGATTGTTTTTGTACAGGAAGGGGCACCTTCTTCACAAAAACAATCCGGAGAGGCGTTTTCCTCTTTCTAGGTGAGCTACAGAATGCAGCACACATTGAAAGAGGAAAAAACAAGGAGAAATAAAAAAATTCTCGTTGTGCCTCCACTGGAGAGGTGTCCGTTTTTGGAGCTGCCCAAGGTTAACGTGATTTTGTAAATATGGAGCTGCATCAAAATCTATGGGAGTTGCTTGGGAACCCCACGCAAAGCCCATGGAACACCTCCGTGACGCAGCAAAAGGCAATGCAGTGACTTGCGCTGCTTTGTCTTACTCCATATCTATGAGGCCATGCAAAGCCATGCAGGGTGACTTTTCATCGCCTCAGAGGTATGGTTGAGACGCTTGCGCCACCGGATTGTAAATAAAAAAAAAAAAAGTGATGCAAGCCTCTCAGAAATAAGTCGCAAATTATTCTGTGTGTTTTTTGTGTCTTTCACCATTAGGTATCTACATAAAATAATGGGCATCGTAAATGAAAAATAAATTTAAAAAAAAGTTGTTACTCAGTGGGAAATGCACTGTAGTACATTATGAAACCTCTTTTAGTTGATGCACTGCAGAAGTCTGTTTGTAATCAGAGAGCCACAAAATGAAATCTTGATTTGTGCAGTGGAGAATAGTGATGTATATTTTTAGCGCTACAAGGTCACAGCTTGTGACAGAAAGCACTGTGAATATGTAAGTCATTATTTTATACTTGAACTACACACAGTGTAAACCATGCAAATAGTTTTACAATAAAATGGTGCTTCCATAATGTAGACATTAGGAATACCAGAGCGTATGTAATGCAATTTTATTTCACATAACTGTCCCTTCAACACCTCTTTGGGGATATTCAGGGCTGTGTAAATGCAGTTAAAATGAAAAGCAAGCACTTCCCAACCCAGTTGTTAACTATTTGCACTTCCACTCCAAAAAACGAATGTTTGTCATCACATAGCTTTGAGTGATTTCATCAACTAAAGCCAGATACGCTCCCAAGCATCCTTTACACTTGCAAATTAACTGGTTAGGCACATTTACATTTCATTCGGGCAAGCAGCTGATAACTATCTAAATTATTTATCCCAGGACAGCTGTCTTTTTCCAAAAAGAAAGCAAACATTTCGGATTGCAGGGACAAGTGAAGCTGGGGAATACCTGACCCCCTTCCCAGGACTTCACAGCCCCCCTGGACGTCGCGCCCCACAGATTGAAGACCTCTACCATAGAGCTTTTGGCCCAAGTTCCACAGCACCTGCTGCACCATTCAAATAATGACCCTGTTGTCTGCAAGTTAACTGCACTTGTGACTGCCTGTTTAGTAGTAAAACATAGTAATATTAAGTGTTTAGTGGGGTGATTAGAGCTTTTGGTCCTGGTCCTACGGCACCTGCTGCACCATTCAAATCACAACCCTATTGCCTGCTTTATAAATGCTCTTGTGACTGTCTTGTTTAGTAGAACTATTTAGCTATAATCTGGGTTTAGAGAGTTCCCAAGAGCTTTTGGCTCCAGAGCCGCTGCACCATTCAAACCAAGCCCCTTTTAACTGAAATTGTCTGCTTCTATATTAGTAAAAAATAGCAATATTAGGTGTTTAGAGCTTTGGGCCCCGGTGTCACTGCACCTGCTGTACTATTGAAATCATGACCCTAGTGCCTGTAAGGTAACTGCACTTGTGACAGCATATTTAGCAGTTAAATATAGTAATATTGGAATTCTGACAACATTTTGGCCCGGTGCCGCTGCACCTGCATTACCATTGAAATAGTGACCCTAGAGCCTGCTAGATAGCTGCACTTGTGACTGCCTGTTTAGTAGTTCAATTTAACAATATTCTGTGTTTAGTGGAGTCCCTAGAGCTTTTGGCCCCAGAGCCACTGTACCTGCTGCACCATTCTAATTAAGTCTCGTAAGTGCAAGGTAACTGCGATTGTACCTGCCTGTTTAGTAGTCAAATATAGCAATATTATTTGTTTAGAGGAGTTCTGACAACTTTTAGACCTGGTACCACTGCACATGCTGCAGCATTCAAATAATGACCCTGATGCCTGCAAGGTAACTGCACTTGTGACTGCATGTTTAGTAGTAAAATATAGCAATATTTGGTGTTTAGTGCAGTTATGATAACTTTTAGCTGCGGTGCTACTGCACCTGCTGCACCATTTAAATCAAGCCCCTTTTTTTTTTAAGTTTTAAAAGAAAGTTTATTGAAATTTAAATACAACAGAATTGTGATAAAACAAACATATGTAGAATCAAATTAAAATGCTATTATTATCATAAGCAAGGGGAAGAAAATAAATAAAAAAGGAAGGAAAAAGAAAGGGAAGGGAGTAAGGATGATCAATTAACAGAGCAAAATATATATGATAAGAACGTAATCATTGGTATATAGAAATATGTAAAAAGAGTATACAGATATATTAAAAGTACAAGAACTTCTCCAATAACAATGCATAAATAAATATAAAACACTCTATATGTATATATACTTGAAACCATCAGAGGTATCTCACGGAGGTTTGGGAACTTCTTCCGCAGAAGGAGTATGGGAGGGTAGAGTTCGTGCAATTACATTTAAAAAATTTGTGATTGGCACCCATAGTAAGTCACGTTTAATAGCCAGTGTAATGGGGTAAACATAGGCCCTGTCTAACCTATGGTGATAACAGACCCCATACCACCAAGCCTGAAACGAGACTTGTAAGGCCTCCTTCCAAGATTTGGTGATTTGTTGAAACGCTACAGCTATAAGTAGATCAATAATGGAAGAATTAGAAGTGGAAGAGGACCATATGTCTGAGATACTGCCTAAGAAAATATGTGAAAAATTAAAGGGAAAATGTGTAGAAAAAATGTTGTTAATCTGTTGCCACACATCATTCCAAAATTTATAAATCACGGGACATGTAAATAACATGTGTTTAAGATCTGCCATTGAAGCTGAACAGGACCAGCAAGTGGAGGGAATAGAGGGGTCAATCATATTTAGTTTAGCAGGAGTAATCAAAAGTCTATTGTATATAAAAAATAAAGTTTGAGTTGTATTGGCTGCTCTAGACGACTTCCTTAACTTAATCCAAATTTTTTGCCATGTGGAGACAGAAAAAGAGTCCTCTAAATCTGATTCCCAGTCGTTTTCTACCTTAGATTTATCTCGGGTGTTAGAAGTATCCCGTAACTTCTTGTAAACTTGGGAAGCAGAAGAAGAAGCAAGTAAATAAGGGAGAGGAAGAGGAGAAGAGTTGTTATGAGTGATGGAATCAGAAAGGGAATCATAACTAGTTTGTGCAGCTGTACTCAGTAAGTTATATTTAAATTCAAAGGAAGTTGGTAAAGAAAAACGGGATTGAAGAATAGAAAAGGAAACACTAGTACCCTCGTGAAAAAGTTGGTGAGTCCAACTAAGACCAAGATCCTTCCAGTCCTTCCAAAAAAGCATCCTATTTCTTATTTTAATAAGGGGGTTATACCACAAGGAAGATTGCAAAAAACGAGAGCGATCATCTAAACCGTCCAGGAAAAGAGGAGAAAACATTTTCCGAGAGTTTTTGAGAGAATTTCTTGGGAATATGAGACAGTGACACAAATTCTTCAAAATTGAAGGGGTGAAAGAAAGAAGATTCAACGTCTACCCACAAAGGCCGAAAAGCGGTATCAGACACCTGGGCAGATAATAAGGAAACAGAATGTTTAAGGAAGAATGAGATATGATAAGAAGCAAAATCCGGAAAATTAACTCCACCCAACTGCTTAGGACATTTAAGTTTTGCAAAAGACATTCTAGCTTTCTTCTGGTGCCATAAGAATTTCGATAAAATGGAGTAAATATTTTTATAGCAAGATTTAGGGATATTAATTGGAAGATTAGAGAGATAGAACAAGATTATTGGAACTAACATTTTAATAGAGTCCAATCTGCCCCACCAGGATAAAAACAAAGGATGCCATCGAGTTGTAGAGTCTTTTAGAGTTGTTAATAGATTTTTGAGATTTAGTGCTACAGTGTCCTTAATTGAGGATTGAAACCACAATCCTAAATATTTGATCGTAGAAGGGCTCCAATGAAAAGAGGAGGCCAAGAAATCTACATCAAGACAAAATTTATTTAGAGGGAGGATTTCACACTTATCAACATTAAGTTTATAACCTGATACTTTCGCAAATTCAGAAACTTCAGATAAAAATGATGGAATAGAGGATTGGGGGTTAGAGATAAATAAAAGTATATCGTCCGCATAGGCAGAAAGTTTCAAATGTTTATCCCCATAAGGAAAACCGGTGATATCTTTATTCTCTCGGATTTTTGTCAAAAAGGGTTCTAATGCTAAAATAAAAAGAAGAGGAGAGAGGGGACACCCCTGTCGTACACCTCTAAAAAGGGGAAACGAAGAGGAGACAAGACCGTTAGCTAATATAAAGGACCTAGGAAAGGAGTACAGTAAGGAGATGTAGGCAAGGAATTTCGGGCCCAAACCAAACAAGGACTGCAAACATAAATTGCCAGTTAACCCTATCAAATGCCTTCTCGGCGTCTAATGCAATAGCAGCTAAAGAAGATTGGTAGGAATGAGACTTACTTAGTACATTAAAAAAGAGTCGAGTATTGTCAGAGAGGTGACGACCCTTAATGAAACCACATTGTTCCCTACCAATTAATTTAGGTAAAATCTTGTCGAGACGAAGCGCTAGAATTTTTGCAAATATTTTATAGTCCAGATTGATTAGAGAAATAGGCCTATAGTTTTTACATAAGGTATGGTCTTTATTTTCTTAAGGAAGGAGACAAATTAAGGCTTCCTGAAAGGAGCCCCCAGATTGTTCGGATGATACAAAGAATGAAAATAACTGATGGAGTTTGGAAACGAGCAGATTGGAGAAATGTAAATAGAATTCTATCGTGAACCCATCTGGTCCAGGAGCCTTGCCTTTTTTAAGCACTTGAATAGATTCCAAAATGTCTTTAGGATCAACAGGTGCTTCTAAAGGGGCAAAATCGATATCTGGAAAGGAAGGGGAAGGGATAGAGGATAAATAGTGATCAATGTCAGTTGACAGAGGAGGAGACTCCGGAGTATAGAGATTTTGATAAAAGTTAGTGAATTCCAGTAGAATATCCTCATCCTTATGAAGAGTGATATTAGATGAAGAGACAATAGATTCGATTCTAGTACGTTCTCTTTTAACTTTAAGATATTTGGCAAGAAGATTACCTGCCTTATTTTGTGCAGAATAATACTTGGCACTGGATTTGAGTAAAAATAAATTTGCAGATTCCGTGGAAAGCTTATTAAAGGAGAATTTGGCTTTGAGAAGCTTATCCAAATCAGAACGAGACTTAGTTAAATAATAAGAGTGTTCCAATTGTTTAATTTGCAAGTTAATCGATTGTACGGAGTGAGAGGCGGCGCGTTTTTTACGAGAAACAAATGAAATAATGAAGTCTCTAGAAGCAGCTTTAAAAGTGTCCCATAACACCTGAGGGGAAATTGTAGGAGGGCCATTTTCTGTAAAAAATAGGGATGAAAATTCGAGGAAGGCTGGGGTAAACTTGGGATCTAATAGGAGAGAGTTATTGAACCTCCACCTTCTGGTACCTTTTATGGGGGGGAGTAAATCTAGGCGTAAAGAAACTGGGGCATGATCAGAAATTAAAATAGAACCTATTTCAGAGTGGCGAATATGTTGAGTCAAGGCCTTAGAAATAAAAATTTAATCAATCCGGGATTGGGAAGAATGAGCCGGTGAGTAGTATGTATATTCTCTAAGTGTAGGATGGCAGAGTCTCCAGGAGTCAACAAGAGAACGTTGAGAAATAGTGGAAGTAAATTGAGTGTGCATGGAAGAGGGCGAAAAGTGGCAATTGGATCTTCGATCTATAATAGGATCCACAATTGTGTTACAATCCCCCCCCAAAATCAGATAATCATCAGAAGATGATTGCATCAAAGATGTAAGCATCTGGGGCCAAAATAATTTATCCTGTATGGTAGGAGCATATACATTAAAGATAGTTATAGGGATATTATCAATCAACAAAGATACAGTCACCCACCTACCATCAACATCATTGGATTGACTTATAACTTTGATATTTAACCGTTTATGACAGAGAATAGCAACACCATTACGTTTCCCCGAACCAGGGGAAGCGAAAACGTGACCCACCCAATTACGCAGTAATTTGGTGATTTCGGCTTCTTTTATATGGATTTCCTGTAATAATACAATATCCCCTTGTAAACTTGCCAAATGGGATAAAACACGTTGCCGCTTAATGGGGGAACCCAAACCTTTAACATTCCAAGTAAGTATAGTTATTGACATCTAACAAATATAACTGATATCAAAAAGTTGTGTGAGAATCAAATATGTACAAAAGGCGATAAAGTACAAAGCATCTTATAAAAACTTGAGAGAAAATAACATTGTTCTTAGAGGAGTAATAATAGAGTAAGGAAGAGAAATATGACATAAGAGAAATTCTTGGAGAAAAGAAATTGTAAGCAGAGAGGCATGAAAGGAATAAGTTGAGAGTTAGAAATAGGGAAGGAGAGAAACAACAGAGATAGAAAAAGGACCAAAGAAAAGAGCAAAAAGAGGAAGTAATAAGTGATAAGGGAAAGAAGAGACACGTGGTGCAAAAAATAAAGGTACAAAACGACAGACATGAGTGATGAAGAAATAAGCTAACAAGTAGACATACCACAAAAAGGAATGAAGAACGGGGTTGGTGAAGCCACATAAGGAAGACGGGACACTGAAAACGGGAGATTCCAGGACGACGGTAAGGAAGGGACATCCGCTAGGCAAGTTGAGGAGAACAGGGAACGACGAAGGACCACAAAAAATCGCTACCTAATGGGGGAAAGAAGAAGGAAAAGTTAATCCGACAAAATGGTACCAAAGACATGAGGGGAGAAACTAAACAACATTAAAGTTGAAAACAAACAGATACTACTACAATACATAAAACCATCATGACTGAGGCACTTCCATGGACTCTGTTCTGCAGCTGTTCAGAAATTGTTGGAGTAACATTGGATCTTCATAACTGGTAGTTTTATTATTATGAGTCACTTTAAAAAGGCAGGGATGGAATAAGCCGTAGCGCGCATTTATGCTGCGTAGTGCAGGTCTCATCTCCAAGAACTTTTTCCGACGGTCCGCAGTCACTTTAGCATAATCTTGGGCGAAGAAAAGAGTAGAACCATTCCAAGCAATTTTCCCACGCTGTTTGGCAGCCTGAAGAACTCTGAGTAGATCCGTATACTCCAAAAAGTACAGAATGACTCCTCTCGGCTTAGTAGATGATGAGGGAGAAGAACGGGATAATGTACCTAAGCGATGTGCTCTTTGAATATTTAATGAGGGTGTTTCAGGAAGACCCAAAAGAGTTGGTAAAAAAGATTTGAAAAAAGAAATCGGATTAGCACCTTCAAGGCCTTCAACTAATCCGTAAATGCGCAGATTATTGCGCCTATTTCGATTTTCCAAATTCTCAATTTGTTGCCTAAGTTGAACAACCTCCTTAGAAAGAAGAGGAACTTGAGCCGTGAGATTTTGAACAGAGTCAACCCGTACTTCTAGGTCTCCAACTCTCTTTTCAGTGAGAGACCAGTTGGCTTCCAGATTCTGAAGTCTGACGTTAGTTTCTTCTAAATGCGGCTTGAGAGCGCGAATCTCGTCAAGAAGGAGTTCCATAGATATCGGGGATGAAGAATTGGTGGGAGAGGGTGGGTTAGCTTTTACCCGCTTGCCAGAAGTAGATGGTGACGCAGAAGGTATTTTGGAGTTTTGTTTAGCGCTTAAGCGGTGCAGTAGATTTGGCGCCACCAGAGTCTTTGGTGCTATCCTCAGTGTGCTCCTGTAGAATATCAAAAGGATTATAGACCTCTAAACTCGCCTCGGTGGAAGGACGAGCACCACTAGAGTTGCCGCGAGGCATGATGATATATAGAAAAACACACAGAGTCCTTTGAAAATAAACCAAGTGAAGACTTGGGAAAAAATGCAAAGAGAGTGAAAAAACACCAGTCCAGGCAAAAGTCAAAAATAATGTTCCACAGTAACTGCAGGCAGAGAGGAAATGGCAACGATGGAAGGGACACCAGAAGGTCAAATAGAATAAGCGTTGCCCAAAAGAACGGAAAAGATAATGACAAAAAAGGGTAGCTAACTGTTAACCAGCATCGTCATGCAGCTCCAGGTGGGGAGCAAGAGGTCGATTGAAAAAACAAAATGGCGGCCGCAGCGGTGAGGTAACAGAAAAAACATTAAATTAGGCTTGTTAGGCTCACCCTTTGAAAAAATAGCGGCAGCATTCCAACGAGCGGCAGTTCCGATTGCCGGAACCAGCAAGTCCGACGTTTTTCAGTAGTGAAACATTGCCAGCAGAAGTCGCGGATCCTCACGTCTCGGCGGAGCTCCCGAGAACAGCGGCCATCTTCTGAGGCTCCGAAGCCACGCCCCCCAAATCAAGCCCCTTTTAACTGCAATTGTGGTTGCCTGTTTAGTTGTAAAATATAGCAATATTACATGTTTAGAGGAGTTCTGACAACTTTTGGACCCAGTGCCACTGCTCCTGCTGCACCATTCAAATATTGACCCTGTTGTTGCTTGCAAGATACCTGCACCTGTGACTGCCTGATTAGTAGTAAAATATAGCAAAACTCAATGTTTAGTGGGGTGCACGGAGCATTTGGTCCCGGTGCCACTGCACCTGCTGCCCCATTGAAATCATGACCCTGCTTTCTGCAAGGTAACTGCACTTGTGACTGCCTGTTTAATAGTAAAATATAGCATAGCACTTGTGTATTAACGTTATTTTTGATTTGCAATGTTTATTACAACATTTAGAATTTGATCATAATGACCAAATAGATTAAGTTGACAAAATTAATCTGATAGTGCCTAGACAAAGTGCAAAGAAAGGTACTGAGGCATGAATAAGAAATGCCACAAATGGCTAAAGCATCTTTACACAACCAAGTAATAACAAGCATTGGCATAGCCAATAGGTCTCGCTTTTGGGACCTTATAAGTATTTAGTTATGCATCTGTTGCATGGCTAAACACTTATAAGGTCCCAAAGGCGAGACCTATTGTCTATGCCAATGCTTGCTTAATTAGTAATCGCGGCACCGGTGCTTTACTTTTAACATTGAAAGTAAAGCGCGGGTGCCGCGATTATAGCAAAACTAAAGAAATAGATGTTTGTTTCTATTTTTTTACTTTTGCTATAATCTCGGCACCCGCGCTTTTCTTTTAATGTTAAAAGTAAAGCGCAGGTGCCGCGATTATAGCAAAAGTAAAGAAATAGATGTTTGTTTCTATTTCTTGACTTTTGCTATAATCGCGGCACCGGTGCTTTACTGTTAATGTTAAAAGTAAAGCACCAGTGCTGCGATTAGCAAGCTAAAAATGCTACCGCCGGCCACAGCTTGCAGTGCATGTGCGCCAGTGGTGCGCGCGCAGCAGTAATCACGCCATATGGAGCCTCTGCTGAAGCGCGCGCCCCCGCACTGCAAGCTGTAGCTGGCGGTAGCATTTTTTAAAGCCCTTACTAAAGTCTCTCCGAGCAGCGCATGGGCGCTGACTCAGCGAGACCTAAAAAAAAGCAAGCATTCGAGTATACTGTTAGAAGCTGTCTGCCTTTTCCATGGGAAGAGATCTTATCTTGTCAGTGAATGGGGCTTAAACAGTGTGAGCAGCTTTAATGGAAGTATCATAATTGTGTGCTGCCAGGTGAAGTAAAAAAAAAAAAATTCCACACAAAAGCAAATGAACACAGTAATTCAGCGATGGGAACTGATAAGTGCCCCCTTTTAAGATATTTTAAATACAAGAGATTTCAGGTGAAACCTGAAAAAAGTGATAAGCCGTCCGGTACCACATTTTCCTTCAGCCACGTCTCCAGGAAAAAGACCATGCAGCTTCCTTCAATGCGTTCCGGCAGGCCATTAGCTCGAATATTATTTCTTGTAGCATGCTCTTTGCTCTATATTTCAAGATTCTCATTATTTTGGTTTTCTCCTTGATTTGTGCTACCAGTTCCTCTGTGGCCGGTGTGATCATAGCTATTTATTGCTCCATTTGAGCAATTCTGTTACCCATCTTGCATTGATTGTCGCACAATTATCTAATGTCCACTATTGGAGTATCCATTTTGAGCTCCAAAGCAGCTCTAGTTTCCCTGATAGCACTTCGGATAGAATCCAGCTTGTCTGCCTGAATCCCCCTATGCTTTCAGTTGCCCTGTATGGCTTTTCCTCTCATTTACCTATCTGTTGAGGCCTATCCTGCCTCTCTGTTTCACTCTCTTTTCCCTCAGTGTGTCACCACATATTTCTGATGGAGACTCCTGGCTATTGCGTTTGATGTCGTATATTTTAACTTTTTGATTTGTCTGTCATTTTTATCGATAATTAGGTAGGCAGCAGAGACAGCTCTTAGGTTTAAGAGCCTTTATGGTTCCTCCCTCGTTGTGCCCCGTATTTATAGGACCCTCAGTTCTGGCGGCAGCAGGGTTAGGGCTTCATTCACCGCACAATGTCAATAGTATTGTTAGGGAAACCACCATATAAGAAGCCCCTGCCAGTCTCAGTATCCATCTCCGCCTTAGTCTACTGGACTGGCTAAGCTGTCAGGAAGGTTCAGTGCTCTCCACAGGCCTCGTTCCTCTATATAGTCATGGAACTCCTTGGTGACTTGCAATATCCTTATAGTGCATAGCAGGGGGTACTTTATCCCAGTATATAATACATGGGATTCTCTAATCCCTGTATGAACTGCAGTCACAAATTTCTTTATAATCGACTTGTGAAGTACCAAATCGCCGATTTATAAAGAAATGGCATTAGAACACAATTATTTTAAGGTAATGCAGTCAAGTTCTGACATCACAATCCTGCTGCCCAGCAGCCCAGGTGAAAGGTAGGTCATATCACTGAGTACAAATGAAGCATCTGTTAAAAGCAAAGAAACTGGAACATTGCTGTTCTTTCTTCTGCTCTATTTCAGTAGCACAGAGAATGTGTTTATTTTTAGCACTCCTTAAATAGAGAAAAGCTTGAATCTTTCTGCACATTCCGAGCTACTGCTCTAATTTATTTTGAACACTTGCACCCAGCCATAACGCGTTTCAGCCCTCGTGGGGCCTTGATCACATGACACATTAAGGGGGCAGACGGGGAACAACCTTTACAACGCAACTTTTACAACGCACTACACTTACAACGCATTTTTTACAACGCAAAATCCATTACAACGCATTCCATTACATAGCATGACACTACAACGCATTTTTAAAAACTACCTTTACAACGCATTCCATTACAACGCATACTACCTTTACAACGCATACCATTACAACGCATAATATTACACTACACTATCCAACACTTACCCTACTGTTGCACCCCCTGGAGTTAGAATAGTAATTTTTACCCCTATACTATCCAACACTTACCCTACTGTTGCACCCCCTGGAGTTAGAATAGTAATTTTTACCCCTATACTATCCAACACTTACCCTACTGTTGCACCCCCTGGAGTTAGAATAGTAATTTTTACCCCTATACTATCCAACACTTACCCTACTGTTGCACCCCCTGGAGTTAGAATAGTAATTTTTACCCCTATACTATCCAACACTTACCCTACTGTTGCACCCCCTGGAGTTAGAATAGTAATTTTTACCCCTATACTATCCAACACTTACCCTACTGTTGCACCCCCTGGAGTTAGAATAGTAATTTTTACCCCTATACTATCCAACACTTTCCCTACTGTTGCATCCCCTGGAGTTAGAATAGTAATTTTTACCCCTATACTATCTAATACTTACCTTAAATGCAATTTAATATTATGCGTTGTAATGGTATGCGTTGTAAAGGTAGTATGCGTTGTAATGGAATGCGTTGTAAAGGTAGTTTTTAAAAATGCGTTGTAGTGTCATGCTATGTAATGGAATGCGTTGTAATGGATTTTGCGTTGTAAAAAATGCGTTGTAAGTGCATGCGTTGTAAAAGTGTGCGTTGTAACGACATACATCCGGGCAGACATAACCTTTTTAAAGTGACAGCACAGCAAGTAGTGACGATAAGATGATAGACATAGTGAAATACTTTCATTACTCTGCTTAGTAGCTGTTGATGGTAATGCATTATGATGTAAACAATCCCAACACATGATGCGTGCAAAATGAGCAATTTGCAATCCAATAAATATAAATAAATAAATATTAAATATATAAATATAAAAATGCAAATACTCGATGTTAGAATCAAATGTTTCAGATAAGATGGTAAAAAATTGCTTTAAAAAAACCAATGTAAACTCTTTTTTATCACGTTAAAAGCATATTACTCATCCTACTTGATCCTGGTATGCGTACATCGTCTTGCCCAATTTAGACAATTCACACATGATTCATGATATTGCCCAAGTGGGCGCAAGTAATGATCACTGTATGTCTGAAATAAAGTGCAAGTGCAAATAACATATCACCTAATGAACCCATGGGATTCACATGTGCAAAATCATAAAAACCAATCTGGTTAAAATCAATTCATAACAAGGCAGTGACGAATATTAAGACAGTTTGAACAGACCAATAACTTCATAGATATGTGAAAAAATCCTCACTGGAGTTTAAACCATTGGGAGTCTTAGAGTCCAACTCCAGAATGTATTTTGTCTCCAGTTTGTGAAGCAATGCTTCACTATCACCTCCTCTTCTCAATGGGAGGACCGAGTCCAAAACAAAATATTTAAGATCCATAGACTTTTTGGAATGTTTTTCATTGAAAAGTCTGGCAACCGGGTAAGTGCTATCACCATTGTTGATTGCCCTTATGTGCTGGAGTATCCGCTTGTGGACCTGTAGCTTAGTGCTACCTACATATCGCAGGACACAGGGACACTCCAGCACATAAACGGCAAACTCAGTTTTGCATGTCAGTTTTTTGGTGATTTGAACAGGTTTACTGCTGAAAGGAGTTAAATACTCAGTTTTATTGATACCATGTTTACAAGCCTTACAAACGGCACATTTGATAAAACCCTTACTGGCACCAAGCCAGTTAACAGGATTCCTCACTTCAGGGCTGCTTTTTACCAACATGTCCATCATCGATCGTGATTTTCTAAACGTTATGTTGGGGGACTTAGTTACTACATCACCTAGTACTGGGTCATTTTTTACCAACGCCCAGTTTCTGTTGACTATTCTGCGTATGATTTTATTTTGGGTGTTATAGGTGAGTATTAGTCTTGGAGGTTCTGTACTCTCAGGTACCTGATTTGCAATCCTGCCAGTTTTTCCTATCAGTGCCTGTGTTCTACCAAGTGCATTTGCTTGTGACATGGCTTTGTCAATTACATCAATGGGATAACCTCTCCTAAGGAACCTGTTCTTGCATTCATTCTGTGCTGTCAGGCAATCTAAGTCAAGATTACATATCCTCCTTATCCGGAGCATTTCCCCATACGGAATGCTGCGGATTAGGTGAGCAGGATGGTGACTGGTTGCATGCAATAAGGTGTTACCGGCAGTGGATTTTCGATAGAGCCAGGTACAGAGCTGATCATTGTGAACATAGATCTCAACATCCAGGAAACAAATTGATACTTTGCTAATCTGACCCAAGAATTTGAGATTCAGATTGTTGTCATTGATTTGCTCAATAAAACGATGGGCTGCCTCCTCTGTGCCTCTCCATATTATCAGCAGATCTATATATCTGAACCACCTTAAAATGTTGTTGGACAAAACATCCTTGAAGACAGTCATGAGGACCTGTTCTTCCCACAACCCCATGTGCAAGCAAGCGTAGCTGGGGGAAAAACAGGCCCCCATAGCCACGCCCCGAACCTGCTGAAATACCTGGTTCTGAAATAAGAGAAAGTTATTTTCCAGGCACATAGCAATCATAGTTAGTATCATTTTGTTATGTTTGTAGAAACAAATTGGTCTGGTGTTTTAAAAAATGTTCAACAGCTTTCAGGCCATCCCTGTGATGAATGCTGGTATATAATGACGTAACATCTAAGGAAATGAGTAAGTCGTTAGGATCCCAATCAATATTGTCCAGTTTCCTCAGTAAGTCACCTGTGTTCAAAATAAAAAAAGGTAGACTCCTCACAAACTCTTGCATAAAAATCTACATATTTGCTCATGTTTTCCATGATACTGTTACGTACTGATATAATGGGCCTGCCCGGTGGTTTGCTCTTGTCTTTATGAATCTTTGGGATAAAGGAAACCACAGGCATCACAGGGTGGTCATTCTTTAAATATCTGAATTCATCAGATGTTAACAAGCCCGCACTTTTCCATGCCAACAGACTTGAATACACAATGTTCCATGCTGTTTTTACTTCCAACATCGTGCCACGTCTGTAACAGTCTCTATAATTAAGTTGTCTCATGGCTTTCTCCATGTAGAGCTCTCTTGACCAAAGCACAATGTTTCCGCCCTTATCAGATTGCCTGATGATTACATTATTGTTGTTTTGTAGTTTAATCATCAACTGATAATACAAATTGTCTCTGCTTGTATAGCGCTTTTTTGCCGCTCGTTGTTTGTGATGTAGGGATTTCAATTCAAGTGTTAATTTGTCATAAAAAACATCTATGTTATCTCTCAGCATGACTGGGCAGAAAGTGGACTTAGGTTTGAAGCTTGAAGTTGCGATAGCTGTTCTTGGTATCATTTGACTGGATGAAATTTCAACATCATCATTATTATCATGTAATTGATGAAGATTCTGGAGGAGTTCCATATCCCCAGCTGTGAGAATGGAAGGGCTGGTGGTCGTACTAGTTGTATTTGTTTTAGTCTTATGTTGGCTTTGAAGCAGATGGAATTTGCTCAATTTCAATTTACGCACGTATTTATAGACATCAACACGTGTTTGCGCATAATTGAAATCACCTTTGGGGCTGAATGAAAGTCCTAACGAGAGTATTTCCAACTCTTTCTTTGAGAGAGTGTTGTTGGTAAGATTTATGATGGTTTGTGAATCAAATTCTGAATCATTGGCATTATTTGCGCCTCCATTGTTTCCTTACTCTCTTGGTCTGCTTTGTGTTTGCGTTCATTGGCTCGTTTCCGTCTCTCCCATCATTTGCTGTTGCATTTTTGCCGTTGTTAACACGGGGGCGTAGTGTTTGCCTTCGATCCTGGCGCATATATATATCTATATATATATTACCTACTGGCGGTCGCCAGTAGGTAGTTATAGTTAGGACCACGTTTCCATAGGAAATCCGCAACATTCTATTTTGAATAACTTTGGCGCCGGTCGTCGAATCCTCGCGAATTTTTCAAAATAGGTGGGGGCTACGCTCCGCTCCTACCCTGAAAGTCTCGGGGGGATTTGTCAAGCGGGGGCTGAGATAAAAGGGGGGTCCCAAAACGCGTTTTTCCCATGCATTTTTCCATAGGACCTTTAGACAGAGCTACAGCCCGAACGGCTGAACAGAATTTAATGAAATTTGGCAGAGAGGTAGTCCCCAGGTCAAGGAAGTGCCTTTTGTAGGTTTGGTGTAAATCTGTTCAGTAGATTCTGAGAAAATAGTATTTAAATCAATATATATATTTGTGGCCGCTTACGGTGCGCTTACGGTGCGCTTACCGTGCGCGTACGGTGGCGTGCGCGAGCTCACATCTGATTGGCTGTTAGATCTTAGTAAACATTCGAATCGGAAGAAAGGAGGAAGTGTCGGCCGCCATTTTGTCACTCGCACTGTCAGGGGGGTGAATAAAAAAGGTGGATAATGTGAAAAGGGGGCAGGCTCGACAGTTCCTGACCCCCTAGCCTTGGTCAGGGGGTCCCAGAAGGACCCTCAAGGGCAAAAATGAAATTTTTTTTTTTTTCGAAAAATCGCCGAATGCGCGTAGTGTACGCGCACGGTGTAAACTGCGAAATTCGCGGAATTACGCGTACCGTGCGCGCACGGCAAAAAAAAAATTGCAAAAGGGAAAGCTTAAAAAAAAATAAAAAAAATTGTGAGGTAAGGTTGGCTCTTATAAGAGCCGTTGGGTTAATACAGGGATAGAGGAAAGAAAGAATGGGAATATTATAAGCGTCTACAAACATGCTGGTCTATCTTATTGTTAATAAGGGGAAGACTGATCTCCCCATAAACAATAAGACCACCACATCTTGTACACCTCATTTCAACCCTCCCAAATCGAGGGTTAATGTCCACAGGAAAAGAAGAAGGTGATGCTCCCACCTCAGAGGAAGGGCTCAGCTGAGCTGCCGATGATGTACTCGGCTGAGCATCTGAGGTTGGGCTCTGGTGACTTACTGAAGAGTTTTCTCCAGTATGTCGAGCAAAGGTCCTGGGATGTCTATCCTGCAGGTGTCTTTTCATAGAGTGATTTCCAAAGGAATATTTCTTCCTTGGATTTCCTCTAGATAAAACACGGCCACAAAGTGTGCAAGTGACCAATTGAGCATTCACCTTTTTCTCCCCCTCTGGAGAAGTAAAATACTCCCATACAAAAGAAGTCTTTTGTTTCCTCCTTCTCTGGATCATGGTGGTGCTGCTGGCCTCACTCTCAGAAGAGCTCTGCTGTTCTGCCATTGTATCCCAATGTCAATCCAGCTCCTTCTCCTAAGGGATCTCAAGCAGTAATGAGGGGAATGGGTGTGGTGTTTGAAGTTTCTGGAACTGAAAGTAGTTTAAACCAATGAAAAGTGTTCCTTGTGGGTCACATGACCTACCGTGCGCGCTCCGTAAGCTTACGGTACGCGCTCGTAAAAAAGTGCGCATGCGCAAACGTAACGCTTACGGAGCGCTTACGGGGCGCGTACGTATGACGGCACTCGCGCATGCGCATTACACGCACCCGCGTAAGCGCGACGTTGGTTCCGCGCAACGCGCATGCGTGTACGCGTACGTCGCGTACGTATTACGAAAACGCACCGTACGTCATAAGGACGGTGCGCTTGCGTGATACGTACGTGACGTACGCGTAACGTCAGCTTACCGTACGCGCACGGAAAAAAATGCAAAAAAAAAGCAAAACCGTGCAAAATTAAATAAAAAATCCATAGGTTTAACACACATTATAGTTAGGAATTAGCATTTAAAAAACCTTGCAAATTCACTGAAAAAACCATAGGTTTCACACACGTTATAGTTAGGAATTAGCATTTAAAAAAACCTTGCAAATTCACTGAAAAAACCATAGGTTTCACACAAGTTATAGTTAGCTGTACATTTCACTCGTAAAAAACCTATGAAATTCCCCCGTTATAGTTACTGTAGGCAACTATAACTCACGCGACCGTAATCCTGTGCTGATGACATATGTGTCTTTATGAACAAAAAATATTTGTAATATATGTATAGCTAAAATTTAATGGAAGAAGACATGGGCAAATAAGTGTCTAAATACAGTATTAGCATCAGCAGAGGATTACGGTCGCGTGAGTTATAATTGCCTACAGTAACTATAACGGGGGAATTTCATAGGTTTTTTACGAGTGAAATGTACAGCTAACTATAACTTGTGTGAAACCTATGGTTTTTTCAGTGAATATATATATATATATATATATCCTGTAGTGCCCTCGGTTTGAAAGTTGGCGCCCCTCTTTTGGCGCGGTGCGAAATTCGTCCGGCAGGGCAGCCGGTAAATAGAAGGGCAGGTGACCTCTGAGCCCAGAAGTCGATTGAAAACGCACTTACTCAGAATCTGCTGCTTTTAAGTTGCTTTTATTCCATATTCACAAGCAAAGCTATGCCCAACGCGTTTTGGTTCTGAACTCGGACCTTGATCACGGGTAACAACCGGACATGACCAGACCTTATTTATTTCTACTATTACAATTACTTCCTGTTTGTTTAGTTGCAAAGCATTCTGGTCAATGTAGTGCACACAATTCTTATTTTCACGTGTTGTGAATGTTTCTTATTAATAATTCATACAATTACTGTGAAAGAAGTGATCATTTGCAAAAACATATGTGAGAAACAGTGCATAATGAAAACGATTGTTAAAATAATGACATTTGGCTGTATGGAAGCCAAAACGAATGTTTCAATGATTCATCAATAAGTCATTGTTGTAGTCTAATCCCTCTAGTGGGTGTTGATGTTTGAAATCATATCAATATATTGGGAACAATTAATTATCATCATGACATTTTCACCAATCATAATCATTTTCTGTTTGATCACGGGGCATGATCTATCCCACTGCCAATGATTTAGTGACGGCTGTTGCAAAAAGGCTCTATCATCCCTCTAGTGGGTGTTTATGTTAGTTCTAATAATTACATATATTGACTAGAGACCCCTAAAATAATTTAAAAAATTCATTTTCTCTTATAAAAGATGCAGCACACTGACTTCAGATTATCATTGATGTCATTGTAACTAATTAGTCAAAACTGTTCCCCAAATAAATAGTTCAATGCTAATGTCCAAGTAAAGTATCCATTCCAAATTTTACAAATTTACCAACCGTTCCTCATCCTGATTTAACCCGTGAGGAGTCAGGGTCCTGAACGACACAATATGCTTTGATTCTTTTTGTCGGAGATGTGTTTCACGATTACCTCCTCGTTCTGGGTTGGGTACTTGTTCTATTGCATAGAATCTCAGCAATTCCCATTTGCTCTCATGTATTCTTTCCATGTGCTTGGCAATTGCGTTGGAACGATCCCTGTTAACAATAGCTCTTATATGTTCTAAGATGCGTTTTTTGATCTCACAAATAGTGCTACCTATATATTTTAAATTGCAAGGGCACTCCACTATATATACCACGTATTTGCTTTTAAAAGAGATGTGTTGTTTTATTTTCCACTTGACGCCCTTTCTGATTTCAACCTCCTTTTTTGCGGTTGCTATTTTACAGGCTTTGCAGTTTTTACATGGCCAGAATCCTTCGATTTCAGGCCGTGTTTTCTGTGGTTTTAACTTGAAGTGGCAGCGGGTTAGTTTGTCAGCCAAATTCGGAGCTCTCCTGTAGGTGACATTGGGGTGATCCCCTATAAATTCAGCAACGGTCGTGTCTAGTTTCAAAATGCCCCAATGCTTTTTGAGTATATAAGTCAGATCACTTGTTTCAGTCGAATAGGTGGTTATTAGTCTTATTTTTGTGAGATCCTCCTTGTTTAGTTTCTCTTTTTTCTTGAGTATTTCAGTTCGATTTTTCAATTTTGCCTTCATTACGCTTTTCTTAACCACTTTGCTCGGGTAGTTTCTTTTCTCAAACCTGATTTGCATTGCTCTGCTGTGATTTTCAAATTCATTATCTGCTGAGCAATTCCTGTGTACCCTTAGGAATTCTCCATATGGTATATTCCATTTTTGATTTGTGGGGTGAAAACTGCTTGCATGGAGAACTGCATTGGTGGCTGTTTTTTCCTAAATAGGGTAGTTTGTAGTGTATTGTCTTTCACATATATTTCAATGTCCAGAAATTAGATTTTACTAGAACTGATCTCATATGTAAATTGCAGGTTGGTCTCATTGTTGTTTAAAATTTGAAAGTATGCTGCAAAATCCTCTTCTGATCCATCCCATATTATGAAAAGGTCATCAATCAACCGCCACCATGCAACGATTTTTTTTGTACATGTTTGTCGTTTTCGCAGTTCCAAGCTATTTTTTGTTCATACCAACCCATCACAAGATTTGCAAAGTTTGGAGAAAAAGAAAAGCCCATGGCTGTACCTTTCATTTATCGGTAGTGTTTTTTGTTGAAGGTGAAAATGTTATTCTGTAGACACAGGGTTATCATTTCTATCAACATGGTGTTATGTTGTTTATATTGGATGTTCCTTTTTCCCAGGAAGAAACTGGTGTTCTATACGGTGTATAGTGAGACTACGTCCATTGATATCAATTTATATCTTTGATGCCATGGTATCCCTTCAAGTGTTTGAAGTAAGTCTGTTGTATCTCGCAAATAGGAAATAAGATCTTTCACCATTGGTGCTAGGAAATGATCAATGTAATTTGACATTGGTTCCATTATTGAGCTATTTGCAGATATGATAGGTCTGCCCGGTAGGTTAAATGGACGTTTGTGCACTTTAGGTAAAAAATAAATTGTAGCTTCTACTGGATTTGCAACTGTTAGATATTTTTTCTCATCTTCGTCTATCAGACCTTTTCCAAGCCAATCATTTAGATGTTTGTTTATGGTTATCTCTATTTCTTTTGTTGGGTTAGAATTCATTTCCTTGTACCACATTCCCGCCTTTGTCCGCGGGTTTTATTTCCATTGCGGGATCTTGCTTGAGGTCTTTTAAATCCTTTCTTTCACAGACTGATAGATTGTCCTTGACCTTTCTCTGGTTAAGTTGGTATAGGTCATGTATTATTGCTTCGTGGAACACATCGATCTTATTACCTGGAGGTAAAGTTGGGTAAAAGTAGGATTTCGTTTTTTTGCCACTTGCCCCTGCTCCTAATGGAGGTAGTAATACTCCCAAACTATCTCGATGATCTTCTGGTTCCACTTCTCCCATTGTTATTAGAGTTTCCAAGGCTTATTCATCTTCTACAAGTAGTTCACTGTTAAAAGTTGTTGTGAATTTATCTTTTGTGGTCATTGTCTTTTCTTCAAAGATCTTAGCCAATTTTATTTTACGGACATACTTATAAAGATCTCTACGTGTTTGTGCGATATCCAGATGTATGTTTGGACAAACGTTAAGGCCTTTCTTTAATAGTTGTTCTTCTGAGTCTGTAAGTTGTCGATCTGAGAGATTGATGACATTAAGTTCTTGAGAGTCATCTCTCTTTTCTTCTTCGTGGTCCATTGTTACTTGTTTTGTTTTGTCCTGCCCCGGGTCTCCATTGTTGGGTTGTGTCCTTCCTTGCCCTCTTTGGCCTCTCCTTGTTTGCCTGTTCCTCCTCTGCCCTGTCCTCTTCCCCTTCCTCTTCCCCGGCCTGCTGGTTTTGTTTCCGTTAAAAAAGGAATTTTTTGGTTGATTGTTGGGGTTTGCTGTGGGGCACTAGTACATTCGTTTTCACTTGCGTCAGTGCTTGTCTAAGATTCATAGCTGGAAAACTGTCCACTGGCAGTTTCCAGCTGTTCTTTACTTCTTTGTTTCTCAAACTTTCTAGCAAAAGTGAAAATGCGCCCTTCCTCAAAAGCTAACTAGTCCCTTTTGGAATTTGAATTGCTTACGTTGTTTAACACGTTCCTCGTGTTTTTCCAAATTTTTTGTCATTTCCTCTCTGAGTTTTTGATGTTCTTCAGATAAAGTTAGTTTTTCCAAGGACTCTTCTATTTCACTTAATTCTTTTTGAATATCCACAAGTGCTTTGTCTGTGTGTTTAATGAGGACTGTTTTTAGTCCCATTGAAGAGCCTAACAGGTGTTCACCCCATTCTTAGAGTAACTCTCCACTGGTATCTTGGTGACTTGGCATAAGTGTCAGGCGTAGACCTCGGGGGATTCTTTTTACTTCCACGTATTTCTTTAAAGTGATCAATTCCCACCATTTATTGATTTATTTTCTGGTGAGTCTCTCCCAGTACCTGAAAGCTTCTTTATTGTCGTTCAATGCCTTGACATTAGGTTTACCTCTTGACTGAAATAAATTTGGAATGTTTTCAAATACTTGAGCCACTTTGGCATTTCGTTTGGCTTCTCTTCTTTCCATAGCTCATATGTTGCTTGCTCTTGTTGTTTTAAATTGAATGTTTTGACATTTGATTTGAAGTTTTTATTTGCAAAGAACCAGATTCAGAGTTATCTCTCACAAGGTACTGGATGGCAGGATTGAGGCAGAGATCTGCCGAAATTTCCTTAATTAAAATCTCTTTCGCTCGCAACCTGCAAGTCAAAATGTCTTTTCCAGTGTTCATCACAGTCCTTAATGAATCGTGCTGACCAAGTTGCATAACAATTGTTAAAATAATGGAAGCCAAAACGAATGTTTCAATGATTCATCAATAAGTCATTGTTGTAGTCTAATCCCTCTACAACAATGACTTATTGATGAATCATTGAAACACTCGTTTTGGCTTCCATACAGCCAAATGTCATTATTTCAACAATCGTTTTCATTATGCACTGTGTTTCACATATGTTTTTGCAAATTATCGCTTCTTTCACAGTAATTGTATGAGTTATTAATAAGAAACATTCACAACACGTAAAAATAAGAATTGTGTGCACTACATTGACCAGAATGCTTTGCAACTAAACAAACAGGAAGTAGTTATAATAGTAGAAATAAATAAGGTCTGGTCATGCCCGGTTGTTACCTGTGATCAAGGTTCAAGTTGAGAACCGAAACGCGTTGGGCATAGCTTTGCTTGTGAATATGGAATAAAAGCAACTACAAAGCAGCAGATTCCGAGTGAGTGCGTTTTCAATCGACTTCTGGGCTCAGAGGTCCTCAGTGACTTGCAATATCCTTTTAAGGCATGGCAGGGTGTGCTTTATCCCTTATATAACAGGCGACTTGTGACACACCCAGTTGCCTATTATTAAAAAATGATGTCAGAACTCAACTGTACTAACCTATTATAGTTTACTTCTGACATCTCGATTCCTGCTGCCAGGGCCAGTATGGAGGGGAAAGGCAGATCAGGTCATGGAGCATAATTAAAGCTGGTGTTTAAAGAACAGTGAAACATTGCTTTTTTCCTTCTGCTCACGGGGACAAGTAGAAAGGAGATATTTATGGCAACATGTTTATTTTTTGCACTTCATAGCTAATTATAGGAAAGTTAGACTCGTCGGCATGTTTCTATACATTCCGAGCTACTGCAGCTTTTTTTTTTTTAATAAACTAACTTGTATTACACTGATTCTAATATATTTTTGAAGCAAATATCGAACAGCATTTTAGATGTGTTTGATTTTCCACTAGAGATTCTATTTTTTTTCCATACATGCTCCGTCTTTCATATGAAAGATTTGCACACCTAGGATTAAAGAGGTTTGCGGAAAAGGTGATGGTGTGACCAATCATTATATGGGATAAAGTATCCCCTGACGTACATTATAAGGATATTACAAGTCACCTTGGAGTTCCAGAACCTTATAAAGGAACTTGGCCTAAATCCTCATTCCTTTCTTATGGACATGAAACTCCTCAGTGATTAACAATATCCTTATAATGTACGGTAGGTGGTACTTTATGCTATATATATTGCTCCTGCCAGGTATCTTAGTTGAAATGTCATCCCTAATCGAATCAAGAAGTGTTACTGCCTTCCCATTCCACCTTCAAGAGAAAAGCTTTGGCTCCCAGAAGATGAAAAATCTGTTTGGCACTTCATATTTTTAATCTCAGTATAGAGTAAGAGGTTTATAAAACCACTTGAGTTGCTTGCAAGAGACTCTTGTAGGCACTTTGTTGCAAGGATGTGCTGTTAAATGTAAAGTCTTGCATTTTTTTCAGGATCGGTACTGCAGCTCTGGCTGTGCAGGTGGTTGGTAGCAACTGGCCCAAGCCCCACTATACACTGCTTGTGACTGGCCTGTGCAGATTCCAGATCCTCCACCTGGTGAAGGAGCGGCCATATCCTGTTGCAGAAGTGGAACAGTTGGACCGACTGGAACAGTTTACTGACAAAACCAGTTTGAAGAATGAGCTGGGCGAGCTTTCGGAGCAGTTTTATAAATATGCCGTTCAGGTTAGTGAAAGCTCGATTTCCCTCTCCGTTACCTAATCTTTTTCAGTGATGGTAATTCTCAATGTGGTAATTTAAGAGGATAGAATAATAAGCTATTGTGCTATATTTGGGCATCCGAATATTTCGAGACAATTCTGGTTTGGAGATGAGCTGTTATGTTAGCAGGATTTGTAAAGCGCACTAATGCCCAGAGGCGTTTAGGCGCTAGATGGACCTTTTTGCAATTTGACCTTTTCATTGAACTTCTATTGGAATGTGGATTGAGCTGCAAGCCGTGTGCATTCAACATCCTGAGCCTGGATTAGTCATTTGAATATAGAATTGCAATTTATATAAACTACTGGTAGCCAAATATTCCATCGTCCGCCCTCCCATGGGGAGATACACAAGCGCAAACATTCTAAACAGTTGTAAACAAAAAACACTGTAGCTGATCATGGTATTTAAGCACCAGGTTGTAATTACATTGAAAAACAGATTGAGGAGGATCATTGTTTTGTGTTTTTTGTCATATAGACTGGTGTTGCCACGTTGAGCTTGAGCACATTTTTTACTGCTTTTAAAATGGATATTATTTTCCATTATTTGCACCCTGGTAAATACTGCATTCAGAAGTTTTTAGCGAGCTTAGCATTTAATTCCTTTTTCTTGCCTTTGCATATCCCTGTAGTCTTAAGCATGTTTTTTGGGGATGGATTCTTTTCCCTATTTATAGGTCTGGCGTTAGCCAAGTGGTTTTGATTTTACTAAGATTATATTTGTAATATACCTGCATAATGGGACTTTCAGCCACCTCTCTTCATTCATTGGTTTGTTCTTGTGCCATTAACATTTTGCTTCTGTCCACTACAGTATACAGCATGGGGCAGTGGGTCAGCCTACTTCAGCCATTATCTAATTTCACTTTGGGTGACTGCATTTAGCCCTTTCACAAGAAGCACATTTACACACATGGTAATTCCCTTCAGCGCCAGGGTGTCAGGGACTGTCCGGGGCTGTCTGGGACACAGTCAGGGACTTGGACAAAGACTGGTGGCTGGGTAGAAAATGAAGCAGAGTACAGAGCTGCCAAGGATCACACAGGATGTTAGAGGATAAAAAGGGATCCAAAGGGGAAGCCTGTACAAGTGAACAAGATGACCAAGCCTCAAAGGATGGGCACTCAAGAGGCAGTTTAGCATTCAGAATAACTACACCCAGCATGGACGTGCAAGACACTTGTATATAAAAACAACATTAACAATAAAGGGAATGTGGGATAAAGCACTCGGGAGCTCCGCACGGTAAGACTGAAGCTCAGTAAGTTTCTCACGCACAATTGCTGTTGCAGATACTGACTGCAAATACCCATATACAGTATATGCATGCAAAGGCAGGGCCTGTGAAGTTGATGCCAATGGTGATGTTTTAAATGTAACTCCAAGACAATACTCACAGTGAATAAGAAACACCACCTAGGTAGTCAGCTGTGACTACGGATCCTGGCGATCAAACAGGACATGCAAGGCAGCAACAGCAAGGGGGTAGAACTAAACACAAGCCCAATAGACAAGGAGCAAGCAAAGAGGACTGCTTAACAGGAAAGGAAGGAATTCACAGTGTGGAAATGTACCTAAAAGTGGGCACACTGGTGCAGGGTCACCCTCTTCTCCACGGGTCCAGAGACCAACAAAATAGAGATCAGCACTGGAGTTGGAATAAATAACAAGTTTATTAATCACTTGTGAGTGGGACCACATCCACACAACACTCTCAAGTGCTGCAAGGAGGTAGTACACTGAAGTCACAGAACACAGGTCTTTTATACAGGTTTTCTGCAATGTAAGCATGTGAACAGAAATAGGAAGAACACGTTTTAGGAATAGCTATCAGCAAACAAGGGCAGATGAATAACCATGTGGTCAGCAAAGTGGGAGGGGGAGCAGGTGGGAGGGGGAGCAGGAATGCTTATGGCAGCAGTAAATGGTAGACAGTTAACATCTGAGACCAGGTGCACTGACAACCATAAACCCTCAGCACGCACATTGCTTTAGCTGAGTCAGGAAGTCAACAATACTAGACAACACAAGCAGAGTGGAAAGACGAAAGGATTATGAAGGAAACTTAAATGGACACCATAGCCAAAATGGCTGTTGCTTATGCTAAGAAAAATATTACACGTTTTCCACAACAGGGCAAACGTGGCAGAAAGCAAGAAACAAACATACAAGGTAAAAGAAGCAAGACAGCAGGAATAGAAGACAGTAAACTCGAAACTGGAACCAAGGAAATGGGAAGAAATGCAGGGACTGGAAAAGGATATACAGAAGGGGAGGCTACAGGGGTATACTAGAATAGTATTAAATCAAGACAAGAAAACACAGTAGCACTGAAGGCTGTGCAGGAGAAGAAACAAGAATTGAGCAAAAGCTCCAGAGCCAAGGTAGCACTGCAGGCAGTGATAGGTCAGGAAGAGGAAATCACTATAGCTCAGGAGGCAAGGTAGCACTGCAGGCAGTGCCTGTTCAGGAACAGGAAATTACTATAGCTCAGGGGGCAAGGTAGCACTGCAGGCAGTGCTATTTCAAGGAAACGGGAAATAGCTACAGCTTAGGAAAAAAGGAATCAAGAGAGAACTGCAAGCAGTGCAGACCAGTAATAAGGAAAACCGCAGCAGCTCAGGAACAAGGAATAACTGAAGCTCAGGAAACACTGGAAACAAGGATATAAAAGCTCAGGAAACAAGGGTCGGTCTCACCGGTACACAGCTACAATGACCAACCTTGGATTGAAGGGAGCAGGGACTTAAAAGAGCTCACAGTAATCACATGCATCAGGTATGAGGAGGCTAACAGCAGCCAGCCACAGGTGAGTTGGATTCCTCCACCCATCCTTGGCCTGCAGGGGTGGAGATGAAGCAGTGAGCAGGGAATTCTAGGTAAGGGAGTTTTCAGGAATGAGCAGGCTGGCTTCAAGCATGAGCAGGCTGGCTTCCATAAAACCCGGCATGGATTGGGAATGGATGGCAATTTGCAAGTGGAATCCAAATGACTGGAAATCAGTATATGCATGAAGGGGAGGGTCTGGAAGCTTATTAGAACACTGTAGAGCCCCACAATTCAGCCCCCTGGTGGTGGGCACAAGATTATTACTTTAGTGTTGCCTTGATTGTATAGCCTGGTGTGATAGCAGGACCCAGATGAGAGCATGCAGCATTTTCCAGCTTTATCAGTTCCTGTCTCCTGCCAATGCTGTTGTAAATGTCATCTTTGCAACCCCCCTGTCTGTCATCCCTTAATTCTTTTTTTCCTTCGTCTTTCTATGCTTTTTCTTTTATTCCTCTAGCCTTCTTTGCATTTCTCCTCGTTTGCCTTTCTTTTCTTCCTTCTTTGCATCTTTCTTTGTTTTTCTTTCCTTCCTTCTCCTTTTTTTCTTGCATTCCCCTTTCCCCCTTTTTTTCTTGCCTTCCCCTTTCCTTCTTTCTCTACATTTTTTTTCTTTCTTTAGGCTTGTTTTCTTTCTTGCCTTCTCTCTTTTTGTCTTTTTTTTATCTTCTCTCCTTTTTCTTTCGGCAGCCAGTGCTAGACCAGTTAACTTTTTAAAGTCTGTGTTAGTCAGGACTTTTTTTAAATTTGACTAAAACATGTGAATAACATAGATACCTATAGAGGTTTTCAGCCAGACTTCGTCTATTAGTCTGTGGTTCAGTCATTCACATTGTCATTCCACCCACTCCAACATGCATCAAGCGGCACGCTATCAACCCACTTCAGCCATTGGCTAACTTAACTATGAGCTACAGTTTGCTGCCCTTTGAAAATGAGCACATCCACACACAAAGTACTTACCTTCAGTGCTGGGGAGTAGGCCAATTTTTTATTCCTTCATCCAATGCTTAAATTTAGATCGAGGGCCCGGCAGTTTCCAGAACAATAATGTTCTGTAAACACCATGACAAAACAAAACAGGAATTGGCAAAAGGCTGCAGGCCAACGCCAGACTTATTGGATTTGCCAATGCTTGTTTAGGTAGCAGTCTGTTTCTTCTGTCCTGAAGGCTAATTGTATCTGGACTTTCAGTTTAGATTCACACATCATTCTTTGTAAGTAGCCGTCTCATACCAGGCGTAGTGGGATTTCCTTGTGAATTTCCAGGAGTGATGATTCTCAACTTTTTTCTTTTCGGCTTAAGCTTTTCTTACTTTTGGAAATACATGAGTAAGTCATTCGTAAGTAGGAAGTACAACACAGTTTTTCACAGAAAAGAATTTGTGGATCAGGCATTGATATTGTAGAAGTCTTAGGTCAACGTGGTGTGGATATAGTGCCTCTGTAAGACATACCTCTCCCGTAAGGGAAAGGTGCTAATTACATAATTGCTAGAGAGGGCAGTTATACCACACATCATACTCCTCATATGGCAGGAGTGTGATGTTGATTATGCCTGGGGTCCCATTCACAGTACATAATGAACAGATTGACGTAGAGGGTCATTATGTGATATCGGAGGAGGGCAGAGGAGAAACTGGTTGGAGACACAGGAGATTGCGTGTGTATGTTCCAGATGTCTCACAAGTAGAGTTCCTAAGCAAACTAGGTGCACACATCTCTCTCTGGTCCTTACATATTACATTTATATTTGTGAGGGTGACTTTAACTGCACTCCAAATATAGATGTAAGCAAATTGTTCCCATCGCAACTCAGAATATCAGCACTATCTCGCTTGGTTGCCGAAATGGGACTTGACTGATGCTTAGAGAGCCTTAACAGAGAGTACTCTTTCTACTTCCCAGAACATAGCCTTCACTCTAGGCTGAAGATGGTTCTTCTCACAACCCATCTACGGCGACAAATCGTGATCGTGGAATTGTCAGACCCCAACCTACTGACCCTGTCAGTATATTGGGGCAGCAACCAGCAGCCCTACTGCGGCAGTTAAAAGCAGAATCCCTTAAAGACTGTATCTTTAGAGGAGAAACAAGGGAACACATGGAAACCTGCTTCACTGAAAATATGGGCTCAATAGGAAACACTCTTATTGAATGGGACGCTTACACATTTTATATAAAGGTGTTTACATTAAATTGTCATACAGAGTGAAAATGGCTACAAAAGTTGAATTGCTACAAAATCGAAAATTATATGAACGACTGGAAGTACAGGCAATGGCTGATACCCAATGTAGGGAGCAATTTTCACAACAAGCGTTGGCAAATCCAGTAGGTCTGGCTTTCATGTTCCAAAACATTTAAGCACAGGCATTCACAAATGCTGTTTACCTGCATTGCATTCACAAATGCTGTTTTCCTCATTGAAGTTTGCCCTTTTGGCTTTGCAAATGTTGGGAAAAATTTAGCAAAAAAATAGTGTTTTCGTTGTAGAATGCATATGAGGTAAAGAATTGATTTTGACCCAGTATGATAATTCACTGCATGTGTAAAATATTCCTTCATGCATCGTGATGGAAGCACGTCCTGGAGAGCAGAATAATGGCCGAAAGCATGAGGTGAGAGAGGGATAGTCTTCTGGGTGGAGGCAAAGCCCACTTTATGTGCATGTTAAAACGTTGGTAGCAGTAGGTCTTGCAAGCAGCTGCACTATTAAACCAAGTATAACAATTAGACAACTGTACCCGTCTAATGTTAAGATTAGCAGTTTTCTGAAAACTACACAGGCAGGGAACATGAAGGAGACCAGGACGCACATTTACTTGAATGGTGAATCAAGTCAAAAACAACCCGTTAACAATAACTGCAATAAAGAACTACTAAGGAGAGCTAATATACCCTCAGACTGACATTAACAACTCATTAGATAGTTATTTTAAACATTTATACCTCCAAATCACTGTTTACACTCTGCAAGACACATGGAATTCTGCCCAAGGGACCCAATAGAAGAAGTTGTATGCAACAGAGCAGCTAGTTTCCCCACTATCTTTAATAGAAGTAACAATTGCCATTGGAAGCCTGGCTAAACGTAAAACATCTGGAAGCCTTGGTCTCACTACCGAATTGTACAGAAGATACCAAGGACTGTTAATAAACGTCTCCTACTGGAGATGTACATAGCAGCTGTTGATAGGGCCATCTACCTGCCACCACTAAAGCGGCTGTCATAGAAGCACTCCTCAAACTAAGGAAAGATACTCTTGGAAGTCTCATCTTATAGACACTTGTCCATGTTAAACTTTGACCGAAAATTTTGGGGGAAATTTCAGCTACTGGGATATCACTAATATTCACTAAACTAACACTCCCTGATAAGTCCGACTTCGACCAGTCTCTAATAGGAACACTTCACCCAACATAAGATGCCTGCATCCTGGATAACACTGAAGATGAAATTTTGTATGTCTACATTAGAAGTGGACAAGTTGGTCTGTTGAGTTGGGAACAGTTTATTTACGTCACTATAGTAAATGGGGTTTATTGAGGAAATGATGACCTGGATAACACTACTGTACTATGGAGCCCACTGCCTAAAGTGCACATGCTGGTCATACCCGACAAGTCGGGGTTACATCTTGTCCCCTCTTCTGCTCACCGTGACAATTAAGCCGTACCTACTGGAGAAATACTGATGGTCACAAACATCAACTATCTATATATGTTGATGATATCCTGTTATACCCTGAAATACACCTGTGGACCTAGAGCCAGTAATAGAAATACTAGGCAAGTTCCTCGATTCGTCTGGACTAAGGATAAACTAAGACCAGTGCAGCCTTTTCCCATTGCATAGAAATACAGAGTGAAACTGCAGACATTAACCTCTTAGTGCGATGTAGTGGAGAAATTTTTGTATTTAGGGATGATATATAGAATGCTAACAGCCACACTGTTTCAAATAGCACTATACAATAGTGGTAATACGATACGTTTTGCACTACTTTACAAAGATACCAGTGATGATTTCCCCCCAAATAACCGAGCCTTTGAATTGATTTGTAGTGCCAGTAAAGTAAGAGTAGCACTCGTATGGAGAGAGGATTGGAAGCACCAGCTTATCAAGCATGTATTCAAGCTGCACAGCTGCAATGGGTGACCCAGTGGTGCACACAACCACTAATGGAAGAATCTAAATATGTGCATGGCACAGGGGAGACTCAACTACTAAATTTGGTACTTTTAGGAGCCGGCAGGCATGGAGGCCATAAAAGACTGCTAGATGTAGCGGTACACTGCTGGAAATAATGCCTCCGGCGTACAGAAATGAAAGTACTCATGCCACTGTTGTTGTCCACCCCCACATTCAAAGGGTCCAACCAAAACAGTTGACACAGCAGACCTTATGCAATATCTGCAGGATTGTAGACTTCCTCATTTAGAGGCAAGGCAGGTGACGGTCTTAGAGAAAGAAATATGAGTTTGAAGTAGAGGACGATATTAAAGCTCTACCATCCGGAAAGACTGCTTTTGAAGATGCTATCCCGCTTGAATTCTACAAAAGGTTCAATGACATCATAGTACGGAATTCACTAACTTACTAGGGCACATTGATGGGGGGGAGGTCCATGCCACATGGAATCTCACTAACATAGCTGTGTTTTTGAAGAAGGATAAACCACCAGAGGGTAGGGGCTCTTAGCCTATTTTTTTCATTAATTTAGACTCAAAGGTATTTTCAAAAATATTAGCAACCCTACTGGCCCCTCTAATGCAGACGTTGATGTTGCCTCAACAACACAATTTTGTACCCGGTAGGGATACTATAAGTCATATCAATTCGGCTATTG
Source organism: Triturus cristatus (assembly GCF_964204655.1). NCBI lineage: Eukaryota > Metazoa > Chordata > Amphibia > Caudata > Salamandridae > Triturus > Triturus cristatus. The sequence continues at coordinate 573,453,374 of NC_140595.1, read as the reverse complement.
TGTTGTTTGATGTGGCTGCAAGAACTGCCAATAGTTTTGGTATTATCCTATTAGATGTCGAGAAGGCATTCGACCGGGTCATATGGGAATGCCACTGGGCAACAATGGGGGGCCCTTGGTATTGGTGGCAGATTTACCAAGTGGTTACAATCCCTCTATAAGAACCCTAGGGCTAAGCTAGTGTATGGCATAAGCTGCTGTCTGCCATTTAAGATCTTTAGGGGCACCAGACAGGGGTTCCCCCCCCCCCCCCCCCTTTTTGTTTTATATATCAAGCCATATTTAAAGTCCCTCCTATTTAATCAGGGAATTCAGCCAGTGATATCGAATTACGCGCCCCACAGTTTGAAGACCTCTGGCCTAGTACATTATATTGTAGGGTTTCCCCACATAGCACTGATGATAGTTTATTACTAGCTTCCAAAGGGAGTTGGATGTTTCCCTCAGAAATCTCGGCAGACCAGATTCAGAATGCCCTGGGGACTATAGAATGCTCTGTCCACTCTGTAAGTCTAAAGCTGCAGCAGTTTAAGACTATCTATATGCTGTATTATACAGCCAAAAAGATCTTAAAAGGGACCACAAAAACATGGCTCGGACAAGGGCAATGGCCGAAGTGCGGCTGTCCGGCAGCGGACATTGCACAAATATTTGCCAGCTGTCTTGCCTTCAGGAATATTGGGCAGGCATGGTTCAACTAGTAATGTATTGCTCCCATGGTGATTTCCAGCTGCCTATTAGAGAGACTATGCCGGGTAATAAAGGTGAGCACAATTTTTGTAACAGTCTACTGAATTTGATCATAATTATCTCTGCACAGCTAGGTCGTGGATATCTTCCTCTCCTCCGAAAGTGGCCAAGTGGTGGGCAATCGCCTGCTAAATATGAGTGTGAGCTAGAAAGGCTAGGGTCCCCAAAGCTCTCAAGTGCTGTCAAAGAATCTAGGCTGGTCTTAATTCAACTGCTGGTTCAATAACTTGTTTATGGCATTCCCATCCAGTTTCTTTCCTTCTTTTTCTATTTTCTTCAAGTCAAAGTATGCTTTATTCGAATAGTATTCATAAAAGCAAAGTACAATTTACAATAAACATTTCATAAAATGAGTTAAAAAAACTATTAAATTCAGTATAATTCGATGCATACATACTTAAACAAATTCTGGCTAAATTACGTCCATAAGGGAGACATTATAGTCAATTAGCGACAATTGTTATTTGTTAACTTCAGGCAGGTAAACTTGTTTGAAACCCTGGGTAAAACATTCCGCATTAATAACAGTGGATGCTAATTATTAAAAACAGAAAGAATTAATTAATAAAATTTTTAAAAACAGATTACAGATAGTAAAATGCTAAGAATAGCAAGGGGGAGAATAGTCAAAAGACTAGCAGTCTCTCCCTGTTCAAAAGAATAGTCAAATGACTAGCAGTCTCAATCTAATCATCCACGCCCATCCTAGATATTTTGCAGTAGCAACCGAAATCCAGGTCAATGTACTGGTGCATATAATACGTAAAGCAACAGTACTACTGGTGGTTCCTAAATTTTTGCACATCGGGGACAGCCATATACGCCTTGGTAAAGCATAAACTTTGCAAGAAAACAAAAAATGACCAATGGTTTCTTTGTTAGTACCACAGACAGGGCAGACAGCACTAATTCCCGCTTCCCACTTTGATGTCAAAAATCTGAGGGGCAGTGCACCAGCTCTCAATTGGAAGAGAAGCTTCCTGTCTCTGGGCTTAGTTATAATGTCCCAGTAAGGTTCAAGATGAGGATACATCTTGGCCTCTAGGAACTCTCTAGTCATATTACCAGTGCTGGAGCTGCACCAATGCCGCTGGGCAACCTTCTCCCAATAAATGGTCTTAAGCATACTTTTAGAAGGGAAGGTTGAACCTGCAGGATCTTCCCAAAGTGTGCTCAAACCAAGCTCAAGCAAGGATGCCCTAAGCGCATTTAACCAACCTATTTTGTGATGGACATCGGTTCTTATAATATCTAAGAAACCCCCTGCATAGTGAGAAAGCGCAAGTGTTGTCCATAACCTGCGCCAGTACAATATTGGGCGGAGCCGCGCCAAATCTAAAATGGCTCTTCTGCCCAAATCATACTTAAGGGGCAACAGTGGAGTACTTTTGGGAACACCTGTGATGCCCCTAAAAAATTTATTCTCTGAAAGTTGAAGAGCAGCCATCTTTTCAAAACCCCACAGCTCTGCGCCATAAAGTACAGAACCCAGAGCTTTTGCTTCATAGACCTGTAAGACAGGTTTCACAGGTTTGGTGAAGGATTTTCTATGCTCTGAGCTAATTGCGCCGGCCAATTGCCTATGTTTAATTGTTGTGATTTCGATATGGTGCCGCCAGGTCTTCGCATTAGATATGTGCATACCCAAATAAATGAAATTGTTCACTACCTCCAGCGGTCGATTATTTAAGGTAATTTTTGTCTTAGAACTACGATAGGGGTTGAAAGTCATCAGCTTGGTTTTGGCAATTTTTACCTCTAGGCCGTACTCACTACAAAATTGGTCAAAGATGGACAAAGCACACTGCAATCCGCTAGGAGTTTTAGCTAGGATGAGTGTGTCATCAGCAAACATTAAAATGGGGATTTTAATCCCGTCTAAAAAAGGAGCATCCACTTGTGCAGAAGTCATACGTGTTACAACATCATTAATATAAAGTGTAAAAAGAACTGGGGCCATCGAACATCCCTGCCGGACGCCCCTCTCAACTGGGAAGTCTGAGGTTACCGAACCTAAACCACCCCACTGGATTCTTGCATAATTTGATTCATGAAGCCTCATTATCATAGATAACAAATCGTTTGGGATGCCCTGCTTCTGAAGAACCGTCCATAGCTTTAGTCGGGGGACAAGATCGAAAGCAGCCCGTAGATCGACAAAGGCCGCATACAGGCTTCCTTTGCCGAGCACTACCGTCCTCCATTGTATCATGGTGAAACGAAAAACCTGATCCACCGTGCTTGTGGATCGTCGAAAGCCAGCCTGGAAAGTTGAAAGGGCATTGGTCTCTTCCGCCCAGTCCAGGAGCCTATTGACGATCACACGCCCCACTACCTTTTGGATGGTATCTATAAGGCTTATAGGCCGGTAGTTACCTGGCAGCGATCGATCACCTTTCTTAAAAACGGGGATAATTACAGCACCCTGCCAGGATTTTGGTACTGATGCACCCAGGGCAATAGCATTAATAAGGTGATGGATATATGGGCACCAGCGCTCCTTATCATTAGCAAATAGATCCGCTGGCACTCCATCAAGGCCGGGGGCACGACCGCAAGCAACCGCGTCAAGGGCCATCATAATTTCACTAGGGCAAAAAAGGTTTTCTTTTGGAAGGTCTACACTAATTGTCTCATGCAGGTCTGCGATGTTAAAAGCAGCATATTGATTTTTAAAGAATTTTATCCATTCAGCTTCAGGGACATTGTTGTGAGGGGACTCAGGGCCACATGATTTTCCCCACCTAACAATGTGCCAGAACAGCCGAGAATCCCTGCTATCGCTAGCTGCCTTTAGCTCAATCCAGTGTTGCTCATCCCAAGCTTGTTTAGCCTTGATGATACTAGTTTTATAATTTTTCCTAGCGGCTTGAATTAAAGCTGTTTGCCCTCCCTTGATAGCGTTGCCCAGAGCAAGTCGTGACTCCCTACATTCATCGTTCTACCATTTAGCTGGCTTTGGAACTCTATCACCTCTACTTTTCACAAGTTTAAGGAAATATCCCTTAATTGTGTCAAAAAGAGAATTGTGAATTCCTTCAACCTTGTCTAAGCCATTGCTAAGTGTATTACAGTACTCTAGGTCTAGTATAGCTAGGTCAACATGACTATTAATACTAGCAATAGCCTTTTGACTAATTGCTACCTTTTCCCATCTTAATCTCCTCATGTTGTTAGTAGGAACAGTCCGGGGAGGGACGAACACCGGAAATCCCACGGGCAAGCTAATGTGAGACCACCATTTATGCGACAGGCACAAGGGGTTGTGGTCGCTCTCGAGCCTCCCTTCCACCGTCATGTCACAAATTGATGGCCATAACTTTAGACTGCATAGCACATAATCGATTCTGCTGTTATGTCGACCATTATCAAATGTGCTTACACCATTCCTATCTCCACTAGTCCTGCCATTCAGCGCTCTTAACCCTTTTTCGTAGCATAAAGCGTTTAGACCAATGGCATCAGCAGACCATCGCACTATGGGAGGCAACTCTAGTTTAGGCACGCCCCATAGTCGATCCTCCTCGTCTCCAAACAACTCATCATTGCTTATCAGGGGTTCGAATGTGCTATTAAAATCACCCGCAATGATAATGTTATTGGTCGACGAGTGTATGTCAATAAGACTATCCAGGGCTTCTAGTACCTCAGACCTCCCTTTCCTCTTCCTCCGAACATAGACATTATAGATGTCTACACTACCCACCTTATCTAAATCTAATCTAATTAGTTGGATATCCTTGTTTTTGGTATCAACAGCTTTAATGCCCAGTTTTAAAGATTGGCGAACCCATATTGTTAGGCCCCCCATTGGTCTGCCCCTAGGGCCTTTTACCGCAGGGACAAAGTAGTTCAAATATCCCTGAATAAAGCAGGGTTCACAAGACCAAGTCTCCTGGAATATGCATAGGTCAAATTTATTAACATAACTCATCCACTCCGTAGATTCCATTTTGGAGGTCAACCCAGCAATATTCCATGAGAATAAATTACCCAATGATTCCTGAGTATTAACCATATCATTGTCTGATGTAGGCAGGACGGGATCAACAAGATGCTCGGAGGTATGTTCTACCCCTACTGCAAGTAGTACAATGCTGGGCTCATTATGGTGTGTATTTGTATTGGTCTGGGACTCCTCAGATAGTACTGTCATAGACTTATGGTTGTTGAGTCAATCAACATCCTCTAGACTTTCTAACAACTCAAATCTATTTCTCAAAGGAATCACAGGAATATGTTGGGTGTTAGATAAGCCCCCCAAGCCAGAGAGGACAACTGGATTTGGTCTTGGGAAAAAATAGGTAAGTTCCCATGTTGTAATAAGGGACCTCCTATACTGTGTGTGCCAATTTAAAATATGAGCAACAGCTCTTGGGTCCCTAAAATTAATTAGGATAACATCCCCGTTTATAGTTTTTGGCGTATTACCCAGCCAGGGCAAGCGTCTTACATGCAAAATTTCCCCATTGATATGTGGAGGAAGAGGGCGATTTTGGCCTAGCCAGTGGATAACTTTATTTTTTAATTGTTGGTATCCTTCTGCATCATCTGTTTTTATCGTAGGAACCCCTGCAAGCACAACTACCAGAGGAACAGCTTCTGGTGGTAAATTGATAGAAAACGGACCTCGTGATTTAGTCGAGGAATCTGCATTATAACCTGGTTTAACAGGCAATGGACCCCCTTGCTTTGGGGCATTTACTATTACACTATTCCTAGCCGTGGTTGCACAAGATGATTTAGAATTGGTAGTACTATCTATATGGCTAACCCCTCCCTTGCTTATAGTTGTGTTCAATTGAGAGGCTATCTCACCTGGTGGTAAATTAGGAGAAACTATAACAGAAGCCGAGGCAGTGGAAAGTGTAAGTGAGGGGCCTGCGGAGGTCGTAATTTGGTCCCTCTTGTTACCCACTAAAGTTTCCACTTTCTCTTGCCTTCTTTCGATAGTCTTTATTTAAGCTCTCGACAATTGGCAGCATAAATGTTTTTAATAATTTATCAATTTTATCCAATAATTCCACAGTAGTTGCATTTTGGATTAAACAAGAGTCAATACTACCAGTGGAAGATGGTTTCACAGTGCAAGGAATAGCACCTTTTCCAGAACAGGCTACAGTGGGATTGCTACTAGAAACGTTATTGCTTTTGCTTTTACGTAGCTCAGAAACTATCTTCCTCCTTTTCCTGGGCAATGGACCTGACAATGTGGTCTGACTAGGTGTGATGTCAGTAGGGGGTAGCGACTCTGTGACTTGAGTCAATAACTCATTTGGCACAGCCGAGATATTACTTGTGTCAATGGGGGAAGGAAAAGCAGTTAAGGACAAATCAGTACTTGGGTCCCTTACAATTGAGGTAATAAAACAAGTTGTGGAGTCATTAATACCCAGGGGTAGCAGGGACTCTTGAGGAGAGCAGACCTCGTTGACCGGGCAGGCAGCTTCAGAAACAGTGGGCGTGGCTAATGACATATTTTTGATATGCTCTATTGAACAACGACGCCTAGCCCTAAGTTCTGCAAGAGCAGCCTCCCGGTCGGAACCAGAATTGGTTTTCGTAAAATAACTATCAAGGGTACCCTTTTTAAACGGCTCATTCATGGTGCGAAGATATCACTGCTCACCAATTAGAAGCAGAGGGCACAATAGTCTCTGTGTTGCCACCCAGTCAATAGTTACAGTTCTAGTAATAATGACCGCACATACCAGTTCTGCCCATACAGTATCCCAACAGCAACAAGTCAATGGGGTGGGCCCGACCCGGCCTCCTTCGGGCTACAGAGGGCCCGCCCTTTGCCCGGGCTTAGCCCGGCGCCGACCCGCGCGCGATCCCGCGTCGCAGGGGCTCCCGTTGTATTTATGCGCCTTCAAGCGCGATGACAATGCCGTCAGCGGGTTCGTCCCGCAGGGGTTGATGGGAACTGTAGTTACCCTGCGCTCGGCGGCCGCGTGGATGTTGAAAGCGGCAGCGGCAGGGAAATGCAGGAGTGCGCTGGCGTGGGCATCCTCCGGCGCTGGCAGACGTTGGCGTGGCAGAGGGAACAGGTAGGCTGGAGAACCGCTACAAACAAAATCACCCCCGCTCTGCCGAGGCTCCCGTTGTATTTATGCGCCTTCAAGCGCGATGACAATGCCGCCAGCGGGTTCGTCCCGCAGGGGTTGATGGGAACTGTAGTTACCCTGCGCTCGGCGGCCGCGTGGATGTTGAAAGCGGCAGCGGCAGGGAAATGCAGGAGTGCGCTGGCGTGGGCGTCCTCCGGCGCTGGCAGACGTTGGCGTGGCAGAGGGAACAGGTAGGCTGGAGAACCGCTACAAACAAAATCACCCCCGCTCTGCCGAGGCTCCCGTTGTATTTATGCGCCTTCAAGCGCGATGACAATGCCGTCAGCGGGTTCGTCCCGCAGGGGTTGATGGGAACTGTAGTTACCCTGCGCTCGGCGGCCGCGTGGATGTTGAAAGCGGCAGCGGCAGGGAAATGCAGGAGTGCGCTGGCGTGGGCGTCCTCCGGCGCTGGCAGACGTTGGCATGGCAGAGGGAACAGGTAGGCTGGAGAACCGCTACAAACAAAATCACCCCCGCTCTGCCTACAGTAATGCTATTTACATTGTATGGTCAATTCCATATCCTTGCTGTATATTGAGTGTGTTTTACAAAGTCTGTGGTGATGACTGGCTCTTAGCAACAACAACAAAAAGAAATGCGGCCAAAGTTATACATATAGAATATAGATACGAGGGCAGTACATTACATACTCTTGAGATTCTCAGATCAGTTTACACAATTCCCATAGTTCCATTTTTAACTCTTAGATCATTGTCCCCAAAAATCTAAGGACATGGAAATGTGAGACGTAAGAGCCCTGTACTCCACCGTCTAGTGCACTTACTTACCAATAGAGGGAATCGCAACGTTATACTAAAAAATAACACGATGAAGATGCCGGTAAACCCGCTGTGAGCTAGTTGGGAAAAATTTTTAGCAAACCTGCGACAGATATAGAATGGGCGCTGATACTCTTGTAGCCTGAAAAAAACTCAAGGAACATCAGACTCAAACTGATAAAGCAGAGTATTATCACAAGGGGCATTCTTAACACTATAGGGAGTTCCTAATACTTTGCAGCTGCATAAAATATACCCAGAAGCACCAGTACTTGGCCGAGGTTCAATGCCTGAGCAGCAGGTTTCATACACATGTCCTGGGTGTTTCCTCCCATCGCGGATTATTGGGCCAAAGTGACATCTATTCACGTCATTCATTGGGAGAAACAATGTATTCACATCGGATACGTGCTTACATATAGGAAGATTCAGAAAAATGAAGCCTGAAATTGCCTTCGTTCACCTGGCCTTGATCTTCGCCAACAGCCAAATAATCAAAGCGTGGAAATCTGTGAGCGCCCTGCAACATAAAATATGGCGCAAAGAATTACTAAAATGGACAGAAGCTGAATTAATCACAATATTGAAACGAATACTGTAACAGTAAAAAAAAAAAACATTTTATATGTTTTGCTTCTATCTTCACAAAACAGATACCAGGAGACGTTTGTTTGAACTACTCGTGTATTTACTCTGAGCTCTGTTTAAAGTTTGTGTGCTCTGTATTCAAAACAAACACTTCATTCCAGTATAAAGGCAAACATTTTAGCCCTTGCACCCAAGAACTTGAGGAGAGGTTTAAGAGTTGTAGGAATCCTCTGCCCACACTTTATATTTATTTATTCCCAGCACATTTTATAAAGCATGTTGGAAATGTATTTGGGAAAAACAGTAGTTTCCATTTACAGAGCTTTTCATTTATTGTTCATGTCACATTTTGCTGCCTACTATGTTTGTGTGCAGAGTAGTTAAGTCAGTAAGGCAGCCTCCCCATCTATGTAAACACTCCCTTGCATTGGCCCAAGGCAGCATGAATGCAGAGCAGTATGTGAAACGCCTTTCCACAAATACGGCCTATGTCTGCATGCTTAACAAGTGATACCATCTGAGGTATTGTCTGAGGGCCTAGAACAGGGGTCTCCAACCGGTTGTGCAGAGGGAGCTACTTCTGGTCATTGAAAACCCTCCTAAGCTACTGCCTAACAAGGTTGTTCCATAAGGGTGGATAAAGTCCAAGTGATTTAAAACACTGCCCCTAGAGTATCCCATTCCTGTTGTTTATGAATCACACTGAGATGTGAGAGTCTACTGTACACTAGTGTTCTCATTGTCATGCAATAGAAGTGATGACACTGCTATCATTTTGAGACGTGGGGCATGAAGGACCATTGGCAATATGTTGCGAGGCGCATGCAGTCTTCATAGGTAAACAGATCTCTGCAGTGACCATCACACTGTACATCAGTAAGACAATAGCGATACCCAAAATAATTAATGAAGAGATTGCTTTAAGAAGCCAGGTACTCTTAAAGGAAGAAAAAAACAATGAAGAGTAGAAAAATTAAAGAATGAGTAAAGGAGAGGAAGAGATCAAAAGGAAGAGGGTAAAATGAAATTTGAGGAAGAAAGAAAGGAGTTAAAGGAAGCAAAAAACAATAAGAGAAAATGATGAGAAGAAAAAAGGAATGAGAGGAAGAAGGAAAGACTAGAATAAACCGAGAATGACAGTGAAAGAGAAGATACAAAAAGAGAAAAGCAGTGAGAAATAAAGAGGAATGAATGAGAGAGAGAGAGAAAGGAAGAGAGAGAGCAACAGAAAGGGTAGCAAAAAGAAGCCAGAACAAAAGAGAAACTAGCATTTGCAATGCACTCGGTCTCGCCTTTGGGACCTTAATAGGTATTTAGCCATGCAGCACATTATACTGGGCAGAACGTCTACTGTTCTTTAACATGGAATTCTTCCCAAAGTTGGGGGTTGCCTGGAGCAACATATTTAAGGGGAGAATGAATGGGAAAATGTATTGTTTTCTTTCACCTGTTCAAAATGTCGAGGGTCACTGGGGATGGAATGTGTCAGATAGGGCAAGCGGAGAGTGTGCGTGAGAGAGCTTTAGCGAGAGTGTGTGTCTGTGAGGTTGAAGCTGTGTGTGTGAGAAGGCAGGGGTGTCGGAAAGCATGTGCAAGAGAAATGTGCGTTTGAGAGATAATGTGTGCATGAGAATGTGTTTGATAGAGAACTTAAGAAGCATCATATTTACATCCCTTTAAATGTCCAGTTTGCTATAACAGAGACCTGAAGGTTTCTGAAATGTGGCAGCCGTTTTTCGGTTATTCCACACCCAAGTTTAGCAGCCCCCACTATAAATCTAGGAGACCCCAAATAAATCCTCTATGAATTTTCCGATATAAAGAAATCGGGCAAATGGCGCAGCGCCAGACTGCAATTCAGACTGAGGCCGGATTTCATTAAATAAAGGGGCGACTGTCAGACAAATGGACCCTGCAGAGAGCGCGGATGAATGCAGCACACAGATGCGTACAGGACACTAAGGGTACAGGGCAGGCCGAACAACACCCCTACAGGATGTGCACATTAAAAACAGTACCGTGACACCCCCACCCCAATCTGCCTCCAACACCCTGAAGCCACTGCGTTTAATAACTGCTAACCCATATGAAGTGGAGACATAAGGCTCATAGTGTGTGCGGATGAAAAACGCACTAATGCTACTTTTCTGAATGGTATTCCGGACCTAGGCGCTACACGGTTGGCACTACACTCATAAGCAGGAAACTCAATGGGGGTGTAGGAAGCAAAGAAAGTAAGGTATTACAGATAGCAAGAAAGGAAAAGAGAAGGGAAAGGAGGACAAGCATTTACAATGCAATGGTCTCTGCATTGTTAAATTTAGCATTGCTCATGATATTATTTTTGTTTATGTTTTTGTTTTTAAAACATTTAAAGAAACGGCATTGTTATTTACAATGTCAATAGCTTAATCGCTCTCAAATTCGAGACCTATTGCATTTGCACCCACACACAGAGCCACACACACAGAGCCACGCACACAGTCACTCACATAGAGCAACCCACACACAAATAGAGCCACCCACCTACACACACACACACACACACACACACACACACACACAGATAACCACACACAGACAGAGCCACCACGCATAGAGCCACCTACAAAAAAAGCCACCCACACAGAGCCACACACACAGAGCCTCCCCCACACACACAGAGCCTCCCCCACACACACAGAGCCTCCCACACACACACAGAGCCTCCCACACACACACACAGAGCCTCCCACACACACACAGAGCCTCCCACACACACACACAGCCACCCACCCACACACACTTCAATGAAAGACGGCTACGATTTCTAATACAGCATTATTTAAATAATTATTATTGGCTCCGTTACGGAGCTCTCAGCAGAAAATAAATTGTTGCTGCTAAAGATCAGGAATTTAGTTGCTGACTCACCTGGGCATCCTCCAAAATAAATTGACGCCGGGACCCCGAGGGTCTCACTTAACCCGGACAGGAGCGTAGGGTGGGGGGGAGAGCTCAGGAGAAGGGAGGGGCCGAGAGTTGATCTGTCAGCACAGCCCACCGGATGCCTGGGAATCATTCGAAGAGTGTTTAGGACGATGGGTCAACATAAGGGAAAAACAACAAATACCAACATGAATGGGGTTTGGAAGTTTGATAAGATAATAAACTGGTAATCGAAAGTAATCAAATGCAGGTGCTCCAAGTTACGGCGCCGTGCAAGTGCAGTACAGTAAGCCATAATAAAGGCAAACCTACATTACAATATGTACACTGAGCCCCCGCCCATTGGATACATGAATACATTAGTAACAAACCCCAGATATGTTAATTTGGGACCCAGGCCCACCCATACCTTTAATTGCTGGACTTTTCAAACTCAAACGGCCATATCATGGTGTTTGTTATTAATGATGCCCAATAGGCCAGTCCGACCCTGGGAAGGGCACACCCGCATCTCCCCCAGCCTGCTGCAACGGGTGCGACGCATGAAAAGACCCATACACATCTGCTGCCCACCGCATACAAACGTACACACATATTCCAGCATGCACACGCGCCCCACGATCTAACACTTCCGGTGTGAGCATTTCACCGAGTCCCGGCTCGCGCTGTGGAGTTCGGTCTACCCGCCGTCATGGGGTTCAGGTGCGAAAGGTGATACGTCACAATGAGAAGTGGGTTTGGGTGAGGCCCGGCCCGCTCTGGGAATGTCTGCGGCTGCGCGAGTGCCGTAAGAGCCAGGGCTGGAGCGGGGCATGTGAGGGGTGGGCACTGCGGGCCCGAGCTCGTCCCTGGGCGGCAGCCTCACCCCCTACTCAGCGCTTGGCCTTTAGTGCCGACACATTTCGTGTATCGAGGATGCCAGTGTTCCAGGTTCTAGTAAACTCCCCAGTCAATTAAATTCAGCATTAAGCGCGGGGGTGGGGCTGGTTAAATGCGTACCGGTCAATGCTTTAAATGGTACTGAGCACCGGCCCCTTTTTATTTTGATTGTGAGAGTACCGGCAGTTGTCAAGAGTTTGGAAAAACAAACGCCTCACCAGGGTTGGACCGTAACTCGGAAGAGCTGTACAGTGCGGGAAGGAGGTGTGAAATCCACTCGTGCAGGCAAGGGCTGGCCTTTCGCACAAGCGGGTGGGGGATCACACCCATAGCACCCGATCTGCGAAGCTTCCCCTCATTTTGTTGGTGCCGGAATACAGGGTGTAGTCGAGTGACGCGGAGATGTTATTTGTGGCACCAGCGTCTATCTATTGAACTCTTCCTCCTAAATGACAACGAGCTCCTCTTGTTTTCAAAGCGAATCTTCTCTACAGAGCCCCTTACACCCCTACGTCCTTCGTTCCGACCCTTCCTATCTTAAAAAAAAAAAAAAACACGCCCACCAGTGTAAAAGGGGCGGGGCTTAAAAAAAGAGAAAGACGCGAAAAAACACGCCCCCGAATCCGAAAAAGACGGGGCTTGTTTCTAGAGACAAAGCTCTTCTCCAATGGCTGACCAGCATTTAAGAGGCCAGCCAATGGAGAAGAGGGGCGGGTTCAAGCCCCACTACTAGAAAACATAAAATCTCGCGAGCGAGACTGCGCAAGCGCAGCCTTCGCTAGCCGAGACCTAAAAAGAGGAAGAAAAATGAGGACAATAGAAACAAGAACACAAAGGGAAGAATGAAAAGACACGCCAGAAGGTACAATTACAAAGAGGGAGAATAAGAAGAAAAAAGGAAGAGAAAGAGATAAGAGTGTAAGAAAGCAGAAAAAAGAAAAAAAACGGGAAAACCGAGAAAGATGGAAAAAAGAAGAGGAGAAAAAAATGGTGAAAAAAGTAAAACCAGTACAGAAAGAAAATTAAAGATAAAACCTAGAATAATATATTTTTCAGAAGAGAGTGGGATACATCTTGATGCTTTTTTCATATTTCTAGGCTCCACAAAAAGCATTGCACTGTGTTTAAACTGCCGCCGTAGCATTTGGACAGCTATATGTTCTCAAAAAAACTGACCACTATCATGTGTGAGCTACTGGTAAGCAGCCTGAGAACTACTGGTAGCTCTTGATCGACCTGTTGAAGACCCCTGCCTTTGAACCAGCACCAGGGCCAACAAAGCTGAAGTTGCCCAACTCAGCAAGTCAGTAGCCACTCCAGAAGAATCTCCACTGACTGCCCCTGGGCGACCCAAAAGACCGATCCTCGACAGCCAAAAGTTGCACCTGAGTCAGCCAGACCCAGGAGTGTTGTCTGAGTCCAGATTGGTCGCCCAAGAGGGACACCTGCCTCCACCAAGGGATATCGCTGGAACCGCTGTGGGTGGAGAATGGTAGTCCTGCCGAAGCTGACCTTCTATTGTCTCAAAGAGGACTTCAAGGGAGCCTGACCACTGTGGCCAAAGTCACCCCACCTGACCAGTGAACCGGAGATGAGCCCCTACAGGGATAAATTCTGTTGCAGCAGAGTTGGCACTTGTTGAAGCGCCTCCGTGCGCTGGCCGACCAATGCTGCAGTGGAGGGGGGCTGGGTTCTGATATGGGTGCTGCACCGCTAACTGTTATTGTGCCTTCATGTGATGCCTTGTATGTGGATTCTACCTCACAGGCCGTTGGTTGTAAGTCTGTGAGGCCCCAGGTATGTGGGGGCTTCCACTTAGTGCCTGCGCAGTGTTGTCCTCCTAGGCTGTCGCTTTTAGATTTATTCCTGGGCCGTTAACTGAAAATGGGGCAGAGGCTGTTTAGGTCTCGCCTGACCCAGCGCATGCGCTGGTCTGGCGAGACTTTTTGTGAGGGCTCAAAAAATGCTACCATGGCCAGCCTAGAGCTACAGTGCATGTACGCGGGTGCGCGCTTAGGAGCAGAGGCTGGCAAACCTCGTCATGCTCATTAAGCGCCCGCGATCACTTTTGCGGCTCCCCTTTGATGTTCTCGTTCAAAGAACATCAAACATCAAAGAACATGTTGTTGTGTTAATGCTTTTGCTGCACCCGTTTGACTTACAATGTGCTTTCTCTTTACACAAACTCAATATTTGTGTTCCTTTATTTTGAGATGCTTTTAGTATTACTGTTTTGTGACTTAAAGAACATTAAGGAAATGTTAATGTGAAACTGACAACGTTCACAGTGTTTATTTCTGATCGCAGCGGCTGCTTCATGTCCGTTGCACCATTCAGGGAGTCCTTTAGTTGGCACTTTGATGAGGACATGATGAGGAAGCTGGAAACTTTTGGCACATTCTCTTTAAAAGCACAGCATGTTGGTGACTTGTTAATCGATTAGACCTATGTAGCGCTTTAGATCTCAAAGCGCTATGGTGGGTGCAGCAGTTACAACTCATGAAATATGGGGTGCAACCCACAAGGAGGGGGCAGGTTTGAGTGCACATTGGCTGCAATCGAACTCTTAAGATGATGGGCTGTGTGTATCCATTATCAGCACTCACTCTTCGCTAAGTGATTTTGTTTGTTTTGTTGTTGTGTTAATGCTTTGCTGCGCCCGTTTTACTTACAACGTGCTTTCTCTTTCCACAAACTCGATGTTTGTGTTCCTTTACTTTGAGATGCTTTTAGTATTACTGTCACCCACACAACCACAACCACACACACACAACCCCACAACAACACACACAACCACACAACTACACACACACAACCACACCCAACCACACCCACAACCACACCCACAACCACACCCAACCACGCCACCAAACTCACAACCACACCCACACACACAACCACACCCACACCCAACCACACCCACCCATCCCACACACACACACAACCACAACCACACACACAACCACACACACACACAACCACACATGCACACAACCACACACAAAACCACACACCACACACAACCACATACAGCCACACACACACACAACCAGACACACACAACCACACAACCACGCCCAACCACACAACCACGCCCAACCACACAACCACGCCCAACCACACAACCACGCCCAACCACCCACACCACACCCACAACCACACACACACCCACAACCACACACACCCACACAACCACACCCACACACACAACCACACCCACACACACAACCACACACAACCACAACCACACACACACAACCACATAACCGCAACCACATACACAACCACATACACAACCACACAAACAACCACACACAACCACACACACACAACCACACACACACACACACACAACCACACACACACACAACCACACACAAAACCACAACCTCATACACACAACCACACATACAACCACACCCTCCACACACACAACCACAGCCACACACACAACCACACACACAACCACACACACAACCACACACACAACCAAACACACAACAACGACCATACACACACAACCACACACACAACCACACACACAACCACACACACACAACCACACATAACACACAATCACACACACAACCACACACACACCCAGCCACACCCAACCACACAACCACACACACAACCACACACACAACCACACACACCACACACACAACCACAACCACACACAACCACACACACAACCAAACACACACACAACCACACACAACAACGACCATACACACGACCACACACCACCGCACACAACCACACACACACAACCACACACACACAACCACACACACACAACCACACATAACACACAATCACACACACAACCACACACACACCCAACCACACCCAACCACACATCCACACACACACACACAACCACACACACAACCACACACAACCACACCCTCCACACACACAACCACACACACAACCACACACACAACCACACACACAACCACACACACAACCACACACACAACCACACACACACAACCACACACACACAACCACACACACAACCAAACACACACACAACCACACACAACGACCATACATAACACACAATCACACACACAACCACACACACACCCAACCACACCCAACCACACATCCACACAAACACACAACCACACACACACAACCACACACACACCCAACCACACATTCACACACACCCACAACCGCACCCACAACCGCACCCACACCACACACACACACACCACACACACACCACACACACACCACACCACACACCACACCACACACACACCACACACACCACACACACCACACACACACAACCACACACACACACAACCACACACACACACAACCACACACAACCACACCAATCATTGGCATAGCCAATAGATCTCACCTTTTTAGCCACGCAACAGTTGCACCAAGGATATTGTGCTGCATAACTAAATACTTAGAAGGTCCAAAAAGCGAGACCTATTGGCTATGCCAATGCTTGTTTTGATGAGCCGCCTGGTTCCAACTCCAGGCAGGCAGAAGCACGCAACATGTTTTGCGGGCAGCTTGGAAGGCTTGAGGACTCAGTTGGCACATTGCTTGGGTTAGGGGCTGAGTTGAATATTGAAAAAAGGTTGGTGATGCTACCCTCTTGGTTTGTGCCGGGAGTGGGGGGCACTGTTAGACCTAGCTGTCAGAGATCTTTGTTTTGTTTTCAAATCACCCATTGTGATATATTTTTTGGAGTGGTTGCTCCATATGTGTACTGGTGTTCTGTTTAGAATACCAGTGGTATTTGAATTTAGTATTACCTTACCTAATGTGTTTACCTTTTGAAACAATGCAAGGTTTTTGTTTGTGTGGTGTGTTTTTTCTTTTTGGAGTTTTATATTGCGCAAACATGACCCAAAGGTATCAGAGCGCTTTACATGAGCACCAGTTGCGTTACATACGGACACAATCATTTTTGTTAGGTGTGGGGAGATTACGTGATTTGCTCAGAATCATAGGATGGTGAGCGTCATTGCCAAGACTCTAATTCTGTTCCCCAGATTTGAGGTTGACCTCCCTAGCCGTTAGGCCACATCCTCTCCCCTACGTTGTTATATAGTTGTTCTTTACAGTTGTTGACTTTGAAAATGGTGTTCCTTATAGCCATTACGTCTGCTAGGCGAGTGAGTAAAGTTCAGGCCTTGTCAGTGCCTGCTTTTGTTTCTTTCCTGATAAGTTGGTCCTTCGAATGAGGACAGCATTCATTCCAAAGGTAGTTATGCCTTTTCCTGTAGAACAATCCATCACTTTGTGATCTTTTTATGCACCACCTCATCTCTCAAAAGAGGACAAGCAACTACATTGGCTTGAACCTAAAAGAACTCTATTTTTTATTGCAGAGAACTAGAACATTTAGACTAGATGAACATTTTTTTGTCATTGTTTTCTGGAGCAAAAAAGGATAAAGCATTACAAAAGAGGACCATTTCTAGATGGATTGTCTTGTGTATTAAGCTTTGTTATGGGTGAGCTAGAAGACGACCATCAGAAAGAGTACGTGCTCACTCTACCAGAGCAAAGACTGCTACGACAGCATTAGCTCAAGGTGTACTGGTTTTGGATATTTGTCAGGCTGCAACTTGGGGATCTTTGCACACGTTTACCAAGCACTAATGCCTAGATATTCAAGTCAGGAGGGAGGGGCAATTCACTCGATGTGTCCTGCAGAATTTCCTAGTTTGAGCCATTCCACAAGCCTACCACCTAGGAGGTACTGCTTTGGTATCTATTCAAAATCTGAAGTTAGAAGTCTCTATCAGAAAAACAAGTTACTTAACTTCTGTTAGGCATTTTCTGGTAGAGACTCTATCTACCTACAGATTCCTCACCTGCCTCCCCCCCACACCTCCCAATTCTGTGGAGTTGTGTTCTAAAAATCTGTAGGTAAAAAGAGTCTATTACTGAAAATTTGCACACAAACATCATCTAATAATAGTCTCCTAATGCTCCATGTCTGATGGCACAGTCAGAGTACAGAAACAAACTGATGACCGCGCGAGAAAATATATATATGAGAGCCTTACTTTAGCAACAAACAATTTGTGTACAAGACTCAAGAATAGAGGCTACAATGAAAAGACTCTTAAACTAGCCAAAGAGAAGTGTCAAAATATTGAAAGAAAAGATCTTCTTTTCAAGAACAAGGGCCCAAAACTAACCTTAGGGGAAACAGCCCAACAGACACCCAGGCTAATTATTGGCTATAACAGTTTCCATCAGAGATTTAGACAAATTCTTTACAGACATTGGCCGATAGTAAGATGTGACCCTGTTATAGGTCCTTCATGTGCTAAGTTCCCCCAGTTAACTTTCAGGAGAGCTAAGTCCATGAAACAGGAACTTGTATCAAATGCTCCTGTATCTGATAAAGGTACCAGCTGGCTAAAAACCCAAAGAGGATTCTTTAAATGCACAAAGTGCAAAGCCTGCCAGTTCGGAATCAACACTAAATCCATCGTGACCCCTCTTAGAAAAACTCCCATTGAGATCAGGGAGCACTTCACGTGCAAAACTGAATTTGCGGTGTACGTACTACGCTGTACATGCAACAAGATGTACGTCGGTAGCACCATTCACCTGGCACATGTCAGAATTCTGCAACATTTAAGGGCAATTAATAACAAAGACCCGACATACCCAGTTGCTCGACATATCAACAGAGTACATGATGGTAAAGCAGAAGATTTGGTATATTTTGTGGCTGACAGTATTAAGAAAAATGTCAGGGGTGGAAATAGACAACTTGCACTAAGAAAGTTGGAGTCACGATACATAATTCAATTAGATTGTAAGATTCCTAATGGCTTGAATGCCGACGAAGCATTAAGTGTTCATCTATAAAATCCAAACTGCTTCTTCAAAAAATCCTTGTAACAATCCTTTGAGTCTTAATCCAGTTTTTTTGTTTATTGGTTTAGCTAAATTGTTTAATACGTGCTCAGCAAGTCCCCCTATGTTAATACATGGCAACTATAGATAAATACCATGTGGCTTCATTGTTTTTGGTCATCAATACTAGATTTCCTATACAGTGCTTTATGAATGCCCACTTGGGCTTTATTTCAAATGTTTATTGATAATGCACTGTTTCTTTGGGAATTTTTCCCGCATCAATACGAATAATGATGGACTGATGTGCCTCTTTTTTGAATACTTTGTATCGCTATATTTTTCAAAGTGACACTTGTCTGAGGAAAGACTTGTTTGACAACAGTATTTCTTTCATGTTAATTGTTTGTGATTGGTTGCCAAGTAATCGGGGGGTGTGTATCATGTGCACGTAATCAGCTTATAAGCAGTGTATGTGAACTGGGTCTGACACAGTGAGCAAGGCGGACTCGTTCGCCGAAACGCGTCTGAGCCACAGCTTTTTTGAAATAAAGCATTTCTTTAAGAATCATCCCACGGAGTCGGTGCCTGATTCGAATGCATGGAACCCGGTTTGGAGCTAATATATATATATATATATATATATATATAAATAATATTTTGTTATGTAGAGACTGCAAGTACCAAAGTGCAATGGGGCATACGCCCACTTGAACACACGCCTACAAGGGCGGATTTCAAATAAAGAGCAGGTGACTACATACATTTGCTTTCTTTCCGGTTTTCTGGGCTCGTGAACAAGGACTGTTGTCTGAAACGCGTAGAGCCACATAGCCACTATGCATGATGAAACTGTGGTGATGTTCCTGCTGTTTGCCTCATACTAAAGAGAATACCTTCCGAGTGGTCGCCCTCAAGTGGGTAACTTGCGTTGTTTGAGATATATATATATATATCCAAAACAGTCAGAGTTGCCCTCTGTGGGAAAGCCCTCACGATCACGTATACCCATACATCCGGGCCACGCAGCAGGCTCCTGCCCTCCAAACAAACACTGTAGCAAGCTCGACGCGTTTCAGAGGTTAATCCTTTTTCTAGAGTCATTCACAAAGAGAGCAGCGACAGCATGATTTGGAACACCTGCTATTTATTGAAACAGAGTCCCGCCTTTCATTGCAGATTCTCCCGCCTAATCTGGCATGTGCCGCAAGGCACTATGGTTATTGCAGTCCAAACCAATTAATAAAACCCATTGCTGCCGATGACAAACTGTGAAAATAATAAATCCCAAGTGGGTCAATGTCTGTGGGAGCGCCGTGCCTGCTGCTTAAGTACAATACACCTACTTTTGAGCGTTCTCGTCCCTTGTGCGAGCGGTTTTGGAGATATATATATATATATATATATATATATATATATATATATATATATATATATATATATATATATATATTCAAATAAAAACACAGCCTTAAGCTTAGTTATAGTTAGGAAAATGTATTTTCCCTATACAAACCAAGTTAAAACTACACAAACTTAGTTTTAACTTTCATTACCAAATTATCCACCACCTTCAAATTATTATAAGTAGTAGACCTCGTTACACACTCTCTTTAGCTTGCTTACCAGACAACATTAACTAGAACTCGCATTCTACTAACTATGCAGTGTGTTGTGACAAATGTCATTTGAGAAGTTAGAAGTGTTGTTATGAATGTATAAACAGTGGATGAAAAAGGCATGAGTCATAGTTAATGTATTGTGGCGAGTGAGGTGACAAGATTGTGTTTGGAGGTGCGCGACTTATATTAATTTGAAGATGGTGTGTAAATTATAAATTGAAGTTATAATTGTAACTTTACAAATGTTAATGTTTTGTGTATTTGAAGTTGGATTTGTATAGAAAAAATACATAAGGTATTTCTAACTACAAATTATCCTTAACTGTTGTTTTTTTCATTGCATGTTAATGGTTTTTATTTTTTTATAAAAATGTGTTTCAAATCTCAGTGTAGAGTGTCCTTGATTACAGTGTCATAAAGTGAAGTGTAGTACAGTGAAGGAGCATGTTGTACACTAGTGTATTGTAGAGTGGTATAGAGTGCAGTGGAGTAGAGTGACCTAGCATACAGTTGAGTAAACTATTATATAGTGGAGTGGAGTGGTGTGGTGTTGTGGAATATCATAGAGTGGAGCGGCATTTTGTACTGTGTAGTGGCGTGTCGAACAGTAGAGCTGAGTATTGTGGACTGGAGTGTCATGTAATGGAGTATGGTTGAGTGTCATTGAGTAGAGTGTCATACAGTGTAGCAGAGTGTTGTAGAGTGTAGTGGCGCAGGTTCTCGTATAGTGTAGTGTTCAGTGGGGTATCATTATTTGTGAGAACACAGTGCATGGTAGAGTGGCGAGTTATAGTTAGTGTTGTCTGGTTAGCAAGCTGATAAGTGTGTGTAACGAAGTCCATTGCTTATAATAATTTGAAAGATGTGAATACATTCTAAATTAAATTTATAACTAAGTTTAGAATGTTTAAAGTTTGTGTAGTTTAAACTTGGTTTGTATAGGGAAAATATGTTTTTATAAGTAGAACTAAGCTTTAACATTTGTTTTTTATATATTGAATTTCAATGTTTTTATTTGTTATTTTTAATTAAAATGTCTTTGAAATTGTAGAGTCCAGTGTCGCAAGTGGATAGTTATGTGGAGTGTTGTGCAGTACAACAGGGGAGAGTGTTGTAAAGCCTACTGTCATAGACTGGAGTATTGTAGATTGGATCAAGTGGAGTAGAGGTCAGTGTAGCAGCATATCGTAAAGTGTTATATAGTGTAGTGGCATGGATTCCCATATAGTGGAGTCAAGTATCGTAGACTGGGGCAGCGAGTTATACACTGAGATGACGCGTCGAACAGTAGAGTAAGTTGTCGTAGACTGTCAAAGTGTGGAGTAGAGTGTTTTGGAGTGAAGTAGGGTGAAGTAAAGTGTCATAGAGTAGAGTATTGCCAAGTATCATAGAGTGGAGTGCTGTGTCATATAGTGGATTGGCATATCTTAAAGGGAAGTCGAGTGGTGTTTCGTCGAGTGTCCTACAATATAGCACAGTGGTGTGGCGTGGGCAGGCATAGAGTGGAGTAGAGTGGCATAGAGTGTAGTACAGTGTTGTAGAGAGGAGTTGCTTTCAGTGGAGTAGATTGTCATATAGTGGAGTGCCGTGCCTTAGACTATAGTGGCTTGGACTGCAGTAGAGTGCAGTGGCGGAGCATGCAGTCCGAGCATGACGAGCTGAGTATGACGTCCGATCCAAAATAAGCCAGGATACCTGTTGTACATGCAGTCAGGCAGTTAGGGCAGGGGCATATGCTCAGTTACCAAGCAAGGGAGATTCCTATACCAACACTTCAACTTTCTCTCCTATCTGTCTCTCGCAAACACTCTCCTGTTTCACTTCCCATCATGCTCATTGTCTTCTATCTCCCCTTTTTCCCCTGCTCTTGCTCCCTCTTGTCTCATTGCTTTCACTCTTCTTGCTCCTCTCTCCCTGTGTCTTACACCCCCTCACTTTCTTCTGTTTTTCTCTTCCAGTCTCCTACTTTTCCCTTGGACTTCCCTTCACATTTCTACCTTTTATTTTTATTTTTCTCTCTTGCACGCAGAGCAAAGGTAGACATTGATGAAAAGGCACACCCTTTGGCTTTGCTAAAGCTTTTGTTTGTTGGGGGGTGGGGGTAATCATGATCCACAAATGGACTTGATTTTAAAAGCTCCATTTTGATTTTCTTCTCATGCCCAAATTAGCTTGGAAACCTTAGATTATGGAACCTCTTCAACATTAGGATAGCACCATGTTCCTCAACTCATTGAGTGTAAACCTGTTTCTGTAAACGATTAATCTGATCTAACCGCATGGGTCAAACTCTTTGTCTCTCTTTGTCACCTATGTTTGGCTATGTTCATAACATTCCCGCCCACGACCACCAACTTTAATGCTCACCCAATGCAATGAGGTACTTGAAATCTGCAGAGAGGTTGTTTTTTTCTCTGAAATTGTTGAGAAGTGTGCCACTGATATGCCACAGGTTCATCTTGAATTTAATTATGTTTTGGATTTAAAAAGTCGGATTATCACACTTGGACAAATGGCATGGTTGAACTTTGAGAATTTTGGAACGTATATTTTATACCACTAAACCGCTGTGCAGTTTTCTCAGACTTTTGATGTCTGTGGCTTGGAATATTGAGTTGCCTATAGCAGGTCTGAGTGTTTCTGCATGGCACATGTACGGTTTAAACATTCTTTCCCTTGATTTACATCCCACTCTTCTGTGGTATTCAGTTGATATTATTCTTCTGCTATAAAGTATTTGTCAGCATCTCCTTGCAAATGTGGTTTACTCATTCTAAGTTCTATATTTGTTCTGTATCATCCAATGCACAGTTTTATGTCCAACCACGTAGAGTGATGGATGTAACCTATACACAGTCTGAGGGAAGGGCAGATGCTCTGCCTCCATCTGTCCCAACGCAGTGTCTATTGGGACCCATTCTTTAAGAATGTGTTGTGGTAACATGTTGGGTTCCACATCAGAATCAGTTGTGCAAGTGAGAAATCAATTGATGCTGCTTGATGCTAAACTCATAAGTCTATATCAAAATGGTAAGAGACATATGATTGTGCTTGTACTCCTGTATATAAAAACAAAAGTATTGCAACCTTCCTACTAGTTCATAATACAATATCTATAATTCTAGCTTCCCTGATGTTTTGTATGACTAGTGTGTGTAGCTTGGATCATTAATGTAGTTTGTACACAAACATGCTGCTTATAGTCTTTTGGAGATGGATAATGTAGGATCATATCTGACAAGCGTTAACATTTACTGATTTGCTCCCGTTTCTGCCAAGTCATTCTCACCCCCCCTGCTATGCAGCCTCCTCTCCCTCACCCTGACAAAACATCAAAGCTGTTGTCTTTGTTATATTCCCAAGTTAGGCTCATGTAGTGCAGCAGCCGATTTCTTACATTGCCCTAGAAAATAACATTTCAGCGGTGAACTTTTGCACACATTTGCATGCACGACAATGTTGGATTGGTTTCTCTGAAACAACTTTGTTTACACATCCAGCTTTGCACAACATTATCACGATGCCTTGAACATCATGTACTAGGCCTCTCTACGCACTAGGTACAAAAGTCAACCTATCTTCATCCAAGAGGCGACAGTGCTATCTACATAGCCACAACATCACTAATCTAATGCAAAGGCTGCTTTTTGTTATAGATAATAGGCATTCCTATAGATTTGTAGAGAAGGCACTCCTGCTGACACTGATAGTCTGTGCATGCTGAGAATCTACCACGCATTCCGTGAGGGGTGTCTAACTTGAGACCAAGACAGGATCCTTCACTCTATCTGATCAGGTAATGGGGTTGGAGCGTCCCTTGGGGAGATTCTTGGCTATACACCCACACACACTCTAGGTACACTCAGAGTAGGGTCCGCATCGTAGGAGTACATTAGAATACCGTATTGCATATATTCATTGCTTCAGCACCATGGTAGAAATGTATCTACTGTTCACTCTTTCGGTGCTGGTAATCTCCTTTATTTGCTTCCGTCTCCTAATCATTGCAGCACATGCATTTTATACAAGAAAAACGTTGGTTCAATAAATATATTGAAAACGTCCCAATGTGTATACTTCTCTGAGAGAAAGTAAGCACAAGTGACTGAGCGAAAAATTCTGTCCTGTGTCCACGATCCCTGAGTGATCAGGGTTGTTATGTTCAGTGGTTGCCTGAGTCCATTCGCTCCCTGGTAAGGTTAAGGGGAGCTAATGTTGGCACTGTGAGCTAGCTGGCCTATAGGCCAACATATCCTGCTGGCATATCTGGAATCAGTCTTGACACCAAGCCCTTAGTTTATGTCATCCAAACAATGCGCAGATCCTACGGATTAGTAGGAACCATGCACCATCTTTGTGGTGCGGAAAATCAAGCCTTATTCTTGTGACTGTGACATCATTCCACTAGGTGACTCACTTTGCCTCACGATAAATGTATCCACTGGAAGCCTCGAAAATATCTCCGCTAAAATAAACCCTTTACAGCCGAACGACTCTGCATTCATCCAAATAAATCCTTTTTTATACTCCCTGAAGATAATAGATGTAGAGATTTTGCAGTCCAAGGATCCAGATTACAATGTGTGCTTCCTTTGAACAGTCTCCCCAGGATTGATCAATTCTGTTTTTAGAAGGAATCTCAAAGCCTACCTTCTCTAAATACTTCCAGGCCTTGAAGGCAAAGAGCACCCTGGTGGGTTTTGGTTTGCTTCTCTGCAATGTGCATGTTGAGCTATTCATTAGGAGAACATTGCACTAATCTATCATGAAGTTTGTTTCAATCGCCGAAATGGGTATTGAAAACAAAATCACATTTACAAGCTGGGCAAAGTTCACTGTATCAGAATAACAGTTGCAACTTAAGCAAGCCATGAAATTGGTTTCCTACTGCTCAAAACACTTGTACTGTGTATTTGATGTTTGACAGAAAAGCTGAATACAACCACTTTAAAATAGTTTTCTACTATGATTGTGATCCTGTATTTAATTTTAAAAAATCTAATTACCCCTATGTATTCTGTCACCTACCTTAAAGTCACCTTAAAGTGATTTTTTTGTGATTTTTATTTTATATTTTTACTTCATAGAAAAACCTGACTATAATAAGTATGAAATATTTTTAACCTTGTTTCCATTGTTTCCTTAACATGAATAGACATTAATTTGTCTTTATTTGTAATTAAGCATCCCCATTTTCTAAAGCGCTAAGTGTGCCAAATCTATTCATTATGTTACTCTGGAACTGAACTTAGTCATGTCACTACATATTTGCACTCCTTGGCTTCTTAAACGTTTGAATGGAGTGCTCAGCAGAACAACACCATTCAAAGAGAACTCCATGATTTTGCTCCTCTATTCCTCTTGGAAACGCATATGCATCTGAAATGTTTGCTGGTAAGCTAATAAAAGGGTTATACTCATCAGAGAATCTTCGCAATGACTGACTATGCTTTCCGTTCTACTATGCATTGCTCACCTATTTAGATTCTATACACCCTAACTGAATGTTTATGGTACTGCTGCAACGAGAAACCTTAAACGCATATTTTATTGTACATTTTAATGGTGTTATGTATTGAGATTTGCTTTTAATTAACTAAACAATAAAATATATTCTGATTCATCAGAGAATCTTCGCATTGACTGATTATGCTCACAGAAGCGTATCATATTAATTGGTAATTGTTGCTCGTTTGAGCAGAAAACGACTCTAATTGAAGTTTTATCCCATTGCATTTAGCAATCTAATTTCTCAGATGTTTTTACTATTTATTGTACTAACTGAAAATAAGAATTCAGAAGTAAAACAATTAGTAGGCTTTCGAAATCTGAGATCCTTTGTTATGAAGGCTGATTCCTGACCACTGGACCACATAGCTGCCATGGAATATAATCTTGAACACAGAAAACTTCTGCTTGCACATAGGGCTTGTAGCTCAAATGCAAGTGTGAGAAGCTGGACTATGATCACCCTTTGCAATACGATTAATGATTTATCTCAACCATTTTTGTTAACTTTTGACAACTCAGTATTGCTGCTGCAGGGTGAGTAAGAAAAAAGTAGTCGTTAACTTAAAGAATGTATTAGTGTATGTTTTCGGCCACACCATTTACCTAGCAGGTGAATGTTCAATATTGTAGAAAAACTCTGAATAAATTTGCCTTCTCGCATAACATTGATTGAACTTAATATCTTAGGATCTATATTGTCAGGAAAGAAATACTCCTTTACATCTACAATAACCTATCATTTGCAGTAGCTGTTCATACCCCCACATATAGCTTCTAAAATGCCAGCATGTGTGCCCACATATGTTGGAGTCAAGGTTATTTCAACTATGCCCCTTGGGAGACCCATGTGCAATATGCTGACAAGTTTGAGTTTACTAGAAGTGCTATCAACTTTCCATTGTCCATAAATGTACAGTAAGTAATCTGCCATTTTATATCCCCAAAGAGCAAATTGACATATGTGCACGTTTCACAATAGGCATTGGTTCTTTTAGTATAGCTGTTAGCCTGAAAAAACATTCACTTTGTGATAGAAAGCTGAAACTTGGTACATACATTCGTCTTTGTAAAAGTAACCTTATAAGAGCAAGACCGTAAGTGGATCTTGCCTATGACGTCATATAGTGTAATCGAAATCCAAGGTGGCTGACATATATCAAAAAGTTGGCACAAAGGTTCATGTGTACATGTCGGTGCATGTCATGTGCATTTCCATATTGGATCTAGACTGTGACTGTGACGTCATAAATAGTGAAAGTAAACTTATAATTTGCATCATTTGTATCATTACAACACATACTATGAACATATGGATAATGTTCCTGTTTTAATTAAACAATACAAGACTATATTAAACCCTGATAAGATTTCTATAATATGAAACAATGATGCTTCCAGTTTGCATACTATCTTAATCTTGATAACGCTTTCCACCGCAAAGGCCCGTGCACGGGAGGCTCGCCTTTGAGCATTTTCTTTGCATGCCTTAGATGCCTCCGTAATGGTTGTTCCAATGTGGTACCATTACTCCATCAATTTGCTTCCAGTTCCAATCAATAAAATTTGGCAATTCTTGCATGGGCACAGACTCTAAACATGAGCACCTTGGTATGCAGATTGTGTAACATGTTGAAGAAGAGCGTCTTGTGTAGGTGGGATGTTATCAATAGTCTGTTGCCACTTGCAAACATGAATTGGCGAGCATGTTTATTTCATGCACTGGACAAGTGTGGCTATACATTCCTTCAATGAATCAACATTTCCTAAGTGAGCAAGATCAACAGAACTTGGTCGATCTGACAGAAACTAAAATGCGGGAGTAGCAGAAGATAGTGGCATCCACGTGTCATAAGCTGCTTTCTTCCCTCTCCCATGAAAAGAATTAGCAATTGCAAGAACAACTACATCGGTATCTATTGTGCGATTCATTATTTTGGAGTGACCTTCCGTTGCTGCATGGAAAGAATGAAGCATAACTTGTGTGGCCGCTTCCTCATGATTACAAGATAATATCATTTTGAAATTTTTAATTGCTGTAGAACTAGCAACTTTTGATCCTGACAGGTGACAAATACTTGCTTCCCTTTGATGTTAATAAGTTACACACGCCTGCTTAGTAAACCAAACAACTCCGTCTTGTCTAAGGAAACTATGTCAATTCATCTCACTTGCGAAGACCCTCACCTCTTTTCTTCTCTAACACTTTGCATGATATATATATCCCACACAAGATCCAATTGTTTCACGTTCCTTGCTTGAGTTTCTGTGTAGGGTATAAAAACTGTCACAGCGTAATCATCAAATGTTTTACACGACTTGGGAGGTAGCTTATTTACTGTAGCTGCACCATCTAATATATTTACATCCACCACTGAAGCAGTGTTGTGTATGGTGGTACTTCAGGCAATGCAGTCCAATAGCTGCGACTTCTGTCCTTGTCTGAGTTGTCCCTTCACAGATCTAGATGGCGGAAAAAGACTGATTCTCGTGCTTTAAAAATTCTTCCAAATTACCATTTTTTGTCGGACACCCGATATATAATCTAACAAACAAATTGCATTTACTTTTTAACGAGTATAGTTTGTTTCTGGACTCAGAAGTTTTACGCAGACTGATGCGGAGTATTTGAAGTTTGTTTCTTGGTATTGTATCTGTTGTGGACTTCAAACATGTTTGCAACACCTCCTGAAAATAGGAGTTATATTGCGATCTACCTATTTTATGTGCTGTTTTCACCCACGTGATCAAAGCAAGCACAAAGAGATGATGGACAGAGTGCTGAAACTTTTCAGAGACTCACCCCCAGTCACAGATCTGGGTAGAATGTAGCAGGTATAGCTTTGTTGCTGTGCAGATTAAATAGATCACTGCTCTCCTCCATAAATGGATTAGCACCAAACCCCTGTCGTATAGTTCCATAAACTAGGTATTTGCATTCATAAGTTCTCTATTTCTCTTTTAACTTTGGTTAGAAAAAGCAATGTTTATGTACAGAGGAGTTTCTTTGTTACTGTTATGTCTAGGAACTGAAGAAGAATCGGTTCTTGAATTCTTTAAACGGTTAAGCATCAGTAATTCAGAAATGGACAACCCTGTATTGGTTGTGTCTGTTTCACGTGAATACTGATATTTTATGTCCGATTCATCAAGTATCATTTTAACAAGGGCAAGAAGTGATACTAAAACTGATTGGTTTCTACAATTCTCCCCAAACGTTCCATTAAGGTTTTCAGACTTGTGCATCATGTCCCTTCTAACAAAATTTGCTGCGTTAGAAATATTTACAACGTCAGAAGCTGACTTGTCACAGGCAAATACTAATGCGGAACCCTCGTCATCTTCGAAAGCTAACAGGACATCTCTTCCTTTATTGTATGCCTCCAAACCTCTTTTATTTCTGAGAATTCTCTTTTAGTCTGGTCGCGTTAACCTTACCTGCAGTGGAATTGAGCTGATTTATTCTGCTTGTGTAAAGGTTTACTAGGTCACAGAGTTTGAAAATAGTTTTAATATCTACAAACTTGGCTAGAGCTATTTCTTCTACTGAGGTCTCACTAGATCATTAGTTTTTATTCTTTCATGCACTGCGTGCTCTGTTAATGAGTCCAACTAAACATTTACAATGGTATTCCGTATCCTGTGCGTGCATACCACCCATAGCCAATTTTAGCTGTATGAATTACAGATGTATCTGATTTGTTGCAAAAGAAACATGCCTTTCTTCCAGGAATTTTATTTGGAACTGGACTTGCCGAGTTTTAACTAGGCTACCGTATAGATCTGCATCAATATGTTTTCTTTTCTGAGCCCGATGCAGTCATAGATTGTCGCACTTGCTAAAACACGATTTATGCCACTCTGCATTGTTAGTCCTTAATGTCTGGTCAATGCCAGAACCATCATTAAACCGTTGTAGTTCGATATTCATAGGTACGCATTCCAATTCTTTAATTTTCTTCAGGTTATTGTCTAAAACACTATATCCAGACCCATATTGTTTGTGTGTAGCATTTGCTGGGCTAATAAGTCTTTTTGAAGTAATTTGCTGACCAAGACCACAGATTGACCCAATTGTGCTTGCCAGCTTGACCACTGGCTTAGGGTGTTGCAATGAGGTATTGTTTCGACATGCTACTCATTTTCAGGCATTACAGAAGACGTGTTCGATCTGAAAAAAAAGAAAGGTACATATTAATATATAATAAATGTTGATACATGCCAAAATGTATGAATGTTTACATCAAATGTATCTTTAAAATTTTCGACATGATTTTGTCGCCTATTTTGATTTTATATTTATGATGTCGGTCTAGATCCAACGTGGACATGTACTGACATGAACGTTTGTGACAAATTTGATGCAAACCGGAAGATTTTAAATGATTGTTTTATATTTGTTGGCCATCTTGGATTTTGGTTAGACTAGATGACGTCATAGACAAGATCCACTTTGGGTCTAGCTCCTATATGTTTACTATTACAAAGACTAATGTCTATATGTTTACTATTACAAAGACTAATGTCTGTACCAACTTTCTATCACAAGGTGAAAGATTTGCGTTAAAAAACAGGCCTAACAGACGTACTATTTGATCTTGGCTCATAAGGGACCTAAAGGAAGGGGTGGGATCTGTCACACTGTAGTCTGTGCAGTTATTAACTAGTCACTTACACATCTTACTTATATTTTGCCTTTATTGATACTTTCTGATCCTGTCTCTTATGGACCTTGAGAGGTGGGGCTCCTTGGCCAGTCTTGGGTTTTTCCCACCAACAATGGATACCTTCTGGTATTTCCTTCTCATAGTGTAACCTGGACTATTTTTTTTAACTCTTACAACCTCTGTTGCAGTAGGCATTGGGAGTCTGTGCAATTGTAGGATTGATTCTTGCCTGTCAATGTAAATCCTAGTTACTTTACTCTGTATAAAAATGCCACATTTACACGTTCCTGTTTTTATCTTGTTAAACAATGTCGTACAACACTTAGACAAGTTCCTAGTAGGATAGGATGCATTCTGTTCCTATCATTTTCTTTTGCTTTTCAAAGCTTTACAAGTAAGAGGTGAGGACGTCTGACAATCATCAGACACATATTTGAAGTGTATGGAAAAAATATGCCAATTTCACTGTTGTATAATTGTTGCGACTGAAAGCACAGAATCGTATGTTAGTTTTTGCATTATGCATTTCTTTAGTTACAGAACGTATCCTCTTGCTCACCACGTACCTTGATGCCAGACTGAGAACCAAAAGCAGCCCTGGCAAAAATGTTAAGACTTGCACTGCGCCCCCATTTCTCCCTCATCTCTTTCACAGTTCCTCCTCTCTCCCTCTCTCTCTTAGGCTGTGCCTACCACAGTAGACCTGGGGGAAGGAGGTGCTAACTGGAGGAAATAGCAGAGAAGTTAACCTTCTGCATTTAGAAACAACGGCCTCCAAAGGCTTCAGCTTCTCCCCCCCCCCCCCTCCTCTCTAGGAAATGCCCCAAGGATAATACATGTGCAGTCGGACCCTGCTTCTAATGCTTGGTTTACTTAACGGTAATCTTCATTGCTCCGATTCCTTGTTCCTTGTCCCATTACTTACTATATGCATACAGTGATATAAAGCCTCACCACAGCCACCTCTACCAAGCAACTCCTATAAAATAAGGAAAAAACAACGCTACCCCCTTAGTTTCAAAGCAGAACAAGAATTATGCAGTTTCTGAACTTACCGAGCCTCTACAGATGCTCCCAAAAATTAAAAGGGAGGGTGGGTGTTAACATAAGTAATGGGACGAGAATAAGGAATCTGAGTAATGAAGACTGCCGGTAGGTAATCTAGGCATTACCTCCTCATCCATTCCTTACTATATGCAAGAATACCCAAGCTTATATAGAGGACAAAATACAGTCCTGCTCAAAATATTTATGTAATACTGAAATCAAAACAAAGACATGATTCTGTCACCAGAAAAAAGACAAAAAGATTATATCCGTTCTATTCCGGGGAAGAATTTGGCAAAACGGGGGCCCACGCCACAGGCTGTCAAGCCCCCGGGACAAGTATGGGCCAAACTCGGCTGGTACAAATTGGAGGCCAGTGGTGACCACAACTTTGAATTCTCGTGGGTTCAGCTCACACTGCTATTGGCTGCCTGACTGGGGGGGGGGGTCACCTTGGGCGTCTGGCAGATGTGGGCAGGGGCACTTAAATACGAGGGAAACTTTACCTGTTGTCAACGCATTCCCCGGACACCCCCAATGGGTGCCAATGCACCCGCTTTGCCAGCACCGGCCTGGTCGCTCTGCATTTGCCCAAACTCTGCATCTCCTGGCCCCCTCCTTGATTTTTGCTGCATTCTGGACCAAGGCAAATCCGGGAAAAGCCTATGCACTGACAGTCACACCTAGTCAGGAGCTGGTGGAGGTCGAAATTGGGGAGCAGAACAGGGTTAAGGAATCAGGGCAGCAGGAGGTGGTTTTGGCCACCACTGGAGGGGAGCTGATGAGTAGCCTCGCCAAGGTGTTGCCATGGCTGTCCTGCCTGAGCACTCAAGATTAGACGGCTCTGGCAGTCGCTAGTGGCCTAGTAGCAACCCTACCTTCTGGCTGGTCAGTGGGGGGTATATGGGGTAGCACCACGGAGGTTGCTGATAATCAACCACGGGATGTGGCTTTGAGCGGTGAGACCACTTCAGTCCCTCTTGCTTTCACTGCCACCTCTGCAACCACAGCTATGCGAAGATAAGGAGAAGATGCAGTCTAGTAGGCACGATCAGGTGTTGTGATCCAGGAACCGGCTTGGATTGCATTTATCAGATGAATTAAGGGATAAGCTAAAGAAGGGGGTCTATGTCGACTTTTTTGGCCTCACCGTAGAACCCCAGAGGAGAAAAGCAAGGAGTCCAAAGACTGCGTCCATGAATTAAAAAAGCCCAAAGTAAAGGAAACACTAATGAATTGGATTACGGGTTTATCATTCATCATACAGTGCT
Source organism: Triturus cristatus (assembly GCF_964204655.1). NCBI lineage: Eukaryota > Metazoa > Chordata > Amphibia > Caudata > Salamandridae > Triturus > Triturus cristatus. Next base: position 573,420,367 of record NC_140595.1, on the reverse strand, counting down.
TTCGAAGAAATATCTGATTGTGGCCCTCAAATGGCATACTATTTAAACAAAATTGTGGGTGCATATGAACAATTTGGGGGTGGTCTTGTTGAAAAGAGTATAATAAGGCATTTAGGGGCACATGCATCGAGATAAGGGATTGCGATTCCTTAATAGCGATTTTTAAGGAATCTCTATTTAGGAGTCGCAATTCCTTATGCATGTAGGAATCGTAAAATAAATAGCGATTCCTACACATTCCCTAATAGCGAATCGCAAATTGTGATTCGCTAATAGGGGATGCTTTCCCATTCATTCCTATGGGCCTAAAGGCCTATAGGAATGACTAGGAAAGCATTTGCAATTTGCGATTACCGAATAGGTAATCCCAAAATGCAAATGCAATTGCTAGGGGGCTTAAGGCTCCCCCGATTCACCCCCAAAAAAGGTAAGTGTGCACATGTGGCATGCACACATGCCCTAAGGGCATGTGTATGCGCCACATGGCACTTTGAAAAATGCAATTTTGTGCATTTTTCTAAGGATTTGCAAATTACCATCAACTTTGATGGTAATTTGCGAATCCTTAATGCAAAGTCGCATTCTGAGAATGCTTCTTGCATTACATTTAGGGAAGCGCAAATTTTGCGAATGCATTTGAAATGGCTTTTTACCGGTCGCAAACAGGCCGATTCGGCGAATCAACCCACTTTTTGGGACCAAACAGACATCAGTGTGTGGCTATATTGCATGATCGTGAAGAAGCCTAAAGGCAGTGGCCAGTCTCCCTTTCAGTTGGCAAATGCAGGGGGTGAGGTAGGACTGTGTTGTGTATTTAACAAAAAAGCATTCTCTAGAGATCTAGGCTTCTGTAAATTCAAGCACAATTGCTCCTTCTGTGGTACACCAGGGCATCCTGAGTTTAAATGCTTCAAGAAGGCCAAGGACAAAAGTGGCCAAAATCGAGGAAAGTACTGCTCTTAGCATGTGCCAATACTTCCCCCAGTGTCAAGACTTGCATTGAACCCTTGGCTGAACTTATATCCCTACCACGACGCAGCCCTGCAGTTGTACTCCGGCTTTTGCAACGGTTCTAGAATACCTGTGCCAGTTCCAGTCATTGCAAAAATCAGCACTCCGTGGTACTCTGCAGGGAGGTGACGAAGAAAATGATTGATAAGAAGCTGAAATTGGGAAGGGTGACAGGGCCAGTCGCAGGACCCTCTTTGCCCATGTTTGTTTGTTCCCCGTTGAGTTTGGTCCCAAAGAAGGAGAAAGGGGAGTACAGATTGATTCATAATCTCTCTGCTTCTAGGGTGGCCTCATGAATAACGCCATTGACTCATCCTTATGCTCCGTAAAGTATGCATCCTTGGCCCCATTAAGACCGCTTGGTCTGGGGGCCCACATAGCAAAGGCGGATATCGAGTCAACCTTTCTTCTTCTCTGCATTCACCCAGATGATTTCCATCTCCTGGTTTTTAAGTTCAGGTCCAGTTTTATTCCTACTGATGTATGCCATGAGATGCTCAGTCTCCTGTGTATATTTTGAGCAGTTCAGTACTTTCTTCGAGTGGGTTTTCACACAAGTAACACTGTCCAATTTAGTCAGCCATTATTTAGATTACTTCTTTGGGGGCAGGTGGTACAGATTCCTGCGCTGAATCCCTTGCTACCATCCAACGCCTGATGTCAGACTTTGGGATTTCCCTGACTCGTGAGGAGAGCTAAGCTAAAATCATAGGCGCCCATTCACATTATTATGAGCCACCAATTTCAGATCAGTGAAAGTTTAAAACAGTTATGAATAAAAGTGAAATCTTGTTAGACATCGCAGAATGAGTAAGCACACACTTTGTTGCATTCGTTTGCAGTCAGTTCAGCTGAATTTCATGGGCGATATCTCACACTCAAACCAACTTCCTCACATCACCCGCTATCACTGGATCACCTCTTCCCATCACTCATGTACCCTCTTCCACTCTCTGTCCCATCTGTTCTATCTCTGCCTCATCTATTCTCTCTCCCGGTGTCCACTTTCACCCCATGTACACACACTCTCTGTCCACTCCTTCTCTCCCCTGTCCAATCTTGCACTTGCCCCGGTCCAATTTCTATCTCAGCCCTGCCTGCTCTCTTGCACTTCCACAAACTCTTGCCCCACCCTGCTCTCTCACCTCTTCACTCTCTTTCGCCCCCTGCCCATTCCCTCACACACCCTCTTTGCATATTGTGCCCCTCCTCCCTCACCTCTCTTTCTACATAGTGGCCGATCCCATCTAACTCGCATGGTGAGCCCAAGCATAGGATCTGCTTCTGTCTTCTGAAGTGACCAGGTCAGTCTTGCAACCATGTTGAGATCCCTACCACTCTCTAGAAGAGGTAGAAGGTCAGAAGTGAAAGGTAGGCTTCTCTTGGCCCTAAGCTCCTTGTCTGGTAATCCCACAGACCTCCAAGCTGGTGTTTGTGCATTCTAAGCAAGATTAACATAATCTAAACGCCAATGAATCCACCTGGTGCCTAGATCTGGGCAGTGATGCCCGATCAGCCTCATTGCCATCCGTTCATTATTCAGTGCTTATATTCCACTGTGTGCTTCCTTTTATGCCATCTTGTGAAGGGAGGGTGCAAAGGAGGGCCCTGTAGTCAGTCTTCCTTAAAAGATGTATTCAGTGTTCAGACAATGCTCTCGCTTGTACTGTTTGCAGAACACAAAAGTGCAGGTTTATTGTGAATGCAATGTGTCTAAGGACCATAAATCTTCACTTTAGGACTTTGTGCATGGCTACGAGTTTATAAAGCAGTGTTCATTTGGGAAAAAACGGTACTTGTTGAATTTCCCAGTTGACCGGAAAGGGGGGCATCTATGTAGATATAGCGTATTTGGACATACCGGGCCTTGTTTTACAAGACTGGTAAAATGTTAAATTGATTACAAAATCGAACGGATGCAAAAGTGTTGTTTTGTGTTCTCGTCGTCTGAAAATGCAACTGTTAATGATGCTGCATAATTATTGTACCTTTCATAGCTTGTTGAAATGCTGGACATAACTGTTCCTGCTGTTGCCAAGCTGAGACGTCTCTTGGACCACCTCCCCAGGGAAGCACTGCCAGATGTGGTCACCTCAGTCATTCGTACAACTAACAAAGAAAAGCTTCAGGTATGTGGTACCGAGATCCTGTGACTGTTGTTTGGGCGTGGGATGTCTCCAGATTATGAGGCCTGCTATACAGAACCCCCTCCGCATAAAACAACGAATCCTGCTGGAGCGACTGCCCGTGCAGCTCTCATCCCTCGGGCTGGGTGCAGAAAGGTTTTCTCCTGGACCTGTAATGTAATGTATGAAGAGCGGACTATTGTTAACCCACTTAACTTTATTGCATAAGTCAAAATATTGTTCTCGAATCTGCAGCAGATATGACACATGATTCTTTGCATTAGGCCAAAGAATAATTACAAATTACCCAAATGATGCGGTTTAGCATAAGGACGTTCTGCTGTGCCGCCGCACAGAAGGAATAACAGGGTCTTCAGCGACAATGTGTATCTTGCTAGGCCATTTAAACAAGCATATGCAATGCAATAGGTCTTGCATTTGCGAGAGTTTGTTATTGGCATTGTAAATGACAATGCCTTTTATTTATGTGTTGATAACTAACACATAAATAAAAGGCACTGTCATTAACAGAGCCAATAGCTCAAACTCTTGTAAATGCGAAACCTCGGTCGCCATTGTCCCAGGCTGCTTGGAGAGTGAAAGCGTGCATGGCATGCTGAATGTCATGCCTGCAGTAAGAGAAGCTCCTTAAAGAAAAAATAGTGCTTGCAGACTAAAAAAGACATACCGTGTAACAACAGAAGTAAAAGGGCCAGTCCTCATGGGATGTTACAACTGAAGATAAGGCGGTACTAACGAGGGACTAACAAGCCCATTAACGAATCAGAAGCTAGCATTTACCAAGGACATTGACACAAGCCAATGACAAATATGGGCGAAGAGTGGGCAGGGCTTCAAGTCTATACTCGAATGTAGCACGCCTCACAGAGCAGCATATGCTCTGCCCAGGCTCAACCTAAAAACTAGGGGAACTGTTTATAATACATAAAAAATGTATGGGCACATCATGCCCCACAGATCTTGCTCACTGCGACAAATGCAAGCATACTAGCATTACCAAAATTAAGTTTTAAAACCAAATATTACTATATGCGTGTGCAATCTAAAAACAAATAACAATAAAACCGATTTTCTCCTGTATCTGTAGTCATACTGAGAAATATTCATTTGTCTGACTGAACACCTGCAGGAAGTTAAGAATCCTCTTTGTTTTGCTAATGCATGTATTTGATATTATTGGAATGCTGACCATCTCCCTCTTAGCTGTTCAGATATGGGGAAGACATTCATATTTTCACAAAATTACCCTTCCATCCCTTGCACTTAACTTTTTACCTATTTTCAAGCTAGACTACTTTAGCTCATGAAATAATCGAAAACAAAGCATTGTGCTGTGGTGGTAAGTGAGAGACAGGGCGACATTAATCTAATCTATTGACTCGGCTGCACAATGTGTAACCACAAATCTTGGGGTCAGTCCCCGCTTTCTCACTTGACTGAATTGTCTCATTTTACTTGAGCGTCAAATCTGAACCCACGTGATGAAATTCAGGTCACGAAGTGTGTGATATGAAAACCTCGCGTCATACGGTTTAACAGACAACAATGTGGCTCCACCTGGAACAGTACACATGACAAACTTAAATCTTGGTTTAAATAACGTCAATGTTGTCAGGGCATTTCAGGTGGGAAAGCATTCTCGTTTAAAAAGTATTAGTTTAATGAATTCCAGTGTAGTGATATATTGTAACTAATTACAATTAAATAAAGGAAATAACCCATTTTACCCGTAAAGAATATTTAAAATACTTTCACGTTTGCTGTATCATTTACATGCTGAATCGTTTTATGGCTCGCTCCTGCTTTGGCACTTAGACCCAAGTCAGACTTCAGGCTCAGCTCTGCTTGGATCGTGCTATGAATTTACGGGCTCGCTCATCTCTACCGTAATATCATGCTAAGGCCCGCATTACGAGATTTCTTTAATTTTGTGTAGGTCTGGGGAGGGCAGAATCGCAAGTTCCTTCTAATTCTTCTGCCCCACGCCCCCCTCCCCTCCCCCAACTCCCATTCCTGTATTCACAATCTTTCTCCTCGGAACCAGGAATAACGACCTAAAACCCAGAAAAGCCATGTCTTTTTATGCGCATTTTTTCTCATCCCGGGGAGAAAACGTTTGACATTTTTCGCCTGGTCAGAGCAAGTGCAAAGTGTCAGCAGGACGATGGAGAGTGAGGGGTGAGGTGGGGACAAGTGTGGGGGTTAGGACAGTGTAGGCAGAGCCTGGCATGTCCACTCTGACTGATGTCTCATGTAATGCCTGTCAGCCTGCCTGGTGTCCGCAACTGAACGGGTGACTTCGTCAGCACTCGGATTTGAGGTGAATTTGAATGAGTTGCCTCCTCAGCCTCTCTAGGGTCTGGATATGTACTGAGTATTCCAAGATCACTCTGTCTCCGAGAGAGGGTTTAGCAGAAGTGATCAGCGAGGCTGCGTTCACTGTTCTTAATCTCGGTCTGCTGTAAAGGATATTTCGCCGACTGTAAATAGTGATAAATCTGCAGCACAGTTGAGAGTAATAAACCCTTACAAATTTGAAGCCTTGCTTTGAAACATGATATTTGTGGGTTCCTTAGAGCAGCGCTTTAATGGATTTTCTGAGAAGAATCCTTTGCAGCTGTTCGAAGCAGTCCTAACAACAAGTGGTCTGAAGTAAGCAAATCCTTTTTTGTGCTTATTGACTAGTTATGGAACAACCTTCCTCATGATCTGAAGTACGCGAAAGTGAAAGCGTGCCATGCGCGCGCTGTGATATAACTCAGTGATGAAAAGAGACGCCCGGTTAACAGGAGACCGTGCTGAAACGCCGCGAGCCGTACACGAGGAGATGTGCACATCGCCTGTCCGGGCGCGTGCACATCTCCTGTCTCCCAACGAAAAACCAGCAACAATAGATCTCGGCAAGGCGCGCAGCGCATGCGCTGCTTCACTAGGCGAGACCTAAAAAGCCTCCGAATCAGCGTGGAAAGTGCAGCACATAGGTTTCTTGCATGTGAATTTTTGAGGCTGAAACATAATATTGGCACAGCACAGGGCACTGTTCTGTGAAGAAAGCCCTTTTATTAGCATTTCGAGATACTCAGAGTAGGAATACTGTATCTAAATAAGCACTATTGGTGCTACCTTTCATAGACCGCCAGTCTTCACATGCCTGATACAGTAAATAACCATGTTACAAATAAAAGGGGGGGAACTGGAATCCTTTTACTTCTAACTAGTTACAATTGCGTTTTATTTTTGATAAACACATTTTTATTGATTTTACAGGAAATACCAGCCAATCACCAAGATACCACGGTAGCAAAGAATTACTTGCATTACTCTGGACAACCCAAAGGCCATAGACATACAAATTCAAAAGGTCGGATATCCCCGTCAAAATCAGGCCATACCTCCCAACCACTTCCCCCAGACCCTACGATACTTCTTAGGGCAGCCACGTGCCATGTACAGTGTCTTCTCTTGCGTGGCACACCAGTCCACTCCGGACCGCCACTTCCCCACGGAGGGAGGCTCAGGACACTTCCAGGCGGAAGCTATGTCTCTTTTGGCCACTACTATTGCTGTAGTGTAAAAGAGTTTTTCGTTCCTGGTCCCGTCCAACCTGTCAGTGTTGCCCAGCAGTGCGTGCCTGGGGTCGTGTGGGACCTACCACCCCAACACTTCAGTGAGTTCCTCCTCAATGTCGCCCCAAAAGCGCGTCGGGCGTGGGCAATTCCATACCATGTTTAAGAAGTCGGCTGGCTCGTAACCTCACCTGTCACAGGAAGGGGTCGGTCGGAGCCCTGCGCGGTGTAAGCGTGCCGGCGTCAGATAGGCAGCATGCAGAAAATAGAGTTGTGTCAAATGCAATCTAGCGGAAGCAATGACTGTCCTCGGGGCCATAAGGGCATCGCGCCAGTCTTCCTCTTCCAAGGAACCCACCACAATTGAGTTTTATTTTATACATTATTTCTAATTGGCATACAAGTCTTTTCCATAGCCATTAGCAGCACTATGTCGAGAGGATGAGCGTACCTATAAGTGTGTGAGGGTTAATAACTTTATTTACGAATTTTATAAGAAATGCAAGTCACCTAGGACACTTTTAGAGTGCAGGACAGAAGAGCTAAAATATCACAATGAAAGTACTGAAATCATTATAAATTAGCGTTTAGCCAAAAATGTTGGGGTTCTTCCCTAAAACATTTGACTGTTTAATGGCCAGTGCTATCTCTTTTGTATTGCGTCCCTTTGGCATCTGGTTAGCATGGCTGGGTCCATAGATTTGGTGAGATGTAATTGACCAACACGTTGCAGTGAATGAGGGTTTTGGGATTCTAATTTACAACAGAAGGAACCACCTATCTGGCGGTACCAGCCTATACTATTTTGCTTACATTTATTTTTGTTTAAGTAAATGTATATTTCTTGTTTCTTTTATTGAATATTTTCACAGAAAAATAGGTGAAAATATAATTTAAAAAACATTTTGAACTCTAATCAACTCAAATTTACCAGTTACAATTATTGGAAGTAACTATAACTCGAGCTCTCGCTACGAACCGTGTTGTCATCAATTATATAATTTCAAATGTCTTCCGTGATGTTATCAATGATGTCATAAGTGATGTATTGTGACGTTGTACGCAGTGCATGGCAATGGCACAAGTTACAGTCACTTCAGTTACCGGCAGCATCCATGGAGTGGACAGGGTTGTGTGCATCCAGTTCACTGGATTTGAGAGCAGCACATCGCAAGTTGGGGGGTGCACAGTGGTGCCCATCCCCCACACTTGGCTTCGGGGTCCCATGGATGAAATCCCATACAACGTCGCACCAGCCCCTGGGGAGATTGGCGCCTCTGGGGTTAATCTGCCACTTCAGGGAGAAGGACCCAAGCACGCCTCTCCCCAAATAATCTTTAAAAATAAACAATGTGCCAAGCCCTCTCCCCTTGCGACCCCTCAGACCCTGGCTCACTCCAGTGGATTTTCCTTCCCACCCTTTTATATTTTCCTGAGGTTCTGTGCTAAAAAGATTGTTACATTATGGCTCCAGGGATCACCAACAAGGTGTAGTGGGCTGGTCCCACGTGTTGTGATGACATAGTAGACGTAGTCGAGCTGAGTTTCAGGTAGTTTATTAAGTCCATAAAAAGAATAGATACAGAGCCCCACCAGGAGCAGCCTGCTAGCTGCTCAGCCCATCTTCCAACTGACAACACTCACACCAGACACCCAAGCACTCATGTCAATCACACCAACATTCTACACAGAACATTCACACTGGCTGAGCAGCTAGGGGCAAGGTGAAAGGTAACATTACAGCATAACATGAGAATACTACACATCCTCTCCTTTTTATATTGAAAAATAAATGGAACGACATTAAAAAGAAAACCACTATACACAGCAATGTACAAATGATGAAAACAGTCCATAAACCCTGGGAGGAATGGTAAAACCACATCACAAGAGGGAAAACAGACAAACAAAGGAGGATAGAAGAAAGAAAGGAAAACACTAAAACCATCTTCCTCCTTTAACAGAGAACAAAAAGCGAAAAAGAAAGAAGTGTAAGAACAGCTCACAAATACCAAGTGAGCAACAACCACATAGAAAGTAAAGGGGGTAACGTACCCCAAGAATAAAACACTGTGGGTGGACTACACCCAAGGAAGTACTTTTCATGTAAGGAGACTGGTGGGAAGGGAACCATGACCCAACACGCCACCTCTCATGTGAGGGACACATGCTAAAAGCAGTGTAACAACTAGTGTAGTGTGGGTCTAACACCCAAGAACAAGTGCAGCACGAGAAAACAATACAGGTGCAGCACAGTGTGGCAAATGCACACAATACGTAAACGTGAAGCGCATGGTGACTTACACACACAACATGACGTAAAAGCAGGATGAGGAGCATCGCGATTTACACAGAACACAACAATGTGAGGCGCAGGACGGCTTACACACAACATGACAACGTGAGGCGCAAAGCGACTTACACACGACTTGACAACGTTAGGTGCAGGGTGCCTTACACACAACATGGCAAGGTGAGGCGCGGGGCGGCTTACACACAACATGCCGTAAAACGAGGTGGTGGGACTAACACCCCCGAAATGTGAAGACATATCTAACATACGCAAATGGGAAAAACATCCCATAACCCAAACGGCGTAAGGGTTAACAACGTAAAATGTGGCATCACGACACAAATGTGTTGTAAATTTAAAATCACAACTTAAACTCTAAACAATGCAAACCACATTGCATTTTCCGTAAGTCAAAATGGGCTCTGTCGTTGGGCAATACATGTGAATCGAACACTGTTGAAGATAGTAAAACCTGTAAAACCATGCCGGTGGGCGATCTCCCACCCGAGTTGTGCTAGACATAAAACCATAACTCAAAAGGTTGAAGGTGAAGAACATTTTCATGGCCATACCCAGGAAGAATTCTCAACAAGTTGTAAACCATACAAGCACTACAACTGTGAAATGACTAGCTGCAAAAACTTCAAGACTCTCTGCGTGAAACTAACAAGTGGAGTCTTAAGATTTTAGAGACAATATGGAGGCAGACTGTTTTTCAAATAACTAGAGAACGTTGTGTACTCTTCACTCGCGGAAGCACTGACTGAATTTGGAAATGGAACTTAGTTTCAAACGAAGATTACTAGGCGGGCCCGAGGGCGAGTCTTCGAGTCTCTTCACAACCATAAGAATAAAATGTACATGGGTACCCTCACCCTAGCAGACGTGGCGTGGGAAAGTGCTGCAAGCAGAAAGATGAGACCACTCCGATGCAATCCAATACATAGAAGACTGTGCACTAAATCGTGTAGCGGCAGCAGCAACGTTACAGAACACCTCCATAAACTAGTCGAACACGTGGTTGGCAACAAAACAAACAGGAACCAACATAACAGAACTCTAGAATGAGGCAGCCAAACCCAAGATGGCCGCACGTACTTGACGCTAAGCCAGATGACTCACGGCGCGTCCACCCGTCCAGATGCAGCCAAAGACTTGGAAGAAGCCATGTCGTCATAGAAGATCCCACGAAAAAACTTCAGGTAAGGTTGCGCGTGCTGTTTGTGACTCGCGCCTCAGTCTTTTGAACCGCAGCACGGTGGTTAACTAACGCCCACAGTTTGGCTGTCTCAGCGGACACCACCAATGACAGACAAAAGGTGTCGAACCTCTCTTGGCTCACAAAACACACAGCTGTCATATAGTTCATGGCTTCCAAACGCTGCCAAAACAAACTGTCACCACTGCTACCGGGACAAAGCTGGAACAGTGCAACGGGCACAGTGACATGTTGAAATGGTTGCCCGAACAAAAACTTGCGCTGTGCCATGTCGATCCTGTGTGGCACTTAGTACATCCTTGCAAACGTTATGTGCAGTCACTCGAGGACTCTACATTAGAGGGCTTTCAGAATAAAGTCCCACTGCCACAATGTAAAGTAAAACACAAATTCTTTTTTTCCTTCTGAACAGACACTCCTCACATCTTGATGCAGAGCACGTGCCAAAACACTGAATGTGCACCTCGATAGAAAGCATAAAGATTGCCTTTTGAACTATCAGCTGTGATTTCTGGTCATCCACTCTTTGTAAAACTGGCTACGCGATGTGGCAGGAAAACAAACGTCGCAATTGTGTGTTGAACAACACACACACAAACATAAAGTACCTTTTCCTTGAGATGAATGAAGCATGTCCAGGCTGGGCAAAGCTGGTTGGGGCCGTCCGTTGCCAAGGACACTGGTGGGGCTGGCTTGCCTGATGCTCCAAATAAGACGCTCTTAACTTTGTTACACTTGATTTCTTTTGTCTTGGTTCTCTTGTAGTATCTTGTTTTCTGTAGTCTCTTATAGTTTCTCTTGGTATCTGTACCATCTTTAAAGATGGTTGAGTAAGACCGCTCGTCTCCAAAATGTAGTGGGCTGGTCCCATGTGTTGTGATGACATAGTAGACGTAGCCGAGCTGAGTTTCAGGTAGTTTATTAAGTCCATAAGAAGAATAGATACAGAGCCCCACCAGGAGTAGCCTGCTCGCTGCTCAGCCCATCTTTCAACTGACAACACTCTCACCAGTCACCCAAGCATTCCACTCATGTCAATCACATCAACATTCTACACAGAACACTCACACCGGCTGAGCAGCTAGGGACAAGGTGAAAGGGAACATTACAGCGTAACATGAGAATACTACACCAGGTCTAGGGGTTCAGGGTATCTCTAACCTGCCCCCTTAATTTATTTTTTGTTTAACTTTTCAGGTCACAGATTGGGTCCTAAAATGGCTACCAAACATCTCTTTGAATGTTGACGGCAGCCAATAAGATCTTATCTTTCAATCTGCCGATCCGTGGGTGTCCTGTGGCAACAGATATCTATACATTTTAAACCTTAATTTCCCAAAAACTACTGAGTGGATTTACATCACATCACAAACAGTATGTGTTCTGGGTTAAAGATCTAGCTTTCTGAAAAATGTGGTTGTTAGACCTGTCAGCCCTTTGGGTGGTCCCTCCTCATCATTATTTATTTTGTCCCACTTTTGCCTCAAACCCTGTTTGAATTTTTCCTTTTTGGGAACCACCAGACTTTTTCGTGTTGCTGCAGATTCAGGGAGCCATTTTATCTACCCCTGAAACTTCTGTCTGAGGGCCTGGAGCACAAAATGGTGGCCACCTGTGACATCACCAGCATCCACTGGAACCTACCAGCACCTTCCAGAACATTCCAGAACCCTGTGACAGTTGGAGGCGGTTTAGAATGTTGGGAAGCTAAGACAGAGAGTTGGCAGTTGGAGCTGGCAGTTGGCACCTGACTGGTGAAGAGTGAGCAGCAGAAACCTGAAGGAGGAAGGAGTGAGGCAGCAGGGGTGGAAACTTGTGCCTGGAGTGGGGTCCATAAACCCACCCTTGATACTAGTCCCTACTGACTGAGCCCGGCCTGGAGCCCTGTGTGGGAAGAAGCAAGAAAAACCATCTTAAGGACCTGGACAGCAGGAACAGGCCTTAGAACCCAAGAACAGCAAGATCCTGACCTGGATACTGGTTTCCCTGGAGCCGGACGTCGAGTAGCCTGGAGACCTGGAGCCTGAGGTGGAGAAGCGGCGCTGACTGGAAAAGCAGACGTCGTGCCCAGAGCCGCCAGAGATCGTGAGAGGGCGCCGACGGAGGACGTGAGGTGTACCAGAGGTCGAGGAGGAAGTTAACCAAGGTCGAGTGAGCGGTGTCAACGGGGGAGTGAAGTCCGCCCTCCGGAGTCGCCGGAGACCGAGGTGAAGTGTACCGGAGGTCGGGAGTGGAGATCGCACTCCGGAGTCGCCGGAACCTGAGAGAATCGTGCCGGAGGTCGGGAGTGGAGGTCGCACTCCGGAGTCGCCGGAAACCTGAGGGGAGGAGCACCGGAGGTCGGGAGTGAGGATCGCACTCCGGAGTCGCCGGAAGTCGACATCGAGCCAAGGCCGGCCGACGTCATCGAAGCTGAGGTCGCCATCGGACCGGAGCCGCCCGAAGTCGACATCGAGTCAAGACTGCCCGACGCCATCGAATTGGAGGTCGAGATCGAGCCGAGGCCGCCGACATCGAACCGGAGCCGCCTACCGGCGTCGTCAGGAACTGACATTGTGCCGAGGCCGCCGACATCGAACTGGATCCGCCTCACGGCGTCGACACGACTCCAGCGGCGTCGGAACTTCAGAAAAAGGGCAGTAAGTGGAATCGAGGGCGCCAAAGGCCCTGTGGAATCCTAAGAGACTACTCTAGGGGTTAGAGAGGTGCTGGAACCAGCTGGACTGTGCCAGGGGTGAGCTGAGACTACTTTAGAGAGGTTGTGTAGAGTGAGAGAGCCAGGTCGCTGGTATTTCCCCCTTGATCTACCTCAGTTTAGGCCTCAGCCTTGTCCAAGCCAGGGAGTAGACACCCTCAAGCCTTCCACATCCCCACAAGCTGTGCCTGGGCCAAATTAGCCCATAGTAATCTCAAATGTGATCTGATTCTATGAGTGTCACTGTCCGCTTTTAATTATTTATTGGAGGCACTGTATTTATTGTATTTAACCTATTTATTGCTTCACTGTATTTATTGGTCCACAGTATTTATTGATGCACAATATTTATTGGTTTACAGTATTTATTGCCTCAGAATATTTAATTGCCTGTATGAATTGCACTTATATTTATGCCTTTAATATTTATGATCACCCCTATTTATTGAATCATTAAGCCAGTATTTATTTGACCTGCACTATTTAATAAGCTTGTATATTGTGATTGTGTTATTATTTATCTGATCAGCAACTAAGAGAAAAAGAAGATAAAGAAAGATATTTTCATAATTTTTACGGTGTAGAGTCGTTTTTGGAACGGATGCACGCATGGGTATTGTATGGGTATGTCGTATGCTTAGCACGGTGCCTGTTTCCTGACCACTCGAGCCAAGCTACCACTGTGTGTTCCCGGAATATACTCCGTTACCACCAACCCTTACCGGTGTGGGAGCGGAGTGTATTTCTAACTTAATTGGTGTTCAGCGGTGGGATAGAGCTGTGCCTACGTATACTCAACAATAACTGTGGGTAGTCCATAGGCCTACACCGGGAGTTTTCTCAAAGCGGCCTTCCTAATTGTGGGTTTTTGTTTTTTCCAAATTTACTCTGGTGGTGGGAGGAGGTATTATTAAAGGTACCCCCCTGCATTGTTACTGCAAATAACTGTCCTCTGACCTGAGTGGGCAAGATGGAGTTTGTACTGGAGAATTTAGAAACGTACACTTGGGCCCAGCTCAGGGAGTTTTGCCAGCGGGAGGGGGTGTATTGTCCCCCAGGAGCAAAGAAGGGTGCACTCCAAACCAGCTTAAGGGCTTGGGGGGAGGCACGCCGAGAAAGCAAGGCTGAGGAGGAGGACAGGGAGAGAGAGCCCGATAGCGAGGGAGCTGGTTTGTACCAACCGGAGGTGGGGAACCTGTCAGCGGGGCCCAGGACACTTTCCAGGAAGGGCAGCAGTGCCTCTAGTGGTGGCTTGTCTGAAGTGGAGTTAACAGACCGGAGGGAGAAAAGGCAGCTCACATGGGACTTAGCAAGGCTGGAGAAAGAGAAGGAGGAACAGAGGATGGCTCATGAGATAAGGCTGAAAGAAATAGATCTTCAGATCCTGAGAATCGGGGCACACCCTGTACCTAACGGTGGCAGCGAAGAACGAGAGTACACCAGGGAACCCAAACCCTACCTGCCAAAGGACATAGTAGCTAGCTATGGGGCGGGTGACGATATCGCCAAGTGGCTAGCGGCCTATGAGGTCTCGTTAAGGGCCCATGGGGTTCCAGAGAAGTACTGGGGAGGGGGATTGTACAAGTACATGCCTCCAGCTGGTAGGGATGCTTTATTGGCCCTCGAAGAAGATGAGCAGACCCACTACCCCACCATGAAACTGGCGCTCATAAGGAAGTTTGGACTAACACCCGAAAAGTACAGACAGAAGTTCAGGGGTAGTCACAAACTGGGCACACAGAATTGGGTGGACTTCCTGGACTATGCAAAGAAGGCACTAGAGGGTTGGATTCAGGGCAGTGAAGTGAGGAACTACGAGGGGTTGTTTGACCTAGTACTGAAGGAACACCTGCTCGAGAAATGTTTCCCTGAACTGCGGCAACACCTGGTGGATAGCAAGCTGACCAGTCCCCGGAAGCTTGCTGAGGAGGCGGACATTTGGGCTAGTACCCGGGTGTCCACAAGGGGGACTGGAGGGGATACTCAAAAGGCCGGACAGGGCGCCCCTCAGAAGAAAGAGGGAGGGGAAAAGAAAAAGGAGTTCTCCAAAGGCCCCCAAAATAACTTCCAAGGGAAGGGAACAGGATTCACCCCTAGGGCTAACCCACCCAGAAACCCTAATCCTGGCCAGAGTCAGCAGCCAAGGGTTGTCCATTGCTACGAGTGCGGTGGCGTTGGACACTATAAAGGAGATCCGAAGTGCCTGAAACGACCACCCCCTCCCACTGGAGGAAAGACCCCCAGAGTAGCTAGTGTAGTGCTCGGGGAGGAGATGCCCTTAACTAAGGGAAGGGAGTGGGCGGGTGTCACTTTAGTGTCCCTGGGAGAACGGGAGATGGTTCCTAAGATCCAGGTGCCCGCCAATACTGTAAAGTATGGGCAGTGGGTCACCATCAACGGCCAAAGAGGGGAGGCTCTGAGAGACACAGGAGCCAGTATGACTATGGTGCGTAGCCAACTGGTGTCTCCAGAGCAGGTAATTCCCGATGTACTCCACCCAGCCGCGATGGCTGACGGCAGAACAGGCCACTATCCAGTGGCCGAGGTTCCCTTTGAATGGGGGGGGGGGGTTGCAGGTTCACTTCGAGTTGCCGTAAGCCCTGCCGTGCCAGTCGATTGTCTACTGGGGAATGACATGGAGCACAACGCTTGGAAGGAGGTGGAATACCGGACTCACACTGAGATGCTGGGTACACCTGATTGGGCCTGTGTGAGCACAAGGTCCGCGACTACCCGAAGAGGGAGTTCGTTTCGGCTGGAGCCTGGAACAAAGGCCCAGCCAGCTGCCAGTCAAGGGAAGAACCGAGGACAGGAGGAGCCTGCCTCGGCGTCCACACCCCGTAGGACGGATAGGCCACCGGAGGTGGTGGACCAGGAGTCTGCGGAGGGGGACGTTACCAAACTGGAGGACCTACCCATCCCGGCCGAGTGGCACGTGGAGGGAGGCCCGTCCAGGGAGGAATTCTGCCAGGGCCAGAGGGAGTGCCCTACCCTTGAGGGGCTGAGGCGACAGGCCGAAGCCCAGGCAGCAGGGAACGTTGAAGGGAACTACAGTGTTTACTGAGAGGATGGCCTCCTCTACAGTGAACCCAAGGCACCCCTACACGGATCGTCACGAGCCTTGGTAGTCCCTCAACGTTATCGAGCCTTCCTTCTGGAGTTGGCTCACGAGATACCATTGGCAGGACACCTGGGGCAAGACAAGACCTTCGCCCGTCTTGTCCCACACTTTTATTGGCCTCAGATGAAAGTGTCGTCCGATACCTACTGCCGGACATGTGTGTCTTGCCAAGCCAGTGGGAAAACAGGGGTGAAGCTGAAAGCTCCCCTGGAACCACTTCCTGTCGTTAGCACCCCCTTTGAAAGGGTGGGCATCGACATTGTGGGTCCGTTAGATCCACCGACGACAGCTGGTCACAGGTTTATCCTGGTTCTGGTGGATCATGCCACACGGTACCCAGAGGCAATACCTCTGAGGACCATAACAGCACCTGTTGTGGCTAGGGCCCTGATGGGAATCTTTACCCGAGTGGGTTTTCCCAAGGAAGTTGTGTCCGACAGGGGGACCAACTTCATGTCAGCGTACATGCGGGCGATGTGGAAGGAGTGTGGAGTGACCTACCGGTTCACCACTCCTTACCACCCCCAGACCAATGGTCTGGTGGAGAGGTTTAACAAAACCTTGAAAGGCATGATCAGAAGTCTGCCTGAGAGCCTGCGGAGGAAATGGGACGTCCTCCTACCCTGTTTACTCTTTTCTTACAGGGAAGTGCCACAGAAGGGAGTGGGCTTCAGCCCCTTCGAGCTTCTGTATGGGCACCCTGTACGTAGACCTCCCAACCTGGTGAGAGACGGATGGGAAAGAACTCCCAGAAAGCTTCCCCAGGATGTGGTGAGCTACATGCTGGCCTTCCGGAGCCAAATGGCTAAGTTGTGGAAGCAAGCTTCTGACAACTTGGAAGCCAGCCAAGCAGTGATGAAGGCGTGGTATGACCACAACGCTCACCCGGTGGAGTTGGAGCCTGGCCAGAAGGTGTGGGTGATCGAACCAGGAGAGCTTAGCGCCCTCCAGGATCGCTGGTCAGGACCCTTTGAGGTGTTGGAGAAGAAGGGTAAGGCTACCTACTTGGTGGACCTGAAGACCCCTCGTCAGCCCCTGCGGGTGCTGCATGCCAACCGCCTCAAACCCCACCACGAGAGGCCCGAAGTCATCTTGATGATGGTGACTGACGGAGGAGAGGACGTGGAAAGCGAGCCTCTCCCTGATTTGTTTGCGTCTCAAGAGAAGGATGGGTCGGTGGAGGGAGTGATTCTCTCCCCATCTCTAACTCCTGAACAGCAGGAGGACTGTCGCCAGGTCCTGGGGCAGTACTCTTCGTTGTTCTCCCTTGTCCCGGGTAGGACTCACCTGTGCGTCCATGACGTGGACACAGGAGACAGCCCACCTGTGAAGTCCAAGATCTACCGGATGTCAGACAAGGTGAAGGCCAGCATTCATAGTGAAGTCACTAAGATGCTGGAGCTAGGAGTGATCGAACCTTCTAGCAGCCCCTGGTCCAGTCCGGTGGTACTAGTACCAAAAGCTGCACCACCGGGTGCCCAACCAGAACTGAGGTTCTGTGTGGACTATCGGGGACTGAATTCAGTGACCAAAACTGATGCTCATCCGATCCCTAGGGCGGATGAATTGATTGACCGGCTGGGAGCTGCCCAATATCTAAGTACCTTTGACCTTACTTCTGGGTACTGGCAGATCTCTTTGACTGATGGAGCAAGGGAAAGGTCAGCCTTCTCCACGCCCAATGGCCACTAGCAGTTCTGTGTGATGCCCTTTGGGCTCAAGAACGCACCTGCCACGTTTCAGCGCCTGGTAAACCAGATCCTCATCGGAATGGAGAGTTTCTCTGCTGCTTATCTGGATGACATAGCCGTCTTCAGTAACAGCTGGGAGGATCACTTGCGTCACCTGCAAGCTGTTCTCCAGGCCCTGAGACAAGCTGGATTGACGATCAAGGCCAGCAAGTGCCAGATCGGGCAGGGGTCGGTAGTGTACCTTGGACACTTGGTGGGTAGGGGAGCGGTGCAACCCCTCCAGGCGAAGATCGAGGCCATCATGGCCTGGGAACCCCCCAAGACACAGACTGAGGTCCGAGCTTTTCTGGGCCTCACGGGATACTACCGCCGCTTCGTGAAGGGATACGGTACCATCGTAGCCCCCCTCACGGAGCTCACGTCCAAGAAACAACCTCGACGGGTAGTCTGGACGGAGGCTTGTCAGCAGGCCTTTGTGAGATTGAAGAAAGCCATGTGCGAGGCCCCGGTCTTAAGGGCCCCAGACTTTTCCAAGGAGTTCATTGTCCAGACAGATGCATCAGAACATGGCATTGGGGCAGTGTTATCGCAACTCAACGGAGAGGGTCTGGATCAACCCGTGGTCTTCCTATCCCGGAGACTACTTCCCAGGGAACAGAAGTGGAGTGCAATAGAGCGTGAAGCCTTTGCAGTGGTATGGGCTCTGAAGAAGTTGCGGCCATACCTGTTTGGCTCGCACTTCCTGGTTCAGACCGACCACCGACCCCTTCGTTGGCTGATGCAAATGAAGGGGGAGAATCCCAAGTTGTTGAGGTGGTCTATTTCCCTACAGGGAATGGACTTTCAGGTGGAACATCGGCCTGGAGTGGACCACGCCAATGCAGGCGGTCTCTCAAGGTATTTCCGCCTTAGTGATGAGAACTCCCAAGGGGTTGGGTAGCTCTCCCCACTTTCAGCTGGGGGGGACACGTGTTAGACCTGTCAGCCCTTTGGGTGGTCCCTCCTCATCATTATTTATTTTGTCCCACTTTTGCCTCAAACCCTGTTTGAATTTTTCCTTTTTGGGAACCACCAGACTTTTTCGTGTTGCTGCAGATTCAGGGAGCCATTTTATCTACCCCTGAAACTTCTGTCTGAGGGCCTGGAGCACAAAATGGTGGCCACCTGTGACATCACCAGCATCCACTGGAACCTACCAGCACCTTCCAGAACATTCCAGAACCCTGTGACAGTTGGAGGCGGTTTAGAATGTTGGGAAGCTAAGACAGAGAGTTGGCAGTTGGAGCTGGCAGTTGGCACCTGACTGGTGAAGAGTGAGCAGCAGAAACCTGAAGGAGGAAGGAGTGAGGCAGCAGGGGTGGAAACTTGTGCCTGGAGTGGGGTCCATAAACCCACCCTTGATACTAGTCCCTACTGACTGAGCCCGGCCTGGAGCCCTGTGTGGGAAGAAGCAAGAAAAACCATCTTAAGGACCTGGACAGCAGGAACAGGCCTTAGAACCCAAGAACAGCAAGATCCTGACCTGGATACTGGTTTCCCTGGAGCCGGACGTCGAGTAGCCTGGAGACCTGGAGCCTGAGGTGGAGAAGCGGCGCTGACTGGAAAAGCAGACGTCGTGCCCAGAGCCGCCAGAGATCGTGAGAGGGCGCCGACGGAGGACGTGAGGTGTACCAGAGGTCGAGGAGGAAGTTAACCAAGGTCGAGTGAGCGGTGTCAACGGGGGAGTGAAGTCCGCCCTCCGGAGTCGCCGGAGACCGAGGTGAAGTGTACCGGAGGTCGGGAGTGGAGATCGCACTCCGGAGTCGCCGGAACCTGAGAGAATCGTGCCGGAGGTCGGGAGTGGAGGTCGCACTCCGGAGTCGCCGGAAACCTGAGGGGAGGAGCACCGGAGGTCGGGAGTGAGGATCGCACTCCGGAGTCGCCGGAAGTCGACATCGAGCCAAGGCCGGCCGACGTCATCGAAGCTGAGGTCGCCATCGGACCGGAGCCGCCCGAAGTCGACATCGAGTCAAGACTGCCCGACGCCATCGAATTGGAGGTCGAGATCGAGCCGAGGCCGCCGACATCGAACCGGAGCCGCCTACCGGCGTCGTCAGGAACTGACATTGTGCCGAGGCCGCCGACATCGAACTGGATCCGCCTCACGGCGTCGACACGACTCCAGCGGCGTCGGAACTTCAGAAAAAGGGCAGTAAGTGGAATCGAGGGCGCCAAAGGCCCTGTGGAATCCTAAGAGACTACTCTAGGGGTTAGAGAGGTGCTGGAACCAGCTGGACTGTGCCAGGGGTGAGCTGAGACTACTTTAGAGAGGTTGTGTAGAGTGAGAGAGCCAGGTCGCTGGTATTTCCCCCTTGATCTACCTCAGTTTAGGCCTCAGCCTTGTCCAAGCCAGGGAGTAGACACCCTCAAGCCTTCCACATCCCCACAAGCTGTGCCTGGGCCAAATTAGCCCATAGTAATCTCAAATGTGATCTGATTCTATGAGTGTCACTGTCAGCTTTTAATTATTTATTGGAGGCACTGTATTTATTGTATTTAACCTATTTATTGCTTCACTGTATTTATTGGTCCACAGTATTTATTGATGCACAATATTTATTGGTTTACAGTATTTATTGCCTCAGAATATTTAATTGCCTGTATGAATTGCACTTATATTTATGCCTTTAATATTTATGATCACCCCTATTTATTGAATCATTAAGCCAGTATTTATTTGACCTGCACTATTTAATAAGCTTGTATATTGTGATTGTGTTATTATTTATCTGATCAGCAACTAAGAGAAAAAGAAGATAAAGAAAGATATTTTCATAATTTTTACGGTGTAGAGTCGTTTTTGGAACGGATGCACGCATGGGTACTGTATGGGTATGTCGTATGCTTAGCACGGTGCCTGTTTCCTGACCACTCGAGCCAAGCTACCACTGTGTGTTCCCGGAATATACTCCGTTACCACCAACCCTTACCGGTGTGGGAGCGGAGTGTATTTCTAACAGTGGTGTAATTTCGTTCAGCTGTTATAGCGGTAGCATTTAAAGATGCTATGGGAAAATGCAGGCACGTTGTAGTTAGGTTCACAAAATACCTGCACAGGACCATAGAAGTTCAGCAATTATAGTTATGTTAAGAAACTAAAACCCGTGGCCTAAGTTTCTTAACGACACAAGTTTCTTCAGATAAGTGTAACTATAACTGCTGAATGTCTATGGTTTTGTGTGGGTAAAATGTGAACCTAACCCTAACCTCCCTGTAACCTTTGTTTTTTTCAGTTTTTTTTATCGTAAAGTAATGTATAATTGAATCCTCAGGTATTTGCGCAAGATCCGTGTCCCTAGATAAACAACGTTTTATTTCCGTAAACTACTGAACAGATTTACACCAAAGTACGAAAATTGGTCTTTCTGGACGAAGAGCTAGCTTGCTGCCAAATTTGATTCAAATCCGTTCAGTCGTTTGGCCTTTACCTGGGTCTAAAAACTGCATAATCCCCATGGACATTGTAGGGGAAAATTAGTTTTGGGACCTCAGCTTGATGAATCATGTCGAAACCTTCCATGCAGAACTAAGCAAAGTCGTCAAACAGTGCCAAGGTTATTAGCAAAACAAAAAACACTTTGTCTGTAGTAAAAGTTGGTCCTAACTATAACTACCTACTGGCTATCATATAGTTAGGACCAAAGTTTCAATAGAAACAGCCTTTTTAGGTCTCGCATAGGCAGCGCTTGCCATTCATAAACTGTGGCATTTATTTTGTTAGCGGGCTTACGGTTGGCTTGCGGTCCAATGCGGCACTTGCCGGTAGTTTCTCCTGCCACTTGCCATTCGTTAACTGTGGCATTTATTTTGTTAGCGGACTTATGGTTGGCTTGCAGTCCAATGCAGTTCCGTTTTGCGTCCGTTCGGCCGGAAGCAGCAGCGACCAACTACAGTTTTGTTCCGCTGCTCGACGTTATCTATTCGTGTAGGGACTACTTCCTTGTCTGTCCCATGATGCAGTCTCTGCTGGGAATCCTGTCGCACCCTGATTGCCACCTGGGGAGCAGCGCTTGTGCTGACGCTGCTCCCACTACACCCAAGAAGACCTCCTGCCGCTGCCCTGCGGCTGTTCCGCAGCTCCTTGGCGGCGCGAGACCAGCGGGTTCCCCCGCTCTGCCTGTGCAGCAAGATACTCCTCGATAATGCCTCCGGGATCGGATCGCACATACGGTACAGGTAGGTGGGGGGCTGGGGGTCATTAAATGTCTGCAGTGGCGGTGGACTTCAGCGAGACCTAGTTTCAGGTAGAAGGCGTGCCGAAGCAGCTTTTGCAATTTTCAATGCGAGGCTCTTTAAAGAAAAACAACTTGCTTTCCTTTTCAGCGGAAGGTTTGTTATCTACACTCTGCCTTTTCTCGCCGGTTCCCTACTCCGGCAGCGTTATTGCTGGCTGTGTTCAGGCAGTTGAAGACATTCGGGCTGCTTGTTTTTACTTACACCCTTAACAATTATGCTGCATGAACAGCTGTTGTGTTGTATATGCGGCTCTGCTGGCACATGTGGGAGCTAAGACAGCGTTTCACAAGTAGTAATGCTGTGTGACAGACTGCTCTCACTCACTGGAACTGTTATGTTTACTGATGTTACAGAAACATCTATGCTGCGTGGACACATTCTGCCACCGCTCTGCACACACGTTTTTCCACGCGTTTCACAAGCAGTATTTTGTTTGCAAGAAGTCCTCCCCTTTCCATGTACACTCATTTGGGTGGGGGGTTGTATCACAGGCAGCAAAGCGTGTTCTTTCTCCACCTCTACTCACATCCCTGGATGCTGGTAGGAGGGACTCCTTACCGGCCATTGCTTCTACTTGTCCGGCCAGTTCTGCACTGCCGGTGGTGTGGGGAGTAAGAGGGGTCGCAAAGAGCGAGGGGGAGCCCCACCCCCTGCTTAGCTCCCTGCCCTTGGGGCTAGGCTGGCGGCCAGAGACACAGCTCCCCGGCTGAGCAGACAGCAGCCTCCCACCTGGCAGCCTGAGCCGGCCTCCGAACACTGCATGTGCTGAAAGCAAGGGGGTCTCACTTTAATTAAATTCACCATAATATCCCTCGATTCGCAACACAAGGCTGGTCTTATCTATAGAAGACATGTACATGTACCTGATCCATTCCCATGTTGGTTAGCTAGAGTGTGAAAAAGCGAGTGTGTGAAAAGGAATGCTTAACTGGTAATCTGAGTATCTTTGACCCTAAAAGTCAGAAACCTAAAGGTTTTGTTTTCTTTTTTTTACATAGTGACATTATGGCACATGGATGACCTCGGGTGCCTTTCGTTCTCCCAGCACATTACATCACCAGATGTGGGAATGGGGATTCGGTGTGGGAGGGGCTGCCTGACACCAAAAGCGAGTACTCCATGAAGCAAGCTTCACTCCCATACAGAACAGGTATTTGCAAGAGTTAGATCTATTGGCATTCAAAATAACAATGCCTTTTATTTATAAAATTTAAAAACCTGCAAGCTATGTAACCACACACTTACTACTTGGATTCCTTGCTAAAGAAAAGAAAGGCTGCCACTACAAAAGGGGCAGTCACTGCCAGCTTTGCTTCTCTTAAGCAAGAACTAGATTTACAAAATGCATATTTATGCACACCTTGCAGGTTTTCAAAATGCATAAATTAAAAGCATTGTCATTACAATGACAATAGCGCTCAACATCTTGCAAATTAAATAAGTATCACATTTACATGAGGTTATGCTATTGGGATTGTAAATGCATTATATTTATGTTGTTTAAAAAAATAACATTAATAAAAGGCATTATCATTTTACAATGCCAATAGCTCAAACTCGTCTAAATGCAATGCAATAGGTCTGGCATTTACAAGAGTTTAAGCTATTGGCATTGTAAATGACGATGCCTTTTTTATTTATGTTTTGAAAAAGAAAACCAAAAAAAAAGCATTGTCATTACAATGTCAATAGCTTAAACTCTCATAAATGCGAGACCTATTGCATTGCAAATGCATTGCAAATGTAGCAGAGTCGGTACTGATAGGATATCAACAAGCATTTACAATGTAATAGGTCTCGCATTTATGCGAGTTTAAGCTATTGCCATTGTAAATGACAAAGCCTTTTATATTATGTTTTAAATTCGAAAAGAAAAAGAAAAGGCGTTGTCATTTGCAATGTCAATGCTCAAAGTAGCGTACATTTTCAAAACCAACACATAGATAAAAGGTTTGTCATTTACAATGCCAATAGCTCAAAATTATTTATTGACTGCTGTCACTGTCCTTTGTAAATGGTGGGTTTTGATTGGTCAATAGGCTTAGTAGTCCCTCCTTAGTACTGCCTTTTCTCTTCTTGCAACCTCCCATGAGGACACCCCTGTTACATGTGTTGTTACTCTGTATGTTTTAATTACAGCCTCGTAGCACTAATTTCTTAAATGGTTCTCCTGCAACGCTTTTTTTTTTATTTATTAAACCAGCGCGGCATGCCTCAGCTTGAATAATGGCGGCTGTGGTTGGGATGCCGAACGCAGCTGCAAGCCTTTTCTTCTGTTTATTTACTTTTTTACAATGGTGGCACATGCGCTTTAGCTTTAAACATCTTTAGCTAAAGCGTGAGTGCCGCGATTGCTTCAAAAGTAAAGAAATACATTAAAAAAACTTTGATCTATTTCTTTACTTTTGAAGCAGTCGCAGCTTCTGCCCTTTAGCTTAAAATGTTGAAAGCTAAAGCGTGAGTGCCGCGATTAATTTGCATTGCAATAGGTCTCGCATTACTGAAAGTTTGAGCTATTGGCGGTGCATTATTATTAGCAACGCCAATAGCTCAAACTTTCAGTAATGCGAGACCTTGTGCATTGCAAATGCTTGTTGGTTTTGCCAATAACTTTGGCGCTGCTTGACGAATCTCCATGACATTTTCACAAAACGTCCCCTTTTTTGTTCAGCTGCCGTGTTGAAAGTTTTTGGGTAATACGTCAAGCTGGGGCCGAGGAAAAAAAGCGGGGGGGGGGGCAAAATTCACTTTAGCTATGTCAATTCTATGGGTATTTACATTTTTTTTTAACAGGACTACAGCCCGAACTGCTGAACAGAATTACACCAAATTTGTCAGAAAGCTAGATAGTGGTCCAGAAAGCGTGCTTTTTGAGATTTGGTGTAAATCCGTTCAGTAGTTTCAGAGATATCTAACTTAAAAAAATTATAGATATCTGGGGAGACCAGTCCTTGCAGTGGACTCGCGGATCCCACTAAAATTTGATTGGCTGCCAACACTTCAACCAAAATGGCGAGTCTCAGGAAAAAAAGCAAAAAATAAAGAAAAGGGGGCAGGGTAGAAATACCCTGACCCCCCCATATTTGGTGGGGAGGTCCTTCAGAGACCCCATCAGGGGTAAAATACACTTTTACTTTTTTTATTTTGATGCAGACTCGCGGGTGGATCCGCGAATCCGTGGCAAAATAGGAAAAAAAGCAAGTGCTTGCTCCCACGCTTGCTTTAGAATAACCCCTATGTGGGCCAGATCCCGGGGGCATATGGGAAATATAGGAGGGGGTGCACGGGAGCTCCCCTCCTAGGGCTTATCAGAGCCCCGGGTACCGCCACCTCCCCGGGCCATTTTTTATTATGAATGCGCCCACCAGCAGCCCTGGGGACCGCCACCTTCCCGGGACTAATTCCAACTATGTGGGATGGCCTCGCGGCCCCCCTACTGCCCCGGGGACCACCACCTCCCATGGGCTACTTTCAATAATATGGGGGGGGGGGCATTGCGAACCCCATTCCCAGGGGACCGCCAACTCCCCGGGAAACACAGCTTTTTTAAGTTTTTTTTTTTTTTTTTTTTTTTTTTTTTTTAAAGTGGCCGCCACATTCCCGGGCCACATATAAAATAATTAAGGGGGTCTGTTGTGAACCTCCGGGGACCACCACCTCCCATGGGCAAATTTGAACAAAAGAGGGGGGCCGCATGGCCAGCATTGCCCTCGAGTCCCCCACCCCCCAGTGACGGGTCCAGCATTGTCCCGGGGTGCCCACTCCAGGGAAATTGCAGTTTGGCTTCCCGCGAAGCCATAGCAAACAAGTGCTCTGATTTCAGCAAGTGAGAGCAGAAATGCTCTCGCTTGCTGAAACCAGAGCATGTCTGTTTCCCTTCCTGCTGTCAAGCGAGCAGGGAAACGGGCATTGCTTGAGATCCAGGGAGCTGCATTATAGTAGCTCCTTGGGTCTTAAAGCAATGCCAGCTCCCACAAGAGGTGGGGACCAGGCCTGGATCGCGGGGGCATTCCGGCTCCCCGCTGTCCCCAACGAAGTGGCTGGACCCCTATATAAAGGCCTGTCCCCGGGGGATGGGGTCCCCTGGGTCCAAAATGACCGGGGAGGGGGGGGCCGCACGGCCCTCCTACCTAATGTTTTTTCAAGAGCCAGCAACTCTTTTGAGGCCCCATCCCCTTTCTCCACTACCCTGCAAATGTGCCTCCTGGCGTGCTCCTGGTTGGGGGATGAAGTCCCTCTTACTGCTGATGGACCTTAGGGGCCAACATGACCTCCTGTTACCTACAGTGAGCCCCACACAGTGGGATTGCTGAGAGGTGGTCAGGGGCCATTACCCCTTTCTCCACCACTCTGCAAATGTGCCTCTCGACACACTGCTGGTGGGGGGGATGAGATGGCTGTATTCAGTGTTTTCTTACACGACTCCCAGGAAACAAAGCAAGCGTATTCCTATAAGAGTGTTATTTCAACGTTGTGAGTAATCCCTTAAATTTGCAATATTTTTCCACCTTAACTCCAATTCTAAACATGCACTTAAAAAGAGTTGGTGTAAGTTGTGTTACTATGGAAAGTGCTCAAAATACCCCATTTATTCTGGCAGGGAAGGATTTCTCCCTACACAAATATAATTCTCCATATGTGGAAAGGAATGTTCATATGCACATTTCCCCTACCCTTTTGTTGAGGTTAGTTTTAGGCATGGATCATTGAGTGGAATCTGTGTACCTCTTTTAGTATGAGTTGGATTGTGATGGAAGGCACTGTAAGTGGGCTGGTTATAGGAGGCTGGCTAACAACCTGGTCCTTGGTGAATTTCCTCATGATTACCATTAAATCTTCTCATCTCCTTGTAACTGTATGGCTCCTAGTGGAGACTGGCGGCCATTGAACACATAGTCCTTGACATTTTGCATATTATTAGAAGAAATAGTTGTCAATAAATCTATTTAATTTAAAGATTTTTCTGGGAAGGTCTTTGGGGTGTGAATCTACAATTGCATGGTATGCCTTATTTTTCCAAATGTAGAATGTTTAGTAGCTGTTCACTGTCAATGTATATTGGTAGAACTGAGAAATATTACCAGCTATTTTCTGCTCTAAGGTTTTAGATGCTGTTGGTCTTGAAGAGCGTTTCAAGATGACGATCCCACTTCTTGTGAGGCAAATTGAAGGTCTGAAGCTGCTTCAAAAAACCAGAAAATCAAACCAGGATGATGACAAAACGGTATGATTAGCATTCGCGTCACATTGATTCACACCTGAAACTGTCATTCTACTACTCTAGTTCTCCCCCTGAAGGTCCAGGTCCTTGTCTCAGTAGTGGCTTGTATCTTTCCCTAAATGGAGGAAGAGGTGACAAGCTGAGATTTAAAAGGAAAAAGGAAGTGGGATCCTGAAGTGATTATGTAATAAAGGAAATACTACTCGGTAACTATAGAACCATAATGTGAAATATAAACTAGAAACGGCTGAAACCTCAGCATTCATTTTCAAATAGAAATGTTCCCTGGAAAATATTTTGTACCTTCTAGATTATGGTCCCAGAAATTCAAAAGCCTTATCTTGGTAATAGATGGACTGCTGTTCTTATCTTGCTGTAATTAGTATGTTACACAGACTGTATGAAGAATCTATCAGCTGTTTGTAATCAGTTTTCAGATTTGTTTTATTCTGGATGTTCTCTTCACAAAGTTTCATATGTATGAAGTGGTTTTTAATGAGCAAAAGGGGATCCATTCGGATGTTTATTTGATTTATGTCTTTCAAGAGCAAGCCAACGCTTTGATTCGCTGAGTTAGGAGTGGTAGCAGAAGTAATCACACACCCTTTTACTACCTGTGACATCACAGGACTGACCCATGGACCTGCTCTTCACTCTTGAACTGCCTGCTTTTTGCTTCTGGGTGGATTATGGGACAGGGGGTGTCAGGTATAGAAAATAAGTCCTTCCCTCATTATCTCTGAAACAAGTGCACAGGTTAGTAAGAGGAAAGGGCAAGTTGTGGCCCACAGCTGAAACCAATAGCGATTACTAGTTGACTTCCGTGCTGTGTAATATGACACCTGGTAACGTCTGGACACGTTCACAGATAATCTATTTCAACATACTCTACGTCATTGATTAGGCGCAGCGTGAAGGTAAGCTGCTTTTGTTTTCCTCTTATCTACTCCTTGCACAATCCTGGTTAGACCTTTGACTTTGGTCCAGCGTGACTCTTGCTCCAACTTTTTGCTCTTCAGACTGACACTGCAGCGAATGAGCATTTCGGATTCCTGGGCCACAACTCTGGAATGAGTTGCCCTAACCTCTTCATTCTGTCTGTGTCCATCCACATTTGAGGAGAGAGTAGAATACGATTTTATTTTCCTCAGCTAGTTCATAATCTTTTTACCAATGTTTTTTTTCTTTTCGCATTACCCACTGCGTGTTTAGTTCCCCATGGAAAAGAAATAATGGGAGCTGCCCTATAGACCCCAAGTGGAACCGATGCATACATTTATAAACGAAAACCATGCATATAAGAAGAATAGCACTGCATAAGACGTATTTAGTGAACTTGAGGGGATTCTTTCTTGGGTCAACGGCTAACTGATTCCCCCTCATATGTGTGTACACATCATTTCACCAAATGAATGCAATTGCTGCCATTCTGTTTACTTCACTTTGGCGATACACCCAGTGCCAGCATTGCGTTCTCCTCCACGTTATTAAATATCTTGGACTCTCCTTTTTAATTGAAGACCTCCTCTGCACTCAAACCTAATTTTACTTGTCAGGACGAAGGCCCGATAATCACTTTTTGGGTTTAAATGCTGTTGACTATTGCGGCCACAAAGACAACGGAATGAATAAATGCAGAGTATATGTGAAAAGAGAATAATTCTGGAGTCTCTCCAAGATACTCTGCTACTTATTACGGAGTCTGTCGCCATTCTTTATCCTTATTACTGAGCACATATTGAGCAATCCCTTCTTTGTAGTATTGGCACTGAGTGTTCTCCCTGGACACTGAGCACTTTCTAGGTTCCAGTGGGAATATCTTTGTCGAGGAACTGTTTTCACATTCGTTACTCTTAATGAATTGTTTGTTTCAATGACCTAGTCTTATGCAGTAATAAAACGTTGCTGTTGGTATACATGTTTGAGTTGCCTAGCTTTCCTATGTATTTTTTGGGGGGGGAACATAAACTTTAGACAAACATACATGCATACATTTCTACACACTTCCATCTATGTACACCTAGCGCCTGAGAGAGAGGTTCTGTTACGTGAATTCACTCTTCTCACCAGTGCTTAAATGTCGCAGTGCACCTTATGTCACCATTTCCTGAGTGGTTCCAGTTTTAGATTGAGACAAGCCGATCCAGCAATCCTGTAATTTTTATCCACTCCTCGGCAGATCGTTTTATGCACAGATATCCAGTTCAAGGACATTTAGGGCTCCCTCTTCCAGTCCAACTCCAATGCAAAAATCCAGGGGCCACAAAATATGCCTCTTGCTTTTCCACATCTGATTGAAGTAGTGTATGTCGTGGCTGAGGCGCGTTGAGAGATCTGTGTGTGGTACATGAGTCTCTACACAAGTGAGCAGCAAAGTGTATCCCTCTCCGATGTTTTCCGTCTTGCAAGTATGTGTATCCCACCTTTTAGTTAGGTCAGTTTCAGCAGCACTACTTTATTTGCCAGATGGCACCAGTGTGAGGATTGTGGTTTTGTGTAAAGTCTTTGTTTGAACCCACTGTCCAAAGAACGGCGTTTAAGTGTTGATGTGCCTCTGGTGGCTGAGGCAAGCTGCGATCTGAGAGCCAGGCAGTCTAGTTGGGGCATAACCCTAAAAACTGTCCAATAACTATTTTAAGATTTTAGAATTGCATCTTGGCTGGTATTTTGAGTTGGTGGCGTACGCTCATGCAAATTTATATTTGTTTTTTCATTGTCATTTGCGTTGCTTAGTAGATGCTTTGCAGACAACTGTTGAAGCTTTTTGAAGTTGGACACTGATTGAAGAGTAAAAGCTGATTGGTCGCACACTGCTACACCTACCAAGCGTGTTCCCCCAATGAAAAAGTGGTCCCTGAGGTCAGCGTCGGCGAGTACGCCTATGCCCGAGTCATGAGTGCGAGTATGCGTGGCGTGTGCCATCCCTGGACACGTGTTTCGAGGTTGTTGCCTCTCGTCAGCAGGGAGTAGGAAAAGTGTATGGGGTTGCTGTGTAAGCTGCTAAAATCAATAACAGGTAAATACCTCTCGTAGCGCGCAGGGCGTACACCATGAGCCCGTCGGCCCCACCGGCTCAAGGGAGCCTGAATATAAAGTAAAAGCTGATTGGTCGCACACTGCTACACCTACCAAGCGTGTTCCCCCAATGAAAAAGTGGTCCCTGAGGTCAGCGTCGGCGAGTACGCCTATGCCCGAGTCATGAGTGCGAGTATGCGTGGCGTGTGCCATCCCTGGACACGTGTTTCGAGGTTGTTGCCTCTCGTCAGCAGGGAGTAGGAAAAGTGTATGGGGTTGCTGTGTAAGCTGCTAAAATCAATAACAGGTAAATACCTCTCGTAGCGCGCAGGGCGTACACCATGAGCCCGTCGGCCCCACCGGCTCAAGGGAGCCTGAATATAAAGTAAAAGCTGATTGGTCGCACACTGCTACACCTACCAAGCGTGTTCCCCCAATGAAAAAGTGGTCCCTGAGGTCAGCGTCGGCGAGTACGCCTATGCCCGAGTCATGAGTGCGAGTATGCGTGGCGTGTGCCATCCCTGGACACGTGTTTCGAGGTTGTTGCCTCTCGTCAGCAGGGAGTAGGAAAAGTGTATGGGGTTGCTGTGTAAGCTGCTAAAATCAATAACAGGTAAATACCTCTCGTAGCGCGCAGGGCGTACACCATGAGCCCGTCGGCCCCACCGGCTCAAGGGAGCCTGAATATAAAGTAAAAGCTGATTGGTCGCACACTGCTACACCTACCAAGCGTGTTCCCCCAATGAAAAAGTGGTCCCTGAGGTCAGCGTCGGCGAGTACGCCTATGCCCGAGTCATGAGTGCGAGTATGCGTGGCGTGTGCCATCCCTGGACACGTGTTTCGAGGTTGTTGCCTCTCGTCAGCAGGGAGTAGGAAAAGTGTATGGGGTTGCTGTGTAAGCTGCTAAAATCAATAACAGGTAAATACCTCTCGTAGCGCGCAGGGCGTACACCATGAGCCCGTCGGCCCCACCGGCTCAAGGGAGCCTGAATATAAAGTAAAAGCTGATTGGTCGCACACTGCTACACCTACCAAGCGTGTTCCCCCAATGAAAAAGTGGTCCCTGAGGTCAGCGTCGGCGAGTACGCCTATGCCCGAGTCATGAGTGCGAGTATGCGTGGCGTGTGCCATCCCTGGACACGTGTTTCGAGGTTGTTGCCTCTCGTCAGCAGGGAGTAGGAAAAGTGTATGGGGTTGCTGTGTAAGCTGCTAAAATCAATAACAGGTAAATACCTCTCGTAGCGCGCAGGGCGTACACCATGAGCCCGTCGGCCCCACCGGCTCAAGGGAGCCTGAATATAAAGTAAAAGCTGATTGGTCGCACACTGCTACACCTACCAAGCGTGTTCCCCCAATGAAAAAGTGGTCCCTGAGGTCAGCGTCGGCGAGTACGCCTATGCCCGAGTCATGAGTGCGAGTATGCGTGGCGTGTGCCATCCCTGGACACGTGTTTCGAGGTTGTTGCCTCTCGTCAGCAGGGAGTAGGAAAAGTGTATGGGGTTGCTGTGTAAGCTGCTAAAATCAATAACAGGTAAATACCTCTCGTAGCGCGCAGGGCGTACACCATGAGCCCGTCGGCCCCACCGGCTCAAGGGAGCCTGAATATAAAGTAAAAGCTGATTGGTCGCACACTGCTACACCTACCAAGCGTGTTCCCCCAATGAAAAAGTGGTCCCTGAGGTCAGCGTCGGCGAGTACGCCTATGCCCGAGTCATGAGTGCGAGTATGCGTGGCGTGTGCCATCCCTGGACACGTGTTTCGAGGTTGTTGCCTCTCGTCAGCAGGGAGTAGGAAAAGTGTATGGGGTTGCTGTGTAAGCTGCTAAAATCAATAACAGGTAAATACCTCTCGTAGCGCGCAGGGCGTACACCATGAGCCCGTCGGCCCCACCGGCTCAAGGGAGCCTGAATATAAAGTAAAAGCTGATTGGTCGCACACTGCTACACCTACCAAGCGTGTTCCCCCAATGAAAAAGTGGTCCCTGAGGTCAGCGTCGGCGAGTACGCCTATGCCCGAGTCATGAGTGCGAGTATGCGTGGCGTGTGCCATCCCTGGACACGTGTTTCGAGGTTGTTGCCTCTCGTCAGCAGGGAGTAGGAAAAGTGTATGGGGTTGCTGTGTAAGCTGCTAAAATCAATAACAGGTAAATACCTCTCGTAGCGCGCAGGGCGTACACCATGAGCCCGTCGGCCCCACCGGCTCAAGGGAGCCTGAATATAAAGTAAAAGCTGATTGGTCGCACACTGCTACACCTACCAAGCGTGTTCCCCCAATGAAAAAGTGGTCCCTGAGGTCAGCGTCGGCGAGTACGCCTATGCCCGAGTCATGAGTGCGAGTATGCGTGGCGTGTGCCATCCCTGGACACGTGTTTCGAGGTTGTTGCCTCTCGTCAGCAGGGAGTAGGAAAAGTGTATGGGGTTGCTGTGTAAGCTGCTAAAATCAATAACAGGTAAATACCTCTCGTAGCGCGCAGGGCGTACACCATGAGCCCGTCGGCCCCACCGGCTCAAGGGAGCCTGAATATAAAGTAAAAGCTGATTGGTCGCACACTGCTACACCTACCAAGCGTGTTCCCCCAATGAAAAAGTGGTCCCTGAGGTCAGCGTCGGCGAGTACGCCTATGCCCGAGTCATGAGTGCGAGTATGCGTGGCGTGTGCCATCCCTGGACACGTGTTTCGAGGTTGTTGCCTCTCGTCAGCAGGGAGTAGGAAAAGTGTATGGGGTTGCTGTGTAAGCTGCTAAAATCAATAACAGGTAAATACCTCTCGTAGCGCGCAGGGCGTACACCATGAGCCCGTCGGCCCCACCGGCTCAAGGGAGCCTGAATATAAAGTAAAAGCTGATTGGTCGCACACTGCTACACCTACCAAGCGTGTTCCCCCAATGAAAAAGTGGTCCCTGAGGTCAGCGTCGGCGAGTACGCCTATGCCCGAGTCATGAGTGCGAGTATGCGTGGCGTGTGCCATCCCTGGACACGTGTTTCGAGGTTGTTGCCTCTCGTCAGCAGGGAGTAGGAAAAGTGTATGGGGTTGCTGTGTAAGCTGCTAAAATCAATAACAGGTAAATACCTCTCGTAGCGCGCAGGGCGTACACCATGAGCCCGTCGGCCCCACCGGCTCAAGGGAGCCTGAATATAAAGTAAAAGCTGATTGGTCGCACACTGCTACACCTACCAAGCGTGTTCCCCCAATGAAAAAGTGGTCCCTGAGGTCAGCGTCGGCGAGTACGCCTATGCCCGAGTCATGAGTGCGAGTATGCGTGGCGTGTGCCATCCCTGGACACGTGTTTCGAGGTTGTTGCCTCTCGTCAGCAGGGAGTAGGAAAAGTGTATGGGGTTGCTGTGTAAGCTGCTAAAATCAATAACAGGTAAATACCTCTCGTAGCGCGCAGGGCGTACACCATGAGCCCGTCGGCCCCACCGGCTCAAGGGAGCCTGAATATAAAGTAAAAGCTGATTGGTCGCACACTGCTACACCTACCAAGCGTGTTCCCCCAATGAAAAAGTGGTCCCTGAGGTCAGCGTCGGCGAGTACGCCTATGCCCGAGTCATGAGTGCGAGTATGCGTGGCGTGTGCCATCCCTGGACACGTGTTTCGAGGTTGTTGCCTCTCGTCAGCAGGGAGTAGGAAAAGTGTATGGGGTTGCTGTGTAAGCTGCTAAAATCAATAACAGGTAAATACCTCTCGTAGCGCGCAGGGCGTACACCATGAGCCCGTCGGCCCCACCGGCTCAAGGGAGCCTGAATATAAAGTAAAAGCTGTCCAGGGATGGCTAACGCTACTCTGACTTGCACGCACCACTGAGCATAGGCGTACCCGCCGACGCTGACTACAGGGACCACAGTTCTTTGGGGTAACACGCTAGTGGGTGGAGCAGTGTGCGACCATTTTGTTGTAGTTATTTAGTGGCTCCCTGAGCCCCGACAGCCGACGGGCTGTAGGTTACGCACCTGCGTTGCTACGAGAGGTACCAGACCTGATATGATTTTAGCAGCCTATACATGCAACCCCACACTCTTCCTACTCCCTGCTGACGAGCGGCAACTACCGCGAAACACGTGTCCAGGGATGGCTAACGCTACTCTGACTTGCACGCACCACTGAGCATAGGCGTACCCGCCGACGCTGACTACAGGGACCACAGTTCTTTGGGGTAACACGCTAGTGGGTGGAGCAGTGTGCGACCATTTTGTTGTAGTTATTTAGTGGCTCCCTGAGCCCCGACAGCCGACGGGCTGTAGGTTACGCACCTGCGTTGCTACGAGAGGTACCAGACCTGATATGATTTTAGCAGCCTATACATGCAACCCCACACTCTTCCTACTCCCTGCTGACGAGCGGCAACTACCGCGAAACACGTGTCCAGGGATGGCTAACGCTACTCTGACTTGCACGCACCACTGAGCATAGGCGTACCCGCCGACGCTGACTACAGGGACCACAGTTCTTTGGGGTAACACGCTAGTGGGTGGAGCAGTGTGCGACCATTTTGTTGTAGTTATTTAGTGGCTCCCTGAGCCCCGACAGCCGACGGGCTGTAGGTTACGCACCTGCGTTGCTACGAGAGGTACCAGACCTGATATGATTTTAGCAGCCTATACATGCAACCCCACACTCTTCCTACTCCCTGCTGACGAGCGGCAACTACCGCGAAACACGTGTCCAGGGATGGCTAACGCTACTCTGACTTGCACGCACCACTGAGCATAGGCGTACCCGCCGACGCTGACTACAGGGACCACAGTTCTTTGGGGTAACACGCTAGTGGGTGGAGCAGTGTGCGGCCATTTTGTTGTAGTTATTTAGTGGCTCCCTGAGCCCCGACAGCCGACGGGCTGTAGGTTACGCACCTGCGTTGCTACGAGAGGTACCAGACCTGATATGATTTTAGCAGCCTATACATGCAACCCCACACTCTTCCTACTCCCTGCTGACGAGCGGCAACTACCGCGAAACACGTGTCCAGGGATGGCTAACGCTACTCTGACTTGCACGCACCACTGAGCATAGGCGTACCCGCCGACGCTGACTACAGGGACCACAGTTCTTTGGGGTAACACGCTAGTGGGTGGAGCAGTGTGCGACCATTTTGTTGTAGTTATTTAGTGGCTCCCTGAGCCCCGACAGCCGACGGGCTGTAGGTTACGCACCTGCGTTGCTACGAGAGGTACCAGACCTGATATGATTTTAGCAGTCTATACATGCAACCCCACACTCTTCCTACTCCCTGCTGACGAGCGGCAACTACCGCGAAACACGTGTCCAGGGATGGCTAACGCTACTCTGACTTGCACGCACCACTGAGCATAGGCGTACCCGCCGACGCTGACTACAGGGACCACAGTTCTTTGGGGTAACACGCTAGTGGGTGGAGCAGTGTGCGACCATTTTGTTGTAGTTATTTAGTGGCTCCCTGAGCCCCGACAGCCGACGGGCTGTAGGTTACGCACCTGCGTTGCTACGAGAGGTACCAGACCTGATATGATTTTAGCAGCCTATACATGCAACCCCACACTCTTCCTACTCCCTGCTGACGAGCGGCAACTACCGCGAAACACGTGTCCAGGGATGGCTAACGCTACTCTGACTTGCACGCACCACTGAGCATAGGCGTACCCGCCGACGCTGACTACAGGGACCACAGTTCTTTGGGGTAACACGCTAGTGGGTGGAGCAGTGTGCGACCATTTTGTTGTACTGATTGAAGAGTACACCAGCTGAGATTGTGTTTGTCTCGGGTCTTGTGGATAGTCGCCATATTTTTTTTTCTGACAACATTTGCAAAATGGAGTGCCCATTTCTATTTATCAATTCTGTCTATCTTTCTTTGACTTATTTTGGAGTCTTATTTGTTCAGGAACTTTGGGCAATGTTGCATTTGTACTTACAACAATTATGTCAAAAGTAGAGGTCGTACAGCAGTAAAAATAAATTACATTCTGATGATGTCAGGCCTAACGAGAAAGGAGGGGGGGGGTAGTGCGGAACTCATGGAATTCTACGGAGTAACATAAAAACTCAGCGACATTCGCAGAGTTCATCAAGTGGATGCAATCGCCACATCACGCATATTTTTAACTCCAGCAGCTTGTTCTGTGCTTCAAAAGCCGCCTAAACGGCATCATGCAGCGCACCTGAGGGCACTCCTTCTTTGCGCCCGGTTGAGTAGATTTTCGACTCAAGCAGCATCTTTCTCGCCGCAAGCGGCTGCCCGCATTGACAAAATATCGCCAGGTGCAATCCTAGAGCCCGAAAATCGTACAAGGGGATACCAATTCTTGCTCGTGCGTGAAAATACTTCGTGCCAGCAGAGCAAAATTTATCGCTCATCCTTACTAACGAGAACGGTGTATGGATTGCTCTAGCACAACAGAACGCCGAATTAGAGAGCAGACTTAAGAGGACAAACAAATAGTTTTCACCCAGTGTTGCAGACTTCTGCTGAAGAGGAGTCTGTATGTGAAGATTACTTTGGGGGGCGGGAGGGTCGATGGGGAAGAGTCTTCAAAAGTCCTTCCACCACCGGTCGGAGTGAGAATCGGCAGGACGCGTACCCGTGTCGGAGGGATGTTTTGGTAGACACACACATGTGTCTCCTAGCGATACAGAGAACCTTGTAATCCGGAAATATATATCGATATACTTTGGAAGGATCTGTGATGTGCATGTGTTGCACTGGCGTGACTCACGTGGATGATTATCTTTGCACTGTAGGATTGTAGCCCATAGCTATATATGAAGTCTTTGATCTAACTAGGCTGATTGAACGACTATCCGTGTCTGGTTTGGACGTATGAGCACTATATTTTCTGCTATTTTGGATGATTTCCGGTTTTTGTGTTTAGCCCTGAAGAGTCAGAGTTTGACTTGCTCTCTGACGAAACACGTGTCGGCTGGCTGTTTGTGTTCTCACCTGATGACCCATTAAAGGATACATAAAAATCGCGAAGCTTCAGCATTTTCATGTCATACCGAAGACACACATATTTTGTGGAACTGATTATTGTATGAGTGCACGGGACTGTTCTTTCAAATGATACGGAAACAAGTGGAAAAACTATGAAGTCTTCATCTGTACTTTGTCTCACTGTTTCCCTCTCCCGCATGAATAAGCAAAATGAACAGAGGAACTGGTTTGAGTCAAAGAGAGGATTTTGCCAGTGGGAGCAATAGTCTCGTTAAATATAATGTAAATAAAGTTTGTTGCCAGTCCTCGACCATTTAAGAACATAGAAAAAGAAAAGCGAACTGACAACAGTGAATGGTTTAGATAAATGAGATAGTATGTGGATGGGTTTCTGAGACCGCAGCGTAGGATTCAGGCACCAAAGTGAAACAATGAATTTCCTCCTATTTTGTGACTTGTTTAAAGTTCTTGGGGAATTTTCCAATAAATTAACAATCACCTAATATATAAAGTTAGTCATAAAACAAAATCTAATTCTCCAGGAAATTAAAGTGCTCAAGAATTAGCAGCTAATTTTAATATAGTTGTTGGAGGATTGAATTCATATTCAAGGATATACGGATGAAAAGCCGCCCATTTCTTTAATATCTGTGTTTCGGGAGAAGCTTGTTCAGTGTGCAAAGCATATGCTGCTTGCCATGTACTTTAATGTCCAAACTAATTATATACTTTTCTCTGCTTCCTAGACCATAGCTATCCGCCCCTTCCGGCGGCTGAATCAGATTCCAGGGAAACCGTTTTCAATTGATGCTGAAGAGGATGAGGACGATGATGATGTCGATGACATGGCGATGCTTGAAAAGAAAATTAAATCTTCAAGTATGCCCGAGCCTGCTCTTAAAGTCTGCATTAAGGAGATTAAAAGGTTGGTTTTAATGGAAAATAGTAACCGATTTCAAAAGGATATGATGTACTTTTAGTTAGAAAGTGTATTACATTACACATTGTTTACCTACCCAGCTCCTCATTATTTTGATTGCCTACCTTGTGTGCACACCAGCTCAGTTGACCAAGAAAATAGCATGGTTCCTTTTTTTTGTGTTCTTTAATACCAAAGATGTTGCCTTTTAAAACCCAATTTGAGTGATGGTTCTTGCACCTTTTCCCACGCTCTGCCAAGGATAGTGCCCAAACTATCACAAATTTAGCTCTCGGATCAGTCCTTCAGAATTTAGCTTATTCAATTGAGGAAAGTAGCGAGCTACATAATGCTCATGGTCCAGAATACTTAGCTGCTTTGAAAACAGTATCCAGCTCTCCACGCTGACGTCAAAAATAACGATCTTACCGTATTAAGCCAGCTTCAGACACCCCTGCAGAACATGTACAGTTGCCATTAAAATATTCTTCGCAACTTAATTTTTTTCTTGAAAAGGAGAAACAAGATGCAGCCCTGCTGATTTTTGTAGATCCTTTAGCAGCTTTTCATACCATTGCTCATTCCGGCTGATGATCTGGGGGTGCACCTGCTGATACACCTGGGAATGGGAAAGTGTTGGGTATTTTGCCAGCACAAAAAGACAATTGTAAGAAATCGGGTTGGTGGTTGAGGGGGCTGAAACCCTACTCAAGCAGGAACCACAATCCTGGTCAGGGTGAAGTCACAAGAACACCCTAAATGAACCTGTGCTCAACTCTCTGGTAGCTTGGCACAGAGGCTTAACTTTGAGGCAATGAGTAAAGTATTTGTGCAACACTTCAAACAGTAACAAAATGTAAAAAAACACAAAAGGATCCCATACCAGATTAGAACAATAGAGTAAATGTTGTAAATGCTAATAAATAAAATAAGACCAAAACAACAAAAATCCAATCCGTAGGGCCGTGTATATGCAATTTTAAAGATTTAAGTGAAAATAGCACCAATAAGTACCAACTGTGGTTATCTGGTTGCGCCGGACCGGGACAAAGTCACAAGTTGGGGCTAACTGCGATTTAGTGCGGGCTGGCTACAGGGACCAAGTTACACCCGCTGAACAAGAGTACCTTAATTCCTGGTTGCAGAGCTTTGAGTTCTGCTTCTAGGATGCGTTGTGCAGCTGAGCTGATGCGTCTGTTTCGGGGAGCTGCGAGGCTGCGATTGTGAGTTCCTGCATTGTCATCGATGAGGCTGTCAATGAGGGAAGCTTGCGATACGGAGTTCTGCATTGAGGATGCATCGCGCACTGCCTCGTTCTGAAGAGACTGTGGATGCAAGTTCTTTGTGTTCATCAAGACTGCTGTCAATAAGAGGTTTGCGTTGTGAGGTCCTGCCTCAGGGATGCATCACGCAGCAGCAGTTCCAGTGCAGACTGCAAGGTTGATGCAGAGTTATTGTGCTGGAAGAATCCTTGCAGCAGAGGCGGTGTGGCGGTTTTGCTCGTAGTATTGCCACGCAGCGGAGGTGATGAGTCGGTTCTGCTGGATCCACAGGTGGGCTGGCAGAGCACCTTCTGGTCTACTTCCAAGGGTCCAAGACTGGTGTGGCACCACGTGGCAGGGTAATGCTCACAGTTGCAGAGTCCTGGTGCGCCTTGACACCTTTGGGCATTTGTTTGCGCTTTATAAATTGCCAAATCAAATCAGGTGCTGGTTATAAGAGGCTAGCCCTTGGAGTTACTCTGGTGGTACTGGATTCAGGTTGAAGTTCCAGTCCTATTCACCAAGGCAAGAGGGCAGCAGGCAGCAGTCTATCAGGGCAGGAGTCCAGCAGAGTGGTAGTCCTTTCAGCAGCACAGCAGCCCTTCTTCGTAGTGGAGTCTTCCATAGGTCAAGAAGTGTGCTGAAGAGTTGGTATCTGAGGTACAATATTTATACCTGATGCCTCCTTTGAAGAGGTTTCCCTCTGAAGTGCACAGTTCTCCTGCCTCCTCTGCCCTGGATCCAGACTAACTGCAGGTGGTATGCAATCCTGTGGGTGAAGGCAGGACACAGCCTATTTAAGTGTAAGTGGGGCTGTGCCTAACTTCACTCTCCCATCCTGCCAGTGATGGCCCATCCAGGCATTCCTAAGCTCTATATTGTGTGTCCTGCAAGCACTAAATAGCTAAGGTAGAAAAATCCCAACTTTCTAAAAGTGGCATTTTCAAAATTGTAATAAAAATTTGACTTCACCATAAAAGCGTATTTTTCATTAAAATTCCAAAGACAGCAAACACGAGCTGTTCCGGTGTTGTCAATTTGGAAGTCACATATTGAATATAATAAGGTGACTCCAATGTTATCCTACGGGAGAGGGAGATCTTGCAATAGTGAAAAATGAATTTGAGTTTTTTTTTTTTTTTTTTTTTTTATTTCACCAAAAGTTTTCCAAATTCATTAATAATAACCACACGGGCTGCAGTGGCAGGCCCAAGACATTTTAAAGTGCTACTTAAGTGAGTGGCATAATCAGTGCTGCAGGCCCACCAGTAGCATTTAATATGCAGGTTATCTGCATATGTAGTACCACTTTAATAGGGACTTGCAAATATGTAAATATGAGGGGAAGGCGTGGCCAGCCAAAATGTCAGACCGGACGCTTTCTAGGGCGTCCCTTCTCCCCATTGCCTAATCCTGCGGCATCCTGTGATGTTTTGCTGCTGTCCTGCCTCCTTCGGAGCTTAACTCCTCTCGCTCCTGAGGGAAGCCTGGGTGATCCGGTGGTGCTCGACCCCTGGGGGAGAACGACGCGCACTCCCAAGTGAGCCGCTGCCTGCATTATCCTGGCCCGGCCACGTTGTTTCCTGCCGCCTTGTTGCTGGCCCTGCGGGAAGCTCCACCCAGCGTAGAGAAGCCTGGCGATCCAGTGGCTCCAGCAGTGTTGTGGGAGAGGAGGTTTTATCTGCTTGTGTGCAGCACCATAGAGCTGACCCTGCGGGGGCCCATTGATGACAGGCATTGTCTGCCGGAGGCCTGCCCAGGCTCCAGGGACCTGTGTCGGAGCCGGGCAGTGAGGCCTGGGCCCTTCAGTAGGTGGGGTGGGGATACCCTGCTTGTATCCTCCACTCTTCAGCCTGCGGGGGCCTCTGCTCCCGTTGGTGCACGGGAGGCTGTTTTGAGGAGGATCAGCTTTTGAGAGGCGACTGGGAGTGCCCCACACTTGCTGGCTGATGACATCTACTGGCGGCGGCAGTGGGCCCTGCGCAGAGGACTCGGACCTGAGGTATTTTTGGGCTCAGAGCCCCCTTCATTGACCGCGATGGGGAGTCTGCCCTAGGGAACTGTGTGGGCACTGTAGAGATGCATGGATTGTGTGTGAGGGGCTGCACAGGCCGATTGCTGGAGTCCCATATGGTGCAACAGGAGGAACTCATGTATCCTGCAAACCGTTCGACTGGTGGCCTGAGAGGCCCCCAGCCGTGTATCTGTCGGAGCCCTGTGCCACATGCGGGCTCAGGTGTTGGACTGTGTCAGGACAGAGCGCAGCCCTCTAATAGGGTAAGACTACTTCTCTGGAGTATTGGATGCGGGGGGTTCCTTGGAGGTCCTTATGAGTGATACCTCACTTCGGTGAAGCCCAAGTTCCTTTCCCCCCCCCCCCCCCCCAGTGCACTGGATGCTTCACTGCCCCTGTGGGGGAGGTGGAGCCCGGGGAGAGGCCTCTTGCTACTGGAACACCTTTTGGAACTTGTGTGCTTCCTGCCTTGTGGTGAGTCTGACTTTATCTGTAATCATGGTCTTGACGCCTTCCCCTGCGTCCCCCCTGGGAGGTCATCCTTACCAGTGACATCTTGGTTTCCTCCATGGGAACTTGGTCTGGGGCGCTGCCAGTGTCCCATTCTACCTCGCAGTAACTGCTACAAGCACCTGGGATCATTGAGGGGAGTTTTTTACTTGAACCTCGGGGTGAATCTGGAGCTCGTATATTGCACTGTCTCACACTCACCATGAGGAAGGGCAGACCCTAGAGGCAATTGCAGGAAAACACCATTACGTAGTACAACTTGTCCTTCGAGGGCTACTCTTGACCCCTGAATGGCCTTCAAAAGGGCAGCAAGCGATGGCTCTCCCAGACGCTCTGGTGAGTGCTC
This sequence comes from Triturus cristatus, assembly GCF_964204655.1. NCBI lineage: Eukaryota > Metazoa > Chordata > Amphibia > Caudata > Salamandridae > Triturus > Triturus cristatus. The sequence continues at coordinate 573,378,155 of NC_140595.1, read as the reverse complement.
AGGCGTGTCCCGATGCCCCTGCCTGGTTATTCTCTGAGTGGCCTGGCACGGAGTAGTGTACTGCTGGATCCGGAGTGCATTGCTGACTTTTTTACTGCCCTATCGATTCCAAGGTTGGGGGACGTCGCGGCCCAAGAACTGGATGCGGATCTCATTCTGGAGGAGGTCCAAACGGCCCTGCCCTTGTCTGTTGAATTTCTAAAAGAAGTGTGTCCAGTCAAGAAAGGTTAAACAAAGATTACAAATTGTAAACCAAATTAAGAGGATTCTAGATCAACTAAAGGATGTTTTTGAAAGATTCTGTGCCTTACCTGCCAATGGAACAAGCTCGGGAAGCTGTGGATGCTGCCTTTGTGCAAAGGTTGGTTCTTAAGGTTCAGAAACAAATGCATTCTATTTGTACTGTTTTCTTAACTATTTGCCTGAGTTGGTCACCATTGCCAAAAACTGTGTAGCAGTGCAAGAAAGGAAAAGGGAATCAAATGAATGTAAATTGATGGCTTTGCAAATGCAGTCATTTCAAAAAAATGAAAAAGAGAGGGGAAGGTGGGTGGTGAACAAAGCGTTTGATCAGGGTAGACATGGAGGGGGTTGAGGGGCAGAACCCAAGGTAAAAAAAGAGAAGATGCCCCTCTAGAAAACGTATTGATTGTGATTTCAGAGTACATTGGAAGTGCAGTTACCCCAATCTGCCTTCAAATGTGATCTGATCTTACTGGATTTGCCCAGATAAGTCAGAATCAATGTCCAGACTAGGAGGACAACACAAAAGGCAGCAACTACCCTGTGAATAACACAAGGTTTTACAGAATCCCCATTCATCTTTTTACCCTAGTCTTTTTTTCTTGAGGTTCTACTCTGGTTCAGTATGTAGACAATGTGCTACTTTCTTCTGCCACTCATGACCAGCGCACGGTTGATTCATTATATCTGCTTACTGAATCGGTCAAGAAAGGGCATAAGGCTTCTAGAGAGAGGTCACAATTTCTCCGCTGGGGAGATGTATCTTTCAGCTGACTGGGCTGAAGCCACCAGTAAGTTGTCAGGCCCGATGACAGTCTCCTCGGTATGAACTGTCTTGGCTATTGCGTGGTATTGCAGGCAATAGATGCTAGGTTTTGTTTCCGTCGTTAAAACCTTCCAAGATTATGTAAAAAGGGAAACCCAGAAACCATTGCAGTGGACTTAGAAGGCAGAGCAGGCATTTGTGAAAGTGAAAGCAGACATTGTCGCCATCCCCCTGCCCTGTGTTTGCCGGACTGCTCCAAGCTCTTTACGTTGTATTGTCATGAATAAAACTAAAACGAGTGCACTCTTGTGTAATTGGTGCAAGATACTGGGACCAAATGAAAACGATCATAAATTGTTCTTTCACCCTGTGGTCAGTTGCTGCAACAGCCTGCCTGGTGGAAGCATCTGCCCTCCACTCAATCGCAGACATCCCAAGCCAGCAATTGGATTTTTCAATAAGGACGTCCACTGAAACTATGAATGGTAGCATAAGGCTGCTCCTGTCCTGGCTCAAGCCTAGGGATGAAATGAGGTAGTAGCACAAGATTAGAATAGCTTGTGCAAGATCTGAGCTCAACAGGCAATGGCTGACTTTCAAACGTTCCTTTTACTGCCAGGGTTGGCACCCCTCTCTCCACCATCACATCCACTCCATTCAAAATGTTGTTATCCCTAATGCCAATGACCTTAGTACCTATTGGCTGTCTGATATGTCCAACTTCTGTTATATCTTCTTCTTCACTAGTGTTTCCCCCTTGTCCTCTTGCTTAGGCATTGGTACACGTCTCCTCACAGTTACGATACGCAGCATGCAATAAATGGGCACAAGTGGAAAACCTCATCTGACTTGTAGGTCAACGCTCCAACTGTGTGGTGCAGATAGGGGATACACTCACTCATTCAACAGTCAAACATCCTCAGTGGTGTTTCATCGGCACCTGTGTTCCTTTTGTACCCTTGCTCCTGCACAGTCTCTGGTTTTCTTGGAGGGGGGGGTCATATGTCACTGCTTCAGGTGGTAATCTGGTTTGCCTAATAGAGGGTGATCAGATGTGGGTATGAGCAGCTATGGTAAATACGCCTATGCTCAAATATGTTTGACTTTTTCAAGATTCTTATGACTATCATGATAGGCGACCACCATGGTATTAAGGTGTACCTCATACTTCGTGACTAGGGTGAGCGCGTTTCTCTTACATCACAGACATTGGTACTAGTCCTGCATTTCCTTTGCAGTCAGGTGTCTGCATCTCAAGTGATCAATAAGAGGAAGGCAAGGCTAAGACCCAGAATGCCTTGGGTTACCACACTTAAAATATGGTTGTGACATGGTGTGCATGAGAGCATGGGATGCGGTTGCCTTTGCGCATATCATTGCCCATGATATAATAGATGATTACAAGTCACTATGAAGTTACAAGTTAGTGGATGATGTCCTGTACTCCCAAGCACCCTGGTCGATTTGATGTGTCAGATTCCCCAGATCTACAGACAACTCCATGATCCCGAGGACCCGCTGCATTTCACATACCACAAAGTGTGAAGCATAGATGTGTAACCCACACTGTCAGAATGTTTGTGGAAGATATGTTACCAGGCCTTGGGAGCTACCAGTGTCAGATGGGCGCACTGAGTAGCCCATAGCACATTTGGAATATCCGTCTCCGTGAGCCATTGGGGAAAGCAATTTGCTAGTAAGAACCATTCAGGAGGGCATCCATGACTTGTGTGAGGATCTTTGAGTAGGCGGTCTATGACAACCAATGCACCATGTCCACTGTAGGCTTTATGAAGTTAACAGTAAATAATTTTAGTATAGCAAACAGTTTAAGAAGGTGGGGTGGTGGCATTAACTGTCTGTATGTGAATGTCGAGCTCCGGCTCCCAGGCATCCTCAATGGAAGCCAGAATGTTGTTCTTGGTTTCAGCCAACATGTTGTTTGGACCTCCATCTAGTTAACGGGATTCAGCTTTGTCCTGTGCATCCTAGGTCGTCTTCTGCTTCTTTGGACATGCATTTGTCTTTGACACTGGGCAGTCTGGACCTCTTTGCATGTTGAATCTCATTCTGGATCAGAGGTGGGATCTGGCAAAGCAGAATAAAATAGCGAGTAATGGATGCATCCATGTTATTGGTCTTCAGTGCAAGCGATGAGGCCTGTATATATTGACCTATGTACTTTGCTTCTGCCATGTGAGAAGGAACCGTGTTCAGAAGGTCTTTGTTTTGGGGTTGTGGTACGATTGTTCCGTGGCCCTTTGAATCTGTGAAGGAGGAAATCGGGATATCTGTGTGTTCTTGTGTGTGTTTGGTGTCTGATCTTTACAAAATTATTTTTTATTCTCTCGTCAGGTGTAATGTACCATCTTTTTGCTGGTGGAAGCTTTATGGGGCAATTGCCTGTGCGCATTTTAAATTCTAGTTACTGTATGTTATGTTTTTTACAACACTTGGTATTTACCACATGTGACAACAACCCTCACTTATGTCAAATACCTCATGCTGTATTTACCACATGTAATAAAACATTGTGCCCTATAAACATTGCATGCACTATATAGCATGCACTATATACGTTGTCCGATAAACTTGATAGCTATTGCACGCAATTTTACGGTTTACTGTGAAGGAAATCCAGGGATATGCGATAAGTACTGGACCATATGGTATTGCCTTTTCAAAATGACTTGGAATAAGATTAAACGTTTTTTCACCTTATTTGTGGCCTTAATGCCACTTTATGTGATGCTCAGCTCCTTTCAAGCTTCCTACTGCTTGCCTTTACTTCTCTGTTTTTATTTACCTATATGTTTATTGAGGAGTTTTGTAGAGAGCCTTTTCTTTTGGTTCTCTGAATCTCTTTGAATGCTGGCGTTAGCTATCGGTCAAATGTGACTGCGGTGTTGAACACAGTGAGATTTTGACTTTTGTGTGTTTTAGAGGTGTTTCTGGTTAATGTGGGTTCAGCTTGAGGGTGGCTGCTTTTTCAAGACACATTTCGGTTTGTAAATTTGAGCCCTGGGTAGATGTTTCTGGAATCTATACTTTTGTTCTTTGGCCTACAAGGTATTGTGGGCTACAGACCCAGAAATCTAAACCCAGTTTGTTGCTTGCTTTTTGCCAGATTAAAGAAAATGCCTCAATCAATGCCAGAATATGCTTTGACAAGGAACTATTTGGAGCTCATGGTAGAGCTGCCTTGGAGTAAAAGCACGACTGGTAAGTAAATTGTAATTTACAACAATTACTTCGAAGAAATCTGCAAGCCAAGTGGCACTCTTCAAAATGCAGTAAGGAAACTCTCCATATCTGTCCAAGATAGTTTTAAAACGTAACTCTTGCCAAACACACAGACCTGGAGCAGACAGGCAGTTGGATAGAAAGGAAAGTTCACGGCGTTGTAGTTAGGAATATTTTGAACCTGTATTTGCCTTTCAACAGGATGTGCACCTCGTTCAATTATGTATTCTTAAGTCCATTGCCTTTAAGATGAATCTGTTCAGTGAGAGGTGGACCTCTGCAAAGAGGTTTGTGGTTATTATTAAGTGTTTAGTAAACGGTAAAATTCCATGAGTATTTACCGAACCCAAGGGTGTCCTAGTAGACCGACAGGACTTGAAAAAGCTGCACACAGGCGCCCTGATTGTTCAGTTTTTACAAAGAAATTCCTCTGGTGACTTATTTGCCATGACTTGGTTAGTGCTTTGAAAAGACAGTGTCTGGAGGGAACCAAACACTAATACGCTGCTCACTTGGGATCTTTTTTGTGGGGTGTGATGTGTAAATGTAAGTATTTTTTTTCCTGGAAATAGAAATATTTACTGTTGAGCTAGTTACTGGTTAGAACAGTCTCGACCGAATAGCATACACATTAGTGGATGAGGCACAGCTTTCTTAAGCAAATTCAACAATATTGCTTTTTGTTTTTTTGTTCTAGAAGGATTTGAACACAATGTGTGAAGAGTCGCACGTGTTTCCTTGAAAGAACCTAGCCATTCAGCGCTGCCAAATTCCCCTGGCCAATGCGGGATGTGCTGCACCAGGCCATGGTTTTTCTTGGAATTCTGGGACTTGTAGTCTTGTTAATTCCTCTGTAAAACTGGACTACGATGTAAAAAAAAAACTTGGACTAGAGAAGCGGCCTATCACGCATGGACCTGGGAAACTTGGCAGATATGATCATTCATGTACTTTATGTAGAGCCGTTGGTAGCACCCTTAAGCATTTTTGTTATACAGATGTTTGTTTCTAGCTCTTTTCAGTCATGCAAACTGCCCTAGATTTTGTCATTCCATTCCAGTTGTATTTTCAGGCTGAGGAAGGGAAATGTTTTGTAAAATGTTACTCCCTTTGGCGTTTGAGGGATGGAGCCTGGTGACATTTATGAAATAAGTCTTTTATTCTTGCCATTCACATGTGAGCATTATATTAAAAAAAAAAAGTGTCCAATCCCATTTGGAGAGACAAGGGAGTCACGGGGGCAAGCAGGGGCTACTGAGCCTCACTCCTGGAGATTGAGGCCATTTGTCTCTTATGTCTCCGGTTCGCGTCCGAGAAGGGCTGTGCAGACTAGGACGATGACAGCCTCTTCAGCCCTTAACTCTCAGTGGTAGCAATGGCAAGCAGTCACAGGCTTCTTGGAGAGGTAGTGTGGGTGTGCTCAAACTCAGAACTCCGCAATCACACAACAGCACACTAAATGAATGTCCAGCACAGCGCTTATCCTTTCAAGAAAGACAAGTGCTTTAATGCACACTGTAATGTGAATATTTACACAGTATAGTAACACAATGTAATTCAGTGTCCTTCGCTTTATCAGGCAGTGCTGCGCCACGGTCTGTCTCCTGAATCTTCTCCTTCGATCCATGCTCTGTTCCTCCTGGGTCTGGATGTTTCTACCCCCCCCCTCCCCCCCCCCACCTCCACGAGTTATGAAGAAGGCAGCACGCTTATGGCTCAGTTGCAGTGATATCAATTATGAAATCAGTATGTTTAATTTGTAGTTCTCCATTTAAACACATGCAGTGGATCCGGCACCGCAAGATCTGTGCAGCCACTCGTCTCTGTAGTACGCTTGCACCCTCCTGACAGGTTACGTGCCAGTCGACAGCGCCATTCATGAGTAGAGTCATCAACTGGCATGGGTGCAAATTCAGGACAGTGAGTGTAAAAATTCAGGACAGAAGGTCAAAATTCAGGATCAAACTTTGGGACAAAGGGTAAGTTTTAAAGTCACTTCAGAGGAGATCGCACAATAATATATAAGTAAATAGACAACCAACATAAGTGCAAGTCAAAATAAGTTTAAATTATGTATTAGGTAAACAAAAGCTCCAACTTGTACAAATACGTGGCCAATTGCATATGCTTGTTTTTTAAGTAAGTAAGTATTATGCTTGTAGAGCACACAAATGCCGAGGCGTCATGGCACTGAGGAAGGACACGGGTTTAGCACAAGAGAAGTAGCATTACTTCTGCCTAGCAAATAGCCAAGTCTTCAGAAACTTCATGAATCGAGGTCTGGACGGTTGGAGTCCGATATCGTCAGGTAACTCATTCCATAGTTTGGACGCCCGGTATGTCAGGCTCCTACCATCTCATCTAGCTCTATGTATTCTGGGGATCTGGACTAGACCTTTGCTGGCCGATCTAAGGTTGTGCCGAGGAGTGTACTGCAGAAATAGTTTCTGTAAATCCGCAGCTCCTCCCCCGAACTGGGTTTAATGTACCAAGCACAGAGCTTTAAACTCAATTCGCTGTTGCACCTACAGTCAGTGAAGAGTTTTGATGCTGCCGGATATATGGTGAAACGTAGGCATATTCAACAGCATTCTAGCTGAAGCATTTTGAATACACTGCAGTTTTGATAGTTGACGCTTATTTATGCCCATAAAGAGGGCATTAACATAGTCAATCCTAGAAAGGATCAAAGCAATGAAAACGGATATCCATAATTCCGGAGGGATAAAAGAGAAGATTTTTCGTAGGATTTCAGCTGGAAGAAGCAAGCTGATGTAAGCTGGTTAATTTGGCCTAGGAAGCTCAGCTGATCGTCCATTAAGATTCCCAAGTTCCTGACCTTTCCTGCGGGTACAGGGCAGTTTCCTGCCTCTGCCGGCCACCAATCCTGGTTCCAGAGCGGTGCACCAGACCCAAACCCCATCACTTCAGTCTTGCCGGTATTTAGCTTGAGATAGTTCTGGTGCATCCAGTCCACGATATGTTTTAGACAGCCATGGAATTTTCCCGCAATGGTGTCTGTGTTAGAAGAGCTGGAAATGACCAGTTGGGTGTCCTTGGCATATGACACTAGCGAAAAGCCATGTCACTGGACAATGTTACTTCCATCTAATTTGTTTTTTTGTTTTTTCCCTTGCCTTCAGGCCCACCAAATGCCTTAATTGCCCAGACTGACCCATTGTCATTCTGTATGCCACAATCAGCCGTCCGACAGAAGGACAAAGGGTTCATCACAGTCTGTGAGAGGCTGGGGAGGAGCTGTTCTTGAGCACAGAGGAGTGCGAGGCGGCCCCAGCAGGGAGTTCTCGCAGTTCAGGGTGCTGAAACCCCCAAAATTACAGACACAAGGCGTCCGTAAGAGGGATTGTCACGGACTACGGATGTGACTTCCATTTAACGGACGGTCCGTGAAATTTACAGACGGTTGGTCACCCTATTCATGAGCCCCACTTTGTCCATTGGGGCCGAAGTCGTGCCTGGCGTCCGTCTAATTGCAGCCGGACCCGAGTACTTCACAGGTCTTTAAAAGACCATTTACTCGTTAATGAGGCCTTTGTTGTGTTTTCACCCCTTTTTACAGCCACTCTGCCTATGGCTGGAAGACTTAGCGCCCCCCCCCCCCCCGAAATCTTTTTCAGCCCCCCCCCCGAAATGTGGCTCTAGTTGCCCGCATGCCAGCAAGTGTACCTGTGCGCTGTGCTTGTGAAATCTCTTGTATTTAATGGACATCAATGTAGCCGTGCCAGATGAATCTTCAAAAGCAGAGTTTCAATGCGTGCTGCCAGGGTAAGTACACAAAATGTGCGACACGGTTTCAATGTGTTCAGCCACAGAAAGTAAACAAAAACAAGTTCCCCACTAAAGCGGAAGGACACAGTGTTTCCGCGACGGGACCTGAATTAAGAGCCCCTTTTAAGACACATTAAATAGAAGAGATTTCACGAGCACAGCGCTGTGCAGGCGAACCTTAAAAACCGCATTGCCATCTCCTTGTCTCCCCAAGGGAATGCCTGACTCTTTGCTAAAAATAGCTATTGTTTTAAAGACGTGTGGTTAGTTTTATAGACAATCCAACTAAATAAAATCGGAAATTCGTCTCCACCAACTAAGTCTTTAGAAAAAAAAAACATGGAGCCACACTGCCATCTTGTGGTTAATTATTCACATTCCGACTGCAGCTGAACATCTACTTTATCTTTACTAGAGATTCAGAGGGAAAGCAAACGGAAAATCTTACTGTTCTCGTTCAACTACAGGCGGAAAAGGCCAAAAGCACGTGAGGCACTGCTTACAGTTCAGTAAAGAGAAAAGCAAATCTTAATGCTGATAAAGAGGTGACGTTGTGAAAGAAGCAATAAGGCTCCAACATTTTAATACAGAAACAGGTGGGTGTAATTGCTGGAGCTTGTTCAAAAATATAGACTAGAGAGGATTTGTGCCAAACTGGCTACCTTCCTCCATCCTTGCGATAGAGTTGCTAGGGGTAGTAATGGAACACCTGTTTTTAACAGCTGGGACACCATGTAATAATGCTGGAGGTGCCCAGTGGTGCACCAGTGTCTTAAAGTTCACACTGAGTGTCATACATCATTGAAGGGAAAGCCAACAGGCAGCGCTAGATTCCAGTCTTCTGATTACATGCGGAGTCACCTGCTTCAAATGAATACACACAACAAAAGTGAAAAACATACACCACCGGGCCAATATGCACTTGCTGTATTCTGCACGTTTAACTGTTGGACGCAGCAAATTTTCCTTACACGTCCGTATGGTTTACTACCATGGATGAAAGGCTTACAATCTACATGCACAACGTTATCACCTACATTTCATTTGTAAAATATCCTATGCTCTTCGCCTTACCTCTCAGGGCTCCAATTTTCTAATGTATGTGTTCACTTCTATATTTTAACATATAAACAGGCAGTCACATCTGCAGGTACTTTGCAGGCACTAGGGTCATGATTTCAGGAGTGCAGCAGGTGCAGTGACACCGGGTCCCAAAGCTCTAGGAACCCCTATAAACACCAAATATTGCAATATTTTACTACTAATTAGGCAGTCGCAAGTGCAGTTTCCTTACAGGCAATAGGGCCATGATTTCAATGGTGCAGCAGGTGCAGTGACACCGGGTCCCAAAGATCTAGGAACCCCTATACACACCAAATATTGCAATATTTTACTACTAATTAGGCAGTCACAAGTGCAGTTACCTTACAGGCAATAGGGTCATGATTTGAATGGTGCAGCAAGTGCAGTGGCACCGGGCCAAAACTTGTCAGAACTCCTCTAAACACATAATATTGCCATTACATCAATGTATTCTATTATTTCCCTCTTTCATTTTTCAAAATTTTTGCTATAACTTACCCGCACTATACCACTAGTAAGAGCACAATATATTGCATTTTTGTACATAAACAAGTCACAACACTTTAACAGACTTTTTGTAACTTCTATTGTACAACTACTCAGCAAGCTACAACAAAAAACAGATTATTATTAATCACATAGACAAAATCTAATGCATTTACCAATGCTAGTTTATTCAGCTCAGCCTTCATTCCGGCTAAGTTGACGCTACTGGGATTGTTGATGGAGGGTTGTTTTCTTCACTGAAACATTGATGTTGCATGTGACATTTTGTGGCTGTGCCAAAGGATATTCTTTTGAATTTTTCTGTATAAATTCTTTATTATCTATGCAGCACGTTTGCAACCCACTTAACAAGTGAAAATACAGCAATACAATAACCGATGAGACATGTTAAATCTTAAAACAGCAGTTCTTGAGGGCCGCAAATGTATATCACCAACGGTGTATGCTTTGTCCACCCCTTACTTTTTTTTTTTTTTGGGTCGCATTTATACGCTAATGCAGAGCGTCATTGTGTTGCGGTCAGTACTAAAGTGCCGCTGTGCAAGCAACTGCCTACTTAATGTGTACTTTCTGTTTCAGAACTATTTTGTGGTCTTCTGTGTAATGTAATGATATGACCATGTCGCGTGCAGTATTAGTTTATTGCCATAATACACATCTGTGTCTGTCATTTGCAGGCCATTCATGTTTTGTATGCAGTTGTAGACAGTGTTTTTTCTTTCATTGTTTGCAGTGTGTTTCTTTCTGGCAGAGCAATCTAGGCTACAGTACTGCTCTGTGACTTTTGCATGGTGTGGGTTTGACACGAGTGCTGATGTTGTTTCCATTAAGGGTGTTACTTGTGTTGGAGAGTTATTTGCTTGAATAAACCTTTCCATCCATATCGCAACTGACAGATGTTTGGTAACCCAACATATGGTGCAAGCATTCAGGGCTTAACCCTTTCAACTCCCACTACGTGGCAGGCCCTGGTATACTTGTTGTGGTCCTTAGACCGGCCCATCCCTCAACTGTATATGTGGTGTATTTAGGAATAAGAAGTTAGTGTAAACTCTTCCACAAAGAAATACATTATAAAAAAGGGAACATAGTAACAGGCCTGGATATTTTGTCTAGATCTATTGTGTCTGCATTTTGATCTATTATCAGTTCATCCTATCCCATGTCCAGTAAAAGGCTAAGGTGTGTATATCTATACCTGATTCATTTCTTCCGGGAGTGTGGCATCGGGCGCAAGAGGCAGGTTTCCGCCTTGACCTGGTGTCACTCTTCCGCCTGCCTTCCATCTTCAGTTGGAGCCTCTAGTTTGCAATTTACAGCTGCCCTGTAGTCCATTATCACTGGGCATTTCCACATCATATGATAGGAATCCGCTTCCTCAGTGGGGACCATGTAGATTCTTTGAAGCCTGCTAGGGGTGAAGTATACTCTATGTAGTCTGTTGAACTGCAACAGCTTGTAGCACACATTTCTTGACATTTTTGGGGTGTAGCTCAGACTCTGCATCCTGTCCTTATCCTGCAATTCTGGCACCACTTTCCCTAGGGTCCTTCCAGGTTGCCCTTTCTACCTTCCAAGAGGGCACTGTGGAGCACTGTTGCATGCCCTCTTCATCCTTATTATTGGTACTTGTTGCAGCACTCTGTATGAGAGATGTTTCAATGTGGCTGTCGGGATCCCCTAGTTATCCAGTATTGGGGTATCTTTCATAGATTCACATGCCTGAATCATACCCCGTCGCAGAGGCGGGAGTCCCACAATAAATACAAAAGTAGTGCCAAAAGTAAATAACAGTAGTAGGCTAAAAGAAAAAGCCTAAGGCCTACATCTTAGTAGCCTATCTACATCATTATAGTAAAAAGAACCACAAGTTAGTTCCAACCAATCAGCTACCAGCACCTTCCCAGCAGAGGCAGTCCTCCTCAGATTGTCACCGCACGTCGTGTGGAAGGGAGTCTCCCTGAGTGCCACTCAGTTTTATTTTTTCTTCAGTATGACTGACAGGAAAGCTCTTTTCAAACCCTGCAGGACCTGTGATAAAAAGAAGGTCCATGTGGATGACAAACATAAGGACTGCATTTATTGCCTTTATCCCAAGTATGAGGCAAAAAATTGCAAGATCTGCCGTACCTTCCCTACCAAGACACTTAGGGATAGAGAGGCAAGACTGCTCTTGTGGCTCAAATCTTCTTCGGCTGAAGAGGATGACAGAGCTTCTACTTCCAGCAAAAAAAACAGATCCCATGACAGCTCTTCAAGTGAGGGAAGAAAACACCTTAAACATTCCCATGATGTTTCTGACCCTTCACAGAGGTCTCCAAAACTTTCCTCTGGGTCAACGCTGTCTCCGTTATCCACAGTAGGCAAGGGATCAAAAAAGCTATAAGTAAAAGCCATATTAAATCTGTCACGGTGACTACTTCGTCTACTATCTCTGTGACTTCTTCTTCTGCCTCATTATCTACGGCTACTATTTCAACTATGGCCATTCAATCGCCTATTCTGTCTACAAAAATCTCTATCTCTACCAAGAAACCAGTTCTTGAGGAGTCGTCGACGAGAAAGTCGAAATCACCGTCGACTAGCATATCGACGTCGAGCTCATCGACAGTACTGTCGACGAAGTCTCTGCCGTTGACTAAGATCTCCTCGTCGACGAAACCCACGCCGTCGACGTTTGCCTCGTCGACGAAGACAATAGTTCTGTCGACGACGACTGCAACATTGAAGATCCCGTCGACAACGAGCCCGTCGACGAAGAGCCCATCGACTACGGATTTACCTGCTCAATCTACAGTTTCTGCTGGGTTAGCTCTACCTGCACAGTCAACGCCTAGGTCATCAGGTCTTTACCAACTTAAAACTTTTCAAAGACAACAAGATTACAGCAAGATCTCACCACTTATGCCTTCACATCTCCTAGACACTTATGCTGAAAATGATGATTTTGAGGACGAAGATGATGAAGGACCCTTTGGTACAGCTCACCATCCTTCTGAACTAAACATCAAGTGTTAGGATGACGACGAAGATGACGACTACCAAGATCAATATTATCAAGAAGATATTATTGTTCCACATCATAGATTCCATCACAGGGAAGTACGCCAGAGGGAAATGAGTCACCTCCCTCCAACGCTCATTCAGGATTTACAAGCCATGCTGGCGGATTACCGACAGAGGTTTCCCCCACAACAGGCAGTTCCAGAGAACCCACCCATTCCAGCGGTGGTTCCTGTTCCATTGATTCAACCTGAAGCTTCTGATACACCGGCCCCTCCTTCAGGTCAAGCGGAAGGGGTGCAAGATGACACTACCTCCTCCGAAGAGGTTTAAGAGGGTGAATTACCTGACAATACTAATATTCTGGATCCCTGGGATGACTATGTAATTCCAATGCCTTCTCCGCCTCTTCCTCTGCCGTCTGATTCCCCCCCGAGGACAGCGGGGGCTTCCATAATTTAATGCAATGGGCTGCAGCTAGATTTCAGCTGCCAGTAACAGTCGAAACAGACAGAATGTTTCCTTCATAATTTCAAGGAAGAGTCCAGGAAAATCACGAGAGCTGTGCCTATAATAGACTATATTTGGAATGAAGGGGTTAAGATCATGAAGACGCCTGCATCTATTCCGGCGGTGCTTCAGCGCTTGGAGAAAAAATACCGTGCCCCTACCAACAGCCCATCCTGCCTCATTGGTCACCCACGACCAGATTCGGTGATTTCACAGGCCGCCCAACAGTGATCTAAGAATCCTGCAACACCTATCACCACACCACCTGATAAGGAAGGACGTCGTCTGGACCTTATAGGCAAAACATTCTCTGCCATGGCAGCGGCCTCTATCAGAGCTGCCAATTCTCTAGCCATTATCTGCCTTTATGACCGTCAAATGTGGTCAGACAAGGCGGGTTTCATTGACCTCATTCCAGAAGACCATAGGCAGGAGGCAAGAAAGATTCTGCTGGAAGGGGAACGTGCCGCATCGGAAACTATAGATTGCGCTTTGGATATCGTAAACACCAACTTCCGTCAGCTTGCAGGGGCGACAGTGCTTCGACGCCAGGGATGGCTTAAAGCCACCACTTTCAGACCAGAGGTACAGACCAAGATTCTGGACATGGCCTCTGACGGAGAGTCTTTGTTTGGTAAGCACATTGATGAGGCCCTCTTGGCTATAAAGACTGACCCAGATACCGCACGATCATTGGGCACCCTTCAGTACAGGCGCAGAAATTCCACAGGAGCAAGAGGGCGTAGTTTTCCATCAAGAGGAGGATACCAAAACCAGCAGAACAGGCAGTATCAATCCCAGTATAGACAGCCCTACAGCCAGTCCTCATTCCGCCAATCGTCCACGGCTAGTTTCTCTCGTCAAGGTGGTCAGAAGAGATCACAAAATCAAGTCAGAGACACTAGGAGGAAGCAGTGATCTCCACAGGGCGCCGGCCATATTAACCTCCTTACCCGTGGGCGTGAAGATTTCAGCTTTTGTTCACAAGTGGCAGGAAATCACGTCCGATCGATTGGTTCTAGACCTAGTAACCAACGGCCACACCCTCGAATTCATCAAACAGCCACCAACTACTCCGCCCAGGGGTCCCCCTACCCCTTGTCTTTACTTATTATTCAAGGAAGCTTAAACGATGCTCCTCAAGAATGCCATAGAGAAGGTTCCATCATCTCTGAAAGGAACAGGTTTCTATTCTCGTTTCTTCCTGATCAAAAAGAAGTCTGGGGAATGGCGACCAATTCTAGACCTCGCAAGCTAAACAAATTCCTCAAGAAACAAAGTTTCCGAATGGTCACACTTGCCGAGATTTTAAGTTGTTTAAACAAAGGAGATTTTAGGGCTTCTCTGGATATGGGATACTCATATTTCCACATACCTATCCACCCCAAACATCGCAAATATCTTCGCTTTACAGTGGCTGGCGTCCACTATCAGTTCAAGGGGCTTCCATTTGGGCTGAAATCAGCGCCAAGAATCTTCACAAAGTGCTTGGCACCAGTAGCAGCAGCATTGAGATCTTGAGGAATACAAGTATTCCCTTATTTAGATGATTGGCTGCTCAAAGGTCCTTCAGAACACGAAACCAAGGTTGCCACAGAAGAATGTATACATCCTGCCTTTTCACGGAGCACGGTTAGACACGGTCCAGTGCAAGGCATTCTTGTCGCACAGCCGCCAGCTGTGTCTTCAGAAGTTGGCAAAGTTAATTGCAAAAAGAAAGTCAGTTTCAGTCCGAATGTTTGCTTCGCTCCTCGGAATGTGCTCTTCAGCGATGCATCTCATACCCTTAGCACGGCTCAAAATGAGACCTCTTGAGGAAGAACTGAACCTTCAATGGCCATGGGTTCATTCGATGATACTATCAGGATCACACAGCGCATGATAAATTCTCTGCATTGGTCGTCACAGACAGAGAATTTAACCCAAGGCCTCACTTTACTACAGACCATTCCAGACTTCGTTTTAACGACCAATGCCTCCATGGAAGGATGGGGAGGTCATCTGCAGGATTTGCATATTCAAGGAAGATGGTCTCAAGTTCAAAGACAACAGCATATCAACAGACTGGAGCTCCGCGCCATACTTCTGTCTCTCCAAGCGTTCCTTCCAAGGATTGCGGGTTCCTCAGTGCTAGTCCGTACCGACAACACCACCACCAGCATGTATTATATCAACAAACTAGGAGGAACGAAATCAGCTACGCTGTCGCAGGAGTCTCGGGAATTGTGGGAGTGGATCACGCTCCACAAGATAACACTGAGAGCCGAACATGTCAGTGGTCTCCACAATACCCTGGCGGACACGCTGAGCATTTCTCAGTCGGACTGTCAAGAGTGGGAGCTAGAGCAGGAGCAGGAGCAGGTGAACACCGTGTTCCAGGCTTGGGGCAAACCTGCGTGGGACTCCCACCTCGGCGACGGGGAATGATTCAGGCATGTGAATCTATGAAAGATACCAATACTGGATAACTGTAGTTACAGGTAAGAAACTTGTTTTCTTCTGGACTAAGTCGGGGAATTCACACACCTCACCAGTCATGTACCAAGTACAGTGCTTTTCTAGGCCTGCCTGCATCCAGAGGGCCAGTCGACATGCACATCCAAGCATTGTCTGCCGTGGCCGTCCCAAAATCTGGGTTGCGGGTGCATAAACCAATATTTGCCTAGCCCTCCTCAAGCTCCTCTGCCAGTAGCATACCATAGCTGGACAGGCCTGCCAGCCTCGTTCCAGAAATCAGCAATGTCACTAAGTCATCTCTCCCTCAATTTTGCCAACAACATTTTTGTTTCATGCGATTCAGACATAGAATATCATTTTGATACCAGCTGCAGTTGAAGTCCTGCAGTACAGCTCATAGTCCAGTGCTCCTGGTCCACCTTCCGATGGGAGTAGAGAGCTTATTCACTGCTACTGTTCGTCTTTGACCATTCCATTTGAACTGCAAGAGTATCTGGTAATCTCTTGAAATAGCCTCCTATGTAGCAGTACTGACTAGCTTTTCTGAAAATAATACAATAGTTGTGGAAGAATCACCATTTTTGTGAGTGTTATGTGCCCCATCACTAAAAGAGGAAGGAGGAAGAGTCTTCCAAAACCCCACGCTGCTTCTGATTGACACAATGTTCTTATGACGTTACCCTCAAAGTATCCCTTTCTGCCCTGTACACCTGACCCCAGTATGTGAAGGTGGTATGCTCCCATTTTCCTTGTGGTGGGATCCCAGCAGTCAGACTTCAGATTTTCCAAGCGAATTGGAAATATTCACTTCTTTTACTAGTTCATCCATAGTCTCAACACCCTCTGAGTCAGTAAGGTCAGCCACTGTTGGTTCCAGCCTAGTTATTGCATCCCCCATGTATAAGAGTTTTCATTTGCGTAAAATGATACAGCCTGTATTATGCCTTGTTCTGTTATACCCTTATTCTTACTGCTGACCCGTTTGATGTTGACAGATAGCTCCATTGCCAATACAAAGATAATCATGGGAAAGTGTGCACCCCCTTGCAAATTGCTTCCTCCGGGTTCGCGTACAGCAGCACAACCTACTGAAATATGGCTCCCCACCCCCAAATTCCATCTGTTTCAGCACTTCTTCTAGGCACCTCCATATGACCTTGTAGAGGGCTTTCTCCAAATCAGTGGAGACAGCTAACAGTTTTGGCATCCCCTCTGGTATCTCCTACAACACGTAGAAGAGCTTCCTAATGTTTGGTGATGTATTGCACCCGGAGGCAAAGCCGCTCTGGCCATGGTGTATCGGTTGGGGCAAGGATGGTAATGTGTGGGGCGTGGCCAAGCAACATTGCCGACAGGACGTGAGCCCTTGAGCTCCCAGCCAGCCTGCCCAGTAATCCTGCCTGATCCTGCAGCAAATCAACTGCAACCAATGCTAAAACCTATCCTGTGGTGCATGTACACTGTGGGGCTCAAGTGTGGGCATCATGAAGTCTCAGCGGCCATCCGACCTCGATAACTTACCTGCGTGAGGCCTGGGCCGCCTGTCAGCGGAGGAGCAGCTCGTCTCGTGGGTTGAGGCGGAGACAGTTTACTGCCAGAGCCCATGCTGCTGTGCCTGGTGATGTGCACCGCTGCCACTAGGTGCTCGCTCTGGGGTGACACTGATGGCTGACTCAGCGGCGCAAGCAGTGAAGTTTAGCACAGAGAGGCTGGGGGCGGTCTGCTGCAATTGCGTGAGTTGTACCGGCGGCCCTGCGGGAGCGGGCCCTGAGTATGGAGGTAGAGGAGGCAGCTTTTATCCAGGCGTTCATGCTTCTCCCCTCGTCCTATGCCGACTAAGATGGCTGGGGCTGACGTGGTCAATGTCCTGACTCCTTAGCTGGTGCAATTGGGGCCCTGTCGCTGTGTGCGCCTGAGGTCACAGAGCACCGTTGCGGCACCTGGGTGGGGACTGGAGCCCTTGGTGGTGCAGCGATGACGTGGTGACAGGTGTGACTCCGGGAGAGGGGGGACATTGCCGCTAATGCAGTCGCTTTCTTGCCCCCTCTCTCTCCCCCCCCCCCCACCTCCCCCCCCCTCACCACCCATCTGCACAGGCTGGAAGTGGCCGAGGATGACGGCCCGTAACCTGGAGGACAGCGGTAGTGTGAGCCCAGAGGCCCCGGGCGGGGCGAGCACGATCCTGCTATCGTCCTCCTGAGGTACTGTGCGAGGCCTGTCTCCGGCTGACAATAGGCAGGTGCCCTTGGAGGACTGGGACCTGAATGGTTGAGGCACTGCACAGGTTGTGAATGTAAGCAGCACACAGACACCTTGACCTGACAGTCGGACTACAGTTGGAATGGTGGGAGACGGCCTTTGTTCTCTCGGTCCCTGCCTGGACCTGGGCCCGAAGTGACAGTGTGAGAGAGGAGGCTCTGCCATTGCTCATCCACTGGGCCCACTGCGCGTGAGCGACGAGCTGGGGTACCTTTGATTGCTGGCGTGGGCCATACCCTGCGGGGCTTGGAGTGTGGATCCCTCTTTGGGCTCGGCACCTGGAAGCACGACAACTTCGTGCAGAAATACCGGCGCTGGCAATTTGAATTTGGTGCACAAGACGTAGGGGACCTCCGGGAAACATCCGCGCGCGTGGAGGGCGGCTACCGTGCCTAGGGAGGCACAAGCTGACCCTGCGAGGGGATCGGGGGACATCCACAGTGTGCGGTGTCCCAGACACCAATTGAATCTACATCTGCGGACTACTGATGGGGGGGATCAGAGGCAGGGGAGTTGGTATAGGACGGTCTCCTCCTCTCCCTGCACCCCCTCCCCTGCTTGAACAGGAGTATGAAGCCCAAACAAGTAGATTGAAGATAATGCGAGAGGCCCCAACTGACGGAAGACCGACTCAGGCTACGTGGATCTGGACACATGCACTGGGAGGGGGCCCTTGGGGGGCGGTGCTGTCCTTGATGCTCTAAGGATGGGCAAGGTTAAGGCAGCTCGCTCTGCTGTGGCCAACACGATCACACAGTACACCATCTCCCCATGGCTGTAAAACATACAGACTGCTTCCTCTATGATTTTAAGGAGCAGACTAGGAAATCCATTCGAACAATCCCAATCAAAGACTACATTTGACAAGAGGGAGTGAAAATAATTAAACTCCGGCCACAATATCGCCAGTGCCCTCTCGCATAGATAAGAAATACAGGGCCCCAGAGGATTCCTCTTCATGCCTAAGGGGCCACCCGAAGACAGATTCTGTTATTTCTCAGTCAGTGCAAAGGAGATCAAAGAACCCGGCCACCCCAATCTCAACCCCTACAGATAAGGGAGGGAATAGGCTAGACATTGGGAAGCGTTTCTCCACCATGGCTGCACTTACCATCAAAGCGCCCAACGCTTTGGCTATCATCGGCCGTTGTGATCAACAGATGTGATCGGACATGGCCTCTTTGCTAGACCTCATCCCTGAGGAAAGGAAGCAGAAAGCTAGAAGAATCCTCTTGGAGGGAGAGCGGGCAGCCTCAGACAATCGACTGTCCTATGGACATAGCCAACACAGGGTTTTGCCAACTGGCAAGCCCGACAGTCTTGAGGCGCCAAGAATGGTGGAAAGCTACCACTTTTAGACTGGAGGTCCAGACAAAGGTCGTGGATATGGCATTTGATGGAGACGCTTTATTTGGTAAACATATCGACGAGGTGCTACTATCCATCAATACGGATACTGATAAGGCAAAACCTTTAGGCTCCCTCCAGTACAGAAAAACACTTTTGAAAGGAGCAGAAGGATGGGGTTTTGCAACCTACTGAGGCCACAATTACCAGAGGGCACAACAATACAAACCCCATCAGCCACAATACATAAACCTGTTGCCTACCGTCAATCTTCTGCGGCTGGTTTCCCTCGTCAAGGGGGCCAAAAGAGAGAATCGACCCAAGGCAGAGATGACGGGGAAAAAACAATGATCTAAGCAGGGTACCAGCTTCTCCCTCCCTTTCCCCTCCCGTGGGTGCAAAGATCTCCAGTTTCTTCCAGCAATGGGAAAATATAACAACGGACCGATGAGTACTGGATCTGATTGCCTTCGTTCATACTCTGGAGTTAGTAGAGAGACCTCCAACTCCTCCACCCAGGGGAGCCCCTTCCCCTTGTCTTCATTTATTGCACGAAGAGGCCAAAATCATGCTCTCAAAAGGAGCAATCGATTAAGTTCCAACTTTGCAAAGGGATTATGTTTTCTAGTTCCTTTTTTTCTTAATTATGAAGAAGTCAGGGGAATGGAGACCAATATTGGATTTCAGAAAGTTAAACAAGTTCCTGAGAAAACAAACATTCAGGATGGTAACTCTGGCTGAGATCTTACGCCTTCTCAACAAAGGAGACTTCATGACCCCCCTCGATTTGGAAGATGCATACTTCCACGTTCCCATCCATCGGAAGCATTGAATATTTCTAGGGTTTACCGTAGGTGGTACCCACTACCAATTCAAGGTTCTCCCTTTCGGCCTCAAATCAGCGCCCAGAATATTTACAAAGTGCCTCAAGCCGGTTGCCACAGTCCTACGTTCTCAAGGTCACCAAGTATTCCCCTACTTGAATGACTGGCTGCTGAAGGCACCAACAGCAAAGCAAGCAACCAGAACCACTAACACTTGTCTTCAACTGTTCAGCAAGCTGCGGTTGACCGTGAACATCTCAGTCTTCATTTATTCCCAATCAAATAACACAATTTCTGGGAGCCATGTTGGACACGGTCCAATGCAAAGCATTCTTGTTGGGAGAACGCCAAATCCATCTATGACAATTGGCTATGGCCATTTCAAAAAGAAAGTCAGTTTCAGTAAGGAAATACATATCGCTCCTGGGAACGTGCTATAAGCGATAGACCTAGTGCCCTTGGCCAGGCCCAGGGTGACGCCAGGATCCTTTAAAACATCATTCGAGTTACCCCGGCCATTAAAATGGCAATGCAATGGTGGTACCACAACCCAAAACTTTCAAAAGGACTCACTTTCCTGCAAGACATACCAGACTACATCCTGACAACGGATGTCTCTGTGGAAGGCTGGGGAGGTCACTTGCAGAACCATCAAATTCAAAGCAAATGGTCCAATTCTCCAAAACAAAGTCCTATCAATAGCCTGGAGTTGAAGGATACATTCCTCACTTTACAGACCTTTCTACTGAGTATAACAGGCGCCTCCATACTGGTCCGTACGGACAATATGACCAGTATGTTCTACATACACAAACAGGGAGGAACCAACTCTCACGCATTCTCAGGAAGCGCAAGAACTATGGAGCTGGGCAACAGAGCATGGTATATCTCTCAGGGCCAAGCATGTTCCAGGTATACACAACACGCTCGCAAATGCTTTCTGCAGAGCTACAGACAATTGCCATGATTGGGAACTCAACCAATTCCAGCTGGACGGAGTATTTGCACTAGGAGGAAAACCAGCGCTGGACCCATTTGCCACAAACATAAATGCCGGTCCTCAGGGCAATGCCCTTTCGATGCGATGGTCAGGGATATATGCCTACGCCTTTCCCCCCATCCCATTGATTGGCAGAGTACTGACCAAAATGAAGCTGGCGAAATGTCGCCTGATTCTCATTGCGCCCAGGTGGCCCAGGCAACACTGGTTCCCGGAACTACTTCATCTTTCAGAAGCCGGACCCATACTTTTGCAGCTGTTTCCTCCTCTCCTGCCTAGGGACACCGGTCAAGGGCACCATCCGAATCCGGAGTCACTGCACTTGCATGCTTGGCTCCTGAATTCTTGGAGTATAGAAACATGAACATTTCGCAGGAGTGTAGAGACATCCTCTCGAAATCTAGAGCCGAGAACACCAACAAGACGTACAAACTGAAATGGAAAAGGTTCTGGTTTTGGTGCTAATGAAATGGCCTGCATCCATTTCAAGTAACCCCGCAACAGATTTGACCAGATCTCCTCTCTTTGGGAAAATCTGGTTTAGCTTTTGCCTCAGTTAAGGTGTATCTGGCTTCCACCTCACGCTATAGTAGAGCTTCCAGCGCCACTTCTCTTTGTGCCTCAAGCCTGATCAAACAATTTATGAAGGGACTGTTCCGTACTTTTACTCCAGTGTGAGCACCTTCACCGGAATGGCACCTCAACGTGGTGAATGTACAACTCTTAAAAAGACCATTTGAACCCATTCATAAAGCTGAAGTGAAATTCCTATCATGGAAAGTCGCTCTTCTGCTGGCCCTCACCTCAGCCAGAACGGTAAGCGAAATCCAAGCGTTCCCCATTAAGAAAACCTTTTTAATATAAGAAGACGCTGTGATTCTAAGGACTAATCCTAAATTTATTATTAAAGTGCCGTCACAATTCCTCTCAATGAGCCGGTTATACTCCGGTCTTTTTTCCGCAACCATCAACGCCTGCAGAGCAAACACTACATACGCTGGATCTCAAACGTTGCCTTAAGTTCTACCTTCAGAGAACGAAGGACATTCGGAAAACTAATCAATTATTAGTTGCCTATGGCCAAGACAGAGAAGGGACTGCAGTAGCAAAAGCCACCATCGCAAGATGGATATCGGCTGCGATACAGTTCTGTCATGTCAAAGCTAACAAACCTTTGGAAAGGACACCGAAGCCTCACTCCACCAGAGCAGTTGCCAAATCAGCTGCCCTCTTTGCAGGAGTGTCTCTGGAAAAAAATCTGTTGTGCTGCAACCTGGAGGACCACTCATGCATTCACGCAGCACTAGTGCCTTGAGTCCACACTGGATACAGATGCAGTGGTTGGCCAGGCTTCGCCATCTCTTCCATTGAGGTAAGCCTCTTTCTAATACTTGGAAAGAGTCTTTTCTTTTCATGGTGATTTCAAATGCTTACATTTTCTTAATGATGTGAAACATAACTAAGTAAAGTGTTACGCTGTTGTTTTCCTTGCCTCTCGCTAATGCTTTTGTATATGATAATGCTAATATATAAGTGATTCTTTAAGTTATCTTATGAGTATGTTCCGTGCATTTCTTTCTTGCATCCCCTTATCCAAAATATTAAAGTACAGTAATAACAGTATGCCCAGGGATAGCCTTTAAGGTGCCTCTTGTATTACCTCAGATGTTTGGGGTTCACTATGTTTTAGAAGTCGCACACCATCCACAACAGACAAGATAAAATTAAATGTGACTGCTTACTACTGTTATTCAGGCATGTGATCTATGAAAGATACCCCAATACTGGATAAGAAAATAAGTTACTTACCTGTAACTACGGTTATCCAGTATTAGTATCTTTCATAGATTCAAATGCACCCACCCTCCTCCCCTTAGAGGCTGTTTCAATTTATTCAACAAGATACTCACTCTCACTTGTTGTAGGAAGGTGGAATCTGACTTCATAGTTGCCCCCACTTTTTTCCTGGTGTTTGAATTGTTTTTGGCTAGTCTGGCTGGGATCCTGCTATCCAGGACCCCAGCCTATCTGCTTACTCCCTTAAATGACTGGTGTGCATATTAGATGCATTAGTGATTGGATGCTGTGGTACCTTATGAGCCCCTAGTATATGGTACCTTAGGTACCAAGGGCATAGGTACTTCACAGCCCTACCAGGGGCTGAAGCATGTATTATGCCACCCCTGGGAAGCAGACTAAATCTGACACCACAGGCCTGCTACTGCAGCCTGGGTCAGGCAGTGTTAGCACTCCTCACTGAGGTATAGGTTCCTATATCTCACCTTACACACACATATAAACATATCAGTCATCCCTACGGTAGGCCCTATCAATCCTGAAGGCAGGGTGCTTGGTTTACAATGTGAGGGGGTGCCTCTGCCTGAGCAGGGCCCCTCTGCAGCTGGCAGAGTCTATTCTCTGTGGCTGCGGTTAAACCATATTCTCTTAAGTGCATTATAACCTAGCGGTAAATGCTAACTTTGGAATGACTGCATCAAAACATGTTGTGTTTGGTGTCAAACAACTTGGAATCATACCCCCACACCAGTAATTGGTGTTGGAGTATGATCCCACCCTTCTAGAGGGGACGACATGTACCTACTGTGGAAACACTGTATAAATCTGAAAGAGCCCTGGCATCACAAAATGGATGCCACCAGCACAGACACTGGGCTGCCCTCCTGCTGCTGACTGAAACTCACAGTGGAGGAGGCCCAACAATAGGCATCCTGTCACAGGGAGGTGTCACCACCTTCCAGACAGGATTTAGTGTATTGGGGCTGGGTGGGTGCACTCCTAGAGTGCTTTGAAGTCCTGCACTGGGGGAGCAGTAGACTCCTCTGTGCATATGCCAGCTCAAACCGGTTCAGGGGCTACCTGCCCCTGCTCTGGCGCAAAACTGGACAAAGGGAAGTGGGTGTAACCACCCACCCCCCTGACCCTCCC
This sequence comes from Triturus cristatus, assembly GCF_964204655.1. NCBI lineage: Eukaryota > Metazoa > Chordata > Amphibia > Caudata > Salamandridae > Triturus > Triturus cristatus. The sequence continues at coordinate 573,354,178 of NC_140595.1, read as the reverse complement.
AGAGGAGTGGTCATAGAGCTAGTCCCTTCCTTCCTTTTAGTATAAGTTAGGGAACCCTTGCCATTGCAAGTTGGATATCCCTGGACGACGCTTTACAAGAAGAATCCTGGCCCTTCGACGTTCCACTACCTTTGGAAGACCGAAGAATCTCCCTTGGAGTCCAGGAGTGACTCACCTGCTTGACAGGCACCAAAAACTTGAATCAACGGTCGCAAACTTTCCCGCCGGAGTCCGAAGTCCCTGCAGCCCCGAAGTCGATTTCCTGACTTCTCGACGGCCATTGTGAGTCCCCAGCGAAGCTGAGGCGAGTGGACCCCACGAGTGACGAGGAACTGTAATACCTGGGAACCGTGCACTATTGTCGAGTGCAACCCCTTCACGACGTTCTATGAACTTGTGCTTTGGACCACGTGTGGCCCAAACCTCCAGCAGGATTTCCCTCGAAAATCAGAGGCCTACCTCGTCCCCAGTGACCGTGGGCTCCTGTGAAGCGAATCCTCACGAGGCGTCTTTGCGATCCCTTGCCGGCTGGCTTGTGGGTCCCCTGAAGACTTCTTCATCGAACCAAAGGGCTCCCCTGGTTGCTCCAGGCCTGCCCTGAGTTACCCTCGCTGGGTGAGTCCCTCAGACCTTGCTGGTCTGCACCGCTGACTCTTCTTGAATTCCACGAGACTTGCTGTTGCCAAGGCTTGTTGGCTCCAATCCGGTTGCTGACACCTCAGTAAGCTGCAGACTTCGTGGTACACTCCGAATCCATCCCCTGGCCATCGTCGGCGCCTCCTGGTCCTCGTGGTGGAAGAGTCAAAATACCCTTGATCACCTGAAATCACCCGACTTCCATGGGCATCCATCTTCCTGGCCCTGGGTCACTGGCAAGTGACTGTGAACACTGTCCCTTCTGCTTTCAGGTCATCTTCATCTTGAATCCAGCCTTGGATTCCACCGGACACTTCTTCAGTCTTCGCAAGCAGCAAAACTTCTTCGGCTTCCATAGAAATCGACGACGCAACCCAACACCAAAAGATACCTATGCACCCGGCTTCCCTGGGTGAGGTAACTCGTGCACTCCGGTGCTCCTGTGGGTGTTGGCCCTCGAACTACTTATCTTGTAAGTGACTTGCTTGTAGACTTCCTAGAAGTACACTTAAACTTTAAAAATCTAACCGCGATTTGCTCCATTGAAATCAATAGGGAACCCGCTGCTATGTTCTCACACTGCACGAGTCTTCCGTGGGTCCTTTACTTACCTGCCTTGGGTGGATTAGTGAAACCCCAACGATTCCACAGGCCCTAGGCCTCGTCTCTTTGCAAGTCGACTTTCCTAAACCTCTTTTTTAGTATATGGTCTGGTATGCCCCTAGGGCCCCAGCCATATTTGTGCTTAACTTATTGTGAAACGTTGATTTGTGCATATGTTCCTGACATCTATTCTCATAAAGAGATTAGTAGAGTGTGTCTAGAAATAAATACATATATATTTGATATATATACCTGTGTGGTGTCCTTTCATTTGGTAATTCAAGAGATTATAAGGTAAAACAAGCTGCTTTACATTCCTCTGAGACTTAGTCTGAAGGCTGCTCTCCACAGCTACTACTAGGATAGCTTTCTTTAAAAGGTTGTCTTAAACCTATCTACCATAAGAGTCTAATTGGATTGGTGCAAGGTGGCCACTATAACTAGTGACCAGCATATGCCAGGCCAACTTCTCACACTTGTGCTGGGAAAATCTGAGGGAAACTGCCTCTGCTGGGAAGGTTCTAGAGGGTGCTAGCAGCTGATCGGCTGCATTCAACATATGGTCCTTTTTTTAAAAGGACATAGATAGGATATGTAAAACATGGCTCAGGGCCATTATAGCCCATGGCATTATTTAAATACTGCTTGATTGTTACCGTGGGAATCCCATCTAGATGACGGGGAATGATTCAGGCATATGACAGCAGGATAACAGCAGTTACAGGTAAGCAACTTATTTTCTTCCACGTGCAGTTCCTAATGCCAGAGCAAAAATCAGGAGTGTGATGTATTTGCGTTCAACTTGTAATGCTTTTTTCACTATCCAGTTATCCGCCCCGCCCACTCTCCCGTTCACCACCCCCACCTGATTGCCGAGGCAAATTGCTTGCCCATAGGCTTTGCTAATCCTCGTTTTGTATTGTTTATCCACAGAAAACATTTTCCCCTGGAGGAACACATTCTCATACATTATCAATAAATATGGGGACGATCCCTGTTCTCTCACGGGAAAAGCACTTAATCCTGACATTTAGTGATCTTATTCACGAATTCACGAAAGGTTTCCCATCTGAGAAAACGATGCAAGTCTGACAAACTGACTGGTGTTTGCAGCATTTTACAAAGAACCTTAACCGCAGACTGCACAAACACACCAAAATATATAAAATTGCAAATGTGGAAATTCCCCCATATATTTTAATTCCTGTATTTGCAGATGCTCTGTGTGCATGGAAAATTGCGCACTTCATCATTCTGTGATCGAGATGGTGAATTTCTGTGTATCAAATTAATATTTTTAATATCTAAATTGAACTTGTGTGCATTTATGACTAGTGTCCACTGAAAGGGTCTTTCTGAAGTGATTACTATCAGGATAGCTCATTGTGGTGGTCATTCGGAAAAACGTGAATGAATGAGGACGTGGGTGACAATAGACAGATCTTGAACTAAAATACATAGATGGTTCTAATTGTGAGCGATAGAGCTGAAGGGTTGTGACCAGTAGGCTTTAGGTGTGAGTATGCATTTCTCTCCCCCACGTTGGTAGTGACACATTTAAACGGGGGAATGCAGAAGTCACATTTCAGACGTTTGAAAAGCCTTTGAGGCACAAGAAAAATATTGAGGGATAAGTCTGATTGCCATAAGGAGGAGATAGAAACCAGTGAGTCACTGATTACCTGGAAGCTCCAGTTTTTGCTTTGACTCTTAGGAGATAGCGAAGATAAGCAATTAGGACTTATGTTAGAGGGCAGTGTAGGTTTGGGAATTTGGACACAGATAACAAGATCAGTAGTATTCAATGAGATGAGTGTCTAGTTAAGTTTATAACTTGATGGAAAAAATAGGGCAACGTATATGCCCAATAGCAGAGTATAAATACAGTAATTCAAGGCTAGTTATTCTATATCTAAATCCGGGATCTCTATCAAATCATAATGCTGTCCTCTCACTAAGTGTGCACCGACCGGAGTGCTTTGAGCAAAAGCATTTTTGTTCGAAATGACCATCTGTTGTGTGGTGTTCCCCCAGATTTTTTCCGTCTGTTGCTAAACCCTTTTATGTTGGCCATAGGACTTTGTGCACTTTGCAGCTTCCAGCCAGTGGTAAAGCGCATTTACTCTCCTTTTCAAACATGATAAAATTGGCGTATACCTCTTTGGCACATTGACATTTCTCTAACACTCCAGTATATAGTACTACCCGTACACAGGGCTTGTAAATTAAAAGCTGCTAGTGGGCTGTAGCACTCATTGTGCACCCAGTGCAGAAGCCCTGTAAAGCATGTCTCAAGGCCTACCACAGTCGCATGGGTGTACAGTTTTAAACTGCCATTTCGACCTGGCAAAATAAACCGGTTGCCAGGCCTAAACCTTACTTTTTTGGTTTTGCCTGCACAGCACTTGCACTGTGCTTGAGAAATCTATTGATTTTAATATAAACTTAAAAGGGACTTACATCCTGCTTCCTCTCTTTCCTGGCTTCTCATTGGTTCCTGTGTGTGCTACTTACATTTCCTCCATTTCTATTGGCTGTAGCATATTTTCCTGCATTTACCAATGCTTGTTCCTTCTCTGCTTCTCATCAGTTTCCTGCCGCCGAAATACTGTTAACATCAGCTTTGGTGGAACTATATTTTCATCAAGTTTTGCCTTTTACTCTTGCAGCATATTTATATAACAATTTATCACCCAGAGAGATTAAGAGATTCGCATAGAATCACAGGATGTTGCGTGACGCCGCCGAGACTCGAACCTGGATCCCCAGCTCTCGAGTCAGCAGGTCTGGACGCTGCGCCACATCCTCCCCACTCCCTTGTTATTGGTCAGGAAGCTCTTTCCTTCTCCCAGACGATGATTGATGAAAACTGCTCTTTATTTATTGCATAGCCGAAACCGATGCATTACCAATGCTTGTAAATACTGATAAATCACCACTTAGGCAAACTCTTAATGCCCATAGGGCAGAGTGCATGCTATTTAAGAAGTAGGGCATTTGTATTTAATGTTTTACCTGTCAAGGCAGTGTAAAAACCTCCAAAGTAGATTTTTTCCTGTGGCAAGGCTAGCTGGTTGACACTGGTTCACACTATTACGTTTAATAAGTACTAAATTCAGTTTGGGAATAGCTAGGAAAAAAGTTAAAGGGCTCATTTAATAGTATTTAAAATCCAACTTAATAGCCAGATCAGATTTTGTATTATTATTATTTTGGAACTGACATTTTTAGAAAACTGTCATTTTCTTGCTGAAAACCAAAAGGCTTTTCTTCCAGTGTCCCTCGATCACCGTATCCCTCCCATGTGATGAGTTGTGTATTGCTGCCAGATAGTGGACACATTGCTCTGGGTTTGGGGAGGGACTCCTCCCTTAATAAGCTGGCCTGAGGACTGTGCCCATCCTCTTCCTGAACTTCAAAGCATGCCTAACTTTTCACTGGCAAATGAGCCCAAACCTGGGCCTGCCTTCCTTTTGTCTCTCTAGTCAGAGTGGCTACAGGCCCAGTAGGAGGTACGTAACTGAGTAGAACTGGTTTAGGGGGTGGACAAAAGCTTGCCCTCCATCCACAGGCTGGCACTGGGCTTAAAGGTGGATCCTAAAGACCTCTCCTCAAAACATTCCTGAACCTGTGAAGAATCAGAAGGACTTCCCTGCTGTCTGAAGAACCTGAAAGAAGACTGGGCCTGCTCCCCTTGAACCCAGGACCCCAGAAGTGACTCCAAGGGTTAGTTGGCTGCCCTCCTGTTTTGCAGTCTGTATTTTTGCATAAGACACATTGTCCCATGAAAGGGAGCCTGGCAGAGCGGGATAAGCTGCAGGTTTAAGGCTCCAGTCTTTCCGGAGGCGTTGGTTTGAATCCCACTGCTGCCAATGATTTTTATTGTATTGCAATGTCCGTATCGTATTTCGTTGATGTACATGACTGTAGGACATTTTTATTTTGAAAATATTAGAATCTGGTCTCCTTTAATCAGGAAGCAACATTACAATAACATTGCTACTATTGTTAACAGTAGCAATTGCACAACAAAATCTGGTTCTGGTGTGCAGATTTAAAGACATTTGACGTAACCGAATGCTCTCTTGCCAGTTTAGATCTGGTCGATTATACTTTGCAATCTTTTTAATTAACGCAAAAGCGAAAGTCAGGAGTCTGACGTGTTTTTTATCCAACCAGAAGTGAGGTTTAATTATGAAGTACACAAGCGATCGGATGTGTTTGTAATATTGTAAATGTGACTGCCAATGACTGACGAATACGTTAAGCTTTCCTAATAGGCCGTTAGAAAATGATCCTGGGAGACCTGATAACATTGATTAAGTTCTCAGATAAACCTGGGATACGTTACAGGTGTTGCTTTTGTAGCTGTAGTTCACCACAAGCTAAACCGTAAAAACGTGTCCTATATCACTGGACTTTGGGACAAACAGTCTAGTACCTGTTCAGAATCAGACCAGATCAACAGTTTCAGAACAAGCTGCACTTTTCAAAGGTCATATTTCCATTTATATGTCTTGCTTCAGCCCCCTTCCAAGCCTCGCGTTCTTTCATAAAGAGACAAGCAAGATAAACTTATGTGACAGAGTTCTATTTCTGAATAAATATTGAGTGTAAATAACAGTAAATTGAAAGTGCATCACCAACTTTGGAAATACATTTGCTATAAGTGCCATCTTGTGACTTATTAATGAAATCCTGCTAAACAGTGCACTAGTCCAGTAGCCACCTTATTGTATGTTATGTGGCACGGTGAAATGTTAAACTCTGTCTTTCTTTACAGTGCATTTAATGATATTTGCCACCAGCATAATCAAATCATGAGTGTCCCGAGAATACGCGTGAATTACTGGTAGGGCACACTGAAGTAGTGCTGTCACCCTTAAAATCCGACAGAGCTAGCTCATCTCCGCAGAACTGCTAGTGGCCTAATGGGCAGTAGTTCCACTTCTTAGCTAGGCAGCCATATTTTACTTGTGATAATGGGACACTTTTTCACAGTGTTGTGTTTTAAACGTGTCTGTAAGAGCTCTTGTCAGCATGGATATTGTGTATTTAATGGGCTGAATCTGCACTTGCCAATAGGATCGCTGTACTTTCAGTGGGGCAGTTGCATCTCTTCTCTGCAGGCAATGGCATTCTATAATGAGACCGTTTTAAAACAACTAAGCATTGTTACTATTGTTTTAGTGGAGCTTTACTATACGTTATGCTACAGTTTAAATATAACAGTAAGGATACTTTTTAAAATGCATGATAAATATGTAACAAGACCGCTTCAGAACTTAGTCTGCCTACAGTCCACCCACTCCCTCAATCCACTCCACCCTATTCTACCCCACTCCACACCACTATACAACACTGCACTCTACGATGCTCTCTGCCACTGAGGTCTGCTCATCTCTACAACACTCTACTCGCCCCTATGACACACTACTCTGACAAATTCTGTCTGACACTCTACTTCTCCTACTCCACTCGAGGACACTGGCAACTGCAACATAGCAACAATCCACATAAATATACGCCACATCATCCCACATAATCCAATCAGCAAAATTTCACTGAACGCCACACAGTTCCACGCAACTCAATTCCACTCCACACATTTCCATTCCACACCACATAATTCAGCAATAAATCACATAATGCAACTCAACACATCTACACAACACACCACGTACATTCAATCCACACTACAAAATACCACATCATGCCACAAAATTCAACAAAGGACCACATAATTAAATTCCACAACATACCGCTACACAACATAAAATGCCATTCAACAGATTTACACTCCATGAAACACAATACTGCTCCATATAATTCAACTACACTCAAGTTTTCAAGTTTATTTATTTTATTTGTTTTGGTACTCTACTGAGGACCACAAATTTTATACGATAAAATTCAGTTACATATACCTTTAGAATTTCATATTAATACAAAGCTAAAAAAGGTTTTAAAAATTTATAAAAGTTATAACAAACTAATTCATTCGGAGGAAATTTGCATACTGTGATCAAATCCTTTACGGTGGTGATACAGCAGTTAATGTATATAGGATACAGATGTTTTGTCCTAGCTGCCACTACTTTTGGGTTAGGGCATATGAATAAAAGATGTTCTACATCCTGCTCCCCTCCGTGGCAGAAGTTACATAATGAAGATCCATTTGGGTGCCATCTTGATGTTGTGGTTAGCACTGGTAAGATGCCGAGCCTTAACAGGATAATTGATCTCCTTGCTCCGTGCGAGAGATTGAAGTATATGTATTGTTGCACTTGCTTAGGTGCGATTATTTCCGTGAAACTTTTATACAGAGTCAATTTCGCACAGTGTGAAAAATCGAGGTCATAACTGAGTCTGGGGGTGAAACATTTTTTAAAAAGTTTCAGTTGTGACGGAGTCCATGTGAGCAACAGGTTAGCATTGATCTCAGCTAGTTTAAATGCAGTCGACATGTTGCTGAAGAATACTTGTTTCGGAGCGTCACAGTCAAAGGTCTCGATTTTGAGTAGTGAACGGAGAGTTCCAGCCTTTGCGTACAGCAGATTATATGCCCACCTGATGACGTTTGCGATAGCTCTTGAGTAGGAGCTCGTGATAGAGAATTCGAGGCGAAGAGCTTGCACCGGGGTGGAGTGTGATACCTTCAGCATTTTCCTCAGTATCTTCCCTTCTTTTTGGTCCAGGAATGACCACTGTTTTATTGGAATATATTCCAAAGCAAATGATAAAACTGGAGGTATCTTTGTACTATATACTTTGAGAAGGGATGAAAAATGTCTGTTGCCTGAAGCCGCGTATAGTCTTTGAAGGGCTCCGGCATGCACCTCGGATTTCCTAGTCAGGTTATTAACCTGTAAATTGTTTTTTAATGTCTTAGTGAAAATCCTGCCCAGGTATGTGTATTCCTCTGTCTCTTCTATTGTTCCAACGCCGAGTCTCCAACAGAATTTGGTGCTTCTTTTTCTTCCTGAGAAGGAGACTATTTTTGTCTTGGTGAGATTCGGAATTAAGAAGTTTTCCTGACTATATTTGTTCAGAGTGACTAGAAGTCTTTGCAGGCCAAAGGGCGTAAGATCTAACATTACGATATCGTCTGCATATAAGAGGGCATGAATATTCTGGGCTGCGATCTTAGGAGGCAGACTTGGCGTTTGTTGCAGGTGCTGAGGCAAATCACTAAGATATAGTGAGAATAACAAGGGGGCTAGGAGACACCCCTGCTTAAGACCATTTGCTGTTGGAATTATGTTGGTCAGGCCCTTTTCACTCCCCATTTGCACTTGACACCACGTGTACGAGTGCAGTGTAATTATAATTTGTAATAATTGTTCAGGGATTCTTAACTTCCTCAGTTTTTTCCAGAGTGATGGTCTATCTACTCGATCAAATGCGGTAGAAAAATCAATGAATGCTGCGTATACCGGTTGGGATTTTCCTACAACGTATTTGTCGAGGATTGTTAGTTTTATCGCGATATTATCGATAACCGAATGGTTAGGCCTGAAGCCGGCCTGATATAAGGGGATTAAATCCTGAGAAAATGCCCAATTTTTAAGTTGGTCCAGCACTTCGGCGGCGAAGATTTTCCCCGTAGCATCTAGTAATGCTATTTGGCGATAGTTGCCAGCCTGATGTCTTGACCCTTTTTTGAAGATCGGTATTATGATACTCCCCTTCCAGGATTTTGGCACTGATCCTGTTTTAAAGATGAAGTTAAAAAGAGGAGAGAGCATCTTACTCCAACCCTTAGGATCTGCCTGTAGGACCTTGATTGGAATTTGGTCTGGGCCGGAGGCTCCTGTGGATCTCGCCTTTCGGATGTGCATTTCTATTGAGAATGGGGAGGTTGTTCCGATCAGAACGTTGTTTCCTTCGCTGTTATTCCCGGTATATACAGCCTCTTCATTACTCGTGTTTGCTCTGTACAAAGCTGTCAGGTAGATTTCCCATTCTTGAGGTGGAACTGGAATGGGGTGCAGGGCCTTTTTTGTTCCGGTTTCCTTTGCGATTAATGACCAGTATGATCATTGGTTGCGCTGTTTTGCCGCGATTTGTAGATCGACCCAGTTTTTGTCCTGTGTTATTCTTTTTAAGCGACACTTTTCTCGCTTGAGTTGATTTTTCAGTTTGTTAATTTCTACCTGTCTTGTGATTGAGCGGTCCACATATTGTGCTCTGATAAGTTTGTTTAGTCTTTTTGCAGTTGCAGAATTTGAGGTTTTATTTTTGTTTTTATTCGTTACTGGTACGACTTGTTGCAATTTGTTTCGAAAAAATTGCTTTAAGTTCTCGATAATGGATTCAAAGTTTGTTATTACATCAGCGGAGAATTCTATAGTTAGAAGATAATTTATATCGATTAGAGTAGTTATTTTATCTAACATAGATGAATTCCAGTAGAGCCTCCTTTGGTTTGTTTTTGCCTCCACTGTGCTATGTTTATACATAATTTGACTAGGAGAGGAGGTGCTTATCTCCCATTGGGTATGTAATAGGAGGATTGCGTGGTCACTCTCTTCAGTGAAGTAGATGCGAAGGTGTGAAGCGGACTCAAATGACTCCATACTACTGATCATATAATCTAGGATTGAGAGGGTACTGTTTCCCCGTCTGCTATGCGATGCTGGAATGTCACCTTCCACATTCCCATTCAAAATAATTCCATTTAATATTGGAAGTGACGCTAATAGCATTTTCCCCCTTTTATCAGCCCTGCTTCTAGTCGGGAATGTCGGCACCGGTATTTCTAGAGCTTCATCTTTGTACCAGTTCGCCCAGTTGGAGATTTCGTTGTTTGATATTTTTCCGTTGAGATCACCCATTATCAGGAATGGCGGGTAAGATTGAGCTTCGATTATTTGTTGAATGGTTTCAAAGGTTTCCTCAAATTGGACATCGTTCTTTGGTCCGGGAGGGACATATACGTTAAAGAGTAGTAAACCTTTTTGGGGGTCTGGGGAGTGAATCTCCAACCTGATTTTTATACACTGGAATTGCTTAGAATTGGTGTCAACTATCTCTTGTGCCCAGAGATACTCTTCCCTTAGTAGGATAGCTATCCCTCCCTTAGCGTGTCCCCGTTTAGCTTCCTGAGCTGGGGTGTCCTAGACGAAGTATCCGTCCTGGTAAAAAGTTTTTATGGACCAAGTTTCCTGTAATGCCAGTATGTCCGGTCGATATTTTGTGACTTCCGTCATTTTTTCTGTGGTTTTCCCTGCCATGTTCCAGGATTTTATCGAAAGGCCATTGCTAAACGGGTTGAGTCGGGTACTTCGCATTTTTCCTACCGTTAAGTGACTCTGAAATCCATGACCATGACTGGAACGTTTTTGCTGCTTCCTTTGCTTCTGCATCAAGGCTCCAAACTTCTCTTTCCCCGTTCTTTACTGAGATCCTTAGCTTTTGGTCTGAATTTGGATTTGTTTCTGAGTCTTCAATGCTGTAGGTAGTTATGTATTGAATTTGAGGGTTTTCCCATAAGGGTCCTTTGGACAATTTTTTCGGGTGGTTGACTGTGGTTTCCTGTGTAGGGACCAGATCATAGCCACATTTTTGTAAGGTCTCCTGTTCTCTTAGGATGATCCCTGGTAACACCGGTGACCAAAATGCTACCACCGCTATTTTGGTATTTTCTTTGTCTGGGAATATTACTACGTTGATCTCATTACTTGTTAAGGTTTGTAACGGAGTTATGCGTTGAAGAAGGTTAACTATTCTGCCTCGATTTAGTGGAAGGCTGTCTGTAGGAAAAAGCTCTGTTATTTGTAAAAGTTTTGACGATGTTTCTTCCCCTAGAGGGGCTTTTTTGTCGTGATCAACTGGCCCTTTAAAGCGCTCCCTTGACCCTGTAGTTGTTAGATTGAGGTGAAATTCTTCGGCTCTTGGGTTTAAAGTGACATATTGTCGAAAAATGTTATTTTCTGTGTTTTCCGCCACGTTTCGGTGTGTTCCCTTTGTGGGAGTCGGTGTTTTTATGCTTTCTTCGTGCTCGTACTGGGATGCAGGGGAAGTTATTACTTTCTGGAATTTGAGTCTACGCGCTTTCTTCTTTTTGATTCTACGTTGCGGTTTTCCTCTTTTTTTCCTAGCTCCTTCTTGGTTCTTCTTGATTTCTTGTGTCTCCCCCGCTTGTTCACCGTCGAGGATGATGTTTGCCTTCTTTCCTTGGTCGTTCACCGAACCGGACGTTGATGATTTATTTTTGGTGTTTGTGAAAATAGGATATAGGTTGTGGGCGTCAATTATATCTTCTCTGAAAAGTTTCTTTAAGGAATATATAGTTGGTTCCTGGTGGTTATTCTGAGTTCCCTTATTTGGTCTTCGTTTCGTTTGAGTACCTTTCGTTTGAGTACCGGTGTTGCTTTTTCCCTGGACTTGCAGCATGTTGGTGATGTTATTATTATTACCTGTTGCCTCTTGAAAGTTTACTGGCTTTTCTTGTATTTTTGTTGTCTCGGTGTGATCTTTTTTTCTTTTTTCTTCTACTAGGAATTTTAGTATTCCTATTTGAACGTCAAGGGTTTGGTCTGAATTCTCCAGAATATGGCCTAAGAGTGAGAGGACTGATTCTAAAATTTCTTGCAAGATAAGGAGTGATTTGGACACAGGAGTGTTGTGATTAGTTAGGCTGGAGGATTTAAACATGTAAAGGTCTGGTGAGTATTCGAGTTCAACTACTCGATCCGGGGATTTTTGTAGTGTACTAGTAAGTATCTCCTCTGGCCTTATTTGCGGTTCGAACTTCTTATCGTCCTCCTTGACAATTATTTCTGGGCATAAGTTGTTACAATCAATACTGCGTTGGATGTTTAATAGACTCGGAGTGATTAGACCAGATAAGTCTGATTCCAGAGGGGATTCCTCTATAACTGAAGGGCTAGAATTTTGTTCTGGGTCAAATTCAGAGTTTGTTAGGTTTTGTTCACTTGATTGGTTGTGTAATCCTCCCGATATGTCTTTACCACCCTCCTTGAATTCGGGTTTAGTTCCTTTATTTTGCAATTGACTTTCTGTTTGGTCTTTGGTGATAAGTGTGGAAAAATAATTGGTTATTGCGGGAGTCCTTGTTATCCGTCCACTTTTCACCGCTTTATTGGAGGACTTCCTGATTGCCTCTTCAGTTCCCATTCGTTTCATAAAAATGGTTCGCGACCTCAGTTTCTTAAAAGCCATATCCTTATCCTGAGGCGGTAGATTGTTCCGCCTTCCCGGGGGGGTAGTTATATTGGGCTTCCCCACGTATTACGGGGCGAAGTGCGGGCTGTGAGGAGGCGTCAAAATCCCTCTTGGCGCAAGACAAATTATTGGATGGACTCTCTTTCGAGGGCGCAGGGCGTTTTGGGGGGGGGCACTGGGGCGGGGAATGGTAGCGCTGACCGCTCAAATCACCACCACACCCTTCCCCGAAACCCAGGCACCCCTCTCACCGTCCCACTGCCGGAGGCCTCCACTTGAGCTGACCGCCTCCTTCCTCTGAGTCCACTAGTTCCCGGGGCTCCTCACCGACGCCTCTAGCCACTCCGGTGCTGGGACTCCGTTGGCGTCTCTGGTCCTCTGCTCACACTCTAGTCCGCCTCAGACTGTTCCCTGATCTCCTCTGCCACCACTCACTTTCCGCCGCTGCTGCAGGAGTGAAGCCGGCCGCTCAAGCCCCGCTCGAGCCCCCTGCTTCTGCTTCCGCCGCCTCCTCCTCGCACTCACCAATGGCGCAGAAGGAGCGGCACCAATGGCAGACCCAAGAGCGGAAGCAGGATCGGGCTTGAAAAGCGAAAAGCAGAATCCAGCCAAGACGCCGTGCCTGGAGCTGGGGCAGGAGCAGCGACCGGGAAAAGACTCTAGGACCTCGCAACTCCACGACTCCTCGGCCCCACGGCTCCCCGGGTCCTCCGCTCCACAGGTGTTACGGGTATAGCGGGTATTGCGGGTATTGCGAGTGTTGCGGGTGGAGCGGGTGAGCAGTTCGGCGTCTTCCAGCTTCCCGCTGCTCTGCTCTGCAATCGACTACTCGATCTGCTCGCTCTCTCAGCTCTCTCAGCGTAACTCACGTGAAGTCAAATATTTCTTTCCCCCTTCGAAAGCCTAATTTCCGTGCACAGACCCCTCAGTGTCCTACAACACTGCACTCTACGATGCTCTCTGCCACTGAGGTCTGCTCATCTCTACAACACTCTACTCCCCCCTATGACACACTACTCTGACAAATTCTGTCTGACACTCTACTTCTCCTACTCCACTCGAGGACACTGGCAACTGCCACATAGCAACAATCCACATAAATATACGCCACATCATGCCACATAATCCAATCAGCAAAATTTCACTGAACGCCACACAGTTCCACGCAACACAATTCCACTCCACACATTTCCATTCCACACCACATAATTCAGCAATAAATCACATAATGCAACTCAACACATCCACACAACACACCACGTACATTCAATCCACACTACAAAATACCACATCATGCCACAAAATTCAACAAAGGACCACATCATTAAATTCCACAACATACCGCTACACAACATAAAATGCCATTCAACAGATTTACACTCCATGAAACACAATACTGCTCCATATGATTCAACTACACTCAAAATCACATAATTACTACCCACATAATTCCACTGCAGACCATGTTACATAATTCCACTACATACATCCACTCCACACCTCACAATTCCACAACAAACAATAACACTCTCCCATGTGGTTGACTTCCGGTCTTAAAGCAGTTTCTTTCCTGTACCCTTTAAAGAATTCCATCCCTCAAACCCACGCTATCCTCCTCTCCTTAGCGTGTCTTCTGCGTACACAGGTGCTCCCTCTTTTATAAGTCTGTAGCCTGCTCTCCCCTTCTTTCTCAAACACTTTCTGCTCTTCTGTCCGGAGTTCATTCACCACTTCCTGCACAAACTACCTATCCCTTTCTATCTTCCTTTCTATCTATTCTATGCATCGCTCACCCCATCTATTCACCATGCTACATAATTCCACTACACAAAAACTCCACACCACACAATTCCACAACTAACAATTCCAGTACAACCCACATAATTCCACTCCACATGACATATACCCACTACACTTAAACGAAAACTCACAGGTAAAAGACCTTGTCATTTACAACATCAATAGCTCTAACTCTTACAAATGCGAGACCTATTGCATTGCAAATGTGTGTTGTGTATTGTTGAGCATGTAATGAACTCTCATTCAGACAATACAAGCTTGGCCCATTTTAATTCTGGAGCTGGTATTTGTGTCTGATTTCGACTTTTTTTTAATTTTAATTTAACCCTTAGAAATTACCATGCTTTCTGCTACAAATGAATCGTTTAGTATTCCAAAACAACTATTGCACAACTTAGTGAATCTATTAGAAACTACTATAACTGGTCGACTGGAATTTTCATGTCTGAGTTCGAGGAGGCCATTGGCAGTGCTTGAAGGCATGAGGTTTAATATGTATACATTTGAATCCCGCGTCTCTTCTGAGAGTCAAATTAGACTGGCCTTTGGGCAAATATTCGTGATCTGAAAGAAAACGCGATTCTAATGTTCCTCGGGGACTTTGGAATGCATCCACCTGACCGCGTGTCTTGTCAGCGCCTTCTCCCTCTAACGGCGATTCAGCCGATGGAAATGGGCCGTGTAAACGAGCAGACCGTGAATATTGAAAGCGCCTGATGAAAGCGGAGAAATGCAAGCCCGTCACATCTGCTGGCTGTGGTGGAGGCAACGTGAGCCCTCCATGCACAGGCATTCCTTGGCCGCTCAGGTCTGCGAGAAGAATGTGAACTTTCTCCCCGCCAAGAATGTCTGGCTCTCCTGGGAAGCAAACGAGCACAAGCTGCATCCTGAGTCTCGAGTTTCCAAGGGTTGATTCACGGGCTTGTCTTTCTTGGCCGCGTTGAGTAACTGAGCCTGGGAAACATTTAGCTCTGACATTGACCTAGGAGCACTTCCGCCCTGGGGTCTGATATCCCGGGGTGAGGAGCGCTTCGATGCACGGGCTCTGTGTGGTTAATAGCACGGATCGAGGCAAGGGGGGAGTGAAACAAACGACGGACTCCATTGCCAAAGCAGGGATCGCTTTAGAATGGAGTTGCATTTTGGAAATGTCAATTTCTCAAGCTAGATTTTTATGCTAAGCGTGTATATCACTGCTACTACTTTTGGTGAAAGAAGTCTGGGGTACGGCTGGTGTGATCCTGGGATCTACCAATGATCACTTAATATATAGATCGAGGAAGACTGGAATAGAACTCATTTCCTAAGGATATCCACTTCGTCTCGGAAGGGACTTTGTAGATCCGAACTGACTGATACGGGGACAGCTCACCTTTCACCCTTCGATCGCTTTGTTTGGACTTGATAACACGGTGGGATCAAGGGAGGCCTTTTGTGCTTTGATTCTGTTTAACGATAAATCCCACAGAAACACAGGCACTAACCTTTAAGATTAGAGTGAAGAACTCTTGACTTTATATCAGTGGTCGAAGTGGGGGGAAAAAAGGTAGGGGAACTGTGGGCGGATAATCAGAGGGTGGGAATAACCCGAGGATTGGATCATTGGACAGAGTCAGAAGTGTGACCAGAATGCGCAAAACATCACAATTTTTAGTATGTGTTTGGCATTTCGGTACCCAGTTACAGCGTGTTACTTTATTTAATCAACCAATGGATACACATGATTATTTAAGGTTTAATATGAGGTATTGACATTTAAATAGATTCTCAAAGTGGGATGTTTCCAATCGCAGAATGTCCCAAATACGCTTAAAAGTGGAAGCACAGGCCACTTGTCTCTGAGCCATGGAGTTTCTGTCATCAGCACTTTTCCCTTTTTCCACGAGAGCAGTTCAAACATGAATGGCAAAATATCCTAGTTTGCACGTTTTCTACATAAATATGTCTCTGCCATATTTGACACATAATACAACATCTGCTGCATAATCTGACAATTTGAACTACTAAATTGTTTGTAGCTCAAACGGATCAGAAGTTACTGAACAATGTGTCTTGTGTTGCTGCGAAGTGGAGGGCCCTTTGCAAATGTGGACTGATCACCTTTCTCACTGCTGTATTTGTATGTTACACTGGTACTAATAAGGCAAAATCTTTCCACAGACAGTTAGCATGTGTAAAAATGTCAAAATAATAAAGTATCAGAAAATATACTGCATTACGCTGCGGCCTTTTTTTGGTGCATAATTTAGTCAACACTGCAGCATAGTTCTGATGGATACATCTGCCAGTGGATTCCTCACCTTGTGACTATCCCCTGCGCCAGCAACATTCGGAAACTTTTGTAGCTCTCCACGCGGACGAGGATGACGTCACAGAAGCACGACTTCGCACGTGGCTCCGCTGACGTCACTGGATCCATAAGAGGACCTCGTCGGCGCGATGACGTCAGTTCCCTTTTTTCCGCGCCGTCAACGCTAACGGTTTTCTGGGACTCTACGTAGCTTTTGCTAGTTACTTTGTGTTTCTGCTGGTGTTTCTGCTTTCTTCTTGCTTCTTTTTCAAGATGTCGACGAAGTCAAGATTCAAGCCATGTAGAGAGTGTGGTAAACACATGTCCATTACGGATCAACACGAGGATTGTGTCTGGTGCCTGTCGTCGGATCACGGCGTCGAGGGATGCTCTCGTTGCCGCAAGATGAATCCAAAGGCCTTAAAGGAAAGAGATGCTAAGTTATTTATAGCGAAGATGAGAAAAGAGAAGAGAGGTCGAAAACGTTCAAGGTCGAAGTCGACGTCGGGTCATGTTTCTAAGTCAAAGAAAAATAAAAAGAAGACGAGGCATGGCTCTCGACGCCGTTCGGATAAGGAGACTGCTCCGAGATCGACTTCGCCTACACCTCGACGCCGTAAGGACTATGTTTCTCCCTTTCCTTCTGTGTCAAATCCTGCTTCTCCTGTTCCAAATTTGCCTCCGACTTCTCCGGAGCGCTCTTCCGGCTCCAGCTCCGTCACCGACGCCGATGCATTCTCCGGCTCTGGTTGAAGAGGCTCCGGCTCCTGATGAGTCTTCGACTCCACTGGCTCCACCGTCGGCGTCGATTGGCCCGAGTCCGGTAATGCCTCAATCTGAGCCTTACCCCCCCTTTCCAGGCCCGGGACAAGACCTATCGCATTATTTAAATGCTATGTATGGCGTCTTTTCCAGAGCGATGTACCCCTCTGGAGCACCTATGGGTCCAATGGCCTTTAATCTGGGGGTCCCTCAGACCTATGCTCAGGCTCCATTTATGCCATTCTTCCCGGCGACGCCGTCTTGGCATTTCCCGGCGCCGAGGACGTTGACGTCACTCCCTTCTTCCCCAGCTCCAGCTCGACCTCGTTCGACTCCGGCTGCTCCTCCCGATCCGTGTTCGACGCCGGCTCCGTCTGAGTCGGTTGCGGCGCTGCCGACGCCGGTCCTCAGGATTAGGTCCAGACGAGAAGCACAGAGAGTTTTGGAGGAACAAATGTACCAGGTGGAAGAAATGGAAGAGGGTGAGCTTATGGAGTCAGATGACTTGTTTGAGGAATTGAAAGAGGCGAGTGGTCTTGATTTGTCACCGGAATGGGAGCTTACTCCTCCTACTGATACTCCCTCTAAGGATGTGGCTCCTTACCACACGGTCATTAGGAAAGCAGCAGAGCTTTTGGATTTACAGCTGACAACTGCTGAATTTAAACCTAACATCCTTACTGAGGTTCTGCATTCTCCCTCCACCATGATAGAGCCTTTACTTCCATTTAATGATGCCATCACTGAGCCAGTCGTGGAGGTATGGCATAATCCCTTGTCGGCTCCGGCAGTATCTAAGTCTGTTGCTAGGAGGTACAGGGAGGCTCCAGGAGATCCGGACTTTCTTACTTCCCATCCTTCTCCTAAAATTCTGGTGGTTCAGGCGGCCTACTCAAAGAAGTCTTCTGGGGCCTTTCCACAGGTTCCTAGTGACAGGGACTCTAAAAAGCTCGACCAGTTGGCCAAGAAAGTGTTCTCCTCGGCGGGTAAGGCCTTAAAGTCAACAAATGCCACCTGTCTTTTGGGCTGTTATATCCACGCTGTCATGGATTCTGCTAAACAGCTGGCTCCTAAGTTATCTGAGGACGACAGGCAGAATTTTAATGAAGTCCTGTCGGAGACTCAGGCAGCTGCGCCTCAGGTTATCCAGAGTGGCCTGAACACTGAGGACTCTGTTGCCAGGATCATGGGTTCCTCGGTCGCCACAAGGAGGAGTGCTTGGCTCAAATCTTCAGAGTTCTCCCCTGATGTGCAGGCAACGCTTCTGGACCTGCCTTTTGATGGTTCTGGGCTGTTTGGGGAAAAAGCCGGATGCGGCCTTGGAAAGGTTCAAGGACAGCAAAGTCACAGCCAAGTCTCTGGGCCTACAGGCCAACCTAGAGGTTCCTCTTATAAGAGATACAGAGGTTTTGGGAGGTCGTTCTTTCGGACCTAGAGGCAGCCTCAGCAGCTGCAGCAACAGCAGCAGCAAAATACCCTGTATAAGAGCTACAGGGGCAGGAACAGGGGTCGTGCTCAAGGTCGTCAGCTCTCCTCCTCCTCCTCCTCCTCCTCCTCCCTCCCTCCCACCACTGCAAAACAGCCCTAGATCCACCATTCTGGATCATGTTGGTCCTGTGGGGGGTCGGCTTACCCATTTTCTACAAGATTGGGAATCGGTCACTACAGACCTTTGGGTTCTAAATCTTGTAGAGAATGGGAGAATGCTCTTCCCTTTCGGGAATTCCCTCCAAATTACCCACCTTGCCAAGGTGCTTGCTCGGAGGACCACCTTCTTCTCCTGCAGGAGGAAGTCCTAACGTTACTAAAAAAAGGTGCAATAGAGGTGGTTCCAGAGCAGGAAAGGGGTCAGGGATGCTACTCCCGGTATTTCCTGATTCCGAAGCAGGATGGCAGGCTGTGTCCAATCCTGGACCTCAGGATCTTGAATCTTTTTCTGAAGCAGGAGAAGTTCAAGATGCTCACCCTTGCGCAGGTTCTTCAAGCGCTGCAACAGGAGGACTGGATGGTGTCCATCGACTTGCAGGATGCGTATTTCCACATCCCAATACTGAAGTCGCACAGGAAATATCTCCGTTTTACGGTAGGGTCGCAACATTATCAGTTTGCGGTCCTTCCGTTTGGTCTTACTACTGCACCTGGAGTCTTCACCAAGGTGATGGCAGTGGTGGCAGCCCATCTCAGAAGATCGGGGATTCCAGTTTTCCCCTATCTGGACGACTGACTGATCAAAGCGGAGTCGCCAGAGAAGGTGCTTCATCATCTGCAGGTTACAACCAAGATGTTGTACAAATTGGGTTTCTCGATAAACGTGCCCAAATCTCACCTGGTGCCCTGAGCGCAACCTGTTCATAGGGACGGTACTGGACACTACTGTGTGTCGAGCCTTCCCTCCTCCTCAAAGGATTCTCGACATATGGGAAATGATTCCCTTGTTTTACAATGGAGTGGTCGTTCCAGTCCTGAAGGTCCTTCGCCTGCTCGGTCTGTTTGCTTCCTGCATTCTGTTGGTCAACCATGCACGCTGGCACATGAGGGCGCTCCAGTCGTGCCTCCACAGGCAGTGGTATCAGCACAACGGAGATCTCAGGGAGTCTGTGAGGATCTGTCTTGATGGAGCGTGGAGGGCAATATGTCTCAAGGAAAGCCCTTTCACCTACCTCTTTCGGTGGCCACAGTGATAACGGATGCATCCACTTTAGGGTGGGGTGCGCATCTGGGGGATCTGGAGGTCTATGGTCTCCAGAGGAAAGGTTGCTTCACATCAACCTTTTGGAATTGCGGGCGATACGTTTGGCACTCAAGGCCTTCCTCCCTTCCCTTCGCGGTCAGTCGGTTCAAGTACTGACGGACAACACTACCGCAATGTGGTATGTCAACAAGCAGGGAGGAGTGGGGTCGCATTGTCTCTGAAGAGAGGCTCTGCGTCTCTGGTCCTGGGTTCAGGATCATCAGATTTGTCTGATGGCAAATCATCTGGCCGGGGTTCTGAACGTGCGTGCAGACAGTCTCAGTAGGCAGTTCTCTGCCGACCACGAGTGGAGGCTCCGTCCGGAGGTGGTTCATCACGTCTTTCGGACGTGGGGAACTCCTCGGGTGGACTTGTTTGCCACTCACGAGAACGCTCACTGCCTGTCATTCTGCAGTCTCCAGTATCCGATGCAGGGAGCTTTGGGGGGCGCGTTTCAGTTGAGATGGGACTCACATCTCCTTTACACGTTTCCTCCCATACCCTCGATTCCTCGGGTTCTGAGGAAGATTCGCCTAGACCGGGCCCAAGTCATATTGATCGCCCCGGATTGGCCAAGAAGGGTGTGGTATACAGATCTTCTCCACCTCTCCTCATGCCCTCCGCTCCATTTCCCTCTCAGGGCAGACCTCCTCTCACAGTCGGAGGGGCAGGTTCTACACCCCCACCTACAGAGCTTTCACCTTCATGCCTGGAGATTGAACGGGGCAACCTGAATTATTTTTCTCTCCCGCCTGACGTGGGAGACGTAATTTTGTCTGCCAGACGTCACTCCACCAAGTCCATCTGTTCCTATAGGTGGTCCAAATTTGTCCATTGGTGTGGGGAGAAGTCTATTGACCCTTTGAGGGCTCTTTTATCCAACATCCTTCAGTTTGCTCTCTCTCTTGCTCAACAAGGTTTTGCTGTAGCTACTGTGAAGGGTTATTTATCGGCTTTGTCGGCTTTCCTTTGTTTGCCGGATCAGCCATCCTTGTTTAAATCACCCATTGTATTACGGTTCATTAAGGGCCTGACCAACAAATTTCCGCCCACTCCATTTATTGTGCCTCAATGGGACTTAAATCTTGTCTTAACTTACTTGATGGGTTCTCCCTTTGAGCCCTTGCACAAGTGTCCCTTAAGGCTGTTGTCTTTCAAAACAGTTTTTCTCATTGCCATTACCTCGGCAAGGAGGGTAAGTGAGCTTCAAGCTCTGAGTTCGAAACCCCCGTTCTTGACCATTCATGCTGAAAGAATGGTACTCAGGACCAGGGCTGCTTTTCTGCCAAAGGTGGTAACTCCTTTCCATTTGGGGCAGTCCATTACCCTTCCTACCTTCTATCCTCACCCTTCCAAGGAAGAGGAGCGGCTTCACCGCTTGGACCCTAAGAGGGCGGTGAGCTTTTACCTCGATGGGACTAAAGACTTGCGAGTGGATGACCAGCTCTTCGTGGACTTTGTTGGCTGCAGGAAAGGCAGAGCGGTGCACAAGCGCACCCTTTCCAGATGGATTATCTTGTGCATCAAGATTTGTTACTCTTTGGCCGGTAAGGAACCTCCAGAGGGTATAAGGGCTCATTCTACCAGGGCAAAGTCTTCTACATCTGCCTTATCCTGTGGAGGACATTTGTAGAGCGGCAACTTGGGCCTCCCTCCACTACTGCTTGGATTCTGAGGTGAGGAGGGATGGACACTTTGCTCGTTCCGTCCTTCAGAACTTTCTGGTATAGAAGGGTGGACACCCTCCTCTGGGAGTGGGACTGCTGTGGGAATCTTTTCACAAGGTGAGGAATCCACTGGCAGATGTATCCATCAGAAGAACAAGTTACTTACCTTCGGTAACGCTTTTTCTGGTGGATACAGTATCTGCCTGTGGATTCCTCACTGACCCACCCGCCTCCCCGTTGTCCACCCTTGTATACCTACAATACTGATGATGTGTCAAAATGTATTTATTACTGTCAAAGGAAGTGTGTTATTTCTTTTGCCTTCCTGCATTGTCTTCACACTGTGTGTTGGTTTGTATATTATGTACTGTGTATACTGTATATATATTGTCAGTCCGTCCGTGTGCCTCGAAGGCACGGAAAAAAGGGCGGAACTGACGTCATCATGCCGACAAGGTCCTCTTATGGATCCAGTGACTTCAGCGGGCCGCGTGCGAAGCTGTGCTTCTGTGACGTCGTCCTCGTCGGCGTGGAGAGCTACAAAAGGTCCGAATGTTGCTGGCGCAGGGGATATTCACAAGGTGAGGAATCCACAGGCAGATACTGTATCCACCAGAAAAAGCATTACCGAAGGTAAGTAACTTGTTCTTTAGTCCTCCTTTGCTGCAGAATTCCAGTGGCCACAAAGCAGGCAGCACATATTAAAAGCGCTTGTGCATGAAGCAGAGAGACTGAGAAGTTTGCGATCTTAGTTTGGTGTGCATGCTTGAATATTGTAGGAAGCCACGTGTAGGCATGATGCGCAGTTGTAAGAGGTTTTGTCATAAACGTATCTTTTGTTATTCAGTATTAGTTCCACATCCGGGAGTAGACCGGTGCCTGCAAAACTCACTGCAAAGCCAGTCAGTTACTGGGTGAAGGTCAGTGACGTCGGATGCTTCCGGTTGTGGGTGTATTGAGTTTTGGAAATAAGGCATTAGAAACCTCACTGGCATCTGCGTGTTCTCTTACTACATTTTGGCGACGACAACCCGCTTTTTTACTTCATGGATCATGTTGGACTTGGCCCTCTTTTGGCAGGTTTACCCCTAAACGTTTTGTCTTAGTTCTGACATGGTGTTGGTGGTTTTAGGCCTCTGGGCACTTTAGCACTGTGGTCCAGTGTAAAGTGTGTGCTCTGTGTGTGCCTTTGGTAAGGTTGGCCTGCCCTCCCATAGGAATGCATTGGGGATTTCCTGACTAAGTGTGTCAGTGGTCATTCCTGGAATTTGAGGAGCAGAGTGGTCAAGTTTGGTATGTATGAATTTGTGAGAATAAATGCAGCGCAATGGTGTGCGCAGATTTATTATGACTATGGGAGAAATGTCACTTTTAGAAGTTGGCATTTCTGTGTGCTATGTGTCTGCCTGCCTGATGTGAATTGCATGTCTGGCTTGTGAGTGACGGGGTCTGGAAGGTGTATGTGGCTCCAGAAGGGTCAGGGTGAGTCAGCGCTGGGCTGAATAGGACTCCTGTGCTGGGAGTAGTGAGAGGAGCAATCCCCTGACTTTGAATAGGAGTGTGACTGCCCTGTACAATGCTGGCTCCGCCCCCTGTGGTGTGTCTGATCACCTGACAAAGGGGAAGAGGAGCTTGCAAAACAGTGCTCCAAATCCCCCCTGAACCAGTTGCATCTGGTTCCCCAAGCCCTGCATTGCAGACAAAGGAGGGAGGTGGTATAGATATAGGGGCTGTGACCCCATGAAAGTGTTCAGTTCTTGTCTTGTTCCTGACGTGCTGGGGCTCGCTGCTGCTGGGGCCCAGGAGGAACCGCCATGGGGGCTTGCCTCCCTGCTGGAGGGCCCTGTGAGCTGGCCTCCCTGGGCCAGCTATGCCCCTGGAAGGCTCTTGCGCCGTGGGAGCGCTTTTATCTTTATTTCCCAAGAGCCTTAAGGACTTGCATGCTGGATTCTGGCTTTTAGCGCCTTGTGAGCGCTTTTATTTTAATTTCCTGGCCCCCAAATGGAAGGGGGAGCATAGGCTTCGCAGCGCGAAGCTGCAGTCCTTGTGGAGAGGGAATCCCCATCGTAGGGATTCCCTCATAATGCCACTATAATTGCGGGAGCCCACCCCGCATTTTGCCTGCTCAGCGGGAGCCTACCCCGCTTTATGGATAATTGTGATGTGGTTGCCCACCCAGCGTTGTTGCCCTAGCGGGAGTCCACCTCGCATTCTACTTTTGAGAAAATCACAGCTTCCAGCCCGAGCAGGAAGTCAGGCAGCGTGATGCCTGACGTGGGGCGGGACTTCCGCCTCCCCAAGTGAAGCCCCGCGCCCATGGAATTGCCGGGAGAAAGGAGAAGTGCTGCGGCGGGGCTCCCATGGCGAAGGGAGAGCCCCACGTGTTACCGCACTGACCAGGGGAGTCCAGCAGCCCATGGAGATTGAGGCGGAGGGGGCTCGAGGCACATTGTCGGTGCCTGCCCCCGCCGCACAGGAGAAGTGGCACCGAGGTCCCGAGCAGCACCAGAGGAAGTGTCCCCAGCAGACCTGGTCCATTGTGGTGCCGACCCAGCCACTGTGCCGATGCCAATGCCTAGTTCTGAGCGGACCCGCGAGAGAGAGCTGGCCGCTCCTACGAGTGTGGGCCATTTAGTTCACGAAGTCCCAGTGGGGCATTTACTGGCATAGTTTGTTGGTGCCAGTCAAGGCTGTTCCTAGTACCTGAGCGGGCCCGCCAGAGAGCGGGCCGCTCCACCGATGGAGGCAATTTTGATTTGGAGAGCCCCAGTGGGGCCCGAGGGCACAGTCGTGCCAGTGTCCCTTTTCTTTCTTCCCAGCTGCGCCGCACCAGCGCGGGCAGCTGCAGTGTTGGACAGCCTTTCTCGTGGTCCCTGAGTGGGACAGGAGGACACAGTGAGTGCCAGTGATGATCACAGCTGCACTGCAATTAGCGTCAGCTGCTAGGTTTAGGCTGTCAATTCTTTGGGGGCATTTTGGTATGAGATAGGATTGAGAGATACTCCTGCCCCAGCGCCATTGCGCACGTGGATTCTGTTGCATTGGCAGCCGCCCTGACTTTGTTGGACATAGGGCATTTGAGCCCTCTGAGAAGGCCAGTTGGCCAGGGGGACTGTGAGGTTTATAGGGCGCCAGGCCCTAATGTGATTTATGTGGTGCTTGGAAATGTGATACATGTCCTAGGAGTTATGCACCGTGATGTATGCCTCTACTGTGGTTTGTTAGGGGGCTTTGCATAATGTATTTATGCTGGTGAGGTTGGCGCAGAATGTATTTCACGCCTAATGTGATACTGTGCATAATATGGTTTATGTTGCAGGATAATACTGAGTACAGTGTTCACCAGTAAGTACTGGTTATATTCTACATCTGATAAGTTCACTTTGTGATGGTTCTGACAGTGGTCCAATTGGCCCTGTCAGGTGTAAATAATCCCTTGTAGATATTATCTAGTCCCCAGTGGGCACAATGTATATTATGTGATTACTATTCTAATGTGTTATGAGAATACAAAGGCTATTTTTGATATAACCTTGTGTGGAGTTTCTTTTGTGGTGTGCGTAGTGTGTTGCTGCTTTGTGTGTGTGTTGAGCAAACGGTTTACACATTGCCTCCGGGATATGCCTGACTGCTCGTGCCAGGCTACCAAGGGGGTGAGCAGGGGTTATCTTTGGCGTTTAACTCCCTTGCCCTGACTAGAGTGGTGGTCTCTGCCTGGCTTTGGCGCAAGCCTTAGCCAACCAGAGATTCCATTTCTAGCAAATCACATTCGCTGTGTGCTTGGATTTACCGCACACCTATAAGAAGCTTGCTTACAGTGGATTCGGTGTGCGGTATTCATCCAACACATCCACGGTGGATTTGATGAGCTGTGCGAAGCCACTCAGTCAGGTGCAAGCTATTGGGGCTACTCAACAGAGCAGAGGCGTGAGATGCAAGCGAGCATAAGCACATGCATCATGCAGTGTGCGCATGCTAACGTCTCTACGATCCTTAGCAACGTTCTGCACATTGCAACATGGTATCCACAAGTATGCTTGATGCCTTTATTCAGGTGATGCGCTCAGGGCAGGCCTAATGTGTTTCAAATTCAATGATTCCTAGGCCAGCTGAAGTAAAGGCAAAAGCATTATAAAATGGAGTATATCCTGTGGCGACAAATTGTCGCAGCCGCAGGGTGCCCTTCCATCCGCCCGAACCCACATGCATGGGGACGCCCGCATGTAATGCAGTTGATTAACCCTAAACCTGGCCATTAAATACCTGTCATGCTTTGATCGAACCATACCCAAATACGGTTCCATCCCCTGCACAGTTTTTAAAAGCATATGACCTCTAACAGAAGGCTTCTTGAGTTCTAAGCCTTCTCTCTCCAAATGGGAGCGTTCCAAAAACAACCTTCTAACACTTCCCAATTCCTGGATGGAGGGGAGGGTTGGTTAAAATGTATGGCCTACCTATAGAAACCAAGTCTGCCTTCACATGCATAATCCACGGTATACTAGAAGCCCGATCCAACGCAAGACAGTCCTCAAGAATCAAAAAGCTTAACTTCAGCTTCGCCCTGCTGCTAATCTTGATTCAACACATGAGCTGGCTTTGAGCTATCAAATCCGAGACATAATCAAGACCCAGTTCCTCATGTACAGAAAATGCTGGAGTTGAATCCGTTCCAACTTAACATACCCCCTGACCTCACTACCATACCGCAACTGTGCAATACACTTGGCCTGATAAATATTTTTGAGATCCCTTGGTACCCTAGATCCAAGCCTACGTGCAAAACTAAAAACCGCCCCCATAGTTTTTACAGACTCTGATCTTTTGGCTTCAATCAGCAGTTAAAAACAATCCTTAACATCAAATAAAACACCCAAATAGGGGAAGGCCTTGACTTTAGTCAGGGTAAAATTTGATACCTTGAAGGTCTTGCTCCTTGTTGCTTTGGAGCCCACTACCATGATGTAGGACTTTGAAAAGTTAACCGACAAGTCCAGCAGCCCCATAAAAGACACTTACTTGGCCAGCAGCAGGTCCAACCCCTGTGCAGTGCGAGGCATCAGGACCGCCTTGTCCACATATATTAGGACAAGGAGAGATCTGTCACCAATCTTAGGTCAACCGGCTGAAACTGATAAAAACGCAGACTCCAATCCAATAACATACAAGGTGACCAGAAAACGGGCAGGCAGTGACCACCCATGTTGAACCTCACAACTCGTCCCGAATGATCGAGCGCACTTAGCACCTTGTGAAAAGCACAGCGAGGGTGAGGTCATTGATTGGAGATAAGATAAAAGAGCTACAATACTGGGACTGCCCCCCCCCCCTCCCCCCATCTCGCTGAGCAAAGCCCAGAGTTTATCTCGGTTCCTCCTATTTGACTCATTAAGCCCTATTCAACACAGTGCTTCAAGAGTAGGTACAATTTGGTTCCCCTTTTTTGCCTTTGGTACTCACTTATTTTGGAGTCGATACTGCAGGGCGTGGAGAATTTTGTTGGCAGGACTGAGGGAAAAAAGCCACTTAAAGTAAAAAACAAGAAAGGTCAACCATATAAATGGCAACAGTGCAACATACTGCCCAGTCACCCCCATTCTGTAGCACCCTGGCAAACCAAACATCAAATGGCATTAGTGGTTAAGAATTTTTGCAAATCATCTGGTGGCTATAGATACCGTGAAGTTTGCACCTGAACATAGATTTGCGTTTTTATACAGTTGTATTGGTTTTGAAGCACAACAAGTTTCTGACAACTTGCCAGCAATTGCTCCACCTCATGGGGACTCAGGTTATAATGATGAATGGGACCAGTATAAAGAGGCATTGCCACACATGGGCAAACAATATGCTGAAGAACCAAGCATAATGCTTGAAAGACACAATTTCTTTAAAAGGAAGCAGAGTGCGGATGAAGGCATAGAGGAATACATTTCACTTTTAAGGGTTATGGCTGCCACTTGCGAGTTTGGTGCAAGTAGTGACACATACATGTGTGACCAATTTGTGTTTTCCTGTTCTTCAAAATAGATTCAGGAGAGATTAATCCGCTGTAGGAAACCCACGTTGTTGGAAACAATCGACATGGAAAAGGGGATTGTACGATCCATGATTGAAAAGAAAGCAATTTATGAAGATCATTCTGTAAATATTTTACACATCTGATGATGACCCAGGGGGCAATGTAAATGATGTGAATGTAAGCAACAGGGTATGGGAGCAATCTTTTTAAGAAAAATAATATTTTGTGTTTTAGATGTGGGTCGAAAACTCACATTGGTAGCAGCTCTAACTGTCCCTCTGTGTGGAAAATATGTGTTCGAGGCATATGAGCAGCAGAATATATACTTGTGCATAGATCGTCATCTGGTGTTGGGCTCGGATGTTTGCACTTTGTTTTTGTACTGGAAGAAGCTCTTTGTAGTCACGAGATAGGTGACTCCTTCTTAGGACAGTAGTGTGCATGGGTATCAACTCCATCCCCAGATTGTTTTTTTTCCGCCATCTGGTTCGGATGTAAATTGCTGCGCTCCGGGTCGGTGTCATATTTGATTCCCCTTCGACACGCAATCCCTCACCGCTCGACGATTTTGTTTCGATCCCGTTCCCCTTCGACGCGCATCCAAAAATTCATCAAGACAGTCGATTCCGGTCGTCGATTCAGGCCGTTGGGCCTATCCGCGCCATCAGGCCCTGCAGTCAACGGAAAGAACTCCATTTAAAAAATGCCCCCTGATTGGTGCAAAATTCCCACACACTGATCTCCACGAGGTCTGTAACCTTTGCCTCTCTCCAGAACACGAGGACAAAGACTGCGAGGCCTGTGCTTCCTTCGGATCAAAGAAGACCATATGTGATCGTCGGGCTCAACCTCACATAATGTCTCGATCAACTACCTCGGCGCCGGATGACATCTTCGATGCAGGCCCCGATGTTCCAGAAGAACAAGAACCGGAGGATGAAGACCTCTGCGTCTCCGAGGCCGACGAGTCAGATGCCGAGGATCAGACGGTTACTCCAGGTCAACGGATCGTGAGTACCCAGATCCAGACCCTTACCCCATCTAAAACAAAAGAAAAGGCTCCTGTGACACCTTCGGGCTCAGGTTGACACCGCGATAATACTTCAGATGCCCCGCCCTTGGGCTCGACTCCGAAGTCCAGAGACAAGCCTTCAGGCGGCTCGGGATCGAGCCAGCCACATAGCGGTACCGAAAAACCATCTCCGGCACCGAAACAAAAGCTGAAACCACAGACAGTGCCACGCCCTGTTCTATCTAGAATATATAAACATATGGTATAGAGGGATAGATCATTCTTTTGTTTTTTGCACAAGAGTTTATTAATTACCTTGGCAAAAAGCCTAGTTCTTATGGCAAATTTGATAATTATTTTTTAATTTTTTTCTTTTTTAAAGGCACAAAAATCCATCGGTGAGCATCAAAACGAATGGTACACAAATCTAAACACATTTGTTACAAAAATACAAAAATAAGTTACAAAACAATCCATGTATACATACTCATAGTAAAATAACTCAATCCAAAATATTTTCCCCTAAAATATTTCCTAAAAATGTACACTTCTCGGTCCTAGTGATACATTCAAAGGTAGTCCTAATGGCAAAAAAAGGGTATTAGCACTCTATCTTAATTTGTAATGCCATAAAACTCATGTTTTAGTTCCAACAATAGGTGGACTCCTCCTTCGTCTATGTGTCGACGCGTTCGCGTTTCAGCCTCCACTTTCTTTTTGGCTTCCTCAGGACGGGGATATAATCTACAACAATAATTGAACTAAAATGAAATACTATAAACCGTATCTTTTATTGTGCTGTGTTCTGTCCCTTATTTGCCCATACAGTGTTCAGAAGGGAGGAGACATCTCCAAAGTTATGTGACTTCACTCAAAACATATATAGTCTCAAAAATGTTCATACAAACAAGAGTTGTTTGCTAACATGAAATTAAAAGGAAATGAAAATAATAATAATAAGAAAGCGCCCTCACTTGTAACATTACTTCAGGGGATGGAGCACCAAAGTGGTGAATATAAGGGAAAGTAACTTCAAGACTCATGCACACTAACACCACTGATGTGACAAAAAAGCCGAGCTACCCAAGCTTCATCATATCTAATCCAAGTTCAAGGCTGGAATACCTGGATATTCATCCACGCTAAACCAGTCTCACTTCAAAAAACCGGTGGGCTTCTACTCTTGCCCGATTCATCGGTATCGGGATCCTACAGAGGTAGAGGATAGATACTTCAAAAGTACTCTTATCGATCTATTTTAAAAACCTTTCAATGACCTAATAGTGCTAAAATCCGAACCTCAATGTCCTTGCGTCTTCTAAGGTAGACCTGGCATTCTTCGTTTACCTCTTCGTAATCTCAGGTCACTACAAAAGAGAAGCAAATGTATTATCTGGGTCTCGAGTCACTTTATGTATGTACACATCCTACTAAATCTCTCCCAATCGAGATGTCTATCAAGTGAGTAAAATTATCAGGACTTACACTTCTTCTTAATTCTATTTAACACCAACGTGCTCCGCAAACGTCCGGCATATCCTCCTCTCGTTTCGATGTACTGGCGTTGCTAATCCCTACCGGGCCGTGTGTAAATACGTATGCGCGTGATTACGTCATACGCACCCAGGTAAAAGACACAAACACAGGACTAATTACCGGGTTGTACTAAAACTCACGTACTCTTTAGTAATGGCAGCTATTCCATCTAATGATGTGGTAGATAAACCACTTCCAAAGCACTCAAATTAAGAGGCGCGCTCTCCCTACACTTCCACTTCCACTTGAAGGCAGGCAAACTAAAAAATAATTCGAAAAATCAAATAAGACAAAATCAAAATAGAAAAGATACTAATGATACTGGAACAAATCAGAACAAATAAGGTTCAACTCTTGACTCTCAACTCCTCACCCAGCAAATTCAACGGTACAACTGAGTATTATGTTAAAAACCCCATATAGGCAAACCATTCTCTATCGTATACAACCTAAATCCAACTATAAAGGGTGTTGAGGTCAGACTCGTTACTCCCGCTGCTAATGTCTATCCATCAAATTGCGGAACAACGCAGGGGATTCTCAAAAATGGAATCTCCAAGAAAATTCTCAGATCCTAGAATCAAGTCACATATACTATGCTGACGCTTAAACCACAAAAGTTCTAGTATAATGCTTCAAAGTAAGCAAACAATTGCACAACTCCTATCAGTGCAGGTAACAATGTATCCAATCTGTACATCAAGAGTATCATCAATTCCGCAACACTGTATGTTCAAAAACCAGGGCTTACAATCTAGAAAAGAACCGCCTAACTTCATAGTAATTATTCTTTGAAATGTCAGACTATCATTGAAAGAAGAAAGAGAGAGGGGGAGAGGGAGGGGATATCACATTCATCTAGATGTTATACAAGCTACGGTCTGAGATATTCTACCTGATATCTGCGGACTCAGAGTGTCTCTATTTAATTTAAATCAATGCCCATAGTTCATCTCTCTCATTCAGACCCTCTGTCGCTGTGTGATATCTTGCGATGAGTCGTGCTTCTATACGATTCAGCCTCATCTCCAAATCTCCCTTATTACTTGCCTTAATTACAGCCAAGATTGTCCACTCCAGATCATTCTCATTATGGCCAAACTCAGTGTAATGTTGTACAAGTGGGGCTCCCTGGGTTTTGCATCTAATGCGGGATTTGTGTTGTATAATCCGCATATTTACCATTTGTGTTGTCTGCCCTATGTACATCTTCCCGCAAGGGCAGGTCACAGCATACACCACATATTTGGTGTTGCAGTTCGAAAACGCTTGCATCACATGTTTCTTGTTCTTAATCATCAATGTTTTAGATTCATTCGTACTCGCACAAGCCACACAATTATTACATTGGTAATGCCCTATCAATGCAGGTAGGCCCAACAAGGTTTTTGTGTCTATTTTTAAATTGGTGGATCTCTCATAGCTTTAACCAAATGCTGTTTCAAGTTTTTACCTTTTCTAAAGGCGAACAATGGTTTTGGTACATTGAATTGGTCAATTAACGCCCTGTTCTATCGACACCGAGGACAGCTTCCACTCCGAGCGCTTCAGCACCGAAACACACCGAGTACAAGCCCTCGGGCCGAAAAAACTCCATAAATCTTTGGAGCCGAAAAAGATTTCTGACTTGAAAACTCCACCAAAGCATAAGGAGACCAAGACTCCTCCTAAAGCTACAGAGCCTAACCCAGTGCACCACTCTGAACCTAAGTCGTCCTTGCTAAAGAAAGACAATAGCTCAAAGGAACTGTTTCAACCATATCCCTCGGATCTGAAACAAAACACTCTACACATTGACCCTGTTACCGGTCATGTCACAACAATACTACCTAAAAAGAGGAAATTGGACACCTCGGAGGCACCTGAGATACCCTTAAAGAAGAAAGACATGGCAACTTCACCTTTCAGACCCTCCTCTCCCCCTCCAAATCTTCTAACTATACCACTTTCTCCAGTACACTCTCCACTGCTTTCTTCTTCACCTGCACCACAAGATGATGAAGATGGGTGGTGGTGGGGATGGGGATGTAGACCCACAAGGGGATGATGATGATGATGATGATGATGATATCCACAGTATCCCACCACCTGACCCTTGGGACGATTATAATAATATCCAAGATATACCTGAGCCTGACTCATACCCATCTAAACCATCCCCTGCAGACGACAACATAGGTTTTGTGCAACTCATAAATAGAGCAGCCAAATATCATGGGAGTAGAATTACACTCAGACCCTTTAGTGGAAGATTTTTTATTAGAGACTTTTACACATTCACAAAAGTCAACAAGTACTTTACCTATGTTAAAAGGGATGATTAAACATGCCCCTGATGTGTTTAAAGACCCTGTCATGGCTTGAATTCTCAACCCCAGAGTTGATTAAAAAATATAAACCAGCTCCAAATTATCCAGCTTATATCACAGGACAGCTCCCTCTAGATTAGCTGGTAGTGTCAAATGACTGTAAACGGGCAAATTCCCAAACAACAGGTGATGTCCCTCCTCCGGATAAAGAATCTAAATTATTGGACACATCTGGTAAATGGGTTGCGTCACAGGCTGCAAATTTCTGGTGCATTGCCCACGCCCAAGCTTTGTTGGCCAGGTATGATAGGGCGCATTATGATGAGCTTGAGACACTTGTGCAACATCTTACATAACAATATAGGTCTGAAGCTAACGACCTCATACAAGAGGGAAAACTAATTCCAAACACCTCTATCAAATGTGCTCTTAATGCAGCCGACACAGCATCTCGTGCCGTTAACATAAGTGTTTTACTGCGCAGGCACGCATGGCTACATATATCTGGTTTTAAACAAGAGGTACAGTCTCAAATTCTTAATCAGTCTTTTGATCAAGAACACTTGTTTGGACCTACGGTAGACACATCTTTAGAGAAGATGAAGAAAGACACAAACAGCTAAATCCATTGGGGCCTTACAGTCACCAACAACTAGAGGTTCCTTTTGTCGCTCCTTTTATAGGGGCGCCTCCAAGACCATTGGAACAGACACTCTCAGACTTCCTCTAACAGAGGATGTTTTAGAGGGGGTTACAGCAGAAAAAACAAAGGAAGAGGCTGCGGTAATAACACCTGCACCTCCCCTAGCACAAAACTGTGACTTCCCTCCACTCCTCTCAGACCATTCCACTCCGGTCGGGGGAAGTCTATCACAGTTCTTACCTGTCTGGAATTCCATCACCACAGACAGGTGGGTGACACAAATTATCCAGTATGGTTACTGCCTGGAACTCGCCTCTACTCCTCCACACACACCATCCAAACAACGTCCAATGTCCACAGAACATATCACGCTTCTGAAACAAGAGATTCTCTCTCTCTTGCACAAGCATGCAGTAGAACCAGTTCCCATACACCATCAATGCATAGGGGTTTACTCCCTTTACTTCCTCATCCCAAAAAAGAACGGTAAACTCAGGCCAATATTAGACCTCAGAACGTTAAACCAGTACATACACTCTAGATCTCAAGGACGCCTACTTTCACATTCCTATTCACCCGGCTCACAGGAAATATCTACGGTTTGTAGTGGACGGTCAGCACTACCAGTTCAAAGGGCTCCCATTCGGAGTGACTACAGAACCCAGAGTCTTCGCAAAATGTCTGGCAGTAGTAGCAGCTCACTTGCGAAGACAATACATTCATTCTTTACCTCGACAACTGGCTCATAAAAGCCAAGTCACACAGCGATTGTGTGTACTACACACACAAAACAATCCAGCTGCTGCACAACTTAGGATTCACAATAAACCTCACCAAGTCACATCTTCAACTTTCCCACACCGAACAGTATCTAGGCGCCACAATAGATACTTCAAAAGCCCTTGCATACCCAACCCAGCCAGGATAGCCAGCATTCAAGCTCTCGTAACAAAATTTCAACCTCAACACTCACTACCAGCTCGAGTGTTTATGCAACTAATAGGGATGATGGCCTCTTGCATTTTAATCGTACCTTATGCAAGACTCCAAATGCATCCATTACAAGAATGTTTAGCACATCAGTGGAACCAGGCTCAAGGTCAGCTTACAGATCTGGGGTTGGTAGACAGCTGCACACATCGCTCTCTGCAATGGCGGAACACACAAAACCTTTCCAAAGGGCGGCCCTTCCTACACCTGGTCCCACAGATAGTGCTAACAGCGGATGCATCGCTCACCGGCTGGGGAGCTCATCTCTTAAACCATACCATTCAGGGTATGTGGACCCATCAACAGAAACTGCTCCACATCAAACACCTCGAATTACTGGCGATTTTTCTCGCATTAAAATCATTCCAGATACATCTCGTACACAAAGCTGTCCTCGTCCGTACGGACAATATGACGCAATGTACTATATACAAAAACA
This sequence comes from Triturus cristatus, assembly GCF_964204655.1. Classification (NCBI taxonomy): domain Eukaryota; kingdom Metazoa; phylum Chordata; class Amphibia; order Caudata; family Salamandridae; genus Triturus; species Triturus cristatus. The sequence goes on along the minus strand of NC_140595.1, from coordinate 573,319,548 downwards.
GGGGGGACACAATCTCTGCAGTTTTCACACCTTGCGAAAAGCATATGGAGACGGGCCATTCCTCAAAAAAATATACCTCTTAGCAGAACATCTTCCAGGGGAACACAATCCGATTGCGGATCTGCTCAGTCATCAGAAACAACAGATCCATGAATGGGAACTTCATCCGCAAGTTCTTCATCAGTTTTTTTCAAATGTGGGGCCACCCAGACATAGATCTGTTCACCACACATTTAAACACAAAATGCCCAAGCTTCGCCTCCAGGTATCCACACCCATTGTCCAAAGGCAATGTGATATGGATGAACTGGTCATGCAGATTTGCGTACGCTTTTCCGCCTCTCCCGCCCATTCCATTACTGGTGCGCAAGCTCAAACAGTCTCTCACAATGATCCTAGTTGCTCCAACATGGGCCCGGCAAACATGGTTCACAAACCTGCTGGCACTCTCAGTAGTTCCACATCAAAAGTTGCACCTTTCCCCAAAGCTTCTCACGCAGAACTATGAAGAGATAAGGCATCCCGATCCAGCTCAACTGAACCTAGCGATCTGGTTCATGAAGTCTTAGAGTTTGGTTACCTCAATCTCCCGCCATTAAAGAGGCTAGACGTCCTACCACTAGAGAATGCTATGCAGCTAAATGGAAGAGATTCGTGATCTATTGCAATAACAACACAATCAAACCACTAGATGCTTCAATTCAAAACATTATTTGTTACCACCTGCATCTACAAAAATGTAATCTGGCATTCACATTTATATGATTACATCGTGCTGCCATAGCTGCTTACCTACAGAACAGACAACACTTGTCATTGTGTAGGGTACCTGCCATTAAAGCGTTCATGGAAGGCCTTAAAAGAATAATTCCTCTCCAGTGTGGAATCAAAACATTGTCCTTACCAGGCTCATGGGTCCCCCATTTGAACCTTTACATAAATGTGAGCTACAATTTCTCACATGGAAAGTAGCTTTCCTTGTGGCGATCACATCTCTCAGAAGAGTTGGTGAACTCCAGGCATTAACCATACAAGAATCATTTTTACAAATACATCACAACAAAGTGGTTCTTAGGACAAACCCTAATTTTCTTACCAAAAGTCATTTCTGCTTTCCACCTTAACCAGTCTCTTGCACTACCAGTCTTTTTTCCTCAACCAGACTCCGTAGCAGAACGGGCTCTTCATACGCTTGACATCAAAAGAGCTATCCTTTACTACATTGAAAGGACAAAAGCTTTCAGGAAAACTAAACAACTTTTTGTAGCTTTCTCAGCACCACATAAAGGCAATCCTATATAAAAAGCTGGAATTGCCAGGTGGATCATTAAATGTATCCCGATATGCTACCAAAAAGCAATGCGTACATTATCCATTCCCCCTAGAGTGCATTCCACACGCAAACTAGGGGCTTCTTTGGCATTCTTAGGGAACATTCCCGTAAATGACATTTGTAAAGCAGCAACATGGTCTACACCGCACACTTTCACAAAACGCTATTGTGTAGATGTGCAGGCAATACAACGGGTTAGTGTTGGCCAGGCTGCACTAAAGACACATTTTCAAACCACTGCAACAGATACAGTTGGCCACCGCGAGGGAGAGTACTGCTGTACAGTCTATGCACAAGTATATATTCTGCAGCTCATATTCCTTGTACGGAAAATGCTACTTGGCAGTATGCATCTGTTCTTGGCATGTAGAGCTGCAGAATAATATACGCCCACCCACCTCCCCGGGTACCTTTATCTGTTGCACTGCTGTCTTACTTAGATACATCACACATGGACATCTCTTTCTTTTTCTCACAAACTCCATCATCACCCTTTATGGAGAAAAACAATCTGAGGATAGAGTTGATGCCCATGCGCACTATCGTCCTAAGGAGGAGTCACCTATCTTGTGACTACAAAGAACTTCTTCCAATACAAAAACAAAGTGCAAACATCTGAGCCCAACATCAGATTGCGATCTATGCACAAGTATATAATTCTGCAGCTCTACATGCCAAGAACAGATGCATACTGGTAAGTAGCATTTTCCTTTCTATACCAAAATGTGTGCCCTTTTCAGGTAGTCTGCAAAGGTGGTAAGAAGCTCACAAGGATTAACAGTATTGACATTTCAGAAAATGCAGATATGTACAGAGAAATTGAGCAATGCTGTTCTAACCATTGAGTGCAATGCTGCATTTGGTTCCAACAGAGCCAAGGATTTGTGGTGTAATGCTGTGATTGGTGATGTGGAGCTTCAAGTCATGGCTGACTCTGTATCTCCAATCACTACACTTTCGGACATTACATTTCATGAGAAATGGGATGGCAAAGTGGTGCGGAAGCTAAGGGACCTAACCCCCCCAAAAGCATTTGATGAAACGGAGATTTCATGTCAAGGGTGCAATGCTTAGGAAGACACATTGTCACCAAGGTGTACGTGGCCATCAAAGGCAAAAATATCATTGGGTCACAATATTTAGCCAAAATGGGGCTGTATTTGAAACCAGGGGCGGAGAATCCTGTGGTGGAGCCATCCCTATAGTTTATCTGGAGGCAGACTCATATGTTCTTATTGTTGAGGAAGTTTCATGTGTTGCAGATATAAAAAATATTGTGAATCAATACACCGATGTGTTTAATGACAAGAGAAGAAACATCAAAGGATTTGAACAACACATCCGCCTCAAACCAGGGGCTGAACCATTGGTCTACAAGTTCGTCCCTTGCCATTGAGTCTGAGAGACCTAGGTCTGTGTTAAAGAACTTATCTTCTGAAGGGATCATTGCACAATGTGACTCATCCCAGTGGGTTTCACACATGGTGGTGGCAAGAAAAAAGTCCAGGGAGGCCAGACTTTCCGCTGACTTGTGGTCATTGAACAGGAATATACTGATTGACTGCCTTCCCCTCCCCAAGATACACAAATTACAAGCCAATTTGGAGAGGGGGCAAATTATTTTCCATCACAGACTTGCGTTCAATGTATCATCAGATACCACTTACATCGGAGTCCCAATTACTGGCCACCTTCGTGACCCCTTTTGGAGGTTTTAAGTATCTAAATTTACCCTTTGTACTGGCCTCCATAGCAGGTGTTTTCCAAAACCTTTTAGGGAAGATGCCAGGGTTCCAGGCATACCGCGATGACATTGTTGTTTTTGCTAGTAGTTGGAAGGTACATAACGAAACGTTGTACAAGGTGTTGTCTAAGCTGTCCAATGTGGGCATGACAATCAGGTGAGATACATTTAAGTTTGACACACAGGAACTCGAATATTTAGGACACGCAATCTCATGTGATGGCATCAAACCAAAGATTTCCTTGATAAAAGCCATATGTGACGCCTTAAAAGATAGAGATGCTTTCTGCTCATTTCTAGGTTTAGCAGGATATTACGCTCATTTTGTGCATGGATAGGCGCAAATAGTTAAACCCCTGAGAGCTTTTCTGAGGAAAGGGGCCAATCTTGTAGGTACGGATGAGTTGGCTAGAACATTTGCCAATATTAAAAAAGAAAAAAAAAATGAGGGAGGCCTAGCATTGTGCCAATTTCAAGATAATTGCAAGTGTTTCATAAACGTTGATGACAGCTTATCTGGTATGAGTCCAGTTCTTGGACAATGGGTGGCAGGCAAGAAGCAGATAATTGCCTTTTCATCCAGGATGATAAGGCAAGCAGAGACACTATATAGCATGATAGAGTGTGAGGCCCTTTGCGTGGGTCTGGGCCATACACAAATTTAGACCTACATTTGGGGGGGTGAATTTGATGTTTACACTGACCACAAGCCACTAATGCACATTATCAGCGGGGGTAGGGAAGGGAAAGTAAAGCCTCAGCAAGACTTGTGTGCTTGCTTTCTAAGTTACAGGAATATCATTTCAACATCAAGCATTTACCAAGGGAAAAAACCTTTAGATCCGATTGCTTGTCACGGATGGCGTTAGAGAATGGCCAGGATGAGGTAGAAGATACTGAATGTGTGGTGGTGAGCACTTGGTGGAGTGTGCTCCCATAACCAAACAAACTTGGCAGGATGCTTATTCCAATGATTATAAACTCAGTCAAATTAGGAGTTTCGTAAGAGGAGGTTGGCCTGAAAGTAGGAATTTGTCTGGTGAATTGAGGGGTTTTGCACCACTGGCCACTGAGTTGTCATTGGTAAACAATATGGTAATGCGTCTTGACTTGATTGTTCCATCAAAGAGCTTGAGGAAGGACATCATTCATGCAGCACACCAAGGGCATTTGGGTGTTACTAAAACATGTAAACACCTTAAATACTATTGTTGGTAGCCATCCTTAGAAACGCAGGTGGAAGCCATGATTCATGGATATGCTGAATGCCTTCTGTCAGACCAACAGGAGAGAACGATTGATACCCCACTTCACCCAGTTACCTTTCCAGAGAAAACCTGATACAAAGTTGGTCTTGATTTTCAGGCTCATATGAATGAGGTAGTGCCCAGTGGCAGCAGGTATTTGAATTTGCTTATAGATTATCATTCTACGTGGATTTACTATATGTTTTGTGATGCCCCCAGCACTGTTTGGTACATGTGTTCACACAAGAAGGATCACCAAAGGCAATTGTTGCGGACAACAGCACACATTTCTTGTCACATCGCATGTGCACATTTTTAAAGTTTCACAATATTCAACATCTTAAGTTGGCTGTTTGTTCCCCATCCTCGAATGGCTTAGTTGAGAGGGTTAACAGAATGGTGTACATGGGTGTCCAAAAAGTGCTATCTTCAGGGGAGAATGTTCAGGATTTCATGAGCACAAAGGTATGGAGTTAGAATACCACACACCACAGCACCACTGGAGTTGCACCATTTACATTGCTCAGGGGTAGAAAAGTACACACTAATGTATTTCCTGATTGGTTGAGATGGAAGGGTAATTTGGAGGAAGTGGCTGCAAATAATGTTTGTGTCAGTTCACATGTGCTTCAGTAGCAGAAAACTATTAAAGCACACTTTGACTCAGGAATTTTTTTTTAAACATGAGTCCAGGGGACCACTGCCATTTGTTACTTAAGTCTTCAAATTGAAAAAACATTTGATTTGATTTAAATGTATAAAGCGCGGCAATTACCCGAAGGCGTCAAGGCACTGTAGATCATCATCCAGAAAGCCCGCTCTGCCATTTCTTTTTTTAAAACAGCTTTGTTTGTTATTTAGGAAACTGCTTTAAAACAAAATCCATTGTGAAGTACATTCACTGGGATGGTAGTCTGCTTTCCCTTATTGGCCACCATCCCTGTGAAGATAGTCAATAGGAGTGAGTTTCAATTTGCAACCTGCCCAACGAGTATTCATTAGGGAGGTCATTGTACAAACCCCTCCCACATTGTTTTTTTTAAGAATAGACCTATTAGTACATAGGTCGGTTCACAAAATTATTTACTGGTTGCAAAACGATGGTGCACAAATTTCTGCAATCAGTACAATCAAACATCTGGCCCTATGACTTTTTTTAAAAAAATTGTATTGGAAATTAATTATAACAAAGGGGCCATCTGCAGTCGATGTTAGGTTTTATTTTTTCCAGTTGTGTTTCGACTGGGCCCGCTTTAACTCCAGCCTGCATGATAAGACTTATTGCAAGTATACATTTATGATGTAATGCACCAAATTCCCGTTTCGTTAAAACTCCATATTTTTGGCGCTGCCAAACCTTTAAAGTGTTTTTTTGTAATCTTTAATTTGTTATGGAATGACTTCACACTTCACCCTTCACAGGTAAGCAATACAGGCATAAACCACTGGCTGTCAGAAATATTGCAGTTAATGCTAGTGAACACATGCCACAGCACAAACGGAAAGATTGGCAGTGCAATCAAAAAGAACTGACTTCAAGTGTTAGTGTAAAATGCAGAGAATTGTAATTCAGTGTCAAGTTCCAAGAGTGTTATCTGACAAACTGCGCCACGATTTCCAAAGTGAAATTGAAGAATATGAAAACAAAAATACTGCAAAAAAGAAAAATGCTGCACGCGCGGGTTCTGATCTCGCACGATCTCGTGTCTGAAAAAAACCCTGAATTTCTTCAAGGACCCACGAGGCCTCGATCGTGGCAGATTATCCAATACAAATCACTAATCTTGGGCCAGGTCAGCTATTGTGAGAAGTTAATACTGTCCCGGGCTGTTGCGATATCTAAACTCGCCAATCCGTTACCCTCAAAATAAACAGCAGTTTCACCACTCATGCTTCAAGTAGCAATAAAGGCTGCATTAGGGACGCGTGGACAGCATGGTCAAATACTCTTATCAAACCACATCTGGAAAACTGCCTCGTGTCTTCTAGACAAGTATACCGAGTCGCGCACATATCAACAACATTAAATCATCACTTACACAGACTAATCTAAAATATATTATTTGCGCTCTTCCTACGATGCAGAAACCGTACTCTTCCACCCCTTAAACAAGCATTGGCATTAATAATAGGTATAGCCTTTGGGGCGTTTAGCCATGCAGCACATTCTCCTGGGTGCTGTGCCGCCAGTGATTGAAGAGCTGTACAATTGCTACACACTGGGTTATGCACCTCGTAAGTGTTTATCCATGCAGCACATTATCCTGGGTGCTGTGCCGCCAGTGCTTGAAGAGCTATACAATTACTACACACTGGGTTATGCACCTCGTAAGTATTTAGCCATGCCGCACATTATTCTGGGTGCTGTGCAGCAAGTGATTGAAGAGCTATACAATTACTACACACTGGGTTATGCACCTCGTAAGTATTTAGCCATGCAGCACATTATTCTGGGTGCAGTGCAGCAAGTGATTGAAGAGCTATACAATTACTACACACTGGGTTATGCACCTCGTAAGTGTTTATCCATGCAGCATATTCTCCTGGGTGCAGTGCAGCAAATGCTTGAAGAGCTATACAATTACTACACACTGGGTTATGCACCTCGTAAGTGTTTATTCATGCAGCACATTATCCTCGGTGCTGTGCCGCCAATGATTGAATAGCTGTACAATTACTACACACTGGGTTATGCACCTTATAAGTGTTTATCCATGCAGCACATTATTCTGGGTGCTGTGCAGCAAGTGCTTGAAGAGCTATACAATTACTACACACTGGGTTATGCACCTCGTAAGTGTTTATCCATGCAGCACATTATCCTCGGTGCTGTGCCGCCAATGATTGAATAGCTGTACAATTACTACACACTGGGTTATGCACCTTATAAGTGTTTATCCATGCAGCACATTATTCTGGGTGCTGTGCAGCAAGTGGTTGAAGAGCTATACAATTACTACACACTGGGTTATGCACCTCGTAAGTGTTTATCCATGCAGCACATTATCCTGGGTGCTCTGCCGCCAGTGATTGAAGAGCTGTACAATTACTACACACTGGGTTATGCCCCTCGTAAGTGTTTATCCATGCAGCACATTATTCTGGGTGCTGTGCAGCAAGTGCTTGAAGAGCTATACAATTACTACACACTGGGTTATGCACCTCGTAAGTATTTAGCCATGCAGCACATTATCCTGGGTGCTGTGCCGCCAGTGATTGAAGAGCTGTACATTTACTACACACTGGGTTATGCCCCTCGTAAGTGTTTATCCATGCCGCACATTATCCTCGGTGCTGTGCCGCCAATGATTGAATAGCTGTACAATTACTACACACTGGGTTATGCACCTTATAAGTGTTTAGCCATGCGGCACATTTTCCTGGGTGCTGTGCCGCAAGTGATTGAAGAGCTATACAATTACTACACACTGGGTTATGCACCTCGTAAGTATTTAGCCATGCCGCACATTATTCTGGGTGCTGTGCAGCAAGTGATTGAAGAGCTATACAATTACTACACACTGGGTTATGCACCTCGTAAGTATTTAGCCATGCCGCACATTATTCTGGGTGCTGTGCAGCAAGTGCTTGAAGAGCTATACAATTGCTACACACTGGGTTATGCACCTCGTAAGTATTTATCCATGCAGCACATTATTCTGGGTGCTGTGCAGCAAGTGATTGAAGAGCTGTACAATTACTACACACTGGGTTATGCACCTCGTAAGTGTTTATCCATGCAGCACATTATCCTGGGTGCTCTGCCGCCAGTGATTGAAGAGCTGTACAATTACTACACACTGGGTTATGCACCTTATAAGTGTTTAGCCAGTCAGAACATTATCCTGGGTGCTGTGCCGCCAGTGATTGAAGAGCTGTACAATTACTACACACTGGGTTATGCACCTCGTAAGTGTTTATCCATGCAGCACATTATCCTGGGTGCTGTGCCGCCAGTGACTGAATAGCTGTACAATTACTACACACTGGGTTATGCACCTTCTAAGTGTTTATCTATGCAGCATATTCTCCTGGGTGCAGTGCAGCAAATGCTTGAAGAGCTATACAATTACTACACACTGGGTTATGCACCTCGTAAGTGTTTATCCATGCAGCACATTATTCTGGGTGCTGTGCAGCAAGTGCTTGAAGAGCTATACAATTACTACACACTGGGTTATGCACCTCATAAGTGTTTATCCATGCAGCACATTATCCTCGGTGCTGTGCCGCCAATGATTGAATAGCTGTACAATTACTACACACTGGGTTATGCACCTTATAAGTGTTTATCCATGCAGCACATTATTCTGGGTGCTGTGCAGCAAGTGCTTGAAGAGCTATACAATTACTACACACTGGGTTATGCACCTCGTAAGTGTTTATCCATGCAGCACATTATCCTGGGTGCTCTGCCGCCAGTGATTGAAGAGCTGTACAATTACTACACACTGGGTTATGCCCCTCGTAAGTGTTTATCCATGCAGAACATTATTCTGGGTGCTGTGCAGCAAGTGATTGAAGAGCTATACAATTACTACACACTGGGTTATGCACCTCGTAAGTGTTTAGCCATGCAGCGCATTATTCTGGGTGCTGTGCAGCAAATGCTTGAAGAGCTATACATTTACTACACACTGGGTTATGCACCTTATAAGTGTTTAGCCAGTCAGAACATTATCCTGGGTGCTGTGCCGCCAGTGATTGAAGAGCTGTACAATTACTACACACTGGGTTATGCACCTCATAAGTGTTTAGCCATGCAGCACATTATCCTGGGTGCTGTGCCGCCAGTGATTGAAGAGCTGTACAATTACTACACACTGGGTTATGCCCCTCGTAAGTGTTTATCCATGCAGCACATTATTCTGGGTGCTGTGCAGCAAGTGATTGAAGAGCTATACAATTACTACACACTGGGTTATGCACCTCGTAAGTGTTTAGCCATGCAGCACATTATTCTGGGTGTTGTGCAGAAAATGCTTGAAGAGCTATACATTTACTACACACTGGGTTATGCACCTTATAAGTGTTTAGCCAGTCAGAACATTATCCTGGGTGCTGTGCCGCCAGTGATTGAAGAGCTGTACAATTACTACACACTGGGTTATGCACCTCATAAGTGTTTAGCCATGCAGCACATTATCCTGGGTGCTGTGCCGCCAGTGATTGAAGAGCTGTACATTTACTACACACTGGGTTCTCTTCCAGGGGATCCTCATCAATAGTCATAAGCACTGAATATTCCCGCCCATGTGCGGGGACCCCGGAAATAATAAAATTATATATGTAAAAAACATACATATATACAGCTCTGTATATGTATAAACATATATCATTTTTTCCAAGCAAATGCAGCTCCCATAAAAGGCTAGGCAATGTAAATATACACATCCAATAACACACATATATATATATATATAAAGGTATAACAATACACCTAAATCTCTTTTTTTTTTTTTTTTTTAATGAGGTAAACACTCATGAGAAAGCAAAAAATAAAGAGAACAAACTGTGGAAAAACACAGATGTACAACACATTGCCAGCCTGCAGGCTGCATTGCAATATAATACCATAGAGACTAAAAAGCCCTGTACAGGTAAAAACTGGCACCGTGCCTTTAAGGCAGCCCTGACTTCCATATCCCATCATGCCTCAGGGGTGACAGTTAGGTCAGTTGTTCTTTCCGGCTCCTTCAGTCAGGACCCTGGAATTCAGCTCTCTTCTTTTTTGACTCTTTAGTCAAGAATTATTACAACTTTAAGATTTTTTTGGACTTCTTCTTACAACTTCTGTGAGGAAGTCAGTATCCTGTGTTTTTCTGACTGATTTTTCAGCCGTTTTGTCAGAAAAATGCCTTCTTTATTTGTTCCATGCCCATCTTGTGGAAAAAAGAAGGCTGCGTCAGACACACATGAGGTGTGTATCATCTGTCTGCCGGACTCTCACTCTCCAGCAACATGTCGTCATTGTGAAGACCTTTCCAAAAGGACTTTAAAGGAGAGGGAGAGGATTAGGCTGTATGGCCTAGCAGAACGGTCGACGTCGAGGCAGTTGGTCCCTGTTTGCTCCCCATCGACGTCGGGCTCGGCGTCGAAGACTCCAGCGGCGGGATCGTCGCGGAGAGGTGAGGAGTCAAGGGGAAGTCATGCTGCAAAGAGAAAATCGTCGTCGACTTTAGATTCAGCGTCGAAGCGGATGCGTTCGACGTCGACGGCGTCTAAAAGCTCGGCGTCGAGGTCTCGGCGCCACAGTTCAACGTCGAAAAAGCATCTGTCGACGTCAAGAGAAGATCGATCGACGTCTGCACAGAGATATCGTTCGTCGTCGAAAGAAAGACATCGTTCGAGGTCGGCGAGACATCATTCGACGTCGCGAGAAGTACGTAGGCGATCTCCACAGTCGACGTCGAGACCAAGATCGCCGTCAAGATCAAGATCGCCGTCGAGGAAACATCGTTCGACGGCGAAGAGGCTTTCGACGTCGTCGGAGCATTCGACGTCGAGACAAAAGTCTCCGTCAGGAGTGACGTCGGGGCAGACGCCTCCGTCAGGGCCGACGTCGAGGCAGAGGCCTCCGTCGGAGTCGACGTCGAGGCAGAGGCCTCCGTCGGAGTCGACGTCGAGGCAGAGGCCTCCGTCGGAGTCGACGTCGAGGCAGGTGCCTCCGTCGGAGTCGACGTCGAGGCAGGTGCCTCCGTCGGAGTCGACGTCGAGGCAGAGGCCTCCGTCGGAGTCGACGTCGAGGCAGGTGCCTCCGTCGGAGTCGACGTCGAGGCAGGTGCCTCCGTCGGAGTCGACGTCGAGGCAGGTGCCTCCGTCCTCACAGGTCTCCAAAGCTTTGGTGAGGTACATGAAGCCTCCGTCGAAGATAATCTCGACGTCGAGACAAGAAGCTCGGAGCCTCGAAGATTCGAGTCAAAGATCTCCGGTGATAGGCCTATCACCGTCGAGGCAGCCCTATGTTGAGGGTACGCAGGAGGTTTCACATATTCGCCTCACGATTCGACCAGTCTCAAGGCGAAAATCTCCTCATAGACTGATATATACAGCTCCGGAGTCACCGCGTATCATTTCTATCTCGCCTTCAGGATCAGAGGGCTCAGGTTCAAGGTCAGGATCACCAGAGCTTGTACATCAATCTCCAGTTCCTGCAAGAGAAAGTTCGCAGGAGGAGGACAATGCTGTGCCTCAGAGTCCCGTAAGGGAGATGCCTCAGGACCCTGCTATGACAGACACAATAAAGGCATCGCTAACAAGAATAAGGGGCGTGGTATTCCCAGCGACACCGATCAGACCAAGATCTCGAGAAAGAGAATCCCGAAGTCACTCTCGAGCACCAAGAAGGCGATCCAGGTCTGCCTCCCTCAGAAGAGAGTCGACCAGATCAGAGAGAAGGCGCCGTAGGACCCCTTCTACCTCCCCTTCTTCCAGATCATCCAAAAGGGATTATTCACCGACACTCTCGGAGACGCCACCCTCTCGGGTATCTCCGGTAGATGATATTTCTACATTTCAAGAAGTGTTGTGTAGAGGAGCTACAAAATTAAATATCCCTATGCCGGTTCAGGAGACCACGGCATCCATAATTTTTGAAACTCTTCATGAACGCACAGTGACACGCCCGTTATTGCCATTAGTCCCCGGTTTGCTACAACCGGTAATGGATATCTTTCTCACGCCAGCAACCACCAAAACGGCGCCGGCGAGAATTCTAAAAAAGTACCGTCCAGCTCCGGAGGATCCGCTATTCCTTAAAACAGATCCTCCACCGGACTCTGTCATCACCGCCGCTGCCAGAAAGACGCATGCAGTAGCTGGATCTTCAACGGTGCCACCAGATAAGGACAGTAAAACGCAAGACTCCTGGGGGAGGAAAGTTTGCGGCTCAGCATCCTCAAGCTTGAAGGTGGCAAGTGCCTCGGCGCTTCTGGGGCGCTATGATAGGTCACTATGGGACTCTCTTCAGAGGTTCATTGAAAAAGTTCCATCAGAGGACAGACGGGACTTTGAAGAGATTTTGCATGAGGGGAGTCTGGTTTCTAACCAGATCATAAGTGCAGCGGCGGATGGGGCAACACTGGCAGCGCATGAATATGCACATGGAGTCACAGCCAGAAGAACATCCTGGCTTAGATTGACGGCCTTGAAACCGGAAGCGCAGGCAAGAATTTTAAATCTGCCTTTCTCCGGTAGTTCTCTTTTTGGGTCCCATGCAGACGAGGAAATGGCCCGTATGAAAGCAGAGCTGGAGACCATGAAAGCAGTCGGGCTTGAAAAGAGAAAAGAGTTTCGACGCCGCAAGGGAAATGACAGGCGCAATTACCAACAGAGGGTTCAAACCCCTCATTGGCAAAAGAACCAGGACCAGCAAGGTCAAAAGAAACAGCAATACCAGTCCCGCAAGCCATCCAGGGGACGAGGTAACAACAGGCAGTCTAATGCTGGAAACAAAGCACCGGGGAAGCAATGAGAAACCGCTTCCTCCGATGCTGTCCACCGCTCCGGTGGGAGGAAGGGTTGCGCATCATCTTCCAGAGTGGCAGACAATCACAAAGGACAAGTGGGTACTCAATATACTGCGTCATGGGTACTCGCTTCGTTTCAGAAGTCACCCCCCATCGATTCCTCCTGTCAAGTCATCCCAGCATCTAAAGCAGCTCAGAGAAGAGGTAGCGACGCTACTACTCAAATCTGCAATAGAGAAAGTGCCCATAAACCAGAGAGGAAAGGGAGTTTACTCCAGATATTTTCTCATCCAAAAGAGGAGTGTGAAGGTGGAGTTCAGACCCATTTTAGACCTACGGATACTGAACAAGCACATAAGAAAGGAAAAATTTCGCATGCTGGCGCTCCACCAAATATATCCTCTTCTCCGGATGGGCGATTGGATGTGTTCACTGGACCTTCAGGATGCATATTTCCATATTCCCATCCTAAGGAATCATCGAAAATTTCTCAGGTTTGTGGTAGGCAACGCTCACTATCAGTTCAAAGTCCTCCCATTTGGCCTGAAGTCAGCTCCTCGAGTATTCACAAAATGCGTGGCAGTAGTAGCGGCTGCTCTGAGGCGCGCAGGAGTCTTCGTCTATCCCTACCTAGACGACTGGCTAATAAAGGGCTCATCACCACAGAATGTGCGGACACAGCTGTCGCTATGCCTGAACTTATGTCGCAGGTTGGGTCTCAGAGTGAATGTCAAAAAGTCCAATTTTTCACCAACGCAGAGGATCCACTACCTGGGTGCAACTATAGACTCCGTAGTAGGAAAAGTGTTTCCTTCGGAGGAAAGACAGTCATCCATTATGCTAAAAGGCAGACAGATTATGACCAGCAATCTGTCGTCGGCAAGGCAAATCTCATCTCTGCTAGGGGCCATGGCATCCTGCATCTTCCTAGTGCCCAATGCCAGGCTAAGGATGCGTCCTCTCCAGCAAGATCTCGAGGACAAATGGGATCAAAGGAACTCCCTGTGGGAAGAAAAGGTTTGCCTCTCCTCTGCAGCCAAACAGTCAATCAAGTGGTGGCTGAAGCCAAGGAATCTGCAAGTGGGGATTCCCTTCCATCAAGAGCCCCCAACTCAGACCTTAATCACCGACGCATCCCTTCAGGGATGGGGTGCGCATTTTGGGACTCTGCAAACTCAAGGACGGTGGTCCAGCAGCGAGCAGTTGTACCACATCAACATGCTGGAGCTCAGGGCGGTCCACCTAGCCCTCAAAGCGTTCCTACCTGCGATAACGACGAGTACCATTCTAGTACAGACGGACAATACCACCACAATGTACTACCTGAACAAGCAGGGGGGTACTCGATCCAGAACGCTCTCGCTGGAAGCTCAGTCCCTGTGGCACTGGATCCTAGCAAGGAACATCTCATTGAAAGCGGTGCACCTACCAGGAGAACTCAACGTGCAAGCAGACTTGCTCAGTCGGCATTTTCAAGAGCCAGAGGACTGGGTAATCAACGACGAAGTGTTAGAAGACATCTTCGGGGAATGGGGGCGCCCGCAAGTGGACCTCTTCGCGGACGAGCAAAACACAAAATGCCGAGGCTTCGCCTCAAGATACCATCGACCAGGATCCCTAGGGAATGCCCTTTTGATCAATTGGTCAATGACATTTGTGTACGCTTTTCCGCCTCTCCCACTAATTCCCAAGGTGGTGACCAAGCTACAGAATTCATCTGCCAAGATGATACTCATAGCACCGGACTGGCCGTGGCAGTGGTGGTACACGGATCTCCTACACATGTCGATCCGCCCCCACAAGCGGCTGCCGTGCAGGCCGGACTTGTTATCCAAGATGCAGGGGAAGATTTACCATCCCAGCCTTCCCTCGCTGAGCTTAACAGCATGGCTCCTGAAGTCCTCCAGTATGGCCATCTGAACCTCCCTCAAGAGTGTATGTCCATACTGAAGGAAGCCAGGAGGCCTTCGACAAGACACTCCTACTTCTGTAAGTGGAAAAGATTTTATATATGGTGTGCTCAGCATCATTATGATCCCACTAAATGCCAGGAGGATGTAATTTTGCCCTATCTTCTACATTTAGCAAGGGCAGGGTTGAAATTTTCATCCATAAAGGTTCACCTAGCAGCCATAACAGCATACAGGCGTTCGCCTTCACAGCAGTCATTTTTTAAAGTGCAGGTAGTGAAGGATTTCTTGCAAGGACTCAAGAAAGTCTATCCCCCTGTTAGACCTCCCTCTCCTTCCTGGGAGCTAAACTTGGTTCTGTCGAAGCTCATGGGTTCGCCTTTTGAGCCTATTCATAAGGCTACCCTACAGCACCTCACATGGAAGACAGCATTTTTAATAGCCATCACTTCAGCACGGAGGGTCAGTGAGATACAGGCCCTCTGTTCTAAAGAACCCTACACTGTTTTTCATCTAAATAGGGTGGTGATGAGAACTCACCCTTCGTTCCTACCCAAGGTGGTATCGGAGTTTCATGTAAACCAAGCCATCTCCTTACCAACCTTTTTTCCCAACCCCTCCTCTCCGGCAGAGAGGGCGTTGCATTCTCTGGATGTCAGAAGGGTCCTAAAATTCTACCTAGATAGGACTAAGAATATCAGGAAATCTGACCAATTGTTTGTGAACTATGGGATTGTCCGTATGGGCTTTGCTGCATCCAAACGTTCCATTGCTAGGTGGATTGTTTCTAGTATTACTTTGGCCTACCAACTGGCTCAGAAACCATTGGGGGCGCGCCCTAAAGCGCATTCGACAAGAGGAAAAGCGGCTACCGCGGCTTTTCTCAATAATGTCCCACTCTCCGAGATCTGCAAGGCAGCCACTTGGAGATCTGTCCACACTTTTACCAGGCATTATTGTCTGGATTCGGACACCAGAGCAGACACTCAAGTAGGACAAGCCTCCTTGAGGAATCTGTTCCAAACATAATCATTTTCATGATTCTTTTTCTCCATGGGTGATACAACCTTAGTTTCATTTGCCTGCTGGTGGAAGGGGAGCTTGCTACTCTATTCAGTGCTTATGACTATTGATGAGGATCCCCTGGAAGAGAAGGGTAAGTTACTTACCTGTAATCCTAGTTCTCTTCCAGGGGTATCCTCATCAAAGTCATAAGCAACCCACCCACCTCCCCAGGCAAATGAGAAGAGGTGTATTATTCATTATGGAAAGGATATATCTTTGTGTTTAGGACTACGGTCCCGCAAAGAACAACTGACCTAACTGTCACCCCTGAGGCATGATGGGATATGGAAGTCAGGGCTGCCTTAAAGGCACGGTGCCAGTTTTTACCTGTACAGGGCTTTTTAGTCTCTATGGTATTATATTGCAATGCAGCCTGCAGGCTGGCAATGTGTTGTACATCTGTGTTTTTCCACAGTTTGTTCTCTTTATTTTTTGCTTTCTCATGAGTGTTTACCTCATTAAAAAAAAAAAAAAAAAGAGATTTAGGTGTATTGTTATACCTTTATATATATATATATATATGTGTGTTATTGGATGTGTATATTTACATTGCCTAGCCTTTTATGGGAGCTGCATTTGCTTGGAAAAAATGATATATGTTTATACATATACAGAGCTGTATATATGTATGTTTTTTACATATATAATTTTATTATTTCCGGGGTCCCCGCACATGGGCGGGAATATTCAGTGCTTATGACTTTGATGAGGATACCCCTGGAAGAGAACTAGGATTACAGGTAAGTAACTTACCCTTATGCACCTTGTAAGTGTTTATCCATGCAGCACATTATCCTCGGTGCTGTGCCGCCAATGATTGAAGAGCTGTACAATTACTACACACTGGGTTATGCACCTTATAAGTGTTTAGCCAGTCAGAACATTATCCTTACTGCTGTGCCGCCCATGAGTGAAGAGCTATAAAATTAATTCACACTGAGTCACGCTGGAGCTGTTATCCCAATCAGAGTGGCATGCTCTGCACCCCAATCTTCAAAGGTTAAACCTTTATGCAATGAGATAGAGCCAGGCCATCTGAGTTATTTTCAACTTCCACTGGTGGTGGTTGAGAGTGATCCATTTTGTGCCTTGCACCGTGACTAAATTGGTGTATCCAGGGAGATGAAACAGCAGATACTCGTATTGATCCTTTGAAGGCAACACTGGCGAATATTTTGCAGTTTGCCACTGTCCAAGGATAATTTGTGGTCCTGAAAGCCTTTTTATGTCTCTCAGACCGACTTCTGGTTTAAGTCACCTGTAGTGGTGTCATTTTTGAAAGAATTAACTAATATGTTTCTACAAATTCTATTTTCTTATGTCACAATGGGACTTGAAATTGGTGTTGACTGTTTTGATCAATCAATCAATCAATCAATCAATCAAAGACATTTATAAAGCGCACTACTCACCCGGAGGGTCTCAAGGCGCTTGGGGGGGGGGGGGGTGCCGCTACTGCTCGAACAGCCAGGTCTTGAGCTTCTTCCTGAAGGAGAGGTGGTCTTGGGTCAGGCGCAGGTCGGTCAGGAGGGAGTTCCAGGTCTTGGCGGCCAGGTAGGAGAAGGACCTTCCTCCTGTTGTCGCTCTTCGGATGCGGGGGACGGCGGCGAGGGCGTGGCTGGTTGATCGGAGATGGCGTTTTGGAGCGTAGAAGTTGAGGTGGTTGTTGAGGTAGCTCGGGCCTTGGTCGTGTAGGGCTTTGTGTGCGTGGGTGAGGAGACGGAAGGTGATTCTCTTGTTGACGGGGAGCCAGTGCAGGTCTCTCAGATGTCCGGAGATGTGGCTGCTTCGGGGGATGTCGAGGATGAGTCTGGCTGAGGCGTTCTGTATCCGCTGGAGTCTCTTCTGGAGCTTGGCGGTGGTTCCGGCGTAGAGGGCGTTGCCGTAGTCCAGTCGGCTGGTGACGAGGGCCTGGGTGACCGTCTTCCTGGTCTCGGTGGGGATCCACCGGAAGATGTTCCGTAGCATGCGCAGAATGTTGAAACAGGACGAGGAGACGGCGTTGACTTGTCTGGTCATGGAGAGGGAGGAGTCCAGGATGAAGCCCAGGTTGTGTGCGTGGTCTGTCGGTTTGGGTGCGGTGCCCAGGGCGGGGGGCCACCAGGAGTCGTCCCAGGCGGAGGGCGAGGAGCCCAGGATGAGGACTTCCGTCTTGTCTGAGTTCAGTTTCAGGCGGCTGGTCGTCATCCACTCGGCTACGTCTTTCATCCCTCCGTGGAGGTTGGCTCTGGCGGCGGCGGGGTCGTTGGTCAGGGAGAGGATCAGCTGGGTGTCGTCGGCGTAGGAGATGATGTTGAGGTTGTGTTGGTGTGCGATGGCCGCAAGGGGGCTCATGTAGATGTTGAAGAGGGTGGGGCTGAGCGAGGATCCTTGAGGGACGCCGCAGGTGACTTCGGTGGCCTCTGACTTGTGCGGTGGTAGGCGGACTCTCTGTGTCCTTCCGTCGAGGAAGGAGATGATCCATTCCAGTGCCTTCTCCTGGATTCCGACGTTGCTGAGGCGCTGCACTAGGGTGCGGTGGCAGACAGTGTCGAATGCTGCGGAGAGGTCTAGGAGGATGAGTGCCGCTGTTTCTCCGTTGTCCAGCAGGGCTCGGATGTCATCGGTGGCAGCGATGAGGGCGGTCTCGGTGCTGTGGTTGGCTCGGAAGCCAGACTTTGAGGGGTCGAGAGATCCATTCGTCTCGAGGAAGGCGGCCAGCTGCTTGTTGACGGTCTTCTCGATGACTTTGGCTGGAAACGGGAGGAGCGAGATGGGGCGGTAATTCTTGAGTTCGGTGGGGTCCGCTGTTGGTTTCTTTAGTAGAGCGCTGAGTTCGGCGTGCTTCCAGCTCTCAGGGAAGGTGGCGGTGTCGAAGGAGGTGTTGATGATGTCCCGCAGGTGGGGTGCGATGACAGCGTCGGCCTTGTTGAATACGTGGTGAGGGCAGGGGTCGGTCGGAGATCCGGAGTGGATAGAGTTCATCGTGCGGATGGTGTCTTCTGTGTTGATCGGGGTCCAGGCGCTGAGGGTGGTGGTGGGGGGCGTTGGTGCGGTCGTGGGGGGCGTTGTTTGTGGGATGAAGCTGTTGTGTATGTCAGCGATCTTGTTGTGGAAGTAGGAGGCGAGGGAGTTGCAGAGGTCTTGCGATGGGGTGATGTCGTTGTTTCCGGCGTTGGGGTTGGAGAGCTCTTTCACGATGTTGAAGAGTTCCTTGCAGTTGTGTGCGTTGTTGTCCAGCCAGTCCTTGAATGCTGTTTTATTGGTGGCGTGGATCAGTTGATGGTGCTTCCGGGTGGCGAGCTTGAGGGTGGTCATGTTGTCCGGTGTTGGCTCCCTTCTCCAGGCTTTCTCGAGGGCTCGGCAGTTCTTCTTGGAGCTCTTGAGTTCGTCGGTGAACCATGGGGCCTTCTTGCTGCCGGGTCTGCTGGGCGGGGTCCTCAGTGGGGCGAGTTCGTCCGCGCAGGTGCTGATCCACTTCGTGAGGTTGTCGGCGGCCTGGCTGGGGTTCGCTGAGCTGGCGGCAGGGTGCTGGCTCAGGGAAGCGGCGAGCTGGTCGGCTGTGATCTTGTTCCAGCTTCTTCGAGCAACCTGTTGCTGGTGGTGGTGGATCGTGGTTCTTCTGAAGGTGAAGTGGACGCAGCTGTGGTCCGTCCAGTGGAGTCCAGTGGCGTGGCTGAAGGCGATGTCTTTGCTGGATGAGAAGACGGCGTCGAGTGTGTGTCAGGCGAAGTGGGTGGGGGTGGACACCAGCTGCTTGAGTCCGAGGTTGGCGAGGTTGTCAAGCAGGGTGGTGGTGTTGCGGTCGTTGTTGTTCTCCAGGTGGAAGTTGATGTCCCCCAGGAGGATGTAGTCAGCGGAGGGGAGGGCGTGCGGGCTGATGAAGTCGGCGATGTCTTCGCTGAATGGTGTGCGTGGTCCCGGGGGTCGGTAGATCAGGGTGCCTCTGAGGGTGGTCTTAGGGTCGGTGTGGATCTGGAAGTGTAGGTGTTCGGCGGTAGTCAGGGTGTCGTCGGTGTTGGTCGTGATGCGGATGGTGTCCCTGTGGATGATGGCGATGCCTCCTCCAGTCTGGTTGTCGCGATCTCTCCGGGTGATCTTGTATCCCTCTGGGATGGCGATGGCGATGTCGGGCGCTGAGGAGTCGTTCATCCAGGTTTCCGTGAGGAAGGCAACGTCTGGAGATGTGGTGTCGAGGAGGTTCCAGAGTTCGATGGCGTGTCTGTGGACGGAGCGGGTGTTGAGCCGGATGCACTTGAGGTGGTTGCTGCTGGTGTTCGGCTTGGCGGGTGCTGGTGCGGGGCAGGTCAGGAAGCAGGTGAACTTGCAGGCGTGGCAGCTGAAGGGTCCGTGGGTGCGTCTCGGGGTGGCTCGGTAGCATCCCGGGATTCGGCCGGTGTTGAGGGCGTTGAGGGTGGCGGCGTCGTACGTCTGGCGGGTGGGCTGGGGTCCTCGGGGGCCAGGGGTTCGGGCGCTGGGCGCGGTCCAGGCACGGACGGGCGCAGACGGGCTTACCTTTGGCGCACCTTCGGCGCACAATCGGCGCGCCCGCTGCGCGTTGGCCACTCTGCCATATGAGGAGAGTGGGGGGGGGCGGAGCGAGGGAGGGGCAGCTGGGAGGGGGAGCGGGGTGGCGAATGGGGAGGGCGAGCGAGGGAAGGGGGCTGGGCCGCAGGGGGGCAGCGGCGGGGAGGTGGCGGGAAACGCGGCCGGGGCTGGGCGAGAGAGGGGGGAGCACAGGGGGCTAGGGCAAAACGGCGGGAAAAAAAGACGAAAAAGGCGGTGAAGCAAGCTGGTGGCAGGGGGCACAGGAGATCCGCGGACCAAGCGGATCCGGCGGGCGGGGCACAACAGAGATGCACAGGGCACAGCTCAGGGCAGAGGCGGCACCAGGGGACGGGCTCACTCACGGGGAGTGTGCTCGGGGGTTGACCTGCCCGGAGGGACAGAGGTCGCTGCACCTCACTGGCAGCAACGGACTCTAAATAGTCTCGTGGGAGGGAGGGGCAGCTGGGAGGGGGAGCGGGGTGGCGAATGGGTGGGCGAGCGAGGTGAGGGGGCGGGGCCGCAGGGGGGCAGCGGCGGGGAGGTGGCGGGAAACACGGCCGGGGCTGGGCGAGAGACGGGTGGAGCACAGGGGGCTAGGGCAAAACGGCGGGAAAAAAAGATGAAAAAGGCGGCGAAGCAAGCTGGTGGCAGGGGGCACAGGAGATCCGCGGACCAAGCGGATCCGGCGGGCGGGGCACAGCAGAGATGCACAGGGCACAGCTCAGGGCAGAGGCGGCACCAGGGGACGGGCTCACTCACGGGGAGTGTGCTCGGGGGGGTTACCTGCCCGGAGGGACAGAGGTCGCTGCACCTCACTGGCAGCAACGGACTCTAAATAGTCTCGTGGGAGGGAGGGGCAGCTGGGAGGGGGAGCGGGGTGGCGAATGGGGAGGGCGAGCGAGGGAAGGGGGCGGGGCCGCAGGGGGGCAGCGGCGGGGAGGTGGCGGGAAACGCGGCCGGGGCTGGGCGAGAGAGGGGGGGAGCACAGGGGGCTAGGGCAAAACGGCGGGAAAAAAAGACGAAAAAGGCGGCGAAGCAAGCTGGTGGCAGGGGGCACAGGAGATCCGCGGACCAAGCGGATCCGGCGGGCAGGGCACAGCAGAGATGCACAGGGCACAGCTCAGGGCAGAGGCGGCACCAGGGGACGGGCTCACTCACGGGGAATGTACTCGGGGGTGACCTGCCCGGAGGGACAGAGGTAGTTTGTTCAAGCCTATAGATAGCTGCCAGTTGAGACTTGTGTCTTTGATTGCAACAACCTCAGCTAACCAAGGTAGCGAGCTTCAGACCTTGAGTTCTAGCACTCCTTTGACATGCTTCTTTGGTTGGAAATCTGTTCAAAGGTGATGAATCTGCACGTAGAGGTATACATCAGAAGCAAAAAGTTACTTACATTCAGTAAAGATCTGTTTGTAGCTTGTGTTGCTGTAGAGACATCTTTTGCATACTCCTTCCATCTGGTGTTTAGCTCAGACATGTGCAAATTGTGTTTCTTTAAAGAAGGCTTTTGAGTCACAGGATGCACTGTGACTCAGCCCTTAGTGGGCATTATGCATGGGCACCAATACTATTCAATTATTTCTTTGTTTCCCTGCCTTTGGATTCAGTCATATACTGATGGGGCCTCGAGACACTACTTGTTCCACATATTTCCATGAGGAAGTTGATTTTCTTTTTGAGGCTCTGTCCAAGTCAAAGCAGATGGTGCAGTTTCTGCCCATGCTGAAGGGCATGCTCAAGTCTGCCTGGAGATATTAAAAGTTGCAAAGTCCAGGGTAGTAATTCTTCCAAGCTGTGTTCCCCATCTACGACAGGGTCATATCCCACCTGATTCTCTGGTCATGCAATCTGCCCACAAACAGGCTTCGTATCAAGCCACAGGAGACACCCTGCCACCTGACAAGGAGAGCAAGAAGCTGGATGCAGCTGGCATTAGAATGGCCGTAGGGGTATTTTTCCCACTGGTTCGTATCCAAATGCGTGTGGCTCCTCTCCCGCTATGATAGAGCCCATTGGAAGGAAATGCAGGAGCTGGTAAAGCAAAGTTCAGGAAAAAAGGGGAGGAGATCTTGTCTGATGGCAAGGCCATTTTCCGCACTACCGTCCATTGTGCCGTCAATGGCACAGATACAGCCTCCTAGGAGGTCAACACCTGCATCCTTCTTAGACTCCTTGCATGACTCCGTATCTCTGGGTTTCAGCCAGCGGTTTAACATCATCTCAACCTGCCCTTCGATGGGAAACACCTGTTTGAGCTTTAGGTTGGTTAGATGCTGTAGAATATAAAAAAGAACATGGGCATACCAACTCAAATGGCTGCCCTTCAAAACTTGTCTTCCACATTTTCCTTTCGGAGTCAGCAGCCTTGTGGATGTCCAGTCCATTTTCCCTGACCCCTCCCACTTATACGACGACTGCTGCAATCTTCACGAGCAGTTGGGCAGGGGTTACACCAGGTTGCCTACAAGGGCAGAAAATACCGGGGCAGGAGGATGGGCTTCTCTGGCACAGAGACCCCTCCTCTAATCACAGACCTGATCCCCCCCGCCCCCCAATCATCTGTCATGTGTCTGGGGAGATTGTGGGATTTCCTCTCCTGCTGGGAGGAAATCACATCAGTTTAGTGAGTAATTGTGGTGGTTTGTCATGGCTACTGCCTAGATCTTCTCCCTACCCCTTCTAACATACCACTTTGCACACATATCCTCTGCAGAAAACATCTGAACCTTCTAGAGGGAGAGGTCTAGGTTTTTCTTCAAGAGTAGCCATACAAACAATGCCCCTCACCACTGGGGCAACAAAGTCTACTCTTTAATTCCTCAACCCCTCCCTCAGGCCTCTCAATCAGTACTTCATGTTAGAACATTTACATATGGTACCCGAAAAGGATATCATCCTCTGCCTCAACAAGGCACTACATGATGGTGCTAGACCCAGGAAGACGCCTGCTTTCACATCCCCATCCATGCAGCCCACCAGCACTACCTCTTCTTTGTGGTAAGTGGTCATCATTACCAATTTGAAGTGCTTCCCTTTGGGGGTACCACCTCTCCAAGGGTCTTCATTAAGTACCTAGTAGAGAAAACTGCTCATCTAAAGAGGGGGGTGTCCATGTTTTGTACCACCTCGACAATTGGCTGATCAGAAACTGAGGCAAGCAACAATGCCTAGCTCACACACAAACTGTGATCTCCCTGCTTCACAGCCTGGGATTCACTATAAATGCCACCAAGTATCACCTACGACTCCTGCAGATCCAGCCGTTCCTGGGATCTGTATTTCATGCAATCAAATACACAGCCTACTTCAGTTAGTCTGCCAGCAGAGGTAGCTGACATTTCTGCAGCACCTACTTCTTTTTTAGCCCAATCGCTAAATCAAACACAAGATGATGGACGGCATGCTAAAACTTTTCAACCACTCGCCCAAGCCAAGAGATCTGGGTTTAATCCATTTTTCTTTTGCTCACTGTGCCAGCCCAGTTTGGACCCAGCCATATGCAAATCAGTCTCGACCCTGCTCTTCATGGGAACAGTGCAACCCGAACTGGCAGGCCAGGTCCACCCTGGACCAAAAACTAGCATCCTGAGACCGGTTTCGGGGTATCACCCCTTATCAGCCAGGCTAGCTTGAATCCAGTGGCACAGCGAGGAAGAGACTCACATCTGGGCATACCCTTCCCACTTAGGGCTATATCCTGCATGATTCTGGTAGACCTACCATGTGGGCCTGGCATGCTGCAAAGTGGAAATAGTTTCTCCGCTATTGCATCTCTAATCACCTTGGCCCTCCTAAGCCTATTGTCCAGGACATCATTTATCTTCTCCATCTACAAATGTCAGGCTTAAATTACACTTCTGTACACACATCTAGCCATGGCCGAATATATGCAAAACAGGAAACACTCCTCCCTCTTTCATACCATTGTAATCAGAGGCTTTACTGAGGCCTTAAGAGAATAACCTCTCCCAGAGCCTCTCGGCTCCTGTTTGTAGCCTCAATGTGGTCTTTACCAGGCTCATGGGTCCATCCTTTGAGCTGTGACATTCTTGTCTTTTGTAATTCCTCTCTTGGAAAGTAGCTTTCCTCGTAGTCATAACCTACCTTAGATGCATTAGTGAGTTGTAGGCCCTCACAGTCCAAAAACTCTTAATTCAGGTTCACATGGTAATTCCCAGAACTAAACCAAAGCTCCTTCCAAAGGAGGAGATGTGGCCTAACAACTAGAGCGGCTGACTTTAGAGAAAGTTGCTAACCAGCTTGTCATCTTGGTTTAAAAAAAACAAAAAAACAGAAATCTGACCTTGTATAATGTAACCTTGTTCTCTTGTAAAGTGCTTGAATAGCTTTAGGCCATATACGCGCTATATAAAGCTGTTTTTATTTTTTTATTTTAAAAAGTAGTTTTGGCTTGCCACCTTGATCAGACTACAGAGCTGCCAGTCTTTATCCCCTCAGCAGACTACGTAGTTGACCGAGCCCTTCATGGCCTAGATGCTAAATGCATTGTCATGTATTACATCAACAGGACCATGTCCTTCCACAGGTCCAATCCGTTATTTGTAGCCTTTTCAAAACCTCACAAATACAAGCCTATTTCTAAGGTAGTATTGCCAGATGGATAGTTAAGAACATACAAACCTGCTACCATAAAGCAAAAAAAAAAGCCCTCTCTGGTACCCCCAGAGCTCACTCCACATGCAAGAAAGTAGCAACTATGGCCTTCCTTGGTAATATCCTGCTAGCTTACATTTGTAAGAGAGCCACTTGGTCAACCGCACACACATTCACTAAGCACTGTTGTGTGGATATCCAAGCCCGCCAGCAAAATGTGGTTGGCCAGACACTCCTAAGGACTTTGTTTCAGACATCTTCATCAGCCACTGCTTGTAGAGGGTACTGCTTTAAAGTATATGCAGAAGGGGCGTGGTGAATACCCGGAGCGAGATGGCCGCCTAATCTTCTAGCTCCGTAATACCTGTCCTCCCCACGTCTGTCCGACATAAAAATCCGGTTCCCCGAGGCCGGAAAACGCACCGGAAAGCAAGTTGGATGTCTTGCACTGACTCCCGCCCCCGAAAACTGCCTGTGTCCACTGATATAGGTCCCGTTAGTCGAGGGCCTACAGCAGCGTCGGAGCCGGGAGCTCAATTTCTGCGTCCAGCTGCTGCGGAGACCTGCAAGTTCGGCCTGCGCCGCCCATGCGCACTGGGAGCTGCGCGCACTCTAGGACTTCCACGTTTGGAGCGGGTGCCCGCAGGGATCCCCCGATGCGTAGCTGAGCCCAGCGGGACACGGGTGACTGCACGGGGGCTCGGCGAAACCCACACGCAGCTACCGGATTGGAGGTGAGGAGCGGGAGCCGCGACCAGCGGCTGCATTAATCTGATCGGCGGAGCATGCTAGGGGGGAGGTGAGGCGGTGGGGGGGGCCCGGTGTTGTGACTGGAAGCACGGGACCCTCCCCCCCCCCCCCGTTTCCCTCTCTCTCCTCACATTGCCCTACACACATCGCAGGCGAACGACTGGAGGCGTGGGGCCTGCCCTTCCCCCATCTTCCCAGAGGCTCGGCAGCAACGCGGTAAGTGGCGGGAGCCGCGCATAGTGTTCGGCTTTTGTGGACCCTTCGTGTGGGGCTGGGGGCTCCCCAGGCAGCTGGGCATTGACTCGCCTACGTCTGAAAGCCGCGTCTGTGCTCCATGTGGTGTTGAGCCGGGTTCACACTGCGTCGTGTGTGGCCAGATCCATTCGCCTGTGTTGTCTGCTGCAGGAAAGGCTGAACGCTTGGTTAACGTGTAGTGGCGCCATCGTCCCTCCTTGCTTCTTTGACTGGGTTTCGCCTGGTGACTGATAGCCAGGGACTGGGGTACACCATTGCGCCGTGAAGGCTTATGGCTGGAACTGGGAACAGAGGCATACAAATCTGGGGGGGGGTCCCAAAGGCACTTCGAAGCAATAATGGAAAAGGGCAAATCTGCATGTGCAAAAGGGCCCAAGACAGTGCAATCCAATAAGCTGGACCGCTATACCCTCCCCAAAGACATGCTCCAGAGCCGCCAATCCAGGGGCACTTCCACCAGTGATCAAGGAGGGGAAGACCAAGAGCTGTAGCTAAAAGGTGTTATGGACTCGATGACTAGTGTCAAGAATTCCTTGGAACATAAAATGGATACCATTGCTATTGATGTAAACCTGATCCGAGCCGACCTCACCAAACTTAACGAAAAAGTCAAACAGGTGGAAATTACCACATCCAGCTTGGTGGGAGACGATGCCCAGCTCCAGGGGGAAATCCAGGACATACAATCTTTCCGCAAACTTACCGAGCTCAAGCTGGACAATTATGAAGGGCGCCTACATCGCAACAACCTACGTATTTTAGGAGTGCCGGAAAAGGCAGAGGGACAGACCCCGGATCTCTTCGTGGAGGACCTTATCCTAAAGCATCTACAGCCCAAGGGCCTCAGTAAGTTCTTTGCCATCGAGAGGGCACATAGGGTCCCCGGGGGTCGTCCAAAGCCAGGAGCCCCTCCGTGCCCGATACTGGCGAGAGTGCTGAATTTCCGGGACAGAGATGTAATCCTCCCGAACGCCAGGATGGGGGCCGCCCTCCGCTACGATAACGCAGACATCTTTCTTCCTGGACTTCATGCAATGAGTGCAGAGACGAACATTCACTATGGTGAAACAGAAACTCAGAGAGAGGGGATTGAAGTACTTTATGCTATTCTCGGCGCGTCTTCATGTGGAGGCAGAGGGAAGAATTTGGTTCTTCGAACAGCCAGAGGAAGCGGCTGACTGGCTTGAGTACCGGACAGATCGCACCTCATGTGATCACAATGCTGGGGACGATGACGCCTCCCAGCCCTGTGGCTGACGGGGCCGGAATGGACACAGTTGCTCCGCTGCATGAACTGATTCCTGGGGTGGGCCGAGACAGGTAACAGGCCACGCTGTGGCCGATCCTCAAGGAGGACTTCCCCTGCTAAAGGCTGACACCCGGAACTGTGGTGTGTGACTCTTAGGGAACTTCATGGTTACAATTTGGGTTCGGGGGGGACAGGAAAACTGTATGCCACGTCCTTACACTTTCTACTTTTAGTTCTTTTACAGGGCTAAAGGCACTCTGCAGAGTTTTACATGGGTAGTTCTACGCCCAGAGTGCAGGGCAGCAGGGTGGAGGGTTGTTGGGTTGGGGGTTTGTGTTCGTTTGCCGTTATGGTTTTTACATCGGTATTTGATTTTGACTTTATTGCAGAGGATGCTGAGACTTGCGCATTAACCAATGAGTGCCCAGGGGGATAAAAATGTTAAAATATTGAGCTGGAATGTTAACGGGCTTGGGGACAAGATTAAATGTAGTGTGGTTCTCCAATATATTAAACTGCAGGTCCCGGATATTGTCATGCTTCTGGAGACGTATCTGGTCGGGAATTCATGTAAGGGGATGCACAGATGGGGATATACAATGGTGCACATGCAGGATTTACCTCCGGTTCATGGGGTGTGGGTATCATGATGAAGAACTCATTCCCCCTTGCTGTGAGCTCCACATGAGCGGACGATCGGGGCAGATACATTGGGGTGTCAGGCATATGGGAGGGGCGGCCCATCACACTCATGTCCATATACGTTCCACCGGGCTTGCAGTGTACCACCTTTGCAGACCTGTGCTCTGTCCTACTCACCTTTACAAGATGGCCTATTAGTCCTCGGGGGCGACTTTAATGCAGTGGTCTCGGGCACACTGGATCGATATCCCCCATGGGAGGTGGGGCCTTCTTCCCGCTGGTTGCCTGATTTTCTCGATGCCATGGGGTTGGTGGATGGGTGGAGAACATATCATCCAGATACGATACAACACACCTTTCATTCCGCGGCACACCATAGCCTTTCCCGCTTAGATTACTGCCTAGTCCCTGCCTCATAAGTAACCCACATCCATGAAATCAAGCACTTAGCCAGTGGCATCTCCAACCACTCGCCAGTATGGATCCATATAGTCCTCAACCAGATCACAGTAGGAAGACTAGCCCCAATTAATCCATGGTACCTCCGAGATCCGAAAATCCGCAGAGACCTCGTCAAAGCCATGGATAACTACTTCTTAGACAATGAAGGGTCCGTGTCCTCATCCCAGTCATTATGGGAAGCATTTAAGACTGTAATTCGGGGTCAGGCCTTGTTGTTGATCTCTGGAATGAAGAAAGATTAACAAAAGAGTCCTAGACATCGAGGCCGAAATTTACAGGTTAGAGGGAGACCTAGAATCTGGAGTGACGCCGGAGAAACTCCATTTGCTGAGCCTGAAACAACATGACTATAAGGCTCTACTGATTGATAGAGCCAAAATTCTGGGCAGGGAGCGACTGGGCAGGATCTACGACCTGTGAGACAAAGCAGGGAAGCTCATGGCGTGGCTTGATAAAAAAAGAATGGGCAAGCAGACTGGTTCCGGAACTCAAATTTGATGGAGACACTCCGCTCATGGAGCCGCAGGACATAGTAGATGGATTCGCCAGTCATTTCCATACTGTTTACACAACCGTAACCTCACACACTGAAGAGGACTCTCACGAATTACTACGAGACATTAGGCTCCCCAAACTCTCCTTAGAAGACCGTAATTTCATGGACAGTGACTTGACAGCGGATGAGATAGCGCAAGCAATCTGATCCTTAAACTCAGGGAAGGCCCTTGGTCCCAATGAAATCCCCATCGAGCTGTACAAACTTCAACCCGATAAACTTGCACCATACTTAAAATCTATGTTTGAGGAATGCAGGGAGGGTGGGACGCTGCCCAGGGAACAGAGGATTGCCACCATAGTCACAATACACAAAGAAAGCAAAGCTAAGACTGACTGTGCCTCGTACAGACCAATTTCCCTTCTAAATGCTGAGCCCAAAATTCTGGCCAAGCTCTTGGCTAATCGCCTAGTTAAAATAATAAGTAGCCTAGTACACCCAGATCAATCCGGCTTTATGCCCCATAGAAATACGGCCTTGAATTTGCGTAGAGTAGATGGAGTGCTACCATCCAAGAGCCAGCTGTGATCGTGTCCTTGGACGCGACTATGGCGTTTGACACTATTGAATGGCCCTACCTCTTGGTGGTTTTGGCAAAGATGGGATTTGGTCCAAAATACATCCAATGGATACGTCTCTTGTACAGTGAGCCTTTGGCTCAGGTGGTAGTCAATAATAAACTGTCAGCCACGTTCATGCTCAATCGGGGAACCCGTCAGGGTTGCCCACTTTCACCTCTCCTTTTTGCTTTAGCCCTAGAACCACTAGCAGCTTAGATCTGAAGAGATCCAATGATACGAGGATTGAGATGGTCCCCTGAATGGGAAGACCGCATCTCACTCTATGCGGACGATATACTGCTCTACCTGGCCTCCCCTAAGAAATCCCTGGTGGCGGTGCTAGATATTCTGGCAGTATTCTGTAGATTTTCTGGATTCACTGTCAACTGGGGTAAGTCCCTTTTGTATGTCCTCAGGGGGGACCCACCCATCCCCCCGAGAGACTGTCCAATACAGATTAACACTGTAGGCTTTAAGTATTTAGGGATCTTTATCTCTCTTGACCCTTCACTCCGCTTTGCCCAAAATCTTCTCCCACCCTTGCATAAGCTCAAAAAGGATATTGTCAGCTGGAAATCGCTTCCCCTCTCTCTCTCTCTTGGGTAGGGCTGCCTTGTTTAAAATGATGTATTTGCCTAGATTCCTCTATGCCCTGCAAAAAACCCTGGACCCTGTTCCAACGCCATACTTTAAGGAGGTTGAGGGCCTCCAGAGAGACCTACTGTGGGATGGAAGACTGTGCATCGCCCTGAATAAGCTGACGTTAAACTGGTATGACTGAGGCATTAGCCTCCCTGACATTAAGAAATACTACTGGGCAGCGCATCTAGCAGCCATCATTTATGGCACCTACTGTCGAATTGACGACCCCGGTTATACCATTGATAGATGGCTCCTTCCCAGAGGGAACTATAACAAGGCATTATACTCCAGGCCTAAACGATGCACATTAACAGGCCCCACCAAATACTCCGTCCAAATTTGGCATGACGCCACTAATTCTCTTGGATGGGGACATAAACCGACATTAGCAACTCCACTTTGGGACTCTGAGAAACTAGGCAACTTATGGAGGCCAAAGGGGTTTGGCAGGTGGGACCTCATCAGGATTTCACGTATCAAGGACATTTGGGGAGAGGGAGAGGCCAAGTCCTTCACCACGTTGCAAACGGAACACGAGTTGGCAGACACTGAATATTTCCGATATGCACAGATGCTACACTCACTTCGGTCTCTTCTACCAAGGGGTATTACTCCTCCCAAGTCTGAGGACAGAATTTCAGATGGCCACCTACCTGAAAAAAGTATTTCTTTAATATACAAGAAATTGATAAATAACATGGCGGATCCCCTCCAATTACTGGGGGAGAAAGGGATAAGGGACGGTATTGAGATGGATGATGAGGACTGGCGGGAGGCAGTGTCCTCCCCTAGAGTGGTCGCCATTCCAGCGCGACTTAGATTAGTACAGCTCAAAATCCTCCTTAGGGTGTATATCACTGGACCCCGTCTGATACATATGGGGGGCTGATGGAGGGGAGTGCAAGAGGCGATGTGGCCATATGGGTACATTCATGCACATCATATGGGAGTGTGACTATATCAGTTCCTTCTGGCGCAAGGTACATGACACAATCAATGCAGTGCTCCAATTCTGTCTCCGCCCAGAGGCGCGACGGTGCCTCCATGTATGGGAACCTACAGACCTGAACACTCACCAGACACAATAGGCCACACTGGGGTTCATGCTTGCTAAAAATATGGCACAGCAATGGGGCGCAGCTCAACCACATACGATAGAAGCCTGGGAAAAAGACCTTGATTGGTGCATGTATAAGGAAAAGACGGTGTATTCAGCCAGGGGCTGCCCAAAAAGTGGTCCCGTATTTGGAGCCCTTGGAATGTCTATCGTGGAGAGATATGTTCGCCGCCTCGTAGTATTGAGCAAGATGATCTCCTCACCCCGTAGCATTTCCTTTCTCTGTAACGATGTAACCTATTCCCCCGTATGTCATTACAGTGCATAATTTTGTTGATGCCTCTGTATTGTTCATTTGAACCGATGTATGTTCAATAAAAAGATTTATTAAAAAAAATAAAGTATATGCAGAGCATGTGTTTCTAAAGCAGCATATGATAGGAACGGAAAACGTTACCATGTAAGCATCTGTTTATATCGTGTAGTGCTGTAGATTCACATGCACCCACCCTCTGGGAAGCATGTGGCTGTACTTGTAGAACTCGTCCTTTGTCTTTTAACTTGCTGTCACAATACACATTGTGCACCATTCTGCTTTCACGAACTCAAAAGCTTTCTTTGAAAAAGCAACGTGCAAATGGAATATGGCTATTTGCAAAAATATTGCAGATAGGGCTTAAATTATTTTTGTTAAAGGCAGAACTAAATGTCTCTCCGGGATTTAAATGGGAAGGCAACACCACTCACTATGTTTTATAGGGACGTGGGCTAAGCTGTTTCTCCATAGATAACTAGTTCCCTATGAAGAATAAAATAATACTTAAATGTACAAAAATGTTCATCGCTATTCGATTGAAAGAAACATTTTCCAAACAATGGCATGCGTGAATTTAGCAAATAGGTGTTCTCCGGCATGTGCACGTTTCAATAATATGCCTAGTTATGAATCACCAAAAACGTGGAAATCATCTGCAAAAATAATAGGAGTCCTACACCGGTAGACGCTACGTTCAATTCAGTCGCAAATCCTGTCTGTCACCAATAGAGGGCATCCCTGGACAATCAATCTGCCCGTTATATATTTTTTTTGTTTTGTTTTTGTTGTTGTTGCATATTTATGTAGCGCGAACTCGACCCGAAGGTATTGGAGCGCTTTACATAGCACCGTATTTACATTACACATTCAGGCACGGGGAGATTAAGTGACTTGCCCAGAATCACAGGAAGTGGACGCGACCTCGAGGCTCGAACCCTGGTTTCCTGCACCAGAGGCGGCAGCGCAGCCGACGGACCACATCCTGTCCCCATTCTGGGCGTCGCGCGTGCAAATAAAAAAAAAATATATATTTTACGTATTTCACTTAGGGGACAAAAATATTCAGGGAGCTTATTAGCAGTCTTTCTTTCAGCGTTGTATCTAATTGTATATGCAGCTCTTTCTTCTCAAATAAACCGTCCAAAGGAATTGAATAGTTCTCGTTTTTGGCTCATTCTCTGTCAGGGACTCCAAAGCTCTTACACGACCTCGCTTTCTCCATGCCTCCACTTTTCACTGTCTCCTTCCTTCGTTTCCTTATTGATAGGAAATTGTGAGTGGATTTTGCCAAATACGTTTATAACGTGCGCTATAAAGGAAAACGTATTGTGTTACAAGGGACCAATTCAGTTCTTCCGACATCCCCTGATTGCACCGGCATCTATCTGCCTGTGTAAACACTAACCTTTTTCCTCCCAAATTAATTGGCAAAAATGTGAGCATGGTCTTATCAAGTGAAAATGCTGCTGTTGGAGTATTTCATTGACAAATACTAAATTATGGCTAAAAAGGCGGCTTTTACGTCAATACACATACTTAACTAACTTCATTAGGTCAGGCCAATCTTTTACTCTGACCGTGTGACTCGCGAAAAAAGTAAGCACCGTATGTCTGTATGAGTCCAGACACCCGTAGCATCTCACCTTTAACAAAACCATGTCCTTGCCCTATACAACCCCCCATACAGCCCCCAAAATCCTTAGTTTTAATGGTAGAGGCGTTATATATAGCCTTTGTAAAAGTCTGGCGCCCTTGCGTGATATAGGCGTTCTAGTCTGTTTTATGGCTTTTGCATGAGACCTCAGACAGCAGCAGTCCGGTTCGGACTGGGACAGAAAATAAACCGGGGCACAAAAGTTAAAGTGAGCCCCACTAGTGATTTAGAAAGCTAAAAAATTGTTTCCCAGCTTCTGAATTAGAACTGTTTTTAGCGTGTAAAAAACACGCAGTAGAAGTGTCTTTCCCATTTGGAAGCCTGCTTGAATTTGAGCTTGCCGCAGGCAATGTTTGTTTTATCATCGGAGAAATCAACTGTGAACACCGGCTTAACAGAATATCGGCTCACACTCCGACCTGTCACTGTCAGACCCTGATGGTATTGGCAACTGAAGGTGTCACAGGGCGAAGTCACTGCTCCACAAGTCCTGACACACACTTGTCAGTTTACCAGCACTTGTGCAACAAACATCAGACGCAGCTAAAGCAGATTCCAAGTGGCAAACATTGGGCGCCAGGGGGAGGTAGAGAGTTAGGCTGCGTGGAGCACACACAGCTTCGACTGATCACAGGTGACGAGTACTGGTGTCAGACGTCAGCAATGCTCAAAGATCGGTTTACAGGTTCAGGTATAATCCCCAAGATCCGTGACAACAAAGTGACACCAGACCCCACCGAGCACCAAGCGGTGCAGGAGCAGCATCCTGGACAGTCCAGTTCCAGCGAGGGGCCAACTTCCTGTCCTCATTTCCAGGAAAAGCAGTACCTACCCTCAGGGTTTTAACTGGGATGAAAAAACGTAGGGATCTCTCAAAGGGGCGTGACCAATGTAATTAAGGGCGTGGCTTAAAACATTTAAGCTAAAAATCTGTGCTTGGCATTGTGTGCCGCACCACTTGTATTTTGCTATTACTGTCATTGTATCCAGATATGATACAATCACATCATACCTAAAACAAGTCAGGACTATTGGCTTTGACAATGGTTGTTAGTTGCATAAGATAAATAAGCAGCAATTATGGCTTGTATATAATATTGAAAAAGCTTCCACTTAAAGCCCTGGTGACACCACAACAATGTTGCTGCTCTTGAGTTTCAAAAAGAGAAGGGAAATCCAGAGAGAAAGTAACACTCTTGAAAGGATTTCCCTTCCCCAACAACGCTCATCTGGCACGATGGCATGCTGTAACTTCTCCATTAGTGAGAAGTGAGCACGCGCACCTTGTGTGCCTGCTGTCACTGCAGTCCGGAAAAAAAGGACCGCCTGTGCCAGGGCACAAAACAGAGCCCGATAGAGACCCGTTTTCGAGCCCCCCTTTAAAAAAACACCGGTGCTCAGCATCGGTGAGACTCGGCCCACTTAAAGCCCTGCCTACCCTAATCCTACTCTAAAGGTCTGCCATTCTCCAGGCCATGAGTAATGTCTTCAGGCTCGATAAGGACACAGTGCAACCATCCTCCGGGGCAGCGTACCTTGCAGACGCCGACCCAGAACCTCCCCAACCCTCCAGAGTCTCCTGGCAAAGTGAACAGCTTCAACCTATCCGCATTTCCTTAATTTCTTTTCACTTAAGAAAATGTGTATTTTCTTATTTGCTCATGTGTATTATGGCCAGCAGGCTGCTGAAATAAGAATTTTTGGTTCGGTCAGTACTATTCTCCTGATGATGATGATTAGTTATCTGGTAAATTTGATATCCCCTATGCCCTTTTGTTGAGACATGTTTGCTACTAGTTTAATGCAAATACCACTCTGCCAGCCTAGTGTGTCTGAAATAATGAAATCTGTGGAGTTTGTGTCTTGAGGCACTAAACTTGACATTTTCTAATGCAGGAGTGCAGCTCGAAGTCCTTAGTTCACGATCAACTCACTGACTTTGTCACCTAGGCCACAGTGTGCAAATAATTTTATATCTGATAGCGACATCTAGCCGCAGATTCCTTATCTTTGAATCCTCCCCAGGCACCAGACTGGATCCCAATTTTTTTTCCCAGCAGTACCTCTGCGTGTTGGCAGAAGGCACCGAGCGGCTCCGTAGCAACATCATCTTCCGAAAGTGATGTCAACGGAGTCCACATAAGCCCTCCTCTGAAGCGCTGACATCAGTTCCTTCTTTTCCGTGCTAATAAAGCGGATCCGCTGTGGTTCCTCTGCCCATTTTTTGGCCTATATGACTTTTTTCGTGTGCGGAGCAGTGTGCCCTTGTTCTACCCTTCTCTGTGTCCTCTGAGTTCAAGCCTTGTGAGTCCAGTAGACAACAAATGTCCGCCATGGACCCTCACACGGTTTACATGTGGTGTCTGGATGAGCACCATGACTCTGACGAATGCAACTCTTGTCACCAGCTTCACCCGAAGATGCGAAGAGAGCTCGCATGAAGCTCCTTACCTTGCAGATGTCACAGTCATCAAAGTCTTCTTGTTGTCCTCAGCCCCCTATCTGCTCCATGGACCAACTGACCGTCCATTCTAGGATGTGTTCCTGTGAGTGTCATTCTTCTTTGACGTCCAGAGTTAGGTCTCGGCATCGGTAGGCGAAGTTGCGGCGCCCCCCACCTTCATTGCCTACTGCCAGTCCCTGTTCTTCTGTTAAAGTGGTGAGTCCACCCCGCGTCTCCCCACCTATCCTCAGGCGTCTTTGACCCTGATGAGACAATATTCTCAATCTCTTCATTCTATTTTTGGGTTGTCACCTCCCTCTGGAGCTCGCTTGGGCCTCACGAAAGATGGTAATGCTGGGCATCCGATTCCAATGTGAGGAATCTGTGGCTAGATGTCTCTATCAAATGAACAAGTCGCTTACCCTCCGTAGCGCCTTATCTGGTAGGGACAGGATCTAGCCACAGATTCCTTATTGACCCACCCATCCTCCCCATTCTGCGAACTGAGGGCACTGTTGTCTCCTAGACTCCCTTTTTGCATACTCTACTGTTCGTTCATTCTGTACTTGTTACTACAACCTTTTTTCCTTCTGGTACACTGTCTCTAGAGACTGTTTCTCTAAGTCGCTCTGTGTTGTTGGTGGTGTGAAAATAGTCACAAAAAGAAACTGGCGTCAGCGCGTCGGGGAAGGCTTATGAGGACTCTGTTGACATCACATTCAGAAGATGACGTCTCTATGGAGCCGCTCGGCTCTCTCTGATGCCACGTGGAGGTACTGCTGGGAAAAATTTCCAGATCCAGTCTGGCGCCTGGGGAGGATTCTGAGATAAGGAATCTTTGGCTAGATCCTGTCTCTACCAGATCAAGTGTTACCAAAGGTAAATAACTTGGCTTTTAATCACTATTTCTAGTCACCAAAATATCTGAGTACGCCAAAGTTATGTTTAAAAGCAGTAGTTTTTCATAGGAACAAAACTGCTAAATTTCTTCAGCTTTCTTTATTGATGCAGCTGTTCAGGCTGTATCAGCCATCATGTGTTTAGCAGTATTGGAGTTCTGATTTTTCAGGGCTTAATTGATGGAATTAGAGGAAGTCCTCTTTCACCGTAATCATATATTTGGTTTCACCTATGAATTATGCACCTGCTTTTATTTCACTGGTGAATCTGCTCTGCACCAAATTTCATACAAAAAGTTAGAAACCCTACAAATATTAATTCCAAAATCCATAGTATAATTTCTAGATCGATTATTTTTCAAACTGGTCTCTCAGTGGCCTTTGTATATAGAGTACTGCAACACTTCTAACCAATTTAAGCTTTTGATCGAGCCATCGAGAGATAACAGCAGACTTTGTTGAAAGATGGAGGCACTAAAATATAATAGTGCTATATTGTGCTGTGAGGAACTGTATCATAAGGATATGTTTTCTGAATTTTGGTAAATTTTGCTAATAAAACAAAAAATCTAAAATACATGCAAGTGCCTGAAGAGCTTCTAGTAAATAGATTTAGATTGCTTTAAGGAAGAAAATGTATTGCCAAACTGTTTGTAATGCGATAAAAAATTAGTGAGTACTTTGTAGAATTTCTTTTAGTAGAAAAGATAATTGAAATGGGCTACTTGTCAGTGATGACTTGGGCTGTCACCAGTCAAGGCAGCACTGGTAAAGCCAACAGGTCCAGGCTATGTTTTCTTTGTTGCGATGGTTATTCGTTGGATTGAGGAAAGCAGAAGGAAGCCGGGGTGGCTCATGATTTTGTTAGATACAAAGGATCTGAAGAAATTGATAAACCTAAAAAGCTGCTCCCACTGCATTGGCCTACAAGAGCCTTTAACTGTCAGAGTCCTAAGGCAGACTGTGATTCCTAATGGTCAAAATAGAAGTAAAACAATAGCAAGGCTCAGTCTAGATTGTGCCACACATCAAACGTTAGGACCGCCATCTGAGAGTGTGAGTTTTAGCCAATTATTATATACTTGGAGATCCCATTCCTGGAGAACAACAGCTCACAAGGGAAACTCATGTCGAGTCTTAGGAAATTCTATAAGTTATCAACATGAATGTGGAAGTTGAACACTAAAATATGGTACTAACCTACAATAGATCACAAATATGAAAAAAAAGAAAGACACGTTGGTGCCGAATGGTGTCTAATGGGGTCAATTGTGAGTTGTATAAAGAGAGGGAAGACCAGTGTTTTGATAAAATCAGGGCACTTTGTCTGTGTTAGTAAAACAGCTGAGGCACTCGAGCATGGTTTAAACAATGACATTATCAAATGTAGTTTATAAATTCAGCAAGACAGTTGCTCTGACACAACAGTCATTGGCTCAACAAATCAGTTGTTGGGTAAGAACACTATTTCCATCAAGCAGCCACAGACCATGGTTCATACAATTTGGGTTCATTTTTCCTGTAAAATCAGCTTATTAGTAATGTTCAATGTTGGAAGGTGGTTTATTAGTATGTGTAGGCAGGTACCTACCACTAGTAATAAGGCCACAATCCCAATATAAAGTCCAGTCAAGGTCTCAATAAATTATTTCCTTGCTCAACTCTTGCTAGCTGACTGTGAGCAGGCAGGCTAAACTTGGGAGACAGGTGTGTGAAGCATTTAAAACACAAATAGCACTAAATATGTAAGACACAACACACAATAAAAATCCAACACCAATGCAAACATAGATTATATTTGTATGAGTAAAATGACACCAAAACAAACTAAATCCAATGTAGTGAACCAGAGATATGATATTTTAAAGATTAAAAGTAAAACTAGCTCTTGGAAGCAAATAGCCCTAAAAGTGTTAAATAAATAAATAAGTCAAGCTGGACATGGCCAATTCAAGAGTTCAGGTCACTGCTATGTTACACTTACTCCCAGAAATGTTTCTTGTTGCAGAAATGTGGTCCACAGCACAAGCCAAAGGTTCAGAAGCTCTTCGTTGCCTCTTGGGGTCTGAGACTACAACTCCCACAATGCACCTGGTGAATACAAGTGAAATCCAGGTGCAGCTTGTCAGCTGGAGGTTTCCTTGTTGTTGATGTTGTAGGTAGACCCCCAGCACTTTCTACCTGTTGCTGATCAGAGAGTCCCACTGCTTATCCTTTAAAACAGGCAAAGTATTTTTGGTGTGCAGTCTTTACGGGCACAGTCCTCTCTTCTGCGGTCCAAGAATCCAGGAGAGCAGTCCTTCTCCTGACGTTTATTTTGGGTCTTTGCGGGTCCACAATAGCAATCCAAGGTTCCAAAATCTCTGAATTGCTCCTTGGGAAGTTGGGACTACAAGACCCATAGTGCACCTGGCCAAATCCTTAAAAGTCCATTGAACGCTGTCCAACTGGGTTCTTCTTGGTGGAGATGATGCAGGTGGTGCTCTTTCAACCTGTTGCTTTCAGGTAGTACACTCCTCACACTTTTAGAGTCGGGCAAAGTCTTTCTTTTGCTGAAGCCTAAAATGTGCAGCAGGTGCAGTCCTTATGAGTGCTGTCCTCTTGTGCAG
This sequence comes from Triturus cristatus, assembly GCF_964204655.1. Classification (NCBI taxonomy): domain Eukaryota; kingdom Metazoa; phylum Chordata; class Amphibia; order Caudata; family Salamandridae; genus Triturus; species Triturus cristatus. The sequence continues at coordinate 573,280,546 of NC_140595.1, read as the reverse complement.
TTCAAGGGTCCAACAGAGCAGTCCTTCTTGTAGTTTCAAGACAGGGATCCGAGTTGCAAGGCAGCTCTCCTATATTTATCCAGTTTTCTTGGGTGAGAATGTGGTAAATAAAATATCACGCTGTCATAATTTTTCAGATATCAATAAGATCATGCATAAAGCAAGAGGCTGAGTCTGTGGTATCAGATTCATAAAGGGCTTTATTCCAATAACTCGAGTCAAAGGGAGAATATCTCCATCACCAAAAAGGATCTGGACGGGGCTGAAAAGTATTCTCAATATTCTCAAAACATTATTCACAGAGTACAGTATATATACATTTCTCAATTGTACGTAAGCAAGAGAGCAAGAGAGAATGAGATAAGAGCATGTGGGCGTGTAAGTAGGCGTGAAGGTGGGCGTCCATGTGGGCGTCCACTTGATGATAATGGGTAAATTGTCATGTGTGGGTGGATACCTGGAGATGATTTCGCAATGTCAGCAGAAATACTTGGCAGAGATGCGCGCGCAGCAGCATGACGTGTGATAGACGTGCAACTAGAGGGTGAAAGGGACTTGACATTTAGCTCTACATGTGGAGACAAAAGTCTGGGGTTATGTCAACCTAATCCCAAATCATATCTAATATCCTATGTTTAAAGAACTGTGTTATCCACAAGGGAAGGGCTCTCGGACAGAATCTATTCTATACTGACTGTGTGTGCGTGTACAAGCGTCTAAGTGTCTATATGAGATGCAAGGGGCAGAAACTTTCCATGGTAACAGGGCTATGAATTACTTGCATGAGGACAGAGAGGCCGGGCCTTTTGCTTGGTAGCTGGAAGAATGTTTACTTAAACTACTAGACAGGAATGCATCGGCTGAGGAGCAAAGTAGATAATTCGAAGGTGAAATACAGCTTCTTGGCAGGCAGGCAAAACTGGCCGAGGCAGGCACCGTTAGCCGCACAGGGAGTAGGACAAAGTTCATGGATACAGATGCGAGCTCAAGCTGAAGCTGTCAGAGGCAGAGAGCAGGGAAAGGCTTTGAGGACAGAATCGGGCCTACTCTGCCTGAACTGCAAAAATGGAGTAACTTAGCCATAAAAAGTCGGTGGCCTTTCATACTTAGGAATCGAATATCCAGCCCATTCATGGCGGATCTGACAGAGGACATGTTGACGGTGGACGCACATGTATTTGCGTCTTCATAACTGGAACTGGAGGGAAACATACATGTACTTGTGACATGCACATAGAACCGTTGGGGTCCAAGATAGGGGACATAACTGGTCAGGAGAATCCACATTTCCACATTCCCTCCTTGTCCCCTACTTGCCCTTCAAGAGATATCAATCTTCATCAATCCATTGATCTGTTCATATAGCATCATTTGTTCTTCTTTCTTCTTCCGTGATCTTGAATGAAATCTTGGTGGTGGAATACACGATGTGGCACACAGACCACAGATCGCTGGTCCACATTGTAGACATAGACAGCAACTGAATAGTATGAGAAGGCCAATACCTAGGAAGGATAGGACCCTCCATCCAAAGGTAGATAATACACTCCAAAACCAACCGGACCAAGTCCAGGTGCCTGGATTCTGGTGTATCTGGCTTACAATCTTATGAAGGCGAGTTATGGCTTTATATACAGATGGCGAATTTTCTGGTATGAAAAATGCAATGGCTTGATCCGATGACCCTACAAGCTCCGCCCCTATCGGCCAGGATAACGTCAAGGACAAGACTATTTTGAAGCACAACAATCCGCATAGCAGACTGCTCTTCTGTTAAATTGCCTAAGGCGGAAATAGTTTCGTTCACTACTGCTTCAAGGGTTCTGGTTAATCTACGTATCAGCTTACTATTGGTAACTGTACCTATATAGGGAAAGAAACCTTTATTGAAATCTGTGTATTTTTCCCATGCTGCTTCAGTGTAATCGACAATTGGGAGATCTCTCTGCTGTCTATTGTGTACTAAATGAGTATTTTTATGATAATCAGGAGGAGCTAGGAAAACAGGTGGTAGGAGGAATGCTATGTAACAGGTACCATCCCAATCTAGAGGTAAGCGTATATATGCGGTCTGGCCACATATAAAGTAGGAATGACGAGAAGCTCTAAATGTAGACTTGCCTTGATCACTGAATTTTATTACAGTGGTGCATTTACTATGGCCCATGTGTATGGAGCCATTCTTTCTTATACATAATTCCTCTTTTACTGGGAATACGGACATGGCGGGCAAGATTGGTGTAGCTTCAGATTCAACGTTCAGGATCATGAGGTTAAGTGTAAAATTACCTAATCCATATACTTCATTTCTTAGATCAGTTCCTGTTCTTTTGGGAAGTCCCTCCTTGTTAGGGTAGCAGACTTTAAGCAGAACTAAGTTTAGGTTTCCCCATACCCAGTTGTCTTGATAAACGGCGGAATTCGAATCTAGGGAATTAATCAAACTAAACCATGCTCCACAGGAGCCATTGTGTGTGAATGGATAGAGAATAAAGGGGCAAAACTCCCTTATAGTTCTGATAGGGGGGGAGTCGGCCACAGACCCAGCAGTCTGTAGCATTGCTAGTCTGATGTGAATGGTGCAGCATCTGAATAAAGGTATTGTTGCGTAAGGCAAGTCGATATGATAGCTCATAGGATGGCAGATCACTAAATGTGTGCTTTATGGTATCATTAGTGGAGGAGTATAAGAGTGAGGCAATAGGAGGAAAAATAGCATGTAGTATTAAGCTGATGCACGTATTATCGTGATGCTCTTAAGATATTGAAAAATTACAGTCACTATACATCTATTTGCTTCTTATCTAGCTCTCTTATTTTTGCTTTATGTTATTGTCCAAGATCTTATGCGAGCCAGAATATATGTTCAACCGCTTCACCACCTAGTGGACTTAATTGATCAAACGGGTTCTGACTTTTTGAATCAAGGTTTAGCTTTGTGGAAACTTCTGGGCATTCTCCTCTAGAAAATGTTGTTCAAAATCCAAGTTCAAAGTTTTTTTTTCCTTTGTAAAAGAGTGGTGAAGGTGCACTTTGACTTTAACGGCCGTCCCCGTGGTCCAGAGCACTGACTTTGGCGCCTGTCATCCAGGAGCGATGGAGTATTCTTTGACCTGGGTGTTGTCAGGGAAGGCGGCAGCAACCTGCGAACAACAAGAGAGTAGTGCAGACATCAAGGAAGCCAGGTAATCTGTCAGCATGTTACTGTCAACATAAGTAATCTTTTAGGCATTGTAGTGCCCACATATTTTGGTGGTCTACCAAAGACCACTTCATAGGGAGATAAGCCTGTTCTAGAATGAGCTACAATTCGCATGTAAAAGAGGGCAACCGGCAGGGCTACCATCCAGTCTATACCTTTGTCTGCGCAAATTTTTAATGTCTGATTATGTCTTTCTACAAGGCCTGCTGCTTCAGGATGTCGCACACAATGGAATTTCCAGGTATACCCTAACAGAAGGGACACCTGCTTCATTAGTACCAGGACATATTTGTAACCTCTACATCTGTTTATTTGGATATAATCCATTTGGAGCACTTCAAAAGGGTGGTCAGGTGGATGGAATCCACCTTGTTCCATCGGAATGCCTTTACCTGCATTGAATTGGCAACAGATCATACATGTTCTGACCTTTTGTTTCGCTGCTGCACGCAGGTGCTTGTTGAACCATATATTCTGTAAGCTATCTATCATTGCTTTCTCTCCTAAGTGTGCAGGACTATGTGCGGTATTTATAATCACTTGTACCATGGTATCAGGAAGAAACCATGTGGATTTGCCCTTTGTCATCCAACCTTGATCAGTCAGTACCCCTCCTTGTTCCGATCATTTCTTTAATTCGTCTACAGTAGCATGTGTCTGAATGTCTTGTACATCCCTGGAAGGATCCCTAACTGTCATGGCTTTGGACAGTGATAGTATCTGTGATTTTGTCATGTCTAGTGGGGTCTGAGCTGTCTGTTTAGCAGTTCGGTCTGCCAGATCATTGCCTTGGGAAATGGTATCTGTGGCTCTAGTATGTGCTTTACATTTTAGGATAGCTATGGCTGTTGGTAAATGTATTGCTTCCAGTAGGGCTTGAATAAGGGGGCCATGCTGTATCTTGGCCCCATGAGAGGTCAAGAAACCTCTTTCTCTCCACAAAATCGGTGTAAATGTTTACTCTCAGGTGCTTAGCTCTTATGCACGCTTGTGTCAGGGCGATGAGCTCTGCTGCTTGTGCTGACAATATGTCTATTCTTTTAGTCTCTATTATTACAGTATCAGCAGTCACTGCATATGCTGCCACTAATTCTCCCGCCCCTGTCCTCATGCATGAGCCGTCAACATATAGTGTTAGCTCGGGGTCTGGGAGTGCAACATCTGTCAAGTCTTGTCTTGGTTTAGTCACGGTATGTATTACTTCAACACAGTTGTGTGGTGATACGCTTTCTGTACTGGAGGGCAAAAGGGTAGCAGGATTCAGTATGTTGCATCGTCTGATCTCTATGTGTGGTTGAAATAACGTCAGCTCATAATCCGTCAGTCTAGCTACAGTCAGGTGTTGTGTTTGTGTCCGGTTCAAGAGAACCTCTACTGCGTGTGGTACTTGTACTGTCAGAGGGTGGCCCAGCACTATCGAGTCACTTTGTCTTATGGCTAAGGCCGTTGCTGCAACTGATTTTAGGCACGCAGGCAAAGCCTGTGCTACTGGGTCTAATGTACTAGAAAGATAAGCACAGGGCTCGTGTTTTCCTGCATGATCTTGTGTTAGGACAGATAGTGCTGTTCCATCCCGCTCTGTCACAAAAACATAAACGATTTGTTGTAATCAGGGTTTGCTAAAACTGGTGCTTGACATAAAGCTCTCTTTAATTCTTCAAATGCCACAGTGTGTTCTTGTGTCCAAGGGAGGACTTTAGTAGAAGCTGTATTAGGGGCTTGGACTAATTCCCCTGAAAGATCACAATAAAACATGAGAAAAAGGGGAAAACACCATACCTATTTCCTTGGCTTAATTTCTAAGGGGGCTAATTTCTAAGGGGCTTAATTTCTTAAGGGGCTAGCGGGAAGCGAACCTCCTCAGGGGCCAGCAGAAAGCCAATATTCTCCTCCTTCCCCCCCTTTTTGACAGGAGGAAATCTGAAACAGATTTCACTGCTGTCAAACACTATCAAACCCTGTGTCTTGTCAACACTATTAATCCCTGTGTGTAGCTACTGGGCGTAAGCAAAATTATAGGAGATACACAGCGTATGTGAAACGGCGAGAAATCCTTCAAATTAATGTACAAACCTCATTGTGTTAGCTCATAAGCTGGCCAAATGACATCTCATATGCAAATGTCCCTATTACATGAACCTACACCAACCTGAAGTCAATATTAATGCTAGGAGGCCCTAATAGGAATGCTAAATTACCTAAATATTCGGAAAACCAAGTTTAAGAACAGTTGTTAATGTTGATAATTAATAATTTATCTGCTAAAGAAATCAGTCAATGTGCAATAATTTCCACCTATACAATAAATAGCCTAATTCAAAAACAAGTCAACTTTTGGGGCCACCACTCACAAGAATGAGCTTACTAAAGCAAACTTTAAAAAGGAAATCCTGTCAGATATTTTCTCATTACCCTAAATACCGAGCCTTATTTGTCACTCTGTGGTGGCAGTCCTTATTTAAAACAGGCCTTCAAGAGTTAAGATGCGAGTGCACAGATCATAATTGTTCCTTAATGTCCAATCTGGAAACATATGACCGAGGCTGCCTGTCTATAAGAGAAAGGCAGTTATGTGAAAAATATTTTAGTCTTGCATAGCCTTTTTCTTTTGTTTCATTCATCTCCAACACCAATTAGACATACACTGATAACGTGTTGTCTGCTATTTTGACAGCATGATAATGGTAATATCATGTCTGTGAAATTTAGTAATTGTGCCAAGCCATCAGTATACCGGGCACAGAAAGCATAGATAATTACACTAACATATATAAATGAGCAGCGATGCGTAATTACAGTACCTACAGCTCAGATGCGAACATTCTGGCCTGCTTAATTTGTCAGGCTTATAATCAATAACTTATTTACCTGCCCTATACAACCCCATCTGGCAGTGGGTCATCCCAATGATGACCGCGTCAAGTCTGACACACAGGATCAGCAACAATAATCAAAAAATGACGAACACACGAACCTGTCTCTTTTTTTTTTTTTTTTTTATAAAAATGTGCTATGCTTCTTTGTACACAATGTACCCTCATGTCCTAGTCGAAGATGCATCCCACATCTTTCCTCACAGACCCGTAACCACTGGATCATTTATCCAATGCAACTGGTGGCAGCTTGTGGCCACAATTCAAAAATGTCTGAATTTGAAAATCGTTTTTATATAGGCACATAGCCCTTAAAATTCCAAACAAGAGCAACATTTTACTTTCTGACCAGAAGCAATATAACAATTGCTAAAAAATAAAACAAATCTTCTCCATAGACATTTCCTCGGGGCACTTGTTTTGCACAGAATAGAACAAGGGAATCTTTCTCGACTTACATTTCTCAGCTGCCCTGTCTTATCAGAGAAGTTAAAAATAGCCCCTCAGCGCGGCCTGAGCCTGGGCTGCCAGCCATCTTTTTTTTGTTTTTCCTACTCCTGGCCCCAAGGCTCTCCAGCTGCAGGCATTACACAGATGCGATGTCAGAGAAGCCTTCTAAGCAGTGCCCTGTTCTGCTCCTCTCATCGGCCCCCACCTACACTGGCTACAAGGTCAGAATCTGTCTCCGATTTCTGTATCACATTCTGCTCTACACGGCCCCCACCTTCTCCTCACTCTGAAGCTGTCAAAGACAAAAAGACTACTCAATTCCATAAAAACTGCAATAATTCGCTCAATTGAAAAATTATTTTTACATACAATTTGCACTCAGGGGGTCATAATCTTACCGACTTGACCCAGCACATTGGCTCACTGGACCATCAAGAACACAAACCTGTATTCATGAAAAATTTGCAAATTCGAAATACCCACAATTCTTTTTCCAAGCTAAACTTGTCACTAATTATTTTTCGTTAACACTTTGTACATTAGGGGTGTCATCAAATCACAGGAGTTGCTCCTTCTCTAGCTGCACCCCTCTCAATTTCCTATTGACAACGTAGTCAAATGTTGGACCATGTAAACACCAGCTATGCGCTGTTCATTTGGTGGGGGGCTCAAGAACCTTTGGGCTACTATGTAATTAATATATGTATTATAACTGGTCTTTTTACTGGGGCCACTCTTGCTAGGTCCTCTGAAAGGACGGGATAAATACCAGCAACGTCAGTATTTCTTTTTCTGTCAGCCTACGCTCATTTTACCAGCTCTAATTCCTCCTGTAACATCTCATCCTTGGCTTTTCCAGACACCAGTCCACTTCTCTCTGCTTCGTGAAACACTTACTCTGTCCTTCTATGTCACTCCTTGCGCCAAAAACTCAATGGCATCCTTCCAAGCTGGTCTACATTTTCTCTTTCATAAGAGTGTTTCGTTGTCCATCTTTTACTCGTATACCTTCCTCAACTAACACGTTTTCTTGGGCTTTGTCTGAATCCTCCCTACTTTTCTCTTCTTTTCTGAGCGCTTACTCTGTGCGTCTATGCTATTCTTTACGCCATAATTCAACAGCGTCTTTCTGTGACTGTCTAGCTTTCCTCTTCCACAACTCTTCTTCGACTTTCATGATACATTCGGCATCCCAGGTCCCAGCTACGGGCCATCTCTGACTTTCTGGTAACTCTTTGGTGTAGTCCACCCATAGATCAAGGAATAATATGGCGTCTAAGCCATGCTTGTGATACATAAAATGTCCTGGAGTGTCCCTAGGAGGAATAGGAACTGCTTCTTCAAGCACCCCTTTTCTGGTAGTAATCTGTCTTAACTTCGAGAAGAGCGGCATATTGACAACTGATCTGATACTTACTCTTGAACTCACTTAATACGAAAAAAACACAATAATGAACAGTGAACAATGAACAATCATTCATACCACAATATTTGAACACTTTAAACATTAAACATTAAACATTTTAACAACGACCGACAATGATGACAGTCTGCCTAACTAATCACCACGCTGAATTCTTGACAATAACTGAATACTTCGGAATACTTGATATACTGCTAAACAGTACATATACACTGCTAAACAGTGCAGACCGGATTTGTGTACCCAAATCCGTCTTGACCGGCACAACCTATGTGCGCGTCAACACGCCTCCCCGGCGATGGTACTCACCGAGTAGCTCCTTGAAACGGAAGGCCTCAGAGAATGGACTGGACTCGACGACTGCGGACATCGGACCCTCTGGACATCGGGACTTTGAAAACCTGGTGGGCCTCTGTATACCTCGGACGCAGCTCTCTCGCAGGTGGGCTCTGGGTAGACAATCTGCGTTCCTCACCGCCTCGTATGGATGCCTGGTCGCAGTCTGTCCCCTTCGGTGGCCTGAGGGAGTTGGCGGGAAAACCCGCGACGTGCACGCTTGAAGTCCATCACGGCTATGGAAGGGGCAAAACAGGACCTTCATCTCCGGCATGTGGGGAAAGAGATTAAACTATTCGGGCGCCATTCTGTGGTAAATAAAATATCACGCTGTCATAATTTTTCAGATATCAATAAGATCATGCATAAAGCAAGAGGCTGAGTCTGTGGTATCAGATTCATAAAGGGCTTTATTCCAATAACTCGAGTCAAAGGGAGAATATCTCCATCACCAAAAAGGATCTGGACGGGGCTGAAAAGTATTCTCAATATTCTCAAAACATTATTCACAGAGTACAGTATATATACATTTCTCAATTGTACGTAAGCAAGAGAGCAAGAGAGAATGAGATAAGAGCATGTGGGCGTGTAAGTAGGCGTGAAGGTGGGCGTCCATGTGGGCGTCCACTTGATGATAATGGGTAAATTGTCATGTGTGGGTGGATACCTGGAGATGATTTCGCAATGTCAGCAGAAATACTTGGCAGAGATGCGCGCGCAGCAGCATGACGTGTGATAGACGTGCAACTAGAGGGTGAAAGGGACTTGACATTTAGCTCTACATGTGGAGACAAAAGTCTGGGGTTATGTCAACCTAATCCCAAATCATATCTAATATCCTATGTTTAAAGAACTGTGTTATCCACAAGGGAAGGGCTCTCGGACAGAATCTATTCTATACTGACTGTGTGTGCGTGTACAAGCGTCTAAGTGTCTATATGAGATGCAAGGGGCAGAAACTTTCCATGGTAACAGGGCTATGAATTACTTGCATGAGGACAGAGAGGCCGGGCCTTTTGCTTGGTAGCTGGAAGAATGTTTACTTAAACTACTAGACAGGAATGCATCGGCTGAGGAGCAAAGTAGATAATTCGAAGGTGAAATACAGCTTCTTGGCAGGCAGGCAAAACTGGCCGAGGCAGGCACCGTTAGCCGCACAGGGAGTAGGACAAAGTTCATGGATACAGATGCGAGCTCAAGCTGAAGCTGTCAGAGGCAGAGAGCAGGGAAAGGCTTTGAGGACAGAATCGGGCCTACTCTGCCTGAACTGCAAAAATGGAGTAACTTAGCCATAAAAAGTCGGTGGCCTTTCATACTTAGGAATCGAATATCCAGCCCATTCATGGCGGATCTGACAGAGGACATGTTGACGGTGGACGCACATGTATTTGCGTCTTCATAACTGGAACTGGAGGGAAACATACATGTACTTGTGACATGCACATAGAACCGTTGGGGTCCAAGATAGGGGACATAACTGGTCAGGAGAATCCACATTTCCACAAGAAGCAAGAGGCACCCCTGACCAATAGGGTACCGGGTGCCAACCAGATGTATGACAGCTTCCTCCATGTTGAATATTATTTTCCCTGAAAGCACTGTTGTTTAAAATCCAAAATGGAGAAACTCTCTTGGAGGTTAGTATCTGGCTAAGCCAACCCACTGGTGTGGCTACCTTTCCCTAACACTCCCCATCCAGCCTCTCTGCTGGTTCAATTACTGGGGCCCCTGTATGGCTGGGAGTACAGGGCGTGGGGGTGAGCCTGTGTCCTGTTCTAACTGTCATTCCCTCATTAGAGACCAGTTTGGCTACTCCACCCCATCCTGCTTTTTGCTCTGCAGCTACAGATCGCCTCCCACCAGATGTCCTATGTCTCTATACAGGCCACTTCACACCTCTTCCGAGCAGTTTGTCTTAGCCTGTCAAAGGCTGGCCAATCAGGAAAGGCTGCTAGAAGGTTGGATTTCTGCACAACAGAAAAGCAAGGTCTAGAACTTATTTTCTGTCATAGTTATAAATCCAACCATGGCAAGTTTTTGGATTTATTCTATTATTTCAAAACTTTGAAGTATATTTTTAGCTCACTCCTGTTAATAGTTATACTTTACTAAAGTTTAATAAAGCCATTTCTGTGTTAGCTTATGGAGCTAATGTACTACAATGCGGAAACACGAAATTGGCAGTTTTCCCCCTCACAGGGGCTTATAAAACGTCTTTTATAATGTCCCTGTTTATAGTTACAAGGCCCCATTCCCCTGAGACACCCAGGGGGAGACCTTAAGGGTGGCTAATATGTAAAAATAAGGTAGTTAAGACTTTGAAAGTACCATTAATTCCAAAGTCCCCTTTGCATACAATTTTATTTTAAAAGCAGCTTGCAAAGCAAGGCTGGCTTCTAAATTGACAGCAGGCAACACAGCTGTACACACCTAAGTGCATGAAATCTACTGGGCCTCTAAACCTACATGCTCCACCATAGACTCAGGACTTAAAGGTAGGTTGTCAGCACCAATTGTAATTATACCTTACTATAATGTACCTTTTACACAGAGAACAGGCCCTTGATCTGGTTAGCAGTGCCCAGGGCACAATTAGAGTAAGAAAGCCAGCATCTAGTAGTCACAAATGGGGGCACAATGTGGGGGACACTGCAAAAAGCCCTAGTTTCTCACATTCAACAAATGCATTTGAAGACATTAATAAGTGTTAATTGAATGTTTAAATTCAGGCTAGAACTTTCATGCACACATGAAATCGAAACTAAATTAAAGGGATGTAAATTACAAATCGTGGGGAGACAGAGACAACTATAAGAAATGCGATGAAAAGGCCCTTTACTGTAATTTTACAACTTGAATGACAGGCATTCTCTATGTAAAAGCATGTTTCTTTCCAGATAGATTTAAAATACATGGAGACAGCACTCTAGGGAAACATTGGAGATTGTGGAATGTACTGAACCCAACGCACATTTATTAGTGTTTCAGGAAGGGCCTGGAAATTAAACTGTTCATCTAACCGTTAACACCCAACAATTGCAGTGAGGAATAACAGCCTGTGCTATCAAAGGAACACCCCATTTCCTCTAAACATTGGCTCTGTAAAGTAAAGGAAAGTTAACAAGCAAAACACTTCAGAAAAGAAAAAAGAAAAAACAAATATACTAATGGACTAAATACAAAATATATATATATAGGTCAATGGTCTAAATACTCAGAATTTATCCTAAAGTAAAATATAATTGCTTCCAAAGGGGTTCTGAGTTTGATCACTTACAGTTTCAAAAATGTTTTGGATTCCCTAGATCAATGGCATGGTGAACATTAGAATAGTAGGGTTAGCTAAAGGCTGTGTCCGGGGTTTCCATACATTTCTAAATTTTCCTGTGTTTTATGCCCCCAACACTGGCTTTCTTCTACATTCTTCAAGGCAGAGATTAGTGCAAGGAAGCACAGATCTCCATGTCCCTTGGACACTGCCCCAAGTCTGCATCTGCACCAAAGTCTTAAACAGCCAGAATCTAGATTTAGAGAAGGCTGAGTGGTGCAATCACCAACTTAACCTTTTCAATTCTACCATCCTAAATCCGCCAAAACTCCCTTTCCCATCATACAGAGAGCAGACTATTAGAAAGTCCAGTAGGATGACCTGGGGAGAGGCTGTGGCGCAGTGGCTAGAGCTGCCGACTCAGGAGACGGAGATCCGGGTTTGAGTTCGGCATCAGCGCAACATGCTGTGATTCTGGACAAATCACTTAATCTCCATGTGCCCATGGACAGCCCCTGGATACCCTCATGGGTGATAAGCTGCTCTATATAAATCTAACTAACTAACTGTGAATCCGTTACCTCTAAACTAAAACTCGGATTGCCATTGCCACAGAAGAACTAACTATATTAAACCAAAAACAGTGTTGCATCCATTAATAACAGCTATCTACCACTGAACTCTGGATTGTTACAAGGCTCCACTTTTATTAATAAAATTGTTGGGCCAAAGTGTATTTAGAATGCCTAGATAGGCAAGCAAAAGTACTATCAAGCTCCAGCAAAACATACCCCAAAATGTAACCAGAGGACCACTTGTGAAAACAATTATTTAACCTGCTGAAGTGGTCTGAGCCATTGTCTTCATCTTTAAACTGCTAAATGTAAATCTTATCTATTTGGCTAAAAATATCTAACAACATCACTCCCATCAATGCACCTCAACAGTCTTTAAAAGCAACAACCATCCCACCGTTACCAGTTTCTCCAGTTTTTTTGTATTTAACAAAATCATGAGCCCTTTGGTTCCCTTCTGCGGTCTTCCATTCAAGTACAACCAACCATACAAAGAACACTTATCCCTAATACCCCAAATCTACCCTATGACCACCATTGCCTAAGGCACAGCTACCAACAAGAGGTTGTCCTCATCAACAACTGAACATTAGAACTTGTGCCTCTCGCCATATTTTGCTTTTGCTAACCAGTCAACGCCTGCTGCACATAGGGGTTGGCCCACAGAGTTTGGTGGCTTTTTTTGTTGCTTTTTTGTGGGCCCTGGTTTGGTTCCACAAACGCAATTTTCTGTGATCCATTAATCACCTTCTGTATAGCCTCTGTTTGGTTTGGAACCCTTAACTGCTAAACCCCGAATGGAAACACATGAGTTGCTGAAGCTTGCCCTGGGCTCCTTGCACCATGGCTTCAAGTTTACCCTATCATTGCATCCTTTTTGGGGGTTCACACTGCAGGGACACCTTCAGTGGGGCTAGAGTCTCTGGTACCGGGAAGGGTATTGGTGACCTTGGGCTCAATTTTAGCTGTTGGAGTACTGTGATCCCAAAAAGAGTCTGTGGACCCTGCCAAAACATGTTGTTCCCCTTTAAACTCCCTCTCCCCCACCTCTCAAAAGAACACTCCCTCCTATATGGACTGGGGTGGGTGTCCTGATGTGCTTCTCCTGCCTCTTTAATATGGTCTTAGTATTTTTTTCAGGAAATTGGGGCTGCGCCCTGCGTCCTAAAACGGAGGCTGCTAGAGACAATTTTCTCTTGTAGTCAGCCAGTCAGAACACTCAGAACAGGGCTTCCAGCTTAAGAACTGCAGACCTTAACAACTACTTGAAAAATGGATCCCTCATCCAGCGGAAGGCCTTCATTCTTTTACTTTGATGGATATCCGTGAATTGAGTGTGAATCCTCTGCGATTAAATAAACAAATTGTATTGTGTTATTCTCGGGGACTCTGCAGTTACCATTGCTGGAATTACTCCTGTGATTGACTCAATAATTGGGCAAGGCATTCTGTAGGAGATAATGGGAAGTCTGTGTATCTCACCCATTTTGAGTTTGCAGAAGCAGAATTGCAATTATCGCATTGTGCAGCATTTGAGCAAGGTGAATGCTGTTGCTGTTCCATTTTGTCCTGTGATACCGAATCCAGCTGTGATTTTATTTCAGATTCCATGTGAGGCTAAATGGTTTTCAGTCATTGATTCAATTGCATAAAGATAGCCAATTTTTATTTGCATTCCGTTTCGGCAGTTGTATTTTGTCTTGGTGTCGAGTCCCACAGGGGCATACGGAAAGCTCCTCAAACTTTAATCAGATACTCAGAAAAAATCTCAAATCTCTGAAAATCTGAATCACTCAGTGGTGGTTCAATTCATTGACCTATTGGTCACGTCCACTACGAGAGAAGCTTGCAAAACTTACATTATTGCCTTGTTGAATAATCTCGCAGAAAATGAACAAAGGTTCTCCAATTAAGGTACTGTTTTGCTTAGCTGAAGTCCTTTACTAAGGACATCACATTGAGTTTGGTCACCCTAATTGCCACCCCTTCTATCGGTGGAGAAATATTCATCAGAGGATCATTGCCTCTGTGGTAAATGAAAGTGTTGCAGATTGTCTAATCGTAAGGGCCCAGTACGGAGTAGTAGGGAAAGAAAGCGTACAATAAATAATTTACCACGCTTTACGCTGCAACAACATTGGCCTTCTATACATCTGCTAGTGATGATGGCCTGGTGGCACATTTTGTTTACACTAACAATGGTTCACAAAGAAATCTATTTCAGAGTTTCACCATCTGGGAAAAACAGAATACATACACAAGTCTTTTTATAGGCAATTACTGGGGTCAAGGACACACATTCTTATAGCAAATGCATGAATTTATTGCACTACATATTCTTAAATTATATATACTGGAATAAACAAGAACTAGTGCTTATTCTTTTCGGTGAACGGAAGGTGCAGTGAGGTGTGATAAAGGAAGTAGAAAACAGTGCATTGCTATTAAAAAGATGTATGACTCCTGTCTTAATTGACTAACAATATAAAAGGAGTCTAGTTGTCTGGTGGCACATTCTGCCATACTTTATTAGATGTAATAAATTACTCTTCTGACTTGACTTCCTCATGTAGCCGTGCTATAACGAAATTGCTGCATGAAGTGTTAACATTTTAAGGATACAGAGGACTTTGCTGTGAGTGGCCCTTACTCCATAGCTACCAAGGTTTCAGATTGGTATGTGTGACATTTCCATAATTCAGTGTAAGTATGAGTGACATTTCAACGACTATGAGTGACACTTTCTCACGAGCAAAATCAAGCACTGAAGACTAGGGAAACATATAACTATCAGGATTTACACCCATTTGAGCAATGAGAAACAGTGTTGAAGTTACCAGACGGCAGCAGTAACAAATGGGGCCCGGGCTGGGGCACAGGCAGAAAATTGAACATGCGACCTGCCACAGCCTATTGGGACACTTGTAGCTGGGTAGGGATACAGATCCTCCCTGAGCCTGCACTGACCAGACCTCTGTGGCTCCTCGCTGGCAAATAATCAGTCTAATTAATTTCTATCTGGCAGTTCCATGTGGGACCTGACCCCAGGATGTGAGGCCCCAGTGCGGATCATGATCTCAGCTGCCCGATACCTGAATTCTGAAGTGCCTATTTTCATCAGCTGTAACCAGCTGAGCTACCTCCATCTTAACACAACTAAACCCCAGGCCACTGAGCTGTAACCAGCAGCTACGTAACCTCCATGTTATCACAACCCCCAGAACTGATGATTAAAGGTATTAACTGACACTGTAGCTAGCAGTGCTGTCACGACTCCCTGCTGAATGGGCTGGGCTGCAGGCAGCGGCCCAGGACCCGAGCCATCCATGAGTTGTCACATTTACGGCACCGTGGGCACAACAAACAACACATGGTGTGAGCAGCTGCAGCCAGGCTGCACTGACAAACTTAAACTGCCACACCAGTCGCCCGCCTGCCCATGTGTGTGAGTCACACACTCTCCTTTCCTTGCTCTCTCTGCAGTAGCCATTGGGCTGCATCTGGAGACTGACTCTCCGTGACGCACGTCACGTCAGTAAATCGAATGCAGGGGAATGAAGTTACTTGTTACATTGTAGCCTGCCTAAGCCAGCCCAGATCAAGCTGAGCCAGCCGCCCCCAAGCCTGTCGCAAGCAGGGTGGACAACGCGCTACAGCAAGCTTTCTGTGAGTGGTGCTACCAGCGCCCCGACTCAACAGTTGAGGAGGGGCTATAATGCGTGACTTTACATTTCACTGCGGGGATGCGGCTCACTGCAATGCGTTAGTCTAACGCTGGATGTGTGGTACTTGGCAGGGCGTTTACTGGTGTGTATTGCGTTGTACCAAGGGTTATACTACAGTTCGTTATTATGCAAAGGAAGACGTGTGTGCGTTATTGGTATTTCTGAACAAGTTTATTAAAAACTAAAATCTGTTTTTCGGTCTCGCCTAGCGCGCATGCGCTTCTCTAGGAGATGACCTTTAGAAATTGGTCAGCTCTTTTGCACACACTCGTGTATGGCGGCATCCACCTTGCGGGAGCAAGCAGCGGCGCGTGCGCGTGCTAATTAAAAACAGCTGCTTGCTCATGCAAGGGGGATGCCGGCACAAGCACGAGTGCTTATCTCGCAACTCCTCCCCTAGCTCTGGGATCGCTGCAAGGCACAGATGGCTTGATCGCGTGATGACAGCTCTCGACTCCTCCCCTAGCTCCGGGATCGCTTCAAGGTTCTTAGAGCTGTTTGAAAATAAATGCAAAGAAATTGCCTGTTTTTCATCCGTATTCATGTGTAAAAATCAGCAGGACGGAACCGTTCTTATATTTAAATACATGTAATCCCCAAGAGTTTTTAGGCAACGCGTGCTCTAGCCGGGCCCCCTTTTAAATGGCACAGACACCCACAACGCGGTGCCTCAGCGTGTTGCATTTACCGTGCGGGACACACGCCAACAAGCTGTCTCCTGGCCCGGGGCCCGCTGCGACGCACAACTCATCTGCAAACTATTCGGGCTGCCTCTGGAAGCACTCCTTCCATGCATTTATATGGTTTATTTTGTAAGTCAAGCTTGAAGTCAGTCGCACGTTCTGCATCATGAGTCCTGAGCCCTGCCTCCCCACCCCCCCTCCCCCCCTCCTTCGGTAGCCACCAATGCATCTCCCTATAACTCAACGGGGCTGTCTCAAGGGGACCTGGCTGAACACCAACCTACTGGCCATAATAAGAAAACGGCATGCTAATAAATATATATATATATATATGTCATTAGCAAAAAGATGGCCTTCCCAGCCACTGACCTTACCGCAGAAATGGTTCCTGATGTGCTAGTTTACTCATTCACCAGCCCCTCTCAGCACTGTACTCAATGCCACTGGAGTTATGTGATTCTGCGGCCGCGGCATTTTTTTTGGGCATAATTATAGACTTGCCACATTTACCACATAATTTTTCATCTGCTGCATAATTTGTAGATTTTAATAACAAAAATTGTCTCTAGCTCAAATGCATCAAACGTTTTTTTAAATGCAGCGGCACTTGCTGCTGTGCACCGGAAAGCACTTTGCAAAAGGTTGACAGTTCTTTCAGTTACATATTGCTATATTTGAGTGCTCAGGTAGTACTCATAACGTGAAACCTTTGTCCAGACAGTGTTAACACATGTTAAAATGACAAAAAAGCGAACTGATACTATCACAAAATGTCCGTGAAGCGTGTGCAGCGCTTGTTCCATAGAAACTAACCAAAGCAAAACGGTGCAGTAAATAAAAAGAGAAAAAAATACACACACCTTCAAAATGACATAGCCACATCATAGCACCCTTTCCCCTCCTCTTTCGCCATGCTGCATAGCCTTGCTAAAACTATAAAACTATTGACAATACCAACAGGCCCAGTTAGATCTCAAAGGCGAGACCTATTGGCTTTGCCAATGCTTGTTTAGTATTTCTTAGGTGTCAGTCATTTGGGTTCCAAGTACAATAACATCTGATTCTCTAGTTTCAACCCCTTTATTCGCTTATGCATTTACTTAGGTCTGCACAGCACCTATCGGTTATTCCGTTTTAAGACAGATGGTTAATGCTGGTCAGGAGGCAGGGAGCCCGTGAAGCTGTTTTGAGGGCCAAGCCATCACCCCTCTTTTTATGCACTTGTACTGTCTAAGATGGAATAATTGATATAAACCACTTCAGAAAGCTCTCTAATATGAATATCATTGAACATTGTGCAAGAGGAATCTTGTACAGTATGTGGGATATTACTGAACTGATGATATCATTGTGAATGCGCTACTGGCTTGGACTCAAGCTTCCACCTATCTGTTACCCTTCTCTGAGCTGCATACTTTACATAGTTGCTGCAGCGAGGTGGTGCTCAAAATAAATCCGCATTTTTGGTAAGCAGCCAGCCATCTCTGCTCTCGCAGCCGCTCTTTTCGCCGTCTTCTCTCTCCGACGTCTTTTTACGCAGTACTTAACTCCTTTACCCGTCTCCCTCGTTCATGCGGTTGCCTTACTTTCTTCAGACGCATGTTGCAATCCTCCACAACAGCTTGGAAGTCTCGCTCTTCCACGCGCACATGCGAGACTCCGACCTGTGCAGCTGGTAGACGGGCTGCCAAAAGGGCCAAGTTCTGTTTCGCTCACACACTTCGAAACCATGACGGCTCTCCCATAACCCCCATTCAGGGTAACAAAGTGAGCATTTAGCGAAGTGCGAAACCCATCATTCACCGTAAAACAACTAATCTAGGATAATATAAGCTTTCGTGGCAAACGGGGATTACTTTTTGCTGTGCATCGCAGGAAGGACGGTCTGTCATTATAATAAACGACGCTCTACCTTTATGATAGTAATTTCGATGTAGAAAATTATGGGGTGCTTTTGGAACCGTGTGTAAATAGACTGAAGTCATGCCCCTCTTTGAGGCAAACAATGAACAGGTATTGTTCAACACATTCATCTTTCAAGTTGAAACTATAGTTTCTTTTTCTCAATTCATACAACGATTTCAAGGTAGTACTGGGCAGGAGGGCATTGACTGGCTTGGAAGGGGATTGCAGGTGATTCGATTTAGGAGAAGCAGTGGAAGATGAACAAAATGGCAAACTTCTTTACATAACGAGGAGTGAAATTTTTTCCTCATACAGTACACGCAATGTTAAGGGGTGGGCGTTAATCGTGTAATTTGCTGTAGCATAATTGCAGCAAGATTATGCAATATTACGCAGAATTCTTGAGGACAGTAACCCAGCATTTATCTCTATTTTCATAGTGTAATAGCATAATTTCTGGTAATTCTAGGTCAAAGAATAACACAGAGTTACCACAATTACGCAGATTACTCTAGCATAACTAAAAGTTTGCCCAGGCCTAGGAATCATCACACAAATTATGCACATCACGCAAAAGGCATTTTGCTGCTCGTCTTCGTGAAAATTGTCCTTGAGGGTATATCTCAAGTACCGTGATCACATAAGATACAGCTGGAGACTGGTTTAAGCAGAAAATATCTCCAAAAAAAGTCAAGATTGTCTCACCAATTGATACAGATACCTTCATTAGCAGCATTACTTTCACAAGGTCGTTTGCAACTGCACTTAACCATTGTTGAACTCTTCAGGGTATTGGCTGGGACACAGTTTTTGTGCAAACCAAAAAAATAACAATTTCATACTTTTACATCCCTTGAAACTTCCCCTTTTCGTGATTGAATTCCACTTCTGGTGCGGGATGAGAGTGAGATATTTATGCATAGCATAGATCAGAGGGTCTCCAACTACTAGCTCGAGAGCGACTGGTAGCTCACCATGAACTTCAAAGTAGCTCTCGAAGGTGTAGCTAAGCCCAGTACCTCCTTCAGACAGTGTGCATATTAAAAAAGGCAAAAGTGCTCATCTCAAGACCTTAGAGCGACAGCCAGCCAAACCAATGACAAAGCCTCATGATAACAATAAAAACACTCTGCCGACCTATTGGGTCTCTAATATTAACATCTGTCTCCACTCTCAACCTAGCTGAGTCACAAGGAGATTGGGCATGTTGTAGAAGCTGCTCTATTAGTTTCTCAATGTGTGTGAACAGTGGGCCATGAAAGAAGAGTGCCAGCAGTAGACTGAGCTGTAAACGGCACTTACCCACCAAATTGTGGGACTACAGGAGCAGGATTGAAAATGTGTTACTTGGCTACATGACCAGTCCAAGAGCTGAAGAGAACAGTGTATGGATAAAGAGCTGATACAATTAGGAGCCCCATCTCTGTGTATGTATGTGTGCATATTTATGTGCATGTTTGTGACATTGTAGCCCTCCTTAATAAACGGTATCGTTGTCTAGAAGCAATGTTTGGTGTCAAGGACTATCAAAAGAATAAGCTAGCTGTTGTATCCCAGTGGTTGCTCTTACCTTCCCCCCCTCCTTTCCCTGCCACCTTGGAACATTCCATGCATTGTTTCAACATTCCACTGCTGCCTTCAGCGGCTGTTTTTCTAGCTGTGACTATCTGACTGGAAACTGTTGGTGGTGCATGTACAATAAAGTCTGGCGTTCTCTTACCTGATTCTGTGAGTTTATAATACTGGCGACGATCGCTGCGTTGGGGCAGCTGCACCACCATCCCCAGCTGTTTACAGTGGTATCCAGTGTATCTCGTAGTCATTTTCTTGGAAGGAGTTTCAAGGTACGGCTGCGCTTGTTCGCAAGGGCGCCTCTGTCATCCTGAAGGACATTGTTCTTGCTGGAACTGTTGTCTAAGGGACACCCTGAAGAAATTTGGATGTTTCCCTCCATCGTCCTCATTTCAGTCACGCTAATCCCAGTTGTCCAGTGTCCCATTGTCTTACCCCTAATGGTACCGACACACGCCTAGCGGACAGCGGACAGCCAGCGTACTGTATGGGTGCCCCGGAGTTGTGTCCCCATTCCTGTTGAGGTACAACCCTGCGCAGCGAGTCCCCTGTAACGGGATCTGCACTCCTGTCAGATGGCGCTCTCCAGATTGTGTTTCCAGCACTCAGCACGTCTGTTTGATATTCAAGCCTGGTGCTGTCACAGTTTCCACCGCTCTGCCCTGTCTATCAGATTTTCCTGCCCGGCGCTGCCTCAGCACTTGTTCTACGAACCTGTCGGACGGTGTTCTCCTGGGTTCCTGCCGAACTGGGCACTTATAAATTCTGGTCAGACGGCGTTTTCTTCTAGGCATTTCATGCGGCCTGTGTAATCTGCTCATATTCCTGACGACCTCCATAGGAATGAACTCACCTCTGCTCCGTGCGGCGGACGCCCCTGTGTGGTATCCGCATTTCCTGTCATCGATTTCGTCGTTTTCGCCTGAGGCTAAAAATAGCTGAAGATTCATATAAACTGATTCGACATGATATTCACAGAGGTAACGAGTTCATGAGGATTGAGCCTTGGTGCAGGGTTCTTCGTGCATGCTGATGGGCACAGCTTATCGTATATTGCCTGTCTATGGTCCTGAAGAGTTGTTTTTCGTTGTGGCACGCTGATGGGCACAGCTTATCCTACATTACCGTCCATTGACTTGAAGAGTTGTTTTTCGTTTGTGTGCACGCTGATGGTCACAGCTTAGTCTACGTTGACTGTCTTTTGCCCTTAAGAATTGTTTTTGGTTCTTCTGCACCCTGATGGGCACAGCTTTCATTGTAATAGCCTGTCAAAGTTAGGTAGCAGTTAAGTATATTCTGTGGGGACCTCTACTTGAAGATTTCCTTGACATTTCTCTTACTTATTACACAAGACCTGATTGGTCCTCAGTTCCTTGCCTGCCATCGCCGGTAGGCACTTGTTACTGGTTCTTGGTCTGCAATTCCTAAATTTCTTGCATTAAGGCTGCATTAAACATGGTGAATGAAGAAGGAGATCCAACCATTCCATGGAAAGAGTGGAATGTAATATTTGAATCATACCTGATAGCGATTGGTGGAGATACATTTTTGCATTTCAGGAAGCAGCACATTTTACTGCATAATTTGGGAATTGAAGGCCGTGAGACTTACAATAACTTAGAAGGCCCTGACACAGAAGTTGAAGAAGGGAGTGAGGGAGATTTTAATGTCTACCTAGCTACACTGAAAAAACTAGAGAAAAATTTTGGGCAAGCCATAAATGTGGTGCTAGAAAGGCACAAATTCTTCTCCAGAGTACAAGGTAAAAGTGAGAAGGTTAAATTTTATATTGCTGCACTAAAAGGGCTATCCAACACGTGTGATTTTGAAGGGTTAACGGAGTTTCTCATTAGAGACCAATTGGTTAGGTGCACAAACAACCATAAGATACAAGAAAAACTGTTGGCAGGTAACCCAGATCTTAAACAAGCTATAGAAATCGCATTAAGTGTCGAACACACTGCAGAATGTATAAACTAAATAAATGTGAGTACTGAGTCCCATCATTAAGTAAATGCTATTGTTAAACAAGAATCAGCAAAGGACAAGGAGTTGAAACAAAGAAATCAGATGAGTACTAATTTCAAAACTAAATCTTATAGGTGTGGTAACCCAGCCCACTTAGCGAATAATCCTTCTTGTCCAGCGAAAAATGTAACATGCCACAAGTGTGGAAGAAGGGGACACCTAGCCAGAGTGTGCAATGACAATAATCCAAAAAAGGTTTCCTTGATCGAATCAGAACCTACACCAGAAGAGGCTAAGTTAGTGTTCCAAGTAGAAGACAACGATGGCATGGTCAAGTTTCCGGAATGCAACATCACCCTGGACAATAAATTGGTCAGAGGTTTTGCCGACTCATGTTTTCCATACACCCTGTTAGACAGTAAGATGTTTGAGGGGTTGTTTCCTAACAAGCTGAGTACCCTCGCGGAGGCAGACATCAAACCCAAAGGTTATGGGGGTGATCCAGTTTCCTTGTTAGGCATGACCACTATGCGAATTGAGTATAAGGGTAGGGGCATAGTGGGCAAGATCTATGTAACTGAAAAAGGGTCCAATCTACTAGAGTGGAAGAACCAAAAAGAGCCAGGCATGAAACTTGATCCTAATAGTCCTGATCAAGTCCTTTTGGTGGATCGGTCAGTTTGTGGTCAGGCAATCTGCGAAGAATTCCCAGAAGTTTTTACTAATAGATTAGGTCTTCTCAAAGACTTCCAACATTGCATAAAACTTAAAGACAAAGCCATTGCCCATAAGGTAAGGTCGATTCCACATTTAATGCAAGGACCCCTACGTAAAGAAATGAACAGGTTGCTGGAGTTGAGGGTCATAGAACCTATAGAAAGTTTCCAGTGGTTGGCCCCCATTGTAATTGCGTCTAAGGCTTCCAGTAAGGATGTCAGACTTTGCATTGATCTCAGGGACCTAAATAAAAACATTTGGGTAGATAGGCACCCGTTACCCAGGATACATGAGGTGTTAACTCTCATTAGCGATGCCAGCCATTTCAGTGTTCTTGATTTATCATCGGGATATCATCAAGTGGAGTTAAATCCTGATTGCCGACACCTCACCTCATTTATCATACCCCTAGGAGCATTCCAGTATCTCCGGATGCCTTTCGGGTTAGCCTCTGCTGCGGCTGCTTTTCAAAGAATCCTGCAGCATGTGCTCAAGGATGTTCCGGGAATACTATGTTTTCAGGACGACATCCTAATATTTGGTAAAGACACCAAGGAACACAATGACAGGTTAAGAAACGCATTACACAAGTTGAGCCAGGCAGGCCTGACCTTGAAGAAAGAGAAGTGCCAAATAGAGGTGAACTCAGTAGAATATCTAGGTCATACTATTTGCAGTAAGGGAATCAAACCTAAAATGAACCTGGTTGAAGCCATCCTTGATGGAGCTGCTCCCACCAATGTAGAAGAGCTGAAATCCTTCTTAGGGTTATCAGAATATTATTCAAAATTCATTCAGAACTATGCAAGCAAAGTGGAACCGTTACGCAATCTTCTCAAGGCCAAACAAATGTTCGAATGGAATGTTGATTGCCAAACGGCTCTTTTGGAGATAAAAACATGCATTACCAAGGCACCTTTTTTAGGTAGGTTTGAACCCACTAAAACCACGTATCTGTGCACCGACGCCAGCAATAAAGGGTTGGGGCCAGTCTTACACAAAGGATGGGGATCACGGAGCAAGTAGTGGCTTTTGTCTCCAGATCATTAAAAGGTGCCGAACAGCACTACTCAGTAATTGAAAAGGAGGCACTAGCCTGTTTCTAGGCAGTTAACCTCTTCACAGCTTTTCTGTGGGGCATACCTTTCACTATTAAGACCGACCACAAACCCCTCACATAGGTTCCACCAGAATGACACCTAGAATAGCTAAATGGATGATGGGACTGGAAGGATTCAAGTCGAATACGTACCTGGAAGGAACAACGTAGTAGCCGATTTTCTGTCTCGTGCTCCTCTTAATACTGACTCTAACACAAAAGAAGAAGAAAACCATGTAGTAGTTCTGGAAGTAGCAGTATTGGACAAAAAAGAATGGGAAAACTATGAAAGTCTTGACGCTACGGTAGCTGCCCTAAAAGAACTTATCAAAAAGGGGTGGCCAAACCAAAAAAGCACACTACCTGAACCTATTAGCAAGTTTTGGGAGGTGAGAATCGAGCTTTGCATAATCAATGACACAATCTACCGAGGAGAAAAAATTGTACCCCCTGAGGGGATGAGAGACAAAATTGTCTGGTTAGCACACATGGGACACTTAGGGCGAAGTTTAACTAAAAGCAAGGTACGTGAAGAATACTGGTGGCCGGGAATGGACACCGTGGTAGAGGATGTAGTCAAGAATTGCATGGAATGTGCTAGAAGTGACAAAACGCTTTCAGTAAGAAAACCACCTTTGTCGCCTGTTCAAGTCCCTAACCGTCCGTGGTCTAAACTAGCGTTAGACATTATCAGACCTTTGAATCTCAGGCAGGCGAATGAACGCTTCATCCTAGTTCTTATAGAGTATCACTCAAGATGGGTGGTGACTAAATGGGTGAACTTAATCGACACCAAAGCTCTAATCCAATTTTTGAAAGACATTTTTTACGAAGAAGGTATACCGGATACTATTGTAACAGACAATGGGGTCCAATTTACATCGGACTTGATGAAAAACTTTCTTGCCAATCTTCGCTTTACCCATCTGAAGACCGCGTTGTACTGTCACAGAGCTAACAGGTTAGTAGAACGAATGAATAGGGTCATCAAAGAATGTCTACAAAGAGCAGAAGCCACTAATGTGGCAGCGAAACAAGTCTTGCAAGAAATGATATGGGCCTACAGAACAGCACCAAACACTGTCACACACGTTTCACCGTTTATCTCCCTAAAAGGAAGGAAACCTAAAACCAACCTCACTGCTGGATGGCTGCACACTGTCAATGATTGCAAGGTAGACAGATCAGACATTGCCAAGAATATTGAAGCGCAACAAGAGAAATACAAAACGAGGCTTGACTATAGTAAAAATGTCAAGGCACTCTCATTCAATCCAGGAGAATGGGTTTGCATCAATCTGCCTGTTGCAAGGAGAAAAAGCCACTCCCGGTTTTCTGAACCCATTAAAATTACTGGAGTAGGAAGAAATGTAGTTCACTTGGAAAATGGACAAACATGGGGAATGGACAGATTGGTCAAATGCAACCATCCTCAAATGGGTGGGGGAGCAGCTAAAACTTCACAAATTGGCCCTGACTCTCCTCGTAGGTCATCAAGGAACACTAGTTGCCCTTCATGGCATAAGGACTTTAAAGTTGGTTAATTTCCTAGTTTACTTTATTGTCTCCTGGATTCAGGAGCCTTGTTGCCCTTATGGCCCAAGAACCCCTTGCTGTGAACTGGTATGTAATTTTCCTTCTCCCTTTCCCTGAGTTCTTTTCCCTCCTGCCCAGGGAGGTGTGTTGTACCCCAGTGGTTGCTCTTCCCTTCCCCCCATCCTTTCCCTGCCACCTTGGAACATTCCATGCATTGTTTCAACATTCCACTGCTGCCTTCAGTGGCTGTTTTTTAGCTGTGATTATCTGACTGGAAACTGTTGGTGGTGCATGTACAATAAAGTCTGGAGTTCTCTTACCTGATTCTGAGAGTTCATAGTACTAGCCTCCATTATAAGGGGCTCCTCTCTGGCACAATAGTGTCTGTTCAAGTCAAAATAGTGCCATTGGCATTATAAGGTGCATCCTTGGCGAGTGTTGCATTCGTGGTTCCTGGCATATTGACAACCGTATTACATGACTGGCCTACTTTATAGGCATTCATGATATTGGTGTCTAACCCCCGCATAATAATAGCCATTCCTGATATATGCTGGGCATCTTAGCCATCATGGTGTTCAGCCTTGGCATATTGGTGGCCCTTATGTAATGTTGGTCTTGATTGCCACATACCCGGCATGCTTGGTGTTAGGGTGAGCATATATGATCTATGACTGTAATACCTGGGCTTTTTTTAAGCAAACTCTGCCCATGCAAGTCATTTGTACATGTGAGTATTCAATGAAAATGGCACGCTGTTTGGGTACAGACTGATATTTTGAAGTCAAAAATTATGTTTTTACAGAAAAGGTTTTTCTTCTGGACAATTGAGTTTGTTTGTCAAAAATGGAAAGTGGTATTTGATAGTATTTCCCCAACTGGGTATGTCGATAAAGACAGAAGTTCGTAATTGCAAACACATTTTAAGTTAATAGTCGAATGATAATTCATGCTGTCTTGTGGAGGCCTGTTGCTGTGGTTATGCTCTGTGTTCTGGAGGGCACGTGATGCTTTAACTACTGTTTCGTTAGTCAGGTGGAGGTATTTAATACTGATAGCATTTCTTCTGCTGTTTATACTGGTAACCTCACCTGAATTGCTTGGATGGTCACTACTGATAGTCTTGTTTAAGGTGCTCATAGTGAAAATTAACCTATGGCTCACTATTTTACAATGATAAAATGTGCTAATAGTTTTGGTGGACTTTCCTTGAGCAGCAATAGCTATCATTACAGAAAAGGATGGAGACGCCTGGCATAGGTGTTTTCATTAAAAAAAGAAGCAGAGGCATGGTTCTATGCAAGCCTGTCTGTTCCCCAACCTTCCTCAAGTTCATTCTATAAACCAGAGGGGATAGAACACTATCCTAATGTGCTGCAGCCTCACTCCTACATCTGTGTTTTCAGTTCATATGTACTCCAGATTGATGGACAGGAGGTTTCTCCTGTGATTGGCTTTTTCCCAGTTTTGTGACACCTGCCCCATAAAATTTGTAAGGGCTCCTCGAAGCCCCCACCCCATTATTATAATATACAGAACCTGTTAGACCTGGCATCCTTGGCATGGTTTCCATCTTACCTTTTGCCTTCAGACCTCCTGTTTTTTGCAGACTTCGTTTTTCCTGGCTTTAGAATTCTGCACACTTTACAACTGCTAACTAGTGCTAACATTCTTGTGCTCTTTTCCTAAAACATGTTAACATTGGTTCATGCCCAATTGGCATATTTAATTTACTTGTAAGACCCTAGTAAGTGCACTAGAGGTGCCCAGGACCTGTCATTTAAATGCTAGTAGTGGGCCTGCAGCACTGATTGTCCCGCTTAAGTAACCCTTTAAATATGTCTCGGGCCTGCCATTGCAGAGCCTGTGTGTGCAGAGGGTGGAGGCTCTGAGAGAGACTGGAGCCAGCATGACAACCGTAAGATGTCATCTGGTGACCTCAGATCAGGCAGTCCCTAATGCATTCCACCAAGTTGTTGCAGCAGACGACCATGAAAGTCACTATCCAGTGGCTCTGATTCCCTTTTGGGGGGGGTGGTCCTCAGGTTCCTTGAGGGTAAATGTGAGTCCTTCCATTCCTGTGGATTGTCTGCTTGGCAATGACCTGGAACATACCATCTGGAAGGAGGTGGAACTCAGATCTCACTTGGAGATGTTGGAGTTGCCAGAATGGGTGTGCTTGATCACATGGTTCATAGCAGCCCAAGAGCGCAGTCTGGAGGACCTGGAGGTTGGAAGAATGGCCCAGGTGCTTATCAAGTAGAGGAAGGGCAAAGGGTACGGGAAACCCACTTCTGAAACTCCCATGGTATAGGAGGAGACTGACCCTGAGGGGGACATGCCGGAGCCTACAGGGGAGGATGTGGCAATCTGGATAACCTGCCTGAGTTGGCCAACTGACAGCAGGAAGGGGGTCACACCAGGTAGGAGATTTGCAAATCGCAGAGGGAGGCCCTACTTTTGTGGGTCTACGGCAGCAGGCTGAAGCCCAGGAAGCTGGCAACACCTCTGGTGTTCACCTTTTTTACTGGGAGAAGGGTCTCCTGTATAGTGAGCCCAAGGTAACTGAACCAGGTTCATCACGCGTGTTGGTGGTTCCCCAGTGCTACAGGGCCTTCCTGCTGGAGCTGGCTAATGATGTACCCTTCAGATGGTTAATTCAGACAAGGGGTGAGAATTAAAAATTTGCGAACATTCGTGACAAGAATTTTCAATTCTATTAATGACAACGGAGGCGAGGATTATGCTTCTCATTTCTTTACCAGAAGCTCACAGCAGCCAATGAAAACACTGATAAAAAACCATGTGACAACCATAGAGTCCCGGGTATATAAGGTCCCTGTAGGCACATAGAGTCCTCTTTCTTTGTAACAACAGTTAAGTCCATGCACGACCTGTTCTTGAAGGATCACCGACAGATAAGGACTTCTCCAACCAACGAACTGAAAGCCCAACGGGGCCGAAAGCTCCAACTGGATCCCGGTCCAGACAACTCACTCGTGTGCAGAACACAGAACTATAAACCAGCCAATCACAGCTGAACCATATTCAGATTTATTTGCTGTCAGCACCTGAAAGAAAAAAGAACACCCCGTAAAAGCCATTCCAGATTGCTTGGTAAAAGACAACATAACCATTACGAGAAAAAAGGGGGGTAATATTCAGAGCAATACAAATACATAGCATGATTAAACATATAACCTCACATAATACAACGTGTATTCCTGGGTGGGATAATCCTCGCCTCCGTTGTCCTTAATAGAATTGAAAAATCTTGTCACGAATGTTCGCAAATTTTTAATTCTATGTCAGGACTGGAGGCTCCAATTATGCTTGTTCAAAGCTGAGCCACCACCATTGAAGCAACATCCACAGTAGGTTTATAGTAAAACGCTTTAAATATATGCTCATTAGACCAGTCAGCTGCACTCATGATATCTGAAAGGCTGACACCTGTGGAACATGCCTTTGAAGCCATGGCTCCGCCGGCAGAGTGAGCCCCAAATTTGGAAGTATCAATTCCTGCTTCGCCCATGAGCCAACGCATCCATCGAGACAAGGTAGCTGGAGTCACTGGGCGAAATGGCTTCTGCAGGGCAATAAGCAACTGACCTTGCATATTAGTACGAAATTCCTCAGTACTTACCTCGTAATCCTTAAGACATTGCACGACACACATTTTAGGATTATTAGGAAAAGCCGGGTACGTGATAGACGTAGTGTTACACTTCGTTCTCCTGGACACACCCTCTGGGGAAAATCTACGCCCCGCTAAATCTAGCGCACGTACGTCAGACACCCGTTTGCAAGAAACCAGACATAGGAGCATAGTTAATTTTGCCGAAAGTTGTTTACGAGACAAGAACCTATTGGATGGCCAGGCCTCAAGAAATGTAAGAACAATAGAGACATCCCACAATTGGGAATATTTTGGGCAAGGAGGTTTCACCATCCTGACTCCTCTAAGTAATTTACATACCAATGGATGTTCTCCTATGGGCTTACCTTCTAAAGGTAAATGCCCCGCTGATATCGCGGACCGAAAGTTGTTGACTGTCCTGTAGGCCAAACCGGAGGAAGCAAAAGAGGCTAGAAAATTAACCACTAAAGACACATGTGCTTTAGAGGGATCCACGTCCCGTTGAGCGCACCAATCACACCATCTCCTCCAAGAGTAGGAATATCTTTTGTGGGTGTTGGCCGACCAAGCTTCCTTGATAAAGTTGTTAGCCTCGCTTGAAAGGCCCGGGTCACTCAATCTGTCCCTGAAACCCGCCAAGCAACTCGCGGAAGCTGGCCCGATGTCACCAAAGGATGAGGGTTCTGAAGAGGGTCCAGCAATAGGTTCTGTAACCGGGGAAGAAGGATCGGAATCGCACAACTCATGTCCAGCAAAACTTGGAACCATGCTTGAGCCCTCCACAACGGAGTGATCAGAATGAGTTCTGCCTGATAAGCCCTTGCTCGCGCTAGAACCCTGGGGATCATGAGGAACGGGGGAAACGCATAGCATAGAGACCTCGGCCATTCTTGCAGAAATTCATCCGTGGCCACTGCTTCCGGATCCGGTCTCCAACTGAAGAACTGGGGAACTTGTCTGTACAATCGGGATGCAAATAAGTCTATCTGACAAGGGCCCCAAAGATGGGTCAGGCTCCGAAACACTCTGGGTAACAGCATCCAATCGCTGGAATCCTGCAGATGGCGGGAGTTCCAATCTGCTACTTGGTTGCTGGAACCGGGCAGGTATTCCGCAACCACCGAAATTCTGTTCTGAAGACAGTAGTGCCAAAAGTCTTTGGCGATCTCCGCCAGCATTCGCGATTTGGTACCCCCCAACTTGTTGACGTACCGTACCGCCGATATGTTGTCCATCCGTAGGAGGATACAACAGTCCGCTTTCTGATGTGAGAGACATCTGATCGCAAAGGAACCAGCCAACAGTTCCAGGCAATTGATATGCAAATGTAGTTCTTCCGGCGACCATCGACCACCCGTGGACAATGTGCCGCAGCGGGCTCCCCAACCCCATCGGCTGGCATCCGATTCGATCACCACATCCGGTGTTGATCCGAATAGCGCTCGGCCGTTCCAGGCCTCCATGTGATTTAACCACCAGTCCATCTACAGCCTCGCCTCCTCTGAGAGAGGAATCTGTTCTGAGTAGCTGAGACCTTTCCGGAGATGGCGGATCTTGAGCCTCTGTAGGGCCTGGTAATGAAGGGGGCCCAGGAAGATTGCCTGGATAGAAGAAGCCAATAGACCCACTATGCGGGCTAACGATCTCAGGGATGTCGTCTGCTTGCGAAGGATAGACCGCAATTCCCGTTTGATGGCCCTGATCTTTGGCATCGGCAACAAGAGTTGACAAGTTAAAGAATTTATCAGAAAACCCAGAAATTCGATGGACTGAGAAGGGATCAGTACCGACTTCTGCGGATTGACAATAAACCCCAAACTTTGCAACAGGCTTATCGCCCAATTGAGGTGCGTTTGGACTGTCTGAGGGGAGGACGCCAAAATTATGATGTCGTCCAAATATATTATGAGGCGGACTCCCCGAGCTCTGAGAGATTCCACTACCGGTCTCAGAAGCTTTGTGAAGCACCACGGTGCTGACGACAGACCGAACGGAAGGACTTTGTACTCGTAGCACACCTTGTTCCATACAATCTGAAGGAACCTCCGGTGGGGAGGAAAGATGGGAACGGACAAATACGCGTCTTTCAGGTCCAACCGGACCATCCAGTCCCCGTCCTGGAGGAGATCGCATAGCAGATGGATACCTTGCATCTTGAAATGCCTGTAAACAATCCATGAGTTGAACTCTTTGAGGTTTAACACTAATCTGGAGCCACCCCCTTTCTTCTCCACTTGGAAGACATTGCTCAGGAAACCATGAGGATGAATCACGGAGGGCGCAATCGCGCCTTTCTGCAACAAAGACTCGATTTCTGTTGTGATAAAGCTCTGATCTTGATGGGAAAAAGACAGAGGGAGTGGGCGAATCTCCTGCGAAGGGGAGCTGTACATCTCTAGCCTGTACCCCTGTACGGTCTGCAACACCCATGCATCTTGCGAAATTTCTCGACCAGATGTTGAGAAAATATCCCACTCTGCCCCCCAACATCACTTCGGAAGGAGGAATTAGGCTCACCTGAGCTTCCGGCATCATGTTGGTTATTGGAGTTTCCACCAAATCTGCCACCTTTGCGGAACCTGTTTCGTGAACGTCGAGAGGGGTAAAAGTTGGAGGTATTGGAAGTGTTTTCTTGATACCTCCCCTATGTTGGCAGCGTTGGGCGCCTTGATTGCACCCCCGGCCGAACGAGTGCCCACGAAAGCGTCCGGCCCTGCCAAAAACCGGGCGGAAAGCCCGTTTTAGAGAACCTTGGGCCTTATCTAGCCCACTGAATGTGGCCACAAACTTCGTCAGTTCTTTCAGGAAGGGCTGGCCAAACAGGAGACCCTGGGCTAGAGGACCCGATTCCGATGTGGACAATTCGGCCAGCCTGGGATCCAGCTTTAAGAGAATGGACCGGCGCCGCTCTGCCGACAGCGCACAATTGGCGTTGCCAAGTTGGCACACCGCCCGTTGGGCCCAGCCAATCAGCTCGTCAGGGTCAATTGCAAGGGATGACTCCTTGGCCTTAAAGCCAAGTTCGAGAATCTTTGTTAGTGGCCCTGTTACGTCCAGCAGCTTAACTTGGCAGGACCGCCAAGACCTGTCCAGGCCCTTCTTGGGGTCCTTAAAATATTTTTTCAAATAAGTTAGCATTGACGGGTCCACCTCCGGGGTAACCGCCACTTTATCCTCCAGATCAGGCCTAGGGCATTCCGACCACAGTCGTGCCCGCACGTCAGTATCAAACGCCTGACGCAGATGGGATTGGACATAGTCTGCCACTTCCTGGGATGGAAGCCAAGACGTGGAGTTAGGATGGATAATGTCAGCCGGCTCGAAACTGAGAACTTTGGGTGACGGGGTCGGAACCGCAGGCTTCTCCTTTCTTGCCTTCTTGGAAGGGCGAGGGGATTCCTCTTCGTCCGAGGTAGCGTCGGGGGTGGTGTCGTGACCATCATCCTCTCGGGATATTTCAGTAATTGTGGCCTCTCTACCTGAAGTAGAGCGTTCGTGGTCCGCCATGGACTTAGCCAGTTTAGCGAAATCCGCAGAGTGGGGATTCGCTTTTCCTTTCCCCCAGGTCTAGCTCGGGAACCTGACGAGGGGAGCCAGCCTTGCTGCCTGGCATAAGTACAGAGGTGACGCTTTAAGGGCGCAATTGCTCTCACCAACGCAGAATTCACAGACTGCTGGACACCCGCGTTCAATGCCTCAACGAGGTCATGCTCAATAGACCCAGAGGGTTCCTCCTCATAATAATAATAATAGTCCTCCTCATAATACTCAGACATGTTTTTCACACCAGTGTGCAATCACCGACACAGGAGGACTGCGTGTGACTCTGTCAAGTCAAACCTGGTAGACAAGGTATGCAAATGGAGGTCAGGGGGAGTGGTAACCCCAGGCAAGCCCTAAATCATTCACCACACAGGTGAAGCAAAAATTACAGTTTAGAATGTGGAGGGAGGGAGGGCTTGCGAAATCCCACTCTAGGCAAAGCCTATGCTCAATTATACAGCCCCACTGCGTGGTACAACAGTAGGGCGTCTGAGGAGTGAAGAAACGAGCCTTTTTGCCTGTAAATTGGCAGTACACAGGGTCAGAAGCATCCACATCGCTGCTCCGGCGTTCATTCAATGCCCCCAATGAGGTTAATGGGCAAATATGGCCGCCGCGCATGCGCGCTGGCCGAGGCTCGCTAAAACTGAAAGAGGACTGCGCGTCATGCAGTCGCGCGTCCCCGCTCCTCAAATCCTCCCGCTCCACAGAGCCCGAAGCCCGCGACGCGAGGGAACCGCTGCGCACTGAAGCGGCAGAACAAAGGCACCAAAGAGAATCCGGACACCCTCTGTAAGCGCACGCAGCGTGTCCGAGGTCCCGCAACCACCAAAGGACACAAGCGCTAATGACAGTATGTAGTGAAGCCTAGAAGCTTATCACACGCCTCGCAACAATAGCGCACCAGTGACAGCGCTTACATTTAGCACTTAACGCCAGCAACAAACGCACTATATCAGATACACTGCACCAGTAAGAAAAAGTAAAGGGCACTTAACTGGCTGCGGAGCAGCAAAGAAAGAGGACTCTATGTGCCTACAGGGACCTTATATACCCGGGACTCTATGGTTGTCACATGGTTTTTTATCAGTGTGTTTCATTGGCTGCTGTGAGCTTCTAGTAAAGAAATGAGAAGCATAATCGGAGCCTCCGGTCCTGACATAGAATCCCAAACTGTCGAGGTGCTCTATCTCCCCGAGGGAATTAACTTTATGGTGGAACTCCGCCCTGGAACAGACCATATCAATACTGATGGTCTCTCCAGGTTCTTTCGCCTTAGTGAAGACGACGTTTTCCCATCAAAGTTCCTGTTTTTGCTGACTTCGTTTTTGCTAGCCTTAGAATTCTGCACACTTTAACACTGCTAACTAATGATTAAGTGTTTGTGCTTTTTCCCTAAAACTTGTTAATACACATTTATGTATGTATGTATATATATATATATATATAATATATATTTTTTTTTTTTTTTTTTTTTTTTTTTACAGCAAATGACACTCGCACTCAGGAACCTTGCAGATATTTTATTCTTTAACAGAGTACCCTCTGTTGCAATTTAAAGCATTTCCTGTGCAACAAAATACCCCCCATGGACTTCTGGGAGCTGTAGTTTTTACATTTTGTGAGTTTTTTTAACATAAATAAAGTTTCATGGTGAACACCAGGTAACAGAAAAAATCAATTAATTCAATTTCCCGAAGCACCAATAAAGCATTTGGACAGTTGTCAATTATTACAACAATTGATTGAATAAGAGTAGATTCCCCAACGTAAACTGAGTAAGTAGTATACAGCCTGAATGTTCCGGTTCTGTAGTAGCCTGAATCTAGAACATACACAGTGGCAACATTTTAACAATTTCACCACAGATTTCTCAATGAACCGGCATTAGTGGCCAGTTACGATTCCCTGAGTATACTTCAAATTTTTTAAAAGTTATGCAGAAATCTACTAAATCAATGAATGTTTGCACAAAAATAGGGAAAGGAATTTGCAAAGATGGGTACGTAAACTACACACCCTAGTGGTGCAGTCCTACTAGAGGTGTACATAAAGTTCCTCGTCCAAGTTCATCCCTCTCGGGTGTTTAGTTCGAAGTCGAATGATGTATTTTGATTCAAGTTGTCTCAATTTTTTCTGACGGTCGCCCAGTCTCTCATTGGTTTCGATAGAATCAATTGCAAAGAATGACATATTCATCCAATTACCCTGCTGGCATGCTAGCATGTGTTTTGCGGTAGCATAGGAAAGGTCTTTGTTTTTGACCGCTCTGACATGTTCCAAAATGCGTTTTTTTAGCATGCAGATAGTGCTACTTATGTAGAGGATCCCACAGTCGCATTGAATTGCATAGATGACAAATTTGGTGGTACAAGTTATTTTATGTTTGATGTAAATAGTTTTGCCTTCTGGGTCAGTAAGTGTCTTCATGTTTTTCCCAATTTTGCATGCTTTGCAACTGTTGCTTTTTCTAAACCCTACTTGTTGCTGCGTGAGCCAGTTGGATTGCGTAGGTTTGATGCCTTGGAAGTGACTCTTGGTAGTAAGGTCTCGAATGGATTGGACCTTTTTATATGCAATTGATGGTTGATTTCCGATAATCGGCATCAAGTCTTGATCCTGTTGTAAAATCGACCAGTACTTTTGTATGATTTGTCGAATTTTATATGATTCTTTGCTGTACGTGAGTATCAACCGAGGGGCCGATTGATGTTCGGTGATTGATTGATCCGATTCTGAGTGTTTCTTGACCAGAATGTCTGTTCTACTCTTGGTTTGAACTCGTTTCATACATTGATCTCTTCTCCTGTAGCCACGCTTTTGAAGTCTCTTGGTACATTCAGAAATTTTATCCCTCGCATCAGCCTCTTTTGAACAGTTTCTTTTCATGCGGATAAACTCGCCATACGGAATGCTTCTGAGTAGAGCTTTAGGATGAAAGCTATCTGCATGTAGGATACTATTAGTGGCTGTTTGCTTCCTGAATAAAGTTGTCTCAATTTGATCATTTTCAATGTAAACAGATATATCAAGGAAGTCTATTCTATGGCGGCTGGTATTGCACGTAAAGGAGAGACCAATGTTGTTATTGTTGAGACTATTGAAATATGACATGAAATCTTTTTTATCTCCGTTCCAAATTAAAAACAGATCGTCAATGTATCTTGTCCATAAAATGATTTTCTCAAGTGCTGTATTGTTCTGTGGTCCCCATGCTACTTCCTTCTCCCACCATCCCATTGTGAGGTTAGCGTAATTGGGCGAGAAGGAAATGCCCATGGCACAGCCACATAATTGGTGATACAGTTGATGATTGAACAAGAATATATTGTTTTTCAGACATATTTCAATCATGGTCAATAGCATGGCTGAATGTTCTAGTTCATGTATGCTTTTTTGGCGTAAAAAATAGGCACAGGCATTCAGGCCAATCGAATGTTCTATGGAAGTATACAGTGATACTACATCTATCGTCACCATTAGATAGTTGGGGTTCCATGAAGTGTTGGCCAAAATCCGTAGGAAGTCACTAGTGTCTTGGATGTATGAAGACAAATTTCTTACCAGGGGTGCCAGATATCGATCGATGTACATGGAAATGTTCTCATATATTGAGTCGCAAGAGGATACGATTGGTCTACCTGGTGGTTTGATCAATGTTTTGTGTATCTTTGGCAGAAAATATATCGTTGGTATCGTTGGGTTTTCTTTGAATAAGAATTTCTTTTCCTCAAGGTTGAGTAAATTCTGTTCATGCCATTCATTTAAGTTCTTTTCGATCTCCTGGAGCATTTTAAACATGGGGTTATTAGTTAGCTTGGCATATTTCTCAGTGTCATTTAATTGGCGATAAGCCTCTTCTACGTAATCCACAGTGTTAAGTATTACGATGTTGCCGCCTTTATCAGCCGGTTTTATGATTATGTTAGAGTTGTTTGCCAAATTTTGAATAGCTTGACTTTCGTTTTTTGATACATTTTCCCTGATTTTATTGTTCCTGGTTTTCTTAAGTTTGTCAATTTCACTCGTAATTATTTCGGAGAAAGAGTCAATTTTGTTGCCTGGTGACAACTGTGGGCTAAATTTCGATTTTTGTTTCAAACCACTAGGTTCATGTTGTTGAGTATCAATCTCAAGTAGTTTCAGTGTTTCTAAGTCTGTAGTTTGTTGATTTTCCGTATCATTTGCTAAATCATATAGACTCAACAGGTGTGGTATTTCCTCAATTGTGAGTCGGTGTTCTTCGATCGATTCCGTGCTCTCAGCCCCTACATGTGGAGTGTTCGATTTTCTTGATGCGTGTATTTTTGCAAGTTTCAGTTTGCGTACATATTTGTATATGTCGATTTTGGTGGTAGTGTAGTCGAAGTGTTTTTCAGGACAGAAAGACAGGCCTTTGTTGAGGATTTTGTGTTCGGTTTCCGTTAGTCTATGGTCTGATAAGTTCACTATTAAATTGTCGATAGCTAGTTCTTCTTGGTGCGATTTCTGAGACCATACCTTTTTCCGTTTGGATCTCCGGGTTTTCCTGAGGCTTCGGAAGACTTTGAATTGCCTCTTCCATACCCTCTGCCTCGTCCTCTGCCCCTGCCTCTTCCCCGCGTCCGGAACAGGTTCTGGTCCAGGTTGACGAGGCGCATTTCCTCTAAAAAAGTGGTGTTGGTAAGTTGAGTAGTACTGGAGGCTCTTTCACTTTCACTACCACTAATGTCTGATTCTGTATCAACATCGCTTGGAGCTTTTGAAAGAAGTGTTGTACGATTCAGTTTCATTGTATCAAATCTCTTTGCAAATGTTAGAATCCTGCCACATTTATAATCGGCCTCATCGCGAGCAAACTTTCTCTTTTTTCTTTGTTCTATTTCATCTTCATACTTCTCTAGACGTTCTTCCATTTCTTTTCTTAGTTTGTTAGTGTCCTCTTTGTTATTCACACCGATTTTGGCTTCCAGTTCTTGGATTTGGGTATGTATTTCCTCCAGGTCTTTTTCAGCATATTTTATAAGGATGCGCATCATATTTTGACTGCATGCAGTGTTATTCGCCCCCCATTCTTCAAGCATATCAGTTCTTGTATCCGGGTGGGTGGGCATTGTGAAAATCCTTAGTCCGCGTGGGATTCGATTGATTTCGAGATATTTTTGGAGCGCAAGTGCCTCCCAGCTTTTGCTGATTTCACGCTTATACTGTTTTTCGACTGATGCAAACAGTTGTTTCAGTGTTGGATTGGCATCATTGCGTGTGGTGTTGTCCCCATCAGTTGGGGCATCGTCGTTCCCGGCGGGTTGAAGAAAGGTGGCTACTTTGATAGCGCGTTTGGCTTTACGCTCCTCCATCTTGTGCAAGTTTTGCAATTGTAATCCACAATGGTTCAATCCCTATGACCGTCGTCCACTTGGCCAAGTTGGATTTATTTGTAAAAAATATGTAAATTTCGGTATGATGCGGGTTGTCTCGAAGGTGATAACTCTCTCAAGGTTCCTACTTAGTGAAGGTTGATTCCGACTCGGCGCTCTGATTCCACGCGCAGTTGTCGGATTATGCACATTAACACTTTCAAGTCGCTTCGACGGACATTGTACGTTTGTAGAAAACGGGTTGCTAATCACTTACCCGATACGAAAGCTCCCGTAGAGACGGCGCTCTCTGCCCCGCCCTGCGGCGTTTTCAACGGGTTTTCCAGTGTGAAGCAGTGTATTGGTCTCCGTCGGGCGCCTCCGATTTCAAAACGGAGATAAAAAAGATTTCATGTCATATTTCAATAGTCTCAACAATAACAACATTGGTCTCTCCTTTACGTGCAATACCAGCCGCCATAGAATAGACTTCCTTGATATATCTGTTTACATTGAAAATGATCAAATTGAGACAACTTTATTCAGGAAGCAAACAGCCACTAATAGTATCCTACATGCAGATAGCTTTCATCCTAAAGCTCTACTCAGAAGCATTCCGTATGGCGAGTTTATCCGCATGAAAAGAAACTGTTCAAAAGAGGCTGATGCGAGGGATAAAATTTCTGAATGTACCAAGAGACTTCAAAAGCGTGGCTACAGGAGAAGAGACTTAGATCAATGTATGAAACGAGTTCAAACCAAGAGTAGAACAGACATTCTGGTCAAGAAACACTCAGAATCGGATCAATCAATCACCGAACATCAATCGGCCCCTCGGTTGATACTCACGTACAGCAAAGAATCATATAAAATTCGACAAATCATACAAAAGTACTGGTCGATTTTACAACAGGATCAAGACTTGATGCCGATTATCGGAAATCAACCATCAATTGCATATAAAAAGGTCCAATCCATTCGAGACCTTACTACCAAGAGTCACTTCCAAGGCATCAAACCTACGCAATCCAACTGGCTCACGCAGCAACAAGTAGGGTTTAGAAAATGCAACAGTTGCAAAGCCTGCAAAATTGGGAAAAACATGAAGACACTTACTGACCCAGAAGGCAAAACTATTTACATCAAACATAAAATAACTTGTACCACCAAATTTGTCATCTATGCAATTCAATGCGACTGTGGGATCCTCTACATAGGTAGCACTATCTGCATGCTAAAAAAACGCATTTTGGAACATGTCAGAGCGGTCAAAAACAAAGACCTTTCCTATGCTACCGCAAAACACATGCTAGCATGCCAGCAGGGTAATTGGATGAATATGTCATTCTTTGCAATTGATTCTATCGAAACCAATGAGAGACTGGGCGACCGTCAGAAAAAATTGAGACAACTTGAATCAAAATACATCATTCGACTTCGAACTAAACACCCGAGAGGGATGAACTTGGACGAGGAACTTTATGTACACCTCTAGTAGGACTGCACCACTAGGGTGTGTAGTTTACGTACCCATCTTTGCAAATTCCTTTCCCTATTTTTGTGCAAACATTCATTGATTTAGTAGATTTCTGCATAACTTTTAAAAAATTTGAAGTATACTCAGGGAATCGTAACTGGCCACTAATGCCGGTTCATTGAGAAATCTGTGGTGAAATTGTTAAAATGTTGCCACTGTGTATGTTCTAGATTCAGGCTACTACAGAACCGGAACATTCAGGCTGTATACTACTTACTCAGTTTACGTTGGGGAATCTACTCTTATTCAATCAATTGTTGTAATAATTGACAACTGTCCAAATGCTTTATTGGTGCTTCGGGAAATTGAATTAATTGATTTTTTCTGTTACCTGGTGTTCACCATGAAACTTTATTTATGTTAAAAAAACTCACAAAATGTAAAAACTACAGCTCCCAGAAGTCCATGGGGGGTATTTTGTTGCACAGGAAATGCTTTAAATTGCAACAGAGGGTACTCTGTTAAAGAATAAAATATCTGCAAGGTTCCTGAGTGCGAGTGTCATTTGCTGTAAAATTGACTCTTGGCCGCTGGCTTGGCCCAACACTCGCACCCGCTGCTGAGCGATCCGAATCCAAGCCGCATTGCAGTATATATATATATATATATATATATATATATATATATATTTTTTATCTACTGGCGGTCGCCAGTAGATAGTTATAGTTACAACCTAGTTTCCATAGGAAATCTCAAAATTCTATTTTGAATAACTTTGGCGCCGGTTGACGAATCCTCGCGAAATTTTCAAAACTAATGGGGCGCTCCGTTCAGCTCCTACCCTGAAAGTCTCGGGGTGATTCGTCAAGTGGGGGCCGAGAAAAAAGGGGGGTCCCAAAACGCGTTTTCCCCATGCATTTTTCCATAGGACCTTTAGACACAGCTACAGCCAGAACGGCTGAACAGAATTACTTGAAATTTGGCAAAGAGGTAGTCCTCAGGTCAGGCATGTGCCTTTTGCATATATGGTGTAAATCCGTTCAGTAGTTCCTGAGAAAATCAAAAGTAAAATCATATACATATCTGGGCGGAGCCTAACCACACATCTCATTGTGAGATCTGATTGGCTGTCAGCACTTCATCCAAGAAGTGTTGGCAGCCATCTTGGGACCAATATACATGATTGCACCTCATTAAAAAGCATTGCAGTTAATAGAAGGTTTTAAGACTTTAGTTACATTATAAATCATTTGTTGATGGTACCATATTCATTTTAGGAACTGTAGTATGTTCTAAGGTGATTTTACCATGTGAAAAAGCCTTCCTTCTGCTGGGATATCATGAATCATGTTTTAGAGAAAACTATTTTCACATGCTTTTCCCACAGAGGTTTGGAAGGTGATCTATAAGCTAAACTGAGAGCATATTTTCTGTAAATTCACATTATCTTTCTCAGTCATGTGAGAATGAAGTCTGACATTCTCAGTAAAACATGTACATCCAACAAGGGCAGAGACTGTCAGTTGATTCCTTTGTGTTCTACTGCAGCTTCCCAGAGTGTTCCAAAGAACAACTAGAGCGCTAACAGTCTTACTTATGACAAAGGTATGGCACACCTGAAGCCATCTTTATTGGAATAAAGTGGTAACATTTAAAACATTTAATTTAAAAAGGAACAAAATGAGAGGGTTCATTTTGCCATAGAATGTATGATTAGTGCTGCAGAAAGAAAAATTAGGGCACATTTTGAGTGACTTCTCAAATCCTCTTCTATTTCATTAAAGAATTCTGACATGCAGACTGAAACATGCACTTTCAATACCAGCAGCAGACTTCCCTGGTGAGCAGTAGCTTTACTACAGTGATCTAATGAGCAACTAGAGTGCTAACATTCTGAATTTATGGCAAATGTGTGACACATCTGAATGCCTTCTTCATTGAATCAAAGTAAAAAACTGACAGTATGCCTACTGTGGAGACTGCAGTAAATGAGGAAATTAGGAAACTTCATAACAAGTCTCCCAAGATGGCCACCAGAGACAAAAGAGCCCAAATGTAGCACAAATATCACCGAGATGTAGCCCAAGTATAGCCCAATGACAGAAATCCCAGAGTGTTTTAAAGAACAACTAGAGCGCTAACAGTCTTACTTATGACAAAGGTATGGCACACCTGCAGCCATCTTGATTGGAATAAAGTGGTAACATTTAAAACATTTAATTTGCAAAGGAACAAAATGAGGGGGTTCATTTTGCCATAGAAATTATGACTAGTGCTGCAGAAAGAAAACTTAGGGCACATTTTGACTTCTCAAATCCTCTTCTATTTCATTAACCCCTTCCATGCGGGGCGGATTCCCCCGCGGTGCTGACTGCTGCTTGCGCGGGCGTGGTCATGACGGAACGGTTCCGTCATGAGCACAGCTCAACCGACGCTCATGACGTAACCGTTCCGTCATGAGCGTTGAAGGGGTTAAAAAGTTCTGACATGTAGACTGAAACATGCACTTTGAATACCAGCAGCAGACTTCCCTGGTGAGCAGTAGCTTTACTACAGTGATCTAATGAGGAACTAGAGTGCTACCATTCAGAATTTATGGCAAATGTGTCACGTCTGAATGCCTTCTTGATGGAACCAAAGTAAACAAGCATTGAAAATGCAATAGGTCTCGCCCTCGTTTAAGTTAAAGCAATTCTGTTTGTAATTAGGTGGCTTTTTAGCTTTGCTTTTATTAGTGTTTTTCAAAATTCCATGTAAATAACATGCATATCTGTATATGTATGCATGCATTTATATTTGTATTTATATAGATATGCAGATTATATATATGTTTATATATGTATGTAAATACATATATATACACATACATATATATATAAATGCATATATGTGCATATGTGTGCGTGTAGAGAGAGGTAGAGAGGTAGAGACGTAGAGAGGTAGAGGTAGAGAGTAGTAGAGAGAGAGGTAGAGAAAGGTAGAGAGGTAGAGAGTAGAGGATGAGTAATAGAGAGTAGTAGAGAGAGTAGTAGAGAGAGTAGTAGAGAGTAGTAGAGAGAGTAGCAGAGAGTGAGTAGGAGAGAGTAGTAGTGAGTAGTAGAGAGTGAGTAGTAAAGAGTAGTAGTGAGTGAGAAGTAGAGAGTAGTAGAGGGAGTAGTAGTAGAGGGAGTAGTAGTAGAGGGAGTAGTTGAGAGTGAGTATTAGAGAGTAGTAGAGAGTGAGTAGTGGAGACTGAGTAGCAGAGAGAGAGTAGTAGAGAATGAGTAGTAGAGAATGAGTAGTAGAGAATGAGTAGTAGAGTGAGTAGTAGAGAGTAGTAGAGAGAGAGTAGTAGAGAGAGAGTAGTAGAGAGAGAGTAGTAGAGAGAGAGTAGTAGAGAGAGTGAGTAGTAGAGAGTAGTAGAGAGAGTAGTAGAGAGTAGTACAGAGTGAGTAGTAGAGCGTGATTAGTAGAGAGTAGTGAAGTAGAGAGTGAGTAGTATAGAGTAGTAGAGAGTGAGTAGTAGACTGAGTAGTAGGGAGTAGTAGAGAGTGAGTAGTAGAGTGAGTAGTAGAGAGTGTGTAGTAGAGAGAGAGTAGTAGAGAGTGAGTAGTAGAGTGAGTAGTAGAGAGAGTAGTAGAGAGAGTAGTAGAGAGTAGTAGAGTAGTAGAGAGTGAGTAGCAGAGAGAGTAGTAGAGAGTAGTAGAGTGAGTAGTAGAGAGTGAGTAGTAGAGAGAGAGAGAGAGTAGTAGAGTGAGTGGTAGAGAGTAGTAGAGTGAGTAGTTGAGAGTGAGTAGTAGAGGGAGTAGTAGAGAGGGAGTAGTAGAGAGGGAGTAGTAGAGAGGGAGTAGTAGAGAGTGAGTGGTAGAGAGTGAGTGGTAGAGAGTAGTAGAGAGTAGTAGAGATTGAGTAGTAGAGAGTGAGTAGTAGAGAGTAGTAGAGAGTAGTAGAAAGTGAGTAGTAGAAAGTAGTAGCGAGTGAGTAGTAGAGAGTGAGTAGTTTAATTTAAAAGGAACACAATGAGGAGGTTCATTTTGCCATAGAAATTATGATTAGTGAGGAAAAAAGAAAAATTAGGGCACATTTTGAGTGACTTATCAAATCCTCTTCTATTTCATTAAAAAATTCTGACATGCAGACTGAAACATGCACTTTCAATACCAGCAGCAGACTTCCCTGGTGAGCAGTAGCTTTACTACAGTGATCTAATGAGCAACTAGAGTGCTACCATTCAGAATTTATGGAAAATGTGGGACACATCTGAATGCCTTCTTGATGGAATCAAAGTAAACAAGCATTGAAAATGCAATAGGTTTCGCCCTCGTTTAAGTTAAAGCAATTCTGTTTGTAATTAGGTGGCTTTTTAGCTTTGCTTGTATTAGAGATTTTCAAACTTTCATGTACATACCATGCATATGTATGCATATATGTATGTTTGCATGAATTTATATTTATATAGATATGCAGATTATATTCATATGTTTATATATTCACTGAAAAAACCATAGGTTTCACACACGTTATAGTTACGAATTAGCATTTAAAAAACCTTGCAAATTCACTTAAAAAACCATAGGTTTCACACATGTTATAGTTAGCTGGACATTTCACTCGTAAAAAAACAATGAAATTCCCCCGTTATAGTTAGTGCAGGCAACTATAACTCACGCGACCGCAATCCTCTGCTGATGACGTCAGATATTACATCACTGTATTTAGACACTTATTTACCCATGTCTTCTTCCATTAATCTTTAGCTATACATATATTACAAATATTTATTTTTCATAAAGACACATATGTCATCAGTGATGTAATATCTGACGTCATCAGCAGAGGATTGCGGTCGCGTGAGTTATAGCTGCTTGCACTAACTATAACGGGGGAATTTCATTGGTTTTTTACGAGTGAAATGTCCAGCTAACTATAACATGTGTGAAACCTATGGTTTTTTAAGTGAATATATATATATATATATTCACTGAAAAAACCATAGGTTTCACACATGTTATAGTTAGCTGGACATTTTACTGATAAAAAACCAATGAAATTCCCCCGTTATAGTTACTGCAGGCAACTATAACTCACGCGACCGCAATCCTCTGCTGATGCTAATACTGTATTTAGACACTTATTTGCCCATGTCTTCTTCCATTAAATTTTAGCTTTACATATATTACAAATATTTTTT
Organism: Triturus cristatus; assembly: GCF_964204655.1. NCBI lineage: Eukaryota > Metazoa > Chordata > Amphibia > Caudata > Salamandridae > Triturus > Triturus cristatus. The sequence continues at coordinate 573,236,048 of NC_140595.1, read as the reverse complement.
TTTCATAAAGACACATATGTCATCAGCAGAAGATTGCGGTCGCGTGAGTTATAGTTGCCTGCAGTAACTATAACGGGGGAATTTCATTGGTTTTTTATCAGTAAAATGTCCAGCTAACTATAACATGTGTGAAACCTATGGTTTTTTCAGTGAATTCGCAAGGTTTTTTAAATGCTAAGTTACTTTACGCCATTCGTGGCGTGCGCGCCCAGTTAACGCAGTTCGTTCCGTGCGCGCACGGTGCGCTTCGCGCACCGTGCGCGCACGGTGAGCACACGGTGCGCTTCGCGCACCGCGCGCCCACTTTACGCAGTTAGTTGCACCATTTGCACACGGGGTGGGGAGAATGTGGATAAATTTTTTTTTTTTTACAATTTTTTACCGTAAGCGTAATCGGCGATTTTCCGAAAAAAAAATTTTTTTTTTTTTTGGGCTTGGGGGTGGTTTGGGGACCCCTGTATCAATGCTGGGTGGTTAGGATCTCATGAAACTGCCTCTTTACACATTTTTGGGGTTCGTTTTTGCTGCCCAACTCAGGAAGCGAGAGAGAAAATGGCGGCCGCCGCTTCCTGGTTTCGACCGATTCGAATGTTTACTAAGATCTAAGAGCCAATCAGAATCGCGCTCGCGCACGCCACTGTACGCGTACGGTAAGCTTACGGTAAGCGCACCGTAAGCTGCCACAGATATATATATTGATTTAAAGGCTATTTTCTCAGAATCTACTCAACAGATTTACACCAAACCTACAAAAGGCACTTCCTTGACCTGGGGACTACCTCTCTGCCAAATTTCATTAAATTCTGTTCAGCCGTTCGGGCTGTAGCCCTGTCTAAAGGTCCTATGGAAAAATGCATGGGAAAAACGCGTTTTGGGACCCCCCTTTTATCTCAGCCCCCGCTTGACGAATCCCCCCGAGACTTTCAGGGTAGGAGCGGAGCGTAGCGCCCCACCTATTTTGAAAAATTCGCGAGGATTCGTCGACCGGCGCCAAAGTTATTCAAAATAGAATGTTGCGGATTTCCTATGGAAACGTGGTCCTAACTATAACTACCTACTGGCGACCGCCAGTAGGTAATAAATATATATATATATATATATATATATATATATATATATATATATATATATATATATATATATATATATATATATATATATATATATATATATATATATATATATATATATATATATATATATATCCACAAACTCCTCGTAAGCTTTTTCAATCCTTCCAACAAAAAGGAGCGTAGACCACATCAAATCAGCGATAAAGTGCGTTTATTTTCCCCTCAGTGCAGCGATGTAACAGCCATTACGCGTTTCAGCCCCGGAGGGCCTTGATCACATGATATATATATATGTGTTGTCGGTGCTAGTGCAAATCTGACATCTGTCAAATAGCCAAAAAAAAACAATTTTGTAATAAATAAGATGGAATGTTTGGGGTTGTAAACTCATATGTGATGTGGAGTCTTAAATATTAGGTCTGCATTTTTTTCTATGTGAGATAGTGGCAGAGCTTCCTAAATTCATTCTAGGATTTCACATGCAGATTTAACGTCTTGAGGTTTGCGGGGTGAAACATGGTCCTCCAAGGGGGCTGTTTCTAACCAGAAGATGCATGCTAAAAGAGGGAGAGTAAAAATCCCGGACCCGGGTTACATGTGGTAGGACTGTAATGGCGCCTAACACAGCAGATGTTATGCTTAACAGTACAATGTGGAAAATGTATTTTGTCTCCCTGAATCCTCAAGACAAACGACCAGGCTGCGTTTAAAAATGAATACTTAAAACAGAGGGCGCTGACAGACTGAGTTAATAATATTCACTTGAAATTTCCTGCTTCCCCTTACCGCCTTTGCAGTTTTATCTGTGTTGTTAGAAACGAACTTCGCACTGTTTTGTACACACGTCGATGCCCTTAGCAACAACAAACAAGCGCAGCTTAAGCAAACCACGCGTTACTCTTGCCGACAGGACTCCCATTTGCTTCAAAATGAAACCATCCATTCAGTGTAAATGGGTTTAAAAAGAAAATGAAAACCCACGTGGTGTTGTGAGCTTTCTGTGAACTGTACATGTGATATTCAGTTAAGGGCAAACCACTTTCTCCTTAAAGAATTGTGTTGAAACACATTCTCCTGCTGATTAGTACAGCCCAGGCAGCCCCCGAGCAAGCTGTGTTTGATGGGCAGTGAGCAGATGACCTACTTCTGGAGGGCATTTTCTCGCCATGCTGCCCCTGTTCTTTCCTGATTGAGAGTGCCCCTCCCGGGGGTGCCTAGTGCTTTCAAGTCCTAATGTCCACTGATACCAGCATGCAGTTTTGTAATCTGTAGGATGGCACACAAAGGATGGCTCCACTTAAGCAATGTTGTGGGTCTCACTGTCCAGGAATACGTGTGGAGATGGCTCGGCTCCAGCGATATCCAATCAACAAAAACATTATTGAACGTACCAATAATGGTATCAATTAGAATGGAAATGGTTGTTCTTATACCAACATCTTACCATATTCCTAAAGGATTGTTAGTGGAATTTAGTTAAAACCCAACTATAATCGCTTTTCCACCCTCAAAGGCAGGCTCGTAGGGGTGATTGGATCAGTGATGCTTGTGTTGCAAACCCCATGTGTATCAGGTTGCTTCATGTCTCCTAGCTATGTAATCATCTTGTTTTGATGTGTGAGCAGCCCTGAATGACGCTGTGAACTTGAAAGACTTCTGTCCTTGTCTCTCACTAAGTGTCGATTCCTTAGATTTGTAGATTGATGCTGCACGTAAAGAAAAATGTCCAGACAGTGTGGCAAAGAAGGCATTTAATCTGCTGCAGTCCAAGCCCTAGTGATGTTATACATAGAGCAGCATGTTTACCTGAATTTCAGTTGTTAGCGCGCAAGACTTAACCAACCATGTAATAAAACGCGTTGACTTTTACAAAACATTGTAGTTCACCATAGGTCTTTGCCGCGCATTGTTCATGGTAACCACTGTTGTGTGTGTATATATATTTTCACTACACAAAAAAAAGGTTAAAGTAATGTCATAGTTACGTGTATATGTCAGTGACAACAGTAACGCTTTGAACTAAAAAAAACACAAAGTCACCAGTTATAATTAGCAGAGCGAACTATAACTTTCACCATGCACAGTTTATTACCTCACATATTACATCACTCCTGACATGTTCTGTGACATCGTTTATGACATTACTGATGACATTTCATATGACATCAGTGATCGTATCACTGATGACATCATCCAATGAGTGTGCTGATTTGTTTTATATTTCACATAGTGGCGGGTAAGTATCACATTACTTTTCTACATAATTTTGTACAGCCTGTCTCAAGCTAATGGATGTAACTGTTTACAAAACACAGTGCTTCTAATTCACCATAGGTGTGTAGAGGTATTGCATACCTTATCTATCTTTGTATTGAAGAGAAACTGTGTGTGGGTGACAATTGAAGATTTGTGTTCATTATTTTCCACAAACAGAAATATTTTTGGTACTGCAGAAGAAGTTTCCAGCAGGGCAAATATTCTACGTATTACATACTAAGGGGCTTACTACGATGTCAGTTGGAGTTGCTTCTGACCGTCGCGGTCTCGGGACCGACCGACCTCCGGTCTGCAGTTCCGACCACCTGCTTATGATCCGACCAAACACTGTTAGGTCGCATACTCCCATTTCTCTGTGGGAGCTTGTTTTACGGCCATAAACCGGCCACAATACAGGCTCCCCTAAAGAAATGGGTGTGTGTGTTTAACCCTGCACCCTGTGGCAGGCACCCCATGGTGCCTGCCACACAGTGCAGGGATTTACAGGGGGGCACCCAAGGTACTCCCTTGGCCACCAACTGTAGGCCGCGGAGGCAAGGGGGCCCTGCTTGGAGCCTCCAAAGTCACTTTCCGACAGCCTTTCTGTGTCGGAAAGGCTGTCAGAAACCTACATCCTAATCCCGACTGTGAAAACGCCGTCCATAGGGGATTACAGTGTGGGTCCAACAGGCCGGAAGATTCCAAGAGTCGGTCGGAACAGCGTCGGAATGACCGGCCGGTTTACGTTCTGCCCACCGACATCGTAATTCGGCGGTCGGACCGCAAATCGCCCGTGTCGGTAGGAAAGCCTCCGACCGCGGACACAAAGCTTCCGACTAGATTTCAGAGGCTTTCCGACCAACATCGTAATTGACCCCTAAGTTTTGTAAACAGCCTTGAGTTATTAGACCGAATAGCCTGAGCATGACAATTTTAACTTAACATAGGAGACTTTGTCCTCCAGGTATTAAGTTAAGCTATGTTCATGTGCTTCTTTTGCTCCAGAAGATGGGCTCTCTCTAACGCTTTCACCACAGTTTGGAGGATGCAGGTAGTATAATCTTTAGCACCTTCAGGCACTGGTTATTTTAAGCAAATAGTGTTTTTTTTGCCAAGTGTTGCATAGTGTGTACACTGTTAGTAGATACGTTTTAATACTCTAGTGTTTTTTTTCTCATGAATGTTTCATGGTCTGCAAACAGTCTGTTACTGGTTAAATTCTCTACCTAGCGTGAATACGTTTTACAATACCCACATCTCAACTTACATTAACTTAATTTCTCAATGTAGGTTCGGTGACTGCCAGGTCCATTTGGAACTGACCCTCAGTATTATGAGGAACTTTGCTTTCTGTAAACAGTTGTATACCGATTGAACACCGCATGCAATGAGGGTTTCCCATATATCTGTAGTTGATTGTTAATGTGAACTACGCTACAAGTGAAATGTATGGTAAGGGGTCAATGTGTCACATAACCCATGCTATTTACACCTAAGGGAGTTGTATCTGTGATGGCATTAATGATGCTTCATATTCTTCTGTGTTCTTTTGTACTTGCATTCAGAGCTCTAATGCTATACCCATTTATAGAACAGTGTGTTCAAAAGCAGCTTGGATGATGTGATCAGTGATGCCATCAATGTAATTTGAGATGTCATCAGTGATGTCATAAATTATAACATAGAGCATGTCATCAGTGATGTAATATGTGAGGTCATAAGCAGTGCATAGTGGGGGCGCATAACTGTGGAATTTCTGTTTTTGTTGTTGTTCAAAATGTTAATGTTTTAATTGACATATGACATATTCACCTAACTACAATGATAACTTTTTTGGGGTTTGTTCAGTGAATTTCTTGGGTTTTATTATACATAAAGTAATATTTAATTACAATACATAAATGCAACCCGAAGTCCTGCACGATTAAAGGGTTGGCTGCAGTGTTTGGCTTGAGGCCAGGCCCTGCAGCCAACCCTCCACACGCAGCTAACCCCACGCAGCTTTGTGCAGAGAGGGGGGTTGGCCACAAGACCTGTCCTGCGGCCAGGTCCTGTGGCCACCCCACATAAAGGCAGCCAATCCAACCTGCGTAATGCAGGGCCTTCAGACGTGCACGGCGAGACATTGGCCCCAAATTCCACAGCTACCCCATTGCGGATTCTCCATGTAGCACTTTAGAGCATTTTATGTCAAGGTCACTTGCTCACCCACACAAGTGAGGTACCATTTTTATCGGGAGACTTTGGGGAATGCCTTTTGGTGGAAAATGTGTCTCTGCAGATTTCACAAGTTTTCCTCACAGAAATGTGCGGAAAATGTGTGTTTTTTGGCAACATTCTAGGTTTGCAGGGTATTTTGAGTAAGAAAATTGTGTGTGATGCATGGGCAGCACACCACCCTCGTCTCCCTCAGGTATCTGTTTTTCAGAACTGTAAGCCTAATCGAGCCCAAAAAGTGCAGCCGTTCACCATATCAAGTGGGACGATATTGGGAGTTAGTCACATTTTCCTGGCCCATATGTAAAAACAACATCCAAAAGAATCAAATGTCCTCCTGCTTGCCATTGGAATGGGATGCTTTAGTCCGCAGGGGAGCAGAAAGACTATTAAGGTTTTAGGTGTGACGGTGGGCCTGATCTTGGGATAGGAAAGACCCACCCCATTATTTTATTAAAAAATATATATTTCTGCCCAAATATTTCACCCCCGTCATCGACCCCCCCCCCCCCCCCCCCGGAGCAGAAAGACTGTTGCTCTATTTACTTGGGATGGGGCATAGCTGTGTCCATACTGGGCAGCCCCTACATCTATATTTAAAAAAAGAAAGGAGGCAGATGGCGATTACCCCCATCTACCCCCACCCGCGTTCAGAAAAACTGTTATCTTATTTAGTTGGGGTGGGGTCAAGGCCATGCCCATGGTGGACAGCCCCACCTTTATATTTAAATTCCCTGGGATCAGGGGTAATTAGCCCCATCTGCCCAAACAGGTGGACATAATGACTGTTTACACATTTACGTGGGGGTGGCGGCATAGCCATGCCCATGCTGGGCAGCCCCCACCCCTATATTTAAAAAAAGAAAAAAATTCTTGTCTATTTAAAAAATATATATATCCCTGGCTTCTAGTGGGGTTTCTGCCCTCGGGGTGGGGTCATTACCCCATCTGCCCCCCAGGGGTCAGAAAGACTGTTAACTCATTTATTTATTTATTTGAAGTTTTGTATAGCGCGAACATGACCCGTTAGGGTATCAGAGCGCTTTACAAGGAAAGATACGTTACGTACATGAAGGCATGGTCAAAGTATAGGGATGGGAGATAGGGAAAAGTCACTAGTGGGACAACGTCATGGATATATACAAGAGTCAATACAGTTCCAAAATCAGCAATGACTTGAGTACAATAGGGCACAAGGAAGAGATGTATACAATAAATGGTACGGATCCAAGTACAGGATGGCGTGGGCAGAATACAAGGATGGGGGTTAGGAAAATGGCAAACGTAGGACAAAGCTGTGGATATATACAAGTGTCAATACAGTTCCAGAATCAGCGGGTGGTTTGATTACAATAGGACGTAAAAGATATGTACAAAGATCAGGGCGCATTGGAAGGAGTGAGAGTTGTTACAAGGAGCAGGTCAAGCGAGCGTTATTGGAGGAATTTTCTCATTAAGAAGGTTTTAGCTTCTTTTTTGAAGAGCGCCAGGGAAGGTATTCTTCTGATGGAGGAAGGAAGCGATTTCCAGATTCTTGCTGCAGCTTCAGAGAATGATCAATTGTATGTTTTTACCTTGCGGAAGCGGGGTGGCTGGAGCACACGGACTCTGGTGGATCGAGAGTTTCTGGATCTCCCAGATAGCACGATGTTCTGGGCGAGATATGCTGGGGAGTTCGTGTACAAGGCTTTGTGAGTGATACAGGCCAGCTTGAGTTGAATTTTGCCTTCAAGGGAAGCCAGTTCAAGGCCTTATGGTGTGGTGAGATATGGTCAAATATTTTTGAACCGGATAGGAGTCTGGCTGCTGCGTTGAGGCAAGCTTTTAGGGGGGCAGTGAAAGTCTTAGGCAGGCCTAATAGTGTGGAGCAGCTATATTCGATTTTGGAGATAACTAATACCTGCACAGCGGTTTGTAGGTCGGCAGTTTCAAGGAATGGTTTTAGTTTTCTCAAGTAGCTCAGATTGAATCTAGCAGTTTTGGCCATCGCGTTGATTTGTTCAATCATATTCAGGTTGAGGTCCAAAATGATCCCAAGGGATTTGGCAGAATCCACAATGATAGGGGTGCAGTTGAGTGCTGTGATGGAGTTTGTCCATGCCAGGATGTCAGCAGATTTTTTTTGGGGGGGGGAGATGAGAAGAAACTCAGTTTTTTGGCATTCAGTTTGAGCTGGTTGTTGGCAAGCCAATGGACAGTCTGCTTCAGGGCATCATTTAGATGGGTGATCTCCTCAAGAGAGGAGATTTTAATGTAGATCTGGGTATCGTCTGCATACGTGTGGAAGGAGATGTTGGCCGAGTGGAGAATTTCAGCGAAAGGTTCGAGGTGGAGATCGAAGAGGGTAGGGGACAGAGTGGAGCCTTGCGGGACACCGATGGAGATCGGGGAGGGAGCAGATAGGTTGTTGTTGACAAGGAATCTCTGTGTGTGGTTCTGGTGGAAGGAACCAAACCATTTGATGATGGTACCTCCTAAGCCCATCCTGTGTTCGAGGCGTTCAAGGAGTTTCTCGTATTTGACCGTGTCTAATGCCGAGGAGAGATCCAGAAGGATCAGAAGACAGGTTTTGCCTTGGTCAAGGGCTAGGAGAGCATCATCAACGATGTGAAGAATATTAGTTTCACTGCTGTGCCCAGGCCTGAACCCAGATTGGAATTCGTTGAGTAGATTGAAATTGGCAATGTAGCGCCTTTTGTGTGGGTAGGCAAGGTGCAGTCCTTGGGTGAGTGATTGATTAGCAAGGAAAACTTGGACAGAGTTGACCTGGGAGTTATTGGGGTAATTCCAATGCATGTTAAAGTCACTGAGGAAAATGTCATTGGAGTGAGGCGAGACCTTAGCAGTGATGATTTCCATGAGGAGGTCCGAGAAAGTGTCGTTCTTGCCTGGTGGGTGGTAGAAGATGTGCAGTTTGCATAGCTGAGAAGTGGTACTACTAATGGAGAGGGCAAGATATTCACAAGAATCCAAAGGTTCAGCGTGGAGTTCTGTGACGAGGAGGTCTGAGCGGTAGATGCAAGCAATGCCTCCCCCTTCTTAATTTGTCTGTCAAGTCTGGCGATGTAATAGTTGGGAGATGATGATTCATTGAACCACGACTCGGTTAGGATAGCTACATCGGTGTTGTGGTTAAGGATGAGGGCGGCGATGTCTGAGGCGTGCCTCGCAGCTGACCGGCAGTTAAGAAGGAGGCTGGAGAGTGGGGCATCGGAACGAATGTTGTAAGAAGGGGAAGTTAAGGGAACTTTTGTTAAGTTGTTACCGTTTACCCCTCTGTTACGGAGGGATGATGATCTGGTTGTGTTGATTGCAAAAGTGGGAATCAGGCAGTCAACTCAGGCAGTCAACTCAGTGTGGGAGGGTATGCTCAGACGTGAGTCCCTTGCTCATTGCACCATCAGGATTCAGGCAAGCCGGGCCGACGAAGGCTGTGATGCCAGAAACCGGTCCCCAGAAGCTTTTTTCCTTCCCAGTAGAAGAATTGGCTTGGTAGTTTGGTTTGCCCTGTTCCCATCATGCACTGGGACAGGTACAGACTAATTTGCATGTATCCAGGTTCTGAGCTGGGATGGTGCAGTGAGCTAAAAAACGGTGATGGAGTAAAACCATGATCTCTTGACTTGGTAAGAGTGTTCTGCATCATTCAGAAACTCTGTCCATCACCACCCCCTTTTTCCCAAATCGAATTTATCCACACTCAGTGTGGGGGGGTATGCTCAGACGTGAGTCCCTTGCTCATTGCACCATCAGGATTCAGGCAAGCCGGGCCGACGAAGGCTGTGATGCCAGAAACCGGTCCCCAGAAGCTTGTTTCCTTCCCAGTAGAAGAATTGGCTTGGTAGTTTGGTTTGCCCTGTTCCCATCATGCACTGGGACAGGTACAGACTAATTTGCATGTATCCAGGTTCTGAGCTGGGATGGTGCAGTGAGCTAAAAAACGGTGATGGAGTAAAACCATGATCTCTTGACTTGGTAAGAGTGTTCTGCATCATTCAGAAACTCTGTCCATCACCACCCCCTTTTTCCCAAATCGAATTTATCCACACTCAGTGTGGGAGGGTATGCTCAGACGTGAGTCCCTTGCTCATTGCACCATCAGGATTCAGGCAAGCCGGGCCGACGAAGGCTGTGATGCCAGAAACCGGTCCCCAGAAGCTTGTTTCCTTCCCAGTAGAAGAATTGGCTTGGTAGTTTGGTTTGCCCTGTTCCCATCATGCACTGGGACAGGTACAGACTAATTTGCATGTATCCAGGTTCTGAGCTGGGATGGTGCAGTGAGCTAAAAAACGGTGATGGAGTAAAACCATGATCTCTTGACTTGGTAAGAGTGTTCTGCATCATTCAGAAACTCTGTCCATCACCACCCCCTTTTTCCCAAGTCAACTTCCGTGTCAGGAGGACAGGGGGCGACGGGGGGGCTCAAGTAGGGTGAGAGGAGGGTTAGGGTCTCCTCCTCCAAGAGGTGATTAGGAAGTTTGTGAGGGCCAAGGTGTCGGCTGGCCAACGGCATGGGCTTGAGAATGGGTAACGTGAGAAGGGGGGACAGAGTTAAGAGAGGGCTTGGAGGTGGTGATAGTGTTCACTAAGGAGAAGGATGTTCTTCAGATCAGATGGGGGTTTCTGGATTCTCTGAACTATGGTGGATGCTCTGGTGTTCAGGGTTTCAAAGTCCAAGGGTAAGGGTTGAGCTTGCGGGTAGGGGACCCGGGGGTCAGCACAGGTTCTATTGGCAAGTGCGGGAGGCCAGGCGAGGGAGCTCAACCCCCCCCCCCCCCCCCTATCGTTGGGTTACCGGGAGGCCAAGAGAGAGGAGGGCTAGGCATTCTCTGAAAGGAGGGGGATCCGGGAATGTTGCAGGGAAAGGTCGGTGAGCTGAGGGTGAGGTGGTTGTTAGTTACTGGGCGAGAGGGCAAGGAGCGAGGTTGGCTAGCAGGGGGTGGAGGCGAAAACCTAGTGGCTGATGCTAGAGGTTGGGGGGAGGAAGGAAGATCTTCGAACACCCTGGGAGAAAGGCGGTCTCTAGAATTGGACTGAGTGGGGAGCACGATGGGGGGGGTTCGTGCTAAGCCGACCTGAGAGAGGGTGTGAAGAGGGAGAAGCAGCAGCATTAGTAGTCTAGGTGGGAGGCCCTTACTCTTGGGATTGGAGTTGAGTTGACCGGCGCTGTGAAGGGAGTCATGGGGTGACAGGCCCAGGGGTTGCGTAGAGGAGTTAAGGACTAGTTTCTTAAGGGTGGCGAAAAAGTCAGCAAATTTATTAGGTCGGCTTTAAAGGTATGGGATAGCACGATCGTGAGTTTGGAACCAGTGGGGGATGTTCCTGGCATTGTGCATGTTAAGCACGTTAAAAAAGGTAGTGCGCCATAGTGCCGTTTTCCTGGAGTAGAAGATGAGGTCGTTAGTGATGATGCTCCTGTCGGCGTTGAAGCACAGGTCAGAGATCAGGATCTCAGGGTATCTTCTCAGGAGGGAGTGTTTAAAGGATTTTGCAGTGGACTTGGAAAGGTTGGGAGGGTAAGCGATAGTGAAGGAGTTAAACCCAGTAGCAATCAGGTCAGATCCAGCCATAGTGGGAGGGTGGGCGGGAAGTCCAGGGAGGGCCCAGCGATGCAGATACGGTGGGCAAGATCAAATCAGGGAGCAGGCAGTGCGTGGAGATAGACTGGGTGCAATGAAGCCCAGAAACTGCGACCCAGAGGCTGCACGGGGGCAGGCGGTAGGGAGCATGTCCAGGTAAAGGTAGGGGCATCAGGAAGGAAAGGGTACCAGAAAGCGCACTGTAGGAACAGTGCAAAGGGGAGATTGAGCGAGTTGGTAGGAGAATCAAGAATTGAGATAAAAAACCATTACAAGATGGCCGCCCCCACAGAGCATCTAGAGTGGTCCTACCTTTATTTTAATGAGAAGGGGTCATATTCCATAGTCCTGTTTTTGTTTCGATGCCGGAGGTTGGAATGCAGGTTCATTGTTTGAGTCAAGCTGTCCGGGTGCCACCTTGTGAAAAGAGGTTTTTCTAGCAAGGGCAGGAGAAGGATACCCCCAAAATGGCCCCCAATTTGTGATCACAAACCCAGCTTAGATAGAGTTAGACAAAACCAGAGCCATCCATTCGAAAGGACATGGCAGTGTAATAAGCCGGTAAAGGCAAAAGGAGTCTTCCTGCCTCTCAGCATTGTTAAACTGCCCCACCATTCAAGCGCAGGCCTGAGGCATGGCCCAAACTGGTGGATAAAAATTCTGCCACGGACCGGCCCCCATCAACCCGGGCTGCGGCGCTACAGCATACAGCACGGCCGAATCCGCCTCCTTGGCAGTGGCAGGTATCCAGGCCCCAGACTGCAGTGTCCCGCCAACAACAGTGCCGTTCCAATAGAGCACTGACCAGGGCAACAGCAGGGACTGCAAGGATCTCGACTGGGCGGGAACTTAGTGAACTGCATGCAGCCGGACCAAAAGTTGTTCTAAAGGCTGCGACAGCCCTTCCCCTGCACAGCCCACAAAGGGCGATAACCGCACAACCGCCCGATCAAGCAGGGTAACAAGGCAGCCGACTGTAGAGTTTGGGCCACTGGCAGTCTGCACAAATCAACCAAGATGCTCCGACCACTTCCAGCAACATGATGGTGGGTTGAGGCACTTCTCATCACACTCTCGGGAAATAGACTCCGGTACCTGCCAACCGGGGACCCACGCCACCAGTCGTGACTCTCTCTCAGCTCAGCCCTGGCCGTCTATCTGATTTTCCCTGCTGAGAGATTTCCCACCGACCTGACCAGGTCTCGCTGCTTTCCTTCCTCCGTCGTGGCTGCAGTAGCAGGCTCATCGGCGAAGGATCTCCTGACCCCAAGACAGCTTTGAGAGTCTTTCCACCAACCTGACCCCGTCGTGCTGCTTTCCTACCTCTGTTGTGGCTGCGGTGGCAGGCTAGTCAGCAAAGGCTCTCCGGACCCCAAGACAGCTCTCCAAAAAGGTATTTCAGGGTTGACCAACTTAGGTGATGGATGGCAGGGTAGCCTGGGGATTTACACTGGATAGTGATCCCGACCCTCAGGAGCTCATAGAGAGCACTCCTGTTCCGACGCCATATTCATTTTCCAGGTCTTTCTTTTTAGTTGGGGTGGGGGCATGGCCATGCCCATGGTGGGTGGCCCGACCCTATATTTAAAATCCCTGGCATCTAGTGGGCTTTCTGCCCCCGTGGGGGTGATCAAGACAAATTACCCCCATCTCCTCCCTCCCCCCTTGAAGCAGAAAGACTATCTTTTGGGGTGGGGGCATGGCTGAGCCCTTGGTGGGAAGACCTGAACCCTAGATTTAAAAAAAAGCTTTCCTCCGGTACAGTGGGCTTTCTGTCCCCAGCTGGTTGGGGGGAGGGGGTAATCAACCCCATTTGTCCCAAAGCATTGGCAGAAAGACAGATCTGCCATGTTGGTGGTGGGAGCACAAACCCTTGCCTAAGGCACCTCTCTCCTAAAATCCCTTGTGCTAGTGGGTGAATCCCTGCTGGGAGATCACTCTCCTATGACGATCCCCAAGCAGGAATCTACTGGGAAAAGGTATCATTTGAAAGGTGAGATTCTCTCCTTCCAACCATACCTCTCCCACCCTAATCGGTGCTCGGGAGCCTGAGATATGCCCCCCTGAGCACTGATGCAATGAAAGGAAAACAAGACCATCGGCTCATTTTACTTTTACTTTAGTGTAATGACGTCCGCGCAACCTGATCCCTTTAGGTGGCTCCCCAGTATCGGCCAATAGCCGACACCAGCATTGGAAAGATAGTGTTGCCGTCGCCATTGACCGGTGGGGTGAGCTTGATTTAGTTTTGTTTTGGTTCCTTTTTTGTGAGTGAACGCTGGCATGAGGAATGAACCTAGGAATTTAATCAAGTGTTGCCTTGCTTGCTCTCCATTAAAGACGAGTGCAAGTTTGAGAAACCTTTGACAGCACTCCATTGCCTATGAGCTAGAACGCCTGGGCCCTTCTGGGATTTGATGACTGTTAATAAGATTTAGGTTAAAGTAGAAAAGTATCCAAAATTGTTGGGAGATTAATTAGAACTTGCCACAGTGGCTATTTCAAAGACTCCGGCAGGGATAACGGTGATTGTTTCCTTCCATCTTAAAGTTTACTTTAAGACACCAAAGGCAGATGGATGACTTGCAGAAGGATTGTCTCGTCAACTCACATTTGAAAACAGTCTGTGAAGTAACACTTTCATGTCTAGGTTCTGGGCTTGAATGCAATTGTACAATTAATCTTTCAAAATACATCATGTATGTAATCATCCTGAATGATTCATGCCCAACGTGCAGAAAGAGGCAAATGAGGTGCAGAAACTGGCAAGAGGAGTGCAGAAAGAAGTAACCAGTACAGAAGGAGGCAAGAGAACTACAGAAAGAGGCACGAGAGGTGCAGAAAGAGGGCTACAGAAAGAGGCAAGAGGGGTACAGAAACAAGCAAGAGAGCTGCAGAAAAAAGCCAGAGAAGTGCAGAAAGAAGCAAGAGAAGTAGAACGTGGCATGAGAGGTGCTAAAAGAGACAACAGAAGTTCAGAAAGAAGCAAGAGAAGCGCAGAAAGAAGCAGGAGAAGTGCAGAAAGAGGCAAGATATGCACAGAAAAAGGCAAATGGGGTGCAGAAAGGCAAGATAAGCCCAGAAAGAGGCAAGAGAAGTACAGAAAGAGGCGAGAGGTGCAGAAAAAGGCAAGAGAGGTGCAGAAAGAGGCAAGAGAAGTGCAGGAAGAGGCAAAAAACATGCAGAAAGAGGCAAGAGACATGCAGAAAGAGGCAAATAAGGTGCAGAAACTGGCAAGAGGAGTGCAGAAAGAAGTAACAGAGGTACAGAAGGAGGCAAGAGAACTACAGAAAGAGGCAAGAGAGGTGCAGAAACAAGCAAGAGAGCTGCAGAAAAAAGCAAGAGAGCTGAAGAAAAAAGCAAGAGAAGTGCAGAAAGAAGGAAGAGAAGTAAAATGTGGCATGAGAGGTGCTAAAAGAGTGAGGTGCGGAAAAAAAGCAACAGAGGTGCGGAAAGAGGCAAAAGAAGTGCAGAAAGAAGCAAGAGGCAAGAGATTGGCAGAAAAAGGCAAGTGAGGCGCAGAAAGAGGCAAGAGAGGTGCAGAAAGATTCAACAGGGGTGCAGAAAGAGGAGAGTGAGCTGCAGAAAAAGACCAGAGAAGTGCAGGAAGAAGCAAGAAAGTACAGAAAGAGGCAACTGAGGTGCAGATAGGCGCAAGAGAAATGCAGAAAGAGGGAACAGGGGTGCAGAAAGAGGCAACAGAGATGTAGAAAGAAGCAAGTGAAGTGCAGAAAGAGGCAAGTGAGGTGCAGAAAGAGGCAACAGATGTGCAGAAAGAGGCACGTGAGGTTCAGAAACAGGCAAGAGGTGTGCATAAAGAAGTAAGAGGTACAGAAAGAGGCAAAAGAGGTGCAGAAACTGACGAGAGGTGCAGAGACAGGCAAAAGAGGTGCAGAAACAGGGGTGCAGAAACAAGCAAGAGGGCTGTGGAAAAAAAGCATGAGAAGTGCAGAAAGAAGCAACAGAGGTGCAGAAAGAGGCAAGAAAACTGCCGAAAGAAGCAAGAGAATTGTAGAAAGAAGCAACAGCGGTGCAGAAAGAGGCAAAAGGGGGGCAGAAAGAGACCAGTGAAGTGCATGAAAGAAGCAACAGAAATGCAGAAAGATGAAAGAGAGGTGGAGAAAGAGGGAAGAGAGGTGCAGAAAGAAGCAGTAGAGGTGCAGAAAGAGTCAAGTGAGGTGCAGAAAGAGGCAAGAGAAGAGCAAAAAGAGGCAAGAGAGGTGCAGAAAGAGGCAAGAGAGGTGCAGAAAGAGGCAAGAGAGGTGCAGAAAGAGGCAAGAGAAGTGCAGAAAGAAGCAGGAGAGGTCCAGAAGGAGGCAAGAGAGGTGCAGAAAGAAGCAAGAGTGCTGCGAAACAAAGGGAGGTGCAGAAAATGGAAGAGGTGCAGAAAGAAGCAAGAGAATTGCAGAAAAAGGAAGAAAGGTGCTGAAAGAAGCAAGAGAAATGTAGAAAGAAGCAATAGAGGTGCAGAAAGAGGAGCGTGAGGTGCAGAAAGAAGCAACAGAGGAGCGGAAAGAGGCAAGAGAAGTGCAGAAAGAGGCAAGAGATGCACTGAAAAAGGCAAGTGAGTTGCAGAAAGAGGAAAGAGAGCGGTTCAGAAAGATGCAACGGGGTGCAAAAGAGGAGTGTGAGGTGCAGAAAGAGGCAAGAGAAGTGCAGAATGAAGCAAGAGATGCACAGAAAAAGGAAAGTGAGGTGCAGAATGAGGCAAGTGAGATGCAGAATGAGGCAAGTGAGGTGCAGAATGAGGCAAGTGAGGTGCAGAAAGAGGCAAGAGAGGTGGGTGCAGAATGAGGCAAGTGAGGTGCAGAAAGAGGCAAGAGAGGTAGAGAAAGAGGCAAGAGAATTGCAGGATGAAGGGAGAAAGTGCAGAAAAAGGCAAGTGAGGTGCAGAAAGAGGCAACAGGGGTGCAGAAAGAAGTAACAGAGATATAGAAACTGGCAAGAGAGGTGCAGAAACAAGCAAAAGAGCTGTGGAAAAAAGCAAGAGAAGTGCAGAAAGAAGCAACAGAGGTGCAGAAGAAGCAATAGGTGCAGAAAGAGGCAAGAGGGGGCAGAAAGATAAGAGAAGTGCATGAAAGAAGCAACAGAAATGCAGAAAGACTAAACAGGTGAAGAAAGAGGGAAGAGGGTGAAGAAAGAAACAATAGAGATGCAGAAAGAGGCAAGAGAAGTGCAGAAAGAGGCAAGAGAAGTGCAGGAAGAAGCAAGAAAGTGCAGAAGGAGGCAAGTGAGGTGCAGAAAGGCGCTAGAGAAATGCAGAAAGAGGGAACAGGGGTGCAGAAAGAGGCAACAGATGTAGAAGGAAGCTAGAGAAGTGCAGAAATGGGCAAGTGAGGTGCAGAAAAGCCCAGCAGAGGTATAGAAAGAGGCAATAGAGTTGCAGTAACAGGCAAGAGAAGTGCAGAAACGAGCAAGAGCTGCGTAAAAAAGCAAGAGCAGTGCAGAAAAAGCAACAGCGGTGCAGAAAGAAGCCACAGAGATGCAGAAAGAGGCAAGAGAACTGCTGAAAGAAGCAAGAGAATTGTAGAAAGAAGCAACAACGGTGCAGAAAGAGGCAAGAGGGGGCAGAAAGAGACCAGAGAAGTGCAAGAAAGAAATGCAGGAAGCCAAAAGAGAGGTGCAGAAAGAGGCAAGAGAAGTGCAGAAAGAGGCAAGAGAAGTGCAGAAAGAGTCAAGCGAGGTGCAGAAAAAAGCAACAGAGGTGCAGAAAGAGCCAAAAGCGGTGCAGAAAGAGGCAAGGGAAGTCCAGAAAGAAGCAAGGTGCAAAAAGAGGCAAGAGAGCTGCAGAAAGAATGAAGAGGGTGCAGAAAGAGGCAAGAGAAGTGCAGAAAGAAGCAGGAGAGGTGCAGAAAGAAGCAAGGGAGCTGCAGAAAAAGGGAGGTGCAGAAAGAGGCAAGAGAATTGCAGAAAAAGGAAGAAAGGTGCAGAAAGAAGCAAGAGAAATGTAGAAAGAGGCAAGAGAGGTACAAAAAAAGGAGAGTGAGGTGCAGGAAGAAGCAACAGCATTGCGAAGAGAGGCAAGAGAAGTGCAGAAAGAAGCAAGAGAGGTGTAGAAAGGTGCAACAGGGGTCCAGAAAGAGGAGAGTGAGGTGCACAAAGAGGCAAGAGAAGTGCAGAGCTAAGCAAGAGATGCAGAGAAAAAGCAAGTGAGCTGCAGAAAGAGGCAAGTGAGCTGCAGAAAGAGGCAAGTGAGCTGCAGAAAGAGGCAAATGAGCTGCAGAAAGAGGCAAGAGAAGTGCAGAAAGAGGCACAAGAGAGATACAGAAAGAAAGAACAGGGGTGCAGAAAGAGGCAACAGACATAGAAAG
Organism: Triturus cristatus; assembly: GCF_964204655.1. Taxonomy (NCBI): domain Eukaryota; kingdom Metazoa; phylum Chordata; class Amphibia; order Caudata; family Salamandridae; genus Triturus; species Triturus cristatus. Next base: position 573,218,612 of record NC_140595.1, on the reverse strand, counting down.
AAGCAAGAGAAGTGCAGGAAGAGGCAAGTGAGGTTCAGAAACAGGCAAGAGGATTGCAGAAAGAAGTAAGAGGTACAGAAACAGGCAAGAGAGGTACAGAAACAGGCAAGAGAGGTGCAGAAACAGGCAAGAGTGGCACAGAAAGAGGGGTGCAGAAACAAGCTAGAGAGCTGCGGAGAAAAGCAAGAGAAGTACAGAAAGAAGCAACAGAGGTGCAGAAAGAAGCAACAGAGGTGCAGAAATAAGCAAGAGAACTGCGGAAAGAAGCAAGATAATTGTAGAAAGAAGCAACAGTGTTGTAGAAAGAAGCAACAGCATTGCAGAAAGAGGCAAGAGGGGGGCAGAAAGAGACCAGACAAGTGCATGAAAGAAGCAACCGAAATGCAGAAAGATGAGAGGTGCAGAAAGGGAAGAGGTGCAGAAAGAGGCAAGAGGTGCAGAAAGAGGCAGGAGAGGTGCAGAAAGAAGCAACAGAGGTGCAGAAAGAGGCAAGGGAAGTGCAGAAAGAAGCAAGCAAGGTGCAGAAAGAGGCAAGAGAGGTGCAGAAAGAGGCAAGAGAGGTGCAGAAAGGAGCAAGAGAGGTGCAGAAAGCAGAAGAGGTGCAGAAAGAGGCAAGAGAAGTGCAGAAAAAGGAAGAAAGGTGCAGAAAGAAGCAAGAAAATGTAGAAGGAGGCACGAAAGGCGCAGAAAGAAGCAACAGTGGTTTGCCCACCATTATTACTAATTTAACACCCACATTTAGCAATAAGTAACAGGTGACCATTCTAGGTTTACAAAAGGTCCTTCCACCACGCTGTAACTCGATGCTGCATTTTTAGTACCGTTTGAGCTAGAAACAAGGTTATTTTTGTTCAAATCTGCAGATTATGCAGCAGATGATGGATTATGTGGCAAGTGGGGAAAATGTATAATAATGCAAAAATTGGTGCAGCCAAACAGTCGCATAATTCCAGTGGCCCTGCTCATTCCTCTAACTAGGTCCAGAAGTGCTCCTCAGTGGTTTCTTCTTTCTTTTTTTATTGTTTATAGTTTAGCTTCTATGGAAACGAGGAGGACTAAACCTGAGGTTACTACTACACAACACAGACTACCATTCCACATAATTATTCTCCATAACACCTAATCCCACTCTACATAATTCCTATACACTAAATATCCCATACTTTCTATGCACATAATTTCACTGTACAACATACCACATAATTCCACTACACACAACGTGTATCCACTTCACTCCAAAAAACATTATTAAAAAGTTTTACATTTACAATGCCAATAGCTCTAACCCTCGCAAATGCGAGACATATTACATTGCAAATGCTTCTTTAACTAGTAGTCAAATTTGCAGAGTGTTGGAGAAAGGGGGCTGGGCCTCCGACCAGCTCTCAGGAGTTCAGCTACGTAGGACTTACAGGAGGTACCAGTATGGCTTCTTGGACCCCAAATTCCCTCAGGAGTAAAGTGGACTTAATCCCCCAACCAGTAGTGTGCCAGTAGGCATGTTTGCAGGGTGGTAGACTAAGGGGGGCGTGACCTCCGAAGACCTCTTATCAATTCCAACAAAAAGGGAATTACTGGAGGTGACAGGAGGGGTAGTTGGCCCCCTTGGGGGCCAACTAATCTTCCTATTACCTCCAGTAAGTCCTACACCGCAGGATTTGTAAGCTTGCATAGCAGGCCACGTCCTCTTTGCCCACCACTCTGCAAATGCACTCCCTTACGCACTCTTGGATGGGAATTGAAGTCCCCTTGCCTCCTGAGGGTCCCTTGGGGCCAACAAGGCCTCCTGTTACCTCCAGTAAGCTCCGCACAGCTGGATTGCTGAGTGGTAAGAGGCCATGCCCCCTTTTTACACCACTCTGCAAGTGCGCCTCCTGACGCACTGCTGCTTGGGGTATGAAGTCCCCTTTAGTCCGGAAGTCCTCAGGACACAAGGGGACCACATCGCCCCACCAGCAGTGCACCAAGAGGCACGTTTACAGAGTGGTGTAAAAAGGGGCATGGCCTCGGACTACCTCTCAGCAATCCCACTTTGTGGGGCTTACTGAAGGTACCTGATGGGCTAGTTGGCCCCTAAGGACCCTTAGGATTCATGGGGACTTAATCCCCCAACCCACAACGCGCCAGGAGGCACGTTTGCAGAGTGATGCAGGTAGGGGGCGGGGCCTCCGACGAGTTGAAGGTTTTCCATTTTTTATTTTACAACCCTTAACCCTTTTGGGCCCCAGGGACGGAGCCACTGTTTTTAAACAAAAAAATAATAATAAATTCAAAAGGGAGGGTGGCACGAGACCCGCCTCCTGAGGCAGATTACCGCCCGGGCACCCCAACCCCTGGGGCTATGCCTTTCTTTATTTTATTTTTTTTAAAGGGGAGGGGAGTCCATGTGGCCGATTTCATATCCAGGGACCCTATCCTCCGGTGCCTGGCCTTTAAAAAAAAAAACAAGTTTATGTTTTAAGGAAGGGGGCAGTGTGGCCCCACGGCCGCCCTCCTGAGGCTGATGTAGCCCCGGGGACCCCATCCCCCAGGGCAAGACCAATCCTTTTTTTATTTTTAAAAAAGGGAGGCGGGCCGCGTTGTTGGGGACTGCAGGGTTAGCCCCAAGGCCCCCGCGGTCCCAGCCAGCTCCCTGAATCTTGAGGGAGCCAGCATTGCTTTTGGGCAAAGGGAGCTCCCTTTACTCAAAAACAATTCTGCTTTGCTTCATGGAAGTGAGAGCAGTTTTTCTGCTCTCGCTTCCATGAAGCAAAACAGAGGTTTGCTATGGCAGGGCGAGAGCAGTGCTCCAGCCCTGCCATAGCAAACTGCAATGTCCATGGGGTGGGAACCCCGGGACATTGCTGGACCCAGCCCTTGGGGCTGGCCGTCCCCAGGGCCAAGGAGGGCTCCTGGGGGGGGGGGCGCACGGCTCCCCTCCCAGCATGTTTATAGCCCCGGGGAGGTGGTTGTCCCCGGGGCCAGGGGGGGCCTGTGAGCCCCCCACCCATAATAAAGGAATGCCCCGGGAGGATGGCGGTCCCTGAGGCAGTGTGGAGGGCGGCGTGTCCCCCACATAATATTAACAAAGCCCCGGGGAGGTGGCGATCCCCAGGGCTGTGCGGGCCCCGCATAATAATTATGCATTGCCCCCAGGACCTGGCCCACCCGGAGGCTTAAAAGAAACTATGCGCGGGAGACCGCGCTTAGTTTTTGTTCTTACTACATTTTTGGCGGGATTTGCGCACCTTACGCAAATCTCACCTAAACTTTATTAAAAAAATGCTTTTTTGGGCCCTCGTGGTCCCTGTGGGACCCCCTGAGCTTGCCTGGGAGTCAGGGTGTTTCTACACTGCCCAATGTTTTTTAATTTTTTTATTACTTACACTTTTTTCTTGTGACTTGGTTCAGCCCATTAGTTTTGAAAATTTCGTTAAGATTTGTCTATCGGCGCCAAAGTTATTGGCAAAAGAAAAAACGCTTTTTGAATAGAAACAAGGTCCTAACTATAACTACCTACTAGTGACTGCCTGTAGGAGATATATATATTTAGGCTGAACTGATAATAATTCATGCCCCCTATTACTCAACAGTAATATGGTAGAGCCCCCGTCATCCTCCCCTTGCCCCCCCCCCCCTTTCCCGTATTGCTCCCCTGACCACCCGGCTACGCCAATTCATGCCAATTCACCTCCGCAGTAACCGATGTTAACCTTTAATTTTTGTTATGATACCAGGAATGGACTTAACCCAGTGTTTCTTCCACTTACACCCCCGGTGGCATCGATAGGACATGCAATCACAGGCACTAGCTAATTTTCATTTATCAATTTAAATTCTTGTGCTCTGAATACAAACTTTACTCGGTAGTTTTCATATGGGGCTTACATCGTAGTTGAACACAGAATGCAATAGTGTTCACTGCCACTTGGCATTCTTTCATTCATAACTTCTATGACACTTTGGTTCGTGCATTGTAATTAATTATCACAAATGAATTTAGTGAATTCATTCTTGAAAAACTGTCCCGTTGCCTATATTATGAATTACAGTGGTCAATTTAACTGTCTAATTCATTCTTACACTTTGTTTCAATTTATATGTATAAAGTTTTGCAGAGTCTGTTTTCTAAAACCATGACACAGACTAGCAACATATGCAAATGTTTTTTCTATGTTTACTATTTTGTAAGAGGAACTGTTTTGAAATAACACTGCCATTTCCTGGTTTGTTGTATGACTCACTGACAAAGACCGTGCTGTCGAAACGCGTCCAAGTCATTTAATACAATCTCCTAAAAAGAAAACCTGTGTGCGACTTCTTTTTCCTGTGCCCTGAACAGCGCGAGAAATACTTTCTGATATATATATATATATATATATATATATATACACACATATATAGTCAAATTTCAACATATAGAAAAAATACAGCCTTGCAAGTAAAGGTATCTTGACAAATTAATGTGTGTGGCAAGGTGTTGGATATTTTTCTTTGTAGCTTACTAGCACATTCAGTAGCTGTGTTTGGGGCATAAAGTGGAGCTATGACTATTCTGGTGCAAGGGGCCCACCTGCAACCCCTCTCCCCCTGCATTCTGGAGATTCCACTACTTCAATTATCTGCATCTAAACCTTAATCTGTACCAACCCTTCTTCTGCTCAAAAAAGACCAAAAACATTCCCCTTCCACTTATGCTTGCCACCTCCACCCACCACTACTCTGTACCTCTCTATGCGCATTCATAATGTATTTAGAACTTTGAATTTTGAGAGGACAGTGACTGAGGAATGCCAATAATTGAAAATTTAATTGCAAGCCATGTCGCTTTGGCACACGGTGTAACCTTGGCTAGCTTATATCTGCTTCACAAATGTGCCATGTATAGCTAGTCCCTCAAAAACCTTCTTGCTCTGTACAGGTCTGTGCTGGCCGAAAGAGCCAAATTAGAGCTTAACGAATATCCTAAATAAAGTATTCAAACTTTTTTTTTTTTTAATCATCCGTTTTCTCTAGAAAAATGGATGCATCAAAAATAATCAGTCACAACTTTCAGATTATTCCTGCCTCAGATGGCTGACGTAAGGAAGCTAGACAGCATGAGCCGAGCGAGCAGGGCTTGGCAGTGCTGCTCTCAATAGATTCAAATTAATACTTAATATATAAGGATTCAGCCAGCTGTTCTTATCTATATTCCATAAAGGTTTTCGGGATATAGAAACTTAGTTATTTAATTCTGTATGTAAGAGGCATACTTATTGTTTAATTATTTATGTAAATGAAATTCTTTTAGTTTAATGCAGTCTCATTCTTCAATTAGTAAGATGGGTGTTTCGCCAGGGAATCTCATTATTTAATGTATCTGGTTTGTCAACAGATCGTCTGGACATTCGGGCAGCCAGGATTTTGCTGGATAATGACCATTATGCCATGGAGAAACTGAAAAAGCGTGTTCTTGAGTACTTGGCAGTCAGACAGCTGAAGAACAACCTGAAAGGGCCCATCCTTTGCTTTGTGGGTCCTCCGGGAGTGGGGAAAACCAGCGTGGGGCGGTCAGTGGCGAAAACTCTGGGCAGAGAGTTCCACAGGATTGCACTGGGCGGAGTCTGTGACCAGTCAGACATAAGAGGCCACAGGTAAATGAGTTTCTTATCAATTCAGTTTGATTCCTTGGTGGCCTTAATTGCTGGAATACCGGCCATTTGTTTGCTGCCCATGCACTTTATTTTGCTGATTTATAATATTGCGTTTGACTTGAATCGTATCAGGTCATATAGAGTGTCTTAGGAGTTAAAATAAACAGCAGCGACTCCTCCGCTAAGGTGGAGCAGCGTTGCCCCACTGCTCTGCAAGCAGTTTAAAAAGGAAAACTAAAATGATAATAACTAATGTTATCATTTTAGTTTTATTTCCTGCGTAGGCTTGGGGCGGGAATGGCCAGAGAAAGGGGCCAAGGGGAGGAGTGCTAATTTCACTCTAAAGTGCGCTGGATGGTTTGACAGGCCCTTTCGGGCCGGCCAAATAGTCATGCACACTTTGGATGTTCCCCACCAGGCGGTTATTCACAGCCTTGTGGGGAACATGCACAGCCTCCCAGTCCCCGTCCCTGTCTGAACGTCTAAACAAAGCGCTCAGACCAAACTCAACGCTGTATTGCAGCAAATGCAACGTTTTGATTGGCCAGGGGATTCTAGGAGGCTATGTGCTTCCCATTGAGTAGAAGACAACAGAGGAGACGCTGGTGGCACTCGGGTATGTCCTTTTATTTTTTATTAAGATTTCCCCCTCCGCTGCCCCCCACCCTACCATCCCTGTTCAGTAGCAGCCGCTACTGAAAATAACTCTGAACCTAAGCAACATGGACTCGAAACCAAAGTTCCCCCTTGGGAAAGCCAAAAACTGCAACTAGAAAGGGGGCATGGCTGGGTCGTGTTAGACTATTGAGAAAGTTTTAATTTTTTATGTAAATTTACCATGACAATGTAGAAATGTGTCTTAATCGTAACATAGGAAATGCGTGTCAATATAAAGGCTAGAGAAATGTGCGTTTATTAAATGTGCAACAAGTGAAAAATGCTGCTTATTTCTGACAAAAGCTCCCATTTCTGCGATTCTTTCACTGCTAAGCCTTAATAGTTGTTGATATTCTTTCCTTTTCTTTTAATAAAAGAAATGCCTTTTTGTAAATGCTGATTTAACGTTCTAATTGAACTGAAGAACTTAACATCTTCGTGAAATGTACTGTTTGCTGCAAAATGTATTTCTTTCCTTCCTCGCACCATATTACTTAATCGTATTTTAGATAGTTGTCTCTGCCACATGCTTATAATGAACAAGTAGATTGCTATAGATTTGAGTCTCATGATCTAACCAGGACATGCTTGATATTAATGTTTCATTTCATAGAGCAGCCCATTGTTACACAATCGGACACTGAACAGCTTAACAGAGTAGGCTAGCAAACATTTGCATGAGAACCTTCCTAGATGTATCTTTTTGTAATACGCTGTAACCACTTTCAAATAACTTGTCGACCTGGACATTTACCATGAGAATCGAGAGAGAAGATGACGAAGCATCCGAAGATCATCTCCTATTGACTAGAGATGATCCAATACTCAGAGTTTGCAACATGTGTTGTGCTTTTCTATATAGTATTTATCGCTAGTTAGTGAGGCAATGCATTCTTTGCACATCTTCCCCTGCCATGCCCACTAGCACTTGACCGTGCTACTCTATTGCCACTGTTAGGGATCTCAGCAGACTTTCCAGAACTACTCTTTATGAGGAGTTCGACCTCTTATAGCTATTAGCCTGTTGCTCCGAATTTTCTCTTTCTCTTTTCCAAAGGGACTCTATGGGTTCAGGCTTGGATAAGTTAGATCCTTTTATATTAAGGTAGGGATTCAATTCCTTTATGTAACATTCTGTTATTTTGTATGTTAATTCTAGCCAAACTTTTCATATTTCTTTAAACAGACTTGTTTAACTAATCTAAATAAAAATACAAAAATACTGACTAATCTCTGAAAGAGATACCAAAACTTTGAAACTTCAACAAACCTCTCATTGTTGACTAGGCAATAAATTCTATAAGTTGATGATTTATTAAGACATGTATTTGGGTTGTGCTCCATTCTAACATTGTGGCAAAGATTTGTCGACTTGAAGAAGAGCAGATTTTGGAGATTCTCTTAGTAAATTTCAAGGTGGAGACATTTTAAAATATCTGAGATTTCCGCGCTCGCAGCATCCATCTTTCAAAGCAGCCTTGCTATCTTGCAGTACCCAGGAAAATACCAGAGTTGCAGAATAGCAACTTTGACTGTGGACACACAGCACAACTCTGACTTGATAGTGACCCACCACCCTGTGCTCTCTGTATGTTCTGCAATTCCTTGCACCTCACTCTCACCTCTTTGCCAGGTGGTGATGAGTGAAACCAGCAGTTTTGCTTCTTTTTTGTCTTCATGTCTTTATGAGGCCTTTTTTGTTAATTATGGAGCTCCTCATATACCAGTTTGGTTTTAGCTGACTGATGGCCAGAGCTATTTTTTCCCAGTATACAAAGAGTGGGTTTTGGGTCAGTCCCTTGCTCGTGACTGGAGGGCATTGATTTGATGGCCTTCTTCCCTATTGTTTGACCAACCCAGGAGCTTTTCGGTCTCGGATTCTTATGTTTGGTTAACTTGTATCCTTCCACTGATGACGTTGCTTGTATTCAGAGAACTACTTTTTGTCTTTTACTCAGCACTCCAAGGGAGTTTGTGTGTTTTCTTATTCTTTCCATCATGCTGTTCTTTCCTGCTCACCCACTCCCCTGCTCACCCAACCTTGTACTTTACTTCCCTCACTTCTCCCATCATTTATTTTAATAGTTTAGAAAAAAATATAGCTCCTGTGATGTGCCCTCCCCCTCTATTCACGCCTCTTGGTGGCTTTCACTCATCCCCCGTCCCCACTCTAACACCATGCCAGAATATTTATTGAAATATTTAGTTACTTGTTTAATAACATATTTAGAAGGCCTAGCAGTTGCAATTTGCATCTCGGTGGTTCCCTTCTCAAAATGCGTTTTCACTAACAATTTGTTTATTTAAATGTGTTGTACTAGATTGGCGTTAGTCATGCAAAATTGTGGCCTCATCATAACGCATGTGTGTGCTTCATGACACATGCTGAAAGTGTGTGCGCGTGCTGGTGTAAATGGGAAACAGCCATTACTATGCGGCCATTGACACGCAATACCTTTACAACGCAGCTGTTACAATGCAGGTACCATTACCAAATTAGGGCACCAAATGAAGTGTGGATTTAAGCTCAGGTACAGAGGGCTTTGTGAGCAGTGAAGTGAAAGTCACAGCAACTAATATCTGAAGGATTTATTTTTTTAGACCAATATCGTCTGTTTCGAAGAGGTTTCAAAACTCAACCACCAACTCTTGGGTGCCCAACTCTCACAGCGACATCCATCGCTGTGAGAGTTGGGCAACAACATTCACAGCGATAGATGTGGTAGAAATGCTGCAGACAGATCAGAGGGGTGGACAAAATTAGAAAGAGACATATCAAAAGAAACATTAGTAAATGAAAAGAAGACTACAAAGTAAAGCAAGCATCGATTACTTCCCATTCTAATACTTTCTAAACATTTATTGAATGAAATTGAAATTCAACTTTTGAACCTTTATGATTATGCCAAAAAGCATATTTGACAGTTTTTGATTTATTCAGAAATTACAATTTTGCAAGTTCCATACAATATTGAAATATACCGCTGTTGCTGGACTTCCGGAAATTTGGCGTTATGTTCAGGTCAGCGAATTGGTTATGTTATGAAACAAGAAGGGGTTTTGTATTGTATGCAATGGGGGGATCAAATGGTTTAAAACATAAGTCCAGTCATATACATTAACAAATCCAGATGATGCCTTGGATATTTTTCAAGATGTAGTTATTACTTATCTAAAAAGCTAAGATCGCAGAATAAGTAGTTATATTAAAATCTAATGCGATCATAGTGAAAGGCACTTAAAAGTATACAAGCTGAAGATTCATTCATCATAAATTGTTCGGACAAAGGGAGTAATAATGTAGTGATGTCAAAAGAGATTTAAATTGATGAGTCTAAAGGACTGCTGTTTATGGTCTATCATATCTCCATCACAAGACAAACATACCAAGTAGTAGTTCAGTAATATTAAAATGTTGTCATTAATAGGATAGACCAGGATTAATAAGTCTATGAAGTGTGTGTGTGTGTATATATAAATAGATAGATAGAGAGCTAGAGATAGATAGATATAGATATATATATATATATATATATATATATATATATAAATACCTACTGGCGGTCGCCAGTAGGTAGTTATAGTTAGGACCATGTTTCCATAGGAAATCCGCAACATTCTATTTTGAATAACTTTTGCGCCGGTCGACGAATCCTTGCGAATTTTTCAAAATAGGTGGGGCGCTACGCTCCGCTCCTACCCTGAAAGTCTCGGGGGGATTCGTCAAGCGGGGGCTGAGATAAAAGGGGGGTCCCAAAACGCGTTTTTCCCATGCATTTTTCCATAGGACCTTTAGACACAGCTACAGCCCGAACGGCTGAACAGAATTACTTGAAATTTGGCAGAGAGGTAGTCCTCAGGTCAAGGAAGTGCCTTTTGTAGGTTTGGTGTAAATCTGTTCAGTAGATTCTGAGAAAATAGCCTTTAAATCAATATATATATCTGAGCCAGCTTACGGTGCGCTTACGGTGCGCTTACCGTACGCGTACGGTGGCGTGCGCGATTCTGATTGGCCCTTAGATCTTAGTAGACATTCGAATCGGTCGAAACCAGGAAGCGGCAGCCGCCATTTTCTCTCTCGCACTCTGAGGGGGGAGCTGATAAACAAATGCCAAAAACATATAAAGGGGCTGTTTAGACAGCGCCCATGCACATAACCATGTTAGTTGAGTCTTCAAAGAACCCCCAAGGCAAAAAACGGGAATTTTTTATTTTTCGAAAATTTCGCCGATTACGCTCACAGTACGCTTACCGTACGCGTACGGTAAAAATTATTTAAAAACCCCCCCCCCACTCTCTCCACCCCGTGTGCAAATGGTGACCGAAGGCCACCATTTGTGCATGGCATATAAGAGCACAGCATTTCCCCAAAAAATTTCAACAGATTACCTATCACAAGGAAGCGCATAATATGTCCTCCATGTGCGCACGGTGCGCGAAGCGCATCGTGCGTACATGGCCCATCTAGCGTAAAGTGGGCGCGCGGTGCGCGAAGCGCACCGCGTGCTCACTGTGCGCGCACGGTGCGCGAAGCGCACCGTGCGCGCACGGAACGAACTGCGTTAAGTGGGCGCGCACGCCACGAATGGCGTAAAGTAACTTAGCATTTAAAAAACCGTACAAATTCACTGAAAAAACCATAGGTTTCACACACGTTATAGTTAGGAATTAGCATTTAAAAAACCTTGCAAATTCACTGAAAAAACCATAGGTTTCACACATGTTATAGTTAGCGGAAATTTTACTGATAAAAAACCAATGAAATTCCCCCGTTATAGTTAGTGCAGGAAACTATAACTCACGCGACCGCAATCTTCTGCTGATGACATATGTGTCTTTATGAAAAAAAAATATTTGTAATATATGTATAGCTAAAAATTTATGGAAGAAGACATGGGCAAATAAGTGTCTAAATACAGTATTAGCATCAGCAGAAGATTGCGGTCGCGTGAGTTATAGTTTCCTGCACTAACTATAACGGGGGAATTTCATTGGTTTTTTATCAGTAAAATTTCCGCTAACTATAACATGTGTGAAACCTATGGTTTTTTCAGTGAATATATATATATATATATATATATATCTTTTTTTATTCATTCCTAGGAAGACCTATTGTATCCCATAATAAGCGTTTGCTAGAAGCAATGTCTACATACACTGGTAACAATATTTTTCCATTAGTTGAAGGCTTACTATCATATATTATGGGCAGACAATTTGGTTAGACTGTGGGACTTGTAAAACACAAAATGTTACCCTATTGAAGGGTATACTGGCTCATAATCAAATGGTATGTGTACACTCAAAGAGTACAGCAAACCTCAACCCTAACCAAGTTTTTAAAGCATTACTAAGCATGAGAGAATTTGATCAGTTTTGAAGATTGCATGGTAAAGAGTTACATTTCACAACTGCTGCCAAACAAAAGGCTTGGCCTCCGATTGAGGAACACTGAAACCAGCGATCACAAGTAGCGAAAGGTCCTCAGATCTAAGGACACATGTTTGATGATACCATTTAAAATGGTGCCTAAGAGGAGAGCAGCCTGGATTATGTACTGCTTTGTGAGCCAAGCAAAGCAATTTAAAAGTGATACACTCTTTGATGGGAAGCCAATGAAGAGAGGACAAATCCTGTGAAATATGATACCAAACTAAAAGGCTTAAGACTAACCTTAAAGCATAGTTCTAAACCAGCTGGAGCCTGTGGATTAAGTAGTCTGGGAGCTCAAAATAGACTAAGTCACAGTAGTGTAATAGTGCTGAAATAAAGGCACTCAAAATCATGACCTTATCTGCATATAAAGAAAAGAGCTGTGGGATTCTCTTCATGTTCTCAGGGGAAAAAACATAAGTTGACCACAGTTTTGATTTGGTCTGCCAAGGTCCAAATGGAATCAAATTGTAAACCCAGATTCTTCACCTTGTATGCCCATATAGGCATTGGGCCTAATAATTTAGGTCAGACTAGAAAGCTCCAAAAAGGGCGAGACCTCAAATGGGAGAGTATTTGTTTTATTGCCATTAAACGATGGTCATACATCCTTTGTTCAACCTTAGATAACCTTGCATAGACAGGACTGAAGTTGACCAGCAGCACTGACTAGATGGCTCAAAATTTTCAATTCAACCTGGTTGTCGTTGACATACATGAACATATCAAACCATGTGAAACTGAATCATATAGGCCTTGTGGTACATAAACATTTATATAGATCAGGGTATGAAATAGAGCCCTGGAGGCACAGATTAAAGCGCGTACAAATGAAGAAAAAGGTGCAACTTGTACTTTTAGGGTCCTCTCTGACAAAAACAATTTGAAAAATCAAGAGCAAGCATTGACCTTGATACCAAGTTCCTCTAATCGACAAAAGAGGAGCAGATGGTTAACAGTACCAAACGACTCTGATAAAAAAGAATCAAAGTGGCAAGGAGACTTGTGTCTGCACAGTAACACTCACCCAGGGCTGCAGCAACCAAATTGCGTGCTGCCTTCAAGGGGGAACACTACTTGTAAGGAGGAACTCCATGTCAAATGCTTTGTGGAAAACTGCTCTCTCCAGTAGCATGGCATAAAGAGCAGCTTTGAAATAGGGTGGCAATTGGCCAGGCTGTCCAAGATCATGTGTAGGTTTAGTAGATGGGTCACAAAACAAAGTTGAAGCTCTTGGTAAGTTGGCCAGATGTTAAGGATTCATTGAGAATTGTCTTAGTGCTAGAATGACCTAGCAATATCAGACTCATAAGAGTTTTGGGGGAAGAGGGTCCCTAGAAGAGCCAGCGGGTTTACTTTTTTAATCAATGAAGAAAACTAAAATCAGATGAAAGACAGCATTGAAATAGTTGACTTCTGGTCCCTTTAGGGTCTGGAGACCGAGGAATAAAAGAAGACGAAGAAGAGGGCAGCATGGATTACGTTTTTTTGATTAACCAGTTTTTATTGAATTTTGCAGTTTAGAACACCAACCGCACAATGGAAACCAGTTGGTTAACACACATACCATAGAGCAACCAATAGTCATACCAGATTCAAGTAGGGCAGCTCGTTCGGCGTACAGTGAGCATAATGTGAATGTTATGATGTGATTGGGGGAGGACTGCGTCCCGAACTAGGCTAACTGCCCAAGCCATTTCCCCATACCCTGGCGTGCTTCCTGGGACACCCACCTGCCTCGTAGACCACCCGTTCCTGCAGCACACACAAATCTACACCTCTCCTCCATGCGGTCAGGGTGGGAGACCTATAAGCCATCCAGCATGAGGCATGTCTCGCTTCGCTACCAAGAGGGCCGTCCCCAAGAAGGATCTCTTCTCCCTAATGCCCCCTGCTCCCTCAAGTACTCCAAGTAGAATCAGAATAGGTGACATGGGGATCTCCCAACCCAGAACCCTGGACAGTTCCCTGATCACACCTGTCCAATAGGTAGATAGTTTCATAGGCTCAGACCATGTGGAAAAAATCAGTTGGCTCCGTGTCGCAACGTGGGCAGGCGGAGGTCGGTCGAAAGCCAGCCTTGTGCAGACGATGTGGGGAAAGGTAAACAAAGTAGAGATAGGTAATTTGAATGACGCGGAGTCTGGCCGAGGTTGTTAGTTCCTAGGGTGCAATAAGTGCGTCCCATCCAATCTGCTTGTTTCAAAGGCCCCACCCAGTCCTCCCATCGATTTATAATGTGGTCTAGTGTCCCAGGGGAGTTAATAATGAGTGTGCGATATATCTGCGTGATCCCCCCTCTACCCAAGAGTCTCATCAACAGTTTGGCTTCCAGCGGGCTAAACTCTGGTAAGGGATCCGAGGAAATAGAGTGGGCAACAAGACCGTGTCTGGGTTGTAAGTACCTGTAAAACTGGGACTGTGTGCGGTGATATGCATGCTGCAACTCTTGGAAGGTCCGTATAGGAGTCCCTGACCAGACATTCCCCAGCCTTGTGATACCTATTCAGTCCCAGGTGTGAAAATCACTAACGGACGGCGTCTCCTTCAACCAGGTTCCATGCCAAAGTGGAGTTTTTTGCGTAAGAGTGTACCCCCATTGTGTATGTTGCATGGCCGATCTCCATGCCATATACACCATCCTGGTCACCGTAGGCTGTGAACGGGGAATCGGCAATCCATAGAGCATAGCTTAGATCTGGGAGAAGTCCAGTTGCGTGTGTTCCACCTGATAGGCTGGGTCCGACCACCCCCGTTAAACCAGTCATGGATGACAAGCAAATGGGCAGATAGGTAATAAAGATTGCACATGCCCAACCCCGCCCCGTCGTAAGGTCCCCGTTGACAATGCGTAAGGGCAATACGCAGTCTGGAGTCATTACACAGGAATGATGCTCTATTCCTGTCTAGCGCAGAAAACCAGGCTTGCGGTAGCTGGAGGGGTAGATTCTGAAAGGTGTAAATGAATCTCGGTAGGATCATCTTGTATAGGGCAATACGGTCTAGAGTATTGAGAGGGAGGGAGCGCCATCAGGTTAGGTCTGATTTAGCTTTCTGAACCTGTGGTCGAAGGTTAAGGGTCCACGTAAGCTCAGGGTGCAGAGTGACCCATACACCTAAATATTTAAAACTGAGTCTGCTCAAAGGGTTGATCACTCTTACTTGGTCTTTTCCTGTCATCCACCATCTTGTTTGTGTTATTACCTCTGTCTCCTTCTGATCGCTCACCATGTTGGGCCCCATTTGCATTAAGCCTGAAACTATCTGATAGAGACTTCTAGCCCCAGGTTCCTTAACTTTGAATATCACCCAGCATCATACTGGATCCGAAAGGTTTTTAGCAGTACCCCTGTGCACCGGTAGGTGGTTTCGTTTGGCTCTGCATTGGCAGCGTCTGTGCTCGAAGTGACGTGCGCTGTACCATATAAGTGCCACCTCGGTGTGCTGACGTCAGTTCTTTTCTTTCTGCGCCAGTTAGCGCGATCTGGTCTGAGCTACTCCTCGGTCATTTTTTTAATGCTGTTTTTCAACCATTTAACTGTTTTTGATATTTTCATCTCCTGGTTTGAAGATTTCACCAAAGAAGCCAGCTGGTTTCACACCATGTGTGGCCTGTCATTGGCAAATGTCAGTGCCAGACCATCCCTGGGTGTGTTTGTTGTGCCTGTAGCCGGGACACGACTTCAAGGTGTGAGGACTACCATACCATGCACCCCAAGATGCTGAGGGAGCCACCCGACATTGGTCGACTCCGCACAACTTGAGGTCCTATTCATGTGGGAGGACCCAGGACTGCTCACGTAGCCCCTTCCAACGTTCATCGCCACATTCAAAGTCATTGGGGAAGTTAGGAGAGTTCCACAAACACAAGAAGTCCAAAAAGGCCAAAGGTCCTTTGACTTAACCGTGTCCGTGGATGTCCTACTACGAGAAGAGGGAGTGTCCGCACTCTAGGCCCTGCAAGTGAGTGGGGCCTGATCCTGGGTCTGCTCCTCGCTTTCCTGATTTTCCCAAAGCCAGAGCGACCCCCGCTCATCTAAAAGAATTTTATGAGGCCATGCGCCTCATATTTGGGGGGCCTGGCCCCCCAGGAGCGCCTTTGGGCCCTATGGGCGCAAGAGGGGCCCCTACTGTGACAACTCCACTGGATATGCCCTCTGTGGATTTGGGCCCTAGAGATCCCTCGCTAGTTCCAGAGTGGAGCGCCCATGAGAAAGAGACCTTCCTCTCCAGTGCCGACACCCCAGGCACTGCCAACCCCCCTGAGTGGCGGCTACCCCATTGTTATTCCCGACACTGAGCCAGATGTGCGGCGTTGGGCACCAACGAGGACATTCTTGTCAGAGCTGAGCCATTGCTTTATTTGATGGACAGGCCTGGTGAGGGAGACTTTTGGGAGTAGTTTATGGACCCTTATGTAGATGGACCGGTTGAGAAACAGGACAACTGGTATGAGCAGCTGGGTGAGGTTTCCCCTCTTACTTTGGCTACGGAGGAGGGAACCTCAGTTGCAATGCCGGTGAGCAGGGCAGCTGAGATCCTGGACCTTAACCTACCCTCCGGGGCAGTCAAGACTAATGTCTTGATGGAGGTGCTTCAGCCGGGAGTCACCCCCTCAGAACCCTTACTCCCATTCAATGAAGCCCTTAGGGACGTCCTACTTGGGGCCTGATCCAAGCCCTCTTTGAACAAGGGCTCGTGTGAATAGGACGATTGCCCGCCGCCATTGCACCGGTCCTGGGGATCCCAGTTTCCTTACCAAGCACCCCACCTCGGAAAACTTGGTGATCAAAACCTCCTCATCCTGTATCCACCCTTGCGCGATCTCTACCAGTCAACCAGATAGGTAATCCAAGAGCCTGGACAACTTCGGTAAGATAATGTTCTCTTCCACCGGCCTTGCACCGTGAACACCGTGTGCCTATTTGATTGTTATTCCCATACTCTATGGGATTTGGTTGTGCAAGTGCTGCTTATGGTCTGGGAAGAGGCCCGGGGCCATACTCTGACTGTTGCTGATGGAAGGGGTGTCGCCAAGTTTACCATCCTCTGTGGACTTGACACAATTGACTCGCAGGGCAGAGCGATTTCAAGGTCGATGGCTTTGCGGCGCCATGCCTGACTTAGAACATCTGGCTTCTCAGGGGTCTTCAGGCTTCCCTGCTGGAGATGTCCTCTGATGTCTCTCACCTTTTTGGGAGCAAGGCGGATTCATCAAGGATAGCAGAGCTACGACCAGGTCCTTGGGCTCGTCTATGGCACCTCTTGAACCCTAATCAGCCTTTCCACTGAAGGGGTGTCCAACCGCACCCATACCCTCCCCATCGCCATGGCCAGCAGGTTTCCCAGCCTTTTCATGGGCGCGAGGTCCCAGAGACCATGTGGGACAGGCGGCCAGCAGTTGGGTCAATTCAACATCCTCCGTCAGCCGCTGCCTCCAATCCTCTTTAGTCCACCCTCAGACCATCAGGGTATCCAGTGGGAGGCAGGATAGGCCATCACCTCCCCCACTGGCGGTCATTAACATCAGACCATTGAGTACTCCAGAGAGTCCAAAAGGGCTACTCCCTCCCCTTTGTGACAACCCCACCACCCATTCCACCCATTTATAATCCGCTGACTGAGGACCACCTCTCCTTGCCCTGTCAAGAAGTGCAGGCTCCCTTGGCCAAGGGAGCCAAAGAGAGTGTGCCTGAGTCAGAAGTTGGTTGCGGTTGTTATTCCTGCTACTTTCTGGTGCCAAAGAAAGATGAAGGATTTTGTCCCATCTTTAAACTACATTTCGTCTTAACCTCTTTTTGAAAAGTCTTGAAATGCAGAATGCTCAAGATTGCTCAAGTTTTGTCTGCCCTAGACCCAGGAGGGTAGATTTTAGCTTTAAGCTGGCCCACAGATGCTATCTGCAGTTCACATTGGCCCAAGAGTACTTTCAGTTTGTTGTGCTGCCTTTCAGGCTTACCAGCGCCCCTTGGGTGTTCATCAGGGTGATGGTGGTCTTGGCAGCTCACCTGTGGAAGTTGGGAATTTCAGTCTTTCTGTACCTCGACAACTGGCTGTTGAAGGCATGCTCGCCCCAGGCAGTTGTCATCCATATTCAGACTACGGCGAAACGCCTGCACTTGCTGGACTTGATTATCAACATGGTGAAGTCACACCTGACTCCCTCTCAGACCTTCCCTTTCATAGGAGCTGTTCTAGACATGGTGTAGTTTCGGGTCTATCCTACACAGCGGCGAATCGAGGATATTCAGGCTACGATTCTAATGTTTCAGGCTCTAACCTTGATTTCAATCAGTCTGACTCTGAGGCTGTTGGGTCTCATGGCTGCCTGCATCCTGCTGTTGACACATGCCCTCTGGCACATGCGGGCCAAGCAGTGGGACTTGTAGGCCCTGTGGGCTCAGCATTAGGGGAATCTCTCCGACATTGTCCAGATCTTGACGGGAACTACAAAAGACCTGCAGTGGTGGCTAACGAACCATGATTGGGTCAGTGGCAGACCCCTCTCCTTTCCACAACCAGATCAAACGTAGTGACATGTGTAATTCCTAGGCTGTGGCTGCTACCTGGTAGAGGTGGATATCAGATGACTCTGGTCTCCGACGGAGTCTGAGCTCCACATAAACCTGTTGGCTGGTCCCGATTTGCTTGCCTTTAAAAGCCTTTCTTTCTTTGATCAAGGGAAGTCTGTTGCAGGTGTTTGTGGACACCACTGCCATGTGGTACTGCAAAAAACAGGGCGGGGTGGGGTTGTGGACCATGTGTCAGAGGCCCTGAGCCTCTGGACATGGCAGGAACATCAAGGCATTTCCCTGCTGGTTTAGCACCTGGTGGGTCCTTTGAATGCCAGAGCAGACACACTCAGCGTAAGATGCCTAGTGGATCACAAATAGCGCCTCCATCTGGTGGTGGTGAAAGATCTCTTTCAGCAGTGGGGCGAGCCTAGATTAGATCTGTTCACCGCAGAGGGAACGTGTAATGTCGGCAGTTTTGTGCGCTGGAGTTTCCAAGGCGACTTTCACTTGGAGATGCTTTTTGTTTCAAGTGGAGCTCTGGCCTCCCGCACACCTTTCCACCAAACCACTCCTGTCCAGAGTTCTCAGGAAGATCAGGAACTACCAGGCCCAAGTCATTGTTGTGGCTCCGGATTGGGCATGGAGAGTCTGATATCCCGAGCAGTTGAGCATGACCATCGGTCCTCCAGTCAGGATGCTTCTTTGGGAGGAACTTCTTTCACAGTAAAAGGGCAGGGTTCTGCACCGAACTTGCACATTCTCCTCCTGCATGCATGGAGATTGAGCAGCAACAGTTGACAGCTTTTGACCTTTCGTCTGAAGTCTGTGATGTTATTTCGGCTGCCAGGCAGCCCTCCACCAAGTCTGAATATGCCTGTCATTGCGACAAGTTTGCGTCATGGTGTGCTGTCCACAATGTTGAACCCCTATCTGCACCTTTATCCAAGGTTATTTTATTTGCCCTATCTTTGGCGCAGCAAGGCTTTGCTAAAGGCACTGCCAAAGGGTATCTTTCTGCACCCTCTGCATTCCTGTGGTTGCCGGACCAACTTTCTCTTTTAAAATTCCTTTTCTAGCCAGGTTCATTCCTGCAGCACGTTTCTTCCCATGCCATTTATCATGCCTCAGTGGGACCTAATCTTGTTCTCTCTTTCCTGATGTGTGCACCATTCAAACCTTGGCACAAGTGCCCTCATCGGCTGTTGACCACTTAAACTGCCTTTTCAGTGGTCATTACATTGACCAGGATGGTCATTGAGTTAGAGGCTGTCTCTGCACCCTTCCTACACCTCCTTTTGCACAGACAAACTGGTACTCTGACACTAGCAAAAGTCACTGATGTCCGCACGTTGATGTGGTGAGTATATAGGTACTGCATACGTCAGAGTGGACAATGCTGACGAGGAGTTGAACGGTGCCACCTATCTGCATGCAGAGGTACTGCTTGAATATCTTCCAGATACTGTCTGATGCCTAAGTATAGTCTAAGGTAAGGAGCCTGCGGCTAGATAGTCTATACCAGCTAAGGTGTTACCGAAGGTAAGTAACTTGTTCTTTACAGCCGCAAGGCGGGCACAGTTGGTGGAAATTTCTCAACCATAATGCAGGCCATGTGGTTTTCTTGTTCCTCTCTTTCCTGACTGCACATTTCTCTTTTGTTCTCTTCCTCTTTATGTACTCTTTGTGCCATATTCTGTCTTTGACTAATAGTCAGGTTACACAAGCCAAGCCTGTGTCCTTTACTACCATTGCCTCACTGGAGGGAAAGCAGCCCAAATTATACTTTAGCAAAACCAAAGGGGATGATGGGCGGAGTGTTGAACATTGCAAGCTCTCACCCCCAGTCAACTGATCTGGGTTTAATCCATCATCATTCTTTAGCTCACTCCGCCACCCCAGTCTAGACATGGCCATATGCAAATCAGTCTGACCCTGTGCCTCATGGGAACAGTCCAGCCCGAACTGCCAACTCATGTCTTCCCTGGACCGGAAACAAGCATCCTGGGACCGGTTTCGGGTTCATAACCGTCATCAGCTAGGCTATCTTGAATCCAGTGGCAAAGTGAGCAAGGGACTCACGTCTGAGCATACCCTGCCAACTTAGGGCAAAAAAAGCAAAACCAAAGGGGATGATGGACGGAGTGTTGAACATTGCAAGCACTCACCCCCAGTCAACTGATCAGGAACTGGTTTCCCACTGAAGCTTGAATTTGTGTGTGACCGTGCAACTGCCAAATTTGGGCCAACCCGTTTATTGGTTGTGTAAGGTTGTGTAAGGTTGTTCATCCCTGCTAGCCCAGTCTCTTTTCCCTCTTTTGTTGGAAACACAGGACTACAGCTGCTGGGACCCCCATGCTCTGTAGGTGTGCCTCTATAGCTGGCAGTCCCAATCCCTGAAGCCTGCCCTACAAAGACCCTGCCTATATGTAGCTCACCCTGCACCCTGCATTGAAGGCTGGGGTTGTGCTTTGTGTGCCATCCCTATTCCATGTGTTCAATTCTTGTTTGTGCCCCGTTGTGTTACTGCTGATGCCAGCTGACCCAACCCCACTTGCACCTGCCCTATCCCACCTCTCTGGAATGGCAGTGCTCCGTGGCATTGTGTGTCCATGGGCCCTGCTATGCCCCCTCTTCTGTGCCTGCCCTCTAGCCATGTGCCGTTGTGGTCTGCCTGGCACAATGCCTGTGGGCCGAGCTGATAGCCGCATCCTGAAAGTGGCATTCACCCCATATGATTGTCCTTGTGCCTCTTTTGCATGCACGGTGACTTGCTGAAAGCTCTGCAGTAGCATAATGCCCATTTGTAAGCGGGTTTGTGACTGGTGCTGTGAATTGCCTGACACCCTATTCATCTATGTACCTTGTTGCAAAGCTTCGTGTAGCAGGTGATGTATCAGCCAGCAACCAACCCCCTTGGTGTTACTACCGTGAGGTGCTCTTTCCTCACATTTTTTCTAGCCAATTGTTGGTAGAAGTCGCGTTATGATGGTTTTTATGACACTTTTAATCTGATACACCACGACCTTTTGAGTAGTGATAGGGAACACACTCTAGGGAATCGGAAAGGATTGGAAACCCTGTTAGTGTCGGTATTCTAGGACTAGGTGTATTGCAGGGCAGGCCACTTGTTGTTACAATGTATTGAGTGGGGGGCGGCCTGGCTCGGTTTTTTTCCCCCTGTGGCTCCAATTGTGTTATTGTTGTAAAGGAAATGCCAAGAGTAGTAGGGAGCAAGTTAGAGGTCGCGGCTGCAACCCCTAACTAGCCTCAAATTACATCCATGAGTGGATCCTGCCCTGAAGCCACCATGATGGCCTCAAGATACTGGACTGCACCTTCCTTTCCATGGCTTATCATGCCCCTCTACTTGCGCCAGCTGGCCTACTTTCTCGCTGCCTTTTCCTGGGTTGCTCGTCTTATGTACCTGCAACTTCTGGCTGTCCCACCAACAGCAGTTCCCTGCTGGCTGCTGTTGCCATTTTTGGTCCTCCCTCTGCATGTACTTCAGAAACCATTTATCGCCCTGTTTCCCTGCAGCCTCCCGCACCATTTCAATCAGATGCTGTATGAACCTTTCAGTGGAGTTGAAACAAGTGCCCTGCCCACTTTTCATTTCTTTACATTTTCGCCCTCTTAGGGCTCTCGCTCAAGACTTTGCTTCTGTCTCGGGGATAGTCTATCCTGCTTCGCTGGTACTCTGATGAGCTGTGCTAGTTTCATCTTGGGTTGGAGTGGGCGACTCAATGCTGTTCTTTCCTGAGAGATTTGAGGTGGCCACACTTTTACTTGCTGCATTGCCCCTTTCTTGCTCATCCTTTGCCTCATAGGGAGAGGAGCAGTGTATTCTCTTGTCAGTGTGCTTGCTTCTTCCAGTCCTTGCTAAGGGTAGGAGCCCACTGCACAGAACCTTGGGCCAACCTGAAGTCCCCGCTGGGCGGAGTGAGAGACTAGGTGAAGGTGGGGGAAGCTGTTGTTTTGAAAGTAGTCTGGAAATTGTTAGCCAGCTGACCTTTCCTTCATTTGCCATTCTTTCTGCCTTTGCCACTAGTTAGTTCCCTGGTAGTGATTGCTCCTTGCTCCAACCTTTTTTTTTTTTTTGGATCCTGGTTGTGCCACTCCAGAGATCCACAGCGCCTCAACTGGCCACTGCTGTCCTCACTCTGTCATGGCCGCTGTACCAGGAGTCGTTCTTTCTTTGTAGTCCTCACACTAGTTCTGTGCTACCTCTGGCCCCAGGCCACCCCAGCCTTCCCATCTCTGCCAGCGAGGTTTGCAAAGGTCTAACGGTCTGATTTATATTTCAGCAGACGGGATATCCATCACCATTGTGACAGAGTAACCCTTCCTCCCAGATTTAAATCAGACTCCAAGTCTCGGTTACCAAATGACAGTGGTCAAGAGAGTACCCTTTGCTCCTGTCTTGTACAGTGGCACCCTACCCATGATTGGCTTGTTTGAAGGATGTCCTCAATGAACGCACAAATCTTTCTGCACCCTTTTCTGCCCTTTCCTGTTGCTTCTTGGTTCCGAACGACTGTCACCCCCAACCTTCCTTCCTTGATTGGTTGCCACTTTGTTACCTATGGCCACACAGCCGAGTTAAGGCTCCGGTCCATCAATGCCCACTTCACCTGCTGGGACTTTTTTTGTTCGTAAAACTGAAAGAGGAAATTTGGCTCACGCTTGACACTCAGAAGAAACCACAGAGTGGCATAAAAATGTGTCAATTGCAGGCACCAAAAGTTGCACATTGAATATAAGTGCATGCTTTACTATGTCGCCTGCAAACTGAAATGACCAATGTTGGAGTGATGATGATCTTGTGTGCCTCCCATGTACTCTGGCGATACCTGTGTGATATGCAATACGAATAAAGTACCCTCGTTGTGGTGTTTTACATGGCGTCAGAAACCGGGCACTTAAAATTAAGTTGTAAAATGTATGCTTTAGGAATCCCATTTCCATTACAAGTGGCTGCTTATACTCTACATCAGTTGAGATATGAGCAGGACCATCTGTGTATACCACGTTAGAACACACAACCCTCCCATGTGTTAAAGGTTTCTTTTGGAGAGAGGGGCAGCCGCACTGGCCTTTGCAGCTGTGATAGTAGATAGCCTGCTAAGAAACTCGATTCTCATGAGCCAGGAAGCATACAGTATCCTATTATTTAAACTTATTACAACTAATCATGTGTTCACTGGTTAGATCATGTGAATTTGCTCTTATATTGTATGACTGGCGGCCCTTGTTTTACCCTCCGAATGGAAAATAGTCCTGTACATAGAAGATCTGAAAACTCCTCTAAAAAACAGCCACAACTGTATCATTGAGTGAAGGGTTTAGAAATGTTGTGAGCACAGTAAGATAAGTATTGCTTGCGTTAGGAGCAAATATATACTGCAGATCTTATGCAGGAGTCAGTTGTTGCAGTGGCGCAACAGTGTTTTCAATGAAAGTGTAGGCACTGCAAAAATAGGTGCATGTTTGCAAATAGTATCTTGTGCAAGTTATTTTCTGAATATATTTTATTGTTCTCCAGTATTGTAGCTTTTATAGATTCACAAGCTTGAATCGTCCCGGTCGTCATGGTGGGAGTCCCACCATAGCAGTAAAATAGCAGTATTAAAATGTCACCATTGAAATGCCCATTGGTTATTCACTAGCTTTTAGCAAACTATCCCCATTGTTGTAAAACATCCAAACTCCAGCCAATCAGAACGTAGACCATGGAGTCTCCTTCCCCTGCATGGCCACCATACCTCAGATTTCTTACAGCACGTCGTGTGTTGGGGAGTCTCTCTGAGCTATGCTCAGTCACTGTTGCCCTTTTAAACTTCCAGCTAGCTGACCATCTTTTCACTTCATATTTCTTCTGAGGTACAGGACAGGAGTGTGACTACCTATTTTCCTTCATATGTCAGTGTCTAAAAAAGGGTTGTTTAAGCCCTGTAAGACTTTTGGAAAGTCTAGACTATATTCTGAGGACCCATATAAGGAGTGTCTTTACTGCCTGTATCCAGACCACAAGCCCAGAGAATGCAAGTACTGTCATACTTTCTCCACAAAACTCTCAAAGACCATGGGGTTAGGCTGCTTCTCTGGCTGCAAAGGAAACAAGCATTTGCAATACAATAGGTCTCACATTTGTTGGAATTGGAGCTATTGGCATTATAAATGCAATGTTTTTTTTGTTGCAGTGGATTGATTATTTAAAGAATGAAAGTGCACACTATACCATATTCTAAGTTTTAATAGCAACTGCATAGTAAAGCTATGGCTATGTTAACGTAAAAGGGTGTGAATGGATAAATAAAAATACAAAAAAAGAAAATGACTCTCTCTTTTCTTATTGGATGCCAGAATAAGGTAGGCAATCCTTCTTTCTGGCAACTAGAGGCAGTAGCCCTATTTTGTGAGAAGCAGGAGACCAAAGAGGGTGTTTCTGGAAATCACTGCTCAATTTTTCCCAGCCGCTGCACAGTCAAGAGTCAAGTCTGCCTGCACCATCGAGTGAAGCTGCAGCAGATGAGGAAGATGTGCAGGTCCTTAACAAAGGCAGCACAGAAGACAAGCATTTGACATGTGAGAATTATTTACTCTTGAGGAGGCAAAATGAAGCTGGGCCATAGGGTAGGAGGCCACTACTCCATCAGCTCATCAACCATGAAAGGAAACCTAAAGTCTAGGAATGAGCAGGATCACACCAGATAGCAGAGGAAGGGAGGGCATAAAATTGTCAAGTGTGCCTAAAGAATACCAGTATTTATGTATTTATTGTTAATGCACAGTTATTAAAAACCATTGCAGGTATGCAGATATAAAACATTTCCTAGATAATTTCAATCATGTCATAAATAAAAGCTTAATGGTATTACAGTAGAGAGCAGCTCATGAAGGAGTTAAGGTATTCAAATGTTTCATAGAAACATTTCATATAGAGTTTTAGGCCCATAATTAAAAAAAGCTTAAATGTATCACAGTAGCGAGCAGTTCATGGGGGGACGTGGGACGGCCTGTTAAAAACAGGCTATCATTTCACACTGGACACTGGATGGGGGCTCCAGCCTGTGGTGCATTCAGTGCATTCACTTTCTTAGCTGCACATACCAAATATTTTACAAAGCGGGCTGGTAATCTGAATTCAGCCTTTTGCAAGAACTGGAACACAGCATTTCTGTGAATACGAGTCCCTGCTGCGATGAAGGCAGATTTGAATCAATATCTACCTTCAGTTAGCAAGAGTGGACTGGTGCATATGATGTGTGTTAATGACTCTTGGTGGTAATTGCGAAGGCTGCACTGCTGCCCTTCATCTGATTTTTGACAGTTTGGGACGAACCCCCGTATCAGCCAAACGATTCCATTTTAGTTGCGGTTTCGGGTCTTCGCAGACCACCTGTTTGCTAGTTGAGGGCCATGTAACTGTTGTTTACCAATTGGGTGTGGGTCCTCTTTGCTACAACTAAAGTCCTTCCAACTACACAAATGCCCCGATGTTTACCAACATGTTACGGGAGGGCGGAAGCAGCTAAATAGAACCCATAAAAGAGAGAGTGGAGAGGGCATTGGGGGAGTGCCCATTGTGTGTATATAATCAAACAATGACAGACACAGCACAGAGAATACATGCAAGTTTTGAGGGAACAGTCCAGTGTCTGTGCTAAATTTAGAGAAAGAATTTTAAAACATGAAATGGGCTCTGTATTCGCTTTTGTCACATAAGCCTGCTGAGCTGTCTGACTAAGTTTGGGTTCGGACCGAAATTTCAAAGTTGGGTGACACTTCTCTACACACAACCGGTGGCCACAGTGCGCATTAACGGTACAGGCTCGGCACCCTTCCCAATTGAGAGGGGGACAAGACAGGGTTGCCCCCTCTCGCCCTTACTTTTTGCGCTGATCCTGAATACTTGGCCTACACAAATAGAGCACATCCCTCCATTAGGGGATTCCGTGGCACTCCCACAGACACCGAAGAGGAAAAAATAATTCTATACTTTCGCCTTGAAAGGGCAGAGATGCTGCCGCACACTCACTTACACTATATTCGCGGAGAAAAGGGGAGCTCCCGACTGCTACCCGCAACCCGAGTGACTTTGTCGTCATAGGCAAAGGCGACTAAAACTATGGGTTGGACGGCTTGGGTTACGAGGAGCTTTGGGACGGAGCATGGTTTAAGGGGCTAGGAAAGCTCAGAGGATTTGAGACATGTGATCTCCTGGGGATCTCCACGGTAGGGAACGTTGTAGAAAATGGCGAGCTTAAACAATGGGCAAAACTTAAACAGTAGTATGCGATGACAGACTCCCAATTTCTTAAATATGCACAATTACGCCATCCCTGGCAGAAAGAGACTATTCCAAATGACCCGCTTCCGGAATATGCTCCTCTGGAAGGTAGGCTTCTACAAGAGGAACTAATTCATAAGGTGGTCTCCTTTACTTATAAAACTATTAACAACAACATCCCGGACGGACTGGTGGGACTTAGAATACGATGGCAGAGAGATGTGGGACCCCTAGAGGATATAGACTGGGAGGCGGCATTAATGCACCCCAGAGAGGTAGCCATAAAGGTGAGGCTTCGTCTTATCCAACTTAAGATACTACACCGCACTTATTATGATTACGATCGGCTACACAGAATGGGACGGGCCGACTCGTCAGCCTGTCGGACCTGCTTCGGGGCTAATAGTGACTTTTTCCACACGGTCTGGACTTGCCACAAGCTGCAAAGGTATTGGACGCAGGTACCTGAATTACTGGGCGACGTTCTGGGGGTGACGCTACCCGTGGAGCCCCGTTTTGTGATATTGGGCATACCAAATGACGTTGATGTTACCAGAATGCAACTAATCTTCATTTTCCAAGGGTTGGTAGTCGCAAAAAGGGATATAGCGCAGAGATGGGGGTTGGCGGATGGACCCACCTTACAGGAATGGACAAAGCGAATGGACTTATATATGGAGGCTGAACGTGTCACGTACCGCAGTAGAGGATGTCCCAAGAAATTCCACAAGTTCTGGGACCCTTGGAGACGATCCCTTTGGGTTGGACATTGGGGACGACACACAACAGTCCGTAACGCATTTAACACAAGGAACTCCCACGGGTGGGTCAAGATGAGGACTGACGTAGGCAATATCACGAGTCAACACATGAGGTCGCATTCAGAAATCAGATACACTCCCATGGTCGTCAGCTGGAGATCAGGGTGATGTTTATACTCTTACATGTATTAGAAGAGGGAAGGGAAAGTGGCAATGTCAAAGAGACTGTTTTTCACCATAGACATTCACTCATTGTAGACGTATCATGCAATGACTGTATTGTGCCAATTGTCCAGTTGGAAAATAAAAATACATAAAAAAAAAAAAAAAGCCTGCCGACCTGTCCAGCAGTGCTGGGAGTGAAAACACTAACACATGCAGTCAAACCCTACAGAAAGTTACAGAAAGCGTATTTACTGTTTGTGCTGCAGCGTGCCTTATTGCTCTGCTCGTGGAGATTGTGGAAGAGTGCGCCGTGCACAATAGAATTTTTATCATAGACCTCCTGCAAGATGCAAGTATCTGAAAGAAACACGTTAGTTAGATTCCTCACCTTAGAATATCCCCAGGCGTCAGACTGGATCCGGAAGATTTTTCGTCAGCAATACCCCTTGCGCGTCGCTAGGCGTCGTCTGCGGCTCCGCGTCCGTCGTCGGCGTCGTGCGCCGGAATGACGTCGTCGGAGTACTTAGACGCCGCCCTCGCGCGCTGACGTCAGTTCTTCTATTTTTCCGCGCCAGTAAGCGCAGATCCGGGAGAGCTACCCCTTTAGTCAATTTTTGACAAACTTTTTGATCCTTTTTGATCCTGTCAATCGACTCCGGTGCCGGTAGGATGCCTGGTTTTAAAGCCTGTGCTGACTGTAGCCGCCTGATGTCGGTTACGGACCATCACCGCCGGTGCCTGTACTGCTTGGGCCTCGACCACGACGCGGAGTCGTGCTCGGACTGTAAGGCCCTGACCTCGAAGGCTAGACGGGAGCGGTCCCGTAAGCTTCTCAAGATTCGCCACGCGGCTCCGCGCGCCTCTCGATCCCGGTCCAGGAGGAGGTCCAAGGATCGGTCGCGGAGCCGCAACCGACGTCACCATCGGTCGTCGGGATCCAAGTCTTCGGGTAAGTCGAAGCATTCCAAGAAGTCCAAGAGGCGACATCGCTCTTCGGACTCCCCTCGCCGGTCGCGCGACTCGGCCGAGGGTCAGGGTGGTTCCACCCCCGCGGCTCCGGCGGAGCCGCAGGCGCCGCGCACGTCCCCATACCCTCCGGTCCCTGGGACTAACGCGACGCCGGCGGAAGTCAGTGCCTTCCTCTCGGCCATGAGGAACCTGGCTCCGCCGTCGGCGCCCGCTGGTGCGCCTTCGGGCCCCGCGGACCCGACTGGGCTGCCTTACCTGCCGGTGGCTCCGGCCCCGGCGCCGTTGACGGCTCCGGCCTCGACGCCGCAAGCGCCCGAGTGACCCGTTCTCGAGTCCCCGTCGACGCCGGTCGACCTCGTCACGCCTCCTCCGCCGGCGTCGACACCGGTACCACCCCCGACGCCGACTCCGCTCGACGTCGTGCCCCAGTTCAGTCCCGCTCCGGGCCCGGCGCCGGTCCGGCGTCGATGGACGCCGAGATCGACGCCGCTAGAGACACATTTTGTCTACCGCCCGGCTCCGTTACTTTCTCCTCTACACCAGGAGTTGGATGATGGGGACTACTGGGAGGGATCCGAGGATCCTATGGCCGCTCAGGCCCAACTGTCCCAGGACTGGGCAGATGAACTGGGGAAGGTCAGTGGTCTGGATACCTCGCCAGACACTGGATTCATCTCTCCTCTGACTGTGGCTTCGGAGGAGGGTGCTGCTTTCTCCGTGGTGCTACGCAAGGCGGCCGCAGCCCTTGGGCTCGAGCTACCTGCCGTGGCTGTGAGGACGAACGTCCTCACTGAGGTGCTTCAGTCTGCAGCAAGCTCCACTGAGCCTCTGCTGCCGTTCAATGAGGCCCTCACTGACGTTCTACAGGGCACCTGGTCCAAGCCCTCCACAGTTCCTCCTGTGGACAGGAACGTCGCCAGGCGCCACCGCCCTGCTCCGGGCGACCCCAGTTTTCTGTCCCAACACCCTACCCCTGAGAGCCTGGTTATCCAGGCCTCCACCTCCCAATCCTCTTTCCCGACCGCCCCGCCGGACCGGGATTCCAAGAGACTAGAGCAGTTTGGCAAGAAGCTGTTCTCTTCCCTTAGTTTGGGCCTGCGGTCTTTGAACACCGCTTGTCTCATGGACCGTTATTCCCACTCTCTGTGGGATGCGGTGGAGGACGCGCTGCCCCTGTGTCCGGAGGAGGTCCGGACACGACTTACCCAGGCTCTGGCCGATGGGAGGGATGCCGCGCGACATGCTATAAGATGTGGGCTTGACACCACGGCCTCGCTGGGTATGGCCATTTCTACCTCAGTGGCGCTTCGCCTGGCTGCGGTCCACGTCATTTTCGGGTGATGTCCAGAGCTCTCTCATGGACATGCCCTTTGATGGCACTCGCCTTTTTGGAGAGAAAGCGGACAGTGCGCTGAATCGCTTTAAGGACTCCCGGGCTACGGCCAAGTCCTTGGGCCTCTCGGCCCCGCGGTCGCAAACTTCCGCCTTTCGCCCCTTTCGTGGCCAAGGAAGGGGTGCCTCCTCACGTACGCCTAGCCACCAGCCGCAGAACCAACCTGCGCGCGGTCACGTACGTGGTTTCCGCCGAGGCGGTTCTGGAGGACGACGAGGTCAGTCCACATCCACCCCGGCAGCATCCGCCTCAAAACCTTCCTAGTCCGAGCTTTCAGGCCCATTCCACGCCAGTGGGCGGCAGAGTTCGCCATCACCTGCTCCACTGGCGGTCCATCACATCGGACAGGTGGGTGCTGCAAATCGTCCGAAGGGGCTACTCCCTCCCCTTCGAGACGACCCCTCTAGCCATGCCACCGCAGCACCCCCGTATCTCGGGGGATCATTTGAATCTTCTCCACGAGGAAGTTTCGGCCCTCTTGGCCAATGGGGCCGTCGAGCGCGTTCCGAGCCCAGAAGTAGGTCGTGGTTGTTATTCCCACTACTTTCTGGTTCCCAAGAAGGGCAAAGGGGGCCTACGCCCTATCTTGGACCTCCGGAACGTCAATGCCTTCCTCCGGAAGGAAAGGTTCAAGATGTTGACTTTGGCTCAGGTTCTAGCTGCCCTAGACCCCGGAGACTGGATGGTAGCGTTGGACTTGCAGGACGCATATTTCCACATCCCCGTCCTGCTGGCCCACCGGCGTTACCTGCGGTTCACGGTGGGCCAAGAGCACTTTCAGTTTACCGTGCTCCCCTTCGGCCTCACCAGTGCCCCTCGGGTGTTCACGAAAGTGATGGCGGTGGTCGCAGCTCATCTGCGCAGATCAGGGGTTCCAGTCTTCCCGTATCTCGACGACTGGTTGTTGAAGGCGGGCTCGCCCCAGACAGTCGTCTCCCACCTCCAGACTACGGCGGATCTCCTGCATTTGCTGGGGTTTTCCATCAACGTGCCGAAGTCACACCTGAGTCCCTCTCAGAAGCTCCTCTTCATCGGAGCGGTTCTCGATTCGGCGCAGTTCCGGGTCTATCCACCGGAACAGCGGGTCCGGGATATACAGGCCCTGATTCCCATCTTTCGGCCTCTATCCTGGGTTTCGGTCAGGCTAGTGTTGCGGCTTCTGGGGCTGATGGCCTCCTGCATCCTACTAGTGCATCACGCCAGGCGGCGCATGCGGGCTCTGCAGTGGGACCTGGAGTTTCAGTGGGCCCAGCATCACGGCAACCTGTCCGACCATGTCTTGATCTCGGAGGGCACTGCACAGCAGTTGCAGTGGTGGCTCACGGACCGCGATTGGGTCATGGGCAGAAGCCTCTCCCTTCCCCAACCGGAGCATGTCGTAGTGACGGATGCGTCCCTCCTGGGATGGGGTGGCCATATGGGAGAGGCGGAGATCAGAGGCCTCTGGTCTCCGGCGGAGTCTCGTCTCCACATCAACCTGTTGGAGTTGAGAGCGATCCGACTTGCACTGAAAGCCTTCCTTCCCTCTGTCCGGGGAAGTGTCGTGCAGGTGTTCACGGACAACACCACCGCCATGTGGTATTGCAACAAACAGGGCGGGGTGGGGTCGTGGACCCTTTGTCAGGAGGCCCTGCGCCTCTGGACGTGGCTGGAACACCAGGGCGTCACCCTGGTGGTTCAACATCTGGCGGGCTCTCTGAACGCCAGAGCAGACGAACTCAGCCGCCGGTGCATGATGGATCACGAATGGCGTCTGAACTCCGAAGTGGCGCAAGGTCTCTTTCAGCAGTGGGGAGAGCCTTGGTTAGATCTATTCGCCACCGAAGAGAACGCGCAATGTCAGCAGTTCTGCGCGTTGGAATTTCCAAGGCGGCACTCGCTCGGCTACGCTTTTCGTCACGAGTGGAGTTGCGGTCTGTTGTACGCCTTTCCGCCTATACCACTTCTGCCCAGAGTGCTGAAGAGGATCAGGCACGACCGGGCCCAAGTCATCTTGGTGGCTCCGGATTGGGCACGAAGGTACTGGTATCCCGAGCTACTCAGTATGTTGACCGATCCTCCGATACGTCTGCCCCTTCGGGAGGATCTTCTGTCGCAGCAGCAGGGGACGGTCCTCCACCCGAACCTGTCCAGCCTCCACCTCCATGCGTGGAGATTGAGCGGCGACAGTTGATGCCATTTGACTTGCCTTCTGAAGTCTGTGATATCATTCTGGCAGCCAGGCGTCCCTCCACAAAGTCGGTATACGCCTGCCGGTGGAACAAATTTGTGGCATGGTGCACAGCAAAGGCTGTGGATCCCCTTTCCGCCCCTCTTTCTGAGGTTCTCCTCTTTCTTCTTTCTTTGGCCCGGCAGGGTCTGCCCTGGGCACCCTGAAAGGTTATCTTGCTGCCATCTCTGCCTTCTTGCGGCTTCCTGATCAGCCTTCTCTTTTCAAGTCCCCTGTGGTTACACGCTTTCTATAAGGCATTACTCACACGTTCCCTCCTGTCCCTTTTGTAATGCCTCAGTGGGACTTGAATCTTGTTCTCACATTTCTAATGTGCGCTCCCTTTGAGCCTCTTCATAATTGTCCTCTTTGTCTGCTGACGCTTAAGACTGCTTTTCTGGTAGCCATCACCTCGGCTAGACGGGTGAGTGAGCTCCAGGCTTTATCTTCAAAGCCTCCTTTTCTGTCTGTTCATCCGGACAAGGTTGTCCTTCGGCCTCGTCCCTCCTTTCTTCCGAAAGTGGTGACTCCATTTCATCTTGGGCAGTCTGTCACCTTGCCCACCTTCTTTCCGCCTCCGCATCCTTCCAAAGAGGAAGAGAGGCTCCACCGTCTGGACCCAAAACGTGCGCTCTCCTTTTATTTGGACCGCACAAAGCAGTTCCGGGTGGACGACCAACTTTTTGTTGGATACGTGGGTGCTAAGAAGGGGAAAGCGGTGCACAAACGGACCATCTCTCGGTGGGTCGTTTTGTGCATCAAAATTTGCTACTCCTTGGCAAAAAAGGACCCTCCTGTTGGGCTGCGCGCCCACTCCACTCGGGCCACAGCGGCTACTACTGCTTTGGGACGGGGTGTCCCTTTGCAGGACATCTGTCAGGCGGCGACGTGGGCTTCGCTTCACACGTTTGCCAGGCATTATTGCCTTGACAGCCAAGTCCGGAGGGATGGCTTCTTTGGCCGTTCTGTCCTCCAGGACTTTCTGGTGTGATCTTGGTTCGCAGACCCACCACCGGGGATGGTATTGCTTGGGTATCTATTCTAAGGTGAGGAATCTAACTAACGTGTTTCTTTCAGATGAACAAGTTACTTACCTTCGGTAACGATGTATCTGTAAGAAACATTAGTTAGTTAGATTCCTCACCGACCCACCCATCCTCCCCGTTCTGCGAACCGACATCTAGGGTTAAGGATATCCTTTTCAGGCCCCTAGATTTTCTTTTTGGCACCAGTGTCGGTCTTTGCATGGCTCTGCGTTCCTGGCGCGGAAAGCTATGTACAAGAACTGACGTCAGCGCGCGAGGGCGGCGTCTAAGTACTCCGACGACGTCATTCCGGCGCACGACGCCGACGACGGACGCGGAGCCGCAGACGACGCCTAGCGACGCTCAAGGGGTATTGCTGACGAAAAATCTTCCGGATCTAGTCTGACGCCTGGGGATATTCTAAGGTGAGGAATCTAACTAACTAATGTTTCTTACAGATACATCGTTACCGAAGGTAAGTAACTTGTTCGTCCAGTACGAAGGTAATGTTATAGATGTAGATGCCACTTGTGTTTCTTTTATTGCCTTTGAAGCCGGTTTTTGCTTCTGGGCAGAGTAGGCAACATTTGCCCAGAGAAGCTGTGACTGTTCATGTTGCAGTTGCGTAAGTGACCTCCAGCTAGCTAGCCCAAGGAATTGAAAAGTTGAGAGCCTCCTGAAACAAAGGCAGCTTTCCCAGCTCCAGACCTCCTGCAAGCCCGTGTATGATCTCGCCATCAGCCTTTGCCCAAAGTTGAAGCTATCTCAACAGGGGTGTAATGCACCTCCTGTAGTGTAGCCAGTTCCTCCTCAGGGCACATACACTGGCGGTGAGTCACAGCCCCACAGTTATTACAAAATGCAGACCCTGTGGAACTGGAAGGTGCGGACATCCTAGGTCGGCTCGAAACTCTGGGCTTTGCATGAATTTGCACATTTATGGGGTAGACCTCCTTTTTAAAGGGGAACTTCTTATAATTGAGTGGTAAAACAGTGGCAAACAATTAGCACAAAAGGGACAATACCTTTTAAAAACTAAAAGTGGTGCGCTGTGGCTGTTGCTGAATTCACACTTACCGTTATTTAAAACATTAAAACCTTTATGAATGGGCTCTGATACTGCATGCAAGCCTTCTGTAGTCAGTCAGGAGAGTGGTATGGAGGAGCAGAGGATGAGCCGTTCTTTGCGGGGACTGGAGCCAGTCCATTGGCGGGTAAGCAACGAGTCTGCAGAGTTGGAGAGGAGGCTGCCGTGCGGAGAAAGGCATGACCGGCATATGCGACGACACAGGCGGCATGCTGCACTGTAACAAGTATAAAGCAGTCCATAGGCGGGGCAGCAGAGAGCCTGCAGAGCTGGAGAGGAAGCAGCCGTCCAGAACAATAGAAAGATGCGGCCCGTGGCAGCCATATGCAAAGCTACGGTTCGGCATACAGCCGTGCCATAAATATCGAAAAAGAGTTCTTAAAACAACATATGACCAATGGAATCAGAAGATAACTGTAATTGAGCAATGCGGTACTATGAAGAAACAGAAGTGACAAATAACTGGATGAACCATTTAGAATGCAGAAAATAAGAGCGACAGGGCACTGAACCAATGGGAAACCAGCAGACGAGATGTAAGCCCTTTAACGATTACTACAGGTCCTCCAGAAGGGGCATGCGGGTTGCCTAGGCTCCACCTAAAAAAGCAGCATGTCTATGGCCTCTGTCTTTATTGGAACTGGCGCTCCATCGATGGTTTTGTCAGCGACGGCTAATATGCCGACAGTCAAGACGGCAGCAGCTGTGTCGACTAAGGCAGGGGGGATTGTCACCGTTGTCATCTGCGGTTAGACGCCTCCATCGGCGAGGGCTTCACTGTCGACTGTTAAGCAGGTTCGTTCACCGTCGACGACTCTTCAACTGCTGCAGTTGGTTGTGCCGTCAACGACCCCGTCGAAGAGAGAAACAGTGAGTCTCCTTCTGATGCCCATGCCTCCCCTTCTGCAGGATTTCTCAAAGATTACTACCTACTCATCTCCTAGATTTCAAGGAGTCTGAAGATGATGGTTCTTATGGTCCTGCATATAGCCCTTCATAACTCAGGGTTAAATGCCAAGACTTGGAGGAAGAAGAGGCAATAGATGATCCGTCTACTTATTTGGAAGGGGATAATTCTTTCTCATATATAGGGTTCCCCAGTTCTCAACGTTTGGATACATTTCAAGAGCACTACCCTTATGAGGAACAGGATGAACAAACTCAAGAACCCTCCATTAATATCCCTGTGTCGTTAGTAACTGATCTTCGGTTAATGCTGAATGATTATTACAAAAGGTTTCCTGAAGCGAACTCTGCACCACAGCCGCCTCCTGTTCAGGAGGCTCCTACTCTTGTGTCACTGTCTGTACCTCCATTGCAGAAGAGCAAGACTGTTTTGCCACCTGTGGAAATTCCTGCACAAAGTCAGGATGACGATGACGAGCAACTTGAGGAAGGGAAATTGCAGTTGGACCAGGATGTCCATGATGAGTAGGACAACTATGTGGTCCCTACTCCACCATCTCCTTCTCTGCCTCTAGCCGACTCTCTGCCTGCTGATATTGGCAGGTTCCATGATCTGTTGGAATGCACTTCTAGGCTATTTGACCTTCCTATGCCTGCCAAGCAAACGGAGTGCTTTTTATACGATTTTAAGCCTACAATGCAGCGCTCCTCTCGATCCTTTCCTATTGTAAACTTCTTATGGCAAGAGTGCCTGAAGTTAGTGATGATGCCAGCTTCTATACCTGCGGTGGTGCTGAAGTTAGACAAAAAGTACAGAGCGCCTGAGGACTCTCCTGTGTGCCTGATTGGTCACCTTCAACCTGATTTGGTCATTATGCAGGCGGCTCAAAGGAGATCAAAGAACTCTTCTTCTCCGTGTGCGGCTCCACCTGACTAGGAAGGGCGCTGATTGGACAACATCGGCAAGAGGTTATCCGCTTTGTCGGCCACTAACGCCATGGCTATCCTTGGGAGGTGTGACCGCCAGATGTGGTCGGACATCTCTGCCTTGCTGGAGTTCCTTCCTGAGGATAAGAAGAAAGAATCAAAGGAGGTGCTGTCGGAAGGAGAGAGAGCCTCTTCTGAGATGATTGATGTGGCTCTAGACATTTTATTGACGGCCTTCAGCCAGATGGCTGGAACAGCGATATTGAGACAGCAGGGGTGGCTGAAAGCTACGACGTTCCGCCCGGAGATTCAGGCCAAAGTATTAGATATGCAGCTCAACGGCAAATTCCTCTTTGGTAAAGATGTGGATGAATCGCTGCAATCGATCAAGTCGGATACTGAGACGGCTAAATCGTTGACTAATCTGCCGCAAAAGAAGTTTGCTTCCTTCCGGTGTAGAGGCAGTGGTCAATATCTCTCTTACCCTCCGCTTCAACAGCGATTCCAGTCATATTGTCAACAGGGGGTTCGTGCTCAGTACACTTTGCAGCCCTTTGGGCAACCCTACACACCAGCCTATCCTAGAGGAGCGACACATCAACGTCCTCCGTCGGGAGGAAGGGCTCACGACTCTTATAAGAGGCAATGATCCCCAGACCCCTGCCATCTTAGTCCCACTTCAATTCGGCACGCTTGCTCCAAATTCTTCAGTCAATGGAAGCTTATATCTTCCAACAAATAGGTGTTAGATGTATTTCGCCACGGTCAGACCCTGGAATTTGTTCAACAGCCCCTGAATTTGCCTCCACAAAGAAATTCCCCTCGTCATCTCAAAGTTCTCAAGAGCGAGAAGAGAGGAGTTGGCCTAATAGCTAGGGCAGTCAACCTCGAGTTTGAGGAACTGGGTTCGAGTCTCGGCAATGACGCTGAACATCCTGTGATTCTGGGCAAATCACTTAATCTGCCCGTGCCTAACAAAAATAAATTTGTCCTCATGTAATGCAACTGGTGCTATGTAAAGCGCTCTGATACCCAATTCGGGTCAAGTTCACACGATATATAACTCTGTAAAAAAAAAAAAAGAAGAAAAGTCCAATTGCTCCTCACCAAGCAGGAATTCGAAGATGTGCCACTCGATCAGTGCAATCTGGGGTCCTAGTCTCACTTCTTAATAAAGAAAAAGACGGAAAAATGGAGGCAGATAATTGATCTCAGGTTGTTGAACAAGTTCATCAAATCTCAACCCTTCAGAATGTTGTTGCTCCAGGAAATTCTGCTTCTCATGGATGCGCCGGACTATATGCCCTCTCTAGATCTTCTAGACGCATATTTCATGTTCCTATTCATCGAAAACATCGCTGTTTTCTCAGGTTCGTTTATTCCGCTGATTCCACACTGTCGCCTAAGGATGAGACCTCTTCAGGAGCAGCTCGACGCTCCATGGATTCAGTCTCGAGGCACATTCGAGGAGATCATTTCAATCACACCGGTAATGATTTCTGCTGTGCCTTGGTGGACAGTAAGAGATAATCTTTCTTTCCTCGTGACAAAACCAAAGTTGGTAATGACTTTGAACACTTCCATTGACGGGTGGGGTGCTCACCTGCAAGAATTGCAGATCCACCGAAGATGGTTGGCTCAGGAAGCACAGTGTCACATAAACCTCTTGGAACTGAAGGCAGTTTTTCTGGGCCCACAAGCATTCCTGCCAAGAATCAGGAGGTCGTCGATCTTGATTTGTATGGACAACAACACCACCATGTTCTATCTACTGAAGCAAGGTGGAACAAGATCTCCGGCCCTTTCAATCCTGGCTCAGCAGATCTGGAAATAGCTGATAGTCCACGGAATACCAATACAGGTTCAGCATGTGCCTTAAGTCCAAAACGATTGTGCCAATTCCCTCAGCAGGGACACCAAGCAGTGTCACAAGTGGGAACTAAACTAGAAACAGTTACAAAGGGTTTTTCACTGCTGGGGGTTTACAACCCTAGACCTGTTCGCTACATCACTCAACAAAAAATATAGATTCTATGCCAGCAGATTCCCTCAGCCAGGCTCTCTAGGAAACGCCTTCCACTTCTCTTGGGAGGGAATGTTTGCTTATGCATTCCCTCCGTTTCCCCTCATTCCAAAGGTTCTGCAGAAGATCAAACAAGAGCCTTGCCGTATCATCCTAATCACCCCAGCGTGGGCTCGACAATACTGGTTCACAGAGCTGTGTTCCCTATCAAGGTCTTCTCCAATCCTGTTCCAGCCAAAAGAAAACCTACTCTCCATGAACCAGGGCCAAGTGGCTCATCCTCAAATCCACACACTACACTTGTCAGCTTGGCTCCTCATCACACAGAATTAGGGCAACTAGCGATTTCTGAGGAATGTCAGACAACACTAAAGAAAGCCCGTACTCCTTCTACAATCAAATGCTACTCAGCCAAGTGGAAAAGATTTTATATATGGTGTGCCATGCTCTCTTGCAATCCGCTCTCATCGCCGACTGAAGATGTTTTGCCCTATCTCTTGTCTCTCGCCAAAGCTGGTCTGGCGCATGTTTCCATCAAGGTGCTCTCAGCGGCAATCTCCAGATTCAGAGGGCGTTCTGGTTGCTTGTCTTTTTTGTCTAACAGACTGATAAGAGTTCTTGAAAGGTCTTTTCAGGGCCTACCCTCCAGTAAGTCCTCCTCCAGTGCTATGGCAATTAAATATTGTCCTGTTGCAGCTTATGAAGTCACCCTTTGAAACAATTCACATGTGCAACATTGAAGTACCGCTTCTGGTAGGTGGCCTTCCTGTTGGCTATCACATCAGCTAGACACATTAGTGAAATTCAGGCCTTCACAGCGACGGAGCCTTACCTGCAGTTCTTTCAAGATAAAGTTATTCTTCGTACTAAACCATCTTTTTTTTTTTTCATTTTTCAAAAACCTTTATTGACAAGATTGCATAGACAGGTTACATACTTGCACCGAATCAGAGCACCATATACATGAATACAATCAGATATGACGAGGTTGACCAATAGTACAAATCGTCAGAAAGCAACAACATGACAGATATAACGTAGGCGCACCAGGATAGTGAACAGGAATTGATGAGAGGCACCCAAGCTGCGGGAGAGGGGACGGGCCAAGCTGAAGGGAGTAGGGACAGGGGGGGAGCCAATCACTAACCTACACCGGCGGCCTCCGTGTGCGGAGCTCCGGCAGGGAGCACAGGAGAAGCCGTTGGGCTTTGGGAGGTACGACCCAGGAGGTAAGACACAAGAGGGCCCCATATGTCGAGTGGGCGAGATCTAGCTGGCATAAGATTCCAAAATTCGGACAGTAGAGTCTGGCAGCGTGATGCATACTCGAGCCAATGAGCGAACTTAGGTGCAGGTTTGCGGCCCCAGCACATGGAAACCCTACGCCGCGCAAGGACAAGCAGCATGGCAATCAAGCGGCAGGAGGCGTCTGGGCAGAATTTAACTAAGTCTAGGAGGCAGAGCGGGGGTTCGGGCTGGACCGGCGATGAAGTGATCTCAGAAATAGCAGCACAGACTTCACCCCAGTAAGCGGAGACCCTGGGGTACAGCCAGGCAAGGTGGGAGAAATCCGCAGCAGGAGCAGAGCAGCGCAGGCATCTATCACTGGGGATGAATCCCAACTTGTGCAGCTGAACGGGAGTACTATATAGCCTATGCAAATATTTAAAATGAATGAGGCGCAGGCGGTAGTTTGGGGACAATCGCTTAATCTGGTTGCAACAGTAAAGCCAATCAGCTTGGGAGATTTCCACACCAAGGTCCTCGCCCCATGCCACGCGTGCACTGTCAGTGGAGATGGTGGTCGCTGCCAGCGTGAAGGCTTAAAGTTCAGTCACTAACTTTCATGGGGAGGAAGACAAATACAGGAAATCGAGAGCGGCCATCGAGGGAGGAGGCTTAAGGAATGCGGGATGTAGCTTCCTGCAGAGCCCCCCGAGTTGATAATAAAGTAAGGTTTCCATAGGACCAGAATCTTCAGCAATAGAGAAGAATGTGTTCTTCGGGTAGAGATCCGCTGCTGTAGTCCACCCCAGGTGAGTGGCGTGTTTAACCATTCCGGAGGACTGGAGAGGAGGGAAAGCCGGATGGTGAGCAATCGGCATCGTATTCGCCGAAAGCATAGTAGCACCGGATAAGCGGTGGAGTCCCTCCCAGGCCCAGCGTAGGGTCTTGACTGTGTCAATCCCAGTGCGTGGGAGTTTGGCTGGGGCAAACAGGGCGGTGGTAAGCAGCCACGGGGCAGCAAGATCAGCCTCTACTGCCACATGTGGCTGGAAAGGAGTGGGATGAAGCCAAAAATGCAGAAAACTGGCCTGAGCACACAGAGCGTAGAGCTTAAAGTCTAGAGCACCAAGGCCTCCGCGCGACATCGGAAGAGTGAGAGTGTCATACGCGATCCTGGGCTGCCTACCAGCCCAGACCAAAGAGATAAGCAACAAGTGGACCCTGCAAAAAAAGTGGGCAGTGAGGGGAACAGGTACCTTCATGAATAAATATAAAAATTGCGGGAGCACAACCATCTTGGTAATTGCTATTTGACCGGCTAACTACAAAGGCAGCCGGCTCCAGAGGGGAATCTTGGACTCAAACCAGTCCACGGCGCGACTGAAGTTAGCCCTCCAGAGTTCGTCCAAGTCCCTGCTCAGCCAGATACCTAAATAGCGAGTAGGGCCCGATGCCCACACAAAGGGGTAGTCCGGGGTGAAAGGCGTGGTGGCGTCCGTAAGAGGGAAGAGGACTGACTTGTTCCAATTCACCTGTATACCTGAATGACCACCAAACCGTATAATCTCGTGCACCAGAGGGCTGAGATTTTCCTGGGGGTTGTGGACATATAAGGTGACGTCGTCCGCGTACAAGGAGACCGAGAGGGCACGGGCTGCGAAGCCGATGCCCCTCTGGGTGTGATGTTGTCGGAGTCTAGCCGCAAGTGGTTCCATCGCGATGGCGAAAAGTATAGGTGACAGCGGGCACCCCTAATGGGTGCCTTGCTCGATGGGGATGGGATCAGATATTAGGCCATTGATCCGGAGACGGGCAGTGGGAAGGGTGTAAAGGAGTAAGATTTTGCGTATAAAGACCGGGCTAAAGCCCAGACGTTGAAGGAGAAAAAAAAGGAAGGGCCATTCTAGGGTATCAAAGGCTTTGGTGGCATCAAGCAGGGCGGCCACTGCAGGGAGCGCTGGGTTAATTTGGTGGAGAACGGAGAAGGTGGTCCGAAGATTATGGGAAGTCGCGCGGCCAGAAATAAAACCGGACTGGTCCAGGCAGGCAATGTGCGGCCTGAGAAGGAGAATGCACAAGCAAGCAATTTGGCAAAGATTTTTTTTCCGTATTAATAAGGGACAGGGGGCGGTAGGAATCGCGCAACTCGGGAGGTTTGTCCGGCTTGAGTAAGCATAGCCTCGCGGAGCAAAAGGGGGAACTGACCGCTCTCAATGGACTCCTTGTACTTGGCGGCCAGGTGCGGTACCAGAAGTGGGGCGAAGGTCTTGTAGAAGGAGGGGGGACTTTAATGTAACACTGTCCACTGGCTTAGATCGTTCTGACCTCCACGCCTCCCACCCGCGTGCTGAGAGCTGGAAGCCAGTGAGCCGTGTTGGGCTGCACACCTGCCAGTCGCCCGCCACAGAAGGCTCCAATTGGGACCGCTGGGTCAGTCAGGCGAGTGGTTCAGAGAAGTGCGCCTCCACTCTGGCAGGCTTGGCCTGAAGGAGTGAACTGCTGGCAGAGTCCGGTGCCACCCAGTAGGGGGCGATCGCAGCGACGTCATTCCGGGTGAGGCACTCACAGAGCGGGTGCAGCCGCGGGGATGGGGCAGCGGGGATTCACGGAGGGCATGCTGCCTCCCACACGGGGCCAGAGGGCGATATAACAGAGGCAGTACTGACGGTAAGGAGTGGGGCACCACGGTATGGCGCACACGCCCTCTAACCAGCCGCGATGGCCCCCGCAGCAAAGGCACTTACCCCTGGCAACAGGAGGCGGGCAGCTGGTGGATCCCTGCAGGCGCATATGGGAGGACGATGTGCCGAGTGGGGTTGAGTGGGCCAGTCAAATTGAGCTGCGAAGTGCAGGGGCCCCCGTCGGCATCCGATGACAGTCGGAGCTGGGCAAAGAGGGATACTGGAGCAAGATCCAATGAGGCTTCAGTCGCGGGGAGGCAGGCCAGATGAGCACTGCACGGACCAGCGCATCAGCAGCGTCAGGGGCGGAGGGATGGCCCCGGTGAGCAGGCCATGAATCAGGGAAGAGAGGTGGGCCGCAGAGAGGCTGGGTCCGCTGTGCATCAGAGGCCGGTCAGGAAGACTGCATCTGGGCTGTGTAGGGGGCCAGGTGCCGTGGGACCAGGAGGCGGGCAGCAGAGAGGAGTCACGGGAGGCGCACCGCCCACGTCGCCCTGCCCGGTGGAGGAGAGGCAGTCTCGGCGGGCGCCAGAGCCTAGACGAGCGGCGCCCGCACGGAAAATCAGCAAAAGGCCAGGCGGTGCGACACGCCCGCCCCGAGCCCCGCCGCCGAGAGCCCCCGGTGATCGCAACACTCACCGGCACTTCCCAGCAGCGGAGGAGGGAAGATCACAGGTTGGCGCTCCAGACGCGGTGTGTCGCAGCAGTGCAGAGGCAGGTAGGCCCTGTGGCGCCAGCGGGAAGGCCCGACCTCGGGGAACAGGCCCAGGAGCGGATCTCGGCCCAGAAGCAGCGTAGGGGGCCGAAAATGGTAACAGGCAATGCCCCGGGACAAGGTGAGTGCAGATATACAGGAGCCAGGTGGTTTCGGGGATGCAATCTGCAGGATTCTGGCGGATGATGAGCTTGGCCGGCAGAGCCCACTTAAAGTGCGGCCATCTCGCAGCCGGCTTAGCCACGCCCCACAGATCCATCTTTTATTCCCAAAGTACCTTCTGCATTTCATCTAAAGGAACCAGTGGTTTTGCCCTCCTTCTTCCCAGCTCCATCTTTGCCAGCTGAGAGAGCATTCCATTCTCTGGACATTAAACAATGTTTAAAGTTCTACTTGCAAAGGACTCCGCTTTTCCGAAAATCTACTCAGTTACTCATTGCCGTCTCTGCCCCCAAGAAGGGTCAGGCTTTGACGTGGGCGTCTATCGCTCGCTGGGTCTCATCTGCTATTCTATTCTGTCATGAGAGGGCTGGTTACCCTCTGGTTTCTTAGTTTGCAGAGCACTCTAGGTGGCTTCCTCCTCTGCTCTATTCACCAGCGTGTCCTTGCCGAATATTTGCAGGGCGGCGACATGGGCGAACGTTCATACCTTCACAAGCATTACTGCCTGGCAGAAGGCAGATGTGGCAGTCAGTCAAGCTGCTCGGCAACGTCTTTTCGCATAAGGTATGATCTTCTCAGTGTCTTTCTTCTAAATAGGTTACTATTGTTATAATAAATCATTAATATATTTCGAATATTTTATAATTTAGGTAGATTTATATATGTATATATGTATACATTGTTATGAGCTCATGTTATATGCTCTTTATGATTATTATTCATATTATGCTTTCTGGGTTGCATGGTGGGATGGTTCACCTTACCCACCACCTCTGACCCTTTGGTACTGCTTGCTATTCTGATTCAAGCATGTGAATCTATAAATGATACAATACTGGAGAAGAAACAAGTTACTTACCTGTACACTGTGGGTCTCCAGTATTGATATATTTTACATTTATCTGCCAGGTGGCCACATGGCCATCTCTGCAAATGTTCGCCAGACACTATTGCCTGGATTCTCAGGTTCGCAGGGTGAGCTTGTTTGGCTGCTCTACCTTACAGGATTTCCTGGTTGAAAGCTTTTCTGGAATCCCACCTCCACTGAAGGTATTGCTTGGGTATCTGTTGAAAGGTAAGGAATCTGTGGCTTGATGTCTCTATCAGATGGACAAGTTACTTACCCTCTGTAAAGTCTTATTTGGTAGAGACATGGTCTAGCCGCAGATTCCTTACTGACTCACCTATCCTCCCCGCTCTGCGGAATTGTCTTTTGGTGTCGGAGCTGCTCCTCCTCAGGGCCCTAGCTCTTTTTTCACACCATGGTCAGTCACTTCTTGGCTCCGCACTTGTGGCGTGCAAAGTTGTGAAACGTTCTGATGTCAGCGCACCAGAGTGGCGGTTATATTGACGACACGGATGTCACCACGACGACGGACTGACGTCACGCATAGTTGACCAACGCCACCTACCAGTGCAAAATGGTACTGCTAAGAAAAATCTTCTGTATCCAGCCTCACCTCTGGAAGTTCAAAGGTAAGGAATCTGAAGCTAGATCATGTCTCTACCAGATGAGGGGTTACCGACGGTAAGTAACTGGTTCGTTAGATGTGATGTGGTGCCCAATACTACCGCTTGCAACTAATTTAGTATGTATGGTGCTAAGAATTAAAACCGTTTCCTTTCCTGTCCTTGTGTATTTAAGTAGAATAAAAAGTCCAACTTTTTTTTTATGTTTCAGGAAAAACTTGGTAATCTCATGTAAATGAAATTCAGTACTTTAGTGTTAGGCCCTGATTATGAGTTTTCCTCCGCGGCTGTCCCTGGAAGACCACCAAGCCTGTGATGAACCCACACACCGGATTCCAAGTTGAATCTAGGGCTGGCTGTGTGGCAGCATTG
Source organism: Triturus cristatus (assembly GCF_964204655.1). Taxonomy (NCBI): domain Eukaryota; kingdom Metazoa; phylum Chordata; class Amphibia; order Caudata; family Salamandridae; genus Triturus; species Triturus cristatus. Next base: position 573,174,010 of record NC_140595.1, on the reverse strand, counting down.
TCAAGGTGGCACGGGTATGTTTGGCTGATAGGAGAGCCTAAACTATATACCGCTGCTGCGACAGCACCTCCAGTATGTCCATGCACGGTGTGGCATCATGTGCCCCCGGAACGCACCCCGATGGCTAGATCTGCCCAGGCATCCTGTTGGGGGCCCCTTGCCATGACTTTCCACCAAGCATTTCATGGCGGGGTTCCCGCCATCAAATGCTTGGTGGAAATGCAGGTTGGAATCTGCTAGGCGGTGCCGGCATCGGCACCACTGCGATTCCCGCCTGCTTTCCCTACTGCCACTGGATCCTGGATCCTTACGGTGGTGGCGGTGTTGTGGCGGTTCTACCACCACCATTGTAATATGCAGTCAGACCACCGGGCTGGTGTCTGTCGGACTGCTATCGCGAATACGGGGGTCCCAGGACAGCCGTACTCTTACTAAGGGCCTTAGTATTGGTTTCAAAATATACATTGGGCTAATCGAATTCCAAAAGAGCAGAGCAATTTACATACAGTAGAAAATATTTTACAGTTTTCTATGTTTCTTGTGTGTGCTGCATTTCCTCTGGGGCAGTGGCCTTCTGTCATTACAATGTTTTTTTTTCCTTTTTTGCTTCCTATAGACGCACTTATGTTGGCAGTATGCCTGGACGCATCATTAATGGCTTGAAGACTGTTGGGGTCAACAATCCGGTTTTCCTTTTAGATGAGGTTGACAAACTGGGAAAAAGTCTGCAGGGTGATCCGGCGGCTGCTCTCCTGGAGGTAAGATGTGTGAGGACGCCTACTTTTATTGATTGTCTGCTAAAAGCAACATGTATTGGTTCAGGTGCCAGAGCCTCGGCGCAGGTCTTCTACATAGTGTAAGAACAAAGTGTTTACAAAAATGCGTTCAGTCATAAACATGGCATTGCTTGACCTTACCTCGCATAACCACATTCTACTACAATTGCTAACTTTAACTTCCTCGTTTTGGCCTTTGCAGTTGTTCTACCAAAAAGTGCTACTTGGCACCAACAGTAGTTCTTCCATTAGTAAATTGAATAGACTTTATGGGTGCAAATGCCGCACCTTAGAGTATTATAGTGCTTTAGATCAGGATGACCCACAACTATATTTTTTCCTGTAAAATCCCCTGAGAAAAGCTGTTCAGACAGTTACACGACTGAAATCCAGAAATAGTGACCAGCAGGATCAGATGGCTGGGCTCTCGTTGTGCGCAGTGGAATAGACCCATGGTCAACTGTCACCCATAATCTCAAACCCTCCCTGCAGACAACCTTCTTTCCTACAGTTGCCACCAAATCTTTTCCATAATGCATAATTGTAACCACACCACTATCCAGCCCACATTAATATTACAAGGTGTACTCAGTCACCCAACCACCATCCACCACCAGTGCAGCCCAGAATATATGACAGTGATGGTGAGTAAAACGTCGGGCTGGTAGTGCAGTGCAAAATACCAAAATCAGTATCTATTGGCATCCGTTGATGTTGACTCTCCACAAATGGGTATAAAACAGCCAGTTTGCCTTAAACTCAAAAACCTGTTTCAAAGCAGTGTCTTGATTGGTTCTGTGAAAGTCCTTAGAACATAAGAAACAATGAGTCATCCTAAGTAGGAAAGTACAGAATATGCAGTTCAACCACTTTTAAGCAGCAAGAAAGAAATGCGTGGGAAACGATCACCACGTTTCCAAATGATGGTAATGCAGCAAGACAAGCACAATTGTACACTTGTATGCACAAGTGAATCACGCACACATAAGTATTTGTGAACTACGTAGAAAGTATCTATTTGAGTAAGTACCTACAGGACTGCAAACTCCATAACTCGGCAGTTTGTCGACCGAAAGTACCCTGCTTCGGTTGTTTGAATTCAAGATAAAACACCCCTCCAGTGGCGTGTGTTTCTTAATAGTAATGCAGTAGTGTTTAAAGATGGATGTGCAGCTAAACGAGACAAAGCCTGTTTTTTTTTTAGAACTTCCCTGCCATGTTATCTACTATGGATAGGCCAGAGTTCACAAAAGCCAAATAGCTTTGAGTTTGGAATGCCTTCTTTCTATCCTTGGTAGTAATATTGCTTTTGGATCTGGGCACTGAAAAACATCCCACAGTGTCCTTTTATTTATCCACAATCCGATTTGGCTCAAACCTCTTTGTCACTTACAGATGTCGGAATGATGCATTTGCAAGGAGCCTGATCAATGACATTCACAGACCTGTCTTCCGAGTATAACTTCCATAAATCACAGCACTGTAATTATTTACCACTAAGACGCGTCTTGCGGGAGTCGCACCTCCCAACCACATGTGAAGTCCCAGAATTTAGCTCCATTAGGCAAAGCTGGCCATTGAGGTCGTTAAGTCCAAGGGACTGTCATGGGTACACAGAGCTTAAATTATTAATGCCCCTGAACTCTTAAAGGAAAATGTTAACCAGGCGTATGGTCCCTAACTGACGAGAAGTGGACAGAAGCCAAAATGGTGCCCACGAAGGTGGCCATTTTGGAAAAACTCTTCTGATCCTGTTCTACTACCTACATACTGTATATTTAGGTCACAATATCGGTTCTCTATATGTGGTGAAGAATTCCAGAAGTGCCCACGATTCTCCGACCCTCTGACAGACTTCTTCCATACAGATTTTGGATTCCCAGTAATGCAGATATACTGGCAAGAGGCCACTCTCACCAAGACAACTGTGTTAGGTTTCCAGATTGTGCTATCTATTCTGCACTCGAAGTGGACTGGCTTGGTCTAGTCAAAGGTTTGACTCAAAGCAGGGGTACCACAAGGCTGATTAATCTGGGTTTTCTTCTGACCAGACGCTGGATGTCCACTACAGAACTACAGATGGAGGTATGGCTAGATGTTCACTGATTGAGACACCACTGTACCAAATGACAGGCTTCCCATGAAACCACTAGAAGATTTGGGTCCTTGGTGGGAATGCCTCTATATAGAATCTTGTGAACCGTAAACCTAGATCACCTTGCCCCTACTTATGCTGCTCGTAAATAGTAAAGTCCCCTATCCATTTATAGAATCTCCTCTGATAAACTTGCTTGTTGCAGTCATACTTGAACAAATTGTATTATTTAACATATATTTGCAATAGTTGTCTGTTATGCTACTTCCCCCAAATGTTGATTAATCATTAATCATGTTCATACTTGACTTAACAAAAAAAAATATATATATATTTATATTTAAGTATTTTTCTTCTTGCTTTAATTGGGGCATGTGTTAAAACCTAGTGAATCCAAACCTGACTTTTAAGATTCTTCTTTCTCATTGATTTTGCTGCCACACACTACACGTTTTTTGACTCCTAGCCACTCTGAAATTGCACTTTGTTAGAATCCGGGTTCTCTGGTTGGCACAGGTAGGTACTTGTGACAAGCAGGGAACCTTTCCTCTAGTCAGGGTAAGGGGTTACACTCCTAAAATAACCCCTGCTCACCCTCTAGGTAGCTTGGCGCGAGCAGACAAGGCTTATCTCAGAGCGTTATAGGTTAAGCATTTGTGAATACATACAGTAACCAAGTGACAACACTACAGATGGACACCATACAGGTTTTTATATCAAAAATAAGGATTCTTTATATAGAGGTACCACAAGACCATTAAACGACAAAAATACACAATACTGTTACTTTAGATGGTAGAAGTTTGCTTAGTTCTCTTAAGTTTTTAAATGCGACACTTTAAGTCAATGTACCTTAGATGCGACACGCAGGGCAACGAAAGTGTTGCAACGCTGCTGATGCGATGAAGTTTTTGGTGCAAAGAAATAAAGACGTGAAGATCTTCCAGATGCGTTACGCTTCTCCGATGTTGCGAGAAGACTCGACTCGATGCGTCATCTACAGCGGCGTCACCCCTTTACGCGATGCAACGACAGCGGCCTTGGCAGCGGCACTCTTCTCCGGCGTTTGCGAGACGCTTCCGCTCGATGCGATGCTGCAGCGGCATCACCCCTTCACGCGATGCGACGACAGCAGCTCTGACGGCAGCACGCTTCTCCGTGGATGCGATACGCTTTTCTTGATGCGGTGCGATGCGTCAGCTACGATGGCTGCGATGGCGACACGCTTCTTCCTCGATGCGAGACTCTTCTCCTGATGCGGTGCAATGCGTCGGCTACGATGGCTGCGACGGCGACATGCTTCTTCGGCATTGCGAGACACTTCCGGAATGATGCGAGACGCTTCCGCTCGATGCGATGCTGCAGCGGCGACACCCTTTGCGAGATGCGACGACAACAGCTCCGACGGCAGCACCCTTCTCCTTCTTGAGTCGCGCTTCCAGCTCCTTGCGACACGCAGTCCCTCGGAAGGCCCAACAACAGCAGCAGGCACTTACAAAGAACTCTGGGGAGCTGGGGGGTGAAGTCCACTGGTCCTGGGACTTCGTTCAGGGGGCAAGCTCAGCACAAGCCCTTGGAGATCTTTTAAGCACAAGTTGAAATAAAGTCTTTGTAGTCTTTCTCCTCTCCTTCCAGCAGCAAAGCAACCACTGCAGGCCAATCCCCCAGGTAAGGGACAGTACTCCTCCTTACAGCTTTCCCAGTTCCTTCTCCTCAGGAAGCGGTTCTTCTTGTCAAGCAGGATCTAATTTCTTGGGAGCAGGGTCCCAATACTTGTACCCCTAATTCCTTTGTTCCTCTGGGGTAGAGGGGCCTGTGCCCAGTCCAAACCAGTTCTTGAGCACTTTGTTGACATGACTCTGCCTTTCTATTCAGGGTGCAGGGCAGAGACATCAGCTGCTCCACAGGAGGTGGAGCCAGCATTGTGGTGGCAGAGCACAGCCCTATTCAGAGTCCAGGTGCACTCCTCCCACCCATCTGGATGTCAATCTCTCTATTCACCACCAGGCTACCTAGCCCTGCCCCTCTGGGTTTCCCCAGCCCTGTCACTCACACAAACCAGACAGGCAGATACACATCATAGCAGAGGTGGGCTGAAATGGTTAGGCAAGCAAATACCAACTTTCTAAAAGTGGTATTTGCAAACACAGAATATTAAAATAAACTTTACTAAACTCGATTTTCTACCATGTTCCCTGGGTCTGTTAGGATCATAGGATGTAACAATTCTAACAGCCCACTCTTATTGATATGCACATTTTGCATATCTGTAAGCAGATTGGACCACTGTTTATCTATGAAAGAAATGTTGATTTCTTTTTTCAACTTCCAGCGTTTGCTGATTTCCCATTTCAACTAAATGAACCACCCCCAGTCCCCTTAATGATTAAACTGCAAGCTGTCCTGCATGAATTGTTTTGCGCATTAAAGCAAGCTATTGTAAGGTATAAGGCAGCCTTGTACAATTTTATTAAGTGCTAAATAATTCCAAATCCATTTTTGGAGAAACTTAAATTGTATAATGTTTCCCTAAAAGCTATGATCGTTGTTTTATAAAAAGCGGTTTACATTTAAGCCATGTACAATCACTTCTTTCCACAATAAGGGCCTTCCATTGCCATGCGGATTTGGGAGCGGTTCAGTGGACAAGACCGATGAAGGATAATTTTCGGTTAAATAGTGACATTAAAGTTTTTTGTAAGAGTTTGGAGATTGGCTTTAGAAACCTTTGTATCTTCTAAACATATTTATGAATGGTATATTAGGATCTTTGCAAACTTCTTTGATTGGTACTCAATTTAGAGGTCTTCACTGTTCCTGGTTGGATCATTCGGCTTTCCTGAAGGATGATATGTGCTAGGGACCTTATTGTTCATACATCCAAATCCCCTATTTATATGGCTATGTGTTTGCAGTATGGGCATGGTTAGTAAATGCTTCTTCCAACTATATAGTAGATTCTTAATCTTATTAGTGTAAATCATACTTCTTTTGGATTCCTGTTGTATCGAGGGAACAAATGAAGTCCAAGTTGAATGACTTAAGAGGATAAAAGGCTGTCTTAAGCAGTAGAGTGGTCTCTTTATACCATCACTTTTAGACCTGGCATCGTTGGCGTGGATTACCGTCTAATGTTTTGCCTTCAACCCTCTTGTTTGCTGACTTCGTATTTGCTTGTTTTAGGACTCTGCACACTTTACCACTGCTTACCAGTGCTACAGTGCCTGTGTTCTCTGCTTACAACATGGTAAGATTGCCTTAGACCCAACTGGTGTATTTAATTTACTTGTAAGCCCCTAGTACAGTGACACTATCTGTACCAAAGGCCTGTAAATTAAATGCTACTAGTGGTCCAGCACCACTGTTTGTGCCACCCACTTAACTAGCATTTTAAACATGACTCAGGCATGTTTTTGCAGCCTGCCATTTCAACCTGGAAAAATAAACCCTTTGCCAGGCCCAAACCTTCCTTTCTAATACCAACAAAGTCACCACGTGGGTAGGCCCTCAGAGGCAGGGTGCTGTGTGTTTAAAAAGTTGGACATGTACTTTCAAGTTTTACATTTCCTGGTAGTGAAAACTCCTAAAGTCATTTTTCACTACTGCAAGGCCTACCTTTCCCATAGGATAACATTGGAGTTATCTTATTACATTTTATATGTGTAATTTCCAAATCGAAACAGGTAACCAGTTCATATTTGGTGTCTTTGTAATTGTAAAGAAAAATCCTAACTTGTGGTGAAGTCGGATTATAAATTGTAATTTTGAAGATGCCACTTTTAGAAAGTTGGTATTTCCCTGATTTAGCCATTTGGTGCCTGCAGCCTGTCTCTGGTCTCCTGACTGAGTGTAGTTGACAGTTGGACTTCTTGACTTCCTCCTAGACAGCCACACGCAATGGGGAGCTTAGGTGTAACTGGATGTGCCATCAGTGGCAAGATGGACAGAGCTGGGCCCAGCCCACTTACGCTTGGATAGGATGTGTCCTATCACCACACAAAGTGCTGCATACCCCCTGTAGTTGTTCTGGAGCCAGGGCCAGGAAGGCAGGACATCTGTGCACTTCAAAAGCATGCCTCGAGAAGCTTCTCCCCACTTTAAAGGCACAACTGGGTGTAAATACTGGCCCTTCGACACCACCACTTCAGTACACTTCTGGATCTGTTGAATCTCTATAAGGTAAAAGGACTGCTGTGCTGCTGAAAGACTGCCACTCTGCTGGTCTACTGCTCTGAAGGACTGCTGCCCTGCCTTCTGCCCTGTTACATGGGTGAGAAGGACTGGACCTACATCTCTTAAACCCAGAATCGCAGAGTGACTCCAAGGGCTAGTTGTCTGGCCTCCAGATCTGAAGCTCCAGGGACACAATAGGCTTCAAACAACCGTGCACCTGTACCTGGACTCTGCCATCTGTGAGTCTTCCCTGCCAAGGGGAGCCACCCCAGTCCTGGACCCTTGGAAGTGGACTAAAGGTGCTCTGCTAGCCTCTATGATCCATCAGAACCAACACATCGCTGCTGCCGCATGAATTAGACCCATTGCAAAGACCTGCATTGCATCATAGCCCATCAGACCCACCACTGCACGACACTTACTCTCTGCGTCCACATCCATCATCCACAGCAGCCTGGACGATGACGACCGACTCCGTATCGCAGCTCCTCAGAACGAATGCATCGCCTCGACTCAACTGTTCGACGCATCCGCGATTCCTCACTTGGTATCGCAAGCCCTCATCAATGGGATCCTGGATGATGACGCAGGACCTGGCACTGCAGCCTCATGGCATCTCGGAAGCGACCCATCACCTGCTCAACTCATCTTCGACACAGATCCTCGCAACGCTTTGCAAACCAGCATTTAAGGAACTTTGTTAAGTGGGCCTAAATGGGTACCTGTAGTTAGCCCGTGCTCCATCATGATTGACCTGCACTTGTGATTTTGTCCTGGTCTGGCGCAACTAGATATCCAGAATTGACGCTTTGTGCTTTTGGTGCTATTTTTGCTGAAATCTTTGACATCACGAATCTCCGGTTCTATTGATTTGTTTTGTGAGGTTTTTATCTTGTTTGATTTATTACAGAAAGTTCTGTTTTTTTTAGTGTGGCGTCCTTTTTGTGTGGGATTTTCAGTTTATTACGGTTTCAAATGTTACACAAATACTTTACAGATTGCTCTAAGGTAAGCCTGACTGCTCTGTGGCAAGCTACCAGAAAGCTGAGCTCAGGTTAATTTTAGGGTTGACTTGTGGTTCACCCTGACAAGGATTGTGGCTGCTGCCTAACAAGGGCTCACACTCCAGTCAACCAACAGCCCAATTTCTTAGTCATCATATTTACAGCTGTCAGTTGCATCTACCTGGTGCATGTGCGCTTTTCCTTCTGATATAGGAGGTATCTTGTGCTACTGCTAGTACTTTTTATTCAAGTATGTCAACATTTTTAACGAGCTAAATTGAGAGAAAGTACAGATATTTGAGCACAGGCAATGTGGTCATTTCTCCTTTAAAAACAAAGTATTGACTTGCATTAACTTTACCCTTCTGCTTCTTGAGCTGTCGCACGTTCTTCTCTAGTTGAAGTTTGATCTTGCATACTTTGCTCCCATTAGTAGTGAGTGATGCGTGGCACCTGACAGGCTAATGAGACGCATGGGAACTAGGCGAGCTTTTGTTTGATTAATTTTTAGCTTTATGCATGGCACTGTTTGCAGGCTTGGCTCTACATATGATAAGTTGCGACTGACTATAACGCTAGAGCTGGAGATGCAGCTAAGCAAGTGTTGAGATCGGAGCTGCCCACTAAGAGCTGAGGCCGAACATGTCCTAGCAGAGGAGCATCACACATGGAGGGCAGGATGACAGTGGAACTCAAAGCTTTAGGTCAGAACAAAAAGCTGGACAGATAAGTCTAGTACAGCTTAGCGGACCTGGACATGTAGCTAAGTGGTTCCTTGAAGTAAGGGAGACGGCATGGTGAGAAGACAGAAGGTTAGGGCCCAAGAGCAGGCTGGGAGGCAGCTGGCAGGATGGAAGCTCCATGTTTCAGGCCACGCAGTTGACACAGTGGCCTCTGCCAACAGTGTTGTGAGTTCAGTCTGTGAGATGCAGTCAGTGACGTCAGAGCTAGCTTGTTTTTAACCGAGGTCCAATTGTTTAACAGCTCTCCGGGGAAGAGGTTCATTGGTAGGCAGGGTCTCTGTTAGACAAGTGGACTTTTAAGAACCACATGGCATGGATTATTCCGGCTGTCCAGTGCACACACATTTCGAATACACAAGAATAGTGCTTATGTGTTTTGTATCGAATATGAATGTATGACTCTGAAATGCAGTGAATGGCTCCAGCCGTAATCTCGCGATGCATGGCAGCGAAGTATTAAAGCAAATTGAAGTGTGTGGTGTGGCTTCTTTTTAATTAAAGTATTTTCATGACATGTCTGACTTGTGAAGCTCCACATATTGATTTAGAAATGCATTGGCGTCATACGTTTAGGTTTTTGACCGGTATGAGAGAAGGGAGCTTTGGCGAATGATTCCATGGCCATGTCCCAGGAGTTAGAGGTCTAACATTCTTCCGCACTGAAATGATTGCTCCGTTGTATTGACAGAATCTGATATCTGCCTCCGAGATTTGGCAGACGTCTGTGATAGGGAAAGCCACGCGTTAGCCTCTCCTAATCTCCTGTTTTATGAGAGGGCCGCTTCTGAGGGTCTACTTCTTTCTTTCAACGTTAAACAGCGTTAGTACTTAAAGAAAAATAGGCTGAAAAAACAATAGTATGCCTTTCATGAGGAGAAACGATATTCCTTTCAATCTTTACTACTACTCCGCACATGTGCACAACAACAATGAAAGCATTCCTTACACACACAAGTGCAACATGGCGCCCTCAGTGCAGTTTGTCTCTCATGCAGATTTTGTGAAACACTGGTGAAAGCGCTCAAGCGTACCTCACTCACTGAGCTGATACAACATTTGGAACAGATGTGCTGAGTTCTTTCCCACACATACGTCAGATGTGCAGAGTTCTTTCCCACACATACGTTCATCTTTCAAGCATGTTTAGCACGTATAGCTACAGTACTCGTCCACCATGAGTACAGGGGCGGCTGGTATCCTTTGAAAGTGGTGAGGCGAGTGAAAGGCCCTAACACTTTAAAAATAAAAAAACACCCCCTCCAAAACCCAAAAGTGAACCACCTCTTCCTCTAAAAGCCCAAAATAAAATACCCCCTCCCTCCAAAAGCCAAAATAAAAAAATAACACTAACTGCAACATAAAACACAACTACTACACTTACATGCATTACACATATCAAATAGAATAAAACAGCTCTTTCCCACAGGCTGCACGTCCTCCTCAGTGGTGTTCTCCTTCTCTGATGCATGAAGAGCTCCCCTAGCCAATCCAGACACTTCATGCTGTTAACCAGCATGAGAGAAGTGCCTCGATTGGATGGAGCGGGCTGGCTGGACGCTCCTTCAAGCCCTGGAGGCCTGGGCTTGATCTTCATTCAGCTGTCTAAAGATAGCCGGCTGGAGAGCTTCAAAGTGCGTATGTCACTTTGGTCGGTGCAACACAGCCACATCAATCCTGAAATGTGCCAAGTACGTGCACAAGGCAGAGTAGCCGTTAATATAGAAAAGTAAGGCATTCTCGGTATAAAGAAAAATGATGTAATCACTGCAAGCATTCCAATAATCTAATTGGCACTATGTAGTTAAAGCTGCATTTACCATGACAGGCCTAGTTATGAAAAATATCACTTTATCCTATCTTGACCTTAAAAAATGCTCGAGTGGCCCTAACAGTTATTTTCTACTTAGTTTAAAACATATTATTTAATGGTGAAGGCAGATTTTAATATTGTTAGTGGATATGTAACTTATAAAACGGGTATTTGCATTGCCTTAGCATAAACTGGTTTAGAACTAGTTCACCTCACATCCCTGGCTGGCTGTAAAATACTATAATTCTGGAAGTCAGACTTTACCTCAGGCATCAGGAAGGCAGGGTTGGTCTTAAAAGGATCAATTTAGCAGGGATAACTCATCTGGGAGGGTGGCAGGAAGAGTTGGCAACACATAGGGCAGCTAACACAGATCTTCCTTCAAGAGTGAGATCCCAAATGGGACTCTTGGGACTAGAAGTTATTCATTGCCAGAGCCACCCTAGACTTCCTCTCTGCACTCCCAGGAGGGAATATCAGTTTTAGCACTGGCACTATGAAGAAGGATACCTCAGCTCAATAAGGGAAGTGGCAAGAAGTAGGAACAGCTCCTTTAGCTTGACAAAACCTACTACCAACTTGATAAAGGAATTCTTGAGATGTTTGCAGCAAACCGAAAGAGGGAGTATTGAGAAAGTAGGTGGGAATTGTGTGTGAAAAAACCAGGATTTGGTGCAAGGAATAGTGCAATTGTTGGCTAATGCACTGAATAACAGTGCCACCTTACCCCCACCTCCTCAGAATGTTCCAGAACATGGGAAGAAAATGTCATAAGAAAGACAAGCAGCAAAGAAGGAAGTCCTCACACTCCACATGAAAGTCGGCGCCAACCAAACCAATGAACTCTTCGCCATTGTCAGAGAATTCTCCAACCCCTCAACCAAAGGAAACTCAATCCCTCCTTCACATTATTTCTGAGACTCACTCTCCGGCCACTTCCACAGCAAAATCACAACCATCTACAAAAACTTCGAATCCCAACCCTCAGACATTCTCAGCAGCCCAGCGAACACAAGCAACGACTACCCACTCACCACCTGGGAACAACTCAGCTCACCCACAACTACCACCCTGATGAAATCCATTCACTCTGGAGCACCCACAGACCCCTGCCCATATCGGATCTTCAACCTCGGAAGCAACAAGATCAGCCACCAACTCACCAACATAATTAACGCCTCCATAAGCACCAACATCTGCGCTGATGCATGGAAGCATGCAGCAGTCGGGTCCCTCCTCAAGAAACCATTGGCAGACTCTAGAGATCTCCAGAACTAACACCCAATCTCCCTCTTGCCCTTCCCCACCAACGTCCTGGGCAAAGCCATCAACACCCAACTCGCCAATTATCTGGAAAGGAACAAACGTCTGGATCCCTCCCTGTCTAGATTTAGAGCTAACCACATCACCGAGACAGCACTGATCGCAGCAATGGATGACATCTGAGCCCTACTTAACAGAGGAGAAACGGCTTCCTTCATCCTCCTGGGCCTCTCTGCGGCATTCAACACCATCTCCCAGTACACACATATCCAATAACTCTGCCAGTCAGGAATCAGACGACACACTCAGATGGTTGGCATCCTTCCTCACAGGATGCACCCAGGAAGTCTACCTCCCTCCCATCACCTTGCATCCCAAACACACCATCTGTGGAGTATACCACTAGGATCATCGCTCAGCCCTACCCTCTTCAACATCTACATTTCCCCTCTTGCAGATCTCGTCAGATCATACAATTAACATCATCTCATATGCCGATGACACTCAACTCGTCCTTTCTCTATCCACAAACCCCACTCAAAGCAAGACCAACTATCACAACTGCATGAAGAACGTCGTAACATGGATGAGAGACAACTGCCTCAAACTTAACATTGACAAGACTGAAGTCCTGATCTGCAGCGGAAGCACCGACCTCTGAAACAACTCCTGGTGGCCCACTAAGCTCGAACCCACCCCCACAACAAAAAAACATTCCCGCATCCTCTGGATAGTTCTAGACCGCAAAGTCTCCATGAAACGGCAGGTAAACAGTCACCTCAGAATGTTTTCATCCCATCCGCATGCTCTGAAAGATCTTCAGAGGGCTCCCCATCAGCACCAAGAAAACAGTGACACAGGCCCTCATCACTAGCCGACTCAACTACGGCAACACACTCTATGCTGGCACCCCCTTCGAACTTTTGCAGAGACTTCAGACAATCCAGAATGCAGCAGCCTGGATAATCCTCAACCTGTCCAAGAGGACACACATCACCCAACACCTGAAAAACCTCCTCTGTCTTCCTATCGAGAAGAGATGCCAGTTCAAACTCCTGACCCACACATACAAAGAGCTCCACAACCAACGACCACAGTACCTAAACCACCGCCTGACCTTCCACCAACCAACCATAAGCCTCCGCTCCGCACACAGCTCACTGGCAATGATCCCAGGCATCTGCCGCAGCCACACAGGAGGACACTCCTTCTCTCACCTCGCCGCCCACTCTCTGAGTCACCTCAGGAAGGATCGCAAGATCTAGCTCTTCGACTGAGACAAGCAGCACAGCGCCTGGATACCCTCTGGGGTGTAAAGTCGAGTTCTACAAGTACTGATTGATACTTTTTTTATTGTTACTGAAGCATTCCATGAAAGTACATATGTTTTCTAGCTATTTCCTTAGTTCGCTCTATGGGTTGCGCTCTGTCTCATGCCTGTGTACTTCTCCCTTGCCTGCTCCTGTGTGCTCTCTCCTATTTACTTTTCTTCCTCCATGCTGCATTCTCCTTCCTTGTAGTTTGCTTCCCTCCCTGTATTCTTCATGTTGCTACTTCCCCACCCGTACCACCTATGGTTCTTCTATGCAGCCTTCTCTGTTGCTTTCTCTGTTTTCGTCTTGCTTCCCCCATTCTCTGTGCTTCTGCCTTCTCCCCCCATATAACTTCTACTTCTCCTCCCCCCAACATCTACACCCCACAACCCCACCAGTACTCCACCATGCTGGCTACTGTGTTTCTCCCTTCTCGCTTGACTCCCAGAGAAGCTGAGGATATTTGGATCTGCTTCGCCGGGGAGCAAATGACCTGCATGATTGGATCAACTTCTCCAGGGAACTAATACTGCAGCTCTACTTCTAAAGGAGCACATCACCAAGAGCCCTCGGACCTTCAGTCAAGACCTGGGCTGTCTCAGTGGATGAGGCCAGGCCCTCCTCTTTCTTTTATCAAGTGCACAACTTTCCCCTCTGAGGCATAACACCAGGTATGCTCTTCCCCTGCCAGAGATTCTGGATAGTGAATGCCCCAGAGGAGCAAACCGGTCTCTCCTTCTTTCTGTGCCGCAGGTTTTAGATTTGACTGCAAGGACTTCCCAATTTTTAGGTCTTGCCTATGGGACATCTTTTAGCTGTCTGTCGGCAGAAATCTTTTGTGCATCACAGTGGTTTAAGTGAGATGAAAAAGGTGAGAAAATCTCGAAAAGAGGCATGGCCTAAGTAAGGTGTATGATATCTTAAAGAATCTGAACTACAATCCAGTGCTTTACACAGCATGCTACCTGTCCAGCATTTAGGCGCCTCTCTTTGATTTCTGCTATTGCATCCGGCCATACCACGCAATAACAAACATATGCCTAAAACAATCCAAACCTATTGGCTTTGCGAGTGCTTATTAGCAGTTTGATTTAAAGGAGTAACAGTTCATGTTTGACCATCATTATGTTCGTACTTGAGAGAGGAGAAGGATTGGATTAGCATGTACTGTGAACACTGCCCTGGCCCACTGGCTCACACTGCCTTCAGCCTCACCACCAAAACTCTTAATCTTGCTCCATTATGAACACCTTCCTACAACCAGAACTCATCCAGACACTTAAATGCAACTTCGCTCACATGTACCATACATACATTACAAAACCCATTAGCTCAGAGTTTAGAGTCGACACTTCTTCACTTTGCCAAAATAGAAAATTGCACTAAAGCAAATAGAGTTTACATATGTTAACAAATTCAAAGGTTCGATATAGGTAAAGTATTCAGTGTAAATATAGCAACATTTTGCAAACACTGTTGTCAAAGCCTATCAGTCCCAAAGGTGAGAACTATTGGCGTTGCCAATGCTTGTTCTTTTGTGTTCCAGCATTCTGCCTCATATGCTTTTCACCTCTGCATGTTGCTCCCCCGCGTGTGCTGTCGACCACTGCTCTCCACTCCATATTGCTCTTTCTCTTGTGTGCGTCTCCGTTCGCCCCGCACGTTGCTCTGTCTCTCTTGCTTCTTGTCTGCCCTCCATGTTGCTTCTCCTTTGTTTGCTGTTTTTGCCCTCTTCTGAGCTTTACTTTTGTTTTATTCTCACCCCACTCCTCTGGTGACCCCCCCCCCCCCAGTGGAACTTCTTTTATAAATATATTTTTTTGAGAGGGATAAGCAGAAAAGTTCTGGTACCCCCACCTTATAAAAGTGCTTTCACGCTACTTCAATTTCATGTTTGTTTTAAATTCCGGGCATCTGGAATCAGTATATATATTTTTTTTTTAAAAAGCTTGCATCTTTCCGTAGGCACGTGCGTTTGTGGTGACACATGAACACACATACAAATTGCCACTGCCTTGTACTTGAGGCTTTTATTTTTCTTTGTCTTATGGCTGTGCTGCACAACATCTTTTGCAGATGCTTGAAAGGTGGTCAAAAGGCATTGGCAAAGCCAAAAGGTCCCAAAGGTGAGACTTATTGGCTGTGCGAATGCTGTTTTTTGGGGGTTGTTGCTTGCACCCTCCCACCATCCTGTGTTTTTGCTTGCCACCTCCAACCCTCCCTTGTTGTTGCTCGTCCCCTCCCACCCTCCCTTGTTGTTGCTCGTCCCCTCCCGCCCTCCCTTGTTGTTGCTCGTCCCCTCCCGCCCTCCCTTGTTGTTGCTCGCCCCTTCCCTCATCCCTTGGTGATGCTCGCCCCCTCCCGCCCTCCCATGTTGTTGCTCACCCACTCCTGTGTAGTTGCTCACCCATTCCTGCCCTCCCTTGAAGCTCACAACCTCCTGCCCTCCCTTGTTGCTCGCACCCACCTATCCTCCTGTGCTGTTCCTAGCTCCCTGCCCTCCCTTGTTATATCTCACCCCCACATGCCCTCCCTTGTTGCTCACACTACCAGTTTTCTCATGTTGTTGCTCCCCCCTCAGGCAGTCTCATGTTGTTTCTCGACCCCTACTGTCCTCCCGTGTTGTTGCTCATCCCCTCCCGCCCACCCGTGTTGTTGCTCACCCCTCCCGCACTTCCATGTTGTTGCTCACCCCCCACTCTCCCATGTTTTTTGCCCCTCCCATGTTTTTTCAACCCCTTCCACCCTCCCATGTTGTTTCTCACCCCCTCCTGCCCTCCCACGTTGTTGCTTACTCCCTCCTGTGTAGTTGCTCGCCTCCTCCCTGTTGGTGCTTGCGCCTCCCGCCCTCCCAAGTTGTTGCTCACCCCCTCACGCCCTCCCATGTTGTTGCTCACTCCCGCCCTCCAATGTTTTTTTCGCCCCCTCCCATGTTGTTGCTTACCCCTCCCATGTTGTTGCTAACCCCCTCCCGCCCTCCCATGTTATTGCTCACCGCCCCGCACCCCATATTATTTTTTGCCCCCTTCCAATGTTTTTATCGCCCCTTCCACTCTCCCATGTTGCTTCTCACCCGCTCCTGCCCTCTCATGTTGTTGCTCACCCCCTCACTGTTGTTGCTCGCCCCTCCCGTCGTTGCTCGCCCCTCCCGTCCTCCCTTTTGTTGCTTGCGCCTCCCGCCCTCCCAAGTTGTTGCTCACCCCCTCCCTCCCCCATGTTGTTGCTCACCCCCTCCCTCCCCCATGTTGTTGCTCACTCCCTCCCTCCCCCATGTTGTTGCTCACTCCCCGCCCTCCCATGTTTTTTCGCCCCCTCCCATGTTTTTTCGCCCCCTCCCATGTTTTTTCGCCCCCTCCCATGTTATTGCTCACCCCTGCCCCATATTATTTTTCGCCCCTTCCATTGTTTTTTCACCCTCCCATTTTGTTTCTCACCCCCCTCCTGCCATCTCATGTTGTTGCTTAACCCCTCCTGTGTAGTTGCTCACCCCCTCCCTGTTGTTTCTCGCCCCCTAAACCCACCCTCCCTGTTGTTGCTCGCCCCTCCACCCCACTCCCTCCTTGTTGTTGCTCGCCCCCTCCCCGACCCTACCTGTTGTTGATCGCACCCCCGCTCTCCCTGTTTTGGCTTGTTCTCCCCCTCCCTGCTGTCTCTGTAGTGGCTTGTACCCATCTGGTTATTTGCACTTGTATTTTTTGCCCCCTCCCGCCCCCTAAGCAGGTAGATCTGGCTGCGTCAGTTTTTTTTTTTGTTGTTTTCTCATTTAGTCAAGCTGCACAGCACGCTAAAAAACAAATGGTCTTTCGTAGGCCCGACCTATTGCATTTTCCAATGCTTGCCTTATGCTAGTTGCCCTGTCAGGGACCTTGGTTGCCTCTCCCACTGCATCTCCAGCTGCGGCGCCAGGAGTCCGGCCGCATTGCCACACTTTGCCCCATAAAAGATCGTTTTCGGTTCTCAGGAATCAGTGGGCAAATACTGAAGTGTTTTCATACACACTTCGCAGAAGAAATCTTAAGCAAAGAAACACACGCTCTTAAGTCCTTTCTCCCTAGAGAGTTTAGTTGCCCTAGAACAACATATTCCTGTATGAAGGAGCTGCTGTGTAACAGGAACATTTGTGCTAAATTTAGATGACCTTTTTCGTAGTGGACGCGAATGAATGTGCAATGTTTACTAGTAGTTAAAGACATACTCGTTTTTGGCCTCTGGCTGCTGAATCCACTGTTAGGGCGGTGTTCGTATAGACCGACCAGACATCATTGTAACATCGAGAAAGCTCTGTGTTTACTTAAACTCTGTGCATGGAAAGCTTCCAGAGGCTGGTCCCTAGAACATGTTCGGTGTGTGCCAGATAGAGACATGTTTTCAGCTCGTTAATCTCTCCGTTGGTCCTTCCTGCTTGATAGCGCCTCATACTTGAAGTGCACTTCTGTTTATTTGTTCTGGAACAACTGTTTAAATATAGTGTAATAAAGAACACGGCGCTTTACTTCTGGGACTGACTCTAAATGTCAAAACAAAGTGTAATCCGCATAATTCGATCCATCCCTCTTTATGAACGGGATGGGATTACACCAAGCCAGAAAGGTCTGCTTATTTAACTGGCCTTGGTATGTGTTGGTATTGTATTGTCTGCAGAGGGGTGTGTTGCCTAGCACAATTACCATAATGGCTTCATTGGCACGTTGACTTTTCTTTGCCTTCGCAGGACATCTCGCTGGTAATGACCTAAAAACGGTTTGGAAATACTGATGAAAACTGTTTTGTGCAGAAGGGAACCTCCCCGCCTTATTACATTTTGGTGTAGTGGCACTTTAGTGCACCAAAGAGGAAACTTTTTTTAAATTTTTTTACATGTGTGCACAAGGCTTTGGCCCAAGTAAACCAAACCTAGGCCAACACCAACACAAGAGGAGAAACGCGTCTTAAACTCGTAGGCTTTCGACTCTGTACAAGATATTGATACACCCCAGACTGATTCATGCTCATCAGTGAGTCAGGGTTCCCACGTCTAGACATACTCACTGCACTTGGGAGAGAATATAAGGCCATGTTTAAGCGAACTCTTTGATAATAGCGCCCAAGAGTAGCTACAGTTGAAGATGATTTGTATTCCAGGTCAATACTAGTTATTGCATACTGAAGAGACCTTAAGCCTTGCATATCTTCAGTGTGATCCTGGCAATCGGTATACCACTGCATATCAAAGCACTTATTTTATCTGAGGAGCACTTCTCTATGAAAATATGTTAGGAAGCCGGCTCCAAAATCATCGCTTACCCTTGTAAGCAAATAGACCATTGGGCAACAGAGTAATATTCTTAAATATATCCGCGTCGGACCATTGCCACTGCACCTCACTTGGTGTTTCTACAAATCAGAGTCCCGTGCACTACTGTTCCGGTACCCGCCGCTGTTTGGTACCACTATCCAGCAAGAACAAATAAATGCCACAAAACGGAAAGGTGCACTCAGGAAATTGTTCTAGTCCAAACACCGTCAATGCGGTATCTGTATAAAGTTTTTTTTATTTCTTCTTCACAAAATACAAAGAACATCCAGCCAACGCGTTTCGTTCAAAACATCTCTTTTGCACTTCATCAGGGCTCATGTGTGTTGATTTCAAACATGTGCATCTTCTAATAAAACAATAGTATCATCCATTGGTCCAGTCAATGTTGAATTTATTAAGAGTACTATCCCTCTTTAATTCTAATCGTATTTCTAAAATATTACCTATTCGTACGGGAATAAGGGTAAAATGCCCTGGGTGGATACCTTGATAAGTATCCTAGCCGACTCTGTGAAGTCCAACAAACACACAGTCAAAACCGAGTTTTGAAACACCTTCCACTCTTTTGCACTTCTCTACATATGCATCACATTATCTGGAGGAAGACTCAAATGTGAAAAATTCTTCACACATAGGCCTCTACAGCCCAATCTTGCTTTGCCTGGACAAATAACCAAACCACCTCAAATAGGATTTTACTAATAGTGGCAATCAACTCACAAAAGTGTTTCGCGGTTCATTTCCTCTCTTATTTCTGACCAAGCTCCCAGATACCACAATGGGATTCTACCACTTGCATAGACCTTAACATATTAGGTTCTGTGACCCAGGCAGACATGATAGGGCCCATTTAATTGAGACAGACAGAGGTTCAATGTGATAACATCGTTTTCCAAAATATCTTTTCCAAAATTCACTTTTCATAAACCTTTTACAAAAACATAGTTTTTCTATAAAGTGTAATATACATTTTGAGCTTTTCTTAACGTGTTTTTTTATTTGTATTTTTTTTTTTATTTACTTATTTATTTCTGTTGACATAAACATTTAAATCTGTCAGAAATGTGGGTATTGGTAGTGCAGGATGTTGGGTCGGTGCAAGTGATAGGTCCAAAATTGTCTCCTCACTGGGAACCACGCACCTCATTGTAGCTCTTGATTCTCTCAGGGTAGTGAAGCAGAGCAGTTCAAGGCCTACTCAGGGAAGGTGGTGTGGGCTTGTAATCCCAATATATTCAGTGAATGTCCAACCCGTGCTTTTTCTCTGAAAAAGGAAAAGCACATTTATTACACACATTACTAAATTCTACACATTAATTCACAAATAGATATATATTTATCTCATCCAAAGGTTGCCACCAAATTGAGGACGCACACAGTAAAAGGCACATCCAGCATCACTGCCGATTCTTTATTTTTGCAGAACTTGCAACATTACGGAAGATTTCTGTGGCCTTACCCTACGCATTTTGGAGCTCCTGCTCACTACATACGCAGATTCGGTCCGGAATAGAGCTTCCCGTTGCGTTGTCAGCTCTCATACCTGCAACCTTTTATTCCGCTGTTTGGTTACAGTGTATCTGTCACCAGCAGTCCACTTTTGATCATCGTGGCGGTGCTGCGCTCCCAACTGGGGCTGGCCGGAACATCTCATCCAAAGGTTGCCACCAAATTGAGGACGCACACAGTAAAAGGCACATCCAGCATCACTGCCAAATCTTTATTTTTGCAGAACTTGCCACATTACGGAAGATTTCTGTGGCCTTGCCCTACGCGTTTCGGAGCTCCTGCTCCTTGCTCACGGGCCAGCGAGTGGATAGGCAGATGCCAACAGACTTAGTCCTGCAATTTGCTTTTATGTTGCCCTCTGGTGGGCTGTGTGAATTTCTCAGCTGTCTGGGACTTGTAGTTCTTTTGCTGTAATAAATCTATAGTGAATTCTGCCTACTCACTACATACGCAGATTCGCTCTGGAATAGAGCTTCCCGTTGCGTTGTCAGCTCTCATACCTGCAACCTTTTATTCCGTTATTCGGTTACAGTGTATCTGTCACCAGCAGTCCACTTTTGATCATCGTGGCGGTGCTGCCCTCCTGACCTGGGCTGGCCGGAACATCTCATCCAAAGGTTGCCACCAAATTGAGGACGCACACAGTATAAGGCACATCCAGCATCACTGCTGAATCTTTATTTTCGCAGAACTTGCAACATTTTCGTCAGCAGTACCTGCGCGTTGGTAGGCGTCATCGTACGGCTCCGCATACGTCGCTGGCGTCCTAGCCGGCGAGATGACGTCGTCGGAGCTACTTAGACGCGCCCGCGCGCGCTGACGTCAGTTTTTTCTTTTTCCGTGCCAGCAGCGCAGATCCGAGAGAGAGCGGTACCCCTAGTTAAAAGTTTTAACTTGGTTTCTGAGAACTTGTTTCTCTTGTTTTGTCGAGTACTCTACTCCTGGTGCAGTAGGGATGCCCGGGTTTAAGTCCTGTAGGGCCTGCTGTCGGAACATGTCAATAGCGGACCTGCACTAAATGTCTCTCTTCTGCTTGGGCACGGCCATGACTCCGAGGCGTGCCACGATTGGCGGACCATGGCGCCGAAAGCTTTGCGGGAGCGTTCCCGAAAGTTGTTGGAGGTCCTGCAATCGGTTCTGTGCCGATTGAGGTCCCGTTCCCATGGGAGGTCTAGGGACCAGTCGCGGAGCCAACACTATTGCTCGTCGGAATCGGTGACAGGTAAGTCACGGCGCCATAAAAAGTTGAAGAAGCGAAGTCCCTCTTAGTCTACCCCTCACAGGTCGCGGGACGCGGTGAAGGGGGCGGGCGGTCACTCCCCAGCGGCTCCGATGGAGCCTCCGTTGTTGCCTGCTGCCTATCTGCCCTTTCCAGGCCCGCACGCGACTTCGGACGAGGTACAGGCCTTCCTGTCGGCCATGATCCGTTTGTTTGGCCCATCGGGTCCCTCTGGAGCGCCTTTGGGCCCCGCGGACCCGTGGGTGGTTTGCCCCCGTGACGCCGCTTTTGGCCTCGGCTACGCCGGCACCATACCCTGCGGCGGCGCCGGCTCCGGCCTCTGCTCCGTGCGCAGCGCCGCCGCTGACGCCTTGACGGCACCGAACCAGAATTGGTCTCTTACTCCCCGATTCCATTTCTTGGTGGAGAGTTTGTCCCATTTCCCCGGGCACCTCGTCCTTACCGGCCTCTTCAACAACCGGTGGATGAAGGGGAGTACTGTGAGGGGCCTGAAGACCCTCTTTCAGCTCAATGCGAGGATGAGCCTGAATGGGAAGGTGACATGGAGGGTCCAGTTAATCTGGATTTCTCTCCACACCCTGGTACGCTGTCCCCCTCGTCCGTGGCTACGGAAGAGGTTGGGATTTTTTCTGTGGTGTTGCATAGGGCAGCTCTGGCTCTTAACCTCGAGCTCCCTTCTGTGCCTATCAAGACTAATCTCCATACTGAGGTACTGCAACCAGCGTCCTCCTCTGCGGAGCCGCTACTTCCCTTCAACGAGGCACTTACCGACGACCTGTTGAGCACCTGGACCAAACCCAACACAGGGGCACCTGTGGATAAGGGTGTGGCGCGCCGCCATGGCCCGGCACCCGGCGACCCCAGCTTTCTCACACAACACCCGATGCCTCAGAGTCTGGTTGTCCAGGCCTCTGCCTCGCCGAGCGCATTCCCTTCTTCCCCTCTGGACAAAGACTCTAAGAAACTGGAGCAGTTCGGGAAAAAGATTTCCACTTCTGCCAGTTCAGGGTTGCGGGCGGTGAATACTGCATGCCTGTTGGGTCGCTATTCACATTCTGTGTGGGACACGGTGGCACAGGTGCTGCCTCAGTGCCCTGTGGAAGCTCGGGCGGTGCTCTCCCAGGCCATTACGGAGGGCAGAGATGCTGCTAAATTCACTATCCGTTGTGGACTTGACACGGCCGATTCACTCTGCAGGGCACCTTCCTCAACGGTGGCGCTCCGCCGTTACGCTTGGCTCAGAACAACTGTCTTCTCCAGGGATGTTCAGAACACTTTGTTGGACAAGCCCTTTGATGGCACACGCCTCTTTGGTGACCAGGCGGATAGCACCCTGGAATGCTTTAAGAACTCTCGGGCTACGGCTCAATCCTTGGTTCTCGCCACCATGCGCACTCCCTCGGGATCCCCTTTTCGCTCCTTTCGAGGTCAGGGTCGAGGCACCCAATTGTGTTCCTTTCAGACTCGCAGGCCTGCGCAGCCGCAGTCTCAGCACGGACGTGGGACTCGACATGGTGAGTCCCGAGGACAGCGGGCAGGTCAATCCATCACCGCTCCTGCCGCCGCAGCCTCAAAACCTTCTGAGTCCAGTGTTTCAGACCCACCAGACGCCAGTGGGCGGGAGGATTTGCCATCACCTCCCCCACTGGCGCGCCATCACTTCAGATAGGTGGGTTCTGCAAATAGTCCAAAGGGGCTACTCCCTCCCCTACGAGTCTACCCCTCCAGTCATGCCACCTCAGTACCGCCGCATGTCGGGGGATCACTTGGCACTTCTCCAGCAGGAAGTGGCGGCCCTCTTGGCCAAGGGGGCCATCGAGCACGTTCTGACGCTAGAATTAGGTCGTGGTTGTCACCCCCACTACTTCTTGGTTCCGAAGAAGGACAAAGGTCTGCGCCCTATTTAAGACCTCCGGAACGTCAATCGCTTCCTCCGGAAGGAGAAGTTCAAGATACTCACACTTGTTCAGGTCTTGTCTGCCCTAGACCCGCAAGACTGGTTGGTAGCGATGGACTTGCAGGATGCTTATTTTCATATCCCCATCCTGCCAGCACACCGGCGTTACCAATGGTTCACGGTGGGCCACAAGCACTTTCGGTTCACCGTGCTCCCCTTCGGCCTTACCAGCGCCCCTCGGCTGTTCACGAAAGTGATGGTGGTGGTCGCAGCTCATCTGCGCAGATCAGGGGTTTCAGTCTTCCCCCTTTCTCGACGACTGGCTGTTGAAGGCGGGCTCACCCCAGGCAGTTGTCTCCCACCTCCAGACTACGGCTGACCTCCTGCATTTGCTGGGGTTTCCCATCAGCGTGCCGAAGTCGCACCTTATTCCGTCTCAGAAGCTCCTCTTAATCGGAGCGGTTCTGCATATGGCGCAGTTTCGGGTTTACCCTCCCGAACAGCGAGTCCGGGACATTCAGGCTATGATTCCGATCTTTCGAACCTGGTCCTGGGTTTTGGTCAGGAAGACCCTGAGGCTGCTGGGCCTCATGGCCTCCTTCATCCTGCTGATCTATCATATCAGATGGCATATGCGGGGTCTGCAGTGGGATCTGAAGTTCCAGTGGACGCAGCATCGGGGAAACCTGTCCGACTACGTCCAGATCTCGGAGGGCACTGCACAGGACTTGCAGTGGTGGCTAACAAACCAGCGTTGGGTCAGCAGCAGATCCCTCTCCCTTCCCCAACTGGAGCAAACAGTAGTGACGGACGCGTCTCTCCTGGGTTAGGGTGGCCACATGGGAGAGGCGGAGATCAGAGGCCTCTGGTCTCCGGTGGAGTCCAAGCTCCATATCAACCTTTTGGAGCTCAGGGCGATCCTACTTGCACTGAAAGCATTCCTTCCCTCTGTCAAGGGGAGAGTAATGCAGGTGTTCACGGACAACACCACCGCCATGTGGTACTGCAACAAGCAGGGCGGGGTGGGGTTGTGGACCCTATGTCAGGAGACTCTACGTCTCTGGACGTGGCTGGAACGTCAAGGCATATCCTTGGTGGTTCAACACCTGGCAGGTACCCTAAACGCCAGGGCAGACAAACTCAGCCGCAGGTGCATGCTGGATCACGAATGGCGCAAGGTGTTACCCGTCCCGCTTCCTGTCTCCTGACTCTTTCCCCGATCACTACACTACATTTCCCATAGAGCCCTGTTTCTGGGGGAGGGGTTGTGTGCCTTCCCATGCTGCCTTGCGATGACGGTTTAAACTGGGCGTTCTTCCTACGATCGGCGCTTGGCTTACTAAGGTACAGTGGACCACGCCGTGTACTCGATCCCCTGAAGAAACATGAAGCATTCTGATCCTGAGAGAGCTTGTTTCTTTTGTTACACTCCTTACGCGGCGCTCCTGTGAAGGACGCCTCCAGGAGCTCCGCGCTTTTCCCTGAAAACCCTGGACTCCCCGACGCTCGTCTTCGCTGAAGCCCGTGCGGAACGGAAAGTCCTCCCTCCTCGTCCCCGACTGTCCCAGGATTTGCCTGCTTTGTGGAATTACGGTGCGCATGCTTTGGACTCTGACCGGCGCTCTCGTATTCTGTGAGCTTGGATACTCCGCTACATTGGACTGGCTCGCTCTCCCCATCCCGCGAGTCACGCCAGATCGAAGAAACGAGTCTGCACTTATTTAAGGCGAAGGACCCGCCACAACAAAACTGTAAGAGATATCTTTTTCTTTTATTTTTGTCGTTTACATTTCTTTCCCTCACTCTCGAGCCTACGATATGAAGCCTGGGCCTAACTGAAAGTGTAATCCTTCTCCTTTACAAAGAACTGTGATTAAATATCTGCAACTGAATGCAATTGGCTCTTTACTTACAAGAAGGGTGCCGAGGTCCTTGAGTGACAGATAACTCAGGGTCTGAGGATTAATACGTACTTTGTCATCAGCGATTGCATTGACATCCATTATACAAAATAACATTAGCTGAGGGAGAAGAAAACGACCACCTTAGTTTTCCAAGACTGTGGATTCTATTATTAAAGTGGTAACTCTTACAAAACCAGATTTTGCTCTCTTCCACATTTCTCTTCTTGCTGGACACTCCAAGAGCCTGTTCCCCCCCTGTCTGATTACGTTGCCTATCTATGAGACCTTGTTTCACGCTCAACAAGTTGTCACGCTATGTAAGTTTGTGAGAGCACACAACCTCCATTGTCAGTACTGGACAGTTCTGTTAATCATACTTCACACTCCTATATTTAACCTTGCCCTTCTGTCTTTCTCTCCTGTTTATTGTTTTGTCTGCTACAGTCCTGATTTCTTGTGACTCACCAATCTCCGGCTGGCGCCAAGTACTCGTGGTCCTGTTGTCGTCTCCTCTCTTCTTAGAGGTATCCATCTCTGGTCTAGGGCTTTTATAGTACAGACTTGAGGACATACCTTGTGGGAGAGTTGGGACACTGTCCTCGCTCCTGTGGAAACTGGTTGTTCTACGGCTCTGAGATCAAGACCCGACAGAAAGCCAAGCCCACGTTTATCTATATCCCCGAGCGAGGATGGATAAGGCCGCTACGTTTGCCCCGCTCATGGATGGGTCTCTATCTATTGAGTCGCCCGAAACAAGTATGAACAAACTAACGTCCGCAGTTGTGACCTTACAATCCGAGCTTAGATTACTCCGAACCGAAAACCAACGGTTAGTAGCTGAACTAGACATCCTGAAAACACAAAAACATGTAGAAGCAACCCCTAAATACAAAAGGAGTTATATACAACCTGCACACTTCCAGGTCCCTTTGCCGTCTTCTTCTGTTCCTTCTTCTGTGGGGGGTGGGGCTCTCCCTGTTAACGTGACTGTTGTATCTCCGACCCCTACCCCTTTAGCTATGCCAGAAAGATTTAGTGGGGATAGCAGTAAATTCGGGATTTTCATGAATCAATGTCATTTGCAATTTCTGTGCCGGGCTGCATCCTTTCCCGACGACTCAGCCAAGGTGGGTTTTATTATTTCATACCTGACTGGCAATGCTGCCCTATGGGCAGTGCCTTTGGTGGAAAATGATGATCCTGTCCTATATGACTTGCCACGCTTCAAAGAAAGAATGAAAAGTCTCTTTGCCCGGCATCAGTACATGCAGGCAAGCGATAACGAGTTACTGGGACTAAAGCAAGGTTCCAAAGACCTTTTGACATACATTACTACGTTTAATAGGCTTATCGCCGAGACACAATGGCCCGAAGATAAGAGAACCTCACTCTTCTATAGAGGCCTCAAGGATGAACTGAAGGATATACTGTCTCAAATTGTTAACCCCCCCGAAGACTGCGCCTCTTTTATAGATTTGGTGGTGAAGCTAGATCATCGCCTCAGTGAAAGAAGAGGGGAAAGAACTAAAGGAGACTACCCCCGGTTTCTGTTGCCTAAGCTAGAGAAGAAAGATGTAAAGGACGGTAGCGAACCCATGCAAATAGGGGGAGTTAGAGGTCCTTTGACGAATGAGGAGCGCAAAAGAAGACGAAAACTTAATCTCTGTTTATATTGCAGAAAAGGGGGTCACTTCGCTAGAGAGTGTTCTGTTAAACCTAAAGCGCCTTTTAAGACTCCTACGGCAAAGACTGGTTATGCTACACTAGCGTAAATCTAACAGACTTGTCTCTAGGGCTCTCTCCGCTTTGTTGTGCGACAGAGATTCCTATATCCGCCGAGTTACCCCAAAGGTACAACCATTATCGAGACGTATTTGATGAAGCTAAGGCGGTGGCGTTACCACCGCATCGAACATATGATTGTAGGATTGATCTGGTTCCAGGCGCTGATCTTCCCGTTAGTAGAATCTACGCTCTCACTGAGCCCGAAACCAAGTACCTGTATGAGTACCTACAAGACATGCTCAAGAAAGGATTCATACGTCATTCCACTTCCCCGGTCTCATCTCCTTTATTTTTTATACCAAAACGTGAAGGAGGGTTACGTGCCTGTCTGGATTACCGCGCCCTCAATAAAGTTACTGTCAAAAACAAGTACCCTCTTCCACTCATCTCCAACCTGCTGGATCAGGTGCGTAGAGCTACCATATTACCTAAATTAGACCTTCGGGGAGCTTATCACCTGATTCGCGTTAGAGAAGGAGATGAGTGGAAGAAGGCCTTTCGTACTAAATATGGGCTATATGAATACTGCGTAATGCCTTTCGGGTTATGCAATGCCCCTGCTGCTTTTCAGTTTTTTGTTAACGATATTTTGCGAGACTACCTTGATCTTTTTGTTATTGTCTATATCGACGATATTTTGATATATTCTCAGTCCGAAGAAGAACATGAGATACATGTTAAAAAAATACTTCAACGTCTTCAGGACAACCATCTCTTCGCTAAATTAGACAAATGTCTTTTTCATGTCGACAAGGTGGCTTTCTTAGGGTTCGTGATTTCCCCTGAGGAGATACATATGGACCCGGCTAAAGTCTCGGCAATAACTTCTTGGCCTAGTCCCACCACGGTGCGTGACGTGCAATCCTTCCTGGGGTTCTCCAACTTTTATAGAAGGTTTATAGACCACTTCTCCGACCTCATCACACCCATCACCAGGTTGTTAAAAAAGGGAGTAACCTTCGAGTGGGACGATGCCGCAGAACAAGCCTTTCTAGCTTTAAAAGCTAGGTTTGTGTCAGCCCCCATCGTACGACACGCAGACAGCTCTCAAACTTTCTATGTGGAAGCAGACGCCTCACAGTACGCGGTAGGTGGGGTTTTATCCCAAAGAGACACTACAACAGGTACTTTACATCCAGTGGCGTATTTTTCGAAAACTCTCTCTGCTGCTGAACAAAACTACACCATAGGCGAAAGAGAGCTGCTTGCCATAAGAAGGGCCTTTCTGGACTGGCGCCATTATCTGTTGGGTACTCCACATGTCATCACAATCTTCTCTGATCATCGAAATCTTCATTTTTTTAAGTCCACAAAGGCCCTTACCCCCAGACAGATGAGATGGGTGTCCTTTTTTAGCGAATACAATTTCGTTATAACTTTTAGACCAGGAGTGAAACAAGGCAAGGCTGATGCATTATCTCGGATAGGGAAAGAAGAAAAGCGCATAATGGAAAACCCCCCTCTCATCATCCCTCAACATAAAATAGCAACAGTCGGAGATGGCGGTACAGCGGGCACATTTTCAGAAGACCTACTCTCTGCATATGCTTTGCTCAGCCCGGAGGAATGGATAGCAAACCCTCAGAACACGATAGTAGACCACCTTTTCTATCATGATGGTAAATTGTATCTCCCCTCCACGGAACTACGCTCTGTGATCATAAAATGGTGTCATGCTCTACCTATCGCCGCTCATCCAGGGGGCGAAAAGACTATACAACTCTGTCAACGATGGTTTTGGTGGAAGGGAATGAATCAAGACATCAGTAACTATGTAAAGGCCTGTCCCACCTGTGCCAGACAGAAAGCCAAGCATTGCGCTCCCACGGGTCTGTTGCATCCCTTGCCCATTCCCCCATCACCATGGTACTCCATTAGCATGGATTTTATAACTGACTTACCAGCCACAAGGGGGTTCTACACCATACTAGTTGTCGTGGACATGTTGTCAAAAATGGCTCATTTTGTCCCATTGAAAAAACTACCGACCGCAAAAGAGCTCATAGAAGTTTTTGTAACACACATAGTCCCACTACATGGATTGCCCTCTATTATTGTGTCAGACCGAGGCCCTCAATTTATCTCCAGGTTTTGGCAGGGAATGTGTCACGTCTTAAAGATAGACCATCGTCTCTCTTCCTCCTATCACCTCCAAACAGATGGGCAAACCGAAAGAACAAACCAGACCTTGGAAATGTTTCTACGTTGTTTGTTATCTACGGTTACCAGTGATTGGGTACAAGCTCTTTCCCTGGTCGAGTTTGCGTATAATAACTCACAGCACTCATCTACCCAGGTTTCTCCCTTTTTCTTTTCCTATGGGTATCACCCTCACTGGTTGCCACTGCACTTGCCTCTCGCCTTAACTCAAATCCCAGCAGTGTCAGAGCATCATGCGAAGCTCCATGCTATATGGGATGAGGCTACATTAAACTTACAAGAGGCAAAGTAGCACATGAAAGAACAAGCGGACAAACATAGATGTCCAGCCCCTGGGTACGCTGAGGGAGACATGGTATGGCAATCCACCAAGACTCTCCGACTAGAGGGACCGAGAAAACTGCAACCACGTTACATAGGACCTTTCCCGGTTAAAAGTCTCATCAATCCTGTTGCCATCAAATTGGATCTACCCCCTGAATATCAGATACATCCTGTTTTTCACACCTCTTTACTCAAACGATGTGAACCCCCATCCAGTCCCGAACCTCCTCCCCCCCCCCCCCATCATCATCGAAGGAGAACAAGAATTTGAGGTTAAAAGAATAATGGATTCCCGCAGACACAGGGGAAAATTGCAGTATCTGGTAGACTGGGTGGGTTACGCTCCAGAGGATAGATCTTGGGAACCCGCCGAAAACCTAATACCCCTTTATTGGTTAGGAGATTTCATGCTTTGTATCCCTCCAAACCCCGACCCGTGAGTAGACCATTAGGGGGGAGAACTGTTACCCGTCCCGCTTCCTGTCTCCTGACTCTTTCCCCGATCACTACACTACATTTCCCATAGAGCCCTGTTTCTGGAGGAGGGGTTGTGTGCCTTCCCATGCTGCCTTGCGATGAAGGTTTAAACTGGGCGTTCTTCCTACGATCGGCGCTTGGCTTACTAAGTTACAGTGGACCACACCGTGTACTCGATCCCCTGAAGAAACGTGAAGCATTCTGATCCTGAGAGAGCTTGTTTCTTTTGTTACACTCCTTACGCGGCGCTCCTGTGAAGGACGCCTCCAGCAGCTCCGCGCTTTTCCCTGAAAACCCTGGACTCCCTGACGCTCGTCTTCGCTGAAGCCCGTGCGGAACGGAAAGTCCTCCCTCCTCGTCCCCGACTGTCCCAGGATTTGCCTGCTTGGTGGAATTACGGTGCGCATGCTTTGGACTCTGAGCGGCGCTCTCGTATTCTGTGAGCTTGGATACTCCGCTACATTGGACTGGCTCGCTCTCCCCATCCCGCGAGTCACGCCAGATCGAAGAAACAAGTCTGCCCTTATTTAAGGCGAAGGACCCGCCACAACAAAACTGTAAGAGATATCTTTTTCTTTTATTTTTGTCGTTTACATTTCTTTCCCTCACTCTGGAGCCTACGATATGAAGCCTGGGTCTAACTGAAAGTGTAATCCTTCTCCTTTACAAAGAACTGTGATTAAATATCTGCACCTGAATGCAATTGGCTCTTTACTTGCGAGAAGGGTGCCGAGGTCCTTGAGTGACAGATAACTCAGGGTCAGAGTATTAATACGTACTTTGTCATCAGCGATTGCATTCTTTGAAAATATCAAGGACCCCCTGCAAGGTATATACGTCAATTCCTAGGACAGGGCAACAAGTATAGTGGGTAATAACTTCCTAGGCAATCACATAAGGATGAATATCACAATGAATGTATTTTTCAAAAAGCAGAACCCAAAATTATCTAATAAAGCACAGTGTACCACTTAATGATTATAAATAAACTTTTTTCTTTATTATAAAGAAAAAATGATTTGCTATATAAAAAAAAAACAAAAAAAAAAACATTAGACCATTTACAGTCGCAGATTAAAAGAAGGAACACATTTTTCCAATACAACAAATAAATAAATCTAATTTTCTCTGGGAATTTCCTAAATTGTTAAATTCATACACCATATAATTTGTGTATAATAACCACAAAAAAATGAGATACTTATACAATAATCCACTGCCGCATTGTATTTTAATGAATTGTTGATTTATTTTGCTTTATTGTATATGTATCTAATTTTTTGTGGTTATTATACACAAATTATATGGT
Source organism: Triturus cristatus (assembly GCF_964204655.1). Lineage (NCBI taxonomy): Eukaryota > Metazoa > Chordata > Amphibia > Caudata > Salamandridae > Triturus > Triturus cristatus. The sequence goes on along the minus strand of NC_140595.1, from coordinate 573,142,932 downwards.
GTATGAATTTAACAATTTAGGAAATAACCAGAGAAAATTAGATTTATTTATTTGTTGTTTTGGAAAAATGTGTTCCTTCTTTTAATCTGTGACTGTAAATGGTCTAATGTTTTTTTTATTTTTTTTTATATATAACAAATCATTCTTTATAATAAAGAAAAAAGTTTATTTATAATCATTAAGTGGTACACTGTGCTTTATTAGATAATTTTGGGTTCTGCTTTTTGAAAAATACATTCATTGTGATATTCATCCTTATGTGATTGCCTAAGAAGTTATTACCCACTATATCAGCGATTGCATTGACATTCATTATACAAAATAACATTAGCTGAGGGAGAAGAAAACGACCACCTTAGTTTTCCAAGACTGTGGATTCTATTATTAAAGTGGTAACTCTTACAAAACCGGATTTTGCTGTCTTCCACATTTCTCTTCTTGCTGGACACTCCAAGAGCCTGTTCCCCCCCCCCCCCCCCCGTCTGATTACGTTGCCTATCTATGAGACCTTGTTTCACTCTCAACGAGTTGTCACGCTATGTAAGTTTGTGAGGGCACACAACCTCCATTGTCAGTACTGGACAGTTCTGTTAATCATACTTCACACTCCTATATTTAACCTTGCCCTTCTCTCTTTCTCTCCTGTTTATTGTTTTGTCTGCTACAGTCCTGATTTCTTGTGACTCACCAATCTCTGGTCTAGGGCTTTTATAGTACAGACCTGAGGACATACCTTGTGGGAGAGTTGGGAGACTGTCCTCGCCCCTGTGGAAACTGGTTGTTCTACGGCTCTGAGATCAAGACCCGACACAAGGTCTCTTTCAGCACTGGGGAGAACCTTGGTTAGATCTATTCGCCACCGAAGAGAAGCGCAATGCCAGCAGTTCTGCACGCTGGAATTTCCAGGGTGGCACTCGCTCGGAGACACTTCGTCGCAAGTGGAGTTGCGGTCTGTTGTACGCCTTTCCACCTATACCACTTCTGCCCAGAGTGCTGAAGAAGATCAGACACGACCGGGCCCAAGTCATTCTTGTGGCACCGGACTGGGCTCGAAGAGTTTGGTTTCTCAAGCTACTCAGAATGAGCGTGGATCCCCTGATCCGACTGCCTCTTCAGGCGGATCTCCTGTTGCAACAACAGGGGACGGTCCTCCACCCAAACCTGTCCAGCCTCTACCTCCTTGCGTGGAGATTGAGCGGCGACAGCTGATTACATTTTACTTGCCTCCTGAAGTCTGTAATGTAATTCTGGCAGCCAGGCGTCCCTCCACTAAAACGGTATACGCCTGTCGGTGGAAAACATTTGTGGCATGGTGCACAGCAAAAGCTGTAAATCCTCTTTCTGCCCCTCTTTCTGAGGTTCTATTGTTCCTTCTCTCTTTGGCCCAGCAGGGCTCTGCTCTGGGCACTATCAAGGGCTACCTTTCTGCTCTTTCAGTCTTTCTTACGCTGCCTGATCAGCCCTCTCTTTTCAAGTCCCCAGTTGTCAATAGATTTCTCAAAGGCATTACTCACCTTTACCCTCCTGTTCCTTTTGTGATGCCTCAATGGGATTTAAACCTGGTTCTCACATACTTGATGTGTGCTCCCTTTGAGCCTCTTCATAACTGTCCTTTGCGGTTATTAACTTTGAAAACTGTCTTCCTGGTGGCCATCACCTCCGCTCGGCGGGTGAGTGAGTTCCAGGCTCTTTCCTGCAAACCTCCTTTCCTGCCGATCCATCCGGACAACCTTGTGCTTCGACCACGTCCCTCCTTTCTACCAAAAGTAGTCTCTGCCTTTCATCTCGGGCAAACTGTCACTCTGCCCACTTTCTTTCCGCCTTCGCACCCTTGAAGAGAAGAGGAGCGGCTCCACCGTCTGGATCCAAAACGTTCGCTTTCGTTCTATCTCAACCGCACACAACAGTTCTGGGTGGATGACCAGCTCTTTGTTGGCTATGTGGGCGCCAAGAAAGGCCGGGCTGTGCACAAGCAAACTATCTCCCGATGGGTTGTCTTGTGCATTAAAGCCTGTTACTCTCTGGCTGAAAAAGAACCTCTGGTTGGGCTGTGCACCCATTCTACCAGGGCGACAGCAGCTACTACAGCATTGGGGTGCGGTGTTCCCCTGCAAGACATCTGTCAGGCGGCCACTTGGGCCTCGTTGCATACTTTCACTAAGCACTATTGCCTTGACAGTCAGGTCCAGAGAGACTGCTTCTTTGGCCGTTCGGTTCTCAGTGACTTTCTGGTGTAATCTAACTTCGCACACACACCACCGGGGTTGGTATTGCTTGGGTATGTATTTTAAGGTAAGGAATCTATCACTAATGTGTCTCTTTCAGATGCACAAGTTACCTACTTGTGAAACGATATATCTGTAAGAGACATTAGTTAGTGATAGATTCCGTACCACCCGCCCATCCTCCCCGTTCTGCAAACTGTTCTCTAGGGTTCAGGTCATCCCTTTCGGGGCCCTAGTTCTATTGCACCGGTAGTCCGTCTCTGGCATGGCTCTGCGCTCCTGGCGCGGAAAAGTTGTGTACAGAACTGACATCAGTGGGTGTGTCTAAGTATCTCCGACTACATCATCTCGGCGGCTATGACGCCAGCGACGTACGCGGAGCCATACTACAACGCCTACCAACGCGCAGGGGTACTGCTGACGAAAACTTTCCGGATCCAGTCTGACGCCTGGGGATTATTCTAAGGTAAGGAATCTATCACTAACTAATGTCTCTTACAGATATATCGTTACACAAGTAAGTAACTTGTGCATGAAGTACTTGTAAAACAAGCTGCTTTACACTCCTTCTGGACTAAGCCTGAAGGCTGCTCTCCACAACTACCACTTAGAGAGCTTTCGAAGACCACTAAAATCACCATAAGGGTTGTCTGGATTAATGCAGGGTGCTACACTTATATAATTGAGCACCATATACTAAGCCAACTTTTCACAGTGGGGCCATGGACCCTTTGTCAAGAGGCCTTGTATCTCTGGACGTGGCTGGAACGTACGGGCATTTCGCCAATGGTTCAAAACCTGGCGGCCTCTGTGAAGGCCAGGACGGATGAACTCAGCTGCAGATGCCTTGCAGATGCCTAGCAGATCACGAATGGCATCTCTATCAAGAGGTGGTGGAAGGTCTGTTTTAGCAGTGGGGAGAGCCTTGGTTAGATCTGTTCACCATCACCAAGAAACCGCAATGTCAGCAGTTCTGCGCACTGGAGTTTCCAATGCAGCTTTCCCTCTGTGATACTTTTTGTCTTGAATGAATCTCAGGCCATTTCTTAGGTATCTATTCTAAGGTAAGGAATCTGTGGCTAGAAGTCTCTATCAAATGGACAAGTTATTTCCCTTCAGTAACGCCTAATGTGGTAGAGACTCACTCTATCTAGCCGCAGATTCCCTACTCATCCACCCACCCTCCCCGCTCTGCAAACAGATTTATAGGGGCACGATTTTCCCCTTTTTGGGTCCTCGTTTATTTCACACCTGTGGTCAGTGTTCTTTGTGGCTCTGCCCTCCTGGCGTGGAAAGTTACAAAAGTAACTGACGTTAGCGAACTGGTGTGGCGTCTATATAGGCACCATGCATGTCACCTCCGGAGCAGTAGGTAGGACTAGATTTCTATTAAAAAACACTTTTTCAGTTGCCATATCTGTGGCACCGGTTGATGAATCCAAACAAAATGTTCCCCCAAAATTCGACACTCTCTGCAGCTTGTGACTAGAAAGTTTTAGGGTGGCCTGTCAAGTGGGGGCCAAGAAAAAGGGGGCATTTCCAAACGTGTTATCCCCATGTGAATGCCTATAGGAGTTAAGAACACTACTACAGCCCAAACTGCTGGACGGAATTACACCAAATTTGGCAGAAAGGTGGATTTTGTTCCACAGATCGTACTTTTTGTGATTTGTTGTAAATCCGTTCAGTAGCTTTAGAGATATTAACCGAAATCCAAATTTGTATGTATGGTGAATTATATTAACAGGCCTTTTTACCCTTGAGACATGAATGCATACCTACAATCCCAATCATCTAAAAAGTTCCTCTGCTCGCGGTAAACCCAGGATCCTGAACGCTAGCATCCTGGTGCATTGTACATATGCATGTGTGTTAGGATTATTAATCTGCCATGCACAAGTGATACCAGCCCACAGATTCAGTTTTGGGAACCACAGCCTGGACCAGAATACTAGATGGAGGAGAGGTTACTTTCCTCAGACAGCATGTATGCATTGCTGGTATCTTCCAGACGGTTAGGGGGGATAGCAGACACTATAGTGAGGAAAGAGGAGCCAGGGCCCTTCCTGATACATTGGCTGTCAATGACTGACTACAGTTGCTATCAGGCAGATGTCGGGGTGGGTTAGGAGTAGGCCTGCAGCATCTGTTAGGGAAAAGAGTCCTCTGGACGGGCACAGTTTCTTATCTCTCTTCCTAATCTCTGTGCGAAGTTGTTTTAAATAGGATGCTGCCTACTCATGCCCCTTTGTACATCTGTGGTGCACACTCCATCTGAAGACTTTTGTGCTGGAGAGAGCAGCATGACCGACAAAGGCCAGGCCAGGAAGGAGGTCTGGACAGTCACATTAAAGTGGAACCAACCCATACTGGTTCCAAGAAAGCAGACCTGGAATATGCATTTGCCATTTGCGAAAGCGGTAGAAAGATGGGAGCCCAAGACCCATTGTTGTGGTTTCTTCTAACAAAGAGAGTGTATTCTGCTGATTACTCAGAGACTACTACGCAACCAAGGGTTGGAGTCACATTGGCCGCCAACTTCCCATAGGCTGGGAACATAGCCCTAGCGTCCGATCTGAAGGAGGAATTACTGGACTCTCCTGGCTGCCAAGATAGCCTGTCTGTAAGGGAATAAACACCAACCCTGCAGGAGGAGTGGATCCTGGCAGGGACTGCTGTAACTGACCATGCTGTAGGGTCTGTCCAACAGAGACTCGCTCAGCAATGGCACAGAAGGAATTGTGGTACTGTCAGACAGGGCAGTGCGACCATCGTCACTCATTCAGGTTGTAGCTATCAAGGCACTTGGAGCTGTGTGCACGAATGGTAGACTGTACCAAAGCAGTGATAAACACCTGCTGGTGGCCCATGTGTCCCACAAGTGGACTTTGTGGCAATGATACTGCCAAGTGTGCCATTGGGTGAGGACTAGTCCTGAAGACCAAATGATCAGAGAGATGCCGTGTGGGTGTCTTGTTAAAAGTCGATGTTGTCACCTTAAGATACTGCGTGCCAAAGATGGCACGTGGCAACTGCCCAGCTGAAGATCCAGAACCTGCGGGCGTGTGGCTTTTGTGCTCAAGAAGTACCAGGTACTCACAGGAGTTTCTGAGTGAGTCATGCTGTGAGTCGAGTACTCACCAGAGTGTCGGAGCGAGCCATATGGTGTCAGGTACCCGCCGGAGTGAGCCGCGACTTAGTCAGCTGCCTGGAAGAGGGCCACAGAAAGAAGGCTCCACTCCTGCTATGACCCTCAGATCAATGCGCTGCACAGTCGGCTGCCGTATGGTTCTCTAGAAGACAGGTGCCTCCTGGATCTGGTGAGCTCCCACTGCCGCTGAAGGGGCCGAATGCAGCCCAGCACTGCTTCTACAAACTGGGTGAGAGACTGAGCAGGCTTAGACTCAAACGACTGACTGGAATGCTAAGATCAATAAGGGAGGGGAGCACGAGCTGCACCTATCGATTTTAACTCGAACTCTGTACCTGAAAGATGAAGAAGCCAAAAAAAAGGGACCCATGACTAGACAGTTGGAGGGGTAATTGGATTCGTTGGCAGAGGCCCCTGAAAGCACACAGATTCACATGTGTGAATCTGGTATTTCAGTATTATTGATTGTGTAGTGAAAGTATTCTATGTTACATCTGTGTAATAAAGTACTAGTCTTTTCTACAAAGAGAAGCTGTAGGCTGAACAGTGATCCGTTTGCGCTGCTTGTGGGGTGATAGTGATTCTTGATCTCTAGCAAACACATTAACCTCCCTGAGAAGCCTGTGACTGCTCGCTTGGCTGCCATTGAGAGTCAAGAGCGGACAAGGTTGTACTTTACCCAGTTTGCAGAGCCATAGTAAGACAGGCCTCGAGACAGCAGGGGCAAAAGGCCTCAATCCCCACATTTGTGGCCCAGTAGCCGCTGCTTGCTCCTTCGGCCTCCTGAATGGCATGTGACAATGTGTATATATATTCAGTGTACTGTGGCCTACTTATTTGGTGCAGAAGTTAAACAAATGAATGGAAAAAGTATACTATTTGCTGAATACTCAATAGCTTTCAGTGTTTTAGGAACATTGCTTCCTCGTTTCTTCATTCAAATGTTTTTTCATTACTTTCAAAGAGAGATCGAATGCTTGGCAATGAGGCGTCTGCATCTGTAATAGCCTCTTAATCAGAGGTTAATGTCCGGCAAGGGTATGTTGCTCTTATAGCTCGATGCTTCAGGAAAAACATATCCCCTTCAAAAGTGTAACTCTCTCCCCTTCAATGTGCGTCATGCAAGCATATACTATAATATACAACTAGGGCCCGGACGTCCTATTTCCATTCACAAACTAAGGATGTGCAATTTGCACACTGACCGGTTTCTGAATGGGAATGCAACTCTCTGTATGCTTAATAGGTCACTTCGCAGATTGTACATGTGAAGAGGGGTGGCCAAAAGGCCTGCCTAATGAAGATTCGATAGGTAGATCGCAATTTGCGACCCTATGTGAATGGCTGTAAATACAGGAATGGAGGCCTGTAGGAGACAGTACATCTCCCCTGCATTTGCATTTGAAAACGGGAAACATCTTTTTCAAGCAGCCCATGTTCCCTGCCAACCCCCAGATGCCGCCGCTCCCCGAGGCCGTCGTCTTGTTTCCCAAAGAGGACGCTGCGTCACGGGGACAGCTTCTCCTTTGCAAATCACATATCACCTCATTGGAGGTGTCAGTATTTGATCACCTATATTGACACACAGCCCTCTCCAGATCGGAGATAAGAGAGGGACGCCCCCTATTTGCGGTTCGGACAGGGTGGCGAAAACCCTTTTACAAATCTTAAAGACTTTTCCAACTCGGAAAAGAGCTTTTGTAATTAAGTATTATACAGTAGCAAACCCTATGATATTGTGAATTGCGGGCTTTGTCACCAAAGAATTTCTTTGATCATTTGGGGCCGTGTTATACATGCGGCGCATTTTTCTTCATTGCACTGAGCCGCACCTTTAAAAAGGTGCGCCTGGTGCAATGAAAGAAAATGCGCAGTATTATGATGAATGCGCAGCTCCAGGGCAACGCATTCATGTGAAAAACAGAAGCCGCTCCACGTTTTCACAGTGCAGGCGGCAACCCGCCTGCACTTTGAAGGGGGGAATAGAGATCCCCTTGCATGTGGGTGCAGCGAGTGACTGCACCCGCCAGCAAGTGGCTGTCTGGGGTGTCCATGGTGTCGTGTCTCTGTTTCTCCACAAACGACACAGACGTGTAAGTGTATTAAGACCTCCTTTATACCTCCTTACAACCTCCTTCCTTCGTATGTAATCCCTGTCTAACTCCTCCCTTTACGTTCCCTTACTTACCTTCTTCTTCCCAGGTTCCCTTGTCCCGAGTCCTAGTGCCTGTGCTCTTCACATGCCACCACACAACTCCTCCCCTCTCGCTACACAACTTGAACTGATATCAAACAAACAATATAGCGAGGCAATTAAAGAAAAAGAACATAGTTACGGTTCTTCAATTAGACGGGTAGGTCTCTGATGAATGCGCTGTGGCCGACAGGTACTGTCTTCAGCCGGTCTGACTTTCACTGGCCGCCAGGAGAAATGGAGACACATGCTCACTTCCTGTCCCCTGATGGTCCTCTTTTGCTGCACTCTCTGAAGCTTCTAATGACTCTCTATTGACTGGCGTGCATCTCTGAAAGTGTGCAACGTTTCTCGGTGTCCTCTTGTCCTCTGAGGCAGCCATTATCATGGTCCCTTTTTGTTTTGTTACCAGGCTGAGTAAGGGATGATTGTGATATCGACTGTCGGATTTTCTTTGCTGTCCTTGTCGAACAAGTAACCAGTCTCCTTCTTTGATGGATGACGGTTTGGCTCTCCTACGATTGTCCGCATATTCTTTCATCTTGGCTTTTCTAGCACCATCTATGGCTGCTAAATCATCATGTTCTGGATTTTGGCCCATACACCCAGTGGATTCTTCCCAATTCAGTATTCTCGTGTGCACTGTGCGACCCAGCATCAAGGTCGCTGGACATCTGTCTGTAGTGCTATGGGGTGTGGTTCGATATGCTCTTAGCACCTCATTTAGTGCTGATTGAATATCTCGTTTGGAGAGTTCCGCCTGCTGTATGGCTTTCTTCAGAGTGGCCATAAATCTTTCGACCATACCATTGGCCTGTGGCCACAGGGGGGGTGATCTTCCGATGTCGAAAACTGAGATGATTTGCAAATGCGGCAAATTCCTGTCTGTTAAATGGAGGACTGTTGTCTGTCTTGACTACTTTGGGAATTCCCCAAGCTGCGAAGGCTTCATCTAGCAGTGGTATGGTGGTGGCCTCTCTGGTGGATGATACGGGGTGAGCAATGGGGAAACTGGAGTATTCATCCACTATGACGATGATGTATTTGCCAGATTGTATGGCACCAAAGAAGTTTACAGCGACATGTTGCCACACACCCTCTGGTAGTTCTGACATTTGTAAAGGAGCAGGAGTTTCCTCCCTACTGATCAGCTGATACTGAGGCCAATCCTTCAAGGTGAGTTCCACCATCTGATCGAGAGAAGGCAACCAGACCCGCTCCCGCAGTGCGCTTTTTGTGGCCACGATGCCCTGCGGTAAACAACCTTTACTATGCAGTCATTACATCGCACTACATTTACAACGCAGTCATTACATCGCAACATCCTTTACAACGCATGTCCCTACAACACAGCCATTATATTGCATGACACTACAACGCATGACACTACAACGCATGTCACTATAACGCAGGCATTACATCGTATGTCATTACAACGCATACCATTACAATGCATAGTACCCGTACACTATCCAACACTTACCCTACTGTTGCACCCCTTGGAGTTAGAATAGTAATTTCTACCCCTACACTATTAAACACTTACCCTACTGTTGCACCCACTGGAGTTAGAATAGTAATTTTTACACCTACACTTAGCTTAAATGCAATCTAATGGTATGCGTTGTAATTGTATGCGTTGTAAAGGTATAATGCGATGTAATGGAATGCGTTGTAAACGTAGTTTGTAAAAATGTGTTGTAATGTATGCGTTGTAAAGGATGTTGCGATGTAAAAACTGTGTTGTAAAGGCATGTGTTGTAAATGTATGTGTTGTAACATCATACATTCGTGTCCTTCATGTGCAAGATTGACTAAGCCTAGACGTAGTTGCTTGGGAATGACAATCTGTGAGAAGTTGGCCTGGTATATGCTGTTCACTAGTTAAAGTGACCACCTTGTACCATGCCAAGCAACTCTTATGGTGTGGTTGTAAGTCAACCTTTTCGGACTAGCTGCCCTAGTGGTAGCGTAGGCTAAGCAGTCTTTGAGGCTAAACTCGTTAAAGCGTGTTAAGCAAGCTGTTTTACCATATGTAACCCCCCTTTATACCAATGAAAGGACACCACACAGATATATATTCAAAATATATATGTATTTATTACTCAAAGTATCCCCTAGACTCTTTATGAGCACAGGAGCACAAATCGTTAAACAAGAAAGTATTACAATATACAGAAGTTGCACTTTATATGGATAGGCCCTGGTGGCCGATCAAACCATATACTAAAATAGTGGTATAAGTACCACGAACAGGAAAGGGAAAAGGCCTAGGGCCTCTAGAATCGCTGGGCCTACAAGGAGCTAACTTCAGTTAGTGACCAGGAGGTCCACGGGTGGCGTGTGCAGTGAGGAAAGTTACACGCGGGCTCCCATAGGTTTTCAATGGGTGCATAAAAGTTCAAAAGTTACTGCTAGAAGAGTCTTCTGGATGGACTACGAACTTAAGACTTGAAACACAGACACTAGAGATGTTTCTCTACACTTGGGCACCGGAGTGCCAGCTTTACCTCACCCACAGGAAGCGGGTGCATAGGTCTTGAAGTGCGTCGGGTTTCGTCTATCGATTCAATGGAGCCTGATGACAAAGATGCTGCAGGCGGTCGGTCCAGAAGAGATGCGGTGGATCCAAGAGTGGATCAGTGTTCACAGTCACTAGCCAGTGACCGGCGTGGCACCAGGTAGGTACCAGGCGATGTCGGGTGCAAACAGGTGATGAGGTGTAGCTTGTCTCCGCAGCCACGTGGTCCCTGAAGGTCGACGACGTCCAGGAGTCGGTTCACGAGCTGTCCCACGTAGGCTCTCGCTGTCGGCGGTGTCGGCGACTCGAAGGAAGCAAACAAGCCTTGGCAAAAGCAGAAGTCGTGAAGAATGAAGAAAGCTGTTTACACGGACCAGCAAGGTCAGAGGGGCTGCTCCTTTGGAGGGAAGCAGGGGCCAGTCTGGAGCAACCAGACCAGCGTCGTAGTTTTCAAACAAGGTCGCCAAAATGGCCACTAGCCAATGGGCCAGGGACCGGGCAGGCGCGTCGAGATGCAAAGTGCAGAGGGGCCCCACGCAGATCGTGGAGATGCTGGAGGGCTCACCTTTGGTGCAGATGCTGCTCGGGTGTTGGGCTTCTCAGGATCCAAATCACAACTTGGAGGGAGCCTCTGTTGTCGCGCTTGCAGCTTGTCGTGGGTCTTTCAAGATGGCTGGCTCCACGTGTCTCGGTGCCTCCATGGGTTCCTTCTTTGCAGGGACTGTGGATCGGGCGGTGAGAGGTCTGGAGGTCCAGGTCTTGTCGGGCTCTGGGCTCGGGCTCCGGCGGGAGGCGGCGGCAAAGCAGACGTCGAGTAGCTGGTTGGTGCTTGCGTTAGCAAGATGGTCACTCCCTGACCATAGGGGAGATTTCCTTCTGTCCTCTGCAGCAGAGCGTCGAAGTTCCCATCTTCTTCTTGTAGTTAAGTTGATTCCAGGATGTCTGAAGTCTTAGGACATAGCTCCTACCTTTAAGCGGATTCTAGGGGCCGGATTACCTGCTAGGTCCCTCCCTAAGGGTGGGACCAGGAAGGGGGGTGGTTACACCCCCAATCCTTTGTCCAGCTCACCCCAGGTCCGGGGCTGGTGTGCCCCAGGACCGGTATGAACTGGCATATGCACCGAGGTTCCTTGTGAGCCTCAGGCATGTCTGATTCCATTCAAGCCCTACCTGACCAATACACAAAATCCTGTCTGGGGTGGTGCACGCACCTCCCCTGGCAGGAAACCCTTTGTCCACGTCTCCCAAGCTGGAAGGACTCCCAGCAGCAGGAGGGCAGACTTGTGTCTGTGGTGGCAGCGTCCATTTTGTGGAGCTGAGGCTATGTCTGATTTTACCCGGGTTTCAGGTACTGTACATGTCGTGTCCCTCTAGAAGGGTGGAATGCTAACCCCGTCGCCAGAATTGGCGAGGGGTTAGTATTCCAATTCGTATGACACCTTACTCTACATGTTTTGATAAAGCCAAACCAAAGATAGCATTTAACCGCGAGGTTCATAATGCACTTAAGAGTATATGGTATGACGATATCTGGAAACGGTAGAAGGAAGTTGTTCCGACCACTGCAGACAGGCTCAGCTCATGCCAGTGCACCATCTCACATGGAACCAAGCACTCTGCCTTCAGGATTGTCAAGGCCTGCCATAGGAGTGACTTATAGGTTTACATGTGTCCCATTTAAGGTTAGGTATAGGTATACTACACCTAAGTAAGAGGTGGTTACACCAACTTACCCCAGCTGAGTGATCAGCCAGTTGTGTTAAATTGCTAGGCCAGGCCTGGGGTGGCATAATACATGCTTCAGCCCCTGGCAGGCCTTAGATACACCAATGCCCTGGGTACCTAGTGTACACTGGTACAGGGGCTCACAGGGTGATCCAATTCCAATTGGTTATGCACCTATGGTGCATAGTGTCAATTTAGTAGAGAGAACAGCAGGCTGGGGGTCTGATTAGCAGGCCCACAGCCTCAATATGTCAAAAACCAATGAAGCAAAAAGCAAACATTTGGGGTGACCATAGGATAGCAGACCCTACTCTCCTGCACAACCCCCCCCCCCCCCCCAAACGCAGAGACATTAAACTAGCCTTGACCAGTCTCGTCTTCATGTCCTAAGTGGAAGTACCTGGAGAGACCATCTGCATTCCCATGGTCTGTACCTGGCCGGTGCTCCACTGTAAAGTCCATCCCCTGTAGGAATATGGACCACCTAAGCAGTTTGGGGTTTTCACCCTTCATCTGATTTAGCCACAAGAGGGGCTTATGGTCGGTCTGAATCTTGAAGTGAGTGCCAAACAAGTATGGCCTCAGCTTCTTCAGGGCCCACACCACAGCAAAGGCCTCCCTCTCAATAGCTGACCAATTCTTCTCTCTGGGGGTCAACCTTCTGCTAATAAAAGCAATGGGTTGGTCCTGACCATCTACATTAAGTTGTGACAGCACAGCTCCCACACCCAACTCAGAAGCATCTGTTTGGACAATAAACTCTTTGGAGTAGTCAGGACTTTTCAGGATAGGTGCAGAGCACATGGCCTTCTTCAGGTCATCAAATGCCTTTTGACAGCTTACTGTCCACTGAAACTTTTTGGGCATCTTCTTGGATGTCAGATCATTAAGAGGAGTCACAATGGACCCATAGTTCTTAACAAACTTCCTGTAGTACCCAGTCAATCCCAAGAAAGCTCGAACTTGAGTCTGGGTGGTTGGAGGGGACCAGTCCTTGATGGATTGTATCTTACTCTCCAGTGGTTGAACTTGGCCTCCACCTACAAGGTGGCCCAAGTACACAACCTTACTCTGCCCTATCTGGCACTTAGTAGCCTTGATAGTGAGGCCTGCCTTTTGCAGAGCCTCAAGTACCTTCTTCAGGTGGATAAGGTGATCCTCCCAGGTGGAGCTAAAGACAGCAATGTCATCAAGATATGCTGCACAAAAGTCATCCAACCCAGTAAGGACTTAATTCACCAACCTTTGGAAGGTGGCAGGTGCATTCTTCAGACCAAAGGGCATCACCAAAAATTGATAATGCCCACCTGGGGTTGAAAATGCTGTTTTGGCCTTAGACTCCTCAGCTAATCTGATTTGCCAATAGCCAGCTGTCAAATCAAATGTGCTCAAAAACTTAGCAGAAGCCAGTTTATCTATGAGCTCATCTGCCCTTGGAATAGGATGTGCATCTGTCCTAGTGACAGCATTGAGTCCTCTGTAATCCACACAGAACCTCATCTCTCTCTTGCCATCTTTGGTGTGAGGTGTGGGGACCAGAACCACTGGGCTAGCCCAGGGGCTCTCTGAGGGCTCAATGACACCCAGTTCCAGCATTTTGTGTACCTCAGCCTTTATACAGTCCCTGACGTGGTCAGGTTGTCTGTAAAGTTTGTTCTTTACAGGCAGACTGTCACCAGTGTCCACCACATGGGTACACCAGTCAGTTTGACTAGGTATCAGTGAAAACATATGCTGAAATGATTGTAGAACCTGTCTACATTCAATCTGCTGATGATCAGTGAGGTTGCCTCCAAGGGTCACTCCTTCAACTGAACCATCCTCAGGGTTCTGAGACAACAAGTCTGGGAGAGGGTCACTCTCTTCCTCCTGTCCCTCATCTGTAGCCATGAGCAAGCCCATGTCTGCCCTGTCAACATATGCTTTTAACCTGTTAACATGGAGTACCCTGTGGGGACTCCTGGGAGTTCCTAGGTCCACCAAGTTGGTAACCTCTCCCTTCTTTTCCAGGATTGTATGGGATCCAGACCATTTGTCTTGGAGTGCTGCTGGGGCCACTGGCTCCAACACCCATACCTTCTGTCCTGGCTGATACTCAACCAAGACAGCCTTTTGGTCATGCCAAGCTTTCTGTAAGGCCTGGCTTGCCTCAAGGTTTTTGGATGCCTTCTCCATATACTCGCAAAAACAACAATTGATGGACCGAATGCAGAACAATGTCATACATTCACCCCAGTACAGAGATCTGGGCCTAAATCCATCGTTTTTGTGCTCACCATGCCATTCCAGTTTGAACCCAGCCATATGCAAATCAGTCTTGACCCTGTGCCTCATGGGAACAGTCCAGCCCGAACTGCCAAGCCAGGTCCTCCCTGGACTGGAAACAAGCATCCTAGGACCGGTTTCGGGGTTTCACCCCTCTTCAGCCAGGATAGCTTGATTCCAGTGGCATGGAGCGCACGGGACTCGCGTCTGAGCATACCCGTCCCACTCGGGGTGACAAATGCAAAAACAACAATTGATGGACAGAATGCAGAACAATGTCATATATTCACCCCAGTACAGAGATCTGGGCCTAAATCCATCTTTTTTTTTGCTCACCATGCCATTCCAGTTTGAACCCAGCCATGTGCAAATCAGTCTTGACCTTGTGCCTCATGGGAACAGTCCAGCCCGAACTGCCAAGCCAGGTCCTCCCTGGACTGGAAACAAGCATCCTAGGACCGGTTTCGGGGTTTCACCCCTCTTCAGCCAGGATAGCTTGATTCCAGTGGCATGGAGAGCACGGGACTCACGTCTGAGCATACCCGTCCCACTCGGGTTGTAACGCTTTTCGCCCTAAGTGGGATGGGTATGCCCAGACGTGGGTTCCGTGCTCACTACGCCACTGGAGTCAAGCTATCCTGGCTGATGACGGCTGATAGCCAGAAACCGGTCCTAGGATGCTTGATTCCGGTCCAGGGAAGACATGGCTTGGCAGTTCGGGCTGGACTGTTCCCATGAGGCACAGGGTCAAGACTGATTTGCATATGGCCATGTCTGAACTGGGGTGGCGTAGTGGGCAAAAGAACAATGGATTTAACCCAGATCTGTTGACTGGGGGAGAATGTCTGCATTGTCAGCATTCCGTCCATCATTTGTTTGTTGTAACGCTTTTCGCCCTAAGTGGGATGGGTATGCCCAGACGTGGGTCCCGTGCTCACTACGCCACTGGAGTCAAGCTATCCTGGCTGAAATACGGCTGATAGCCAGAAACCGGTTCTAGGATGCTTGATTCCGGTCTAGGGAAGACATGGCTTGGCAGTTCGGGCTGGACTGTTCCCATGAGGCACAGGGTCAAGACTGATTTGCATATGGCCATGTCTGAACTGGGGTGGCGTAGTGGGCAAAAGAACGATGGATTTAACCCAGATCTCTTGACTGGGGGAGAATGTCTGCATTGTCAGCATTTCGTCCATCATTTGTTTGTTGTAACGCTTTTCGCCCTAAGTGGGATGGGTATGCCCAGACGTGGGTCCCGTGCTCACTACGCCACTGGAGTCAAGCTATCCTGGCTGATGACGGCTGATAGCCAGAAACCGGTCCTAGGATGCTTGATTCCGGTCCAGGGAAGACATGGCTTGGCAGTTCGGGCTGGACTGTTCCCATGAGGCACAGGGTCAAGACTGATTTGCGTATGGCCATGTCTGAACTGGGGTGGCGTAGTGGGCAAAAGAACGATGGATTTAACCCAGATCTCTTGACTGGGGGAGAATGTCTGCATTGTCAGCATTCCGTCCATCATTTGTTTGTTGTAACGCTTCTCCATATACTCAGCCATCCTGGAGCGGAGACCAAGTACATAGTCCACTATGTCTTGTTTAGGCTTTTTGAGAGGTAACTCCCATCCTTCCTTCACTAAACACAGTGGGCCTCTTACAGGGTGCCCAAACAACAATTCAAAGGGGCTGTAGCCAACTCCTTTTTGTGGGACCTCTCTGTAAGCAAACAGAAGGCAGGGTAGAAGGATGTCCCATCTTCGCCTGAGCTTTTCAGGTAATCCTTTGATCATACCCTTTAGGGTCTTGTTGAATCTCTCAACACGCCCATTGCACTGTGGGTGATAAGGGGTGGTGAACTTGTAGTTGACACCACATTCCTTCCACATAGCTATCAAGTATCTTGACATGAAGTTGGTACCTCTGTCAGAAACCACCTCCTTAGGAAACCCCACTCTGGAGAATACTCCTAGCAGGGCCCTGGCCACAACAGGAGCTGTAGTGGTCCTAAGGGGAATTGCCTCTGGATACCTGGTGGCATGATCCACTACCACCAGTATAAATCTGTGCCCAGATGCAGTGGGAGGATCCATGGGACCCACTATATCTATTCCCACTCTTTCAAAGGGGACCCCCACCACAGGTAGTGGTATTAGGGGGGCCTTTGTTGTGCCACCTGATTTGCCACTGGCTTGGCAGGTTACACAGGAGCGACAAAACTCCTTGGTATCTTCATTCATGTGAGGCCAGTGAAAGTGAGGGACAAGCCTGTCCCAAGTCTTGTTCTGGCCTAAGTGTCCTGCTAGAGGAATATCATGGGCCAAGGTAAGAAGGAAGCCCCTAAATTGCAGAGGTATAACCAACCTCCTGGTTGCACCAGGTTTTGGGTCTCTAGCCTCTGAATAAAGGAGCCCATCATCCCAATACACTTTATGGGTACCTTGAGCATTCCCAGCAGCCTCAGCAGCAGCCAGCTGTCTGAGGGGTTCAAGAGATGGACAGGATAACTGAGCCTGCCCCAAGTCAGCCCTTGAAGGTCCCCCTGTCCCCAGAAACTCAACCTGGTCAGGTTCAAGCTCTTCAGGAACAGTTCCTTCAGGGTTCTCTAGATCATCTTCCTGGGAAGGCTGATCATCACTTGGAGGCAGGGGGGGAAGGCACAGCCTTAACCCTCCTGTTCTTCTTCTTGGTAGGTTCTTGGTCCATTGTTCCAGGATCCAAGACCTGTGGTTCAGTAAGGCACTTTTTGGCCTGTGACCTGGTCACAGCAAGGACATGTGGTGATATACCTAACATCTCTGCATGTGTCCTGTACTCCACTTCTGACCATAGAGAACTCTCTAGGTCATTGCCCAACAAACATTCTACTGGGAGGTCTGCACTAACCACAACCCTTTTGAGGCCAGTTACCCCTCCCCATGAGAAGTTAACAACAGCCACACTATGTGAAGTAGTGGCATTGCTGGCATTGGTCACCAGGTAATTCTCACCTGGTATGTACTGTCCAGGGTCCACAAAGCCTGGTGTCACCATGGTGACACTGGCACATGTGTCCCTGTAGGCTTGAGCCACTTTTTCATTTATTAAAGGAGTCTGCCTGTACTTGCCCAGGTTACTGGGGCTCACAGTCAGGGACAAATCCATGTCCCCATCACAGATCAAGACTGCCTGTGTCAGGGTTCTGTCTAAGTTAGAATCTCCTTCAGTTCCCATAGTGATTCCCACTTCACCCTTTGTCTGGGGACCAACACTGCTAACAGTAGTACTGGGAGCAGGTGCCTTAGGGGCAACAGTGTTGGGGGCTCCACCCTTCTTACAAACACTAGTCCAGTGAGTTGTATTCTTGCAAGATTTGCACCAGGGTTTCTTTGGACCTTCTTTCTTCTTCCCTTTAGGTTGTTGGGACCCACCCTCGTTAGTACTAATTTGGGGCCCTGTTGAAGACTTCTGGTCTTTGGATTTCTGATCTCCCCCCTTTTGGTCTGTTTTCTTCTGATCACCCCCTTGGCCCTGGTTCTGGTTCTTTTGCTTAACCCTGGTTCTGACCCATTTGTCTGCCTTCTTTCCCAATTCTTGGGGAGAGGTCAGATCTGAGTCAACCAAGTGTTAATGCAGTTGCTGGTTCTGACAGTTATTTAAAATCTGTTCTCTCATCATCAAATTGTACAATCCTGTATAATCAGATACCTTACGTCCCAGCAACCAACCCTCCAAAGCCTTAGTGGCACATTCAATGTATTCAGACCAGTCCTGAGTCTGTGTCTTCTGGGTGTCTCTGAACATTAACCTGTACTGTTCAGTGGTTAAGCCTAACCCATCAACTAGGACACTCTTCAGGGCTCTGTAGTTTCTGACCTCCTCCTCTCTA
The DNA here is from genome assembly GCF_964204655.1 of Triturus cristatus. Taxonomy (NCBI): domain Eukaryota; kingdom Metazoa; phylum Chordata; class Amphibia; order Caudata; family Salamandridae; genus Triturus; species Triturus cristatus. The sequence goes on along the minus strand of NC_140595.1, from coordinate 573,124,990 downwards.
ACAGTGAGGAGTCTATCTCTGCCTCTACCTTCAAAGGAGAGCCATAAGATTGCTGCCCACTGGTCTTCAGGAACCTGCTGCACTTTGCAGGCTCTCTAAAGAGCAGTCATCCACTTGTGGATATCATCCCCACTTTTGTAGGGGGGCACAACCTTGGACAGGTTCCTATTGTCAAAGACCCTATCTTTGTCCTTAGGGACAATGCTGCCACCAGTGGGTATAGACCCACTCTCTCTAGGTTGCCTAGCCTTGCTCAGTTTCTCTTCCATCAGAGCTACTTCTAGCTCCTGTCTCCTGATTCTCAGCTGAGCTTCCTTCATTCTGGCCTCATGCTCCCTCCTCTGAGGGCTGGTCATCCTTCTCCTGGAGTGACCTTGAGAGCCTCTAGAGGCATGAGAAGCATTAGAGTCACCGGAGTGATTCCTTTGCCTCCCAAACCCCTGGTTAAGTCCACTAGGGAGATCCAATGGGGTGACCCCATTGTCAGTCCCCAGTAGCCTTAAGTTAGCTGGGCCACGTATAACACTTGGCACTGGGTTAGTTCTCCCTTCATCCCCACTACCATCTGTATCAGTACCCTTATCACTTTCATCCCTCTGTAGTATGATTCTCATCTAAGGGGTGACTATTGGAAAGGGGTACTTCAGTGGCGTCTTCAGAAGGGGGGCCTCCTGTTCCAGTCCCTAAGGGGCCTAACTGGGAAGCTTTCTTGAGAGCTCTCTGATCTTCATCAGCTTGTAAGAGTTCTCTGAGTTCAGCAGAGGTAGGGTTCCTGGGCTGTTTAAGGCCCCTGATATTTGCCAACTGCCTGAGCTCATTTTGGTTTAGGGTAGCAAAGATGGTTGGTGCCCTCGGGGGGTCACTCTCGACAGAGATGGGTACATTGGACCCCTCTGCCTCAGCCATTGCTCTTAAGTGTGGGTGGATGTGTTGCAACTACCTACACTTGGGTTTTCCTACTAAACCTATCTAGTAGTTGTAGTCAGGGTGTGCTACTCCCTTTGCTCTACAACAACTAAGTTCAGTAGAACTTAAGTATATCTAATCTTGTTTTATATGTACCTAAAGGTACCTGTATGATCTTTCAATTGGTAACAAAGAGATTACAGAGGTAAAACACAGCAAGCTCAAATCCAACCGCTGCTCACCAATGTGAGAAGTTGGCCTGGTAAATGCTGTTCACTAGTTAAAGTGACCACCTTGTACCATGCCAAGCAACCCTTATGGTGTGGTTGTAAGTCAACCTTTTCGGACTAGCTGCCCTAGTGGTAGCGTAGGCTAAGCAGTCTTTGAGGCTAAACTCGTTAAAGCGTGTTAAGCAAGCTGTTTTACCATATGTAACCCCCCTTTATACCAATGAAAGACACCACACAGATATATATTCAAAATATATATGTATTTATTACTCAAAGTATCCCCTAGACTCTTTATGAGCACAGGAGCACAAATCGTTAAACAAGAAAGTATTACAATATACAGAAGTTGCACTTTATATGGATAGGCCCTGGTGGCCGATCAAACCATATACTAAAATAGTGGTATAAGTACCACGAACAGGAAAGGGAAAAGGCCTAGGGCCTCTATAATCGCTGGGCCTACAAGGAGCTAACTTCAGTTAGTGACCAGGAGGTCCACGGGTCGCGTGTGCAGTGAGGAAAGTTACACGCGGGCTCCCATAGGTTTTCAATGGGTGCGTAAAAGTTCAAAAGTTACTGCTAGAAGGGTCTTCTGGATGGACTACGAACTTAAGACTTGAAACACAGACACTAGAGATGTTTCTCTACACTTGGGCACCGGAGTGCCAGCTTTACCTCACCCACAGGAAGCGGGTGCATAGGTCTCGAAGTGCGTCGGGTTTCGTCTATCGATTCAATGGAGCCTGATGACAAAGATGCTGCAGGCGGTCGGTCCAGAAGAGATGCGGTGGATCCAAGAGTGGATCGGAGTTGTAGAAGACCTGAAAGCAGAGGGGACAGTGTTCACAGTCACTAGGTAGGTACCAGGCGATGTCTCCGCAGCCACGTGGTCCCTGAAGGTCGACGACGTCCAGGAGTCGGTTCACGAGCTGTCCCACGCAGGCTCTCGCTGTCGGCGGTGTCGGCGACTCGAAGGAAGCAAACAAGCCTTGGCAAAAGCAGAAGTCGTGAAGAATGAAGAAAGCTGTTTACTCGGACCAGCAAGGTCAGAGGGGCTGCTCCTTTGGAGGGAAGCAGGTGCCAGTCTGGAGCAACCAGACCAGCGTCGTAGTTTTCAAACAAGGTCGCCAAAATGGCCACTAGCCAACGGGCCAGGGACCGGGCAGGCGCATCGAGATGCAAAGTGCAGAGGTTCCCCACGCAGATCGTGGAGATGCTGGAGGGCTCACCTTTGGTGCAGATGCTGCTCGGGTGTTGGGCTTCTCAGGACCCAAAGCACAACTTGGAGGGAGCCTCTGTTGTCGCGCTTGCAGCTTGTCGTGGGTCTTTCAAGATGGCTGGCTCCACGTGTCTCGGTGCCTCCACGGGTCCCTTCTTTCAGGGACTGTGGATCGGGCGGTAAGAGGTCTGGAGATCCAGGTCTTGTCGGGCTCCGGGCTCGGGCTCCGGCGGGAGGCGGCGGCAAAGCAGACGTCGAGTAGCTGGTTGGTGCTTGCGTTAGCAAGATGGTCACACCCTGACCATAGGGGAGATTTCCTTCTGTCCTCTGTGCAGAGCGTCGAAGTTCCCGTCTTCTTCTTGTAGTTAAGTTGATTCCAGGATGTCTGAAGTCTTAGGACACAGCTCCTACCTTTAAGCGGATTCTAGGGGCCGGACTACCTGCTAGGTCCTTCCCTAAGGGTGGGACCAGGAAGGGGGGTGATTACAACCCCAATCCTTTGTCCAGCTCGCCCCAGGTCTGGGGCTGGTGTGCCCCAGGACCGGTTTGAACTGGCATATGCACCGAGGCTCCTTGTGAGCCTCAGGCATGTCTGATTCCATTCAAGCCCTACCTGACCAATACACAAAATCCTGTCTGGGGTGGTGCACGCACCTCCCCTGGCAGGAAACCCTTTGTCCACGTCTCCCAAGCTGGAAGGACTCCCAGCAGCAGGAGGGCAGACTTGTGTCTGTGGTGGCAGCGTCCATTTTGTGGAGCTGAGGCTATGTCTGATTTTACCCGGGTTTCAGGTACTGTACATGTCGTGTCCCTCTAGAAGGGTGGAATGCTAACCCCGTCACCAGAATTGGCGAGGGGTTAGTATTCCAATTCGTATGACACCTTACTCGACATGTTTTGATAAAGCCAAACCAAAGATAGCATTTAACCGCGAGGTTCATAATGCACTTAAGAGTATATGGTATGACGATATCTGGAAACGGTAGAAGGAAGTTGTTCCGACCACTGCAGACAGGCTCAGCTCATGCCAGAGCACCATCTCACATGGAACCAAGCACTCTGCCTTCAGGATTGTCAAGGCCTGCCATAGGAGTGACTTATAGGTTTACATGTGTCCCATTTAAGGTTAGGTATAGGTATACTACACCTAAGTAAGAGGTGGTTACACCAACTTACCCCAGCTGAGTGATCAGCCAGTTGTGTCAAATTGCTAGGCCAGGCCTGGGGTGGCATAATACATGCTTCAGCCCCTGGCAGGCCTTAGATACACCAATGCCCTGGGTACCTAGTGTACACTGGTACAGGGGCTCACAGGGTGATCCAATTCCAGTTGGTTATGCACCTATGGTGCATAGTGTCAATTTAGTAGAGAGAACAGCAGGCTGGGGGTCTGATTAGCAGGCCCACAGCCTCAATATGTCAAAAACCAGTGAAGCAAAAAGCAAAAATTTGGGGTGACCATAGGATAGCAGACCCTACTCTCCTACACAATCCTTTTGTCGCGTAACAGGAGACCATCGTTGGCAAAGGACAGTTCGTCTTTTATGTGTCGGAAAGAAGCTAGCTCATGGCTATCCACTGGATGTTTGCGTCCAGGCTCTTCTAGGTGTCTCCAACTGTTTGTCTGAATGCGCTGTCTGACATCCTGCAATGTGGAATCACCTGCTGTGGCTTCAATGATGGCTTCCAGTGGAACCGTCCGGGGCGTTGCTTGAGCCACGGCAATGTGTATGTATTCCTCCACCAGCGACTGATTAGAGTATGAGGACTTCTTGGGATGGCGCGACATGTAATCTGCTGGATTGGCCGCTTTTCCAGGCTTGTGGATGACGGTGTAGGAATATTCCAGAAGACGAAGGCCCCATCGTTCTATTATTGGTGGCATTTTGGCTCGAGGATTTCCAAATATGGTTATGGGAGCTTGGTTGTCCGTGATGAGTGTGAAATGTTTCCCATAGATGAAGATGTAAAAATGCTCACAGGCCCAAACTACTGCAAGACTTTCTTTCTCCGCTCGGAGTCAGCTAATTCGGTGTCCGTCAGGCTGCAGCTGGCGTAAGCCACAATGTGACGTTGGTAGCTTTACTTGTCGTATTGGGCCAAGATGGCTCCCAGTCCCACCGGACTGGCGTCCACAGTGATCTCCGTCTTCCGACGAGGGTTGAAGTACGCCAAATTTGTGGCTGATTCAACGGTTGTTTTGATGAGGTGGAAAGCTTGATCGCAGCTGGTGGACCATTGGAACGGATGGCCTTGTTTGGTCAGTTTCCGCAGAGGATAGCTGATGGTAGCATAGTCTTTGATGTATCGTGCACAGTAGCTGGCCATTCCTAGAAATGACCGCACATCTCCAGCATCTCGAGGGCGAGGGGTGTCGTTCAGTGCTGCAATTTTTTCAGGATCTGGTCTTATTCTTGTGCCTGAGAAGATGTGTCCATAGCACTTCAAGGTGGATTTGTGAAACTCACATTTATCTTTGTTCAGAATCAGATTTGCTTCCAATAATGCGTGACATATGCGATCCAGTGCTTTGTTGTGTTCCTGGACAGTTGCTCCAAACACGAGTATGTCATCACTATAGTTGAGAGTGTTAGGGATGTGGTGGATAACTCTTCTGATGGTCTCCTGGAAAATCTCAGTGGCCAAAGAGACCCCAAAACTGAGTCGTTTATACCTAAAGAGACCTTGTTGAGTCAAACATGTGATATAATTTGACCTTTCATGCAACTCGAGCTGGTGATAGCCCTTGTTGAGATCCAGTTTGGAGAATATTTGTGCCCCGTTCAGAGTTGTGATCATGTCACTGATATGACTCCAGGGTGTCTTTCCCTTTCGATGGCAGTCTTGGGCGCTCTCATGTAAACACATAGTCAAACTTTTCCTTCTGATCCTTTCTTTGGCACCACGACTACTAGGGAGACCCAGGGGGTGGGTCCAGAAGTTATTTCAATGATGTTTGCCTTCAGAAGATCCTGCAGCTCTTCTTCCACAGACTGTTGAAGATGAAATGGTAGTTTCCTGTGGTGTTGAGCTATCGGTGTCACCCGTTCATTAATGTGTAAACAAACTTGAAAATTAGTCATTTTGCCGAGCCCTGTGAACAATTTCGGGAATTTGTGAATTACGTCAGGTTCGTCATCCACTCGATACAGTATCTCCACCAGATGAAGTAGTTCCGCTGTGGGCAAACTAAAATGCAGTCAGCTTCTGGCCCCTCGATGACATGAATGCGAGCTAAAACAGACTGGCCTTTGTGTGAAGGAGGTCTGAAATTGTCCTAAGCATGGAAGTGGTTCCTTTGACATCCATGTGTACACTCGTACTGCAGATTTGTGTAAAAGCGGTTGTGAATCCATTTGTTATACTCTGCAACTGAGATATAATTGAGAGATGCTCCGCTGTCTAGTACTAACTTGGCTGAGTGTTCACCCATTTGGAGGTGCAGTCTGGGGTATTTCCTGAGCCTGTCCGAGTCTGCGACCATGCAGACGTATTCCTCACTATCTTGCGACACCGGTGTGAGGGACCTTGATTCTCGAGATTCTGAACGTCGTGATCTGCAAGAGACATGGGAATAAAGACTCGACTGTGATGAGCTGGAAGACGTATCTCATACCGCTTTGGCGAGATGGAGAGAGCTGTGATGCTTAGATGCCCTGTGAATGTCCCTGCAGGTTGCCCTGCATACTTTTTCAAAGTGGTTTTCTCGTCCACATCGCCGACAGTTCTGACCTAGTGCAGGGCACGGCTCAGTGTGAGGAAAATCTTGACCGCAGTGATAACATTTGAGCTGTCGCTCCCGACCCTTGTCAGCCTGGTCCGGACTGCGACTATGACTTGTATTCAAATCGTGTTTTTTAACAGTTTTGGTATTTTGTTATGTAAATTTCACACCTTGATCTTATTTGGTGTGCTGAGACCCTCCAGCGCTTAGCAGCGCCTAGAATTCACTCCTACCCCTTCCCTGCAGCTCCGGTCCCGCTCTCGGCTGAGTATTGACGCCGAGAGCGCTGGGCGCCGGGTTTGGCGGCCATCTTGGGTCGGGCTGGGTGTGTGAGGCCATCCACAGCGCTATAAAAACGGACAGTGATGGCTCCGCGCAGCGGACGCGACCAGCGGACGCGCCGGACCTGCGCCGGAGTCGTGCCAGAGTCCTGCCCGTCTGCGCCCGTCCGCGCACGACTGGGCTCAGGGCTCAGGGACTCTGGCACACGCACCTGCTCTACCTCAGCGGATCTCCTAGGACTGAATTCTGACAGGTATACCCTATCTCCTATTGTATGTGCTACTCTCAAGGAAAACAACATCTTGCACATCTCTAGCTGTAAGAACTTAAGCCGCTCAGCCCCTTTGAAGCTGGCTACCCTCAATACCAGGTCATTGCAGAAACACCACTTAGAAACTTTCACCCTTCTACAGGACGAGACTATCGATATCCTGACACTCACCGAAACCTGGTTGAGTGATGCCTCTTCCCCGGATATCATCGCCGCCCTTCCCAGTGGGTATGATATGATCTGGCATAATCGACCAGAGGGGGCCCGAGGTGGGGGTGTAGCAACGATCTTCAAAAGGCAATATATGGTAACAAAGATCTTATCTGAGACCATAAATACCGTTGACCTACTGGGGATAAAAATTACCATGAACAATTCTTGTCTTATTATGTTAACAGTATATTGCCCTCCCCAAAGTACCCCCATGTTCAATGATCTCTTTTTTCCAATTATATCAGACCTATGCACACGTTATAAAAATATCCTGGTAACTGGCGACTTTAATGTCCTCTGGGATAAAAGCGATCAAGATCCGTCAGTCCAGTAATTACAGACCATCATGTCCGCCCTTGGACTGACACAACTTGTGGAAGTTCCAACCCACATAAAAGGCCATATTTTAGATCTCATTTGGTCTTCGACACCAAAAGCGGTCATCACAAGTATTTCACCTTGTTTTTGGTCAGATCACCATCTTATCGCATATGACTTATCGCAAGATATCTACCAGGTCAAACTACCGTTAAAAACAAAAAAAGTGCGCCAATGGAAAAAAGTGAATTCTGAGACCCTAGCCAAAACCCTGCCCAAGTACATACAGAACTTTATAATCCCCTCTGATAGTACTGATCTAGACTCAAAGTATAATAAGATAATAACCATCCTTAGGCAATCAATCGATGAGCTAGCTCCTGAAAAGACACAAAAAATAAAAGGTGTAGAGAAAGGAGCCCCCTGGTTCACCGAAGGTCTACGTGAACAAAAAAGAAAGCTTCGCTATCTCGAAAGATGCTGGAGGAAATCTAAAAAGGATACCGACAGGGAATCATACAGAACATCGTTTCAAGTATATAAAAAGCTTATTACATCAGCTAAGAAGGACTATTATGAGATGCGCATTAACAACGCTACTAATATTCAGAGAGAGACTTTCCAAATTCTGAAAGAGCTGAGTAAGAAGGAGGAAAAGGCAGACATCCTGATTGACTGCGATACCTTTCAAGGATACTTCCTCGGAAAGGTAGCGACCATCTTGTCTGATATCAAGAAGGATAATCCAGTCTCTCACATTTAACAACTGCCCCTCTCAGACTCTTTAACCCCGATTTTTACCAGCTTCCCCTACATTGACTCTACCACTCTGAGAAAACTTGTAGCATCCATCAAATCTGGTTCCCCCGCTGACCCCTGCCCGCCTGACATCCTTCGGCTAGCAATACCGTTTCTAGAAGACCAGATTTTAGACCTTTTAAACACCTCGCTAGCCACTGGATCATTACCATCTACCTTCAAAGAGGCATGCGTCAGACCCCTGATAAAGCCTGGAGCTGATCCAACTAGCCTGAAGAACTACAGGCCAATCTCCCAGCTGCCACTTCTGTCAAAGGTACTAGAACAGCACGTACTAAAATCCTTGTCAGCCCTCCTGGAATCTCACCATCTTCTCCAGGAGCGGCAAGCTGGGTTTCGTGCCCACCATAGCACAGAACTAGTAATGCTGTCGGTACTGGACGAGCTAAGATGCATGGCTGACAGTAAAAAGCCAGGCGCCCTGATATTATTAGACCTTTCAGCGGCGTTTGATACTGTCAGCCATGCACTGCTCTTGGACAGACTGGCTAGGTTTGGGATAGGAGAGCAAGCTCTCAAATGGTTAACAGCCTTCTTAACAAGAAGGACGCAGAAGATCCAGTTGGCAGACCAGGTCTCAGATGTGGGTATGCTAGCCTGTGGAGTCCCGCAGGGGTCAGCGCTCTCTCCGCTCCTATTTAATCTTTATTTACAACCATTGATAGAGTCCCTGGCAAACATGAAGTGTAAAGTTTTCAACTATGCCGACGATACTCAGCTGTTGCTGAGTATCGATAATACACCATCGGCTCAGTCAATGGCCCAAGACATTCTACGATTTACAGTGAATTGGATGTCATCCAATTTGCTGAAAATCAATCCAGACAAAACGGAAGTCCTTGTAATTTCAATCTCTACTTCCCCCTGGAACGACTTGTTTTGGCCACAAGAACTAGGACCTACTCCAAAACCATGCCCTAGTGTCAAGAGTCTTGGGATGAAAATCGATCAGGAACTCTCGATGGCCAACCAAGTATCCGTTGTAGTCGGCTCCTGTACCAATCTGATCAGGCAACTACGTAAACTCGCCCCCTTGCTCTCGAGGAATATGCTGCGAACCATTGTTTCAGCCACAATAGTGTCTAGAATAGACTATGGCAATGCATTGTACCTCGGCCTTCCAAAGAACTCCATCAACCGTCTTCAGATTATTCTGAATGACGCAGCACGTCTGATTTTTGGAGTGCCGAGGAGGACTCATGCTTCCCCTCTGCTCCACAGACTACATTGGCTGCCTGTGGTGCAGAGAGTTGAATTTAAAAGTATGTGTATCTGCCACAAAGCAATCCACGGACAGGCACCAGCTTACATAAAAGAAAGGCTCGAATTACACGAACCTAAACGCGCCTTGCGATCGTCCGGATCTTTTTTGCTATCCCGACCACGTTTCAAGCTAACAACAAAAGGAGGCAGATCTTTTTCAGTGCAGGCTCCTATCATCTGGAATAAGCTACCGGAGGCACTTCGCAGAGAGCCCAATCTTCTCCACTTTAGGAAGTCCTTGAAAACTTTACTTTTTAAAGACGCATTCCCGCTTCAATAGTCGGTTACTAGATCAGATATCTATATATTCTTATTCCACCTTTTGTGCTGTACTTGGTCAGTAGCGCTTTGAGACCTGTCGGTGAGTTGGCGCGATACAAAACCCAGTTACAATTACAATTACTTGGTCGTTGAGGATACGCCTTGGACATGTACGTTCTTCGACATGTGGAAGAGCGGCGCTCCGCATGACGAGACTGAATTTGGAAGGCTTGTTCCCGTTTGTCACCTTTACTAGCTTCCATTCGGTTTGCATGCTCCTCTGCCTGATCGTCGACTCTTGTCATTTCCTCGATTTTATCCAAGGAGTAACTCTTCTTTAGAAGGCGTCCGCGTAGGGATTCAGATTGACATCCTTCAATTATGCGTAGGCAGAGAGCATCTTCAGTCGTAAAGGAGTCAAACGCACAGTAGCGTGCCAGCCGTTTCAGGCGCGAGATGAATTCTTCAATCAATTCATCCTTTTCTTGTGAAGCAAGGTTAAAAGTGTATCGCTCGTAGTCAATGTTACGTTTATGAAGACATTTTCTGTTGAGCGTTTCATGCACATCTGGGTAAGAAGCAACAGCAGCTGGAAGCTCCTTGATTATCTGGCCAACTTCCTTCCCAATGAGGTTGCGCAAGGCGATGAGTTGTTGACCAGGATCTGATACTTGTGAGCCTTTCATGAAGTCCTTAAAGTCTTCCAGCCACTCCTGCCAGCAAAGACCCATACCTCCGCCAGGTACGAGAGGCAAGGTTTCCGGTTGACATAGAAAAGGAACACCTAGCATAGCATAGGGATGTCCTAGCGCTTGGGACGAAGAGGTGGGCGACTGGTTCGTGGTTCCCTTGTCCCGTGAATCAGCTCGTTGGCCAGTAGTTGGGGAGAGAGACATTGTGAAGGCCGATCAGGCAACGGTGGTCCTGAGTTAAAGACGTCCTCAGAAAAGCAAAGAAGACTGCCCCAGCGTGAAGACTGTACTGTTCATGACACCACCCCAGGGTGCGTGAAAAGAAGCAGGGAGCAGGTGACTGAGCAGAGCAGCAGAAACTGCGACAGTGCAAACCTTTGCAGTGATCTCACCTGAACGTAAACTTGACATGCAGTCCCAGAAGTGACTAATACTACAGCTGCCTGACTCCAAAATGGCCACTCACAGTGCCTGGCAGCAGATTGGACGGGCCTGCCTGACTTAAAGATAGCCGCTGGGCTCACTCAGAAGTGAGTAGAAGCAGCACCCTGGACCAGGAACAGTAGACAGGCGCAAGCAGGCTGCTCAACACACGCTCTGGGGAAGCTCCTGACAGCGCGGTGCAACAATCCATTAAACACGCGCTCAGGGTAGGCTCCTGACAGCGCAAGCAGCAGTCCGGTGCAGCAATCCAGGAATCACGCGCTCAGGGTGGGCTCCTGACAGTGCGAGCAGCAGTCCGGTGCAGCAATCAAGAACTCAGGGTGGGCTCCTGACAGCACGGGTGGCAATTCAGTGATTACGCGCTCAGGGTGGGCTCCTGATAGCGTGATACAGTGTACACACGCGCACTGTCACGAGCAGCAGTAGGTGACCAGGGTAGGCTCCCGACGTCACAGCACGGAAGGAGTCGTGCTAATAGCAGGAAGGTGCGCTTGGGGTAGGCTCCCGAGGCCACATCATAAAGGCGGGTGGAGAGGCCACTTATGCGGTGAATACCCAACTGCACTCCGCTGAGGAACAGTGGCTCGAGCAGCAGGCAGGGTCCACCCTCCTCGCCAGATGTCATGTCCCTGTTTCTCCACAAACGACACGTACACATAAGTGTATTGAGATCTCCATTATTCCTCCTTACAACCTCCTTCCTTCGTATGCAATCCCTGTCTAACTCCTCCCTTTCCGTTCCCTTACTTCCCTTCTCCTACCCAGGTTCCCTTGTCCTGGGTCCTTGTGTCTGTGCTCTTCACAAGCCACGACACTACACATGGGACACTCTTCCCTCCCTCCAGAGGGCTGCTATCGGGGAGCGCACTGACAGTGTGCCAGCTTTTAGGTGGTACACTGTCACTGGGCCTCCTGACCGCTTCTTTGCCTCTGCGCCCCCATCTGTAATTTGACGCGGGCGCAGAGGCAAAAGGATTCCCTCATTGACATGGGGCATGCCCCCATTCAAATGATGGAACGCCCTCTGAAGATAGCGCAGGCGCGTTACGTGTGCCAGCGCTATCCATATTAAAGAAGGGTGCGCACAAGCATCTGCTGCCCCTTTTGTACCACCAAAGTGCCCTGGGGGCATGCAAAGCGGGCGCAAATGCTCGTTGCACCCCCTGTGCACTTGGATAATATGACCCTAGATTTGGTTTGAGGACTGCACCAGAGCCTACTTACCCACGGGTGAGAGTGCTCATGTCTACATCAGGCTGACACGTGGAAAGTGTCTGCAAAAGAATGTAGCGGGTCTGTGGCATCGCCCTACACAGAGATGTGGAGAATGCGGACTGCAAGCACATTCTTTGGCTTTGCTTTCGTTAACCGATCTGATTGTGGTTCTAAGCAACGCGCAAAAAAGTTCTCTGACCTTTAAGTCGCTGCTGAGCTAGGCTCCGAGCTCACTGCTATGTGACTGACAATATAAATCTGAGCGTTGTGGGTTTCTTCAAAGGAATTGCGTAGATTTACATCTGTACATACATTTGTATGTTTACAAAAGCCCCAGAAATACCATGGAAATACGAACTAACATTTGATTTCTGTCCATATTCCTTCTGTTTTATATACTCCCAAGGATTATCTGAGGACTGAAAAGTTCCCAGGAAGAACTTTTTTTCAGGAAGAATTTTCTTTCCAAAACCTGGAGAATATTTTCCGAGATGTAGAAACCCTGCCCCCACGAAAGCAGGTGTTGCATACCCCTTCTTTCTACTTTTCGTTGGCTGTGAATCTCCGTGCAGTGTTTGTGACTTTGCACGAAGCTCTCACTTTCTGAAAGGAACACTTGTTACCGCCCCGGCAGCAACCGTGTTCCACTCCAGCCCCTACACTTACCACTAAGGAAATAGTACAATTAATTAGTGATCTCTTAGTGACTTAAGTGCTTATCTCAGAGACAGATAATGTTGAATGACATTTCGGGGAGAAAATCATGATTTTAAGCTGTTAAGCATATATTGGTCAGTTAATCTGCATGGCATTTGTTGGAAGTCACATTTCTTGCGGTGCGCTATCCTTAATCTGATGTTTGTTAAATGGAAATGTAAGCGTCTCAGTGCCATTGATATTCATTGCAAACACGCAGACTGTGATGCCTGTTTCTGGTTTCTGCAAAGCTAAGGGCAAGGGCTTGTAGAAATTGTTTGCAGCACGAAGTTATTCAAATCGGCATAAGCAGGCTGAGTGTTTTGATTTCTGTTGCTCATTTGATCACTTCCTTAATTTCTTTTGGCTTCGATCTTGAGGACCGGCTTCTCCGGTCTTTTGGTTGTCTTTAGTATGGCCTCCTGGATATTTTTATCTGAAGAATTTGAAAATGACCTTGCAAATCTTCGTTTTTTTCTTGGTGGTGTCACTAATGTTGTTGGCAGAATTCCCTTTGAACTGTTGTGTCCTTACCTGTAGTTGTGTTTGGTCCCCCTGAGTGTTAGATCGCGGCCATAGATAGCTTTTCCATGTTTTGTTTCAGCCGTTTAAAGCTGCCGAGCTCTTTGCTGTGCCACTCATTGGTTACTTGGTGCACTTGTTGTAATACTTTCTTCATAGCTGCCAAGGTTTCAGATTGCTTATGTGTGATATTTTCATAATTTCTGTGTAATCATGAGTGACATTCAACGACTGACTGACACTTTCTCACAAGCAAAATCAAGCAATGAATACGAGGGAAATATATAAAAGTGAGAAATTATACCCTTTTGAGCAAAAAGAAACTCTAATAAGAGCTTAAAACTGCTGTAAAGCACCAGAAATGGAAGAGCACTAACCTATTAAAAATCAGTAACTCACAGCTAATCCTCATCAGAAACAGTTCTGCTAATGTGTGTGTGGTTCATGTTCTTTCTCTCCTTTTCCCCTTTTGTCCTCTTTCTTGCTCTCTTTTTCTTCCTCCTTCCTCACCCCCTCCCACCTTACCCCGTCTCTGCAATCTGGACCAAAAAGCGCTATAAAGCAGTCAGCACTGTCCGCTTTCTAGTGCTTTATTCAAATCATTCAATTATCCAACCCTCCTTCCCCGTTAGCCACCCCCACTTGGTTGCCAAAGTCAAAAGCTCTCCCAGAGGGGACAGCTTTTGGCTTTGCTAATAGTTGTTATATCTACTCTTCCTCTGCATACTCTGAACAAACACCAATTCCCAACAACTGCTCAGATACTGCAGCGTAACGCTGTATTTCACATAAACTCAATTTTCTCTGAACAAAATTATATTATGCGCAACCTCACCACACCCATTCACTCAGGGAGACACACATGAGGGCCAGCTACATTAATGAACAAAAAACAATGAAACCGTTTAGACATTAGATTAAAAGCTTCATTCTAATCATATTTAGCATAGAATGCTGTGGAATATAAAAGACTATTTAAGGAAACAGGAAATTATCCTGAAGTGCTATGCTTCCTAATGACCAAAGTGTCAGCTCCACATATACAAAGCTGTACTGTCAAGTGCCATATGTGCTGACTTTGCTCTTGACCGGCGCGCTCTGATGAAATTAAAATCCTTGCAGGGTGTTTTAAAAAAGCGCAGGCTGTGATACGCTTTCCTATGTCCTGCAAGTTCCTCTTGCTGGACAATCAGTGATAAGGGGCTTTTATTCATAGCAGACTGCCCCATTACATCTCCCTTCCCCGTCCTGAATTGACCAAAATTGTGAGCCGTCTCTGCCAGTTACTTCTGCCTGCCCCTCTCTTTGCTCCTTGTGGCGTCACCTTAAGAGCTCATTTGTACGTTCAAAATAGTTTCTTGAGTTTTCATAATAAACAATAAACAATAAGACAATACAAAAAATAGTACCGAAAAAATACCCAATTACAATAGAAAGATAATGAGAAACAGCCATTAAACTACAATAGGTAAAAACAGTAAATATAATGTTCCTAGAACAACAAAAGGGAGGGAAAGGAGCATATATAAATATATTATAATGATGATAAAATAGAGCTACTATAAGGTGAAGACTAAACTATTAAAATAGCAATAAACAACTAGAAATAGATATGTATTTAAGAAGATAAATAGATATCAACAGGTTTCCAAAAGGAATGATAAGAATTAGAATTATGATTAATGCCATTCAACGATAACTGAGCTCCTCTTCTAGTGAAAATAATCCATGACCACCAAACATGAACAGATAATAATGAAACGTCTTTCCAACAGGTTGTAATGTATTTAAAAGCTGCTGATAACAGAAAATTGAAAAGTTTACCTTCTAATTCATTTACTTTTTGTGAAAGAACAACAGATTTGCAGATTAACAGTTTGAATGACACAGCATCATCAATATTAAGTACCTTTTTAATAATATCCCAAACTTCGATCAAAAATTTTAAAACAAAAGGACAATCATAAAGCATATGTTGTAATGAACCAGTATGTAAATTACAGTGCCAACAAATTGACGACGAAAGAAGTTTTGCTTGAAATAAACGTAGTGGAGTCCATAAACAATTATCTAAAATATATGAGTTAGATTGATAGAGCGAAACAGGTAACCACCCAGAAATATATTAAGCCAAATAACTTTCCATGTATCAATAGATAAAGAGGTTGAAAGTTCGTTAATCCAGAATGCTGAGATCACATCAATGTTGGTTCCTTGAGAGATAGACTTTTTTTTATATAATATAGAAACACCATGAGATAAAGCGGAAGCTCTTTGTATATAAATTGATAAATCTGATTTAACATTAGAAAGAATATTATGAGGAAATTAATCTAAAATAGAATTACATAAAGATTCATATTTGAGAAAATCAGAAGGAGGTAAAAGACATTTTGTTTGTAAAGCTTCAAATGATATAAAAGCACAATTGTAATAAACATCTTTAAGGTAAAAAAATTAATTAATCCATGAACACCAAAATCTAACATTTCTATTAAGTTGTATGACTGGGTTATACCATGATGACATATCTTCAGTAGTGGATATGGGTGATTGAAAGATTAAATCTAAATCATTTAAAATAATTAGTTTAGTGGACTTTAAAATAACAGATTTATGAAAAAAGGAGATTTATTAGACATAGTTAGCAAAGTGGGTAGAGGAAAAGGTTCTATCAAAGTTTTTTCAATAAGAAGCCAAGAAGGGGGATTACTCAAAAAAGAGTGATTGAACCAAGGAGAGCTTTGTTTTAAAATAAAAGCTTTGTGATTATGGAAAAAGTCTGATAATCCAAAACCCCCATTACATTTGAGCAATTTAAATTTTTTATAGCTGATACGAGATGACTTGCTATTCCAAAGAAATTTGGAGAGGAGTTTGTCTACAGCTTTATAAAACTTTAAAGGAAATTGAGTAGGAATCATAGCAAGGGTATAAAACATTTTTATAGAGTCCATTCTGCCCCACCATGATAGATGAAGTGAAGACCATTTGGAGGTTTTATCTTTAATATAATTTAAGATGGAGTCACAATTAATCAATATTGTTGATTTCATAGATGAAGAGAACATAATACCAAGGTATTTAAATGTATCTTTTTGCCAAATGATTTCATTCATGGGTAACATATCAGGAGTACAGTAAATATTAAAAGGAAAGAATTCCGTCTTATTGGTATTTAACTTGTATCCAGAAACTGTGGAATAAAACGAAATAATTTCAGTCCATGAAGGAAAAGAGGATAAAGGATCACTAATAAATAAAAGTACATCATCTGCATATGCTAAAGTTTTAAAAATAACTTTGATATTGATTCCAGTAATTTTATCACATTTTTTTATGGAAACAAGTAAGGGTTCCATAGAAGAAACAAAAGCGGGGAATGGGGACAACCTTGTCTTGTACCTCTGAAAAGAGAAAATTGGTTTGAAATTTGGCCATTAATAAATAAACAAACAATAGGAGAAGAATATAAAGCAGAATTCATACGGATTAACATGTCACCAAAATTAAATGATAATAAAGTACGAAATAAAAATTGCCAATTAATTTTATCAAGAGCTTTTTCAGCATGTAATGTGAGAATTCCTGATGGCAGAGATAGAGTGGATCCTTGTTCAATAACATGTAGCAAAGTTCTTGTATTATTGGCAGAATATCTATTCTTCATAAAACCAGATTGATCCGGATGTACAATCGATTCCAACAAAGAGGATGATCTAGTAGCAAGTATTTTGGCATATAACTTAGTCTTGGTTTATTAAAGAGATCGGACGATAATTTGACACAAGTGTAGGGTCTTTGTTAGGCTTGGGTAGTACAATAATTAAAGCCCCAGCAAAAGAACCAGTAGTAATTCCCGTAGAACCAAAAAAGGTAAAAAGTTGAAATAAATGAGGAATAAGCTGTAACTGAAATTCCTTCTAAAACTCAGTGGGAATACCATCTGGTCCCCCTTTATTTTTTTAAAGAGATTTTATGGCTAGTAAAATGTCATCTTGAGTAATAGGCGAGTCAAGTTCAATTTTATCAGATTGGGAAATCTTGGGGAATCCACATTTAGTTAAAAAAGAATCCATTAAAGAGGTATCATCAAAATTAGGTTTATTATATAAAGTAGTATAAAAATCTAAAAATTCATTAACAATATAATTTGGGGAAAAATCTATTTTACCATTAGAGCCATGAATTGAATTTATTTGTGCTTTATCTTTTTTAATGCGTAAATAATTGGCTAACAATCTGCCATATCTGTTAGCATTAATACTAAATTTGACTTTAGAATTTGAGAGTTGAATACCAGGTCTTCTGCTAAGGATTGTATTAAACCCATATCTAAGTTTTTGCAATTTGAATCTATGTTGAGGATCATTAGACCTAATAAGTCTTGCATATTTTGCAATTTGTTTTGTCTAAATTTTTAATATTTGCATTAAAAGTTTTATTTTCATGGGCCGTAATAGAAATAGAAGCACCTCTAATATAGGCTTTAAACGCGTCCCATCTGTTCACCATGGAAGTTGAGCCTTCTGGGTTAAGAAGAAAATAATCATGAATAGCATTTAAGAGTTTAGGTTTATTTTGTTCATTAAGAACAATACTAGTATTCATTCTCCATCTAGATTGTGTTGTAAAATTTGAATTCAATTTCAAAATAACAGAAATGAAGGCATGATCCGAAATATCAATATTACCAATAATAGTATTGACTACAGAGTTAATTATTTGTCTGCAAATTAAAAGATAATCAAGCCTAGAGTGAGAATTGTGTTGGTTAGAAAAAAATGTAAACATTTTTTCTGTAGGAAAGTGTAAACGCCAAATATCAACTAGCTTTGTAGTTTGAAGAAATGATTTAAAAGCAAAAAAAGCTTTAGGAGGTCGTAATTTAGTAAGAGATAATCTATCTAATAAGGGATCAGATATAATATTGAAATCTCCTCCAATTATAAGAGGGACATTACCCAATTTAAGAACTTCTGTTGTTAGAGTGGACTAAAAAATAGGATCATCAGCAATTGGACCATAAACATTTAGTAAAAACATGACTGAATCATGAATTTTAATTTTAGCTATAACATATCTTCCATCTGCATCAGAAAATTTGCTAAAAATTTGGCAATGTAGTCTTTTTGCATAAAGGATAGCAAAACCATTTTTTTGCCATTTGCAGAAGAGACAATATTGTCAACCCACTTTTTCTCATGTAATCTAAGATTTTGTCATCAATATGAGTTTCTTGTATAAAACAAATATCTGCTTTACAACTGCCTAAATAATCTAACATTTTTGTACGTTTAACTGGATGACGTAGCCCCTTGACATTTAAAGATACTATCTTAATATTAAGAACATTAGCCATAATAAAAAGAAGGAAAAAGAAGTTCAAGAAGAGGTGAAAAAAGTAAAGAAAGAGTGTGAGGAAAAAGTAGCTTCAGAATCAAGTGAAAAGGAGAGAGAAGGTAAAAAAAGAAAACAAACAAAACATGAAAAAACGAGAAACGTTAAGCAGTAATAACAGGAATGAAACGCGCACACGCTTTACAAGCATGACCGGAACCGTTGTAGCCCTATATGAATATAGACCATAAATTTGTCAGAAATATATGTAACGGTAATATTCAAGTAGCAGAGTCATGAGTATCCATTGAGTGCTGCGAGTATCCAAGAACATTCCTAATTCTTCAGGACGATGGAAGGATTTAGAGAAATTATCTTTCCCAATGCACATTGTTGATGGGTCAAAAAGACCATATTTAAATCCAAGACTTCAGAGCTGAGGACGAAAAGCAGTGAAATTATGGTGGCAGAGAACTTTGAAGATCATTTGTCGAGGCTTTGTGTGATGAGGATTACAATGAGATGGAATCCTATGAGCCTTATCAATTTCACATTTTTCTGAAAATGTGATGTTGGGAAGGCTAGGACTCAGGTTTTCTAAATATAATCTGCAATTGGAACCTTCAACATCTTCTGACAAGTTATATTGTCTGTTACAATTTTCCATATCCAAAAGGAGGGTTGATATAGGAGAGATTTTCGCCACAAGTGGAGTGAAAGCGTTGATTTTAACTTTATTTTCTTGTATTTTAATTGAATTATCAGAACTTTTCATTGACATACTAACCATGTCTTTGCGCACATTTTTTATCTCTGACGCAATTGTATCCGTGTTAGCACGGAGTGCTTGAATTTCATCAAGAATTAATGACCAAGGAGGTTCGGTTGACTCGTCCACTTTAGATTTAACTGGAGGCGGAGAAACTTGCTTTCTCCTTTTATTATAAAGAGAATGCGTATTTTTATTTTCCATTATCTTGTTTAATTGAATTAAACTTGTAGAGCAATACAAAATTAAGGAAAAAGTAAAGTTTTGTTGTGAAAAAGCTTGAAAAAGACTGGTGCAGCAGTTAAAATAGACTGCAGGAGTGGTTAGGTCAAAGCCAGGCCCTCTGTTGAGCACTTACTTCGCCCCCCTGACAATCAAGCTGGGCAGTACCTTGAGGCGGAGCTGGGAGCTGGAGCAGGAAGGAGGAAAACACCACATCTGCTGATAAAAGGTCCTGGAAACACCTCACAGCACCAGGAAGAGCTTAATATTCACAGCGACCTCATGTAGGAAGAAATTCTGACGAAAATATCATCGTAATTAATCAAAAAACAGGCAAAAACGAGCGGAGCTCACCGGGAGGCGGCCATTTTGGTTTCACGCGCTCAGACGTCTCCGTGAAGAGCGCATTTTAAATGAAGAGCAAAGGAACCTGGCACAGGCTTTTGCCTGGAAGGGCCACAATTCCCCAGCTCCTCTCTTGGCAGTGTGCGCGAGTAGGAGGCAAAGGTCTGTGTCAACAGCTAGCTAGGGTACACTGGATGCACTCTCCACGGCGTGTCTGCCACCATTGAAGTGCACAAAAACAGCCTTTCAAAAAGGCAGGGAAAGCTGCACATGCCGTCTGAAACTTGCGTTCGGCTTTTACATTGTGAAAACGAAACTACAAGTGAATCTAAGAATAAAACTCAAAATGCAAAATACGATTCCCTCATGTCACTGTGGTCAGACTCAGCTCTCCGAGGGAGCAGGCAGCTTCTAATTTGTTTATCCTTCACACCAACCCTAACGTACCATATTACCTGCTGTGGTGACTGAGTTCATGTAGTGCTCACGTGGCTTTCGCATCCACACGTGGGTCTTAGAGAGGCGAGCGGGGCTGACACAGGGAGAAAGAAACAATGTATCCATGTGTGGTAGTTACCATGACTAAGATCCCTCTCGGCCCGGCGCAGGAAACATAAATACCAAGGCAGGCAGAGCAGCAATGTTGCACACAAGGCTGTATTTGGACGCCTCATGATCCCTAAAGGGTGTCAGGAAGCTAAACTATATATGTGTGACCAATGCATTTAATGCGGTGATGCGGACACCGGCATTAAAATGCGTTCGTCTCACACCTGATGCGTGATACTTAGCAGGGCTGTTCCTTTGGTGTTGGTCATTCTGATGAACATGTTGATTGTGCTGCAGTATATCTGATAGAGACATCTAGCCGCAGTTTCCTTAACTTAGAATATCCCCAGGCATCAGACTGGATCTGGAAAACTTTTTGCAGCAGCACCGCTGCGCGCCGGGGGACGGCGCCACACGACCCCGCCCTGACGTAGTCCACGGACGTGACATCAGCGAGGTCATATAAGTCCCTCCTGGCTCAGTTTTCCTTTTTTTCCCCGTACAACGCGGATCCGGCATAAGCGGTTCCTCTGGCCTGTTTTCAGGCCCTTTTTTGACTCTTCATGTCTGGAACAGTGTGCGATGCCTTTGGGCTTTAAAACTTGTACCTCCTGTTCGCGGCAAATGTTCGCGACGGACCCACACCTTATCTGTATGTGGTGTCTGGGCGAAGCCGAAGTCCCGGCGGGAGCGCTGGATGAAGCTGCTTTCGGCTCGTCTGTCCCGGTCGGAGTCGTCTCGGCCCCCGGCCTCCTCATCGGCAGCAGGTCCCTCTGGCAGTGGGTTCCATTTGCGGCGTCGGTCGCCCTCTGGTTCCCAGGTGCGTCGTTTGCCTCGCTCAGGTAAGTCACGGCGCATGTCGCCAAGGTCCTCGACCTCACTTCCTTCTGTTGTTGGGGGCACTAGTTCTCGGAATCCTCTGGACATGCACCCTGGGGAGTCGCCCCTTCTTTATCCGCCTGGTGCGCGGGTGACTCGGACCCAGATGGAGGCCTATGCCGTGGCCCTGCAGGCCTCACTTGGGTCCCCTCTGCTTCCTGGGGTGTCCTCGGAGCCTCCGCTATGTGCGTGGTCTCCGGGGAACGCGCCGGAGGGTTCGGCCCGTGGCCGACTGTGCCCCTTGCCTCTAGGGATGATGGAGATATGGCGTCATCGGGGTGCGGCCCGGTTGGGTCCCCCTGTTTGACCCATAGCACTCCTGCCGCGCCGCATTGTCCAGTGGGCCTCCCTGTGGCGCTGCAGGTTGTTGCTGGCGCTCGCAGCCCTGCTGCGAGCACGCCTCGGCCTTCCCGAAGGGGGGTCGGCGCCGGTCCGGCGCTGTAGACTTGCATCCCCGGCTCCGACTCCATTCCTTCCTTTGGAGTCGGAGACTGTTGTGGTTGAGGCTGAGACGGCGCCGGTCTGGCGTCGTAGGTTTACCTTCCCTGCTCCGGCGCAGTCCCTTTCTTCTTCGGAAGCAGAGCTCGTCGTGTTTGAGGTCGAGTCGGCACCGGATGAGGCAGAGTCGGCGCCGTACGGGGCTGAGTGGGCACCGAACGAGGCAGGGTCCGCGCAGACCCAAGTCGTCCAGGCGCCGCCCCGACGCAGGTTTATTGACACCTCTCCGGAGGCTTCCGGGGGGAGTCCGGCGTCGCCTCAATGCCCGTCAATGCCGGATCTGTCCTTGCCCCCCCTTCCCTCCCGGAAATTGTGGCTTCCTTCTTTTGGTCACTGGTCGCATCCTCAGTTCCTTGGTCAACCTCCTTGGCGTGGGAGGCTTAGTTTACAGCCCTCACCCACAGATGAGTTGCTGTCCCGTCCTCGGAGGGCTACCGAGGCCGGTGCAGCATTCATTAGGATTGTCTCCTTGGCCGCTCATGTTCTGAGTATGCACCCTCCTTCGGTTCCCCTGCCAGTTGAACCCTCTGCTGGATGTTCTCCACCATGGTTCAGGGAATGTAGAGCCGCTTCTACCTTTCAAAGCTTCTCTTTATGATGTCCTTTTGGGCACCTGGGCTCGGTCAGCTTCCGGTGATCCGGTGGCTTGTTCTATCTTGCACTGCCACTGTCCTGCTCCACATGATCCAGTTTGCTTATTTGTTCACCCGGACGTTATAGGGTTTGTCCTGAAACTGCTTTGCCTTCCTTGCCTCAGCTGTTGCTTCCTCCCTCCCGGGAGTCCAGATGGCTGGAGTCGTGGGGCCGTAACATTTTCGCCTCCACTAGCGCAGCTGTTTGATCACTAAATACAGTGTGTCTTGGCTCGGGCTACTTCTGCCCTTTGGGACTCTGCCGAGTCTCTTCTATCGGCCACTTCTGAGGGCGCTCGTGTTGACCTCCTTCCTCTTCTCGATGATGGCCGTGATTTGGCGGAATTTACAATCCGCTCGGCCTTGGATACTGCGGATTCCTTAGGCCGTGCTATGGCTGTTTCGGTGGCCCTACGTCGCCATGCTTGGTTGCGGGATGGTGTCTTTCCGGAGAATATCCGGGAACGCCTTGTTGACCTACCCTTTGATGGGCTCCTTTTGTTTGATGCCCACGCCGATTCGGCTGTTCAGAGCCTCCTTGCCGGATTTCGTCCTCCCCCCTAGGTCTGTATTTCAAAGGTTTCCATTTCACATGATCTGGGGTGGTTGCTCTTTTGTTTAGCGTCCACCAGTTGCACTATGCGTTATTTAGGCTGGCGGTAAGCCTACTGTGGTGGTGTTCCACAGATTGTTTGTGTTCTGTCCTCTGATTGTGGTTTGCCTTAAGAGGTGTTCCCGCATGGGTCTTGGGAATGTGCCATACTCCAAGTGGAGTACCTGTATGCTATTGTATAGCTCTGCTATGCGTTACGCAGGCATGGAGGCCCCTCTGTATTTCATGGGTGAGTTCTCACCTCGACCTTCAAGCTCCCTGGTTGGGCAGTTCCATGCTCATTTTAGCATTCGACGTGGCTGTCTGCTCTGTGCATGTTTTAGTTGTGGTCCGCTTCTGCGTGCTTCAGAGTGATACTATTTGCCCCTGTCACGCCTTTTGGTGACTAGGTGTGCACTTGGCGCGTCTTTGTTCCCACCTGCTCTTCTAAAATGTTGCTCAGTTCCTGCCTCTGCCCTTCGCTTCCTGCCTGTGGCCTCTTCGGCCTCCCTTGCGTGGGCTGGCCTGGGAGGCTCTGGTTACATTTCTTCTCGTTTTCCTCCTGCTTTCATTGGTGTTCACTTAATGCACCATTGAACTGGAAGTAGTCCTTCTTCCTCCATCCCTCCAGGTGGCTTCTTTCCGGTAAAACTGTGGCTTTTCATTCACCTTCATCAGGAGATTCTTCTTCTTCTTCTCCTGTTGCTTCCCTCCCTCCCACCTTCTCCATTGAGTAAGGACTCTTGTCTCCTCTATAGTCGCCCTCTTTGGGGATCTGCTGGGCTACGTTTCGGCCTTCCCTTGCTATAGGGGAATACCATTCTTTTCATACCTTCTCGCAGTAGACTGTTGTTCTTCCTGTATCTCGTCGTTGTTGGTCGGCACAGTTCTACATGGTAATAACGATCTATCTTGCCTGTTGCGATTTCTTCCCTTGTTACTCAGCCTTTGGAGAGGGTCTATGCTTCGCTTTGCGGGGTTTTTTCTCAGAGCTTTGCTCTGCCTTTACTTCCTCTCGTATATGTAGACAGTGTCTGATACTGTCTTTTATGATGGTGTTTTGCACCATCTGCCTTCTTTCTTTTATGGATTTTTCATCCTTCGCACACTGTTCCCATACTTTCAAAGTTTTGTTGGTGGCTCCGTGTTGTGCCGCGGAAACGTTTTTTCTAAGAAAACTGACGTCAGCGCGCCGGGAGGGACTTATATGACCTCGCTGATGTCACGTCCACAGACGACATCAGGGCAGGGTCATGTGGTGCCGTCCCCCGGCGCGCAGAGGTGCTGCTGCAAAAAGTTTTCCGGATCCAGTTTGACGTCTGGCAATATTCTAAGTTAAGGAATCTGCGGCTAGACAAAGTCGAAGGTAAGTAACTCGTACAACAATCTCTCCAACCCTCTGGATGAGTACAGTCTGTTGGCTTTGAGGCTAAAGTGCTACATTGGTTATGACAGTCTGATTTAAATATTTGATTCAATTATCTGAGCCAAACTCTTGATTGTTGTTGCACAGATACATATGCCGTATCTGAAAACAAACACGTAGTGATAGATTTCTTACCTTAGAATTGCCCCCAGGAATCAGACTGGATCTGGAACATTTTCGTCAGCAGTACCCCTGCACATCGGAAGGTGGCGTTGTGCGGCTCTGCGTCCGTCATTGGCGTCGTGGTCGCCGAAATTATGTTGCAGCAGCTACTCACACGCTCACGTCAGTTCTTTCTTTTTCCGTGCCAGCAATCGCAGATCTGGAGAGAGCGGTACCACTAGTCATTTTTTGACTGAGTTTTTCAAGGCTTTTTGTCTCTAGTTTTTCGAGTCGATCGACTCCTGGTGCCGTAGGGATGCCCGGTTTCAAGTCTTGTGGGCACTGTCATCGAATGATGTCGGTGACGGACCTGCACCGCGTGTGTCTCTACTGCCGTGACCATGACCCAAAGTCGTGCCCCGACTGCTGGACCATGGTGCCGAAGTCTTTGCGGGAGCGGTCCCGAAAGCTGCTTGAAGTCTGGCAGTCGGCTCCGCGCCGTTCAAGGTCCCAGTCCCGTGGCCATCACCATCGTTCTTCGGGATCAAAGTCTTCGCACTCCGGGTCAGGTAAGGCGAAGCATCACAAGAAGTCGAAGAAGCGCTATCGCCCGTGGCTCCTGCAGAGCCTACGCAGTCGCCGTCGGCCTACCCGCCCTTCCCGGGTCCATCGGTGACTTCGGCCCAGCTGCAGGAATTTCTGTCAGACATGGCCCGCCTCTTTAGGCTGTCGGGCCCCGTGGGCCGGACTAGGGTCCTTGCCCTTCTCTGTCGGTGGCTCCGGCACCGCTGTCGGCTCTGGCCCCGCAGGTCCCCCATGGATCCAGGCCTGGATCCCGGTCGATGCCGGTTGACCTTGTCACACCTCCACCGACCCCACCGGCACCTCCTCCGAAGTCGCAAGTGGCACCGGACGACGTCGGCCCCGGTTTCTGCCCCGATGTGGACACAGAGCCAATTCCGACGTCGATGGGACCCTTCTTTCTCGATGTCCAACCTCCATATTTTCGGCCTGTACATCAGCTCTTGGAGGAAGGGGAGAACTGGGAAGGGTCTGAGGACCCTCTCACAGCTCAGTGTGAGTATGACCCGGACTGGGCAGAGGAGCTTGGGCTTGCCAGTGGTCTTGACACCTCTCCTGACCTTGGCATGCTTACTCCTCCCACCGTGGCTACGGAGGAGGGTGCTAGTTACGCAGTGGTGTTGCGTAGGGCGCCCGAGGCTCTCCACCTCCAACTCCCTACAGTGGTCATCAGGACTAACCTCCTGGCAGAAGTGCTTCAGCCGGCGTCTACGTCTGCGGAGCCACTGCTGCCTTTTAATGATGCACTTTCTGATGTTCTTTTGGGCACCTGATCCAGGCCCAACGCAGGGGTCCTGTGGATAGGAACATGGCCCGACACCATCGCCCGGCCCCGGGCGACCCCCTTTTCCTCTCCCAACACCCCCCCCAGAGAGCTTGGTTGTCCAAGCCTCCACGTCCCAAAGCGCATTCCCTACCGCACCTCCGGATAGGAAATCCAAGAGACTGGAACAGTTTGGAAAGAAGATTTTTTCCTCTGCCAGTTCAGGGCTGCGGTCTGTGAACACTGCATGCCTCTTGGGCCGTTATTCCCACTCTGTGTGGGATACGGTGGCACAAGTCCCCTCCTCCGTGTCCGGAGGAGGCCCTGACATTGCTCTCTCAGGCTATTGCTGAAGGGAGAGATGCAGCCAAGTTCACAATTCGATGTGGCCTTGACACCACCGACACGCTGGGCAGAGCGATTTTCACGACCGTGGCGCTCCGTCGCCACGCCTGACTGAGGACTACTGGCTTCTCGGGGGATGTCCAGAACACTCTCATGGACATGCCCTTTGATGGCATTCACCTTTTTGGCAACAAGGCAAATAGTGCGCTGGAACGTTTTAAGGAACCATGGGCTACGGCCAAGTCCTTGGGCCTTTCGGCCACCCGGCCTCCTCCGCCTTCTGTTTTACGCTCCTTTCGTGGCCACGGAAGGGGCGCCCAGACATGTTCACTTCAGAGCTGCAGGCCTACGCAGCAACAGTCTCAGCGCCGCTGCAGACGTGGGACCCACCGAGGTGGGTCAGGGAGCCAGCGGGCGGGTCAGTCCACCTCCACCCCGGCCACCACTACCTCCAAACCTTCCTAGTCCGGTTTTTCAGGCCCATCAAACGCCAGTGGGTGGCAGGATTCGCCATCACCTCCCCCACTGGTGCACCAGCACTAGGGACAGGTGGCTTTACAAATAGTCCGAAGGGGCCACTCCGGAACGTCAATCGCTTCCTCCGGAAGGAGAAGTTCAAGATGTTAACTCTGGCCCAAGTCTTGTCTGCCCTTGACCCTGTAGACTGCATAGTGGTGTTGGATCTGCAAGATGCATATTTCCATATTCCCGTGTGCCGGCCCACCGGCATTACCTGCAGTTTAGGGTAGGCCACGAGCACTTTCAGTTTACCGGGCTCCCCTTTGGCCTTACCAGCACCCCTCGGGTGTTCACGAAAGTGATGGTAGTGGTCGCAGCTCATCTGCGCAGATCAGGGGTTCCAGTCTTTCCCTATCTCGACGACTGGCTGTTGAAGGCGGGATCGCCCCAGGCAATCGTCTCCCACCTCCAGACTAAGGCCGACCTCCTGCATTTGCTGGGGTTCGCCATCAATGTGCCGAAGTCGCACCTGATTCCCTCTCAGAAGCTCCTCTTCATCGAAGCTGTTCTGGATACGACGCTCATTCGGGTCTATCCTCCCAAACGGCGAGTCCAGGATATTCAGGCTTTGATTCCGATCTTTCGGCCTCTATCCTGGGTTTCAGTCAGGATGACCCTGAGGCTTCTGGGCCTCATGGCCTCCTGCATCCTGCTGGTCGATCATGCCAGATGGCATATGCGGGCTCTGCAGTGGGATCTGAATTTCCAGTGGGCGCAGCATCAGGGGAGCCTGTCCGAGTCCGTCCAGATCTCAGAGGACACTGCACAACAATTACAGTGGTGGCTCACAAACCGGCATTGGGTCAATGGCACATCTCTCTCCCTTCCCCAACCGGAGCGCACAGTGGTGATGGATGCGTCCCTCCTGGGATGGGGCGGCCACATGGGAGAGGCGAAGATCAGAGGCCTCTGGTCTCCGGCGGAGTCCCGGCTCCATATCAACCTTCTGGTGCTTCGGGTGATCCGACATGCACAGAAGGCATTCTTTCCCTCTGTCAAGGGGAGAGTAGTGCAGGTGTTCACAGACACCAACACCGCCATGTGATACTGCAACAAATAGGGCGGGTTGGGGTCCTGGACCCTCTGTCAGGAGGCTCTGCGCCTCTGGACATGGCTAGAACATCAGGGCATTTCCCCGGTGGTTCAACACCTGGCAGGTTCACTGAACGGCAGGGCGGACGAACTCAGCCGCAGGTGCATGATGGATCACGAATGGCGTCTTAACTCTGACGTGGCGCAAGGTCTCTTTCAACAGTGGGGAGAGCCTTGGTTAGATCTATTCGCCATTGAAGAGAACGCGCAATGTCAGCAGTTCTGCGCATTGCAATTTCCAAGGCGGCGCTCGCTCACCGACGCTTTTCGCCGCGAGTGTAGCTGCAGTCTTCTCAGGCACCCTGATTTATCGCCCCCCGGAACCTGCAAAACTGTTCCACAGGTCCCTGCCAGGAATCATTGCGGAAAGAACCCTCACATCAGCCAACCACACGATTTTGGGGGACCTCAATCTTCATTTTAATTCCCCTGCTGATCACATCGCACAGGACTTACTAGAAGATCTGGAGGCCCTCCAACTCACCCAGCTGGTGGCGGCTCCGACCCATGGAAAAGGCAATTTGCTAGACCCCATTTTCAGCAACTGCCTGGACCTAACGGTTGATCAACCCATTCCCCTTCCGTGGTCAGACCACTTTCTGGTCCCTTTCTCGTGGGCCACTCATAAAAATCCCCAAGCACCCCCTCAAGTGACCATCAGGAGGAACTGGTCAAAACTCCCGTTGGAATCCTGGCTGCACCAACTGGATTCCACTTGCCCCTCACTCTGCTCGGATCCTAATGTGGGAAATGACATCTATAGAGACTGGATCACCCGCTCATTAGACTCCACCCTCCCGATGCGTAAATCCTCCTCTAAGAGACTTCATAAATCTGCCCCCTGGTTTTCTGACTCTCTAAAACAGCTTAAACGCACTTGCAGACAAAGAGAGAGAGCCTGGCGCCTAGATTTCCTCCTAGAAAAGAAGACCTCTTATAAAGAGGCCATCAAGGTATATAAAGAAGGGATTAGAGCAGCCCAGGCTACCTATTTCTCAGAGAAAATAATGGAAGCGAAGTCCAAACCCAAGGAAATCTTCCAAATCATAAAACAATGCTCTAGCGCCACCACGGCTCCCCCCCCTATCAAATCCCAGAAGCAATGCAACGAGCTTGCAGATTTTTTCCATAACAAAGTTTTAAAAATCTATTCCACCTTTCCACCTGCAGCCACCCCCCCGGAAGCGTTCAAACCACCTCGCCTCAGACCACCTCCCCGTCCAGGCCAGCCGTCGCTCGAGCACTTTCTCCCCCTCGACCTCGACACTTTAGGCAAAGTGGCCCGTGCGGTCAAGTCGGGATCTCC
Source organism: Triturus cristatus (assembly GCF_964204655.1). Lineage (NCBI taxonomy): Eukaryota > Metazoa > Chordata > Amphibia > Caudata > Salamandridae > Triturus > Triturus cristatus. The sequence continues at coordinate 573,095,954 of NC_140595.1, read as the reverse complement.
CCGTGACCCTGCCCCTCCAGACATCCTGATGCAGGCAAGCAAAGCCACCCTGCCTGTAATCTTGGATCTCTTGAACTCGTCCATCTCTGCATGCTCTGTCCCTACAGCCTGGAAGCAGGCCATGGTACGGGCACTGCTAAAGAAACCTAGCCTAGACCCAAACGATCTGTCAAGTTACCGTCCCATCTCACTCCTTCCTTGGACGAGCAAGGTGCTAGAGAAGCACATAAATGCACAGCTGGTGCAGTTCCTGGAGGATCACTCGCTGTTACACATATCCCAGACAGGTTTTAGACCACAACACGGGACAGAAACCGCCTTATTAGCAGTCACCGAAGATACTAGAAGGATTCTGGACCAAGGAGGATCAGTGGCAGTGATCCTCCTTGATCTAAGTGCCGCATTCGATACGGTCAGCTACTCCACCTTGCTGGACCGTCTCCATAACATCGGAGTTTCAGGTGACGCTTTAAGGTGGCTGGAATCCTTTCTGTCTGGGAGGTCGTTTCAGATCTTCGACGGTGTAACAGTATCCTCAAGCAAACCCCTGAGCTGCGGAGTACCACAGGGCTCTTCCCTGAGCCCTGTGCTGTTTAACGTCTACATGAGGCCGCTGGCAAGTGTCGTCGAACCGCATGGCATCAAAATCGTGTCATACGCCGACGACACCCAGCTGGTGGTCTCGCTGGCCACCGAGAACAGCAAGTGCTCCCCTGCCGATCTGCTACACTGCCTAGAGGACATAAAGGGTTGGATGACCAACTCCTCCCTTAAATTAAATGGAGATAAGACGGAGCTCATGCTCCTAGGCCCACCTTCTCCAGTCCCATTCACCTCCCTGTGGCCTAATGCACTGGGTCCCCCCCCCACCCCAAAGGAAAGCGTGAAGAGCCTGGGAGTGTGGTTGGACAGCAAACTCTCCTTCTCCACCCAGGCCACAAAACTATCTGCCACATGCTTTGGCCTTCTAAGAACCTTGAGGAAGGTTCTTCCGCTGCTGCCACTAGAAGCCAAAAAGGTTGCGGTCCAAGGGCTAATCCAGTCTCGCCTTGACTCGAACAATGCCCTATACATGGGGGCACCTGAGTTTACACTTCGAAAACTGCAGGTTGTTCAAAACTGTGCAGCTCGTTCCTTGTTAGAAATTCCGCGCACTCAGTCTGCTAAACCTGCTCTAAAAATTCTCCACTGGCTGCCAGTGAGGCAGAGGATAGCCTTCAAAGCACTGTGCCTGGCGCACCGCACCTTCTGGAACACAAGCCCAGCGATCAACAGAAATCTTGTCACCCCCTATCATCCCAACAGGAACCTACGATCAAAGGAGGCCTTTCTTGCCGTCATTCCCAGAGTAAAGCGAGCCAGAGCAGGGGGAAGAATGTTCTCGCTGAATACCGCCAGGCTCTGGAACGACCTTCCCCTCTCACTCCGGTCCAACTCAAATCTTCTATCATTCCGCAAAAACTTAAAAACATGGCTGTTTGACAAACCCACTGTACCATAGCACCTCCTCCGTCATTTTCTGGTCAGCTTAGCGCTTGGACGCCCACGGGCAGCAATCGCGCTCTACAAATACCATTACAATTACAATTACAATTACAGTCTGTGTATGCCTTTCCGCCTATACCACTTATGTCCAGAGTGCGGAAGAAAATCAGGCGCGACCGGGCCCAAGTCATACTTGTGGCTCCGGACTGGTCTCGAAGAGTATGGTATCCTGAGCTACTCAGTATGACCATCGATCCCCTGATCCGACTGCCTCTTCGGGGGGATCTTCTGTTGCAGCAGCAGGGGACAGTCCTCCACCCGAACCTGTCCAGTCTCCACCTCCATGCGTGGAGATTGAGCGGCAGCAGTTGATTCCTTTTGACTTGCCTCCCGAAGTTTGTGATGTCATTCTGGCAGCCAGGCGTCCCTCCACTAAGTTGGTATACGCCTGCAGGTGGAACAAATTTGTGGCATGGTGCACAGCAAAGGCTGTGGATCCCCTTTCTGCCCCTCTTTCAGAAGTCCTTTTGTTCCTTCTTTCCTTGGCCCAGCAGGGCTCTGCTCTGGGGACTATCAAGGGCTATCTTTCTGCTATTTCAGCCTTTCTCAGGCTCCCTGATCAGCCCTCTCTTTTCAAGTCCCCTGTTGTAAATAGATTCCTCAAAGGCATTACTCACATTTTCTCTCCTATTCCTTTTGTGATGCCGCAGTGGGACTTGAACCTGGTTCATACATATTTGATGTGCGCTTCCTTTGAGCCTCTTCACAACCGTCCTCTACATCTATTGACTTTAAAGACTGCTCTCCTGGTTGCCATCACATCTGCTAGGAGAGTGAGTGAGCTCCAGGGTCTTTCTTGTAAACCTCCTTTTCTATCTGTCCATCCGGACAAGGTTGCACTCAGAACACATCCATCTTTTTTGCCAACGTTATCACTGCTTTTCACATCAGGCAAACCATCACTTTGCCCACCTTCTTTCCACCTCCGCATCCATCCAGAGAGGAAGAGAGTCTCCACCGTCTGGACCCAAAACGTGCGCTCTCATTTTACCTGAACCGCACACAACAGTTCTGGGTGGATGACCAGCTCTGTGTTGGCTACGTTGGCGCCAAGAAAGGTCGGGCCATACACAAGCGGACTCGACCGATGGGTCGTCTTGTATATTAAAGCCTGTTATTCTTTGGCTAAGAAGGAGCCTCTGTTGGGGCTGGGCACCCACTCCACCAGGGCGACGGCTGCCACCACGGCTTTGGGACGTGGTGTCCCCTTGCAGGATATCTATCAGGTAGCAAAGTGGGCCTCGCTGCACACTTTTACTAAGCATTACTGCCTGGACAGCCAAGTCCGGAGAGACTGCTTCTTTGGCCGTTCGGTACTCCGAGACTTTCTGGTGTGATCTTGGTTCGCAGGCCCACCACCAGGGTTGGTATTGCTGGAATATCTATTCTAAGGTAAGGAATCTATCACTACGTGTTTCTTTCAGATGAACAAGTTACTTACCTTCGGTAACGATATATCTGTAAGAAACATTAGTAGTGATAGATTCCTTACCGCCCCACCCATCCTCCCCGTTCTGCGAACTGATTTCTAGGGTTAAGGTCATCCCTTTTCAGGGCCCCAGTTTCAAGGCACCAGTGGTCAGTATCTTGCTTGGCACCGCGTTCCTGGCGTGGAAAGTCGTGTACAGAACTGACGTCAGCGTGCGAGGGCGGCGTATAATTAGCTGCCGTGACGTCATCTCGGCACCCACGACACCAACGGACGCAGAGCCGCACAACGCAACCTTCCGACGCGCAGGGGTACTGCTGACGAAAACTTTCCGGATCCAGTCTGACGCCTGGGGGTAATTCTAAGGTAAGGAATCACTAATAATGTTTCTTACAGATATATCATTTATGAAGGTAAGTAACTTGTTCTTCTAGTAGCTGGAGAGTGATCGGTGAGGGGTATGTGCTCATGTATACAAAAAAGTGATGGGTGGAATGCTTGAATTATTCTCAGCGACGTGTATTTACCTGGAACGCATCCCAGCCCATTGTAATTTTGGGCAACATGCCACTGCAATTTGGACCCAGCCATATGCAAATGAGTCTTGACCATGCTCCAATAGGAACCATCCAGCCCGAAGTGCCAGTCCAGCTCCTCCTTAAACCAGAACACAAGCAAACCAATACTGGTTTTGCCCTGATTGGGGGTCTTCAGCATGGATGTAGATTGGTTCCAGTGGCACAGTGAGCACAGGACCCACGTCTGTTCATACTCATCTTATCTACGGCGTCTCACTGGAGTATACAAAAAGTTATCTGATCTCGCAACTAGACACCCCTCGACCACATCAATTCATTCTGGATGCTGGGAAAAGGTTGTGGTCTGATGTAGAGACAATTTTCTTCCTTGTAAGCCAAGTTATCAGATGTGGTATTGTGTTTTTTGTTGTTGGCCCAGCATAGCTTGTGGCAGGCACAGGTAAAGGTTACTTCTAGGCCCTTTTTGAACATAAATGTTTGCTAGACAGGCTTCCCTCTTCAAATCACCTGTTGTGATGCCTTTTATGAAAGACTTGATACATATGTTTACCCCAAAAACCTTCATCAGGACTCAGTGGCACCTTAATTTTGTCCTCTTGTTGCTCATGTGCACACTCGTTGAGCTCATGCAGAGTTGGTTCTTGGGGCCTCTAATCAAAATGTTTTTCTTATCGCCATCACCTCCGCATGTCATGTCAGTGAACTGTAGGCGCTTTCAGTTCAAACTCCGTACATCACATTTTCACCCTACAGGCGCAATCCACCACAGCTAAGGCTGCTGCAACTGCATTATCAAGGGAAACATGTCTTGGGCATCTGTCAAGCTGCAATGTGGGCATCAGTGCACACATTCATGAAGCACTACTGCCTTGATTTCTAGGTCCAAATGAATGGTCATTTTAATTGCTTAGGCCTGCAGGTTTGAGTCCAGTCCTCAGACTCTGTCTTTTGTGAGGTACTGCTTGGAAATCTGTTTAGAATTAAATCATTTGTTGTTCGACGTATCCATCATAAGAAAAAGTTACTTACCTTTGGCAACGCTCTTTCTGGAGTATACTCCTAGTACTGTGGAGTGAGCATCAGCACATTTTAAGGCCTCAAGTAATTTTTTTCAGCACACTGTTACTTTCATTTTCTCACAGCTGATCTGTGTCTTAGGGCACGGAAGAGAACAAGATGCCAACATGCAACTGCCTACAGGGGTGGTGCATATATGCTGCTCCAACCAGTTAATTCCGGGGCCATGTAAGGCCATCACAGAGTCTGATAACGCCACCTAATAACGTGCAGGAGCAACTACTTAATGCCTGGATCCAATCTGGGGCCTGGTAATGCTCTAAAGGTGAAGATTCTGCAGTTAGAGTATCCCCTAGTAAGAGTTACCAAAAGTAACTTGTTCTGCAAGACCTTATAAGAGCAAAAGGAACAAATTATGTATGAAATGCTGAACAATGCAAACATTCACCCCCCAGTTACAAAGATCTGGGTTTAATCCAATGTTCTTTTGCTTACCACACCTCCCCAGTTTGGACCCAGCCATATGCAAATCAGTCTTGATCCTGTTCCTCATGTGAACAGTCCAGCGCGAACTGCCAAACCAGGTCCTCCCTGGACTGGAAACAAGCATCCTGGGACCGGTTTCGGAGCATCACCCAGGCTAGCTTGAATCCAGTGGTGCAGTGAGCACGGTACCAATGTCTGGGCATACCCTTCCCACTTAGGGCGACAAAAGCAAAAGGAACAAATGATGGACAGAATGCTGAATATTGCAAATATTCACCCCCAATCACAAATACCTGGGTTCAATCCATCATTCTTTTGCTCACCACGCATAAGAGGTCAGCAGTCCACCAGAGTGAAAAATTAAACATTCTGAGAAGGGGACAAAACTTTGCTGGAAACCTTTTCTGTAAAATACCTAGTTTAATTTTTTGTATGTTGTAAACAATGGTATTCTTTTCTTATGTGCACCCCAAAAGCCTTCTGAGCTTTACAACTGTATCACAAAGTAATAAACAAATTCTAGTGAAAGACAAAAGCGGCTGTAAAAGGGTGTTTAGCTTTTAAGATGCCTTCCTAGAAGAAGAGAAATATGAAAACAGCGTGGCTAAGGGCACGAGTCCACGTCATTGAAAATCATAAACAAGTACATCGAGCCCCGAAATAGCCTTTTACGAATGTCTTTCCTGATGTAAGTTCTCCAGCTTTATAATATCCAACCCACACAACAGAATAGAACAGAATAAACACCATTTATTCAAACATCAAACTATTATAACATTTTACTTCCTTAACATTCAGTTGCCCTTTATTTCACTCACCAACAGTCCCTGTTAGATACTGTGTTTTTTCCTGAAAACATTGACCGCTTCGCCATTTAACATCAGCAGCCTTAGTAGGTATTTGACAGTCCTGTTTTTACTTTAACGTCCTTTTGCACACTTGGATTCGTTTAACTCTCTCGTTTTCTGTCATACCATTTCATTTAGGCCTACCAACAGATCCTTCATTAAAAGTATTTGTATTCATTCCCAGAATCGTCTCGAACTCTATTAAACCCCTGACGATACATACTTAATGCCACTTGGTTTGCACCATGACGACCTTTAGGCCATCCCTGTCAAGTTTTGAAATTGCATGCTCGTGTAGTGTTTTTTTATTCATTTTCAAGTAATGTATCTATCTTTTTGCCATCCATTTCAAGGCACATGATAACAAGACGTTGTTTGCCACACGTTTAAAAAAAAAAAAATGGACACAAATTAAATCCTGTGATATTGGTATTCTAGTAAGAAACTACGGGGCCGATTACGATGCGCCCGTAAAGTCTCCGACCTGCAGTTGAAGCCTTTAGGGCCGCATCATAATGGGCAGCTCGGTTTGCTTTCTGACCACCTCATTATGATGGAGGTGGTCAGAAAGTAAACCGGCCAGTCATTCCGGCTGGCTTCCGACAGGCTCAGGGAGCCCGTTTGCCATTCGGAAACTGTATTGTAATCTCAAGGGCGGGCCTGTCAGCCCTTGAGATCACGATTCACAGTTTCTGACATGGTTGCCATGCCGGCCTGTCCGACATGGAAACCATATTGGAAAGCATGTTTGGGGACCCCCAGCAGGGCCCCCTTTGGTGCACGGCCTCTGGTTGGAGGCCGAGGGGGCACCTATGGTGCCCTCCTTTTGATCCCTGCACCTTGTGGCAAGTACCTTCTGGTGCCACGGGGTGCAGGGATGAACTGCACCTCCCTTCCCTCAATGGGAGCTTGTGTTATGGCCGGTTTACGGCCATAACCTGAGCTCCCATTGAGGAAAGGGAGCGTGAGACCGAACAGTGTTCGGTCGCTTTGAAATGAGTTGGTCGGGACCGCGGACCGGGTGTCGGTCGGTCCCAGGACCGAGTCGGTGTTGGGCGGAAGCAATTCCGCCCGACATCAAAATAAGCCCCTGAGTGTGTACCTCATGAAACGGTTTCAAACTACATGTTTGATACCGAACTGTACCCGTAATTGAACCTTTTTTAACGGATACCCACTTAGTTTGCACTTCTGTTGCACAGGGGTATTTTAAGGCATGGGTAGAGAGGGAAATTGTTCAGGGGCCCTACCTTCCAATGTTATATTTCATATCGGTACCCTAATATAGGTCTAGGGAACATCGTACACTTTCCCTACATCATCTCCCCTTCATTTTATATGATTTAGCCTTATAAGGACATAACTCCAAATAAGGACAGAATGTCTTATAGGGACATAGAGCCTTATAAGGGCTGATGCCTTTTAGGGACTAAACCTTTCACCTTGTTCCGTGCCGAGAGTGAGTTTTTCCCACTCGATATTGCTAAGACGTCCTCCTTAGCACATATGAATAATTTATGAGAACACTCTCCAGGGGGTATACTTCACCTTGCCGATCTACGCACAAGGTTTAATCCCCAACATCATTCTCATACTGAACAATGGCTAACACACGCATATGGACTTTATAAATACAGCACCTCTTGCTATCAGTAGGCTGGAGGGAACCAAGACTTCAAGGCCGACACACTGACCAGAGACGCTGCGACTCCGACATGCAATCACTCCAGCTGACAGTGGTCTGACTATCCCTTGCGGGGTGTCCAACTCAAGTCCAGGACGAAGTCCCACACTCTCACTATTCAGGTAATGGGGTTCGACTAAATCCTAGCGGGATTCTTGGCTCTTAGACTCTTAGGTTTATTAGCTCTTTCCCTTACTCACATGCTAGGTACACTTAGGTACATCTAGACAGACATTTTAGGAGTACGCGCTTTAGTTTATAAATGGATTTTATCTTCCTGTATATGTTCATGACTATTGCGAAATGGTAGAACTGTACTATTCCTTTTTATTCACTGTAGCAGCACATATATTTTACATGAGAAGAACGGTACAATAAATTCTTATTGTAAACACGCCTGACTGTTTCTTCTGTGTATCACTCTGAGAGAAAAAGAGCAAGCACGAGTGGCTGGGTGAAAAGTCGTATATTGTTTCCACGAGTCTGAGGAATCAGGGTTTGTTGTGTTCTGAGGTTGCCAAAAACTAATCTCTCTGATAAAAGGAGATTCTAGTGGCACTCTGAGCTAGCTAATGCAAAAATAGACTAACATACTCAGTGGGGTGTACAGAGTCAGTTTGACACCAGACCCACAGTATATGTTATTCAAAAACAGCGCAGGTCCTGCATGAAGGGTACTATAGGAACTATACTACATGGTGCCACCAACGTTTGGTACTTATTTAACAGTAGAATCTGAGTAGCTCAGGCATGCTTATTCTCAGAGACCCTACTTACAAAACCAGAGACGTCTCAAGTGGGTGGGCACAAAAACTCCGCCGCAGCTGAGTAGGCGAGAAAGCCTATTTATTGGCTGTTGGTTAATCAAGCTTGAAGGAATTTTCCCAAACCGTGCATAAAACCTTATCTTAATTTCCCTGGACAAATAGTCTGTGTTCTATACACAATGGTTAACGAAGTAGCCTTAAACCCAATAAACCAGGCACTTAATCAGTCTGAAGAAGACAATGCCAATGCAATTGAGATTGCAGCCAATGTAAGACACACATTGACAGTTAAACTCGTCAAACATGGGTTACCACCCAGAGGAGGTGTAGTAATATTTGTGATAGAGGCACACAAAGATTTCCAAACAGAGGTATTCTACTCATGGGTTACATTCCCAGCAGCAGATGCTGTAGCAAAAACTTTTCATTATTACACACATGAAGAAGTTCCAGCGGCCTACACTCCGTTTGAGGAGATTGAAATTCCGCTTACCTATCAGGAACATATTTTCTGGTTTAATGGCGCCCTACCCCACGTTACAACAAGGCTTGGTCCTTCAAGAGGACCAGGAGCAACATTGCAGACATTAGCGACCTATACACCACATCCTGACATTGACACAATGCCACGTGATGAACTGCTTGTTCAACACAAGAGTTGATAAAACTTTATAGAAACATGACACACTTCGTCTTGAGGACACGAGAGGTCCAACCTACAGTAATTACACCTAATGCAGCTCCTACACAAAGCACAGGTGCTAAAGTTACTTCACAAACATTACACGCGGTAATGAAGTGCCCACAAAACGTGAACAAATTCCTTTCTGGGTAGATCAGAAAATAACCCAGTTAGAAGCAGTATTCCCAAATACAACACCATTTGAAAAACACAGAATGTTAACAATCTGTTTGCCCATGGGGATTACACCACAGTTATAGGATTGTAAATTTTGGGGTACAGTCTTTGCTGCCATATATACCAGTACACATGGTATTCCTTATTAGCAGTAATACCTGATGTATTAAGACAAATGCAAAATGAGTACGGAGCAGAACCTGCTCTAAACTTAGGGATGAAGTTATTAAATAACTATGACCAGGTATCAGCTATAATACTAGCTAACATTTAAGGGGAAGCAGCATCAGTGGCAATCGGCCAACGTCTAAGGGAGCTCTCCATTAATTCAGGAGAATGAACTACCCAAAATAATTGAACCTGCGAATGCAGAATTAGGCAGGGATAGTTTGGAGGGAAGAGCTTTAAAACCTCAACTATAGGGCAGTCCTGAGAAGGACACTTCTAAGCAGACACTTACTTCTTTTAAAAAGAAGTGGGATACTAAAAAAGAAAACTCTAAAGACAAGAGCTCTCAGTCCCGAGGTAGGTCTCCTCAAAAGTAGCACTCTGAAAAGAGGTACAACCTTAGGAATAGGGATAATATTAGGAAACCTGACCGGTATCAGGATACTGATACACGTTCCTCTCGTTCCTTTCAGGGCTCGAAGAAAAGCTCCGAAAGAGAAGGACGGTCAGAAAATAGAGAGGAGCGCACACCGTCTAGAGACAAGCAGCGCACTCATGACTTTACTTCTACAAAAGAAGATAAGCAAAACTCAAAACCTCAATTTAAGAAAAAGAAGGTTGCAGGTCTGAGAATCAGACATGCCCAGAATTCTGAGGACACAACTTCTGAACGGGGAAGGGACTCTGACGATGCTAGACAGTGCGGCAGAAGTAACAATAGCTCGCCGGAACCTGAAGGAATTTCTGGTGACAGCGGAGTTGAATGATTACATCACGGTGGAAACACCAGACACCAGGGTGAGCGTCCCACATAAGTTATATGAAATAACATTCCGGATGGAGGGGGACAAGCCCAGGAAAGTAAAAGGTCTTTTTTGGAAGAACTTATCATCTGGTTATGACATCCTGTTAACAGAACAAGGTTGACCGCCTGCATTTGTAATGGAGTGCCCCAGGGGAGAAAGTATAATTTTTCCTGCATTTTCCAACCACGTTCTCGTTCACCTTAAACATACATATACACAGGAGTGTGCAGTAGCTCAAGCTTCAGCATTGTGAAAAATTTCTTGCTGGATGGGATGAGAACTCATCCTATCACGTGATCCCGTTAAAAGTTTCACCTACTGCTCAGAGGCAATATCCAATAAAGCAAGAAGCTAAAAAACAGGTCAGGGAGATCTTAGATCAACTTGAATACCAGGAGGTCATTGAAAAATGTACCTCTCCAATGAACAATCCTTTGTTTCCCACCTCTAAACCCGACAATATATATCGTCTAGTTTTAGATTACAGACAATTAAACTCATGCACAAAGAATATTTGGTGTCCAAAATGCACATAGTGCCACATTAATGAATAACATTGTGCGCAAAAAATACAAAACCACACTTTATCTCAAATGGATTTTTCTGACCAAAATATAGCGCTTGAAAGCAGGTATCTGACCGCATTCAGTGCATTAGGGTCGCAACGACAATTTTGTCGACTAGCCCAAGGGTATAAGAATAGCCCCGGTGTATTTTCAGCAAGAGTAACAGAGTTGCTTCAAAAATTTGATGAAGAAGCGTTGTCCTATGTGGATGATATTTATCTAGTGGGCGACGACTTAGAGAAACACTTGACAAGAGTAAGCACCATTATTATGGGATTTGCCACAGAGGGCTACAAATTTAACTTCAAAATCAAAAATAGCCCACTTCAATGTCCTATATTTGGGATATGAGCTGTCAAGTGAAGGCAAAAGTCTGACAGCTAACTATTTAGAAAAGTGTGCGCTGCTTCAGCCTCCCAAATCATTAAAAAATTTACAATCAATACTGGGATTCCTAAATTTCGTCAGGACATACATTTTAGATTATGCACAAAGGGTAAAACCTTTCTACGACTTAATAAAACCTGACTTTTCAGCCAGAGATTGGACACAAGAACATACTAATATTCTTCGTTTACTCCAGTAAGACATGATTGCTTCCAAACGCTTCCAAACACGCGTAAACGTACGCCACTTACTGATCCGAATAATTGCGGGTCAATGCAGGTACACTTATTTGACCTTCAATGAAGGAGAAACTGTACCTATCGCTTACAAATCACACCTGTACACAAATGCAGAAATGCATTTCACTTCAACAGAAAAAATACTGACAGCCGTTCAGACTGCTGTAGCAAGAGAAAGAGCACTGGCTCAGGAGAAATGCATTATTGTCGTAACCCCGGTACCGGCTTTAGAAGCTGTTACAAAGGCAAGCATCCCAAATGCGAAAGCTTTACATCCTAGATGGACACAATGGGCTAATTCTCTTACTGCAACAGACGTTGAATACAGATTTGATCTAAGTTTAAAAACGCAGGCATTCCTGCAATATGAACAAGAAAATCCTCTACCAAATGAAATCTTGCCTCTCGATCAGTATGAATATATTATTTATACTGACAGATCTGCTCAACCGGCCTTAGGAAGTAAGCAGCAATATTTTTGGGTGTGTGCTATTGTTAAAGGTCGCATGCGTGATGGCAAGTTCCATCCTCGTTACACAAAAACACAATCTCTAGAAGACTGCACGGCTCAGTTGGCAGAATTAAAAGCACTGATACTGGCACTTGTAAATACGAATCACCCACACTAATCGTGTGTGATTCTTTTTACTGTGTATAGTCATACAATGAGTACTTACAGCATTGGGAACAAAACTGGTTTAAGGTCGCAAAAGGTGGCACAATTAAGCACTAAATGCTATAGGAACAGGTAGCAGAGCTGTGAGCCGAGCTACAGAGGACTCACGTGATCCATACACTGAGTCATCAACGTGATGGCGTTCACATTGCAGGGAATTAATTGGCTGATAAAGCAGCAAAGGGGGCTGTTCGCACGGCTTCCGTAACTGTTCCGTAGCTGTCCATATACTCAGATTTCTGGAGTGGAGGATAGAGTAATACCAAATATTGATCTAGGCAAGGATTAATACTAGCTGCACACGAGGGTTTGGGCTCTGCGCACACAGGCATTACAGCGACTATTTCTTTACTGAAACAGCGCTATTGGTGGCCAGGGTTTACTAAGCAAACTAAAGATTATGTCTTGAAATGCGACATCTGTCAGCAGATTAAAGGCTCCACAGTTGCACACCCGGCACAGACGCCATTATTAAAATCAGACAAACCTCTCGCATGTTTGTACTTGGACCACTGCGGCCCCTTACAAACGGACGGGGCTTACAGATTTATAATGGTTGCAGTGGATTCTTGCTCGAGATTCCTACGGGTATGGCCTCGGCGCTCGGTCTGACGCTCGAATTGTTATCAAAGATTTGCACGTTTTTATCGGCACATACGCAGTTAGCGCGTTACATTCTGACCGCGGCCCTGCATTTAGCTCTCGGGCTTACAAAGAGGTCATGGAAGGCATGGGCGTAGCATTGCGGTTCTCATCTCCGTACCATCCAGAGGGAAATTCGGTTGTGGAGAGAAAAAAACGGCACTTAAAGCAATCTTTAACAGCTAGGGTCTTGGACAAGGGCGGTAGTTGGGTCACACACCTTTATGGGGTACAACAGGCATTAAACAACCAGACAAACTCTCTAGGGGATGTCATTCCATATGAAGTCCTCTTTGGTACACAAATGTGGGTACCTAATCTTGATTGTGAAGGCGCAGTGGCGGATAAAAAACCATTTGATATCCATCATCGTTTGGCTGTTTTACAGGATCTAAATTAATCCAGGACAAAACGAAGCAATGTCCATCTAAAGCAGACCGCCACTGAGGAAGTCAAGGTAGTCAAGGCAAGACCTGTCTGGATCCCAAAAATGGGGGATCTGGTCAGAGAGAAAATTGCTGACAAAAAGGAATGTGGACCTTCATACAGAAAACCTGTACCAGTCCTTGCAGTTCGTGGAACAAGAACTCTGCTGCTCCCGCCTCTTGCCGGAAAAAGGGAGAAAAGATTTGTCTCAATCGACTTAATCAATCCACACTATGTGGCCGATACTAAACAGTAGGCCTAATGGACTCCGCTGTAGCAGACGCCCTCCTCTAGCTACAATCCAACAAGTTCAAACAGAAAGACTGATCACATTTGAAGAGCCACCTGTAAGGAATGAAGGACTAAGCAACAATGCTATGGAACTTGTTCCACTTGAACCAGACATTCAAGTTCAAAATGAAAATCAGAATAATTCACAAGTTGCAATTAGACCTAATACCGACATCTACATCAACATGCCTCGTCAAGAGGAAAATAAACTTTTAACTAATCCCGATGCAATTCCTACAATTGATCGAACTGCTTCTGGCTATTTCATTAACTTTGATACGTTTTCTCTGGATCCAAACGAGCCGGAAACGACACCAGCCAAAACACCATTCAAGCAAGAATTAAATAACTTTCTTCTCTTTCTTCAAAAGACATACCTGGCATCACCTTGGATTGAACTCTGGGTAATTTCTAGGATATTTTTTTTTTTTAGGCTTAGTATTGACTTTTAGTATGCTTATCAATGGACACTATCTTCAACAAAGTTCCACAGCCCAAAAGGTCAACATCCTACTGAAGCCACATACATCATCACATCGTGAACAAAGAGACTTGTCATCAGTGAACATTACAGCAGTTCCTATACCGGATGGTATAGTATGGGACAAGGTTGAGTTTAACATATTCGGCCCGACCGAACTTTTAAAAATTAATCATGTATTTAAAATCTCGTTAAGTGATTTCATTACCTCCAGTACATTTTCTGATTATTGGGACACTGAAACAGTAAATAAAATATTGTCTGAATTAGAGAAAACTGCTGCATTTTCTAATAATGAAATGTTAGAGGGTTCATCAGATTATGACAAATTGTACTGTTACCAACATTATGGTGATCATTTCCTGCACAAATGCATCTCAGCTAGGAATATTTTTGAATACCATCAGTGGGAACATTGCCCAACTCCACCAAAACGTAGTTCACAAGCGTTTGCACAGAAATTTGCATACTTTTCAGGGTTTAACACAACAGATCCAGCCTCATATTACTATAAGGTTGCACCAACATCAGCACTGAAAATTATGTTGACAAACACTAATCAGATTTACTCTGCTTCCTTTTTGGCCCAATTGTCTGAACAGGGTTTCAACCTAAGATAAAGGACCTGAACACTCCAAGGTTTCCTACACCAACACATGGGTGGCAGAATTCTTCTATAAAGGAAGGGGCAACAGTTGATGACATACTAAAGTACAATAGATCAGACCCAAATAGGAAGGAGTGGGTGGTTTGGCCATTAGACACAAACACATGTCATAAACAGTTCCTGAACATCACCGAGGGACTCAGTATCCATAGGCCAGACCCACGTTATGTACAGAGAGAACATCCAGGGGTAGTGACATCCTACAGTGTTGGGAAGTTGTGCCTAGATTGGCTAGAAACCTCAACACTTGCAGAAGTGAAACAAGACTTATCTTTACTCTCACAAGACATTGATCTTAGGGACCTTTTACTAGGACCTAGGAAACAACGTCAAAAACGTTTCATATATTTAGGCATTTATGCTGCCTATATTGAAATCTGGAAGATTTCCCAACAAGAAGCTGCAGAGAGAATATGGAAAATAGACTGTATAAACTTAGAAAAAGCTTTTGCTGTGGTGGATTATGGGTTAACAACTTTGACCTCCAGAATATATTCATTGGGCAGCATTGTATCTTCTGCTATTGACATACTGGGACAGGATTTTGCCATATTACAGCACGGCCAATCACAGTTACGTTCTAATATGTTATTGAGATGGACGCTGCAATCTTTGTGTGCAGGCCTTGTGCCTTGGTGTTTTATAAACAGTACGTCTCTGTTTCGATTCCGGAGTGGGGATCGAGAAGTGTTTCTTGGTGGTACTAACTGCAAGAACGCTTTAAGCGGTTCTCTCGTGTGCCAAGATATCGTTTTGCATGGAGCCTGTAATGGTTCAATAGCGAATCTGTCTTGCCACATGAAAGGAACTCCTGCTGCCGTGATCACACCAGCGTTTGAGTTACTTTTGAATGGGAGTTACTTGATGCTGAACGATCAGGGTTGTTGTGGGATGCTCCCGGGCATTGCCTATCTGGTCACCGTGAACACCAAGGTTACTTACTGTATGCAAGTATTGTTTCCTCCGACAAATACAGTCAGGGTGGCGCCGCTGTGGCCTTCACTGAATGTTTCTTTTATACAGTTTGATGCTTTGAGGAGAATGAAAGCCATGCTTTTACAGCAGACCGTGCCGTTCACCTCCGCTCGTGAAACCTTTGAACTTCAAGTTGCAAGGACCTCGACAGAGATACAGGCGCTAATACGTACTAACTGCCCCCTACATTTCGTAGAAATGGTGGGTCGTATCAAAATGTCAGATATGAGCAACATTATACATCTATTTAAGACAATAAGGTCCAGATGCCTTAGCACCTTCCAAACAATCCTCTGAGTTATTCCTAACTTTATACACTCCGTATTTGGAAGCATTTTCGGGGGTCTACCTCTGATCCCGGTGCCGTTCGATAATTTAGATTCCCCTGTCCCTCCCCCACCTCCGCAGATTGTTCCACGGGCAGTGGCGTTAGGGGACGACTGGGAGGGGTCTGAGGACCCTCTTGCATGGCAGTGCGGGTCGGTACAGGAATGGACAGAAGGGCTAGAGAATGCCGGTGGCCTTGACCTCTTCTCTGACCCTGGTTTTCTTTCTCCTCCTGCGGTGGCCATGGAGGAGTGGGCTACATACACTGTGGTGCTCTGTAGAGCAGCTGAGGCCCTTGACCTCGATCTCCCTACGGTGACCCTCAAGACTAATCTCCTCACTGAAGTGCTTCAGACGGCGGCAAGCTCTTTGGGGTCCCTGCTGCCGTTCAATGAGGCATTAACTGACGTCTTGATGGGCCTGGTCTAGACCAGCCACGGGGGTTCCCGTGGATAGGAACGTAGCCAGGCGCCATCGCCCGGCCCCGGGTGACCTTTCTTTTCTGTCTACCCACCCAACCCCGGAGAGCCTGGTCATCCAGGCCTCAACTTCCCAGAGCGCATTTCCTACCGCTCCACCGGATGAGGTATCCAAGAAGCTGGAACAGTTCGGCAAGAAACTGTTTTCATCTGCCAGTTTAGGGCTGCGGTCGGGGAACATCGCATGCCTCTTGGGCCGTAATTCCCACGCTGTGTGGGACGCGGTTGCGCAGGTACTGCCTCAGTGTCCGAAGGAGGCTCGGACTGTGCTTTCCCAAGCTGTTGCTGAAGGGAAGAATACAGCGAAGTTCGCCATCAGGTGTGGATTGGACACCGCGGACTCACTGGATAGGGCGATTTCCACGACAGTGGCCCTCCGTCGCCACACCTGGTTGCGGTCCACTGGTTTTTCGGGGGGATGTGCAAAGTTCTCTTATGGCCATGCCCTTTGATGGCACTGCCTGTTTGGCGATAAGGCAGATAGTGCCCTGGAGCGCTTTAAGGCCTCCTGGGCTACGACCACGTCCTTAGGTCTCTCCACCATGCGCCCGGCCACATCTGCTTTTCGTTCCTTTCGTGGCCACGGAATGGGCGCCCGACACGTTTGTTCAGCCACAAGCCTGCGCTGAACCCACCTCAGCACGGACGTGGTTCCTGCCGCGGCGGGATAGGGAGCCAGCGTGTGGGTCAGTCCACCTCCACTCCTGCAGCATCCACCTCAAAGCCTTCCTAGTCCGAGCTTTAAGGCCCTCTTGGCCAAGGGGGCCCTTGAGCGCGTTCCTCGGCCAGAGGTAGGACGTGGTTGTTATTCCCACTACTTCTGGTCCCCAAGAAGGACAAAGGGGGCCTGCGTCCCATCTTGGACCTCAGGAACGCCAACCGCTTCCTCCGGTAGGAGAAGTTCAAGATGTTGACTCTAGCTCAGGTCTTGGCTGCCCTTGGCCCCGGAGACTGGATGGTACCATTGGACTTGCAGGACGCATATTTTCATATCCCCGTCCTGCCGGCCCACCGGCGTTACCTGTGGTTCATAGTAGGCCAAGAACACTTTCAGTTTGCCGTGCTCCCCTTCGGCCTTATCAGTGCCCCTTGGGTGTTCACGAAAGTGATGGCGGTGGTCGCAGCTCATCTGCGCAGATCAGGGGTTCCAGTCTTCCCCTATCTCCACGACCGGTTGTTGAAGGCGGGCTCGCCCCAGGCAGTCGTCTCCCACCTCCAGACTACGGCCGACCTCCTGCATTTGCTGGTGTTCTCCATCAACGTGCCGAAGTCGCACGTAAGTCCCTCTCAGAAGCTCCCCTTCATCGGAGCGGTTCTGGATTCAAAGCTGTTTCGGGTTTCTCCTCCCGAGCAGCGAGTCCGGGATATTCAGGCTATGATTCCGATCTTTCAGCCTCTATCTCGTGTTTCAGTCAGGGTGACCTCTGGCTCCTGGGCCTGATGACCTCTTGCATCCTGCTTGTGCAACATGCCAGATGGCATATGCGGGCTCTGCAGTGGGACCTGAAGTTCCAGTGGGCACAACATCAAGGCAACTTGTCCGATCACGTCCAGATCTCGGAGGAGACTGCACGACAATTGCAGTGGTGGCTCAGGAATCACGATTGGGTCAACGGCAGATCCCTCTCCCTTCCCCAACCGGAGCACACAGTGGTGACGGATGCGTCCCTCCTGGGAGGTCTCCGGCGGAGTCCCGGCTCCATATCAACCTTTTGGAGCTTCGGGCGGTCCGCCTTGCACTGAGAGCATTCCTTCCCTCTGTACGGGGAAGTGTAGTGCAGGAGTTCATGGACAACACTACCGCCATGTGGTACTGCAACAAACAGGGCGGGTGGGGTGGAGGACCCTCTGTCAGGAGGCTCTGCCCCTCTGGACATGGCTGGAACATCAGGGCATTTCCCTGGTGGTTCAACACCTGGCAGGTTCTCTGAACGCCAGGGCCGACGTACTCAGCCGCCGGTGTATGGTGGATCACGAATGGCGTCTGAACTCTGACGTGGCGCAAGGTCTCTTTCTGCAGTGGGGAGAGCCTTGGTTAGATCTATTCGCCACTGAAGAGAACATGCAATGTCATCAGTTCTGCGCATTGGAATTTCCAAGTAGACACTCGCTAGGCAACGATTACTATACGCCTTTCCGCCTATACCGCTTCTACCCAGAGTGCTGAAGAAGATCAAGCGCGACCGGGCCCAAGTCATCCTTGTGGCTCCGGACTGGGCTCGAAGACGGTATACGTCTGTCGGTGGAATAAGTTTGTGGCATGGTGCTCAGCACAGGCTGTGGATCCCCTTTCTGCCCCTCTTTCAGAGGTCCTTTTATACCTTCTTTCTTTTGCCCAGCAGGGCTCTGCTCTGGGCAGTATCAAGGGCTATCTCTTGGCCATTTCAGCCTTTTTACGGCTTCAAGATCAGCCTTCCCTTTTCAAGTCCCCTGTTGTAAATAGTTTCTTAAAAGGCATTACTCATCTTTTCTCTCCTGTTCCCTTCATAATGCCTCAGTGGGACTTGAACCTGGTTCTGACATATCTGCTGTGTGCTCCCTTTGAGCCACTTCAAAACTGTCCTCTTCCTCTTCTCACTTTAAAGACTGCTTTCCTGGTGGTCATCACCTCTGCCAGAAGAGTGAGTGAGCTCCAGGCTCTTTCTTCTAAACCTCCTTTTCTCTCTGTCCATCCGGACAAAGTGGTTCTAAGGACCCGTCCTTCTTTCTTGCCAAAGGTTGTCATGCCCTTCCACATCGGGCAGACCATCACTTTGACCACTGTGTTTCCGCCTCCCCTTCCTTCAAAAGAGGAAGAGAGGCTCCACCGTCTGGACCCAAAACATGCTCTCTCGTTCTATCTACAGCACACACAACAGTTCTGGGTGGATCACCAACTTTTTGTTGGCTACGTGGGCGCCAAGAAAGGTTGGGCCTTGCACAAACGGACCATCTCTCGGTGGGTCGTTCTGTGCATCAATGTCTGTTACTCGTTGGCTAAGTAGGAGCCTCCTGTGGGGCTGCGTGCCCATTCTACCAGGGCAACGGCAGACACTACTGTCTTGGGACGCGGCGTTCCCTTGCAGGACATCTGTCAGGCAGCTACTTGGGCCTCGCTGCACACTTTTACCAAGCATTACTGCCTGGACAGCCAAGTCCGGAGAGACGGCTTCTTTGGCCGTTCTGTTCTCCGTGACTCTCTGGTGTGATCTTGGTTCGCAGATCCTTCACCGGGGTTGGTATTGCTCGGGTATCTATTCTAAGGTAAGGAATCTATCACTACGTGTCTCTTTCAGATGCACAAGTTACTTACTTGTGTAACGATATATCTGTAAGAGACATTAGTTAGTGATAGATTCCTTACTGCCCCACTCATCCTCCCCGTTCTGCGAACTGATTTCTAGGATTAAGGTCATCCCTTTCCGGGCCCTTGTTTCATGGCACCAGTGCTCAGTTTCTTGCATGGCTCTGCGTTCTTGGCGCTGAAAGTCATGTACAGAACTGACGTCAGCATGCATGAGTGGTGCCTAAGTAGTGTCCGTGACGTCATTTCGGCGCTTACGACGCCAGTGACGGACTCGGAGCCGCACAACGCCACCTTCCGACACGCAGGTGTACTGCTGACGAAAACTTTCCGGATCCAGTCTGACGCCTGGGGATATTCTAAGGTAAGGAATCTATCGCTAACTAATGTCTCTTACAGATGTATAGTTACTCAAGTAAGTAACTTGTGCGTTATGTCTCCCAGCCAGGACATTTAATCTGAATCTGGCTCACCGTGTGCTGGGAACGAATCCGCTTTTTCTTTCCCCTTTTTCTCAAAAGAACTTTTATAAATTGACACTTTCCATAACTATGCCTTCTAAGTACGCTTGCAGTAGTTCAACTTTGTGATCGAACTCATTTAGAACCGTGATTTGCAGAACTTTACAACAAAAGTCAAACTTTAACAAAGAAAATTTTTGTCCTCGTTTTTTAAACTGTTTTTAAATGATTTTTTTACATTTTTAGAAGCATTTTAAATGGCTTTTTGATAATTTTATGCACTGACCACGTTATAAATGTGTATCTCAATTGTGTATTATTATTGTTAAGTAATAGGTGGAGTGGGTGTTATAATTCATATCGGTACCCTGATATAGTTCTAGGGAACATCGTACACTTTCCCTACATCATCTCCCCTTCATTTCATATGATTGAGCCTTATAAGGACATAACTCCAAATAAGGACAGAATGCCTTATAGGGACTGACGCCTTTTAAGGACTAAACCTTTCACCTAGTTCTGTGCAGAGGGTGGGTTTTTCCCAATAGATATTGCTAAGATGTCATCCTTAGCACATATGAATAATTTATGAGAACACCCTCCAGGGGGTATACTTCACCTCTCCTATCTTCGCAAAAGGTTTAATCCCCAACGTCATCCTCATACTGAACAATGGCTACTGCGAACTGCGTAGTGCGGTAGGGAAAATGCTGTTCGCACTGATTGCACAGTGCCGGATGCTTGTCTGCACTGTGCAATCATTGCAAACGGCATCTTGCACAGTGCATGCGGTAGTTTTCTGCCGCTCGAGTAGATTTGTACTCGAGCAGCATCTTTCTCAACGCGGACTGGTAGTTTTGCACGCGACCGCTCGCCATGAGAAACCTGACCTCCCCGCGTTGAGAATCTCTCCGGGAAGTTTATTTTCCATGCTCGCGATCGGCAACCTGATGTTGCTGATCGCGAACGAGGAAAAAATCTTGCCGGGATGTCATTTTGCTCGCTCGCGGCCAACTTGACGTTGAGGACCGCGAGCAAGCAAAAAATGCCGCTACGCATTTTTGCACTGTACTACGTGCAATTCGCGTAGCACGTAGTAGCGTAAACTACGCTAGCGTAGTACTACGCCCAGGGTTACAGACAACAGATGTTTTGCGGTGGTTCCACTGAAGGTCGATTAGTAACCACAGTCAACAGTGTCCCGTGCTAGAAAATATTGTGTAAATCTTTCGACAGGTGTGGAAGTCCGTTCTTGGCACTATATTTAAAGAACGTGCTTACACAAAGTTCCCCTATGTTTATTTGTGTCGACGCAGGTTATCGCATTAAACAGCCAATGTCTATCTCTGTCAATGTAATGTAGTTGACTCTTTTTAGTTGACTGTTGCAAGTAATAGCGAAAACAATCAGCAAGATCTGTCTAACTTCCCTCTTCAATTTTTAGGTCTTGGATCCAGAGCAAAACCACAGCTTCACTGATCACTACTTAAATGTTGCCTTTGACCTCTCCCAAGTGCTTTTCATAGCCACGGCTAATACTATGGCAACTATTCCTCCTGCTCTCCTGGACAGAATGGAGGTCATTCAGGTACCAGGTAAACACATCGTTCAGAGCCCTTTTGTTTCGTTTGGTTTTTGCGATTGCTTTTTCTTAGGTATGTATGTGCAAATTTGCATGTAGGAATAAGAGAGCTTTTACCAGAAGGAAACACTTTTCTGTTAGCTTCTTTAATTGTAAATCTTTTATGCGAAAACGTCCAACAAGGTCACAATAAATGTTCGTACAAGTACTTAAGATACGAAAAAAGCAAATGGGTGATGTTGCTGGTGGTAGCAAAAAGTGTATTTCCTGTATCCTATTGCAAAGTTGATGTCAAATATATGAGAAACTATGTTTGATATATTGAAGGTAAATTATGATGTCATTTTATGTATCAAAATTGTACAGTCGAGAGTTTCTCTATAAGTGGACTATGAGATGTAAAGAATCAAACGGTTTGGGAGTTCTCAGTCGATGCCCAGTCATTTACTGCAGCGAAGTTTAATTTTTATTAGGTGCAATAGAGTATTGTTTTCATTTTTGGTCAAGTAAACGAGTCCTATTGAAGAAAGAGTTAAAAATGTCAATCTTCTGATAAGTACCATTTGAGAGACAAATGCACTCTTTTTAAAGGTTTTTCACATGTTAAACTTTAATTCTTCTCACACCCTTCCTGATCAGAGTGAATACAATTGATTAAGGCGCTGGAATCTACTGCTATTTGGTCACTGCAGTCTATCATTGCAATTGTCTTTAAAGCTTAAGCATTCTTAGACAAACTGTGAGGGAGTAAATCTTTTTGCGTCATGTTGCCCTCAGGACCTAGTCGAACTGGCAGGCTAGAAGCACATTTTTTAATTGCAGGAACCATGGGCTAATTATACTTTTGGGGAGAACTGCGCAGACTGTATTCCTTCATTAGAAAGTCCCTTTGTTTTCCCTATTCCCATGATGTCTTCACTTCAGTCTTTGAACCCCTCTCTTCTATCTCTTGTATTTTGTGTCTTTTCTCGTCCCTTGTGCGGGGGTTATAGGGCAACTCCCCCCTTTGTTAAAAAAGGACTTGATTATGCACGATTACTGTGCTTTCTTTTGTTGGGAAGTCACACCAAGGGTCCAGATCCAATGAGAAAGAAAGATGCGGGATGTGAACCCCCCCACCCCCTCCAAATCCTTGAGAACAGGGAGCACACTCCTCATCAGCATTGGCCCAGTTCGAGCTCCCCCATGCCACTTCCACCAGAACGCTGCATCTAATCTCCACACCTCAACACCCATACACCTGCACCAGCTTTCTCTGATGTTCAACAGGCGCTGCAGCGTAGATTGTAGCCCGGCGCCATTTCCCAAGCAAGGAGTAAAAATGGAAGATTTAAAAAGTCAATAGTGATCCTTTAAGTAGGTAGATGGTTGTGGTCACAGCTGCTATAGATACAAAACATTTATATTTTGTAAGTTATTATGGCCTGATCGAGGATGAAGTGCAGGTCATTCATCAGATGCATGATTTAGTAATGATCTCAGAAGGTCCTGTAATTCTGGGTAGGAATTTTAATTTAATACAGACCCCGAAATTAGATGCTTGACGTAAGGGCAAGAAATAACTAAAACTAAGTACAGCATCTTTAGTCTCTAGTCTGAAGATGTATTGCGGTCTATTGGATCCATGGTGTGTAAGTCTGCCATTCTCTAAGTCTTATACAGGTCTATTTCATCCTCTAGATTAGATGTCGTTTTAATATCTCAAAATTTAATCAGGAAGACCTTCTATTGTTTCAACTAGTTTCTCAGGTAACGCTTTTATCTTGCTAGAGTTTGAGAAAGATTTAAATCATGTCCTGAATCCAAAAGAGACATTTAGTAAGACCCTACTTCTAGATTCAAAGTGGATAGCATCAATACATTTTTTTCAGATAAATATTTCAATTGCTGCACTGCCATCATTTAGGATGCTTTTAAAACAAAGTTTTCGGGGGCTTGTGATTGGACTCATTGCTAAATTAGCAGAGCAAAGAGAAGCCATGATCAGCTCTGCAGTTGCCATTGGAAAATACAGCTAATACTTTAATACAGTGTTCTTCAAGCTTGTTTACTGATGCGAGGATAGCTTTTAGTAAATTGTATTTTTTTTAAAAAAAATATTGAAATTTTAAATCGCCACTGATCTCTAGATGAGACTGGTAAACTGATTTGCAATAATTGAAAACAAACTGATATACACAACTTTGCTGGTGAACTGGTAATTTGGATATTGGGTCAATGATTTCAGTAATTGCATTCACATTTGAATCAGCTTTCAATGTCCAAGTCAATAATTTACCAATAAGTTCACTTATTTTATAATACTTTCACTCAATATTTCTATTGTTCAAGAGCTCGACTAGGAATAAATAATTCTCTTCACTTTTGTAGGCCGGGAATTATTTTTTTAATTCTTTGGAGAATTAAAGGCTATTAAAGCTGCCAATTTCTGATGAATTTATTATGATTAATGCTGACGCATCAGAATAACATTTATTTATGGTATTTAACAGTTGGACAGGAAAAACCAATGCTTGTTGCATATCTCAAATAATGCAGTTCAATTAACTAAATCAAAAGGTTTAACAGCATCGATCATAATTATTGCGGATTTACATTTATTTTGCACCCAATAATCATACAGTTCAGATCAGGTAATATTTTTCGGTTAGCCCAAAAAAACAAAAATACATTCTGATCTTAATTATTAAAATCGATGCAGCCAGCTTAATAGGATTACAATTTATGCTTTTGGAAAAAAGTTCATAATGGGAATTCAACAGGCTAATGAGCCTAAAGTAATTGGGATCGTTAGGGGGTTTCCCGCAAGTTAAAACGCTAATTTCTATTGCCTTCAAAAAAGAATCTGGATCAACTCCCCAATATAATTTGGTTACATAGATTTAATAAAACTTCAAGAACTTGGGGTGAACAAAATGTATACACTTCAATGGGTAAAACATTGCTCCCCGTGGCCTTTGCATTAACTAACCCATCTAATACTAGTTTAATTTCTGAAACAGTTTATGGTTCTCAAGGTCACTTCAGGATTGTCCAGTGTTTCGCATTTCATTTGTTCTCTTTATTAAATCCTGTACAATCGGCATTCATAGAAGTACCAGCATTCTAGCTCAATTTCAGTACAAATCTCACATATAATTCACACTCTCACCATAGTCTCACTCATCACTTCTTATACTCCCCGGTAACATCAAGGTTAGACCCCACACTCATATATTATAAAATGTTCTATACTGTATTTATAGAAAAAACATTGTACCTATTCTGAAAGATAATTGGGTTACAACTGAGTTTTTAAAAATTATTATAAGACCAAAGCCACAATGATTTAAACATTTTCATAAAACCAATAAAAACTAATTGTACGATTCCACATCACAGTAGTGAAAAAATCAGTTTTCTTATATCAAGACCCACAGTTCTTTTATACAAATACATAAACAGTTCATTACTCAAATACATAAACATAAGCACAGAGAAAGTACAGTAGACAGTCATATGTGTCTTTCCGACCACTAATATTTTTCGGTCATTGTTCATAGCACAATGTATCTTTAAATCATTAATATCTGCTGTGTCACTCAAGGCCCGTCAGATTTAGTGTTAAAATTACTTTGACGCATTTTGTTGGATTCCCAATATTCAGAGCCACCTTCTTCAGGATGAGTAGATTTCTCCCACAATTTCAATAAAAACAATTCTAATTTTCGGTGTATTTAAAAGTCCAACATTTCATTCACATTCCTTTGTGCTCGCCTGTGGCCCAATATGTGTGGGCTGACAGTATTTCTTATGTTGTTCTCTGAACTGGATCAGTACAGTCACTCCTTAAAATGTGGGGTAGTTCAATCATCCTATGTTCCTTCTTCCCAGACAATATATATTATCCCGTCCTGTACTCTTCTTTTTCTCTTAACAGCAAGATGCAGGGCTCTTTTCTGTATATGTATAGAGCCTAACAGATGTCGGGACGTATTAATAGTCCTTGTCATGGTTACGTACTCAAATCTTTTACAATCCATGATATCAAGAGATGCAACGATATAGGCTTCAAAACTGTATTTGATTTTAAGTTGAATTCCTCTTGGATGTTGTGGGATCAGTTGCAGATTCCGGATGGCAATGATTGTGTTGGGCTCCTGTTTAGTTTTTTAAATATCAAATGAACACTTTAGCAGTATCCATTCATTATCAATGAGAAGGCATATCTTACTTTACAAATGCTTGTTAAGCATTCTCCTAGAAGTGTTGGATTTTGGTATTGATACTTACAATGAAATGCAATTTATGTTTTCATTTTTGGCATGGTTGAAAAAGAATCTGGCCTGAGAATTACAATGAATGAGCGGTATGAGATATCTCAATTCAGCTATAAGCTTAATAAAGCTACCAACTTTAACAGGAAGGAGTTCCTTTTAAGGTGGCAGCTCTACTACACTCCTAAAGTAATAGGGTGTTTCCATCCTATCCTAATCAATGTTTTTTCAAATATTCAAGCAATGAGTTGAGGGACTGGCAACATGTAATAGCACCATGTCCATGTCCTTCCGTATTTTGAGAACAGTTGTTTTCTTTTCCTGACCCCCTCACTATTCTGTTTGGGTATATAAGAAAACCTAACAAGGTTATCAGGCCTGGAGCAATAGTTTCTTTTTTCCTTTGTCTGTTGCACACTCCTTCATTCTGTAGCATGGGAAGTCTACTGTTATTCCTCTATTTGTTCATTGGTAGGATTTATTGAGTTTTTATAAAACTTTTGCATGTTACAGCCAAGGCTTTAGGTGTAAGAATAATGTTGGTCAATTTATGATTACAGACCATAGGTTGTGGACCAGTAATGCATGTTGGTGGCTGTTGTTCTATGCATTAGAGTCTAGAAGTTAAGTTCATAGATTCAGCCTAATCTCGTTTTCCCATCAATTCTTATGCAAACGGCTCTATATAAAGATTAAATAAGAGCGGGGATAGCGGGCAGCCCTGTCTAGTACCTCTGGTAATTTTTATCGAGTCTGTTAACGTGCCATTGACTAGTAATCTGGCCGTAGGGGCCCTATACAGTTTCTCAATTACCCGACAAAAGACCTCCCCCTACCCAAACCTTCTCATCACCTCCACCAAATAGGGCCAATTGACCCCATCGAAGGCTTTTGTGTCATCTAAGGTCAGGGTAGCCAATGGAAGAGAAAATGTTGTTGCGATATCGATCGCCCCTACCAGATCTCGAGTGTGGTCGGCCAGCTGATGTCCCCTTATAAAGCCCCTTTGGTCTTGGTGGATTATCGATCCGATTACCTCCCCTAATCTTGATGCCAAAATAGATGTAAAAATGTTGTAGTCATTGTTTAGAAGGGAAATTGGCTTGTACGACCCACACTCCAAAAGGTTTTTTCCTGGCTTTGGGATAAGGACGATAGTGGCATCATTCCATGAGTCAGGGGGGTTCACCCCTCTCAAGAAAATACCATTAAAAAGGCTTGTCAGTACTGGAGTGATAACAGGGCTTATCCCTCGGTATAATTCTCCGGGAAATCCGTCCGGACGGGTTACTCCTGCATACTGCTGTGTTGGTAATTCCAGCAGTAATATTACCACACCCTTTCACCAATGCTTCAATCAGTGTTAATCAGACCCTTATAAGTTATATGTATTCAGCATAATCAATGTCTTTTCTTCAAGCCCTGTGCAGCACGTTATATTTAAGTTGAATAGGCAGGGCCCTCCTTCTCAGATTCATCCCCTTTTGACTTTACTACATCTAGTGCTGTCTCATACTGACAGAGACTTCTGAGCACTACATCTTGCCTTCCTGTACAATGCATTTGTGTCTGAATCTTGACAGGGGTGAACACGAAGGAAGTCGGCGCATGAAAACGGAATTACTGGTGCAGATGGATGGCTTGTCCCGCTCGGATGATCTTGTTTGTGTTGGCGGCTTCCAATCTGCCCTGGTTAGAGATCAGCCCAGCGCGTTGTGAATACATGTTTATCAGCTCCTAAGTACAGATAAAGATTGTATTTAGACAGGTGCAGATATTTGGTTAAAGCATTTAAAGATTAATTTGGAGCTTTTCCCTCGAGTTCTGAGTCTTGCTAGCTGTGTCACAGGACCGTAATCTGTAAAGATGCAATATGCCAGCGCGGCCATATGTCAATATTTAAATTGGACTCTTGGAGTTTAAGGCCAAGTTATTTACTATGTTTAAACTGAGATGGCTTTTGAGAGAAAAGTCTAAAGTGCTTAAGGCATCCATTACTTAAAAAGATACTTTAATGCGAGACACGCTCTGTGGTGGGGGATCCAGTTAATGACCCGTGACAGAAGGAAAGACAGATGGCGGCTGCGCGTGTGCACGCTTGCGTGCACGCAAGCTTGAGGCCACCAAAATGCCTGTGGTAGTACTTTGAAAACCCGCTTTCTAAATGTCTCGCAGGGCAGCACATGCGCTGGCTCAGGTGAGACCTAAAAACCCCTTCTCAAAACGACACTGCAGCACCTATAACACAACCTGCTGCCTACTTGTCTAACCTGAGTATTATTATTATGGCTCCTCTCTGTCACTGTATGTTACCACAGCCCCCCATACACAACAATTTATTGAGGAACCAATAGTAAAAATCATGCCTCCGAGCTCTCAAGAATTGTCTTACTCCACTAAGAGAGACACTTTACAGTGCACCTCAATAAATGCATGTTCACTTGAGAAGTATGCTGAAGATATACATGACATACTCACTGGAAGCAATGTTTATCTCCTTTTTATTACTTAATCCTGGACTACCCCTGACTCTTACTCTGATCTAGGGAGACCCTACTAAGCAGGATACAATGTCATTCACCACTGGTGCCTTGGCCGAAGAGGTTGGAGTTCTAGCAGTTGTTTTCAGGGTTTCTTGGTGTCTTCATGCTTAACACCTTCAGGATATCCCACAGGCAGAAATTGCTCTGCTTTTCATTGCAGTTCTCATGGTTCAAAACCTTAATGAAAATAATGTATCTCCTCCCTGGCACAGCCTTGCATTCTTAAAGTTTATAGTAAACTTTATGAACTTGTTGATGCCTTTGCTTTTATCTCACTCCACGTGTTTGCTCTTAGGTGACTTTCATCTGTGGGTAGAACTGGAAACTCATTCCCAAGCCGCCAATTTCATTAATTCTATTGCAGCAGTTAAAATAATTTATTACTCAACCCCTCACAAGGATGGCCATATTCCCGATCTATGTTTTGGCTCTGAAGATTAAGTCACTTCTGGTCTCCTCTTGCCACAAGTCTGGTCTGATAATTTTTTTATACAATTTAAAATCTGCATGCCAGGATAACCCTTGCAACTGGTGCCTCAAAAATCCCTGCCCCTCCAAAATAAAAAAGCCCCAGTGCAATATTAGATGCTGGTGCTTTAATGAATTCTTTAGCCGAGACTAGTCAGGGCCTTCATGTGACTCTGGAGTGGACGATCTGCTCACAGTTTACAATCACTGGACGGAATCTGCCGTTAATGTGGTCTTCCCTAAAGGTCCTTGCACTTACGAAAGCGACCTACCGTCCCCTGGTACAAAAAGACGTTGAGAACAGCTGAAAGTAAATGTATCCTAGAGTCTCCTGAGGCGGAAGCCGGGAGTGTGCTGCCACTGTTTTAACTATTGTTTTAACTTTTGTGTGTGATACCCTGTAGAAATACCTTTTTAAAAACTTGCTCGATCTCGCCTGAACAGCGTGTTGTAACGCTGCAACGTTTCCCCTGACAACCGCCACTCCGAGGGCGAGGCGCGTCATCGGACACGCCCACCTCAGCTGGCCACGCCCCCTCCCTGACTACAAAAGAGCGCGCAGCTCAAAAGCGCGACTCCCACGTATCCTAGAGTCTCCTGAGGCGGAAGCCGGGAGTGTGCTGCCACTGTTTTAACTATTGTTTTAACTTTTGTGTGTGATACCCTGTAGAAATACCTTTTTAAAAAACTTGCTCGATCTCGCCTGAACAGCGTGTTGTAACGCTGCAACGTTTCCCCTGACAACCGCCACTCCGAGGGCGAGGCGCGTCATCGGACACGCCCACCTCAGCTGGCCACGCCCCCTTCCTGACTACAAAAGAGCGCGCAGCTCAAAAGCGCGACTCCCACGTATCCTAGAGTCTCCTGAGGCGGAAGCCGGGAGTGTGCTGCCACTGTTTTAACTATTGTTTTAACTTTTGTGTGTGATACCCTGTAGAAATACCTTTTTAAAAAAACTTGCTCGATCTCGCCTGAACAGCGTGTTGTAACGCTGCAACGTTTCCCCTGACAACCGCCACTCCGAGGGCGAGGCGCGTCATCGGACACGCCCACCACAGCTGGCCACGCCCCCTCCCTGACTACAAAAGAGCGCGCAGCTCAAAAGCGCGACTCCCACGTATCCTAGAGTCTCCTGAGGCGGAAGCCGGGAGTGTGCTGCCACTGTTTTAACTATTGTTTTAACTTTTGTGTGTGATACCCTGTAGAAATACCTTTTTAAAAAACTTGCTCGATCTCGCCTGAACAGCGTGTTGTAACGCTGCAACGTTTCCCCTGACAACCGCCACTCCGAGGGCGAGGCGCGTCATCGGACACGCCCACCTCAGCTGGCCACGCCCCCTTCCTGACTACAAAAGAGCGCGCAGCTCAAAAGCGCGACTCCCACGTATCCTAGAGTCTCCTGAGGCGGAAGCCGGGAGTGTGCTGCCACTGTTTTAACTATTGTTTTAACTTTTGTGTGTGATACCCTGTAGAAATACCTTTTTAAAAAAACTTGCTCGATCTCGCCTGAACAGCGTGTTGTAACGCTGCAACGTTTCCCCTGACAACCGCCACTCCGAGGGCGAGGCGCGTCATCGGACACGCCCACCACAGCTGGCCACGCCCCCTCCCTGACTACAAAAGAGCGCGCAGCTCAAAAGCGCGACTCCCACGTATCCTAGAGTCTCCTGAGGCGGAAGCCGGGAGTGTGCTGCCACTGTTTTAACTATTGTTTTAACTTTTGTGTGTGATACCCTGTAGAAATACCTTTTTAAAAAACTTGCTCGATCTCGCCTGAACAGCGTGTTGTAACGCTGCAACGTTTCCCCTGACAACCGCCACTCCGAGGGCGAGGCGCGTCATCGGACACGCCCACCTCAGCTGGCCACGCCCCCGTGACGCCCTCCACTTCAGTCATAAATTATGTGTCTCGCTAGGAAGCGCAGCGGACGAGCGCAGCGGGAGCGCCGTTTGCGCGCCGAAGGCGCGCCTAAGGCAAGCCCGTCTGCGCCCGTCCGCGACCAGACCGCGGCCGGGGCCAGACATGCTGCCAAAAACGGTACATCCGGCGGACGGACAGTATGGTCCGGTGAGGACCTAAAGGTATTCAACCCACCATCCAACTGCTGCCCCCACTCTATAGATCCAGCAACTCCTGACCCCGCCCTAACCTGCAATAACTGTGGGATAACATTCGACAACGCCGCCCCCGCAATACAGCCCATCCTTAAAACCCCCCCTCAAACCCACATCAAAGCGGGTCTACTCAACTGTAGATCCCTTGTCAAACACACTGATGAGATCTGGATCTTACTAGAAGAACAGAACTGGGATATCCTGTTCCTAACTGAAACATGGATCAAAGAGGACAGCCTGTCCTCTACCGCTTTGGCTATCCCTCTGGGATTCAAAATATGCCTCGCCAACCGGCCTGGGACAAAAAGAGGCGGAGGCGTAGCAATCATTTTTAAAGAGCACATAGTACTGACATCCTCGGCTGCCACGACGATTCAAGGTATGGAAGGTCTCCACTTTTGCTTTCAAGTGAGCCCTCAGCTCTCACTAGCAGGGCTAGTGATTTATCGTCCCCCGGCCAGCGCAGACTTCATCCTCACTTCCCTATTAGATACAATAGTACAGAGTTCACTTCTTCATCCCCTTTTTCTTGTGGTGGGTGATTTTAATATCCATATGGATAAAGTAGATTGTGTCTTGGCAGAGACACTCCGAACAACGTTAGATGCGACCGGCCTTAGACTGATCAATGAGGGCCCCACACATACTGGGGGCCATACGATTGATCTTATCTTTACCAACATTAAGGACGTGCGACCTGAAAAACCTCTCCCTCTGATATGGTCAGATCATTCACTTATCACAATCACCTTGGACTTCCGTAGTGATACTAAGGTGCCCAGTAAGCGCTACTTTATGAAAAGACAATGGAACAAACTGACCCCCGAGGTTATGCTCCCGGCACTGGCGAGTACCACTCCCCTCCTGACAAATAATCCCAATAGGGACGCAGTGCTCCTTAATGAATGGATAGGAGGAATGGTATCCTCTATCGCCCCGGCCTCTCGTGCCCTATCTAAAAGACAAGCCCCCTCAGCTCCCTGGTTTACGCAGGAACTTAGAGAGGAGAAAGCGGCCTGTAAAAAACTGGAAAGACTTTGGAGAGAAAAGTACGATCCAGTAGGAAAAGCTATATATAAGGATGCATTAAAAAAATTCCGGAAAGCTATTAGGATTAATAAAAAACACTTCTATGCGGACTCGATTAGGCAGGCAGAACAATCCAGCAAACAAGTGTTCAAAGTTGTACAGTCCTTCCTCAAACCTCAATGTATTGAGAGAGAAGTCACCCCCACACCATTACTCTGTGAGCAAATTTCAGAATACTTTGACCATAAAATCAAGAGAGTTTATGATTCCTTTGGTCCAGCGATAAATACTGAGAAACAAGACATAGCGTACAACAGCGAAAAAAAAGAAACCCTCACCCAGTTCGCGCATGTCTCTCTGAACGAGGTGAGGCAAGAGCTCAACCGTTGTAAATCCGGCTCACCCGATGACCCTTGTCCGGCTAAACTTTGGAGCACCTTAGTGGGCCCTGTAGCGCCCACACTCCAAAGCATCTGGAACTCTTCCATTACGTCAGGAATCTTTCCGGACGCTTGGAAGCATGCTACGCTCCTTCCCCTAAAGAAAAAACCAAATGGGGATCCAGATGATCTGACGAACCTCCGCCCAATATCCCTTTTAGCCGCACCAGGAAAAATGCTGGAAAAAGTGATACAACGCCAACTGAGTAAATTTGTGGAAATCAGCAACATTCTCCATGAAACTCAGTCTGGTTTCCGGCCCGGTTTCAGTACTGAAACGGCGCTCTTAGAGGTGGCCGAGTCAGTGAGGTGGTCGATGGATGCAGGAAGTTCAGCTATGCTGGTACTCCTGGATCTATCGGCCGCCTTCGACACGGTGGACCACGCCAGATTACTTTGTCGACTGGCAGAGATAGGCATTCAAGACCACGCGCTGAGCTGGATTAACTCCTATCTATCTCAGAGAACACAGAAGGTGGCACTCGGGACGATCTCTTCCACACCTAAAACCCTCAACTGTGGAGTCCCGCAGGGCTCAGCCCTCAGTCCTCTTTTGTTCAACATCTACCTGGCCCCCCTCTTCACGCTCATTGCCAACTGGGGTGTTAAGGCAATTTCTTATGCCGATGACACCCAGCTGGTATTCCCCTACACAGAAATGACACAGGAATCTTTTGCAAATTTCAAAGGCTGTCTCCAGGACATTGCACACTGGATGAATACCAACAAACTAAAATTAAACGCCAATAAAACCGAAGTCATCTTCTTCGGTAAAGGCCCTGTCCCAGCCCCAGAGCTATGGTGGCCGGTGGAAATGGGTCCCTCACCCTTGCCCAGTCATTCGGCAAAAAATCTTGGAGTGAGATGGGATGATAAGATGTCTTTCTCTTCCCATGTCCAACAAGTGGCCGGCGGCTGCCTAAGTAAATTAAGAAACCTCCGTAAATTTCTTAAACTCCTTCCCGAGAGCTGCAGGAAAATGGTAGTCCACGCAACTGTCACTTCACGGCTGGACTACGCCAATGGTCTTTACCTGGGCCTCCCTAAATTCTTAATCCATAGACTGCAGGTAGTTCAAAATGCGGCTGCGAGGCTGCTACTGCGAATTCCATTCAAACAGTCAGTCTCTCCGCATCTTCGAACCCTGCATTGGCTGCCTGTCGCCAACCGGATAAAATTCAAAGCCCTGACACTCGCGTTCAGATCTCTGCATGGCTCCTGCCCATTCTACCTAAAAAAACGCCTTCCTAGGTATACCCAACACCGTGCATTACGGTCTAATGTCCGTATCCTGCTGGCTGTCCCACGAGCAAAAAAGGCGCGCCTTGGTGGTCGCACCTTTTCAGCAAATGTCTCTGTGCTATGGAACTCCCTACCTCAAGCAATCCAGCAGGCTCCATCTGAACCCTGCTTTAAGAAGTTGCTAAAGACTTGGCTCTTCTCTCAGCCTCGCTAGGTCTCCCTCTCCTGCCCCTGGACCTCTGTGGTACGTTCCCCTCTTCTAGCGCCGGGACACCTCCCTGTGAGGTAGCTGTTCGCGCTCTATAAATCACATTATTATTATTATTATTAAAAAGCTGGAAAAAGTATGCCACATAAATTACAAGTTGGAGTCTAAAATCCTACTCAAAGAGGCCCTCAATTCTTATAAAGAGCTCATTACCGCTGCTAAAGCTGACCTCTTTGCCAATGAGATACTATCGGTGTTGGAAAATGCCTTTCTCTGCAGGGTCACACCAAACTTTTTGCCTTTCTCCTCCTCTTTTCTAACCTTTTTTGTTGGCTTTTGGACTCTGGGCACTTTATCACTGCTGACCAGTGCTAAAATGCATGTGCTCTCATCTCTAAACATGGTATCATTGATTTACACCTGTTTGGCATATTTGATTTACTTGTAAGCCCTTTGTAGAGTGGTATACAATATACCCACTGCCTGTAAATTGAATGCTACTAGTGGACGTGCAGCATTGATTTAGCCACCCACACAAGTACCCTTTCAAACCTGTCTCAGGCCTGCCAGCGCAGGACCTATGGGTGCAGTTTACTGCCACTTCAACTTGGCACTTAAAACTACTTGCTGAGCTTGTAACTTCCCTTTTGTTACACATAGGTCACCTCTGAGGTATGCCCTAGGTAGCCCTAAGGGCAGGGTGCTGTGTAAGGAAAGGTAGGACATGTATGTTTTGCATGACCAGGCAGTGATAAACAGCCTATTTCATTGTTCACTATTGTGAGGCCTACTCCTCTCATAAGTTAACATTGGGAATTCCTTAATGCACTTTTAAGCCTTAATTCCTGATCAGAGTAGCTTTTTCATGTTTCATATGTTTAGAATGGGAATGACAAATCCTCTTTACTGGCAAAGTTGGATTTAACATTACGGTTTTAGAAATGCCACTATTTCTCTGTGCTTAGAAATCTGTGTGCCTGGCAGCCTGTCTCCAACACACGTCTGGGGTGGGTGACCAGCTAAACTTTGTGCATTCCCTCTAGATAGCTACAACACAGGAAGGATAGGTGTGTCCGAGTACTCATCTACATACATCTGCACTGTGATGGCCCTGCCTGGGCAGATTGTAAGGGAGGGGCTAACACTTCACTTGAATAGGCAGTGTCCTGTCCCAACACAAAAGGACTGATTACCCTCCACAGATAGCCTGGCAGACAGGACTGGGTTGAAAGTGATACTTGGGAACTTCATAGACCTGCTTTGAAGTCACCCTCATATCAAAGGCACTTTTGGGTATAAGTACTGGGTCTCTGACCGCTATCAAATCGGACACTACTAGACTTTTAACTGAGGCTCTTCCAGAAGCCTGCCTTCTGTTTCCCTGCTGCCTGCTACTCTGCTGAAGAACTGGACTATGCCTTTACTCTAAGTGATCTCCAAGGGCTTGTTGGCTTGCCTCCTGTTGCTTGAGACTCTGTTTTTTTTAAAGTCTCTACCCCTGGTCCTGTGCCTGGCTCACTGGAAGTGGCCCAGATACTTGCAAAATGGATTTTGATGCATCTTCTGTCTGCTTGTTGCAGAACCGGCACATCGACCCGGTTGTTGGAGTGAAATCAGTGCATCGCCTCGAAACCAGCACTTGGCCTCCAGAGATTGACGGAGGGGTTGGTATTGCTGGGGTATCTATTCTAAGGTAAGGAATCTCTCACTAACGTGTCTCTTTCAGATGCACAAGTTACTACTTGTGTAACGATATATCTGTAAGAGACATTAGTTAGTGATAGATTCCTTACCGCCCCACCCATCCTCCCCGTTCTGCGAAATGGTTACTAGGGTTAAGGTCATCCCTCTTAGGGCCCTAATTTTCTCTACCAATGGCCAGTATCTTGCATGGCTCTGCGTTCCTGGCGCAGAAAGTCGTGTACAGAACTGACGTCAGCGCGCATGGGTGGCGCCTAAGTACTCTGCGTGGCGTCATCTCTGCGCTTACGACGCCAGTGACGGACACGGAGCTGCACGACGCCACCTACTGACGCGCAGGGGTACTGCTAAGCGAGACTTTCCGGATCCAGTCTGACGCCTGGGGATATTCTAAGGTAAGGAATCTATCACTAACTAATGTCTCTTACAGATATATCGTTACACAAGTAGTAACTTGTGCATTGCAACCTTACAAAGCTTTTGCAGCCGCTTACATAGATGACATTATCATCTACAGTTCTTCCTTTGAAGAACACTTAAACCATCTAACTAGGGTCATTCAAGCCCTGGCCTAGAGCAGGCTAACTATTGATCCTGTCAAAAGTCACTTGGCTTCAAAATCAGGTAAATACTTGGAATACCTTCTGTGTGAGAGCTATATCAAACCCTAAGACGAAAAAGTAGCCGCCATTTCACAAATACATTTTCCTAGATCCAGAAGAGACCTCATAGACTTCTTAGGACTGTTAGAATACTATAGGAGGTTCATCCCACATTTCTCGCACATAGCCGCTCCCTTGACAGACCTACTCCAGAAGAATGTACAAACCGAGAAACGACTCCAACATCCTTCTGTGACAGAAGTACAGGCCTTCCAACACCTAAAACAAACCATCACTTAAAGGCCATTTTTGCTAAGCCCCGGCTACAGTAAACATTTCTTACTTCAATGTATAAAAAAGCAGCCTTGGGGCCATGTTATCACAAATTGACAATATGAACCAAGATAGACCAATCATATACATTAGCCATAAACGCTTTCCCTGGAAAACCAGATGTGCTGTCATAGAAAAAGAAGCACTAGCCATTAACTGGGCTATTGAGTCCCTCCGATACTACTTAGAAGGAAGAGAGTTCTTCCTATACACAGACCATGGCCCTCTAGAATGGTCATCCCAGAACAAAAGACACAACCAAAGAATATTACAACGGTTCTTAACTCTCCAGCCCTTCCGCTTTTCAATTCACCATAGAAAAGGTAAAGAACAAGCCAATGTAGATTTCCCTCCCCGATACCCTTTAGACTTTTTTCTTGTAAACAAGAAAGTTAGGAGAGGGGGATGTGAGGAAGTGCCCCAACCCCACCCCCCCTGCCAAAACCTGACTTACCTCCTGTTTTACTGCCGTGGTCTCCGTTCTTTCTGGATCCAGCTGACGACATTGGGGGCTGGAAAAGAAAGCAAACACTAAGAATGGACTTTGCTACACCTTCACATGGTGGATTTGCATTGTCATGACAAATGGACCAATCAAGGAGCGGGGGTGTGCAACAAAAGGCCCAATCAGCTGCCATAGGAGAAGAGGAGAACGGTAAACAAATGAAGGACTCGATCGAGAAGGAAGTCTGGAGGAAAGCAGCCACTAAGGAAGGAACAACGGGGAGAG
The DNA here is from genome assembly GCF_964204655.1 of Triturus cristatus. Classification (NCBI taxonomy): domain Eukaryota; kingdom Metazoa; phylum Chordata; class Amphibia; order Caudata; family Salamandridae; genus Triturus; species Triturus cristatus. The sequence goes on along the minus strand of NC_140595.1, from coordinate 573,058,657 downwards.
ATGCCACAGAGGAAGACGCCGCAGGGGAGGACGCCAGTTCAGAAGACGCCGTAGAAGCCGGGGACATGTGGAGCAAGGAGTGGTGATCACCGGAGGACACCCAAGAGTCGCCGCAACTCTGGAGAGTTGCGGCAAGAGGCGGCACGTAATATCGAAGAGGGTGAAGGGTGGGTAGTGGGCTGAGAGACAAAGCCGTTACTACCTCATCGCTGTATTTATTTTGTTTTCCCTCTTTCTTTTATTCGGGCATCACGGTTCTTTTGCGAGACACAACCTCTCACTACCACCCATCACTTTCCCTACATAAAGCACACGGGAGAGAACCTAAGAGACTCCCTGAATCGGTTATGTCAAGAATCTAGCAATTGGGCACCCAACAAAAACTCCCCATAGTATCACCTAAATATTTTTCCCTTCTTCTTTACCGTTGTATGATTCTACCACCTGGGTGTGGTGAAAGGGTATAACGCCAAAACCACTGCAACCATACTTACTGCATTTTCCTCTGTTGCTTTACTCCCTCTGCAAGCCTCCCAGGACACCCTACAGAATTCTGGAACGCCTGAAAGAAACCAGAAAGAGGACTAAGTACAAGAACTACTACCTTTGTTAAGACCTATTTGGAGAAGAACGCCTAATGTTTTTTTTTTGGTTTGTTATAATTTGAAAGAACACCCGTGTACATCTTAAATCCACCTTTGAAAATAAAATGCCTCAATATTACACCAATCAGCCTCCTCGCTTCTGTTTCCGCCCGTTCCTCCAAAAAGGATTAAGTCACAACATTTTTCTGGATCACAAAAGAGGAAAAAAGGCCCAAAGGAGTTTAGGTAAATATTGGCTCTACCTATGGCCAACCAATAGCTCAAAAGGGAAAAATATTGTGTTAGCCCTCCATCACATCTTCACTCATATCAGATACACAGCTCACAGAAAATGGAACACAGTTTTCGAGCAACAGACAGTCTGACAGATCTCCTAACTACTAGGGTTCTAGACTTCCTAGCCTCCCATTGTTCTGATTGTGAGCCTAAATTTGAGACCTCCAGAGGAGTGATTGGAAGATCAGTGATCGCAGAAGGAGAGCAATTATAACAACCAACTCCACGTCGATGACTGTAAGTCAGTCTCTCTCGTGAGGGTGCAAGAAAACAAATCTAATTCAAGGAATTCCAGCAGGCATCTCCAACTATCATGACAGATGCTTCTCTTTCAGGGTAGAGAAATTACCTGGGAGCTCTGTCTGTGCAAGGCTGTTGACAAAGGGTCATAAGATCAGGACCTCTGTTGCTGGGGTTGCAGAAGATCCGGTCACGGTCATTACCTGGAATCCTAAATCAACGAGCGGAGTTCCTAAATCAGTGCTACAAGGAAAATCATGAAAGGATCTTGGACGCTAATAGTCTTCATTGAATCTTCATAGATTGTGGTTATCCAGCGAATGATCTTTTTGCAATATCAGAAAACAAAGTGCCAAGACTTTGCGGCCAGACTGCCAGAACTAGACTAGTTGTGCCATGCCCTTTTGATAGACTGTTCAAGGACATTACTTTACACTTTTTTTCAGATTCATTTGCTACCCGCAATCATACTGAAACTCTGGAGTAGTTAAGTGTCAATGATCCTCATTACTCCAGAATTGCCAAGGCAATGGTGGTATCCAGATCAGTTACAAATGTCTGTCAGACCACACATTAGGTTGTCATGCAAACCAAACCTGTTTACCATATCATGGAATCAGTTATTCCCCCCAAACCTGACATCCGTGAATTTGGCAGCATGACACCTGAGATCAGACAATACGGACATCTACGTCTTTGACAAGCATGCATTGACATCTTAAAGAAATACAAACATCCTTTGATCATGGCTTCTTATTTCTTCAAATGGAAGAGTCTTTGTGTATGGTTCCAACAGAGAATCTACCTTCCTCTCAGCTGCCATGAGGATGCCATTCTTCTACACCTGGCTTTTAGGAGGCTTGAAGAACGCCTTTTCCTCTCATTAGAACACCACTTCCACCTTTGGAGCTCAATTTGGTTTTATCAAAATGAAAGGGTCCAGTCTTTGAACCAATCACATAAGCTCATAGTGTTAGTGTGAAATTCAAGCCATCTCAACAATTGAGCATTCTATGGTACTTCTTGGAAATAGGGTTGTGATCAGACTTCATCCTTCACTTTCTGATATGAAACCGACTCTACAATACACCAGGTTGCAGGGAGGACTTTTCTCACACCTGGTCACATCCCTCCTTTAAGCAATAAAGCCTGTATCATAAAACATGTTTTCAGATTATAAGAGAGTGGAGTCAGCCCACATTCTTTGTAGTGTTACCGTATGGGTGCATTCAAGACAACTTTCCCATACCATCACCATGTGATCCACAATTGCCCTCAACCACCACTCTGAGGATAGTACCAAAGTATATGGTGAAATTAACCCTCTTGCGCACACACCCTTAAGCATTGTGTGTTAACAGTTTTGCCAGATCTATGAAATTGTATTCTGGTATAGTAATATGGCAAAAATATTTTCAGTTGGACCGCAACTAGATCTTATCACAAATGTAGGAGACTATCCACAAACCTTTTCTCACTTTATTTCATCTAGAAGTTCCAAATCCAATTCACTCTTTTCCCTCGGTTTGTTCAGGGTGTCAGGGATATTGTTTTCTGAGATTGTAGACGTCAGAGATATTGCTTTATTTTGCTTAAATATCACTGTAACTACTGACGTGTAATGCGCCATACTTTCGTTTGAATGCTTGTTTCCGGTCCATGAAGGACCTGGCTTGGCAAGTCGGCTGGACTGCTCCCATAAGGAACAGGGTCAAGGCTGATTTGCATTTGCCTGGGTCAAAACTGGGGTGGCATGGTGAGCAAAAGAACAATGCATTTAACCCAGATCTTTTAACTGGGGGTGAATGTATGATTTATTCAGCATTCCGTCCATCATTTGTTTGCATAGCACTTTTCACCATAAGTGGGATGGGGATGCCCAGACGTGGGTCCCGTGCTCACTACATCACTGGGTTCAACCTAGCCTGGTTGATGAGGGTTAATACCCCAAATCCGGTCACAGGATGCTCGTTTCCGGTCCAGGGAGGACTTGGCTTGGCAGTTTGGGCTGGGCTGTTCCCATGAGGAACAGGGTCAAGACTGATTTGCATATGGCTGGGTCTAAACTGGGGTGGCATGGTGAGCAAAAGAATGATGGATTTAACCCAGATCTTTTGACTGGGGGGTGAATGTATGCTTTATTCATCATTCCATTCATTTGTTTGCATAATACTTTCATTTGGAGCACCAAACGTTTACTTCCGTGATATTTACATATGTTGATCATAACTGTTTATGTGCTGTGGGATTAATATTGTGTGCTAACATTTACTGATCCCATTTTTGTTGGATGAATATGGTTACTTCTCAGGGTAGCGTTCACTGTCCCCCAAGTAATTGAACCATCTGTTTTTGAAACCCTCAGAACGATTGTTTTTTTTGCTAGGTGAATACCCTTGGTTCATTGGTATGCAGGATTGCCCCATGTTTTATTCCTCAATGGCTCTGCTGCTGGCACATTCTCCCCAGCTCGTGGTCAATCATACGGTCAACTCAGCACTTTCCAAAAACGACCATGCATTGAAATTGGAGGACCTAGAAAAAGGCATTGTGGAGAGAGAAAAGGAAGACCAAATCATCCACTTTAAGACGTGAGCCAGTGAGGGAAGAAATTGTTGAGTGAGCCGTATGGTCTCATTGAGTGACAAACACCAAACCATCCTAGGGCTCTTGAGTACAATGCAGCAAATTAACTTATGAGCCGCAGGAAGACTTGATTTGAGTTTTGACTTTTTAATGGGAATACAGGAGTCATGTTGGGTTTGTTGACTGAGGAGACTTGAAGAGGTGTGAAATGGGAGAGAACCGCATTAAAGCTTCCTGGTTTAGATCAGGAAAAGAAGCTTGCTGCTTCATGTGCACCTGTTGGGTTTGGCGGATCAAGTGCTAAGATATTGGTGGGCCTATGGTAAGTGTTTGCACTGAATAGCAAAGTAACAAATAGTAGCCCTGATATTGAGTGTGACATCGATCAGGTTAGGTGGTCGTAGATAGGGCCAGTACGTGGGAGAAACCTCATGATCTGAATGTGCCAGGGGCTGGCAGGCACGAGTGAGGATGGAAGGAGATGAGTGCTACCTGCGAGAAGAGGGGGAAAGTTTCTGCAAACCCTGTTGTGAATGTGACAAACAAGGAGTGATGACATTGATGTGGCACAGTGGAGTGCCAGTGGCAGATCCTCTTGCATGCTGTGAGAAATTATGGGTGGAGTTGGCCATGACCACTACAAGAATACTACTTCAACAGAGAACAGGAAGACTACTTCAACTTAGAAAAGGGAAAATATCTGTGACCGGAGTGTGGGGTGCGACATATGAGGAATCCTCCCACATAGTGGATTTAGGGTGACTCTCAAGTGAAGACTGCTGTTCTAAGTATGCTGCTAGATGGGGTGCTCCCAGTCCCTACCAGGCTAAGAATTGTCATGTTGGTTTCGTAACAGAAGTGATTTGGGTCAATAAGCAAATTTAATTGGGTAAGTAAGCATGAAGCCATTTGTAAAGATTAAGACAAATGAGGAAAGAAATCTATGATCAGGGGTAGCTGAGGGGTAATATGTTCTGTAGCTAAGACCTGTTTTGACTGGATGATAGACAAGTAAGTCTCAAAATATTGCATGTATAGATGATAAACCCAACTATGCTGTGTACCAATACCTTTGTTCACTGACATTTGGTAAGCATATTTAATTGAAACTAGATAAAAATACTTGTCATAAATTGTTGCATATGTTTGCTCAGTGGCACCAATGCTGCAGCTCGTAGAATTTCCATATAGACCCAGGACGAATATGGCTGTGTTTTTTTGGACCTTTTCCAGATTCTTCCTAGACATTATACATATTCTTTCGTTTTGGTGGCTCATTACACTCGCAAACGTTAGGTTTCTGTTGGAACCGTCACTATTGCTGTGACCAAGTTATTTTAAGACACACATTTGTTGCATGGTACACAAGCCAGCTGCTTCGTTGAAAGGATAAATTAAGTTGTGGTAGAATGTGTTCAGTAGGCTGTATGACTAAGAGGCAATTGATTGTGGCGTCACGGTCATTGTCATGGACTTGTACAGCTGTGCCACACATTGGTTCATTAATTGTACCTTCAGAGGGAGAATGTTGTAGCTTCTTATTAAAAGTATTCAGAATTTATGGTCTAGGAGGTACCCTTTTCAAGAAACACATTGGTACAGGGCATACTCGTCTGTAACAGTGAACTGGCTAAAGGTTTCCGGTTCCGGTGACGTCTCACGCTGTGTTCTGGGCTCATGCAAAGTTGCGGCAGCTTTACCCGACCATGACCACTCAACAGCGCAGTGGCCGCCCAGCGGACTGGGGGCGGATTGGAATTCGGGACCGCATAGCCTCAAGCCGGTTGCCATCTCAGACTCAGCGGATGCCACAGCCTCCACATCAGGCTTCTTGAGGTTTTGAATGAGGCAGCAGACGACAGCGGCCCGGGGCTCTGGTGTCCATTCTTCCCATTGGCTTGGGTGCTCCTCCCGTTTGCGGTTCTCCTGCCATCATGGGCACCTTTGACGCGCACCTTCGCCCCTGCCACTGTGCAAGGGGTGAGTGAGAGGACGTGATGTGGCTGTGCTGCGCTTTGAGAGTTTGGCAGGCCTCTCCGGTCTTTGGAAGTCGCACAATCCACCAACCGACTGACGCTGCAGATCAGAGTCTGGTGCAAGCGGAGCTTGAGGATTGTTAGTTGGATTGCTGCATCTTCATAGCACAGACTTTGGTGAGCCTGGAAAATTTCCTTACTTAGCCTTCCTACTTTTTGAACATTGAACTAATTGCTGGTGTGTGGGTGCCTTTCTAGTGAGTCTCCTGGAGCCTCTCACAGTTCAGGGCAGTGCAGGGCTTGGTGGACCTTCAGGTTCCCCCCCGATGGCCTAAGGAAGGAAGGGAGGTGGAACCTGACACAGCTGTTGAGGGTCTGGTGAGGCTCAAGCTAGTAAGGACCTTAAGGTCTCCCTCCCTCCTGGCTGGCTCTGCCCCTGCCTCTGCCTAAGTTTTGCCTCAGCCTTCCGCCACAATTGTTGACCGTCCCCCCTTTTTGCTGCACAGACCAAGACAGTCGGGGGGATAGGAAAGGAGACTTTGTATTCGCACTCGCTCTACACCTGACATGGATGCAGGGTGATTGCCAAGGTGGTGCAGGTTGGCGTCTCTCCTTGCTTGTCTGATTTTACTCTTGTGCCCTCCATTCCCACCACCCTTCCTCCATCTTCCATCTTTACGTAAGTACCGAGAGGACCCCGGCCACTGGCAAAAGGTAAAGTTGCGTATCAACCAGGAGGAGGGCGGGCACTATGCAGAACTTATCAGACGTCGGTGCAACATGACGCTTAAAAAGACACCGTTAAACAACAAGGATCTACACCTGGAGGAGGACGAGCCTGTAGGGCCAGCACAAAAAAGGACAACAAGAAGCACAGCCATCTTACAATCTCAGGAGCAAAACAAATGTAACGCTCCCTACCAAGGGCTCATCACTTGGTCGGAAGGAGAGAAAGGCGAGGCAGAGACCACTTCTAAACCAATAGGTTCCCTTGTGGATAATAAGGGTCCGAGTGGACACCATCCTCGAGTGGGTGCCCAAGAGTCCGCCGCCATAGAAAAAATAGGGAGCCCTGAGACCACTACAAAGTCTGCAGTTAAGGCTAAAAGCCCCCAACGGACCATAGCAGAAATCCATCAGTGGCCTAAAGAGGACAAGGAGGTGCTTGTGGCCAACCCTCCTATGACAATCTGTATGAGACCTGTTTTAACCGGGACACCCGGGAAAGACTGTCAGACCAATTCTCCAGGCATGGATGATACAACCACCTCTTTCCTGCAAAAACTAGAGCTGACTATTGAAATAACATTGGACTCAACGCCAATAAATCTCAGAAGGAATTCAAACGTGAGGAAGCCCCACACAGAGGATTGGAGCCCAATGAGCCAAGAAGCCCAGCAAGGCGCAACGGATGAAGCAACTCAAGAAGCTTTAAATCTGTTAGCATTGAGAGAAGTACAGGATACAATTGCCAGGGCCTTAATTTGGCAGTCTACAAAAATGGAAGTTTCATATTGATTTATTGCAATCAATGCCACTGCATCTGGCGCACCATGACATTAAGCTGGCAAACCTAAAGGCCTCCCTCGCAATTCACAAAGCCTACTCCGCTCGCATGAGTTATTGCGCTGACATTATAGAAAAGTGGTCGGGCTACCAGAAGTATTAAAGGATATGCTGGCAGTAGCTAAGAGACAGGGGGGCGGGGTGCGGCGCTCCCACTAAAACAAATATCCCCCAAGACATCAGCTAGGAAGAACGAGGAACCAAACAATACTGGAAACAACCTCCCTGCAGATAGCCGAGTAATCAAGGATCCTCAGGCAGGACCCAGCAACTTGGACATCGATGTCCCTCATGAAGAAGTGGCCACCGTGGAAAAGGCAGAAGGAACATGGGCGGAAGCCCCTCTGTCAAGGAGGGCCAAGAAAAGCTGAAGACACAACTGAAGAAATCTAATATCAAAAGAAGATCATTATTACCAGCAATAGCGAATTCCGGCACCACAGTGAATATAAACAACTCAAAACCACTTTTCACCATTTTTAACTTCAAACAGCCAAATAAGCCAAGGTCACAAGGGAAGAAAACCCAGAGTAAGTTAGGATCGAAGTCGACGGAACACTCATTGGGAGGGTCCGCAAATAGCAGGGCAAATAACAGAGAAGACTCAAGAAGTGACAGTCGGGCAGTCCACATTACAGGAGGCTGCCAGCGCACAAGCCAGGGCGGGCACCTCCCTGGACTCGGAGTTCTTACACAGTGCGATGAAACATCCTAAAAATAACCAGGCTGAGCGGCATGAAGAACAAAAAAAGGGCTGGACTGCCAAATGGGGTAATAGGCAGAAATCAGGCAAGAGCTGCTCACAATAACCCACTAAATCGGAACCATCAGAGGCCCTCCCTGTTGGAGGATAAATTGACACTGCTCACCTCAAAGTACAAAAATCACTCTTTTACGGGGTGTTGCTCACCCCCAGATACACAGCCAAAGGTTCTTAAGACATTCAGAACAGGTCCAACATCTAACGTCTCTTTGGACATATTGACATCTTGGCACAGACTACCTCTGATAACATAGAGTGGGAAAAGTTCAGAAGGTTAGATCATGATATTCACGGAGACTCCACCCTAGTCTGCTTCACTGAACAGCAAGTATAACAGGCGGTTCTTGGCGAAGCTTCACATCTCGCAAACTGGGGTATTGGAAGTCACTGCTCTCAATATGCCAAAATACCTACACTTTCCATACCCAAACACGATCGGCGGGAGCCTACATCAATCCTCAAAGGCACGATGAACAAAAGCCCAGGAGGGAGAGAGAAACTCGAACGTCCAAGAACTCTGATAAAAATCAACATCTCATGCAGAGACATGCAGCGCAGAGTGCAGATGCTCCAGCAAGAGCAGGTCTATACGGAGGATCCATGGCGACAGCGTCCCTAACCATAGATATAGCAACAACGGTAGAGGTCGCTCAACAGCAATTGTGTCCAACAATGCAAACTAACTAACGACAGTAGAGGAGGCTTAACATCAATATGTGTCCAACAATGCAAACTAACCCCTTATCTCATGGAACATCGCAGGGTTAAGCAACATCTTTAGTGGACAAGGCCACACAATACTACCTCACAAAGGGGGATATTTTGGGCTTCCAGGAGAACTGGACTAAGTCTACCACCCCAATTGGCGGCTTCTATGAACACCATACCAGCGACCAAAAAGACCATCTTTGGACGCCCGTCAGGAGGTCTATCCATATTTCTAAATCACGCTTGCAAATTTAAAACTACAGCCATAAAAGTAGAAACACCTGTCCTCCAAGCCATGACAATTGAGGGGTTGGGAAAGGGGCAACAGCTCCATCACCTCCTACTAATTAATTGCTATATTAATCCAACAAAATGTCAAATGCAACTGGCCATGGAATCCTTTATCAGTATCCTGAAAGACATGCTCATCAAATTCAAGCACCATAATGTGATAATTGCCGCAGATTTTAATTTGAGAGGTCTGGATCATGTCCCAGTTGCATTCAACAACTGGAAGAAGTCAGGGCAGCTGATGGCTCTTCTTAAAAAGTTTAAGCTACAATTCACTCATGGAATAAAAAAAATCAGCTGCACCTCCTGGATCCCCAAGCCGACCTTTAGGATTATATCCACCATAGATTACATTTTAATTAATGAAGGACAGGCACAAAAGCTAAGCGACTTTGTCCAGGATGATAGAGGGGAAAGCGACCTCAGGCCACTTTGTGCCACCTTTAATCTGGCCCTGGAACCAGCGGAAGCCCAGGAAACAATTGGCGCAACTTTGGGCGAGGAACGATATATAGCCCTTAAAAGATTAAAATGGACTGCCAATCTTAGTAATAGACTGCTGGAGTATGTAGCCGCAAGGGAGGAGGCATCTGCGACAAGGCAGACCACAAACATCATAATAACTCATTGGGAAATGCTGACTGCGGATTTACAGAAGAATCTGGGAAATGCCCACCAAATAAAAAGAAGTTCCAACTCAAAACAACCTTCTCTGGATCGAAGACCACCGAAGTGCCTGAAACAATGTAAAAGTGCTCTTAAAAAGGCAATTAAGGCAAAAAAGAAAGTAGTCCTCTCCTCACAGATGACCTACATCTTGGCCCTGCGAACCACATACAAGAAGAAAGTGTGGGAGTTGAAGACAGTGCACGGAAAAGAACATGCTTAAAGTATTCTCCTTAATTAAAGAAAAGACAATGCTAAGCTATAGAGATACATCAATAGCCTGAGCTCCCAAAGTCCTCCCAAAGAAAATAGCGTCTCTGGCAACGTGTTGGAACAGTATGTAAAGGGCCTGTACACGAGTGAAACATATAAGGTGGGTCCCCCCAATCTCAGAGTGGCCTCAGGCCGCAACCAAAGTCATCAAATCTCAAAGCTTGCAGGTTGAAACCACAATGCCCAGTCAGTTTGACGGTTACACAGAGGAGGAGATCGCCAGGTACATCAAGGCAATAAAAACCGATGGGGCATCAGAACCAAATGGCATTCCAGCCCAAGTTTTTAAGTCCGCATTAGCCTTTTTTGCACCCATTCTCACTCCGCTATACAATCACTCATATGTCACAGCAATATTACCACAATCTTAGAAATGTTCAATCCTGTTTCCAATACACAAGAAAGGAGACCATTCGAACCCTGCCAACTATAGGCTAATGGCCCTCCTCGACATCGAAGCAAAGGTCTATGCCGGTCTATTACTAAGGGACCTAGAGGAAAGGGTGGACAAGTAAGGCATTCTACCGCCTTATCAAACTGGCTTCAGGGCAAACAGTTCCACTACCGATAACATCTTGGTGCTGTCCTACCTCTTTAAGCAAGCAGTAATGAGAAATAATCCGCCTGTGTTTTGCTGTTTTATAGACTACTCCACAGCCTTCGATAGGGTCAATCGAGTAAGACTATGGGCTAAACTCGAATCCTTGGGGTTACAAGCAACCCTTTTAAAAGGGATAAAGGCCCTTTACAAGGGGAGATGGGTCCGGGTCAAACTAAGTCCAACAACTGCACCATCAAGAATTGAAACTAACACCGGGCTAAAGCAGGGCTGTGTTTTGGCTCTACTATTATTCAACCTGTACACGACAGACCTGGGGCAAGCTCTGAAAGATGCCAGCCTAGTACCTCCAAGATTGGGCTAGATGATCCTTGCAACCCTTTAGTATATGGACAATACAGTGATCATGGATCACACCAGGGTGGGGCTCCAAAGAGCTTTAAAAAGTCTATCAGTGTATAACAAGGACAACAGCCTGCAAATTAACGAGAGCAAGACAAAGGTAATAATCTTTGGCAAATATCCTCACAAAAAGCAAGCATCCTGGCTTCTTGGCGAGCACCAAATCAGGACAGCTACATCCTACAACTACTTGAGGGTATGGTTAACAGCGCTAAACACATAAAAGAGCTAACTCCAAAAATCAATAATTCTCTCATTTAGACGTCTAAGCTATCGCCTAGCAAGTCCATCTGTAGAGCCCATGTTGACAGTACTTAGGGCAAAATTCATTCCGGCAATTACTTATGGTCACTTAGCCTTTACAGGTGCACTAGAGAACTCCATCACCGCAGCCCAGATAAAAGTTTATAAGATCATGCTACAGACGCCCAGACAAGCAAGGAACACCAGGTTAAGGCTGAAAATGGGACTAAACAAACCGGATTTGGCATTAAAGGGGGACCTAATAAAATACTATATCAGAGTGCTTAAAGTCCACAAAATTACTCTTAAACGCTTTCTGAAAGCAATTTTCAGGGCAGCAAGATCCCCATGGCCCTATAAGCTGGAACATGCTATAGATTAATTGAAAATAGAGGCAGGTAGTATGCCCCTACATGAAATCCCATACACTGCCTGGGCTAATGCTGTGAAGCTCCAAGTCCAGACCATCTCGTTTTAACTGGATCGTTCCTCACTCCGGCACAACTGGCACTTGACAATTCGTATAAGCCCTAGGAAAGCTCAACCTTGCATGTGAGACCCCCTCTCAGCTCAAGCTAAAAGGAAAATCCTGTTTCTGCGCCTTACTGCACTCAAGTTCCTGGAGCTCAACCCGACATGGGCACGAAAACACAACACTGTCTCCTGTTGGCTATGCAATTATCACAGAGAAACCTGGTTACATCTTTTATGCTGCTGCCCCAAGATGGACAGCGATCGCTATAGTTTGTTACGCCAGATCCTAAAGGATAAGAGCCTCAGAACCTGCAGGGATGCTTCGTATTGATGCTTTAACTCACATTCCTTTACTACGCATCTCGTAGTAAAGGAATGCGTGGTAAAGGTCATATGTGGTAACCACGCATGCGTTGTAAAGCATGCGCGGTTAAGTGTATGAGTGGAAACGGCCGCGTTGTTGTGGCCGTTTCCCTAACTAAACCAGCCGGCGCTCTAGCTCTGACGGATGTCATCCAATTCAGGGGCTTTCTCTTATGGACAATCGGATTATAAAGATAGAGTGGGGCCCAGTAGGGAGCACACCAAGAACTTCTATCAATGACAACCTATATAACATAGGCAATGACCTTGATGGATTTTATAAAATTATTGAACCTAACAGGACTAAGTAAAAATTGGCGCGAACGACCATTACAAAGAAGTTGATCTTATATTTTAATTCATTTTTAATTTGCAGTTTTAAAAAGACACAAAGTAGTAAACAAAGCACTTGCAGGCATGGTGCATTTTTATGTTGAATGCTTGGAAGCTCAATGTGGGGGGGGCGGATGGGTGGGGGGGTGTTGCTTATGTGTTTTATACTGTAAAGATTTTAAGTAATCGTACGGTTAAGAAAGAATTATTTACTCTTTTTGACTTGCTCAAGGGATGGCGGGTACTGGCAACTTTTTCTGGGAAGAGATGAAGGTTTTGTTGAAGGATATGGATTCTTTGGCCAGGGAATGTAATCGAGGTGCAGAAAGTGCCTAATTCTCTGTTCAGTTGTAGAAGGTGTTCATGTCCAGGAGTTGACTGGGGACCAAGCGCTTAGGAACGCATCCTAGATTTGTTGCTTGCTCTGTTTTTATAATTTCAAAAATTAGGGTTCGTTGTTTATTAACATTGTTCCTTCTGCCTTGGAAGGGAGGTCTGTGAGCTAGGAAATGCTCTTATTGTGACTGGTTCACTACAGACCCCTCTTGTATACTGTTAATTGTGATAAGCATACCGTTTGTTTATTTCTTTTTGTGTATATTGTAATTACACGTTGGAAAGACCTGAAAATATAGTATGAACGTTAAAAATATGAGGGTTCTGTCCAAAGACAGAAACTCAGTTTTGGTAATGCCTTCATGGTTCCGGGCCATGAATGCAGGATTAGGGGATAAGTAGTTGGTGATGATGATGATGGTGTGGATGCAGGTTAGCCTTCGGGCGGTATTCGTAAAAGTATTTAGATGTAAATAGTTCCCTTAACTCCTGTTTCATTGGTTCCCTTATAGTGAGGTCGTGGTCATATGTGATCATTTTGTGGTTGTGTGCGTAGAAGGGTGAGTTGTTTTGTCTTGCTTTTGTGTTTATTTCTGGGTATAATGTCTGTATGTCATGTCTTTAATACTATAGGTTTAAATTGTTTAGGTATGAAATACGTGCAGTCACTACAAAAAGCACGAATCTTTTATCCAAAAGTAACAATAAATAAAATAAAAAGCACTAGATTTGCAACAATACTGAACGATGACCTCGTTAAGCTGGCAAAGGCAAACATGTAAATTAAATGAAAAATATGCGTTATTCAGACGTTGAATGAGCACTGTCCAGTGGCGTAGCAAGGTCAGGTGGTACCCGGTGCGGGACATTTCTTGTCACCCTTGGCTTGACAAAATGGCAAAGATATGTGTTTAAAACACATGTTTTTGCCATTTTGTCAAGCCGGGGGTGACGCAACTTTCCTCCGCCCCTGGCACTGTCAGCGTTTGCCCTTTGCTGTGTCTACCGTGACCTTTGACACAAAGAGGAGTGCCCTCGAGGTTTACGCGGCCAGAAAATAAGAGGTCAAACCAGGAACTATAAAGCTACCTTGTAACTTCCTGTGCACAGGCAGGGTCCCTTGGGCGGGTTTCCCCGAGCGTCGCCTTACCTCTCTGCCCAGATTATTTCACTAATGATTCGAATCCAAATGGCGTCCATGTTGTGGGGCCACATTCAACAGTCACATCTGTCAGGAGATCCGCGGATTTTGTCATGTCACTCACTGCCAGAATGGAGTTAAGAGACTGCGCTGCCACTGAGTAACTGCAGACTATGAACAGATGCTAGTATTCCCTAAATCTCTTTTACGTGCAGTATTAGATTTGATGTGGGAGTTTGCACTGATGTCCGCTCGGAGATGAGAGGAATTGAATTACCATTTAAAACTGTTCTTGTTGCATGAATAAATAAACGTTTGTTTCAGTTTGTGTTGCAATTGGACAAGTAAGCCTCTACTTCGACCACATGCAGTTCACCAGCCATATTCTCTCTGACATAACACAGTCCCCAGCCATTGAAACAAGAGATGCTTTGGCAAAGCGAGTTGTTTTGGCGTTTGCCTCAGTGATGATTCAGTCTCGCCACAGGCAGCTTCAGCTGTTTGTTCCAGGCAACATAATGCATAATACTGTATAGAGTGGGCTTGGATCACCCCCTTGCTCATGGCTTGGAGGGCTCTCTTGTTATTCTAAGTTCCCTGGTCCTTAGTTGAATTGCTTTTATCCCTCATCTGTGTTTGTCCCACCCTGTAACAAAGCTTGTTTACCATTGTTTTGCATTGGATAACATGCATCTTTCCACTGCAGAGATCATGGATCGATTATTCTTTATTTCTTCCCAGTTTCATTTCATATTTAGCACTCCATTGCAGTGCATGTCCTGCTCCTTCTGCTTATATTAGGCTTCAGAGTGCGCTTGCACTCTTTCACTATTCCTTGAACCACCGCACCCTTCCTTTCCCCTCCAATTTTCCCACCCAGTAATCCTCTGTGATGCACCAAAGCCTGGATGGTGTGCTTGGTGATACCCTGGGTCTTGTCCCATAGCCCAAACCTCTCTGACCCTTCTCCTCCCTCCAATCCTTCAATCAAAATAGTATTTCTATAGTGCAGCTTATCGCCCCGGGGGGTATCCAGGTCCTGTGCTGCAGGTCTCTGTTGAAGAGTCAGATCTTGAGTCCCTTCCAGAAGTGGCTGAGCAAGGATGAGGTACGGTGGTGGAGAGGAAAGTTGTTCCAGGCTTTGGCGGCAAGGTGGGAGAAAGAGCGTCCTCTGGTATGGCTGCGGCGAATACCTGTCATCTGTGTGAGTGCGAGGTGTGCGAAGCACAGATGTCTGAGCAGTTGGTGGAAGGTCATGCGGTGGTTCATGTAGTGTGGTCCACGGTTTTGGAGGGCTTTGTAGGCATGGGTAATGTGCTTGAAAATGCATCTCTTCTGTATGGGGAGCCAGTGGAAATATTTGAGGTGTTAGGTGATGTGTGTCCTCTTGGGCAGGTTGGGGATCAACCTAGCTGCTATGTTCTGGATTGTCCAGAGTCTTTGGATGGGTTCGGAGGTTGTGACGGCATGGAGTGCATTGCTGTAGGTGAGTCTGTCTGGTAATCAATCCTTCATCCTATTACTGCTCTTTGCACATCAGGTTTCGTGTGGCATGTGTTTGCTTTGTTTGCCCTAAGTTGGCAAGGTATGCCCAGACGTGGGTCCCTTGCTCACTTTACCACTGGATTCAAGCTAGCCTGGCTGATTAGGGGTGTTGCACCGAAACCGGTGCCAGGATGCTTGTTGCCGGCCCAGGGAAGACCTGGCTTGTCAGTTCGGGATTGCCTGTTCCCACAAGGAACAGGGTCAAGACTGGTTTGCATATGGCTGGGTCGGAACTGGGGTGGCGAAGTGAGCTAAAGAACGATGATGGATTCAACCCAGATCTATGACTGGGGGTGAGTGTCTGAAAAGTTTCAGCACTCCGTCCATCATCTCCTTGTGTTTGCTCCTGCACAACTGAGTTAGTCTTCTCAGATCTCGCCTCACTAACACGTGGTGCTCTAGGCTTATGCAACACAGCATGCAACACATTCTAGAGCCATAACCCCAATGATCAGCTTGATCTTTTTCTTCACCTTTAGACCCTCAGCATCTGAACACAACTGCTCTGTACCTTAAGGGCTTCCCAGTCATTATTGCCAAGAATTTCTCAGACTATCCTTACTGAGTAGAACCAGTAAGTACCTTTATGGACACAGAGCTGATATTCTATCCCACTTCTTTTCAACCCCATTGCATGTCTTGAGACATCAGTGTTCAATAATTTCAGTGTAAAAAATAACTTTAATTAGATTGTGTTTACAATTTATTTAAGCCTGCTCAGTATAAAGATTGGGTAAATGGTAGGCGTTATGTGATTGCCATGCAACACATAGTCCAGCATCCTTGTTGAAAGCAACAGGTCCTTCCAATTTTAAAAGAAGAGCTTGAAGCTCCTCTACGGAGTTGAACTGCAGACTGGTTTTAAAAGTTCTATACCAATCCACACAAGGAAGGCCTCCTTTTCACATTTGAGGACCTATCTGACCATGTCACCCTTCAATTCTTAATGTTCTGCTGAATCCGACAAATTGTTTGGCTAATGTGGACCTTAGCAGATGCTGAGCTAGAACCATATTCACTCGTCCAGGCTTTCTACACCATGGACTATGGACATAGACACATTACCTGGATTTTTAAAGTGCACCTTTTCCATACAGCTTAATCGCTAACTTCACTTAAATATCAATGCAAGACAGATGCACATAGAGCCTTTCACTACTCCGAATGGTTGCGGGCCCTTGCCTACCCCCATGTTGTATTTTGCAGTGCCAAGGTCAAGCTTATACAGTATTATATTCTGCATAAGGCATACAAATCACCCGCAGCGGTCAATAGTTACCTCTTTTAGCTAACACTAGCTGGCCCCACTTTCTGCAGTACAAGCAGATCTGTACCACATGCTCTGGAGCTGCTCCTCTCTTACACGTTAATGGAATAAAGTGTTTGCATTAATTTCGTCCATTACTCATCCGTTATGTTGAAACCTGTCCCCTGCGACTGGGTATTGGTGGCTTTAGGGGTATGTGTAAGTGCTGCAAAAGTGATAATGTTGCATCCCGCTTCACTAACCTATCCTCCTCCTCACAAAGTGCACTCTTCCCTATAACTAGAAGGTAGCCTCCCCTCCCTCCTTGTTGTTCAGGTGCACCGCTCATTTTAAATGGGCAGAAGCATAAAGCTAGCCCTACACAGAGTGAAAGCAAGAAGCCTCTGTAAAAGCCCCATAGCTAGTATCTGTGATACCAACTCGCAGGATGCGAAGATATAGTTAACAGATGCGCCGGACTAGCATTTCCCTCCCTTGTATTCAACCCTAGCCAACATTGTACTCCCTATGACAACGTCATGCCCCCCTCAAGCATTAACCACCTCACTCACTGTGTCAGTACTGCCGGACTAGTTCCCCACCAGTAGTGCGGAAAGATCCAATACACCCTAATCCACCGAGTTCTTATAACTAAATGTGAAACCGGCCCTACCCAACCACCCCCCACCTCCATTCCCTCTCCAAAGGTAATGGGCCACTCGAACTCCTCTGCATTTCCATGGGACCCTTACTTAGTGGGGTAGGTTTGTGTTCTGAGTTTATGAACTACGATTTTTATGGGGGTCAATCCAACACGGCGCTGTGAATTTAGACCGGTATTGCATATTAAACTACCAGTGTGTATTTGAAACCTGTTGCTCTGGACATGAATATGTATAAAGCATGGTCAAAGTTGGTGCTTATTATTAACTGGCTCTCAGTTGCGCAAATGGTTAAATAACAATTTTATTTCCCTATGTGAATCGGGCCTTATCCACATGGGTCGACGCTGTAGGGGTGCGCATCTCTTAACTATTTACTAGTGGTGTATTCATATATAAAGTAGGGGAACTTAAACATTGTAGATCCCTATAGGGCAGGGTGAATATAGATTGGAGTCCAGATGAGATGTCATATGACCCATATGCGCGGTTTGAGGCATGAAACATACAAACTGAAGTAGAGGAACCATGCCAAAAAATGAGGTTCTATTAGTGTTCTTGTTGGTTTTTAATCTTGCCATGAATCACCACAGAATAAACCGGATGACTGTGGGTTTACTCATTCATTTTTAATCTTCACCATCATTTCACTTTCTAAACCGAAACATCAATCATGTCACTCATGCACAGATCATGGTTACGAGCAGTGAAACAAAGTCACATAAAAGCCCCCCCTCTTATTGGATGAGGGACCATCTAGGGTGGAGCTCAGCCTTTCTATGAAGCATGCCACCAAGGTGGGTGAGGGTTCAAAAATCCTATTTTGACATGAGGAGGAGCCTAGCGCGCAACCAAGATGGCCGCGTAGGCACAGGGCTCCCGAGGGCCTCCACAACTTCCCACGTCTATCCTGAATTTATCCTGATTCTATCGACGGGCTTCTACGGGCGAACCTACGTGGAGGTGATACCTGTTGTCCAAATTCGAATCGGACATCGGGAACCGGAATAGCATCGAGTCCAAGTTGGCGGCCTACTCCGGACCTTGCCCCGGACTCGAGTTGGCATGGTGCCCGGGCAGAAAGTGAACAACAACGCCATGCGGGACTTGGACCGGTGCGCACCCCCTACTTTCACTTTCGGTTTCGGGTCTCCTCGCTGAAACTGAGGGGCCTTGGATTGTCAGCACAGATTCATAGTGGGACGACTGGGTATCCTGCCTGTTCTTGGACACTAGCTTGGATTACCTTTCGGGATCACCGCGGCTCCCTAGATTGGCTCTCCGGGGATTGCTCATCGTGTTGGTGGCCGACACCCTTGGCGACCATCAGACAATGGCGGCTAGATTGGACGGAGATAAGCAAAAATCCAAGACGACTAGGCGGGGAGCTCATACTCAAGCTAACAACATGGATCGCTATACCCAGTCGAGAGGTTCCCCTGGTGGCCCTCATAAGTCACCGGAGAGACTCAAGGATGGCCCAGGATCGTCAACGGAGTTAACATTGCAGGACGTCATGGGTGCCATCGATGAGATGAAAGTGGCGGTCGGCCAGCAATTCGATACATTGGTCCATAAATTGGACGCGGTTTTGATCGACGTTAAACTAGTCAGGGCGGACCTTTCACAAACAAATGAAAAGGTCAAATCCTTGGGTCTGACGACGTCGAGTCTGGTAACGGACGTGTCTGACCTGCAAGCCGAGGTCCGTAATCTGCGGACGTCCACTGCTTTGTCTGTCCGTCGACTGGAGGATTTTGAAAGTAGGGCTGGGCGGAATAATGTGCGCATAATCGGGGTGCCGGAGAAATCGGAGGTCCCTGCGGCTGACCTCTTCGTGGAAGACCTTGTGCTCAACCATCTCGCACCCAAAGGCTTGAGTAAATTCTTTGCGGTTGAGCGGGCCCATAGAGTTCCGGGTGGCAAGCCCAAACCGTGCGCTCCCCAACGGCCCATCATCGCCAGAATTTTTCATTTCAGGGACAGGGATGCTATACTGCAGGCCTCGAGGGTGAGTGGGCCGACGAAGTTCGAGAACACTCATATCAGTTTCTACCCGGACTTCACACAATTGGTCCAAAACCAGCGATAGGAGTTCATGGGTGTCAAGCGGCGGCTGAGAGACATGGACCTGAAATATGCGATGCTCTTTCCGGCCAGGTTGCGTGTTGAGTTTGAGGATCGGACGCACTTCTTTGATCGGCCGGAGGAGGTTGGAGATTGGCTTGATACCCTGCCTCAGCAACGACGTCGAGAGGGACAGACCGAAGGGAACGGAGTAGGCTTGGATGGACAGGAATAGACTTTTGGTTCCCGGTGGCTGACTACTGTGATGACACTTCCATATTTTGGTTTACTGTTTCTATTCAATGCCCGGGGGTTGTGGGGTGCTCAGTGAGGCTCTTTCCTCCTCTGGGGTCTCTTTTTGTAGCGTAGTTAATGTTAGGGCGACAGGCACACTGCAAGTTGGGGGGGCTACATGGGCTCACGCAGGGGTGCAGGGTGGGGGGAGTTGTAACGGGAAGGTTGGGGGGGAGGGGGGAGTTGGGGAATGTTTGAATGTTCTACAAGGCAACGTCACGCCATACGATTGGTGGTCGGGATCGTGTTCTCTGGGGGGGGGGGGGGGGGGTTGTGCGCTGGGATGGGATGGGGGGTAGGGGATTGAGAGTACTCTCATGGAATGTGAATGGCTTGGGGGATAGGATTAAACGCGGAGTAGTGCTGCAGTTTTTGCAACGGCTGTCGCCAGATATCGTCTTTCTGCAGGAAACGCATCTAATTGGGAATTCTTGCCATGCTATGAATAGGAGGGGATATCGTCTCGTTGTGCACTCTGGTTTCACTTCTGGCTCACGCGGGGTGGGCATCCTGATTAGAGCCTCTCTCCCGTTGGAGGTGGACGATGTGATCCATGATGATAGAGGGCGGTATACTGCACTTGTAGGCCGATGGGAGGGCAGAACCATCTCGCTCGTTTCTGTTTATGTCCCACCAGGATTACAGACCGTAACTTTCGCTGATTTGGGGCGAATGGTCCTGGGGCTCACGGGGGGGGGTTCTGGTGGTGGGGGGGCGATTTTAACTCTGTCGTATCTGGCGGGGCGGATCGTCACCCTCCCAGGGATCTCCCGGGGCACAGGCCTGGCTGAGTGAGTTTATAGATACCCTCCGACTGATAGACTGCTGGAGACTAATGCACCCGGGGCAGGCGCAATACACTTTTCACTCAGGAGCCCATGGGAGTTTGTCGAGACTTGATTATGTCCTTATGCCGGCGGCCCAAGCTGTGATGATTAGAGAAGTAAGACATCTGGCCCGGGGTATTTCCGATCACTCCCCACTACTGTTGCACATTGAGGTCACCCACGGGGCTGCGGGGAGGGTGGCACCGATAAACCCCTGGTACCTGCGTGATCCTAAGATCCGGGCGGACCTGGTCAAGTCTATTGACCGCTATTTCACTGAAAACGTGGGGTCAGTGTCCTCTGCTGTCTCGTTATGGGAAGCCTTCAAAACAGTGCTCCGTGGGCAGGCTCTTTCTCTCATTTCCCACTCCAAGAAAAGCAAGACTGAAGAGGTGGTTCGCCTTGAAAACGACATAGCCAAGTTGGAGGGGGACCTGGAACTGGGTGTTACGAAAGTTCTCAGCCTTAATCAGCTTGACTATAGAACGTTGGTTACTGACGCAGCCAAAGTGATGAGTTGAGAGCAACAGGGGCGCTTATACGATGTGGGGGACAAGGCTGGTAAATTGATTGCATGGTTGGACAAGAAGGAGAGAGCGAGTCGAGTGGTGCCGGTTATTGAGAGAGCGGATGGCGTGCGTGTGACTGACCCTGTGGAAATTGTTGAATGTTTCGCGACTTATTTCCGTGACGTATATTCTCCAGTCTCGAATGGTGTTGAGGATGACTCTCATCTGTTGCTGAGAGACATAGTGTTGCCGTCTTTGTCAGAGGCGGATAGGGCACTGATGGATGCGACGTGGTCGCCTGACGAGATTGCTTTGGCCATTCGCTCGATCGCTTCTGGCAGCGCCATGGGTCCCAATGGCCTTCCCATTGTACTGTATAAACTGCGCCCGGACAAGATGGCGCCTCATCTCCGCGACATGTTTCTTGAGGCACGTGACGTGGGCTCCCTCCCCTATGATCAGCGTCTCGCTACCATAGTCGTGATTCACAAGGAGGGGAAGCCGCGGGATCGGTGTATTTCTTACAGGCCCATCTCCTTATTAAATGCTGAGCCTAAAATTCTTGCTAAGGTTTTAGCTAACCGTCTGGTTGGGGTCGTCGGCGACTTGATCCATCCGGACCAGTCCGGTTTCATACCTCACCGTAATACGGCCCTGAACCTGAGGCGTCTTCATGGAGTGCTCGTCAGAGCGGGGTACATATACGTGAACCGGCCGTTTTGGTGTCCTTGGATGCCACTATGGCGTTCGATACCCTAGAATGGCCGTATCTTTGGGCGGCGCTTGCGAAATTTGGTTTTGGCCCCGGGTTTATCGGTTGGGTGAAGTTGCTGTATGAGGAACTGTTGGATCAGGTACTTGTGAATGGCAGAGTGTCGGCACCCTTCGGGTTGGGAAGAGGCACGCGGCAGGGTTGCCCGCTGTCACCCCTCCTTTTTGCGCTTGCTTTGGAACCTCTGGCTGCCTGGTTACGATGGGAGCCCTCATTGCGCGGCATTAGGTGGACGCCTGAATTTGAGGACCGCATTTCTCTTTATGCGGATGACATTCTCCTGTACCTCACATCCCCCCGGCAGTCTTTGATAGTACTGGTCGATGTTCTGAACTCATTTGGTCGCAACTCCGGCTTGGTCATTAACTGGGCCAAGTCATGCGTCTATGTTCTCTGGGGACGCTCCTCTCCTTACGCGTGGCTGCCCTATCCAGATTGCGCTGTCAGGGTTTAAATACCTGGGAGTGTTCATAACTTTGGACCCTGTGGCCCGTTATGAGCGGACCCTACTCCCCCCACTCCAACGACTGAGGGCCGACGTCTCGAGGTGGCGACGGCTTCCGCTTTCGCCGCTCGGGCGCGCGGCGTTGTTTAAAATGATGTCGCTGCCACGATTCCTGTATGCACTGCAAAATACACTCGACGTCATACCGGCCCGCTATTTCCGTGAGGTGGAGAGCCTGCAGAGGCGGTTGTTCTGGGACGGGCGACCCCAAATCGCTCTCACAAAATTGACACTCCCTTGGTGTGATGGGGGTATTGCACTCCCCGATATCAAGCGTTATTATTGGGCGTCCCAAATGGCGGCGGTGAACCACGGGATGTACGGGCCGGTCCTGAACCCAGCGTTCGAGATGGATAAAATGCTATTGCCTGGAGGGGACTATAATAGAGCACTCTATTCGAAGTCTCCTGGTGTGCAGTTGACCGGCCCAACAAAGATAGCGGTACGGGTGTGGCATGCTGCTAATGCTGCGATGGGTCGGAAGGGCCGCCTGACTCGAGCGACTCCACTATATGCTTCTGAAAGGCTGGGCTGTTTGTGGAAAACCAAAGGGTTTGGGAAATGGGATATGATTGGCATATGTAAGGTGAGTGACCTCTGGGTGAAAAAACGTTTGAAATGCTGAAAGCGGAATATAAGCTAAACGATAGGGAGTATTTCCGATTTGCCCAGGTCCGTCATGCGTTGTGCTCGGTTTTCCCTGATGCCACCGCTATCCCGGAAAATTCCCCGCTGGAGGATAGGGTGCTCGATGGCTACGTGCCTGACAGCACAATCTCCTTGATCTATAAAAAGCTTATCAACGAATGGGCGGATCTGTTGACCCGCTTGAGGGAGATCTGGGTGGCTGACGGTTTGGAATTAGATGATGAGGACTGGGTCGCGGCAATAGCCTCCCCGCGGAAGGTGGCAATTCCGGCCCGCCTTCGGTTCGTACAACTAAAGATACTCCATAGAGTGTACGTCACTGGTCCCCGCCTGATGCGCATGGGTCTCTCCGTGGATGGGATGTGTAAGCGTAGCTGTGGTTCGCTGGGTACTTTCCTTCACGTTCTGTGGGAATGCCCTGAGGTGGCGCTCTTTTGGCGTCGGGTGCATGCGGTAATGGAGGAAGTCACTCACGTTGCGCTGCTTCCAGAGGCTAGGAGATGCCTGCTGAACGTGTGGGAGCCAAATGATTATAATGTGGCACAGACGCGGTGGGCGACTTTGGGAAATATGGTGGCCAAACGTAACATTGCTCAGTTATGGGGTTCCCAGAGGCCGCCCACGGTCTCGGTGTGGAAGGAAAATATGGATTTGTGCATGTTTAGAGAAAAGACGGTGTATGTAGCGAGAGGCAAGCCGCGGAAATGGACTGGGGTGTGGGGTCCGTGGAACGCTTATCGCGGAGACATCTGTGCCCCTCCCCTGGCTGTTGTACTGGATGCCTCTTCGTCCCCCTAGCCGAGCATTCCTCGTCTGTTAAGTTACGAGTGTGTTACAGTTTGCTTTTTCCTCTGCTCCCGTGCCCCCCTCCCTTCTCTGCCGCTGATCATTGGTTCCCTACCCCGGGGAGCGCGTCCTGCCATTCACAATGTCTATTGCCTTGTTTGTGTGTAATGTTTCTTAATTTTAAATTGAAAACTGAAACAGTATCTAATATTGTCACTCAACTGTTGCTTCTGCCTTCATTGGGTGCGATGATGGACTGACGGGCTCCCCGGATTGACCAATCTGTATAACGGTGAATGATACGTCTCATGCTACTTAGCGGCCGGCCCACAGGGTTGTAGGCCCATGTTTGTAACCCCTTGAAGTCCAATAAAGGTTTCTTTCCAAAAAAAAAAAAAAAAAATCCTATTTTGAGATGCCCCACTTAAAGAGCTATAGTAAACACTAGGGTACTGAATATAGGACATGGGGTTACCTCAAATACCTACCAGGTTGAGATTAAAATGGTGGAAAGTCACATCTTGTCGTTTTGCTTAATGAAAAGGAGGGAGGATTTGTGACAGACCATTTCAAAACCTCTCAGCCCCTATACCTTGTTTTTGATGTGGTGATAGCTTATAATATGCTCTGTTTTATGATACTGATGTAACTAATGAGAAAGCTGTCATAGACTTCTAATTCCATCTTTGTATTTTGCGACAGCCGCAGAAGATAAAAGTTGTAAACTTTAATAGACAGTTTAAAAGAAAAAAAATAAGATAATCTCTACGCAGTTTATTTTTTGCAAAAAGCAGATATGATCTGCATTCATGAAACATGATGCATGGGTAGTATTGGAATCTGGCTCTCTATATAGTGTACTAAAATGAAGTACACTGTGCAGAGAGTTAAGTGGGTCCCCAATTGGCTTACAGAAGCTAAAGTAGATAATACTAATGCTCTCTTTTGGGGTAGTGTGGGCGAGCAGTTAAACTTATCAGAGGGTAGTGCTAAGTATTTGTTGTACTCACAGTGGCAAAAATAAGACACACTTTAAAAATAAACCAAGACTGTTAGAAGGCGACCTCAGGGGAGCCCGGAGGGGGCCCTGACTGTCCTGAGACCCACCCTCAAGGTATCGTAGCCGGGCACTGGCGGGAGATTCCGCAGGGGAGGAATCTCGTACCTAGGATCGTACACTTGGCACCACACGTCAAAGAGACACCACACCGAGGGTTCTGAGGATTCAAGCTTTATCAAATCGAAGTGGTAGGATCTTTATGATCAGCAAGGCAGATATTTACAAGCAGAGCGTGGGCTCACAGAGTCTTGGCGGGGGTAGGAGGTAGCGGGACAGTCTTTGGGGGGATCGGATCAAATGCAGGAGCGTACCCGGCGCACAGCTCACAATCCTCGAGCTGGGGGATACGCTTGTCGTCGTGGGGTCCGGCGGGACCAAAGAGAGTCAGGGGGAGCCGCGAGTCACTCAGCAGGCTCAAGCACCAGTTCGGAGGTCTTACGATCTTCAGGGAGCCGCGAGTCACTCAGCAGGGCTCAAGCACAAGTTCGGAGGTCTTACGTTCTTCAGGGAGCCGCGAGTCACTCAGCAGGGCTCAAGCACAAGTTCGGAGGTCTTACGTTCTTCGGGGAGCCGCGAGTCACTCAGCAGGGCTCAAGCATAGGTTCGGAGGTCTTACGTTCTTCGGGGAGCCGCGAGTCACTCAGCAGGGCTCAGATGTTCCAAGGCGAATCTGCCGGACAGTCCCAGAGCACCCCTTGTTATAGGTCGACCCCTCTTTGATGTCCGGAGTCTTTGCAGGCAGGGGTCTTGTCACCTGGGGGTCGCTTGTCGAGGTTTCCTGCTATTGTCTTTTGATCCTTTCAGGGCCGGGTCGGGAGGAGTCCCAGACACCCAGCAGGCGTGGAGCCAGCCCTCAGGGAGGCCGGAGGGCCGATCGAAACCCATCGTCCCAGGGGAGTTCAGAGGTGCGATAGAAACTGCTCCTCCCTCTCTCATCCCCTGGAAGCGTGATGTCCTCCAGCCAGAGTGGCGCCTCTAGGCCCGGGTTGTGCTGGGGCCGGGCGGCCACCTTGGTGCACGAAGTGGGCACGCGTGCCCGGGGTGGCCGAAAGGAGAGAGGCCATGGACGGGGAGGCCCGGGCTGCGTGTGTGTGTTCTGGTGGGAAGGATCGGCTGGGCCGTGTGCTTGGGGTCCCTGGTACCAGGTTAGGTAGTGCGAGGACAGGAAGAGCCATGCTAAGAGGCCGGGTCTAACACGCGTCCCCCCCAGCTGAAAGCCGGAGAGAACTACCCATCATCTTGGGGGGTTCTCTTCGCTGAGGCGGAAGAACCGGGAGAGGCCGTCCGCGTTGGCGTGGTCCGTACCAGGGCGATGTTCTACAGTGAAATCCATCCCCTGGAGGGAGATTGACCACCGCAGTAGCTTGGGGTTTTCTCCTCGCATCTGCATGAGCCATCGCAAGGGCCGATGGTCGGTTTGTACTTTGAAATGGGTGCCAAACAGGTAAGGGCGCAGCTTTTTGAGGGCCCAGACTACGGCAAATGCTTCGCGCTCAATGGTGCTCCACCTCTGTTCTCTGGGCAACAGCCGCCGGCTGAGGAAGGCGATGGGCTGGTCTAGGCCTTGGTCATTCACCTGGGACAGGACGGCCCCAATGCCATGCTCGGAGGCATCGGTCTGGACTACAAACTCCTTGGAGTAGTCGGGAGCCTGGAGGACGGGGGCCGTGCACATGGCCTTCTTTAGGGCATCGAACGCTTCCTGGCAGGCAGTCGTCCACTGCACCCTCTTGGGCTGTTTTTTGATGTGAGTTCGGTGAGGGGGCCAACCAGGCTGCCATACCCCCGGATGAATCTTCGGTAGTAGCCAGTGAGGCCCAGGAAGGCTCGGACCTCCGTTTGGGTGGTGGGTGGTTCCCAGGCTAGGATGGCGTCGATCTTTGGCTGTAGAGGGGCGACCTGACCGCTCCCGACCTGGTGCCCCAGGTAGACTACTGATCCTTGCCCAATCTGGCACTTGCTGGCTTTTACTGTGAGGCCTGCCTGGCGCAGGGTGGTTAGCACTCTCCGGAGGTGCTGGAGGTGCTCACTCCATCCGGAACTGAAAACAGCGATGTCGTCTAGATAGGCCGCACTGAACTGTTCCATCCCGGCCAGGACCCTATTCACCAGTCGCTGGAAGGTGGCCGGGGCATTTTTCATTCCGAAGGGCATTACGCGGAAGCGATAATGCCCATCTGGGGTGGAGAAGGCGGACCGCTCCTTGGCTTCCTCTGAGAGCGCAATCTGCCAGTATCCGCAGGTGAGGTCGAATGTGCTGAGGAACCGGGCAGCTCCGAGTCGGTCAATGAGCTCGTCGGCTCGGGGTATGGGGTGGGCATCGGCCCGGGTGACGTCATTGAGCCCCCGGTAGTTCACGCAGAATCGGAGCTCGGGTGCGACACCGGGGACGGCTGCCTTCGGAACTAGGACCACGGGACTGGCCCAGGGACTATCGGATGGCTCGATCACCCCCAGGGTCAACATCTTCGAGACTTCAGCTTGAATGCAGGACCGGACTCGGTCAGGGACTCGGTAGGCTCGGTGTCTTACTGGCGGGCTGTCCCCGGTGTCCACGTCATGGACACACCAGTCGGTGACTCGGGGGATCAGGGAGAAGAGGTCGGAGAATTGTCCTAGGAGCTGGCGACAGTCCGCTTGTTGCTGGTCAGTGAGGGATGGGGAGAGGTTCACTCCCTCTACAGAGCCATCCTTCTCCTTGACACACAGGAGGTCCGGGAGGGGATCGGACTCATCTTCGGCCCCGTCATCGGTGGCCAGCAGGAGGCTCAGTTCTGTCCGTACGAAGTGAGGCTTGAGGCGGTTCACGTGTAGGACCCGCAGGGGATCCCGGGGCGACTGGACGTTCACCAAGTACGTGACTGGACTCTTCCGCTCAATCACTTTGAAGGGCCCGGTCCACTTGTCCTGGAGGGCGCCAGGCTTCACGGGGGCCATGACCCATACCTGCTGGCCCGGCTGGAACTCGACCAGAGTGGCATTCTGGTCGTACCAGCGCTTCATTTCTTCTTGGCTGGCCTCCAGGTTGGCCTCGGCCAGCTTTCGGAACTTCCTGGTCTGGTTCCGGAGGGCCAGAACGTATTGGAACACATCTCGTGGGGGGGTCTGGGGTGCTGCCTCCCACCCTTCCTTAACCAAACTGAGGGGACCTCGGACGGGGTGCCCATATAGTAATTCAAACGGGCTGAACCCCAAGGACTTCTGTGGGACTTCCCGGTAAGCGAACAGGAGGCAGGGGAGCAGGACGTCCCACTTACGCCGGAGGGGTTCTTCTAGGCCGTGGATCATCCCCTTCAGAGTCCGGTTAAACCTTTCTACTAGGCCGTTCCCTTGGGGATGATACGGGGTGGTGAACTTATAGGACACCCCACATTGTTGCCACAGGGACGTCATGTATTTCGAGATAAAATTAGTGCCGCGATCGCTCACGACCTCGCGGGGAAAACCCACCCGGGAAAAGATCCCCATCAGGGCTCGGCCCACCACGGGAGCCGTGACGGTGCGTAGGGGGATCGCCTCAGGGTATCGGGTGGCGTGATCCACTAGGACCAGAATGAACCGGTGACCTTGGGAGGTGGGGGGATCCAGGGGCCCCACGATGTCGATTCCGACTCTTTCGAATGGGGTACTGACGACCGGGAAGGGTTGGAGGGGAGCCTTGCGCTTCCCCCCACTCTTCCTACTAGCCTGGCACGTGGGACAGGACTTGCAGTGGGCTTCTACAGCTACTCTCATCCTAGGCCAGTAAAAGTGAGTCACGAGACGGCTGTAGGTTTTGTCTTGACCCAGGTGGCCGGCGAGGGGGACGTCGTGGGCCAAGCCCAGGAGGAAGTCTCGGAAGCGTAGGGGTACCACCAGCACCCGGCCGGATCCTAGCTCCACCGACTTCTGCTCACTGTACAAGAGGTTATTCTCCCAATAAACTCGGTGTGTTCCGGTCTGGTCGCCTGCGGCTTGGCCCTCGGCCTGGTGCCGTAGTCCGACCAAGGAAGGACAGGTGGCTTGCTCCCGGCAGAACTCCTCCCGGGTGGGCCCGCCCTCGTGGCGCCACGGGGCCAATTCGGCCAGATCGCTTAACTCGGGGACCGGGGTGGTGTCGGAGGGTTCGTCGCTGGCGACTGACTCTCCCGATGGGGGGACGGGAGGACCCTCGGCGGGGACTGCTCTGACTCCCTCGGTCGGGGGGTCCTCGACTTCCCCCAGGGGGGTGAGTCGGGCGGACATAGATCGGGTGGTGGCGCACACCCACTCGGGGAGTCCCATCATCTCTAGGTGGGCCTTGCGCTCGACGTACTTCCAGGGAGAACTCTCCAGGTCGTTCCCCAAGAGGCAGTCGACCGGCTGGGAGGTTCTTACGGCAACCCTCAGTCTACCTATCACCCCTCCCCACTCAAACGGCACCAGGGCTACCTGACACATACTCTCTCTATTATCTGCGGAAATTACGGGGCAAAAGACGTTGGGTAGGATCTGCTCCTCGGGGACTAAGTGCCTGAGGACACCGGTGATGCTGGCCCCGGTGTCTCGCAGGGCTTCTATCTGGTGGCCATTGATTTTGACGAGCTGCCCGTACTTCTTCGTGTTGGAGGGCAGGAGGCTACCAGGGACCATCTCTCTGTCTCCCAGGGACACTAGGGCCATAGCTGCGGGTTCCCACTCCCCGGTGTCCTCAACCTCCTCCCCCAGGGCTACGTTGACTATCTGTCTAGCAGGGTTTGCAGCAGGGGGAACCTGGGGGGCCATGGGGCACTCCGAGTCATTGGCGTAGTGCCCGGGCCTTTGACAACGGAAACAAGTGATGGTTACCCGGTGCCCCCGTCTCCCGGGGGTCCGGAGACGGGTGGGGGGGGCGCCGGGAAAGGTGGAGGTTGGGCCTTCGGGGGACTCGACTGGGACTCTCTCTGCCCTTCCTGGTTCCCTCCCCCTCTCTGGCGGGGTGGTCCCTGACTGGCTCGGGGGTATTCTCCTACACTGCTCCGGGGGACCCGGGTGTTGGTCCAGCGGTCTGCTTCCACAGCCAGCTTCCGGGGATCGGTGAGTTTGCTGTCGAGCAGATGCTGGCGTAGTTCCACAAAGCAGTTCGCCGCCAGGTGTTCCCACAACATGAGGTCGGTGAGTTCCTCGAGGGTGGTGACCTTGCTGCCCTTGATCCACCCATCGAAGGCCCGACTGAAAAAGTTTACATACTCCACCCAGGTGGTGCCCGGGATCTTCCTGCAGTCCCGGAATCGCTGACGGTACATCTCTGGGGTGAGGCCGTTCCTAGTGAGGAGAGCCTCTTTCATGTGGCTGTAGGAGGTCTGCAGGGAGAGGGGTAGGTCGAGCAGGGTGTCCCTTCCTTCGCTCAGAAACCGTCCCCACAGCCCTGCCCCCCAGTCCTTCTGCGGGACCCGATGAGAGGTCATGGCGACCTCGTAGGCCCTGAACCATTGTTGAATGTCATCATTTTTATAATATTCTTTGACCACGTCCTTGGGGATGTGGACCTTCTGTTCCGCCGGGGAGGTCGCCTCTCGGTTCCCCGGGGGCCTCCCTTCCTCGTTTCTGGCTTTGAGCTCGATCTCCTTCAAGCTGCGTTCGTGCTCTAGTTGAAGCTTCCTTCCTTCGTGCTCCCGTTGGAGCTTCTTCTCCTCCAATTCGCCTTGTACGCGCATTTGTTCTACTGCTAGCTTTTTTTCTGCTAATTTCAATTCGCCTTCGATTTTGAGTTTGGCTAACTCGAGTTCGTGATTGCGACTTCTCTCTCTGTCTGCGAGCTCTTCCGGGGAAAGGCCCCCGTCTGGCACGAAGCCTCGCACCTGATTGCTGCTGCTTTCGCCTTGGGTGAGTTCTGCTTCGTCGTGTCGCTCCCCCATGCCTTCTGGGCGGGAGGCCCCGGCATCCACCCAAGCTTTCAGTGCTTTCTGCAAATCTTCTTTGGTGTTGAGACCGGTGGTAGCGATTTTAAGTTCTTTGCAGAATTGCTTCAGTTCTTTGTGCGTGTATTCTTCTAGTTGTTCCACCTGGAACACCCTGTTGGTGTTGGTTTCTGCGGGGCTCATGGCGCTTCCTTCTGCCATCTTTGTCGGTAGTGTCAGTCGTTCACGGTACGATCTCTAGGTTATGGGCCCGAATCCCGTCGCTTGCCACCAATGTTAGAAGGCGACCTCTGGGGAGCCCGGAGGGGGCCCTGACTGTCCTGAGACCCACCCTCAAGGTATCGTAGCCGGGCACTGGCGGGAGATTCCGCAGGGGAGGAATCTCGTACCTAGGATCGTACACTTGGCACCACACGTCAAAGAGACACCACACCGAGGGTTCTGAGGATTCAAGCTTTATCAAATCGAAGTGGTAGGATCTTTATGATCAGCAAGGCAGATATTTACAAGCAGAGCGTGGGCTCACAGAGTCTTGGCGGGGGTAGGAGGTAGCGGGACAGTCTTTGGGGGGATCGGATCAAATGCAGGAGCGTACCCGGCGCACAGCTCACAATCCTCGAGCTGGGGGATACGCTTGTCGTCGTGGGGTCCGGCGGGACCAAAGAGAGTCAGGGGGAGCCGCGAGTCACTCAGCAGGCTCAAGCACCAGTTCGGAGGTCTTACGATCTTCAGGGAGCCGCGAGTCACTCGGCAGGGCTCAAGCACAAGTTCGGAGGTCTTACGTTCTTCAGGGAGCCGCGAGTCACTCAGCAGGGCTCAAGCACAAGTTCGGAGGTCTTACGTTCTTCGGGGAGCCGCGAGTCACTCAGCAGGGCTCAAGCATAGGTTCGGAGGTCTTACGTTCTTCGGGGAGCCGCGAGTTACTCAGCAGGGCTCAGATGTTCCAAGGCGAATCTGCCGGACAGTCCCAGAGCACCCCTTGTTATAGGTCGACCCCTCTTTGATGTCCGGAGTCTTTGCAGGCAGGGGTCTTGTCACCTGGGGGTCGCTTGTCGAGGTTTCCTGCTATTGTCTTTTGATCCTTTCAGGGCCGGGTCGGGAGGAGTCCCAGACACCCAGCAGGCGTGGAGCCAGCCCTCAGGGAGGCCGGAGGGCCGATCGAAACCCATCGTCCCAGGGGAGTTCAGAGGTGCGATAGAAACTGCTCCTCCCTCTCTCATCCCCTGGAAGCGTGATGTCCTCCAGCCGGAGTGGCGCCTCTAGGCCCGGGTTGTGCTGGGGCCGGGCGGCCATCTTGGTGCACGAAGTGGGCACGCGTGCCCGGGGTGGCCGAAAGGAGAGAGGCCATGGACGGGGAGGCCCGGGCTGCGTGTGTGTGTTCTGGTGGGAAGGATCGGCTGGGCCGTGTGCTTGGGGTCCCTGGTACCAGGTTAGGTAGTGCGAGGACAGGAAGAGCCATGCTAAAAGGCCGGGTCTAACAAAGACCAATTCAGAAATAAGACAGCAGTGCCACTCTTGAAGTGGGTCTCAGTGATGCTGATATCCCTCGACGGCTACTTGGTTATGGTGCAGTGAGAGTCCGGACTGGACATTCACGGTCGGTGTTTGGTGCAGGGCATCCGGTACCCTGAGGGTTGGTAATGCACGGCTCTGGAGGGTCCTCCTGTCTTTACACACAGTGGGAAGACCAATCTGACATTCTTGCTTGGTGCAAACATAAGTTCATAGGTTGGGAGAATCTGGTGATTTTTGTTTAAAGTATGTTGGTCCTTCGCAGGATATTGCTCTGTGTGTGACTCATAATAGCTTGAAGACAATGTTCTTGCACTCTGGAACCAATGTAGAACCTTTATTACTGGGGCACTGCAGGTTTATATATTTGCATTAAGAAGTAGCCCTTCTACTGAGTTTTGGATTATTTGTAGCCTTATGATAGTTGGATGTACCTTTTTCGAAAATCCAAGATGTGGAAAGAAAAAATACTATTTTCAATCGTAAGCAAAATTACCTTGAAGAAATGTGTGCAAAAAGGTGGTCTGCATCGAGAAGCAAAGATGCGTAGAAATTCTGGACTGTAGTGAGTTCAGGGCTAAAAATTTCAAGTTAATAATTCAACAGCAGCTTTGGAGCCACTGGCCGCGCACACTCATCATTCTTGCATGGTGGCGAACCTCCTTAATCCAAAAGCTACGCAGAAATAACAGCTAGTTGGGAGTTCAAGCAGTCTGATTTGTATATTGAGAAATAGGTGATGAATGCAAAAAATTGAAGTCAGATGGAATCCCAACAGCTTTAGGAAACTTCACCCTTTACTCTGGTCAACTCAATTGCTCTCGATGTCTCCATGCCTAAGTAAGTACGTTTTATAACATTGGTGCAAGTCGGCACTTACCTATTTAGGTTCTGTCCTTTTCTGACCAGTGAACATCCGAGCTCTGTCGGATCTGTGCTCTCTTCTGTCTTTTCTCCCTCGCTGACACCACATATTCTCCTCTCCAGGTTGGGTTAGCGTACGTACCTTTGGCTTAAATAGCCCCGGACAGAAGCGGTAACTATATAAACCTAAATCGGTAAGTGCCGCCTTGCACCGATGTTATAAAACTTGCAATTGTGTCTTTACCCAGCACTGGGTATGTCAAAGGCCACTTTTATCTGAATGTGGCATAAACCAGCACCTGCACCATTGGTATTTTTTGTTTTTTGTCTCACTACAGGTCCCAGCGGTGGATTTACTGAACACATGAATCTCTGGTTCAGTATACGCCACGTTGTTTCAAATTTCTCTTCACATTTATTTGTTGCAGTAGCTGTTTTTTTATCCTGATGAAGGTCAAGACACTTTTTGTAGGTCACTAAAGGCTGAAGTATGTCAATCTCGTTAATGTAGCTGTCTTGAATCCTGACAGTCTCATTATCCAGCTTGTTTTTAATCCTGTCACAGGGTAGCTGAATAAAGTTTTGGATAGCTAGCTCTGTAGGCAGTTTTAACTCAGTAGTTTATATTCTGGACCCGTGGGCTCTTTGTGAGTTGAAAACGAATAGTGGGGAGTGCGCCCACGCCGGTTCCTAAACCTCCTCCAGGCCCTCTTTTTGTGTGTGACAGTATTATTTACAGACAGCATCTAGACTGTGTGCTGCATAGGATGCCGGCTGTAGACCCTAGATGTGAAAAATGTGGTTGTTTAAAAACAGTGAAGGTGTTTTGGCAAAGCAAGTAATATGGATTTCTGTTTGTTTTTGAAGGCTATATTCAAGAAGAAAAGTTAGAAATTGCACACAGGCATCTGATACCAAAACAGCTGGAACAGCATGGCCTGACGCCTCAACAAATTCAGATTCCACAGGAGGCCACTTTGGAGATCATTACCAGGTAAGGACCCTTGCTGGCATATGAGGAGAAGCTACATGCTTCCTTTTGGGTGCCATTGTTACAAACTTGTTGTGTCCTACCTTGTTCTTTTGTCACTTAAGAGGATCCGTGTAGTGCATAAGCCTTTCTCCCTCCATATTTACCTACTGATCGCACAAAATATGACCAACAGAGCGAAGACATTTCATTCTAATTATTCAAAATGCCACCCACATAACACCATAGGTTTTTCAGGAAGGACTTGCAATTGTCATATTTTGTACACGTTGCTGAAACATGCTTTATCATTTTGATTTGTTTATAACCAGTTAATTTTTTGTTTATGTGCCATTTCTTCTTATTGTATGTTCTGTTTAGATATTATTTTTCAGTTTGTAATATCAATCTGATAGAAACATCTAGCCACAGACTCCTTACCTTAGAATTATCCCCAGGTGTCAGACTGGAACCGGAAATTTTGGGGGAGCAGTATACTTACCAGTAGCTGGCATCGTTCTGTTCCGTGTGGCGTCATCCACTAAAGAAATTATGTGTGCAGTGCTTATATAGGGGCCACCCTACCGCACTGACGTCCATTCTTTTTTTTCTGCACCAGTCAACACAGATCCTATTCCCACGGGTTAGGACGTGGGGGAAATTGGAAGGGGCCACTGGACCCTGAAGAATACCAGCCCCTAGACCCCAATGTGGACTGGTGTGAGGATTTGGAGCATGCCAGTGAACTGGATACCGCCCTAAATACTGACTTGTTCTCTCCTCCCATCGTGGTTATGGAGTAGGGAACCTCATTTGCAATGGTTTTGGGACAGGCAGCTTAAGTCTTGGATCTTCAGCTGTCCACTATGGAGGTTAAGAAAAATGTCTTCGCTGAGGTGCCTCATCTGAGAGTTACTTCCTCAGAACTACGTCTCCCTTTTTAACCCCTTCGCTGCTGCGGACATTCCGCTGCAGCGCTGGGGGGGGCAGGGGGGCAGCGCGGTGGGCCTGTGCTCATGACGGAGCCGCTCCGTCATGAGCCACAGTTGAGCTGTGCTCATGACGGAACGGTTCCGTCATGACTCCGCCCATTTGCGTTGTCCCCTCGCACAGGCGGGGAAACAGCGCCGCGCAGGCGGAGCGGCCGCCAACAGGATTGTCATGACGGAACCGTTCCGTCATGAGCACACGGCAACCGTGGCTCATGACGGAACGGTTCCGTCATGAGCGGGGAAGGGGTTAAGAAGCCCTTACGGATGTCATGCTCAGGGCCTGGTCCAATCCCTGCACTGAGGCTCCTGTGAACAGGACAATTGCCTGCTGCCATCGCCGCCGTAGCGTACCCCTCCTTTCTCACCCAATACCTCACCCTGGAGAGCTTGGTGGTCCAAGCCTCCACTTCCTTTGTAAATCCTGGCGCCTTCCCTACCACCCACCAGATAGGAAATCCAAAAAGCTGGACACCTTGGGTGAGAAAATGTTTTCTTCCGCCAGCCTGGCATTGCGGTCTGTAAACATCACATGCCTTTTGGGCTGTTACTCCCATTTCCTTTGGGATTTGGTGCTGCCCAAGGTCCTGGAGGAGGCCCGGGCCTTATTCTTCCAAGCCATGGCAGACAGGAGAGACGCAGATAGGTAAAACAATTCGATATGGGCTGGACATGACCTATTTGCTAGACAGAGCGGTTTCTTTATCAGTGGCGTTACGGCGCCACAACTGGGGTTTCAGACCTGCCTTTTGATGACTCTTGTCAAGGCGGACTTAATCCTAGAGTGCTTCAAGGACAGCAAGGCTGCATCCAGGTCCTTTAGCTTTCCATGGCCCGCTGTCAACCCCAGTCCACCTTTCACACCTTT
Organism: Triturus cristatus; assembly: GCF_964204655.1. Taxonomy (NCBI): domain Eukaryota; kingdom Metazoa; phylum Chordata; class Amphibia; order Caudata; family Salamandridae; genus Triturus; species Triturus cristatus. The sequence continues at coordinate 573,022,874 of NC_140595.1, read as the reverse complement.
TGTGGCCACGGAAGGGGTTTCCTGCTGTGTCCTTATCAGCCGAGCCACCACTGTGCGCAAGCTCCCTAGTCTGTGCATGGCCAAAGATACGGTACCTGCAGACCCCGTGAGTCAAGCAGAAAAATGTTGGGCCAGTCCCCCCGTCCCCTCCCTACCCCGGCAGCCGCAGCCTCCAAGTGTCTTCAGTTTTCCCTCCAACCATCATGGAAAACCAGTGGAAGTCAGGGTACACCATCACCTGCGCAACTATAGGTCGATAAAATCAGACCATTGGAGTCTCCAGATTGTTCGAAGAGGCTACTCCCTCCGCTTTGTAATTACCCCATCACACATGCCACCCACTTGCGACAGGCTGACAGAGGACCACATCTCTTTACTCTCTTGGCCAATGGAGCGAGAGAGAGGGTACTAACACCAGAAGTAGGTCATGGTTGTTATTCCCTCTACTTTCTGGTGCCCAAGAAGGACGGAGGCCTTCGTCCTATCTTAGACCTGTTCACTCCCAATTTCTTCCTGATAAAGGAGAAATTCAAGATGCTCATGCTCACTCAAGTTCTATCTGCCCTCGACCTGGGAGACTGGATGGTAGCATTGGACTTGCAGGACGCATATTTCCACATTCCTGTCCTGCCTGCCCACAGGCTTTACCTGCTGTTCACGGTGGGCCACGAGTAGTTTCAGTTTTCCATGCTCCCCTTTGGCCTGGCAAGATCAGGGGTGCAAGTCTCTTCCCCAACGACTGGCTGTTGAACGCAGGCTCACCACAGGCAGTTGTCTCCCACCTCCAGACAATGATGGACCTCCTGCGCTCGCTGGGGTTCCTTATCAATGTGCTAAAGTCACTCCTGACTCCCTCTCAGACGCTCCCTCTCATCTGAGCTGTTCTGAACATGGTGCAGTTTGGGGCATGTCCGGGATATTCAGGCAATAATACCGATATTTCGGCTTCTATCCTGCTGGCATATGCGGGCTTTGCAGTGGGACCTGAATTACCAGTGGGCACAGCATCAGAGGAATCTCTCCGACATGGTCCAGATCTCGGAGGGCACTGCAGAAGCTCTGCAGTGGTGGTTAACGAAACTAGATTGGGTCAGAGGCAGACACCTCTCCCTTTTCCAGCCTGATCTGACAGTAGTGACAAATTCATCACTACTGGGCTGGGGCGGCCATCTGGGAGAGGTGGAGATTAGATGCCTCTGATCTCTGGCATGATCCAGATTCCACTTCAATGTGTTTGAGCTCTGAGTGATCCAGCTGGCATTGAAAACCTTTCTACCCTCCATCAAGAGAAGGCTAGTTCAGGTGTTTACAGGCTCACAACCGCCATGTAGTACTGCAATAAGCATGGTGGGGCGGGTTTGTGGACCCTTTGTCAAGAGGCCCTACGTCTCTGGACATGGCTGAAACAGCAGGGCATATCCCTGGTGGTTCAAAACCTGCGGGCTCTCTGAATGCCAGGGCGGAGAAACTCAGCCAATGGTGCCTAGCGGATCACGAATGGCATCTTCACCCGGAGATGGTACAAGGTCTCTGTCAGCAGTGGGGAGAGGCTTGGTTAAATCTGTTCGCCACTGCAGAAAATGCAAAATGTCAGCTGTTTTGCGCTCTGGAGTGTCCAAGACAGCTCTCGCTCGAAGATGCTTTTAATCTCGAGTGGAGCTCAGGCCTCCTGTATGCCTCTCTGAGTTCCAGGTGGACGACCAACTCTTATTTGGTTATGTCAGAGACAAGAAAGGGAATGCCATACAGAAACAGACCATCTCCCGATGAATCGTGCTCTGCATTAAGATCTGCTTTACACTGGCTAAGATCCAACCCCCAGAGGACTTGTGTGCTCATTCTACCAGAGCAAAGGCTGTGACCACTGCGTTAGCAGGCGGAGTCCTGGTCGTGGACATTTGCCAGGCAGCAACATTGGCTTCTCAGCACACACTGACGGAGCACTACTGCCTGGACAGTCCGGTCCAGAGCAACTGGCTCTTTGCCCATTTAGTCCTGCAGGACTAATTGCTTCACATACCCACCTCCGCGAAGGTATTGCTTGGGTATCTATTCTAAGGTAAGGAATCTACAGCTAGAAGTCTTTATCAGATGAACAAGTTACCTTCATTAGCGCCTTATCTTGTAGAGCCCTATCAATCTGCAGATTCCTTGTCAGCCCAATCGTCTTGTCCTCTGTATGAATGGGTTTCTAGGGACAGGGCTGTTCCCCTTGCCGGGCCCTAGTGTTACCCACCATTGGTCAGTGTTGTTCGTGGTTCCGCAATCCTGCTGTGGAAAGTCGCAAAAATAATCTGACGTAAGCGCACTGGAGTGGCGCCTATATTTGTTCCACGCATGTCACTTCCGGCGCTGATGACACCGGTGGTGCCATGCAGAGCCAAACGATGCACAGATGTACTGCTCAAGAAAAAATATTCTGATTCAGTCTGATGCCTGGGGATATGTCTAAGGTAAGGAATCTACGGCTAGAGTCTCTACCAGATAAGAAGTTAACGAAGGTAAGTAACTTGTTCTTTAGTGATATTTTTTTAAGCGTACAGTCTGCCATCAATGGGACCTATGGTGCTGTCTGACAGTGTGTTAACTTTTCATTAGTTTCCGTCTCAGACCTAGGTGTAGATCCTTCATTGAGGACAGGGTTTGTGACTATCTGCAGCATGGGCAGGAATGTCTCCAGCAATGAACTCTTGCTGTATGAGTTTTGGCTTTTCTGTATGCTCACCGGGTTCTCCCAGGTACATATACAGTCTTAACCTCACGTGTTCTTTGGATAGCTCCCCACGCTCTGTAGCAAACTCTGCTCTGCACACTACTTTGAGGGCTTCTGTGGCATACAAAAGGCTTTCCTATTTTGGAGGTATTTTACAAATTGCGTGCATATCCAATAGCTCATCATCCAACTGGGACTTTGTTCTAATTTTTGTATGAGTGAAATTGACGCTTGACTTTGACTCAGTCAAATCCTGAACCCTGACACTCTGGGGCAACTCTGACAGTGCCCATTCCGCAATTTTGACCTTGACAGTTGGCTGGTGACTATTATTTTTATTGTATGCCTCGTATTCCCAGCACCTGCTAACTGTATGACTATTTTGTGAATGGAGTGCAGCTCTGTCTGATTACAATTCCTTGGTCAGAGTTTACTGGGGTTGTGCATGACATGACCGTTAGAAATCCATTCTCCATGATGGAATGTTTGAACACACTTCAATGCATGATTTGTCTCTTTCGTTCCGGGATCCTTGCTACAGCATACCTATCGCTATTGTGATTCGTTGTACTCTGATAGTTACCTCAGAACGCTGCATACTCAATGGTTAATGCTAATGTATTGGTATTTGTACATTGATCCTCATTCTTTTGTAGTTTTTTTATCCAAAGGACTTTATACCATAAATGCAATGGTGGACTGGATCTTATTGTTTGTTGTTGGCTACTCATTTATTTACTCCTTTTTATAAAGCTACCTAATTATGTACTCTTCTGAATCTTTTTGGTATCCTCAACAGACAGATATCAGAAGATGGTCTTCTCAGCCCTGAAGACTTTGAAGTTGTTGTCTTGAGTTCTGGACAGAACGATAGTCTGACGGCATAATCCAAAAGTTAATTTGACAGCATAACCTGAAAGTTCATTATGTGGTAGACTGACACTCTCAGCGCGTCTGATCTGTGCCCTCAGTTTCTAGAGAATTACACATAGATATGGTCATAATGGCCGCGTGACTTTCTGAGATGTCCCAGAATGTAGCCATTTTCTTGTGACAGTGTGAAATGTGTTCTGTTTCCCTCCTGAATGGCAGATAATCAGACTACTTGGGGGGGATGTGATCCTTATCAGATGATACAGCCAATTGAATGCGTATCTCCCCTCAGTCCCCTCAATGTGTTATGCAAATATTAATGCAGCAAGAGTCGAGAGATGGTTTGTTGAGTTGCAGGTCAACTGATTTTGGTTTCACAACCTAGTTCTCTTAGTTGAAGAAAGGGGAATGTACAAAAAGTGCAAATTGCTGAGGATCATTTCCGTGATCCCCTTCCGCCTTTTGACCTTCCCACCATCCCTGCTAACGCTATAGCAGTGCCAGCAGGATAGCTGTGCAAACAAGTGTCTGTGGTTAGGAGAGGCTAGCAAGTGTTCTCGGTATACAGCCTTTGTGTGGATGCAGTTGTGCAGGTGTCTGGGTTTCCAATCTGATATTGCAAGTTTTGCTGTGAAGAAATTCTCTTTCTCTCCTAATACCTGCAGTGATGACCCTTTAGTTTGAAAGCAGTAGGAACAGGAATGCAAGGGTCAGCACCGTGCATATCTTGTATTACATTTCTGGAAAGGGAATGCTGCAGATTTCTGATGAGCCCTGTACCAAAACTCTGCATTTGGTGCTATAGTAAGTCGCGGTATCGTAATCCTACGTGCAAATTCTAACGTATCTTCACAGTTTCATTGAAAAATACATGGAGTCTGCATATAATTTTGCAAAGATATATATGATTCTTTTCTTCCTACAGTATACAAGCTTGGAGCATTTACAATCAAGAAAGGAGCAGACTTAGACCAGGGCTTAGGAATGTCTGAGAAGTTGATTTACATATGCAAATCCGTGGCTACTCAGCATAAATTTCAGTTAATTTCCCCTCACAGTTGTAAAAGGCTGTGCAGCAAAAGCCCATGGCCATAGTACAGAAAATATAGTGAAATATCATGCAGCTTCCCAAAAAAGTCCTGCTGAGCCATCATCTGGAATACATACCTTCAGATGCCACGCTGGAACAGTATGTTCCACCCCTTCAACAAATCTCTCGCTGGCAACTGCCCTTCCTTCCTCCTAGCGTATCAGCTCTCGTTTTAAGACTTGTTGGCGTGTTCCCAAATTCTTTTGCATTTGCTATTTGTAGTGTAATGTTTAATGACCTGTTTTAATTACTCCCACATGAAACACCGTCTGTTAAATTTTTTGTCACTGGAGCACACCAGTCTTTTTACGGTACAGCATTTTGTGGTGTCAGGCGCTGCCTGTGTGGGTTATAGAATTGTTTACATTTGCTACTACTAGGCCAAACGAGAGCTGCAATGCAAGCTTTTGGCAGCCCAATAACTGTGTTTGGGGGAGGGAAGGGGGAGGGGTGGTTCGGGAGAGAGGGTGAGCGGTGCATCAATGCGGTTCCTTCAGTAATTGAACAAATATAGTAGGTACACAGTGCTCGTAGCGCAACATTAGAAGACTGTTCAGCATTGTAATTGCACTTAATGCCCCTGAAGAGGCGCATGTGTGGGCACGTGGCAAGCTACTTCACGGGAGTGCTATGGAAGGAAGAGTGTGTGTCATGTGGCCTACATGGTTAGTGCCTTAATGTCACGTGTGAGGACCAGAGTTATACCCTTATAATGCTTTCTCATTCCATCTATGCGAAAGGAGCCAGTTATAAGAAGGTCACGAATTAGCATGCTAGTGTATGTATGGATGAGTAGAAAGTGTACCAGTGCAGAACTGGACAGTGTTTAGTCTTGTGCATACATGGCAAGGATTATTGGAAGCATTTTGCAGCAGGCATGTAGCTGTGCATAAACCACAATTTAACAGAGGTTTGTGAGAAAAGATGCTGGCGTGCATGTATGTGAATGCCTACCCGTTTTGGATTTGTCTGTATGACACAGCTTAAACCACATTGAATGTGGGCATAGGAGATATCCAAAACAGGGGATGCTACCCTTGGTTGGGTTTGAAACTACTATCTGCTGTTTTCTCCATTCTCCAAACCCTAATTTCTACAAAATCTTTTAAAGACGTGTGGCTCCTCAGATCCTTCAGTATGCCACAATTACACCACTATTAAAAGAAAGACACCGTAGACGTGAACCAATGAGCAGCTGTGAAGTTCTAAGCTGTGGTCCCAGATTAATGGTGAAAGTGTCAGTGTACCAACTTCAGGCAAGCTAGCCACAACTATTTAACCACAGTCAAAACTGCCTTTCCTCCTAAACGTGTGGATCCGTTCTCATAAGTATTTAGGTTGTACTGCTTTGGAAAGTCAACTCGGCTTCTTTTAATTTAGTATACCACCAAATCATGTTGAAAGGGATGTCCTTTGTAACCTGGGCGAGAATCATTTTCTATTAAGTGGTTGTATGAATTGCTCCTACTGCTTGTGTATTAAATGTCTGCATAGGTATTAATAACCAAGCTTAGAATTGCCCCTTCCACCTCTAATATTAAATGTTTATATGACTCTATTTTCAGCCCACCTTTTAAAATTTCTAATTCGGTTGATAACTCTCAATTATATATCAGGATATTATTGAACCAGGCGTCTTGGACTTGCTAGTTCACTGCCTCAAGGTTATCTATTTCTAAATGAGAGGTAGCCTCTAGCTGGACTAGAGTAACGCTGAGGTTATACGTTACTGCCTCTTGGTGATATCTTTATCAGTCGATATTCATTTACTTCCTTCGAGGATCACGTCTTCAGGTGATCCAAACAGCGAAAGATTTCAGAACTATATTGGACTTTAATATGACTTTGAAACATAAAAATCATTGTGGTGGAGATAGGCATTAATGCTTGCCTAATCTTTTCTGTTGGGTGGTATGGAGACCATCAAATTGCTATTTTACTTGAAGGTAATGCACAATGGAGGGCAATCATCCTGTCTCTGGATTGAAAATGACATTATTTGTATTGTGAAGTCCGATTCCTAATCTGGCTAGCCATACTTAACAGGATCACTACTGAATAAAGTTTGGCGTGTAGCATAAGAAAGCCAGTTACATTAAGGCGAAAGTAACGTCGACGTCCTAACCGAGTGTGTGTGTGTGTGTGTGTGTGTATATGTATATATATATATATATATATATATATCAGTATTAAGGAGGTCGGGAGATAGCTGATCAGGCAGCTAAGGCTTAGAAATCCTTCACTTGTGTGAGTTGCTATGCTCTGATTACACAACTTGTCAATAGTGCCTTGAGGCTGCAGTGGTAGTAAAGTTGTAGTCATTTCAGGAAATTCATTCATTTGTTTCTAAAGCTACAGCTCTGCAAGCTCCAGCATCTTGCTCTGGTGAGTAAACAGCAGGACTCTGCTCTAACAGAAAAGTTTCTAATCAGTGATGAGCACGAAACAGAGGGAAAAGTGTTCTACCCTAACTATGTTGCAATACCTCTCCTTAACATCTTGTGAGAATTGAGAAACATAGGAGACGCACAGAGCTGCTTCAGTGCTTGATGACAGAACTGTGGGATGCACCATCCTGGGGTGTTCGTGTATACTTTTCCTCTCTATGAAAGTATGTGACCCATAACTGAAATTATTATTAATAGTTGTGGATCCACATCATCCGATTTAAAACACTGTAAGAAAAAATGCTGTGCACCATGTCATAGAACATTGATAAAAGAAAACAACTCTGGGATGTATTTGGTAGATACTTCTTGAAACTTCTGGCAAAGCGAAGAATCCAAGGAAATGCAAGGTACTTTAGTGCAATTTGAAGAAAGACATTACTTCCCCAAAAATGTGGGGGTTTTGTAAAGTGCCTTGAGGCGGAAAGATGATGGACGATGAGGAAACTAACTGGACATGCATCCACCAAGTTACAGCATCTTTCTCTTTGTGGTGGCAATACTGTTTCTCCTTACCTACAAGGAATACAGTCCTGGAAAAAATGGGCATTGGTGCATTACGAACATGTAACTTGAAGAAGTAGCACATGCTTCCTGTTGCTATGCACACCATTTCCTGTCAAAAGGTTTTCTGCTGACTATAGCATAAATGAATACAATATAAATCAAATAAATATAATCAATGGCAAGTTGTGTGTCCCTTACGAAGCCTCTGACGTGAGATTAATGCACATTGTGAGAAGTTGGCCTGATGTATGATGTCACTAGTTCTAGTGTACACCTTGTATCAGTCCAAACAACCCTTATGGTGATTGGTTGTAAAGTCAACCTTATAGACCAGCTATCCTAGTGGTAGCATGGACAAGAGCAGTCTTAGGCTAAACTCTGTATGGCATGTGAAGCCAGCTGTTAAAACCATTATAATCCCTTGAATACCAAATGAAAGGACACCACAGCAGATATATATAAAATTAGAATGTATTTATTCTAACATATACCCTCAGCACTCTTTATGAGTTCAGAGGTCTAAGCAAAACAATTTCTTAAGTAGCATACGTTAAGTTACACAGGAAAAATACAGTTAGGCCCAGGGGCCACGCAAACCATATACTAAGAAAGTGGTATAAGTACCACGTCACGAACAGGGAGTAGGCCTAGGGCCTAGGGAATCGCTGGGGCTACACTACCCTACCAATAGTTAGGAAGTGGGAGGCCCACGGGAAGCGTGTGCAGTGTGGAAACACACACGTGGGTTACATTAAAGTCAATGGGAATGTAGTAATTAGAAATAGGAAGAATAAGGACACTTCCGAAGTAACTAGGAGGAAGCAACTAGAGACTTAGACACTTGGATAGTCAATATCCACTGGAGCACCGGAGTACTCGCGTTTCCTCACCCACAGGAGACGGGTGCATAGGTGTGAAGATGTGTCGGGTGTGGTCGCTGGATCCTATGGATGCCTGAAGAACAGATGCTGGCAGGCGGCCAGGAGGAACATGTCCGGTGGATCCAAGGGTGGATCTTGAAGGAAGAACACCTGCAAGCAGAGGGGACAAAGTCTGGGTCACTAGCCAGTGACCGTGTGGAACTAGGAAGGAACCAGGCGATGTCGTGCAGAACACAGGTGATGTCTTGAAGCTTGTCTCTGCAGCTGCGTGGACCAGGAGGCGTCGAGGACGACCAGAACCAGGGTACGAGCTGTCCCACGAAGGATCTTGCTGATGGCGGAGTCGACGTCCCGATTGGAGTCAACAAGCCTTGGCAAAGGCAACCCACGCGGAATGGGAAATTGGCTTCAGGTGCAGACCAGGAAGGTCTGAGGTGCTTCTCTTTCACAGGGAAGCAAGGGCCAGTCTGGAGGAGCCAAACCAGCGGTGGAAAGTCAAGGGTTCGTCGTCATTGAGGCTACTTGCCAACGGGCAAGCAACCGGACAGACGCGTCGAGCAGGAAAATGCAGAAGGGCCCCACGCAAAACTCGTGGAGTGGGGAGGGCTGATCTTCGGTGCAGATGGTGCTCGGGGTTGGGGCTTCTCAATCCCCAGAGCACAACTTCGAGGATGCCTCAGAAGCTGCGCTGGAAGCTACTCGCCAATTTTCCCAGGTAGCCGGTCCCACGTCTCTCGTCGCCTCCACGGATCTCAGCTTGGCTGTTGATGTGGATCAGGGTCAGAGAAGTCTGGAGGTCAAGGCGCTGGTCGGGCTTTGCAGTTGGTACCTCGTAGAACTTGGGCAAAGCAAACGGCAGGTCGCTTGTTGGTGCCTGTTTGCACAGGGTGGCCACTCCTTGGCCACAAGGGAGATTCTTCAGTCTTCTTGTCGAATGTCGAAGGTCCAGAATTTCGTGTCTTGTTTCAGTTCAGGATAATCCAAAGTCCTAGGGACTCAGCTCCCATTCTTATACCAATCTGGGGGGCTGGGTTACCTGCTAGGTCCCTCCTATGGGTGGGACCAGGGAGGGGGGTGGTTACACCCCCTTCCCTTTGTCCAGTTTAGCGCCAGGACTGGGGCTGGAGTGCCCCAGCACCGGTTTGAACCGGACTATGCATGGGACACCTTGTGTGCCCCAGGCAGTGTCTCGTTTCTTTCATCCCTCCCTGCCCCAATACACTAAGCCCTGTCTAGGGTGGTGCTAGCACCTCCCAAGGCAGGAAACCTATTGACCAAGCCTCCCTCACTGGAAGGACTCCAGCAGCAGGAGGTCAGACTTGTGTCTGTGGCAGCAGCATCCATTTTGTGATGCTGGGGCTCTGGTTAACTTTAACCGGGTAGTAGGTCTTCAACATGTCTTCTCCCTCTAGAAGGGAGGAATACTATCCTCATCGCCAGAAATGGTGTGGGGGTAGTATTCCAAAGTGTTAGACACCTTACACAACATGTTTTGATAAAGCCAAACCATAGTTACCATAACCGCGAGGATTATAAGGCACTTTAAGAGTATATGGTAGGCGATATCATAGAACAGCTATAAGGACATGGTTCCGAAAGCTGCAGACAGGCTCAGCTCATGCTAGAGCACCATCTCACATGTTACCAAGCACTCTGCCTTCAGGATTGTTAAGGCCTGCCATAGGAGTGACTGAAAGGTTACCCATGTGTCTATATATAAGGTAGGTATAGGAATACTATACCTAAGCAAGGGGTGATTACACGACCTTGCCCCAGCTGAGTGATCAGCCAGTTGTGTCATGATGGGAGGCCAGCCAGGGGTGGCATAATACATGCTGCAGCCCCTGGTAGGCCTAGGGTACACCCATGCCCTGGGTACCTAAGGTACACTGTACCGGGCCTTATAGGGTGATCCTTACCAATTGGGTTATTTACCTAAAGTACATAGTGTGAATTTAGAGAGAGAACAGCTGGGCTGTGGGTCTGATTAGCAGGCCTACAGCCACATCTAAGTCGAAAACCAGTGAAGCAAAAGCAAAAAGTGGGGGGGACCATAGGAAGCAGACCCTACTCTCCTACACACATTACGAAGCTTGCACTCATGAATTCTGACAAGGAAGGAGAAATATGCATCTCATTTTATTTGTGTCATCTGATCAATCCATTCATCATTTTGCTTCCACAGATTAGTACTGAGTGGAACATTTTAGTCATACATTGAATAAATGGGACTTCTCCAGTATTCGATCTTTCATAGATTCACATGCTTGAATCATTCCCCGTCATCCAAGTGGGAGCCCCACGGTACCATAATAAAGCAGTGTGTATCACTATAATAGGCTACAATGACAGAGAACAATAATAATATTATAATAAACCAGCATTTGTAAAGTGCACAACTACCTCTGGAGAGGTGTCCCGGCGCCGGGGGCCGTCGGGAAGATTAAGTGTGCTATTGCCCAGTGACAGCTGCTGGGCTAACCTGGCGCCGGGGATCGAACCGTGAACCCCATTGCCCGGAGTCAGGCACCCTGGCCGCTGCACAACACCTCTTCCTCTTCACTTAGATAGCCTATCTATGTCTTTTTTTGGAAAAGGGACAAACTTTAAACCTTAACTAATCAGGCGATTGCTTCCTCTAGAACCCTTCCAAGAGAGGCTGATTTCCTCACATTTTCGTCTCACGTGGTGTGTGAAGGGAGTCTCCCTGAGTTCTGCTCCGTTTCCTACGTCCACATCTTGGAAAGATACTTCTACTTCTTCTAAAATGTCTGATACAGCAGAGAAAGCCCTTTTTAGATCCTGTAAGATCTGCAAAAAGAAAAGGGTACTTGTAGATGACCCACATGAGGACTGTCTCTACTGCCTGTACCCCTAACTAAGGTAAAGCGGTGTAAAACTTGTCTCACTTTTTCCTCCAAAACCTTGAAGGACAGAGAGGGGAGGCTTGTTCTGTGGCTTCAGGAGTAAAAAAAGCTCAGAGATCATCTTCTGAGAAGGAAGGACAGTGATACCTCAGCAAGGGCTCACAAAAGATCCAGATCCCAGGACCAAGGGACCCTTGAAGAAAGAAGAAAGGCTCTTAAGACGTCCCACTACAGAGAATCTCTAAAAAAGGAGAAATACAAGCTAATCTCAGAGGCAGCATCATCTGAGCCCAGTAGTTAATCTGCAAGGAGTTGGGATCGACCACTTAAATCCTCTTCTGAACCATCAACGTCAAGGCACAAAACTTACCTCAAAGCCTCGTCAATTACATAGTCAATGCGCCAGCAATATCATCGATGATGACCATCGAAACAGACTCGTAATTGAGACTGTCGATGGCGAAAATGAGGACAACTTTATCCATAGACGCCCCGATCCTGTCAACGAGAAGTTCATCATTGACGAAGACTCCGGGGACCGCATCGACATGGACACAATGATTGACAACCCAGTCGGTGGGAGGAGTATCGACGACGCGAAAAGCTGCAAGTCAATCAATTGCAACTGGTCCTAGGATGCTTGTTTCCGGTCCAGGGAGGACCTGGCTTGGCATTTTGGGCTGGACTGTTCCCATGAAGCACAGGATCAAGACTGATTTGCATATGGCCAGGTCTAAACTGGGGTGGCATGGTGAGCAAAAGAATGATGTATTTAACCCAGATCTCTTGACTTGGGATGAATGTTTTGATTTGTTCTGCATTCCATCTATCAATTGTTTGTCTTTTGCTTTCTTGCCCTTAGTGCGCCAGGTATGACCAGACTTGGGTCCTGGGCTCACTGTGCCACCGGAATCAAGCTATCCTGGCTGAAGAGGGGTGACATCCCAAAACCGGTCCTAGGATGCTTGTTTCCGGTCCAGGGAGGACCTGGCTTGGCAGTTCAGGCTGGACTGTTCCCATGAGGCACAGGATCAAGACTGATTTGCATATGGCCAGGTCTAAACTGGGGTGGCATGGTGAGCAAAAGAATGATGGATTTAACCCAGATCTCTTGACTGGGGGTGAATGTTTTGATCTGTTCTGCATTCCGTCCATCAATTGTGTGTCTTTTGCAAGTCAATCAACGGCATTTCCCATGACCATTCCCTCAATGACGCCAACAACACCGTTGACTATAAAGATTACAAGGATCATGAAACCTGTGGTTATCTCCCTTAGCAGGGTTTCTCCTCCCCTCCCCCCAAGTCATCTGTTGTGTTGCACCTAGAGGATTCAGAAGATGACCAGCTCATAGCCTTTCAGTGCTCCAGGTAAAATACCAGGATGAGGATGAGGACATGGAAGAACAACAATATTATGAACATTATTATTCATCTCAGCCAAAGCAAAGGCATTATGAGCAGCATTATCCATATCATGCTAAACCACAGACGACACAGTGGGAAGTTCAAGTGCCTATATCACTTTTTCAGGATTTACAGGCCATTTTAGAGGTCTATCGCAAGAGGTTTCTGAAACTTCTACAGGAACAACCAATGGATCCACTTCAACCTACTACTCCTACAACCCCAAGGTTCCTTCCTCTATCGATCATGCCCAGGATGACAACCTCTTCTAACACAGTGGCACCGCCAAGGGACGACCAATCATCAACAGATGACTGGGACGATTATCTAGACCCACTCCATCACCTCCACCACCACATGCAGCGGTCTCTCCTCCGTAGGACATTGGAGGCTTTCACAACTTAATGGACCGCCATGCCACAAGATTTCACCTACCTATCTAGGTCAAGCTGTCCGACTGCTTTCTATATGATTTCAAAGATCAGTTAAGAAAGTCAGTCAGAGCCATCCCCATCCTAGATTATGTATGGGTGGAAGGCATCAAAATAATGAAGAGACCGGCATCTGTGGCAGCAGTACTGCCTCACAGGACATCCCAAACCAGACTCCATCATATCGAAGGCGGTGCTATGCCGCTCTAAGAATCCTTCAACTTTGATATCTATGCTACCAGATAAACAAGGCATGTGGTTAGACAGCATAGCTAAGAGGTTCTCTGCCAATGCAGCCAATTTGCTAGTAATCCTGGGATGCTATGAAAGGCAAATGTGGTCAGACATTGACCTAGTGCCTGTAGATAGAAAATCGGAGGCAAGGAAACTACTAGAAGAGGGTGAGTGCATTTCTGCCAAGATTATAGACTGAGCAGTGGACATAGCATCCACTGGTTTTTGCCAACTTGCCAGTGCAGCAGTCTTAAAGCAACAGGGCTGGCTAAAAGCAACCACTGTCAGACCAGAAGCCCAGCCAGAAATTCACAATATGGCCTACGACGGAAAGTCACTATTGGGGATTACATACATTGGCCATCAAAACAGACACATACAGCCAGGTTACATGGTACGCTGCAATTCAGGAAGATGCCCTTTCATTCCGGAGAACGTGGAAGAGGTTTTTCAGCCTACATAGGAGGATGCCAGTGCTCTCAGCGGTATCAGCCTTTTCACTCCCAGTACAGAGCTCTTTAAGTGCAGCCACACTGCCCACCACCCACGGCCACATATACAGAACAACGACCTTGACAGAAGAATGCCCCCCAGATTTGAGACATGGGTCGCAAACAGTGACCTAAATGAGGGACCGGCTACTTCCACTTCCTCCTGTCATGTGGGTGCGAAAATTGCCAATTACGTCCACCATCAGCATCAGATCACCTCAGACAGATGGGTATTGGACTGCGTCACCTATGGCCATACCCTGAAGTTTATCCAGAGACCACCCAACAATCCGCCAAGGGGAGCGCACGCCCCTCGTCTTGACTTACTCAAGTAAGAAAACCTCATCATGCTTGACAAGGAAGCATTCGAAAAAGTTCCTATCTGAAAGAAACACGTTAGTTATAGATTCCTTACCTTAGAATTACCCCCAGGCGTCAGACTGGATCCGTAAAGTTTTTTTGTCAGCAGTACTTATGCGTGTCGGAAGATGGCGTCGGTTGGCTCCGCGTCCGTCGTCGGCCTGGATGACGTCGCAGCAGCTACTTAGATGCCGCCCTCGCGCGCTGACGTCAATTCTTTCTTTGTCCGCGCCAGCCAGTGCAGATCCGGGAAGAGCGGTACCTCAGTCAATTTTTGACTAACTTTTTTAGACTTTTGTCGACTTCTTGTTTTGAGTCTCTGACTCCGAATAGGTGCACGAGGGATGTCCAGTTTCAAGGCCTGCCGTTCCTGTAAGCGAATTATGTCCGTGACGGATCCGCACCGCGTGTGCCTCTTTTGCCTGGAGCGTGACCACAACCCCAAGTCGTGCTCCGACTGCCAGTCGATGGCACCGAAGGCTTTGCGGGAGCGGTCCTGAAAGTTGCTTGAACGCCGGCAGTCGGCTCCGTGCCGTTCGAGGTCCCAGTCCAGAGGGAGGTCGAGGGACCGGTCGCGGAGCCACCACCAGTCCGGATCGAAATCATCGAAGTCTTCGCACTCGTGGTCGTGTAAGTCGAAGCATAAGAAGAAGTCAAAGAAGCATCGTCGTTCTTCGACTTCTCCTCGTCGGTCGGCCATTCCGACGAGGGACGCAGGTGGTGCCTCTCCCGCAGATCCACGCTCGGAGCCCAAAGGGTCGACTCCGGCATTTCCTCCTTTTCCGGGACCCGGTGCGACCCCCACCCAGCTTCGTATGTTCTACGAGGCGATGCATGCCATCTTTGGGTGGACCGACCCCACCGGCGCGCCTTCGGGCCCCGCGGGCTCGGTTGGGGGGGCCTAGGTCTTCGCTGTCGGAAGCTCCGGCGCCACAGGCCCCCCTTGGATCCAGGCCTGGATCCGGATCGGCGCTGGTTGACCTCGTAACACCGGCGCCGCTTCCACAGGCGCCACATCCGTGTTAGACGCCGGTCGGTCCCCCTGCCGACGTCGACCCCAGCCTCCGTCCCGACGTGGACCCGGACCGTAGCTGGATCCGGCACCGAGAGGGGTTCTTGTACCCCTGTTCACTCCTGGGATCCCTTTTCAACCTGATTGGCACCCAGAGGAGGAGGAGGAGGAGGAGGATGAGGACAGGTCAGTTGACCCTCTAGCTGGCCAGTTAGGCAGTGAACGGGACTGGAGAGAGGACCTGGGAGATGCCAGTGGTCTAGACACTTCCCCTGACCTTGGCATGTTGTCTCATCGGAGGGAGCGTCATACGCAGTGGTGTTGCGTAGGGCAGCCGAGGCTCTCAACCTCCAGCTTCCTACAGTGGCGGTCAGGACTAACTGACTGAGGTGCTTCGACCAGCTGCGAGCTCTTCGGAGCCACTGCTGCCGTTCAATGAGGCCCTCACTGATGTCCTTTTGGGCATATGGTCCAGGCCCAACACTGGGGCTCCCGTGGACGGGATGATTGCCCAACGCCACCACCCGGCTTCGGGCGACCCCACTATCCTCTCCCAACACCCCACTCCGGAGAGCTTGGTGGTCCAAGCCTCCACTTCCAAAAGCGCCTTCCCCACCGCTCCACCGGAAAGGGAATCCAAGAAGCTAGACCACCTTGGCAAGAAAATGTTCTCTTCCGCCAGCTTAGGACTGTGATCCGTAAATACTGCATGTCTCTTGGGCTGTTATTCCCACTCGGTGTGGGATACGGTGGCACAGGTGCTGCCTCAGTGTCCGGAGGGGGCCCGGGCAGTGCTCTCCCAGGCTGTTGCCGAAGGGAGGGATGCAACCAAGTTTACGATCCGATGTGGGCTGGACACCGCGACTCTCTGGGCAGGACCATTTCAACGTCAGTAGCGCTTCGTCGATATGCCTGGATGAGGTCCACTGGCTTTTCTGGGGATGTCCAGAACACTTTGATGGACATGCCCTTTGATGGCCATCGCCTTTTTGGCAACAAAGTAGACAACGCTCTGGAGCACTTCAAGGACTCACAGGCTACGGCCAAGTCCTTGTGCCTTTCTGCCCACCCTGGGCAGTCTGCTTTTCGCCCCTTATGTGGCCCTGGAAGGGGCGCCCGCTGCGTCCCGCCCAGGGTCACAGGCCGCAGCAAGTTAACCAACTTTCGCACGGGCGGATCAGTCCACCAACCCCCCCCCCTCTGCAGCAGCCTCCAAACCCTCCTAGTCCGTCCTTTCAGGCCTATCAAACGCCAGTGGGCGGCAGGATTCGCCATCACCTCCCCCACTGGCGCACCATCACTTCGGACAGGTGGGTTTTGCAAATAGTCAGAAGGGGCTACTTCCTCCCCTTCAAAACTACCTCTCCAGCCATGCCACCACGATACCACCGCATGTCGGACGATCATCTGCTGCTTCTCCAGCAGGAAGTTACGGCTCTCTTGGCCAAGGAAGCCATTGAGCGCGTTCCTGTCCCAGAAGTAGGTCGTGGTTGTTACTCCCACAACTTTCTGGTCTCCAAGAAGGACAAGGGCCTGCGTCCTATCTTGGACCTCAGGGAAGTCAATCGCTTCCTCCGGAAGGAGAAGTTCAAGATGCTCACACTTGCTCAGTTCTGCCCTCGACCCGCAAGACTGTATGGTAGCGTTGGACTTGCAGCACGCTTATTTTCACATCCCCGTCCTGCCGGCCAACCAGCGTTGCCTACGGTTCACGGTAGGCCACGAGCACTTTAAGTTCACCATGCTCCCTTTTGGCCTTACCAACGCCCCTCGGGTGTTCACGAAAGTGATGGCGGTGGTCGCAACTTATCTGCGCAGATCAGGGGTTTCAGTCTTCCCCCTATCTCGGTGACTGGCTGTTGAAGGTGGGTTCGCCCCAGGCAGTCGTCTCCCACCTCTAGACTACGACCGACCTCCTGCATTTGCTGGGGTTCTCCATCAATGTGCCGAAGTCGCACCTGATTTCCTCTCAGAAGCTCCTTTTCATCGGAGCGGTTCTGGACATGACGCAGTTTCGGGTCTATCCTCCCGAGCAGCGGGTCCGGGATATTCGGGCTATGATTCCGATCTTTCAGCTTCTATCCCGGGTTTCGGTCAGGATGACCCTGAGACTGCTGGGCCACATGGCCTCCTGCATCCTGCTGATCGATCATGCCAATTGGCCTATTCGGGCTCTTGTTGTGGCCGAAACTCCTCAGGGTCGTACGTTGCTCAGATGGTCCACCTCTCGACACCACCACGGTCTGAACGTAAGTACACAGACTCCATGGAGTGGTCAAGCGGGGGAAGGGAAGGAAGGGGACAGTGGAGAAGGAGACCTGTAAAAAGAACAAGACAGGTAAAAACACAACGATCACCCACAGCTTCTTCCTTTCCTATCCTAATTCCTTTAAAAGAGAAGTAGACCCTTAAGGGCTGTACCTGCAAGGAAAGAAAGCCTTTTCTTCTACTCTGCGTGTCGCCTAGGATGTATATAAGTTACCAGCTTGATCTAGAGGTGAAACGTAACAATCAACAGGTATTACAGCTTATCAAAACATAAGTAAAGGGGGATACAAAGAGAACAGAACAACGTACCACTTAGTCAATCCAGTTTTGCTGAGACAGGGGTGTGGAAGAGCCGACCTCCAGCTCACTTTCTGTACCCCTGCTTCTAGATAAACAAAGAAACATACATGACTAATGAACCTTGGTTGCAAGTCCCCCAACTCATATCAGGAATCAAGGAATGGCCCTCTGTTGCAATACGTCTTGAACAGAGGTTTGAGGACACAAAGGGGATTTCCCACAGCGCACAAGGAGAACACACCACAGTCTCACTCACTCTTGAAGACTCCTCTCCCAGGGGCAGAGTTTAAACATCACTCTTGAAATGTACTACATACACATAGAACTCGCCCCTTGCTCCGGGCGGTTTTACCGAAAGAAACGGGAGGTTCCTTATTCTTAAAGAGCCAGACCGTTTTATCAAGGCTATAGAATGAACGTTTCCCCTGCATGAACCATTGTCGGTTCGCCAACGTGGGAAAACGATTCTGTACGTGCTGGCCCAGGATCCTTAGCAGCCTGTAAGTGTCGCCATAAAACACGTTGATCAGGGAGTTCCTATCTTGAACTTCAGACAGGTAACTATATGCGAGTGTCATCAGGGAAATAAAAACAAAGAGGCAACTGCTAAGCTGCTCCGCAAGGAACCAACAAGCGTCCCGCCAACGGAGCAACCCTCTGAAGCAGCGTAGCACCCCTTCAGTTGCCACCACAAGGAAAAGAACCCACAGTGTATGTCCTGAGAACGGACAAGAAAGTTTTCGGTGCACGAAGCACACTTACCAGCCTCCGTCTTCACTGCAGCTCCTTACGATAGAGTAATCGGCGTCTCTCTGATTTTCCGGGTGATCTAAGAAGGAAACGCCTCAGGCGCGCGCTGACGTCACCGTCCCTCCACTGAGGCAGTATACGCCTGCTGGTGGAACACATTTGTGGCATGGTGCACAGCAAAGGCTGTGGATCCCCTTTCTGCCCCTCTTTCTGACGTACTCTTGTTTCTCTTCTTTCTTTAGCCCAGCAGGACTCTGCTCTGCGCACTATCAAGGGCTATCTTTCAGCCATATCTGCCTTCCTTCAGTTGCCAGACCAGCCTTCTCTTTTCAAGTCCCCAGTTGTTAACCGTTTCCTAAAAGGCTTAACGCATCTTTTTCCTCCAGTCCCCTTCGTTATGCCTCAGTGGGACTTGAATCTTGTGTTAACCTATTTAATGTGTGCTCCCTGTGAGCCGCTGCATAACTATCCTTTGCGTCTTTTGACTCTTAAAACTGCTTTCCTGGTGGCCAGCACTTCTGCTAGAAGGGTGAGTGAGATCCAGGCTCTTTCTTCTAAACCTCTTTTTCTGTCTGTCCATCCAGACAAAGTGGTTCTCAGGACCCGTCCATCCTTTCTTCCTAAGGTGGTCACTGCCTTCCACATCGGGCAGACCATTACTTTGCCCACCTTCTTTACGTCCTCCGCATCCTTCAAAGGAAGAAGAGAGGCTCCACCGTGGATGATCAACTTTTTGTTGGCTACGTGGGTGCAAAGAAGGGTCGGGCCATACACAGACACACCATTTCTTGATGGGCTGTGTTGTGTATTAAGGTTTGTTACTCTCTGGCTAAAAAGAAGCCTCCAGGCGGGCTATGCGCTCACTCCACCAGGACGACGGCAGCCACTACTGCCTTGGGAAGAGGGGTGCCTCTGAATGACATCTGTCAGGCGGCCATGTGGGCATCACTTCACACATTCACCAAATACTACTGCCTGGACAGCCAAGTCCAGAGAGACGGCTTCTTTGGCCGTTCTGTTCTCCAGGACTTTCTGGTGTGATCTTGGTTTGCAGACTCACCACTGGGGTTGGTATTGCTGTGGGATCTATTCTAAGGTAAGGAATCTATAACTAACGTGTTTCTTTCAGATGCACAAGTTACTTACCTTCGGTAACGATATATCTGTAAGAAACATTAGTTAGTTATAGATTCCTTACCGCCCCACCCATCCTCCCCGTTCTGCGAACTGATTTCTGGGGTTAAGGACATCCTTTCAGAGCCCTAGTTTTGTGCACCAATGGTCAGTGTCTTGCATGGCTCTGCGTTCCTGGCGCGGAAAGTCATGTATAGAAGTGGTGTCAGTGCGCGAGGGCTGCGTCTAAGTAGCTGCTGCAACGTCATCCCGGTGACGCCAACGACGGACGCAGAGCTGGCCGACGCCACCTTCCGATGTGCAGAGGTACTGCTGACGAAAAAACTTTCCGGATCCAATCTGACGCCTGGGGGTAATTCTAAGGTAAGGAATCTATAACTAACTAATGTTTTTTACATATATATCGTTACCGAAGGTAAGCAACTTGTACTTCATCCAGAAAGTTATGGGTTTTTACTCTCATTTAGTCTTAATCAAACAGAAATCTAGGGAGTGGACACCCATCCTCGACCTCAAAAAGTTGAACATATTCTTGCGGAAACAATCATTCATTATGGTCACTCTCTCTGACATCCTGCATCTCCTAAACCAAGGAAATTACATGACAACTCATGACTTGCAGGATGTATACTTCATACATACATCCCAAACACCGCAAATATCTTCTTTTTACCATAGCCAGTACCCATTACCAGTTTAGAGTCCTTCCATTTGGCCTCATGTCAGCTCTCAGCATTTTTACCAAATGCCTCGCTCTGGACAGCAGTCATACTCTGAAAGCAAGTTTATCAAGTATTTCCCTATGTGTACGACTGGCTGCCAAAAGCTCCAACACCATTGCAAGCCTCAAAAGCCACAAAAGCTTGCCTCACTCTCTTTAGCAAGCGGGGTCTCTCTGTCAACTATCAAGAGTCAACAACTACTCTGAAACAGAGGATACTGTTTCTGGGCTCCAACATCGATACAATCCAAAACAAAGCTTTTCTCTCGCAGGACAGACAGCAAAGACTAGCACATCTATCAGTCAAACTTTCCAGAAGAAAGTCTGTTTCAGTACATTTGTACAAGTCACTGATGGGAATGATAAGTCTGGTCCCTCTTGGACAACTGAAAATGAGATCATTACAAGAAGAACTTGAAACACTGTGGATCCAGACAGGAGGGTCCTCGACGACCTCATCAACATCACCCTAACGATGATAAAGACACTAGCATCGTGGTCTCGGATCTTTAATCTCTCCAAGAGCCTAGCATTCTTGCCCCAAATACCAGACTTTGTCATAACTACAGATGCCTCCATGGACAGCTAGGGCGGTCATCTCAAAGGCCTACAAAATCCAAGGGAAGTAGTTGGCCCTTCAGAAAACAATGCATACCAACTGCTGAAAA
The DNA here is from genome assembly GCF_964204655.1 of Triturus cristatus. NCBI lineage: Eukaryota > Metazoa > Chordata > Amphibia > Caudata > Salamandridae > Triturus > Triturus cristatus. Next base: position 573,001,721 of record NC_140595.1, on the reverse strand, counting down.
CTGAAAACCATCTTTCTCACCTTGTACACGTTCCTACCAAGAATAGCGGGGTCATCCATGCTGGTATGTACAGACAATATGACCAGCATGTGTTATGCCAACAAGCAAGGGAGCACAAGATAGCTAGCACTCTCCCAGGAAGCCTAACAGCTCTGGAGCTGGATCACAACTCTCAATATATCCCTGAGAGCCGAGCACGTATCAGGCACAAGCAACACCTTGGCAAACACACTCAGCAGAGCCAAGGACGGATGTCAAAAGTGGGAATTTAATCAGTCGGAACTGAACAAAATGTTCTCATTATGGGGGCAGCCAGCACTGAATCTCTTCGCAACCAGCGTGAACATGAAATACCAACTCTACACCAGTCAGTACCCGTTCCCAGGGTCGTGGGGTAATGCCCTTTTGATTAGCGGGTCTGGGATCTATGCGTACGGTTTTCCCCCTTCCCACTAATATCGAAAGTTCTCAACGAGATGAAAGTGTAACGCTGTTGCCTCGTCCTGATTGCTCCCAAGTGGCCCAGACAGCACTGGTTCACGGAGCTTCTCCTGCTGTCTGAGTCCAATTTCATTTGCCTATGCACAACGCCAGCTCTTTTAAAAAATGAACCAGGAGTTCTGCATCCGGACCCAGCCTCTTTCCACTATGTGCATGCTCCTGAATTCAATGAATTCTATCATTTAAATACCCCTCAGGACTGCCGGGATATTCTAGCAAAACCAAGAGCGGTAGCCACCAACAAAACTTACAAATAAAAATGGAAACAGTTCTGTCTCTGGTGTCAGCAAGTCAACCTGCATCCTTTAGAGGCATCACCTGAACAGATTCTGCCCTATCTCCTTTTGCTTGCTCGATCAGGTTTGGTTCTGCCTCCATCAAGGTGCATCTCACAGCGATATGAAGATATAGATGCTCTTCCCACTCTCTATCTCTCTGCTCTACAAGAGTCATCAAACAATTCATGAAGGGATTGTTCAGATTTTCCCCCCAGTATGAGCTCCTCCCCAGAATGGGATCTCAATGTAGCCCTCTTTTAGCTTATGAATGCATTCACAGAGCGGATCTCAAATTTCTCACAATGAAAGTAGCTTTGCTGTTGACTAGAAGAGTAAGTGAAATACATGCTTTCACAACACATGATTAGAGTTAATAGTAGATTAGTCAAAAGTTCCCCTCCCCCCCCCCCCCCATAAGTATTAGTTTTTACGTTTTGCTCTTGATTTCATGTGTGTTTAGTAGAGTTTAAAATAGGAGTAGAATGATGGGAAAGGATTTGAAAAGGAAAGTCGCAAGTTGTGTTCGTAAGTAGAGGTCGTGTGTGCCTCTTAGATGGGTGATATGACTAAAAAAGGAAGATGTTAAATTTTCTAGCGGCTGCATCATATAGTCCATGTCTGCCGGGCTGTGCCATATATAAATCTAGTGCTTACATTATCGACATTGTGTGTATCCAGTGTTAGTCAAGTGTGTTGTAGAGCAATAGAATTGATGAGTTGATGCACCGCACACACACACACCACTCTCTCGGTCTCTCTCAAGCCAAGTGTCTGGTGAAGATTACTTGAGACTAACTTTCCAGTATACATTAGTGTCTTGGACAATAAACATCCAAGCTCAGGATGAAACGTGGCTCATTCCACCCTGCATCTCATTGCAATTGGTTGTTTAGATCCCTTTAAATGGCATACCACCCTTGCACCCGAATGGTCTGGTTATTAATTATACTTAAGCCATTTTGAGATGGTTTCTGTTCATTATTTCTGTCAGGTATACCCGAGAGGCTGGTGTGCGCTCCTTGGACCGTAAGTTTGGAGCCATTTGCCGAGCTGTGGCTGTGAAAGTAGCAGAAGGGCAGCATAAGGAGTCCAAGCAGGACCGTCTGGAATCAGGCGAAGGTAAGACTTTGAATTAGTCCTAAAATCAGGAACTGTAAAATCTCATGTTCAAAATATGACACTCTAGCTTGATTTTTTACATTCATGACATTTGTCTGTAGAATTGTCAGATTTGAGTTTCTGTAGATCTTGTCTGATGAGAAATCTTGAAATATAATTGTACACGCTTATAAACACTGTAGATATTATCTGATGAGAAATCTTGAGATACAATTGTACTCACTCCAAAACGCTGACTACGACAAGCGGTTGGCGTTATTGAAAGTGTATCATGCAATAGAATTGAGGGGGTTAATAGACACAAATCAGACAAAATCATAGTGAGTACGCATCCCAGACAAATTTAAAATAGCAACTCACATTGATAAGCCCCAGTATCTGCTACTGATCCTCTGACGACTAGATATCAGAATTAGAACAGACTTTGAAATGTCAATACAAAGTCCTCATGAAAAATGTTCTATTTGGAATAGGTACACATGCCTCTTGCTTCCTAACTTGCGGCAGTGTGTCTTCAGCATAAAAGGATTAACGAAATTCCTAACTGTAAATACCGCCCTGGTATAAAACAAAATACTGCTTCACCAACCTTGTCTATTGCTCCATCACAAAGCACATCCTGAGAAATGAAAGATGTCACTCTCATTCTTGAAACTGGATCCTAATTTGTGATGATTTTCCATTTCATAAATGCAGAATACATGCCAAATTACTTCAAAATCCCCACCATTTTGTACCAATTTAAAGAATCAAATGTCTTCTCAAAAGCTAAACTTGCCACAGCATAGTTCTACTGAATCTTCTGAACTTCGAATAGTTTAGGGAAAGCATTTAAAAGTTTAAAGTGGTGTTTCATCCTGGTATGCCACAAGATGACGCAATGTAATGAAAAAAAGAATCTTTGTAAATAAGAATAAAATGGTTTTAATCTAAAGTAAGGGATACAGAGTAATAAAGTGACATAGCAGTGATATCGTGATAATAAAATTACATGACATTAACGTATTTTTGTACTGTTGTTTTTTAGAAGATATGAATCAAAAATAAGTTGAGTTACAAATTTGGGGCGAGTGAGAAGCCAAGTCGTCATGCCTTGCTTTAAATTAGCTACTCCAGCTGGTCTTAAACTGGGAGCTGCAACACCGACCCAGAGAATGCGCAACTGTTTAGCAAATTAGATAATATTAGCAAAACAAATAGTCAAGCTGAGTTACCTCACGACTAGTGAAGGAATCTATTCATCAGAAGCATTTTTACTTCTTTTTTAACCCACATAGTCTTCTAAATTTGTTGTACTTTTCCTTAACACCCATTACCTCTTTTGACTTTGTTAGTAGCAAGTTTAGTTATTTTATTTTAACATTATGTCCGCTTGGATTCCTAGGCAATTTGTGGACAAACCCACCCATTCTGCAGGCCACTGGCTTGATCCAATTTTTTCTAATGGCTGCATCAAGGTTGCAGAGGTTTTGAGTAACACCTGGTCAGATCATTCAGCAGGTTACTTCTGCGGGACACTTGAGCACGGCCCCAGATGGAGAGGGTCCAACCCCTTATTATCCCATTGTAAATGGGCTGCTGCTACGCCAGAGGAAATTAACCCCATTCTTAACAACAGTGTCGTAGCGCTATCAGGCAGGATTGAAACAGATGCTCTGGCAGTTATGCCTGACTAGGTAAATGCCTGACCTGCTGGCACCTGTTAAATCAGGGTCAGGTGGCTTGAGACGTCCCTTGGCCCCTTGGTTTAATGAGGAACTCAGACTAATGCCATAGCACTGCAAAAGGCATGAAAGATCTTGGTGTAAGCTTTATCTACTTGAGGATAAAGAGCACCATAAAAAGGAGCTGCATATTTACCATCAGGAAATAAAGAAGGTTCAAGCAAGAAACAATAAATCTAAAGAGGTTTTTACAATCACAAAGAAGTTTGTTAGTCCCACCGTCCTTGCTCAGCCCGTGGAGGCCTCTTCGACACTATGTTCTCAACTTTCAGATTTCTTTAAGAACAAGATTCTTTCAACTTTCAGATTTCTTTAAGAACAAGATTCTGAGTATTGTTGAGACTTTAAATGTAGCTGGAGCCAACAACAGTGTTGATTTGAATGGGCCAGGATGTCCAAATGTATCTGTAGTCAATAATGGTATTGACTTTCTTTAGGTCAGGGGGTCACTCCTCAACAGATTCAACGTTACACTCTTGCTCTGTGACAGAGTTTACCACCATCTCAATGGAAGACTCAGAGAAAGCTCTTAAAGCTTGTAAGTCGGGATACACCCCCTCAGATTGTGGTTGCTAACACTGAGGCCATCAATCCCACTCTGAACTCTCTTTCAAATAGCCCCCTGCACCAGGCCATTGTTCCTAGTTGCTGGAAGAAGGTCAAGCTGATTCCTCTTTTAAAAATACCTTAGGTGGATAAGTCCATTCTAGCCAACTATCGGCCTATTTCTCTTTTGCCAGGATTTTCAAAGGTTTTTGAAAAATTAATAAATATCCAACTATCTAGATGCTAATCAGTTGCTGCATTTATCACAATCAGGTGTTTGCTCGGGTTATAGCACTGAATCCACTCTGGTAGAGGTCTCTGACTCTATCAAACTAACCGTGGACAACGGTAAGAAAGCTGCCCTGTCACTGGATATTTTGGCGGTGTTTGATATGGTTTTTCACCGTATCCTGATGCAACGCTTGTGGGACATCGGAATATGTGGGACCCCACTGGCTTGGCTGGGCTCCTTCTTGTGGAGCAGATGTCAATCTGTTTGGATGCCGCCATTCACTTCTGACTCCAAACCTCTTATGTTTGGGGTTCCCCAGGGTTCTGCATTGAGCCCTATATTGTTTAATGCTTAATGTCCCCCTTGCAACCCTGGTAGATTCCTTTGGAGTGCAAGTCATCTCTAACGCGGACGACAGGGAGATTCTCTTAACCTGGGACAGGAACATCTCTATTGCCCAAAATAGATTTGAAGCGTGTTTGTCAGCGGTATTTCAGTGGATGTGCTGGAGTCCAGTGCAACACTAGCAAAACAGAAGTATTGGTCTTTGGATCCCCTCCCCCGTGATGGGTGAAGTTCGACAGCAATCTGTCCTTCAAACCACAGGTGGAAAGTGTAGTTGGGACCTGTTTTGGTCTCCTTAAGTTTCTGAGAAAACGTTTTGTTCCTGCTTCCTGCTACATGTCAGAAGATGGTACTCCATGCCCTTGTAACATCTCGCTGGACTATGCTAATGCATTCTACTGGGGTCTCTGTACTAACTTAAGAGACTCCCATTGGTGCAGAATGCTGCTGACAGGCTCCTGCTTAACATCCCGAGTAAAACCTCAATACATGTCCATCTCAAGGAGTTGCACTGGCTGCATAATCAGAAGAGTGTTAGCGCATAGAGCTTTCTATGGCCTAGGTCCCAGCCATCTAACCAAGAGACTCCCACATTATCATTCATCTAGAACTTTTCGTTGTGCGGATGCATTGCTGGCTGTGCTGCCTAAGATTGGGGAGGCACCACTTTCTCTGTGTTGGCTACTGCGGGCTGGAACGCCCTTCCATTCCATCTTCGTGCTACTAAGGATGCTGGTTCTTTTAAGCGTGGCTTAAAAACTTGGCAATTTAACTGTGCCTTTTATTTATGTTCCACATGTGAGATCAGTGGTCGGCGAACCTGAAGCGCCAAGACACTGTTGAGTAGCTGTGCGCTTTTACAAGTGCCATTTGATTTGATTTGTTGCTGTGATCATTTTATGCCTTATTTACACTCTCTCATGCTCCTGTGATGCTCAAGTATCTTGTTATCTTTCTCGTATGGTAGATCCGTGACTATGCATGGCTAATACTTGACCTTGTCATTCTCAAGCAGGTAGTCCTGCAAAGGGCTACGAACGCCCATCGAAGTTGGAATTTTATGGGTATTCAAAAACATTTTGCCTAACAAATTAACACTTTGGAAAGAAACATTTGCAAACAGTAAAGAGCTACGTTTCTTTTGTTTTGCAGTAAATATTTATTCACATTGTTAGGCAGTTCTCAGTTTTTATATTGACACAGTGTCCATGTCTCCATGACAAATTACATATATGAATATCTTACACTAACATTCTTCTGAATATATTCTGTAAATCTTGTGATAACCAGTCAAGACAAAAACTTTGGAAACAAGGTAACAATTTTCATAAAAGTAAGATCTAGAGAATATCACAAATTAATAGTCTTCCCGTCACTCCCAAACCCTCCCATCTACTCACCCGGGATTAGTATTATTCTACATAACATATATATATATTTTTTGATTTCCTTCTAGGTCGAATAAGCCCCTCTCTACATGTATGAATATTAATCCCTTGAATATTGGATATTCAGATGTTATTCCCCTTCCAATTGTCAAGAAATGGGTTCCGAATTTGGTGAAATATAACTGCCTGTTCATTGATTGTATGTATGGCATTTCATAGGAAGCTGTCTAGTACATCTCTGACATCCATCCTTAAGGCATTGGTATAGATTCCAAATACCCCTCCAGTAGGGTGCAGATTTTGCAGTAGCTAGTGCTGTTGGCAGGTATCTTCGACTGTGGTTGTTTAGGCCCATCATCTATCTCATATCGTGTAACGTAGAAAATTGAGTTGAACTGTGTGGGAGGGTTCTGAGAGTGATCAGTGCCTGATGCCATATGCCATTCCATTAGGTTTGTATGTTATTGCATTGTCAGAGGATGTGAGGGTTTCTACATCCTGATTGATTACATTTCCAGCAATCAGTGTGTGGGAGCAGCCCTGCTTTGTACCGTCTGTTATGTGATTAGTGCCAGTCATGATGGATTTCAAAATAATGGAATTTTAGTCTAGCTTCTCTTAGGTATTTGTCATGAATGAACAGTGGTGTGGCTCAATCTTCAGTGGAATAGTCCTTTTCTAGTAATCCCTGCAGGTGTCCATATTGAAAATAACGGTTTGATCAATAGATTGTACATACCGGGAATCACAACTATATAGGATCTCAATATTTTTAGACATTTTATGATGGGTGATTCTGGTAGAATTACTGGTTTCAGTCTAATGTTTGCCTTAGCCGTGTTAGATTATGGTATTTTCGTGTACCGTGTCCTTCAAGCTCATATTCCTCTTTGAGTTCCTGCAAGGTTTTAAGTTTCACCCCAAAGTAAACATTCAAGTCACTCAATGCCTTTATTTATCTTTCTAGTGTCTTAGTAAGATTTTAGATCCTTTTGTATCTATTTCCACATAGTGCTAGACAGACGCTTCTTTGTGTAAGCAAAGCCTAATCCCTAGTATTTTGTATTCGTGGTTCCAATTACTTAAAATGGAGCTTGTGACTGGATTGAAAAGATTACTTTGATAGTATTTTCCACCTGTATAGCACATCTGGATTTCAAATACCACCAATTATGCTTGTTTCCGAGGTCACCCATACAGGGGCTGTTTCAGTGTGTGATGGGAAGTGTATTAACTGAGAATTGATGAGCTAGGTTGTAGCTCCTCGTGTGAGGGAGAGGTATGCCTTCCGATTCTATATGATGGTCATTTTGGACAGTCTCATTGTAGGTGTAGAGCCATTCTATATGAATGATTTCATAGCATCGTCGATTTGGTGAGGATATGCTTATGTATAAGAGGGGCAGCATCCTGAATACATAGCTAAAGGACGGAGTCATCATTATTTTGATTATCTGTACTCCACTCCTTAGCGAGAGACCTAGTTGCTTCCTTCCTTCAATAATTATGGTCTCTCATAGTGATGTCACTTTGTTTTCTTGTGCCATATTCTCTAGTTCTCTGTTGTCACAGATTCCTAGATATTTCAGACCTCTTGGAATCCAGTGCATGGAGTATACACGCAGGCTGTCTTTCATGAGTGTCCAGATCTTGGGCTTTAGCTCACATTTGCTGCAATTAATCCTATACCCTCAGAATTGAGAGACATATTGTATTATAATCAGTGCTGGTTGTAACGTGTTCGTTTTGGGAAGTGCAAGTAAAATATCATCTTGTATATAAGAAGAACTTCACTGGTCCAGTGGGGCTGTTTATCCTTATAATGTTGACAGTCGGACTTATGGCTATTTAAAGGGTTTCTAAGGCTAACAGGAAGTGTATGGGGAGAGCAGGCAGCCCTGCCGTGTTCCACTTCTGATAATGGACACTCTTGATAGAAAATTACCACAGTTGACTTGTACCCTGGGCTCATTCATTGTCATTTGACCTTTGAGATGAAGACATTTTCCAGACCCTTTATGTCTAGTATCTTAAAATACTACCCCACTCAATCCGATAAAATGCCTTCCTTGCTTTAACTGTCGAGGCAATTGCTTTGGATGGGATGGCACATGTTGTCCTAAGAAGGTAAGCCAGGGAAAGCTGATGGTTTCTAGAGGAGCATCCAGGAACAAACCCTACATATGCATCGTGCATATGGGTTTGTATTACCTTGCATAATATGTTTGCTAGGATCTTGGGTAGGAGTTTGATTTCCATATTGGTCAATGATATTGGTTGGTACCATCCACACTCCAGAGGATTATTCCTTTCTTTTGAAGTAAGGGAGATTACAGCTTTGTCAGATAACTCAAAGTATGCATGGTCTTAAATTCTTCATACACAGCGTATAACATGGGTGCCAGAAGAGGCAATCCAACCTTATAGAATTCTCCTGGTAATCCATTCTCTACCTGGGACTTTCAAGCAGATGAACCTTTGCTCATTTCTTCTTTTTCCTCTGAGTTGATTTCTCCCCAAGAAATGATCTCCCTTCTAGTAATAGTGTTGCGATATTTAAGAGTTTCAGGAAATCATCTTCTTCATGTAATGTTTCTTGTGCTTCAGAACTATAGGATTTTTCATGAAGGAAAGCAAAGGTCTCAGTTATGTCTACTGGATAATTTTTGAGGCGGTCCGTGTTGTAGCAGATTCCAGAAATGGCCATTTGAGATTGCCTTTGACATTATTGTTAAGCCAGTAATCTTCCAGCGTTTTCTCCTCTCTCAAAGTGGCTCCCCTTTAGTTTCACCAAAGCATATTCAGCTTGGAAAAGTGGCATTTCTGTGCAATTGTCTTGCTTTACAGTTGTTTCCTTATAGCAAGCATCATTCTGTATGTATGGTGTGCATAAGAGACCTGATTGATGACTAGTAAGGAGTGAGGGTTCTATTAGTGGGATCGATAACTGGAGACAGCTGCTCTTCGGAAATGACTGGTGTCATTTGTGTTTATGGCCTCTGTGCATCTAGTATATTGTACTGATCTTGCACTTATGGTAGATATCGTAGTTAGTCCCATCCATATGTCCTACTTATTCTATAACCATCAATGTCTTGGGCCAATCAGGGTCTTGGGCCAAGGTCAGCGGACTCGATAATTCTCACCTCGGTGCCTACTCTAACCATGGATCCCACTCAGCAACTCTGGGCAATAGCTTGCTTAATCTCCACTTACGGCCCCATCAGCGCCGGGGATGCTTGTCTTCACCTTGGAGATGCCCAGTAGGGACCATCTCACAGGGAAAGCCAGGATGGGTTCCCCAGCGGTATACAGCGCCAGGACGCCCTGTTGCTGGGGCAGCTGTGCGCTTTACAAGTATACAACATTTACATTTACATTTACATTTACATGTATTATAATATCAACATGTATAGGTTGGCTATTGTATAAGCAATAGTTGTGATAGGCCTATAAATCATCTAGAATTATATTGGCTAAGTGTTATGTAAACCATACCTGTGACCCATTATTTATCTGTTTCCCACTACTCCTCATAGATAGGTCATGTGTATTCTTTTATATGTGTTGTGTCTCCTAAAGTATATCTTCCCTATGCAGGGATCTTGATTTGTCTCTGTGCATTCCTTCATCATTTTTCTCCTGGCTCTTTTGGTCCGACCACTTCCTGCCTAGGCTGTCAGCAGTTAAGTGATCTGTTGGAGTAATAATAATTGATGGGAAGGACTAAAGGACTGCGGTATTGTGGTTGTGCAGTATCCATGGTGTATCAGTCCAGACAGTCCAAGTTGCTTTCCAAATCACCTGGGGTCTTACATTATATTGTCTTGACATCTGTGGTGATCATCATCATCACTGGTTGTAAAAGGCTGAGTATTATGTTTCATTTTGTTTTAGACTTTGTCCAAGTGGCAGAAACTTCTTCCTTATAAGGTTGGTATATGAGAAGAGGTCTTCAAATAGAGGCATGTTCTGTACATCATATAAAAAGGGGCCCTATATGACAAAAGGGAGTCCCTTCAAAGTAGTTGAAGACCTGGGTAGGATTCTATGTGCAGAGTCAAGACAGTCAAAGTATATTTGCAAGTTTCCTGGGGTCCCAAATTCTGTTATCTTGCCAACTATGCTGATGATCACGGGTTCCAAAAGGTTATATGTTATGCCTCATTTTTTAGAGACTTTATTATTTTCCTTGTGTATAAGGAAATGATAACCTGTTTGCAACAACGTTGTGGTGTTCTTTACTTTTATATTGATTTCCAAGAATTGGTCTCATCTGACACATAACCATGATGGAATCATAGTCTCTTTTGAATTTTGTATGTTTTTCCTATTGTGTTGTATATTGTGACTTGCATAGCGCGATTCTGCACATAAATACTTTATATTGTTGTATTACTTTTTCATTATGAACGCCAATAATACGATTGACTGAGTGTTTTATAACAACTTGTTTGTTAGTAGGACGATACTTCCCCCTTCTTTCCACTACTTATTCTAGGAGCTTGTTCATTGTGAATTAGAAGGTATGGCATGTGTAACATATTAGATGATCTGGATAATTCCTCCTATTCATTTTGGAACAATGTTTCTTTGATGTTTTTTTTTTTCCTTTCAATATGGCTGCCAATATTACCAACTATTGAGCATGTAACACTGTTTTGGTTTTTAGGAGTACAACGGCATTTTCTTCCTTTTACCTTCATAAACTAGAATTTTGATTTATGGAATAGATGAGATTATCTGGTTAGATTCTACTATTCTCTTTTGAACAATCTCAACTTCTGATGTTGGTTTCTGCTTTAACAGGGGCTTACTAATTTTCCCTCATTACTATTAAGGGACAGACGGACATTATAATTGGGGTGTCTGATCTGAGGATTATACATGGTAATAATGAAGGATATGGGCTATGTTTTGCATTTATACATACTGAAAGAGAAATATTTGTACTACTTTAAGATGGCCGCCATTTTAGGGATGTTCAACGCGTGCCCGGTTTCATCTGTATATAAATACGGTTAATAAATATGGCGCAGACGGTCCACCCCGATTTTACGCTGATCGGGATTACTCTCCTTTTTTTGGTTACTCAAGCTTTGACTTCGATATTATAATGGGAGCTATTACAAATTTTGATTCCGGTAAAAGGGAATTAAACGTCCTTGAATGGGCTACAAGATTTTGGTACAGTAATTTGAGACTATTAAGTTATTTATTTGATTTATAGGGATGTAGTTAGACGTAGGAAATAGTTGTTTTTCTATAATTTTTGTTTTCCTTTGGTTCACTCGGATATGATATAATAAATAATATTGGTGTTTCAGCATATTGTTCATCATGTATTAATGAATGGCATGACTTTGAACAGAGTCGAGAGAACAACAGGACATAACATTTTGGTCCAGGCATGGTTCTGTTTTTCATGAGGATTGTGATAATGGTTATTACGTTCCTTATATTTAGTGTAGTGACAGACGTGCAAGTCAATTAATTATGCTTTCTTTTGGATGCTTTTTAGTTTCTATGATCTTAGCTAAAATGTATATTTCCCACTTAGGTTTCCTGTTACGTATTATCACTGGTTTATTCTTGACATGGTCTAGCGGCTTCTGTCTCGTCCATTTTTTGAGACTTTTTCATGGAGCTAAGGTATTTGTGATAATACTACTGGGGTGTGAATTTACACATATTGTGAGGTTTTTGTTTTGATTTGTGGCTCTCATATTCTGCTCTTCTTATCAATCTTATTCTGGTGCTCTTGTCGTACATCACTACTATTCAGTGCACTTGGTGTACACTCACTTGTATCTAAATCCTTAGATCCATTACTGAATTTTGGGAGTTGGACACCTTGCTGGGTGATGGTTTTTGTTTTTTCTTAGTCTAGTTCAGTCTGCTATTGAGTTCTGAACTGATTTATTTGTTGGTTTTCAGCCCTGATGAAGTCATGGTATTATCTACCTAGTGACGAAACACGTGTTGGCTGATCTCTTTTTGATGAACATATAACACCGATGATGTTGGAAATTTAAATGGCTGATCTCTTTATGATGAACTTATAATACCAATGATGTTGGAAACTTACATGGATTATATCAAACTAACCTGGATGTGAAGTGTTGTTGTGACTGTACACGCATGGACTCATATATGGATTACAGTGGACTTACTACTATCTACTCGTTTTGGACATTGATGTAAATGTACTATTTAGTGCACCGACTTTCCTTTGTATTTTCCTTGCGTGCTGATGTTGCTGGCATGTTCTGTATCAGTGTTGATGTCCTGCATTATTATTCTACGCTGTGCATAACCCCTGTTTTGTGGTTATTTACTCGAGAGCTGTTGAACCTGCTGCTACAGTAGGCCCACAATCTCCCCTCTCATGCAGCCTTTTATTGGTGCCAACTTTCTGCAATTCGCAGCACTTTCTAGATTGTCATTCCCAGCCCTTGGTCTCCCAATAGATCCCATTTCTCAGGCCCCACAGAGACAGTCTTTCACCCACACCACCAGGTTGTGCTTATGTGCTTGCAAAACCATCACCAAGTGCACCGCTGATGCCCCTGTTCGTCTTTAATTTCTGATTGCCAAGGCTCCCGGGGTGGTCTCATTCGGGTGGGCTGTAATCACCATCCCTCTTCCAGTGTTAAGGTCTCCATGCCCTTTCAGCTTTATGATCACCTGCTCCAAATTTAGCAACACGTTCTTCCACCCTCTGCCCTCTTTCAGTTTCTGTTCACCTGCGTGTTTTCAGTGCATCAAATGAGATAACACCAGTATCTCCGGTTGTCGAAACTGCCTGCATTTTATCATGTCAGCCCTTGTTATGTTATGTTGATTTGTATAGCGCACTACTCACCTAAGAGTATATCCAGGCACTTGGTCAAGGTGTGTAGGTGTGTGGTTACAAGATGCTTATATGAAGGGCCAGGTCTTCAGCTTCGTATGGAACTCAAGAAGTGAGGAAGAGGCACTGATGTGTTGAGGGAGTTTGTTCCATGTCTTGCGTGCCATGTAGGAGAATGAGGACCTCCAGTTGTGCTTTTGTGGATGCTGCGAGTGTGTGACAGCGAGGCAGAGTGTAGGGGTCTGGTAGGTGGGTGAAACTGTATGCGACTATTCAGGTATTCTGGTCCTGTGTTATGTAGGGCTTTGTATGTGAGAAGTTTGAAATGACTGCGCTTAGGAATGGGGAGCCAGTGAAGCTTCCTGAGGTGCCAAATGATGTGGGTGCAGCATATGAGGTTGAGTATGTGTCTTGTGGCTGCATTCTGGATGGTCTGGAGTCTATGTAGGAGTTGTTTGGAGATTCCGGTGTAGAGAGAGTTGCCGTAGTCGAGCCTGCTGGTGATGAGTGCTTGTGTGATGGTCGTCTGGTGTTTTGAAACAGAGGCAACCATTTGAAGATTTTTCACAGCATGGGTAGAATGTAAAGCCAGGCAGTGCACACTGCGTTGCCTTCAGTCTTCATGTTGAGCTTTTTATCTAGGATGATCCCTAAATTTCTTGCATGGTCTGTGGGTGCTGCTCCTAGCTGTAAAGGCCACCAGGTGGAATCCCATGGGGAGGTCTTGTTGCCGAAGACTATTACTTCCGTCTTGTCAGAGTTGAGCTTCAGGCATTTGGTTCGCATCCACTCTGCTACTATGGTCATGCACTTGGTGAAGCTGGTTCTGGTAGTGTTTGTCTTGTCTGTCAGAGAGCGGATGGGTTTGGTGTCATCGCCATATGTGCTGACGGTGATGTCTTGTGATTGGCTGCTGCTGGTGAGCAGTGTCATGTATATGTTCAAAAGAGTGGGGCTGAGGGACGACCCTATGGGACACCGCATATCAGTTTCTTGGTATCTGAGATGAAGGGTGGCAACCTGACCGTTTGGGTTTTTCACTTCGAGGAAGGAACAGATCCATTTGAGAGCAGACCCTTGTAAGCTCTCGTGGAGATTTCCGATGAGGGTGTTGTGGGAGACAGTGTCGAAGGCAACGAAAAGGTCAAGCAGGATGAGGGCGGCTGTTTCTCCTCTGTCCAGGATGTTTAAAATGTTGTCAGTGCCCCAATGAGTGCTGTTTCGGTGCTGTGGTTCTTTCTGATTCCTGATTGATCTCTAGAAGATGGTGAAGTTTGAGGGGGGTTGTGAGTTACTTGTTAATGACCTTCTCAATCACTTTAGCTAGATACGGGAGCAGGGAAATGGGTCGGAAGTTGCTCAGTTGATATAGGTCGGCTGTGGGCTTCTTGAGGAGGGTTTTGATTTCTGCAAGTTTCCATTCATCCAGTAAAGTGGCGGACGTGATGGAGGTGTTGATAATGTGGGTCAGGATGGTGCTGGTGTGTGTTCTCAGGTTGTAGATATGGTGGGAGCATGGGTCCGTTAGAGCCCCTAAGTGGATGATCCTTATGATGGCCGCTTGTGTCGTTTCTGGTGAGGGTTATCCATTTGATCACATGGCTATCTTGGTGGTGAGTAGGTTAGCGAGGAGTTCTCTGGGGTTGGGTTGATGTGCTTTGTTGCTGTAGATGTTTGCTATTTTGTTGTGGAAGAAGTTGGATAGGTTGCATAGTTGTTGACAGTGGCTAAGGGTGAGGTGAAATCTTTGATGATGGAGAAGATCTCTGTAGACCTGTCATCCTTTGAGTGGTCTTTCCCTTGACTTTTTCCTTTTACCTCTTGTTTAGCGGATTCTTTTTGTTGGCCTTAGGACTCTGTTAATCAGTGCTAAAGTGCATGTGCTTCTCCCCTTAACATGGTGACATTGCACTGGCTCCCCATCGAGACAAGAGTCACCTTCAAGATGCTCACCCACGCACACAAGGCCCTCCATGACACCGGGCCATACCTAAACAGCCAACTCAAATTCCACGCACCCCAAAGGACCCTACGATCAGCCCAGCTCTCCTATGCCGTGGTCCCTCGTGCCAGAAAAACCAGATAGAGAGGCCGCCCCTCCTCCTTCCTTGCAGCCAAAGCCTGGAACGCCCTTCCGCTCCACTTCAGACAGACAGCATCGCTTCCCATCTTCGTAAGAAACCTCAAAACCTGGCTCTTCGATGGACCCCTTCCTTGATGGTCTTGAGCCCACAACCAACAGCGCCTTGAGACCCTTACGGGTGAGTAGTCGCGCTTAATAAACACCTGATTGATTGTTATACCTGATTGCCATATTTGATCTACTAGTAAGTCCCCTGTAAAATGGTATCACAAATACCTAGGGCCTGTAAGTCTAATGCTAATAGTGGGCCTGCAGCACTTATTGTGCCACCTACATAAGTAGCCTTTCAATCCTGTCTCAGACCTGCCACTGCAGGGCCTGTGTGTGCAGTTTAGTGCAGCTTTGACTTTGCATTTAAAACTACTTGCCAAGCCTAAAACCCCCTTTTTTGCATATAAGTCACCGCTAAGGTAGGCCCTAAGTAACCCTAAGGGCAGGGTGCCATGTATGTAAAAGTAGGGCATGTGTGTTTAATCTCTACATGTCCTAATGGTGACAATCACCTACATTGAGTTTTTCTCTGTTGTGATGCCTACCCCTCTTATAGGCTACCATTGGGAATTTCTCAGTACACTTTTGGGCTGTAATTCCTGATCAGAGAGAAGTGGCTTTTTCATGTTTCATATCTTTGGAATGGTAATGATAAATCCGCCTTACTGGTGAAGATGGATCTAACATTCCTGTTATAGAAATGCCACTTTTAGAAAGTGGACATTTATATGTACTTGCTGCTTGGTGTGCCTGACATACTGTCTCCAATATACATCTAGAGTGGATGACCGCTACAGTTTGTGCATTCCCTCTAGAAAGCCACAACACAGGAAAGATAGATGTGTTGGAGTACCCATCTACATACATCTGCATTCTGATGGCCTTGTCTGGGCAGGTTAGAAGGGAGGGGCTATTACTTCACTTGAATAGGCAGTTCCCTGTCCCCACACAATGGACTGATTACCCCCCACAGATAGCCTATTAGACAGGTTTGGGTTAAAAGGGTACGTGTGCACGTCATAGAGCTGCTTTGTTGTCCCCCCCACATCAAAGGCACTTTTGGGTATAAGTACTGGGCCACTGCACCCCTAAAAGCAGACACTACTGGACTTGTAACTGGAACTCTGCTAGAAGAACTGCTGTGCTGCTTAAGGGACTCAATCGGACTGCTGATCTGGAAGCCATCTTTACTCTTTGTTGTCCTGCTGTTTTCTGACTGCTGAGGGAGAGCTGGCCTTCACGCTCACTGATATCCAAGGGCTTGTTGGGTTGCCTCCTGTTGAATGACGACTCAGGGATATCAAAGTCTGTACCCCTGGTACTGTCTCTGGCTCACTGGAAGTGGCCTAGATTCTTGCAACACAGATATCGATACATTTCCTGTCTATATGTAACAGAACAGGTGCATCAACCTTGTTGTGGGAGTAAAATCAGCACATCAGATCGGATCCAGTGCTTTGCCTCCAGAGATCACCGCATCAGACCATTTATAACCGGCGCTGCAGCTTGGTGAGATCAACGCATCCCTTCAACTGTGTGACAGAAACCGGCGCATCGCTCTACGCCTCATGACTCCAGCACCCATCTTCGGAACTGACGCATCGCCTTCACTACATACAGATGGTCGACACATCCTGCGGGCCTTGACATCAACGCATCTCTCTGTTTGCTAATAGGAAAGGTAATATGTTTGCCGGGGCCTGCATAGGTCCCGTAGCCGGCCGGTGCTCCATCGTGGTTGGCCCAAACTTTGACTTTGCCCCAGTACATCGCAACCTAAAGTAACCTTTTTAGAGCTCCTTGCTTCTAAGCACTTTAATGCATTTATTCCTTTAAAATTCAATATCTCAACTTCTATACATTAGAGTTTTGTCATTGTGGTCTTGGTTTGTTCAGAATATAATAATCTATTGTTCTAAACCTGTGTCTTTTTGTTGTCTATTTATTGCCCTACTGCTGTGTGTGTGTGTTGCACAAATACTTTACATATCGCCTCTTTAGATAAGCCTCACTGCTCTGTGCCAAGCTACCAGAAGGTGAGTACAGGTTATCTTTTAGTGTGTATCTAGCTTACCCTGACTAGAGTGTTATGTTATGTTAGAACTATATTTCTTGAGCGCACGGCTACCCAGAACGGGTGTCCCGGCGCTTTGGCAGAGAGTCCTGAACACAACCAAGAAAAACCCAGCGGCAGAAACACTGTAGGCCCACTGGTTAGGCGGAGAAGAGGAGCGTCTTGAGCTCCTTTCTAAAGGCCAGAAGATTGTTAGCCTTGCGGAGTGACAGAGGGAGCTCATTCCACAAACTGGCCGCCATAAACTGGAAAGACCGGCCTCCCATCCGCACGCGTTTGATCACTGGTACCTCCACTTTAGCCAGGTCAGCAGATCTCAAACTCCTCCGGGGAACGTAGAGAGCAATCCGCTTCCTGAGGTAAGCTGGGCCAATGCAGTGGAGGGCTTTAAACGCCAACGTGAGGACCTTGAAACTAATTCTGCTAGGGATAGACAGCCAATGCAGCCTACCGCGCAGTAGAGAGGCACTGGCTCTCCGTGGAAGGCCAAAGATGGCTCTGGCCGCCGAGTTTTGGACAACTTGCAATCTGGATACCAGATATTTAGGCAGACCAGAGAAAAGTGCGTTAGCGTAGTCTAAACGCGAGCCCACAAGTGCTTGCACGATGTTCTTGCGATATTGAAGGGAAAGCAGTGGGAGAAATTTCCTCACCATCTTCAAGATACCGAAACATTTCCCCGCCAGGCCCGTGATGTGGGGACGAAAAGAAAGACTGTCGTCAAATACCACGCCCAGATTTTTTACTTGAGCAGATGGTTTCTCAGGGGGGAACATGTCGGAAGGCCACCACGATTTCCAGCCAGGGTCCTCAGCGCAGCCAAAAAAGAGCAACTCGGACTTATCCGAGTTACATTTCAGGTTCTGGTGCTGAAACCATGCAAAAACAGCACTCAGGCAGTCTCTGATTCTGTCGCCATTAAAAACCTCTCCCTTCCTGCAGGTAAACAGGAGCTGGGTGTCATCAGCGTATGAGATGACCCGGGCTCCAAATGCCTCAGCGACCTTCGCCAAAGGGGCCACATAAATGTTAAATATGGTGGGGCTCAGGATGGATCCTTGAGGCACCCCCACCTCTAACGAAGGCATTTCCGCGGAGAACGGAGGAGCCCAGATCACCTGCCGACGGTCGGTTAAGAAGGATTGAAACCAGTCCAACACCGTCCCCCGCAGACCTACCTCCCTGAGTCTTAGGAGGAGGCCGGCGTGTGGGACGGTGTCGAATGCCGCCGACAGGTCCAGCAAGACCAACATAGCCTTTCCCCCAAGATCAAGCGTTTCCCTGATGGCGTCGGTCACCTCCACAAGAGCTGTCTCCGTACTGTAATTGGCACGGAAACCAGATTGGGAGTCATGCAGCAGTTTGTTATTCTCTATAAAGGTGGTAAGAGTATGCTGAACATGTTTCTCCACCACCTTCGCCAGAGCAGGGAGGAGGGAGATTGGTCTATAGTTGGCCCACTGTAAAGGGTCGAGCAGAGGTTTCTTAATGAGCGGGAGAATAAGAGCATGCTTCCATTCTTTAGGGACCACTCCAGAACTCAGAGACATGTTGAGCAAGGGGTTCAGCAAGTTGTTAATAGCTGGTGCCACCGAGCTCAGGCATTTAGCCGGACACGCATCCAAGGGGGATCCAGATTTCAACCGGGAAAGCAGCTCCAGAGAGGACTCGCAGGATAGCGGGGGGAACGTCGAAAGAGTGGGCGCCAGCTCGGCTGCAGCGGATGGAAGGACCTTCAGATCACTTTCCACAGCTGCAGCCACTTTCAGGGACCCCGCCCGATCGAAAGAGTCCTGAATCCTACGGATCTTGTCCACAAAGAAGTCAGCAAGCTGCTTGATCCACTCCTCAGTATGGGAGTGAACCCTAGCGGCCGCCACCGGCTCTACGAATTCCTTCACAATTCGGAATAGTTCCCGGCTCGTGTTATCAGCCTGGTCTATTCTATGCTCGAAGTAGATCTTTTTAGCTTCGGCAATCTGTCTGTGATAGGATTTTATCGCACCCCTGTACTTCAGTTTCTCCTCAGGCGCATATCTGCGCCGCCAGAGCCTTTCAGATCTTTTGCAGTCCTGGCGCGCTTTTCGCAGAGTAGCGGTGAACCAAGGAGCGGAATCCTGGCAGGGGGCTGTCCTGACCGGTTTCCGAGGGGCAAGCTCCTCGAATCTTGTCCGAAGCCAGTCCTGGACTAGCGGCAGGTCGACTTCTAAGTTCCCAGTCGTAATGCAAGGATGTGCATGGAGTGCGTCAGCGAGCATATCAGCTGACACCAGGTGAAAGGCTCTAGCTTGACGAGACCCGTCCTTATGAGCTCTTTGACTCGTCTGGTGCTCAGCTAACAACACGAAATTAATTAAATAATGGTCGGACCATAGAACCGGCAAAGGGGAGGACACCTTAATTGGCACAGTGGAAAAGATTAAATCCAACGTATGTCCTTTCACGTGCGTTGGACTATCGATGAAAGAGGTCAGTCCGAGCATCTCGGTAATGTCCCGTAATTTAGATGCATCGGCGTCAGTTGTCGAGTCCATGTGCAGATTTAAGTCGCCCAGCAGTACACAGTGTGCCGAGCGCACACAGGGTACTGACAGTGCCACCTGTAAATCCTCGAAAAACGAGCCTAGAGGCCCTGGAGGTCTATAGATCAAAATTCCTGTGCAGGTATGTGAAGCCGACAGCTGGAGAATAAAGCCCAGAGCTTCACAACCAGCGATATTATCTACAGGATAAGAGGTGCAGACAAGGGACCTGTCAACAACTAAGGCCACCCCACCACCTCTGCCTCCAGTTCTATCCCTCCTTAAGATGGTGAAGTTGGGGGGAAGGGCACTAGCGATGTCAGGTTCCGAGCCAGCCCCCAACCAAGTCTCTGTCAAAAAAAGACAGGAGATTTTCGAGAGCGTAAGGAGGTCCCAAATTTCCATGGAATGACGCGCCAAGGATCTGGTATTTAACAAGGCACACTGACATTCCAAGGGGAGGGAGAGGGGAGCGCGAGATGGAGATGATATGGGACGCCAAGAACATCCAGGGCACCCTTTAGCCAGGTGTCGACCACCAGGGAAAAGACAAATACAACCGCTCTTGGGGGGACGGAGCGCACATAAAGCGGCCGCACTATACCTAATCATCCTACACACCTACCCAAGATGCCAGAGTCCCGCCTCGGCCGCCTCCGAGACGCTGACGAGCGCAGACGGGCAGGACTCTGGCACGACTCAGGCGCAGGGATGGCGCAACCGCTGCGCGTCACCGCTGCGCTAGTCTGGCGGGCTTTAAATAGCGTCGTCTCGGCGTCCCAGGTGACCTGGACGCTCAAAGATGGCGCTCGCACTACTCCCCACTCCAAGATGGCGCTCAGCCCAAACCCTCCCGGTAACCCGGATCCGCCCAACAGCGGTGGAGTTCACCAAAGTTAGAGTGCAAGTAAGGGCCAGAAATGGTTTAGAGGCAGGGAAGCAGGCTAAAAAGTAAAAGAAACAAAATCCAAAAAACGAAGGTTTTTTTAAAACTACAGAGCAAACAAGCGCGCGACCAGCGCGGTCCTAAGCGAGGTGCCAAGAGAGATCTTGGCCACAGGAACCCAAAGCAGGCTCACCTTGCAGCTGGCTCGCCCTAAATAGCGTCGTCTCGGCGTCCCAGGTGACCTGGACGCTCAAAGATGGCGCTCGCACTACTCCCCACTCCAAGATGGCGCTCAGCCCAAACCCTCCCGGTAACCCGGATCCGCCCAACAGCGGTGGAGTTCACCAAAGTTAGAGTGCAAGTAAGGGCCAGAAATGGTTTAGAGGCAGGGAAGCAGGCTAATAAGTAAAAGAAACAAAATCCAAAAAACGAAGGTTTTTTTAAAACTACAGAGCAAACAAGCGCGCGACCAGCGCGGTCCTAAGCGAGGTGCCAAGAGAGATCTTGGCCACAGGAACCCAAAGCAGGCTCACCTTGCAGCTGGCTCGCCCTAAATAGCGTCGTCTCGGCGTCCCAGGTGACCTGGACGCTCAAAGATGGCGCTCGCACTACTCCCCACTCCAAGATGGCGCTCAGCCCAAACCCTCCCGGTAACCCGGATCCGCCCAACAGCGGTGGAGTTCACCAAAGTTAGAGTGCAAGTAAGGGCCAGAAATGGTTTAGAGGCAGGGAAGCAGGCTAAAAAGTAAAAGAAACAAAATCCAAAAAACGAAGGTTTTTTAAAACTACAGAGCAAACAAGCGCGCGACCAGCGCGGTCCTAAGCGAGGTGCCAAGAGAGATCTTGGCCACAGGAACCCAAAGCAGGCTCACCTTGCAGCTGGCTCGCCCTAAATAGCGTCGTCTCGGCGTCCCAGGTGACCTGGACGCTCAAAGATGGCGCTCGCACTACTCCCCACTCCAAGATGGCGCTCAGCCCAAACCCTCCCGGTAACCCGGATCCGCCCAACAGCGGTGGAGTTCACCAAAGTTAGAGTGCAAGTAAGGGCCAGAAATGGTTTAGAGGCAGGGAAGCAGGCTAACAGGCTAGAGTGGTGGTTCCTTCTTGACCTGGGTGCATACCTTAGCCAACCAGTAATCCATTTTCTAACTATATCCTTGCAGCTGTTGGAGCTTCCTTTGATGCAGTGCAGTAGTGCTTTTTTCTTGGTTTCTGTCATTTGCTTGTGATAGTGTCTGAGTGCAGCCTTGTAGGTAGTTCTGTCGGTAGTGTTGTGGCTGGCCCTCCATTTCCTTTATAGCTGTTTACAGTGTTTTTTGGTGTCTCAGAGGTCTTCTATGTACCTGCTGGCCTGCTTGTTTGATCTACTGTGTTTGTTAGGCTTGATGGGTGTGAGGGAGTCCATGCATTTCTTGATCCAGTTGTTAATGGCCTTGTCGAGGTTGTCTGTGGGGCTAGGCTGATAAGTTCTGACTGAAACAAGTTTGTTTCTGTGATTTTGCCACAGCTGCAGCTTTGAGTGATGAACCTGATATGCGTCTTGACTTGAGCTGTGCTGATTTGGAAGTGAATGATTGAGCGGTCAGTTCAGCTGAGCTGTGTGATTGAGTTGTATTTGATGCTGTTGCTTGTGATGAAGATTGGGTCCAGTGGGTGTCCTGTGGTGTGTGTTAGTTCGGTGATGAACTAGGTAAGTACGATGTTGCTCAAGCTTTTGAGGAGAACTGTGGAGCAGGGACTGTTTCGGTCTTCCAGGTAAAAGTTGAGGTCACTGAGGAGAATGTAGGCTCTGGAGTCAATGGTGAGCAGAGCGACAAAGCTGGTGATGAAGTTGGTCGCTTGTAGTCCAGGTTGTTGGTGGGCGAGGTTTGCAGTTTGAAGTGCAGGTGTTCCCTGAATGGGGTGGCGTTCTCTGTATATGTTGTGCTTTTGATGGTTTCCTTGAAGATGATAGTGAGACTTCCTCATGGCTTGTGAAGGCGGCCCTGTTGAGTGATTGTCTAGCGATCTTGTAGCCCGCTGGAATTGCCGTAGCGATGTCGGGAGCCAATGAGGGGTTGAGCCAGGTCTCTCTGATGAAGAGGATGTCGAATGCGTTTCTGCTAAGAAGGTCCCTTATTTCGGTTGTGTATTTGCTGAGTGATTGTGTGTTGCAAAGCATGCATGGGAGTGGGTGCTGGCATGCTGGTTTGCTGTGTTGTCTGGTGTAGGGTTGGCATGTAAGCATTGTTGGTGCTGGTGTGGGAGGGAGCATTGAAGGCATTGTTAGTGTTTGTGTGGGGTGGTTGGGTTGTTGGTGGCTGGAGAACCAACAGAGGGTACAGGTGAGAGATCCTACTATGGTGTGAGGTGCAGCCTGGCAACCTGTTGGGGGAACGGCGCCAAGGGTCTAGAGACCTAAGGATTGCTTCAGGGTATCGGTGGGTGGAGACTGGACCAGGGTTCCTGGCGCTGGACGCTGTTAAGTCACAGACGGATCCAGACAGGCTTACCTTCAGCACGCAAGAGGTGCGCCCGCTGCACATCTGTGTTGCAGCGGTCATTAGGTAAGTCCTGGGTTGGGGGGGAGTGCACGGTGCCATGACGTTTTTTTCTGTGCTGATGGGTAATGAAGTCCTCTTGATTGGCTTCTTCTTTTAAAGGCTGTTTTGGTAGGAAAAACAGTAATGTCACGCCCTGTCCAGGTGGATGATGGGAAATTCAGTGATGTCACTTTTTGTACCGATGGGTTGTCCTTCATGGTTTTTATGGTCCCCAGTTTCATGACTAATTTTGTCAAATATTGTGCCAGGCCACTGATGCTCTTTCGTAGAAGACCAATCTTTGTTGTAGACAAGACTCAACCCTAAGTAGGCTATGTTTCTGTGGTGGTAAGGATATGGCACACTAACATATGTAAAGGTGGTGCAGATGAGATCCCCTAAAAATATTTATTCGGTAGGACTACCAATGTTGAGTTTGGCTAAATTAATTTAGAGATTCTCCATTAGTGGAGCAGCTTAAGGAGCTTGAAATGACTTGTCATATGCCGAGCTAAATGAGATAGTTGATGTGTGAGTGGCATCCATCAGAATCCAGTAAAATCTGACTGACGTCTCCCGTGATCGTGCTATAAACTCCCTATCCAAAATATGCAAGGAAAGGATGCAAAGGAAGATAAGTGGCATAGGATAGGGAGTGATAACTAGTTTGAAGAGTATGCATGCCTGTATATCTTCTACCAAATCTCTGTGGAGGCCTGTGCAGAATGGTAGAATGCACAGAAATAAACTCCAAGGAAAGTTCACTATTTGATAGCAGAGAAGCAGACTGGTTAGCCTGAGAGATCTGGAACGTTGTAAAGCCATTACCTAAGTATTCTTACAGCGATTGCCAAGATTCGGTGACATGTTAGAAACAGACATTCTGATGGATAGATCTGCCTGTGGATTCCTCACCTTATGAATATATATCCCCTGCACCAGCATTCCGCGGAAACTTTTTCCTAGCTCTCCCCGCCGACGAGGTCGTCACAATGCTATGGCTCCGCACGCGGCTCCGCACAACATCACTGGAGCCATAAGAGGGCCACGTCGGCGTGATGACGTCAGTTCCCTTTTTTTCCGTGCTGTCGACGCTAATGTTTTTTCTACGGACTCTCCATACTTTCTCCTGGATACTTTGTATTTGTCTGGTTTCCTTGTGTGGTTTCGACATGTCTGCTCCAAGGAAGTCGTGTTTCAAGCCCTGTAAGGAGTGCGGGGGGCATATGTCGATCACTGACCCACATGAGGACTGCC
This sequence comes from Triturus cristatus, assembly GCF_964204655.1. Classification (NCBI taxonomy): domain Eukaryota; kingdom Metazoa; phylum Chordata; class Amphibia; order Caudata; family Salamandridae; genus Triturus; species Triturus cristatus. Next base: position 572,977,340 of record NC_140595.1, on the reverse strand, counting down.
TGTGGTGTTTATCTTCTGATCATGACGTCGAGGGCTGTCCTTGCTGTAGGAAGATGAACCCGAAGGCCTTGAAGGAACGAGAAGCCAAGCTGTACGTGGCTAAAGTAAGAAAAGAAAAAAGGGGTCGAAAACATTCGAAGTCAAGGTCATCGACTTCACATGATTCGAGGAGGAAGCACAAGAAGAAGAAGTGGCATGGATCTCAATGCCGTTCGTCGAAGCCTGTGGCTTTGAGGTTGCCTTCTCCGGCTCCTCGACATCGTGTTAAGGACTTCGTCTCTCCTTCACCTTCAGTGTCTCCTCAGGTGACTCCGGCCCATTCTCCTTCATATAAGGGAACTCTTGCGCAGTCTGACGCCGAGATCTTCTCCGGTTCCGGAAGGTTCATCAAATCCGGCTGATGCCGAGATGCCTTCAGCTCCTGTGGCTCTGCCTGTGACCCCGGTGGTTTCAACTCCGGAGGTGCCTCGATTGGATCTCGAGCCGGCTCAGTGTCCTTCATTCCCGGCACCGGGTTCGGATCCTTCCCATTTTTTAAATGCGATGTATGGTGTGTTTTCCAGGGCTACATACCCTTCAGGTGCACCTTCGGGTCCCGTGGGTCCTCTGGCATTTAATTTGGGTGTGCCTCACCAATATCCTCATGCCCCCTTTGTGCCATTCATGCCGATGACGCTATCATGGCAAATTCCAGCTCCGAGGATGTCGACGCCGTATGGGTAGTCCCTGGCTCCATCCAGCGAACCTTCTTATCGGATTCGTTCGACGCAGGTTGCTGCTGCGGATCCGCCTTCTACGCCGCTCCCGGAGCCATCGACGCTGCGTTTGGCGCCGCCGACGCCGCAACCGAAGATGCGTTCGAGGAGAGAAGCGCAGAGGTTGCTAGAGGAAGAACAGTATCGGGGTGAAGATATGGAGGAAGGTGAAATTTATGAGCCTGAGGATATGTTCGAGGGTCTATTGAGGCAAGTGGACTTGACACCTCCCCGGAGTGGGACTTTGCTTCTCAAAAAGCTTCTCCTTCGAAGGAAGTTGCACCTTACCATACTGTGATGAAGAAGGCTGCAGAGCTCTTGGATCTGCAGCTCCCTATGGCTGAGTATAAGCCTAATTTGCTTACAGAGGTGCTTCATTCTCCGTCCCCTGTGGTTGAGCCACTCTTGCCGTTCAATGATGCCCTGACGGAGCCGATCCTTGAGGTTTGGCGCAATCCTCTCTGCTCCTGCAGTTTCAGGGTCGGTGTCCAGAAGGTACAGGCCTGCCCCAGGAGATTGTGTTTTCTTTTCTTCTCATCCTTCGCCTGAGAGTTTGGTGGTGCAGGCTTCATGTTCAAAGCAGTCTATGGGCGCCTTTCCGTAGGCTCCTGCTACCAGGGATTCCAAAAAACTTGAACAATCTGCAAAGAAAGTCTTCTCGTCAGCGAGTATGGCTTTAAAATCCACCAACGCTACCTGTTTGTTGGGTAGATACATTCATGCCCTTATGGACTCTGCCAAGCAGCTTCTTCCAAAATTATCTGAGGAAGACCGGGGAAATTTAAGTGAGGTACTGGCAGACTCGCAGGCTGCGGCTCGCCAAGTCACCCAGTCTGGCCTGGACACGGCAGATTCGGTGGCCAGGGTGATGGGCTCATCCATTGCTACGAGAAGACATGCTTGGCTAAGATCTTCTGGGTTCTCACCTGATGTACAAGCTGCCTTTCTAGATCTTCCCTTTGACGGATCTAGACTTTTTGGAGAAAAAGCTGACTCTGCTTTGCAAAGGTTCGAGGACAGTAAGGCCACAGCGAAATCCTTGGGTCTACAGTCTCAGGCAAGGGGTTATGGCTATAGAAGATAACCTGGCTTTGGGAAATCTTCCTTTCGTGGTTCCCGTCAGCTGCAGCAACAGCACCAAAACCCCTTGTACAAGTCCTACAGGGGCAAGGGCAGAGGTCGCCTTCGTGGAGCAGGTCGTCAGCCTTCTTCCTCCTCCATCTCCCCAACCCCTCCTGGTAATGCAGAAAAGCAGCCCTAGATCCGCCATCCTGGATCATGCAGGTCCTGTGGGGGGCCGGCTTGCCCATTTTCTACAGGATTGGAAATTGGTCACTTCGGGCCTTTGGGTTTTAGATCTGGTAGAAAATGGGTACGCCCTTCCCTTCAGGGAATTCCCTCCTCTTTACCCTCCTTGTCAAGGGTTTTGCATGGAGGATCATTTAATTCTTCTTCAGAAAGAGGTTCTTGTCCTGTTACAAAAAGGTGCAATAGAAGTGGTTCTGGAGCAGGAAAGGGGTCAGGGATGCTACTCCCGGTATTTCCTGATTCCCAAGAAGGATGGCAGGTTACGACCCATCCTGGATCTCAGAATCTTGAATCTGTTTCTCAAGCAGGAGAGGTTCAAGATGCTCACCCTAGCGCAGGTTCTTCAGGCGCTGCAAAAAGAGGACTGGATAGTGTCCATCGACTTGCATGATGCTTATTTTCACATCCCAATCCTGAAATCGCACAGGAAGTAGCTCCGGTTTACGGTTGGTTCGCAACATTACCAGTTTGCAGTCCTTCCGTTTGGTCTTACTACTGCACCTAGAGTCTTCACCAAGGTGATGGCTGTGGTGGCTGCCCATTTCAGGAGGTCGGGGATCCTGGTTTTCCCCTACCTGGACGACTGGCTTCTGAAGGCAGAGTCGCCAGAGATGGTGCGTCGTCATCTGCAGGTAACAACTCAGCTGTTGTTTAGATTGGGTTTTTCGATAAATGTGCCCAAGTCTCACCTGGTGCCCTTTCAGCGTAACCTGTTCATAGGGGCAGTACTGGATACCACTGTGTGTCGAGCTTTTCCTCCTCCGCAAAGGATTCTCAACATTCAGGAAATTATCCCTTTGTTTCACAATGGATCGGTTGTTCCAGTTCTGAAGGTCCTACGCCTGCTTGGTCTGTTCGCCTCTTGCATTCTGTTGGTCAACCATGCACGCTGGCACATGAGGGCGCTCCAGTGGTGCCTCCGCAGGCAGTGGTATCAGCACAACAGAGATCTCAGGGAGTCAGTCAGGATCTCTAGAGAAGCTGCAGCGGATCTCTCTTGGAGGAGCGTGGAGGGCAATCTGTCTCAAAGAAAGCCCTTTCATCTTCCTCCATCGGTGGCCACAGTGATAACGGATGCCTCTACCTTAGGGTGGGGTGCTCATCTGGGGGATCTGGAGATCAAGGGTCTTTGGTCTCCAGAGGAAAGATTGCTCATATCAATCGTCTGAAATTGTGGGCTTTACGTTTGGCACTTAAGGCCTTTCACCCTTCTCTTCGCGGTCAGTCAGTTCAAGTTCTGACGGACAACACTGCCGCGATGTGGTATGTCAACAAGCAGGGAGGAGTGGGGTCGTACCGTCTCTGCAGGGAGGCGTTGCGGCTTTGGTCCTGGGCTCACGACCATCGGATTTGCTTGATGGTAAATCATCTGGCCGGGGTGCTAAATGTGCGTGCGGACAGTCTGTCGGCAGTTCTCCACCGCCACGAGTGGAGGCTTCATCCGGAGGTAGTTCGACACACCTTCCGGACGTGGGGGACTCCTCGGGTGGACCTGTTTGCCACTCTCGAGAACGCACATTGCCCGTCATTCTGCAGTCTCCAGTTTCCGATGCAGGGGGCGTTGGGGGACGTGTTTCAGTTGAGTTGAAGCTCACAACTCCTTTATGCATTTCCTCCCACACCCTTGATTCCTCGGGTTCTGAGGAAGATTCGCCAAGACCGGGCCCAAGTCATATTGATAGCCCCAGATTGGCCAAGAAGGGTGTGGTACACAGATCTACTTCACCTCTCATCGCACCCTCCGCTCCGTCTCCCTCTCAGGGCAGACCTCCTCTCGCAGTCGCAGGGGCAGGTTCCTCACCCCCACCTCCAGAGCCTGCACCTTCATGCCTGGAGATTGAATGGGGCAACCTGAGTTCCTTCTCTCTCCCTCCTGACGTGGTGGATGTTATCTTATCTACCAGGCGACACTCCACCAAGTCCATTTACTCCTACAGGTGGTCAAGATTTGTTAAATGGTGTGGAGAGAGGTCTATTGATCCCTTAAAGGCTCATCTTTCTGATGTTCTTTGTTTTTTTATGTTTTTATTAGAAACCGTTGGCACACAATAAAAGACATACAAGGGCCTACAACCACCAGGGCCGGCCGCTATAGAGCCCGAGGGCCCGCAGTGTAACGCCATACATTCAAATGAACCAGCGGCAAAGCACCCGGCAGTCCGTAAGCACCTATAACAGGCCATGGCCATAGGCCAGGAGCAGTTTGAGACAACGGTTTCATTTTTTATTAAACATAAAACACACTCAAGGCAATGAGAGTACGAGATAGCAGCGTGCTCTTCCCAGGACGGGGAATAACATACAGTGTCGAAAGCGATTCTGGTCCAGAAGCGGTGAAGGGGGGCAATGGGAAAACAAAGCATGGAACACACATCACACACTCCCGAAGAATGCGCGGCTAGGGGGTCAAAGCAATATCGACCTCTAATGGCAAAGGCGGGGCGCAGATACGGCCTCGATATAAATTCCACGGACCCCATACCCTACTCCATTTCCCTGGCTTACCTCTCGCCACATACACCGTCTTTTCCCTAAACATACACCAGTCCATATTCTCCTTCCATACATCAACCGTGGGTGGCCTCGGGGAGCCCCATAGCTGTGCAATGTTACGCTTAGCCACCATATACCCCAAGGTCACCCACTGCGTCTGTGCCGCATTGCAATCATTCGGTTCCCAGACATTCAACAAACACCTCCTAGCCTCTGGCAACAGGGCCACGTGCGTGACCCCCTCCAGTACGGTATGGATACCGTTCCAGAATCGCACAATCTCCGGACTGTTAAAGGTTATTTGTTGGCTTTATCTGCATCTCTTTGTGTGCCTGATCAGCCTTCTCTTTTCAAATCTCCAGTTGTTTTAAGGTTTATAAAGGGTCTTACTAATATGTTTCTGCCTACTCCCTTCATTATGCCCCAGTGGGATTTAAATCTAGTTTTAACTTTTTAATGGGTTCTCCATTCGAACCTATGCATAGTTGTCCATTGAGACTGCTGTCATTCAAGATGGTCTTCCTTGTAGATATCGTCTGGAGTGTGAGTGAGCTTCAGGCTTTCAGTTCTAAGCCTCCGTTTCTGATTATTCATGCTGAAAGTATGGTTCTCAGGACCAGGGCTGCTTTTCTGACTGAGGTGGTAACTCCCATCTAGGGCAGTCCGTTACACTCCCTACTTTCTATCCTCCCCCTCACCCTTCCAAGGAGGAGGAGAGGCTGCATCGCTTGGATCCTAAGAGGGCGGTTAGTTTCTATCTCGATAGATTGAAGGACCTGCGATTGGACGATCAGCTCTTTGTGGGCTACGTTGGATGCATGAAGGGCAAGGCGGTGCACAAGCGCACTCTATCCAGGTGGATCATCTTGTGCATTAAGATCTGTTACGCTCTGACTGGTAAGGAGCTTCCTGAAGGCATTAGAGCTCATTCCACCAGGGCTAAATCATCTACTTCTGCCTTGTCCAGAGGTGTTCCTGTGCTGGACATCTGTAAGGCCACAACTTGGGCCTCCCTCCACACTTTCGCAAAGCATTACTGCTTAGATTCCGAAGTGAGGAGGGACGGCCATTTTGCGCGCTCTATTTTGCAGGACTTTTTGGTATAGAAGGTGGACACCCTCCTCCGGGAGTGGGACTGCTGTGGGATTCTATTCAGAAGGTGAGGAATCCACAGGCAGATGTATCCATCAGAAGAACAAATTACTTACCTTCGGTAACACTTTTTCTGGTGGATACAGTATCTGCCTGTGGATTCCTCATTGACCCATTCGCCTCCCCATTGTCCACCCTTTTATACCATTGAAAGAGGTATTAGTTTATATGATTGTTTCATATTGTTATTCTGTATTGCCTCTGTTTGCCTTTGTGTAGGCTTATAGGAAATGCTTGCTTTCTTTTGCTTTCCTTTTTCACTTTACACTGTGTGTATTTGTGTGAATACTGTGTACTATGTATGCATTGTCTATATGGTCGGTCCTCCCGTTTCGCCTTGGTGGCACAGAAAAAAGGGTGGAACTGATGTCATCACGCCGACGTGGCCCTCTTATCGCTCCAGTGACGTCATGCGGAGCCGTGTGGGGAGCCATAGCATTGTGACAACCTCGTCGGCATGGAGAGCTAGGAAAAAGTTTCAGCGGAATGCAGGCGCAGGGGATATTCATAAGGTGAGGAATCCACAGGCAGATACTGTATTCACCAGAAAAAGCGTTACAGAAGGTAAGTAACTTGTTCGTCAACCAAATTTCTATTAAGATGTGGCGTCCTAGTAACAACCAGTTCAGTATAGTTGGACACCTCTGTAAGAATTCTGAAAAATTTCAGGTTAATGCTTGAGTATGTCAATGCAAAAATCTCAATCATCATTAGACAATTAGGTAAAGATTATGATGAAAACTGGAAATGCTAAAGTGTTCCTAGGATGTAAATACTACCCAGTTGGTCCAGCAAGTTGAAGATGTTGAAATGCCTTTGCATATTTTGGTGAATGCGAAGGGTGACCGCAGTTTCACTGTTTGAATTGTCATTGTAATAAACAAAAGGTACTCAAGGTTGTGGGGATTAAGCTAAAAGTAAATGACTTGAGTAGTAATCGCACCAATGCGTACCTCGTCTTCATGTGTGGATGGCCCCCACAGGCCTGATTCCATATTAACACTGCTGCCTCATAGGTTTTTGTGAATGGTGCAGGGAATCATTCTGTTGCTGCAGCCAGGTGACAGTTACGCTGTACACCCATTAAGCAGATATTTTATCACACCTTTAAACTCAAAGAAAGGGAAGTCTCAAAGCAATGTGCTAATGCACCACACCTTTCCAATAGGGAAAGCTCAGAAGTCATTCACTCTGTGTTGAATTGTGTCCATGACCAGAGGAAGGAGTTTTCTCAGTACAAATGAAAGAGAGTGGGAGAAATTAGCCATAGCCTCAGTGCAGCGTTGTGGTAGTTTTGTTTATCTGATTTTTGGTTTTATTTTATGTTGCCCACATTGTGTTCGTAGCATGTGTTGCTGTAGACACACATGTTCTGCATACTGCTATAGAGTTTCAAATCACAAGTTATAGTGACTCCTCCCTTAGTTGGCAATGGACATGGGAATTCGCTCTATTATTAGATTTCTGTTTTCTGCCATTGGGTAGAACGTGCACCGAGGGGGCCTAATTTGCTTCCACTGGGCCTTTTCAACCCTTTGACTACTGTTATACTGAAACAGTCTTCACACACACTTTGTCATTCTATGAACCTCGAGACTGAAATTCCATCTGATAGCCTCTGGTGGGGTCTTGGCCCCCTCCCGGGGTATCTGTTGCATTCTCGTCAAGAAGGTCTAGTCAGTGATGGAAAGGACGCCTTCCAGTATTGCCCCCTGTGTCACTCTAAGTACTCATGGACGGACCACCATCCAGTCTGTAACCTCTGCCTCTCACCCCAGCATGACGAGACCACAGGCCAGCTGCCAAGAGTGTTAACACCAGCATCCTGGTCAGGTATCGGGTGCAACTGATCGATCAGATGCTCAGAAAGCTAAAAAAAAGGATACAGACACGGCTAAGGTGGTAGGGTCTTTCAGTCGCCTTTTTTCCAGTGGTCCTTTTGCAGGTCGCAGTATTGGGGAGGCAAGAAAACCATTTCCCCAGAATCTCCTGCCTCCTACCAGAGGCAGCAGCAGCACTACCATCAGCAGCAAACAAGTGGGTACTCATGGTGGGTTTAGAAGTAACAATATCAAAAGAAGGACCAAAGGAGGCACAGCTTAAGGAGCCACCTCCTCCAAACAGTAACTCCATTGCACACATCCTCCCCCGTTCACACTAGACCTTACGGGGGAAGACTACAGGGTTTCTTCTGGGTGGGAAGAGATCACCTCCGACCTGGGTCCTCTCTATACTTCAACACGGTCATTGTCTGGAACTCACTGCAACCCCACCCATAATACCACCACCCCATCCTCCCACCCACAAGCACATTGTGTTGACAGAACACCTGTCCCTGCTTCAAGAAAAGGTTCAGGCGTTTATCCTCAAAGGAGCAACACAACCAGTAGCCTGGCAGCATCGAGCCAACGGGGTGTACTCCCTGTACTTTCTCATCTCCAGGAAAGATGGCCCCTAAGGCCAATACTTGAACTCAGGCCCCACAACAAGTACATCCTCTCAAAACATTTCCACATTGACACTGCAGGATGTAGTCCCTCTGCTGCAGAAAAGCAACTTCATGATGGATCTCAATCTGAAGCCACCTACTTTTACATAACCATCCACCCGCTCATTGTCGCTACATGCGGTTCATGAAGAGCATCATCAGTTCCAGGTATTGGCATTTGGGGTCACCACTGTCCCTAGAGTATTCACAAAATGTCTTGCTTTGGCTGTCGCCCATCTCAAAAGGTATGACATTCACGTGTTCCTGTACTTGGACGATTGGCTGATCTAGAGTGCAAGCAAACAGCAGTGCCTCCATCGCACTCAGACCCCTATCTCACTACTCCACAATCTAGGCCTCTCAATTAATATTGTCAAATCTCACCTTCAGCTCCTTGAGGTTCAACTCTTTCTCCGAGCCATGCTCAACACAGTCACAGCCAAGACTTACCATAGCTAAGCAAGAGTGCTTCAACCCATGGTCTTTTCAATTATACGCCTTCTCAGTTTGGAAGCCTCATTCATTCTATAGTTTCCTACACCAGACTTCGCCTGTGCAGGAAAGTGCCCCTTTTGTCATGGTTATCCCCCACTTTTTGCCTGGAATCTGTTGCAACTTGACCATGAGTGTGCTGGGTTCCTGCTAACCAGGTCCCCAACACCAGTATTCTTTCCCTAAACTGTACCATTGTTCGAGAAGTGGCTCCCCTTTAGGATCCTTGTAAGTCCCCAGTAAGTGGTACCCCTGGTACCTAGGGCCTTTAACTAAAGAGGGTCCCTAAGGCATGCAACACGAAGTGTGCTACCCTAAAGGGCCCCTCATCAAGATCATGCAAACTGCCATTGCAGCCTGCGTGTCTTGGTGAAGAGAAAACTGAAGAGTTGACAAGGCACACACCTCTATACACCATGCCAGAAAATGACTGCATGTGGTAAGTCACCACCTCAGCAGGCCTTACAGAGTGAGGGCAGCGTGCACTATACCTATGAGTTGGCACATCCACCCGAGTGGAAGTGTCCTTTGATACCCAAGTTCACCCTTAGAGCGCACAGGAAAGCCATAACAAGTACATGGGCTAGACACCCGTCTTTACGGCGTCTTAGCTACATGATGGCATCACTGTACCCCAAGGTGTTTGTTACCAAACACCCCGTCTTAATAAACCCACACTGATGCCAGTGCTGGATTTATTAATGGATGTAGGTCTTCCAGTGCACTGCTCGGTTGCGGATCATTTGGTAACTCCTATGGAGGTAGGTAATCCCTTTTCCTTCCCTCCTCTATTGCAAGAGGACACAGATCGGTTGCTAAATGGAATCAAGTCTGGTTCCCCGCTGGAGTCCTGCCCTCTGAAAATTCTGAAACTAGGAAGGGAGGTTATTGTTCCTCACCTGACCTCATTACTTAACACTGTTATCACATCCGAGCAGTACCCCATCTCTTGGAAAACTGCGGTGATTAAACCCCTTCTAAAAAAGCCCTCTCTGGACCCCGCTGAGTTAAAAAAAAAAATTAAAAAAAACTACTGTCCCATTTCCCTATTACCTGTCCCAGCAAACATTTTGGAGAAACATCTGAATTTCCATCTTAGTTCCTATTTGGAGGAACATCAGCTGCTTGATGGATCGCAACATGGGTTCAGAAGTGAGCACAGTACTGAGACGGCGTTAACCTCTGTACTTAACAACATCCGAAGTCAGGTTGACGCCGAACATATGACACTACTGATCCTTCTGGACCCTACGGCGGCCTTCAATACTATTTCTCCTCTAAGATTAGTGGGCAGGCTTAGGGAAATAGGGATCAAGAGCTCTGCCCTGAACTTGCTCACCTCATTTATTATGAACCGGTCGCACAGAGTTAAGATGGGTCAATTCTACTCAGCTTCTAATCAGCTGTTCTGTGGAGTCCCTCAGGGATCCTCATTGAGCCCGACCCTTTTTAATATTTATGTTGTCCCTCCCGCCAGGGTTGTAAGATCTTTTGGGCTGGAAGTGTTATCCTACTCAGATGACACTCAAATTATGGTTTCCATCACTGACAACGTAGAAGCTTCGGCGACAAATGTTAAAAACTACATGCAGGCAGTGGCTTCCTGGATGGTAGAGAACTATCTCAGACTCAATGGGGATAAAACTGAGATTTTAATTTTTGGAAACCATCAGGAAAGCTGGTCAGAGGCTTGGTGGCCGGATATACTTGGCCCCTGCCCCTGGGTCTAGTGCTAAAAACGTAGGCATCATAATTGACTATTCTCTCTCCCTGGGCCCCCAAATCAGTAGAACAGTTTCCACCTGCTTCGGGATTATAAAGACTCTTAAAAAGATCTCCCAATTTCTCTCCTTTTTCTCCCGAAAACAGGCAATTGTGGCCCTTGTGATGTCCATATTGGACTACTGTAATGCCCTCTATTTGGGTATTAATAAGGGGATCGTGCATCGACTGCAGCTAGTGCAGAACGCTGCTGCCAGGCTGGTGATGGGTCTTCCCAAATAACACTCAGTCTCGGCCACTATCAGTAATCTGCATTGGCTCCCGCTTGGTCAGATAATTGTATTTAAAGCCCTTTGCCTCGTTCACAAGGCTTTCCATAATACTGGGTCAGAAAGCATTAAAAAAACTCTTTCGAAGATAGGTCCCCAACAAGCAGCTAAGATCTGCTGCAAGAATTTGATGATCGTTCCGAGTTTCAGGAAAGCAACATGGGGGGTGGAGCTTTCTATCTTGCTGCGGCCAAACTCTGGAATTCCCATCCTTCCTCAATCTCTGGACTGGAAACTTATTCTCTCTTCCGTAAAGCTTTGAATACATACTTTTCTCCCTTTCAACTCTGTAAGCCTTGTACATATTCACACAACTGTCTGCTGGCCCCTTTCTGTAGCGCCTTGACGCCCCTGGGAAAAGTTTGCACTCTACAAAGCTAATATTCATTCATTCATGCACCCAGAGACCACCTTAGAGGTGCCCCCTGAAAACCTATTGACTACTAGTGTGTTTACTAATTGGTCTCAACCAGCCAGCCACCCTAGACAAGTTTCTGACCTCCTGAGTGAGATCCTTTGCTCTTGGAGGATAGGAATAAAGCCTGCTCTGGGCAGAGGTGTTCACACCTCGTCCAAGCAGGATGGGCATTCCAGGGCGGGAAGCTTCAAAGGTCCTGCTGCCTTTGATATGCGAACCCGGATCTCTCCAGATAGTGGAGGTGCCCACCCCCTATCCTGATCCCACTTTCTGGTGGCAAGACAGGTGGGAAAATTAGTTAGATTAGAAGGTGTGCCCACATTCACCCAGCTCCACCCCTTTGACAGGCCAGCTGATGTGGACCTCACTTTTTAGAATCCTGCTTCTTGTGTTGGAAAGATTTAGCCTATTAGGGTCGAGGTTATGCCCACTTCGCACAGAAGGTGGCCATATAGGCAGTGTTCTCGCCCTACAGGTAGGCAGCCTATTGGCTACTACCCGGTGCTCCCCTTAACACCCCTAAATTGAGCATTTAGGTGGCACCCCTCAACCCTGAACTTCAGATTCGATGAATCAACAGAAGAAGGACAAAGAATAGTCACTGCCTGGCGAGAACTGCAGCAGAACTTTGGCAAAAACCCTGCTGCCTTTAGCCCTCTCTCTAACAATTACGACGGAGTGATTCGTCCTGCGAGCTGGAGATCTACCAAAACATTGGGTAGCCTGCCAGCACTTCAACCAGCACCGAATGTCTCCATTGAAGTAGAGGACCTACTCCATTTCAAACTGCAGGTACCGACAAGCAGAGTCTGGTCCACCGCCTTGCAGCTCCCTGACTGACGCCACAGACGACCAGGAGAAAGTTTTCGTGCTCTGGAAGGTCATATCTGTCTCCCCACAGAGTGTGAAGAAACCATGACCAACTGGAGCAGTGCTGTACCACTCCCTGTGGTACTGGACGCTCTGCACCAAGCACAGACTGCGAGTGTCCAGTCTGGACTCTCACTGCACCAGGACCAAGCAGCCGTCAATGGATATCAGCTGACCCACATCGAGAGTGCCCCAGCGGCCTTGATTTCTCCTCTTTCAGCTGTTTCTCGCTGACTGCAAGGTGCAACTTTGTGCATCAACCCAGCTGACCAAACCTCTCTGCTCCTGAGCCCACCGACCCCTGTGCTGACGAACTGTCTGCGCCCTCTTGCGACCTGAGCCCCTGTTTGGTAGCCCTCTGACTTGCACGCAAGTCCCCCTGTGTAGACTCTTTTCAGATGGCTACCCTCCTCCTTAATGCCAGCTCCCAGCCTCACCAGCACCCTGCTCTATGCATCTTTTACATTTCCTCCCATAGGATTGCAATGTGCATAAAAGCGCACTGGTCTGAAACATTTACCTGCCTGTGCATAATTTTATCGAAAGTTTTCTTTCTGTTAAACAAAATTCTTGTGTTGGAAATATATATAGAAAGAAGTGTTATGTTTCTAAATTGGTCTCTGATTTATTCTTGGAGTGTGTGTCTCATGCATCGCCTCTGTGAGTACAACAAATGGTTAGCACTACCCTCTGATAAGCCTAACTGCACGCCCACACTTACACAAAAGAGAGCATTAGTATTATCTGCTTTAGCCTCTGTAAACTATATTGAAAGCCAGCTTCCTACAACATGCGTACGTTTCAGCAATGCCTGTCAAGACAGTGGTTGCAAAAAGGGGTTACTGGTAGGATTTAATGTTGATGCGGTCCAGCAACCATCGCTCTCTGCAATGGTGGAACAGCAACAACCCGTTACAGGGCCAGCCCTTCATGGATCCAGTTCTGCATGTGACCATCACCACGCACTCCTCACTCTTGGGGAGTGCATCTTGAACAGCTAGCCTTTCAGGGCTGGTGGTCGCCTCAAGAATCGGGCCTCCCCATAAATTACCTCAAGGCCCATTTAGCACTTCCCTATTGGTTACATCTATTGGCAGAGTACCTTCCGGGAGTGGACTCCAATTTTACAGACCTTCTCAGCAGGATGCAGCAACAAGTCCATAACTAGGAGCTCCTCCCACAGGTCCTACTCTCTTACTTCCACCGTTTAAGGTTTCTAGGGATCCACTTCTTTGCCACTCCCTTAAATGCACCATGTCTAAGCTTGGCCTCACCCACCATCCAAGAGCAATGCACTATTTATTAATTGGTCAGGGATATTTGCCTACGCTGTTCCTCTTCTCCCACTCCATGTTGTTCGGAAACTTTCGCAAGTGTCCTTTACTGTCATGCCGGTGGCTCCCACATGGGCCAGACAACCATGGGTCTCAACCCTTCTGATGTCGACAGCTTCTCACAAGAAGCTCCCCAACAGGCTGGGCCTTCTCATGCAGAATCACAGCGCAAGCAGACACTACAAACCCAGGCAACTCAATCTAGTGATCTGGCTCATGAGATTCAGTTTGGCTTTCTTAACCTATCTCAGGAGTGCATGCCTATCCTCAATTAATTGCTCAGGTCCACTAAATGAGCCTGCTATGCTGCTAAATGCAAACGTGTTTCTAAGCACATTCCCGCTTCAAACAACAGTTCAGGATATTATCTGCTACTTCCTTCATCTACAGAAATCTGGCCTTGCCTTTACTTCACTTAGCCACTATCGAAAGTTACATGCAGAACAGCGAACACTCTTCCTTATTTAAAATCCTGTCATTAAGGCTGTCATGGAAGTACTCAAGCGACGTATTCCATCCAAGGCACTCCCTGGCCCTGTCTTGAACCTCAGTGTCGCCCTTACCAGACTAATGGGTCCTCCTTTTGAACCTCTACATTCATGCCCATTACAATTCCTTTTCGTGGAAGGTTGCTTTTCTTGCCATTACCACATCTCTTAAGATGTGGTAGCGAACTACATGCTCTCTCCCTTGAAGATCCTTTTAATTCAAGTTCATATTGATAGAATTGTCCTTAAAACTAACCTCAAATTCCTTCCAAAAGTGGTAACTCCCTTTCTACCTCAACCAGACAATTCAGCTCCCGATTTTCTTCCTTCAGCCAGACACTAACAAGATGCCCTTCACACTCTTGATGTCAAGCGTGCCCTCATTTATTACATTGATAGAACCAAGCTCCTTCGTACAACTCAGCAATGTTTTGTGTCCTTCATCAATACACACAAAGGGGACACACTTTCAAAGGCGGGCATAGCTAGAAGGATTGTCAAACATGCTACATTAAGGCTAAATGGACTATGCCTTCCCTGCTTAGGTTCCATTCCACTAGCAAAAAAGGAGCCACTGTGGCTTTCCTCAGCCAAATACCCATAGCTGACATCTGTAAGGCAACTGCCAGGCGCACTCCTCTCACATTCACCAAACACTACTGTATGGACATTATAGGCATGCCAACAAGTTAGAGTTGGCCAAGCTCTTCTAAGATATCTTTCAGTCCTCTGCAACATCGTCCAGCTAACCACCACTTGCAGGAGTACTGCTTTACAGTCTGTGCAGAGCATGTGTATCTACAGCCACACATACTAAGAACGGAATATGTCACCTTCCCTGTAATCATCTGTTCATAACGTGTAGGGCTGTAGATTCACATGCAACCACCCACCTCCCCAGAAGACTTTTCTTGTTGCAGATCTACATTCGTTACTTAACTTCTTAGTATATATCTCCTTACATGGTCATCACACTTTCCCATCTAACGCTCCATCTTTACGCTCACCCGCTGTGTGTAAAACCATCCAGCCATGGAATTGATGCTGATGCACGTTGCCAACTTAGGGAGGGGTCACTATACCTTGCAACTCAAAAGACTTCTTTGAAGAAAACAAGTTGCAAACGTCACAGCCCAACACTGGGTGGCAGGAGTTTGCAGAGCACGTGATTCTACAGCTGCACAGCTATGAAACAGCTGCTTTCAGGGTAAGTAATATAATCCTTTCTTACTTTCGCTTGTACACACTCTTTACATTTTCGTTTGTTCCGCCTTCCTTTCATTGTGTCTCCCAGCCAAGCCAGTTCTTCTAGTCCATGTCATGTTTTCTAGGAATTCCTTTCTTCTCATGCCTTTCTTCCATGGCCCCTTGTAAAGATACTGTTTTACTTAAAGTAAGTTACATGGCTGAGTCTGTGACTTTTTTTTCCTTTTGGAATGTTCATCAGATAATCTTTCTACAAATAAACTCAGCATTTCACGTTGGGTTATAGCTGTTGTTAATTTGCGGTCCATTTGTTAATGTTGGCTGTAATTGTGAGAGTCTAATTGTTCTCAGATGGGACTACTTTTCTCTACTCTCCATATGCATTGCATCAGTTGCTACGGGAAAACCGAGGCAAATGTAACAAAAAAATGCAGCTTAACAAGTTTTACAAGTCCACTTCAAGCAACGAAAATGAAATACTCTTCATGGATGATGGTTCTTAAATCTTCATTGTGCGGTGTTTGGGATTACCCTAACCACCATGCTTTTCGATGATCAGTTCCTCCTGTTTCTGCGATCCCTGATGGGCAGGCAGTGATTGTTCCCACTTGAATAAGTAAAAAAAGTGTCCTTTTTCGCATAATTGTTTTCAGGGACAGTGATTTCTACGCACCTACAGAGGTATCAGACTCAAAAACAGTTCTAATTTACAAGTCAACATGCAGGACCCACGTCTGGACGTGCATATCTATAACTGCAACGTTCTAATACTTACAAATCTGCCTTCCTCCATGTTTTCCGGATGATTCTGCCTCGAAAAGCATTTCAGTCATAAAGCGTAAAGTCCCCATTTTGCAATTGAGTTAAAGAAAGGGCACCTGGCTGTCTGGTCTTTCATGTTATGTTACTGGAGTAATAAGACTTCAGACAGGGTTGGGAGGAAAGCCTATTTCCTAATCTTACAGGTACTATCCTGGGACATCACTTGCCCATTTAAAATACCGCCCTTTGGCCTTGATGATTAAAAACAGACCTATCCATTGAGTGATTTATGTCCATTTCATTTCACCATCAGATGGTAGAATAAATCAATCATATCTTAGACGTATTTTGGTAAGCAACGCCAGCATTAGCTAAGTATGCATACATTTATAAATACTCTTGCTATGATGAGAGCCTTCCAGTACATTTACATTTCAGCAATCAAAGGGATATTGTTTAGAGAATTTGAATCACTTGAATGTCTCAACAACATCTTCTCAACCTATTTTCTGTCCTACTAAACACCTGATGAGGCATATAGCTACGGATACTCCAAAAGAAGGACCACAGAACTATGGCCACACAATTATGGCTCGCTCACTCATTCTATGACCTCACAAAAAAGAAATGTAAAGAGTGAAATTACATGGACAAAGTCTGCCATTCTCGACAGCGGCAAGCACTTGAAACTTGCTAATATATTTTACCACAAATCTATTTTGACAATTGACAAAAATACTGTACTGCTAAATGAAAAGTCAGTATATTGTATTCAAGTTGTTTAAACTCTGCATTAAACAAAGTGCATTCCTTTTGGTGAATCGTTCAATTCTTAATTTAAAAAAACCAAATACTGAAATTATAGATTATAGAATTGTAACAGACGGCTTCTTGCATAAAGCATTAGTTACAGACCGCTGTCTGCTATGGACGACCTCTTCTCTACCTCTGCCCCTCAAGGAACATGCCTCTCCTTCTCCTGCCAGACAACCTCGACAAAGTCAAGTGTGTCAAATTATTTTACAAGGTTCGTTTATGCACAAAGCTTAAGACAATATTGCGCAAGTGACTCTGTGGGGTACTAGATGGATGCAAATGTTTTAAATATTCAGTTGAGGGACAGCTTGGTCTCAAGCCTTCGGTTCGTAGATAGATGAGCATTGTTTTGAGTTTCTGGCTCTGTGAATTTTGATGGCTAAGTATTGAGAGCTGTGTACCATTACAAAGGAATTTAGGGTAGGTGGGTTTTGCTTGTTTTACCAACATGAAATTCCTACAGGAATAATCCATTTAATTCTGAATCTCAGATCCAGTAATTGATAGTTCTTGTCTTCTATTTCTCTATCTTGATACTATAAAGCTTTTTAATCAGTATTTACCCTGAGGACACACACTGTAATTATGCTTTTCGCATATGTCTACCTGGATTACTTCTGTCAAAGAACTAATGTTCTTCGATTTCAATTATAGTCCTCCAACCACGTACCATTTGTACTAGCACCGATGTTAAGTCAGGCCATCAAGAGATTCTGCAAAGTCACAAGCATGGATGTTATCCTGAAACAACACTGACCTTTCGTGCAGAGTTTGTGGCTCTTGTCCATCCAACTTGTGGTAGTTGTCTAATCAGTTCTTCTAAAACCTATGACCCGTGCCACATTACATATAGCTGTTATCGCTGAAAATTACAAACCATGGCATCTCTCATCTGTTATGAGCTTATTCCCAGACTGCACAAACAAACTATCTAAATCCTCCAAAATACCAGTTGTCTTCGGGTCACACAAATCCTTGCAAGGAGAACGGTAAAAGGAAAATACCTTAGCAGGTCAATGTCACCCACCTGATGAAGCCAGGTCCTGGGTTCCACATGAATTCCCCAGTGATCTTCAAAACCATTTTCATCCTGCAAAGATGAAAAACACACTCCGACACCTCCTATGGTGTGAAATCAAAACCTAGTACATATTCTAACAATATGCAATATCATTAAAGAACAATGCAGTAATAATCTGACAACTGTGAAATACCCTCTATGGCAATAAATGCTTTAAATACACCCATCTGACATTGAGACGAAACCCATCTGTGAGAAGTCATTCACACAGTGAGTGGGGCATGTGAATCACTTAAAAAATGGTGCCACATAACAACAGTCGGATGGGTACTTAGTGTCATCTCAAATGGGCACACATGGAATTCATCACAAATCCACCAAATAACCCATCAAAAGGACAGCCTCCTCCCCATCTACCACAGCGTCTTCAGGAGATATTAACCATGCAAAGAAAAGGAGCAATAGAAGAGATCCCGAAGTCCTAGAGGGTGATCCGTTTCTACTCAAATTTCTTTCTGATCAGGAAAAAGTCAGTAGACTGGCGCCCCATCTTAGACCTTCAGAAACTCAACAAATATTAACGAAAACAGTCCTTTCGCATGATCTTTTCAATCGTGGGGATCACTTGGCAGCATTAGATCTCCAGGATGCATACGCCCACATTCCAATTCACCCAAAGCATCACAAGTTACTATGATTCAAGGTAGCCGACACCCACTACCAAATCCAGGTTTTCCCTTCCAAATTAAAATCAGCACCATGCATATTTACCAAATTTGTAGCTCCAGTGGCAGCCCATTTGAAGCAAAAAGAAGTACAGGTATTCCCATACCTAGATGGCTAGTTGATAAATGCAACCAGGTCCCAACAGGCAAAGACAGATACATTAACCTGTCTCACACTCTTCAAAGGTCTGGGCCTCACATTCAACACACAGAAATCCTATTGCACACCGTCAGCAACCTTGACTTTCTTTGGAGCGATTCTAGACATGAACCAGGACAAGTCATTCGCCTTGCAAGAAAGACAGATAAGGATTCATCAACTTGCAAAAAAATGTAGCATAAAAAAGTCAATTTTATTTCGACAATACAAGAGGAGCTGACTAACAGTGGTTACAGCTTCAAGGGTCACTCAACCATGTCTTTCAGAATACTCTGACTACGATAACATCCATGAAATGGTCGGCACAGAATTTAAACCTATCCAAGGGACTAACATTCCTTACACAGGTGTCCGATTTCGTAATAACAGGAGCGTCCCTGGAGGGATGGGGCGCTCATCTCCAGGATTTGACAATAAGTGGAAAGTGGAACCACTTCCATTGGAAAATGCATATAAACTTGCTGGAACTTGGAGCTATAGCTCTGGCATTACTCGCTTTCCTTCCCAGAATAGCAAAGTCATCTGTGCTAATTTCCACGGACAACACCATCAGCATGCATTACATAAACCAACAGGGAGGCAGAAGGTCATCAGCTCTGTCTCAGTAGGCAGAGGAATTTTGGAAATGGGCTCTGCAATATCAACTAACACTCGTGACAAAGCATATTCCTGGGGCAACCAATGTTGTAGCAGACACGTTGAACAGGACCAACTCCAGCTGTCACAAATGGGAGCTCAACCAACAAATTGTGGAGGATATTTTCCATCGTTGGGGCAAACCAAACCTAGACCTGTTTGCGACAAAGGAGAATCAGAAATGCCAATATTTCGCAAGCTTGCATCAACTTTAAGGGGTCGTGGGAGAATGCATTTTCGATCAGATGGTCAGGTGTCTATGCGTACGCTCCCCTCCCCCCCCCCCCCCCCCATCCCGTTAATCCTGAGATTCCTCATGAAATTGAAGAGGGAATCTTGCCCAGTGCTCCTGCTTGCTCCCAGATTGCCCAGATCGTTCTGGTTCACAGAACTCTTGCTCCTCTCAGAACAGACAAACATTCAGCTGAAGCCCATACCCGCGTTGCTAACGATGAACTAGGGCCAGGTACTTTATCCGAATCCAACATAACTACACCGGTCGGCCTGGCTCCTGAATTCAATGAATTTGCAACATTAAATATTCCTTCAGATTGCAGAGCGATTCTGGTAAAGGCTAGTGCTGTTACCACCAATAAGGCAAACAAACTTAAATGGAAGGGTTTCTGTTTGTGGTGTCAGGAAGCTAATGTTCATCCTATCTCATCACCTCTGGAACAACTTCTCCCGTATCTGCTCCACTTGGCAAAGTCTGGACTAGCCCACTCCTCCATTAAAGTACACCTGGCGGCAATCTCACGATTCTTAAGGTCGGATAAATTACCTTCACTATGATCTAGCAGAGTGATCAAGCAATTTATCAAGGGCCTTTTTAGAATGTTTCCTCCTATAAAGAACCCTTTTCCTACTTGGCTCCTTAATATAGTGCTGGGGCAATTGATGAAGGCTCCGTTTGAACCTATTCACAGACTTAAATTTCCTGAAATGGAAAACTGAGCTGCTTATAACCCTTACATCAGATAGAAGAGTCAGTGATATTTAAGCATTCACAAACAAAGAGCCGTTCCTGCAATTCAAATTGAACAGTGTGGTGTTGAGGACCAAACCTAAGTTAATACCAAAGGTCCCTTTGGATTTCCATTTGAATTAACCCATAATTCGTAGAACATTCTTTCAGAAACCCCAGACTGTGGCAGAAAGATCTGTGCAAACTTTGGACATTAAAACATATATCAAGTTCTACTTACACAGGACTAAGCAATTCCAAAAGGCGTATCAATTTTTGTAACCTATGGCAACCTACGGAAAGGATTCCCAGTTTCCAAACAAACCTTAGCTAGATGGATTGTGGCAGCGATCCAGCTCTGTCACAGACAGGCTGAAAACCCATTGACAAGCAAAGTCGAGGCTCATTCTACTGGAGCTGTCTCTACAACCACAGCTCTCTTTGCTGGTGTTCCTATTCAGCAAATATGTTGCGCAGCAACATGGTCCAGCAGGCATCCTTCATACGGCATTGTTGCCTGGATTCTTCTACCAAGAGTGATGCAACTGTGGAAGAAGCAATGCTGTGCCATCTATTTCAATAGGTGAGCCATATCTTAAGGTATTTTTCACCATCCGCTATATTAGGATTATGTTGTTACTTGTCAGTGATTTTACTGCTGACTATTCTGATTCAAGCATGTGAATATATGAATGATCCACTACTGGAGAAGACATTTTTTTACTTATCTGCAACTGCAGTTGTAGTTGGATATAAAAGGCACTATCTATGCAAAACAAATGGGTTAATGATCCGATCTGCTCTGTGGCAATCTCAAAGAAAAACGGTGTGATCACCTTAACCAAAAAAATTCTGCAATTTTGATTATTGCCTAAGAGCAGGATGATAATGGTAGTTATCTGATTACTTGTCTTCAGTGCGGTGACGCACAACTATATGCAGTAACCATTTACATCTCAAATATTGATTACCTACAATTTTGATCCACTCTGCCGGCTAGATTTGCGTTGTTGCCACTAAAGCCCGCATTGTCCTTGGCAGTGACTTCGATTTACCCATCGATATTATCTTGGACAGTCCTTCGGTACCATTTTGCACTCTCTTGCACGCACACATTCTTTCTGCATTGGAACCAAGACTACTTGCACTCTTTCTTTCAGTTCAGTTGCCTTGTAAAGGGATTGGAGGTGTGTGAGAGTTATACATGAGTGATAGTGGCACTAGTGGTACCAGTGACCAATACATAGTTTCAGTGTAAAAGCCATATTCAGAATTTGCCTGGCCTTTACATCATAGTAAGCACAGGACTCATAGAATAATATTTTACTTTAACCCTGCTGTAAAGGAGTAGCTCAGCGGTCCTTAACCTGTGGTACGTAGAACCCTGCGGGTCTGCGCGCCAATTCTGAGGGTTGTGGAGCTATATGACCATTAACCATTATTTTCTGTCAGTGATCATTACCATTTTGAGATAAATAGCTGGATAAACGTGGTTCCTCCTACAAAGATAGTGGTAACATTATAACTTACGTGACATCTTCTGTATTGACACCCCAAATGTTTTTATGTATGTATTAATAAAATCAAATAAAGATATGTTTAAAAAATAGTAAGCTTTTAAAACACATTTCAGTTAAAAGGTCGATTGCAAGTTAAGGGTGAAGTCTGTCTGAATTTGCTCAGTCGCTGTTCAAATTCAGACATGCTCCGACCTGAAAGAGCAATCAGCATCTGACTAAAAATACTTTTGAATAGTGTACTGCCCCTCAGTGATCTATGAATGTACCCATGTAGACTGCAACATCACAAAATAAAATGATGGACGGAGTGTTGAAACTTATCAAACTCACCCCTGGTCACAGATCTGGGTTTAATCCATAGTTATTTTGCTCACCACGTCACCCTAGTTTGGACCCAGCTACATGCAAATCAGCTTTGACCCTGCTCCCCATGGGAACAGTCCAGCCCAAACGGCCATGCCAGGTCCTCCATAGACCGGAAACAAGCATCCTGCGACCGCTTTCAGGGTATCACCCCTCATCAGCCAGGCCATCTTGAATTCAGTGGCGCAGCAAGCAAGGAACCCATGTCTGGGCATGCCCTTAGCCACCTAGGGCGCACATAGCAACATCACAAAATAAAATAATGGGCGTAGTGTTGAATCTTTTCAAACACTCACCCCAAGTTGACTGCTCAAATGGTCCTTCGAGGCCGCATGTTTTCCCATCAATTGCCTTACATGCCCAGGCACCTACAGACTCCAAGCATCTACATGTTTACTGGAAAGGGGGCTATTGCCTGTACTTTTCAGCAGAGCTGAAGTACTTCTACAAGAAGAGTACCATTTTCCATTAGGCAGCATGTTCTCAGCTGACATGAGGACTTTGTTATATAGCTTTTATGCTAACATTGTCTTTTTTATCACCTTTTGACAAAAGACCCTGCACAGTCTCTAGCTTTGTCAATACAGATCTGAATTGCTGCCCCGTGTCTGTCTGAGGCCATTGTCTATCCAATTACTACTTCTGTCTCACCACTTGTGCTGAGAACTCTGATTTAACAGGATTACCTATTGATTTGTGACTGCGACCTGTCTTATACCGGTGTGTAGTCACCCTCAAATTTTAAGGTGCTGTTGTAGAGAAAAGTAGATGTGCTTAGGGTACTTTCTGTGTATTTGTGTGCTGTAATATTGTTGAGTATTAAATTGTAGAAATTACTTGGATATCCTAGGTTTCCATTAGTAATTTAATGGGCTCCGCAGAAGTCAAAAGTTGAATATCGCTAAAGTTAATGGCTCTATCCTACCTGCCTCAGTTGATCTACTTTCATTAGTGTCCCCTCCACCACCAGATTCCTTTGATCAAGTCTGGTTGTGCTGCTCATATTTTTTTGTTTTGTTTATTGCTTGTACTTCCTGAACACTTTCATACAGCCAGTGGGTACAGATACAAGCCATGACAAAAACAGCTGGGTGTGAGGTTGCACAATAAAAAATACTCTGAATTTAACAAGGTTCACTGATGGGCTACTTTGTCATAAACCTCAGTCCTTTTACTCAGACGCCCATAGACCGCTCACTGAGCAGATTTGCCCACATGGCAACATCATTCAGGACTACAGTGCTGAATTGGCTTTATGTTTTGCATTTTATGATCACTCAAAGCTAGAATTGTCATAAATGTTACTAATAGTTAAAAATGATGATGAATATACTATTATCTCCCGGATGATCTCCCCTTGGGCTTGAATTGGTCCCCCTACTCATTTAAATATCTCAGTATTCAAATTTATGATACGTTAGCAGATCTGCGGGAGGGCAATCTGAACCCGGTTTTACGGTCCTTAAAAATTTGTGTGCAGTTTTGGCGTTCCCTTAAGTTACCCTTGATGGCCCGTAAAGCCCCCTCAAAATGGTCATGCTTCCCAGGATATTATACCACTTTGTGAACTTGCCTGTGGTGATCACACCTACATGGTTCGCAGAGCTACGTCAGACACTCCGCGAACTCATATGGGATGGAGAATGGAACAAAGTATCCCTGGAGATACTGCAACGAGCACCAGAGGAGGGGGGATTAGGTGCACCAGACTTCGAGCTGTACTATTTAGCATCCCAACTCCAATAGCTAGCCCAGTGGGTGGATGGTAGAAATCTGGAACTGTTGAAGAGGAGGGGTGGAGAAAAGTTCAAAGTTGGCAAGTGGCCAAGCTACTGCACCCAGTGGCGATTGTTCCCAAATGTAATGTGCTCCTACAAGCGACGCAATATTCTTGGAAGAGATGTAGTCGGCGCACAAACGTGGATCATCCCTATGCTCCTGAGATACCACTGGGGGGATCCCATATGGAGATCCCGTCACCCAAAACACGCAACTCCAGCTCGCAGAATGGACAACGGTAGGTATAACCACATGGGGAGATTGCTTTCATTTAGGGGCGCTAATACCCATGGATGACCTTATGTCCCAAACTGATCTCCTGCATGGGCAATTTATGATATATTATTCCCTGACTAAGACATTTGGGGACCTATGACACAATAACTCACAGGAGCCGCAAACACATGGGGTGATTCAGACAATATTGGTGTTAGGAGCGGCTAGACACTTGATTAAATGGTTATATAGGTCTCTACTAGATACAGTCAAGAAACCACTGGACCACACCCGTAAGAAATGGGATGAGATTATTGGGAGAGCTCTAACAGACAAAGAATGGAGTAGGGTGTTGGAAAGCCCCAGAAGAGTATCTAGGAATTCAAATTTTAAAGCAATACAGTTTAATTATGTACACATGATATATCTTAGGCTCCACAGACTGAATATTATAAGAGGCGACGCGGCACAGTGTTGCCCTAGATGCAGAGTAGCGGATGTGGGGTTTGCACATATGACCTGGGAATGCACAAACGTGAGAGAATTTTGGGAGAAGGTACTAGATATAATAAAGAAAACTCTGGTGTGTACTATCCCAAACACAATAGAGGTGGGCTTACTGGGCTTGTTTCCCAACCGAAGGCCAAAAAGATAGGCAACAGATTTATTGACCTTGCACTAGTATTAGCGAGGAGACAATTAGCCCAGCACTGGAAGTCACATATGACTCCACGAATAGAAACATGAGAGATTAGTGTTGACACTTGGGCAAAAGCAGAACAGAGAGCATTGCTTCAGGAGGATGCATGGGGAATCCAGAGACGCCCACTGGCAGAGCTATGGACAGAGGTTCTGAGAGAATGGGAGACTAGGCATACACCAGAAGTAGAAGAAAGAGAGGAAGTAGTACTAGACCAATAGGAAGATAGTTTTGGGTCAACAAGGTCAATTGATGAGCAGGATTAAAATGAGAGTGGAGAGGGAACCGTGGTTGCGCTGAAGCCCCCTCGTGTTGGGAGAGCTACTCCCTCCCCACGTGACCCCCTCTGGCACATAATTAATACATATATCCGACTGGACTTTCAAGTTTGACCAACCCATATCACCCGACAAATGTACATAGGGCAAACAAACTGGCAAAAGACACTGGGAGACACACCAAAATTGTTCTTGTAATCTGCTAGAAGTGATTGGTTTATTGTAAATAAATGTATATCTTTGCAGATTGTTATGAGTAACTCCCTAGAGTACATATGATAATGGGTACAGACTCCTGGTGTACCAGACTTTGCCTCCTAGACGCACAACTGCCTATGGAACATAATTACATTTAATGAAGCTCTACTTGGCATAATAAGCATATCTTTGGAATATTGTATACGCCATGCGATTGTCTGTACATGTAAACTACTGTGTTCCCACTAAAGGAAAAAAAAAATCATAAAGATATAAATATATTTTTTAAATGAATATACCATTAGCATTTTCAAATTGAAGCATGTTTAATTTCAAGGGCAGTTCTCGTACTTGAGAATAAAAACTTAATAGAGGGCATGGAAGAAGGTAAGCTGCTGTAACATGGTCATAGGAATCTTGATGTTCTGTACAAAGATAGGACAGCCACAAAGGAAGATTCATGTTCTAAATATTTGTGCCCTTGGCTGTTTGCTCTTTCTTACTTTCTGCATGGAATGTTTAGGATGTATTTGGTATGTGTGTTCCCATTGCTTTACCCTATGTTCTCATATGAAATGTTACAAATTGATTATTGAATCTGGAGTCATTTGGTGAGATCTCTTGGGCCCTTATAGCTCTCGCTCTGATTTTCCTGCGAAATAATAGATTCTTAAATTGAAAAACTACAAGAGTCTTAAGGAAGAAGTTGTTTTGGAATGTGTTATGAATTATGTGATCTCAGGATGGCCAAGGGAAAAATTGGTTGATATTCTTAATTTTATTGTAAGGTTTCTAATGAATTGTCTCTTGAAAATGGTTTGTTAGTGAGAGGCGATAAATTAATTCCACCAGAGTGATTCAGACAGAGCATTCTGGAGACAGCGCATGCAAGACCGTTGGAAATGAGTGCCACCATACGCCGAATTAGAAATGATTTTTGGTGGCCACGATTTGGAGAGGACGAAAGGTTAGTACGAGATTGTGTGAAATGGTGATGTGGCTAATCATTTGACCACTGCTGTATCGCCTCCATTGCTTGTGATGAGTCCTTGTATGGTGTGGCACAAGGTAGCTGTTGATTTTTGGACCTTTCCACATGCTACCTAATTTTTTTATAGTGTAAGTGGACCACCTTTCTAGATGTGTAGAAGTGAGAGGTGTGGCTGAACCTAATACCAAGGTAGTGATGAGATTTTTACATGAGGTGTTTACGAAAGGAGTTCCCGGAGAGCTGCTTTCAGACCATAGTTTGCAGTTTACTTCTTCTTTTATGAAGGAGTTTTTGAACATGTTTTGGGTCTGACATTTGTGCACACCCTTGTAGCATCCTCAAGCTAATGGAAGAGTTGAAAGGTTCAACAGAGTCCTAGTTAAATGTTTTCACAGTGCTATTAAATCTAAAGTAGATTGTGAAACAGCCAGCTGATCAATAGTGTGGGCATATAGGACCGCACCTAATTTGATTACTGGTAAAGTGCATACGTATGCGAGGTAGAGACATGGCATAATCTTTGTGTCCACTTTGGTGAGTCAAAGCTTTGAATTTAATGTGCAATGTACTGGTTTGCAGTTTTGAGACTAAATTAGCAAGTGATATTCAGTATTATACGGCGTGAAAAGGTTAAAAAGTTAGGAGGTGAGGTTCAGCAACATTAAGTTTGAGGTGGTGATTGGGTTTATATCACAGAACCTCTATTTTTAAAGAAAGGAGTTTCTAAATTCTGAGATCCTATTCAAATTGTGAATGTAAGGGGACAAGAGGTGCAAATATCAGCTGGCCAGTGGTGGGATGTTTAACGGTTATCCAAGGTAAAAGTGAGTGAGTGTGAGGAAGATGTTCCCCGGTTGAGTGAATGTGATAATGATTACAAGCGAGATCCAATGTCTCAAAAGATACACGAAATTGGAGTACGTAGGAGTTTGTGTTAAAAGGATACCAGAACAGTGTTGTGATTATGATGTAAGGTACATAATTTAGAGCAGTGATAATTAACTCCTGAAGGTCTGCGAAGCCTACTCGGGGGGTGGTGGGGAGACGGGGGGGGGGGGGACACAACTGTTTAGAAAATAAAATATTATTGTCATAATAATAAAGTGTATATAAATAATCAAAGTGTAAAACCGGAGCTAGTATCGTCGGCTTGATATGTGAGAGCAGTGCAAGTGCATCAGACAAGATACAGTATGGATAATGAGTGGCCTCAATTGAATTCAGAGAAGCTCCAACCTTCCCATTAAAATTTTAAAAAATTGTGGGGGTTTTCATTTATATTTGTTTAATGAATGGATGTTTCTGTATTTTTTGTGTATTGTTTTAAAGTTCAAATCATCGAAAAATACAGTCAGAGTGTACATGCTGTCATCAAATGGTGCTCCTTTCCCCTCATTCACCATTTCCTTGAGTCCTGATGAAGACCCCCCAATAAGGATGAAGATACCTTTATGATTACAGGGGTCGAAACGTTGACATATTGTTTCTTATATCAAACTTGGGTGACAGAGACATGTTTATCTGTGCCTATAAATGTTATGTTTGTGACTATATGGTTTTGCCAAGTAAAAGGCCAGATTGGATCTAAAAAGCATGGATGTATTTGAACCACATTACCGCTCCGTTCCTTGACACCATCACTCCATTCTCCTTGAGCACTCACCCCCTCCCTTCCCCCTTTTTTCTGAGCACCAATGGGTATCAATGCTGATTAATTGCATATTCTTATGTTTTGATTAATTTCGATTCTGTGATGCAAATTAAATCACAAGAAATCATTGGTTTTTGCTGTGACGTTTGAATTATTTAATGTATTTGATTCTACGTATGTGAATTTGAAATCTGTTTTCCACTGTGACTGCTTATTTATGTACCGTTGGAAAGTGAAGGCCAAGCACTTGTGCAGATCTGTGAGCTACCACAGTAAAAAAACAAACACAATTATCACCCACTCTAGAGTGCCCTCAGTGGAGAGTAAATTCTGTCTCGTTGTAAACATCTAGGCCACTACAATGTTGTAACTCTACAAACAGGGCATTATCAGTATAATAAGCTGGTACTAAATAAATTGTCCTTCACCTCATCGTCCTCTTCATGAAGAACATTTTGGTGGCTCTTGGCAGCATCTGAACCTGACTGAAAAAGGCCTTGAGCCTTCTGTAGTACTGGTGCAGAGGTAGTAGCACTGTCTGGGAGTCCTCCCAGACCAGAGTCCTTGCTTTTGTAATCTGGTAATGCGACATTAAAAAGGATTGGGACGAAGAAGATTTCAGGTCGGAACTGGCATGGGGTCAAATCTGGAATTGGTGCCAGGGCATTTGAAACTGGCATGGCCTTCTGCCCAGGTGTTGAGATATTCCCAGGCAAAGGCTTAATAGGGTCAGTCGGTGCTGGGGCAGGTCCCAGCAGTGTACATCCAACCGAGGGCCCCATCGATGGACCCATGTGGCCCAAAGTCACTCCAGAGAGACCCCGAATCTTTCAGACCTGTTGTGGCAGACCTCTTAAAAAAACCTCAATTTTCTACAGGACTGAGAACTTTCAAGGAAACTCAGGGCCCTTAGGGGTCAGCTTAGAAATTGGGTCAAATGAGGATGATTGGGGTGGAGTCTGGTCCTTCAAGTGCCGACTGAGCATCTACTCTCTGAAGTGAGAGTGACTAGAAGGAGACTCGTCCCATTTGGACTTCTGATGTGCATGACAAGACTTGTCTTTTGACTTATTCTTCCACCTATCCTGTCCGAGGATGTTGATTTAGATGCGGAGCAATGTTGTCTGTCTGAGGTTGAGCGGAATGGTGTTCCAGGCTTTGGCCGCGAGGAAGGAGAAGGAGCGGCCTCCCGATCTGGTCTTTCTGGTGCAGGGGACCACGGCGTAGGGGAGCTGGGCTGATCGTAGGGTCCTTTGGGGTGCGGGGAATTTAAGTCGGCTGTTTAGGTATGCTGGTCCTGTGCCATGGAGGGCCTTGTGTGCGTGGGTGAGTATCTTGAAGGTGATTCTTACCTTGACGGGGTGCCAGTCAGGCGCGCAACACCCATTGGACTCACGGGGCTTCAGCCCCCCCCGTCGTGTGTGGCAGCCCGGGATGAGACACCTTCCCGGGCAAAAAAGAAGCCGCACCCGAGCACTTCACAGGTCTTTAAAAGACCATTTGCATGTTAATGAGGCCTCGCTGTTGTTTCAGCCCTTCTAAGAGCCCCTGCAGCTCCACTCTGCCTATTGCTTAAAGTTCAGCCCCCCCCCCGAAATTTTTGCTCAGCCCCCCCCGAAATTTGGCTCTAGTTGCGCCTCTGGTGCCAGTGAAGTGTGCGCAGGTGCGGGGAGATGTGGAAGTGTCTTGGCAGGTTGAGGATCAGTCTTGCGGCTGCGTTCTGAATGTTCTGTAGCTTGCGGTGAGGTTTTTGTTTATTCTGGTGTAGAGTGCGTTGCCGTAGCAGAGTCTGCTGGTGACCAGGGCGTGAGTGATGGTCTTTCTGTGTTCCCTAGTGGCCTTTGATAGTGTCAGAGAGCATTTGTCGCAGAACTGCGACAGATGCTCGGTCCCCAGAAACCACAGACAGATGTCACACAGGTCCTTGACTGACATCGGTTTCCTGGAGAAATGGCTCGGTTTGAAGGGTGTAGTCTTCGAGGGAGACATTTCCCTTGCACACTGTCATGCAAAAAGGATAATTTTGGTGTTATTGAAACACCAACAAAGGTTTAGACGCAGGGCTCTGAATCTGCGTGGGAAGGTGTGGGAAAGAAAGGAACTAACGTGATAACGCCAGATGTTGGACTGGCTATAGCGGGCACTGGGCATTTTCCCGGTGGGCCAGTAAGGTGGGGGACTGTTTTGGACCGGTGGGGGCCATGTTTTGTTACTGGGGGCCGGTTTTTCTGCAGTGCTGCAATACCGGCCCCCTGTAATAAAACGTGCCGCAGCAGATTCCCACCAGCACCCACTCCCTCCCCCACCTGTCCGACGTAATTGCCAGGGCTGGCTTTCATTCTCAGTCCGGCCTGGATAACGCAGGGGCAGTGCCTTCATACAGGGTTGTGCCCTCACTTCAGGTAGCAGTGCAAAGCTGCCTTGGAGTAAAGGGCGCCGCCATCTTTCGGCACGCGGGAGCAGCAAGACTTCAGGTAGCAGTGCAAAGCTGCCTTGGAGTCAAGGGCGCCATCTTTCGGCACGCGGGAGCAGCAAGACTTCAGGTAGCAGTGCAAAGCTGCCTTGGAGTCAAGGGCGCCATCTTTCGGCACGCGGGAGCAGCAAGACTTCAGGTAGCAGCGTAAAGCTGCCTTGGAGTCAAGGGCGCCATCTTTCGGCACGCGGGAGCAGCAAGAAGACTTGCATGGAAAGTTCTGGCGCTAGTGGGGATTACAATTCAAAAGGTAGAGAATCTGCGGTTAGAAGCGCCCATTTGAAATTATAATTAGTCCCTTGTGTCTGTCAAGCCCTTGAAACGGGGTGAGTGAAATTGCTCGCCTGACTGAACTGTTCCTAGAGCTCCAGGCCACTAGTGCAAATGAGTCATCCTTGCCAGCAGTGAAACGAAAAGCCCCACAGAAAGAGAGCTGTTGTGTTTTACTTGGCTTCGCCAAAACATACATCATGCTCTTCGGCGTATTGGTTTTCCTTGCCTGACTAAATAGGACCTGCCGTTTTTTGAAGCAGGTCCTGGAGGGAAAACACAATATTTGGATTTCCATGCAGGGCGAAAAGCCTTCAGCGCAACTGGCAAAGCTCTGCTACATCAAAAGCCTACAACAAACGTGTTGCCAGCCATTACAGACGTAAAGGGACTGGACCACTCAAGCAACTTTCATTCCACGCTGGGCGCAAAAAAGAAGATTCAGAATAAACCTGTCAGAGAAAGGATGTTTTCTGCATACAATGGTTTCCTCTTCTCCTTAGTTCTTGTTAAAAACTTTAAGTTGAATCAGAATTCGATTTCTCATATATGGTATTGTATTGTAAAAAAAATTTAATTTATTTTTTACAGTTTTATATAGCACGAACTAGATCCGACAAATCGGGTATCGGCGCGCTTTACATGAGCACCAGTTTTGTTACAGATGGACACATTCATTTTTGTTAGGCACGGGGACATTAAATGATTTGCCCAGAATCACAGGATGTTGAGTGTCGGTTCCGAGACTCGAACCTGGCTCCCCAGCTGTGAGGTCGACCGCTCTAGCCGTTAGGCTACATCCTCTCCCCAATTGCATTTAAATTGTATTTATATAGCGCTTAGTACCGCAGATGAGGCGTCAAGGTGCTTTTTCGGCGAGTAGCACGCTACTCCGAAACCTATAAAGGATTAGTGGGGAATTAGTATAGCGAAAAACTAAAGCAATTTGAGTGATGGATGTGTGTCAGTTATTTGGATTGAGAAGGATAGTGGAGGGATAGAAAGCTACCCAAATAGATATATGGATTGTCTCAGCACTAGGTTACTTAATGGCTTGTTGCTATTTCACAAAGGCTTTCGTCATCTGAAGGGCTCGGTCTTGTGTGTTTGACATATATTACATTATTTTGATTGTTTTGAATCTAGTGCAGTGGTCACCAATTTTGTGGCCGTTTTGCGTTTTTGGAGGTACTCCGAGATCAGTGAGTTTACCTTTTGGAGTGGTCTCTATTGGATTAGTCGTTCGAAGTTCTCTTGATCAAAATAAGAGTGGGTGATGTGTTTTGTAGGATCGGGGGGAACCCTTCACTTCATAATCTAGGTTTGGCCAGGGGCACGTAATATACCTAGAAAGCCATTCATGTCAAAGCCTCCACGAAACACATCTTCTTTCGGGTTTGAGGTGATTAACTTGCCACATGACATGGCAATTAGATACAAAGCCCTAGAAATAAGGTGCTTGATAACTCAGTGGTTGTGTCAGGGCAAAAACATGTTTCACTTCATCTTATTTCTTGAAGTTTTAAAAGAAGAAGAAAAGTAGCAATCTGAAGTGCTGGAGTCATTTTGAAAGATCTAACATTTATTTAGTAAGAAAAAAACTCTTCACCATTCTTATAAAGATGATGCATATGTCATCTTTGCAATTCTGAGCCACAATTGGCCTATCTATTGTGTGTTTACTTGTTTTCCATAGGGCATCCACCTTAAAATAAGGAGAGTAGAATGTTAAATTCCATTGAGCATCTCAGATAAGATCCACCATTGACGAAGACCTTTTTAGGACTACAAATACATGCAGACTGCATTATGCAGTAGTATAAGCATTCCATTGTTGTCTGAACGTTTTAAGCACACTTCTTTCTCTGCTATCTGAACTCTAAATAGGCTTTGTTTCGCCTGCAGTTGTGAATATTTTTTCTCGATTACTGTAGTTTGTTATAAACGAGTCTTCCTAAAGATCAAATCCAGAATTTCTAATGACTGTAAAAACGTGGATACACATTCACATTGCAACCAAGATCGGACAGGATATTACCTCCGTTTTGGGACATTTGAAATCTGTCTCTAGAAAGAGTGAGAGACCGATCGATCAAGCTCAAAAACCCAAGTCTGGCGTCAGACTTTCTGCAAAATAGGTCTTAGAATCTTGGTCGACAATGTAAGTCACTTTCATCCAATATGGTTGACATGGCTCGACTGACTTTTTTTTCCCTCCAGACAAGGAAAACAAAGTTTAATTGAGAGAGGCGCCGTTTTCATGTATCATAGCAAAATCCTGGAATGCAATTCCTCTCACTCTGAGAAAAGTGATATTCATTCTTAAGTAAGAAACATAAAGCCCTTCTAGTTGCCCTCTGATTTTATGACAGTGGTTTGTTTTGGTTTCCTGCTGTCTTTTGCGCCATCAGCCACTTTGTGTAAGCGCACTCTGCACCACCCCCTAAGATTCCTATTCTTACTCTCTCTTCTTTGCATCTCTCCCTTTATTTAGGTAACATAATCCTCTGTCTCCTCCCATACTTTCACTCTATCATTCAATGTCTCTCTTTTCTCTGGTATTCCTGTCCTCTCCCCCGCTCTCTCTTGCACTTGCTCTTTGCCCCTCTCCTGTTTTTGTTCTCTTTTCCCCCAACATTCCTCTTTCCCACTCTTCCATCGCCTCTCTTCATTCTTACTTCCTCTCCTGTTAGCACCTCTCTTTACTTAGCTATCATGTGCCTTGGTTATGCCTCCCTCACTCACAGGGCTACCATTGCCCTAGGTTACCGGTCAGCAGCGGCCCGCCAGTACCCTGGATGAGTATCTGGGCAGCATCAGTCCCGATACTCCCAGCTGACCCATCCCTGTGCAAAAGAGACTCTCTTAGGAGGGAACCAGCAAGTACTGACCCACCTCTACTCCTACTTCTGAAGGGACTCTTATTTAGCTTCCAAACTCCTTGACTTCTATTTTTACTCAGGAAAATTAGAGATTTCTTACTTAGGCCCCAATTGTACGTTAATCAGAGCAGCATTCCTGGGTAGAATTCTGATCTGTTCAATGATAAGTTGTTTAATGTTCCCACACCAGGATTTTACGTGTGCGGGAACGCCTGACTCACCTCTGTGCGTCCCTTCACCCTCCCACCCTCGACTCCAATTCACCAACCCTCATTTTCCACTCGGCACCAGCTTCTCCACGCACATTTATCACCCGCTCAGATCAAGTGGTAAATATGTGTGTTAAACTCCACAGAAGTGGGAATATTCGTTTGCTGATCTTTTTACTGAGAAAAATTAGTGATTCTTTATTTAGGCACTGATTAGAAGATGGTGTTCCAGTTCTTTATAAAGTGATCTGGTGTTCTACTCTACACCTGGATTTTCCCGGCGTGCAGGAGCGGGAACATTTTAGTCCCATTATGGCATCACACCCCACCCTTACCACAACAGAGTATGCATGCATAAATAAATAAACAACACAGCTTTTGTTTGGGAAAATATTGCTGCAGGTTTATTCCATACAAAAAGTATGCAATATGGTGGGTTATCTTACGGGCGATCCAAGGGTAGGCAGCTGTACCAACCTATGCTGCCCTGCCCGCCTGATGAGCCAAGCACTGTGGAGAAACCAATCAGCGCTACCCTTATGGGGGGTGATCCCCTTACTGGATCACGTGACACATTGGTCCCTTATTACTCACGCCCCTTTCAGGCCGGAGCATAGCAAGGCAAACCCCCGGTTGTTTAGGCCCACAACCGCCCGAAGGACTAACGGGGCGCCGACGTAGTTGTTCCAGGACCCTCCACACGAGGTTCCTGTGATTTGGCTCTGGCACTCCTATTGTGCTCTTGCAGAGGTAACCTTTCTGTACCCATATGCTTCCAGATCGCCCTGTAACTCCGCCTGCAATGACAAAGAAAACATTACAACATCCTATGTACTTCGCCTGCCAACCCCACGCCGGGTAAGCGGTAGGGTGGGAGACGGCGTGTCCGGCGCAAAGAGGACGCCAAGCTGGCCGGGGGAGGCATAAATACCTCCCCCTCCTCTACGTGCCGGAAGTGACGCGTCTGATAAGGGGACTCCTCCTAGAGTCCCCCATTATTAGTGGGAGTGGGGAAATGCCCAAATGGGACTAAAGGGGGGACGCCCGTTTAGGGTGGCCCCCTGCGGGGGCTGCGGGCAGCCGCACAGTCCCATTATGGCATCACACCCCACCCTTACCACAACAGAGTATGCATGCATAAATAAATACACAACACAACTTTTGTTTGGGAAAATATTGCTGCAGGTTTATTCCATACAAAAGTATGCAATATGGTGGGTTATCTTACGGGCGATCCAAGGGCAGGCAGCTGTACCAACCTATGCTGCCCTGCCCGCCTGATGAGCCAAGCACTGTGGAGAAACCAATCAGCGCTACCCTTATGGGGGGTGATCCCCTTACTGGATCACGGGTGATCCCCTTACTGGATCACGTGACACATTGGTCCCTTATTACTCACGCCCCTTTCAGGGCGGAGCGTAGCAAGGCAAACCCCGGTTGTTCAGGCCCACAACCGCCCGAAGGACTAACGGGGCGCCAACGTAGTTGTTCCAGGAATACTTAATGGGTGTGAAAGGCTGTATGGCGCTACAAACAAGATTACACAAAATTATTTAGAAAGATCAGAAATCAACAGCGGTGCTATCAATATAGGGAACACCACCCAAGATCCCTAAAAGCTCAATCATAGATTGATATAAACAATAAATATTATTGATGCACACGCTACAAATTAATGCATATGTTGACAGTTCCACTCCCAACGCGTTGGGAGTGGAAGAACCATGTGAATAAACAAGAAGAACTGAAGTCTCTATTGGATAATTTTTTCTTACTGTCAACATATGCATTAATTTGTAGCGTGTGCATCAATAATATTTATTGTTTATATCAATCTATCTAGAAGAACATATGCAGCCAGCTGGCTGCATATGTTCTTCTAGTAAGTTCCCACCTTAGTCCCGTCCTTTGCTATTCCATCTATTTTTTCCGGCTCAGGTTCACAGTGCCTTCTTTGTGTTACAGCGTCCTTTTGTTGAAGCTCTCCATCCATTGATAGTCTTTGTGAACCCCGCACCTCGTGTTCATCGTCTCTTCTTATTAAGTAAGAATTTACAGTTTTCCTAGTCCCTCACAATGGGTAGTATCACAGTTCACG
Source organism: Triturus cristatus (assembly GCF_964204655.1). Classification (NCBI taxonomy): domain Eukaryota; kingdom Metazoa; phylum Chordata; class Amphibia; order Caudata; family Salamandridae; genus Triturus; species Triturus cristatus. The sequence continues at coordinate 572,941,573 of NC_140595.1, read as the reverse complement.
TCCTCAGTTTTCTGTTCACTTTCATAATTCGTTGATACATTAAATGTCACTCTGCACACAATTTTAATCCCCTTCACCCTTCTGAACTAAGGGTTTGGTTTTGCCTCACACACACGCTCGGTGTGCACGTTATTTTTGGAACACCATTGCACGTTGAATTGCTCCAGTTTGACTCAGATCAGCCTTCCTTCCCCCCAGTTCCCATCACGATGCATCTTGTAATTGTTCTAATACTACACACCATGTGTTTTCGCAACGCATAAAGTCTTAATGTAAATCCTTTTTTTACAGCTGCCCCTGAAGAAGGGATGCTTTTCATCCCGAAATGCATTGGGCGATTTCTTATGAACTGACGACCAATTTCACTGCCATTGCGCAGTTTTTCTATATTGATTGTATTCAATTGTTTTGTTTCTCCATGTGACTCCAACATTGATGCCATGTGTAATTTTTATGTGGCTTTTGTATTGATTTATAAACAGAGTTTTTCTCAATACACCCTTGTTTTCAATGACCATCAGATTGTTGTTTAAGAGGATCTAAACTTTCGTCAATTTGACTCTACGTTGTGATTGTTGTAACTGTTCCTCACATATTTTCCGCAGTGCACTCAGTATACTGGTGTCTGTTCACCAGCTGTTCAATTGTATAGTCACGAGGTGGGCTTCCTCGTCTCTGAGTTGCACGCTTCATGTGTTCAATTGTATTAATTTTGTTGATTTTTTGATAACAGTTGGTGTGCGCTAACTCACACATATCAGTCTAGTAGATGGAGATAGAACAGGGATGAAAACACGATCCTGGGACAAGAAAGACCAGAAGTAGTAGTAGGTGGGGAGGTTGAAGTGATTAATCTATCTGATCGCACACTTACAGATGAAATGATTGTTACTGAAAAAAGGTTTGGGATTCTGTCCATATTTTAGAGGGGACATTTGTGATACTAAAATTGATTTATTCAAATTGGTGAGACGTCTCAAATTGAAGAAATACTTTGCAATGAATCCCATACCTAATAAAGAAACTGCATCACTAACGACTAATCCATTGTCTAATGTAATCACAATTAAGGATATACAAGATACTATGATGTTACTCTCAATTACTGAAATGGAAGATGATCCGATCACGATAGGGAGGGTGGTTTCAAATTTAGATATTAGACCTGACTTCTCGATATCAAGTGGCCTGAAAGAGAAATCTCGGTGGTCTCCGAATCTTGTCAGTGGTAATAACATTGAAATATTCCACACTTTGGTTACCAACGATTTAGATAAAACTGTTAAGAACACTACATCTTCTTTTAGATATCAGCAAGATAATCTAACAGTACAAGAAAGGCAAGCGTTGAGAACTTTAGTTAATGATTCTGATTTGATTATTAGAAAAGCAGATAAAGGTGGTAATCTGGTTGTTATGAATAAAATCGATTATGAACAAGAAATATATTCACAACTGAATAATGTACAGTGTTACCAGAAGATTCCACATAACCCTGTGTTTTCTCTTTCAACTAAGATTAATGGATTATTGAAACATTGGCATGATAATCACCTTTTAGATGACGATGAGTTTTTGTATTTGAAGGTTAATCGCCCTCGCTATCCTTGTTTGAACACGTTGCCTAAAATCCACAAGGACCTCCCCTTCCCACCGGGGAGGCCAATTGTGTCGGGAATAGGGGGACCCACGGAACGTCTATCCAAATATGTTGATTTATTTTTGCAACCATTGGTTATCAATCTGCCCTCCTATATCAAAGACACTAGGCATATTCTGAGTATTCTAGGAGATGTGTGTTGGGAAACTGGTATGCTGTTGGTGACACTAGATGTGGTATCACTTTATACCAGCATACCGAACGATTTGGGTTTACAAGCTATTCAGTATTTTCTGTCCAAAAGACCGGCAAGTCATTGGGAACATACCCAAATGCTACTGACTATGACTGAATTGATATTAGACAATAACTTTTTTCTTTTTAAACAAGATTGGTTTAAGCAGATTCAAGGAGTGGCTATGGGCTCAAAATGTTCACCGGCGTATGCCAATCTATATATGGGCTGGTTGGAAGAAAAGGTGATTTGGGGCTTATCAGGCAGTAAGTGGCAAGATTACATTTTATTTTGGGGGCGTTATATAGATGATTGCCTTATGATTTGGACCGGTACAGAACAATTGTTACAAGATTTTATTGGTTACCTTAATAACAACGAATTGAACATTAAGTTCACAACATTTTCAAGTACATCAAAAATTGTATTTTTGGATGTAGAGCTGTATGTTATTGACACTAAAATTCACAGTAAAATGTATCGTAAACCCACGTCGTGCAGTGCTATTCTACATGCAGACAGTGCACACCCCCGACATCAGATAAGAGCGATTCCATTTGGAGAAATGGTCAGAGCTCGTCGCAATTGTAGTGAAAATGTAGAATTTGCTAATTGTATTGAGGATATGGGGAGAAGATTTTCCCAAAGGGGTTACTCAAATAAAGATATTGGATCAGCCAAACAGAGGGTGTTTAAGATTAAACGACCATCCACATTAAAGCCTAGTCAAGCCACTATTTCGAAAATAACACCTATCAGAATGATTACAGACTATACTCCAATCAGTTTGACTTTACGCAAAAGCCTAAATAAACATTGGCACATTTTGCAAGCTGACAGGACTCTCCGAGAATTTTTAACGGATAAACCGCAGATTACATTTCGTAGGGTCCGGACTTTAGGATCTATGCTAAGTCCCAGTTACCCTTTTGATAATAAACAAGAGACTTGGTTGACAAAACTTACTAAAGGTTTTTTCAAATGTGGATACTGTGGCATGTGTAAATATGCTCAAGACAAAACTAAACAGTTCAAAGATAAGCATAGTCGCATGTACAATATTCTTTCTAATATTAGTTGCAGCACCAAATATGTTGTATATGTCATTTTATGCAGATGTGAAAAAATCTACGTAGGTAGCACAATTAGAGCTCTAAAGGACCGTGTTAGTGAACACATGAGAGCTATTAAAAATTATGATGCGAGATATCCTATTGCCGAACATGTTTACAATTGTAAAGCGCACGGTTCGACGAAATCTTTTTCAATTTTATGGTATTGAACATGTTAGACTTGATCCACGTGGTGGGAATAGAGAGCTGAAACTGCGCAGACATGAGGCACGATGGATCATGCGTCTGAAGGCTGTGGAGGATGGTCTCCATTATGACCAGGAGTTACAGTACTTTTTAGGAGATTAATATCAGTGGATATGTGAATTATTCTCTTTAATATTGGGTAGCCTGGTCATTCGTGCATAAATTCCATATGTGTTCATTGGTATGATAATGACAATTGAGTTTTATGGGGGCATTGTTTGCTCTGGAATTCCTTTATTACGACAAACTTTTTTTGCACCAATTTTATTTTTAATAAATACACTTTTGATTGTGATAGACGGCCTGGATATTTCTGTATTCATTCATTTACTAATTAGTCACACATGGGTATACTGCTCTGTTACCTTCTTGTTTTGTTGGATCTTTATTTTTTTAACTCAATGAATGTGCTCGGATTAGCATCTGATGTATATTTTGGATCAGTAATTTATCAATTCTGATTCTGCTAATATGATGGTTATCATTATGCTCTGTTAATTTAATTCACATGTGCACCGTTATATCTGTTGGACTTACCCGAAATTAAGACGTGATGTATTATTGATACATTAAGGTATGGCATAGAGCGTCACATCTCCAGTTTTTCTAGATAGTCACATCTGCTATATTGCTATGTAATATGGCGCTCATCATTGTAGCGTTTGGAGGTAGTTACTCTCTTTATTTCTACTTCTCTAATTCTTACGGGAGGAGCCTTATGGCTGGAATACTCGTTACCGGTATTCGGGTTTCTATTTTCGCTAGAGGCTAATCGGATCTGTAATAATGTTATTTATTTTGTCTATTTTATTCAGGTTCTGGTGCACTTTTTGAATCATTGATGTGACTCATAAAATTGACGTATGGCACTTAATGTTACAACCTTAGTTACAGATATACGGGCTGTGATGTGATTTAGACATGGCGCCCATGACTTATAGTTTTGAGGGTAGTCATTTTCTTTATTTCTACTCTTTTTTTACTTATACGGAAGTAGCAGAACGACGGAAGCACTCGTTACCTGTACTCGAGTTACAAGAGCCGTTTTGAGGTGAGTTGTGTAGGGTTGCAGTTAGTAGTTATATTTTTTGGGTCCTAGAGTACTATAAGGACGTTAGTAACTACAAGATTCCTTTGCCTGTAGGTCTACTTACATCAGGGACGATTTGCTGAAACGAACTCGTTTGCTTTTGAATGTTTATACAACGCGACATAGCCGTTAAATAGAGTAAGAACGTGATACGCGTATTTTCTTGCTGTTTAAATTGGCGATTTAACTAGTCTAGTGATATTTTATACATATATTGTTGTTTCAGGTGGTTGAAAATTCGGTCCTTACGTACTTTGGTTGACTCATAAAGAATATGCAATATTTCGAAATTGGAGGATAATTTTTGCAGCTATACAAGACTTTGAAAGGTATTGATATTGGTTTTTAGTCATTTCATTAGTGTATTGGTTTATCGTGCCTCATGTGTGACGCAGTTATTAATTTAGTACTACTTGTACCACTACAGGTTTGCAGTTCTTCAGAAATAGAGGTACAGATCTACTCATGTTATTATGTATTAGCCACATACAGCATGTTACTCACTAGGGTTGGTGAGTGAATCAAGTATTGGTATAAATTCATGTTGTCACAGAATTTCAATTTCGTTTTTCGACAGTGAGCTTATTTTGGTCAATAATTATTATATATGCTGACTTGTTAATAGTTTTTATACACGTTTTTTCACGGAGCACTTGTTTGCATTTAACTTAGCACCTGTGATTCCTCTGCACTAGTCCACGAATTTTGGGGCATGTATTTGTTTGTTGCATATTATTATTACAATTCTATACATTTGATATTTATGTTGCTTCCAGCCCTGAGGAAGTCGTATGGGTTAATCCCTTCAAAACGACGAAACGCGTTGGGAGTGGAAGAACCATGTGAATAAACAAGAAGAACTGAAGTCTCTATTGGATAATTTTTTCTTACTGTCAACATATGCATTAATTTGTAGCGTGTGCATCAATAATATTTATTGTAGTTGTTCCAGGACCCTCCACACGAGGTTCCTGTGATTTGGCTCTGGCACTCCTATTGTGCTCTTGCAGAGGTAACCTTTCTGTACCCATATGCTTCCAGATCTCCCTGTAACTCCGCCACAGCTCTGGAGGCAGCCACCGTCGCCTAAAGAGCCCCCCCACCAAAACAGTTCCTTTCTCACTGCAACCTGCAACTTCACGGGCCAACTTCATGTCCAGTAGGAACAGATCCAAGCCCACCTGTGCCAAGTGCACCCCAACTTTGTAAAATAACCTTTGGTGTTCGCCCGGCATGGCTCATGCCTGATGATGCCAAAGCCCCTTTCTCTGCGAATTTGTGCATGGAGCGGTTTATGGTTCTCTGGGAAAGGACCAGTACCTCGCATGCCCTGCAAGGATGTGATGGCCTCCCAGGAGGGGGCTCTACTCTTAAACATCGCTATCTTCCTTCAAGCTGAAGTGGCTCCCACCTCCTGAACCCTGTAGTTGCAGCTCTCTAGCCTTATGTGCACCCTATCACCTGGTTCAATGGAACGGCAGCCCACTCGTTTATAGGACCGCTTCCACAACCAGCCTATATACTTGGCTATGTGGACGGGGCATTTCGTGCATCACTTGAAGCGACCCGTAGCCCGACCTGGGAGCAGAGTGCACCTCTTAGTTGAGGTTGACCCGACATGTGCACAGACCTTCTCTATAATACTCCATAGCGAATAAGACTGTTTTCCGCCTAGCGCACACTATTGCAGTCGCAACAACAATTTGGAGAGAACTTACGCCTACTAACAGACTTGCTTGACTAACGCTCTATCACAGATGCCAACGTCCCTGCTAACCAGCTGAGATCCCTGATGCTCTATAGGTCAGCCCCCACTCTATTTATGCAGTTTCCTGCAATGTACCCATCTGCCCTTGTATGGACGGGAAAATACCTACGACATTGCAAAACCCACTGAACTCGCATTCGCAGGCAGTTCGGTGGGGGTGAGGGGTCCTTAGGATTGGCTCTGCTACATTGCCTGGCCTCCCAGCCTGCAAGCACCCTCATCTGGCAGCAGCCTATCTGCTGTGTTGCCCATGCAGTATCCGCACCCTGGCGCAAGCCGGCCCGTTCTATCCCTCTGCTAAAAGACTACCTTCAGTGAGGCAAGGGTGAACGGTTGTATGTTGTGCGTCTGGCCATAAGAACCTTGGTTTGCTTTGGTAGGGATCAAATTGCTGCATCTGTCACCCCACAATAGTGGCATGTACAGTTCTATTGCCTTCTACACTTCAGGGTGGGACTAACATACCCCACGAGACCACAGAATTATGTGTGTCTTCCAATGATTATTAGGATCCGAGGTTCCCGGTGTCAGTTGGTGACTATCCAACTGGTGTGGATGGGTTGTTAACCATGCCTGGCAATACGTACTACCTTAGACAAACCTCTCCTGACCTTCATCTATGTCATTCTTACACATATTTACTGGTTTATGCCACATGGCACCCTGCTGGTTGGTGATACAGAACCTCCTACCCAGCATAAGCTGAAAATCCTGCGTTGCCATTCCGCCACCTGTGTATCTTGGGTCACACTCCTGTGTCACCTAAACTTGGTTCTAGAGTGCACTTAATCTGCACCGTTTGCCAGGTGATTGCACAGCCTTCTTTGATTGCTAGACCCTGGTGAACACATTAATGGTATTGAATCTGATTTGAAACAATAAATGCATTGTGCCCTCTATTTGAGACAACTCCCCCCTTCGTGGAGTGATGGCTACACAGGTGCCTGCACAAGTCACCCAACGGACAAGTTGGCCCTGACTACCTTGTGTTCTGGTGACAGATTTGGAAAGAGCCTTGCCTTCAATTGCTGCCCCCTGGGAAACACACAATGCCCGTGTTCGGTCTGAGACGCGGTGATGCCCTCATGTAGCCTCGAACCCCTGTTCATACAAGAGTGCCAACTCCAACTAATTAAACCCACACCTAGACAATGGGTGGGGTCTAGCTATCCCCAAACTTCTGCTGTTGTAGCCCACGGTCTCACGTCCTGTTTAGTTCAATGTAATAATTAATGGCACTGACAACCACACTGGCCTAATACTGGGCAGTGTAAATGTGGCCCAGGGTGATCTTACACAATCTGCTTGGTGTGGATGAGTGCAACTTTACCCGGCTGAAGTGCGATCCCTTTGACAATTACTCCTGACAAGATGTGCCAATGCAGGTAGAAGAAAGCTATCCGGCCCGCCTTACTTCCTGTCCCAGTTATCTGAGTAAATTAGTGACAGAAGCATGCTTGGACTGGTAGCTGATACGGTTACTTACGCCTGCAAAAACGCTCAGCTCAGCCCGCTAGACAATTGTTTCCATTGGAAAGCGGTGCAAAACAGACCTCCAAGCACTTAAGGCGGTACCTCGGAGTAGGGCTCTAATCCCCCGATGCCCTTTGGATAGGGTACCACATCTGTCTGTAAGCCGCTCAGTGCTTCTGATGCCTGGCGCTTCCTGATCCACACCCAGCTCTCCCTGATACAATCCGCTCATGGCTGGGACTCAACGGTGCGGCGAAAGACCGAGACCTACTAGCCTGACCTTAGCTCTTCAACAGGCTCCCAAACCAGAGCCTTCCACAAACCTACTGGCCTAAAACATCCTCCCTGTGGGGCGGCTGCGAATGGACTGCAAACAACTCCTCGGCATTCTCTACCAACAATGTAAATAGCGTTTCTGGTTGGTTAGGGTATGCACCTAAGCCTGGCTGAACCTGCCTCTCTAGTCAGGAGAAGAAAGTACACAATTAAGCTGACACCTGCCCACCCCGTAGGTGGTTAGGCAGAGATACCAGCTTATCCTAGAGGCAAATGTAATGTGCCAACCGCACTCCCACAGTGACACACTATGCACCCTACAGAAAAGACTCCATACCAGGTTATTTTAATTACCCATTGTATCGTCCATCCAAGAGAAACTTACTTCCATCTGCCCCTATTACCCTGTTCTATCAACCTCATCATGACATTACAGGGATTACCTAACTCATTGGGGCAATCAGACCACCATCCTACAGCTCAGTTAACACCACCCTGTAGTTGCTGCTAGGAACTGTAAATAGCATAACACCTTATGCATCCACTCAATCAGCAGTGTATCCTACTAACACTTGTAGCAGGGCGCATATCATAAGTACCTCATGCCCAACTGAGGCATCACATATCTCATATAACGCACGGACACACAGACCCTTCTGCAATTAGAAATTACCACCTCGTGTGCCTAGCAGCGCCCGGACGCATCACGCAGACCAGCCAGTAGAATTGCCGGTGATGACCGGGGTAAAGCCCAAAACAAACAAGTGTCACTGACACTAAGTCAGTCACTAATACAGTAGCTAGCCAATGTGCCGGTTGAAAAAGACTAAGATTTCCCTCCTCCGGTCCGAAGCCCTGCACACGTTGATTTCATTGGTCAGTTTCCAATAGTCTCTGAGCTCTTGGTCGGCCGTTCTGGTCATCAACCACATCCACTCACCCCATGTATAGCATCCTGCGGCGCAGGACAAGCCTCACGGCCAGGCATAAAGCAGCATCAAAACACCCCGCGCTGCTGCTCCAAACCAGTCCAGTCACACCGCAGAGATCGTCCCACACTCTGCCCAGGGTGAGCCGAAAGCCAAGATATGATGCCCCCTGGACATCTCAGATAAGACCCTTAAATTGTCTAGCGGCGCTAGAACGCCAGCAGCTGAACAGCAGGGGCCGCACTACAAGACTGCCTCCTCTAAAGCCTGAGGCATCAGTGCCTGCAGCTCGGTCACATACGTGACTGGTGGCCCTTGGCTGTATAATCCCCCCAGAGTGTGGCAAGACCCATAATTTGCCTTCCCAAACAGAGAACCGAACAATGCCAGGCTTGTGTAACAAACAGGCGAGTGTTCTAGATGTCCGTTTCTTGAAATCAGGCTATGACAACTCCTGGGTGCCCCCACGCCGCGTTAAGATGCGTGGTAACCCATTCAACAGACTGTCCACTCTACGTCGTCACTAGACATTGCCGCCCTCTCTTTGCCAATAGGCCGATTCAAGAGTCATAAATGATTTCCTTGTCACTGTTGGCATGATCATTCTCGCTACTGAGGCTCATGGATAAGAATTCCGGAGAAAAGCAAGTGTGGCACTCTTTTCTGCTCCCCCGTTGCATCTCACTCAGTCATGCATGCCTCAAGCACACAGAGGCAGGGCAGCCAGCCCCAAAGGCACTGCCAGGGGCATCAAGAGAAATCAAACTCAATAACCTCACAGGGGGTACAATCCCTGCTATAGAGAAACAAATTGACACCTGTTGGCATCTGTCCCCACTATGCTTAGTCTGCACTATGCACTAACCTTTCTCCATAACCATTTACGAGACAACCTGCTTGATTCCAGAAAGCCATTTACCCTGAGGGCAAAGATCAAAACCTTATCTGATTGTGACTAGCTGGCACAGTAACCTATAATGCTGTGAAATTATGTAACGGCACCAGCTGACTGATACCACGCTGCAGGGATACAGCTCCCTGCCACAGACCATCACATAAGCGGCGAGCATGTCAGGAACCAGGGCATCATACCTGTCCTGTACCAGCGACAAGCTAACCAAAATATATACCAAGCGCAAGGCAGCAGGTGCGCACAGCTCACCGCTAGGAACATTGCCCCTTCAGGGCACACAAGCAGGCCCACCCGGCGAGAGCATAGCCAACATCACCAACGACCTCAGAAATGGAGCGGCGCCCTTATACAAGTGCAAGCATGATACCAAAAGCGAGGCCCAAGGTGCGCCTTTTAAATCATTACCGGACAAACCCATTAAATAGGAACACCGGAGGGTACTTATATGGTGCAGGGCAGCAATGTCCTTTAGTCCTCTTACCCTTAGGTGACGCCCCATGAAAAAACACAGCCAAAGGACGCGCAGAGCCCGCAACACGTCTATCCCAGGCTCCAGCAAGCACGCTTCGATGTCTGTTCTCAATTATACTGTGCTTTCAATCCCCTTTTCAGGTAGGCACACTCTCAGCCCTTGCACTGTTATCCCGGGGTACAACTCGTGTCTTGAGCTCTATCCTCACCTCAGGGGGGCCATCCTCACCCAGACTGACTGCATGTCCTGCCATTTTAAACTGACATTTCAACTTGGCATTATAACACCCTTGCAAAGCCTTAAACTCCCATTTTATTGCATATTACTAATTTAGGCCCTAGGTAGCCCACAGGGCAGAGTGCATTGGAATTAAAAACTTAACATGTACTTTTAAGTTTTACATGTCCTGGTAGTGAAAAACTCTTAAATTAGATTTTCACTACTGTTAGGCCTACCTCTCCTATGGGATAAGATTGGGTTACCTTACTACATTTAGCAAGAGCTAACTTTTGATTAGGAACGGGTAAGCGTTTTCATATTTGGTGTCTGAGAAATTGTAATTAAAAGTCCTATTCAAAGGTAAAGTTGGATTTTAGGTTAAAATTTTGAAAATGCCACTTCTAGAAAGTTCAAAAAGTTCCCTGAGGAGTTATTTCTGCTCAATTACAACACATATATTGGTCATTCGATTCAACCATATAAAGCAAAGTAGGAAGTAACCATAGTATTACTATCGCAAAATTATTTATGTATTAAAGCATATAATACATTGTATACAGTAAACAAAACATATTACATAGACAAAAACAGCAGCATAACAACACTGACGTGACCCATATGATCTCTTCAATAGTAATAGAACAAATCAAATCCAAGGATTATTGGGAAGCGTAGAGTTCTCTTAACCATGCAGGTTAATGAGTATATGCAGAAACATGCCACAAGACATAATGTGTACCGCTTACCCCCAATGAGCACCATCAAAAAGTGTCATAACATTTAATGAACCAAAAGGTGCACAAACAGTGTCTACTAAAAAGAACTCGCCCACCACTGAGGCGAAAAGAAGGGTCCATGTGTATAGCAAGTAATAGGTTTCGCCTATGTGAAAAATATCCATTTTTTTTTTTATTTTAAGTTTTTGCTTGGTTAGAAGTTGTGCAATATAAGTTACTGAAACTCCATAAAAGTGTTATGACTTGTGTGTTTAGGAAGCCAATATAGTGTGCAGTAAATGGTGTTAGTATAATGCGGGTAGATTAGGTAAAGAGCGGAGGACAAAGAAAAAAAATGCAGCGGTCAAGCATGTTTGAAATGCATGCAGCCACGTGAAGATTATGTAAAGGGTGGAGGACAAAGCAGAAAAGCACAGTGTAACTGCACTCTGTTAAACTGCAGTACAAAGTTTTGCTACCAAGAAACATGAAGACCTGGTAGTTGAACCAAGTCTTCTCTGCTGAATTCTCCACTAAAAACTGGGTGATCTCGGACCTCAAGTGCTAGTGACACTGCACAAATAAAGGTTATTTTCATGTTAATTTTTACCCAATGCGTGTGGAGTACATCTGTGACTGACATCTTGTCTACCGAAACTGGTGAGCTGTCTTATTCTAGTGATCGCTTCCTCTCAAGTTTCAAAAGAAGCCGCTGCCTGTGAGGTCCGACTATATTTTACAATTTTCTGCGCTTTGCTGGACTGCCTATATATTATTCTTACAAGCGCTGTCCAACGGCTCCTTGATCCACGCGTGCCTGTCTCGTGCTATTGTCCTACCCACGAGCCTCCCTTGAGCCACCCTCGAGCAACATACTTTTGGAATCCCTCTGCTCAAGAATCTTCAGTGCGTCCTTCTTCCAAGCTTCGTATCTCGTTTCTTCATATTCACATTGGGCACGTTTGGCACGCCCGCTACATCGACGTACGACGACGTCTGTGGCCATTTTGAATTGTTGGGCAACTTTTCTACAATATCTATAGACTCCACAATCTTCAATCAGTGCATTTGCCGCTGCAACATTTTTTTTTTCTCGTCTCTTTCGACTTTTCCTGCCTCACACTTCATCGACAACAAAGCATGAAGCTTAACTCCCAAAAACACTATAGACGCCACAATCTTCAATCAGCGCGTTTGCCGCTGCAATTTTTTTTTCTCGTCTCTTTCGACTTTTTCTGCTTCACACTTCATCGACAACAAAGCAAGAAGCTTAACTCCCAACAACACATTAAAAAAAAAAGTACTTTATTGGGCATCTTTCTCATTAAGTCATTTGGTCAACGTTGTTCACATCAAGGAGCATTGTTTGTGCATGCATATTCAAATACGGTGATGCACACACCACATTGATTTTTATTGTCACTGTGTATGTTGTGTAAGCTATGGTGACGCATACACCATATGGTCATCAAAATTGTTCTTTTCTTCACCTATGTCTACGGTGATGCGCACACCTTTTAAAACTATTTGTGCACACTCTCAGGACAACAGTGATGCACACACTTAGTTTCTCAAACTAAAGGTTGTTTTCCCTATTACTTTCAATCATTTCCTGTGCACCTGTTACTTCTACGTAACCTTTATTTTAAAAAAAAATTCTTTCTCAGTATTTTTTTTACCACACAGATGTGCACTATGCAAGCTGTTAATCCGCCTCCTGCATTCTTAGATTCACCTGGAGAGGAGAGCCTGCAGTCCGATGGGAAACTTGCCCCAATGCCTTTGAGACATACTTGGGTGCCATTGGTGCTTCACGACTTGTTGCAGAAAGAAAGAAGTGTCTATTACTACATTCGTTAGGGTTTGAAGGGGGTCTATTTTCAAACATTTGCCTCCACTGTCTCAAGAGGAGTTACAAGACATTGATGAATATAGTGAGACTGTATTAAAACTTAAACACAGATTCGACAAATAACCAAGCCTTATGGTTCGAAGACATAAATTCTTTAAAAGAAAGCAAGCTGAATCGTAAGATGTTGATTCTTATATTTCAGTGCTACGTCGGCTTGCGGCTGACTGCAAATTAAAACATTTCACAGATCAAATGATCAGGGACCAATTTGTCTGCCAATGTAAAGATAAAAACATTAGGCAAAAGCTGTTGAGTATGGGCAATCCTTCCTTGGATGAAACTATCAAAGTGGCCAAAAGTATAGAAATATCGATGGTTTCTTTGAAGGAATTAGACGAAAAACGTAATGATGTTGTTAACGTTGTTTTTTTTTTTTTAACATATTTTTATTGCCATTTTCATATTTCACACATTGTACATCATACAACGCTTTCGAATAGTTATGTCAGATCGTACAGCCAATGGTGTTACATATCATCTGTATACCCTGGTGATACGTCAGCGGGGAGCATAAACAACGTATAGATATATCGTGATCTGTATACCCTGTTGTCTCAGATACCTGATATGGCACATGAACTGGGGTGTAACGCAGGTATAAACTAGGGGATGGGCATGGGATATCATATCCAACTTACGCTAGCGAGTGCATGAAACGTCGTATGGGAAAGGCACCTCTATAACTCATGATTGCCTATCCTCTTAGGTTCGACCTAAAACTGCGATAGCATACTCGATGCTGGGGCCTGTTATGAGAGCATGTGGTGGGGATTTCGAGAGATTGATTAGGCAGGGTCTGTGCCTGCGTGTGCAGGGCTGACAATGTGGGTGGGCCGTCTGTTGGATCTGCTCCCGGGGTTAGCTGCTTGAACTGATATAATAGCATGGCCCATTCTATAGATATAGGGTGTTTGCGGACCCCTCTTACTACTTCCTCCCGCAATGTCTCCTCCTCCGCCGCCGCCCATTTGTGTGTAGCTCCCACCCAAGCCGCCAACGGTGGGCCGGTGGGGGAACGCCAGTGCATGGCGATGCTGCGTTTGGCTGAGAGCACCGCAAGGGAGAGGAAACTGGTCCGCACCCTGTGCTGCTTACTTGCGCGGAAGATGCCTATGGCACTGGCCTCCCATGTGGTCATGCAGGCTAGCCCTGTGAGGGTGCCCAGGGCAGTGTGAATGCGTTGCCAGAAAATTTTGATGATGGAGCAATTCCAAAACATATGTTGGAAATCCGCATTCCGTTCATGGCATCTGGGGCATTGGAACTGAGTGTCGGGGTAGAATCGTTGGAGGCGTGCAGGTGTTAAATAGGCCCTGTGCAGAATGTAATATTGAATGTTCTTAAAGCGCGCGTTTCTAGATACCTTCTTAGGGTACTCCAAAGCCCTCTCCCACTCCCTCTCATGAAGTACGCGCCCAATTTCAGCCTCCCAGGTGGCTCGTAGGGTTTATAGTAGTTTATTGGTCAGTTCCGGTATGGCTTTATAAAGCCATGTAGTTAGATGGCGCCCCACTCCCATGTGTAGAATCGTGTGGAGGACTGGATGTGTGTGTGGTTCCCCCTTGATTAGGTCCTGATATGGGCGGTAGCTATCTAGGAGTTGGCGGTGAAGCAGGAATTGTCCCGGGGGGAAGATCGTACTCTTCCACGAGACTGTGGAACGGTCTTAGTTGCCCGTCCTCGAAAAGGGATTCCATCTCTGTTATGCCACAAGATGTCCACGTGCGAAGCGCGCTGTTTGTGTAGTAGTGTTCCTGTTTGGGCCATCCCACCAAGGTGAGTAGAGGGGAGTATAATGGAGTCCCCGGGGACATGCGGTGAATCCTCAGCATGCACCTACGTGCCACCGACACCTGTAGAGGGTATGTGCGTTTTGGTTAAGTGCCTGGAAGGAGTAGGCGACGGATCTCCGGAACCGATATCCGTCCTGCGATGGTGTGAGTTTCCACAGTATACCTGTCTGCCGTCCAGTGAGACAGCCACTGCAGCTGTGCCGCCAAAAAGTAGGCCTCGAATGAGGGGGCTCCCAAGCCGCCCTGTGTGGTGGGCAACTGCAATTTTTTCAGGGCTATTCTGTGTCTGGCCGAACCCCAAATTAGTGCGCTGAGAAGAGAGTCCGGGTCCCGAAAAAAGGCTCTGGGTGGGATTACTGGCAGATTGGTAAAGAAGTACAACAATCTTGGGACCATGATCACTTTGGCCAATGCCACTCTCCCAATTGGAGCCAGCGGAAGGCTCTTTCAAAATCAGACCGCAGCCCTAATACTCGCCAATGCCCTGTTATGATTACCCTCGAACATATATGTGGAGGAGTGATAGAGACGGATCCCGAGGTATTGAGGGGCCTCCGCGCTCCAGGGTAGCCGCTGAGCACCCAGTCTAACCTCCTGTGGAGGCAGATCCGGATGCAGCGGGTATATCGTGGACTTATCCCAATTTACCCGTAGTCCAGAGGCCGCTGTAAATTCCGTCAAAGATGATGTTGTTAACGTTGTTAATGTTAATAATCCTACTAAACAACACGTTAAGCCCAATGTCAGTTCTACCAATGTCCCTTCAAAGTTTAAACCTGAAAATTTAAGTTCCAATAAGGTGAATGTTGGCAACATGTGTTTGAGATGTGGTAATTCTCCACATCTCAAAGGATCTAGGTGTCCTGCTATTAATGTAATGTGCAATTACTGTAAAAAGATGGGCCACTTTGCTAAAGTTTGTCTGAAAAAGAGAGGTTTCAAGAAACGTACTGTTCCCGTGATCGAGTCGGATGACACTTCTGATTCTGAAGTCATATCTGTTGTCATGAATGATGAGGATGACACAATTCATGGTCCTCATGGGGTGGTGGAAGATGATCCGTCATCCTGTATTGATCCTATTGTTGACATTGATGTAGGGTGTCACACCATTAAACTGTCAGTCGATTTAAGAGCTAAAATAACCATGATTACACAAAAGCTCTTTGAAGAAACCTGGAAAGGTTTGCAAACTCTATCCCCACCCGATAGGTCACCTGTGTCATATGAAGGGTGGAAAATTGACTTGTTGGGTTTCTTTAACTCGTTGCATGCGTCGGACGGCCCCCGGCCACCTGACGTCATAAAGGGCGTGTGCGGAGGACGGCCAGGGGCCGTCTAAACTCCGCCCACTCATTAATTCACCCGCACCGTGGCGGAATTCGCGCCGCGGTCAACGGGTTAAGGAAGAATTGAAGTTTGAAGGAAGGAGTATCAAAGGGAAGGTGTCTGTTGTAGTAAAATGTCTAAACATTTGGGGTGGTTTCACCAAGGCATTTTTGGCGTGATTCTTAAGCCTGGTGCCAAGGAACAAATATTAGTGGTCGGTAACGAAGAATAAGTTCACGTGTGGAAAGACAAATTTCCTAAAGTATTTGGAAATGTTTTAGGTACAATAATAGGGTTTTAGCACAGGATAATTGTGAAGGAAGGAGCTATACCAGTTCAGCACAAGCTCAGGGGAGTACCTTTTAGTGTTAGAGAAGACGTAGAAAAATAACTTTAAAGTCTGTGTTCTAAGTGTATCATTGAGCCCACAAAGTCTTCTTTGTGGCTTTCTCCCTTAGTGGTGGCCAGAAAAACGGAGGGGATCTTCGGGTCTGTGTGGACTTGAGATCCTTAAATAAGAAAATCTGGGTGGACTCATCTTTTGCCCAAGATAAGTGATTTGGTTTCATCTACTAAAGGTACCTGTTTCACTAAACTAGATTTAGCCAGTGCATATCACCAGGTGGAATTAGATCCTGAATCTCGCCACTTGACTGCATTTATTTCACCCTTAGGCACTTTCTGTTACTGTTGTATGCCCTTTGGCCTAGCGTCAGCTGCCTCAGTGTTTCAGAGAATTATGGGAAACATTCTCAAAGGGGTCGACGGAGTCTTGGTCTTTCAAGATGATGTCCTTGTTTTTGGAAAAGACATTGCTTCTCACAACACTATTCTTCACAAAGTTCTGACACTTTTTCTTTTTTTTTTAATCTTTTTATTATAATGCTTAGAACCAAGACACACGACGTAATAACATCGTATACATTTGGTACATTTCCGCATTTAACATTCCGTTAACACTGACTCATAATCAGACCTCCTAACACAGTTATTGTCGACCTCCCTGCAGTCCATCCCCCCTCTCAGTGTCATTTTCATCGTCATCAGCGCCGTCTTCCTCCATTACCCTTGGCGGTGCACATATGTATCCCCTGAATTTGTTCCAGTTCCCCCATAACCTGTTCCATTTTTGCGGACAGCCACGACTGATATATACAGCTTTCTCGGCCACCATAGCGGAGTCCATATCTTTACACCATGCATTAAGTGTTGGTGAGTCCGCTGCGCCCCATTTTTGTGCAATATTACGTTTTGCAAACATGATCCCCAATGTGGCCCAATTCTGCCCTGTGTGGGTAGGATCATTCGGCTCCCAAATATTTAATATACATCTCTTGGGCTCAGGTATTAGTAATACGTCCTCCGCCTGCGATATTGTTCTCATCACCTTAACCCAGTACTCCCTGACCTTTGGGTATTGCCACAGGGTATGGTAAAACGTGCCCTCCTCCCCACAACGCCTAAGGCTGTACTGGTTTGATGCCGTACCTAGTTTGTGTAGAATGAGTCTCGTGTAGTAGGTACGGTGCAGTATTTTGAGCTGCACCAACCTGAGTTTTGAAGATATTCCCCCCTCCCTTGGTGAGGCCAGCGCCTTCTGCCAGTCAGTGTTATCAAGATCTCCCACATCCCGGGACCATTTTTCCCAAAGTCTCACGGTAGGATCAGGTAGATTGTTAATCAACTTTCGGTATGTGAGAGAGGTAGCCCGTTTGTGCATATAGTCTGTAAACAACCTATCCTCCAGTGGGCTTGCCTCCGGGACCTCAGCGCCCGGTGTCAAGGCCGCCTGAAGAGCGTGTCTCACCTGCATGTATCCAAAGACTTCGGAGGGTGTCAACTCGTACTTCTGTTAAAGACGCTCGAACGTGATTACTTTTCCTTTATAAAGTTCTGACACTTTTTTTTTTTTAAAATGGTGTGGTGTTGAAGGAAGAGAAGTGTTCACGTTTGTGTTCAAAAGTGGAATATTTAGGACATGTAATTTCACATGATGGAGTTAGTCCCACACCTGGATTGTTGGGAGCCATTGTTGATGCTCCTGTTCCTGTGGCCAAGTCAGGAGTTAAGTCTCTCCTTGGCTTGTGTGAGTATTATTCAAGATTCATTCCTAATTTTGCTTCAATTGTGCGATGAATCAGCAAACTTTTAAAAAAGGGTGTGAAGTTTGAATGGTGTGGTGAGTATTATCAAATCTGCATTGAAAAACAGTTTTGCCTTGAAACCTTTTGATCCCAGTCTTCCCAGCTGTGTTACAGTAGATGCCAGCCAGGTAGGTTTGGGCGGCATGTTGACTCAGTCAGAAGACTGTTTGGAGAACACTGTGGGTTTTGCTTCTAGGGTTTTGAGGGCAGCCGAACTTCAGTATTCTGTTAGAGAGAGAGTTATTAGCTTGCACATGGGCCATTGAAAAGTTTCGCTCTTATATTTGGGGCAGACGTTTTCTGTTACAAACTGACCGTAAGCCTTTGGTCAATATTCTGGGTAGCAGCATGAGCAAATGTTGCACTCATAGAATATTGCAGATGGTCTCAAGACTTCTCCAATATCAATTTAATGTTAAGCATGTTTCAGGGGGAAGGAATAGGAGAGCTGATTTTTTGTCTCGTTTTCCTGTTAAGTCAGATGATCTTGAAGATGTCAAACTCCTAGATTTTTCCAATGAGAATTGTGATGACTGTTTGGTGGCCGTATTGGAAATACCTTGTTTGAATCTTTCTTCGGAGAGTGAGTGGATGCAGGCTATAGAGGCTGATTGTGTGCTA
This sequence comes from Triturus cristatus, assembly GCF_964204655.1. Classification (NCBI taxonomy): domain Eukaryota; kingdom Metazoa; phylum Chordata; class Amphibia; order Caudata; family Salamandridae; genus Triturus; species Triturus cristatus. The sequence goes on along the minus strand of NC_140595.1, from coordinate 572,922,764 downwards.
CAAGAAGTGTGTTCTTATGTGAGGAGTGGATGGCCTAGGGAAAAGGTTCTTTCTTCACTTATTCAGCCATTCTGGAAGGTGGAATGCGAACTTTCTTTAGAAGATGGGTTGCTACTTAAAGGTGATAAACTTGTTCCACCTCATGTTTTCCGCAAATAGATTATACAAAAAGCTTATGAGGGTCATCTTGGTTCTACTCTCACGAAGCGTCGAATTCGGGACACTTATTGGTGGCCGAGTATGGACACTGAGATTGAGGATGTAGTCTTGAGTTGTTGTGTTTGTGGTGCTGCAGATAAAAGTTTTAAAGTGTCTGTTCCTCCTTTGATGCCGATTGAATGTCCACAGAGTCCATGGTTGAAACTTGGTATTGACGTCATGGAGGTTTATGACTCCGTTCCAGGTGGTTTTCATTTCATCGTAGTCCTTATGGATTATGCATCCAAATGGCCTGAGGTCAAGCTTGTCACAGAAGCCAGTGCCAAGTGTATCATCCAATTTTTGAGGGAAGTATGGTTGAGAGAGGGTTTTCCGTAAGTTCTGGTTTCGGATAATGGTAAACAGTTCGTTAGTCATGAATTTCAATCTTTCCTTTTGGAATCTGGAGTCAAACATAAGAAAAGATCTATATCACCCTCAAACAAATGGCTTTGTGGAAAGGATGAATCGGATGGTGGGGGGGCGGTGTCAGATGGGCAAGAGCAGGGAACCATGATGTTCAAAGGGCCATTAACAGTATGGCATGGTTCTACAGGACGACGCCCCACTCCTCCACAAAGACTTCTCCATTTGAGCTGGTGAAAGGGAGAAAGGCCAATACCAGTTTCAGGCCTGGTTGGATGACTAAATGGGTCAAGTCTGAATCCGATGTTTCACTATTAATGTCCATGGTTAAAGAAAATATGTCTTATTCTCAAACCAAACAAAAGGAGTGGTATGACACAAAAAGGGCTTGTTAGTGTTTCCGAATCAAGGCACGGGACATGAGGGTGAGCCAAAGAAGGTTTTATTTTATGGAGCACTCGTCTCCTACGTGTAGCCAGTATGCAGGTATAAACGGAGAAACAACTGCCAGGCCTCCTCCGGATTTTCAGTCATGTGGTAACACCTTCCTCAATCACCAGGCGTTCTCTCTCTGCTATATCCAAGTGTCAGGTTGGTAGCGCTGTTTTACTCAGGAACCCAAAAAAGGAAGATGAGAATAGTGTATAAGTGCTTCTGTGTTGTAGTGCGATGAGAGGGATAGGGAGTGAAGGAGTCACCCAAAACCAAACAAACCAGTGTAACACTTCTATGCGGAGAGGAGTGATGGTATTGGGATGGGGGGAATTCTTATATACAGGGTCTGGTAAGGAGCTGTCGCCTCTACACTTCAGGCCTCTCCCGCCTCCCTACCCAGCCTGCGAACCGCTCTCGTACCTGGGTTAGCCACGCTCCTCCTGGAGCGTGGCTGGGCGAAGCGTGTTCCCGGTAGCCTTCTGGGTCTCCCGCCGTCTCTCGACTCTCCTCCTCCGCTCTTTCTCGGGCTGATGTTTTCTCCGTACTCCTCCGCTCTCCTTCTCGCTCTCCACTCTTTGCCTCTTCTCTCACTCCTCGCTCCTGTTGTCCTCCGGTGATGTCACACACCGTCTTCCTTGTCTCGTCTCCTCTTGGTGGTCCGACAGCCGGGACGTCGTCCCCGGAGGCGGAGTCTCCGATCACCGAGTCCCAGTTAAAGGGACTGATTTCCATGGTGTCTCCTACTGATGGCCAAATCCAGGCATCCTGTCGTGGGAAAAGAAGAGGTGTAGTAACGTCTTGTACCTCCCACCAGTCTTTTATCTGGTACGGTCCTTCCCGGGGTACCCCCGCCCCATGACAGGGCTGTAAAGTTTCTCCACTTGAGGTTGTAGACATGATCAAGATCAAATCTCCTGTTTATACAAAAAAGGGTGACAGCAAATTTGGTGAGCCTGTCAAAGTGGTCAAAATTGTAGATAATGCTGTTAGTTATGGGTGGTCACTGGTGGAAAGTTATGGGTGGTCACTAGTGCAACCTCAACAGGGTGGTGAAAGTTCGTGTCAAAAAACCTGTTTCTTTGGGTGGGGGTATTGTCTCTTCTCGTGTTGACGAAGTTGATGTTAGACGGAGTACCAGGTTGGTTGTTAAACCTGCCGGATATAGACTTTAGTTTTTGTGTTTTTTTCGTTTAGTTTTTTTTTGCTAGAAGAAGGGAAGATATGTTGTATCCTGTAATTTTCATGTACTGTTTTTCTTTAATGATTCAATGTGAATGTATTCTAGATTGCATTTTGTCACTTAGCAACTGTTAGAATGTTTTCTTTAGAAGTTGGAGCTGTTGTTGGCGTCGGTCTCGTCCGGCTCTTCTTACCATGTAGCCTATTAATAAACATCTTAATCACACTCATTTAGCGTGATTACTACGGAGAGTTATCAAGGAACTATAGCAATGCGGGCAGCAAGCAACCACCACTAGCAGCAAAGCAAACCAGGATGATCAGAGTATAGCAGGACGATGATGACAGTGTTTTCTTCTGTCCGTGTCCTGTCTGTGTTTCTCTCTCTCTCTCTCTCTCTCTCTCTCTCTCTCTCTCTCTCTCTCTCTCTCTCTCTCTCTCTCTCTCTCTCTCTCTCTCTCTCTCTCAAGGGGAGATGTTGTACTAAGATGCAAGGGGCACTGGGACCCTGTGCAAGGGTGAAGGGAGGGGTGAGCCACCAAACTCCACTTCCAATCAGGGAAGGGGACTGGGCAGGATTGGGGGAGACCAGGAAAGAACCCGGGGCAGATGCAGGGCACAACATTGTGCGCTATCCATAAAGCATACTTGGCAAAAGAGACTGCATACTTACAGAAATTGCTATCTTGCTGTGCTCCAGGCAGAGGCCGTCACTCAATAGCAGCTCATCGGATCATCCAGTGATCATTCGAGAGGGAGATGCTTGGTGGAAGAGGATTGGGTGAAAAAGAATCTAGACTTTGGTGCATCTTTTGCCTGATTCGGCAGTCTGAACCCTACAAAATTCAATTAATAAAACGTTAGAAAACTGAACTGTTAAGAGATGCCTTTAACTGAACTCAATACTGATAGTGGTTGTTATTGGAGAATTTCAGACACTGTTAATCACCTGTCCGCCTGGAATCTAACTCCCTGCCGTTGGATTGTTTTTCTTCCTGTAGTCAAAAGAAGTCACTTAGTACTTACTACTTAGTGCTTTATGAAACTTTTTAATAAATAAAAATGTGTTTGTGAGTGTGCTTTTCTGTTGGAGAGAGTTTGTTTGTGTGTGTGTGTGTGTGTGTCTCTGTCTTTCTGCCAAGTAGGTTTGCCTGTGAATAACTGACATGCCTGCCTGTGAGTGTGTGGTGTTTTATGCATCTTTGGACCTGGGAACCGAAACTGGCCCTGCAAAGACCCTGTTGATTTTGTTGCTCTGGGCCGATATTGCAGCTACGGTAACAAAATGGCCCCCAGTGGTCTAAAACCGGGCCCCACCCTGGCAGCCCACCGGGAAAATGGTTGGTACCCACTACGGCCAGTCCGGCCCTGATCATGTGTGGGCAGTGGTCGAAGTGGGGGAAAAAAAGTAGGGGAACTGTGGGCGGAGACTCAGGGGGCGGGAATAACCCAAGGATTGGATTAGTGGGCGGAGTCGGAGGTGTGGCTAGAAATAGCAAAACATACCAATTTTTGAACGTTTGGCATTCACTGACCAGTTACAGCTTATAACGTTATTTAATTCAAAGAATCAATAAATATGTTTATTTGAGGTTTAATATACAAGTTGTTTATATTTAATTCATTTACAATATGGGACATGTTTCCAATCACAGAATATTCCAAATACGCTTATAAGTGGAATCATAAGCCATTTGTCTCCGAGCCATGCAGTTTCTTTCATCTGCACTTCTCCTCCCTTTTTCTAACCATTTCTGAACATAAGTTTCAGTTTTAAATTCTATGACAGGTGGCCCCACGATATTTATGAACATTGTAGAAGACAGACGATTGATTGATATTCTGTTCCGCAGTGGTGTGAGCACATCATTCATTACACTAAAGCCCCGTTCACATTCAGCAGTTGAGGTACAAAAGGTGTTTATAATGTGCATTAATGGTTTCAGGCTTTCAGAGATGCAATTTTTATTTTGTTTGTACTCTCTGAAACCAAGGATGTACTGCCTGGTATCAAATACATGCAACCTGCTACAAAGGTTTTGTAATTCTCCCTCACCGTATAAGATGTCTACTGGATCTTGCCAATAAACTGGTTGTAGGAGTTTCATTCTATGTACTAACTCTTTGTATTCTATTTCATCATTGTTTGTGGTTGTGCATCTAGAAACATTTGATGCATTAGACATTGTCATCCTTTTTCGCAGGTTATTTGCTAAGCTCCTAAAGAACTGTGCCCTATTGATGCTAACACAGCCTTTGTTCTGTTGCAGTCCTACACCAGCAAACTGCATCCGTTCAGCAGCATCTAACGCAGTTGTAGCAAACAAAGGGCCCAGGTGCATCAGCCATTGATTCAAACACTAAAATCTGCATCTGTATTGAACGATCGGCCTCATATATGGTCATATCAGGCCGCTGCAGCCTTCTGGATAGGTCACCCAATTCTGTGAGAGCATCATATAAAATGCCCATATTTTCAACAAACACCAGGGAGGTTAATAAACGGTTTAAACCTTTATTTCGGAGAGGCATGGTAGGTGGTATATAGTTTATCAAAAAAAATTTGAGCTGATTAATGCCTGCGACTTCTTTACAAATATCACCCACAGCAAGCTCCAGCTTGTGGTTAGCACAGTGCCATACACTCAACTGTGGATATTTCAGTTTCAGAAGAGTTGCCACACCGGATTTCCTACCTATCATATTGGAAGCACCATATGTTACAAGCTGAACCAAATGACTTTTTAAATACTCATCAGTAAAACCGTGTCTCTCTAAGCATGCAAGTAAGGTATCTAAGATTAGATCTGCTGCTGTGCTTGGCAACTCAACAAGGTCCAAGAAAAAGGTCAGTGGCTCATTGTGTTTATCAATACATGCTCTTACACAGATAATTAGTGTGGTCAATTTACTATTTGTGAGCTTAGGGACATATTTATGGGAATGGTGGCGCAGGGCAGCACAGCAAGTTACTTTGCTGCGCTGCCCTGCGTCACAGGGAAAGGGCGGTAATGTGCCGTATTTATCCAATATGGTGCATTCCGGTCTTTTCCCCCTGCACTGGCGCCATTTCGACAGCCTAGCTTCAACGCAGGCACACTTGCCCCATGGTGCAAGGGTGCCTCCTTTGCATGCAGGATTGTTTTTGTGCAGGAAGGGGCACCTTCCTGTACAAAAACAATCTTGAGAGGCTTTTTCATCTTTCTATGTGGGCTGCAGAATAAAGCACAGTTTGAAAGGGGAAAAAGCAAGGAGAAATAAAGATATTTCTCCTAGTTATGCCTCCTCTGGGGCAGCGCAAGATTTTGCCGCATTCCCAGGATTACAAGTCCTTGTAAATCTATGAATGCGTCAAAAACCGTGGGAGTTGTGTGGGAGACTTTTATTATTGCAGGAAAACTACTGCGTGATAAAGCCACTGCTGCTCTAGGGTGTGCTGCTTTGTAGACCTGCCCGCAAGACTAGTTGTGAACCTGGGTATGAATTGTGGTGGACAGGGCTTCAAGTTTACCCAACTGGCCACCGGTAGGGTTCACCTGCTGGTGCTAAGAGACCAGGGCTTCTAAGGTCTAGTGGGGCCTTCTAAAGTCTATCATGGGTGCTCCCTCAGGAGTGGTCTGATGGACAAGGCATGAAGGCTGAACCAGGTTCCCCAGTTCCAAATTTGGTAGCTCTGGCCATAATGCCACATCCTATCCCCACCAACCACCCTTCTGCTCCACTGAGTGAAACTCGCACTGTCTTCACCTACAACCCAATTCTGCCCCATTATAAGCACCTGGATGTGACTCATTTCAAATTATGCAGTGCCTGAAAAAAAGTAACAACATTCTGGGAAAAGCAAATACTCATAGGGAATGCAGGATTATGTAAAGCATGCAAAATATAAGCAGGAACGACATGTTACCTTAACGCTTTTACTCTCGTTCAGAAATCAATGAGTATTTTTTGTCTCATGCGTGTAACAAGAGGGAGAAAGAGGACTAGAAAGCTAGTCCATGTCCCCGAGGGATTTATATGTGATTAAACAAAGAAGACTAGCTTAAGTTGACCAAAGTGATGCAGTACTCAAAGTAGTTCTGTCACAGACACCTTGTAGGTGTATTCATGAAGCCCTCACCCACCAACCTAGTTGGTGGCATGCTTCATCATCGGGCCCACCCAGTGACACCTAGTATGTCCCGGGTGTGCTACGACGCCTGATTACAGCGGAGCTGGTATATTGCTGAGAGTGCAGTGAGGTTGGGTGAATTGTGATTTAAAACGGCTTGGTGGTGGTCCCAGTACCTAAGGGTAAATTAAATTTTAATAACTGGGCCGACACCAGCGGTTAAAAGTAAGGCTACAGGACGTGTAAGGGTGGAGAGTTACTGCCCCCTGCGTCCTTCAGATGGTCGACATGTTTCAGCCAGTGCCTTAGAGTATTCTGGCTTTCCTCAGGACCGTTTTTAAAAGGGTGTGGTGAAAATAAAACAGACTTAGTGTTGTGGTACAGACTATGTGATACACTCACTAAGGCGTTTTTCTATGTGTGAGAGGGGGATTCCCTTCTCATGCATACGCTTTACCGGAGGACGACGGCGGGACAACAGGTACAAGGCAGGCACTGACCAGAAAGACTGGTCATCCCCTTACCGCTTCCCTCCAGGAAGCCCTGGCTAATAACCCAAAGCGTATGCATGAGAAGGGAATCCCCCTCTCACACATAGAAAAACGCCTTAGTGAGTGTATCACATAGTCTGTACCACAACACTAAGTCTGTTTTATTTTCACCACACCCTATTAAAAACGGTCCTGAGGAAAGCCAGAATACTCTAAGGCACTGGCTGAAACATGTCGACCATCTGAAGGACGCAGGGGGCAGTAACTCTCCACCCTTACACGTCCTGTAGCCTTACTTTTAACCGCTGGTGTCGGCCCAGTTATTAAAATTTAATTTACCCTTGGGTACTGGGACCACCACCAAGCCGTTTTAAATCACAATTCACCCAACCTCACTGCACTCTCAGCAATATACCAGCTCCGCTGTAATCAGGCGTCGTCCACACCCGGGACATACTAGGTGTCACTGGGTGGGCCCGATGATGAAGCATGCCACCAACTAGGTTGGTGGGTGAGGGCTTCATGAATACACCTACAAGGTGTCTGTGACAGAACTACTTTGAGTACTGCATCACTTTGGTCAACTTAAGCTAGTCTATTTTTTGTCTCAAACATTGAGGACATGAATATAGGGCTCCTCCTGTACACATGTGTTAAGCAGGGCTCAGAGACAAAGGAACTCTTCAAGAGAATCTGATCTGACTCACGGAAACCCACAAGGGCTCCTTCTTATCCACAAATTGTGCACTCTTGATTGTCAGCGCCAGGATGCCTGTTAGATGAGAGTGCGCTTTACAAGTGAGATAAATAAATAAATAATTCTTATTCATGTCAGCCAGCTAGCTGCTCAAACATAGTATAGCACATATGTATTCAAGTGTCCTGCAAAGAAGAATGAGTGCGAGTAAGTAAATGTGGGTGTGAATGATTGAGTGCCTGAATGTAACTGAGCATGAGTGAAAGAGTGTATGTCGATGAAAGTGAGAGAAAGTGAGTGAGAAGGAGTCACGTAGAGTAAGTGAAACTGTAAGTTAGAATGAGGTAATCAGAGTAGGAAAAAGTGGTGAGACTGAGTGAGTGAGAATGTGATACCGAATGTTGAAGAGTGAGTGCAAGTGAGCAATTTTGAGTAAAAGGGAAAGTGAATGAGAATGAATAATGGGGGTAGTGAGCCTGAGTGAGATAACATGTGAGCAAGCAGGACAAAACACAGGCCTTGGCAAAGTGGAGGTAAATATTTACTTATGGGAGGAACATATTGTGCATCTTGAAAAAAAATGTGGTCAACTCCTGGGGATGTTGTTTTGGCACAGTAATGGCTTTTGAGAGAATTTGTGTAAAAATGGGGTGTTGAAAATAAAATGCAGTATTTGACCCTATAGTTTTTTTTTCAAAATTATCTTGGGAGTAGCAACACCCAGACTGCAAATCCTCCGGGCCCTCCTTTATCTCTTCTTAGTCTTACAAGGCCCAGTAAATCGCACTCTTTTCCAAATCTCTTTCTAAATATTATCACTCTCAAAAACTGTTTTTTCTATGTAATTTTCCTTTGATGGGAAGAGGAGGTTTCTGAGGTGGTAGTATCAGGCAAGTGACACTACTTGGGCTCCCTCTGTTCGAGCCTTCATGGAGGATCCCTCTTCATTGCTACCTCCACCTGACCCCAGACTCCGCAACGCACTTCCTTACAGGCTTGATTATCCACTACTCCTCTCCAGTGCACCTTATCTCACAGCTGACCTTGGGCCCCTGCCCCATATCAGGCACCATCGGGCTCCACTTTCATTTTTCCAGGTAAAAACATTAGTAAAATCACCTTCAAACTTAAAACATTGAATATAGCAGTAAATATAATTAGCACACACTTTAAAGTATGTTCCACAGTAGCCCTTATGACCCGACTGCTAATTAAATAACCAAAAACAGAAAGGCCATGACAAGGCCGGCTTTAGCGCTGATGCGAAAGTCTTTTTTGGCGCCACACCAATAATCACTGCCATACGCCACAAGTGCTCCTCATCTCCCCATAGCCCCTCCCCCTCCTCACCTCCTCCTCGGATTCCCTCACTGCCACCCTCCACCAGTGCCCCTCATTTCGCTGTAGCCCCTCCCCCTCATGACCTTCTCCTCAGAATCCCTCACTACCATCCTCCAGCAGTGCCCCTCATCTCTCCCTAGCACCCCCCTCCCCCCCATGACCTCTTCCTCAGATTCCCTCACTGCCACCCTCCAACAGTGCCCCTCATCGCTCCATAGCCACTCCCACTACCTCCTCCTCGGATTCCCTCACTGCCACCCTCCAACAGTGCCCCTCATCTTTATGTAGCCCCTCTCTCATATGCATTTCATTTGTTGTGTAGCGCTACTCATATCAGTGTAGTGTGTGTCAGTACTTTACACCACGCACACATTATACAGAGACAACGAATCACACAAGTATGTAAATCAGCCTACAGGGAATGTCACATAAGCCAATGAGGATTACAAGGTGTATGAATCACATGTCATCCATACTGGTGGGCAGTTATTTTAAGAGGGTTTGGTCTGGAGAAGCACAAACTCAGGATTTAAAGAGTACTCCAGTGGTTAGGGGTTGGCTTTACTGATAAAAATGTATATCTGCCCAAAGATACTCATTTTAGCAACATTAGAATAATGAAAGACTGGGGAAGTTCTAACTATATCACAAAACAAAAAACGCGAAGTTCTAACTATATCATTCAGGTTTGCATACAGCTCTTTGATGACAGTTCATTGGTCACTGTCCTATGTTAGGATTGTAACTTCTGAACTGCAAGCAACACAAGGATCTCTGTCACAATGACATTTACCCACTGAGCTTCCACATAAAATACAGTTCATCTGCACGTAACTACTAACAGAGAAATGATTGCTCTCCAGCAGGATCATTAATCCCCAGCGTTATCTGGGCATTTTTTATTGTCTTATTGTTGTCCTGCATCGGCCATGATAATGATAAAAACGGATTAAATGAAGCACACACAAAGTACATGTCCTGCTGCGCCTGTGCAGAAATTAAAAAGAAAAACAAATAGTGACACATTCTCCTACCTACTCCATTAGTCAATCTTAGTGTCGCAGCCTGAAGTGATAAGCAGCTGCAGGGATCAGGAAAGGTGAATAGGAATAAATAAACTTCTTTTCTCCTGCGCTGCATAGAAAAAGAATATCCACGCAGCAGGACAGTAGGCAAAGGTTACCGAGGCCAAAGAAAGGATGTGTCGCCTTTCGCCATGCCCCTGTTGGAGATGAAGGGGTGAAAAAATAAACAAAGCCTCGCTAACATGTAAATGGTCTTTTAAAGACCTGTGAAGTATTCGGGTAAGGCTGCGATAATCTCAAAAACTGTCTGTGTGCTCGACGGGGGAGGTGTGGGGGGTCGGCTTTGAAGCACTTTGAGCCCCATGGCGTTTCGCGCCTGCCTTCAAGCCCTTACTAGAACCGGGCCTGAATTAGGGCAGTCCCGGGACGCTTTTTTTAAATCAAGAAGTAGGGGAACGGACTAGCATAATTTTTAAAAGTAGGGGCACGCCGTGCCCCTCCGTTCCCCCCCACTTCTAACACTGTGTGTGGGTCAGTGTTTTCCGACCCGCAAGGGTCAAAATTCGAGTTGGGTGTTAACAGTGGGTGCATTAAATACTCCACCCTTCGTTAAATTTCGACAAATTAAGCCTGTCGAAAGTTAACATGTAAAAAGTGTACGGTATGTAATATACCATGAAGACTGTGGATCATTAAGCACCAAAATTCGCATTTTCATCCCCATAAACTCAGAATAGGCATAATTATCGCACCCGATAAATACTGTGCCTGGGGCATTGTTTTTTGTGAGGTGCCATACATGGCACCTTCGTTCCAATGAACTCGGAATCCGGGCCTTTGTATGCTGGGTGTCAATGTGAATACCGCCGTATTTGGATTCATGGGACAGCTTACAAACGTTCAGTGAGTGGGCATTGTGTAGACACGCCTGTCCCTCTTCACTCCAAGACTGAGTGCCATCCTGGAGCAGCTAAATATAAAATAACGCAGACAAGGGCCGCGGAACATATTAATAAAAATCCAAATCCATTCTCCTCTATGCAGGCGTGAACCCGGGCCCACAATGTCGACATCGCAGCAAAGAATCATGGACCGGCAGATTTAAGAAGCCTTGCCGTCTTTCTCTACCGGATGGCTGGCCCGATATTAAAGGGTTGTCGGGGGTCAGCCCAGGCAGGTGGAGTGTGTGAGAGTTCCTGCCTGCGGGTCGAGTCGGAACCCACTGTCCCCTCCCAAAGGGGGTGCCTTCTGTGTATTATGTCCCATGTGGCACCGCCCACTTGTCCCTGCATCTGTGTCGATAATGGGGCGCAAGAACAAAGACTTTCCCTCATCTGCATTCATGACTGTTCCTTTGTCATGAAGTGAGCGCAGAAGGTGGCCCCGCTAACAGTCAGCATCATAGAAGGGGGTGGGCCAAGCATCTGCTGAACCATCTGTAATGCGGAAGTGCCCCGAGGGCCCTTATGTAATACAGTCCGGGGAGACCTGTGGCATTCCCAGCCAAGAATCCCCCCCCAGTAAAAAAACAGCACTTTAACGAAACCCACCCTGTTGCATTCGTCACCATATTATAGTTTGCAAACTGCTACCACAGCGTAGGGACAGTGGCTCCCTTAGCCACGCCTTCTTGAAAAGGTACTCGAAACTAAAATATTTTATCACACCATTAAAACAACAAGGATAAAGTATTACTCGCATACAAAACGCGTTGGCTTTGTTCAGTCAGCCTATCACACCATCTCAATAGCTATTTGTATAGTGTAAATGTCAATGGGCCATGATTGTAATATCAAAGGCAAACAACACGCAGATATCTTATTCTAATTACCTGTCTAGCGATTAAAAGCAAGGAAAGTGAAAAGGAGCCAAATTGAAAACTATTAGCCTGCCTGAACGCGGCGTGAGTTGTGCTATTAACAGCCCAGCCCACATAAAACAAGTTGATATTAAGCAGAGCCAAATCTGTCAGTGAGAGGGTTGGTTCAATGTTAAAAATAGTGCTGCATTGGTAACGGTCGCCAGCGCGAGAGGGAGTTTCACAGGCTGCTATGCGCGAGATGAGGCAGACATCCCGTATGTTTGGTTGACTGTGAGCTCGGAGCTTGGAACTGTCCCAAAAGCTCAGAGCAATGAACGCTGTCTTTGTGTTTGTGGGGTCCAGGCCGGCAGCAGCGCCGTCCTGAATAATGAAAAGGAACCCGGGAGGGAGGCAGGTGTGCCTTACAACTAATCCCTGCTGGCGAGCAGGCGGTAATCAGGCGCACGGTAAATACGAGCTGATTTCACCCATCTGTACATTGTCGGTGTATGTCATGGGTAGAGGTGTTGGATGAACTGACCCTTTCCCAAAGTCTTTTCTGCCTTTTACGTGCTTTACACGAATTGTGGCCTCCAACTTCACTATGGCCTCCAAATTCACTATGGGCACTGTATGTGTTTTGTGCCTTCTGTACAACGTGCGCACAGGGTGAACGCTTTTCCTGATTTAGAGACCGTAGCCTCTAAGTAAGTTGCGTATTCACAAAGGAATGCACGCTCCTCACACTAAGTTTGTCTATACCAGTAAAACCAAAAACAGCCCGTCCAGAAGGTGCCGGTTCCCAAGACAGTCAGGGGTCGTGCTATTTCTACACCTGCATGTGTTGCGTCATTCATTATTTATCCTGCACGAAGTTCTGTATTTTCCTTTTTCATCCCCAAATAGAAGTGAGGAAGTGAAACATGCATTTCAGAGTGAATTCATTTAGGGCTCCTCATCTGACGTGCTTCTTTCCTGGAGGGCAAGGGGTTTATTACCATACTTAGGCCCTAATTTTACGCAGCACTGGTTTAATTTTTGCCCTCAATTCCAGGCAAGATATTTAGTTAAGTTCCATTGATTTGCATTCACTTGGGCACATTATTATATAGTAGGAGCCCCTGAGGCAAGGAGAACCATTGTTTCTATTTCTGATAGCCTATGAACCTACGTAATTCAGGCCTGTGCATGGCATCAGTATGTGACTGGATTAATTACCTGTAATCCCCATTATACCAAGTATTTTCAATTTATAACAATTCTTTTGACAACGAGGCATGCCTTTACTTCCCCTTTTGAACATCTTCCCTATCCATTCACTTTCTTTAAGTAGCATATAGTTGGGAGTCTCACAGAACCTTCCTTCTGTATTGAGTACCAAAGCAGCCTTCGTGTGCAGCACAGACTCTGCGATGGGGGATGGGGCTTTGGTACAGTGGCATGGAAGAGGCGACTTTGATCCCTTCCATGCTATGGAGTACATCCGGATCAGGGTGTGAATGGTGTTTGTGCCCGAATCCACATTACAGATTGTTTAATAATTTTTCACCTTTTTCCGGTGCACAAGTTCCTTGAGGTACTACATGTCACAATTTGCTGAGAGGAAAGAAAACAAGTCAGAATGCAGAAAATGTGTGACATTCAAGTATAGTAAAATAGATTCCACACGTTCTCATTTTGATCTAAAAAAAAAGTTGTATTGGCAATAAAAAAATGCACAGAAAAACTCAAAATGTGATAACAGATTTATCCCAAAGTCAGTTTGAATGAGGACTTTGGTGCATTATGGATAATTTGTTTGATGTATTACTTATTACTTTCTGTCTCGCCCTCATCTTATTTGTTCCCTAATTTAGGAAATTCCATAGCACCTCAGGACACATGCAACGTGTGTGGTCATGCACCTAAAGATGACCCAGGGCCTGGAGGCAACACTTTATCCTTCATTTTCTCCCAGGTCCATCTTCCTTCCGTGCAAGAATGAATTTCAGAGGAGCATTTGACCATCCTGATGCAGGAGGTAAATCTTGTATTCTCCATGGGTGCCATATAATGGGTACTGGACTTCGAGAAAGGCTACTTTCTTGTCCCAAAAAAGGACTGGGGTCCCAGGCCTATCTTTAAACCTCACCTGTTCAATTCCTTTCTGCAGAAGGACAGGTTCAAAAAGCTCACGCTGGCTCAGATCCTATTCAGATCCCATTCACACTGTACCCAGTAGACTGTCTGGTGTCCCTTAACTTGCAAGATGCATATTTCCACATACCCATATTGCAGTCCTAGAAGTGTTGCCTGCAGTTCGGGGTAGGCCAGGAACTCTTACAATTTGCCATGCTTCCCATCAACCTTAACTCAGCACTTCCAGTGTTTTAGAAAGTGACGGCATTAGTCACAGCTCACCTTCATGGATCGGGAGTACGTATATTCCTGTGTCTTAGCGACTGGTTGCTGAAGGCGTTCTCACTGCAGTCATTCATAGACCACTTCAAGACGCTGTATGACTCTTGACTTAATTGGGTTTCACCATCAATCAGCCGAAGTCCCACCTTTGCCTTACTCAGTAACTTCCATTCATTGGGGCAATTGTGGACAAGGGATGTTTAGGGCCTTTCGTCCACCATAGCAAGCGTAGGGCATTCAGGGTATGATCCCAATGTTTCAGGATCAACCCTTGTTCTCCATGAGGATGGCTATGAGACTTCTTGGTGTCTTAAAGGCATGCATCATCCTTATCCACAATGCCAGGTGTCACATCCGAGCCCTACAATGGAACATTAAATCTAAGTGGGGTAAGCACTAGGGCTTCCTCTCTGTCTCCATTTTTTTATTAAGAGAAACTGCTCAGGATCTGCAGAGGTGGCTGTCGGATCCCAATGTGAACTGCAGCAAGCTGCTCTCTCTTCCCCCACCTAGGGCTCACTGTTGTGACAGGAGCATAACTGCTGGATTAGGGTGGTTAGTTAGGGGAGGTAGAGATCAGAGGCCACTGGTCTTCGGAGTATAGCTGGTTCTGCATCAACCTGCTAGAGATTTGGGTCATCCCTTTGGCCCTCAAAGCCTTCCTGCTGTCCATCAAAGGGAGGCTGGTTCAGGTTTTCATAGACATTACTGCCATGTGGCATGGAAAGAAGCAGGGCGGAATCGGGTCCTGGCCCCTTTGCCAGTAGACCTGGCTGGCACAATAGAAGATCTTCCTGGTCACCAACCACCTGGCAGGATCCCTGAATGCCAGAGCAGACAAACTGAGCAGGTGTCATCTGGCCGATCATTAGAGCCGTTTCCATCCCGAGATAGTGTAGGGCATCTTGGAGAGAACACTATTTTGTGCACTGCAGTTTCATCCAAGATGTCCATTAGAAGACATGTTATGGCTGTAATGGAGTGAGGGACTCCTGTATACCTTCCTACTAAAACCTCTTCTGGCTCAAATTCTGAAGATCATCACAAAAGACCAGGCCCAATTTATTTTGATTGCCCTGGACTAGAGTAGTAAACTGTAGTACTGTATTTCCTGGAAATTTTGAACCTAAGCATTTGCTGCCAGGATTCCTGCCACAGCTCACCTATCTCGACTATCACAGTATATAAGCTTGATTCAGATCATTCCTCCCCACACTTATGAATGAACAAACATCTTGTACCCTGACTTTTGACCATATTACATGCTGTTGGTAATACCTAGCTGCAGCTGTTGTTAACCCGGTTTGTTTGAAAAGGTTTAACAGCTTTTACAAATGTTTTACCATGCATATGCAAGGTCAGGTTTCAGGCGTCATGGACACATCCATAAAATCCACCAGAATAAGCATCAAGCAACCAACATAGATGGCATCAACGTGAACATTCCGTAAGACAGCCCTCATCAAATTATTACCCTTCAACTCTTCCGTGCTATAATCAATTAGAACGTGACCCTTGTGGACATTCTAAAACACTTTCTAGAAGACAGCCTCATCAAGTTAATTATCTGCACCTGTTCCTTGTTACAAACAATTAGAATGTGACCTGTATGAACATGCTAAAGCAGTCTTATTTAAAGACTGTACACACTCCTTCACTTTGCCTCTTCGCCTGTCACTTACCTGTTTCCCGGCTTCTAGGACTCTGTCTTGCCAGCTCCCTTGATCTTCCAGCTTCGATCTCACTGCCAAGAACGTCCTGCATTAGTCTTGCACCTGGATGGAAAAAGGAACAAGAAAAAACAGGAGAGACGCATTAACAGACCTGATTTTACCATGCGCAGAGCTCTGTCGCAACATCGTGCTGCAAACAAAGGTAACCAGTGATTTTGTTCAACTTGTACATACTGTTGGCAGGGTTCTGCCAGACAGGACTTGGGTGAAGCTAACCCCGTCCAAATTTGCTTGTGGGTTTGATGCTGAAATCATACTCACTACAGTTGCGAGAACTTTGATGAAGGTGCCTCTACGGACAATCTAAATGAAAATGAAACAACAACAAAACTAAAGGTACCGTATTGCCAGTACCATTCATCAGACTGGTGTGAATGCCTGCTGCACTGTTGCTGTTGAGTAGATGAGCCACAGCATCTCTGACTCTACACGCTCTCTCCATCCCAACCCCCTTCCTCCTGGGTTTTGCTACTGGAGCAGTGTCTCCTCCTGTAAACCGAGGGCAAGTCTCAGAAGGATTCAGGAACTAGTGTTGCCGCCCCATTGGAATCATCTGGGATCCAGGTAGGTGGCTTATGACAGGAGGCTAACCACATTCCTAACATTTCTTTTCGGGAAGCGCCATGACCAATCAGGATCAAATATTCACGAACGATCTAGTACATGCCTTATCAGGGGAACTCAATGACTTTAACAATCTGTCTCAGCTAATGCAGCAGTTGTAGCTAGGTCTGAATAGGTTTAAAGCAGAAAATGCAACACTTAAGGAAGAGTTGCAACAACAGAGGATTTGCCACCGGAGCAGTGTCTCCTCCTGTAAACCGAGGACAAGTCTCGGGAGGATTCGAGAACTAGCATCGCCACCCCTTGGAATCATCTGGGATCCAGGTAGGTGACTTATGACGTTTGCCCTCTTTTCAGGCTTCCACTTCTGGAGGAACTTGTGTATCCACAGCAGGGCAGGAACCTTCACTTGAATCTCCACAACTTACACCTTTAGTGCACTATAATGGCAGCAGTTAAATGTGTTTGGATTGGCTACTGTGGAGGTGGATGATTTCCTTGTTGTCAGACGCCCTTCCACAAATCTACCACTGAATGTGGTGCCTGAGACACTGTTCTCTTAACAGCCAAACCTTCAGAGGTTCTTTTGTTTTTCCCCCTTATCTAGCAAAGCTTTGCAGTGGGCACAGTGGAAGCTGGTCTTGACATTCCGTAGATGCACTCCTTTCAAGCCTAATGCACAGCTGCTTGTTAAGGCTCTTGGTCCTTGTTATACCTGGCATTTTCAGCAGGTTTATCCCCAGACATTTTGCTTTTTGCCCTCCTGTTTCTGACCTGTTTTTGCTGGTTTTATGACTCTGGACACTTTACCACTGCTGATCAGTGCTAAACTGCCTATGCCCTCCCTGTAAATTGTGTTTATGGATTGGTGTTTCCATGATTGGCTTATTTGACTTACTACTAAGTCCCAAGTACAGTGCACTGTGTGTGCCAAGGGCCTGTAAGTCAAATGCTGCTAATGGGCCTTCAGCATTGATTGTGCCACCCACACAAGCAGCTTTTCAAAGGGGACTCAGACCTGCCACTGCAGTGTCTGCATGCAGTTTCTACTCCCGTGTCGACCCGGCAAGTGCACCCACTTCTGGTGTTCAAGTAAGCATGTACCCCAGTAACTTTGTGCCCAGTTATGTATATCAAACAATGTTTTTAACAATCTTTACATAATGATAACACAAACTATAACCACATAGTCAGTCAACATTTCCTTTGATTTTCAATATTATTCATTTGCATATATGATTATGGTGAATCATCAATGATAATTCCATCGAATTCACTTGTATGTTATTTTGTACAACGGCAGGAAGTGTGGTCACTACTATGGTAATATACCTTTTCACATGGCTTTGGATGTGTACGATCTCTGCAATTGACCCGAAAGGTTGTAGAAAGTTGTTGATAGTCAGTGATGCTTTGAACATGGGGATTGATATATTATTTGGTATTATTTCAATTATGTTTCAGAGGTCCCTGAAGAAGGGCCTTTGTGTCCCGAAATGCATAGGGCACCACATGAATAGGATAGTCATATCAAAGAAGAAGAATGTATTCATGAACCATATGATTTTGTATTTATTATTTTCAGTTACCTTTTGTATATATTAAAGTGAATTTGATGGAATTATCATGGATGATTCACCATAATCATTTATCCAAATTAATAATAATGAAAATCAAAAGAAATGTTGACTGACTATGTGGTTATAGTTTGTGTTATCATTATGTTAAGATTGTTAAAAACATTGTTTGATATACGTAGCTGTGCACGCAGTTACTCAGGTACATGCTTACTTGAACACCAGTTGTAGATTCAGCAATGTATCATGTATGTAGCACGCAAATTTGTTTTAGTGAGTTTGGTCAAGAACCTATATACAGAGGATTCAGACTAATCACGGAGTGCGCCATTGAAACCAATTGTCATATATTCTTTCAAGTGCATCCACTTGCCAGTCCATAACCTTCCCTTTTATTACATGTGAGTTACCCCTAATGTCGGCTCAAGGTACCCCTGTGGGCTGGATGCATTGTATGTGAAAGTTAGGACATGTGCTAATGTGTGTGACATGTCCTGATAGTGAAATACAGTGTATTTCGTGTTTTGCTATTGAAAGACTATATGTCCCATTAGAAAGAAAGGGAGTTTATCTATAGCACCATATAAGTATAACTTCCCATTGGAACAAGATAGAAAGATGGAGGTTAGTATGCCTGAACTCAGAATATAAGAATGCATCTTTTAGTAAAGATGATTTTTATGTGAAATACAATGTATTTCGTTTTTCACTATTGAAAGGCTATCTGTCCCATAGAATAACATGGGAGTTTATTTATAACATCTTATAAGTATAACTTCCCATTAGGACAAGATAGAAAGATGAGTTTAGTATGACTGTACTCCGAATACAAGAATGCATCTTTTAGTAAAGATGATTTTTATGTTGTGTGTTTAAATATACCACCTTTTAGAAAGTGGGTATTTTCCTACTTAGCCATCCTGTGTGCCTCTGCTGGTATGTGGATTGACTGTATGGATTTGGAATGACGGGCTGGGGATGTGCATTTAAATGTAGAGCGCCACTTGGGGAGGGGGTTTGAGGTGTGTCCTGCCTTCCCTGGATGAGTCAGGGCTGGGCTTAATAGACCTGGGCTGCATTTAGAGTAGTTCAAGGAGATTTCCTTGCACCTGAATGGGCCTGGTCTGCCTTACACAATGCTGTCTCCACCTCCTACCGGGAAGCTGGACCAGAGAGAACAGAACTGGTTTTGACTAAGCACAGAGCCTCTCTGCCACAAGAGAACAAATAGAAATTAAGTATAAATATTGGGGCCCAGACCATAGAACTTTAGAATACTTCTGGACTCAAGAGGAACTTCTGCCAAAGAGAAGAGCTGGGAATGCTGAAGGAGAAGTACTGCCCGTTTGCTGTGTGCTGTCTGGTTTTGGCCTTGCAGTGGCTGTTTCTGCAAATCAGAGGGCAAAGACTTTGCTGTGTGCTGTGCATCCTGCTTGAAGAAGATCTCCAAGGGTTTGAAGTAGAGTTGCCTCCTGTTCTGTAGTCTCAGGGACACAAATACTTCACCACCAGCTCCCCTGAACTTCCTTGCTGGAAGTTCTGACCTGCCAAGAGGTGCCTGTTCCTGTGTTGGGACTCTGGAGGTTGTTCCTGCTGCTGGGAGCTGAGAAAAGAGAAGCAACTAAGGAAGCATGTTGCATCCGCACCCCTTTCTGATGCAACACTGCCGTGCCATCGTGCCGCTGAAGAAACCAACGCCGCGCCTGCCCGCAACTGTAGAAATCGCCATACACAGAGTTTTGTGCACTGATCTCTGAAGTTCAAGATCACCACACCGATCCCAATGCAGGCCCTGCATTGCAACTGAAGAACAGACGCATCGTTGGACCGCGGCTGGCGAGATCAATGCAGCACCGTTGCCGCATCGAGAACCAATGCATCTCCAAATCCCCACATATCGCACCGGGGCGCCAATTCTACAACAACGCCTGGGCCGCAGTAAGAAACCGACGCATCACCTCCCAGCACAGTAGGAAACAGACGCATCACCTCCTCTTCAGTAAGGAACCGATGCATCACCTCCCTTGCGTGGCAGTAAGGAACCAACACATCACCTCCACTGAAGGAAGGAACTGACGCATCTCCTTCCCTGTGGGTATGGAACCGATGCTTCACCCTCCATTTGTGTAAGGATCCGACTCATCACCTTCCCTGCCGTTGTTTTTGTTTATGATTTTGACGCATCCAAGGTAATTTGTATTGAAAGTGTTGCATCTATAGTTTGCTATAGACAGAACTGTTTTTACCTTTTAAAAGTCACATTGTATCCCACGCTTACCGGTGTACACTTTGCTGGGTTTGTCCAACCCCCTGACATTCCTGCTCTGCTCTTTGCAGGGTCGACAGATGGCCCTGGCGCTGAACGCGGCATGCCAGGTTATCCTGGCGCTATGGAGAACAGGGCAGGTCCCAGAGCATACCTCGTGGCTGCGTAGGTTGTGGTCGACCCGAGCAATGGAACGATTATCATTAGTAGTGGATAAAAAAGCAGAGACATACACAGAACTATGGGCTCCATTAATAAGCCTGCTCACAACAGAATTTAGGGAATTGACATGTCCCAAATACTTACAGATCTAGCATTTAATACCTCCCCCCTAGCCACAGACACATCAGAGCCTTAGGCAATAGAATAAGCACAATGGGAGACACGTTAGGGGCCCGAGGAGGCATGGGAGGGAATGGTTGCGGACGGTAGGTGCAGAGGAGTGGAGGGTGGGAGGGAGCAGGACCGGGTTTTGAGGTTTGTAGACTCTGTTCTTCTATCCCTTCATGTTTCCCCTTTTGCTCTCCCGATTTCCTTTTTCCTGCAATTTCTTTCCTTATTCTTCTCCTTTAATATGACAGCCTAGCCAACCATATTGTCAGGTTACCAATCGCTACCTGCCTCGGAGTTGTGGGCACACAGCTGTGTATTTCTGTTGCACATAATTTACGCAGCCAGCCATTGTTTGAGGGCATACGTTGTGCAACTGTTGGTTCAAACTGACTGAAATAAAAATAATTGTTCCCTAAAAGTCACATTGTGATAACTGTATGTTTAATTTTTGTCATTTTGGTCTTGTTTGGTTTAGATAAAGATGTCTTATTTTCTAAACTGGTGTGGTGTCCATTTGTAGTTTTTTCACTGTATTACTGTATGTATGCACAAATGCTTTACACACTGCCTCGGAGATAAACCTGTCGGCTCGTGCCAAGCTACCAAGGGGGTGAGCAGGGATTGTCTAAGGGCGTAACTCCCTTACCCTGACTAGAAGCAAGGGTCCCTACTTGGACAAAGGTGCAAACCATTGCCAACTAGAAACCCCCCATTTCTAACAATCCTGAAAGTAGTCTTCCTTATCAACACGTTGGTGCGCTGTATGTGTGAGATAAAGGCGTGGTTGGTACAGTTTCCCTACACTACCTTCTTTCCAGACTTGTTGGTGTTGAGGATGTTAGAAATGGGGGTCTCTAGTTGGCAGAGGTAAGTACCTTTGTCCAAATAGGGGCCCTTGCTTCTTGTCAGGGTAAGGGGGATACACACTTTAGATAACCTTTGCTCACCCCCTTGGAAGCTTGACACGAGCAGAGAGGCTTATCCCAAAGGCAATGTGTAAAGTATTTGTACCAACACTCACAGTAACACAGTGAAAACACCACAAATGGACACCACACCAGTTTAGAAAAATAAAATATCTTTATCTAAACTGAACAAGACCAAAACGACAAAAACCCAACATACAGTTACCCAGTAGAATGTCTTTAAAATGGGTTGTTGCAAAAATAAACTTGTAGATGATAAATGCGACACTTTAGTCTCAAAGTACCTGGGATGCGTAACGCAGAACAAACAAAAGGGGCGCAGAGAAGGCGATGCGTCGATTCTTCCTGCGCTCCGGTTCCGATGCAACAAGATGGCGCCTCGATGTGTTGCGACGATCCGGTGCAATGCGACAAAATGGCGTCTCTGTTGCGATGCGACAACGTGGAGGCGATGCGTGCACGCCCCATGGGCGTGCGGTGAACTCTGTGGTTTTCTGAGCCATGACAGGCCCTGTGACACGCTTCTCCGGTGATGCGGCGACACCCTCGTGATGGCGACACGCTTCTCCGGTGTTGCGGCGGCAATCAGCGGTGGTGCGCTTCCTCAGTGATGCGACAGCCCTGCGACATGCTTCTCCGGTGATGCGACGGCACCCTCTGTGGCGGCGACACGCTTCCTCCATGATGCGACAGCGGCTGCTGCAGCGGTGTCACGGTTCTCTCACATTGCCTCGCGCTTCTAGCTCCGCACAGCAAAAAGGCCTCACTCACAGTTACAGGCCCTCCTGGCAGACTGGAACTCCCAGCAAGGAAGTTCATGGAAGCTGGGGGTGGATTTCTTTTGTGCCTGGGACTTCAGGAACAGGAGGCCAGCTCTTCTCAGGCCCTTGGAGACTTTTCTTCAGATGGACACAGCACACATTCAAGTCCTCCTTCAAGTAGCGGACACAGTACACAGCAAAGTCCCTTGGTCCTCTCCTTAGTAGAAACAGCAAACTGCAGGCCAACCCCAGACACACAGCAACGGCAGCACTACTCCTCAGTCTCTTCAGCTGATCTTCTTTGGCAGGGATTCCTCTTGATCACAAAGTAGTCTAACATTCAGGGGTTTCAGCTCTCATATTTATACCCCAAAAGTCTTTGTTCTTTATGTGTGAGGGGTCCTGGACCCAGTCCAGAGCAGTCCTGGGTGCACTCTGCCAAAGCACAACTTTTTCCTTTGTCCGTGTGGGCCAGGGTCATCAGACACACTACAGGAGGTGGAGCCAGCATTGTGGAAGGCAGGCACAGCTCTATTTAGGCCCAGGTGCTACTCCTCCCACCACTCCAAATGCAGATAGGTCGATTCAGCCTAGTGCTGACACACCCAGACTCCTGGAGCCACCCCAGCCCCTGTCACTCTCAAATTAGACAGTCAATCCACAAACAGGCAGAGGCACACAGAAAGGTTGAGACATTATTGAGACATCTGAACACACTCCTAACAGGATGGCATACACTTTATTCCTCCCTCCTTTTGCCCATCCAGCTCGCGTGTCTTCACCAGATGATCCCCAGCACCGCAGCGGAACGATACACAAAACCTCGATCCATAGTCAGGATCTATCGTGTCATCTTCATGCTAGTTTCCCCTCCCATTCACATCGCGCTCACGCATGCGCAGTCTTCACCCTTTGCAGGCACTACGCTCTAGTCTTTCAGGGCTGCCCACGTGACACCCCGCCTCCCTTCCGCTTCCTTGTTAGCCCCCTCCAACCATCAGTACAGGGCTTACCAAGCGGACCCGATCGACGTCCTAGGTACTCCGGACCTTACTTTCCCTGACAAACGTGAGTACTACGCTCCAACATGGAGCAAGCCGCCATACTTGCTACTTTAGCCCCTTACAGAGGCTCAGACGAGCTCCACACATAGTAAGTGGCGCTTACATGCTCCGTGTAAAATAACCCCACGTAGCCTCATACTGCTCAACCTGCCGATCTACACATCGCCATTACCTCTCTATTTCATTAGGGTCAAGAGGGGAATTTACACGTCGATCGGATACCAGAGGCATAACCACCTCGATACCCAAGTGAGATCGCTTTATCAGCCTTCATGTTGTCTGTCTTCAATGTTGTTGTCTGTGTGATAGTCTTCACACTATTTTTTACAGTAAGATACAACGCGCCACAACTAAATCAACGTTGAATGTTATTCACGCGTATGTCTCCAATATACCGTACTAGCCATTACGCGTGTTACCATTTATCACTAATAGTAGAGTGTGTCTCATGCAAGATATAATTGGACCAAACACACATACACTACCGATAGATGATAGAGATTATTAGCACTATGTGCCCTAGTATACCACGCTATTGACTCACCTTAAGTCTACACACTTATGGATTCCCCGTGTATATCTACACCATTGGGGCACATTGTAGCCACGCAAGTTCTTTCGAAATGTTCGTGCATGCCCACCATGCTACAGGCATTAGACCACCGGCTACAAGTACAAAGGAGCATGCATTCAATTGAGATGCATGTAAACAACTGTTGTATGTGTCCTTACTAATTAACCTTTTATTTACAGGTACTCTCAAACGGAGATACTGTGAGTAAACTACCACTACACTCACAGCACACTTTAGGGTGTGTGCTGATATTCACACTTCACCTGGCCTTGTTCATGTTTTTGCGGCCAGTCACCAGTTTTTCGGTCCTGACGAAAGCCTCCAGATCCGTTTAGTAGGCTGAAACTAGTAGACCTTATGTACAAGGGATACCAAGGAAAATAATATTCCTAATTAGAGATCCTGAATAATTTTTAACACTTGTCCTGGGACCCTTCTAATAAAACTTTTTTCAAAAGGGCATTCCTTAGAGACATTTTTAACCTATAGCTACACCTCACATAGCACATCACTTTCTGCTCAACTTCAAAAATCCTGCTCCGCTGTAATTCAGGCGTCGTAGCACAGCTGGATTGTACTAGGCAATCCAGTTGGGCCCCAATGATGAAGCATGCCACCTACTAGGTAGGTGGGTGAGGGGTTTTTCTACAACAGTTGTGCCCTCTCCTTTCAAGTTTCCCATAAGGTGACAGCGAAAAACGTTTGCTGTTTTTCTAAAGTTACTGGGGAAGAGGACAAGTTTTCTCCTTTTCCTCGCTCTCTTTTTGTTCTTATTTGAACAAGAAAATAGCCACTTTCTAAAAGTGCTATTTTCAAACACAGAATTTAAAAACCATCCCTCCTAAAAGAGGTGTTATTAAATTCTGAGTTCAGGGATACCAGATTCCAAATTTCTATCTTGCTCCTATGGGAAGATATGCAGGTAAACATGTACACAGCATTCTCCATTCTGTCATATTGGCAAGATAGCCTTTCAATAGTGAAAAATGAAATTGGCAGTATTTCACTAACAGGACATGTTACCCCACTAGTACATGTCCTACCTTTCACATACACTGCACCCTGCCCATGGGGGTACCTTTGGCTACCATAGGGGTGTCCAATGTGCAAGAAGGAGTAGTTTCTTTTCTGTAACTCCAGTTCTGTAGTAGGGGTATCTCTGTGATAGTCATAATCTAGTGAATAGTCCCGCCCATGTGCGTGGACCCCAGAGCAATAAAAAATAATCTCTTAAGGTGTCAAATCATGCAGACCTGCATCCACCTTTAAGAGAGAATTTAATTTAAAGACAGATAATGCAGCCTATACCCACAGGCTACACTGTCCAGTACTTCAACTAGAATTCCACCAACATCCACAAACAGCACTGCCTGTCCAGCTTTTCTCCACACAGGAAAAACCCTGCCTCTACCAGCAAAAACCTCTGGAATGATAGAGAGGAAGGAATGGACAGACAAGCCCCATAGGCTGCCATTATGTGGCTGAGAACAGGATACTGTGTCTTTAAGAAAACTTTCCAGATTTCCAGAACTTTCCCAGTATCCCAGAATGCCCAGCAGGTCCCCTCTACTTTCAGTTCTTTTTGAAGGCGTAGCACGCCAGACCTTTAGCATTCCTCACATGAAGAATTATCTCTCCACCGGGGAGGAGGGCGGGCGCTTATGACTATCACAGAGATACCCCTACTACAGAACTGGAGTTACAGAAAAGAAACTACTCCTTCTGTAGTAGGGGATCTCTGTGTATAGTCATAATCTAGTGAATAGAATGGCAAGCCCATCCCCACACAACAACAGCGGTGGAGAACACACAAGACAATACCACTACTGTGCGAACAAATTTCGCAGCGAAGCCTGCCCAACCTGAGCATCTGCCCTGGCATCCGTGTCCAGACAGTAATGCGCAGCAAAGGTATGGACCGACTTCCAAGTGGCCGCCTTGCAGATTTCCGCAATCAGAACATTACGCAGCAAAGCCGTCGTGGCAGCTTTGCCCCTGGTGGAATGAGCCTTAGGTTTACCCCCTAAGGTCTTATTAGCCTTTTGATAACACAATTGTATGCAGGACACAATCCACCAAGAAATGGACTGCTTAGAGGTCGCGAGACCGGTCCTGACTGATCCATAATTAACAAACAATTGGTCTGACCTACGAATATCCTTGGTCTTATCCAGATAAAATTTCAACACCCTCCGAACATCCAGGGAATGGAGAGACCTTTCCGCTGGCGAAGAGGGATTCTGAAAGAACGTATGTAAAGTTATGGTCTGGTTGACATGAAAATCAGAGATAACCTTAGGAAGAAATTTAGGGTGAGTACGCATCACAACCTTAGCAGCATGAAACACAGTATAAGGTTCTTGACAACATAATGCCTGAAGTTCACTCACCCTGCGGGCCGATGTAATGGCCACTAGGAACACCGCCTTCCAGGATAGGTGCTGCAATGAAGCCTTGTGAATGGGTTCAAAAGGCTCCTTCATCAGTCTGGACAGCACCACATTCAAGTCCCAGGAAGGCGAGGGAAGTCTGACAGGAGGAAACACTTTCTTCAAGCCTTCCAAAAAATCCCTGACCACAGGGATCTGAAAGAAGGAAGTCTGTGAAGGGCATTTTCTGTAAGCAGTCAAAGCAGCCAGATGAACCTTAATGGAATGGAAATTAAGGCCAGACTGCGCCAAATGCAAAAGGCACGGAAGGATGACATCTTCCTTACATGTCGTAGGATCAAAGTTCTTGGACTTACACCAGATACAGAACCTCTTCCACTTATAGGCATAGGACGTCCTAGTGGAAGGCCGTTTAGACTCCTTCAGTATGTCCATACAATCTTCTGGTAGATTCAGATGGCCATATTGCACTATTTCAGGAGCCATGCCGCCAAACTCAAAGACGAAAGGTTGGGGTGCACCATCCGCCCCCCAAACTTCGTGAGAAGGTCCGGCCTGCACGGCAACCGTATGTGAGGAAGGAGAGACCGGTGAAGTAGGTCCGTGAACCACCACTGTCTGGGCCATTCCGGGGCGATCAGGATCATCCGCGCCCTGGACTGGGACAGCTTGATGAGCACTGCCGGAATCAGGGGAATGGGTGGAAAAGCGTACAGAAAGCTGTTCGACCAATCGATCCATAACGCATTCCCCAGCGTCCCCCGCTGGTAGTACCTGGATGCGAAGTCTCGGCATTTGCTGTTTTCGGCGGTGGCGAACAGATCTACGTCTGGAGTCCCCCACCTTGCGAAGACTTCTCCTAGTACTTCGTCGTTTATGACCCATTCGTGCTTTTCCTGAATCAGCCTGCTCAGTGCGTCCGCCTGAGCATTCTGCACCCCTGGCAGATGCGTGGCCGTAATAGTCAGTCCTCGGGCCAGAAGCCAGTGCCAGATCGCCTGCGCCTCCTGCGACAGAGTGCGCGATCTCGACCCCCCCTGCTTGTTGAGGTAATACATAGTGGTTGTATTGTCCGTCTGTATCAGCAGCGAGTTGGTCTGGAAGGACGGAAGGAAGGCCTTCAGTGCCAGGAAGACAGCTCTGACTTCCAGGAAATTGATGTGGTACGTCGCCTCCAACGGGGACCACGTTCCTTGAATCTGCAAGTCCCCGGAATGCGCTCCCCAGCCTTGGAGAGACGCATCCGTCACGACACTCTTCGTGGGAATGTCCTTGTGGAAGGGGACCCCATTGAGGAGGTTTTCCGCCGAACACCACCACTTCAGAGACTGAAGAGCATGTAGAGACAGCCGTATCTTGTCGTCCCAAGAACCTGTCTTCTGATCCCACTGAACCTCCAAGCACTCCTGCAGTGGTCTCATGTGCAGCCGTGCGTGAGGCGTGAGGAAGATACAGGAGGCCATCGATCCCAGCAGCGAAGACACCTTCCTCACTGTCGTCGATGGAGCAGTCCTGAGGTCCTGAGCCTTCCGAAGGAGTGATAACCGTCTCTCCTCCGAAGGAGACACGCTTTCTGACCGCGTATCGATGGAGGCTCCCAGGTACTGTATGCACTGGACCGGAGTCGGGACCGATTTGGACATGTTGACGTGCAACCCCAGCTTGTGCAAGAGAGCACACGCCCACCGGAAGTGTTCTTGCGCTTCCGAGAAGGATGATGCCTTGATCAGCCAATCGTCCAGATACGGGTAGAAAACACCTTGTTCCTCCGCAGGTGTGCCGCCACCACCGCCATGCACTTCGAGAAGGTCCTGGGCGCAGACTTTAGCCCGAATGGCAGTACTGTGTATTGATAGTGATTGGCGCTGACTTGGAATCGCAGGAACTTCCTGTGCTTCCGTGCGATGGGCACATGGAAGTACGCATCCTGTAGATCTATGGCACAGAGCCAGTCTCCCGTTGCAGCTGAAGGTAAATCTGATGCAACGATAGCATGCGAAACTTCTCTCTGCGAATCCATTTGTTTGCCTGTCGCAAATCCAGAATGGGCCTGAACTCGTTCTTGTCCTTCTTGCGAACGAGGAAGAACCAAGAGTACAGACCTCTTCCCCTTTGAGACAGAGGTACCTCTTCTACCGCCTTTTTCCTCAACAAGATGTCTGCCTCCGCCTGGAGCTCTCGCCCTGAGTAATTTTTCTCCACTCTGCCGGAAAAAATTGAATGCTTCCCCCCACTGGAGTGGGTAACGGTTGAGGGGGAAGTAGTCGCTCAGGGGCGAGACCCGGCCGGGCCCTTGGTAGTGGTAGCAGCCTGCTGGCCTCCTCTACCCCTCTTGCGTTTCTGGAAGGGCTTCCAGAACTGCTGCTGTTGGTGCTGCTGCTGTCCCGAACCCTGCCCACGCCCTCTGCCCGTAGACCCGAACCGCCTCTGGAACGGGCGCTTCTTCTTCTCGGCCTTCTCCAACCCGACAGCCGTCAGGGTCTCCTCCTCCCCCTTCATGCGGGCCATCTCATCATCCGCATGTTTTCCAAACAGGGTTTCCCCCGAGAAGGGCAGATTGGCTACTCTGTGCTGAGCCTCGGGCTTGAGCGGCGTCAGGCGCAGCCACGAGTGACGCCTCTGATGGACACCATGACAGTAGGAGTGCGCCGCCAACAAGGAGACATCCGCTGCCGCACCGATGACCTGGTTCGAAACCAGCATGCCCTCTCGCACCGTTTCCAGGAAGTCCTCCTTCCGGTCCCGGGGCAGCAGGTCCGCATACTGTTGGAGGGACTCCCACAGCGCCCGGTCGTAACGCCCCAACAGCGCCGCCGCGCTTGCCGCCTTCATGGTGGTCGACGCGGTCCCACACACCTTCCTGCCCGCAGAGTCCAGCCAGCGGCTTTCCTTGTCGGGCGGGACCGTCGATGAAGGTGCAGTCGCATGCTGCTTCCTCGCCGCCGTCACGATTACAGAGTCCGGCTTCGGGTCCATCCGTAAAAAAACAGGGTCCGAGTCCGGGGCCCGATACTTTTTCATGAGCCGTGAGGGAGCGGATTTCGTCACCGCGGGGGTGAGGAACAACTCCAACGCGGGTTCCACCAGTCCCGGCACTAGAGGCAGGAGAGGGCGAGACAGGTGTTTTTTGTATAGCGTCTCGAATATCACGGACGTCGTGGGCGTCGGTACCGTCACCGAGATGCCCAACTTGGCTGCCCCCTGCAGCAGCACCTCCTGGAAGGAGACCAGATCATCCACCGGAGACACCCTGGTCCCCGGTGAGTCCGACAGCGTCAGCGAGAAGTCGCTGGCCGAGGACCGTGTGCGTGACCTGGACCTGTGCCTCCTATGGCGCCGTCCCGATGTCAACGACGACGACCTCCTATGGCTCCGCGACCTTCTCCTCCTGACGGAGCGGGAGCGCGACCTCCTCGGCTTCGGCCTGTCCGACGGTCTAGCCGGGCCCGGCGACCGTGGGTGACGCGGCCTCGTCGTCCCCTGCGGCGGAGTCGGATACCTGGGCAGGGAGACCGACCTCGGTGGAACTGCAGGCGGCCCCAACGGAGTGCGCGGTGGTATAGGACGCGGAGGGGGAGGTGGAGGTGGTGACGCCGGCCGTGGTGGCAGTGGCGGTGGCGGTGGTGGTGGTGGTGGAGGAGTCGGTGGCCGTGGCGGCGGCGGCGGCGGAGGTGGCGAAGGCGTAGGGTTCCGAGGGGGTGTATACACCACGGAGTACCCCGATCCCGGCGACTCCGTTCCCCTCTTACTCCTGGCATCAGGGCTCCCCCTGCGCCGTCTCGACGTCGACCGCCTCGACGTCGAGCGTCTTCTCGACGTCGGACGCCTCCTCGACGGCGACCGCCGCCTCGACGTCGACCTCCGTGACGTCGACCTCCGTGACGTCGATCGTCTTTTCGACGTCGATCGTCTTCTCGACGTCGAGAAAAGCTGGACAGGCAGTGCTGTTTGTGGATGTTGGTGGAATTCTAGTTGAAGTACTGGACAGTGTAGCCTGTGGGTATAGGCTGCATTATCTGTCTTTAAATTAAATTCTCTCTTAAAGGTGGATGCAGGTCTGCATGATTTGACACCTTAAGAGATTATTTTTTATTGCTCCGGGGTCCACGCACATGGGCGGGACTATTCACTAGATTATGACTATACACAGAGATCCCCTACTACAGAAAAGGGAAGGGTCAGGCCTGGCAAGTGGGTACACTGGCCAGGTCTACAGGGCAGTTAACAAACTGCACACAGGCACTGCGGTGGCAGGCCTGAGACCTCTTTTACAGCGCTACTCATGTGGGTGGCACAATCAGTGCTGCAAGCCCACTAGTCGCATTTGAATTACCAGCCCTGGCACACTCAGTGCACTTTACTGGGGACCTACTGGTAAAACAAATAAGCCAATCATGGATAACCAATCACAATAACAATTCACACAGGGAGCACTTGCACTTTGGTACTGATCAGCTGTGGCAAAGTGCCCAAAGCATCTAAAACAGCAAAAACGAAATCCAGCACAGTATCACAAATACAGGAGATAGAAGCCAAATGTCAGGGGAAACCACGCCAAGGATGCCAGGTCTAACAAGGACCCAGGCAGCTTTCCTCCCTAAGACCATGACACCCTTCCACGTTGGTCAGTCAGTCAGTCACCTTTCCTGCACTCTTCACTCTGCCTCATTACTCAAAAGAGGAGAGGCTCCATTGCCTTGATTCAAAGAAGATATTTAACTTTTACATCAACAGGATGAAAGATCATGGGCGATTAGCTCTTTGTTTGCTTCTCTGGTGCAAAGAAGGGCAGGGCGGTGCAAATCAGGACCCTGTCAAGGTGTATAGTCCTCCATGTTAAGATTTGCTATGCACTTGCCGAAAAGCAGCCCCTTAAGGGCCCACTCCACCTGGGCCAAGGCAACCATGATGGCATTGACATGAGGAGTGCTTTTTCATAATATCTACCAGGCTGGTACAAGAGCTTTGATACATACGTTCACAATGCACTATTGCTTTGACAGCCAGCTCCAAATTGCATAGTCATCCTGCAGGACCTTTTAGTCAGAGCCCAGTGCTCAGACCCTCAACCTTTGTGGGATAGTGCTTTGGTATCTATTCTAAAGGTGAGGAATCTGTGGTAAGAAGTATCCATCAGATGAACTAATATTTTACCTTTAGTAATGCGGTTTCTGGCGGATACATTCTCAAACTGAAAATTCCTCACTGCCCTCCCACCACCGCGTTCTGTGGAATGGTCTCTTTAAACATCTTAAAAAGGTCCCAAGTTAGTGATCAGCACAACGTTTCCAACAGTTGTTCTACACTCCACATCGGAGAGCATGGAAGGGGAAAGAGACAAGAAACTGATATCCCTGTAACTGCCTAGCTGACCTGCAGCAACTGGACCTGCCTGAGCCCTGCAGGCCTCTGCTGAAGTGAGTCCATGACCCCAAGCGGTTTCTCTCTGTCGTGGAGCATTGGCTGGCATCAGAATGCACTGCTCCTCAGGGAAAGGGGAAAATCCTGAAGCTTGGGCTCCTTGTGACCACAAATGGGCCCGTTTGCACAGAGATTCTACTGCCTGCGACAGCTGCCAATGCAAAGAATAAGTAAAACCTGCTCTTTACGGTACAGTGACTTCCTGGGACGACTGTCCATGCAAGAGCCGCACTTTGCACTGCAGCAACAACAGCCTGAGGTCACCGTCAATGCGAAGCTAAAGCAAAGATCATCCATGATGACCAAACGGCTCTTCGCACTACAGCGACGACAACCCACGACGCTAAATTGAAAACCATCCGCAAAACTCTACCTCTCGGCCTCCTCCACTGTGGACAGCGCTCTCCACACCAGACTCTGAAGGTAACTTTTCCACTGGACCAACCTGGTCCCTTTATCCGACCCGCGCTCCATCGCGGTCAGCCTGAACCTGTAACTTTTTTCCTCAGTCTAACACGATCAGATGCCTTTAAGTGGCTTCATTTGGTTCATTACAACTCACTCTATTTTTCTAAATTGGTTTGGGATTTTTCTTGTGTTGTGTTTTCACTTTGTTACTGTTTCTGTACTGAATAAATACTTTACACGTTGCCTTAAGTTATGCCTAACTGCTTTGTGCCAAACTACCAGAGGGTTAAGCTCAAGTTATTTTAGCGACTTTTGTGGTTCAGCCCTGATGAGGAATGTGATTCTTGCCTTAGTAGGGCTTCCACCCCTTCCACAAATAACCACATTTCTTACATCAAGGGAAAAAAAGATGAAAGTGTGCGAATGGCAATTATGAACTGCATGAAGACTGGAGAACCCACCAACATACTCTGTTGCCAAGCAAAAATAAGGACTGTTAGAACAATTTTTATACTGCTTTGCCTTCCATCAGCCCGAAGCAGAACTATTTAGGGGAATTGATAATCAGGCACCATCTTGGATTGGGATGCTTTATATTGAAGACATTCCACACTTTCCACTATGCCTGCCTTCTTGGATTGGGCGCAATCTAGCCAACAGTGTGCATCTATGACCACCACCTTCAAGATGCCAAGTCAGACCTTGAGGCCACAGCCTTCACTCCCCCAGCACCCCCATATGCATATGCTGCAACCAAGCTCCTTTACCTGTGACAGATCTCGACCCGGCTCATTGGGAAGATGTCTGCTCCAGTGCAGTAGGTCGAAAAAGCGATTCAGTTGGATGTTAAGGTTGATTTGTGTTGGGAAAACATTAACAGATTACAACTGATCTGCAACTGAGAATGCATGTGTTTGAATGATTAAGGGTCATGATACTATTAGCAAAATGATGTCCAATGTTGTTGTTAGAAAGAAGCAAAGAAAACACCAGTGGGTGCCATTGCTCGTAAAATGCTAGAGAAACATAAGGATGGAATGAAGAGATTCATAAACAGGAAGAGAGTTGTACAAGAACTAAGGCTAGCATTAGTTATGGTAGTATTTGGTATGATACTGGGATTAGTGAGAGGGTGCAGCTGAGTAAACTGTTGAACATCAAAAATACTCATAAGGTAGATATTCCCAAGAATGAAAATTGTCCCAAAGAAGAAATGTAAATTTCGAACTAGTAAATGCATGAAAATTAGGAATGTGTTAGCTTATATTTTTTTTGTTGAACCACATATGTTGCCCAAGTCATTCGTAATAATATATCATACGTGTTTTGGTATTAATGGAATAGGCATCATGGGTCCAACTCTGGCTTAGAGCATACGTCTGCTGTAAAATGTATCCAACCTAGGTTCTTTTTCCTAGAGGTTGGCCAGTGGCTATGCAGTGTATATTATTTAGTAAAGCTGCATGTCTGGCAGACACATGTTCAGTTTTCTTAGGGCTGGTGTAAATGTTTGGCACCAATTTCCTTTGCTCGACCGAGGTAAAGCTAATAACAATTCAACCTTTACAGATTGTGAATTTAGGATAAAACATAATACGGTTTGGAACAATGTTTTTTTAAAAAACAGCTATAAAATACTTTTTGTTAGCAAATATATGCATCCGACCAGTGTCAGTCGTTATGCTTGCAAGCTGTCTATCCGCTAGTTTAATTTATATAGCAGAGATACGTTTTTAATTCAGTTAGTCTTGTTAGATCGCTTATGAACT
The DNA here is from genome assembly GCF_964204655.1 of Triturus cristatus. Taxonomy (NCBI): domain Eukaryota; kingdom Metazoa; phylum Chordata; class Amphibia; order Caudata; family Salamandridae; genus Triturus; species Triturus cristatus. The sequence continues at coordinate 572,888,934 of NC_140595.1, read as the reverse complement.
GTTTGCCGAAATACCGAATTCGTCTGATGTGGTTGCCCCTTTGCTGCCTTCTATTCACTGAATGGATCAATACTTCATCTGTCTTCCCTGTGATTATTCTATACCTAGCTGTGTTTACATATTACGGGGTGACTTCGAATGCAGGTGCAATATTACCTTCTTATGCAAACCATTTCTAAAACATCCAGTTTAAGAAGGCAAAAGTGATGGGGTCGTATAGAAGCAGTGGGTTTTCTCTAGGGTAGGAGGAACTCGAGGAATTTGACTCTGTCGAATTCCTCTGAGTTTCTAAAAAACCTCTGAGAGATTCCATGGTGTTCCTGCAATGGACATAAATAGGTAGGTCGCGCTGCTTGTGCTGTGAGTTTGTTCTGCACTGAAAAATCAGTGCGAACAACTCCACACGGCACGCCAGAGGGCGCAACCGCTCGAGTAGATTTTCTTCTTCAACTGCAGCCTACTCACTGCAAACTGTCGTGACTATTTTCTTTCGAAAAATCTCACTGGAAGTCCTCCTAGCGACCACAAATCGCACTAGGGTACACCAAATCTCGCTGGCCTTAACCCCTTCAGTGCCCATGACGAGATGGTCTCGTCATGGAGCGCGGTTGCGCTGTGCCCATGACGAGACTATCTCGTCATGAACCCCGCCCGCTAATGCAACGCCCGGCACAGGGCGGGGAAAGGGCGGGGCACTGAAGAGGTTAAACAACCGGTATAGCTGAAGGCAGAAGACCTATAAGGCTATTAGAACATTTCGCCCACTAAGGGTAAAATGGTTTAAATTAAACGGGAAGAAACAGAAACACTGGAATGTTGGAGCTCTGGGCTTATACTAGCCATTATAATCCCAGAGCTACTCTATTGTCTTCAGTGGAGCTCTCAACATTCCAATGTTCTAATAACATGTAACAAACCTTAACACAAAGTGTAAGAGAAAGTGCAACTTGGTAAGGAACAAACATACTATTCAGCAACTGTGGCCAATGGACTATTATAAACTCAGTATTTGTCTGTTACAAAAACACGCAAACCCTTTTTAGGTCTCGTGTTTGGCAGCGCATGCGCTGCATGCGCTGTCTCAGCGAGACCTGAAGTAATCTATATGTTGGCTGAAATTTAGTGTAATTTGTTTTTCCGCTTGTGATTGGCTTACCTGAGGCATTGTGTTGTGTTTGTGCTTTCTGTTGGCTGTTGATCCTCCAGTTACTTCCGTATAGTTCCAAAGCAGCGGCGCCTAAGTACAGTTTTCGTCCGCAACTCGCACTTGTTTTAATTAACTGCAGTGTGTCATCTGTTTCTCACGCCGCGTTTGTTTATTTATTTAAGACGCGCTCCCCGTGTTCGCAATAGAACGGCGGCATTCCTCCAGCCTAGCATGCTACTTTCAAGCATGGTCTGCTCCTAGCAAGGCTCTCGTACAAAGTCTGGTGCGTGTCATAATGTGGGGATATTTCCATATATTTACAAGTTCATGCGCAAATTTGTTCTAGGATTTGGAAATGTCGTCGATGTGGCTTTCGGCGGCAGCAGCAGCACCCATGAGAGCGCCGCATGCCATCTGCCCTTTCTTCTGGGCGCTCAAGCAATTTACATTCAAGCAGAGTGGCATTATTTAGCTGTTATGCAGAATCAAATGAATGGAAAACTCGGCCAGGGGCAGTCTTTCCAAGCAGGGCGCCGGGATTCACATGTTAATAAAAAGCTATAGAAGTGACTGCCAAGGGAGGCGAGGAGTGTGTGTGGGGGGAGGAGAGATTACTGCTGGCAATCAGGGCCCTCCCCATGTCCGCCTCTCCATTTGAATAGGGAGAGCCCGAGGATTACAACGCCTTGTAGTCCAAAGGACTATTCATGGCCGTCACCTGACCTAATTACATACATCTCAGTCAGTGGTTCGGCTGATGACTATCAGCATCCTGACCCTTCAACTTTCCCATCTCCCACACACAAAGTTGGCGGAAATTCACAGCGCGTTTTCAGTGCTGCTTCTTCGATCCTGAGCATGACAGATGCACTGAAAGCAGGCTGCGCGCTGCAGGGCGAAGGAGCAGAGCTGGTCACTCACTTGTGTGTTTACACCCTACAATGAGATGCCCATAGGTCAAATTCAAATGAGAGTGGGAGTGAATGGGAAATGAGAGTGGAGGAATTAGCCCGCCATCAACGGGTTGGTCTCAACCTGGCGTTGCTGTGCAGATTCGGAAACAAATACTGACAAACTCGGTAGGTCTGGCTTTTGTAGAAAACTGAAGTGTGAGTGGGAGTAGACTATAATGATGCATTTGTAATTGCATTTATATAGCGCCCACTAGTACCCCTGATAAGGCGTCGAAATTGGTAAGAGCTAGACAGTGCGTTCACATTTAAAATATTTTAAGTTTCCCAAAATGGGCCAACACACTGCATGCTCTTTGCTAAATACGTGTTTGTGTTACAATAAAAAAGAGATAAAGTGCGGAGGAAATGCTGTTGGCAGTGAGGGGCCTCTGTGAGGGCACGATGACGCTCACTTACAATCTTTCACACCACTCACAGCGGAAGATGTGGGTGAGATAGATGGTCTTCTTCCGGTACAGCCATTTACCTGAGGGGCTGTAGCTCAGTGGTAGGGCGCATGCTGTGCATGCACGCGGCCCTGGGTTCGATTCTCCAGCATCTCCGTTTCTTTTGCTACGTAAAATGGATTATGATTTATGTATATTTGTGGGTGACGGTCTACATAGCCATGTATTATTATTACTAAATGTATTATTGATGATAATAATAATATTCATGGATGTATCGACCGAAAATGATATCCATACAGCTGAATTGGAGCTGATAATGGCTAAAGAAATTAGTAGAATTAAATAACGATCGCTGGCCGGATAGAAAGACACTACCATGTCTGGTTTCACAGTTTCTCAATTACCCACACAATAATGTTAGACAACTCAGTTTCTATATTTTTTTAAAATTCCAAAATCTATAAAAATATAGAAACCCCAAAAATATGGAAACTGAGAGGCAGTGCATAAAAATACAGTCAAAAACAAACTGTGAGAACATGCAGTGAGACAACATAAAAATGTAAGGGTTGGAACTATCGTACAAATTTTACGTTAGTATTCGCTTTTGATACATACTACGTCAAACACTGACGAGCATGTATGCCCTCTATCTTCAAGGATTTGGTAGAAGGGCAGTTATCTATCTGGGTATGTAGCTTAGTGGTAGAGCGTATGCTTCTCATGTATGAGGTTCCGGGTTCAATCCCCAGCTTCTCCAGCTTTTTTAAATAAAAATGTGCTTCTCGATTTTTTTTTCATTTACACTAATAGATCAGATGAAACATTTACTTTCTTTTCTTTTAATCTCATTTATTTTTCCGCTCATGACCGTTGCAATGCCTTCCGAGCACTAGCTCATTAATGTGCTCCGGTGGCCCCGCGCAAATGCTCGTGTGGCACTGGATGCAAAGACCACAACATCTTTAGTCACTTATGGATTTGCACTGATTATATTAGTAGGACACTGTGCCCTCTGCTAAAATGTGCTTTTGTTAGTAGTCTCTCGATAGCAAATCAGCAGGAGTTGTACACTCATTTCATGTACACTGTACTCTATTAGCGACTTCCACCACTACCTGATTAGATATGCACCCCCTTTCTCATCACTTATGAACACTGCTACCCATCTCCCCATAATCAGCCTTAGCATCGCTTACTGACTAGTTAGAGCACAGCACTTCAGTCATCGTAAGTAGCTTCTAGCAGTTAATTTCTCGCTGGCCCATAGCAGATCGGACCCCCACCTACAAGGGGACCCCTCAAGGGAGGTAAGCGCCTAAGCGGGTAGGGTCAGGAACTGCGACCGAGGAGACTGAAGCGCTCCCCAGGCAAACCGACAGTCTCTTAGCACTCCCTCATCATAAACAGAGCTGTCTGACAGCTTTTAAGTAACAAGTCTTTGATTAACCTTCATAGGAAAGTGAGCTCAAAGATCTGCGGCGGACGCGGGATCATTTCATTTAGAGTTAATCACTGCTCTCTTGTGCAACATCGGACTCAATCCCAGAGTCGAGCCCGCTCTGTTGAGTTGATCAGCTAAGTGTCAGCGAGAGGCCAAGTAATGAATGAGCACTTAGTCTATGCTGTGCTCCTTCTTGAGCGGAGTTGATGCGTGCTAGCAGGCTGCCAGAAAAACGCTAGCTGCAGTGAAGGACTTACCTTTTAGAGTTGTTTGTGGTATTGAGTATCTTTAGCTTGGGTCAGGCACGGCAGCTATTATTTATAGCGCTTAGTAACTGTAATAGCGTTGTATATAACAAGAAATTATCATAAATACTGTAAATATTACTCTTCAGTGAACTCATGCCACTGGTGCAGAATCTCGCACAGGACCAAAAAGGTCCTTTTATCTTAGGTATACTAGTGGTAAGCTACTGTAGATGTGGTCTTAATTTATGCATAAACAAATCAGTGCAAAGGTCTAAAGCTTTTCTGCAGAGCCCGCCCCGGGCGCTGCCAAGTACCAATGCAGCTAGTATTGATTTCACCGCATGTCCTTCTCCCACCACCCTATGCTTCTTTTTCCTTTGCCTCATTCTTGATAGGTTTCTGCTTCCTTTCCTCCCTGCTCTCTGCCCGACCCCTCTCGGGCACCATTGGTACTTTGGGGCCACAGCGCATATTTTCCACATCCTCATTGTTTGACCCTCAGCAAAAGAGAGAACAAATATGTGCAATGCAATAGGTCTCACATTTATGCGAGTTTGATCTATTGACATTGCAAATGACAATGCCTTTTATATATGTTTTAAAAACGAAAACAAAAAAAAAGCCATTGTCATTTGCAATGTCATTAGCTCAAACTCGCGTAAATACGAGACCTATTGCACTGCAAATGCTTGTTTGCTTCACTGTTGATTTGTAATATTATGTCTGATTCTGTTGTGTTTTTTCACATGTTACACATTGCACTTTTATTTAGACTTTGTGTTAAGTTTTGTTACATGTTAATGGTGGATAAACAATCTTTTGTGTTAAGGAGCAAGTTTGGTGGTCAATAATGCTTGCTTGATACTCCATTGGTTGCATAAGGTGTTTTCGCCTTTTATTTAATAATTCTTCAAATTACATCAATGAAACCCATTGTTTTGTAAGAATCATTATGTACACAGGTTCCTATGGGTTTAAAGGCAGCTTCTCCAGCATTGGATCATTCATAGATTCACATGCTTGAATCATTTCCCGTACGACGGGGAATGATTCAAGCATGTGAATCTATGAAAGATACCAATACTGGAGAACCACAGTTGCATTTAAGTAACTTATTTTCTTCTCAAGCATTGGATCTTTCATAGATTCACATGCTTGAATCATTCACCGTCGTAAGGGGAAGGATTCAAGCATGTGAATCTATGAAAGATAGCAAAACGGAGAACCACAGTTACAGGTAAGCAACTCATTTTCTTATGTAGTATAGTGGTATGGGTAATGTGCTAGCCATAGAGTTTGCAGCTAGCGCCCCTGCCTCAACCTTGGCAATACAAAGCTTAATAGTGAAAGTCCTTGCAGATTGAGGTGCCAGGTGTAGTTTCCCCTTAGGCAACCATAGGCATGAACATTGGTCCAGTGCAGTGTCCTCCACAATAGAGCCTGCCCAGCTAATTACTGTTGGGGTAGCACTCGTTTGGCCAATGCAAGTCAAATTTGAACGCAACTAAGAAGTATCCATCTAGGAGAAGCAGTCTTTCATATGAGATGCCTTTAGGCTTCACTTACCTTAAGTTTTGTGGTGAGAGACAACTGTGGCCTGATGCAAAGTAAAGGGGTGACAGGCTTTCACTATGAGTACATATGTTGGAATTTTTCTGGAGTCTCAAATTAGACACTGTCCAGTGCATGCAGTCCCTTTTTATGTCTGGCCTGAGACAAGGCATGTGCTGTCACTTGCGATGATATATTGTTAAGAAACAAAATTCTTAAAGGGGCTCACAGTATGCCCATTACTTACCATTTGTTAGCTTTGTTGTCACTCTCATTTCCGTGCTTTAAATTGGTTTGCATGTGTGGTTTCCTGTCTCTCTTCGTGTGTTTGTGTTTTCTCTGGTGCTTGGACCAAGTACCTCTTCCTTTTTGAATGCCCTGCCTCTGCTTTCATTAGTGGAGCTACTTCCTTTCTTTCTAAACTATCTGTGAAAGCATGTGTTATTTGCGCTTGAATATCTGAAAGAGACATGTTAGTGACAGATTCCTTACCTTAGAATATCCCCAGGCGTCAGACTGGATCCAGAAAGTTTTTCGTCAGCAGTACCCCTGCGCGTCGGTAGGCGTCATCGTACGGCTCCGCGTATGTCGCTGGCGTCGTAGTCGCCGAGATGACGTCGCTGGAGCTATTTAAACGCGCCCACGCACCTTGACGTTCATTCTGTTCTTACTTTTTCCGCACCAGCAAGCGCAGATCCGGCGAGAGCAGTACCCCCAGTCATTTTTTGACTGAGTTTTTGGGACTTTTTGTCTCTGTTTACAAGTATTTGTCAATCTACAGGTGCATAGGGATGCCCGGTTTTAAGTCCTGTGCGGCCTGTCCCCTTACGATGTCGGTGACGGACCCGCACCGTGAGTGTCTCTACTGCCTGGGGAGCGACCACAACTCCGAGTCGTGCCCCCACTGCCGGGCCACGGCTCGGAAAACTTTGCGAGAGCGGTCCCGAAAGTGACTGGAGGCCTGGAGGTCGGTTCCGCGCCGTTCAAGGCCCCAGTCCCGCGGGAGGTCGAGAGACCGGTCGTGGAGCCATCACCATCATTCGAAGTCTTCGCACTCGGAGTCAGGTAAGGCGAAGCAGCGTTGTCGCTCTTCGCCTTCCCCTAGCCGGTCGCGCGAGGCGGCTAAGGGTGCAGGTGGCACCGCCCCTGCGGCTCCGGCGGAGCCTACGCAGTTGCAGATTGCCTACCCGCCCTTTCCATCAGCGACTCCGGCCCAGCTGCAGGAGTTCCTGTCAGCCATGGCACGTGTCATCGTACCGTCCGGCCCCGCTGGTGCGCCTTCGGGCCCGGCTGGGGGTCCCCTTTCTTCGACGTTGCCGGCTCCGGCCCCGACGTCGTCAACGACTCCGGCCTCGATGCCGTGGGACCCCCGTGGATCCAGGCCTGGATCCCCGTCTATTATAGCGTAGCGCGACGCCCGTGTTGGTACGGACCGTACAAAGGCAAGTACGGTTCGTACGAGGGCGCTTTCAATGCACAGTACCTTGAATCTTTGTAGGGGGTTCGTGGCGGCCTCAGCAGTCCCGCAAAGGGGCGTCCCTCGTCGCGTTGCAGTCCCGGCTCTTCAGTGGACGGCGATGCTTCGCACACCACGGAGATCAGGAGGAGGAGGGGCAGCCCCGGGGGTGATTCTCAGCGCGTCGCGCTGTCGGCTGACACCAGGATCGGCGAACAGTGCACCTTGGGTCCTTACAGTGGTCTCGGCGGCTCAGGGTCGCAGAGGCTCGGCGCTTGGACGCAGGTAATCTGCCTTCACTCTGCGGGCTACGGCTCGAGGGGCAGTTGGTTGCTTTGGTCAGGCCAGGCGGGCTGATCGTCACGGTGCTCACAGCAGCCTGGGCAGCCAGAAGTCACGGTGCTCAGCGAGATTGAGGCACACAGGTTCTCTGGGGTCAGGGTTTGCAGGGTCACCCACAGAAGCTTCCTCTTCTTCCAGGGAAAGGTAGCACCCACTGTTCCTGGGGCGCAGTTCAGGGGGCAAGTTCACTAGCAAGCCCTTGGAGATTGTTTGTAAAGCACAAGTTGAATAAAAGTATTTTTTTCAGTCTTTTCCTCTCCTTCCTGCAGCAAGGCACCCACCACAGGCCAGTCTCTCAGGCTTAGAGACAGTACTCCTCCATGCAGCTTTCCCAGGTCCTTCTCTTCAGGCAGAGTTTCTTCTTGGCGCAAACAGGATCTGATTTCTTGGGAGCAGGGCTCCTTCTTTTATACAGCAATTCTTTTGTTCTTTGTCGCCAGAGGGCCTGGCTCAGTCCGGTTTTGGAGCACTTTGTTGTGGTGACTCTGCTCTTTCCTTTCAGCAGCAGGGCAGAGACATCAGCCGCTCCACAGGGGGCGGAGCCGGCATTGTGGTGGCAGAGCACAGGTCTATTCAGAGTCAAGGTGTACTCCTCCCACCCATTCTGGTGTAATCTCTCTACCCACCACCTGGCAGCCAGCCTGTCTCCTGGAATTCCCCAGCCCTGCTCCCCACTGAAACTAGGCAGCACACACACACACAAAGCAGAGGCGGACTGAAATGGCCAGGTCAGTAAATACTAACTTTCTAAAGGTAGTATTTACAAACACAGGATATTAAAATAAACTTTACTAAAAGAAGTATTATATTATTCTGAGTTCAGGCATACTAAACTTGACTTTCTACTATGCTCTATGAGTCCACTGGGATTCCAGTGTGTAGTAATCCCAGCAGCCCATTCTGGCCTATGGAGAGCAGGTAGCCTTCAATAGTGAAAAACGAAAATGGCTGTAATTCACTATTAAGACATGCCATACACATCAGGGCATGTCCTACCTTATGCCTACAATGCACCCGGCCCTTGGGCCTACCAGAGGGGTGACTAATATGTAGTTAAGGGAAGGTTTAGGGACTGGCAAGTGTGTGCACTTGCGCAGTCAGCGCAACAGTCCCAGACTGCACGCAGGTTCTGCAATGGCAGACCTCAGACACATTTTACTAGGCCGCTTCTGTGGGTGGCACAACCAGTGCTGCAAGCCCACCAGCAGCATTTGTATTTACAAGCCCTTGCACTCCTGTTGCACTTTACTAGGGGCTGATAGTAAACCAAATAAGCCAAACATGGACACCAATCAATGTATACACTTTACCATAGGGAGAGCATATGCACCTTAGCACTGATCAGCAGTGGTAAGGTGCCCAGAGTCATAAAACAGCCAACAACAGGTCAGGAAAAATACAGGAGGAAGGCAAAAAGTTTAGGGATGACCCTGCAAAAAGGGCCAGGTCCAACACAACCCCCTTCCAGCCAAAACGCAGGGTAGACCAATCACCACTGTGATGGTCTTCCCTGCTTGGGGCGATAGAACAAGGACCTGGCCCGCAACTGCAGGGGCAGACTCCAGTTCTACACCAATCTGAACCTATTGGACTCCCTCTGTCCATACTCTCGGGGCCCGCCAATCCATGGGGAACCCTTCTCCTCACCTGTGGACACCACCTGGGCAGCACCTAACTTTAACTGGCCGACAGGTGTGTCCCAACAGACAGACAGCAAAATGCTACAGTGGCCACTGACCGTAGTCAGGGATGAGACCCAGGCCTTATGCCTCTCAGGACTCTCAAACCTCTGTGGCGCCAGGGAGCGGGGGGCAGTAGCCCCAGGTGCTTGGCACCCTTTGTCCATTCTCCCCATTGTCAGGTCCGGTAGGACATCCTGGCACTGACCCACCAGCCCCGGGACTGTACCCGGCGGCTGGACCAATGACTGGGGTGGCCTCTCCCGCACCCGGTCCTCCTCCTTGGGGCTCTGTACCCTCCCACCTGGAGTGGTACCCCCTTCCAGAATTGCTAGGGCACCTGTGGCAGGTGTCCTGCGCAATTTGCCCACCAGTTCAGGGGTTCTATCCTGCAACTGGGCGTCCAGGTCAGAGGGGACACCCTGAACCTGCCCTCCAAACTAGGGTCTAAACCCTTCAGTTGAGCCGGGGTCAGAGGCGAGGACTCCCTCCCTCTGCACCCCCTTCCAGATGGCTGCACACTCCCAACTGGAGTGGTACCCCTAGAAGCAACCTGGGTCAGGACACTGATTACAGTTGTCCCACCCTCCAGGTCAGACAACACCTGACCCTGGCTTCCCAACCCTGGGACCAACCCATGCGGTTGAACGCTCGCCTAGCGCACCAGGACTTCCCGGGGAGCACACCTGCCCCCCCTGAGGGTGACACAGAACTCCTGTGTCGTGTGACAGTCTGCCTGGCGCAGATCTCCCAACCCCTGTCCACCTGACAGTGCGTGAAGATCCCCCAGGACAGAAGTGGTGTCACCATGGTCATTCACTGGTGATGCAGCCCTTCTGGCTGGCCCCTGACCCACTGTTTTTTCCACTGGGGACTCTTTCCCCCTCTCACCCCTCAATCTGGACCTCTGCACCCTCCCAACTGGAGCGGTACTGCCAGACATCAGAACTGATGGAGGCCTGCTTACAGACACTCCCTGTTCACCAGACACCAGGGGGTCCCACACAACGGGCAGCCCCTCAGGACAGACTAGGCTCCCCACCTGGTGTTCCCTTAAAGAACCATCCAGGCTCTGAGACTGAGGCTGGGCACTATCGGGTCATAACCCATTCTCACTCCTCCCCCTTAAAGACAGGACGTGAGGCCCTACACCCCTCTCACTACTACCGGACCTAGCTGGGCTACTATGAACCACTTCCACCACACTGGGTTTGAAGATACCTGGACCACTCATTGTGGGATCACTCCCCAATGCTTTTCCAGACCCTCTGGACTCCACCAAAAGGTCTGCCTCCCATGTGAGCTCCCTGCGGTCAGAGAACTCACTCTCCCACAGGTGTTGGCATAGCTCTGGAAAACAGGGACTTACAATATGCTCTCCCACAATTGGATCACACAGCCCCCTAGCAGGGTTAACCAAACTATCCTTCACCTCACCATCCAGTGCCTCGCACACATACTCCACACCACTCTCCTGAGACTGGCAAGACAGTATTTGACTGTCTCTGTCACACAACCCACTTTCTTCTGGGCGGTCTTCACACTCACATACCAGGACTTCAATCTTGGGGGAACCCCTCTCCCTGCACCTCTCATCTAGAGTCAGTAGAGTGTCCCTCCCACCACTAGGACCATGAACCCCTGCGCCAGTTACCCTATTCCCATAAGGGATACTGCGCACTACTGGAGCTACCTCATGCCCTTGAACCCCCTGGTGTATGTTAACCCCCTCCTTCAAGTCAGGCGCCACATCTCTGGGTGTGCGTACTACTCTCTCAGCACTAGAAAATTCAATATGGCTGCCACCATCTGAGCTGGATTCCTCCTCCCACTCAGAAAAGCTCAATCTCTGAGCTACGCACCTTTCTTGCTGCTGGGCTGAGACACTCATGGCCTCAAGCCTCTCGAGCTCCATATCAAGTTTCCTCATTATCAAGTCATGCTCCATTCTTCTTTCTTCCAGAGCCAGCTTCTTGCTTTCTAGCTCCAATTGGCCTTTTACTTCCAGCTCTGCCAACTTCAGCTCGTGATCCCTGGCGGCCTGTCTGTCTGCCAGCTCCTCTGGCGACATGCCTCTGCCAAAACTGCGAACGCTTTCCGCTGGTTTCAATGGTGTAACTTCCTCAGTTGCACTCCTTGATTTAATCCAGGCTTTCAGCGCCTTGTAGAGATCTGATTTGTTCTTGCATCCTGCATGTGGAACCTTTAGCTTCCTGCAGAAGTGCTTGAGTTCAGTTCTCTTGTAGCTGTCCAGTTTTGACTCATCCCATTCCAATCCTGCTATCTCAGAGGTGTCAGAGAGCGATTTCTCAATGTTGTTTGGGCCACGCATGACTCTAAACACAAGGGATCTTCTTTTATTTTTTTTTTGGCAAGCGAAAAAATAATAAAAAGTTCTGTGGCTCAAGCTACTGGACTGTCCTCACTGTGCAATGGCTAGTAATCACTGCGCAGACACCAAGAATGCAAATCCGTAAATCCTCACCGCTGTCACCAATGTTAGAATCCGGGGTCTCTGGTTGGCGCAGGTATGCACTTGCGAGAAGCAGGGACCTTTTCCTCTAAGTCAGGGCGAAGGATTACTCTGGGAAAATAACCCCTGCTCACCCTCTAGGTAACGTGGCGCGAGCAGTCAGGCTAAGTTCCAGAGGGCATTAGGTTAAGCATTAAAGATGTCCCACACAACAACCACCAACCCACCACACAGAGACACAAGGCTGTATTTTTGTAAAAATAAACTCTTTATATAAAAAGTTTTGTTGAAGCAGGCTTTAAAAATACAATTCTTCACTTCAGAGTAGGTTCCAATTACTTGTACTGTCTTTGCAGGAGTCCACAGTTCTTTAAATGGCAAGGTTTGGTTCAAAATATACTTATTTGAGGTCTGTGCGCTTCGTAGCGCCTTGCGTACGCTTCGTATGAGTTTTTAGACTTGTCGTGCCGTTTCTCACGCTTCCCGCGTGAGCAACGCCTATATATTTCGGACGGTATGGACCGTACCTTCGCTGGGACGCTTCGAACAGCTGGTGCGACCCGTACAAAAGCTCACGCTTCACGCGTGAATAGCGAAGCGCGATGCCCGTGTTGGTACGGACCGTACAAAGGCAAGTACGGTTCGTGCGAGGGCGCTTTCAATGCACAGTACCTTGAATCTTTGTAGGGGGTTCGTGGCGGCCTCAGCAGTCCCGCAAAGGGGCGTCCCTCGTCGCGTTGCAGTCCCGGCTCTTCAGTGGACGGCGATGCTTCGGGGGGGGGGCGCTCTGGGACGTCTCAGCACACCACGGAGGTCAGGAGGAGGAGGGGCAGCCCCGGGGGTGATTCTCAGCGCGTCGCGCTGTCGGCTGACACCAGGATCGGCGAACAGTGCACCTTGGGTCCTTACAGTGGTCTCGGCGGCTCAGGATCGCAGAGGCTCGGCGCTTGGACGCAGGTAGTCTCCCTTCACTCTGTGGGCTACGGCTCGAGGGGCAGTTGGTTGCTTTGGTCAGGCTAGGCGGGCTGGTCGTCACGGTGCTCACAGCAGCCCGGGCAGCCAGAAGTCGCGGTGCTCAGCGAGATTGAGGCACACAGGTTCTCTGGGGTCAGGGTTTGCAGGGTCACCCACAGCAGCTTCCTCTTCTTCCAGGGAAAGGTAGCGCCCACTGTTCCTGGGGCGCAGTTAAGGGGGCAAGTTCACTAGCAAGCCCTTGGAGATTGTTTGTAAAGCACAAGTTGAATAAAAGTCTTTTCTTCAGTCTTTTCCTCTCCTTCCAGCAGCAAGGCACCCACCACAGGCCAGTCTCTCAGGCTTAGTGACAGTACTCCTCCATGCAGCTTTCCCAGGTCTTTCTTTTCAGGCAGAGTTTCTTCTTGGCGCAAACAGGATCTGATTTCTTGGGAGCAGGGCTCCTTCTTTTATACAGCAATTCTTTTGTTCTTTGTCGCCAGGGGGCCTGGGCCTGGCTCAGTCCGGGTTTGGAGCACTTTGTTGTGGTGACTCTGCTCTTTCCTTTCAGCAGCAGGGCAGAGACATCAGCCGCCCCACAGGGGGCGGAGCCGGCATTGTGGTGGCAGAGCACAGGTCTATTCAGAGTCAAGGTGTTGTAGGGGATGCCTGCGAGCGGCCTATGGCTCTGAACAGAAACCAGGCAGTGTCGGGAAATTGCTGGGTATAGACTGTTTATTTGCGTCACAGTATCAGGGGGGCATGATATAACCAGGCTTGCAATTAAAGAAAAGAACTCATAGCAGCCTCCACATAAATAATTAGTTCATAGTTTAGGGCGTGGATGAGGATAGATGTCCCTAGTGCTTCTTCCTGTCCTTGGATTGGTTCTCGTCTTCCTGTCTTTCCACCCACTGTCGCTCTCTCCGGGGAGGTCCAAGAACCGTGGAAGCCCAAAAAAAAGAAAATAAAGACACGCCCTGGTTAGGCTCTGTGCTCTATTATGGGATTGTGCCACCTTCACCGGTCGGTCGTGAGGGAAAGGGAAAGGGAAAGGGAAGGTTGGGTTTAGGTAGGAAGTGCTGGTGAGGGGGTCGTGGAGTTGTCGTATACAGTGCTACCGTCTCCGTGCGTTCACACCCTGGCACCCCAGCAGCCCCACCAAAAAGACCCTCGTAAAGGCACTTGCCTGAGGCCACGACCCGTGAACCGGGCAGCGGCAGCTGGACCCGGGGCGTCCTCTCCTCTGTCTAGGCCGCCGGGCTTGGAAGCAGTGTACTCCGTGTCCGCTGGGGTCGCGTCTTCCGTGGCTCTTGCGTCAGGTCCGCCGTCCGTCGCTGACCTCGCTCTCCTCCTTGTCTCGTCCTCGATGACTCCGTCTCTCCTCCTGCTCTCGCTGACCTCTTCCTCCTTTGTCACAGTCCTCTCTCCGTCGCTGGGCTCCTTCTCCACGCTGCTCCTGCCGTCCTTCCTGGTTCCGCCCTCACGCATTTCACTCCGCTGCGGAATGCCGTCGCCACGCCTCCCCAGCGCGACTAGAACGTAGGCTGTTTCCGGTCTGTTTTCGTCATCGGTCGGGTTGCCACACTTTCGCCGGGCCGCGTCCTCCGACTCCTCACATTCGCCCCCCTCTCAGGAATGGACGTTGGGGCCATTCATAGCACGGATGCCTGGACAAGTAATCTGCGCTCACTTGCTTCGTACCTGGCATGTGGATAGTCTGAAATGAGAAGGGTTGCAAGGCAAGAAACCATCTGAGAATGCGGGAATTGGAGTCTTTGTTCCGTGCTAGCCATGTCAGGGGAGCGTGATCTATAAGGACAAGGAACTGTCTACCTAAGAGGTAGTACTGTAAGGACTCTATAGCCCACTTAATGGCTAAACACTCCTTCTCTATAGTTGAGTAGTTTGATTCCCGGGGGAACAATTTTCTACTGATATACAACAGGGGCCGTAGTTCTTTGCCGGAGTCCGGTTGATACAAGACTGCCCCCAATCCGTGGCCAGAAGCATCCGTTTGAAGTACAAACGTGCAACTGAAGTCAGGACATCGCAACACGGGGGCGGTACAAATAGCACGTTTGAGGGCTTCAAAACTGGTTTCCTGTTCTATGGTCCATGCCTGGATGTGTGAGGGATGTGCTTTAGACAGGAGGTCTGTGAATGGACTAGCAATGGACGAGAAATGGGGAATGAACCGTCTGTAATAGCCTATAAAGCCTAAAAAGGAAAGGACTTCTTTCTTAGTTTGGGGTCGGGGAATAATACGGATGGCCTCGACTTTATCCACTTGGGGTCTGATATGCCCTTCCTGTATGGTATACCCCAGGTATTTTATGGTATTGGTTCCTAAGAGGGATTTCTTGGGGTTGATGGTAAGACCCGCGTCTCGTAGTGCAGAAAATATGGATCGGAGATGCACGAGGTGGTCCTCCCACGTGGGGCTGAAAACCACAATATCATCAAGATAAGCCGCGGCATATGTCTGGTGCGGCTGTAACACGTGGTCCATGAACCTCTGATATGTGGCTGGGGCCCCATGTAACCCGAATGGGAGTACGTTGAAATGGTAGAGGCCGGACGGTGTGGAAAAGGCGTTTTTTTCTTTGGAAGCAGGATGTAATGGTATTTGCCAATAGCCCTTCGTCAGGTCTAGGGTTGACATATAGCGGGCTTGGCCCAGTTGTTCCACCATCTCATCAATCCGTGGCATGGGATATGTATCGAACTTCGTGATGGTATTCACCTGTCGGAAATCAATGCAAAAGCGCAGACTGCCGTCTGGCTTTGGCACAATCACGACTGGAGAACACCAGTTGCTCTGGGAGGGTTCTATGATGCCCGCCTGGAGCATATCAACCACTTCCTTTTCTACTGCCTCTCTACGCGCTTCTGGAATGCGGTATGGTTTTTGTTTTATGACTTGTGGATGTAAGGTCACTATTTCGTGCTGGACCAAGGTGGTTCTCCCGGGACTTGTGGAAAAGAGGTTGGGGAAGGAATCTGTTAATGTGTTCAGCTGGGTTTTTTGTTCAGCTGTTAACACCTCTCTGACGGGAACTGGGTATTTGGTTAAGTCGCTGACTGATGGGAGAGGAATCTGTAACTGTGGTGATTGACAAGCCAGTAAAGCTTGGGTGTGTTCTACATCGGGTTCCTCTCATTTCTTTAGGAGATTCACATGGTATATGTGTTTACCTCCAACTCTATGGGGCAGTAGAACACTGTAGGTTACCGGCGTAACCCTTTTTTCCACTACATACGGTCCCTGCCATTTCATTAGTAATTTGTCATCTGTGAAGGGAAGTAACAAAAGGACCTTGTCTCCGGGCCGAAACACCCGAAGACGACTGTTGCGATCATAATACCGTTTCTGTGTCTCCTGAGCTTCCTGCATATTTTCTTGTACTAGCCCCCAGATATGTGTTAGGGAGGATTTCAGGTCTGTGGTGTACTTCAACAGGGTTTTCCCTTCTTCCTCCTCCCCTTCCCACTGTTCACTAGCCATGTCTAACAAAGTGCGGGGTTTTCTCCCAAACAACAACTCAAACGGAGAAAATCCCGTAGATCTCTGCTCGTGTGTCCTTAAGGCGAAGAGAACTAGGGGTAGCTTCCGATCCCAATCCCTCCCTGTGTCAGAGACGACCTTGCGGAGTAGTTTTTTGATGGTTTTGTTATACCTCTCCACAAGGCCGTCTGTTTGGGGGTGGTACACTGATGTCCTTATTTTCTTTATCCCAAGCAGGGCACAAATCTGAGACATCATCCGGGACACAAACGGGGTACCCTGATCGATCAAGATCTCAGAGGGAAACCCTACTCGTGAAAACAGGGTGATCATGGCCTGGGCTACAGCCGGGGTTGTCATGCGGGACACAGGGAAAGCCTCGGGATAGCGACTAGCATAGTCGACTATAACGAGTATGTACCGATGGCCACGGGCTGAAGGAACCAATGGTCCGACTAAATCCATCCCCACCCTTTTAAAGGGAATGTCTATGATGGGTAAAGGCATGAGGGGCGCTTTGGTAATGGATCCTGGACTGGTGTATTGACATCGTGGGCATGTTGTACAGTGTTTGGCTACGTCCTTATAAACACCTGGCCAGTAAAACTTCTCTAATAGATACTTCAGAGTATTTTCCTTTCCATAGTGGCCGCCCCCCATTTTGTTGTGGGCCAACTGGAGTACATGGTTTCTGAAGGATTGGGGAACCAGTAATTGGGTCTTTATTACAGAGTCTCTTCTTTCGGTTCTATACAACAACCCTTTCTTTATAATGAAATAAGGTCCTACCTTATCTGGTGACTCGTCCTGGACCTGTTCCCAGGCGTGTATGAGGGATTGGTCATTCCGTTGGGCAGTCCGGAAACTATACGGGGGTGTTTCCTCTGTATCTGTAAGTGAAAGGGGAAAGGCAGTTTGTGATAGTGGTGAACAAACAAAGGTTTTATTATCATTTCTTCTTTCTCGTCTACTTTTCTTTTCTCGGCTCTTTTGGGTCTCTATCTCGGTAGAGACAAAAGGAGCCTCATCTAGCCAACTGGGTTTCTGTCTTTTTGTTCCCTCAATATATGCTTCGAATTTTGGGTGGTCGGTCCCTATGATAACGGGTTCGGGTAAACAGGGAATCACTCCCATCCGTTTCAGGTGCGGGTCGTTATCCACATCCAATAGGACTTCTGCCGTGGGATATGATTTCGTATCCCCATGGACGCAGGTCACATTCACTAGTTCTGTGGTTTGTAACTGGTGATTCCCTACCAAGGACCCGTCAACCACCGTAACATGACACCCAGTGTCTAACAGCGCCTGTCGCTTCTTTCCGTTTAGGAACACCTCCGTTTTGTACCGTTGGGAACCCTCCCTTGTTAACATTATTCGGCCACGAGAGTACCCCACTTCCATGGGCTCAGCGGCGGGTACACGGTGGGGACACTGTCTGGCTATATGGCCCCATTCAGCGCAGCTGAAACATTGAGGTCCCTGTCCACTAGCGCCTGCAGATACCGGTTTTTGAAATGGACGGAGGGATGGCAGAGGACGGGAGTCGGGTTTAGGAGTGGGTCTAAGGGTGGTTTGCAACGGGGTTCGGGAAAGGGGAACCGGAGTCTGTGTTCGTACAGTGCCTGCTCTGAATTCGGGTCCTCGATGAAAGACACATGCTATTTCAACTGCAGAAGCAGTGGTGAGATTTGGGTGTTGTTTCACCCATGACTTAGTGTTGGGGGGTAAGGCGTCCAGGTACTGTTCTAGAAACACTTTTTCAGTCACTTCTTCTATCGTGGACACGTGGGGTGTTAGCCATCTCGTTCCCAAATCCCATATTCTGTAGTACAAAGCCCGGGGTTTGTCCCCGGTAGTCCATTTTTCTTTTCTGAATTTGACGCGGTAATGCTCCTGGTCGAACCCTAGTCTCTCAAGGATCGCTTTTTTCACTTCCATATAGGTGGTCGTCCCGTCCGGATTGGCAGCCTGATACGCGGCTTGCAGCTCCCCAGAAAGGAGCGGGGCGATGTATTGGCCCCATCGCTCTTGTGGCCAGGCGGCTGTGGACGCTACCCGCTCAAAGTTCAGAAAGAAATAATCAGGGTCCTCTCCTTCCTTATATTTCTGCAGGACTGTTCCTGGGACCGTGGGGTTAACTCGGGTATGGACTATGGCGTCAGTAAGTCGTAGCAGGGCTGTATCCTGCACCTGTTGATTTGTGGCCACCACTGTTGCCTGGTCCTTAAGGGCACCCTGCAGTGCTTCTCTCTCCAGTCTAGCTGCCTGTAACTGTTGTTCGAACACCAACTGCAAGTGTCTTTGGCCTTCGGCCAACTGGGTAAGCACATCCTCTATAGGCACGGGCTGTGACATGATTCTGCCACCTAGAATCCCACTTCTGACACCACTGTGTAGGGGATGCTTGCGAGCGGCCTATGGCTCTGAACAGAAACCAGGCAGTGTCGGGAAATTGTTGGGTATAGACTGTTTATTTGCGTCACAGTATCAGGGGGGCATGATATAACCAGGCTTGCAATTAAAGAAAAGAACTCATAGCAGCCTCCACGTAAATAATTAGTTCATAGTTTAGGGCGTGGATGAGGATAGATGTCCCTAGTGCTTCTTCCTGTCCTTGGATTGGTTCTCGTCTTCCTGTCTTTCCACCCACTATCGCTCTCTCCGGGGAGGTCCAAGAACCGTGGAAGCCAAAAAAAAAGAAAAGAAAGACACGCCCTGGTTAGGCTCTGGGCTCTATTATGGGATTGTGCCACCTTCACCGGTCGGTCGTGAGAGAAAGGGAAAGGGAAGGTTGGGTTTAGGTAGGAAGTGCTGGTGAGGGGGTCGTGGGGTTGTCGTATACAGGGCTACCGTCTCCGTGCGTTGACACCCTGGCACCCCAGCAGCCCCACCAAAAAGACCCTCGTAAAGGCACTTGCCTGAGGCCACGACCCGTGAACCGGGCCGCGGCAGCTGGACCCGGGGCGTCCTCTCCTCTGTCTAGGCCGCCGGGCTTGGAAGCAGTGTACTCCGTGTCCGCTGGGGTCGCGTCTTCCGTGGCTCTTGCGTCAGGTCCGCCGTCCGTCGCTGACCTCGCTCTCCTCCTTGTCTCGTCCTCGGTGACTCCGTCTCTCCTCCTGCTCTCGCTGACCTCTTCCTCCTTTGTCACAGTCCTCTCTCCGTCGCTGGGCTCCTTCTCCACGCTGCTCCTGCCGTCCTTCCTGGTTCCGCCCTCATGCATTTCACTCCGTTGCGGAATGCCGTCGCCACGCCTCCCCAGCGCGACTAGAACGCAAGCTGTTTCCGGTCCGTTTTTGTCGTCGGTCGGGTTGCCACACTTCCGCCGGGCCGCGTCCTCCGACTCCTCACAGGTGTACTCCTCCCACCCATCCTGGTGTAATCTCTCTACCCACCACCTGGCAGCCAGCCTGTCTCCTGGAATTCCCCAGCCCTGCTCCCCACTGAAACTAGGCAGCACACACACACACACACAAAGCAGAGGCGGACTGAAATGGCCAGGTCAGTAAATGCTAACTTTCTAAAAGTAGTATTTACAAACAAAGGATATTAAAATAAACGTTACTAAAAGAAGTATTTTATTATTCTGAGTTCAGGCATACTAAACTTGACTTTCTACCATGCTCTATGAGTCCACTGGGATTACAGTGTGTAGTAATCCCAGCAGCCCATTCTGGCCTATGGAGAGCAGGTAGCCTTCAATAGTGAAAAACGAAAATGGCTGTAATTCACTATTAAGACATGCCATACACACCAGGGCATGTCCTACCTTATGCCTACAATGCACCCTGTCCTTGGGCCTACCTGAGGGGTCACTAATATGTAGTTAAGGGAAGGTTTAGGTACTGGCAAGTGGGTGCACTTGCGCAGTCAGCGCGACAGTCCCAGACTGCACGCAGGTTCTGCAATGGCAGACCTCAGACACATTTTACTAGGCCGCTTCTGTGGGTGGCACAACCAGTGCTGCAAGCCCACCAGCAGCATCTGTATTTACAAGCCCTGGCACTCCTGGTGCACTTTACTAGGGGCTGATAGTAAACCAAATAAGCCAAACATGGACACCAATCAATGTATACACTTTACCATAGGGAGAGCATATGCACCTTAGCACTGATCAGCAGTGGTAAGGTGCCCAGAGTCATAAAACAGCCAACAACAGGTCAGGAAAAATACAGGAGGAAGGCAAAAAGTTTAGGGATGACCCTGCAAAAAGGGCCAGGTCCAACACCGTCCATGCCGCTTGGCCCTGTACGACCTCCACCGGCATCGACGGCGCCGGCCGCAGACCCGGCCGACACCGTCCCCAGTTTCCTCCCCGGCGGGGAGCCGGTGCCGGAAGGGTGTCTTACGATGCCGTTTGGAAACGTCTATCCCTATATCCACCGACGTCCATATGTTCCTCCTGTTCAACAGGCTGTGGAGGACAAGGAGGACTGGGAGGGGTCTGAGGACCCTCTTGCAGCTCAATGCGAGTTAGACCAGGACTTGGATGAGGATCCGGGAGATGCAGGCAGGGCTGGCCGTAGCGGGCACCGGGCAATCTCCCGGTGCGCCGCACGGGTGGGGGCTGGTTTTGGGCCCCTGGGGACTGTTTTTGTTACAGGGCCGTTTTTGCAGCATAGCTGCAAAATCGTCCCTGTAACAAAATCGACCGAAACCCGGCCTTTGCAAAGTGCTCGGCCAACCCCGTAGGGCCGGCCGAGCACTTTGTCAGGGCCGGTTTTGGTTCCCAGTCCGGCCCTGGATGCAGGTGACCAGGATTATGCTCTGGAACATGGCGCACTGTCTCCTTCTCCCGTGGCTACGGAGGAGTGTGGTTCATATTCTATGGTGTTGCATAGGGCAGCCGAGGCTCTCCACCTTGAGCTCCCTACTATGGCCATCAGGACTAACCTCCTGACAGAGGTGCTTCAGCCAGCTTCTTCTTCTATGGAGCCGCTGCTGCCTTTTAACGATGCACTCTCAGACGTTCTTTTAAGCACCATGTCCAGGCCCAACACAGGGGCTCCTGTGGACAAGAACGTGGCCCGACGCCATCGCCCGGGCGACCCTGTTTTCCTCTCCCAATACCCTATCCCGAGAGCTTGATTGTCCAAGCCTCTGCATCCCCAAGCGCGTTCCCTTCCGCACCTCTGGACAGGGAGTCCAAGAAACTGGAGCAGTTTGGGAAGAAGAGTTTTTCTTCCGCCAGTTCAGGCCTGCGGTCTGTGAACACAGCAGGTCTCTTGGGCCGTTATTCCCATTCTGTGTTGCATACGGTTGCGCAGGTGCTGCCTCAGTGTCCAGTGGAGGCTCGGACAATACGCTCCTAAGCTATTGCTGAGGGGAGAGACGCAGCCAAGTTCACCATCCGTTGTGGTCTTGACACTGCTGACTCACTGGGCAGGGCGATTTCATCAACAGTGGCGCTACGCCGTCACGCCTGGCTGAGGACGACTGGCTTTTCTGGGGTTGTCCAGAACACGTTGATGGACATGCCCTTTGATGGCACTTGCCTGTTCGGCGATAAAGCAGATTGCGCATTGGAACGTTTTAAGGAATCACGGGCTACGGTCAAGTCCTTAGGCCTTTCAGTTACAAGCACTCCTTCCGCCTCTGCTTTTCGCTCCTTTTGTGGCCAAGGAAGGGTCGCCCAAGCATGTTTGTTTCAAAGCCACAGGCCTGCGCAGCAACAGTCTCAGCGCAGCCGCGGACGTGAGACCCGCAGAGGCGTGTCACGGGGCCAGCGTGCAGGTCAGTCCACCACCCCCGCTGCTGCCACTGCCTAAAACCTTCCTAGTCTGGTGTTTCAGGCCCACCAGACGCCAGTGGGTGGCAGGATTCGCCATCACCTTCACCACTGGCGCACCATCACATCGGACAGGTGGGTTCTGCAGCTTGTCCGAAGGGGCTACTCCCTCCCCTTCGAGACTACCCCTTCAGCTATGCCACCACTGTACCACCGCATGTCGGGGGATTACTTGGCACTTTTTCAGCAGGAAGTTATGGCCCTCTTGGCCAAGGGGGCCATAGAACATGTTCCGATACCAGAAGTAGGTCATGGTTGTTACTCCCACTACTTCTTGGTTCCAAAGAAGGACAAAGGCCTGCATCCTATCTTGGACCTTCGGGATGTCAATCGCTTCCTCCGAAAGGAGAAGTTCAAGATTCTCACACCTGCTCAGGTCTTGTCTGCCCTCGACCCGCAAGACTGGTTGGTAGCGTTAGATCTGCAGGACGCTTATTTTCATATCCGCATCCTGCCGGCCCACCGGCGTTACCTGCGATTCATGGTAGGGCAGGAGCATTTTCAGTTTACCGTGCTCCCCTTTGGCCTTACAAGCTCTCCTCGGGTGTTCACGAAAGGGATGGCGGTGGTCGCAGCTCATCTGCGCAGATCAGGGGTTTCAGTCTTCCCCTGTCTCGACGACTGGTTGTTGAAGGCGGGCTTGCCCCAAACAGTCGTCTCCCACCTCCAGACTACGGCCGACCACCTGCATTTGCTGGGGTTCTCCATCAACGTGCCGAAATCGCTCCTGATTCCCTCTCAGAAGCTACTCTTCATCGGACTGGTTCTGGACACGGCGCAGTTTCGGGTCTATCCTCCCGAACAAGGAGTCCGGGACATTCGGGCGATGATTCTGAGCTTTCAGCCCTTGTCCCGGGTTTCGGTCAGGAGGACCTTGAGGCTGCTGGGCCTCATGGCCTCCTGCATCCTGCTCACCAACCATGCCAGATGGCATATGCAGGCTCTTTAGTGGGACCTGAAGATCCAGTGGGCACAGCATCAGGGAAACCTGTCCGACTACGTCCAGATCTCGGAGGGCACTGCACGACAATTGCAGTGGTGGCTCATGAATCAGCATTGGGTCAGTGGCAGATCCCTCTCCCTTCCCCAACCGGGGCACACAGTGGTGGCAGATGCGTCCCCCCTGGGATGGGGCGGCCACATGGGAGAGGCGGAGATCAGAGGCTTCTGGTCTCCGGCGGAGTCCCGGCTCCATATCAACCTTCTGGAGCTTCAGGCGATCCTTCTTGCACTGAAGGCGTTCCTTCCCTCTGTCAAGGGGAAGGTGGTGCAGGTGTTCACAGACAACACCACCACCATGTGGTATTGCAACAAACAAGGCGGGGTGGGGTTGTGCGCCTCTGGACATGGCTGGAATGTCAAGGCATTTCCCTCACGGATCAACACCTGGCAGGTTCTTTGAACGCCAAGGCGGACTAACTCACCCGCCAGTGCCTGATAGATCACGAATGGCGTCTTCACTCAGAGGTGGTGCAAGGTCTCTTTCGACAGTGGGGAGAGCCTTGGTTAGATCTATTCGCCACCGAAGAGAACGCGCAATGTCAGCTGTTCTGCGCATTGGAATTTCCAAGGCGACGCTTTTCGTCGCGAGTGGAGCCGAGGTCTATTGTACGCCTTTCCGCCTATACCACTTCTACCCAGAGTGCTGAAGATCATCAGGCGCAACCGGGCCCAAGTCATTCTTGTGGCCCCGGACTAGGCTCGAAGAGTTTGGTATCCCAAGCTACTCAGTATGAGCATGGATCCCCTGATCCAGCTGCCTCTTCGGGAGGATCTTCTGTTGCAGCAGCAGGGGACGGTCCTCCACCTGAACCTGTCCAGCCTCCACCTACATGCGTGGAGATTGAGCGGCGACCGTTGATTTCGTTTGACTTGCCTCCTGAAGTCTGTGATGTCATTCTGGCAGCCAAGCGTCCCTCTACTAAATCGGTATACGCCTGCAGGTGGAACAAATTTGTGGCTTGGTGCACAGCAAAGACTGTGGATCCCCTTTCTGCCCCTCTTTCAGAGGACCTTTTGTTCCTTCTTTCTTTGTCCCGACAGGTCTCTGCTCTGGGTACTATCAAGGGCTACCTTTCTGCAATCTCGGCCTTTCTCAGGCTTCCTGATCAGTCCTCTCTTTTCAAGTCCCCTGTTGTTAATATATTTCTCAAAGGCATTACTCACCTTTTCCCTCCTATTCCATTTTTGATGCCGCAGTGGGACTTGAATCTGGTACTTACTTTTTTAATGTGCGCTCCTTTTGAGCCGCTTCACAACTGTCCTCTTCGTTTGTTGACTTTGAAGACTGCTTTCCTGGCTGCCATCACCTCCGCTAGGGGCGTGAGTGAGCTCCAGGCTCTTTCCTGTAAGCCTCCTTTTCTGTCTGTCCATCCAGACAAAGTTGTGCTTCGCACACATCCTTCCTTCTTGCCAAAAGTTGTCACTACTTTTCACTTTGGGCAAACTATCACCTTGCCCACTTTCTTTCCGCCTCCGCACCCTTCCAGAGAGGACGAGAGGCTCCACCGTCTGGACCCAAAACGTGCGCTTTCACTTACTTAAATCGCACACAACAGTTCCGGGTGGATGACCAGCTCTTTGTTGGCTATGTGGGTGCTAAGAAAAGCTGGGCTGTACACAAGAGGACTATCTCCCCCTGGGTCGTCTTGTGTATCAAAGCCTGTTATTCTCTGGCTAAAAAGGAACCTCCGGTGGGGTTGCGATCCCATTCTACCAGGGCGACAGCAGTTACTACTGCATTGGGACGTGGTCTCCCCCTGCAAGACACCTGTCAGGTAGCCACGTGGGCCTCGCTGCACACTTTTACTAAGCATTATTGCCTTGACAGTCAAGTCCGGAGAGACTGCTTCTTTGGCCGTTCTGTCCTCTTGCTGGGGTATCTATTCCAAGGTAAGGAATCTATCACTAACGTGTCTCTTTCAGATGCACAAGTTATTTACTTGTGTAACGATATATCTGTAAGAGACATTAGTTAGTGCTAGATTCCTTACCGCCCCACCCATCCTCCCGTTCTGCAAACTGATTTCTAGGGTTAAGGTCATGCCTTTCAGGGCCCTAGTTTTAATGCACCAGTGGTCAGTATCTTGCATGGCTCTGCGTTCCTGATGCGGAAAGTCGTGTACAGAACTGACGCCACTGCGTGTGGGCGTGTCTAAGTAGCTCCAGCAACGTCATCTCGGCGACTACGACACCAGCGACGTAAGCGGAGCCGTACGACGACGCCTACCGCGCGCAGGGGTACTGCTGACGAAAAACATTCCGCATCCAGTCTGACGCCTGGGGATATTCTAAGGTAAGGAATCTATCACTAACTAATGTCTCTTACAGATATATCGTTACACAAGTAAGTAACTTGTGCATTCGTTTGTTGTTCTCGTTTTTTTTCATCAGCTGTGCCTCTTCCTGTCAGCTTTTTTCAATTAATGAAATGCGTTTTTTAATCTTATTTATTTATTTATTTGATTTTTGGGGGGAAATACACTGTTCTACTGCATAGTAGGACACACATCCATTTAGGTCTTTAAAATGAGTTTGTTCGTTTTTCTGAATACTCTATGTGCAAGTGTTTTTTCTCATGTGTCTCTTCTTATGGACTTAATTGATGAAACATTTTTTATAGGTTTTCAAATTCACTTTCTTACTGCCTTACCTCCTGTCACTTTTAGGTTGAGAAATCTACTGTTTTTAATATAAACTTAAAAGAGACTTGCATCTCGCCTCCTCTCTTTCCTGACTTCTCATTGGTTCCTGTGCATGCCACTTACCTTTCCCCCATTTCTATTAGCTGAGGCATATTTTCCTGCATTTACAAATGCTTGTTTCTCATCTGCTTCTCTTATCAGTTTCCCGCTGCCGAAATACTGTTAAAATCCGCTTTAGTGGAACTATATTTTTGTAAAGTTTTACATCCTTGCTGTCTTTAAACAAGCATTGGCAAAGTCATAGGTCTAGCTTATGCAGGAGCTGTTGACTTTCTCAATGTGTTTTAGCCGGGTTGTATAGCAGCATGGCTGAAAGTAAACAAAAAAGCGCTAGGAAGTTGCCAGCACTGATTATGTCATGGCGCTTTTTTTGTTTACTTTCAGCCATGCTGCACAGCAGCCGTGCTATTGTACAACATGGCTAAAACTTATTGCTAAATCTAACAGCTCTCGCATAGGCTAGACCTATTGGCTTTGCCAGTGCTTGTTATTATTCCTCTGATTCCGTTTGATCCTGTCCAAAAAATGTACTTGTAATGACAGTCTTACTACTCAAGCTGAAGTTGGTCCATGATTATTGCCTAGTGTAAGTAATTTCATTTTTGTTTCTATAACCTTGTGGATAAAAATAAAACAATCTAAACACCCATTTTAAAAATCCATACAAAATAATGAGATCCAAGTTTATGCAAATAAAAATGGATGAAAATGAGCCATAACAAGACATTCCCCACACAAAATACCTGATATTAAAAGGATTGAAATATCAAATCTAATCAAATTCAAAATATGTCAAGTTAATACACATAAGAGTGAATTAAACTAAATAACATCTGGCTATAAATGTGGTCCTGCGTGGTTTGCATCCATAAGAAAATTAGCAGCTGCCAAACATATATGCGGTCTGAATTTTGCAGAAAAATAAGCGTGGTCCTGACATAAGAATAAGATACTGATAACATAAACGTTTACAAAAATTCCAAAATGTGATAAAGTGCAAACTGTGTTGTGTGGATAAAGAATCACAAGGACGAGGTGGTAACTCTGCGACCAATGACCAACCTTTTAGAAAGCTTAAAAAATGTGATCTAGAGTCAGTCTAAAACAGGTACGAAGAAACGGTGTCTGCTACTGTTTACCATAACCAAATACGACTCGAACCCAGAAACAGTTTTTAACAAAATGTTTCACCTGACAGTTATTTAATCAATTCTTTCTCCTGTCTCAATGCACACTGACAATTCAAGAAAGCTGTTGTAACCCACTGCAAGTCAGATTTCAGGTTTTAAAAACAAGTTGGATCTTCTCAGACCAACAACAGCCATTTCTATATAATTTAGCCAAGGGATTTTCATCGCCCGATCCAGAGCTCAACAGTCCTTAATAATAGAGTGGTTAAGCTCAATATCCGATTTGATCCATACAGAAAGCCACAACCACTATGGCCACAATTTGATAAGAACCTCAATTAATACCAGGCACAGTTCGTCGTGGCAGGTGTATGATCAACTGCTTATGGGTAGGGCAAGGAGAAGTTTTAAGAACCAATTTTCCTCGATCTGTAAGTTAGGTACAGTAATATAAACCCATATTCCCGCACCGTCAGTAGCAATAGAGACCCATCTTGCCTGATACATTCTTAAAATTGCTGCAATAGGTTTTGAGCCCAACTTAGAAGTAAAATTCAAAATTGAAATAACGGTTCTACAACTTGTCTCTTGACCGTCACCGAGTGGTTCCATATATTAGAGGAATCTAATAGGATACCCACATAAAAAGATGAATAATGTACCTTTCTAAACGTTCTTTCCCTGATCTTTAAAGAGCAGGTTCTGGTTGTTTTAGGAATCAGAATCATGATGTGTGATTTTGCATAATTAGTACTACATTAAGGTTATACAGAATTGAAACAAAAGAGGCCAATAATTGTTTAAGGTCACTGGCCATCCAGGAGAGCAGGACAGAATCTTCTGTGTACAGTATGACATGTATTGGAGATGAACCAGCTAACAGTATATCCTGCCCTTAACTAACGAGTACATTCTCCAGTTGGTTAATGTATAACATGAAAAGAAAATGGGTGAGAATACAACCTTGAAACACCAACTAGCAATTTGAAAAGTCTGTGCATTCTCCTCCTGCCCTACATCCAATCCTTTCTATAAGATCGAGATGAACGCATAATGGACCAAAGTTTGGATGTGTTTACACTGTCAAATGCTGATCTGAGGTCCAGAAAGGCCATGGCTGTCTGGTGTTTAATAATGAGGTGTAGAATTAAACCTTGCTCAATCATACTTCAACCCTATCAGAATCCGTATTGAAGGGCACTAAAATTATTAGCATTCGCACAGACTAAGTCTATCCATAAATAGCGCCTAGCAATCTTAACAAATGAGTCAATCAAGAAAATAAGTCTATAGCAACTGGGTTTACAATTATTACCCTTTTTAAAGATGGGGGCAATTAAAGAACGTGACAAGGAAGAAGAGTATATTTAACAGATGAGTTCAGTGTATTATTAATTATTTTTAGCCCATAGACCAGGGTTATTCTTGTACACATCCAAAGGCACCCCATCAGGACCTGGTTCCTTCCCCTTGGGGCTATTAAGTATTGTTTCAGTAAGCACCTCATAAGTGAAAGAAATTGAAGTGGCGCGAAGTAGTTCAAGATAAAGCATCAGAAGCCGAGGTTACCCAATTGGAAGCATACATTTTTTAAACATGTGAGATCTAGACACCCGCCAGAAAGCCTAAATCGAGGTAATTACTGTCCACTAAGAGAGGGGAGCTTACTATTTGGCAAAAGGTCCTGCAAACTTGAGTGAAACAGGAGAGTTCTAACTCAACTCTTGTGTTTGCTTTGTTCACCCTAAGTTGGCACGGTATGCCCAGACGTTGGTCCCTTGCTCACTTTGCCACTGTATTCAAGCTCGCCTGGCTGATGAGGGGTGTTACCCCGAAACCGGTCCCAGGATGCTTGTTTCCGGTCCAGGGAAGACCTGGCTATGCAGTTCAGGCTGGATTGTTCCCATGAGGAACAGGTCAAGACTGATTTGCATATGGCTGGGTCTGAACTGGGGTTGAGCTAAAGAACGATGATGGATTCAACCCAGATCTGTAACTGGGGGTGAGTGAAAAGTTTCAGAGCTCCGTCCCTCATCTCCTTGTGTTTGCAAACTTGTCCCAGGCCTCCACCCTGATTGTTGATATTCTAAACCTCTAGGCCTTCGTATAATGTAATCTACATAATGATATCTGTGTACTGTTTTTTTTTCAGGCGGTCATGAGGGGACGATTATCTACTGCAAATTAGTTAAGTCTATACAGTAGATATAGACTTAACTAATTTGCTTTTTAATGACAGAGACATTTTTTATGTTAAGGCCAATTGGCTTAAATTGCATGGTATTTTGGTTCCTTTGTTCCTAAAAACGTAAAGTGCCTCTCTTCCTTTCAGGTCCCAGGGCATGCTATGTAAAATGTATTCATTCCTACTGTAAGAAAATTGGCTTCTCATTACATTTCTTTTTTTTTTTTTTTTTTTTTTTTTGAAACCGTTTATTACAAATCTCAAGAATATACAAATATGGGCCCACAACCTTCCGGCCGGCCGCTAGGAATGGCAGAAACATATTGCATACGTTCATATAACACTTGGCGTTACAAAGGAGCATAAGCAGGAGTTATCAACATCATGGGCCACAGCCATAATACCCCACAGTACGGTTTCATTTTATACAAACAACAAGAAAACAACACCCACAAGGCTACCCACAGTCGAAAGTAGCAGCACGTGCTCCCCAATGGGGAACCCCAACTATCCAGAGGAGTCCAAAGAGGGGAAGGGAAACAGAGCGAGGACTGGGGGAACCCTGTGCCCGGGGCTAGGGGAAAGAGTCAGCTAAGGGGACGGGGCTGGTGAGGCAGCAGGCAGCAACGGTGGCGCGCAAATACTCCCACGGTAGGCGTTCCAGGGGCCCCACACTTTCACCCATGTCCCAGGCTTACCCCTCGCCACATACACCACCTTTTCTCGAAACATGCACCAATCCATGTGCTCTTTCCAGGCCGACACCGCCGGGGGGTTCTGGGATCCCCACAGTTGCGCAATATCGCGCTTTGCAATCATATATCCCAGAGTCACCCACCACGTTTGCGGAGCCGAGTAGTCAGTTGGTTCCCACACATTCAACAGGCATCTCCTCGCTTCTGGCAGCAGCGCAACACGCGCAACCACTCGCAGGACCTCGTGCACACCGCGCCAGAATCGCTCCACCTTCGGGCATTCCCATAAAATGTGCAGGAAGGTTGCCACGGCACCACAACCACGCTTACACAATCCATCCTCAGTATAGCCCATACGCTGAAGCCTTGGCCCCGTCATGTAGACCCGGTGGAGTATCTTAAGCTGGACGAAGCGAAGGTGAGCCGGTATAGCCACCTCCTTCGGAGAGGCCACCGCGGAGGTCCAGTCCTCATCGTCCAATTCCAGACCGTCGGCAACCCAAGCCTCGCGAAGGCCAATCAGCAAGCCCGTTCGATCATTAATCAGTTTTTTATAAATAAGGGAGATCGTACTGTCTGGGACGTGGCCATCTAGCACTCTATCCTCCAGGGGGGAAGACTCCGGGATGGAGGCGACGTCTGGGAAGACGGAGCCCAGTGCATGACGGATCTGCAGGTATCGAAAGTATTCACTGCCCTGCAACTGAAACTCCGTCTGCAGCATCTCGAATGTTTTAAATCCTCCCCTCGACCAGAGATCCCCCACTTTACTGATGCCTATCATGTCCCATTTCTCGAAGCCCTTCGAGGTCCAGAGAGAGCCCAACTTCTCAGACGCATACAGCGGTGACGCCCGGGTCAAACGGTCCTTCCACCCCATAGCTGCATTAGCCGCATGCCATACTCTGACCATGACACGCGTAGGTCCCGTCAAGCGAGCGTCGGGCGCGCCAGAGTAGAGCGCTCGATTGTAGTCGCCACCGGGCAGTAGCATCTTGTCCATCTCAAATGCCGGGTTCAAGGCGGGCCCATAGAGGCCATGGTTAATTGCAGCTAGCTGGGAGGCCCAGTAATACCGTTTAATATCCGGGAGGGCAATCCCCCCGTCATACCATGGGAGCGTCAACTTCGCCAGGGCAATGCGCGGCCTCCCGTCCCAGAACAGGCGGCGCTGTAAACTCTCCACCTCACAGAAGTAGCGCGCCGGGACTGGGTCCATAGTGTTCTGGAGAGCGTATAAGAAACGTGGCAACGACATCATCTTAAACAACGCCGCCCGGCCGAGCGGCGAAAGCGGCAGGCGCCGCCAGCGCACGACTCCCTCCTTCAAGCGCTGGAGAGGGGGAAGCAAATTCCGCTCGTAGCGGGCCTCTGGGTCCAGAGTAATGTAGACACCCAGGTATCGAAACCCCTGAGAGGCAATCTGAATCGGACAACCCCGCGGAAGGACCGGAGCCTCCCCAGAGAGCACATACACGCATGATTTAGCCCAGTTGATGACAAGGCCTGAGTTCCGGCCGAAAGAACGTAAGACATCAACCAGGACTATGAGTGACTTACGTGGGGAGGCTAGGTACAAAAGGATGTCGTCAGCGTATAGGGACACACGGTCCTCATACTCGGGGGTCCAACGGAGACCACGGATGGAGGGGTGCCACCGCAGCCACTCCGCCAGGGGCTCCAAGGCCAGCGCAAACAGGAGCGGCGACAAGGGGCAGCCCTGTCGCGTGCCCCAGCCCAGCTCGAATGGGGCCGAAACTCTTCCATTCACCACCACCTGCGCCAATGGGCCCGAATACAACAATTTGACCCAACTGATGAAGCCCGGGCCGAATCCAAACTTCGCCAGCATCGCCCAAATGTATGGCCACTCAAGCGTGTCAAACGCCATAGTGGCGTCTAAGGACGCCAAAATGGCCGGCTCCCGCACGAATGGGACACGTGCGAGCACCCCGTGCAAGCGCCGCAGATTAAGGGCCGTGTTGCGATGGGGGATAAAGCCGGACTGGTCTTGGTGGACCAGATCGCCCACCACGCCGACCAGCCGATTGGCCAGCACCTTGGCGAGAATTTTGGGCTCCGCATTCAAGAGCGAGATAGGCCGATAGGATGTAACCCGGTCCCGAGGCCTCCCCTCCTTGTGGATCACCACGATAGTAGCCAGACGCTGGTCCGACGGGAGGGAGCCCAGCGAGTGGGCCGCCAGGAACATCGCGCGGAGGTGGGGCGCCAGTACATCAGGTCGCAACTTATACAACTCGATAGGGATGCCATTCGGGCCCATGGCCTTGCCAGAGGCAACCGAACATATGGCGAGGGCAATTTCATCGGATGTAGGAGCGGCATCCAGCGACACCCTGTCCTCCTCCGAGAGGGAGGGCAGCGCGATATCCCTAAGCAGGGAATGGGAGTCCTCCTCCGAGCAAGGAGAGACCGGAGAATACACCTCGCGGAAATAATCCGCGAAACAGGAGACAATTTCTTCTGGCTCGGTGACACTCACACCATCCGTCCTCTCAATCAGCGGGACCACACGATTCACTCTATCCTTTTTATCCAACCACGCTATCAGTTTGCCCGCCTTATCACCCACATCATACAGTCGCCCCTGCTGCTCCCTACTGAGGCCCCTGGCCGCCTCCGTAACGAGGGCCCTGTAGGCCGCCTGCTTAAGTTGTAGGACATGTAGTGCAGCATCCGTCACTCCGCCCTCTAAAGCACCCTCCAATTCAGCAATTTCGGCCTCCACCCGGGTAACCTCCTCCCGCTCGCGCCTCCGGGCATGGGAAATAAGGGACAGGGCTTCTCCTCTGAGAACTGTCTTAAAGGCTTCCCACAAGGAGATAGCCGAAGGGACGGACCCCACATTCTCATCAAAGTATCGCTGCAAGGATTTAATCACGTCAGCGCGAATGGTGGGGTCGCGCAGGTACCAGGCATTGATGGGAACTACCCTGCCCTCACCCCTCGGAAGGACATCAAAATGGAACAGGAGCGGGGAATGATCTGAGATACCCCGCGCCAGATGGCGCACCTCCCCCACACTCCCAGCATAGGCCGCCGGGACAAGGACATAATCAAGCCGTGAGAGGCTACCATGGGCCCCCGAGTGGAAAGTGTACTGCTGCTGCGTGGGATGTTTTAAGCGCCAGCAGTCCACCAATCCCAGTGTGTCCAAGAGGCCGGATAGCCACGCCTGGGCCCGGGGGAGGTCCCTAGGGGGGTGACGATCCAGAGTCCCAGAAACCACCGCATTGAAGTCCCCCCCAACCACTAGGAGTCCCCCCGGAAGGCCCAGGAGGAGGCGCCCCAGGTCTGCAAAGGTGGTTGCCTGTAGCCCCGGTGGGACTTTTACTGATACAAAGACCACTACTTTGCCTTCCATTCTCCCCACTAAAACAGCATAGCGTCCCCTATCATCATGGCGCACCTCATCAATTTCCAGCGGGAGCGAGTTCTTCACCATAATGCCCACACCCCGTGAGCCCGACGTGAAGCCCGAGTGGGCCACCAAACGATAGCCACGCCGATTCATGGCACAAAAAGAGTTTCCAATAAGGTGTGTCTCCTGCAGGAAGACTACATCGGGTGAGATTCGTTTCAAATACTGCAGGACCACACCTCGTTTGATCCTATCCCCCAGTCCATTAACGTTCCAAGACAACAAAGTCAAATCCCTACCCCCCATCACACACAGTAGCCATCAGTCGTCCCCCGGAGAGCACCTTAAAAACAATACAGAAAAGGGTTTGCCTTGTGGTAAAAACGAACAATACCCCACCCCAACTCCCCCACCCCAACAGAACTCCCTCCTCCCTGCACCCCTGCATGAGCCCAAACAGCCCCCCCAAAGTGCAGTGTGCCTGTCGCCCCATAGATGGTGAAACTAACTAGACCCCCAGAGGAGGAGGGAGAACCCCCAAGAGACCCCACACGACCTCCACAGGAGGAGACTTACTCGAACAGGCGAACAGTCAAAAGTGACATCAATTTTGTCCAGAGCGAGGCATAATATTAGTCCCTCAGTCCTGATCCGGCGGACCCTCTCCCCCCACCGCTCCCCCCCCACCCCCCGATCCCCAGGCAAGGTATCTAGCCAGTCCCCGGCTGCTTCGGGACGATCAAAAAAGTGCGTGCGGCCATCCAACTCCACCCGCAGCTTAGCCGGGAAAAGCATAGCGTACTTGAGATTTAGGTCCCGTAGACGACGTTTGACTCCGAGAAAGCTTAGTCTCTGCTTTTGGACCGCTGGGGTGAAGTCAGGATACAAATTTATATCCATATTGTCGAGTCTGACCGGCCCCTGTAGTCTGGAGGATTGCAGGATAGCGTCTCTGTCCCGAAAGTTGAAAATCCGGGCGATGAGAGGCCTCGGGGGGGCTCCGGCCTTGGGCCTTCCCCCGGGAACCCTGTGGGCCCGCTCCACCGCGAAGAATTTACTCAGACCCCGGGGCTGGAGGTGGGTGAGAATCAAGTCCTCCACGAATAGATCCGCCGCCGCCTCCTCACGTCCCTCAGTCACCCCGAGAATACGGACATTGTTCCTCCGGGCCCGACCCTCAGAATCCTCCAGGCGACGATCCATCAGCGCGCTTGCCTGGCCGAGCCGGCGCACCTCCTTTTGGAGGGCTGCCACATCCGTCGTGAGGCCCGATGTGGTGTGGGCCAAAGAATCGACCCGGTCATTAGTCTTGGATAGATCGGCCCTTACCAGGCCAACATCCACGAGGACCGAGTCAATTTTCTGCGCCAGTGTATCAAAGCGCTGGTCCACCGAGGCCTTCATCTCAGCGATGGTGCCCATTACGTCCCGCAGGGTCAGATCCGCGGGCAGAGCAGGAGCATCAGTCGGGCCCTCAGGGGACCTACGCGGCACCTCGGGAGATCCCTTCTGGAGGGTATAGCGGTCCATGCTGTTAGACTGGGGGACTGCGCCACGTCGGGTCGATTTCACCTTTGCCCGATCTCCATCTTGCTTTGTGGACATGGTTCCAGTCCCACGGCCGTGCCAGGCACGTCGTAAAGGGCGGGCAAGCCAGTGCACGGGATCCGGGGGGGGGTCACCACAGGGCCGCGGGGCAAGTCACAGCCGGCGGGCCGGCAGGGCACCCCAACGGGGCCACACCACCTCACAGTGCCCCGCGACCCAACCTCGCCGAGACAGCAAGGAGGGTGCAAAAGCGAAAGTGAAAGTGCGGGGTACGCGAGCCGCCCCGCCCAGCCCGCCGCTGTTGTTGACTTTGCCTCCGGATCACCCCACAACTCCAATCCGGGGTCCGGCGTGGAGAAGGCCGCAAATCTCAATCGGTGCTACAGCCGGAGTCCGAGGTCCAATTTGGAAGCGGAAAGCGGGTGCCAACTCAGCTCGGGCTCACCAACACAGTCCCCTCATCTAGGACAGGATATATGTAGGAGGTCGCTGAGGTCCTCGGGAGCCTCGCACCTACGCGGCCATCTTGGTTGCGCGCTCCTCATTACATTTCTGAACCTTGACATTTGATTTGTGTAGAAGTATATCTGTAATTTCTAACAGCTCATTTTCAAAATGCATGCCTTGCAAAGTGTACTACGCTGGCATCTGTTTGAAAAAAAACATGGCGTGTGTGAAAACGGGAGTAAATACAAAGTTTATAAACCTACAGTTTGAAATTAAATTATAAGGTCTAGCGTACTGAAGTTACATACACTGAAGGGGCTGGAGAGGGGTTGTGCAACCAATCATATTATGAAATAGTGCATTTTTCGTGGTAAACACCTGAAAAACAATATAGAGTGCTTTAAAATATGATTTTTAGTTAAGCAGTCCGCAGGCAGCGTGCACCCCGAAGTGGCTTTAAACACAGCTACATTTAAGTGTCGTCGTTAATAGAGGTCATTCTGATAGTCTTTAAAAAATATCTCTCAAAGAACTTTAAGAGTTTTCAGGTTCAGGTTTATGGCCTTAGCTCTAGGTCACAGAGCCTACAGTAAGACATCTGTCTGAGAAAAAGTCGGTAAACTGAAATAGAAATTCTTCAACGACCTTTGTAAAGCCGAGATATTCTTAGAGTCACTGCACCGCAGCTGCAATTAGGTGCGCGCCGTGTGCATTGAAAGCTCATAGCGCCCAGTGCTGGCCTATTGCAGCCAAGCTCGTGCCTGCAGCGCGCTGGGAGCAGCGTCTGTAGGCCTCAGTGGGCGTCTGCCTCGTGATTGGCTCTTGCAAACTCTACAGCTGAGCCTGTCGACCGAAACGCCCTCCCTGGGGAGGAGGCCTCGCGGGGACACCGCATTTCAGAAAAGTGGCGAGCTGAGGTGAAAGTGTCTGCCTCTTAGCTGCAACGGGGAAGGCTTCACTCCCCCGAAGTTTCACTCTAGTTGTGCCTCTGGTGTCTTTGCGATTGTTGTGTTTTCATATAGCAAAGACCTCTTCCTGCTTTATGTTCCATTTCTGTGAAATGAGATCCCATAGGAGAACAAATTGGCTTGTTGCAATTGTGGGGTGCAAATAAGTAAAGAACGAGCCCCTCATTTACATTTGTTAAATTGTTTCATGTTTCTACGATGCCATTACTGAAAACGGTGCACGCGCATAGTGTTTATGAATGCCGTTTACATTGTTTCACTGTTCCATCGCCTTTGTAGCCCTGTCTATTAGTTTTTGTCTTTAACAGTAGTTTGGATATGATTTTGATATAAGGACGTTTTTAAAAAAGCATATTCGTATTTATAGCAAACGCAAGGAGATGATGGACGGAGCGCTGAAACTTTTCAGACACTCACCCCCAGTCACATATCTGGGTTGAATCCATCATCATTCTTTAGCTCACTCCGCCACCCCAGTTCAGACATGGCCATATGCAAATAAGTCTGACCCTGTGCCTCATGGTAACAGTCCAGCCCAAACTGCTAAGCCGTATTCATATTTATAATCATAAGCAGTGCTTTAAATGGGCCGGTACTGTCCGATACGGAGTACCGGCACTTTTTTATTTTGAGAGGGAGAGTACCGGCACTTCTCGAGCGTGACGTAATACATTTAATTGGAGAGTACCGGCACTTCTCAGAAACAGGCAGGTACTCTGGTATAGTTATATGTAACTTTGAATGTATCACTTGGATTGAAGTGTTTCAGTCCTTGTTTTGAACACATCTACGTAAACTTTGATACCAACCAGGTTAAATTAATGAAATAAATCAATTGCTGTCCTTATAAATAGAATTTTCTGTGTTTCCTGTGATTAGAGTATCCTTATAATTTTTCGAGTTCTGACTTAATAATGTCAATAATTGATTATTAAATATTATGAGTGCCGGGGTATATCTGTTTTTTAAAAGCGAATGCACAAGTCACTTCCTGTCACTTGTGTCTCTACACCCAAGGTAGTGGGGTGTTTATATTACCCTAAGTGGCATCAATACTACTTTTTCATGTTATTTGATAACACAAAATACTTCATTGACCACTCATTTTTGTTCTTACCTTTGACGTGCGACCCCTTTTCCCACCACTACCTTCCTTTAGATTTGTATAACTATGGTATAGAGTACCTGCACTTCTATTTTTCCATTTCAAGCACCGATCATAAGTGTGTTCAACTGGGTAAGATGATAGAATCTTGCGGGGAACACCCCTCCTTCCATTCTGCTGCTGCTTGTTACAATTAAAAACACCAACTAGAAGCCGACCTACGTGTCTATAGAACTCACCAAGGCAGCAATATAAATATCCTCAGGTTCGTTAAAATAATAAAATCGAAGCTACACATTCTTTCGTGTCACCTCAGTTGCCTGTGATGTAACAATTAAATTTAAAAGTATGTAGTAAGCCACAAAAATGGTATTATTAAAGAATAAACTTAAATTGCAGATAGATAATAACAGAGACGTCTTCTTTCATGTTTGTAAACAATCCTTTTTTAAAACAAATCAGCAGTTATACAGCAGGAGCTCCATTTTTAGGTCGAGCTGTCGCAAGACCTGAAGTATTCTGTAAATTGAGGTAGCTCCTGCCTGCTGCTTACTATTTGTTCAGGGCAGTGTCGGTCTTCTTTGCTGCCGTGTAATTGGTTTAGGCAGCCAACGTCACTTCCGTTTTTTTCTCAGTGCAGCACCGACTAAGTACAGTTTTGTTATGCTTCGCCAGCGTAACTGTTATTTGGGGAACTCTTTTTAGCTTAATTCTTATGTCAGTGCTCAATGCATGTCTGTGTCGCCCCCACCACTGCCACCCACCTTCGGTGTTGTCACCCTCCACCATCACCCTCTCCTCGCTCCCTGTTTGTTCTTTCCTCATCCTTGTCCGCCCCCCGGGGTCCAAGCTTAATTTTGCAGCACGAGCCCACTTTCACTTTTAAAACACGGGTGCGCACATTTAACAATGGCGGCCGTGGCTCGCACTAATTTATGTGGCAAGAAAAGGTAAATAATGCTGTAGTTGTTTCACCCCCACCACCACCACCACCCGCTCCTCATTTAGCAATGGTGGCTGTCGCCACCACACCACTCGCGGGACACTGCCCTTGAACAATGGTGGGCATTTTTCGGTTTGATTTTCTACGCGCCGTGCGCGCTTTCAGTTTCGTTTTTGTTTAATAAAAGTGGCCGCCGCCAGCACACCACTCGCAGGTCGCTGCCCTTGAGCAACGGCGGATGCACAGAAGCGAAGGACGCGTGGACTCACTGGACCCAGACGCAGCAGCACTTCACATGCACGCCGACTGGTAAGCTCTCCTTATTTC
The DNA here is from genome assembly GCF_964204655.1 of Triturus cristatus. Taxonomy (NCBI): domain Eukaryota; kingdom Metazoa; phylum Chordata; class Amphibia; order Caudata; family Salamandridae; genus Triturus; species Triturus cristatus. The sequence continues at coordinate 572,850,553 of NC_140595.1, read as the reverse complement.
ACAGGACACTCGTGGCATCGGTGGCTGTAATAGGTCTCGCATTGCATTTGTATATTCATTCATTCATTCCTGCGAACAACCCGGAAAATTTGGTTGTGCTTCACAGTGAGGATGCCGTACCTGGGCTAGTTTCACATCATATATATTGGATACCTCATTGCATTCCTTGACAAAAAAAAAAATGCGTGGCCCCCACTCCTGAGCATCCTCTTTGACAGTGCTAGTAAGATGCCCACATTGCATTGCAAATTGTTGCTTCCCGCCCTTTGCTACTTGTGGCACAAACCTACATCCACACTTACTTCAAACAACTGGGGAATCTCTCTCCTCGCCAGGAATTTCTTGGCATCCTTGACATTCATGGCTACAGCGGCCTGCACGTCATAGGACACATCTGCAGATTCCTGTGCACTTTCTGTGATGCCCACTTTAATTGTTGCCTCCGTGGAGTTCGAGTGTAATAGCCAAGGGCACGCAGTGAGAGGGGTAGGGGGCATGGGCACTTCATGCACCGGGTGTTTACTTTATGTGATGCCTGCTTTTAAAGGTTCCGGTTAGCTTGTGCTACTTGCCGTGAAGCGCTGCAAAGCACTTGTTGGTGTAGTTAACGCTATATAAATAAAATTACAAAAGCTGTTCAGCTGTGTGCAGCAGCAAAAGTCTTTCTTTGCCATTATTATTCACCCATCATCTGACAGAAACACGTTAGTTAGATTCCTCACCTTAGAATATCTCCAGGCATCAGACTGGATCCGGAAAGATTTTTCGTCAGCAATACCCTTCCGCGTCGCTAGGTGTCGTCTGCATCTCCGTGTCAGTCGTCAGCGTCGTGATCGCCGAGATGACGTAGTCGGAGTACCTAGACGTCGCCCTCGCGTGCTGACGTCAGTTCTTCTTTTTTACGCGCCAGAGGGGATCGAGGGACCGGTCGCAGAGCCGCAGTCCTCGCCGCTCGTCGGGGTCGAAGTCTTCGCATTCCGGTAAGTCGAAGCACAGCAAGAAGTCGAAGAGACGTCATTGCTCTTCTAGCTTCCCTCGCTGGTTGTGCGACTCGGCTGAGGGTTCGGGTGGCACCACCCGCGTGGCACCGTCGGTGCCGCAGGAGTCCCATCCGACCCCATACCCTCCGGTCCCTGGGTCTGACGCGACTCCAGTGGAGATCAGGGACTTCCTTGTGGCCATGAGGAGCCTGGCTCCACCGTCGATGCCTGCCGGCGCGCCTTCGGTCCCCGCAGGCTTGACTGGGGGGCATAGCGAGCCGGCGGCTCCGGCCCCCGCACCATTGTCGACTCCGGTCCCAACGCCGCAGGCCTCCGCGGGATCCAGGCCTGGATCCCGGTTGGCGCCGGTCGACCTTACGACCCCTCCGCCGGCCCGACCCCTCCGATGCCGCCCCTGGCTCCGCCTTAGGACATCGCCGTTCCCCGGTTTAGTCCCGGTCTGGGCCCGGAGTCGGAGCGTCGCCGCCCGGTGCCGACGCCGATGGATGACAGGTTCATCTTCCACTCGGCTCTGATCCTTCCACCTGTATACCAGGAGTCGGATGACGGAGACGACTGGGAGGGGTCTGAGGACCCTCTGGCACGGCAGTGCCAGTTATCTCAGGACTGGGCAGACGAACTGGGGAATGCCAGTGGTCTTGATACCTCCCCTAACATTGGCTTAATCTCTCCTCCATCCGTGGCTACGGAGGAAGGTGCTACGTTTTCTGTGGTGCTGCGCAAGGCAGCCGAAGCCCTCGGGCTGGAGCAGCCTGCTGTGGCCGTGAGGACTAATCTCCTCACTGAAGTGCTTCAACCGCCAGCAAGTTCCTCAGAGCCTCTGCTGCAGTTCAATGAAGCACTGACTGAGGTTCTAAAGGGCACCTGGTCCAAGCCCTCCACAGTTCCTCCTGTGGACCGGAACGTGGCCTGGTGCCACCGCCCTGCACCGGGCGACCCCAGTTTTCTGTCGGTGCACCCCACGCCCGAGAATCTGGTTATCCAGGCCTCTACCTCCCAGACTTCCCCGGATCGGGAATCTAAAAGGTTGGACCAGTTTGGGAAGAACTGGTTTGGGGTTGCGGTCTATCAACACCACGTGCCTTTTGGACCGTTACTCCCACTCCCTGTGGGAGACGGTGGAGGACGTGTTGCCCCAGTGTCCGGAGGAGGCCCGGACACAGCTCGCCCAGGCTCTTGCCGAGGGGCGGGATGCGGCACGGCATGCAATCCGATGTGGACTGGACACAACGGACTCACTAGGCAGGGCAATGGCGACCACGGTGGCGATTCGTCGCCACGGCTGGCTGTGGTCCACGAGTTGTTTCTCCGGGGATGTCCAGAGCACCCTCATGGACATGCCCTTCAATGGCAGTCGCCTTTTTGGCAACAATGCGACTAGTGCGCTAGAGCGCTTTAAGGACTCCAGGGCTACAGCTAAGTCCTTGGGCCTCTCGGCCCCGCGCCCGCTAACTTCCGCTTTATGCCCCTTTCGTGGCCAAGGAAGGGGTGCCACCTCACGTCCGTCTAGCCACAGGCCGCATAACCAGCCTCAACGTAGTCGCAGACGTGGATTCCGCCGAGGCGGAGCAGGGGGACAACGAGCCAGTCCATCCACATCTACCCCGGCAGCATCCGCCTCAAAGCCCTCCTAGTCTGTGCTTTCAGGCCCATTCCACGCCAGTGGGAGGCAGAGTTCGCCATCACCTGCTCCACTGGCGTACCATCACATCGGACAGGTGGGTGCTGCAAATCGTCCGAAGGGGCTACTCCCTCCCCTTCGAGGCGACCCCTCCAGCCATGCCACCGCAGTACCACCGTATGTCGGGGGATCACTTGCAACTTCTGCAGGAGGAAGTTACGGCCCTCTTGGCCAAGGGGGCCATCGAGCGCGTTCCTGGCCCAGAAGTAGGTCGGGGTTGTTACTCCCACTACTTTCTGGTTCCCAAGAAGGGCAAAGGGGGCCTACGCCCTATCGTGGACCTCAGGAGCGTCAGCGCCTTCCTCCGGAAGGAGAAGTTCAAGATGCTCACCTTAGCTCATGTTCTGGCTGCCCTAGACCCTGGAGACTGGATGATAGCGTTGGACTTGCAGGACGCTTATTTCCACATCCCCGTCCTGCAGGCCCACCGGCGTTGCCTGCGGTTCACGGTAGGCCACGAGCACTTTCAGTTTACCGTGCTCCCCTTCGGCCTCACCAGTGCCCCTCGGGTGTTCACGAAAGTGATGGCGGTGGTCGCAGCTCACCTGCGCAGATTAGGGGTTCCAGTCTTCCCCTATCTCGACGACTGGTTGTTGAAGGCGGGCTCGCCCCAGGCAGTCGTCTCCCACCTCCAGACTACGGCCGACCTCCTGCATTTGTTGTGGTTCTCCATCGATGTGCCGAAGTCGCATCTGAGTCCCTCCCAGAAGCTCCTCTTCATCGGAGCAGTTCTGGACTCAGCGCAGTTCCGGGTCTATCCTCCGGAACAGCGGGTCCGGGATATTCAGGCTCTCATTCCAATCTTTCGGCCTCTATCCCGGCTTTCAGTCAGGTTGGTGCTGCGGCTTCTGGGTCTGATGGCCTCCTGCATCCTGCTGGTACATCACGCCAGGTTGCGGATGCGGGCTCTGCAGTGGGACCTGAAGTTTCAGTGGGCCCAGCATCGGGGCAACCTGTCCGACCATGTCTTGATCTCGGAGGGCACTGCAAGACAGTTGCAGTGGTGGCTCATGGACCGCGATTGGGTCAGTGGCAGATCCCTCTCCTTACCCCAACCGGAGCATGTAGTGGTGACGGATGCGTCCCTCCTGGGATGGGGGGGCCACATGGGAGAGGCGGAGATCAGAGGCCTCTGGTCTCCGGCGGAGTCCCAGCTCCATATCAACATTCTGGAGCTGCGGGCGATCCGACTTGCACTGAAGGCATTCCTTCCCTCTGTCCGGGGAAGTGTAGTGCAGGTGTTCACGGACAACACCACCGCCATGTGGTATTGCAACAAACGGGGCGGGGTGGGGTCGTGGACCCTTTGTCAGGAGGCTCTGCGCCTCTGGACATGGCTGGAACATCAGGGCATCACCTTGGTGGTTCAACACCTGGCGGGCTCTCTGAACGCCAGGGCAGACGAACTCAGCCGCCGGTGCATGATGGATCACGAATGGCATCTGAACTCGGATGTGGCGCAAAGCCTCTTTCGGCAGTGGAGAGAGCCTTGGTTAGATCTATTCGCCACCGAAGAGAACGCGCAATGTCAGCAGTTCTGCGCGTTGGAATTTCCAAGGCGGCACTCGCTCGGAGACGCTTTTCGTCGCGAGTGGAGTTGCGGTCTGTTGTACGCCTTTCCGCCTATACCACTTCTGCCCAGAGTGCTGAAGAAGATCAGGCGCGACCGGGCCCAAGTCATCCTTGTGGCTCCGGATTGGGCACGAAGATACTGGTATCCCGAGCTACTCAGTCTATCGATCGATCCCCCGATTCGACTGCCTCTTCAGGAGGACGTTCTGTCGCAGCAGAAGGGGACGGTCCTCCACCCGAACCTGTCCAGCCTCCACCTCCATGCGTGGAGATTGAGCGGCGGCAGTTGATGCCATTTGACTTGCCTTCTGAAGTCTGTAATGTTATTCTGGCAGCCAGGCGTCCCTCCACAAAATCGGTATATGCCTGCAGGTGGAACAAATTTGTGGCATGGTGCACAGCAAAGGCTGTGGATCCCCTCTCCGCCCCTCTTTCTGAGGTTCTCCACTTTCTTCTCTCCCTGGCCCATCAGGGCTCTGCTCTGGGCACCCTCTAGGGATACCTTTCGGCTATTTCTGCTTTCTTAGGGCTTCCTGATCAACCTTCTCTTTTTAAATCCCCTGTTGTTTCTCGATTCTTTAAGGGCATTACCTACATGTTCCCTCCTGTCCCTTTCGGAATGCCTCAGTTGGATTTGAATCTCGTATTGACCTATCTGATGTGCGCTCCCTTTGAGCTACTTCATAATTGTCCCCTTCGTCTGCTGACGCTTATACTGCTTTCCTGGTTGCCATCACCTCTGCTAGAAGAGTGAGTGAACTCCAGGCTCTCTCTTCTAAGCCTCCTTTCCTTTCTGTCCATCTGGACAAAGTTGTTCTCGGGACTCGTCCTTCCTTTCTCCCTAAGGTGGTCACTGCCTTTCACATCGGCCAGTCTGTTACACTGCCCACCTTCTTTCCGCCTCCGCATCCCTCGAAAGAGGAAGAGAGGCTCCACCGCCTGGACCCAAAACGGGCGCTGTCCTTCTATCTGGACCGCACCAAACAGTTCCGGGTGGACGACCAACTCTTTGTTGGCTACGTGGGCGCTAAGAAGGGGCGGGCGGTGCACAAGCGAACCATCTCTCAGTGGGTCGTTTTGTGTATCAAGGCCTGTTATTCCTTAGCTAAAAAGGAACCTCCTGTAGGGCTGAGGGCCCATTCCACTCAGGCCACAGCGGCGACCACTGCCCTGGGCTGGGGAGTCCCCTTGCACGACATTTGTCAGGCAGCAACGTGGGCCTTGCTGCACACGTTTGCCAAACACTATTGCCTGGACAGCCAAGTCTGGAGAGACGGCTTCTTTGGCCGTTCTGTTCTCCGGGACTTTCTGGTGTGATCTTGGTTCGCAGACCCACCACTGGGGTTGGTATTGCTGGGGTATCTAGTTTAAGGTGAGGAATCTAACTAACGTGTTTCTTTCAGATGAACAAGTTACTTACCTTCGGTAACTATATATCTGTAAGAAACATTAGTTAGTTAGATTCCTCGCCGCCCCACCCATCCTCCCCCTTATGCGAACCGATATCTAGGGTTGAGGTCATCCCTTTCAGGGCCCTAGATTTTTGGCACCAGTGTCGGTCTCTTGCATGGCTCGGCGTTCCTGGCGTGGAAAGCTATGTACAAGAACTGACGTCAGCACGCGAGGGCGGCGTCTAAGTACTCCGACGACGTCATCCCGGCGATCACGACGCAGACGATGGACGTGGAGCCGCAGACGACGCCTAGCGACGCGCAAGGGTATTGCTGACGAAAAATCTTTCCGGATCTAGGCTGATGCCTGGGGATATTCTAAGGTGAGGAATCTAACTAACTAATGTTTCTTACAGATATATCGTTACCGAAGGTAAGTAACTTGTTCATCGTCATCATTTTGGAGACTGCCCGTTTCCGCCATTTTATTCAAAGCTAATAGGGCGTGTTACATATACACCTTTTGATCTCTACAACAATTAGGCAAAACACTGAACTTGTCGATTGACTTGTGAAAAATCCAGATTAACGCTGTAGGTGAGCCACTACTTTGGTAGCAGAGTCTATAGAGCTATTCTTTAAAAAAAAAATCAAACCTGCTGTCAAACAGGTCTGTAGTAGTTTACAACATCCCTGCTAGCTTATAAATTATATTTATCATGACATGCATTGTGATGTGTTCGTCAATAGATGTTTGTGGGATTTGATTAATAATACTTGATGTGACAGGCATGTCCTTCATCAAATAACTGTTTTGTTTTGTTGCTGGGTAATACCTCGCATTTGCTCCATCATCATACATTTATTGTTTGTTAGGGATTAATACGACTACATGTGCAGAACACATGAAAATTGAATTATCCCCAGCCAACTCAATGGAAAAAATTATATCGACCTCAGAAGGATAAAATGTTAGGTGTGCCTACTATAATAGAAATCTACGACATGCAGACTTTTGGTGAATACTCTGTCGATGTACAATTTAGCACAATTCAAGGTTTCCATGTATGGCATTGTAGTTTGAAGTTGATTAACTTCTATTTGAAATAATCACTAACAAATACCTGCTTTTCCAGTGTTATTAATGTTATATAAATCAACTAGAGTTTACCGAGTATATCACTAGTGCCTTCATCAGAATACATCTGTCATCAATCCATCAAAACCCGCCAGCAGTGTGTAACACGCACTTTGTACCTATAGTCGTTGCTTACGATAAGCAAGGCTGTTAGTAAGAGCCTCTTTTTTCTGCCAGCCTTTATTCTCGTAAGCAAGGACTACAAGTAAAAAGTGCGTGTCTGTGTACCGCTTCTAGGTTTTCAAAACACATAAATAAAGGCATTGTCATTTACCATGGTAATACCTCAAACTTGTGCAAATGCGAGACCTATTGCATTGCAAATGCTTGTTCAGGGTAGCTACCGATGTGATTGTGTTTTTGCAATATGGCGCATATGTAATTACACAAGCGTGGGCCTGCGATTAACTTAATTTGGGGCTGGTGAGAGCGAACGTGCCACGGTTTCTGTTGTGACGCAGACTATAGAAACAAGGCATACTAATGGGACCGTCTGGCTCCAAAAAGCTTGCAGGTGTTTAGAAGGCATAATAATTAAAGATCTGATTCATCCCGGAAGTGCCTGTTGTGTCCTGGAAATAGACGGGTCTGCTCCTTGCTGACTCGAACGACTCCTTTTCATTTACGTTGGTGACCATTCCACCTTTTGTGTAAAAATGAAACATTGAGAACCTGACCTAAACATTCGCCTTGAAGATGTCCATTTGAGGTAGCTAGTCTTAAACACGTTCTGAGCAGTCTTGAACGGGAAGAAAATAATGTCAACCTCCTTTTAAGATTTTCAGAAGCAATATTTTCATCTGCAGATGTGGTTGGTTTGTTCTGATTTATTGACACGCAAACCACTTGCCTTTAGTTGCTGATAGCTAAACTTGCATGAAGCAGTATATATTTTCATATTAAGTGTGGGTAGGGTAGTCGCAAGAGGTGAAGCCTCAAGTGGGTCAGGATGCCCCACCCCACCTTCAACAATGGCATAAATAGCATATTGCATCCTGTGCTTCTACATATATGATTTATTGCATGGATTATTTCCATATCTATTTGTTTTTCTAATAAAAAGGAATTTAGCCAAATTCAGTATACAAGTACCTAAATATGTGTAATGAGATACATTCCCATTGAAAAGGCCTCCTGACAGGAGACTTGTTTCCCTATAAAGTAATTGAAAATTCTGTCTGAGAGGCAGCAGATAGTTTTTTTTCGACACAAGCTTCATTCACATCCTGAAGTTTACTGGGAATCGCGAGCTGGATTTCTGAAACGGTGGTGGTGTCAGTGCATGATGGTTGGCGTTTTAGCATATAATGTTGATGAGGCAGGTGTAGATTGGCAGATGTGTGCATGAACGATGCTCTGTGTTTAATATGATACTCGTGTTGTGTTTCTGAATAATTGTAACATTGTTGGTATGTGTTGATAACTGTCATCTCTTATTTTTTTTAGTAAGGAGTGCAGTGGGATGTGCTTGATTCAATCATCATTTATTTTGTTTTAGAAGTGTGTGAAAGGATGTAGGATTGCATGACTACGTTTCTACAGTTACATTGCATAGCTTTGTTAAATTGTGATTGTTTGGTTGTATGACGCCTGTTGTGTTATCATACAATGGCTTGTGTGTTGCTGTTTATGGTTGTGTGCGTATTATTCTGTTATATATGTAAGAAGTTAGGCGTATAGGGCTATAATGTGTATTTGGTTCAGGTTAGTGGATGTGTTGCATTTTAGTATTAGCTGTATGGACATATCTTGGTTGGTGTTTTGGCATATGATATTCAGTGAGTTATGTGGACCTAAGGTGTTTGTTGTGTTTTTTGTGAGCTGGTGTGTGTGATGTATAAGGTTGCTTGTGTGCTTGTATGAAGGATGTGTGCTTTGGCGAATTATGGTAGGTGAGTTGGTATTTGAGGGTGGGTGAGTTGGAATATGATGGTAGAAGTGTTGATCTGTTAAGTTGAGTGTGTGTTTGAGGTACGATAGTGTCTGAAGTCTAATGGTTAGTGTGTTGGCCTAAGATGGTGAAAATGGTTGATGTATGATGTTCGTTGTGTGGATCTAGGATTGCAGATATATTGTATAACTGTGTGCATTGGTGTGTGATGTAGTTTATAAGATGCATGTTGGCATGTGTGATGCTGATTGTGTAGATGTATGATGGGTGCATTGGCTTATGACAGTATGTGTGTTGCAGTACAGCAAGGGGTTTACTATCATTTAACAGTCAGTGAGTTTGAGTATGATTGTGGGTGTGTTAGCAGATGATGTGGGTTGTGTGGTCACATATTGGTTGGTCTGTTGGCTTATGATGTTGCATTTGTGGATGCATAGCTTTGGGTATATTGGCCTATGATGGTTGTTGTGTGGCTATATGGAGTGGGTGTGAAATGGTGGGTGTATTGGTGTATGATGTTGGTTAGGTGGATGCATTATCATTGTTTTAGCCCATACTTTTCTGTAGTCTTCTTGTGTGCTACCTGTCCCCACCTCTGCCGCTCCTATGTGCAGTCGTGGCTACTGCCACTATGGAGCGGCAGGACAGCAGAAGCATCAGGGAGTGGTGGGTGGGGGGTTGAATTAAAATAAAAAAGTACCTGTTCCTGCAGCCGCCTCGCACTCTAGTGCTCCTCCGTTCTGCTGCTCCCAGCAGTCCCTGGGACAACAGACTCACCTTCCAATCCAGTCGCTGCTCTCATACTATGTGAGCAGTGTGGGGATTGGCGAAGCAGATTGGTTTTATGGTCCGCTCAGGCACAGGGAGTCTGTGCCTTTCTCTAACCCAACTGTATTACAGCGGGGTTAAAGAAACCTAAGTGTGCATGTCTGTTTGGCCAGCCTAGGATGGCTGGCCAAACAGACATGCACACTCAGATCTACACAACACTCCTTCTCTCTACACAACACTCCTTCCCCTCCCATGGCCCAGCCCACCCCACCCAATAAAAAAATAGTAAAATAAAGTTGTATTTTTCAGCTGCTAGCTCTGAGCCAGTGGGGAGACGCTCCTTCACTTTTGCAGAGAAGCTGGCGCTGCCTATGTGGCCTCAAATGTCTTGCAGCACCTGCGTGCTCTCCACTTTCCTTACATATCCTCTATGTGCCTCTACTTCTTGACAGCCAGTCTGAGTGCCCCCGTCGCACTGAAGAGCCTCTCTGCCACCTCTGGTGCCTCTCTGTGTACCACTCCGACCCTCAGTGTTTCCACCTCAGCTCCTTGCCTCACCTCTCCCGCCCCCATACGTCCCTTCGGCCTCCCCTACATCTCCTCTCTTCCCCTTGCATCCCCTCTTTGTGACCCTGACCCATGACAACCCTTGTGTGCTGCCATGCACCACCGCTGGTGCCCCTCTCTTTGCCTCTGCATGCAATCTGTGTCCACTTCCTACCCCACATCCCTTGTCGGTCCTCTCCACTATCCTGCAGCCCATGAGTGTGGCCCTGTCCTCCCTATAGTATGTATGCTGCTCCTGCTATTACTGTGTACCTCTCTCTCCCCTGCAGCCCTTCTATATGTTCTCTCTGCGTTGCAGCCCCACTGTGTGCTCTTCTAGCTCCTATATGCCCCGTCCGTCCTGCAGTCTTTCTTTGTACCCCTTCCCTCCTGCAGCCCTTGTGTGTGGGCTACCCTTGCATCCCTTTTATGTGCCCCTCCATTAGCTGGCACTCACTCCATCTCCTTGCCCCAAATTCGGAAGAGGGTGCAAAAACAACTCACAGGTCACGCGCTCCTTGGTAGCCTGAAGTATGCGGAGGGCCACGGAGAAGCAGGTAACTTGTCTCCTGTCCTGCACCTTGTTTCCCGGTTTGAAAGAGGGTGCAAGTGACCCTGGTCTACTCGTCAAAGCCTATAGAATAATACCAGCCACGTAGGAGCTGGTCAGCTGATACCCGCTCCTGTGCCGCATTCTTAAATTGTAAAGGAGCAGGTGCTATAAGCTTACACTGCTCATCAGATTTTTAAGGCCTTCAATTTCCCCCCTCACTGTTGCTCTAGGCAAAGGGGTGTAAAGCAGATTCCCACAGTGCTAAGATTGTTAGGGGTTATGGCGTGCTAACCACTTCTTCCCACTAGGCAATAGGGTTGGACTATACTTTCGGGTCTTCTTTCGCACTTCGGCAGTGCCGGGGGTGCCAAGCCAAATACGAAATATGTATATATCTGCAGATTTTTTTATGTATTTGTCAAATGTTACTGCCTCACTGTAACCATGCCCCGCCCCACCTTTAACCATGCCCGCCCCACTTTTATGGATCTGTATGAGACTCTGCATATCATGAGTAGTTTATTCTGCTAAGAAATCGACAAATTTAGTATACTTCCTTGAAGTGTCATCAAAGTTGTTAGCAATCGAAGACTTTTTGCAACCCCTATCTTTACATTTAACCCACACCTCCTTTCTAAAACGTCATTGGAACTAAAGATCCTTGCCTGACAAATTGTATGCAGACCTTAAACGGTGCCAAAGTTAGTAGCAAATATCCCCTTAGGAACCTTGCTTATATCTTCGCCTCCAATAGACTTGAATGACACTCGCTATATCAAGAGTAAGCTACACTCTTTGTGTCTGTCAGATTTAGTGCACATCTGTGATGCTGCACTAAAACTGTTAGCAAATCAGATTGTTTTGACCCTCCCAACATTGCCCCCGTCAGAGCTTCATTGAACCAGAGATTCCTAAGTTGATCTTGATAACAGCTTGCCAAATCCCATGCACATTTCTTAAACGGTGCAAAAGTTATTAACAAATAAATCGTTTTCTCTCTCTTAATCTGTGTGAGAAGTTGGCCTGATGTATGATGTCACTAGTTATAGTGTACACCTTATATCAGTCCAAATACCCTTATGGTGATTGGTTGTAAAGTCAACCTTATAGACCAGCTATCCTAGTGGTAGCATGGACAAGAGCAGTCTTAGGCTAAACTCTGAATGGCATGTGAAGCCAGCTGTGATACCATATATAATCCCTTGAATACCAAATGAAAGGACACCACAACAGATATATATATAAAATAAAGTGTATTTATTCTAGTCAAACCCTCAGCACTCTTTATGAGATTAGAGGTAAGTACAACACAGTCTTATTTAAGCATACATTAAGTCACACAGGTAAGTAATACAGTTAGGCCCTAGGGGCCACGCAAACCATATACTAAGTAAGTGGTATAAGGACCACTGTCACGGAAATAGGATAGGCCTAGGCCTAGGGAATCGCTGGGGCTACACTACACTAGCAACAGTTAGGAAGTGGGAGGCCCACGGGATTCAGGTGCAGAGTGGAAACACTCACGCGTAATGCGTATAATCGATAGAAATAGTACAGTTTAGAAATAGATAGATTTAGGACACTTCCGGAGTAGCTAGGAAGTCGAGACTGGAAAACTAGACACTAGGATAGTCACTATCCTGATGAGCACCGGGGTACCCAAGTTACCTAGCCCACAGGCTGCGGGTGCATAGGGGTGAAGTTGCGTCGGGTTTCGTCGTCGACTCCTATGGATGCCTGAAGAAAGATGCTGATAGGCAGTCAGTGAAGAGTGTCCGGTGGATCCCAAGGCTGGGATCAAGAAGAGAGGAGACCTGCAAGCAGAAGGGACAGAGTCAAGGTCACTAGCCAGTGACCGCGTGGAACCAGGAAGGAACCAGGCGATGTCGTGAAGATTGCAGGTGAAGGTGAAGCTTGTCGCTGCAGCCACGAGGACCAGGAAACGTCGAGGACGACCAGGACCAGGAGGCGAGCTGTCCCACGAAGGCTCTTGCTGTCGGCGGCGTCGAAGTTGGACTAGGACTCACCAAGCCTTGGCAAGCGGAACCCACGCAGAACGGAGGACTTGCTTCTGGTGCAGACCAGGAAGGTCTGGGATGCTTCTCTTTTTCAAAGGAGCAGGAGCCAGTCTGGAGGAGCCAAACCAGCGCTGAAGATTACGGGATGCGTCGTCACCAAGGCCACTAGCCAGCGGGCAAGCAACCGGACAGACGCGGCAAGCAGGAAAATGCAGAAGGGCCCCACGCAGGACTCGTGGAGTGTGGGGGGCTGGTCTTCGGTGCAGATGGTGCTTGGGGTTGGGGCTTCTCAATCCCCGGTGCACAACTTCGAGGGTGCCTCAGAAGCTGCGCTTGAAGATACTAGCCACTTTTCCCAGGTAGCCGGTCCCACGTCTCTCGTCGCCTCCACGGATCTCAGCTCTGCTGTGGATGTGGATCAGGGTCGGAGAAGTCTGGAAGTCGAGGCTCTGGTCGGGCTCTGCAGTCGGTTCCTCGTAGAACTTGGGCAAAGCAAAGGGTAGTCTCTTGATGGTGCCTGTTTGCACAGGGTAGCCACTCCTTGGCCACAAGGAAGATTCTTCAGTCTTCTTCTTTCGTCGAATGTCGAAGGTCCAGAGTTTCTGTTCAAGTTTGCAGGTTCAGGATAATCTAAAGTCTTGAGGCCCAACTCCCACTCTTATACTAATCTGGGGGGGCTGGGATACCTGCTAGGTCATGCCTTATGGGTGGGACCTGGGAGGGGGTGGTTACACCCACTTCCCTTTGTCCAGTTTCGCGCCAGAGCTGGGGCTGGAGTGCCCCAGCGCCGGTTTGAACTGGACTATGCAAGGAACACCTTGTGTGCCCCAGGCATGTCTCATTCCTTTCAGCCCACCCTGCCCCAATACACTAAAGGCTGTCTGGGGAGGTGCTAGCACCTCCCCAAGCAGGAAACCTATTGTCCAGGCCTCCCTGGCTGGGATCACTCCCAGCAGCAGTAGGTCAGACTTGTGTCGTGGCAGCAGCATCCATTTTGTGATGCTGAGGCTTTGGTCAGAGGCTAACAGTGAAGTATGATTTTAACATGTCTTTCCCTCTAGAAGGGGGGAATAATATCATCATGTCCAGAAATGGTATGGGGGTATTATTCCACAGTGTTAGACACCTTACACGACATGTTTCGATAAAGCCAAACCATAGTTACCATAACCGTTTAAGATTATAAGGCACTTTAAGAGTATATGGTAGGCTATATCATAGAACAGCTATAAGGACATGGTTCCGAAAGCTGCAGACAGGCTCAGCTCATGCTAGAGCACCATCTCACATGTTACCAAGCACACTGCCTCCAGGATTGTTAAGGCCTGCCATAGGAGTGGCTGATAGGTACACATGTGTCTATATGTAAGTTTAGGTATAGGAATACTACACCTAAGCAAGGGGTGATTACACGACCTTGCCCCAGCTGAGTGATCAGCCAGTTGTGTCAAAATGGAAGGCCAGGCCAGGGGTGGCATAATACATGCTGCAGCCCCTGGTAGGCCTAGGGTACACCTATGCCCTGGGTACCTAGGGTACACTGTACAGGGTCCAATAAGGTGATTCTTACCAATTGAGTATGTACCTAGGGTACATGGGGTCCATTTTAAAGAGAGAGCAGACAGCCTGAGACCCTGAATGGCAGGATCTCAGGCCAACTAAGTCGAAAAACCAGCTAGACACTAGGCAAAAAGTTGGGGGTAACCATAGTCAGATATCCACCTTCCTACAATCTGCATGAAAACAAAAATGCTAAAGGTTTGCCAAACTTCATTGAGATTTGTCAGACAGAGTAACGGTTATTACTACAATAACTATTTTGACACCCACTTGTCTTCCAAATTCAGTGCACATTCATCAAACGGTTCTAAAGTCAGGGCAAATCAAATAACACATTTTGAATCGTCACGAGATTTCTGAACTTTAAAAATTAAAAGGCTGCAGGCAAAGTTTTGTAACAGTTTCTCAAAACCAATGGACAGACTTACAGCAAACAAGGAAAAGGCACTCCTGTAAGTAAAGGACTAGTTTCATGCCAAGTTTGATGTCATTCTTTTCTGTAGTTTTGGCTGTTACAGAGAGCAGATTTTCTTGTGCGAGTTATTTACTTATTTATTTTACTCCTTCCTTTCATTTTCTTCATCCAAACGTATCCAGTTTTGCTATTGGGTTGGACAATTTCATGCAAATTCCTAAAAAAGCGTCAAAATTATAACCAAAGCGAAAACGGTTCTTCAGTGGAAACTCAGACGTAACAATTAATAAATATCGCTGACTCTTTAATATCTATTTATATGCATAACAAACATGAGTCCCTATAAATATATATTGTACTGAACTGCATACATTGAAATATTATGAGGGGCTGAATTTTGAATTATCATACAAGGCAAGAATTGTTGTTTTTCCACAGGTTTCTGGAAGGTCAAGTATTTGATAACTTCGAGAGGCTTTACATATTATGTTGGCGGTAAATAATTCAGGCTTTATGTTTGCAACCATCCAAAATAAGTGACCAAGCATAAGGGCATACACAATTATAGAAATATAGGAAAAGTGAAACCTAAGAAAAAATGAATTGAAATGGGGAAAGTTAGTCGTGCGAATTAGCTGCGGAAGTGAGATAATGCTTGAGCTCTCAGGTGGGTAGAAGGTGATCTATTTCAGGGTGAATCTTTCTAGATGGAGTTCTAATCTCTCTGGAAGCGAGTTGTGGCAAACTGTGTTGAATGCGGCCAGCAGGCACAGTAGAAGTGCAGTCACTCAATTTCTGTTCAGTGTTGTCCCAGATAGAAATCAGAGCCTTTTCTCATCCTTTCCCAAAGGTAGACCACCAGTTTCTTGGTCTGAGTAGCTTGTTTTTTCAAGCAATTGCAAACCTGTCTGATTTCTGTTCTTTCCTTCCAAATATAGGGTGATTCAAGAGTGATGTATAGCTAGCTAGCTCAGTCTAATGGATCGTGCTGGCTTTTCTTGATGTTGCATCTTTGTTAGGATATCTTGACTACTGGTTGGAAGCTGTCAAAAGACCGAGTTGTTGAAAATGTGTTTTGCCCAGGTTGCAGCGGTCATTGCAGGTTGTTCTTGAATGCTAGTGGTCTGTAGGCCCACTAGCCTCAGCCAGCTCATGGAATCCTGATGCAGAGTTACTTGATGAAAACAAAACAAGTGTCTGGTGTCAGTCTGTCATGCAGATCTGTTTGTCTTGCCTTCGACTGCCTGAGGGCCTGCTGTCTTGTTGATGAGATGAAGTTCTTCAATGTTCGCTTTGGCCACCAAGTGATCTTAGATCGAGTTACAGAATTCTTGAGATTGAGGAGTCTGTGGGGTTGTGCATGCTGGGGATGTGAGCATCTTATGGAGTTCTCTCATGGGACACTTAGAGGTTGTGGTTGATTAGTGTGGCATTTTTGCTTCCTTGACTAATGCTTTGTAGATTCTTTCTTTCTCCTCTTAGAAGAGATTGAGTTGAGTTTGAGGTGGAGATGCTTAGCTGTTAAAGATAAAGGTAAGCAGGCGTAATAGGGCTGGGCTCTCAAGCAGGTCAGTGCTTGAAACAGTAAAGCCATGAAGTGGGGGAGTTAAAGTGGCAGAATCATTTCTTCCTTTCATACCATGTATGTTTGTTGTGTGTTTTCTTAGGGGGGCGGGTGGTAGAGGATTAGAGGCGTTTTAAGGCCCGAAATGCAGCAGTGGATGTTATGCAGCCAAGCACTGGGCATTGTGCCATTTGTTATGTTTGGGGAAGAAAGAACTTGATATTGAGGCGAGAAAATGAAATGGCTTTGGTAGTTTTAAGTCATAAGAGATCTAGGGGTGGATATGACTGGATCATTAGAGGGGCTTGGGGTAAAGAGGAGAGAGAGTGTATTAGTCTGAAAAGTGGGCAGGAGACAGTGCAAGAGTGATGGGGAGAGCTAGGGCAGAGAGGAAAGGTGTTGGCTGGGTGCAGCTTAGCTGCTTTAGTATCCTGAGGAAAAATAGTCAACTTCAGACTGCGAAAGGTTGGACTTTGGAACTACACTGCCAGACGTAGCTTCCTGTGCCAGTTAAACATAAATATCAAAGAATTATATTGTGATGTTGCAGGAGATATAAATGTTTACTTTTTAAAAACCCAGCTGGTTATGGAGGAGGCGTACTTTGAACCTGCAACTGGGAGTTGAGCCAAGAAGAAGCCCGAAGGGATCAATTCAGTCTTTGGGATCTCAGCACCACATATGAAAAGTTTCTAAACTTAACTGCTATACTGCTTTTATGGGGATTTTAACCTCTTCTGTGCCCATGACGAGATAGTCTCGTCATGGAGCACGGTCGCGCTGTGCCCATGACGAGACTATCTCGTCATGAAACCCGCCCACTAATGAAACGCCCGGCACAGGAGGGGGAAAGGGCGTGGCACAGAAGGGGTTAAGGACAAATACCGCAGCTTTCTAAGACAGGCAGTGCGTGGGGTGGGGGGTGCAGTATTGGGAATCTATGTTTAAACAAGCATTGGCAGTGCCTAAGGTTTTGGCTGTAATGTGCTAAAGCCTGCACAAACAGGCAAGCACAAATGCTAAAATACAAAATAAACTCTGATGCAGTTCCTATATCCTCTTTATCGTGTCAGGGAGCCTAAACTGTGAGTCTAGGATGCGTGCAATCCCAACATGAGCGTGTGTGTGTCTTTTTTCACCTGCTGATAAGGAGGTTTGAGACAAATGTTTTCCCACTGAAAATATAAACAACTCAAACCATGCCTTGGTTCTGCAGTTAGGTTTCTTAGCAAGCAAGGCTAATTGTCTATTTAGGACTCTCCAGGCCTCCGCAAAAAAAACATGTTTCTGCACTTCATGTCGTGTTTTTCAGCAACAGCCCAGCAAATCGTCCTCACCTATAAAGATGCAGCCACATGGTACAGAAATAAGCATACTGACCTCCTTTCTGACATTTCTTTTACAGTTTTAAAACATTTAAGTGACTCTTCAAACATGAGAAACATTTATTGTTTCTGAAGCTTTATAAATATTTAATCACTGTAAAAAGATAAACTGAATGCATCACCCTCCCTCATTTCCCAGGTTTGAGTTCCAAGCAATGCAGGTACTGCCTTATATAACAGTGATTTCAGTGGAGCAGAAATAAAATGAAGTGAGCGCCTGAATGTGGCAATCACCAAGGTGACCAAGGAGAAGAGACCACCATGTGGCTACTGAAAACGGAAGAACAGCAGGACTGCAGCTTCCCGTCAGACTCCAAATACAACCAAGAGGAAAACATCAAACACTGAGCACTGAGCAATACCTGTGATTCCAGAGACTGAGGAAAAACCACAACTTCCACAATAACCAGGAGCATAAAACAAGAAATGCCCTTAGTTCCATGGACACAAAATAGACAAGAGAGCCCCATGAAGAATTAGTCAAGAAACCATGTGTATTATTTGTCAGTGAAAAAGGGTGGGCGTCTGCTAGGTACTACCCTTAATAGGATGGAAGGCCCCACTAACCCAAAGCCGCAGTCTTCATCATAGAGCTCTTTTTCCCATCAATATAAGCTTATATCAATGAGGAGTACAAACCTTTATGGATAGAGGGGAGCTCTTGAGGTGTAATTGGTAGAGAAAGATCTATGATAGCTAGAGGTGTTTCCTAAAGGACATGTGTCCTGGTGTAGACGTGAATTGTTAAAACTACCGATTGGTAGACCACCTCAGAGGCTATATATTGGCCCCCAAGAGTAGGATTAAACTTTAAGGGGAATTGGTTACTCTAAAACAAGAACAACATGTTTTCTGCCCTGGTAGTAGTCCTAAAGAAATGGTGCTGTGGGATTTAATCAGGATCTAACCCTCTCTGTATTAGTTAAACAGTAATGGAAAAAATGGACAGATATATTAATTCATAAGCTTAACGAGTGGATTAAACCGGGAAACAACCATTACAACACAGTCATTACAACGCACTACCTTTACAACGCATGCCACTACAACGCATGCCACTACAACGCATGCCACTACAACGCATGCCACTACAACGCATGCCACTACAACGCATGCCACTACAACGCATGCCACTACAACGCATGCCACTACAATGCATGTCACTACAACGCGTACCACTACAACACATGCCATTACAACACATTATAAGGCAAGTAATAGGGATTTTTTTAGTTTTAGGGTGGGTATGGGTTTGGGGTACATGGGGATAGTATTTTACCTCTACACTATCCAACACTTACCCTACTGTTGCACTCACTGGAGTGGGAATAGTAATTTTTACCCCTACACTATCCATCACTTACCCCACTGTTCCCCAAAAGTTTTATGCGTTTTAATGGTATGTGTTGTAATGGAAGTTTCTAAAAATGTGTTGTAATGGCTTGTGTTGTAAAATCATGTGTTGTAATGGAAGTTGCGATGTAAAAACTGCGTTGTAAAGGCATGCGTTGTAATTGTTTGCGTTATAACTTCATTTATTCGATTAAACCTCACCATCTTGCAGAACCAGAGGGGGTAAAACTATAGATAGATATATAGATAAATAGATGTATAATGTTCTCTATATCATTATAAAGTCCTATGCCATGATCCGGCATCAGACAACTCAAGGTAGATGCCATTATGGAGAAGTAGACAGACTCCTACTTTCCTACTTTTGTGGCAATTGCACATCATGTCTCTACGGTGATTACCCTGCATAAGGGTCACCATATGACAAGGCAGATTCCAAAATCCATTTAGACATTTACCTAAAACAACTAATTGATGTCAATTAGTTGTTTTGGGTATACAAATTTTGGTAAACTTGGGCACATTGTGCACACCTGTAACAAATTAGGACTAGTTTTAGCCTTATGACATGAAACCTTTGATAGTTCTCACGTGATTTGAGAGAAATAAGAATGTGTATGTATTAGCTTTTATTCAAAATCATAGGTAATAGAATATATTTGGTGAGGGGGATTTACATTATTATATTTCTTCATTCTGCAACTATTAACTGTTATTCATCATGTAGGAGGTATGTTACGCCTCCAGGCGAGAAAATTGTAAGGCACTAGACTCCCACCATTGAGGTAAGACTTTTTATCATCACTGATTTGTTCTTCACACCAGGCTTAATGATTTTGCATAAATTGTCTGAAACCCTATCTTTACACTGTTTGCTACACGTGTATCATCATAGATATAGTCTTGATCCAGGTCACAGCACTTTATAGCGATATTGCAGTAAAATTCCTCTTTTTGCATGATCACCCTATTTTGTTCTTAGGGCTGATGCTGAAGATCTTTTGACTCTGGGAATCTGCTACGGGGGCCCCAGTGCATGTACTCTGAACCGTAAACATGTCTAAATTGGCCACCCTCCTAATTGCCACATTTAGCTTGAATATGAGTCCCTAGCAAATGGAACCCTGTGTACTCCAGGCTTGTATGTTAAATGTCACTAGTGGATTGAAGCATTTAATGTGGCAACACAAAAATGATCAGGTAAAGCGTGTCTTCAGGCTGCAGTCCATCTGCCACTGCAGACCTGGACTATTTTTAAAGCTGTCTTTTCGTCCTGCCAATATAAACCTTTTGACAGGTGTAAACCTTCCTTTTCAATACTTAGAAGTCACCCCTAAGGCAGGCCTTAAATGCCCATGGGACATAGTGCATCGTATTTTAAATGTATGGCATGTATGTTTAATGCATGCATGCCCTGGCAGAGAAAAAACCCAACAGTCGTTTTTAACTGTGGAAAGGCTGGCTCTACCATACACTGGTTTATACTATTCAATTTAATATTAATTTATAATCCAACTTAATGGTGTAGTCAGATTTTATTATATTATTAAGGAGTAGACATATTCAGAAAGTTATCTAATTCTGCTCAACATCACAAGGCTTTCCTGCCAGAGTCCAGTTGTCACCTGAGCACTGCTGGCTCCTTTGGAGTGAGATGTGGATTGGTCCCGGACAGTGGATAAAGGGATTTGTGTGTGGGGAGGTGACTTACTTCCTTGAGCAGCATTGCATGGGGCCTGTGTCTGGTCCCCTCCTTAGCTTCAAAGGATCCCTACCCTGTCAGTGGCAGATGTAGCTCACACATGGGCCTGCCTCCCGTTTTTCTTTCTAGTCAGGCTGGCTCCAACCCCAGTGGGAGGGGAAGCAGCCCCAGACTGGGTTAGAGTGACCTGCGGGAGAGTTCGTCCATTCCCCTAGCCACACTTCTAGATGGGCATAGGGATCTCTGCACAAAGAAAGAAAGTTATGCCATGTTGACATTGGGCAGAAAAGTGCAGTGTGAGATTGTTTGCTACCAGGCAAACAAGAACCGCTTCAAATTGAGTAGGATTTACCTTGGAAACTTTTTCCCTATTGGTTAGGGAGGGGCCAGGAGTCACCCCCACTCACACGCTAGTGCCAGGCATAAATGTGGCACCTCTGGGGCACCTTCTTCAGACCACTACTGTACTTGTGAAATACAGAAGAAGAACTGCACCTACTATTGAGACCTGTGAGAAGAATCCTAAGGACTGGACCTGCTCCCACACATACCCAGGACAAAGTGGATTCCAAGGGTCAGTTGACATACCCCCTTTTAAACCTCAGGGACTCAAAAGCCGTAGAAGACCACTTTGCTGAAAAAGCCAACCTGACCAGTTTAAAATGAACCTACCCTGGACCCTACTGGTGGCTTCTGTTGGATTCCGTCCAAACTTCCATTCCCTTATTGGATTTTTATCATTTTGATGTCATTCTGTTCATTTTGTCATTTTGATGTTCTTCTGTTCATTAAAATATTCTTTCTTTTTATAAATTGTATTGAGATTTTTATTGTGTTGCGTTTTTAACTTTTTAACTGTTTTGGTACTTTTAAATGCTTTACACATTTTCACAGCTATGCCTGTCTGCTCTGTGCCATAGCTACCAGGGGTTGAACACAGGTTTAAATTATTGAAAGCTTTACTGGACCTAACAAGAATAGTGCCATTATTACTTGTGGTGGACTATCATCCGCTCCAACTAATAATGCACTTTTTCACAGATATAGAGCATATTATGTCTTTTATATCACCTCTTGCGCCATCTTTCAGAACCTGTGAGAATGTCCACATTTTTCAATGACAATCAATATGTATAATTTCTCAACCAATTTTTCCGTGCGATCTCTTGTTGTGGTGTGCATTTTTTGGGAGGGTGGCCCTCATGTTTTTACTTTTGTTGTTAGAGTTCATGCAAAAGACTTTGCATCAGAAGAAATACCCAGACCACTGACATAAAAGGAGGACTTCAGCCTCTCTACGACGGACACATTCATTTTTGTTAGGCACGGGGAGATTAAGTGATTTGCCCAGAATCACTGAGTGTTGAGCGTCCTTGCTGAGACTTGAACCGGGTTCCCCAGCTCCGAAGTCGCCCGCCCTAGCCGTTAGGCCACATTCTCTCCCCAATGGAGAGGGAAGCCCACAATGGGCTTCCATTTTAGGATTAGCCTTCCACTTGAGTCCTAACTAAAGCAGTAAAAATGCTTGTTGCAGACCAAAAAATAAAAAATTGATTACTTTATGTCTATAATGGATGTATGACGTAATTGAATATGTATGAATGAGTATACCTGCTAGATCTAAAATAATCCCACCTGAATGAAAGCACCCCTTTCCTTTTTCTACATATACGTTTAACCATTAGTAACAATACGCCTAGCTGATTGGCCAGTAATAACAAGCATTGAAAATGCAATAGGTCTCGCCTTTGATTAAATTAAATAAATTTGCTTTGCTAATGGTATTGTATAGCAAAGCAAATGGCTTTAACTTAATGAAAGGCGAGACCTATTGCATTTTTAATGCTTGTTGCATTTGTCACTCCGAGTGGAACAGGTATGCCCAGACGTGGGTCCCGTGCTCCACGTGCCAGTGGAGTCAAGCTATCCTGGCTGATGAGGGCTGAAAGCCCGAAACTGGTCCTCAGATGCTTGTTTCCAGTCCAGGGAGGACCTGGCCTGGCAGTTTGAGCTGGACTGTTCCCATTGGGCGCAGGGTCAAGACTGATTCGCATAAGGCTGGGTCCAAACTGGAATGGCATGGTGAGCAAAAAAACGATGGATTTAGGCCCAGATCTCTGTACTGGGGTGAATGTATGACATTGTTCTGCATTCTGTCCATCAATTGTTCTTTTTGCATGTTTAATGAAGCATTTATCTGTGTGTTTTTACTATGTCTGTTTGCTATCGCGCATATCCTAGTCCTGTATATTTCAAGCGCTACTTCTACATGATTCAGATCTGATTTGACTGTTGTTTTATATCTGTGCATGGGTCAGTTTTATCTCTTCTGTTTGGGTATAATAGCTGCATGTTAAACGTGCTATCCCTACATGTTTGCCTGTTTCAGCTCTCTCTGCCTGTGCCGGCTGATATGAATCTGTGTTTTGAGAGCTACCTCTGTCTATTACAGATCTGATCTCTGTATGCTTCAGCTGTTGTCTGCATGTTTGTGTTAGTTATATCTCTTCATGATCCAGCTTTTATCTTTTCTGCTTTGCTATATCTCTGCATATTTTGGTTACTATCCTATCATGTTTATCTCTGCATTTTTCCTGTGCCGTATCTGGATGCTGCGTGGAACATCTTTGCTTTTTCACTGTCACGGAGCTCTGTATAAAGTTGAGAAAGAGGTGCTACTTGGCCTCGTGCCAGTATATATTTCATAGGACAGGCGTGACTTCGAAGTATGTGGGATTCACTGAATTTGGTGCTTTTTGCTGTCTTGCATCTGTGTACTGCTTACATACCAGTCACTCATACTCTCCCTAGATATGGAATGCCACTCACAGAAGACCTTGGATACACAGGTTATACAGTAAGGAAGGGAGTCATACATGCGCTACTCGCTTAGGGCAGTCCTGAAGAGAGCACTCACATAGGAACAGCCTATACACTTCTTATAAAGGACAGCCCTGGCGGTACCACTGACATAGGAGACCATCTGTAGTCCTTAGACAGGATAGTCCATAAGGTACCCCTCGTAGATGACAGGGGCATGTTTGCTCCTTGTATAGGAGAGCCATTGTATACCCCTGGTAGAAATCAAGTGCCTGTACATGCTTCATATAGGACAGCACATGCTATATCCTCCAGTGAGACATGAATTGATACGCTCTCTGTTTAGCACACTCACTGAAGTGGTACTCATATATAGAAGAACCATGGACACACGCTGCATGCCAGACAGCCACTTGTATAACACAAAGAGCCTGTACTCCTTACAGAGGAGATCACCTGGTACTTCACTTATCCAGGGACCCTGTTCCATTTATCTCAGTCAGCCCTGGGATAGTGTTCATCTAGGAAAGTTGTCCATACACTTCTGTAGGGCAGATCCTCTAGCATATGCTTACATCGGAGAACCGCCTGTACACCCAGTATGTACACATGACAGACATGGGGTATCCCCCAAATATGAGATAGGAGTCCCCACACTCGCTATATCGGTTACTCCTTAGGATACCACTGCAACGAGCCATGCGTACACTTTTTGGGCAAGACAGCCCCTGCATCTCAGTCGAAGAGCCACTGGCACACTGCTTATATAGTGCCGTCCACTGGGTACAGTCTTATAGGACTGATAATGTCCTAACAGTAGCTCATGGGATACCTCTCATGCAGAAGCAAGGCCTGTAGAGGGCAGCTGACTGGATACTGCCTCAATATGAGAGACACCCATATACCTTATATAAAGCTCCACATAAACTACAGACACCCGTACATCCTGTATAGCGGACAGTCCCCGGATACCACTAATGTAAGACAGAGCCCCCAGGACACTTTTAAACAACAGCTCCTGTGATACAACTCGTGCAGGAGTCACCTATAAGACTTGTATAGCACCATAACCAGGATACCACTCATATAGAAGTCATCGGTGCACCTTCCACATTGCAGCGCCTAGGATGCAACACATATAAGAGAGTCACCCTACACCCAACATATGCAGGTACAACCAATCTATTGATTACAACTACTACCGGTAGGATTGTGCAGTTCATTAATTGTGTCAGCAGAGCCATTAAGTGAGTTACTACCTGCACAATTTATAAAGCATGTCTAAGTGATTCCTACTGGACCGTTGTTTTGTATATTTTGCCTTAATTACTCCAGTTCCACTGGAATATAGGGTGCCCTGTGTTTGATTTTGATATTGGTAAAACACGAAGCAACACACTTGCTGGGTACGGAAAAGAAACTGCTGGCTTTCATCAAAGGCAATATTTAAACAGATCTGTGCAGTCACTCCTTAATCTAGCAGCTCACAACTGACCTTGTCGGTTATCAATGTAACACTTCACTCTGGCCCTTGCCTCATTACGGGAGGGGAGGGGGCATCTATTCTACACTGTGTGGGTGGCAAAATATTTTTGCTTTTTTTTTTACTGATTTTGAACGGTTATGACCGAGGTTTTAAACAGATGACATTTTGTCAGTCCAAGTTTAACGTTTTTGTTTTTTTAATCTATCCCATAAAATTCAGTGACTTGTATCATTTCCCCAAAACTTGTCTTTGAAACGGGGCGACCCGTTGAAGGACAGTTCTCTATTCAGAGTTGAGTACGTGCAGAGAGACGCTGGCCAGGGACGCTCGCGCCGGGACCGGAACTGGGCAGAGGGCAGTTGCGACGACCAGGCCCTACGCGGCCCTGGAGATCTGGTCTGAGGACAGACTCCCAGGCTCCACAGCTGAGAGGTACTGCTGGGGAAACGTCTGACATAAAGAGGAACTTTCTCCCCAGGGGCTAGGGGAGAATAGTTTACAAAAGCAAACCAGCTGCTTGCTTGTCAAGCAATTTCCTGTGCTTGATTTCCACTCTTGCTGCAGCAGTTGTTGAAGTCGTTGCTGAAGAGAACGCTGGCGGTTTGCCCTCTTCCCTTCCCTATTTACGTTGTTGGTTTTATTAAGATCCACGTGCTCTTCAGAGGACGCACCTATCACAAATAAGCCCAATAGAAAGTACAACAAAAGTACACATTATGCCAAATAAACTTTAGACGCATAAGTGATTGAAACCACATTTGAAGGATTCAGTAAGAAAGTTAAAATATGTTTGATACTACTGTAGAAGTGATTTCTGGAGAAATCATGCACTCGGCTTTGGCAAAGGCAGCCGCTTGTTTATAATTGCATCGCGCTTTCACTTTAAGTGAAAGCTCGATGCAAAAATAAACACGCGGCTGCCGTTGCCACAGCCGAATGATAACAAGAAAGTGCATAGCGGCTAATTAGGAGACACTGTCTCCCGCCGCCAGTAAAAGATGCAATCCCGGTGGGCGGGGCCAAAAGGAGACAGGGTGGTAACCAGGAGGGACTAAAACCCCTCCTGGACAATCTGAACACTCGGTTTTGCATAATTGGTGATGCAAAATGACGCGCACCAATGCAAAACACGGGCGGAGCAAAAAGCGAGCTTCTGGAATCATATAGATTCCAAGAAGCTCTCGTATGACGAGTGCAGCGCATGCGCTGCTTACGTCAGGCCGAGACCTAAAAATGATGTTTTAAAATTCATACCTAGAGAAGAAAGTTCTGTGATCTTCCCAGGTAAAGGGGGATAGTTTAGAGGGTAAACCTATTGTGCCCCCTGCAAGAACAAGTTCCCCTATTTGGTAACCGTAAGAGGGGGACAGGAAAATAGCCTAAATATAGGACCTACAGTTCGGGAGTCAGTGCTGGATTTAAATTAGAACATACGTTGCAGTCAAGATAAGTGAAATGTGTCATTGGATGTGGATGTTATGTTTATTGTTTACCTTATCTTCAGCTCTGATAATAAGTTTAGCAAATGCAGGGTGCACTAAAGCCATCCTTCGAATCTGACCGGCCATATCAATATGACAGATGCATAACACTCCATACATATAATAAAGCGTATTGCTTTCTGTGTGCTAAAGAAAGTTTCAAACACCGGAATTCTCCCACCGGCTAGAGTGGCCATTTTACCTGGCATACTTCGCCACCGATGTAGGTGAGACATTTGGCACATTGTGGCCCTTCTTGAGTTGATACCGGTCCACCACTGTCTTGCAGTTGGTGACTGTGTACAGATGCACTGACCCGTGCTCCCAGCGTGGATGCCTCACTGTTCACACAAGTTATCCAATCTTACACCTCCCAGGCCATACAGCCTGGATAGACTGTGTGATATCAACATTTTAACGCTCAAGCAGTGGAGAGTGCCATGATACCTACAAGCTACCGCCAACAAAACCCTGGAATAGATGTTTGTGAGGAAAGGGAGCTCAGGATCTACAATGCCAGCTGTAGAATTACCAGAGCCATAAGCGGCCCTGGGGACATTCGGGGAAGTTTGACTATCCACAGCTGATGACTTGGCATAAGACCTGCCTCTAGAAGCAATCACGTGACGAACTGTAGAGCAACACAATAAACATATTTACTACCATCTTGTTCTTAATATAGTACTTTTTGGTAAGAGAACGGCAGTCCTTCAGTACACCAAATGCCACAAGCCCCTTATCCTGATGCTTCAAGAAGTCCACTTGATGGGGTCACACTGCCCATTTCTCCTACACTCCAGCTATGTCAGGGTGTACCACGCTGGATTTGCAAGGGGTTCCAAATGAGGAGGGGGAGGGAGGGAGGGAGATGGGGGTAGGCGATCCTCCTTCATAGGAACCCGCCGCTCTCAGGGACTGCCCCAATGATTGATCTCGTGGGCAGACACATGGGGTGGAGGACTTCCTCCACCCCATGGAGGAAACACTATGGTGTCCTCAGCATATACATCCTACTCCACCTGCGGAAATAGAGCCTAGCTGCAGTGACTTACATTCTCTCTCAGATGTTGCAAGGTACAACAGTGATTCGGGCGACTTTAATACTACTTTGAGGCCCGTTCTAGATGTCTCGGGCACCCCAACAGCAGATCACCTGACACACGATAATAGACTAAGGGACTGGATGCAGGCCCTTGGCTTCTGTGATAGCTGGAGAAGCTGGCATCCCTCCGGGAGAGAATACATCCATACATTGGCATCACACAAATTGCTCTCACATGTAGCTCTCATACTCTCTCCAGCGACTTCCCTGCTGCAAGTCACCATGGCAGACATATACCGTAGGGGGATATCAGACTACTCCCCAGTGATGGTAGGGCTGGGAGGTGGTAGTCGAGACATGCCTTGTAACTTCAGGATGAAAACTGCGCAGACCTTCAAGGAATTAGAGCACTACTTCACACTCAACAAGGGCACTGTCAATTCTCCAGGCATACTTTGGTGGCTAGTAAAGCCACCATTTGAGAGATTGCCACAAATCGTGTTTGAAAGACCAAACAAGAAAAGTACCGATCCATAGTCGCTCTTGAGAGCCATGTTGTGGATCTTGAGCGTCTGCATAATAAGCACCTGACTGAGATCCTTAATCAGCAGTTGACAATGGCAAAGCGAGCCCTCTGACAAGTGGGAATGGAGGAGCTTTCTGTTGTTGGATGGCTTCCACCCAGAGGGTCTGTGAGCACGGTTATAATTCCAGGAAACTGCTGTACTAGCTGGTCACAGGAAATATGGCATCCTATATAATCCCGGAGCTACCTAATGATCCCTGCCCAGCTCTAAATCCATTGACATTACCTCATTCTTTGCTGACTACTTTGAATCGCTCTATGCCCACCGGGAAGCCCCCACCCTGTGCACGCTAACTCTCAATCCTAGACAACATCATACTTGCAACGCTTTCCCCAGCTGATTGGGTGGCCCCTGATGGCCCGATCACAGAGGACGAAATTACAGACACAGTCCACGGCCTGAAGTCTGGTAAGACGCCTGTCCTGGTGGCTTCCCTACAGAATACTACTGTAGATACTCCACCCTGTTGGCTCCCCATCTTCTCCATCTGTATCAGGAGGCAGAGGAGCGAAGAAAACTCCCTCCAGCATTGATATAGCCACCAGTGTTGGCCATACCCAAGCCAGGATGCCGCAGGAACCAATGTTCCTTGTACAGGCCCATCTCATTGATAAGTGCAAAGGTTAAGATATTCGCCAAGCTCCAAGCCCTCGTGATTGAGCCCCTGGAGCAATGGTACACTGTGATGTCAGAGTGGTGGGCTGGGAGTGGGCAGAAGGCATTGAAGACCGGATTGTGCTATATGTGGACGATATACTGCTCTACCTCTCGTCTCCTCAAACCTCTGGTCCCCTATGAAAGGAAATACTAGACTTGTATGAACAAGCCTTGGGGTAAACCTGAGAAAATCTCTACTGGTTCCAATTTTTAGGGGAGGTGATGAAGCAACGTGGCAGGTACCTATGCCAATCTGCAACGCAAGCTTTAAATACTTGGGGGTCTACTTCTCTAGAGAAGATGCTGAGACATGGAACCTCAATCTTAACTCCCTGAATTGACAGACAAAGTCAGACCTCCAGCGCTGGGAGCAACGGCCACAACAGATCCCCAGAAAAGTGGCCGTAGTTAAAATGATGATACTCCCGAAATATCTTTATGTTCTATAAAACTTTCCCCCTCGTATCCCAGATCGCTGGTTTCGCAATCTGGCTGTAACGTTTTGCTCCTTCTTCTGGTCCCGCCTCTCTCATTGTATAGCCCATGACAAATTGAGAAAGTTGATCTATGGTGGAGATTTGAGTATAGCAGACATCCAGCTTTACTATGGAGCCACCAATTGCTCATTATCAATGACTGGCAAATGGGAGGATGGGACGACACCAGCTTGCCAAACCAAACTTTCTTTTCTCGAACTTGACCGAGTATTGGGGATCCTATATGATGACGTGACCCCCACCACCCTTCCTGAGGTCACCACTGTGTCTCTTCAGATTTGGCGGGATGCATCCAGGAGCATAGGATGGGGAAAAACGTTCACACGCCAGACACCACCTCGCACACATGGCCAACTACCGGGTTTTACCAAATGGGACAGGATTGGCATTATAAGCCTTAGGGATATGTGCTTTGGCAGTGCAGTGGGTTCCTTTCAAGATCTACAGGCACACTTCTCCCTCTCCAAAATGCATTTTCACAAATACCTTCAGCTGTGACACGCTCTACAGCTTTACTAATCTCAGATCTCCACCCTCCCCAAACATAGCCCCCTCGAAGCCAACATATTGATGGGTGGGCTGGGAAAAGGGGTTGTGGGATAACTCAAGTCTATTGCACATTGATGGTAAATGCCCCAGATGGATTCCTGTCACTAAGACAGAAATTGGAGGATGGGGTCGGGCAGCTGGACGATACTGACTGGACCCTAGCCCGAATGGTCCCTCTAGAAATAGCAATATCCTCGAGGCTCTGACTCATAGAGCTCAATTATCTCCATGCCACATCTCACCCCTCTTCAGCTGTGGCAGGCTGGTAGGGCCCTGACCCGGATATTTCCCATATGTCCCTGCTCCTGGGCTGACTTTTATCATGTGTTAGGGCAATGCTCTCCCATTGCGTCCTATTGGCAACAATTCATGAATGTTTTAAACCAGATACTAAACACCCACATTGCTCTTACCCCTGTACAGGCACTCCTGGGCACACTAGATTGGGTCGGGAACACTCGAAGGGATCGATCACTGGTTGGAATGGCAATGGCGGTGGCAAAGTGAGATATAGCCCGGAAATGGAGATCACACGCTACGTCTGCTCTTCAGGAGTGGCGCAGGGGATTGGACTGGTGTACACAACTTGAAAACCCCATATCCATCGCCAGGGGTTGCTGACAGAAGCACCCCCATCACTCCCAGATATGGGGCATATGGTTACACTACTATGCCTTAGACATTTAGATATCTCACAAGGCTATCGATACATGGAGGGTGGGTCACGAAAGGTTATGCATAATGCAGGTGTGATTATATGTTTTATTTGTTGTATTGTGATGTATGCAACTTAAATATCAATACAATTGTTTATAAAAAATATAGCACTTTCTGCAACAGACCCAAGTCGTTATGGAAACTGTAGGTGCCCAACCCAACCGTGTATTACACTTTGTAAGTAACCTTTGTAGGATGAGAGGGTAAGTGGATTTAGAATTTTAACCTGTGAACTTCATAACTGACATACCTACACTCAACAGGAGAGACACATTGGTCCAAGAAGTTATCTTACCAACTGTAGCATCATGTAACAAGCAAGTTAAACATATTTAAGCCAATACCTGTCTTTAGGAGGGCACTTCATATCCTCAGCACCTTGTCATCCTTGTACATAGACCCTATAAACTCAATCGCTCCTTGATTTAATCGCACCAGAAACAGATGCCAGTGGTAAAATATGAATAGTCAGCACCTCCGTTATGTTTGAAAATATTAGATGACCAATGTAAAGTCATGCTCCATGAAAATCACTGTGCCACCAAAGCAGTGTTACTCTGTATAGGGAAAAGAGCCTTTCCATATACTTACATAGTCAAAATTACAATTCAGAGCACAGCACCAAAGTAGTTTAAAACTGACTGTGGTCAGTTGGATTTTAATTTCAATAATACACCAAGAAAAACAAAGTGGACAGAATAATATAGTTTTCATGAAAGTAGATGCAGAAAGCCGACACGTGCTTCTTCATGTAGACGACTTTCTCAAAGCTGT
Organism: Triturus cristatus; assembly: GCF_964204655.1. Lineage (NCBI taxonomy): Eukaryota > Metazoa > Chordata > Amphibia > Caudata > Salamandridae > Triturus > Triturus cristatus. The sequence continues at coordinate 572,819,402 of NC_140595.1, read as the reverse complement.
TGCTAGAAAAGACGCCCTTGGAACGCCCCTTCCTAATAGCGACTCGCAATTCCTATTCAGTGAGTTGCAAAAAAATTGCGACAAGCTAAAAAGGGATTGCACATGGCCCTATTAGATTTTGCATGCGCAAACTGGTTGCACATGCAAATAGGGTCGTACATCTGGCCCTTAATTGTAAAAATGGACTTTCATAAAAGCTTTATGTATCAGTGGCTGGAAATTGTGCACGTTTTACCTGTTGTATGATGTTCCTGGTCATTTTGAGTGTTTTGTGGTATATTCCTTTATTTATATCATTTATTTATGTCATTGTAGCCATGATGATACTTGTGAGGTACTGCATTTTGTGGCTCTGCTGCCTTGCTAATTATATCTGAGTATGCAATAGTCTATTGTATTGGTAGCCATAACTAAGAAGCTGTTGATAATAGCACAACAGCGTGGTCTCCATCTGTAGTGTGTAGACCATTGCTCACTTGGTCTGTTGTACTTGCGTCTGAGTGCTATCTAGTACCGTTATCACAAGAATTTTGGATGCATTTTGCTCAGAGTTCTCTGGAAGGAGAAGTGGAAATGATTCTGAGGGCATATGACGAGAATTATGTTTTTTCTTTTAAAAAGGCATGTATTTCAAGGAAAGAAGGCACATCCTTGATATATGATCTCATTAATGATGATGGCAAACTCATTTACATAATATATAATAGGCTTTCTATGTACAGGTCTTTGATTTCAGCATCACTTCTTGTGCTCCTAGTGTAGAGTTTCTTAAATTAGTAGCCACTGTCAGTACCCACTTTCAAAAGCCTTTATTTGAGGAGGATGTAAAGACACATTCGTAGAAATGCAACACCGGTGTTGAAGGTCTCAATCAAATTGACGGTGAAAACAAATTAGAAAATGTTCATAGAGGCTTTCCAATATTTTTAGGCTCTAGTAAAATAAATAATATCTCATCACAAACATTTGCAATGGCCTGTTTTTTTAAGCACATTTGGGTGACTGGTTGATTTTAAGTAACTTTTTATACAACTTTAATCATGTTTTTCAGAATCTAAATCAAACATGTTTAGTTAATACTAAAAATCCTAGAAATCACCGTATAGCACAAAAGTTCCTCACAAACACAATAAACTTAAGGTTCATTCCAGCCAGGATTTGAAACTCAATTTCTTCTTTTTTTTTTTTCTTTACGTTTGCTGAAAATGCATTTTTTGTCTTGCCTTTTTCCCTTATTGCATAGTAAAATACTGATTTGTCAGAATAATTCTGTTGAGGATTACCATGAGGCTACTGGACTCATCTTCCGTTCTCATGCACCATTATAGTGTTGTTATAGCGTGACTGTTTGTGGATACAGCTGTGAATCTTTCAGTCAAAGCTTCTTTTATTGTCATGTTTTAGAATCTAGGGAGCATGTTCCAGAAGATTCAAAAATGGAATCTGTAAGTGACTCTGCTGCCCTGGCACTGCCACCTGAGATGCCTATACTGGTAGATCACCATGCGTTGAAGGATATTCTGGGACCACCTATGTATGAAATGGAGGTAAGCCCAGTCTTATTCCACTGCTTGCCTGTTGTTCAAATTGTTGTATTCTATATTTGTATTTAAGTGAAGCGATGTCATTTTCTACAAGGTACTGCGTACTTAAGAAGCAAGTGGTATTTAAGGACATATTCGGAAGTTACATAAAGCCAAAAGGTTTATGGAATTGAGACAGATGAATGAATACTGGGAACAGGACAGTACATGCTACATGCATTAATAACATGCCTTTCTGATGGATACATCTGCCTGTGGATTCCTCACCTTATGAATATCCCCTCTGTGCCAGCATTCTGGAATTTTTTCGTAGTTCTCTGCGCCAACGAGGTCGTCACAGCGTCATGGCTCCGTACGCGGCTCTGCATGACGTCACCGGAGCCATAAGAAGACCACGTCGGCGTGATGACGTCAGTCCCTTTTTTTCCGCGCTACAAGCGAACGGTTTTTCTGGGACTCTCCTGTCTTTCAACTGCTACTTTGTTTCGAGACTTTATTTGTTATTGTTTTCAACTATGTCTGTTCCTAGGAAGTCGGGTTTCAAGCCCTGCAAGGTCTCTGGTTTCTGATGGATACATCTGCCAGTGGATTCCTCACCTTGTGATTCCTCACCTTGTGAATATCCCCTGCGCCAGCAACAATCGGAAACTTTTGTAGCAGTCCACGCCGATGGGGTCGAAGATGACGTCACAGAGACACGACTCCGCTCGCGACTCCACTGACGTCACCGGCTCCATAAGAAGACCTCCTCGGCGTGATGACGTCAGTTCCCTTTTTTCCGCGCCGACGACGCCAACGGATTTCGGGAATCGTTACTGGTAGCTTTACCTGTTACTTTGTGTTTATTTCGAAGTTTCTCTGTCTTTCTTCGAGAATGTCGGCAAGGAAGTCTGGTTTCAAGCCTTGCCATGAATGTGGCAAACACATGTCCATCACTGACCCGCATGACGACTGCGTTTGGTGTTTGTCATCGGACCACGATGTTGAAGGATGTTCGTGTTGCAGGAAGATGAGCTCAAAGGCTCTTAAGGAAAGAGAGGCAAAGCTCTTTATCGCCCGGATGAAGAGAAAGGAGAAAAGAGGTAGAAGAAGATCCAGGTCGAGGTCGAGGTCGGCTTCCAAGTCGACTTCGGGACATGCTTCAAAGAGCAAGAAGCATAAGAAGAAAAGGAGGCATTCGTCTCATCACAAGGCCTCGACGTCGAAGTCTAAATCACCTGCTCGGCGTCGAAGGGAGTCAGTGCCTCCTTCTCCTGTTCCGGCTTCGCCTCCCGTTCCATCTTCTCCTGTGTTTTCTCCGGCTGATTCGCCGGTGCCGGCGTCCTCTCCGGCGCCGATGGCTTCTCCAGGTCCTGCAGGTCCTTCGGCTCCGTCTCCGACTCCGGCCCAGGATGAGGATGATCAGGCTCCGGGTGAGTCTGTGACGCCGCAAGTTCCACCGTCGGCGCCGGCAGGCCCGAGTCCGGTGTTACCTGACCAGTATCCGGCTTTCCCTAATCCAGGTCAGGACCCCTCGCAGTATCTCAATGCGATGTATGGGGTGTTCTCACGGGCCATGTATTCCTCTGGTGCACCTATGGGTCCGATGGGTCCGATGGCTTTTAATCTGGGAGTGCCGCAGGTTTATCCTCAAGCACCGTTTATGCCTTTCTTCCCAGCGACGCCGTCTTGGCAGGTGCCGGCGCCGAAAACATCGACGCCGCTTCCCTCTTCACCGGCGCCGACTCGACCTCGTTCGACGCCGGCTGCTCCAGCTGATCCGCGTTCGACGCCTCTGCCGGCGCCGTCGGATTCGATCACGGCGCCGCCGACGCCGCAGGTGCGGATCCGTTCCAGGAGGGAGGCGCAGAGAGTGCTGGAGGAGAGGAGCTATCTTATGGATGAGGCTGAAGAGGGAGAATTGGTCGAATCCGATGAGGTGTTTGACGAGTTGAAGGAGGCAAGTGGGTTGGATTTGTCTCCGGAGTGGGAGATCACTCCTCCTTCAGATGAACCTTCTAAAGACGCGGCTCCTTATCATGCTGTAATCAGAAAGGCTGCAGAGTTGTTGGACCTTCAATTGCCATCTGTTGAGTTCAAGTCCAATATCTTGACTGAGGTGTTGCACTCTCCAACTGCGGTGTCAGAGCCGCTGTTGCCTTTTAATGAAGCGATATTGGAGCCTGTGTTGGATGTGTGGCGCAAGCCTTTTTCGGCTCCTGCGGTGTCCAAGGTGGTTGCAAGGAGATATAGGGTGGCTCCGGGGGATCCTGAGTTTTTGTCATCACACCCTTCACCTGAAAGTCTGGTCGTTCAGGCTGCTTGTTCTGGGCGTTCAAAAGGTGCGTTTCCTCAGGTCCCAGGGGACAGAGAGGCCAAGAAGGTGGACCAATCAGCCAAGAAAGTCTTTTCTTCAGCCAGTATGGCATTAAAGTCTTCTAATGCGACTTGTTTATTGGGGCGCTATATCCATGCGCTTATGGATTCAGCTAAAAAGTTGGCACCGAAGCTGTCGGAGGTGGATAGGGCAAGCTTCAGTGAAGTACTGTCGGATGCCCAGGCGGCTGCTCGCCAGGTTATACAGAGTGGCTTGGATACAGCAGACTCAGTTGCCAGGGTCATGGGGTCTTCAGTTGCCACCAGGAGGGGTGCATGGCTTAAGTCCTCCGAATTTTCTTCGGATGTCCAGTCGACCTTGTTGGATTTACCTTTTGATGGGTCTGGTCTGTTCGGGAAGAAGGCTGATGCTGCTCTCGAGCGCTTCAAAGAGAGTAAGGCTACGGCTAGGTCGTTGGGCCTTCAATCCCAGCCGAGAGGTACATTCAAGAGGTACAGAGGTTTTGGAAGGGCGAGTTTTCGTTCTTATAGACCAGCCCAGCAGCAGCAGCAGCAGCAGCAGCAGCAGCAGCAAAGCTCCAAGGGATATAGAGGAAGACTTAGAGGTCGCTCACGTGGCCGTCAACTCTCCTCCTCCTCTTCCTCTTCCTCAGCCCTTCCCACCACCGCAAAACAGCCCTAGATTCGACATTCCGGATCATGCTGGTCCTGTGGGGGGCCGGCTTACCCATTTTCTACAGGATTGGGAATCGGTTACTACAGACCTTTGGGTTCTGGATCTTGTAGAAAATGGGTACGCCCTTCCCTTTCGGGAATTTCCTCCAGTTTACCCTCCTTGCCAAGGTGCTTGCTCGGAGGACCACCGTCTTCTCCTGCAGGAAGAAGTCCTGAAGTTGTTTCAGAAAGGGGCGATAGAGGTGGTTCCGGAGCAGGAGAGGGGTCAGGGATGCTACTCCCGGTATTTTCTGATCCCGAAGAAGGACGGCAGATTGCGTCCGATACTAGACCTCAGAATCCTGAACTTTTACCTGAAACAGGAGAAGTTCAAGATGCTCACTCTTGCGCAGGTTCTTCAGGCGCTGAATCAGGAGGACTGGATGGTGTCGCTCGACTTGCAGGATGCGTATTTTCACATCCCCATCCTGAAGTCGCACAGGAAGTATCTCCGTTTCACGGTAGGATCGCAACATTATCAGTTTGCGGTCCTCCCGTTTGGTCTTACTTCGGCACCTCGAGTCTTCACAAAGGTGATGGCAGTGGTGGCAGCCCATCTCAGAAGATCGGGAATTTCGGTTTTCCCTTATTTGGACGACTGGCTGATCAAGGCGGAGTCGTCGGAGAAGGTGCTGTGTCATCTGCAGGATACAACTCGGCTGTTGTACAGATTGGGTTTTTCGATCAACGTGCCCAAATCTCACCTGGTGCCCTCTCAGCGCAACCTGTTCATAGGTGCGGTACTGGACACTACTGTGTGTCGAGCATTCCCTCCTCCTCAAAGGATTCTCGACATACAGGAAATGATTCCTTTGTTTTTCAGCGGAGCGGTTGTTCCAGTTCTGAAGGTCCTTCGCCTGCTCGGTCTGTTCGCTTCCTGCATACTGTTGGTCAACCATGCACGCTGGCACATGAGGGCGCTCCAGTGGTGCCTCCGCAAGCAGTGGTATCAGCACAAAGGGGATCTCAGGGAGTCTGTGAGGATCTCCAGAGAAGCTGCAGCGGATCTATCTTGGTGGAGCGTGGAGGGCAATCTGTCTCAAGGAAGGCCCTTTCATCTACCTCCATCGGTGACCACAGTGATAACGGATGCATCCACCTTAGGGTGGGGTGCGCATCTGGGGGATCTGGAGATCAAGGGTCTTTGGTCTCCAGAGGAAAGGTTGCTTCACATCAACCTTCTGGAGTTACGGGCGATACGCTTGGCGCTCAAGGCCTTTCTCCCTTCCCTTCGCGGTCGGTCTGTTCAGGTTCTGACGGACAACACTACCGCGATGTGGTATATAAACAAGCAGGGAGGAGTGGGGTCTCTTTGTCTATGCAGAGAGGCCCTGCGTCTATGGTCCTGGGCTCAGGACCATCGGATTTGTCTGATGGCGAATCATCTGGCCGGGGTGCTGAACGTACGTGCGGACAGTCTCAGTCGGCAGTTCTCTGCCGACCACGAGTGGAGGCTCCATCCGGAGGTAGTTCGTCACGTCTTTCGGACGTGGGGAACTCCTCGGGTGGATCTGTTTGCCACTTTCGAGAACGCGCACTGCCTGTCATTCTGCAGTCTCCAGTATCCGATGCAGGGGGCGTTGGGAGACGCGTTTCAGTTGAGTTGGGGCTCTCGACTCCTTTACGCGTTTCCTCCCATACCCTTGATTCCTCGGGTTCTGAGGAAGGTTCGCCAAGACCGGGCCCAAGTTATATTGATCGCCCCGGATTGGCCAAGAAGGGTGTGGTACACGGATCTTCTCCACCTCTCCTCATGCCCTCCGCTCCGTCTCCCTCTGAGGGCAGACCTCCTCTCGCAGTCGGAGGGGCAGGTTCTACACCCCCACCTCCAGAGCTTACACCTTCATGCCTGGAGATTGAACGGGGCAACCTGAATTCTTTCTCTCTCCCGCCAGATGTGGTGGATGTTATTTTATCGGCCAGGCGACACTCCACCAAATCCATATACTCCTATAGATGGTCTAAGTTCGTTCTCTGGTGTGGAGAGAGGTCGATTGATCCCTTGAAGGCTCGTTTGTCTAACATTCTGCAGTTTGCTCTTTCTCTTGCCCAGCAAGGCTTTGCTGTGGCCACTGTTAAGGGATATTTATCGGCTTTGTCGGCTTTCCTATGCCTGCCGGATCAGCCGTCCTTATTTAAATCACCTATTGTGCTTAGGTTTCTCAAGGGCCTTACGAATAAATTCCCTCCTACTCCCTTTATTGTACCTCAATGGGACTTAAACCTTGTACTGACTTATCTTATGGGTTCTCCTTTCGAGCCCTTACATAAGTGTCCCTTGAGACTGTTGTCTTTTAAGACGGTTTTCCTCGTTGCAATCACCTCGGCAAGGAGAGTAAGTGAGCTTCAAGCTCTTAGTTCAAAACCCCCATTCTTGACTGTGCATGCTGAACGAATGGTTCTCCGGACCAGGGCTGCGTTTTTGCCTAAGGTGGTAACTCCCTTCCATCTGGGGCAGTCCATTACCCTTCCTACCTTTTATCCTCCCCCTCACCCTTCCAAGGAGGAGGAGAGACTTCACCGTTTGGACCCTAAGAGGGCGGTGAGCTTTTACCTGGACAGGACTAAGGACTACAGGATTGATGACCAGCTCTTTGTGGGCTTTGCTGGCTGCAGAAAGGGTCGTGCGGTGCACAAGCGCACCCTTTCAAGATGGATTGTGCTATGCATCAAGATCTGCTACTCCCTAGCTGGTAAGGAGCCTCCGGAGGGTTTAAGAGCTCATTCCACTAGAGCTAAGTCTTCTACCTCTGCTTTGTCTAGGGGTGTTCCTGTGGAGGACATTTGTAGGGCGGCAACTTGGGCCTCCCTTCACACCTTTGCAAAACATTATTGTTTAGACTCTGAGGTGAGGAGGGACGGACATTTTGCCCGTTCCGTCCTTCAGGATTTTCTGGTATAGGGGGATGGACACCCTCCTCCGGGAGCGGGGACTGCTGTGGAATCTATTCACAAGGTGAGGAATCCACTGGCAGATGTATCCATCAGAAGAACAAGTTACTTACCTTCGGTAACGCTTTTTCTGGTGGATACAGTATCTGCCTGTGGATTCCTCACCGACCCACCCGCCTCCCCGTTGTCCATCCTTCTATTCCAGTGATTCTATGACGGTAATTCTATTGATGATTTCATATGTATTTATGACTGTCAGGGACATTGGGTTATTTCTAGTGCTTTGATGTTTCTTTTCCACACTGTGTGTGTTGATATGCATATTGTGCACTGTGTATGCTGTTTATGTACATATTGCTGTCAGTCCGTCCGTGTGCCTCGAAGGCACGGAAAAAAGGGGCGGAACTGACGTCATCACGCCGAGGAGGTCTTCTTATGGAGCCGGTGACGTCAGTGGAGTCGCGAGCGGAGTCGTGTCTCTGTGACGTCATCTTCGACCCCATCGGCGTGGACTGCTACAAAAGTTTCCGATTGTTGCTGGCGCAGGGGATATTCACAAGGTGAGGAATCACAAGGTGAGGAATCCACAGGCAGATACTGTATCCACCAGAAAAAGCGTTACCGAAGGTAAGTAACTTGTTCGTCTTTCTAGTGATCACGACGTCGAAGGTTGTTCATCCTGCAGAAAAATGAACCCTAAGGCACTGAAGGGAAGAGAGGCCAAGCTCTACATGTCCAAGGTGAGAAAGGAGAAAAGAGGTCGTAAAAGATCGAAGTTGAGGTCGTCGACTTCGCATGGATCCAAGAGAAGGCACAAGAAGAAGAAGAAACATGGGTCTCGACGTCGTTCGTCCAAGTCTCGAGCTTCGAAGTCGCCTTCTCCTGCTCCTCGACGTCGTACCAAGGATGTTATTTCTCCTTCACCTTCTGAGTCTCCACAGGCTTCGCCAGGCCGGTCTCCTGATTTGGGTTCTCCGGCGCAGTCTCCGGCGCCGGTTAATTCTCCGACTTCGGGTGGGGATTCGAATCCAGTGGACGAAGAGTCTCCTGCTGCTCCTGTGGCTCCACCTGTGACTCCAGTGGATCCGACTCCATAGACTCCTCGTAACGAACTCGAACCGGCGCAGTATCCTTTGTTCCCGGCACCGGGTTCGGATTCGTCGCACTTAATTAATGCGATGTATGGTATTTTTACCAGAGCCACATGCCCCTCTGGAGTACCTTCGGGTCCCATAGGCCCTTTGGCATTTAATTTGGGCGTGCCTCAGCATTATCCTCCGGCCCCCTTTATGCCTTATATGGCGATGGCGCCGTCATGGCAGTTTCCGGCGCCGAAAATGTTGACGCCGCTTGAGCAGTCTCTGGCTCCGTCTGGCGTCCCCCAATTCCAGGGTTCGTTCAACGTGGAGCCTCCTTCGACGCCGTTGCTGGAGCCGTCGACGCCGCGGATAGCGCCGCCGATGCCGCAGCCGAGGATGCGTACTAAAAGAGAAGCTCAAAGGCCTATTGAAGAGGAGCAATATCGGGCTGGTGACATAGAGGAAGGTGGAAATGTATGAGTCTGAGGACTTATTGGAAGACTTGTGTGAAGCAAGTGGTTTGGATGTCTCTTCGGAAGGGGACTTTGCATTACAGAAGGCTTCTCCTTCGAAGGATGTAGCTCCTTATCATGTTGTCATCAAGAAGGCAGCTGAACTGTTGGATCTACAGCTTCCTATGGCTGAATATAAGCCTAATCTTTTAACAGAGGTGCTTCATTCTCCTTCTGCTGTGGTGGAACCTTTTTTACCATTCAATGATGCCCTGACGGAGCCGATATTAGAAGTCTGGAGTAATCTCTTTCTGCTCCTGTAGTTTCTAAATCTGTTTCTAGAAGATATAGACCGGCACCAGGGGACCCTGATTTTCTTTCTTCTAACCCGTCACCTCAAAGTCTGGTAGTTCAAGCTTCTTGTTCAAAACAGTCGGTTGGCTCTTTTCCTCAAGCACCAGCTGATAGATACTCAAAGCTTGAGCAATCGGCAAAGAACGTTTTTTCTTCTGCCAGTATGGCATTAAAATCCACAAATGCAGCTTGTCTATTGGGCAGGTATATCCACGCCGTTATGGACTCTGCCAAGCAGATTCTCCCTGAGCTGTCGGAAGAGGATCGGAGCAATTTAAGTGAGGTCTTGACGGACTCCCAGGCGGCTGCTCGCCAAGTAATCCAGTCGGGTCTGGACACTGCAGATTCGGTGGCAAGGGTGATGGGTTCGTGTGTTGACACTAGGAGGCATGCATGGTTAAGATCTTCAGGATTTTCACCTGATGTGCCAGCTGCCCTTTTGGACCTTCCCTTTGACGGTTCTAAGCTCTTCGGGGAAAAAGCTGACTTGGCGTTGCAGAGATTTAAGGACAGTAAAGCCACAGCAAAATCTCTGGGTTTACAGTCTCAGTCAAGAGGGTATGGTTACATAAGATACGGGGTTTTGGTTAGTTTTCCTTTCGTTCCCATCAGCCTCAGCAACAACTAAAACAGCAGCAAAACCCTCTGTATTAATCCTACAGAGGTTAAGGCAGAGGTCGCCTTCGTGGAGCTGGACGACATCCCACTTCCTCCTCCTCCTCTACCTACCCTCTCCCTCCCGGTAATGCAGGAAAGCAGCCCTAGATCCGCCATCCTGGATCATGTGGGTCCTGTGGGAGGTCGGCTTACCCATTTTCTACAAGACTGGAAATTATTAACTTTGGGTTCTAGATCTTGTGGAAAATGGGTACGCCCTCTTTGCCAAGGGTTTTGCACGGAGGATCATTTGCTTCTCCTTCAGAAGGAGGTTCTTAGCCTATTACAGAAAGGTGCGATAGAGGTGGTTCTGGAGCAAGAAAGGGGTCAGGAATGCTACTCCCGGTATTTCCTGATTCCCAAGAAGGATGGCAGGCTACGTTCTATACTGGACCTCAAAATCTTGAATCTATTTCTCAAGCAGGAGAGGTTCAAGATGCAGCGCCTGAAGAACCTGCCCTAGAGTGAGCAACAAGAGGACTGGATGGTGTCAATCGACTTGCAGGATGTGTATTTCCACATCCCGATCCTGATGTCGCACAGGAAGTATCTCCGTTTCATGGTTGGGTCGCAACATTACCAGTTTGCGGTCCTTCCCTTTGGTCGTACTACTGCACCTCAAGTCTTCACCAAGGTGATGGCAGTGGTGGCAGCCCATCTCAGAAGGTTGGGGATTCCGGTATTCCCATACCTGGACGACTGGCTTCTGAAGGCAGAGTCTCCAGAGATGGTGTGTCGTCATCTGCAGGTAACAACCCAGCTGTTGGACAAATTGGGTTTTTCAATAAATGTTCCCAAGTCTCAACTGGTGCCCTCACAGTGCAACCTGTTCATAGGGGCAGTACTGGATACCACTGTGTGTCGAGCGTTCCCTCCACCTCAAAGGATTCTCGACATACAGGAAATGGTTCCCTTGTTTTACAATGGAGCGGTTGTTCCAGTTCTGAAGGTCCTTCGCCTGCTTGGTCTGTTCGCTTCCTGCATCCTGTTGGTCAACCATGCACGCTGGCACATGAGGGCGCTCTAGTGGTGTCTCCGCAGGCAGTGGTATCAGCACAACGGAGATCTCAGGGAGTCTGTGGGGATCTCCAGAGAAGCTGCAGCGGATATGTCTTGGTGGAGCGTAGAGGGCAATCTGTCTCAAGGAAAGCCTTTCCATCTTCCTCCATCGGTGGCCACAGTGATAACGGACGCCTCTACCCTAGGGTGGGGAGCACATCTGGGGGATCTGGAGATCAAGGGTCTTTTGTCTCCAGAAGAAAGGTTGTTTCACATCAACCTTTTGGAATTGCGGGCGATTCGTTTGGCGCTCAAGGCCTTTCTCCCTTCTCTTTGCAGTCAGTCGGTTCAAGTCTTGACGGACAACACTGCTGCGATGTTGTATGTCAACAAGCAGGGAGGAGTGGGGTCGTACCGTCTCTGCAGAGAGGCGTTACGACTTTGGTCCTGGGCTCAGGACGATCGGATTTGCTTGATGGCAAATCATCTGGCCGGGGTGCTGAACATGCGTGCGGACAGTCTATCGGCAGTTCTCTGCCGACCACGAGTGGAGGCTTCATCCAGAGGTAGTCCAACACATCTTCCAGACGTGGGGGACTCCTCGGATGGACCCGTTTGCCACTCACGAGAACACGCATTGCCCGTCATTCTGCAGTCTCCAGTTTCCGGGGCAGGGAGCGTTGGGGGACGCGTTTCAGTTGAGTTGGGGCTCACAACTCCTTTACGCGTTTCCCTCCCATACCCTTGATTTCTCGGGTTCTGAGGAAGATTCGCCAAGACAGGGTCCAAGTCATATTGATCGCCCCGGATTGGCCAAGAAGGGTGTGGTACACAGAGCTTCTTCACCTCTCGTCGCACCCTCCGCTCCGTCTCCCTCTCAGGGCAGACCTCTTCTCTCAGATGGAGGGGCAAGTTCTACACCCCCATCTCCAGAGCCTGCACCTTCATGCTTGGAGATTGAACGGGGCAACTTGAATTCTTTTTCTCTCCCGCCTGACGTGGTCGACGTTATATTATCGGCCAGGGGTCACTCCACTAAGTCTTCAAATTGTAGTTTTTCCTGTGTTGCAAAGGACATGATCCTATCTGCCTTTAGACCCTGGATACGCTACCAGGAGTACTTCTCCTTTTTAGGTCTCGCCTAGTGTTGCTGCGCACATGCGCAGCTCGCTCGGCGAGATTTATTGCAGATGAGTACTTTTAGAAAAGGGCTTTAAGCCCCGCCATTCCTTTCCATTGGCTGGCGTCATCGTTTATGCTAAACGGTGGCCTGCCATTGGAGATGAGTTTTTGGTTGCCTCCCTTTGGCCTGCGATCCGGACTGGGTTGCCTGCTTCACGGCTGTCGTGAAGCACTTTCTTATCTTTATGGGGCCATGTGTTTAAAACACATGGCCCCATAAAGACAAGAAATCCCCATGATCCGGCTGCAGCGCGGTCCAGTCCGGATGGGCCATCTCAAAAGGAGACATGGCGCCGCGTGTTTATTTTTGCATCGCGCTTTCACTTTAAAGTGAAAGCGCTATGCAAAAATAAACAGCGGCTGACTGGCCAGTGCTTGTTCCTCTAGTGAACTGTGCTGATTGTTCCATCAAATACAGTTCCCGTGGACCACACAATGGGTGAGCGCTCACATGAGATTGTTCCCCTTGAGACTCTCAGTGTGTGATGTCACCGCCGCCACCCCATGATTTTGGTGATGTCACTGAAGCTTCAGGAGCTACCGGGAGGTCACGTGTTCTTTTTCAAGCTGTGAGGGGATTCACCTTTAAAGTTAAAGAAGAGCAGGGCGTTCCTAGGCGAGGCAGCCTTCTCTTTCAGCTATAATGTTGTATCAAAAGAAAAAGCGCCTCCATGACCCTTTCAAACCACACGCAGCGCTATGAAGACCACTCCAGACAGTCTGAAGAGGGGCCTCTGTCATTTCATTCTTTGTTGAGCGCCTACACTAATCTTTAAAAATAGCTTTCTCACCAACTATACTCTTGAATCACAAAAAATAACATTTCCTGCATTGAACCTGATGTTTGGTGTGTTTTGTTGAACGTGCACACGTAAATCTGCTCGGCCTCGATCAGGGGGTGAAATCCCCCCGCACAGGGCGGCGTGTGATGCGGAGGTGTTTCTTGCTCGAGCAATGTCGGTGTTATCATACTGACAACACTGATGGAGCACAGTGTGTCTGTGATTGTTGAAAACGTAAGAGGTGTGCTTTCCCTTGGTAAATCTAGATGACAGTTATTAGACCAACTCTGATCCAAACTTTTTTTAAAGTAAATGTGACCAGAACCTCCCCAGCAGGTGTTCGAATTTCGTCTGCACAGCACGTCGGGCAGCCCCCGAGATCTGCTGTGTAGGTTTGTGGACAGAGCAGGCCGGCACCCTTGTTCTGCTAGGCTCCCACTTCGCCGATACATCGAAGGGGGGCAGGCCTGGCTGTCTGCCCCGCCAACCGCAGCAAACAAGCGGCAGGGCTAACCGGACCCACCTCAAGAAAACCAGCAGCAAAGCATGTTGACGTAGACCCCGCGGAGGGGAAAACACACAGACTTCTCTCTTGTCTACCTCCACATGGTTATATAGTGGCACGCAGGCCGCTTTGTGGCATTGTGAGCTGGGCCCAGGCCAGGGTGCCCTCTTCAGAAGGGCGCACAGAGCTGCCTGTATTAACAGCAGCGTCCCTCTTGACACCAATGATTCAGACTAGACTGGTTCTACTCCCTTTTACCTGCCTCGGGTGCCGTTCTACTACCCACCCACCCCCTTCCCGCCCCTCCTATCTCCCTCCGCCCACGCACATCAACAGCGCCATTCGCACCAGCAACAACTCGGCACTAGCATGATCAAGCTACTGCTGTGAGTGACTCAATCACACCGTGAGGGTCTCAAGGCGCTGGGGGATATTTTGGGTAAGTGCCGAGAAGTTTGTGCTCAGAAGTCAGTCAGTGTTTTAATGTGTGATTGAACTGTGAATATTTGTATTCACCAGCTGCAGCCAGGGTGCCAATTTTCTTTCTGCCCAGGGCGCTACATTTCTTTCCGCCCAGGGTGTTATCCGAGAGCAAAGGCCGACCATGACCGCACATTATTCCATTCTGTGCGGAAAGCTAATAGCCAGGCAAACTTAAAACAAGTATTTGCAAAGCAATCAGTCTTGCATTTACGCGAGTTTAAGCTATTGGCATTGTAAATGACAATGCCTTTTAGTTATGTTTTAAAAACGAAAATAAAAATAAAAGGCATTGTCATTTGCAATGTCAATAGCTCAAACTCTCGTAAATGCGAGACCTATTGTATTGCAAATGCTTGTTTCCATGTTGCAAACTGTGAACAGAGCCAATTTGAGTCTGGATGTTTCCCGATGCCTTCTGTGGTTATTATTTGTACCATCAGTTAGTTGTAAAATGTCTAATGAATCTGATGGTGGCGGCCTTTCCTCAGTTTCCTTGTGCATTGCTGGGTTTGTTGAAGTGCTCACGATTGCTACATGTTGTTGCTCATGCTTCGCTTCAAAAATGCGGTATAGTCTGTTTCTTCTTGGGGTATCCTTCCCTAAACACTGGAGGTTATTTCTTGCCTTTCTAGCACACTTCTTCTGTCTCTTGGTAGGGACAGTGATCATGGGTTCGTTTCGTTTGGTGTCCTTCTCGGATGGCTATACCAGCTGGGTTACTGGTTGGTTTACTTGGTTCCGATGTCTGGGATTCCTCTGTCATCAGTACTTGGGACAATCATACTTCTCTGTGGTGTGCCTAATGGCCATAGTTTCTGATTTGTAATTTATCCTTTTGTTTAAAATACTCGTTAAAATGCCTGGTATGATATTTATCTTGTCAATGATTAGGCCACACGCACAGGCTTTTTTTGCACTACTGAACTGGTTTCTTGTACCCCTATTATCAAGTCTGTCAATTTTTCAAGTTTTGCTTTTGTACCGGTGATGTGAGAAGCTCTTATGTTCATACGGTCAGTCTGGATGTCTAGCTTGTCTGTCTGCATATTGAGCGCCTTGATAGATGCTTGTAAGACGGTTAGTAGTGAGGTGTATAAGTTCGAAATATTATTCACTTGAAATCTCAAATGTTGCGATTCTCATTGCTTCCAACGCCTGTACGCGGCTCTTTCTTTTTCCTTATTGCCCTAGATGCAGAGGCGTGAACAGTATTGCAGTTGATACCATCTGACTGAGCCCACGTTGAGAGTCCTGAGTCACTCCTTGATGACCTCTGATCATTGCTTGCGGTCCTCTTTGGCTAATTGCTCAGATGCACTTGATATTTCAATTATTGATTGCAAGCGCCCGTCCGCCAGATTGATAGTCTTGACCTCCATTGCCTTTATTAAATCTGTGTTATTAGTTAATGAAATTGGTTGAAGCCAGGAATTATCCACCTCTTCAGCAATGTTTTTAATACAGTGGTTATTTTCCTGTGTAGAGCACCGCGGTGATTCAGGATTTGGAGCCAATCTTGGTGTTGGATGTGGATAATTTGTTATGTGTACCCGGGCCTGAAGCATGAACCTACTAACACCTAATGTCTAATTCTTTGCTGGAGCTATTATTTTTACAACATTGTTTGAGTTCAGATGTATGCTAGATCGTAGGTCGCAGTCATGGCCTAGTATTAAGTCTGGCTTTTGAGGCGTAAGTGGGCTTGGCAGTCCCATTATATTGTCTGTTGTTGAGTAAATGACTGCAGCTGTGTCCTTTAAAAAGGTGAATTTTCCACTGGGGTTCATTTTGCCAAACAGTGACTAGACTGGCGATATCAGTGGGCTGCCCTGGCCTAGTCTTGTTTTTATTGTGTTATCCAGAGCTTTCATAGGCATCCTTGTAGTCTTTTTTTTTTTTTTTGGTTTGATCTCTTTTGCATAGCCTGTTGTCCGAACTTGGCAGATCTTATTTGACAACTTATCTCTTTAAGGTGTTTGCACCTACAATGAATATCAGCAGGTGCATGAGAGACTCAGCCTCCACCTGGGGCAGGCCACTGGCACCCTTAAATAAGGCTGCCTCTTACGCGTGAGGCTTTTACCGCAGAGGTAAAGGACTTTGATCTGAGTTGCACATTTGCCCAGTGAGTGTTTGATGTCTGCCCCTGTGCCTGATTGGTGTCTAAGTCTTGAGTGTTTTGTGCACTGTAGTCACAGGACCCTAAACCTAGTGAAGAAAGAGAGCATGGAAGAGGGCAGTGTAGCATCTCACCGCTAAATCTGACTTAGATTACACACCTGTGTTATGTTCCCGTTGAATTGTGTAAATTGCAGTCTTTTCTGAGATTGGAGTATTTTCTTTGGCATAAATGATATGCACTGCTCTGGACAATACATTATTGTGCCTGTTGGTTGGCTGTTGAGTTCTGACCCCACCACCGTGCCCTCATTGAGAAGCCTGTATCTGCTCGCCCTCTCTACCCTGAGCGTCAAGTGCGAACGGAGTTTACTTGCCCCAGTTTGCAGAGCGATAGTAGAACAGGCCTCAGGAAACCAATGGCAAAAGGCCTCAGCCACTATGGTTGGGGCTCAGTAACTTCCCCTGTCAGTCTGCCCTCTGACAGATCTCCTTCCTCTCTACAGTCTAAACAAGGTCTACACAACTATCTATCTACATACCTACTATCATGCGTCCAGTGTCGTGTGGTGAATCGTTGCGGCCCTCTCTTGCGCACATTAAACTTGAGTTACGATGTCCATTCAGGTGATGCCCACAGGGACCAGAGGCGAGGTGTTTGGTCCAGTCGGAGCAGCTGGTCTCCACTTCCATTGTTGGAGCGCACAGTACACACAGCAGCAGCTGCAGGTCTCGCCTCTGGGGAAAGTGTTACCGCCCCGTGATGGTTCTAGTCATGAAAACAGAAGAGAAGGGATCTAATGGTTTCAGAGAAACAAAGGTAAAGAGCGCGTTCAAAACACAGTACCAGAAACTAAAATATGAAATGCAAAGTATTAATAAGTCTATACTAAGCAGCTCATTTCGACCAGCGTGCTATATCCGCAAGTTAATCAGTGGTGCAGAATCTCACATCCATACAGGGCTTTCCTTAGCGTTAGAGAATTGGGCGGAAAAATTAGGTATACAAGGTAGTATTAAGGTGGCATTTCCCTTTTACTACCCCCCCCTACCCCCCGCAGTTGGGGTAGTGTTTATTTTTGTTGTTTGGTGCACCCTTTTTCTTCACCAGTGGCATTGTCAAACGTGCAGCCAGCCGGCATTTTTTCTGCAAGTGCAGCCTGTAAAATGAGCAGAAATTTGCTTTCCGCATCTTGTTTATTCCAGGCTATATATGACCCCAGCACTTTAAACAGGCAGCTCGAGAGAAGATTAGAGAGGGGTCTTTACATCTTGACTAAACTAGGTGCAGATTGGTTGCTAGATGACCAAGCCGTGGAACAGTCCTCATGAGCAAATACGCAAAGCAGCAAATATACTGATGGTGCCCACTGCCCTCACATCTGCACTTGTTCCAGAGGCACACTCGACTCTTGACGTCTTGGCTCAGGCCTACACAATTTCAATGGGTGCTCTTAAATTGGGGTTGAAGAAGGTGTTTTTGTGAATTCAGGGTTACTGCTCATATAATTCGACTTCTTACCTATGCAGCTTAGTGGCTACTTAATGCCCTCTTGTAGCTGAAAGCGGCAAGTGCAGCAGCACAAGCAGTTACGGAAGCCTTTTGCAAATAACTCTTGTAAGAACCAAACTTTGAGGTATTGCCCCTTTCCCTACAATGGACACAGCTTGCCCGAGTGTGCGGCAACAGGACACCAAGTCCATGTATTTGCATTTATACTACACCGAGGTGAAGCGTGTCATCATCTGGGGGCATCGCTTGTAGAATTTACCAGGCCTGCTACATCATGCAGACTTTATTCGCTGTGGCTTGCGGACTCTTGTGCTGTTTTGGCATTTATGTTTGCTTCTTGTCTCTCTAAGCCCCCTGAAAAGGCCAGAGAGCAGCATGTTAGCGCTACTTGAAAAAGCGCAAACAAACAGATAATTCTTCATAAAAGGTGTTGCTGTGTCCAAAGGTGCAGTCCTGGAGATCCAACAGGGTGTCTTTACCAAATGGCTCCAGCTGAAGTCCCAAAGAGTTTTCGTGAGGTAGGATATAGAATATGACAGTAAAAATACACAATAATGGCTGGTGTGCAGTCACAGACGAGTTCTGGAGGTGGGAAGTGGTCTTTAGATTTGTGTCTGTTAACTGTTTTAAAGCAGTGTACAGCTTTTAAAAGCACATTTATTAAGAGGTGCAATGGCAAGTAAAGCGCTTTTATCTGGTGCAAGATTGGAGGAAATTCTCAAAACAGTTAATTGGTCAAATTCGAGTACCTTTACAAAGCATTACTTTGGACCAGTAAAGCATATGGCAAACGTGGTGTTGAAGGGCTTTCAACTTGTATAATGGTAGCCTCCGGTCTTGAAATGAAATGACAATTCTCCAAATGTTATGAATAGAGAATCAAGATTTCATTAACGACACAGAGTCTAACATTATACCACCGCCGCTTCCCGTATAAAAAAATTATTATAATAATGAAAAACTACAAAACATTATAAATGGAAGAAATGGAGGAAAAGGCTTTTGTATATGAAAGTTATTTATAAAATAAATTTTAAATTTGCAATTGATTCATAGTGATGGGTATATACTGATAGCATGTTTGCTAATATTAGAGGCACAATTAAAAAGGATGGAGAAGAGGAGCTGAATAGCGTCAATTCGTGGAGGTGAGAAGAGTATGGGGATCAAGGAAAAGAGTTTGCCGCATTTAAAAGAGGAAGAGTGTTCTATGCCGTTATTATTTATGGGCTGTGGTGTTCTAGAGTGAAGTTTTTTGTTTGTAAAGTTCTTTAACGGTGCTGCAGGTGTGGCAATTGAAACATTAATGCATAATGTTAGCCTCCGTGTCTTTAATGAAATCTTGATTCTCTATTCTTAGCATTTGGAGAATTGCCATTCTCGCCGAGCTTCAAAGTTGGGCGTTTGTCCAGAACTCCCTTCCCCATTGCTAGACCGGTTTTAGGGAGGTAGTGAATAGCATTGAACTTTTTTAGGTTTTACTTCCTAGTCGAGAAATAAGTTACTACTAAAATCTTTGTGGCCTTGGTGGATCTGAGGATGGTCTTTGACAACGTTACTCGAAATAATTTGTGAGCCAACTTGAAGCACCTCAGTATCCCAGAAAGACAAAATCAAAGAGGCATTTGTACAGTGGACACTGCTTCATTAATTTGTTAACATTTGTTCAATTGCTCTCGATTTGTGTCAGAACTTGATTTGTTTTACTGGGAGCAATACGCCTGTCCATTGTGTACCAGTTGCTAAATTGCTTGTATAATTACATAGACCAGTGGTTCCCAAACTTTTGAGAAACACAACCCATTTTTTGAAATGACAATTTTTCATGACCCATCTACCTTTAAATGGACATGAGAAGGGATGATTTCTGAATGTAACGAAATCATTGTGTGGTAGCGTATTGTCATTTTACAGGCAGCACATGTTCCATTGAAATGGCCACTAACTTTGCACAGACATGCAGTTTTACTGATAAAACTGTATAGTACTCAAATGATACTGATAATATGTGGAAATAGGGTTTCTGTGAATATTTATCATCTGTGCATCACCAAGGAAAGTGTCATTTGTTGTGAAACTATAATCTGTTTCGAGCTCACTTCGCAATTACCAAAAGTGTGCTTTATTTTTGCTTTCCTAAGTGCTGAATGCTTACAGATCATTTACAGGTATTTACATCTTGTTGTGTGTTGCAAAAATACAACATCCTACAGCCTTTCCATTCACACTTCCTGTATTCCAGCAAGATTGTTGCATAATTCAGTTTAACAACTCCTCTCGAAAAGGCCTGAAGAGACCATTTTTGGAAATATGACATGTTTTCGGTCAGAAAAAAAAACAAAGATTAAAACGTTCAAACAAATCTCTTTCTCAGAGAAAAAACTGAACAGAACCCAGGGAGACTCCCTTCACATGACGTGCACTAAGAAATCTGACATATAGTACCCTCTGAGACAAGTGGTGTACTCTAAGCTGTCAGCTGATTGACTAATACTTGATTCTTTTCAGTGATATGAGTAGGGTAACAATGTGTCATTTCTTTTTGTTTAACGTGAACAGGACTGAAAACAAAACACTGTGAGGAGAAACTAGGTGCCTCCAGATTTTATAGCGCTGTGGACGTTGGACCAGGAGGATTGCACCCTGAGATAACATATTAAAAAGAGTCTGAAAAGAGTACTTAAGTGAGCGATCCCTCACCTAAAATATATAAGGCTCTGAATGTTTCTCCTGCTTGCCTGATTGGCCTTCTTCAACAAGACTCTGGTGTTTGGAAGGCAGCCCAAAAGAAATTGAGTAACTAGAGTACACTCTGTTCAACTCCACCTGACAGCGAGGGTAGAAGATTGGACAAAGTATGTGTGAGAGATCATGAGTGTTAGAACAGGTAGAAATAGAAGAGGGAGTCTTACCTGCTATTCCTCTGCGGACCACAGTAACACCAGCACTTACAAAGGAAGTAAAAAGATTTAAATAAGGGAAGGATCAAATAAGCAAAACACGACATGTGAGAACAAAGAAAGGACTCTGTTTCAAACAGGCCGGCTTTAGGGCAGTGCTGTCGCACTGGGCGCTGACATGTGGAGGGGGCGCTTACCTCAGGGGGTAAGTAAGTAATTAAGTAATAACTTACGATTGGAGAGATGAGGGGCACTTTTGCCTGGTGGTAGTGAGAGAATCCGAGGATGCGGTCATGGGGTGTGGGGGCACCAAAAAAGATTGTTGCACTGGGTGCCACCAGTGCTAAAGCCAGCCCTGGTTTCAAACAAGAAGAAGGTGACATTGATTGAGAAGGACTACAAAAGGAGGGGGTATGGCCAGAGAGGGCATGCTAGGAAGTCAGAGGGAAGAATCCGGAGGAGGAGGACAGGACGTCAAAGGATGGCAGCGAAAAAGACTACCACGGGACCCAGCACTGGTATCGATGAGCAGGAGACTAGTACGACCACCGAGAGGTCTCCTGAGGATGGATTCTTGCAGGGAAGCCCCCAGCCCTGCCACGCTCCAGGAGGAGTGTGGCTAATCTAGGTGAGTACACTGGTACAAGGGTGACTGGTAGAGGTAAGCAGAACAAAAACTAGCCAACTGTAAACCTGAGTGGCATAGAGAGAATTCCTAATACCAACCCCCTTCACTTTATAGGAAAGAGAATACAGGCAAACGGAAATCAGAGCAACTTATCTTTTTTTTTTTCTAGAGGAGATGAGAGCTAGGACAAAGAAACACTCCATAGAATTGTTTTCCCCTCCAGAACCAGAATTTTTACTTTTCTTTTTTTTTTATCCTCTACCCTTACTTTACCCTCTCGTATGCCAACAGTGGGTTATAAACACTTCAAAAGACAGTAAAGTCTCGCAGAAAGGGTCCTCTGAAAATTCAGGGATCCAACACAGACTTAGAAAAGAAGAGAGAAGGTAAAAAGGTACTTTCAGCAAATACGAACAGAAGGAAGATAAATACTGACAGTTAGGAAGAGAAGAAAAGAATCATAGATCAGGAGAAAGATAGCAGAGATAGTTAAAGTAACTCCTCCGTACAGAGTACTTACCTGTGCCTCATATTGTTTTCTTGTAGGGAATACAGAAGGAAGCACTTCCTCTATAAAAAGAAAATCAAGAAGGGCGGTGAGGAAAAGACTCACCTTTAACTGGGCACCATATGCAGGATGACTCGCATCAATATTCAGAGAAACTGCAATTATTAAAGTGAATATCGCACTAAATAATAAACCCGGGGTGAGGGTTCCCTTTTTTCTTTCTTCAAACAATCAACCTGTCAACAGCATGCAAAGGATTCTCCACAATGGCTGCAACTACAGTTGGGGCATCCAGTTCTCTGGCAATAGTCGGCAGGTATGTTAGGCAGATGTGTTCAGATTTAGGTATGTCTTGCATTTTTGCCAGAATATATGAGAATGGAGTCCAAGGCCGTAGTTCAGAAATGAGAACAAACAATTTCAGAGATAATAGACACAGCTATGGATTCTGTCAACTTGTGCAATCCGCACTCTTAAAAGGCAGAAATGGATAAGAATCCACATTCTTTAAGCCAGAGGTGCCAGCAAAAATATTAGACCTGCCTTATGATGAAGAAGCTTTCTTCGGCAAATATGTCAATCATGCTGTACATCCATTAAGTCGGACACCAAGATGGCAAGATCGTTTAGAGTCCTAAAACGAGAATGTCTTCAGCCCATTCACGGGCTAGAGGAAGAAGGCAATTTTCATACTGAGGGGACTTATCAAACAAATCAGTATACCCAACTGGGTTATCGTCAACAGTTTCCTCAACAACAATATAGAGCCTCCCACCAACAGCATACACAAGACAGTCCCCACGCAAGAAGACTAGTTCATCAAAGAACTCAGGAGTCTACAGCAATTTCTTTTAGGAACCAGTCTTAATCCCTCCCCCACATTTAGTGGGCAGACGACTCTCTATTTGCTACAAACATTGGAAATCAAATACCATTGACTGGTGGTTCCTGAATCTAGTGCAGAATGGGCACACCATAGAATTCATGCAAAAACCTCCTCCGAATCCACGTCAAAGAAGGTCTCATCAACATCTTTATCAACATCTTTATCACAATTGGTGATTCTTTTGCTGCTTCAAAAGGGAGTAATAGGACCGGTTACCTTACTCTCAACTAAATACAGGTTTCCATTCCAACATTTTCCTCATTAGGGAAAGTCAAGTCTTTCCTAATCAAAACAGGAAGAAAATGTTTCTAGGAGCAATCTAGAAATGGAACAAAGCAAAGCTTTTCTGACCACAGAGAGGACACTGAAGCTATTCAGCTTTGACCACAAATTTAGAAAGAGTATATTTCAGTACATCTCTTCAAGTCATTCCTAGGGATGAAGTTACCTTGAATTCCCCTGTTTCCACCTTGTTGCTTTCCTACGAGAGTATTCCAAGAGGAATTAAACAGTCAATGTGCTCAAAACCTAGGTTCCTTCAATGGCATGATCAGTTTTACACCCAGAATGTATTCAATCAAATCACAGAAAAGAATGTATAGATTTGACATTTCTCACCTCAGGAGCCTGGTTTTTGATGAATACAGGTGTGTCACTGGAATATTGGGGAGTGCACCTACAGGATCTGGAAGTTGGTGGAAATTGGTCACCACAAGAAACTCAACTGCATATCAGTATTTTAGAGCTGAGAGCTATGGCCAGAAGTTGCTGGCCACCCTACCTTCGGCATCCGCAGCCTCCAAGCATTCGTAGTCTGACTTTGCAAGACCACACCACTCCAGTTGGTGGGAGAATCCATCATCATCTCCCCCACTGGAGGTCCATAACATCGGACAAGTGGGTCTTTCAAATCATTCAGGAGGGCTATTCTCTGCCTTTTATTTCTTTTCCTCCTCCCATTCTGCCAAATCAAGAACGGTTGGCAGAGGAGGATCTTTTAAAATAGCTCCAAGAGGAAGTTTCAGCTCTCCTGTCCAAGGGGGCTATAGAGAGGGTCCCAAATTCAGAAGTAGGCAGTGACTGTTATTCCCACTACTTCCTGATCCAAAAAAAGAACTAAGGGTTGTGGCCCATTTTAGATCTTCAGACCGTCAATCTCTTCCTCGAGGAGAAGTTCAAGATGCTTACTTTCGCTCAGGTCTCGTCTGCCCTAGACCAAGAAGATTGGATGGTAGCGTTGGACCTGCAGGATGCGTATTATCACTTCCCGATCCTGCCAGGCCACAGGCATTGCCTGCGGTTCAAGGTAGGCCATGAGCACTTTCAGTTTACTGTGTTCCCCTTCAGCCTTACTAGTTCCCCTCGGGTGTTTACCAAGGTGATGGCAGTGGTCGCTGCTCATCTGCGCAGGTTAGGGGTATCAGTTGTTCCCTAACTCGACGACTGGCTGCTGAAGGCGTCCTCGTCCCAGGCTGTCTCCCACCTTAACACTACGGGAAACCTCCTGCATTTGCTGTGGTTCTCTATCAACGTGCCAAAGTCACACCTGGCTCCTTCTCCGATGCTTCCCTTCATTTGGCTGTTCTGGACACAGTGCAGTTTAGAGTCTATCCACCCGAGCAGCGATTCCAGGATTTTTAGGTTATGATTCCAATATTTCAGCCTCTATCTTGGATTTTTGTGAGACTGACTCTGAAGTTGTTGGGCGTCATGGCCTCCTGCATCTTGTTGGTAGGCATGCCAGGTGGCGTTTGTGGGCTCTTCAGTGGGACCTAAAGTTCCAGTGGGCGCAGCCTCAGGGAAATCTCACTGACGTGGTCCCGATCTCGGAAGGAACTGCAAGAGACCTGCAGTGGTGGTTGACGAAGCACGATTGGGTCAACGGCAGACTCCTCTCCATTCCCCAACTAGATTGATTTTATTTATTTATTTATTTGAGTTTCGTATAGCGCTGGCTAGACCCGGAGGTATCAGAGCGCTTTACATGAGGATCCACATTGTTACAAAGTTACATCAGTTACAAGTTACATCTGTTGCAAGAAAAGATTTAAAGAGCATAGAAGATGAGATAATGGAGCGTAGAAGGGTAGGGGAGTAAGGTAAAAGGGTAAGAGGGAGATACGGCAGAGAGACGAAGGAGAGTCTGCCCAAAGTCTGGCTGGGTAGGTGACGGTCGAGGGGGAAATCCACAGCCCATCTCCTCTATAGCTATCCAGTTAGGTCCACCGGGCATCGGCCAGAGTGCAAGGTCTGCCATGTAATCGTTGCTTTCCCCGTCCCCCTCCCTCCGTCCATGTTGTTGCTTACCCGGTCCCCCATCCCGCGTTGCGGCCCTACCGTCATTCTTTGCTCCTCCCTTCTCTCCCTACTTTGAAGCTTGACTCATTCCCCTTTGTTGCTTCCCAGTTCACCCTCATCCCTTCCTGTGTTGTTGCTTGCCCCGTCCCACTGCCGCCTCTCCAAAAACAAGCCTTGGTAACACCAATAGGTTTCGCCTACACAAGAGCTGTTGGATTACCAATGTCTTTTAGCCATATTGAACAGCATCATGGAATGGAGAAGAGTGGCTTGGAGTGGTATAAAGTGGCTTTGAGTGGCATAGAGTGGCCTAGATATCACAGTTGTGACAGATGCATCACTTCTGGGATGGGGCTTCCATCTGGGAGAGTTGGAGATCAGGGGACAGTGGTTTCCAGCAGATTCAGTACTCCACATCAATTTGTTGGAACTTCGAGCGATTCGGTCGGCATTGAAGGCATTTTTTCCCTCTTCAAGGTGAAGTTAGTGCAGGTATTCACGGACAAAACCACTGCCTGGTGGTACTGCTGGGCAGGGTGGGGTTGTGGACCCTTTGTCGAGAGGCTCTGCATCTCTGGACATGGCTGGATAACAGGGTATAACCATGGTGGTTCAACACCTGGCAAGTTCTCTGAACACCAAGGACGACGAACTCAGCCGTCGTTGCCTAGCGGATCACGAATGACGTCTCCAGTCAGAGGTGGAGCAAGGTCTCTTTCAGCACTGAGGAGATCCTTGGTTAGATCTATTTACCTCAGAAGTGAACACGCAGTATCAGCAATACTGCGCGCTGGAGTTTCCAAGACTATTACTCGGCTACGCCTTTCATCGCGAGTGGAGCTCAGGCCTGCTGTATGCCTTTCCGCCCATACCACTCCTGCCCAGGGTTCTGAAGAAGATCAGGAATGACCGGGCCCAAGTCATTCTTGTCGCTCCGGACTGTGTGAGGAGAATCTGGTATCCAGAGCTTTTGTAAATGAGCATCAATCCTCCGATCAGGCTGCCCCTTTGGGAGGATCTTCTGTTGCAGCAGCAGGGAAGGGTTCTCCACCCGAACCAGTCAACTCTTCACGTCCATGCGTGGAGGTTGAGTGGTGGCATTGATGGCTTTTGACCTTCCTCCTGAAGTATCAATGTTATTTTGGCAGTAGGGGGCCCTCCACTAAGACGGTATATGCCTGCCATTGACAGAAGTTTGTATTATACTGTACAGAAAGGTCTATTGACCCTCTTTCTGCATCTCTTTCCACTGTTTTTCTATTCATTCTAACCCTTACCCAGCAGGGCTCTGCTTTAGGTACTATTAAGGGTTGTCTTTCTGCTCTATATTCTTTTTTGCAGCTGTCAGACCAACCCTCTCTCTTTAGGTCTCCAATTGTAAATAGGTTTTTGAAGGGGCTGGCTCACCTGTTTCTGCTCATGCCCTTTGTTATGCCACAGTGGGACCTTAATTTGGTTCTCTCTGTTTTTTATGTGTACTCCTTTCGAGCCTCGGCACAGTTGTCCTCTCCGGCTGCTTACGATCACGATTCTAGTGGCGATAACATCTGCCCGGTGGGTGAGTGAGTTGCAGGCGCTGTCTTGTACGCCTCCCTACATGATGTATTTTCCAGACAAAGTGCTAGCACCTACCTAAAATCTATATTCCCTCTAGCAAGGATGGCTGTTCCATAGAGAAACACTGGGATGGACTATTAAATGTAATAATGATATCTGCTTTGTGATATTACAGCTAAACATTTAAATCTTGGACTCTTTGTAATATTTCTTTAAAGTCCAATTCACTGGTGAAGTCGTTTTTTTTATAAATATTATGGAAAAGGTACCTTTTCCTTTCCTAAAGCTACTGACCGCTAATTGCACTAGAATCCAGCTTCAGCCCTTTGAGTGCTCAAGCCCAGAATGAGGTGTGAACACTGCTCCCAGAACAGAAGCAACATCCTGGGTGTTGGAAGGTGTTTATGTTCCTCTGGCAGGATAACCATTGGGCAGTTCCCACAAACTTTAATAACTTCAAAGGGGCTACACAAGCCCCTTCTTGTTTCCGCAGTCAAGCAGATGCTAATCCCAATTGGTAGGGTGCTGTCCTGAGAAGTGGGTTGAAGTGACCCCAGAGAATGGTTTGCCTATTTCCCTGGCCATATCTTTTGGGTGGGAACACAGTCTCTGCACAAGGGGGATGGGTTTCACCATCTTGGATTTAGGCAGAGTGTAGCACTGTGAGATTGTTTGCAGTAGGGCACAAAGGAAATGCTGCAAAAGTGGGTAGGGTAACCCCTGGGAACTTTTACCTCATTGGTTGGGAGGGACCCAGGAGTTACCAGCACCCACAAGCTGATGCCAAGCATTAATGTGACACCCCCATTATCCTACTCAGAACATTCCTGGACCTGAGAAGTTCTCTTGTGTACCCAGGATAAGTGTGGACTCTTAAGTATCCTAAAGCTGACCTGGTTATGCCACAGGGACAGAACAAGCTCCATGAGACGTTTCCTGAAGATTTCCAACTGACCACTTTCAACTGGATCTGTCCTTAACCTTACTGTTGGCCTCTGCTGTAGTGAGTCCTGACTCCCAAGTGATGTTCCTGGGGTCCTGGAACCCTTTGCTGGACCCCATTGGGCTTCTTCTACAACCCTTAAAAACCTAGGACTTAGAAACATAATGGTTCCAAAATCCTCGGAAGGAATGAGACAAACTTGCCGAGCCAAACCAGCCAAGGTGCATTGCCACTGGGCTGAAGATTCAGGTTTCTCCCACTTGGAGCTTCTCCGCAGAAGCAAATCCAATTCAGCGTGACTTTGCTGAAAATGTACCCGGCTCCTTGAACCACTTCCTCCTTCTACAGCCTGCAACTTTGCCCCGCTGGAGGAATCCGAGCTCCAAAAAAGTGACTTAAGTGCAAGCATAGATATCTTGACTCAAAAAGTATTAGACCTGTGAGGGACATTTCCTGGGCACAAATTCCATCCCGCTCAAAGCTATCCTGCCAAAAATCAGCAGCTTCACCAAGACTTAGAGTGAAGGCTGTTTGACCTCTTGAAGAGCTCCTTGGCTGCAGCCTGCTGACTTGTCCCACTAAAGATTTTGGACTTCCATTATTTAGATCAAGTCCCAAGGTAACTCTTCCAACCGGGTCGAACCTAGTCCCTGTATTCGATCCATGGTTCATCGCGGTCAACCTGAAATTGCATCTAGCTACAGCTACCAGTTGTAGTGCTTTTTGGCGCTATTTTTACTGAAAACTTTAAGTATTCATATAGTTGGTTCCCCTTATTGCATTTAGTGTAATTTTATATATTAAGATGTAATCTATTTTTTTTAATTGGTTTGGGATTTTTATGTTGTTGTGTTGTGACTTTTACTGCTTGGATACTGCATAAATACTTTACACATTACCCCTAAGCTAAGGCTATCTGCTCTGTGCCATAGCTACCAGGAGTTGAGCTTAGGTTATTTTAGTGACTTTAAAAGTACACCTTGACAAGAATTGTTTGTTTCTTAAGGTGGGTAGTCACCCTACCCTTTAACTAATAACCCTATTTTTACGGTGCACCCTGAGGGGATTGTTGGTCTCTGAGCTGTTGCCTGATTGGCTGAAGTTAGGTTCTTTTCAAATGATGTAAGAAGACTATGAATGTGGCATGTTTAACTCTTCCAAGCTAAATTTAGCATTTTAATTCTTACTACAATTACCATGAAACTTCCAGCTCGACGCCGGGAAGGTTCAAGCATATGAACCTATCAAAGACACCAATCCTGGAGAACTACGGTGTACAAGTGAGTAACTTGTATTTTTTTCTGGTGGATATACTCCTCTGAATAGGACCATAAATGCGGACATAGACTTTAGTTTGAATAACCTTTGCTTGTGCTGGCAGCTTGATCTTAGGTGTCCGAGGAGGCAAGATAGTGGGATCATCAAAATGGTGACAAAGGTTCAGTTATGAAGATAAATTGGCTCTCCTAAAGCTATGGTACAAAGGTGGGTCTTACAGGGTCTCCTGAATTTGCAATATTAATTGACAGGTTTGTACTCGCTGACTTTAAGAGCTATAGTAAAGGTAAGATCAAGAGTACAGGAGGAGTTGTTGCTATTGTAACACACCTTGAACAAGCCCCAGGCCTGTGCGCCACCTACGGGCCAAACCACGTGTTGGCTACCTAATCAGCCGTCAAGGAAATATGGAATATGCATAATAAAATCTCACCTTACATCATGAATGTAACTCCAATTATTATTTTAGTGTAATTAAATCTTTCCAAAAATGTCTACCGTACATATACTTAACCATGTCTTCTGTGGGCATAAGGGGGTAGTGCCCTCTTTTGGGTAATGACAGTTTCCTTTACAAAATAGCCATTTAAGGAAAGGGTTGCCCCCGAACTAAACCTCTCTTCTCTCCTCTCGAACTGTTATGAGACAAACAGCTTGTCAAGGAACTTTTGTCAAGGCCCATGGAGTGCCTTGTGCATGAGACAAACGTTTTTGGAAGTTCTTTTCTTGGAGCCAATGTAGGGATGTCTGTGTTGGTATGATATGATCGTGTTGCCTCAAACCAAACAATAAACAAGTTGCAAAGTTGTGGTTTCTTTGGAGTTTTAATTCAGTGATTTCATGGGAGAAGCCTATGAAGGCTTTTGCAGTAGTTCAAGTGGACGTAATACTCACTGTTATTGTCCTGAAAGGGAAAATGCTGGCCTGGCCTTGCTCTTGAACATTAGATTATACTAGATATGAATGCTTCCCTGAGCCATTTGCTGGCCGATATCATTGGAGTCCTTATTATAGGAGTATTTAAAACATTTGAATGTGAATATGTTCAATGATAACAGTAAGTATAGTTATTGTTAATCGAGCAATCTGCATACAATATAGCTGTCCTATTTGTTTGTTATTATGTTGCAGGTATCTCAACGTTTGAATCAGCCTGGAGTGGCAATAGGATTAGCTTGGACGCCTTTAGGAGGGGAGATCATGTTTGTGGAAGCCAGTCGAATGGAGGGAGAGGGCCAGCTCACGCTAACAGGACAGCTTGGGGATGTCATGAAGGAGTCTGCGCATCTGGCAATCAGTTGGCTACGCAGCAACGCAAAGATGTACCAGCTAAAGAATGGTATGTACAAAGGACCCAACATAAACATGCACACACAACACCCACACACGGTTCAGCCTTTCATGTAAACCACAAACAGTAATGCGATGTGTCATTCGGCTTTCTCATGTATCTGTGAAATAGAACAACCATCTAAGCTGAATTGATAAATAGAATGTATTAGCCGTCCAAGCAAAAATATTTATACTTTTACTGGGAATAAAATGTATCTGACATTTATTCCTATAGATTTCGGAGGAATAGGGTGATAGGAATAGAATAAGGGGGACACAACGGGTACCTGATCAATTTCGGTTTGGTGTAGTTGGTTAACACATTTGGTCATCAGACATTGCTTGAAAAATAAAGTAAAATATATAAATACTTACCATATTAAATATACAATTGTGGAGTAAGGAGAACACAAGGAAGATTGTTTCACATTATTAATCTGGTCCTTCTGTGTCCCCTCAGTCAGTGTTTTCATAGGAAGACTATTACCCTTAAGGTGAATCTTGCAAGAAGGGCGTTGTCATCCCTAGATTTTGGTATAATTTAAACGTTTAGCCCTGATGGGGGACATTAGCCTCCCCTGATTATTTTTTTTTAGACTGCACCAATATTGTTTAGAAAAATGACATTAAGTTAATTTCTTAATTGTTATAATACCTTATTCGACCCTTCTTACCTCTCTGTTAAATTATTTCCCAAATGTTCTGCAAGTATTGAGACCGTTTTTTACGCATGGTTCTTGATCACATAACAGAAACATGGCACCCTCTGTGATGTTAAATCCTGCCTGTTTGTGGCCTTGAAGATTAATATATCTTGGGTAAGATTTATTTTGTAACAGATAATATAGCTTCCCATGGATTCCCATTTACAAGTATCTCCAAGGCATCTTAGTAGATCGAAAAACTGTTTGCCAATTTGCCCCACCTAGTGGTGCCAGTCTCGTACTAGCTGCAGGAGTGCCAGGGCGCCACTCCTGGAAGAAGCATAGGATCTCCATAAAGGCACATTCCATACAGGTGAAAATAGTCCACTGCACCACAGAGGCCAGGTCAAGAGAACAGAGCCAAAAAGTACGAAAACCAAAACACCATAGCTTCCTGAAAAGAGGGCAGATAGGAATGTGTTGGCAACTCTGCAGGGAAATGGATTATATACATAAGAAAGTACTTAATGAAGGATTCTACTAAGTATATGTTTTTCCACAAATTCTTGGTCTAGAAAGATTACAACAGCAGTACCTGCAAAAGGAGAATTGCTCAGCAACTTCAGAGCCTAACTGAACAACGGTCCAAACCACCTCTGACCTCCACTGACACCTCTAATTCATGACCGAACTGAACCACGGTTCAAACCACCTCTGCCCTCCACTGACACCTCTACTTCATGACCGAACTGAACCACTGTCCAAACCACCTCTGCCCTCCACGGACGCCTCTACTTCATGACCAAACTGAACCACTGTCCAAACCACCTCTGCCATCCACTGACACCTCTACTTCATGACCAAACTGAACCACTGTCCAAACCACCTCTGCCATCCACTGACACCTCTGCTTCATGACCAAACTGAACCACTGTCCAAACCACCTCTGCCATCCACTGACACCTCTACTTCATGACCGAACTGAACCAACTCTGCTCTCCACGGACACCTCTACTTCATGACCGAACTGAACCACGGTCCAAACCACCTCTGCCCTCCACTGACACCCCTACTTCATGAGCAAACTGAACCACCTCTGCCCTCCACTGACACCTCTACTTCTTGACTGAAGTGAACCACGGTCCAAACCACCTCTGCCCTCCACTGACACCTCTACTTCATGACCGAACTGAACCACGGTCCAAACCACCTCTGCCCTCCACTGACACCTCTAATTCATGACCGAACTGAATCACGGTCCAAACCACCTCTGCCCTCCACTGACACCTCTACTTCATGACCGAACTGAACCACAGTCCAAACCACCTCTGCCCTCCACTAGCACCTCTACTTCATGAGCAAACTGAACCACTGTCCAAACCACCTCTGCCCTCCACGGACACCTCTACTTCATGACAAAACTGAACCACTGTCCAAACCACCTCTGCCATCCACTGACACCTCTACTTCATGACCGAACTGAACCACTGTCCAAACCACCTCTGCCCTCCACTGACACCTCTGCTTCATAACCAAACTGAACCACTATCCAAACCACCTCTGCCATCCACTGACACCTCTACTTCATGACCGAACTGAACCACGGTCCAAACCACCTCTTCCCTCCACTGACACCTCTACTTCATGTCCAAACCACCTCTGCCCTCCACTAGCACCTCTACTTCATGACAAAACTGAACCACTGTCCAAACCACCACTGCCCTCCACTAACGCCTCTACTTCATGACCAAACTGAACCACTGTCCAAACCACCTCTGCCCTACACAGACACCTCTACTTCATGACAAAACTGAACCACTGTCCAAACCACCTCTGCCATCCACTGACACCTCTACTTCATGACCGAACTGAACCACTGTCCAAACCACCTCTGCCCTCCACTGACACCTCTGCTTCATAACCAAACTGAACCACTATCCAAACCACCTCTGCTATCCACTGACACCTCTACTTCATGACCGAACTGAACCACGGTCCAAACCACCTCTTCCCTCCACTGACACCTCTACTTCATGACCAAACTGAACCACTGTCCAAACCACCTCTGCCCTCCACTAGCACCTCTACTTCATGACCAAACTGAACCACTGTCCAAACCGCCACTGCCCTCCACTAACGCCTCTACTTCATGACCGAACTGAACCACTGTCCAAACCACCTCTGCCCTCTACTGACGCCTCTACTTCATGACCGAACTGAACCACGGTCCAAACCATCTCTTCCTTCCACTGACACCTCTACTTCATGACATAGCTGAACCACAGTCCAAACCACCTCTGCCATCCACTGACACCTCTACTTCATGACCAAACTGAACCACTGTCCAAACCACCTCTGCCCTCCACTGACGCCTCTACTTCATGACCGAACTGAACCACTGTCCAAACCACCTCTGCCCTCTACTGACGCCTCTACTTCATGACCGAACTGAACCACGGTCCAAACCATCTCTTCCCTCCACTGACACCTCTACTTCATGACATAACTGAACCACGGTCCAAACCACCTCTGCCATCCACTGACACCTCTACTTCATGACCAAACTGAACCACTGACCAAACCACCTCTGCCATCCACTGACACCTCTACTTCATGACCAAACTGAACCACTGTCCAAACCACCTCTGCCATCCACTGACACCTCTACTTCATTACCAAACTGAACCACTGTCCAAACCACCTCTGCCCTCCACGGACACCTCTACTTCATGACCGAACTGAACCACGGTCCCAACCACCTCTTCCCTCCACTGACACCTCTACTTCATGACCAAACTGAACCACTGTCCAAACCACCTCTGCCATCCACTGACACCTCTACTTCATGATCGAACTGAACCACGGTTCAAACCGCCTCTTCCCTCCACTGGCACCTCTACTTCATGACCAAACTGAACCACTGTCCAAACCACCCCTGCCCTCCATGGACACCTCTACTTCATGACCAAACTGAACCACGGTCCAAACCACCTCTTCCCTCCACTGATGCCTCTACTTCATGACCGAACTGAATCACGGTCCAAACCACCTCTTCCCTCCACTGACGCCTCAACTTCATGACCGAACTGAACCACGGTCCAAACCACCTCTGCCCTCCACTAGCACCTCTACTTCATGACCAAACTGAACCACGGTCCAAACCACCTCTGCCCTCCACTAGCACCTCTACTTCATGACCAAACTAAACCACTGTCCAAACCACCACTGCCCTCCACTAACGCCTCTACTTCATGACCGAACTGAACCACTGTCCAAACCACCTCTGCCCTCTACTGACGCCTCTACTTCATGACCGAACTGAACCACGGTCCAAACCATCTCATCCCTCCACTGACGCCTCTACTTCATGACCGAACTGAACCACGGTCCAAACCATCTCTTCCCTCCACTGACACCTCTACATCATGACATAACTGAACCACGGTCCAAACCACCTCTGCCATCCACTGACACCTATACTTCATGACCAAACTGAACCACTGTCCAAACCACCTCTGCCATCCACTGACACCTCTGCTTCATGACCAAACTGAACCACTGTCCAAACCACCTCTGCCATCCACTGACACCTCTACTTCATGACCGAACTGAACCAACTCTGCTCTCCACGGACACCTCTACTTCATGACCGAACTGAACCACGGTCCAAACCACCTCTGCCCTCCACTGACACCCCTACTTCATGAGCAAACTGAACCACCTCTGCCCTCCACTGACACCTCTACTTCTTGACTGAAGTGAACCACGGTCCAAACCACCTCTGCCCTCCACTGACACCTCTACTTCATGACCGAACTGAACCACGGTCCAAACCACCTCTGCCCTCCACTGACACCTCTAATTCATGACCGAACTGAATCACGGTCCAAACCACCTCTGCCCTCCACTGACACCTCTACTTCATGACCGAACTGAACCACAGTCCAAACCACCTCTGCCCTCCACTAGCACCTCTACTTCATGAGCAAACTGAACCACTGTCCAAACCACCTCTGCCCTCCACGGACACCTCTACTTCATGACAAAACTGAACCACTGTCCAAACCACCTCTGCCATCCACTGACACCTCTACTTCATGACCAAACTGAACCACTGTCCAAACCACCTCTGCCCTCCACTGACACCTCTGCTTCATAACCAAACTGAACCACTATCCAAACCACCTCTGCCATCCACTGACACCTCTACTTCATGACCGAACTGAACCACGGTCCAAACCACCTCTTCCCTCCACTGACACCTCTACTTCATGTCCAAACCACCTCTGCCCTCCACTAGCACCTCTACTTCATGACAAAACTGAACCACTGTCCAAACCACCACTGCCCTCCACTAACGCCTCTACTTCATGACCAAACTGAACCACTGTCCAAACCACCTCTGCCCTACACAGACACCTCTACTTCATGACAAAACTGAACCACTGTCCAAACCACCTCTGCCATCCACTGACACCTCTACTTCATGACCGAACTGAACCACTGTCCAAACCACCTCTGCCCTCCACTGACACCTCTGCTTCATAACCAAACTGAACCACTATCCAAACCACCTCTGCTATCCACTGACACCTCTACTTCATGACCGAACTGAACCACGGTCCAAACCACCTCTTCCCTCCACTGACACCTCTACTTCATGACCAAACTGAACCACTGTCCAAACCACCTCTGCCCTCCACTAGCACCTCTACTTCATGACCAAACTGAACCACTGTCCAAACCGCCACTGCCCTCCACTAACGCCTCTACTTCATGACCGAACTGAACCACTGTCCAAACCACCTCTGCCCTCTACTGACGCCTCTACTTCATGACCGAACTGAACCACGGTCCAAACCATCTCTTCCCTCCACTGACACCTCTACTTCATGACATAGCTGAACCACAGTCCAAACCACCTCTGCCATCCACTGACACCTCTACTTCATGACCAAACTGAACCACTGTCCAAACCACCTCTGCCCTCCACTGACGCCTCTACTTCATGACCGAACTGAACCACTGTCCAAACCACCTCTGCCCTCTACTGACGCCTCTACTTCATGACCGAACTGAACCACGGTCCAAACCATCTCTTCCCTCCACTGACACCTCTACTTCATGACATAACTGAACCACGGTCCAAACCACCTCTGCCATCCACTGACACCTCTACTTCATGACCAAACTGAACCACTGACCAAACCACCTCTGCCATCCACTGACACCTCTACTTCATGACCAAACTGAACCACTGTCCAAACCACCTCTGCCATCCACTGACACCTCTACTTCATGACCAAACTGAACCACTGTCCAAACCACCTCTGCCCTCCACGGACACCTCTACTTCATGACCGAACTGAACCACGGTCCCAACCACCTCTTCCCTCCACTGACACCTCTACTTCATGACCAAACTGAACCACTGTCCAAACCACCTCTGCCATCCACTGACACCTCTACTTCATGATCGAACTGAACCACGGTTCAAACCGCCTCTTCCCTCCACTGGCACCTCTACTTCATGACCAAACTGAACCACTGTCCAAACCACCCCTGCCCTCCATGGACACCTCTACTTCATGACCAAACTGAACCACGGTCCAAACCACCTCTTCCCTCCACTGACGCCTCAACTTCATGACCGAACTGAACCACGGTCCAAACCACCTCTGCCCTCCACTAGCACCTCTACTTCATGACCAAACTGAACCACGGTCCAAACCACCTCTGCCCTCCACTAGCACCTCTACTTCATGACCAAACTAAACCACTGTCCAAACCACCACTGCCCTCCACTAACGCCTCTACTTCATGACCGAACTGAACCACTGTCCAAACCACCTCTGCCCTCTACTGACGCCTCTACTTCATGACCGAACTGAACCACGGTCCAAACCATCTCATCCCTCCACTGACGCCTCTACTTCATGACCGAACTGAACCACGGTCCAAACCATCTCTTCCCTCCACTGACACCTCTACATCATGACATAACTGAACCACGGTCCAAACCACCTCTGCCATCCACTGACACCTATACTTCATGACCAAACTGAACCACTGACCAAACCACCTCTGCCATCCACTGACACCTCTACTTCATGACCAAACTGAACCACTGTCCAAACCACCTCTGCCATCCACTGACACCTCTACTTCATGACCAAACTGAACCACTGTCCAAACCACCTCTGCCATCCACTGACACCTCTACTTCATGACAGAACTGAACCACGGTTCAAACCACCTCTTCCCTCCACTGGCACCTCTACTTCATGACATAGCTGAACCACGGTCCAAACCACCTCTGCCATCCACTGACACCTCTACTTCATGACCAAACTGAACCACTGTCCAAACCACCTCTGCCCTCCACTGACGCCTCTACTTCATGACAAAACTGAACCACGGTCCAAACCACCTCTGCCATCCACTGACACCTCTACTTCATGACATAACTGAACCACGGTCCAAACCACCTCTGCCATCCACTGACACCTCTACTTCATGACCAAACTGAACCACGGTTCAAACCACCTCTGCCATCCACTGACACCTCTAATTCATGACCGAACTGAACCACTGTCCAAACCACCTCTTCCCTCCACTGACACCACTAGTTCATGACCGAACTGAACCATCTCTGCCCTCCATGGATACTTTTACTTTATTACCTAACTGAATCACTGTCCAGACCCCTCCGCCCTCCCTTGACACCTCTACTTTAGTTCCCAACTAAACCTTGGTCCAAACTCCCTCTGCCACACCTCTACTTCAGTACCTTCGACTGCGTCATTTGTGACATCACCAAAACGTTCAGTGACGTTATGATTTTAGTAAACTGTTATAGCTCCTCAGTATATTTCTACTTTTAGTATTGCTCAGGGAGGAACTACACTCAAAGGGATACCAACATGTCTGTAGAGCTTACTTTGAATATCTGCTCTATTTCTCAGACTGACATGTTAAAAAAAAAAATCACTAAATGTAATCATTTTTTCCAGTCACACGAACACATATTCTGAAACTTTAAAAATACACTGCATACAAATCAGCTCTCAAAATCCTAGCTAGACATACAGCTGCATTCATGCCTTGACTTGCTGCCACATCAGATGGAGAGGAAAATGATAAATCTATGATGCACCACCGTGATTGCTATCGCACAGTAACAATCAAATGTCAGTCTCTTGCCTTGCTTTCATGCATCTTTCGCCCCAATTGTGTGAGTGTGTTTGTAAACCTGCAGTTTTA
This sequence comes from Triturus cristatus, assembly GCF_964204655.1. Taxonomy (NCBI): domain Eukaryota; kingdom Metazoa; phylum Chordata; class Amphibia; order Caudata; family Salamandridae; genus Triturus; species Triturus cristatus. The sequence goes on along the minus strand of NC_140595.1, from coordinate 572,781,575 downwards.
TAATGCTGCTGAGACAGACCGAAGCGCATGGAAAGTGTCAAAGTTGTACAGACCTCTAACTCCGACACAAACGCATTTTAAGCAGAGGCTGAGCTGCTAACCAGTGCTTGCAGGTCTGTTTCTTGTACACCTGCAGACAAGGCATATTTGAAGAGTGCCCAGTGGTGCACGTGCACCTCTCCTCCATTGCAGGTCTGAGCCCTCTGTTAACTGGTGCGCTCTCTGAAAGCTTGGGTGGGGGTGGGGCAGTCACGCGCATCGCATTGTATGTTTTATCACGTTGGACTTTTGGCCCTACTCGTGTAAGATTCTACTTCACTGCAGAGTGAGCCTGTAAAATTATGTGTGTTTCCTTTAAAATATCACGTGACTTCCTCGGCTGTACTCACCAAAGACTTTTTTTTTCTGACCCTGCGTGTCTTATCAAGGCACTCTCTGTCTCTTCATAGCGATTTACAAATGTACGGACATGACTGTGTTTATCCTCTATGCCATAGACATCAATGGCTTAGTACTTTTGCAGCAGGACTCCCTTGTAATGGGGTTTGCGCTTGGAGACTTAAAATGTATTCGTACTGCTTTAAAAAAGACAGGGGAACATGTTCATTGAAAAATTTGAACATTCTCTTCCTAGGTTTCCTTCTGTACACAGAGTACATATTGTACTAGCTTGGAATCCACAAAGGTTGCCAGAATTACACTTTTGAAGCTGCGACAGGCTCAGGTTCACAGTAGTAGTCTTGGTAAACTTTTCTGATTTAAAAACGGAGTTTTTGCATGTGTACATTCACATCGGGTACAGTCGCACTTTAAAACCCGCCTCCCTGACATCTCTGCCTACTTCTTTTTTGTTTTTTTGCATCTTTTATATAGCGCGACCTCGACCCGAAGGTATTGGAGCGCTGTACATGAGCACCGTATTTACATTACACATTCAGGCACAGGGAGATTAAGTGATTTGCACAGAATCACAGGATGTGGACGCGACCTCGAGGCTCGAACCCTGGTTTCCTGCACCAAAGTCGGCAGTTTAAGCCGACGGACCACATCCTCTCACCCTTTGGGTGTGGTACCCTGCAGTTCGCACCCTATAAGCTGATTTCGCCCTGCTCTTACAGTAGTAGGTCTGCAACAATTTCTAGAGTGGAAATGGACCTTGTAAAAGTTTGTGAATACCCTGAAGTTAGATCGTGGCTGTTCCCAAACTTTCCAGATAAATTCCCAACCTGGAATGTCCATACACCGCCCCTGCTAGAGATAAATTCACTCGAAAAGCTAAACAGGAGTACATATTTTACGAGTGTAAATCCATTTTCTTTTAACTAACAAGCCTGTATTTACCTGAGTTATTTGCATGTATAAACAAATGGCATTGCGAATCGATCCGGCTCACAGTTTTTAAATATATTAAAAACAAATGTAGAAAGTACATGCACACTTACTCCTTATAAAAAAAATGCGTTTTTATGGACTCCTCCTTTCACAAACAAATTGTGTTACAGTTTTTAAGGTATTACTTAAGATTATGATTTCAAACCAAGGCGAATTCTCATAAAGAACAAAGAACTTACGTTCTATACCGAACAAAGATGACGCATCCATGGCGGTTTAATGTATACATTAATACATTTTCAGACTATTAATTCTCGCTGTCGTTTCGTTGTTTGTAGATTTTTAAATCTGAAAAGAAACATATTGGGAGAGAAATCAGGGCATTTCCAGACCTCCATTTCAGTGCATTTGAGTGAATTTATTTTGCGTCCATGGAGCTATCTTCTGCTACCTACATATATACTTAAACTAATGGATAGAGCTGCAAAAAAGAGGTGTCTCTTGCTGCAATTTTATCACCATTTGACATAGTGGAGCTCTAATACAAATAGCAGAAAACTACTGGAGCATTATTACAAGAAACGAAAAATAGGACCGGAGAAAGCGGGATGCATGACCTGTTCTTGACTTGCAAAAGAAGTGCTCCCATTGCCGTGCATGTACTGTGAAGCTCCTATTGGGTAGAAGAGAGGGAGAAGAGGTACTGAGTTATTTTTTTATAAATTGGTTGCCATCTTACAACGCAGGCATTTGCCGTAATCACTCTCCGCATCGGAAGCGAAAGCCATTGTCCCTATGCCTTCTTTTTGTGTTGAGAATTTTGGCAATGTGGACGGGAGTGGCACAATGTTACCGGTAAAGCCTGAAACAAAAGGCAGTAGGGAGCACACAGCACTGCCCCCATCATCAACCACTGTGACGAAACCTTTTCCTCTCTCCCCATCTATTTCTGACTGTCCCTCCCCCCTAGGCTTCTGCAGGGGGCCGCTCATGCATAGTCCTGCGTGTCAGCATCATTCCCCTGGGGGGCCAGAGAGGTGGTGTGGAGACTAGCAGGTGATGTGATGTCCTATGTGTGAGGACTCCAGAAGTTTAATGAAGCTGCATACCGAACATCTTATGCTTTGAGGCTGCTAGATGTTCCAGAAAGTGTCCTTGTAGTCAAATGATAAAGATGCTGCCAACTCTTTCCCATTTCTGTCATCATGTGCATTAGTCATACAAGGAGCCTGATCTTTCTGACAACTGTGAAGAGGAGTGATGAATAACTGATCTGTGAGGGCAGAGCAAGTGGGTGGAAATACCATTGTCACTTTTATTTCACAACTGTAACTGCCAAGACTTTATCAAAAACACACTACACACTGTGGTTCCTTTGGGACAATACATTCCGTGCTAAAAACCATTATTGCCAATACTGGTCACAATATGAATAAGCAGAGCAGGCATCCATGGCCAACACTAAGCCCCCAACCAACACCAGCCTGTAAGGAACCGGTGACAAAGCATAAAGGAGAATGACAAAAGGCCAACATTAGCCATCACACAACCTCAACTCACCTAAAGGTGGTCAAAAAGACCATTGGGTACTTCCCGGAAACGTCAAGCAGTTCTAATGCAGGCTTTACTACCACCCCAGTGGATCACAGACAAAATAGTTACTAAAACACTTTGACTACCCATGTAAGTCCTTTGCATATACATTGCCCATTACACATGTTAGGGAGAGGCAACAGACTGTGCCAGTTAAACTCCTTGCTGCCTGACGTCGGTCAAGCCATTCCTGGCGGTCATTGTCACATTGCAAGTTGTCAGGGAAGTCGGGTTAGTCCCAAGAGCACAAGAAGTTGAAGAATCACCGTCTTTGCCGTGTCCGTTGAAGTCTTCCGACGAGGTGCAGGTGTGTCGGCACTCCAGGCTCCGTGAATCGGTGGAACTTCAAGCCGTGTCGGCTCCGCACTTCCCCCAATTTTCCCAGAGCTGGAGGGAACACCGCCCAGCTGAAACAGTTTTATGAGGCCATGCTCCTCATATTTGGGTGGCCTGGCCCTTCTGGAGCTTTTCAGGCCCCAATGGTGCAGGAGGTACCCCTACTGGATCCACGCTGGCGGGTTCACCTGCAGCTCCAGTCGGGCCCCATCGATCGCTTTGCTGAATCTGGAGCAGATCCCCTGGTGAGACAGAGACCTTCCTCTGCCACGGCACCAAAGACACATCGAAGCAGAGCCGCCCCCATCGTTTTCACCCAACTCTGACATGGAGGCGGATTTGCGTCATTTGACGCAGACTCCAGCGCTGACTGGGTCCATCCTTTCCCGAGCGCAGCCATGGCCTTATTTATTTGATAGGCCTGGAGAGGGAGAGGAATAGGAAGGGTCTATGGACCCTTATGGTTACCAGCTACTAGAAGAGAAACAGGACAGCTGGTATGAGGAACTGGCGGAGGCCAGTGGGTTAGACACCTCACCTGACTCTGGCCTGGTCTCTCCTCCTACCTTGGTTACAGAGGAGGGAGCCTCTTTTGCAATGGTGGTCCATAAGGTAGCTGAGGTTTTGGACCTTCGGTTGACCACAGTGGCAGTCAAGACGAACATCTTGACATAGGTGCTTCAGCCGAGGGTCTCCCCTTCTGAACCCTACTGTCTTTCAATGAAGCCCATACAGGCTTCCTACTTGGAGCCTGATCCAAACCCTGCGCAGTGGCTCCTGTGCATAGGACTATTTCCCGCTGCAGACCTCAGTTTTCTTACTCAGCACCCTACCCCAGAGTGCTTGTTGTTCTAAGCCTCCACGTCCAGAATTAACGTTGGCATGTTAAATGGATAGGGAATCCAAGAGGCTTGATAACTTTGACAAGAGAATGTTCTCATCCGCCAGCCTAGCACTGAGGGCGAAGAACTCATTCTGCCTCTTGGGTCGACACTACTGGTTCGCTGAGCAGAGCGATTTCATCATCAGTGGCCTTTCGGTGCCAGTCCTGGCTGAGAGCAATTGGCTTTTCAGGGAATGTCCATTCTTACCTCATGGACATGCCGTTCGATGGCTCTCGCCTCTTTGGAGAGAAGGGGGGGGGTTCCATGCTAGAGCGCTCTAAGGGCAGCAGTGTGAAAGTGAAACGGACAGGATTTGGACTCTCAATCAGTAAGGCAGAGCCCCATTAAACAATAAACAACAAAATGCCAATACTGATAACTTCTTCAGCCTTTTTTTTTGACACGTCACATTGAACCAAACAAAGTGACCACTAGACCTTTTTCTTCTCACTTTTTGAATCTATCAAAATGTATTGAACCACAAAATCATTTAAATGGGTTATTCAAAATCATTACAATAGTTCTACATATCAAATAAATCCCACACATCACTATTAAACAACTCTCTCATACTAGCAGTCATACCTTGGACACATTTACTAGTTTGATTATATTCTAACCTTCTCTCATTCACTCCAGCAGCCAAACAACCATTCTTCCTTTCACACCCCCACACTATACAAAAACAACAATTTATTATACATAAAAATATTTTTTAGAAACAACAAGACCTAAGGTGCACAAATTTCACAATAACTACCAGAATCAAAAATAATTCCAACATATATAAACACTCAATAGGTCACAAAAGACAGGTTGACGCGTTTCGAACACCCCAATCCAATTATTGGTGTTCTCCTCAGGACCAACAAGCTGCAACGAAACAAACAAAACACAATTAAAAATTACTCTGTACACTACAGTGAAGCCTCCTGCCTCCCTCTCTCGTCTCTACCAGGGGTCTCAGGCTTACCTTGATTTCTTTAAATAGATCAGCCGATCTATTTATCTGCTGGAAGTATGACTCATTAGCTGAAACAACAAATTGTATAGCGTCTACTGAGAAAACCATTCCACGATAAAGTGATGCCAAAATGAAATATATTTCATAACAAAGTCACTTACTCATGACGACACGATGCGCAGTTTGTTTTGAGGCCAGAAAAACTGTACGAAAACGGCTTGCTCAAAGTGCAACAGGCCAAGATATATACCTATGGGACACATGGAGGCCGCTAAGTCTCTGTGCCTATTACATGGCAGAATGCAACCCTTGTTGCCCGTATATCAAGGTGTTTTCACTTACTTGTCAAAATCCTCTACGGGAGCAATCATTGAACACTCCCCTTCATGGTAGATGACCCAATTACTTTACATCTACTCTGCAATAGAAAACGGGAAAAAACGTAAGTTCCTGCTACAACCAACTGTCATGGTAACCGAGTCCCTCTTCGTCTTTCGACTCACCATACCTTATTTACTCGGGGGGGAATAGGCTCTTCGCTATTCCGTGTGTTGAAAGCCGGCAAGACACCACGGGCAACTGCTTCCGGGTGGATGCAGGATGTAAACTCTTTTATTCACTCATTGGCGGCACGTAACCGCCATATTCTTCCGGTAAACCGCAACAGCGCTTTGACTCATGGGAAATGTAGTACATATGGTTGTGACTATTCTGGTGCTTAAAACCATCAGGTTATTATGTAACATATATCCTTATGCGTATGTGCACAAGCGTTGCAGGCTTGATCACTGATAATAGTATAGTTGCACTAATTTTATGAATAATAAAAATGTGAGTGTATTTATCAAATAAAAACGTGACCAGTGATGAAGAGATAACACATATGCTTAACATTGATGTCCCATTGTGTTTTGCATTGGTATCCCATTTTACGCAATAGCGTTGTCTCCTGAACGTCTGTCAAAAACGACGTTGAACCTCAATGAACGGCATGAGTGCACTGATGTTCCAAATGATAGGACTATAGGAAGCCCACACGCGATCGTGTTACTACTTAGACTTTGTTCAGTCAAATGTGGTGATGACATGCCACAATTAATTTTGCATGGATGACTCCATATCATGGCTGTGGCCATATGTCAAAGAATAGGAAGAACATCCTATCCCAACTTGTAAATCTCAGATAATTTGTTTAATCCATTAATTGCTGAGTTGTATTTAACGATCAGCATTGCTTCCCTGCGTGTCAATTTTAGTTCCAGATCTCCACCTCTTGTGTCTAGTTCAACTTTCGAGATCACAGTCCATTTTAGATCCTTTTCAACATGATTGTTTAGCTTCCAATGGTTCACCAAAGGTGCTGTTTGCACATTTTTCCGAATTCGTGATTTATGTTGTGAGATTCTAAATCTCACTTCCTGGTTAGTTTTACCAATATATAGTTTCCTGCACGGACAGGTTATCCCATACACCACATTTTTCGATTTGCCGTTAGTAAAGGATTCGTGTTTCCAATAGATGGAATTGTGTGAGAAAAATGCTCCTTCTTGGGTAGATTCGCAGCATGAACAAGTACGGCATTTGTGGTGTCCTGTTACAGGGGGCAAGCCAACGTAATCTCGTAACGTACTCGGCTTTGGTTGGGAGACTGCTGCTCTTATGATTTGATTAGAGATGCTCCTATCCTTTTTGAATGCAAAAAGTGGTTTTAGAGCCAAGGACTTATCCTTAATGTTTGATCAGATGCCAATTCTGATGCATAACTTTCTTTAGATGGTTCGAGTTCGGACAAAAGGTTGACACACAAACAATCCTTTCTATAGGTGTTTTCTCTCTTCTCTCCAGCAGTACCTCTCGTGGGGTAAACCAAGCCCTTTTCATCGCTCTTTTCATCAATTTTCTGGGATATCCTCGGTTGATCAAATTGCCTATTAAGTTAGTAGCATGAAAGGTGTATTCATCTTTATAGGTACAATTTCTTTTTATCCTTAAAAATTGTCCATAGGGCAAGTTATCTTTTAAACTTTTTGGATGGTTACTTGAGAAGTGTAGGGCTTTATTCCTGTCTGTAGACTTTTTAAACAGTGTAGTGACCAGCCTGCCTTCTTCAACATATACCTCCACATCAAGAAAAGGCATTTTAGTGTTAGAATGATTCAAACTGAACTTAATATCTGCAGCTCTGTTGTTCAGCCATTCATGGAACTTGACAAGATCATCAACGGTACTTGTCCACACCATAAAAATATCATCAATGAATTGTACCCAACTCCCAATAAATTGGGAGAAGGGATTGTTGTTGTATACAAATTGTTCTTCATATTTCGCCATGAAGAGGACAGCTAGCTCTGGGGCGAATGGACACCCCATGGCTACTCCCTTCACTTGGAAATAGAAGTCGCCATTAAAGTTGAAATAGGTTTTTTTTAGTGCAAAACTCGCCAGTTTTATTATAAAATCTGTTGGTATTTGTGTTGGTTTTTCTCTGCCATTCAAATAAGCGTCAATTACTACCAGGCCTTCATCCTGGTGGATTTGAGTGTACAAAGACACCACATCCAATGGGACCAAAAGATGGGCTCCTTGAACAAATTGTATTGCATCCAGCTTATTGATAAAATCAGTAGTGTCTTGTAAAAAAGAAGGAACATCAGACATAAACGGTTTTAGAAAATAATCAACAAACTTTGAAATTGGCTCCATCAATGATTCACAACCGGAAACGATCGGTCTTCTGGGGAGTGCGGTCTCGTTTTAATGTACCTTGGGTAGTACATAAAAAAGCGGAATCCTAGGATGTTTATTCTGCAAATATTGATATTCTTTCTTGCCCAGGAACCCCTGGTCAAACCGCTTTTGTAGAATTTCAAAGAGTGCTCCCTGTAATTCATGGGTTGGATCTTTGCTAATTTTTCTATAGCATTCCACATCTCCTAGTTGTCTCATAACTTCCAACGTATATTCTGTTGTTCCCCAGACCACAATTGAACCCCCTTTATCCGCTTGCTTTATTGTTATGGATTGATCATTCTTCAGGTTCAAAAGAGCTTCTTTCTCTAATTTAGATGTATTATGTTTGACAAATTTATTTTTCTTTTCTATTTCTGCGATAGCTGATAAAACAGTTCTTTCAAACGTAACTACCTCCTTTGCAATCTTTGTTGAAGGGGGCAGAAAGACGATTTATTCCTTAGGCCTGTAACTTCCATGCTCGGGGCGAAAGGATTTGCAGGAAAAAAAATTTTTTTACCGTATCTCCATACCAAATTCAATGGCCTATGTTTTCATCCTGACCAAGTCAGTACTCTTTGTAGGAACAAAGGATAATCCTTTTTCCAAAATAATTTGTTCATCTACAGATAGAGTTTTATTAGATAGATTGAAAATGGGAGAAACCGTCAGTTTTTGTAACTCTGTCTTCTTGTTGACATCTCCCATGGTTGGTCGTTGAATCTGGTTTTGCCACACGCTTTCTGCTGGCCTCTTCCTAAAAAAGGAGTTTGTTGTTGTTGGAAGTTGCCTCTTCTGTTTAGATTCCTACGTCCTTCGTTATTTTCAGCCCCACTCCCACTGGAGTAAGATGATGTTTCAAAAAATGTTAGAAAATTGTTTTTTGATCTTCCCTGGTACTCCTGCAAGTATCTACGTGACTCGGCTCTTGAATAAAAATCTGTCTGAAGATACGGATACACTTTATCTAGGCTGACGTTTTTTAAAATCTTTTTCAAATTTGTTGCTTGTTTGGTTAACTGTGTGGTCTTTAAATTCCAAAATTTCTTTTTAGACTTTATCCAACAATGCTTTGGAGTCCAATATAGTTTGATTACCTTTAATTTCTGACTCAAGAGTCTCAATTTCTTCCAGTTGTTGTTTGGAGATTCTAAGTGCTGTTTCCACAGTTAGGACCATAAGGTCTCTACTACATTTGGTCTCTATGTAACTGTAGCGCTTTTTCTTGTAAATGAAGGGACCCCCTCAAAGGTAAATAAGGTCTAGGAGTGAGAGGGGAAAATAAACAATGTGATACAACTAGAACTCCTCACAGACCTATATTTCTTTTATCACAGAATGCATCTGTGCATGGGTTGACCAGTGCTACTGATACATGAGTACTTTTTACTTTAATTCATTAATGCATACACTTTTTGTTTTTTTTATAAAAATATTCATTTTTATTTTATTCATTCATTTCCAAAGATCAAGCTTTTATAACCGTTATGCATCAAATTACATTATTTACTAATACTGAACAAATCATTTCCTATGTCGATAATTATATGCTTTTTTTTGGACAAGGAAAAAAGAAGTTATGTAAAATCCACCCTACTCAGCCAAGACTCAAACTACACTCACAAACACACTCATAACACAATTACACTTCCATTCGTGCATAACACTTATACTTTGTGGGTATGGGGAGTATCAGAATGATAAGATATCTCCAACAATTGGTAATAATGACCACAATCTCAAAAGGTCTGGGCGCACGTGGTCTACGCGCGTTTCGGTGGGGTAGTATGTAATGGGACCACCTTCATCAGGACCTCGCCCAACTAAGAAAAAGTGTCATCGGACTTGTATAGAGTAGGGATACCTAAAACGTAACAAGAAAATAGACATTTACTTTTTAGTCAGCCCATGCTAGAACATTTTCAATTTTCTTTATAAAAGTGGTGTATAAGTACATAATAGGTTCAAAACCTCAGAGTGAAAGGAAAGCCATACTAACTGCGACCATCATGCTGTTCAATCTAATTCTGACAAAGGTAAGGCGTGTTTATAGAGAAGGGAAGATAAAAACAAAACCCAGATTTGTCACAAGTACACCATCATTGTGCTAAGAGAGAGATGATCACCATTAGTAAAAAGACCATATAAGAAGTCTGAACTGTAATCGAAATTTGCAAAATACTGTCCCTTACTGTTAGTGATCAGATAAAATATTCCTAATCAGAGATTCCAACTGGGACAACTGGGACAAATTTGGCACGTTGTGTCTAAGGTGGCAGTAGCAGACGTCAATTCTGGAAAGATGAATGCAGTCTATTAGTTTTGCAGGATATATTTTTTTGGGGAGGTATACTGAGAGTAGGTTACAAAATGAGATAGTAATAATACCTAATCAAATTGCAGGGCTTGATTACGTAGATATGATATTGTTTCAAGGGAGACAGAGGTTTGCTGTACCTTAGTGAATTAGTGATCTAAAAATATAAAAGTAACAGTGTTATAGTTCTGTTGTTGTTACCTACTGTAAAGCTAGATTCTGTAACGATACCAATGCTTATCAAAGATAATCCCATACTCACTCAGAATTAAATGATTTTCCATTTTAGAACCAATACGGTGCCCCTGGTTCAAAGTGATGGTTAGGCGGTAATAAAAAATTACTGCTGGATGTTCGCAAATCTGGGCCTCCTAGGAATAAAACATGTGATCAAGAATTTAGCAGAACGTATGTGCACTGGGTAAGCATTGGACATCATCCTATGTCCATATATGTCGATGATATAAGAAAGAACGAAGTCAAAATAGATAACTGCCCAATGTCATTCAGAACGGTCTGATTGGTGTATTATCTATGTAATCTACGTTAGCCGGAATTGCCTACTGTAGGCAAAGCTGTCCTCTACATTGGACAATAAGAGTTACACGATATGAATAGTCATGATGCCCTTGATTTAATATGAGCAGTAGGGGTCATATCCGTAAAATAGGATGAGCTACATATTCTAACCACTCAAGGTAGCTGCTATTCGCAAAGAACGCCTCATAATATTAAGGCTCAAAGTACCCTGCAGGGGTGATCGGTGTGTGCTGAATGGCTATAATTCTACGTTGCATAATGTTGCGAAATTTTTCAGTATGATGACCAGATAGTAATACATACAACAATGCGAAGTACGTAGAGAGAGCTACAGCCTTATAGGGTGCCTTTGATCTAAATTCACGATACAAGCTAAGAATAATGTCCAATCCAGAGGTACTACTAATAACACGTTAAAGCCTACGATGGACATAAATATCTGAGTCTAGATCTTTGCTATTTTTCTAGGTGCGGGCCGAGTAAGATTGGGGCTTAACATGGCCTGCTGAACTCTCAATATCTATACCGGAAAAAGATATACTTATCAAAGTCAATAGAAACTGGTTCCTGATGTTTTGGGGATAGCGTGTCGGGAAATTAATTCATAAATGAGAGTTATATAGGTCGACCTGACATATTATATAGCGCTTTTCTACTCACCTCTCAGTCGGGCCGGTTAGTTTCTTCTGGATCGGAGAGACGTCTCTCATAGCATTCCGAAGTGTACGTCTAGCGTCTTCCTGGAGTCACTGATTTTAAAGTGGGAGAAGGAGACGCCACGCATGCGTGTTAGCCCTCTGACCTAACCGTGAGGTCAGAACGTGCTGGTAAACATAGAGATGGGACTACGGAAGTGAGGTACATTTTCGTGTAGATCGCGGTTCACGAAGAACCTCAATAGATATGGAAACAAGACTACGTGCTGTTCTGCAACCCCACTAATGCACCACATATATTGTTACAAGTGTGTGCATTTGAAGGAAAAGGTATACAAATTAAGCCCCCATAGAAATTCTTACAAATTTATCTCATAAAAGCACTATACCAATTAATGCGGAAAAAATATATTTTTATTAGGCATGTCACTCGTCCATTGTTTTCATGATTCGCATGTGAGCATGATATAGAAGCAACAGTGGATACCTAAGAATGTATCAAAGCTGTAATTAATATATTAAATTGAATGAAGCTATTATAGATGCCTAATTGATTATAAGGCGATCTAAAGATAAATTGGCTAGAACCAGCTAAATCAGAGTATAAGACTCCCCGGCAATGTGAAGGATGTTTAACATGATATGGATCTAATGGTATCCAGTATATTTAAGAGGGTCAAGGGCGATCATGCGAGAAATATGTCAGAGCAGGATGTAATAATAAAGAATGTCATAAAGGAATACATTTGCAGTAACAGATCTAACGATTTGTGATATTCCATATAGTTTCTTCATTTAGCCCATTCTTAACACTGTCCAATGTGAAAATCCAAAAGGTTTCTCTACGTTTGCGCACAGTTTCGTTTGATTGTACAGGTTTGATTTTGATTTTTTCCAGAATGCACCAACGAAGGTCTTGTTCGTTGTGGTGTGTGTCCAAACAATGTGTGACCATAGGAGCAGAGATTTTGTGTGTACGTATGGCCGACTTATGTTCACTATACCTAGTGCGGAAATCTCTGCTTGTTTCTCCTATATAGGCCAACTCACATGGGCAAAAAATGATATATATGATGTTGCGGCTTCTGCAAATTGCTCAAATCTCTCAATTTGAATGTTTTGCCCTTATAGTTAATTGTATCTGTAACTATGGCGGTGTTGCAAGCATGGCATGATCCACATTTGTGATTCCCCAGAATTGGTGGCAGTCCAGTAAGGGTGGTCTGGAGACATGTTTTGCGACCATCATGCCTGGTATGTACTAGCATGTCGCGTAGGTTTTTGTTCCTCCTGTATGCTATAATTGGAGGTGGAAGTGCTTCACTGTCATGCACATTAAGAATTTTCCAATTCTTAGTAATGATGTTTTTGATTTTGTAATTCAATTGAGAATGATTGATGACGCATACTGTCTGATCTTTGGGAGGACGAGTATGGCCGCTCAAAAGTGCCTCTCGGTTGTAATATTTGGCTCTTTTGAATGCTGTTCTGACTAAACGATGGGGGTAACCTCTAGCCAGCAGGCGAGTTTTTAGAGCATCCCCATGAGTATGGAAATCCTGTATTGAGGTGCAGTTACGTCTTATCCTCAGGAATTCTCCAAAAGGTATGGAGTCTTTCTGACAGGAGGGGTGGAAACTTTGATGTTGTAAGATGGTATTTTTTGCTGTGGGTTTACGATAAAAACTCACTGTTAAATTGCCTTCTGTGCCTCAAATCACTATGTCCAAAAACTCTACTTCCACATTGCTGGAGTGTGAAGTAAATTTGAGATTACAGTCACTAGCATTGAGCCAACCAATAAATTCTGCAAGTGTCTCGCTGTCACCCTTCCAAACAAAGAAGATGTCGTCAATGAATCGCTTCCAAAGACTGACATTTTCAAAAAAGGGGGCTGCCTCATTAAAAACATGGGTACATTCCCATTCTCCCATGTATATATTTGCTATGCTTGGAGCACATGATGCTCCCATACTGGTGCCTTTAACTTGCTGGTATGTGAGATTGTTAAATTCAAAGAAATTGTTTGTGAGAACTATTTCCAAGCACTGTAGTATGAAAGCATCTGGTCTAGTCCCCGGAGTTCTGTTGAGGACCGATTCTACTGCTTGTAAGGCTTGACGTTGAGGGATGTTGGTGTACAATTGCTCGATGTCAAGCGTCACTAAGATTTCCCTGTCTGCATCAAACCGTGATCCTTCAATTTTCTCTATGATATCACCTGTGTCTCGTATATAGGAATCATAGTGTCTAGTGAGAGGGCACAAAAAAGTATCAACGTATTTGGACAGAGGTTCTGTACTCGATCCAATTGTCGAGATGATAGGTCTTAGAGGTGGATCTATAAAAATTTTTATGAGTTTTGGGAACTCCATATAATGCTGGGGTGATGGGGCAGGATTTATTCAAAAAATTATATTCCTGCAAACAGATCGAACCTTGTTCGTATGCCCTTGTTGTGACCTTCCGAATGGTTTCTTGGAGTTTTCCCAACTCTCTGGGATGAGACTTGCTATAATGTTCTGTGACAGATAACATGGCTTGGATTTTGTCATTGTATTTCTGCTGATCCATAATCACGATACCACCTCCCTTGTCACAAGGCTTAATAATGATGTTTTTATTATCTTTGATGTTATTAAGTGCCTTGTGATCAGAGAATGTTAGATTGTGTTGTTTGTATGGGGGGGACTTTGGTAACCCGTGATATTTCCTTTAACACAGTTTTTTCAAAAATGTCCACCTCAGAGCCCACCATGTCAAGGGTGGGCGTAAAAGTGGATGGTGGTTTACAAGAGGAAAGATTTTCCTCGCCCTCTTGTAGCGATCTATGCATAAATTTTTTTTTAAGTCTTGTTTCCATATCTATTGAGGTTCTTCGTGAACCGCGATCTACACGAAAATTTACCTCACTTCCGTAGTCCCATCTCTATGTTTACCAGCACGTTCTGACCTCACGGTTAGGTCAGAGGGCTAACACGCATGCGTGGCGTCTCCTTCTCCCACTTTAAAATCAGTGACTCCAGGAAGACGCTAGACGTACACTTCGGAATGCTATGAGAGACGTCTCTCCGATCCAGAAGAAACTAACCGGCCCGACTGAGAGGTGAGTAGAAAAGCGCTATATAATATGTCAGGTCGACCTATATAACTCTCATTTATGAATTAATTTCCCGACACGCTATCCCCAAAACATCGGGAACCAGTTTCTATTGACTTTGATAAGTATATCTTTTTCCGGTATAGATATTGAGAGTTCAGCAGGCCATGTTAAGCCCCAATCTTACTCGGCCCGCACCTAGAAAAATAGCAAAGATCTAGACTCAGATATTTATGTCCATCGTAGGCTTTAACGTGTTATTAGTAGTACCTCTGGATTGGACATTATTTTTAGCTCGTATCGTGAATTTAGATCAAAGGCACCCTATAAGGCTGTAGCTCTCTCTACGTACTTCGCATTGTTGTATGTATTACTATCTCGTCATCATACTGAAAAATTTCGCAACATTATGCAACGTAGAATTATAGCCATTCAGCACACACCGATCACCCCTGCAGGGTACTTTGAGCCTTAATATTATGAGGCGTTCTTTGCGAATAGCAGCTACCTTGAGTGGTTAGAATATGTAGCTCATCCTATTTTACGGATATGACCCCTACTGCTCATATTAAATCAAGGGCATCATGACTATTCATATCGCGTAACTCTTATTGTCCAATGTAGAGGACAGCTTTGCCTACAGTAGGCAATTCCGGCTAACGTAGATTACATAGATAATACACCAATCAGACCGTTCTGAATGACATTGGGCAGTTATCTATTTTGACTTCGTTCTTTCTTATATCATCGACATATATGGACATAGGATGATGTCCAATGCTTACCCAGTGCACATACGTTCTGCTAAATTCTTGATCACATGTTTTATTCCTAGGAGGCCCAGATTTGCGAACACCCAGCAGTAATTTTTTATTACCGCCTAACCATCACTTTGAACCAGGGGCACCGTATTGGTTCTAAAATGGAAAATCATTTAATTCTGAGTGAGTATGGGATTATCTTTGATAAGCATTGGTATCGTTACAGAATCTAGCTTTACAGTAGGTAACAACAACAGAACTATAACACTGTTACTTTTATATTTTTAGATCACTAATTCACTAAGGTACAGCAAACCTCTGTCTCCCTTGAAACAATATCATATCTACGTAATCAAGCCCTGCAATTTGATTAGGTATTATTACTATCTCATTTTGTAACCTACTCTCAGTATACCTCCCCCAAAAAATATATCCTGCAAAACTAATAGACTGCATTCATCTTTCCAGAATTGACGTCTGCTACTGCCACCTTAGGCACAACGTGCCAAATTTGTCCCAGTTGGAATCTCTGATTAGGAATATTTTATCTGATCACTAACAGTAAGGGACTGTATTTTGCAAATTTCGATTACAGATCAGACTTCTTATATGGTCTTTTTAAATAATGGTGATCATCTCTCTCTTAGCACAATGATGGTGTACTTGTGACAAATCTGGGTTTTGTTTTCATCTTCCCTTCTCTATAAACACGCCTTACCTTTGTCAGAATTAGATTGAACAGCATGATGGTCGCAGTTAGTATGGCTTTCCTTTCACTCTGAGGTCTTGAACCTATTATGTACTGATACACCACTTTTATAAAGAAAATTGAAAATGTTCTAGCATGGGCTGACTAAAAAGTAAATGTCTATTTTCTTGTTACGTTTTAGGTATCCCTACTCTGTACAAGTCCGATGACACTTTTTCTTAGTTGGGCGAGGTCCTGATGAAGGTGGTCCCATTACATACTACCCCACCGAACAGCGCGTAGACCACGTGCGCCCAGACCTTTTGAGATTGTGGTCATTATTACCAATTGTTGGAGATATCTTATCATTCGGATACTCCCCATACCCACAAAGTATCAGTGTTATGCACGAATGGCAGTGTAATTGTGTTATGAGTGTGTTTGTGAGTGTAGTTTGAGTCTTGGCTGAGTAGGGTGGATTTTACATAACTTCTTTTTTCCTTGTCCAAAAAAAAGCATATGATTATCGACATAGGAAATGATTTGTTCAGTATTAGTAAATAATGTAATTTGATGTATAACGGTTATAAAAGCTTGATCTTTGGAAATGAATGAATAAAATAAAAATGAATATTTTTATAAAAAAAACAAAATGTGTATGCATTAATGAATTAAAGTAAAAAGTACTCATGTATCAGCAGCACTGGTCAACCCATGCACCGATGCATTCTGTGATAAAAGAAATATAGGTCTGTGAGGAGTTATAGTTGTATCACACTGTAGCGCTTTTTCTACAACGGATCTTCGGTAAAAATTACAGGCACATTTCGAATTCGTAATCCACCCGGGATTGTTCCAGCTTTCAAATGTTGAACTAGAAAGTGGCCATGCAAATCAGTTCTGATTTGATTTTTTCTTTAATCTTAGAAGTTTATCTGACTCGTTTTGGTTTTTAGCTGAGGCGCTCAAGGTGGCCGAGGCAAAGAGAGGGGGAGTCTCTATCAGTTTTTGTATATGTTCCTCACTATAGGCAAAGTTTCACGCTCTGTCATTCTTAAACTAAACTCTCTACACTCAATTCAAATAATTCCTTAGTCGCCCTCAAAAAGTACAATACTTGGAGGTTGCCCCACGTTTGGCAACAAACCGTCCTACTCACAAACACTTTTTCACGATGCATCTATTTCTCATGCAAGAGAACCTCACGGATTAACATCCGCGATATCAAAGTGAAACAGCCAGGGTTTGGACTCTCAATCATTAAGGCAGAGCCCCATTAACCCCTTCCCTGCTCATGACGGAACCGTTCCGTCATGAGCCACGGTTGGCGTGTGCTCATGACGGAACGGTTCCGTCATGACACTCCCGTTGGCGGCCGCTCTGCCTGCGCGGCGCTGTTTCCCCGCCTGTGCGGGGGGACAACGCAAATGGGCGGAGTCATGACGGAACCGTTCCGTCATGAGCACAGCTCAACTGTGGCTCATGACGGAGCGGCTCCGTCATGAGCACAGGCCCACCGCGCTGCCCCCCTGCCCCCCCCAGCGCTGCAGCGGAATGTCCGCAGCAGCGAAGGGGTTAAACAACAAAATGCCAATACTGATAACTTCCTCAGCCTTATTTTTTAACACGTCACATTGAACCAAACAAAGTGACCACTAGACCTTTTTCTTCTCTGTTTTTGAATCTATCAAAATTTATTGAACCACAAAATCATTTAAATGGGTTATTCAAAATTATTACAATAGTTCTACATTTCAAATAAATCCCACACATCACTATTAAACAACTCTCTCATACTAGCAGTCATACCTTGGACACATTTACTAGTTTGAATAACACACAATATTCCAACCTTCTCTCATTCACTCCAGCAGCCAAACAACCATTCTTCCTTTCACACCCCCACACTATACAAAAACAACAATTTATTATACATAAAAATATTTTTGGGAAACAACAAGACCTAAGGTGCATGAATTTCACAATAACTACCAGAATCAAAAATAATTCCAACATATATAAACACTCAATAGGTCACAAAAGACAGGTCGACGCGTTTCGAACACCCCAATCCAATTATTGGTGTTCTCCTCAGGACCAACAAGCTGCAACAAAACAAACAAAACACAATTCAAAATTACTCTGTACACTTCAGTGAAGCCTCCTGCCTCCCTCTCTCGTCTCTACCAGGGGTCTCAGGCTTACCTTGATTTCTTTAAATAGATCAGCCGATCTATTTATCTGCTCATTATCTGAAACAACAAATTGTATAGCATCTACTGAGAAAACCACTCCACGATAAACTGATGCCAAAATTAAATATATTTAACAACAAAGTCACTTACTCGTGACAACACGATTCGCAGTTTGTTTTGAGACCAGAAAAACTGTACGAAAACGGCTTGCTCAAAGTGCAACAGCCCAAGACATATACCTGTGGGACAAATAGAGGCCGCTTAGTCTCTGTGCCTATTACATGGCAGAATGCAGCCCTTGTTGCCCGTATATCAAGGTGTTGTCACTTAGTTGTCAAAATCCTCTACGCGAGCAATCATTGAACACTCCCCTTCACGATAGATGACCCATTTACTTTACATCTACTCTGCAATAGAAAACGGGAAAAAAAACGTAAGTTCCCTCTACAACCAACTGTCATGGTAACCGGGTACTTCTTTGTCTTTAGAGTACCCATACCTTATTTACTCGGGGGGGGAATAGGCTCTTTGCTATTCCGTGTGTTGAAAGCCGGCAAGACACCACGGGCAACTGCTTCCGGGTGGATGCAAGATGTAAACTCTTTATTTCACTCATTGGCGGCACGTAACCGCCATATTCTTCCAGGAAACCGCAACAGCGCTTTGACTCATGGGAAATGTAGTCCATATGGTTGTGAATATTCCGGTGCTTAAAACCATCAGGTTATTATGTAACATATATCCTTATGCGTATGTGCACAAGCGTTGCAGGCTTGAACACTAATAATAGTATAGTTGCACTAATTTTATGAATAATAAAAATGTTAGTGTATTTATCAAATAAAAACGTGACCAGTTAAGGGCAGCAGAGCAAGGGCCAGGTCCTTGGACTGGTCTAGGGTCCCTCGCCAACCCTAATCCACCTTCCGTCCCTTTCATGGCAACAGAAGGGGTCTTCAGACGTGCAAATACCCTTTCAGCCACCACGGCCAGCAGGCTTCCCAGCCTTTTATTGGTCAAGGACGCAAGTCTCATAAACAGTGTGGGACAGGCCGCCAGTAGCTGAGTCATTCTTTCACACCCCCCCAGAAGCCGCTGCCTCCATGCCTCTTTAGTTTGTCCTCCCCCCAGCATAGGCACACAGGGGGTGGCAGGATACGCCATCACCTGCCCAACTGGCAGTCTTTCACTTCAAACCACGGGTCGTCCAGATCGTCCAAAGGGGCTACTTAATTCACATTGTGACTACCTGCCACCCACTGATGATTTGCCTACCATCTCTCCTTGCTCCATCAGGTTTTTTAGCCCAGGGAGCCATAGAGAGGGTGCCTGTTGTATCAGAAATAGGCGGTGGTTGTTATTCCCGCTACTTTTCAGTGCCAAAGCAGGACAGAGAATTTTGTCCTATCCTAAATCTGCGCCTTCTCAACCTCTTCTTGAAGAAGTTCAAAATGCTTGTGCTCACCCAAGTTCTGTCTGTCCTGGACCCAGGAGACGGTATGGTAGCATTGGACTTGCGGGACAAATATTTCTACATCACCGTCCTGCCTGTCCATAGGTGATACCTGTGGTTTACGGTGGGCCAAGAGAACTTTCTGTTTGCCGTGGTCCCTTTCGACCTTACCAGTGCCCCTTGGGTGTTCACCTAGGTGATGGCAGTTGTTGCAACTCATCTGTGGAGGTTGGTCTTCCAGTCTTCCCTGACCTCAACAATTGGCTGTTAAAGACGGGCTCACCCCAGGCAATTGCCTCCCACTTTCAGAGTACAGCAAACCTCCTCCATTCGCTGGGGTTCACTATCAACATGCCAAATTCACACCTGACCCGCTTTCAGATGCTCCCTTTCATCGTAGCTGTTCTGGACAAAGTGCAGTTTCGGGCCTAGCCTCTCAAGCGGCGAGTCCAGGATATTCAGGCTATGATTCCAATGTTTCAGCCTCTATTCTGGATTTTGGTGAGACTAACTTAGGTTGTGGAGCATCATAACTTCCTGCATCGTGCTGGTTGCTCATGCCTGTTGGCACATGCGGGCTCTGCAGTGGGACCTGCACTGCATCAGGGGAATATCTCCAACAAGGTGCAGATCTCGGAGGGGACTGCAAAAGATCGGCAGTTTTGACTAACAAACAGCGGTTGAGTCAGTGGCAGACCCTCGCCCTTCCCCAACCTGACCTTACTGTAGTGACAGACATGTCACTCCTGGGTTGGGATGGCCATCTGGGAGAGGTGGAGATCAGAGGACTCTGGTCTCCAGCAGAGTCTGGCCTCCACATAAACCCAGGAGCTCTGTGTAATTCGTTTGGCAATTTGGCAATGAATAACTCTCTTCCTTCGGTAAAGGAAAGACTAATGCAGGTGTTCACGGTCAACTCCTCCGCCATGTGTTATTGCATCAAACAGCGCGGGTGGGGTCGTGGACCCTTTGTAAAGAGACCTTGCTTCTCTGAACGTGGCTGGAACGTCAGGGCAGTAACCTGGTGATTCAACACCAGGCAGGCTCTCAGAACACCAGAGCAGACTAAGTCAGGGGTGTCTCCATCTGGAGGAGGTGCAAGGTCTCTTTCAGCAGAGGGGAGAGCCTTGGTTAGATCTGTTCACCTCTGCTGGAATGCTCAATGTCAGCAGTTTTGCGCGCTGGTGTTTTCAAGGCGACTCTCTCTCAGATACGAGTTTCTTCTCGATTGGAGCTCCAGCCTCCTGTACTCCTTTGCGCCACTACAATTCCTGCCCAGAGTTCTCAAGAAGATCAGGAACGAGCGAAACCAAGTCATTCTTGTGACTCCCGCTTGGTCACGGAGAGTGTGATATCCTCAGCTGCTGAGAATAACCATCGGTCCTCCAGTTAGATTGCCCCTTCAAGAGGATCTGCTGTCGCAGCAACAGATGTGCACTCTCCACCGTCATTCGTGGGGATTGAGCGGCAACAGTTGACAGCTTTCGTCACAGAAGAATGGGGATCGAAGTCCGAAAACCCGCACCAATCTAAAACGTCTCAGCAAATTTGAAGCAGCAAACAAGGTGCAAAAGAGCCTGGGACACAATCCCCTATGTCCCAAAACCAGGAGAGAACCAACTGGTTTCTCTAGGTACATACAACAATAGATAGCTCTGCACACTTGTAAATATTCGATTCTCAGCAATCTACAATAAGGTACAATTATAATGTAGTTGTATGCTTGTATAAAGAAACAACGTTATTCAGTTGATGTTGATTTTTCATCTTTATTCATTATGCAACCGCCAACGCGTTTCGTCCACACATGGACTTCTTCAGGGCTCAACAGTAAGCTTTCTCTATTGTCAATTATTCATATTCAATATGGTTAACAAAGTCTGTTTACGAAAAGATTTATCCGGACATCGTCCATCTTATGTTTCCATTGGGGCAGATAATGGGTCGGTCACAGTATTCGTTCGTCCGTCCGTCCTCCCACGCCCGTCCGGTTCAAATTGAGGGTGGACAGCTTTCGACCTTCCGCCCGAAGTCTGTTATAGTATTCTGGCAGCCAGGCATCCTTCAACCCAGGAAGTATATACTGCCATTGAGAAACTTTTGTGTCATGGTGTACTTCCCGCAACGTTGACACCCTTTCTGCACCTTTATCTAAAGTTTTATTGATTGCATTGTTTTTGGCCCAGCTAGGGGTATTGTCGTCTTCTCTTTGTTAGCATGAGCAGGTCTGTCTCCTGCTTTGCGTTACTACACTTATTTATTTTGCTTGTGCCATTCTGAAACTTTAACATAGAACATGCTGGTTTTTTCGCGCCTTGCTCGTTCCTGGGATTTAGTCTGCACATTGTGAACAAGGTCGATCTACAATACCCCTTGTTATTTTGTTTTGGTCAGGCCCCAGCACCTAGACAAAACATGCAGATGCAGCTGTTGCATGGGAACACGAACTTTGGTTATATGGGGCTACACAGATAGGTAAGGAATACTTGGAGAGGGATCTTTCCAGGGAGAAGAGCATGACAGCACCTGTGATGTAGATCAACCATCTATAGACTGAGGCATGGAGTCTGCTGAGGACACCCAGAGATCTTCTAATATACAATCATTTTGCTTCTATACAAAAGGAGGGAGGTTAAGCTACTCTGTTGTTTATCATATCTGAAAGAGACTATTAGTTATAGTTAGTTATAGATTCCTTACCTTAGAATCACCCCCAGGCATCAGACTGGATCCGGAGAATTTTTCTACAGCAGTACCCCTGCTTGTCGGTAGGTGGCGTCGGTCGACTCCTCGTTCGTAGTTGGCACCGTGATCGCTGGAATGACGTTACCTTATCTACTTAGACGCCGCCCATGCGCGCTAACATCAGTTTTTTTTCCTTTTTCCGCGCCAGCCAGTGCAGATTCGGAGAGAGCGGTACCTCTAGTCACTTTTTGACTTTCATTTTTCGACTTTTGTCGACATCTTTTTTGAGTCGTTCGACTCCTGGTGCACAAGGATGTTACATTGACGGGCCAGCTTCAAACCTTGTGACTCTTGTGACAAATTGATGTTGGTTGCGAATCTACACCTTGTGTGCCTGTGGTGCTTGTAGCACGACTTCGGGCCATGAATCCGAAGTCTTTGGGAGAGCGGTCCCAAAAGCACTGCTTGAGGTCCCGGTCGAAGGCACAACCATCACTCCTCTTCAAAGTCTTCATCTTCGGGTAAGTTGAAGCACAAAAAGAAGGCGAAGAAGCACCGTCGCTCTTCTCGTCCGTCAGGTGATGCAACGCGATATGCAAAAGGTCGTCGTCCTACAGCACCACCCACGGAGCCTACTCGGTCGGCTCCGAGCCTCCCTCCCTTTCCGGGAGTTGGAGCGACCCCTTCCCAACTTCTTAATTTTTACGAAGCCCTCCACTCCATCTTTGGGCAGCCCGACTCCGCCGGTGTGGCTTCGGGCCCGCGGACTCGGCTCAGGGTTCTGGGCCTTCGATGCCGGTGGCTTCAGCCCCGGCACCGCAAGACCCCCAGGGATCCAGGACTGGATCCAGATCAACGGTGATCGACCTCACGACACCTCCGGCGCCGAATCCAATGGTGACACCTCCGCTCCCTCTGCCGGTTGTGTTCCCAACCAACGTCCACCCCAGCCTCCCTCTCGATGTGGACACGGAGCCGGACCGGCGTCAACCAACGTTGGTACTGGCCGGTACTTTTGTACCTCTGTTCTACCCTAGTGTTCCCTATCGCCCTGAGTGGCAACCAGAGGAGGGTCAGGAGGACCGGGAGGGGTCTGTGGACCCGTTGACAGACCAGTTGGAAGAACTGTATTGGAGAGAGGAGTTTGGTGAGGCCAGCGGTCTGGACACTTCTCCAGACCTTGGCATGCTTTCTCCCCTTACGGTGGCAACGGAGGATGGAGCCTCTTACGCTGTGGGGTTGCGTAGGGCAGCTGAGGCTTTGAACCTTGAGCTTCCTACTGTGGTGGTCAGGACTAACCTCTTGACTGAGGTGCTTCAACCTGTGGATAGGATAATTGCCCGACGCCACTGCCCAGCCCCGGGCAACCCCATTTTCCTCACCCAACACCCTACCCCGAGAGCTTGGTGGTCCAAGCTTCAACTTCCCTACTTCAACTTCCCTACTGCTCCACCTGATGGGTCACCTTGGGAAGAAGATGCTTTCTTCCGCCAGCTTAGGACTGCGTTTGGTGAACACCGCATGTCTCTTGGGCAGTTACACTCACTTTGTGTGGCACTCATCGCGTATTTGCTGCCACAGTGCCCCGAGGAGACCCGAGCTGTTTTCTTCTTTGCAGTGGCTGAGGATAGAGATGCAGCGAAGTTCGCCATGCGATATGGGCTAGACACCGCTGACTCACTAGGCAGAACGATTTCAACGTCGGTAGCCCTGCAACGCTACGCCTGGCTGAGGTCCACTGGCTTTTCGGGTAATGTACAATCAAATCTTTTGGACAAGCCCTTTGATGACCATTGCTTGTTTGGTGACAAAGCGGACAACGCGACGAGAGCTTTAAGGATTCTAGGGCTAAGGCCAGATCCTTTGGCCTCGCTACCACCTCTCACCCCCCGCAGTTCACTTTTCACCCCTTTCATGGCTACGGAAAGGGCACCCCACCACGCTCAGCCAAGCCCCAGGCCTGGGCAAGCTGTCTAGCCTCTGCATGGCCAGGGACATGGGACCCAGCGTTGTGGATCTGGGAGCCAGCGGGCGGACCAGTCCCCCAGCGCACCCTCTGCAGCAGCCTCCAAACCTTCCGAGTCCGTCTTTTCAGGGCCACCAGTTGCCAGTGGGCGTCAGGATTCGCCATCCCCTCCCCCACTGGCACATCATCACATCGGATAGGTGGGTTTTGCAGATAGTCGGAAGGGGCTACTCCCTCCCCTTTGAGACTACCCCTCCCTCCATTCCACCAACACTTCATCATATGCCGGAGGATCACTTGGCTCTTCTCCGTCAGGAAGTTGTGGTCCGCTTGGCCAAGGGGGCCATCGAGCGAGTCCGTATACCAGAAGCAGGTGGTTGTCATTCCCACTACTTCCTGGTGCCCGAAAAAGACCAAGGCCTGCGTCCTATCTTGGATCTCAGGGACGTCAACCCCTTCCTCCAGAAGGAGAAGTTCAAAATGTTGACACTAGCTCAGGTCCTGTTTGCCCTCGACCCCGGAGACTGGATGGTAGCGTTGGACTTGCAGGACGCCTATTTTCACATCCCCGTCCTGCCGGACTACCGGCGTTACCTACGGGTCACGGTAGGCCACGATCATTTTCAGTTCACTGTGCTCCCCTGCGGCCTTACCCGCACCCCTCGGGTGTTCACGAAAGTGATGGCGGTGGTCGCAGCTCATCTGCGCAGATCAGGGGTTCCAGTCTTCCCCTATCTCGATGACTGGCTGTTGAAGGCGAGTACGCTCCAGGCTTTCGTCTCTCACCTCCAGACTACGGCAGACCTCTTGCATTCGCTGGGGTTCACTATCAACATGCCAAAGTCACACCTGATTCCCTCTCAGAAGCTACTTTTCTGGACATAGTGCAGTTTTGGGCCTATCCACCCGAGAAGCGAGTCCGGAATATTCTGGCTATGGTTCCGATCTTTAAGCCTCTATCCCGGGTTTCAGTCAGAATGACTCTGAGGTTGCTGGGCCTCATGGCCTCCTGCATCCTGCTCGTGGATCATGCCAGGTGGCACATGCGGGCTCTATAGTGGGACCTGAAGTTCCAGTGGGCACAGCATTTCCGATTGGTCCAGATCTCGGATGGCACTGCACACCAATTGCAGTGGTAGCTAACTGACCAGGATTAGGTCAACGGCAGGTCCCTCTCCCTTCCCCACCCAGAGTTCACAGTGGCGACTGATGCATCACTTCTGGGGTGGGGCGGCTACATGGGGGAGGCGGAGATCAGAGGCCTCTGTTCTCCGGCGGAGTCCGGGCTCCACCTCAACCTCCTGGAGCTCCGGACGATTTGTCTTTCACTGAAGGCATTCCTTCCTTCTGTCAAATGGAGAGTAGTGCAAGTGTTCACGGACATTACCACTGCAATGTGGTATTGCAACAAACAGGGCGGGGTGGGGTCGTGGACCCTCTCTCAGGAGGCCCTTCGTCTCTGGCAGTGGCTGGAACATCAGGGCATGTCCCTGGTGGTTCAACACCTGGCGGGTTCCCTGAATGCCAGGGCGGTCGAACTCAGCCATCCGTGCATGATGGATCATGAATGCGGTCTTCACTCGAAGGTGGTGCAAGGTCTCTTTCAGCATGGGGGAGAGCCTTGGTTAGATCTCTTCACCACTGAAGAGAACGCGCAGTATCAACAGTTCTGCGCTTTGGAATTTCCAAGGTAGTACTTTTTAAGCGACACTTTTAATCGCGAGTGGAGTTGCGGTCTTCCATATACCTTTCCGCCTGTACCTCTTCTGCCCAGAGTGCTGAAGAAGATCAAGCACGACCGGGCTCAAGTCATTCTTGTGGCTCCGGACTGGGCACGGAGAGTCTGGTATACCGAGTTCTTGAACATCGCCATTGATTCTCCGATCAGACTGCCTCTTTGGGAGGATCTTCTGTTGCAGCAGCAGGGGACAGTCCTTCTTCATCCGAACCGGTCCAGCCTCCACCTCCTTGCGTGGAGATTGAGCAGCGACAGTTGACAGCTTTTGACCTTCCTCCCAAAGTCTGTAACGTTATCTTGGCAGCAAGGCGTCCCTCCACCAAAACAGTGTACGTCACATGATGGAACACATTTGTGGCATGGTGCGCAGCAAAGGCTGTGGATCCCCTTTCTGAACCTCTTTCAGAGCTTCTCCTCTTCATTCTTTCTTTGGCCCTGCAGGGCTCTGCTCTAGGCACTCTTAAAGGCTATCTTTCGGCCATCTTGGCCTTTCTTCGCCTTCCTGATCAGCCTTCTCTTTTCAAGTCCCCTATTGGAAATCATATCCTTAAGGGCATTACTCATCTCTTTCCTCCTGTTCCTTTTGTAATGCCCCAGTGAAACTTGAACATTTTTCTGACTTACCTTATGTGCGCTCCTTTCGAGCCCCTACATAATTGACCTCTCAGACTACTGACTCTCAAAACTGCCTTTTTGGTTGCCATCACCTCTGCTCGCAGGGTGAGTGAGTTGCAGACTCTTTCTTCTAAACCTCCTTTCCTGGCTGTTCATCCGGACAAGGTTGTCCTTCGCACTATACCTTCTTTTCTTTCCAAAGTGGTTACCTCTTTCCACATAGGACAGACCATCACTTTTCCCCTCCCCCACATCCCTTTAAAGAGGAGGAGAGGCTCCACCGTCTGGATCCAAAACGTGCGCTTTTATTTAATCTGGATCGCACGTGCAATTCCGGGTGGATGATCAGCTCCTTGTTGGCTAAATGGGTGCCAAGAAAGGTCGGGCCGTGCAAAAACGACCCATCTCTCGATGGGTCATTCGTTGCATTAAAATTTGCTATTTGCGTTAAAGGAACCTCCACTAGGGTTGCATGCCCATTCCACAAGGGCAACTGTAGACACTACTTCTTTGGGACGTGGAGTTCCCCTTCATAACATCTGCCAGGGAGCCACATGGGCAACATTGCACACGTTCACTAAACAACACTTGCTGGATATCCAAGTCCGAAGAGATGGCTTCTTTGGCTGGTCTGTTCTCCAGGACTTTATGGTGTGAACTTGGTTTACAGACCCACCTCCGGGGTTGGTATTGCTGGGGTATCTATTCTAAGGTAAGGAATCTATGACTAATAGTGTCTTGCAGATGAACACGTTACTTAACTTCGGTAATGGTATATCTGTAAGAGATGTATATTAGTTATAGATTCCTTACCGCCCCACCCAACCTCCCCTTTCTGCGAACTGACTTCTAGAGTAAGGGACTCCCTTTCAAGGCCCTAATTTTGTGCACCAGTGGTCAGTGTGTTCCATGGCTCTGCGCTTCTGGCGTGGAATGTTGTGTAAAGAACTGACGTCAGCACGCATGGGCAGCGTCTAAGTAGATACCGCGATTCCGGCAATCATGATGCCAACGACGAATGCAGAGTCGACCGACTCATCTACCGACGCACAGGGGTACTGCTGAAGAGAAATTCTCTGGATCCAGTCTGACCCCTTCAGGTAATTCTAAGGTAAGGAATCTATAACTAATATATGTCTCTTACAGATATATCGTTACCAAAGGTAAGTAACTTGTTTGACAGCTCCTTTTATGATTTTTGAACTATTTGCTATGCTGACCGTATTTGTGTTAGGCATTTTTCTACTGATTGTGGCACGTATACTGCATACTAGAGTATGTTAGTTAAAATAAACATTTTAAACTGTCTCGTGTTTCTGTCAGATCTAGTGTGGAAGAGCACAAGAGCGTGAGCAAAAGGATGTGTCTTGCAACCTCGATTACTGAGAGAGTCCAGAGTGTTGTGTTCTTGGGTGTTTAATCACTTGTTTCTCTGTGAGTGAGTAGGAGGGAAAGTGAGACACTACAGTTTGTCGGTCTCGGGCTCATGGGTACTAAGCTGGCAGGATAACTCAGTCCCTGCCTACTAAGGTCCCATACGCCCAAGCATAATTCTGTAATCTCACAGCATCCACGCAACAACATATGTTTTCCCTGCACCATTCATCATGCCTCAGTTGGAGCTCATCCTGGGCCTCACCTTTCTCATGTGTTAAAATTTGAACCGCTACACAATTGCCCTCTAAGGCTCTTGGCATTAAAAGCTGCCTCTCTGGTGGCTGTAACCTCAGCCAGGAGGCTCAGTGAATTTCAGGCACTCTCAGCGCATCCTCCTTATACCACCTTCTATCCGGACAAGCTAGTTTCTCAGGTCTTGTGCCTTATTCTTTCCGAAGGTCATGACTCCCTTCCTTGTAGTCCAGAGCATCACTCTGTCTACCGTCTTTGCTCCACCTCATCCCTCCAAAGCAGAGGAGAGGCTCCACTGTTTGGATCTTAAAAGAGTGCTGTGTCTACCTTGACCACGTAAAAGATTTCCGGGTGAACTATCAACTTTTGTGGGCTAAGTAGGAGCAAAAATGGCAAACGTGGTGCAGAAAAGGGCCATCTCACAATGGGTTGTCCTCTGCATTAAGGTCTGCTAGGCATTAGCTAAGAAGCAACCCTCTGAGGGCTTGTGAGCTCACTCCACCAGAGCCAAAGCTGCGAAAATTGTGTTAGGGTGCGGCGTTCCAGTCCTGGACTACTGTCGGGCAGCAACGGGTACCCTGCTGCACACATTCAGCAAACGCTACTTCCTGGAGAGTTAGGGCCATTGTGACAGGCACTTCGCCCATTTGGTCCTCCGGACTTTCTGATTTAATTGGCTTTACGAACCCACCTCCGCGGAGGTATTGCTCATTGCACCATCAGGATTCAGGCAAGCCGGGCCGACGAAGGCTGTGATGCCAGAAACCAGTCCCCGGAAGCTTGTTTCCTTCCCAGTATAAGAATTGGCTTGGTAGTTTGGTTTGCCCTGTTCCCATCATGCACTGGGACAGGTACAGACTAATTTGCATGTAGCCAGGTTCTGAGCTGGGATGGTGCAGTGAGCTAAAAAACGGTGATGGATTAAAACCATGATCTCTTGACTTGGTAAGAGTATTCTGCATCATTCAGAAACTCTGTCCATCACCACCCCCCTTTTTCCCAAATCGATTTTATCCACACTCAGTGTGGGAGGGTATGCTCAGACGTGAGTCCCTTGCTCATTGCACCATCAGGATTCAGGCAAGCCGGGCCGACGAAGGCTGTGATGCCAGAAACCGGTCCCCGGAAGCTTGTTTCCTTCCCAGTATAAGAATTGGCTTGGTAGTTTGGTTTGCCCTGTTCCCATCATGCACTGGGACAGGTACAGACTAATTTGCATGTAGCCAGGTTCTGAGCTGGGATGGTGCAGTGAGCTAAAAAACGGTGATGGATTAAAACCATGATCTCTTGACTTGGTAAGAGTATTCTGCATCATTCAGAAACTCTGTCCATCACCACCCCCCTTTTTCCCAAATCGATTTTATCCACACTCAGTGTGGGAGGGTATGCTCAGACGTGAGTCCCTTGCTCATTGCACCATCAGGATTCAGGCAAGCCGGGCCGACGAAGGCTGTGATGCCAGAAACCGGTCCCCGGAAGCTTGTTTCCTTCCCAGTATAAGAATTGGCTTGGTAGTTTGGTTTGCCCTGTTCCCATCATGCACTGGGACAGGTACAGACTAATTTGCATGTAGCCAGGTTCTGAGCTGGGATGGTGCAGTGAGCTAAAAAACGGTGATGGATTAAAACCATGATCTCTTGACTTGGTAAGAGTATTCTGCATCATTCAGAAACTCTGTCCATCACCACCCCCCTTTTTCCCAAATCGATTTTATCCACACTCAGTGTGGGAGGGTATGCTCAGACGTGAGTCCCTTGCTCATTGCACCATCAGGATTCAGGCAAGCCGGGCCGACGAAGGCTGTGATGCCAGAAACCGGTCCCCGGAAGCTTGTTTCCTTCCCAGTATAAGAATTGGCTTGGTAGTTTGGTTTGCCCTGTTCCCATCATGCACTGGGACAGGTACAGACTAATTTGCATGTAGCCAGGTTCTGAGCTGGGATGGTGCAGTGAGCTAAAAAACGGTGATGGATTAAAACCATGATCTCTTGACTTGGTAAGAGTATTCTGCATCATTCAGAAACTCTGTCCATCACCACCCCCCTTTTTCCCAAATCGATTTTATCCACACTCAGTGTGGGAGGGTATGCTCAGACGTGAGTCCCTTGCTCATTGCACCATCAGGATTCAGGCAAGCCGGGCCGACGAAGGCTCTGATGCCAGAAACCGGTCCCCGGAAGCTTGTTTCCTTCCCAGTATAAGAATTGGCTTGGTAGTTTGGTTTGCCCTGTTCCCATCATGCACTGGGACAGGTACAGACTAATTTGCATGTAGCCAGGTTCTGAGCTGGGATGGTGCAGTGAGCTAAAAAACGGTGATGGATTAAAACCATGATCTCTTGACTTGGTAAGAGTATTCTGCATCATTCAGAAACTCTGTCCATCACCACCCCCCTTTTTCCCAAATCGATTTTATCCACACTCAGTGTGGGAGGGTATGCTCAGACGTGAGTCCCTTGCTCATTGCACCATCAGGATTCAGGCAAGCCGGGCCGACGAAGGCTGTGATGCCAGAAACCGGTCCCCGGAAGCTTGTTTCCTTCCCAGTATAAGAATTGGCTTGGTAGTTTGGTTTGCCCTGTTCCCATCATGCACTGGGACAGGTACAGACTAATTTGCATGTAGCCAGGTTCTGAGCTGGGATGGTGCAGTGAGCTAAAAAACGGTGATGGATTAAAACCATGATCTCTTGACTTGGTAAGAGTATTCTGCATCATTCAGAAACTCTGTCCATCACCACCCCCCTTTTTCCCAAATCGATTTTATCCACACTCAGTGTGGGAGGGTATGCTCAGACGTGAGTCCCTTGCTCATTGCACCATCAGGATTCAGGCAAGCCGGGCCGACGAAGGCTGTGATGCCAGAAACCGGTCCCCGGAAGCTTGTTTCCTTCCCAGTATAAGAATTGGCTTGGTAGTTTGGTTTGCCCTGTTCCCATCATGCACTGGGACAGGTACAGACTAATTTGCATGTAGCCAGGTTCTGAGCTGGGATGGTGCAGTGAGCTAAAAAACGGTGATGGATTAAAACCATGATCTCTTGACTTGGTAAGAGTATTCTGCATCATTCAGAAACTCTGTCCATCACCACCCCCCTTTTTCCCAAATCGATTTTATCCACACTCAGTGTGGGAGGGTATGCTCAGACGTGATTCCCTTGCTCATTGCACCATCAGGATTCAGGCAAGCCGGGCCGACGAAGGCTGTGATGCCAGAAACCGGTCCCCGGAAGCTTGTTTCCTTCCCAGTATAAGAATTGGCTTGGTAGTTTGGTTTGCCCTGTTCCCATCATGCACTGGGACAGGTACAGACTAATTTGCATGTAGCCAGGTTCTGAGCTGGGATGGTGCAGTGAGCTAAAAAACGGTGATGGATTAAAACCATGATCTCTTGACTTGGTAAGAGTATTCTGCATCATTCAGAAACTCTGTCCATCACCACCCCCCTTTTTCCCAAATCGATTTTATCCACACTCAGTGTGGGAGGGTATGCTCAGACGTGAGTCCCTTGCTCATTGCACCATCAGGATTCAGGCAAGCCGGGCCGACGAAGGCTGTGATGCCAGAAACCGGTCCCCGGAAGCTTGTTTCCTTCCCAGTATAAGAATTGGCTTGGTAGTTTGGTTTGCCCTGTTCCCATCATGCACTGGGACAGGTACAGACTAATTTGCATGTAGCCAGGTTCTGAGCTGGGATGGTGCAGTGAGCTAAAAAACGGTGATGGATTAAAACCATGATCTCTTGACTTGGTAAGAGTATTCTGCATCATTCAGAAACTCTGTCCATCACCACCCCCCTTTTTCCCAAATCGATTTTATCCACACTCAGTGTGGGAGGGTATGCTCAGACGTGAGTCCCTTGCTCATTGCACCATCAGGATTCAGGCAAGCCGGGCCGACGAAGGCTGTGATGCCAGAAACCGGTCCCCGGAAGCTTGTTTCCTTCCCAGTATAAGAATTGGCTTGGTAGTTTGGTTTGCCCTGTTCCCATCATGCACTGGGACAGGTACAGACTAATTTGCATGTAGCCAGGTTCTGAGCTGGGATGGTGCAGTGAGCTAAAAAACGGTGATGGATTAAAACCATGATCTCTTGACTTGGTAAGAGTATTCTGCATCATTCAGAAACTCTGTCCATCACCACCCCCCTTTTTCCCAAATCGATTTTATCCACACTCAGTGTGGGAGGGTATGCTCAGACGTGAGTCCCTTGCTCATTGCACCATCAGGATTCAGGCAAGCCGGGCCGACGAAGGCTGTGATGCCAGAAACCGGTCCCCGGAAGCTTGTTTCCTTCCCAGTATAAGAATTGGCTTGGTAGTTTGGTTTGCCCTGTTCCCATCATGCACTGGGACAGGTACAGACTAATTTGCATGTAGCCAGGTTCTGAGCTGGGATGGTGCAGTGAGCTAAAAAACGGTGATGGATTAAAACCATGATCTCTTGACTTGGTAAGAGTATTCTGCATCATTCAGAAACTCTGTCCATCACCACCCCCCTTTTTCCCAAATCGATTTTATCCACACTCAGTGTGGGAGGGTATGCTCAGACGTGAGTCCCTTGCTCATTGCACCATCAGGATTCAGGCAAGCCGGGCCGACGAAGGCTGTGATGCCAGAAACCGGTCCCCGGAAGCTTGTTTCCTTCCCAGTATAAGAATTGGCTTGGTAGTTTGGTTTGCCCTGTTCCCATCATGCACTGGGACAGGTACAGACTAATTTGCATGTAGCCAGGTTCTGAGCTGGGATGGTGCAGTGAGCTAAAAAACGGTGATGGATTAAAACCATGATCTCTTGACTTGGTAAGAGTATTCTGCATCATTCAGAAACTCTGTCCATCACCACCCCCCTTTTTCCCAAATCGATTTTATCCACACTCAGTGTGGGAGGGTATGCTCAGACGTGAGTCCCTTGCTCATTGCACCATCAGGATTCAGGCAAGCCGGGCCGACGAAGGCTGTGATGCCAGAAACCGGTCCCCGGAAGCTTGTTTCCTTCCCAGTATAAGAATTGGCTTGGTAGTTTGGTTTGCCCTGTTCCCATCATGCACTGGGACAGGTACAGACTAATTTGCATGTAGCCAGGTTCTGAGCTGGGATGGTGCAGTGAGCTAAAAAACGGTGATGGATTAAAACCATGATCTCTTGACTTGGTAAGAGTATTCTGCATCATTCAGAAACTCTGTCCATCACCACCCCCCTTTTTCCCAAATCGATTTTATCCACACTCAGTGTGGGAGGGTATGCTCAGACGTGAGTCCCTTGCTCATTGCACCATCAGGATTCAGGCAAGCCGGGCCGACGAAGGCTGTGATGCCAGAAACCGGTCCCCGGAAGCTTGTTTCCTTCCCAGTATAAGAATTGGCTTGGTAGTTTGGTTTGCCCTGTTCCCATCATGCACTGGGACAGGTACAGACTAATTTGCATGTAGCCAGGTTCTGAGCTGGGATGGTGCAGTGAGCTAAAAAACGGTGATGGATTAAAACCATGATCTCTTGACTTGGTAAGAGTATTCTGCATCATTCAGAAACTCTGTCCATCACCACCCCCCTTTTTCCCAAATCGATTTTATCCACACTCAGTGTGGGAGGGTATGCTCAGACGTGAGTCCCTTGCTCATTGCACCATCAGGATTCAGGCAAGCCGGGCCGACGAAGGCTGTGATGCCAGAAACCGGTCCCCGGAAGCTTGTTTCCTTCCCAGTATAAGAATTGGCTTGGTAGTTTGGTTTGCCCTGTTCCCATCATGCACTGGGACAGGTACAGACTAATTTGCATGTAGCCAGGTTCTGAGCTGGGATGGTGCAGTGAGCTAAAAAACGGTGATGGATTAAAACCATGATCTCTTGACTTGGTAAGAGTATTCTGCATCATTCAGAAACTCTGTCCATCACCACCCCCCTTTTTCCCAAATCGATTTTATCCACACTCAGTGTGGGAGGGTATGCTCAGACGTGAGTCCCTTGCTCATTGCACCATCAGGATTCAGGCAAGCCGGGCCGACGAAGGCTGTGATGCCAGAAACCGGTCCCCGGAAGCTTGTTTCCTTCCCAGTATAAGAATTGGCTTGGTAGTTTGGTTTGCCCTGTTCCCATCATGCACTGGGACAGGTACAGACTAATTTGCATGTAGCCAGGTTCTGAGCTGGGATGGTGCAGTGAGCTAAAAAACGGTGATGGATTAAAACCATGATCTCTTGACTTGGTAAGAGTATTCTGCATCATTCAGAAACTCTGTCCATCACCACCCCCCTTTTTCCCAAATCGATTTTATCCACACTCAGTGTGGGAGGGTATGCTCAGACGTGAGTCCCTTGCTCATTGCACCATCAGGATTCAGGCAAGCCGGGCCGACGAAGGCTGTGATGCCAGAAACCGGTCCCCGGAAGCTTGTTTCCTTCCCAGTATAAGAATTGGCTTGGTAGTTTGGTTTGCCCTGTTCCCATCATGCACTGGGACAGGTACAGACTAATTTGCATGTAGCCAGGTTCTGAGCTGGGATGGTGCAGTGAGCTAAAAAACGGTGATGGATTAAAACCATGATCTCTTGACTTGGTAAGAGTATTCTGCATCATTCAGAAACTCTGTCCATCACCACCCCCCTTTTTCCCAAATCGATTTTATCCACACTCAGTGTGGGAGGGTATGCTCAGACGTGAGTCCCTTGCTCATTGCACCATCAGGATTCAGGCAAGCCGGGCCGACGAAGGCTGTGATGCCAGAAACCGGTCCCCGGAAGCTTGTTTCCTTCCCAGTATAAGAATTGGCTTGGTAGTTTGGTTTGCCCTGTTCCCATCATGCACTGGGACAGGTACAGACTAATTTGCATGTAGCCAGGTTCTGAGCTGGGATGGTGCAGTGAGCTAAAAAACGGTGATGGATTAAAACCATGATCTCTTGACTTGGTAAGAGTATTCTGCATCATTCAGAAACTCTGTCCATCACCACCCCCCTTTTTCCCAAATCGATTTTATCCACACTCAGTGTGGGAGGGTATGCTCAGACGTGGGTCCCTTGCTCATTGCACCATCAGGATTCAGGCAAGCCGGGCCGACGAAGGCTGTGATGCCAGAAACCGGTCCCCGGAAGCTTGTTTCCTTCCCAGTATAAGAATTGGCTTGGTAGTTTGGTTTGCCCTGTTCCCATCATGCACTGGGACAGGTACAGACTAATTTGCATGTAGCCAGGTTCTGAGCTGGGATGGTGCAGTGAGCTAAAAAACGGTGATGGATTAAAACCATGATCTCTTGACTTGGTAAGAGTATTCTGCATCATTCAGAAACTCTGTCCATCACCACCCCCCCTTTTTCCCAAAAGGCATTAGCTAAGAAGCAACCCTCTGAGGGCTTGTGAGCTCACTCCACCAGAGCCAAAGCTGCGAAAATTGTGTTAGGGTGCGGCGTTCCAGTCCTGGACTACTGTCGGGCAGCAACGGGTACCCTGCTGCACACATTCAGCAAACGCTACTTCCTGGAGAGTTAGGGCCATTGTGACAGGCACTTCGCCCATTTGGTCCTCCGGACTTACTGATTTAATTGGCTTTACGAACCCACCTCCGCGGAGGTATTGCTTGGGAATCTATTCTAAGGTAAGGAATCTGCGGCTAGAAGTCTCTATCAGAGGAGCATGTTACTTGCGTTCGGTAACGCCTTATCTGACAGAGACTCTAGCTGCAGATTCCATACTGATCACCTCACTCTGCGAACTGATTACGGTATAGAGAACACCCTTCCCAGGGTCGTAGTTTGTCTCATCAGTGGTCAGTGCTCATCGTGGCTATGCGCTCCTTGCTTGAAAGTTGCAAAAGTAACTGATGTCAGCGCGCTTAGGTGGCACCTATATACATCACTTCCAGCGTGGATGACAACACCTACCGGTGCTCAGGGGTATTGTTCAAAAATCTTCCTGATCCATTCTGACGACTGGGGATATCCCAAGGTATCTGTGGCTAGATAGTCTCTACCAGATAAGGCTTTACCGAAGGTAAGTAACTTGTTTTTCAAGCAGTGTTAAATTGGCAGGATGCAGATGTCTGTCATAGACCTGCACGAGATGTGCCTTTGGTGCCTGTGTTCTTGCCATAACTCTAAGTTGTGTGTCCAGTGTGCCCTAATGCACCAGAAGGTGATTAGAGATTGGGAGGTGACTTTGTACATTGCCAAATATAAGAATAAGTTGCAATTTTCACACAGGACACACTCCTGCTGTATGTTGGTGACCCAGTCCCAAGGCTGTTCCCGCTCAAAATCTTTGGGTAAGGCCAAGTTGAAGTTCAATCAAAAGCACTGAAATTCAAAGCGGGACTTGACCCCTCCGACTGCTCTGGTTCCAATGAAAAGGCGATAGGGCTTTGAAAGAGCAGTTGGTATCAGTGTCTTGTTCTGCAGACATGCCTGGGTGAGGTCCATCTGATTTTCTGGTGGTATGCAGGCATCACTGATGGATATAGGCAGACTCCGCACTGGAGTGGTTTAAAGATAATAGGGCTACAATGCTATCCTTGTGACGAAGTAATTCTCCCTTCAGTTCCGCAGATGTAGAGGCTTATCCAGGGTGCTAGCCTACAGGTAATGACAGCCAGTGATGTAGCAAGCTGCCAATCCTTTCATGGCTGTGGACAGGGCACTGACATCAACCAGGCAAACAAGAGTACCTGTTCCCCAACTCCTCTTCCCCTGTTACAGCCACTACCAAGCCGCTTTAATTTGTTCTCAACGGCTGATTCCCAACCCGTGGGTGACAGGGTTTAGTATTTCTTCCCAAGTCCACAACCCATCACGTCCTACACATGGGTTTCACAGAATTCCAAAAGAGCTATGCTCTACATTTAATTTCCTCCGCTCCCACATTCCTCCTATACTATAATGAATCTTGGCGGAGCACTTGTCCTTCTTGCTGGAAGAGAATCACCTCTTACTCTCCATTTTAAAAAGGTGCTGGATTCGGAGACAGACTAGGTGTGATATTCCCACTACTTCCTCAGCCTGAAAGAGGATGGAGGGGGGGCTGCCACCATTTTGTGTTGCCCTCACGTAGGCCTGTGAAGGTAGCCTGGCGAACAAAGTGGCCTGGCCTTCTTAGTCCATGTATACATTAACTAGGTTTCTTTCTGACTCTGGAATGAACTGTAAGAAACTGACCTCTTCACCTGAAACTGACCTCGCAAAGCCAATTTCCCTGATCGATCTTTGTCTGAGATTGCCAATCAATATACTGTACATGTAATCATGCCATGCCCTGCAGTGCCATCTAAATCAGATTAACCTTTGTGAACTATGTAATTATAATGTTTTGCCCATATCCTGCTAAAACCCCAAAGGCTACTCACCTGCTGACCCTCCAGATTTTCCATTTGTTTAGGAATGTAATTGGTACAACTCCCTTACATGCCTGGGGCAGGATAAAGAGTATATAAGACGTGAAGTAAGACCATTCTATGGACTACCTCATTCAGTTGCTACGGCTTCTGTGTGACGTATTTGAGTTTAATAAAAATGTTCTTTTATATTTCAGCTTCTGTGCCAAATTCTTTATTATTGGTTTGAATGGACTAAGTATCAGTGAGACCCCTGAGAAGGAAATCATATTTCTTCATCATGTCTGGACCTTTGACTCCTGAATGCCTTCTTGCATTGGCTTAGAACTTATCTGCTCTGGATTCCGGTCACTGGATGGTGTCTTTGGACTTACAGGACATGTATTTTCATTTACCTGCCCTGCAGTCATACAAGCATCTGTGGTTCAAAGTGGCCTTGGAACACCAAAGTGGCCTGGGAATTTGTTGTGCTCCCCTTTGGCCTCACCTGTGCCCCTTGGATCTTTACAAAAGTAATGGTGGTGGTCACTCCCCATCTTCGAAGTTTGGGGGTTTCTGTATCCCCGTACCATGACAACTGGCTTTTGAAGGTGGGTCAGTCGTATACCACCTCTGGATGATGCTGAAACTCACTCATATCATTTGGGTTAACCACAAATGGGCCAAAGTGATGTCTGCTTTCCTCACAGAGGCCTTTCCTCTCTTGTAGCATGTCTGAGACATTTGGGCTATCACCCTGATATTTCAGCCTGATCCTGCATCCCACTGATGATGGTGGCTTTTCGGCCTCTTGTGCCTCTTAGTCTTGTGCATCCTTCTTCTCAACTACATCAGGTTGCGCAAGGGAGCTGTGTAGTGGAACCTGAAAATACAGTGGCCTTACCATCAAGACCCCTTCCCAACCCCATCCAGGTCCTGAGGGAGACAGTGCAATATTTGCAGTAAGCTGACTAATCACAGTCCGTTCTGCAGCAGTCCACTGTGCCCTCTGAACCAAGTGCTGAGAGTGGCCAGGATGCTTTGCTACAGGGGGCAGTGTTCAAATGGGGATGTGGAGATCAGATGCATCTGATCACTAGTGGGAGGCCAGCCACACCACAACGTACCTAGCCATGAAGGCGTTCCTACTGTACATCAAAGAGAAGCTGGTACACGGTCTCATGGACAACACTAACA
Source organism: Triturus cristatus (assembly GCF_964204655.1). NCBI lineage: Eukaryota > Metazoa > Chordata > Amphibia > Caudata > Salamandridae > Triturus > Triturus cristatus. The sequence goes on along the minus strand of NC_140595.1, from coordinate 572,742,911 downwards.
CCATGTGGTACTGCAGGAAGCAGAGCATAGTTGTTCTTGGGGCCTGTGCCACGAGGCGTTGTGTCTCTGGAGGTGGATGGAGCAGCAGAATATCTTTCTGGTTGCCAATGAAGTGACAGGGTCCCTGAACACCAAAGTGAATAAATTGAACAGATGTTGTCTGGCATATCGTGAGTGGCGCTTGCAACCTGAGGTGGTGCAGGTTATATTCTGTCAGTGGGGAAAGTCCTGCCTAGATCTGGTTGCCACCAACAATAACATGCAGTTGTTTAATGAAGGTATTGCAGAGATTTGGCATCCCTCAGCCCCTGGGTGAGTGCTTGCAATGTTCAACACTCCATCCATCATTCCCTTTGGTTTTGCTTTGTTCGCCATAAGTTGGCAGGGTATGCTCAGACGTGAGTCCCTTGCTCACTTTGCCACTGGATTCAAGCAAGCCTGGCTGAAGACGGCTGAAATGCCAGAAACCGGTCCTAGGAAGCTTGTTTCCGGTCCAGGGAAGACATGGCTTGGCAGTTCGGGCTGGACTGTTCCCATGAGGCACAGGGTCAGACTGATTTGCATATGGCTATGTCTGAACTGGGGTGGCAGAGTGGGCTAAAGAACGGTGATGGATTAAACCCAGATCAGTTGACTGGGGGTGAGTGCTTGCTATGTTCAACACTCCATCCATCATTCCCTTTGGTTTTGCATCCCTCAGCCCCTACCTGACTGAATTAAAGTCCTGTATTTGAGGCCGACTGCCAGAGTTAAAACTGGGAGCAATATCTCTTACCCCTAAACTGTCTTCAGAGGAACTTGACAGGGGTGCCCACTTTCCCCAATCCCATATGCCCTGGCTATAGAGCTCCAGTCTATATAATTTAGGCGACCATGGTTGATCCTTGGGTTTCCCATTGGTAGGAAAAAAGCATTCAGTCTCCATACGCAGATGATTTGCTGATGTTTTCCGGGACGTCTCTTCCATCTCCAGTATTTTGATTTTTACGAAGCTTCAAGCCTATGAATTAGCTATGACTAATCCTATGTCTTCCCTCTCCGATCCACCCTGCCACAGCGTCTCATTACTTTGGGGGACCTGACCCTCAAGCAGGCACACTTGTCACCACAAGCCTTCACCACAAGCACCTCAATTGAACAATCCAGGCATTATGCTTGCAAATTACCTTCTGGAATACCTTGCACCTGACCTTACCAGGAAGGGTCATAATAGCCAAAATTATAATGTTGCCCCGCCTCTTATACCATTTCCTGAATCTGCCTATCTCTTTACCTCTATTATGTTTCTGCCAGCTCGACTCCCTCTTGGTGAAATTGGAATAGGGCGTGGGTAGATGTAGAGTGAGTCTAGCTAAACTGAAATTACCACCTACAAAAGGAAGTATTGGAGCACCTGAGTTTCAAGGGTACTATTATATGGCGCAACTCTAATGGGTGTTGTACTGTTTAACTAGCCATCATATAGTGGAAAACGATTCTAGATATGAGACCGCTCAGATCGGGCGAGCAATATAGAACTTTAGCCCCCGGGCACCGCATCGAACCAGGACCCTCCCACTCCTTGTTTGAACAGCCGTGAACATATTGTGTCAGTGTCCCTAGTACATACTCTCATTGCTACCATATGCACCTGCTATACTACTAAAAGGTCACTCTATTGGGAGTGGTACTCTCTGGCCCCATAAGCTTATAAGATGGGGGGGGAGGGCTAACATCCTACGTGACTTCCCATCCTTAGTTGGCTCCTGTGGTCTACACAAAGGACAATTCCTATTGTATCAAAGAATCACACATTCCCTCAATGTTGTATAGACTCACACAAGACAGAACCTGGCACCCAAGCATTGTATACCATAAGCTAGTGGTTCTGAATCCTTTGACTAATGTGGACCCCCTACTTAATCATTACTGGAAGCTGGGGACCCTAGCTTAAGCAATTTTGATGATTTGAATCTCAAAACAATACACACAAATTCAGGAACAAGCATTCATCAAACAAACATGCAAATGATTAAAAATATATTATTTAATTAACAAACAAATATAAAACAATCAACATTTTAATTTTAATGGAAATATTATGGCTTTTCCAAATCCAACTGAGGCCACCATTGCCCATACTACAATCTGTTTGCTTCATATGCACGGCTCCCACAAATCTATCCAAGGACACTAACATTTATTTTTTGCTTCTTTATTTGCATACACTTTATTAATCTGTTAATATTTTAATTTCATAAGTACCCATGGACCCCCTGAGTAGTGGTTGTGGACCCCCTGGAGTCCCTGGATCACAGGTTAAGAACCACTGCCATACGCCATGGGCGCAGACTAATTATGTAGCTATATAAGGCGATGCTAGAGCACACCGCAACATCCCTCCTTCAGCTCAGAGAACAATGGGAAACATACTCGCGGCGTACTTACAATGATAAAGAATAACAGCAGGTGGGGCGTGGCCAACAAGATATCCGGCTAGACGCAGCTATTGTGAGCTCTGTCCAGCCTCACAGATCCTGCCGCCAAACAGTCCCATCCAGCCCAGGAAATTACTGCAGCCTGCTCCGAAGGCTAACTGGCGCAGACTGAAGTTGGAAAAGAGGTCTGACCCTCACGTGGCCCACGTTGAGTGACCCAGAGCCTGAGAGTGACAGCAAGATGGCACCCAGAAAGGACAAGTCCTGGAGCTGGCACTGAGGAGCGTGCTAAGGTGCCGGTGGAGAGGGGACCCTTCACCCCTCTCCGCCTCCTCTGTCTCGCACTCTTCCTTCTCTGCCGCCCTCGAGAGGGCCTGGCAAGGCCAATACATTGCCTTGGGGCCGGAGGCATTCGAGTGCAGGCTGCTGCATGGCAAGCATCATGTGGCCTGAACTGCGTGCCGCAGTACCCGTCGGAGAGGAGACTATGGTGGCGCCCGCTGGGAGGACCGGTCTTGTGGGGGGTGACTCCCCATTGGAGGACACTCCCTGGTGGGGAAATCACCGTACGAACAACGGAGGATTAAACTTTGAGTGACGGGGCTGCTGTGTCAGTCCCTCTCGCCCCCAACCCGAATATCTCATGGCAGACAGGGAAGTACACTCCAAGGTATCTCTCGCCCGACAAGATGTGTGAAATGTGGTGGCAAGGGTGACCATTGCAGATGGCAGAATATCGGACCTGGAATTGACAGACCAAACCCTCTTGTGAAAGTTCACAACAGTCATGGGGGTCACGAAGGACTAGACCTGGAGAGTGGATAACATGGAAAACAGAGCATAAAGAAATAACTTGTCCCTGATGGGATTTCCTGAAGGAGTTGAGAAGGGAGACATGTTAAGATTCCTGGACCAATGGTTCTGCTCCACCTTCTCACCAGATCTCCACTTGCTTTGTGATTGAAAAGGCCCACAGGAGCCTGGGTGGTAGCTCGCCGCCCAGAGCACCTTCAACATGCAATCATCACTGTGATACCCAAGGAGGGCAAGCCGAGAGATCGCTGTGAGTTATACCGCCTGATCGCCCTACTAAACAATAAAGCAAGAGTTTTAGCCACCGTCGTCGCAACCAGGCTCCCTGGAGTCATTGTCTCCTTGCTACACCAAGACCAATCCGGTTTTATGCCTGATAGGTCTACCAGGCTGAATTAGAAATGGCTCCACAATTGACTGGTTGAAACTTAAATATAAAAATATAATGCAATAGCAAACCTCAGTAGAGGATGTCACACTGCAATAAGTGGTAAAAGAGAGAGCTGATGAGAAAAAGGTGAAGAGTTTACTTGAGAACAGAGTGCATGACCTACAAGGTCGTAGTTAAAGAAAAACACATGTTTAGCAAGCTTAAATGAATTTATGGCCTTAGCACACAGGCACAGCAGCAGGTATTGTGTGTTTTTAATAGATTGAAAAATTAGTAGACAATAGGAACAGGAGATTGAATTAGCCAAGAACACACAGAATCTGATGTGAGTCTTAGGAGCATAATGATAAAGCACACACACAAATACACATGCATTCAAGAGCAAAAAAATACTTAGTTTGTTAAGCATTGTTAGAACTGCAATAAAGGATGGGTAGAGAATTAGGTTAAAATCTAGGGTCACGAGTGACTGCATGTTTTTCCATCCCTAATGTGTTCCAATGTGTAACCGCCTAGTAATTCATTTTTTGAACTTTTGTAACAACCATTGTCTAACTGTGTATAAAAATAGCTGCCTGTGAAGTAGGAAATTGAGACCTGCTGTTTTCTTGTGGGAAGACGGCCGATCGCCCTGTAGTGATAGTAAAGAGCTGGTTGTATATTGCCAAGAGGAGTCTGTCTTTTTCTTTATTAGGTCTCGCTGAGTCAGCGCATGCGCTGCTCTGCAAGTCATTTTGTAGGTGGGTTTTGAAAGTGCTGCTACCCCACGCTTTGGCTGGCCTAGCGCTTGCGTTCACGCTAGCGTGCACGCGCGCAGCCACCACGGGTCATTATAATCGCGGCACCCGCGCTTTACTTTTAATGTTAAAAGTAAAGCGCGGGTGCCGCGATTATACCAAAAGATCTATTTCTTTACTTTTGCTATAATCGCGGCACCCGCGCTTCACTTTTAACATTAAAAGTGAAGCGCGGGTGCTGTGATTATAGCAAAAGTAAAGAAATAGAAAAAAAATCTATTCCTTTACTTTTGCTATAATCGCTGCACCCTCGCTACCCCACGCTTTGGCTGGCCTAGCGTTTGCTTTCATGCGAGCAGCCGCCATGGGTCAGTATAATCGCGGCACCCGCGCTTCACTTTTAATGTTAAAAGTGAAGCGCGGGTGCCGCGATTATAGCAAGAGAAATAGATGTTTTTTTCTATTTCTTTACTTTTGCTATAATCGCGGCACCCGCGCTTTACGTGCCGCGGTTATAGCAAAACATACTTATAAAAAGTTTAGAAACTCTTCTATAATGATTTAAAGAGTTGTAAAATGTGTTTAGCTATTCTGATGAGATGGCTCAGCAGAGGTCTGTGTTGAGTATGCTGGTAGTGTCACTCATAAATCCTTATATGGGCAAAAACGGGATTTACTTGGGATGCTGGGATCTGTTGCTTCTGCTATCTCTTGTCCTATAAGCAGGTCCTCACAGAGATGCTAGAGGACGTACCGGCATCTGAAGACACTAGCTGCATATGCAACAAATTCGAAGAATTACAACTATGTGTAACATGAAGACTCAGTCTAGTATAGAATACGCAGAAGGCTGGTTGTTTCCCCAGGGCAAAAACGCGTTGTTTGAAGAAAGAAAGAGTTCTTTGATTCAAACCAGGCCTGCCTATGTGACTGACTCTGCCCCAGCCTCACATGGCAAGCTCCAAAGTCATAAGTTAGTGCTGTGCTTGTGTAGTATGTTTGTCACATCGTGCAACACATGTTTGTCTGTTCTACAATCTCACCTGTTGTGTTAGCCTTTGATTCTTCAGAAGAGCTCCATGTCCGCTACTGAATTTTTATGCTATTATTGCACTCTGGATTTTAATTGCTGTAGCTGCAAAACTCTAGCAGTATGTTCTTTATTAATTGCATGACTGTGAAGTCGTAGACAGTTCGCCGGGACCACCTGGTCAGGTTATATCAACCGAGTGCCTGTTTTGCGTGCCCGCTCTCCTTGTTAGTGAAGTCACTCTCTAACCGGCGTGAGATTCCATCGAACCGTGTGCCGAACAGTCAGGGTCTGGAGGGTTACGTTACGTCTCCTTTTCATCAGGCGTTAAGGCTCCCTCACGTATCACTCACATGTGCGCATGCGCAAGTGACTGGACCCAGCTTTGTTTTTGGTTAACAGTTTCTGGCTCCACCGCTAGGCGGTGGAAGACTCCAATCGGTTGTACATGTGAGAAACACAGGGATTATGAGTACTAGTTATCATGTAGTTACCTTGTGCATCACGTTCTACTTGCCCATATTACTTGGTTTGTGATCTAGCATTTTGTGCTGACATTGTTTTCCTAAAAGCTTCTTATGTTGACATTCCCAAGGTGTGTTACGGTTTGATAATTTGTGTGGAACTGTAAGATCAACATAGATTTCGGAAAGGGAGCTGCAAACCCACTATGAACACATGTTGAACAGTTTTAAGTGTTATGTGGAATGCAAATTGAACAAGCATTGGCAAAACTAAAATGTCTGGTCTTGGTAAGCTGGTGCAGTTGTTAAAGTTTTTTTTTTCTGTTGGACGAGTATGTCGCGAAAAAGAAAAAAAAATCTGACCTACACGTGGTAGCCCTACGCTTGCAATACATTTTTATTAAGTTTAATTAAAACATAATAATCATTTCATATAATGGTAATACGACTAGGTGCTGCCCAGCAGACAGATGTACTCAGAGCAGGTATAGAAACCCCTAACAGTTTAAATGAACATCATAGTGAAATATGATTCTTATTATTACAAATACAATTAAATATTACATTTCAATTAATATAACCTGAACATATAGTTTAAACACATCAAAATGACTAAGAAAAAGAAGGTTTTAGGCGGATGCGCACATGTGGTTCAAAAGTTTGTCCCTTACTCAGCGTGTAAGAGACCAGTGGCTGGAGTGGGCTGATCCATTGCTCCTTGCTGTAGTGGGTAGAAACTATAAAGGAATTACAGTTGGAGAAATCAATGAATAGAGAGGGTTTCTCCAATGTACCTTTGTATATATGATTGCATTATAATTTTTTAGGATTACATGAGGCTGGCAAGACAGCACCACACCTAAATATAATACACAGCTGTATGAGGAGCAAATGGCCCATTCATTAAATTGTAGTGTGAAGCATGCCTCCCTTTGCCCTTCTGTCTTAATATTGTCATCTACATATGTTACTATATTAACAAAGTTGTATGACGCTTATCTTGCTGTGCGAACAGACATGTATATAACTTGAGTCATACTTTTCTGGAGTTTTCAGACCGACCTATTGGAAATGTTCATGCTGTTGTTAACTGCAGTGTCGTGACCCTGTGCCAACTTGTGTGTGTGTGTAGGTGTGTTTGTATACTCATACACACACACACTCTCTCTCGTCATGGCTGTTTTGTTCTTTTCAACAAACACCACCAAACATCCCGGTCCTTGTAGGCGGGTGTCTGTAACTGACCAGTGAAACTTGAAGTCATAACAGGTGAGTAGCTGAACTAGTTCGCATTTTTCTTTGCATTCTGGTACTGAGTGTTTGCCATCCATGTCTCTCGTCCTCTTTGAGGGACTGCCCCACACCAAGAATGGCTAATCCTGTTTTGATCACTAAATCGGTTAATATCCTACTCTCAGAGACACCCCTTTGCCCTATTGATTCCTATAGTATTCAAACAAAATGCCATACTCCTGACTGAAAGTTCAAACACCGAATGACTTTCATATGCACACATGCTCATACACTAGGGTGACCAGATTCTCAAAACAAACAAGCATTGGCATAGCCAATAGGTCTCGGTTTTGGGACCTTATAAGTGTGTAGTCATGCAACAGTTGATGTTGTTGCACCAAGGATATTGTGCTGGATGACTAAACACTTATAAGGTCCCAAAGGCAAGACCTATTGGCTATGCCAATGCTTGTTTTTAAGTTAGCCTATAACAGTTAGCCAGCCAGATAGCAGTCGCTCTTGCCCTCAACCGACTGCTCCCACCTGATTACTTCCTACCCCTGCTGCATACATGCATAGATCATTGCGCATTTATGATGAGATGAGCAGACACCGTTGCTGTCTAAAATTCTGCCTATTCACGGGAGATGGGTAGGACGTGAAAATTGCGGTCTTTAAGGTGGGGACTATGCCATGTTTTTGTATATATTTTATGACATGTCTCTTTGGCAACGGTAAACACAAATGTAGATATAAGGCTATTAAAGATATAAGGTAATCACATTCACGATTATGTATATTTGTTGCACAATATTAAGTTAAAGGCGCAGCATAGTCAGTTAACATGTTTAGCCCAATATAAAGTTAGGCATGGTCAGTGTGGGTTATTTCAAGTTGGGTTTCCAATATGTGTTCCAATATTTGACATAGAGGGACAGCTGAAAGGCTGATGTTGCTATACTTTACCTCCAGGAAAGATCTGAACACTCGAATTGCCACCTGGACCTAATGTCCAGAAGTCTATGAGATGCAAGATGTGAGGGTTATCCTCTCAAGTGGGGATGGAATGGTTGCTGACTGCATTTACTGTGTAGAATAAGAATAATGGTGATTCTCATTTAGGAGTAGTTGAAGTGATTTTAAAATGTTGATGGTGAATGCGGGTGTGTGCGCATGTGAATGGAAATGTGGCCACAGAGTGATGTTGTTGCATAATGTTTTTGTAAAGCATAATGTTTAGAATAAGATTGTTTTGACACCTTGACAGATTTTCTTGTTTGAGGACCAGTGTGAAAAATTGATATTGCCCAGATAGATAACAGTTCAGTTGTAAGAGTTGTTAGAAATACAAGAGATTAGGGAGACTCCCCTAGAGCACATGCAAAAGACCTTTTCAAACGATCAGACAAAATTACAAAAATATTGCCATGAGTGGTTTAAAGCCACTGAGAAATATGTGTACCCTTGGCTAAAGGAAGGGACATTTGAAGATAAAATATTAAAAGTAAATATGTAGTAACCACATTGCAGAAGTGAGAAGCCACCTTAACTTAATAGCGATTCTTTTGTGGGAAGTCTAAGGACTCCTCAAAGGTTAATACCCCTAGAACCTGTCCCTCCCCCACCTCCATATGTCCCTATAAGTACTTCTCCCAAGGTACCTGGTATATATCTACTGATGCAACTACAAGAAGCCGTAGTGGGAAATGTGGGATATGAGAGCCCTGAAGTTGAGACCCCTTCACAATCCCCATAAGAACTTCCTAATGTCATCCACCAATGTCAAAGCCAAGACACACAAGCACTCCCAGACAGAAAGTGAGTGGGGGTGACTCAGTTTTCAGGTCATCTAGAAGTTCACACTGCATTTAGATCAGACCTCTCCCCAGGAGGATTGAGGTGAAGAGCAGAGTACAAGAAAAAGTGACAATCAGTCACGTTTCAGCAGCCACATCAGTTGTGACAGAAAATAGATACAACAGGAAGGGTAGTTAGGGAACGAATGTCTACCCCACAGCGAAGAGATCTATGTGATGCTAGATGGAGTGACTATGTGGATAGGGCTGCTAGTATGGTGCAATGGCCATTATCCCAAGAAAGCGATAGGACTGAAGATAATCTACCACCTTGGAAGAAGGAGAAAGGGAATCCAATAATTTTACCAGAAAGTGTTCAGGAATGGTTGTCATGAAGCGAGGATAAGAGGTATGCGAGAGAAGTGTGTAGAGAAGGATATTATAATAACCTTTAAGGACAAATTCAGGGACGTTTTGCGAGGATGTCAAATATAATAGAGTCTATACATGGGTGTGTACATAATATGGCAGAAATAGATGTCCTAAAGCTAGGCTCTCCAATTATGATATCAACACTCAGGAAAGGCCCCTTATAAATTTTGATCAAACAATACAAAGGGTACAAGAGGATTGCCTTATCGCTTTTATGCTAGAGAAAGAGAGCAGGATATGTTCTCTAAAGCTTGGAAACTTCAAGCAACAGAGCCTGAGCGGTTGCGATTTCAGGGAACACATGGCTAGCAAGATCCCAGGATAGTATCTTGTAAGGCTATGGGAGGATTGACCCTACATGATAGGCCAATGCAGCAGATGAGTGTTCAATCAGTTTTACGCATCACAGATCTCACCCCTAGTGAGATAGTTCCTGAAGGAGAGAATAGTTGGTACAGTGTTGTACCATATGTGGATAATTTGGCAGAATGGACTGAAGAGATAGCCACACAGATGAGTCAATGGCCACGAGAGGCGTCCTTTGATCCACGTGATATGGCAAGTACTGAGGACTGCATTCTTTATGGTGAGGGAGATTGGGAATATCCCTACATGCAGAAATTTTGTGTGTGTGGCAATAATAATGTTAACACAATCCCCAGTGTTCTTCCAGTCCTGTAAACCAGCTACCCCTGATACGCAAGGGACTTGGAGCACCCCATTATGTGCTTTTGCCACAGATGGACAAAGATAATCTCAAGAAATTGTTACCACCACTCAAAGAGGGAGCAAGGAATTAGATTAGAACTTTTGAAAAACAAACTGCAGGCATCACCTTGGCAGTAGGAGACATAAAAAGTTTGCTTAGCTCTCTTATAGATGATGAAACAGACACTATTTTTCAGAAAGTTTGAGTGAGAAATGTTACCCTCTGTTGCAGGGATTCTACTCAGAAATAGAACTATGCCTGGGTTCACGGGTCATCAGCATGTAGGGACTCAATTACCTTCCCCCATCAGTACCTGTGGCCTCAACTCCAGTCTAACTCATAGTGCTTTACCTGACCTCCTAACCTTATCTTATACGGAATTTGTTAAGCGCACGGACACCCAGAGGTTTCATGGAGCTGAAGAAACCGATGGTAGATGATAAGTAAGAAGGCAGATGGAGTAATGCTCTAACCGTGCGCTTGTTTGAATAGCCAGGTCTTCAACGCTCTCCTGAACTCTGTAAGCTTGGTACAATTCCGGATAGACAAGGGCAGAGAGTTCCAGGTTTTAGGGGCGAGGTATGCAAAGCAGGATCCACCAAGTCGTTTCTTTTTAAATGTCGGCACCGTGAGGAGGGACAGATGGGCAGAGCGGAGGTCGCGGGTCGGTTCATGTTTATTTATGAGTTGATTGATGAACCTAGGGCTTTTACCGTGGAGAGCCTTGAAAATTATGCAGCCTGTCTTGAAGATGATCCGATGGGTTATAGGGAGCCAATGGAGGGAGGCCAACAACGGTTTGGCTGACTTCCTGCGATTGCTCTTGAATATTAATCTGGCCGCTTGATTTTGAACAATCTGCAGGCGTTTAACGATGGTGAGGGGAAGGCCCAGGTAGATAGAGTTGGAGAAATCTAATCGCGAGAGAACCAGTGCGAGTACTACCTGGATAAGAGCAGAACGGGTCAGCAGATGGGCTATTTTTTTAATCTTTCTTAGCTGGAAAAAGCAGGAGGAGATCACTGTTCCGGCCTGGGTTTTCAGTGAAAGGTCGGCGCTGAGAGTGACCCCTAGGCTTTTGGCTGACTGGGAGGGAGATGGGGGAGTGCCAATTGAGGATGGCCAGAAATGGGGACCCCAACTGAGGGTGCTGTTGCTAGGGAGTACCAACTCAGTCTTTCCTGGGTTCAGCTTAAGATGGTTCCGATCCATCCAGCTCTGAATGTGCAGCATGGTCTTTTGAAATTCCTCGACGGAATCTGGGGAATTGAGGGGGAATACCAGCTGCAGATCATCTGCGTAGTTGTAGATAATGACTTTTCTATTTTTCAGGGAGTGCAGTAGGGGTTTAAGATATAAATTAAAAAGGAGGGGGGACAGTGAAGAACCCTGTGGGACACCGCAGGTGGTTGGGAGTGTGGGGGCCGTGAAGTTCTCCAGCTTTACAGCCTGGGATCTGTCTGTCAAAAAGGACTTAATCCAAGCGAGAGCCGCGCCACTAAGTCCGGCTTGTTCGACACGGTGTAATAGAATAGTATGGTCCACCGTGTCGAACACGGCCGATAGGTCAAGAAGTACGAGGGCTTGGTGAATTCCATTGTCGGCGTTGGTCCTTAGAGTGTTCTGCACGGCGAGGATCACAGCTTCGGTGGAGTGAGCCTGGCGGAATCCAGCTTGGTTGGATTCCAGGTAATCTGATGTTTTGATGAAATTGGATAAGCAGCTGGTTACATAGGCTTCCAGCAGCTTTGCGCCGTAGGGGAGAAGGGAAATGGGGCGGTAGTTTGAAAGGTTAGAGGGATCGGCACCTGGTTTCTTGATTAGAGGGACCAGGGTGGCATTTTTAAAAGAATCGGGTACTATTCCTTGTGACAGGGAGGTGTTCAAAATGGGGAGTATGCCCTGAGGGAGTGCGGCATAGACTTCTTTCAGTATATGCGGGGGGCAGGGATCATTAGGTGAGCCCGATTTTACTCGGTTCATTAATTCCAGTAATTTGGGTGAATCAATGGGGGGGATATCCTGAAGGGTATTAGAATTTCTACTAATGTCCGGATAGTCTGCCACAGCATGGTTGGTTTGGATGCTGTTTTTTATGATATCTATCTTCTCCTTGAAGAAATCGTTGAGTCGATTGCACATCATTTGTGATGCAGGTTGAGAGGGAGAGGTTCTAGAGTTATTGCATAGATCGTTTACGGCTCTGAAGATTTCCCGTGATTTGTTTTTAGCGTTGGAGATTTTGTCTGAGAAGAAGGTTGCTTTAGCAGATAGGATGGAGTCTTTATAATTTTTTCGGGCTGTCTTATATGATGCTCTGTCTATGGCGTGGTAGCCATGTCTCCACTTCCTCTCTAATTGGCGAAGTTCAAGTTTCTGCTTTTTTAAGTCCGAGGAAAACCATCTGTGGGCGTCCATACGACGGGCGCGAGAGAACATGGTGAGGGGAGCGTGTTCGTTACATGCAGAGCGGAGCCACTCGGTGTGTGCTTTGTCCATCAGATTGATGTCTGGTCTCTGGGTGGGGATGGAATTGGTCAGGGTGGAGAGGAACTCTTGGAGATTTAGGGATCTCCATTTCCTGGCTAACCCCCCCCAGGGGCGCATGATTTTTAGGGTGACCCTGGGTGGTGATAGAGAATTGCAATAGATAGTGGTCAGACCATATGCATGGTGAGGCCGTGGGACAGGAGATAGAGATGTTGTGAGACCAGATGTGGTCTAAGATGTGTCCCTTTTCATGAGTGGGGATCGAGACGTATTGGTGGAGGTTTAAATTAGAGAGAAGCTCGAAAAGTTCTGTGGCGTGAGATCCAGCTTCCGAGTTATTGTACCAGTAGTTGAAATCCCCTATGACCATGACCTTGTCGTAGTCGACGACTAGACCTGCTATTTGCTCAGACAAGGAAGCTGGGAAGGAGGGCATAGATGTAGGTGGTCGGTAGATCAATACTAGCGCCATGGTGCCTGTGTCGTTGTCAGATTTGAAGACTAAGTTTTCCAGAGAGACTAGTAATTCAGCACCCCAAAACACAACACTCTGAACTCTCTCAGGAGTCGTGGTAACAGATCATCACCTGTTGTTCTCTCACTCGCTGATGTCCACAATAAAAGAAAAGAGACATGTACATTATTAATTAAAACTAACGTGCTCTATCATTGAAAAACTGAGCTGCAATTAGAAGACATATGCAAGTCAATAATGTGATAAGCACAATTAATAAAATGAAAATAACAATGAAAATAGTGAATAGCTAAGCAGCCTAAGCCTACCCTTACTATGTGAATACAGTATTATTCTAAAGATCTTTGGAATAGTACCAGACTTTATACCTGAGAGTCCTAATCAGTTGGTCTACATCTCAGGCGTGTAGCACGTTCATCTAAGGACCTTTTCTCTGCAAGCCTCATTTTGCTCTGTTTTTAGCATGGCAAGTCTCCGCTTATATGATAAGGCCTGCTCGGTTCGAAAAACAGCACCTGGATCGCTCTATTATTCTTAGGTGTTAGTGTCTGACCCCAGAGAAAATCAGGGCACAATGTTGATTAGCCATGTACGATGTAAAACTGAATCACAGCAGGATAATAAAACGTGCAGCATATTTTGAAAATAAGTGTGGCACAAAAACAAGCGTGTTACTGTGTAACATGTGCAAAGCAAGGGCGGCCTATCATGTGTATAGTTCAATTAACATAGGGAAAAACTACAGTGGGCTTTATAGGGGGCTCACGGCACCTCACTGGGACTAGATATGATGGATGTCCATTTAACTTAGTAAGGACAGTAGTTTGGGGATCAGCTGAGGAAAATGTATCCAGACTGACCAGACAATAGTCCCTCATGGCTCAGCCAGACTCATCCTCGACCTCCCCAAATATAAGCGCATTACTCCCAACCTCAGGAAACACCACTGGCTACCAGTCGTGAAGAGATGACAGTTCAAGCTGCTCAACCATGCATGCAAGGCTCTACACAGCGAAGGACCAGCGTACCTCAACAATTTACACCAACCTACCAGGAAACTCCTTTACGAATCCCTCTTCCTAGCAGTCACCAGACGCATCTGCCGGATGAACAGTGGAGGTCGGTTCTTCTCCAACCTGGTGGCCAAGGCCTAAAACAACCTCCCCCTGCACCTCAAAGCCTCAACATCGCTCCTGCAGTATAGGAAGGACCTCAAAACCTGTATGTTCAACCAATGAGACTACAGGCAGCATGAGCTTAGGTCCCCTAGCGCCTTTAGACCCTCACGGGGATGCCGCCGCACTGATCAAATCTTGATCGATTAATTTGATTGGTTGAGTCAATGCAGCCAAATGAGGACCCCACTCAGTTTCTTAGTAGGATGAAAGAAAAGTGGATCCAACAAAGAACTTTTAATAGTTTCTAGTCCCTTTTGAATCTTTTTTTAGCACATTTGAATGACTAAATTTATGTTAGACCTGTGGTTGACAAACTATTTGCTGTATGTAGCCACTCCAAGATGGTGTCCAAAATGGTCCCTGACGTGAGTTATTGTTCTCGTTACTTTCATAGTGGCTGAACTTGATTACTTGTCCTTCCTCTGTCTCTACTTGACTTTGGGTATTTAAAGACATGGCAAAATGGCGCCGTGCTGTCCAAAGTTGTACTCTCTTTTAGACTGGAGCCACACTTTCGGTATGTTGTATTCATCACAGATGTTTCACTTGGAAACTTTTTGATTTGGATTTGGTAATTAACCTTACTGAACTCACGTTTCTTGGCTATTGTGTATTGGCTGGTTTTAGTCGCCACCAGTGAACTATTACTCATAGGTTGTTTCGGTGTTATTGATTACTCGGCCAGTGATGTAATGCCAATTGTGCAATTGCGGTAACTTGATTGTATATTTACCCATAGACCTAATTTATATATTTGAGTTTTCATGTTTTATTTTAGGATTACGGTTGGATTTTGTGTGAAGACGCTAAAACTTACACAAGTACCTGAGCAAATACTTGTACTATTTTCTACATTATATGCTCTGGATCATATAGAAGATTTGGTGAGTTGTGAATTTTGGACTATATATCGTCCGTTTTGGCTTGCGTACGGGTCGTTTTTGAACGACCTTCTTACTAATTAACAATACGTTCTAGCTACCTATTACTGCCAATATGTGTTATCGCTTCACTATTTATTTACCCACGGATTTGGTTTACAATTCTGTCTGGAATATATATATAATTTGGTGAGTTTTTTAAAATATATGATGTCTGTTCTGGTGTGTGTACGGGTCGTTTTAATCCAATTTCCAACATAAAGCACACTTTTATTTAAACTGATCACTATTCTGTTTATTTACGTAGCACATTGCGGTGTTCTTTTACCTCGGGCGGAGGTCTGATGGTAATCTTTCCACTTTGGATTCAGACTGCTAATACTCCCCTTCCTGCACAATGGATTTATGACAATGGTGGTCTCCTGCTCCTTGCTATTGCCCCCTCTATTTCTATATTGTATTTAGAGATGTTTGTGATTATAAATATGGGCTTCCTTGTTTTAATTCTAGCCCTGAAGAAGTCAGTGGTTATTTCCACGTAAACGAAACGTGTGTTGGCTAGAAGTCCTTTTGTTGTTGGTTGGAGCCACTGGTTATGTACTGCTCTGCTGGTGGCCTGAAGTGACTACTCGTGAATAAAGCTCGAAACAAATAAAGACCAAAAGAAGACTTCTGTCAAGAAGACTGTGTGGACCTTTCTGATTACCATGAGCTCTTTTTGCTCAGAATATTAACTCTTTGGTTTATTTTGTGTGTGGACAGGTGTTCACACACCTGGCAATGGTGGGTGGTAGTTACTCAATGTCCTTGGAGCATTTCAACTTGATTGTATGAACTTTGCATGACTTGGCGCATTTCACACCCTTCCATCCTTCTTTCCTTATTCTAAATTGATAGTAACTCGATGTGTTTATCATTTTATTGTTTCCTGCTGCGGTAGCTTTGCAGGGTGGGGCTGCTCTGCTCACAGAGCTGGGGAAGGAGTGGTGGGCACTCTGTGAGTGTGCATGAATGTTTTACCGGCCGTCTTGGGCCGGCCAAATAATCATGCGCATTTGGCATGTTCAGCCCAGACTCCCAGTCCCTTACTGAGCGCCAAACCATGGCTTTCAGACCAATCACAACGCTGCACTGCAGCGTTGTGATTGGCTTAGGGAAGCCTGGGTGCTTCCTTTCCGGCCCGATGCAGAGGATAAAGGGAAGAGAGACGCAGCAATCTGGTAAGTTTAATTTTGTTTTTTTACACCCCCTTACCCTCGCCTCGCCACCCCCGATTCGTGCCGGCCGCCACTGAGTAGCTCTGTGATGCAACCTTCGGCCCAGACCAGTAGTGTAGTTGTGTGTTGCACTCAAGGGTAGAGCGGTGGTGCTACCTAAGAGATTTTAGAGTTATGTTTTGTAGTTATTATTCTAAATAGGGGAATGGTGGTTGGTCTTATTATCTCTCTGTTATGAGGGGAACTCAGCTTTTAAAGAACTATTAGACTATACCCATTTTCTCCTTTACTATAGTTAGGTGAGAGCGTCGGTAAATGTGTTAGAGAAATGTATCCTGTTTGGAATTTGTTATATGTAAATGTATAAGTAGGAGGTCTTCCTCTCTACAGTGTTCTGTCTTACAGTGCTAAGGTTCAAGTGTACATTATACATAAGTAAATCTTTGTTATTTGTGTGTAAAGAAGGGAGATGTGGCGTCCTGGTTACCTGTACCTAGGTAGCCGGATACCACAGGTTATGGAATGTGGGGGAGTTAGGGACAGCGGTGGAAGCTACAGTGGAGACTGGCGTCTCCAGCTTGCTCTCACATTTTTTATTTTTTTGGGCATATTTATATAGCGCGAACTCGACCCGAAGGTATTGGAGCGCTTTACATGAGCACCGTATTTACATTACATATTCAGGCACAGGGAGATTAAGTGATTTGCCCAGAATCACAGGATGTGGACGCGACCCCGAGGCTCGAACCCTGGTTTCCAGCACCAAATTCGGCAGCGCAGCCGACGGACCACATCCTCTCCCTCAATAAAGAAGTTTCTCAGCTTCACTCGGTGTGGTGGAGTTCTAACAGAGGACAGTTTTTTCCTTAACTGGATGACCCCTTTAAACAGGTTTCTTTTCTTTTAATCAGTAAATTATGGGTCATTTGCTTGCACTGTAATTGTAGAAGAATGTTTTTAGCCTTATCTGTCAAATATATCGATATTTCAGGGCTCCTTTTCTTCCTCCAAATGTAAGACCACCAGTGGATTTCTTTGGCAGTGATTCACAGTTGCATATTTGGTGCACTCGGACGCCTACTTGACTTGTTGTTTTACTCATCAGTTGTACAAAGTTTCTTTCTTTGCGTGGTGAGTGTTGCACTGCATACATCACAGTGCGATCTGTAAAAACAGACGAACTTTTGTTTGAGAAACCACATATGAAACATTTAATTTGAAAGTGACTACACTTTAGCTCTGTATAGATCAGGGATACAGATCCTAAAAAGGTTCATAGTGTGATGTTTCAACTTTCATTCGAGAACAAAAACATCCAAGAAAACACGTCTTAATCTAAATGTATTTTGTTTTTCCAGCGTCGGGAAGTTTTGATCTCCTTGACAACACTGACATCCATCTGCACTTCCCTGCCGGAGCTGTTACCAAAGACGGGCCATCTGCTGGGGTTACTATAGTAACCTGCCTCGCCTCTCTTTTCAGCGGACGACTGGTGCGCTCCGATGTAGCCATGACTGGAGAAATCACCCTCCGCGGTCTCGTCCTTCCAGTAAGTGTGTTTTGGATAGAAACATTTGCCAGAAAGTTCTTCAATGAATGCGGCTCCCACTATGAATTCGTAGTTGTATGCAGAAATATGGGAGTTCCCTGGGATACGCTGTGGTAGACTTCTTGAAAGAGTAACAACATGGCGCCAGTAGGGGTAAATTACTATATATAGAACAATATCGGATATTGTGAACGAAAGACTTGTGCATAACCATAGTGCTGCGTTTTTACTGTCTGTTGGCCAACGAATTTCTTTGAAAGGGGATACTTAGCCGAGGAAAGCCTTAGCACAGGCAGAGCCCACATGTCACCTGTCTGAGAAGATTAAACCCAGTGGAGTCAAGGGGCACAGCAGTCTTTGTCTGGGTTACCTCTCAAGTGACTTGAATTTATAGGGTTTGGCTGTCATTTTACCCTCATTTCTAGTTATAAAATAATGACTATCCTCATGTGCCTGTCTAAAATTGATATCCACTCCAACAGACTTTTGAAGAAAATTTTGTAAGTGTTTTAAGTGTACACTTCATACAGATTAGAGAACTCGACTCAGGCCCTTAGACTTAACATAGTCATTTCTTAGGTTGGAGCTACAGGTAAGATGCATATGTAATGCATAGTCCGTGGCCTCTGCTGCGCCCGAGAGGTTCAGCTCCCCAGTGACCGTATAGGAACGGTCGGACATAACAACTGAACATTCCTGCATCAAAGTGGATAGGGAAGCAGGGAAGTACAGCACAAAACAAAGACGACAGACTCACACAAAATGTGTTATATTATCAATGGCATACTATGCAAGCCCTCAGTCCGCGATTCAAAGAACAGTGAAAAAAAAACAAGAGTTGTGAACATAGAAACAACACGCCCAAATTTCACAAAAGAAACACTAGTCACCATTAGTAACCCACCAGCAATATGTATACACCATTGCAAAACTTGCATCTGAAAACATAATCAAAATGAAAATCCTCCTTATCACGAACATAGTAGGACATCTACCATCCTTGTAAGTGAATCCGCCATCACCCAGACAACCTGCTAAGGTATCCAGGATGCAACTTGGGACCTTCTAACCCTGCTCCTAACATGAACGTAAGCAATCTGAGGATTTTGTTATAATTTGTACTCTTATTAGAAGTAACAAAGGACTCATAAACAGAATGTCTGACTCTTTGTAACAATGATATTTTGGGAAAAGGTTTACATTTTTAGGAGCTTGGCATAGCTATCAATGTGCTGCAAGTGCAGTGGCACCAGGCCTAGGGCTGTGAGGGCCCACCAGCACCTCCATTATGGATGCAGTTCTCTTCAAAGATGGGGAACAGTAGGCGTAGGTTCCCAGTTTGCTTCAGATCTCATGGCACCATTGCTCCAGCCCTACTTGTTTGTAGTCTCCTGCTGAATGTGATATCCTTCTAGTGTCTGCCTCTTATAAGCTCTATCCTTCTGTTACACTTCACGTGTCCTAATAAGCAGACCTATCCTCTTTGGAGGGGGTTGATCTATAAAGTATTTGGGTAAAAGTTGGGCCCCTACCTGAGTTCCACAAGTCTAATGTGCACTGCTGTCTTTTTGTTTTTTTTAGAAAACAATATCCCAGGAATCTTAAATCTTCGTCGTCAAAGGCACCACTTCATAATCTGCCATCTATGCATGGTCATATAACACCAAATGACTTTCCTGCAAATATAACAATCCATACTGTAAGGCAATGGCATTACTCTGACCCTTAAACAGTATATGCTTGATTGGCTTATACCCAATTGGCATAAGTTAATTTACTTACGAGTCCCCAGTATATGGTACCAGGGATATCCAGGGCCTGTAAGTTAACCTGTCCCTCATTGCCCCAGCTCATATTGTATCACCCTCAGTCTGACAAAGTAAAACATGTCTTCTAGCCTGCCACTGCAGACTGGTAGAGCAGTTTTATACTGCTAACTCTGCTTTGCCATTTAAATTATTGGGACCCCCCTTTTTAGGTCTCGCCTGATCCAGCGCATGCGCTGGTCTGGCCCAGACATTTAGTGTACCGGTTTTGAAAGTGCTGCCACACGGCCTAGCGCTTGCGTTCACGCAAGCTTGCAACACGCGCAGCCGGCAGCTTTAAGCGCCTGAGGCACCATCTGGAGCTTTCACTTTTTCCGCCCGCGTCGCGCGGCCAATGCTGGTTTTCCAAGCTTTGGCCACGCGCGCACACAACTCCTGCTTCTCCCCCTCCCCCACCACATATGGCGTCTCGCGCGCACGGCCAATGCTTGTTGTATACTTCCTACTGTGCATTTCAGAAATAATTGCTACACTTCAAATAAACAATACAACGTCGGTTTTTAAACCCTCACCCACCCTGCAAATCAGTGTTAACCATTATTAAAACGCGCTGTGTGTGGAAGATCCGTTTTTTCCTGCAAATGTGGTGTTTCGTATCCATCAGTCAGCGTGGTACGATCGCTAGCGTCTAATAACCAGGGCTCATCTTACCCCATCACTGTGGAAACAAGAAATGTTTCTGTCATTGGAAGAGTAGTGCCCTCACTTCACCTTAGGTGTTACCTGCTGTGGGCCACATTCTTTGGCTGAATGTGTCGTCATGTTACTCAGGAAGCAATCTAGAATTTCTGTAAACCACTTCATACAAAAAGCCTTTTTAGATCTTGCCAGAGACAGCCCGTGCGCTGCCGCTTCCGACAAACGGCTTCTTAAAAAAAAAAAAAAAGGGGGCTTGAAGGCTGCCCCTTACTTACCGTTAGTTGGCTTCCTTATGACTCTCTTTTTTTCTTCCTTTAAATTGGTGAGCACTTGTCGGCGCACGTAGGCTTCACATTGTCTCTGTTTGTTTTCTTGCCGCCGCTTGCGCTCGGATTGTGGTTTATTATTATTATAGTATTTTTGTTTTATGCTTTTGCATGCAAAACAACTTGAAACCATCAAAGTACTGAGTATTTCCAAGAACACAAACAACTAGCAATAACGAAACTTGGTTGCATGTGACCAATTTCCGAAACATACCTTTTGGTCATTTAACCTCTTTTTTTGATGACGAACCTGTAAACATACATACCCCCTTCGTTTAAGACTTTTGCCATACAGTGTGTCCCTGTTCAGTCTGATGCTTGTTGTGGCTGCGCAGTTCATTGCGGACAGATAGACAGACAGATAGATGCATCGGTGCTTCACCAGTGATTCCCAGCACCGCAAGGCTGCCACGGCCCTCCATGGAAGCTGTAGCCAGTCACCCTCAGATGTCTGCGGGGTTTCTTAGGGTCCCTTTATGTTTGATGATTGGTACCGTAAACCTTCTTATCCGCTGAAGCGGGACCCCCTTGCATCGGCATGAACGTCTTCAAGTGGTCTCACTCAGTCTGGCTGTGTGATACTTTAATCTTGAACTGACTGAAGCTTGAAGGCTTGGGCTTGGGAAGAGGGAATTTTCAGATCTAACCCTCACTTCCCGTTGACATTTTACTTCCCCCTTCTTCGACTTGCCCCTCTCCAACTTCTATCGCCTGAATCTATAGCCATCTGCTGTTTTTTTATTTAAATAAATTGTGTTGTAAGCTAAATTGGGCTATCAGCCCCATATCAGTTCAACAATTACATTAAACAAGCATTGACATAGCCATTAGGTCTCGCCTTTGGGACCTTATAATTGTTTAGTTATCCAGCACAATATCCTTGGTGCAACAACATCAACTGTTGCATGGCTAAACACTTATAAGGTCCCAAAGGCGATACCTATTGGCTATGCCAATGCTTGTTTAATATGTGTAAGTCACCCCTACAGCAGGCCTATGAAGTCCCAAGGCAGGGGGCTGTATATTAAAAAGTAAGACATATATTTTCATATGTCCTAACAGTACAAGTTGCCATGTTTTGCTGTTGAAAGGCTAGTAGCCATGTTGGTGAGTACAGTCACACTTGGACAGCTCAGCTGTGCTAACCCGTGAATGGGACTTTTAAAGTAGGTTCTTCATGGTATCAAAATAATCGTTACATTAAACCCGACTTGATGTCAAAGTCGAATTTAACATAATATTGAAGTAAAAGGCAACTTTAGAAAGTTGCCACTCTGTTTCCCAAGTTATACAGTGGCCGTTTGCAGATGATGGCCACAAGGCAGCCGTCTCCCTCCTGGTGAGAGGTGTGAATGACTGAAAAGTGCGTGCCTTTGGAAAATGGGTTACCTCTCCCTGGCTGGAAGCCTCACAGGATATGAGCCCAAAAGGGGAGCTTCAAAGGGGAAGTCGCCTTTAAAAGGGAAAAGGTGGACACACACACAAGAGGGGCTGCTTTTTTGTCCTGGTAGACAGGTTGGTGTCTGGGACAGAGAGGGGAAAACAGTTGCAAAACTGGTTTCACCGTGGGCGTGTAGGCCTCATGTAGCCACACTTCTCGGTGTGGTATCAAGCTCCACACACTGAGAGAAATTCTGCCGTCTTGGGAGTAGGCAGGATGTTGCACTCTTGGATAGCGAGATGGCACACATTGCAGGAAGTCTTCATCAGTCAAGAGGGGACCTTATAGACCATAGGCTCATTTCACCTTCTGAGCATAAATATAGCCCCCCTGGCACACAAAACGCAGCTCACGTCTGCTCTGGAAATAGGACCAAAGAAGGACTTCTCTACTGTTCCCTGGACCTGGCAAAGAGATGTTGCATTTAAGTTTGAACTGCAGCTGCGGCTCCTGACCTAGCAAAGAAAGGACTGTGCCTGTGGTGCCTGTTCCAGGAGAAGTTGTCGCCGAGCACCAGGCTGAACCAGTGAACTCTAAGATTCAGCTTTCTGTTACAGCTGTAGGGCTACAAAAGCTGAAGAAGCCCACCTTTGCTAGTCAGGAGGCACAATCGCTTGATCGCTACTGACTGCCAACATGGAACCCTGGAGACCGAATCTAGACACTTAAAACTTGCACATGAGTCTACTGGCCCTGGGAGAGCCGTCAGAGTGTAATTTGGTCGCCCAAGAGAACACTAGCTGCAACCAAAGAGAACCGCTGTTTTCATTGTGACCGGAGACCGGTAGTCCAGGGGCAACTGGGCTTTTGCTGGACTCATCAGGAATTCGAAGCACATCGATCCCTGTGGCCAACGTCTCTCCACCAGGACCATGAACTGAGGAGTAGACCCAGGAAGCCTCCCCCCGTCGACCGTAGAGGACCCTCAGCATTCTACAGCATCCTGTATCCCTTGCATCAGGTGGTATGATGAACGGAGCGCTAAAACTTTTCAGACACTCACTCCAGTCACAGATCTGGGTTGAATCCATTATTGTTTTTTAGCTCACTTCTCTACCCCAGTTCAGACCCAGCCATATGCCAATCAGTCTTAACCCTGTACCTCATAGGAACAGTCCAGCCCAAACTGCCAAACCATGTCTTCTCTCTACTGGAAACAAGCATCCTGGGTCCTGTTTTGGTGTAACACCTCTCACCAGCCAGGCTAGCTTGAATCCAGTGGCAAGACTGATATGCATATGGCTGGGTCCAAACTGGGGTGGCTTAGTGAGCAGAAGAACAATGATGGATTAAACCCAGATCTGTGACGGGGGTGGGGTAGAAGTGTCTGAATAGTTTCAACACTCCATCCAAAATCTTATTGTGTTTGCTAGGTTCACCCATAGAGCCTGGAACTGGCCTGGAGAATGTTTTGGAGACAAGATAACTGTCCTTGAAATCATCACTGCTCCCCTTGACCTTTTCCCTGCTGGAGTAGGTCGCCCAATGGAGTTCCAGAACACATCTTTCTAAACGTTTATGCTAACTGTGCTAGTTTCATCTGCTTGTTAACATTTTGAATGAAAACCTGTGATTTACGTTTTACTTAAAAATCTATATCTACAGAACCCTCTATTCGATTTTGTTTGTGGTGTATAAAAAAATCATAAAAATAAGATATCATTTTATAAATTGGTGTTGGAATTCTTTTCTGTTGTGTGACTTTCTGATTCATTTTTGGGTATTTTTAAATGCTTTGCACTTGTTTCTTTGTTTAAGCCTGACTGCTTGAAGCCCCAGTTACCCAGGGTTGAGCTAATGATTAACAAACGAGCCTGATTGGACCCAAGACTATATTATGAGTGTATTACATAAGATCGCACAACCACACCATATAATACACCACTTTCCTCACACATACCATTAGTTGAAAACACCTTTAACCCCTTCAGTGCCCATGACGAGCTGGACTCGTCATGGGCCGCGGTGGCGCTGTGCCCATGACGAGTCCAGCTCGTCATAGACCCCGCCCGCTAATGCAACGGCCGGCACTGGGCGGGGAAAGGGGCGGGCACTGAAGGGGTTAAACGAGAGATAAATGTATATATTTATTTATGAAATGTGCAAACACCCCAGGGTGTCCTCGTCCTTGAGGGGGTACCCACGTTTCCTGGGAGTTATGGAGCAACCTTAAAGAGAAAATAAATAAGTCTTCAGAAATTTACAAATCTTAAATTGGGTTGGGAACGAAGCATGAAAGGAAGGCTGTCCCAGGCAGAAACAGTAGTGGTAGAGAAAATGCGGCTAACCATGCAAGACTTCTTGAAACAGGAAATGGACAACATGACAGAAATTGAAGACCTAAGAGTATGACTAGGTTGGTAAAATGAGAAATAAGGGGACATATATGTTTTAGATTAAGAGAAGAACAGTGCCTTATGACACAAGAAGAGTGCCTTAAAGATGATGCATTTTGAGATTATAAGCAAATGTAAAACTTTACGCAACAGGGTTGCCTTTGAGTATTTCGGGCCTTCAAGAATCAGGAGTGCTGCAGAATTTTGGATGAGCTTGAGTTTATAAATGGAAGAAGCAGGAAGACCAGCATATAGAGAGTTCATACAGTCAAACCTGCTGAGAATTAAAGATCGAACTAGAGTTTCCCTAATGTTGAGAGGAAAAAAGTGAGTTATTTTTTTTAGTACTTTCAACATACAAAGCATGATGATGTTAGTGTGAAAAGGTGAGCTCTGAAGAAATTCCTGGGAACAGATCAAAGATATTATAATTTTTTTTAACTAGAATGAGACAAGTGGTTTACCAAAAACCAAGACCTCTGTCTTATCAATGTTTAAGCATAATAACGAGGTTTTATCCAGGTGGCTAAATCTAATAAGCAAGATTGGCCCCGTGTCCGGGCAGCATGAAGAGGGCTGTTGACCTTGAAAATGATTTGGTATCCGTTAACATAAACAAAGAACAGTAACCCAAATGATGCATCAAAATTAGCAAGAGGGACAACCTAAAGATTAAAACGAGTATAGCTAAGAGATGAACCCTGAGGAATACCCAGACAGCTGGTTTGAAAGCGAAATGAGAGGAAGCCAAAGAGACGGCCTGCGCAATACCCAACTCCTTCATTCCAGTTGTCGGGATTTTATCTGAGAATATGTTGAATGTAGCCAGGAGGTTGAAAAGGATGAGGACGGTGTAGCCACCTCATCGAGCATGAACCTGATGTAATTTGTATCTGAAATCAACAGTCATGTACTCAGTCAGACCTTAACAAAAAACGGATTGAAAGGTATTGAGCGTAGAATGGGATTCCAAGAAGTTGGTAAGTTGACATCTCTGAATGATCTTGACAACAAATGGTAATAAGGAAAACGAGAGAGGTATGTGTGTTTCAGAATCAGTGATAAGTCGAACTGCAAAAGCAAAACACTTTAAATCCTTCAAAAGGTCAAGGTGTGGGGCAGTAACAGCAACCTTATAAACCATCATAGGCATAGGCCAGAAAGAGTATTGTAGTCTTATCACAGGACTCAATCAGCGATACAATGACAGTTCATTTAATATTATACATTACATGGTCATTCTAAGTGACTATGGAGAGTTGTCAGATGTATTCAGCTGCCTCTGCCCAAACAAACAGTGAGGTTTTCCTACCATCAGCTCTCCTAGCCACACTTAGGAGTGAATGTTGCCTTGTGCCCTTAAACTGATAAAGGATCTCTGCAATTCCTTAAGCAGCGACTTATCTCTTTCATTGCCTAGCAAAGAATCTGAAACAGATATATTGTTTGTTTTATCTTTGTAGAGAATCTATTTCTATTGCTCCCTTGTTCCAGAAAGCCTTATCTCAACACACTGAGGTAAGAGAGGTTTTGTCAGAAATTGTATTATTATTTGGGGTGGATGACTACCCATCTCAAGGAATATACACAACCCATGTCAGGGTAAATCTCCTAAGACACAAAATTAACCTGAGCTCAACCCCCCTGTAGCTATGGCACAGAGCAGACCGGCTTAAATTAGGACAATGTGTAAAGTTTTTATGCAATACCAAAACAGTAATGAAGCCTTACGGCTAGAGCTCTCGACCTCGAAGCTGGAGAACTGGGTTTGAGTCTCGGCAACGACGCTCAACATCCTGTGATTCTGGGCAAATCACTTAATCTCCCCGTGCCTAACAAAAACGAATGTGTCCTTCTTTAACAAAACTGGTTGTCATGTAAATCGCTCTGATACCCGATATCTTCGGGTCTAGTTCGCACTATATAAAACTCTAAAAAAAAAAAAAAAATTGAAAAGCAAAACAATAAAAATCTTAGACTGATTTAGAAAAAAATAGCAAACTTTTATGAAAAAAATGACACCAAACGGCAAACATCCAATTAGGGAAACTGGAGACATGAATTTTTAAAGTTTTAAGTAGGAATAGCTCACGAAGCATAAAGTGGCAATGATAGTCAATAGTCATGATAGTCTGGAACTTAAGCACAATTTGCCACGGACGCACAATGGATTGTGGGCTAAATACTCCCAACATGGTTCCTCATGGTCGAAGATTTGAACTACTAACTTTGGTCCTTTAAGTCCCATTCCACCACAAGTGAACCTTCCTAAAACCCCCTAGGACCTCAGAGGAGGCAGAGACTCAAGGTGTCGGCAGAGGCCAAACAGCAGGGTGCAGTCCTGATCCGGTTGCAACTGGCTAGTTGCAGGAAAAGGCCTCATGCAGCTTGCTATGTCCCTGTAGCTTTAACAGGAGATCAGCTGTATGGCCCTTGGAGTCCGCTTCATTGTCCTGGGCACAAGACCGAGCGGGCCAGTCTTTCAAGCCTCTTCTCAGGTCACAGATTGCAGATTCAGTCCTCTTCTCGCTTTCCTCAGGGCAAGGAATGTACTGACGTTGATGCCTGGAGTTGCCACGTTTATGACTAGCACAAGCTAGTGGGTTGAAATGACTTCTGGGCACACCCTAACCAATGGGGTAAAAGTTCCAAGGCCCGCTATACCCACTATGGGCTTTTTCAAGATGACAAAAACTTTCATGTATAGCGAAATGGTAACAGTTCCTAATGGGAAGAGGGTGGATACTCAGTAACCAAAGTGTGGTTAAGAGTAAGGTATAGGTGTCTCCAAAGGATGGTTGAGTGTGCTCGTAAGTGTGAGAACTCCTAATATCTTTTTTGCCCTCACACACTCTTGCGAGTGTAAAGCATCATCATTGGGCGGTGCTTCTCGTGGGGGTGGCACTGCAGTCCCTCACGGGCTCTCCAAGAGAGCTCTTTGTTGGAGATCTTTTAAAGAGGTGCCGTACTTGTGCATGTGGGTGGGTCAAGAAAGTGAGTGAGAGTGAGGTTAAGATTACCTCTAGGTACCCAAAGGAGTTTAATAAGGGGTACTTGAGGTAAATTAAAAGGTAATAGAGTTTGGAGACTCTCCTTCAGACTAAATAAGGGGAGGGATTAGTGTGTTCCCATCTGCTCTCAAACCATGAGTGAAAGTGTAAGGTGAGCTAAAAGTGAATGATGGTCGACATGTTTCGCGCAAGCTGATGGTCCCTAATGGATCCCCGTGCGCTTCTTTAGGACCTAGTGTGTTAAAAAACAAAATAATATCAGTGGTAGTCAGGGAAAGACACCCTATACTGCCACTTCACCTATAGTCAGGTTGGAAGCGACGTCTCATCGTCCGAGACTCGTAGTGTTCGTAGTCTCAAAAACCGGAACCTATTGGAGACATAATGAGGGAAAGGAGAGAGGGATAAAGTTGAGCTTTAAAGTGGGAGGGAAATGGTAGCAACGCCTAGGGCGAAGAACACTGCAGTTGGCCAATGGTGGCCTTAAGGGCTCAACCACATCCGCCCATTCCAGGGTGCCTGCGTGCGCGGCGCCACCCCCCCCCCCGCATGAGCTGCGTCGCACCTCATAGTCTACAGCCACCACTACTGTTTCACATCCTATTTTGGCCTTATCACTACTCCTTCCCAACCGTCCACCTTGTTGCAATTTCCTGTCCACCATTGACCAACTGCAGTGTTCTTCGCCCTAGGCGTTGCTACAATTTCCCTCCCTGCTTTTAAATACCCACTGGTCTTTTGATACCGTACCTATGTTTGTTTGTCAGTACCATATACTATGGGGTTCCATACAGTATTTGTATGCTTTATCTCTAGCTGTGTCAACGTCACACACAGCTCCACTTTATCCCTCTCTCCTTTCCCTCATTATGTCTCCAATAGGTTCCGGTTTTTGAGACTACGAACACTACGAGTCTCAGACGCAGAGACGTCGCTTCCAACCTGACTATAGGTGAAGTGGCAGTATAGGGTGTCTTTCCCTGACTACCACTGATATTATTTTGTTTTTTTACACACTAGGTCATGAAGAGCGCACGGCGATCCATTAGGGACCATCACGCCCCTTTGCTGGGGCAGCTGTGCGCCTAATAAAAGTTATTAACATAACATAACATCTTGCGCGAAACATGTCGACCATCATTCACTTTTAGCTCACCTTACACTTTCGCTCATGGTTTGAGAGCAGATGGGAACACACTAATCCCTCCCCTTATTTAGTCTGAAGGAGAGTCTCCAAACCCTATTACCTTTTAATTTACCTCAAGGACCCCTTATTAAACTCATTTGGGTACCTAGAGGTAATTTTAACCTCACTCTCACTCACTTTCTTGACCCACACACCCACATGCACAAGTACAGCACCTCCTTAAAAGATCTCCAACAAAGAGCTCTCTTGGAGAGCCCGTGAGGGACTGCAGCGCCACCCCCACGAGGAGCACCGCCCAATGATGATGCTTTTACACTCGCAAGAGTGTGTGAGGGCAAAAAAGATATTAGGAGTTCTCACACTTACGAGCATACTCAACCATCCTTTGGAGACACCTATACCTTACTCTTAACCACACTTGGGTTACTGAGTATCCACCTTCTTCCCATTAGGAACTGTTACCATTTTGCTATACATATTGTCTTATGAGCATAGGTACAGGACCTCTTTTTTCTAAACCCAGCTCCAAGTCCCCCCTTCTTGTGATATAGACAAAAACTTTCAGCCACGCTAAACATGGGCTCTAGTAGTTGGGTGTATATGGGGAGAGCGTACTATGGTAATCCTCATGTCCTCCCACTTCTAATGCTAAAATCCAGTTTGGAGCGATCACTATACCCACAATAAACCCAGAGACAGAAGTCTGATAAAACAAAAGTAGGGTTTTCCAGAAACCAGACATTGGATACACAAGAGTTGCTTGGCTGCTTGTTTCACTTCCTTTCAGATGCACCCCTGGTGTTATATGGAAAAGCAGAGCAACAAGTCTGGTTGAACAAAAATAGGTTGTTCAAGAACAAGACAGTGCATACGCAAGATTTCTTTTGGCATCCTGTTTCTATTCATTTCAAGTGTGATATATGTAAACCCAGAACACCTGTGAAGGGGAATGTGACATTGAAACAGGAGTTGACAGTGTAATGTCAAACAGAATATTGACAGCTCCATCTTACATAGTCTGTCGGGTTCAGAGGAGTCATTGTGCCTATTCAGGTCATCCTATTTTTCACTCCTGGGAGGCACATCAAGCCTTTTTTACTGTATGTATGTATGTATGTATGTATTTATTTCTTGTTAAGCGCAGCTGTCACCCAAAGGGTATCCTGGCGCTGAGACCCTATTAAACCATCGGAAGAAGTATTTTACATTGCTCTTGGGAACAGGTAGGTCTTAAGATCCCTTTTAAAAGAGAGCAGATCTTGACTACCCCTCAGCGCCAGAGGTAGGGAGTTCCATAATGTGGCGGCCGTATAGCTAAAAGCACGGCCACCTATCCTTGCTCTAGTAATCCTGGGAATCCGCACCAGGAACGCCGATGAAGATCTCAGAGGTCGGACAGCTTGATACCATGAAAACAGACCCTGAAGTGGAATTGGTCCGAGTCCATGCAGCGCTCTAAATACAAGACATGACGCCTTGAAAGTGATCCTCTGCTGTACCGGCAACCAATGTAGATCAGCTAAAGCTGCAGAAGAAGAGGCAGAGCGTGGTCGCGACAGAGCCAATTTCGCAGCCATGTTCTGGATCCTCTGCAACTTAAGGATCAATTTTTTAGGAGCTCCCAGAAGTAGTGCGTTGCAGTAGTCTAACCTACTGAGTATGATACTACGCACTACCTCTGCTCTGGCACCTGGAGGGAGTATTGGCAAAATTTTGCGCAGGGCACGAAGCAGGCCCATGCAGGTCGCTGCGGTCTTATTTACTGCGATTCAAATTCTATTAACTGGAAGGCTGAAGAGCCAGAGCAAGTGCAACATTTTACTTAAGGAAAGGAAAATGTAACTTTTTAAATAAATTACTTTCCCATAACATTTATTAAAAATCCAACTTCACCTTTGATTTAGATTTTTATTAACTATTAAAAATTGTTGTTTCATTATTTTTCTATTTTATCCTATCCCCGAGTTACAGTATTAGGATTTTTAATCTGTACTCTGGTTTTCGACATAGGCCACTTAGGCCTGACACAGTACAAAAATAGCGTTTAGGTTCTAGTCCCTGTAAGGACATGTTAATTTTACCTTTCTACATGTACTAGTTCTAAATACCCTGCACCTTGCCTTGTGGACTACAAGGTCTACTTAGTCATGGCTTATTAATATTAAATAGGTATATTTTAACTTGACTGCTACAGTCAGAATTAACTTGTAGGCCTGAAGCCATATTTTACACTGTAGTGGATGGCACATTAGGTTCTGCAGGCCACTAGTGACATGTAACTAACAGGCCATTCTGCACTTTGTACCAGACACTAGGATTTACAGGTAACTTAAATATACCAATTAGGAATATGCCAATGTACCCATGTTTAAAGGGGAAGCACAAGCACTTAACCTCCGATTAGCAGAGGGAAGGTGCACAGAACTAAAAAAACAGTAACAATATAGGGTCTGGCAAAAGACTGCAAGTCTGCGGTGTGACCCTGAAAAGGCAAATTTCCCACAGGTTTCAAAAGGCCCAATCAGGGTTTCCATATATACATATCAAGAAAGTTAGCTTTAGGGTTAGAGCTCTCAGCATTTAGATACTGATTGTATTGCATTTTGATGTTGATACCTGCTGCTCAGCAAACTCTGGGTAATGATAAAAACATTCAGGTTTCCTATTAAGCTTCCCCTTCCTGTAGCATGACCTCAGTCACGGAGACCCTCCAAGACATGGAGTCCAGCCTTGTGTGTGAGCTGTGGTCAGTTTGGATTCAGGACGGTCAGTCTTTTTTGTAGGAGGTCAATTTATGCAATTGGCACTCTATCTCCCCCCTCCAACTCCCATCCTATCCATCAGCATCTCCAATTACACTGTGTGGGCCATGGCCAGACATTTAAAAAGTTCTCTAAAAGGCCTCAGTCTAAGACTTCCACCTCGGGGCCTTTTTAGGGATAGAGAATATAGGGAAGCTATATCCCAAGCTGTCAGTTCATCCCCTTCCTCCTGCTCGCAAGGAGGAGTGGGATCCTTTAATATGATGGTGTTAAACTGTACCAGGTTTTCAAGTCACCCATCAGTCCACTTATTCAAATCACATTTCTGACTGAACGACCCGCATCTCTTGTAAGAAAGGCGGGAGAGGTGTTGAGATTGGAAGGCTTGGCACTATTGGACAGCTCTTGCCATAGCTCTGCCCTGACAGTCTTCCTGTGGCTGATGGATCAGGTGCTGATGTTTTTCACCCTCAGTCTCTAGTCTTTCATGTTTCTGTTTTGGTCTGTGCTCAAAGTCTCCAGGCAGGCCTTTATCTTGCACTTTTGTCAGATATTTGGTGGGTTAGGCACTTCACAGAGAAAGTGCAGCCTTGCTTGATGGGGGGTTCCTTCACAGATGCACCCTACTGCATGCCTCCCCCTTGCAGTGTTGGGGTTCACAGACAGAAAACCACCTATTGCGCAGACCCCGTGCACGAGCACTGGTGTAACAAGTAGGGGTGGGCGGAATTTGCGGAATTAACCTCCGCAAATTATCGCGAGATTGCAGAAAATCTCCGCAAACACGCCGGAAATATCGCGAAGATGCGGAAGTTTTTTGCCGCCTGTTCGCGGTATTTTTTGCGTGTTCGCGGGTCGCCAACTTACCCATGCGGTCGCTCATGGGCGTGGCCATCTTGTTTTCACTTGTCCCGCCCTCTGGCGTTGTTTACTTCCTGTTCCGGGTCGCGCAATGCATGTTCGCGGTCGATATTTCCTGTTCGCGATCGCTTTTACTTGATCGCGTTGCTTTTTGCTTGCTCAGGGAGAAAATATCGCGCGAACTTGCGCACGTGGTCGCAACGGGCGCGGCCATCTTGTTTTCCACTCTATTGCATGGTTCTGGGGCCTGATTTTCAATCCTCCCTAAATCTTTTCAATCCTTTGTTTATAGCCACTTTTTTCGGATCTTTATTACTTATTATTTCTCTAACTATTTTCCTGCCTCTATATTTTTGGTTTTTGTGTACCTTTTTTTTTTTGTTTTTTAGCTACTTTTTCTCTTTGTATTGCCTGCTATTTATTTCCTTTACTCCTTTATTTATTTTACCTTTTCTTTCCCGCCCCGTCCCCAGAACCATGTCCAAGGGCAGGGCTGTTCGCCGGCGCAGCCAGAGCCGCGACCGCCTTCCTTGCGGAAGGCGGCGCCCACAAGGGGTGCATGCACGGGCCTTATTTGGGGAGGCGGAGTTGGCTGCACTAATTTTCTTTGTGCAGCGCCACCTCCCCTCAACCCTGGCAGCAGGTGGCAGGCCTGGGTCCGGGTACGGCCTCCGGGAGCGTCGGCAGCGGTGGGGGAAGTTGCGCCGGGCAGTGTCTCGCATCTCTGGGGTCCGGCGCACCCAGGCACAGCTGACGCACCGGTGGTCCGACATCCTGGACCGTGAGCAGGACCTGCTGGACCTGCTAGGAGTGGAGGTCCCGGGGCTTGGTGAGTACCTATTTAATTATTACAACTTTGTGTCTGTTCTTCTGCTCTATGTTATATATTGCGAATATCTTTTTTTCCTTCCAACCAGATAGAATGTTGCTGCTTGCAATACATTCCAGGTTAATAATGTTTAAAAGTCTTCTGTGATTATGACACAGGTGCTCTTCTGCGCTACTACTAATCTTACTTGTTTGCAGCTTTGCGTTTGCGCTTGCTTAGCGTGATTCTTTACGAGTTTATTTTAGAGAAATTAAGTTACGTAATGCTACAGTGACTCATGTCCACTCCTTACTTTGTCCTGTCACTAATAGATAGGGGCGGATTGATACATAGGTTTAGGTACTTTGTATGAGCTTCTAATTGGTTAGTGGTATGCGTGATGCCCCCTCACTCAGTTACGTGACGTGCTGCTAGTACGCCAGTCTTTAGAACCTTTCTAGTTTGTTCAATGAGTGGAGGTAGGCTTTGCAGTTACTTAGCAGTAGCAGATGAGCATCAATCAAACCAAAATTGTGTATATACAAAAAATGTAGTCATGTTAATGTGTCCTCCATGATTGGATCATACACATTGTTGAGGAATACAGTCGAAATGCATACTTAATGTACAATTGGCATGCCTGGAATAGGTGGGCTAGGTTGGGTGGTAGGTTGTACTAATACTTAGGCTTACTTGTAACTTAGTTTTCTGGAATCAGAATGGAACAATGGATTACTGTTGATAAATAGTAACTTAAGTAGTCGAACTGCGAATCCCCCGATATTACATGTTGACCAGATGAGATCGGTCAATGTAGTTATTGCAATTGTTTACATAAGTGTTTTTTGACCGTTGTTGAAAAAAATTGTATTTGCTTAAGTTGACACCATCCATCAATGTTTGTCTTTCTTATATCTTTCCTGTTCATCAGCACCCAGGGGCAGACGGGCAGGGACTGGGCAGTCGGCGGGACAGGAACACCACGAGGAGGACACCGCTGAGGGCTCCTCTGCTGGCCCCAGTAAGTCTTCTTGTTTTTAATAATATTTCTTATTCCATAACTTTTACTGCCCCATTTCTCCCGAACTATAGTGTGTTTCCAAATGCTATTTTTTACCACCAATTATCCTTCGATCTGTACGGTTTCAAAAAGCTTATCCCTGCCTCCGCTATGATGACTGAGTACTACTACATACTATCAGTCTGTCTGTCTGTACTGTAGTAGCTAGTCTTGCCCAGTGCCACTCTTTGTGAAAGGTTGTAATATAAAACTCATATTCACCAGTAGCTCGTACAATCCGTTGGGTCGTTGTCTTGTACTACTTTTTACTCTTGTTGATGTTTAGGCTTTGAAAATTCACAGCAACAGCCCTACCAGATTTCTTAATATTTTGATATGATACCCTATAGGACATACAACTGTTGTAGGGATCTTGCACATACATTTGCACCAGAAAATAGGATGTTGGTGATGGTAGGTTGGACCTTCCTTGCACACCTCAATCAGAAATTCCGCACCCACCACAATTCCACTGCTTGACTATAGTACTGTCTTGTCATACCTATTAGGTCTCGGAACCCTCCCCCCAAGACAACCAACAAGTAGACAACCCAGAACATTAACACACCCAACCTCTGTCGTGGAAGCAATTCACATGCACACCCTTACTTTAATTTGCTCAATCGTGTAAGTTAGTCCACTCCACACCAAATACCACAAAGTCTATGTAAGTTTAAAATTTTTATTTCAATTTGAGAAGGTCTGTACACTGTTATCTTAGCAGCACCAACCGGCAAATCAATAACATTAAAACAAAATACATTGTTACACTAATACAGTTGGGAATTAAATCATGATAACTGAAGTGGTGGAAGGCAGCACCACCATCCCATAGCAATTTAGTTTATATACATTTATAAATGAAGATGTGAGTGAAGGGACCCCTCACCTCAGAAGAACCTAGTACTGGTAGTTGGTGCATCGTTCAGAAGCTCTGGTTCGTAGAAGCGAATCTTGCGTCTGTAATGCGAAAAAAGGAAATGGTGTGCGTTAGTATATTGCAACTTGCAAGCATTTCTCAGCCGTGCCAAAAAGTGTAGCATCTATGGATAAGCAATATGGACTAACAGTAACAGTAGTACACCAGTTCTTCCTAAAAAAGTGGCTTGTTAATGTTTGTTGACCGCCTGTACGCAGCGCGTAGACTAGACAGTAGCAGTGTGAGGCAGGTCATGTGGGCTCAAAGGTGTCTTAAGAAGCTGCAAGGTAAAGGTAACGTCACATGTGCATGGCTAGGGCTAATCAAGCAAATGCTACAATGATCATATAACTTAGTGTCTACTCTACTACTACCTGATTTGTACTAGTGATTTATGTTAGTATTAACTCATTTTTCAACCTTGCTACTGATCAATAGGGGGGAGGTGTATATGTTGCCTAATAAATGTGTAATGTTTTCTAGGCGCACTACCGACCACCATTGCTGGGGCCAGCGAAGGCGACGCAGAGGGCGAGGATGCGGCAGTTGCAGATAGCAACGGAGGGGGAGTGGCAGCACCAGTGGCAGGCGGTGGTAAGTTAGATTCATAATCTTTAACTATTGTTGAACTTGACAGCACACTCACTGCAAAGGTGTACTGTATGTATATGTATACTGTAAAGTTGTGAATTAGGGCCCCATTAGGATGGTGGGCGTATTGCCCCCGCCGGGCTGGCTGGAATTCACTGCCGTCACAGCAGGGGCAAACCTCCCGCCATCCCTGTAGAAAATATTCAGACATGTCTAGGCGGAAAAGGGTTCAATATGGCGGTGGTGTCTCTCTCACCACACCGGCAGCCATATAATCTGCATTTTGGAATGCCTTTGCGTGGCGGCATTACCGTCCGCCACGGAAAGGCATGCACACATTGCAGAGTATGCTTGGGGGCCCCCATGGAGGGTACCTACCGATGCTATGGTACCCCCCGACTTTCAAAGCAAAACGTGACAGGCTCCGTGCGAGGCCCGTCATGTTGTGCTTGGAAAAGCAGCACAACATTTTAGCATTGCTTTCAGCGTCACTGTGCCGGGCGCATCATCCTAATTAATTGTCCCCACGGGACCCCCACCCTTTTTAGCAGTCGGATGGCGGGCGGACAAAGTCCGCCCGCTATCCGATGTCGTAAGTAAGTATGAGTTCTTGGGGACGTTTGAAGAGTGAACTAGAAGACTAGAATTCCCTTTAATTGGTATAGGACTAGGAGCCAGAGTATTGAGTAACCAATGGCCTCATCTATCTGATTTCAACTCCGCTTTGAAAGTTTTATGGAGAAGAGCACCTGGTGCACTGTTCAACTAAAAAGTGTAAGACAGGTGGAAGGAAGAAGGACGGGCGACATTTAAAATGTTATGTACTACTGTGCTTTATTTTATAGTGCTACTCTACCATGCCACTATGTGTATAAATAATTACCTTGTCCTACTGTTTTATTAAGACTATATTTTACAATTGTCTTGTTTTTTTCTTTTTGATACACAGCTACTCCGAAAATCAACCGGAAGGAGTTGGCCGCCAAGGCACGGCGCCGGAAGCTGGAGGCAATCCAGCAGGAATACCGGCGGCTGGTGGTCCTAGCCGAGGAGGAGGAGGAGAGTGCAGCAGCAATTGAAGCCTCCTCCAGTGCCCCGGGCCCCAGCCACCGCCCTCCAGCGGTACGGCGCCACCGTCTGGCGGCTGCCCGCCGCCACCGTGCCATCTCCGGTGCCCCCCCCCACTGTGGTTGCAACTGCCGCGGCCTTAGACGCCGCGTCGCCCATTTAGAGGACCAGATTCGTGTCCTCCTCCAGTCCCACCCCACCAGTTAGTCCCTGTCACTGCCCCTTTTTTAATTCCTGTTTGTTTCCTCACTCGTTTGGGCGTTCTCTATTTCTATGGACAGTCGTTGGGGTTAGGGAGGGGGGTGGGTCA
This sequence comes from Triturus cristatus, assembly GCF_964204655.1. Classification (NCBI taxonomy): domain Eukaryota; kingdom Metazoa; phylum Chordata; class Amphibia; order Caudata; family Salamandridae; genus Triturus; species Triturus cristatus. Next base: position 572,705,994 of record NC_140595.1, on the reverse strand, counting down.
GCTTTTGTGGGTTTAGTTTATTTGTTAGGGTCAATTAAATATATTTTTCTATGTTACATGCAATGTTGTTAATGTTTTGTAGGTGGGGTAACTGTTTTACATCACACTGTTTCTTTGCTGGTGCATGGCCGCCCATAGCGTGTGTTTGATTTCAATAATTTGCTGACTGTATAAGACACAAACAGATAGATGCGACACACCTCACTCATTGACTGGTCCTACTATGCATTCTTTGGAGTGGTGTTTGAAACTGACATCATTGACAACATGTCCATTATTGATTCTGCCTCCCCCAAACTTCTCTCTTACCGGTGCTTGATGTTTATGTCCAACTGTGGCACAGCACTGGCTGCATGGTGAAGATGGTTTCCTTTTTCATACATGCCATGGTTGGGGTGGTGGTGGTAGTATAGTAGTAGTATACACTGGCAGGGTAGCAGCATTTCCAAAAAAAGAAAAGGAGATAGTCAATCGCCTTTGAGAGACTGTTAGAGGAGTAGTTGAATGAAGTACATCACAGAATTTACCGAGCAACAATTATATGCTCAAATATTTGACAAAAAAAATGAATGCTGGATATTATGAGGATAGCCTACTAGACAGAGTTACAAACTATAGTTTTGTCGACTTGGCTATGCCTACAGTCTAACAGTTAGTGCTGTATATGAGGAATGACAACAAACAAATCAAATCAATGCCGGCAATTCATGCTGAGGTATATGTTCCTTTGTTAAATAAAATAACCTGTGAAATATCCTACTCATGGGTGGGCAAGCAGAAGAAGATCATCGCTCTGCATTGAAATTGAAGTAGTGTTGCTTTCACCACATCCGCCCCAGCAAGTGTGTGATTAAGTATTGGTGTACATTTAATTTAGTTACACCTCGACAATAAGTCACACAGCCCGGGGGAAGAGGGTTAGGGTCCGTTGATTGGATGGGAAGGGGGATTTTGGGAAAGGTTTGACATAGAAAAACAGTATGCATACATAGACAAACAAACGACAATCATTGAAGACTACCATACCATATCCATTCCATATGTTAAGGTATAAAAAAGGAAATGCATGCATGATGAGACCCGGATTACATACACTTCTATTTCTTGTTCTGTTCCGGCCTTAAAACTTTAACAGATAGCAAATAGAAATTTTAAATATTGGTAGTGAAGAATCGTAAACACAGAGCAAACGTAATGATGATTGATAATAACAACTCCAAGAACACACTGTTGTAAAGAATGTATACAAGATATTAATCAAATTATTTAAAAGAAGTGAAAAGTGGATACTGTTACTGTGTTATCCTGGTCAAAAATGTGGACTGGTTTTTTGCATCTCGGCATTCCTCTTGCTCCTCTCGTCCATCAATCTTGGGTGTGTCGCCTCACCACTCGCCACTGCCCGGCTGGAATAAAAAGGTGATTGATTGGTAAGGTAATTAATATGCATTGTAATGTTTTACAAAGTTTTGGACAAGGCCCGGCCTGTAATTTTAGATTGAAAACCAAAGGGGATATTCAGAAAGAAAGTGAAAACAAATGCACAAGTGATGGTGTAGTGCAACAAGAACACTTTCCGAGGTGGCATGTATGCATATGCATCATCTCTACTGTAGTCTGTTTCCAGCATAGACCTTCAACAGTAACAGGAGAGATCAGGCCCACAGTGCTTACCATTAGCACATCCTACGTTAACACTTTAGAGTCCTTTTTTTTTTTCTCTCAAAGAGTTGGACAAACGCAAAGCACATTATCCATTCCAGACATAGCATTTTACAGTTAAAGTTAGTAAAATCAATGCACTGCAGTCATCCCACCGCTACACTCTATTCAACTTCTACACAGACATTTGGGTGTGCTGTGGTTGTGGTTCACGTGTTTACCTTTAGGCTTTTCCGTTTTATGCCACTCATGAAACATCCTCCTGACTTCATCATCAGCTCTGATACTTCTACTGACTGAAGATCGGCCTGCAGTACAAGTGTAATTTTTAGAACACAACAAGAGTAGAAATATAAATATTACTGACTTGAGTCATTCTTTATTGTGTACAGAAAGATAGATTAACACTAGTACACTTTGACATCATTCACTTTGTGCACAACAAACAACGCAAACACAAAGATCAATAGCTCAGAGTCAGGTGTCCAATGCATGCCATTAATTATCATCATTTATTACCTGTTACTTCTCATCTTAAGTTAACGGGCCGTCTCTTTCGCCATCATCATGACGGACGGTGCTGTTTAAGTCACAGTCATTTGCATTGCGCAGCAGATTGAGTGAGTCCCCTTCCTGTATTGAATTAAAAGCAATGTATCACCAAGATGCAGGAGAAGTACACATTTCTTGTTTGCCAGAAGAGGAAAATTAGTAATTACTAGTGTGTTCTGTAGAAAGTTGATTAGTGGCAGTGCACAATTACATCAATTCATGCGAAACACACCACAAAATCTACATCATTCAGTCTGCTATTCTGCGGCCAATGCATGGCATCAATCATTACCTGTTGCATCTCATCTCGTTAACGCTGCAGGCCGTCTCTTTCGCCATCATCATGATGGACGGTGCTGTTAAGTCACAGTCATTTGCATTGCGCAGATTGAGTGAGTGCCCTTCCTGTATTGAATTAAAAGCAATGTATCACCAAGATGCAGGAGAGAAGTACACATTTCTTGTTTGCCAGAAGAGGAAAATTAGTAATTACTAGTGTGTTCTGTAGAAAGTTGATTAGTGGCAGTGCACAATTACATCAATTCATTCATGCGCAACACACACAACAAAATCTACATCACTCAGTCTGCTTTTCTGCGGACAATGCATGGCATCAATCATTACCTGTTGCATCTTATTTTCAGTTAATGGCCAGTCTCTCTCGGCTCTGAAGGAGGATAGCTATAGAAGTCATCAGATTCATGGTCCACTTGTTTTGGAAGGACGAGGAAAGTTTAAATTTGTTGTTACCATCATCCAATCATCATTCATGAGGGAAATGGAATTGGCCAGGAGATGCAGTATGATCGAGCGGAGGAGCTGGATTCTGAGGACTGTAGTGTCAAATGGCAGACACCTGAAACTTGTATCTTAAATTAGAAGATTAGAAGACGGTGATGATGCATTGGTTGCGATTCACAAGTTTATAACCGGAACAACAGACACAAACAAAGGGGGAAAAAAGGGAGGAAGACAGTAAGTGCGAGCCTAATTGTCAGGGAAGTATAGCTCGTCCTCAAACTCTGGGGGATCGTCCAGTAGTAGGTAATCATCTGACACAATACTTCCGTCACCTGAGCCGCTGTCCTCATCTTCCTCTGTTGATTCATGCATTGTGTAATTCGGTGGTATGAAGTGCTGATTCATATTGATCATTGTTAACCTCTCCACGTTTTTGGGAGATAGACTGGTCCTTCTCAAGGTTACAATGGAACCAGCAGCACTGAAAACACGTTCGGAAGAGACACTTGCGACAGGGCAAGCCAGATAGCTTATTGCCAGCCTGCTGAGCTGTGGCCATTCAGACCTTTTCCTATACCAATACTGCACTGGGTTTTGATCAACGTACACCTCTGTTGGGTCGTCCAGATAGGCCTGGACCATCCGCTCAATGTTCAGGGTTGCTGCTGGTAAGCTTTTGTGCTGTTTTTTCTGTGCATCAGCACTGTGCTTACGGCCCATCTTTACATACCAATCTGATAATGATTGTACTCGGCTGAATGATCCAGTTATTGTTTTTGTAGTCGATGGTGATGGTGAGTGTTGCGATTGTGAGCCAACCGCACTGCCCTCAGCCGACGAAGTTGCACTTGATTCTGCATGGCCTGCTTCAGTATCAGTACTTGTTGTGGGTTGATGTGGCGGGCTTTTAATTAGCAGCCCTTCGTTTTCAAACTTGATGGCTGCTTCAGCTATACAACTTTTGTAGCGGGCAACATCAGTGTCGGAAAAAGAAAGGAATAGTCCTAATTTTGCACGTGGATCCAGAATTGTGGCACAAATGTAATGGTCTTGTGACAAAATTTTATTTTGTATCCTTACATTTTCTGATAAGCGCCTGGATAAGCTCTCCACCAAGTCATGGGCTTGCCTTCTGTCCTCTACACCTTTGTAGGATTCAGACACATTATTCAGCTCATGCTCTAGCATTTGCAACAATGGGATCGCTTGGCCCATTGTACAGTCCTCCTTGCTGACTTCACGTGTGAAGACCTCAAAAGGAGACAGCATCTCAGTCAGGCATTGAATTAGGGTCCATTGCTCCCTCTGAAGGGTCATGCCTTTAACACTAGCATCACTGCTTCTGTACCAGACATAATCATTGAGTGACCTGTGCTGTTCGTACAGACGATCAAGCATGTAATACGTTGAGTTCCAACGTGTTGCCACCTCCTGGATGAGTGCCTTGACTGGCACCCTACGCTCACGTTGGAGGATCCTCAGCTGCTTCCGAGCTTTAAAAGAATGGCTGAAATGAGTGCATATTCTTCGGCAGATGGACAGTAAATTGCTTACTATGGGTTCTTTTTTCAGAAAGTCTTGCACTATAATGTTTATGCAGTGTGCCAAACACGGAACCCTGAAATAGGAACCAAGTTCCATGGCCTTAAGTACATTACTGCCATTGTCTGTGGCAACAAAACCAATACCAAGCCCTCTGGGCTGCAGCCATTCCAAAACCTTGGTGCGAAACTCTTCTAAAATGTTTTCAGCCGTATGAGATTTCTCCATGGCGAACATGGCTACAGTTGCATGTTTCCGAGTACCTTCAAAAATCGCAGCTGTGTCAACAACACCTCGTGCAGATAGTTGATCTTTAACCCCCACAAAAGAGATCCAGTGTGCAGTGATACACATGTAATCTGTGGCTTGGCAACTGGTCCACATGTCTGTTGTCAGGTGGATATTGTGCACAGCACTCTTCTGCAAAGCTTGTCCAACCAATTCCAGCACATCATGATGTAGTGCCGGAACAGCAATTCTTGCGAAATAGGACCGGCTTGGAACTTTCCATTTCGGGCAGATGGCAGACACAAATTCAAGGAAACCCACCCCTTCCACAAATGAAAAAGGAAGAAGGTCCAGCGCTAACATTTTAGCCAGCTTCGCATTGTACAATCGTGCCGTTGGGTGGTTGCGTTGGAACTGCCCCTCCAACCTAAACATGCTGTCAATGGTAGGCTGGCTTACTTTCCTTAGTGGTGCCATTAACCCACTAAGGCTCAACGACACAGATTGTCTCATTGAGGTACTCGCCGCCGGTCGCCTTGGTGTCTCACCCACACTCTGAGTATGGCTCTTACTGCGGTGCCACTCTGATGTTACTGAGGAGGATGTGGGCGTTACCACTGCAGTGACTGCACTACTGGAGACAGGGCTAGAAATGCCTCCCTGTTCTTCACCTGCCACCACAATAATATCGCTCCCTGATTCCTGACCAACTTCAAAGGGTTTAGTTTTCCTACTTTCTTTTAACTTAAGTAGGTGATCCTCCCACACAATAGTGTGGTGTATTCTGAGATGACTTGCTTGTCCTCCGGTACCATAGTTTGTACCAAGCTTACCACGCCGAACACCTTGCCGACAAATTGCGCATATAGCAATGTTCTCCTCCTTGGCGCTAACAGAAAAGAAGTCCCAAACTGGGGAGGAGAACTTTCTGGCACTGCTGGATGTGCCACTTTCAACACCAGATGAACTTGAGGGGGTCCTTGAAAATATGTGACCCTGTCCACCTACACTGTGACTTTTACTACCACTTCCTACTGAGGTGGTTGAGCTGGATGTAGGTCCCTGCCGGGCCTTGGAAAATATGGCAGCTGGAGGTAGTGGTGGTGTAACCTGTGTTGGTGAGGTCCGTGCTGCATCCCACTCAGTAGCAGCCTTTCTGGATAGGGTTAGAATGTCGGTCTCCAATCCCTTTGGGGCGGGAGTAATGTGCGTGATGACTGGCTCGTCTTCATCAACATCATCACCCCCCTCTTCTACATCTACCTCCATAACTCTAAGTTTTTCTGGGACCTTCCTTTTCAGAAGCAATGTCTTGTGGCGTACTTCACTCTCAGACCGAGCTGGTGGGACCCAAGTGTCATCACGATCATCAGAAGCGGGGCTTGAAGAAGAAGATGATGACTAAGCCTCCTTTTCCTTGCTGGTGGTCTGGAAGACAATAGATGTTCTGAAACAGTGGTTTGACTTCGCTCCGCTTTGTCTGCAGGAAGCTCGATTTCCTGAAATGCCCCTACGTCAGGAGCAACAACTACTATGGTGGGCTGTTGTGGCGGCTGCTGCTGTTCTGGTTGCGGCGGCTGCTGCTGCTGTTCTGGTTGCGGCGGCTGCTGCTGCTGGTCTGGTTGCGGCGGCTGCTGCTGTTCTGGTTGCGCCGGCTGATGCTGCTGTTCTGGTTGCGCCGGCTGATGCTGCTGTTCTGGTTGCGCCGGCTGCTGCTGCTGTTCTGGTTGCGCCGGCTGCTGCTGCTGTTCTGGTTGCGCCGGCTGCTGCTGCTGTTCTGGTTGCGCCGGCTGCTGCTGCTGTTCTGGTTGCGCCGGCTGCTGCTGCTGTTCTTGTTGCGGCGGCTGCACACTGATCTGCTGAGTTTGCGCCTGCGTTGAACTTGATTGTGTACTACTTTGCGGTAATGACATTTCTTCAACATCGCTGCCCGTTAGTAGACTGGCTACCTCTGCGACAGTAAAGCCCTTGGGCCTAGGTTGGTGGGGTTGCTGGACCGCTGTGCTGCTCCCAGCTTGGTTCCCGGACAACGCTTTGGTGCCAAAAAAAACCTTGGCCGGCACACCACCAGTCGTGGTTAATGGCACTTCCTTTTTCTGTTCCTTCTTCTCACCAGCAACTTTCTTGGTACTGGACCTGGTACCTTTCTTTGGGGCCATCTTATTCCGACGTCAGGCAGGAGGCAGATGCACAACAAGTTCTGGTCACACGTGGGCGTGATGCGCAGCAGGACTTCTGTCTGGCTGGCAGTACAACGGGTAGCCAGGTGATGCCGATGACACCTCCTACTCTGTCTTTTGTGCACCTAAAAGCAAAGAAGACAGGAGAAGAACATCAGTGAAATGTTGCATTTGTTTTTGTGGTTCAGTTACTTAGTACTGTACTAGTGCAAACAAAAGATAGTCTAGCCATTTATGAATTTTTTTTAACTAGAGCTATGTTATACTACTAGTACTGTGTACAGCCACACTACACTCTCAGGAAGGTGATGTCTAAAAATTCAACAGATCACATAGAAAACACTTGATCAATAAAGCTGTGGCTACCTGCTCTGGTAGCAGTGGATGAAAGCAGGCCTGCTGGCAGACAAGGCCAGGCAAGCTTGCAGGCCTAGGCCTCAAAATGGCCACCAGCCACATGGAGAGCCCCAACAACAACAGCAAGGCCACCCCAAAATACACACTTCCCCAACTCAATCCAATGCCATCCATGCCCAAAATGATGTCTAAAATCAACAGAACACACAGAAAACAGTAGATTACTAAAGCTGTGGCTACCTGCTCTGGTAGCAGTGGATGAAAGCAGGCCTGCTGGCAGACAAGGCCAGGCAAGCTTGCAGGCCTAGGCCTCAAAATGGCCACCAGCCACATGGCGCGCCCCAACAACATCAGCAAGGCCACCCCAAAATACACACTTCCCCAACTCAATCCAATGCCATCCATGCCCAAAATGATGTCTAAAATCAACAGAACACACAGAAAACAGTAGATTACTAAAGCTGTGGCTACCTGCTCTGGTAGCAGTGGATGAAAGCAGGCCTGCTGGCAGACAAGGCCAGGCAAGCTTGCAGGCCTAGGCCTCAAAATGGCCACCAGCCACATGGCGAGCCCCAACAACATCAGCAAGGCCACCCCAAAATACACACTTCCCCAACTCAATCCAATGCCATCCATGCCCAAAATGATGTCTAAAATCAACAGAACACACAGAAAACAGTAGATTACTAAAGCTGTGGCTACCTGCTCTGGTAGCAGTGGATGAAAGCAGGCCTGCTGGCAGACAAGGGCAGGCAAGCTTGCAGGCCTAGGCCTCAAAATGGCCACCAGCCACATGGAGAGCCCCAACAACATCAGCAAGGCCACCCCAAAATACACACTTCCCCAACTCAATCCAATGGCATCCATGCCCAAAATGATGTCTAAAATCAACAGAACACACAGAAAACAGTAGATTACTAAAGCTGTGGCTACCTGCTCTGGTAGCAGTGGATGAAAGCAGGCCTGCTGGCAGACAAGGCCAGGCAAGCTTGCAGGCCTAGGCCTCAAAATGGCCACCAGCCACATGGCGAGCCCCAACAACATCAGCAAGGCCACCCCAAAATACACACTTCCCCAACTCAATCCAATGCCATCCATGCCCAAAATGATGTCTAAAATCAACAGAACACACAGAAAACAGTAGATTACTAAAGCTGTGGCTACCTGCTCTGGTAGCAGTGGATGAAAGCAGGCCTGCTGGCAGACAAGGCCAGGCAAGCTTGCAGGCCTAGGCCTCAAAATGGCCACCAGCCACATGGAGAGCCCCAACAACATCAGCAAGGCCACCCCAAAATACACACTTCCCCAACTCAATCCAATGGCATCCATGCCCAAAATGATGTCTAAAATCAACAGAACACACAGAAAACAGTAGATTACTAAAGCTGTGGCTACCTGCTCTGGTAGCAGTGGATGAAAGCAGGCCTGCTGGCAGACAAGGCCAGGCAAGCTTGCAGGCCTAGGCCTCAAAATGGCCACCAGCCACATGGCGAGCCCCAACAACATCAGCAAGGCCACCCCAAAATACACACTTCCCCAACTCAATCCAATGCCATCCATGCCCAAAATGATGTCTAAAATCAACAGAACACACAGAAAACAGTAGATTACTAAAGCTGTGGCTACCTGCTCTGGTAGCAGTGGATGAAAGCAGGCCTGCTGGCAGACAAGGCCAGGCAAGCTTGCAGGCCTAGGCCTCAAAATGGCCACCAGCCACATGGAGAGCCCCAACAACATCAGCAAGGCCACCCCAAAATACACACTTCCCCAACTCAATCCAATGCCATCCATGCCCAAAATGATGTCTAAAATCAACAGAACACACAGAAAACAGTAGATTACTAAAGCTGTGGCTACCTGCTCTGGTAGCAGTGGATGAAAGCAGGCCTGCTGGCAGACAAGGCCAGGCAAGCTTGCAGGCCTAGGCCTCAAAATGGCCACCAGCCACATGGCGAGCCCCAACAACATCAGCAAGGCCACCCCAAAATACACACTTCCCCAACTCAATCCAATGCCATCCATGCCCAAAATGATGTCTAAAATCAACAGAACACACAGAAAACAGTAGATTACTAAAGCTGTGGCTACCTGCTCTGGTAGCAGTGGATGAAAGCAGGCCTGCTGGCAGACAAGGCCAGGCAAGCTTGCAGGCCTAGGCCTCAAAATGGCCACCAGCCACATGGCGAGCCCCAACAACATCAGCAAGGCCACCCCAAAATACACACTTCCCCAACTCAATCCAATGCCATCCATGCCCAAAATGATGTCTAAAATCAACAGAACACACAGAAAACAGTAGATTACTAAAGCTGTGGCTACCTGCTCTGGTAGCAGTGGATGAAAGCAGGCCTGCTGGCAGACAAGGCCAGGCAAGCTTGCAGGCCTAGGCCTCAAAATGGCCACCAGCCACATGTCCAGGCCCAACAACATCAGCAAGGCCACCCCAAAAAACACACTTCCCCAACTCAATCCAATGCCATCCATGCCCTAAATGTGATTGAAAATGAAATATATTCAAAAAACAAAAGGAACAGTTGCTTCATCATGCACACACACACCCATGAGGCCATGCCCATGGCTAGCTCGGGCCTACTACTACAACCCACAAAATTAAAATAAATTAAAAAAAAAAAAAAGGAATGATGATAATTAATTATCAAAAATAAATTGTAGTTACACAACAACTGCAATGCCCACAATCAAACACAACAACCACTTACTTGTAAAATATCCTATTCCAAAAATCCTGAAATCCAATTGCAATGATGCAGCAGACAAAAAGAGAGATCTTTCCAGCTCCAAATCCAAAGGCAGAATGAGCAGGAGATGGACAAAGCACTGGGAGGAGCCTGCTGGACAGGAACAGGAAGTTGGAGAATCTGTGTCACTTCCTCCCTCTCTCCACTTTGTAAAAAAAAAATGACTCCTGGAGTCCTTGCACAAAAAAGGAAAGCCAAATGTGAATGTAAGGAGTTCTTTTCATCCAAAATCAGTATTTGCAGATGGTTTCATGCTGCTAGAGCCGATATTCCTCTCCAAATTGTAAATTTTACATTGTTGAGTTCTCCAGCTTCACATTACTTCCGCCGGCGTGTCGAAAACGATATGATCGCGTTCTCTTCTTTGTCCCTGTCGCGTTGGATATGACGTGTTCGCGGTCTCTTTCTCCTGTTCGCGTTCGATTTCATGTGCCCGCGTCCTCATTCTCTGGCTCGCGATGTAGAATGACATGTTCGAGATCTCAATCTTCTCATACTCGCGCGGTGCATGATCGCGAGAAGAAATACCTGATCGCGCGACAAATGACGTGATCGCGTGAAAAATGACTTGAATGCGGCCGCGAACTCTCGCGAGACAGCGCAAAATGGCTACCAAAATCCAACATCTCGTGGAGAACGCGACCGGGTCAAGAAAACTTGTCGGAGAACGCAGGGATTCAGGTAAGGCGATCGCGCGAGAATGTATTGTTTTACAGCGCGAGCAAGAAAAAAATTATCGCTAAGCTGCGGAATGCGGAAATTTTGACATTTTCGCGCTTTCCGCGGAACGCGAGAATGCCAAAATATCGCAACTTCCGCGAACGGAACGGAATTTTGGCCCAGGCCTAGTAACAAGGAGGGTGCAGCTGGGTTTTAATTGCCTTGGCGCCACTCTACACAGTCCACGTTTCAGCTCACTACACAAGAGCAGAATATTTATGGCTCCCAATAAAACTAGGAAAACATGGCCTGGAATATGTTATTTTAGCCATCAAAATAAGATATTTTGAAAAGGGGCTGGAGAAGCAAGTCGTGCAGAATGTGTGCAGGTTGTCTGACGTGCGTCACTGCCGCTTCTATTTTCTTTCTTTATTTTTTTTTAAAGTTCATGACTTGCTGCACACACTGTTTTTTAGTTATATGCTGAGATTCTTAACTATAAAATCCGCTCTTACAGTAAGAACGTGGGTTATTGGTTGTTAAGGGTGTGGCCCGTCACAATTAATAAGCTGACAAAGCCAGAAGGTCTGGCCGTTTCAGGCATTAGTTGTATTGACGATCAATCACACGTTTATCAGCTCACTTTGATGCCGTTGTTTGAAAGCATAAATAAATATCTGATTATCATTAGAGGGCACGTGGAGGTATTCAAGTTGGGGGTGTTATCTAGAAGAAGGTTGGTCAGAGGGTTCCCCCCCAAAAAAGAAGGCGCCCCCCACTTAGGTTACATGCTTCATCATCGGCTTTAACCAACAATGTAGACATTTTAAACTGATATAAACATGCAAGCATCAGCCACCACCACTGCAGGACCTTTTTTCTAGCAATTAAGATGAATTCCGATTAGCATACGCTGATTAAATAATAGCCAAAATCCTTAAGCTGCTATCGCTTCTTGCAATGTCAACATAACATAGGTCCTCATTGATGCCAATTACTGGGAGTAGCTATTTAATTTAAAACCAAATCGGACAAACACAGTCCTGTACAGGGTGATGATGACTTAAGATGCAGAGTAATCGCAGCCTATAGGGTTGATAGTAACAAATGAACCCCCTATCTCTTTGGATGACTCAACCTTTAGAAAGGCTGGTTCCATGTTGCGTAGAAAAGCACTACGGATGGCTTATTCTACTATTTAATACTGTCTCTCTGATGTCATGCTAGGAAAGGAAGAGAGCACTAGGACCATGGTAATCTTCCCTATATTAAAAAAAAATAGAAGAGATTAATGCTGATATAAAGCAGTTCAAAGAATTCCTGACTAACTCAAAATAAGAAAGGATGTGGAAAAATGTTCAGAAGTTCAGCTATCCTTATGTGAAAGAAGAGTACTACACATAATCCTTGCCACCCAAAAAAGAAAAAATAGTAGTGAAGAGGATTACACAGTACCTCATGATCAGTCCAATCTATGGAGACAACCCTTACCACCTTATGGAGGGCCATCATTTAGAATGCAGGCTTTGCCTTTTTTAGGGTCAAGCAGAAGACATGGATGAGAAAGGACAAAAGCAAGAGGCAAGCACATATTGACATCGGGGCAAGATAGCCCAAAAGTGGGCACCGGGAGCCGAGGCAACGCTCAATAGTGGAACTAGATCAGAATGACATTGTTTTGAACCAAAGCAGAACCTGCCTATCAGAAATTGAAACCATACTTCTTAATGAGGTTTTTGGCTTGGTGCCAACTACCAAGCACTATTCTTTCCAACCCCAAAAAGAACTATACGAGTTCTTTCTGAAAACAAAACTAAGACTATTTCGCAAAAAGAAAAGCCAATAGAACAGGGGAAGACAGACACGCAACTGAAGAACAGATTCTCAGTTTGTACCACCACCTCATGCTCTGCCTATTGAGGTCGAAACATTTGAAAATGCAGTACTACACGATTTAGAAGTGCTGGGAAAACCAGGAAACCTGCTTCTTCAATAACATGTCAAAAGAGGAAATAATAACAAGAGTCTTTGAAAAATGGCATTACTTTGTGATAAAACCAGCGGACAAACGGGGAACCATTATGCTTGATTCTGAATAATAAAGACAGATTTTTAATTCTGAATAAGGACCCTACTATTAAGATAACATATGGAATTGAGAACCTGGTTACTCAGGCAGTTTTCACTAATTGATAATCTAAGGAAGACAGTGAGTTTCTAATAGCGGAGAACCCGAGTATACCATATTTCTACATATTACAAAAGTACATACAAATATTTCACCATCACTGGGCAGGTCCAGTCTCTGGCATTGGATCCACCCTAGAATCGTTATCACTATGTTGTGATCATTTTCTAAGACCAGAAGATAAAAAGATGACCTCATATGTAAAAGACGCCATAGAGGGCCTCATGATGTTAAACAATGTGACATTCAGCTCAGATAATGGCAATCTATTAAGATTAAACATGGAATCTCTCTATATAAGCATTTCTCTGAAAGCAACCTTGAGAGTCATAGAGGCTTGTCTAAGAGATTCTGATTGTATAAAACACCTCTTTCACTTATCATGGCTATAGCTGAGAGAGCTCTCACAAAAAATGTATTTTCAATTTTAAGACCCCCTATACCACCAGATAGAGGATACATCTACGAATAGTAGATGGGGAGAGGAGTTGCCCTAACGGCTAGGGCAGTCGCCCTCGAATCTGGGGAACTGGGTTCGAGTCTCGGCAATGACGCTGAACATCCTGTGATTCTGGGCAAATCACTTAATCTCCCCGTGCCTAACAAAAAAATGAATGTGTCCTCATGTAATGCAACTGGTGCTATGTAAAGCGCTCTGATACCCGATTCGGGTCAAGTTCGTGCTATATAAAACTCTGTAAGATATATATATATATATATATATATATATTTTTTTTTTTAAATAGTACATTTGCAGCCAGTGGGGCCTGTCTCTACATTCATGATTTTGAATCAAGATACATCTATATTGATAATAACCCATTCAAAAAGAACTTAACAGTATAGAAACATTGCATTGTGGAGATCATCATCTGATACAGAAACTATTTTAGTAATTTATCAGTTGGCTTAATCAGCTACATCCACATCTCCAATTTAGCCAGATTAGCCACTCAGAAATATTGTTTATTGACATACTGACCAAGGTAGATCTGGCCACCTGACAAATGAGGCCTCAGACAACATTTCTTGTCTCTCGTTGATAGACACCATCCAAGAGCAGTTAAAGAAAACATGCTCTTTGGATTTGGAGCCTTTTTCAGAATCCATAGGAAATAGACTGATCTAGCAACTTACAAGAGACAATCAGCCTATCTCTCTTACAAATTAAAGTCAAGAAACTATCCTTCTAAGCTGATAAAAACTTAGTGAAGAGAGCCTGTAATAAGTCTCTTACAAGAGAGGCAGAAAGTTATGTGGCCACTTAATCCATTCTAAACCACTTATGTACACCAGATCTACATCACAGGAAACCCTGTGGTCTCTGCCACGGGTGTTGGGACATTGTAGCATCTATACGTTTACAACACCAAGTACTATGTTATACCTAGTGCTGACTTACCTGTGGCACAACAGACCCACACAAATTGCAATACCAAATCTGTGGTCTATCTCATCACGTCCCTACCACTTGCAGTATATCAGTATGATGAGTTGCAAAATTAACATTACTCAGTGTCGCTTTACTCCACCACACTCCATTTCATGGCACTCCCGTCAACGACGCTCCACTGTTCAAAACTCAGCTGTACTATTCAACACGCATCTACACTCTACAACACGCCTATGCACTCGGATACTCCACTCCACGATACGACACACCACACCACTCTATAACACTTTACTTCATTGTGCGCTACGTCACTCTGCTCTACCTGACTCCACTGTATTCCATTCTACAATACTCCATGCTATGATACAAGACTCTACGACACTCTCCTTCACTGTACTGTACTATACTCCACTTTACACCACACTCTAATCGATGGCATTCCACACCTCGATTTGAAACACATTCCTATTAAAAAATATAAGCCATTAACATACAATGAAAAAAAAAAAAGTTTAAGGATATTTTATAGTTAGAAATACCTCATGTATTTATTATTTTTTTTTATTTTCTTAAACCTTAATTGAAAATGAGACACAGCCAAATTACAATATTGCACCAAAACTAAATACTATGCACTGCAATACGGCAGAGAAAGTCAAAGGATACCACGCACATATATAACAAAACAAAAAAATACATGCCAATGTAATAAGTCAGGGTGACACCAATATCAATGAAGAGAAATTGACTTGCACTGTGCCATGTGTGAAAAAGGAAGGGGGGACACTGGGATTTGGGGGAGGAAAGGGAGCAGAGAGGAGGAGACTCATTGAACTACACTGGCGGCCGCCACGGGCGGGGTGCCGGCGGGGAGCACGGGAGAGGTCGCCGGGTGTTGGAAAGTGTGACTTAAGAGGTAGGAGGTGAGCGGACCCCAAATATCCAGCAGGTGGGATCTGGCGGGTATAAGGTCCCAGAATTCGGACAGGAGGGTCTGGCAACGGGAAGCATCCTCAAGCCAGAGGGCTGCCTTTGGCACGGGCCAGCGACCGCAGCACATGGAAATCCTGCGCCGCTCAAGGACCAACAACATAGCAATCAGTTTGCGGGAGGCATTTGGGCAATATTTGACAAAGCCTAAAAGGCAAAGCAAAGGGTCAGGTTGGAACGGGAAGGAGGTGATCTCAGAAATGACAGCGCATACCTCACGCCAGTAATCAGAGATCTGTGGGCAAAGCCAGGCGAGGTGGGAAAAGTCAGCCACGGGCGCTGAACAGCGCAGGCGCCTGTCGCTTGCAATGAGTCCCATCTTGTGTAATTGTACCGGGGTCTGGTAGAACCTATGTAAATACTTAAAGTGAATAAGGCGCAGACGGTAGAGTCGGCCTGGGAAATTTCGACGCCTAAGTCCATCTCCCACGCCGCGCGCGCCCTGTCAGTAGAGATGGAGGAGGCTGCTAGCGTGTAAGCGTAAATTGTGGAGACCAGTATCTTAGGGGAAGGGGATGTGTAGAGAAAATTTAGAGAAGCCATCGAGGGGGGAGGCTGGGGGAAAGAGGGATGAAGCTTCCTGCAGATCGCCCAAAGCTGATAGTAAAGCAAAGTGTCCCAAGGGCCAGAATCCGTAGCAAGTGTATAGAAAGAGTTCTCTGGATAGAGATCAGACATGGTGAAGAGCCCGAGACGAGTAGCGTGTTTCGCCATCCCTGAAGATTGTAGGGGAGGAAAGGCTGGGTGGTGAGTAATGGGCATCGCAGCTGCGGAGAGCAAGTCTGTACCAGAGAACTTACGGAGCCCATCCCACAGAAATACCTCATGTATTCTCTCTATACAATCCCAACTTAAAATCCACAAACATAAAAAATTCTACAGTCATAATTATAACATTTGATAAATCCTTTTAGCTTCAGATTCCTTATCTTAGAATTATCCCCAGGAGTCAGACTGGAAATTTTTCTTGAGCAGTACCCCTATGTGCCGGTAGGTGGCATAATTTGCCTCTGCATGGTGTCGTCTGCGCTGAAAGTGATGTGCACTGTGCCTATACAGGTGCCACCCAAGTGTACTGACAACAGTTCTTTTCTTTCCGCGCCAGTCAGCGCAGATCGAGAAAGCGCTACCCCTAGTCAACTTTTCACTAACTTTTTTGGACATTCTGGCAAAGTGTTTTGAGTTTTATTTCCTCCTGGTGTAGCAGGTATGTAATCCAAAAAAACCTGCTTCAAACCCTGGGGCGCCTGTCACCACTTGGTGCCGGTGATTGACCCGCATCTTGCATGCCTCTGGTGCCTCGAGTGTGGCCACGACCTGAAAGCCTGCTCTGATTGTCATGCACCTGAAGGACTTAAGGGAGCGATTGTTCAAGCTCCTGGTGGCTCGAAGTGCAAAACCATGATGATCCAGAACCCGGTCGAGAGGAAGGTCCCAGGAGCGATCGCCATGTCCGAGAAGCTGCTCACACTCTAAATTGTCTGGCCATTCGGGTAAGTCCCACCACAAGAAGTCGTCAACATCGAAGTGTGCTTCGACTTTACCTCGTTGGTCGGCCAACAAGGGAGCATCACTCGAGGCCTGGCTTTGTGGTTGAGACAGTGCCTGGGCAACTCCGTGCCTACCTGAGTTTCCAGAAGCCGGAGCAACCCCCGCCCAATTGAGAGAATTTTATGAGGCTATGCACCTCATATTTGGGTGGCCCGTTCCTTCCAATGTGCCTTTGAGCCCCGCCGGTTCGGGAGGGGCCCCTACTGCATCCACGCTGTTATCTCCCCTGGCAGTCGGGCCCCAGGAATCTACAAATATCTCCGGATTGGCGCTGGTTGTGCCATGTCGACCTTCCCCAGTGGCAGTCCCTGGGCTGACGCTCCCGGCATGCCAGAGTCCAACGGCGGTCCCTTCCCCATTTACATCCCTGAATCCAACAAGGAACTAGAGGCACTGTCTAATTCCGATATCGACTGAAACCATGCCTTCCAGGCCGGAGCCTGAACCCTATTCTTATGGCTAGTACACGGGGAGGAATGGGAGGAGTCGCTGGACCCTGAAGAATACCAGCCTTCTGATACCAACATGAGCTGGTGTTAGGATTTGACAGATGCCTCTCTGCCTCTCTACATACTGGCGTGCTCTCCCCTCCTCCCCCTCCCCAAACGTGGCTACAGGGGAGGGAGCTTCATTCGCAACGGTGGTCCAGATGGCGGCTGAGGTCCTGGACCTTGGCTTGCCCACAGTGGTAGTCAAGTCTAATGTCTTGATGAAAGTGCTTCAACCGGGAGTGTTCACTTAAGAACTGCTTCTCCCATTTATTGCAGCACTTACTGATGTTCTGCTTGGGACGTGGTCCAAGCCCAACATGAGCTCCTGTGAATAGGACAATTGCCACCACCACTGCCCCACTCAAGGGGACCCCAAATGTCTCACAGAACACCCTACTCCGAAGAGCTTAGTGGTCCAGGCCTCCACCTCTCACGTAAATCCTGGTGCATTCCCAACCACACCACCAGATCGGTAATCCAAGAGGCTTGACATCTTAGGCAAGACAATGTTTTCTTCCACCAGCTTGGCATTACGGTCAGTGAACACTGCAGGCCTTTTGTGGCGCTATTCCCACGCTCTGTGTGATACGATTGTACAGGTGCTGCCAATGGTTCTGTTGGTGGCCTGGGCCGTGCTCTCCTAGGCTGTTGCTGGCAGGACAGATGCAGCCAAGTTCACAATTTGATGTGGACTGGACCCCACTGACTCGCTAGGCAGTGCTGTTTTGTCGACAGTGGCTCTGCAGCGCCATGTCTAGTTGAGGACTACTGGCTTTTTTGGGGACGCCCTTTGAAGGTTACCGCCTCTTCGGATACAAGGTGGATTTGGTGCTGGAGCGCTTTAAGTACAGAAGGGCTATGGCCAGATCCTTGGGCCTCTCTTTGGCCCCTCCACAGAAGGGGCGTACTCCCTCGTCCTTACCTGCCCAGCCGCAGCAGCGAACAAGCTTTCCAGCCTATGCGTGACGGTGGACGAGGTTCCTACCGGCCCCAGTAGGTCGGGTAGCCAGCAGTCGGGTCAGTTCATCAGCAGCCTCCACACCCTCCTACTCTGCCCGTTTATCCTCATGGGCACCCAGTGGCAGTCCATAACATCGGCGAGGTGAGTTTTGAAGATTGTACGAAGGGTTTACTCTCTCCCCTTTGAAACTACCACTCCATCCATGCCACCTACTTAAGACAGGCTGACAGAGGATCAACTATCTCTTCTCTGGCTGGAAGTGTCGGCTCTTTTGGCCAAAGGGGCCATAGAGAGATTGCCAACGCCAGAAGTGGATTGTTGTTGCTATTCCCACTACTTACTGATGTCCTATCCTGGATCTGCACGCTCTCAAATTCTTCCACAAGAAGAAAAAGTTTGAGATGCTCACTCTTCCTCAAGTCTTGTATACCCTGCACCCAGGAGACTGGATGAATGCATT
Organism: Triturus cristatus; assembly: GCF_964204655.1. Classification (NCBI taxonomy): domain Eukaryota; kingdom Metazoa; phylum Chordata; class Amphibia; order Caudata; family Salamandridae; genus Triturus; species Triturus cristatus. The sequence continues at coordinate 572,687,279 of NC_140595.1, read as the reverse complement.
GGACTTGCCGTGCGTAAATTTCCAAATTCCTGTCCGCCTGCCCACAGGCATTACCTGCAGTTCAGGGTGTGCCACGAGCATGCTAAATTCTCTGTACTCCCTTTTGGCCTCACCTGCGCCCCTGGGTAATTCACCAAGATGATGGCAGTGGTTGCAAATCATCTGCAGAGTTCAGGGGTGGCAGTATTCCCCATCTCTACAACTTGCTGTTGAAAGCTGGCTTGCCCCAGGCTATTGTATCCCACCTTCTGACTACGGCGAACCACATGTATTCGCTGGGGTTCATTATCAACGTGCTGAAGTCGCACCTGACTCCCTTTCACCAGAGCTGTTCTGGACACGGTGCAGCTTTGGGCCTATCCTCCCAAACGGCAAGTGCAGGATATTCAGACTATGATACAGATGTTTCAACCTTTGTCTTGGAGTTCGATGAGACTGACTCTGAGGCTGCTGGTCCTCATAGCCTCCTGCATCCTGCTTGTGACACATGGCCGTTGGCCTATGTGTTACACGCGCCTCCACTTGCACTGTTTCCGCACTCACTACTTTCCCACTACAATACCCATAATGCATCTGGCTGGCTCTATGTTGTGTACCATCCCCTTCTATGTTGTGTACCATCCCCTTCTGTAAGCTAACAAGCTGATTGGTTGAACATGTGCTTAAAACCAAGCCCCTCTTTGCGTTCAGTGCTTGGCTTTCGAAGCTCTTGGGAACCTCGTTGAAACCTCGCCGCACCTGTATTTGGAATTCTTGGATTTCCGCCTACCTCGGAACTCGGACACTCTGCTAGCAACTCTTGTCTACTCTGGCTGTTGTTCTGCCTTGCTTTGGTTGTGACCGGTGTAAGCCCTCCTGGTCATTGGGCTCTGAGAACTGCTCCCGCAACTGGGAGTCCTCTGTTTGTTTCTCAGTCTTTGGGTCCTCCAATCGTGACGCCTGCTGAGATTCATTCACTTCCTATCCTTCCCCCGCTGGGAACACAGTCGGGATCCTATTCCTTCCTCGTTGGATCAAGGGAGTTCTAAACTCTTCTTCACGAAGGGTCCGTGGAGTCAGAAGTCAGCGGAAAACGGCATACTCTGTGTGACAGCGGCGTTACCGGTACGTTGAACGCACTGAACGCTTCCTGCATAAAGCGAGTAATTGTGACTCCGTTCACCTCTTGTTCAGTGGTGATTTTCTCCGCCCCCATTTTCCAAGGCTGTTGTTGGTAAAGACTTTGTTTGCAGTCATTGACCGTGGATAACGGTGTGAACTTAATTTTGGTTTTTGCTTTCTACAAAAAACTTTATTGACAATTCCAACCAGCCATACAAAAAACTTTATTGACAATTCCAACCGGCCATACGACTCTCCCCTGCATGGGCTTCTCATTGGACGAACTGTTCTAGAGTTGGACTCCTCTCATTGTTAGCTACCACACGGAAGAAGGTACACAACCTCTTAGCCTCATGCTCTTCTGTCTGCTTCTAGGGGGGGAGGGAACATTGAGTGCTTCTGCTTAGTACCTTCTCTATACTAATTTGTCCTTCTCTCCTTTCCCTTTGTCTCCCTGTTATTTGTTTTAAAACCGCTGCAGTGCTTCTTACGTGTACCTGGCCTATTCCCATCAAGACCTAACCACCACTGCCCTACTACCCAGAGCTCCCTGTATGTTCCCAGCTCTTCCCAGAGGTGTCATTTATTGCTCAGTTGTAACAATATCACTGAGGGTAGAGATACCTTAGGGCAGAGGGGTAACCCTATTCTTCGCTCCCGTGGATGCTGGCTATCGTCCTCGACTTCAACCAAGTAAGTCTAGTAGCAAGAGTGACAGAAAGCCAAGCCCACGATTTACACGTCCCCCGAGCGAAGATGGACACTACACAGGCCAGTGCAAATCCTGAATTCACTATGCACGAATTGACCTCCACGGTAGTCACTCTTCAGACAGAACTCAGTTGGTTACGGTCAGAGAACCATAGATTAACCACAGAGTTGGAGCTGTGTAAGAACCCAGGGAGAAGGGGGGCTAGCGTAGAGGAAGTTGTTACCAAACCAAAAAAGACTTATATCCGACCTGCTACCTTCACTGGTCCTTTGCATACCCCAGGTATTACGGAACCTCCATGTAGAGACAGAGAAAATGCACCTGTTAATGTTACTGTGCTTACACCATCACCTACCCCCTTAGCTATGCCTGAGAGGTTTAGTGGAGACAGTAGCAAGTATGGAGTATTCATAAATCAATGCCACCTCCAGTTTCTTTGTCGAGCCTCTTCCTTCCCTAATGACGAATCCAAAGTGGCTTTTATTATCTCCTATTTATCGGGTAATGCCGCACAATGGGCAGTGCCCCTGGAAGAAAATAACGACCCCATCCTCTACAACCTAAACCTTTTCACAGAGAAAATGAAAAATCTTTTCGCTCGGCACTCATACATGCAAGCTAGTGATAATGAATTACTTGGATTAAAACAGGGTTCTAAAGACCTATTGACTTACATCACTACTTTCAACAGATTAGTTAGTGAAACACATTGGCCTGAGGAGAAGAGAACTTCCTTGTTTTATAGAGGTCTTAAGGACGAACTTAAGGATATCCTTTCCCAAATTGTGGATCCCCCTGAGGACTGTTCCTCATTCATTGATCTAGTAGTGAAATTGGATCACCGCTTAAGCGAGAGAAGAGGTGAAAAGTTTAAACCAGAGACACCTCGCGTTTTGTTAGGGAAGACCGAGAAGAAAGATCTGGGTGAGCCAATGCAAATAGGAAGCATAAGAGGTCCGTTATCTAGTGCTGAGAAAGATAAGAGAAGAAAGCTTAATTTATGTTTATATTGCGGAAAAGGAGGTCACTATGCGAAGGAATGTCCTATAAAACCAAAAAGTCCGATGAAACCTCCACCTGTTCTCAGTGGGAATGCTACTGCCTCGGAAAACTGACGGACTTGAGGGATTCAGAGGTCGACCCTTCAAGTCTTTCGGTAGTGCAGACCTCTCATGTATTGGCAAATTCAGTTCCCCTGGTACCCAAGCATTTCAACTTAATGGTAGTGTTAATACTTCCTTCTCAATATAAACAAAACATGCCTGTACTTCTTGACTGTGGAGCTACAGGAAACTTTTTTGACATCAAACTGGCCAAGTCTCTAGGGATAGAATTCGTGCCCAAGACTCACCCTGAGAGAATCAGCGCAGTGGATGGGACTGCTTTGTCTTCAGGACTACTAGCCTTTCAAACACCGGAGATGACTATGGTCTGTGACAATGGACACTTAGAAACCATCCAGTTTGATTTAATTGATACACCCAACTTTGGGGCAATTCTAGGGGTACCTTGGCTACAAGTCCATAATCCTCAGATAGACTGGGTAGCCCGTACGGTTACACTTCGGTCTCATTATTGCCTATTGCACTGTTATCAAGAGTCTCCCACATGGCACACATCGTTATGTTGCGCTATGGATTCTTCTGGGACCATGGAATTGCCTGCGGAATATACATCATTTAAGGATGTCTTTGATGATGTTAAAGCCGTTGCGTTGCCCCCTCATAGGGCTTATGATTGCCGTATTGATTTGCTTCCAGGGGCTATCTTGCCAGTGAGCAGAATATACGCTCTCACAGAGTCGGAAAACAAATACCTATATGACTATTTGCAGGATATGCTGAAGAAGGGCTTTATCCGGCATTCTACCTCACCAGTCTCCTCTCCCCTTTTTTTTATTCCCAAGCGGGAAGGGGGATTAAGAGCATGTCTGGATTATAGAGCCCTCAATAAAGTCACAGTGAAAAACAAATACCCTCTGCCGCTCATTTCCACTCTTCTTGACCAGGTTCGGAATGCTAAAATCTTCACCAAGTTAGATCTAAGGGGTGCCTATCACTTAATTCGCGTTAGGCAAGGAGATGAATGGAAAACGGCTTTTCGCACAAAGTTTGGACTTTTTGAATATTGCGTAATGCCTTTTGGCTTATGCAATGCTCCTGCTGCTTTTCAGTTTTTTATTAATGACATTTTGCGAGAATACTTAGATGTCTTTGTGATTGTCTATATTGATGACATCTTGGTGTTCTCGCAAACCACAGAAGAACATACACAACACGTACGCCTGATCTTGCAAAAGTTACAAGAAAACCATCTCTTTGCCAAACTCGACAAATGTCTGTTTCATACCACCAAGGTGGATTTTCTGGGATTTGTTATCTCACCTGAAGGCATTCATATGAATTCGTCTAAGGTGGATGCCATAATCAACTGGTCCAGTCCTAGTTCAGTGAAAGAGATCCAGTCGTTTTTAGGATTCGCCAATTTTTATAGGCGATTTATTGAACATTTCTCAGCTCTCATTGCCCCCATCACCAGGCTTCTTAAGAAAGGAGTAATATTTCAGTGGGATGACAAGGCTGAACAAGCATTTCAAGCTCTCAAGCTAAAGTTCATGACAGCCCCAGTTATCAGACATCCTGACACTGCACAACCATTCTATTTGGAAGCGGACGCTTCCCAATATGCGGTGGGGGGAGTTCTTTCACAGAGACACCCTCAACATGGCACATTGCATCCAGTGGCATATTTCTCCAAGACTCTCTCTAAAGCTGAACAAAATTACACCATAGGGGAGAGAGAGTTATTAGCTATAAAACTGGCTTTTCAAGAATGGAGACATTATCTTTTAGGATCCCCACATGTCATTACCATATACTCAGATCATCGAAATTTACAGTTTTTTAAATCCGCCAAAGCCCTAACTCCAAGGCAGATGAGGTGGGTGTCCTTTTTCAGTGAATACGACTTTGTTATCCATTTCCAACCTGGTTCAAAGCACGGTAAAGCTGATGCCCTATCACGAATAGGGAAAGAAAATAAAAACATTGAAGAAAGTCCCCCTCTAATCATACCAGAACATAAGATTGGGGCCCTAGAAGATGCAGAACAAGAAGAATTCTTTATGACCCGACTCGCCTCTGAATATTCCAACCTGAATAAGGAAGAATGGTTGCGTAATCCCCTTAATACCATTGACAAGGGGCTGTTTTTTCACAAGGGACGTTTATTTGTTCCTTCTCAAGAACTCAAAAGATTACTTTTGGACTGGTGTCATTCGTCTCCTTTGGCGGGTCATCCTGGAGGGGATAAGACTATCCACTCTTGTCAACGCTGGTTCTGGTGGAAGGGAATGACACAAGACATACTAGAGTATGTAAAGGCTTGCCCCACATGTGCAAGACAAAAGGCCCTTCATTGCGCTCCAGCGGGATTGTTACAACCCTTGCCTATCCCACATTCTCCCTGGTCATCCATTAGCATGGATTTCATTACTGACTTACCTTTGTGTCAAGGATATCAGACCATCTTTGTTGTAGTGGATATGTTATCCAAGATGGCCCATTTCGTTCCTCTTAAGAAGATACCCTCAGCAAAAGAGCTCATTCACATTTTCATACAACAGATTGTGAGATTACATGGTTTACCTTCTATCATAGTTTCAGACAGAGGCCCCCAGTTCATTTCCCGGTTTTGGCAGGGCTTGTGTAGCACTCTACAAATAGATCATCGGCTGTCCTCAGCATACCACCCCCAAACAGATGGACAGACAGAAAAGACAAACCAAACCCTAGAACAGTATTTAAGGTGTTTGCTAGGAACAGTTACCAGTGATTGGGTACAAGCTTTACCCCTAGCAGAGTTTGCTTACAACAACACGTGTCACGCAGCCACTCAGGTTTCCCCTTTCTATTTTGTGACAGGTCATCATCCTCTTTGTTTACCTATACACCTCCCGCCCTCATTGACAGACATTCCTGCTGTAGATGCACATCATGCACAGTTATTGTCCATTTGGGACACAGCTAAACAACGACTACAAGAAGCCAAACATCATATGAAAGAGCAAGCTGACAAACATAGACGACCTGCCCCCAGTTATGTCGTGGGGGAGCAAGTATGGTTGGCTACAAAAAATCTTAGATTAGCTGGGCCAAGAAAACTTCAACCACGATACGTAGGGCCTTTCACTGTCTCCCGTATCATCAACCCTGTAGCCCTCAAACTTGAATTGCCCCCTGAATTCCAAATCCACCCAGTGTTTCATGTTTCGTTACTAAAGAAATACGAACCCCCTTCTTGTCCGGAACCCCCTCCTCCCCCCATTTCGGTGGAAGGACAATTGGAGTATGAAGTTAAACGAATACTCGATTCCCGAAGGAAAAGAGGTAGGCTCCAGTACTTGGTAGACTGGGTGGGATATGCACCAGAAGATAGGTCATGGGAACCTGCTGAACATATTCATGCCCCTCGTCTCGTTAGACGCTTTCATGCTTTATTTCTGGACAAACCTCGACCTGTGAATAGGCCTTTGGGGGGGGAGAACTGTTACACGCGCCTCCACTTGCACTGTTTCCGCACTCACTACTTTCCCACTACAATACCCATAATGCATCTGGCTGGCTCTATGTTGTGTACCATCCCCTTCTATGTTGTGTACCATCCCCTTCTGTAAGCTAACAAGCTGATTGGTTGAACATGTGCTTAAAACCAAGCCCCTCTTTGCGTTCAGTGCTTGGCTTTCGAAGCTCTTGGGAACCTCGTTGAAACCTCGCCGCACCTGTATTTGGAATTCTTGGATTTCCGCCTACCTCGGAACTCGGACGCTCTGCTAGCAACTCTTGTCTACTCTGGCTGTTGTTCTGCCTTGCTTTGGTTGTGACCGGTGTAAGCCCTCCTGGTCATTGGGCTCTGAGAACTGCTCCCGCAACTGGGAGTCCTCTGTTTGTTTCTCAGTCTTTGGGTCCTCCAATCGTGACGCCTGCTGGGATTCATTCACTTCCTATCCTTCCCCCGCTGGGAACACAGTCGGGATCCTATTCCTTCCTCGTTGGATCAAGGGAGTTCTAAACTCTTCTTCACGAAGGGTCCGTGGAGTCAGCAGTCAGCGGAAAACGGCATACTCTGTGTGACAGCGGCGTTACCGGTACGTTGAACGCACTGAACGCTTCCTGCATAAAGCGAGTAATTGTGACTCCGTTCACCTCTTGTTCAGTGGTGATTTTCTCCGCCCCCATTTTCCAAGGCTGTTGTTGGTAAAGACTTTGTTTGCAGTCATTGACCGTGGATAACGGTGTGAACTTAATTTTGGTTTTTGCTTTCTACAAAAAACTTTATTGACAATTCCAACCAGCCATACAAAAAACTTTATTGACAATTCCAACCGGCCATACGACTCTCCCCTGCATGGGCTTCTCATTGGACGAACTGTTCTAGAGTTGGACTCCTCTCATTGTTAGCTACCACACGGAAGAAGGTACACAACCTCTTAGCCTCATACTCTTCTGTCTGCTTCTAGGGGGGGAAGGAACATTGAGTGCTTCTGCTTAGTACCTTCTCTATACTAATTTGTCCTTCTCTCCTTTCCCTTTGTCTCCCTGTTATTTGTTTTAAAACCGCTGCAGTGCTTCTTACGTGTACCTGGCCTATTCCCATCAAGACCTAACCACCACTGCCCTACTACCCAGAGCTCCCTGTATGTTCCCAGCTCTTCCCAGAGGTGTCATTTATTGCTCAGTTGTAACAATATCACTGAGGGTAGAGATACCTTAGGGCAGAGGGGTAACCCTATTCTTCGCTCCCGTGGATGCTGGCTATCGTCCTCGACTTCAACCAAGTAAGTCTAGTAGCAAGAGTGACACTATGCAGGCTCTGCAGTGGGACCTGAAGTTCCAGTGGGTGCGGCATCAGGGGAATCTCTCTGACATGGTCCAGATAGCAGAGGGAACTGCAAAGGGACTGCAATAGTGACTTATGAACAACGATTGGGTCACCGGGAGACACCTCTCCCTTCCATATCCAAATCTGACAGTGACAGATGCCTCACTCCTGGGATGGGGTGACCATCTGGGAAAGGTGGAGATCAGAGGTCTCTGGTCTCCGGCAGAATCCAGACTCTACATCAACCTGTTGGAGCTCCAAGCAATCCAGTCGGCATTAAAAGCCTTTCTACACTCTATCCAGGGAAGGCTAGTGCAAGTGTTCACAGACAACACCACCACCCTGTGATACTGCAACAAGCAGGGCAGGGTGGGGTCGCATACCCTTTGCAAAGAGGTCCTGCGCTTCTGGATATGGCTGAAACAGCAGGGTATATCCCTGGTAGTTCAAAATGTGGCAGGCTCTCTGAACATCAGAGCAGACGATCTCAGCTGCAGATGACTTGCGGCTCATGAATGACATCTCCATCCGGAGGTGGTGCAATGTTTCAGCAGTGGAGAGAGCCTTGGTTAGATCTGTACACCCACCCCAGAGAACGCGCAGTGTCAGCTGTTCTGCATGCTGGAGTTTTCAAGGCGGCTCTAGCTTGGAGACCTTTTTCATCTCGAGTGGAGCTCAGGCCTCCTATGTTCCTTTCCACCCATACCACTCTTGCCCAGAGTTCTCAGGAACGACCGGGCCCAAATCAACCTTGTGGCTCTGGACTGGGCACGGAAAGACTGGTATCCTGAGCTGTTGAGCATGCCATCAATCCTCCGATCAGGCAGCCCCTACGGGAGGATCTTCTGTCGCAGCAGCAGGGGAAGGTTCTCCACCACAACCAGTCAACGCTCCACCTTCTTGCTTGGAGGTTGAGCAGTGACAGTTGACAGCTTTTGACCTTCCTCCCGAGGTCTGTGACATTATCTTGGCAGTCAGGTGTTCCTGCACCAAGACGGTTTATGCCTGCCGTTGGGCAAAATTTGTGCCATGGTGTATAGAAAGAAAAATCAATCCCTTTTCTGCTCCTCAATCTCAGAATCTCATGTTCATCCTTTTCTTTGCTCAGCAGTGCTCTGATCTGGGCACTCTGAAGGGCTATCTCTGCTATTTAGGCTTTTCTGCGGTTGCCTGGTCAGCCATTCCTCGTCAGATTCCCCTATTGTAAATAGGTTTCTGAAAGGTTTGCAACATTTGTTTACACCTTCTCCCTTGATTATGCCCCAGTGGGACCTGAATCTCATCCTCACTTTTCTTACGTGCACTCCCTTTGATCCCCTGCACAATTGTCCTCGCAGGCTCCTTACCATCAAGATGGCCTTTATCGTGGCTGTAACATCTGCCCGAAGGGTCAATGAGCTTCAGGCCTTTGTCATCCAAGTCTTCTTATGTGAACATCTACCCAAACTGGGGGTTTGTACGAGAGATTCCTTTCTCCCAAAAGTGGTCACTCCCTTTCACATAGGCCAATCTATAACTCTGCCTACTTTTTACGCTCCGCCTTATCTCTCCAGCGAAGAGGAGCAACTTCACTATCTGGACCCAAAAAGAGCATTGCCATTCTATCTTGATCGCAGATGAGAGTTCTGAGTGGACGACCAACTCTTCGTGGGGTATGTCACAGCGAAGAAAGGATGGGACCATACAGAAGTGGACCATCTCACGATGGATCATGCTCCATTTTAAAATCTTGGTTAAGTTGCAACCCCTGATAGTTTGCTTGCCCATTCCACCAGAGCTAGAGCTGCAACAACTATGTCAGCTCACAGAGTTCCAGTCCTGGACATCTACAAGGCAGCAACTTGGGCTTCACTGTACATGTTTAACAAGCACTACTGCCTGGACAGTCAGGTCTGTAGGGATGGGCATTTTGCCTGTTCGGTCCTACAGAACGTCCTTGTGTGAAATTGGTACACAGACCCACCACTGGGGAGGTATTGCTGGGTATCTTTTCCAAGGTAAGGACTCTGTGGCTAGAGGTCTTTATCAGATGAACAAGTTACTTACCTCCTGTAACTCCTTATCTGGTAGAGACTCTATCTAGCTGCAGATTCCTTACCGTCCCACATATCCTCCTCGCTCTGCGAACAGATTTCTAGGGACAGGGCTTTCCCCTTTCAGGCCCTAGTATTCCACAGCAGTGGTCAGAGTACTTCGTGGGAGGGGGCAATATCAATTTATTTTTTTGTACTTCACCCAAAAAGTACTAATTAAAAGATAAGGTGCGGTGCACTTCATTACCGGATGGGGTGTGCCAGGGCAGGTGTTGGGGGGGCGTGGCTTTAAAAAATAATATATTGAAGTGGGGAGAGTGGGTGTGCCCGCCCCCTTCCACCTCAAATCATAAACACTCTTTTATAAACTTTTTAAGGACAGGAGACTAAGCCCCCAAGTCCTGTAATGGCTGCTGCAAAATATCTGTTCATGTTTTTGGTCAGGTACTCGGAGCACTCCTGCCCCAAAAGTCCCCCGCAGCTAATCAGAAGGCTTGGATTTTGGAAATTCAGGCCAACTGTCAATATATCTGTAACCTTTGAACCTTAATTTATCCATACCTGCTGAATGGATTTACACCGTATAACAAAAAGCACACTTTCTGGGTGAAGATCTAGTTGTCTGCTAAATATGGTGTCATTCTATTCAACAGTTTTGACCGTAGTGCTGTCTAATTTTTCCAATGGAAATTGATTGGAGGGAAAAACGTTTTAGAAACACACACCCCACCAGCTTTTTCTGAGCAGCCGCTTGATGAATCACCCCAAAATGTCCCAAGAAGAAGCCCCTTTTTTTTATTCCCAAGCGGGAAGGGGGATTAAGAGCATGTCTGGATTATAGAGCCCTCAATAAAGTCACAGTGAAAAACAAATACCCTCTGCCGCTCATTTCCACTCTTCTTGACCAGGTTCGGAATGCTAAAATCTTCACCAAGTTAGATCTAAGGGGTGCCTATCACTTAATTCGCGTTAGGCAAGGAGATGAATGGAAAACGGCTTTTCGCACAAAGTTTGGACTTTTTGAATATTGCGTAATGCCTTTTGGCTTATGCAATGCTCCTGCTGCTTTTCAGTTTTTTATTAATGACATTTTGCGAGAATACTTAGATGTCTTTGTGATTGTCTATATTGATGACATCTTGGTGTTCTCGCAAACCACAGAAGAACATACACAACACGTACGCCTGATCTTGCAAAAGTTACAAGAAAACCATCTCTTTGCCAAACTCGACAAATGTCTGTTTCATACCACCAAGGTGGATTTTCTGGGATTTGTTATCTCACCTGAAGGCATTCATATGAATTCGTCTAAGGTGGATGCCATAATCAACTGGTCCAGTCCTAGTTCAGTGAAAGAGATCCAGTCGTTTTTAGGATTCGCCAATTTTTATAGGCGATTTATTGAACATTTCTCAGCTCTCATTGCCCCCATCACCAGGCTTCTTAAGAAAGGAGTAATATTTCAGTGGGATGACAAGGCTGAACAAGCATTTCAAGCTCTCAAGCTAAAGTTCATGACAGCCCCAGTTATCAGACATCCTGACACTGCACAACCATTCTATTTGGAAGCGGACGCTTCCCAATATGCGGTGGGGTGAGTTCTTTCACAGAGACACCCTCAACATGGCACATTGCATCCAGTGGCATATTTCTCCAAGACTCTCTCTAAAGCTGAACAAAATTACACCATAGGGGAGAGAGAGTTATTAGCTATAAAACTGGCTTTTCAAGAATGGAGACATTATCTTTTAGGATCCCCACATGTCATTACCATATACTCAGATCATCGAAATTTACAGTTTTTTAAATCCGCCAAAGCCCTAACTCCAAGGCAGATGAGGTGGGTGTCCTTTTTCAGTGAATACGACTTTGTTATCCATTTCCAACCTGGTTCAAAGCACGGTAAAGCTGATGCCCTATCACGAATAGGGAAAGAAAATAAAAACATTGAAGAAAGTCCCCCTCTAATCATACCAGAACATAAGATTGGGGCCCTAGAAGATGCAGAACAAGAAGAATTCTTTATGACCCGACTCGCCTCTGAATATTCCAACCTGAATAAGGAAGAATGGTTGCGTAATCCCCTTAATACCATTGACAAGGGGCTGTTTTTTCACAAGGGACGTTTATTTGTTCCTTCTCAAGAACTCAAAAGATTACTTTTGGACTGGTGTCATTCGTCTCCTTTGGCGGGTCATCCTGGAGGGGATAAGACTATCCACTCTTGTCAACGCTGGTTCTGGTGGAAGGGAATGACACAAGACATACTAGAGTATGTAAAGGCTTGCCCCACATGTGCAAGACAAAAGGCCCTTCATTGCGCTCCAGCGGGATTGTTACAACCCTTGCCTATCCCACATTCTCCCTGGTCATCCATTAGCATGGATTTCATTACTGACTTACCTTTGTGTCAAGGATATCAGACCATCTTTGTTGTAGTGGATATGTTATCCAAGATGGCCCATTTCGTTCCTCTTAAGAAGATACCCTCAGCAAAAGAGCTCATTCACATTTTCATACAACAGATTGTGAGATTACATGGTTTACCTTCTATCATAGTTTCAGACAGAGGCCCCCAGTTCATTTCCCGGTTTTGGCAGGGCTTGTGTAGCACTCTACAAATAGATCATCGGCTGTCCTCAGCATACCACCCCCAAACAGATGGACAGACAGAAAAGACAAACCAAACCCTAGAACAGTATTTAAGGTGTTTGCTAGGAACAGTTACCAGTGATTGGGTACAAGCTTTACCCCTAGCAGAGTTTGCTTACAACAACACGTGTCACGCAGCCACTCAGGTTTCCCCTTTCTATTTTGTGACAGGTCATCATCCTCTTTGTTTACCTATACACCTCCCGCCCTCATTGACAGACATTCCTGCTGTAGATGCACATCATGCACAGTTATTGTCCATTTGGGACACAGCTAAACAACGACTACAAGAAGCCAAACATCATATGAAAGAGCAAGCTGACAAACATAGACGACCTGCCCCCAGTTATGTCGTGGGGGAGCAAGTATGGTTGGCTACAAAAAATCTTAGATTAGCTGGGCCAAGAAAACTTCAACCACGATACGTAGGGCCTTTCACTGTCTCCCGTATCATCAACCCTGTAGCCCTCAAACTTGAATTGCCCCCTGAATTCCAAATCCACCCAGTGTTTCATGTTTCGTTACTAAAGAAATACGAACCCCCTTCTTGTCCGGAACCCCCTCCTCCCCCCATTTCGGTGGAAGGACAATTGGAGTATGAAGTTAAACGAATACTCGATTCCCGAAGGAAAAGAGGTAGGCTCCAGTACTTGGTAGACTGGGTGGGATATGCACCAGAAGATAGGTCATGGGAACCTGCTGAACATATTCATGCCCCTCGTCTCGTTAGACGCTTTCATGCTTTATTTCTGGACAAACCTCGACCTGTGAATAGGCCTTTGGGGGGGGAGAACTGTTACACGCGCCTCCACTTGCACTGTTTCCGCACTCACTACTTTCCCACTACAATACCCATAATGCATCTGGCTGGCTCTATGTTGTGTACCATCCCCTTCTATGTTGTGTACCATCCCCTTCTGTAAGCTAACAAGCTGATTGGTTGAACATGTGCTTAAAACCAAGCCCCTCTTTGCGTTCAGTGCTTGGCTTTCGAAGCTCTTGGGAACCTCGTTGAAACCTCGCCGCACCTGTATTTGGAATTCTTGGATTTCCGCCTACCTCGGAACTCGGACGCTCTGCTAGCAACTCTTGTCTACTCTGGCTGTTGTTCTGCCTTGCTTTGGTTGTGACCGGTGTAAGCCCTCCTGGTCATTGGGCTCTGAGAACTGCTCCCGCAACTGGGAGTCCTCTGTTTGTTTCTCAGTCTTTGGGTCCTCCAATCGTGACGCCTGCTGGGATTCATTCACTTCCTATCCTTCCCCCGCTGGGAACACAGTCGGGATCCTATTCCTTCCTCGTTGGATCAAGGGAGTTCTAAACTCTTCTTCACGAAGGGTCCGTGGAGTCAGCAGTCAGCGGAAAACGGCATACTCTGTGTGACAGCGGCGTTACCGGTACGTTGAACGCACTGAACGCTTCCTGCATAAAGCGAGTAATTGTGACTCCGTTCACCTCTTGTTCAGTGGTGATTTTCTCCGCCCCCATTTTCCAAGGCTGTTGTTGGTAAAGACTTTGTTTGCAGTCATTGACCGTGGATAACGGTGTGAACTTAATTTTGGTTTTTGCTTTCTACAAAAAACTTTATTGACAATTCCAACCAGCCATACAAAAAACTTTATTGACAATTCCAACCGGCCATACGACTCTCCCCTGCATGGGCTTCTCATTGGACGAACTGTTCTAGAGTTGGACTCCTCTCATTGTTAGCTACCACACGGAAGAAGGTACACAACCTCTTAGCCTCATACTCTTCTGTCTGCTTCTAGGGGGGGAAGGAACATTGAGTGCTTCTGCTTAGTACCTTCTCTATACTAATTTGTCCTTCTCTCCTTTCCCTTTGTCTCCCTGTTATTTGTTTTAAAACCGCTGCAGTGCTTCTTACGTGTACCTGGCCTATTCCCATCAAGACCTAACCACCACTGCCCTACTACCCAGAGCTCCCTGTATGTTCCCAGCTCTTCCCAGAGGTGTCATTTATTGCTCAGTTGTAACAATATCACTGAGGGTAGAGATACCTTAGGGCAGAGGGGTAACCCTATTCTTCGCTCCCGTGGATGCTGGCTATCGTCCTCGACTTCAACCAAGTAAGTCTAGTAGCAAGAGTGACACTATGCAGGCTCTGCAGTGGGACCTGAAGTTCCAGTGGGTGCGGCATCAGGGGAATCTCTCTGACATGGTCCAGATAGCAGAGGGAACTGCAAAGGGACTGCAATAGTGACTTATGAACAACGATTGGGTCACCGGGAGACACCTCTCCCTTCCATATCCAAATCTGACAGTGACAGATGCCTCACTCCTGGGATGGGGTGACCATCTGGGAAAGGTGGAGATCAGAGGTCTCTGGTCTCCGGCAGAATCCAGACTCTACATCAACCTGTTGGAGCTCCAAGCAATCCAGTCGGCATTAAAAGCCTTTCTACACTCTATCCAGGGAAGGCTAGTGCAAGTGTTCACAGACAACACCACCACCCTGTGATACTGCAACAAGCAGGGCAGGGTGGGGTCGCATACCCTTTGCAAAGAGGTCCTGCGCTTCTGGATATGGCTGAAACAGCAGGGTATATCCCTGGTAGTTCAAAATGTGGCAGGCTCTCTGAACATCAGAGCAGACGATCTCAGCTGCAGATGACTTGCGGCTCATGAATGACATCTCCATCCGGAGGTGGTGCAATGTTTCAGCAGTGGAGAGAGCCTTGGTTAGATCTGTACACCCACCCCAGAGAACGCGCAGTGTCAGCTGTTCTGCATGCTGGAGTTTTCAAGGCGGCTCTAGCTTGGAGACCTTTTTCATCTCGAGTGGAGCTCAGGCCTCCTATGTTCCTTTCCACCCATACCACTCTTGCCCAGAGTTCTCAGGAACGACCGGGCCCAAATCAACCTTGTGGCTCTGGACTGGGCACGGAAAGACTGGTATCCTGAGCTGTTGAGCATGCCATCAATCCTCCGATCAGGCAGCCCCTACGGGAGGATCTTCTGTCGCAGCAGCAGGGGAAGGTTCTCCACCACAACCAGTCAACGCTCCACCTTCTTGCTTGGAGGTTGAGCAGTGACAGTTGACAGCTTTTGACCTTCCTCCCGAGGTCTGTGACATTATCTTGGCAGTCAGGTGTTCCTGCACCAAGACGGTTTATGCCTGCCGTTGGGCAAAATTTGTGCCATGGTGTATAGAAAGAAAAATCAATCCCTTTTCTGCTCCTCAATCTCAGAATCTCATGTTCATCCTTTTCTTTGCTCAGCAGTGCTCTGATCTGGGCACTCTGAAGGGCTATCTCTGCTATTTAGGCTTTTCTGCGGTTGCCTGGTCAGCCATTCCTCGTCAGATTCCCCTATTGTAAATAGGTTTCTGAAAGGTTTGCAACATTTGTTTACACCTTCTCCCTTGATTATGCCCCAGTGGGACCTGAATCTCATCCTCACTTTTCTTACGTGCACTCCCTTTGATCCCCTGCACAATTGTCCTCGCAGGCTCCTTACCATCAAGATGGCCTTTATCGTGGCTGTAACATCTGCCCGAAGGGTCAATGAGCTTCAGGCCTTTGTCATCCAAGTCTTCTTATGTGAACATCTACCCAAACTGGGGGTTTGTACGAGAGATTCCTTTCTCCCAAAAGTGGTCACTCCCTTTCACATAGGCCAATCTATAACTCTGCCTACTTTTTACGCTCCGCCTTATCTCTCCAGCGAAGAGGAGCAACTTCACTATCTGGACCCAAAAAGAGCATTGCCATTCTATCTTGATCGCAGATGAGAGTTCTGAGTGGACGACCAACTCTTCGTGGGGTATGTCACAGCGAAGAAAGGATGGGACCATACAGAAGTGGACCATCTCACGATGGATCATGCTCCATTTTAAAATCTTGGTTAAGTTGCAACCCCTGATAGTTTGCTTGCCCATTCCACCAGAGCTAGAGCTGCAACAACTATGTCAGCTCACAGAGTTCCAGTCCTGGACATCTACAAGGCAGCAACTTGGGCTTCACTGTACATGTTTAACAAGCACTACTGCCTGGACAGTCAGGTCTGTAGGGATGGGCATTTTGCCTGTTCGGTCCTACAGAACGTCCTTGTGTGAAATTGGTACACAGACCCACCACTGGGGAGGTATTGCTGGGTATCTTTTCCAAGGTAAGGACTCTGTGGCTAGAGGTCTTTATCAGATGAACAAGTTACTTACCTCCTGTAACTCCTTATCTGGTAGAGACTCTATCTAGCTGCAGATTCCTTACCGTCCCACATATCCTCCTCGCTCTGCGAACAGATTTCTAGGGACAGGGCTTTCCCCTTTCAGGCCCTAGTATTCCACAGCAGTGGTCAGAGTACTTCGTGGGAGGGGGCAATATCAATTTATTTTTTTGTACTTCACCCAAAAAGTACTAATTAAAAGATAAGGTGCGGTGCACTTCATTACCGGATGGGGTGTGCCAGGGCAGGTGTTGGGGGGGCGTGGCTTTAAAAAATAATATATTGAAGTGGGGAGAGTGGGTGTGCCCGCCCCCTTCCACCTCAAATCATAAACACTCTTTTATAAACTTTTTAAGGACAGGAGACTAAGCCCCCAAGTCCTGTAATGGCTGCTGCAAAATATCTGTTCATGTTTTTGGTCAGGTACTCGGAGCACTCCTGCCCCAAAAGTCCCCCGCAGCTAATCAGAAGGCTTGGATTTTGGAAATTCAGGCCAACTGTCAATATATCTGTAACCTTTGAACCTTAATTTATCCATACCTGCTGAATGGATTTACACCGTATAACAAAAAGCACACTTTCTGGGTGAAGATCTAGTTGTCTGCTAAATATGGTGTCATTCTATTCAACAGTTTTGACCGTAGTGCTGTCTAATTTTTCCAATGGAAATTGATTGGAGGGAAAAACGTTTTAGAAACACACACCCCACCAGCTTTTTCTGAGCAGCCGCTTGATGAATCACCCCAAAATGTCCCAAGAAGAAGCCGAGATGAATTAACTTTTGTGGGGGGGGGGGGGGGGGGGGATTTTGTGAAGATTGGTCAGAAAACACCAAAGTTAAAGAAACAAAAAACGCTCTTCTTATGGAAACTATAAATCGCACCCTCACCATGCACTGCTAATTACCTCCTACATCACTCATGACATGTACTAGGACTGAAACATCTGTAATGGGATCGCTGATGACAATAATGTGCATGACGTGGGCGGGAGTGGTAGGTATTTTAGGGAATGAGTTGTAATTACTTGGGATAACTATAATTGGTGAAATTTCAGTGACTTCGTGTTTTTTAAAACTGTATGTTTTAACTGAAAAAATGCAAAGAAGAAGGTAGTGTTCGTTGAAATGAGCTGCCTACCCCTTTTTCATTCTATGGGCTGATTATCAAAGGTAGCAGGAACAAAGTATCCTGGATACAAGTCCCAGTCCAGTCTAAAAGCATCCAGGGGTAGGCTTGTGACTCACAAATGAAATATGCATGACATCCTTGGGTGGTGCTTGTGAAACAACGGTCCATTGCTCGAGGAGTCTCATCTGACATGTTGTCATTCGAAGGATTCTTAAACTTTTCAAGGCCAAGGTAGGAAAAGAGGAAAATGTTGGCCCACTCTGCCAATCTGTGCCTATAGTGGGAAAATGAAGGCAAACATCATTATAACTGATGGGTACTCAAAAGAATGCTACCTCCCATATCAACACTTTCTAATCTATTTTATTTGGAACATGGATATGGCCCTTAAGGAAAAATATTCTGTATTCACCCCTAAATATTATTGGACATGGACGACAGGCTATGGTATCCAAAATTGAGTCATTGTTTATTTTTTGGAATATTTTTATTATATTTTCAAACCGAAAAACAGCCACTTGCATTGAGTTAATAGTTACAATTAAACATCTACATTTAACAATATGCATTGCATCTGATTCCTACGATGGGCAGTCTTATAGACCATGCATCACAAGGTATAATGCAGAGAGTTACAGTAATATATTTGGAGATCAGTCCAACTCAGCCTCAGTTTCATTCACCCAGGATCCCATACCTTAAGTACTTCTTAGGGCAACCTCTAGCTCAGTACGTGACTTTTTATTCCGCCATATAGAGATCCATTCTCCTTCTCAATTCCTCGAAGGCTGGTGGGTCAGGAGAGCCCCATTTTTTAGCTATATCTCTCTTTGCTGTCACCAGACTCAAATTGCAGAAGAGAAGTTGGGCCCTCAGGATATCTATATCCATGGGAATTCTTAGGAGTAAATATTTGAAGTCTGTTTCTAGGGGCACCTTGAGGACGCTGCCAAGTTCATCCAGGATTAGTCTCCAATAGGTACGAATATTAGGACAGTCCCATAATATGTGGAGGAATGTACCTCTCTGTTCTCCACATCTAAGGCAACTTAGCGTCTCTGCCCTCCCAACCTTGTCTAATCACACCTAATCATAGTAGATTCTATGTAAAAAATGTAGCTTTATCAGCCTCAGCCTAGACTTAATGGACACTTCCCTTGGATGCCTCAGGACCGCCTCCTACTCTGTGGTATCGAAGTCTCCCAGGTCAGTTTCCCATTTCTCTCTTAATCTCGGTAAATTGCCTGGGATGTTATTATTTATAGTCTTGTATGTGTAAGAGACTACTTTCTCTAGGAGTTCCCCCTGGAGTAACCTTCCTTCTAAAGGGGAACATTCTGGCATGTCTGTTGTCTATTTCCTCAGCATACCATGCATGTTTCAGTTGAATGTAATTATAATGTTGCGTCGTGTTTAGCTGATAGTTGCGCTGAAGAGACGTGAACAGGGCTAGTTCCCCATTTTCCAAAAGATCTCCCAATTTGGAAATTCCTATACAATCCAGCTTTTAAAACCTTCTAGTTTTCCTAGTTCTGTAAACCTCATTCTGACCCACAGCGGGCTCTCTTGGGTATACATCTTCACCCACCAGTCCTATTCAATGCATCAATGGCAACCTGTGTTGCAGGTAAAAGCTTCCATATGCCCCAAACTCTGTATATGTAATGCATGTAGGATTTAGTTTGGAACTGTCGTCTTTCAATCTGATAGGTGGGATGGTCCGCAGGCATAAATCCCCATTCATTAATTACTATCAAGTGGACCGCTTGGTCATAGGAATGGATTTGGGGAGGGTCATGCCTCAGTTGTATTGATTTCTTTGTAAAGTTTGTTGTGCTATCCTGAGATGTCCCTCATCCCATAGCAGTTTATGGCGTTCTCCATTAATTCTATTGAAATAATCACCAGGGAGAGAATAATAATTTTTTTGAAACATACAGAAATTTGCGCAGGGTAATCATTTTGAACATCGCTGCTCGTCCTAGCAGCATTAGTGGTAATTTCCTCCACCTTTCTACATCCGTCTGGAACTTGGTGATTACCCTGCAGAGATTGCGGTCCAAATCGCGTTCTCTGTCTAGGATGACAAATAATCCTAAATATCTGAAACCTACTCCCTCAATGCATAGTCGACGGGGCAGCTCTTCGAAGCCCGTTTCCATTCCCACCGGATAAAGACCCGATTTGTCCCAATTAATGACATAACCAGAGTGGGTCTCATAGTCATCATACACTTGGAGTCTGACCGGGATGGTCTCTGCTGGGCATGTGACATATAGGAGGATGTCATCTGGGTATAGTGAAATCTTCTCATCTTCATCAGAGTTTTGTGTTGCCTGGAAACTCCTAATAGTTGCGTGAGCTTGGATCAGGCACGCTAATCGTTCCAGGGTAGGGCGAATGAGAGGGGTGATAATGGGCAGCCTTGCTGGTTGCCTCTACCAATCCTAAATTCATTCAACAGGACTTTGTTGACCCTAACTGCTGCTATAGGGTCTCTGTATAACAATCCGATCCATGCTTGGAATTTTCGGTTGAATCCATATTTGGCGAGTACACGGTTTACATACAAGGTGGTGAGTCATACGAATATGGCGCACCAAGGTATTACCGCTTTAAAATCTAGTTCTAGCTCCTATTTAGTACAGTGCAACAAGATGGGTTTAACCACTAAATCCCCAAAAGAGTTGTGGTCAAGATGGCCACAGATACAGTAAATGCTGTTCCTCTGCACACGTTTGAAAATACAGACATAAGTGGTACAGTTCTAAATCACACAGGTATTCGTTTTTCATTTCATGGTTGTTTTATTGGATTTCCTTCAGTGGATGGTGTTTGTTTGCACTCCACTTAGTTCCTGAGGTTACTAGCCAACACGTGTGTCGTCGCTTAACAGTGAATAAACCTGTGACTTCTTCAGGGCAAAGGAAACATACAATTGTACACGTTTGTTTGCATATAAGGTACATTCGCATCTATATATGCACACCAGAGTGTTGTTTTTAAAGTGACATGATCAGATCATCGTTCTATGGTGTGTATTAGTGGAAACCCATGCTAATTTCCTCTCTGTTTGAGCTAGGCCTGCTTGTTTCTACCATCTACTATTTAGGCAGGAGAATCATTCTACTTATATATACATTTGCTTTAATTTCATGAAATAATTCACATTACATATTTATTATCCTCATGTTATAAGCATCTCATCGTGTGATAAGGTGCATTGTGAGTAAGAAGATCTTCAGACTATATATTTTGGACCGTCCTGCCAAGAACCCTCATGTTGTCAAGGCCATACAATTAAGGTGCCTAAAGTTGTGAAGTGCTCTCATAGTGCATGTATTGTTTGTCAAGTAAGTCTGAAAAAACTATACCTATTATCTTGTCTTTAGGGTTTCCATGTACAAAGTAGAAAGTCAGCAATTTAAGATTACGAAAATTTGCAGGCTACAATTACGAAGAAAATTACCCTCATCATGACATAACCTTAAATTCGATGATACTACTGACCCGAATTGGGTTCTGTGCAATTGTCTTTTAGGTCGTATCTTTTCTCCGGCCCATCTCTAAAGGGGATTTATCATTACCATTCCAAAAATATAAAACATGAAACAGCGACTCCTTTCTACTCAGGAATTACAGCTTAAGAGTGTATTAAGGAATTCCCAATGTTAACTTATGAGAGGAGTAGGCCTCACAGTACTGAAAAACAAATGTATGTGTTTTTTGCTACCTGGACATGCAAAGCTTAAAAGTACATGTCCTACCTTTTACTTACACAGCACCCTGCCCCATGTAATAAAAGGAGTTTAAGGCTTGGCCAAGGATTTTAAATGTCAAGTCAAAGTGGCAGTAAAACTGCACACTTAGACCTGAGACATGTTTAAAGAGCTACTTGTGTGGGTGGCACAATCGGTGCTGCAGGCCCACTAGTAGCATTTAATTTACAGGCCCTAGGTATATGGCTATATACCACTTTACAAGGGACTTACAAGTAAATTAAATATGCCAATTGTGTATACACCAATGTTGCCATGTTTAGGGGGAGAAGCACATGCACTTTAGCACTGGTCAGCAGTGGTAAAGTGCTCAGAGTCCTAAGGCCAACAAAAAGAATCTGCAGAAAGAGGAGGTAAGCAGGCCAAACGTTTGGGGAGAAGACCACCCTGAGGTTGACGGGTCTAACAGTGTTCTTTTGTTCATTTTGTCTTTGGTCCACTGTGGCATTGCAGTGAACACTATAAAAGGTTATTAGTCTGCCCTTTCAAACTTTTTACATTACCCAGACCAACCATCCTTGTTTATATCTTCTGTGGGGGTGAGCTTTATCAAAGGTTTGACACATGTTTCCTCTCAAACTGTTTGTGATGCCATAGTGGACCTTAATTTGGTCTTAATGTGTCTTGTGCATGGTCTTCAAGCCAATGCAGAGCAGTTTGCTTCGTCTCTTGACTTTGAAGACTATCTTCCTCATTGTTATTGCTTCAGCTCATCACGTGAGTAAGCTTCAGGCACTGTTGGTGCAACCATGCTACACCACTTTTTTCCCCAGAAAATTAATATTGAGAACTCGGGCAGCCTTCTTGCCTAGAGATGTGACAAATAAGGTGCACTCAACAGGAGTCATTCAGAACCACAAGTAATTTGCATTTATCTTGCTTTTATTCCAAAAATCGTAATGAAAGCGGCCAACGCTTTTCGTCCCTTTTGCCAAGGAACTTCTTCAGGGCTGTGAAAGTTACATAAAAAACAAGTACATTACGACAACCGACATAGACACATAACAAACTTCAA
Organism: Triturus cristatus; assembly: GCF_964204655.1. Classification (NCBI taxonomy): domain Eukaryota; kingdom Metazoa; phylum Chordata; class Amphibia; order Caudata; family Salamandridae; genus Triturus; species Triturus cristatus. Next base: position 572,664,795 of record NC_140595.1, on the reverse strand, counting down.
CTATACATAAGAACATAGACAAACATTCATTTATTAAAAAACCCATACATATTAAAAACAAACAAACAATCTACATATATTATGTTAACCAAAATAAACATCGCATAGGTCCACATAAAAACAGTACACATCATAATCAATTGAGGTGTACACATTTAATTAAAACCATAAGAGACTAATATTATTTTCTTAAATAAGAATATTCTTTTTGTATCATAGTCAAACACTCAGAATGAAAAAGATTGGTGGCGGACAAATTGTTGGTCATCATTATAAATTCAATAATCAAAAGAAGAATTGGATCCAGAAAAAGTAAACTGAAACAAGAAAAGGGGAATATAAAATTTGGAAAAAGATTTGGAAAAGAGGGAGAAGAATATATATTACAGATGTGAGTTGATAGAATCCAAAATGCACCGAAGACCAAAACAAATAAAGAAACAAGATCCCAAAGAATAATAATGTGATGAAAAGCCCAAAAATATATGTAAAGAAAAAATACATAGACAGAAAAATCCAAGGAAAGCACCTTAAACCCGTGGTTGGGTCAAAGATAACCATAACCTAATACCAATAAAGGCTACAAAAAAGCAACAACATCTCACCTATAAATCAATTGACACGAATAATATTGAAAAGGCGATTCATACAATATCCACGAAAATCAAGATTAAATCACTTGAGAATGTTCAGCACAGATGTACATAGATGGAACATCAAAGTTCAAATCTAATAATCAGAGAAGGATAAGTATTATGTGACATCGTCCAAAATTTATAAGTATCAATAACATCCTCAATAAAAATCAAAACCATCAAAGGAAAAAGAAAAAGTCATATAAAAGCACCGAATTATTAACAAACATCAAACACATCTTCTCTACCAATTCATACTGGATATCATACCACTGGACAGTCATCCCTTAAAGTAGAAACGGAACGCGTCAAATACAATACATACACGTCCTTTGTTCAATAGCTAAATAAAGAAATTAGTATCTCACCAATAAGTTATATAGTAGTCGCTTCCATATTAAGGTAGACAATAGGAACACGAAGTATGGTTCCAACAACAGAGACAATTCTTTATATATATAGTTATAATCCGGATCTCTGGACACAGGAAAAAATATATTTAAAAAATGTATAATAAAAATAACAATCACAAATAACAGATAAACCCAAAATATAAATTGCCACGTATCAATAACCGCTTGCTTAAGCCAATCTCGTGCACGGTAACAAGAGAGGTGAGAGCGGTGCCACGGAAAACACTAAACACTAATAATAGTGTTCCGTACGCATACCTGCTCTAGTTCAATTGCGTCAGATCTCTAAACAATAAAGATTCAAAATTGAAATAAACGCAACAATAACTAACCATACCCCGAGAAAATACATCCTATAATCTGTCAAGAGCAGCGATTCATTATCGTATTATCCCGGCCGTCTAAGCTTTTTATAAGAAGATTAACTCACGATAACCCAGAATATTTTTTAAACGGAACAGGCAGCACCCATAGGCAAATTATAATAACATTTGCGCACTAGCCCCAAGGCATACCACCCTCCCTAAGCGTCCGACAGTCCATAACTTACTTGTAGGAGACCGACATGCCGAACAGCATAGTAACTGGCAGCAAACTATAACCAAAGGCTCGTGCCAAATTTAAAGGAATCAAGAACGAAGCGTAATTGACGCATTTACGTCAGGGCGCTCTGCAAAGTAAGAAAACATAGAAAACGGCGTATACGAAGGGAATGCCCCTTCGTACGTGGCGGCCATCTTATGATGCCTGCAATACAATCAGTGTGCAAACGGCTTTAACATATGGCAATGTTTGCATCAAAATTGTCTGAATAGATGCAAACAATATATTACTCACGATATCTGGTGGTAACAAAAATACTGCAAAAATACTGCATCTCATTCAAAAAACGAAGTAAGAACAAAAGATATAAAACTCAAAAAAAAAAAAAAAAAAAAGATATACGGAGACGCTTATAAAATATTTCTTACTGCTAACATTAAGCTATATTAGCCGGGACATCAGGCAATGAAATAAAAACATAGAAACTGTGTCTAAATCAAAACACTGAGGCAAGTGTCACCATAAAGGAGAAAAATATGGCGTTTATATTTATTTTTTTACATATTCGTCAGGCGTCAGCCTTCTTGCCTAGAGATGTGACTGCTTTCTACACAGGGCAATCTGTCACTCTGCCTGCATTCTGTGCCCTCCCTCGCCCCTTGAAAGAGGAGGAGAGGCTTCATCGGTTGGATCCCAATCAGGCTGTAACCTTTTTTTTATTGTACCTTAGTACACTGTGCAGATCTGCATTTTCTTGGGTTCTCTGGGGTGATGGAAGGGAAGGCTGTGCAGAAGAAGACCCTGTTGAGATGGATAGTCTTCTGCATTAAGATCTGTTATGCACTTACCAAGTAATACCTACTGAAAAGTCTGAGTCTATTCCACCAGGGCAAAAGCTGCTACCACTGTGTTGGCACGTTTATTACTTATCATTGATATCTACCAGGCTACAACATCTGCATTCGTTAACAAAGCACTGCTGCCTTAATGATTGGGTCCTGTGAGGATGGCATTTCACCCACTTGGTGCTACAAGACGTTTTGGTTTGAGTCCATTCTACAGACCCTCCACCCGAGAGAAATACTGCTTTGGTATCTTTTGTAAGGTGGTCTTGAAGGTGTGAGAGCCTGTTCCAACAGGGCAAAAGCTGCTACTACTGCATTGGCACACTGAGTACGTATCCTGAACATCTACCAGGCTGTAACATGGGCATCAGTGCATACACCTAACTTGTTTTTGTTTCCCTGGCTTAGAAAGTCCCCCTGGACTTTAACCATGGCTTTTTTTGTGTGCAGTACCCTGTGCCTTCTTTTTTTGTTGTTTTATTTCAAAGTATTTTTATTATTTTTTACAAAACAGGTACATTGTTTTTTACATTGAGGGTTCCCAGATAAACGTAGTTGGTATTACAGAATTTCCATGAAACTGTATTGTACACGTCCAGCTGGTCCAGCTGGTCCCCTTCTCGTTGACTAGCAGGGAAAATTAGAGACAGAATAGAAGAAGAGAAGAGAAAGAGTAAAGGTAAGTTACAAGAAGTGTTCTCTTGCTATGAACCAAGTCAGGGGTTGTAACCCTGTGTGGGGGCCGAGTTCCCTTCCAAAAGGCTCAAATATGCTCACAGGGGTTCATAGGTGTTCAGGAACGTGTCTAGTGACTCCCACATCCCCCTGGTCGCTGGTCTCCAGGGTGAATTTTGTAGGGCTGTGCGATCTGCACCTCTGAGGTATGTCACCCAGTTAAACCAGCATTTGTATGACGTCTTGGCAGTATCCTTCCAGTTGGACAGGACCAATTTAACTGCCGCGGTCAGTAGGAGGTCTAGAAGGTCCCTGTCTTGCTGTGCCAGGAGTCGTGCAGTTATGAATGCGTTGATGAGGGAGGTGAATTCTGGTTTTAGTGTACACCTCATCACCTTTTTTATGAAGTCAAAGATTTCCTCCCAGAACTTTTTGAGTTTTGGGCAGTAGAAGATGAGGTGTGCTAGATCCCTCTTTACGCTCCCGCAGTTCCAGCACAAGTCATTCTCTCTGAGGGCCAGTGAGGCTAAGCGAGCGGGGATCCAGAAGGTCTTATGGAGTAGCCAGAATTTTGTTTGTGATAGTGCTGGTGAAATTTTGTTTCGTGAGGGGGGATGCCCAGAGTAGGGCTAGCTCCTGCTCGCTGAGCGGGGGTAAGTAGTTGGTCGTTTTGTTGTTAAGTTTGGTGGCGTTTGGGCGGAGTAGTTTGTAGAGATGTCATACTTGGTGGCCTATTCTATTGATTCCTGTCATATACTGCATGATTGATGGGGTGGCTGGCGAGAGTTTGGCTTTTGTTAGGGCTGTTTTGATTTTTGGGGAATTGTAGAACTCCACTGCCGGGAGATTGTGTGTGTCTTTCAGTGTGTCGAACGTGCAGGGGAGGCCTTCATCTTCTAGGTGGGCTAGGTGTGATATGCCTTTCTCCATCTATGCTTTAAAGGCTAGGCATTGACCCTTGTATTTGAACTTGCTGTTGGACCAGAGGGATTCCCATTTCGAGTTCTTTACACTGTTTTCCATTTTCTTGTCTATTTTTAGTAGGGCTATTTTAGTCTTTTTGAGGATTGGGTTGGAGGTTTGTACGAGTTTTTCAGCTGTCAGTAGTACCAGCGGTTCGAGGTTGTTTAAAATGGCCCGCTCCACCAGTAGTCACTCTGGCGTGTAGCCTTGGGGGGGTGACAGCCAGCAGGCTCCTTGTTTTGCCAGGAATGCCGTTTGGTATGTTCTAAAGTCAGCTATGTTTAACCCTCCCAGTTTTTTGTCTAGTCTTAGTTATTTTAAGCTAATGCGAGCTTTTTTGCCCCGCCATAGGAAGTTACTGATTAATTTATCCACTTTGCGGAGGAAGTCATCGGTGAGTAGCATGGGTAGCATGCTCACCAGGTAGTTCATCATTGGAGTAATCATCATCTTGATTGTCTCTATTCTGCCCCACCATGTTATACATTTGGGGGACCAGGACACAAGCAGGTTCTTTATTTTTTCTAATAGTAATTTCTCATTTTGGTTTAGTGTGGTCATGAGGTCGTTACCAAAGTGAATCCCCAGGTATTTTATAAAGCCTGTTTGCCAAGTCAGTCCCGATCCTCCCAGGGAGTCCCTGGAGTTGTGGATGTTGAGAGGTTTGCATTCTGATTTGTCCCTGTTGAGCTTATATCCTGAGTGTACTGAGTGTAATTTTATGGAATCAATCACGGCTGCAATAGAGGTCTTAGGCTGTTCTGTCACGATAAGAATGTCGTCCGCATAGGCGGCTAATTTAATTTCCACGTCCCTTATGTTGTTCCCCTTTATTTCGGCATTAGTCTTGATATCCCTAATCAGTGGTTCAAGGGCTAACAGAAAGAGTGAGGGAGACAGCGGGCAGCCTTTTCTGGTGCCGCGTTGCAGCGTGAGCGGTTCAGAGAGTGAACCATTAATAACTATGCATGCTTTTGGGTCCCCATACAATGCCATCACCTTCCTAATATAAGCTTGCCCTAGGTTGAATGACTGCATGCATTGCTCGAGAAAGGCCCAAGAGACTCTGTTGAAGGCCTTCTCTGCATCAAGGGCGACAGCCACCGCTGGTTCTTTCAGTTTGGAGGCGTGCTCTAGGATGTGGCAAAGAAGTCTGGTGTTGTCGATCGACAAGCAGTTCTTTAGGAAACCTACCTGTGAGGTGCTTATCAAGCTGGGTAGAACAGGGTTTAATCTTGTAGCCAGGATTGTTTTGTAAATTTTACAGTCTACGTTGATTAGGGATATGGGTCTATAGTTCTTGGACAGCAGATCATCTTTGCCCTCTTTTGGTATGACAACTATATTGGCCTCTGACATGGTTTAAGACCAGCCCCTCCTCCACACAATGGTTGAACACTTTTTTAATGGTGGGTTTCAGTTGTTCTAGAAAGGCCTTATAAAAAGCCGTTGTGTAGCCGTCCGGACCTGGGGCTTTGTTGTCCTTCATAGACTTGACCGCCATTTCGATCTCGGCTGTGCTGATTTCTTGCCCTAGTCTCTGTGTTTCTACTTTGGTTAGTTTGAGGAGGTCGAGTCTGTTGAGATATTTTGTGCACATCGCCAGGTCAAAGCTCTGGTCGTTTATGTATAGTTCCTGGTAGAAATCTTGGAAGGTCTTTAAAATGTCCTTATGCCTTTTATGTGTTTTGTTGTGTGAGTCTGTGATGGATGAGATGGTAAATTGATTAAGTTTATGTTTTAGGTATGAGGCCAAGAGTTTTCCCGCCCTATTAGCCTCGCAAAGGTTTATGGCCTTGTATTTATTCATCCATAGACCTGCCCTTTCGCTCAGGATTTTGTTAAATTCGTATTTCTTGTTGGTTAGTTCGCGTAGAATAGTAGTGTTGTGCGTGGCGTTGATGTGGGCTGATTCTAGCGTCTTAATGTCTTGCTCAAGCTGGGCCAGGTGCCTGTTAGTGGTTTTATTAATTCTGGCTTTTATTTCGATTATTGTGCCTCTGACTGTCGGTTTGAGTGCATCCCACAGGGTAGCTGGTTTAGTTTCCGGTGTGTCGTTGTGTCTAAGAAATTCAATTATGGCCTCTTCTATCTTTTTTTTGTTTGTCGGGTCTGCCAAGACGTCGCTGTTAAAGCGCCATCTTCCAGGGATTTCTTCGTTGTGGCACGCGCTCAGTTTAAGTCTGATGCATGAGTGATCTGACACTAGTCTTGGTGCTATGTCAGTGTGTTCTATCAGGTGTGTGTGTGGGCCTGTGATGAGAATGTAATCTATCCTGCTGTATGAGTTGTATGGAACGGAGTAAAAGGTGTAATCCCTAGTGTCAGGGTGCTGGAGTCGCCATGGGTCTTTGAGGTTGAGTTTGGTACAGATGCTTTTTAGTGTGGCGTGTGCTTTTGTGGGGTGGGAGTGGCAGTTTGATTGTCTGTCCAGTGTGTGGTCTAAAGGCATGTTAAAGTCCCCTGCCACCACCGTGAGGTCATCCTGTGGTATGTTGTCAATTTTATGTGCTACGTCTTCCCAGAATGCTGGGTCGTCACTGTTAGGGCCATAAATGTTGGCGATATGGAAATGCTCCTCCCATCTTCTCAGGTGTGTTACTAAGAGTCTTCCAGCCTCGTCGTGGTATTGTGTCTCTATTGTCGGGTTGGAGTTTCTAGATATCAGCGTGATTACCCTCGTTTCTTCCCCTCCGCAGGGGAGCATGCCAACTGTGAGATCCAATTGGCCTTTACTAGTTTGAGGTCTTTTAGGGACAGTTTGTTTTCTTGTAACAGGACCACATCCCCCTTACTCAGCCAGGTAGCCGAGTATTTTCTTGCGCTTCACTGGGTGATTTAGCCCCTTGACATTGAGGAAAACTATTTTTAGGTCAGACGCCAGGATAAGCTTGTTGGTGGGGGCCATTATCTATAGTGGGTAACTTCTGGTGGTTCCAATCTGCGGTCCCAGCTCACCTTTGTTGTGGTTCCTACTCCCCAGCTTGGGTCAATTGTTTGTAGTTGGTCAAGTGTCGTGTATGCCTTGGTGTTATTTCTGTCTCTAGCAGTTTCTATACGGGTCATGGTGTGACTTCTTCTTAGTGAATGTGAAGATAGGAAAGTGAAGTTGTAGTAGATAGTAGTGGTAAAGAAAAGAAAATAAGACGATAGAGGTGCCCTCTCCCCCCTCCCCCTCTACAAAAAAACATCGTATGTTGAAAGTGCGACGACAAGGTCGCTGTTCCGTCTCCCTGGGAGTTGTTAGATACTATGCTGTTCCCCGCTGTAACCCAGTGCGCGATCTTAGTCTTTTCTAACAGACTTTTGAATGAAAAATGAAATGAAATGAAAAAAGATTTCTAAAGCGCATGGCTGCCCTAGAGCGTCCCAGCGCTAGCAATGTACTGAACCACTACCCCAAGATACAGGGGGAGACCTACAGAGGAAAGAGGTAAGTCTTCAATGCTTTGCGGAATTTTGCCAAGTTGGGTTCTTTACGCAGAGCCATCGGCAAAGCATTCCAAAGTTGACCTGCATTAATGGAAAACCGACGTCCACCCGATTTCGCCTTTTTAGCTCTGGGTATCATTACTAGATTCCCATCTTCAGAGCGAAGGGCTCGCGTAGGTTTGTAGGAGAGGACCAAATCTCTTAGAATTTTCACCGTGCTACGGTCCGTGTTCGCCCCCCCCCCCCCCCCTTCTTGCACGTCTTGCCGTTCCTTGGATGATTGCTAAAGGGAAGAGAGAGTAGGGATGTTTTATGGTCTAGAGTCTATTTTTCCAGTCCCACCACCTCGCGTAGGGCAGTGTTAGGTTTCCAACCCCCCCCCCTACTCACGATCCCTTGCAGATGCCAAAATGTCTGGTTAAGAAAAGGATATGGAGATATTGTTCATTTCAGTGGATCTTTCGTTGCTTGGTGCTTCATGTGGCCTGCAGCCTTGGGGGCCGATCCATTGAGGCAGAGGGGGTCTCAGCCAGATAGGTCATGTTGTAGCCGCATTCTGTTGGCTCCATCAGGGTTCTTTCTTGGGGTTTTTGCCGTTCGTATCCTTATAGTCTCTTCAGTTAGAGGTGGTTAGTTCCTAGATAGTTAGATTATGAGGTAGTTGTGGTTACATACTAGTGGGTTGCTAGTGCCTTCTAACTACTGCAGAATCTTCAATGGGGAACCAGTGAGGTTGAACTAAACAAGAATATTATTTGTATTGTTTCTAGAAATTAGCCCACGAAGAAGGGCCAAACAGGCCTGAAATGCATTGGGCAGGCATCAAAAAGAACAATTTCATGGATTGACTTTAAACGAATATAGCATTTGGATAGAAATCAAGTTATTTCTGTGACACAAAACAGAATAAATGTTCTATATATATTGAAAAGACGTGCCAATGTTTTATGGTATTTTTTTGCATGGTGTTTCTGTATCAAAACGTATGGTTTGATTAGAAGAATTTGTATGAAGAAGTTTTGTAATGTGAATTTTGCAAAAGGATATAGGTTATGGTGCACAGAGGTCAAGTTTCTTTAACTTGAATTATGTTGAACCAGTGAGTCAGCCTTGCTGCCCTGATTTTCCCCACTGGCCACACCATATTTCTTTTTCTAGCACAGTGAGGTTACCTGGTCAAGAAGCAATCGACAGGCTCCAGCATTTCTTCCTGCAGGGCTGGCCATGGGGGCTATGAGTACCACCACTCTGCAGAGAGTGGATTGGGAAGACCCATTAACTCAGCTTTGACAGTGGGAGGCACCAGTATCTCCCTCAGGATCCAACTTTAAACTGATTTCTGTAAATTATGCCCTCCTGGCTTCCACCAGACAGCTCCGGGCTGCATCGCTTTGTTCACAGTTCTATACCATCAGCAAAGTAAAGCCAGACTGGGCTCTCCAGAGTGGATACTCTTTACCCTGCTTGCAGGCTTCAAGGTCTTCATTTGGTGGGGTTCGACATACTGTGATGTATGTCAGGTGTCGGCCTGCCAAATTCACAATCTGACCGGCAGACCTCATTTTGCCTTTTCAGCAAAGTGAGGGCTTCTGCTGTGGCCTGGATGTGTTCATTTTTGGGTTTCCGTGGACTGGCCAGTACTGGTTAGTGTCTTGCTCATTACTGTCCTCACTCATGGCCAAAACACACACACACACTTTTACCGACAATAGCCAGATACATTTGCTGTCCCAGTGTATATTCTCCAACTAATAAATGTCTTAATTATGCATTATTTTCTGCGTATCAACATCGTATTGGCATTCAACAAGACATAAGTGAGTGATATGCCACTCCCTCAAAAGAATGTTCAGACAGCTTCCACATTTACTCAAGCAATGACTGACAACAAGGTGTGTCACCATTGTTCTTGGTAGTTTTTACCTTTCAGTTATTGATAATGATTTCTAGTGTGACACATTGATGCACAAATATCTCTTTCAACACCATTGTTCACTGTACTTCTCAAGGTGCAAAAAGGTCCAGTAGAAAAGCCACTACAATTATCACATTGTAACTTAGCATGCCTCACATCACAAGTGCACATGCTAGGTTTAGGTTAGAGGTAAATACGTATTGAGTGTGCATTAGGATTTAGGGTAGTGGTGTGCAACAGGGTATATGGCTGAGGCTTTTAATGGTTTTCTGAGAGTCCCAACTTTACCAATGATGCACACAGCAATGTTTTGCAAGTACATGTCAACCCAAGCGAACTTTGGGAAATGGGAACATTGACATTGCCTTTTGATGATCTTGGATTAAACACTAATGACTTTATTCAGAGACGGCAGCTTGCTTGCCCCCACCCATACACTTGCTTAATAAACATTGACATCATGACCTTGTTTTGTTAAACTCTTAAAGTGCTGCTTGTTGAACATTTGCCCTTTCTGCATGGTCATCTCGGATTTGTTTTTTGTCTTTTTGTTGAACCCTATTTTTGTTGGCTATATAACACTGTGCACTTTACCCCTGCTAACCAATAGTCAGGTTTCTATGCTCCCCCTTTAAATATGGTAAATATGGTAATTGTTAGAAAATAGGTTTCTTGTTGGCAGAGGTATGCATCCTGTCCAAGCAGGAACCACAATCCTAGTCAGGGTAAGTCACAACCCAGCTTACATTATCCTATGCTCACCCTTTGGTAGCTTGACCGAGAGCGGTCAGGCTTAACTTAGCGGCAATGCATTAAGTATTTGTTCAGCACTTCAAACAGTAACACGTTGAAAACACCAGAAAAGCACTCCACACTGGGTTAGAAAAATAGAGAATAAATTAATAAATAAAATAAGCCCGAAACGACAAAAATCAAATAAGAACTCGAGATATGAATTTTCAAAGAATAAAGTGTGAAATTGCAATAAGCACTGAACAACAGTACCACAACCCGGGATGTCGGCGAAGAAGATGCAAGGTGCAGCCAAAGCGATGCATCCGTGTCGAGCCACACATGCGTCGGTGTCGAGCCACGCAATGGGAGAGGTGCTGGGAGATTCTGCATGCAAATAACGGCAATGCTGCTGTTCCAGGTGAGATTCGCTGGTTCAGAATGTGAAGTGTGGTTACTCCTCCCGCAGCAGAGGATGTGTCGATTCCAAAGGGGATGCGCCGGCTTCGTTCCACGCTTCGCGGAGGATGCACCGGTTCTGACCCACCCAAAGGCTGAGATGCGCTGGTTCAGATGAGGATGCTTGGCTCGAGAAAGCACCTTAGGCCTCACTTTCAATGGTGCACAACTGGAGTGGCACCAATTGACAAGTCAGACTCACAGCCTGCAGAGTCCAGATGCAGGTAGTTGGAAGTCTTTTGTATCCCTGAGACTTTAATCAGGAGGAAAGCTAGCAAGCCCTTGGAGTCACTCTAGGTTCAAGTGATCCAGGTCCAGTCCTGTCAGTAAGGCAAGAGTCCAGCAAAGCAGCAGAGTGTAGTCCTTCCAGCAGCACAGCAGCTCTTCTTACAGGCAGAGTGGTCACAGGTCCAGAAGTGTACAAACGTCATGGTGTTCAGAGCAGTGGCGGCGTGCTGCAGGGCGGCGAGGCGGGTCGGGAGAGGGGCAGGGTGGGTGTAGTAAACTCGGTCACGACGGAACGGAGGATTACTTTCGTCTGTTCCGTCGTATGTCTGAGTTTACTACACCCACCCCCACCCTGCCCCGCCCCCATCCCACCACACAGCAGCACGCCCTATGCGAGCCGCCACTGGTTCAGAGTTCCAGTACCTATTCCCAGTTGTGCGTTTGAAGTGGGGAAGACTTTAAAGACAGGCCTTTGAAGTGCACAGAAGTCCTTCTTCCTGCCCTGATTTAAGACTTAATGCAGGGGGGGTATGCAACCCTTTGTGTGTGAACAGGACACAGCTTATACAGGTGTAAGTGTGAAACTATGTTCAGCTCCTCCCTCCCTTCTCCCAGGATGGCCCATCACGACACACTTAAGCTCCCTTTGTATGTGCCTGTCAGGAAGGAATACACAAAGCCTAGCTATCTCCCAACCCAGACTGAACAGAAACGAGCAGCAGACACCAAATGGCTAAAGTAAGTAAATGCCAACTTTCAAATAGTGAAACAACCGCTGATATAAACGATATCAGTCCCAGGATGCATCACACCATGTGAGATGAAAAAATCATCGTAACCTGTATTTAATCAGTAATCCATAATTTTATTATTTGTAAAATGAGACTCCCTCGGTAACTCAAAATACCCCGCCCTTCCCTGGAATGGGTTATGCTTTTCATTATTGTTAAAGGAACTGGGAATTTCGACATGCTGCACTAAAGGCGATTGGGCATTATGCACGCACTTGAAAATTGAAATGACCTCGTTCTACAACCTAATTTTACAAATAATAAAATTATGGATTACTGATTAAATACAGGTTACAATGATTTTTTTCATCTCACATGGTGTGATGCATCCTGGGACTGATATAGTTTATATCAGCGGTTGTTTCATTGTTTATTCGGCGCTTTAGGACGTAGCGCAAGCCAGGATTGCTCCCCTTTAAGGATTACCTTTGGATTAAAAGAACAGAAACAAGGAGTGCGGGTCTAAACCTTTTTCATACAACTTTCAAATAGTGGCATTTGCCATACAGCAATTTAAAATTGGACTTAACCCTAAGTTGTGGTTTTAAATTGGGAGTCCAGTGACACCAGACTTGAAAAGTCTATCTCTTCACAATTGGGAACGACACTTAAACAATGTAATAAAGTAACCCAATGTTAATCTATAGGAGAGATAGGCCTTGCAGTAGTGACAAATACATTTGGGAGTTTTTCACTACCAAGACATGTAAAATGTTAAAGTACATGTCCTGCCTTTATAATACATTGCACCCTGCCCTGTTGGTTAGACAGGACCTACCTTTGGGGGGATTTATATGTAAAAAAAAAAGGGAAGGTTTAGGCATGGCAAGAGGTTTATCTTAACAGGCCGAGTGGCAGTGTAAACTGCACATACAGGTTCTCCTATGGCATGCCTGCTCCATGGTTAGAGGGTGCATACTAAAGTGGATGTCACAATAACTGCTTCAGGTCCACTAGTAGCATTTAATTTACAGGCCCTGGGCACATATGTAATGCACTTTACTAGGTACTTATAAATAAATTAAATATGCCAATTAGGTATGAGCTAATGTTACCATGTTTAGGGGAGAAAGCACAAGCATTTTAGCTCTGGTTAGCAGTGGTAAAGTGCACAGAGTTCTAAAGCTAGCAAAAACGAAATCAGAAAAATGGAGGAAGGCAGGCAAAGAGTTTGGGGAAGACCATTCTAAGGTTGTCAGGTCTAACAGTAATGTTGGTGTAACCCTAATTGGTTTATTTAGTTTGCCATAAAGTCCGAAGTATATTGTACCGAGTGCCTGTAAATTAAATTCAAACAGTGGACTGCAGCACTCATTGTGCCATCCACTGTAGTGGTGCTGTAAAGCATGACCCCAGGCTACAAATGTAGCCAGGCTGTAAAGTTTTAAACTGCAAACTCAACCTGTCAAACTAACCCCTTTTTGACAGTCCTAAACCTTACTTTTAAATATGAAAAGTCACACCTTAGTAGGTCTTACTGCCCATAAGGCAGGGTACATGGCATTTAAAAGTAGGACATGTAAAAGTTTAATTTTAAACATGTCCTTACAGTGACTAGCACCTCAAAGCTATTTTCGCTGTAGCATGGTTGGCTGTTCGATAGGAAAGCACTGGGGATACTATATTAAGTTTAATACATGTTTTTTCCTACTAGGAAACGACTACATATTACATTTTTGGACTTTTTGAAATATTTATATTACAAACCCATTTTAGTGGTGAAGCTGGATTTGTGGTAAATATTTGGGAAAGATGGCTTTTAAAAAGTTCCCTTTGCCCTGTCTGAAGTCGCTGAAAATTGATATCGGAAAGAAACAGTTAGTTATAGATTCCTTACCTTAGATTTACCCCCAGGCGTCAGACTGGATTCTGACGTTTTTTGTCAGCAGTAACCCTGCGCGTTGGAAGGTGGCGTCAGTTGACGCCACATTCGGCGTCAGTTGACGCCACATTCGGCGTCGTGGTCGCTGAGATGAATCAAGGTAGCTACTTAGATGCCGCTGGCGTGCTGACGTCAGTTCTTTCTTTTGCCGCACCAGCAATCGCAGATCCGGAGGGAGCGGTACCCCCAGTCACTTTTTGACTGCGTTTTTTGCGACTTTTGGCGACTTCGTTTTTGAGTCTTCAACTGACTCCTGGTGCACGAGGGATGCCTAGTTTCAAGGCCTGCGGTTCCTGTACCTGACTGATGTCGGTGACGGATCCGCACTGCGTGTGCCTCTACTGCCTGGAGCGTGACCATGGCTCCAAGGCCCCAAAATCTTTGTGGGAGCGGTCCCAAAAGCTCCTCGAGGCCCGGCAGTCGGCTCGGCGTCGCGCAAGGTCCCAGTCGCGTGGGAGGTCGAGGGACCTATCGCGGAGTCATCATCACTCCTCTTCTACGTCTTCGCACTCGGGTCAGGTAAGTCGAAGCACAAGAAGAAGTCGAAAAAACATCGTCGCTCTTCGACTTCGCCTCGTCCGTCAGACAACATGTCGCAGGTTGCGGGTGGTGCCCCCCTCCACCGGCGGCTCCGCGTGCGGAGCCTTCAGGGTCGACTCCGGCCTTCCCGGGAACGGGAGCGACCCCTGCCCAGCTTGGTCCATTTTACGAAGTGATGCACCCCATCTTTTTGCAGCCCGTCTCCACCGGCACGCCTTTGGGCCCCGCAGACTTGGCTGAGGGCCTATGCCTCCGACACCGGTGACTTCGGCCTCTGCACCGCAGGGCCCCCTTGGATCCAGGCCTGGATCACGTCCGCAGCCGACGTTGGCTGGGCCCCGGCTTCCGCCCCGACGTGGACAAAGATCCGGACTGGTGCCGGCCGACGCCAGATTCGGTGCCGATGAGTACTTTTGTTCCTGTGTTCCATCCTGGGCATTTTCAGCAAGACCATATACCTCCCCAGACCTAGGCATGTTGTCTCCTCCTACCGTGGGCACGGAGGAGGAAGCGTCATATGCAGTGGTGTTGAGTAGGGCAGCCGAGGCTCTCCACCTCGACCTACCTACGGTGGCAGTCAGGACTAACCTCCTGACAGAGGTGCTTCAGCTGGCAGCGAGCTCTTCGGAGCCACTGCTCCCGTTTAAAGAAACCCTCATGGACATCCTTTTGGACACCTGGTCCAGGCCCAACACAGGGGCTTCTGTGGACAGGATGATTGCCCGGCGCCACCGCCCAGCCCCGGGCGACCCCACTTTCCTCTCCCAACACCCCACCCCTGAGAGCTTGGTGGTTCAAGCCTCTCCCTCTAAAGGCGCCTTCCCTACCGCACCATGAGAGAGGCAATCAAAAAAGCTGGACCACCTTGGGAAGATATTGTTTTCTTCCGCCAGCTTGGAGCTGCGGTCGGTAAACACTGCATGTCTGTTGGGCCGATGCGCCACCGTATCCCGCACAGAGTGGGAGTAAGTGCTGCCTCAGTGCCCGGAGGAGGCCCGGGCCATACTTTCCCGTGCAGTTGCCGAGGGGAGAGACGCAGCGAAGTTTAGCATCCGCTGTGGGCTGGATACCGCTGATGCACTTGGCAGGACGATTTCAACGTCAGTAGCCCTTCAACGCTACACCTGGTTGCGTTCAACTGATTTTTCAGGGGATGTCCAATCCACCCTTATCGACATGTCCTTTGATGGCCGTCGGCTTTTCGGCGACAAGGCAAACAATGCGCTTGAGCGCTTAAAGGACTTGCGCAGTCTGCCTTTCGCCCCTTTCGTGGCTACGGAAGGGGTGCCCCACTATGTCCCGCCGAGAGCCACAGGCCGGTGCAAGCTGTTTAGCCTTAGCACGGCCGGGAATGTGGGAACCACTGGCGTGGTTCTGGGGGCCAGCGGGCAGGCCAGTCCTCCACAGCCCCCTCTCCAAACCTTCCTAGTCCGACCTTTCAGGGCCACCAAACACCAGTAGGCAGCAGGATCCGCCATCACCTCCCCGACTGGCGCACCATCACGTCGGACAGGTGGGTTTTGCAAATAGTTCGAAGGGGCTACTCCCTCCCTTTCGAGACTACCACTCCCTCCATGCCACCTCAGTACCATTGCATGTCGGAGGATAACCTGTCCCCTCTCCAACAGGAAGTTTCGGCACTCTTGGCCAAGGGTGCCATCGAGTGCGTTCCTGCCCCAGAAGTAGGTTGTGGTTGCTATTCCCACTAATTTCTGGTACCCAAGAAGGACAAAGGCCTGCGTCCTATCTTGGATCTCAGGAATGTCAACCACTTCCTCCAGAAGGAGAAGTTCAAGATGTTGACTCTCGCTCAGGTCTTGTCTGCCCTCAACCCTGGAGACTGGATGGTAGCGTTGGACTTGCAGGACCCTTACTTTCACATCCCCATCCTGCCGGCCCACCAGAGTTACCTGCGGTTCACGGTAGGCCACGAGCACTTTCAGTTTACCATGCTCCCCTTTGGCCTTACTAACGCCCCTCGGGTGTTCACAAAAGTGATGGTGGTGGTCGCAGCTCATCTGCGCAGATCAGGGGTTCCAGTCTTCCCCCTATCTCGACGACTGGCTGTTGAAGGCAGGCTCACCACAGACTGTTGTCTCCCCCCTCCAGACTACGGCCGACCTCCTGCATTCGATGGGTTTCTCCATCTACGTGCCGAAGTCACACCTGACCCCCTCTCAGAAGCTCCTCTTCATCGGAGCAGTTCTGGACTCAACACAGTTTTGGGTTAATCCCAGGATATTCGGGCTATGATTCCGATCTTTCAGCCCCTTTCCCGGGTTTCGGTCAGGATGACCCCGAGGATGCTCGGCCTCATGGCATCCTGCTGGTCGATCATGCCAGGTGGAATATGCGGGCTCTGCAGTGGGACCTGAAGTTCCAGTGGGCACAGCATCAGGGGAATCTGTCCGATTGCGTCCAGATCTCAGAGGGCACTACACGACAACTGCAGTGGTGGCTCACAAACCAGGATCGGGTCAGCAGCAGATCCCTCTCCCTTCCCCAACCAGAACACACAGTGGTGACAGACGCATCCCTTCTGGGATGGGGTGGCCACATGGGAGAGGCGGAGATCGGAGGCCTCTGGTCTCTGGCGGAGTCCAACTTCCATATCAACCTTCTGGAGCTTCGGGCGATCCATCTTGCACTCAAAACATTCCTTCCCTCTGTCCAGGGAAGAGTAGTGCAGGTGTTCACGGACAACACCACCGCCATGTGGAACTACAACAAACAAGGCGGGGTGGGGTTGTGGACCCTATGTCAAGAGGCCGTCCACCTCTGGAACATCAGGGCATATCTCTTGTGGATCAACACCTGGCAGGTTCACTGAATGCCAGGGCGGACAAACTCAGCCGCAGGTGAATGATGGATCACGAATGGTGTCTTCACTCGGAGGTGGTGCAAGGTCTCTTTCAGCAGTGAGGAGATATGCCCTTGTTAGGGTAGCCTAAGGGTTGGACCCTAGGACTGGTTAACTTCAAAGAGGCCTACACAATCACAAGCAGATGAAGCTAACCGGCCCACCTACATCCTTCTCCCATCCCCGGTCCTGCCTGCCTGACATCTTCCACAGCGGGCCTCTTGACTTGACAGTGTCAGATCCTGCTGGAGTTTCAAGACCTGTGACAGGTTTGCTGGGGGGTTTTATATGACATTTGTGGTGCACGTAAAAAGAGGGAAGCAGAATGCCAAAACCAGACGTGTTCATCCACTGCTGACATTTGTCTCTTAGTTTGTTGGGGGTACAGGGACAGTCTAAACTGGATTTTAGTGTTAATGTAAGACAACACCAGAATTATTACGCTCCCCACACATCCTCAGTGCCCAAGTTTCGGGTGGCCAAAACTTTGGCCATCTTGAAAATGCCCAAATATTGGTTGGGTTATTCCCGGGAACCTTTACCCCTTTGGTTAGTGCATATCCAGGGGTCAAACCTCCACTGGCTTGTGCCAGACTTAAATGTGATATTGCCAGGCACCCACTTCAGAACACTTCTGAACCCAAGGAAGTGCAGAAGAGAAATTAACCTGTTGTCTGCAACCTGAGAAGGACTGGACCTGCTCTCTGCCTTAAACCCAAGACAAGAAAAAGAGAACTCCAAGTGGTTAAAGCTGACCTTCTGTTCAAGCTACAGGGATACAACAAGCTCCAAGAGGTATTTCCTGCAACTGCCCAGCTCATCAGTGACAACTAGATTGGACTTTGTCTGCCACCCTGGGGGTCTCTTTGCGACTCCCTTGAGGTCCCCGGATGGCTTTAGAGGTGTACCCCTGTGGTGAATTGGTACTTAAAGCACTGAAGTCAGAAGGTAAACTCTTTGACCAGGATGAATCTGGTTATTGTATCCGACTCGTGCACTGTTGCAGTCCGAGTCAAATTGCGCCTAGGTCCTGTTCTACTGGGAGCATTAACTATCATTTCCAAATTGTGCTTTTTGGTGCAATTGTACTTAAAATCAAAAAGAAATGCATGCCTCCTGTTCCCCTTATTGGATGTTAGTAATGTTGGTGTTATTTTGTTTATTACATTTTACTTTACTTTTCGAATTCGTTTTGATATTTTAATTGGTTTGCATTTCAACGTTATTACTGTTTTAGTACTGCACAAATACTTTATACATTACCTCTAAGTGTAGCCTGTCTGCTCCGTGCCAAAGCTATGAGGGGGTTGAGCTTAGGTTCATTTAGAGACTTTAGTGGTTCACCCTGATAGGGATTGTGATTATTACTTGAGGTGGGTAATTACTCTCCCTGAACTAATAGCCCAATTTCTTACACTGCTATATGAGGGAAATTCGCTCTTCAATTCCCGCATCCTCCATTCCTTTCCATATACTAGCAGTTATCCCTGCATGACATCATTTAAGCTCTTTGCCTCATTAGTGCTGTATCCCGGCCACGCTGAGGCCTTCCTTTTGCCAACAAGAAGCAGGTCTAGAAGCAGTGATCTGTGATGAGAGGCTTCTTTTTTATGGTTTGTATAGAGCATGGCCCTAGACGTAGGTTCTACCGTAAGTATTGTTCTAGCCAGATCTAAAAAGTAATGCATTCTTTAACAATATAATTTGGTTAATATGAATACATCACTAATTCTTTCAAATTGTTTTCAATGTTGTAGGTCGGTGGAATAAAGGATAAAGCCCTGGCAGCTCACAGAGCAGGATTGAAAAGAATTATAATTCCTAAAAGAAATGAAAACGATTTAGAGGAGATTCCTGTAAATGTGAGAGGCGAGCTGAACTTTGTGATGGCAAGCTCCCTGGATGAAGTTCTAAATGCAGCTTTCGATGGTGGATTTCCTGTAAAGACTAGGCCAGACCTCTTGAATAGTAAACTGTAATTAGGAGCCTGGAATGTGAAAACCACTGCAAATTGAGGTGATTCATTTACATTAGAAAATTGTTAAAATCAGACATTCAGTATTCAGAGCGCCTTGTTCTCGCTTATTCAAATGTAGGGACAAGTAGGGCTGGACAATTAGTGTTTTTTAATTCGAGGTGAGCGGGTGTTAAAGATTGTGCAATTCCACTTGTTTACACTTGTTTCACAGCTGCTTCCACAGATTACAAAAGAAGGCAGACTGCAGGAATGTTTCCTTATGCCCCACAATGAGGAATACGAGGAATGAGGAATACTTGTGCAATCTAGCAATGGTAATTCCATTACGTTACTTACACTACTAGGCTCCCAATAGTGCTTGATGCTGTGTGAGACACTTGCCTGCTAGAGTGCTTAGCGGATCTGACTGGCAGGTGCCAGACATAGGCCTCACTGCTGGGAAAGGTGCTTTCGGCCTCACTGTCGTGAACCCGGGCAATGTAGTCAGCTAAATGGAATTCTAACTAAGCTATATTGCTTATTCCTTGATAGTGCCCCTAAAAGCAAGTGTTTTGGGCTTGTTTTTCCCCCACCTGCGGAGCAACCCTAAGTCTGCTCACTAGATGGAAAAAAGCCGACTAAATCTGCCTTCTTCTATATTCACCTGGTAATTTTGCTCAAACGTAGTGACGTCTTGTTCTCTCATTTTAAATTATTACTGGTGATACATTAATGTACATGGCTTCCGGACTGCTAATTGGAAACATTGGTTTGGTGATATACATACCTATTCCAATGTTCAGCAAAAACAGAAAAAAATATAGGAACTGTGAATTAAAAAAGAAAATATAATCCTTTTTTATCTGATCAGTAGACAGTAGGAATACCTGTTGTATGTCAAATTTGGTGTTAAATGTCATCTCAGCTGCCCATGCTGCCGCCCAACCAGTCAAGGAAATGCCACTTTTTGTGCAAATTTGAGTACATTTAGTCCACATTATTATTCTCTTTATCTCTAGACCTTAGCTTCAACATGTCTGTGAGCAACTCGGTGTGAACATGCAGAACAAACACCAATATACTTACGGAGCATTTTGTTACAATCAAGGATGTAGTCTTGTAGGTTACAAAAGGAGTAGGTTTATTAGGTTCAGATCAGGTAAATCAGGTAAAGCCCCACCTGGAGCAGCATCATGCTGCTCAACCCTTCTCAATCCAACTGTCTACTCATCCAAGTACAAACACTTTCAGCATTCCGACCATTCACTGACCTCACTGACTGTTTAAGCAGCAGGGAACATCAAGTCTGTGGAGAGAATGCATAAGATAGCAAGAGGTCACAACACAACTGCCCCCATGAAACAACAGGAAATTCAGCAGGATGAAGGACGGCAAAACACCCTCCCACAAAGCATCCAACAAAACTGAATATTACTCCACCAAAGCAAACAGAAGAGATCAAGCTACACTTTCTGGAATAACTTCAATTCTCCAACGGGATGTAAGATGGTAAAATACACCGGCAATTACTACGGCCCACAAATTCTCAATGCAAGAGTGTAAATAGCCCAAAAACTGAACACAAACTACCCGTTCGCTCACAACACATACACTCTAACAGGCCCAGCCCGTTACCCTCCATAACACAACACTGAAACGGAACCAGGGCTTCTTCCACACTCTACTCCATTAGGATGTAACCATGTAACCCCATCACTATACACCTAAACAGGACCAGGGTTTCACCTACCCTCTACTGCATAGGGGTGTAACAACGTACACATCCTCGTCGCCAGTATTGCAATCAAGGACGTAGTTTTGTGGGTTACAAAATAAGTTGTGTTATTAGGTTCAGGTCAGGTTACAGGTAAATCAGGTAAAGCCCCACCAGGAGCATCATCGTGCTGCTCAGCCCTTCTCAATCTAACTATCCACTCGTCCAAGCACAAACACTCTCAACATTCCAACCATTCAGTGACCTCACTCACTGGCTGATTAGCAGGAAACATCAAGTGGGGAGGATGCTTAAGATAGCACAAGGCCACAACACATTTGTGTTCAAACATGATGGGTCATAAAGGCAATGGAAATTGAATCTGAATTATTTTATGGAAGATGCTGCACACAACACATTCACATAGCACCTTTAATAAAACCGGAACAGTAAAAGCTCTCCATGGCCTTGCCCTCTATAGTTAAAGTACTGCAAACATCCATGGAGATCAAAGGTTACCATTTATATAAAGAAAAGACTACCAACTACTGAGTCTTAAATACAAATTGGCAACATTTGATGTCACAATGCTTTACATATTAATAATTGATGATTTCAGAGTAAGAGCCTGCAAATAGTGCTTAAAAGTAAGGACAGTAACACGGCTGTAGCATAAAACAATGATAATAAACATGTAGTGGACATGCCTGTGGAGTAACATCTTTGATTTTAATTATGCAGATTAATAGCAAAAGAATGGGTGCTGCGATTGAAACATCTTTTGCTTCAACATAGGCTCATTCAATGATGGGCTAGTGAATTTGGAATAGCGAAATTGTAGTAGATAATTGTTTCTGAGTGAAAGTAATGAAATCTAAATGCAATATTGATCTCTCACATTAAATTCGGGACTACTCCATAACCTTGGCCGTCACAATTCGAATCAGAGTTAATCAGAACTCATACAAAATCCATTGAATTTATCCTAGATAACCATTGTAGGATAAATACAGCTAACATCTAATTGCTTGCTAGCAGTGAACATCCTACCTCCTTGATTTGTACTATCGTAAATGTTTAAAATGCAACACATCTGTTCTATAGAAAGTTGTGTACAAGCACCTAAGAACTCCTCACAACATTTTAGAGAGAGAAACCTCCCCAAAAATGTGAATCTCTAATACATTCAAGATAGCAAAAGAGAAAAGCCATGATGGACGTTTGAACACAGGTCTGACAACACGGGAGTCATCAGATTCAGAGATGACAATTACGATGATCATGAAATATAGCATATATAGTCTGGTAGAAAAAGACAGTCTCAGAAGGCAGTGGACAAGCCTAATGAATGGAGACGACACAAGAGAGGCAATTTGAAGCTAGCTGTTGCTAACATGTAAACAAAAAAAACATCAATATTCAAAGATCTTCTGTAAAAGAGTTATTTTGAGAACAAAGACATCAGTAATCAAATCAGGTAGGATATAGAGCCTGCCACAGATGTCTGGTCTACAACAAGCAGTTCGAGGCTACATTGCTGTAGGAAGCACCAATCTATGTAAAGTCATGCAAATAATTGCCTGTATGGAAAACACCTGGTGGGATGCACCACATTTAAACTGAGAAATAATTCTGCAACATACTCTGACAATAACCACCAAGGAGTTTAGCTACCAAGTAGCCGAATATTTTTATGAAGTGCATTGAAGTAATGCAGATTGTTTAACGTATGTGACATTGACATGGTAAAGAAAAATAAAAGATGTGGTAAATGAGTTGCAATTAAAAGGAAGATAAGTAAGGTTTATTTTAGAGCTGAATTTAGTGGTGCCCAATGACCTGAGTGAGGATGACAGCTAAGATGAAGCCAAATAAAGAAAAATGTGTAAAAGTTAATTGTCATCCCTCCCAAAACTTAAGGTTAATTCACAAAAATATGAGCTGGTGTACTCTTGAATTGAGCCCACTGGGAAAGATTTCATATTTACAAATAAATTATAACAACCTAGAAAGTGCTATGAGACATAAAGACATGAAATGCAGCTTTGTCAATTTATGCCTCAAAAAAATGTGAGCCCAAATGCTTATGCCATCTTTTATAGACTTTTTACAACAAGAATACAATTTATTACCCTACTGGTGGGACTGTTATTTAATCAAACATATACAGTAACCCTAATGATCATAAATTGGAATGTTAATCGAAAGCAGCAGTTATTACAACGGGTTCCACGACCCTTCTGTGGTCTGTGATACCAATTGAGCTAGTCTGCAAATATTTAGAAAATCAAATAACTTACAACATTAATAAAGTATAAATACATAAAAATATTGAACATTTGGAAAAAACTCTATAAAAGTGAAGGAGTTTGAAATTTATGGCTAAAAATTGAGTTGGTATCCTTATCTTGATTCATCGTAGCAGCGCAAGAACAGCCAACAGGATTTAGTACGGATAATTGATGTCTTCAATTGAAACCCTGGTATAAGGCGACAAAAAATCATCCCTGGGAGCAATAAAAGGCAGTGATATGCTAAAGTCTACCAGATCACTTTGTCTTTTAAAAATCAAATTACAATTTGAAAAGCTTGAAATTTGCCATTAAAATTTCTAATGCTTTTGTTTACTAAATAAAATATTTCTTAATTTTCATAATTTGTCTGTCTCTGATGCATACTTGTTTTTGTAATTTTGTGTGTTGTTTTGAGGTTCAAATCGTAGAAATTGCTTTGGGGGGGGGGGTCCAGCTTCCAGTAGTAATTCAGTGGGAGTCCACAAAAGTAAAAATGTTAAGGACGACTGAACTGAAGCCACCAAAGAATGTTTTTAAAAAACGTACAGTACATGAACTTAAGGTAAGTGACATTAAAAAATAAAAAAACAAGAATTTGAGTTTTTTGGTTTAATTGTGAAATCCTGAGGATATATATACAGAATGATATACAGCATATTGGAAATAAACTATTACTGTCTGAAAAAAAGAATGTCAGGAAATAACAGCCAGTTTGGAATTAATGAGATGGGCTGATAGTCATTAACAAGGGCATACTTATTGTCTCCCTTGATTGTAATTCAGTGTTAACATTAGTGAAATAGAAATGTTAAGTTGAGTCTTTATTCAGAAAAATGAAGTGTGTGTGTGTGTCTGTCTGTCTGTCTACCTTTGTACATGGGTTCATACCACTTGTTCCCTGTAGCGTGCAACCTGGGTGGCCGCACTCACTGCAAATAATTTCTGAGTGCGGGAAAACTGGAGCATGCATTACATAGGGTCGTCCTGCTTAGTAAGATGGGAGACCTTTAAGGGCTAAGTGAAGAAATTGGGCACAAAATTAAAATAAAAGAGGCTACAAGAATCTGGTACGCAATCCTCTACATCTGTGGATAGGGTGATCTGTCAGATTTGGCCGAGTTTGTCTTTGTGCTCTAGTTCATTGGGAATAAAACCTAAATTCTGATAGAGACTTTTAATTGCAGATTCCTCACCTTTTGGATACCTCCAGGTGTCAACTGGATCCGGAAACTGTGCCGTGTCACCTCGTGCCCCTCCATCTCGTGTGGACGGGATGTTGAAACCATTATATATGTGTTGCCTGATCACGCTGGTTTAATTTCCTTTCTTTCTGCGCCAACTAATGCAGATCTGGAGCTTCAATTGTCGTTCAAAGGTTTTTGCAATATTCTTTCAAATTGTGCTTTTTGGTGTGCCGGATGTAACCTAAACTGTCAGGGTTTAAGCTGTATATAATATGTAACCAGTTACAGATCCACACGATGTTTGCTTGTGGTGTCTTGGTCTCGTACGTGACTCAGTCATGTTTGTTGTCTGCCAAGATGAACAAGAAGGCCATCCGTGACCGTGAGACAAAGCTTGCAGTCGCAGAGATGAGGAGGTCAAACATCTGTTCTCCATCCATGTCTACAGTGTGGCTATCCCATTCAAGCTCAAGAGCAAGGACTCCCTCTCCTTCTCGAGACCATTCACAAGATTGGGCTTCCTCTAATTCAGGTACCACTAAATGGAGCCATAAAATGTTTTGTTTTATAAATCTAATCGTGGCTCTCCTGCACCACGCCTCTTGTGCCATTTGGACTCGTGTCACCTAGTAACTCTAGACAAAGCCTCTCTCTTATTGCGTGCCCAGCTGTGGCTTTGTTTCCATTACGGCTTCCGTCAGATTGAGTAGCAATGCCAGATCAGGTCCGACAGCTGAAAAAAGCTATCCACTCAATCTTTAGTGCTGTTCCAGATCCCACTAGTGTGCATGTAAACCCCCACAGATCTGAGACAGTCTTCAGCTGCTCAAGCGTTGACAGATCCTTCCTTGACACAGCTGTGCCTCTTGACCTCGTTTCGAGGCCGTTAAGATTTTTGGCTTCAGGTCTATTTAATTCAAACCCACACTGCCTATTGGTCCATCTAATTCAATCCTGTGATGCCTTTGGATCCATCTTCGCACACCACATTTGATGTTGTGATGATTTAACCATCCAACGCTGTTGGCTCAGTTAGCGATGCTTCTAATCGCCAACATCAATTGCAGATTTGATCATTCTTTTGGATTCTGAGGCAAATGCGCCATCTGCAACGGTTTATGCTCTCAGAGTCAGTTTTATTCAGAGGGGAGTATCTTTTTGATGCTGAGTATGTCCTGGATGGCATTTTGCAAGATTCTATTGGGCTTGATACGTCCCCAGATGTTAGGTTATTATTCCTTAATCTAGCTGTGATCAGTGAAGAGGCAGTTTCATTTGCCACAGTCATACGTAGGGTAGCAGAGACCTTTGATCTTATTTTATCCACACAGGAGATCAAGACTACCCTGTTGACAGAGGTTTTGGCAAAACCAAAGGGATGGAGGGATGATGGAGGGAGTGTTGAACATTGCAAGCACTCACCCCCAGTCAACTGATCTGGGTTTAATCCATCATCATTCTTTAGCTCACTTCGCCACCCCAGTTCAGACCTGGCCATATGCAAATCAGTCTGACCCTGTGCCTCATGGGAACAGTCCAGCCCGAACTGCCAAGCCATATCTTCCCTGGACAGGATACAAGCATCCTGGGACCGGTTTCTGGCTAATCAGCCATCATCAGCCAGGCTAGCTTGAATCCAGTGGCAAAGTGAGCAAGGGACCCACGTCTGGGCATACCCTACCAATTTAGGGCAAACAAAGCAAAACCAAAGGGTATGATGGACGGAGTGTTGAACATTGCAAGCACTCACCCCCAGTCAACTGATCTGGGTTTAATCCATCATCATTCTTTAGCTCACTCTGCCACCCCAGTTCAGACATGGCCATATGCAAATAAGTCTGACCCTGTGCCTCATGGGAACAGTCCAGCCCGAACTGCCAAGCCATTTCTTCCTGGATTCCCTGTGCTTGCAATGTTCAACACTCCGTCCATCATCCCCTTTGGTTTTGCTTATAACATATATACACATATACATATAACAGTTTTTAGAATCTGGGAGCTAATCAAGTGCCAGGATCATATCCCAAAACTATCCACCATATATTATGTGCTAACTTTATCCTTGAAGAAACTCGTAAGATTTAAAAAAAAGTCTGGTTGCTGATGGCCAAGTCACGGCAAAATTTTCTATTAAGTCGATAGTTTGCGAAGAGTAATGGGTATGACTGTGGTTGGTAGACACCTTGCGTTCAGCAGTTTTTTCCATGAATGCTCAGCATTCATTGATGTATATGCATTTTGAAGGTCCCACAATCGTCCAGTAGATCATCAAATCACCTGCTACCTTCTTGGATTGAGGAGCATTACATCGGACCAATGGGTGCTCCAGATCGTGACACAAGGTTATTCTCTATCTCACCCCCAACATCCTATCCCACCACAACTTCTTCCTGAGGATCACCAATTTACCCCCAAAAATGTGGGTTCTCTTCACCAAGGGAACAATAGAGAGAGTACAGGTTTCAGAAATCGGAACTCATTTTAACACTATTTTGTCTTTTTATTTTCTGATTCTGAAGAAGGTTGGAGGTCTTCATCCTATTTTTGATTTTCGCCCTCTGAACTTCTCCTTAAGAAAGAACAAGTTCAAGATGCTCTCCCTGGCCCAAATTATGTCTGCACTAGATCCAGAAGACTGAATGGTAGCGCTGGACTTGCAGGATGCACATTTTCTTATCCCATCCTACTGTTCCATAGGCAGTTTCAGGCAGGCCATTGTCGCAAGGATTCTATTGGTAAAGCAGAACTGTGCCTTGGGATGACGGGGCGTCCAAATGTAGGGACTGAGTCTCTATACAAAGTCAATATCTGTCGACCCAAATGCTGGCTAGCTCACAGTGCCTCACCACCCTTCTCTGAGTAGCAGGCAACTTTGGCTAGCTAGAAGATTACCCTCTAGTCTCCAAGGGAACCATGGAAGCAGATCTTCACCTTTCACACTCATTTATGTATGTCTGTAGTAAACATAAAGACACAAAGAAAGTTTACAGTACATTTATTGAAACGATCATAGTCTATTATGAAGCAAATGTGCTGTGATCACTTTTCGTATAGTTCCTACTAATCCGTAGGATCTGCGTATTGTTCGGACAACATAAAATAGGGACTTGGTGCCAAGACTGATTCCGGACACCCCACAGGATATGTTGGCCTATAGATCAGCTCCTTCACAGTGCCATTGTAAGCCCCCCTAACCGTACCAGGAAGCAAATGGTTTCTGGCAACCACTGAACATGACAACCCTGACGCCTCAGGGATTGTGGAAACAGTACAGAACTTTTCGCTCATCACTTGTTCTCAGAGAAGTATACAGAGAATACACAATGGGACATTTTCAATAATATTTATTGAACCAACGTTATTCTTGCATAAAATACGTGTGCTGCAATGATTAGCAGACAGAAGCAGATAAACGTGATTACAAGCACCAAAAGTGTAATTAATAGATATAGTTCTACCATGGTGTTGAAACAATGTATATCTGCCGGCATATAAAACAAAGCGGTACAAAAGGGGGTGGTGATGGACGGAGCATCAGCACCAATCAAACACTCACACCCAGTCAGCAGATCTGGGTTTGATCCATCACCGTTCTTTGGCCCACTCTGCCACCCCAGTTCAGACATGGCCATATGCAAATCAGTCTGACCCTGTGCCTCATGGGAACAGTCCAGCCCGAACTGCCAAGCCATGCCTTCCCTGGAACCGGAAACAAGCTTCCTAGGACCGGTTTCTGGCATTTCAGCCATCGTCAGCCAGGCTTGCTTGAATCCAGTGGCAAAGTGAGCAAGGGACTCACGTCTGAGCATACCCTGCCAACTTATGGCGAACAAAGCGGTACAAAAGGGGGTGGTGATGGACGGAGCATCAGCACCAATCAAACACTCACACCCAGTCAGCAGATCTGGGTTTGATCCATCACCGTTCTTTGGCCCACTCTGCCACCCCAGTTCAGACATGGCCATATGCAAATCAGTCTGACCCTGTGCCTCATGGGAACAGTCCAGCCCGAACTGCCAAGCCATGCCTTCCCTGGACCGGAAACAAGCTTCCTAGGACCGGTTTCTTGCATTTCAGCCATCGTCAGCCAGGCTTGCTTGAATCCAGTGGCAAAGTGAGCAAGGGACTCACGTCTGAGCATACCCTGCCAACTTATGGCGAACAAAGCGGTACAAAAGGGGGTGGTGATGGACGGAGCATCAGCACCAATCAAACACTCACACCCAGTCAGCAGATCTGGGTTTGATCCATCACCGTTCTTTGGCCCACTCTGCCACCCCAGTTCAGACATGGCCATATGCAAATCAGTCTGACCCTGTGCCTCATGGGAACAGTCCAGCCCGAACTGCCAAGCCATGCCTTCCCTGGACCGGAAACAAGCTTCCTAGGACCGGTTTCTGGCATTTCAGCCATCGTCAGCCAGGCTTGCTTGAATCCAGTGGCAAAGTGAGCAAGGGACTCACGTCTGAGCATACCCTGCCAACTTATGGCGAACAAAGCGGTACAAAAGGGGGTGGTGATGGACGGAGCATCAGCACCAATCAAACACTCACACCCAGTCAGCAGATCTGGGTTTGATCCATCACCGTTCTTTGGCCCACTCTGCCACCCCAGTTCAGACATGGCCATATGCAAATCAGTCTGACCCTGTGCCTCATGGGAACAGTCCAGCCCGAATGCCAGAAACCGGTCCTAGGAAGCTTGTTTCTGGTCCAGGGAAGGCATGGCTTGGCAGTTCGGGCTGGACTGTTCCCATGAGGCACAGGGTCAGACTGATTTGCATATGGCCATGTCTGAACTGGGGTGGCAGAGTGGGCTAAAAAATGGTGATGGATCAAACCCAGATCTGTTGACTGGGTGTGAGTGTTTGATTGGTTCTGATGCTCCGTCCATCACCACCCCCTTTTGTACTGCTTTGTTCGCCATAAGTTGGCAGGGTATGCTCAGACGTGAGTCCCTTGCTCACTTTGCCACTGGATTCAAGCAAGCCTGGCTGAAAACGGCTGAAATGCCAGAAACCGGTCCTAGGAAGCTTGTTTCTGGTCCAGGGAAGGCATGGCTTGGCAGTTCGGGCTGGACTGTTCCCATGAGGCACAGGGTCAGACTGATTTGCATATGGCCATGTCTGAACTGGGGTGGCAGAGTGGGCTAAAAAATGGTGATGGATCAAACCCAGATCTGTTGACTGGGTGTGAGTGTTTGATTGGTTCTGATGCTCCGTCCATCACCACCCCCTTTTGTACTGCTTTGTTCGCCATAAGTTGGCAGGGTATGCTCAGACGTGAGTCCCTTGGTCACTTTGCCACTGGATTCAAGCAAGCCTGGCTGAAAACGGCTGAAATGCCAGAAACCGGTCCTAGGAAGCTTGTTTCTGGTCCAGGGAAGGCATGGCTTGGCAGTTCGGGCTGGACTGTTCCCATGAGGCACAGGGTCAGACTGATTTGCATATGGCCATGTCTGAACTGGGGTGGCAGAGTGGGCTAAAAAATGGTGATGGATCAAACCCAGATCTGTTGACTGGGTGTGAGTGTTTGATTGGTTCTGATGCTCCGTCCATCACCACCCCCTTTTGTACTGGCATATAAAACAAGGCAGCAATCTAGTGTACTCTTACTATGCAAAGCCTACTCTAAATGTACCTAGATTGTGTGTAGGTGTAGAGCCAAGAATCCCCCAAGAGACAATCCAACCCCATTACCTGATGGGACAGAGTGAAGGACCCCATCTTGGTCACGAACTGGACACCCCTTACGATACGTCAGACCTCTGCGTGGTGATTTCTCAGCATGGAAGGACCATCGGTGTCAGCGTAAGTGCATCCTCTCCAAACTAATTGGGATGCTTATCTTTTATAATAGAAAACAATGTGCGTATAGATAAGTGATGTTATGGATCTGTAGATAGCCCTGTCGCCCTGTGGTTGAAGATAGTAATGACATTTGTACGTTGTGCTAACCAATACCTTGTACATTATGTTTAAGGTGTTGTGATAATGTTGTGTGGAGCTAGATGTGAAAACATGTTCAGTTTCAGAGAAATCCAAATATGTGCAAAAGATCATAGCTGCAAATGGTAGTTGTGAGGACAACGTAAGAAATAAGCTGCTCGCTACATGGACCTAACTCTGGAATATAACACTCACTCCTCATAGTATGGGTTGATATCTAAAAAAGCCAGCAGACAATTTTAAAAACATTAAAACTGCTCTTAAAAGCACATAAAAGAGGGTTTAGCATTAAAATATCTATTGTAAAGTTTTTAAGTTGCTATATCATTTAAGATCCCAACCACTCAGAAAGCCATGGTGCCTAGAAAACATTGATGTTGCCCACATCCGCAGACTTTCGCCGTGGCGCACCTTGTAGCATGTTTATGGAGCAAAGGTGATTCCATTCAGTCGCCACAGCAGCCGCTGAGGGAGGAGTTGTATCCCACAAGTTTTCCGCAGAGCCTTTGTTCACAGCACTAGGAGCTGAAGCATCCCAGGGTGGCTCTAAGAATGCATTCATCATCAATGCAATACTCTGGGGACAGCAATACGCATGGACCTTTAAGGGGTCCATCAGTACTTCAATGTCCAGTGGTACAACCAATTATGATCCAAAACATATATCCAGGACGCATTTGTGGCTGCAGTGCAGTCAGTGGAAGACAGGGTGTATGTAGTGAAACCAGACCGGCCCGAACGATGAGAACCAACGCTCATTTAGTTCTTGAAGCAGAGGTGTGCTGAAGCAGTGTATCATGCGCTCACAGCAACACAGCACTAGCAGTGCTGTCTCCATTCCGAGTTGAACTGGGTCGGCCATTACAGAAAGATAAAATAAAATCAAGATACTCGCTACAAGTAGCAGGACAAGCGGGAGCACTCCAAAACTCTTCTCAACACGGAGTGTATAAAAGATGCACTATTCCTTCTCGTATCAGACATGTGAAAGATACGATGGACCAGCTTCCTAAAATGCAGCAGGAAGTTAGTGTGGAGTAATGCCTGTATCTCAGATGAGGGCCTTGCAATCTGGAGATCAAACATCTCTTTGACTGTAGTTGAGGCCACATCTTTTTGCAAGAGCACGGCTTTCAGCTTGCTCAGGGAATCCAATATTATGTTGGAAAAATGTATTGAAGGCCATAGGGCTGCCTCCCTAACTGTTCGGGAAGGTGAAAACAGTACTTGTATACAGCAAGTTACTATGGAATTAACCATCACTAGATAAGCAATGCCCAGTTCCATTCTGCTACATCCTTGATCATTCAGTATCAAATAGCTCCCATTCAAGAGCAGCCAGAATACGGAATGAATCACAGCAGCTAGGGAACCCTTCACACAACAAGGCAAGTTTGTTACTGTAGCATTGCATGCGCTGTGGAGAGAAATGCTCTTTCTGATGGATACATCTGCCAGTGGATTCCTCGCCTTGTGAATATCCCCTGTGCCAGCAACATTCGGAAACTTTTGTAGCTCTCCACGCCGACGAGGACGACGTCCCAATAGCATGGCTCCGCAAGTGGCTCCGCTGACATCACTGGAGCCATAAGAGGAACTTGTCGGCGTGGTGACGTCAGTTTCCTTTTTTCCGCGCCGTCGACGCGAACGGTTTTTTGGGACTCTCCGTAGCTTTTCTAGTTACTTTGTGTTTCTGCTGTGTTTCTGGTTTCATCTTGCTTCTTTCTTAAGATGTCGACGAAGAAGTCAGGGGTCAAGCCCTGTAGAGAGTGTGGTAAACACATGTCTATCACGGATCCACACAAAGATTATGTCTGGTGCCTGTCATCGGATCATGACGTCAAGGAGTGCTCTTGCTGCTGCAAAATGAACCCAAAGGCCTTAAAGGAGAGAGAAGCCAAGTTATTTATAGCGAAAATGAGAAAGGAGAATAGAGGTCAAAGGCGATCGAGGTCCAGGTCGAGGTCGGGTTCGAAGTCTACGTCGGGTCATGCTTCAAAGTCAAAGAAACATAAAAAGGAGAAGAGGCGCGGCTTTCGATGCCGTTCAGATAAGGAGACCGCTCCGAGATCGACTTCACCAGATCCTCAATGTCGTAAGGACTATTTCTCCATCTCCTTCTGTGTCGAATCCGGCTTCGCCTGTTCGCCCAGCTTCGCCTGCAGCTTCTCTGGAGCATTCTCCGGATCATCGCCGACGCATTCTCCGGCTCCGGTGGAAGAGGCTCCGATACCTGATGAGTCTTCGACTCCATTGGCTCCACCGTCGGCGCCGATTGGCCCGAGTCCGGTAATGCCTCAGCCTGAGCCTTTATCGAGCCCTTACCCGCCTTTCCCTGACCAGGGTCAAGACCCATTGCATTACTTGAATGCCATGTATGGTGTCTTTTCGAGAGCAATGTACCCCTCTGGAGCACCTTCGGGTCCCATGGGTCCAATGGCCTTTAATTTGGGGGTTCCTAAGGCCTATGCTCAGGCTCCCTTTATGCCATTCTTTCCAGCGATGCCGTCTTGGCATTTCCCAGCGCCGAGAACGTCGACGCCGCTCCCTTTTTCTCCGGCTCCAACTCGACCTCATTCGACTCAGGCTGCGCCTCCGGATCCGTGTTCGACTCCGGCTCCGTCGGAGTCGTGTGTGGCGCCGCCGATGCCGGTTCCGAGGATAAGATCCAGGCGGGAGGCGCAGAGGATCTTGGAAGAACAGAGATATCAGGTAGAGGAAATGGAAGAGGGTGAACTTCAGGAGTCTGATGACTTTTTTGAAGAATTAAAGGAGGCAAGTGGCCTTAATATGTCCCCAGAATTTGGAGCTTTCTCCTCCATCAGATGCTCCCTCTAAGGATGTGGTTGCCAACCACACAGTCATAAGGAAGGCAGCGGAGCTCTTGGACTTGCAGCACCCAACTGCTGAATTTAAGTAAAAAATCTTGACGGAGGTTCTTCATTCCCCCTCCACTGTGGTAGAACCTTTGCTTCCTTTTAATGATGCCGTCACTGAGCCAGTAATGGAGGTTTGGCGTAAGCCCTTTTCGGCTCCGGCAGTGTCTAAGTCTGTTGCTAGGAGGTACAGGGCGGCTCCAGGAGATCCGGACTTTCTAACTTCCCATCCTTCTCCTGAGAGTCTGGTGGTTCAAGCTGCCTGTTTGAAAAAGTCCTCTGGAGCTTTTCCTTAGGTTCCTAGCGATAGAGAGTCTAAAAAGCTTGACCAGTCTGCCAAGAAGGTGTTCTCCTCGGCAAGTCCCTGAAGTCCACAAATACCACCTGCCTTTTGGGTCATTACATCCACGCCCTTATGGATTCTGCAAAACAGCTGGCTCCTAAATTGTCAGAGGAGGACAGGCAGAATTTTAATGAGGTCTTGTCGGACACTCAAGCTGCTGCATGACAGGTTTTACAGAGTGGTTTGGACACTGCAGACTCTGTTGCCAGGATCATGGGCTCTTCGGTTGCCACTAGAGAAGTGCTTGGCTTAAGTCATCGAAGTTCTCACCAGATTTGCAGGCTACACTTCTGGATCTACCCTTTGATGGTTCTGGACTGTTTGGGAAGAAAGCAGAGGCAGCCTTGGAGAGGTTCAAGGACAGCAAATCCACAGCTAAGTCTCTGGTCCTGCAGGCTCAGCCTAGAGGTTCCTCATTCAGAAGGTACAGAGGTTTTGGGAGGTCGTCAGGCAGCCTCAGCAGCAGCAGCAGCAAAATACCCTGTATAAGACCTACAGGGGTAGAAACAGAGGTCACCCATGAGGTCGTCAGCCCTCCTCCTCCTCCTCCTCCTCCTCCCTTCCTCCTACCACTGCAAAGCAGCCCTAGATCCACCATTCGGGATCATGTTGGTCCTGTGGGGGGTCGGCTTACCCATTTTCTGCAGGATTGGGAATCGGTCACTACAGACCTTTGGGTTCTAAATCTTGTGGAAAATGGGTATGCTCTTCCCTTTCAGGAATTCCCTCCAAATTACCCCCCTTGCCAAGGTGCTTGCTCGGAGGACCACCTTCTTCTCCTGCAGGAGGAAGTCCTGGCATTACTAAAAAAAGGTGCGATAGAGGTGGTTCCAGAGCAGGAAAGGGGTCAGGGATGCTACTCCTGGTATTTTCTGATACCCAAGAAGGATGGCAGATTACGTCCAATCCTGGATCTCAGGATCTTGAACCTTTTTCTGAAGCAGGAGAAGTTGAAGATGCTTACCCTTGCGCAGGTTCTTCAAACGCTGCAACAGGAGGACTGGATGGTGTCGATCGACTTGCAGGATGCGTATTTTCACATCCCCATCCTGGAGTCGCTCAGGAAGTATCTCCGTTTTACGGTAAGGTCGCAACATTATCAGTTTGCTGTTCTCCCGTTTGGTCTTACTACTGCACCTCGAGTCTTCACCAAGGTAATGGCAGTGGTGGCAGCCTATCTCAGAAGGTCAGGGTTTCCAGTTTTCCCCTATCTGGACGACTGGCTGATCAAAGCGGAGTCGCCAGAGAAGGTGCTTCATCATCTGCAGGTTACAACTCAACTATTGTACAAATTGGGTTTCTCTATAAACGTGCCCAAATCTCACCTAGTGCCCTCTCAGTGCAACCTGTTCATATGGGCTGTACTGGACACTACTGTGTGTCGAGCATTCCCACCTGCACAAAGGATTCTCGACATACAGGAAATGATTCCCTAATTTTACAATGGAGCGGTCGTTCCAGTCCTGAAGGTCCTTTGTCTGCTCGGTCTGTTTGCTTCCTGCATTCTGTTGGTCAACCATGCACGCTGGCACATGAGGGCGCTCCAGTGGTGCCTCCGCAGGCAGGGGTATCAGCACAACGGAGATCTCAGGGAGTCTGTGAGGATCTCCAGAGAAGCTGCAGCGGATCGGTCTTGGTGGAGCATGGATGGCAATCTGTCTCAAGGAAAGCCCTTCCATCTAACTCCATCGGTGGCCACAGTGATAACGGATGCATCCACTTTAGGATGGGGTGCGCATCTGGGGGATCTGGAGATCAAGGGTCTTTGGTCTCCAGAGGAAAGGTTGCTTCACATCAACCTCTTGGAGTTGCGGGCGATACGTTTGGCACTCAAGGCCTTCCTCCCTTCTCTTCGCGGTCAGTCGGTTCAAGTCCTGACGGACAACACTACCGCGATGTGGTATGTCAACAAGCAGGGAGGAGTGGGGTCACATTGTCCCTGCAGAGAGGCTTTGCGTCTCTGGCCTGGGCTCAGGATCATCAGATTTGTCTGGTGGCAAATCATCTATCCGAAGTTCTGAACGTGCGTGCAGACAGTCTCAGTCGGCAGTTCTCTTCCGACCACGAGTGGAGGCTCCATCCGAAGGTGGTTCGTTACGTCTTTCGTACGTGGGGAACTCCTCGGGTGGACCTGTTTGCCACTCACGAGAATTCTCACTGCCCGTCATTCTGCAGTCTCCAGTATCTGATGCAGGGAGCTTTGGGGGACGCGTTTCAGTTGAGATGGGACTCACATCTCCTTTACGCGTTTCCTCCCATACCCTTGATTCCTCCGGTTCTGAGGAAGATTCGCCAAGACCGGGCCCAAGTCATATTGATGGCCCCAGATTGGCCAAGAAGGGTGTGGTATACAGATCTTCTCCACCTCTCCTCGTGCCCTCCGCTCCGTCTCCCTCTCAGGGCAGACCTCCTCTCGCAGTCGCAGGGGCAGGTTCTACACCCCCACCTCCAGAGCTTACACCTTCATGCCTGGAGATTGAACGGGGCAACCTGAATTCTTTTTCTCTCCCACCTGATGTGGTAGACGTGATTTTGTCTGCCAGGCGTCATTCCACCAAGTCTATCTATTCCTATAGATGGTCCAAATTTGTCCATTGGTGTGGGTAGAAGTCTATTGACCCTTTGAGGGCTCGTTTATCCAATATCCTTCAGTTTGCTCTCTCTCTAGCTCAGCTAGGCTTTGCTGTAGCTACTGTGCAGGGTTATTTATCGGCTTTGTCGGCATTCCTTTGCTTGCCAGATCAGCCGTCCTTCTTTAAATCACCTATTGTATTATGGTCCATTAAGGGCCTTACCAACAAATTTCTGCCCACTCCATTTATTGTGCCTCAATGGGACTTAAATCTTGTCTTAACTTACTTGATGGGTTCTCCCTTTGAACCCTTGCACAAGTGTCCCTTAAGGCTATTGTCTTTTAAAACAGTTTTTCTCATTGCCATTACCTCGGCAAGGAGGGTAAGTGATCTTCAAGCTCTGAGTTCGAAACCCCCGTTCTTGACCATTCATGCTGAAAGAATGGTACTCCGGACCAGGGCTGTTTTTCTGCTTAAGGTGGTAACTCCTTTCCATCTGGGGCAGTCCATTACCCTTCCTACCTTCTATCCTCCCCCTCACCCTTCCAAGGAAGAAGAGCGGCTTCACCGCTTGGACCCTAAAAGGGCGGTGAGTTTTTACCTCAATAGAACTAAAGATTTTAGAGTGGATGAACAGCTCATCGTGGGCTTCATTGGCTGCAGGAAAGGCAGAGCGGTGCATAAGCGCACCCTTTCCAGATAGATTATCTTGTGCATCAAGATCTGGCACTCTTTGGCCGGTAAGAAACCTCCAGAGGGTATAAGAGCTCATTCTACCAGAGCAAAGTCTTCTACATCTACCTTATCTAGAGGTGTTCCTGTGGAAGACATTTGTAGAGCGGCAACTTGGGCCTCCCTCCACACTTTCGCAAAGCATTAATGCTTAGATACCGAGGTGAGGAGGGAGAGACACTTTGCACGTTCCGTCCTAAAGGACTTTTGGTATAGAAGGGTGGACACCCTCCTCCAGAAGTGGGGACTGCTGTGGGAATCTATTCACAAGGTAAGGAATCCACTGGCAGATGTATCCATCAGAGGAACAAGTTACTTACCTTCGGTAACGCTTTTTCTGGTGGATACAGTATCTGCCTGTGGATTCCTCACTGACCCACCCTCCTCCCCGTTATCCACCCTTGTATACCAACAATAGTGATAATGTTACAAAATTTGTCTGTTACTGTCAAAGGAAGTGTGTTATTTCTTTTGCTTTCCTGCATTGACTTCACACTGTGTGTGTTGGGTTGAATATTATGTACTGTGTATATATTGTTGTCGGTCCGTCCGTGTGCCTTGCAGGCACAGAAAAAAACGGCGGAACTGACGTCATCACACCGACGAGGTCCTCTTATGGCTCCAGTGACGTCAGCGGAGCTGTGTGCGGAGCCATGCTATTGTGACGTCATCCTTGTCGGCGTGCGGAGCTACAAAGGTTTCCGAATGTTGCTGGTGCAGGTGAGGAATCCACAGGCAGATACTGTATCCACCAGAAAAAGCGTTTCCTAAGGTAAGTAACTTGTTCATTACTTACCGGTAATGTTCTTTACTCCAGGTCCCGTTGTCCTCGTCCCATTAATTAACAAAGTGGAGATATCCAAAAAAGACCAGAGGAATTCCACATGAACAACCAAGCCCACACAGGAAGGCCGGCCGGGAGGGAGGGGCGTATGAATGGGACGAGGACAACGGGACCCGGAGTAATGAAGATTACCGGTAAGTAATAGAGCATTACCCCCAGGTCCCTTATGTCCTCGTCCCATTCATTAATAAAGTGGAGATAACCATCTCCCAACAGAAAAAAAAACCTGAGGAATGCTGGGACCCTAACCCTGCCCCTCCCACCGGGAGTACATAAGCAGTACTTACCCAGCATTCCGCCTGAACAACCAAGCCCACACAGGAAGGCCGCCGTCCGGCTGGCCGGGAGGGAGGGGCCTATGAATGGGCCGAGTACAACAGGACCCAGAGTAATGAAGATTATCGGTAAGTAAGAGAGCGTTACCCCCAGGTCCCATATGTCCTCGTCCCATTCATTAACAAAGTGGAGAATACCAAGCAGAAAACCGGCCTTCCAAACCCACAAGCACACCCAGGAAACCACACAAAGGCAGCAACCCAAGGGAAGCAAAAAAAGGGGGGAACCGCAGGAAGCAACCGCCCAGCAACCCAGAACAGGACAGCAGGGACACAAACAAGGACCGGAAACCGAGCCAAGGAAAACAGAAGGCCATAGCCACAACAAGGAGGCAGGCAACCAGAGAAACTTGAAACAGAGCAACCAGGCCAAAAAAGGAAAAAAAACGTAACCCAACAGGACCCGGCCAAGACAACCCACTGGACAAAGGCTGACAAGCCCAGAACCACCAGGAAGGCACACAGGACCCGGCAGCAGGACAGACACCGAGCAAACCCCAACCACATCGGAGAAAACGAAAGAAAGGAAGCCAAGGCCGGCCAACAGGGCGCAGGTACAAACACCCAGACCAAACCAGGAAGGAAGGAAGCACAGGCCAGGCACCGCCCTCCCCCCAAACAGAATGACCCGGCCCTTAGAGAGCCCAGAGGACAAAGCCCCAGAAACCCTGCAAAGGAGGCCCAGGCCCCAGGAAAGAACAGCCAGCACCACAAGGGCCGCCAAACGACAACCACCAAGCCCCCAACCCAGAAGGCGGAGCCACAGCGAGACCCCAGGAGCAGGTCAAGAGCCAGACCCCAACCAAACAGAAAAGGACAGGGAAAGAGCCAGAGACCAGAAAGCCAAAATCCCCACAATGAAAGAGGCCGCAACCCGAACCAGGGCCTGGAACAAAACCCTAGGGGCAGAGGAGGCCAACCCCAAAGGCCACAGGCCAGAGACTCCCCCCAGAAAGACCCGGCAGACAGCCGACCAAAAAACAGAGAGGCCAGCAAAGACCAGAGACCAACAACCCGGAACCACACCGACACAGAAGGGGCAGGACAGGGCCAACGCCCACAACCCCGAAACCCCCAACCCCAAAGGAAGGGAAAACCCCCAAAATGAAGCAAGCCAGAGAGGCAACAGAAGCCAGGGCCGAAGCCAAACGGACCGCACAGGCACACAAGACACCAGGGCCCAGCATGCAGCAAGGGCGGGGAGGAGCAGTGGAAAAGACCCCAGGGCGCACCGCACCCCCGACCAGGAACCAACCAGGTCCGACCCCATCCAACTCCGGAGATGAGACAAGAACAGGATCCAGCAGGGAAGAAAGGCCGCAGGCCAAGAAAACAGCCAAGGCAACAAATGCAAAAGGAACCAGGAAGCCAGGACCCAAAGCCAAGCAATCCGCTGAAGCAGGAGGACCCCCCGGCCCAATCTGCACCAGGAAGAAGCCCACGCAATGCACAGGCCTAACCAAAGGGCAGGGAGGTCAGAGACCCCATGCACACAGCAGGCCGGATGAAAGCAAACCGAGGCAACCGCCAAAGTGGAAACCAGAGGAAGCAGGGAAGCCAGAGGCACAAGCAGCACCAGAACCCGGACAATCAGCAGCAAGGAGGCCAGACCCCCACAGTGGCCAGACAAACACCATAGAACCTCACCCCAACAGGAGAAGGGTGGGAGGGGAGTACACCAAACAACAGACACACACCGGAGCAGGGCCCGGGGGAGAAAGGGAAGACAGGAGCGGGCCACGACACCATAACCAGGAAAAAACACTGGGGACTCCAAGCAAAACACACCCCAGAGCCGGCAGACAAGCAACTGCACAGCCAGCAAAACCAAGGAGACCAAGCCGGAGGCCACACCAAACTAGCAGCAAGCCGGCGGACCAGGAGCAACAGAAGGCAACCCCGGACACGCCAACCCAGAAGCACAGAACACCAGGACCCCACACAGGCCCGAACAAGACCAGACGCAGCCCAGGGGCAAACAGGGCAGAAAAGGCCACCAGCCACAAGAAGGGCCAACGATGAAGGAGCCCCGGGGCAACAGGGGGAAAACCCGAATCCCAACAGCAGCCAAAGGAAACCCAGCAGGACCAGGCGGAAAACATGGACACCCAACCAGAGGCAAACCAAGCCCAGGAAGAGAACAGCCGGCAGGAGCAGGCCCAGAAGGGCACTCCAGGGCACGGCCGAAACCACCGAAGCGCCACGCCAGGACACCCAGAGAGCGGTGACCAGGAGCCCCCAGGGAGCAACCACACCCTGAGCCCAGGCGGACCCCCAACAGGGAGAACCGCAGAGAAGAGAGGAAACGAGGCGTCAACGACCAGGACACAGCACCAGCGAAAGACAGCCAGGTCCAAACAGCAGCGGCACGAACCCCATACCCCCAGAGACCACCGGAAAAAGAATCCAAACAGGCGAACTGCCACATGGAACGCATCCCCGGGGGGGGGACAGGTGAAAAGAACAACGCCCACTCCCCCAGCCGAGGCTCGCACCACCAAGCAAGGGCAGGAGGACGAAACAGCCCGGGCGCCATGCACACTGGGGCCGAAAACAACGAACCCACAGCCAACAGACAGTACAGGCGCGGTCAGGACGGAAGGACCGCAGGCCCCCCGGAAGCCCCGGCAACACAGAGCCCCAACCAGCACCAAAGACATAACCTCCTAAAGGAATCGCACAGACTAGGATCGTGACCCAAAGGAAGCAGGGGCCGAACACCAGCACCAGTCGC
This sequence comes from Triturus cristatus, assembly GCF_964204655.1. Lineage (NCBI taxonomy): Eukaryota > Metazoa > Chordata > Amphibia > Caudata > Salamandridae > Triturus > Triturus cristatus. The sequence continues at coordinate 572,624,349 of NC_140595.1, read as the reverse complement.
GAAACAGGAGGACACAGGCACTAGGCAGAAGCATCCAGCAGACAGAGGGCCGCAGAAGGAGCAGCCACAGACCGAGCACCACCGCCGGCAGAACCAGGAGAGAGCAACCTGGACCCACCGAAGCAAGCCAAAGGCAAGCACAGGAAACAGAGCAGATCCCGCAAAGACAAGGCCAGAAGACCCGCCAGGGCAACCCCGGAGAAGCAAGCGGAGCGCAGCAGTAGTAGGGGAAGACAAGGACCACGCCAAGGAAACTACAGAAGCCAGGAACAGCACAATGAAAGAGCCAGAGCCACGAGCAACAAAAGACAGCACCACCCAGCATGGAAGAGGCAAGCAGCTGCAGACAGCACCAGTCTGCCAGCCCACACGAAGCAACCCAAAAGCAGAGGACAAGCCACAAACCCAGGAGGCCCCGGGACAAATTCCGGCAGCCCCATGCCACACGAAGCCAGAAACAGCACGAGGAAGGAAGAAAGGAGCACCACACACCCAGTGGGCCCCAGGCACAAACCCCGGCAACCCCATGCTGCACAGGACCCAAACCAGGATCACACATGGGGCGCAGCAGGCAGGCAATGACAGAGGCTGCGGAACGGAACCGCACAGGTCACAGAACCAACCACCAGGGCCAGTGCGAGGAGCGGGACACCAGCACACCAACCCCAAAACATACCGGTGCACAGACAACAAAACAAGCACACAAAGGGGAAGCGCAGCTGTAAAAGAGTATACAGGAGCGAAAGATGCAGCACAGCGCAATTCTCCACCAGATGTGGCAATGGGGCCTTCCCCCTCTTTAATGAACAGAGATTTATATAGCGCGAACTTGACCTGAAGGCAACGGGTAACAGAGCGCTGTACAGAGCACCAGTTGCGTTACATGGATATCACCAGAGAGGAACCAGACGCAACCCACTGGATCCTGGAGAGTAAGTGAACAACCAGAAACCGAGGATGCCGCCCGACTCCGAGGCACAAAACCAGATCCCCAGCTCCAGAGACAGCAGTGAGCCATAGCCGCTGAGCCACAATCTCACCCCCGGAACAGCCGGAGCAAAAAAGGAGCAGACTGGACCACGGCAAGATCCGCAGAACCCAAGGGGCTGAAGGCCAAAGGTGCAAACCCAGGGATAAAGAGAACACTGGTACAGACCCTGAACACGAACTGGAAAAACCACCATTAAACGTGCCCCCAAACAGTTGTGCTCAGTCTCCTCCCATCCGCCCAGAAGCACAGGAGGCGGAGGCGACCCCGAGGCACGGACCCCGGCCTCCCTGCTCCACGGTCGGCAGGATAACCTCGAGCCACATCTCCCCCATCTGCAAACAGCAAAAAGCACCTGCAGGAAGAGAGAAAACCCACCATGCAGAACCTACCCAGAGTGGGGGCCACCACCAGGAACAAGGCCCCCACTCCAACAGCCTGGCCAAGGAAACACCAAGACACGCCAGAGCCGGTAAGGCCACGAACACCGCCAGCGTGGCACGTCCTCCACCCGGACAGGCCCCAGGAAGACGTGCAATCTATTCGGAAGCAACCGGGAAGCCATGCACCAGCTGCAAAGGGCTGGTCAGCAAGGCAGGGCCGGCCACGAACATCAGCTGCCTCCCAGCAAGCACGGCAGCCCAGGAGACAGACCAGGAAACCCCCTGCCCTCACAGCCCGGCAGGCGGGCAGGGGGAGAAGAGAAGAAACACCACCCCAGCCCAGCAGGAGCAGCACCAGCAACCATGTCCATTCTGTCGACAGACAGAAAAAAAGAACAGGCAGAATGCTGGGTAAGTACTGCTTATGTACTCCCAGTGGGAGGGGCAGGGTTAGGGTCCCAGCATTCCTCTGGTCTTTTTTTCTGTCAGGAGATGGTTATCTCCACTTCGTTAATGAATGGGACGAGGACATAAGGGCCCTGGGGGTAATGTCCTTGCAAATTAAGGAGCCGCTTAAGGCATCTTCACAGTCAGAACCGCAAAGAAATGCTTCTTTGTCCCTATTCCTGCATCTAAACTCGTACACACATCCTTCCCCTAGCTCTTCATATCTGCTTACCTGTTGGTGTGAGAGACAATATTGGAATTAAAAGGTGATGACCGGTAGGGTGATGTATCCATGGATTATCCAATCAGTGGATAGTGTCTCAGCCATGGTAAAAGGTAATTGGTCTAATTTTTCAATGTGCAACATGGTATATTTCGCATCTGTGCGAACCATTACTATCTGTCTTTCTGTTAGATTGTATGCCGAAAACTGATTTATACTGTTGATGCAACGCCATGGCACGCGGCCAGAACGTAACGTTTGTAACGTCCAGCTCAGTGTTACTATTGACGGTAATTGTGACTGTCCATGTTGTATTATAGACATGTCTGGCTGTATTATGTCAATTGCGGAAGGCACTATGTTGCCCTTTGAATACATTCTGGATGATAAAGTGGTCATACCATTGTCAACCACAGCCAAAGCCTTTTCTAAGTTAACCCTATCAATCACAAGCAATCGCTCAGCAGCTTCCTGTTGAGAAATCTTCCACAGTTCGTTGTATATTCCGTACAAAAATCACTTTTGACGTGGATTCCGGGGGCCTAATAAAAAATCCCTTAGATCCATGTCATCAGAAAGAATTGACAAGTGTTGTTTCACCAGGGAAAGTGTTGAGGTCTGTAGCCAATCTAGGCATAACGTCCCAACACTATATGACATCACCACCCACGATTGTTCTTTTTGTACAGGCCTATCGATCCTAAACCCTTCAGTGTTACCCAGGAATCTAGATTGACACCGGTTTGTGTCCACAGGCCAAACCAACCATCCCTTTCAATTGGGGTCTGATGAATTGAAAGAACCATTTTGTATTGTGGTATCTAATGTATCCTCACTGTAGTGCGGTAAGTGCTGCCAATTCTCGAAGCGTGAGAATGTGGGAATACATGGTGTGTTGAAATCTTTTATTTTTGCTATAACCAAACATGAAGTTTGTTGCACTGTCTTGTTCAGGAAGATCATTTGATGTGGTATGAGTCATGCTCTAAATAGGGCCTCTGTTTCCTGAACCTGACAATCTTTGGTCCCCAAGACAGATTTTGTGTCTGTGCAAAAGTCTTAACACTGTATAGACAGTTAGGAAATAAAGGAAGTAGAGCATATCATCTTGGTGTTAGTGAACATATTTATCTTTGCAGGTGTAGTTGCAAGCCTATAGCAATACAAGACTAAGTTGGATGTTTCAAAACCTGTAAAATAAGCAAACTTGTGTGCGAAAGTCTTTGAACTACCTTTTGGCGGCATTGGGCAGTGTTCCCATTGTGTGTAATTATTAACAGCACATGGGATACTAGCTTTATGTAAAAAATGGTGACCATAATGCTGGTAACAGAACAGGTCTCCAAAATAACTTGTACCATTATGCAATTCATCATTAGAAAATGCAGCTGATTGCTCTAGATCTGCTTGCAAATTATGTACAGTTTCAATGTCCCAATCATCAGAGAAAGTACTGGAGGTGATAATATAATTTAAGGAAATTTTAAACAAATATGGAATTTGTAATAATTCAGTAGGACCATATACATCATACTATACCCTGTCTCATACAATTCCTTCAGGAACTGCAACCGCTGTAATATTCACTAGGGACAAGTCTCTTAGTTCACGGTGCGATAATGCATGTGGTTTAAGAACCAAGTTCAAAAGTTTTACTGCAGAGCGTTCTGGGAGAAAGTGTCAAATCAGAAGTAAGAAAGACAGTCACTATACCCATCCAAAGTACCAGGAAAAGTAATCCAGTTGTACTCCAGAGATGTATCAAGGGAACAACAAAGTAAGTCTTTTTCAGCCAAAGATAGAAAGCATATCAGTGTAGCTTGAAAGGTGAGAGGCGGTGTTGGCAGTTCAGGTTCACTTGGATCTGATGAAAAATTGTCATAATGCACAAAGTAGCCAGATGCCGTCCTGCCTATTTTTGGCAGCTCAGCAGGTTCTTTAGCACTGGTAGATGACTCTGTAGCATGTTTACATACATGTCTGAAATTTCTGTACTTGTTGATTGTACAGTTGTTTCAATAGGGAGAAGTATAATTTCATTGTCATATACAGCTTCTCTTTGGAAAGTAGAGTCTTCAGTTGTTCTTAAAGCTTCCATCTGAACTTCCTGTATGGTAGCGAGAGAAGTGCAGAGGCTATCCAGGAGCCCAAGTGGCCTAATGTTGAGAATCGGTCACATAGTGTGGTTTGATCAGATCAATTAAGACAACCCTTTGTCTTTGCAACCGGCAAGCGGCGGAAGAAGTACAGCTCTGGTACCTTCAACAGCCAGGACAGGTAAAGTTGCTCTGTAAGATGGCTCAAATTCTTTTTTGTCGACAGTTGTCTCTCTGACCACGTTCCCAATCTTTGGGACCCCAGAACGTCTTGCTGATACTGTTTTCACTCTCCCAGTGGCGGTGTGTTTTACTTGGACATTGCTTTGTGAAGCTCGGTATTCTTTAGGGTCCTGTAAAACATCCAGATAATCACTGATGACAAATGGGGTTCCAGCCACCACCGCGTTGACAATATCGAGATCGGGTACCCACATCCTCACCCCAAACAGGAGTTCCTAACGTGTACAACCCCCCCCCCCCCCCCCGAGATTTTCTTGGCATGTTGTTAAGTGCTCTCTGGACCCCATATAGGTGATTGACCCAACTGCCACCTGAGCCTAATACCCTAGCTGTTCAGGGTTGCTTGAAGTCACAGTTCTTCCTCTCAATGACCAAATTTCCCTCTGGATGGTAGGGGGAAGAGTACCACAAGGCCACATCCAAACTTACCATGGCTTCTTTGTTGGCCCGAGAGCTGAACGTCTGGCCCTAGGCAGAACGTAGTGCGCCAATTGCGTATGTGCCGATGAAGACTTGCAAATCCTTTATAACAGTTTAAGCGTCAGCCGAACACTGTGGCCAAACCCACAGGAATCTGGAGCATGAATCTACTGCCACCAAGATGTACTAGTAAGCCTCGCAGTGATCCAAATATACACACGCAAGAGGTTTGTCTGAGATCAATAAATGTGTTTGTGGTGGATGTACTAAGGTAGAGCCCTTCATCTGCTGGAAGATGTCGCATTTAAGGACAAAGTCCTTGGTCTGTTTATTAAGACCTTGCCACCAATAGTGAAACTGTAGCAGTGATCCCTGCATGTGCTGAACCCACACCCTCAGGTGCAGCTAGTATCAATCACAATCTGCAATCAGTGTTGGGTATTACTGTATCCCTCACTCCTGGAATATGAGCATACAGAATGTTTTGTGTATCTAACATGTAGGGGTACTTGAGTGGAAAGCATTTTGGCATGGCTGAGCTGTTGCGCGTGGCATTGACCGCTGTCAGGCCGAGCACCCGGTAAACACTGACTGTTCCTATCCCGGTAACATCCGGGAAAAAACTACGTTTCCCATGAGGCACAGCGCGAGGCGCCTTGCACGCACCGTGTATGCGCGCGCCAAACCTATATCTGGGAACCCGGAAGGACGGACAGGCGCTGGTTATTCCTATGCTGTATGCAGTCCCGGCGTTCCGTGTGACGTACAGACCTGTCGACCAGCTCCAGAGGCTCCCGTTTCCAAGTCGTGATTATTCTGTCTGAGCCTTTCCCAACCCGACTCCGGATCTTATCCCTGCTCGCTCCTCTGTTGGAGAGACGGTTGCGACGTCTCGTGCGGAGGAGCGCTAAAGCTTCACGTGCCATTCACCAACCCGGCACTGTTTGTTCCCTGCTCGCTCCTCTGTTGGAGAGACGGTTGCGACGTCTCGTGCGGAGGAGCGCTAAATCTTCGCGTGCCATTCACCAACCCGGCACTGTTTGTTCCCTGCTCGCTCCTCTGTTGGAGAGACGGTTGCGACGTCTCGTGCGGAGGAGCGCTAAAGCTTCGCGTGCCATTCACCAACCCGGCACTGTTTTGTTCCCTGTTCGCTCCTCTGTTGGAGAGACGGTTGCTTTGTCTCGTGCGGAGGAGCGCTAAAGCTTCACGTGCCATTTACCAACCCGGCATTGTTTTGTTCCCTGTTCGCTCCTCTGTTGGAGAGACGGTTGCTACGTCTCGTGCGGAGGAGCGCTAAAGCTTCGTGTGCCATTTACCAACCCGGCAGTGGTGTGTTCCCTGTTCGCTCCTCTGTTGGAGAGACTGTTGTTACGTCTCGTGCAGAGGAGCACCGCCGTTTGCCACATATTACCAAGCCAGAGTCATCGGTTAGTCCAGCTGCTGGAGGATCCCCTGGAGGAGACACACCCCACCGGCAGTAAGACTCCCTCAAGGGAGACATTGCTTTCTTGTATCATTTCTGGCTGTTATGTCGGGGTATAGATGAGATTGGGGTTTTGGTACACTTTCCGTAAGACACAACCCCCGCTCACACCTTTACTTGTTTGCCTCACTCCTCTGTTGAGGAAAGACAATATTTCTCACAGAGAGTATACCGGTCTCCTTGCTTCCTGGTACCGGAGGTAAACCACACCGCGACCAACCCCGCATCCACTATTCTGTTCCTCCGCTTCTCATTTCAGGTAGGGGTGGGGAGGCCCCATATAAAGTATCCATCCAGTAATCACACTGTGTCCACGAAGTCTCTGCAGATATATATATTGATGGGGCGCTCTCTCTCTCATTTCAGATCTCCTTCCCCGCTGTCCCTACCCTTTCCTTCCCTCGCTTGACCACTTCACCAGTCCGCGCTGTTTTATATTCCAGACTTGGGGAGGTTAAGAGGTGGACCCCATTCAGCATCAGCACAGCTCCGAGGAACCAGGGAACACGGAACGTGACAGAATAACCAGCCCACGAGTTCGTTTCTTCCCGGTTGTGCTGGTGGCAGAATTGCCACCCTCGAGGATGTCATGGCAGCATTGGCTGTTGTGCAGGCCGAGCTTACGGCTTCACGTACTGAGACGGCCGCCCTCCAAGACAGAGTAGATAGGATGCAAAGAAATCCGTTCGATGCTGGGGGTCCTTCACGCCATAACCCCGTTCCTGTAGTAGTAGAGATGCCCACACAAATTCCGTTGGCCTCTCCTGAACGGTTTTATGGGGACAATAGAAAGGTGCAAGTATTTCTAACTCAGGCCCTCCTGCACTTTACCTGTAAACCCCGATTATTCTCCACGAATCAAGCGAGAGTGGCCTTCGTGATCTCCTATTTGGCCGGAGAAGCGACGCAGTGGGCAGTACCGCTGGGAAGAAAAGACGACCCCCTGCTATACGACTGGGACGCGTTCAGGACCGAATTTGAGAAAACCTTTGATCGGAGGACCGAGTCCTTCGCACCGGACAGAGACCTATTGGAACTTCGTCAGGGCAGTACCGATTTGATTACTTACCTCAATCACTTTCGGCGGTTGGTGGCAGAGACCGACTGGCCTGAATCCAAACAAGCCGCCATCTTCTATCAAGGACTGAAAGAAGAGCTGAAGGACGTCCTTGCCCAGATTGACCCGCAACCTTCCACATGCTCCGCTCTCATAGAGTTGACCTTGCGACTGGACCATCGCCTCAAAGAACGGAAAGGAGACCACCGGCGAAGGGACAGGACTCCGTTTCAACACGATCGTGGTCCTTCTACGGACTCTCCGGTTAGCAAACCTGAACCCATGGAAATCGGAGCAGTTCGGGCGTCCCTCACCCTGAGCGAGAAGGAAGCAAGGCCTCTGTCTCTATTGCGGCAAGAAGGGGCACTTCCTACGCGATTGTCCAGTACGACCTAGGTATGGACGCTCCCGACCGGGACAAATGGCCGCGGTCACAACCGACAAGGACACGGAAAACATCAAAGCTTGAAGGCCCAAGAAGGGGAGCCATCAAGCACGTATCTGATCCCTTCCATTAACAGCCCTGACATAGCCGAGACAAAACATTTCTACATAGAGGTAGACATCCACGTGGAAAACGTCATCCGGCATACAAAGGCCATGGTGGATTCCGGCGCCACTGGGTGTTTTATCGATTACAAAGAAGCCCAACGACTGCAGTTGCACCTCATCCAGAAAACAACTCCTGAAAAGGTATATGCCGTGGACGGCAAGGAATTGGAGTCTGGCCCTATCAGTTACAGGACCAGAGAATACGAAATCGTCTATGGAGGATACCACCACGAGCTGTTGTCGTTTCAAGTGATTCATGCCCCGCATTACGGAGTGATCCTTGGTCTTCCCTGGCTGCAAAAACACGAGCCTACCATACAATGGTCCAACCAGACGTTAACCTTCCAGTCTCGCTTCTGGCAGAACAAGTGCTACTTGTCCGCTACACGACCCTCAAAGACGTTAGCCGCTGGTTTTCACGTGGCCACAGAGGCAGAAAAGGATGTGACCCTGCCAGAGTGCTACATGAAACACGCGGAAGTGTTTAGTGACAGTAAAGCGGACGAACTCCCCCCGCACAGGGACTACGACTGCCGGATCGATTTGGTTCCGGGCGCGGAGATCCCGTGTGGTAGAATATATGCCCTCACCACACCCGAAAACATCCATCTCCGGGAATATCTGGACAAGTATTTACAATTGGGGTTCATCCGTCCGTCCAGATCACCAGCGGCATCCCCCCTTTTTTTTATACCCAAGGCTAACTGGGAGTTGCGATGCTGCATTGACTATAGAGCATTGAATGCCATCACTGTCAAAAATCAATACCCACTGCCCTTGATCCCCGTTCTGCTAGAACAAGTGAAGACAGCGGTAGTGTATACCAAATTGGACCTACGAGGGGCGTATCATCTGGTTCGCATGAGAGAAGGCGATGAATGGAAGACGGCCTTCAAGACGCGGTATGGGCTTTTTGAGTACTTGGTCATGCCCTTCGGGCTGTGTAATGCCCCAGCCGCGTTTCAGTTTTTCCTGAACGACGTTCTGCGACCATTCCTGGATCGCTTTGTTGTTGTCTACATCGACGACATTCTGGTGTATTCGGCTACCGAAGAAGAGCATCGAGGTCATGTAGGACAAGTGTTACAAGCGCTTCAGGACCACCAACTCTACTGCAAAATATCCAAATGTGAGTTCCAAGTTACCACAGTGGAGTTCCTGGGGGTAATGCTCACCCCATCGGGTCAAGTGATGGCAGAACGTGAAGTCAAAGCTATCCTCGACTGGCCACAGCCCCGGAATGTGAAAGAAATCCAGGGTTTCCTGGGTTTCGCCAACTTCTATCGAAGATTCATCTCTAACTTTTCGGATAAGGTAACACCGCTCACCAGGCTCACTCGAAAGAAGGCTCCTTTCGTATGGTCTTCTGACGCCCAAAGGGCTTTTGAGCTGCTCAAACGAGCCTTTACATCTGCTCCTGTGTTGGCCCATGCCCGTCCTGAGATACCCTTCATTGTGGAAGCAGATGCATCAGAAGTGGCGGTAGGAGCGGTACTATCCCAGAGGAACGAAGAAACGGGTCACCTCCACCCGATTGCTTTCTTGTCCAGAAAGCTCAATTCCGCAGAGCAGAATTACACGATAGCGGAGAAGGAGCTCTTAGCTATAAAGGATGCATTTAGTGAATGGAGACACTGGTTATTGGGGGCCGCTCACCAAGTCACCGTTTACACCGATCATCGGAACCTCCAATTTATGCGAGCTGCACGCCATCTCACCCCTCGCCAACTTCGGTGGATGCTGTTCTTTGCAGAGTTCCATTTCCTTATCACCTTTCGCCCCGGCAAAGACAACCGGAAAGCAGACGCTCTTACGAGACAAGACACCTCACCGGTACACTCCAGAACAATGGAAAGGTCCATTATCGAACCCACCAGAGTGATTGGAACCATCCACACGGATTTGTTCTTACAGAAAACCAAGCATGGTTTAAATACATTTACGTGGAGGACCTGGTCGAAATTCCACCCCGATTGGAAAAACCACCAGGGTCTGTTGATGAAAGGTCACCAACTCCTGATCCCAACACAAGAGCTACGAAGGATGTTTATTTACTTGGTGTCACGACCTTCCCTGTGCCGGACATCCCGGAGGGAAGAAAACCCTGGAAAAAATACAGAGACAATTTTGGTGGCCCTCGGTTCGTGCTGATGTCTTGTCTTGGGTAAAAAACTGCTCCAAGTGTGCCCAAATGAAGGCCGACCATCGCCCCACACAGGGATTGTTACATCCACTACCGACCCCCGATACCCCCTGGGAACGCTTTTCGGTGGATTTCATTGTGGGGTTACCCAAAGATCAAGGGTGCACCGCTATTGTGGTTGTCATTGACTATCTATCCAAAATGGGTCACTTTATTGCCTGTAAACAGGTTCCAACAGCAAGCTCCTTAGCCAAGCTGCTTCTAACCCGTGTGATTCGGCTTCATGGCCTACCAAAAGTCATCGTATCAGATAGGGGGGCCCAATTCACTGCCCGTTTTTGGACAACCTGGTGCTCTGAACTCAAGATAGAATCCGCACTTTCTACCAGCTTTCACCCGCAGACTGATTGCCAAACTGAAAGACTTAATCAGACGCTAAAACAGTTTCTCAGATGCTACGTGGACAGCAATACAGAGGCGTGGGTGGAGTGGCTCTGGGTAGCAGAAATAGCATACAATAGCGCTGAACACTCCTCTACCCAACACTCCCCTTTCTTTAGCACTTACGGTTTTCACCCCCGGTTTACTCCTCTTATCCTTCCACATCAGAACTCCAAGTTCCCTACAGTGCAAGAAAGACTAGAACATATCCGCAGTATTTTACTCAATACCCGAGATAAGTTGCTCCACGCCAAGACGCGGTATAAAGCCCAGGCAGACAAACACAGACGACCAGGCCCCACATACAAGAAAGGGGAGCGGGTCTGGCTTTCCACGAGGAATATCAGGTTTAGAAAGTACAGCGCTTTCCACCCGAAGTTTATAGGTCCTTACCAGGTGATCAGGCATGTTAACCCTGTAGCAGTCAAACTAAGGTTACCTCCATCCCTGCGGATCCACCCGGTCTTTCACGTTTCCCTGCTTAAGCCATCCCACTGTCCGGTGAAAAGACAACCAGTGCCTATATGGGTACAACATGATCGGGAGTATGAGGTTCAAGGGATCGTGGACTCCAAGGTGGTGAGAGACAAGTTGTGGTACCTGGTGGCTTGGAAAGGGTATGGGCCAGAGGAAAACTCTTGGGAACCAGCAACCGCGATACACGCGGCCCGATTGGTTGCTGCATTCCATGCACGATACCCGGGTAAGCCGCGCATCAGTCAGTGTTCTCGGAAAGGCGGATGTACTGTCAGGCCGAGCACCCGGTAAACACTGACTGTTCCCATCCCGGTAACATCCGGGAAAAAACTACGTTTCCCATGAGGCACAGCGCGAGGCGCCTTGCACGCACCGTGTATGCGCGCGCCAAACCTATATCTGGGAACCCGGAAGGACGGACAGGCGCTGGTTATTCCTATGCTGTATACAGTCCCGGCGTTCCGTGTGACGTACAGACCTGTCAACCAGCTCCAGAGGCTCCCGTTTCCAAGTCGTGAGTATTCTGTCTGAGCCTTTCCCAACCCGACTCCGGATCTTATCCCTTCTCGCTCCTCTGTTGGAGAGACGGTTGCGACGTCTCGTGCGGAGGAGCGCTAAAGCTTCGCGTGCCATTCACCAACCCGGCACTGTTTGTTCCCTGCTCGCTCCTCTGTTGGAGAGACGGTTGCGACGTCTCGTGCGGAGGAGCACTAAAGCTTCGCGTGCCATTCACCAACCCGGCACTGTTTGTTCCCTGCTCGCTCCTCTGTTGGAAAGACGGTTGCGACGTCTCGTGCGGAGGAGCGCTAAAGCTTCGCGTGCCATTCACCAACCCGGCACTGTTTTGTTCCCTGTTCGCTCCTCTGTTGGAGAGACGGTTGCTTCGTCTCGTGCGGAGGAGCGCTAAAGCTTCACGTGCCATTTACCAACCCGGCATTGTTTTGTTCCCTGTTCGCTCCTCTGTTGGAGAGACGGTTGCTACGTCTCGTGCGGAGGAGCGCTAAAGCTTTGTGTGCCATTTACCAACCCGGCAGTGGTGTGTTCCCTGTTCGCTCCTCTGTTGGAGAGACTGTTGTTACGTCTCGTGCAGAGGAGCACCGCCGTTTGCCACATATTACCAAGCCAGAGTCATCGGTTAGTCCAGCTGCTGGAGGATCCCCTGGAGGAGACACACCCCACCGGCAGTAAGACTCCCTCAAGGGAGACATTGCTTTCTTGTATCATTTCTGGCTGTTATGTCGGGGTATAGATGAGATTGGGGTTTTGGTACACTTTCCGTAAGACACAACCCCCGCTCACACCTTTACTTGTTTGCCTCACTCCTCTGTTGAGGAAAGACAATATTTCTCACAGAGTATACCGGTCTCCTTGCTTCCTGGTACCGGAGGTAAACCACACCGCGACCAACCCCGCATCCACTATTCTGTTCCTCCGCTTCTCATTTCAGGTAGGGGTGGGGAGGCCCCATATAAAGTATCCATCCAGTAATCACTCTGTGTCCACGAAGTCTCTGTAGATATATATATTGATGGTGCGCTCTCTCTCTCATTTCAGATCTCCTTCCCCGCTGTCCCTACCCTTTCCTTCCCTCGCTTGACCACTTCACCAGTCCGCGCTGTTTTATATTCCGGACTTGGGGAGGTCAAGAGGTGGACCCCATTCAGCATCAGCACAGCTCCGAGGAACCAGGGAACACGGAACGTGACAACAGCTATCATAGTTTTTCTGTCTATCCTCATACTGGAGCGAGTTATTGCAGCAGCCGCAGCAGTGTGTACTGTTGCCTTGTCGGCTTCATTCGCCATTAAATTCCCTTCAATGTGACCACCAACATGTTGATGACTCAATGTATGAATAACATGAGCCTGTGCCAGGCCTTCTTTCAGCTTTGCCACTTGTTCCTAAAGCATCTTGTGCTTCACTGTGCAACCCATGGAATCCCTAAATCCATTCGGGCCCCAATAGTTAAATATTCTTTATAGGACTGGACACATTAAAATGAATCACACATAATGAGTGTGGGGAATTCACGATCTGTATTTTGTTGTGCCAGTATCAGAGCTTTAGGTTCTGCCAGCTGCCCCGTACAGTCCCCTAGGGACAGAGGGTGTTTTTCCAGGATGGAATTTTCTGTCCTTCATGTGCCCTTTTACAATTGTATATGCCGCGGAATATTGTGATTTTATTCCCGCGCCCGCCTGGGCAGTTCCATCGGCATAAATGATACATTCATATTGACCTAGAAGCATTATTTCATTTTGCAGAGGATATTCTTGTTCATTCTGCAAGAATGATTGTGTTTGTAATGTAGAAACAAAGCTGTAATCTACATCTGTTGCAGTGAGAGAGTTAGCCCATTGAATCCATCGTGGATGTAGTGCTTTAGCTTTTGGATTGCTTGCCTTTGTAAAGGCCTCTAGGGTCGGTACCGGCGTCACGACAATTATGTGTTTCACCTGTGCTAGTGCTTGCTCTCTCTCACTACAGCAGTCTTTACCACTGTGAGTATCTTTTCAGTTGGCACAAAACGCATTCCAGCGTTTGTGTACAAATGTGATTTGTATGCTATAGGGACTGTATCACCTTCATTGAACGTGATATTTGTGTACCCCGTAGGACCAGCTACTACGCTGATTACCAGGTTAGTTGTGTTGAAACACGTGTGTAACTGTTTGGAGGTTATCATGTCAGCTTGTGCGGAATGCAGAATATCTGTATGCTCCTGTGTCCAGTGATGTACTGAAAAATCATGTCTAATTAAGTTGTGGAAAGGTTTCACTCTTTCTGCGTAATCCACAATGTATGTCCTGCCAAAATTTCAAAATCCTACAATGGATTGTTAGTCTTTTCAGAGTCGTTGGAGGTTGGAGCAGTTAAGTTTTTCAAAACATTGTGCCACCAGGCTCTTGCCTTCAGTTGACAATTCGTACCCTAAAAATAGGACACTGAGGGTGGGCAATTTTAGATTTTTGGAAATTAAATTTGTATCCCTGGTGGACAAATTCAAGAATGTGGTTCACCCTAGTCAAGTATTCCATTAGTTCATTGTCCGTCAGATAGATGTCATCTACATAGGACAGTGCCTCCTCGTCAAAATGATGAAGCAACTCTGTTACCCTGACTGAAAACAGTCCCGGGCTGTGCCTATAGCCTTGGGGGAATCGACGAAATTGGCTTTGAAAGCCTACTGTTGAGAATGCTGTCAAATATCTGCTCCCAGGTGCCATATTTTGGCATAAAAATCTATTTGAGATGTCTAGTGTTTGTATTTTTTTCCGCACGATTTTATTCATTAGTGCGGCACTATGTGCATTTTGTGCTGCAAATTTGCATGTAGATGCGTTTAAATGTCTGTAATCTACGACCGGACGATATGAATTATCGGGTTTCAATACGGGTAACAAGATTATTCATAGGTGAAGTGCAATTTACTTTCCCACCCTGTATTTGAGTTGATCTAGGACCTCCCTGACTTGTTTCTTTGCTTTATGTTTTATTGGGTATTGTCTCTGTGGTTGAGGAATTGATTTTAATGGGATTTAGTGATGAGGTTACTCATCCTCCCACCCAACATGATTGCGGTAAAGTGCAGGAGTTAACTCTAACGCCCACTCCTGCGCATATTAATTTTTGATTGATTCTGGTACGAGGTCAGAAAAAGTAGGTAAAATGACTTCTTCTCCCATTGGGCAATCCCTTACGAACTCAGGTGGCCAATACCTTTTGGCCAAAAGAATAGCGTAACCATGTGTCATATTCTCCCAAAAGAAACCTTTTACTTTTCTGGGTATCCATTTTGAGCATTATTTTGTATAAATGATGTGGGACACTGACCCTTGTATCAGGTGTTTCCACCGTGATAAGCTCACTCAGCACTGCTACCCCCAGATAATCCATCAGGTTCTGGTGAGCTATTGTGACTTCTGCCGCGCTGTCCAGCGTCCTCAGTAGCCTGGGCATTTCTAATCTTAATCTCAGCTACCTTTTTCTATTTGAATTGATGTTTTTAAGTCTTTTGTTTGAAGAATCGGGTGCTTGCTTAGAGTTATCCTTTTCAAAATTGCTCTCAACTCTTGGTTTCCCAGGTCTGGCTCCCAGATTATCTCTACCCAGTGTAGCATACATATTCTTGATAATCTTAGGCAATTCTCGCTCCTGCTGTGCAGCAGTGAATGCCCTCAGGTGTTGGCGTATAGCCACCGCTGCTGCCTCCCCTTTTATGTTACTCAACATAATGGCCGAAACCTGGGCAAAATTGCCGATCAGTTTCATCCCCTAATCTAAGGCAGGCATTCTGAATCTGTTTCAGTACATTTGGTATGATTGCAAATTGAAGGGGTACCATGTCTTCTGTTATATGCAGCAGCGAAGATTGTACCCCAAGTGACACAATTTTCTATTATGGGAGACATCCCCATTAGCAAGCAAATTGTCAGTATTGTGTTTTTCCTGCAGTCCCATATGTGGAAAAACTGCTTCAAGCTGTGCTGTTTTTTTGAGCAATCTAGAACGGTATTAGCTCCCGGCTGGTGGGAATCTTCCCCATAATGGCATTTAGTGTTTGTGGGCTAATATCTGTAGTAACCATGTGTGGTTGTGTAGCCTCAGCAGCCCTTGCAGGTTGAACTGTTAATGTTCCCATTATGTATTGTGTAAGATTTCTGTACATTTTTACTAAATCTCTGTAGAGTGTACGCATTCCTGCTGCTGATAAATTATTAATGTCTGGATGCTCCATCTATTAAACCAATTAATATGCTCTTGGGTAAGTTAACGAATCCACGTATGGGAACTACTCATCAGGTGGTTCAACTTCAATGTTTTCATGAAACAATCTTGTGTTTGCATCTGCAGGCGGGAATTTAACCCAAGAATAGAATACCTCTGTCCTGACTGCTTTATGTACCTCAACCACAAAGGTAACATCTTCCCCCCCCCCCCCCCCCCCGTTGCCAGGAGGCGATGTTGTAATAGTTTCATATTAACTGCCTTTAGGCAATTTTCTAAAATATTTAGTCCAACTATCTGTTCTCCAACATCCTCAGCTTGTTCGGTCATTGTCACAGCAGTAGTATTCAGCTAATAGTTTACAGGGATAAAGTCTGCACAATGTGGGAACTTCTAATCCTCCAAGCTTGGTTTAACCTACAGTCAATACATAGGATATGCCTCCTCAGCTGAGGTGGATTTGTTTCCTTTCCCACTACGGACGACTCCGGTTTAAATGTGAGTAAGGGTCTCTGAGAAAGCACGACTGAACTACTCAGATTTGAATTAAATAAGAGCCTAACCAATGTTGGTGGTGCCATGTCGTAAAGTTCCTACTAATCCGTACGATCAGTGCATTGTTCGACAACATAAACTAGGGGCTTGGTGCCAAGACTGATTCCGGACACCCACGCAGGATATGTTGGCCTATAGACCAGCTACCTCATGGTGTCACCATAAGCCCCCCTAACCTTACCAGGGAGCAAATGGTTTCTGGCAACCACGAACATGACAACGCTGACCCCTCAAGGATCGTGGAAACATTACAGAACCTTTTGCTTCTCAGAGAAGTATACAGAGAATACACAGTGGGATATTTTCAATTAATTATTGAACCAACGTTATTCTAGCATAAAATATGTGTGCTGCAATGATTAGTAGACAGAAGCAGATAAACGTGATTACAAACACCAAAAGTGTAAATAGTAAATATAATTCTACCATGGTGCTGAAACAATGTATATATGCTGGCATATAAAACAACGATTCTGTTCTCTCCACTTGGAATAAGTGTCCAACCAGCGAAAAGTCAAGGTACATTAATTACAATTATAATTGCTGTGACTTGTGCATAAGCAACCCATGCGAGCTAAAGATGTTGTACTCATGTGGATCCCTGTATATTCTTATGGTACCAACAAAAGGAATTTGAGGCATCTGATCTATTTTTCTACTAATGAACCATGATTAAGACCGACCATACCTTTAAGGTAAATTTATGCTAATGCTGTCAGACTAAACAAATAGGAGATTGCTGAACATAGAGTCATAAAGTTTTTCCCTTTACCCTTCCAGAACTCACCAAACCTTTGTCCTGAACAGAACCCGTAGTAGGTCGAAACGCGTAGACAACCAGGACCAATGGGGGATTCCAGCTCAACGAGTACAATATGGAGTACAATATGGATGTTAAAGATTTGTTTTCCCTAAAGTAACTTTTTGCTAGCACCCATATGAGCTAGACATGGACCCTCAATATGTCCTAGTCCCAAGAGCGTTTCTTGTGAATAGAGTGCTTTGGCCTCAAACATTTTGGAATGGTGAAGACTGTATTTTAACAAGCCTATGCAATTATATGAGTTTAAATGTTTTTAATTTGATCACTTGTTGTAAACACTTTTTATATGTTCTCACCAATTAGTCACTGTATATCAAGCGGATTAAATGTGGATTCTCTTTTCCTGCATTGCAGTGAATGTTTAAAAATGTTGGCAAAGTGTTTCAAATACTATTGAAATAATTTTGAGGCCATGTTTATTAAGTATGATGTTCCTCACGTATAAGTAAAAATGTATTTGAATTTCACAACTACCTCATTTGGTATAGTGTTTACAGGCAAATAAAACAAGGCAGTAATCTAGCATACTCCTACTATGTAAACCTTGCTCTAAGTTTACCTAGATTATGTTTAGATGTAGATACAGGAATCCCCCAAAGGGATGATCCAACCCCATTACCTGATGGGATAGAGTGAAGGACCCCGTCTTGGTCACAAACTGGTCACACCTCAGGAGATGTCAGACCGCTACGTGGTAATATCTCAGCGTGCAAGCACCCTTGGTGTCAACGGAAGGGCCTCCTTTCCTAATCTATCGGGATGCCCATCTTCTATAATAGATTGCAGCCTTGTGGTGTGTGTGTATAGATTAGTGATGATATGGATATGTAGATAGCCCTGTCGTGGATGAAGATAGTGATAACATTTGTACGAAGTGCGAACCGAGACCTTGTACATGGTGTTCAGGGCATTGCGATAATGCTGTGCAAAGCTAGATGTGAAAACAAGTTTAGTTTCGGTGATACTAATCCAACATTGTCTTGCATGCAAATATGTGCAAAAGGTCACAGATGAAAATGTTATTTATGAGGACAAAGTAAGAAATAAGCTGCTTCGCTACATGGGCCTAACTCAGGAATATAACACACTAGGCAGATGAAACGAAACAAACTAATTAGTAGTATTATCAAGTTGTATAAAATAACCATCCCTGCCATGGCTAATTATCAATCTGTCTAGGCCTACCCTTACTGTGTGAGCACAGGAATATATACATGATTCTGGAATTGGCATTAGACCCCATGCCTGGTGTATGTAGTTAGGTAGTCCGCTTCATTAATGTAAACTCAGTCTTTGCAAGGCTGAATGTCAGTCTCTGTGTGCGTTTATTCTAGGATAGGTCTCTTCATTGGAATTCTCCTCTCTGTCCCCAAGGGAACGAGACACAGTTTATATGATAAAAACTACTGTGTTTGAAAGCTCCAGCTGTTCTACCATGTTCTGTATAAAATGCTAGGAGCTGTTGCTGGATCGAGCCAAGAAAACAGTACACCATATTGTTGTGTATTCCAGGCAACCTTGTACAAAAAGGAGCAGACTGACTCACAAGAAGAATAACAAACCGGATGTACAGCGTATTCCTAAAATAAGGGCACTAAAAAAAAATATTGTGTGTGTCTGTGCAGAGCAGAAGCAGCCTATAACATCTAATATGCAAAACTAAGGGAGGACCGAAGTGGGCCCAGAAGGGACTTCACTTCACCCTCTCCTTGATTGGGAGAGTAACTTACACACTAACAAAATAATAATGATCACAAGCAAAACAAAGTCAATACGATGCTAATAAACATAATGTTCAAATTTATAGGCATAATAAAAATGAAACAAACATTTTGAAAAGAGGGCCAAATATGGTTGAGCCGGGGGCACCCTAGATTTCTTCCACAAGATCAATGTATAGTGAATCCAGAACGGATTCTGTCTCCCCAGACGATGATTCCTTAATAGCCACATTCAAAAGCTCCAAAGAACAGACATAACCCTCATTACCAGCTGATGGTGAGAAAGCATTTTGCTGTCCTAAATCCGTGATATGAGAGCCGGAGTCCTGAAGGCCAGGTGCTCACGCATTTACCTCCCCAGTAGGGAGAAGCTCATACCATGCATCTTGAAACAGCTGCAAGTTCGTGGAAAAACTCCAAAAAGGGGCCATTATCAGACTCATCAACATGTCTATGCCCATAGCAACAGGCAATTGGAGCCCAAGGCAAACATCTGATAGAGACATCTAGCCGCAGATTCCTTAACTTTGAATTCTCTCCAGGGGCCAGACTGGATCCAGAAACCAGTGGGGGTCGCGCAACTTCATAGAGACGTCATTGGGGTCATATAAGAAGCACTCCGACGTGCTGATGTCAGTTTCTTCTTTTCCATGCTTCAACGCAGATCCAGAGAAGCAGTTACCTTTGGCTGTTTTTTCGCAAGCTTCAACATTTTTTCAAAAGATACTGCTTTTTTTAATGCCCTCGGGTTTTAAGGCTTGTGGGTCATGTAGTCGGCAGATGTTGGCCACAGATCCCCATTCGGTTTGTAAGGGGTGCCTGGGAGAGCACAATGATTCTACAGCGTGTGACTCCTGTCACCTACTTCAGCCGAAGGTGCTCAAAGAGCAGCGGATGAAGCTTCTTGTGTCACAAATGACACAGGTCTCCAAAACGTCCCATCGGCCTCGGTCTCCTTCGCACTCCAGGGACTGCCCACAGGGCCGCTTCAGGCACCGTTCCCATGGAAGTTGCTGTCTGCCTCCCCCAGTAAGTCATGATGCAAGGGGTCAAAGCAGCAGCATCGTTCCACCATTTTGCCTGCGGAATTGGGAGAGGAGTCTACCCTGCACCTCCCCTCATATCCTGGGGTCGGGGCGACTCTTTCCCAGATCAGGGAATATTATTTTTCCCTTCAGAAGGTTTTTGGGTCTGCACCTCTCTTTGGGCCCCAAGGAGGTACAGGAGGCCAAGACTAGGACAACGTCCACAGGTTCACCCTCTGCATCAGTCTGACTATCGGATGCCATATCTCTGTCTACGCTGGGGAACAACCCTTTGAGGTTACCACCTGCTCGGCACCTCAACACTTTCCATCTCTGATGATGATGTCGCTCGATTCCATGCGGCATCTGGTACGACACTGATGGAGTGGTCTGGTTCAGGAGTTGACCCTGGGCCATGTGAAGACCCTGAAGAGGTTTCAAATGCTCTCCACTCTAACTCACCCCCGGCAGCTACCAGTTGGGTTTTTGAGTTGGGCGATAAAAGTGATTTGGAGTCTTCTCCAGCCTCAGACCTACTGTCCCCCCTGCCCCCGGATTGGCTTCAGAGGCGAGTTCCTCCTTGACAGAGATGCTCAATCGAGTTAGTGAGGTTTTAGAGATGCCACTTCCTTCTGTGGCTGAAACTACGGTACCATTAATTGACATTCTGCACCAGGGTCAATCTGGAGATGAGTTAGTGCTTCCTTATAGTGAAGCTCTATTTGACATCTTGTTGGGGGGCCTGGGCTAGATCGGTTGCAGGTCCGCCAGTAGCACATGCTATTTCTCATAGACATCGCCTGTCCCCTGAAGATCTGACCTGTCTCATAAAGCATCCTACTCATCATAGCCTTTTGGTTCAGACTGTTTTATCTGGCCAGAATATTTATTCTGTTCCGCCTACTACTCCAGACAGGGAAGCTAAAAGACTGGCCACTAGAGGCAGGCACATTTTCACCTCCACAATTTCGGCTGTAAGGTTCATTAATACTACTTGTGTTCTTGCCCATTTAATCCATGCATTGTGGGATTCTTTGGCAAGTCTACTGCCATCTCCTCCAGAGGGGGCCCAAGATGCTCTTACTTCCTTGCTCTGTGATGGGCAACAGGCTGCAAAACTTATGGTTCGTTGTTGTAAGGATGCCACTGACTCTGTTGCTAGAGCTATGGCCTCTTCTGTGGTGCTCCTCCAGCCTGCTTGGTTGCGTGCTTCTGGGTTCTCAGAGGCGGTCCGAAAAAAATATTGTTGGACATGCTGTTTGATGGCTCTGCAGCTTTTCAGCGACAGCCAGGGTGGTACAGGATCGTAGTTCTGCTTTTCTTCCATCTGCATTTATCTTTTTCCACTGTTCAGTTGCACAGGGGAAATTGGTCTTAAATGTGTATACATTATGACCATTTTATGGCAGTATCTATGGTGTTTATTCCACTTCTGGTGACACCTGGTGTGAGAGCATCCCTCTTTACCTTTTGGTGTCCCTTATAGGGAACTGTTACTTATCACTTTCAAGGGAGTTTCTAAATAGCTTGCCGCATGAGATTCCATTAATGATGAATCTCTTCTACTTATTTATTCTATACTGGGAGTATCCTTTAGGTGCCTTCAATTGCCTACTGGTTACTGGTTTTGGCTCCACCGGCTTTCACCAGGGCAGTGGAATGGGTGACGCTCTGCATTGCCCTCCCTCACAGTTAGCTACGACATTCTTTCTACATATTGTCTGTATTTGTTTTACATTATTTCCTCGCTATTCATCAGCACGATACACTTTCATAGATTTCTATGGTGCTTAAGTTAACATTTCCTTTTTGTGACCTTTTCACAAAGGTATTCACCCCACCCAAAAAAAGTGAGATGGAGAAAAAGGATGTTTCTTCTTCTGTCCTGCTAATCTTACTGGACCCTTTTTCTGAGGTGGTCTGCTACACAGGTCTACTCTGCTACTGACAGTGGAGTCACTATCCTGGCGATGCCTCACTCATGTCAGCACATTAGCGATCTTTGTTTCTGGCCTGCAGCCAAAGACCCTTCATGCCATGTACACCTCTTTTTGTTGAGGCTTTTGCATACACGTGACATCAACATCCCTATTCTTGTGGGAAGCCATCACTCTTTCTCATGTATCTTCCTACATAACTACAGTCTTCTATCTTAATTTAGACTGGGTAGTTCTTTTTAGGAACCTTTGGTAGGATCAGTTCGCAGTCCCACCTCCAGAGAGGGTATGGCTATGCAATCTAATTCAAAGTTAAGAAATCTGCGGCTAGATGTCTCTATCGGATGGACAGGTTACTTACTTTTGGTAATGCCTTATCTGAAAGAGACAATTAGTTATGGATTCCTCACCATGGATTCCTCACCTTAGAATTAGCCCCAGGAGTCAGACTGTATCCGGAGAATTTTTCTTCAGCAGTACTCCTGCGCGTCAGTAGGTGGCATCGGTCGACTCCGCATTTGCCGTTGGCCTTGTGGTCGCCAGATTGATGTTGCGGTATCTTCTTAGACGCCGCCCCTACGTGCTGACGACAGTTCATTCTTTTTCCACGCCAGCCAGTGCAGAACCAGAGAGAGCGGTTCCTCGAGTCACTTTTTGCGACTTTTTCGTAACGTCTTTTTGAGTCAGTATGACTCTTGGTGCACAGGGATGTTATCTCGGCGGACCAGCTTCATGCCTTGTGGCTCCTGCCACAAGCTGATGTCGGTGATTGACCAGAATCTTGTGTGCCTCTGCTGCCTGGAGCGTGACCACGACCCGAAGTCATGCTCTAACTGGCGGGCCATGGCCCGAAGTCTTTGTGGGAGCAGTCCCGAAAGCTTCTGGAGGCCCGGCAGTCAGCTCTGCGCCGCTCGAGTTTCTGGTCGAGAGGGAGGTTGCGGAGCCATCACCACCATTCCTCGTCGGAATCTTCGTCTTCGGGTAAGTCGAAGCACAAAAAGAAGGCGAAGAAGCACCGTCGCTCTTCGTGTTCTCCCCGTCCGTCGACCGACGCGACGCGGGATGTGGCAGGTAGTCATCCGGCTCCTCCCGCGACGCCTGTTGGGTCGAATCCGAGCCTCCCTACCTTTCCATGAGCCAGAGCAACCCCTGCCCAACTTCGTAGTTTTTACGAAGCCCTCCATTCTAATTTTGGGCAACCCGACTCCGCCGGTGCGCCTTCGGGCCCCGTGGACTCGGCTGGGGGTTCTAGTCCTTCGATGCCGGTGGCTTCGGTGACGCAGGACCCCCAGGGATCCAGATCGGCACCGGTCGACCTCGTGACACCTCCCCTGGCACCAAATCTATTGGCGACACCTCCGCCCCCTCCAACAATTTCAACGTCAGCAGCCCTACAATGCTACACCTGGCTGACGTCCGCTGGCTTTTCGGTGATTCCAAGCTACACTTATGGACATGCCCTTTAATGGCCGTCGCTTGTTTGGCTACAAAGCAGACAATGCACTCGAGCGTTTTAAGGACTCCAGAGCTACGGCCAGGTCCTTGGGCCTCTCTTCCACCTCTCGCTCCGTGCAGTCTGCTTTTCACACCTTTCGTGACTACAGAAGGGGATCCCCGTGACTTTCCGTCCAGAGCCACAGGCCTGCGTAAGCTGTCCAACCTCTATGCGGCCAGGGACATGGGACCCACCGGGCAGGCCAGTCCACCAAGTCTGACCTTTCAGGGCCACCTTTCGCCAGTGGGCAGCAGGATTCGCCGTCACCTCCCCCACTGGCTCACCATCACATCGGACATGTGGGTTTTGCAGATAGTCCAAAGGGGCTACTCCCTTCCCTTCAGGACTACCCCTCCATCCATTCCACCTCAATTTCATTGCATGTCAGAAGATCACTTGGCCCTTCTCCAACAGTAAGTTACGACTCTCTTGGCCAAGGGAGCCATCGAACGAGATCCTGCCCCAGAAGTAGGTTGTGGTTGTTACTCCCACTACTTTCTGGTGCCCAAGAAGGACAAGTGTCTGCGTCCTATCTTGGATCTCAGGAACATCAATCGCTTCCTCCGGAAGGAGATGTTCAAAATGTTGACACTGGCTCAGGTCCTGTCTGCCCTCGACCCTGGAGACTGGATGGTAGCGTTGGACTTGCAGGACGCCTATTTTCACATCCCCGTCCTGCTGGCCCATCGGCGTTACCTGCGGTTCACTGTAGGTCACGAGCACTTTCAGTTTACCGTGCTCCCCTTTGGCCTTACCAGCGCCCCTCGGGTGTTCACAAAAGTGGTGCCGGTGGTCGCAGCTCATCTGCGCAGATCAGGGGTTCTAATCTGCCCCTATCTCGACGACTGGCTGTTGAAGGCAGGCTCGCCCCAGGCTATCGTCTCCCACCTCCAGACTACAGCCAACCTCCTGCATTCGCTGGAGTTCACCATCGACGTGCCAAAGTCACACCTTATTCCCTCTCAGAAGCTCCTTGTTATCGGAGCGGTTCAGGAAACAGCAGAATTTCGGGCTTATCCTCTCAAGCAGCGAGTCTGGGATATTCGGGCTATGATTCCGATCTTTCGGCCTCTATCCCGAATTTCGGTCAGAGTGACCCTGAGGCTACTGGGCCTCATGGCCTCATGCATCCTGCTGGTGGAATATGCCAGGTAGCATATGGGGCTCTGCCGTGGGACCTGAAGTTTCAGTGGGAACAGCATCAGGGGAATCTTTACGATTGCGTCCAGATCTCGGAGGGCACTGCACACCAATTGCAGGGGTGGCTAACGAACCAGGAGTGGGTAAACGGCAGATCCCTCTCCCTTCCCCAACCGGAGTTCACAGTGGTGAAAGATGCATCACTTCTGGGGTGGAACGGCCACATGGGAGAGGTGGAGATCAGAGGCTTCTGGTCTCCGGCGGAGTCCGGGCTCCACATCAACCTTCTGGAGCTTCGGGCAATCAGTCTTGCACTGAAGGCATTCCTTCCTTCCGTCAAAGGGAGAGTAGTGCAGGTGTTCACGGACAACACCACTGCCATGTGGTACTGCAACAAACAGGGTGTGGTGGTGTCGTGGACCCTATGTCAGGAGGCACTTTGTCTCTGGTAGTGGCTGAAACATCAGGGCATGTCCCTGGTGGTTCAACACCTGGCAGGTTCTCTGAAAGCCAGGGCGGAAGAACTCAGCTACCGGTGCATGATGGATCATAATTGGCGTCTTCACTCGGAGGTGGTGCAAGGTCTCTTTCAGCGTTGGAGAGAGCCTTGGTTAGATCTATTCGCCACTGAAGAGAACGCGAAATGTCAGCAGTTCTGCATGTAGGAATTTCCAAGGCGGCACTCGCTCGGCGACGCTTTTTGTCACGATTGGAGTTGCGGTCTTCTATACACCTTTCTGCCTATGCCTATACCACTTCTACTGAGTGCTGAAGAAGATCAAGCGCGACTGGGCTCAAGTCATTCTTGTAGCTCCGGACTGGGCACGAAGAGTCTGGTATTCCGAGCTCTTGCACATGGATATTGATCCTCTGATCAGACTGCCAGGAGGAACTTCTGTCGCACCAGCAGGGTATGGTCCTCCACCTGAACCTGTACAACCCCCACCTCCTTGGGTGGAGATTGAGCAGCGATAGTTGACAGCTTTCGACCTTCCTCCCGAAGTCTGTAACGTTATCTTGGCCGCCAGGCGTCCCTCCACCAAAACGGTATACGCCTGTAGATGGAACAAGTTTGTGGCATGGCGCGCAGCAAAGGCTGTGGATCCTCTTTCTTCCACCCTTTCAGAGGTTCTCTTCATTTTTTTTTTGCCCAGCACGGCTCTGCTCTGGGTACCCTAAAAGGCTATCTTTCGGCCAGTTCGGCCTTTCTTCGGCTTCCTGACCAGCCTTCTCTTTTCAAGTCTTGTATCCTCCAATTCCTTTCGTAATGCCTCAGTGGGACTTGAACTTGGTTCTGACCTATTTTATGTGCACTCCCTTCAAGCCGCTACGTAACTGTCCTCTCAGACTTCTGACACTTAAAACTGCCTTTCTGGTCACCATCACCTCTGCTCGCAGGGTGAGTGAGCTGCAGGCTCTTTCGTCAAAACCTCCTTTCCTGGCTGGTCAACCGGGCAAATTTGTCCTTCGCACTAGGCCTTCTTTCCTTCCTAAAGTGGTTACCTCTTTCCGGGGAACAACCTTTACAACGCAACTTTTACAACGCACTACACTTACAACGCATGACACTACAACGCATTTTTAAAAACTACCTTTACAACGCATTCCATTACAACGCATACTACCTTTACAACGCATACCATTACAACGCATAATATTACATTAAAACCCCTACACTATCCAACACTTGCCCTACTGTTGCACCCCCTGGAGTTAGAATAGTAATTTTTACCCCTATACTATCCAACACTTACCCTACTGTTGCACCCCCTGGAGTTAGAATAGTAATGTTTACCCCTATACTATCCAACACTTACCCTACTGTTGCACCCCTTGGAGTTAGAATAGTAATTTTTACCCCTATACTATCCAACACTTACCCTACTGTTGCACCCCCTGGAGTTAGAATAGTAATTTTTACCCCTATACTATCCAACACTTGCCCTACTGTTGCACCCCCTGGAGTTAGAATATTAATTTTTACCCCTATGCTATCCAACACTGGCCCTACTGTTGCACCCCCTGGAGTTAGAATAGTAATTTTTACCCCTATACTATCCAACACTTGCCCTACTGTTGCACCCCCTGGAGTTAGTATAGTAATTTTTACCCCTATACTATCCAACACTTGCCCTACTGTTGCACCCCCTGGAGTTAGAATAGTAATTTTTACCCCTATACTATCCAACACTTGCCCTACTGTTGCACCCCCTGGAGTTAGAATAGTAATTTTTACCCCTATACTATCCAACACTTGCCCTACTGTTGCACCCCCTGGAGTTAGAATAGTAATTTTTACCCCTATACTATCCAACACTTACCCTACTGTTGCACCCCCTGGAGTTAGAATAGTAATTTTTACCCCTATACTATCCAAAACTTGCCCTACTGTTGCACCCCCTGGAGTTAGAATAGTAATTTTTACCCCTATACTATCCAACATTTGCCCTACTGTTGCACCCCCTGGAGTTAGAATAGTAATTTTTACCCCTATACTATCCAACACTTACCCTACTGTTGCACCCCCTGGAGTTAGAATAGTAATTTTTACCCCTATACTATCCAACACTTGCCCTACTGTTGCACCCCCTGGAGTTAGAATAGTAATTTTTACCCCTATACTATCCAACACTTACCCTACTGTTGCACCCCCTGGAGTTAGAATAGTAATTTTTACCCCTATACTATCCAACACTTACCCTACTGTTGCACCCCCTGGAGTAAGAATAGTAATTTTTACCCCTATACTATCCAATACTTACCTTAAATCCAATGTAATATTATGCGTTGTAATGGTATGCGTTGTAAAGGTAGTATGCGTTGTAATGGAATGCGTTGTAAAGGTAGTTTTTAAAAATGCGTTGTAGTGTCCTGCGTTGTAATGGAATGCGTTGTAGTGGATTTTGCGTTGTAAAAAATGCGTTGTAAGTGCATGCGTTGTAAAAGTGTGCGTTGTAATGACATACATCCCCTCTTTCCACATAGGACAGACCATAACTTTGCCCACCTTCTTCCGCCCCTGCATCCTTCTAAAGTGGAAGAGAGACTCCACCGTCTGGATCCAAAACGTGCGCTTTCCTTCTATCTGTATTGCACAAAACAATTTCGGGTGGATGACCAGCTCTTTGTTGGCTATGTGGGTGCCAAGAAAGGTGAGGCCGTGCAGAAACGAACCATCTCTCGGTTCGTTTTTTGCATCAAAATCTGTTACTACTTAGCGAAAAAGGAACGTCCGGGGGGTTGCGTGCCAATTTCACCAGTGCGACGGCAGCCACTACTGCTTTGGGACAGGTACTAACGCTGAGGACCTGGAACTCAAAGGGGAGAGTGTGGGAGAAGGTGGAAGGCGTGGAGCTGAAAACATAAGATGATGATACTTACATACAGACCGGAGGAGCCGAGGAGCCACCGCACACCGGAGGATCATCCCAGGACAAGGGGGACCACATCGTAGGAGACCCCTCCAGGAGAAACGTCTGTGAGTCTGGTACTCTAGCGAGGGAAGTGGAGGCTGGGACTCCCCTCCCCATGGCCGAGGAGGGTCATGGGTTCTGGCAAGTGCCTCGAGCCTGGGTTTTTTCCATATAGGGGCTGGTGGGCGGGAATATGGGCCACACCACCCTAAATCACAGTTATCCCCTTCTGCACATAGGCACCTCACAAGAGTAGAGCACGGGTGATGGGAGCACTCTACCCCTGTACTACCACTAGGACAGTTGCCTAATTTTCTCTTTTCTTTGTTCTTTCCGGTTCCCTCCCGTGGAGAAGAACGGACCCCCTTCCTTTGTGAAAGAAGAACCAGACCTGGGACGAAACATCAGCGAGGATAGTATCCCTACTATGACAGACATTTTCCTTTCAGTTTTTCTTCAGTTGTCCCCATATCTCCCGAACTCCCTCATTAATTAAAAAGTTGTATATCAAGTGCATGGGCACACCCCAATGTGCCAGGCACTGTGCTACAAAAGTTCCAGGAGGGGGATGACCCCGATTTCTTTTTCGTAAACTGTGAGCGCGTTGCCTCCACTGCGGCCTGGCCCCAAGAGAAGTGGGGACAATACATAGCCCCCTTGTTATCTGGCAAACTGCAAGCAGATTTTTAAGCTGCTAACCCTGCGGGAACCACCCCCTACACCGACATAAAAAGGGCCATCCTGGAAAGACGACCAAGAGTATTATCCCAGCCGCCTCTTCTACCATAGACAACTTAACAGAAAAAGTCCACTCAGAACAGTACCTCGAAGCCCTCCCCCTCAACACCAGGACTTGGGTTAAGCAGTATCCACACCTAATGGTTGCGGTGGCTGTGGACCTGGCATGTGCCTGTCGCAGGTCCCCCGAGTTTAAGGCCCATCCCCAATGTTTCCACATAGGCATACCCAGACCCCCAACGAACACAACTAAAGAAAGCCAGGTTCCAACCCCGGTGAGATATACACCCCGCCCTACCCAGGGAACACCAGAGCTACAAGGCCCCCAGTGTTTCCACTGTGTAGAGTAGGGGCACATAACTCGGCAGTGTCCTGCTCATAACCCTCCCCAGGAACCCATGGAATTAGGGTATACCCGCAGTAGTGTCTCAATAGCTGGAGAATCCTCTCAGCAGTATAAAAAGAACAAACACCTAAACGGGAAGCCGGTGGTAGCTATAATAGACACCGGGTGTCACCACACCGTCGTCAGCAAAGAGCTCATACCCGATTCCCAGATCCTTGGGAGGGACTTCATACAGGTCACTTGCGTACACAGAGAAAAGAAAATGTACCCCCCTGCTGAAGTCCTACTGGAGATAGATGGAGAACTTCAGTTAAGGAAGGTGGGGGTGAAGCTCTTTCTCCCTGAATCCGTCCTCCTAGGGACCAATCCCCCAGGTTTCATGAGTACTTGTCATCCCTTACCCCTCCCTCCCCCGTGTTGGGTTGGTTGGGACACGCCACGTTCTCTAAGGAAGGCATAGAAGGCCCCACCCCCAAAAGGAACAAAGTCATGTAGGGAAAGAAGAGAAGAATGGGCTTTGTACCTTAAGACCCATTCTACCCTACCTAGTCACATCCTTGTTTCCTCAAATGCACACCAGACACCAGGTCAGAACTTCCAAGCTGCTCAGAGGGATGATGGTATGCTACAGCACGCCTGGGACCAAGCCCAAGAGGATCACCCAGAGAATGTAGGCCCGCTTTTCTGTATCAAAAAGGGTTTATTGTACAGGATAACCCGGAAGGTGGAACACCCTAAGGAACAGCTGTTGGTCCCAAAAGCCTTCCGAGAACAAGTGTTAGGCCTTGCCCATAGTCAAGCAAGAGGTGGTCATTATGGGAAGGAGCATACACTGAAATACCTCTTAAACAAATTCTACTAGCCAGGTTTTTATCAAGAAGTAGCCAGAATGAGTGCCTCATGCGTTAGGTGTCAATTGGTCAATAACCCCTCACTTCCCCGGGCCCCGCTACACCCACTTCCGATCATAGACGTCCTCTTCCAGAGGATGGGGATGGATCTCATGGGACCTCTTATACCCTCCGCCCGCGAACACCAATATCTACTGGTATTGGTGGGCTACGCCACACGTTATCCGGAGTCATTCTCCCTGACCAGTTCCACAGCCTTAGCCCAAGCCATGGCCTCCTTTTTCTCTCGTGTGGGATTTCCCTGAGAGATATTGACTGACCAGGGTACCCCTTTGTATCTCGACTTATGAAACAAACATGCGACCTCTTGGGGATTAAATAGATATGTACAGCTGTGTATCACCCCCAAACAGATTGTCTGGTCGAAAGATACAATAGAAAGATTAAGACTATGCTAAAGAAATCTATTGGCAAGGCAGGAAGAGACTGGTACCGACAAGTACCCTTGGTGTTGTTTGCCATACAAACACATGAACAAAAATCTACTGGATTTTCCCCATCCAAACTATTGTTCGGGAGGAAACCTCGCACACTCCTTGATATGAAGGCCGAGCAGTTGGTTGAGGAACATGATGATGGCAAGCCCCTGTTGCAATATAGCACGTACCTAAGAGACACCCTGGTGTCTCTCTTGGAGGAGGTCCACGCAAATATGGGAAAAGCCCAGACCCAACAGAAGAATCAATATCACATGAACACTAAACAAAGAAAATTCAAAGCGGGAGACCATGTCATGATTCATCTACCCAGTATGGAAAGGAAACTCTTAGCCACATGGCAAGGTCCATACAAGGTTCCGAATAGCATCACCCCAGTCTCTTATTGTATAACTGTCCCCCACAAATCCCAGACAGGCTAGACCTACCACGTGAGCCTCTTAAAAACCAGGGAAGGCCCCTTACCGGCGTCTTCATGTAAAGACGTACCGGTGCTTCAGGTCTCCCTTGACAAGCCCCTTGAAATCTCTCTGGCTGCCCCCTCTCTAACAGGGAACGAGTCCGCTCGTTTGAGAGAACAGCTGTCAAAGACACAAAAACTCCAATTACTCACTTATGTAATGCCTACTCTGACGTACCGTCCGGGATATCGAGACGGACGACCCTAGTTGAACACATGATAGGCACAGCGGGGACGAGGCCCATAAAACTGAGACCATATCATATTCCAGCTGCAAGTAGACAAGCAGTGGACCATGAGATAAAAGCCATGCTGGAAGCAGACATCATTGAGCCCTCCCACAGTGCCTGGTCCTCCCTGGTCGTCCTAGTTCCCAAACCCGACGGAAGCATAAGGTTCTGCATAGACGTCCATCAACTTAACGCTATATCCAAGTTCTATGCGTACCCCAGCCCGCGTTGATGAGCTAATAGAATGATTGGGGGACGCCAGAATCATGTCCACAATCGATCTCACAAAGGGCTACTGGCAAATCTCTCTGTTGAGGCCCATGAAAAGACAGCCTTTTCTACCCCTTCGGGCTTATTCCAGATCAAAGTCCTTCCTTTTGGCCTTCATGGCGCCCCGGCTACATTTCAGAGATTGAAGGATATCCTACTGCATGACCACCAAACATACGCCGTTGCTTACCTGGACGACATAGTTGTTAACAGTCCTGACTGGGAAACCCACCTCACCCACCTAGAAGCAGTCCTATACACCCTCAAGAGAGCAGGTCTCACTATCAACCCCAAGAAAACCACTTTTGGCATGGATCACATCGAGTAACTTGGGTATGACATACAGGCAGGGAAAATCAGACCCCAGGTAAACAAACTAGAGGCAATCACAAACATCACCCGCCCTGTCACCAGGAAAGATGTACACTCCTTTTTAGGCCTGGTAGGTTATTATCGGAGGTTATAACCTACCAGGTTAATCCCACACTTCTCCGACATCGCTAGTCCCCTCACTGACCTCTTGAGTAAAGCCATGTCAGGGAAACCCCTTCAATGGTCTTCTCCTCAGGAATGAAGTTTCTCGCAATTGAAAAAGACCCTGTGTAATGCCCCTGTCCTTGCATGTCCTCATCACCATAAGATCTTTGTTCTCCAAACAGACGCCTCTGGCATGGGACTTGGAGATGTCCTCTCCCAGCCTGATGATAGGAGGGATCTATGCCCCATCCTCTTCCTAAGTAGGAAACTGTTCCCCAGAGAGACGAGGTACGCCACCATAGAAAAGGAACGTCTGGCCATCAAGTGGGCAATAGAGGCCCTACAGTATTACCTCCTGGGACGACAATTCCTTGTCCTTACTGACCATGCCCCATTGACCTGGCTTTGAATATACAAGGACACTAACCCAAAAGTGCTCTGCTGGTTCCTTGCCTTAAAACCTTTTTCCTTTAGTACTTTGCATGTCCCGGGTAAACTACAGGCCAATGTGGACTTTCTTTCTCGCTATCCAGTATCTGAATGGCCCACATGTCCATTCCTGGAAGGGAGGCAGTGTGATAGATTTCCTCCTGCGAGTGCCCCGGCAATTCCAACATGGCGACCGCTGTATCCCCGGCCGAAAGTGAACTGTGCATTCTAGCAGGGCAAGCCGGAACGTCCTGGCCGGCAGCTGTGAGCCAGGAGGGCGGAGACTGGTACTAACGCTTAGGACCAAGAACCCAGAGGGGAGAGCATGGGAGAAGGTGGAAGGGGGTAGCTGAAAACAGAAGAAGACAATACTTGCATACAGACCAGAGCAGCCGCCGCCGCAGATTGGTGGATCATCCCAGGACAAGGAGGACCACATCTTAAGAGACCGCTCCAGCAGCAACGTCTGTGAGTCTGGTTCTTCAGCCAGGGAAGCGGAGGTTGGGACTCCCCTCCCTACGGCCTAGGAGGGTAGTGGGTTTAGGTAACCTTGAGAGAATTCCAACTTAAGGAATCTACGGCTAGATCATTTATCTACCAGATAAGGTGTTATTGAAGGTAAGTAACTTTTCCATCAAGTGCCCACTCGAAGAGGCACCACAGGCAATGAAACAAGTGCATAACGCAGGTAAACCAGGCGGGTAAGAAAGATACTCCAAAGATTTTTATCATGCACTTATGGCACAGTTGGACTGGTGGTAATTCCATTACCAGTGGGCTTCGGAATGGAACATCCATTGTGGAGTAGCAGAAATAGAACCCAAATTAGGCCTGGGGGGGTAAACTCTGCTCCGTTTGCAGACTTTGCAGAGTCATCTGTACTTCGCGAAGTGCAGAAAACTCTGCTCCATATAGCGCAGCTGAGTTTTTTCACCACTCGTGCTCGCTACCACTCAGGTAGAATTTCTATCCGCGCGGCAGGAAGATCAGCACTAACACGCAGTTCACAACGTACTCCGCCGCTTGTGGAACTCTGCAGAGTTTTTGCCATCATCATCATCAACTTTATTCGCATTTAAGGAGCACTTGTGTACCACCCCCCGGGACCACTCCTTAATTCTGCCGCCCAACTCATGGACTTTATTTCCCCCATGTAATTGCGACTAATAACTTTTTGTTTCTCTGTGATTTCAATGTGCGCAGCGAAAATCCCGACAATCCTGCGCCGCCTCACTCTTGACAGACCTGTCCACGCTTGAGCTGACCAAAATTAACGACAAACCCTCTCACGAGTCAGAGCATACCTTAGATATAATCCTCACTAATTCACTCAACCTGGTCTGTGGAACAACCCACCCTCTCACATGGTCAGACCACTCTAAGATAGAGTTCCGAATCACTGGCCCTAAGGAACACTTAGACCAACACCATTAGGAGGTACAGACAGTGGCATAAATTAATGCCCACTCTCTTCCAAGACACTTTTGTCCCACCCCAACACTCGAATTCTGACAGTGTGGAGGAATGTTTATTCAACTTTAAGACAAGCCTGCAATCCACAATAGATATTCTGGCTCCCTTGAAAACTTCCCCCCTGATCCCAAAATGCCCAAAGACACCTTGGTACACACCTAATCTCCGGTCCGAAAAGAGCCATTGTAAAAAACTGGCGCCGTTCACATGACCCTCTTGATAAAGAAAGGTTTAAATCGGCTCTGTCCAAATATCATTGTGACCTGAAAACTGCCCGAAAAGTGCATATTGCTCTTCAACTCGAACAGGCTGATAACTCACCCAAAGCACTATTCTAGGTCCTAAAATCTTTCACCAACCTCAAGGCGTGCAATACGGAAGAGGCCCCATCCCAGATCCTCTGTGACAATATCGCAGAACATCTAACACTAAAAATAGATAAGATATATAATAAGATCACTGTGGCTAATGTCTCCTGATTAAGAGGAGGTCTTCTGTCTGCCGTAGGAGGTTGGGGAGGGCGTTCCAGGACTTGGCGGCGAGGTAGGAGAACGATCTTCCGCCGGTGGTCGCTCTACGGATGCAGGGTACGGTGGCGAGGGCGAGGTCGGCGGAGCGGAGCTGGCGGTTCGGGGTGTAGAAGGTAAGTCGTCTGTTGAGGTATGTTGGTCCGGTGTTGTGGAGTGCCTTGTGTGCGTGGGTGTGGAGCTTGAAGGTGATCCTCTTGTTGACGGGAAGCCAGTGCAGGTCTCTCAGGTGGGGTGTGATGTGGCTGTGGCGAGGGATGTTGAGGAGGAGGCGTGCGGAGGCGTTCTGTATGCATTGCAGTCGTTTCAGCAGTTTGGCCGGGGCTCCAGCATAGAGGGCGTTTCCGTAGTCCAACCTGCTGCTGACGAGGGCTTGGGTGACCGTTCTTCTTGGTTCAGTGGGGATCCACCTGTAGATCTTTCGGAGCATGCGGAGGGTGTTGAAACAGGAAGATGAGATGGCGTTGACTTGCTTGGTCATGGAGAGAGTTGAGTCGAGCATGAATCCCAGGTTGCGTCTGTGGTCGGTGGGTGTTGGGGCTGTACCCAGGGCAGTAGGCCACCAGGAGTCATCCCAGGCTGATGGGGTGGAGCCGAGGACGAGGACCTCCATATTGTCTGAGTTTAGTTTCAGCCGGCTGTTCTTCATCCACTCGGCGACGGCTTTCATTCCTTCGTGGAGGTTGGTTTTGGCGGTGCAAGGGTCTTTGGTGAGGGAGAGGATCAGCTGTGTGTCGTCGGTGTAGGAGATGATGTTGAGGTCGTGCAGTCTGGCGACGTGGGTGAGAGGCGCCATGTAAATGTTGAACAGGGTCGGGCTGAGGGATGATCCTTTGGGTACGCCGCAGATGATCTTGGAGGCTTTGGATCAGAAGGGGGGGAGTTGGACGCTCTGTGTTCTGTCGGAGAGGAAGGCCAGTCTAGTGCTTTGCCGCGGATTCCTGCGTCGTGGAGGCGGGGGCGTAGGGTGTGGTGGCACACCGTATCGAAAGCGGCTGAGAGGTCCAGGAGGATGAGGGCCTCGGTCTCGCAATTGTCCAGCAGGGCCCGGATGTCGTCGTGGCGGCGATGAGGGCCGTTTCGGTGCTGTAGTTGCTGCGGAAACCGGACTGGGATGTTCTCCTCGAGGTAGTGGGTCAGCTGTTTGTTGACGGTCTTCTCGATGACTTTAGCCGGGAACGGGAGCAGGGAGATGGGCCGGAAGTTCTTGAGGTCCCTCGGGTCTGCCTTGGGTTTCTTGAGCAGGGCGTTGATTTCTGCGTGCTTCCAGCTCTCCGGGAAGGTCACTGTCTCGAAGGAGATGTTGATGGCCTTGCGGAGGTGGGGTGCAATGGTGGCGCTGGCTTTGTTGAAGATGTGGTGAGGGCATGGGTCTGACGGTGAACCGGAGTGGATGGTGCTCATGGTTTTGGTGGTGTCGTTGTCATTGATGTTAGTCCATGCGAGCAGGGGGGTCGCTGTGGGTGGTGGCCGTGGGGTCCAAAGGGGCATTGGTAGCTGTGGTGGTCAGGTTGTCGAAGCTGTGGTGGATGTCTGCGATCTTGCGGTGGAAGAAGGAGGCGAGGGAGTTGCACAGGTGTTGAGATGGTGGGAGCTGGGGTTGGAGAGTTCCTTCATGATGTTGAAGAGCTCTTTGCTGTTGTGTGCGTTGTTGTCGAGGTGGTCCTTGAATGAGGTCTTTTTGGCGGCTCTGATGAGGTGGTGATGTTGGTGCATGGCGTCCTTGCGGGCTGCTTGATTCTCTGGCGTCTGTTTATGGCGCCATTTCTTCTCCAGTTTTCTGCAGTTTTGTTTGGAGGTCTGGAGGTCAGCGGTGAACCAGCTGGCGTTTTTGTTGGTCCGTCTGTTGGAGGGAGTCCTGATCGGGGCGAGGGTGTTGTTGCAGTCGTCGATCCATCGTCTGAGGTTGCTGGCGGCAGCATCAGGGTCGGTGGGGTCGGCGGGTGGGCTCCATTTGAGGGTGGTGGTTAGCTGGTCTTCGGTGACTTTGCTCCAGCATCGGCGGGGGATCTGTTGGGTGCGGAGGTGTGTGGTGGGTTTCTGGAAGGTGAAATGGATGCAGCGATGGTCGGTCTAGTGGAGTTCCGAGGGGAGGCTGAAGGAGACGTGGGAGCTTGCAGAGAAGATGGGGTTCAGTGTGTGCCCGGCGGAGTGGGTGGGTGTTGTCACGAGCTGTCTGAGTCCGAGGTTGGCGATCAGTGTGGTGGAGTTGGTGTCGTTGTTGTTCTCGAGGTGGAAGTTCAGGTCTACTAGGAGGATATAGTCCATGGAGGCAAGGGCGTGCATGCTGACGAGGTCGGCGATGGAGTTGCTGAACTGTGGTCGGGGTCTGGGGGGTCTGTAGATCAGGGTTCCTCTGAGGGTGGTGTTGGGGTCGGTGTGGATCTGGAAGTGCAGGTGTTCGGCGGTGGTGAGGGTGTCATCGGGGTAGGTAGAGACCTTGAGGGTGGACATGTGGACGAGGGCGATTCCTCCTCCAATTACATTGGTACGGTCTCTGCGGGTGATCATGTAGCTGTCCGGGATGGCTATGGCGATGTCGGGTGCTGAGGAGTCGTTCCACCAGGTCTCTGTCAGGAAGGCAACATCTGGGGCGGATGTGTCGAGCAGGTCCCATAGTTCGACGGCGTGTTTGCGTGTGAAGCGAGTGTTCAGGAGTATGCAGCGGAGGTGGTTGAGTCCTGACCCGGTTGGCGGTTTGGCGGCTCTGGTGCTGGTGAAGCTGCAGTTTCGGCAGGAGCAGGGTCCCTGGGTGCGCTTCGGGGCGGCCTGGAAGCAGGAGTGTTCTCTTCCAGTGTTGAGTGCGTGGAGGATGCTGGCATCATAGCAGAGAATCGGCCGATGTGGCGAGTGTGAGGGCCAGGGGTTCTGGCGCTGGGCGCGGTCCATGCACGAACGTGTGCAGACGGGCTTGCCTTAGGTGCGCAGCGGCCGCCATATAAGGGGGAAGGTTGGAGGGAGGAGCAGCTGGGAGGCGGGAGCGGGGAAGCGAATGGGCGCCAAGGGGGGCGGGGCCACGGGGGATGCAGCGGTGGGAAAGCGGGGGTGAAAAAATGGCAAGAGGGAAACAGAAGGCAAGAGGGCACAATCAGGGGGAGAAGAGCGCGGGAAACTATCAGCAACAACATAGGCACAGTACAATTTCTAAGAGACCAGCACAGAACAATAACAGTAAAGCAACAAGCAGAGTCTATGGCGGGCCTCGAACCCTATTCAGAGCAGCAGCATTTGGCAGAGGACATGGACGCAGTCAGGTGGAGCTACGCGGCGTGGGGAGAGACCTGCCTGGAGGCAGGGATCAAGGGTCCAGCTTTTGTGTGTTTCAATTCCCACACCTACCCCCAAAACCTGTTCTAGTCAGTCCCTTTTCCTTGGTCCTAGCTCCACACTGTCTAGGGTTACTAAAGGCAGGGCAGGCATGGTATCAGGTTCTTTTGTGTGTGCTGCAGGCTAAGCCCTTTGAAGTATAATCAATGCAGGAAACAGCTCCTCCCAGATACCCTGTTAGGAAGACCCACTCCTCTCACACCTATTCTTCCATTTTCATACTGTCTGGAAGCAATACACAACCCACAACAGCAGAGCCATTCACAGCCGTTTCACCCTGGACTCTGGCAAAAAGACACATTTGTTTGAGACAGAAAAATGCCAACTTTCTAAAAGTGGAATGTTCAAAATAACTTAAACTCTGTCTTCACCATAGAAGAGGATTTTAAATTACAATTATCTAGTGTGCAAACAGCATACCTCTATCAGTTCCCAATCTAAAGTTTACCACTTATTAAATGTAAAAAGGCAACCCAGTATTAGTCTATAGGAGCGATATGCCTTACAACAGTGAAAAAGGACTTTAGGAATTTGTTACTTTCCGGACATGTAAAACGTAACCACACATGTCCTACTTTTTAAATACCATGCACCCTGCTCTCGGAACATTTACAGCCTACTTTAGAGGTGACTAAAGGATTTTCAAAAAGAAGGTTTAAGCTGGGCAAAAGGTTTAATTTGCCAGGTTTAAATGGCAGTTTAAAAATGCACTACAGGCTGCGGTGGCAGGCCTGAGTCATGTTTTCAAAGGCTACTTTGCTGGGTGGCTCATTGAGTGCTGCTGCCCACTAGTAGCATTTCATTTAGAGGCCCTACTAGATACTTACAAGTAAATTAAATGTACCAATCAGGTGTAAGCCCATTATACCATGTTTTTAAGGTAGAGCCCAAACCGTATCACTGGTTTGCAGGGAAAAAGTCCTAAAAGCTAACAAAAGCGGGTTCAGCAAAGGAAGGCAAAAGTCTAGGGTGACCCTGCAGAAAGACGTTCAAAACCTTTTCACAGATCAACACACAAAAGGTTCACCTCAATTATAACAGTGTTGATTTTTTCCTCCAGGGCTAGCCTAGATCCTTGGATAGCCACCATAGTGTCTGTCGGCGAGGGTTCCTTTCCCTGTTTCAGAGCCATTTGTTCCTCTGCCCCAGCGGTTTGACTATCTCCACAATGAGTACTTGTGTATTGAATGGTCTTAGTAGTATGCGTCAGCTTAGCCCCTCGCTTTTGATGGCAACTCCTTACTAAATTTCCGCAGTGATCTATTTACAGTTTCACCAACACAAGTCGGAACAAGCCAAAAGAGGCCCCGAAATGAAATACGATATCTGAATATAAAGAAGCGTTGACATTTTTGGTGTCATTGGGTGATCCCTTAACTTGTTACTGTGTTGCCCTGTTTATCCTGAAAGCTATTAAAATTAGAAAAATTGAGTATCTAGCAGAAAGGAAATGACATGATTCATGGAATTTTAGAATATTAGTATTAGATTTTTTATGTGTAATTTTTATGGCTTGATTTTTGGGTGATGTACTAATGTGAACTTGGATGTACGGTTTTAATATAAGAAATGATTTTATCAATTTGATTGTGCCCATATACAAAACATGTTTCTTCTTTGTATGATGTACTTTTATGAGTATCTTTTGATAGACGAATAAAGATTAAACGAGAACGAGATATCTGAGGTCACTACCACTCAAGCATTCAGTGGGTTTGCTCAGGTGCTATATCTCAAATACCAGAGCGCCCAGACCTTCAAGCTCACACGGTGTCACTGTGTGTCACACGATATCGGCTCCCATCACACGTCACTCGGTGAGGAGCCAATATCTCATGGTGAGCACACAACTAGCTGGAAACCCCTGCAGAGAGCAGGCTTTCAGTTAATAGTTTCGAGGTCCTGCTCATCCGATGTCCATTATGCTTTGTGAAACCTTCCCTGGACCTCGGAAGCAGCCTCAACCTTTTTTTTTGGTGGGGGACAGGAATTCAGGGAGGTGAGCTTTGAGGTAGTGAATTAAAATGTGCATCGGGCTGTGTTCGGCACCAAGCTCTGCCCCCTTCAAAATCCTGCCACCTCCTCACACAGTGTAAGAGTTTCCCGAGTTGGTGGGTTTAAGGACACTGTGCTACCCCTCCCACCCCCACACACAGAAGCAGATCACTCTACATCTGGGAGATATACCCTCTACATATAGTAACCAGGGGCATTAGCCACCATCTCACTCCCAACAGACTTATCGGGATATCACTGGCCCCCAAGAGCACAGTTCTGAAACTGGGAGCTTTGAAGACCAAGAGACGGTGGGGCAGGACTCACTTATAACAGTATTCTTTGTGTGAATATTGCATGCACCAGCAGCCTGTATCCTGGCCCCGCTCCAGTGAGCCTTATTCTTCTAGGGAGTCCTTTCACCTCATCATGTCTCCCTTGTCCTTGCCTCTGGCTCCAGG
Source organism: Triturus cristatus (assembly GCF_964204655.1). Classification (NCBI taxonomy): domain Eukaryota; kingdom Metazoa; phylum Chordata; class Amphibia; order Caudata; family Salamandridae; genus Triturus; species Triturus cristatus. The sequence continues at coordinate 572,584,478 of NC_140595.1, read as the reverse complement.
TGTTCCAATTGGGCCTAGCTTAGGGCTGCACCTCCCTCACCCTGGGGGCCCGCAGCTCCCATGTCCTCTTGTGTGGCAACGTTCAGTTCACAAGCCCTCGGCTTACTTCTCGCTGGGCACCACCACAACAGCAACTCAGCGGGCCGGCTGTGCCCTGGTCGCTCCTGTTTATAGGTCCAGTTGCCACCCTCACCCACATGCTCCAGCTTCCAGAGCTGCTGCACTCTGAATCCCATATGTAGCCATAGAAGGAACATCTCCTCAATAATGTTGATGTTTTATTTGTACAAATAACAACAATTTACAGTCATTACTCAGTTCACTTCTTCTTTCATATGTAGACATATGTTTTGTCTCCTCCTTACTCCTCTTGGTACATATATGGAAAATACATTTTATATAAATCATACAATCTTTTAACATGCTGTTTCAAAGGCTATATCACTGGGGGGCGTGGTCTGGCGCAAGAGAAGATGGCGGCTGGTGGACGCCGCTCCGTGTCGGAACCCGAGGTGACTGACTCTTTTGAGCGGTAAAGGTGTCTCGGCACCCGTTTTGCACAAAGAATCCCAAATATGAATGCCTCTTGCCGCAAATGAAGCCCTTCAAACTCCGTGGTAAGGCCCTGGTGTTGCGTAATCTCCTCTAAAAGTGCGGCGCATTTCCGTGACTGGAGTTTCGGCCGCCATTTTGACTGCTCTCGCTATCTGCGCAATACCGGCTCCGCTATGAGGAACGTTCTCTGCATAGAAATATGTAAAAGCACACTTAAAACTCTTTTTCCTTGGATGGCTATGTGTTTTTCAACAGCTGCTTTTCCTCTGCCATGACTGTAATGTGCTCTGCTACTTCCAATATTAGCAGTCCTCAGTATCCAGGTGTTTACTAATGTACTTGAGACTAGTCATAATTTCAGCTGTTCAGCTCTATCCCATTTTGAATTTTCACTTGTTGGTTGCTCTTCTGTTGCGGTGCAACCCATGCCTACAGGGAGAACGAAAAATATAAGAGGCGCTGCTTCTTTTTCATCTTCTACTTGTACTTCGCGCTCTAAGTCTACTATCATTTCAACCTCAAATCCTTTCTCTGTGTTGTAAAACGACATGGAAGACTCTGAGCAAATCATATCTCCACGCCTCACTTAAACAACGGTCATTATGCCTGTATTTTCCCCCTCTATCTCTAACTCGTCTCTGCCAAATGGGAAGAATATTTATAAAATGACTCCCTCTTCAGTACTATCATCTACTAAAAGAAGTAACAAAGATCCTCCTTCACCTACCACTTCACCACCACCAACATCCTTGGAGTTAATTTTGGATGAGATACACGCTGTCAAACTCTACATGGAGGAAACAAACATACGTTTACAAAGTTTAGAAGATAAATGGTCCACTCTTGATAGTAAAATCAATTCAATGGAACGGCAAGTCGAATCCTTACAAATATCTTCTCAACAGATTCATCCTATGAAAGTAGAAATCCTTCAACTTCAGAAACAAGTGGAAAATCTTGAAAACCACGGCAGACGCAATAACCTACGGATTTATGGTCTGGCTGAAGGATTGGAAGGTTCCAATCCTATATCTTTCTTTCCACCTTTTCTTCCACAGGTTCTTGGAATTCAAGGATCCCCCCTGTTAAACATTCAAAGAGCGCATAGACTTGGCCATATTCCTCATGCCTCATCATCTCAACGCAAACCAAGAGGCGTCATTTTATACTTCTTAGAATACACTGACTTACTTAAAATTTTACAAGCAGTCAAATTCAAACGTCGCATTTCGTCCCAAGGCTGTCAGCTGTTTTTCTCACAAGATTACGGTAAAACCACAGAGGATAAACGGAAAAGCTTCCTTGCCATGCGGCCAGCACTACGAGCCTTGAATTCCAGATTTGGTCTCATCCATCCTTGCCTCTTTAAAGTGACTTATAACAATAAAACAACCACTTACGAAAAACCAGTTTTAGTTCAACGATTTCTTGACGGTTGCAGAGAAGAATCCATGGACTTTGCAAGATCATCTGCTACTTGACAATGATTTCTCTTTTATTAAGGATAAATACAGTTTGACATGGTCTAAATGCTGTATCTTGATAGTTGTAGAGGGGTCTCCATGGAACTCCCAGGATCATCTTCTACCTGAATTTTCTTTTCTCATTCTAAAAGATGACAGTTAATTTGACGATGTTTCTATGTCATTTTTGATTAATTAATCTCCTTTCCTTATGTCTCCTCCCACCAGGTGCCGTTGTCCCTGATCCACTCACTGTTATGTAGTCCGTCTGAATCGATGCCCTCCTCGTGGTCTTTCTCTGAGTTTTGTGACATTGTTGTTCATCTTCCCTTTGTGGCCTCAACACCCTCAATCCTTGTTTAAGTCTTTGGTATGGTTTTATAGTCTCGTCAAGTTATTTTCTCTATCTTTTTCCTCTGTTTTCTTTTGTGAGAAGTTGGCCTGGTATATGATGTTCACTAGTTAAAGTGACCACCTTGTACCATGCCAAGCAACCCTTATGGTGTGGTTGTAAGTCAACCTTTTCGGACTAGCTGCCCTAGTGGTAGCGTAGGCTAAGCAGTCTTTGAGGCTAAACTCGTTAAAGCGTGTTAAGCAGGCTGTTTTACCAAATGTAACCCCCCTTTATACCAATGAAAGGACACCACACAGATATATATTCAAAATATATATGTATTTATTTCTCAAAGTATCCCCTAGACTCTTTATGAGCACAGGAGCACAAATCGTTAAACAAGACAACGTTATAATATACAGAAGTTGCACTTTATATGGATGGGCCCTGGTGGCCACTCAAACCATATACTAAAATAGTGGTATAAGTACCACGAACAGGAAAGGGAAAAGGCCTAGGGCCTCTAGAATCGCTGGGCCTACAAGGAGCTAACTTCAGTTAGTGACCAGGAGGTCCACGGGTCGTGTGTGCAGTGCGGAAAGTTACACGCGGGCTCCCATAGGTTTTCAATGGGTGCGTAAAAGTTAGAAAGTTACTGCAGAAAGGGTCTTCTGGGTGGACTACGATCTCAAGATTCGAAACACAGACACTAGAGATGATTCTCTACACTTGGGCACCGGAGTGCCAGCTTTACCTCACCCACAGGAAGCGGGTGCATAGATCTCGAAGTGCGTCGGGTTTCTTCTATCGATTCAATGGAGCCTGATGACAAAGATGCTGCAGGCGGTCGGTCCAGAAGAGCTGCGTTGGATCCAAGGGTGGATCGGAGTTGTAGAAGACCTGAAAGCAGAGGGGACAGTGTTCACAGTCACTAGCCAGTGACCGGCGTGGCACCAGGTAGGTACCAGGCGATGTCGGGTGCAAACAGGTGGTTAGGTGTAGCTTCTCTCCGCAGCCACGTGGTCCCTGAAGGTCGACGACGTCCAGGAGTCGAGTCACGAGCTGTCCCACGCAGGCTCTCGCTGTCGGCGGTGTCGGCGACTCGAAAGAAGCAAACAAGCCTTGGCAAAGGCAGGAGTCGTGGAAGTTCAAGAAAGCTGATTGTTCTGACCAGCAAGGTCAGAGGGGCTGCTCTTTTGGAGAGCAGCTAGGGCCAGTCTGGAGCAACCAGACCAGTGTCGTTGATTTCAAAGTTCGTCGCCAAAATGGCCACTAGCCAACGGGCCAGGGACAGGGCAGGCGCGTCGAGTTGCAAAGTGCAGAGGGGCCCCACGCAGATCGTGGAGATGCTGGAGGGCTCACCTTTGGTGCAGATGCTGCTCGGTGGTTGGCCTTCTCAGGACCCAAAGCACAACTTGGAGGGAGCCTCTGTCGTTGCGCTTACAGCTTGTCGTCGGTCTTCCAAGATGGCTGGCTCCACGTGTCTCGGTGCCTCCACGGCTTCCTTCTTTGCAGGGACTGTGGATCGGGCTGTGAGAGGTCTGGAGGTCCAGGTCTTGTCAGGCTCTGGGCTCGGGCTCCGGCAGGAGGCGGCGGCAAAGCAGACGTTCAATAGCTGGTTGGTGCTTGCGTTAGCAAGATAGTCACTCCCTGACCATAGGGGAGATTTCCTTCAGTCCTCTGTGCAGCAGAGCGTCGAAGTTACCGTCTTCTTGTTGTTGTTAAGTTGATTCCAGGATGTCTGAAGTCTTAGGACACAGCTCCTACCTTTAAGTGGATTCTAGGGGCCAGACTACCTGCTAGGTCCCTCCCTAAGGGTGGGACCAGGAAGGGGGGTGGTTACACCCCCAATCCTTTGTCCAGCTCGTCCCAGGTCTGGGGCTGGTGTGCCCCAGGACCGGATTGAACTGGCATATGCACCGAGGCTCCTTGCTTCTTTCAAGCCCTACCTGACCAATACACAAAATCCTGTCTGGGGTGGTGCTCGCACCTCCCCTGGCAGGAAACCCTTTGTCCACGTCTCCCAGGCTGGAAGGACTCCCAGCAGCAGGAGGGTCCCAAGCTGGAAGGACTCCCAGCAGCAGGAGGGCAGACTTGTGTCTGTGGTGGCAGCATCCATTTTGTGGAGCTGAGGCTATGTCTGATTTTACCCGGGTTCCAGGTACTGTACATGTCGTGTCCCTCTAGAAGGGTGGAATGCTAACCCCGTCGCCAGAATTGGCGAGGGGTTAGTATTCCAATTCGTATGACACCTTACTCGACATGTTTTGATAAAGCCAAACCAAAGATAGCATTTAACCGCGAGGTTCATAATGCACTTAAGAGTATATGGTATGGCGATATCTGGAAACAGTAAAAGGAAGTGGTTCCGATCACTGCAGACAGGCTCAGCTCATGCCAGAGCACCATCTCACATGAAACCAAGCACTCTGCCTTCAGGATTGTTAAGGCCTGCCATAGGAGTGACTTATAGGTTAATATGTGTCCCTTTTAAGGTTAGGTATAGGTATACTACACCTAAGTAAGAGGTGATTACACCAACTTACCCCAGCTGAGTGATCAGCCAGTTGTGTCAAATTGTTAGGCCAGGCCAGGGGTGGCATAATACATGCTTCAGCCCCTGGTAGGCCTTAGATACACCAATGCCCTGGGTACCTAGTGTACACTGGTACAAGGGTCTCACAGGGTGATCTAGTTCCAATTGGTTATGCACCTAAAGTGCATAGTGTGAATTTAGTAGAGAGAACAGCAGGCTGGGGGTCTGATTAGCAGGCCCACAGCCTCAATATGTCAAAAACCAGTGAAGCAAAAAGCAAAAATTTGGGGTGACCATAGGATAGCAGACCCTACTCTCCTACATCTTTCATCTTTTCTCTTTCTGTTTTTCCTTTATTTCACTTCTCTTCTTTTTATTTCAATATTTTTCATTCCATATCCTCTTTCCTTTCTTTCGGAGTGCTTGTTTCTCGCTTTACAAAAATCGCAAGTTTTCCATTGCATCTTCTTTTTTGCTGTAATAATCTACAATTTTTACTGTTGATATATATAGTTGATTAATGACGTTACGTGTTATTTCCTGGAATGTTAAAGGTTTGGGCACACCTATTAGAGGCAAAGGGTTCTTACCCATTTATCTAATCTTAAATCAGATATTGTATTTTTACAAGAATCCCATTTAACTGCTTCAGACGTTCTTAAACTCAAGCGGCAATGGGTGGGTAAAGTTTTTTTCTCTCTCAGGGTACTAGCAAAAGAAATGGGACTGTGATTCTCTGTCCAAAAAAACTTAAAGTATCCCTTATCTCTCAGGACTCTAATGATGAAGGACGTTGGTTAATTGTTTACCTCAAAGTTAATGGTATACCTATTACTCTGTTTAATGTTTATGCTCATACTAAACCCGTTAATAATTTTTGGGCACATATTTCTACCCTTTTGATGTCCATCTCTACACCATATGTTATTTTCGGTTGAGATTGCAACCTAGTGGTTGAGCCATACATTGACCGTACATCCAAAGCATCTTTTAATCCTTCTCCAATGCATGAACACTTTACCACCCTAATTTCCCACAGATCTCTTGTTGACTCCTGGAGATTCTGTTACCCACGAAACCGTGAATACACATTTTTCTCTCCCACTCACCTTTCACAATCTTGCATAGGTTATTTATTTGTCTCCAAAGCATTGACACAATTTATATTACAAGCAGACATTGTGTCTATATTGATTTCGGACCATGCTCCCGTAATATTAGACTTAGAGTTACTCCCAGTTAATGTCACCAGTAAAAGATGGCGTTTTAATACCTCTTTGTTAGCTGACCAAACTTTCACTTCTTATTTTGAGGACTTCATTACTGACTTCTTTAAACGTAACTGATCTTCTGTGTCGTCCTTCTCTCTTGTTTGGGACACTTTTAAGGCTTCATCCCGAGACTTTATTATCTCTTCCGTTGCCAAAAAGAAACACCAAAATTCCCAAAAAGCGAATGACATTCTTAAAACTATCAAATTACTAGAATCACTTTATACAATAACTAATTCTAAGACTGATCTCAATAATCTTATTAAAGCGAAGTTTAAACATAATAAGTTATCCACAGAAATATCTCTGCTTATCTCCTCTGAGGTAGTGCTTGTTATTATGGCGGCCAGAACAAATCGTGCAAACTTCTTGCCTCATATCTTAAGATCAAGAATGATCGTACTAATATTGACTATATCTTGAGTTCTAACTCTTTTCCAGCAACCAAAAATGTAGAGCTTTTGGAAGAATTAAAAAAAAACGATACCTCTCTTTATACTCCTGAAAATATTACGGATTCTATTGACATAGAAAGTTATCTTGCCTCAATACAAAAACAATTTTCTATGGATATTGACTTTTCACCATTGGGACTTGATATTTCTATACAGGATATCTCCTTGCATTAAAACTTGTCAAAACAGGTAAGGCTCCTGGTTCGGATGGGTTTCCTACAGAACTTTACTCCAATTTCTCCCAATCCCTCCTCCCTTAGCTCCTTTATTTATTCATACACTTCATCTCCTCCAATACATCCAGTGGTACCTTTCAGGACGCTCTTATTTGCCTAATCTCTAAAGAAGGGAGAGACCCTCATCTTTGTAAAAATTATAGGCCAATATCATTAGTTAACTCTGATTATAAATTATTTGACAAAATTCTTGCTCTCCGCCTAAAACCCCTTTTGCAATCCATTATTTGTAAGGAACAAGCTGGCTTCCTTAAGGGTCAAAATATTTCTGACAATATCAGAACGTTCTTTAATATATTGCACAAAACTAATAAATATTGTCATTCACATGCTGCTATTTCTCTAGATGCGGAAAAGGCTTTTGACCACATGGATTGGTCGGTTCTTTTTCAAACATTGTCCTGGTTTGGTTTTGGACCCAAGTTTATCTCTTGTGTCTCCTTATTATATACCTCATCCAAAGTCTCCACTTTTGCCAATGGTTCTATTTCTAACTCCTTTACTTTGCTGAGAGGTGTCCGCCAGGGTTGCCCCCTTTCCCCAGTTCTATTTATTCACGCTTTAGAACCCTCTCTTGCTAAAATTAAACAAAACCCCAACATACATGGCTTTCAACACAGTAACATCCATGTTAAAATGAGTGTCTATGCAGATGATATTCTGCTATATATGTCTAAACCAGAACAATCCCAACTTTCACTACAGAGGTTAATGCTTTCTCTTCAATTTGTGGTTATAAACTAAGTCATGATAAATGTGAAATTCTCCCTCTTTATATTTTAGGTTTTAAACAAGATTTTATTCCCACACATTTTTCATGGAACCCCCAAAAGATAAAATATTTAGGTCTATGGTTTGCCCCCTCTATCAAACAGACCTTATGCCTAAACATGACCCATGTTCTCTCTACATTAAATACATCTATCTCCAAATGGCACCCTCTATATTTATCTTGGTGGGGCAGACTTGACACTATTAAAATGATGCTCGCTCCTATTATTTTTAATATGATTTCTGCTATTCCTCTCAACCTTCCTGCTTACTTTTTCAAAAAAGTTAACTCTATCTTAACTATCTTCTTATGGAATAAAAAGAAATTACATCTATCCCTATCCATGCTCAAACGTCCTAAATCGCAGGCTGGAGTTAATTTCCCTGATTTTCAACTTTACCACAATGCTTTTCTCCTTAAACAGCTTTCTAAATCCTTAAATCAATCCATATCCAGTCCCTCCCCACCGTGGAAGGACATCAAACTCTCTTTCCTGTCTCCTTTCTCTTTCAATTAATCTCTTACATTCACTCACAAAAACCGATTTTTATCTTCACCTATACATAAAACTACTCATAAGTTATTTCACTCGTTATTGATTTCACACCTCTAAAGTAAAGATCAATTTCTTAACTCCTCCATTTGGCACAATCTCTTTCTTAAAATTAAAAATAAACCCATCTTTTGGAAAGCTTGGCGAGAAAAAGGTTCGCTTTGTATCCATCAACTCTACTCGAATGATACTCTTCTTGCTTTTTCTGAAGCACAATCTCTCTATAAATTACCAAAATCTTTTTCTGCCAAATTTAAGATATTGATCCAAAATGTATCTTCCTCCCTATCTTCTATATCAGTTCCTATATCATCCCACCGTAATATTCTCCCCATCTTAAGGGCCCAATCTAGCGCCTCAGCTATATATAAATACCTTAACACCCCCCAAACTCAGATAAAACTAACATAGAACTCCAATGGGAATGTGAGTTCCACACCTCATGGTCCACTGCTTTTTGGGATAAAGTTTGGTTAAAAATGTGCAAGACTTCAAGATATACAACTGACTTTTGTGTACTCCAATGCTCTTACATAAGTTTAATTCCACACTTTCCTCAAATTGCTGGTCATGTAACACTCCTCATGCTGACTCATACCACATGCTTTTCTCTTGTCCCTCCACTCTTCAATTCTGGTTGGAGGTATGGTCTAAAATCAATGTAATCGCCCACTCTTATTTCTCCTTTTCACCTATAGACATATTTCTGGGTACATTGTCCGAACACTGGCATACACTTTCTTGTAACAGGGATGTTGTTGACCTATTGATTGCAATTGCTTTTCAACAAATACCAAAAAATTGGAAACAATCCACACAACTTTCTTTTCAAGTCTGGTGGTATAGTGTTTGCTACAACCATCGACTTGATCGTGCATATGTCGCCCCCATGTCTTTACTCCTGAAAAGAGAACATATATGGTCCCCTGTAACTATTTTCTTAGACACTTCGACACAAAAATGTGCCCAACATCACCCATTATTGGAAGAAGTTCCCAAACCACCATGAATTGTTTTTACTGGTATATCATTCATTTAATCATTTAAATGCATTTATTACAGCCATTAACCCCTAAAATGTTTGTCTTATTACACTCTATTACGCTCTCCTATTTCTATATTACGTAATCACGTTATTATTGTTCTTTTCCCCTTTTCTTCTCCCTCCTATCTTTACTCCGTTATTATAACCTTTTTTCTATATGCAATTATTTTTAATATGTCTCTTCTTCTATAATATGACGTTAATCTGTTTATTGTCAGTTGTCATTTGTTACTGTATTTGACTGTTTATATTTGGTTGCATCTCTTCCAAAATAAAGTTCTTTGTTTAAACAAAGGCTATATCACTGGTGGGCAAAATGATTGATGAGATGTTCCTCTATTGTAGAGCATTATCTGGAGGTGGGTTTTTGCTCATTAGTTTATTCATTTCCCTGTCCTGCTCCAATATCAGTGTCTCTTAGCGGGGAACCCCTTGTTTAGACATTGTATGCTAGGGTAATTACAGGATTATTTCTAGTGAGACAGAGCTCACAGGGAGTGCATCTAGGCGGCCATCTTGACAGGCCATGGTCTCCTGTAACCAATTAACTTGTTGTTTTCTGGTAATCGTAGTGTGTTTGTTCCATTCTTTCCTGACAGATGATGCGCCTTGTTTTCTTCCCCTCCATTCTCATGGACTTACCTGCCTCCATCTGAGGCGATATTTGCCCCCTGTGGGTCCTGTTGTGGTCTGTGTTGTGCTGCAGGAGGTGAATGAGGTGGTACCCTTGCTCTAGGGCCACTTGCTGTGTTGAGCATTTTGAAAGCCTTTTGTACCCCAGCCCAGTAATTTTTTTCTGAGCTTTGCTGGCTTTAATGGTGGTTGATTTCTGCTGGCACTGTGTTTTTGTTCCCGGGTGTACACTAGATTCTACTTGCTTTTGGTTATTGTTCCGTGTGATGGGCTTTGATTTGGCCTTGGCATCTTGAAATTACTCTGCCGATTGATGGGGTTGGCAGAGTCTCTGCCTGTCCTGTGGCAAAGTGTGTCCTCACTGCTCCTGAGACCCACCTTCATGAGTTACTGCTTCGGTATTGTATCAGGAGGCGAGGAATCAGCCGGTAGAAGTATCCATCAAAAGAAAAGTTACTTACCTTCTTTGTGGTGAACTGTAATGAATAAACTGATTTATCACCACTCACGGCTACCTCCATGCTCCGAGGTATGATTCTTTTGTGTTTTATTGGCTCTGGGTGTTTTTATGCACTGTCTTATAGGTTCTTTCTTCTGTTCCATCTCTTCCATCTCTGTCTCTAATGGTTTGTCAGAAACTACAGGAACTGAAATCAACGTGCTGGTCTGTGCATGGCTCCATGACAACGTATTTTAGGGAGGAACTGAAGTCTAAGCAAAGCCATGGCGCCATTTGCTGTCATGCAAGATCTATTTCAAGTTTGCAGGTTCAGTATGGCGCGATGAAGCATTCATGCAGTGAGAAATGAGTAGGTAGGTAGAGTATCCACCAGAAATATTATTGCTGAAGGTAAGCAACTTTTTCTTCTAACGCCCCAGTATCTTACACTAGAGTTACTGCATGGATACTGAAACAGTGTTTCCAGCATCAACAGCCTGTGCTTTGTTTGTGCGAGAAGTTGCAGGCGGTGGGCGCTGATACACATTTTTGGAGACCAGGACTTATTGTTCCTCTTCAGAACTTGACTCAGAGCAAGAGAGAATAATGCAGAAAATGGAGAAAAAGTGGAGAAAGAGAAACATAGGAGAACAGTGACAAAGGGAGAAAGCAGGTATGGAAAAATTACCTGTAAGGGTGAGCGAGATAAGTGTAGGATGGTGAAACACAGTGGCATTAGGTGCAATAAAGGCTAGAAATCATTGGTATTTAGCAACACCAGCATTCAACGGCGGTTCCAAAGACAAAGTCTGAGCCCTGCCCTTATTATTTATATATATATTTATTACAATTTAGGCACTGATTGTGGCACAAGGAAGCTGAAATCCCGCTCACCTTCTGTGCAGCCCACCTACACACACCAAGTCTCTACATTTTACCTAACATCATAATGTCTCCCAGTGTAGAGTTTAAACTGATTTTAATCACTGAAATTGTGTCTATTTATGTCAAAGCATATTGCTATCTAAGCAATTACTCTTAATTCTTTTAGCGTATCAGAGGGTTTCGATTATCTGCAATTATATTGGACTGCCCAGAGGTAACAAGTGTTTCTAAAGGCACTCTCGAAAAGCATACATTCTAGTTGTACCAGTTTTTCTCAGAACTTAATTTTTTTTAACCCCAACACACAGAACTGTTTGACAATTAGCATGTTGAACATTAGCTGCATACCCTAAAGGGCAGTACAGTAGAAAGGTGGGTTCCAGTGGAACAATTCAAAAGAAAACACTGAATTTAAATACTAACACTTGTACTCGTAGTGCTTTGTTCAATATTATTTAATTATATTGAACATCTTGGGACGTTCATAAACCAGCAAATCATCTGGAAAAACATACCGTATCAGTGCCCCACGCAAGGGGGAGACATGGGGGAAAAAGGTTATGTGCATCAAGTGAGGATTGGAGGAGTGAAAGGAAGGGTAGTGACAATATAAGCATGACATCATTATTTACAATAAAAAACGGCTTTTCTCAGCCTCACAGTTGGATATTAACAAATACATAGCTATTGTTTGAAATACACTGGCACAGTGAAGAGCACTGTTGCCCAAACTGGCACAAAACGATGATAACGTTGACGTTTCAACCCCACTATAAAGTAGGCTGCTTAGGTCCTTACACAGGGGTCTTCTTCAGGACTGAGTGTAGGGCACCATAAGCCACCCTCAACTGGGTAGCGAAGATACTGTAGGTGGGCCCGTAGGCTCCAAAAGCAGAGAGCGGGTCAATGGTACTTTCAAAGTGGTGAAGATTTCTCTCTTATTAATATCATCTCTTGAGTCAGGGATTCGATTAATTAATTAACTTGGGCCCAGAGGATTTTCAAGGTTCCAAGATTGCTGTTGGGGAGAGCCACTGTTGCAACATTTGAAGAGCCCCACAGGTGCTTTTGAATCTTGAATTTGGTGTAACTCTATTAAGTAGTTTTGGATAAATTAATGTTTTCATTTCTTTGGATGGGCTTGCCAGAGTTAAAAAAAAAAAAAAAATGGCGATATCTTTACCGTTAGTACACAAACAAATCATAGATTCACAATAGTACACCAATGGCTGATGGAACTTTCTACCTAACTGTTCAATGCAGGTTCATGAATCTAGCTGTGGATTAGCAAATCTGACATGCTCTGATTGGCTGGTCGTCGCAGAAAATGTGTTGTTGCAGATACCGTTACTCAACTCCATGCATTAGGCACTGTCTGAGGAAAAATAAAAAAAAGAACATGACGGGTGCCTCCCTCTATGTGGAGAGCCTCCCAGTGGGACATTTTTGTTCAAAAGTAAATCTTAAAAAGTTTTTTTCCCCTCATAAATCCTGTACTGGACCCACGAATCCTGGTTCTACTGACCCTCTTGGACAGGGCCCACCATTCGTCATTCTGGCACAGAATTCACAATCCTGAAAAATAAACTAAAAATAAATAAATAATCACACTACAGCTGCGCCATGCAAAAAGACACATTTCAGATTTAGCCACCAGCAGTTGTTAGGCTTAGGGGCCTTCGCCACCAACTCCTGCTGCTCACAGCCTTCAGCCATTCACAGCAAGGGCTAGCCACCCACTGGCCTAGCCCCCGGTGTTGGGCTGGCTATTGGGAACTATTGCATGTAGTGCATGATCAAAAGCATTTGAAAATTCAGTGAATATACAAAGATTAAAATGAACTTGTGGTTTGCTTTGGTTATAACACTTTGGGGCCGATTCCGATCCGGGTCGGAAAGCACTCCGACCGAGTCGGATCCCGAGTGTTTTCCGACCGAGCCGGACCCTACAGTCCGACTGTGTGAGTACGATGCGCACGTATGCTGTCGGACTCGGTTCAGTCGGACTCCCATAGAAGTCAATGGGAGCCAGTTGTACGACGCGTACATGCGCTCCCATTAACTGAATAGGTACGTCTCGAACAAGTGCGCCCCCTACAGTGGGTACGCGTCGGTGCCATCCGCGCCGTACATGCCTGTGTGGGGGAGACCCATGGGTCTCCCCCTGTGAGCGAGTCATACGGCTGCGGGTGTCGGGGGGGGGGGGGGGCGACTCCGGGAGCTTTTGCGAACCAGACACTCCGGCTCGCACAGGCTGTCCGACGCGTGCATTGTACTGGCTCGGTCGTAAATTGCATCCATTGCACGCCACGGTTAGCTTACGACCGAGACATACGGAGTGGTTCGGACCTGGAAACGACTCGGTCGGTGAATTTCATGTAGCTCGCATCGTACTGGCTCGCTCGTACAGCTGTGCGAGTCGGGTGGAAAACACACGTACGGCTTGTAGTTTTTCCGGCCGGATCACGTTCGGTGCCCTTCCGACCCGGATCGGAATTGGCCCCTTTGATGTAATTTGTGAGCTACTATTAGGACCGCAGTCCATAACTCGCACAACAAATGCAATGCTTATAACTTTACAATATTTATACTAATAAAACAAATCCTAAAATCGCAACTTAATTAAATAACAATACTCAAGCCAACAAATACCACTACATTCATCCTGCTCTTAGCATCAAGGTCAGTATAACACACAATCTCATCTTCATTAATATTTACAGATATTTGTAATTGCATTTGTCAAGTCAAGGGTGAGGTCATGATTATTGCATTAGGTGTATGAGTTATGGTGCTTTGCTCCTCTCCTACTTTACTCCATGGACTTTTTCCATGAGTATTTCATTTAACCAAACCCAGGATTCATGGGTTTAAATTTGTGCAATAAAGAAAAATCATATTACAGAGATCTCCCGGCTGCCGGTGTTGTTTGTCTGTGTAAATTAATTGCTACACACATTCCGTGATGGAAGTAATGAGTGTTTTTCAAATGTCAGCTTTGCTGTGCTGTGGTAATAAACTCGAATTAGACCTTTGCTCTGTGAATGTGTAAATATTAGTACAGCTGCTGTAACTAACGTGCTAATGGGCCACAGTGATTTTGACTCCATCTCATTAAAATATATGAGTTTTGGGGGTTTTATTCCACAAAAGGCAAAAAATTAACAGTATTCACTAAAACAATACTAATAATTAAAAAACTACAGAATAAATACAAAAATAAATATATACATATAAGGGATCTTTTACGTTGTAATGCTATTGCCAATGTAATGGCGCTCAATATAGTGACTACTAATGAAGTGGCATAAAACCGCCCTACATCTATGTGAAATGCACATGTTTCTTAATAAAGAAAAGTATATAGACGATTGTTTTTCACATAAGCAGAGGAAAATGTGCAATTAACATCGTTCCTCCTAAGTCCTATAGTAAAACAGTTATTGTAAAACATGTAGGGCCTTTAGTCGAAAACAAAACAAAGTGCCCACTTATGGTAATACAAAGTGACAACATGTGCTTCTTTAAGTCTGCAAAACCCTAATATGCTGCAGAAATGTTCTTCAGTTTTGGGTTTAGTTTGTGTTCAAATGGGCCTCAAGTATCAAATCTTTCCTACAGGAAGCAAGCATCCAATGCAGTAATGTACATTACACGTTTATAGTGCAAGGATCTCTAGGGAGCATCGTAAAATTGAAGACATCAGACTTTAAAAATCAGATTAAACCTTTAGAGTTTTTCTGCCCTCCTGAATGAGCTGCTGTTTTGAGAGCATATCGTGGTGTAACATAAACTTTCATTAATATTAAAGGAAGACATTGTAAGCACTGTTTGACATGCATGTAAATATGCCAGGGTTCTTTTTATGCTGTAGAGAAAAGAAAGTGTTTACCCAGTTCATCAGTTGGGGGTATTAGCCCCTTGGCTGCTAAGCCTTTTCCCCCTAGAATGCTCTGCCCTTTTTAGGCTATTTGGGGTCGTTTGCTCTTAGGCCCCCATAACTTTTTTCCCCACGCCAAATGTGCGTCCTTTATTTTCGACATCCTAGGAATTCCAAAGGTACCCAGGGTTTGAGGATTACCCTGGAGGGGACTGAGAAAGTAGCCAAAATGTAGCTACATTTTGGGGTTTTTGGGGAAAAATAGGAACAGAAAAAAAGAGCTCTGCAAAAAAGTGTCTTGTTTTTTTCCTAAATATGGTTTGCTCTGCTAAAGTCACCATGTTCCCAGCTTTCAGGAACATGCAGAGCTGAATCAAAAAAACGTATTTTTTTTACCTCAGTTTGGTCATTTTCAAAGAGGTAGTCTATTGTTTCTAATTTCTGTGCTTTCAACCTACAGTTGTGGTGCAAATCGGGGTGAAACCTACATGTGTTCTCGGAAAGCTGTAGATTTCTGAAAAGCGGAATTCTGAGTACAGGGTCATTGTGTAGATCCCTCAAGGCTTTACCAAAGAAACTAACTGTTGAAAGAAATATATTGATAATCAGTAGGAAAAAAATAGCCATTTGTGACAACATTTTCATTTGTCAGTCAATAACTTTATTCGATATATAAAATATCATAAAAGTATAAAACATTATAAAAACAATGTTTAAAATAAGAAACCCCTGCAGCAGCGGGGTTCCCATATATACAAGGAGAAATTTTAACAATGTCTAGAACAACATAATTCGTAAGCCCCAGAAAAGGGATATTCTACAATGAGTACAGTATAGAAAAAGGACAAATGAAACAACAGTAGACGACTTTTAAGTAGGGCTGGGGACTGGGGCATAGGCAAGGGACGTTGGAACTCGCTCAATAGCTAACACTTCTTAAGTAGCCTCTGTCTGATCCTCCAGGCCCACCCCAAGAACTTAGCAGTCCCACAGATGACACTGGGGACTGTCGTCTCATAGGTTAGGATGCGCAAGGCCACCCTATACGACCTACAGCCCAGATTTATGCATACGGGTTTCAGCCATCTAGATCTGACCTGGCTGTAGGCCCGACAAGCAAAAATAAAATGGGCGGTGGATTCCGTAGGGGAGGCACAACCTGGGCAGCCTTTAACAGCACCCTGCTCACCACTCCACCCTGTCTGGAACTCGTGTATTGGTAGAGTACCATATCTCAGCTTGCGGTAAAGAGACCTATCGCTTGGGGACTCGATCATGTCCAAAAAGGCCTCCAATCTAGGCATAGGTTTAATGCCTAGGAATTTCTCACTGAGGATGCCTCTCTGGGACCTCAAGGTAACAGCATTGATCCAGTCCCAATAGATTTTTTTTACGATGGCTTTAGGGGGGGGCTCTGGTTCTCCCAGTACTCGCCCAAACCTAGCTCTACCACCAGTTTGTATAGATTGGATACCCAAGAGATCTTAAAACAAGCTCCAAGTTGAAGTATGTCCTTCAGAGCAGATGCATACTGGCCTAGATCCGGGGACCTTCTGAGCCTGACCCAGTATAATAAAGGGCGCAGTCTTGCCACGTCACTTATGGGGTATCTACCAAGGTCGCTGCGGAGGGGAACTAGGGGAGTGGACTGGGGGAGTGAGACTATGTCTCTGAAAAACTTGTTTTCCGATTTTGTCAAATCCCCAAAGTTCCGCACCGTAGAGGGATGCTGATAGAGCCTTCCCCTGGTAGACCTCAATTGCTGCAGCAATTGGGCGGCTGTATGACAGCCTCTGGTGTCTCGCTATGGCTCCCACTGTTCGTTTATGACACAGGAGCATTTTAGACAGATGCGGGGCCCAATTCAGCTTGTTGTTAACCCGCACCCCAAGATAGTCAAAGGCTGTCACCAGCTCCAGATTAGAGTTATCCACCCTGATATTATTCCTGAAGCTGTTGGAAGGGGACATAGCCATTAGCTTAGTCTTAGATGTATTGATCTTGAGGCCCCTAGTATTGCAAAAGTCAGTGAAGCGAGTCAAAAGTTTTTGGAGGCCCATAGGGCTCTTGGAGATCAGCAGCGTGTCGTCTGCAAACAACAGGGAGGGTGTTTTTTCCACACTCAGGGTTGGCGCATCGACCCCGTCAGCCCTCAAATAGTCTGCCACCCCATTTATAAAGAGGGAGAACAGGGTAGGCGCCAAAACACAGCCCTGTCGGACCCCTCTCCATACTGCTATTCTCTCGGTCATCTGTCCCTGGTGGCCCCACCTTACTCTTGCAAAATTACCTTCGTGGAGCCGTTTGAGGAGGTCCAGGATTAGGGAAGGGATACCAAGGTCAGCCAGAACTTGCCACAACTTTGAGCGAGGTACCAAATCATTCATTTATGACATCTTGTCACCATGGCCATTTTACAATATACCATTATGTCTGCTAGACCCTTCTAGTTGTGGGGTTTGCAGGTTTTCTAAGAACCTGAGGCACACTGACCAACAACTAAACTGCGCCTTACAATGTTAGAGCAATTCATATGTAAATTTAAAGACTGACAACTGGTATCAAAGGAACCTATGTATTTCTGAAATAGACACCAGATACAGAGTTTAGGAGCGATTGCCTAATAAACATCCCTTGTGTCTAGTGGTTTACTGGCCTGCTTAGGAGCAGTTTGATCTAAACAAATGACCGATCTGCCATCAGAGGGGGGACAGAAATTGGCCAAAACTTAGTTCTCCGAATTGGGGAGTGACTCTTGCCAAAGGCGTGGCTCCCCATAAGAATAAATATTTATTTTCCTGGTGTCTAATGGGATTCCAACCCCGAGGGGAAGATTGGGTCTAAAACAAACGCCTGATCTGTCCATGCGGGGCATGGGGGAGACGGAAACAAAGGAAAATTGTACCCTTGAAGGGGAGCGACCCTTGCCCAAGGGATTGCTCCCTTACACATAAAATTATGCCAAATTCCTAGTGCCTAGTTGCTTTCCACCCCACTCAGGGGCAGAATGGCCTACAAAATGGCCGACCTGCCCCCTTGAGTGTTGGAAAGCAGCCAAAACATAGTCATTTCCAACTAGGGAGTGCCTCTTGCTCAAGATTCCACTCCCACCCACAAAAAAAAGACATCCCTGGTGTCTGGTGGGGTCGCTCCCCTTACTTAAAAAGTTATGCTAAATCCCTAGTGACTAGTGGTTTTCCACTACCAATGAAGCAGATCGGCTAGCGACCAACATGGCCCGGGAGGAGGGGTGGAAAATGAGCAATACATGGTCATTCCCAACTAGGGAGCGGCCCTTGCCTAAGAGGCCGCTTCCACCACCAAAAAAAGTCATCCCGGGTGTCTAGTGGTGCATTCCTGCTGGGTGATCACAGTCCCACCCACTATCCCACAGCAGGAATGCACCTTAGAAAGAAACAAGGGGAAACCAAAAACTCTTTCCTTACCTCCGGTGTCTCTGCCCTTACCTTATCTGAAACAGGTCCTCCTCCCTGGACTCGCTGAAAGCAAATGGCTTCCACCGTGTCGCCAGCGCCTGATGATGACGGCACACTCACGTCATCAGGTCGCTGGGGAGGGGCTGGGGGTGGCAAATGGTGGGGGGACATGGGGGGAGCGCTTCCCCCATGGGTGGTATTAGGATGTTCTTGCACTGTCCTCAACACTTGAACACCGGTGCTGAGGACCGCTCCAACAAGTATTTAGTACCGAAGGGGATAATATTGCCACGTGAGTCATATTTATTTTCCTAACTAGGCGCAAGAAACATTTTTTGTTGACATCTGCAAACTATCCTGTTGTGGATGGAATGTGTGTCAAGTGTGGTACATCCATAATTGAGGTATAAATGCTGTGGCCTTTCGAATCTCAAAAATCATGTAGCCATCTCCATGAGAATGACCCACTGAAGAAGACAGGCACCTTGTCAAATCAGGTTTTTTTTCTAGCCCTGCCTTCTCGTGCTAGGAATGGTACAAAGATGGACTGGTACGCACAGCAGACCAGGAGAGAGTGTGATACTGAGTAAGGAAGAGAACAATGTACAGTGAGAGAAATACTGAATGGAAGAGACATACAGAGAAAGGGAGATGCAGAGCACGACAAGGGTGAAAGACACTGACAGAGTGATAAATAGACAAGGGTTATACTGACAACATAAGAGAGACTGATGGGGAAATGGAAACCTAGAGATCAAATAATTGACTGACTATGAGCGAGAGAGAGAGAAACAACAACCATCTGCCACCATAAAGGTCAGTCTGTCCCTTTGAGAACATGACAGAGTGATGGACGAAAGTCCCCCTCATCCATCTTGTGCATTTTCCTTACTCCGTTGATGGTGATGGACCCTAAACACAGCACAAGGACCAATGGAAAGTCAATACTCTGCAGTATTTAAAGTATCATTTTCATCAATGGACACATATCAGCTTATCCTCCTCGTCTGTGTTGGATGAAAATCAGCGCAAATAGCATAGCTCTGCTGACAACACCCCCACAACCTAGTTAATTAAGATGTCCCTTTAAGCTACTGCACATATTTTTAAAACTGTACATGGCCAGACAAACATATAATGCTAACACACTACAAGTAACCTGTTTGTATATTTTACTAGAGTGTATGTATACTATCAAGAAGTAGAAACAGAAGTGGTTTGTTAAAAACAACATCAACTATTATGAGGTTACCCTTGATCCCTGTTCAGCCACTTATGGCACACTCTTCAATCATGTTATTCACCCATATACCGCAAATAGATATTACCACAACACATGCACTGCTATGTTATGTTTTTAAATATTAAATATTGCACGGAAAGTCTAGGGCAGGATAAACACTTGCATGCTAGACATACTGATATAGGCAAACTAGCAAATAATAATGTCAAATGTAGTGACACACAATCCCACTCGGAATGTCACGCACATACTAGCCCTTCCCAGATCCTTATAAGCACATGGGAAAGGAAATTAACTACATTATCCCATGTTGCAATACTTAAGAAATCACAGGACCTGGAAATTGAATTAAATGGTTAACATGAGCAACCTATAGAAATACACAATTACATGCTGCAAACATTATAACATTATCAACAACAACCAACATCTACAAGTAAAAAGCAAAAAAGGTTTAAATGTTACTTTTTAAAATAAAAAAGGGGTAACAAAAATCTTCATCTGGGCATTTTAATTTTTTTTTTTTTTTTTTTTAGTCCTCATAAGCCTCTTTATTAGTAAGAAAAAACAGACCGTTCTTCCTCTTTGCACATCCTGATGGGCACCTGACGCCTCTGCCCTCTTATGCTTTTGGCAATATGGGTAGGTATGGATAGGAATAGAAGACAGGGAAAGAAGGATCATGTGAATTTGTCCGCTTCTTTTCTCTCACTTTCCGCCAAGCAGAACCAAACCACAAATACCCAAACCCGGATGCCGAGCGAGGCTGGTAAGGCATAATCATAGGACCATTAAGAAGCTACCTATTATCGTTTAGATTATTACACCATTTAATGAAAGGGAGCCAAAATGTACATCTCTAGTACTCTTCCCATCTAAGGTGACTATATAATTAACTGAGTTTAACAGATCATCTAAATTTGGGGAGGGAGGAGACACCCATAATTTACAGATTTCTCTCTGTGCAAGCAATGCAATGTAAAAGATAAGTCTCGCCTGATCTTTAGTAGATTTTACTTCAGGCTCCAACTGCCCAAAAATGACAAATAGAACGCTTACCTTAACTTGCAGCTTAAGTATTTGGGATAACGCCCCAGTCACTTCATTCCAATATGTTTGCAATTCTACACATTCTAAAAACATATGGACATCATCCACCTTCATTTTTTCACATTTCCGGAAACGGACTTCCCCACTCCTCCCAAACTTTGACAGCTTCCAAGGTGACCAATATGCTCTATGGATGGAAAAGAGATGGTTTCTTCTCAGATGCGCAGGCAAAACTGATTTTAATAGCATAGCCATAGATACTTGCCAGTACTTTTCCAGCGATGATTCCGGCAAGTATTTTCCCCACAACTCCACTGGAAGCGTAAAATCTCCATCCTCGGTTTCCAAAAAATAACCAATGGATCATCGCCACCTCCTTTCTTTGACGCAGTTGCTGCTTCATTCTACATTCTAACTCATTCTGTTCCCCTATTTTTGTTAGTGGATCAGCAAACCAGCTCTGAATTTGCATATATTTAAAACTGGAGAGTCGGAGGTTTGTAAGCTGGCTACAGCTCTCCCAGGAAATAAGTCTGCCATCGTTTATTAGCTGGTCCCATTGTCTGAGGCCTCCCTCTAATAGGGTTTTAGCCAAGCTGTCTTTTGTCCACTCTGGAGAGCCGGGGCTATCCCAGATGGGGGCTAAAAGACTGTGGTAAGGAATTTTCAAAGTTCTTCTCACATTGTACCAAGTCTCTGCGAACCCCCTCAGGATCTTCAACCTAACAAAAGAATTTGGGGTCAGCATAGTTAAAAATGAACCCCTCCTTACCTCCCGGCTCTAAATTCGCTATTGTGGACCACAAGCCTCCTGCAGTTGAGGGATTTGGCGAGTTGAAAAGATACTTTCCATTCTTTTAAAGAAAAGCCCATGAATAAAAGAGAAGATCTGGTAAGGCAATTCCTCCTTTCTCGACCCTTCTCCGTAGATTCTTCCAAGCGATTCCTGGCCCTTTACTTCCCCATATAAACGAACCCAAATCCCCTTGTGATTTCTTAAGCCAAACCGTTTTAAAAGGTTGGGGTATTGCATCGAAAAGAAAAGTCAACTTTGGAAGAATTACCATTTTGGTCAAGTTACTTCTTAAATTGATAATTGGAGGTGAGACCAGGATTTCAAAAGTTTAGTAATTTCCTTCCGAACTTTGTCGAAATTGAGTGTCGCTATTTTGCCGGTGTCATGAGATATCATAACCCCCAGGTACCTAATCTCGTCCTTTCCAGATGCCCCCTCGATATTCCAAGTCATGACTTCAGACTTATCTTCATTAACCTCATAACCTGAGGCCATCCCAAAGTCAGTTGTTAAGGCCATTAGACGAGGCCAGGGTATTCTTGTAATTGTGGAGAGGATCACTATGTCGTCGGCGTAGAGACCCATTTTTTTCCTCCCAGCCAGCAAACTTAAAAGGCTGAATTTCTGAATCTTCTTTGATCTTCCTTGCCAGTGGCTCTATATATAAATTGAAGAGCAGAGGCGATAGAGGGCACCCCTGCCTTGTTCCCCTTGATATTTTTACCGGTTGAGACAAGGAGCCATTAATTAAAATCCTAGCCTGGGGAGCTTGATAGAGACCGGCCAAAGCATTACAGAAATGTGTACCTAGGTTCAGGGAAGTAGTGACTTCTTTCAGATATACCCAATTTACTCAGTCAAAGGCCTTGGTAGCCTCCAAGGCTACCAAGGCAAAAGGAAGATGGTAAGTGGACGCTAGGTCGATCGTTGCAATCAGTGAGAAGGTCAGATCTTTCAGAAACCTTCCCCGAGTAAAGCCTTTTTGGTCATCGTGAGTTAAATCAACCATCAGCCCATTTAACCTATCCGCCAGGATCTTCGTGTAGATCTTATAGTCACTGTTTAGCAAGGAAATGGGACGATATGAGTCACATCTTTTTTGAGCATTTCCCTGGTTTCAATATCAATGCTATCGTGGCTTCCTTCCAGGAGGCTGGCATGACCTTATGCTCAATGTATAGTTCATTAAACATTTTAGCTAAGATGGGGGCTAAAGTGTCAGCCAAGATTTTATAAACCTCTTGTGGAATGTCATCTGGCCCTGGGGCCTTCCCCTTCTTTAAATGCACCATTATATTACCCACTTCCTGAACCTTTATTTTTCCATTGAGAAGATCTGCTTTTTCCCTTCACAAAGAGTTTCCCATATCTGGGCTTACCAATTTACTAAGAGTATCTTTAGATGGCATAAGATCTTCCTGGTATAATCTGCTAAAGTGATTTTGGAAAGCTTGCTCAATCCCTTCGCTATCCTCAACTAGCCTGCCTGTTTGTTCACAAATAATTTCCTTAACCCTATTTCTTAGTTGTTCTTTCTTTGCCTTCCATGCTATAAGTTTGCCACACCCTTCACTGTATTCAAAATGTGCCATTTGACTGGCTTCCCATATCTTTCTCACCCTCTCTTGCATTACCGTGGACAAATTAACCTTCTCTTGTAGCAGTTCTTGAAGCACTCTTATCCTCACCTGCTCATCTATCCATTAATTCTTTTTCTAAGGAACGGATCTTTTCCTCCTGTATTGTTACTTCTTTATAGTAGTTCCTCCTTTTCTCAGCCGCTAGAGCTCCAAGCCTGCCCCTTATAGGCATCCCAAGCAACCCCAGGGGCCACTGATCCCCAATTGATCTAAAAAAAAACTCTTCTGTATCTTTTTTAAGGGCTTGTACCACATCCTCCTCCAATAGAATTGTGCGGTCTAGAGTCCATCTGGACTGAACCGTGGCTCCCCTGACCTCTAATGTAAGCATTACCGCTGTGTGGTCTGAAAGATGGGCTCCTATATGCTCAACCTATTGTACCTCATCTTTAAATTTACAGCCCACCCAAAAATAATCTATTCTAGACTGGTGTCTATACTTTTTGTTAAAGAAAGTAAAGGCTTTTGTTCCCCTGCTTTTCGTCTCCAAATATCAAGCAAACCCTAGTTGCTCCATCATTTGTTTAATTAATCTAAGCATATTAGGGTTGGTCTGAGCTCTACTATATATAGACCTATCTAATACATTATTCAGTACAACATTAAAATCACCGGCCAGAATGATTGGGTCGGATGAGTTTAAAAACTCCGCCCAGAGATCTTGCAAGGGTGTCACATCATCATGATTTGGCCCATAGTAACCTGCTATCGTAAATAACCTAGCTGAGATCTTAACTTTAGCTACTATCCATCTGCTTGCTTTATCATATGAAAAGGAATCTAGGCTAACTTGAACCCCATGCTTGATTAAAATTGCCACCCTTTAGTCACTGCTGTTGGAGCAGTGCATGCAAACTGTGCTACCCATTTCACGGTCTTAAAGAGCTCTACCGCCTCCTTCTCAGTCAGATGGGTTTCCTGGAGTATAATAATGCGGGCTGGAGAGTCCTTAAGTATTTTCATCCTCCTACTTCTGACCCGTAGGCCATTTAAATTCCAGGACAATATTTTTATGCTTCCTCCTTTCTTACTACCCATCAACTAATACTATTAAGAAACCAAGTTCTGTAAAGATTAAAAGAGGTTATAGAGGACTTATTTTTTTTTATTTTTTCCCACTGCTCCCCACCCTGTGCACTTCCCTCCCATAGAGAACCCCCCCAAATCCTCCATGACCAATAGGCCTTATGGATTTACCCCCAGAGCGCATAACTACCAAAAGTGTTTTGCCATGTCCTATAAAAACGCTAAAAGAGAGGGAGAGAAAAAAAAGAAAAAACCTGAGAGGAGGGAAAATGTATTTATTTATTTATTTTTTTGTAATTTTATTTTTTTACCCAAAATCTCCTATAAAAGGTTTTTTCCATTTATTTTTCAACCAATTTTTATACATATTTTTCTTCCTATATATTTTTCTTCCTTTTTTTCTTTCTCATTTTATTATTTTTCCCCTCCATCCCTGAAACCATTCACCTTCCTATTCTCCCTCTCCAACATCATCATTCTTCCCTTACAGCTTATAGTTATGTTTAGTCTGGCTAAAATTATGTATATATATATTTCTTTTTTTTGCAGACATAAACAACCCTTACATATTTAGAAAATTTGATTATCGCCTGAAAGTCCTTTAAGAACTCATCTACTTTTTCGCCAGAGTGGAAAATGAACATTTTGCTATTTATCATCACTTTTAAATAAGCCGGGAATCTTAGCTGAACTACAGCCCCCAGGCCTCTCAATTGGTCCATCCTTTTTCCAAGCTCCCATTGCCTGTTTGAAGTGGTGGGTTAGACATCTGAACGGAATTCATATTTTACCCCTTCCACTTCTACCGATTTCAGGCTTAGTGCTTTAGAGAGTATTTTCTCCTTTAAGGAAAATGTTAGGAAATTAATCAAATTTTTTTTAGGCTTTGTCCTATTTGCATTTAGCCTAAACGGATCCCTATGTACATGCTGGATGTCCTTGCTTATTTCTTCTTCAGACTCATCCAAATGTAGTTCTTTCTTAATCATCCGTACTGCAAAGGTTTTAATATGCTCTCCCTCTCTACCTTCACGGACTTTCAAAATTTTTATGTTATTCCTTCTCTGGAAGTTTTCTAACCTCTCAACCCTTTCCAGATACTCTGACTCTGAGGACTTTAACTTCGTAATCTCAGCTGCGTTCAAACCAACTTGCTCCCTCATCTCCTTTACTTCCCCCTCCAGTTGGGCCGTTCTGCTGCTGAGATCGTCTATCTTTTTTTCCAAGTTGTCGCAGGCTTGTCTTATTTCTTTTTGGTTCCCTTCTGATGTCTCAAACCTAGACCTCATCTCAACTGTGAGAGCTTTTAACAACCCACTCAGCAGCAGCTCCTCACTCCCCGTCTCCCCTGACGCCCCTGAGGCTCCTAGATCCTGAACCAGGACCGTTGAAGTTAACAATTGCTGTGACTTATTTTGGGGCACCTGGGGCATCTGGGTACTCATAATTTCATTTTCATTAACAGGAAATTCAGCCAGGATTTGATGTCTATTAGGAGAAATATTTTCACTCCAGTCACTGACCTCTGTAGGCATATTGGTGGATTTTACACTTCCTATGATCTTCTATTTGTTTGTTGCCTTCTCTCCCTCCATCCTGCTTTCTGCTAAAAAAACTGTTTGAGGTACAACCTTAAAGAAAGTCTTGAGGGAGGGGGTAACCTTTAATTCCTGCCTGGCCTTCCTCTTTTGAACAACTATCTTCCTTTCCTTTGTTCTATTTACCGTATTTACTTTACCCCCCCTCCTCCTCCCTTTCAACCCCTTTTACTATCTTGATTTCTCTTCTCTTGCCTCCCTTCTCTCTCTTTAGCTTTCTTAGAAGATATCATGGGTGTGGGCGTGGAGGCAAAACTGGGGGAGATGTTACCTTAAGTGTAAACTTGGGACCAGTACCAGTACTGGAGCAGGGACTCGCACTCCCAGACAGAGCCCCTTGGGACAGGCCTTCGTTCGACTCACCCAACTCACATACGATTGCGTCCAAAGCCTCTCCTGCTCGCTGCAAAACTCCTCTCCCGGGCAGACCTTCCAGCCCGCTGGCTCCGCGACCCCCCCTTCCCCCGGAAGGGGATTCTGGCTGCTGCGCCTATCCCTTTCGGAGCTCCAGGGCCGCCCTCCCCCAAGGCCGCTCCGCTACCTCCTCCACCCTGATGCCGAAAGCACCGCCGCCGATTCCGAGCAAGCCACGCTTGAGGGGGGGCGCTCCACTGCTCCGCGTCTCAAGCCGCAACACAAGACAGTCTAGCCTAACACCAGCGGCAGATCCACGGTAAGGGAAACAATAATAAAAGGAAAAAAGGAAACGGGAAAAAGCTAAAACTAAAGAGAGGGTTGACGGGTCTCCGTGATTACTCTGACTCAATGCTTGCTTACTAAAGACATGGACAATAGCTGTTCTCTTAACACTCTGGCGGTGCCTCGGCGACCTGCTAGACGCTGGCCGCCATGTTCTCCTCGGCACCATAAAGGTCGGTCTGTCCCATTGAGAATATGACAGAGTGATGGACGAAAGTCCCCCTCATCCATCTTGTGCATTTTCCTTACTCCATCGATGGTGATGGACCCTAAACACGGCAGAAGGACAAATGGAAAGTCAATTCTCTGCAGTATTTAAAGTATCATTTTCATCAATAGATACATATCAGCTTATCCTCCACGCCTGTGTTGGATGAAAATCAGCGCAAATAGCATAGCCCTGCCGACAACACCCACACAACCTACTTAATAAGGATGTCCCTTTAAGGTACTGCAAATATTTTTAAAACTGTACATGGCCAGACAAACATATAATGCTATCACACTACAAGTAACCTGTTTGTATATTTTACTAGAGTGTATGTATACTATCAAGAAGTAGAAACGGTTTGTTAAAAACAACATCAACTATTATGAGTTTACCCTTGATCCCTGTTCAGCCACTTATGGCACACTCTTCAATCATGTAATTCAACCATATACCACAAATAGATATTAAAATAACACATTCACTGCTATGTTATGTTTTTAAATATTAAATATTGCACAGAAAGTCTAGGGCAGGATAAACACCCGCATGCTAGACATACTGATATAGGCAAACTAGCAAATAATAATGTAAAATGTAGTGACACACAATCCCACTCGGAATGTCACGCACATACTAGCCCTTCCCAGATCCTTATAAGCACATGAGAAAGGAAATTAACTATATTATCCCGTGTTGCAATACTTAAGAAATCACAGGACCTGGAAATTGAATTAAATGGTTAACATGAGCAACCTATAGAAATACACAATTACATGCTGCAAACATAACATTTTCAACAACAACCAACATCTACAAGTAAAAAGCAAAAAAGGTTGAAATGTTACTTTTTAAAATAAAAAAGGGGCAACAAAAATCTTCATCTGGGTATTTTAATTGTGTACAAAAAAGAATGTCCAAAATAATTAACAAAAATATTTCAGTGGGTTGGGGGGAGAATTGTGTCTTATCACAGTCTTTAAACTTAAATGGCAACAGACACCGTGCTTGCCTCTCAGCAATCCATGTAATGCCATCCTCAGGGCGAACAAAGCGAAAACCAAAGGAAATGATGGACGGAGTGTTGAACATTGCAAGCACTCACCCTCAGTCAACTGATCTGGGTTTAATCCATCACCGTTCTTTAGCTCACTCTGCCACCCCAGTTCAGACATGGCCATATGCAAATCAGTCTGACCCTGTGCCTCAAGGGAACAGTCCAGCCCGAACTGCAAAACCATGTCTTCCCTGGACCGGAAACAAGCTTCCTAGGACCGGTTTCTGGCATTTCAGCCAACTTCAGCCAGGCTTGCTTGAATCAAGTGGCAAAGTGAGCAAGGGACTCACGTCTGAGCATACCCTGCCAACTTATGGAGAACAAAGCGAAAAAATCCTCAGGGAGCTCTTCATCCTCCTGGAGCAGATGGTAGTCTGGGCACCTATTTTCTTTTAGAAGGGGCCGGGAATGTTTCTGGGAAGGAATGCTTCGAGACATGGTACTGTTGGTGGATATGATGCTATTTTGATGTATGTTGTGGTTTTGGAACACGTAGAATAATGGAGAGAACAGTAGGAATGTGGTCAGCAGAGAAAATTGGGGTCAGGTGTTGGAATGGGATCTGGGGATAAGGGCAGTTGTGCCGGAAGTACCTCTTGCGTTGCAGAAAGGAAAGGGCGCATGTCATACAGGATGTCAATCACTTGAGCCAACTGACACCCTGGATGGCATACAACAATGCCACCTGACCCACAATGAGGTTCCTAAGAACCTCCAATGGGAGAGGTGCCTGGGGTGAATGAGACACCAGTCTGTTTTTCAACTGGGTGTTGGCTTGGTATCAGGGGCATGAGCGAGGGTGGTGTCGATGCTAGTGGTGGTGGAGGCCACAGGGTTAGATGTTGTCTCCTCAGGGGGTTTTGCTTCCAAATGCAAGGGGCTGGCCAGAGTCAAAGGCCTCAGGGTCTGATGGAGATGTGGTCTCCTGATGAGCGCTCTTTCTCCCTTAGTGCCACTGGATCCTTCCATGATGGTTGTTCAACTTTGAACTCTAAGTGGCCCTCCTGATGGTCCTCCAAACAATGACCAGCTTCTCCCTTTCCCAGTTACACAATACAGAGTGAATCAACAAAATGTACACACAAGAAGATGTCCTGAATCGTTTTAATTCATGATAATATTCTAAAGAATGGACATTGAATGTGACATTACAAATGGCCTGATTTAGAATTTAGTGCATGGGCTATTCCAATGTGCAATGATTTTTAAATTGGTAAGAAGGACATGAGTCAGTGTGTGATGGCACTGACTACCGTAATCTGGACCTTATTTCCAATTTGGCGGACAGGTTACGGCATCACAAATGTGATGGATAGCCCTTTCCCTTATTTCAAGGGCATTATATCTTAAGGTTCTTTGTAATAAAGCAGACAAGATATCAGTCACATTTGTGACAGAGTACCTGTCCGCAAAACTCAAAATGAGACACAAAATATGTTAACCCACTAATTTAATAACAAGCTAAGATTGATAATTTATGATTTGTTGATGATAATTGATGAATTGTTCAGGACAAAAACACTGTGGCCCACCTTTAGAGTCTATCACAAATCCTGTCCACCATATTAGAATTGTCAAGTGCTTATAATCCTTTCGACAGGAGATCCACTATGTTTGTGAATAGTTATCCCATCCGTAAAACTCATAATCAGACCCTTAATACATATTTTAACCTTAATATTTTTTTAGTTTTGCCTCCTGCATGTTGTTCACTCCTAGCTCATGCCCTGCATTCAAAATTATATGTGCTATCAGACTTTATATACTATGTGAACTTAACCTCAGACAAAACGTGTGTGCTAGAAGGCCCAACCCTGCTTTGTGGCAATAGTCTGGTTGTAAACTTGCAGAGGGGTGGATGTCTACAGGCATTCCCTTAATACTATCTGTGTCACAGAGTTGTGTTGTTTTGCATTCTAGTGCAAACACATGCTCATTAGATATCTGGGCATGCCCAACACGTTTGACCTGCAGCACAGGAGTGTGAGCCAATGAACTATTTGATGAAGGGCTTGGTTTCAAGTTTTGATGAACAGGATACTTCATCACTAATGTGACAGATATCCCATCTGGCATGTTTTAAGTGCATTATTGCACATGTCACTTACAATACAGCAGATGGGAAATACTTTTTGTTTTCAATGGAGTATCCCACACACAAAGAGATCAAAGAAATACATTTCGGGCTTTTAAATCATGCTTGTAAAGTAGTTTACGTGTACATATGATTGTACACATATTCATTTAGAAATATGTTGGCATGCAAAGCTGCATGCAGAAAGTATAACAGTGTTAGTATTCACACAGAAACCATTGTGGAGACACATAGTGTTATGTAAACTACAACTTTTGCGTAGTTCTACAAGGTGTGTTTCCCACCCACGGGTGTATGTATGTATAAAACGATGGGGGTTTGCCCTAATAATCCCACTAGGACCTGGGGTCAAGGTAAAGGACACAGAAAATTGGTAACCTGTGGGAATAAATAGTTACAAGACTATGCCAGTAAACATTTTAATTGATCGCTGGTCCACTATACAACATTACGCAACATCATTTATGTGACATTTTAAGCAAAAACCAAAACTCCTAGAAGGAGGTGAGTGTAGGAGAAACACATATCATCTTATACATAACTCAAAATTTTTTTGTTTTCACGGAACAAAGAACACATATATTAACTGCCCCTCAAATCAATGAGTATCATCGCTCTTCCAAAAGGTTTATACAAGGATATGGCTGCAATTTCAATTAGTCATACGCAATCAATATTATGTGCCTAGCTGTACCGTTGCGGACGACTGCCGTAGCCGTCTGCATAGAGGAGAGAATCTTCCCTTTAGGCGTCCTTTCTTGGAGGCAGTACCATCCTTACTTGGAGACACGTTCCGATCGTGATACGGAGGCGTGTGCAGACTACTCCTAGCTGCCGGCCATCAATAAGATTGGGTGACACGGGTGAACTTGGTTCAATACTCCAAAGATGAACCCCCCGGTTGTACTGTTCTTAGCGCTGGGATACTTACGGGTGACTACGCGCTCTATAAAAATAAATAATAATAATAATAATAATGAATGTAAAATATAGGTAATTGTAGCCTTACAAAACACTACTCAGTGTGCTATTGCTTTTGGGTTACTAACAATCCCTATAAAGGGATCAGGGGCACCGTGGTAATGGTAACAAATGTATTTAGTTTTTCACAGTATCTCACACACACAAACTGCGTTAAGAAGAATAAGCACTTGAGTAAAAGTATTTATTACTCTAGGAAAAATAATTCAACTACACAGAATATTTTAACATTAGCATGAAGGCATGTTATAAATGACGAGAATAAAATCAACATTTCTAACATGGTTAAAAAAACATCTTGAACCTAACACCCCAACATATACATCTATGCGCTACACTAAGAGACCATTGAAGGCAGAGCAACTTGCAGTCTAGAGTATCATAGCCAGAAGAGATGCACTGTATACCCTGCAGACTGCAAAGGCTGTTTTATCAGTGGAGGCATGAAGACAGTGTTCCCTGCAAAGGGCAAAGACATGCTGCTGTCTTCTTCTGGGGCTCAGTTTTATTGTCTTCAGGCGAGATGTAGCATCTGCGAAGTGCGAAGTGTGCTGCCAGTAGGTGAGACAGTCTATGGCAGAATCTTGGGCGATAATCTGGACGAAGGACTTCTCTGGACAAGTGTGTCGAGCGTAGACTGGCTTCCCAAGCAGAAATACTCGTTCCCCGGGAGCGCAGAGGAAGCCCCTCCTTTTCTCAAAGATACCACCTACCCAGTGTCACAACAGAGCACACTCGAGCAAGGCAGATATCCTCAAAAAATGAAGAGACAAATGAGAATCAGCCGCAAAGCCCCAAAGCAGTCAACAGGAGGGGGTCCAGTTCGAGTATATGCAGAAGCTCTATACAAAAAAGGACAAGAAACCAGTTAGGTCAGATGGCATGTGTATCTTAAGCCTACAACTATTACACCACCCTCCCGCCTCTATCTAATACCCCTTAGGTTGTGTACTGTTCCACACTTACTTGCTCTCGATACTGGTAGCAGGCTCTTAAAATGATTCTTGACTTTTTCAAATGCCGGTCTCTTGTAGTAACGAGGTAGAAGTTTGCTTAATCCATCTTAAGCAACTAGCAGTGCAAAAATATAGCATTCATCTGCTTTAATCTTCAAAAGGAATATTAATTATAGTTCTTTTTCCCCAAGGGAGAGTAACAGTGCCAGAAGATCCAAGAATAACAGTCTAGAAGCCAGAAGTTTATAGACAGGGAAAGCCACGTTCCGTTTGGACCTCTGCAGACGGGGAGAAGACCAACGTGATTTCACGTAGTATACAAATTGGATGGAGGGCGTCCGGTAACCCACGGAAGGCAGCGGTCCGTAAATCAACGCAACCTCACGTTGCAGGCAAAGTGGAAGGGCTGGCGCCCAGTAAATGCAGGCAGACAGCGGCCGATAATCCACGCGT
The DNA here is from genome assembly GCF_964204655.1 of Triturus cristatus. NCBI lineage: Eukaryota > Metazoa > Chordata > Amphibia > Caudata > Salamandridae > Triturus > Triturus cristatus. The sequence continues at coordinate 572,552,182 of NC_140595.1, read as the reverse complement.
CCTCGCGTTGCTCGGCTGCCTGTCAATACGGGAAAAATAGGGGAGCGGCCACGGGACGTCTTCTCGCGTCCCAGGGCTGAGTAACTGATTGACGTATGAGGTCGGGGGGGGCGGAGCAGACACGAAGCCTAGATTTCAATGCGTAGCGCGTCCTAGCGCTAATGAACGCAAACTAGCTACGGAGTCTGCCGGCCAAATTCAAAAGGAAATAATAAAACAAGCTTGCCGCCTATTACAGCGCGACCTCGTGCCAGAACGTAGAATTGTAAATGCAGGCATAGGGAAAATTCCTCGGCAACAGGGTAGAACGGATCCAGGAATTCAGTCAAACACAAAGTAATCCACAATCCAAGGCACCTGGGCAGGTTTCACATGAGTAAAGCCAAGCAAGTGAGGCCAGGTCACGGCCGGCTTAATACCCTCCCTAATCACATGACCAGTCCAAGGGCAGTATGGGACAGCACACAACCCGCCTCCCTGACAGAGCATTCTGGGACAGGTAGTTTAAGTATAGCACTGGACGACTGAGCCCTAACAAAGTGGTCAGGTGGCAGTCCATTTATACTAAATCTTATCAGAAATTGTTCTGACATAAGTTTAGAAATGTCTGACATGTGCATCAAGGTGTGCGTGCCAGACGTTTAACCTATGAACATATAAGGCAAAAGGAGATCAATTCAGACTACATTATTTAGGCTATATGTCTGTATTTGTTCTTATTTAACTTTCACATGGTGAAGAGCAGACACTTGTCCCAGACTAATGCCTCAACAGGTGTTATATCTAGGTCATTAGTCAAATGACTTGACACAGTTCTTAGAAAGATAACGTCAGACGGCATCTGCGTCATATTGCAGAAATGACAATGATTCTGCATAAATTAGGAAAGATGGCGACTTCCTTTGTCCAAGATTGAGAAGATGTGACCTCCATTACCTAAGATGGAGTCAGGGCCTACATACAATAGAGTCAGACATTAGGGGCTTTATGTCATTCCTGACTCATCCATCTGAATGTGACATCAAAGGGGCATATCTAACAAGTAGGGATTTAGCTAGTGTGCAGGGAAATCCATGCTCTCAAGTTAATAGGTTCTAAATACCCATGATACATATCTAAACAATGTTTTTTTAACATAAAGGAAAGACAATCATATATGTAAATGGCAGAAAATCACATATATAATAAGTATATCGAAGCGTGAATACTTTTAAGCCTTACATAGTTTCCAATAATTGCTATGTATGTATGTGCATGTATATATAGATATATAAAGCGAGGGGAGAGAGGAGGCGGCATTGTGCTGCCTGATAAGGGCACAAATCAAGGTTTTAGCGGGACCATCATATCCAGGACTTCTGTGGCGGAGTGCAGCCCAGCGCCAAGAAATTGGGGACAATATCGCTGTTCAGAGTTCCACATCACTGCATGAGGAACCTATTGTGGACTGCAATTACCATCATGCAGTGCACCTGGGATTCTTAGCGCAATTAACACACCTGCCTGTGGGAGGAGGAGTCGAGAGTCTACTTCTATGGGAGTGGTCTCTGAAGTCCACGAGAGGTCAACAGCCTGTGGGACCGGCACTGATGACGGCCATTCCGGCCAGAAACGTGTCTGCCATAGGTGTTTCACGGACTGCAGGAAAGCGTTTCAACTATGCTGAATAAATCCTTGTTTGTGCCCAGAGCATGTGTCCCGCTGACTTTTCTTTAAGGTCAGCATTTGGTGGTGATGTATAGCCGGTTTCTGCTGATACCGGCAGGGGGCACGCCCTCTCGTTCTGGAGCTCCGCGAAATCAGCATTTGTTGGTGGAGTACGAGGAGTACAATCGCGGCGCCCCCCCAAGCAGAGGTATTTCCAATTGGAGAGTATTAAAGCGAGGGGAGAGAGGAGGCGGCATTGTGCTGCCTGATAAGGGCACAAATCAAGGTTTTAGCGGGACCATCATATCCAGGACTTCTGTGGTGGAGTGCAGCCCAGCGCCAAGAAATTGGGGACAATATCGCTGTTCAGAGTTCCACATCACTGCATGAGGAACCTCGTGTGGACTGCAATTACCATCATGCAGTGGACCTGGGATTCTTAGCGCAATTAACACACCTGCCTGTAGGAGGAGGAGGAGTCGAGAGTCTACTTATATGGGAGTGGTCTCTGAAGTCCACGAGAAGTCAACAGCCTGTGGGACCGGCACTGATGACGACCATTCCGGCCAGAAACGCGTCTGCCATAGGTGTTTCACGGACTGCAGGAAAGTGTTTCAACTATGCTGAATAAATCCTTGTTTGTGCCCAGAGCATGTGTCCCGCTGACTTTTCTTTAATATATATATATATACATATATATATATATATATATATCTATCTCCAGAAAACGCGTTGTATACTCGTTTCAGGAAAATAACACACCGCTGCCCAAAACTGCTTACAAGCATATTTAATTTTTGTCCAGGCCTTGCAAATGGACATGCCCATTGATGGCTGCCATTTCTTCAGAGACAAGGCAGACTCAGCTTTTCCATTTACCCTCACCAACCACAATTTGTCTTTCGCTCCTTTCATGGCCATGGAAGGGGCTACTAGTCACTTCTCTACCCACTCAACCACAGAGGGGCCAGTAAGCTTTACATGCCATGGTGGCTGAGGACGCAGCATCCACAGGCATTGTGAGTCAGGTAGCCAGCGTTCGGGCCATTCCACTACTACCCCGGCAGCGCAGCTTCCAAGTCTCTTTAGTTTGCCTTCCAAACATTATTGGCACAGAGTGGGAGACAGGATACACCAACATCTGCACGACTGGAGGTCGATAACATCCGACCACTGGGTTCCACAGATTGTCCGAAGGGGATACTCCTGCCTCTTCTCTTGGCCATGGGAGCGATAGAGAGGGTGCTGGCATCAGAAGTAGGTCATGGTTGCTATTCCTGCTACATTCTAGTGCACAAGAAGGATAGAGGCCTTCATCCTATCCTAGACCTGCGCCCTCTCAATTTCTTCCTGAAGAAGGAGAAATTGAAGATGCTCACGCTCACTAAAGTCCTGTCTGCCCTGGACACAGGAGACTGGATAGTAGCGTTGGTCTGGCAGGATGCCTTCCTCCACATCTTTGTCCTGCATGCCCACAGACGTTACCTTCAGTTCAGGGTAGTTCTCCCCTTTGGTAAGACCAAAGGGGAGCACTTTCAGTTCACCGTGCTCCCCTTTGGTCTTACCAGTGCCCATCGGGTGTTCACTAAGGTGATGGGAGTGGTTGCAGCTCATCTGCGAGATCAGTGGTGCCAGTCTTCCCCTATCTTGATGACTGGCTGCTGAAGGTGGGCTAGCCACAGGCAGTTGTCTCCCACCTCCAGACTACGGTGGACCTCTGGCACTCACTGGGGTTCACTATCAACATGTCGAAGATCTAACAGTAGTGACAGATGTGTCATACCTGGGCTGGGCCGTCAATCTCGGAGAGGTGGAGATCAGAGGACTGTGGTCTCCGGCGGATCCAGAACTTCACATCAAACCTGTTGGAACTCCGAGCGATCCGACTAGTATTGAAAGCCTTTCTATCCTCTATCAAGCAAAGGGTTGTGCATGTGTTCACTGACAACACCAACGCCATGTGGTACTGCAACAAAAAGGGCGGGTTGAGTCGTGGACCATGTGTCAAGAGGCCTTTCGCTTCTGGACTTAGCAGGAATGTCAGGGCATTTCCCTGGGGGTTCAACACCTGGCAGGATCTCTCAACATCAAGTGGGCAAAATCAACTGAAGATGCCTAGCGGATCACAAATGGCATCTCCATCTGGAGGTGGTGAAAGGTCTCTTTCAGTAGTGGGGAGAACCTCGGTTAGATTTGTTTGTCACCACCGAGAACGCAGAATGTGCTTTAGTTTCCAAGCTCTCTATCAGAAACGCTTTTCATCTCGAGTGAAGCTCTGCCCTGTTGTATGCCTTTCTGCCCATACCAGTCCTGCCCAGATTTCTCAAGCAGATCAGGAACAACTGGGCCCTTGTCATCCTTATGGCTCCGGACTGGGCTTGGAGAGTCTGGTATCCTGAGCTGTTGAGCCTGTCCATCAGTCCTCCAATCAGGCTGCCCCTTAGGATGAATCTTCTGTTGCAGCAGCAGGGGAAGGTTCTGCACCCAAACCTATCAGTGCTCCCCCTTCATGTGTAGAGATTGAGCGACGACTGTTGAAAGCTTTTGACCTTTGCCAAAAATCTGAGATGTTATCTTGGCAGCATGGCATCCCTCAACCAAGACAGTATATGCCGAGCAGACCGGTGGACCACTTATCTGCCCCTTTTTTCCAAGTCTTGTTGTTTATCCTTACCCTCGTTAAGCAGGGCTCTGCATTACGCACCTTACTGGGTTACTTGTCTGCCATCTCCGCTTTCCTGTAGCTGCCAGATCAACCGCCCTCTTCAAATTCCCTATTATAAGTACGTTCCTTAAAGGTCTCTAGCACATGTTTACACCAACTCTGTTTGTTATGCCGCAATAAGACCTTAATTTGGTTCTTACTTTTCTGATGTGCGCTCCCTTCGAGCGCTTAATAACTGTCTTCTCAGGCTTCTCACCATCAAGACGGCCTTTCTAGTGGCAATTACATCTGCCCGAAGGGTCAGTAAATTGCAGACGCTGTCATCTCATCCTCCATATGTGTCTTTCTTCCCATACTTGACTTTTTTCAGACTAGAGCATCCTTCTAGCTGAAGGTAGTCCTCCTGTTCTTGCTGAAGATAGTCCTCCTGTTCCACTTAGGGCAGTCCATCACTTTGCCCACCTTTTACACTCTACCTCATCCCTCTAAAGAAGAGGGGAGACTTCACCGGCTGGAGCCAAAAAGAGCGTTGTTCAACCTTCACCGCACAAGACCATTCCGGGTGGACAATGAATTCTTTATGGGATATGTTGGGCCATGAAAGGGAAGGCCATGCAGAAAGGAACCATCTCCTGATGGATCATAGTCTGCATTAAGATCTACTGTGCATTGGCCAAGAAGGAGCCCCCGGAGGCTTGCATGCTCATTTGAATAGAACAAAGGCTTCGACTAGTGCCATGCAGCAACGTGGGGCTCACTGCACACGTCCACCAAAACTACTGCCTGGACAGCTAGGTCCATCGGGATAGGCACATTGCCCATTAAGTCCAGCAGGAATATTTTGTTTAAATCATGTTCGCAGACCCACCTTGGGGGAGGTATTGCTTGGGTATCTATTCTAAGGTACGGAATCTGAGGCTAGAAGTCTCTATCGAATGAACAAGGTACTTATCTTCGATAGCACCTTATCTGGTAGTGACTCTATCTAGCCGCAGATTCCTTACTGACCCACTCATCCTCCCCACTCTGCAAACGGATTTTAGAGTTAAGGGCTGTCCCCCTTTTCAGAGCACTAGTTCCACACACCAGTGGTCAGTGTTCTTCATGGCTTCACACTTCTGGAGTGGAAAGTCACGAAAAGAAACTGAAATCAGCACATAGTGGTGGCTTGGCTATAGGCACCCTGCATGAGACTTCCAGCGCAGACGACACCACGTGGAGCCGTACAACACCACCTTCTGGCACGCAGGGGTACTGCTCACAAACAATTCCAGATTCAGTCGAACGCCTGGGGATAATTCTTAGGTAAGGAATCTGCGGCTAGATAGAGTCTCTACCAGATAAGGTGTTACCAAAGGTAAGTAACTTGTTCATATATATTGTTAACTGTTTTATGTGTTGCCGATTAAACATACTAGTGATGATATGAACTGGACCAGATAAAAACATATGTGATATGTTAAAAAAATAAAGTAAAGAGTCTATTAAAAAGAAAATGTTTTCTTTAGTTCTTAGTCCATACAGGCTTTTGTGGTATATTTTGTTGAACGCTTGACGTTGGTCGACTCACATGTTGAGTTTATTCCTCATCAGAGGACATGTCGACATCATCGGTTGCACATGCAGCATATGTGTAATCTTTAAGAAAACCATACAGTGCTTGTTCATTGTTAGTAATGTGCATATTTGATGGACCAGCAATTGGTTGCTCGTCTGAGGCACTCAATGTTAACAGTGGGTCAAGCCACTCATCAAGAGCTGCGTCAAAAAATGCCACTGGAAATATTGCTCTGTCACGTGTAGCATCTTGTGGAAGGGACAGATGCATTGCTCGGCATTGTTTCTGGTGGTCACGTAGAGGTTGAATTATCATTCCATTGCAAGATAAGCCACTGGAGACTTTTCCAGCTGTAAGTCCCAGATGATTTCACCAGGACAGTTTATGCACCAGAATACAGGTTTCACTTGTTCGGCATTCATTTTGCGAAATGTGAGCATCCAGTGCCTGCTGAGTTCAGATAGCCAAGCATCTAACCTGCTAGGGTCTCTCCGCATCTTTGAATAACTGTGTACTCCATGTTGTTGATTTCCTTGTCAAAATAGGAGAAAGATAATGATACCACAGCCATCTGATAGAGACAACTAGCCGCAGATTACTTACCTTTGACTTTCCCCAGGAGTCAGATTGGATCCAGAAGATTACTCGTGAGCAGTACCCCTGCATGCCGGTAGGTGGGATCAGTTGGCTCCACGTGGTGTCGTCCATGCTGTAAGTGATATCCGCATCACCAGTTCTTTTCTCCCGCACCAGCCAGCACTGATCCGAAAGAAGAGCTACCCCTCTGTCAGTTTTCTACAGGATTTTTGCAACGTTTTGTCGACCTTTTTTGAGGTATTTTCTTCCTGGTGTGTCAAGGATGTAATCGAGAAAGACAGGGTTTAAACCCAGTGGCGCCAGTCAATGCACCTCGTGTGTTTGTGGTGTCTGGAGCTCAACCATGACTCCAAGTCCTGCTCTGACTGCCGTGCCATGGCACCGAAGGCTGTGAAAGAACAGCCCTGCAGGCATTGCATGCGACTCTGCGGAATTCATTGTCCCACTCTAGAGGAAGGTCTCAGGACCGTTCCAGGAGTCCGACGTCCTTTTCATCCCACTCAAAATTGTCCAAGCATATTAGTAAGGGGCACAAAATACGCAAAAAGTCGAAGCACGCTTTTACGTACCTTCGTCCATCGGCTAATGAGACAAAGGATCAGCAGCGTTCGAGGCTTGCTTCTATGGAACCTAAGCCTAGGCTGACTCCTCGCCTCCCAGTTTTCCGGGAGCCGGAGAAAGCCCGCTCAAATGAAACCGTTTTATGAGGCCATGAGTCTCATTTTTGAGCAGCTCGACCCCTCTGGTGCGCCTTCAGACCCCTCAGGGTCCTTGCCGGCGTCTCCGACCCCGGATCCGATGGGCCCCCACTATGGGTGTGCCACTATGACCTTTCCTGGGCCAGATGCCCATGCTTCCGTTGCTGCCGGTGGTGCCAGCCCCATGTGATCCCTGACGGTACGGAGCCGGAGCCACATCTGATGCCGATTCTGGTGCTAATAGGCCCCTGTGTCCTAGGTCAGAATCTGAGCCCTATTCTGAAGGGCTAGGCCATGGGGAGGGGACCCTTTAGAATACCAGTATGAGCAGGATATAGACTGATGTGAGGAACTGGGTTATGTCAGCGGACTGGACACGTCTCCAGATATCGGCATACTTTCTCCCCCTGAGGTGTGACCCCCTCCCAGACTGGACTTAGTGTATTGGTCTGGGGTGGGGGCGCTTGCCAACACCAGCAGACTGCTCTGAAGGGCACATTTGGTGCCCTCCTTGCATACTCCGGTTTTAGCCAGTTAAGTGAGCCCTTGGCTCCTGCACTAGCCCAAAACAAGACAAAGGACATGGGAGTATCCTCCCCTCTGTCCAGCCTCTTATCTAGGAGGGACCCCTGAGTTGTTTCAATTCTTTCCTTAGGGTACTTAAGGCCTAACCTGTGGGTGGATCTTTAGATTCATTGTGGGACAAGACTCAAGACTAAAACCACGTCACTCTTCGACCATCTGAACACTTGGACTGTGCTAGACTTTGCCTGGGACCGAGACTGCATCATGCAAGACTCCTACTGCTCCCGGTCTCACTGTTTTCAAGTCTTCTTCATCGTCTGTGTCTCTGCTTCTTCCAGGATCTTCCCCAGACATGTGGGCATCAAGGACACCCAAAATAATCTCCCTTGGAGTGAAGGAGTCACTCCCCTGCATCTGCAGGCACCACAACCAAGCTGACCGGTTTGCTGCTCCTGACATCCCACGAACTTCATAAGGCTCAGCAACACAGGTGATTGTTCTTCAACTCACTCGAGGCCTGATCTGTCTTCTCTGCAATTTTGAGGCCAGTATCCCTCGTCAGAACTGCTGGAACAGAACCCCTGTGCACTGGACAAAGGATTGTTGGCTCTGCACTCCAGAGATCTTCGGGCTACAAGATCCTCCAGCATCTCTTCCTGCCAAGTACAGTGTCCTCACCACATCCGCTACACCATGGGCCTTCCTTCTTAGTGAGCTGCTTGAGGTCCTCTTGCGACTCCTGTTCCATCAGCCTGTGGGTCCTCTTGAAGGTCTTCTCCTGCTTTAGTGGGCTTCCCTGCTTGCTCTAGGCCTGCCCTGTCTCTCCTGCTGTTGGTGAGTCTCTTGGACCTTGCTAGTCCCACCATTGCTCCTTCTTCACTCTCCACCCCAGCTGTGGCTAGCGATATCTGACGTGGGACAGTTCATGCATGGTCTTCCTCAGTGTTGCCTAGTCCTCACAGCTGCAGCAACAAGGTCACGTCAGCCCTTTTGAATCATTCTACATCGGTGGGCATTGCTCTTCTGTGCCTCCTGGGCACTCTTGAGTGGCATAGACTCTGTCCCCTCTGCTTACAGTTTCTTCACTTCAAGAACTCACCATCGGATTCCACTGGACTTCTACTCCAGAGGCACTTTTCTCCAAGTCTTCCATTGTTGTCTACGGAGGTTTCCGACGTCTCTTCACCCATATGCACCGGACTCCCCCGGCGCATCCACAGGTGGGGTGACTCTGGAACCTTCTGTTCTCCAAGGGAATTCTTCGGGGACCTCTGGGAAGGGTCCTTCTCCTGCAAAACTGCAACTGAGACTTCTCTAGTGACTTCCATTGGTCATGCAGCTGTGTTCCCACTCTGCACACGGCCTCCATGGCGTTCCTGGGTACTTACCTTGAGTGGTTCCTTTTGTCCCCGGCTCCGCTGGGTCTTCTGGTCCAAGTCCTGTCCTCTTCTGCAGTTTGCATTCCACTTTCTGAAGATATGGTTTGGTCTCCCCCTGGATACAACTGTATTTTATGCTACCTACCTTATTGCAATTGAAGTATTATTGTGAATTTGTGTTGCTATCTCCAGATAGGAGCTATACCAACGTGTTAGTGAGTGTTGTGTAATAAATAGAAGTATATTTATATATACACTGTGTGGTTTCCTTTCATTTAACTTATATCCTAAGGTTAAACTGGTACAACAAGCTGTTTATCACTCCTTCAAGATAAGCCTGAAGGCTGTTCTCCACAGCTCCACTAAGAGTGCTTTCTATGGTCATCAAAGACCACTAAAATCACCATAAGGGTTCCCTGGATTAGTGCAAAGAGCATCACTTACATAAGTGTGTACCATATACTTAGCCAACCTCCTACAGCTGGTATTCCCACATGCTGTGGGAATCGGCAGCGCACGTGCTGGCATAGGTCCTGGAAGAAACCCGGGTCATTCTCTCTCAAGCAGTTACAAATGGGAGAGACACAGCAAAGTTCAATATACCCTGCGGCTTGGACACAACCAACTTGCTGGGAAGAGCGGTTTCGTCAATGGTGGCCCTCAGATGCCACATCTGGCTGATAACATCTGGCTTATCAAGGGATGTCCAGGCTTCCCTCATGGACATGCCCTTTGATGGCAACTGTCTCTTCGGAGGCAAGGCAGACTTGGCCCTGGAGCGCTGTAAGAACTTGTGGGCTGCCGCCAAGCCATTGGGCTTCTCGGTTGCCCCACTTTGCCAGTTTGCCTGTCTGCCTTTGCTCCTTTTGTGGCTGCAGAAGGGACTTTTCACCTCTGCATGGTCAAGAGTGCGGTTCCTACCCACCTCATAGGTCAGGCTGGCCAGAGGTCTGACCCAGCCACCACACCCAGCAGCTGCAGCCTCCAAACATTCCTAATCTTGCCTTTCTAGATCATGGGCGTCTAGTTGTTGGCAGAATCCGCTATCACCTCCACCACTGGCAGTCCATAACATCGGACAGGTGGGTTCTGCAGATTGTCCAAAGGGGCTACTCCCTCACTTTAGACACTACCCCTCCCTTCATGCCTCTAACTTATGACCCGCTGAAGGAGGATCATTTGTCCCTGCTCGACAAGAAAGTCATGGCTCTCTGGGCCAAGGGAGCCTCAGGGAGGTTTCCGGCACTAGAAGATGGCTGTGGTTGATATTCCCGCTACTTTCTAGTCCCGGAAAAGGAGAAGGGCATCAACTTCTTCCTCAAAAAGGAGAAATTCAAGCTGCTCACATTGGCTCAGGTCTTTTCTGCCCTGGACCAAGGAGACGGAATGGTAGCGCTGGTCTTGAAGTACACCTATTTTTACATCCCCGTCCTACCTGCCCATCGGCGCTACCTGCGGTTTATGGTAGGCCATGAGCATTTTCAATTCACCGTGCTCCCTTTTGGCCTTACCAGCACCACTCGGGTGTTCACAGAGGTGATGACAGTGGTCACAGCTCATCTGCACAGATCATGGGTGCCAGTCTTCCCCTATTTCAATGACTGGCTTCTAAAGGCGGGCTCGCCACAGGCTGTTGTCTCCCACCTCCAGACTACGGCAGACCTCCAGCATTTACTGGGGTTCACTAACAACATGCCAAAGTAACAAAAGACTCCCTCTCAGAAGTTCCCTTTCCTCAGAGCTGTCCTGGACACAGTGCAGTTTCGAGCTTATCCTCTCGAACGGCGAGTACAGGATTTTCAGGCTATGATACAGATGTTTCAGCCTCTATCCTAGGTTTCAGTGAGACTGACTCTGAGGCTGCTGGGCCTCATGGCCTCCTGCATCCTCCTAGTGACACATGCCAGATGGCATATGCGGGCTCTACAGTGGGACCTGAAGTTCCAGTGGGCACAGCATCAGGAGAATATCTCCAATATGGTCCAGATCTTGGAGGGAACTCCAAAAGACCTGCAGGGATAGCTAACGAACCGCGATTGGGACAGAGGCAGACTCTTCTCTCCCTTCCCCAACCAGATCTCACAGTAGTGACCGATGGCTCACCCCTGGGATGAGTTGGCCATCTGGGAGAGGTGGAGATCACTGGCAGAATCCAAACTCCACATCAACATGCTGGAGCTCCATGCGATACGACTGGCATTGAAAGCCTTTCTACCCTCTATCAATGGAAAGCTGGTGCAGGTGTTCACAGACACAACCGCCATGTTGTACTGCAACAAAGAGGGGGGGTGAAGTTGTGGATCCTTTGTCAAGGGGTTCTGCGTCCTTGATATGGCTGGAAAGCAGGGAATTTCCCCGGTAGTTCAACACTTGATAGGTTCCCTGGTCATCAGGGCAGATGAACTCAGCCGTCGATGCCTAGTGATTCACAAATGGCGTCTTCACCCTGAAGTGGCACAAGGTCTCTTTCAACAGTGGGGAGAGCCTTGTTTAGATCTGTTCACCTCTGCTGAGAATGCACAATGTCAGCAGTTGTGCTTGCTGGAGTTTCAAAGGCGGCTCTCATTCTGAGACGCTTTTCTTCTCAAGTGGAGCTCAGGCCTCCTGTACGCCTTTCTGACCATACCACTCCTGCCCAGCATTCTCAAGAAGATCAGGAATGACTGGGTCCAAGTCATCCTTGTGGCTCCAAACTGTGCACAATCTGGTATCCGAAGCTTCTGAACATGAGTATCGATCCTCCAATCAGGCTGCCCCTACGGGGGGATCTACTGTCGCGGCAGAGGAAGGGTCTTCCACCTGAACCTGTCGACTCTTCGCCTTCTTGTGTGGAGATTGAGCGGCAGCAGGTTATAGCTTTTAGCCTTCCTCCCAAAGTCTGAAATGTTATACTGGCAGCCAGGCATCCCTCCACCAAGATGGTATAGGCCTGCAAATGGAAATAGTTTGTATCTTATTGTACATAAAAGTCTATTGATCTTCTTTCTGCCACCCTTTCTGCTATTTTGCATTTATTTTGACCCTTACCCAGCAGGACTCTTCTCTGGGCACTTTGAAAGGGTGTCTTTCTGCCCTATCTGCCTTCTTGCGGCTGCCTGACCAATCCTCCTTATTTAAATCTCCCATTGTAAATAGATTTCTAAAAGGACTTGTATATATGTTTCCACCTTTCCCTTTCATTATGCCTCAGTGGGACCTTAATTTGGTTCTCACATTTCTGATGTGTGCTCCCTTTGAGCCCCTTTGAGCCTTTACACAATTGTTCCCTCAGGTTGCTCACCATCAAAACAGCCTTTCTTGTGGCAATTACACCGGCTAGGACTTCTTTTCTGCCAAAAGTGGTAACACCTTTTCAGGAGGACCAATCTGTCACCTTGCCCAATTTCTATGCTCCTTCATATACCTCTAAAAAAGAGGAGCAACTCCACTGTCTGGAACCAAAAAGAGTGGTGTTGTCGCTCTACCTTGACTGCACACAGGAGTTCAGAGTGGACGACCAACTCTTCATGGTGTACATTGCAGTGCAGAAATGGACCATCTCTCAATGGGTTGTTCTCTGCATCAAGATCTGTTACGCACTAATGTACTGGCAAAGAAGCAGCCTCCGGCGGCTAGATATTGTCTCTACCAGATAAGGCATTACCGAAGGTAACTTGTTCGATTAGTAGTATGATGATTGGAAACCCTCCAAAAATGCTGGAGAACAAAAAGTGAAAAATGATGGAGTCAGCCCAAATACAGCTTTAATTCTGTCACCTGACCGGATCCAAGGTTCTTAAAAAGATACACAACATCAGTTGTCAAAGACAAATTAAATATTGTTTGTACAATATCAGCAAAATGTATTGGGTATTGTGTGTGTAGTAGTTTCTGAATTTCTAAAGCAGGTCTGTTTGTCTGCAGATTATAAGTTTCAACCACTGAAGTCAACCGGACGTCTTTCACCAATAGAATAGACAATAGCTTGTTTATATCATCAAACTACATAGATTTCATGTTTTCCCTGGCCAAGGGATGTTCCTAGTTACATTTCAAGGTGGTGGATACAAGGTCCTTCCACAACAATGTATTGTTTCTGAAACTGGGATCAAGTGTGGCTGTCCTGGTTCCAACCCACAGCAAGTAACATTTGTTAGAAATAAATGAGAACCGTTTTTGAGGAGTTCATGATATGTGGGAATGGATGCAATGGGGGAAACAGATAAAACACAATTTAACTCTTGCATCAAAGCACTACACATTCCATTCAATGATATAGGGATCCCTAAATAGCTATATTTTACTAAATTTATTGAGTAAATCAGCTGGTTGGTAGTGATTAGTTTTTTGGGAAGCTGCTGTGGTTTCTGTATAAAATAGATTGCTGAAGGATGTGATCTGTCAGCACTCTCAAAGTAAGGGAATTTCTTAATGAAATTGGAATGACTAACTGGAAGAGGAGCCTCACAATGTTCCCAGCTAGTCCTATGCATGTAGTAATGTGCATATTGATGATAGCAATTAATTTAAACATAATTAGCTGAATTAAAATAATGATCTTCATTATTCAAAGTAGCATATGCCTGAAAATCAGACATCCTTCCTTAAACAGTCTCAATGTCCCAATCCTCTGAAATAGAACTGGGTATTACAATATAATTCATTGAAACATTTAGCACATATGGCAATAGCAATTCCTCAGTGAGTCACATTATCTGGCATGGAACCTTTTTCTATGCTATGCCCTTGGGCACAGAATAAGCTGTACAGTTTACTTCTTCGGGCTCTGTGGGAAGAGAAGTGTAGCTGTAGTTTACGATGATGATGATGCTATTGTTCTGGCAAGGAAGAAATGTCCAATAAGTAGCAGTAGAACGATGAGTATCATTGCCAACCATAGCATGAAAAGAAAAGATCCCAAAGCAATCCACGCATAGGACCACGGAGGAATCAAATACTTGTCACAAAAATAATGATAAGTGTAGAGCAGTGTTAGACCTGTCAGCCCTTTGGGTGGTCCCTCCTCATCATTATTTATTTTGTCCCACTTTTGCCTCAAACCCTGTTATGAATTTTTCCTTTTTGGGAACCACCAGACTTTTTCGTGTTGATGCAGGGTCAGGGAGCCATTTTCCCTACCCCTGGAACTTCTGTCTGAGGGCCTGAGACACAAAATGGAGGCCACCTGTGACATCATCAGAACCCACTGGAGATTTCTAGAACCTTCTGCAACATTCTGGAACCCTGTGACAGTTGGAGGCAGTTTAGAATGTTGGGAGGCCATCTCAGGGTGGCAGTTGGCAGTTGGCACCTGACTGGAGAGGAGAGAGGACAGAGAAACAGAAGGAGGAAGGAGTAAGGCAGCAGGGGTGGAAACTTGTGCCTGGAGTGGGGTCCAGAAACCCACCCTTGATACTAGTCCCTACTGACCAAGCCCAGCCTAAAGCCCTATGTGGGATAAAGACCAGAAAATCATCTTAAGGACCTGAACAGCCGGAACAGGCCTTAAAGGAGAAGAACAGCAAGTTCCTTTGGTGGAATCCTCCTGGAGACCCGACGTCGAGAAGCCTGGAGACCTGGAGCCCGAGGTGGAGAAGCGGCGCTGACAGAAAGCAGACGTCGTACCCGGAGCCGCCAGAGGTCGAGTGAGGGTGCCGACGGAGGTCGTGGAGAGGCACCGGAGGTCGAGTAGGAAGTCACCTGAGGTCGAGGTGAGGCGTCGACGGGGGAGTGAAGCCCGCCCTCCGGAGTCGCCGGAAACCGAAGTGAAGCGCGCAGGAGGTCGGGAGTGGAGGTCGCACTCCGGGGTCACCTGAGGTCGAGGTGAAGCGCGCAGGAGGTCGGGAGTGGAGATCGCACTCCGGAGTCGCCGGAACCCGAGGTGGAGCCGACGGAGGTCGGGAGTGGAGGTCGCACTCCGGAGACACCCGGAAGCGGGGAGACCGTGACCCTGTGACGCCGGAACACGACATCGAGCCAAGGCCGCCCAGCGACATCGATCCGGAGCCGCCTCATGGCACCGACCCGGCGTCAGGTAAAGCAGATCGACGCGACATCGAACTGAGGCCGCCCAGCGACATCGAACCGGAACCGCCAGACGGCATCGACACGGCGTCAAGTGGAACAGATCGACGCGTCATCGAACCGGAACCATCTCACGGCGTCGACCCGGAGCCAAGCGGAGCCGATCATCGTGAAAAGGACAGTAAGTGGTAGAAAGGGCATCTGAGGCCCTGTGGAGCCCTAAAAGACCATTCTAGGGGCTAGAGGGGTGTTAGAACCAGCCTGGGAGTGCCAGGGGTGAACTGAGACTGGTGCAGTGACCTTTGTGAGGGGTTGTGTATTTTGGGAGAACCAGATCCTTAGGTTACTCTTATTCTACCTCAGTTCAGGCCCAGCCTTGACCAATCTAGGTGGAACACCCCCCATGTCATCCAAATGACCACAAGCTGTACTTGGGCATGGTAAAATCAATCTACCTCATAATTGTGATCTGATTTGCAATTGTTTGATGGCTTATATTATTTATTGAAGGTGTTTTATTTATTGTCTGACCGTATTTATTCCTGCCTTGTATTTATTGTCTGACAGTATTTATTTGCCCTAGGTATTTATCGCACCTCTATTTATTCCTTGTGTATTTATGACCTAATCCTATTTATTGCACCTGCAAAGTGTTATTATTTAATTGACCTGCTATTTCTGAAGAAAATCCTTTTGTATTGTATTTGTGTCATAACCCTGCAACTAAGAGAAAAATTAAGATAAACACAAAGAGATTCTTTCATAAATTTTTACGGTGTAGAGTCGTTTTTGGAACGGATGAACGCATGGTTATTGTGAGGGTGTGACGTACGCTTAACACGGTGCCTGACCCCCAACCGCCCGAGCCAAGCTACCGATGTATGCTTGGGAACCTGGTGACTGCTGACCCGGTTGCCCGGTTTCCAACATAAAATTGGTGTTCAGTGGTGGGATAGAGCTGTGCTTGCGTCCACTCGACAATAACTGTGGGTAGTCCATAGGCCTACACCGGGAGTTTTCTCCAAGCGGCCTTCCTAATTTTGAGTTTTGTTTTTTCCAAATTTACTTCTGGTGGTGGGAGGAGGTATTATAATAGGTACTCCCCTGCATAGCTTCTGTAAGCAACTGTCTTCTATCCTGAGTGGGCAAAATGGAGTTTGTATTGGAGGATGTGGAAACTTATACGGTGGCCCAACTCAGGGAGTTTTGTGAGCGAGAGGGGGTGTTCTGTCCCCAAGGTGCAAAGAAGGGTGAAATCCAGACCAGCTTAAGGGCTTGGGGGGAGGCACGACGAGAAAGTAAGGTAGAGAAGGAGGACAGGGATGGAGAGCCTGACAGCGAGGGGGCTGGTTTGTACCAACCTGAGGTGGGGAACCTATTATCGGGGCCCAGAACACTTTCAAGGAAGGGCAGCAGTGTCTCTAGTGGCTGCTTATCAGAAGCAGAATTAACTGACCGGAGGGAGAAAAGACAGCTCATATGGGAGTTGGCGAAGCTGGAGAAAGAAAAGGAGGAACGGAGGATGGCTCACGAGTTGAGGCTCAGGGAGATAGATCTCCAGATCCTACGGGTCGGGGCACACACTGTTCCTAATGGTGGCAGCGAAGAGAGAGAAATCACCAGGGAACCCAAACCCTATCTGCCAAAAGACATAGTAGCCAGCTATAGCGTGGGAGATGACATCGCCAAGTGGCTAGCGGCCTATGAGGTCTCTTTAAGAGCCCATGGGGTTCCAGAGAAATATTGGGGAGGGGGATTGTATAAATACATGCCTCCAGCTGGCAGGGATACATTATTGGCCCTAGAGCAGGATGAGCAGACCCACTACCCCACCATGAAAGTGGCGCTCGTGAGGAAGTTTGGACTAACACCCGAGAAGTATAGACAGAAGTTCCGGGGTAGCCACAAACTGGGCACACAGAATTGGGTAGATTTCCTGGACTATGCAAAGAAGGCATTAGAGGGTTGGATACAGGGCAGCGAGGTGAGGGACTACGAGGGGTTGTTTGATTTGATGTTGAAGGAACACCTGCTCGAAAAATGTTTTCCTGAACTGCGTCAACACCTGGTGGATAGCAAGCTGACCAATCCCCGGAAGCTTGCTGAGGAGGCGGACATTTGGGCTAGTACCCGGGTGTCCACAAGGGGGACTGGAGGGGACTCTCAAAGGACCGGACAGGGCGCCCCCCAGAAGAAAGAGGGAGGGGAAAAGAAAACGGAGTTCTCTAAAGGCCCCCAAAATAGTTTCCAAGGGAAGGGAACGGGATTCACCCCTAGGGCTAACCCACCCAGAAACCCTAATCCTGGCCAGAGTCAGCAGCCAAGGGTTGTCCATTGCTTCGAGTGCGGTGGTGTCGGACACTATAAGGGAGATGTGAAGTGCCCGAAAAGACCACCCCCTCCCATCGGAGGAAAGGCCCCCAGAGTAGCTAGTGTAGTGCTCGGGGAGGAGATGCCTTTAGATAAGGGAAGGGAGTGGGCGGGTGTCACTTTAGTGTCCCTGGGAGAACGGGAGATGGTTCCTAAGATCCAGGTGCCCGCAAATACCATAAAGTATGGGCAGTGGGTCACCATCAACGGCCAAAGAGGGGAGGCTCTGAGAGACACAGGAGCCAGTATGACTATGGTACGTAGCCAACTGGTGTCTCCAGAGCAGGTGATTCCCAATGTACTCCACCCTGCCGCGATGGCTGACGGCAGAATGGGCCACTATCCGGTGGCCGAGGTTCCATTTGAATGGGAAGGGGTTGCAGGGTTGCTTCGAGTTGCCGTAAGCCCTGCCGTGCCAGTCGATTGTCTGCTGGGGAATGACATGGAGCATAATGCTTGGAAGGAGGTGGAATACCGGACTCATGCTGAGATGCTGGGTACACCTGACTGGGCCTGTGTCAGCACAGGGTCTGCGACTACCCGGAGGGGGAGTTCGTTTAGGCTGGAGCCTGGAACTAAGGCACAGCCGGCTGCCGACCAAGGGAAGAACCGAGGACAGGAGGAGCCTGCCTCGGCATCCGCGCCCCGTGTGACGGATAGGCCACAGGAGCTGGTGGACCAGGAGTCCGCGGAGGGGGATGTTACCGAACTGGAGAACCTACCCATCCCGGCCGAGTGGCACGTGGAGGGAGGGCCGACCAGGGAGGAATTCTGCAAGGGCCAGAGGGAGTGTCCTACCCTTGAGGGACTGAGGCGACAGGCCGAAGCCCAGGCAGCAGGGAACGTTGAGGGGAACTACAACATTTACTGGGAGGATGGCCTCCTCTACAGTGAACCCAAGGCACCCATGCACGGATCGTCACGGGCCTTGGTTGTCCCTCAACGTTATCGAGCCTTTCTCCTGGAATTGGCTCATGAGATCCCCTTGGCAGGACACCTGGGGCAAGACAAGACCTTTGCCCGGCTTGTCCCACACTTTTATTGGCCTCAAATGAAAGTGTCGTCTGACACCTATTGCCGGACGTGTGTGTCTTGTCAAGCCAGTGGGAAAACAGGGGTGAAGCTGAAAGCTCCCCTGGAACCACTTCCTGTCATTAGCACCCCCTTTGAAAGGGTGGGCATCGACATTGTGGGTCCGTTAGATCCACCTACTACAGCTGGTCACAGGTTTATCCTGGTTCTGGTGGATCATGCCACACGGTACCCAGAGGCTATACCTCTGAGGACCATTACTGCACCTGTTGTGGCTAGGGCCCTGATGGGAATCTTTACCCGAGTGGGTTTTCCCAAGGAAGTTGTGTCTGACAGGGGGACCAACTTCATGTCAGCATACATGCGGGCCATGTGGAAGGAGTGTGGAGTGACCTACCGGTTCACCACTCCTTACCATCCCCAGACCAATGGTCTGGTGGAGAGGTTCAATAAAACCTTGAAAGGCATGATCAGAAGTCTGCCTGAAAGCCTGCGGAGGAAATGGGACGTCCTCCTACCCTGTCTATTGTTTTCTTACAGGGAAGTGCCACAGAAGGGAGTGGGCTTCAGCCCCTTCGAGCTTTTGTATGGGCACCCTGTACGTGGACCTCTCGGCCTGGTGAGAGACGGATGGGAAAGAACTCCCAGAAAGCTTCCCCAGGACGTGGTGAGCTACATGCTGGCCTTCCGGAGCCAAATGGCTAAGTTGTGGAAGCAAGCTTCTGACAACTTGGAAGCCAGCCAAGCAGTGATGAAGGCGTGGTACGACCACAATGCTCATCCGGTGGAATTGGAGCCTGGCCAGAAGGTGTGGGTGATCGAACCAGGAGAGCTTAGCGCCCTCCAGGATCGCTGGTCAGGACCCTTTGAGGTGTTGGAGAAGAAGGGTAAGGCAACCTATTTGGTGGATCTTAAGACCCCTCGCCAGCCCCTACGGGTGCTGCATGCCAACCGCCTCAAACCCCACCATGAGAGGCCCGAAGTCATATTGATGATGGTGACTGACGGAGCAGAGGACGTGGAAAGCGAGCCTCTCCCCGACTTATTTGCGTCTCAAGAGAAGGAGGGGTTGGTGGAGGGAGTGATTCTCTCCCCGTCCCTAACTCCTGAACAGCGGGAGGACTGCCGCCAGGTCCTGGGGCAGTATTCTTCGTTGTTCTCCCTTGTTCCGGGTAGGACTCACCTGTGCGTCCATGGTGTGGACACAGGAGACAGCCCACCTGTGAAGTCAAAGATCTACCGGATGACAGACAAGGTGAAGGCCAGCATTCACAGTGAAGTCACTAAAATGCTGGAGCTAGGAGTGATTGAACCTTCCAGCAGCCCCTGGTCCAGTCCGGTGGTATTAGTACCAAAAGCTGTACCATCGGGTGCCCAACCGGAACTGAGGTTCTGTGTGGACTACCGGGGACTGAACTCAGTAACCAAGACTGATGCTCATCCGATTCCGAGGGCGGATGAACTGATTGACCGGCTGGGAGCTGCCCAATATCTGAGTACCTTTGACCTTACTTCTGGGTACTGGCAGATCTCTCTGACTGATGGAGCTAAGGAAAGGTCAGCCTTCTCCACGCCCAAGGGCCACTACCAGTTCTGCGTGATGCCCTTTGGGCTCAAGAACGCACCTGCCACGTTTCAGCGTCTGGTGAACCAGATCCTCGCTGGAATGGAGAGTTTCTCTGCTGCTTATCTGGACGACATTGCCGTCTTCAGTAACAGCTGGGAGGATCACTTGCGTCACCTGCAAACTGTTCTCCAGGCCCTGAAGCAAGCTGGTTTAACGATTAAGGCCAGTAAATGCCAGATCGGGCAGGGGTCGGTAGTGTACCTTGGACACTTGGTGGGTAGGAGAGCGGTGCAACCCCTCCAGGCAAAAATCGAGGCCATCATGGCCTGGGAACCCCCCAAGACTCAGACTGAGGTCCGAGCTTTTCTGGGCCTCACCGGATATTACCACCGCTTCGTGAAGGGGTATGGTACCATTGTGGCCCCCCTCACGGAGCTTACGTCCAAGAAGCAACCTCGACGGGTAGTCTGGATGGAGGCTTGTCAGCAGGCCTTTGTGAAACTGAAGCAAGCCATGTGCGAGGCCCCGGTCTTAAGGGCCCCAGATTTTTCCAAGGAGTTCATTGTCCAGACGGATGCATCGGAACATGGCATTGGGGCAGTGTTATCGCAACTCAATGAAGAGGGCCTGGATCAACCCGTGGTCTTCCTATCCCGGAGACTACTTCCCAGGGAACAGAAGTGGAGTGCAATAGAGCGTGAAGCCTTTGCAGTGGTATGGGCTCTGAAGAAGTTGCGGCCATACCTGTTTGGCTCGCACTTCCTAGTTCAGACCGATCACAGACCCCTTCGGTGGCTGATGCAGATGAAGGGGGAGAATCCCAAGTTGCTAAGGTGGTCTATCTCCCAACAGGGGATGGACTTTCAGGTGGAACATCGGCCTGGAGTGGACCACGCCAATGCAGATGGTCTCTCAAGGTATTTCCGCCTTAGTGATGAGAACTCCCAAGGGGTTGGGTAGCTCTCCCCACTTTCAGCTGGGGGGGATGCGTGTTAGACCTGTCAGCCCTTTGGGTGGTCCCTCCTCATCATTATTTATTTTGTCCCACTTCTGCCTCAAACCCTGTTATAATTTTTCCTTTTTGGGAACCACCAGACTTGTTAGTGTTGATGCAGGATCAGGGAGCCATTTTCCCTACCCCTGGAACTTCTGTCTGAGGGCCTGAGACACAAAATGGTGGCCACCCATTGTCACCTGTGACATAACCAGAACTCACTGGAGGTTTCTAGAACCTTCTGGAACATTCTAGAATCCTGGGATAGTGGGAGGCAGTTTTAGAATGTTGGGAGGCCATCTTAGAGAGGCAGTTGGCATCTGACTGGAGAGGAGAGAGGACAGAGATAGAGGGAGGTCGGAGTAAGGCAGCAGAGGTGGAAACCAGTGCTTGGAGTGGGGTCCAGAAACCCACCCTTGATGCTAGTCCCTACTGACCAAGCCCAGCCTAAAGCCCTGTGTGGGACCAAGACCAGAAGAACCATCTTAAGGATCTGAACATTTGGAACAGGCCTTAAAGAGGAAGAACAGCAAGCTCCTGACCTGTTCAGCAGTGTCCTCCTGAAGTCCTGACGTCGAGAAGCCTGGAGACCAGGGGCCTGAGGTAGAGAAGCGGCGCTGACAGAAAGCAGACGTCGTACCCGGAGCCGTCAGAGGTCGAGTGAGGGCGCCGACGGAGGTCGTGGAGAGGCACCAGGGGTCGAGTAGGGAGTCACCGGAGGTCGAGTGAGGGCGCCGACGGAGGTCGTGGAGAGGCGCCGGAGGTCGAGTAGGGAGTCACCGGAGGTCGAGTGAGGGCGCCGACGGAGGTCGTGGAGAGGCGCCGGAGGTCGAGTAGGATGTCACCTGAGGTCGAGGTGAGGCGTCGACGGGGGAGTGAAGTCCGCCCACCGGAGTCGCCGGAAACTGAGGTGAAGCGCGTCGGAGGTCGGGAGTGGAGATCGCACTCCGGGGACACCCGGAAGCGGGGAGACCGTGGCCCTGCGACGCCGGAAGGCGACATCGAGTCAAGACCGCCCAGCGACATCGAGTCGAGACCGCCCAGCGACATCGAGTCGAGACCGCCCAGCGACATCGAGTCGAGACCACCCAGCGACATCGAGTCGCCGCCGCCCAGCGACATCGATCCGGAGCCGCCTCACGGCGTCGACACGGCGCCGAGCGGAGCCGATCGTCGAGGAAGGGACAGTAAGTGGTAGAGGGGGCGTCTAAGGCCCCGTGGAGCCCTAAAAGACCATTCTAGGGGCTAGAGGGGTGTTAGAACCAGCGTGGGAGTGCCAGGGGTGAACTGAGACTGGTGCAGTGACATCTGTGAGGGGCTGTGTAGGTTGTAGGGCCAGATCATTAGGTTATCCTCATTCTGCCTCAGCTTAAGCCCCAGCCTTGACCAATCTAGGTGGGACACCCCCATGCCACCCAAATGACCGCAAGCTGTATATGGGCAAAGTAAGACCAAGTTACCTCATGAAAGTGATCTGATCTGTAACTGTCATTGATTGCTTTACCTTATTTATTGAAGGTGCTTTATTTATTGTCTTCCACTAATTTATTCTTGCACTGTATTTATTGTCTGACTGTATTTATTTGCTATCTGTATTTATTGCACCTCTATTTATTCCTTGCTTAACTATGACCTGAACCTATTTGTTGAAACCTCGAAGTAGTATTGTTTATTTGACCTGCTCTTTTGAAGGAAAATCCTATTGTATTGTATTTATGATGTGAAGCCTGCAACTAAGAGAAAATAAGATAAAGACATATATATTTTCATCTTGACTTCCATAATTTTTACGGTGTAGTGTCGTTTTTGGAACGGATGAACGCATGGTTATTGTGAGGGTGTGACGTACGCTTAACACGGTGCCTGACCCCCAACCGCTCGAGCCAAGCTACCATTGTGCTGGGAACCTGGTGACCGCTAACCCGGTTGCCCGGTTTCCAACACCATCACACAACCATCCTTAACTTCATATGCTCTACCATTGGTGTCAACTGCATGCAACAAACTATTACTTTGAAGATAACTCTCTTCATTAAAAAATGGTTCAGTACTTGAACTGTGTTTCCATTCTCCCAAGAACACTTTACAAAAGTTACTTTTTTTCACTTCTCTTTTCCTTTTGCTTTGTGACTTCATTGCATTCACTAATTTATCTAATCTACGCATCCTATTCAAAATTAAAATAAAAAGTTTTCTTTTTATTTCCAAAGCCTTACTTACAATATTTTCTCTAAATTTTTTTTTCTTAATAAATTTTGTTTTTTTCTTATATTTTTTCACATCCTTTAGCAAATTTAACATCACTCTTCTATGAAACATTTTTCGACGAATGTTTTTAAAATCTAATTTTCGTGTTAAATCAGTTTGACATACTTCTGATTGTACATTAGCTTTTTTTTTTTGCTGTTGACTGTGTTGTTGCTTTGTACATAAAACACTGTTTGTTTTACAATTATTTTTGCCATTTTTTTGTTTTTTGAAAATCTTTTTTAAGAAATCTCTGCTCTGCTTACCAGTAGACTTTTTCTTTTTGCCATCACCAGCTTCTCCTCCAATTTTTTTTTCCCAGTTTTGTCCAGATATACTTGTTGTTGCCTGACACATTTCCCTTATCATTTACAGAAGCAGAAAACAGCATATGTCCTAACAGCTCCTTAAGACCATGACCATGTGTTACAGGGTGAGTGATTAGACTAGATCAATTTAAATGAGGCCTTGGTGACGTTGAATGTGTTTGCATTACACATTGCTATCTGAAACAGCACACAGAGCTGAGTACTACACATGAGAGTGTTGGAGAAGCTGCTGCGTGTGTGCCAAGAGTGTGTTTCTGAAGACTGTGTATTGTCTGGTGCAAGACAGATGAGCAAAGAGACTTCCAGAACTGCATGAAGACTGCAGGGATGTATGTAACAGTGCATGTGTGCTAAGGGATAATTTGTGTAAACACAACAGGCTGCCCCTTTCCTGGGACTGCATTTCTTACTGAACAACATCTTCACAAATTAAATCTCTGCCCACAATTCCTGTGCGCACACATACTCATGCCATCATTTTACGCACATAACACAGGCTGCCCCTTTCCTGGGACTGCATTTCTTACTGAACAAGAAATTCATAAATTAAATCTCTGCCCACAATTCCTGTGTGCACACAGAGTCATGCCATCATTTTAGGCACATAACACAGGCTGCCCCTTTCCTGGGACTGCATTTCTTACTGAACAACATCTTCACAAATTAAATCTCTGCCCACAATTCCTGTGTGCACACAGAGTCATACCATCATTTTAGGCACATAACACAGGCTGCCCCTTTCCTGGGACTGCATTTCTTACTGAACAACAACTTCACAAACTAAATCTCTGCCCACAATTCCTGTGCGCACACAGACTCATGCTATGTTTTTTTTAACAAAACAGTGTCCCTGAATAGTACCAAATTACTGTTACTGCCTGACACATTTCCCTTATCATTTACAGAAGCAGAAAACACCACATGTCCTAACAGCTCCTTAAGACCATGACCATGTGTTACAGGGTGAGTGATTAGACTAGATCAATTTAAATGAGGCCTTGGTGACGTTGAATGTGTTTGCATTAAACATTGCTATCTGAAACAGCACACAGAGCTGAGTACTACACATGAGAGTGTTGGAGAAGCTGCTGCGTGTGAGCCAAGAGTGTGTTTCTGAAGACTGTGTATTGTCTGGTGCAAGACAGATGAGCAAAGAGACTTCCAGAACTGCATGAAGACTGCAGGGATGTATGTAACAGTGCATGTGTGCTAAGGGATAATTTGTGTAAACACAACAGGCTGCCCCTTTCCTGGGACTGCATTTCTTACTGAACAACATCTTCACAAATTAAATCTCTGCCCACAATTCCTGTGCGCACACAGACTCATGCCATCATTTTACGCACATAACACAGGCTGCCCCTTTCCTGGGACTGCATTTCTTACTGAACAACAACTTCATAAATTAAATCTCTGCCCACAATTCCTGTGTGCACACAGAGTCATGCCATCATTTTAGGCACATAACACAGACTGCCCCTTTCCTGGGACTGCATTTCTTACTGAACAACAACTTCATAAATTAAATCTCTGCCCACAATTCCTGTGTGCACACAGTCATGCCATCATTTTAGGCACATAACACAGGCTGCCCCTTTCCTGGGACTGCATTTCTTACTGAACAACATCTTCACAAATTACATCTCTGCCCACAATTCCTGTGCGCACACAGACTCATGCCATCATTTTAAGCACATAACACAGGCTGCCCCTTTCCTGGGACTGCATTTCTTACTGAACAACAACTTCACAAATTAAATCTCAGACAGCAATTCCTATATGCACACAGACTCATGCTGTGTTGGTAGGCACAAAACACAGGCTGCCCCTTTCCTGGGTCATCAATTCTTACAGAACTAATGCTTTTTTCAAATGTGCTGCCATTTTCCTCTCTTTTCTTTCAAAGTGATTTCTGCTAAATCCTAACCATCACAATTAAAAAGAAGCTGTCCTTTTCTTTCAACTGCAAGTCTTACTTTTCAACAGCAACACAAATTAAATCTCTGTCAACAATTCTTCTCTGCACACAGACTCATGGTTTGATGGTAGGCACAAAACAGTATTCCTCATTGTTACCAGTACACATTAGCTTATTGGTGAAAACATACTCCATAATATTTTACATATTCAAGACAGTTAAATATCTCCCAAAACAGAACATGTAAATCACAACTTTAAACAAATAATCACAATTCTTTTTTTTATATCTAAATTAACCACAACCACCCCCTCTCAAACTCATCTTTAAAATTAGTTATTTGGGAAAGAAATGTGGCAGTCACACAGCAGTTTATCAGACCAGAATCTCTGAGCTGAACACCTCTCTCCTCTCAGCAGAACCAGTTAATAGCACAGTTTCCCTCTCTTTTTTCACACATATACATGTTAATTACAAATCTCCGTGCTTCCCACTTTTTTTCAAATGAAATCACACATTTCTATTGGTTGAAAACTTCAACCCCTTTCCAAATGTACCCTTCCCCCAACTTGACTTCTGCCTGCTACCATAGCAACAGGTCATGGAACACAGGTGTGAGCAGAGAGGTCAGAAGTTCAGCAGACAATGTTTCATTTCCAAAGAGCAAGAGTGCTTGACTTTTCAAACCTAACAGAAAATCCAAACTAATTTTCTTTGTTCACACATTTTTCTGAACCAATACAAAACATGCTTTTTAAAATTTAAACATACAGCCTAGTTTTTAGTGTAGAATGGTTTGAAACAGCCAATGAGTTCTTTTTATAAAAAAAAGTATGTGTGCCCCCATTTTTCAACTGTCTTTCATTTCTTTTTGCCTTTCTACTGAAAGACACCTCCTGAGTGCATCCAGATCTCCTTTGAAGATGTTCACAGTGTGGATTGTAGGTCACAGCTATGTCTTCTGGAGTGAAAAATTTGCAGAAAAAAAAAGGTATGGTGAGAGACCTTGCTTTGCCAAATGTAGACATTAAATGGATTGGTCAGAGAGGGTTAAAGTGGCACCAATTAATGCCTTTGGTGAAAACCTTTCTACATCTCCCACAGCCTAACCTTATTATTGTGCACTGTGGTGGAAATGACCTAGGCACTTTAACTGGGGTAGGTCTGGAAATGCTTATTAAGGACACCTTTGTGCAATTGATGTCGCTTTTTCCACAAACTGCCTTCGTATATTCTAACATATGCCAAAGGCAAAAGTGGAACTGGTCCAACCAATTTTGTCCGCAGATTGACAAAGCAGGAAGCACGTCAACAAATCTATTTCTGCTTTCCTCAGAGACTATGGTATGGGTTCTATATACCACAACAACTTGCGTTACAACATGCAAGACATTTATAGAGGAGATGGTGTACACTTCACTGATGAAGGCAACAGAGTCTTCCTCTTGAACTTTAGACTCTGCATCGGTACTTACTTGTAGGTACCAAAAAACAAACAATAAACACAAGGGCTCTTTTTAGAGCCACCTTATATCTAAACACTTAAATGCGATTTTTTATTATTTTTTTTTAATAGTTTTTTTTCGGGTGCGCGCACTCGGCGATATTTTTTTTTCAAAATATAAATCTTTTTTTTTGCCCTACAAGGTCCTACTGTGACCCCCTTACAATGCCTAGTGGGTCAATATCTCCCCACTCTGCCCCCTTTTCAAGTTCTCCCCCTTTGTTTATCACCCCCTCTTTATGCGAGAGACAAAATGGCGGCCGCTGCTTCCTGATTTCCACCGATTCGAATGTTTACTGACATCTAACAACCAATCAGAAGTGCGCTCGCGCACGGCAAGGTGTGCGCACAGGACTTGCTCAGTGCGCGCACGGTACGCGCGTACAGATATATATATTGATTTAAATGCTAATTTCTCAGGAAATACTGAACAGATTTACACCAAACCTGCAAAAGGCACTTCATGGACCTTATGGCTACCTCTCTGCCAAATTTCACATAATTCTGTTCAGCCGTTCGGGCTGTAGCTGCGACTAAAGTCCCTATGGAAAAATGCATGGGGAAAACGCGTTTTGGGACCCCCCTTTTTCTCGGCCCCCGCTTGACGAATCCCCCCAAAACTTTCAGGGTAGGAGCTGAGCGGAGCGCCCCATTAACTATAACTACCTATATATATATATATATATATATATATATATATATTACCTACTGGCGGTCGCCAGTAGGTAGTTATAGTTAGGACCGTGTTTCCATAGGAAATCTCAAAATTCTATTTTGAATAACTTTGGCGCCGGTTGACGAATCCTGGCGAAATGTTCAAAACTAATGGGGCGCTCCGCTCAGCTCCTACCCTGAAAGTTTCGGGGGGGTTCGTCAAGCGGGGGCTGAGAAAAAGGGGGGGTCCCAAAACGTTTTTTCCCCATGCATTTTTCCTTAGGACCTTTAGTCCAAGCTACAGCCCGAACGGCTGAACAGAATTACTTGAAATTTGGCAGAGAGGTAGTCCTCAGGTCAGGGATGTGCCTTTTGTAGGTCTGGTGTAAATGTGTTCAGTATTTGCTGAGAAAATAGCATTTAAATCAATATATATATCTATAGGCGCGCTCCGAGCGCGTACCGTAAGCTTACCGTACGCGCACGCTGCCATGCGCGAGGTTAATTCTGATTGGTGGTTACATGACTATAAACATTCGAATCGGTCGAAATCAGGAAGTGTCGGCCTCCATTTTGTGTGTCTCACACTGATAAACAAAGGAGGAGAACGTGGAAAGGGGGCAACGAAGAGAGTTGCAGACCCCCTAGCGTTTGTCAGGGGGTCCAAGAAGGCCATAAAAGTATGAAAAATACATTTAAATTTTTTTTTTTTAAATCGGCGGTGCGCGTATTGTAAGCTTACCGTACGCGTACGGTAGAAAATAAAAAAAAAGAAGAAAAAAACAAATTTAAGTGTTAAGATATTAGGGGGCTCTAAAAAGAGCCCTTGTGTTTATTGAGTGTTTTTTGGTACCTACAAGTAAGTACCGATGCAGAGTCTAAAGTTCAAGAGGAAGACTCTGTTCCCTTTATCATTGAAATGTACACCGTCTCCTCTATAAATGTCTTGCATGTTGTAACGCAAGTTGTTGTGGTATATAGAACCCATACCATAGTCTCTGAGGAAAGCAGAAACAGATTTGTTGACGGGCTTTCTTGCTTTGTCAATATGTGGAGAAAATTGGTTGGACCAGTTCCACTTCTGCCTTTGGCATATGTTAGAATATACAAAGGCAGATTGAGGAAAAAGCGACATCAATTGCACAAAGGTGTCCTTAATAAGCATTTCCAGACCTACACCAGTTAAAGTGCCTAGGTCATTTCCACCACAGTGCACAATAATAAGGTTAGGCTGTGGGAGATGTTGAAAGGTTTTCACCAAAGGCAATAATTGGTGCCATTTTAACCCTCTCTGACCAATCCATTTAATGTCTACATTTGGCAAAGCAAGGTCTCTCACCATACCTCTGTTTTCTGCATACTTTTCACTCCAGAAGACATAGCTGTGACCTACAATCCACACTGTGAACATCTTTCAAGGAGATCTGGATGCACTCAGAAGGTGTCTTTCAGTAGAATGGCAATATGAAATGAAAGACAGTTGGAAAATGGAGGCATACATATTTTTTTTAAATAAAAAGAACTCATTGGCTGATTCAAATCTTTTTACAGTAAAAAGTAGGCTGTATGTGTACATTTTTAGAAGCATGTTTTGTATTGGTTCAGAAAATTGTGTTCCCACAGAAGAATAGTTTGGATTTGCTGTTAGGTTGGACAGGTGAAGCACTCTTGGTCTTTCGATTTGAAACATTGTGTGGTGAACTTCTGACCTCTCTCCTCACAGCAGTGTTCCATGAGCTGTTGCTATGGTAGCAGGCAGAAGTCAAGTTGGGGGAAGGGTACATTTGGAAAAGGGTTGAAGTTTTCAACCAATAGAAATGTATGATTTCATTTGAAAAAAAGTTGGAAGCACTGAGATTTGTAATTAACATGTATATGTGTGAAAAAAGAGAGGGAAACATTGCCATTAATTGGTTCTGCTCAGAGGAGAGAGGTGTACAGCTCTGATATTGTGACTCTGATAGTCTGCTGTTTGAGTGCCACATTTCTTTCTCAACTAACTAATTTTAAAGGTGAGTTATGAGTTTGAGAGGGGATGTATGTGGTGATTTTTGCATGAGTCTGTGAGCACAGCGGAATTGCTGTCAGAGATGTATTTCGTGTCTCTCTGGTTCTTTTTGGAAGTATCCATGCATATGTCTCTTGCAACTGAAAATACACAGTCTGCATAAGCAGACTGTTAGCACACACCCAGCAGTTTATCCTGTACAATCATGCTGAGTATTCACAAGTGAGTGGTGTTTCAGGTAGCAGTGAGTAACGCTAATACATTCAACATCACTAAGGCTGATTTCTTTTGCTGGAGTGTAGTCAGTCACCAAGGTCACACATGTTCATGGTCTCAAAAAGCTGTTTGCACATGTGCTGTATTCTGTATCTGAAAACTGTAATGAAAATGTATGCGACTGTTAGAGTACTTAACACTTGGAGGAAAAAACAGTAGTAAGTGTGCTTGAAATTGGCAAGCAAATTTCATTTCCTGCCTAAAATCACAGAAAACAGTAGTAAGTGTGCTTTGAAATTGGCAAGCAAATTTCATTTTCTGCGTAAAATCACAGCATGAGTCTGTGAGCACAGAGGAATTGCTGTCAGAGATGTATTTCGTGTGAAAGGGGAAGCTTGTTTTCTGGAAATGTGGTGGTTAGCATTCAGCCCAAAACAGTTTCTCAAATAAGAGGCAAATGCTAACATATTTGAAATCAACATGGTAGATTTTTCTTCCACTCTTGCAATGGGTCATGTAGTTGCTACATGCTAAAAACTCATATTAACCCTTACCACACATGTAGTCTTACATACATGTTTACAGTGTTTATGCAGTTATGTAAGGGTCCATTCAAGTCTCTCTTGCACCTGACAGTAGACAGTCTTCAGAACCACACTCTTAGCAGAGAGCTAGCTGTTTTTCCTGTACACTCATGCTTACTAATCAGCACTGTGTGGTGTTTTAGGTAGGAGTGAGGAACGCTAATGCATTGAACATCACCAAGGATCATTATCTTTGCTGGAGTTTAGTCAGTCAGCCAGGTTACACATGTACATGCTCTAAAAAAGCTGATTGGACATGTGCTCTTTTCTGTCTCTCTAAACTATAAAGAAAATGTGTCAGAATGTTAGAGTAATTAACAGCTGCAAAAAAAAAAAATAAGTGTGCTTTTGATTTGCAAATGAAATATCGTGTTCTGCCTAGAATCACACCAAAAGTCTGTGTGCACACAGGAATTGTTCTTAGAGATTAAATTTGTGTTGGTTTTCTTGTGTTTTTCACTTGTAGGAAAGGGGTAGATAGTGTTATAAGAAAAGAAAAGATCATAACAAATATAGTAATATATTAAAATTACAAAAAGGTATTTTTTTTTGTTTCTTTCAGGTATTGCTGCAGAGCAGTGAAGGAAATATAAGATGCCTATAAAATCAAGACAGCGAAAAAAACAGAAAAAACATGTATATTTGAAGACAACTGGAGGACGCAAGTTAGTTGAAAATGCTCATGTTGGGAAAAAGAAAAAGTCTTCTGGTAAGCAGACAAAGGAATTCTTTAAAAATATATTCAAAAAAAGGAAAAATTTTAAAAATGCCCCCATTGGAAAAACTGTTTCAAGTAGAAAACAACAGGAGAATAGTGAGAATTTACTAAATGCTAATGTACAAGCAGAAGCTATAAAAATTAACTTGAAAAGAAAATCAGCATTTAAAGAGATCCGTAGGAAAATGTTTCAGAGAAGAGTGATGTCCAATTTGCTAAAGGATGTGAAAAAATATAAGAAAAGAGCTAAATTTTACAAGAGAAAAAAAGATATTGAAGCCATTGTAGCTAAGGCTTTAGATTTAAAAAGAAAACTATTCATTTTAATTTTGAACAGGATGCGTACATTAGAAAAAATAGTTAATGTAATGAAGTCACAAAGCAAAACGAAAAGAGTAGTAAAAAGAAATAACTTTTGTAAAGTGTTTTTAGGAGAATGGATGCATAGTTCAAGTACTGAACCATTTTTTAATGAAGAGAGTTATCTTCAAAGTAATAGTTTGCTGCATGCAGTTGACACCAGTGGACGGGCATATGAAGTAAAAGATGGTTGTATAATGGAAAAGGAGAAAATGGTTCCAAGAAATGAGGAAGAAGTGATTGCGGATGAGGTTATGGGGAGACGTCCTAAAGCCCCAGTGTATACTTGGAATTGTAGTAGTATTTGTACTTTGCGACAGGAATCTATTAATAAATTACGTGAGTTTTTAAGAGAATATAGTAAAAAGAGTGTTAAACAGAAGATTAAGGTGCTTCAAGGACTAGATCCATGCAGAGTGAGAGAGAATACTGGTTTGCAAGGACACTCTCTGGCTTGTCTATCTAGGAAAGTTTGCCAAAGTGTTTTTTCACCATTTTAGGATGCTGGCAGTTCATCATACTGAAATTAGAAAATTTGTGAGAAGATTGTATTTTGCTAAAAGTCCAGCACTAAAGTTAAATGAGTTGAATAAGGCTCTGTTTCGTGGATCTGTATCAGATGTTGAGAAGGTTACTGATGAGATTCAGTTTTGTTACTTTGGTCCAGAAAACGAAAGTGCAGGGAATGACACAGTTATTGAGGAAAATGTGGAAGAGAATGTAGAACCCTTGTGGTAAATATTTCTCCTTTACCGGGACTGAATTTGATACAGGAACATAGTAAAATAGCTCAATGAAATGAGAGGCAGAATCCGTGATATTAGAGTTTCAGAATGGGCTTTATTCCAATAAGCGATTATAATCGGATGCTTCAAGTTCCATCACCACGGGAGTTCAGGAAGTGAAGTACATACTTTATTGACAAGCAGTAACTTTTATAATACATACATCATAATGAAGTGAATACAGTAGGCGTAACAATTGATAAGGACATTGACGTCTGGTTCGCGTAACCGAAAATGGGTGTAATAATGAGTAAAAAGGAACATGATTGGCTATGATGTAATACATAGGTGGATCTATAAGATAATACTTGGCATTGATGCGCGCGCAGCAGTCTGACGTGTAATTGACGTGTAACTAGGGGGTGACGGGGACTTGACATTTAGCTCTACGTGTGGAGACAAGAAGTCTGGGGGGTCAAGTCAACCTAATCCCAAATCATATCTAACATCCTATGTTTAAAGAACTATGTTATCCACAAAAGAAGGACTCTCGGACAGAATCTATTCTATACTGACTGTGCGTGCGTGTACAAGCGTCTAGGTGTCTACACTGAATGCGAGGGGGTAGGAATATTCCATGGTAACAGGGCTATGAATTACTTGCATGAGGACAGAGAAGATGGGCCTTTTTGCTTGGTAACTGGAAGAATGTTTACTTAAGCTGCTAGGCAGGAATGCATCGGCTGAGGGGGAAGCAGATAATTCGAAGGTGAAATACAGTTCTTGGCAGAGAATAGGCTGATGTCAGGCTTCGTGAGCCGCGCAGAGAATGAGACAAAGTTCATGGTCACAGATGCAGGCTTGAACTGGAGCTTTCAGAGGCAGAAGGCAAAAGGAGTTCGATGACAGAATCAGGGCCTACTTGCCTGGACTGTAAAATGGCATAAGTGAACCATATAAAGCCGGTGGCCTTTCATATTTAGGAATGGAATATCCAGCCCATTTATGGCGGATCTGACAGAGGACATGTTGACGGTGGACGCACATGTGTTTGCGTCATCATTACTGGAACTGGAGGGAGCATACATGTACTTGCGACATGCACATAGAACCGTTGGGGTCCAAGATAGGGGACATAACTGACCAGAAAAATCCATATTTCCACACCCTCCGTAAATAAGAAATTTGAAGATCAAATAACAAAATTTGCTATCATCTCTAACGAAAGACCAAATATTACTTGTATTTGTTGCCTGAGAAGCCATAATAAAATCCAAACAAGGAATGTTGATCTCTACAAAAAAAGTGAAGAAAAAGATAATTATAAGTGGAAGGATTTTGCAACATATATGTTTCCTACAGGAGAAGGTGGACGATACGATGAACGTCCAGTCCAGATTCCTGCTTCTGAGTATCGGACTACAAGATTATATGCAGAAGATCCCAGATTTCGTCAAAGTATTCCTTATTTGTTCCATCTGTTATTTGAAAGTGACTTGTCTGCACTATCTTGTGCAGTACATCACATTTTAAAAAGTGGAGTACATGTACATAATGTGTCTGCTAAGGATTTTATGAACAAAGTGCAGCAGCGAGATGATCATTTGGAATCACAATTGATCAATCTGATGGCTTGTCAGCGTGGGACAAATGAATATTGGTACCGACGCCATGGAGAATTGAAATGTATGTTACGGAATTTAGGAACTCCTACATGGTTCCTTACTCTAAGCTGTGCCGAGTACGCTTGGGATGATTTACTGGATTTTCTATGAGAGGCAAATTCAAACATTAAAAACATCGAATACAAGACAGCAGGAGAACTGTGCTCATTGGATCCGGTTAATGTTTGCAGATATTTCAATCATAGATTTGAGGCTATGATGTCCTTCATCTGCAATAAAAAAAGAAACACCACTTGGAGAAGTTGTGGATTTCTTTTGGAGAAAAGAGTACCAAGCAAGCGGTGCTCCTCACATTCATATGCTGTTGTGGATCAAGGATGCTCCAAAATTTGGAACAGATGCTGATGAAGCAGTGTTATCTTTCATTGAAGAATATGCAACATGTGCTATAACTAAAAGCACAGAAGAGAAAAATTTAAAAGAGCAAGTTTTACGTTTCCAAAGGCATCGGTGTGGAAAATACTGTCGACGAAAGTACAAGAGTAAAGATAAATTCTACACAAAATGTCGATTTGGATTTCCACGACCTGTTCTTTCAAAAGGAAGAGTAAACAGTTTTATGTCAGCTCTGCGACATACTATTACAAGAAAATCTCCCAAAAATACGTACAACCTAAGAAGAAAAGAAGAGTCAAAATATATAAATGACTACAACCCAGTCATTTTATCCATGTGGCATGCTAACATGGATATTCAGTATGTGGCAGACAATTCTATTGCTGTTGCTCGGTATGTCACATCTTACATCACTAAATCTGAGAAAACAGAATTGAAGGAAATGTGGGAAGAGATTTCCCACGAGAAGACTGTCAGTAAGAAGCTGTACAGTTTCAGTTTAAAGATGTTATCACATCGAGAAATTGGATCCTACGAATGTTCAGATAGGTTAACAACTGCAAGTCTGTACTCGAAATCAAGAATAATAATTTGGGTCAGTTTAGGCCTTGCAGGTATGCGAAATCGGGTACTGAAATCTGTTGGAGAAATTGAATATTTGGTCGAGAACGACCCAGAAAGTACAGAATTTTTGAAAACAAACATGTTGGACACATATTACCCAAAAAGAAGTCATCATCTTGAGAACATGTGTCTCTATGAAGTGCTGCAGAACTACATTTTTTCACGGAAAGCCACAGAATACATCAACAATGGAAAATATAAAGTCATTGGTGAGGAAGGATGTTTAGTGAAGCAAACAAAAGGAAGTTTGATTAATCACAGGAAGCTGAGTTGTGACACTACTGACAAAAAGGAATTTTACTACTTGGCACTTTTACAGCTGTTTAAACCATGGCGTTCAGAGGACGAACTACTTGGAGAATTTCAAAGCTATGAGGATTCATTTAATGCATGTAAAGATACCATTGAATGCAGTATTTTCAGGAATTATGTCCAAATGTTAAACGAAGAAATTGAACAGGAAGCTACAATTGCAGCTGAAGTAGCTAGAGACAGTTCTCAAGACAGCCAAAGTTCTGGAACGCTCAGTCAAGATCCCCTAGGACAGCCAATCTTAGAAAATGAAGCTGCAATAGCCATGACTGAAGTGGAAACGGCTATGAATCAAGCTCAGGAAGATTTAATAGACTTACCAGATTTGGAACAACAACTGAATGAAGAACAACAACAAATTTATGAAGAAGTCAGAAACAAAATTGATCACGGATTACTACATGAAAATAAAGAGTGCACATGCACATCATTTGAACCAATTAGGTTGTATGTGAGTGGACAAGCTGGAACTGGCAAAAGTTTCTTAATTAAAGTCATCAGAAGCTACCTACAGCAAAAAACTGATTCAACTTTATCTTGTGTTGTTACTGCTCCAACTGGGTTAGCAGCATATAATATTAAAGGAATTACTCTCCATCGCTTGCTAATGTTACCAGTGGAGCATGAGAACAAAATAGAATATCACAAGCTAACTGGCGAAGCATGTTTCGAAGTTTCAAGAGTGTTGAAGAAGATGCAAGTTCTCATTATTGATGAGGTAAGCATGGTATCAAACTTAATGCTTGCCTTTGTGCATTTAAGAATGCAGCAAATTCTAAAAAGAGACTATGACGTGTTATTTGGTGGAAAACATGTTATAGTTTTTGGGGATCTACTGCAGCTCACTCCAGTTAAAGGACAACCAGTGTTTAATACTGTGACACATGAGGACACGAAGAAGTCATTAGGAAGCATTGGTAATGCGAATATTTGGTCATTCTTTGAGTACAAAGAACTCACTACCAATATGAGGCAAGCAAATGATGAAGAATATGGAAGAATTCTGAAAGATATCAGAATTGGACTACTCACAGAAGTTGGCAGAAAAGCATTACAGAGTCGGTTGCTACATAATTTATTTCCAAGTGAAGAAATAGTTGCAGAGAAAATATACAAGAACATTGCAGAAAATAATACTGTAATCTGCTTAATGCCAACACTACGTGAATGCTCAATATTCAATGAGGAACTTTTGAAATTGGAAAAGGAAGAGATTAAGAAAATGGAAGCAGTGGACAAAATCCAACATGAAAGAATTACTATTACATTAACAGGCGAACTGAAAAATAAATTGGATTCTCTAGAGAAGAACATTTCGAAAACAGCTGGATTAGAAAAAAATCTATATCTTTGCATGAACTGTCGAGTATTTTTAAGGAGAAATTTGGATGTTGAAAAAGGTTTAGTAAATGGAGCTATGGGTAAAGTTGTGGGTTTTGTTAACAACCAGAAAAAAGAAGGAATTGAGTTTTTAAAAATAAAATTTGATCAGATTGAAGAGGTAAAAGACATTAGTCGTTGTTCAGTCCGTTTTTTGCTTGTGAAAGACTTATATGTACGTAGGAAGCAGTTTCCATTTTCTCTAGCATATGCTGTAACTATTCACAAGTGTCAAGGATTAACTGTTGATAGTGCATTTGTAAACATTGGATCTACTGTGTTCAAAGAAGGTATGGCATATGTTGCTTTGTCACGAGTGAAAACATTATCTGGTTTATTCATGATAGACTTTGATGACTCAAAAGTTAGTGCTGATGCAAATTGTGTTAAGGAGTATAATAGATTAAGAAGAACCTATGCTCCTCATTTAGGTCAGTATCCTGTGTTGGAGAAACGTGTTGTTTGTCGGAAAAGGAGAATTGAGAATATCTGTAATGAGGATGTACAGAAGAGAAAACAAAAAGAGAGTCATGTGATTGCAAGCAAAAAGAAAAAGGACAATGTTGAAGAGGTTGTTGGTTGCCATTTTGAAAATAGCTCTGGTGTCAACTGCTACGCAAATGTAGTGCTGAATGTTGTATTTTATCTTGAAAGTTTGCAAGAGCAGATAATAGAAAATCATGAAAAAAGATTCTGTTCTGAGCTAAGTCTTCTTTATGAGAAGCTGAGTGTTGATAAAGCTAAAATAGAAAGTGCGACTGAAATTAGAAATCTATTAGATGTTTGTTCAGGACGAACACAGTTTTCTCAAAATGTCCAGCAAGATGCACAGGAATTCTTGATGTACATCCTTTTGGTACTTGAAGATGAAGGGATAGAAATTGAAAATTTGTTTGGTCTCTGTTATAAATGGGAACATAGTTGTGAAAACTGTTTCTACACATGCAGCTCTAATGTTGATTCAGAAAGGTTTATCTATTTAACATTGCCAGAGACTAAATCAGTGACTTTTAGTAAATTAGTTAAAGATGCCAATCACAACATGGAATGTTCTAAATGTAAATCAGACATGTTTTCAACGTTATTTTTAAAGAAATATGGACAGTATGTAATTTTAATGATGCAACGTTGTAGAGCTGATGGAACAAAATTGGACACTTTAATAAAGAAATTTACAGGACAGCAATTATCAATTTCTGGAAAAACTTTTGTCACAGTTGCAATAATTTTCCATGATGGGCCTATTGTAACTTCTGGTCATTACACAGTTTTTCTTAAATGTGAAAAAGGCTGGACACTGTGTAATGATTCTCAAGTGGTTTTCAAGCAACGTTTGCCTTTTGATTTAGCAAATTCCTATTTAATTTTTCTGAAACCAAAATTTTAGACAGAAATTGCAACATCTGTACAAAACATTATTACAATTTAATTGGATTACCATTGGAAATGTCATCAAAAAATATTTTAAAAATTACCATTTGGCCTAAAGGAAAGGTAATAATTTGCATTGTGGACTTCTTTGACACAAATTATTTTGGTGATTATGCTTATGCAACACAATTTTCAGACGATATTTACTGGAATTAGTTATTGTTCTTAGGTGAGATTTTTATTGCAAATGTTACATTTCTATTACGGTATGTTTTAGTGAGAAGAGATTCTGGGCTTTTTTTAAACAATCTTTCAGATTGTTTTTTTTTTTGCCCGCTGTTAAGTGATGAATGCAATTGCTTTTACAATTTACAGTGAAATGCAACATATTCTGAAAACAGCAAAAAAAGGGCAAATTTTTTTTTGTTGAAAATATGAAAATATGTGCACTGTATTCTAAAATGTATTGTTAAATATTAATACCTTTTTCTTTTTTTACAGATTGAGAAAGGAAAAATATGAAAAATAAACTTCTTTATATAAAGTTAAATAAATCACTTATTTTTAATTAAGTTATTTTCATTGTCAGGTAAGTGTGAAATTTCTGGAATTATCACACATTTATTTTAATGCTCACTTTTTTTCACTACTCTTCTCTATGCTTTTCTCATTTCGGTAGTAGTCCCTCAAAGACCTTGTAGGGTGATTAAAAATGTTTTGTTTTTTAAAAAGTCATGTCATGAGTGATGTCAGTGACCATGTCATGAGTGATGTTATATATGACGTCATCAGCAGTGGATTGCGGGTGCGCGAGTTATAGTTAGCTTAACTAACTATAACGGGGGAATTTCATTGGTTTTTTATGAGTGAAATGTCCAGCTAACTATAACGTCTGTGAAACCTATGGTTTTTTCACTGAATTTGCAAGGTTTTTTAAATGCTAATTCCTAACTATATAGGATGTCAGCCTATTGAAGATATGACCCGGTATAGGCCTTTGGCGTTTTGGCGACGCCTATGGACCACCCCGGAGTTATCTCATTATGCAAGGGCACTGCTGGAGGTAAAAGACATGGGGGGCTCCCATAGAATTAGCTGGTTAACAGAAATTAAATCTATCTTGATAGATATGGGTATGGGCGATCTGTGGTTTAACCCTGTGACGGCTGTTTTTCCCCCTAAAAAAGTCTTCAGGGATTCCTACTGGCTTTGGTCACAGCATAAACGTCTTTCCTCCTTGACTGCCAACTCTTTGACAACATGCTACCTGTCTATTAAGGATCAACCCACTCTTGAGGCTTACTGGGATGTAATAACCAAGAAGCTGGACCGGAAACTGTATCATCAATTCAGAATAGGGTCCCTCCCATTATGCTCTTTCACTTCTGGTTGGTCGATTAACGGCAATGACAAATGCCCAAACTGTAAGAATTTAGTCGAATCAGACGATCATTTTTTATTTGTCTGTCCGCTATATGATCGACCTAGAAGAGTTTGGTTGCGGCCTGTGTGTCGTGAACTAGGTGTAAGATCTGCCCAGGCTGCCAAAAGGTTGCTTAAGACGGATACATCTTCCCTTGTGGTTATTGGTTTAGCTAAATACATTAGATGGGCTTGGCTACTACGGAGTAGGCATAATTCTTGTAACACTTTGCCTCCTACCACAGAAATATAGCAATTGTTACTTTTTGGAGTCTGTTTTAACCAATTCAAGTCGTGTTCTCTAACCATTTAATACCTTTTTATTCCTGTTTTTAAAGAGTTATGTATTTATAAATGGTTTTTATGGAAATGATGTAAACCATCGCATATTTTTTTAAATGTATTTTTTATCTTGTCTTTTAAGATGAAATATTCGAAATAAAGACTTTCTTGACTTGACTTAAATGCTAATTCCTAACTATAACGTGTGTGAAACCCATGGTTTTTTCAGTGAATATATATATATATATATATATATATATATATATATATATATATATATATATATCCAAAGGAAGGGTTACTGCACACAGAAGAAATCCGGAGGGACACAGCGGGGTACCAGGAAGATTTGTTTAATGCAGCAAGGTTGTGGCATGACGCGTTTCGGTAGGTTGTGCCTTAATCATATGCCCTAATTACCAGTTCCCTGCACCAAAACGCTCTTTGAAGGTTACATCGTGCTCCCATTGGCTGTAGCCCAGCTGAATCAAATTACTCAAAGTAGCTCTGTAGCCTCCATCTCCGAACTACAGTTCCCAGGGTGCACCATCTTGGCAGACTAGGTAAGCTTTGAAGTTTGACTTCTTTGATCAGGTATTGAGTGCTGGTAACAAAAGAGGCGTGAATATGTGCAGTTTTAAAATATCCTGGTGCCTTTGTTGCATAAACTCTTCTCCCCGGCCCCCAGATGCCTCACCACATTGAATCAAGTCCTGCGGTACCGGGGACGCCAATTCAATGATCTGGTCTTGCCGTGAAGTCACGGCCCATATTCACAGCAGTACATTGTAGTCCTTGAATGCGGGGACTGAAACACTTCCAATCCCTTGGAAAACGTAGAAGCTGTAAAGCGATTGCCCATGTGACTTCGGCCACTTGTAAGACGGGCCCCCCAAGCGTGCCAAGGGCTAGCTCGCTAAATATCCAAAGGAAGGGTTAATTCACACAGAAGAAATCCGGAGGGACACAGCGGGGTACCAGGAAGATTTGTTTAATGCAGCAAGGTTGTGGCATGACGCGTTTTGGCAGGTTGTGCCTTAATCATATGCCCTAATTACCAGTTCCCTGCACCAAGACGCTCTTTGAAGGTTACAGGGACGTTATAGTTAGGGATTTTCATTTAAAAAAACGCAGAAATTCACTGAAAAATAACAGGTTTCAGGGACGTTATAGTTAGTTGGACATTTCACTCGTACAAAATAAGAAAAATTCGACCATTCTAGTTAGTAGAGCTAACTATAACTCGCTCCCTCACAATGCACTGCTGATGACATCACATATTACATCATTCATGACAGCGTCAGTGAGATGACTGATGACATCACTGATGACATCTCAAATGACATCACTTTGTTTTAAAAGTATATGTATATAACTTTATTATATATATTATACCAAGAGATTATTTAAAAAATTGTAAATATCAAATATTTGTAATTGCAATAAAGATATATTATTGTTCAACATATTTTCCCGAAATCGCGTTGGGTGCGCACTGGTTGCGCGCCGGGTACGCGAACCCATGTGACTATAAAAGAAAGCATTTAATTGGATAAGAAGCTTTTTATGCTAGAAGTTACAGCACCCCACCCAGGTGTTTCATTCCTCCAACAACATTGCCAGGAGACACACCTTTTGTGTTTATTGCTCTAGTTGCATTTTTGGGGGGAAAAACAGAGGAGAATGGCATCTTCAAATCCACCAGATGACATCTTTGGTGAAGAAGATGACGTGGAGGAACCAAGAAAAACAAGAAAGGAGATTATCGTTTGGGCCTTCTTTACCTTTCCACCTGGAGAAAAGAAGGTCAATGCGAGGAAGGTGACCTGCACTGTTTGTGAACGAATTATATCTCGGGGTTCCGAGAATAAATACTCTTGTGGTACTTTGCCGATATTGAAGCACCTCCAAACGATGCACCCTCATCGGC
The DNA here is from genome assembly GCF_964204655.1 of Triturus cristatus. Taxonomy (NCBI): domain Eukaryota; kingdom Metazoa; phylum Chordata; class Amphibia; order Caudata; family Salamandridae; genus Triturus; species Triturus cristatus. The sequence goes on along the minus strand of NC_140595.1, from coordinate 572,510,542 downwards.
TATCACAAGAACAGCATCAATGAGAGCTGGAACAACAAGCCCAGCAAGGTGATCACGACGCAGGACCTAGAACCTCAGCTGGTCCTTCAAGTTCAAGCAGAGGACCTGATATTAGGCCAGAATTTGCTGGTCTAGAACAAAGATGTATTAAATGCAAGCACCATATTTGTTATGGTGTGCAGTCTGTTGACTCAATTGTTTTCGCAGCAAAAAGCCACCATTGTTCATTTTTTTGCAATGATTTTTTAATTGCAAAAGGTTAGACAAGTTTTCTTAGTTTTTTCTGTTGATTGTTCATTTCTTTTTAAAAAACAAAAAAATTCGAAAAAGAGTTAGAAAAACATATAATTATAAAAACAAAATAAGAAGCAAAAAATGGTTCTTGTTAGAACCCCTTATTTGGTTAAAAAAAGACACATTTCTATGTGTTGTATGAATTGCAGCATGTGTAATATATGGGAAAGTACATGGGTAGTGCATGTGTGATTGCATGAGTGCATGTGTACTACCTGCGTAATTGGAGAAGTGCATGGGTAGTGCTTGGGTTATTGCATGAGTGCAGAGATGTTATGTTATGTTATTGCAACTTATATAGCGCACTTATACCCGTGGGTGTCTTGGCGCTTACGGTTCTGCATACTATGTCAGAACAGCTAGCTTCTAAAAAGCCATGTCTTGAGTTGATTTCTAAACTCAAGAAGGGTGGGAATCATCCTAAGATGTATTGGAAGGGAGTTCCACTCCCTTATGGTATTATAGCTAAAACGACTCCCACCCCAGTTTGTCTTTTTGATTTTAGCAGTGGGCATCAAATTTGCATTGATCGACTGCAGGGGTCTATTTGGGGAATACCAGCTGAAAGGGTCCAAGAGAAATTTTGGACCTTCTCTGTGCAATGCCTTGTGGGCAGTGCAGAAAGCCTTAAATTTAACGTGCTGACAGACTGGCAGCCAATGCAGATCCTGGATACCTGTCCTAACAGATTGATATTTGGGAGCATCCAGGACTAGTCAAGCAACAGCATCTGGGTGATTGTAGGAGTGCATGGGTAATGCTTGGGTGCATGGAAGAGTGCATGGGTAGCATCCTGTGTGATTGGAGGAGTGGATGAGTAGTACCTGGGTGATTGCATGAGTGCAGGGGTAGTGCCTGGGTGATTGGAAGACTGCATGGGTAGTGTCTGCATTATTGCATGAGTGCATAGGTTGTGCTTGGGTGATTGCATGAGTGTAGGGGTAGTGCCTCTGTGATTGGAGGAGTGTATGGGTAATGCCTGGGTGATTGCATGAGTGCATGAGTGCAGGGGTAATGTCTGGGTGATTGGAGGAGTGCATGTGTAATGTCTGGGTAGTTGAATGAGTGCATGGGTACTGCCTGAGTGATTGACGGAGTGCATGGGTAATGCTTGAGTGGTTGCATGAGTGCATGGGTAATGCCTGGGTGCATGGAAGAGTGCATGGGTGGTGCCTTGGTGCATGGAGGAGTGCATGGGTAGTTTCTGGGTAATTGGAGGAGTGCATAAGAAGTACCTGGGTGATTGCATGAGTGTACTGGTAGTGTTTGGATGATTGGAAGACTGCATGGGTAGTGCGTTAGTGATTGAATAAGTGCAGCAGAAGTGCATGAGTGGATGTAGGAGTGCATGGGTAGTGCCTGAGTGATTGCATGAGTACAGGGATAGTGCCTGGGTGATTGGAGGAGTGCATAGGTAATGCTTGGGTTATTGCATGAGTGCATAGGTAGTGCCTGGATGATTGGAAGACTATATGGGCACTGCCTGAGAGATTGAATGAGTGCATGGGTAATGCTTGGATGATTGCACGAATGGAGGGGTAATGTCTGGGTGAATGGAGGAGTGCATGGGTAGTGTCTGAGTGATTAGACGAGTGCATAGGTAGTGCTTTGGTGATTTTATAAGTGCATGGGTAGTGGCTGGCCGATTGGAGGAGTGCATGGGTAGTGTCTGTGTGATTGCATGCATGCAGGGGTAATGTCTGGGTCATTGAAAGAGTGGATAGGTAATGCCTAAGTGATTGTATGAGTGCATGGGTAATCTGTAGTTAATTGAAGGAGTGCATGAGAAATGTCTGATTGCATGAGTGCAAAAGTAATGTCTGTGTTGTTGCATGACTGAACTCCTAGTGTGTGCGTGATTGCAAAAGGGTATAAGTAGTGTCTGGGTGACTTTTTAAGTGCATGAGTACTGGCTGGACGATTGGAAGAGTGCGTAGGTAATGCCTGTATGATTGCATGAGTGCAAAGGGAGTGCCTGGATGATTTTACAAATGCACAGGTACTGCCTGAGTGATTGAAGGAGTGCATGGGTGATGTCTAGATGATTGTATGAGTGCAGGGGTAATGTCTAGATGATTGTATGAGTGCAGGGGTAATATCAGGGTTATTGGAAGAGTGCATTTGTAATGCCTAAGTGATTGCATAAGTGCAGAGGAATGTCTGTGGCATTGCAGGAGTGCATGGCTTATACCTAAGTGATTGCATGAGTGCAGGTGTACTGTTTTGCTGATTGCAAGAGTGTAGAGGTAGTGCCTGGGTGATTGAAGGAGTACAAGAGTAGTACCTGGGTGATTGGAGGACTGTATAAATTGAGCTTGGGTGATTTTATAAGTGTATGTGTACTGCCTGAATGAATAGAGCATTATATAGATACTGCCTGGATGATTGAAAGAGTGCAAGGGTAGTGTCTAGGTGATTGCATCAGTGCAGGGATAATGTTTAGGGTATTGGAGAAGTGTACAGGTATTACCTGGGTGATTGGAAGAGTGTACAGATAATGTGTAGCTGATTTCATGAGCGTTCAGATAGTACCCGAGTGATTTGAAAAGTACATAGGTAGTGTCTGGGTGATTGCATAACTGTATGAATACAGGCTAGGTGATTGGAGAAATGCATGGATAGTGCATGGGTGATGGCAGGAGTGTGGGAATAGTGCCTAATTGTATAGATCAGTGCATGGGTAGTGTTTGAAAAAATGGATGGCTGCAATAAAAGTGACTGAACACATTACTTCATATTATTATGCTTATTACATTATTTCATCTTACCTTCTTTATAAAAGTAGATACCAAACTCATTGAAACTATTTTACAGTAGTTTTATTGTAAACTGAATTTAAAATCTTTTCAAGCTTTAGTATTACTTTCTGTAAAAAAGAAGAAAAACTGTTATTGTATACAATATTATAGTATTAAGAACACAACATCATTTTAGAATTACATAACATATCAGTTTCCCTTTTTTTTGTTGCTTTTCTCAGATTCTACTGAATTTCACCATACACCGTGATTTCAATGTAGATCATCATATACAGCAGGGGGAAAAAAAATCTGCGTTGAAAATATTTTCAACAAGTTCAACTATCTGTTTACCTATCTACAGTTTCTAAATTACATTGTTCAACTACATTAAATAATTTATTTCTCTGGAGTACATTCTCATTTACATCGCGTATAATATAAAGATCAAATATATAAACTATTTCTTTTAAACACAATTTTGCAAATGCAATGAGAATTAGCAAAAACAATAATCTTGGTTCTTCTGAATATAATCGTGTTGTACGATATTCTGAAGCTGGAATCTGCATGGGTCGTTCATCATATCATCCACCTTTTCCAGTGGGGAAGAGCTGTGGAAAACAACGAACTTCCAAACTTTTTTCTCATACACTCATGGGAGCTCCCTTCGCTTTCTTAATTTTGAATAATTCAATAGTGTTTCCTATCACTTCTTTTGAATGTAGAGGATGTATACTGTGGTAAATATTTCTCCTTTACCGGACTGAATTTGATACAGGAACATAGTAAAATAGCTCAATGAAATGAGAGGCAGAATCCGTGGTATTAGAGGTTCGGAATGGGCTTTATTCCAATAAGCGATTATAATCGGATGCTTCAAGTTCCATCACCACGGGAGTTCAGGAAGTGAAGTACATACTTTATTGACAAGCAGTAACTTTTATAATACATACATCATAATAAAGTGAATACAGTAGGCGTAACAATTGATAGGGACTTTGACGTTTGGTTTGCGTAACCGAAAATGGGTGTAATAATGAGTAAAAAGGAACATGATTGGCTATGATGTAATACATAGGTGGATTTATAAGATAATACTTGGCATTGATGCGCGCGCAGCAGTCTGACGTGTAATTGACGTGTAACTAGGGGGTGACGGGGACTTGACATTTAGCTCTACGTGTGGAGACAAGAAGTCTGGGGGGTCAAGTCAACCTAATCCCAAATCATATCTAACATCCTATGTTTAAAGAACTATGTTATCCACAAAAGAGGGACTCTCGGACAGAATCTATTCTATACTGACTGTGCGTGCGTGTACAAGCGTCTAGGTGTCTACACTGAATGCGAGGGGGTAGGAATATTCCATGGTAACCGGGCTATGAATTACTTGCATGAAGACAGAGAAAATGGGCCTTTTTGCTTGGTAACTGGAAGAATGTTTACTTAAGCTACTAGGCAGGAATGCATCGGCTGAGGGGGAAGCAGATAATTCGAAGGTGAAATACAGTTCTTGGCAGAGAATAGGCTGATGTCAGGCTTCGTGAGCCGCGCAGAGAATGAGACAAAGTTCATGGTCACAGATGCAGGCTTGAACTGGAGCTTTCAGAGGCAGAAGGCAAGAGGAGTTCGATGACAGAATCAGGGCCTACTTGCCTGGACTGTAAAATGGCATAAGTGAACCATATAAAGCCGGTGGCCTTTCATATTTAGGAATGGAATATCCAGCCCATTTATGGCGGATCTGACAGAGGACATGTTGACGGTGGACGCACATGTGTTTGCGTCATCATTACTGGAACTGGAGGGAGCATACATGTACTTGCGACATGCACATAGAACCGTTGGGGTCCAAGATAGGGGACATAACTGACCAGAAAAATCCATATTTCCACATTCCCTCCTTGTCCCCTTCTTGCCCTTCAATAGATATCAATCTTCATCAATCCATTGATCTGTTCATATAGCATCATTTGTTCTTCTTTCTTCTTCCGGGATCTTGAATGAAAATCTTGATGTGGGATGCACGATGTGGCACATAGACCACAAATTGCTGGTCCACATTGTAGACATAGACAGCAACTGAATAGTATGAGAAGGCCAATACCTAGGAAGGATAGAACTCTCCATCCCCAGGCTGATACCGTATTCCAAAACCAACTGGACCAAGTCCAAGTGCCTGGGTTCTGGTGTATCTGGCTTACTATCTTATGAAGGCGAGTGATGGCTTTATATACGGATGGCGAATTTTCTGGTATGAATACGCAGCAGCTTGATCCGATGACCCTACAAGCTCCGCCTCTATCAGCCAGGATGACGTCAAGGACAAGACGATTTTGAAGCACAACAATCCGCATAGCAGACTGTTCTTCTGTTAAATTGCCTAAGGCGGAAATAGTTTCATTCACTACTGCTTCAAGGGTTCTAGTTAATCTACGTATTAGCTTACTATTAGTAACAGTACCTATATAGGGAAAGATGCCTTTATTAAAATCTACATACTTGTCCCATGCCATCTCGGTGTAATCGACAATGGGGAGATCTCTCCGTTCTCTGTTGTGTACTAAATGAATATTTCTGTAATAATCAGGAGGAGCTAGGAAAACAGGTGGCAAAAGGAATGCAATGTAGCAGGTACCATCCCAATCTAGAGGTAGACGCATATATGCAGTCTGACCACATATAAAGTAGGAGTGGCGATAAGCTCTGAATGAAGATTTGCCTTGGTCACTGAATTCTACTGTAGTAGTGCATTGACTATGGCCCATATGTATGGAACCAACCTTTCTTACACATAATTCACCTTTTGCTGGGAATACTGACATGGTGGGTAAGACTAGTTCAATTTCAGATACGACATTTAGAATCATGAGATTAGGTGTAAAATTACCTAATCCATACACTTCATTTTCTAGATCAGTTCCTGTTCTTTTGGGGCGACCCTCCTTGTCAGGGTAGCAGACCTTGAGTAAAACTAGGTTCAGATTTCCCCATACCCAATGATCTTGGTAAACTGCTGTGTCTGAGTCTATGGAATTAATTAAACTAAACCATGCTCCACAGGAGCCATTATGTGTAAATGGATGTGGAAAGAAAGGCAGGACTCCTTCATAATTCTGATAGGGAGGGAGTCGGCCACACACCCAACAATTGGTGGCGTTACTAGTCTGATGGGAATGATGTAACATACTAATGAAAGTGTTATTGCGCAGCGCAAGTCTGTAAGACAATTCATGCGGAGGTAAGTCACTAAAAGAATGTTCTGCAGCAACATTATAAACATGTCTAGAAATAGGGTAATATATGTGCAACAACATACTTGTAATAATTATTAAAAGACTCAATGAAAACAAAATTAATAATGTCACTATGCAGTGGCTACGCAGTGATTTACAATACGCCTGTCGTTTCAACATTTTTCCGGTATTTCCTCTACTTAGGTCCAAGGGATACATGTCAGAGACAATTCAACCGCTTCACCTTGGAGAGGACTTAAACAATCAAATTGCTCGACTTGGTGGGCCTAAGCTTCAGTTTGTAATTTTCAGATTTGTTAGGTTCAACAAAAGGGAGTTTTGTATCAGTCTGTGAGGGAGTGCAGGGCACAATGTCTATATCCGAAGGTAGTCCATGAAATTTTTTTATGTGGCTTGAATGAATCCAGCCCTTGCGGCCCTCGATCTTCACGGCTGTTCTTGTGGTCAACAGGACCAACTTGGGTGCTTTCCACCTGGGCTCCAGTTGAGTCTTTCTGTCGAAATTTCTCACAAAGACAAGATTACCCGGAACAACGTCATGGGGTTTCACCTCAGTGTTGTCGGGAAAGGCTGCAGCTACCTGTGAACGAGAAGATTGTAGTGCAGACATCAAGGAAGCCAAGTAATCTGTCAGCATATTACAGTCAATATCAGTTATTTTGCGTGGTATGGGCGTCCCCCACATATTCGGTGGTCTACCGAAGATCACCTCATACGGGGATAGCCCTGTTCTAGAGTGTGCTACCATTCTCATGTAAAAGAGTGCAACTGGTAATGCTACTATCCAGTCGACACCTTTCTCTCTGCATATTTTGGACAGTCTGATTTTCAGTATCTGGTTATGTCTTTCTACGAGACCTGCTGCCTCGGGATGTCGAACACAGTGGAATTTCCACTGATATCCTAACAGAAGTGAAACGTGTTTCATTAATTCGGATGAGAACGGCTGGCCGTTATCTGAGTAGACAACACGTGGTAAACCGTATCGTGGGAAGAATTCTCGAACCAACTGTTTGGCAGTAGTCGGGGCGGTGTAATCTGAAACCGGGTATGCCTCTGTCCAACGGGACAGAGCGCAGACAACTACGAGAACATATTTGAATCCTCGACATCGTTCCATCTGGATATAATCCATCTGTAGGACTTCAAAAGGGTGATCAGGAGGATGAAATCCACCCTGTTCTACGGGAACACTTTTTCCTGGGTTGAACTGGCAACAGATCATACAGGTACGGACCTTTTGTTTGGCTGCTGCTCGTAAATGCTTATTAAACCAAATGTGTTGAATGTTGTCTAGCATAGCTTTTTCTCCTAGATGTGCTGGACTATGTATAGTGTTAATTACGACTTGGACCATTGAATCAGGAAGGAACCATACAGACCTTTCCTTCATCATCCATCCTTGGTCCGTTTGGATCCCTCCTAACTCAGTCCATTTCTTTATTTCGTCTGGTGTAGCATGTGTCTGTATGTCAATTACGTCAAGAGTAGGATCTTTAACTGTCATACAATGTGTTGGTGTCGGGACTATTGTCTTTGTCATATCGGGGGTTTGAGTTTGAGCAGTCAGTTTAGCTGTTCTGTCGGCTAGATCATTGCCTTGGGAAATGGTATCAGTAACCTTTGTATGGGCTTTACATTTCATAATTGATATTGCAGTGGGTAGATGTATTGCATCTAATAATGCATGAATGAGGGGTCCGTGCTGAATGTGGGCACCGTGGGAAGTTAAATAACCTCTCTCTCGCCACAGCACGCCGAAGTCATGTACAACTCCGAATGCATAACGTGAATCAGTGTATATGTTGACTTTTTTATTCGTGGCTTGAATACAGGCTTGTGTCAGAGCGATGAGCTCTGCGGCTTGAGCTGACAAAGTATTTATACGATTAGTTTCAATGACTTCAGTATCTGTTGTGACTGCATAAGCGGCTACTAGCTCTCCTGTACTTGTTCTCATGCATGAACCATCGACATAAAATGTCAAGTCTGGATCTGACAATGGAACATCGGTCAAGTCTTGTCTGGGTTTTGTCGTTACAGTAATAACTTCAATACAGTCATGAGCTAGTGGGTCTGTTCCGACTACTGGCAAAAGTGTGGCAGGATTCAATGTGTTACAGCGTCTTATTTCTATATGTGGCTGAAACAATGTAAGTTCATACCCTGTAAGTCGTGCTACGGTCAAGTGTTGTGTTTGTGTTCTATTTACAAGAACCTCTACTGCGTGTGGTACTTGAACTGTCAATGGATGTCCTAACACTATGGCATCGCTTTGTCTGATTGCTAAGGCTGTTGCTGCCACTGATTTCAGACATGCAGGCAAAGCCTGAGCTACGGGATCTAATGTACTAGAAAAATAAGCACATGGTTTGTGTGCTCCTGCTTGTTCCTGTGTGAGTACTGACAAAGCAGTACCTTCGCGTTCTGTAACAAAGAGTGTAAACTGTTTTCTGTAACATGGTGTTGCTAAAACTGGTGCTTGACATAAAGCTTTCTTTAGGTTTTCAAAAGCTTGTGTGTGTTCTTGAGTCCAAGGGAAAACAGTCGATGTGGCTGCCTCCTGTGTGGTTAACTGAATGAGTGGTTTTGCTAGGAATGCATATTGCGGAATCCACTGTCTACAGTATGAAGTGAGGCCTATGAAAGCTCGCACCTCTTTTTGTGTCTTGGGTATTGGCATGTTAGCTATTAACTGAATGCGGTCGGGTGTAAGCTGCCTTCCCTCCTTGTCCAGCGAGTGTCCAAGATAAACAACTCGCTGGACACAGAATTGCAGCTTAGAAGGGGACACCTTGTGCCCTTTTTCAGCTAGAAATTGTAAAACTGTCAGTGATGCTTTTTCACATTCAGGTTCACTTCTTGCGGTGATCAGCAGATCATCGACGTATTGAAACAGAGCCGTGTTAACTGGCATGTGGATACTGTCAAGTTCTCGTTTCAATGCTTGGCTATAGATGCTGGGGCTTTCTGTAAATCCTTGAGGTGCGCGTGAGAATTTAAAGCTACGTCCATTTAAACTAAATCCGAACAAATATTGGCTTTCCGGATCTATTGGGACGCTGAAAAAGGCATTCTTGAGATCGATTACAGTGAAGAATGTCGCTTCGGAATCAATAGCTGTCAGTAATGACGAGATATCTGGGACCACAGGGAATTGTGGCACAATGCATTTGTTTAACTCGCGCAGATCAATAACCAATCGATATACTGGCGGGGCCTTCGGATCTGTTCGTTTAAGAATCGGTATTATCGGTGAATTACATATATTGGAGTCTGTTTCCACAACTACTCCTTGGGCAATGAGCTCGTCAATGATTTGTAGTAAAGCCACTACAGCATCTGGTGGTAACTTGTATTGTCGCATTCGTGGTAGCACCACTCCTGCCTTTAGCGTGACTCGATATGGTGTAATATTCATGCAACCAACATCAGTAGGGCCTTGTGCCCATAGATGTGTAGGTAAAGTCTGCAGTCGGGGATCCATGTCTCTAGATACATAGTGACCTTTAAAATCACGTAAAAACAATCTTACTCCTTCCGGAGAACAACATATTATAGCTCCTAGAGCTTTTAACGTTTTTATTCCTAATAGATTTTCTGAACATGATTTAGTAAGCAGTAAATCTGTAGTTCGGGTCAGAGGTCCTATTGTAAGTGGAAGAGGCTGTGACACTTCATTAACAATAGGTTTTCCTGAAAAACCAAGGGAAATATTTTGTGAGCCTGAGAGGGGTGCCCCTGGAACTTCACTACGTTTTATAGTTGTTCGACTTGCCCCTGTATCGAGTAAAAATTTTCTATCTTGACCTAATAATTTACTATGTACATAAGGTCCTTCTTGATCTACAGGAATCTCGATAAGGGGTAAGTCAACTTCCCTCTCTAGGCTAGTTCATGCGTAGCGCTGATACTCGGGATATTCATACTGTGCGGTCTGATACATTTGTCGTGTTGTTGTTTGTGTGGCAGCAACAGGCAATGGGGGTGCAGCTGGCACAAACTGTATTGGCTGTTGTGCGGCTGGCATGGCCTGGACATGCTGTATAGCTCCTTGTTCATTCTGATCTTGTCTGAGTGGCCGTGATCTTTCTTGTGTTTTACCTATGGCGATATTATGTTTTAAAACTGGACAATCGTGTACGTAATGGCCTGGCTTTTTACAATAATTGCATGTCCCTTTTACAGGTCCTGCTGAATCGGAATGTGTCATACCCCTTTTATGTCCTTCAGCTGGAACTGTCTGGGAAACTAGCATTTTCATTTTTGTGTCTTTCATGCGTCTGTGTTCATGTTCTTGTTCCTCTTTAATTCTATTGTGGTGGTACTGTAACATTTGTAACATTTGTGTTGGAGTGTTACCTTGCCAGGTACTTTCGAATTTTAATACTCTATTCTTTACTGGGGGCAGAGCATTTTCTACTAATTTTGTTACAAACAGATGTGGGTATGATTCGCTACTTGCTTTTATGCCACTATTTATACCAAAACATTTTTCAAAACGGGCATAGTAATCACTAGTGTCTTCATCTTGCTTTTGCTTACAGGCTGAAATTGTACCCCAATCTTCCTTTTTCGTAGTTAATAAACGTGGCAGTACCTGTACTAGTAGTCCTGGTAATGCCTTAGTTTTGTCCCCAAGCCCCGAACCTGGACCTCGGGCCCTTTCTTCTGCTTCTAATGCTGACCATTCTATCTTTTGATCACCTACCTCCCACTCTTTTTCTTTGAGTTTCTCATAAATGCCAGCAGGCATCAACACCTTTAATATTGTCATAATGTCGGGGTAGGTATACTCTCCCATGAGTAACATGTCTTTAATTTCTCGGTGAAACCCCGCTGGGTCCTTGTCATGACTGGGTACTACTTTCTTCATTTCTAATAATTCTATTTTCGATATAGGCGTATATACAAATACGCGTTTAAACTCATTGTCCTCACCCTTTATTGGGTGCACTTCTCGTAAGGGATTCTGTCTATCTATGTGATACGTAGTTCTTTCCTTGACGGACAATGGAACATGTTCTGAACATACGAAAAGAATATACTGCTTTCTTGATTCTAGAATTTCTTTAATTAATTCAGTACCTGGACCTCTCCATTTATTCATAAGTAATTCAGTCAGTATGTCAGGCAAGGGACCAGGGTCCGAATGCTGACTCCGATATAGTATAATGAGTTGTTGGATCATATAAATCCCAGCTAACCTTTGTTCATCTGGGGTAAGATTCAAAAATGTGCGTACTACTGTATCATCACTATATTTTCCGGGACTGTCCACCCAATGGACAGCTGCCCTGGCTAAATCTTGTTCATCCATAGAATCGAGGAAATGATAACCCCTTCGTTCTCGGAGTAGTTTGTCGGCGGTTTGGAACGAATGCTCGTTAGACCTTATATTAATTATAGGTATTTGAAAATTCCTGTTATTATCTGGACATGTCGGATGTATTGAGTCAGTATGATATCTAGTCTGATTCCTATTACAAGATCTTCCTCTACCTACATAGGCTATGGTGTCTGACTGTCCTGTGGGCAGTCCTGACCCTTCTTCCTCGTTTTGTTCGAACTCGTCTGTCTCTAATCTCTCTTCGTGTAGGCGTTCTATTTCTTTACGGATCTTTCGGCACATGGCTATTATACAATTTTGTTTATCATGTCTCCCTTCTGATATATTCTGGCTCCATCTTGTAAGAATTCTCATGGCTTCCGGGTCTACCCCCGGTCGGTCTTGATTTCTGATCACACAGTTTATGAGGAAACGTAACAGTTCCCCCTGTATCTCTACTTTCTGGTATTCCATAGCTCTGTAAATACATTCTGGATCTCGCCCTGTTTGGACAAAATGATATATATTATCTAGATGCGCAGTCATTCCTGGTAGCTTCGCTAAATACACTGCGGCTCGTCTGATACGCAATGATGCTAGGGTCATTTTGTCCTCTTTTCCAGGCACCGGGTCATATCTACAATCTATAAGAAGTTCCTTAAGCGTACGGGTACTAAGGAGTTTGGGTGTACGTGAATGCGCTGACTCTTGAAAAGTAAGTTTATTTATTCTGGGTGGCGTAGAAAAGACATTGGTAGCTCCTCCCGCGGCCCCATCTGTGGCGTCGGGTGTAAAAGGATTCGTTGAACGTGACACAGCAACTACAGGTGTGGACACAGCCATAGAAGTAGCTGTAGGAGCGGATACAGAAACAGATGTGCTTGCCGGAACTTGTGACTCGATTTGTTGCTGTAGGGATACGGGTACTGGATCTTGGCGTTGAACCTCCCTGGTATGCGGTCTATGTGGGGCGGAATTGGCATACTCGGGAGCTGCGTCATCTAAATATGAGGAAAGAAAAACATCTTCTGCGGTTCTAGGATGCCCCTTAGGATGTACCTTTATGGGGAACAATGGGGTTGGCAAGTCTTTCGGTATCTCCGGAGTAGCCTTAGGTAATCCTTCGACCAGAAGGGGATACATACCATTTATAAGGGCATTTCTTTGTCTGTCTACTTGTTCTGATTTCACTCGGATACCTTCCTCAATTAATAGATTCTCTCGAACTTTATTGGAATTCTCCTTACTCTTCTCTTCCTGTCTACGTGCTTTTTCTGTTCGTCTATGTGATTCTTTACGCCATAATTCAACGGCGTCTTTCTGTGACTGTCTGACTTTTCTTTTCCATAACTCTTCCTCGACTTTCATGATGCACTCTGCATCCCAGGTCCCTGCTGTGGGCCACCTCTGACTTTCTGGTAATCCCTTGGTATAGTCTACCCATAAATCAAGAAATAATATAGCGTCTAAGCCATGTTTGTGATACATAAAATGCCCTGGAGTGTCCCTAGGAGGAATAGGGACGGCTTCTTCGAGAACCCCTTTTCTGGTAGTGATCTGTCTTAATTTCGAAAAGAACGGCATATTGAGAACTGACCTTATACTTGATTTTGACCTGATACTTGAATTTGAACAGACTTAATACAATAAACACGATAATGAACAGTCATTCATACCACGATATACTTAAACACTTCAAACATTAAACATTAAACCTTTAACTGAAACAACAATGATGATCGTCTGCATAACTAATCACCAAGCTTAATTCTCGACAATAACTAGATAATAACTAGACACTTCGGAATACTTCGGAATACTTGATATACTGCTAAACAGTACAGATACACTGCTAAAACAGTGCAGACCGGATTTGTGTACCCAAACCCGTCTTGACCGGCACAACCTATGTGCACGTCAGAAATGCCTCCCCAGTAATGGTACTCACCGGGTAGCTTCGGAAACGGAAGGCCTCAGTAACTTGAACTTGACTCGGATTGGACTGGACTCGACTCGACTCGTCGGACACGGGGCTTGACTTCGGACTGGTGGGTCTCTGTATACCTCGGATCTTGCTCTCTCAGCTAGGCTCTGGTCGGGATACTTCGCACTTCTCACCGCCTCGTCTGGGTGTTGATTGCAGTCTCAGTCGCCCCCGCTTGACCGGAGGGAGATACAGGAAATCCTGCTGGTACGCGTTATTGTCCGTCCAGCTGTGGCAGGAGACCGGGCCTGCAACGCACCGCCGGCGCGTGAGATGAGAAAGTGTCCCTGTTCGGGCGCCATCATGTGGTAAATATTTCTCCTTTACCGGGACTGAATTTGATACAGGAACATAGTAAAATAGCTCAATGAAATGAGAGGCAGAATCCGTGGTATTAGAGGTTCGGAATGAGCTTTATTCCAATAAGCGATTATAATCGGATGCTTCAAGTTCCATCACCACGGGAGTTCAGGAAGTGAAGTACATACTTTATTGACAAGCAGTAACTTTTATAATACATACATCATAATAAAGTGAATACAGTAGGCGTAACAATTGATAAGGACTTTGACGTTTGGTTTGCGTAACCGAAAATGGGTGTAATAATGAGTAAAAAGGAACATGATTGGCTATGATGTAATACATAGGTGGATTTATAAGATAATACTTGGCATTGATGCGCGCGCAGCAGTCTGACGTGTAATTGACGTGTAACTAGGGGGTGACGGGGACTTGACATTTAGCTCTACGTGTGGAGACAAGAAGTCTGGGGGGTCAAGTCAACCTAATCCCAAATCATATCTAACATCCTATGTTTAAAGAACTATGTTATCCACAAAAGAGGGACTCTCGGACAGAATCTATTCTATACTGACTGTGCGTGCGTGTACAAGCGTCTAGGTGTCTACACTGAATGCGAGGGGGTAGGAATATTCCATGGTAACCGGGCTATGAATTACTTGCATGAAGACAGAGAAAATGGGCCTTTTTGCTTGGTAACTGGAAGAATGTTTACTTAAGCTACTAGGCAGGAATGCATCGGCTGAGGGGGAAGCAGATAATTCGAAGGTGAAATACAGTTCTTGGCAGAGAATAGGCTGATGTCAGGCTTCGTGAGCCGCGCAGAGAATGAGACAAAGTTCATGGTCACAGATGCAGGCTTGAACTGGAGCTTTCAGAGGCAGAAGGCAAGAGGAGTTCGATGACAGAATCAGGGCCTACTTGCCTGGACTGTAAAATGGCATAAGTGAACCATATAAAGCCGGTGGCCTTTCATATTTAGGAATGGAATATCCAGCCCATTTATGGCGGATCTGACAGAGGACATGTTGACGGTGGACGCACATGTGTTTGCGTCATCATTACTGGAACTGGAGGGAGCATACATGTACTTGCGACATGCACATAGAACCGTTGGGGTCCAAGATAGGGGACATAACTGACCAGAAAAATCCATATTTCCACAATACTATAATGTTCGTAAACTTCTTCACGCCTCGAGTTATCGACTTTTTCTATTTGGCCAATAGAAATTTCTCTTTCATCTTCTAAAGATATTTTTTCTTCTTCCACATATACATTTTTATAATAAATATTGTTTTGTACAAGATATAATGTTGACTTTTGAAGTTTGGTGACATCTACTAACTCTTACCATATTTTCAGACTCTTTGTTGGAACACCATTAAGAAGGTTCACTTTCCTCTCTCTCTACACCAACAGTTTTAATATTTTTCTTAAAATCTAAAGGTAAATACACAACTCTTCCTTTTAAACCTCTTTGTAAATCTGTTGGAGGCAGCTTACCTGTTTTAGGCTCTATACGAACTATAGCCTGAAACGGGTGCACAGATTAAACAAGTATCGACTCATACATATTTAAATCTACCAGTTCCGGAGAAATAGCTAAAAACTCTAGGTTATGTACAGCTCTAGCTGGCATCTTGTTCTCTTCTAATTTGTTGTAACAATATTTACAAATATGTTGATCACTACCCAATTCAAAACGACTTTCCACCAACAAATAAGCACCACATTGTTCCCACTTATTGTTTTCTTTTTCACTTTTTAAATACACATCAACATTCCTAGTTTGACTTCTATAGTGACTACGTCGACAATAAATACAAACATAGGTTGGATTTTCACAAGAAACTACCTTAAACTTTGTAATTTCTTCTGCAAACTTCACAGTAGTAGTATCTTTCATCTCTTCTTCAACAGCTACAGTTATCAAACTCTCACTTTCTCTACATTCCTTTTGAGGACCAAGGCAACAACACTCTATATCGTCAGAAACCTTTTTTTTACATCCAGCACTGAACCATGCAAAAGAGCTGTGTTTATTTCACTTAAAGATAATGCAGGACTTTTTTACACAGTACAATCTTCTTACTAACTTCAGCATTTCAGAGTGATGTACTGCTAACATTCTTAAATGATAAAAAGTACTTGTACATAATTTTCTAGAAAGACAAGCCAGAGAATGACCCTGCAAGTTAGTATATTTTCTCACTTTACAAGGATCTAGTCCTTGCAACATCTTAATTTTCTGTTTAACACTTTTTTTTACCATAATCTCGTAAGAAATTTCATAATATATCAATAGATTCCTGTCGTATTCTACAAATACTACTACAATCCGACTTATACACTGGAGCTTGTGTACATCTTCCTTGAACGTCTTCAGCTATTACTTCTTCCACATTTCTAGGAACCATCTTTTCTTTTTCAATTGGACAACCGTTTTTTAACTTCATAACAATGACCACTGGTATCAACTGCATGAACTAATGTATTTTGTTAAAAATAGCTTTCTTCATTAAAAAAAGGTTCAGTACTAGAAGTATGCTTTCATTCACCCAATTTTTATTTGCAAACGTTAGTTCTATTAACCAGTCTTTTTCTTTTACTTTTTTCCTTCATAAAGTGCATCGTTTTATTCAATGTTTTCATTCTCTTCAATACTAATATAAACAATTTTCTTTTCAATTCAAAAGCCTTTTCGACTACACTTTTAATCTGTTGTTTCTTCTTGTAAAATGCTGATCTTCTTTTATATCTTTTGCAATCTTTCAATACATTTTGTAGTACTCTACTTTTATACATTCTCTTCCTCATGTCTTAATATTGTTTCATCCTTTTTTCAACATGGATTGTTTTCCTACAACCTGATTTTCCATTAATTTGTCCTTTTTTTTATTTCCTTCTGATTGCTTGTAGTACTTTTCTTTCTCTATTCCGTCACATGTTGTACTTCATCTAATTTCTGCTTTTCTCTGTCCTTTAAATAGTTCTGTTTTCTTTGTTGTCTTTTCTTTTCAACTTTTCTTGTCCTATTGAATGTTTCTTAATAATTATGGAGTATCTAAAAAAAAGTTTATAAAACTTTCTAAAAATTATTTAATATTATTAAAATAATTATATAAAAATATTGTCATCTATAAATAAAGAAATACATTGAGTAGTGCCTCAGTGAATAGATGAGTGCAACAGTAGGGCCTGGGTTATTCTACGACTGCAAGGGTAGTGCCTGGGTTATTACATGAGTGCATAGGTACAGCCTGCATGATTGCAAGACTGCAGAGATAGTACATAACTAGTGCCTGTGTTATTGCATGACTGCAGGGATAATATCTGTGAGTTTACTGTAGTGCATAGAAAGTCAGTGAGTGATTTTATAAGTGCATGACTAATGACTGAGGGATTACATAAGTACAAGACTAGTGCATGCATGATTGAAAGAGTGCAAGTATAGTGCCTGGGTGATTAAAGCACTGTATAGTTAGGGATTGCATGAGTACAGGGGTAATGCCCGGGTAATTGCGTGACTATAGGGGTAATATCTGGGGATTTACATAACTAAATAGGAAGTGACTGGGTGATTTTATAAATGCATGGGTACTTCTTGGGTGATTACAGGACTACTGAGGTAGAGTCTGAGTTAATAAATAAGTGCAAAGGTAGTGCCTGGGTGATTTCATAACAGCATGACTAATGGCTGAGTGATTACATAAGTACAAGGGTAGTGCCTCCGTAACTGAAGGAGTGCAACAGTAGTGCCTGGGTGATTACATTAGTGCATGAGTAGTGGCTAGGTAATTTAAAGAGTGCATGGGTAATACCTGGGTGATTGTATGACTGCATAGGTAATGCCTGCATGATTGCATAAGTGCAGGAGTAGTACCTGAGTGATTACAGCAGTGCATATGTTGTGCCTGGATCATTTGAAGACAGCATGGGAAGTACTTGAGTGTTTTTATAACTGCATGAGTGTTGGGCCTTGCCAACTATATAGCAGCAGAGTATTACATGACTCAACTATAAGTCACTCCATATTGTTAAAAGCATTGAGGAAATATGAATTTTGTGATCAGTTATGTCCCCTATCGTAGACCCCAACGGCTCCATGTGCATGCTACAAGTACATGTATGTTCCCTCCAGTTCCAGCTCTGAAGACGCAAATACATGTGCGTCCACCGTCAACATGTCCTCTTTCAGATCCACCATGAATGGGTCAGATATTCCATTCCTAAGTATGAAAGGCCACCGACTTTATGTGGTTCACTTTCCACATTTTACAGATTCAGGCGAGTAGGCCCTGAATTCTGTCATCAAGCCTTTTCCTGCCTTCTGCCTCTGAAAGCTCCAGTCTGAGCCTGCATCTGTATCCATGAACTTTGTCCTACTCCCTGCGCGGCTAACGGTGCCTGATCCAGCCTGTTGCCTGCCAAAAACTCTATTTCACCTTCAAGATTATCTGCTTCGCTCCTCATCCGATGCATTCCTGTCTAGCAGTTTAGGTAAACATTCCTCCAGCTACCGTGCAAGGGGCCAGGCCTCACTGTCCTCGTGCAAGTAATTCATAGCCCCCGTTACCATGGAAGATTCCTGCCCCCTCGCATCTCACGTAGACACTTAGACGCCCGTACACGCACTAACAGTCAGTATAGAATAGATTCCGTCCGAGAGACCTTTCCTTTTGGATAATACAGTTCTTTAAACATAGGATACTAGATATGATTTGGGATTAGGTTGACATGACCCTCAGACTTCTGTCTCCACATGTAGAGCTAAATGTCAAGTCCCCTTCACCCTCTAGTTGCACGTCAATCACACGTCATGCGGCTGCGCACGCATCTCTGCCAAATATTTCTGCTGACATTGCAGGATTCTCTTATGGATCCACCCATTTGTGACATCATGTTTAATGACATATTTTAGTTACACCCATGTTTACGCCTTTTTTGGTTACGTATGCATTTTCCTATAAAGCCTTTTATCTGTCAATAATGTATGCCCTTCCTTCCTGAACTTTCGTGGTGATGGAATAGAAGCCTGTAATTCGAATTACATTCCTTTGTATAGGAATAAAGCCTTTTTAAACCTCTAATACCACGGATTCTGCCTCTTATATTTACTGAGTTATTCTTCCTAGACTTTACCGCATAAAAAATAGTACCGGTAATGAAATATTTACCACATAAATTGGCGCCCGAACAGGGACACTTTCTCATCTCACGCGCCGGAGGTGCGTTGCAGGCCCGGTCTCCTGCCACAGCTGAACGGACAAAAACTCGTACCTGCAGGATTTCCTGTATCTCCCTCCGGCCAAGCGGGGGTGACTGAGGCTGCGATCAACACCCAGACGAGGCGGTGAGAAGTGCGAAGTATCCCGACCAGAGCCTAGCTGAGAGAGCAAGATCCGAGGTATACAGAGGCCCACCAGGTTCCGAAGTTCCGAGTCCAGTCGAGTCGAGTCCAGTCCGGTCCAGTTTCAGTTCCGTTCCGAGGCCTTCCGTTCCGAGCTACCCGGTGAGTACCATTACCGGGGAGGCATTTAACGTGCACATTAGGTTGTGCCGGTCAAGACGGGTTTGGGTACACAAATCCGGTCTGCACTGTTTCAGCAGTGTATCTGTACTGTTTAGCAGTATATATAGTATGTCTTGCATATAAATAAGTATTACCTAGTGTCAGTATTATGTCAGTAACTAGTTTTCTATTAGTTATCATTGTTCGTTAAAAACTGTTAAATGTTAAATGTTTTAATACGTTCTATACATTGTGGTGTGAATGACTGTTCTTTATTGTGTTTACTGTATTAAGTGTGTTTTCGAAACTAAGACGGATCAAAACCAGAAAAGGGGTACTCGAAGAAGCTGTTCCCATTCCACCTAGGGACACTCCAGGATACTTTATGTATCATAAGCATGGCCTAGACGCCGTATTATTTCTTGATTTATGGGTGGACTACACCAAAGAATTACCAGAAAGTCAGAGATGGCCCGCAGCGGGGACCTGGGATGCAGATTGCATCATGAGAGTAGAAGAAGAATTATGGAAAAAGAAAGCCAGACAGTCACAGAAAGATGCCATTGAATTATGGCGTAAAGAATCATATAGACGTACAGAAAAAGCGCTCAGACAGGAAGAGAAAGGTAGAGAGAATTCAAATAAAACCCGAGAAAATCTATTACTTGAGGAAGGTACCCGAGTAAACTCAGAACAAATAGATAGACAAAGAAACACTCTTATGAATGGTATGTATCCTCTTCTGGCCGAAGGGTTACCTAAGGCTATCCCGGAAATACCAAAAGACTTAACTTCTCCATTACTCCCGATAAAAGCACATCCCAAAACACATCCCAAAACAGCAAAGGACGTTTTCCTTTCCTCCTATTTAGATGACGTAGCTCCCGAGTATGCTAATGCCATGCCACCCACACCGCTTGCCGATGGTGTTCAACACCAAGAGCATCCGTCTGTATCCCCGCAACTACAAACTCCTACACAAGTTCCCACAGGTCCATCCGTTTCTACAGTCTTTCCCACATCCACAATCTCTATCCTACGTCCAACGAATCCTTTCGTGCCTAGCGCCTCAGATGGTGCTACAGGAGGTACGACAGACATGTTTGCTACCCCGCCGAGAAATAAACAGACCCTTAGAGATTTAGCACTCCAACGTACACCCCAATTAGCGACATCCGACATGTTTAAAGAACAACTTGTGGATTGTAGATACGATCCAGTGCCGGGTAGACAGGACAAATTGCTCATATCATCACTACGTATACGACGAGCTACATTATATTTAATGACGATACCAGGAATGGTTGAACACCTAGACAATATATATCGCTTTGTCCAAACAGGGCGAGGTTCAGAAAGTATTAACGAAGCTATGGAATACCAGAAAGTGGATGTACAAAGACAACTACTACGTTTTTTCATAAATTGTGTAATTAGGAATCAAGACAGGCCCGGGGCAGATCATGATACCATGCAAAAACTTGTCAAATGGGGTCAGAACATATCAGAAGAGAAACATGATAGACAGGCGTGTATAATCGCCATGTGTCGAAAAATCCGCAAGGAAGTAGAACGTATACATAAAGAAAGACGAGAAACAGACAGAGTAGAATCAGAAGAAGAGGAGGAGCAAGATTCAGAACAAGTGGAGACGATAGCTTACGTAGGTAGAGGAAGACCCCATAATAATACTAGAGGCTTTAATGATCAGATACGTCCAATACGTCCAGAATATAATAGGCATTTTCCAAATCCTATGTTAAATACAAAATCCCCTGAACACCTATTCCAAGCCGTTGATAAATTACTCCGAGATCGAAGGGGGTACCATATGATCGATTCCATGGACGAACAAGAATTAGCTAGGTCAGCAGTACAATGGGCTGACAGTCCCAGCGACTACAATGATGATGTACTTGCACACACGTTTCTGAATCTTGACCCATACGAGCAGCGTTTAGCTAGTATATACATGATTCAACACCTCCTTATATTATATAAAAGCCAACACTCCGATCCAGGACCCTTACCTGACATATTGACAGAACTACTCACGAATATATGGAGAGGGTCAGGTACTGATTTGGTTAAAGAGATTCTAGAATTCCGAAACCAATATTTAACTTTCGTATGCCCAGAACACGTTCCAGTTCCCATCATAGGAAGAAAAATGTATCACATAGATAGACAGAACCCGTTACGCGAAGTACACCCAATCAGAGGTGACGGTAATAACTTTACACGCGTGTTTGTGTACACGCCTATAACTAAACTAGAATTATTAGAAATGAAGAAAGTAGTACCCAGCCATGACAAGGATCCAGCAGGTTTCCACCGTGAAATAAAGGACATGTTACTCATGGGAGAGTATACCTACCCCGACATTATGAAAATATAAAAAATCCTATTACCAGCTGGTGTTTATGAGAAACTTAAAGAAAAGGAATGGGAGGTGGGAGACCAAAAGATAGATTGGACAGCATTAGAAAACGAAGAAAGGGCCCGAGCTGCAGGAGCAGGACTTGGGGAAAAGACTACAGCACTAGCAGGACTACTAGTGCAGGTACTGCCACGTTTATTAACTACGAAAAAGGAAGACTGGGGTGCAATCTCAGCCTGTAAACAAAAACCAGATGAAGACACTAGTGATTTCTATTCCCGATTTGAAAAATGTTTTGGTATAAATAGTGGCATAAAAGCCAGTAGTGAGTCATATCCACATCTGTTTGTGACAAAATTAGTTGAAAATTCCCTGCTGCAAGTCAAGAATAGAGTATTGAAATTCGAAAGTACCTGGCAAGGTAATACCCCATCACAGATGTTACAGATGTTACAATATCACCACAATAGAATTAAAGAAGAACAAGAACACGAACAAAGACGTATGAAAGATACAAAAATGAAAATGCTTGTTGCTCAGTCAGTCCCAGCTAATGGTCATCAAAAGGGTGATTCCGCAGGTCCTACAAAAGGGACATGCAACTATTGTAAACAACCAGGTCATTATATACACGATTGTCCAGTCCTGAAACATAATATTGCTACAGGTAGAACCCAGGAGAGACCACGTCCACCTAGACAGGATCAGAATCAACAACCAATCCCTCAGCATGCACAACCTAGGTTAGCTCCGCAACAACTAGCTCCGCAACAAGGAGCTCCACAACAGACCGTAGCACCACCACAAGCGCAGCCTATTGCTGCAACACAAGCAACAACACAACAAATGTATCAGTATGCACAAGCAGATTATCCCGAGTATCAGCGATACACATGAAATAGCCTAGAGAGGGAAGTTGGCTTACCCCTTATTGAGGTTCCTGTAGACCAAGAGGGAACTTATGTACATAGTGAACTATTAGGGGAAGACAGAAAGTTCTTACTTGATACAGGGGCAAGCAGAACAACTATAAGACGCAGTGAAGTTCCAGGGGCACCACTCTCAGGCTTACAGAATATTTCCCTTGGATTCTCAGGAAAACCTATAATAAACGACGTAACACAACCTCTTCCATTTACGATTGGTCCATTGACACGTACTACAGATTTATTGCTTACCAAATCCTGTCCAGAAAACTTGTTAGGTATAAAAACATTGAAAGCTCTAGGAGCCATAATATGTTGTTCTCCGGAAGGAGTACGACTATTTCTACGTGACTTCAAAGGTCACTACGTGTCCAGAGACATGGATCACCGACTGCAGAATTTACCTACACATTTATGGGCACAAGGCCCCACTGATGTTGGTTGCATGAATATTACACCATATCGTGTCACACTAAAAACAGGAGTAATACTACCACGAATACGACAATACAAATTACCACCCGATGCTGTTGTGGCTTTGCTGCAAATCGTTGACGAACTCATTGTACAAGGAGTGGTTGTCGAAACCGACTCCAATGTATGTAATTCCCCGATAATTCTGATTCTTAAAAGAACGGATCCAAAAGCACCACCAGTATATCGATTAGTTATTGACCTGCGCGAATTAAATAAATGTATTGTACCACAATACCCTGTGGTCCCAGATATCTCGTCATTACTAACAGCTATTGATTCAGAAGCAACGTTCTTCACTGTAATTGATCTCAAGAATGCTTTCTTTAGCGTCCCAATAGATCCGGAAAGTCAATATCTGTTCGGATTCAGTTTAAATGGACGAAGCTTTAAATTCACACGCGCACCTCAAGGATTTACAGAAAGCCCTAGCATCTATAGCCAAGCACTGAAACGAGAACTTGACAGTATCCACATGCCAGTTAACACTGCCTTGCTTCAATATGTCGATGATCTGCTGATCACCGCCCGAAGCGAACATGAATGTGAAAAAGCGTCACTGACGGTTTTAAAATTTCTGGCCGACAAGGGGCACAAGGTGTCCCCTTCTAAGCTGCAATTCTGTGTCCAGCGAGTTGTTTACCTTGGGCACTCGCTGTCCAAGGAGGGAAGGCAGCTTACACCCGACCGTATCCAGTTAATCGCTAACATGCCACCACCCAAGACACAAAAAGAGGTACGGGCTTTTATAGGCCTCACTTCATACTGTAGGCAGTGGATCCCTCAATATGCATTTCTAGCAAAACCACTCATCCAGTTAACAACACAGGAGGCAGCCACATCGACTGTCCTCCCTTGGACTCAAGAACATACACATGCCTTTGAAAGCTTAAAGAAAGCTTTATGCCAAGCACCTGTTTTAGCAACACCATGTTACAGTAAACGGTTTACACTCTTTGTTACAGAACGCGAAGGTACTGCCTTGTCAGTACTCACTCAGGAACAAGCAGGATCACACAAACCATGTGCTTATTTCTCTAGTACATTAGATCCAGTAGCTCAGGCTCTTCCTGCGTGCCTGAAATCGGTGGCAGCAACAGCTTTAGCTATCAGACAAAGCGATGCCATAGTGTTAGGACATCAATTGACAG
Source organism: Triturus cristatus (assembly GCF_964204655.1). NCBI lineage: Eukaryota > Metazoa > Chordata > Amphibia > Caudata > Salamandridae > Triturus > Triturus cristatus. Next base: position 572,486,191 of record NC_140595.1, on the reverse strand, counting down.
TACAAGTACCACACGCAGTAGAGGTTCTCTTGAACCGCACACAAACACAACACTTGACTATAGCGAGACTCACTGGTTACGAACTGACATTGTTTCAGCCACATATAGAAATCAGACGTTGTAATACATTAAACCCTGCCACACTGTTACCAGTGGGCGGAACAGATCCATTGGCACATGATTGTGTCGAAGTCATTACTATCACGACGAAACCCAGACAAGACTTGACAGATATCCCTTTGTCAGATCCAGACTTAACATTGTATGTAGATGGGTCATGTATGAGAACAAGTACAGGAGAGTTAGTGGCCGCTTACGCAGTCACAACAGACACTGAAGTCATTGAAACAAACTGCATTAACATTTTGTCAGCTCAAGCAGCAGAGCTCATCGCTCTGACACAAGCCTGTATTCAAGCCAAGAATAAGAAAGTCAACATATACACAGATTCACGTTATGCATTCGGAGTCGTCCATGACTTCGGCGTACTATGGCGAGAGAGAGGTTATTTAACTTCTCACGGTGCCCACATCCAACACGGACCCCTCATTCAAGCCCTATTAGACGCGATTCATCTACCTACTGCAATATCGATTATGAAATGCAAAGCCCACACAAAAGTTACCGATATCATTTCTCAGGGTAATGACCTAGCTGACAGAACAGCTAAACAGACTGCTCAGAATCAGACTCACACAACTGACATGACAAAGACAATAGTTCCGACACCAACACATTGCATGACAGTTAAGGATCCCGCCCTTGATGTAATTGACATACAGACACATGCTACACCAGAAGAAATAAAGAAATGGACTGAATTAGGAGGGATCCAAACGGATCAAGGATGGATGACGAAGGAAAAATCTATATGGTTTCTTCCCGACTCCAAGGTTCAAGTCATCATTAATACAGTACATAGTCCAGCGCACCTAGGAGAGAAAGCTATGCTAGACAGCATTCAACACATTTGGTTCAACAAACACTTGCGAGCAGCAGCTAAACAAAAAGTTCGTACCTGTATGATATGTTGTCAGTTTAATCCAGGTAAAAGTATCCCCGTAGAGCAGGGTGGATTTCAACCTCCCGATCATGCTTTTGAAGTCCTCCAGATGGATTATATCCAGATGGAACGATGTCGAGGATTCAAATATGTTCTCGTAGTTGTCTGTGCTCTTTCCCGTTGGACAGAAGCCTACCCGGTTTCAGATTACACCGCCCCGACTACTGCCAAACAGTTAGTTCGAGAATTTTTCCCACGGTACGGTTTACCACGTGTTGTCTACTCAGATAACGGCCAGCCGTTCTCATCCGAACTAATGAAACACGTTTCCCTTTTGTTAGGCTACCAATGGAAATTCCACTGTGTCCGACATCCCGAGGCAGCAGGTCTCGTGGAACGTCATAATCAAACTCTGAAAATTAGATTGTCCAAAATATGTAGAGAAAAAGGTGTCGATTGGATAGTAGCCTTACCAGTTGCGCTCTTTTACATGAGAATGGTAGCACATTCTCGAACAGGGCTATCCCCGTACGAGGTGATCTTCGGTAGACCACCAAATATGTGGGGGACGCCTGTACCTCGCAAAATCACTGATGTTGACTGTAATATGCTGACAGATTACCTAGCTTCCTTGATGTCTGCACTACAATCTTGTCGTTCACAGGTAGCCGCAGCTTTTCCCGATAATACTGAGGTGAAGCCCCATGACGTGGTTCCTGGTGACCTGGTTCTGGTCCGGAATTTCGACCGGAAGACGCAACTGGAGCCTAGGTGGAAGTCGCCGAAGCTAGTTCTACTAACTACAAGGACAGCCGTGAAGATTGAGGGTCGCAAAGGGTGGTTGCACTCGAGTCATATCAAGAAATTTTATGGACTACCATCCAGTGTGAATACTCAACCTTGTATTCCCTCACAGACAGACTCAAAGCTCCCCTTGGTTGAGCAGTCAAAACCAGAACTTTATAAACTAAAATTGAGGTCTAGCAAGTCAGACAATTTGATTGTTTAAGTCCTCCCCAAGGTGAATCGGTTGAATTTGTCTCTGACATGTATCCTCTAGACCGGAATAGAGAAAGAAATCAGCAGATGCAGCTTAAAAAGCATGCGTATTGTAAATCACTTCGTAGTCACTGCACAGTAACACTATTAATTTTGTTTTTTCTAAGTCTTCTGATCATCGTTTTCAGCATACTATTGCATATGTATTACCCTATTCTTAAGCGTGCTTACAATGTAACTGCAGAACATTCTTTTAGCGAATTACCTCCGCATGAGTTGTCCTATAGATTTGCGCTGCGCAACAACACATTCATTAGTATGTTACATCATTCCCATCAGACCAGCAATGCTACCAATTGTTGGATATGTGGCCGACTCCCTCCCTATCAAAACTATAAGGGAGTTTTGCCCCTCTTTCCATATCCGTTCACACACAATGGCTCCTGTGGAGCATGGTTTAGTTTGATTAATTCCTTAGATTCAAATTCCACAGTTTATCAAGACAACTGGGTATGGGGAAACCTGAACCTAGTTTTGCTTAAAGTCTGCTACCCTAACAAGGAGGGACTTCCCAAAAGAACAGGAACTGATCTAGAAAATGAAGTATATGGATTAGGTAATTTTACACTTAACCTCATGATCCTGAGCGTTGAATCCGAAGCTACACCAATCTTGCCCGCCATGTCAGTATTCCCAGTAAAAGGGGAATTATGTGTACAAAAGAATGGTTCCATACACATGGGCCATAGTAAATGCACCACTGTAATAAAATTCAGTGATCAAGGCAAGTCTACATTTAGAGTTTCCCGTCATTCCTACTTCATATGTGGTCAGACCGCATATATATGTCTACCTTTAGATTGGGATGGTACCTGTTACATAGCATTCCTTCTGCCACCTGTTTTCCTAGCGCCTCCTGATTATCACAGAAATACCCATTTAGTACACAATAGACAACAGAGAGATCTCCCAATTGTCGATTACACTGAAACAGCATGGGAAAAATACACAGATTTCAATAAAGGGTTCTTTCCCTATATAGGTACAGTCACTAATAGTAAGCTGATACGTAGATTAACCAGAACCCTTGAAGCAGTAGTGAACGAGACTATTTCCGCCTTAGGCAATTTAACAGAAGAGCAGTCTGCTATGCGGATTGTTGTGCTTCAAAATCGTCTTGTCCTTGACGTCATCCTGGCCGATAGGGGCGGAGCTTGTAGGGTCATCGGATCAAGTTGCTGCATTTTCATACCAGAAAATTCGCCGTCAGTATATAAAGCCATAACCCGCCTTCATAAGATTATAAGCCAGATACACCAGAGTCCAGGCACCTGGACTTGGTCCGGTTGGTTCTGGGGCGTGTTGTCAGCCTGGGGATGGAGAATCCTATCCTTCCTAGGTATTGGCTTTCTCATACTATTCAGTTGCTGCTTATGTCTACAATGTGGGCCAGCGATTTGTGGCCTGTGTGCCACATCGTGTATTCCACCTCCAAGTTTTCATTCAAAATCCCGGAAGAAGAAAGAAGAACAAATGATGCTATATGAACAGATCGATGGATTGATGAAGATCGATATCTCCTGAGGGTCCGTAGGGGACAAGGAGGGAATGAGGAAATATGAATTTTGTGATCAGTTATGTCCCCTATCGTAGACCCCAACGGCTCCATGTGCATGCTACAAGTACATGTATGTTGCCTCCAGTTCCAGCTCTGAAGACGCAAATACATGTGCGTCCACCGTCAACATGTCCTCTTTCAGATCCACCATGAATGGGTCAGATATTCCATTCCTAAGTATGAAAGGCCACCGACTTTATGTGGTTCACTTTCCACATTTTACAGATTCAGGCGAGTAGGCCCTGAATTCTGTCATCAAGCCTTTTCCTGCCTTCTGCCTCTGAAAGCTCCAGTCTGAGCCTGCATCTGTATCCATGAACTTTGTCCTACTCCCTGCGCGGCTAACGGTGCCTGATCCAGCCTGTTGCCTGCCAAAAACTGTATTTCACCTTCAAGATTATCTGCTTCGCTCCTCATCCGATGCATTCCTGTCTAGCAGTTTAGGTAAACATTCCTCCAGCTACCGTGCAAGGGGCCAGGCCTCACTGTCCTCGTGCAAGTAATTCATAGCCCCCGTTACCATGGAAGATTCCTGCCCCCTCGCATCTCACATAGACACTTAGACGCCCGTACACGCACTAACAGTCAGTATAGAATAGATTCCGTCCGAGAGACCTTTCCTTTTGGATAATACAGTTCTTTAAACATAGGATACTAGATATGATTTGGGATTAGGTTGACATGACCCTCAGACTTCTGTCTCCACATGTAGAGCTAAATGTCAAGTCCCCTTCACCCTCTAGTTGCACGTCAATCACACGTCATGCGGCTGCGCACGCATCTCTGCCAAATATTTCTGCTGACATTGCAGGATTCTCTTATGGATCCACCCATTTGTGACATCATGTTTAATGACGTATTTTAGTTACACCCATGTTTACGCCTTTTTTGGTTACGTATGCATATTTTATCTCTCTTATCAGCTGTTACGCCTCTTGCATCTGTTTCACTGTAAATGCATTTTCCTATAAAGCCTTTTATCTGTCAATAATGTATGCCCTTCCTTCCTGAACTTTCGTGGTGATGGAATAGAAGCCTGTAATTCGAATTACATTCCTTTGTATAGGAATAAAGCCTTTTTAAACCTCTAATACCACGGATTCTGCCTCTTATATTTACTGAGTTATTCTTCCTAGACTTTACCGCATAAAAAATAGTACCGGTAATGAAATATTTACCACAGCATGCATACATATGTCTCTTCCTTTTCAAATCATCATGATATCCCAAAGAAATATACATACAATAACTCTGGAATATAGTGAAACCTAGAAACTGCGATATGTAATAGATCTGCCTGAATGATTGCTAAACTCTATAGGTGGTGATTGTAAGAGTGCAAGGGTTGTCACTGGGTAATTGCAGGAGAAGATGGATAGTGACTGGCTAATTGCATGAGTGCACACATAGAGTTTGAGCGCATGGATACGTGTATAAATAGCACCTGAAGGCATAGATGAGTCAGGGAGTAGTGCCTAGGCGAGTAGATGAGTGCAACAGTTGGGCCTGGGTGATTCTACAACTGCAAGGCTAGTGCCTGGATTAATACATGAGTGCACAGGTACAGCCTGTATGATTGCAAGACTGCATAGATACTACATAAGTCGTGCCTGAGTTAGTGAATGACTGCAGGGGTAATATTTTGGGGATTACTGGAGTACATAGTAAGTGGGTGGGTGATTTTATAAGTGCATGAGTACTGCCTGGGTGATCACAGAAGTACTAAGGTAGTGCCTGAGTGATTTTATAAGTGCATGAGTATTGGCTGAGTGATTACATAAGTACAAGAGTAGTGTGTGCATGATTGAAAGAGTGCAAGGATAGTACCTGGGTGATTAAAGCAATGTATAGATAATACATTGGTGTTTGCATGAGCACATGATTAACGTCTGGGGGATTAAAGGAATACATAGGTAACACCTGGGTGGTTGCATGACTACAGGGGTAATATCTGGGGATTTACGTGACTACATAGGAAGTGACTGGGTGATTATATAAGTGCATGGGTACTGGCTAAATGATTTGATGAGTGCATAGATCATAAGAGGGTGATTGGATGAGTGTAAAGGTAGTGCCCGGGTGATTGAATAACTGTATAGCTAATGCACTGGTGATTGCATGAGTGCAGAGGTAATGTCTAAGGGATTACAGGAGTAAATAGGTAATGTCTGGGTGATTCACGAGTTAAGGGGAAATATTGGGGGCAATATAAGAGTACAGAGGACGTGCCTGGATGATTTTAAAAGTGGATCGATCCTGCGTAGGTGATTAGAGTACTATTGTGGTAGTGCCTCAATGATTGGAGTGTAAAAGTAGTGCCTGGGTGATTTTATAAGTGCATGGGCACTAGCTAAGTGATTGGACGAGTGCATAGATCCTGATCCTGGTGATTGAACGAATGTATAGCTAAAGCATTGGTGATTGCATGAGTTCAGAGGTAATATCTGGAGACTACAGGAGTACATAGAAAGTGCGTGGGTGATTTTATAAGTGCATCGGTACTGCCTGGGTGATAGGAGTAATACTGTGGTACTGCCTCAGTGATTGGAAAAGTGTAAAGGTAGTGCCTGGGTGATTTTATAAGTGTATAGGCACTGGCTAAGTGATTGGAGGAGTGCCTAGAACCTGACAGGGTGATTGGAGGAGTGGAAGGGTAGTGCCTGCATGAGTAAACCAGTGTATAGCTAACGAATTGGCAATTGCATGATTGCACAAGTTATGTCTGGGGGATTAGAGAAGTACATAGGGTATGCCTGGTGATTCCGTTATTACAGGGGTAATATCTGGGAGATTACAGGAGTACATAAGAAGCGCCTGGGTAATTTTATAAGTGCATGTGTACTGCCTGGGTGATTGAAGTAGTACTGCAGTAGTGCCTGAGTGATTAGAGGAGTGCAAGCGTAGTGCCTGGGTGATTGAATCAGTGTACAGCTAATGTATTGGTGATTACATGAGTGCAAAGGTAATGTCTGGGGGATTAGGGAGTACATACATAATGCCTGGGTGTTTGCACAAGTTGAGGGATAATATCTGGGGGATTACAAGAGTACACACAAGCGCCTGGGTGATTTTATAAGTGCATGGGTGCTGCCTGGGAGATTGAAGTAGTACTGTGGTAGTGCCTGAGTGAGTGAAAAAGTGCAACATCCTGAAAGCATGCATGCATATGTCTCTATCACAATGCTATGCACACCTCAAAAATTCACAAAACAAACTTCAAATTTGAAGCAAACACCAAACATTATGTGGCATATTTCAACTGTACCTCTCTAGAGACTTATAAAAAGTAGCGTAGTCACTAATACCTTATCTCAACATCTTTTAAACCACACTATTATGCTGCATCTTCACCATTCTACTACTACTCACAGTCTTGAGCCTACCACAAAAAAAACAACAATACCTCTTTGTTATAAATCATGCACCTTCAAATGTACATATGAATTTACATAGACAACTAGAGACATACTTGAGACAGAAGTACATGTACACCTTAAAACTTAACAGACTCCACTTCAAATTTTAAAGCAACACTTAAAATTATGCGGTATACTACAAATGTTAATATGCACACACTAAAACAAACTACCATAATCACTAATCCATCTTCCAATATACACATATTACTATACAAAATCTATTTCAAACAACATTTAACTACAATAAAACAAACTACAATACACATCTCTACATTTAATAATATTTTTCAAACATCACAGTTCTTCAATAATTTGTAAAGTTTAAAAATAAAGCTAATACATAATACACCTCACAAATATAAAACTCACCTTCCAAATTGATTTGTAGAATATGAACTATCAGAAACTCATAAAAGATTTTCTTATGCACACAATCAATGTATTGCACCTCTCTCAACAAGGTAAAACCAGTAATGGCAAACTTTCCCTCTCTTTCTCCACACAAATAAATGTAAGCAACAAATCACATTGCCTCCTACATAATTTCAAATTGTATAAGACATTTCTATTGGTTAGACATATTAACCCTTACCAACTGATATTTAAAAGTGCCCATGGGGCATGGCCAAGATGGCGGGCTAGACGGACGTGTGGTTTCGTCTCTCCCGCGGGCGGCCCAGTAAAGCTTGGTGTTCGGTCGTCACCGGCAGACCGACACCTGTGTTAGCAGCTCAGGGGGTGCCTGCCGTACCAGCAGAGACAAGAGCGGACAGGGCGGGTGTGCCCGAGGCCCGTATACGGAGACATCGGGGCCCATCGAGCGGCGGCAGCTGAGAGACCGGGCCGGGCGGTGGCCACGCAGGCTCGGAGAGGTGACAGAGCAGCGATCAGGCCCCAAGACCCGGCGCTGCCCCACTGAGAACGGAGAGGTGGTCCGGACCGGAGGCAGTCCGAGGTCCAGAGGAGCGTCGCGGCTAGTCGGAGCCGAGCGAGTGCAGTGACCCCGGACTGGAGAGGTGGGAATAGGCTGCCTCGGAGGAGCAGCGGATCCAGAAGCTCGATGGGGCCCCCAGCGGCGAAAGGGTGAGCGACTGGGTGGTTGGTGCCAACGTCGGGGATCCCAGGGAGCACGAGCGGAGGTCGGGCCTGGCCTTAGGCGATGCTCCATCCCGGGAGTGAAGTTCGGAGAGGCACAAAGGTGGCCCGGGAATTGGCGGCGGAGAGCAGTGAACCCCGCAGACGCCAAGGGAGGCACAGAGGGATGGCGAGCGGCCCCATGGGGTACCGGAGGGGCTAGAGGCAGAGCCCGCCGGCTACCCGCTGAAGACCCGGGTGCCACGCGCGGACCGGCGGGGCTGAAACATGGAGGCCTAAGGTGCGGACCGGGAAGAGCTGAGCCCCTTGCTGGGATTGCCGCCGCTGCCTATTCGCCCGGGGCTGGAGGGGAGGCTGATCCCCATATCGTGGACATTCTACCTCGGCGGGGGCCCGGTGACAGTCTGCCCGGAAGGTGAGAGCCGCAAGCGGAGGGGTCGCGGCTGGGCCTTGCTGCGGCCGGGGACAAGCTTGGAGTGAGAGGCCTGGCGCGGAGCTTGTGTGAGGAGAGGCCGACAGGAAACGGAGGTTACCGCTATTTTCTACAAGATGTTTGGCACAGTGCTGGTCCCCATCCTTACTCAACTCTTCAATTCCTTCTCGACCGAGGGGGCGATTCCCCCGGACCTTTTGGGGGCACACATAGCAGTCATTCCTAAGCCGTGGAAGGACCGAACGCGTTGCGGAGCCTTCCGCCCCATCTCCCTTCTAAACGTAGATCTTAAGCTATATTCGGGAATTCTGGCGCCCTACATGCCGAATCTAATTAACCCGGACCAGGCGGGATTCATTCCTGACCGGCAAGCCCCTGACAATACGAAACGCATCATGCACCTGATCGAGAAAGCTTCCCGCATACCCGGGGAATACATGCCACTTGCGATTGACGCAGAGAAGGCATTTGACCGGGTTCACTGGCCCTATTTGGAACAGGTGCTGATGCGGATGGGGCTGGGGTAGAAATTCCGCACCCATATCTTTAATTGCTATAAATTCTCTTCAGCTATGGTCCGAGTAAATGGACATACGTCCGCCAGCTTCCCTATAACATGAGGCACGCGGCAGGGATGTCCGCTATCGCCACTGCTTTTTGCTGCGTATATGGAGCCCCTGGCCCGGAGACTCCGGCAAAATCCAGGAGTTTCCGGGATCAAGTTCGGGGGGGATGTACACATGGTCAGCTTATATGCGGACAATGTGCTGCTCTCTCTGTCCAATCCGAGAGAGGCGCTGCCGGCGTGTGTGGCGAACTTGGAGGCCTTCGCGCGGGTGGCGGGGTTCAAGGTTAATGCGGACAAATCGCTGGCTTTGGATCTCTCCTTGGCTCCCGCCACCAGGGAATACTTGGAGGGCGTGCTTCCCTTTCAGTGGGCGGAGGAATTGATTCCCTATTTGGGGATCCGGCTGGCCTCGACGCTGTCGCGTGTGGTGGCTCTCAACAATGCTGCTCTGCGGCGGAAGAGCCGCAGGGAGCTCGGGAGATGGAAACACTATCCCCTCTCGTGGTTGGGAAAGATCGCGGTGGTTAAAATGACCATACTGCCACAGATCCTTTACCTCTTTCGCACCATACCCCTGTATCCACCTGCCGGTTGGATCCAACAGACACAGTCGGAGCTGGCCCAGTTCATCTGGAATGGGCGGAAACCACGCATGAAGAGGTTGCTGTCCACTCTCGCGCCGGAGGATGGGGGGCTGGGGATCCCTGATCTCCATCTTTATTTCCAAGCCGCACAATTACGCTACCTGGTGGAGTGGAGCCGTTGGGAGTCCGAAAAACACTGGCTGTTCAAGACCAAGCGGTGGCAGTTAGACCGCTGCAGGAAGTTCCCTACCTGAGGAAACAGCACAGGCCTCTCAACCTCTATGCCTCCCATATTACCCGTGTTCCCCTAGAAGTCTGGGATCGCACTAGCGTCACTCAGGAGCTTACCACCTTCCCCTCCCCGCTTACCCCCTTGTTTGATAATCCGTATTTTTCGCCCGGTATGGATCAGGTGGCCTTCCATAGGTGGAAACCGGCGGGCTGCCGTTTTCTTTACCACATATATGGGGCGGAGGGAGTACACTCGTTCCAGCAGTTTAGACAGGAGTATGGGTTGCCGGAGGCAGAACGCATTCGATATCTCCAGGTCCGACATTGGGCGCTGGATGGACGGGTTCGGTCGACGGCGGATAGGCGGCTCACGCAGTACGAGCGGTGGTTACTGACGCGCTCATCTGATAAACAACTGATTTCAGACCTCTACAAAACGCTCCAGAGGCGATTCACACACACATACAATGCAGGGAAAATGCGCTGGGAGAGGGAGCTGGGAAGAACACTGACTCAGGAGGAGTGGGGGGAATATCTTACAGGGCTCGACACTCAGTGTACCACATGGGACTCATAGACACACTCACAAAGGTAGCAACCTACTGGTATTATACTCAAGAGCGTCTGCATGCGATGGACAGGCAGAGGGATGCGTACTGTTGGAGGGGCTGTGGGCAGCGAGGTACGTTACTGCATCTGCTTTGGGACTGCGAGGGCATACGGGCGTACTGGACTCAGGTGCTTGATGAAGTGGATAAGCACTTTGACACTGAGATACCTCGCTTTTTGGCGTATGTATTGTTGGGTCTCCCGAATCCTCTGACATATCCGCTCAAATCACGCAGGGGCAGACATATGGCCGTAGCGTTAGGCTCAGCAATACAAAACATACTCATCCATTGGCGCTCCAACACCTTGCCGACTTTTACTGGTTGGCTACATAGACTGCGGCATGTTTTGGGCATGGAAAAACTCACGCTAACGCTGTCTGGAGAGAGCTCCAAATATAGAGAACTGTGGGGCTCCTTTTTGTCGTTGTTGGCCACTGAGTTCAGGGAAGTCACCTGCCCCCGTTATCTACGCCTGCTGAGACTATCCGAGGGACAGCAAGAGGAGTAGGGACGGGATGCAATTGAGAGTGAGGAGGGATGAGATGGATGGACGTGGACTGTAGGGAGGGAGGGGGGTGGGTTGAAGGAAGAGGGGGACTCATAGGTTTGTTCTTTGCCCCGCGGCACCTTATTAGCGACGGCTGAGAATATCCCAAGCTGTGGGTGCCGGGCTTGATGCATAGCAAAATGAGAGACGCACTCACTATTGAGGGATTGGGTGCGGTGCTGCTATTTGGCTTTGGTTGGGATTTGGTTGTGTTTATTCAACTGTCAATAAAAAGATTTAAACCTAAAAGTGCCCAAACTGGTTCTGGGATTTTTTAGAGTCGCGATTCCACTGTGCACCAATGCGATGGAGCCGCAAATCTATACAGGAGTTCAAAAATATATAACAAATAAAAATACTGCTATTTTTTGAGAACACACCACTTCTAAAGAAAGTTCTGACTTATGAATTACAATTCCACATTTTGAAACCATAAATAACATTCAACCCATACCCCCTTCTACCTGGTGCCAGTTTCCATAACAACAGTTCATGGAATATTGAAGTGTACTGAGAGGTCACAAGTTCACCATATCCTCAAGTTCAGCACATAAGCTTCCAAATGCAAACAGCAGGTGTGGTTGATGTTTGCAAAATATGACCTTATCCTATCTACTGTACCTTTCAAACATGTTTACCAAACCAATAAGAAACATGTTTTTTAAAGAAAGTAACATACACCCTATTTTTGAGTGTACAAAGTTCATAAACAGCCAATCAATTATATACTTTTTTTAAAACAGCATCTTGTCCACCATTTAACATGCAGCTCCCCTTGCCAAAAAGTAATTCTGCTTTGCTTCTTGGAAGTGAGAGCAGGTTTCCTGCTCGCACTTCCAAGAAGCATAGCAGTGTTTGCTATGACAGAGCGGAAGCCGTGCTCCCGCCCTGTCATAGCAAACAGCAATGTCCGGGGGTGGGCACCCCAGGACATTGCAGGAGTCGGCCCTGGGGGTGGCGGTCCCCAGGGCCATGAAGGGCTCCAGGAGGGGGTCTGCGCAGCCCTCCTCCAAATGTATGCAAAGCCCCGGGGAGGTGGTGGTCCCCAGGGCCCGGGGGTGTGCAGCAGACCCCCCGTATTTAAATAATTAGTGCCCTGGGGAGGTGGTGGTCCCCGGGGCAGTGTGGGGGGGCAGGAGCCCCTACCACACTTCATAATTTTAATTTAAGCCCCGGGTAGGAAGCAGTCCCCAGGGCTTGGGAGCCCGCGAGGCCTCCCGCATATAACGAATAAAGGCCACCACGCATTTTTTTACAAGCCCCGGGGAGGTGGCGGTCCTTGGGGCTGTAGGGGCTGTGTTCCCTCCGGCATTTAATTAGAATAACCCCGTGGATGTGGTGGTCCCCAGGACTACGGGGGCCCCTGTGGGCCCCTGCTACATATTTCCTCTTTGCCACCCGGATCTAGCCCACCAGGGGGCTTATAGAAAATGAAGCATGGGAGCCCACCGGAGCATTTTTTTAATGCTTTTTTTGGCCCCTGGGACACCCTGAGCAGGCTTAGGGGGTCAGGGTGTTTCTACCCTGCTCCATTTTCTTGTTGTTTATACATTTGTTTAACTGTTTTCTTGTGAATCGGTAACCGAGTAACAAGATGGCGGCCAACACTTCCTGGTTTCGGAGTGTTGGCAGCCAATCAGAATGAAGCTCGTGCTCAGGAGGGTTCACGAATCCTCCTCGGTGCTCAGATATATACATTTTTATTTTTTTAATTTCTCAGCAACTACTATATGGATTTACACCATTTAAAAAAAAAGGGTGCTTTCTGAACCAAGAGCTACCTTTTTGCCAAATTTGGTGTAATTCCGTTTAGCAGTTCGGGCTGTAGCCTGTTCCAAAATTCCTATGGAAATTAACATGGGGGAAAACGTGTTTTGGGACCCCCCCATTTTTCTCGGCCCCCACTTGACAAATCACCCCAAAACTTTTAAGACAGGAGCTGACTTGAGTGAACCATTAGTTTAGGAAATTTGCCGAAGATTTATCAAACGGCACCAAAGATATTGGCAAAAGAAGAAACGCTTTTTTAATAGAAAGAAGGTCCTAACTATAAATACCTACTGGCGACAGCCAGTAGGTAATATATGTATATATGTACAGAATACCGCTAGTGATAAAGTGTCAGATGTGGATTCCGGCCCAGCAACTAGTAGTATTGACTCGGAGGATGGGGAATCCCTCAACTCGGCACAAACCCAACTATAAACAAAATATTCACCTTCAGAAGAGTTGGGTTTTTTAATAGAGGACAGGCGCCAAACTCTGCGGCCACGAACGCAGCAACAACAACAGAACAAAGACGCAAGAGGAACAACTAACGCCGCAAACAGAGGCGGAAATGCAAGAGGGCGAGGCTTCGCCAAGAGAGGCAGGGGAAAGAAATGGTAATCAAAAATTCAATGACTACATCCCCTGACAACACTGTGGTCAATCTATCTGATATGGTGCTCAGCAAAGCAGAATCTCAACTTTTATCTCTGGGCTTGTCTTTCTGCCCACACAACAGTTTCAATTATGTTCAGACCCGAATAGATGTTTTTAAATTTATACGGAAGCTGAAACTGAAAAAATATTTCAAATTAAATAAAGTACAAGATCAAGCATCAACCATATCTATGATGGAACGCCCCGCTAGTAAATTTCAAGTAGCAGATACCAGCATTCTCAAAACTGTACATGCCTTATCCACAAATGAAGAAAGTGTTACTGGATCAACTCAGGATGAATTGGCGTCAATGGGTATAATCAATAACCTTCCTTGCTATAGTCATTTTAAACCAGAGGTCTTCAAACTTTTGGATGCCGAGACCCCCCTGTCAACATTTTGAGGCGCAAGGACCCCCTCCTGACAAAAATGTCTAAACCTGTTGACTAAATTGCGTGGGATGAAAATGTAAATGAGGTTATGTGATGCCGCGTATTTTGGGATAGCATTGCTTCATTATTTTGATATTTGTTACACACGTAACGCTGAGGAAAGATTTCACCCAATCAGTACCCATTTATTACCAAAATACAGCAATTATCATCAGAAAGATTTCAAGTCAACCTTTGTGAAGGGCCTTCCACTCTGCAGCAATACGTGCTGCCACATTAGAAGCTCACCTGGCCCTGACCGGAAGAAGCAGGGGTCCCTTAAAACCCTGGCGGTTTTGTGTAGAGTTAAGCCGTTTACCCATGCAGCTTTCCTCTCACCCCCTCCCTTCCATCCCTCTCTCCTCTCCTAACCCCGGATCCCTCTCTCACTTTGCAGGTCATTTTCTTTCACCCCTTTTTACAACTTCTGAACTCTCCCCATTCAACCTCTCACTTCACCTTTAATCACCTCTTGCCATTCTGTCCTTTCACTGCCCTCATCTCTAACAGTCTCTCACATTTATCTCATGGCCTCTCTGGCCCTGTCACCTCCCCTGCCCCTCAGCACTTCTCATTCACCTCGTCTCTTCATTCAAATTTTTGTCTATTTGTATCTTACACCTCTCCAGTCTCCCCATTCCTCTTTCACATCTCCCCTTTGTTCTAACAGAAGCCCTCACCTTTGGATCACACTCACTTCTTGCGTGTCCACACTTCTCTTCGGCAATTCACATTTCTCCTCATCCCTGACCTCTGCAATCAAATTCTCTCACTCCCTTGCTGTCCTCTCTCATTTTGGGTGCGGATGCAAGTTCAGAATGGGATGAATGAATGTATGATTACTGATGGGCTTGTTTGAGTGAGTTGCATATTGAGTAGTGAGGTGGACAGGTGAGTGAAGTGTCACATGAGTGCAGGATGAGTAGTGTACTCGTGTGATTGCAGGTTGAGGTATAGTGTGAGCAGGACAAGTGCATTTTGAGTGCAGAGTGATCACTGTGAGTGCAAGGTGAGCGGGTGAATGGTGCAAGTGCATGGTGATCAGTGTGAGTGCATTGTGATCACTGTGAGTGCAAGGTGAGCGTGACAATAAAGGGCGAGAATGAGGAATGAGTTGTCTGAATGCAGGGTGCATTCCCAGACCCATGAAGTAACTCAGCATGTTATTGACGGGGCTTAGACTTTAAGATCCAAGTTAAACTATTGCGGCATTAATCGGGGATCGAGGGTGAAGGAAATAAATAATGTGCTGATCCTGCAACAAACTTCCAGTCCTATGGTTAGGGTTACCAGCAGATTGTTTTGATGGCCCAGTCGGTACAAAAAAAAGCAGTTACCTAAAGCGGTATTTTCAGCGCTTATCTGTGCATACTTCCCAGGGCCGGCTTTAGTGCTGGTGGTGCCCTGTGTGACAATGTTTGTTGGTGCCCCCCCCAATGACCACCCCACCACGGATTCTTTCACTAGCACCCTTTAACAGTGACCAAGTCTCCATAACCCCACACTCTCAGATGCATTGAATTAGTTATATAGTGCCACTCATACCAGTGTAGGGTGTCCGAGCACTTTGCATCACACACACATTACACAGAGACAATCAATCATAAGTGTGTAAATCAGTGTATAGGAAATGTTACATAAGCCTAAGGACTAAAAGTATAGGAGTCACATGTCATCCATACTGGTAGGCAGTATAGTTCAAGAGTGCTTGGTGTGGAGAAGCACAAACTCAGAGTCGAAAAAGAAACAGCATAGTTGGGAGTTTCCTTTAATAATAAGAATTGATTTCTAGCCAAATTAACCCTTTTTGCAACATTAATCAATGTTCTAATAATGTATACTTTGCGGTGTGTATGCAGTTCTAGGATGAAAGTTAATAGCTCACTATTCTATATTAGGACTTTAAGTTATAAATTGCAAGTAACAAAAGGATGTCTCTTTTGAAAGCAGTAACCTGCTGATCTCTTCACATCATATGCACTCTGTAATCTACTTGGTACTCGTTCTTTGCAGCAGGCATATTAACCCTCTGCACTAACTTCACCTAAGTCAAAACCTCAACTATACAAAATTCTGATCTCTCTCCAGGAAGATAATTAATCACACGAGTTATCTTGACATTTATGTGAGGCCTGGTAATTGCCGGGGAAAGAAACGCTGCAGCAGGTGCTTCAAAAGCACAATAAACTTTCACACACGGCGCCCCCAGGAAGCCAACTTTGTATTCCTTTCCATGAAATGCATTCTCACACTATGGCAGTGAATGTAAAATCCAAATGTAAGGAATAGGCACAGTGTGGACCCAGGGGGTACTGGAACCAGCAAAAAAACCTAAGCCTCTGTAACCAGTTTACAAAGGCATGTTAAAATGCAAATGGTCTTTAAAGACCTGTGAAAAAACACGGGGGTGCCGGAGATAGGAATCCAGACACTGCCCAGCTGAGCCCCCAGCAGCTCAAGTTTCACTGCAGCAGCCCGGGCTGAGACACAGGACCAGGACGGGGGAAGTGTGGGGGGGGGGGGGGCTGAAGCCCTTGGGCCTGGGCAGAAGTGTGACTGGGAAGGCGAGACCCCCTTTGCATCACTCCACGGCCCCCCTGGGGGTCGCGCCCCACAGTTTGAAGACCCCTGTTTTAAACCATCCTCCACGTTCATACCTCTTATGCCAAAAGATGCTATCGACACCTTTAATGATATAGTAATTGAAGAATTGAAAATATTGCAGACTGTATCATCTCGAAAGCTTGTGTGAGAGGGGTCAGAGTGAGATACGGAATGATAAAGGCTGAAAGTGGGTGACATAGAGGAAACAGACAGGCTGTGAATTACAGAGTGAGAAAGTGAAAGATGGGGAAAAAGAAACCGATAAAGAGTGAGAGAGGGGAGTGAAAAAGAAAGACTGATAGAGAAATAAGAGGTAGAAAATCAGAGAGGGTGAAAGAGAAAGAAAGGCAGGGAAATGCTGCCATAGAGGGACACACAGAAATACATAGACAGAGGCAGAAACTGACCTCAAAATTAAGAGAGAAAGAAAGAAGACAAAAAAATGTGAGAGGTTGAGAGCGACAAAAGCGTGGGAGTTAGACAGTGAGAGAGACAGGCAGTGAGAGAGTCAGGGGACAGATTCGGAGGAAGAGAGAGATCATCAGCGTGAGAGGAAGGGAGTTTGAATAGACAGGGGGAGGAATGTTACATTTGCTATTGTCTTCTACTAGGCATGCAGAAAAAACAGCTTTCTAGGAAATAGGTCCATTTACCAACCACAAAAGTGAAGAAACGTTTGTTCTAGCGTTAAATCTGACATCCAGCCTCCAATGTGGGATAGAACTGAAGGCAAACCAGTGGATGGCTGAGAAAAGATTATCCTTAATTCGACTCCCATAGAGGCAAATCACGGAATGATCACCGAGGAACATTCCGAGATTGTGCTCCGAACATCCCGTTCCCACCAGAGGCAAGTAAAAAGCAAAGAAAATGTTCCACCCCTGCTGGAGAATCAAGTGGGTTCTGGTGGCCAGCAGAGATTATGATCAAAGGTGAACACTAGTGACCGGGTCCTCCTCTACAGGTAAATTGAGTGCTTCTTGGGTCTCTGTGATGACATTAATATTGACAGATGAAGTGAATGGTCTATGGCAACGGATCTGAAGACAGAATGATGGGGTTATCTTTTAGGCAAGCTGCTATCTGCTGAGGAGAGAGGGCAGAGTGAAGCAGTGTGGCAGATGGAGTGTCAAGAATGGTCTGAAGATCTAGTGAAGCATCTGGGAAGCAAACAATGAAATGTGAGATGAAGGTGCACCAGAGAGACATGTTGCAGAGGGCCAGGTGCCATTGCCCCTTGATAGCATCAGCAGCACTTTGAAAGGCCTGCATTTCCAGTTCTGCTCAGTCAGGTGCTACAGAGAAGTTCTTTATGGAGAAAAATGATGGATAGGAAGTGGCCTTTGTCCATGTACTGTGCTCACCTGCCTTTTGGCAAGGTGTGCTCTACAGCAATACCATAGAAATGTTATATGCCAGTGGTTCCCAAACTGCGCCGTGGCTCCCTGGGGAGCCGTCAAACTTAGCCAGGGGAGCCGCGCACCAAGTACTTTAATGCATTTAATGTTGAAGGGTCTGTTGGCTTCAGTGATGTTGATGATTTGTAAGTGACATGCTTAAAGCGGTCAACGTAGTGCTTAATTGATGGCATATCGAGGGAGATGACCTCCATATGTCACTGGATCCCCACATTCCAACACTCCCAAAGTAAGTGGAAGATGCCTGATTTATTTTGTTAGACTCGTTAATAGTTTCGTTTGTTTCCAAATGCATTTTACACTTATGCAAGTTATCAGGAAAGTACAGCTGTCCTGTATATTAAACACTTTAAGTATTATTAAGTATTGACACTTGGACTTAACCATAGGTACTTCCAGTACACATTTCTTCCAGTACATACACATTTCCAGACAGGCCTGCTCTCTCCTTGAGCACAGGGAAGTAAACACCATATATGGCATAATGGCAACATTTGAAAGCAAGAGGGACGATTGAAAAAACAAATCAGAGGAATTTATTTGGCTTGCATTGATTTGGTGGCAATTTTAGAGAGGAGACAGCAAAGATAAACCTGCATGTGGTTTAAAAAAATCATGAGTCACCCTGCTGAGACAGGTGTATTGGCAGTATGATATGGGTAGAAATGGAAGTGCATGCAAATATTCTTCAAGCGCAGAAACACTTTGGCAACGGGGCCTACTTGCATAGTGGTGCTATCTAGCACTGTAAGTGGGATAAAAAGTTTTGAGAGGGTACTCTAAAAAGTGCATAGGCAAAGAAGTGTAACTAGGAATATTTTATTAGAGGCGGCACCTTAGTAAAAGGAAACACCCTGCGTACATTGTTATAATACCTTCATCAGCTCCATCCCAATAGTTTTCAGTGAGAAAAATGCATGTACCCTTGAGGCCGGGCTTAAATCCCCCACCGTCCAAACATTGTAACAGTGACGAGTCACGGGCAATGGCCAACGGGTCAAGGGAGCCGTGGGTCGAAAAGTTTGGGAACCACTGTCATATGCCTACATACAAGAAAAGAGGGACCTTTTTGAGAGCAGGGGTGGCCTGGGACAACCAACAAAAAAGATCATGAAACCTAACAAAGCCAGCAAATCCTCCTAGGCAGACTATAAAGATGACACTGAGCCCAATCAGAAACTGCCAAAGGAGGGAAAAGCAGAAAATAGGAGATGGGAAAGAAATTTAGGGCAAGGGCACCTCATTAAGCAAATCTCCAAGGGAAGGAGATAGTGGGTCTCCTTGAAGACTACCAGATCTAGAGATGTCATAAAGTCTCCTTAGTTGATCATCAACAGAATCTTCTGCAATGACAGCATTCATTAAGGTTGTCTTTTGACATATTTGCTTAAACCCCTGAGATCCATTACCAGTCTCCATTTGGCACTTGAATAAATCCCATTCAGCGATGTTGCTGCGGAACTTCTTCTATTGACCCTTTCAGGATAAGATTTGCAATTTCCTGTTTCAACAGATTTAGGTGTTGATGTTTTCTTGGTACAGGACAGAGTCCATGAGGTCTCTGGATAAACTCCACAGTGTTCCCGATAAATAATGTCCAACACTCATTTGTCCTTTGTTATTTTGAGCCATTGATGGTAGCATGCAGACAGGTAGTGATTTTGATGAGGTTTGTGTTGGAACGAGATGGCTGGTGAAACCAAAATGTCAATGACATCTGGAATTGTCCTGTGACTTTCCTCTTGTCGGAGGACGCCGTCGAGTTGACTGCTGATTGTATGGCACGTTAGATGCCTGAAACTGCTGCTGACCTGCATTTTTACAATATCCCTGTTGCTGGTATGGTTGGTATCTGTAGGATTGAAAGGTAGGCCTTTGCTGATATTAACCCTTTACTTTACCCCCTCGAAATGACAGAAAAAGTTGTTGCTGGAGGGTTCTTGGGGGCAGTGCCGTTTCCGTATCGACCTTTATGCCTTGCAAGGCGTCATCAACATGCTTTCTGAAGAGATTTTTACCATGAGATGGCATTTCCACTAATTTTGACTGAACCTCTGGGTGAAGAGGTAGCCTTCAGCCATCCCTGTCTGGACGGAACAATTATTCCCGCCATTTGTCTGAAAGCAATGGATAAGCTGTCCATTGCTACATCTAGGAACTCTGAGGCTGCTCTAGCCCCTTCTAGAAGGATTTGTGTAGCCTCCTCTTTCTTATCTTCAGGGAGATGTTCCAGAAAAGGTGCCAAGACGGACCACATCTGGCGGTTATAGCGGCCTAAGAAAACTAATGGGTTTGTCACTTTGTTGGAAGTGGCCGCCATTACTGCAAATCGTTTTCCTGTAACATCCATCCTTCTACCATCCTTATTGGGAGGAGCGCAACACGGAGCCAAAGGGTTTCTGGAACGTCTTTGAGCTGCCTGCATGACCACTGACTCTGGTCTTGGGTGCCCAATCAGGCATGCTGGAGATGACCCCGGGGCCTTATATTTTTTGTCTATTCTTGGAATTACTACGGGTACTGAAGCTGGATTTTTCATAAGTTTGAGTCCCTCCTCCTAAATGTAGTTCACCACTGGGATGGCCTTTATAGACTTCCTGGTGGAATCCTTAAAATCGTATAAAAACAACTCCACTTGTTTCACAGGGAGAGGCAAGACAAATCTCTTTGAGGCTCATTTTACAAGCTCATGGAACCCCCCTGATGTCCTCCGGCAGGGAATTGGCTGAAGAAGGTGATTGAGATGGCAAAGATGGAGCAATGTAGTCGTCCTATTTATAATGTTCTTGAAATAACTGATTTTGCAGTGGCAGAAGGCGGTCTTTAAAGGAGTAATCAGTCTCCATATATTCAGAAGGATCGCCCTGATACTCTTCCTCGTTGTCAGTATCCTGGCATTTCACCTTAAGTTGTGAAGGACTATACGCAGGTCTGAATTACCCTTTATCTGCTGATTCTTCCATTTCCAGAAGACGTGACAAAGGAAGCGGCGAAACCTTGCTCACAGCCGTCAAATCTTATGAAATTCGCTTCGAATCCGGTGGCAGAATGTCTTTCTTCTGCTCCATTGAGGTTGTCAATGGTGCTATGCGTTTTATTGTTATTTTCATCGATGATCGCTGTGTTATGAGAGATTTGAATACAATTGTTGATGGGATGGTTATTGACGAAGTCAAACTTGGGATGCCCTATATGAAGTCATCGTCATCACTCCTCTCATCGATGACGCGTTCTCACCCGCTGAAGCCGTCAGCGCAGAACTGACTGCCGTCACAGATTTTGCTGCAGTCATTGACGGGCTGCCGTCGACAGGTCCGTTGATGGGGTCTTTTTTCTTGATGAGGGTTTATGAGGTGTATGATGCACTAAAGAAGAATTTGAAGATTTCTTATGAGTAGTGCACGCAGAAAAGCTATCCCTCCTCTACAGCCCCCTCTGCTAGACTGACTAGTAAGTGGAGAGCTTGGGACGTCAAGCATTAAATGTAGCTCACTGTTGAAATAACACAAGAGGTGGGCAGCTAGTGAGCTTCAAAGATGAGGGTTGGAGGCAGTTTTACTCTTCTACTCTAAATCCCAAATAATGGTGATACCTGGCATTTGAACATGTGAATGATGGTTACTGTTACAAATGGGGTTTCTGGTTGGCTAGGGTATGCACCAAAGTCAGGCGGAATCCACTAATCTAGTCAGGGCAAGTCTGTTACACACCAAAGATAACCTGTGCTCACCCTTTGGTAGCTTGGCGCAGTGCAGGCAGGCAGGCAGGCTTATCATCAGTGGCAATGTGCAAAGCGTTTGTGGAACAAACTCACACAGCAACACAATGAATACACCACAAAAAGAGACTTCACACGGGTATATAAAAATATGCTTCCTATACTGCATATATCAAAAGAAGTAAATGACATGAAACATAAATACTTTGCACACTATGCAGTTATTCAGATATTACTCGTTGTCTGAACAAGGCAAGACGAAAAACAACATACACCAGAAATACTGTCCAAGTAATACAGATTGGAGAGAATCTCATACATTGCTGGCAAAACCTTCAATTATTGTATTAGTAACACAACATAGGACACAGGAGCATCTGCAAGCCTATTACATTTGACATGGTAATCTTCTGCGGACTCCTGAAGAGATTGAAGTCTAGTTAGCTATTTGTAATCCACATGGCAGTGCCACACCACTTTTGGGTATCTCCCATGGGATTTCCACCCCACCACGTGGTAGAAACAATGCCTTCCAAACATTGGCAAGCCCTGAGCTCTCTGTGGCCACTGGGTTACGTCCTTCTGGTGAGTAGTCATGCAGCACCATCTGCAAATGGAGCACGGGTTGGCGGGCAACTCCCCTGGGGCCCGCCATTGAGGCGGGGGTAAATTGTGAACTGAAAGGGGACCCAGCTCTGGGGAAACAAAATGCTAGCCCAAGCGTCCTCCCATGGACCTCAGGGAAACCAAAGCATGCCCATGGGAGGTTGACCCAGGAGGCTGATTGTGTCGTCATCCTGCACCACCAGCCTGCCAAAGCCAACTACTCTGGAGGCCTCCTGCTGTTTCCTGTGGATCTCCCATCAACAGCCCTTTGAAAGTTTTGTCCTCTCATAGATGGCTGGGAGGATCTTGTTTTGACCCTTAGTTCCAACCAGTCTGACAGACACATTATCGGACCCGACTGAAAGCTGCTCAGAAGCAGACATTGAGGGCAGATATATCCTTGGATATGGCACCCCTGATGGCAGAAAATTATGCTTCAGCAATACATATGTCCCTAAAGTTGACAATAATTTTTTTTCCCCCCAGAATACTGGAATTGTTGAACTAATATGGGCAGGTGATTTCAACTGCATTCTAGATGGAAGTCTGGATAGATGTCCCCGTAAGGAGCGCACAAAAAAAGGGATCACTGCAGCCCTGGTGGAAACTATGGGTAACATGGGGTGTGTGGACATCTGGAGAGCATTGCACGCCACAATTGGAGTACTCTTGTCATTCACCTACAATACCTATAGTTGATTTGATCAAGTGTTGGTTACAGTGGAAGTATCACCCAAATTGTCACTGCAAGGTACATGGGTAGACTCCTGTCAGACAACTCCCCTTGATTAATCGAATATGACCAGAGTGAAATCGTCAGGACACCTTCATCCTAGAGATTGAACCCTGGGATTCTCATGAACCCGACCTGCCTTAATGATTTCAACACATCACTGGAACAGTACCTAGAAAATAGCTGGGGTTCCACCAACACTAGAGCAAATGAGTGGGAGCCCTTGAAGGTGATCATGAGGCAACTACAAATAGAGCTGAGTGAGCAAAAAGATAGGCTAACTCAGCTATAACCAGGGGAGGCTGAGTCCTGCAGCTGTAGTCTGAAACAATGGATGCCAAGAGGCACATGGGGGCATATGGGTGTTGGCTGAACAAATATACCCTCAGCAGAGACAACATAGGGACAGGGATAAATCAGGCAATAATTTTGACTGGATACTGAAGAGAGTTGGATTCCCCACAGATTCTTGCTCTGAACTGCCCCTATTGAACGATATCATGACACAAGCAGCAATTAATAAGACACTCCAATTGGAGGAGATATAGCCTAGATGCCAGATCCATCGGTCTAATAATGGGATCCCTGGAAGGCATGAGACTTCCAATGCTCACGGAGACTATACTAGAAGAATCGGAAGCTGAGGTATTGTTGTAAGAAATATACAATGCAGTCAATCCCTAAAGGATAGGCACTAGAAAGCCACAGCTTTTGACTAGAATTTTACCAAGCCCTGACACTCCAGCTGTCAGAAACATTACTGGAGACCTTCAGCGAAGCTAGGCAGTTAGGCATGCTTCAAGAAAAATGAGAGAGCTATTTATTTGTGTGATGCTGAAACTGGATGGATACCTAGGAGATTCTTTAATTTAGGAGACACTAAGGTTCTGTGTAATATCTTGACCAATTAGCTGCACAGGGTGGTGGGATAAATGCTGTGCTGTTGCGGGCTGCAGTACAACAATTAATATTTTACAGCTTTACACACTTCAGGCATGCCATGAGCAATTCAACAGAGGAACTTGTCGGTAGCAGTGGATCTTGAAAAGTGCTTTGATAAATTGAGCTGGGCCAACTTGATGAAGGTTCTGAGATTCAAGGGTTTTGGGTCAAATTACCTAAACTGGGTTTAGCTACTGTACACTTACCTCACGGGGAGAGTCGGTTGCAGCCGATTGTACTCTGGGTGATTGAACGGGGCATCAGGCGGGGGTGGGGCGGAGAGGTGTTCCCGCTTTTCTCTGGTTTTTGCCCTTGTGGTGGAGCCATTGGTGATAAAACTTAAGGTGTAGCTGAAGTGTTAGAGAAGCAGAGTGGCCAATTACGCCCATATAATTTCCTTGTATGTGGAAGATGCATTGATTTATCTTAGGCAACCCGGAGTCTCGATCTAAAAGCTCATGAACAAGCTATAAATCTTTGGGAATATTTCAGATCTGAGAACCAACAGGCACCAAACTATTCTGTGAATAACAAGCACCATAATAAGGAGCCCAGTTGTGCACTCGCCTGAACATGGGTAAAGTCACAATGGGATTAAGAATATCAATGAGGTTCTGGAAAACACTTTCTCTTTCCATCATGAGCAGTCACCATTGAGAAAATGGTCTTCCTCCTGCACTGCCTCAACAGCATACAAAATTCCCTGTGTCATGTATCACTACCCATATTCAGGGAACTGGGCAGCCTTACTGTGTCTTTGGTATGGGCAGGAAGGAGAAGTAGTGTGGCCCTGGGAACTCTGATAATGGACCCGGATGAAAAAGAGCTGGGCTTCCCCGATGTGGAGTTGTACTACTACGCTGCACATCTGTAGTATGTGGCAAGGTGGTCCAACGAAGACGCTAACTGGGAAGATACAAACTGGGAAAAATGTCTACGAAGGTAAACATATGGGTACGTTCCACTGCAAGAGCTATTGATGAGAAGGGAGAACATAGCAGTAGAGAGCCCTTATGTGATACATCAGACTGCAAATGTTTGGGAAATGGGCCACATGAATCTTGGAAAGACCCCCATTCCCTAGTTAGCTGGACATACAAGCCCTGCAAGCGTTTCAACATTGAAATCGAGATATAGCAGTGGCACATTGGAGAGGGTGGACTGCTATAAACTAAGAGACTTATATTACTGAGAGGTCTTCATCTCCTTCCAAGAAGGGCTGGATACTTTTGGAGTCAGCCCAGGTAAATTCCCACTTTTTAGCCAATGAGCACAGGTAATTTCCCTATGCCTCAGCACTCATGTAAAACGTATTATTTGACTAAAATAGAATTGATCTAATTTAAACCTAATAAGCATTACTGATTTGGGCAGATTGGTTTGGGAAAGACTGGAGTGGGGCAGATTGTTTTGGATTGGAGTGACACAAAATATTTTGGATTGAAGTGGGGGGGCAGATTGTTGTCGTTTGAGCGGGGTAAATTGTTTTGGATTTGAGTGGGGCAGATTGGAGTGGGGCAGATTGGGTTGGGGCAGATTGTTTTAGATTGAGTGGGGTGGGGCGGATTGTTATGGATTAGAGTGGGGCAGAGTGTTTTGGATTACAGTTGAGCAGATTGTTTTGGGACAGATTGGAGTGGGGCAGATTGTTTTGGATTCGAGTGACTCAAATTATTTTGGATTGAAGTGGGGTGGGGCAGATTATTGTAGATTGAGTGGGGTAAATTGTTTTGGATTGGAGTGGGGAGATTGCTTTGGATTTGAGTGGAGTAGATTTGATTGGATTGAGGAGGGATTGGGGTGGATTGGGTTGGGAAGAGTGGATTGGGCTGGACTTGGGTGGATTGAATTTGTCCGGGGTGGGGTGGGGTGGACTGAATTGGAGTGGGGTGGATTGTGGTGGATTGGAGTGGGGTGAATTGAAATGAAGTGGGGCGGATTGGAGGTGGGCAGATTGGAGTGGAGCACATTGTTTTGGTTTGGAGTGGGGAGTTTGCTTTGGATTAAGTGGGGCGGATTGTTTTGGATTGGAGTGGGACAGATTGCTTTGGATTGGAGGGTGGTGGGTTGTTTTGGATTGGAGTGGGGTGGACTGGATTGGAATGTAGTGGATTGAGAAGGGAGTATGGTGGATTGGGGTGAGATGAATTGTATTGGAGTGAGGCAAATTGTTTTGGATTGGAGTGGGCCAGGTTGCCTTAGATTGGAATAGGGTAGATTATATTAGTGTGGGGTGGATTGGAGAGGGAGTGGGGTGGATTAGATCGGGTGAGATGGATTAATCTGGAGTAGGATAGATTGGATTTAGGTGGATTGGATTGGTGTGGAGTGGGTTGAACTGAAGTGGGGTGGATTGTGGTGGATCAGAGTGTGGTGAATTGGGATGGAGTGGGCAGTTTGGAGTGGAGTGGATTGGCAGACTGGAGTGGGCCAGAATGTTTTGGATTGAGTGAGGCAGATTGGAGTGGGTCAGATTTTTGAATTAGTAGTGCAGATTGCAGTGGGGCAAATTATTTCGGATTGGAGTGGGGCAGATTGTTTCAGATTGGAGTGGGGCAGACTATCAGATTGGAGTGGGGCTGATTGTTTTGGATTGGAGTGGGGCTGATTGTTTTGGATTGGAGTGGGGCTGATTGTTTTGGATTGGAGTGCGGTAGATTGTTTTGGAATGGAGCTGATGGAGTGGGCATATTGTTTTGGAGTGGAGTGGGGCAGAATGTTTTGGACTGGAGCTGATTGGAGTGGGGCAGATTGTTTTGGATTGGAATGGGGCAGATTGTTTTGGATTGGAGCTGATTGGAGTGGGGCAGATTGTTTTGGATTGGAGCTGATTGGAGTGGGGCACATTGTTTTGGACTGGAGTGGGACAGTTTTGGACTGGAGCTGATTGGAGTGGGCAGATTGTTTTGGATTGAAGTGGGGGAGATGGTTTTGGATTGCGATGGTGTGAATTGGAGTGGGGAAGATTTGAGTGGAGTGGGTTGGGAAGATTGGAGGGTGGTGGACTGGATTGGAGTGAGGTGAATTGTATTGATCTGGGGTAGAGTGGGGCGTATTGGTGTGGGGTGAGGAGGGGTGGACTGGTATGGATTTGAGTGGGCCGCATTGAAGACGTGGCTTGGGGTAAACTGCACGATTATGTTGTAAAGCATAATTTAAGAAATTACACTTTAGAAAGAAACAATATCACTTTGCAATAAAATAATCTCATTTTTTTAGAACAGCACACATGAGCAAAAACGAAAGAAAACATGAGTGCAAAGTGAGAAAAGATGACGAATTTAAAAAAAGTAATTATAGAAAATAAATCTTTCCAATTTTGTTTGTCCTTCTGAGAACAGTTTTGCCAGTCACACACCTTCTGTTTGCAGGGCACTAAAAGGTAAACAGAACAAAATAGTACCTCAAGCACGTCGGGAGCAGCAGACGGCACTGATTAAGTTGAATTAATCGGTGCTCGGTCTGTGCTCCACAGAGAGGAACAGAAATGATGTTAGGACTGCCATGCCGAATCACAGGGCTGTAAAGAAGAGTGCCAAGCATGCCACCAAATGGCAATCAACGGGTGGACTCCAAGCCCTTTAATGTATACAACAGTGTCTTGCAAGCAAGATGCTTGCTCTAGTGCATGCTCTCGCAGGCTCGACCCTGAAAACTTGTGTAAGCAAAATGAATAGCTGGTATTAAAGTTAATATAAAAAAATAAATGAAATTAAAAAACACTTTGAACCAGCTATTCAACTGAAGAGAAAGGATCAATTTTTAAGCCGGTGTGAATAATGTGGACAGGTTTTGTTCAGTTATTCAAAGTGAAGGGAGCCAATGGGTAAGGACGGCTGACACATTGCCCAACGCTGTATGTTGTGGTTGGTGGAAGCAAAATGTGAGTTTCAATTTAACAGACCATTGGATGCAGCCTGCTGGCGAAACGTCTGTGTTATGTCATTATTTTAGGAAAAAGAATAGTCTGTTAAGAAAGGCTAGGCCTAAAAAGACTACAATTTAAATAGAATAAGTACAACCCCAAACAAATGTTGGAAGAATGCTTGCCACAGAAACGGTTTTAAGACTCCTTAAATGCTTTTTTCCTCTGTGTGACTGCAATTGTAAAAATGGGCTGCCCCACATAAAACGTGTTATTTGTTATTCATTATTCAGTATGTCATTTACAGGTTTGAGTCTGGTTCAACCAGACCTATCAATGTAGGTACCAACATTGCAAATTTTTTTTCAAATACTTCTACTGTAAAACAAAAGTTAGAACAACCCTGAGGTGCTAATAGACTGTGCTGCTGACCAATCGGTGTGAAATCAAAGATCATCACATTTCAGGATATAAAACAGCTTGTCTGACAATCGCCTATATTTGGGGGGAAATATTATAATTCCACAACAAATATACAGGTGAAAGTAGTAAATTGAAAGCAAAACAGTGGCAATTATGCACCATTTATGCAGGCCATTGTATATTTCTTCAGCAGGCCACCATTACTCTCTAGGATGATAAAAACACCACGTATTCTTATAAAATGCTACCACCAACTTCAATCATGAAGCTAGAATTCATAATCAGGCCAGCTTAACTCATAGTGTATTAAGGTCAACTTCATCAAAGGCAAGAGCATGATCAACAAAGGCCTTGTAAACCATCTGTGTTAGACCCGACATCCTTGGCATGGTATTCTCCCAAACTCTTTGTCTCCACTCCTCCTGTTTGCTACATTGTAATGGTACATGGTAAAATTGGACATCTAATTGGCACTTTTAAGTCAACAGTAAAGTGGTACCCCATGTACATAGGTCCTGTAAATTAAATGCTGTAGGAAAGAAGGGTCTGCTTTCATGGTCACCCCCACTTTTTGCTGCTGTCATTATGTTTTTCTGACTAGTGTGACTGGGATCCTGTTAATCAGGACCCCAGTCTCTGTGCTTCTTCCCTAAATTGGACATGGTGAGTTCACCATTGGCTCCCGCTTTGGCGCAAAACTGGACAAAGCACATGGGACTATCCTCTCCGCTGTCCAGCCCCACCTCTGGTAGGGACCCCTGAATAGTTCCAACCCTTTTCTTAGGGTACGTAAAGGCTTACCTGTGGTTGGGTCTCTAGATTCATCGTGGGATAAGATTTAGATCACACGCCACTTCAACTTCGACCATCTGGGCACTTTGGACCTCACAGGACTGCACGCTGGGAACCATGACGGCAACTGGGAAGACTTCTGCTGCTCCTGGTCTCATCGTCATGCAAGTCTGATGCAACGTCTATGCCTGTGCTCCATACAGGTTCTTCATAGGGCCTGTGGACATCCAAGACACAGAAGGAATCTTCCTTGGAGTGAAGGAGTCACTCCCCTGCATCTGCAGGCACTGCAACACAGCTGACCAGTCTGCTGATCCTGTGCTCCCACTGACTCCGCAGGGCTCAGCAACACAGGTTGTGGTTCCGCAACTCACTTGAGGCATGCAGTGTCTTCATACTGAGTATCCCTTGTCTTTAACTGCTGAAACAGAACCCCTATGCACAGGGTCGACTTGCCGTTGCCAGGGCTTGTTGACCCTCTCCTCCAGAGATCTTCGGGCTCCAAGAAGCTCCTACTGCAAGCATTTCCTACAGCCAAGATCTTTGTCTGCATCGCATCCTCTGCACCATGGGCCTTCATCTTTTAATGAGCTGCTCGAGGTCCTCTTGCGACTACTGTGCCTTCGGCCCGTGGGTACTCTCGAGGGTTTTCTTTGGCTCCAGTGGGCTCCGCTGCTTGCTCAGGCCTGCTCTGACTTACCTGCTTGTGGCGAGTCACTTGGACCTTGCTGGTCCCGGCACTGCACCTTTTTCTTCAACTACGTTGGTTGCCGTTGCCAAGGCTTGTTTGCCCCTGCTGGACACTGATCCCTTGGCTCTTGACATCCTACGTTGGACAGCTTGTGCATGGCTCATAGTCCTCCTCTGCGTCGCCTGGTCCTTACAGCTGCAACTTCAAGGGCACCGTTAACTCTCCTGTATGTCCGACATCGGTGGGCATTTGTCTTGCATGCCTCCTGGTCACTCCTGAGTGGCATAGACTCTGTCTCCTCAGCTTACATGTACCCCTTCACCTTAAATCCACCGTTGGGTTCCACCTGACACTTTTACCTTCTTCGCCAGCAGCATCTTTTCCAAAGTCCTACATTGGGGTCTACGGCGGTTTCTGACATCACTTCACACCTATGCACCCACCTTCCCTGGTGTAGGTATCCTGGTTCCTGGGGTAACCACGGGTGGGGTGACTCTCCAACCTTCCATCTTCCACGCGACTTACCTATTGACTAACATTGAGCACATGGTGGTGTTGCTACTCTGCACATGACCTCCGTGGGGTTCCTAGATACTCACCTTGGGTGTTTCCTTGGGTCCCCGGCTCTTCTACGTCTTCTGGGTCCATTCTTGACTTGACTCATGGTTTGCATTCCACTATTTTAGTATATGGCTTGGTCTTCCCATGGAGACCACTGTGTATTGTGTGCTATTTTCGTATTCTAGTGACAAAGTATCGGGTGTATTGTGTAATATATCCAGGTAGGAGATAATACTTGTGTTAGTGAGTGTTAATAATAAATACATATTTTTATAACTACACTGTGTGGTTCTTTTTCACTTAACCTATACCATAAGATTACGTACTGGTAAAACAAGCTGTTTTACACTCCTTCTGGACTAAGCCTGAAGGCTGCTCTCCACAGCTACCACTTAGAGAGCTTTCTAAGGTTGTCTATGACCACTAATATTACCATGAGGGTTGTCTGGATTAGTGAAGGGTGCTACACTTACATAAGTGAGCACCATATACTAAGCCAACCTCTCACAAATGCTACTAGCAGGCCTGCAGCACTCATTGTGCCATCCACTACAGTAGCCTTTTAAAACATGTCTCAGGTCTGCCACTGCAGCCTGCAGTGCAATTTTGAACTGTCATTTCGACCTGGCATAATAAACATTTTGCCAGGCCTACATCTTCTTTTCAATACATACAAGTCATTCCTAAAGGCTGATAGGGCAGGGTGCATCGTATTAAAAAAGTAGTACATGTGGCTTTAGTTTTACATGTTCTAGCATTGAAAAACTCCTAAAGTTGTTTTGCATTGCTGTAAGGCGTATCTCTCTCATTGACTAACACTGGGTTACCTTATTTCATTTACTATGATAACCTTTGATTTTGAGCAGCTAGAATTATGGTGTTTACACTCAAATGAATTGCAATTTAAAATCCTCTTTAATGATAAAGTT
Organism: Triturus cristatus; assembly: GCF_964204655.1. Taxonomy (NCBI): domain Eukaryota; kingdom Metazoa; phylum Chordata; class Amphibia; order Caudata; family Salamandridae; genus Triturus; species Triturus cristatus. The sequence continues at coordinate 572,454,945 of NC_140595.1, read as the reverse complement.
GGATTTTAAGTCACAATTCTGAAATTGTCACTTTTAGAAAACTGGTGTTTTTTTATCCTAACAATCTGTACCTTCTGCCAGGGTCCTGGGTCGTGTGACTGTAAATGGCTTTGCTGCTGGAGCTTGTGTATTCCTCCCAGACAGTGAGACAAAAGGGGACGTGGTGCTGGCAGGATGAGCCATCCTACCAGGATGGCTGGAGGCATAGCTGTTCCTTGCCCCACTAACACTTCAAAGGGCTTGCTTCTAGCACACACAAAGGAACCTGACACTAGTCTTTTGTCGCCCCAGACATTTTGAAACCTTGGAAGCAGAAGAGAAGAACCTTCCAGAATCAGATGTGGGGGTAGGATAGGGAATCCCTTCACTTCAAAGGCTGGGACAAGCTATAAATACTGGACCCTCAAAACACCTCCTTGTTACACTTCTGGACCTGTGGACATTACACAAGAAGGACTGCTGTGCCCCCCAGAGGACTGTTGTGCTGCTACCAGAGGACTGCCCTGCAGCCTGATGAATGGTCTTGCTTCCTAAGAAGGGAGACTGGACCTGCTCCCTTCATACTGGGCTGATCTCCTGTCTGAGCTACATGTACACAACAAGCTCCAGAGGCCTCCCTGCAACTGCCCAGCTGACCTGCTGTACTGTACTTGCCTGAGCCTGCAGCGACTTCCTGATCACCAATAGGTGCCTTCCAAGGTCCTGGACCTTTGGCTGGCATCAGTGGAGCTCCTCCTGCGAAGAACGGAGTAATCCTGAAGTTTAGGGCTCCTCGCAACTGCGAACAGGCCCATTTGCACTGAAACTTTGCAGCCTGCGATGACCCCCAACTCAGGTGAACTCAACTTTTCGCGCTTCAGAGGCCACCAACGTAAGATCTGCACTTTGCAATACAAAAACAACAGCCCCTAGTCACTGCCAAAGCAAGGCTCCAGGAATGATCGTCTTTGATGCCCGATTGGATCTTCGCGCTACAGCAACGACCACCCTGCTCCTTGCAGCCTCCTCCACTGCAAACTGAACTTTTCATGCCGAATTTTGAGACTGTAACTTTTTGAGGGGGATTCACCTGATCTGTCTATCCGGTCGATGCTCCAACGCAGTTGGCCTGAATTTATGGATTTCCACTGTTGTAGCACCACGAGATGACTATGACTGGTGCTTTGTGCTTTTAGGTGCTATATCTACCTAAATCTTTATAACTGAATAGCTCCACTTCTACTGATTGGATTTTTGTCATTCTGATATTATTTTCACTCTATTTTTCTAAATTGGTTAGGGATTTTTCTTGTGTTATGTTTTCACTTTGTTACTAATTGTGTGCTGCATAAATACTTTAGACTTAGCCTTGAAGTTAAACCTGACTGATTTGTGCTAAGCTATCAGAGGGTTAATCAGAGGATAATTTAGTGACTTTGGTGGCTCACCCTGACATGGATTGTGGCTGTTGCCTGAGTGGGGATTCCACACCCCAACCTATAACCTGATTTCTTGCAGATTGTCTTTGACAATAACATATTTATTTAAAATTAAACTCCCTGGAGAGATGTAATTCTACCTGGCTGAATTTTTCTTGAAGCTGAATTGTTTGAAAGGTATTAGAGGATTTCTGTATGCACATGTCTGAAGATGTTCTAAAAATCCATCTTGCAAAACAATAACCTGTGAAATCTAATAAGGCAATTTACCTATAGTTTTCAGAAAGTATTTTTTTTATCTTTCTTCTGGAGGAGAAGCAATATGCTATACTTACGAAATTCTAGTATCATAGAAGCTAGAAAGGCATCATTTAAAAGAGGCACCAGTAACTTTAAGGATGTTGTTTGATAACGGATAGAGTCAATATGTTGGACACTTTGCCCTTTCTGCAGGTTCACCCCGAATTTTGTTTTTCTTTTGCTGAACGCCATTATTACTGGCTATGGAACTCTGTGCAATTTACCCTTGCTTACCAGTGGTAAAGTGCTTGTGCCCCTCTTTTCAACATGATGAAATTCATATACACGTGATTAGCATATTTAACTTACCTATAAGTCTCTAATATTATTGTTATTATTATCATTTTAAACTTATAAGACGCACAGCTACCCGAAGGTTTCCCGGCGCCGCCTGACAGGACCAAAAAAAGAGGAGAAAGAAAGACCTATTGATTAAACAGCCAAGTTTTTACACCCTTACGGAAGTTCTCATAAACTGTTTCAATTGGGAGTGACAGAAGGGAATGCCACAAGGAGGGGCCTAGGCAAGAAAAGGACCGTCAGCCCATTCGCGAAAGTCCAAGGTGTACCATGAGCCTATAAGTTTAATATCACAAGTGGGCTTCATCACCTATTGCGCCATACACTACAGTGACAATGTAAACATGACTGCAGGACTGCTACCAGTAAGTCTGTCAGTGCAGGTTTTATCTGCAAATTCAACATATTGAAATGACTTGTTTTGACAGGCCTGGTCCTTCCTTTGAAATATTTATAACTGACTCCTAAGTAGGGCTTGTTGTCCATAGGACAGGGTGCATGTAATTTAAAAGTAGGACATGTACAAGTGTAATGCTAAACATGTCCTTACAGTGGTTAGCATTGCATAGCTATTTTCGATGTAGCAGGGTTAGCTATCCCGTAGGAAAACAGTGGGGTGCAATACTAAATGCTAATGCTGTATCTCGGGAATGGGTCTAGCTAGAAACATAATTAAACAAGTATTTAAAATAGTGTAGGAAGCTGGTTTCTGTTGTAATTAACCCCTCACACTTTTTGCCAAACTACTGATACACTTTGACTTGATGTGCCCTGGGTCCCTGCCAATCAGGATCCCAGGGTCTGTGTTCTTTACCAAAACTGTACCTTGCACATCTCTGGCCATTTTTATAAACAACCGCAATGGACCGCACTCCGCTAGCTCCTCCTCCGGGTCGCCCCAAGGGAAGCTGGTACATAAAGTTCTTGAGTGGTTCACCCCAGTGGGTGCAAGTAAGTACTTGTTGAACTTATGATCTCTGATGGAGTTCTTGAGTGGTTCACCCCAGTGGGTGCAAGCAACTACTTGTTGAACTGATGATCTCTAGACCCGATACATGTCCCGGGTTTTAAAATATCGCCCGAGACATGGCTCGGGTTTCGGGATAACTTCCCTCCTCAGTAGAGAAAATAGTTAGGGGTGGAAGAGAGGGCCGCCAAACAACCGTCAAGGGCCTCAGTGCCCGCACAGGCACGCAGGTGCGTCGTCCAGGAGCTCGTCAGCTCAAAGCTCGAGGGAGCCATTTTTATAAACAACCGCAATGGACCGCACTCCGCTAGCTCCTCCTCCGGGTCGCCCCAAGGGAAGCTGGTACATAAAGTTCTTGAGTGGTTCACCCCAGTGGGTGCAAGTAAGTACTTGTTGAACTTATGATCTCTGATGGAGTTCTTGAGTGGTTCACCCCAGTGGGTGCAAGCAACTACTTGTTGAACTGATGATCTCTAGACCCGATACATGTCCCGGGTTTTAAAATATCGCCCGAGACATGGCTCGGGTTTCGGGATAACTTCCCTCCTCAGTAGAGAAAATAGTTAGGGGTGGAAGAGAGGGCCGCCAAACAACCGTCAAGGGCCTCAGTGCCCGCACAGGCACGCAGGTGCGTCGTCCAGGAGCTCGTCAGCTCAAAGCTCGAGGGAGCCATTTTTATAAACAACCGCAATGGACCGCACTCCGCTAGCTCCTCCTCCGGGTCGCCCCAAGGGAAGCTGGTACATAAAGTTCTTGAGTGGTTCACCCCAGTGGGTGCAAGTAAGTACTTGTTGAACTTATGATCTCTGATGGAGTTCTTGAGTGGTTCACCCCAGTGGGTGCAAGCAACTACTTGTTGAACTGATGATCTCTAGACCCGATACATGTCCCGGGTTTTAAAATATCGCCCGAGACATGGCTCGGGTTTCGGGATAACTTCCCTCCTCAGTAGAGAAAATAGCAGAGTGCGGTCCATTGCGATTGTTTCTACAAATATGGCTCCCTTTGAGCTTTGAGCTGACGAGCTCCTGGACGACGCACCTGCGTGCCTGTGCGGGCAACGAGGCCTTTGACGGTTGTTTGGCGGCCCTCTTTTCCACCCCTAACTATTTTCTCTACTGAGGAGGGAAGTTTATCCCGAAACCCGAGCCATGTCTCTGGCGATATTTTAAAACCCGGGACATGTATCGGGTCTAGAGATCATCAGTTCAACAAGTACTGACTTGCACCCACTGGGGTGAACCACTCAAGAACTCCATGTACCAGCTTCCCCAGGGGCGACCCGGAGGAGGGGCTAGCGGAGTGCGGTCCATTGCGATTGTTTCTACAAATATGGCTCCCTTGAGCTTTGAGCTGACGAGCTCCTGGACGACGCACCTGCGTGCCTGTGCGGGCAACGAGGCCTTTGACGGTTGTTTGGGGCCCTCTTTTCCACCCCTAACTATTTTCTCTACTGAGGAGGGAAGTTTATCCCGAAACCCGAGCCATGTCTCTGGCGATATTTTAAAACCCGGGACATGTATCGGGTCTAGAGATCATCAGTTCAACAAGTACTGACTTGCACCCACTGGGGTGAACCACTCAAGAACTCCATGTACCAGCTTCCCCAGGGGCGACCCGGAGGAGGGGCTAGCGGAGTGCGGTCCATTGCGATTGTTTCTACAAATATGGCTCCCTTGAGCTTTGAGCTGACGAGCTCCTGGACGACGCACCTGCGTGCCTGTGCGGGCAACGAGGCCTTTGACGGTTGTTTGGCGGCCCTCTTTTCCACCCCTAACTATTTTCTCTACTGAGGAGGGAAGTTTATCCCGAAACCCGAGCCATGTCTCTGGCGATATTTTAAAACCCGGGACATGTATCGGGTCTAGAGATCATCAGTTCAACAAGTACTGACTTGCACCCACTGGGGTGAACCACTCAAGAACTCCATGTACCAGCTTCCCCAGGGGCGACCCGGAGGAGGGGCTAGCGGAGTGCGGTCCATTGCGATTGTTTCTACAAATATGGCTCCCTTGAGCTTTGAGCTGACGAGCTCCTGGACGACGCACCTGCGTGCCTGTGCGGGCAACGAGGCCTTTGACGGTTGTTTGGCGGCCCTCTTTTCCACCCCTAACTATTTTCTCTACTGAGGAGGGAAGTTTATCCCGAAACCCGAGCCATGTCTCTGGCGATATTTTAAAACCCGGGACATGTATCGGGTCTAGAGATCATCAGTTCAACAAGTACTGACTTGCACCCACTGGGGTGAACCACTCAAGAACTCCATGTACCAGCTTCCCCAGGGGCGACCCGGAGGAGGGGCTAGCGGAGTGCGGTCCATTGCGATTGTTTCTACAAATATGGCTCCCTTGAGCTTTGAGCTGACGAGCTCCTGGACGACGCACCTGCGTGCCTGTGCGGGCAACGAGGCCTTTGACGGTTGTTTGGCGGCCCTCTTTTCCACCCCTAACTATTTTCTCTACTGAGGAGGGAAGTTTATCCCGAAACCCGAGCCATGTCTCTGGCGATATTTTAAAACCCGGGACATGTATCGGGTCTAGAGATCATCAGTTCAACAAGTACTGACTTGCACCCACTGGGGTGAACCACTCAAGAACTCCATGTACCAGCTTCCCCAGGGGCGACCCGGAGGAGGGGCTAGCGGAGTGCGGTCCATTGCGATTGTTTCTACAAATATGGCTCCCTTGAGCTTTGAGCTGACGAGCTCCTGGACGACGCACCTGCGTGCCTGTGCGGGCAACGAGGCCTTTGACGGTTGTTTGGCGGCCCTCTTTTCCACCCCTAACTATTTTCTCTACTGAGGAGGGAAGTTTATCCCGAAACCCGAGCCATGTCTCTGGCGATATTTTAAAACCCGGGACATGTATCGGGTCTAGAGATCATCAGTTCAACAAGTACTGACTTGCACCCACTGGGGTGAACCACTCAAGAACTCCATGTACCAGCTTCCCCAGGGGCGACCCGGAGGAGGGGCTAGCGGAGTGCGGTCCATTGCGATTGTTTCTACAAATATGGCTCCCTTGAGCTTTGAGCTGACGAGCTCCTGGACGACGCACCTGCGTGCCTGTGCGGGCAACGAGGCCTTTGACGGTTGTTTGGCGGCCCTCTTTTCCACCCCTAACTATTTTCTCTACTGAGGAGGGAAGTTTATCCCGAAACCCGAGCCATGTCTCTGGCGATATTTTAAAACCCGGGACATGTATCGGGTCTAGAGATCATCAGTTCAACAAGTACTGACTTGCACCCACTGGGGTGAACCACTCAAGAACTCCATGTACCAGCTTCCCCAGGGGCGACCCGGAGGAGGGGCTAGCGGAGTGCGGTCCATTGCGATTGTTTCTACAAATATGGCTCCCTTGAGCTTTGAGCTGACGAGCTCCTGGACGACGCACCTGCGTGCCTGTGCGGGCAACGAGGCCTTTGACGGTTGTTTGGCGGCCCTCTTTTCCACCCCTAACTATTTTCTCTACTGAGGAGGGAAGTTTATCCCGAAACCCGAGCCATGTCTCTGGCGATATTTTAAAACCCGGGACATGTATCGGGTCTAGAGATCATCAGTTCAACAAGTACTGACTTGCACCCACTGGGGTGAACCACTCAAGAACTCCATGTACCAGCTTCCCCAGGGGCGACCCGGAGGAGGGGCTAGCGGAGTGCGGTCCATTGCGATTGTTTCTACAAATATGGCTCCCTTGAGCTTTGAGCTGACGAGCTCCTGGACGACGCACCTGCGTGCCTGTGCGGGCAACGAGGCCTTTGACGGTTGTTTGGCGGCCCTCTTTTCCACCCCTAACTATTTTCTCTACTGAGGAGGGAAGTTTATCCCGAAACCCGAGCCATGTCTCTGGCGATATTTTAAAACCCGGGACATGTATCGGGTCTAGAGATCATCAGTTCAACAAGTACTGACTTGCACCCACTGGGGTGAACCACTCAAGAACTCCATGTACCAGCTTCCCCAGGGGCGACCCGGAGGAGGGGCTAGCGGAGTGCGGTCCATTGCGATTGTTTCTACAAATATGGCTCCCTTGAGCTTTGAGCTGACGAGCTCCTGGACGACGCACCTGCGTGCCTGTGCGGGCAACGAGGCCTTTGACGGTTGTTTGGCGGCCCTCTTTTCCACCCCTAACTATTTTCTCTACTGAGGAGGGAAGTTTATCCCGAAACCCGAGCCATGTCTCTGGCGATATTTTAAAACCCGGGACATGTATCGGGTCTAGAGATCATCAGTTCAACAAGTACTGACTTGCACCCACTGGGGTGAACCACTCAAGAACTCCATGTACCAGCTTCCCCAGGGGCGACCCGGAGGAGGGGCTAGCGGAGTGCGGTCCATTGCGATTGTTTCTACAAATATGGCTCCCTTGAGCTTTGAGCTGACGAGCTCCTGGACGACGCACCTGCGTGCCTGTGCGGGCAACGAGGCCTTTGACGGTTGTTTGGCGGCCCTCTTTTCCACCCCTAACTATTTTCTCTACTGAGGAGGGAAGTTTATCCCGAAACCCGAGCCATGTCTCTGGCGATATTTTAAAACCCGGGACATGTATCGGGTCTAGAGATCATCAGTTCAACAAGTACTGACTTGCACCCACTGGGGTGAACCACTCAAGAACTCCATGTACCAGCTTCCCCAGGGGCGACCCGGAGGAGGGGCTAGCGGAGTGCGGTCCATTGCGATTGTTTCTACAAATATGGCTCCCTTGAGCTTTGAGCTGACGAGCTCCTGGACGACGCACCTGCGTGCCTGTGCGGGCAACGAGGCCTTTGACGGTTGTTTGGCGGCCCTCTTTTCCACCCCTAACTATTTTCTCTACTGAGGAGGGAAGTTTATCCCGAAACCCGAGCCATGTCTCTGGCGATATTTTAAAACCCGGGACATGTATCGGGTCTAGAGATCATCAGTTCAACAAGTACTGACTTGCACCCACTGGGGTGAACCACTCAAGAACTCCATGTACCAGCTTCCCCAGGGGCGACCCGGAGGAGGGGCTAGCGGAGTGCGGTCCATTGCGATTGTTTCTACAAATATGGCTCCCTTGAGCTTTGAGCTGACGAGCTCCTGGACGACGCACCTGCGTGCCTGTGCGGGCAACGAGGCCTTTGACGGTTGTTTGGCGGCCCTCTTTTCCACCCCTAACTATTTTCTCTACTGAGGAGGGAAGTTTATCCCGAAACCCGAGCCATGTCTCTGGCGATATTTTAAAACCCGGGACATGTATCGGGTCTAGAGATCATCAGTTCAACAAGTACTGACTTGCACCCACTGGGGTGAACCACTCAAGAACTCCATGTACCAGCTTCCCCAGGGGCGACCCGGAGGAGGGGCTAGCGGAGTGCGGTCCATTGCGATTGTTTCTACAAATATGGCTCCCTTGAGCTTTGAGCTGACGAGCTCCTGGACGACGCACCTGCGTGCCTGTGCGGGCAACGAGGCCTTTGACGGTTGTTTGGCGGCCCTCTTTTCCACCCCTAACTATTTTCTCTACTGAGGAGGGAAGTTTATCCCGAAACCCGAGCCATGTCTCTGGCGATATTTTAAAACCCGGGACATGTATCGGGTCTAGAGATCATCAGTTCAACAAGTACTGACTTGCACCCACTGGGGTGAACCACTCAAGAACTCCATGTACCAGCTTCCCCAGGGGCGACCCGGAGGAGGGGCTAGCGGAGTGCGGTCCATTGCGATTGTTTCTACAAATATGGCTCCCTTGAGCTTTGAGCTGACGAGCTCCTGGACGACGCACCTGCGTGCCTGTGCGGGCAACGAGGCCTTTGACGGTTGTTTGGCGGCCCTCTTTTCCACCCCTAACTATTTTCTCTACTGAGGAGGGAAGTTTATCCCGAAACCCGAGCCATGTCTCTGGCGATATTTTAAAACCCGGGACATGTATCGGGTCTAGAGATCATCAGTTCAACAAGTACTGACTTGCACCCACTGGGGTGAACCACTCAAGAACTCCATGTACCAGCTTCCCCAGGGGCGACCCGGAGGAGGGGCTAGCGGAGTGCGGTCCATTGCGATTGTTTCTACAAATATGGCTCCCTTGAGCTTTGAGCTGACGAGCTCCTGGACGACGCACCTGCGTGCCTGTGCGGGCAACGAGGCCTTTGACGGTTGTTTGGCGGCCCTCTTTTCCACCCCTAACTATTTTCTCTACTGAGGAGGGAAGTTTATCCCGAAACCCGAGCCATGTCTCTGGCGATATTTTAAAACCCGGGACATGTATCGGGTCTAGAGATCATCAGTTCAACAAGTACTGACTTGCACCCACTGGGGTGAACCACTCAAGAACTCCATGTACCAGCTTCCCCAGGGGCGACCCGGAGGAGGGGCTAGCGGAGTGCGGTCCATTGCGATTGTTTCTACAAATATGGCTCCCTTGAGCTTTGAGCTGACGAGCTCCTGGACGACGCACCTGCGTGCCTGTGCGGGCAACGAGGCCTTTGACGGTTGTTTGGCGGCCCTCTTTTCCACCCCTAACTATTTTCTCTACTGAGGAGGGAAGTTTATCCCGAAACCCGAGCCATGTCTCTGGCGATATTTTAAAACCCGGGACATGTATCGGGTCTAGAGATCATCAGTTCAACAAGTACTGACTTGCACCCACTGGGGTGAACCACTCAAGAACTCCATGTACCAGCTTCCCCAGGGGCGACCCGGAGGAGGGGCTAGCGGAGTGCGGTCCATTGCGATTGTTTCTACAAATATGGCTCCCTTGAGCTTTGAGCTGACGAGCTCCTGGACGACGCACCTGCGTGCCTGTGCGGGCAACGAGGCCTTTGACGGTTGTTTGGCGGCCCTCTTTTCCACCCCTAACTATTTTCTCTACTGAGGAGGGAAGTTTATCCCGAAACCCGAGCCATGTCTCTGGCGATATTTTAAAACCCGGGACATGTATCGGGTCTAGAGATCATCAGTTCAACAAGTACTGACTTGCACCCACTGGGGTGAACCACTCAAGAACTCCATGTACCAGCTTCCCCAGGGGCGACCCGGAGGAGGGGCTAGCGGAGTGCGGTCCATTGCGATTGTTTCTACAAATATGGCTCCCTTGAGCTTTGAGCTGACGAGCTCCTGGACGACGCACCTGCGTGCCTGTGCGGGCAACGAGGCCTTTGACGGTTGTTTGGCGGCCCTCTTTTCCACCCCTAACTATTTTCTCTACTGAGGAGGGAAGTTTATCCCGAAACCCGAGCCATGTCTCTGGCGATATTTTAAAACCCGGGACATGTATCGGGTCTAGAGATCATCAGTTCAACAAGTACTGACTTGCACCCACTGGGGTGAACCACTCAAGAACTCCATGTACCAGCTTCCCCAGGGGCGACCCGGAGGAGGGGCTAGCGGAGTGCGGTCCATTGCGATTGTTTCTACAAATATGGCTCCCTTGAGCTTTGAGCTGACGAGCTCCTGGACGACGCACCTGCGTGCCTGTGCGGGCAACGAGGCCTTTGACGGTTGTTTGGCGGCCCTCTTTTCCACCCCTAACTATTTTCTCTACTGAGGAGGGAAGTTTATCCCGAAACCCGAGCCATGTCTCTGGCGATATTTTAAAACCCGGGACATGTATCGGGTCTAGAGATCATCAGTTCAACAAGTACTGACTTGCACCCACTGGGGTGAACCACTCAAGAACTCCATGTACCAGCTTCCCCAGGGGCGACCCGGAGGAGGGGCTAGCGGAGTGCGGTCCATTGCGATTGTTTCTACAAATATGGCTCCCTTGAGCTTTGAGCTGACGAGCTCCTGGACGACGCACCTGCGTGCCTGTGCGGGCAACGAGGCCTTTGACGGTTGTTTGGCGGCCCTCTTTTCCACCCCTAACTATTTTCTCTACTGAGGAGGGAAGTTTATCCCGAAACCCGAGCCATGTCTCTGGCGATATTTTAAAACCCGGGACATGTATCGGGTCTAGAGATCATCAGTTCAACAAGTACTGACTTGCACCCACTGGGGTGAACCACTCAAGAACTCCATGTACCAGCTTCCCCAGGGGCGACCCGGAGGAGGGGCTAGCGGAGTGCGGTCCATTGCGATTGTTTCTACAAATATGGCTCCCTTGAGCTTTGAGCTGACGAGCTCCTGGACGACGCACCTGCGTGCCTGTGCGGGCAACGAGGCCTTTGACGGTTGTTTGGCGGCCCTCTTTTCCACCCCTAACTATTTTCTCTACTGAGGAGGGAAGTTTATCCCGAAACCCGAGCCATGTCTCTGGCGATATTTTAAAACCCGGGACATGTATCGGGTCTAGAGATCATCAGTTCAACAAGTACTGACTTGCACCCACTGGGGTGAACCACTCAAGAACTCCATGTACCAGCTTCCCCAGGGGCGACCCGGAGGAGGGGCTAGCGGAGTGCGGTCCATTGCGATTGTTTCTACAAATATGGCTCCCTTGAGCTTTGAGCTGACGAGCTCCTGGACGACGCACCTGCGTGCCTGTGCGGGCAACGAGGCCTTTGACGGTTGTTTGGCGGCCCTCTTTTCCACCCCTAACTATTTTCTCTACTGAGGAGGGAAGTTTATCCCGAAACCCGAGCCATGTCTCTGGCGATATTTTAAAACCCGGGACATGTATCGGGTCTAGAGATCATCAGTTCAACAAGTACTGACTTGCACCCACTGGGGTGAACCACTCAAGAACTCCATGTACCAGCTTCCCCAGGGGCGACCCGGAGGAGGGGCTAGCGGAGTGCGGTCCATTGCGATTGTTTCTACAAATATGGCTCCCTTGAGCTTTGAGCTGACGAGCTCCTGGACGACGCACCTGCGTGCCTGTGCGGGCAACGAGGCCTTTGACGGTTGTTTGGCGGCCCTCTTTTCCACCCCTAACTATTTTCTCTACTGAGGAGGGAAGTTTATCCCGAAACCCGAGCCATGTCTCTGGCGATATTTTAAAACCCGGGACATGTATCGGGTCTAGAGATCATCAGTTCAACAAGTACTGACTTGCACCCACTGGGGTGAACCACTCAAGAACTCCATGTACCAGCTTCCCCAGGGGCGACCCGGAGGAGGGGCTAGCGGAGTGCGGTCCATTGCGATTGTTTCTACAAATATGGCTCCCTTGAGCTTTGAGCTGACGAGCTCCTGGACGACGCACCTGCGTGCCTGTGCGGGCAACGAGGCCTTTGACGGTTGTTTGGCGGCCCTCTTTTCCACCCCTAACTATTTTCTCTACTGAGGAGGGAAGTTTATCCCGAAACCCGAGCCATGTCTCTGGCGATATTTTAAAACCCGGGACATGTATCGGGTCTAGAGATCATCAGTTCAACAAGTACTGACTTGCACCCACTGGGGTGAACCACTCAAGAACTCCATGTACCAGCTTCCCCAGGGGCGACCCGGAGGAGGGGCTAGCGGAGTGCGGTCCATTGCGATTGTTTCTACAAATATGGCTCCCTTGAGCTTTGAGCTGACGAGCTCCTGGACGACGCACCTGCGTGCCTGTGCGGGCAACGAGGCCTTTGACGGTTGTTTGGCGGCCCTCTTTTCCACCCCTAACTATTTTCTCTACTGAGGAGGGAAGTTTATCCCGAAACCCGAGCCATGTCTCTGGCGATATTTTAAAACCCGGGACATGTATCGGGTCTAGAGATCATCAGTTCAACAAGTACTGACTTGCACCCACTGGGGTGAACCACTCAAGAACTCCATGTACCAGCTTCCCCAGGGGCGACCCGGAGGAGGGGCTAGCGGAGTGCGGTCCATTGCGATTGTTTCTACAAATATGGCTCCCTTGAGCTTTGAGCTGACGAGCTCCTGGACGACGCACCTGCGTGCCTGTGCGGGCAACGAGGCCTTTGACGGTTGTTTGGCGGCCCTCTTTTCCACCCCTAACTATTTTCTCTACTGAGGAGGGAAGTTTATCCCGAAACCCGAGCCATGTCTCTGGCGATATTTTAAAACCCGGGACATGTATCGGGTCTAGAGATCATCAGTTCAACAAGTACTGACTTGCACCCACTGGGGTGAACCACTCAAGAACTCCATGTACCAGCTTCCCCAGGGGCGACCCGGAGGAGGGGCTAGCAGAGTGCGGTCCATTGCGATTGTTTCTACAAATATGGCTCCCTTGAGCTTTGAGCTGACGAGCTCCTGGACGACGCACCTGCGTGCCTGTGCGGGCAACGAGGCCTTTGACGGTTGTTTGGCGGCCCTCTTTTCCACCCCTAACTATTTTCTCTACTGAGGAGGGAAGTTTATCCCGAAACCCGAGCCATGTCTCTGGCGATATTTTAAAACCCGGGACATGTATCGGGTCTAGAGATCATCAGTTCAACAAGTACTGACTTGCACCCACTGGGGTGAACCACTCAAGATCTCCATGTACCAGCTTCCCCAGGGGCGACCCGGAGGAGGGGCTAGCGGAGTGCGGTCCATTGCGATTGTTTCTACAAATATGGCTCCCTTGAGCTTTGAGCTGACGAGCTCCTGGACGACGCACCTGCGTGCCTGTGCGGGCAACGAGGCCTTTGACGGTTGTTTGGCGGCCCTCTTTTCCACCCCTAACTATTTTCTCTACTGAGGAGGGAAGTTTATCCCGAAACCCGAGCCATGTCTCTGGCGATATTTTAAAACCCGGGACATGTATCGGGTCTAGAGATCATCAGTTCAACAAGTACTGACTTGCACCCACTGGGGTGAACCACTCAAGAACTCCATGTACCAGCTTCCCCAGGGGCGACCCGGAGGAGGGGCTAGCGGAGTGCGGTCCATTGCGATTGTTTCTACAAATATGGCTCCCTTGAGCTTTGAGCTGACGAGCTCCTGGACGACGCACCTGCGTGCCTGTGCGGGCAACGAGGCCTTTGACGGTTGTTTGGCGGCCCTCTTTTCCACCCCTAACTATTTTCTCTACTGAGGAGGGAAGTTTATCCCGAAACCCGAGCCATGTCTCTGGCGATATTTTAAAACCCGGGACATGTATCGGGTCTAGAGATCATCAGTTCAACAAGTACTGACTTGCACCCACTGGGGTGAACCACTCAAGAACTCCATGTACCAGCTTCCCCAGGGGCGACCCGGAGGAGGGGCTAGCGGAGTGCGGTCCATTGCGATTGTTTCTACAAATATGGCTCCCTTGAGCTTTGAGCTGACGAGCTCCTGGACGACGCACCTGCGTGCCTGTGCGGGCAACGAGGCCTTTGACGGTTGTTTGGCGGCCCTCTTTTCCACCCCTAACTATTTTCTCTACTGAGGAGGGAAGTTTATCCCGAAACCCGAGCCATGTCTCTGGCGATATTTTAAAACCCGGGACATGTATCGGGTCTAGAGATCATCAGTTCAACAAGTACTGACTTGCACCCACTGGGGTGAACCACTCAAGAACTCCATGTACCAGCTTCCCCAGGGGCGACCCGGAGGAGGGGCTAGCGGAGTGCGGTCCATTGCGATTGTTTCTACATCTCTGGCCATGTCAGTCCCTTGTAAAAGGTACCATGGGTACCAAGGGTATTGAGGCCAGGGAAGGCATCTAGGGGCTGTAGGGATGTGTGCCGCCTTTAGAGGCCTTGTACCTTTACACACACACTGCCATTGCAGGCTGCGTGTTCTGGTGCAGAACAATGTGGAGAGTCAACATGGCACACATCCCTGTGTAAAAAAAAAAAAAAGATGTGTGGAAAACTGCACACCAATGATTAGAAACAATACTAAAGAACAAGCAACTAAGAGAAAGAAAACTGTTCTATAAGTATTCTGACTTGTGCGTGCTACATAGTATTGGAGAGCTGCCAGTCCCTCCTTGTAACTTGAAAGTATGTGGTAAGCACATCCCTGTGTACCATGCCCACAACCCACTGCCCTGGCATAGGTCATCCACCCCTCTAGCTGGGTGCGCTATACCAGTGGTGTGGGTACAGGTGCATGAGCCCTGTACCCTTACAGTGTCTAGGCCAATTCTTAGACATTGCAAGTGCAGTAATGCCATTAAGAGTATATGGTGCTGGGAGTTTGTCATTACGAACTCCACAGCACCATAATGGCTTTACTGAAAACTGGGAAGTTTGGTATCAAACTTCTCAGTACATTAAACCCACACTGATGCCAGTGTGGTATTTAGTGAAAAATGCACTCAGAGGGCATCTTAGAGATGCCCCCTGGAAAATGACTAACCTCTGGTGGATTCTCTGACTGGTACACACCAGTCTGCCACCACAAGACATGTTTCTGGACCCCTGGGGTTTGGGCCTTCTCTCCCTGAACCCAGAAACAAAGCCTTTCCTGGGCGGAGGGGGAGCCATCTGTGGCAGGAAAGCTTCAAAGGCCTTGCAGCCTTTGTAATGCGGCCCTCTCCAGATCCTGCAACTTAGTGCAGCAAGTTGTCTTGCTGCATTGCGCTATGGGACTTAAATAAATCTGGCCTAATTTGCACATTTAACTTATGTGTAAGTCCCTTATAAAGTGGTACAGCATGTACCCAGGGCCTGTAAATTAAATGTTACTAGTGGGCCTGCAGCACTAGTTGTGCCACCCACTAATGTAGCTTCTTAAACATGCCCCTGGCCTGCCCTTGCAGCCTATGTGTGCAGTTTTAAACTGCCATTTCGACCTGGCAAAATAAAGTTTTTGAAAAAGCTAGATCACCAGAGTATTCTAGACACTGGTGCCCTAAGACTTCGTAGTGAACAATGTCAAACGAAAAATTCCAAATAATCAAATGATACAGTATTGAGAAAAGCTTCAAACAAATGATGCGATCATGCAAAATGATTTAATGAGTTGCTTGTAGGTTTGTTGTGATATCACCAATGTTGTATCACACTTGCAAACGACGAAAATGTATACCCAATTGAACAGATATTCATGGTTGTAACACAT
Organism: Triturus cristatus; assembly: GCF_964204655.1. Classification (NCBI taxonomy): domain Eukaryota; kingdom Metazoa; phylum Chordata; class Amphibia; order Caudata; family Salamandridae; genus Triturus; species Triturus cristatus. Next base: position 572,439,137 of record NC_140595.1, on the reverse strand, counting down.
GACCCAATGAATTTCGGGTGGAGAAAACCCTTCATCAGGATTAACTGTGAATTCAAAATAAAGATTCTCTAGGTACACAACAGCAAAATCATCAAAGATTCAAAAACGGAAGAAACAATGAGGAAGGACTGAAGAAAATCTAGACCAGCTAACCAAGGCGTAGTGTGGTAACAGCTCCGTAAATATCACCATAGAGTGAGTACAGCCACAAAGGAAATCACAACGCAGTGCCACATGTTTTTTTCCATGTACCGATCCTATACACCGTTATGTTTGACTTTGTACTTCACAGCCTCGTGAACACTTAATTCTGGGTTCATGCACAAAGGCAGGTTTTTGAGAGCACACTGTGGTTTTAGTCACTGGGACTACTGCATGTTGGGATTTGTAGTTCAAATTCTTAACTGCTTCTTTTCACTGAGCAGATTGGTTGCTTTCACAAAGGGCTGCCAATCTCTTCCCATGATTTGTTTTCTCATGTTCATAATTTACCACCGTGGCATGCCAGATGGTTATTTTGGGAATCTGCAACAGAACATAGCATGTAATGCCATGACAGTGGGTTAAAGGATTTTCAGATGGGAGCGTTTCATCCCTTCCTCATTGTGTTTTGTCTGTTTTTGAACCTGTGATGATTTCGCTGTCGTGTAACTAGAGAATCTTTATTTAGAATGTACAGTTGCCCTTGATGAAGGGTGTTCTCCGCCCGAAATGCATTGGGGCATGTGTTACAACCATGAATATCTGCTCATGTTGAGAATATATTTTTGTCATTTGCAAGTATGATGCAACATTTGTGACATCACGACAAACCTACAAGAAACTTATTAAATCATTTTGCATGATCGCATCATTTATTTTGAGCGTTTCTCAATACTGTATTGTTTGCTTATTAAGAATATTTTGTTTGACTTTGCTCATTACAAAGCCTTAGGGCATCAGCAGTGTGTGTTGTGTCTAGTATACTCGGGTTATCTAGCTTTTCTCAAGTTTACTCACATGCCTAGGCAGGGCTCGTTACAGCCTTGCACGCTACGTTTGTTTCTCAATGTTGAAATCACAATAATTTTGATTACATTCGTGTAATTGAGTGCATGACAACCATTGCCTGAAAATAAACCTTTTGCCAGGCCTAAACTTTCCTTTTTATTCCATATAAGTCTCCCCTAGTGTAGGCCCTAAACAGCGCATAAGGGGGCAGGGTTTGTTGTATTTAAATAATTGAACATGTACTTTTACGTTTTCCATGCCCTGGTAGTGAAAAACTCTCAAATTGTTTTTTCACTACTGCAAGGTCCATCTCTCCAATAGGATAACATTGGATTACCTTATTACATTTAATAAGTGATAACGTTTGATTGGGAGCAGGTAGGAATGTCAAGTTTGGTGTGTGAGTAATTTAATTGAAAATCCTCTTTAAAGGTAAAGTCGAATTTTAAATCATAATTCTAAAAATGACACTTTTAAAAAGTTCTTTCCTTTTTCAAACCACTTGGTGCCTGCAGCCTGTTTCTGGGTCACATGACTAGGTGTAGTTGGCCATTTTGTATTCCTCCCAAACAGCATTACAATAGAAAATGCGGGTGTTGGCAGGAGGGGCTGTTATCTACCACACTTGCACTTCAAAGATACTTGCCCAGATTATGCACAAAAATCTTCACACAAGCCTATTGTGCCCGTAGACAGACTGGGACCAGGTCAGGGAGGCAAGAAATTCCAAACACATCTATAGGTGAGAAACTCCAGAAGCGTCTTCCACTTCAAAGTGGCAACCAGGTATAAACATTGGATCCTGAGATCCAACTCTTTAGTACACTCTTGGACCTGTGGCTATGATAGAAGAAGGACACCCAGCTGCTTGAGGCCTGCGTTGCTTGCTGAGGAGGGAGACTGGACCTGCTCCCTTCAACCCAGGCTTAGTGACTTCGTGGGTCAGCTAACTTACCTCCTGTGTGAGCTACACGGACATAAGCTCCCTGCAACTGTCCAACTGACCTACTGCACTGGACCTGCCTGAGCCCTGTTGGCCTCTGCTGGAGTGAGTTCTTGATTCTCAAGTGGTGCCTCCCCAGGTTTGGACCCTTGGTTGGTATCAGAGAGACTTCCTCCAGGCATAACTGAAGGGTCTACCATATCTGGCATGAAGCCCAGCAAAGCCTCGCCGCACAGCTGCCAGTCTCATCAGAATCGATGGTGAGTGGCACAAACCCACGCCACACAAATGCCAGCTTCTTCAGAACAAGCGCCGCGAGATGAGAAGCCCCGCTGCACAGTTTAATTGGAACCATTTTAGCACGGCACAATTTGATGCAGGGCCTCGTATTGTAGTCCTTGCAGCTGCTCGGAAACTATTCCGGACAACGCAAAGCCCCGCTGCACAGACCATGCACCTAGGACATAAGTTGCAATCCCCAGCAGGCCAAACATGGTCCAGTCCCTGGCTTGCACTCCATCGTCTTCAGCCTCAACTTGTGACTTTGTCGTGGTCCAGCGGAACCAGATACCCTCAGTTGACCCTTTGCACCTTTTGGTGCTACTTTTATCTAAATCTTTGAAATTGCACATCTCCACTTCTAATTATTGGATTTTTATCGTCTTGGTGTCAAAAAATGTATTACATGTTACTTCCTTTTTCTAAATAGGTGGATTTTTCTTGCGTTGTGTTTTTATTTTATTAATACTTTACACATTGCCTTTAAGTTAAGCCTGACTGCTTTTGTGCCAGGCTACCAGTGGGTTAAGCACAGGTTAGTTTAATGACTGTTGTGGTTTACCATGACAAGGACTGTGGCTGTTGCTTGAGAAGGGTTCACACCCCCACCCCAAACAACAATCCAATTTTTCACAGTGTCCTAGATTCTTCCTCCTTTCTGGATGCAGTCTGACTAATTTTTAATAAGCCCAAATTGTGTGATTTGCAACAACAAGGGTGGAATTGGCACATCATGCAGGAATTGCATATGCAAGAGTCCAAGTTGTTTCTACCTAACATGGCTTAAATGGCCCTTACAGTCCAATGGTGAAACACGGTCCCTACAGAACGGCATTGCAAAACCATGGAATTGGTCCAAACTTGTTTTTGGAAGTCAATCATTAAGGCAGGTTGTAACAACTGCAATCATAGAATGTGCTATTTGTCTGCAAGCCAAGGCAGATCACTAAAAACCTGAGGATTCTTACATCTTTTGCCGAAACCTAGCAAACGTATGGGATTCTATTCCCCTGCACTTCATCACCACCGTACCATCTAACCAAGGAAAGACCTTTTTCCTAGTTGCAGTGGCTAACTTCACTATAATGGCTAATTGCATAGTGTGTCGATTTTAACCACGGCCTGCTAGTAAGCTCAGATCTTATTGACCAGATCATTCACCTTTAAGGATTACTCAGTATCAGCATTTCAGATAGTATTCTTAATTCACCTCAACTGGTAGTCGTGTTTCATAGTCACTGGCCACAATAAAAAGTTACTAACCTTCGTTATCGATTTTTATGGTGGATACTCTGCCTGTAGATTCCTCACCAGTACAGCAATCTCAAAGCATCAGACTAGATCCCGAAAACTTCCAAGCAACAATGTCACCGGTAGAGGGCGCTGGACTTAGTCGGCAGCGAAAGTGATATCAGGCGACGTCACAGAGACCATAAAGTGCCCATTCTGGCATATCGACGTCAGTTACCCTGTGTTTTTTTCCTAGCTTTTGAGGCAAGATGGCAGATTGACATTGAAGAAGAATTTTAAGTACCAGAAAATTGCAAGATGGGATCTTATTAGCCTTCCCTATAAGACATACATCAAACAGGGAGAGCAGTGGGTCCATGAGGAATCTGCAGGTAGATAGTGTGTCCAGCAGAAAGATTGTTTCGGAAAGTAAGTACCATTTTCTTCTGATGGATACTTCTACCTGCTGATACCTCTGTAGAACAGTTTTCACAGAATTACCTTGCCCAGGAGGAGGGTTGATTAATGGTTAGACACGGAAATCCTGCAAGATGGACCTGGCAAAGTGTCTGTCCCTGCACAGCTCTGAGTTGTGACAGTAGTGTTTTGAAAAGGCAGCAAGGAGACTCACGTTGCCACCTTATGGATGTTTGCAATCAGGACTCCCTGAGCATGAGCAGAAGCAGTCAGTTTAGCCCTGGTGAAATGGGCCCTAGTTTCTGCAGGAGGCTCTTTCTTGGCTAAGGTTTAGCAGATAAGAATGCAGAGGATGAGCCACAAGACAGAGCCCTCTTTTGAACCACTTCACATTTTTAGCACCACAGTAGCCGACAAAGATCTGGTCATCCAACTGAAGTTATTTGGTGCATGCTGGTTATTAATAAACCGCCTGCCAAGGATCGAGCCGATGCAACTGCTACTCTTCTTTTGTAGGATGAGGCGGAGGACAGAAGTTCGGAAGAGTAATGGATTGGCAAAAAGATGGAAAGGGAACTTACCTGGAAAGAAGGTAGTGAAAGGGGGGTGACAGCTAATGGCCAGTAACTCACTGACCCTTTTAGCAGAAATGATGGTAAGCATCAACACAGTTTTGAGGGTGCAGCTGTGAATGGGGGTCAAACGGGGTCCCCATTAAAAAGGTGAGCACAAGCTTTAAGTCCATTGAGGGTCCACAAAGTGAGTTGGATGAAAAAGGCTTTTAAGAAAATGCATGACAATAGGGAATTTGAATAGGGATGGTTGAACTGACAGAGGAAAGCAGTCAAGGAGGCTAAATAACCTTTTACAGTGCCAATTGCAAATTTCCTTTGAGCAAAGGAAAGTGCGAATTGCAGTACTTCATATAGTTTGCCCTGCAGGGGATCAACACCACTGTATGCACACCATGCAGCAAAGTTGCCCCATCTGTCAGATTACGCAGACTTAATGGCAGGGCGGCGCACAGACAAGATTACTTCCACCCCCTCCGTGAGCATCTGAAAGGAGCTAAGTTGTCCCCACTTAATCTCCAAACAAGTAGGTGGAGGTCTCAGGGATTGGGGTGCAGAACTATGCCCCCGACTGGGAGAGAAGGTTAAGCCTGAATGGAAGGCAAAGCAGGGAGCATGTGGAGAAGTGCAGAAAATCCATGTACCACACCTTTCTTGGCCGATTGAGGGCAATGTGAATGACTTGGCCAGTCTTGGCAAAGTTTCCTGAGAATTTGAGGACTCAAGGGTATGGGGGAAACGTAATGCAGCTGAAAGTTCCACCGCAACTAAAACACCTCCCCCAAGGTTCCCCTCAACGGATACTAAGGAGCGCAGAACTGGTGGCACTGAGCATTTTCGGAAGAGACAAATAAGTCCACCTGAGGAGTGCCCTATTGGACAAAGATATCCTGGACTACCTCCAGCATAAGAAGCCATTCATGATTGGCAAGGTGACATCAGCTTGGTGACTGGCGGGGAGCTAATGACCACAGTCTCATTGCTTCAAGGAGGTAAAATCCTACTCCACCTAGCTTGTTGATGTACCACATTGCAGTTGTGCTGTCTGTCAAAATTTGGACAGACCAACCTATGATTTAGGGGAGCAAGGCCTTAGGAGCCAGCCAAATTGCCAGCAGTTCCAGCAGGTTGATGTGAAGCACCCACTATTCCAGAGACCAGAGCCCTCTGATCTCCAGATCCTCCAGATGGGCTACCTCACCTTAGGGTGGAGGCATCCATCACTAATGTTGGAGGGGAACTAAAGGCCATCCCATGAGTTAGGTTCACCTAGGTCCTTCACCAAGCCACTTCCGCTGCAGTGCTGGGGGAGATCACAATGGAGTCCGACCGGTCTCCACCGTGCTGGAGCCACTGTCTACGAAGGCTCCACTACAGGGCCTAAATGTGCCAATGTGCTTGCTTGACTAGGAGGATGCAGGAAGCCAGCAGAGCTATAAAAAACAGGACTCTCAGGACTTGGATTCTTATGCCTCGCTGGAAACATGGGACCATCTTCTGGATGTCTCTGATTCTTTGAGTCGACCAAAAAGTGCAAGTTCTTCCGATGCGACTGCGGGATCAGGATGTGAAAGTATGCATTTTGCAGGTTGGGTGACACCATCCAGTCTCCAAGCGCTAACACCAGTAGAACTTCAGATAGAGTCAGCATCTTTAACTTTTTGAGGAAGAAGTTCAAGCTCCTCAGATCCAAAATCGGATGCAGACTGCCATCTTTCCTGGGGACAAGGAAGTAACGTGTAGCAACCCTGGGCCTTTTGGTTGTCTGGCTCCACCTCTCCTTTGAAGAGGATTGCTGCCACCTCCTGCTGAAGAATGGGCAAATATTCAGGAGGTTGTGACGAGAGTCGGGGTAGGATGAGAAGCGGAACCTGAACAAAGGGAAGAGTGTAGCCCTTTATCACTATTTGAAGAATCCACTGGTTTTAATTAAGAGCCTTTCAGGCCGAAGAAAAACCAGACTCACGCCCTCCCACAAGCTTACTTTCCTTTTGGTGCAAGGGGGGAAAAGTAGGAGGGAGAGGGTTGTAAGGCAGATCCACAACCTTTGTCTCTACCATGGCCTCTGAATAGGTGGGCAAGAGGCTTCTGTGGCTGCTCCAGTGCTTGTGTGTACTGCCAGGAGCGAAAGGATGAGCCTCATCTGAATCTGCCCAGAGGTCCTTAGTCAAGGCAGAAACTCAAGGCCCAAAAACCTGGCTGTGGCTTTGCATGCCTTGAAGTGCTTCAGCGGCGAGTCTGCCTTGTCTCCAAACAAGCAGACGCCATCAAAGAGGAGATCCTTGTGATCAGCCTGGGCATCTGATGAAAAATTAGACCTACTCAGCCAAGCAGGACTTCCTGCTATCATGTAGGTAGCCATGGCTCGGCGACAAAGTCTGCAGTGACTAGGCCAGATCTAATGGTAGGCTGGAAAGCATTCTGGTCATCGGCTAGGATTTCCTGAAAATGTTTTCATGCCGGCAGGAACATGAGGGAGAATCATTTGGGCCATGTCTCTTAAGTCATGGTTGTAACGAGCAAGAAGGCAGTAGGCATTCAAAAACTTACTCCCTGCAGAAAAGGCCTTCCTGCTCTAGGCCTACAACTGTTTTGACTTCCTGTTTAACAAGCTACTTACAATCTGTAAGACTTTATCTGGTAGAGACTGTATCTAGTCGCAGATTTCTTACCTTTGAATATCCTCAGGAGTCAGACTGGATCTGGAAGATTTTTTAGCAGTACTTGTGCGCGCTGGTAGGTGGCGTCATTCAGTTTTGCGTCTGTGTTGTTCACACCCGAAGTGACCTGTGCAGTACCTATATAGGCGCCACCTTGGCACACTGACATCACTTACTTCCACTACTTTCCATGCCAGGAGCGCGGAGCCACAATGATAACTGACCCCTGGTGTGGAAAAGACTAAGGCCCTGAGAAGGGGGTTTCCCTCATACCTGAACTGGTTCACAGAGCGAAGAGGAGGCGAGGGTCGGTAAGGAATCTACAGCTAGAGTCTCTACCAGATAAGGTGTTACCAAGGGTAAGTAACTTGTTTATTTGATAGAGGCCACATATTACTTACCTTTGAATAGATACTCAAGCAATACATCCCCAGAGCTGGATGTGCGAATCCAATCAAACCAAAAAGTCCTGCAGGTCCAAACAGGTGAAGTGTCCATCACAAAAGACCGGACTGTCCAGGCAGTAATGTTTTGTGAACTTATACAGGGAAGCCTGACCGATATCCAGGAGAGCAACACTGCAAGTAACGGTAACGTAATATCTGGTAGAGTCACAGTCTAGCTGCAGATTCCTTAATGCACTGCCCATCCTTCCCACTTTACAAACGACCTATCTGTGAGGTAAGGGTTATACCCTTTTTCACACTGAACAAAGTATGTATCTTGGGCCAGTATTCCCATGTTCTTTGGGGCTCTGTTGTACAACACCTGCTCATGTGTCTTGAGCTGAGCTACTTTGAACCGTTACACAGCTAAGTACGCCATCAGGTGTGGACTGAACAGCATGCAGTCCGTAGACAGGGCTATAGCCTCTACAGTGGCACTTCACTGCCAGGCCTGGTGAGGTCCACTGGGTTTTTGGAGAATGTCCAATCCTCCCTGATCAACATGCCCTTCAATGGCTCTTATCTATCTGGTGACAAAGCTGACATTGCACTCAAGCATTTTTGGAAAAGCGGGGCCACTACCAGATCACTGGGCCTCTCTGGCTTCCTGCTCACATCAAAAGACCTTTTTCTATTACCCTGTTCAGGGCTGGAGCTCCCATGGGCATCTGCAATATCAGCCCTGCCCTCAGCCCAGCAGGCTTCACAGCCATTTCATGCCAGGGGGAGGAGGGGTGCAGGAGCCATACTCAGTAACCTGTCCAGCCTCCCTCACCTCCAGCTGTCAAAGCCTCCAAGCAGCTTTAGTAAGCCCTCCAACCAGCACAACCATCCAGTTGACAGTAGGAGCATGCACCACCTGTCCCAACCTCTGGTAAGTGGGTGTTCCAAATTGTGCAAATGTGTTAAGGCCTCGCATTCATGGAAACACCTCTGCGACCATCTCCAGAATAGCTGACAGAGGACCATCTCTCCTTGCTGTGTCAGGAAGTTCAGACTCTGTTGGACAAAGGAGCTATTGAGAGGGTGCCAGCACAGAATTTGGATGTGGATGTTATTCCTGCTGCTTTCTGGTGCTCAAAAAGAACACAGGCTTCCAGCCCAGACCTGCACCCTCTCAACACTTTCCTGTGAAACAGGAATTCAAGGTGCTCAGGTTCTGTGTGCCCTGCATCATGGAGAGTGGGTGGTAGCATCTCCAAATATTAAACTTTGACATCTCACTGCCATCTTGCGCAAGCTGAAAGAGTTTTGCACAGGCCTCTTAAGGAAGGGAAGGAAGGAGATGGGTGACAGAGTCCCATAAAGCATATGAAGCCCTGCCTAAGACACTAGACGTGTTTAATGACCTCAAGGTCGAACTAGCCGAAGCAATGATATTCCAGCCACACAGATCCAACCTAGATTTTCTACCTGGTGTAAGTAAAGGAAAGACATTTTGATTCGGCGAAGTAGTAGCAGCTTGCATGACGAACCTTTTAGCAGTAGGGTGTCGAGAGAGACAGACAGGGTCGTCAGGAGCAGGACGATGGCAATGGGAAATGGTGTGATCAACAGATACTCCGGTCACTGACATCGCCCAAGTTCCCAGAAGAATATAAAACAGAGACTCTCCATAGGGCAGTAAGGGTTCAACACCTGTCACACCCCGGTGAAGCAGATCCAACAAGGGATTAGATGACAAAGTCACCAAACGAAGCTGCAATTTCAAGACATCAGCAGCTATCTTTATAACTTCAGCAAAAGCTGCACAAGCCTCCATCACCATTCGTGGTGGAGAAAGCAGATCAGGGTTGTAGAATACCATCCTCACCCAACGCAGCCCAAGAACCTTCTACAAGAGGCTGAACAAGACCAACCAAGCGGTCAACATCTCCGGCATCACCTCAGCAACCTTGCAATGCTGGAGAATCAGCAGCAGAGCCAGCTTTGCCCTCGTAATGCAAATGGGAATACACAGGAACCGCAGTGGCTATGAGCAGATGCTCCAGCGCTGATCGGCGTCGTATCGTAATGCACCATTAGCAGCGTCTCCGGCATGGACCGATGTTGGGGCAGCATCATAACCGCCTCCTGTACAACCTCATCTGGAGTCACCAGCATCGCAATTGGAAGCTGCACCGGGCTGTGCACTGACACTGTGATGACCCCAGACACAAAGTCAAGGTCTTCGATTGGCAACAAGGGCGAACCTGCCGGCGTTTTTACAGTCAGAGGGCCCCCTACCTCCTTGGGGCCCAAAGGCGCTCCAGGGGGAGGCACAGACCCAAAAAAAGGCATGCAGAGCATAATAGTATGCCTGCATCTGGGTCATAGTTGCCCTGGCTCCTGATAAGGAGGGAGGCGCAGGTTTGACTCTTGTGCGACCTCCTCCGTTAAAGGAGAGGAGGAACCAGCAGAGACCACAATGCAAAGCAGTGAGGCCAAAGGTTGCAGCGACTTCGATCCCTTATGATTGAATTTTGACTTAGGTGAGCGACGCTCATGGGAATGGCTCCTTGAACGGCTCTGGGCAGGAACCTCAGAGCGGGAAGGGCATCGCCTGGACTGGGACCAGGAGAGCTGTGCCATCAACAGCTTAATTCGCCTTTCCCGCAAGGCCTTAGGCTTCAGCCGTTTAAAGGCGTCACACTCCTCTGAGTCAAGGTCCTCCCCATGGCAACTTGTAGATGGGATGGGGATCCGTAACTGACATCTGTCGAGCACAGGTCTCGCACAACTTAAAACCCTAAGGCATAGGCACACTGTTCCCTGGTGCAAAAAGGCATCAAAGTAAGCCAAAAATACAAACAGCCCGAAATACCGCTTCTCCAGATCCACGTTGCAGCGCGGAAAACAAAAAACTGACGTCCGCGCGCCGGAGGAGACTTATATGGCTCCACTGACGTCATGACCAGAATTAAAGTCGTGACGGAGCCATACAGCACCGTCCCCCAGCACACAGAGGTACTGCTGAAAAATTACCAGATCCAGTCTGACGCCTTTTGAGAATTCAATTCAAAAGTTAAGGAATCTGCAACTAGAGGTCTCTATCAGATGTAGGTCTTACACTAATAGGGTGATGGAACTGAATGCGGGTTAAAGAGATTAAACAGGCCAGAGAGTAGATTATGGCCTTAATGGGTGCAGGAGAGCACTTAGGAAATCCTACAATAGTGTCGACATAGGGGATATTCTGGCATTGGATGATTAGACAGAAGTCAGTTGGTGAGGCAGGTGTTTCTTTTATAACATAAAAAAAAGAAGACGGGGCAGATAGATGTGGTTGATGTGAGATCTTACACAAAGTGAGTGGTCAATCCAAAAGAGAAATGGGTTGAGGCTTCAAGTTCCTTGCGCTTTTGAAAGTTGTTTGAGGTGGTGTTTGTGCAGGAGGATAAAATGTTTTATCCAGATTACATTTAGGAAATAGGCTGCCACCTAGTATTACAGCTTTGCTACACAGTCTTTCAGAGTGGCAACGTAAGACCTGCGCTTTCATTGTCTAGCATGCTGTACATGAGAAGTTTTTTTAAGGTGTTCACTTCAGTGCTGTAACCTTTTCAGAAACTAGCTTGATAATGGGCAAAGAGATTGGTTTTGGTTATGTAGGAGTAGAATCTTTTTGATGCATTGTTGATGGCTTTGACAAAGCAACAGAGGTTAGTGATCAGTCCAAGGTCAGAAGAGGGATCTGGGTTTGTGTCTGTTTCTTTGAGATGGGTGTTTTAGGCAATCGGAGAAAATGCCTTCATGCAGGGATATATGGCACTAAGTCTTAATGCAGTTGTTTTAGTGGCTGCAATGATGTGGTAGTGGTTGTTCTGGATGACTGACAATCTTGAGTAGGTCATCTTCATAGATGGACCCAAAATCAGACCAACAGCTTAAGTTAAAAAGAGGAAGTAATGGTAGATGGGAGTGGAATCAATGCTCTCATTAGTTGATTTTGCGGAGTAATAATTCACATTTGATCTTGGTTTGTTTCAGGAGTTGGGGGTTTTGTCTTGTAAAGTTTGGTCATCTGGAAAATAATTGATTTGCAAAAGGAATACAACAGACCGATTCAGAAATAATACAAACTTTTAGGCTCTCTGGGAAATCCATCAGGCATCACTGAAACTAATAGTTATTACATGTGGAAAAAGAGTAAACATGTCTCACAAGGAGGCAAGGACCAAGAATCTGTTTTTAGGATCTCAGTGTAATGACTCTTAAATGGCATCTTTTGTTTCGGACTCTTGCATAACACCCATCTCTTGTTTAATTGGGTAGGGAAAAAATGGCCTTGTAGTCAGAATTTCCAGACCTTACTGAACTGCTCTCCTTCTGGAACTTTGTTACTATGTTTATAATTCAGTAGTAATGAAATATATTGCTCATTTTGGAATGATAACCTTTTTAAAAAAAAAAAATTTTTTGATTGAGAGTTCATACAAATTACACCGCTACAGAGTTGTCAAGCAAAGTGCATATTGTGAATATTCAAGCTACTTTACCAATAGACAATGTGTAGAGCAAAAATAAGGCATTACATATCAGGAATAAATACCATATAAAGTGCAGAGTGCTCAACATTTAGAGGTAAACCCAACTCATCAATCTTTCACATGTTTCAGAAGATAGATACCGTATAAAGTGCAGAGTGCTAAACATTTAGGTATAAACATAACCTAACAGTCTTTCCCATCGCCTTGTTGCAGAGAAGAGACGTGGCAGTCATAAAATACAATTACAAATCATAGTTGGATAAAGTGCAGAGTGCTAAATATTAGGCATGGACATAATCCAACGTTCTTTCAATAACCCTATTGCAACCACAAAAAAAAAGAGAAAGGGGCAGGAATATAGTAGAGGTTAAAGGATATATAGAGTGCCTGAGAGCGAATGGTAGGGTAAGAGTAGGTTGGGGAGAAGACCTTGCGGACTGGGCTTAGGTATTCGAATAGCCACTTCGTCTTCAATGATAATATAAATTCAAAATCAGTTTTCCCTATCTCTAACTTATAACCCTAGTAAACTCCAGCGTTTCTCGTACTTTTTTATTGAGCCTGATCTTATTGCATATTTTTTTCCAATTCTTTGATTTTACTTTGTTTCGCTCTCCATGCCTGAAAAGAGGGTACCATATCGGATCGCCAGCATTGTAGAATTAAAGATCTTGCTACCAATGCTGCGATGTATAGGCATTCCTCATGTGAAGTAATATCAGGGGAGCAACCCAGAACTGCAATTGATGCATCAATGGAAAGGGTCTAAGGTGGATCTAAGATAAAGTTCAATTCCTTCCCACAGACCACTGATTTTCGGACAATCCCAGATAATATGTGACCAGGTGCCACCACCCTCTTTTGTGCAGCTGAAACACCTGTCCTCTATTTGTGGGTATATCTTATGAAGAAAGGAGGGAGTCCTGTAGATCAGCCATATTGAATAGAATTGCATACGCTTCAAATTTGCACCTCTGAGTGTTGATGCATTAAGGGTATTAATTCTGTCCAGGATGATTTTGAGACCTGCATCCCTTCCCTTTTCCACCATCTATCACAGATTTTTTCATATAGCAAGAGAGGCTTGTTTTCGTCAAAGATTTTCACCCAGGTACTGATCCTCCTTTGGGTCGAGGAATCAAAGGCTTCACTAATATTTGCTCTAGCGGATACATTTTTTATATCGAATTTTTCCAACAGGAGTTTTAGTCTAATAAATGACCATTTTAGTATTGTTTTAGAGTGCGAGAGCCCCATTTCGATCTCTGGCCATGACTTCCAAGAGTTACCTATAATAAAATCCTGAATTTGTACATAGCCATTTTCTTCCCATTTTTTTTTAGAATACTAGTCTCTAAAAAACATCTTTCCCCTGTAAAAAAAAAAATGGGACAGCCTAGTTGAGCTATTAAATCTTGGAATACTAAAAAAAATTAAAAACTGATGTTTGCTTAAGTACCCATTGTAGAGTCTTGTATCGTACATTCTTAGGGTACTTAGTTATTCTTGTGGGGTCTACAATATTATGTTCCTTTAGGATCTTTTTCATAAAGAAGTTGTCTGCCTCCTGAGGGTCCAAAAAGAAAAATCTAAAACTATAATGTGCAAATGTCGCATTGTAATATTTCCTAATATTTGGAAGGGACAGCCCTCCTTCTGCAACAGGGTAACTTAAAGTGCTAAGTGCCAGTCTCTGTATCTTATTCAATCATAAAAAGAAGAAAACATGCTATCTATCTCTTTAAAAAAAAGCTGCTTGTAGTGCACATGAAGCGGCGCTAAAAAGAAAATTAAATAGTGAAAGGATAGACATACGAATTAGTGCCACTCGACCTAATAATAATAGTGGGAGCTGGTTCCATCGTGCTAACAGGCGTTTCACTTTTTTCAGCAACGGGGTATGGTTTAAATGGAATAGATCTTCTACTTTCTCCGTCACAAAGATCTCAAAGTATCTCTTTGGGCGAGTGTTGTATATAGGCCTGAATTCTGGCAATAGAGAATCGATCGAACAGTTGCACAATACGATCTCTGTTTTGGACTTGTTTATTTTATAACCACCTATTGCTTGGAAATCTGCGAAAATCCTCATGATTTCCTCCTGGGTGTCTGTTTTTGAGTTTAAAAAGAGGACAATGTCGTCGGCATAGAGTTTTATATTTGTCATCCCTTGACCAGGGACCGTGTACGCCTTTTTCTGTCTAATTGCTATTGCTAGTGGCTCTATAAATAGCACAAATAAAATCAGAGAAAGAGGACACCCTTGTCTAGTGCCTCTGTTTATTTGACATGTGCCTATATTTACAGAATTGATTAAAATTTGCGCCTGTGAATTTGTGTAGAGCCATAACCATCTCTGGGAAGCCAAATTTTCCCAAACTTAAAAAGACAGTCCCACGAGACTCGGTCGAGCGCTTTTTCGGCGTCTAAAAACCAGACCAGGGCCTCAGTCTTATTTATGTAAAAAAAAATCTAATGCTTCTAATAAAAAAATTGTATTGCTATGGAGTGGTCTGCCAGCTACAAATCCGCACTGATCCATCCCAATAAATGAACCTACCTTTCTATTTAGTCTATTAGCGAGACGTTTTGTAAAACAATTTGTAGTCAACATTTATAAGGCTTATGGGCCTATAGGAGATTACCAAGCGATTAAAAGGTTATGTAACTCTCAGAGCCTGTCTCCTTGTTCTTCTTTCACCCCTTTCTTTCCTGCCTTTTTCTGTCTCCCTGTCTCTCGTTTTCAGTAAATAACGTCATGTGGGGTTAGCTAAGCAAATGTGTCATAATGTTTCAGGACACTGTTGTATAAACTGCGACTGGCTAACCTTGTAACAGAAATGCTAATGTTTTGCATAAAAATAAATAAAAAACTACTTTGAAATTAAAAAGGAATTGACATTCTCACTATCTTTGTCCTTCTTTAAAATGCTGACCACTACTGCTGTGCGGAAGGATAATGGAGGGTCACCCCCTTGTAGTAGATGGTTTTCAAGATTTAAAAATTCAATATTAACAGTTAGCCAAATCTTTTTAAAAATTCTGCAGGAAAGCAGTCTTCCCCAGTTGCTTTACAGTTGGACAGAGCTTATGACTAAGTCGAGTTCTTCCTTTGCGAAACCAGCTAGCAATTCCTCTCAAAAGTTCCTGTTTAAAATAGGAATGGGCAAATCGTGCAGAAAACCACGAATGGATTCCAAGGGTGCATTGTAGTCTGATTGATAAATTCCCTTATAGTGCTTAAGGAAGACCTCGCCTATGTCAACCTACTGGTTGAACGTGTTTTAGTCGATTCATTTCAGATACTCTCAATCCTGTTACGTACCGGTTTCTCTTTTGCCTGCCAGGCTAAAAGTTTCCCTGTGTATTCGCTATCTTCATAGACTGTCTGAAGGTAAGTTCTGCTTTTACCATATCACCTAAACCATAGTAGAATTCTCTCATTTGTGCTTTTGCTTCTACTAATTCCTGTTTACTTTTTGGATCCCAGTTCCTGATGTATTCCTGATTCGTGTGGGCAAGTCTTGTTTCGATCTTCAACCTTTCCTCTTTTTTAGCCCTTTGTTGCGGAATCTCCTTCGAGGTGATTATGCCTTTTAGTGTGGCCTTAAATGTGTTCCAGATTATGTTGATTGGGGCTGAGTCTTTATATAAAAGAAGGCACTAATCTCGTTATCTATTTCTGTGCACCATAGTTCATTTGCTAAATTAAATTTATTAAAATGCCATCTTCTTGATGCACTTTCGTCCGTACTCCCTCCAATGACTTCCGTTTTGATTAAGGCATGGTCTGAAAAGGCATTTAAAATATGTTCATATTTACCAACTACAAGATTATGTGAGTCCGAAAAAAATCTATTCTTGATGCTGAATTGTATTTTGCTGAGTAACAAGAGTACCCACGTTTAACTGGATTATTAAGACACAAATTGTCTACAATATCTAGATCGAGTTTACAACTAGACAGGGCGATAGAGACTTGTTTTCGTTCCATCTTTGTCGAGTCAACAGATGGATCCTGTAAAATAACTTAAAATCACCTCCCCATATGATCTGCCCAGGAATGCCCGATAAAGCTTGATTTAATTGTAGAATAGGGAGAGGATCATGTATCACTGGTGCATAAATTGTGGCCAATATGAGGTCTAACTGATTTAGTTTTCCATGAACGAACGTCCATCTTCCACCCAGATCTGAGTGTGATGCATTAACATAAAATTGAACACTTACCTAAAAAAATGACCACTCCTCTCTGCGCAATGCCCAAAACAGATGAACAATAAAAACCCACCCAGTTTTTAAAATTATTCTAGCATCTGATAAGCTTCGTAAATGCATCTCCTGAAAAAAAATATCGGGATAGTACCCTCTCAGCCAGCTCTCTACAGCATAGGCTTTGCGCCTGTTTAAACCATTAGCATTAAAAGACAGAATTGTTAGTTTATTACTATTCATCATTCAACAGTGACTGGGATGCTTAAAGTGACTTGTGCCAGCATGGAACAGAACGAAAGGTTTAATAGAATATTAATTATATAACATATTGAACATACCACCCTGACCTTAGCTCTGACCCAGTTAGGGATTCAGCATAAAATACATAAAAATCCTTCCTATAAATTCTCTTCCTAGAAGTTAGCGAACTAAAGTGCAAATTGTGCATTGAGCCGCAGTTCTTGATAGCAGCTGAGACATAACGTACAATAGCATAAATACCTGAGATACATTCTACATTACAATTTATCTGACAGCATAGCATCCTAAACAAGCATTGGCATAGCCAATAGGTCTCGCCTTTGGGACCTTATAAGTGTTTAGCCATGCAACAGTTGCATACCTAAATACTTATAAGGTCCAAAAAGCGAGACCTATTGGCTATGCCAAGCGGCCGTGCAGCCGTGAAAGTGATCGCGATCACGATCAAACATCAAAGCGGCCATGCGGCCACAAAAGTGTAAGTAATCGCGGTAAAGAGCGGTAAAGCACGGCGCGCGCTCCCGCGCCCATGCACTGTAGCTCTAGGCTGGCCTGATAGCACTTTTTGGAGCCCTCTCAATAAGTCTCGCCAGACCAGCGCATGCGCTGGGTCAGGCGAGACCTAAAAACCACTTCCTAGAAGATGGCAGTCTAGTGTGCAAATGTATCCTTAAGCAGCAGATCGTAATAGCAGCTAACATGTAAAGTGCAAGGAAATATTTATATACCTAAAAAAAAAAAAGCGTAAAGTGCCTAAAGTGCATTCTCCACCTAAAGTGCATAGTGTGTTTCAGTGAAGTTCGGCAGTATATTGACAATTTCTATGCAAGGTCTAGCTATAATCTGAAACAATGTTGGAATGATAACTTGAGTTAGGCAATGTCAGAAAGCCCTACTATTTTAATCTGAGTCCATCTGAAGCAGGCAATGTTTCCACATCTCTCCAAATTTAAAGCCAACCATACACTGTATGATAGGTGAGCAAAAGACCTTTAAAGTCTTATCACCTTTGCTACAGCATTTAATACTTTATCACAGCTGATAAACTTTCAGAATCTATTTTGATGGCACTCAGTTTTCCTAAAATTGAAACAGAAATATTATCCTTGAAATAGAGTATTTAGAATTATTGTGCTTCGCGCACTACAACTACTTTCTGACTCATGAGAAGGCCCTCCCTTATATGAAAATGCATTCAAGGTAATTAAGAAAACAATATAATAAATACATTAGAATTATAAAGTTAATCTGGGCAACTAACAGTCACTTCTCCAGCCTGTACTGCTCTGCTACCTTAATAGTACATCAGAAGACAATATACATGTATATAAGTTTTTAAAGTTATGAGAATTCTTCCTGTTTCTAAAGTTGAACAGTACACAAAAAATTAGTTCATAATTAGGCCCCTGGTTTTATAGTTAGACATTTGTCTCCATTTAGCCAGATTTATATTTTGGTAATTTTGGCCGTTTATCTACATTTATTTTTTGATATTACTAGACACTAGTAAATTTCCAAATATATTTAACTGCTAAATGTACATGCTTGGATGCCTGACAAGTTTCAATGATCGGAATACCATAGATGAACAATTAATACACTACTTGAAAACATGCACATTTCCATACCAATCTGGTGTGTATTTAACAGGTAAAAGAGTTAGGCCTGAACTGCTGTAATCTCCATAGCTATTGGTGTGGCGGTCATGACCAATAGCACTTAATTCCCCCCAAAAAACAAAAAAATGTTTTTTAGCCATATTTAAAAACATGTTTTTCTGTCTGAATGCTTCTGTAAAAATGGGAAAACTGGAAACTTAACTTATAAACCTTAAAGGATAGATATGGACCAATACTTCATGAACTCAAATGTATTCTTCAAGAATAAGTCTATGTATTAAATTCAGAATTCCATCAATTCCAAAATTTGATGACAAAGCTGTTTTTACACGGTTTCCCTAACTGTGTTAACTGGAGCCTATCTCAGCAATAATGTATGTCAAATGCCTAGCAAAAATGCTGTATGCCATGAGGAAGTTATACTCAGACTTCAAAATGGCTGCCACCATTTGCAAACCTTGTGAGGTCACATGGCTGTGCTTAGCAGCGTTGCACTGTGAGTCCAGGGAAGACACCGCAAACCTTTCCTTTTTCTGAGCATCTGCCCTGCGTATGGTTCAGAGTATCACACATGCCAAGGGCAAATGTACACAACTGGTTCAGACAACTACTCAGCATCAGATTCAACTACAGTTGATTTAGATTTGTAATGACCCAATACTTGTTATTCTCTGGTGCCTTCCAATACCCTCCGGTTGTCAGATTAGCAGCTGACTGAAAAATCCTCTGTGTGACTAGGCAATTACCTCACAACGTGAACACAATGCTCAAAGTATAGCCACCTACTCTTTATTGCACCTTTATCCTTAAATTCCTAATCCTTTAAAATGGCTGCCGCATGCAACTCCTACAGTGGCCTCTTCTTGCCAAATAACAATTCCAAACTTAAGTTGCAAAAATCTCTGCACTTGTGCGTAAAGCCTTTCCAAAGACGCAACGTTCCAATCGGCCTACTTGCGGACTGCCCTCATGTGCCTTCTCTTGTGCGCTACTGCGTCATGAAACATGCCAGCAAGGCAATTTTTGAATTATCCCAATGGCCTCGCTGCTGTACAAGTACTGTTCACTTTCCTTCAAGTTAAAACTTGAAGAGCAACCTGCCTCCTTAGCGCACTCAAATGATTAAAAATGATAACTAAATGCCTTTATTCAAACTCTCCTAAGCTCCTCAAATTATGTTTGGACAAAGCCAAAAATAATGTGCTCTTAACTAAACTCTAGCCTCCCTCAAACCAAGGGCTTTCTTAAATAGCTTCTCCTGACCTTAAATCACATATGCCTTGTTCCCCAGTTCATACATGCTAACATTCCTTCTTGAAACAACCCTTTTCGTTTTCTAATTACATCTTGTCATATATTAAAGTATCTAAACAAACCGCATACTCAAACTATCTCACTAAACATACTACATTATAAACCTTTCTCTAAACCTATAATACTTATCCATCTATTTAATACACATTCTTATACACCTCAGAGGTTACTTGAAATAGTACTTATTTGTGAACGAGCAGCAGCAAAAGAAGGAAGTTTTCTGTGTTCTATGTTATTATGCATGTTCCAAAGAGTTCTGGAATTTTAAGGATATTTCATTCTAATTCTAAGTTCATTGGTGCTGCTGTGTATGAGTGCAATGAAGTGTAAAGCTTAATATTGGCCTCCATGCCTGGTTATAAAATTTGACTATTAGTGTTAACTATATTGGAATAAAAAAGCATAGAGGCAGGCAGAAGAGGCCACCCCAATTGTGGCATTTTAATATTAAATATCATCTATGCTTGGTTATTATAAGAAGATAAAACGGTTTTTTGCATTGGCATCCCAATTACTACAGATTAACATATCACTTTTAAAATAGATTCCTTTCCAACCAATGAATATACATTTGTGGATGATTTTAGTGCTAAAATATCCTGTCTATGGAGAAATTTTGAAAATGTTGATATGGTCTGGGGCATTCCAAAAAGTACTCTGTTTCAATAAGAAAACCGACAAAAGGGAGGATTTGTAATGCCTCAATTAAATGAGCAGAGTTGTGTAATGTTGTTTGGGAGAGTCGTATAATAACAGGAAATTACAATAGAAAGGGAAAGTTGGGTAGCTAGATTATACTTTGCCTCCCGTTATTTCATTTTATGATTTTTTTTCATGTCAGAGTAATGATCACAATATTTTGATAGGAATTTTCAGCTAACTGATACGTGGAACTTTTACATGGACATTTGTTAGTTAATAATCAAACTCACTGGCAGCCCAAAAATGATTCCTTATGTAGTGGAGGCACTGCAGCTTTTATTAATTTACACAATATTCTACTACCAAGAATACCTTTTTAACTATACAAGTTAACAAATTCTAATGAATCAAAAGAAAAATCGGACATATAGTTAGTCTGGAAAGGTATCAACAGAGAAGGAATCACAAAAATCTGATCCTAATAGTTCCATTTGTCACCAATTTTGATTCTTTTTTGCTTCTCAAAGAGCAAATAAAGAAAAAAAAATTGCGAAACAAAGAAAGAAATGAAACCAATGTGCGTTTGAGCTACGGTGCAGTCTAAGGTGGCCTATACACCAGCGTTGGATCTTAAGAAGTTGAGTTTCGTCAACAAAACTGGCAGAGAACCTAGGAAGGATTTAGATAAGGGCCTGAAGAGGTTCCAAGATAGACAGACTCTTGAACATTTTAGGATCACTTACGAAAGTGTTTGATTTGTGCAAAGAGGCACATACCAATACTACAGGCATGTATGTATTTGAGCTTTGCCAGTAGGTCCAGAGAGCAATCTGCTTACTGGGCAATATTAATGCAGCCTTGTGTATGGAAAGACAAAATGCATTATAATGAAAATAGATCCTATATTAGCGGAATTGGTAAGGAAAGAGTTTGGGGAAGAAAGTAATGAGAGGTTTGGCGGGGAAGTTGTCAAGGACATGTCCAGATAGGTCAGCACTTTTAAAAATTCTTTACAAAAAGTGCAAAAGGATATACATAGGGTCTTTGGTGAGGCCAGGAGAATGCAGGGTCAATTACCCAGCCGAAGACAAGCCATCACTTGAGGTTTTTTCAAGCGAGGCTTTAGACAACTAGGGCCCTGAAGTAAAATGTACTTACCTTCGGTAACACTATATCTGGTAGAGACAGTCTAGCCGCAGATTCCTTAACTTTGAATTCTCTCCAGGCGCCAGTTGGGATCTGGGAATTTTTCAGCAGTCCCTCTGTGTGCTTGGGGACGGCGTTGTACGGCTCCATGACGACATCTTCTCCGGACATGATGTTAGTGAAGACATACAAGTCCCCTGTGGCGCGCGGACGTCAGTTTCTTCAGAACGCAGAGCACTACAGAAACTGGATGTGGAAAGTGTGCCAAAAAAGATCAAAAATCTTTGAAACACTAAAAGAAAACACATCAAATGGTATATTAAGACCAGATGTGGATTTTAAATACCTCCCAGAAAAAAAAACCACAGAACACAGGGCTACATGAAACTCTACACCCTGGTGAATAACCCCTATAATAGGGAAACAACTATGTACTCTATAAACAATTCCGCAATGTTAAGAAAAGGTCTGGTAAAAGCCAACAGAACCTACAACCATAACACCAGTTGTGTGCTAAATCACACCATTACGTGATAGTTGACAGCAACAATGTATATGTATGAAGACAGCAAGAAGACTTCATGAAAAGAAGCAAGAAATTACTACTACTCACTGGCATGTCATCCACAGGAAAAAGAAAGTGAGAACATACCCCCACTCTACCAAGCACACATATTTGCAAGTAGCTTATTGCAAAAATCTTAATAAAAAATAATTGGCCAGGTCAACCGATTTTTTTAGTCCCAAAATAGATAGAGAGTGATCACAGGTATATCGATTCATCACTGAAAGGGTATAACCCTTACCTTAAGGTAATTCGCAGAGTGAGGAGAATGGGCAGGCATTAAGGAATCTGCGGCTAGACTGCGTCGCTACCAGATATAGCGTTACTGAAGGTAAGTACCAATTACAGCTGATAGACATCCAACCACAGATTCTTTAACTTGGAATTACATACCATACCTATACCCCATTAAATGAGGGTCTGCAAACTAATCCCACTAAAGTTCAAGCAGAACTAGGTGGTCAACTAAAGACTGACTAAGAAAAACAAGAGCTGCCTCTTAATAGAACCTATGCCTTTCGTCGTGGAGCATACAAATAAAAGACACTGTACAAGCCCGAGAAAATCACGTGGAATAGTAAAACAATCGCTAGGCTCTTAATAGCACCTACGACTTCTGTTATGAAACATATAAATAAAAGCAACTGTACATGCCCGAGAAAATCGGTCCTTGAAGGGACAGAGTTAAAAAAGGGCTTTAAGAGTCAACGTTAAACTTAATGCGTCCTCTGGCAGAAGACAGACATGACCAAAAGGGTCAAATGTCTGAAAAAAGACAATCTCTGCTGCTTCTGACAATAAGAAGCATAAAAAGAGATGTCCTACTGAAAACCTAATGGGACCATCTGAACACATTTCCCCCCCCCCGTCATGATTAATAAAGTGTGGATAATAGGAAGAGTCCACAATCAATGAAACAAAAGATGCATATATATATAGACAAACATATAGTTATAGACTCAACATCCTGTCCCAGCCCTAAATTGCAGGAGCATGCAAAGCATGAGTATCTAGAGCCCACATGCAATAAACATATACAGAAGTATATCAGGAGGTACTCTTTTTGGCCATCCCTTCACAGAATTGTACCGGCCAAAGAATACTGCAAGAATGCAGGGGCATATAAAACTTGCCTACTACAGTATCACGGTTCGAAAGCCAGAAAATAACCTGAGTCTCCATAGCTCCGAATACCAAGACAAGCAAAAAAAGAACACAAGATGTAGCACAAAGGGTACGCACAAAGTGCATTTTAAAGAGAGGTAAAGCCTTGTCAACAACAGGCACTTACAATACCTATGATACAAGACAATATGAGAAACACAGCAAAACAGTAATATGTATTCTCCATATATCATCATACATAATATCCCTGAAACAAGAGATTTGGTAAAAAAAACAACAAAAAAATCACAGCTCCAAGAAAACGGAGGGAATAAAGGGGAGGGGGGCTGCCACCCCAACAGTATGTGATTTGTCAGAAGAAAACTGAACGTACCAAGAACATTCCCTAGAAGGGTGAATATATCAATTTATGATAACTAGGGGCAAGGTGGCCCAAACGCAAACGTTACCAAAACTCCGCACCACGGCGTGGAGCAGGGATAAGTATACCGTCCCACAACGTGGAGCACAGATAGGTATACATATTGAGTGTATCAGGGTAATTAAATCAAGTTTTACTAGATGCTGTTCTTTACCCTATAGGTAGAACTCACAAGCAAATAGCATTTGAAGAATGTAAAATGTGAATTGCGAACCAGAGCACAATTCATCTGCTAAACCTCCTCAAAGCTCTGATGCACTCAAAGAAATACTTAGGAAGTGAAACGGATCGCACAGAAGCCACTGGTTTGGAAAAAAACAGATGTGTAAAAAATGCAACAGGACCTTGTGAAAGGCTGTCACAAAAAGAAAATAAAGGCCTTGCTCACTACAATAATTCTATAAGAACATAAAGCGAAGTCTGAGGACACAGCCAGAGTTTACAGTAAAGAAAGACTCTACCAAGGTAGCATTCCTGAAGAGTTATACAATAGCAAACCAGTACTCCACAGAGAGTAAGTCATATACCCATAAAAAGAGGTAAAGACTTGAGCCAAGCTCTATCAGAGATAACGGAAAAGAAATTAAAGTAGCTACCCAGCGGCAAACCCTATCCGGGAAAGAAAAGACTCAAACCTGGAGGGTAATAGTCTACCATAAGTCTGAGGTAGTGCTTACACTTCAACACTACCAATGCCATGAAAACCATAAAAGACGACAGCCGTGGACATCCTACAATAAACTAAACAAGACCTGAAGCGGTCCAATCACAAGTTGCCAGCCATGAAGCGGTGGACTGCAGAATCAGCATGGCTATCGAATAAATTGATACCATCAAAAGCTAAATTCTTAGGGAAACTAGAACTATGCAGCCAAGCATGACATCTTAGAGCTATCGATCTAGCCATAGCCCTACCTACGGAATCCACAGTGTCCATCGCCGACCTGATAGTGAACTTAGCCATTTTACGACCATCCTGTACCAGCTGAGTTCAGCTCTAACTTCTTCTGGAAGATAAGCAAGTAGACGGTCAACCGAATCCCATAAGGCAAAGGAAGCCCTCCCAAACATACAGGACGTGTTCAAAGATCTTAGGGCCGAACTAGTGGAGGCAAACAAATTTCGGACACATGTCTCCAACCACCGAGACTCCCTGCTCGGTGGAAGTAAAGGAGAATTTCCCAAAGTCTGCAAAGCCAAAGCTGTCTGCGCAACAAGCCCTCTAACGTTAGGGTGCGGAGAAAGAAAAAAACCCATCTGGAACAGGTCGATGACTGTATGGAATGGCACGCTCAGAAACTTCAGACGTTGCTTTGGTCCAAGTCCCCAAAAGAAAGTCACGCCTCCCTGATGGAGCAGGTACAATAAAGGATCAGAGGCTAAAGACACCAGAGGAAGCTGCAGCTTTGAAATGTCAGCAGCCCATTTATGACCCCAACAAAAGCTGCATTAGACTGTTGCTATCGTAGGACGTGAAAGTAAATTGTAGGTAGGGGACGGTTGAAGACTAACATCCCCACCAAAAACCAAAGAACCTCCTACACAAGGTTGGCCAAGAGCACCCACACGTTCCATACTACCAGCATCTGCAGGCTCACCCAGCAACACTGGGGAAATGACACCCGAAGAAGCCACATCCTCAATTTGAAGAGATGGAACTTGCACCTCAGTGGCAAGAAAAGGGGTATCAACATCAACCACTAGGGGCATCTCTGGCACCGTACAACATTAAGACAGCATCGTATCAATATCCACCACAGGTGTGGTCGGCGTCGCACAGTTCCAGACGGTGCCAAGTCACCCTCTGTGGACACCACCGACGTCATATCAGGAAGCCACACCGGGCTGTTTCAACGTCGTAGTGACTGCAGCTATAGTGTCAGGGTCCTCAATCAGTACCGAGGGCAAGCGTCCAATCAGAGTCTCCTCCACCTATTTGGGACCCGAAGACGCTCCAGGGAGAGGCGCTGGCCCCCAAAAAAGCTTGTAAAGCCTGGAAATACACTTCAATTTGGGCCTAGTCTCCCCATCACCAGGACCTGGAGGAAAACTCTGGGTAGACTCCTGCGCACAGGCCACCGGTAGAGACCGGGAGGAACTGGCACCAGCATCCCTACTTCGTGAGGTCGAGGGCCTCCATGACTTCGATTTCTGGTGCAATTTACCAGACTTAGACCATCAACGTCCACGTGAACGGCTCCTCAACAAGCGACGTCCATGCGAATGGCTTCTAGACCGGCCGCGAGCAAGAACTTTAGAAGAGGAGGGAGATTGTTGCTACTTGGACTCCAAACGGGACAGTCTGCCTGATAACTTTATCCGACGCTCCAGCAACGACTTGGGCTTCAGCCTCCGACAGGCGTCGCATTTCTCGGAGTCATGGTGCTCTCCCAAGCACATGTATAATATACCACTTTCCAACGGGAGCACGCCACACGCTCACTTTGGCTTGATGAAGGATTCCTCCGGACGAAGGGTATCTCATACCCGAAATGCATCGGGGATTATCCTTCAGTTGCATTAAACAACAATTTGAATTGCTGAAATGTTTGCACCATTGAGAATTTCATGACTACAATGAAGATTACCTCTTAATAAACTTTACGCTCAACTTCTTGGAAACTTTTGATTAATTGCGACATTGTCGCCCATTCAACGGCTGTGCTATAAGAGGGACACCACCCATTGCTGAGTGGTGCAACTGCAGCTCTCCCAAGCACCACATGCAAATGGTATGCGGATCTGTCACTGATATCTGCCTTGTACAGGTCTCGCATGTTTTTTGTTTTTTTTTAAACAGAGTTTTATATAGCGCGAACTTGGCCCGAATCGGGTATCTGAAAGCATTACATAGCACCAGTTGCATTACATGAGGAAACTTTTTTTTGTTAGAGACAAGGAGATTAAATGATTTGCCCTGAATCACAGGATGTTCAGCGTTTTAAAGCCTGCAGGCATCACACTGTTCCAGACGCGAAAGGCATCGAGTAGACCAAAAAATAAGGAGGCCTGAGGAACCGCTTCTCCCGGACCCGCATTACAGTGCGGAAAAGACGACACTGAAGTCGCGCGCCTGAGGGGCCCTATATGGCTCCACTGACGTAATGTCCGGAGAATACGTCATCGCAGAGCCATACGACAGTCCCCAGGCGCGCAGAGGGACTGCTGAAAAATGTCCGGATCCAGACTGGCACTTGGAGAAAATTCAAAAAGCAGGACCGAAACGGCCAAAATGCCCATCCCTGTGGACCTGACTGTCCAGGCAGTAGTGCTTGGCAAACGTGCACAGATACCCAAGTTGCTGCTGGGCAGATTTCCAGGACTGGGATGTAAGTACTCAGGAGGCTGCTTCCTAGCCAGGGGGTAGCATATTTTAATGCAGATAACTTAGCGCGAAACGGCTGATTTCTGCACTGCCAATCTTTTTTAGGTCCCACGTAACCCACAAAGGGGGTGTCATCCACCCGGAACTCTTATGTGCGGTCAAGGTAGAACAACAATGATCTTTTTGGGGCCAGTCACCCCCTAAGGTAGGGCCTAGCTAGCCCTATGGGCAGGGTGCATTGTAGGCGAAAGGTAGGACATGTACCGTAAGTGCGTGACATGTCCTAGAAGTGACAAACAGCTATTTTGGTTTCGGACGGCTGTGAGGCTGCCCTCTCATAGGAATGCATTGGGGATTCCCTAAGTGTTTGTGGTAATTCCTGATCTGAGAGGAGCAGCGTGGTCAAGTTTGATATGCTTAGAATAACAATAATAAATGCTGCGCAATGGTGTGCGCAGATTTATTATCACTATTTTAGAAATGCCACTTTTAGAAGTTGGCATTTCAGTGTGCTATGTGTCTGCCTGCCTGATGTGTATTGAATGTCTGGTCAAAGGGGGGGGGGGGGGGGGGGGGGGGTGACAGGGAGCCGTTATTTAAACAGGTCCTGCACACAGGACTCCTAGTGAACTGTGCTAGCAAGAGGGGACGGGCATCACGAAGAAAGACCCGACTCTCCTGCCCCCTTTTAGGAATGGCATACCTCTTGCTAGCACATATTGCATGTCTGGCTCTGGAGTGACAGGGGCTGGTGAGGTGTGTGTGGCTCCAGGGAGGCCAGGGTGAGTCAGCGCTAGGCTGAATAGGAGGTCTGCATTTGGAGTAGTGGGAGGAGTAGTACCCTGAATAGGTCTGTGCCTGCCTAGGTGAATGCTGGCTCCGCCCCCCTGTGGTGTGTCTGAGGACCGAGCCCCCATCTGACAAAGGAGGATGTGAGCACTGTGCACAGAGTGCTTCAACACCCCCTCCAGAACCAGTTGAGACTGGTTACCCCAAGCCCTGTGCTAGGGCAGAACAAAGAAGAAATGTACTACAACTACTGGGGCTGTGACCCCATGTTGGTGTGCTTCCTTATGACTTTGGGACTTGCTGCTGTTGGGCCCCAGGAGGAACCGCCACAAGGGACTGCCTCCCTGCTGGAGGGTCCTGTGTGCTGACCTGCCTGGGCCCAGCTTTTTGGCCCCTGTCGCGCTGCTCCAGGACAAGAGGAACGTTTATGCTCTGCAGGAGTGTCTCTAGGGAGTCCCGGGGTGGGGATTCCCCCACACGGCATCAGAGTGAAGCAGGAGCCCACCCCGCATTTATAAGCCTTGAGAGGCGGGAGCCTACCCTGCATGCTGGTGCCTTCATTAGTACAATGGGAGCCCACCACGCATTTGTGAGCTTGTTGGGCGGGAGCCCACCCCACCTGTGGTGTTTATTTAAAAGCGGGAGCTAACCAGCATTTGCCAGGAGAAGAGCCGCCAGAACCGCCGCCTCGAGAAATCAGGAAGTCGGGCAAGGCTACCAGACGTTGGGCGGAGCTTACGGCCCAGCAAAGGAAGTTCCTGTGTGCTGGCAAGAGGAGACTGGAGCCTTGCGGGCTCCCTGCATGAATCCTGCTGCCAGAAGAGGCGGCCGGAAGGCAGGCAAAGGATTGCCTGGCTAGTGGAGGAGCCGCGGTGAGTGCGGGTCCAACAGACCTCACTCGGCACTACCCAGCCGAGGAAGCTACTGCCGGGAAGGAACGGAGCTCACAAAGAGCCCCAGTGAGTGGGGCTCATACTGGGCATTGTGGTGCCCGTGCTTGTGCTGCGCAGACCTGAGGAGTCAAGAAGAGCCCCGGCGAGTGGGGCCCAAATTGCACATTGTTGGTGTCGGTACTTTGCCTCCCCAGCTGCACCGCAAGAGTGCGGGCAGCGGCAGCAAGGAGGCACTTTGATTTGGTTTAGTCCCAGAGTGGAGCTTCAAGGGCACAGTGGTGCCTAAGCCAATTTACACAGCTGCCCCGCCAGACGGTGGGCAGCTGCAACGTTAGTGGCATGGATTCTGGTCCCTAGAGAGACCTGGGGGCATCATACCCTTGCCCCCATTTCTGGTGCTGGCCGGTTGGGCCTGCACGCTGCTGCGGTTGCAGCCAAAAGCCCTGACATTTTGGACAAAGGGCATTTGAGCCCCACAGGAGGCCAGTTGGTCTGGGGTCAGGTTTGGTACCTGTGTGTGCCAGGAAAGCACAAGGCCCTAAAGGAAGGGGCTGTATGCACCTAGGGAGGGTCACTAAGGTGCCCTTCTAATTGTGCTTTATAAATAATGTGTTTCATGGCTAATGGGATGCAGACATAATGCAGTTATGTTGCTAGTGCTTATGCGGAGTACAGTATTTTACCAGTAGTTACTGGTTATGTTCTTTTTACTGCTTGTGATGGTTGTGACAGTGGCCTGATTGGCCCAGTCATGTATATAACCCCCTGTGAATATTGCCTAGTGCCAGTTGGCACAGCGTATGTGTGGGATTATGATTCTAATGTGTTTTGGATAATACAAATGCTATTTTGTTATATAACCTTGTGTGGAGTTTCTTTTGCGGTGTGCCTAGTGTGTTGCTGCTGTGTGTGTTGCGCAAACGATTTACACATTGCCTCTGGGATAA
Organism: Triturus cristatus; assembly: GCF_964204655.1. Lineage (NCBI taxonomy): Eukaryota > Metazoa > Chordata > Amphibia > Caudata > Salamandridae > Triturus > Triturus cristatus. Next base: position 572,409,869 of record NC_140595.1, on the reverse strand, counting down.
GCCGGACTGCTCATGCCAAGCTACCAAGGGGGTGAGCTTGGGTTATCTCCAGCGTATAACTCCCTTGCCCGGACTAGAGTGGTAGTTTCTGCCTGGCTTAGACGCAAGCCCTAGCCAACCAGAAATCCCATTTATAACAGATTGACACAGATGGAATGAGGGACAGGGTCACCCACTTGAAAGCCTTTCTTGATGGTAAGCAGCCTGAGGGAACAATTAGGCAAACATAAGATATGTGAGAACCAAATTAAGGTCCCCCTGCGTCATGACAAAGGGCATAGGCGGAATCCTATATACAAGCCCTTTTAAGAACCTATTCACAATAGGTGATTTGAACAAAGAGGGTTGGTCCATCTGCAGCAAGAAAGTGAGCAGAGCACAAAGATAACCCCTAAGAGTACCCAAAGCAGAGTCCTGCTGGGCAAGGGTAGGAATAAAAGATTATTAGATAGAGAAGCAGAAAGGGCTCAATAGACTAATACAATATTTTACATAGGTTTGCCAACAGTAGGCGTATGCTAGCTAAGTGGGCCACTAAAATAACATTACATACTTTGGGAGGAAGGCCGAAAGCCATCAACGGTCACCGCTCAATCTCAACTCAAGGAGGTAAAAAGTTGACCGGTTCGGATAGAGGACCCTCCCCTGCTGCTGCGACAGAAGATCCTCCCAAAGGGGCAGCCAGATTGCAGGATCGACGCTCATTCGAAGAAGCTCTGGATACCAGACTCTGTGCTCCGTCCTGAGCCACAAGAATGACTTGGCCTGGTCATTTTTGATAACTCTAGGTATAAGCGTGTCCAGGAGGCCCGAGCTCCACTCACAACCAAAAGCATCGCCGAGCGAAAGCCGCTTTGAAAACTGGACCTGGCCTGGCAGTTCAGGCTGGACTGTTCCCATTGGGTCAAGACTGATTTGCATATGGCTGGGTCCAAACTGAAGTGGCAGGGTGAGCAGAAAAACGACGGATTTAGGCCCAGATCTCTGTACTGGGGTACATGTATGACATTGTTCTGCATTCTGTCCATCAATTGTTCTTTTTGCAATTGAAAAGTCCAGCCCGCAAAACTGCTGACATTGCGCGTTCTCTTCAGAGACGAACAGATCGAACCAAGGCGCTCGCCACTGCTGAAAGAGACCATGCGCCACCTCAGCTGGAGATATCATTTTGATCCGCTAGACATCAATGGCAGAGTTATTCTGCCCTGGTATCCAGGGAACCTGATGGTTGTTGCATCACCAGGGTTATGCCCTGCTGTTTCAGTCATGTCCAGAAATGCAAGACCTCTTGACAGACTACAACCCCTCCCTGCCTGTTGCAGTACCACATGGCAGTGGTGTTTGTCTGAGAACACTTGCACTAACTTTCCTTGAAAGAGGGAAGAAATGCTTTCAATGCTAGCCAGATCGCCCGAAGCTCCAACAAATTGATGTGGAGCCTCAACTCCGTCAGAGACCAGTGTCCCATGATCTCCACGTCTCCCAGATTACCACCCCATCCCAGGAGTGATGCATCTGTCATTACAGTGAGATTTGGTTGGGGACGGGTCTACCTCTGACCCAATTGCGGTTCGTCAACCACCACTGCAGGTCTTTTAAAGTTCCCTCCGGAGATCTGGACCACATCGGAGAACTTCCCCTTATGCTGCGTCCACTGGAACTTCATGTCCTACTAAAGAACCCACATATACCATCTGGCGTGATTTGCCAACAGGATGCAGGAAGCTATGAATCGCAGCGGCCTCAGTCGCTCACCGAAAACCAGGATAGAGACCGATACATCGATATCAAAGCCTGAATATCATGGACTCCTTCCTCGGGATAGGCTTGAAACTGCAGTGTACAGAACAGCTCCGAAAGGGAGCGCCTGAGGGGTAAGGTGGGACTTCGGCACATTTATAGAAAACCCCAGTAAATAAAAGTGGTCCGTTGGAGGTAGGAGACACCAGCCTGGGGCAACAAAACCCTAAACAGCCAGCCATCGAGGCAGGGGAAGTGCGACACCCCTAACCTGCGCAGATGAGCTGTAACCATCGCCATCACCTTGGTGAACACCGGAGGGGCGCTGGTAAGACCAAATGGAAGCAGAGTGACTTGAAAGTGCTTGTTGCCTACCTTGAACCGTAGGAAATACCTGTGGGCAAGTAGGATGGGGATGTGAAAATACACATCCTGCAAGTCCAATGCTACCAGCCAGTCTTCTTCGTCTAAGGCAGACATGACCTGAGCCAATGTGGGAATCTTGAATTTCTCAATATGAGGAACAGATTGATGGTCCAAAATGGGCCGCAAACCTGTTCTTTTTCGGTATTAGCGAGTAGCAACCACGGCCTACTTCTCAAATCATAACCTTTTCTATAGCTCCCTTGGCCAGGAGAGCTGTAACTTCCTCGTGGAGTAATACTAGATGATCCTCCACCAGCCCTTCTTGAGTTGGGGATTAAGGAGAAGGAAAAGAAAGGGAAGATAATAGTCACAGCCTCGACATCATATTGTATGCAGACTACACCCAACTCATCCTCTCCCTATCCAACAAACCCAACATCTCCAAACAAAACTTTCAAGAAGGAATGGAAGCATTTGCCAGATGGATGAAGAACAGTTGTCTAAAACTCAACACGGAAAAAAATGAAGTACTCATCACAGGCCTTCACCCCGATGCCTGGACCTGCACCTGGTGGCCCCCCGCCCTCGGGAACCCACCTTCGCCCATGGACCACGCACGCAACCTGGGAATCATACTGGACTCCGAACTCAAGATGGACCGCCAAATCAATGCCATCACCTCATCCTGCTTTCATACCCTCCATCTCCTACAAAAGACATTCAGCTGGATTCCCCTCGAACACAGGAAAAACATCACCCATGCCCTCATCAGCATAAGACTAGACTTCGGCAAGACACTACACCAGGATCAACAAGATACTCACTTGCAAACTCCAGAACACTGCCACCAGAATTGTCCTAACCCTACCGCGCCACTGACATCACCCAACACCTGCGGGCACATACAGGCTACCCGTCAAGAAGAGTATCACCTTTAAGCTTCTCACCCACAAAGCCCTCCACCACACTGGTCCCGCCTACACAAACCACTGCCTCTCGTTCCACGCACCCCAAAGATCCCTCCGCTCAGCCCAGCTCTCCCTTGCAACAGTGCCTCGCATCAAGAAGTCCTGAACAGGAGGCTGCTCCTTCTTCCTCGCGGCCAAGGAAGAAAACACCCTCCCTCTCCACCTCCGCCAGACACCAATACTCTCCAAGTTCCTGAGGGGCCTCCAGCCCTGGCTCTTCGATGAACCACCGTGAACGTCCAGTAGCAGCGCCTTGAGACCTTTTTGGTTAAGTAGTTGCGCTTAACAAACCCTTGATTGATTTAGTGACCTGCAAGACCCATTTGTCCGATGTTATGGACCTCCAGTGGAGGAGATGGTGTTGAATTCTCCCTCTAACTGAAGTAACATGGCATTGCAGAACCAAACTAAGAATGCTTGGAGGCTGCAGCTGCCAGGGGCAGACTACTTCAGGCTACCAGTCTCAAGGTCGGAATGAACTGCTGTTCACGTCCTCGCACAACTTGGGGAGTCTGCGCAGGACAGTGGCTGGAATACAGCAGACGCGGTTGAAAAGCCCTTCCAATGCCAGGAAAAGGGCAAAAATTTGACTCGCCATGAGCTTTAACCACGAGGCCCATGGCTCTGGCCGTAGCATGAGATTTCTTGAAGCACTCCCAAAACAGTCTGCCTTTTCACCAAAAAGATGAGTCACGCCAAAGGGCATGTCCATAAGGTTAGCCTGGATATCACCTGTGAAGCCAGTTCTCAGCCAGGCGTAGCTCCATAAGGCCAGTGTCAACGAAACTGCTCCACCCAGCAAGTTAGTCGTATCTAAGCCACACCCGATGGTGAACCTTACTGCATCCATCCCATCTTTCACTGCCTGGGAAAGCACTGCCTGAGCCTCCGACGGGACAAGTGGCAGCACTTGCGCAACCATTTTCTAAAGGGTCTGCGAGAAATGGCCCAATAATCATGCGGTGTTCACCGCCCGCGAAACCAGGCTGGTAGAAGAAAACATCTTATAAAGTGCATCCAGCCTCTTGGATTCCCTATCCAGAGTAGCGGAAGGGAATGCGCTAGGGGACACTGACACCTGAACCATCAAGCTCTCAGGGGTGGGGTGTTGGCCGAGGAAATTTGGATCGCCCAGTACAGGACCATGGCAGTGTGAGATGGGCCTATTCACAGTAGTCCCTGTGCAAGGCTTGGGCCACGTGCCTATAAGAATATCTGTCAGTGCTTCATTTAACAGAAAAAAAGGGTTCAGACAAGGGAGCCCCAGGTTGAAGCACCTTGTTTAAAAGATTTGTCTTGACCTGCACGGAGGGCAGCTCCAGGTAAAGGACCTCTGCTGCCCTCCTCACCACCATGGCGTAAGATGTCCCTTCCTCCATAGCCACACGAGGTGGCACAAGCATACCAGTATCTAGAGGGGTGTCCAGTAGGAAGGTCTAGCTGATGTTCCAAAGGGTCCGTGGACCCTTCCCAAGCCTCACCCATGGCTAGAATGTCCCCAAAATGTACAGGTAACAATGCAAAACCTCTGGGCATCGCCACTCCGAGTTGTTGGGTACCAGAATGGGGCTGGCGCCAGAGGCACTGACTTCTGGATAGACGTCAGAGAAGGTAGTGTTGGCACAACTGGTATCAAACCTGATCCAGAATCTGATCCATGAGACCCCACCTGCACCGTCAGGGTAGAGCCTGGTGGGGCCTCCTCCGACCCGGTTGGGCCCGATGGTGACCAGGAGGGGTCTGTTTCAAACATGTCTCAGTGACCGGAGCCACACGGCTACAGGGTATCCCTTGACACAAGAAAAAAGAAATCTGTTGGAAAACATGTCAAAAAGAGACGGGGTAGCCCTTCTCCAGATCAGCGGAAGGCAAAGATCTGATGCCCGTGCACCTGGGTGGCACCTATATAGGGGATGCGAAGTCTCAAAAAACTGGTGACTTCACGCAAAAGTTTCCGGTTCCAGTCAGATGTTCTGAGCCTTTTTAATCAATTTCACTGACCAGCGGTGACCGCCTGTTAAAGCGAGTCCGCCGTGCTCGGGGTCAGCATTCTAGCACTTTTGCACTCTGGATAGAAAAACCATGCTGGAGCGACTGCGCAGCGGGCGCTTTGCCGGCACGCTAAAGGCCAGCCCATCTGCAACCAGAGCGCATCCAGCGCCAGAACCCCTGGTCTTTTTGGGCCCCTTAGTTTCTCAAGAAACTAACTACTTGAGCTCAGGAGATGTGAGTTCTTTGCCCCGGACGTTCTTTATGCAGGGCGATTTTAATTGCACCAGATGTAATTATCGGCTTAACACGGCAGTGGGTACGGTAAAGGGCGCCGAGGATGTAGGAAAGGTGGTGAGGAGGGCTAAGGAGGGAAGAGTCTGGAGCCCCTGTAACCGGCTTGCAGGCGTCCAGTGCTAGAAATGGCATTTCGGGCAGAGGTGACATGATGCTGCGTGACCAGTCTCTTCATTGTATATTACGAAATACTCTGTCAGTAGTCAAACACAAGTATCAGCTAGAGTGCTTGCTACAGCTTTCTAATCCGGACAATGTTCCTGACCAAGACCTGGACTGACGAGTCCTCAGACCCTGACTGGAATATTGCCCTCCCCCTCCCCCTCCCCCCAGGATATGTAGTAACTAAACAGGCAGGATTGAGAATAAAGGAGGGGGAATTGCCATTATTCATCGAGAACACCTAAAGGTGCGAGTTGAAGCAATCTCACTGCTTCTGGCAGAGGTGATACGTTTTTACTTCAAGTTAAGGAATATGCTACTTACCAGTATGCATCTGTTCTTGGCATGTAGAGCTGCAGATCTATACACTTTTGCATAGATCGCCATCTGGTGTTGGGCCCGGATGTTTGCAGTTTGCTTTTCTTCTTGGACAGTCTTTGGAAGTCACGAGTTCGGGGACTCCTCCTTCGGTCCGTACTGCGCATGGGCTTCGGCTCCATCCTCAGATTGTTTTTCGCCAGCAGGGAAAAGATGGAGCATAGTGATAATAGTAAGAAACCCATGTGTGTTGCATCTAAATAAGATAGACTGGAACGGATACAGGTAGCCGGGGAGGCGGGTGGGCGTGTATAGATCTGCAGCTCTACATGCCAAGAACAGATGCATACTGGTAAGTAGCATATTCCGTTCGAGGCATATGAGCTGCAGATTATACACTTTTGCATAGATTATATAACAGTACCCAGCCCTAGCGGCGACCACCGGTATCTGTTGCAGTGGTTTGAAATAGTGTCTTTAGCACAGCCTGGCCCACACTAGCTTGTTGTTTGGAGTGCACGTCTACACAGTAATGTTTTGTGAAGGTGTGCGGTGTTGACCATGTGGCTGCTTTGCAGATGTCATCTAAGGGTATGTTCCCTAGAAAAGCCATAGAAGCCCCTATCTTTCTTGTAGAGTGGGCTTTAGGTGGAACAGATAATGTTCTTTTTGCTTTGTGATAGCAAATTTATATGCACTTTACAATCCACCTAGCTATCCCTGATTTAGAGATGGGGTTGCCTTTATGCGGTGGAGAGGAGACAAACAACTGTTTAGTCTTTCTGAAAGGTTGTGTTCTTTGTATGTAGTACAGTAAAGCCCTTTTAAAGTGTATGTAGAGCCCTTTCAGCAACAGATTGAGGTTGCGAGAAAAAACCCGGTAATTCCACCGATTGATTAGGATGGAAGGGGGAAATGACCTTGGGCAGAAATTTTGGATTTGTGCGAAGTATCACCTTGCTGTGATGTATCTGTAAAAAGGGTTCTTGTATAGTGAACGCTTGTATCTCACTAACCCTTCTAAGGGAAGTGATAGCTACGAGGAATGCTGTTTTCCAAGTGAGGAACTGTAGCTCACATTTATGCATTGGTTCGAAAGGCGGACCCAATAGCCTTGTAAGAACTACGTTTAGATTCCATACAGGGGAAGGTGGTGCCCTGGGTGGAATTACTCGTTTAAGGCCTTCCATAAAGGCTTTAATAGCAGGCACTCTGAACAGTGATAAATGCTGTCTGTTTTGTAGGTAAGCAGCAATTGCCGCTAGGTGTAGACGTATGGATGAATATGCCAGGTTACACCTTTGAAGATGGCGCAGATAGCATAGGATGTGCTGTATGGATGCATCTAAAGGGTTGATTGTATTGTTACGGCAGTAAACAACAAATCTCTTCCACTTTGCGGCATAGCATGCTCGAGTGGTAGGACGTCTGGCTTCCTTGATAATGTTCATGCAATCAGGGGGAAGATTAAGGTATCCAAATTCTAAGATTTTAGGAGCCAGATCGCAAGGTTGAGCTGAGCTGGGTCCGGGTGCCTGATTTCTCCATGGTTCTGGGTTAGGAGGCATGGGGACAGGTGCAGTTTTTGATGTGGTAACACCGATAGCTGTAGTAGTGTGGTGTACCACGGCTGCCTGGCCCATGTTGGAGCTACCAGAATGAGTGTGAGGGAGTGCTGTTGTAGCTTCCTTACCACTAATGGAATTAGCGGGAGAGGTGGAAAGGCGTATGCAAATTTGCCTAACCAGTTCATCCATATCGCATTGCCTTTGGACAATGGATGTGGGTATCTGGCGGCGAAGCTTGGGCATTTTTTGTTTTCGTGGGTGGCAAAGAGGTCTATCTGAGGATGCCCCCACTTGTGGAAGAATGGATGAAGAACTTGTGGATGCAGTTCCCATTCGTGTATTTGCTGCGTTTGTCTGCTGAGCAGATCTGCCATGGTGTTTTGTATGCCTGGGACGTGTTGTGCCAGGAGAAAGATTTTTTGTGGAATTGCCCATCTCCATATGCTCTGTGCTAAGCGGGAGAGCTGGGGAGAGTGTGTCCCCCCCTGTTTTTGAATACAATACATTGCAGTCATATTGTCTGTGCGAATTAGGACTGCTTTGGCTGAAATTTGTTTCTGAAACGATTTCAGGGCTAGAAAGATCGCCAATAACGCCAGATGGTTGATGTGGAGTAACCTCTGTTGTGGCGTCCATAGACCTTGCACTGTGAGGTGTAATAGATGCGCTCCCCAGCCGGAGAGCGATGCATCCGTTGTTAGAATCACCTGAGGAACCGGGTCCAGGAACGGTCGCCCTTTGGAAAGGTTTGTGGTGTTCCACCACTGCAGAGATCGATGAGTGCGGCCGTCCACCAACACCAGATCCGTCAGCTGACCCTGGGCCTGGTTCCACTGGCGTGCTAGGCACTCTTGGAGTGGACGCATGTGGAGTCTTGCATGAGGCACTATGAAAATGCAAGACGCCATCATCCCTATTAGTTTCATGAACACTCTTGCTGGGAGAGAGTGCTGAAGGAGGAACTTTTGGCGCAGGGCTTGCATGCTTGCGATCCTGGCTGAGTTGGGATAGGCTATAGCTTTTGAGGTGTCTATAGTGGCACCGAGGTATTGCTTTTTGTGAGACGGTATCAAGTGGGACTTTTGGTGATTCACCATAAAGCCTAGCTGGTGGAGTAGTTGTATGGTAGTGTTTGTATTTTGTACACACTGGTGGTAGGACGCGGCTTTTATGAGCCAGTCGTCCAGGTAGGGGAAGACTTAAATGTTTTGTCTTCGGAGGTGTGCTGCCACTACTGCCAGGCATTTGGTAAACACCCGTGGTGCGGTTGTGACCCCGAAGGGGAGAACCTTGAACTGATAATGTTGGCCGTCTACCACAAATCGGAGGTACTTTCTGTGAGCAGGGTGTATTGGGATATGAAAGTATGCGTCTTTCAGGTCCAGTGTAGTGAGAAAGTCGCCCTGACAGAGGAGTGGGAGAACTTGCTGAAGAGTTACCATATGAAAATGGTCTGAATGGATGTATGCATTTAGAGGCCGGAGGTATAGAATGGGCCGGAGGTATAGAATGGGCCGTAGGGTCTCGTCTTTCTTCGGTATGAGAAAGTACAGAGAGTAGACCCCTAGATCTTGCTGATCGACGGGTACCTGCTCTATCACGTGTTTTTGCAGGAGGGAGAGTACCTCTCGTTTCAGAAGTGTGGTATGTTCTTGTGACATCGCACGGTGTCTGGGTGGAATATTTGGGGGGGTAGAAGTTAGTTCGAGACAGTACCCTGACCGAATAATTTGGGTTACCCATTTGTCTGATGTTATGGCCTCCCAGGTTTGAAGGCAGTCTTGTAGTCTGCACCCGACCGGAGTGGAATGGTCTGGGGGGAGCGGGGGAAAGTCATTGTGTGGGCGGTGTGGTAGAACGGGCGGTGTTGGTTTTGCCCCTGCCTTTATTATCGTTTCCTCGATATCCACCTCTTTGGTAGCCCTTTGAGAAGGTATTTTGAGGAGGGGACGCGATATCGGAAGAGTAACCTCTGCCAGAGCCTCGAAAGGAGGAACGGCGAAAGGAGCGTCTAGGGGTTTGTGATTGCAGGGCTCCCATAGACTTCGCCGTGTCTGTATCCTTCTTCATTTTTTCCAGGGCGTCGTCTACTTTTGGGCCAAATAAGTGTTGTTGGTCAAAAGGGTGGTTTAAGATAGATGCTTGGACCTCTGGTTTAAAGCCTGAAATTCTGAGCCAGGCGTGACGGCGAAGCAGGACACGTGTTTATAGCCCTGGACGCCGTGTCTGCTGCGTCAAGTGCACATTTAATAGAGATGTTGGTAATAATCTTTCCCTCTTGTATCAGTTCATGAGCTTTATTCTTATATTTCTCCGGGAGATGCTGCATGAGAGCCTCCAGCTCATCATAGTGTGCTCTATCGTACCTTGCTAGCAGCGCCTGCGTGTTGGCGATGCGCCACATATAGGCAGCCTGCGAGGCAGTGCGTTTGCCTGACGCATCTAAAAGCTTGGACTCCTTATCAGGTGGTGGAGCCTCACCAGATGACAGAGTTGGAGCGCTTCCTAGCTGTGGAAACCACTAGTGAGTCTAGGGGCGCAGGTCCTTTAATATAGACAGGATCCGTGGGGGCTGCCTTGTACTTTTCTATTCTGGGGTTTAAGACACTAGCTCTAACGGGGTCTTTGAAAACCTCTGTGGCATGTTTGGTCACCCCTTTAAGCATGGGTAATATAGCGGTGGATTTATCTGCTATGTCAAATGTGTCAAGTAGGAAGTCTTCCTCAACTGGATCACTGTAATTCCACCCCATGGTAATGTGCCGCCCGTTGTAAGAGGTGGTGGAACCCCAGGGAGTCCTCTGGTGGAGACGGCCTGGATGGATAGAGATCATCCTGAGGCACATCTGGGACATCGGGATTGTGATCATCCTCCCATGGGTCAGGTGTTCCCGGAGGAGTGGGGTCCTGCGGGGCATCTGTGGGATCATAGAATGGATCTCCGTGGTCATCAGGGTCCGGAGACGGTGTTGGAGACCGATGAGGCAAGGGTGGAGAAGGTGGGGGCGGAGATGGAGGGGGGAGGAGGGGTAGGAGGTGGGGGAGGAGGTGGAGGAGGAAGGAGGAGGAGTTGGGAGGCGGTGGGGAGGGTACTCTGAACGGGGATGTGGCAGAGTCCTTCCGTTTTGGTGGTGGAGGAGGAGTTGGCTTGTCCAAAAGTTATTTCTTGGAAGACAAAGTTAAATGTCCAGTCCTGGGATCCTTAGTTAAAGTCTTTTGAAGAGGATCCGGTGTGAAAAGCTCCTCCAGCACCGATTCCTCCATCGGTGCCGATGTTTTCGGAACCGAAGGCTTCGTCGGTTTATCCGCGCCGTGCTTTCTCAGGGTGTCTGATCTTTTGGTCGGCGCTGAGGCAGGCTTCGACACAGAAGCGCCGGTGCCGAGGGATTTGTGTTTGGTCGGCACCGAGAGGCCAGGTTTCGACACCGATGGCTTCGGAACGTAACTTGTTTTCTTCGGCGCCGAAGAATGTTTGTTGGCGCCACTAGGAGGCTGGCTCGAGCCCGAGGCGCCAGGAGACTTGTGATGCTTTTTCACCGGGCCCGAAGGTGGGGTGATGGAAGCAGTATGCTTGGCTTTCCCTAGGCCCGGAGGCGAAAGGGTAACCGGAGTCTTTCGGTATGGGCGGGGGAGGGGGTAAGTACTCACGACCCTCTGCGCCGGTGTGATCTCCACGTCGGAGTCGTCGGCCTCTAAAGCGCTGACGACATCTTCCTCCCGTTCGGTGTGCAGCTGTCCCGACGCTCCGGTGTCTTTTCCGACGATGTCAGGTGGAGCAGAGGTCGATGAGTGCGCCATGGTGCGTCGAGCTCGTCGATCCCGAATAGTCTTTTTCGATCGAAAAGACTTGCAGGCGGGGCAGTCTCGGGCCTCGTGTTCGGGAGAGAGGCAGAGGTTGCACACCTGATGGAAGTCGGTGTGGGGAAATTTAGACCCACATTTTGGGCACTTCTTGAAGGGAGTCCTTTCCATCGGCCGAGACCGGAGTCGAGGTAGGCCCGAAGGCCGCTGCCTGGAATCAAGGAAGTGCCGAAGAGAGAGATGAATAAGTCGATTCCGTCTAAAGAATCTCGATGGACGAGGATTTTTTGTCGAAGGTCGAACTGGAAAGGTTCGAAGCCGGAGCACGAAGTATTACATCCGAGCCCGATGGCAGAAAAAAAAAAACAATCGGAGGATGGAGCCGAAGCCCATGCGCAGTACGGACCGAAGGAGGAGTCACCGAACTCGTGACTTCCAAAGACTGTCCAAGAAGAAAAACAAACTGCAAACATCCGGGCCCAACACCAGATGGCGATCTATGCAAAAGTGTATAATCTGCAGCTCATATGCCTCGAACATAATATTTCTACGTTCCAAGGCCTACTTGTTTATCGGCCACCTGGCCCTATAGCGGTTTTCTCCCAAGCCCTCCAGACCCTACTAGAACCATGCTTAGATTTCCCCTCACTTACAATTCTGGGTGATTTTAATTATCATTTGGAGTTGAACAATAACTCCGATACTAGCAGACTCCTTGATAACCTAGCAGCACATGGTCCTACCCCAATAGTGTCGGAACCTACTCATCTAGCTGGGCACACGTTGGATGGCATTTTCACCAACAATACAGACATTACTCGGACCAAAACCTAGTCTCTACCCTGGACAGACCATAAGGCGGTCAATTTTGGTATTAGGCTAGCACAGCCCACTCACTTGATCCCAAAAAGACCATCCAGGGTAAAAACTTGGCTGTGAAACAAGATACAAGGGAGTGAGTTAAAAATGTGTCGCCCCCCCCCCCATACTGGTTATGGATAACAATTAAGCAGCTAACCAGTTTGATAACTGGATCCGTACAGCAGTCAACTGTGTAGCGCATGAAAACACGATTACGCTAAAAAGAGGTCCAACAACCTCGCCTTGGTATGGAGCAGACCTTAAACGTATAAAGGTTAAATACAGGAGTAGTGAACGAATCTGGACATCTGATTACAGTAGGGAGCATAAAGTGGCCTACAACTTAGTGTTAGAACAATATAAGGAGGAAATCATCGAAGCCAAACCTGTACTTTACTTCTAAAATACAGGAGGCTAGCAACTCTAAGGAACTTTTTTAATCTATCCAATGGTTCGCAAAACCGCAGCAGGATAATCAGTTTAGGCCGGACCAAGCCTTCTGTAACAAACTGGCTATTTTCTTTCAAAACAAGGTGCAAACAAATCTACAACGATCTCCTTGGCACGTCTTGTATCAAGGATGGTTGTAAGAAGCCAATTTTTGAAGGCGAAGGCAGTTCACTGCCAGCTAACCAGTGTCCGGTCGCTCTCTCAAGATGTCAATAACCTCCTCCTATCTATTAAATCTGGCTCCCCAAATGATCCCCGTCCCCCTTGCCACGATGCACTTAGTCTCCGGGAAGATTAGCGAACACCTAACCCCCCTTCTAAACCAGGTCATAGTCTGAAATTTATCCGTGTGCGTGGGAAAAAGCATGCAATAGGCCAATTCTTAAAAATCCGGCCCTCGACCCGAGACCAAAAACTATTGTCCAATTTCAGGGCTTCCGGTAGCAGCCAAAATTCTAGAAAAATCTGTCAATAAGGAGCTAACTAAATATCTTGACTACAATAACTTGCTCGACTCCGCACGGTTTTCAGGCATGCCATTCCACGAAGACGGCCCGATTATGGCAACGGAGGAGATACACAAGGTGATGGATGGGGGCAGAGCTGTTCTAATCCTCCTAGACCCATTAGCAGCTTTTGACACTGTCCACCACACTGTGTTAGTGTGGCGGCTGAGGGACGTGGGAATTGAGGGTACAGCGCTGGCCCTTCTCTCCTCCTTTCTAGCAGCACGAGAACAGAACACGCACTGGGATAGCCAACAATCTGACACCTTTCATCTCCCGTGCAGAGTGCCGCAGGGTTCAGCCCTGTCACCAACGCTTTTTAACATATATATGTCACTCTGTTGGCCAAACTTATTAGAAAGCACGGCTTTACCCTGGTTTCGTACGCTGAAGATTCTCAGCTCGGAATATCTGTCCAAACAACCAGAGACTGTTACCAGTGGTTTTAATGCCCGTCTAAGATTATGAGCTGGATGAGCCGAAACATCCTTAAGATAAACACCGACAAGACAGGTGCTGGAGTTGGGCAAGGGCCAATCATTGTGGAATCATACTTGGTGGCCATCAGAGGCAGGTAAATGCCCCTGTCCTACCACTAAGGTTAAGAACCTAGGTGTGATTTTTGATCAGCTCAATTTCTCTGCCCAGGTTAATCGTTTGACTTCCTCTTGCTTGTTTCTACTGAAGAGCTTACGGAAGATATTGCCTTTCATTCCACAGGAGCTTTGTAAAACTGTAGAAGTAGCTCTTTTTCTATCAAAATTAGACTACTGCAACGCTCTTTTCATGGGCATCGATAAGTCTGAGGATGAAATTATAATCACTGCAAAATGCTGCAGCACGACTGTTACTAAACATTCCCAAAGGCCATTCCACCTCGCCGGACATAAGGGCACTGCACTGGCTCCCGGTCCAGCAACGAGAAAAATTTAAGGCCCTGTCTGGTGCACAAGGCACTCTATGGAGGTGGTGCGGTGGAGATCCAGAAAATGTTCTCATGGTATGCCCCCACCAGAACTCAGACCTACAAACATGGGTCTTATCCATACCCCATAAATTTGTAGAGCGAGATGGGGGAGGGGGGGGTCGGAGTATATCGCACTGTGCAGCCAAGCTATGGAATCAACTGCCTTCTACCATGAAACTTCAACCTAGCTGGCAGATTTTTAGGAAAACGCTGAAGCCCTGGCTGTTTCCTTCAAACTAAACTTTCGGCTCCTACGGCCTAGTATCCCTCCGTGCACACCTAGCGCCAAGACGCCGCGCCATTCGAGCGCTTTAAAAATGACTATCCAACACACACGCATATCAGTAGGTAGTTTTTGGACTTCCCTAGCTAGGTCTTTGGCACCTCTTGACAAATCTTAATAAAATTTTCCAAAAATGTTTGACGCTCACTTCAGCTGCTGTCTGGAAAGTTTTGGGGTGAACTGTGAAGTAGGGGGCAAGAAAAAGGGGGCCCGAAACATGTTTTCCCCATGTTAATTTCCTTAAGCGTTGAAGACGACTACAGCCCGAATCACTGAAATCACACCAGATTTGACAGAAAGCTAGATCTTGGTCCAGAACAGTTCCTTTGGGTAGACTGGGGTAAAACCCGTTCACTAGTTTTAGAGATATTGAACATCTAAATTTGGATATGGATCAGACAGTCCACGCTGTTGATGGGGGGGGGGGGGGGGGGGGTTTGGGGGGGTTAACCTTTCCATTTTTTTTTCAATTTTGTCGCAAGTGAGCGTTTCTAATCAAGTCCCCTGGTGGGCCAGGTCCAGGGGTCATTAAAAAACAAAAAGAAAGGAAAAGGGGGGGGGGGGAATAGAAGGCCCCCCTCCTAGAGTCTTATTAACCCCGGAAACCACCACCTTCCCAGGACTTTATCATTATAATGAATTGGGCTCGCAGACCCCCTCCTCACCCATATAACCACTCACACCCACTAAAAGCACTTGCATACCCATTCACACATCCATACAACCATACACCCATTTCTGACACTTCAGCCACAGACATTCATTCTCCAAAACGGCCACTCTCACCCAATCACCTACACACACAAACAGCTGCTCCCTCACCCATACAGCCACTCTGATACCCACTCTCTCAAACATACTCACTCACATACCACTAACACATCCATGCAGCCACTCACTCACCCAGACAGCTTTCATAAACAAGATTGAAGGAATCCACTGGTAGGAGAAAAACTAGTTAACTACGATCGATGTAGTCGCTTTGTATACGTGTATTGTACACTCAAAGGGATTGCAGCATATCAACACTTCTTCAGGGACATGTCTATTTTCCTATATGACCATTCTATGATGGTGGATATGCTTACTTTCTGCCTAGAGAATAATTTCTGTTTAAGAATAAATGGTATTAAATTTTTTTTATTATTTTTTTTTTTAAAAGTGGTCGGAACTGCCATGGGAAGTTGCTTCGCACTCAGCTATGCCTGCATGTTCATGGGGTGGTGAGAGCAACAGGTGGGGTGGAGTGAGAAATGATTTTTTTAACCAAGCACATTGTTTTTTTGACATGTTTCATCGATAACCTTTTTCTGATCTGGAGTGGCACCAGATCAGAATGGGAAAGGTTCTTTGATGTAATTGCGAGCAATGAGGTAAATCTGAAATTTACCCACAAGTGTGATAAAGCATGTATGGAGTTTTTGGATGTGTCTGGAAATTAAAAACAATGTGATCTTAATCTCACTACATAGGAAGGCAACAGCGTGATGAATGCAAATAGTCATCACCTGTCTAACTGAAGCAGCGCATCCCCTTTGGAGAGTTCATAAGGGCAAAATGTAACTGCAACACACGTAGCTTATGAGGAAGAGAAGGAGAGAATGATTGGGAAGTTTAGGAGAAGGGGCTACCCCATAAAAGTATTGAGGACAGCAGAAAGCAAAGTAACCAGCCTGAACGGAGCCAGCCTTCTTGTCAACAAAATGAAATACAAACATGATGAGAACCCAGTTAGATTGATAACCACATTCAACACTGAGTCAACTGTTGTAGGAAACATCTTGAACAAATACTGGCACATAGTAAGCGGTGACCCTGTGGTGGCCCCACATGTATCTATCTACACACCCTTTGGTAACATACAGAAAGGCGTGATCCCTCAAGGATATGCTAGTGCATAGCTATAGGAGTAGCACGAGAGAGCAGAGTTTGTTAAAGCAGCAAAAAGGGTGCTTCAAGGGTGGGAAGTGAGAGGCCTGCGGGGGGAGTAAGAACAAAGACTTTCCCGTTGCCCACAGGTAGAACTAGAGAGATTAGCCAATTCCTAAACTGCAACTCTGACTTGTGTGTGTATGCAGTGATGTGTCCCTGTGGAAAATTTGTATATGGAGAGTACAATCTTTCCTCTAAAGAAGAGAATGTTAGAGCATCAGAGGGCAATCAGAAATGGCGATGCCAATTACTCACCAGCCACACTGGTTAAAATGTCGAGCAGAATCGTAACGAAAAGTTTCTTACCTGTCGGTGTAGTTTTGCAGCTTGAAGATCTTTCTGGATTCACTATGCTGTGCATTATTCCGCGATCTTGTGGTTGGGTCCGGATTCGTAGTCTTTTCTTTGTTTTTTTTTTTTTTTTTGTAGCCCAGGTGGGCGTCGACGTCCACCATTTGGTGCACCTCCCGTGACGTCGTCGTGCTTCCTGCGGAAGTCCCACCTTTGGGGCGCCATCTTCGGGTTCTTTTTTCCCTGTTTTTTTTTTTTTTTAACCCTAGGCGATTGATTAATCCTTTTGTCCATATTTCTGTACGTATCCACTTTTTTGATCCTATCCATTTCACCCCCTCTTCCTCCAGCCTCATCTTCCTGGCGGAGGTGGGTGGGTTCGCTAGTGAATCCAGAAAGATCTTCAAGCTGCAAAACTACACCGACAGGTAAGAAACTTTTCGTTTTGCAGCGTGAATCTTTCTGGATTCACTATGCTGTGCATAGATTTTGTAGCGGTTTTCCTATTTTTGTGGTGGCTGGGTGGAAGATGATCGCTGGTCGTTGAAAATGTGTTGTAGCACCTTCTGTCCGACCTGTGCTTCCTTATTCATTTGAATGTCCACGCAGTAGTGCTTTGTGAACGTGTGCACAGATGCCCAAGTTGCTGCGAGACAAATGTCTTGGATGGGCGTGTTTGCCAGGAAGGCAACTGTGGCCCCCTTCTTCCTTGTGGAGTGAGCTTGTGGCCCCTCCGTTAGCTCCTGTCCAGCCTGTTTGTGACAGAATTGGATAGTGAGGGCAATCCACCTAGCGATGGTGCCCTTGGTCACTGGTCTACCCATGAAGCTAGTAGCAAAGGACACAAACAGCTGCTTCGACTTCCTGAGTTCTTTGGTTCTTTCAATGTAGTGCATCACCGCTCTTCTGGCATCGAGGGTGTGCAGGGCCTTTTCTGCATTTGTAGTCGGGTTTTGGAAGAAACTCGGTATCTGTATACTCTGATTCATGTGAAACGCCGACACTACCTTGGGCATGAAGTGTGGGTCCGTCCTCAGGACTACCCTGTCCTTGTGAATTTGAATGTAGGGCTCCTGTAGCGTTAGTGCTTGAAGCTCGCTCGCTCACTCTGCGTAGTGAGGTTATGGCCACTAGAAAGGCAGTCTTCATCGTCAACATTTGTAGATTGGCCTTGTGAATGGGTTCAAACGGCGCCTTCATGAGCTCCGTCAGAACCACGTTTAAATTCCATGCCGGCGGCGGCAACCTTTTCGGGGGTGCCATTCTTTTGGCTCCCTCCATGAATCTCTTCACCACCTGCGAGCTGAAGAAACTTCCACCCTTCTCACCTCTGGTGTAGGCAACGATCGCTGCTAGGTGCACCCTTAGGGAGCTCGAGCAGAGGTTACTCTTTAGAAGGTGTGTGAGGTACCTCAGCACCGTTGAGTCTCTTGTCATTCTGTTGTGCAGGCCCTTCTTCCTGCACCACACCGTGAATCTCTTCCACTTTGCGCTGTAGCACTTTCTTGTAGTAGGTTTCCTTGCCTCCCGTAGCACTCGCATAGTGCTCTGAGGTAACCTTAGGTGTGCGAACTCTAGGTCTTCAGGAGCCATGCTGCTAGGTTGAGGGTCTCTGGCTCTGGGTGCAGGACCTCCCCGTTTTGCATTGAGAGCAGGTCTTTTCTTCGCTCGAACCTGTACGGATTGCCTTGCGCCATTTCTTGAATCTGTGAGAACCATGTCTGCCTCGCCCACTGTGGGGCCACCAGGATCAGAGTCATGTTGCTGGTTCTGCACTTGTCGAGCACTCTGTGCAACAGGGGTATCGGTGGAAAGGCGTAGGCAAATGTCCTCGACCAGCTTATCCATAGGGCATTTCCCTTGGATTGCTGATCTGGTTGCCTGGACGCGAAGCTTTGGCATTTTGCATTGTGGCGTGTTGCAAAAAGGTCTATTGTGGGAGTCCCCCATCTCCGGAAGAGTTTCTCCGTTTCCTGGCCATTGAGCTCCCACTCGTGCGATGCTGAGGTCTGCCTGCTCAGCCAGTCTGCCTCCACATTGTCCTTCCCCGGTAGGTGAATTGCCAGTAGATCTATCCTGAGAGGTATGGCCCATCTCCAAATCTCCTGAGCTAGGGATGAGAGGGGAAACGACTGTGTCCCCCCTTGTTTGTTGATGTAGAACATCGCCGTGGTGTTGTCTGTCTGCACCAACACCCTCTGCCCGCACAGGTGTCTCTGGAATGCCTTCAGGGCTAGCAGTATTGTTTTCAACTCGAGGTAGTTGATGTGGCGGACCGCGTCTGCCGGAGCCCATAGACCCCTCACTCTGAGGTTGTCCATGTGCGCTCCCTATCCCATCTGCGATGCGTCCGTGGTAATGGTCACTGTTGGGCTTGGTGGTGTCAGGCTTCTCCCTGTTGTTATGTTGTCTCTGTTCCCCCAAGTTATCTCCTCCTGCACTGCGTGCGTAACAACCACTAGATCCTCCCAACTTCCGTTTGCTTGTGACCATTGCTGTTGCAGCCATTCCTGGAATGGTCTCATGTGCAGGCGTACATTCGGCACCAGCTGGATACAGGACGCCATCATCCCCATCATCTTGCTCACCGCCCTCACTGTCAGAGCTCGCCCCTTCTGGTAGAGCTGCGTCTCCTTCAGTAGGGCATCTGTCCTCCTGTCGCTGGGCACTACTGTACTGTTGAGGGAGTTGATCTGTGCCCCCAGGAAAATCTTTACCTGCTCCGGTTCCAGCGATGATTTTCCCCAGTGGATGGAAAATCCCAGATTTGTGAGGGTGTCCGTTACGCGTTTTGCGTGCCTCTCGCACTTCTCGCGTGAGTTTGCCTTGACCAGCCAGTCGTCCAAGTAGGGGTATACGTGTATGCCCTGCTTTCGTAGGTGTGCCGCTACCGCCGACAGGCATTTTGTAAAGACCCTTGGCGCTGATTTTAATCCGAAGGCCAGGGTTGTGAACTGGTAGTGTTCCTGTTCGATGTTGAATCTTAGAAGGCCCTTGTGCCTTCTGTTTATTGGGATGTGAAGGTAGGCATCCTTGAGGTCCACGGTGACCATGAAGTCCCCTTCTCTTATCTGTGGCAGTACCTCCTGCAGTGAAGTCATTTTGAACCTTTGTGTTTTGACGAACTTGTTTAGGTACCGGAGGTCCAGTATGGGTCTGAGGTCTCCGTCTACCTTCGGAACCACGAAGTAGTTTGAGTAGACCCCTTTGTTGCGTTCCCTGAACGGCACTGTCTCTATGGCTCCCTTTTGCAGGAGTTTCCGTGTTTCTTCTCTGAGTATTGCCAGTTCTTGGGCCGATCTCTGTCTTTCCTTCGGCTTTCTGTTTGGAGGTCTTTTCTCCAAGTCTACGCAGTATCCGTACTGCACGATGTTCCGTATCCACTTGTCTGTGGTTATGCGCCGCCACTCCTGAAGGTAGAACCTCAGCCTTCCGCCTACCGGTGACGTATGCTCGTAGGCTCTTGGATCTTCTCTTCCCCCTGATGACACCTTTTTGCGCCTCACCCTTGGGGGCCTGACGAGGGTGGGCGTCTTGCGTGCTGAGTCACTTCGAGGAGGGCTGATCGCCCCCTCTCCTCCTTTGGCCACGTCCGTTCCCTCTCCCTCGAAAGGACTGGCCCCGAGGTTGATATTGCCAGCTTTGCTTCTGCTGACTTTGTCCGTGACCTTCGCCCTGCTGACCTTGTTGGAACGCCTGGTGCGACGTCCCCTGTTGGCTTCCACCCCTACCGTAGGGTCTCCTCGAGGGATTTCCTCGTCTCATTCCCCTCAGCTGCAGGGCCCCCATGGACCTCGCTGTCTCGTTCTCCTTCTTGAGCTGGGTGAGCTTCTCGTCCACCGTTGCTCCGAACAGTGTCTCTCCGTTGAAGGGAGTGCCCAGGATGTTGTTCTGCACTTCCGGTTTGAATCCCGAGATTCTTAGCCATGCATGCCTCCTTTCTGTGACCCCTATGGCCATGAGTCTTGCTGAAGTCTCTGCCCCATCCAACGCCGTCTTTATACAGGAGTTGGCGATGTTCTTGCCTTCATCTACCAGGTGAGAGGCTCTCTGGCGGTATTCTTCGGGGAGGTGCTTTACTAGCTCCCCCATTTCATCCCAGTGTTGGTACTGGTGTCTATTTAGGAGTGCATTTGAATTCGCCATGCGCCAGTGCATTGCGGCGTTCCTCTCGACTTTTCTGCCTGTGAGGTCGATTCTCCTGCTCTCTTTATCTGGAGGTGGGCCCGAGGTTGCTGGCACGTTGGCCCTTCTCCTGGCCGTGGAGGCAATGATGGAGTCTGCGGTGACGCTACCCTTGATGTAAGGTGGGTCCAGGGAGGAGTGTTTATACTTTTTCTGTCCTGGGCGTGATCGACCGACAGGTGGCAGGCTCCTTGAAGGCTTCTCTCCCCTGGTTCATCACGCTTTGTAGCATGGGGAGGAACTGGCTCCTAGTCTGGATGGGGAGCAGTGTTTCGACGAGAAAATCTGCTTTCGGCCTCTCCTCGTCGAGCTTGACGCCGAAGGCCATTGCTGCGCTCTTCACCACCATATTGTACACCCCGATGTCGTCTGGTGGCGAAGGCCTCGAGGGGTACGTGTCCACGGCCTCCTCCGGGTTTTCGGTGTCGAGATCTTGCCATTCGACGTCGTTGCCGGTAGATGTCGCCGATTCGAAGAACGATTGTTGGTCTTCTTCCTCGGCTTCTTCCTCATAATAGGGCTCCTCTTACTCTTCGAGGTCCCTTGTCAGCCCTTCGGCGTCGAACTCCTCCTCGACTTCGACGACGTCCGCCGATGAAACCGTTGGAATCTTGAATTCCTTCATCCTGGCGTCGAACTCCTTCTTCCTTTGAAGGATGTTCTCCATTTCGGCCTCGAGCCGCCTCTTTTTCTCCATTTCGGAGATGCTTTCGGCGTCGACCGCGGGCCTTTGATGAAACTTGCGTCGACGTCGAACGTTCTTTCTGCGTCGATCGGCCCGTTTCATGGGATGATTTCGACGACCCTTGCCTTTCGGCGTCTTTCTGCGCCAGGGAGTCCTTTTGTAAGGATCCGCTGGGCCTTTTGTCCGAAGTTCCCCCTTTGGACGTCGAAGTTTTCGGCGCCGGGGCTCCCTTCGTGGACCTTGACTCAGTTTCTCGAGTCACCCTCGTGTTTGAGGTGTTTTTTGATTTGCGCTCGACGATTCTCTTACCTCGTCTTCTTTCTTCTTGTCGGTCTCTACGACCGTGAAGTTTTCGGCTGCCTCGGCGACGTTGTCCTCGTCGTCCGTGTCGAGGCCCAGCGCGTAGAGTGTCGGGGGTTTTCCTTGGCCCTCCATGTTGGCGTTGGCTCTCCTCTGCCTCTCTCTCACCCTGAGTGTCTTCGGCGCGAAGACTGAGCAGGCGTTGCAGTCGATACTCTGATGATCCACCGGTAGGCAGAGGTTGCAGACCGGATGCAGGTCTTTCTGCGCGAACTTGTGGTGGCAGTTTGGGCAGAACTTGAATGGCGTCTTGTCCATTTCGCTCAGGGTCTCTGAGCGTGCATTCTCCAAGGTTGTCGAAGAAAAAGGCTCGCTGGTCTTCTTTCTTCGCGTTCCTGTCGAAATCTGTTCTTTCCTGATGTCTTCTCTTGATTCTATCGATGAAACTCGCTTTTCTTCCTTCTTCCTCCGAGTGAACTTCTGGAGCTTCCCGATGACGATCCAGACCCAACGGCGGAAAAAAGAATCTGAAGATGGCGCCCCAAAGGTGGGACTTCCGCAGGAAGCACGACGACGTCACGGGAGGTGCACCAAATGGTGGACGTCGACGCCCACCTGGGCTACAAAAAAAAAAAAAAAAAAAAAACAAAGAAAAGACTACGAATCCGGACCCAACCACAAGATCGCGGAATAATGCACAGCATAGTGAATCCAGAAAGATTCACGCTGCAAAACCTCTTTTCTTTCTTTGGCATTGTCAGGGTGGCAGCAAACCCAAGAGGGGGACGACAGAGAGAAACGCCTGAGAATCCTGGAGCATGTCTCCCTTTGGACTGAACGAGGCTGAGGAGATGTTTGTCCACATTGGATGATGAACATGCCACGTATCGAAGGTTAAGTCCTGCTTCCTTTGTGATTTTCATTTCCCTGTGACGTATAGTACCTCGGTGGGGGACCTCATCCAGGGTGTAATATTTACTTAAGGAAGAGCTTCACGGGCAGCCAGGTAGACCAGGGCTCTGGCATCTAGGTTGCTTGTGGGATCATGAGTAGAGAATTATATATTAGAGTTTCAGCGGGGCACATGTGATACAGCGTGTCCTCTCCCAGTGTCCTTTTTGTCTTCCCTAGCTTTATTATATTTTGTTGCACGGTAGCCACTGAACACAGAGGAAACTATTTCTCTCTTTTATCCCCCCCCCCCACCACCTTTCCCCCCCCCCCACCTTTTTATTGTAAATAGCATGCATGACTGACTACTACAGGTATCGAACTTTGGTAGATCGTGAAGAGTAGGTTTCAGGTCATGGGCCACTTGCCCGTTAAAATGGAGGATGGGGAAACAAACCAGTGGTGGTAGCTTCCGTGGTATGTTAGCCTGCAGCATGCAACTCCACTTTCAGACGTGAAACGTTTGTCAAAAAGGAAATGTGAATTTAGTGTAACTGGTGGGAGATAATATCAGCGACATTAATAATTATGAATTGCAATGTATAAATGCAGGCATGCATATATTGAGGCAACTACAATGAATTTAGAACATTCCGTGATTCACTGATTGTTTTAACAATGAATCCCCAATCTAATCGTTGGCTGATCAAGTAGTCTGTTTTCTATGCCTGAAAACCCAGCCGGAAATGCATGGTCTGTCTAGGTCACCTCATGTAAACACTATGTAATGGTGGTTTCAGTTTGTGCAATTTGGCTTTGGAAAAATCCTTGTGGTCGAAATGTGTTGCAGTTAAGTCAAATATAACCAATGTTGTGACCACGGTCCTGGAGTGCGAGTATTTCTTTGTATTGCACTCACCAATACAAAGTTTTCCTTGGATATTATAACGGGCTCCCACACTTCGCACCGGCCCAGACTGATGGATGTGATCGGCAATGCCGGGATCCTTTCCTAATACACACACACACACACACACACACATATATATAGATATATATGTACAAAAGCACTTCCTCAAAGGCACTGGACTAAGCAGGAAATGGCACGACCATGTTTCGGCACCACTTATAAATAATAAAGTACCGCCCACATATGCGCGGCCACCCCTGTGGCCTGATGGTACTTGTGGTGCCAATCTTTCTCAAGTGAGCTGTATATGACTCCACTACTATAGAGTTTTTAGATGTACAGGTTGAGGTAAGAAATGGCACTTTGCTAACAAATCTGTACAGGAAACAAACTGCAGGGAATAGTATTTTGCATTTCAATAGCCATCATCCCGTTGGTTTGAAGCAGAGCATCCCCTATGGCGAACTTTTAAGAGCCAAGAGGAATTGCAGCACCCCAGAATTGTATGATAAATAGGCCACCAACATGCAGGCCCATTTTAAAAGCAGAGGATATGCAGCCAACAATCTTAAAGCAGCTGCCAAAAAGGCTAGCATGAGGGATAGGAACAGCCTATTAACTCCTAAGCTTCAGGGTAGTGGCAGACAGGAAGTAAGACTGATCACTACGTTTAACCATGCATCACAAGATGTACACAACATAGTGCGTAAACATTGGCATATCATCAAGAGCGATGCTATAATAGGCAAATTGGTCAGTCCCACGCCTCACGTCACATACCGTAAATGCCAATCTCTCAAAGACCTCCTAGTACACAGTCATTTGACAACCAAGAGTAAAACATCCAAAACATGGTTGAGGGAACTCCCAGGTTTTTACAAATGTGGGAGGTGCAAAGCCTGCAGCTGCAGCTCGAATGTGAAAACCTTTGGTCTCCCGAATGGAAAAATGGGGAAAATACATAATTTTATCAATTACAACACAGAATATGTTGTTTGTGATAACTTGTATTTGTGGCCTACGGTATATAGGCAGCACTATTTTTCCTGTGAAAAAACGCATTTTGGAGCATTTACGTGCAGTCAAAAATGGCGACATGTCGTATGCAATAGGAAAACATTGTGATCTAATGCATGCTAACATCAAAGATATCAATACTAAAATCACATTTTTTGGTATTGACAGGGTCCCTGTGAATCCTAGAGGAGGAGATCGGGAACGTCAATTGCAACGCCTAGAATCTGAATACATTATCAAACTCTGCAGCAAGACCCCGGGAGGGCTTAATCACGAGGAGGACCTTCATGTACATCTAGGCTAGCAGGATTGTCATATTATATATACATATATTTTGTGGCTGACATAGATAAAACTTGACATCTTTGTTGCTTGTAATTAATATATCGGCAACTTTGCCTAGCTGATGTCCCCCGCTGAGAACAATAACAAAAATTATAAACAACAAAAATGGACATTATTCCCTTCTTTGTTTCTTTCTTCCTTTTCCTTTTTTCTTCTTCTTCCTCTTTTTGTTTTTGACTTTTCTCCTCACATGTCCTAAGAACGCCGATTATTCTTTGTAATAACACAATTTTATTTATTGATGGCCTTTATGGTAGGAGCGGCTGCCCCACCCATAGCAATATTGGCCAAATTTATCCCTTATCCTCCTGGACTATACCGCTTATTATATACACGTAGTGTGATTTTTCGTTCACCGTAAGAGACCCGCAGTGGGATGGATAGAGTAGTCTTACCCTTCCTGTTTTAGACATAAGTCTGGTCTTCATTTACGATCTTTGGCACTTACCAAAAAAAATGAAGAAGTTTTTCTCATTTGTTAGTTGAGCCCCAGCACGTAACTTCAAAAGCACATGAGATAATAGTAATGAAAAGTAAGCAAAGAATGGCCTTTGATACTATATCACTTTATCTCTGCCACTTGGCATTTTGTGTTTTATGCGTTTCAGGTGGCTGCATTGGTGTTTTTTCTTATTTACGCTCAAAATGCATGTCTGCCACATTCTTATTAATTTTGAATGTTAATTTGAATGTATGTGATATCTTGTACTGATTTTCTAAAAATAATTTTGAAAGTCTGTCTTTTGTTGAAAATGACTAGGGTATCAACCGAAATGTACTCCGTTTTCTATGTCTACTAATTCACAGGAAGTGTTTTAAAGGTTATTCCCACTTCCGGGTCACTGTATGACTTTTTGACAGACTGGGTTGTTGAAACGCGTCAAAGTCAAATAAATATTTTTTCGCCAATTTAAAATCCTGAGTGCAACTCCTTGTGCTGCAGCAGCATGAGGGGAATATATATATATATATATATATATATATATATATATACACACACATACACACACACACACACATACACACAATATTCATGCAAGGTAAAACTCTGAAGATTTACAAAACATCCTGCAAAACATCCTGTGCCTTCACTTGAACATTTTAAAGAGCTACATTTTTAAAGTTGTGTAATGACACTTGGTTATAGTTGCACTTTTCATCCCCATTTTTGGCTTCAAATAAATGTAGATCGTAGAAAAAAAAAACACACTTGGAAATTTAGCATCCACGTTTGGTGAAGAGGTTTGATTAAAGTCCTACTCTAGTGAAAAATTGTGAAGTTACCTTCTCAATGCACCATATGCAGAACCTCTGCCACTTGAAGTGAAGACTCTTGCAAAATGAAGTTCAGTCCTAGAGGTTGTAAAGGTTATCAGAAGCAAGATTAAAATGAACATGCTTGATTAATTCAGTCAAAAGGCTGACAAGTTTCTACATCAAGCTGTAGTGCAAGATCTTGTCCCAGAGTGACAGTCAAGAGTTCGGTCTACACAGAAGTTAGAGTGGCTCGTCCCATAGGTGAAGCAGTTATGAAAAAATGCCATTGCGGTGGACACTTCGAGCTGGTGTTAGCCTGATCATCACTTTTGACATGTAAAATGAATGGAAAAATATTAGGAACATTTCTCACCGAGCAGATCATAGTGATTTTACCAGACATTCTTGTTCAAGATCTCCAGATGGGTAGTCGGCAAATCGGTCCTGTTGTGGATGGCTCAATGATGATTCCTAATCTCCACCCCCCCCCCCTCCCCCCAAGCATTTAGTCTCTTATGGCCCAGTTAATCTTCTATAATAGTCCTGCCGCAAGCCAGTTCCATAGTTTGAGGCTCCGAAAAGTAATCTTAATCACATTCATCTATTTTTGTTGAGGTAATACACAGTCAGGCGTTCATATACAGTTTACAGTCTCTGGGAATCAGTATCTATTTGCTGACCAATGATGCTAGGGAATAATCCGACAGATGAATTGTCCTAGGCTCAAGCATACTGGCGAAGGAGCTTCCATGTAAGACAATCTGCCTTGTGCTTGGTTTCGGAAGAATGCTCCTCAACCTAAAGACATCCTGGACTATTGTTTGCGATTTAAATATTAGTCAGATAGGTTTTCCCTAGTTTCAAGCTATGGTGACTTGTCACAGTAGCAGTCAACATATTCCAATTCTCTAACAGCAAACTCCATTGGTTCAACAGACACTCCTGTGCAATTAGGAACTAGGACAATGTTGGATGAAGTTAACACACATGGGATCATCCCTGCAGTGTTAGGCATTTTAGGTCTTATCAACCCTGCTGCATTTCAGGATGGAAAACTTTTCACTTCCAAATGATGCATTTTGATTTGCTTGAATCCCTCAGCGCTCACAGATGTTTGTTTTTTTAGTTTACATAAATTGGGTCCACCCATGAAGAAACAATTATTAATTCTTCCAAATATACATAGCTACCACTACCATGCTTAAAAAAAAAAAAAAAAAAAACCGGGCTGATCTTGGGCAGAAAGACAGCACATTGAAAGTGTTATGAATGACAAAACGTATGTTAAACTTTCTTGTGTTTTGGGGCAACTGGTACACATCCCAAACATGTACAAAGCCCATCTATTCCCCTTGTTGTAGTTAAGGAAACATTTGATATAATTCCAGAATTCAAAATACCTTTTCACCCATTAGTTTATAGTTCCCAAATTCAGAATAATCAACGTGGTCAAGTCTATGTTCTGATGTGGTAGGTCTTCATGCTGAAGTTGACAGTATGCGAATACTATGAAGTCCATTTCCCTCATGTTAATCCCAATATCTGCATCACTGACCGCGTGCGAGACGCAGAATTGTGCAAATACATAAGGAAGCACCAACTGTGACCGGATGTGATTTCAAGTTCTTTAATCATATATGTAGAGTTTTCAATGGAAAAAGCCTCATCAGCTTGCAGCAAATGATGGAAAAAAATATGCCCTGGAAAATCCCTGAAGGACTATACTCTTAAAACTTAGGGCACAACATTTTTAAAAAAATTAAATGTAAGAATGTGCATTAGATTTATCCTCCTCATTTGCAACCTGCCAAACACAGGTTTAAAAAGACCCACAAAAGCTCGGGTGGGGGGTGCCGGGGGGGGGGGGGGGGGGGGAGGGGAGGGGAGAAAGGGGTGGTAGTGCACTGCGAGTCCTGAATCTCTCAACTTCTTTTTTTAAAGAGAATACCTTTGGCAAAACCAATTAGGTTGAAGAGAATAGCACCATAGGTTCTGCAGAACCGTGGTATTTTTTACAAAGAATCTGAAATTCTTAGAAAACTCAAATTTACTGCAAAGTAATTTGAAAGTTTTGTTTTAATACAAAAGAATAGCAACCACTGGTAGCTAACAGCTGACTGTTTAGTAACAATACAGTAAGAATGTACTTCATTTTTAGTTAAATATGTAAAACTAGCTTTATTTTTTTTTACAGCTTAAGATCAATCCCTGTACAAACCTTTGGTTCTTTGCACACCAGCCAATACAATAGAACGTAGAAAAGTAAATAAAATCAACATTCATGAAAATCTATTGAATTAATCATACAAAATGGTAAACTAATTGCTGGTCTGGTAGACCATGAACAGTCATAATTAAAAGCTTGTGCCTGTGGAGGGTTCAGAAAAATACCTTGGGAAACAAGATCTAGACAAAGGCTAGGTAAAATGAAATTCCAACCATACTAGACTTCAAAAAAATATATATTTAAAAAAAAACTTCTCTAATCTTCGATCCACTTAGAAAAAACGATAAACATTTAAAACAACAATTAGAATTGCATTATTAGTTATATACCAAGGCAAACTCAATATGCAACGTGCTAACAAAAAGGGTGGCAATTTCAATCAAAATAGCAAATCCGAAGAACTGTTGCTGTGTTTTTAATCAGCATAGTGTCGCTTTAAACTGTTTTTTAAAGTTATTGTAATGAAAAGTCTTTAGGACTCTGGCTATAGAACTGAATATTGTAAAAACTACGTTGTAGTAAATAACTCAAAGCTAAGAGAGGTAGTTTGACAGGTATTACTTTAATGACAAATATAAAAGATGTATTAACATCTCACTTTTGAGACTTGATTTTTGATTCAAGAAATGTGGAAAGCAACGACTTGTACTGCAAAGCAATTGATAGAGGAACACAGCTATAATTTAAATCTTACTAAACCTCTTTGCAAACATGCCAGAACATATTTTTTAACACTTCTGCACAATTGTTTTAAGTTGTGTTTGCAGACAATAGATCACTTTAAAAAAAGAAAAAAAAAGTATGGACCATCAATTTAGTTTCGTTGTAGCAATTTATCTGCCCTAGATGCTCAAACTTTCACAAATAACTTAATTTAGAAAAATGAGACTGAAAGGTATCAAATGAAAAGAAGATTAGACTTCACCACAAGATATAGTTGATTACGAGGTACAAAGAACAAATCCTTGTGTGAAAAACCTGCATTAGACAAGTCAAATTTACTGATGAAAAACTAGAAGTTAATACAAATTAGAAATACACAGATTTTACACAAAACAGCAGCAAATACTATGTAGTGAATTACAAAAAAAAGAAGCAAATGGTTAGAGACCACTCATAATGGCTTGTCAAGGGGGAAAAATAAAAAACGCACATAACAGCATCCTTTACACTGTACAATCTACAAACACATTGCAGAACTATTTTACATCATTTTAAGATTCAGACCTTTTTAATACAAAAGATGCCCATCTCAGGGTACATATATTTATATATATATTTAGAGCAATATATATATTTCAGTGGTTTACTGTCGATTTAAATATATTAGTGTTACTACATGCAACTGGTTCCTGTACTTTAACCGTCTTACCTTTATTACCCTTCATACACCAAACGATCTAGTAAAATAGTTTGCGTCTGGCAGTAAGTTTCATTAACGGTTAACTTTGCGTCGGTTGCCTTAAATGAAAGCAGTTAAACACTGGCCTGAAAGGAAAAAAAAGGACTCCCATTTCAGCACATGGATATTGTCACGTTGATGCCCAAGTTGCCATTTTCTGCAAAAAGTTGTGCAATGCTAGTATCAAAAACTAGACAGTCACTATTCATAATGGCCGTTGCAATTCCTTCATGAATTGATCGAGGAGTTGCTTCCCAAGTCAATCGTCGCCTATGACCATTAAGTTCCAATCGATAAGCAAAATTTTCAGCTTGTTTGCGTGTTCCTATAAGCTGAACAATGGCAAAGAATTGCTGATGTCCGTCATATTTCTCCTGTTTCTCCAATACCAACATGAAATGAAAGCCAAAACAAGACTGCATCATAACCCAGTCGACTGCACCAGGAAGATTAATGTCTGTAGCAAGAAAAACAATATCTTCTCCTTGTAACGTTGTTATAGACTTATGCTGATGCATAAGGTGTGGCATTACAGCATCCAAGGAACCTTGCCACTTGCAGGAAGCACCAGGGCAAGGACAGGAGTAGGGCCTGAACTCGCAGAGCTCTTCATGATCAGCTTTCTCTGTATGGGGCAAGGTCACCTCACATCCAGAAGAGGCATATTTACATGGAAACAAAACAGAATTGGCAACTTTTTCCATAGCCAAATTACGAATTGATCCCAAAGGGCCACGGCAAGTTGGACAACATGTAAGTTTCGGTCGACAGTTGCTACAAACCAAATGGCCACTCTGACACTGAAGAATTGGAGGCAAGACATAGTCGAAACACACAGGACACTCGAAGAGACTGGCCAAGTCATTGTTGGACGCGGTCGTGCCAGTAAGAGCTGGAACCCTTTGAGATGGTGTACACTTTGAAGTACCTGTGGGAAGTGCAGTAGCAGTCTGACGGCTCATTTCTGTCAAAGAAATAAAAGAATATGCATTTAATTCATACGAAGTAAAACAGCAAAAAACAAGTTAAAAGCACAACAGATTCTCATTGCTCCTGAGAATTGTAAAGAGAAAGGAAGATGGAGAACCCCAAACAAATTCAATAAACAAAGATGTACAAGACATCCTGTGCCTTCACTTGAACATTTTAACGAGCTACATATTTATAGCAGAGCAATAATGACACTTGCGGTTATAGTTGCACTTGTCATGTCCTTTGACTGACTAAAGATTACCACGTTTTGAAGAGCCTGCTCGAGTATAGTCAACACTGGGCAATGATTTCATGGCTTAAACAATCCTTTTGATCAGTTTTTGAGCGCTTTTAGGAGGGAATATTCTACAGAACACCCAATAGCTCAAATGGTGCAAAAAAAGGGCCCCACAAAAAGGTCAAAGTTATAAATGGATGTTGTATCATCAATTGAGAGAAATCAGGGCATTAAAATTCTGGCACTCACACAGCGAAAAGTTGCATTCAATGAGTATCCAGAACACTTACACGCGCAATAATCCACTAAGCGGTGTGAAGCTCACTTGACAAACCAGAAACAAGACTGGAGCCCACGTCACGCATTAAAAAAATAAATAAAAAAGATATTCACACACAAGTTTAACTTGCCTCAACCATTACACATTAAGACAGAATATAACATATATAGTTATAAAGTTGGCAACCGTATGTTGCAGGTAGTTAATTCCCATATTCACAGGAGATGAAGTCTTGTGTGGGTCAAATTTCCCCTTTCCTCCCTCAACAATGGAAATAAATAGTATATTACTCTATGGGTTGTATGTACAGTAAATATGTGTAATAAGAAAAACTAGATATGAGTATGGGCCAGTTGTCACCTGTAAAGTGATCTAAGAATAGAATAAAGCCATCAATACAGCTTAGCTGATGTGAGAAGACTAAGGGTAACATGGAGAGGAAACTTTGCACTGTAATACGAGAGTGACTATTAGTACACTTTCAAACAACGTTATTGTGCAACATTTATTTTCCCGGTTTATATACATATGTATGTAGTATACAGAGTATGTGCTAATACCATAGTTGTGTGGGAAGAGATAAAGCCTAGCATGAGTCATGATTGCAGCCACGCCTCAACAACGGTTGGAAAAAACATGAAGGAAAAAAAAAAAAGCAAGTAACACTGCACATCTGCATGTATGGTTTATGGCATGCTGATAGGTTCTCGTGCAGCAGTTATGAAAAGTAGTATGCAACCAGATCCAGAACTAAAGGAGTTCAATCTGTGCAATGTACCAATCTGACGTATGCTGTGTGTTTGGACCCAGCTAGCTTGTGTCAAGTGATTCTAGAACAAAACCTAAGCAACAAGCCTTTTTTCCCCTCAAACAATAGCATAGTAATAAATAAACTGACCTACACACCATCTTAATAAATTAGCTAAGTGATTTAGGAAAAATGCAAATTCTGCAGCATTTTATCAGTATTAAGTTTACCCATTTGAGACAAACATTTTGGTAAAATCTGCAAATTTTGCGGCAAATGTTGTGAATCCATAAAATTTGGAAAATAACTATAGCCATAGAATCTCCAAAATCCACTGAACCTCACAACTGCCAGTTTTAGTACCAATTTATCAAACAAGGCCTAATAATTCTCATAACAAATCAGTGCCCCACTGGTAGCCTGACAAAGCAATTTTCTTTAAAGTTCGACTAACAGCCCAAAACAAGCATTGGCAAAACGAATAGGTTTCGCCGATATGAGATCCATTTGCTTTAGCACGGCCTGTCATTGTACATACACCATCTATGAAATAGCCGGTCATATGGTATGGTACGACTTGTTATTGTATGATATGGCTTATCGTATAATAGGTTATGCTATATTTTAGCTTGTTACTGTACAATATGGTATGGGGCTTTTATTGTATAGTATGGTCTGTTATTGTATGGTATAGTATGTTCTGTCATTGTATAGTGTAATATTGTCTGTTATTGTACGATATGGTACAGTATTATAACATACATTGGGTGGTATTTTCTGGTATAGCCTGTCATTGTATAGTGTGGCATGCTATGGTCTGGCCTGTTGTACATTATAATAAGGTATGTTAAGGCCCCTCACTATATTATAAGGTATGACCTGCCACTGTATAGTATGCAGTTATTGTCTTGTATGGTTTGGACTTTTATTGTATAATGTTGGATAACCTGTCGCAGCATGGTATGGTGTGTTGTCATTATAGAACATGGTGCGGCATGGTATAGTACTGCCTGCCACTGTTTAGTATGGGGTAGCCTGTCAGTGTATAGTAAGTATGGTTTGGCCGGTTGTATATGGTATTATACAGTAAGGTATGGCATAAACTACCTTCTTTGGCTAAAGTGTTTGCAGGTTTACTCTGCTGTGCCTCTTCCTGCTATTACATGAACTATTCTAATAAAAAGATAAAGTGGCATGAAATTAAAAAAACATTTTAAACAAAGTCTGTTGCTATAGTACTGCCCTGGAGCTTTTAAACATTGACTAAGTTCATGGCTATAGAGTCAAAAGTGTTTCAATTTGAGAGCAAGCAGCATTAAGACATTAACAAGGAGATTAATCAGTTCTTGGCATGGCACATGGAGAGAAAATGAAACTGGTACTCGCTGACCCATGAGAAGAAAAGGAGTCACTAAGTGAAGCCAACCAATGGTAAGTTCCCTTTAATTTAACAAAAGATCTCACAAGGGACAGCACATGCACATCCTCAGGCAAGACCTAAAAATACATGTGCACCAGCATACATCTGTACTAAATGTAAATTCAGGCAACCACAACTCAAAGCACCAGCAGTGTCAGTGCACAGCGGCAGTTTTCTGCTCCCATCAATCAAGCAGTCTAAAGGAAGGTGTAATTTTTGCCCAGACAGCTTTCATGTGTATAAATTACGAAATACTATAACAAATGTGCTGTACTATGCAGCATAATTCAAGTTACCCTGATATATGTGTTCAGAAGAAAAAAAGCAAAGGGTATAGTGACATTATCGTTAGGTGAAAACGTCAGATTTTAAACAGATAATGAAACAATATATATTAGTTATAAAGCTCTCTGATAAGGGAAGGGAATGCTGGGGTAATGGATGCGGCTATTTATAAGCAAGAGATCATCAAACAGCTCATACAGGTTAAATGCTATGAGATTCACCCGAGAAGCATACAGGGCTGCAATCCATTACCAGGATGCCTTATTGAATGGCACTATGATGGGAGGGGCTGGGTCGATTATGACGAGTACAGCTTTAAGAAAGAATCATCCAAGTGTCCGGAGTTTTGTATGTTACCCAAAGTGCACAAAAGTGCCACCAATCCTCTGGGGAGACCAACGGTTTGCTCGAATCAAGGCTTTCTAGAAAATATGGCGATTTACACAGACTTCTTCCTTTCCCCCTTTAAAGCTTTGCTAGCATACTGCAGGGAGCGTGGAGATTTGAGTAAAATACATAACGTGGAGTGGGATAATCACGATGAGTGTCATGTCCATGTACACCGGTACTGACCATGCACTGGGTGGTGCAAGCATGTGAAAACTCCCTCAAAATTAGGTTTTGTTATGTTCAAGAAAACCAAGACATTTCTCAGTATGATACAATACTGTTCGAAAGAAGAAGAAAAAAAACCATCTCCATGATGGGGTCTTCTATCGCCAGAATGTCGGGACCGCAATGGGCACATGGTTCGCCCACAGCTTAGCAAATCTTGTGATGGGCTGATGGGAGGAGCAGTTGGTCTGGGTGGAGGACAGCCAAGAATACATGCAGAATGTGTTGAATTTACTCCCTATAGCCACAATTTGTTATAGCTTTGGAAAGGCCCCCGTGAGAAAGCCCATGGGTTTCAGAATAACAATCCTTATAACCTATGGTTTACCACCACTTGAAGTACCAAAGAAACAGATTTTTAAAATGTTAGGCTGTGGGTGGAAAGTGGGAGAGTACATGCCACCATACATTGCAAGGCAAATGTGTGTTACACTACAGCAGTCACAATCCCTAGAACTTGTTTTATAGTATCACCTATACATAAATACTACGACTTCAGCATGTAGCACAGATACTGACGTTAGAAAATCACTACGCAAAGATTCCAGAACAGGGGATATATGGCCATGGTATTATATTTGGCCGAAAAGAGGGTAACTGCAGTTACAACGGACCAACTATTATATTTCAACGAGGACAGAAACTCCAAAGATTCATGTACAAGTTTCATTAAGACGTACAATTCCTCCTCTAGTAGGATTAATAACTTAATGAGTAAACATTGGGACACTTTGAATAAAGATACATTGAAAGGCTCAGAATTGCAATCAAAGCCCTCCATTACATATAGGAGTGGACCACTGGGGGGGGGGGTGGGATTACCTCACACATGGCTATGATACAGGGTCCCAAACTGTCAACACGGCTGACTAAATGTAATAGACACGGTTATCATAAGGCCTGCAGACACGTGGCTAATACTACAGGATTCTTTATATCTGGAGGGTCACAACAGGGAAATAAAGGCAGTGATTAATCTGTGCATCTGGTTTCTGTATTTACAGTCTTCTGTGTCAATGTTCACTCATTTGTGGGTAGCACCATCATCCCTCCCCAGAAAGCACATCCTGGAACACCGTGTGATCAGGAATTTCGATTGTGTACCCAGTGGCAAGATATTTCTCACACGCACATGATAGTGACGTGTCTAGATTGGGGTTCTATGCGATTGATAGAGTAGATAATAACCTACGAGTTGGAGATCGGGTGAAATGAGTAAGACCGCTAGATTCAAAGTATATTTTGGATTTGAATCCAAAATTCCCTTTTGGGCTAAATAAGGAGGAGGAACAGGAAGTGCAGTTGGGATAAATACCATGTATACTGAGCTTGCCCTCTCCTCTTGTGTCTGTATTCATACACTACACTTTGTACCCATTCAGGGCCTAGTAAGTTTATCTCATTACTCTACCCTTTTGACCGTATACGAAACAAATATGGAAAAATATTGCATTTTGAAGCTGTATCCACTGGTGTGGCTAGTCAAAGTATCATGGAGGTGAGGTGGGGTGGGGATTGCCTGTTGATAAATCTGTGGATTAGGCCAGCTGGGGCTCTACATGGACTAAAACAACTTGTATGCACATGAAATGGACATGCGTACCTGGGCCATGGAGACCAAGTTGGACAGGTGAATCATTTATACCATAATAACCCCCTGATCGTGATTTGATAATTGGTATATGCTAAAGTATCATTATCTTACATAACTAAGGTAAGAAACCGGCACGTGCCCACCATAGGGTATAGGGTATAGTCCTATATCTTCACTTAGATCAGGATCTAAAAAAATTCTGTTCCTAGAATAAATAAAGCCCGCTCTGGTGGCAGGGCTTTTTCGTATCTGGCTCCTGTGTTTTGGAACAGTCTTCCCAAATACCTTCGTACGGAAATGCCCCTTCACCGTTTCAGAAAGTTGATGAAAACGTATCTTTTCTAGTTCAAGATAGCCCGCTGTTGCAAGCGCAGGGATACCCCTCGTGGTGATTCAGCGCTATATAAAATTATAAAATCAAATCAAACCATACTTACATCTGGATCAATTATTTAATTCTGGAATATGAGAGGATTTGAGCCTCCAAATGTAATCAATAGGTTTTACATAGGTCAAATCTGTTTGACGACAATGTCACTGAATATAAATGTACGCAAGTCGTTTATGAAAATTAGCCGCTTTGGGCCATAACCGTTAAGTCCACTAAGTGGAAGTCTGGTTAAATTAATTTGCTTATTTATCAATATTTTCATTTTTGTGTAAATGTTTAGGTTTATGATTCACCCTCTTGTGTGTAATGGAATGAAAATGATGCTGCATAATCGGGAATAGGAATTGGTGCACTGTAATCAAGTTGGACAGTTTTTTAATTGCACAAAATGAATAGTGAGATACACACTTTGGATGTACGGAGGTTAGTGAAGTTGTGCCAACGTGTGGCAACACTTAGTATTTCCTCAGTGTTCATTGCCTGCGAGTACTTGGGGCTTGTTCGCCTTGATAAAGGCTGTTTAAAGCCGAAAAGCGCTGTAGAGGCTGAGTTCAGTGTAACAAATCAATTAGTATTTTTCACACGCATCCTGGAGTGCTCGCTTTGTCATTTGGAGTTTGTCGGAAGTGTGTGTAGGTGTATATGAGAGAAATGAACGTAAGTACAACTTACCTGCGGAACAATTCTAGCAGCAGATTCCTTAACGTAGAATTATCCCCAGGTGTGAGACTGGACCCGGAAAACTTTCTTGCCCAGCAGCTCTGCGCGCCCTGGGGTGTATCACGCGACTCCGCCCTAATGTCTTCTGCGGGCGTGACGTCAGTGAGGTTACATAAGACCCACCCTGACGTCCGTTTGCTTCGGGGAACTTTTCCGTGCCACAGCACGGAGCCATCAGGACAAAACTGAGGAGAGCATGGGAACAGTGTGCGAAAAAAACCAGAACAACAATCAGAGAAGATGAGGAACAGCATCAGTCGTCACCAAAGTACCAGGAGGCTACAACAGAAAGGCCAGCGCAGGGTAAGAGCAAGGCACCACTTTGATGAACAACTGTGCAAACCAAGGCTTCAGCACCAGTTGGAATTGAAGAAAAGGACGGTGCACCAAGATGAAGTCAGATTACTTCGGATATATTCCAAAATATATTCTTTAATATTTTTTCAATTTAAAATCTTGGACATCAGCCAACGCGTTTCGTTCCTAATGGAACTTCATCAGGGCTGAAAAGAATACATAAATACAACAAGTACAACTGCCACATGTAAAATACAAACAAAATACAACAAATATAAACATATAACATATATATTACATATAATCATTAAATCATTAGGTAAATAATATGGTAAAGACAATAAATAAAAAACACTTAATAGACAGTGTTTAAACCATGTATACATATAAATATCACGGTGTTAAATAATAATAAAATAGAAAGAAGAGAAGAAAAAAACAGTTTTTCCATGCCACAACAAAGGATGAGAACAAAGATCAAAAGGTGAAAAATATATGTAGAAAAGTAAAAGTGTGTAGAAGAATACAACACAATATGAAAACAAAAAACAAAAGAAAGTGTAAATCTAAAACAAATGTGGAAAAAATTAATTTAAAAAGAAAAAGTTGAGAAGACAGATTTCAGAATGTTATAACTCGTATTAATTGTACTACAAAAATGTCCACAAAGATCAGTACAGGGTCTCACCGAATATATCTTCACGTGTCCGAGAATAAAATAGCCACTTAGATAGAACAAAAATTCATTGTAAAAAGACCAGGGTTCCGTGACTTAAGATCAACAGTAATTTTCTTCAGTATTCCACGGTCAGTAAATATGTCAAGTATAAGACCCAAGTCCTAATCCTAGTCAAAAAAGACAAAAGTCCACAACGCCGCTTGGCATGAAGTAAATCAATTCATTTATATGGTATACGTACAGTATAAGCCATAGCATCAATGTCCAAATAATGATTGGAACATAAAGTTTAAGCATAAAACTAAGTTTTCACATAATTCAAGATAACGGGCAACAGTGAGAATAGCGATCGTCTTACCTTAGCGAGGGCCTAAGTAGTGGCCAATTTTCCTGATAAGAATAAAAATAAGTAAAGTATAAGACAGAAGGTTCCCACTAATAATTACTAAACAGCAACACCATAATCGGACACTTAATTTGAAAGAAGTTTGACTCAAAAACGTCAATTATAACACAAGCCTGTACAATAATTGCTCCCAACCATAGACAGCGAGCAGCGACACGACTGGCCACCAGTCCCATAAGCATGGCGCATCGCCCGCACCTCAACAATCCGCCAACTGCAACATTATTATAAGCCTGCATTGCAATCTCTAATAACTGCCGGTTGGGAATAATTTATACAAAACTTATATCACTTGGTCACTGGTCCAATGGTCATAATATATGTACACCCGGGCCAGCGGAGTAAGATACATCCCGCATGAAGATGGAATGCCCGTACATAATATAAACAAACTCTACTCGCCACAAGATATATGCGGAGATATAAAGTATTTACTGCATAGGACAATAAACAGGTGAATATAGTGCGTTAAATATGCGCCTTACACCAACTAAAAGTTTAGTACAAACCTATATAACATACTCAACTAGCCACAAGTCTAACCCAACTTATTCCAAATCTTTACTATTAAGTCACCAGTCAGATGATAATGGTGTACTATTTGTACCCCGACCTTCTGCGGAATAAAAGATAAGTGAATACAACTACAACCCATTACCAAATAACCCCGTAAAACGAAACGCCGCAACCAATTTTACCTTGAAAGTTTCGAAGATCGCGGTCCAAGCACTAAAGCTTTATTTTGACGTTTAAACAGGTGCGCCATTTCTCCACTGCTTAAATAGGAGACTCAACCCTTGTAGGCCGTCTATCCTTTCAATTGTAAGGGTCACATGATTACGCACACAGTAATCCGCGCCATATTTGAATGGTGTGCTTTGACATACAGACTTCATATTTAAAAAGGATCCTCTAGAATAAAAGTGCAAAACGAAACATACAAGGATTGCAATCCAATCGTTGTTATAGAAATGACGACCGCAAAGTGGGTGCGTATATATATATATATATATATATATATATATATATATATATATATATATATATATATATATACACACATTATATAATCCCAATCCTGGCGGTAGCAAAACAGTCAGGCACAGACTCCGTGAAGTACAGTCAGGCACAGACTCCGTGAAGTAATGGCAACAAAGTAGAGTTTAATCCAAGCAAAAAGCAAGACGCGTTTCGACGGCAAGCCGCCTTGTTCACTACGTTAAAACACACTGTTGTGACACACAAGTACGTTTCTGTGCAGTTGTCAGGGCAACTTCAACTATGTCATCATAGACATAGACAACCATAGCATTGAATATCGGCATGACATGGCAGAAAAAACATAATATAGCTTAACAATAATGCTGAAATAAAATACAAAGAAGAATAGGGAATACAAGCACAAGACGTATATATTAATGGCATACATACATCCATAATAGAAAGTAAATAAAGATAGCGGGAAGGATTAGCAAATAACTGCTCGTATGTTGCAACGTCCTGGTCACAGATGTGGACATAGAAGAAACACAGGAGTGCCTAAGGGAGCCAGGAGAGTTTGGCACTGTCTGTGAGTAAAATCGTGGTGTCGGTGTAGAAAATAATTAAAGAAAACTACCCAGAAAAATAACCCGAAAAGAGAGACGGACTCTGATGGATGGTTCCCCACCTAGGTCTCTGTGGTTCAAGTGAACAAAGGGATCAGAGACATCCACAGGATGGGAGAGAAGGGTTATGCGATAACAAGTGTAAACATAACAGGACAGAGAGAGTCTGTAAATGTGATTGGACTAGTTAACGGGTAGGTGGAAAGTAGAGAAATCTTGCCCAAGTGGGCTAAGATGTAAAGGACCTAATGCGAAGACAGTCAAAACTTAAGACAATGGTTTGTGAATAAAAAGCGCTCCCTAGGGCAAAGGTAAATAAAGTCAAAATAGGACGTAGATAAGGAAAGGAAGAAATCTAAAGAAAACAGGAGGGCTGCAAAGAGTTTCAGAAGCACAGAGAAACGTAAAAAACAATACATAGTACTGAGTGAGAGGGGAGTGTGGATAGAACGTGACAGAATTACAGAGTAAGGACGGGAACGACAGCGAGAGACAGAATTAAAGGTGTACGGTCAGTGCTTCATCTGCATTCATTCCATTAGGGATTATACAGAATGATGTAGCGGGATTCCAATCTCCTAAGTGCTAGTTGTCTATTGCCGCCCCTCGGGTTTTTGGGGATGCTATCTACCACATAGAAGGAGAGATCTTCTGCTTTGCCTTTGTGGAATGCATTAATGTGTCTGGCAACGGGATACGTGGGGGTCATTGTGTGTAATTGCTCTAAGGTGTTGTAAAATACATACGTGCACCGGGTGGATGGTGCTACCCACATACTTTTTTCCACATGTACAAGTCAAAACGTAAACAGCAAAGTCCGTTTTGCATGTAAAATGCCTATATATATATATATAAATAATTTGGACCCAAAGAGTGCAAAGTAGTCAGCGCCATAGTTAAATGGTGTGCTGTGACATACAGACTTCGTATTTAATAAGGATCTTCAATAATGGAAATACAAAAAGATACCTACAAGGATTTTATATTAGAGATATATATATATATATATACACACACACACACACACACACACATATATACATATATATACATACATACACACACACACGACCCCAAAATGGGACCGAAAAATGCAAAGGTTTAAACATTTTTTACATTTGACAAGAACGGATTCATAAAAGGCAAGATAATATAATGCTAATAACATGAATCATAAATTTCACAGATAATGTTCCGAAGGCCACGCTGCTCTTAAGAGTGCACCCATATTTAATTGGTGTTAAAATATAGATCGCATATATGAGAAAGCGTGTTATGCTCTGATCAAGGACATTATTGTACTGTATACGTAGGCACAGCTCAATCCCACCACTGAACACCAATTAAGTTGGAAATACCCCACTCCCACACCGGAAAGGGTTGGTGGTAACGGGGTCTTTCCAGGACATACAGTGGTAGCTTGGCTCGAGTGGTCAGGAATCAGGCACCGTACTAAGCATACGACATACCCATACAATAACCATGCGTGCATCCGTTCCAAAAACGACTCTACACCGTAAAAATTATGAAAATATCTGTTTATCTTCTTTCTCTTAGTTGCTGATAAGAAATAATAACACAATCACAATATACAAGGCTTTTTAAATAGTGCAGGTCAAATAAATACTGGCTTAATGATTCAATAAATAGGGGTGATCATAAATAATTAAGGCATAAATATAAGTGCAGAACATACAGGCAATTAAATATTCTGAGGCAATAAATACTGCAAACCAATAAATATTGTGCGACAAATACTGTGGAACAATAAATACAGTGGAGCAATAAATAGGTTAAATACAATAAATACAGTGCTCTCAATAAATAATTAAAAGCTGACAGTGACACTTATAGCATCAGATCACATTTAGATTTCTATGGGCTGATTTGGCCCAGGCACAGCTTGTGGTGATGTGGAAGGCTTGAGGGTGTCTACTCCCTGGCTTGGACAAGGCTGAGGCCTAAACTGAGGTAGATCAAGGGGGGGGGGGGGGGGGGGGGGAAATACTAGAGACCTGGCTCTCTCACTCTACACAACCTCTCTGAATTAGTCTCAGCTCACCCCTGGCACAGTCAAGCTGGTTCCAGCACCTCTCTAACCCCTAGGGTAGTCTCTCAGGATTCCACAGGGCCTTAGGCGCCCTCTATTCCACTTACTGCCCTTTTTCTGAAGCTCTGACGCCGCTGGAGTCGTGTCGACGCCGTGAGGCGGTTCCGGTTCGATGTCGGCGGCCTCGGCACAATGTCAGTTCTTGACGACGCCGGTAGGCAGTTCCGGATCGATGTCGGCGGCCTCGGCTCGATCTCGACCTCCGATTCGATGGCGTCGGGCAGTCTTGGCTCGATGTCGACTTCGGGCGGCTCCGGTCCGATGGCGACCTCAGGTTCGATGACGTCGGCCGGCCTTGGCTCGATGTCGACTTCCGGCGGCTCCGGAGTGCGATCCCCACTCCCGACCTCCGGTGCTCCTCTCCTCAGGTTCCGGCGTCTCCGGAGTGCGACCTCCACTCCCGACCTCCGGCACGCTTCACCTCGGTCTCCGGCGACTCCGGAGGGCGGACTTCACTCCCCCGTCGACGCCGCTCACTCGACCTCAGGTGACTTCCTCCTCAACCTCTGGTACTCTCTACGACCTCCGTCGGCGCCCTCTCTCGACCTCTGGCGGCTCCGGGTACGACGTCTGCTTTTCCAGTCTGCGCCGCTTCTCCACCTCGGGCTCCAGGTCTCCAGGCTACTCGACGTCGGACTCCAGGGAAACCAGTATCCAGGTCAGGATCTTGCTGTTCTTGGATTCTAAGGCCTGTTCCTGCTGTCCAGGTCCTTAAGATGGTTTTTCTTGCTTCTTCCCACACAGGGCTTCAGGCTGGGCTCGGTCAGTAGGGACTAGTATCAAGGGTGGGTTTATGGACCCCACTCCAGGCACAAGTTTCCACCCCTGCTGCCTCACTCCTTCCTCCTTCAGGTTTCTGCTGCTCACTCTTCACCAGTCAGGTGCCAACTGCCAGCTCCAACTGCCAACTCTCTGTCTTAGCTTCCCAACATTCTAAACCGCCTCCAACTGTCACAGGGCTCCAGAATGTTGCAGAAGGTTATAGTAGGTTCCAGTGGGTGCTGGTGATGTCACAGGTGGCCACCATTTTGTACTCCAGGCCCTCAGACAGAAGTTCCAGGGGTAGATAAAATGGCTCCCTGAATCTGCAGCAACACTAAAAAGTTTGGTGGTTCCCAAAAAGGAAAAATTATAACAGGGTTTGAGGCAAAAATGGGACAAAATAAATAATGATGAGGAGGGACCACCCAAAGGGCTGACAGGTCTAACAACCTCCTTCAATAAAATAGATTAATTTAGATTTTAGCGATACCACAATATTTAGAAGACGTAATAACAAACATCACGACCCCTAGAATCCTTATCCAGAGGAGTTAGGAGTAGAATCTACATCTTGTGAAGACGTTGCAGCCTGAGTCACAAGGCCATGAATGGAAGGCTGTCCATGCAGGCAAACTGGGTCCCCAGGTGCAGGCAGATGCCTACGTGCAATACTACAGTCCACAGACTCAGGCTTGGGCCAAGCACCTAACAAAAAGTCAACTAGGGCATCACTATATGAAACCGGCTCTTCTGTAGTCTGCCCCTGGCAAAAGATTGCGAAACAAAGGGTCTGAAGACCTCTGCGCCATGGGCAGTGACAAGTCTAAAACGGCAGCCACTTTCCTCAGCATGACTGCGAAGGAGGAACTTGCCTCTATAGCAAGACTAGGGGGAGAAAGCAACCCCAAAGCTGGAGATTAATCTAACCCATTAGCCTCACCGAGAGCTGTATACCAGCACTCCTCCATTTGAAACACATTGGTGTTCGAATTGGGCTGAAGGAGTCCTGCCCTAGTGAACACAGATGGACCTCCGAACGACTCTTCCTGAAAAGGGGCCACAAACTGTACAACCCCCCTCAGGTTGTATAGCAGACTATGCATATAACGTCATGCGGCGCCGAAGTGGGGCCATCACGAC
Organism: Triturus cristatus; assembly: GCF_964204655.1. Lineage (NCBI taxonomy): Eukaryota > Metazoa > Chordata > Amphibia > Caudata > Salamandridae > Triturus > Triturus cristatus. The sequence goes on along the minus strand of NC_140595.1, from coordinate 572,365,887 downwards.
GTCGACTAGAGAAGGAGAGGCACCTTCGACCGGAAGCGCTGACGTCAATGTCTGATCAGTTGGTCAATGACCGGCGTTGTAGGCAAAGTTCCCTAAGGACCGTGAGCCTACGCCAAAGCGATGTCAGCCGACCGGCGCCAATCCTTTGCCTCAGATGGCCCACACATTGGAGGACAAATCCTCCGACGGCACCCCACTCAACTTTTTGAGGCCTAGAGCCGTTCCAGAGGGAGATGGGGTCCCAAAGAGGAGGTGCAAGGAATCATAATTTTACCTCATCTGGGCCATTGACGGCCCAGCTCCTGGAAACATGGGGAGACGCAGTGCGGAGTCGCGTATGGCCTCCTCAATCAGAGCGGGAGGAGCCAGGGGAGGCAGAGTCTCCACATGGTAAAGTCCGAGAATGCCACGACTTCAACCGCCCCTTCCCGTTTGACTTCCCTGGAGAACGACTTCCTCCAGAGGAGCGGCTTCGGCTCCTAGATCAACCATGCAAATGCTCTTCCCGGGAAGACAAAGACAGACACTGGGAAGCCTTTGAGCACCGTTACATATGCGCTGCCATCAACTTCAATGCTGCTCCTTCAACAAATTCGGTTTAAGCTTCTGGCAGGAGCCACAATCCTCTGTCCAAATAAAAATAATCGACCAGAGGAACCGCTTCCCTGGATTCGCGTTACAGCGTGGAAAAGAAGAAACTGACATCAGCGCGCCAGAGGGGACTTGTAGGGCTCCACTAAAGTCATGACCAGAGTAGACATCATTGCGGAGCCGTACGCCATCCCCCGACGCACAGTGGTACTACTGAAAAATGGCCGGATCCAGACTGGAGTCCGGGGAGGATAAAAAAAAGTTAAGGAATCTGCGACTAGATGTGTATAATATTTTGAATTACGTTGTTAGTGTATTTTCCCCACAGATTAGAATATGTACATTAAGTGCAATCACCTCCCACATGTAACTTATTATTAAACATCTAAAGAGTAAAAAGAAATCTTGTTTCTCCTTTAAACTTTGAATTATGTCACATGACCTGGTTAACGTCTGAAGATTCAGCTGCCACTCACTGCACAAGGCCCCATCATCGGAATGAAAACAAAGCACTCCCCTAAAATATGCCAAGAGTTGACAACCGGGTTCCTGCTTACACTTGGAGGTAAACCCACCATTCGCTGGGATCTGAGCGACGGTTCTAACATCTTTAGTCATTCTTCACAAGAAAAGCTACAATTAAAGGAAGCTGCCAGGAGTAGCTTACATACAGAATCCAACAGCTACTGGGTCTAATAGACTGTCAAAATCAGGAGCGATTGGACAACTGCATTAGCCACGTCAAAAAAGACTATTTATTTTTTACGGTATACATCTTGCGATCCACCTTCCAGTGAAAGTGACTTGCCATCAGTTGAAGACTACTCGCTGAACATTCACTGCCACGTTTTAGTACTTAAAACAAGTTTGACAGCAATGCCCAGTGCCTCACGTTATATGCCCAGAGCAGCAGTAGAGCAACTATAGATGGAAGTAGTAAACTGCCTGCTTCAGGTGGAAGCCAGGAGGCTGCTACATGAAAAGGGCCCTCTTAAGCAGTTTGAGTGTCCCAGCTAAACCTGCTTTCCTGAACTATGCTACAACCCAAGAACTTCACTTGGAAAATAGAAAGAAAGAAAAAGGAACAGGGTCTCACATTTTGACCTAGTCTAGACAGACACCGAATTGTAACAATCGACAGGAGAACATGCAATAAACCCACAAACTGCCTGCCCGAGCTCACCACCTGGGATGGAAACTGCAGAGGGCATGTAGAAGCAACCCAGTCTGGTTTCATTAAACACATGCATGCTGCATGGTAGTAATGTCAAATCACGTGCCACTCACGCCCTCACAAGACGTGGTTACACAACAAAATACGACTAACGAAATGGAGGCAACGAGAGCAGAACCTGTCAAAATAAAACCACTTTCGACCATCTGCACATGCCGATTAAAACACCACGTGCACATTTTTTCAATACCAAAACCCCTAAATGATAAAAACAGCTTTTTTTGACAGTCAACTACAGTTCAAGAGTTAACAGACATAGTTCACGGCATCCATGTGCAATGTATACTGCTTATAACTCAGCTAAAACACTACTTGTTGACACCCAAATAAATGCACACATATGCCTTCTATTACCTTTAACCCGACTGTTCTTCATGTCTACCTCCAAGAGTCTGCCATAGCTGCTAAAGAAGCACTGAAAGTCTTTCTTTCGGACCAAGCATCTGAATCTGGCAATGTCCACCAGCAGCATCACAATCAAGAACTACAGGCTCTGCGAATAACATAGCACTTCTTGCCAGTCGTTCAGCTTCCCAGCCGCAGAAGCCTGTAGGAAGGAAAACTGCAAGCTAAGTGCCGACAACATGGTCAACAAGGCACATTGGAATAGAAAGTGCAAATTAGCTGGGGTGTCAAGGAGTTAGGGGGTGGAGGGAACGAGAACAGGAAGAGGAGAAAGTTTGGGGCTTAGCTGGAACAGCTGGATAGAATTGAACTACCCCAGGGAAGAGACTGGCTGATTAAGGAGGAATCTGGCCTACCAGCAGCTGCAAAACCAAGTAGTACACTTTCTCCCTAGCTGCCAGACGTGCGAAAGGGAGAGCAGGAAGGGTAGACGAATTAATAAACAGTGCAGGTTGCAAGAGGGAGAGCATTTTTCTGGATTTTACGAGTTGTTAGTCAGGGCAGACAGCGGAAACCAGTGCTTTGGACAGCGCCATTCAGAACAGGAAGGCGCAGTGCTGCATAGAGAGCGGTGGACCAAGACGTGGACTAAGAGCAGTGCACACTTCCTCTTTAAGGCGCAATCACAACGACACCTCAAAAAACAAGCTGTGAGGGGTGGGAGGAAGAAGGGGGAGATTAAGTAAACTAGAAGCAGCGCTGTGCACCAGCAAGCAGAAAGAGTAAGTAGCGCAGTGAAACAAAACATAAGGCCCACAGTGAAAGGATCCACGTAGCAGGGGTCCGTCGCAAGGGTCGAAACAAAACAGCAACGAGGTGTGACAAATGTACACTATTCACCAACAAAAACAATGCAATTTGTAAAGGCATACCACGCAACCAAGAAAAAAAGCTGTGGGCGTGTTCAAAGCCCACTGAGGGAATACAGCATGCCTCACAGAGCAGCGCAAGCACGCTGCCTCTGGGCCGGACCCAAAAATAGGCACCTTGAGGAATTCGTGGAATCAGAAAAAAAGTGCACTGCCGTGGAGTGTACACTGCGCAGAGACGCATCCGGAAACAATGTTTTGGCATTTAGCTATTACTGTAGTCATAACAGATGTGCGCCCCTAGGACGGATTCATTTATTGAGCTTGTGACTGAGGACTAGTTGAATAAATGCTCCCCCTTTTTAAATGCTGCTACTTTATCACCACTGTGATTGCTGCTGTAACTTGTGACAGCCAATAGATCCTCTCAGCCCCGCCCCCCACCCCCCTCTGCTTGGGCCCACTGGTTTGTTAACCACCGCCATACTGTTTGCATGTGCAGCTATAATTTGGTAAAAGATGAATGAAGGGGTGCATGCATGAAGCCATCTCCAAAGACTCTAGTCCTCACCATCCAAGGGGAATTTGCTATTGAAGTGCCATGAGTGGACTGTGCCTCAAGTGTGCACAGCCTCTCAGTAGAAGACTTGCATGGTTATGACCCTCTCCTTCCTCAATGCCTGTAATATATACTCTGTGATCTTGACGCAGATGTGCTTTAGCTCCTCTCCGTGGGTTTCATTCTGCTTTTCCTCGTGTGTAGGAGACATGCCCGACAAACACCATCACAAAGACGGCTACCTCCCCATGTCTATTATGAGAAAGCAGTGTCTTGTAAGAGCTCAGTGCTTCATCAAAAGTTCCCTCTTTTAGAGGGTTTTTATGTTCTTTAATATTGAGTTACACAGAACACATTTTGATTTTAAGCACTTGATAAGATTCTTATTTTTGAAAAGTCAATTTTCGCATGTCATACTTACGACAAAGTAAAATTTTCTAGATTAATCCTTACTGGTGTCTTATCAATTTTTTTAATCGTTTCAAACAACTTTATTCTGCGTTCCACCATTAAAGTTCTGAAAATATCACAATTGTTTAAAAGCAAACATCTAAAGAATAAATATAGATAAAAGTGCGTAAAAAAATAATACAAAAAGCAAAATATTTGTTTAAAACCGAATAGCATTTACAAATAGACAGAAGCCTGGAATCTAATAATGTAAGTGCCAACTCATGGTTCTTTACAACACACTTTTTAGCCTGATCCCCCACATAGCCAGACGAAACCACAAAAACCGCCCACTGGCTGGTGTCAGTTTTTAGGATTCTTAATACTGCCCTTTACTCCCTAGCCCCTATATTTACAAAAAGCAGTAAAATAATTTTTTACCCCCAACACTGATGTGTCAGGCAATAAAATAAACCCATTTCTTGGCTTGTTTCTCGCCCCCAGCTAGCTGTAAATGAAGAAAGCGGTAGTGTCCCATATCTAAATTGTAGGTAGAGCTTCCAGGCGGCAACAGGCTCGATTTCATCCCGGAAGGGCCTTACCTCCAATCCATCCTCCAGCATTAAGAAGGTTGACGTGAGAGGACCCACACTACACTGACTTTCCAAATAAACCCAATTTATATTTCCAGTAGACCCCTCTTTGGAGATCGCACAGACCTCCATAGGAGCATTCCACATTTGCTCAAGCCTAATGTTTCTAAAGTTTAGCCTAACATGCATGAGCCACGGGAAGTTGCCAACACCTGGCATATGTAGTACCTCAGCTGAGACTGAAGAACTCAACTCTGTTGTAGCCCAGATCCTCCTCCAGGACAGAATAGGCCTTACTATGGGTACATCTGAAACATTTATTAGCCCCATATCTAACCTTAAGGGAGTAGCGGGGTGCTGATGGGGAGTCCAGTCAGTTAATGGATAAAGCGGAAATCGGGGTGTCTCAATTGTTCTGCCTATGGTAGGCAATCAAAGACAAACATTTGTTTGTTTGGAGGTATGTGTCTGGACACAACCACCGCTTGATGGAATAATGTACAGAGGGATATTAAAAGATAGGTTAATGCTGCAAGTCTTTAAGTGATAAACAAAATCTTAGGGTAATGCAAGTCATCAAGGAGTTTGATTCATACAGGTACAGATCCTTTAGAAAGTCAAGAAGCTCCAATGTTACTGAAAGTACTAATGTGCTGGGGGTGGGGGGGTCGAATGTCTCACTCAGCGTTTGTAAAGTGCGGCTACTTACCTGTGAGGGGTGCCTGCTGATCCGCCTGAGCGCTGGGGTTCAGTCAATGAGCCAGGTCTTGAGATCCTTCCTCAATTGGGCGAGCAACGGGGATTGTCTGGAAGTGGAGGGAAGGGGGAGGGGTGTTCAAAGTCTTGGCAGCAAGGTAGGAGAAGGCTCTTCCTCTGGTCCTAGTCTTGTGGATCCGAGGGACGTTGGCATGGGCCAGCTGGGAAGAAGTGTCTGGTGGGTATGTGGAATAAGAGGCAGTGGTTCAGGTACACTCGTCCTGCGTAGTGGAGGGCTTTGTAGGCATGCATGAGGAGCTTGAAAGTGATTTTGTTGACTGGGAGCCAGTGGAGTTCTGAAGTGTTCAGTGGTATGGCTGCGGCAGGGGATGTCACGGACCAATCTGGCTGCTGCAATTTGAACGTTCTTTAGTTTCCGGAGGAGTTTCTGGGTGATACAGGCGTAGCGTGGGTTGCTGTAGTCTAGTCTGCTGCCGAGTGTGTGGGGGAACCTTTTTGTGGATTCAGTGGGGATTAATCTGAATGTCTTTCGAAGCAGGCGAAGCGTGGGGAAGCATGAGGAGACAGTGTTGACCTGGTGGTTCATTGTGAGCAAGAAGTGCAGTATGATGCAGAGGTTTCGTGTATGGACCGTGGAGGTGGGCAGGGTTCCCAAGGCTGAGGGTAACAAGGAATCGTCCCAAGCCGAGGAGGTGGGTCCCAGGAGGAGGACTTCGGTCTTTTCCGAGTTGAGTTTGAGGCAGCTGTTTTTCATCCAGGTGGCAATGGCCTTCATCCAGCTGTGGAAGTTGTTTCTGGTGGGTGTGGGTTAGTGTGTGAGGGAGAGGATCAGTTGGGTGTCGTCATCATAGGAGACTATGTTGAGTCTGTAGTTCCTGACTATGGCCACTTAGAGGGGGTCATGTAGATGGTGGGGTTCAAGGAGGAGACCTGGAGGACTCTGCAGCTGATTTCCGTGGGTTCAGACATACACAGGACTGTATTTGACTGGTGAGGAAATAGTGGATCCAGTCGAGGGCCTTGTCGTGGATGCCGGCGACATGGAGTCTCACAATTATGGCACGGTGTGCGGTTTAGTCCCGGTCGAGGAGAATCAGATGTCAGTGGTGGCGAGAAGTGCAGTCTTGGTTCTGTAGTTGCTTCTGAAGCCAGATTGGGAGATGTCCAGGACGTGGTTTGCTTCAATGAACTCAGAGTTTGTAGTTTATGGCCTTCCCGATGACCAATCAATCAGAATTTTGTTAAGCGCGGCTACCTACCCATAAGTTTCGCAAGGCGCTAGGGGTGGGGGGGATGCAGGATCCATTTCATCAAGGAGGAGGTCTGTCAAAGAGCCAGGTTTTGAGGTTTCTTGCGAAGATGGGGAGCGATGTCTGTCTGAGGTGGAACCGAAGGGTGTGCCAGGCTTTGGCCGCGAGGAAGGAGAAGGAGCGGCCTCCCGATCTGGTCTGATCGTAGGGTCCTTTAGGGTGCGTGGAATTGTGAGTCACCTGTTCAGGTATGCTGGTCCGGTGCCACGGAGGGACTTGTGTGCGTGGGTGAGTATCTTGAAGGTGATTCCCGCCACGACGGGGAGCCAGTGGAGTGAATGCAGGTGCTGGGAGATGTGGCAGTGTTTTCGCAGGATCAGGACTAGTCTTGCCGCAGCATTCTGGATGTTCTATAGCAGTGGTTCCCAAACTTTTGACTCCTGAGGACCCCCATTGAGTCACCACTGGAAGCCGGGGACCCCCAAGCAATTTGCAGGATTTAAATTTCAAACATTAAAACAGTAATTCAAAAGAAATTCACACACGTGTGCACACAAAACAAATATTCTAATTACTAATGATTTTAGGTGCATATTTACAAGCCTCTTTTACCATGGGAATATCACTTTGAGACGTTCCCATGGCGATAGGGGCTTCGTCTTATTTACAAGGCAGCGTTAAGCCACTTAACGTGGCTTAACGCTGCCTTGTAAATAGGACCCCCTTTCACCCAATGCTTAGCGTGAAAGGGGTGGGCAGTTTGTGTTGCGGTGGGCGTTTTCCCATTGATTTTGACGCGCCCCCCTATTTACAAGGGCAGCGTAAATGGGAGGCAGCGCCAAAATTAAGACCAGGGAAAACCTGGTCTTAACTTGGCGAAACAAGGAGAAATGTTTAATTTCTCCTCATTTTTGCAAAACGCCTTGGATTGTTTATGTTCAGGAAGGTGACCCTTCCTGCACATCAACAATCTTTACAAAAAAAAAAAAAAAACATTTTGTAACTTCCATATGTGCTGCATTAAGCAGCACACATAGAAGTGAAAAAACGACATTTCACAATTTTTTATTTGCATGAAGGGGGACCTTCCTGTACATAAACAATCTTCCCCTGTTAAGTGTAGCGCCAGCGCAGGGGAAACACAGGGCTGCACCATATTCTTGTAAATATGGTGCAGACCTGCGTTTCCGAAGTGGCGGAATGTGTTGTTAAGCCAAGGAGGCTAACGACACTCTCCACCACTTCTGTTGTATTTTATGTTGAAAGAATTTGCAAGAAAACAAAAAAAGTTAAATGGGAAGGTAGTTGCTGCATCTTCGTGACTAACTTTTCAATGGTTGGATTTATTTCGCAATACGAGGCTCTTGCTCCTGCCAGGGCCAGACTGGAAATTCAAAGCAGCCCTGGCAAATGATTTCAGACCAGTCCCCATACGGTGCACACCAAGTGCAGTGAGTGAGTCTGACCACTACAAAGGGGGCTTTGGGAGGCTCTCCCCCAAAAAACATTTAGGAAACAATGGTGCAGTCAAAAACACATGTATCATTATATATTGAATTGTATTAGCTTTTAAAGAATAGTAAATGAAGACCTGAATATGCACCAGAATACGACAATCTTTCTGGTGGGTCTTCAATGATTCCCCCACTATCACCCTCCAACAGCGCTTCTCATCTCCCCATAGCCCCTGTCACCTGTATTTCATTTTTTATAGCATCTCTCATACCATTGTAGGACGTCGGAGCACTTTACATCACACACATATAGAGACAGTGAATCATACGTGTAAATCAGTGTATAGAAAATGTTACATAAGGCAAAGGGGACTACAAAGTGTAAAATTCACGTCATTCATACTGGTAGGCATTTTTAAAGCGTGCTTGGTCTGAAGAAGCACAAACTCAGGATTTAGAACATAACAGTGGTTAGCATTGACTTTAACAATAAAAATGTATTTCCACCCAAATAAACCTTTTTAGCAGCATCAGGATAATGAAAGACTGGGAAAAAACATAAGTCACTAACTTGTACCTTGCAGTTTGCAAGCAGCTGTTTGATGACAGTTTATAGGTCACTGTGCTAGATTACGATTGTCACTTATGAACTGCACAGTAACAAAATAATCTCTGCCAAAAGCAGTAACCCACTGACCTATGCATACGTTCTTTGCAGTAGGCATATTAACCCTCTGTGTTACATTAGATAAGTCAAAGCTGCCACTGGACAAAACGCTCATCTTTCTCCAGCAGGGACACTAATCACTGGTGTTATCTTGACACTTTTATTGTTCTTTGAAAACGGCTAATTAAACAAGATACTTTGCAGTACTTTCAAAACTGCTGCCTGTGGACCCCCTAGGAATGTGTCAGGGACCCCTGGGGGTCCGCGGACCACAGTTTGGGAAACACTGTTCTATAGCTTGCGGTGAGGTTTTTGTTTATTCCGGGATAGAGTGCGTTGCCGTAGTAGAGTCTGCTGGTAACCAGGGCATGAGTGACGGTCTTTCTATGTTCGAGGGGGATCCATTTGAAGGTCTTCCGAAGGAGGCGGAGGGTGTGGAAGCAGGAAGACGAGACGGAGTTGATCTCGGAGTCCAGGATGATTCCCAGGTTGCATGCGTGGTCCGTGGGGGTTTGTCGGTTTCCAAGGGTGGGGGGCCCCACCAGGTGTCAATCCAGGCATCGGGGTTTGGGCCCATGATGAGTGCTTCTGTTTTGTTGGTGTTTAGTTGCAGGCAGCTGTTTTTCATCCATTTGGCGACGGCTTCCATGCAGTCTCAAAAGTTGTCTGGCGGTGGTGGGTTCGTTGGATAGGGAGAGGATAAGTTGGGCATCGTCTGCGTACGACAATGTTCAGTCCGTAGGTCCCGACTATGGAGGCGAGTGGAGCCATGTAGATGTTGAAGAGTGTCAGACTGAGGGAGGAGCCCTGGGGACTCCGCAGGTGGTAGGTGTAGGGTCTGAGAGGAAAAGGGGGGGGGGGGGGGGGGGGGGGGGGGGCGGGGGTGACTGACACGCTGCATTCTGCCAGAGAGGAAGGAGCGGATCCAGTCGAAGGCCTTGTTCTGGATTCCTGCGTCATGGAGTCTGCATATTAGAGTGCGGTGTGAGACTGTGTCAAACGCCGCTGAGAGGTCAAGGAGGAGGAGGAGGAGGGCTACTGTTTCTCCTGTGTCCAGTAGGGTGCGGATGTCTGTTGAGGCGAGGGCGGTTTCCGTACTGTGTTTTTTTCTGAAGCCGGATTGGGGAGGAAGTGGAGGATGATGTGCTCTTCGATGAATGTAGCTAGTTGGCTGTTGATGGCTCTCTCGATGACTTTCGCTGGGAACGGGAGCAGGGAGATGGGTCTGTAGTTTGAGGTAGGTGGGGGTCCGCCGAGGGTTTCTTCAGGAGGGGGTTGACCTCGGCGTGTTTTCAGTTGTCGGGGAACGAGGCGGTCGCCAGGGAGTGGTTGATGGTGGCGGCTCTAAAGCTCTTGTGGGCTTCTGTAGATTTAGTGTTCCTCCAGGCCTTTGAGGCGGCGGCAGGGGCATCTGGACTCTCGAAGTTTGGTGGTAAACCCACTGGCTTTCTTGGGGCAGGTATGGTTTTTTTCCTTGAGGGGGGCTAGGATGTTAGCGCTGGCTGAGATCCATCTATGCAGGGTTCGGGCTGCGGTGTTGGGGTCGTCTTTTTCCGTGATGGTTGGGGTGGAGTTGAGTGAGGTGGTCATCGGTGATTTGGTCCAGTTTCTTCGTGGGAGCAGGTCCTGGTGTCTGTGGATGGTGGGTGTTCTGAAGGTGAAGTGGACGCAACGATGGTCGGTCCATGGGAGTTTGGTGGTGATGAAGTTTCTTGTAGTGAAGAGGGGGGTCGAGGGTGTGTCCTGCTGAGTGCGTGGCGAAGTCCAATGTTGTGGAGGTTGTCCAGGAGAGATGCAGGGTTGGGGTCCAGTTAGACGTTGACATCTCCCAACAGGGTGCAGTTGTTGAATGCGATGGCCTGCGGGGAGATGTCCGCGATGAAGTTGGCGAAGGGTCCACGGGTTCCGGGGGGGGGGGGGTGGGGGTTCGTCGGTAGAGGAGGGTTCCTCGGAGGGGCTGGCCAGTATCTTGAAGTGAAGGTGTTTCATCAGGTCTGTGTGCTCGGATAGTGTGCTCAGGCGGAGGGTGGATTTGTGGACGATTCTGGATTCCTCCTCCCGAGCAGGTGGGGCGGTCCTTCCTGGAGATCTTGTATCATTGGGGGATGGCGATGTCCGGTCCGGAGATGGTGTTGGTCCAGGTTTCGGTGAAGAATGCTATGTCCGGGGTGGTGCTGTCGAGGAGGTCCCAGATTTCAGTGGCGTTTGTGGAGGGATCGGACGTTGAGGAGGATGCATTGCAGGGTCTTCGGGTCGGGTGTGTTCTTGCGGTGGGGATGTGCTGAGTCCGTATTCCTTGCTGTGCTGTAGGTTTGTCTGCAGCGCTGACAGCTGAAGGGTCCGTGGGTGTCCACTGGTGAGGCTAGCTTGCAGTTGTTGTGGCCTGGGTTGAGTGTGTGGAGTGCTGCTGGGTCGTAGCGTTGGCGGTGCAGAGGTCCAGAGTTCCTGCTGGTCGCGGACCGACGGGCTTGCCTTAGGCACGCCCGCAGCGCTGATGCCATTAAGTAGGGGGTCGGGTAAGCGGGGAGGGGAGCTGGATTGGTCGCGCTGGTCTTGCCAGGGGTGGGGGCAGCAGCGGCAGGGAGAACAGGCAGGAAAGGAGGAATAAAGGAAGTAGAGTGGAAATCGGAAAAAATGCAGAAAAGTGCATAAAGGAGAATAAAATGAGGGTAGAAAAAAACGAGTGAAAAACGGGCTGAGAGAAAGGAGACAGAGGTCCACTGGACCACCAGGGATGAGGCGCAGGTGAACCTGTGGGTGGAGGAGGGCCTTGAGCACCAAACTCGAGAGTGCAGGGGCAGGCCTCACTTAATGGTGGAGCTGCGAGAGCAATTTTACTGACTATGAGTCAGTGTCCTTGGCTAGGTAGGGGAGCAGGGAGATGTGTGAAGTTCTTGAGGTCTGTAGGGTCGGAGAATGGTCTCTATAGTAAAGGGTTGATCTCGCCGTGTTGATCTCGCCATGTTTCCAGATGTCGAGGAAGGTAGCGGTCTCGATGGAACAGTTGATGGTGCAGCAGAACTCGGGGTGTGACGGCTCTGTGGAAGATGTGGCGCGGGCAAGGGTCCGAGGAGTCTACGGAGTGGATGCTCTTCAAGGTCTTGAGTGTTATCTGTTGTCAGCGGGGTCCAGTTGAGCAGGATCTGTTTGGGTGCTGTGGTGTCTGGCTTGGTGGCAGGGCCTTGGGTGTCAATACTGTTATAAATCCACCTGATCTTGTGGTGGAAGTAGGTGCATAATTTGCCCAAGGTCTTGGGAGGGTGGACAGTTGGGAACGCAGGGAGTGGGAAAGTGGCACTGGAGGGGGCGGTCCGATCGCAGGGACAAGCGCAGCAAAGGGCACAATGAAGAAAAAGAGTAAAAAGTGCAACAAGGTTGAAAGAAAGGCCAGGTGAAAAAAAGCTAGCATAGAAAAATAAATAAATAAAAAATAAAGGAGAGCTGAGCAGCACAGTGACGCTCTACCACTAGACCACCAGGGACGAGGCGCAGGTGGGGTGGCCTGCGGGTGGAGGAGGGCCTTGAACCACTGACCCAGCGGTCAGCAGATCAGCAGCAGGGAGCTCGGGGGAAGCAGCTACCAGGCGAAGAAGCAGAAGGAAGGGAGCAGTCCACGGAGAGGTCTCACAATAAAAGATCACCCTATCACACTTCCTTATTTAATGGCATCTATTTCTTCTTGTACAGTAGACACTGGGGCTGCAGCTACACTATGAAAATAAACATTCGGATTTCTGTAATTTAATGAAAAATATATTTCAAGCAGATTAAATGCAAATCACTTGGTAGTGCAGAATGTATAGTAAAATGCTGATAAAGCTCTACATTCTTGCAAGAACTCCAGCGGTGCAATAAACGTCTCCTCACAGCAAATATACAGGGGAAAATAGTAAGAAAGCAGATACTCTAGCGAAAGATAGGTTAAAGCCGGGACAAACAGGTGTAAGGGGAAAAAAAGCCACAACCACTTTCTTAAAAGGCAGAACATAACAATTTAGGTTAGTGACATGCTTGGTGACCTGCATATAAAGCCTGTGGAGAATGTACGGTCCAAGGGCCAATACGGTTAGAATGCAAAATATTTAAAAAACACTAAAATTCACCAGCAGCCCTGAGTGATGCAACCACATTACCCACTCCAATTATCCAAGATATCACTTATCAAATCAAGAGAAGCACTCATGGCCACCACAACCCAGAATCCATTAGGCTCAGTCATTGACAATATCTGGCAGACACTGGAGCAGACTGACCTCACACACCCAACTGGATTTTGAAATGTTGCTGACTCAATGGCAATTGTCACTGACAGGTGACCAGTAGTCTCTGGCAATGGCTTGACCTACACTGACCTCCTGCAGCAGTCACCTCTCCCACAGGCCCTAGTGCTTTGGGTGTCAAGCACAGCCTTCGTCCACAGCTTTTAATTATGGCACATCTCCCACAAAAGTTCAACTAGACATAGCTAGGACCAGAGTACAGAGAGCTTCTCCTATAGACCCTCAGCCTTCCCTGCCTCTCTTCCAGAAATCACAGCATACAGCCAAGTACAGGCTTAACAGGATCTAAACACATGTGATGGTCTTCAGGCATTCAACATCCTGTTCTGTGATCCAGAATACACTACACATTGACCACAATCTGTAAAACCTTGCCATAGGGTCTTTGAATTTCTATCCTTTGTTTATCCTTTCAACTTTATTTTTTCTTTCCAATTCATGAATGAAAATTTGAACTGTACTTACAATTCTTCACAATGGTTATTTGATTCCCTAACTTGGCATGCAGACTTATGCATTTTTATGGCAATAAAGGAATTTCTCATTTTTCCAGGAAATCCCTTCATGTCAACAAAATCTTCTGGGCTGGAGCAAGTTCCTGGTCCCTCACTGAGGTACCTACCATTGGCTCAAGTTGAAAATCGTTGTATTGTGTAACTGCAGCTCAGGGCAAGATTTCCAATCTGCGACAGATTGTGGCAGACTCGAGGAGCTAGTGGCAAAACAAATGCAATGCAGATAAATCAGGTGCTAGTAAGTTTAGACTGCACACTGGCTGAACCAAACTTATTTCCAAACATGCGTTCAAAATATACAGAACTTTTCAGACGTCTTTTCGTTATGAAATTTCTAAAAAAGAAAGTTTACTCTTGGAGCCTTTGTGTTTTGCTGTAAAGTCATCCCTACATGTCAAGTATAGTGTAACTCAACCCAGTACATTTTACTGCTGCAGCGAGTATATTTTTCTATGGAAATTCACAGGAAAAAGCTTCTTTGAGATCGCTACAGAAAACATTCCAATTAGCATGAAATCTGAAAAGTAGAAGCTGAACTAGAAGGAGCAAAAGAATCAGGTGAACTTCATAACAGTCACGTGCTAGAACAGTCATTAGCAAATCCAAAGATACTGCTTATGTAAAGCCTGAACTCCACAGTAATTATTTTCCATGCTTACCCACTAATGTACTGCTCACTGTCACATACATGGAACAGATGACATGGCAGCCGTTAGGCAAGGGGGAGCTTCAGAGACCAGATGCCATGAGGTGTACCAAGGAAACTGGTAGATGCACAGGGGAGGGGCGCAAGCTTGCTGTCGTATTCAAGAAGACCACAATAACTTCTGTTTTTATCTTAGAACTAAAGGTAACCCAGAAAAACTCTGGCAATTCCTCAACTTTACCAGGTAGTCAAACCAAAATCCAGCTGCTCCCGAGGCAAAACGGGACATATGGTTCAGACTATTGTACAATGGAGCAATCATTCAAATGTATGGGAGACAGCCACTGCAGGTGAAAGGGGTTAATCAGATACCAAACTACTAGTACAGGTTGAGTCCCAAACAGCTTCCAAGCGTAGGACTTGCATTAGACTATTATACGCACCAGTTATAAGATCTGGAGTGGAAGCAAGGATAACAATTCAACGAATATAGCACAATGCAGATGTGCACAATATGATAAAAACAAACATTTACAATGCAATGGTCTCGGCATTGGTAAAGTTAGAGCTATTGGCATTGCTCATGACATTTTTGTTTATGTTTTTAAAACATTTAAAGAAACGGCATTGTCATGAGCAATGACAATAGCTCTAACTTTACCAATGCCGAGACCGTTGCATTGTAAATGCTTGTTGTGCCTTGTTATCGCGGACCTCGGACACACATACGGATCTGGCATCTCGCGCATTTTGTAATTATTTAGTAACATACCATCACCAATCGCATAAGACGCTAGGTAAAACAAGCGTTGGTTGCTAATTTATCACCTCACATCTCAGTGCCAATCTCTTAAGATCTGGGGGCAGCAGTCACAGCTATGCGGCAAACGGAGCACCGGCCCTGGGGCACTGATTGCAGGAAGGGTCGTGACTTTAAAAAAAAATGCTTGTGCTAAGCTTCTTTCGGGTTCTCCGCCCCTCGCTCCATGGCACTCAGATGAGAACTGAGCCTCCGCATAAACCCTCCCCTCCCCGCTCTATCTATGTGGGGCCGCACTTCCAGCTCTGCGCACAAGCTATAACTATAACAAAATAATGTAGGATTGTATCACTGCCGAAGTTCCTGGTGCATTCGGCAAAGAAGGATCACGAGGCAAAACGATCACATCACATGGTCTAGCAAGACCAGGGTGGTGCAAGCTTCACTTCATTAGAGAAAACGCAAAACACATGTTGCAAGTGCAACACCAAGAGGGAGACTTTTGTTTGCTTTTTGACTAACTTGTATCTGTAATGGAGAGATAGTTTGGATGCGCCTATGGTGAAATGACTGTGCACACAACAGACATGCGCAATACTCCAAAACACTGCACAGATACAGTCCATGTTCACGCGCGAGGCACGCAGACCTACATACAGAAAGCTCTCAATACACAACCACGCTCACTGAACACAAACAGTTATTGCAATGCCATGGCACAAGTCCAAAAAAAAGGGGGGGGGCTAACTAAGTTAACATGCAAGTCACATCACGACGTGTGACGTCACTGCACGCGACAGCGACTGTGATATCAAAGGAAGTGACATCGCATCATCTGTAAAATAATTTAAAAAAATGAGCATTTAAATGGCTATTCGTGTAAATACTCACACATAATACAGCTGACATTCCTTGCAGTACAAGCTCTTATATTTAAGGACTGAACAAAGTGAAAAGCTTGCTTCCAAACCGGAGTGTCCCTTGAATGCTTGCTAAGTGATAACAAGCCTTTGTTTCCCCTCCACTGCGCTAGCTCCAGGGTACTCCCACAAAAGGAGAACTGACGGCCTTTAAATTAGCCTTTTGTCTTGGGCTCAGCGGGTGGGGGGATCCACTGCCCCCTGCACGTTGTTACCCCGCGGAAAGCAGTCAACAGCGCAGGCGATCCTGAATATGGCAAGGGGACAACTCACTAGAGCGCAACATCTTAGCAGGGGGGGTGGGGGGGGGGGCGTCTACCCTCTACCAAACTTAGCAAAATTGGTACCTTAGTTAAAGTAACCCAGGTGCATTCGCCGTTCTTTATGTGTTAAAGACGCTGCTCTTGCCGGCGTTACTCATGTTATCGTCCCCGGATAGGTCGGGGTTGCTGTTTTCATCGCTACTAAGCTTCTGCTTCTTGCCCGGCATCTCGCTGTTTCCCGCCAGAGCCGCCCCGCTCTCGGACATGTTCCGCTTCCTAGATTGCCTCCCAAACTCGGTTCAACCAATGGCGGCCATGCAGCTGCTGCTGCAAACGCTAGCAGTCTATCGAAACAGAAATAAGACAAGGAGGAAGCTGCGAGCTGCAATGGATACAGATAAAACGAGGAGAGCGAGACGAGGGGAAAGGGATACCGCTGGAAATAAACGATTCTGGATCGGCAGCGCGCGCAGCGTTCGGTAATCTCAGCAGCAGAGGGATGAGGCACGTGGAGGGGCCGGGATGTTTTTTCATCGCAGTCTGTAAAGAGGGAGAAAACAAGGAGATCAGGTGAGGGAGCAACGCCGGGACACCACCGCCTTTCTCCGAGGCCGAGCAGAAATGCCTCGGAGAAAGGGAGCGTCCTTTTCGGATTCGGGGGCGTGTTTTGATGTTGTCTCCTCCCTGAGACTTTTCACAAAAAACACGCCCCCCGATCCGAAAAGGACGGGGCATGATTGGAGTGACGGGACCTCTTCTCCAATCGCTGGCCAGCATTTACTAGGCCAGCCAATGGAGAACAGGGGAGAAGAGGGGCGGGTTCAAGCCCCTCTTCTCCCAAGTCATTATCTCTCGCGAGCGAGACTGCGCAAGCGCAGCCATCGCTAGCCGAGACCTAAAAAATGTTTTAAAGGATTATGCAGGTCAGCTGCGGGAAATGCTAATAACACACATGGCTTAAAAGCAGAAGGTCGAAGCTAAATCTACAATACGGGAGGGAAGAAAAACACCAGGGGAGGACCTGCCTTGCGAAATAGCAGAACATTTGAGATGCTTATGGAATACACCCATGTGTGAAGTACAAGGACTGCATAGATCTACACAATGAGGATGAAGTGGTGTAAAGACCCTCTAACAATGGTACTCACAGGATGTCCAAGTAATGCACCCAGTAGACACAAAGTGCAACGTTGCCTGTGGGTGGAAAATGCTAAGAAAATATATCAGGGCTGGAAGATGCATGAATTACAATTACGCTAAACTTGTGACAATCAAATCAGGACCACAATAGTCCAAAGGCATCTTAAAGGAGATAGATTTCGATCCCACAAAGCACCTGTTCCCTAGCACTTCTTTGAAACTAACCAATGCTCCCTTCATTGTGCCTTACCTAGTAGGATCCATGGCCCAACCCCTTTAACTGTCTACGTAATAATCTAATGGGAAGCAACTGTACATATGTGCAGCTTTAATTAAAAAAAAAAAAACAATTAAAAGAAAAAACTGGTTGATCATAGAACTTTAAGCATTCCATTTTTAGGTCGAGCCTGGGCAGCGAATGTGCTGCTCTACGAGGCATGCTGTATTCAGATATGGACTTTCTTTTAATAATAATGGCGGACAAAACCAGCTTCTTTAGTAATAGTGGGCACGTCATATTTACACAACCAGCTTGCACCTTTTAATCCACATTTAAATTTAACTTGGCAGCGCGGTCCGTTTTCAATAAAGCGGCCACCTTGCTTTTTTTTCTTCACATTTGTTTTTACCACAGCGGTTCGCTTTAACTATAGCGGCCGCCATCTTTTGTTTTATCGGAGTACTAGCCAACTGTGGCTGCATGCCTTGAGTGGAGGCGTACATTTTGCACATAAAGGCGTACAGCCGTCATTGGCAGTGATCCGTACTCCTTTATCTCCCGAACCTACCATGCCATATCCAACATCTCACTCCTCTCACTTGCCCGCCCCCACCATCCCTCCAAGGTCGAGAGTTTAAGCTATTGGCATTATGAATGACAATGCCTTTTATTTTTAAGTTTAGAAAACAAATGAATAAAAGGCACTGCCATTTCCAATACCAATAGTGTTAAACTCTCGCAAAAGCAAGACTTATTGCACTGCAAATGCTGGTAATACTTTGGAGTTAGTATTAAGCTACGATCAGCATTAAAATGGTTATAATTGATGTTTGTGCTTTTTATCCCTCTAATTTTCGTTTCACTACATGTTGAAGTTACACAGGTATATTACAAGGAAAAAGACCACAAACTTGATCAAGCACCACACTAACTTCACACATTGGCCACGCTACTAACCCACATGGCTCCACCCTAGGACAACATATGGTATAACATACTACACGTCCTCCAGAAACACACTGGTGCCTTGTCGGGGATAAGCAACATATCTGTATATAAATACAAATGCACAAATAAAACAAAAAAATAGATTTGTTTTTTAGCCTATTTGTTTGTGGGAATGAAGGATTTTAGGCTGGTCTAAATTCCTCTGTGCATTGCATATCCTATTAATGGACACTTTCCCCTTACTAAGTTTTATTCTGCAAATCGGACTCAAAATATTTAAACTAAATCCATAAGTTGCCTTTTTTTTTTTTATTGATGGGAGTTAATTTAGAAATGCAAAATTTACTGGGAAAAGCACCCCATGAAGTCCATACAAAAAAATCCAACACCGGAAGAAACTTAGGGGACCACAAGGTATTAAGAGCGCTTTACAAATATTCCTGTGCAACTTGGGCGCATGAAAAGTCAAAACATCACAAAAAAAGTTCCATTTAGGCACAATTTTCCATATTGCAACACCCAAATAGCGATTTATTCAACAAACGCCAACTTGACTGACAACTTGTGTGCAACTTGAAACGTGTTTTGGTTAATGCACGAAGTAAATGTAAACGTCAAGAACTAGTGGATTAGTATCGTATGTTCTTGAAAGTGGAATTTCACCAATTAAATACAAAACGTAGCCTCTCACACTCGAGGGAAATGTTAACCAGAACGGACAACAAATCTCTACTCTACTGGTTGGGAGGGGGACGGACGGACACATGATCACCCACTGTACTTCCCAGTGCTGGGCATGCCCTTCCTTATCTCGTGACACACAACATCAGTAGTGATGAATTGGCATGTCCTAATAGAGACGAGGGTGTCCGGTTACACAAGCCTGTCTCAGTTAGGCAGCTGAAATAACACGTTTAACCGCCAAGAAAGTACGACCCAAAAGAAAAAAAAAGTTAACATGAAAGCCACAAAAACTGAACTTTATAATAAAAGGCTAGTCCATGTAACTTCATTTAATAACCTAACAGTCATAAATCATAAAAAAACAGGT
This sequence comes from Triturus cristatus, assembly GCF_964204655.1. Lineage (NCBI taxonomy): Eukaryota > Metazoa > Chordata > Amphibia > Caudata > Salamandridae > Triturus > Triturus cristatus. The sequence goes on along the minus strand of NC_140595.1, from coordinate 572,346,475 downwards.
CAGCATTCGACCCAAACCCCCCCACCTCCCCCCCAAAAAAAAACTTAACGCCTGGAAGATAGTAAAGCAGTGCTACAAATAGAGATTAAAACAAGGATTACCTTTCCTTTTTCGGTTTTTACTTCCCGATAAACAAGTCAAAAGGATTCCCTTCCAAGAGTACAAAACACCTAGAGTGGATTTTCCCGTCATGAGTGCTTAAAAATGGCATTTCGTTTTTCCAGAGAAACTGAATCCATAACAGAAGTCCCACTTGGAAAACGATTCAAAAATATCTTTGAAGTTGGTTGGAAAAATAAAAAGTATCTCCGTTGCACATCTCCAAGACAAACAAACCGTGTGTGAAAGAAACTCCCCAGCAACCGACATAAAAGTGAAAGTCTAAACTGGCTACCAAAACAGGCTCAATCCAGAAGAGTTCCTCAACTTAGCTTCGAGTTGTCCGCCGAGGTGAACATGGTTAAATTCTTTTGAATGGCTTCCAAATGCACGCAACTCCCCAGCGGCGAAAAGTCTCGAAATGCATGGCACGGAGCCCTGTGCCAGGATACAATGAGTCCAGAACAGTAAAAACCATTTTTGTGTGCGCGCTGCCAGTGGTAGTGGTAGTAAATGAACGCGAGGCCGTCCCACTGAACGTTTAATGTCACGAAGCAATACAAGCAGCCACAAGTTGTTTTCCTCCTCGCGGTCTCCAGCAGAGCCAACTCCCTTACAGACAAAATCCCACACAGCTCCACCTAACGGAAGGAACTTGCCATAGTTTGGAGCTACATGCGTCGCTTTCCTTTCAATTAAACAAGGAATTTTCCACTAACATAATAGCAGAACAAAACGGTTAGACACACACGATTGTTTACTAAGAAAGATAATTGATGTAATCCTTTACATGCAGGATCCTAGAACACATTTTAATACACAACTCCAAAATAAAAACAGGATTTATACTAGAAAAATATGCATGTAAAACGAATGGCTTAACAACCCAATTTATGCCATATCCGCGGTTAAGGCATTTTTTACTGAAACCATTACCATAGATCGCAATATTTTATTTAAACAAAGCATGAAGGAGAAATCTCAGTCACTTCAGATTAAAATTAGTGCCGTTTTAGGATTTTTGGCGGTTCCAAGCAGGAAAAAAAATAAGTTCCCCAATCTCTTTGGAATAACTTTAAATGCACAATCAATTTTCTGATAATTACCAAGAATTAGCAATCAATGAATTCAACATTAAACTTTCATAAATCGGAGCATGCAAAACAGCTCAAACTGTTGAAATTCCGCAAGACAAAAGAAAGCTTGAACAAACACCAAGACGTTCTTTTTTGTCCTTTGGTTTTGAAACAACAATCTTATGTGGAATTCAACGTCTAACTAGACTGTTTGAAATAGTAGGGAAAAAAAAGATGGACGTTTTGGTGGCTGTATAATGGACTCGTGCAGAATATTAAAATAAAATAGATGTACATAGTACTTAAATGAGGCTTCAGTTGCTGGATAAGTATAATAACTTCCCCTTCACAATAGGTCTTCCTGCAACAACGAACAAGCATTGGCATAGCCAATAGGTCTCGCTTGTGGGACCTTATAAGTATTTAGTTATGCAGCACAATATCATTGGTGCAACAACATCAACTGTTGCATGGCTAAACACTTATAAGGTCCCAAAGGCGTGACCTGTTGACAAATGGCTCCCCGAGTCCCATCAATGCACAACAGTGGGAAGAACATAAAATGTATGGTGACAAGCATAACGGAGGCCCATGCGAGGCCATTATGTGGGATGGGGCACGGCGCGTTAGTGGCAGGTTTAAGAGGAGCAAAGGGATACGAGGGTGAGGGGAAACAACTGAGTCAATTAGCGCTGGCAAACAGTAACACTGGGGAAAAGGAAAAAAGAACAGCAGCTGCAGCTAGTAAACAAACCTACACACATTAGAACCAGAGTTTGGAAAAGCAGGAACAGCTCCCTATTTTTATCATAGTTCCCCGGCATTCGACTAATCTCGGAGGTTGTAAAACCCATTGTTACAGTACACAATCTTTGATATGCATAAAATACACTACCGCTTTTCGCCATCACAAATCAAAGATGCGCGCGACTAAGAACACAGGCACCACCCGGCAAAGGCCTGCGAGGGGCGGGCAGACAGCACAGGCTTGTATGGAAACCGACACGCCTACTACACGTAAACACAAACAAACGTTTCACAATGACATGCTATCTGAGCACTAAGAAATGAACGGGTGAAACTTACAAAGAATCAAATAGTTTTATTTGTACAACGCCATTGGGGAAGATGGCGTTTATTCTGTAAAATGCCGACACCAGGTCAATAAAAGAGAACAAACAAGTAAATCCAAAGTCAACAAGGCAACACCGCAAGTCAGCGCTTCACCCATGTGCACGGAGAGCAGCGCTCGTCTGATTGTAGTGCCGATATGAATGACAGGACCACGGTACAGAAGAATGACAAGTCCAAAACAAGGTTAAGTCCCCCTTTCTTCATCAGGCATCGCCGGTGAGCTCCAAAATCATATAAGTGAAGAGGAAGGGAAGAGGTTCGGAGCGCCTCCCATGCAGATCTCACAGGGAGCTGCAAGGAGGAGTTACTCGGGGCCACACAAATGGCAGGAAAGCGCTATACACATGCACATAAATGACACACTGAGGAGCTGTGCTGACCAACCTTTCACATGAGGTTTACATGCTTTTACCGGAGCTCTGAGACCACCGGCACATACAGTAAGCATGCACTGTTCACCAGAAAAAGACAAGCGCGCGCGCGCCTCGGGCTGCCAGTAAAAAAAACAAGCATTGGCAACGCGGCCGCGGAAGTAACGCGGCCGCAAAAGTGATCGCGGGACGCACTCTGTGGTGGAGAGGGGCAGAGCGAGGCACTAGGGAGAGCAAGGGAAAGGAAAGGGCGCCGGGAGGAATGAGCCATGACAAACTAGCCCTGTGGTGGGGAAGTTGTGAGAGGCGCCATGAGGAAACAATCTCTCGGCATGATGTGGCGGGGGCGCATTCCAGGCGGGGGAGCGGACCCTTTGAAGTATGATGCCGAGGCTGTGGCTACACGTGCACATGCCAGTGGGCTGAAGAGCTTCCCCAAACGGATTGCATGGCGGCACGATGCACGTAATTGTGCGTGTGCTCGCCATGCAATCCACTTGGGAGCACTTTGAAATGCCCCTCTTACTAGAGTCTCGCAACGCAATCGCTAGGCGAGACCTAAAAAGCAATGCTTCGAGGATTTCCATCAGGTGAAATCTGTTAATTATCTCATTAATAAACTTAACTCGCCCCTCTCTCCTCGTTCTCTATGTACAACTTCTTTGGCTAGACCGTGACCTTGGACTGTTGAATAAAAAAAGTGAAGGAATATGTATTGGACAGAGTGGTAAAAAGAACAGTATAATGACAGAAGTAAAGGTAAATGGGAGGAAATAGGATTAAGAGGAAAAAGAGGGAGCCAGAAAGGAAGACAGACGGAATGTGGACGAGCTCGATAGAGAATGGTACAGGAGATAGGTAGGAGTTTAGAGTGATGTTACGGAGCTAAAGGTAGGGAGTAGGAAATGTAAATATGGGGAAGCGTGCTAGAGATAAGGTAGAAAGAAGAGTGGGAGGAATAAGTGGAGAAGTAATTAAAGATGTAAGGAAGAAAGCGACAAGAAAAGGCCAAAATAAGAGATGAGACGACAGGTCATTGAATGATAAGTGACGGCAGAGGGAATTATTAAGAGGAGAATGGTAGAACTATGAAGTGTAGAGAGAAAATAAAATAAAAGACAATTGAGGTAGAGAAAGGTAAGACTGATACAGAGAGCAGTTGTGAGGTAGAGAGGGTGCACTGAAATAAAGTGTGAATAATGTTAAAAAAAAGGTAATGAAAAAAAATATAGCGAAATAAAGGTGAAAAGAGTAAGGTAGTTAGAGGCGAGGTACAGAAAACAGGGGTAGAAAGGAGACAGATGAGGCGACAAACTAGATTGGATAAACAGTGTGCTTAGAGGTGAAGTAGAGATGGCAGCAAGAAAGGTGAGGAATAGATGGTGTGGCAGAGATGCGAGGAGAGGTAAAGAGCCGTCTGATGAGGTAGTAGATGAAGGCAAGATACAGAGGTGAGATGAAACAACGAGATGCAGAAAGAGTTGCCCAGCAAAGCACAAGTTAAAAGAGAAAGTAAAGAAATAGAGACGTAAAATAGGCACAGTGAGAGGGGTAAGGCCATATGAGAGGCGGGGTTGAGAAGTGTATTGAAAGAGGTCAAGTAGACACAGAAAAGGGACAGGATAGGTACATAGCGCTGCTGTAACAAGAAATATGTAAAGCAACAGGGAAAGAGGTAGATTTGAGGTGAAGAGTTTTCAGCTTAATTGTAATAAACTCCGAGAGTAAGGGTTAAGGTTGGTAAAGGCCATGTAGGCCAGGCTGCCAAAGTAGGCTTTTATAGGTACAGTTATCACTCTACTAGGGGCCTGTGGGAGGCAAGGGCTTTTGCCAATTGCCCATTTTACACAATCCTTAAAGCAGCTGTATTCAAGAGCTCCAGAAGCGGCTCTCCTCCATCATGCCCCGTGCAGAGACTGAAGCAGTTCATTTTCTGAAGGTCAGACGGTCAAAAGATCGAACAGGACCCCAAGATAAGATCAAGAGCCCAGCACACAGGAATTCAGAGGGAGCCCGAATGATGAAGAATTCGGCTCAGAAATAAGCAACTTTGATTCATCAAGTATATGAAGCCTGGACCACTATAGTATGTTAATGAACTACAATAATTCATTAACAATTTACCCTGGACAGAGGAGAAGAGATGGAGTCTTGACTGTAAGGCACATCAACATACCTGGCAAATAAACAAAATTATCTCCACAAATACTATCACTATAAGAACCTAATTTCAATTGTGTGCGGATGTGGAGGGTTGACGATAGGGTATGTTTTACTGCTGCAGAATCTAGAAGACTCACTGTAATGCAAGTACACCATGAATTCCTATCCAAACCAACATATCACAGAAGGGAGAAAATAAACCAAGAAAGGCCTTCTATCCAACAGCTAAAGGCTTATCTGGCAACAGGATTAAGATTTAAAATCACACCAGTAATACAACTTAATGGCTGACAAGCTGTTCCTAAGTCAGCATTCCAATCTTTTTCAACTTCAAGATCTCAAAACAATTGAAGAGCATTAGATGAAGGTAAAACCACACTCTTAAAAGGAATGAAATATAAACTGTGGATTATTGCATAAAAATAAATTTGCTGCTGCAGCCATGTTTTCTTGTTTATTTTACCTGTGCTTAACCCCATCGCTGCCAGGCCTTTTCCCCCTCCTGTGCCACGCCCTTTTTTGGCTATTTGGGGTAGTGCGCGCTGAGGCCCCTGTAACTTTTTGACCACATAAGATATCCCCGCCAAATTTGCGTCCTTTTCATCCAACATCATGGGGATTCAGAGGGTACTCTGGGTTTGTGGATTCCCCTGGAGGGGTCACAGAAATGAGCCAAAATACAGCAAAATTTAGTTTTTGGGGGGGGGGGGAAATGGGAAAAACGGGCTGCAAATGAAAGCATCTGGGTTTTTCCCTGCAAGTGTCATCAAAAAAGGGTTTGAGAGGCTGAAATTGCCATTTTCCCAGATTTTAGGGGATATCAGACTTTTGTCAGAAACCTAACATTTTTTACACAGTTTTGGTATTTTTCTGGGACATAGCCTATTTTTGCTATTTTTTGTGCTTTCGACCTCCTTCCAGTTTATGATAGAAATGGGTACAAAAGCAATAATGGATCCTGGAAAGCTATACATTTTGGAGAAGTAGACAAAAATTCTGAATTCAGCAAGGGGTCATTTGTGTAGATCCATCAAGGTTTCTCTATAGAAACTAACAGTTAAATATAGGATAAATTGAAAATTTGTTGAAAAAGCGCCTTTTGTGTCAACGTTTTCACCTGTAACCTTTTAATTTTGTCAGCTCTTTGAAAGCAATATACCGTTACATCCGCTGGACATTTCTGGTTGTGGGGATATATAGGACTGGTAGGTTCACCAAGAACCCAAAGCCAAAAACTGAGCAGCAACTTGCAATGGTTTTTTATTATGTACCGGGTATATAGTAATTATTCTGTAAAATTGTGTACATGGGGAAAAAAAAAAAGGGAAAAAAAAAACACCGGTATGAAAGACACCTATGTATTTCTGAAATGGGAACAAAATATAGAGTTCAGAAACAGTAGATATTTGCACATTTCGGAAATTGGGAATACGCATACTAGCTTGAGAATTAGTCATTTTTTAGAATGACTTCTTTTTTACACAATGTCTTTCATTTGGAAGGCAGAAATGCATCGAAAGTCAATAGGTAATAACAGTTCCTTTACAAATCTGAATTACCCCAAGTCTCCCGATAAAAATGGTACCTCACTTGTAGGGGTAGGCATAGTGCCCACGACAGGAAATGGCTCAAAACCCAAGGTGAACACACACCACAATTTCACAATGCAAAATTACCCTTTTTAGGCCGAGGACCGCCGGTCTGCCGAAGGCAGAACCGGAAGTCAGAGATTTAATGACTTGGAGAAGAGGGGCTTGAACCCGCCCCTCTTCTCCCCTGTTCTCCATTGGCTGGCCTCTTCAATGCTGGCCAGCCATTGGAGAAGAGGTCCCGTCACTCCGATCAGGCCCCGTCCTTTTCGGATCGGGGGCGTGTTTTTTGCAGAAAGTCTAATTATCTCCTCCAGCCAATGGCAAGAGGAGATAACAGCAAAACACGCCCCCGAATCCGAAAACGACACTGCGTTTCTCCGAGGCATTTCTGCTCTGCCTCGGAGAAAGGCGGTGGTGTTCCTGGCGTCCTCTCCCCCTGCTGTTGGCTCCCGTGTTTGGCTGCTGCTCTGTGGTTCAGCTCTCGTGCGCCCTGGCCCCTTCCACGCTTAATGTTGGTAATTAATGCTCGCTTTTCCTGTACCACAGCCGCACCGAAATATTTAAAGCCGTTTTCTACATTCTGCGTACATTTGTATTTTACTGAGCTCAACTTTGCTTCAATAGGCATCTGAAAATGGAAAGAATAGCTTCTAAACTCCGTTACTTGTCTGCCCCTCGTTTGAGGTGATTAAGGGCAAGGAACTGTCTTAAAACAATAATTTGAGTTTCTCCGAGCCATAAAGCACAGACAGCACTTCATTTAACTGCTCCCTTGAAGAAGGACACGAACCGCAAGTCTTCGTGTAATGGCTGCCTCGCAGTGCCTTTCCTTCTGCTTGAACTGGAATGCGGAACCTTGGTGGGGTTATGGAGGAAATCCAATTAACCATCGGCGAGAAATGTGCGCATAATGAGCCCGGAGCCTGGAATTTGAATAACCAAAATAAGGCTCCGCGGATCTGTGCTTTACCGCGGCACTCGCTGTCCCCGTTCCACTACTGTATTTTACAATGCAAAGACAGGATTCGCCGTAAATCTGTCCCCTCTTCTCTATATAATAGCTGTTCCTTCAAAAAATGCAGGTGCGCCTCAGAAATCCGCGGTCGCGAAAAAAGAAATACGTCAAAATATAACATTGCCAGGGACACAGGCACAGGGACGGGAGCACACAGACACACACACACACAGACACGCACACACTTCTAGTAATACTAAAGAACGATCCCTATTGATCCATTTTTAAAGAAATCTGTACGGAACACATGAAAGTACAACATGAAAATAAACAGTGATCGGCAGTCAATTAAATTAGCATAAACAAGTACTACTGAGTACTTACCTGCTGTCAGTAAGTACTCGAATAGATCAAAATACAAGGGTTGACTGGCGGATCATAGGGGTGATAACGTTGAACATTTACTAAAACGTTGACATAGACTAGATCTGTCAGTGAATCTGCGAACCTTTCCCTTTTCCCAATGAAGGGCTAGTGTGGACAATAGTTATAGTGTGCCACATGGTGAACTGCGAATGGCTTCTAGGTGCTATGCAGCTCTTATAACAGCATGGCTCATCTGTTATATATTGACTGACAATTAATTTCTCCGTGGATGGAACACCAGCTTCTCCACACACTGTGAAGGCTTCTCAGCCCTCTGCACTGGTTCACTCACACCAGTGTCAGGGATGCCAGTCCCACTGAGATCGGCTTGAATTTAGGTCTTATGGTTCAAAAAGAAAGCAGCATGGTCTGAACAAGCATTTACAATGCAATGGTCTCGGCATTGGTAAAGTTAGAGCTATTGGCATTGCTCAGGACATTGTTTTTGTTTTTAAAACATTTAAAGAAACGGCATTGTCATGAGCAATGCCAATAGCTCTAACTTTACCAATGCCGAGACCATTGCATTGTAAATAAAGTGACTAGCTGTAGTTTTTTTAACCCTAGTTCTGCCGGCACCTAGGGAAACCTAGCAAACCTATACATTTTTGAAAACTAGACACCCAGGGGAATCTAGGATGGGGTGACTTGACTGCCTCCCACCAGGTTCTGCTACCCAGAATCCCTTGCAAACCTAAAACAAATTGCCAAAAAAACCCACATTTTCCCCACATTTCTGTGGTGGAAAGTTCTGGAATCTGCGTGGATCCACAAATTTCCACCCACCCAGTGTTCCCCAAAGTCTTCCGATAAAAATAGTACCTTACTTGTGTGGGTCGGCCTAGTGCCCGCGACAGGAAACGGCGCAAAACGCATCATGGACACACCTCAATTTCGCAGTGAAAAATGAACCTTTTTTGGCGAAGTGCCTAGCTGTAGTTTTTGAACCCTAGCTCTGCCGGCACCTAGGGAAACCTACCAAACCCACACATTTCTGAAAACTAAACACCCGGGGGATTCCCCCAACGTTTCCTTACTCAGAATGCCCTGCAAACCTCAAATTTAGCTGAAAAAAAAAAAATCACCTTTCACACATTTTTGTGTGGGAAAGGTGTGGCATCACCGGGCTGACACAAATTTCCTACTACCCAGCGTTCCCCTGGGTCTCCCGATAAAACCGTTGCCTCACTCGTGTGGGAGGCCCAAGTACCCGCGACAGGCAAGGGCCCAAAACGTAGTGAGGCGACATGAAAATTGCCTACCTCAAAACGACCTTGTTTTGCAAGGGGGGTCACCTGGGTTTTTGGCCCGGTGCTCGGCGGCCACCTAGGGGAACCTACCAAACCCACACATTTCTGAAAACTAGACACCCGGGAGATTCCAGGGAGGCATGCGTGGATGCCCCAACGTTTCCTTACCCAGAATGCCCTGCAAACCTCAAATTTAGCTGGAAAAAAAAAAAATCACCTTCACCACACATTTGTGTGTGGGAAAGTTGTGGCATCACCGGGCTGACAAATTTCCTACCACCCAGCGTTCCCCCAGGTCTCCCGATAAAAACGGTGCCTCACTCGTGTGGGAGGCCCAAGTACCCGCGACAGGCAAGGGTCCAAAACGTAACAATTCCCTGGTGTCTAGTGGTCTTTTTGCCAGACTAAATAATGCCCAAATTAATTGGGGGGGGAGCAAAAGGCCCTTGCCCAAGGGGCCGCTCCCCCCTCCCTGGTGTCTAGTGGGTGGATCCATGCTTGGGGGATCGCCCTCCTGTGGCGATCCCCAAGCAGGGATCCACTGGGAGGGGTACCATTGGAAAGGGGAGATTCTCCCCTTTCCAACGATACCTCTCCAGTCTTTCTACGTGCAAAGGGGGCTGAGATAGCCCCCTGAGCCTCTTGGCTCATTTCAGTTTCACTTTCACTGTAATGACGTCGGCGCGCCGATCGTCATTACAGTGAAAAGGGGGGGGGTCCCTCGGGAGCTGGGGAAGCTCTTCCCCAGCTCCCGAGGCTATTTTGGTTTAAAGGGACTCCCTCATGACGAGCTGGACTAGTCATGGGCACAGCGCGACTGTGCTCCATGAAGAGTCCAGCTCGTCATGGGCATGCAAGGGGTTACAGAAGTGACCACTTAAGATGTTTCAAGCCCCTACCACATTGTGGCTCCCAAGACAGCTGAAGAGGTTTACATTGCTGTAACAACTTAAGGTAGTCTTCCTTTCTGGTGGTCTCAGATGCCAGCACCGTGTACTCCTTTGTTTTACAGTGCCAAGTAATGACCGCTGATTACATAAGATTTGTGCTTGCCTTTCAGCATGCATATTTTATAATTGCAAAGCACTTTCAGGATGGCAATTTGTAATTTACAAATATTTATCTTTTTGCTAATAAAAAGCCCTTCAATAATTGGCAAGAATGCGTTTCTTTTTGGGTTTTTTAAATAGCCCTGATGTGTTGGCGCTGGCTTGCATGCAGGAAGCAGAGTTGGACCAGACTTCACACAACCCCAGGGGCTGGTGGACTTGGAGGAATGGCCTATTCTGCGTCTCGCCGCTTAAAACAAACCGCACTAGGCACGCTTCTAAATTAATGCTATATGAAGTCCGGTTGCATTGATCAACTGTGTAAGGCATAAACACTGGAAAATGAAATGGTTGTCTTACGGGTTATGTAATTAAGTAGCTTGGGTAGGTACATGGAGAAGCCCTGGAATTTCAGGAATTAAGAGGTTTCTCTGGATGCACTGAAGTCTCCTAACTTCTGCTGGGGTCCCTATCAAAAACGATGTAAAAGTTTTGCTTGAGGCTCAGTCGCTGATCAATTCTGAAGTCACGGTGTATGTATACCAAGGTACTGAATACCCATGTCCTCTAAAGGACAATCGAATTACAAGAATGTCCCCTTTACATAAAGCAGGACCGCAAAAGGGTCTAATTTGGAGTAACAGGTATAGGTGAGTGGGTGCTTCTAAAGTGATGCCAAATTACACCATGGTACTTTAAGTAAGCAGAGACTGCATGTTCCGTGCTGCAGGTACTCGCTGGTTTTGCACCCACACCCCTCCAACTGCCCAAACTATTGTCATTCTTATGTCACTTACCAAGCCCATAATATTAGAAAGTGTGTCAGAACCACTCATGCAGCCTAGAGGCTGTAAAGACAATGCAATCCCTAGATTTGTAATTAGCCTTCAGATAGGGAATAATAGGAACACTTACTGTGTCGTTCAGTAACTATACAAGGCTTTAGGAATTAAAGCTGCACTTCCATTATACTTGCCGCACCGAATCCTGTGCGAAACGGTTATGGTCACTCTTGGGGGGGGGGGGGGCGCGAGAGAAGAGGAGGAAAAAAAAACACCCAAGATTTGCACACTGTAAGGGAATTGTCAAACCAAATGACAATGGACATGCTACTACTGCATCAGTCCCATTCAACCGTACAGCTTCTGCACCTGCTGTGAAGTATGCAGAGGCCTCACGTCTCACCATACTCTAGCAGCTTTGGGAGTAGCATGCGGGCTTTACCCCAGCAGCACAGAGCCAACGGGAAGCAAAGCAAGAACCATGTGTGGAGGTAGATCAATATCACAAAGGCTACTAGATGGCTTATATACTAAAAGAGCTGATGGCGACATTTGGGTTTCAAATACCTGGATCTCTTACCAGCGAGTGAAATGCACATTGATGTCTACTGACAGGCGGTTATAGGCGAGAGGTAACGTTTACTTTAATCCAATTGAATGATCCCCAAAATACACTAGGTCAGTGTTTCCCAAACTGTGGTCCGGGGACCCCCAGGGGTCCCTGACACTTTCCCAGGGGGTCTGCAGGCAGCAGTTTAAAAAGCACTGCACTTGTATAATTAGCAGTTTTCCAGCAACAATAAAAGTGTCAAGATAACACCAGTGATTAATGCACCTTCTTGGAGAGATGAGAGTTTTGTCCTGTGGAAGCTTTGAGTTATCTAATTTAGCACAGAGGGTTAATATGCCTATTGCAAAGAACTTGAACTGTGCATTTTAAATAACAGTATTTTATGTGCATAGGCGAGTGAGTTACTGCTTTTGTCACAAAGATTATTTTGTTACTGCGCAGTACATAAGTGACAACCGCAATCTAGCACAGTGACCTATAAACTGTCATCAAAGAGCTGCTTGCAAACTGCATGGTACAAGTTAGTAACTTATGTTTTTTCCCTGTCTTTCATTATCCCGATGCTGCTAAGAAGGTTTATTAGGGTGGAAATACATTTTTATTGTTAAAGTCAATGCTAACCACTGTCTTATGTTCTGAATCCCGAGTTTTTTGTGCTTCTCCAGACCAAGCACGCTTTAAAAATGCCTACCAGTATAAATGACATGTGAATCCTACACCTTGTAGTTCCCTTTGCCTTATGTAACATTTTCTATACACTGATTTACACTTATGATTAATTGTCTCTATATGTGTGTGATGTAAAGTGATAAACGTGTTGTAGACTGCACCATTGTTTCCTAAATTTCTTTGGGGGGAGAGCCTCCCAAAGCCCCCTTTGTATTGGTCAGGCACACTCAATGCACTTGGTGTGCACCGTATGGGGACTGGTCTGAAAACATCTGCCAGGGCTGCTTTGGGTTTCCGGTCTGGCCCTGGCAGGAGTAGGAGCCTCGTACTGCGAAATAAAACCAACCATTTAAAAGTTAGTCACAGAGATGCAACACCAACCTTCCCATTAAAACTTTAGTTTTTTTTGCAAATTCTTTCAATATAAAATACTAAGGGGGGTATTTACAAAAGAAGTGGTGGAGCGTGTCGTTAGCCTCTGTGGCTTAACGACACGTGGCGCCATTTCAGAAACGCAGGGCTGCACCATATTTACAAGAATATGGTGCAGCCCTACATTTTGCCCTGTGGTGGTGCTACACTTAGCAGTGTAGCGCCAACACAGGCACCCTTGCAACACAGTGCAAGAGTGTCTGCGTGCAGGGGAAGATTGTTTATGTACCCTTCCTGCACATAAACAATCTTGAAATTGGGTTTTGTCACTTGTATGTGTGCTGCTTAATGCAGCACACATGGAAGTTATAAAATGCCATTTTTTTTAATGATTGTTTATGTACAGGAAGGGTCACTTTCCTGAACATAAATAATCCAAGGCGTTTTGCTTTTTCAATGTGTGCTCCACAAGGCAGCACACATGAAAAAAGCAAAAATGAGAAATAAAGCATTTCTCCTTGTTTTGCCAAGTTAAGACCTGGTTTTCCCTGGTGTGAAATTTTGCGCTGCCTTCTATTTACACTGCCCCTGTGAATAGGGGGCAGCATCAAAATCAATGGGTTTTGTGGTGGAATGCCCACTGCAAAACCCACTACCCACCCCTTTCACGCTAAGCATTGCGCGAAAGGGGGCCTTATTTACAAGGCAGCGTTAAACCATATTAAGTGGTTTACAGCTGCCTTGTAAATAAGGCGAAGCCCCTATCGACACGCAAACGTTGCAAAAAGTGATGTTTCCATGATGGTAGGGGTTTGTAAATATGCGCCTAAAATCCTTAGTATTTCGAGTATTTGTTGTGTGCACATGTGTTTATTTTTTTCGAATTACTGTTTTAACGTTTGAAATTTAAATCATACAAATTGCTTGGGGGTCCCCGAGTTCCAGTGGTGACTCAGTGGGGTCCTCAGGAGTCAAAAGTTTGGGAACCACTGCTCTGGGATAATCATGAATTGCCCATAGTAAGATTTTAGGCCCAGAAAGACAGCATCCAACTCCAACCAGATCCTATGGAGAGGTTGTGTTGATCAAGACAATTGTTGAGGTCCAGAGACAGAGCTGTACTGAGGAGTTGGTTGTCAGAGATAACAGAGGTACCAGTGGCTTTAAAGGATGAGCCTTTAGACCTGTTCTGAGCTAACAAAACTGATTTTAACAACTTCTCCAAAATAATGTTCTGGGTCTTCTGAAGCAGATCCCAATATCTGGAATGATGAAGTTACACAATTCATTTCCAGATGGAGAAGAGGGACTTAGTGAATGCAAATGGCTAGAAGTCCTAGCGTCTATGGAACAAACAAGCAAGCAATTGGCTAAAGACCACGGATCTAAAATCCATGTATATATGCTATGTAGGACTATTTTTGAAAAATAGTGTCAGTGCAGCTAAAGCAGCCTCAAAGACCAGACCTTATACCTGGCTATTCCCTTGAAAGATAAGGTGACAAATCCAAGCATACTTCCTTCAGCAGGAAGCGAAAAAGTGATAAAAATAAGGAACCAAACTGCTGCTATGCATAATGCCATTGTGCACCTTCCGGAGCAGGTCAGGGTCCGTTTTACTCTTGCAGACCTGTAGGAGCACCAATCCCTGCTTTTTTGCACAAAAGAGTGCAATTTACATTTCAGTCAATTGTAATGGCCAACTCAATTAACATGGCTTCAAGAAGAAATGTTTAAAGTGTAATTATTATATTTGTTAAAAAGGGTTCCAGGAGCCTTGAACAATCAGTTCAATTCTACTAGGCAAGTATATAAAAAAAAAAAAAAGTATTCCTTGATGTGGGTGTCCTTAAATACAAACTGAAAAAAAAAAATACTTCTTTCACAAAAGTACTTAATATTTGCAAAAGTGCTTTACTAAGCGAGCAGGTTCTCAATACAGACTTGCAGTAAACCGTTTACATTTTTTAAAAATGTAACCGTCACAATTCAATTTGCGCAGGTAAAGCTGGAGTAGGGTCTGGTGTTTGGGAGTATGAAAAACACCTGAATCCTGTATTATGTTATAATGATTACTATAGCCCCCTATCACCCAAAAGGATATCAATATGCTTTGGTAGATATATAGGTTTGTGGTCCCCAAAGGTGCTTTTGTGAAAAGCAAAGTCTTCAACTTCTTGCGGAACTCAGTAAGTGAGAAACAGGCTCTGATGTGTTGAGGGAGGTTGTTCCATGTCTTGGGTACAAATGAGGAGAATGAGCAAGCTCTTGTATCAGTGATTGTATAAGACAGTAAGTATGTCTCAGTATCTGCATAAATAAGTGATGTGGCATGTGTATAAATAACGCAGTTGGTGTGTTTAACTGTATACATGAGTAAATGGGTATGTGATTGATTCTTTGCATGACTGGCTAGGTGTCCGAGTAACTATGGATGAGTGGCGGACTGACTATGTATAGGTGTATGAGTGCATATCATAGTACTGTATTGATGAGTAACTGCATGTATAAGTGAGTGGATGCGAGTGTAGACCTAGGAAATAGTTGTTGGTATGTAGTAATTGCCATTGTGTGTATGGTTTCAAAAATAGTAGTCTGTATTTTAGAGTGTGTGTGGCAAAGTTTATATTAGGCCATCAGTACGTGCATCAGATTATCAGGTGGATGATGTCATCAGTGATGACCATGTCATGAGTGATATAATATGTGACGTCATCACCAGTGCATTGCGGGCACGCGAGTTATAGTTAGCTCCACTAACTACAACGGGCAAATTTCTCTGGTTTTATATGAGTCAAATGTCCAACTAACTATAACGTCCCTAGAACCTATAGTGTCAGTGAATTTCAAAGGTTTTTTTTAATGTTAATTTCATATGTCATTTTTAAAAACTATATATTTTTTTGTAATATTTTGGAACTCTATTATCCTTTTTAATTTGAAAAATATGTAATATTTTACATCTTCAAAAAAACTGAAGTCCCGTACCAGTAGAGTACCAAGCTCCATCAGCACGCGAATCCTATCCGCCATATTGCTAAACTCGTAAAGGACACACATTTCGTATCCGACGGGTTTGTGGCACCGCGCCCCGCGCAACATCATATACGTATGTGGTCACGCCAGCTGCTACTTTGGTATGCGACGGGTATGCAGCACCAAGCAGTGCCTTACGCCGTGTATGTATGGGGTCATTGATGCACTTACCTTTTGGGGCTGACACCGTCACCGCTGGGGCCCTAACGCTGTTTGTTCTCCCCCGCTGCCGTTGCCTGTTGCTTCGCAAGGCCGCCGTGGGGGGGAGACTACAGCTCCCAGCTGCATTGCGGCATCCTGCTCCGCCCACTTCCCGCCTGTGCGCGTCCGGAGGCGCATAAAGACAAGCTGCCACCTCCGCGTCGCGGGCGACGCCGGGCTAAGCCCGGGCAAAGGGCGGGCCCTCTGTGGCCCTCCGAGGGAAGATTATGGCCGGGCTGGGCCACACCCCTTGGTTGCTGCACCCAGATTCCAGTAAATGTTTCGTGATTGTGTTGTAAGACTTTGGGAGCTAGTGGGTTTCCCATGCATTTGGGACTTTGAGTACCTTGGATCTGCACCCCCTGAGACCTACAGCCCATACATCCATAAGTAGCTGTGGCAACTGTTAATCCCATGATGACTAAACAAAAGTCGATCATGGACAATTACCTAGTTAAAGTCGTAAGCAAGATTAACAGCGACAGGAGAAAATCCTTAGGACGAGATAATTTAACTGATCTGCCCCTGGGACTTTCCAAAGAGGATACTATTGACACTGCTGAGTCTGTGGTTACCGGTTGTAATTCTGAAGTTTGGGGCGTCCCATATCCACCAGCTGTTGTGGCAGATTTCATCAAATTTAGGTCATATCCAGATTTTCTGAATCAGTTGACAGAAAAACAGAGGGTGGCAAGTTTTACGTACTCCAAGCCATGACTAGTTAGCAGCTCAAAAAGCCATTTTATTAACACATATGGTACCGGGTTTAAAAACAATGCATTTAATGTATTCTCCCCATGCCTAGTTAGGTCATTTAAGTCATTCTGTGCCCCTTGGTCGATGTAAACCGCCTTCCAAGTTTTTCAAAATGTCCCGGTTTTCGATTTCCAAAATGTTGTCACATTATGCCATATCTAGAAAAATGCTCCACATGCCTGAAAAGATCTCAAGCCATGAGATACCAAAAGGAATTCTTCCTTTTGCCAACAATGCCAGAGCATCACTACTGAGTACGAGCTTTTCTGTTGTCAAGTCCTAGCTATGCTACTGGACTGGATTGACATGGCAGCTATTCTATCCCCCTTACAGGCAGGATTTCAAACTAGGGTGAATTATTTGCTTTGATCGTAATGTCTCAAAACATCTTAGGCACTTCAAGGACCATTATATATGGTCTTTGTGGATCTCAGGGAAGCCTTTGATCTTGTCCCTAGACAGCATCTGTGGCCACTTTAGCATATACGCTGTTTTAATTGCTTAGACCCGAGTTTTTATTGTAACAATACTTCTTTAATCATCTCTGGCTCAAAGGTCATTATAAAAAAAATATTTTGGAACAGTAACACCATTGCATATCATCGTAGGGCCAAATCAGGGGATTTGGCGAGGTCTTGTTGTGAAGGAAAGACAGTCAGGGCTCCAATAGAGTATTGTGCCGCAGAACATCCATCATACCTCTATCTTGTGCATTCTCCCCCTCTTTGATACAGTGCAATGTTTCTAAAAATTCCACTTCTCACCATTCTCAAAAGTGACATTCCTTTCCTACATCAATAATTTGAAAAAGACCCTTTAACTGTAGCGTTCTCTTTCAATTCTCCTAGATCTCACTTTGACAGTCACCCGTGTTAAACCTGGCTTTGTTGCTTCCCACGCCACACGATTTGTCTGCTTTCGCCATTCTCAACCCAACCTTTCAGCCAAGCAGGATCTAACTTGGTTCCTGGCATGCGGCCACACACAACTTGAAAGGGAATTTTCTGTGTGGTACTGTGCATGGTGGTGCACTGTGCCCACCCCATATTGGCTATCATTCCTTCAACATCACACTGATTTGCCATAGTGAGCTGAATAGTGCCCTTCAACAAGTTAGAGTACCATTACCGGTAATTGACACCACATAAACTCCTTCCTCCCAGAAGATTTCCTCCATCAGTGAGATGGTGGTCTCGTTATCACATCTTTCGTGAACTTCACAATAATCCATTTAGAATGTGTTTGACCTTAATACATCATAACAGCTTTTAAGCCTACACCTGCAAAGGAATTGGATACGATTCAACCATCTTTGGCTTGCACGAGGATGGGTACACTCAGTCAACACATTTATTAATGGGAAACTCTGTTCTGATTCACCAGCATGTGTACTTTGTAACTGTATCCTATTTAAACTTATGAATTATCATCATGCTGCTATTGCTGTTTTAAAGTAATTCTTATCAATGTTAGCGCATTGCCGACAATGTATATTTTAAACCCCGTTTTTTTAAGTAGGAATAGAACATCATAGTTATTTCTTTACATGTAATGTTTTAAAAATTGTCTGCTATGTTTAATAGGGTACTTGCCGAAATAAACAGTTTTGAATTAATGAAATCTAAACATGCCGAGTGTCGTGGAGCACCATCCACGGCATCCCTCAACGCTTTTACCTTTCTCCTAAAGAGTGGAAACCACTGACTTACATCATACTGGTGTTTTTTTTTTTGTTTAAGAATGACAGGAGGCGGCAGATTAGTGCCTCCGCCCCTCCCCACCAACAAAAGAACAGTTAGCAACAAGGACTAGAATCCAATGTTTAGATCCTCTGTTAACCAGGTAGCATATTTGGGACGGTTTGTGTGAACTAATAATTAATGTCAGTGTTAATTGTGCATAAATAATAAGATTCTGTCAAATGGTTTGCTCTCCACTGTTCCTTTTGGTAAAGCGTAGCAACATTTCATATTTCTGCAAAAAAGATATTCTGGGGAAGTGCCTTACACTAATTTCGCTTCAAAAAACAGTTTGGGGTGAGGTGGGAAATAAGTGATGCTTGTAGACCAGCAATTAAGCAGAATTAAAACGCATTGCACTTGCTTGAACCAAATGTTAACAAAAAGTCATAATGAAGAAACAAAAAAGTATTTTTAATCTGAATAACCAACTCTAGTGTTTGAGTGACCACATTATAGTAATCGATTATTTGTTTCGGAAAGCAATCTGGCAATCTTACTAACGAGGCAAGAAAGCAAAAGTTATAAACGACGGACAAGTGCATCCACTAGTCATGTAGGCTGACAACAGCTTTGTATTCAATTTGCAAACATTAGTAAATACTCATTAGGTAAGCCTGACAAACGGTGATGATCGAGGAAAGACCTGAAAGTCATCGCAGATGCGCGAAAACTCACTCCATCAGACAAAACAGGGATATTACTACCAAACATAGGCAAAATAAGTCTGCTACCGTGCAACAGTGCACAAGATTGACTTTATGTACAAGAAAAAACGCGAACTGAAACGTACATCCAAAATATTATTGAAATCGATCCACGTGGTAGTGGGCAAGACAATGTTGTGTACAATAATATGAACAGTTTAACACGTTGTAATTAAAAGTATCTCACTGTAAATGTTCGAGGGGGGGGGGGTGCAAAGCTGTCAGATGTAAATAGAACAATGTCAGGGCAGTAGTCGTGTGTGGCGTGCTCCGTGTACACAACTGTGCAGTCTGCTCAAATACCCATGTTGATAATAAAATATGACTATCGTATAGGAATGCGGTAGAGGACATGCTAACACGTCAATCTCAAGCTGATAAGATAGAAGTCGACGAGTACTGAGGGCGGGCGATATCGCCACAATACAGCATTATCAGCATACAATAGCACTGTAAAAAAAAAAAAAAGCCTGGCCTCTGCTGTGTATAATGCCAGGGCCTCCTGTGTGTGAGATCTTCCACATGCATTGTATATCCACGTCTTCAGGAACACTCTAAGATAGTGGTATGGCTCGGTCTACCTCCTGGCTGATGTGCTTCCATCCCCCACTGGCATCTGTTTTGTGCGCTCCCCTCCCCCACCCGGGATCGGAGGCTCGGCTACTGCAGGATATCTGCAGGAAGCATGCCCGGGTTCTGCAGGGCCTCGGCGAGACACTAGCCACCCACATGGAGTCTCAAATACGCTATCTGTTGTGTACTTCTCGGCCTGCAGGATGAAGCGGAGGCCTAGACTCAACTTGGTGCCTCCAACTTAGGTTAGGCCTAGAGCAATTTTGTGTTCCTCTTGTGATAGTAAGCCTGCTCTTATTGCGCTCCCTGTGTAAAAAGGAACAGGGAGGGAACTACACTCTCGCTGAAGCTACTGATCCTCTTTCCGGAAAGGTTGTGTATCCTCCCCCTTACCCCTCCTCAACACACAGTCCTCAATGTCGCGTGGGTCGGTACAACAAAGGGGATTGAAGATTGTGAGAAACAGAGTTAGGACGGAGACAGATAATGTTGTTGTACTCCACTATCGAGGGTACACGGAGATCACAACAAAGAAAAGAATACGCCAACTACCTACACTGCAGTCTGCGAACCCCCCGCCACACCCACTGCCCAGGGCCCTCTCACCTGTCCGGTATCAGTCCCCAGACTAGGCCTGCCGGTAACGTTCTCTCGGTCTAACGGGGTCTCTGAAGCCTGCACCCCGCCGCCGCCTCCTCCTCCCCCCTCCGGTATCAGGGCTGCTCTTGTTTTCTCATCCGCACAGGCCGCGCGCGCGCACGTTGCTATTCAGGAGACGCGGGGTCGCGCAACGGCTGTTGTGAAGGAGAAAGCGCGCGGCCCGACCCAAGAATGGGTGAGGAAACAGAATAACGCGATGACTGCTTGCACGCATAAAACGTAGAACATCACGTACGTCAGTGTACGTGTTATAGGCGATGCCGCGTGCGGAGCAAGGGGCCTTGGGGAAACCTCTAACGTCACTGGAGTTGGATAGGTTGCAACCAGGAAAGGGAGGAGCCAAACTATCCTGTCTTCTTGCGTATGGTAAACATGCATCCATGGGAAACGTCTGGAAGTCGTTTGCCTGATACTAGCATGGCCGCAAGCAATACAAAAAGGTTTTAATGAAACTATTAAATTTATGGAGATTTATTAGATTTCATATTCGTGAGAAATGTGTATGCACCAAGGGAGAGGACATCTCAATTTTGTTCATGATTAGATTAAGCCGTGCATATAGTTTAATCGCCGGCCTGCATCAGGCCTTTCACCGGTGCCTGGCTTTTGCGTGTTTTATGGTTTCAAAATGTACAAGGTATTCTGCACGTTTTTTTGCCCAGACCTTTTTCGCTCGCCCTTCAAATACAGCTCGCGACTCCGCCATCCAGACTGGGCAGTGTACTTGCATTTATAAAGTGGCGGCCATCTTAGGTTTGGGAATCATTGGTTCCGGACTACAACCAACCGCTTATTCCACCCCTACACACGCTACCCCATGTCGATCAAACGACATAACTGCGAAATGTTCCAGATTTATGCATGACTTATTAGACCAGGCCCGGTTTTTCATAGAACTCTTGGTGTTGTAGTCCTATTTAACAGCATAAAATCAGAACTACAAGTCCCAGAACTCTAAGTAAAAAGACAGGACTGGACTTACTATTCATGCATGGACCTGGACAACTTGGCCTCTATGAAACTGGAGCAGCGCAATTTAGGATCCACTCTTATCAATCATTAAAAATTCAATTATATACCCACATTTGAGATTATTTATTATTTATTTATTTAGAAAGTTTTATAAAGCGCGAATATGACCCTTGCGGGTAACAGAGTGCTGTACAAAAGGCAAAAGCATGAATAAACTCCGTACAGTAGAGATCAACACTGAGAAACAACAAGGAGTATAAAGTCAAGATTAGGGACCTGGTATAGGGCCACACTAGAATCAATTACTTCCTGTAACATTCAGTAAAACAAACAAAAGTGAGCTTGACAACATTTTTACAGCATAGTAAAATAGGTAACAAAACTGTAGGGTGAGAGCCCTAGGATAAAATAACAGTTGACAAACAAGTATGAAATAAATGGAGAAAGATATGTTGGGATAAATGTCAAGTCTGTCAGCATGGGGACATGTAAAAAAAAAAGATCACAATGATGTAGTTAGTGATCACTCAGGAAAATCAATTTGGCCTGTTTCTTGAAGTAGGCAGTGGAAGGATTGGCTCTAATCTCAGTAGGAAGAGCGTTCCAGATTATATTCTCTGTGTGCCTTAACTTTGTTAATGCGTGAAACATTCAAATAAAATAATAGACTGAAATTGTAGGGATAAGAGATTTATACATTTATGTTTTTTTGCATATTTATATAGTGCAAACTCGACCTGAAGGTTTTGGAGCACTTTACACAAGCACCGTATTTACATTACACATTCAGGCACGGGGAGATTAAGTGATTTGCCCAGAATCACAGGATGTGGATGCGACCCCGAGACTCGAACCCTGGTTTCCAGAACCAAAGTCGTCAGTCTAGCCGATAGACCACATCCCATCCCCTACACTTGTGCACTAATGTTTAGTTTAAACATGTAAGCATGCTTTTTTTATTCACATTTTTACACTTATACTTCAGGATATATTTGCAAATAAACTCACTTGTGTCAATACCTTCAGTACACAATCCAGTCAAATTCAAAAAATCATACGGAAACACTGGCGGATTCTTAATGAGGGTCTTGTTCAACTTCCACCTCCATTGTTCTCATTCAAGAGAAGTGCCAATTTGCGTGACACACTAGTGCACACACGCCCCAGAAACACAGTGGCAGCCCTGACCAATACGCTGTGGCATTTGCCTCCTGTACAAGGACATTATGCTTGTGGCAGTTGCGCAGTGTGTCCACAAACCTCACATACCACTGAGATCGATCTAGGCACTGGTAAACCTTGGCGACAAACTAAGCATACAAACTGTAACAGCGAAAAGGTGATCTATCTTATTACATGCCCCTGCAATAAGAGATATGTAGGTATGACGACCAGGAAAGTTAAGCTTAGAATAATGGAGCACAAGAGCATCATTAGGTGCAAAAAATAATCGACTCACTTGACAAAGCATTTTGTTGAACTCAATCACAAACCTGACGAAGTCAATTGGACTATCCTTGAACAACCCTTTATTCCACCACATGTGACTGACATATCAACCTTTCTCTTCAAAATAGAACAGCGGTATAGTTGGGTTGAATGACGCCATCCCTTGGACTTCCTTACATTGAAACTTGTTGAGGCAACTTTTGTCTGGGACCCTCCTTAGTCCAGGGGGTAGCGTTTATATCATGTACTATCAAGCACCGCTGGCTTTTTAGCTTGATTTGGTGTCTCGGGAGAGTTTCTTCTTAAGTCTGCGCCCATAGTGCCACGGGCAGACATGGTCTACTTGCCTGGTTTGCGACATAGGCTTCCACACTCACACCCCCAATTTTGGTGAGTGGTGGCTCATTTTTATGCTTCTTGCATCTTTGGGCCCCCTTCTTGAGATCAGGCCGGTGCTTGAGTGCAAGCCCGTGGTAACCCCCCCTTTGACTTCCTTTCTTTGGACTTCGCCAGGGATGCTCAAACTCCTGGCAGATCCGAGTATATTTTCATCAGTTTGTTCAAACAGAAATTGGTTATGATTTTTCTTTTGTTTTCTATCAGCGCTGTCTGAAGTTTATGCTATTTGCCGTTAGCTTCATGTTAATTTACTGATATTTACCAACTTTGTAATTGTATTACCATATCGATAAACTTGACGCTGGGCTTTGACTACACATCCCATAATGCCTCTAATTCGGATGGAGTGTAACGCTAGCGGAAATCCGTGACTCTCCGATCATGGGATGAGGCCGTTTCTGCCGTCACGCTCCTCACGTCAGTTTCCGGGTTCCTGCCTGTTTCATAAAGACGCGCTTTACCTGGCCTCGGCACCGCTCGGTACGATCAGGGTAGCGACGGCCAGGTGAATTTGTAAATATGTATGCGCACTGCTGTTTGTGTGTTTGACTAGGAGCTTACTTGTTTGTACGATTTGTGCCGTTAAGCACATATAATATTGTGGCCACCCGATTTAAGACCTTGTTTGTTCTGGCCTTTGTTTCGCCGGTTACAGACACCGGGCCCTGTTACAAGTCGGCCTCATATTCGAGACTACGACTGGCATTTACCTACTTTTTGAGCACTCGGATGTTTTTGTGTAAGATTTTAAGATTATATTCCCGCTTGCTCTTTGGATGTACTCCCATCTTAATACCATGTGCACACCGGTAAAGGTGGCAGCCCATATTCAGACAACGGAGCCGTTGTATCATCCGGTATGGTGTTGTTAATACAGTGGTGGAATAACATTGTCATGGTCTAGTGTTTTGGACTATCTGTACTAAGGGTTTCCGTGGGTGAGACTCTAGTTATAGTTCCCAGGTCATTTAGCGCATTTAGATGCGTTTTCATGAGCAACTTGGGTTCAACCAGTAGTCCATGATTTTCGGTTTTTAGTTTTTCAACCCATACGGCAAATAATGTCTAGGGCTGTTTGTTAATATTTCAGGCCACGTTTCTGGCCAAGTCAGCGCTGTTGAGTGATTTGAAGATGCACAGGGGCACAGCCAAACCCCCTTCGTTTGGTAATAGATCGTAGTACTTTGTACTAGATCTTTTCTTCATATTAGTTTGTCTTTGTTTGTTTTTGAACAGAGCGCTGCCTCACGCCCTGAGTTGTTACCAGGAGTTGAGGCGACTATCCCCGATTTATTACGGGTAAGAGGTCTTTCAGAGACCTTACTATATCAACTGTTTACCCTTTTCTCAGTTGTTTTTTTGACTGAGTGCTGTGCTTCAAGACTATGTGTGTCATTGATATGTTTTCCTGTTTCTTGCCCTTCTTCCCCCCCTTTTTTGTCTTGAACAGGTGACTAATTTGAACCCTTGCAGTTCCGCTTACTACTCGAGGAGTAGGTATATCTGTAGGTGGTATCGTTTCAGTTTATGTCTGTTATGGGATTTATCTCACCCTTTTTTTGTTTTCAATCTTTGTTGCAGTAGTACAAATTGGTCCTGAAGAAAGCCATGATCTAAGAGTTGGATCATCTTTGGCTGAAACATGTTGACCATGTTTTTATCTTTTGACATCTAAAGATACTCAATAAATATATTTTTCTTTAGATAGTTAATTTTAATACACTGCTCATTTACACTGCACTTTACACGTTGTTTCACCACACGTTAGGCAGCTTCAGTCTCTGTTTAGATTAGTCCATCCAGGTTGTTAGTATCAAGAAAAACGTCCGCGAGCTCCTCCTTTTTCACTAACATAGGAGTTGTAGCTCCTTAACCACACCAGGTTTGGTTAAGAGGAGGCCCCTGATGATGAAGCATGCCACTTTGGTCATTCTCAAATTTTCCGGATAAGTAGGGTCTAAGGAAGGCTTTTTTAGTAAAGGAACCACCATCACATATTTCCAATTGAGAGGTACCTAGCCAGAGGCAAAGGAAAGATTCAGTAGATTACAGAGAACGGGGGCAAAAGCTTTCCCCCACGTAGCAGCTTGGTCAGTGAGTTGAGGTCAAGAGGAGAGCCCGATTTCACTTTGGAGAGAAGACTGCAAGTCCCCAAAACAGTTAAAGCTTTGAGGTTGGAAAAACCCTCAGAGGGTTTAATATTCTCATGTGTAGTAAATCTAAAATTCCTGATGGATTCAGGGAAGGAAATATAGACAGTATCTATCTTTTTGGAGAAGTAACAAACCACAATATTCTGTAGAGGGAGGAGTGTGACTGATACCTGCTCAAGGGAGGTGAGGCATTTAACAATATAAAAGATCTCCCTAGGTGAACCCTTAGAGGATTCAAACTTATGAGTGTAGAATTCAGTGCGTGTTCTCTTAAGATGTTTATGATATTTTTTTAGTGCCTAAAGGTATTTGATTTTATGGTCTAAATTATAAACCCTCCTCCAAAGGTACTCCACTTTCCCCGAAGTGCATCAAATTATTGTCCCAGAAAGCACTGTTCTTTAAAACCCAGAATGGAGAAAATCTCTCCTGGAGATTAAGGTCTGGCTTACCTAACCCACAGTTGTGGCTAACTTTCCATCTGGAGAGGTGATTTGCTCACTTTGAATGCATTTCATGGCTGGCTCAATTCCCAGAACGCCTTTCTCAAATTTACTATGGAAACCAGCAAACTGAGCTTACCATTTTTAGATCTTTGGATTTTTCCGTGTGACAACGGCCTGGGCAGTGAACTCTACACTAAGCCCATGGCTAGAAACCAGGTTTGGTTAAGAGGAGGCCCCTGATGATGAAGCATGCCACTTTGGTGGGTGATGGGACTTCATCCTCTTTATGAGGACTGTTTTTCTTGGAGCACTTTGTCTTGTTGCCTTCAGCATTCAGTTTTGTCTTTCTAGACCCACGAATTCCTTGTTAGTATATAACTTTCCATAACACTCACCTTCCAGACCCCCTGAAATTTCAGTTACAGGGGCTCCCATCTGGCTGGGCTGGGTGGGGGGGTGCAAGAAGAGGGGGTGTGCCTGGGTCCTGTCCTAAGTATCTTTCCGTCTTTTAAGACTCGTTTGGCTACCCAGACCCCTTTTTGCCTTTTGCTCTGCAGTTTGCAGATCTACGCACACCTGATGTCTCTTTGTTTCCTTTCATGCTACTTAACATCTCCTCACAGCAGCTTGGCTAAGCGTGTCAAAGGCTGGCCAAGCAGGAGAGGCTACTTTAGACCTGATTTAGGCACATTATGTAATGCAAGTTCTATAACTTCTTTTCTGTCAAAGGTATATTAAATCCTACCTTAGCAAGTTGCTGGATTTATTCCAACTATTGTTTAGACACTTTGAAGTATCATTTTAGCTCACTCCTGTCAATAGTTAGGCTTTATTATTTTTTTTTAAGCCTTCACATGTTAGCTTCTGGAGTTTGTGCTGATCTCCATATCCCATGCATATATGGCCTCCATTCGTAGGTATTTTCATTCCCATATGGGACCTACGAATGGGGGCCATATTTGCCTGGGATATGGAGATCAGCACGAACTGCACTTTCTGGACTCACTTTTGATTCGTTTTATATAAAATAATGCACAGCAATTGTGTTGCATATTTTTGGACAATTGATCTTGGTTTATTAACAATCTTTGCACACCTTAATTATAAGATGTTGCACAGTTTAGAAGTTTAATGTTGTGGTTCTATTTGTATGATGTCGGCTATGATATTAGCATAACGCACTTGTTTTGTCTCCCATGTAGGTTGGACAAATCCGATATTGAAAACGTCTTACCTAGGATAAGTATATCCACACGGCATCTGCATGGTATTGTGAATACTTTTCAAATCACCTTTCTGTGTTTACCACTGCAGGGAAGAACATTACCTTCGTTTGTGCCCTGATGAAAGCCGTGGACCCATAGGGCCTTACACTGGCTGAAACATGTTGGCATGCACAGGGTCATAGGACCATTGTATCCTGGGGACACCCTTTTTTCTGTTTTTAATAACCAATTTCTCTCCACATTAAAGGGATACCTGGAGTAGATGGTGGTCTTTTAATTCTCAAAAAAACCAAACCCTGCCTTCTTCTCACAAGAGCTCCCTGGAAAACGGTTGAGCCCACCCTGGCCTTTAGGAGCCGGGTGGCCCCCGATGCTGAAGCATGACACTATTAGAGTGTGTGAGGGGAATTTAACAAAGAGGTTCTGCTCCCAATAGTGGGTGTAGCAAGTCATCACTCCTCATATTGAGATTTGGACCATTTCATTTCACTTCTTTTCATTTTGGTTGGATACTTTTTTGATTGTGGATACTGCTTGGGAGGACGTAGCCGTCGCCACTTCCCTGATGTGGAAGTACCTCTCCACCTTTGAGGCCTGAGGGACAGTGTTGCATAGCAATATTGAAGTCACCTCCCCATATCAATGGGAGTGGGCCAAAGGAAGAGATGAGTTTCCATATTTGAGTGTAAAAGTCTGGGTTATTGGTTTTCGAGCCATAGACCGCTGCTAGTATCACGGGTAGGGCATAGAGATACCCATGAGAATCACATACCTCCCCTCAGTGTCTATAATGGTGTGCATGAGGCGCCATGGCAAACCTTTCCGAAATAGAATCGTGACTCCCCTGGCATAATTTGAATAAAAGAAAGAGTAGATGTCACCCCAGTACCTTGAGCCGAGTCTGGCGGCATTGTGAGGTGTCAGGTGAGTCTCCTGAAGAAAGCAGGCATCAGTCTTATGTCTGGCCAAATATGCGTGTATAAGGCGCACTATAAGCAAATCGTTCATGCCTCTAATTCCATGTCATAAATGTTGTGTCAGTCAGAGGGTCGCTTTTTTAGGTGTAAATTTGAGTACCTGTCTTTAGTTATTCGGCCTGTTATCAAGCCTGGGTGCAGCATAAAATACAAAAACATACAATCAAACGCCATCACATTTGAGTTTGTATTTAAACATGTGCAATACTGAAGCGCAGCCATGGGATACAAAACTACAACAACACCCGGTTTGGGAGCAATTCCCCCTCCCCCCACCCACTCCAACCCCCCCAACATGGTTGAGATGCAGACCTCCCCCCACCCAGGGAGCCCCGACTTGGCGCGTACCAACTTGTTATAGGACTTATCCCAATGGGCTACTTGGGCTCAACCAGACATCCCTGTGCCGTGAGGCATGGTGGCCGAGCGCAGTGTGTTGCAGGAAGAGGGAACAATGAGAATGGTACAACACAACAATGAGAACGAGCAGGAATGCAATGTGGAGGTCAGTAGTCAGACTGAAACAATAGCGGCCTATTGCCAATAGGGTGCTGGTATAACCGCTAACTATCCTGAACAAGTTCAGTCATTGTCACTAGCGTGGCCCTCTTCAGAGGGCGACTGACGATCTCGGGGAAGTGACTTCTGCAGTTGTTTTGCAAACACCAGGGCAGCCTTGGGGGTCGGTGAAGTAATGGGATTTGCTTCCAGAGTCTATGACCAGCTTAGCGGGGTACATGAGCGCATATGTAACATTCTGGAGTACGCGCTTAGTAGGGAGAAAATCCCTGTGGGCAGGCTGCACAGTTAATGTAAAGTCAGGGTAGAAAGATAAGGTATTACCTCGGTGTCGGACTTCCCCCATCTCTCTTGCCCTCCGGAGAATTGCATCGCTGTCACAGTAGTACAGTAGGCAGGCTATTATTGGCCTCGCGGGGGCTCCCGGTTGGGGCCGCGGGCCCAGCGATCTGTGCGCACGCTCAACAATGAAAAGGTTCGACAAGGCCTCGCCGAACAGTTCCCGCAGCAATGCTTCTAGGAAGGTTTCCATTTTCTCGATGGTGGTGGACTCTAGAAGTCTCACGATGCGTATGTTGTTCCTGTGGGAGCGGGATTCAAGATCTTCATTTTTTGCGTGGATGATTTCCAGAACCTTGTCCATTTTCAGGAGTCACTGCCTATTCTCATCCCCGGTGTCATCAGCATCCGAAATCCTTACCTCTAGTTGCGTGATGCGGGTATCATTGTATCGACCTATTGTTTGACCTGGTCGAGGCGGAAGGTGAGGTTATCAATCTTAGAGTTGATAGTATTCAAGCTAGATTTAACTTCGAAGAGCAGGGAGAGTATGCTGTCATCCTGGACTTCCAAGTCCTCTGTCTGCGTGGCCCGCTCGCCAGCCTCCTGCGGAGTCTCCTCTGTCCTGCCCACTCAACAACCCTTAAATGTGAGCTGGGATTGTTTGGCATCTGCCTCCCCCATCTTCAGCGGGTAGTAAGGGGTCCAGGCCCCACACCAAAGACAGCAAGGGAGACAGATATTTGTCTGCGTTAGTCGAGCACGGAATGAGTGTGTCAGCTTGGTCTGATCCTCAGCGCGATCAGCAACTGTCGAGTGAGTGTTGCCAGGATAGACTGGGGCAGTGCAAGTTCAGCCCAGTATGCTTGTGCGGGCAGCCAGAAGGACCACAAAGTGGATAGGTGCAGCACAAGTCCACCTTTCTCAGCGCCAAAGAAGGTGCCTCCGCCTAGAACAGATGGGGGCCAGAGTCCAGGCAACAGTCGAAACAGCTCCCGTGAAAGCCCCACAGAGCCTTGATGTTGGTAGCGACCAAATGCGCAAAGCTTCCGGTGTGCAGACCGGCCCGGCCAGATCCAGCGCAGTGGCAACCGTGTCGTCCACAAACAGGCCAGCAGGGGGGTTACCATGGCGGCAGCAGGCTACGGGGGGAAGTCATGGAGAGACAAGAGGCACGGCCAGGGCGGCCGCACTAGTAAAGGTGTTCACCTCCCCTGACTCAACTCCTTACCCCGCACTCAATAGGTCCCGCCAGGAGCGTAGAGGGTCCCTCCTGCAGCACAGCCAAATCCTCCTGGTGCAGGTTGTTTATGAATAGGGCTCCCGGTTTTATGGTATTTATTTTTTTGCCATTTCCGTCTGTATTTATCCATATTTATTTTTTGGGCTTTTTTTCTGTATTTATCCATATTTATTTTTGCCACAAGCAAAAGGCGACGCTACAGCTAGTATTTTTCCACATTTATTTACACCATACTGCCCCACTGAGAGAAACTCGCACTGCCTTCAGCACAACTCAATTGTGCTGCGACTAAATTCAAATTATGCACTAGACAACAGTAAAATGCTGTCTGAAAAAAAATGAATAACACCCTGGAAAAAGCAAACACTCATAGGGAATGCAAGAATAAGCAAAGCATGTGAACTGTAATCAGAAAAAAACATGGTTACCTTAACGGTTTTAAACTCATTATTCAGAAATCAGTAAGTGATTTTGCCTGAAAAGTTCAAGACATGGCTACAGGACCAGGAAGGGACCCCTTTCAATGTCCATTGCTTATATCCTTTCAAAATGTATGCAGTTTGGTTTAAAAAAGACCACATCCCCAAACACAGAGCCGCATTTTATAAGCTAAAATAATTAAAAAGTTGAAAACGATCATATTAAACGTTTCCACTCTACCCATCAACCAGGTATTGCAGTCCCTTTAGGAATGGCGCACTTACCCACCCTGGGAAAACATTGTTGTTCAAAGAAAGAAGATAAAAAGAAAGTAGCGCTTTCACTGGCAAACTCTGTAAAATGGCGCTAATGTGTGTGGGTGTAAATAACAGTCTGACCTGTCTGCTGTCCACTCTGTATTGCTTTATTTAGGTATTTAACTATTTTTTCTCTCCATTCCGAGGTTTTTCTTTTCAATAGAAAACAGTCAGAAAATGAGGACATTTACAGCCAAAGTTTTCAGCCTTTTTTGGATCAATTTCACAGGGGAACAAATAAAGAAAAGGAGAGGCAAGAGAGAGTACCTTAAGAGCTGCCTCTTGAAATCAGCACGTAAGCAGGAGTGAGACAGAGACAGAAAGAGGTGGAGGAATAAAGAGAGAGGGCAGCCGCCAGAGGCAGATCAGGAGTAGTGGACATGGTCCTTGCCATGAAGGAAAAGAGACAGCGTTTATTTTTTCTCCGTTCTCTGCCCTTCCCAAAACGGCTGAGCCTTCCTGCACCATAACAAAAGGCAGAGGGCGGGTGGCCTCTGACTCCAGGCAGGTCAAGTGCAGGGCCATTAGGTAGCGCTTTCGCGTGCTAATGGCCCTGCGATAACAGAAGGGAGAGGGGAAATTCCTTTGTCCCCTCGTCCCCCCCACCCTTGTCCCCCGTGTCCCCCCCACTCCAAAATCTGGGGGGGATATATCCCCCGCGTCCCCCACACTTCCTTCGCCCATGCAGACGAGCCTGTTGTGTATAATGACTTGAGTGGTCTGTGTAGTGGAAGAGGCGGTAGAGCTGTGAGTGCCGGACGCACGCTACAGATAACGCAGTAACTGTACAATAACCAAACAAAGCACAGTAACCCAACAATAACCAAACCAAACCGTGATGGAGCAAAGAGGCTACAACCAGTTGTCTGCAAATACATGCTGCCAAAACTATGCATGACCTGACACAATTAGTAAAGCAGTGACATGTCATTGGTACCTGCCCAAACGTCTGTGCTAGCATCCAGAAGATGGGGAAAGCTCAGACTCTCACTGACCGTGAACTGAGGAGAAGCTCGTGGCACCCCAAACTCTGCGTTTACGCTACTTTCGTGCGCACCATGAGTGGCACTCTGCCGCCCCGAGCACTTCACAGGTCTTTAAAAGACCATTCGCTTGTTAATGGGGCTTTGTTGTTTGTTGGTTGTTCACCCCTTCTAGAGCCCCTGCATCGCCACTCCGACTATTGCTGGAAGAATTAGCACGTTACACAATACTGCCCTGTCAGCTGAAACCCAGAGGCATCGGCTTTTTGCTTGCAGGAATCGGGAGGCGGGAGACTAGCGCGGCAACATTTACTCGTATTTTACCGTTTATAAATATAAATACAGACAAAGGAAATATCGATTTCCGTCTGTATTTATATGTATAAATCCGTAAATACGGAAAACCGGGAGCCCTATTTATGAAGGACAGGGCCAGGCCCCAGGACTGAAGCGTCCGCTCGAGCAGCTCCGACATGGGGGCCAAGATCCAGACTGGCCCCGGACCCTCATGTATCCGTGTTCTCGAGGCAGCTGCGCCCCCGACTGGGCGGGGATTCCCCCCCAAGGAGATCGATCAGAGGGCTGAGGGATCGTGCCGTTCACCTCCCAGCTGAGAGGCAGAAACCGCCCACGCCAGGAGGGCCACAGTGCGTTCCTGGGCAAGATGGAGTCCCACAGGGCCTCGTTGGGTGTATTTCCTGGTGATTTCTATACCCTGGATTAAAATACAGCAGCAATGTCGGTGCCCGGGCCGATGTGCCTCCTGGGCATGCCTGCTATGTGAGTTTGTCCTCTCGCTGCAGACGGATGGTGCAGGATTCTTTCACTCCACCGGCAGAGCTCGCCTACGGCGCAGCCATCTTGCCAGTATAGTTGAGCAACTCAATGGGACTATCAAGTCTTGACTAGCTAAAGTTTGTGCTTCAATATCACTGAAATGGGCAGATGCTTTACCTTTGGTGCTGATGAGTATTCGAAGTATCCCTGATAGAAAAACTGGACTATCCCCTCATGAAATTCTCATGGGATGTGCCATGAGATAGCCTGCTGTACCTGCAAATGCACTTGTGAAAATCACAGATGATATGATACTTGATTACTACAAAGGATTGGCTGATGTGGTAGTTTCTGTTTCTTACCAGGTTGCAGCTGCCACTAAAGATCCACATCAAGAACAGTGCTACAACCTCAATTCTTGGGATTGGGTTGTGATCAAAAAAGCACGTTTGGAAGATTTGTTTGGAACCTAAATGGAGAGGCCCCTTCCAGGTCATGTTTGTGTCCATCACAGCTGTTAAATATGCTGAAGTTCTAAATTGGGTTCTTGCAGCACAAGCCAAGAAAGTGAGAAATACGAAAGAAGAAATTGTGCTTTTTGAGTCTGAA
The DNA here is from genome assembly GCF_964204655.1 of Triturus cristatus. Classification (NCBI taxonomy): domain Eukaryota; kingdom Metazoa; phylum Chordata; class Amphibia; order Caudata; family Salamandridae; genus Triturus; species Triturus cristatus. The sequence continues at coordinate 572,313,525 of NC_140595.1, read as the reverse complement.
CGAAAAGCACTGGTGACTGCACCACCACCAGCTGTGAGGCAGCAAAGAGCAGTGATATTGAGATTCCAACAGCAGCAACAAGAAGAAAAGTGTGCAGATCTGCAGATTGCAACACCATTTCAACTTCCTCTTGTCTCATAAAGTGGCATTGAAGTTTCTAACGAAGGAAAAGCAGAGACTGACTTTCAAGCTGAAACTCTACTGAAACAACGCCAGTACAGCCAAAGGATCCGGATGAAGAAACTAGCACTGAAACGAGAAAAGTTACCCATAGAGTTGAATGGCCACAGAATTGTAATCAAAGATAATTGAAAAAGAACATATCAGTTGATCGGATTCCATCAATTATCCCTGCAGAGACAGAGTCAAGTAATAAAAGTGATACAGAAGGAGATCAACAAAAACTGAGAAGATCGAAAAGAGCAAGAGTGCCTTTTTGAAGGTTTCAGTACCTGAGTGGTCTTACTATGTAGCCATAGAATTGAACATCACAGTAGATGCGTTGTGTTATGTGAAATCCGGACTGTTTGATGAGCCTCCATGATATCACCACAGTAAGCATTGTTGTATAAAAATGCTTGACAAGAACGAACTCTGAAATTACAAAGAGACATCAGAAAGTCATCTAAAAGGCTTTTTTGAAAAGTGTAAAGAAACTGATACTGTCTAATTCTCATTTTTTATTTTAAAGAAGATTTACTTAGCCCGAGTCTGGGTTAGAAGAGTAGAGATAACATTTTTAGAAGAACACGTAGTAAGGTTAAGGATAGTCTATACAAAGATAGCTTTGCTGAAAGATAAACACATTAAGAAGCTACTTACAGAACTCTGCAATGAACTTTTGAACTTGGCTGTATACAATCTGGATCTAGACAAACATGTTGCCTTAGAAATAAGTGTAAATATATTATGTGTTTATAACTGTAAGAATAACGGTAATAATGATTACAATGGTGCTAGTAGGGTTTTATTTGACCCCCAAGAAAGACCTTAGATCTGCAAATGTAACTAAAACACATACATACATAAATGATGAAGAGAAATTGAAAGCTTCATTGACAGAATACAAGAGAGATGATTACACAATTAACGTTTATTCTAGATTAGTACAGGAATATACATACACCATGGGAGCAAAAGAATGTTATGTTTATGCTCATTTACCATCATCAGCAACTTAAGAAGTCACATATTATCTCATAACATTATCATATGCAATTTCCTGTAGCATACTGTTTTCATTTGTATACAGATGAGAACAGTATGAATCTTTCTATTCCAACTATGATCTAATACTTTATAGAGCGCCTCTAATGTAAAGCATGAATTTGCAACCAAAAGCAAAAAAATTGGGCATAGCCCGATACTACTTTATGCCACATAGACCTATAGATAGTGTTAAGGCTTATCAAAACTTTTAAACCCGCTTAATGAGGCCACTAGAGAAAGTTTTCATTATGAATGTAGAGGAAAGAAACACTAACATATCACATAGTAAAGGTAAACATAGTGATGTTTTCAGAAATGTTTGGGAGAAAGAAGATGAATTTAGAAAAAAAATGGTTTACCCAAAATTACGATTAGATAGTCAACATAAAGGAAACACTTTGAATTTATAAAAGAAAAAAAATCCAAGCCAACACAACATGTAGGGATTGGTAGTTGTGAACATACATTAAAATTAATGGGAGGGGGAGGAGCCTAGCGCGCAACCAAGATGGCCGTGTAGGTGCGAGGCTCCCGAGGACCTCCGCAACCTCCTACGTTTATCCTGTCTTCATCCTGAATCGGTTGAGGGGACTGTGTCGGTGAGCCTGAGCCGAGGTGGTACCCGTTTTCCGTTTTCGAATTGGACCCCGGGTGCCGGAGTGAGCACCGGCTGAAGTTTGCGGCCTACTTCTCTCCTGACCCCAGATTCGAGTTTGGGGGCAACCCAGTGGCGAAGTGAACAACAACGGCGGGCTGGGTCTGGCGAGTCGCGTACCCCACACTTTCACTTTCGAGTCCCCTTGCCATTATCGCAAGTGGGATCACAGCGCTTCTTTGTGTTGGGGTGGCCTCGCTGGGAGACCCTGCCTGCCTGCCTGCGGTGGCCCGCTCTGCCGTCCTGGGGTGGCCCCCGAGGCTCTTGGCCTTGATTGCCTGCTCTCCACTGCGTGGCTGGTGCGGGTGCGAGATACACGACGATGGCCACGAAGCAGGATGGGGATCAGTTGAAGGCCAAGTCGACCCGGCATGGCACCGCACATCAGGCCAACGTCATGGACCGCTACACCCTCCCGAAGGGATCTCCCGGCGGATCGCACAAGTCCTCCGAGTGCCCCCCGGATGCCCCGGATTTGCCTACGGATCTGACTTTGCAAGACGTCATGGGCGCCATTGCTGAGATGAAGACCTCGGTGGGCCAGCAATTCGACACTTTGGCACACAAACTCGACGCGGTCCTCATTGATGTCAACCTTGTGAGAGCTGATCTCTCCAAGACGAATGACCGGGTCGACTCCTTGGCCCACACCGCGTCGGGCCTCACGACTGAGGTAGCGGCCCTTCAAACGGAGGTGCACCGGCTCCGTCAGGCAAGTGCGCTCATGGATCGGCACCTGGAGGACTCCGAGAGCCGGGCCCGGAGGAATAATATCCGTATCATCGGAGTACCCGAGGGATGGGAGGAGTCGGCGGCGGATCTCTTTGTGGAGGACCTGATCTCTACCCATCTCCAGACTCGAGGACTGAGTAAATTCTTTGCTGTGGAGAGGGCCTATAGAGTTCCCGGAGGCAGACCGAAGGTCGGAGCCCCTCCGCGGCCTCTTATTGCCCGTATTTTCAACTTTCGGGACAGGGATGCGATTTTGCAAGCTTCCAGACTGCAAGGGCCGATTAAGCTGGAGAACATGGAAGTGAACTTTTATCCTGATTTCACGCAGGCGGTCCAGAAGCAGAGACTGAGTTTCCTGGGCGTCAAGCGGCGGCTTCGAGGCATGAACTTAAAATACGCCATGCTCTTCCCGGCCAGGCTGCGGGTGGAGGCGGATGGTCGCACTCACTTTTTTGATCGTCCTGAAACGGCCGGGGACTGGCTGGACACTTTGTCTGGGGGTCATGGTCGGGATGGGGGGGGGGGGTCGGGAGGAGAGTGCCCACCGGACCGGGTCTGAGGTACTGACACGGGGGCTCACTCCGGATGATGCCACTTTCGGCCAAGCTTAGGGTCTTTTGTCTGTTGTGTCTTGTTTCCCCTCCATTGGAGGAGGTGCTGGGTCTCGAGGGGGTTCTCCTTCCTCCTCTAGGGGGTCTTAGTAGTTCAAATCACATAGGGGCGACAGGCACACTGCAAGTTGAGGGGGCTGTTTGGGCTCATGCAGGGGTGCAGGGAGGGGGGAGTTTTGTTGGGGTTGTTGGGTTGGTGTTGGGTATTGTTTATTTGTACCACAAGGCAGAAGTATTGTTGTGCTATTTCTAAAGTGCTCTCTGGGGGGAGATTGATCGACTTCGGCTATGATGGGGGTAGGGGACTGAGTCTTTTGTCCTGGAATGTTAATGGACTAGGGGACAGGATAAAACGGGGGGTGGTCCTGCAGTTCCTAAAACGAATTTCACCAGATATAGTCTTTCTGCAGGAAACACACCTCATTGGAAACTCCTTTCGTGCCATGAACAGACGGGGCTATCGCCTTATGGCCCACTCGGGCTTCACGTCTGGTTCGAGGGGTGTGGGCATTATGGCTAAGACCTCGCTCCCGTTGGAAGTTGATGAGGTGCTCCATGATGACAGGGGACGATACACGGTTCTGGTGGGTAGATTGGAGGGTAGAGTGATTGTTTTCGTTTCTGTTTATGTCCCGCCAGGGTTGCAAACAACTACTTTTGCGGATCTGGGGCGCCTCCTCCTTGGCCTTCCGGAGGGGATTCTAGTGGTTGGGGGGGGTTTCAACGCTGTGGTTTCCGGGACTGAGGATCGTCACCCTCCTAGGGATCTCCCCCGTGCCCAAGCGTGGTTGTCCGGCCTCTTGGATACCTTGGGGCTGGTGGATTGTTGGCGGTTGAAACATCCTACGCAGATACAGTACACCTTTCATTCCGGGGCTCATGGCAGTCTTTCGAGACTTGATTATGTCCTGATGCCAGCGGTACAGGCGGGGCGGGTTGGGGAGGTACGACATTTGGCGCAGGGTATTTCAGACCACTCCCCGCTCCTGTTGCACTTCGACATTGTCCCGAGGGGGGAGGGGAGGGTGGCCCCGATTAATCCCTGGTACCTGCGTGACCCCACAATTCGCGCAGATTTGGTTAAATCTCTTAAGCGATATTTTGAAGACAATGTGGGGTCTGTGTCGTCCGCGGTTTCTCTGTGGGAGGCGTTTAAGACGGTACTCCGGGGGGAGGCCCTGTCCCTTATTTCCCATTCCCGGAGGCGCGAGCGGGAGGAGGTGACCCGTATTGAAACTGAGATAACCGAGTTGGAGGGTGATTTGGAGTGTGGGGTGACGGACGACAAATTGCATGCTCTCCGACTCAAGCAGGCGGACTACAAGGCCCTCGTCACGGAGGCAGCCAGGGGCCTCAGTAGAGAGCAACAGGGGAGACTGTATGATGTGGGTGATAAGGCTGGTAAACTGATTGCGTGGCTGGATAAAAAGGAGAGAGCGAGTCGAGTTGTCCCGTCGATTGAGAAATTGGATGGTGTGTGTGTCACTGAACCAGGAGAAATTGTTGATTGCTTTGCAGAATATTTCCGTGGGGTGTATTCCCCGGTATCTTCCCGCTCGGAAGAGGATTCCCATGCCCTGCTTAAAGACATTGCGCTGCCTTCCCTTTCGGAGGAGGATAAAGTGTTGTTGGACGCGACCCCAACATCTGAGGAGATTGCCCTCGCCATACGTTCGGTCGCCTCCGGAAAGGCCATGGGTCCTAATGGCCTTCCCATCGAATTGTACAAACTACGACCGGATACGCTGGCGCCGCATCTCCGTGCTATGTTCCTCGTGGCCCGCTCGGCGGGTTCCCTCCCGCTGGACCAGCGTCTGGCCACTATCGTGGTTATTCATAAGGAGGGGAGGCCGCGGGATCGGGTCACGTCTTACAGGCCCATTTCGCTGTTGAATGCGGAACCCAAAATTCTCGCCAAGGTGCTGGCTAATCGGCTGGTTGGCGTGGTGTGCGATCTGATTCACCAGGACCAGTCCGGCTTTATCCCTCATCGCAACACCGTGCTCAACCTGCGGCGTTTGCATGGGGTGCTCGCGCGGGTCCCGTTCATACGAGAGCCGGCCATTTTGGCGTCCCTGGACGCCACTATGGCGTTCGACACGCTTGAGTGGCCATATATTTGGGCGACGCTGGCTAAGTTTGGTTTTGGCCCGGGATTTATTGGTTGGGTGAAACTGTTATACTCCGGACCGCTGGCGCAGGTGGCGGTGAACGGTAGAGTGTCGGCTCCGTTTGAGCTGGGCAGGGGCACGCGGCAGGGCTGCCCGCTATCGCCGCTCCTCTTCGCGCTTGCCTTGGAGCCCCTGGCGGAGTGGCTGCGGTGGCACCCTTCTATCCGTGGTCTCCGATGGACCCCCGAGTATGAGGATCGCGTATCCCTTTACGCTGATGATATTCTCTTATACCTTGCTTCCCCGCGTAAATCGCTGATTGTACTTGTGGATGTTTTGCATTCATTTGGCCGGAACTCCGGCTTAGTCATCAACTGGGCTAAATCCTGTGTGTATGTCCTTTCCGGGGAGGCTCCTATCCTTCCGCGGGGTTGTCCTATCCAGATCGCTCCGCAGGGATTTAAGTACCTGGGTATCTTCATTACCCTGGACGCTGAGGCCCGATATAAACAGAACTTGCTCCCCCCCCTCCAGCGCCTGAAGGAGGACGTGGCGCGTTGGAGGCGCTTGCCGCTCTCACCGCTCGGCCGTGCGGCATTGTTTAAGATGATGTCGCTGCCACGTTTCCTATACGCTTTACAGAACACGATGGATGTTGTCCCGGCGCGCTACTTTCACGAGGTGGAGAGTCTGCAGCGACGCCTGTTCTGGGAGGGTAGGCCGCGTATCGCCCTTGCGAAGCTGACGCTCCTGTGGTACGACGGGGGGGTCACCCTCCCAGACATCAAACGATATTACTGGGCCTCCCAGCTGGCCACGGCCTTTATGGGCCCGCTCTTAACCCGGCCTTTGAAATGGATAAACTATTACTGCCGGGTGGCGACTATAATCGGGCGCTTTATTCTAGATCGCTCGACGCACGTCTGACGGGCCCTACGCGGGTCGCGGTACGGGTGTGGCACGCGGCAAACTCGGCGATGGGGTGGAAGGATCGGTTGACCCGGGCGACGCCGCTGTATGCATCTGAGCGGCTGGGCTCTCTGTGGACCTCGAAGGGCTTTGAGAAGTGGGACATGATAGGCATCAGCAAGGTGGGCGATCTCTGGACGAGGGGGGGATTCAAAAGGTTCGATGTGCTGCAGACTGAAATCCAGTTGCAGGACAGGGAGTACTTTCGATATATCCAGGTCCGTCACGCGCTTTGCTCCGTATTCCCGGATGTTGCCTCCATCCCGGAGTATTCCCCTCTGGAAGATAGAGTGCTGGATGGGCATGTACCGGACGGCACGATTTCATTGATTTACAAAAAGCTCATCAACGATCGCTCGGGACTGCTGACTAGCCTTCGTGAGGTGTGGGTGGCCGATGGATTGGAGCTGGATGACGAGGATTGGGTGTCTGCGGTGGCCTCCCCGAAAGAGGTGGCCATACCGGCTCGCCTTCGCTTCGTCCAGCTCAAGATACTCCATAGGGTCTATGTTACGGGGCCGGGTCTGATGCGTATGGGATATGCCGTGGATGGGTTGTGTAAGCGTGGGTGTGGTTCTTTAGGGACCTTCCTCCATATTTTGTGGGAATGCCCGGAGGTGGCGCGATTCTGGCGTGATGTGCACGCGGTGTTGCAGGCGGTCACGCATGTGACGCTGCTTCCCGAGGCGAGGAGATGTCTGCTAAATGTGTGGGAGCCGACCGACTACTCAGTGCCGCAGACGTGGTGGGTGACTCTGAGATATATGGTGGCCAAGCGTGACATTGCGCAATTGTGGGGTTCCCAGAGGTTGCCAACGGTCTCGGCGTGGAAGGACAACATGGATTGGTGTATGTTTCGGGAAAAGGTAGTGTATGTTGCGAGAGGTAAGCCTGGGAAATGGGTGAAAGTGTGGGGCCCCTGGAACACCTACCGTGGCGGAATTTGTACCCCGCCGCTGACGCCTGATCTGGCACTGGCCCCGTCTCCTTAGTCTGCTTGTCGCCTTGGCTCTGGGCTTGAGTCCACTTTGTCTCCTATCCCCCCCGCTATTCCTGTGGATCGGTAGGGTCCTCCCCAGGGGAGCTCATACTGTTGCTTTGACTTTTGGCTGCCTTGTGGATTTGTTTGTCGTTTCTTATATAAAAATGGAACCGCCATGTGGGGGGTCTGGACGGTGTGGCCGCCAACGCTTCTTTCAACTCCTGTGACCTCTCTCACGTTGCAGCGACTGTTTACTGACTGTATTCTATGCTCATACTGTCTACTAGCGGCCGGCCCGAAGGTTGTAGGCCCATCTTTGTATATCTTTTGAATTCTGTAATAAAGGTTTAAAAAAAAAAACAAATTAATGGGAGGATCATGGCAAATTTCACAGAGGGAAAATTATCCGCAGTTACAGGAGTTAATTTTGTTTGTGGGCACTATGCTTATTTCCAGTTACCTGCTGACTTGGAGGGTATTTTCTACTTAGATTTACCATTTCCTAAAATGTACCATGTGTATAGTATAGAGCATTAACAATGACACCAGCAAACATATACACTCTTAGTACAGAAAATGGAGTTCAATTAGTGTGACACATATTTGATGCAATCATTCCATATGTAGGAGTCCTTATAAATGGCAGAAAGATTAGGAAACTGTCAACTGTTGTCAACAAGCTGGCAAGCAGTACGTCTGGAGCTTTATTAGCAGTAAACACTGAACTTGTAGCAATTAGATCCATGGTTTTGCAGCATCGCTTAGCATTAGACATTTTACTCACAGAAACAGGCGGAGTCTTCAAGATGCTTGAATTAGGCCACTGTTGTTCATACAAACAGATGAGAGTAAGAAAATAGAAGAATTTGCAAAGAACATTTCAGAAATAAAACCTGTATTGGAAGAGTTAGAACCACCTAGCATTTAAGAGAATTTTGGAAGAGGGACTCGTATGCTTGGGATTACAACAGCAGGAGGAGGTATTTTGAAAGCTATATGTATGGCAATACTAATCATGGGGTTTTGTTTATGATTTTTATTTGCTTTATTTAAAGGCTGTAGATATTACTCACACCAAAGATAGGGCAGAGAAAGGAATACAAGTTTTGAAGAAGAATTAGAATTAAATAATCTCATAAATGATGATTACACAAAGCCAATAAAACTCACTTATGAAATCAAGATAATGTGATGGTTAAGATAACCATCAGATGGGGGAATTAAAGAAGCTAACTAATGTAAAGATGAAATGAAATGCATTTTGAATGTGCACACTGCACTATGCAGGCATAGTTATTAGTATAGGCTGCAGAAACACTTACACAGAAGTTTTCTTCTAACTAGAAGTGAACATGATAATGATGAAATGTACACAATGGAATTTAGAGGATTGACCTTAATGTGACATGCTTAGAAATATTTGTCATAACTGCGGAATGTTCTGGTTTAACAAATGAATTGCATTTTGCTAAGAAATATCTTATTGTGATAACCAAACTTCCTATTTTCCCCATTTTCCACATAATGCTTGAATAGAATAGTTGCATATTTTTAAAAAGTATTTCTTGTTTGTGAAAACTAAATGCATTACTAAACAGTATTTTAGTCAGTTGATGTTTCTCTTCATTAGCATAGTTCATTGTTTACGCAATGAAACATTTAACATTAGAAGGTTAAACTGTGTTTGATGCCTATGTGAATGGAGGCTTATGAATCGAGAAGCCACATACGCAGGATGTCTGTAACAAATTTTGTCATAAAAATTTTAAAGCTGCATATTTTTTCGGGGGACAGGAAGAACTGAACTCGCACTCAAACGAATGCTGTTGCCTGATTGGATCCGAAAAAGAGAACCCTGCTACACATTTTGCAACATATTTTTGCCTTTTATGTTACTGTATGTTCCTAGTGTGGAGGGCTCTCAACACTCATTCCACAGAGCTATTCCCAGATACCCATTCCATTTCCCTTGTCCTCAACTGACAGCTGTGGCTACCGCTGCTGCTGTTTATCCTTTGCCTTATTATTGATGCTCAATTTTTACAGATTGCTACCGCAACTATAAACTTATTTGCTCGAATTAATAAGACTCGGCTGAGTTTCATGAATTGTTTTTAATGGGAAGAGCTGCTGGTTTGATTTAATTTTTAGCTTTATGTTTATTTTTACTCCACTCTTTTCTGTTGAGTTTGCCCTCTTCATAAGTTCTACTAACAAAATTCTGGTCCTGTTCTTTAGAATAGGGAATTTTTCCTTTATGGAACTCGCTTGATGCATTATTTGCTGATTTTTTCTAACCATACCTTTATGAGATTTCTGTAAACATACATGACTTTATTGAGTAATCTGCATAACAAGAATAACATTAATTTTACTAACCTCTTAGTTACAACTAAACTTTATTGAACTAATTCAAACTCTCATCATTGACTCGATATAGAACCGTGTTTGTGATTTATCCTATTATAATGATATAGCTCCTGACAACTCCTAGCAAAGATCTGTCACCTGAAAGCAAGTTATACTCGGAAGCCAGCCCGGGAACGGGGTTTAACCCTGTAATGTTGGTAAGGAAAGGTTGAACCATATTTATTAAAGTTTGCTCCAACTCTGCGCTATTACACGTGTACATGTCTAACCATGTATTTGAAGTGCATGATAAATGCTTAGTTAAACTTAGCCTGACTATAGACCTCAACTGAAATGCATTTTGCTTTGCCAGCATGTGCTCTCTTTCTTTGCAGGTGGATTATCATGATTCTTGTTAGCTAGAGAAAGGCTTATTGTTTGTATTAGCCTGTTGATTGAGAGGCCTAGAGTGGAAAACTTGGCAGTGAACGGGGAGAATTAATAGTCAAAAGAAGCCTTCTGCATTATGTACCAGGATGGAGGGATGTTCAAGTTTAAGAACTGCAGTGCAAGTTTAATAGGAAACTGAAGAAATGTTGCTGATGCACTCATGTAACAATTTGGTTGGTCTCTGGTGGTGTGAAAGGGAATAAGGATGTTTCTGACTCTCCGTTACTTTTACACCGGTGTTCTCTCAGTTGGAAGAAAGTTAGATTCCCTTTAGAGTTCAAGAGGTACAGACCTCTCTGCTTGCCTATTCTTGCAAGTTTGAAGCTTCATGCCTAACACTTCTTTCCTTTTTTCAAGATTTCTAAGGAAGTCTGATCATGCTGATACCTTCTATGCTCCTGAATTAGAAGCACTTGATAGAATATGCATGAAGGAATAGCGAATGTATTTACCACAAATGACTTACATATACATATATATCCAAACACAAGTCTTCAAAGACGGGAGCCCCCAGCTCTGCAGGGCGGCATCTGCAAACGGGTATGGAGCAACCCATCATTTCAATCCAACAAAACAAGTCGCCGAGCCCAGTTTCAAAACAGTATGCGTTTATTCCTCAAATTGCATGGCAGCACACTCAAATCCTCAAAGGATAAAGTCGCCTAGCCCAGTTTCAAAACAGCATGCGTTTATTCCTTAAATTGCTTAGGTCCCTTGCTCACTTTGCCACTGGATTCAAGCTAGCCTGGCTGATGACGGCTGATTAGCCAGAAACCGGTCCCAGGATGCTTGTTTCCGGTCCAGGTAAGACATGGCTTGGCAGTTCGGCTGGACTGTTCCCATGAAGCACAGGGTCAGACTGATTTGCATATGGCCATGTCTGAACTGGGGTGGTGGAGTGAGCTAAAGAATTATGATGGATGAAACCCAGATCAGTTGACTGGGGGTGAGTGCTTGCAATGTTCAACACTCCGTCCATCATCCCCTTTGGTTTTGCTCAAATTGCTTGGCAGCATGCTCAAATCCTCAAAGGATATATATACATATATATTTATAATATTTATAATATTATATATATATATATATATATATATATATATATATATATATATATATATATATATATATAAGCGTCTTCTGTGTAGAAACTGCCTCCACCTGAACGGAAGTCGCTTCGTTACGGGAGGACCCCACAGAAGCGGGTCCTGTTAAATTCTAGCAAGTCCTTCTAAATCCTTAGGAGGAAAAACTAAGCCGTGTGCGGTTCTTGGATTCTTTATTCAGCCACTCTGCCAAACGCGTTTCGAGTGCAATGCACTCTTGTTCACTGACAATTGAAATCTAAGCGAGCGGCCATTTTTACATTATTTTCCACGTGATTTTACTAAACTACAAAGAAAGTGCATTAGAAAACAGACTTGTAGTTTTTGTGTAATTATTCCATTTGGTATGAGCAGCACGCTACGATGGACAAAACACTTTAGTTGATATCCATAATAAAAACATACGTATAAATGTATAAAATATATACAATTAAGCGAACTATTTTTAAAATACAAATATATACAATAATAATTAAATATTATACATAATTTTAAATATTTTAAATATTATAAATATTTCGTTTGTCTCTCAATCAAGCCCCAGTGGGCTCACATAAACAAGGTTTTGCCTAGCTTTGCTGCTCCTCATTATTGCCTCAGTGGGCATACCACAAGCATTAATACAATTTCATTCTTACTACAAGTCTAAGATCATCTTAAAACCCATTATTAAAATCCAACACTAAAACTGATAAAGGTGAAATATCTCGATGTTCAGACTAAATGAGTATACAAATCTTCTTCTATATTCAGACCGTCCGGTTGTTTAGAATTTAATTCTACAATATATCGTGACTCCAATTTTCTCAAAATTCTTTCACGGTTCCCACCTCTTAAGTTTTTTGCCACAGCATCAATGACAAAGTACGTTAATCCTTTTGCATCTTTGTTGTGAAATTTCTCAAAATGTCTAGCGACCGGATATGTTCGGTCACCATTTTTTATAGCCCTGAGGTGCTGTAAAATTCTCTTATGCACCTCCAAGATTGTGCTGCCCACGTACTTCAGGCCACAAGGGCACTGGAGCACGTAGACAGCATGATCTGTTTTGCAGGTGAATTTACCTCTAATTCTCTTTAGATGTCTACTAAAGCCTGGCTTATACCTTTCTGTATTCACGCCATGTGTACAAGCTTTACATTTGGGGCATTTTACAAACGTCCGGCGTCTTGTAAGCCATGTGACTTTTTGTTGTGGTTTACTCAAAGTGTTCTTCACCAGGGCTTGTTTGAAAGATTTCACTCTACGAAATGTGATCTGGGGTCTCCGTGTGATAGATTTACCTAGAATTGGATCATTCTTTATCAGATGCCAGTGTTTATTGCAAATATTCCTTAATTTTTCATGCTGCATGCTGTAAGATGTTATAAATCTACAATCCTTGTTCATTTCTTTTCCATGCTTTTTATTTACCTCCTTGTTACTGAACAAAATTTCTTCCCTTTTCTTTTCATTTGTTCTACGCATGGCATCTTCAACCCAACTATCAGGATAACCTCTATCTTTAAACCTTTTTTCTAAGATTTCCATTTCTTTTTTCATTTCTTTTTCGCTGCTACAGTTACGTTTGGTTCTTAGGCAATCCCCATAGGGGATGCTTCTCTTTAAATTTACCGGATGGAAACTTTTAGCATGTAGAAGCGTATTACTGGATGTGGGTTTCCTGTATAGTCTAGTTTCTATTTTTCCATCCTCTATAAACACTGTTACATCTAGAAAATTGACACTAGTCCGGCTAATTTCACTCGTAAAACTTAAATTGAGGTCATTCTTTTGGAGTTCATTAATAAATGATTTTGCTTGGTCTTCAGTGCCCTTCCACACTAAAAATAGGTCATCTATGAACCTGCTCCAATGCATTATATTCTCTTCCCACTCTTTGTGGTATTGCGACCGGACCACCTGCTCCTCCCACCAGCCCATATGCAAATTAGCATAGCTGGGGGCGAAGCAGGTGCCCATTGCTGTGCCGCAAATCTGTTGAAAGAATTCCTCATTAAAGAGGAAATAGTTACTTGTCAAACATTTTTCAACCATGTTGAGGATCATTTGTGTATGTGACCACAATGTTATTGGTCTCATCCCCAAAAAATGCTTGATAGCCATCAAGCCATCTTTATGGCGAATGCTGGTGTATAATGTTGACACATCAATGGTTATGAGTAAATAATCATCTTCCCAGGGTATATCATAGATTCCTCTAAAAAAATCTCCAGTGTCTTGAATATAAGACGGTAAAGATTGCACTAATGGATTAAGAAAAGTGTCAACATATTTGGATGTATTCTCTAGTGAACTCCCTATCGCTGAGATGATTGGGCATCCAGGGGGATCTACAATATTTTTGTGGACGTTTGGGATTAGGTAGAAGACTGGTGTTATTGGATGGTCAATCAAAAGAAATGTATATTCATCATGGTTGAGTAAACCCTGTTCAAACCAAATTCTCAACTTGGCATTATAACTATTGTTACTCTCTATTAAGTTTCTTTCTACCACTCTTGTATATCACTTTTTGTTGTTGAGTTGTTTATAGGCTTCTATTAAATATTTTTGTTTGTCCCAGAGAACTATGTTGCCCCCCTTATCTGCATTTCTCACAATACAGTTATCATTCTCTGACAATTTTTTAATTAGAGCCTCATAATCTTTGTGCAGAACAGTACTATATTTATTTTTCCCTCCACTCATGTTCACTTGTGTGCTCAATTTTTTCAATTAATTTGTCACAATATCACAAAACACATCTATCCCATCTCTGGCTGTGATAGGGATGAAGCGCGAAACTGGTCTAAATTTTGTAGGCGCTTCTTGTGTGATGGATACATTTTCTTCTTGTGCAATTTGTTCAGCTCTTATATCGATTGTTTCTCTATTGTCCATATCCATATCTTTGAGTTCCATCATTAGATCAAAGTCTCCCACTTGCAATCCTTCTTTTTGGGGGATACTTGTATTCATATTTATGGCTTTTTGCATTGGATTGGATAAAAAATGCTTCCTCAATTTAAGTAGTCTGATAAACTTGAATAAGTCTATTCGGGTCTGGACATAGTCTAGATTAGTCTCTGGGCAGAATGTTAATCCCAATTTTAATATATCTTCTTCTTGATTGGTGAGAGTAACTTTTGCTAGATTTACTATTGTTACTTCATTAGGTGTTGTTAGTCCTGATTGATCTTCTTCTTCTCCTGTCCCTGCTGCCCTCTTCCTGCGAGCTGCCCTTTTCCTCCTCTTGGTCCTCTGCCTCTTCCTCTTTGTGGCTTTGATGATTGTATTTGTGGCCTTGGTCGCAGATTGAATCTGCGTTCTTCGTGTAAAAAATCGAATTCATCGATTACGCTTGGTGTTTGGCTTTGTATTTGTTGTTCTTCATCTTGATCTGTATCCACCTCAGAGCTTTGTATGCTGCTTTGCTCTGAGTGTAGATCTTGTGTTGAGTTGCTAGCCTTTCCCATCTCCGACAGAGATTTTGAGCAAAGAAGAAGATCAGGAGCAAATTAAAGAATTTCAAACAATGATGAAAGACAGAATACAAAAGTTGGAAACCTCTATAAAGGAGAGGAAAGCTCAAACATTTATTAGAGACAAACAAGATTACGACAGAGGCCAGATCTATACTTTTGCGAAGAAATTTGACAGCATAAGGAGAAACACTCCACTGCTGATGACGTCACATATTACATCACTCATGACATGGTCAGTGACATCACTCATGACATCACTGATGACATCTCAAATGACATCACTGCTGACATCACTGATGACGTCATCTAGTGAGTATGTGTTTCTCAAGAATTTCAATATGTTTTATATATATAGGGAAAGTCCTGTTGAAGAATGAGTGGGTGTACAAGTGTGTAAATGGATGATTTTCTGTGGTGCATAACATTATTGTTTAAGTAAGTCATTAAATGTATCTTACTGCAGACTAGTGACTAAACTGTGTAAATGTGTGTATGTGTCTGTATGTTGGTGTATAAGTGGCTGCATGGTTTTGAGAACAGCTATATGAGTCTCTATATGGGTAATTGATTGGTTGTCTGAGTATCAGTATGGGTTCGTGAGTGTTTGTGTGGGTAGGGTGTGTGTCACTCTATGCATAGATGTGTGAGTTGGTGATTCTATGGGTGAATGGTTTTAGGAGTGCATCTGTGATGGACTGTATGGTTGAGCGAGTGTATGTATGGGTGTGTTAGGGATTGAATATATATTTCAGTAGTACATTTGTGACTAACTACATATGTGAAAGGCAGTATATGTGCGTGTAAGAGTATATAAGTGAGTAGATATGAGAGTGTATGATTGTGAAAGTGACTGTATGGATGAGTGTGTGCTTGTATCAATGATTCTATAAGAGTGTAAGAATGTGATACTATTTTTATGAGTAAGTGAACTTGAGTGTGTTTTACTGCATAGGTGAGAAAATGGGAGTGTGATTATTTGCATGACTGAGTTGGTGTAACAGTAGCTCTATGGATACTTGTTAGTGTGTGAGTATCTATATAAGTGTTTAAATGTATATTATAGTTTTGTGTGTAGTGACTGTAAGTATGAGTGACTTTACAGGTGAGCAAGTGGAGGTATATGAAGACCAAAGAGTTAATAAGTGGGTATGTAATGATTGGTATTGCAGTATATATGGTTTTGAGAATGGAACTCTTGAATTTTTACTCGGTGTATCAAAGGTTATATTATGGTGTGAGAAGATGTGGTAATTTTTCTCATGGATGACGTCATCAGTGATGTCATCAGTGATGTCATTTGAGATGTCATCAGTGATGTCATGAGTGATGTCACTGACCATGTCATGAGTGATGTAATATGTGACGTCATCAGCAGTGGATTGCGGGCGCGCGAGTTATGGTTAGCTGAACTAACTATAACGGGGGAATTTCATTGGTTTTTTACGAGTAAAATGACCAGCTAACTATAACATGTGTGAAACCTATGGTTTTTTAAGTGAATTTGCAAGGTTTTTTAAATGCTAATTCCTAACTATAACGTGTGTGAAACCTATGGTTTTTTCAGTGAATTTGCAAGGTTTTTTAAATGCTAATTCCTAACTATAACGTGTCTGAAACCTATGGTTTTTTCATTGAATTTCAAAGGTTTTTTAAATGCTAATTTTTTATTTTTTTATTATATTTTTTATATATTTCTTTTTCAAAAATTTCCCTATATATACATTTATAAATTATCTGTA
Source organism: Triturus cristatus (assembly GCF_964204655.1). Classification (NCBI taxonomy): domain Eukaryota; kingdom Metazoa; phylum Chordata; class Amphibia; order Caudata; family Salamandridae; genus Triturus; species Triturus cristatus. The sequence continues at coordinate 572,297,148 of NC_140595.1, read as the reverse complement.
TCCTTTAATTTGGTGTGGCTCATTTTTTTTTTTACTTTGAATTTGGATAAAGTTGAACAGCATAGTTAATATCTTCTATTAAGTTATGTCCACTTTTTTTTTTTTTAAATTCTTAGGGTGCGCGCTCAGAGCGCGCACCTAGTACGTTTGCGTACGTTTTTCATGTATGCAGGCATACGTTATCTACGTACGCATACATATGTTTTAGTGCGTGCTCGCAGCGCGCACCCAGTACGCATGAGTACGTACGCATGCGTGCGTCGTACGTGCTCCACGCGGTACACTTCCGTATACGCGTAGAGTACGTGCACTGACGTTCGCGCATACGCGCGTGCTGCGTATGCGCGTTACGTATGCGCATGCGCACATACGCGTTTGCGCATGCCTAATTGCACCGTGCGCGCTCGGAGCTTGCTCAGTGCGCGCACCTCGGGTTATGTGATTAATAAAACAACACTTTTAATTGGTTTTCATTACTTTCAGTTTCAGATTGTTTCAACTCCACACCCAATCCCCTCATTGCAACTCATGTGATCAAGAAACATCACTTTTCATTGGTTCAAAGTACTTTCAGTTCCAGATTCTTCCAAAATCACCCCCACCCCCCTCATTGTTAGTTCTGATTCCCTTGGAGAAGGAGTTACTCTGTTTTTGTGAGACAATGGCAGAGCACCAGCCACCTTCTGAGAGTGAACAGGACACTCTTGAGAGACAGAGGCAGAGGAAGCAGAAAGGCTCCTTTATATGGCAGTTTTTCACTTTTCCTGAGGGACAAAAGAAGGTGAATGCACCAAAGGTCACCTGCATACTGTGTCAGCGCACTTTGTCACGTGGGAATGCTAATAAGAAGTACTCTTTTAGTATTCACACTATGATGAGGCACGTTGAGGCAATGCATCCTGTGACTTTTCGTCAAGCTTCTGGAGCAAACCCTCCACCTGCTCAGCCGACGACATCTGCAGCAGCTCAGCCGAGCACATCTTCGGTAGCTCAGGCGAGCACTTCTTCTGCAATGGTGCCTTCACCTTCTTCCACACCTCTGGATATTCGTCCTTGTTTTGGGAGGATGAGTACACACTGCGTGGATTGTGGTACTCTTATCTCTTTGGGTGAGAGCAGTATTGATCTCATTCAAAGAAAATTTGAGGAGCATCTTTGCGAAAGGCCATAATTGTTTATTTTTTTTCGTTTTTCACTTCCTCTGTCCCTACATTAACTCAAGGGTTCTTTTTAGAGCCACCTAAAATCAAAACACAAAAACTTGTTTTTTGAATCTATTTTTTTTTTTTTTTGGGTGCGCGCACCCTGCGCGCACCCAATGGGGTTTTTAAAAAAAAAATAATCATTTTTTTCATCTTTAGTAAACCTTCAGGGACTCCCTGACAAAGAGAGGGGAGTGGCAAAGTAAGTAAAAAAGAGATGGTGTACATTTCACACATGAAGGCAAGAGAGTCTTCCATTTAAACTTTAAACTCTGCATCAGTACTTACCTATAGGTACCCTAAACCTATCAAAAAAGATAATAGCTCATTTTAGTGCTGCATTTGAATTGGCTGTATTTACAAGGAGAGGAAAAGACACACAGAGTGGCTTATCCTCTCCTTGTAAATATGGAAGAGCACCCTGCGCCACTAGTATGTCAAGAAAAGTGACGTAGTGGTGGTGCAGGTGGCTTGTAAATCTGTCCCAGAGATGTTAAGGAAGTTAAGGGTAAAACAGACAAACAGAGAGTGACAGATACAGAGACAGAAAGCAAACAACTGAGAAGGAGTAAGGCAGTTAAAAAGACTAAGACATATGGATACAGAGAAAGAAACATGGATGAAAAATTAGTGATGGAGGTAGTAAAGGTAGGGGACTAGTAGAGAAGGAGTAAGGGAGTTACAAAAGAGTAGTAAAGCAGAAAGAGAGAGTGAGAAGAGAAATGAGAAAAGCAGAGTAAGAAGAGGTGAAGAAAAGGAAGCATGAAACGAAAGCAGTGACACATACAGATATGTTAAACTTACCTGACCATCAAAGTAAATTATTTAGAAATAAATGTTTGTATTTAATTGCAAAGAAAACTGAATAACATCTACATTTTCTTTCTAGTTCTGAAAAAAAGAAAAAAAGTATTAATATTCAACAATACACTTTATTAAACAGTACATGTTTTTTCATATTTAGCAAAGCAATTTTTTGCCCTTTTTTTGCTGTTTTCAGAATGTTTTGATTTTCACTGAAAATAGTGATATCAATTGTATTCATCATTTAACAGCGGGCAAAAAAAAACAATCTGAAAGATTGTTTAAAAAAGCCCCAAATGTATCCTCACTAAAACATACCTTAATAGAAATGTTAAAAATACCTTTTAAGAACAATAACAATTTTCAAAAAATAATGTCTGTAAACCTTGTTGCAAAAGAACATTTTCCAAAATAATATCTGTCAAAGAAGTCCATAATTGTTTGTTTTACCTTTCCTTAAGGCCAAATGGTAAGTTTAAAATCCCTTTTGAGTGAAATATCCAATTTTAATCCTTTTAAATTTTAATAATGCCTTCTTCCGATGATGATGTTAGTATTTAAAATTTGGGTTTCAGAAAAATTAAGTAAGAATTGGGTAAATCATAAGGCAAACGTTGCTTGAAAATCAATTGAGAATCATTACACAGTGTCCATCCTTTTTCACATTTAAGATAAACTGTGTAATGATCAGAAGTTATAGAAGGACCATCATGAAAAATTATTGCAACTGTAACAAAAGTTTTCCCAGATATGGATAATTGGTTGCCAACAAACCTCTTTAGTAAAGTTTCCAATTTTGTTCCATCAGCTCTACAACGTTGTACCATTAAAATTACATACTGTCCATATTTCTTTAAAAAAAACGTTGACAACATTTCAGATTTACATTTAGAACATTCCATGTTGTGATTAGCATCTTTAATTAATTTACTAAAAGTCACTGTTTTACTTTCTGGTAATGGTAAATATATGAACCTTTCAGAATCTACATTACTACTGCTTGTGTTCATACAGTTATCACAACAATGTTCCCATGTATAAGAGACACCAAACAAATTTTCTACTTCTACTCCTTCATCTTCCAGTACCATCAGGATATACATCAAGAATTCCTGTGCATCTTGCTGGACATTTTGTGTAAACTGTGTACATCCAGAACATACATCTAAAAGATTTCTAACATCAGAAGCACTTTCTATTTTATTTTTATCATTACTCAGCTTCTCATAAAGGAGACTCAGCAAAGAACAGAATCTTTTTTCATGATTTAGTATTATCTGCTCTTGCAAAGTGTCAAGATAAAATACAACATTCAGCACTACATTTGCGTAGCAGTTGACACCAGAGCTATTTTCAAAATGACAACCAACAACTTCTTCCACACTGTCCTTTTTCTTTTTGCTTGCAGTCCCATCACTGTCTTTTTGTTTTCTCTTCTGTACATCCTCATTACAGATATTCTCAAATCTCCTTTTCCGACAAACAACACGTTTTTCAAACACAGGATACTGACCTAAATGAGGAGCATAGCTTTCTCTTAATCTATTATACTCCTTTACACAGTTTGCATCAGCACTTACTTCCGAGTCATCAAAGTCTATCATGAATAAACCAGATAATTTTTTCACGCGTGACAAAGCAACATATACCATACCTTCTTTGAACACAGTAGACCCAATGTTTACAAAAGCACTATCAACAGTTAATCCTTGAGACTTGTGAATAGTTACAGCATATGCTAGAGAAATTGGAAACTGCTTCCTACGTACATATAAGTCTTTCACTAGCAAAAAACAAACTGAACAACGACTAATCACTTTAACCTCTTCAATCTGATCAAATTTTATTTTTAAGAATTCAATTCCATCTTTTTTCTGGTACTTTACAAAACCCACAACTTTACCCATAGCTCCATTCACTAAACCTATTTCTACATCCAAATTACGTCTTAAAATTACTCTACAGTTCATACACACATAAAGATTATTTTCCAAACCAGCTGTTTTTGAAATGTTTTTCTCCAGAGAATCAAATTTAGTAGCCAATTTGCCTGTCAATATAATAGTTATTCGTTCATGTTGAATTTTATCCACAGCTTCCAGTTTTATGATCTCTTCATTTTCCAATTTCAAAAGTTCTTGATTGAATACAGAGCATTCATGTAGTGTTGGCATTAAGCAGATTACAGTATTTTTTTCCGCAATTTTCTTGTATATTTTCTCAGGAACTATTTCTTCATTGTTTCAGAATACTTGCATGGTCCTCATCATTGGCTTGCCTCATATTTGTAATGAGTTCCTTATACTCAAAATATGTCCAAATATTTACATTGCCTATACTTCCTAACAACTTTTTCGTGTCTTCATGTGTAAGAGTATGGAATACCGGTTGTCCTTTAACTGGAGTAAGTTGCAAAAGATCCCCAAAAACTATGACGTGTTTTCCTCCAAATAACACGTCATACTCTGTCTTCAGAATTTGCTGCATTCTTAAATGCACAAAGGCAAGCATTAAGTTTGATACCATGCTTACCTCATCAATAATGAGTACTTTCAATTTCTTCAATACTCTTGAAACTTCCAAGCATGCTTCTCCTGCTAGTTTGTGGTACTGTATTTTGTTCTCATGCTCTACTGGTAACATTAGCAAACGATGTAAGGTAACTCCTTTTATGTTATACGCTGCTAACCCAGTTGGAGCAGTAACAACACAAGACAAAATGGAATCCATTTTCTTCTGTAGGTAGCTTCTAATTACATTAATTAAGAAACTTTTTCCAGTTCCAGTTTGTCCACTCACATACATCCTGATTGGTTCAAATGATGTGCATGAGCACTCTTTCTTTTCATGTAGTAATCCGTGATCAATTATTTTCCTGACTTCTTCATAAATTTGTTTTTGTTCTTCATTCAGTTGCTGCTCCAAATATGTTAAGTCTACTAATTCTTCCTGAGCTTGATGCATAGCTGTTTCCACCTCATTCATGGCTATTGCTGCTTCATTTTCTACGATTGGTTGTCCTAGAGGATCTTGACTGAATGTCCCAGAACTTTGACTGTCTTGAGAACTGTCTCTAGCTACTTCAGCTGCAATTGTTGCTTCTTGTTCAATTTCTTCATTTAACATTTGAACATAAGTTGTGAAAGTACTGCATTCTATGCTGTCTTTGCTAGCACTGAAGGAATCTTCATAACTCTGGAATTCTCCAAGTAGTTCGTCCTCTGAACGCCATGGTTTAAACAGCTGCAAAAGTGCCAAGTGGTAAAATTCCTTTTTGTCAGGAGTGTCACAACTCAGCTTCCGGTGATTTATCAAACTTCCTTTTGTTTGCTTCACCAAACATCCCTCCTCACCACTGACTTTATATTTTCCATTGTTGATATCTTCTGTGGCATTCCGTTTAAAAATGAAGTTCTGCAGCACTTCATAAAGACACATGTTCTCAAGGTGATGACTTCTTTGTGGGTAATATGTGTCCAACATGTTTGTTCTTAAAATGTCTGTACTTTCTGGTTCGAACTCTGCTAAATACTCAATTTCTCGAATAGATTTCAGTACCCGATTTCGCATTCCTGCAAGGCCTAAGCTTACCCAAATTATTCTTCTGGATTTCGAGTATAGGCTTGCAGATGATAACCTATCTGAGCATTCGTAGGATCCAATTTCTCGATGCGATAACATCTTTAAACTGAAACTGTATAGCTTCTCACTGACAGTCTTCTCATGAGAAATCTCTTCCCACATTTCCTTCAATTCCGTTTTCTCAGATTTAGTGATGTAAGACGTGACATACCGAGCAACAGCAATAGAATTGTCAGCCACATACTGTATATCCATGTTAGCATTCCACATGGATAAAATGACTGGGTTGTAGTCATTTATATAGTTTGACTCTTCTTTTCTTCTTAGGTTGTAGGTATTCTTAGGCGATTTTCTTGTAATAGTATGTCGCACAGCTGACATAAAACTGTTTACTCTTCCTTTTGAAAGAACAGGTCGTGGAAATCCAAATCGACATTTTGTGTAGAATTTATCTTTACTCTTGTACTTTCGTCAACAGTATTTTCCACACCGATGACTTTGGAAACGTAAAACTTTCTCTTTTAAGTTTTTCTTTTCTGTGCTTTTAGGTATAGCACATGTTGCATATCCTTCAATGAAAGATAAAACTGCTTCATCAGCATCTGTTCCAAATTTTGGGGCATCCTTGATCCACAACAGCATATGAATATGTGGAGCACCTCTTGCTTGGTACTCTTTTCTCCAAAAGAAATCCACAATTTCCCCAAGAGGTGGATTTTTTTTATTGCAGATGAAGGACATCATAGCCTCAAATCTGTGATTGAAATATCTGCAAACATTAACCGGATCTAATGAGCACAATTCTCCTGCTGTCTTGTATTGGATGTTTTCAATGTTTGAATTTGCCTCTCGCAGAAAATCCAGTAAATCATCCCAAGCGTACTCAGCACAGCTCAGGGTAAGGAACCATGTAGGAGTTCCTAAATTCCGTAACATACACTTCAATTCTCCATGGCGTCTTTACCAATATTCATTAGTTCCACGCTGACAAGCCATCAGATTGACCAATTGAGATTCCAAATGATCATCTCGCTGTTGCACTTTGTTCATAAAATCCTTTGCAGACACATTATGTAGATGTACTCCAGTTTTTAAAATGTGATTTACTGCATAAGATAGTGCAGACAAGTCACTTTCAAATAAAAGATGGAACAAATAAGGAATACTTTGACGAAATCTTGGATCTTCTGCATATAATCTTGTAGTTCGATACTCCGAAGCAGGAATCTGTACTGGACGTTCATCATATCGTCCACCTTCTCCTGTAGGAAACAGTTGGGGAAAACAACGAGCTTCTAAGCTCTCCTCCCATACACTCACAGGAGTTCCTTTTGCTTTCTTCATCTGAAACAGATCAATAGCGTTTCCCATAACTTCTTTAGAATGAAGAGGATGTATGCTGAAATGTTCATAAATTTCTTCTTCTTTTGACTTATCCACGTTTTCAATTTGCCCAGTTGGTATTCCTGTGTCTTCTAGTATTTCTTCTTCATCTTCATCCATATAAATGGCTTCATACCATTTATTATTTTTTTTCAAATACAAATTTGCTCTTTGTACTTTTCGTACATCCACCAGCTCCTGCCGAATGTTCTTATTCTTTGTAGGTACACCATTAACCAGAATAACTAATGGTTCAGTTTCCAAAGTATCTGCATCAATTGTTTCCATATTTTTTTTTCAAATCCAATGGCAAATAGACAACTCTTCCTTTTAAACCTCTTTGTAAATCCGAAGGTGGTAATTTACCAGTTTTTGGCTCCATACGCACTATGGTCTGAAACGGATGGACACATTGAATAAGTATAGACTCATACGTATTTAAATCCGAAAGCTCTGGAGGAATTTCAACCAATTCTAATTTATTATGTACAGCTCTTGCTGGCATTCTTATTTCTTCTAACTTGTTATAACAGTATTTACAAATACGCTGATCTTCACCCAATTCAAAACAATTTTCCAGAAATATATATGTTGCAAAATCTTTCCACTTATAATTATCTTCATTTTCACTTTTTTTATACAGATCAACATTCCTTGTTTGAATTTTGTAATGGCTTCTCCAGCAACATATACAAGTAATATTTGGTCTTTCATTAGAGATGATAGCAAATTTTGTCATTTCATCATCCAAATCTTTACTAACAGTAAGTTCTACATTCTCTTCTACATTTTCATCAATAACTGTGTCATTTTCTGCACTTTCTTGTTCTGGACCAAAGTAACAAAACTGAATCTCATCAGTAACCTTCACTACATCTGATACAGATCCACGGAACAGAGCATTATTCAACTCATTCAACTTTAGTGCTGGACTTTTAGCAAAATACAATGTTGTCACAAACTTTCTCATTTCAGTATGATGAACAGCGAGCATCCTAAAATGGTGAAAAACACTTTGACACACTTTCCTAGATAGACAAACCAGAGAATGTCCTTGCAAACCAGTATTCTCTCTCACTCTGCATGGATCTAGTCTTTGAAGCACCTTAATTTTCTGTTTAACACTCTTTTTACTATATTCTCTTAGAAAGTCACGTAATTTATCAATAGATTCCTGACGCACAGTACAAATACTACTACAATTCCAAGTGTACACTGGGGCTTTAGGACGTCTCCCCATAACCTCATCAGCCATCACTTCTTCCTCATTTCTTGGAACCATTTTCTCCTTTTCCATTACACAACCATCCTTAACTTCATATGCTCTTCCATTGGTGTCAACTGCATGCAACAAACTATTACTTTGAAGATAACTCTCTTCATTAAAAAATGGTTCAGTACTTGAACTATGCTTCCATTCTCCTAAGAACACTTTACAAAAGTTATTTTTTTTGACTTCTCTTTTCCTTTTGCTTTGTGACTTCATTGCATTGACTAATTTATCTAATCTACGCATCCTGTTCAAAATTAAAATGAATAGATTTTTTTATTTCTAATGCCTTGGTAAAATATTTTTCTATTAATTTCTTTTTGTTATAAAATTTTGTTTTTTTCTTATACTTTTTCACATCCTTTAGCAAATTTAACATCACTCTTCTCTGAAACATTTTTCGACTAATGTTTTTAAAATCTATTTTCCGTGTTAAGTTACTCTTTCTTACTTCTGAGTCTACATTAGCATTTTCTTTTTGCTGTCGACTCTGTTGTTGTTTTGTACTTGAAACACTGTTTGAATTTATGTTTCGATAATTTTTTTTTTTTGAAGATATTTTTTAAAAATTCTTTAGTTTGCTTACCAGAAGACTTTTTCTGTTTTCCAACACACGCTTCGCCTCCTATTTTTTTTGTACTAGTCGTCTTCAAATATAATTTTTGTTTCTTTTCTTTTCTCTTTCTTGACTTTATAGGCATCTTTATATTTTTTCAGTGTTGCCCAGCAATACCTGGAAAAAACTAAAAAAAAAATACCTTTATGTAATTTTAATTCTTTACAATTCTTTTTTCAACTTTTCAAATCCTATCACATGAGCTGATCCTTTCCTACGAGTCCAAGTCTTACAAAACAACAGAAACATGAATTAAATCTCTGACAACAATTCCTGTGTGCACACAGACTCATGGTGTGATTCTAGGCAGAAATCGATATTTGCTTTGCAATTTGAAAGCACATTTACTTCTGTTGAGGAGCAAATGATAATTACTGAGACAGCCTGACACATTTCCCTTATATTTTAGAGAGGCAAAAAAGAGCACATGTCCTAATAGCTACTTGAGACCATCAGCATGTGTTACAGGGTGAGTGATTAGAGTAGAGCAAAGGAAATGAGCCTTGGTGACGTTGAATGTGTTTGCGTTACACACTGCTATCTGAAATACAACACAGAGCTGAGTATTATGCATGGGAGTGTAGGAGAAGCTGCTGCATGTGTGCAAACAGTGTGTTTCTGGAGACTGTGTATTGTCAGTTGCAAGAAAGATCTGCATGGAGACTTTTACAAGTGCATGAAGACTGCAGATATGTGTGTAAGAGTACATGTTTGGTAAAGGTTAATTGGAGTTTTGTACATGTAGGAACTACCTCACCCATTGCAGGAGTGGAAGGACAATCTACCCTGTTAATTTGAAATGTGTTACCATTTGCCTCTCATTTTTCTGATAGTGATTTCTGCTGAGTACTAACCAACACATTTGAACAAAACAAGCTGGCCCTTTCCTGAAAGTGCAAGTTTTACGGAACAACAGCATCACAAATAAAATTTCTGACAACAATTCCTCTGTCCACTCAGACTCATGCTGTGATTCTAGGCAGAAAACGATATTTCCTTTCGCAATTTGAAAGCACATTTAGTACTGTGGATGGAGCAAGTGATAATTACTGAGACAGCCTGACACATTTCCCTTATATTTTAGAGAGGCAAAAAAGAGCACATGTCCTAACAGCTACTTTAGACCATCAGCATGTGTTTCAGGGTGAGTGATTAGAGTAGAGCAAAGGAAATGAGCCTTGGTGATGTACATTCTGTTTGTGTTACACACTGCTATCTGAAACACAACACAGAGCTGAGTATTATGCATGGGAGTGTAGGAGAAGCTGCTGCATGTGTGCAAACAGTGTGTTTCTGGAGACTGTGTATTGTCAGTTGCAAGAGAGATCTGCATGGAGACTTTTACAAGTGCATGAAGACTGCAGATATGTGTGTAAGAGTACATCTTTGGTAAAGGTCAATTAGAGTTTTGTACATGTAGGAACTACCTCACCCATTGCAGGAGTGGAAGGACAATCTACCCTGTTGATTTGAAATGTGTTACCATTTGCCTCTCATTTTTCTATGGAACAAGTGATAATTACTGAGACAGCCTGGCACATTTCCCTTATATTTTAGAGAGGCAAAAAAGAGCACATGTCCTAATAGCTACTTGAGACCATCAGCATGTGTTACAGGGTGAGTGATTAGAGTAGAGCAAAGGAAACGAGCCTTGATGACGTTGAATGTGTTTGCGTTACACACTGCTATCTGAAATACAACACAGAGCTGAGTATTATGCATGGGAGTATAGGAGAAGCTGCTGCATGTGTGCAAACAGTGTGTTTCTAGTGACTGTGTATTGTCAGTTGCAAGAGAAATCTGCATGGAGACTTTTACAAGTGCATGAAGACTGCAGATATGTGTGTAAGAGTACATCTTTGGTGAAGGTCAATTAGAGTTTTTTACATGTAGGAACTACCTCACCCATTGCAGGAGTGGATGGACAATCTACCCTGTTGATTTGAAATGTGTTACCATTTGCCTCTCATGTTTCTGATAGTGATTTCTGCTGAGTGCTAACCATCACATTTTAACAAAAGAAGCTGGCCCTTTCCTGAAAGTACAAGTTTTACAGAACAACAGTAACACAAATAAAATCTCTGACAACAATTCCTCTGTCCACACAGACTCATGCTGTGATTCTAGGCAGAAAACGATAGCTGAGTGCTAACCATCACATTTGAACAAAAGAAGCTGGCCCTTTCCTGAAAGTACAAGTTTTACAGAACAACAGCAACACAAATAAAATCTCTGACAACAGTTCCTCTGTCCACACAGACTCATGCTGTGATTCTAGGCAGAAAGCGATAGCTGAGTACTAACCAACACATTTGAACAAAACAAGCTGGCCCTTTCCTGAAAGTGCAAGTTTTACAGAAGAACAGCAACACAAATAAAATCTCTGACAACAATTCCTCTGTCCATACAGACTCATGCTGTGATTCTAGGCAGAAAACGATAGCTGAGTGCTAACCATCACATTTGAACAAAAGAAGCTGGCCCTTTCCTGAAAGTACAAGTTTTACAGAACAACAGTAACACAAATAAAATCTCTGACAACAATTCCTCTGTCCACACAGACTCATGCTGTGATTCTAGGCAGAAAACGATAGCTGAGTGCTAACCATCACATTTGAACAAAAGAAGCTGGCCCTTTCCTGAAAGTACAAGTTTTACAGAACAACAGCAACACAAATAAAATCTCTGACAACAATTCCTCTGTCCACACAGATTCATGCTGTGATTCTAGACAGAAAACAATATTTCATTTGGCAATTTGAAAGCACATTTAGTACTGTGGATGGAGCAAGTGATAATTACTGAGACAGCCTGACACATTTCCCTTATATTTTAGAGAGGCAAAAAAGAGCACATCTTCTAATAGCTACTTGAGACCATCAGCATGTGTTACAGGGTGAGTGATTAGAGTAGAGCAAAGGAAATGAGCCTTGATGATGTTGAATGTGTTTGCGTTACACACTGCTATCTGAAATACAACACAGAGCTGAGTATTATGCATGGGAGTATAGGAGAACCTGCTGCATGTGTGCAAACAGTGTGTTTCTGGTGACTGTGTATTGTCAGTTGCAAGAGAAATCTGCATGGAGACTTTTACAAGTGCATGAAGACTGCAGATATGTGTGTAAGAGTACATCTTTGGTAAAGGTCAATTAGAGTTTTTTTACATGTAGGAACTACCTCACAGATTACAAGATTGAAAGGAAAATCTACCCTGTTGATTTCTAATGTGTTAACATTTGCCTCTCATTTGTGAGATAGTGATTTCTGCTGAGTGCTAACCATCACATTTGAACAAAACAAGCTGGCCCTTTCCTGAAAGTGCAAGTTTTACAGAACAACAGCAACACAAATAAAATCTCTGACAACAATTCCTCTGTCCACACAGACTCATGCTGTGATTCTAGGCAGAAAACGATATTTCATTTGGCAATTTGAAAGCACATTTAGTACTGTGGATGGAGCAAGTGATAATTACTGAGACAGCCTGGCACATTTCCCTTATATTTTAGAGAGGCAAAAAAGAGCACATGTCCTAATAGCTACTTGAGACCATCAGCATGTGTTACAGGGTGAGTGATTAGAGTAGAGCAAAGGAAACGAGCCTTGATGACGTTGAATGTGTTTGCGTTACACACTGCTATCTGAAATACAACACAGAGCTGAGTATTATGCATGGGAGTATAGGAGAAGCTGCTGCATGTGTGCAAACAGTGTGTTTCTGGTGACTGTGTATTGTCAGTTGCAAGAGAAATCTGCATGGAGACTTTTACAAGTGCATGAAGACTGCAGATATGTGTGTAAGAGTACATCTTTGGTGAAGGTCAATTAGAGTTTTTTACATGTAGGAACTACCTCACCCATTGCAGGAGTGGATGGACAATCTACCCTGTTGATTTGAAATGTGTTACCATTTGCCTCTCATTTTTCTGATAGTGATTTCTGCTGAGTGCTAACCATCACATTTTAACAAAAGAAGCTGGCCCTTTCCTGAAAGTACAAGTTTTACAGAACAACAGCAACACAAATAAAATCTCTGACAACAATTCCTCTGTCCACACAGACTCATGCTGTGATTCTAGGCAGAAAACGATAGCTGAGTGCTAACCATCACATTTGAACAAAACAAGCTGACCCTTTCCTGAAAGTGCAAGTTTTACAGAACAACAGCAACACAAATAAAATCTCTGACAACAATTCCTGTGTCCACACAGACTCATGCTGTGATTCTAGGCAGAAAACGATATTTCCTTTGGCAATTTGAAAGCACATTTAGTACTGTGGATGGAGCAAGTGATAGTTACTGAGACAGCCTGACACATTTCCCTTATATTTTAGAGAGGCAAAAAAGAGCACATGTCCTAACAGCTACTTGAGACCATCAGCATGTGTTACAGGGTGAGTGATTAGAGTAGAGCAAAGGAAATGAGCCTTGATGACGTTGAATGTGTTTGCGTTACACACTGCTATCTGAAATACAACACAGAGCTGAGTATTATGCATGGGAGTATAGGAGAACCTGCTGCATGTGTGCAAACAGTGTGTTTCCGGTGACTGTGTATTGTCAGTTGCAAGAGAAATCTGCATGGAGACTTTTACAAGTGCATGAAGACTGCAGATATGTGTGTAAGAGTACATCTTTGGTAAAGGTCAATTAGAGTTTTTTTACATGTAGGAACTACCTCACAGATTACAAGATTGAAAGGAAAATCTACCCTGTTGATTTCTAATGTGTTAACATTTGCCTCTCATTTGTGAGATAGTGATTTCTGCTGAGTGCTAACCATCACATTTGAACAAAACAAGCTGGCCCTTTCCTGAAAGTGCAAGGTTTACAGAACAACAGCAACACAAATAAAATCTCTGACAACAATTCCTCTGTCCACACAGACTCATGCTGTGATTCTAGGCAGAAAACGATATTTCATTTGGCAATTTGAAAGCACATTTAGTACTGTGGATGGAGCAAGTGATAATTACTGAGACAGCCTGGCACATTTCCCTTATATTTTAGAGAGGCAAAAAAGTGCACATGTCCTAATAGCTACTTGAGACCATCAGCATGTGTTACAGGGTGAGTGATTAGAGTAGAGCAAAGGAAACGAGCCTTGATGACGTTGAATGTGTTTGCGTTACACACTGCTATCTGAAATACAACCCAGAGCTGAGTATTATGCATGGGAGTATAGGAGAAGCTGCTGCATGTGTGCAAACAGTGTGTTTCTGGTGACTGTGTATTGTCAGTTGCAAGAGAAATCTGCATGGAGACTTTTACAAGTGCATGAAGACTGCAGATATGTGTGTAAGAGTACATCTTTGGTGAAGGTCAATTAGAGTTTTTTACATGTAGGAACTACCTCACCCATTGCAGGAGTGGATGGACAATCTACCCTGTTGATTTGAAATGTGTTACCATTTGCCTCTCATTTTTCTGATAGTGATTTCTGCTGAGTGCTAACCATCACATTTTAACAAAAGAAGCTGGCCCTTTCCTGAAAGTACAAGTTTTACAGAACAACAGTAACACAAATAAAATCTCTGACAACAATTCCTCTGTCCACACAGACTCATGCTGTGATTCTAGGCAGAAAACGATAGCTGAGTGCTAACCATCACATTTGAACAAAACAAGCTGGCCCTTTCCTGAAAGTGCAAGTTTTACAGAACAACAGCAACACAAATAAAATCTCTGACAACAATTCCTGTGTCCACACAGACTCATGCTGTGATTCTAGGCAGAAAACGATATTTCCTTTGGCAATTTGAAAGCACATTTAGTACTGTGGATTGAGCAAGTGATAGTTACTGAGACAGCCTGACACATTTCCCTTATATTTTAGAGAGGTAAAAAAGAGCACATGTCCTAACAGCTACTTGAGACCATCAGCATGTGTTACAGGGTGAGTGATTAGAGTAGAGCAAAGGAAATGAGCCTTGATGACGTTGAATGTGTTTGCGTTACACACTGCTATCTGAAGTACAACACAGAGCTGAGTATTATGCATGGGAGTATAGGAGAAGCTGCTGAATGTGTGCAAACAGTGTGTTTCTGGTGACTGTGTATTGTCAGTTGCAAGAGAAATCTGCATGGAGACTTTTACAAGTGCATGAAGACTGCAGATATGTGTGTAAGAGTACATCTTTGGTAAAGGTCCTACAAGTGCAAGGGTAATAGAGCAAGACCAACACAAATTCTATCTCTGATAACAATTCCTGTGTGCACACTGTGTCATGGTGTGATTCTAGGCAGAAAACAGTATTCCTGGGTGATAGCAGTACACCTTAACTTATAGTGAAGACATACTCCATAATATCTAACATGTTCAAGGCACTTAAATATCTTCCTTAACATAAAATGTAAAACACCACTTTTAAAGTGGTAGGAAAATGTACCATGCAATTTTCAAATGTGTTTCCATTTGCCTCTTTTTTGTGAGTAACTAATTTCTGCTGAATGCTAACCATCACTTTAAGCAAACAAACTGCCACTTTTCAAGGCTAACAGAACAACAGCAACGCAAATTAAATCTCTGACAACAAATCCTGTGTGCAGACACACTCATGATGTGATTCTAGGCACAAAACAGTATTCCTCAGTGATACCACTACACCTTAACTTACAGTGAAAACATACTCCATAATATCTTACTAGTTCAAGACAGTTAAATTTCTCCTAAATCACAAAATGTAAAACACAACTTTAAAACAAGAATGACAATTCTATTATTTATATCAAAATACACCACATACTTCCCCTCTCAAACTCATAACTCACCATTAAAATTAATTAGTTGAGAAAGAAATGTGGCACTCAAACAGCAGATTATCAGAGCCAGAATCTCAGAGCTGTACACCTCTCTCCTCTCTCCACAACCAGTAAATGGCAATTTTTCCCTCTCTTTTTTCCCACATATACATGTTAATGTAAAATCACAGTCCTTCCCACATTTTTTCAAATGGAATCACACATTTCTATTGGTTGCAACTTTCAACCCCTTTCCAAATCATCCCTTCCCCCAACATGACTTCTGCCTGCTACCATAGCAACAGCTCATGGAACACAGGTGTGAGCAGAGAGGTCAGAAGTTCAGCACACAATGTTTCAAATCCAAAGAGCAAGAGTGCTTGACTTTTCAAACCTAACAGCAAATCCAAAGTAATGTTCAGTGAGAACACATTTTTCTGTACCAATCCAAAACATGCTTTTAAAAATGTAAACATACAGCCTAGTTTTAACTGTAAAATGGTTTGAATCAGCCAATGAGTTCTTTTTATTAAAAAAAAGTATGTATGCCTCCATTGTTCAACTGTCTTTCTTTTCATATTGCCATTCTACTGAAAGACACCTCCTGAGTGCATCCTGTTCTCCTTGGAAGATGTTTACAGTGTGGATTGTAGGTCATAGCTATGTCTTCTGGAGTGAAAAGTATGCAGAAAAAAGACCTTGCTTTGCCAAATGTAGACATTAAATGGATTGGTCAGAGAGGGTTAAAGTGGCACCAATTAATGCCTTTGGTGAAAACCTTTCTACATCTCCCACACCCTAACCTTATTATTGTGCACTGTGGTGGAAATGACCTAGGCACTTTAACTGGGGTAGGTCTGGAAATGCTTATTAAGGGCACCTTTCTGCAATTGATGTCACTTTTTCCACAAACTGCCTTTGTATATTCTAATATATGCCAAAGGCAAAAGTGGAACTGGTCCAACCAATTTTGTCCGCAGATTGACAAAGCAAGAAAGCACGTCAATAAGTCTGTTTCTGCTTTCCTCAGAGACTATGGTATGGGTTCTATATACCACAACAACTTGCGTTACAACATGCAAGACATTTATAGAGGAGACGGTGTACATTTCAATGATGAAGGGAACAGAGTCTTCCTCTTGAACTTTAGACTCTGCATCGGTACTTACTTGTAGGCACCGAAAAACACTCAATAAACACAAGGGCTCTTTTTAGAGCCACCTAATATCTAAACACTTAAACGTGATTTTTAATTCTATTTTTTTTAATGTTTTTTTTCGGGTGCGCGCTGGGTGCGCGCACCTCGCGATGTTTTTAAAAAAAATTAAAATCTTTTTTTTTTGCCCTTCGTGGTCCTACTGTGACCCCCTTACAATGGCTAGGGGGTCAAGACCTCCCTACCCCGCCCCCTATTCATGGTCTCCACCGTTCCTTTCCAGTGCGACAGACAAAATGGCGGCCGACACTTCCTGATTTCGACCGATTCGAATGTTTACTGACATCTAACAACCAATCAGAATTACGCTCGCGCACGGCAGGGTTGGCGCACAGGGCTTGCACTTGTGGGACACCCCCGCGCCGCATGGCCACCAGCTGCTGTGTGTGCCCCCTCGCCTTGCCCTCTGCCTCGCTGCCTGCCTCGCTGCCGGCTGACACCGCTGGCGTCTGTTTTTGCTTGTTTTGTCTAGCATTTGTGCTTGTTTGAACTGCATTTTCCTCCCGTGTTAGCAGCTTTTGTCTGACTTTTGTGCCTGTATTTTTTCTAGTCAGTTTCTGCATTTTCCTCCCGTGTTAGCAGCTTTTGTCTGACTTTTGTGCTTGTTTTGTCTAGCATTTGTGCTTGTTTGAACTGCATTTTCCTCCCGTGTTAGCAGCTTTTGTCTGACTTTTGTGCCTGTATTTTTTTCTAGTCAGTTTCAGCCCTTTGCGTTCTCCTGCCTGTCTGCCCGCCTACCTCGCCGCCCTCCGCCTTCCCTCCCCGCTCCCCGCTTCCCGCCACCACCGCTGACCACGCCCCTTTTTCCTTTCTGTTCCCTCCCCGCTCCCGCCTCCCAGCTGCCCCGCCCACCCGCGCACTTCGCCTTATATGGCGACCGTGCGAACGCGCAGCGGTCACGCGCAGCGGGCGCGCCGATTGTGCGCCGAAGGCGCGCCAAAGGTAAGCCCGTCTGTGCCCGTCCGCGACCGGACCGCGCCCAGCGCCAGGACCCCTGGGCAACGAAGATCCCGACCGACCCGCCTGACGTACTCCGCCGCCACCCTCACCGCACTCAACACCGGCCGACTCCCAGAATGCCATCAAGCCACTCCACGACGTACCCACGGACCTTTCAGCTGCCACGCCTGCAAGTTCACCTGCATCCGGACCAGCCTCGCACCAGCACCCACCAAGTCGAACACCAGCAGCACCCACCTCAAGTGCATCCTGCTCAACACCCGCTCCGTCCACAGACACGCCATCGAACTCTGGAACCTTCTAGACGCCACAGCCCCTGACGTCGCCTTCCTCACGGAGACCTGGATGAACGCCTCTTCAGCTCCCGACATCGCCATCGCTATCCCAGAGGGCTACAAGGTCGTCCGGAGGGACCGAAACGCCAACCAGATGGGAGGAGGCATCGCCATCATCCACAGGAACACCATCCGTCTCACGACCAGCACCGACAACACCCTGACCAGCGCCGAACACCTGCATTTCCAGATCCACACCAACCCGAACACCACCCTCAGAGGCACCCTGATCTACCGACCCCCTGGACCACGCACACAATTCAGCGAGGACATCGCCGACTTCGTCAGCCCGCATGCCCTCCCCTCCGCCGACTACATCCTCCTGGGAGACCTCAACTTCCATCTGGAGAACAACAACGACCGCAACACCAGCACCCTGCTCGACAACCTCGCCAACCTGGGACTCAAGCAACTGGTGTCCACCCCCACCCACCTCGCCGGACACACACTCGACGCAGTCTTCTCATCCAGCACAGACATAGACTTCAGCCACGCCACAGAGCTTCAATGGACGGACCACAGCTGCGTCCACTTCACCTTCAAGAGAACGACGACCCACCAACACCAGCAACAGGCAGCCCGCAGAAGCTGGAACAAGATCACAGCAGACCAGCTCGCCACCTCCCTGAACCAGCACCCTCCTGCCAGCTCAGCGAACCCCAGCCAAGCCGCCGACAACCTCACGAAGTGGATCAGCAACTGCGCGGATGAACTCGCCCCACTGAGGACCCCGCCTAGCAGACCCGGCAGCAAGAAGGCCCCATGGTTCACCGACGAACTCAAGAGCTCCAAGAAGAACTGCCGAGCCCTCGAGAAAGTCTGGAGAAGGGAACCGACACCAGACAACAGGACCTCCTTCAAACTTGCCACCCGGAAACACCACCAGCTGATCCGCGCCGCCAAGAAAACAGCATTCAAAGACCGGTTGGACAACAACGCACACAACTGCAAGGAACTCTTCAACATCGTGAAAGAGCTTTCCAACCCCAGCGCAGGAAACAACGACATCACCCCATCGCAAGACCTCTGTAACTCCCTCGCTTCATACTTCCACAACAAGATCACGGACATACATAACAGCTTCAACAACCAACCAACGCACACCATGACCGAACAACCACCCCCCACCACCACCCTTCACGCCTGGACCCCGATCAGCACCGAAGACACCATCCGCACGATGAACTCCATCCACTCCGGATCACCGACCGACCCCTGCCCTCACCACGTCTTCAACAAGGCCGACGCTGTCATCGCACCCCACCTGCGAGACATCATCAACACTTCCTTCGACACCACCATCTTCCCTGAGAGCTGGAAGCACGCCGAACTCAGCGCCCTACTAAAGAAACCTACAGCGGACCCCACCGACCTCAAGAATTACCGCCCCATCTCGCTCCTCCCGTTTCCAGCCAAAGTCATCGAGAAGACCGTCAACAAGCCTTCCTCGAGACAAACGGATCCCTCGACCCCTCACAGTCCGGCTTCCGAGCCAATCACAGCACCGAGACCGCCCTCATCGCCGCCACCGATGACATCCGAGCCCTGATGGACAATGGAGAAACAGCGGCCCTCATCCTCCTAGACCTCTCTGCGGCATTCGACACGGTCTGCCACCGCACCCTAGTACGGCGCCTCAGCAACATCGGAATCCAGGACAAGGCGCTGGACTGGATCATCTCCTTCCTCGACGGAAGAACACAGAGAGTCCGCCTACCACCGTACAAGTCAGAGGCCTCCGAAGTCACCTGCGGCGTCCCTCAAGGATCATCTCTGAGCCCCACCCTCTTCAACGTCTACATGAGCCCCCTCGCGGCCATCGTACGCAAACACAACCTCAGCATAATCTCCTACGCCGACGACACCCAACTGATCCTCTCCCTGACCAACGACCCCGCCGCCGCCAGATCCAACCTGCACGAAGGGATGAAAGAGGTAGCCGAGTGGATGACGACCAGCCGCCTGAAACTGAACTCGGACAAGACGGAGGTCCTCATCCTGGGCTCCTCACCCTCCGCCTGGGACGACTCCTGGTGGCCTCCCGCCCTGGGCACCGCACCCAAACCGACAGACCATGCACGCAACCTGGGCTTCCTCCTGGACTCCTCCCTCTCCATGACCAGGCAAGTCAACAACGTCTCCTCGGCGTGCTTCAACATCCTACGCATGCTACGGAAGATCTTCTGGTGGATCCCCACCGAGACCAGGAAGACCGTCACCCAGGCCCTCGTCACCAGCCGACTGGACTACGGCAACGCCCTCTACGCCGGTACCACCGCCAAGCTCCAGAAGAGACTCCAGCGGATCCAGAACGCCTCAGCCAGACTCATCCTCGACATCCCACGAACCAGCCACATCTCCGGACATCTGAGAGACCTTCACTGGCTCCCCGTCAACAAAAGAATCACCTTCCGCCTCCTCACCCACGCACACAAAGCCCTACACGACCAAGGCCCGAGCTACCTCAACAGCCGAGTCAACTTCCACGCTCCCAAACGCCACCTCCGATCAGCCAACCACGCCCTCGCCGCCGTCCCCCGCATCCGAAGAGCGACTACAGGAGGAAGGTCCTTCTCCTACCTGGCCGCCAAGACCTGGAACTCCCTCCCGACCGACCTGCGCCTGACCCAAGACCACCTCTCCTTCAGGAAGAAGCTGAAGACCTGGCTGTTCGAGCAGTAGCGGCACCCCCCCCTCCCCCCCCCCAGCGCCTTGAGACCCTACGGGTATGTAGCGCGCTTTACAAGTGTCACTGATTGATTGATTGATTGCACGCACCCTGCGCGCGTATAGATATTGATATGCTTTTAAATGCTATTTTCTCAGGAAATACTGAACAGATTTACACCAGACCTGCAAAAGGCACTTCCTTGACCTTATGGCTACCTTTCTGCCAAATTTCAAGTAATTCTGTTCAGCCGTTCGGGCTGTAGCTGTGTCTAAAGGTCCTATGGGAAAATAAATGGGGAAAACGCATTTTGGGACCCCCCCTTTTTCTCGGCCCCCACTTGACGAATCACCCCGAGACTTTCAGGGTAGGAGCTGAACGGAGCGCCCCATTAGTTTTGAAAATTTCGCGAGGATTCGTCAACCGGCGCCAAAGTTATTCAAAATAGAATTTTGAGATTTCCCATGGAAACACGGTCCTAACTATAACTATCTACTGGTGACCGCCAGTAGATAATACACGCCAGTAGGTAGTTATAGTTAGGATCTTGTTTCTATTCAAAAAGCGTTTTTTTGTCAAATCTTCGCAAAATTTTCAAAATTAATGACCAGCTCAGGCCAGCTCCTGTCTTGAAAGTTTCGGGGTGATTCGTCAAGCGGGGGCCGAGAAAAAAGGGGGGTCCAAAAACACGTTTTCTCCATGTTAATTTCCATATGAAATTTTTTAACACGCTACAGCCCGAAGTGCTGAATGTAATTACACCAAATTTGGCAAAAAGGTAGCTCTTGGTTCAGAAAGCGCCCTTTTTTTAAAATCGTGTAAATCCATTCAGTAGTTCCTGAGAAATTAAAAAAATAAAAATATCGATATCTGCGCACCGAGGAGAAGCCATGAACCCTCCCGAGCACGAGCTTCATTTTGATTGACTGCCAACACTCCAAACCAGGAAGTGTTGGCAGCCATCTTGTGACTCGGTAAAAGCGTGAAACCAAGTCACAAGAAAAAGGAAAAAAAAAGATAAGAAGGAAGAAAAGGGGGCAGAGTAGAAACACCCTGACCCCCTAGGCATGCTCTAGGGGTCCCATGGGGACCCTCAGGCCAAAACAAGCATTTTTTTCAAAACAAATTGCCCGGAGTCGCACTTGGGTGCGCGAATCCGGAAGAAAAAAACCCCAAAATGATGAGTGGTCTCCTGCACTTTTTTAAAGTCCCCGGGTGGGTCAGGTCCCGGGGCAATATTTAATAATGGTGCGGGGGGCCCTGCAGCCCCAGGGACTGCCACCTCCCCGGGGCTTTAATCATTAAGTGCGGGGGCATCACGGCTCCCCGTGGCTTTTTTTATTGAAGTGGCAGGGTGGCTCCTGCACCCCCACTGCCCTGGGGACCACCACCTCCCTGTGGCACTAATTATATAAATAAGGGGGTCTGTTGCGGACCCCCAGGCCCCAGGGACCACCACCTCCCCGGGGCTTTAAACAGTTGGGAGGGGGGCCTGGGGACCGCCAAACCCCAGGGCCGGCTCCTGCAATGTCCCGGGGTGCCCACCCCAGGGACTTTGCCGTTTGCTATGGCAGGGCCGGAGCACGGCTCCCGCCTTGCCATAGCAAACACTGCTTTGCTTCTCGGAAGCGAGAGCAGGAAGCCTGCTCTCGCTTCCAAGAAGCAAAGCAGAATTGCTTTTGGGCAAGGGGAGCTGTATGTTAGCAGCTCCCCTTACCCAAAAGCAATGCCAGCTCCCGCAGGAGGCGGGGAGCTGGCTGGAACTGTGGGGGCATTGGGGCTCCCCCCACGGTCCCCTACTTGAGGGCCGGCCCCAGGGGATGGGGTCCCCGGGGACAGAAGTGGCCCAGGAACAGGGGGCCACGCGGACCCCTCCCTAATTAAACAAGCATTTGCAATACAATAGGTCTCGTATTTACGCGAGTTTGAGCTATTGATATTGCAAATAAAATTGCCTTTTATTTTTGTTTTCATTTTTAAAACAGAAATAAAAGGCATTGTCATTTACCATGCCAATAGCTTAAACTCTCATAAATGCAAGACCTGTTGCATTGCAAATGCTTGTTTCATGCGAGATATTGGCAATTTAATTTCTCAAAACTTTAGGGTGATATGAAATAATTTTCGCTATATTTTGTCCTTAATTTTGTGTTAAAATAGCAATTTCCTATTTTACCAAATTGAGGATGCATCATCAACATTAGTAGACTTCTGCCGATCCATGAGGCCAGAAAAATAATGCAAGCACAAGCCTAATGCCTTTCTAGCAGCTATACACGATTCAGCACTCTGAATTTAATCCACCATTAAATAGCTTACACCCATATACTACATTTCAAGTTTCAAGAACTATTAATTAAACATACCACGCGTTGTTTTCTATTAAACAAACACATGTGAGAAAGGATCAACATGCCACAACAGTTGGGTAATGTGTGGTGACATTGTTTTAATTAATACACTTCCTGCATTTATCTGAGAATCTCTTCGGTATTCAGATGGAATTACAATCCCCCAAAGAAAATGTAAATAGAAGGAAAATATGCCTGCACTCAGCCAAGTAGCTTCATTCATGACAGTTACCAATCACCATAAGAACCTGTACTCCAGGATCCGCAATTCCTCCCTCCAGCTCTCGCCCTCGTAGTGCTCCAGCGCCAGGCTGTAGGTGGCCGTCAGGGGCACCAGGTCCACCCGGGAGAAGCCCCAAAAGCTGTACTTCTCATACTGAGCCCGGGGGCAGGGGGGCGCCAGTGAGAGCAGCAGACCCCAGAGTAGGGTTCGGCAGGCGCTTCGGTAGGAATGTAGCCGGGTCTGGGGGTCCATGGCAGCTGGCTGTGGGGGCAACACCTTATTGAAGCTAGGGTGCCCCGTGCAGCCCACCCGTAGGGTCCACCCACTGCTGGCTGCCCCCTGGGGCACCTCTTGCCCCCAGGCACTTCCTATGCTCCGTCTGGCCCTGGCGCCTTCTGTTACTTTTGAGCCACCAGAAGTCCTGCTATTTCTGCCCGACGCGGAGCTTGCTGTCACTCATTATGCCCTGGGTGCTCTTGCCCCCTCCCTGCTGCTTCTGCCTCGGTGTAGCTGAACTGCCCTGGCCCTGCTGCCACTTCTCGTGCTGCTGCTGCCCCCGACCCCCTACTGCTGCCCTCTCATGCCCGTCTTCCTTCTCTTGCCCCCTGTCTCCAGCACACGCTCTATATACCCTGCACGTAGCACCCAGCTAAAAAATTCAGTTCAGTGAAAGTTGGGGAAATAGGAAAAACACACTGAAATCAAATAAAATAGGCATTTCGTGATGGAAAGGGTGGCGGCGAACAGAGGACTAAAATTCTCTAATTCTGTCTAAATTAAATAAATAAATGGAGCGTGGTGATTTGTGCAGAATCACAGAATGTTGACGCGCCTCGCAGGTGAATTCGTGCTGCACAAGGTGAGGTTTATGATCTGTCAAGTCAAGTCAAGTCAAAAAACTTTATTTCGGACAGAATGTCCTAAAAAGTACATGCAAATAAATAAAAACAATACAGTTATGGATACAATTTCAGATTTAGAAAATCATCGAAACATTGCATCATAAAATTTGGACAGAGATATCACGGTTTTAGTTAGAGAGTTCATGGTACAATAAGTATATAAATTAAACTAAAAACAATTTTCCAATAAAAATAGGAAGAGGAATTCCTATAATTAAAACTAATGCATGAATAAATAGGTAAAAGATAAAGATACAGCATATGCTAACGCAATCAATTTACATTCTGGGTTCTCAAATGGGCCCTTCTAGTGCACCATACTGAAAATAAAAAACCGGCCACCGAATAAACTATTGGGATACTTGTATCAGATTTCAGTATCCTAAATGCTTCAGAACAAGACCTGGTACCAAGATTCCTGCAGATCTGGGCCAACCAGCGACTCCTTGCCTTCTGGTGCCCAGAGCAACAGAAAAAGACGTGAAGCTCTGTTTCCTCAGGGTAATCGCACATTGGACAATGGGTCGGGTTTTGTTTACTCCATTTAGATGTAAAACAACGTAGTGGGAGTACCCCGTATCTAAATTGTAAAAAGAGCTTCCTGGCTGCAGGTGGAGTAATGAGATCAATTGCCGGTTCAAAGCTTGAAAAGGCTTTGATTTCTAAGAAGGCACTAGTACATTTCCCTGTCCCAGAGGAATTATTAAGTTGTGCTAGTTTATAATTATTGTAACAAGCCTTCATTTGACCCTTTGATATTAACAAACAAGCAGACTCGGGATGAAGCCAACAATCTCCAAGGCCCAGGCTAGTTAGGGGAAGTCTTATATGGTCAAACCATGGAATTTTCAAAGAACCACATGACCTTAGTACCTCTGATAGCTCCTCCCTGTATGATATAAGCTCGGGGGTTGTCCACAAGCGTCGCCAATACATAATGGGTTTAAGTCCCGCTACTTCATCTATTGGCGTTATGCCTGTGTCCAGGCGAAGCGGGACCAAAGGGGTACTACGTGGCAGTCTGAATAGTTGTCTTAAATATTGGTTCTCCACCTGCAATAATTTTGGCGTGTTTAGGTGGCCCCATAACTCTGCACCATACAATGCTCCACCCCTTGCCTGAGCCCTATAGATTTCCACAGCTGGACTAACATTTCTTTTGCTGGACTTATTAAAAACCTTCATGATCCCACCTGAAGTTTGTGCTAGTCTTAACGTAGATTTTGTAATGTGTGCCCCCCAGTCCATAGACTCGTTTATGGTAAGTCCCAGATACACAAAAGATGACACCCTTTCAAGGGGTTTACCATTTAGGCATGGATTGGGACGTGTACTCTTTGGGCAGTTAAATGCCATGAATTTGTTTTTTTGAAGGTTTATTTCTAAACCACGATCCCTACAGAACTCCTCAAATTTATCCAAAACCTTTTGTATCCCCATGGATTATTTGGCAACCACAAGGGTGTCGTCGGCAAACATCATGGCCGAAATTCTGCGAGTGGCTAGCTTGGGGGCATCTAAGTCTTTTGCTGCTGACAGGGTATCAATTAGGCCATTAATGTAGAGGCTAAACAGGGTTGGTGCAAGAACACAACCCTGTCTAACTCCACGATTGATTGGAATAGGAGCAGTGAGATTTCCATCCTTCCCATACCTAATTTGAGCGTAATTACATTCATGCAAACATTTAAAAAGATCTATTAAATAAACAGGAACCCCCATCCTACCTAAAACAGACCATAATTTCTCCCTTGGGACCAGGTCAAATGCTGATCTTAGATCAACAAATATTAAAAAAAGACTACCCCCCCTGCAGGCACACAATTTTCCAGTATAATAATTGGAGTCTTAAGACTTGGTCCAGGGTTGATAATTTTTCTCTGAACCCGGCCTGGAGGATAGACAAGATGTCCCTCTCCTCCATCCAGGACTGTAGTCTGAGGAGGAGAACTCTCGCAACATTTTTTTGGGAGATGTCTATTAAACTTATGGGTCTGTAATTGGTCGGGAGCAGTGGGGAACCCTTTTTAAAAATCGGAATTATTTCCGCACCTAACCAACTTTTAGGAATCTTCATGCCTTGCATAATTGAATTAAAAAGCATCCAAAGATAAGGAGCCCAAATGACAGATTCGCTTTTAAACTGATCACCGGGTATCTTGTCCAACCCTGGGGCTTTGCCCGGAGCTATACTAGGTAATGTGGTATTTATTTCCTTTATAGAGATGGTCAATATCAGATCATCTTCAAATAAAGGATTTAAATCTTCGTTAATCACTGGGCCAGAGGTTAGTGGATCACAGCCATGAGCGTGGACAACTTCAGGTTCCTTGGCATACAAGGTTTCGAAGTGGGTCCGCCAGCTCTGTTCATCTAAATTTGGTTCGACCGCACTGCGTAAAGTAGTTGTGCCTGAATTGGCTATTCCCCAGAAGGTCCTCATGTCTCTATCACCCAAAGCGATTTTCATAGTAGCCCAGTTTTCTACTTCCCAGCTTTGTTTTGTTTTATTTATAACTATTTTGTAGCGTGCTCTAGCCATCCTTATTGAAGAACGATCTTTATTTTTAATAGCTAATGCCAATACCTTTTTTGCCTTACGGCAGGAGCTATTATACCAAGGATGGATAGGCTGCTTATCTTTTTTCCGTTTTTTTGTTGGGAAAAAGAAATCATAGGTAATTTTACCTAGTTTATCAAAATGTTTATGATCTGTTTCTTCGCCACACGCACCTCTCTCCCCTCTGTATAGACACGAGAGAACCAAAAACACAGTGAAATCAAATAAAATTGGCATTTCGTGACGGAAAGGTTGGCGGCGAACGGTGGACTCGAATTCTATAAATCTTGTGTAAAATAAATAAATAAATGGAGCGTGGTGTCCCTAAAGTGGGTACCGCGCTCCGATGTAAAGTCAAAAAAGTGCGTCGGGAGCAATGAATGTCAAATAAAATCGGCATTTTGTGATGGAAAGGGTGGCGGCGAACGGAGGACTCGAATTCTATAATTCTTGTGTAAAATAAATAAATAAATGGAGCGTGGTGTCCCTAAAATGGGCACCGCGCTCCGATGTAAAGTCTAAAAAGTGCGCCGGGAGCAATAAAGGGGAGAATGTCACGCCGCCGGTAAAAGATCAAATCCCGGCGGGCGTGGCTAAAAGGAGACAGGGTGGCAACAAGCAGCGATTGACATGCCTTGCATGCAATCATTGCACTGCCTTCAGCATGATTCGTGACGCCAAACAACGCACACAAATCAACACTGAAGGCGGAGCTGGGACGAGGCTTCTTGGAATCATATCGATTCCAAGAAGCCTCGTAAGACGAGAGCAGCGCATGCGCTGCTTACGTCATGAGACCTAAAAAGGTTTCCTGCTCTCGCTTCCAAGAAGCAAAGCAGAATGGCTTTTGGGCAAGGGGAGCTGCACTTCATCCCCCAACCAAGAGCGTGCCAGGAGGTGTGTTTGCAGAGTGGTGGAGAAAGAGGGCGTGGCCTGTGTCCACCTCTCAGCAATCCCACTGTGTGGGGCTTACTGGAGGTTAGAGGTAGGCTAGTTGGCCCCTAACCACCCCCAGCAGCGAAGGGGACTTCAATCCCCATCCAAGAGTGCACCAGGGAGTGCGTTTGCAGAGTGGGTGGCAAAGGGGGCGTGGCCTGTTATGAGAACTTAGCAATCCTGTTGTGTGGGACTTACTGGAGGTAATAGAAGGGGTAGTTGGCCCCCAAGTATGTTCTTGGGGCCAAATACCCCTCTTGGTACCTCCAGTAAATCCCACACAGTGGATTTGCTAAGACGTGTTCGGAGGCCACACCCTCTTTCTCCACCACTCTGCAAACGAGCCTCCTGGCAGACTGCGGGATGGGGGATGAAGTCCACTTTACTCCCGAGGGACTTTGGGGGCTAAGAAGCCCTCCTGGTACCTCCTGTAAGTCCTACGCAGCAGAATTCCTGAGCACTGCTCGGAGGCCCAGCACCCTTTCTCCAACACTCTGCAAACGCAAGTACTAGTTAAAGAAGCATTTGCAATGTAATAGGTTTCGCATTTGCGCAAGTTAGAGATATTGGCATTGTAAATGTAAAAGTGTTTTAATAATGTTTCTTGGAGTGGAGTGGATGTAGGATGTGTGTAGTGGAATTATGTGGTATGTTGTGCAGTGAAATTATGTGGATAGAAAGTATGTGGTATTTAGTGTGTAGGAATTATGTAGAGTGGTATTATGTGTTATGGAGAGTAATTGTGTGGTATGATAGTCTGTGTTGTGGAGCTGTAACCTCAGGTTTAGTCTTCCTCGTTTCCATAGAAGCTAAACTATGAACTCAATTAGACAAAAAAAGAAGCAACCACTGAGGAGCACTTCTGGACCTAGTTAGAAGTATGAGCAGGGCCACTGGAATTATGTGAATGTTTGGCTGCACCGACTTTTGCACAATTATACATTTACCTCATTTGCCACATAATCCATCAGGTGCTGCATAATCTGCAGATTTGAACAAAAATAACATAGTTTTTAGTTCAAACGGCTCAAACATTAACAAAAATGCAGCGACAAGAGTTACAGCATGGTTAAAGGCCCTGTGCAAACCTAGAATGGTCACCTGATACTTATTGCTAAATGTGGGTATTGAATTGGTACTAATGGTGTGTAAACCACTCTTGCTTCTTTCTGCGCCTCTCTTGCCTCTTTCTGCATTTCTGTTGCTTCTTTCTGCAACCCTCATGCCTTTTCACACCATCTTCCCTTTTTCTGCACCCCTATTCCATCTTTCTGCACCTCTCTTGTTTCTTTCTGTATCCCTGTTGCCTCCTTCTCCACCCCACTTCCCCCTTACTACATCTCTGTTGCTTCTTAATGTACTTCTCTTACTTGTTTCTGTACCTTTATTGTGTCTTTCGGCACCTCTGTTACATCTTTATGTACCTCTGTTGGTTCTTTCTGCACTTCTCTTCCTTCTTTCTGCACCCCTCCTGCCTCTTTCTGTACCTCTCTTGCGTCTTTGTGCACCTCTTCTACCATTTTCTGTACCATTCTTTTTTAGGTCTCGCCTGAGCCAGCGCATGCGCTGCACTGGCGAGACATTTTGTGTGTGGGCTTTTAAAAGTGCTAAAACTCACTCAACAGAGAAGTACTCTATCACAATACTACGGGACAGACAAATGCTACAATTCAAACGCCCACCCACATAAGAATGGTATAACTCATTTACCCTGGAGCAACAAACTAGTCCAGGGAAGACAGTGAATGTCTTAATACTGCCCTCACACACTTTGCAGTGTCATGCTTCATCATAGGGCCGCATCATACATCCAGGTGCAGACCAACACTCTGGTTGGAGCGCAAATTCTTTTGTGAAGAATAGTGGTGAGGGTAGAGAAAATTTGAAGGAACACAAAACACAACGTAACAAACGTAAACAAAACTTGAAGGAGAAATCTGTTCCCCTCGGAGAAGGGACCAAAAGGTGCAGATACATATAGTTAAAACTCCCTAGAGGTCAGCACTCAATTTTTATTCCTGTTGACCCCTGGAAGGATTAAAACATAAGAATTGGGATAAACAGGGGAGGTAAAGACCCCAATATCCCCACTGCAGATGCCAACATGTTTCTGCCTATTTTATGCACCCAACCGGGTCGCTATGGCATTCGTCAGGGTGTTGGTCCCTAGTTTTTTAGTCTTCACCCCTAGTCGGGTGTTTACCTTCTTACTTAGTGCGTAGGACAATGTCCAGTTGTCAAACACTCTGGGAATTTCCGAGAGGGATTATATTTCTGTAAAAAGAAGAGAGAGGAGGACAGAACCCATAAATATAGTCCTATCCAAACTTCATGTGTTCCCTTATTTTTAAAATTCATGTTTTCACACTAGTACCACCAAGACACATATAGGGGCCGATTCCAATCATGGAAAAAGGCTATACGAATAGTCGTATGGAGTGTTTTCTCCGTACGACTCGTACCAGGTAAACTCATTCAACAACCTAGGAAGTACGATTCGTACAGAAAGCCTTTTTCTGTACGAATCGTACAAAAGACCATACAGCAAAAAAATACCCACGATTCCGATCCGGAACTGCTTGTACGCGACGTCCGCACGTATTTCAGCAGCGTTTTCCGGCCCAGCAATTACGATTCATACCGACGTCACTACGTACCTCGCTGTGACTACGAGAGCGAAAAACTGCCAGGAAAGCAGAAGCCTACGCCACGGAGCCCCGGTACGCGACGTACAGCCATAAACCCCATTGTACGTGTTATCCCGGTCCTCTTGGCCTACGACCTGGTGCACCGCACCCGACGCACACGCCGCAGAAGGTGAGAACAACACCTAGGGGCCAGGGGGGGTGAGGGCCAGGAAACATACCCCATACGCAAACACAAACCTATAATATGGAGGCCATACATTACCACCATGTGGTCACTTGGGGGGGCGCGGCCAGCAACCCCTGCGTACCGCAACAACGGAAGTGGACATGTACGGTGCATACCACACGTACCCCCACGGCACCATGACAACAGGGGTACGGACCGTACCCACACATGAATGCATGGGTACGGTGCGTACCACACGTACCCCTACGGCACCATGACAACAGTGGTATGGACCGTACCCATGCATGAATGCGTGGGTACGGTGCGTACCACACGTACCCCTATGGCGCCATGACAACAGTGGTACGGACCGTACCCACGCATAAATGCGTGGGTACGGTGCGTACCACATGTACCCCTACAGCGCCATGACAACAGGTACGGTGCGTACCACACGTACCCCTACGGCACCATGACAACAGTGGTACGGACCGTACCCATGCATGAATGCGTGGGTACGGTGCGTACCCCTATGGCCCCATGAGTACTCAGGTATGGACCGTACCCACGCATACATGCGTGGGTACGGTCCGTACCACACGTACCCCGTTACGGCAGCAGGAAAATTTGGATACGAGGCGTACACACTCCACGAATGTGGGCATAGAGGACTGGCCCAACATGTTACCTTCATATTTTTGTGTGTGTAGGTCCTGGCTAGCAGTGTACAGCTCCAAGGGGGTGCGTGGGTGGGTGCAGAGGCCTCCCAGCAGTGGACAGACATATGAGGGGTGGGTGCATATCACTACCAGCAGTGTCCAGACATATGACGGGTGGGTGCAGAGGACTCCCAGCAGTGGACAGACATATGAGGGGTGGGTGCAGAGGACTCCCAGCAATGGACAGACATATGAGGGGTGGGTGCAGAGGACTCCCAGCAGTGTCCAGACATATGAGGGATGAGTGCATATCACTACCAGCAGTGGACAGAGATATGGGGGTGGGTGCAGAGGAATCCCAGCAGTGGACAGATATATGGGGGTGGGTGCAGAGGACTCCCAGCAGTGGACAGACATATGAGGGGTGGGTGCATATCACTACCGGCAGTGGAAAGATATATTAGGGGTGGGTGCAGAAGACTCCCAGCAGTGGACAGACATATGGGGGTGGGTGCAGAGGACTCCCAGCAGTGGACAGACATATGAGGGGTGGGTGCATATCACTAACAGCAGTGTCCAGACATATGAGGGGTGGGTGCAGAGGACTCCCAGCAGTGGACAGACATATGAGGGGTGGGTGCAGAGGACTCCCAGCAGTGGACAGACATATGGGGGTGGGTGCAGAGGACTCCCAGCAGTGGACAGACATATGAGGGGTGGGTGCATATCACTACCAGCAGTGTCCAGACATATGAGGGGTGGCTGCAGAGGACTCCCAGCAGTGGACAGACATATGAGGGGTGGGTGCATATCACTACCAGAAGTGGACAGACATATGAGGGGTGGGTGCAGAGGACTCCCAGCAGTGGACAGACATATGAGGGGTGGGTGCAGAAGACTCCCAGCAGTGTCCAGACATATGAGGGGTGGGTGCAGAGGACTCCCAGCAGTGGACAGACATATGAGGGGTGGGTGCAGAGGACTCCCAGCAGTGTCCAGACATATGAGGGGTGGGTGCATATCACTACCAGCAGTGGACAGAGATATGGGGGTGGGTGCAGAGGACTCCCAGCAGTGGACAGACATATGAGGGGTGGGTGCAGAGGACTCCCAGCAGTGTCCAGACATATGAGGGGTGGGTGCATATCACTACCAGCAGTGGACAGAGATATGGGGGTGGGTGCAGAGGACTCCCAGCAGTGGACAGAGATATAGGGGTGGGTGCAGAGGACTCCCAGCATTGGACAGACATATGAGGGGTGGGTGCATATCACTACCAGCAGTGGACAGAGATATAAGGGGTGGGTGCAGAGGACTCCCAGCAGTGGACAGACATATGGGGGTGGGTGCAGAGGACTCCCAGCAGTGGACAGACATATGAGGGGTGGGCGCATATCACTACCAGAAGTGGACAGACATATGAGGGGTGGGTCCAGTGGACTTCCAGCAGTGGACAGACATATGAGGGGTGGGTGCAGAGGACTCCCAGCAGTGGACAGACATATGAGGGGTGGGTGCAGAGGACTCCCAGCAGTGTGCAGACATATGAGGGTTGGGTGCAGAGGACTCCCAGCAGTGGACAGACATATGAGGGGTGGGTGCAGAGGACTCCCAGCAGTGTCCAGACATATGAGGGGTGGGTGCATATCACTACCAACAGTGGACAGAGATATGGGGGTGGGTGCAGAGGACTCCCAGCAGTGGACAGAGATATGGGGGTGGGTGCAGAGGACTCCCAGCATTGGACAGACATATGAGGGGTGGGTGCATATCACTACTAGCAGTGGACAGAGATATGAGGGGTGGGTGCAGAGGACTCCCAGCAGTGGACAGACATATGGGGGTGGGTGCAGAGGACTCCCAGCAGTGGACAGACATATGAGGGGTGGGTGCAAATCACTACCAGAAGTGGACAGACATATGAGGGGTGGGTGCAGAGGACTCCCAGCCGTGGACAGACATATGAGGGGTGGGTGCAGAGGACTCCCAGCAGTGGACAGACATATGAGGGGTGGGTGCAGAGGACTCCCAGCAGTGGACAGACATATGAGGGGTGGGTGCAGAGGACTCCCAGCAGTGTCCAGACATATGAGGGGTGGGTGCATATCACTACCAGCAGTGGACAGAGATATGGGGTGGGTGCAGAGGACTCCCAGCAGTGGACAGAGATATGGGGGTGGGTGCAGAGGACTCCCAGCATTGGACAAACATATGAGGGGTGGGTGCATATCACTACCAGCAGTGGACAGAGATATGGGGGTGGGTGCAGAGGACTCCCAGCAGTGGACAGAGATATGGGAGTGGGTGCAGAGGACTCCCAGCAGTGGACAGACATATGAGGGGTGGGTGCATGTCACTACCAGCAGTGTCCAGACATATGAGGGGTGGGTGCAGAGGACTCCCAACAGTGGACAGACATATGAGGGGTGGGTACATATCACTACCAGAAGTGGACAGACATATGAGGGGTGGGTGCAGAGGACTCCCAGCAGTGGACAGACATGTGAGGGGTGGGTGCAGAGGACTGCCAGCAGTGTCTAGACATATGAGGGATGGGTGCAGAGGACTCCCAGCAGTGGACAGCCATATGAGGGGTGGGTGCAGAGGACTGCCAGCAGTGTCCAGACATATGAGGGGTGGGTGCAGAGGACTCCCAGCAGTGGACAGACATATGAGAGGTGGGTGCATATCACTACCAGAAGTGGACAGACATATGTGGGGTGGGTGCAGAGGACTCCCAGCAGTGGACAGACATATGGGGGTGGGTGCAGAGGACTCCCAGCAGTGGACAGACATATGAGGGGTGGGTGCATATCACTACCAGCAGTGTCCAGACATATGAGGGGTGGGTGCAGAGGACTCCCAGCGGTGGACAGACATATGAGGGGTGGGTGCATATCACTACCAGAAGTGGACAGACATATGAGAGATGGGTGCAGAGGACTCCCAGCAGTGGACAGACATATGAGGGGTGGGTGCAGATCACTACCAGAAGTGGAGATAGATATGAGGGGTGGGGGCAGAGGACTCCCAGCAGTGGACAGAGATATGGGGGTGGGTGCAGAGGACTCCCAGCAGTGGACAGACATATGAGGGGTGGGTGCAGAAGACTCCCAGCAGTGCCCCACTCCCAGGAGGATGGATGTCATTCACACACTGCATGACACACCACATGTGGGTGTGAGGACATACAAAACTTGCATACCCACCCATGGCGGATGCCCCACAATACACACCCTGATTTCATGCCAACAGACTGTATAGTCATGGAAGTGCATAATAAAATAAGTTAGCCAAAGGGTACACACACTGTCACGCACATCACAGGAGTGATAGTAATGTCCAAGTGCTGGTCCAGCCACCCAGATGTTGTCTCTCATGTATGGAATAGGGTTCACTGCGACTAGATACAATGCCCACAATTGTGAGTCAGGTGCCCAAATAACCTGCATTACACAAGCCATTTGTGTGTTAGGCCGTGATTACACACATGCATAGTGCTGAAAAGGGGCAATTGGTCCCTGATGCCATTCCTACATACACAAAACACAAGTACAGTGACTGGCAAGGATGGCACAGACGATTCAGCAGGAGACATCGGTGAGCATGCATGGCCATTGTTGAAGGGATCCGTCACCAACAAAGGATATGTTGACACAGGTCAGCACAACAATTGTGCAACTGTTTGAAGGGAACATGTCAGGTGCTACAGAGGAAGGAACACTCCTTGGGACAATGTCTCACAATCCAAAGGAACACACACTTCCAATTAATATTTTCACAGACATTGTGATGGCACACAGATACCATGGTCCACCTCATGACCATCATACTAAAACATTTCTCAGAACCCTAACACATTACCAGAACACCAACTTCATGGGCCTCATCACCAACATCAAGTACCTGAAATGCAATAGTGTGGAAACTAAATGAAAAAGCTTTATTCAGCACACCAAAAAAAATTGTAAGAAGACACTACTTACAAAGGCCAATGGCCAGTCCATAGTTCGAGTCTAAGGGTGGACGTATGCGACTGTGTCCACCCCTACCTTGCCTGCAGAAAGTCACCTCAAGGTTTGTCGACCGGGGGGGGCATCATCAGTGGGAGTACCAGGCACCGCAGGGACAGGAGTGGGTTGGGTAGGTGTGGTGGGTGCAGGGCTGGATGTATCCACCACAGGGGGTGGGGCAGCGCCTAAGGTGGTGGTGAGCAGCTCGCTGCACACTGCTGCCACGGTGTCCAGAGGAACCCCTGCACCGGAAGAAACACCAGGGCCAACAGAGGGGGGTGTCCGAGGGATGGGGTGCAGCGCTCTTGGGGGAGGTGGTGGACATGGGGGGGACTCAACTCGCCTGGCCGGAGACTTCCTCAACCGCTTGCGGGGTGGTGTCACAGTGGGGCTGAGGGACAGACTAGCCATGTAGGTCTCTTTGGGTGACAGTTTGGCGGGGGAGCTATGGGGAGTGGATTTGGAGGAAGTGGGTCGTGAGGACTGCAGACTCTGACTGTGGCTGCGTGTCTGCCGTTTGCCCCCAGACCCTGTGGGTGTGACTACATCCCCCTGAGTGTGTGTGCCAGGAGGTGTGCGCTGTGCCTTAGTTGGGGGTGTGCTGGATGTGTCTGTTGGGGTGTGTGCCTGTGACTGTCTGTGTGTGCTTTGGTCAGGTATGGGAGAGGGCAGTGTGGATGGGTCCAGGGTAGGGGGGGGACGGAGCACCGCAGGAGAGACACTGCTTCCATCAGTGAAGAGTCCATGGACCGCAGAAACCTGCGTTGCTCAGTCATCGTTGATGACATGCCCTCCACGAACGACACCAACTGTGTGAGCAGTCTAGTGTGTTCATGGAGGACATGCAGCATTGATGCCTGACCAACCTGCAACTGCCGCAGTGTGTCCACAGACTCTTCACTGAGGGCAGCAGGGGTGACAGGGGCAGGGGCTGCGATGCCTGGTCCGAAGGAGACACGGTGGGACCCTGCATGGACAGAAGGGACGGGAGCAACTGGGAGGGCGGAGATGGCAATGGAGGAGACGGGTACAGATGGTGGGATGCTGCCAGATGTTGTTGCATCCTCCGCCTCCTCAAGGATTTCAGCCTGGGACCCGTCGGTGTCGTACATGCTCTCCCCTCCGGACAGGCCGTCCGACTGACTCCCCTCGCCCTCCGTGCCACTGTCTCCTGCTGACTCCACAGCACTGGTGGCACTGTCGCTGGGTCCCTCCTCAAGGTCCATGCAGGTGTCTCCCTCGCTTGTGTACGATGATGCTGTGGGAAAGGAGAAGAAACCAGAAAGCATCAGTCACCTGTATACATCTGACACATGAGCACAAGAACAATTGGTCACAGTGCATATCAGGCAATGCAACATGAGTAACAGCTAGATTACCCCGCACATATGTAAGCCCTGTACTGTCCAGTTGGTAGACCCACCATGCCACTTTGACACCAGAAAACTAAAAACACAAAAGTCCACAACTTGAATGAGCAATACACTGAGAAGCTAGTGTCTGTGAACCGGTGAGCACAGCAATACAATGAAGTCATGACACCTCTTGTTTACCCTGAAACAAACAGGAGTGGTGCACTCAAGGTAAACTAACACACCTCAGTACTCAAGGAGTCACCACCCTCAGAGACCTGTAAGTCCCTTGGAACACAAAACGAACAAATGTTGGTACCTTGGGACTCACAATACTTTAACCAATCTACATGTTTGGAATGTGCCAATTGGCCATTTCGTGAAAAGAACACTGATGTGCCTGCATGCAATATGTTGCACAAGGCAGTGCACACAAAAGTACATTGACACTGTCATTGAAGAAAGTAGCACCTTTTCGGAGGAGCCACTGTTTAAAATAGATGGTGTTGCAGAAAGTACATATACATGGGCCCACGGAGGTCTTGACGTCTTGACACTCGTTAGTTTGTATCACCGACAACTAATGAGTCTCACAAAATCAAGACCACCGTGGGAACATGTATATGGAGAATCTGCAACACCATTTATTTATAACAGTGGCTTCTTTGAAAAGGTGCCAGCTTATTCAATGACAGTGTCAATGTACTTTTGTGTGCACAGCCTTGTGCGACATATTGCATGCAGGCACATCAGTGTTCTTAACACAAATCATCAAATTTCCACATGTTAAACATGAACAACCGTTGACAAGTGCTGTGAGTGCCAAGGTACAATTCATGAAAAGTAACAACTTGAATCATGTCAGTTGTCACCAGGCCATCCGTCACCTGATTACACAGTTGGCTACACATATGACCTACTGCCTGTCATCTGGAGTGGCACACATGTCCACACCCAGGACAACGCATAAGCTAATGGGCCTGCAATTGGTTGGTAAAAAAGACCAGCTGTACTGTGGGGACACCCTCATGGTAAGCCAGAATGTACACACAGATGTCAGCACACAAAGTCCAAACTGCGTTGCATCTGAACAACACACGTGCCAAAAATGAATGAGCAGGATTATTGTTGGTAAAAAAATGACACAGGCTGCAAAGCACGTACATTAAGCACTGGCCAGCATCACAGGGGCACTGCCCAGTGTATTTTAGTCCAGGCAATTCTCACACACAAGTCAGACCTGGCAATAAAAAATCAGGGTTGCGCATGTATGCCTCTCCCTCACCCCCCCCAATACCTGAGTCAATGTGATTGATACAGATCAAGAAGTGACACCTCTTATTCAGGGTTACAACACCTGTGCTAGAAAAATTGCTTCATTTACACCACATCACCTCGTGGGGCTGACAACACATATTTGTGACAAACAACCATCAACAGATTGTTGTGAATAGCCACACAGGCACTGCCCAGTGTGAGTATGCACAAGCAAAATGGTGTATCCCAGTCCAGTGGACACATGTAGCACACATTAACAAAATCCAAACCAGGCCAGGGAACAATGCCACAGAGGCAGACCTATGCAGCACACACAGAGAATGTGCACAGTGTTGGATGACACACATGATTAGGAGGCCGGGGTGTCTCAGGGGACTGTAGTTGGCACACTGCTCCATGGTCCTGGAATGAGCTGACTCTACCATGTTCAACCGTCCTGGCACTATGCATATCTCACACTCATGCACATCATGTCTGAGGCCACAACATTGCTCATGCATGCTGCAAGGGTGTCCAGTTGAAAGCTCACACTCCTATGTTGAGAATCAGCATCAGTGACAACAACTATGGACCCCCAACATAGTGAACAGGTCATGGCACAGGCAAGGTACCGACACAAGTCACAGACCACCCTCCCACATGATGCAGAAAGCAATGTGCACTTAGATGTACTGGCACCCTAGATGACCATGTGCAAATGTGATTACACACCCACCAGGGGACACATGTCAAGGAGAGGAAGGGATGAAAATGATCCCCAGGTGACATTTGGGAACAGAAAATGCACTGCACATATGAACTCTGGGAGTGTATTCATGCAAAATAGCACTTCCTAAAGCTGGCGACACATAACACGACAAAAAGCCATGTACCTACCCCCTCCTTGCTGCAGTCTCTCCTGTAACTGCCTATCGAGGTCAGGGAAGACCACCGGCAGGACACGTTTCATGTGGTGGGTCAGGTGTCAGCGGCCGCCGTGGGGGCGAGGAGGAGAGAGTTTGAGCTGGACCCGGGCGATCCACCGGGTCCAGCACCGGATGTCCTGCCACCTCTTGCGGACCTGGGCCAGCTGCCGATCATGCCCCCCCACAGTCCTCACGGCCCTGACGACGTTGGTCCAGATCACCCCCTTCTCGTAGGCAGTTACCTGTCAGGATGACAAAGTGACACAACATCAATACACCTGCTCCATGTCCCAGAGACACACATTAGAACATCTTTGAAATGTTGAACAGGGCATAGGATGCTGACATGAATAGCCTCATTCACAACATGAAATTGGCCTGTGTGCAAGCGCCAATGCAGTACATGGCATTGAAAGTCTACAGGTGGCATGAGGGGGCAAAAACACTCAATGAACATGCCACACACTGTGCAGCACATGCAACAGCAGGCTGATGGGCAGCACGTGCCATGCAGTCACATGTCCCACTCCACTGACACACCCTCAGCAGACTAGACAGACACACCCAGCCACAGATCACTGGCCTGTCATTGACAACAGCGGATACAACCTTCACTCTGCACATGTGCCATTTGCCAGGGGGGAGTCACAGGTGTCATGCTAGCTCTGCAAGTCAGACACAAAGCACGGCTCACTTGTCACATCAGATGGTTAGATCAGTAGCCTCCAACATGCAGCTGTGGTGCAACACTTCACATAGACACTCACCCACATGACAAGGAACATTCACACGCATCAATGTCCATGAGGTCGTACACGTCATTTGGACACTCTCACCACAGGTCCACTCAACTCATACACATCTGTGGGTACAGTTACCTGTCACACCGGGGGGACCACTGAATCACCTCAGGACAACAGGAATAAAAGCCCCCAAGGATTAGCCAGGCTGAATGTCTCATACACTACGCAGTGAAAGTCACTGCAAGCACCATGCAAGTGAGGAGTGCACACAGGAACTACATGATGCTCTGCATGAGAGCCATAAGCATGACCCCCCCCCCCGGAACACACTCTAAACAACATTGCATGTCAGTCCCACCTGGACACAATATTGACAGTCACACAACAGGTGCATAGGCAAAGGTAGTGGACTCAGCACTCACCTGCTCCCCTGGTCTCCCATACAGGCTGGTATACTGTGGGAGGAGGACATCCAGCAAGGCCTGATTCTCCTCCTGAGTGAATGGCTGGGCCCTCTCCACAGCACGAGACATGGTCCAGGGAAGCAGAGACAGCAGCAATGTTGTCGACAGGAAAGTTGTGCAGGCAAGTGCCCTCTCATGGCTTCTGGCTGCCTTATATCTGTCTTGCTGAGGGGCATTCATTTTGAGGAGCACATAGTGATTGGTCAGAATCATTCGCATCTGACGTTTACTCCAATCCCTT
This sequence comes from Triturus cristatus, assembly GCF_964204655.1. Classification (NCBI taxonomy): domain Eukaryota; kingdom Metazoa; phylum Chordata; class Amphibia; order Caudata; family Salamandridae; genus Triturus; species Triturus cristatus. The sequence continues at coordinate 572,256,926 of NC_140595.1, read as the reverse complement.
TAAACATACACCAGTGACAGCATTTGCATCGTTCAAATTTAGAGCATCATGGCAAGTCAACAACCACTTTGCAACATTGTATTTTGTGGCCAACTGACTTTTAAAGGACGCCTGATGGAAAAATTTGAAGAGAAGAGGTATCCATGACAACCAGCATGCATTTAGGGCCTAATACTTGTCCCTTATGTGTCCCCTATATAATTTTGAAAGCCACACACAGGTACGGTGCGTTTCACACGTACCCCTACGGCACCAGTTGCACAGTGCGTTTGACACGTACGTGTAGGCACTGGTAGTACACGTACGTGTACAACTAGTGCGTACACGTACTTGTACACGTATGTGTAGGCACTGGTAGTTAACGTACATGTACAGGCACTGGTAGTACACGTACGTGTACAACTAGTGCGTACATGTACGTGTACAAGTACGTGTACTACCTTAGTACATGTACGTGTACAAGTACGTGTACGCACTAGTTGAACACATATGTGTACTACCAGTGCATACACGTACGTGTACAACTAGTACGTACACGTACTTGTACACGTATGTGTAGGCACTGGTAGTACACGTACGTGTACACCAGTGCATACACGTACGTGTACAACTAGTGCGTACACGTACTTGTACACGTACGTGTAGGCACTGGTAGTAGTACACGTACGCATGTGCACTTAGATGTACTGACACCTTAGATGACCATGTGCAAATGTGATTACACACACACCAGGGGACACATGTCAAGAAGAGGAAGGGATGAAAATGATCCCCAGGTGACATTTGGGAACAGAAAATGCACTGCACATATGAACTCTGGGAGTGTATTCATGCAAAATAGCACTTCCTAAAGCTGGCAACACATAACACGACAAAAATCCATGTACCTACCCCCTTCTTGCTGCAGTCTCTCCTGTAATTGCCTATCGAGGTCAGGGTTAGACCACCGCCAGGACACGTTTCATGTGGTGGGTCAGGTGTCGGCGGCCGCCGTGGGGGCGAGGAGGAGAGAGCTTGAGCTGGACATGGGCGATCCGCCGGGTCCAGCACCGGGTGTCCTGCCACCTCTTGCGGACCTGGGCCAGCTGCCGATCACGCCCCCCGCAGTCCTCACGGACCTGACGACGTTGGTCCAGATCACCCCCTTCTCGTAGGCAGTTGCCTGTCAGGATGACAAAGTGACACAACATCAATACACCTGCTCCATGTCCCAGAGACACACATTAGAACATCTTTGAAATGTTGAACAGGGCATAGGATGCTGACATGAATAGCCTTATTCACAACATGAAATTGGCCTGTGTGCAAGCGCCAATGCAGTACATGGCATTGAAAGTCTACAGGTGGCATGAGGGGGCAAAAACACTCAATGAACATGCCACACACTGTGCAGCACATGCAACAGCAGGCATATGGGCAGCACGTGCCATGCAGTCACATGTCCCATTCCACTGACGCACCCTCAGCAGACTAGACAGACACACCCAGCCACAGATCACTGGCCTGTCATTGACAACAGCGGATACAACCCTCACTCTGCACATGTGCCATTTGCCAGGGGGGAGTCACAGGTGTCATGCTAGCTCTGCAAGTCAGACACAAAGCACGGCTCACTTGTCACATCAGATGGTTAGATCAGTAGCCTCCAACATGCAGCTGTGGTGCAACACTTCACATAGACACTCACCCACATGACAAGGAACATTCACACACATCAATGACCATGAGGTCGTACACGTCATTTGGACACTCTCACCACAGGTCCACTCAACTCATACACATCTGTGGGTACAGTTACCTGTCACACCGGGGGGACCACTGAATCACCTCAGGACAACAGGAATAAAAGCCCCCAAGGATTAGCCAGGCTGAATGTCTCATACACTACGCAGTGAAAGTCACTGTAAGCACCATGCAAGTGAGGAGTGCACACAGGAACTACATGATGCTCTGCAGGAGAGCCATAAGCATGACCCCCCCCGCCCCCCCGGAACACACTCTAAACAACATTGCATGTCAGTCCCACCTGGACACAATATTGACAGTCACACAACAGGTGCATAGGCAAAGGTAGTGGACTCAGCACTCACCTGCTCCCCTGGTCTCCCATACAGGCTGGTATACTGTGGGAGGGGGACATCCAGCAAGGCCTGATTCTCCTCCTGAGTGAATGGCTGGGCCCTCTCCACAGCACGAGACATGGTCCAGGGAAGCAGAGACAGCAGCAATGTTGTCGACAGGAAAGTTGTGCAGGCAAGTGCCCTCTCATGGCTTCTGGCTGCCTTATATCTGTCTTGCTGAGGGGCATTCATTTTGAGGAGTACATAGTGATTGGTCAGAATCATTCGCATCTGACGTTTACTCCAATCCCTTTAAACATACACCAGTGACAGCATTTGCATCGTTCAAATTTAGAGCATCATGGCAAGTCAACAACCACTTTGCAACATTGTATTTTGTGGCCAACTGACTTTTAAAGGACGCCTGATGGAAAAATTTGAAGAGAAGAGGTATCCATGACAACCAGCATGCATTTAGGGCCTAATACTTGTCCCTTATGTGTCCCCTATATAATTTTGAAAGCCACACACAGGTACGGTGCGTTTCACACGTACCCCTACGGCACCAGTTGCACAGTGCGTTTGACACGTACGTGTAGGCACTGGTAGTACACGTACGTGTACAACTAGTGCGTACACGTACTTGTACACGTATGTGTAGGCACTGGTAGTTAACGTACATGTACAGGCACTGGTAGTACACGTACGTGTACAACTAGTGCGTACATGTACGTGTACAAGTACGTGTACTACCTTAGTACATGTACGTGTACAAGTACGTGTACGCACTAGTTGAACACATATGTGTACTACCAGTGCATACACGTACGTGTACAACTAGTACGTACACGTACTTGTACACGTATGTGTAGGCACTGGTAGTACACGTACGTGTACACCAGTGCATACACGTACGTGTACAACTAGTGCGTACACGTACTTGTACACGTACGTGTAGGCACTGGTAGTAGTACACGTACGCATGTGCACTTAGATGTACTGACACCTTAGATGACCATGTGCAAATGTGATTACACACACACCAGGGGACACATGTCAAGAAGAGGAAGGGATGAAAATGATCCCCAGGTGACATTTGGGAACAGAAAATGCACTGCACATATGAACTCTGGGAGTGTATTCATGCAAAATAGCACTTCCTAAAGCTGGCAACACATAACACGACAAAAATCCATGTACCTACCCCCTTCTTGCTGCAGTCTCTCCTGTAATTGCCTATCGAGGTCAGGGTTAGACCACCGCCAGGACACGTTTCATGTGGTGGGTCAGGTGTCGGCGGCCGCCGTGGGGGCGAGGAGGAGAGAGCTTGAGCTGGACATGGGCGATCCGCCGGGTCCAGCACCGGGTGTCCTGCCACCTCTTGCGGACCTGGGCCAGCTGCCGATCACGCCCCCCGCAGTCCTCACGGACCTGACGACGTTGGTCCAGATCACCCCCTTCTCGTAGGCAGTTGCCTGTCAGGATGACAAAGTGACACAACATCAATACACCTGCTCCATGTCCCAGAGACACACATTAGAACATCTTTGAAATGTTGAACAGGGCATAGGATGCTGACATGAATAGCCTTATTCACAACATGAAATTGGCCTGTGTGCAAGCGCCAATGCAGTACATGGCATTGAAAGTCTACAGGTGGCATGAGGGGGCAAAAACACTCAATGAACATGCCACACACTGTGCAGCACATGCAACAGCAGGCATATGGGCAGCACGTGCCATGCAGTCACATGTCCCATTCCACTGACGCACCCTCAGCAGACTAGACAGACACACCCAGCCACAGATCACTGGCCTGTCATTGACAACAGCGGATACAACCCTCACTCTGCACATGTGCCATTTGCCAGGGGGGAGTCACAGGTGTCATGCTAGCTCTGCAAGTCAGACACAAAGCACGGCTCACTTGTCACATCAGATGGTTAGATCAGTAGCCTCCAACATGCAGCTGTGGTGCAACACTTCACATAGACACTCACCCACATGACAAGGAACATTCACACACATCAATGACCATGAGGTCGTACACGTCATTTGGACACTCTCACCACAGGTCCACTCAACTCATACACATCTGTGGGTACAGTTACCTGTCACACCGGGGGGACCACTGAATCACCTCAGGACAACAGGAATAAAAGCCCCCAAGGATTAGCCAGGCTGAATGTCTCATACACTACGCAGTGAAAGTCACTGTAAGCACCATGCAAGTGAGGAGTGCACACAGGAACTACATGATGCTCTGCAGGAGAGCCATAAGCATGACCCCCCCCGCCCCCCCGGAACACACTCTAAACAACATTGCATGTCAGTCCCACCTGGACACAATATTGACAGTCACACAACAGGTGCATAGGCAAAGGTAGTGGACTCAGCACTCACCTGCTCCCCTGGTCTCCCATACAGGCTGGTATACTGTGGGAGGGGGACATCCAGCAAGGCCTGATTCTCCTCCTGAGTGAATGGCTGGGCCCTCTCCACAGCACGAGACATGGTCCAGGGAAGCAGAGACAGCAGCAATGTTGTCGACAGGAAAGTTGTGCAGGCAAGTGCCCTCTCATGGCTTCTGGCTGCCTTATATCTGTCTTGCTGAGGGGCATTCATTTTGAGGAGTACATAGTGATTGGTCAGAATCATTCGCATCTGACGTTTACTCCAATCCCTTTAAACATACACCAGTGGCAGCATTTGCATCGTTCAAATTTAGAGCATCATGGCAAGTCAACAACCACTTTGCAACATTGTATTTTGTGGCCAACTGACTTTTCCAGGACGCCTGATGGAAAAATTTGAAGAGAAGAGGTATCCATGACAACCAGCATGCATTTAGGGCCTAATACTTGTCCCTTATGTGTCCCCTATATAATTTTGAAAGCCACACACAGGTACGGTGCGTTTCACACATACCCCTACGGCACCAGTTGCACAGTGCGTTTGACACGTACGTGTAGGCACTGGTAGTACACATACGTGTACAACTAGTGCGTACACGTACTTGTACACGTACGTGTAGGCACTGGTAGTTCACGTACATGTACAGGCACTGGTAGTACACGTACGTGTACAACTAGTGCGTACATGTACGTGTACAAGTACGTGTACTACCTTAGTACATGTACGTGTACAAGTACGTGTACGCACTAGTTGAACACATATGTGTACTACCAGTGCATACACGTACGTGTACAACTAGTACGTACACGTACTTGTACACGTATGTGTAGGCACTGGTAGTACACGTACGTGTACTACCAGTGCGTACACGTACGTGTACAACTAGTGCGTACACGTACTTGTACACGTACGTGTAGGCACTGGTAGTAGTACACGTACGCATGTGCACTTAGATGTACTGACACCTTAGATGACCATGTGCAAATGTGATTACACACACACCAGGGGACACATGTCAAGAAGAGGAAGGGATGAAAATGATCCCCAGGTGACATTTGGGAACAGAAAATGCACTGCACATATGAACTCTGGGAGTGTATTCATGCAAAATAGCACTTCCTAAAGCTGGCAACATATAACACGACAAAAATCCATGTACCTACCCCCTTCTTGCTGCAGTCTCTCCTGTAATTGCCTATCGAGGTCAGGGTTAGACCACCGCCAGGACACGTTTCATGTGGTGGGTCAGGTGTCGGCGGCTGCCGTGGGGGCAAGGAGGAGAGAGCTTGAGCTGGACCCGGGCGATCCGCCGGGTCCAGCACCGGGTGTCCTGCCACCTCTTGCGGACCTGGGCCAGCTGCCGATCACGCCCCCCGCAGTCCTCACGGACCTGACGACGTTGGTCCAGATCACCCCCTTCTCGTAGGCAGTTACCTGTCAGGATGACAAAGTGACACAACATCAATACACCTGCTCCATGTCCCAGAGACACACATTAGAACATCTTTGAAATGTTGAACAGGGCATATGATGCTGACATGAATAGCCTCATTCACAACATGAAATTGGCCTGTATGCAAGCGCCAATGCAGTACATGGCTTTGAAAGTCTACAGGTGGCATGAGGGGTGCAAAACACTCAATGAACATGCCACACACTGTGAAGCACATGCAACAGCAGGCTGATGGGCAGCACGTGCCATGCAGTCACATGTCCCACTCCACTGACGCACCCTCAGCAGACTAGACAGACACACCCAGCCACAGATCACTGGCCTGTCATTGACACCAGTGGATACAACCCTCACTCTGCACATGTGCCATTTGCCAGGGGGGAGTCGCAGGTGTCATGCTAGCTCTGCAAGTCAGACACAAAGCACGGCTCACTTGTCACATCAGATGGTTAGATCAGTAGCCTCCAACATGCAGCTGTGGTGCAACACTTCACATAGACACCCACCCACATGACAAGCAACATTCACACACATCAATGTCCATGAGGTCATACACGTCATTTGGACACTCTCACCACAGGTCCACTCAACTCATACACATCTGTGGGTACAGTCACCTGTCACACCGGGGGGACCACTGAATCACCTCAGGACAACAGGAATAAAAGCCCCCAAGGATTAGCCAGGCTGAATGTCTCATGCACTATGCAGTGAAAGTCACTGTAAGCACCATGCAAGTGAGGAGTGCACACAGGAACTACGTGATGCTCTGCATGAGAGCAATAAGCATGACTCCCCCGGGACACACTCTAAACAACATTGCATGTCAGTCCCACCTGGACACAATATTGACAGTCACACAACAGGTGCATAGGCAAAGGTAGTGGACTCAGCACTCACCTGCTCCCCTGGTCTCCCATACTGGCTGATGTACTGTGGGAGGAGGACGTCCAGCAAGGCCTGATTCTCCTCCTGGGTGAATGGCTGGGCCCTCTCCACAGCACGAGACATGGTCCAGGGAAGCAGATACAGCAGCAATGTTGTCGACAGGAAAGTTGTGCAGGCAAGTGCCCTCTCATGGCTTCTGGCTGCCTTAAAACTGTCTTGCTGAGGGGCATTCATTTTGAGGAGTACATAGTGATTGGTCAGAATCATTTGCATCTTACATTTACTCCAATCCCTTTAAACATACACCAGTGACAGCATTTGCATTGTTCAAATTTAGAGCATCATGTCAAGTCAACAACCACTTTGCAACATTGTATTTTGTGGCCAACTGAATTTTCCAGGACACCTGATGGAAAAATTTGAAGAGAATAGGTATCCATGACAACCAGCATGCATTTAGGGCCTAATACTTGTCCCTTATGTGTCCCCTATGTAATTTTGAAAGCCACACACAGGTACGGTGCGTTTCACATGTACACCTACGGCACCAGTTGCACAGTGCGTTTGACACATACGTGTAGGCACTGGTAGTACACATACGTGTACAACTAGTGCGTACACGTACTTGTACACGTACGTGTAGGCACTGGTAGTACATGTATGTGTACTACCAGTGCGTACACATACGTGTACAACTAGTGCGTACACGTACTAGTACACGTACATGTACACGTACGTGTAGTTGTACACATACGTATACTACCAGTGCGTACGTGTACAACTAGTGCGTACACGTACTTGTACATGTACATGTAGGCACTGGTAGTACACGTACGTGTACAACTAGTGCGTACACGTACGTGTACAACTAGTGCGTACACATACTTGTACACGTACGTGTAGGCACTGGTAGTACACTTACGTGTACTACCAGTGCGTACACGTACGTGTACAACTAGTGCATACACATACTTGTACACGTAGGTATAGGCACTGGTAGTACACGTACGTGTACAACTAGTGCGTACACGTACTTGTACACGTACTTGTCCTACCTTAGTACACGTACGTTTACAGGTACGTGTACGCACTAGTTGTACACGTACCTGTACTAAGGTAGTACACGTACATGTACAAGTACGTGTACGCACTAGTTGTACACGTACGTGTACTACCAGTGCGTACACGTATGTGTACAATGTACACGTATGTGTAGGCATGTACGTGTACAACTAGTGCGTACACGTACTTGTACACGTACGTGTACTAAGTAGTACACGTCCATGTACAAGTACGTGTACGCACTAGTTGTACATGTACGTGTACTGCCAGTGCCTACACGTACGTGTACAAGTACGTGGATGCACTAGTTGTACACGTACGTGTACTAAGGTAGTACACGTACGTGTACAACTAGTGCGTACACGTAACTTGTACACGTACGTGTACTGAGGTAGTACACGTACATGTACAACTAGTGCGTACATGTACACGTACGTGTAGGCACTGGTAGTACACGTACGTGTACAACTAGTGCATACACGTACTTGTACACGTACGTGTACTACCTTAGTACACGTACGTGTACAAGTACGTGTACACACTAGTTGTACACATACGTATACTACCAGTGCATACACATACGTGTACAACTAGTGCGTACACGTACGTGTACAACTAGTGCGTACACATACTTGTACACGTACGTGTAGGCACTGGTAGTACACTTACGTGTACTACCAGTGCGTACACGTACGTGTACAACTAGTGCATACACGTACTTGTACACGTACATGTAGGCACTGGTAGTACACGTACGTGTACAACTAGTGCGTACACGTACTTGTACATGTACGTGTACTACTTAGTACACGTACGTGTACAAGTACGTGTACGCACTAGTTGTAGACGTACGTGCCTACACGTACGTGTACATTGTACACATACGTGTACACGTATGTGTACAATGTACACGTACGTGTAGGCACGTACGTGTACAACTAGTGCGTACACGTACTTGTACACGTACGTGTACTAAGTAGTACACGTACATGTACAAGTACGTGTACGCACTAGTTGTACATGTACGTGTACTGCCAGTGCCTACACGTACGTGTACAAGTACGTGGATGCACTAGTTGTACACGTACGTGTACTAAGGTAGTACACGTACGTGTACAACTAGTGCGTACACGTAACTTGTACACGTACGTGTACTGAGGTAGTACACGTACATGTACAACTAGTGCGTACATGTACACGTACGTGTAGGCACTGGTAGTACACGTACGTGTACAACTAGTGCATACACGTACTTGTACATGTACGTGTACTACCTTAGTACACGTACGTGTACAAGTACGTGTACACACTAGTTGTACACATACGTATACTACCAGTGCATACACATACGTGTACAACTAGTGCGTACACGTAGGTGTACAACTAGTGCGTACACATACTTGGACATGTACGTGTAGGCACTGGTAGTACACTTACGTGTACTACCAGTGCGTACACGTACGTGTACAACTAGTGCATACACGTACGTGTAGGCACTGGTAGTACACGTACGTGTACAACTAGTGCGTACACGTACTTGTACACGTACATGTCCTACCTTAGTACACGTACATGTACGCACTAGTTGTACACGTACTTGTACACGTACGTGTACTAAGGTAGTAGACGTACGTGTACTACCTTAGTACACGTACGTGTACTACCAGTGCGTACACATACGGGTTCGCATTTCACACGCTTACAATGGTAATACAGCCGTACAGCCATACACATGCCAGGAATGGAGGGCTACGAGCCGCACATGGATGTCCATCAAGTACTTATCCATGCATACTGTCATGTGCAGGCCCTAGGTGTGTTAGCCAGTGATATTGCACAGGTCATCTCATCTAGTTGCACAATTGATGTGTTCTGACCTGTGGACACATGTTATGTGTGATGGGGCACGATGTGGCACACATCACCTTGCCACTTGCCACATGTGTGTCTGTAGTCCAACTGTATCATGCATAGCAGCAGTGGGTGGCACAGTCATCAACACCCTCACCTGTCTCCTGATGCCAGGGACAGGGACACTTTATCAACTGACTTGTCACGATCAGCGTGCCCCTTTGGGACTATGTCAGGTGTGTGTCATGTGTTCCCATGAGCTTGATGTCAGTGTCCCGTCAACGGTATCTGCTGTTGGTGCATCCAACAGGTGTCTGTGTGGAGATGGGCATGTAACACATCTACGCACACCATCCCACGTGTGGATTCCCAATGCTGTAGGGTCTGTGTGCAGAGGACATCATATATTTTCTGTCATACATGTGTTTGTTGTCTCAATGGCTGTGCCTTTGGGTTGTCACGTGTACCCCTTCATCGCACTGTGTTTGATATGTACATTTGACATTCCATGTGACCTGTGCGTGTGCCTTGCAGTCAGCTGTCTGGATGAGATGACATCCTTCAAATGCAGCTATGTGGTTGTGTGTCACTCCGGTGATATCTGTAGCTCTTCACTCAGACTGGCCCCCAAATCATTTCAGGGCATGTCATGTAGACTTGACAATCAATAGGTGTATCAGGCTTTTTGTAGGAGTGCCAGCAAGCTGGCATCGGTGTCCTGGATGTATTGCACACACCCAACTCCATAGTTACCTGATGTGTATTAGCAGTGTAGCATGTGCTATGTTCATTGACATTGATGTTGGCCGACTCTCAATCTTCATTCTTCAAAACTATGTTTTGCAGGGCACCACCTGTCCCAAGACTAATGCCAGACTTGGGTGCCATGAGGGAACGTGCCTGCATCCGCCGTTACAGATTCACTCAACAGTTGATTGAGGACCTTACAAACAAGCTGGCACCACACCTCCAACCACAACACAGGTATCCTACTGCGCTGACCCCCAAGATGAAGGTGATGGCAGCCTTACATTTTTTTGCCACAGGTACGTTTTAATTGACCATAGCTGATGTGGGTGGGATGTCCCAGACTATGTTCAGCCATGTCCTGCGTGATGTTTTAGCAGCCATATTGGAGCACCTTGATGAATTCATCAAATGTCCGACTCCAGAGGGGTTGAGGGATGTCAAGGGGGATTTCTATGCCCTGGGTGGGATGCCCCATGTAATTGGGTCCATTGATGGTACACATGTGGCTTTTGTACCACCACAGGCACAGGAACAAGCCTATCACAACTGCAAACATTACCACTCGATAAATGCCCTTGTCGTGTGTCTTGCTAACATGCTGATTTCCCATGTCTGTGCACGTTTTCAAGGCACACAATGCCTACATCATGAGGCGTAGCAGGGTGCCACAAATGATGCAGCGACTGCACAACGAACGAGCATGTCTTGTTGGTGGGTATAGTCTTTTTGTCCTATGTGTTGCGGTATCTTTGTCTCTTACGGCATCTCCTGACCCACTTATTTACATGATGTTTCCATGTAGGGGACTCTGGCTATCCCAACATGCCATGGCTGATGACACCTCTCCGCAACCAAAGAACAGCTGCAGATCACCGGTACAACGATGCACGCGGGCAGACCAGGCGAGTGATTGAGAGGACGTTTCGACTCCTGAAGAGCCGATTCCGGTGCCTGGACCAGACAGGCGGTTCCCTCCCTTATGCCCCGGAGAAGGTCTGTAAAATCTTCATCGTGTGCTGCATGCTGCACAACCTGGCAGTTGAGAAGGCAGTGCCACTCATCCTGGATCCAGATGAGCAGGAGCATCCACCCGTGGAGGATCAAGGGCTTGGTCATGAGGCTAGTGATGGGGAGGAGGAGGGGGATGATATCCGGAGTCAGCTCATACACAACTTCTTCTCATAATGGTGAGTCACCGGATATGCGTGTGCAAGCTTGTAGCATTGATTGGCATGTGTTGCAATGTGTGTGTCCAGCTGACTGAATGCAAAGTGACTTGGATGTGTGTTCTGATGTGTCACTCGAGTGATGATGTCATGCAACACAGTTTTGCGGAGAGACTTGATTTGCAATTTACATGTGTCCAACATTGTTCATGTTTTGTACACTTCCATGTGTGCATTGAAAATTGTTTTAGGTGACTTCTCGTGTGTCTGTCATTCCCAGTTATTTTGCACCTGTTGTCTGCTTGTGTCATCGTTGTCCTCCTGCTATTCCTCGTGAGGATTGCAACGTGTGCTGAATCAGCGTTCCATGCACGGACATGTGGAAATGTCAGTTTGGGTAAGGATTGCGGCAAGGCTTTTTGGTGGTGGTACAGGTTGGGAATGTGTGGGGACTGCTTCTGTGCATGTTGTGGTACCATTCATACATGTCTTCTCACCATGGAGCATATAACATGTAGCATCACTCCCATGACATGATAGTCAGCCTTCTTGACAGTCATCTGTAGTGGAATATGACGTATGATGAAGGCATCAATGTGTGTAAACCTTGCCTCTGAAACATTCCAGATGCTACGGGTGGACATAGTGGCAGACATCACAACAACATGCTCTATGGGGAATTGCAGCGTCTCCGTGTGCAGCAGGATGTGTTTTGCTCACCCCCTTACCTTGTGTGCCAGTTCATTGGGATTGACATCATCCGTGTTGTGAAGGGGGTGTCCAGAGTATGTCCCACATGTTCTGTCAACTGACCTGTGAGTCTGTTAATATGGATGCATATCCCTTTGTGTGTGTATGTGGAATAAAGGTGTTCAGCACAATCCAAAGTGCCTCATCTCGGTCACTGCAGATCTCTTACCAGTTTGCATGCGTCATCTATGGCATAAGTGACAAAGATTAAGCATATGACTGTATGTGTACTTTTGCAACATGCATGCAGTGCTTTATGGCTAATGATCTCTATTGTGCATGAAGTACCTGGTTGGGTATGTATTTGTGCAGGTTGCTGCCCACAACGGGACGTGAATTCCTGCTGAGGGTGTGTCTCCTTTGCGCATCTCCGCATTTTGTTGCCTGATACAGTGGCTGTAATTTATGGTGATTGATCATACACTTTCTGGGAGTGACCCATGAGTGACCTGACACTCCTTCCTTGACATACACCTGTTGCACTGTGCCTTGCAGACCTCCTTGTCTTTGTGTGTTGATTTTTGCATAATTTCTAACCCCTTCCGCATGCTGCTGCCTCACCTGCGGCCCGCTACTCCGGGTGCCCTGATTGTGCAACCCCCACGCCTCAAAAATGCTCAGCCCTTCCCCCTCCACCCATTCGAAATGCAGCCAGCAGCTTTTCTGTGGCACTGTGGCCCCAGCGCTGTGCCAAAGGCAGGACCGTCTGCGCCTGCAACATGCACAGTGCACGACCCTCTAGTCTTTGCATGACCCACGTCACACAAAAGGCTCATGCTGCAGCCACTCTCCAAGCAATGTCCTTGTGACAATCATCCGCCTGCCATCAGGCAACCCCTAAGCACACACATGACACCTTCGCATGCTGAGTGTGCTACTCCAACTGCCTACACAGCGCTGCCCAGCCTACCAGACCCTGTCAGAACAACCAGGGAATGTGCCTCCTACTCCACACCGCTCCATCCACCAGCACGCCATTGGACTCTGTTACCTCCTCAACACTACAGCCCCATACATCACCTTCATGACAGTAACCTGGACAAATGCATCCTCAGCACATGACGTCTTCATTGCCATCTCAGACGGATCCAAGATCACCCGCAGGGACGCCAACACCAATCCCGGGGGCTGAATTGCTATTTCTTCACAAGTACACCCTCAGAGTCACAAATCCGGGTTCACAGCAACTCCTTGGCAACCCTCGGAGTAACACTCATCTCCAGATCTGCAGGCCTACATCCACAATTCCGCTAAGCCATCAACACGTACATCTGCACGCAAGCCCTCACCTCCACAGGCTACATGTGGCTGGGGGCCTGTAACTTCTTGCTGGAGGGGAAACACACCACCATCCATCATTGGTCCATCAACATTTGAATCCACGTCTCCAACAAGCAACACAGTGCCACACACCCCGCTACAGATCCCCCAAAGATGCTTGATGTAAGTCGCCACAGACAAGCTGTGTGGGACACTCAAAACAACACCACCGCCACACCCTGCAGACTCACGCACTGGATCAGCAACTGATCCAACAATCTTGGCACATTGACGGACTTTCCTGTGAAGCACACCAACAGTTAAGGCACCTGGGACAAGGCAGACCTACTGGACTCCTACAGACCTAGCCGGATTCTTGTGCAAACCTTGCAACACAAAGAGACATCATTTTCCTTACAGCCCTGGAACACACCACATACAGCCATCACCATATCATCAGCAAGGACAAGTGGAGATCCTTCAGATAGTGCCGAGACACCCAAACACACGACATCAAGGAGCTCATCAGCATTGTGAGTGAACTGACAGCAGATCTCCATCCAAGACACCCCACCCTTGCAAGGCAGATCCCATCCCTTGCAACTTTGTACCACTGCAAGCTCATGGCCATACACAACAGCCTTGGCACACAGAGGCAGACAGCACTATTATCCGCTGGACAAACCCCCTTCAGGTCCTGGACTCCCGTCTGCAGCAAGTACACAATCGGGATCATGTGCACCATCCACTCTGGCTCTCCATCAGGCCCCTTCCCACACAATATCTCAACCACATCATTCCCCATCCTTGAAGCCCACGTCCAGCGCATCATGAATGTCTCCTTTGAGTTAGCCACATTCCATGGGTGCAGGAGGCATGCAGAGCCCCAGGCCCTTCTTAAACAGGGGACGGCAGTACCGCAGGATCTCCTGGTACATCACCCTGCTTCCCTACCCAGCAAATGTCATCAGGAAGACACTCAACAAGCAACTGACCAATTTCCTCCATGCAACCAGCTGCAGCCAACCGGCACCAGACCGTTTTCAACAGTAGTCACACCACTGCAACCGTCATCATTGCCACCACCAACGACTACTTTGCCCTGCTCACCAATGGTGAGGCCACCACCCTTGACCTCTCAACGGCATTCTACACCATGTGCTACCACACTGTCAGCTCACACATCTCCAACACTGGTATCCAGAGGAGTGCCCAGGATTAAATCAGAAAGTAGCTCACCAGCAAGGCCCAGGGAGTCTGCCTCCACCCTGCAACATGTAGTACACTGGGGTCATCTGGCCCATGCCACAGGGCTCTTCTCTCAGCGTGACGATCTTCAATGTCTCCATGACCCCCCTCTCCACCATCACATGCACACACAACCTCATCATCATCTGGTATGCCATTGACACCCAGCTGCTCCTCAAACTCACCAAAGAGCCAGCCATTGCCAGATCCAAACTTCAAGAAGGCATGAGATCCGTTGATGAATGGCTGAACATCAGCCATCTGAGGCTGGACTTGGACAGGACAGAGGTCATCATCTGAGGATTGTCCCCCTACGGCTGGGTCAACTCCCTGCATCCCACTGGTCTGTGCACCGCACCAGCACCCAGTGGCCACGCACGCAAGCTGGTGTTCATCATGGACCCATCGCTCACAATTACCATGCAACTCACCAACATCTGTACCTCATGCTGCAACACCCTCCACATGCTGCTAATGACCCCCAGATAGATCCACTCCAAGGCAAGACAGACTGCCCCCCTGGTCCAGGACACCAGCCGGCTCAACTACAGCACCAGCCTCTACGGAGGACAACAGCAAAAATGCAGGAGAACTTATCCACATCCAAGGTGCATCCGCACACCTCATCTGCAACATCCCCCGCCCCAGCCACATCACCGTCCACCTGAGAGAGGTACAATGGCTCACTGTGTGCTGCAGGATCACCTTCAGACTCCTCAACAACACTCAGGAGGCAGTCCACAACCCCAGACCCAAACCGACCTTGGACGTGTGTCATCCAACACCCCGTTGGCCCAACTCCATGCAGCCCACCTTGCCCTGGCCACCATTCATCACATCCACATAAAATCTGCATGCAGGAGATAGTTCTCCCACCTCGCAAAACAGACCTGGTACTCCCTCCCGGGCACATCAACATGACCCATGACCTCTACACCTTCATGTAACTCTTCAAAATTGGTCTGTCTGAGCAATATAGCAAGCCCCCCCTCAGCAGCTTGAGGCCATCATGGGTGAGTATTGTGCTCCATGTCTGTATTTTGTGATACATTGTGAGCCATGTGTGTCCTCGACCGGACTCAGATCCAAGTGTATGGATGGGTGGAGTTAGTTCCACAATCAGGCATACTTCAACATATCACCACACGTATTTTGTGGACTCATGCTAAATGACTGCAACATGAAATTTCAATTATTAATTTTTTAATTTCTAGCTCTGGGGCGTGATTTGTGCACAGAAAAAGGGGAAATGAAGGGACCATGGAATCCAAAGTTCACAGGGGGAGATGGGATACTTGGCATTTGAAGTCATCAGAGTCCAGCCCACAGTGTTTGGCATCATTGGTCAGACTGTGACCAGCAAGTCCATGTGGCAGATGATGTCAGTCAATGAGGTGATGCTGTCGCACATGAAGGCCAGGTGACCTGGGAGATGTGGATGGCCCGCTGCCTCTCACGGTCTTTTCCGTGGACGACCAACCTTCCTCCGGGGACCCTCAGATGCAGGCCTTGACGATGCTTGGGATGCTCCATCGGAGGAATCCTCCTCCTCCTCCCTCCCTGTGGCTGGTGGTGGTCTGCGCCTGGTGGCACAGGGAGGGTTGCCCATGTTGTCAGCAATCCGACGGAGTGAATGGCTTATGTCGTTTTGCACGTCCAGGAGCTCAGCCAGTCTTGCCTCCATCTGTCCTTGGTGTTGTTGTTGACTGGCGTGTTGCTCGGCCTGCTGGTTTTTGATCTCTGTGAGGGTCACCACTACCTGGCTGATCTCCCTGGTGTCACGCCGGTATGCCTCCATGATGGTGTGGATGTGTGACATACCGGTCCCTTCAGCTGGCTGGTCAGGTTCTTGCCTCCGCCTGCCTCCACTCCCACCACCCCTGCCCACACGAGCCTGGCCTGCCATTGTGGGCACATCGGGTCGACGGGACCCCTGAGGGATGGCAGTGGCGGTGTTGTCTGCCTCCTCCTGGGTGCCCACCGCACCTTGTCCCTCCTGGTCAGACTGGCTCCGTTGTTCACTGCGGGCAGGGCTCCTGGGTGTCTCCTGGGATGTGACAGGAATGGGAGTGGTGGTTGGCACAGATGTTCCTGAACCAGGTTCTGCAGGGGCTTGGACACCAGAGGGTCCAGGTCGGTCGGGGGCATCCGCGGAGAGTTGAGAGGCGTCGCTGCTGGTGGGATCCGGTTCCTCCCGAGCCTGTGACTGTGATTCTTCACCCCCATTGTTGGGGGGATGTTCATCACGTTGCTCTGTGTGTGAGAGACAGACAATGTTAATGCTGTTTCATGCAACATGCATGTTTCATACACATTCAAGTTGACACTGTTCCTCCAGGTAGTTGTATGTGCCTAGCATTCTCCTCAATGTTCACTTGTGTATGGGTATGTTGCGGGGGACAGCTTGATATGTTCTCCTGAGTCTTTGACATGTCGATTTGTGGCTTGGGTGCTTCTTCGGCTATGTATTGGTCTTGTTGTGTTACATGTCCATTGTGACAGTGGGTAAATCCATTGGCTGTCCTGGTGGTGTCTGCTTGTGTAAGGGGTGTGTGTGACAGGGCCTGCTGGTGGGTGTAGTGTGATTTGGCACTGGGGCTCCCAGGTGATGTGGCTGTCCCCCCATTGCGCATGCTGCCATGACAGTGAGTGTGAGTTCCTGTCCTAGATATCTGTCCTTGTTGTGTTGGTGTTTGTGTTTGCACTGGTCACAGGAGGGCCTTGTGCTGCCTACACCAGGGCCAAGTGTGAGCTATCTTGTCAGTACTTTCCCAATCCCTGTGCATTGCGCATGGTGCATGGGTATGTAGCTGGGCCATATGGGATGAGGGCAATTGTGTCTGATTTGGAATTCAAACATGCGTTTTGGGGCACCCACCCTCCCAGCATACCGGACATCCATTCTTGGGTTGGTGCTTCGTGTAGCATGGGACATAGCATGGCCTTGCTTTCTCAATGGGGCATACACGTTATTGGCATTCACGTTGTTTTTGACTGTGGTTCTGGCGGGTGAGGGCTTGTGGGTAGTTGCGTGCATTTGGTGTAGTTGGGGTGTGGATGCCATTACCCCCATGTTACGTAAGTTGTTTGTGTACTCACCAGGCTCTGGAAGTCCTTGGAGTCCACGTACTCACACCGGCAGAAGCATGGCCATCGCCTTCTCCTCCCAGGGATGGTAATGTACTGGTCTGCGGGGCGCACCACCTCCAGTGATGTTGCTCTGGGCGTGTTCTTCATTCATTTTTCTCTTGACCGCCCTCCGCAGATCGTACCACCCGGCTTGGCATTCGGTCCTGGTCCTTCTGATGGGTGCAACAGCATTTACCCTATCGACGATCCTCTGCCACAGGCGTGATTTTTCAGCTATGCTGGTCTGTCTGACCAATGTTCCAAACAGCTGTGGCTCGACTCTGATGACTTCATTGACAAGGATCTCCAGCTCCTCCCTTGTGAACTTTGGATTCTTGTTGGTGGGCATGGTGTGGGGTGAGGGTGTGGATGGTTGTGGGTGTGTGGGTCTGAATGTGACGTGTGTGTCTGAATGTGGAGAGGGGGTATGTGTGAAGGGGTGTGTGTGAAGGTGTATATGTTAAGGTGGATGGGTGCAGTGGTTTGTGTGTGCTCTGTAGCAGTAGTGAGTCTGTTGCAAAGGCTCATGGTTTGTGTGTGTGGTTCCTTTTTATTGGTCCATTTGTGGGTGGGGCTCAGTTTGAATTTTTGGTGGGTGTGTTATAAGGGGTGGTTGTGAGTTTGCCCCTCTGTTTGCCTGTTTGGATGTGTCCAGGTCAGTCCTTTCCATTTTTTGTGCAGTGTAGACGTGTTTTGTGGTGTTGTGCGAGTCGAATAGGCCCTCCTTGTGCTGTTTTACAGTGTCCGTGGTTCAGTACGGTACAGGGGTACGAGTCGTACAGCCACACACCCCCATGCGTAGTGGATGTAAGGTGCGTACACGGACATTACTATATACGGTGCGTACACCCCATTGCTTATGTACGGTGTGGGTGCGTAGACCGCCATCGCGTATGAACGGTGCGTACCCGCAACATCGCGTACCCGCAACATCCGCCGTACATACGCAATGTTGGGGGTATGCAACGTACATTCGCAATGGGGGTACGGTGCGTACCTATGCATTGGGGGTACGCAACGTACATACGCGTTGGGGGTACGCACCGTACATATGCGCTGGGGGTACGCACCGTACATTTGCACTGGGGGTACGGTGCGTACCTACGTGCTGGGGGTAGGGTGCGTACCTACACGCTGGGGGTACAGTGCGTACCTACGTGCTGGGGGTACGGTGCGTACCTACGCGCTGGGGGTAAGGTGCATGCCTACACGCTGGGGGTACGGTGCGTACCTACACGCTGGGCAGTGCTTAATTTGTAAAATATGAAGTGCAGGTGCTCAAATGTTTGTCGGAGGCCACACCTACTTTTCTCTAGCTCCGCCTACTTCCTCCACTGGCTCCACCCACTTACTCTATTAACTCCACCCACATATTCAACTGGCACTGCTAAAAGTCAGATGTAATACCTGATCTGAATTTCAGCAAGGGAGCCTTCCTCATAGTAAGATTTTGATAGGAGGTTCCCCTGCCCTGTGAGCATTTTGTAAAAGATTAGATCAAAAGTGGTTTAAAGCACAATTTTGTAAATAAATTAGCTAAAATCAATAATGTATTGAATGTCAGTGCTCTATGTGCTGATTTGGGGAAAGGACAATACTGGGGTATGCCATTTGTAACAGTCTATGAGTTCAAAGACACAACCTTTACATAAATTATGTGACAGAATAAACCAAAATGTTGTGAAAACACTCTAAACAGATAAACTAAATAAAATCATGCAACACACTTGAATGAGTCAGTAACTGTCACTTCCAGTGGCCCAAGGGGTATTGTTGGGTTAATAAGTAGTAGTGACTGTAGGAACCACATTTTTCCACAAACCTAAACCCACCAAGCCAAAGGGCCTCAACTTCCTGCTCTATCCGGTGCTGTGGTAGAGTTCCTGCATATAGGCTGATGTGCTTTGGATAGTTGAGTAGCTATCAGACATCTCTAGTTGTTATTTGTTAATAATATGTATGTAGGCATAGGCTAGCTCTACGAAACATTGGTAACTATTTAAGATGGCTTGACATAGGACTCTGAACACAGCCACCCTTCCTGCTGTACCCCTCCTAAGCATCCCAGCATTGCCCTAGCTCTCCCTACAACCTCCTCATAATTTTAGTTAGTTGAAGTCTTCAAAAGGTCTCCCACCTCGGAGCCCTCCATCCTGGAGTGCTAAACCAGCATCACTTTCACAAAATCACAAGAGTAACTGAAGTGACATCATATGCAATTAACATATTAAGAAGTGACATCACACGACCTTTGGCCTTGAGAAGATAATAGGAGGTGACACTGTACAGCCTGTGATCCTGCACTAAGATTAAAGCCAGTAGTCTTAAAATCCCACATTAATGGATAAAGTGCAGCATGGAAGTTGCATGAGGAAGCGTTGTGCTCGCAGATGACTTGTCACCCCTAAATAACCCTTCCTATCAATTTGGTGATGGCTCATGTGAGTCTTAGAAGCACATGTATGGCTAAAAGAACTTTAATGGGCAAAATGGAAAACTTGTCCATGCTCTGGGATGCCACTTATGAACAGTCATGCTCCAAAGAGCAGAGGACTGAGGACCAGTTTCTGCTTGACTCCACGTTACCCCTTTTCTCTCTTACACTGTCTCTCTTGTAATGGAGCATATGACAAAATCAAGAGGTTTGGTAAGTACTCTGATGCGCTCAGTTTCCCTTCCGAAGGACCAGTTGTAATTAGGGGCTACCCACATCAACTTCCACCCTCACTGCGCTAACTCGGTTCAGCATCAGCCTGGAAACATTGACTCTCCTATCACACCACTGCATGAGTGGTAGAAAGATAGCAGGTGCAGCAAGGGTGCTAAGGGCCCCAATGCAAGCAAAGAAAATGGACCTGAATCCCCAGGTTTGGTGGTTAAAATCAGTTATTTTGGGGATGCAGTGAGTCCCTCACACCTGGTGCCGCTGCTTCTGCTGCATCAATGATAGCTACATTCCTCATTCTCGACAGAGTCCTTCTGCAGGGCACAGACTGCAGCTGTATTCTAGATTCAGGCTTACCTTCCAACCTGGCCCTTTTCTGAAAATTCTAACATTCCCCACCTCAAAGTGGTCCAGGTGCTCCAGTGAGATCCAGCAATTCTCATTGAGCCAATCAACGTTGCTTAAACATAGGGATCAATTCTGATTGGCCAAGAAGAGTTCCAACAGGTATTCTAATTTACTGTCATTTGGCAAATCAGAATCGGTCTTTGTGTTGAAAAAAAAGTCTGATTAGTCTGCGGGAATGACTGAAACACCCCACAATGCCAGAGACCATCTTTGTGGTCCATGAACACAGGGGGTTAGCTAGGGGTATAGTGGAAACGCACATTAATGGCAAAAGGAGAATTCCAGCAGTATGCATTAAGGTACAGAAAGCAACGCCCTGTGCTACTGGAAGAAAGCTGAAAATGGCGGTCTGCTCTTTGTGCATTCAAAAGAAAAATGTCACACATAACTAAGAACCTCTGACCGAGACACGAATTCTCCCATCCATCAAAATACCACAGCAACAAAGTACAATGTTACGCCTCAGGAAGATCCTTGCCCTTACCGGATAAAATCCTACTCCAGATACTGGAGTGTGGGCAGACCCTTCACAGTCCAAGCATCTCATTTATGGAATGACTGCTTTCTAGCCATTCTCACTAAGTTTATCTTCTAGTTTTCAGAAAAAAATTCAAAATTCAACTTTTATGTCTCTATGCAACCAAAGGCAGCTGCATTCAAGGAGGGTCGGTGTGAGACCACTCTGAGACGACAACAGTCAGCTTGCACCATTTCTTGGGAGGGCAAACCCACCCCTGGGGGGGAAAGGTGCCTGGCCTGCTCCTGTCCACGAAGCATCCGTGTAAACCACTTTTCATACCCCGAGAGCTACAGGGAACAGAGATTTGGTCTATAAACATTATTGAATTCGTTATTTCATTCATTCACTCATTCCTGCGGACCTCAATGAGCCATGCAAGTAAGTGGTTGGTAACCATGGACCAGAAAAGCAAATCTCAAAGTTCGGCTTACTGGGATGGGGAGTAAACTTCCCTCATAATTCCAAATTGGTTTCTACGAAAGTACATGCCTGAACTCAAAACATTTCAGAGACAGCCAATAGGCTCTATAATGCAAACAGCTGCTGGACAAACAATCAGAAACCATCCCTCACCTGATGCTCGGGCGCCTGCCTTATAGACTAGCTTGCATGAATCAAGGGGTGACTAAAAGACAACTGAAGTGGTGCTCAGTCCAAGGTATTTAGGTTATAATTTAAAGTTTAGCACTTGAAAACCTTTGGATGTGTGAATATGATATTCCATGTGATTGTAGCCAGAGGTAAAATCAGAGAAGCCTCCCATTATAGCAAAGGATGAGGGTGGGAAGAGAAAGGCTGGCAGCACGTTTACTCACACACACACGCGCACACACACACTCGCACGTGTGCAATACCTGGTACAGTCTGCCTCGTAATGAAATATAAGTTGCATTTGTGTTTTAGTCTATCCCTCAGACTGCGCCCCCAAGCCATGAGATCTAGTGCATAGCTGCAGGCCGCAGCCAGCCCCTGCGACGTGGGGATTAACCGGGAAGAAGGCAGGGAGGACAGTAATCCCCTCGAACTCCTTTCAGTTTCTGTGGCGGACAGACAATGCCGCTTTTTCACGGGCTGAGCCTTCACCCCTGTCCCCCACCTGGGTTTTAATTTTGTTTCTCTCCTCCAGCTCCAGTCATGACCGAGGATCAGCCCCTTCACTTCCAGACTTGGTACAGGCCTGTGTGCGAGGCTCTGACCGCTCGCTGCTGCTGCAGCGCGCTGATATGGGCCATGATTCCACTTGTCGCTGTACACCTGCAGGCACGTGCTCATCGCAACGTGCTCACATTTCTAAATGTTCAGCACGTTATAAAACACGGACATAATATACTCCTGTGTTCTCGACTCAGATGAACAGTCATCACATTGCAGGACAATACCGTTGCAATCGTATTGTATCCCAACAATTGTACCTCTATGCGTCTATTCAAACACTTCCTTCGCATTCCATCCCAGAATTCACCAACGCATCCATCCATCGTTTTTCTGCTTCACGCCCCTCTTTTCTGTCTTCCATAATGCACCACCTGCAGACTAGAGTTCGGTGTGTGACCTGCGGTAACATGTTTACTTCTCTGGGGGCTCGTCAGATTTTCATCCTACGGGTATCGGTAACATTCGCGCCATTGTTTAGGTACCAGTAATATGTGTTATTAAAGTGCTTGGACATTCAAGCGGAGTTTCTGCTCTACGTACTATTTGCTTAACCTTAGTTTAATCAGTACCACTTAACTGTTAACTTACCGGTTCGTGGTGGGCCGGGCGGCCGCGACACACACTGACTGCACTGCCTTAGGCTTTTAGCTTAACTGATTAGGACTGCCTGCCGCCAGTACCGGCTGCGCTGCTGCCTGCCAGTCCTCAACGTCGTCGTCGGGTGACGGATTGCGCTGGCACTCCACTGAGTTGAACCCAATGCTTGAACAGTGAGTGACTCGGTGGTGGGGAGCAGCGGTGCGCGCGGCTATGCAGGGGGGTGGCAATGCAGTCTGGAAAAATCTGCGCACGCTGCCTGCTGCCGCACAGCTCCAGCCCCCACAAAACCAAAATCCAGCCCAAATCAGTGTCCCGCCCACCTGGCCGGCAACACTGAACACTGGGCCGGAACTTCAAAATATCAGATTGAGAATGCTGAGTTCACACAGAATCTCCATTCTCCTCTTGGCTCAGCCAGGGACAGGCTCACTCTCACAGCTGCGCAGGCGCTGCCCAGGCCGCAACACACTTCGCTGGAACTGACTCACTCTGACTGGAGAGACAGACGGGCATTACTGCGAACGACAAGTCCAGTAGTGGGGTAAATACCGTAAATTAAACATATTAAAAATCAATGACGTGTAGACCCGGCCCTGATTATTAAGTGCCGGTGCTAAGCACCGGAAAGCACCGGCACAAATTAAGCACTGACGCTGGGGGTACGCACCATACATTCGCGGTGGGTGTACGGTGCATACAAACTTCGCTTCATAGCGGGCAAAGTCATTCCAAGTGTACGGGACGTTTTCCGTACGAATCGTAAATTGTAAAGCTAGTCTGGATCGTACTAGTACGGTCGGACTTCATTTTTACGATTTGTACGGAGAAGTGTCCGGGTCCGTCTCGTACAAATTTTCCAGCTACGATTCGTACGAATCGGGCAGATCCGTATGTACTTTTTCCCGTACGGATCGTACTTCATGGGTCGGACGTGACTTGTACGATTCGTACGGAAAAAAATACGGATACGAGTCGTACGGGGAAAAATACAGAATCGGAATCGGCCCCATAGTGTCTACATATAGCCCAGTGATTTTATGTAAACACACACCCGAACCTCAAGAGATTTACCACACTAGGGGCCTCATGTAGGTAGCCCAATACCGGTCGGTAACGGCCGATTTTCGGTAAATATACCGTTACCGACCGGTATTTAGGCTTTTGATATGTAGGGGGATCATTTCTGTATTCGGTAATTTACCGAATCGGTAATTTTACCGATTCGGTAAATACCGAATACAGAAATGAGATGTAGGGGGAGTGTGTGGTGGGTGTGGGGATTCGTTATTTACCACCAACTGAAAGTTGGTGGTAAATGACGAATGTCTCAGTTAAGGCATTATTTGGCCCTTAGATGTGTGCAATGTGGCAGACACACATGCCCTCAGGGCATGTATGTGTGCCAAATGTGCACACATGCAGGAATCAGGGGTGCAATGTGACACCCTGCCACCCTTGATTGAGCTCCCCCCATTACCGATTCGGTATTTACCGATTCGGTAATGGTAACTGGCTTCCCATTGATTCCTATGGGCCTCCTGGCCCATAGGAATCAATGAGATACAGGTTACCATTACCGAATCGGTAAATACCGATTCTAAAATACCGACACTTACCGAATCGGTATTTTTTTACCTACATTACATTTAGCGATTCATAAAAAGTCCGAATCGGTAAAATTCGGTATTTAAGCATCGGTAAATGTAATTTACCTACATATGGCCCTACGTGTATCACAAACAGATACCTGCACACTCAGTGACTGTATCCACAGGACTTTGTTCAGCTTATATATGCAAATACTTCCAATGATAGTACTGCTACAGACGAAACCAGCCCCAATGTGTATGATCACAAGAGTGCACCTAAATCTGTGTCGCTATTGTTTAGTATCGCTAAAATGTACTCACAAGAGTTCACAAGCAATTCTCTGAACCCGGGAACTTTGCGGGACTGTGCTCTTGTAGTCACACTCTAATGTAAAATCACAGTGGGGAGAAACAGAAAAGCAAAATTCTATTAGTTGTTTCTTCTCCTCACCTTTCGTAATTAATGTGAAAGAAAACCTCAAAACAACCTCCTCTTAATCGAGGGTGGACTCCCCAAACCCGACTGGGTACCCATTCTGAGCTCATTTAAAACAAAATCGGCATCCCCAAGAAACAAATCACTGCAGGAGCTCTCGGGGGGTTCTATAAGCCACTGCGCATGAAAATATCCAAACGCCGCTGGTAATGGCCCTCCCACTTACTACTCCAAAAGGCACCGTCAATTCCGTCCTCACGCCGGTCCTCCGTCGAACACGGTGTGCTGCCATTTCAGTGCATTTAAAGAACCTCAGTTTGTCAGCCACACCCCTTCCTGGTCACTTGAGCGCTACTCACGACCGGGAGTATGGTTCAAGGACATAGAGAGGGGGCTCACTGGGATCTCAAGTATAACAAGTGGCCATTTTGAAGGTGTATTTATTTCAAGTGTTCTCCTACATAGTGCATTTAATTCAAAGTCTGAGACTTAAATTCTCGCTACAATACGATGTACCTCAATTATTTCAAATATTACAAAAAACACTCCTCTGGCACCTCACCAATGATCGTAAAATGCAAATACCATAATACAGACTCTTCCAATCCAGTTTGTCTCGATTCTATTGGATGTTACGAAGTGTTGTGCGCTAGTACATAACTAAAGGCTATAGAATATAAACACCCCATTAGGGACTCCTCAAAGCGCCTCCAGCCTAAAAGTCACCTCCTGATTTACGCACTATCATCTTTTGTTTGTAATCCCATGTAGTAGGAACCAGGAAATGCCATCATTCAGTCCCTTAGTCCTGCTTTTAAGTCTATCCACCCAGCGTTGTTCTCTTATTAAAAGGAAGTTAGAAATGTCACTCGTATTGGGTGAGATAACGGGTTTATTCAATACTGTCCACCTTAAGTTGTGTTCGCTATGTCCCAGCTCATTGAAGTGGGCAGTCAGCTTGGTATTCGTTTTTCCGCATCTTATTGTGCTCATATTTTCCAATATGCGGGTTTTCACTCTACGAGTTGTCATTCCCACATATTGCATATTGCACGGGCATTTTATTAGATAAATGACATTCTCTGTGTTACATGTAGTGTTCTTTCTCTGTTCCCACGGGCGATTAAGCCCAATGTCAACACATTTCCCATTAATCGAGAGGGGACAAGCCCTACAATAGCCACATGAATAGTGGCCTACTACCGGTGGTAGGAGTTGGTTCAAGTTCTGGGAGTTGGTTCAAGTTCTGGGAGTTCGAGGGGTTCATCCGTGTCTAGGGCGGGTATTCACAATCATATCCTTAATACTTGCACTTTTCTTAAAAGAGAAAAGGGGAAGGGGTTGATCTAATCCATTTGAATTGAGAATCCGCCAATTCTTATGTATGATGTTCTTCAGATGGTTAGATTCCGTATTGTATGTCGTTACACATATGCTACTTTCAATTGGCTCTTTTTTGTTTGTCTCTAGTAGAGCTTCTCTGTTACAGTTTCTTGCTCATTTCTGGGCTTTCTTAATAACAAATTCAGGGTAGTCTCTGTTTTTGAGTTTCTCGCTCAAATGATCCGCTTCCTTTTTGTAATCTGAAACCAAAGAGCAGTTCCTGCGAAGTCGCAGGAACTGCCCATAGGGCAGATTCTCCCTAAGAAAACGGGGGTGAAAGCTGTGGAAAGATAGTAGATTATTTCTATCTGTGGATTTGTGATAGACACTACTAATCAGGGTCCCATTCTCTGCCCTTATATTTAGATCCAAAAAATGCAGTAGCTCAGTCGTTATAGTGCCTGTAAAGAACAAAAACAGGTTCCTTTGATTGAGCCATGTAAGGAAGGTCTGGGCAGAGATTCTGATGCCTGTCCAGATGATAAAAACATCATCTATATATCTGCGCCAAATTCTAATCTGATTCTAAAAGGGATTGGCGGGTGAGTAGATAGTTTCCTCTTCAAACTGTGAAACATAGAGACATGCTAGGCTGGGGGAACAAGAGCTCCCCATGGATGTGCCATGAGTTTGTAAATAGAATTCATCATCAAATTTGAAGAAATTCTTGGTCAGTGCTAGTTCCAAAAGACACAGGATAAAACCACGGGGAGTCTGAAACTCCCACTCTTCAGCAAAGAGGATGTTCTCAATCACCCTCAGAGTTTCTCGTTGAGGGATATTTGTATACAGTGACTCTATGTCAAGTCCGATCATAAGGTCACTGTCTGGGTCAAATTCCAGGTCCTTAATAAGGTTTAATACTTCCTGGGTGTCCTTTAGATAGGCTGGCATTCTCTGAACAATGGGATGCAAATAGCTGCCACAAAACTTTGATAGTGGTTCCAAAATGGAGTTCATGCCAGAAACAATGGGACGTCCTGGGGGAGGACAGGTGGGTTTGTGCACCTTTGGCAGAGTATAGAAATATGGCACCGTGGGATGTTGATTGCACAGAAAGTAAGCCTCCTTTTGATGAATCCAGTCGTTGGTAATGGCTTCTTCCACAAGCGAGGCAATCTGGGTTTTAAGATCTTCTGTAGGGTCTCTATTCAGAATTTGATAGTTTCTTCTGTCACTCAGCAAGCGCAGGCATTCTGCATTGTAGGTATTGAGATCTTGAATCACAATTGCGCCGCCTTTGTCTGCGGGTTTTATAATTACAGACAGATCAGCCCTTAAATCATTAAGGGCTTGTGTTTCACTTTTTGACAGATTAAAAAATGGCTTGTCACTGTTTGATGTTGCCAAAAGATCCACCTTTCTCATAACAGACTGCTCGAACACTCCCACTTCTGGTGGTAACTGACCCAAGGATGGAACAAATGTAGACTTATTTCTTAGTCCTGTATCGTCCTCTCTCTCAAAAGCTTCATTTCCCTCAAAGAATACTTTCAAGTGTACACTACGAAAAAACCCAGCTAAGTCACATTTCAATTTAAAAGCATCTGGTTGATTTGTAGGTACAAAGCCAAGACCTTCGAACAGCACCCTCTCCTGGATTGGCATGAGAGTCTTATTACTTAGGTTCATTACTAAGTGTGTTCCCTACTGGTACTCGGTTCCCCTTCCCGCGCCATGCTGCGGGTTATCCTCTGGTTCATGTCCTCCCACTGTACTTTCTGTGTTCTCGGTGTTTTCTGTCTCCCCCGCCCCCCGCCTCTCTCTAAAAAAGGCAGATATTCTTTGGGGAAAAACTGAGGTGGGCCCATTGGAGGGTAAAGAGGAGGCCATCCAAACCCCATCTGAGGACCTGGTTGGTAAGGGCGCATATAGCCCCTTGACTAGCCCCTGCCCCTATATCTGGGTCTGTAATCTCCATCACTGCTCTCACTGCCTGAACTCGAGGTGTCTGAGTTCTGCCGTGTTGGCTTCCTTTGTGTGTTTGTATTTTCTTTTGTCTTCGCATAGTCATCATTGATATATGAGTATACTTTCTCCCTAGAGAATCTTTTAAGGTCTTTTTGTAATTTTTGTACTTTGGAATTCACTAGGTAGTCCTTATACTCATTCACAACTTTGTTTGTTTCATCAAGTTTCTTTTTAAAGATTGAGATCTGAATTTGAGTTCTCAGATTATCCTCACTTGTTTGGATTTAGATCAACAAATCATCAGAGATTTTTTTGGCTGTATCAATAATTAAAATCAGCCAGCCCCTAGAGCATCTCCAAGCGATCAACAACCAATTCTTTCTAAAGGAAGTGTCCTCCAAAAAGATAAGAGGTTTGTTGACCACCAGGAGACCCCCCGGGGCAGAGTTTGCTCTAAGATATTCAGTGAGGATGGCCCCATGTAAGATGGGCCTCACTTGTGTTCTTTTAAGCTCTGTCAGGGAGTCCCAACCCTCCACCTGTGTGAGTGCCTGAGTGAGTGTGGCGTCCCCCAAAAGGGAAGGACATGCTAAAATCCTGGCTGCTGTCTCGTCCCCATAGGCGAGGCCTTGTTCCTCCATTTGTGGTCACAGTGAAAATCACCCTTTAATTAATTTTAGGAGGTAATCGGGTAATTCCCGGTCACGTCTCTACGGCTCAGTGGCCGTGCTAACACTAAATATCACAAAAAGGAAGAGACAAGGGACTAAGCCTTCTCTGACTCCCTTACCATAGTCGAAAACTCACTCAACAGAGAAGTGCTAGAACAAGGACTCTATCACAATACTATGGGACAGACAAATGCTACAATTCAAACGTCCACCCACATAAGAATGGTATAACTCATTTACCCTGGGGCAACAAACTAGTCCAGGGAAGACAGTGAATGTCTTAATACTGCCCTCACACACTTTGCAGTGTCATGCTTCATCATAGGGCCACATTATACATCCAGGTGCAGACCAACACTCTGGATGGAGTGCAATTTTTTTTGTGAAGAATAGTGGTGAGGGTAGAGAAAATTTGAAGGATCATAAAAGAAAAACAAAATACGGAAGAGGGACGAAAATTGCTACCCTACGACCGTCATATCTCTTATATTTCTAGTCGCTTGAAGAAAACATCAATATAAAAATACAGGCGCCATCTTGAGCTGACAGCAATTAATACAAAACAGAAGTAAGAATAGACAAAAGTGAATATAAAATACAATAGACCAGCACATATCACCCATATTAGAAGTGTAGGCTCTAAGAATAGAGTCATATTAAAAAAGAAACAATTCATTATTAAATGAACATATTCTGATACTTACTAAATAATGATGAATCCATATTGATTTGAAATTAATTTCTTCCAACCCTTTTAGCAACTTAATTGCTGACACACAATTAAACATAATACATCAACAATATTACATCAACAGGGCATGTTACAGATATAGCAGCCAGTATCAAATAACAACTCAATATACAAATTAATGAAATCCAGTCACGAAATTCTGTCATCTCTCTATACATTACCATGGATAATTAATTTTGTGGCTTAATTTGGACTTTCCCCACAATTCTATTTATTCATTTATAGGACAATTTCTATAGTCTCAATTTTTTAAGTTGAAAAAGTGACAATATCCACTCCCACATACTTGTTGGTACCAACATAAACACACAAAATTACAAACAAACATTTTTTCTAAGACTAGCACATGAATGGAGTATCCTATTTTTGGTTACTGCACATGGTGTCAGATGATAAATCTACCTAATGTAAGATGATGTAACCTCAGTGATTGCCTTAATTCTTATCCAAAAGGTAGAGAATGGCATTCCTCCATTGTATTAAAGACCCTTGTTGATACTATCACAACGAAGGATCCAACTGCATTCACTTTTATTCAAAATATTAGAAATATTGCCGCCTCGCGGGGGAGTCCGTATGACCTCAATAGTACATAATAGGGCAGGGGGATTAAAACTACCTCCAAGTCAGAGGTGCAGAAAGAGGCACGATAACTGCAGAAAGAAGCAACAGAGGTGCCAAAACAGGCAAGAGAGGTGCAGAAAGAAGCAAGTGAAGTGCAGAAAGAGGCAAGAGAGGTGCACAAAGAGGCAATAGAGGTGCAGAAAGAGGCAGGAGGGGTGCAGAAAGAAGGAAGGGAAGTGCAGAAAGAGGCAAGAGAATTGCTGAAAGAAGCAACGGAGGTGTAGAAAGATGCAAGAGAAGTGCAGAAAGACGCAAGTGAGGTGCAAAAAGAAGCAAGAGCAGTGCAGAAAGAACCAACAGAGGTGCAAAAATAACAAGCATTGGCATAGCCAATAGGTCTCGCTTTTGGGACCTTATAAGTATTTAGTTATGCAGCACAATATCCTTGGTGCAACAACATCAACTGTTGCATGGCTAAACACTTATAAGGTCTCAAAGGCGAGACCTATTGGCTATGCCAATGTTTGGTAAATCTGCCACTGTCCTGAAGATGGTCCTCTGCATTTGCAGTTTTAGGTCGACAACATTGACTATTGCAGCATGATATGAACAATTAAAAAGTGTCAACCAACTTTGAAATTCAAAGTCTTGAATGCATGAAACACAGGTCTTAAATAAACCCCTTTTTATTATATTACATGAACTTATCTATTTGTTCGTTTGGTATTTTTGGTAAAACATTGCCATTTCCCTACATTATAATAGAAAATCAATAATTATACTTCCTGAAAACGAATACTGTTGGAATTCTAATGTGTTTCCTCGGGTCTTGTTTACTTAAATAAAGCACATTTGCTTAAGGTTTTAAAAAAGCAAATATATGTTTATTTGGCAAAACGTGGGAAAAGAATGCACTTTAAGACTCTTCCAGGACATTCTTTTGGTATTAACAGAGCACTGATCGAATGTTAGCCATTCTATCTTCATTAGTAAGAACATTTTGTTACTACCATTCTTCTTTAAACTTACTTCACCCATTGCTTTGGCTTCGTAGTGTTGTTGACTCTCTGGAAAGTACGTATTTTTGTGACTTTCAAGGATATGTTGCAAACATATACATTTTAGATGGGTGAATGAACTCCAATGTGTCACACTTGAAGATGGTCTCAAATGGAAATATTTATACATTCAACCGACCTGTTTTTGAAGTGATAAAGAGGTTAAGTGGATGCATCATAATCGAGACTAAGAGAATATGTAGGCTTTAAAGCATGTGAATTTATTTCGTCAAATTGCTTCATTCGCCTCTTAAGTTTCATCTGGAAAAGGAAAAAACTAGACCTATACATTCATTGTTTAAGCTTTTCAAAGTCAAGGCTTCAAAAGTCAGAGCTGTATTCAGTTTTATCGTCTCCAATATAAGTGCATTGTGAGTGACAAGCCCACCCTGTGACCGCTGCATGTTTCATGTTTAACAAACAGGATTAACAAGCCCGGGAGTTGTGTGCGCGCACGCGCGCGCGCTACAAAGGCAAAAGTGAGAGCAGGCTGGCAAGTGGTGTGCGATATGCGTGCACCATGACGAGAGAGGAAAGCCAGATGGCGCCTCTGCTCATCATTGTGCCGGTAACCGCACACTCAATGCCAGCCAAAAAGCTGTGGTAGCACTTTTGAAAATGAGGAAAGCCAGATGGCACCTCTGCTCGACAAATACTGCAAAAAAACGGGAAAACCCGGAAACGCTAAGGGGCCGATTCCAATCCGGGTCGGAAGGGCACCGAAAGCGATCCGACCGGAAAAACTACGCGCCATATGCGTGTTTTCCGCCTGACTCGTACAGCTGCACGAGCGAGCAAGTATGATGCGAGCTAAATGAAACTCACCGACCGACTCGTTTCCAGGTCCGAACCGCTCCGTACGTCTCGGTGGGAAGCTAACCGTGGCGTGCAATGGATGCGATTCACGACCGAGCCAGTACGATGCACGCGTCGGACAGCCTGTGCGAGCCGGAGTGTCCGGCTCATAAATCGTCTGGGTGGTTGCCTTTGGGGGTCCGCGTCAGACCCCCTGTCACCCGCAGCCCTATGACTCGGACACAAGGGAAGACCCATGGGTCTCCCCAACACAGGCATGTATGGTGCGGATGGCACCGACGCGTACTCACTGTAGGGGGCGCACTTGTCCGCGACGTACCCATTCAGTCAATAGGAGCCCATGTACGCATCGTACAACCGGCTCCCATTTACTTCTATGGGAGTCCGACCGAACCGAGTCCGACAGCATACGGCCGCATCATACTCGCTCGGTCAGACTGCAGGACTCCGGCTCGGTCGGAAAACACTCCAGATCCAGCTCGGTCGGAGTGCTTTCCGACCCGGATCGGAATCGGCCCCTAATTAGAGGCTGAGAAAGTGAGAGGGGACTCGCTAACACAGACCTCCCAATGCCATGCCATCTTTCAATGGAAGTTAATTACTTTAACTCGGATGTTTTAAAAGATGCAAAAGTATGGTATCGGTATATCGATGACCTGTTCATTGTGTGGCAGGGGACAATGGATTCAGCTTATAGCTATATTGACATCCTTAATAACAACCATCTCAATTTACACTTTTCGGGTACAGTGAGTCCGGTGGCAGCGGACTATCTGGACCTTCGGGTGTTTATTGATGATGGAAGAATACAGACCGCATTATACCGTAAATCAACTGCAGGTAACTCAACCCTGTTTGCCACCAGCAACCACCCACCGAAACTTATCCAAAGTATTCCCTATGGTGAATTACTCAGACTGAAAAGGAACAGTACTAGGGAGAATGATTTTGAGGCGGCTGTCTCTGACTGCGTAGCCAGATTTGCTGTGAGGGGGTATAAACCTCAGACTCTTGAGAAAACCTTACAGAAGGTGAGAAAGATCCCCAGAGATAAACTTCTGATGGAGAAACCTATACAGGATGATAATGATGGTAAGGGTAAATTCCGGATGGTTACCCCTTACTCCTCGGAAGCAAATCATCTAAAACGCATGCTGAGAAAAAACTGGCATATCTTAAAAACCGATAGTGTCATTGGTGAGGATATTCCAGCTTATCCTCTAGTGACTTTTAAGAAAGCTAGGTCACTACGAGACATGCTGGTAAAAAGCCATCTAGAAAAAATCCCAGAACGAAGAAGTACTTTAAAAGAAATGAAGGGATTTTTTCCCTGTAACCGGTGCAAAGCCTGCTCCAATAGCAGAAGAGTTCTGTCATATAATATACCAGATATAGAAAGAACAAGGACCATAACTAAATTCTTAACCTGTAGCACTCCTTTTGCTGTATACTGCCTGGTGTGTCCCTGCGGGCTACGCTATATAGGCAGTACTATACATCAACTCAAAATTAGGATCCTAGAACATCTAAGAGCCATAGATAAAAATGATGCTGCATATCCTGTGGCACGTCACTTTGCAGAATGCCATCATAGTGACAGAAATCAACTACAGTATTTTGGCCTGGATCAAGTTCCTGTGAATGTCAGGGGTGGCAATAGAATACGCAGATTAAGAAGACTGGAGTCAAGGTATATTATAGATCTAGGGACTAAGTATCCGAAAGGACTGAACAGTGGGGAGGAACTGGTAGTCCACATAGGCCTGTAGATGACATAAGCTTCATGATATAAATAGTTTGGCTATACTCGAAACCTGAATATGAATCGTTTTTACTGCCTCCTGTTGAATTCTGAAACTCTGTAATCTTGCAACCATGTGATCATATATGATTAAAATATGTGTTGTGTTGACATTAGCGTAACACGAAGGGACGTAAGCCGATACAGGGCGAGATTTACATATAAAATAGAAGTGCCGAAGGATGGCTAGAGATTTAATTGTTTCTAAAGTATCAATTTATTTATGCCCATACACGGCTTAATTTGGTCAGAAGCGCAGCCAACCTGACTGTAAGTTTTAAGTTTTAAGTTTGTCTTCAAAACCATGTCATATAGACTAATATATTGAATGATACACTTAATGAACTTGTATGTATTTACATCTGAAACGCACCATTTCAAAATGGCACTCATGTTATGAATTGAAAAGTTGGTCCCTTCTTGATCTCTATGCTCCATGAGTACGCTTTTTAAACATGCCCCTTTTGATGTGTTATCAACACCGAAGAAGGCTAATCGCCGAAACGCGTCTGTTTGTTTGCTGTAAGCCGTTAAAATAAAGAACGACTTTCAATGTCCCCCGTGAGTGCGGTAATTTCTTCACAAAGGAGAAGAATATTGAGCTGCAGATTGTTAGCGGTTTCCACTACCGCAAACCGCACCCACCCGAGAGTGCTTCGTATGGAGTAAACAGTGGAGATCGAGCGAGGATGTATATATATATATATATATATATATATATATATATATATATATATAAACCATAGGTTTCAGGAACGTTATAGTTAGTTGGACATTTCACTTGTACAAAACCATAGAAATTCTGGCGTTATAGTTAGTTCAGCTAACTATAACTCGCACCCCCGCAATGCACTGCTGATGACGTCACATATTACATCATTCATGACATGGTCAGTGACATCACTGATGACATCACTGATGACATCATCCAGTGACTGTGTGTTTCTGTAAAGTTTAATTTTGTTTTATATATATGCCAAGCTGTATTGAGGAATGAGTGGGTGTATAAGTGTCTGTATGGAGGATTTAGGAGGTACATGACTGACTGTATAAGTGAGTGATTAAATGTGTCTTACTGAATGCATTGGTTAGTGACTAAACTGTGTGAAAGTCTGTATCAGTCTGTCTGTTGTTGTGTAAGCTGCTGCATGGGGTGGTGAGTAGCTGCATGAATGTCTATATGGGTTATTGATTGCTTGCCTGAGTATTTGTATGGCTGCCTGAGTGTGTGTGTGGGTGGGTGGGAGGTGTGTGACTCTGCATAGATGTGTAAGTGATTGATTCACTGGGTGTATGGGTTCAAGAGTGCATGTGGATACAGCTGTATGGATGGGTGAGTGTGTATATGGGTGTGTTGGTGAGTGAATGGATGTCTCAGTGGTACATGTGCAAGTAACTACATATGTAAAAGGCAGTGTATGTGAATGATGGTGTATATAAATAACTATATGTGAGAGTCAGTAATTGTGAGATTGGCTGCATGGATGAGTGTGTATTTGCATCAGTGATTCTATAAGATAGTAATTATGTGTTAGTATCGGTATGAATAAGTGAGGTTGTGTCTGTATAACTGCATAGGTGAGTAAATGGAAGTATGATTGATTCTTTGCATGACTGACTAAGTGTGTGAGTAACTCTGGATATGTGGCAGTGTGTGAGTGTCTGAATAGGTGTATGAGTGCATATGATAGTGTTGTATTGATGAGTGACTGCATGTATGAGTGACTGTATGGGTGAATGAGTGGATGTGTGTGTGGACCTAGGAATCAGTCAGTGCGTAATTAGTAACTGGTATTGATGTGTCTATTTTTTCGAAAATGGTAGTCTGTATTTTAGAGTGGGTGTATCAAAGGTTATATTCAGGTGTGAGGAGGTGCATCAGATTTTCACATGGATGATGTCATCAGTGATGTCATCAGTGGTGTCATTTGAGATGTCATCAGTGATGTCACTGACCGTGTCATGAATGATGTAATATGTGACGTCATCAGCAGTGCATTGCGGGGGCGCGAGTTATAGTTAGCTGAACTAACTATAACGCCAGAATTTCTATGGTTTTGTACGAGTGAAATGTCCAACTAGCTATAACGTTCCTGAAACCTATGTTTTTTTCACTTAATTTCTATGGTTTTTTAAATGCTAATTTCTAACTATAATGTGCCTGAAACCTATGGTTTTTTCAGTGAATTTCATTGGTTTTTTAAATGCTAATTTCTAACTATAAAGTGCCTGAAACCTATGGTTTTTCCAGTGAATTTCAAAGGTTTTTTAAATGAAAATTTGTAAGTCTAATGTACCTCAATCATATGTTTTTTTTATTATATATATATATATATATATATATATATATATATATATATATATATATATATATATATATATATATATATATGTATATATATCAAAGAACGTTCGGTGCATTCACGGGGTTTGTCGTAGGCTTACATCATCCGCAGACGCGTTTCTGGCTTCTGCCTTCTTCAGCGCGGAAAGCCTCAACTCCTGGAGCATTAGTGACATTCAAACCAACCTGAAATCTAATAGGTGGTACTTTAGCCAATGGGAGAGCTGTATTCCTCAAAGGCCGGCAGTGGGGCATTCGTTACGATGCGTTGTCATTCGAGCCTTGATGCTCCATTCCGTACTTTCAGATTGCCATATTCCACCACCTCCTATCATAGCCACTGTGCTCCTATGCCCCTCGCCT
The DNA here is from genome assembly GCF_964204655.1 of Triturus cristatus. Lineage (NCBI taxonomy): Eukaryota > Metazoa > Chordata > Amphibia > Caudata > Salamandridae > Triturus > Triturus cristatus. The sequence goes on along the minus strand of NC_140595.1, from coordinate 572,219,859 downwards.
GCCGCTGGATGATATGTTCGATTATCCTGTGGGTGTCCCTCTTATGGTAGAGCACCCTGGCTTTGTATAAGCCACGGCCATCATGGGTCGACAGGGTCCGTCAGTGGAGGTTCTGGTAGCCCCATATTAAATTATCAACACAGTTCCACCTGGGCCACCGAACCTCGGCGGGTGCAGCCGTAAAACGGGGGTGGGACCCGTTTGTTTAATGTCAAGGAACGTTCGGTGCACTCACGGTGTTTGTCGTAGGCTTACATCATCCGCAGACGCGTTTCTGGCTTCTGCCTTCTTCAGTGCGGAAAGCCTCAACTCCTGGAGCATTAGTGACATTCAAACCAACCTGAAATCTAATAGGTGGTACTTTAGCCAATGGGAGAGCTGTATTCCTCAAAGGCCGGCAGTGGGGCATTCGTTACGATGCGTTGTCATTCGAGCCTTGATGCTCCATTCCGTACTTTCAGATTGCCATATTCCACCACCTCCAATCATAGCCACTGTGCTCCTATGCCCCTCGCCTGCCGCTGGATGATATGTTTGATTACCCTGTGGGTGTCCCTCTTATGGTAGAGCACCCTGGCTTTGTGTAAGCCACGGCCATCATGGGTCGACAGGGTCCGTCAGCGGCGGTTCTGGTAGCCCCATATTAAATTATCAACACAGTTCCACCTGGGCCACCGAACCTCGGCGGGTGCAGCCGTAAAACGGGGGTGGGACCCGTTTGTTTAATGTCAAAGAATGTTCGGTGCACTCACGGGGTTTGTCGTAGGCTTACATCATCCGCAGACGCGTTTCTGGCTTCTGCCTTCTTCAGTGCGGAAAGCCTCAACTCCTGGAGCATTAGTGGCATTCAAACCAACCTGAAATCTAATAGGTTGCACTTTAGCCAATGGGAGAGCTGTATTCCTCAAAGGCCGGCAGTGGGGCATTCGTTACGATGCGTTGTCATTCGAGCCTTGATGCTCCATTCCGTACTTTCAGATTGCCATATTCCACCACCTCCAATCATAGCCACTGTGCTCCTATGCTCCTCGCCTGCCGCTGGATGATATGTTCGATTACCCTGTGGGTGTCCCTCTTATGGTAGAGCACCCTGGCTTTGTGTAAGCCACGGCCATCATGGGTCGACAGGGTCCGTCAGCGAAGGTTCTGGTAGCCCCATATTAAATTATCAACACAGTTCCACCTGGGCCACCGAACCTCGGCGGGTGCAGCCGTAAAACGGGGGTGGGACCTGTTTGTTTAATGTCAAAGAACGTTCGGTGCACTCACGGGGTTTGTCGTAGGCTTACATAATCCGCAGACGCGTTTCTGGCTTCTGCCTTCTTCAGTGCGGAAAGCCTCAACTCCTGGAGCATTAGTGACATTCAAACCAACCTGAAATCTAATAGGTGGTACTTTAGCCAAAGGGAGAGCTGTATTCCTCAAAGGCCAGCAGTGGGGCATTCGTTGCGATGCGTTGTCATTCGAGCCTTGATGCTCCATTCCGTACTTTCAGATTGCCATATTCCACCACCTCCAATCATAGCCACTGTGCTCCTATGCCCCTCGCCTGCCGCTGGATGATATGTTCGATTACCCTGTGGGTGCCCCTCTTAAGGTAGAGCACCCTGGCTTTGTATAAGCCACGGCCATCATGGGTCGACAGGGTCCGTCAGCGGCGGTTCTGGTAGCCCCATATTAAATTATCAACACAGTTCCACCTGGGCCACCGAACCTCGGCGGGTGCAGCCGTAAAACGGGGGTGGGACCCGTTTGTTTAATGCCAAAGAACGTTCGGTGCACTCACGGGGTTTGTCGTAGGCTTACATCATCCGCAGACGCGTTTCTGGCTTCTGCCTTCTTCAGTGCGGAAAGCCTCAACTCCTGGAGCATTAGTGACATTCAAACCAACCTGAAATCTAATAGGTGGTACTTTAGCCAATGGGAGAGCTGTATTCCTCAAAGGCCGGCAGTGGGGCATTCGTTACGATGCGTTGTCATTCGAGCCTTGATGCTCCATTCCGTACTTTCAGATTGCCATATTCCACCACCTCCAATCATAGCCACTGTGCTCCTATGCCCCTCGCCTGCCGCTGGATGATATGTTCGATTACCCTGTGGGTGTCCCTCTTAAAGTTCGGTGGCCCAGGTGGAACTGTGTTGATAATTTAATATGGGGCTACCAGAACCGCCGCTGACGGACCCTGTCGACCCATGATGGCCGTGGCTCATACAAAGCCAGGGTGCTCTACCATAAGAGGGACACCCACAGGGTAATCAAACATATCATCCAGCGGCAGGCGAGGGGCATAGGAGCACAGTGGCTATGATTGGAGGTGGTGGATATGGCAATCTGAAAGTACGGAATGGAGCATCAAGGCTCGAATGACAACGCATCGTAACGAATGCCCCACTGCCAGCCTTTGAGGAATACAGCTCTCCCATTGGCTAAAGTACCACCTATTAGATTTCAGGTTGGTTTGAATGTCACTAATGCTCCAGGAGTTGAGGCTTTCCGCACTGAAGAAGGCAGAAGCCAGAAACGCGTCTGCGGATGATGTAAGCCTACGACAAACCCCGTGAGTGCACCGAACGTTCTTTGACATTAAACAAACGGGTCCCACCCCCGTTTTACGGCTGCACCCGCCGAGGTTCGGTGGCCCAGGTGGAACTGTGTTGAATATATATATGTATATATATATATATATATTCCACGTACTCCGTCAGTTATCCTGCTCACAGCACAGCGGGTGCACCAGCCGCGAGGGCGGAACTCGCGAATCACTTTCAGCCACAATTTTCAAAAATTGCTGCGCACTCTGGTCAATTGCAATTTAAAGTAATTTAATTCAGTTCGTTGCAAAACACGATCTATGAACGCTCTGCTGACAAACGCGTTTCAGCCTCCTGGCCTTCGTCAATGTCAATAGTGTTCAATTACCATAATCTATTTAAGCATTTCATTGGTTGCCATGATCATAGAAAAATGGAAATAAAAAGTGGACTGCATATATACAAGTATTCAATGTGGGAAGTGTCGGCCATCTTAACACTATGTAATACCACTCAATTCATAAAGACAAATAACTTATGTAAATCAAAAATATATACATGTGATACAATTCACAATTAAGTAAACAGAGTTCTGTCTCACAGACTTTTAAATTCATGAAAACACTACGTCTGCTAGTCTTAAACATTTTTCAAAAAATAATAATGATAATCAAATACGCCCTGAATGGGTTGTCATTCCAAGCATGTGTACCTGTGTTAATACACAATTAGGTAAAAGATTCTGTATCTGCAGCTTTTAAATTCATGAAAGCACAACGTATGTTAATCATAAACGTGTTGCAAAGAAATAACGCCCTGAATGGGCTGTTGTTCATTCTACTAGTCTGAGTGGTTAATAGCCATGCTTCCCCATGATCAAAAAAGTTTCAAGGGAACAGCGGTAGGGTTTAAGTTGCTCTATCCAATAAAGGACCAGAGTTCCTCCTCCTGGTTCAGTCCCCCCGGGGTTCTGGTGCGTAGCTCCACTATGAGTTTCGCCTCAAGTTGTCTCAGTGACCTGACTCTGTCCCCTCCTCTTTCTCCCGCTAGGACCTGGTCTATACAAAAAAATGTCAGTGTGTCACTCCTAGCACCATGCACCCCAGCAAAGTGCCTCGCCACTGGGTACGTTTTATCTCTGTTTGTTATGGCTCTTTTGTGTTCCAGGATACGCTTCTTTGCTGGGTGTATGGTGCTGCCAATGTACTGCAGTCCACAAGGACAAACCAGGCAATATATGACAAAACTAGAGTTACAGTTAAGAAGTTTGTCAATAGATCTTTTAGCCTTTTTGCCTGGCACTGCATAGTCTTTCACCTTTTTGTAGTTTTTGCACGCCTTGCAACTCATGCAAGGAAAAAAACCAGTTATGGTTGGTTTGGTTCTCGGTTTCTCCTCAAAGTGGCTGCGCACCAGAATATCTTTTAGTGAGGAACTCTTTCTGAAGGTAATATCAGGATTTGGAGAAATCAATTTCCCCAAGACCCCATCCGTTTGGAGAATTCCCCAATTTTTCTGTATAAGGCCCCTGATTTTATGAGCCTCTGCCGAGAAGGTCATGATTAATCTGACCTTGGATTGATCTTCTTCCAATACGCTATCAGGGACCTGTTTCTTAGTGAGTAGCTCCTGTCTGTTTCTACCTTCTGCCTTGTCAACCGCTTCCTGCAGCACTTTGCTCTTGTATCCTCTATCTTTAAATCTCAATAGAGACTCATCGGCTGCCTCTTGGAAATCTTCAGAACGGGAGCAGTTCCTCTTGAGCCTTAAAAGGTCCCCATACGGAATGCTATAGATCAAATTCCGTGGGTGCTGGCTCCAAGAGTGCAGGACAGTATTGCCCGCTGTCGGCTTTCGGTACAATTTTGTGCACAGCTTGTCGTCTGCTACAAAAACCAGGAGATCTAAGAAGGCTACCTCCTCTCCACTGATGTTACTCGTGAATTTGAGGTTGTAATCATTCACATTCAAAGCCCTCACATACTCTTCTGCCTCTATTTGTGTGCCTCTCCAAACTATGAAGAGGTCATCGATGTACCTGGTCCATAGGGCTATTTTATCAAGCCAAATCTCATTATCACCCGCCCAGGCCACGTGCTTCTCCCACCAGCCCACGAAAAGGTTCGCGTAGCTGGGGGCGAAGCACGTGCCCATCGCGGTACCCTGTGTCTGCAAATAAAGTTCTCCTGCAAATAAAAAAATATTGTTATGCAGACAAAATGAGACAATTTGTGTTAGCATTTTGTTATGTTCCTGGAACTTCAGTGCTCGGCTTCTTAAGAAAAATTCAAGGGCTTCTAGTCCCTGGGAATGTCTGATGCTTGTATATAAACTAGTTATATCAAGGGTTATTAACAATAAATCATCATCCCAGGAGATCCCCTGTATCTGACGGATGAAGTCTGTTGTATCCAGGATGAATGAACTCAGGTCCTTGACCAAGGGGAACAGAAAGGAGTCTACATAGATAGAAGCCTTCTCCAATAGACTTCCCAGTGAGGAAACTATCGGACGTCCTGGAGGCTCCTTAATGTCCTTGTGTACCTTCGGAAGATGGTAAAATGTAGGTAACACAGGACACTCAACTTTCATATATTGGAGCTCATTAGTTTCTAAGATTCCTTTGTTGTTCCATTCTTCCAATAGGCTGTAGAACGCCAGTACGCTACTGTTGTAATCTTCTCTCTTAATTTTCACATAGCTTTGTGTGTCACCAAGTAAGCGTAAGGCCTCACGTTTGTATTGCTCCTTTGTCATTATTACGACATTCCCCCCTTTATCTGACTGTTTAATTACCAGTTCGGGGTCATCTCTGAGGGATTTCACAGCTTCCCATTGAGCTTTTGTGAGATTGTATTTTCTTTTCCCTCCAGTGATCTTATCATCAGTTCGTAATTTATCAAGGTCTTTAATTACTGCCTCATGGAAGCAATCGATGGCATCATAGGGGGTTCGTGGTATGAATTTAGATTGTGCCTTGAACTGGCTTCTGCCACTGATCTGCTTTACCCCTGTCTCCATTAGAAGTTGGGTCGCACCTTGGATACCCGTAGCTCCTCCAATGTCTTCAGATTCTTGTAAATCCCGCATCACTGTGAGGATTTCCAAGTCACTCCCCTCGAGGTTTTCTGTGGTGGATCCTCCTGTTGCCGATTGTTTTGTTTTAGATTCGGGGTGCATTGCAAAGATTTTTCGTAGTTTGAGCTTGCGTATATAACGGTACAAGTCAATCCGCATAGCTGTATAGTCCCATTGTGTTGTGGGACAGAAGGTGAGCCCTTTCTGTAACACAGATCTCTCCACTTGGGTGAGTATTCTAGGGGAGAGATTAATGATGGAGAGCTTGTTTACTTCCTCTTTCCGCCCCGTCTGCTCCTCGTTACGCGGGGTTCGTAATTTTGTTTGGTTGTTCTGCCCTCCTCTCCTTCCGATTCCGATGTGTCCCTCTGAGTTGTCACTGTGTCACCTCTTGATTGTTGCAGGGCTTTTCTAGGTGCGTCGTACTTTTTAGCGAAGGTCAGCACCCTCCCGCTTTCGTAGTCTCGTTGATTCCGTGCAAATTTGTTCTGTTTGCGTCTTTTTATATCGTTCTCATAGGCTATTAAGCGAGTTTTCATACGTGCCCTCAAGGTGTCAATGAGCTCCTTATCCGTATCTTTAGATATATTGCCCTCAATCTCTTGGATTTCATCCAATAGTTTTGCTCTGTGGCGAGGCACTTTGCTGGGGTGCATGGTGCTAGGAGTGACACACTGACATTTTTTTGTATAGACCAGGTCCTAGCGGGAGAAAGAGGAGGGGACAGAGTCAGGTCACTGAGACAACTTGAGGCGAAACTCATAGTGGAGCTACGCACCAGAACCCCGGGGGACTGAACCAGGAGGAGGAACTCTGGTCCTTTATTGGATAGAGCAACTTAAACCCTACCGCTGTTCCCTTGAAACTTTTTTGATCATGGGGAAGCATGGCTATTAACCACTCAGACTAGTAGAATGAACAACAGCCCATTCAGGGCGTTATTTCTTTGCAACACGTTTATGATTAACATACGTTGTGCTTTCATGAATTTAAAAGCTGCAGATACAGAATCTTTTACCTAATTGTGTATTAACACAGGTACACATGCTTGGAATGACAACCCATTCAGGGCGTATTTGATTATCATTATTATTTTTTGAAAAATGTTTAAGACTAGCAGACGTAGTGTTTTCATGAATTTAAAAGTCTGTGAGACAGAACTCTGTTTACTTAATTGTGAATTGTATCACATGTATATATTTTTGATTTACATAAGTTATTTGTCTTTATGAATTGAGTGGTATTACATAGTGTTAAGATGGCCGACACTTCCCACATTGAATACTTGTATATATGCAGTCCGCTTTTTATTTCCATTTTTCTATGATCATGGCAACCAATGAAATGCTTAAATAGATTATGGTAATTGAACACTATTGACATTGACGAAGGCCAGGAGGCTGAAACGCGTTTGTCAGCAGAGCGTTCATAGATCGTGTTTTGCAACGAACTGAATTAAATTACTTTAAATTGCAATTGACCAGAGTGCGCAGCAATTTTTGAAAATTGTGGCTGAAAATATATATATATATATATATATATATATGTTCACAGAAAAAAACATAGGTTTCAGGCACGTTATAGTTAGGAATTAGCATTTAAAAAACCTCAGGAATTCACTGAAAAAACCATAGGTTTCAGGGGTGTTATAGTTAGCTGGACTTTTCACTTGTACAAAACCATTGAAATTCCCCCGTTATAGTTAGTTCAGCTAACTATAACTCGCGCGCCCGCAATGCACTGCTGATGACGTCACATATTACATCACTCATGACATGGTCAGTGACATCACTCATGACATCACTGATGACATCTCAAATGACATCACTGATGACATCATCCAGTGAATGTGTGTTTTTCTGAAAATTAAATATGTTGTATATATGTATATCTCAAGGTCGATGGAAGAATAAATGGGTATATAAGTGTCTAAATGGATGATTTGTTTTTGAAAAATTGATCGTGTAACTGACTGATTAAGTGTATCATAGTGAATACATGGCTTAGTGAGTAATGTTTAAATATGTAAATATCTGTATCAGTCTCTCACTTTGTGTATAAGTGGCTGCATGGGTTGGTGAGTAGCTACATGGGTGTCTATATAGGTTATTAGTTGGTTTTTTGAGTATCAGTCTGAGTGTCTGCATGGTTCGGTGGGGGGTATTACGTAGTGCATAGGTGCATGAATGAGTGACTCACTCTTTGTATGTGTTGAAGACAGCATGTGTGCAGGACTGTATGGGTGGATGAGTGTGTGTATGGGTGTGTTAGTGAGTGAATGACTGTCTCAATAGTGTCTTTATGAGTAACTACATATGTTTTAAACTAGTATATGTGACTATTGGTGTATATAAGTGAGTATATGTGAGAGTGAGAGATTGAAAGAGTTCCTGTATGAATAAGTATGTGTTTCTATAAGTGATTGTTTAAAAGACTAAGTATGTGTAAGTTTCCGTAGAAGTAAGTGTGGTGGTGTGTGTATAACTGTATATGCAAATAAATGTATGTTTTATTCTTTATTAGCATGAGTGACTATGTGTGTGAGTAACTCTATGGATGAGTGGCATTGTGTAACAGGATGTATAGGTGTATGAGTACATATGATGAGTGAATACATGTATGAGTGACTGTATAGGACTGTTGGTGAATGAGTGGATGTGTATGTGGATCTTAGAATTACTGAACAGGTTGTTGTAACTGGTATTGGTATGTCAATTGTTTTGAAAAGTTTAGTCTCTATTTTTGAATGTGTGTATCAAAGGTTATATTAGGGTGAGAGGAGGTCTGCCACTCTATCACAAGGATGATGTCATCAGTGATGTCATCAGTGATGTCATGAGTGATGTCACTGACCATGTCATGAGTGATGTAATATGTGACATCATCAGCAGTGCATTGCGGGCGCGCGAGTTATAGTTAGCTGAACTAACTATAACGGGGGAATTTCAATGGTTTTGTACAAGTGAAAAGTCCAGCTAACTATAACACCCCTGAAACCTTTGGTTTTTTCAGTGAATTCCTGAGGTTTTTTTAAATGCTAATTCCTAACTATAACGTGCCTGAAACCCATGTTTTTTTCTGTGAATTTCAAAGGTTTTTTAAATGCTAATTTCTAACTATGCCTACAGAGATAGGACATGTGAAGAAAGAAGAAAAAATGCACAGAAAGAAAAAAAAGAAGTGCAGAAAGAAGCAACAGAAGTCCTCAAAGACGAAGAAAAGTGCAGGAAGAAGGATAACGTGCAGAAAGAACAAAAAGAAGAGCAGAAAGAAGCCTTGTTGCAAAATCATCCTGTACCCTCAACTTTTTCAGACGGATACTGGTGGTAACTGAGTCTGACTAACCAGTCCTAGAGCCAGTGCTATGTTAAAAGACACGTAGAATACAGTGAAAACACCTACATACACTAGGGAACATTATGCGTTGGGGTTCCCCTGTGATTAGCATGACCTCCTCTGTAAGCCCCTAGTATATAATAGGGCAGGGGGATTAAAACTACCTCTTAAAACAGGCCACAGGGCGTTTTTGCACACGTTAACTCAGGCCCCGTCCCCTCCCTTCACCACTGTGTAAACACGCCCTGTGTCCGTTTTTAGTTGGGAGATTAAGTTCATTTGAATCCTGAGGGTCCATAGGGTCCAACTAGCCCACTAGGTACCTCCAGTAAGTGCCACAGAGCTGCGTTGCAGAGAGGTGTAAAAAGTGGCACGGCCTGGACCACCTCTCTGCAATGCAGCTCAGTGGCGCTTACTGGAAGCACTTGGTGGGCTAGTTAGCCCCCAGGGGCCCTCAGTATTGAAGGAAAATTATATCCCCAATTTAAAACGTGCCATAGTGCGTGTTTGCACACGTCACCTCAGGCCCCGTCCCCTCCCTTCACCACTGTGTAAACGCGCCCTGTGGCTGTTCTGAGTTGAGAGATTAAGTCCCCTTGAATCCTAAGGGTCCCTAGGTCAAACTAGACCACTAGGTACCTCCAGTAAGCGCCACAGAGCTGCGTTGCAGAGAGGTGTAAAAAGGGGCTTGGCCTCAGAACACCTGTCGGCAGCGCAGCTCCCTGGTGCATACTGGAGATGCCTGTTGGGCTAGTTGGCCCTCAGGGACCCTCAGTATTGAAGAGGAATTTATTCCCCAACTTACAACTCGCCAGGGGGCGCGTTTCCAGAGAGCTGCAAGGAGGGGGCATGGCCTCCGGCACGATGCCAGTCTTTTATTTATTTTAATTTTTTAAGAAGGGGGGCTGTGTGGTTCCCCTTCTTATTCTAATTTATTGGCCCTGATGACCCCATCCCCCAGGGCCTGTCTCCTAATTATATTTTTTTGACCCCAATCCCCAGGGCCGGCCACTGTTTTTTATTTTTTAAAAATCTATATTTATAGACACACCTAGGACATGCTGGACAAACCGTACGTACCTATCACCATGACGATTTGCGTGAAATTCATTAAAAGGCGACTATGCATACAATGAATCCACATGGAATGTATTTACACCACTAGTAAAGCTCATACATGTCTGATGCCCTACCGTGCCTAATCCCGGTAGACACCCTTGTCGTTTATTTATACAAACATAGGTAGCTATTGACGGGCACATTTAATACACATGCACACCAAGCCATTCAAAGGGGATTCGACAAAAATTCGTCCAAAACTATGCAAGAAACCCCCCTCACGGTTAATAAAACACACATCCACTGCCGGATGTGTAATACTTTTTATTTTACTCTCTGGAAAGGGGACGAACATCACTTGAGAGTCACAGCGCGCTCCTGGCAGAGCCCAATGCTGTGTTACACCCACCATTGCCTGCTGAGTGCCACACACCTCTGTGTTGTATTCCACTAGCTAGTGCATATGCTATGACACTCTCTAGCCCATGTGCACCGTAACACCACCCCATGAATATTTCATGCCACACTTGTCTTCGCACGGGTTATATTGCCCCATCTAACGTGTCTTCCTCGATGCCTATGTTATAACGCACAGTGCTATGCCATACATATTACAATCTGGGATCCATATCTTTGTCACAGTGCATATGCAACGTTACACACCCCAGCACATATTTTATATTACAACTTTAGAGACTAGTTAGGTTACACAACACTGCCCTGTGCATATTACACTCCAAGGCGCATATCGCATAGCACGCGCTAGTGCCTGTGCTATCTCGCGCTCTCCAATGAATCTGTCATTGCGCACAATGTATTGCATATTATATTTCACGCCCGGTTCATCTTATATCACACTTTTTGGTGCATAGTTTATACCATACACTATATCTAGTTTTCATTTTCAATCGTGCTCTCAGGACTATGTTCTATATAACACTGTGTTCACCTACCCTTTTCACGGGCATTACATTTTGCGACAGGGGGTGGAGGGTCAGGGGGTGTTTCTGCCAAGTGAGCCCGGAGTCACAGTCACAAACGTCCTCTTCTTCCTGAATAAAAGTGAGATTATGCTGCATACTTGTTCATATTTTAAGTAGTTCGCACAGACACACGTTTTAAAAACAATAAACTTCCTAATACCCGCCTTCTCTGAACAGTTAGCTTGCTGCCCCATCCCCCTCCTCCCTATCCTCTGTTGTGTGAATCCATGGACTAGCCTCCTCCCTCCTGCCATGCATAGTCTGATGTGCTGCCACTGCCCTCAATTTAGTATGATGTACCAGTCCACTCCTCCTGCCCTCCATTGCCCAATTCTATGCCCCATCATTGACCTCCTGCTTAAACTCTGTGCTTAGCTTGCTACCCCTATTCTCCTTCCCCCTGCCCTCCGATGTCTTTGTGTATGCCCCTGCTTCATCCATTTTGCCCACCATGTTCCATGGACCTGCCACTCCTATCTACTCTGAGTGTTCTGTTGAGCTGCCACTCCCCTCCCACCTGCCTAGCATTGTCAGATGACTGTAACCTGTCCCTGCCACCTCCACCCTGCCTGTCCACATGCCATGCCCCTATCCTCTTCCTCCTGTCCTACATGGTCCATTGTACTGCCACACCCTTCTGCCCTCCCTGGTCTGTTGTGCTGCAACTGCTCCTCCTGCCTGCCCCGTGCGGTCTGTTGTGAGGCCCCTTCCCCTGAACTTTCTTGTCTGTGCACAGGTCCTGACCCTCCCTTCTATCCTCCATCGTCCTTTGTGCATGCCCCTGCACCCTCCTTCTTGCCCATAATAGCCATTGTGCTACCACTAACCCTCCCACTTGCCATGCATGGTCTTCTGTGCTGCCATGGCCCCTCCCACCTTCCCTGTGTGGTCAGTTAGCTGCCCCTGAACCCCTCCCACCTTCCCTCCATGGTCTGTGTGTATGCCATCACAGTCTCACTGTTGCTCTTCATGGTGTGTCTTGCTTCTAGTGCCCATCCTGCCTGACCTCCATGGCTATCTTGCTGCTCCTGCCCTGCCCCCTTGCCCCCAGCCCTCTGTTTACATGTGCAGACCCCTACTCCCTCCCTCCTGGCTTGTCTGTTCCATTGTAATGCCCCTGATCCATCCCTCCTGCCCTTTATGGTCTGTTATGCTGCAGCTTTCTCTCCTGTCTGTCCATTATGGTCCTGCCTCTTGCCCCTCTGTTCTATGTTGTCCATGTGCATGGTCCTGTCCCCTCCCTCTTGCTTTCTATGGATTGTTGTGCTGCACTCCCGTCCCGCATGCCCTGTGTGGTGTATTGTGCTGCTGCAAACCCTGATGCCTGCCCTGCAGGGTCAGTTTGGTGCACCTCTCCATGTCCCTCCTGTCCTCTGTTATCCAAGTCCATGTCCCTACCCCATTTCCTTCCATGATCCAATGTACCATACTTGCGAACATTTTGAACTTGGTAAGAGGGAGATTTTGAAAAAAAAACTGGGGTATTGATTTTCCCCTTTGAGTTACATTGAAAAAGAGGAGATTGTAGACAGGAGACAGATAAAATAAAGCCCATTTGAGCTTAAAAACATTGGACATTTCCTGGCTGAATCGGGTCTGTTGGCATGTATGGTTGTACTACCATTGCCTCTTCCTTCTGCCCACAATGGTCTATTACATTGCCACAGCCTCTCTTGCAAGTCCTGTATTGTTGGTTTGTTGCCCCTGCCCCCATTTCCACTGCCCTCCATAGTCTGTTGTGCTGCCACGGCCCTTCCTGCCTGCTCATTGTGGTTAAATTGTTGCCTTTGCACCCTCCTACCTGCCTTCAATTTTCAGAGTCCGTGCCCCTGGCCTCTGCCTCTCAACAGTATCCTAATGAACAACTAGATTGCTAACATTCTATATTTATTACAAAAGTGTGGAACGCCTGACGTCATCTTGATGTAATCAAAACTGTAATACCTAGAGCATTTCCTTTAGAAATTACATGTATGAGAGGATCTTATTGGCATCAAAATTATGGTTAGTGCTCTAAAAGACTAAAATAAGGACATATTTTCTGAGTTTTCAAATAGCGAGAAAGCACTTTTAAATTATTTGTTACCTTTATGTTTTTTTATCCAGTTGACCACTTGATTAAATGTTGCACGTAGGGGAGAGGATGTGGTGTTACTTCCAGAACTGCAGACTTTGCAAGTGGGGAACCAGGTTGGAGTTTCTGCTTCAGCTCGACATTCTGTGATTCTGGTCAAATCACTTAGTCTCCCCATGTCTACAACCAAAATGAATTTGTTTTTGTGTGATGTAACAAATGCTCATGTAAAGCACTCCAATACCTGACAAGTCTTCACTATATAGCACTGCAAAAACACAAAATAATAAGTGTTTTGCACACTTCTGTCATTGTGCTATATTTGGCCTACATCTGGGTGATGTTGGGCTACATTTGGGCTCTTTTGTCTCCGGTGGCCATCTTGGGATTTTTATTTGTTATGAAGTTTCCTAATTTCCTCATGTACTGCAGTCTCCTCAGTAGGAAATGCTTTCAGTTTTTTACTTTGATTCCATCATGAAGGTATTCAGATATGTCACACATTTGCCATAAATTCTGAATGTTAGCACTCTAGTTGCTCATTAGATCACTGTAGTAAAACTACTATTCACCATGGAAGTCTGCTCCTGGTATTAAAAGTGCATGTTTCAGTCTGCATGTCAGAATTTTTTAATGAAATAGAAGAGGATTTGAGAAGTCACTCAAAATGTGCCCTCATTTTCTTTCTTCAGCATTAATCATAATTTCTATGGCAAAATGAACCCCCTCATTGTGTTCCTTTTTAAATTAAATGTTTTAAGTGTTACCAGTTTATTCCAATCAAGATGGCTTCAGGTGTGCCATACTTTTGTCATAATGAAGACAGTAAGCGCTCTAGTTGTTTTTAAGAACACTCTGGGACATTCTGTAATTGGGCTATACTTGGGCTACATCTGGGTGATATTTGGGCTACATTTGGGCACTTTTGTCTCTGGTGGCCATCTTGGCAGACTTATTTGTTATGAAGTTTCCTAATGTCCTCATTTACTGCAGTCTCCTCAGTAGGAAATACTTTCAGTTTTTTACTTTGATTCCAAAGGCATTCAGATGTGTCACACATTTGCCATAAATTCAGAATGTTAGCACTCTTTTTGCTCATTAGATCACTGTAGTAAAGCTACTGCTCACCAGGGAAAACTGCTGCTGGTATTGAAAGTGCATGTTTCAGTCTGCATGTCAGAATTTTTTAATGAAATAGAAGAGGATTTGAGAAGTCACTCAAAATGTGCCCTAATTTTTCTTTCTGCAGCACTAATCATACTTTTTATGGAAAAATGAACCACCTCATTTTGTTCCTTTTTAAATTAAATGTTTTAAGAGTTACCACTTTAATCCAAGCAAGATGGCTTCAGGTGTGCCATACGTTTATCATAAGTAGGACTGTTAGCGCTCTAGTTGTTCTTTGGAACACTCTGGGAAGCTGCAGTAGAACACAAAGGAATCAACTGACAGTCTCTGCCCTTGTTGGATGTACATGTTTTACTGAGAATGTCAGACTTCATTCTCACATGACTGAGAAAGATAATGTGAATTTACAGAAAATAAGCTCTCAGTTTAGCTTATAGATCACCTTCCAAACCTCTGTGGGAAAAGCATGAGAAAATATTTTTCTCTCAATCATGATATCCCAGCAGAAGGCTTTTTCACATGGTGAAATCACCTTAGAACATACCACAATTCCTAAAATGAGTATGGTACCATCAACAAATGGTTTATAATGTAACTAAAGTCTTAAAACCTTCTATTAACTGCAATGCTTTTTAATGAGTTGATATCATGTATATTGGTCCCAAGATGGCTGCCAACACTTCTTGGATGAAGTGCTGACAGCCAATCAGATCTCAGGATGAGATGTGTGGTTAGGCTCCGCCCACATATATATATGATTTTAGTTTTGATTTTCTCAGGAACTACTGAACAGATTGACACCAGACCTGCAAAAGACACATCCCTGACCTGAGGACTACCTCTCTGCCAAATTTCAAGTAATTCTGTTCAGCCGTACGGGCTGTACCTTGGACTAAAGGTCCCTATGGAAAATTGCATGGGGAAAACGTGTTTTGGGACCCCCCTTTTTTCTCAGCCCCCGCTTGACGAATCCCCCCGAGACTTTTAGGGTAGGAGCGGAGCGGAGCGCCCCACCTATTTTGAAAATGTTGCGAGGATTCGTCAACCGGCGCCAAAGTTATTCCAAATAGAATGTTGCGGATTTCCTATGGAAACACGGTCCTAACTATAACTATCTACTGGCGACCGCCAGTAGATAATATATATATATATATATGTATCAAAATTACTCGCCTTGAGCTCCGTCTCTTTTTCCCGGGAAACAGACGAAGAGGACCCAATTCTGCTGATATTTATTTTTATTTAATACAGTGCCCTGCACCAACCGCCATTACGCGTTTTGGTCTTCCAGAGGCCTTGATCACATGACGCGCTTCAACTTCCTTACAACATATTTAAAGTGACAGTGCATGAACCTCGTGACTGTGCTGCTCATAGACATGGAAAAGTCAGTAAATACAACAGCACGGGTAGGCTTCAAATCACAGTAATTTCATAATTGTAAGATACATATGAAAACAGCTTGATAAATATCAATAAATATGCATCGAATAAAAAATAATAAATAAATATCATTTAAAAAACAAATGCATAAGCTGTTATAAAACCGATGAATGCAAAATAGCAACTATAATGCTAAAAGTCAAATTAAACAGCCCGCATTAGTAAAGAATACATTAAGAAAGTTCTTAAATATAAAAAAAAAAAACCATCTCAACTGTGGACAATTTACTTTATCCAACGCCTACCCAAAATGTTAATTGTGCTTAGATATTTAGTTGACAGGATTTGAGGATGAGTCCACTTGCAGGGTCCATACAGGACAAGATTTGTGTGCTATCCGAACCACATTTCCCACAATGCACAGTCTCATTCGAGCTTCCCATTGGTGGGTGTGCAATATGAAAATGGCGAAGTGGGTTCAGCGTTTGCACACACCGTCTCCGTTCAAGCCTCTGAAGAGAAGCATATGGAGCTTCGAAACGCGTCAGGCAATTCCATTACAGAGCGGCTTCTACAAGCGGATCCTCGTCCCTGCCTATCATAAATAAAGCTGCTGATCGAGTGCTACTCACCAGGTGGCAACCTTTCAACCTTTGGAGCGGAATGTATATATATATATATACATATATATATATATACAAAAAACGCCTTTTCATATCCAAAAAGCAGTCTTGAGCCCAACTCCATATGCGTGAAATCTTTATTCACAAAGTGGCAAACAAACGCCCGACGCGTTTCGGTGCAGCCGCACCTTGGTCACGGGTCATCGACAGTTTGTACACAGTAAATTATATAGTGCTTTAAACAATGACATAAAAGTAGGACTACCTGCCCCAACTCTGTATAGAAGACATTTCAAATTGGCATCCATTTTGAAGTGGTCAAAATGTATACGTATTATTGTTGTATGTACATCATTATTGCTGCATTGTAATCAAATTCATTATATGACAATGTTCAACAACACATTGTAGAATTCATATGCGATTTCCATTTGAATGAACACAATTTGCCTTATTTACTAGATCCCGCCCCAGTGGGCGTTAAACCGCAAATTCATCCCTGACAATTTGTCGGGATCCATGATATATCAATACCATCACATCAAAAATATATACAATTTTGTTGATTATTATATTTAGCCCCTGTGGGCACTACATAAATGATGAAAATATCACCCAAGTGGGCTGCAGCTTTCAACTGATCAACATATAACTTAGTCATTTAAATTAAACCCATCCTAATTTCATTGTGCCTCTGTATGTCAATCTTCTTAACGGTACGCTGACAGTTTTGTCTCCTACAAAAAATACAAAATTGTACCATCACTTATCATATATATTAAAAACAAACATAGTGGCTTCTTATTTACACATTATAGTAAATTCTGAGTTTTCAATATGCAGCAATATTCTATGATACAGTTAACCTAGGTGAACTGACATCTCTTCATCTTTGTTCAAACCCAATGGTTGTACTGTGTCATATCTGATGATCATCTTAGACTCCAATTGTCGCAATTCTTTTAACCTATTGCCGCCCCTTTCTGATTTGGGAATTCTATCAAGGTCACAAAACTGTAAGACATTGACATTTTTCCCATGTAGTTCTTTACAATGTCTAGCAATTGGATATTGCTTATCTTCATTGATAATGGCCCTAGTATGTTCTAGAACTCTTTTCTTTACTTGATGAATGGTACTTCCAATATATATGAGTGGGCATGGACAACGTAAGGCATATACACAATAATCTGATTTGCATGTTAAGTATTTCTGAATCACGAAAGGTTTTTGGCTCTTGGATAAAGGGATTTCATTTCGATTTACACTATTCCTACATGCTTTGCATGAATTGCATGTAAAAAATCCCTTTATTTCACTCCGATTTGTTTCCTCCTCTTTTACAATACTGCTACAAAGAAGGTCTTTAAGAGCTAAACATTTCCTGAAAGTAACCTTAGGTTGACTGCCCATGGCTTTTTTCAAAAATGGATCAATGTTCAGGACATGCCAATATTTCTTCAAACAATTTCTGACTTGCCATGACTGACTCGAATATGCGGTGATGAACCTGATTGGTTCATCTTCTTCTCGTTCTGAAGTTTTTGGATCAAGAAGGTCTTCTCTCAAAACTGTTTTTATTTTAGTGCATGCTTCTTTTATTATTTTATTTGAGTACCCTCTTTCCAAAAATCTTTCTTTCATGTTTGACATTTCCAATTCAAAATCTGATTGTGTGCTGCAATTTCTTTTAGCCCTTAAGAGTTCTCCGTACGGTATGCTACGGATTAAATTCTTAGGATGGCAACTGTCCGCATGCAGCAACCTATTTCCAGCTGTTAATTTACGGAACAGCCTGCTTTCCAGTTTGCCTTTGTCTACATTTACCATTACATCTAGAAATTCAAGTGTTTCTTTTTCTATTGAACATGTAAATGTCAAATTGCAATTATTCTCATTTAATCGGGCAACAAATTGCATAGCATCTTCTTTTTCCCCTTTCCAGATACAGAATACGTCATCTATATATCTGGCCCAGAGAACAACATTGTGATTAAACGCTGGGATGTTTCTGGCCACCTGCTCCTCCCACCAGCCGAGGAAAAGACCCGCATAGCTGGGGGCAAAGCAGGTGCCCATTGCCGTTCCCTGGGCCTGACAATAGATGACGTGGTCAAACAAAAAGTAGTTGTTCGAGAGGCATCTTTGCATCATGCATAGTAACATTTCTGTATGCAAAAAATATTTCACATCTCGCTGTTTTAAGAAATGATGGTTTGCTTTAACTCCCAACTCATGGGGTATACACGTATACAGGCTGTTGACATCAAGTGTCATCAGCCACATGTCTTCTTCCCACTGGACTTTTTCCATTATTCTTAAAAAATCTCTTGTATCTTGTAGATACGAAGGGAGTTTTTGAACATACGGACGCAAGAAATGGTCAATATATTTGGAAGTATTCTCGTAAGTGCTTCCAATGGAGGACACTATAGGTCGTCCTGGAGGATTCACACTATTTTTGTGTAGTTTAGGCAACAGGTACACTGCAGGCAGCTTCGGATGATCACATTTGAGAAATCTGTATTCTTCATCTGACAGTAGTTTGTCACGTTTCCATGAAACTAGTTGTAACTGATATTCATCATTACCCTTTTCATAGTTGATTCTGTTGCTAATAGTGTAACTTTTTGCATCTTTCAACTGTCTTTTACCTTCATTTAAGTACAAATTCCTAGGCCACACAACTACATTTCCGCCCTTATCGGACTTTTTAATAATCACTTCTTTATTGTTTTGTAGTTCTTTAACTGCCTCTTTCTGTTTTTTACTCAAATTCATATATTTAGGTTTACTAGATTTCTCAAGTTTTTTGAATTCCTTAATCACTCCCTTTTCAAATACATCAATATTCTCATTGTGGATTTGAGGTAAGAATTTTGATTTCGGTTTAAAATTACTCTCACTTCTACAGTCAAAAGTTATCATCTCTTCAGTTAAACATGTTTCTACATCTATATCTACATCAGTGTCTTTGTCTAACTCTTTCATTGCCTGCAATAGATCTATATCCTCAATTGTTAAATTAGTGGATTCAACATAATTTGTTGTGGTGATCATTTTTCTATTCTGGAACCATTTACGTAGCTTCAATTTTCTTACAAAATGAAAAAGATCTATCCTTCCTTCAGTGTAATTAAAATTACTTGTTGGGCAAAATGTGAGACCTAAAGACAGTACTTCATTCTGATCAAGCGTTAACTGAATATTAGATAAATTTACCACAGTATGATTGTCCTTCATTTTTTGTCCGTCTTGCCTCTTGTTTTCATTCCCACGTAGGCATCCAAAACACCCTGTTTCTTTGCGCCTCTTCTGCTTCCTCCTCTGGCGCCTCGACCTCGACCTCGTCTTGGCGATTCTTGTGGGCCTGGGCTTCCCAGCCCTTGTCGACCTTGTGCCATGAGCGAGAACTCCATTAAAATATTGGGTTTTACTCCCTCCTTATTCCGTGACCTTTCCGTAGGTTCTTCCAATCTTATTGATTCAGTGCTTACTTCTGGCATCATGTTAGTTTCACTTGTCTCAAGTATCTCTGTAATTTGGCCAGGTTGATTTTGTTCTGCTGGAGTTCCCAATATCTTTTGGTTGAGTTCCCTTAAGTAGTCAAATTTCCTGCCAAACGTAAAAATTTGGCCTCGTTCATAGTCTAGTTGGTCGCGATAAAATTTGCTTTGTTTTTTGGTTTTTATTTCCTCTTCGGCTTTCTCCAGTCTCAAAGTCAATTTTTTCATTTCTGTTTCAAAATCGTTTTCAGAACGTTGACTTTTCAATTGGGAAGTAATTTGGTCAATCTCTGTTGTTAATCTCGCCGTATCTTTCAATGCATATTTAATAAGCAGTTTCAGCATTATCGTTGAACATTGGTGATTGTTCTCTACCCACTCTTCAATTAATTCGGGGTCCGGGTCGCTGAACGTTGGGGTCAGAAAAATGAGCAGACCTCGAGGTACACGCTCGCAGTCTACGTATTTCTGCAGAGTGGTGGCTTCCCACCATTTGACTTGCTCCATTTTTGCACATTTCCATAGTCTGTCCCAAAGTTCTTTTTTGTTTCTGGAGTCACGTGCTGCAATATTGCCCGGTCTACTCAAATCCGGCGTTTCTGTGTTTAAAGGGACAAACAGCATTTCAGCTGCCTCCCGTCGTGAAGCCTCCCTGTTTGCCAAACTCATTTTGCTTTGTTGTTTTGAAACTCACCCTCCGGGAATTTCTCTGCTCAACGAAGTCAAGCAATGCACGCCGTATCCTCAGCAGCAGCCTGCTAACGTGGCCGCGCTGGTTCCACCTGCACTCCGGCTACTTCCGTGTTCATTTCTTCTGCGTTCTCCGTTACGTCTCAAACTTCCTCGCCCCGTTATCCGAACCTCGTTTTAATCGGCTCTTCAGGTTTTCACTGAAGACGGGAATTATCGTAAAAGACGCCACATCCGCGTTTCAATTCCAAACACGATAGCTCCGAAGGCGGGCAGGGAAATGATTCTCGAGCAGAGAAATAATTCAAACAAGCATAGTTCGCTGGTCTCCCTGCCGCTTTTGCGGTGGCGGGCTCAAGCGAGGTAGCGATCCTCCAACATATACAAAAAACGCCTTTTCGTATCCAAAAAGCAGTCTTGAGCCCAACTCCATATGCGTGAAATCTTTATTCACAAAGTGGCAAACAAACGCCCGACGCGTTTCGGTGCAGCCGCACCTTGGTCACGGGTCATCGACAGTTTGTACACAGTAAATTATATAGTGCTTTAAACAATGACATAAAAGTAGGACTACCTGCCCCAACTCTGTATAGAAGACATTTCAAATTGGCATCCATTTTGAAGTGGTCAAAATGTATACGTATTATTGTTGTATGTACATCATTATTGCTGCATTGTATTCAAATTCATTATATGACAATGTTCAACAACACATTGTAGAATTCATATGCGATTTCCATTTGAATGAACACAATTTGCCTTATTTACTAGATTCCGCCCCAGTGGGCGTTAAACCGCAAATTCATCCCTGACAATTTTTCGGGATCCATGATATATCAATACCATCACATAAAAAATATATACAATTTTGTTGATTATATATATATATATATATATATTATCTACTGGCGGTCGCCAGTAGATAGTTATAGTTAGGACCGTGTTTCCATAGGAAATCCGCAACATTCTATTTGGAATAACTGTGGCGCCGGTTGACGAATCCTCGCGAAATGTTCAAAATAGGTGGGGCGCTCCGCTCCGCTCCTACCCTGAAAGTCTCGGGGGGATTCGTCAAGCGGGGGCTGAGAAAACAGGGGGGTCCCAAAACACATTTTCCCCATGCAATTTTCCATAGGGACCTTTAGTCCAAGGTACAGCCCGAACAGCTGAACAGAATTACTTGAAATTTGGCAGAGAGGTAGTCCTCAGCTCAGGGAAGTGCCTTTTGCAGGTCTGGTGTCAATCTGTTCAGTAGTTCCTGAGAAAATCAAAAGTAAAATCATATATATATGTGGGCGGAGCCTAACCACACATCTCATCCTGAGATCTGATTGGCTGTCAGCACTTCATCCAAGAAGTGTTGGCAGCCATCTTGGGACCAATATACATGATAGCACCTCATTAAAAAGCATTGCAGTTAATAGAAGGTTTTAAGACTTTAGTTACATTATAAATCATTTGTTGATGGTACCATACTCATTTTAGGAATTGTGGTATGTTCTAAGGTGATTTCACCATGCGAAAAAGCCTTCTGCTGGGATATCATGATTGAGAGAAAAATATTTTCTCATGCTTTTCCCACAGAGGTTTGGAAGGTGATCTATAAGCTAAACTGAGAGCTTATTTTCTGTAAATTCACATTATCTTTCTCAGTCATGTGAGAATGAAGTCTGACATTCTCAGTAAAACATGTACATCCAACAAGGGCAGAGACTGTCAGTTGATTCCTTTGTGTTCTACTGCAGTTTCCCAGAGTGTTCCAAAGAACAACTAGAGCGCTAACAGTCCTACTTATGATAAACGTATGACACACCTGAAGCCATCTTGCTTGGATCAAAGTGGTAACTCTTAAAACATTTAATTTAAAAAGGAACAAAATGAGGGGGTTCATTTTTCCATAACAATTATGATTAGTGCTGTAGAAAGAAAAACTAGGGCACATTTTGACTTCTGAAATCCTCTTTTATTTTATTAAAAACTTCTGACATGCAGACTGAAACATGCACTTTCAATACCAGCAGCAGTTTTCCCTGGTGAGCAGTAGCTTTACTACAGTGATCTAATGAGCAAAAAGAGTGCTAACATTCTGAATTTATGGCAAATGTGTGACACATCTGAATGCCTTCTTGATGGAATCAAAGTAAAAAACTGAAAGTATTTCCTACTGAGGAGACTGCAGTAAATGAGGAAATTAGGAAACTTCATAACAAATAAGTCTCCCAAGATGGCCACCAGAGACAAAAGAGCCCAAATGTAGCCCAAATATCACCTAGATGTAGCCCAAGTATAGCCCAATGACAGAATGTCCTAGAGTGTTCTTAAAAACAACTAGAGCGCTTACTGTCTTCATTATGACAAAAGTATGGCACACCTGAAGCCATCTTGATTGGAATAAACTGGTAACACTTAAAACATTTAATTTAAAAAGGAACACTATGAGGGGGTTCATTTTGCCATAGAAATTATGATTAATGCTGAAGAAAGAAAATGAGGGCACATTTTGAGTGACTTCTCAAATCCTCTTCTATTTCATTAAAAAATTCTAAGATGCAGACTGAAACATGCACTTTTAATACCAGGAGCAGACTTCCATGGTGAACAGTAGTTTTACTACAGTGATCTAATGAGCAACTAGAATGTTAGCAATCTAGTTGTTCATTAGGATACTGTTGAGAGGCAGAGGCCAGGGGCACGGACTCTGAAAATTGAAGGCAGGTAGGAGGGTGCAAAGGCAGCAATTTAACCACACTGAGCAGGCAGGAAGGGCCGTGGCAGCACAACAGACTATGGAGGGCAGTGGAAAGGGGAGTAGGGGCAAAAAACCAACAATACAGGACTTGCAAGAGAGGCTGTGGCAATGTAATAGACCATTGTGGGCAGAAGGAAGAGGCAATGGTAGTACAACCATACATGCCAACAGACCCGATTCAGCCAGGAAACGTCCAATGTTTTTAAGCTCAAATGGGCTTTATTTGATCTGTCTCCTGTCTACAATCTCCTCTTTTTCAATGTGACTCAAAGGGGAAATCAATACCCCAGTTTTTTTTCAAAATCTCCCTCTTACCAAGTTCAAAATGTTCGCAAGTATGGTACATTGGATCATGGAAGGAAATGGGGTAGGGACATGGACTTGGATAACAGAGGACAGGAGGGACATGGAGAGGTGCACCAAACTGATCCTGCAGGGCAGGCATCAGGGTTTGCAGCAGCACAATACACCACACAGGGCATGCGGGACGGGAGTGCAGCACAACAATCCATAGAAAGCAAGAGGGAGGGGACAGGACCATGCACATAGACAACAGAGAACAGAGGGGCAAGAGGCAATGGTAGCTAGCTGACCATAATGGACAGACAGGAGAGAAAGCTGCAGCATAACAGACCATAAAGGGCAGGAGGGACGGATCAGGGGCATTACAATGGAACAGACAAGCCAGGAGGGAGGGAGTAGGGGTCTGCACATGTAAACAGAGGGCTGGGGGCAAGGGGGCAGGGCAGGAGCAGCAAGATAGCCATGGAGGTCAGGCAGGATGGGCACTAGAAGCAAGACATACCATGAAGAGCAACAGTGAGACTGTGATGGCATACACACAGACCATGGAGGGAAGGTGGGAGCGGGTCAGGGGCAGCTAACTGACCACACAGGGAAGGTGGGAGGGGCCATGGCAGCACAGAAGACCATGCATGGCAAGTGGGAGGGTTAGTGGCAGCACAATGGCTATGATGGGCAAGAAGGAGGGTGCAGGGGCATGCACAAAGGACGATGGAGGATAGAAGGGAGGGTCAGGACCTGTGCACATACAAGAAAGTTCAGGGGAAGGGGCCTCACAACAGACCGCACGGGGCAGGCAGGAGGAGCAGTTGCAGCACAACAGACCAGGGAGGGCAGAAGGGTAGGGCAGTACAATGGACCATGTAGGACAGGAGGAAGAGTATAGGGGCATGGCATGTGGACAGGCAGGGTGGAGGTGGCAGGGACAGGTTACAGTCATCTGACAATGCTAGGCAGGTGGGAGGGGAGTGGCAGCTCAACAGAACACTCAGAGTAGATAGGAGTGGCAGGTCCATGGAACATGGTGGGCAAAAAGGATGGAGCAGGGGCATGCACAAAGACATCAGAGGGCAGGGGGAAGGAGAATAGGGGCAGCAAGCTAAGCACAGAGTTTAAGCAGGAGGTCAATGATGGGGCATAGAATTGGGCAATGGAGGGCAGGAGGAGGGGACTGGTACATCATACTAAATTGAGGGCAGTGGCAGCACATCAGACCATGCATGGCAGGAGGGAGGAGGCTAGTCCATGGATTCACACAACAGAGGATAGGGAGGAGGGGGATGGGGCAGCAAGCTAACTGTTCAGAGAAGGCGGGTATTAGGAACTTTATTGTTTTTAAAACGTGTGTCTGTGCGAACTACTTAAAATATGAACAAGTATGCAGCATAATCTCACTTTTATTCAGGAAGAAGAGGACGTTTGTGACTGTGACTCCGGGCTCACTTGGCAGAACCACCCCCTGACCCTCCACCCCCTGTCGCAAAATGTAATGCCCGTGAAAAGGGTAGGTGAACACAGTGTTATATAGAACATAGTCCTGAGAGCACGATTGAAAATGAAAACTAGATATAGTGTATAGTATAAACTATGCACCAAAAAGTGTGATATAAGATGAACCGGGCGTGAAATATAATATGCAATACATTGTGCGCAATGACAGATTCATTACAGAGCGCGAGATAGCACAGGCACTAGCGCGTGCTATGCGATATGCGCCTTGGAGTGTAATATGCACAGGGCAGTGTTGTGTAACCTAACTAGTCTCTAAAGTTGTAATATAAAATATGTGCTGGGGAGTGTAACGTTGCATATGCACTGTGACAAAGATATGGATCCCAGATTGTAATATGTATGGCATAGCACTGTGCGTTATAACATAGGCATCGAGGAAGGCACGTTAGATGGGGCAATATAACCCTTGCGAAGACAAGTGTGGCATGACATATTCACGGGGTGGTGTTACAGTGCACATGGGCTAGAGAGTGTCATAGCATATGCACTAGCTAGTGGAATACAACACAGAGGTGTGTGACACTCAGCAGGCAATGGTGGGTGTAACACAGCATTGGGCTCTGCCAGGAGCGCGCTGTGACTCTCAAGTGATGTTCGTCCCCTTTCCAGAGTGTAAAATAAAAAGTATTACACATCCGGCAGTGGATGTGTGTTCATTAACCGTGAGGGGGGTTTCTGGCATAGTTTTGGTCGAATTTTTGTCGAATCCCCTTCGAATGGCTTGGTGTGCATGTGTATTAAATGTGCCCGTCAATAGCTACCCATGTTTGTATAAATAAACGACAAGGGTGTCTACCAGGATTAGGCACGGTAGGGCATCAGACATGTCAGAGCTTCACTAGTGGTGTAAATACATTCCACGTGGATTCATTGTATGCATAGTCGCCTTTTAATGAATATCACGCAAATCGTCATGGTGATAGGTACGTACGGTTTGTCCAGCATGTCCTAGGTGTGTCTATAAATATATATTTTTTAGAAATAATAAAAAAAAGTGGCCGGCCCTGGGGATTGGGGTCAAAAAAATATAATTAGGAGACAGGCCCTGGGGGATGGGGTCATCAGGGCCAATAAATTAGAATAAGAAGGGGAACCACACAGCCCCCCTTCTTAAAAAATTAAAATAAATAAAAGACTGGCAACGTGCCGGAGGCCACGCCCCCTCCTTGCAGCACTCTGCAAACGCGCCCCCTGGCGAGTTGTAAGTTGGAGAATTAATTCTTCTTCAATACTGAGGGTCCCTGAGGGCCAACTAGCCCAACAGGCATCTCCAGTATGCGCCAGGGAGCTGCGCTGCCGACAGGTGTTCTGAGGCCAAGCCCCTTTTTACACCTCTCTGCAACGCAGCTCTGTGGTGCTTACTGGAGGTACCTAGTGGTCTAGTTTGACCCTAGGGACCCTTAGGATTCAAGGGGACTTAATCTCTCAACTTAGAACAGCCACAGGGCGCGTTTACACAGTGGTGAAGGGAGGGGACGGGGCCTGAGGTGACGTGTGCAAACACGCACTATGGCACGTTTTAAATTGGGGATATAATTTCCCTTCAATACTGAGGGCCCCAGGGGGCTAACTAGCCCACCAAGTGCTTCCAGTAAGCGCCACTGAGCTGCATTGCAGAGAGGTGGTCCAGGCTGTGCCACTTTTTGCACCTCTCTGCAATGCAGCTCTGTGGCACTTACTGGAGGTACCTAGTGGGCTAGTTGGACCCTAGGGACCCTCAGGATTCAAATGAACTTAATCTCCCAACTAAAAACGGACACAGGGCGTGTTTACACAGTGGTGAAGGGAGGGGACGGGGCCTGAGTTAACGTGTGCAAAAACGCCCTGTGGCCTGTTTTAAGAGGTAGTTTTAATCCCCCTGCCCTATTATATACTAGGGGCTTACAGAGGAGGTCATGCTAATCACAGGGGGACCCCAACGCATGATGTTCCCTAGTGTATGTAGGTGTTTTCACTGTATTCTAAGTGTCTTTTAACATAGCACTGGCTCTAGGACTGGTTAGTCAGACTCAGTTACCACCAGTATCCGTCTGAAAAAGTTGAGGGTACAGGATGATTTTGCAACAAGGATTCTTTCTGCTCTTCTTTTTGTTCTTTCTGCACATTATCCTTCTTCCTGCACTTTTCTTCGTCTTTGAGGACTTCTGTTGCTTCTTTCTGCACTTCTTTTTTTTTTCTGTGCATTTTTTCTTCTTTCTTCACATGTCCTATCTCCGTAGGCATAGTTAGAAATTAGCATTTAAAAAAACCTTTGAAATTCACAGAAAAAAACCATAGGTTTCAGGCACGTTATAGTTAGGAATTAGCATTTAAAAAACCTCAGAAATTCACTGAAAAAACCATAGGTTTCAGGGGTGTTATAGTTAGCTGGACTTTTCACTTGTACAAAACCATTGAAATTCCCCCATTATAGTTAGTTCAGCTAACTATAACTCGCGCACCCGCAATGCACTGCTGATGACGTCACATATTACATCACTCATGACATGGTCAGTGACATCACTCATGACATCACTGATGACATCTCAAATGACATCACTGATGACATCACTGATGACATCATCCTTGTGATAGAGTGGCAGACCTCCTCCTAATATAACCTTTGATACACACATTCAAAAATAGAGACTAAAATTTTCAAAACAATGGACATACCAATACCAGTTACAACAACCTCTTCAGTAATTCTAAGATCCACATACACATCCACTCATTCACCAACAGTCCTATACAGTCACTCATACATGTACTCACTCATCATATGTACTCATACACCTATACATCCTGTTACACAATGCCACTCATCCATAGAGTTACTCACACACATAGTCACTCATGCTAATAAAGAATCAAACATACATTTACTTGCATATACAGTTATACACACACCACCACACTTACTTCTACGGAAACTTACACATACTTAGTCTTTTAAACAATCACTTATAGAAACACATACTTATTCATACAGGAACTCTTTCAATCTCTCACTCTCACATATACTCACTTATATACACCAATAGTCACATATACTAGTTTAAAACATATGTAGTTACTCATAAAGACACTATTGAGACAGTCATTCACTCACTAACACCCCCACACACACACTCATCCACCCATACAGTCCTGCACACATGCTGTCTTCAACACATACAAACAGTGAGTCACTCATTCATGCACCTATGCACTACGTAATACCCCCCACCGAACCATGCAGACACTCAGACTGATACTCAAAAAAACAAATAATAACCTATATAGACACCCATGTAGCTACTCACCAACCCATGCAGCCACTTATACACAAAGTGAGAGACTGATACAGATATTTACATATTTAAACATTACTCACTAAGCCATCTATTCACTATGATACACTTAATCAGTCAGTTACACAATCAATTTTTCAAAAACAAATCATCCATTTAGACACTTATATACCCATTTATTCTTCCATCGACCTTGAGATATACATATATAAAACATATTTAATTTTCAGAAAAACAGACATTCACTGGATGATGTCATCAGTGATGTCATTTGAGATGTCATCAGTGATGTCATGAGTGATGTCACTGACCATGTCATGAGTGATGTAATATGTGACGTCATCAGCAGTGCATTGCGAGCGCGCGTGTTATAGTTAGCTGAACTAACTATAATGGGGGAATTTCAATGGTTTTGTACAAGTGAAAAGTCCAGCTAACTATAACACCCCTGAAACCTATGGTTTTTTCAGTGAATATATATATATATATTAAAAAAATTGTGAATAATTTTTAGTAAGGAAAACGATATTCATTCTTTAAAAAAATATATATTATACAGAAGTCGCGCACCCTTCGCGCACCCTACACGATGGCTGCGTGCATTCCGGTAGCCATTTTGAAAAGTCGCGCTGGGGTCGTGACTTCGGCGTAATTTGTAAAGTATGAAGTAAGTAAGTGTTTGTCTAAATTTATTAATAAAGGTACTTTTAAAGCATTATTTTCAATTTAATTTCGACTAAAAATTATTCGATTATTATTGGATTCGGAGGTTAGGAGGGATATCCATTTTGCTCAATCTGTTTTGCAAGATTTTTTTAACTAGTCAGGTGGACATCCTCCTCTGGGTGAGGTACGGCTTGAGGATTCTATTCAAAAGGTGGGGAATCAACAGGCAGAAGTATCCATCAGAAGAGCAAGTTACTTACCTTCGGTAACGCTTTTTCTGGTGGATACAGTATCTGCCTGTGGATTCCTCACTGTCCCACCCACCTCCCCGTTGTCCACCTGTTTCTACCAAAAAGATGCTTTTAATGTTTGGCATGAATGTTTTTAATAAGTCTTAATCATGCTTATGTTTTAATAGTGAGAAATGCTTGATCTGTTGCTATTTCTTTATGCCTTTATTGGTTATACATTTGTGTGTGTATATATATGTACGTATATATATATATATATATATATATATATATATATATATATAAACAAACTTCACTCTCGCTTCACCCTCAATCCTGGGGTTCGTCGCATAAAAGGAAAGCACGGCACCACAGAGAGGACTCAGTTAGTGTTTATTCAGCAAATAAACATCAGGAACACGCACAAAAGGACGGTCGACGCGTTTCGGCACTCAGCCTTCAACTGGACCATAGAGTCCTAATGTCCAGAGTGTCTTTTTAAAGAAAGCATTTACAAAAAATATAGTAGAAAGTGAAAACATACTGGACGTGAATTGCATCGTCGATCATGGTATGTTATTTCAGAGTAAATAAAGGTTTTAGATCAAAGAGAACTACAATAATTCATCCTCCATGGTGACTGCTGATAATTTAGATAATTTTTGAAGATTATTGCAAGTAATATGTAGCAATTTGGAATTCAAGATAAATCACAATCGCGGTAAAGTACCTTTAGACAGTAAGGGAATCAATTAAAATTAGACAATTGTAAATGATGGAGTCCTGCTAACAAATAAATATTCACAAAGTAAGTGATTGTATCATAGTTTTTGACCACACACTAATGATTTTCTAAGAAGAATTTTCTCATAAAGTGTGTTGTATCAGTGGACAAAGTTAATTAGTTGTCAAAAATTCAAAATGTTGCCAACCTAAAGTCATTTAAATACAAATTCCAACTGTTACAATATAAGATTCACATATCCTGTATCAGCAGTAGTTAGAGGAAGGATAAGTAAAGAGAGATGCAGTGAAAACAAATGACGATTTGCAATTTTGGATCAACAGTGGAAGTTATGTACAAGTGCAAAAGGGGGAGACAGGAAGGAGTCCATCATAGGTGGTCAGTTCAAATGTTTCAAAGGTGCACATGCAGTTCGGCATCCAGGTTATGTCCCAATGGGTTTTCTGTACCCATTAGTAAAATCATTCTCGACTCTGCTCTTCTTAACTCAAGAATACGGTTTCCACCCCTTTCTTTCTGTTTGACAATTTTGATGCCAGAATATTTGAGCTGATTACTGTCACTGGAGTGGAGGTCAAAAAAATGTTTAGCCATAGGGTATGTGAAGCCCTTATTCTTGATTGCACGCAGATGTTGTAGGATGCGGAGTTTAAGTTTGTTGATTGTGCTGCCTATATAGTATTTTTGACATGGACATTCCAATCTGTAAATTACATATTTTGATTCACATGTGATGTGGTCTTGGATCTTTTCATGATGGCCATTCTGTAATTGATAAGAAGTGATGTTTTTACCCTGTTCACACGCCTTACATTTAGAGCATTTCCAGAATCCCGGTGTGGTTAACCATGAT
Source organism: Triturus cristatus (assembly GCF_964204655.1). Lineage (NCBI taxonomy): Eukaryota > Metazoa > Chordata > Amphibia > Caudata > Salamandridae > Triturus > Triturus cristatus. Next base: position 572,189,137 of record NC_140595.1, on the reverse strand, counting down.
GTGGTGGTTTGTGGTTTTATCTCAAAGTGGCTGTGTGTAAGAATGTCTCCCAGAGAGGCAGTTTTTCGGTAAGTAATTCTTGGTCCGGGAGGCAGAATTTTCTTAAGGGTTTCATCAAGCAGCAGTACTTCCCAGTATTTAGATATAGTTTTTTGGAATTCATTACTTTGATTGTTGAAATCAACTATGAGTCTCGTTATAGTAGCAGTGTCCTCTTTGTTACAGCCTACTTGGAGTAATTCATCTCTGTTTTTGTTTTTAACTCTATTTCTTGCAGTTAGGATTACGTCCAAAGGATAGCCTCGTTGTAGAAAACGTTGACTCATCTCATCTATTTGTAGGCTGAAATCTGAAACTTCTGAGCAATTCCTTCTGGCTCTTAACATTTCCCCGTAGGGGATACTCCATTTAAGTTTAGCTGGATATCCACTGTTAGCATGAAGAATGCTATTGCTGGCCGTAGGTTTTCTGTGCATTTTGGTACAAAATTTGCCATTCAGTATATATACTTCGACATCCAGAAATACAATATTAGTGGTGCTGGTAGTAGATGTAAAGATCAATTGGTATCTGTTGGTGTTGAGAGAATCCAGAAAGTTCGTAAAGAGCTCTATATCGCCTTCCCAAATGATGAACAGTTCATCGATGTATCTTGACCAGAATTTAATGTTTTTTGCGCGATCGTCTTTTAAGACTTCAGTTTCCCATGTTGCCATGAGGAGATTGGCATAAGTTGGGGCAAAGGATGTACCCATCGCGGTCCCTTGTTTTTGCAGGAACAGTTCTCCTCTGAACAGGAAGACGTTATGTGTCAGACAGTATGTCAGCATTTCAATCAACATCTCAGAATGTTCCAAATAGCAAATTGCTCTAGTGTCGAGGAATTCTTTTACTGCTGCAATTCTATCAGTGTGGCGGATGGAAGTGTAAAGTGAAGAAACATCAATGGAGGCCATAATGTAATTTTCTTTCCACTGTAGTTGATCAATTTTTTGCAAAAAGTCCGTTGTATCCCTCAGATATGATGGGAGGGCTGTAACATAATTCATTAAAAAGATGTCAATAAACCGAGATGTAGATTCTAATAGAGAGCCAATGGAGCTAACAATAGGTCTACCTGGTGGATTAATAGTTGATTTATGGATCTTTGGTAAGAAATAAATTGTTGCCGTGATGGGATGATTGGTTTTTAAATATAAGTATTCTTCCAAGTCAATAAGTTCTCTCTCTTTCCAAGCCAAGAGTTTCAAATGGTATTCCTCTGTCCAATTCTTGATTGGATTCTTGGTTAGTTTCTCATAGTGATCCTTATTATTAAGTTGTCTAGCAGCTTCTTTAATATAATCCTCACAATTTTGAATAACAATGTTACCGCCTTTGTCCGAGGCTTTGATAATGATGTTTTGATCATTGCGTAGTTCTTTTAATGCATTGTGTTCTTCAAAGGTGAGGTTCCATGTCTTGCTCTTGTTCTTATGTTTAGTTGTTGTTTTATGCTTTTTGTTTGATGACGCAGGGTAGTTTATAGACATTTTATTGATCTCCTCCACCATAATTTCCTGAAAGAGATCAATTTTATTACCAGGAGGAAGTTGTGGGCAAAAGGTTGATCGGTTTTTAGAACCACTGTTTCCTCCTCTGTTGCTTTCAAGGCCTGTGTCTTGACAATATTGAAGATCAGACATGGAAGAGAGGTTACTGGCACCAACTTGTGTAAGAGATTCAGTTTGTAGTAAGGTAGCTGTTCTTAATGCTGGAATGTCTTTAATGCTCAAAAGTTGAGTGGTTTGGCTTGGTGGGAGTGTAGAGGATGGTTGGGAAGGTCTCTCTTCAAAATATTTCTTAAGTTTGATTTTACGGCAAAATTTATACAGGTCAATGCGTATGTTGGCTAGGTCCATGTCTTTATTGGGACAGAAAGATAAGCCCTTGTTGAGCAATGAGGTTTGTGCTTTATTGAGAATTTTATTGGAGAGATTGACAATCAAGTTGAGATTTTGTGGTTTTAATTTTGTTTTGCTCTTCCTCTTCCTCTTTTGGGTCTGGCCGCCTCTCCTGGTTCTCCGTTTCGGGTTTGTGATCATCCTCTCCCCCGTGATGGTCCTTGGCCGCGTCCTCTTTGTCACGTTGTCATCTGCATGAGGCGCATTTCCCCGGAAAAATCCAGACTAGAGGTGATTTGATCCTCATCAGCTGAGCTTAATTCAGAGCTTAATCATATATATATATATGTTATCTACTGGCGGTCGCCAGTAGATAGTTATAGTTAGGACCGTGTTTCCATAGGAAATCTCAAAATTCTATCTTGAATAACTTTGGCGCCGGTTGACGAATCTTCGCGAAATTTTCAAAACTAATGGGGCGCCCTGCTCAGCTCCTACCCTAAAAGTCTCGGGGTGATTTGTCAAGCGGTGGCCGAGAAAAAAGGGGGTCCCAAAACTCGTTTTCCCCATGCATTTTCCCATAGGACCTTTAGACACAGCTACAGCCCGTACGGCTGAACAGAATTATTTGAAATTTTGCAGAGAGGTAGCTATAAGGTCAAGGAAGTGCCTTTTGCAGGTCTGGTGTAAATCTGTTCAGTATTTCCTGGGACAATAGCATTTAAAAGCATATCAATATCTATACGCGCGCAGCGTGCGCGCACTGTGCAAGCCCTGTGCGCGCACCCTAACGTGCGCGAGCGTAATTCTGATTGGTTGTTGCATGTCTGTAAACATTCGAATCGGTCGAAATCAGGAAGTGTCGGCCGCCATTTTGTCTGTCGCACTGAAAAGGAAAGGTGGGGAACGTGAATAGGGGGCAGGGTAGGGATTTCTTGACCCCATAGCCATTGTCAGGGGGTCACTCTACGCGCACCCGAAAAAAAAACATTAAAAAAAATAGAAATAAAAATCAAGTTTAAGTGTTTAGATGTTAGGTGGCTCTAAAAAGAGCCGTTGTGTTGATGAAGTGTTTTTTTTGTGGTACCTACAAGTAAGTACCGATGCAGAGTCTAAAGTTCAAGAGGAAGACTCTGTTCCCTTCATCATTGAAATGTACACCGTCTCCTCTATAAATGTCTTGCATGTTGTAACGCAAGTTGTTGTGGTATATAAAACCCATACCATAGTTTCTGAGGAAAGCAGAAACAGACTTATTGACGTGCTTTCTTGCTTCGTCAATTTGCGGACAAAATTGGTTGGACCAGTTCCACTTTTGCCTTTGGCATATATTAGAATATACAAAGGCAGTTTGTGGAAAAAGTGACATCAATTGCACAAAGGTGTCCTTAATAAGCATTTCCAGACTTACCCCAGTTAAAGTGCCTAGGTCATTTCCACCACAGTGCACAATAATAAGGTTAGGCTGTGGGAGATGTAGAAAGGTTTTCACCAAAGGCATTAATTGGTGCCACTTTAACCCTCTCTGACCAATCAATTTAATGTCTACATTTGGCAAAGCAAGGTCTTTTACAATACCTCTTTTTTCTGCAAATTGTTCACTCCAGAAGACATAGCTATGACCTACAATCCACACTGTGAACATCTTTCAAGGAGATCAGGATGCACTCAGGAGGTGTCTTTCAGTAGAATGGCAATATGAAAAGAAAGACAGTTGAAAAATGGAGGCATACATACTTTTTTTTAATAAAAAGAACTCATTGGCTGATTCAAACCATTTTACAGTTAAAACTAGGCTGTATGTTTACATTTTTAAAAGCATGTTTTGGATTGGTACAGAAAAGTGTGTTCTCACTGAACATTACTTTGGATTTGCTGTTAGGTTTGAAAAGTCAAGCACTCTTGCTCTTTGGATTTGAAACATTGTGTGCTGAACTACTGACCTCTCTGCTCACACCAGTGTTCCATGACCTGTTGCTATGGTAGCAGGCAGAAGTCATGTTGGGGGAAGGGATGATTTGGAAAGGGGTTGAAAGTTGCAACCAATAGAAATGTGTGATTCCATTTGAAAAAATGTGGGAAGGACTGTGATTTTACATTAACATGTAAATGAGTGAAAAAAAGAGAGGGAAACATTGCCATTTACTGGTTGTCGTGAGAGGAGAGAGGTGTACAGCTCTGAGATTCTGGTCTGATAATCTGCTGTTTGAGTGCCACATTTCTTTCTCAACTAACTAATTTTAAAGGTGAGTTATGAGTTTGAGAGGGGATGTATGTGGTGATTTTAGATATAAATATTAGAATTGTGTTTCTTCTTTTAAAGTTGTGTTTTACATTTTATGTTTTGGAAGATATTTAAGTGCCTTGAACATGTTAGATATTATGGAGTATGTTTTCACCATAAGTTAAGGTGTACTGGTATCACCCAGGAATACTGTTTTCTGCCTAGAATCACACCATAAGACAGTGTGCACATAGGAATTGTTATCAGAGATTTAATTCGTGTTGGTCTTGCTTTATTACCCTTGCACTCGCATGAAAGGGGCAGCTTGTTTTTTGTAATACATGGTCATGGTGTCAAGGAGCTATTAGGACATGTGCTCTTTTCTGCTTGTCTAAAATATAAGAAAAAAGTGTCAGACTGTCACAGTAAATATCACTTACTCCACAACAGTACTAAATGTGTTTTCAAATTGCCAAACAAAATATCGCTTTGTGGTTAGAATCAAACCATGAGTCAGTGTGCACACAGGAATTGTTGTTAGAAATTTAATTTGTGTTGCTGTTGTTTTGTAAAACTTGCACTTTTAAGAAAGGGCAGTTTCTTTTCTTCAACTGTGTTGGTTAGCACTCAGCAGAAATCAGTAACTCAAAAATGAGAGGCAAATGCAAATACATTTGAAAATAGCATGGTACATTTTCCTACCAATTTAAAAGTTGTGTTTTACATTTTATGTTAAGGGAGATATTTAAGTGCTTTGAACTTGAAAGATATTATGGAGTATGTCTTCACCATAAGTTAAGGTGTACTGGTGTGACCCGGGAATACTGTTTTCTGTCTAGAATCACACCATGAGACAACATGCACACAGGAATTGTTGTCAGAGATTTAATTTGTGTTCCTGTTATTCTGTAAAACTTGCACTTTCAGGAAAGGGCCTGGTATCACCCAGGAATACTGTTTTGTGCCTAGAATCACACCAGGAGACAGTGTGCACACAGGAATTGTTGTCAGAGATTTAATTTGTGTTGCTGTTGTTCTGTAAAACTTGCACTCGCAGGAAAAGGGCAGCTTGTTTTCTTCAACTGTGATGGATAGCACTCAGCAGAAATCACTATCTCACAAAAGAGAGGCAAATGCTAACACATTTTAAAACCACAGGGTATATTTTCCTTCCACTCCTGCAATGGGTGACGTAGTTCCTACATGTTCAAAACTCCAATTAACCTTTACCAAACATGTACTATTACACACATATCTGCAGTCTTCATGCAGTTGAAAAAGTCTCCGTGGAGATCTCTCTGGCAAGTGACAATACACAGTCTCCAGAGACACACTCTTTGCACACATGCAGCAGCTTCTCCTACACTCCCATGCATAATACTCAGCTCTGTGTTGTGTTTCAGATAGCAGTGTGTAATGCAAACACATTCAACGTCACCAAGGCTCATTTCCTTTGCTCTACTCTAATCACTCACCCAGGTAACACATGCTGATGGTCTCAAGTAGCTGTTAGGACATGTGCTCTTTTTTGCCTCTCTAAAACATAAGGGAAATGTGTGAGGCTGTCTCAGTAATTATCACTTGCTCCATCCATAGAACTACATGTGCTTTCAATTTGCCAAAGGAAATATTGTTTTCTGCCTAGAATCACACCATGAGTCTGTGTGGACAGAGGAATTGTTGTCAGAGATTTAATTTGTGTTCCTGTTGTTCTGTAAAACTTGCACTTTCAGGAAAGGGCCTGGTATCACTCTGGAATACTGTTTTGTGCCTAGAATCACACCAGGAGACAGTGTGCACACAGGAATTGTTGTCAGAGATTTAATTTGTGTTGCTGTTGTTCTGTAAAACTTGCACTCGCAGGAAAAGGGCAGCTTGTTTTCTTCAACTGTGATGGATAGCACTCAGCAGAAATCACTATCTCACAAAAGAGAGGCAAATGCTAACACATTTTAAAACCACAGGGTATATTTTCCTTCCACTCCTGCAATGGGTGACGTAGTTCCTACATGTTCAAAACTCCAATTAACCTTTACCAAACATGTACTCTTACACACATATCTGCAGTCTTCATGCACTTGTAAAAGTCTCCATGCAGATCTCTCTTGCAACTGACAATACACAGTCTCCAGAAACACACTCTTTGCACACATGCAGCAGCTTCTCCTACACTCCCATGCATAATACTCAGCTCTGTGTTGTGTTTCAGATAGCAGTGTGTAATGCAAACACATTCAACGTCACCAAGGCTCATTTCCTTTGCTCTACTCTAATCACTCACCCAGGTAACACATGCTGATGGTCTCAAGTAGCTGTTAGGACATGTGCTCTTTTTTGCCTCTCTAAAAAATAAGGGAAATGTGTGAGGCTGTCTCAGTAATTATCACTTGCTCCATCCATAGTAATAAATGTGCTTTCAATTTGCCAAAGGAAATATCGTTTTCTGCCTAGAATCACACCATGAGTCTGTGTGGACAGAGGAATTGTTGTCAGAGATTTAATTTGTGTTCCTGTTGTTCTGTAAAACTTGCACTTTCAGGAAAGGGCCTGGTATCACCCAGGAATACTGTTTTGTGCCTAGAATCACACCAGGAGACAGTGTGCACACAGGAATTGTTGTCAGAGATTTAATTTGTGTTGCTGTTGTTCTGTAAAACTTGCACTCGCAGGAAAAGGGCAGCTTGTTTTCTTCAACTGTGATGGATAGCACTCAGCAGAAATCGCTATCTCACAAAAGAGAGGCAAATGCTAACACATTTTAAAACCACAGGGTATATTTTCCTTCCACTCCTGCAATGGGTGACGTAGTTCCTACATGTTCAAAACTCCAATTAGCCTTTACCAAACATGTACTCTTACACACATATCTGCAGTCTTCATGCACTTGTAAAAGTCTCCATGCACATCTCTCTTGCAACTGACAATACACAGTCTCCAGAAACACACTCTTTGCACACATACAGCAGCATCTCCTACACTCCCATGCATAATACTCAGCTCTGTGTTGTGTTTCAGATAGCAGTGTGTAATGCAAACACATTCAACGTCACCAAGGCTCATTTTCTTTGCTCTACTCTAATCACTCACCCAGGTAACACATGCTGATGGTCTCAAGTAGCTGTTAGGACATGTGCTCTTTTTTGCCTCTCTAAAAAATAAGGGAAATGTGTGAGGCTGTCTCAGTAATTATCACTTGCTCCATCCATAGTAGTAAATGTGCTTTCAATTTGCCAAAGGAAATATCGTTTTCTGCCTATAATTACACCATGAGTCTGTGTGGACAGAGGAATTGTTGTCAGAATTTATTTGTGTTGCTGTTGTTCTGTAAACTTGCAGTTTCAGGAAAGGGCCAGCTTGTTTTGTTCAAATGTGTTGGTTAGTACTCAGCAGAAATCACTGTTAAAAAAATGAGAGGCAAATGCTAACACATTTTAAACCACAGGGAATATTTTCCTTCCACTCCTGCAATGGGTGACGGAGTTCCTACATGTTCAAAACTCCAATTAACCTTTACCAAACATGTACTCTTACACACATATCTGCAGTCTTCATGCAGTTGAAAAAGTCTTCATGGAGATCTCTCTTGCAAGTGACAATACACAGTCTCCAGAAACACACTCTTTGCACACATGCAGCAGCTTCTCCTACACTCCCATGCATAATACTCAGCTCTGTGTTGTGTTTCAGATAGCAGTGTGTAATGCAAACACATTCAACGTCACCAAGGCTCTTTTCCTTTGCTCTACTCTAATCACTCACCCAGGTAACACATGCTGATGGTCTCAAGTAGCTGTTAGGACATGTGCTCTTTTTTGCCTCTCTAAAAAATAAGGGAAATGTGTGAGGCTGTCTCAGTAATTATCACTTGCTCCATCCACAGTACTAAATGTGCTTTCAATTTGCCAAAGGAAATATCGTTTTCTGCCTAGAATCACACCATGAGTCTGTGTGGACAGAGGAATTGTTGTCAGAGATTTTATTTGTGTTGCTGTTGTTCTGTAAAACTTGCACTTTCAGGAAAGGGCCAGCTTGTTTTCTTGAAATGTGTTGGTTAGCACTTAGCAGAAATCACTATCTCAAAAATGAGAGGCAAATGCTAACACATTTCAAATCAACAAGGTAGATTTACCATCAAATCTTGCAATGGCAGAGGTAGTTCCTACATGTTCAAAACTCAAATTAACCCTTACCACACATCTACTCTTATACGCATGTCTGCACTCTTCATGCAGTTGTGCAAGTTTCCATGCAGATCTCTCTTGCTACTGACAATACACAGTCTCCAGAAACACACTCTTTGCACACATGCAGCAGCTTCTCCTACACTCCCATGCATACTACACAGCTGTATGTGGTGTTTTAGATAGCAGTGTGTAATGCAAACACATTCCCCGTCACCAAGGCTCATTTCATTTGCTGTAGTCTAATCACTCACCCTGTAACACATGGTCATGGTCTCAAATAGGTGTAAGGACATGTGCTCTTTTCTGCTTCTCTAAAATATAAGAAAAATGTGTCAGGCTGTCACAGTACTTATCATTTGCTGCTTAACAGTAGTAAATGTGCTTTCAAATTGCCAAGCAAATATCGATTTCTGCCTTGAATCACACCATGAGTTTGTGTGCACACAGGAATTGTTGTCAGAGATTTAATTTATGTTTCTCTTGTTTTGTAAGACTTGGACTCGTAGGAAAGGATCAGCTCATGTGATAGGATTTGAAAAGTTGAAAAAAAAAATTGTAATGAATTAAAATTATATAAAGGTATTTTTTTTTAGTTTTTTGCAGGTATTGCTGAGCAACAGTGAAAAAATATAAAGATGCCTATAAAGTCAAGAAAGAGAAAAGAAAAGAAACAACAACTATATTTGAAGACAACTGGTCAAAAAAAAATAGGAGGAGAAGCTTGTGTTGGAAAACAGAAAAAGCCTTCTGGTAACCAAACTAAAGAATTTTAAAAAAATATCTTCCAAAAAAAAAAAAATGATCGAAAGATAAATTCAAACAATGTTTCAAGTACAAAACAACAACAGAGTCGACAGCAAAAACAAAATGCTAATGTAGACTCAGAAGTAATAAAGAGTGACTTAACACGGAAAATAGATTTTAAAAACATTCGTCGAAAAATGTTTCAGAGAAGAGTGATGTTAAATTTGCTAAAGGATGTGAAAAATATAAGAAGAAAACCAAATTAAAAAAAAAAAAAAAAATTAATTGAAAGTATTGTTACCAAGGCATTAGAAATAAAAAAAAAAACTATTCATTTTAATTTGGAACAGGATGCGTAGATTAGATAAATTAGTCAATGCAATGAAGTCACAAAGCAAAAGGAAAAGAGAAGTAAAAAAAAATAACTTTTGTAAAGTGTTCTTAGGAGAATGGAAGCATAGTTCAAGTACTGAACCATTTTTTAATGAAGAGAGTTATCTTCAAAGTAATAGTTTGTTGCATGCAGTTGACACCAATGGTCGAGCATATGAAGTTAAGGATGGTTGTGTAATGGAAAAGGAGAAAATGGTTCCAAGAGATGAGGAAGAAGTTATGGCTGATGAGGTTATGGGGAGACGTCCTAAAGCCCCAGTGTACACTTGGAATTGTAGTAGTATTTGTACTGTGCGTCAGGAATCTATTGATAAATTACATGACTTTCTAAGAGAATATAGTAAAAAAAGTGTTAAACAGAAGATTAAGGTGCTTCAAAGACTAGATCCATGCAGAGTGAGAGAGAATACTGGTTTTCAAGGACATTCTCCGGCTTGTCTATCTAGGAAAGTTTGCCAAAGTGTTTTTCACCATTTTATGATGCTGGCAGTTCATCATACTGAAATGAGAAAATTTGTGAGAACATTGTATTTTGCTAAAAGTCCAGCACTAAAGTTAAATGAGTTGAATAATGCTCTGTTCCGTGGATCTGTATCAGATGTAGTGAAGGTTACTGATGAAATTCAGTTTTGTTACTTTGGTCCAGAACAAGAAAGTGCAGAAAATGACACAGTTATTGATGAAAATGTGGAAGAGAATGTAGAACTTACTGTAAGTAAAACTTTTGAAGATGAAATGACAAAATTTACTATCATCTCTAATGAAAGGCCAAATATTACTTGTATTTGTTGCCGGAGAAGCCATTATAAAAATCAAACAAGGAATGTTGATCTCTATAAAAAAAAGTGAAAATGAAGATAATTATAAGTGGAAAGATTTTGCAACATATATATTTCTGGAAAATTGTTTTGAATTGGGTGAAGATCAGCGTATTTGTAAATACTGTTATAACAAGTTAGAAGAAAATAGAATGCCAGCAAGAGCTGTACATAATAAATTAGAATTGGTTGATATTCCACCAGAACTTTCTGATTTAAATACGTATGAGTCTATACTCATTCAATGTGTCCATCCATTTCAGACCATAGTGCGTATGGAACCAAAAACAGGTATATTACCTCCTTCGGATTTACAAAGACGTTTAAAAGGAAGAGTTGTCTATTTGCCATTGGATTTGAAAAAAAATATGGAAACAATTGATGCAGATACTTTGGAAACTGAACCATTAGTTATTCTGGTTAATGGTGTACCTACAAAGAATAAGAAAATGTGGCAGGAGCTGGTGGATGTACGAAAAGTACAAAGAGCAAACTTGTATTTGAAAAAAAACTAATAAATGGTATGAAGCCATTATATGGATGAAGATGAAGAAGAAATACTAGAAGACACAGGAATACCAACTGGGCAAATTGAAAAAGTGGATAAGTCAAAAGACGAAGAAATTTATGAACATTTCAGCATACATCCTCTTCATTCTAAAGAAGTTATGGGGAACGCTATTGATCTGTTTCAGATGAAGAAAGCAAAAGGAACTCCTGTGAGTGTATGGGAGGAGAGCTTGGAAGCTCGTTGTTTTCCCCAGCTGTTTCCTACAGGAGAAGGTGGACGATATGATGAACGTCCAGTACAGATTCCTGCTTCGGAGTATCGGACTACAAGATTATATGCAGAAGATCCCAGATTTCGTCAAAGTATTCCTTACTTGTTCCATCTTTTATTTGAAAGTGACTTGTCAGCACTATCTTATGCAGTAAATCACATTTTGAAAACTGGAGTACATCTACGTAATGTGACTGCAAAGGATTTTATGAACAAAGTGCAACAGCGAGATGATCATTTGGAATCTCAATTGATCAATTTGATGGCTTGTCAGCGTGGAACTAATGAATATTGGTACCGACGTCATGGAGAATTGAAGTGTATGATACGGAATTTAGGAACTCCTACATGGTTCCTTACCCTGAGCTGTGCTGAGTATGCTTGGGATGATTTACTGGATTTTCTGCGAGAGGCAAATTCAAACATTAAAAACATACAATACAAGACAGCAGGAGAATTGTGCTCATTGGATCCGGTTAATGTTTGCAGATATTTTAATCATAGATTTGAGGCTATGATGTCCTTCATCTGCAATAAAAAAAATCCACCTCTTGGAGAAGTTGTGGATTTCTTTTGGAGAAAAGAGTACCAAGCCAGAGGTGCTCCTCATATTCATATGCTGTTGTGGATCAAGGATGCTCCAAAATTTGGAACAGATTCTGATGATGCAATTTTAAGTTTCATTGAAGGATATGCAACATGTGCTATACCTAAAAACACAGAAGAGAAACAGTTAAAAGAGCAAGTTTTACGTTTCCAAAGTCATCGGTGTGGAAAATACTGTCGACGAAAGTAGAAGAGTAAAGATAAATTCTACACAAAATGTCGATTTGGATTTCCACAACCTGTTCTTTCAAAAGGAAGAGTCAACAGTTTTATGTCAGCTGTGCGACATACTATTACAAGAAAATCGCCTAAGAATACCTACAACCTAAGAAGAAAAGAAGAGTCAAAATATATAAATGACTACAATCCAGTCATTTTATCCATGTGGAATGCTAACATGGATATACAGTATGTGGCTGACATTTCTATTGCTGTTGCTCGGCATGTCACATCTTACATCACTAAATCTGAGAAAACGGAATTGAAGGAAATGTGGGAAGATATTTCTCACGAGAAGACTGTCAGTAAGAAACTATACAGTTTCAGTTTAAAGATGTTATCGCATCGAGAAATTGGATCCTACGAATGCTCAGATAGGTTATCATCTGCCAGTCTGTACTCGAAATCCAGAAGAATAATTTGGGCAAGGTTAGGCCTTGCAGGAATGCGAAATCGGGTACTGAAATCTAATCGAGAAATTGAATATTTAGCAGAGTTCGAACCAGAAAGTACAGACATTTTAAGAACAAACATGTTGAACACGTATTACCCACAAAGAAGTCATCACCTTGAGAACATGTGTCTCTATGAAGTGCTGCAGAACTTCCTTTTTAAACGGAATGCCACAGAAGATATCAACAATGGAAAATATAAAGTCAGTGGTGAGGAAGGATGTTTGGTGAAGCAAACAAAAGGAAGTTTGATAAATCACCGGAAGCTGAGTTGCGACACTCCTGACAAAAAGGAATTTTACTACTTGGCACTTTTGCAGCTGATTAAACCATGGCGTTCAGAGGACGAACTACTTGGAGAATTCCAGAGTTATGAAGATTCCTTCAATGCTAGCAAAGACAGCATAGAATGCAGTACTTTCACAACTTATGTTCAAATGTTAAATGAAGAAATTGAACAAGAAGCAACAATTGCAGCTGAAGTAGCTAGAGACAGTTCTCAAGACAGTCAAAGTTCTGGGACATTCAGTCAAGATCCTCTAGGACAACCAATCGTAGAAAATGAAGCAGCAATAGCCATGAATGAAGTGGAAACAGCTATGAATCAATCTCAGGAAGATTTAGTAGACTTAACATATTTGGAGCAGCAACTGAATGAAGAACAAAAACAAATTTATGAAGAAGTCAGGAAAAAAATTGATCACGGATTACTACATGAAAATAAAGAGTGCTCATGCACATCTTTTGAACCAATGAGAATGTATGTAAGTGGACAAGCAGGAACTGGAAAACTTTTCTTAATTAATGTAATTAGAAGCTACCTACAGAAGAAAATGGATTCCATTTTGTCTTGTGTTGTTACTGCTCCAACTGGGTTAGCAGCGTATAACATAAAAGGAGTTACCTTACATCGTTTGCTAATGTTACCAGTAGAGCATGAGAACAAAATACAGTACCACAAACTAGCAGGAGAAGCATGCTTGGAAGTTTCAAGAGTATTGAAGAAAATGAAAGTACTCATTATTGATGAGGTAAGCTTGGTATCAAACTTAATGCTTGCCTTTGTGCATTTAAGAATGCAGCAAATTCTGAAGACAGAGTATGACGTGTTATTTGGAGGAAAACACGTCATAGTTTTTGGGGATCTTTTGCAACTTACTCCAGTTAAAGGACAACCGGTATTCCATACACTTACACATGAAGACACGAAAAAGTCGTTAGGAAGTATAGGCAATGTAAATATTTGGACATATTTTGAGTATAAGGAACTCATTACCAATATGAGGCAACCCAATGATGAGGACTATGCAAGTATTCTGAAAGATATAAGAATTGGACTACTCACAGAACATGGCAGAAAAGTATTACAGAGTCGATTGCTGACTAATTTGTTTACAACAGAAGAAATAGTTCCAGAGAAAATATACAAGAAAATTGCTGAAAAAAATACTGTAATCTGCTTAATGCCAACACTACATGAATGCTCTGTATTCAATCAAGAACTTTTGAAATTGGAAAATCAAGAGATCATAAAACTGGAAGCTGTGGATAAAATTCAACATGAACGAATAACTATTATATTGACAGGCAAATTGGCTACTAAATTGGATTCTCTTGAGAAAAACATTTCAAAAACAGCTGGTTTGGAAAAGAATCTTTATGTGTGTATCAACTGTAGAGTAATTTTAAGACGTAATTTGGATGTAGAAAAAGGTTTAGTGAATGGAGCTATGGGTAAAGTTGTGGGTTTTGTAAAGTACCAGAAAAAAGATGGAATTGAATTCTTAAAAGTAACATTTGATCAGATTGAAGAGGTAAAAGTCATTAGTCGTTGTTCAGTTTGTTTTTTGCTAGTGAAAGATTTATATGTGGGTAGGAAGCAGTTTCCAATTTCTCTAGCATATGCTGTAACTATTCACAAGTCTCAAGAATTAACTGTTGATAGTGCTTTTGTAAACATTGGGTCTACTGTGTTCAAAGAAGGTATGGCATATGTTGCTTTGTCACGCGTGAAAAAATTATCTGGTTTATTCATGATAGACTTTGATGACTCAAAAGTAAGTGCTGATGCAAACTGTGTAAAGGAGTATAATAGATTAAGAAGAAGCTATGCTCCTCATTTAGGTCAGTATCCTGTGTTTGAAAAACGTGTTGTTTGTCGGAAAAGGAGATTTGAGAATATCTGTAATGAGGATGTACAGAACAGAAAACAAAAAGACAGTGATGTGACTGCAAGCAAAAAGAAAAAGGACAGTGTGAAAGAGGTTGTTGGTTGTCATTTTGAAAATAGCTCTGGTGTCAACTGCTACGTAAATGTAGTGCTCAATGTTGTATTTTATCTTGAAAGTTTGCAAGAGCAGATCATACTAAATCATGAAAAAAGATTCTGTTCTTTGCTGAGTCTGCTTTATGAGAAGCTGAGTAATGATAAAAATAAAATAGAAAGTGCTTCTGCTGTTAGAAATCTTTTAGATGTATGTTCTGGATGTACACAGTTTACACAAAATGTCCAGCAAGATGCACAGGAATTCTTGATGTTATATCCTGATGGTACTGGAAGATGAAGGAGTAGAAGTAGAAAATGTATTTGGTGTCTCTTTAAATGGGAACATTGTTGTGATAACTGTATGAACACAAGCAGTAGTAATGTAGATTCTGAAAGGTTCATATATTTACCATTACCAGAAAGTAAAACAGTGACTTTTAATAAATTAGTTAAAGATGCTAATCACAACATGGAATGTTCTAAATGTAAATCTGAAATGTTGTCAACATTATTTTTAAGGAAATATGGACAGTATGTAATTTTAATGGTACAACGTTGTAGAGCTGATGGAATAAAATTGGAAAGTTTACTAAAGAAGTTTGTTGGCAATCAAGTATCTATATCTGGAAAAACTTTTGTAGCAGTTGCAATAATTTTTCATGACGGTCCTTCTATAACTTCTGGTCATTACACAGTTTATCTTAAATGTGAAAAAGGATGGACACTGTGTAATGATTCTAAATTGATTTTCAAGCAACGCTTGCCTTATGATTTACCCAATTGTTACTTAATTTTTCTGAAACCCAAATTTTAAATACTAAAATCAGCATCGGAAGAAAGCATTATTTAAATTTTAAAAGGATTAAAATTGGATATTTCACTCAAAAAGGATTTTAAACTTATCATTTGGCCTCAAGGAAAGGTAAAACAAACAATTGTGGACTTCTTTGACAGATATTTTGGGGGAAAATGTTGTTTTGCAACAAGGTTTACAGACGTTATTTCTTGTAAATTGTTATTGTTCTTAAAAGGTATTTTTGTCATTTCTATTAAGGTATGTTTTAGTGAGGATACATTTGGGGCTTTTTTAAACAATCTTTCAGATTGTTGTTTTTTTTGCCCGCTGTTAAATGATGAATACAATTGATTTCACTATTTTCAGTGAAAATCAAAACATTCTGAAAACAGCAAAAAAAGGGCAAAAAATTGCTTTGCTAAATATGAAAAAACATGTACTGTTTAATAAAATGTATTGTTGAATATTAATACTTTTTTTCTTTTTTTCAGAAGTAGAAAGAAAATTTAGAAGATGTAATTCAGTTTCCTTGCAATTACATAAAAACATTTATTTCTAAATAAGTTACTTTGATGGTCAGGTAATTTTGAAATATCTGTATGTGTCACTGCTTTCGTCTTATGCTTCCTTTTCTTCACCTCTCCTTACTCTGCTTTTCTCATTTCTGTTCTCACTCACTCTTCCTGCTTTACTACTCTTTTGTAACTCACTCACTCCTTCTCTACTACTCCCCTACCTTTACTACCTCCATCAGTTATTTTTCATCTATGTCTCTTTTTCTGTATCCGTATGTCTTAGTCTTTTTAACTGCCTTACTCCTTCTCAGTTGTTTGCTCTCTGTCTCTGCATCTGTCACTCTCTGTTTGTCTGTTTTACCCTTAATTTCCAAAACATCTCTGGGGAGATTTACAAGCCACCTGCGCCACCACTATGTCACTTTTCTTGATGTACTAGTGGCGCAGGGTGCTTTTCCATATTTACAAGGAGAGGATAAGCCACTCTGTGTGTCTTTTCCTCTCCTTGTAAATAAGGCCAATTCAAAAGCAGCACTAAAACGAGCTATTATCTTTTTTGGTTTAGGGTACTGTGGAACGGAGGTGACAACTACCTCATTACAGCGGTGTCCGGGCGCGGGGATCCTGTCCCCCGCGCTCGGTCGATTAACGTCCCGGTCACCCAGGACACCCTCTCTTTCTCGTCCCCTGCAGGTACCGGCCCCTGGACTTGGTGAACCGGAAACACTCGCCAGCCATCCCGGAAGCAGAAACTGGACGACCTCGATCGACCCGGAAGCACCCGGCCCTGACCCCGGAAGTGGGCGGCCAGACAACAAGCCGGAAGATAGAAAAAGCCCCGAGGACGACGGAGAGTCGTTCGGAGCAACCGACTCGTGGCAGGAGGCAGCGGAGAGCGACGAACCCCCGACAGAGAGCGGCGCAGCACGGCTAGACCGAAGCAAGGAAGAGGACGAAGACGTCTGGACGGAGGACTGGTGGCGTCCTCAGGAGGAGGCTGGAGAGCGGCCGCAACTCGGACGAGAGTTGCGGCGGTGCACGTGAGTACACGTCACCCTTCTCAGTGCCCCTCTTGTACCTAGAGTTGTAAATATAGAATTGTAAATAGCATAGGAGACACGCGCACTAAGACACGGTATACTTATCCCCTTTTTCACGAGCACTGTATAAATCCCGATCACTGCCCAGCACCTGGCACCCCTATCCCCTCCCCTCTCTTACTTGCCTCTTCCACCTCCCCTTTCCGTCCCGCCCTCACTTCACTCTTTCGTAAACCCTCACTCTCGGGTGTCGGTGGAAGTATGCCGACGGTGTGGCTCGGACTAAAAGCCCTTACGCTTCTCTCCTTTTCCCAAGCCTCCGTGGAGCCCCAGTACCATACCGAGGAGACAACTGCTGAAAAGGGGAAGCAAGACTCGATCCAGATTCCACCTCGCTGACCCGGGTCACCAGCCAAGTCAACCGTCCCTTCCTGCATTCTGACTCTGTACATCTGTTCATCTGTTGAATAAATAGCCCAGACATTGCTCACTATATTCGGCCTCTCTGCCTGTTATTCCGGTCCGCCCTTCCCACACGTCCACAAGTGGTGTCAGAAGTGGGATCGCCCGGAGGCATGGAGGCCGCAGTCAAACAACTGGCAGAATGCCAGGAGCAACTGGGGAAGATGATGGAAAGATTCCTCAAAACGGCTGAAGACGATAGGGGACAGCTGCATGATGTGTTGAGAGGCCAGGGTACCGCGCAGGACCAAGCTCTCGAGAAACTCACCACTGTTATGGGGCAACAAAGACCCGTCACCTCCCTGCCCTCAGTCGTGGTACAGAAGTATGTACCTGGAGAGGACCCCGATTACTTCTTCACGAACTTTGAGCGCCTAGCTCAGGCGGCTGCCTGGCCCGAAAACCGGTGGGGCCACTACTTAGGTCCCCTATTGACCGGAGAACTGCAGGCCGCCTACCAGCAGGCCAATATCCAGGGACAAACACCATACGCCGACATCAAGACCTGCATCCTGGAACGATTAGGGATAGACGACGAGACATATAGGGTCCGACTCCGTCAAGCAAGGGAAGGACCCCAAGAAACTCCGAGGGCTCTAGCATTCCGTATTCAAGATCTGGCCAATCGGTGGTTAAAATCGGCTACAGCCACTAAGGAAGACATTCTATCCAAAATATATTTGGAGCAATATCTGGCTTCCCTACATCCTGCCACCCAGAAGTGGGTACGCCAACATGCACGTCTAACGCTCGACAGTGCGGTGGAAATAGCCAGCGCCTATAGCAGAGCCCAGGAATCCCAGCGACCCAAGGAGGAACATCATTCCCGCATACCTCCGGGGAACCATACCCGGGTCACACGACCCCCTCAGGTGGTCAGGAAACCCGAGCCCGCTTCCCTTATGCCTTATCCTGTCTTGCCTCGCCCCCACCCAACTGGACCCCAATGTTTTCATTGTGGTGGGTACGGACATATTGCTCGCGTCTGTCCTCAAAGGGAGGAGCCCATGGACATAGGGATGGCTAGAAACTATGTATGTCTCACCGCTGAAACCACCCCTCCTCCGTTTCGATGCCCAGTGCGGATTGAAGGACACAGAATGATGGCACTGGCCGACACTGGATGCAGACAAAGTGTCCTAAGACCCCAAGAACTACCTCACCCTGTCGGTCCAGTGACAGGTACCGTGGCTATCAAATGTGTCCATGGCGACACCAAGCACTATCCGACCACACAGGTCCATGTCCAAAACCCCACGGATATGGGTAGTCTGTTAACGGTGGGCCTTATACCTACTCTCCCCGAACAAGCGATATTGGGAAGTGATTATAGTGGTCTACCCCATCTCCTTCAAGACACCACCGAATCTCTGAGGAAATGGTGGGCCGAAGCTCCGTTTTCCCGTGAATCCCCTCCTGGGCGTCCAGCGGTCAAACCAACCAAGACCAAAAGACAGAAAAGGAACGAAAGAAAGGACTTTGCTATGGCCTTTCCTGCCCAAGTCGATATCCACCCATGGGAAACCGACAGGGAATTCCGCGCCACGCAACAGGAAGACCCGGTGTTGCAGGAGGCATGGGCGCGTGCTCTGGATGCTGAAGATCCCCTACATGTAGGTCCTTATTTCTTCCGGAAAAACGGACTCCTCTACAGAAAGGGAGGACCCCAACAGCCTCCCCAGCTGGTTATCCCCGGGTTGTTTTGTGATAAAGTACTGTTCCTAGCCCACAGCCATTTGCTGGGAGGTCATTTCAGTGATGAAAAAACCGGTCATACAATCCTAGATAAGTTTTACTGGCCAGGGGTACACGGACAGATCAAACGGTATTGCCGGGAGTGCCCGGTCTGCCAACGGAATAGTCGATACCGGCCCCCCAGGGTTCCTCTCCAGCCCCTCCCCATCATTGATGTCCCTTTCACAAGAGTGGGCATGGACATTATAGGACCATTGCTTCCCTCGAGATCCGGATGTAGATATGCTCTCGTACTGGTGGACTATGCCACCCGCTTCCCGGAAGCAGTACCCTTACGCCACCCCACCACTCAAAACATAGCCAAAGCCCTCATATCCATTTTTTCGAGGGTGGGTTTTCCCCGCGAGATATTGACTGACCAGGGGACACCCTTTGTATCCTCCCTGATGCGCCAAGTCTGCTCCCAGCTAGGCATCAAACAAATACGAACAGCTGCCTACCACCCCCAGACAGATGGGTTAGTAGAGCGATACAATGCCACCCTTAAGACGACCCTTAAAAAGCTTTTGGGCCTCGAAAGTAAAAGATGGGAGGAGATGCTTCCCCTGGCGCTGTTTGCCATCAGGTGTAAGCCTCAAAGCAGCACAGGTTACTCACCATACGAATTATTGTATGGAAGAGCCCCACGGACACTCTTAGATATGGCTAAGGAAGCTTGGGAAGCCGAACCCGACAGAACCCGACCCTTACCCGAATACGTGGACAACCTAAAGACCCACTTGGAACAGATAAGGGTCATTGTGAGGCAGAACCTGGTAGCCGCTCAAGACACCCAAAAACACCAGTACGATAAGGGAACCAAAGCCCGGAAGTTCAATCCTGGCGATCTAGTACTGTTACTATTGTCTTCTTCCGACCACAAGTTACTAGGGCAGTGGCAGGGCCCCTTTCCTGTTCTAAGAGCCGTGACTCCCGTTACCTATGAAGTGGAAACAGAACCCACCCGAGGTATCACGCAGATATATCACGTGAACCTCTTGTAGAAGTGGGAGGGACCCCGTCCTGTCCTGTCCAATACAATACCCCCTCCCATTGAAGGGTGCATTGACCCTGACCTCCCCGAACCTAACAAACAGGATCTCAGGCGAGCCCTGTCCTCGGTGCAAACAGTCTTTTCCTCCCTTCCAGGACACTCCACCGTGGTTGAACATGCCATCCACACGGAACCAGGAAAAACCGTGAGACAACGGCCCTACCGCATCCCCGAAGCTCGTAGAGCCATCATCAGAGAGGAGACAAATCAAATGATGAAAATGGGCATCATAGAGCCCTCCAATAGCAGCTGGAATTCCCCTATAGTTCTAGTACCCAAGCCAGATGGCTCCACCAGATTCTGTATTGACTTTAGAGAAGTGAACAAAATATCGGCCTTCGACACCTATCCCTTACCCCGCGTAGACGAAATGGTGGAACGCATAGGCAAAGCCAAGTACATAAGCACCCTGGATCTCTGCAAGGGTTACTGGCAGATCCCTCTCAAAGAAACAGACAAACCCAAGACCGCCTTTTCCACCCCTGAGGGTTTGTTTCAGTTTAAGGTGATGCCCTTTGGGCTTCACGGTGCCCCGGCTACGTTTCAAAGAGCCATGAACTTGGTACTACAGCCACACATAAGGTATGCCGGGGCATACCTGGATGACATCGTCATTTATAGCGACGGTTGGGAGCAGCACTTACAACACTTACGATCTGTAGTGGCCTCTCTGGGGAACAATGGCTTTACCATCAACCCCTCCAAGACCACCCTAGCTGCCCAGAGTGTGAAATACCTTGGATACCTGTTGGGGGAAGGGCTCATACGGCCTCAGAACAATAATATCAAAGCCATTCAGGCCATCCCCTTCCCTCAAACCCGGAAGGAACTTCGTGCCTTTCTGGGTTTATTAGGGTACTATAGGAGGTTTATCCCGAATTTCTCCCAAACCGCGGCCCCTTTAACTGACTTGTTGAAGAAAACCACGAGAACTGAAGAACTGCTCAGACATCCCTCAACCCTGGTGGTCCACGCCTTTGAACGACTGAAACAGTCCCTGATCTCGGAGCCGGTGTTAGTCAGCCCGGACTATACCCAAACTTTCATCTTGCAGACCGATGCCTCTGATCAGGGCTTAGGGGCTGTTCTCTCAAAGAAGGACTCGACAGGGATCGAACGACCAATATTATACCTCAGCAGGAAGCTTTTTCCCTGAGAAGTAAATTATGCAGTGATAGAGAAAGAGGCCCTAGCCATTAAGTGGGCAGTGGAAAGCCTTAGGTACTACCTGGAGGGGCGTGAATTTATATTATACACCGATCATGCCCCTCTAGAATGGATGGCCCGCAATAGGGGCCACAATGACCGAGTCCTTCGGTGGTTTCTCTCCCTACAGCCCTTTAGGTTTAAAACCTTACACAGGAAAGGACTACAACAAGGCAACGCTGATTATCTGTCCCGGTATCCACCTCCCAGCCCCCCTACCAGAAAGACAGCTAGGGAAAGGGGATGTGGAACGGAGGCGACAACTACCTCATTACAGCGGTGTCCGGGCGCGGGGATCCTGTCCCCCGCGCTCGGTCGATTAACGTCCCGGTCACCCAGGACACCCTCTCTTTCTCGTCCCCTGCAGGTACCGGCCCCTGGACTTGGTGAACCGGAAACACTCGCCAGCCATCCCGGAAGCAGAAACTGGACGACCTCGATCGACCCGGAAGCACCCGGCCCTGACCCCGGAAGTGGGCGGCCAGACAACAAGCCGGAAGATAGAAAAAGCCCCGAGGACGACGGAGAGTCGTTCGGAGCAACCGACTCGTGGCAGGAGGCAGCGGAGAGCGACGAACCCCCGACAGAGAGCGGCGCAGCACGGCTAGACCGAAGCAAGGAAGAGGACGAGGACGTCTGGACGGAGGACTGGTGGCGTCCTCAGGAGGAGGCTGGAGAGCGGCCGCAACTCGGACGAGAGTTGCGGCGGGGCACGTGAGTACACGTCACCCTTCTCAGTGCCCCTCTTGTACCTAGAGTTGTAAATATAGAATTGTAAATAGCATAGGAGACACGCGCACTAAGACACGGTATACTTATCCCCTTTTTCACGAGCACTGTATAAATCCCGATCACTGCCCAGCACCTGGCACCCCTATCCCCTCCCCTCTCTTACTTGCCTCTTCCACCTCCCCTTTCCGTCCCGCCCTCACTTCACTCTTTCGTAAACCCTCACTCTCGGGTGTCGGTGGAAGTATTCCGACGGTGTGGCTCGGACTAAAAGCCCTTACGCTTCTCTCCTTTTCCCAAGCCTCCGTGGAGCCCCAGTACCATACCGAGGAGACAACTGCTGAAAAGGGGAAGCAAGACTCGATCCAGATTCCACCTCGCCGACCCGGGTCACCAGCGAAGTCAACCGTCCCTTCCTGCATTCTGACTCTGTACATCTGTTCATCTGTTGAATAAATAGCCCAGACATTGCTCACTATATTCGGCCTCCCTGCCTGTTATTCCGGTCCGCCCTTCCCACACGTCCACAGGTACCTATAGGTAAGTACTGATGCAGATTTAAAGTTTAATAGGAAGACTCTCTTTCCTTCATCTGTAAAATGTATACCATCTCTTTTTTAATTACTTTGCCACTCCCCTCTCTTTGTCAGGGAGTCCCTGAAGGTTTACTAAAGGTTTTTTTAAAAATTTCATTGGGTACGCGCTGGGTGCGCGCACCCCCCAAAAAAAATGGCAAATAGATTCCAAAAACAAGTTTTCGTGTTTTGATTTTAGGTGGCTCTAAAAAGAGCCCTTGAGTTAATGTAGAGACAGAGGAAGAGAAAAACGAAAACAAAAATAACAATTCTATGGCCTAGTGCAAGGGTGCTGCTCAAATTTCCTCTGAATGAGATCAATACTGCTCTCACCCATAGTAATAAGACTACCACAATCCATGCACTGTGTAATCATCCTCCCAAAACAAGGACGAATATCCAGAGGTGTGTTAGAAGGTGAAGGCACCATTGCAGAAGAAGTGCTCTCCTGAGCTGCCGAAGATGTGCTCGGCTGAGCTGCTGCAGATGTCGTCGGCTGAGCAGGTGGAGGGTTTGCTCCAGCAGCTTGACGAAAAGTCACAGGATGCATTGCTTCAACGTGCCTCATCATAGTGTGAATACTAAAAGAGTACTTCTTATTAGCATTCCCACGTGACAAGGTGCGCTGACACAGTGTGCAGGTGACCTTTGGTGCATTCACCTTCTTTTGTCCCTCAGGAAAAGTGAAAAACTGCCATATAAAGGAGTCTTTCTGCTTCCTCTGCCTCTGTCTCTCAAGAGTGTCCTGCTCACTCTCAGAAGGTGGCTGGTGCTCTGCCATTGTCTCACAAAAACAGAGTAGCTCCTTCTCCAAGGGAATCAGAACTAATAATGAGGGGAGTAGGTGTGGTTTTGTAAGAATCTGGAACTGCAAGTACTTTGAACCAATGAAAAGTGATGTTTCTTGATCACATGACTTGCCATGACGTGATTGGGTGTGGTGTTGAAACAATCTGAAACTGAAAGTAATGAAAGCCAATTAAAAGTGCTGTTTTATTATTCACATAACCCGAGGTGGACGCACGGAGCAAGCTCGGAGCGCGCACGGTGCAATTGCGCAGGCGCGAACGTGTACACGCGCATGCGCATAAGTATTATACGCGTACGTAGCGCGCATACGCGGCACGCGCGCATGCGCGAAATGTCAGCGCGCATACTCCGCGCGTATGCGCGAGTGTGTTGCGCGAAGCACGTACGAGGCACGCTTGCGTATGTAGAGTACGTAGCATGCGTACACCACGTACGTACGCATGCGTAATGGGTGCATGCTGCGAGCGCGTACTAAAACATACGTATGCGTACGTATATAACGTACGCATGCGTACACAAAAAACGTACGCATGCGTACTAGGTGCGCGCTTCGAGCGTGCACTAAAACGTATGTATGCGTATGCCGGCATACATGAAAAACGTACGCAAACGTACTAGGTTCGCGCTCAGTGCGCGCACCCTACAAATTTATAGAAAAAAAAAAGAAATAAAGTGGACATAAGTTAATAGAAGATATTAACTATACTGTTCAACTTTATACAAATTCAAAGTAAAAAAAAAAGTGATGTCACTGACCATGTCATGAGTGATGTAATATGTGACGTCATCAGCAGTGGATTGCGGGCGCGCGAGTTATAGTTAGCTGAACTAACTATAACGGGGGAATTTCATTGGTTTTTTTATGAGTAAAATGTCCAGCTAACTATAACGTGTGTGAAACCTTCGGTTTTTTCATTGAATTTGCAAGGTTTTTTAAATGCTAATTCCTAACTATAACGTGTGTGAAACCTATGGTTTTTTCAGTGAATTTCAAAGGTTTTTTAAATGCTAATTCCTAACTATAACGTGTGTGAAACCTATGGTTTTTTCAGTGAATATATATAGATATATATATATATATATATATATATAGATATAGATATATATATATATATATATATATTTAGTATACTATGTATACATGTGAAAATGTGTCGGTCCACCTGTTTACCTCGGTGGCACGGACAAAATGGGTGTAACTGACGTCAGCACGCCGACGAGGTCCTCTTATGGCTCCTATGACGTCATACGGTGTCGCGAGCGGAGCCGTGCTATTATGACATCGTCGTCGATGTGAGAGAGCTAGGAAAGAATTTCTGCGGAATGCTGGCGCAGGGGATATTCACCTAGATGTTCAGGCTAGGCCTTTTGGAGCAACTGTTTATGTTACCACTCCAGAAACTGAAACCAGTGATCCGAGGGCAGAGGCCCTGCAGATCGCACACGAGGTGGGGAGCCCAGTCGTGTGCACCGACGGGGCTGCGAAGTGACAAGCACCACTACCCACAGAAAAGGTAACGAGGGCACTGAATAACACAGGATCTTCTTTTTGTATCTGGCTGGAACAACAAGGTAAAAATGCCCTAGTTCCAAAATGTAGAATTAGTGCTACAACGGTCTTCAAGAAGACCTGTGATGGATGCCGCTTCTGCCTTTCGTACACTGGAGGCGGCACATGGGTCACGCGGTACGGTCATACTGCGGTGGGATGCACACTCATTGACCTCTTATGGCACTGCTCCACACTTCGGGGACAGCGCTTTCCATTAGCTGTGTTTTCTGATAACATGTCTCGCCGGCCCCTTCCAATAGCAGAACCCCTTTAGATCCAAACAGACTCTTCCACTCACTCACCGGAAGTGAAACCAGGCCTCGTGGACACTTTCACAATACAACAGCCGGGAATGCACTTTTCGGTAAAAAAAACACATTCCTTCCTCCTAATTTATTAAAAAAACGACTCACTGAAGAACAGGGGCCAGCTTCGATCGGTAAACAGACGTTACAACAATTTTTTTTACTTAGCAATACCATTACAATGCATGCATTACCACGCATGCGTTGTACATTGCGAAGACATTACTACGCATTTGTTTTAGAACACATGGTCATTTACCACGCATGCCTTTACACCAAATTTTGTTGTAAAGGTATGTATGGTAAATGACCATGAGTTCTAAAAAAATGAAGACGATCCACGTCGTTGTAAGGAAACAGAGGCTGTTCCGTTTCCTCACAACGACGTGCACCGCCCCTCAGAGATGACATGAAGCAGGAACCATGAGGAGAGAGGAACCAGGGTAAGGGGGATTGGGCATGGGGTGGTGGTTACTTTTTTAGGGTTTAGGGTAGTGCAGTGGTGTTTCTGTAGTGTAGGGGGTCGTGCTGGGGGTAGTGTTTTAGGGTTTAGGGTAGTGCAGTGGTGTTTGTGTAGTGTAGGGGTCATGCTGGTGGTAGTGTTTTAGGGTTTAGGGTAGTGCAGTGATGTTTGTGTAGTGTAGGGGGTCATGCTTGGGGTAGATTTAGGGTTTAGGGTTGTGCAGTGGTGTTTGTGTAGTGTACGGGGTCATTCTGGGGGTAGTGTTTAGGGTTTAGGGCAGTGCAGCGGTGTTTGTGTAGTGTAGGGGGTCTTGCTGGGGGTAGTGTTTTAGGGTTTAGGGTAGTGCAGTGGTGTTCGGGCAGTGTAGGGGGTTGTACTGGGGGTGGTGTTTCAGGGTTTAGGGCAGTGCAGTGGTGTTCGGTCAGTGTAGGAGGTCGTGCAGGGGGTGGTGTTTCAGGGATTAGGGCAGTGCAGTGGTGTTCGGGCAGTGTGGGGGGGTTCTTGCTGGGGGTGGTGTTTCAGGGTTTAGGGCAGAGCAGTGGTGTTCGGTCAGTGTAGGGGGTCATGCTGGGGGTAGTGTTTTAGGGTTTAGGGTAGTGCAGTGGTGTTCGGGCAGTGTAGGGGGTTGTACTGGGGGTGGTGTTTCAGGGTTTAGGGCAGTGCAGTGGTGTTCGGTCAGTGTAGGAGGTCGTGCAGGGGGTGGTGTTTCAGGGATTAGGGCAGTGCAGTGGTGTTCGGGCAGTGTGGGGGGGTTCTTGCTGGGGGTGGTGTTTCAGGGTTTAGGGCAGTGCAGTGGTGTTCGGTCAGTGTAGGAGGTCGTGCAGGGGGTGGTGTTTCAGGGATTAGGGCAGTGCAGTGGTGTTCGGGCAGTGTAGGGAGTCGTGCTGGGGTGGTGTTTCAGGGTTTAGGGCAGTGTAGTGGTGTTCGGGCAGTGTAGGGGGTCGTGCGGGGGTGGTTTATCAGGGTTTAGTGCAGTGCAGTGGTGTTCGGGCAGTGTAGGGGGTCGTGCGGGGGTGGTGTTTCAGGGATTAGGGCATTGCAGTGGTGTTTGGGCAGTGTAGGGGGTCGTCCGGGGAGTGGTGTTTCAGGGTTTAGGACAGAGCAGTGGTGTTCGGGAAATGTAGTGGGTCGTGCTGGGGGTGATGTTTCAGGGTTTAGGGCAGAGCAGTGGTGTTCGGGTAGTGTAGGGGGTCATGCAGGGGGTGGTGTTTCAGGGTTTAGGGCAGTGCAGTGGTGTTCGGGCAGTGTAGGGGGTCGTTCAGGGGGTGGTGTTTCAGGGTTTAGGGCAGTGCAGTGGTTTTCGGGCAGTGTAGGAGGTGTTGCTGGGGTGGTGTTTCAGGGTTTAGGGCAATGTAGTGCTTTTCGGGCAGTGTAGGGGATCTTGCTGTGGTGGTGTTTCAGGGTTTAGGGCAGTGCAGTGGTTTTCGGGCAGTGGAGGGGGTCTTGCTGGGGCTGGTGTTTCAGGGATTAGGGCAGTGGTGTTCGGGCAGTGTAGGGGGTCTTGCTGGGGGTGGTGTTTCAGGGTTTAGGGCAGTGCAGTGGTGTTCGGGCAGTGATGGGGGCCTTGCAGGGGGTGGTATTTCAGGGTTCAGGGCAGTGCAGTGGTGTTGGGGGCCTTGCGGGGGGTGGCATTTCAGGGTTTAGGGCAGTGCAGTGGTGTTCGGGCAGTGTAAGGGGTCTTGCTGGGAGTGGTGTTTCAGGGTTTAGGGCAGTGGTGTTCAGACAGTGTAGGGGGTCGTGCTGAGGCTGGTGTTTCAGGGTTTAGGGCAGTGCAGTAGTATTTGGGCAGTGTAGGGGGTCGTGCTGGGGCTGGTGTTTCAGGGTTTAGGGCAGTGCAGTGGTGTTCAGGCAGTGTAGGGGGTTGTGCTGGGGCTGGCGTTTCAGGGTTTATGGCAGTGCAGTAGTGTTCGGGCAGTGTAGGGGGTCATGCTGGGGCTGGTGTTTCAGGGTTTAGGGCAGAGCAGTGGTGTTCGGGCAGTGTATGGGGTCGTGCTGGGGGTCGTGTTTCAGGGTTTAAGGCAGAGCAGTGGTGTTCGGGCAGTGTAGGGGGTGGTGCTGGGGTTATATTTCAGGGTTTAGGGCAGAGCAGTGGTGTTCGGGCAGTGTAGGGGGTTGTGCTGGGGTGGTGTTTCAGGGTTTATGGAAGTGCAGTGGTGTTCGGGAAGTGTAGGGGGACATGCTGGGGGTGGTGTTTCAGGGTTTAGGGCAGTGCAGTGGTGTTCGGGCAGTGTAGGGGGTCAGGCAGGGGGTGGTGTTTCAGAGTTTAGGGCAGTGCAGTGATGTTTGGGCAGTGTAGGGGGTCGTGCAGGGGGTGGTGTTTCAGGGTTTAGGGCAGTGCAGTGGTTTTCGGGCAGTGTAGGGGGTGTTGCTAGGGGTGGTGTTTCAGGGTTTAGGGCAGTGCCGTGGTTTTTGGGCAGTGTAGGGGATCGTGCTGGGGGTGGTGTTTCAGGGTTTAGGGCAGTGCAGTGGTTTTCGGGCAGTGTAGGGGGTCTTGCTGGGGGTGGTGTTTCAGGGTTTAGGGCAGTGCAGTGGTTTTCGGGCAGTATAGTGGGTCTTGCTGGGGTGGTGTTTCAGGGATTAGGGCAGTGGTGTTCGGGCAGTGTAGGGGGTCTTGCTGGGGGTGGTGTTTCAGGGTTAATGGCAGTGCAGTGGTGTTCGGGCAGTGTAGGGGGTCGTGCGGGGGTGGTGTTTCAGGGATTAGGGCATTGCAGTGGTGTTTGGGCAGTGTAGGGGGTCGTCCGGGGAGTGGTGTTTCAGGGTTTAGGGCAGAGCAGTGGTGTTCGGGAAATGTAGGGGATCGTGCTGGGGGTGATGTTTCAGGGTTTAGGGCAGAGCAATGGTGTTCGGGTAGTGTAGGGGGTCATGCAGGGGGTGGTGTTTCAGGGTTTAGGGCAGTGCAGTGGTGTTCGGGCAGTGTAGGGGGTCGTTCAGGGGGTGGTGTTTCAGGGTTTAGGGCAGTGCAGTGGTTTTCGGGCAGTGTAGGAGGTGTTACTGGGGTGGTGTTTCAGGGTTTAGGGCAGTGTAGTGGTTTTCGGGCAGTGTAGGGGATCTTGCTGGGGTGGTGTTTCAGGGTTTAGGGCAGTGCAGTGGTTTTCGGGCAGTGTAGGGGGTCTTGCTGGGGCTGGTGTTTCAGGGATTAGGGCAGTGGTGTTCGGGCAGTGTAGGGGGTCTTGCTGGGGGTGGTGTTTCAGGGTTTAGGGCAGTGCAGTGGTGTTCAGGCAGTGATGGGGGCCTTGCAGGGGGTGGTATTTCAGGGTTCAAGACAGTGCAGTGGTGTTCGGGCAGTGTTGGGGGCCTTGCGGGGGGTGGCATTTCAGGGTTTAGGGCAGTGCAGTGGTGTTCGGGCAGTGTAAGGGGTCTTGATGGGAGTGGTGTGTCAGGGTTTAGGGCAGTGGTGTTCGGACAGTGTTGGGGGTTTGCTGGGGCTGATGTTTCAGGGTTTAGGGGAGTGCAGTGGTGTTCGGGCAGTGTAGGGGGTCGTGCTGAGGCTGGTGTTTCAGGGTTTAGGGCAGTGCAGTGGTGTTCAGGCAGTGTAGGGGGTTGTGCTGGGGCTGGTGTTTCAGTGTTTATGGCAGTGCAGTAGTGTTCGGGCAGTGTAGGGGGTCGTGCTGGGGCTGGTGTTTCAGGGTTTAGAGCAGAGCAGTGGTGTTCGGGCAGTGTATGGGGTCGTGCTGGGGGTCGTGTTTCAGGGTTTAAGGCAGAGCAGGGGTTTTCGGGCAGTGTAGGGGGTAGTGCTGGGGTTATATTTCAGGGTTTAGGGCAGAGCAGTGGTGTTCGGGCAGTGTAGGGGGTTGTACAGGGGGTGGTGTTTCAGGGTTTATGGCAGTGCAGTGGTGTTCGGGCAGTGTAGGGGGACATGCTGGGGGTGGTGTTTCAGGGTTTAGGGCAGTGCAGTGGTGTTCGGGCAGTGTAGGGGGTCAGGCAGGGGGTGGTGTTTCAGAGTTTAGGGCAGTGCAGTGATGTTTGGGCAGTGTAGGGGGTCGTGCAGGGGGTGGTGTTTCAGGGTTTAGGGCAGTGCAGTGGTTTTCGGGCAGTGTAGGGGGTGTTGCTAGGGGTGGTGTTTCAGGGTTTAGGGCAGTGCAGTGGTTTTTGGGCAGTGTAGGGGATCGCGCTGGGGGTGGGGTTTCAGGGTTTAGGGCAGTGCAGTGGTTTTCGGGCAGTGTAGGGGGTCTTGCTGGGGGTGGTGTTTCAGGGTTTAGGGCAGTGCAGTGGTTTTTCGGGCAGTATAGTGGGTCTTGCTGGGGTGGTGTTTCAGGGATTAGGGCAGTGGTGTTCGGGCAGTGTAGGGGGTCTTGCTGGGGGTGGTGTTTCAGGGTTAATGGCAGTGCAGTGGTGTTCGGGCAGTGTAGGGGGGTCTTACTTGGGGTGGTGTTGCAGGGTTTAGGGCAGTGCATTGGTGTTCGGGCAGTGTAGGGGTCATGCTGAGAATGGTGTTTCAGGGTTAAGGGCAGTGCAGTGGTGTTCGGGCAGTGTGAGGGGTCGTGCTGGGGCTGGTGTTTCAGGGTTTAGGGCGGTGCAGTGGTGTTCGGGCAGTGTAGGGGGTCATGCTAGGGGTGGTGTTTTAGGGTTTAGGGCAGTGCAGTGGTGTTCAGGAAGTGTAGGGGGTCATGCTGGGGGTGATCTGTCAGGGTTTGGGCAGTGCAGTGGTGTTTGGGCAGTGTAGGGCATCGTGCTGGAGGTGGTGTTTTAGGGTTTAGGGGAGTGAAGTGGTGTTCAGGCAGTGTAGGGGGTTGTGCTGGGGTGGTGTTTCAGGGTTTAGGGCAGTGCAGTGGTGTTTGGGCAGTGTAGGGGACGTGCTGGGGGTGGTGTTTCAGGGTTTAGGGCAGTGCAGTGGTGTTCGGGCAGTGTAGGGGGTCAGGCAGGGGGTGGTGTTTCAGAGTTTAGGGCAGTGCAGTGATGTTTGGGCAGTGTAGGGGGTCGTGCAGGGGGTGGTGTTTCAGGGTTTAGGGCAGTGCAGTGGTTTTCGGGCAGTGTAGGGGGTCATGCAGGGGGTGGTGTTTCAGAGTTTAGGGCAGTGCAGTGATGTTTGGGCAGTGTAAGGGGTTGTGCAGGGGGTGGTGTTTCAGGGTTTAGGGCAGTGCAGTGGTTTTCGGGCAGTGTAGGGGGTGTTGCTGGGGGTGATGTTTCAGGGTTTAGGGCAGTGCAGTGGTGTTTGGGCAGTGTGGGGGGGTTCTTGCTGGGGGTGGTGTTTCAGGGTTTAGGGCAGTGCAGTGGTGTTCGGTCAGTGTAGGAGGTCGTGCAGGGGGTGGTGTTTCAGGGATTAGGGCAGTGCAGTGGTGTTCGGGCAGTGTAGGGAGTCGTGCTGGGGTGGTGTTTCAGGGTTTAGGGCAGTGTAGTGGTGTTCGGGCAGTGTAGGGGGTCGTGCGGGGGTGGTTTATCAGGGTTTAGTGCAGTGCAGTGGTGTTCGGGCAGTGTAGGGGGTCGTGCGGGGGGTGGTGTTTCAGGGATTAGGGCATTGCAGTGGTGTTTGGGCAGTGTAGGGGGTCGTCCGGGGAGTGGTGTTTCAGGGTTTAGGACAGAGCAGTGGTGTTCGGGAAATGTAGTGGGTCGTGCGGGGGGTGATGTTTCAGGGTTTAGGGCAGAGCAGTGGTGTTCGGGTAGTGTAGGGGGTCATGCAGGGGGTGGTGTTTCAGGGTTTAGGGCAGTGCAGTGGTGTTCGGGCAGTGTAGGGGGTCGTTCAGGGGGTGGTGTTTCAGGGTTTAGGGCAGTGCAGTGGTGTTCGGGCAGTGTAGGGGGTCAGGCAGGGGGTGGTGTTTCAGAGTTTAGGGCAGTGCAGTGATGTTTGGGCAGTGTAGGGGGTCGTGCAGGGGGTGGTGTTTCAGGGTTTAGGGCAGTGCAGTGGTTTTCGGGCAGTGTAGGGGGTGTTGCTAGGGGTGGTGTTTCAGGGTTTAGGGCAGTGCAGTGGTGTTCGGGCAGTGTAGGGGGTCGTGCGGGGGTGGTGTTTCAGGGATTAGGGCATTGCAGTGGTGTTTGGGCAGTGTAGGGGGTCGTCCGGGGAGTGGTGTTTCAGGGTTTAGGGCAGAGCAGTGGTGTTCGGGAAATGTAGGGGATCGTGCTGGGGGTGATGTTTCAGGGTTTAGGGCAGAGCAATGGTGTTCGGGTAGTGTAGGGGGTCATGCAGGGGGTGGTGTTTCAGGGTTTAGGGCAGTGCAGTGGTTTTCGGGCAGTGTAGGAGGTGTTGCTGGGGTGGTGTTTCAGGGTTTAGGGCAGTGTAGTGGTTTTCGGGCAGTGTAGGGGATCTTGCTGGGGTGGTGTTTCAGGGTTTAGGGCAGTGCAGTGGTTTTCGGGCAGTGTAGGGGGTCTTGCTGGGGCTGGTGTTTTAGGGATTAGGGCAGTGGTGTTCGGGCAGTGTAGGGGGTCTTGCTGGGGGTGGTATTTCAGGGTTCAAGACAGTGCAGTGGTGTTCAGGCAGTGTTGGGGGCCTTGCGGGGGGTGGCATTTCAGGGTTTAGGGCAGTGCAGTGGTGTTCGGGCAGTGTAAGGGGTCTTGATGGGAGTGGTGTGTCAGGGTTTAGGGCAGTGGTGTTCGGACAGTGTTGGGGGTTTGCTGGGGCTGGTGTTTCAGGGTTTAGGGGAGTGCAGTGGTGTTCGGGCAGTGTAGGGGGTCGTGCTGAGGCTGGTGTTTCAGGGTTTAGGGCAGTGCAGTGGTGTTCAGGCAGTGTAGGGGGTTGTGCTGGGGCTGGTGTTTCAGGGTTTATGGCAGTGCAGTAGTGTTCGGGCAGTGTAGGGGGTCGTGCTGGGGCTGGTGTTTCAGGGTTTAGAGCAGAGCAGTGGTGTTCGGGCAGTGTATGGGGTCGTGCTGGGGGTCGTGTTTCAGGGTTTAAGGCAGAGCAGTGGTGTTCGGGCAGTGTAGGGGGTAGTGCTGGGGTTATATTTCAGGGTTTAGGGCAGAGCAGTGGTGTTCGGGCAGTGTAGGGGGTTGTACAGGGGGTGGTGTTTCAGGGTTTATGGCAGTGCAGTGGTGTTCGGGCAGTGTAGGGGGACATGCTGGGGGTGGTGTTTCAGGGTTTAGGGCAGTGCAGTGGTGTTCGGGCAGTGTAGGGGGTCAGGCAGGGGGTGGTGTTTCAGAGTTTAGGGCAGTGCAGTGATGTTTGGGCAGTGTAGGGGGTCGTGCAGGGGGTGGTGTTTCAGGGTTTAGGGCAGTGCAGTGGTTTTCGGGCAGTGTAGGGGGTGTTGCTAGGGGTGGTGTTTCAGGGTTTAGGGCAGTGCAGTGGTTTTTGGGCAGTGTAGGGGATCGTGCTGGGGGTGGGGTTTCAGGGTTTAGGGCAGTGCAGTGGTTTTCGGGCAGTGTAGGGGGTCTTGCTGGGGGTGGTGTTTCAGGGTTTAGGGCAGTGCAGTGGTTTTTCGGGCAGTATAGTGGGTCTTGCTGGGGTGGTGTTTCAGGGATTAGGGCAGTGGTGTTCGGGCAGTGTAGGGGGTCTTGCTGGGGGTGGTGTTTCAGGGTTAATGGCAGTGCAGTGGTGTTCGGGCAGTGTAGGGGGGTCTTACTGGGGGTGGTGTTGCAGGGTTTAGGGCAGTGCATTGGTGTTCGGGCAGTGTAGGGGTCATGCTGGGAATGGTGTTTCAGGGTTAAGGGCAGTGCAGTGGTGTTCGGGCAGTGTGAGGGGTCGTGCTGGGGCTGGTGTTTCAGGGTTTAGGGCGGTGCAGTGGTGTTCGGGCAGTGTAGGGGGTCATGCTAGGGGTGGTGTTTTAGGGTTTAGGGCAGTGCAGTGGTGTTCAGGAAGTGTAGGGGGTCATGCTGGGGGTGATCTGTCAGGGTTTGGGCAGTGCAGTGGTGTTTGGGCAGTGTAGGGCATCGTGCTGGAGGTGGTGTTTTAGGGTTTAGGGGAGTGAAGTGGTGTTCAGGCAGTGTAGGGGGTTGTGCTGGGGTGGTGTTTCAGGGTTTAGGGCAGTGCAGTGGTGTTTGGGCAGTGTAGGGGACGTGCTGGGGGTGGTGTTTCAGGGTTTAGGGCAGTGCAGTGGTGTTCGGGCAGTGTAGGGGGTCAGGCAGGGGGTGGTGTTTCAGAGTTTAGGGCAGTGCAGTGATGTTTGGGCAGTGTAGGAGGTCGTGCAGGGGGTGGTGTTTCAGGGTTTAGGGCAGTGCAGTGGTTTTCGGGCAGTGTAGGGGGTCATGCAGGGGGTGGTGTTTCAGAGTTTAGGGCAGTGCAGTGATGTTTGGGCAGTGTAAGGGGTTGTGCAGGGGGTGGTGTTTCAGGGTTTAGGGCAGTGCAGTGGTTTTCGGGCAGTGTAGGGGGTGTTGCTGGGGGTGATGTTTCAGGGTTTAGGGCAGTGCAGTGGTGTTCGGGCAGTGTGGGGGGGTTCTTGCTGGGGGTGGTGTTTCAGGGTTTAGGGCAGTGCAGTGGTGTTCGGTCAGTGTAGGAGGTCGTGCAGGGGGTGGTGTTTCAGGGATTAGGGCAGTGCAGTGGTGTTCGGGCAGTGTAGGGAGTCGTGCTGGGGTGGTGTTTCAGGGTTTAGGGCAGTGTAGTGGTGTTCGGGCAGTGTAGGGGGTCGTGCGGGGGTGGTTTATCAGGGTTTAGTGCAGTGCAGTGGTGTTCGGGCAGTGTAGGGGGTCGTGCGGGGGGTGGTGTTTCAGGGATTAGGGCATTGCAGTGGTGTTTGGGCAGTGTAGGGGGTCGTCCGGGGAGTGGTGTTTCAGGGTTTAGGACAGAGCAGTGGTGTTCGGGAAATGTAGTGGGTTGTGCGGGGGGTGATGTTTCAGGGTTTAGGGCAGAGCAGTGGTGTTCGGGTAGTGTAGGGGGTCATGCAGGGGGTGGTGTTTCAGGGTTTAGGGCAGTGCAGTGGTGTTCGGGCAGTGTAGGGGGTCGTTCAGGGGGTGGTGTTTCAGGGTTTAGGGCAGTGCAGTGGTTTTCGGGCAGTGTAGGAGGTGTTGCTGGGGTGGTGTTTCAGGGTTTAGGGCAATGTAGTGCTTTTCGGGCAGTGTAGGGGATCTTGCTGGGGTGGTGTTTCAGGGTTTAGGGCAGTGCAGTGGTTTTCGGGCAGTGTAGGGGGTCTTGCTGGGGCTGGTGTTTCAGGGATTAGGGCAGTGGTGTTCGGGCAGTGTAGGGGGTCTTGCTGGGGGTGGTGTTTCAGGGTTTAGGGCAGTGCAGTGGTGTTCGGGCAGTGATGGGGGCCTTGCAGGGGGTGGTATTTCAGGGTTCAGGGCAGTGCAGTGGTGTTCGGGCAGTGTTGGGGGCCTTGCGGGGGGTGGCATTTCAGGGTTTAGGGCAGTGCAGTGGTGTTCGGGCAGTGTAAGGGGTCTTGCTGGGAGTGGTGTTTCAGGGTTTAGGGCAGTGGTGTTCAGACAGTGTAGGGGGTCATGCTAAGGCTGGTGTTTCAGGGTTTAGGGCAGTGCAGTAGTGTTTGGGCAGTGTAGGGGGTCGTGCTGGGGCTGGTGTTTCAGGGTTTAGGGCAGTGCAGTGGTGTTCAGGCAGTGTAGGGGGTTGTGCTGGGGCTGGCGTTTCAGGGTTTATGGCAGTGCAGTAGTGTTCGGGCAGTGTAGGGGGTCATGCTGGGGCTGGTGTTTCAGGGTTTAGGGCAGAGCAGTGGTGTTCGGGCAGTGTATGGGGTCGTGCTGGGGGTCGTGTTTCAGGGTTTAAGGCAGAGCAGTGGTGTTCGGGCAGTGTAGGGGGTGGTGCTGGGGTTATATTTCAGGGTTTAGGGCAGAGCAGTGGTGTTCGGGCAGTGTAGGGGGTTGTGCTGGAGTGGTGTTTCAGGGTTTATGGAAGTGCAGTGGTGTTCGGGAAGTGTAGGGGGACATGCTGGGGGTGGTGTTTCAGGGTTTAGGGCAGTGCAGTGGTGTTCGGGCAGTGTAGGGGGTCAGGCAGGGGGTGGTGTTTCAGAGTTTAGGGCAGTGCAGTGATGTTTGGGCAGTGTAGGGGGTCGTGCAGGGGGTGGTGTTTCAGGGTTTAGGGCAGTGCAGTGGTTTTCGGGCAGTGTAGGGGGTGTTGCTAGGGGTGGTGTTTCAGGGTTTAGGGCAGTGCCGTGGTTTTTGGGCAGTGTAGGGGATCGTGCTGGGGGTGGTGTTTCAGGGTTTAGGGCAGTGCAGTGGTTTTCGGGCAGTGTAGGGGGTCTTGCTGGGGGTGGTGTTTCAGGGTTTAGGGCAGTGCAGTGGTTTTCGGGCAGTATAGTGGGTCTTGCTGGGGTGGTGTTTCAGGGATTAGGGCAGTGGTGTTCGGGCAGTGTAGGGGGTCTTGCTGGGGGTGGTGTTTCAGGGTTAATGGCAGTGCAGTGGTGTTCGGGCAGTGTAGGGGGTCGTGCGGGGGTGGTGTTTCAGGGATTAGGGCATTGCAGTGGTGTTTGGGCAGTGTAGGGGGTCGTCCGGGGAGTGGTGTTTCAGGGTTTAGGGCAGAGCAGTGGTGTTCGGGAAATGTATGGGATCGTGCTGGGGGTGATGTTTCAGGGTTTAGGGCAGAGCAGTGGTGTTCGGGTAGTGTAGGGGGTCATGCAGGGGGTGGTGTTTCAGGGTTTAGGGCAGTGCAGTGGTGTTCGGGCAGTGTAGGGGGTCATTCAGGGGGTGGTGTTTCAGGGTTTAGGGCAGTGCAGTGGTTTTCGGGCAATGTAGGAGGTGTTGCTGGGGTGGTGTTTCAGGGTTTAGGGCAGTGTAGTGGTTTTCGGGCAGTGTAGGGGATCTTGCTGGGGTGGTGTTTCAGGGTTTAGGGCAGTGCAGTGGTTTTCGGGCAGTGTAGGGGGTCTTGCTGGGGCTGGTGTTTCAGGGATTAGGGCAGTGGTGTTCGGGCAGTGTAGGGGGTCTTGCTGGGGGTGGTGTTTCAGGGTTTAGGGCAGTGCAGTGGTGTTCAGGCAGTGATGGGGCCTTGCAGGGGGTGGTATTTCAGGGTTCAAGACAGTGCAGTGGTGTTCGGGCAGTGTTGGGGGCCTTGCGGGGGGTGGCATTTCAGGGTTTAGGGCAGTGCAGTGGTGTTCGGGCAGTGTAAGGGGTCTTGATGGGAGTGGTGTGTCAGGGTTTAGGGCAGTGGTGTTCGGACAGTGTTGGGGGTTTGCTGGGGCTGGTGTTTCAGGGTTTAGGGGAGTGCAGTGGTGTTCGGGCAGTGTAGGGGGTCGTGCTGAGGCTGGTGTTTCAGGGTTTAGGGCAGTGCAGTGGTGTTCAGGCAGTGTAGGGGGTTGTTCTGGGGCTGGTGTTTCAGGGTTTATGGCAGTGCAGTAGTGTTCGGGCAGTGTAGGGGGTCGTGCTGGGGCTGGTGTTTCAGGGTTTAGAGCAGAGCAGTGGTGTTCGGGCAGTGTATGGGGTCGTGCTGGGGGTCGTGTTGCTGGGTTTAAGGCAGAGCAGTGGTGTTCGGGCAGTGTAGGGGGTGGTGCTGGGGTTATATTTCAGGGTTTAGAGCAGAGCAGTGGTGTTCGGGCAGTGTAGGGGGTTGTACAGGGGGTGGTGTTTCAGGGTTTATGGCAGTGCAGTGGTGTTCGGGCAGTGTAGGGGCACATGCTGGGGGTGGTGTTTCAGGGTTTAGGGCAGTGCAGTGGTGTTCGGGCAGTGTAGGGGGTCAGGCAGAGGGTGGTGTTTCAGAGTTTAGGGCAGTGCAGTGATGTTTGGGCAGTGTAGGGGGTCGTGCAGGGGGTGGTGTTTCAGGGTTTAGGGCAGTGCAGTGGTTTTCGGGCAGTGTAGGGGGTGTTGCTAGGGGTGGTGTTTCAGGGTTTAGGGCAGTGAAGTGGTTTTTGGGCAGTGTAGGGGATCGTGCTGGGGGTGGGGTTTCAGGGTTTAGGGCAGTGCAGTGGTTTTCGGGCAGTGTAGGGGGTCTTGCTGGGGGTGGTGTTTCAGGGTTTAGGGCAGTGCAGTGGTTTTTCGGGCAGTATAGTGGGTCTTGCTGGGGTGGTGTTTCAGGGATTAGGGC
Source organism: Triturus cristatus (assembly GCF_964204655.1). Taxonomy (NCBI): domain Eukaryota; kingdom Metazoa; phylum Chordata; class Amphibia; order Caudata; family Salamandridae; genus Triturus; species Triturus cristatus. Next base: position 572,151,505 of record NC_140595.1, on the reverse strand, counting down.
AGTGGTGTTCGGGCAGTGTAGGGGGTCTTGCTGGGGGTGGTGTTTCAGGGTTAATGGCAGTGCAGTGGTGTTCGGGCAGTGTAGGGGGGTCTTACTGGGGGTGGTGTTGCAGGGTTTAGGGCAGTGCATTGGTGTTCGGGCAGTGTAGGGGTCATGCTGGGAATGGTGTTTCAGGGTTAAGGGCAGTGCAGTGGTGTTCGGGCAGTGTGAGGGGTCGTGCTGGGGCTGGTGTTTCAGGGTTTAGGGCGGTGCAGTGGTGTTCGGGCAGTGTAGGGGGTCATGCTAGGGGTGGTGTTTTAGGGTTTAGGGCAGTGCAGTGGTGTTCAGGAAGTGTAGGGGGTCATGCTGGGGGTGATGTGTCAGGGTTTGGGCAGTGCAGTGGTGTTTGGGCAGTGTAGGGCATCGTGCTGGAGGTGGTGTTTTAGGGTTTAGGGGAGTGAAGTGGTGTTCGGGCAGTGTAGGGGGTTGTGCTGGGGTGGTGTTTCAGGGTTTAGGGCAGTGCAGTGGTGTTTGGGCAGTGTAGGGGACGTGCTGGGGTGGTGTTTCAGGGTTTAGGGCAGTGCAGTGGTGTTCGGGCAGTGTAGGGGGTCAGGCAGGGGGTGGTGTTTCAGAGTTTAGGGCAGTGCAGTGATGTTTGGGCAGTGTAGGGGGTCGTGCAGGGGGTGGTGTTTCAGGGTTTAGGGCAGTGCAGTGGTTTTCGGGCAGTGTAGGGGGTCATGCAGGGGGTGGTGTTTCAGAGTTTAGGGCAGTGCAGTGATGTTTGGGCAGTGTAAGGGGTTGTGCAGGGGGTGGTGTTTCAGGGTTTAGGGCAGTGCAGTGGTTTTCGGGCAGTGTAGGGGGTGTTGCTGGGGGTGATGTTTCAGGGTTTAGGGCAGTGCCGTGGTGTTCGGGCAGTGTAAGGGGTCTTGCTGGGAGTGGTGTTTCAGGGTTTAGGGCAGTGGTGTTCGGACAGTGTTGGGGGTTTGCTGGGGCTGGTGTTTCAGGGTTTAGGGGAGTGCAGTGGTGTTCGGGCAGTGTAGGGGGTCGTGCTGAGGCTGGTGTTTCAGGGTTTAGGGCAGTGAAGTAGTGTTTGGGCAGTGTAGGGGGTCGTGCTGGGGCTGGTGTTTTAGGGTTTAGGGCAGTGCAGTGGTGTTGAGGCAGTGTAGGGGGTTGTGCTGGGGCTGGTGTTTCAGGGTTTATGGCAGTGCAGTAGTGTTCGGGCAGTGTAGGGGGTCGTGCTGGGGCTGGTGTTTCAGGGTTTAGGGCAGAGCAGTGGTGTTCGGGCAGTGTATGGGGTCGTGCTGGGGGTCGTGTTTCAGGGTTTAAGGCAGAGCAGTGGTGTTCGGGCAGTGTAGGGGGTGGTGCTGGGGTTATATTTCAGGGTTTAGGGCAGAGCAGTGGTGTTCGGGCAGTGTAGGGGTTGTACTGGGGGTGGTGTTTCAGGGTTTATGGCAGTGCAGTGGTGTTCGGGCAGTGTAGGGGGACATGCTGGGGGTGGTGTTTCAGGGTTTAGGGCAGTGCAGTGGTGTTCGGGCAGTGTAGGGGGTCAGGCAGGGGGTGGTGTTTCAGAGTTGAGGGCAGTGCAGTGATGTTTGGGCAGTGTAGGGGGTCGTGCAGAGGGGTGGTGTTTCATGGTTTAGGGCAGTGCAGTGGTTTTCGGGCAGTGTAGGGGGTGTTGCTAGGGGTGGTGTTTCAGGGTTTAGGGCAGTGCAGTGGTTTTTGGGCAGTGTAGGGGATCGTGCTGGGGGTGGTGTTTCAGGGTTTAGGGCAGTGCAGTGGTTTTCGGGCAGTGTAGGGGGTCTTGCTGGGGGTGGTGTTTCAGGGTTTATGGCAGTGCAGTGGTTTTTCGGGCAGTATAGTGGGTCTTGCTGGGGTGGTGTTTCAGGGATTAGGGCAGTGGTGTTCGGGCAGTGTAGGGGGTCTTGCTGGGGGTGGTATTTCAGGGTTTATGGCAGTGCAGTGGTGTTCGGGCAGTGTAGGGGGGTCTTACTGGGGATGGTGTTGCAGGGTTTAGGGCAGTGCATTGGTGTTCGGGCACTGTAGGGGTCATGCTGGGGGTGGTGTTTCAGGGTTTAGGGCAGTGCAGTGGTGTTCAAGCAGTGTGAGGGGTCGTGCTGGGGCTGGTGTTTCAGGGTTTAGGGCGGTGCAGTGGTGTTCGGGCAGTGTAGGGCATCGTGCTGGAGGTTGTGTTTTAGGGTTTAGGGGAGTGAAGTGGTGTTCGGGCAGTGTAGGGGGTTGTGCTGGGGTGGTGTTTCAGGGTTTAGGGCAGTGCAGTGGTGTTTGGGCAGTGTAGGGGACGTGCTGGGGGTGGTGTTTCAGGGTTTAGGGCAGTGCAGTGGTGTTCGGGCAGTGTAGGGGGTCATGCAGGGGGTGGTGTTTCAGAGTTTAAGGCAGTGCAGTGATGTTTGGGCAGTGTAGGGGGTTGTGCAGGGGGTGGTGTTTCAGGGTTTAGGGCATTGCAGTGGTTTTCGGGCAGTGTAGGGGGTGTTGCTGGGGGTGGTGTTTCAGGGTTTAGGGCAGTGCAGTGGTTTTCGGGCAGTGTAGGGGGTCTTGCTGGGGGTGGTGTTTCAGGGTTTAGGGCAGTGCAGTGGTTTTCGGGCAGTATAGGGGGTCTTGCTGGGGGTGGTGTTTCAGGGATTAGGGCAGTTGGGTTCGGGCAGTGTAGGGGGTCTTGCTGGGGGTGGTGTTTCAGGGTTCATGGCAGTGCAGTAGTGTTCGGGCAGTGTACGGGGGTCTTGCTGGGGGTGGTGTTTCAGGGTTTAGGGCAGTGCAGTGGTGTTCGGGCAGTGTAGGGGTCATGCTGGGGGTGGTGTTTCAGGGTGTAGGGCAGTGCAGAGGTGTTCGGGCAGTGTGAGGGGTCGTGCTGGGGCTGGTGTTTCAGGGTTTAGGGCGGTGCAGTGGTGTTCGGGCAGTGTAGGGGGTCATGCTAGGGGTGGTGTTTTAGGGTTTAGGGCAGTGCAGTGGTGTTCAGGCAGTGTAGGGGGTCATGCTGGGGATGATGTTTCAGGGTTTAGGGCAGTGCAGTGGTGTTCGGGCAGTATAGGGCGTCATGCTGGAGGTGGTGTTTTAGGGTTTAGGGGAGTGAAGTGGTGTTCGGGCAGTGTAGTGAGTTGTGCTGGGGTGGTATTTCAGGGTTTAGGGCAGTGCAGTGGTGTTCGGGCAGGGTAGGGGGGTCATGCAGGGGGTGGAGTTTCAGGGTTTTGGACAGGGCAGTGTAGGGGGTCTTGCAGGGGGTGGTGTTTTAGGGTTTAGGGCAGTGGTGTTCGGGCAGTGTAGGGGGTCTTGCTGGGGGTGGTGTTTCAGGGTTTAGGGCAGTGGTGTTCGGGCAGTGTAGGGGGTCTTGCTGGGGGTGGTGTTTCAGGGTTTAGGGCAGTGGTGCAGTGGTGTTCGGGCAGTGTAGGGGGTCTTGCTGGGGGTGGTGTTTCAGGGTTTAGGGCAGTGGTGCAGTGGTGTTCGGGCAGTGTAGGGGGTCTTGCAGGGGGTGGTGTTTCAGGGTTTAGGGCAGTGGTATTTGGGCGGTGCAGGGGGTCTTGCTGGGGGTGTGTTTCAGGGTTTAGGGCATTGGTGTTCGGGCAGTGTAGGGGGTCTTGCTAGGGGTGGTGTTTCAGGGTTTAGGGCAGTGCAGTGGTGTTCGGTCAGTGTAGGGGGTCGTACTGGGGGTGGTGTTTCAGGGTTCAGGGCAGTGCAGTGGTGTTCGGGCAGTGTAGGGGTCATGCTGGGGCTGGTGTTTCAGGCTTCAGGGCGGTGCAGTGCTGTTCGGGCAGTGTAGGGGGTCATGTGGGGGCTGGTGTTTCAGTATTTAGGGCAGTGCAGTGGATTTCTGGGAGTGTAGGGGGTCATACGGGGGCTAGTGCTTCAGGGTTTAGGGCAGTGCGGGGGGGGTCGGGCAGTGTAGGGGGTGGTGCGGGGACTGGTGTTTTAGGGTTTAGGGCAGTGCAGTGGTGTTCTGGCCATGTAGGGGGTCATGCGGGGGCTGGTGCTTCAGGGTTTAGGGCAGTGCAGTGGTATTCAGGCAGTGTAGGGGGACATGCTGGGGGTGGTGTTTCAGGGTTTAGGGCAGAGCAGTGATGTTCGGGCAGAGTAGGGAGTCGTGCTGGGGGTGGTGTTTCAGGGTTTAGGGCAGAGCAGTGGTGTTCAGGCAGTATAGGGGGTCGTGCTGGGGTGGTGTTTCAGGGTTTAGGGCAGTGGTGTTCGGGCAGTGTAGGGGGTCTTGCTGTGGGTGGTGTTTCAGGGTTTTGGGCAGTGGTGTTCGGGCAGTGTAGGGGGTCGTGCTGGGGCTGGTGTTTCAGGGTTTAGGGCAGTGCAGTGGTGTTCGGGCAGTGTAGGGGGTCTTGCTGGGGCTGGTGTTTCAGGGTTCAGGGCAGTGCAGTGGTGTTCGGGCAGTGTAGGGGGTGGTGCTGGGGCTGGTGTTTCAGGGTTTAGGACAGTGCAGTGGTGTTCGGGCAGTGTAGGGGGTCGTGCTGGGGCTGGTGTTTCAGGGTTTAGGGTAGTGCAGTGGTGTTCGGGCAGTGTAGGGGGTGGTGCTGGCTGGTGTTTCAGGGTTTAGGGCAGTGCAGTGGTGTTCGGGCATTGTAGGGGGACATGCTGGGGGTGGTGTTTCAGGGTTTAGGGCAGTGCAGTGGTGTTCGGGCAGTGTAGGGGGTCAGGCAGGGGGTGGTGTTTCAGAGTTTAGGGCAGTGCAGTGATGTTTGGGCAGTGTAGGGGGTCGTGCAGGGGGTTGTGTTTGAGGGTTTAGAGCAATGCAGTGGTTTTCGGGCAGTGTAGGGGGTGTTGCTAGGGGAGGTGTTTCAGGGTTTAGGGCAGTGCAGTGGTTTTTGGGCAGTGTAGGGGATCGTGCTGGGGTGGTGTTTCAGGGTTTAGGGCAGTGCAGTGGTTTTCGGGCAGTGTAGGGGGTCTTGCTGGGGGTGGTGTTTCAGGGTTTAGGGCAGTGCAGTGGTTTTCGGGCATTATAGTGGGTCTTGCTGGGGTGGTGTTTCAGGGATTAGGGCAGTGGTGTTCGGGCAGTGTAGGGGGTCTTGCTGGGGGTGGTGTTTCAGGGTTTATGGCAGTGCAGTGGTGTTTGGGCAGTGTAGGGGGTCTTGCTGGGGGTGGTGTTTCAGGGTTTAGGGCAGGTCAGTGGTGTTCGGGCAGTGTAGGGGTCATGCTGGGGGTGGTGTTTCAGGGTTTAGGGCAGTGCAGAGGTGTTCGGGCAGTGTGAGGGGTCGTGCTGGGGCTGGTGTTTCAGGGTTTAGGGCAGTGCAGTGGTTTTTAGGCAGTGTAGGGGATCGTGCTGGGGTGGTGTTTCAGGGTTTAGAGCAGTGCAGTGGTTTTCGGGCAGTGTAGGGGGTCTTGCTGGGGGTGGTGTTTCAGGGTTTAGGGCAGTGCAGTGGTTTTCGGGCAGTATAGTGGGTCTTGCTGGGGTGGTGTTTCAGGGATTAGGGCAGTGGTGTTTGGGCAGTGTAGGGGGTCTTGCTGGGAGTGGTGTTTCAGGGTTTATGGCAGTGCAGTGGTGTTCAGGCAGTGTAGGGGGTCTTGCTGGGGGTGGTGTTGCAGGGTTAAGGGCAGTGCATTGGTGTTCGGGCAGTGTAGGGGTCATGCTGGGGGTGGTGTTTCAGGGTTTAGGGCAGCGCAGTGGTGTTCGGGCAGTGTGAGGGGTCATGCTGGGGCTGGTGTTTCAGGATTTAGGGCGGTGCAGTGGTGTTCGGGCAGTGTAGGGGGTCATGCTAGGGGTGGTATTTTAGGGTTTAGGGCAGTGCAGTGGTGTTCAGGAAGTGTAGGGGGTCATGCTGGGGGTGATGTTTCAGGGTTTAGGGCAGTGCAGTGGCGTTCGGGCAGTGTAGGGCATCGTGCTGGAGGTGGTGTTTTAAGGTTTAGGGGAGTGAAGTGGTGTTCGGGCAGTGTAGGAGGTTGTGCTGGGGTGGTGTGTCAGGGTTTAGGGCAGTGCAGTGGTGTTCGGGTAGTGTAGGGGACATGCTGGGGGTGGTGTTTCAGGGTTTAGGGCAGTGCAGTGGTGTTCGGGCAGTGTAGGGGGTCATGCAGGGGGTGGTGTTTCAGAGTTTAGGGCAGTGCAGTGATGTTTGGGCAGTGTAGGGGGTTGTGCAGGGCGTGGTGTTTCAGGGCTTAGGGCAGTGCAGTGGTTTTCGGGCAGTGTAGGGGGTGGTGCTGGGGGTGGTGTTTCAGGGTTTAGGGCAGTGCAGTGGTTTTCAGGCAGTGTAGGGGGTCTTGCTGGGGGTGGTGTTTCAGGCTTTAGGGCAGTGCAGTGGTTTTCGGGCAGTATAGTGGGTCTTGCGGAGGTGGTGGTTCAGGGATTAGGGCAGTGGTGTTCGGGCAGTGTCGGGGGTCTTGCTGGGGGTGGTGTTTCAGGGTTTAGCGCAGTGCAGTGGTGTTTGGGCAGTGTAGGGGTCATGCTGGGGGTGGAGTTTCAGGGTTTAGGGCAGTGCAGAGGTGTTCGGGCAGTGTGAGGGGTCGTGCTGGGGCTGGTGTTTCAGGGTTTAGGGTCGTGCAGTGGTGTTCGGGCAGTGTAGGGGGTCATGCTAGGGGTGGTGTTTTAGGGTTTAGGGCAGTGCAGTGGTGTTCAGGAAGTGTAGGGGGTCATGCTGGGGGTGATGTTTCAGGGTTTAGGGCAGTGCAGTGGTGTTTGGGCAGTGTAGGGCATCGTGCTGGAGGTGGTGTTTTAGGGTTTAGGGGAGTGAAGTGGTGTTCAGGCAGTGTAGGGGGTTGTGCTGGGGTGGTGTTTCAGGGTTTAGGGCAGTGCAGTGGTGTTTGGGCAGTGTAGGGGACGTGCTGGGGGTGGTGTTTCAGGGTTTAGGGCATTGCAGTGGTGTTCGGGCAGTGTAGGGGGTCATGCAGGGGGTGGTGTTTCAGAGTTTAGAGCAGTGCAGTGATGTTTGGGCAGTGTAGGGGGTTGTGCAGGGGGTGGTGTTTCAGGGTTTAGGGCAGTGCTGTGGTTTTCGGGCAGTGTAGGGGGTGTTGCTGGGGGTGATGTTTCAGGGTTTAGGGCAGTGCAGTGGTTTTCGGGCAGTGTAGGGGGTCTTGCGGGGAGTGGTGTTTCAGGGTTTAGGACAGAGCAGTGGTGTTCGGGAAATGTAGTGGGTTGTGCGGGGGGTGATGTTTCAGGGTTTAGGGCAGAGCAGTGGTGTTCGGGTAGTGTAGGGGGTCATGCAGGGGGTGGTGTTTCAGGGTTTAGGGCAGTGCAGTGGTGTTCGGGCAGTGTAGGGGGTCGTTCAGGGGGTGGTGTTTCAGGGTTTAGGGCAGTGCAGTGGTTTTCGGGCAGTGTAGGAGGTGTTGCTGGGGTGGTGTTTCAGGGTTTAGGGCAATGTAGTGCTTTTCGGGCAGTGTAGGGGATCTTGCTGGGGTGGTGTTTCAGGGTTTAGGGCAGTGCAGTGGTTTTCGGGCAGTGTAGGGGGTCTTGCTGGGGCTGGTGTTTCAGGGATTAGGGCAGTGGTGTTCGGGCAGTGTAGGGGGTCTTGCTGGGGGTGGTGTTTCAGGGTTTAGGGCAGTGCAGTGGTGTTCGGGCAGTGATGGGGGCCTTGCAGGGGGTGGTATTTCAGGGTTCAGGGCAGTGCAGTGGTGTTCGGGCAGTGTTGGGGGCCTTGCGGGGGGTGGCATTTCAGGGTTTAGGGCAGTGCAGTGGTGTTCGGGCAGTGTAAGGGGTCTTGCTGGGAGTGGTGTTTCAGGGTTTAGGGCAGTGGTGTTCAGACAGTGTAGGGGGTCATGCTAAGGCTGGTGTTTCAGGGTTTAGGGCAGTGCAGTAGTGTTTGGGCAGTGTAGGGGGTCGTGCTGGGGCTGGTGTTTCAGGGTTTAGGGCAGTGCAGTGGTGTTCAGGCAGTGTAGGGGGTTGTGCTGGGGCTGGCGTTTCAGGGTTTATGGCAGTGCAGTAGTGTTCGGGCAGTGTAGGGGGTCATGCTGGGGCTGGTGTTTCAGGGTTTAGGGCAGAGCAGTGGTGTTCGGGCAGTGTATGGGGTCGTGCTGGGGGTCGTGTTTCAGGGTTTAAGGCAGAGCAGTGGTGTTCGGGCAGTGTAGGGGGTGGTGCTGGGGTTATATTTCAGGGTTTAGGGCAGAGCAGTGGTGTTCGGGCAGTGTAGGGGGTTGTGCTGGAGTGGTGTTTCAGGGTTTATGGAAGTGCAGTGGTGTTCGGGAAGTGTAGGGGGACATGCTGGGGGTGGTGTTTCAGGGTTTAGGGCAGTGCAGTGGTGTTCGGGCAGTGTAGGGGGTCAGGCAGGGGGTGGTGTTTCAGAGTTTAGGGCAGTGCAGTGATGTTTGGGCAGTGTAGGGGGTCGTGCAGGGGGTGGTGTTTCAGGGTTTAGGGCAGTGCAGTGGTTTTCGGGCAGTGTAGGGGGTGTTGCTAGGGGTGGTGTTTCAGGGTTTAGGGCAGTGCCGTGGTTTTTGGGCAGTGTAGGGGATCGTGCTGGGGGTGGTGTTTCAGGGTTTAGGGCAGTGCAGTGGTTTTCGGGCAGTGTAGGGGGTCTTGCTGGGGGTGGTGTTTCAGGGTTTAGGGCAGTGCAGTGGTTTTCGGGCAGTATAGTGGGTCTTGCTGGGGTGGTGTTTCAGGGATTAGGGCAGTGGTGTTCGGGCAGTGTAGGGGGTCTTGCTGGGGGTGGTGTTTCAGGGTTAATGGCAGTGCAGTGGTGTTCGGGCAGTGTAGGGGGTCGTGCGGGGGTGGTGTTTCAGGGATTAGGGCATTGCAGTGGTGTTTGGGCAGTGTAGGGGGTCGTCCGGGGAGTGGTGTTTCAGGGTTTAGGGCAGAGCAGTGGTGTTCGGGAAATGTATGGGATCGTGCTGGGGGTGATGTTTCAGGGTTTAGGGCAGAGCAGTGGTGTTCGGGTAGTGTAGGGGGTCATGCAGGGGGTGGTGTTTCAGGGTTTAGGGCAGTGCAGTGGTGTTCGGGCAGTGTAGGGGGTCATTCAGGGGGTGGTGTTTCAGGGTTTAGGGCAGTGCAGTGGTTTTCGGGCAATGTAGGAGGTGTTGCTGGGGTGGTGTTTCAGGGTTTAGGGCAGTGTAGTGGTTTTCGGGCAGTGTAGGGGATCTTGCTGGGGTGGTGTTTCAGGGTTTAGGGCAGTGCAGTGGTTTTCGGGCAGTGTAGGGGGTCTTGCTGGGGCTGGTGTTTCAGGGATTAGGGCAGTGGTGTTCGGGCAGTGTAGGGGGTCTTGCTGGGGGTGGTGTTTCAGGGTTTAGGGCAGTGCAGTGGTGTTCAGGCAGTGATGGGGCCTTGCAGGGGGTGGTATTTCAGGGTTCAAGACAGTGCAGTGGTGTTCGGGCAGTGTTGGGGGCCTTGCGGGGGGTGGCATTTCAGGGTTTAGGGCAGTGCAGTGGTGTTCGGGCAGTGTAAGGGGTCTTGATGGGAGTGGTGTGTCAGGGTTTAGGGCAGTGGTGTTCGGACAGTGTTGGGGGTTTGCTGGGGCTGGTGTTTCAGGGTTTAGGGGAGTGCAGTGGTGTTCGGGCAGTGTAGGGGGTCGTGCTGAGGCTGGTGTTTCAGGGTTTAGGGCAGTGCAGTGGTGTTCAGGCAGTGTAGGGGGTTGTTCTGGGGCTGGTGTTTCAGGGTTTATGGCAGTGCAGTAGTGTTCGGGCAGTGTAGGGGGTCGTGCTGGGGCTGGTGTTTCAGGGTTTAGAGCAGAGCAGTGGTGTTCGGGCAGTGTATGGGGTCGTGCTGGGGGTCGTGTTGCAGGGTTTAAGGCAGAGCAGTGGTGTTCGGGCAGTGTAGGGGGTGGTGCTGGGGTTATATTTCAGGGTTTAGAGCAGAGCAGTGGTGTTCGGGCAGTGTAGGGGGTTGTACAGGGGGTGGTGTTTCAGGGTTTATGGCAGTGCAGTGGTGTTCGGGCAGTGTAGGGGCACATGCTGGGGGTGGTGTTTCAGGGTTTAGGGCAGTGCAGTGGTGTTCGGGCAGTGTAGGGGGTCAGGCAGAGGGTGGTGTTTCAGAGTTTAGGGCAGTGCAGTGATGTTTGGGCAGTGTAGGGGGTCGTGCAGGGGGTGGTGTTTCAGGGTTTAGGGCAGTGCAGTGGTTTTCGGGCAGTGTAGGGGGTGTTGCTAGGGGTGGTGTTTCAGGGTTTAGGGCAGTGAAGTGGTTTTTGGGCAGTGTAGGGGATCGTGCTGGGGGTGGGGTTTCAGGGTTTAGGGCAGTGCAGTGGTTTTCGGGCAGTGTAGGGGGTCTTGCTGGGGGTGGTGTTTCAGGGTTTAGGGCAGTGCAGTGGTTTTTCGGGCAGTATAGTGGGTCTTGCTGGGGTGGTGTTTCAGGGATTAGGGCAGTGGTGTTCGGGCAGTGTAGGGGGTCTTGCTGGGGGTGGTGTTTCAGGGTTAATGGCAGTGCAGTGGTGTTCGGGCAGTGTAGGGGGGTCTTACTGGGGGTGGTGTTGCAGGGTTTAGGGCAGTGCATTGGTGTTCGGGCAGTGTAGGGGTCATGCTGGGAATGGTGTTTCAGGGTTAAGGGCAGTGCAGTGGTGTTCGGGCAGTGTGAGGGGTCGTGCTGGGGCTGGTGTTTCAGGGTTTAGGGCGGTGCAGTGGTGTTCGGGCAGTGTAGGGGGTCATGCTAGGGGTGGTGTTTTAGGGTTTAGGGCAGTGCAGTGGTGTTCAGGAAGTGTAGGGGGTCATGCTGGGGGTGATGTGTCAGGGTTTGGGCAGTGCAGTGGTGTTTGGGCAGTGTAGGGCATCGTGCTGGAGGTGGTGTTTTAGGGTTTAGGGGAGTGAAGTGGTGTTCGGGCAGTGTAGGGGGTTGTGCTGGGGTGGTGTTTCAGGGTTTAGGGCAGTGCAGTGGTGTTTGGGCAGTGTAGGGGACGTGCTGGGGTGGTGTTTCAGGGTTTAGGGCAGTGCAGTGGTGTTCGGGCAGTGTAGGGGGTCAGGCAGGGGGTGGTGTTTCAGAGTTTAGGGCAGTGCAGTGATGTTTGGGCAGTGTAGGGGGTCGTGCAGGGGGTGGTGTTTCAGGGTTTAGGGCAGTGCAGTGGTTTTCGGGCAGTGTAGGGGGTCATGCAGGGGGTGGTGTTTCAGAGTTTAGGGCAGTGCAGTGATGTTTGGGCAGTGTAAGGGGTTGTGCAGGGGGTGGTGTTTCAGGGTTTAGGGCAGTGCAGTGGTTTTCGGGCAGTGTAGGGGGTGTTGCTGGGGGTGATGTTTCAGGGTTTAGGGCAGTGCCGTGGTGTTCGGGCAGTGTAAGGGGTCTTGCTGGGAGTGGTGTTTCAGGGTTTAGGGCAGTGGTGTTCGGACAGTGTTGGGGGTTTGCTGGGGCTGGTGTTTCAGGGTTTAGGGGAGTGCAGTGGTGTTCGGGCAGTGTAGGGGGTCGTGCTGAGGCTGGTGTTTCAGGGTTTAGGGCAGTGAAGTAGTGTTTGGGCAGTGTAGGGGGTCGTGCTGGGGCTGGTGTTTTAGGGTTTAGGGCAGTGCAGTGGTGTTGAGGCAGTGTAGGGGGTTGTGCTGGGGCTGGTGTTTCAGGGTTTATGGCAGTGCAGTAGTGTTCGGGCAGTGTAGGGGGTTGTGCTGGGGCTGGTGTTTCAGGGTTTAGGGCAGAGCAGTGGTGTTCGGGCAGTGTATGGGGTCGTGCTGGGGGTCGTGTTTCAGGGTTTAAGGCAGAGCAGTGGTGTTCGGGCAGTGTAGGGGGTGGTGCTGGGGTTATATTTCAGGGTTTAGGGCAGAGCAGTGGTGTTCGGGCAGTGTAGGGGTTGTACTGGGGGTGGTGTTTCAGGGTTTATGGCAGTGCAGTGGTGTTCGGGCAGTGTAGGGGGACATGCTGGGGGTGGTGTTTCAGGGTTTAGGGCAGTGCAGTGGTGTTCGGGCAGTGTAGGGGGTCAGGCAGGGGGTGGTGTTTCAGAGTTGAGGGCAGTGCAGTGATGTTTGGGCAGTGTAGGGGGTCGTGCAGAGGGGTGGTGTTTCATGGTTTAGGGCAGTGCAGTGGTTTTCGGGCAGTGTAGGGGGTGTTGCTAGGGGTGGTGTTTCAGGGTTTAGGGCAGTGCAGTGGTTTTTGGGCAGTGTAGGGGATCGTGCTGGGGGTGGTGTTTCAGGGTTTAGGGCAGTGCAGTGGTTTTCGGGCAGTGTAGGGGGTCTTGCTGGGGGTGGTGTTTCAGGGTTTATGGCAGTGCAGTGGTTTTTCGGGCAGTATAGTGGGTCTTGCTGGGGTGGTGTTTCAGGGATTAGGGCAGTGGTGTTCGGGCAGTGTAGGGGGTCTTGCTGGGGGTGGTATTTCAGGGTTTATGGCAGTGCAGTGGTGTTCGGGCAGTGTAGGGGGGTCTTACTGGGGATGGTGTTGCAGGGTTTAGGGCAGTGCATTGGTGTTCGGGCAGTGTAGGGGTCATGCTGGGGGTGGTGTTTCAGGGTTTAGGGCAGTGCAGTGGTGTTCAAGCAGTGTGAGGGGTCGTGCTGGGGCTGGTGTTTCAGGGTTTAGGGCGGTGCAGTGGTGTTCGGGCAGTGTAGGGCATCGTGCTGGAGGTTGTGTTTTAGGGTTTAGGGGAGTGAAGTGGTGTTCGGGCAGTGTAGGGGGTTGTGCTGGGGTGGTGTTTCAGGGTTTAGGGCAGTGCAGTGGTGTTTGGGCAGTGTAGGGGACGTGCTGGGGGTGGTGTTTCAGGGTTTAGGGCAGTGCAGTGGTGTTCGGGCAGTGTAGGGGGTCATGCAGGGGGTGGTGTTTCAGAGTTTAAGGCAGTGCAGTGATGTTTGGGCAGTGTAGGGGGTTGTGCAGGGGGTGGTGTTTCAGGGTTTAGGGCATTGCAGTGGTTTTCGGGCAGTGTAGGGGGTGTTGCTGGGGGTGATGTTTCAGGGTTTAGGGCAGTGCAGTGGTTTTCGGGCAGTGTAGGGGGTCTTGCTGGGGGTGGTGTTTCAGGGTTTAGGGCAGTGCAGTGGTTTTCGGGCAGTATAGGGGGTCTTGCTGGGGGTGGTGTTTCAGGGATTAGGGCAGTTGGGTTCGGGCAGTGTAGGGGGTCTTGCTGGGGGTGGTGTTTCAGGGTTCATGGCAGTGCAGTAGTGTTCGGGCAGTGTACGGGGGTCTTGCTGGGGGTGGTGTTTCAGGGTTTAGGGCAGTGCAGTGGTGTTCGGGCAGTGTAGGGGTCATGCTGGGGGTGGTGTTTCAGGGTGTAGGGCAGTGCAGAGGTGTTCGGGCAGTGTGAGGGGTCGTGCTGGGGCTGGTGTTTCAGGGTTTAGGGCGGTGCAGTGGTGTTCGGGCAGTGTAGGGGGTCATGCTAGGGGTGGTGTTTTAGGGTTTAGGGCAGTGCAGTGGTGTTCAGGCAGTGTAGGGGGTCATGCTGGGGATGATGTTTCAGGGTTTAGGGCAGTGCAGTGGTGTTCGGGCAGTATAGGGCGTCATGCTGGAGGTGGTGTTTTAGGGTTTAGGGGAGTGAAGTGGTGTTCGGGCAGTGTAGTGAGTTGTGCTGGGGTGGTATTTCAGGGTTTAGGGCAGTGCAGTGGTGTTCGGGCAGGGTAGGGGGGTCATGCAGGGGGTGGAGTTTCAGGGTTTTGGACAGGGCAGTGTAGGGGGTCTTGCAGGGGGTGGTGTTTTAGGGTTTAGGGCAGTGGTGTTCGGGCAGTGTAGGGGGTCTTGCTGGGGGTGGTGTTTCAGGGTTTAGGGCAGTGGTGTTCGGGCAGTGTAGGGGGTCTTGCTGGGGGTGGTGTTTCAGGGTTTAGGGCAGTGGTGCAGTGGTGTTCGGGCAGTGTAGGGGGTCTTGCTGGGGGTGGTGTTTCAGGGTTTAGGGCAGTGGTGCAGTGGTGTTCGGGCAGTGTAGGGGGTCTTGCAGGGGGTGGTGTTTCAGGGTTTAGGGCAGTGGTATTTGGGCGGTGCAGGGGGTCTTGCTGGGGGTGTGTTTCAGGGTTTAGGGCATTGGTGTTCGGGCAGTGTAGGGGGTCTTGCTAGGGGTGGTGTTTCAGGGTTTAGGGCAGTGCAGTGGTGTTCGGTCAGTGTAGGGGGTCGTACTGGGGGTGGTGTTTCAGGGTTCAGGGCAGTGCAGTGGTGTTCGGGCAGTGTAGGGGTCATGCTGGGGCTGGTGTTTCAGGCTTCAGGGCGGTGCAGTGCTGTTCGGGCAGTGTAGGGGGTCATGTGGGGGCTGGTGTTTCAGTATTTAGGGCAGTGCAGTGGATTTCTGGGAGTGTAGGGGGTCATACGGGGGCTAGTGCTTCAGGGTTTAGGGCAGTGCGGGGGGGGTCGGGCAGTGTAGGGGGTGGTGCGGGGACTGGTGTTTTAGGGTTTAGGGCAGTGCAGTGGTGTTCTGGCCATGTAGGGGGTCATGCGGGGGCTGGTGCTTCAGGGTTTAGGGCAGTGCAGTGGTATTCAGGCAGTGTAGGGGGACATGCTGGGGGTGGTGTTTCAGGGTTTAGGGCAGAGCAGTGATGTTCGGGCAGAGTAGGGAGTCGTGCTGGGGGTGGTGTTTCAGGGTTTAGGGCAGAGCAGTGGTGTTCAGGCAGTATAGGGGGTCGTGCTGGGGTGGTGTTTCAGGGTTTAGGGCAGTGGTGTTCGGGCAGTGTAGGGGGTCTTGCTGTGGGTGGTGTTTCAGGGTTTTGGGCAGTGGTGTTCGGGCAGTGTAGGGGGTCGTGCTGGGGCTGGTGTTTCAGGGTTTAGGGCAGTGCAGTGGTGTTCGGGCAGTGTAGGGGGTCTTGCTGGGGCTGGTGTTTCAGGGTTCAGGGCAGTGCAGTGGTGTTCGGGCAGTGTAGGGGGTGGTGCTGGGGCTGGTGTTTCAGGGTTTAGGACAGTGCAGTGGTGTTCGGGCAGTGTAGGGGGTCGTGCTGGGGCTGGTGTTTCAGGGTTTAGGGTAGTGCAGTGGTGTTCGGGCAGTGTAGGGGGTGGTGCTGGCTGGTGTTTCAGGGTTTAGGGCAGTGCAGTGGTGTTCGGGCATTGTAGGGGGACATGCTGGGGGTGGTGTTTCAGAGTTTAGGGCAGTGCAGTGATGTTTGGGCAGTGTAGGGGGTCGTGCAGGGGGTTGTGTTTGAGGGTTTAGAGCAATGCAGTGGTTTTCGGGCAGTGTAGGGGGTGTTGCTAGGGGAGGTGTTTCAGGGTTTAGGGCAGTGCAGTGGTTTTTGGGCAGTGTAGGGGATCGTGCTGGGGTGGTGTTTCAGGGTTTAGGGCAGTGCAGTGGTTTTCGGGCAGTGTAGGGGGTCTTGCTGGGGGTGGTGTTTCAGGGTTTAGGGCAGTGCAGTGGTTTTCGGGCATTATAGTGGGTCTTGCTGGGGTGGTGTTTCAGGGATTAGGGCAGTGGTGTTCGGGCAGTGTAGGGGGTCTTGCTGGGGGTGGTGTTTCAGGGTTTATGGCAGTGCAGTGGTGTTTGGGCAGTGTAGGGGGTCTTGCTGGGGGTGGTGTTTCAGGGTTTAGGGCAGGTCAGTGGTGTTCGGGCAGTGTAGGGGTCATGCTGGGGGTGGTGTTTCAGGGTTTAGGGCAGTGCAGAGGTGTTCGGGCAGTGTGAGGGGTCGTGCTGGGGCTGGTGTTTCAGGGTTTAGGGCAGTGCAGTGGTTTTTAGGCAGTGTAGGGGATCGTGCTGGGGTGGTGTTTCAGGGTTTAGAGCAGTGCAGTGGTTTTCGGGCAGTGTAGGGGGTCTTGCTGGGGGTGGTGTTTCAGGGTTTAGGGCAGTGCAGTGGTTTTCGGGCAGTATAGTGGGTCTTGCTGGGGTGGTGTTTCAGGGATTAGGGCAGTGGTGTTTGGGCAGTGTAGGGGGTCTTGCTGGGAGTGGTGTTTCAGGGTTTATGGCAGTGCAGTGGTGTTCAGGCAGTGTAGGGGGTCTTGCTGGGGGTGGTGTTGCAGGGTTAAGGGCAGTGCATTGGTGTTCGGGCAGTGTAGGGGTCATGCTGGGGGTGGTGTTTCAGGGTTTAGGGCAGCGCAGTGGTGTTCGGGCAGTGTGAGGGGTCATGCTGGGGCTGGTGTTTCAGGATTTAGGGCGGTGCAGTGGTGTTCGGGCAGTGTAGGGGGTCATGCTAGGGGTGGTATTTTAGGGTTTAGGGCAGTGCAGTGGTGTTCAGGAAGTGTAGGGGGTCATGCTGGGGGTGATGTTTCAGGGTTTAGGGCAGTGCAGTGGCGTTCGGGCAGTGTAGGGCATCGTGCTGGAGGTGGTGTTTTAAGGTTTAGGGGAGTGAAGTGGTGTTCGGGCAGTGTAGGAGGTTGTGCTGGGGTGGTGTGTCAGGGTTTAGGGCAGTGCAGTGGTGTTCGGGTAGTGTAGGGGACATGCTGGGGGTGGTGTTTCAGGGTTTAGGGCAGTGCAGTGGTGTTCGGGCAGTGTAGGGGGTCATGCAGGGGGTGGTGTTTCAGAGTTTAGGGCAGTGCAGTGATGTTTGGGCAGTGTAGGGGGTTGTGCAGGGCGTGGTGTTTCAGGGCTTAGGGCAGTGCAGTGGTTTTCGGGCAGTGTAGGGGGTGGTGCTGGGGGTGGTGTTTCAGGGTTTAGGGCAGTGCAGTGGTTTTCAGGCAGTGTAGGGGGTCTTGCTGGGGGTGGTGTTTCAGGCTTTAGGGCAGTGCAGTGGTTTTCGGGCAGTATAGTGGGTCTTGCGGAGGTGGTGGTTCAGGGATTAGGGCAGTGGTGTTCGGGCAGTGTCGGGGGTCTTGCTGGGGGTGGTGTTTCAGGGTTTAGGGCAGTGCAGTGGTGTTTGGGCAGTGTAGGGGTCATGCTGGGGGTGGAGTTTCAGGGTTTAGGGCAGTGCAGAGGTGTTCGGGCAGTGTGAGGGGTCGTGCTGGGGCTGGTGTTTCAGGGTTTAGGGTCGTGCAGTGGTGTTCGGGCAGTGTAGGGGGTCATGCTAGGGGTGGTGTTTTAGGGTTTAGGGCAGTGCAGTGGTGTTCAGGAAGTGTAGGGGGTCATGCTGGGGGTGATGTTTCAGGGTTTAGGGCAGTGCAGTGGTGTTTGGGCAGTGTAGGGCATCGTGCTGGAGGTGGTGTTTTAGGGTTTAGGGGAGTGAAGTGGTGTTCAGGCAGTGTAGGGGGTTGTGCTGGGGTGGTGTTTCAGGGTTTAGGGCAGTGCAGTGGTGTTTGGGCAGTGTAGGGGACGTGCTGGGGGTGGTGTTTCAGGGTTTAGGGCATTGCAGTGGTGTTCGGGCAGTGTAGGGGGTCATGCAGGGGGTGGTGTTTCAGAGTTTAGAGCAGTGCAGTGATGTTTGGGCAGTGTAGGGGGTTGTGCAGGGGGTGGTGTTTCAGGGTTTAGGGCAGTGCTGTGGTTTTCGGGCAGTGTAGGGGGTGTTGCTGGGGGTGATGTTTCAGGGTTTAGGGCAGTGCAGTGGTTTTCGGGCAGTGTAGGGGGTCTTGCGGGGGGTGGTGTTTCAGGGTTTAGGGCAGTGCAGTGGTTTTCGGGCAGTATAGGGGGTCTTGCTGGGGGTGGTGTTTCAGGGATTAGGGCAGTGGTGTTCGGCCAGTGTAGGGGGTCTTGCTGGGGGTGGTGGTTTCAGGGTTTATGGCAGTGCAGTAGTGTTCGGGCAGTGTAGGGGGGTCTTGCTGGGGGTGGTGTTTCAGGGTTTAGGGCAGTGCAGTGGTGTTCGGGCAGTGTATTGGTCATGCTGGGGGTGGTGTTTCAGGGTTTAGGGTAGTGCAGAGGTGTTCGGGCAGTGTGAGAGGTCGTGCTGGGGCTGGTGTTTCAGGGTTTAGGGCGGTGCAGTGGTGTTCGGGAAGTGTAGGGGGTCATGCTAGGGGTGGTGTTTTAGGGTTTAGGGCAGTGCAGTGGTTTTCAGGCAGTGTAGGGGGTCATGCTGGGGGTGATGTTTCAGGGTTTAGGGTAGTGCAGTGGTGTTCGGGCAGTGTAGGGGGTTGTGCAGGGGGTGGTGTTTCAGGGTTTAGGGCAGTGCAGTGGTTTTCGGGCAGTTTAGGGGGTGTTGCTGGGGGTGGTGTTTCAGGGTTTAGGGCAGTGCAGTAGTTTTCAGGCAGTATAGGGGGTCTTGCTGGGGGTGGTGTTTCAGGGATTAGGGCAGTGGTGTTCGAGCAGTGTAGGGGGTCTTGCTGGGGGTGGTGTTTCAGGGTTTATGGCAGTGCAGTAGTATTCGGGCAGTGTAGGGGGGTCTTGTTGGGGGTGGTGTTTCAGGGTTTAGGGCAGTGCAGTGGTGTTCGGGCAGTGTAGGGGTCATGCTGGGGGTGGTGTTTCAGGGTTTAGGGCAGTGCAGATGTGTTCGGGCAGTGTGAGGGGTCGTGCTGGGGCTGGTGTTTCAGGGTTTAGGGCGGTGCAGTGGTGTTCGGGCAGTGTAGGGGGTCATGCTAGGGGTGGTGTTTCAGGGTTTAGGGCAGTGCAGTGGTTTTCGGGGAGTGTAGGGGGTCTTGCTGGGGGTGGTGTTTCAGGGTTTAGGGCAGTGCAGTGGTTTTCGGGCAGTATAGGGGGTCTTGCTGGGGGTGGTGTTTCAGGGATTAGGGCAGTGGTGTTCGGGCAGTGTAGGGGGTCTTGCTGGGGGTGGTGTTTCAGGGTTTATGGCAGTGCATTGGTGTTCGGGCAGTGTAGGGGGGTCTTGCTGGGGGTGGTGTTTCAGGGTTTAGGGCAGTGCAGTGGTGTTTGGGCAGTGTAGGGGTCATGCTTGGGGTGGTGTTTCGGGGTTTAGGGCAGTGCAGAGGTTTTCGGGCAGTTTGAGGGGTCGTGCTGGGGCTGGTGTTTCAGGGTTTAGGGCGGTGCAGTGGTGTTCGGGCAGTATAGGGGGTCATGCTAGAGGTGGTGTTTTAGGGTTTAGGGCAGTGCAGTGGTGTTCAGGAAGTGTAGGGGGTCATGCTGGGGGTGATGTTTCAGGGTTTAGGGCAGTGCAGTGGTGTTTGGGCAGTGTAGGGCATTGTGCTGGAGGTGGTGTTTTAGGGTTTAGGGGAGTGAAGTGGTGTTCGGGCAGTGTAGGGGGTTGTGCTGGGGTGGTGTTTCAGGGTTTAGGGCAGTGCAGTGGTGTTTGGGCAGTGTAGGGACGTGCTGGGGGTGGTGTTTCAGGGTTTAGGGCAGTGCAGTGGTGTTTGGGCAGTGTAGGGGGTCATGCAGGGGGTGGTGTTTCAGAGTTTAGGGCAGTGCAGTGATGTTTGGGCAGTGTAGGGGGTTGTGCAGGGGGTGGTGTTTCAGGGTTTAGGGCAGTGCTGTGGTTTTCGGGCAGTGTAGGGGGTGTTGCTGGGGGTGGTGTTTCAGGGTTTAGGGCAGTGCAGTGGTTTTCGGGCAGTGTAGGGGGTCTTGCTGGGGGTGGTGTTTCAAGGTTTAGGGCAGTGCAGTGGTTTTCGGGCAGTATAGGGGGTCTTGCTGGGGGTTGTGTTTCAGGAATTAGGGCAGTGGTGTTCAGGCAGTGTAGGGGGTCTTGCTGGGGTGGTGGTTTCAGGGTTTAGGGCAGTGCAGAGGTGTTCGGGCAGTGTAAGAGGTCGTGCTGGGGCTGGTGTTTCAGGGTTTAGGGCGGTGCAGTGGTGTTCGGGCAGTGTAGGGAGTCATGCTAGGGGTGGTGTTTTAGGGTTTAGGGCAGTGCAGTGGTTTTCAGGCAGTGTAGGGGGTCATGCTGGGGTGATGTTTCAGGGTTTAGGGCAGTGCAGTGGTGTTCGGGCAGTGTAGGGCATCGTGCTGGAGGTGGTGTTTTAGGGTTTAGGGGAGTGAAGTGGTGTTCGGGCAGTGTAGGGCATCGTGCTGGAGGTGGTGTTTTAGGGTTTAGGGGAG
Organism: Triturus cristatus; assembly: GCF_964204655.1. NCBI lineage: Eukaryota > Metazoa > Chordata > Amphibia > Caudata > Salamandridae > Triturus > Triturus cristatus. The sequence continues at coordinate 572,132,039 of NC_140595.1, read as the reverse complement.
TGAAGTGGTGTTCAGGCAGTGTAGGGGGTTGTGCTGGGGTGGTGTTTCAGGGTTTAGGGCAGTGCAGTGGTGTTCGGGCAGTGTAGGGGACGTGCTGGGGGTGGTGTTTCAGGGTTTAGGGCAGTGCAGTAGTGTTCGGGCAGTGTAGGGGGTCATGCTGGGGCTGGTGTTTCAGGGTTTAGAGCAGAGCAGTGGTGTTCGGGCAGTGTATGGGGTCGTGCTGGGGGTCGTGTTTCAGGGTTTAAGGCAGAGCAGTGGTGTTCGGGCAGTGTAGGGGGTGGTGCTGGGGTTATATTTCAGGGTTTAGGGCAGAGCAGTGGTGTTCGGGCAGTGTAGGGGGTTGTACAGGGGGTGGTGTTTCAGGGTTTATGGCAGTGCAGTGGTGTTCGGGCAGTGTAGGGGGACATGCTGGGGGTGGTGTTTCAGGGTTTAGGGCAGTGCAGTGGTGTTCGGGCAGTGTAGGGGGTCAGGCAGGGGGTGGTGTTTCAGAGTTTAGGGCAGTGCAGTGATGTTTGGGCAGTGTAGGGGGTCGTGCAGGGGGTGGTGTTTCAGGGTTTAGGGCAGTGCAGTGGTTTTCGGGCAGTGTAGGGGGTGTTGCTAGGGGTGGTGTTTCAGGGTTTAGGGCAGTGCAGTGGTTTTTGGGCAGTGTAGGGGATCGTGCTGGGGGTGGGGTTTCAGGGTTTAGGGCAGTGCAGTGGTTTTCGGGCAGTGTAGGGGGTCTTGCTGGGGGTGGTGTTTCAGGGTTTAGGGCAGTGCAGTGGTTTTTCGGGCAGTATTGTGGGTCTTGCTGGGGTGGTGTTTCAGGGATTAGGGCAGTGGTGTTCGGGCAGTGTAGGGGGTCTTGCTGGGGGTGGTGTTTCAGGGTTAATGGCAGTGCAGTGGTGTTCGGGCAGTGTAGGGGGGTCTTACTGGGGGTGGTGTTGCAGGGTTTAGGGCAGTGCATTGGTGTTCGGGCAGTGTAGGGGTCATGCTGGGAATGGTGTTTCAGGGTTAAGGGCAGTGCAGTGGTGTTTGGGCAGTGTAGGGCATCGTGCTGGAGGTGGTGTTTTAGGGTTTAGGGGAGTGAAGTGGTGTTCGGGCAGTGTAGGGGGTTGTGCTGGGGTGGTGTTTCAGGGTTTAGGGCAGTGCAGTGGTGTTTGGGCAGTGTAGGGGATGTGCTGGGGGTGGTGTTTCAGGGTTTAGGGCAGTGCAGTGGTGTTCGGGCAGTGTAGGGGGTCAGGCAGGGGGTGGTGTTTCAGAGTTTAGGGCAGTGCAGTGATGTTTGGGCAGTGTAGGGGGTCGTGCAGGGGGTGGTGTTTCAGGGTTTAGGGCAGTGCAGTGGTTTTCGGGCAGTGTAGGGGGTCATGCAGGGGGTGGTGTTTCAGAGTTTAGGGCAGTGCAGTGATGTTTGGGCAGTGTAAGGGGTTGTGCAGGGGGTGGTGTTTCAGGGTTTAGGGCAGTGCAGTGGTTTTCGGGCAGTGTAGGGGGTGTTGCTGGGGGTGATGTTTCAGGGTTTAGGGCAGTGGCGTGGTGTTCGGGCAGTGTAAGGGGTCTTGCTGGGAGTGGTGTTTCAGGGTTTAGGGCAGTGGTGTTCGGACAGTGTTGGGGGTTTGCTGGGGCTGGTGTTTCAGGGTTTAGGGGAGTGCAGTGGTGTTCGGGCAGTGTAGGGGGTCGTGCTGAGGCTGGTGTTTCAGGGTTTAGGGCAGTGAAGTAGTGTTTGGGCAGTGTAGGGGGTCGTGCTGGGGCTGGTGTTTTAGGGTTTAGGGCAGTGCAGTGGTGTTGAGGCAGTGTAGGGGGTTGTGCTGGGGCTGGTGTTTCAGGGTTTATGGCAGTGCAGTAGTGTTCGGGCAGTGTAGGGGGTCATGCTGGGGCTGGTGTTTCAGGGTTTAGGGCAGAGCAGTGGTGTTCGGGCAGTGTATGGGGTCGTGCTGGGGGTCATGTTTCAGGGTTTAAGGCAGAGCAGTGGTGTTCGGGCAGTGTAGGGGGTGGTGCTGGGGTTATATTTCAGGGTTTAGGGCAGAGCAGTGGTGTTCGGGCAGTGTAGGGGTTGTACTGGGGGTGGTGTTTCAGGGTTTATGGCAGTGCAGTGGTGTTCGGGCAGTGTAGGGGGACATGCTGGGGGTGGTGTTTCAGGGTTTAGGGCAGTGCAGTGGTGTTCGGGCAGTGTAGGGGGTCAGGCAGGGGGTGGTGTTTCAGAGTTGAGGGCAGTGCAGTGATGTTTGGGCAGTGTAGGGGGTCGTGCAGAGGGGTGGTGTTTCATGGTTTAGGGCAGTGCAGTGGTTTTCGGGCAGTGTAGGGGGTGTTGCTAGGGGTGGTGTTTCAGGGTTTAGGGCAGTGCAGTGGTTTTTGGGCAGTGTAGGGGATCGTGCTGGGGGTGGTGTTTCAGGGTTTAGGGCAGTGCAGTGGTTTTCGGGCAGTGTAGGGGGTCTTGCTGGGGGTGGTGTTTCAGGGTTTATGGCAGTGCAGTGGTTTTTTGGGCAGTATAGTGGGTCTTGCTGGGGTGGTGTTTCAGGGATTAGGGCAGTGGTGTTCGGGCAGTGTAGGGGGTCTTGCTGGGGGTGGTATTTCAGGGTTTATGGCAGTGCAGTGGTGTTCGGGCAGTGTAGGGGGGTCTTACTGGGGATGGTGTTGCAGGGTTTAGGGCAGTGCATTGGTGTTCGGGCAGTGTAGGGGTCATGCTGGGGGTGGTGTTTCAGGGTTTAGGGCAGTGCAGTGGTGTTCAAGCAGTGTGAGGGGTCGTGCTGGGGCTGGTGTTTCAGGGTTTAGGGCGGTGCAGTGGTGTTCGGGCAGTGTAGGGCATCGTGCTGGAGGTTGTGTTTTAGGGTTTAGGGGAGTGAAGTGGTGTTCGGGCAGTGTAGGGGGTTGTGCTGGGGTGGTGTTTCAGGGTTTAGGGCAGTGCAGTGGTGTTTGGGCAGTGTAGGGGACGTGCTGGGGGTGGTGTTTCAGGGTTTAGGGCAGTGCAGTGGTGTTCGGGCAGTGTAGGGGGTCATGCAGGGGGTGGTGTTTCAGAGTTTAAGGCAGTGCAGTGATGTTTGGGCAGTGTAGGGGGTTGTGCAGGGGGTGGTGTTTCAGGGTTTAGGGCATTGCAGTGGTTTTCGGGCAGTGTAGGGGGTGTTGCTGGGGGTGATGTTTTAGGGTTTAGGGCAGTGCAGTGGTTTTCGGGCAGTGTAGGGGGTCTTGCTGGGGGTGGTGTTTCAGGGTTTAGGGCAGTGCAGTGGTTTTCGGGCAGTATAGGGGGTCTTGCTGGGGGTGGTGTTTCAGGGATTAGGGCAGTTGGGTTTGGGCAGTGTAGGGGGTCTTGCTGGGGGTGGTGTTTCAGGGTTTATGGCAGTGCAGTAGTGTTCGGGCAGTGTAGGTGGGTCTTGCTGGGGGTGGTGTTTCAGGGTTTAGGGCAGTGCAGTGGTGTTCGGGCAGTGTAGGGGTCATGCTGGGCGTGGTGTTTCAGGGTTTAGGGCAGTGCAGAGGTGTTCGGGCAGTGTGAGGGGTCGTGCTGGGGCTGGTGTTTCAGGGTTTAGGGCGGTGCAGTGGTGTTCGGGCAGTGTAGGGGGTCATGCTAGGGGTGGTGTTTTAGGGTTTAGGGCAGTGCAGTGGTGTTCAGGCAGTGTAGGGGGTCATGCTGGGGATGATGTTTCAGGGTTTAGGGCAGTGCAGTGGTGTTCTGGCAGTATAGGGCGTCATGCTGGAGGTGGTGTTTTAGGGTTTAGGGGAGTGAAGTGGTGTTCGGGCAGTGTAGTGGGTTGTGCTGGGGTGGTGTTTCAGGGTTTAGGGCAGTGCAGTGGTGTTCGGGCAGGGTAGGGGGGTCATGCAGGGGGTGGAGTTTCAGGGTTTTGGACAGGGCAGTGTAGGGGGTCTTGCAGGGGGTGGTGTTTTAGGGTTTAGGGCAGTGGTGTTCGGGCAGTGTAGGGGGTCTTGCTGGGGGTGGTGTTTCAGGGTTTAGGGCAGTGGTGTTCGGGCAGTGTAGGGGGTCTTGCTGGGGGTGGTGTTTCAGGGTTTAGGGCAGTGGTGCAGTGGTGTTCGGGCAGTGTAGGGGGTTTTGCTGGGGGTGGTGTTTCAGGGTTTAGGGCAGTGGTGCAGTGGTGTTCGGGCAGTGTAGGGGTCTTGCAGGGGGTGGTGTTTCAGGGTTTAGGGCAGTGGTATTTGGGCGGTGCAGGGGGTCTTGCTGGGGGTGTGTTTCAGGGTTTAGGGCATTGGTGTTCGGGCAGTGTAGGGGGTCTTGCTAGGGGTGGTGTTTCAGGGTTTAGGGCAGTGCAGTGGTGTTCGGTCAGTGCAGGGGGTCGTACTGGGGGTGGTGTTTCAGTGTTCAGGGCAGTGCAGTGGTGTTCGGGCAGTGTAGGGGTCATGCTGGGGCTGGTGTTTCAGGCTTCAGGGCAGTGCAGTGCTGTTCGGGCAGTGTAGGGGGTCATGCTGGGGCTGGTGTTTCAGGCTTCAGGGCGGTGCAGTGCTGTTCGGGCAGTGTAGGGGGTCATGTGGGGGCTGGTGTTTCAGTATTTAGGGCAGTGCAGTGGATTTCTGGGAGTGTAGGGGGTCATACGGGGGCTAGTGCTTCAGGGTTTAGGGCAGTGCGGGGGGGGTCGGGCAGTGTAGGGGGTGGTGCGGGGACTGGTGTTTTAGGGTTTAGGGCAGTGCAGTGGTGTTCTGGCCATGTAGGGGGTCATGCGGGGGCTGGTGCTTCAGGGTTTAGGGCAGTGCAGTGGTATTCAGGCAGTGTAGGGGGACATGCTGGGGGTGGTGTTTCAGGGTTTAGGGCAGAGCAGTGATGTTCGGGCAGAGTAGGGAGTCGTGCTGGGGGTGGTGTTTCAGGGTTTAGGGCAGAGCAGTGGTGTTCAGGCAGTATAGGGGGTCGTGCTGGGGTGGTGTTTCAGGGTTTAGGGCAGTGGTGTTCGGGCAGTGTAGGGGGTCTTGCTGTGGGTGGTGTTTCAGGGTTTTGGGCAGTGGTGTTCGGGCAGTGTAGGGGGTCGTGCTGGGGCTGGTGTTTCAGGGTTTAGGGCAGTGCAGTGGTGTTCGGGCAGTGTAGGGGGTCTTGCTGGGGCTGGTGTTTCAGGGTTCAGGGCAGTGCAGTGGTGTTCGGGCAGTGTAGGGGGTGGTGCTGGGGCTGGTGTTTCAGGGTTTAGGACAGTGCAGTGGTGTTCGGGCAGTGTAGGGGGTCGTGCTGGGGCTGGTGTTTCAGGGTTTAGGGTAGTGCAGTGGTGTTCGGGCAGTGTAGGGGGTGGTGCTGGCTGGTGTTTCAGGGTTTAGGGCAGTGCAGTGGTGTTCGGGCATTGTAGGGGGACATGCTGGGGGTGGTGTTTCAGGGTTTAGGGCAGTGCAATGGTGTTCGGGCAGTGTAGGGGGTCAGGCAGGGGGTGGTGTTTCAGAGTTTAGGGCAGTGCAGTGATGTTTGGGCAGTGTAGGGGGTCGTGCAGGGGGTTGTGTTTGAGGGTTTAGAGCAATGCAGTGGTTTTCGGGCAGTGTAGGGGGTGTTGCTAGGGGAGGTGTTTCAGGGTTTAGGGCAGTGCAGTGGTTTTTGGGCAGTGTAGGGGATCGTGCTGGGGTGGTGTTTCAAGGTTTAGGGCAGTGCAGTGGTTTTCGGGCAGTGTAGGGGGTCTTGCTGGGGGTGGTGTTTCAGGGTTTAGGGCAGTGCAGTGGTTTTCGGGCATTATAGTGGGTCTTGCTGGGGTGGTGTTTCAGGGATTAGGGCAGTGGTGTTCGGGCAGTGTAGGGGGTCTTGCTGGGGGTGGTGTTTCAGGGTTTATGGCAGTGCAGTGGTGTTTGGGCAGTGTAGGGGGTCTTGCTGGGGGTGGTGTTTCAGGGTTTAGGGCAGGTCAGTGGTGTTCGGGCAGTGTAGGGGTCATGCTGGGGGTGGTGTTTCAGGGTTTAGGGCAGTGCAGAGGTGTTCGGGCAGTGTGAGGGGTCGTGCTGGGGCTGGTGTTTCAGGGTTTAGGGCAGTGCAGTGGTTTTTAGGCAGTGTAGGGGATCGTGCTGGGGTGGTGTTTCAGGGTTTAGGGCAGTGCAGTGGTTTTCGGGCAGTGTAGGGGGTCTTGCTGGGGGTGGTGTTTCAGGGTTTAGGGCAGTGCAGTGGTTTTCGGGCAGTATAGTGGGTCTTGCTGGGGTGGTGTTTCAGGGATTAGGGCAGTGGTGTTTGGGCAGTGTAGGGGGTCTTGCTGGGAGTGGTGTTTCAGGGTTTATGGCAGTGCAGTGGTGTTCAGGCAGTGTAGGGGGGTCTTGCTGGGGGTGGTGTTGCAGGGTTAAGGGCAGTGCATTGGTGTTCGGGCAGTGTAGGGGTCATGCTGGGGGTGGTGTTTCAGGGTTTAGGGCAGCGCAGTGGTGTTCGGGCAGTGTGAGGGGTCATGCTGGGGCTGGTGTTTCAGGATTTAGGGCGGTGCAGTGGTGTTCGGGCAGTGTAGGGGGTCATGCTAGGGGTGGTATTTTAGGGTTTAGGGCAGTGCAGTGGTGTTCAGGAAGTGTAGGGGGTCATGCTGGGGGTGATGTTTCAGGGTTTAGGGCAGTGCAGTGGCGTTCGGGCAGTGTAGGGCATCGTGCTGGAGGTGGTGTTTTAAGGTTTAGGGGAGTGAAGTGGTGTTCGGGCAGTGTAGGAGGTTGTGCTGGGGTGGTGTGTCAGGGTTTAGGGCAGTGCAGTGGTGTTCGGGTAGTGTAGGGGACATGCTGGGGGTGGTGTTTCAGGGTTTAGGGCAGTGCAGTGGTGTTCGGGCAGTGTAGGGGGTCATGCAGGGGGTGGTGTTTCAGAGTTTAGGGCAGTGCAGTGATGTTTGGGCAGTGTAGGGGGTTGTGCAGGGCGTGGTGTTTCAGGGCTTAGGGCAGTGCAGTGGTTTTCGGGCAGTGTAGGGGGTGGTGCTGGGGGTGGTGTTTCAGGGTTTAGGGCAGTGCAGTGGTTTTCAGGCAGTGTAGGGGGTCTTGCTGGGGGTGGTGTTTCAGGCTTTAGGGCAGTGCAGTGGTTTTCGGGCAGTATAGTGGGTCTTGCGGAGGTGGTGGTTCAGGGATTAGGGCAGTGGTGTTCGGGCAGTGTCGGGGGTCTTGCTGGGGGTGGTGTTTCAGGGTTTAGGGCAGTGCAGTGGTGTTTGGGCAGTGTAGGGGTCATGCTGGGGGTGGAGTTTCAGGGTTTAGGGCAGTGCAGAGGTGTTCGGGCAGTGTGAGGGGTCGTGCTGGGGCTGGTGTTTCAGGGTTTAGGGTCGTGCAGTGGTGTTCGGGCAGTGTAGGGGGTCATGCTAGGGGTGGTGTTTTAGGGTTTAGGGCAGTGCAGTGGTGTTCAGGAAGTGTAGGGGGTCATGCTGGGGGTGATGTTTCAGGGTTTAGGGCAGTGCAGTGGTGTTTGGGCAGTGTAGGGCATCGTGCTGGAGGTGGTGTTTTAGGGTTTAGGGGAGTGAAGTGGTGTTCGGGCAGTGTAGGGGGTTGTGCTGGGGTGGTGTTTCAGGGTTTAGGGCAGTGCAGTGGTGTTTGGGCAGTGTAGGGGACGTGCTGGGGGTGGTGTTTCAGGGTTTAGGGCATTGCAGTGGTGTTCGGGCAGTGTAGGGGGTCATGCAGGGGGTGGTGTTTCAGAGTTTAGAGCAGTGCAGTGATGTTTGGGCAGTGTAGGGGGTTGTGCAGGGGGTGGTGTTTCAGGGTTTAGGGCAGTGCTGTGGTTTTCGGGCAGTGTAGGGGGTGTTGCTGGGGGTGATGTTTCAGGGTTTAGGGCAGTGCAGTGGTTTTCGGGCAGTGTAGGGGGTCTTGCGGAGGGTGGTGTTTCAGGGTTTAGGGCAGTGCAGTGGTTTTCGGGCAGTATAGGGGGTCTTGCTGGGGGTGGTGTTTCAGGGATTAGGGCAGTGGTGTTCGGCCAGTGTAGGGGGTCTTGCTGGGGGTGGTGGTTTCAGGGTTTATGGCAGTGCAGTAGTGTTCGGGCAGTGTAGGGGGGTCTTGCTGGGGGTGGTGTTTCAGGGTTTAGGGCAGTGCAGTGGTGTTCGGGCAGTGTAGTGGTCATGCTGGGGGTGGTGTTTCAGGGTTTAGGGTAGTGCAGAGGTGTTCGGGCAGTGTGAGAGGTCGTGCTGGGGCTGGTGTTTCAGGGTTTAGGGCGGTGCAGTGGTGTTCGGGAAGTGTAGGGGGTCATGCTAGGGGTGGTGTTTTAGGGTTTAGGGCAGTGCAGTGGTTTTCAGGCAGTGTAGGGGGTCATGCTGGGGGTGATGTTTCAGGGTTTAGGGTAGTGCAGTGGTGTTCGGGCAGTGTAGGGGGTTGTGCAGGGGGTGGTGTTTCAGGGTTTAGGGCAGTGCAGTGGTTTTCGGGCAGTGTAGGGGGTGTTGCTGGGGGTGGTGTTTCAGGGTTTAGGGCAGTGCAGTAGTTTTCAGGCAGTATAGGGGGTCTTGCTGGGGGTGGTGTTTCAGGGATTAGGGCAGTGGTGTTCGGGCAGTGTAGGGGGTCTTGCTGGGGGTGGTGTTTCAGGGTTTATGGCAGTGCAGTAGTGTTCAGGCAGTGTAGGGGGGTCTTGTTGGGGGTGGTGTTTCAGGGTTTAGGGCAGTGCAGTGGTGTTCGGGCAGTGTAGGGGTCATGCTGGGGGTGGTGTTTCAGGGTTTAGGGCAGTGCAGATGTGTTCGGGCAGTGTGAGGGGTCGTGCTGGGGCTGGTGTTTCAGGGTTTAGGGCGGTGCAGTGGTGTTCGGGCAGTGTAGGGGGTCATGCTAGGGGTGGTGTTTCAGGGTTTAGGGCAGTGCAGTGGTTTTCGGGCAGTGTAGGGGGTCTTGCTGGGGGTGGTGTTTCAGGGTTTAGGGCAGTGCAGTGGTTTTCGGGCAGTATAGGGGGTCTTGCTGGGGGTGGTGTTTCAGGGATTAGGGCAGTTGGGTTTGGGCAATGTAGGGGGTCTTGCTGGGGGTGGTGTTTCAGGGTTTATGGCAGTGCAGTAGTGTTCGGGCAGTGTAGGGGGGTCTTGCTGGGGGTGGTGTTTCAGGGTTTAGGGCAGTGCAGTGGTGTTCGGGCAGTGTAGGGGTCATGCTGGGCGTGGTGTTTCAGGGTTTAGGGCAGTGCAGAGGTGTTCGGGCAGTGTGAGGGGTCGTGCTGGGGCTGGTGTTTCAGGGTTTAGGGCGGTGCAGTGGTGTTCGGGCAGTGTAGGGGGTCATGCTAGGGGTGGTGTTTTAGGTTTTAGGGCAGTGCAGTGGTGTTCAGGCAGTGTAGGGGGTCATGCTGGGGATGATGTTTCAGGGTTTAGGGCAGTGCAGTGGTGTTCGGGCAGTATAGGGCGTCATGCTGGAGGTGGTGTTTTAGGGTTTAGGGGAGTGAAGTGGTGTTCGGGCAGTGTAGTGGGTTGTGCTGGGGTGGTGTTTCAGGGTTTAGGGCAGTGCAGTGGTGTTCGGGCAGGGTAGGGGGGTCATGCAGGGGGTGGAGTTTCAGGGTTTTGGACAGGGCAGTGTAGGGGGTCTTGCAGGTGGTGGTGTTTTAGGGTTTAGGGCAGTGGTGTTCGGGCAGTGTAGGGGGTCTTGCTGGGGGTGGTGTTTCAGGGTTTAGGGCAGTGGTGTTCGGGCAGTGTAGGGGGTCTTGCTGGGGGTGGTGTTTCAGGGTTTAGGGCAGTGGTGCAGTGGTGTTCGGGCAGTGTAGGGGGTTTTGCTGGGGGTGGTGTTTCAGGGTTTAGGGCAGTGGTGCAGTGGTGTTCGGGCAGTGTAGGGGGTCTTGCAGGGGGTGGTGTTTCAGGGTTTAGGGCAGTGGTATTTGGGCGGTGCAGGGGGTCTTGCTGGGGGTGTGTTTCAGGGTTTAGGGCATTGGTGTTCGGGCAGTGTAGGGGGTCTTGCTAGGGGTGGTGTTTCAGGGTTTAGGGCAGTGCAGTGGTGTTCGGTCAGTGCAGGGGGTCGTACTGGGGGTGGTGTTTCAGGGTTCAGGGCAGTGCAGTGGTGTTCGGGCAGTGTAGGGGTCATGCTGGGGCTGGTGTTTCAGGCTTCAGGGCAGTGCAGTGCTGTTCGGGCAGTGTAGGGGGTCATGTGGGGGCTGGTGTTTTAGTATTTAGGGCAGTGCAGTGGATTTCTGGGAGTGTAGGGGGTCATACGGGGGCTGGTGCTTGAGGGTTTAGGGCAGTGCGAGGGGGGGTCGGGCAGTGTAGGGGGTGGTGCGGGGACTGGTGTTTTAGGGTTTAGGGCAGTGCAGTGGTGTTCTGGCCATGTAGGGGGTCATGCGGGGGCTGGTGCTTCAGGGTTTAGGGCAGTGCAGTGGTATTCAGGCAGTGTAGGGGGACATGCTGGGGGTGGTGTTTCAGGGTTTAGGGCAGAGCAGTGATGTTCGGGCAGAGTAGGGAGTCGTGCTGGGGGTGGTGTTTCAGGGTTTAGGGCAGAGCAGTGGTGTTCAGGCAGTATAGGGGGTCGTGCTGGGGTGGTGTTTCAGGGTTTAGGGCAGTGGTGTTCGGGCAGTGTAGGGGGTCTTGCTATGGGTGGTGTTTCAGGGTTTTGGGCAGTGGTGTTCGGGCAGTGTAGGGGGTCGTGCTGGGGCTGGTGTTTCAGGGTTTAGGGCAGTGCAGTGGTGTTCGGGCAGTGTAGGGGGTCTTGCTGGGGCTGGTGTTTCAGGGTTCAGGGCAGTGCAGTGGTGTTCGGGCAGTGTAGGGGGTGGTGCTGGGGCTGGTGTTTCAGGGTTTAGGACAGTGCAGTGGTGTTCGGGTAGTGTAGGGGGTCGTGCTGGGGCTGGTGTTTCAGGGTTTAGGGTAGTGCAGTGGTGTTCGGGCAGTGTAGGGGGTGGTGCTGGCTGGTGTTTCAGGGTTTAGGGCAGTGCAGTGGTGTTCGGGCATTGTAGGGGGACATGCTGGGGGTGGTGTTTCAGGGTTTAGGGCAGTGCAGTGGTGTTCGGGCAGTGTAGGGGGTCAGGCAGGGGGTGGTGTTTCAGAGTTTAGGGCAGTGCAGTGATGTTTGGGCAGTGTAGGGGGTCATGCAGGGGGTTGTGTTTGAGGGTTTAGAGCAATGCAGTGGTTTTCGGGCAGTGTAGGGGGTGTTGCTAGGGGAGGTGTTTCAGGGTTTAGGGCAGTGCAGTGGTTTTTGGGCAGTGTAGGGGATCGTGCTGGGGTGGTGTTTCAGGGTTTAGGGCAGTGCAGTGGTTTTCGGGCAGTGTAGGGGGTCTTGCTGGGGGTGGTGTTTCAGGGTTTAGGGCAGTGCAGTGGTTTTCGGGCATTATAGTGGGTCTTGCTGGAGTGGTGTTTCAGGGATTAGGGCAGTGGTGTTCGGGCAGTGTAGGGGGTCTTGCTGGGGGTGGTGTTTCAGGGTTTATGGCAGTGCAGTGGTGTTTGGGCAGTGTAGGGGGTCTTGCTGGGGGTGGTGTTTCAGGGTTTAGGGCAGGTCAGTGGTGTTCGGGCAGTGTAGGGGTCATGCTGGGGGTGGTGTTTCAGGGTTTAGGGCAGTGCAGAGGTGTTCGGGCAGTGTGAGGGGTCGTGCTGGGGCTGGTGTTTCAGGGTTTAGGGCAGTGCAGTGGTTTTTAGGCAGTGTAGGGGATCGTGCTGGGGTGGTGTTTCAGGGTTTAGGGCAGTGCAGTGGTTTTCGGGCAGTGTAGGGGGTCTTGCTGGGGGTGGTGTTTCAGGGTTTAGGGCAGTGCAGTGGTTTTCGGGCAGTATAGTGGGTCTTGCTGGGGTGGTGTTTCAGGGATTAGGGCAGTGGTGTTTGGGCAGTGTAGGGGGTCTTGCTGGGGGTGGTGTTTCAGGGTTTATGGCAGTGCAGTGGTGTTCAGGCAGTGTAGGGGGGTCTTGCTGGGGGTGGTGTTGCAGGGTTAAGGGCAGTGCATTGGTGTTCGGGCAGTGTAGGGGTCATGCTGGGGGTGGTGTTTCAGGGTTTAGGGCAGCGCAGTGGTGTTCGGGCAGTGTGAGGGGTCATGCTGGGGCTGGTGTTTCAGGATTTAGGGCGGTGCAGTGGTGTTCGGGCAGTATAGGGGGTCATGCTAGGGGTGGTATTTTAGGGTTTAGGGCAGTGCAGTGGTGTTCAGGAAATGTAGGGGGTCATGCTGGGGGTGATGTTTCAGGGTTTAGGGCAGTGCAGTGGCGTTCGGGCAGTGTAGGACATCGTGCTGGAGGTGGTGTTTTAAGGTTTAGGGGAGTGAAGTGGTGTTCGGGCAGTGTAGGAGGTTGTGCTGGGGTGGTGTTTCAGGGTTTAGGGCAGTGCAGTGGTGTTCGGGTAGTGTAGGGGACATGCTGGGGGTGGTGTTTCAGGGTTTAGGGCAGTGCAGTGGTGTTCGGGCAGTGTAGGGGGTCATGCAGGGGGTGGTGTTTCAGAGTTTAGGGCAGTGCAGTGATGTTTGGGCAGTGTAGGGGGTTGTGCAGGGCGTGGTGTTTCAGGGCTTAGGGCAGTGCAGTGGTTTTCGGGCAGTGTAGGGGGTGGTGCTGGGGGTGGTGTTTCAGGGTTTAGGGCAGTGCAGTGGTTTTCAGGCAGTGTAGGGGGTCTTGCTGGGGGTGGTGTTTCAGGCTTTAGGGCAGTGCAGTGGTTTTCGGGCAGTATAGTGGGTCTTGCTGAGGTGGTGGTTCAGGGATTAGGGCAGTGGTGTTCGGGCAGTGTCGGGGGTCTTGCTGGGGGTGGTGTTTCCGGGTTTAGGGCAGTGCAGTGGTGTTCGGGCAGTGTAGGGGGTCATGCTGGGGGTGGTGTTTCAGGGTTTAGGGCAGTGCAGAGGTGTTCGGGCAGTGTGAGGGGTCGTGCTGGGGCTGGTGTTTCAGGGTTTAGGGTCGTGCAGTGGTGTTCGGGCAGTGTAGGGGGTCATGCTAGGGGTGGTGTTTTAGGGTTTAGGGCAGTGCAGTGGTGTTCAGGAAGTGTAGGGGGTCATGCTGGGGGTGATGTTTCAGGGTTTAGGGCAGTGCAGTGGTGTTTGGGCAGTGTAGGGCATCGTGCTGGAGGTGGTGTTTTAGGGTTTAGGGGAGTGAAGTGGTGTTCGGGCAGTGTAGGGGGTTGTGCTGGGGTGGTGTTTCAGGGTTTAGGGCAGTGCAGTGGTGTTTGGGCAGTGTAGGGGACGTGCTGGGGGTGGTGTTTCAGGGTTTAGGGCAGTGCAGTGGTGTTCGGGCAGTGTAGGGTGTTATGCAGGGGGTGGTGTTTCAGAGTTTAGGGCAGTGCAGTGATGTTTGGGCAGTGTAGGGGGTTGTGCAGGGGGTGGTGTTTCAGGGTTTAGGGCAGTGCTGTGGTTTTCGGGCAGTGTAGGGGGTGTTGCTGGGGGTGATGTTTCAGGGTTTAGGGCAGTGCAGTGGTTTTCGGGCAGTGTAGGGGGTCTTGCTGGGGGTGGTGTTTCAGGGTTTAGGGCAGTGCAGTGGTTTTCGGGCAGTATAGGGGGTCTTGCTGGGGGTGGTGTTTCAGGGATTAGGGCAGTGGTGTTCGGCCAGTGTAGGGGGTCTTGCTGGGGGTGGTGGTTTCAGGGTTTTTGGCAGTGCAGTAGTGTTCGGGCAGTGTAGGGGGGTCTTGCTGGGGGTGGTGTTTCAGGGTTTAGGGCAGTGCAGTGGTGTTCGGGCAGTGTAGTGGTCATGCTGGGGGTGGTGTTTCAGGGTTTAGGGTAGTGCAGAGGTGTTTGGGCAGTGTGAGAGGTCGTGCTGGGGCTGGTGTTTCAGGGTTTAGGGCGGTGCAGTGGTGTTCGGGAAGTGTAGGGGGTCATGCTAGGGGTGGTGTTTTAGGGTTTAGGGCAGTGCAGTGGTTTTCAGGCAGTGTAGGGGGTCATGCTGGGGGTGATGTTTCAGGGTTTAGGGCAGTGCAGTGGTGTTCGGGCAGTGTAGGGGGTTGTGCAGGGGGTGGTGTTTCAGGGTTTAGGGCAGTGCAGTGGTTTTCGGGCAGTGTAGGGGGTGTTGCTGGGGGTGGTGTTTCAGGGTTTAGGGCAGTGCAGTAGTTTTCGGGCAGTATAGGGGGTCTTGCTGGGGGTGGTGTTTCAGGGATTAGGGCAGTGGTGTTCGGGCAGTGTAGGGGGTCTTGCTGGGGGTGGTGTTTCAGGGTTTATGGCAGTGCAGTAGTGTTCGGGCAGTGTAGGGGGGTCTTGTTGGGGGTGGTGTTTCAGGGTTTAGGGCAGTGCAGTGGTGTTCGGGCAGTGTAGGGGTCATGCTGGGGGTGGTGTTTCAGGGTTTAGGGCAGTGCAGATGTGTTCGGGCAGTGTGAGGGGTCGTGCTGGGGCTGGTGTTTCAGGGTTTAGGGCGGTGCAGTGGTGTTCGGGCAGTGTAGGGGGTCATGCTAGGGGTGGTGTTTCAGGGTTTAGGGCAGTGCAGTGGTTTTCGGGCAGTGTAGGGGGTCTTGCTGGGGGTGGTGTTTCAGGGTTTAGGGCAGTGCAGTGGTTTTCGGGCAGTATAGGGGGTCTTGCTGGGGGTGGTGTTTCAGGGATTAGGGCAGTGGTGTTCGGGCAGTGTAGGGGGTCTTGCTGGGGGTGGTGTTTCAGGGTTTATGGCAGTGCAGTAGTGTTCGGGCAGTGTAGGGGGGTCTTGCTGGGGGTGGTGTTTCAGGGTTTAGGGCAGTGCAGTGGTGTTTGGGCAGTGTAGGGGTCATGCTTGGGGTGGTGTTTCGGGGTTTAGGGCAGTGCAGAGGTTTTCGGGCAGTGTGAGGGGTGTGCTGGGGCTGGTGTTTCAGGGTTTAGGGCGGTGCAGTGGTGTTCGGGCAGTATAGGGGGTCATGCTAGAGGTGGTGTTTTAGGGTTTAGGGCAGTGCAGTGGTGTTCAGGAAGTGTAGGGGGTCATGCTGGGGGTGATGTTTCAGGGTTTAGGGCAGTGCAGTGGTGTTTGGGCAGTGTAGGGCATTGTGCTGGAGGTGGTGTTTTAGGGTTTAGGGGAGTGAAGTGGTGTTCGGGCAGTGTAGGGGGTTGTGCTGGGGTGGTGTTTCAGGGTTTAGGGCAGTGCAGTGGTGTTTGGGCAGTGTAGGGACGTGCTGGGGGTGGTGTTTCAGGGTTTAGGGCAGTGCAGTGGTGTTCGGGCAGTGTAGGGGGTCATGCAGGGGGTGGTGTTTCAGAGTTTAGGGCAGTGCAGTGATGTTTGGGCAGTGTAGGGGTTGTGCAGGGGGTGGTGTTTCAGGGTTTAGGGCAGTGCTGTGGTTTTCGGGCAGTGTAGGGGGTGTTGCTGGGGGTGGTGTTTCAGGGTTTAGGGCAGTGCAGTGGTTTTCGGGCAGGGTAGGGGGTCTTGCTGGGGGTGGTGTTTCAGGGTTTAGGGCAGTGCAGTGGTTTTCGGGCAGTATAGGGGGTCTTGCTGGGGGTTGTGTTTCAGGAATTAGGGCAGTGGTGTTCAGGCAGTGTAGGGGGTCTTGCTGGGGTGGTAGTTTCAGGGTTTAGGGCAGTGCAGAGGTGTTCGGGCAGTGTAAGAGGTCGTGCTGGGGCTGGTGTTTCAGGGTTTAGGGCGGTGCAGTGGTGTTCGGGCAGTGTAGGGAGTCATGCTAGGGGTGGTGTTTTAGGGTTTAGGGCAGTGCAGTGGTTTTCAGGCAGTGTAGGGGGTCATGCTGGGGTGATGTTTCAGGGTTTAGGGCAGTGCAGTGGTGTTCGGGCAGTGTAGGGCATCGTGCTGGAGGTGGTGTTTTAGGGTTTAGGGGAGTGAAGTGGTGTTCGGGCAGTGTAGGGCATCGTGCTGGAGGTGGTGTTTTAGGGTTTAGGGGAGTGAAGTGGTGTTCAGGCAGTGTAGGGGGTTGTGCTGGGGTGGTGTTTCAGGGTTTAGGGCAGTGCAGTGGTGTTCGGGCAGTGTAGGGGACGTGCTGGGGGTGGTGTTTCAGGGTCTAGGGCAGTGCAGTGGTGTTCGGGCAGTGTAGGGGGTCATGCAGGGGGTAGTGTTTCAGAGTTTAGGGCAGTGCAGTGATGTTTGGGCAGTGTAGGGGGTTGTGCAGGGGGTGGTGTTTCAGGGTTTAGGGCAGTGCAGTGGTTTTCGGGCAGTGTAGGGGGTGTTGCTGGGGGTGGTGTTTCAGGGTTTAGGGCAGTGCAGTGGTATTCGGGCAGTGTAGGGGGTCTTGCTGGGGGTGGTGTTTCAGGCTTTAGGGCAGTGCAGTGGTTTTCGGGCAGTATAGTGGGTCTTGCTGAGGTGGTGGTTCAGGGATTAGGGCAGTGGTGTTCGGGCAGTGTCGGGGGTCTTGCTGGGGGTGGTGTTTCCGGGTTTAGGGCAGTGCAGTGGTGTTCGGGCAGTGTAGGGGGTCATGCTGGGGGTGGTGTTTCAGGGTTTAGGGCAGTGCAGAGGTGTTCGGGCAGTGTGAGGGGTCGTGCTGGGGCTGGTGTTTCAGGGTTTAGGGTCGTGCAGTGGTGTTCGGGCAGTGTAGGGGGTCATGCTAGGGGTGGTGTTTTAGGGTTTAGGGCAGTGCAGTGGTGTTCAGGAAGTGTAGGGGGTCATGCTGGGGGTGATGTTTCAGGGTTTAGGGCAGTGCAGTGGTGTTTGGGCAGTGTAGGGCATCGTGCTGGAGGTGGTGTTTTAGGGTTTAGGGGAGTGAAGTGGTGTTCGGGCAGTGTAGGGGGTTGTGCTGGGGTGGTGTTTCAGGGTTTAGGGCAGTGCAGTGGTGTTTGGGCAGTGTAGGGGACGTGCTGGGGGTGGTGTTTCAGGGTTTAGGGCAGTGCAGTGGTGTTCGGGCAGTGTAGGGTGTTATGCAGGGGGTGGTGTTTCAGAGTTTAGGGCAGTGCAGTGATGTTTGGGCAGTGTAGGGGGTTGTGCAGGGGGTGGTGTTTCAGGGTTTAGGGCAGTGCTGTGGTTTTCGGGCAGTGTAGGGGGTGTTGCTGGGGGTGATGTTTCAGGGTTTAGGGCAGTGCAGTGGTTTTCGGGCAGTGTAGGGGGTCTTGCTGGGGGTGGTGTTTCAGGGTTTAGGGCAGTGCAGTGTTTTTCGGGCAGTATAGGGGGTCTTGCTGGGGGTGGTGTTTCAGGGATTAGGGCAGTGGTGTTCGGCCAGTGTAGGGGGTCTTGCTGGGGGTGGTGGTTTCAGGGTTTTTGGCAGTGCAGTAGTGTTCGGGCAGTGTAGGGGGGTCTTGCTGGGGGTGGTGTTTCAGGGTTTAGGGCAGTGCAGTGGTGTTCGGGCAGTGTAGTGGTCATGCTGGGGGTGGTGTTTCAGGGTTTAGGGTAGTGCAGAGGTGTTTGGGCAGTGTGAGAGGTCGTGCTGGGGCTGGTGTTTCAGGGTTTAGGGCGGTGCAGTGGTGTTCGGGAAGTGTAGGGGGTCATGCTAGGGGTGGTGTTTTAGGGTTTAGGGCAGTGCAGTGGTTTTCAGGCAGTGTAGGGGGTCATGCTGGGGGTGATGTTTCAGGGTTTAGGGCAGTGCAGTGGTGTTCGGGCAGTGTAGGGGGTTGTGCAGGGGGTGGTGTTTCAGGGTTTAGGGCAGTGCAGTGGTTTTCGGGCAGTGTAGGGTGTGTTGCTGGGGGTGGTGTTTCAGGGTTTAGGGCAGTGCAGTAGTTTTCGGGCAGTATAGGGGGTCTTGCTGGGGGTGGTGTTTCAGGGATTAGGGCAGTGGTGTTCGGGCAGTGTAGGGGGTCTTGCTGGGGGTGGTGTTTCAGGGTTTATGGCAGTGCAGTAGTGTTCGGGCAGTGTAGGGGAGTCTTGTTGGGGGTGGTGTTTCAGGGTTTAGGGCAGTGCAGTGGTGTTCGGGCAGTGTAGGGGTCATGCTGGGGGTGGTGTTTCAGGGTTTAGGGCAGTGCAGATGTGTTCGGGCAGTGTGAGGGGTCGTGCTGGGGCTGGTGTTTCAGGGTTTAGGGCGGTGCAGTGGTGTTCGGGCAGTGTAGGGGGTCATGCTAGGGGTGGTGTTTCAGGGTTTAGGGCAGTGCAGTGGTTTTCGGGCAGTGTAGGGGGTCTTGCTGGGGGTGGTGTTTCAGGGTTTAGGGCAGTGCAGTGGTTTTCGGGCAGTATAGGGGGTCTTGCTGGGGGTGGTGTTTCAGGGATTAGGGCAGTGGTGTTCGGGCAGTGTAGGGGGGTCTTGCTGGGGGTGGTGTTTCAGGGTTTAGGGCAGTGCAGTGGTGTTTGGGCAGTGTAGGGGTCATGCTTGGGGTGGTGTTTCGGGGTTTAGGGCAGTGCAGAGGTTTTCGGGCAGTGTGAGGGGTCGTGCTGGGGCTGGTGTTTCAGGGTTTAGGGCGGTGCAGTGGTGTTCGGGCAGTATAGGGGGTCATGCTAGAGGTGGTGTTTTAGGGTTTAGGGCAGTGCAGTGGTGTTCAGGAAGTGTAGGGGGTCATGCACAGTTGCCTCTCCGAAATGGCCGACTGGATGCGTAATCACTGTCTTAAGCTCAATGCCGGAAAATCCGAAATTCTACTGTTCGGAGGAGCTAAACTATCATGGAATGATTCTTGGTGGCCACCGGCTCTAGGGACAGCCCCCGCCCCGAAACAACACGCCAGGAATCTGGGTGTCATGATGGATGACGCACTATCCATGAAGGACCACGTACGCACACTTTGGGGCAAGGGATTTGCAATCCTGAAACTCCTCGCCAAGATCTTCAAATGGATCCCACTGGACTGTCGTCGCACAATCACACAGGCCCTCCTAGTTAGCCGCCTGGATTACGGCAATGCTCTATTCGAAGGAATGAACGAGCAGTTGTTCTCTCGCCTCCAGGTCCTGCAAAACCAGGCTGCCAAGCTGGTATGTAACAAAGGCAAAAGGGACTCAGCATCGGCATGCTTAAAACAACTCCACTGGCTGCCGATGCGCCAGCGCGCCACATTCAAACTACTCTGTCATGCGCACAAAACCCTCCATAAAACAGGCCCTACTATCCTGCAAGGGAAAATTGAATTTTACATTCCAAACCGAAACTTAAGATCCACTAATTCAGCCCTAGCAAAACCCAGGCGTATCTACAAAACAAGAACAGGAGGACGAGCCTTCTCGCATTTGGCGGCCAAACGCTGGAATGAACTACCGGCGGATCTGAGACACACCACGAACCTCCTTGTATTCAGGCAAAAACTCAAAACTCATCTCTTCCCCAAATAATAAACCCCCGGTCCAAACCTCAGCAGCCCTTTCTCATTAAGCGCCTTGATATCCCTTGGGATGAATGCTGCGCTCTACAAATACCTCAAATAAATAAATAAAATAAATGCTGGGGGTGATGTTTCAGGGTTTAGGGCAGTGCAGTGGTGTTTGGGCAGTGTAGGGCATTGTGCTGGAGGTGGTGTTTTAGGGTTTAGGGGAGTGAAGTGGTGTTCGGGCAGTGTAGGGGTTGTGCTGGGGTGGTGTTTCAGGGTTTAGGGCAGTGCAGTGGTGTTTGGGCAGTGTAGGGACGTGCTGGGGGTGGTGTTTCAGGGTTTAGGGCAGTGCAGTGGTGTTCGGGCAGTGTAGGGGGTCATGCAGGGGGTGGTGTTTCAGAGTTTAGGGCAGTGCAGTGATGTTTGGGCAGTGTAGGGGTTGTGCAGGGGGTGGTGTTTCAGGGTTTAGGGCAGTGCTGTGGTTTTCGGGCAGTGTAGGGGGTGTTGCTGGGGGTGGTGTTTCAGGGTTTAGGGCAGTGCAGTGGTTTTCGGGCAGTGTAGGGGGTCTTGCTGGGGGTGGTGTTTCAGGGTTTAGGGCAGTGCAGTGGTTTTCGGGCAGTATAGGGGGTCTTGCTGGGGGTTGTGTTTCAGGAATTAGGGCAGTGGTGTTCAGGCAGTGTAGGGGGTCTTGCTGGGGTGGTGGTTTCAGGATTTAGGGCAGTGCAGAGGTGTTCGGGCAGTGTAAGAGGTCGTGCTGGGGCTGGTGTTTCAGGGTTTAGGGCGGTGCAGTGGTGTTCGGGCAGTGTAGGGAGTCATGCTAGGGGTGGTGTTTTAGGGTTTAGGGCAGTGCAGTGGTTTTCAGGCAGTGTAGGGGGTCATGCTGGGGTGATGTTTCAGGGTTTAGGGCAGTGCAGTGGTGTTCGGGCAGTGTAGGGCATCGTGCTGGAGGTGGTGTTTTAGGGTTTAGGGGAGTGAAGTGGTGTTCGGGCAGTGTAGGGCATCGTGCTGGAGGTGGTGTTTTAGGGTTCAGGGGAGTGAAGTGGTGTTCAGGCAGTGTAGGGGGTTGTGCTGGGGTGGTGTTTCAGGGTTTAGGGCAGTGCAGTGGTGTTCGGGCAGTGTAGGGGACGTGCTGGGGGTGGTGTTTCAGGGTCTAGGGCAGTGCAGTGGTGTTCGGGCAGTGTAGGGGGTCATGCAGGGGGTAGTGTTTCAGAGTTTAGGGCAGTGCAGTGATGTTTGGGCAGTGTAGGGGGTTGTGCAGGGGGTGGTGTTTCAGGGTTTAGGGCAGTGCAGTGGTTTTCGGGCAGTGTAGGGGGTGTTGCTGGGGGTGGTGTTTCAGGGTTTAGGGCAGTGCAGTGGTATTTGGGCAGTGTAGGGGGTCTTGCTGGGGGTGGTGTTTCAATGTTTAGGGCAGTGCAGTGGTTTTCGGGCAGTATAGGGGGTCTTGCTGGGGGTGGTGTTTCAGGGATTAGGGCAGTGGTGTTCGGGCAGTGTAGGGGGTCTTGCTGGGGGTGGTGTTTCAGGGTTTATGGCAGTGCAGTAGTGTTCGGGCAGTGTAGGGGGGTCTTGTTGGGGGTGGTGTTTCAGGGTTTAGGGCAGTGCAGTGGTGTTCGGGCAGTGTAGGGGTCATGCTGAGGGTGGTGTTTCAGGGTTTAGGGCAATGCAGATGTGTTCGGGCAGTGTGAGGGGTCGTGCTGGGGCTGGTGTTTCAGGGTTTAGGGCGGTGCAGTGGTGTTCGGGCAGTGTAGGGGGTCATGCTAGGGGTGGTGTTTTAGGGTTTAGGGCAGTGCAGTGGTGTTCAGGCAGTGTAGTGGGTCATGCTGGGGGTGATGTTTCAGGGTTTAGGGCAGTGCAGTGGTGTTCGGGCAGTGTAGGGCGTCGTGCTGGAGGTGGTGTTTTAGGGTTTAGGGGAGTGAAGTGGTGTTCGGGCAGGGTAGGGGGCTCATGCAGGGGGTAGAGTTTCAGGGTTTTGGACAGGGCAGTGTAGGGGGTCTTGCAGGGGGTGGTGTTTTAGGGTTTAGGGCAGTGGTGTTCGGGCAGTGTAGGGGGTCTTGCTGGGGGTGGTGTTTCAGGGTTTAGGGCAGTGGTGTTCGGGCAGTGTAGGGGGTCTTGCTGGGGGTGGTGTTTCAGGGTTTAGGGCAGTGGTGCAGTGGTGTTCAGGCAGTGTGAGGGGTCTTGCTGGGGGTGGTGTTTCAGGGTTTAGGGCAGTGGTGCAGTGGTGTTCGGGCAGTGTAGGGGATCTTGCAGGGGGTGGTGTTTCAGGGTTTAGGGCAGTGGTATTTGGGCAGTGCAGGGGGTCTTGCTGGGGGTGTGTTTCAGGGTTTAGGGCATTGGTGTTCGGGCAGTGTAGGGGGTCTTGCAAGGGGTGGTGTTTCAGGGTTTAGGGCAGTGCAGTGGTGTTCGGTCAGTGTAGGGGGTCGTACTGGGGATGGTGTTTTAGGGTTCAGGGCAGTGCAGTGGTGTTCGGGCAGTGTAGGGGTCATGCTGGGGCTGGTGTTTCAGGCTTCAGGGCAGTGCAGTGGTGTTCGGGCAGTGTAGGGGGTCATGTGGGGGCTGGTGTTTCAGCATTTAGGGCAGTGCAGTGGATTTCTGGGAGCGTAGGGGGTCATACGGGGGCTGGTGCTTCAGGGTTTAGGGCAGTGCAGTGGTGTTTGGGCAGTGTAGGGGGTGGTGCGGGGACTGGTGTTTTAGGGTTTAGGGCAGTGCAGTGGTGTTCTGGCCGTGTAGGGGGTCATGCGGGGGCTGGTGTTTCAGGGTTTAGTTCAGTGCAGTGGTGTTCGGGCAGTGTAGGGGGTCGTGAGGGGGCTGGTGTTTCAGGGTTTTGGGCAGTGCAGTGGTATTCAAGCAGTGTAGGGGGACATGCTGGGGGTGGTGTTTCAGGGTTTAGGGCAGAGCAGTGATGTTCGGGCAGAGTAGGGAGTCGTGCTGGGGGTGGTGTTTCAGGTTTAGGGCAGAGCAGTGGTGTTCAGGCAGTATAGAGGGTCGTGCTGGGGTGGTGTTTCAGGGTTTAGGGCAGTGGTGTTCGGGCAGTGTAGGGGGTCTTGCTGTGGGTGGTGTTTCAGGGTTTTGGGCAGTGGTGTTCTGGCAGTGTAGGGGGTCGTGCTGGGGCTGGTGTTTCAGGGTTTAGGGCAGTGCAGTGGTGTTCGGGCAGTGTAGGGGGTCTTGCTGGGGCTGGTGTTTCAGGGTTCAGGGCAGTGCAGTGGTGTTCGGGCAGTGTAGGGGGTGGTGCTGGGGCTGGTGTTTCAGGGTTTAGGGCAGTGGTATTTGGGCAGTGCAGGGGGTCTTGCTGGGGGTGTGTTTCAGGGTTTAGGGCATTGGTGTTCGGGCAGTGTAGGGGGTCTTGCTAGGGGTGGTGTTTCAGGGTTTAGGGCAGTGCAGTGGTGTTCGGTCAGTGTAGGGGGTCGTACTGGGGGTGGTGTTTGAGGGTTCAGGGCAGTGCAGTGGTGTTCGGGCAGTGTAGGGTTCATGCTGGGGCTGGTGTTTCAGGCTTCAGGGCAGTGCAGTGGTATTCGGGCAGTGTAGGGGGTCATGTGGGGGCTGGTGTTTCAGTATTTAGGGCAGTGCAGTGGATTTATGGGAGTGTAGGGGTCATACGGGGGCTGGTGCTTCAGGGTTTAGGGCAGTGCAGTGGTGTTCGGGCAGTGGAGGGGGTGGTGTGGGGACTGGTGTTTTAGGGTTTAGGGCAGTGCAGTGGTGTTCTGGCCGTGTAGGGGGTCATGCGGGGGCTGGTGTTTCAGGGTTTAGGGCAGTGCAGTGGTGTTCGGGCAGTGTAGGGGGTCGTGAGGGGGCTGGTGTTTCAGGGTTTTGGGCAGTGCAGTGGTATTCAGGCAGTGTAGGGGGACATGCTGGGGGTGGTGTTTCAGGGTTTAGGGCAGAGCAGTGATGTTCGGGCAGAGTAGGGAGTCGTGCTGGGGGTGGTGTTTCAGGTTTAGGGCAGAGCAGTGGTGTTCAGGCAGTATAGAGGGTCGTGCTGGGGTGGTGTTTCAGGGTTTAGGGCAGTGGTGTTCGGGCAGTGTAGGGGGTCTTGCTGTGGGTGGTGTTTCAGGGTTTTGGGCAGTGGTGTTCGGGCAGTGTAGGGGGTCGTGCTGGGGAGGGTGTTTCAGGGTTTAGGGCAGTGCAGTGGTGTTCGGGCAGTGTAGGGGGTCTTGCTGGGGCTGGTGTTTCAGGGTTCAGGGCAGTGCAGTGGTGTTCGGGCAGTGTAGGGGGTGGTGCTGGGGCTGGTGTTTCAGGGTTTAGGACAGTGCAGTGGTGTTCGGGCAGTTTAGGGGGTCGTGCTGGGGCTGGTGTTTCAGGGTTTAGGGTAGTGCAGTGGTGTTCGGGCAGTGTAGGGGCTGGTGCTGGCTGGTGTTTCAGGGTTTAGGGCAGTGCAGTGGTGTTCGGGCTGTGTAGGGGGACATGCTGGGGGTGGTGTTTCAGGGTTTAGGGCAGTGCAGTGGTGTTCGGGCAGTGTAGGGGGTCAGGCAGGGGGTGGTGTTTCAGAGTTTAGGGCAGTGCAGTGATGTTTGGGCAGTGTAGGGGGTCGTGCAGGGGGTGGTGTTTCAGGGTTTAGGGCAGTGCAGTGGTTTTCGGGCAGTGTAGGGGGTGTTGCTAGGGGTGGTGTTTCAGGGTTTAGGGCAGTGCAGTGGTTTTTGGGCAGTGTAGGGGATCGTGCTGGGGTAGTGTTTCAGGGTTTAGGGCAGTGCAGTGGTGTTCGGGCAGTGTAGGGGGTCTTGCTGGGGGTGGTGTTTCAGGGTTTAGGGCAGTGCAGTGGTTTTCGGGCAGTATAGTGGGTCTTGCTGGGGGTGGTGTTTCAGGGTTTATGGCAGTGCAGTGGTGTTCGGGCAGTGTAGGGTGGTCTTGCTGGGGGTGGTGTTGCAGGGTTTAGGGCAGTGCAGTGGTGTTCGGGCAGTGTAGGGGATCGTGCTGGGGTAGTGTTTCAGGGTTTAGGGCAGTGCAGTGGTGTTCGGGCAGAGTAGGGGGTCTTGCTGGGGGCGGTGTTTCAGGGATTAGGGCAGTGGTGTTCGGGCAGTGTAGGGGGTCTTGTTGGGGGTGGTGTTTCAGGGTTTATGGCAGTGCAGTGGTGTTCGGGCAGTGTAGGGTGGTCTTGCTGGGGGTGGTGTTGCAGGGTTTAGGGCAGTGCATTGGTGTTCGGGCAGTGTAGGGGTCATGCTGGTGGTGGTGTTTCAGGGTTTATGGCAGTGCAGTGGTGTTCGGGCAGTGTGAGGGGTCATGCTGGGGCTGGTGTTTCAGGATTTAGGGCGGTGCAGTGGTGTTCGGGCAGTGTAGGGGGTCATGCATGCTAGGGGTGGTGTTTTAGGGTTTAGGGCAGTGCAGTAGTGTTCAGGAAGTGTAGGGGGTCATGCTGGGGCTAATGTTTCAGGGTTTAGGGCAGTGCAGTG
This sequence comes from Triturus cristatus, assembly GCF_964204655.1. NCBI lineage: Eukaryota > Metazoa > Chordata > Amphibia > Caudata > Salamandridae > Triturus > Triturus cristatus. Next base: position 572,107,913 of record NC_140595.1, on the reverse strand, counting down.
GTATTCAGGCTGTGTAGGGCATCGTGCTGGAGGTGGTGTTTTAGGGTTTAGGGGAGTGAAGTGGTGTTCGGGCAGTGTAGGGGGTTGTGCTGGGGTGGTGTTTCAGGGTTTAGGGCAGTGCAGTGGTGTTCGGGCAGTGTAGGGGACGTGCTGAGGGTAGTGTTTCAGGGTTTAGGGCAGTGCAGTGGTGTTCGGGCAGTGTAGGGGGTCATGCAGGGGGTGGTGTTTCAGAGTTTAGGGCAGTGCAGTGATGTTTGGGCAGTGTAGGGGGTTGTGCAGGGGGTGGTGTTTCAGGGTTTAGGGCAGTGCAGTGGTTTTCGGGCAGTGTAGGGGGTGGTGCTGGGAGTGGTGTTTCAGGGTTTAGGGCAGTGCAGTGGTTTTCAGGCAGTGTAGGGGGTCTTGCTGGGGGTGGTGTTTCAGGGTTTAGGGCAGTGCAGTGGTTTTCGGGCAGTATAGGGGGTCTTGCTGGGGGTGGTGTTTCAGGGATTAGGGCAGTGGTGTTCGGGCAGTGTAGGGGGTCTTGCTGGGGGTGGTGTTTCAGGGTTTATGGCAGTGCAGTAGTGTTCGGGCAGTGTAGGGGGGTCTTGCTGGGGGTCGTGTTTCAGGGTTTAGGGCAGTGCAGTGGTGTTCGGGCAGTGTAGGGGTCATGCTGGGGGTGGTGTTTCAGGGTTTAGGGCAGTGCAGAGGTGTTCGGGCAGTGTGAGGGGTCGTGCTGGGGCTGGTGTTTCAGGGTTTAGGGCGGCGCAGTGGTGTTCGGGCAGTGTAGGGGGTCATGCTAGGGGTGGTGTTTTAGGGTTTAGGGCAGTGCAGTGGTGTTCAGGCAGTGTAGGGGGTCATGCTGGGGGTGATGATTCAGGGTTTAGGGCAGTGCAGTGGTGTTCGGGCAGTGTAGGGCATCGTGCTGGAGGTGGTGTTTTAGGGTTTAGGGGAGTGAAGTGGTGTTCGGGCAGTGTAGGGGGTTGTGCTGGGGTGGTGTTTTAGGGTTTAGGGCAGTGCAGTGGTGTTCGGGCAGTGTAGGGAGTCATGCAGGGGGTGGTGTTTCAGAGTTTAGGGCAGTGCAGTGATGTTTGGGCAGTGTAGGGGGTTGTGCAGGGGGTGGTGTTTCAGTGTTTAGGGCAGTGCAGTGGTTTTCGGGCAGTGTAGGGGGTGGTGCTGTGGGTGGTGTTTCAGGGTTTAGGGCAGTGCAGTGGTTTTCGGGCAGTGTAGGGGGTCTTGCTGGGGGTGGTGTTTCAGGGATTAGGGCAGTGGTGTTCGGGCAGTGTAGGGGTTCTTGCTGGGGGTGGTGTTTCAGGGTTTATGGCAGTGCAGTAGTGTTCGGGTAGTGTAGGGGGGTCTTGCTGGGGGTGGTGTTTCAGGGTTTAGGGCAGTGCAGTGGTGTTCAGGCAGTGTAGGGGTCATGCTGGGGGTGGTGTTTCAGGGTTTAGGGCAGTGCAGAGGTGTTCGGGCAGTGTGAGGGGTCATGCTGGGGCTGGTGTTTCAGGGTTTAGGGCAGAGCAGTGATGTTCGGGCAGAGTAGGGGGTCGTGCTGGGGGTGGTGTTTCAGGGTTTTGGGCAGTGGTGTTCGGGCAGTGTAGGGGGTCTTGCTGTGGGTGGTGTTTCAGGGTTTTGGGCAGTGGTGTTCGGGCAGTGTAGGGGGTTGTGCTGGGGCTGGTGTTTCAGGGTTTAGGGCAGTGCAGTGGTGTTCGGGCAGTGTGGGGGGTCTTGCTGGGGCTGGTGTTTCAGGGTTTAGGGCAGTGCAGTGGTGTTCGGGCAGTGTAGGGGGTGGTGCTGGGGCTGGTGTTTCAGGGTTTAGGACAGTGCAGTGGTGTTCGGGCAGTGTAGGGGGTCGTGCTGGGGCTGGTGTTTCAGGGTTTAGGGTAGTGCAGTGGTGTTCGGGCAGTGTAGGGGGTGGTGCTGGCTGGTGTTTCAGGGTTTAGGGCAGTGCAGTGGTGTTCGGGCAGTGTAGGGGGTCGTGCTGAGGCTGGTGTTTCAGGGTTTAGGGCAGTGCAGTGGTGTTCGGGCAGTGTAGGGGGTTGTGCTGGGGCTGATGTTTCAGGGTTTAGGGCAATGGTGTTCAGGCAATGTAGGGGGTCTTGCTGGGGGTGGTGTTTCAGCGTTTAGGGCAGTGGTATTCAGGCAGTTTAGGGGGTCTTGCTTGTTGTGTGTTTCAGGGTTTAGGGCAGTGGTGTTCGGGTAGTGTCGGGGGTCTTGCTGGGGGTGGTGTTTCAGGGTTTAGGGCAGTGCAGTGGTGTTCAGGCAGTGTAGGGGGTCGTGCTGGGGTAGTGTTTCAGGGTTTAGGGCAGTGCAGTGGTGTTCTTGCAGTGTAGAGGCTCGTGCTGGGGTAGTGTTTTAGGGTTTAGGGCAGTGCAGTTGTGTTTTTGTAGTGGGCAGCGCATGCGCTGTGTCGCTAGGCGAGACCTAAAAAGCATCGCACCAAGATGGCTGCCAACACTTCCTGTATTGAAATGTTGGCAGCCAATTAGAGCCAAGCTCGTGCTTGTGTAGTTTGGTCCCGCCCAGATATATAAAGTTTTTTTCCTTTAATATCTCGAAAACTACTGAAAGAATTTACACTATTTAAGAAAAAGGTCGCTATATGAACCAAGCACTACCTTTTTGCCAAATTTGGTGTAATTCCGTTCAGCAGTTTCAGCTGTAACCGTGTCTAAAGTTTCCTATGGGAAATTGATTTTTTGACCTCTATTCTTAGAATTTCTCTGGAACTACTGAATGGATTTACACCATTTAATAAAAAGTCTCTTTCTGAAACAAGGGCTACCTTTTTGCCAAATTTGGTGTAATTACGTTCAGCAGTTCGGGCTGTAGTTGTTTCTAAAGTTTCCTATGGGAAATAACATGGAGAAAACGTGTTTTAAGACACCCTTTTTTCTCGGCCCCCGCTTGGCGAATCACCCCAAAACTTTCAGGATAGGAGCTGACCGGAGTGGGACCAACATTTTGAAAATTTAGCGAAGATTCGTCAACCAGAGCCAAAGTTATTGGGAACAGAAAAAACGCGTTTTGAATAGAAACAAGGTCCTAACTAACGGTCGCCAGTAGGGAATATATATATATAAATATATCTTCACACACCAAAGTTGCCTTTGTGAAGACGCCAACACACTTGGGAGTTCATACCTTCTTTAATGTAGACTGCAATACACTTGTGCTCGCACCATCAGCAAAGCGCCATACGCGTTTCGGGCGTGTTGCCCTTGATCACTGGCTCCGCAATGAAAATCCCAGCAGTCTTTGCAGAACTATTTAAACATCCTGTGGGCCCGCCCAGATGGGCTGTCTGCCCCAATGCCTTGTGGTCTTAGGAGTTCTGGTCTTATATCCACAGTGGGTGCTGTCAGGATTCCTTTGCATATAAAAACCATGGTGGGTTTGCCTTCGGGGAAGCAGTTAGTTGCACTGCAATGTTTATCCACAAATTTCGGTCTCTCAAGTCCTTCAAGAGCCCACATTAGAGGCACTGCGGGCCGCGTTAGCAGCGGGGCATCTTCGCGACGAGGCACGCCGCATTAAATCTTCACACACCAAAGTTGCCTTTGTGAAGACGCCAACACACTTGGGAGTTCATACCTTCTTGAATGTAGACTGCAATACACTTGTGCTCGCACCATCAGCAAAGCGCCATACGCGTTTCGGGCGTGTTGCCCTTGATCACTGGCTCCGCAATGAAAATCCCAGCAGTCTTTGCAGAACTATTTAAACATCCTGTGGGCCCGCCCAGATGGGCTGTGTGCCCCAATGCCTTGTGGTCTTAGGAGTTCTGGTCTTATATCCACAGTGGGTGCTGTCAGGATTCCTTTGCATATAAAAACCATGGTGGGTTTGCCTTCGGGGAAGCAGTTAGTTGCACTGCAATGTTTATCCACAAATTTCGGTCTCTCAAGTCCTTCAAGAGCTCACATTAGAGGCACTGCGGGCCGCGTTAGCAGCGGGGCATCTTCGCGACAAAGCACGCCGCATTAAATCTTCACACACCAACGTTGCCTTTGTGAAGACGCCAACACACTTGGGAGTTCATACCTTCTTTAATGTAGACTGCAATACACTTGTGCTCGCACCAGCAGCAAAGCGCCATACGCGTTTCGGGCGTGTTGCCCTTGATCACTGGCTCCGCAATGAAAATCCCAGCAGTCTTTGCAGAACTATTTAAACATCCTGTGGGCCCGCCCAGATGGGCTGTGTGCCCCAATGCCTTGTGGTCTTAGGAGATCTGGTCTTATATCCACAGTGGGTGCTGTCAGGATTCCTTTGCATATAAAAACCATGGTGGGTTTGCCTTTGGGGAAGCAGTTAGTTGCACTGCAATGTTTATCCACAAATTTCGGTCTCTCAAGTCCTTCAAGAGCCCACATTAGAGGCACTGCGGGCTGCGTTAGCAGCGGGGCATCTTCGCGACGAGGCACGCCGCATTAAATCTTCACACACCAAAGTTGCCTTTGTGAAGACGCCAACACACTTGGGAGTTCATACCTTCTTTAATGTAGACTGCAATACACTTGTGCTCGCACCATCAGCAAAGCGCCATACGCGTTTCGGGCGTGATGCCCTTGATCACTGGCTCCGCAATGAAAATCCCAGCAGTCTTTGCAGAACTATTTAAACATCCTGTGGGCCCGCCCAGATGGGCTGTGTGCCCCAATGCCTTGTAGTCTTAGGAGTTCTGGTCTTATATCCACAGTGGGTGCTGTCAGAATTCCTTTGCATATAATAACCATATTGGGTTTGCCTTCGGGGAAGCAGTTAGTTGCACTGCAATGTTTATCCACAAATTTCGGTCTCTCAAGTCCTTCAAGAGCCCACATTAGAGGCACTGCGGGCCGCGTTAGCAGCGGGGCATCTTCGCGACGAGGCACGCCGCATTAAATATTCACACACCAAAGTTGCCTTTGTGAAGACGCCAACACACTTGGGAGTTCATACCTTCTTTAATGTAGACTGCAATACACTTGTGCTCGCACCATCAGCAAAGCGCCATACGCGTTTCGGGCGTGTTGCCCTTGATCACTGGCTCCGCAGTGAAAATCCCAGCAGTCTTTGCAGAACTATTTAAACATCCTGTGGGCCCGCCCAGATGGGCTGTCTGCCCCAATGCCTTGTGGTCTTAGGAGTTCTGGTCTTATATCCACAGTGGGTGCTGTCAGGATTCCTTTGCATATAAAAACCATGGTGGGTTTGCCTTCGGGGAAGCAGTTAGTTACACTGCAATGTTTATCCACAAATTTCGGTCTCTCAAGTCCTTCAAGAGCCCACATTAGAGGCACTGCGGGCCGCGTTAGCAGCGGGGCATCTTCGCGACGAGGCACGCCGCATTAAATCTTCACACACCAAAGTTGCCTTTGTGAAGACGCCAACACACTTGGGAGTTCATACCTTCTTTAATGTAGACTGCAATACACTTGTGCTCGCACCATCAGCAAAGCGCCATACGCGTTTCGGGCGTGTTGCCTTTGATCACTGGCTCTGCAATGAAAATCGCAGCAGTCTTTGCAGAACTATTTAAACATCCTGTGGGCCCGCCCAGATGGGCTGTGTGCCCCAATGCCTTGTGGTCTTAGGAGTTCTGGTCTTATATCCACAGTGGGTGCTGTCAGGATTCCTTTGCATATAAAAACCATGGTGGGTTTGCCTTCGGGGAAGCAGTTAGTTGCACTGCAATGTTTATCCACAAATTTCGGTCTCTCAAGTCCTTCAAGAGCCCACATTACAGGCACTGCGGGCCGCGTTAGCAGCGGGGCATCTTCGCGACGAGGCACGCCGCATTAAATCTTCACACACCAAAGTTGCCTTTGTGAAGACGCCAACACACTTGGGAGTTTATACCTTCTTTAATGTAGACTGCAATACACTTGTGTTCGCACCATCAGCAAAGCGCCATACGCGTTTCGGGCGTGTTGCCCTTGATCACTGGCTCCGCAATGAAAATCCCAGCAGTCTTTGCAGAACTATTTAAACATCCTGTGGGCGCGCCCAGATGGGCTGTGTGCCCCAATGCCTTGTGGTCTTAGGAGTTCTGGTCTTATATCCACAGTGGGTGCTGTCAGGATTCCTTTGCATATAAAAACCATGGTGGGTTTGCCTTCGGGGAAGCAGTTAGTTGCACTGCAATGTTTATCCACAAATTTCGGTCTCTCAAGTCCTTCAAGAGCCCACATTAGAGGCACTGCGGGCCGCGTTAGCAGCGGGGCATCTTTACGACGAGGCACGCCGCATTAAATCTTCACACACCAAAGTTGCCTTTGTGAAGACGCCAACACACTTGGGAGTTCATACCTTCTTTAATGTAGACTGCAATACACTTGTGCTCGCACCATCAGCAAAGCGCCATACGCGTTTCGGGCGTGTTGCCCATGATCACTGGCTCCGCAATGAAAATCCCAGCAGTCTTTGCAGAACTATTTAAACATCCTGTGGGCCCGCCCAGATAGGCTGTGTGCCCCAATGCCTTGTGGTCTTAGGAGTTCTGGTCTTATATCCACAGTGGGTGCTGTCAGGATTCCTTTGCATATAAAAACCATGGTGGGTTTGCCTTCGGGGAAGCAGTTAGTTGCACTGCAATGTTTATCCACAAATTTCGGTCTCTCAAGTCCTTCAAGAGCCCACATTAGAGGCACTGCGGGCCGCGTTAGCAGCGGGGCATCTTCGCGACGAGGCACGCCGCATTAAATCTTCACACACCAAAGTTGCCTTTGTGAAGACGCCAACACACTTGGGAGTTCATACCTTCTTTAATGTAGACTGCAATACACTTGTGCTCGCACCATCAGCAAAGCGCCATACGCGTTTCGGGCGTGTTGCCCTTGATCACTGGCTCCGCAATGAAAATCCCAGCAGTCTTTGCAGAACTATTTAAACATCCTGTGGGCCCGCCCAGATGGGCTGTGTGCCCCAATGCCTTGTGGTCTTAGGAGTTCTGGTCTTATATCCACAGTGGGTGCTGTCAGGATTCCTTTGCATATAAAAACCATGGTGGGTTTGCCTTCGGGGAAGCAGTTAGTTGCACTGCAATGTTTATCCACATATTTCGGTCTCTCAAGTCCTTCAAGAGCCCACATTAGAGGCACTGCGGGCCGCGTTAGCAGCGGGGCATCTTCACGACGAGGCACGCCGCATTAAATCTTCACACACCAAAGTTGCCTTTGTGAAGACGCCAACACACTTGGGAGTTCATACCTTCTTTAATGTAAACTGCAACACACTTGTGCTCGCACCATCAGCAAAGCCCATACGCGTTTCGGGCGTGTTGCCCTTGATCACTGGCTCCGCAATGAAAATCCCAGCAGTCTTTGCAGAACTATTTAAACATCCTGTGGGCCCGCCCAGATGGGCTGTGTGCCCCAATGCCTTGTGGTCTTAGGAGTTCTGGTCTTATATCCACAGTGGGTGCTGTCAGGATTCCTTTGCATATAAAAACCATGGTGGGTTTGCCTTCGGGGAAGCAGTTAGTTGCACTGCAATGTTTATCCACAAATTTCGGTCTCTCAAGTCCTTCAAGAGCCCACATTAGAGGCACTGCGGGCCGCGTTAGCAGCGGGGCATCTTCGCGACGAGGCACGCCGCATTAAATCTTCACACACCAAAGTTGCCTTTGTGAAGACGCCAACACACTTGGGAGTTTATACCTTCTTTAATGTAGACTGCAATACACTTGTGCTCGCACCATCAGCAAAGCGCCATACGCGTTTCGGGCGTGTTGCCCTTGATCACTGGCTCCGCAATGAAAATCCCAGCAGTCTTTGCAGAACTATTTAAACATCCTGTGGGCCCGCCCAGATGGGCTGTGTGCCCCAATGCCTTGTGGTCTTAGGAGTTCTGGTCTTATATCCACAGTGGGTGCTGTCAGGATTCCTTTGCATATAAAAACCATGGTGGATTTGCCTTCGGGGAAGCAGTTAGTTGCACTGCAATGTTTATCCACAAATTTCGGTCTCTCAAGTCCTTCAAGAGCCCACATTAGAGGCACTGCGGGCCGCGTTAGCAGCGGGGCATCTTCGCGACGAGGCACGCTGCATTAAATCTTCACACACCAAAGTTGCCTTTGTGAAGACGCCAACACACTTGGGAGTTCATACCTTCTTTAATGTAGACTGCAATACACTTGTGCTCGCACCATCAGCAAAGCGCCATACGCGTTTCGGGCGTGTTGCCCTTGATCACTGGCTCCGCAATGAAAATCCCAGCAGTCTTTGCAGAACTATTTAAACATCCTGTGGGCGCGCCCAGATGGGCTGTGTGCCCCAATGCCTTGTGGTCTTAGGAGTTCTGGTCTTATATCCACAGTGGGTGCTGTCAGGATTCCTTTGCATATAAAAACCATGGTGGGTTTGCCTTCGGGGAAGCAGTTAGTTGCACTGCAATGTTTATCCACAAATTTCGGTCTCTCAAGTCCTTCAAGAGCCCACATTAGAGGCACTGCGGGCCGCGTTAGCAGCGGGGCATCTTTACGACGAGGCACGCCGCATTAAATCTTCACACACCAAAGTTGCCTTTGTGAAGACGCCAACACACTTGGGAGTTCATACCTTCTTTAATGTAGACTGCAATACACTTGTGCTCGCACCATCAGCAAAGCGCCATACGCGTTTCGGGCGTGTTGCCCTTGATCACTGGCTCCGCAATGAAAATCCCAGCAGTCTTTGCAGAACTATTTAAACATCCTGTGGGCCCGCCCAGATAGGCTGTGTGCCCCAATGCCTTGTGGTCTTAGGAGTTCTGGTCTTATATCCACAGTGGGTGCTGTCAGGATTCCTTTGCATATAAAAACCATGGTGGGTTTGCCTTCGGGGAAGCAGTTAGTTGCACTGCAATGTTTATCCACAAATTTCGGTCTCTCAAGTCCTTCAAGAGCCCACATTAGAGGCACTGCGGGCCGCGTTAGCAGCGGGGCATCTTCGCGACGAGGCACGCCGCATTAAATCTTCACACACCAAAGTTGCCTTTGTGAAGACGCCAACACACTTGGGAGTTCATACCTTCTTTAATGTAGACTGCAATACACTTGTGCTCGCACCATCAGCAAAGCGCCATACGCGTTTCGGGCGTGTTGCCCTTGATCACTGGCTCCGCAATGAAAATCCCAGCAGTCTTTGCAGAACTATTTAAACATCCTGTGGGCCCGCCCAGATGGGCTGTGTGCCCCAATGCCTTGTGGTCTTAGGAGTTCTGGTCTTATATCCACAGTGGGTGCTGTCAGGATTCCTTTGCATATAAAAACCATGGTGGGTTTGCCTTCGGGGAAGCAGTTAGTTGCACTGCAATGTTTATCCACATATTTCGGTCTCTCAAGTCCTTCAAGAGCCCACATTAGAGGCACTGCGGGCCGCGTTAGCAGCGGGGCATCTTCACGACGAGGCACGCCGCATTAAATCTTCACACACCAAAGTTGCCTTTGTGAAGACGCCAACACACTTGGGAGTTCATACCTTCTTTAATGTAAACTGCAACACACTTGTGCTCGCACCATCAGCAAAGCCCATACGCGTTTCGGGCGTGTTGCCCTTGATCACTGGCTCCGCAATGAAAATCCCAGCAGTCTTTGCAGAACTATTTAAACATCCTGTGGGCCCGCCCAGATGGGCTGTGTGCCCCAATGCCTTGTGGTCTTAGGAGTTCTGGTCTTATATCCACAGTGGGTGCTGTCAGGATTCCTTTGCATATAAAAACCATGGTGGGTTTGCCTTCGGGGAAGCAGTTAGTTGCACTGCAATGTTTATCCACAAATTTCGGTCTCTCAAGTCCTTCAAGAGCCCACATTAGAGGCACTGCGGGCCGCCTTAGCAGCGGGGCATCTTCGCGACGAGGCACGCCGCATTAAATCTTCACACACCAAAGTTGCCTTTGTGAAGACGCCAACACACTTGGGAGTTCATACCTTCTTTAATGTAGACTGCAATACACTTGTGCTCGCACCATCAGCAAAGCGCCATATGCGTTTCGGGCGTGTTGCCCTTGATCACTGGCTCCGCAATGAAAATCCCAGCAGTCTTTGCAGAACTATTTAAACATCCTGTGGGCCCGCCCAGATGGGCTGTGTGCCCCAATGCCTTGTGGTCTTAGGAGTTCTGGTCTTATATCCACAGTGGGTGCTGTCAGGATTCCTTTGCATATAAAAACCATGGTGGGTTTGCCTTTGGGGAAGCAGTTAGTTGCACTGCAATGTTTATCCACAAATTTCGGTCTTTCAAGTCCTTCAAGAGCCCACATTAGAGGCACTGCGGGCTGCGTTAGCAGCGGGGCATCTTCACGACGAGGCACGCCGCATTAAATCTTCACACACCAAAGTTGCCTTTGTGAAGACGCCAACACACTTGGGAGTTCATACCTTCTTTAATGTAGACTGCAATACACTTGTGCTCGCACCATCAGCAAAGCGCCATACGCGTTTCGGGCGTGTTGCCCTTGATCACTGGCTCCGCAATGAAAATCCCAGCAGTCTTTGCAGAACTATTTAAACATCCTGTGGGCCCGCCCAGATGGGCTGTGTGCCCCAATGCCTTGTGGTCTTAGGAGTTCTGGTCTTATATCCACAGTGGGTGCTGTCAGAATTCCTTTGCATATAATAACTGTTAGAAATGGGATTTCTGGTTGGCTAGGGCTTGCGCCAAAGCCAGGCAGAAACCACCACTCTAGTCAGGGCAAGGAAGGTACACGCCAAAGATAACCCCTGCTCACCCCCTTGGTAGCTTGGCACGAGCAGTCAGGCTTATCTCTGTGGCGATGTGTAAAGCGTTTGCGCGCGCACCCAGCAACAACACCCAAGGCCCACCACAAAGGAAACTCCACACAAGGTATTCTATAAAAATAGCCTTTGTATTATACACCACACATTAGATAAAAACACACACTCTACAATGTGCCAACAGGCACGGGCAGAATTTACAAGGGATTATATATACAGGGGACAGGGCCACATGGACCACTGTCAGGAATTAGCACTTTTTAGAAATAGGAATAATACTGTAGTACAAAATAACATATGTAGCACACAACCAGTAACTACTGGTATCAGGTAAGTACAACCTACGCAACCCTAACCACCTTAGGAAAATATTGCGCCGGGAATCAGGACCTCACTAGCACCACCTGTACTAGGGAGAAAACAACCACCTAAGTATCACAATACCTGTAGGGGTCTAAGCACATAAACACATGATGCATAACATTCAGAGGTGTAAAGCAAAGCACATGACGCATAAAAACACATTCAGAGGTGCAGGTTAGGAACACAATTGCGCAAGAACTCACATAAGCCACGACCTGTGGCAGTCCCTAGGCCAACGGGCCTTGTCGGGGCTAGGACGCCCTGTGTCCAGTAGAGACAGGGCAAGGCTGCGCAAGCTGCGCAAGCCAAAACGCAGAGGCCACAACCTAAACGTTGCAGCTGCCCACTAAGTGCTGGGCAGCTGGGAGCTGAGCCTGGGCACCACGGTGCCTCTGAACAAATATGGCATACGTTGTAGCCTCTCAGAGGCTCTTAACAATTGGCCCCAAACACGTTGGGGCGACCCGCTGCCTTCCGGGGCCGCCCGACACCTGAGATGTCCTAGTGCCTCGCTCAGGCACAACAGAAATGCCCCCGCCGTTGGAGTCCCGCCTTGGGGGACTCGCGAGCCTCGCAGGCTCTTAAAGTAATGGGCCCCTTCGTTGGAGCGCCACTCGCGCTCGGGAACGCTTGGTACGGATGCCCCCAGCAGCTGGAGCTACACTGAGCTCTAACACGAAACTGCCTCCGTGAAGGCGGTAACCCTTCTGGGTTCTTCCAAGGCTTCCCCCAATGTTGGAGTCCCTTGGGGGCTCAGCGAGGTAACAGGCCCTCATATGCGGGAGCGACCCAGCGCTCCAAACACCCAATGCTGGCCCCGGTTATCAGGCCGGCAAGAGCCCCCACTCACCGGACTCTCCAGGCGCGGGTTGGACCTCTCCCTTGCCGGCGCGTCTCTCCTTTCGGCGCGGGGCTTCCCTTGACTGCGCGGGAGCCCCGGGCAGATTCCCCACGCCGGCGTGTCTGCTGCCAGTAGCACTCCGGCCGGGCAGCGCGTCTTGCTGCCTTGCTCCCTCCTTCCTTCCTCAGGGAAGCGCGGGGTAGGCTCCCGTCCGCTTCCGTCCAACAGGGCGCCGGGTTAAGGCCCCGCCCACCACCAGGCGTGACTCCTCTTTGTTTCCGGGTCGCCGCAGGCAGCGCGGCGGCCCAGAGTTCCGATGACGGTGGCGAGACGGGGTGGGCACCCGTACCCAGAAACACCGGAATAAACGGGGTGGGCACCCGCGAAGGCTGGCAATACGGGGTGGGCTCCCGTTATCAATGTAAGTAAGAAGCGGGGTGGGTACCTGCCAACAGCACCAATATGCGGGGTGGGCTCCCGCTATAAAAAATAATTAAAATAAGCGGGGTAGGCACCCGCGAGGATCGCCAGCGGGGGAATCCCTACGTCGGGGTTCCCCTGTAAAGGATTGCAGCTCAGCGCTGCTGGGGCCACAGATAGCGCGCTCCTAGCGCTATGGTGGAAGAAAAGCGCTTCCAGGCGCTTTAGGGGCAAAATAAAGCGCTCCCAGCGCTTATAGGCAGATACCAACAGAGTCCAGCAAAGTTCTTCCCTGCATGCAGCAGGGCAGGGGTGGGGGGCAAGGCTGGACCCAGAGCCAGCTCACTGGGCCTCCAGGCAGGGAGGTAGTCCAAGTGGCGGTCCTCTGGTCCAGCAGTAGCAGCAGCAGCCCCCCTCAGGTAAGATCCTGGCAGAGAACAGTTTCTGTGGGGACACAGCCCCATTTTTATACAGGCAAACCCTTTGTTCTGGGTTCAGGGTGAGGGGGAAAACCAGTCGTAGCTGGTTGGGGAGCACCCTTGATGTGCTCAGTCCCTCACTCTATTTACTGGCAGGGCTAGGGTCGTCAGTCGCACCACAGGGGGCGGGGCCAGCATTGTGTGTGGAAAACCCTGTCCTATTCAGGACCCAGGTGTACTCCTCCCACCCATCTAGCTGCTGATCTCCCCATTCACCACTGGGTGACTCATCCTGACTCTGGGGAATCCCTAGCCCGTCACATGACCCGACCAGCCAATCACGCGACAGACACACTGCACACAGAAGTGCCCACTTCTAGAAGTGGCACTTCCACACTAGGTACATGCACGCCGCACACATCATCGCGCAGCATTCACTCCCACGAGTCCGCACATACCAAACTCGGGCCTGCACACCCCACGCATCAGGAACTACTAGGGACACATACATTCCCCATGCATTCCTATGGGAGGGCAGGCCTATCTCACCACATGCACTCAGAGCACGCACGCACTTTACCCTGGGACATAGGGAAAGTGCGCAGAGACCAAACAATCACCATACCAAGTCACCAATAAAAAGCCAAAAAGTCCAGGGGTGAACCTGCCAGAAGGGCCAAGTCCAACACAACCCCCTTCCAGCCAAAACGCAGGGCAGACCAATCACCACCGTGATGGACTTCCCTGCTTGGGGCGATAGAACACGGACGCGGGCCCGCAACTGCATGGACACCCTCCGGTTCTACGCCACGGTGAACCCATGGAATTCTTTTTAACACCACTGTCTGGACCAACTGGGCTACCCCACTGGTACTCCCAAGCTGTCCGTGGCCAAGACCAGGCCCTAGGCCACCCAGGTGCCACTGGTCTTTGCCTAACCACAGAGTGGGGGGTAGTAACCCCTGGCACATAGCGGCCATTCTCCACTCTTCCTCTCTGAAAGACAGGACTAGACTGCCACTGGTTCTCCAGCCTAGGGTCTACACCCTCAGGCGGACCAGGAGTCTCAGGGAAAGCTCTCCTCCCCCTACCTCTTCTCCTAGGGTTCCTCCTCCTCTGGCGAGGGGTACACCTAGAACGCCATTCCAACCCAGGGTTTAACCCCTCAGGTTGTACCGGGGGCAGAGGTGGGCTCTCCCACCCTCTGCACCCCCTTCCAGAGCCCTGCTCCCTACCAACTGGGGCGGTACCTCTGGAAGAAGAACTGGTCGGGACGCTGGTTACAGACGTCCCACCCTTCAGGTCAGGCTGATCCCGAACCTGGCCTTCCAACCTCCGGCCTAGAACCTTTGGTGGAATAATTGCCTGGCACTCCAGGACTTCTGGGGATTTCCACTCCATCCCCCTGAGGCTATCAAAGGACACATACGTCAAGCGACTGTCTGTCTGGCGCTGATCTCCCGTCCCCTGTCCACCTGACAGTGCGCGGAGATCCCCCAGAACAGAAGTGGTGCCACCCTGGTCACTACACGAGATCCTAGCCCAACTGGGTAGTCCCTGACCCACAGGCTCTTCCACTGGGGAACTCATCCCCCAATCACTCCTCACACTGGACTCCTGTACCCTCCCTACCGGAGCGGTACTGCCAGACACTAGAACCACAGGAGCCCTGTTTACAGGCGCTCCAGGTCCTCCACTCACTAAGAGATCTTCCTCAAGTGGACTAACAGGACAGCCTAGGTCCCCAACTTGGTGTTCCCTCATGAAACCATCCAAGTCCTGAGGCAGGGTTTTGGGCGTCTGGGGACCCTCGGTCACCCCCTCACTCCTGCTCCACTGAGCCAGGCAGTGAGCCCCTACACCCTCCTCGCTATCCAGGGACCTAGCTGGGCTACACTGAGCCTCCTCCACCACGCTGGGCTGGAGGATCTCTGAACCACTACTGTTGGAATCACTCTCCCATTCCTCATCAGAACTTGGGACCCCTTCCCAACGGTCTGCTTTTCTTGCCAGGGTCCAAGGATCCAAGGCATCACATCCCAACAGGTGTTGGCGCAACCCGGGATAAAAACTACTGCATAGCTGTTCTTTGATAACCAGAGCATACAGTCCATCAAAATCCCGTTTCGTGTTTACACTTAACCAATCATCCAGTGCATCCTCACATTTACCCACAAACGTGTCCCTAGTCTGGTGAGACAGCTTCCTACTGCCCCTGAATTTCAACCTTAACTCCTCCTCCTGGGGAACAGGTACCAGACTGGGATTTCCTACACTGGAATCTATCTGGCTGCTACCACTGGACTCAACCCTCCCTGGGGAGTCCAAAAAACCACAACTGCGCTCAGGGGATAACCTACCCTCCAGAGCTAGTTTCTCTCTGGCAAAGGCCCTCTCAGCCTCCGCCATCTGTATTTTGACCTCCAGCTGCGCCATAGCCTGGGCATGCTGCAACCTGAGCTTTTCTAACGTCAGCTGGTGCTCCCTTTCTTTCCTCCTATCTTCCCACTCCTCTGGGGACAGGGAAAGGGATGAGGCGCTGCCTCCTACGCTGGACCCAGCAAGGGACTCCCTACCTATGGGGTCTTCACTCTCTACTGGCGTCCAGGTATTGTCATCCTCTACCTCCTCTTCTGACTCTTCAGGGCTCCCCACAGACCCACCACCCTCCAGGTGTGAGGCCCGGGCCCTTTCCATACTGTGCTCAAGATCCCATGCACCCTTTTGCCATAGGACCAGGTGGTCCTGAAGTTCGTACAGAGTGTTGGACTCTCTCCCTGTACAGGACCTTTCTAACTCCTGCCTCTGGCGCCAAGCTAGCTCATAGGGATCACAAGCAGGCTCCATTCTGGCAGACGTTTCTAGAGAAAAGATCACACAGGGAACCTAGGGGTCTGAGCCTAACAGGAGCACACAATTCACAAAAACATTCAGCAAGCTCTCTAACCCAGAAAACTCACACTCACTTGCCTAGTGCCACACACCCTTCATCCACACACAACCCTCCCCTCGGACTAGTAAGGCAGTTTCTACCACCCCTGATTCCTCAACCTGACCACCACGTGACACAGGTACCAACTCTGGGCGCAGGGCGGGGGACAAATGTACTGGACACTATTACGCTGCCACCACTGGATCCCACCCTCTGGTGAATCCAGAAAACACAATGCACTTAGGGGGATGATCTACCCTCCCGAGCTAGGGACACCTAACTCACAGTGCACAAAACCACATTTCCAAAGAAATGACAATTAAAAACAATTTTAAAACAATAATCCCTATACCATGTGATTTATCTAAATGCAGAGTTTTGTAGTGCGGCCAGTTGCCGCTGCGGTACAGCGCAAACGCAAGTCCAAATCCCACCGCTGCCACCAATGTTAGAAATGGGATTTCTGGTTGGCTAGGGCTTGCGCCAAAGCCAGGCAGAAACCACCACTCTAGTCAGGGCAAGGAAGGTACACGCCAAAGATAACCCCTGCTCACCCCCTTGGTAGCTTGGCACGAGCAGTCAGGCTTATCTCTGTGGCGATGTGTAAAGCGTTTGCGCGCGCACCCAGCAACAACACCCAAGGCCCACCACAAAGGAAACTCCACACAAGGTATTCTATAAAAATAGCCTTTGTATTATACACCACACATTAGATAAAAACACACACTCTACAATGTGCCAACAGGCACGGGCAGAATTTACAAGGGATTATATATACAGGGGACAGGGCCACATGGACCACTGTCAGGAATTAGCACTTTTTAGAAATAGGAATAATACTGTAGTACAAAATAACATATGTAGCACACAACCAGTAACTACTGGTATCAGGTAAGTACAACCTACGCAACCCTAACCACCTTAGGAAAATATTGCGCCGGGAATCAGGACCTCACTAGCACCACCTGTACTAGGGAGAAAACAACCACCTAAGTATCACAATACCTGTAGGGGTCTAAGCACATAAACACATGATGCATAACATTCAGAGGTGTAAAGCAAAGCACATGACGCATAAAAACACATTCAGAGGTGCAGGTTAGGAACACAATTGCGCAAGAACTCACATAAGCCACCACCTGTGGCAGTCCCTAGGCCAACGGGCCTTGTCGGGGCTAGGACGCCCTGTGTCCAGTAGAGACAGGGCAAGGCTGCGCAAGCTGCGCAAGCCAAAACGCAGAGGCCACAACCTAAACGTTGCAGCTGCCCACTAAGTGCTGGGCAGCTGGGAGCTGAGCCTGGGCACCACGGTGCCTCTGAACAAATATGGCATACGTTGGAGCCTCTCAGAGGCTCTTAACAATTGGCCCCAAACACGTTGGGGCGACCCGCTGCCTTCCGAGGCCGCCCGACACCTGAGATGTCCTAGTGCCTCGCTCAGGCACAACAGAAATGCCCCCGCCGTTGGAGTCCCGCCTTGGGGGACTCGCGAGCCTCGCAGGCTCTTAAAGTAATGGGCCCCTTCGTTGGAGCGCCACTCGCGCTCGGGAACGCTTGGTACGGATGCCCCCAGCAGCTGGAGCTACACTGAGCTCTAAAACGAAACTGCCTCCGTGAAGGCGGTAACCCTTCTGGGTTCTTCCAAGGCT
This sequence comes from Triturus cristatus, assembly GCF_964204655.1. Classification (NCBI taxonomy): domain Eukaryota; kingdom Metazoa; phylum Chordata; class Amphibia; order Caudata; family Salamandridae; genus Triturus; species Triturus cristatus. The sequence goes on along the minus strand of NC_140595.1, from coordinate 572,090,617 downwards.
TCCCCCAATGTTGGAGTCCCTTGGGGGCTCAGCGAGGTAACAGGCCCTCGTATGCGGGAGCGACCCAGCGCTCCAAACACCCAATGCTGGCCCCGGTTATCAGGCCGGCAAGAGCCCCCACTCACCGGACTCTCCAGGCGCGGGTTGGACCTCTCCCTTGCCGCCGCGTCTCTCCTTTCGGCACGGGGCTTCCCTTGACTGCGCGGGAGCCCCGGGCGGATTCCCCACGCCGGCGTCTCTGCTGCCAGTAGCACTCCGGCCGGGCAGCGCGTCTTGCTGCCTTGCTCCCTCCTTCCTTCCTCAGGGAAGCACGGGGTAGGCTCCCGTCCGCTTCCGTCCAACAGGGCGCCGGGTTAAGGCCCCGCCCACCACCAGGCGTGACTCCTCTTTGTTTCCGGGTGGCCGCAGGCAGCGCGGCGGCCCAGAGTTCCGATGACGGTGGCGAGACGGGGTGGGCACCCGTACCCAGAAACACCGGAATAAACGGGGTGGGCACCCGCGAAGGCTGGCAATACAGGGTGGGCTCCCGTTATCAATGTAAGTAAGAAGTGGGGTGGGTACCTGCCAACAGCACCAATATGCGGGGTGGGCTCCCGCTATAAAAAATAATTAAAATAAGCGGGGTAGGCACCCGCGAGGATCGCCAGCGGGGGAATCCCTACGTCGGGGTTCCCCTGTAAAGGATCGCAGCTCAGCGCTGCTGGGGCCACAGATAGCGCGCTCCTAGCGCTATGGTGGAAGAAAAGCGCTTCCAGGCGCTTTAGGGGCAAAATAAAGCGCTCCCAGCGCTTATAGGCAGATACCAACAGAGTCCAGCAAAGTTCTTCCCTGCATGCAGCAGGGCAGGGGTGGGGGGCAAGGCTGGACCCAGAGCCAGCTCACTGGGCCTCCAGGCAGGGAGGTAGTCCAAGTGGCGGTCCTCTGGTCCAGCAGTAGCAGCAGCAGCCCCCCCCAGGTAAGATCCTGGCAGAGAACAGTTTCTGTGGGGACACAGCCCCATTTTTATACAGGCAAACCCTTTGTTCTGGGTTCAGGGTGAGGGGGAAAACCAGTCGCAGCTGGTTGGGGAGCACCCTTGATGTGCTCAGTCCCTCACTCTATTCACTGGCAGGGCTAGGGTCGTCAGTCGCACCACAGGGGGCGGGGCCAGCATTGTGTGTGGAAAACCCTGTCCTATTCAGGACCCAGGTGTACTCCTCCCACCCATCTAGCTGCTGATCTCCCCATTCACCACTGGGTGACTCATCCTGACTCTGGGGAATCCCTAGCCCGTCACATGACCCGACCAGCCAATCACGCGACAGACACACTGCACACAGAAGTGCCCACTTCTAGAAGTGGCACTTCCACACTAGGTACATGCACGCCGCACACATCATCGCGCAGCATTCACTCCCACGAGTCCGCACATACCAAACTCGGGCCTGCACACCCCACGCATCAGGAACTACTAGGGACACATACATTCCCCATGCATTCCTATGGGAGGGCAGGCCTATCTCACCACATGCACTCAGAGCACGCACGCACTTTACCCTGGGACACAGGGAAAGTGCGCAGAGACCAAACAATCACCATACCAAGTCACCAATAAAAAGCCAAAAAGTCCAGGGGTGAACCTGCCAGAAGGGCCAAGTCCAACAATAACCATATTGGGTTTGCCTTCGGGGAAGCAGTTAGTTGCACTGCAATGTTTATCCACAAATTTCGGTCTCTCAAGTCCTTCAAGAGCCCACATTAGAGGCACTGCGGGCCGCGTTAGCAGCGGGGCATCTTCGCGACGAGGCACGCCGCATTAAATATTCACACACCAAAGTTGCCTTTGTGAAGACGCCAACACACTTGGGAGTTCATACCTTCTTTAATGTAGACTGCAATACACTTGTGCTCGCACCATCAGCAAAGCGCCATACGCGTTTCGGGCGTGTTGCCCTTGATCACTGGCTCCGCAATGAAAATCCCAGCAGTCTTTGCAGAACTATTTAAACATCCTGTGGGCCCGCCCAGATGGGCTGTGTGCCCCAATGCCTTGTGGTCTTAGGAGTTCTGGTCTTATATCCACAGTGGGTGCTTTTAGGATTCCTTTGCATATAAAAACCATGGTGGGTTTGCCTTCGGGGAAGCAGTTAGTTGCACTGCAATGTTTATCCACAAATTTCGGTCTCTCAAGTCCTTCAAGAGCCCACATTAGAGGCACTGCGGGCCGCGTTAGCAGCGGGGCATCGTCCCGACGAGGCACGCCGCATTAAGTCTTCACACACCAAAGTTGCCTTTGTGAAGACGCCAACACACTTGGGAGTTCATACCTTCTTCAATGTAGACTGCAATACACTTGTGCTCGCACCATCAGCAAAGCGCCATACGCGTTTCGGGCGTGTTGCCCTTGATCACTGGCTCCGCAATGAAAATCCCAGCAGTCTTTGCAGAACTATTTAAACATCCTGTGGGCCCGCCCAGATGGGCTGTGTGCCCCAATGCCTTGTGGTCTTAGGAGTTCTGGTCTTATATCCTCTGTGAGTGCTGTCAGGATTCCTTTGCATATAAAAACCATGGTGGGTTTGCCTTCGGGGAAGCAGTTAGTTGCACTGCAATGTTTATCCACAAATTTCGGTCTCTCAAGTCCTTCAAGAGCCCACATTAGAGGCAGTGCGGGCCGCGTTAGCAGCGGGGCATCTTCGCGACGAGGCACGCTGCATTAAATCTTCACACACCAAAGTTGCCTTTGTGAAGACGCCAACACACTTGGGAGTTCATACCTTCTTTAATGTAGACTGCAATACACTTGTGCTCGCACCATCAGCAAAGCGCCATACACGTTTCGGGCGTGTTGCCCTTGATCACTGGCTCCGCAATGAAAATCCCAGCAGTCTTTGCAGAACTATTTAAACATCCTGTGGGCCTGCCCAGATGGGCTGTGTGCCCCAATGCCTTGTGGTCTTAGGAGTTCTGGTCTTATATCCACAGTGGGTGCTGTCAGGATTCCTTTGCATATAAAAACCATGGTGGGTTTGCCTTCGGGGAAGCAGTTAGTTGCACTGCAATGTTTATCCACAAATTTCGGTCTCTCAAGTCCTTCAAGAGCCCACATTAGAGGCACTGTGGGCCGCGTTAGCAGCGGGGCATCTTCGCGACGAGGCACGCCGCATTAAATCTTCACACACCAAAGTTGCCTTTGTGAAGACGCCAACACACTTGGGAGGTCATACCTTCTTTAATGTAGACTGCAATACACTTGTGGTCGCACCATCAGCAAAGCGCCATACGCGTTTCGGGCGTGTTGCCCTTGATCACTGGCTCCGCAATGAAAATCCCAGCAGTCTTTGCAGAACTATTTAAACATCCTGTGGGCCCGCCCAGATGGGCTGTGTGCCCCAATGCCTTGTGGTCTTAGGAGTTCTGGTCTTATATCCACAGTGGGTGCTGTCAGGATTCCTTTGCATATAAAAACCATGGTGGGTTTGCCTTCGGGGAAGCAGTTAGTTGCACTGCAATGTTTATCCACAAATTTCGGTCTCTCAAGTCCTTCAAGAGCCCACATTAGAGGCACTGCGGGCCGCGTTAGCAGCGGGGCATCTTCGCGACGAGGCACGCCGCATTAAATCTTCACACACCAAAGTTGCCTTTGTGAAGACGCCAACACACTTGGGAGTTCATACCTTCTTTAATGTAGACTGCAATACACTTGTGCTCGCACCATCAGCAAAGCGCCATACGCGTTTCGGGCGTGATGCCCTTGATCACTGGCTCCGCAATGAAAATCCCAGCAGTCTTTGCAGAACTATTTAAACATCCTGTGGGCCCGCCCAGATGGGCTGTGTGCCCCAATGCCTTGTGGTCTTAGGAGTTCTGGTCTTATATCCACAGTGGGTGCTGTCAGAATTCCTTTGCATATAATAACCATATTGGGTTTGCCTTCGGGGAAGCAGTTAGTTGCACTGCAATGTTTATCCACAAATTTCGGTCTCTCAAGTCCTTCAAGAGCCCACATTAGAGGCACTGCGGGCCGCGTTAGCAGCGGGGCATCTTCGCGACGAGGCACGCCGCATTAAATATTCACACACCAAAGTTGCCTTTGTGAAGACGCCAACACACTTGGGAGTTCATACCTTCTTTAATGTAGACTGCAATACACTTGTGCTCGCACCATCAGCAAAGCGCCATACGCGTTTCGGGCGTGTTGCCCTTGATCACTGGCTCCGCAATGAAAATCCCAGCAGTCTTTGCAGAACTATTTAAACATCCTGTGGGCCCGCCCAGATGGGCTATCTGCCCCAATGCCTTGTGGTCTTAGGAGTTCTGGTCTTATATCCACAGTGGGTGCTGTCAGGATTCCTTTGCATATAAAAACCATGGTGGGTTTGCCTTCGGGGAAGCAGTTAGTTACACTGCAATGTTTATCCACAAATTTCGGTCTCTCAAGTCCTTCAAGAGCCCACATTAGAGGCACTGCGGGCCGCGTTAGCAGCGGGGCATCTTCGCGACGAGGCACGCCGCATTAAATCTTCACACACCAAAGTTGCCTTTGTGAAGACGCCAACACACTTGGGAGTTCATACCTTCTTTAATGTAGACTGCAATACACTTGTGCTCGCACCATCAGCAAAGCGCCATACGCGTTTCGGGCGTGTTGCCTTTGATCACTGGCTCTGCAATGAAAATCGCAGCAGTCTTTGCAGAACTATTTAAACATCCTGTGGGCCCGCCCAGATGGGCTGTGTGCCCCAATGCCTCGTGGTCTTAGGAGTTCTGGTCTTATATCCACAGTGGGTGCTGTCAGGATTCCTTTGCATATAAAAACCATGGTGGGTTTGCCTTCGGGGAAGCAGTTAGTTGCACTGCAATGTTTATCCACAAATTTCGGTCTCTCAAGTCCTTCAAGAGCCCACATTAGAGGCACTGCGGGCCGCGTTAGCAGCGGGGCATCTTCGCGACGAGGCACGCCGCATTAAATCTTCACACACCAAAGTTGCCTTTGTGAAGACGCCAACACACTTGGGAGTTTATACCTTCTTTAATGTAGACTGCAATACACTTGTGCTCGCACCATCAGCAAAGCGCCATACGCGTTTCGGGCGTGTTGCCCTTGATCACTGGCTCCGCAATGAAAATCCCAGCAGTCTTTGCAGAACTATTTAAACATCCTGTGGGCCCGCCCAGATGGGCTGTGTGCCCCAATGCCTTGTGGTCTTAGGAGTTCTGGTCTTATATCCACAGTGGGTGCTGTCAGGATTCCTTTGCATATAAAAACCATGGTGGATTTGCCTTCGGGGAAGCAGTTAGTTGCACTGCAATGTTTATCCACAAATTTCGGTCTCTCAAGTCCTTCAAGAGCCCACATTAGAGGCACTGCGGGCCGCGTTAGCAGCGGGGCATCTTCGCGACGAGGCACGCCGCATTAAATCTTCACACACCAAATTTGCCTTTGTGAAGACGCCAACACACTTGGGAGTTCATACCTTCTTTAATGTAGACTGCAATACACTTGTGCTCGCACCATCAGCAAAGCGCCATACGCGTTTCGGGCGTGTTGCCCTTGATCACTGGCTCCGCAATGAAAATCCCAGCAGTCTTTGCAGAACTATTTAAACATCCTGTGGGCCCGCCCAGATGGGCTGTGTGCCCCAATGCCTTGTGGTCTTAGGAGTTCTGGTCTTATATCCACAGTGGGTGCTGTCAGGATTCCTTTGCATATAAAAACCATGGTGGGTTTGCCTTCGGGGAAGCAGTTAGTTGCACTGCAATGTTTATCCAAAAATTTCGGTCTCTCAAGTCCTTCAAGAGCCCACATTAGAGGCACTGCGGGCCGCGTTAGCAGCGGGGCATCTTTACGACGAGGCACGCCGCATTAAATCTTCACACACCAAAGTTGCCTTTGTGAAGACGCCAACACACTTGGGAGTTCATACCTTCTTTAATGTAGACTGCAATACACTTGTGCTCGCACCATCAGCAAAGCGCCATACGCGTTTCGGGCGTGTTGCCCTTGATCACTGGCTCCGCAATGAAAATCCCAGCAGTCTTTGCAGAACTATTTAAACATCCTGTGGGCCCGCCCAGATAGGCTGTGTGCCCCAATGCCTTGTGGTCTTAGGAGTTCTGGTCTTATATCCACAGTGGGTGCTGTCAGGATTCCTTTGCATATAAAAACCATGGTGGGTTTGCCTTCGGGGAAGCAGTTAGTTGCACTGCAATGTTTATCCACAAATTTCGGTCTCTCAAGTCCTTCAAGAGCCCACATTAGAGGCACTGCGGGCCGCGTTAGCAGCGGGGCATCTTCGCGACGAGGCACGCCGCATTAAATCTTCACACACCAAAGTTGCCTTTGTGAAGACGCCAACACACTTGGGAGTTCATACCTTCTTTAATGTAGACTGCAATACACTTGTGCTCGCACCATCAGCAAAGCGCCATACGCGTTTCGGGCGTGTTGCCCTTGATCACTGGCTCCGCAATGAAAATCCCAGCAGTCTTTGCAGAACTATTTAAACATCCTGTGGGCCCGCCCAGATGGGCTGTGTGCCCCAATGCCTTGTGGTCTTAGGAGTTCTGGTCTTATATCCACAGTGGGTGCTGTCAGGATTCCTTTGCATATAAAAACCATGGTGGGTTTGCCTTCGGGGAAGCAGTTAGTTGCACTGCAATGTTTATCCACATATTTCGGTCTCTCAAGTCCTTCAAGAGCCCACATTAGAGGCACTGCGGGCCGCGTTAGCAGCGGGGCATCTTCACGACGAGGCACGCCGCATTAAATCTTCACACACCAAAGTTGCCTTTGTGAAGACGCCAACACACTTGGGAGTTCATACCTTCTTTAATGTAAACTGCAACACACTTGTGCTCGCACCATCAGCAAAGCCCATACGCGTTTCGGGCGTGTTGCCCTTGATCACTGGCTCCGCAATGAAAATCCCAGCAGTCTTTGCAGAACTATTTAAACATCCTGTGGGCCCGCCCAGATGGGCTGTGTGCCCCAATGCCTTGTGGTCTTAGGAGTTCTGGTCTTATATCCACAGTGGGTGCTGTCAGGATTCCTTTGCATATAAAAACCATGGTGGGTTTGCCTTCGGGGAAGCAGTTAGTTGCACTGCAATGTTTATCCACAAATTTCGGTCTCTCAAGTCCTTCAAGAGCCCACATTAGAGGCACTGCGGGCCGCGTTAGCAGCGGGGCATCTTCGCGACGAGGCACGCCGCATTAAATCTTCACACACCAAAGTTGCCTTTGTGAAGACGCCAACACACTTGGGAGTTCATACCTTCTTTAATGTAGACTGCAATACACTTGTGCTCGCACCATCAGCAAAGCGCCATATGCGTTTCGGGCGTGTTGCCCTTGATCACTGGCTCCGCAATGAAAATCCCAGCAGTCTTTGCAGAACTATTTAAACATCCTGTGGGCCCGCCCAGATGGGCTGTGTGCCTCAATGCCTTGTGGTCTTAGGAGTTCTGGTCTTATATCCACAGTGGGTGCTGTCAGGATTCCTTTGCATATAAAAACCATGGTGGGTTTGCCTTTGGGGAAGCAGTTAGTTGCACTGCAATGTTTATCCACAAATTTCGGTCTCTCAAGTCCTTCAAGAGCCCACATTAGAGGCACTGCGGGCTGCGTTAGCAGCGGGGCATCTTCACGACGAGGCACGCCGCATTAAATCTTCACACACCAAAGTTGCCTTTGTGAAGACGCCAACACACTTGGGAGTTCATACCTTCTTTAATGTAGACTGCAATACACTTGTGCTCGCACCATCAGCAAAGCGCCATACGCGTTTCGGGCGTGTTGCCCTTGATCACTGGCTCCGCAATGAAAATCCCAGCAGTCTTTGCAGAACTATTTAAACATCCTGTGGGCCCGCCCAGATGGGCTGTGTGCCCCAATGCCTTGTGGTCTTAGGAGTTCTGGTCTTATATCCACAGTGGGTGCTGTCAGAATTCCTTTGCATATAATAACCATATTGGGTTTGCCTTCGGGGAAGCAGTTAGTTGCACTGCAATGTTTATCCACAAATTTCGGTCTCTCAAGTCCTTCAAGAGCCCACATTAGAGGCACTGCGGGCCGCGTTAGCAGCGGGGCATCTTCGCGACGAGGCACGCCGCATTAAATATTCACACACCAAAGTTGCCTTTGTGAAGACGCCAACACACTTGGGAGTTCATACCTTCTTTAATGTAGACTGCAATACACTTGTGCTCGCACCATCAGCAAAGCGCCATACGCGTTTCGGGCGTGTTGCCCTTGATCACTGGCTCCGCAATGAAAATCCCAGCAGTCTTTGCAGAACTATTTAAACATCCTGTGGGCCCGCCCAGATGGGCTGTGTGCCCCAATGCCTTGTGGTCTTAGGAGTTCTGGTCTTATATCCACAGTGGGTGCTTTTAGGATTCCTTTGCATATAAAAACCATGGTGGGTTTGCCTTCGGGGAAGCAGTTAGTTGCACTGCAATGTTTATCCACAAATTTCGGTCTCTCAAGTCCTTCAAGAGCCCACATTAGAGGCACTGCGGGCCGCGTTAGCAGCGGGGCATCGTCCCGACGAGGCACGCCGCATTAAGTCTTCACACACCAAAGTTGCCTTTGTGAAGACGCCAACACACTTGGGAGTTCATACCTTCTTTAATGTAGACTGCAATACACTTGTGCTCGCACCATCAGCAAAGCGCCATACGCGTTTCGGGCGTGTTGCCCTTGATCACTGGCTCCGCAATGAAAATCCCAGCAGTCTTTGCAGAACTATTTAAACATCCTGTGGGCCCGCCCAGATGGGCTGTGTGCCCCAATGCCTTGTGGTCTTAGGAGTTCTGGTCTTATATCCTCTGTGAGTGCTGTCAGGATTCCTTTGCATATAAAAACCATGGTGGGTTTGCCTTCGGGGAAGCAGTTAGTTGCACTGCAATGTTTATCCACAAATTTCGGTCTCTCAAGTCCTTCAAGAGCCCACATTAGAGGCAGTGCGGGCCGCGTTAGCAGCGGGGCATCTTCGCGACGAGGCACGCTGCATTAAATCTTCACACACCAAAGTTGCCTTTGTGAAGACACCAACACACTTGGGAGTTCATACCTTCTTTAATGTAGACTGCAATACACTTGTGCTCGCACCATCAGCAAAGCGCCATACACGTTTCGGGCGTGTTGCCCTTGATCACTGGCTCCGCAATGAAAATCCCAGCAGTCTTTGCAGAACTATTTAAACATCCTGTGGGCCCGCCCAGATGGGCTGTGTGCCCCAATGCCTTGTGGTCTTAGGAGTTCTGGTCTTATATCCACAGTGGGTGCTGTCAGGATTCCTTTGCATATAAAAACCATGGTGGGTTTGCCTTCGGGGAAGTAGTTAGTTGCACTGCAATGTTTATCCACAAATTTCGGTCTCTCAAGTCCTTCAAGAGCCCACATTAGAGGCACTGTGGGCCGCGTTAGCAGCGGGGCATCTTCGCGACGAGGCACGCCGCATTAAATCTTCACACACCAAAGTTGCCTTTGTGAAGACGCCAACACACTTGGGAGGTCATACCTTCTTTAATGTAGACTGCAATACACTTGTGCTCGCACCATCAGCAAAGCGCCATACGCGTTTCGGGCGTGTTGCCCTTGATCACTGGCTCCGCAATGAAAATCCCAGCAGTCTTTGCAGAACTATTTAAACATCCTGTGGGCCCGCCCAGATGGGCTGTGTGCCCCAATGCCTTGTGGTCTTAGGAGTTCTGGTCTTATATCCACAGTGGGTGCTGTCAGGATTCCTTTGCATATAAAAACCATGGTGGGTTTGCCTTCGGGGAAGCAGTTAGTTGCACTGCAATGTTTATCTACAGATTTCGGTCTCTCAAGTCCTTCAAGAGCCCACATTAGAGGCACTGCGGGCCGCGTTAGCAGCGGGGCATCTTTACGACGAGGCACGCCGCATTAAATCTTCACACACCAAAGTTGCCTTTGTGAAGACGCCAACACACTTGGGAGTTCATACCTTCTTTAATGTAGACTGCAATACACTTGTGCTCGCACCATCAGCAAAGCGCCATACGCGTTTTGGGCGTGTTGCCCTTGATCACTGGCTCCGCAATGAAAATCCCAGCAGTCTTTGCAGAACTATTTAAACATCCTGTGGGCCCGCCCAGATGGGCTGTGTGCCCCAATGCCTTGTGGTCTTAGGAGTTCTGGTCTTATATCCACAGTGGGTGCTGTCAGGATTCCTTTGCATATAAAAACCATGGTGGGTTTGCCTTCGGGGAAGCAGTTAGTTGCACTGCAATGTTTATCCACAAATTTCGGTCTCTCAAGTCCTTCAAGAGCCCACATTAGAGGCACTGCGGGCCGCGTTAGCAGCGGGGCATCTTCGCGACGAGGCACGCCGCATTAAATCTTCACACACCAAAGTTGCCTTTGTGAACACGCCAACACACTTGGGAGTTCATACCTTCTTTAATGTAGACTGCAATACACTTGTGCTCGCACCATCAGCAAAGCACCATACGCGTTTCGGGCGTGTTGCCCTTGATCACTGGCTCCGCAATGAAAATCCCAGCAGTCTTTGCAGATTTATTTAAACATCCTGTGGGCCCGCCCAGATGGGCTGTGTGCCCCAATGCCTTGTGGTCTTAGGAGTTCTGGTCTTATATCCACAGTGGGTGCTGTCAGGATTCCTTTGCCATATAAAAACCATGGTGGGGTTGCCTTCGGGGAAGCAGTTAGTTGCACTGCAATGTTTATCCACAAATTTCGGTCTCTCAAGTCCTTCAAGAGCCCACATTAGAGGCACTGCGGGCCGCGTTAGCAGCGGGGCATCTTCGCGACGAGGCACGCCGCATTAAATCTTCACACACCAAAGTTGCCTTTGTGAAGACGCCAACACACTTGGGAGTTCATACCTTCTTTAATGTAGACTGCAATACACTTGTGCTCGCACCATCAGCAAAGCGCCATACGCGTTTCGGGCGTGTTGCCCTTGATCACTGGCTCCGCAATGAAAATCCCAGCAGTCTTTGCAGAACTATTTAAACATCCTGTGGGCCCTCCCAGATGGGCTGTGTGCCCCAATGCCTTGTGGTCTTAGGAGTTCTGGTCTTATATCCACAGTGGGTGCTGTCAGGATTCCTTTGCATATAAAAACCATGGTGGGTTTGCCTTCGGGGAAGCAGTTAGTTGCACTGCAATGTTTATCCACATATTTCGGTCTCTCAAGTCCTTCAAGAGCCCACATTAGAGGCACTGCGGGCCGCGTTAGCAGCGGGGCATCTTCACGACGAGGCACGCCGCATTAAATCTTCACACACCAAAGTTGCCTTTGTGAAGACGCCAACACACTTGGGAGTTCATACCTTCTTTAATGTAGACTGCAATACACTTGTGCTCGCACCATCAGCAAAGCGCCATACGCGTTTCGGGCGTGTTGCCCTTGATCACTGGCTCCGCAATGAAAATCCCAGCAGTCTTTGCAGAACTATTTAAACATCCTGTGGGCCCGCCCAGATGGGCTATCTGCCCCAATGCCTTGTGGTCTTAGGAGTTCTGGTCTTATATCCACAGTGGGTGCTGTCAGGATTCCTTTGCATATAAAAACCATGGTGGGTTTGCCTTCGGGGAAGCAGTTAGTTACACTGCAATGTTTATCCACAAATTTCGGTCTCTCAAGTCCTTCAAGAGCCCACATTAGAGGCACTGCGGGCCGCGTTAGCAGCGGGGCATCTTCGCGACGAGGCACGCCGCATTAAATCTTCACACACCAAAGTTGCCTTTGTGAAGACGCCAACACACTTGGGAGTTCATACCTTCTTTAATGTAGACTGCAATACACTTGTGCTCGCACCATCAGCAAAGCGCCATACGCGTTTCGGGCGTGTTGCCTTTGATCACTGGCTCTGCAATGAAAATCGCAGCAGTCTTTGCAGAACTATTTAAACATCCTGTGGGCCCGCCCAGATGGGCTGTGTGCCCCAATGCCTCGTGGTCTTAGGAGTTCTGGTCTTATATCCACAGTGGGTGCTGTCAGGATTCCTTTGCATATAAAAACCATGGTGGGTTTGCCTTCGGGGAAGCAGTTAGTTGCACTGCAATGTTTATCCACAAATTTCGGTCTCTCAAGTCCTTCAAGAGCCCACATTAGAGGCACTGCGGGCCGCGTTAGCAGCGGGGCATCTTCGCGACGAGGCACGCCGCATTAAATCTTCACACACCAAAGTTGCCTTTGTGAAGACGCCAACACACTTGGGAGTTTATACCTTCTTTAATGTAGACTGCAATACACTTGTGCTCGCACCATCAGCAAAGCGCCATACGCGTTTCGGGCGTGTTGCCCTTGATCACTGGCTCCGCAATGAAAATCCCAGCAGTCTTTGCAGAACTATTTAAACATCCTGTGGGCCCGCCCAGATGGGCTGTGTGCCCCAATGCCTTGTGGTCTTAGGAGTTCTGGTCTTATATCCACAGTGGGTGCTGTCAGGATTCCTTTGCATATAAAAACCATGGTGGATTTGCCTTCAGGGAAGCAGTTAGTTGCACTGCAATGTTTATCCACAAATTTCGGTCTCTCAAGTCCTTCAAGAGCCCACATTAGAGGCACTGCGGGCCGCGTTAGCAGCGGGGCATCTTCGCGACGAGGCACGCCGCATTAAATCTTCACACACCAAATTTGCCTTTGTGAAGACGCCAACACACTTGGGAGTTCATACCTTCTTTAATGTAGACTGCAATACACTTGTGCTCGCACCATCAGCAAAGCGCCATACGCGTTTCGGGCGTGTTGCCCTTGATCACTGGCTCCGCAATGAAAATCCCAGCAGTCTTTGCAGAACTATTTAAACATCCTGTGGGCCCGCCCAGATGGGCTGTGTGCCCCAATGCCTTGTGGTCTTAGGAGTTCTGGTCTTATATCCACAGTGGGTGCTGTCAGGATTCCTTTGCATATAAAAACCATGGTGGGTTTGCCTTCGGGGAAGCAGTTAGTTGCACTGCAATGTTTATCCAAAAATTTCGGTCTCTCAAGTCCTTCAAGAGCCCACATTAGAGGCACTGCGGGCCGCGTTAGCAGCGGGGCATCTTTACGACGAGGCACGCCGCATTAAATCTTCACACACCAAAGTTGCCTTTGTGAAGACGCCAACACACTTGGGAGTTCATACCTTCTTTAATGTAGACTGCAATACACTTGTGCTCGCACCATCAGCAAAGCGCCATACGCGTTTCGGGCGTGTTGCCCTTGATCACTGGCTCCGCAATGAAAATCCCAGCAGTCTTTGCAGAACTATTTAAACATCCTGTGGGCCCGCCCAGATAGGCTGTGTGCCCCAATGCCTTGTGGTCTTAGGAGTTCTGGTCTTATATCCACAGTGGGTGCTGTCAGGATTCCTTTGCATATAAAAACCATGGTGGGTTTGCCTTCGGGGAAGCAGTTAGTTGCACTGCAATGTTTATCCACAAATTTCGGTCTCTCAAGTCCTTCAAGAGCCCACATTAGAGGCACTGCGGGCCGCGTTAGCAGCGGGGCATCTTCGCGACGAGGCACGCCGCATTAAATCTTCACACACCAAAGTTGCCTTTGTGAAGACGCCAACACACTTGGGAGTTCATACCTTCTTTAATGTAGACTGCAATACACTTGTGCTCGCACCATCAGCAAAGCGCCATACGCGTTTCGGGCGTGTTGCCCTTGATCACTGGCTCCGCAATGAAAATCCCAGCAGTCTTTGCAGAACTATTTAAACATCCTGTGGGCCCGCCCAGATGGGCTGTGTGCCCCAATGCCTTGTGGTCTTAGGAGTTCTGGTCTTATATCCACAGTGGGTGCTGTCAGGATTCCTTTGCATATAAAAACCATGGTGGGTTTGCCTTCGGGGAAGCAGTTAGTTGCACTGCAATGTTTATCCACATATTTCGGTCTCTCAAGTCCTTCAAGAGCCCACATTAGAGGCACTGCGGGCCGCGTTAGCAGCGGGGCATCTTCACGACGAGGCACGCCGCATTAAATCTTCACACACCAAAGTTGCCTTTGTGAAGACGCCAACACACTTGGGAGTTCATACCTTCTTTAATGTAAACTGCAACACACTTGTGCTCGCACCATCAGCAAAGCCCATACGCGTTTCGGGCGTGTTGCCCTTGATCACTGGCTCCGCAATGAAAATCCCAGCAGTCTTTGCAGAACTATTTAAACATCCTGTGGGCCCGCCCAGATGGGCTGTGTGCCCCAATGCCTTGTGGTCTTAGGAGTTCTGGTCTTATATCCACAGTGGGTGCTGTCAGGATTCCTTTGCATATAAAAACCATGGTGGGTTTGCCTTCGGGGAAGCAGTTAGTTGCACTGCAATGTTTATCCACAAATTTCGGTCTCTCAAGTCCTTCAAGAGCCCACATTAGAGGCACTGCGGGCCGCGTTAGCAGCGGGGCATCTTCGCGACGAGGCACGCCGCATTAAATCTTCACACACCAAAGTTGCCTTTGTGAAGACGCCAACACACTTGGGAGTTCATACCTTCTTTAATGTAGACTGCAATACACTTGTGCTCGCACCATCAGCAAAGCGCCATATGCGTTTCGGGCGTGTTGCCCTTGATCACTGGCTCCGCAATGAAAATCCCAGCAGTCTTTGCAGAACTATTTAAACATCCTGTGGGCCCGCCCAGATGGGCTGTGTGCCTCAATGCCTTGTGGTCTTAGGAGTTCTGGTCTTATATCCACAGTGGGTGCTGTCAGGATTCCTTTGCATATAAAAACCATGGTGGGTTTGCCTTTGGGGAAGCAGTTAGTTGCACTGCAATGTTTATCCACAAATTTCGGTCTCTCAAGTCCTTCAAGAGCCCACATTAGAGGCACTGCGGGCTGCGTTAGCAGCGGGGCATCTTCACGACGAGGCACGCCGCATTAAATCTTCACACACCAAAGTTGCCTTTGTGAAGACGCCAACACACTTGGGAGTTCATACCTTCTTTAATGTAGACTGCAATACACTTGTGCTCGCACCATCAGCAAAGCGCCATACGCGTTTCGGGCGTGTTGCCCTTGATCACTGGCTCCGCAATGAAAATCCCAGCAGTCTTTGCAGAACTATTTAAACATCCTGTGGGCCCGCCCAGATGGGCTGTGTGCCCCAATGCCTTGTGGTCTTAGGAGTTCTGGTCTTATATCCACAGTGGGTGCTGTCAGAATTCCTTTGCATATAATAACCATATTGGGTTTGCCTTCGGGGAAGCAGTTAGTTGCACTGCAATGTTTATCCACAAATTTCGGTCTCTCAAGTCCTTCAAGAGCCCACATTAGAGGCACTGCGGGCCGCGTTAGCAGCGGGGCATCTTCGCGACGAGGCACGCCGCATTAAATATTCACACACCAAAGTTGCCTTTGTGAAGACGCCAACACACTTGGGAGTTCATACCTTCTTTAATGTAGACTGCAATACACTTGTGCTCGCACCATCAGCAAAGCGCCATACGCGTTTCGGGCGTGTTGCCCTTGATCACTGGCTCCGCAATGAAAATCCCAGCAGTCTTTGCAGAACTATTTAAACATCCTGTGGGCCCGCCCAGATGGGCTGTGTGCCCCAATGCCTTGTGGTCTTAGGAGTTCTGGTCTTATATCCACAGTGGGTGCTTTTAGGATTCCTTTGCATATAAAAACCATGGTGGGTTTGCCTTCGGGGAAGCAGTTAGTTGCACTGCAATGTTTATCCACAAATTTCGGTCTCTCAAGTCCTTCAAGAGCCCACATTAGAGGCACTGCGGGCCGCGTTAGCAGCGGGGCATCGTCCCGACGAGGCACGCCGCATTAAGTCTTCACACACCAAAGTTGCCTTTGTGAAGACGCCAACACACTTGGGAGTTCATACCTTCTTTAATGTAGACTGCAATACACTTGTGCTCGCACCATCAGCAAAGCGCCATACGCGTTTCGGGCGTGTTGCCCTTGATCACTGGCTCCGCAATGAAAATCCCAGCAGTCTTTGCAGAACTATTTAAACATCCTGTGGGCCCGCCCAGATGGGCTGTGTGCCCCAATGCCTTGTGGTCTTAGGAGTTCTGGTCTTATATCCTCTGTGAGTGCTGTCAGGATTCCTTTGCATATAAAAACCATGGTGGGTTTGCCTTCGGGGAAGCAGTTAGTTGCACTGCAATGTTTATCCACAAATTTCGGTCTCTCAAGTCCTTCAAGAGCCCACATTAGAGGCAGTGCGGGCCGCGTTAGCAGCGGGGCATCTTCGCGACGAGGCACGCTGCATTAAATCTTCACACACCAAAGTTGCCTTTGTGAAGACACCAACACACTTGGGAGTTCATACCTTCTTTAATGTAGACTGCAATACACTTGTGCTCGCACCATCAGCAAAGCGCCATACACGTTTCGGGCGTGTTGCCCTTGATCACTGGCTCCGCAATGAAAATCCCAGCAGTCTTTGCAGAACTATTTAAACATCCTGTGGGCCCGCCCAGATGGGCTGTGTGCCCCAATGCCTTGTGGTCTTAGGAGTTCTGGTCTTATATCCACAGTGGGTGCTGTCAGGATTCCTTTGCATATAAAAACCATGGTGGGTTTGCCTTCGGGGAAGTAGTTAGTTGCACTGCAATGTTTATCCACAAATTTCGGTCTCTCAAGTCCTTCAAGAGCCCACATTAGAGGCACTGTGGGCCGCGTTAGCAGCGGGGCATCTTCGCGACGAGGCACGCCGCATTAAATCTTCACACACCAAAGTTGCCTTTGTGAAGACGCCAACACACTTGGGAGGTCATACCTTCTTTAATGTAGACTGCAATACACTTGTGCTCGCACCATCAGCAAAGCGCCATACGCGTTTCGGGCGTGTTGCCCTTGATCACTGGCTCCGCAATGAAAATCCCAGCAGTCTTTGCAGAACTATTTAAACATCCTGTGGGCCCGCCCAGATGGGCTGTGTGCCCCAATGCCTTGTGGTCTTAGGAGTTCTGGTCTTATATCCACAGTGGGTGCTGTCAGGATTCCTTTGCATATAAAAACCATGGTGGGTTTGCCTTCGGGGAAGCAGTTAGTTGCACTGCAATGTTTATCTACAGATTTCGGTCTCTCAAGTCCTTCAAGAGCCCACATTAGAGGCACTGCGGGCCGCGTTAGCAGCGGGGCATCTTTACGACGAGGCACGCCGCATTAAATCTTCACACACCAAAGTTGCCTTTGTGAAGACGCCAACACACTTGGGAGTTCATACCTTCTTTAATGTAGACTGCAATACACTTGTGCTCGCACCATCAGCAAAGCGCCATACGCGTTTTGGGCGTGTTGCCCTTGATCACTGGCTCCGCAATGAAAATCCCAGCAGTCTTTGCAGAACTATTTAAACATCCTGTGGGCCCGCCCAGATGGGCTGTGTGCCCCAATGCCTTGTGGTCTTAGGAGTTCTGGTCTTATATCCACAGTGGGTGCTGTCAGGATTCCTTTGCATATAAAAACCATGGTGGGTTTGCCTTCGGGGAAGCAGTTAGTTGCACTGCAATGTTTATCCACAAATTTCGGTCTCTCAAGTCCTTCAAGAGCCCACATTAGAGGCACTGCGGGCCGCGTTAGCAGCGGGGCATCTTCGCGACGAGGCACGCCGCATTAAATCTTCACACACCAAAGTTGCCTTTGTGAACACGCCAACACACTTGGGAGTTCATACCTTCTTTAATGTAGACTGCAATACACTTGTGCTCGCACCATCAGCAAAGCACCATACGCGTTTCGGGCGTGTTGCCCTTGATCACTGGCTCCGCAATGAAAATCCCAGCAGTCTTTGCAGATTTATTTAAACATCCTGTGGGCCCGCCCAGATGGGCTGTGTGCCCCAATGCCTTGTGGTCTTAGGAGTTCTGGTCTTATATCCACAGTGGGTGCTGTCAGGATTCCTTTGCCATATAAAAACCATGGTGGGGTTGCCTTCGGGGAAGCAGTTAGTTGCACTGCAATGTTTATCCACAAATTTCGGTCTCTCAAGTCCTTCAAGAGCCCACATTAGAGGCACTGCGGGCCGCGTTAGCAGCGGGGCATCTTCGCGACGAGGCACGCCGCATTAAATCTTCACACACCAAAGTTGCCTTTGTGAAGACGCCAACACACTTGGGAGTTCATACCTTCTTTAATGTAGACTGCAATACACTTGTGCTCGCACCATCAGCAAAGCGCCATACGCGTTTCGGGCGTGTTGCCCTTGATCACTGGCTCCGCAATGAAAATCCCAGCAGTCTTTGCAGAACTATTTAAACATCCTGTGGGCCCTCCCAGATGGGCTGTGTGCCCCAATGCCTTGTGGTCTTAGGAGTTCTGGTCTTATATCCACAGTGGGTGCTGTCAGGATTCCTTTGCATATAAAAACCATGGTGGGTTTGCCTTCGGGGAAGCAGTTAGTTGCACTGCAATGTTTATCCACATATTTCGGTCTCTCAAGTCCTTCAAGAGCCCACATTAGAGGCACTGCGGGCCGCGTTAGCAGCGGGGCATCTTCACGACGAGGCACGCCGCATTAAATCTTCACACACCAAAGTTGCCTTTGTGAAGACGCCAACACACTTGGGAGTTCATACCTTCTTTAATGTAAACTGCAACACACTTGTGCTCGCACCATCAGCAAAGCGCCATACGCGTTTCGGGCGTGTTGCCCTTGATCGCTGGCTCCGCAATGAAAATCCCAGCAGTCTTTGCAGAACTATTTAAACATCCTGTGGGCCCGCCCAGATGGGCTGTGTGCCCCAATGCCTTGTGGTCTTAGGAGTTCTGGTCTTATATCCACAGTGGGTGCTGTCAGGATTCCTTTGCATATAAAAACCATGGTGGGTTTGCCTTCGGGGAAGCAGTTAGTTGCACTGCAATGTTTATCCACAAATTTCGGTCTCTCAAGTCCTTCAAGAGCCCACATTAGAGGCACTGCGGGCCGCGTTAGCAGCGGGGCATCTTCGCGACGAGGCACGCCGCATGAAATCTTCACACACCAAAGTTGCCTTTGTGAAGACGCCAACACACTTGGGAGTTCATACCTTCTTTAATGTAGACTGCAATACACTTGTGCTCGCACCATCAGCAAAGCGCCATATGCGTTTCAGGCGTGTTGCCCTTGATCACTGGCTCCGCAATGAAAATCCCAGCAGTCTTTGCAGAACTATTTAAACATCCTGTGGGCCCGCCCAGATGGGCTGTGTGCCACAATGCCTTGTGGTCTTAGGAGTTCTGGTCTTATATCCACAGTGGGTGCTGTCAGGATTCCTTCGCATATAAAAACCATGGTGGGTTTGCCTTCGGGGAAGCAGTTAGTTGCACTGCAATGTTTATCCACAAATTTCGGTCTCTCAAGTCCTTCAAGAGCCCACATTAGAGGCACTGCGGGCCGCGTTAGCAGCGGGGCATCTTCGCGGCAAAGCACGCCGCATTAAATCTTCACACACCAAAGTTGCCTTTGTGAAGACGCCAACACACTTGGGAGTTCATACCTTCTTTAATGTAGACTGCAATACACTTGTGCTCGCACCAGCAGCAAAGCGCCATACGCGTTTCGGGCGTGTTGCCCTTGATCACTGGCTCCGCAATGAAAATCCCAGCAGTCTTTGCAGAACTATTTAAACATCCTGTGGGCCCGCCCAGATGGGCTGTGTGCCCCAATGCCTTGTGGTCTTAGGAGTTCTGGTCTTATATCCACAGTGGGTGCTGTCAGGATTCCTTTGCATATAAAAACCATGGTGGGTTTGCCTTTGGGGAAGCAGTTAGTTGCACTGCAATGTTTATCCACAAATTTCGGTCTCTCAAGTCCTTCAAGAGCCCACATTAGAGGCACTGCAGGCTGCGTTAGCAGCGGGGCATCTTCGCGACGAGGCACGCCGCATTAAATCTTCACACACCAAAGTTGCCTTTGTGAAGACGCCAACACACTTGGGAGTTCATACCTTCTTTAATGTAGACTGCAATACACTTGTGCTCGCACCATCAGCAAAGCGCCATACGCGTTTCGGGCGTGTTGCCCTTGATCACTGGCTCCGCAATGAAAATCCCAGCAGTCTTTGCAGAACTATTTAAACATCCTGTGGGCCCGCCCAGATGGGCTGTGTGCCCCAATGCCTTGTGGTCTTAGGAGTTCTGGTCTTATATCCTCTGTGAGTACTGTCAGGATTCCTTTGCATATAAAAACCATGGTGGGTTTGCCTTCGGGGAAGCAGTTAGTTGCACTGCAATGTTTATCCACAAATTTCGGTCTCTCAAGTCCTTCAAGAGCCCACATTAGAGGCACTGCGGGCCGCGTTAGCAGCGGGGCATCTTCGCGACGAGGCATGCCGCATTAAATCTTCACACACCAAAGTTGCCTTTGTGAAGACGCCAACACACTTGGGAGTTCATACCTTCTTTAATGTAGACTGCAATACACTTGTGCTCTCACCATCAGCAAAGCGCCATACGCGTTTCGGGCGTGTTGCCCTTGATCACTGGCTCCGCAATGAAAATCCCAGCAGTCTTTGCAGAACTATTTAAACATCCTGTGGGCCCGCCCAGATGGGCTGTGTGCCCCAATGCCTTGTGGTCTTAGGAGTTCTGGTCTTATATCCACAGTGGGTGCTGTCAGGATTCCTTTGCATATAAAAACCATGGTGGGTTTGCCTTCGGGGAAGCAGTTAGTTGCACTGCAATGTTTATCTACAGATTTCGGTCTCTCAAGTCCTTCAAGAGCCCACATTAGAGGCACTGCGGGCCGCGTTAGCAGCGGGGCATCTTTACGACGAGGCACGCCGCATTAAATCTTCACACACCAAAGTTGCCTTTGTGAAGACGCCAACACACTTGGGAGTTCATACCTTCTTTAATGTAGACTGCAATACACTTGTGCTCGCACCATCAGCAAAGCGCCATACGCGTTTCGGGCGTGTTGCCCTTGATCACTGGCTCCGCAATGAAAATCCCAGCAGTCTTTGCAGAACTATTTAAACATCCTGTGGGCCCGCCCAGATGGGCTGTGTGCCCCAATGCCTTGTGGTCTTAGGAGTTCTGGTCTTATATCCACAGTGGGTGCTGTCAGGATTCCTTTGCATATAAAAACCATGGTGGGTTTGCCTTCGGGGAAGCAGTTAGTTGCACTGCAATGTTTATCCACAAATTTCGGTCTCTCAAGTCCTTCAAGAGCCCACATTAGTGGCACAGCGGGCCGCGTTAGCAGCGGGGCATCTTCGCGACGAGGCACGCCGCATTAAATCTTCACACACCAAAGTTGCCTTTGTGAAGACGCCAACACACTTGGGAGTTCATACCTTCTTTAATGTAGACTGCAATACACTTGTGCTCGCACCATCAGCAAAGCACCAGACGCGTTTCGGGCGTGTTGCCCTTGATCACTGGCTCCGCAATGAAAATCCCAGCAGTCTTTGCAGATTTATTTAAACATCCTGTGGGCCCGCCCAGATAGGCTGTTTGCCCCAATGCCTTGTGGTCTTAGGAGTTCTGGTCCTATATCCACAGTGGGTGCTGTCAGGATTCCTTTGCCATATAAAAACCATGGTGGGGTTGTCTTCGGGGAAGCAGTTAGTTGCACTGCAATGTTTATCCACAAATTTCGGTCTCTCAAGTCCTTCAAGAGCCCACATTAGAGGCACTGCGGGCCGCGTTAGCAGCGGGGCATCTTCGCGACGAGGCACGCCGCATTAAATCTTCACACACCAAAGTTGCCTTTGTGAAGACGCCAACACACTTGGGAGTTCACACCTTCTTTAATGTAGACTGCAATACACTTGTGCTCGCACCATCAGCAAAGCGCCATACGCGTTTCGGGCGTGTTGCCCTTGATCACTGGCTCCGCAATGAAAATCCCAGCAGTCTTTGCAGAACTATTTAAACATCCTGTGGGCCCGCCCAGATGGGCTGTGTGCCCCAATGCCTTGTGGTCTTAGGAGTTCTGGTCTTATATCCACAGTGGGTGCTGTCAGGATTCCTTTGCATATAAAAACCATGGTGGGTTTGCCTTCGGGGAAGCAGTTAGTTGCACTGCAATGTTTATCCACATATTTCGGTCTCTCAAGTCCTTCAAGAGCCCACATTAGAGGCACTGCGGGCCGCGTTAGCAGCGGGGCATCTTCACGACGAGGCACGCCGCATTAAATCTTCACACACCAAAGTTGCCTTTGTGAAGACGCCAACACACTTGGGAGTTCATACCTTCTTTAATGTAAACTCCAACACACTTGTGCTCGCACCAACAGCAAAGCGCCATACGCGTTTCGGGCGTGTTGCCCTTGATCACTGGCTCTGCAATGAAAATCCCAGCAGTCTTTGCAGAACTATTTAAACATCCTGTGGGCCCGCCCAGATGGGCTGTGTGCCCCAATGCCTTGTGGTCTTAGGAGTTCTGGTCTTATATCCACAGTGGGTGCTGTCAGGATTCCTTTGCATATAAAAACCATGGTGGGTTTGCCTTCGGGGAAGCAGTTAGTTGCACTGCAATGTTTATCCACAAATTTCGGTCTCTCAAGTCCTTCAAGAGCCCACATTAGAGGCACTGCGGGCCGCGTTAGCAGCGGGGCATCTTTACGATGAGGCACGCCGCATTAAATCTTCACACACCAAAGTTGCCTTTGTGAAGACGCCAACACACTTGGGAGTTCATACCTTCTTTAATGTAGACTGCAATACACTTGTGCTCGCACCATCAGCAAAGCGCCATACGCGTTTCGGGCGTGTTGCCCTTGATCACTGGCTCCGCAATGAAAATCCCAGCAGTCTTTGCAGAACTATTTAAACATCCTGTGGGCCCGCCCAGATGGGCTGTGTGCCCCAATGCCTTGTGGTCTTAGGAGTTCTGGTCTTATATCCACAGTGGGTGCTGTCAGGATTCCTTTGCATATAAAAACCATGGTGGGTTTGCCTTCGGGGAAGCAGTTAGTTGCACTGCAATGTTTATCCACAAATTTCGGTCTCTCAAGTCCTTCAAGAGCCCACATTAGAGGCACTGCGGGCCGCGTTAGCAGCGGGGCATCTTCGCGACGAGGCACGCCGCATTAAATCTTCACACACCAAAGTTGCCTTTGTGAAGACGCCAACACACTTGGGAGTTCATACCTTCTTTAATGTAGACTGCAATACACTTGTGCTCGTACCATCAGCAAAGCGCCATATGCGTTTCGGGCGTGTTGCCCTTGATCACTGGCTCCGCAATGAAAATCCCAGCAGTCTTTGCAGAACTATTTAAACATCCTGTGGGCCCGCCCAGATGGGCTGTGTGCCACAATGCCTTGTGGTCTTAGGAGTTCTGGTCTTATATCCACAGTGGGTGCTGTCAGGATTCCTTCGCATATAAAAACCATGGTGGGTTTGCCTTCGGGGAAGCAGTTAGTTGCACTGCAATGTTTATCCACAAATTTCGGTCTCTCAAGTCCTTCAAGAGCCCACATTAGAGACACTGCGGGCCGCGTTAGCAGCGGGGCATCTTCGCGACGAGGCACGCCGCATTTAATCTTCACACACCAAAGTTGCCTTTGTGAAGACGCCAACACACTTGGGAGTTCATACCTTCTTTAATGTAGACTGCAATACACTTGTGCTCGCACCATCAGCAAAGCGCCATATGCGTTTCGGGCGTGTTGCCCTTGATCACTGGCTCCGCAATGAAAATCCCAGCAGTCTTTGCAGAACTATTTAAACATCCTGTGGGCCCGCCCAGATGGGCTGTGTGCCACAATGCCTTGTGGTCTTAGGAGTTCTGGTCTTATATCCACAGTGGGTGCTGTCAGGATTCCTTCGCATATAAAAACCATGGTGGGTTTGCCTTCGGGGAAGCAGTTAGTTGCACTGCAATGTTTATCCACAAATTTCGGTCTCTCAAGTCCTTCAAGAGCCCACATTAGAGACACTGCGGGCCGCGTTAGCAGCGGGGCATCTTCGCGACGAGGCACGCCGCATTAAATCTTCACACACCAAAGTTGCCTTTGTGAAGACGCCAACACACTTGGGAGTTCATACCTTCTTTAATGTAGACTGCAATACACTTGTGCTCGCACCATCAGCAAACCGCCATACGCGGTTCGGGCGTGTTGCCCTTGATCACTGGCTCCGCAATGAAAATCCCAGCAGTCTTTGCAGAACTATTTAAACATCCTGTGGGCCCGCCCAGATGGGCTGTGTGCCCCAATGCCTTGTGGTCTTAGGAGTTCTGGTCTTATATCCACAGTGGGTGCTGTCAGGATTCCTTTGCATATAAAAACCATGGTGGGTTTGCCTTCGGGGAAGCAGTTAGTTGCACTGCAATGTTTATCCACAAATTTCGGTCTCTCAAGTCCTTCAAGAGCCCACATTAGAGGCACTGCGGGCCGCGTTAGCAGCGGGGCATCTTCGCGACGAGGCACGCCGCATTAAATCTTCACACACCAAAGTTGCCTTTGTGAAGACGCCAACACACTTGGGAGTTCATACCTTCTTTAATGTAGACTGCAATACACTTGTGCTCGCACCATCAGCAAAGCGCCATACGCGTTTCGGGCGTGTTGCCCTTGATCACTGGCTCCGCAATGAAAATCCCAGCAGTCTTTGCAGAACTATTTAAACATCCTGTGGGCCCGCCCAGATGGGCTGTGTGCCCCAATGCCTTGTGGTCTTAGGAGTTCTGGTCTTATATCCACAGTGGGTGCTGTCAGGATTCCTTTGCATATAAAAACCATGGTGGGTTTGCCTTCGGGGAAGCAGTTAGTTGCACTGCAATGTTTATCCACAAATTTCGGTCTCTCAAGTCCTTCAAAAGCCCACATTAGAGGCACTGCGGGCCGCGTTAGCAGCGGGGCATCTTCGCGACGAGGCACGCCGCATTAAATCTTCACACACCAAAGTTGCCTTTGTGAAGACGCCAACACACTTGGGAGTTCATACCTTCTTTAATGTAGACTGCAATACACTTGTGCTCGCACCATCAGCAAAGCGCCATACGCGTTTCGGGCGTGTTGCCCTTGATCACTGGCTCCGCAATGAAAATCCCAGCAGTCTTTGCAGAACTATTTAAACATCCTGTGGGCTCGCCCAGATGGGCTGTGTGCCCCAATGCCTTGTGGTCTTAGGAGTTCTGGTCTTATATCCACAGTGGGTGCTGTCAGGATTCCTTTGCATATAAAAACCATGGTGGGTTTGCCTTCGGGGAAGCAGTTAGTTGCACTGCAATGTTTATCCACAAATTTCGGTCTCTCAAGTCCTTCAAGAGCCCACATTAGAGGCACTGCGGGCCGCGTTAGCAGCGGGGCATCTTCGCGACGAGGCACTCCGTATTAAATCTTCACACACCAAAGTTGCCTTTGTGAAGACGCCAACACACTTGGGAGTTCATACCTTCTTTAATGTAGACTGCAATACACTTGTGCTCGCACCATCAGCAAAGCGCCATACGCGTTTCGGGCGTGTTGCCCTTGATCACTGGCTCCGCAATGAAAATCCCAGCAGTCTTTGCAGAACTATTTAAACATCCTGTGGGCCCGCCCAGATGGGCTGTGTTAAATGGTAGCGGCAGTTTCAGTCGATAACCTTTCAAGTATTTGCCCGGCGGTAATCGCCTCTCATACCACTCGATAATTTACCAATGAAAGAGGCAGGCGCCGGAGACTGGAAGGCAGGAAACAAAGTTTTATTCCGTCGGAGCAGAACACATCAGATCAGACAGCAAGGTATCGTCACGAGGTGCTCTAACTGCATCTCTGAGACCTGGTCTCTTATACACCGGTTTATTGCTTTATTACATATGGTACATTCTTATTGAGGCTTTGATGTACGGAAAGACATTTCTTTGAGCCCCCACTTCAAGCTCGTTCCCACACATATCTACAGTAGAAGTCCCCACCCCATCTACAGTAGGAGATGGCTATCACGCAGCAGGGTATTCCGCCAATTCCCGGGGGTGTGTGCAACCGGCCGGGTCTCAGGGGGTAGGGGCTTTGATCTACTGTAATCCCTTTGATGTGGGGTGTTTCCCTTACAGTAGGGGCAATAAACTGCATCCGCAGGGCTAGGTGATGGCCTGGGACCAGTTCGGACAATGGGGCGCAGAGGAAGGGGGTTATCAAAGGAGAGGCATGACCATGTATGGGATGTCGGTCGGATGTGGTTCCGCAGCAGGGTCGCGCAGAAGGAGAGGTTTTATGGCCTGTATGAGAGAGCGGGGGGGTGGCCGGCACGCGGGGGATGCTCGCAGCGCCAGGGGGAAAGCGCTGGCGATCGAGAGTGAGCGGGGAGAGAGTGGGGTGCCTAAAATGGCGGCCGTGCATTCGCTGTGCGTGGCGCTGGGGAGAGGCAAGATGGCACAGATAATGTTCAGTTTGCAAGCTAAATTTCCACAGTCCTCCCTTTTAACATATCTCGTCAGCTTGCCTGGCCAACTTTCACCTTCGTTAGCCCTTCAGCTATAATCTCATCAATGTTTGTCATATATTCCTTAAAGATACAGAGTTCTTAGGGCTGGCAGGAGTAACCTGACACATTTGTACATTGTTTCATACAGTTTGATAAAGTAGGCGAGGAGAAAGTACATTCAAAATTACATTAGCTGCGCCGCATGTCAGGCCCAGGTGAGCTTGTTTGAGTATGAATAGGATACGGTCCCAGTGTATAGTCGGAAGTGATTGGTGCAACATCATGAAAACTCAATAGGGAGATAGTTAATATAGAAAAAAAAAGGGGGGTGGTTGGGAGAGGATTTTTCACTTAACATGGGTTCTTCTTTCCAGTGTCCTTTTATAAAGAGCCATCACTGGTAAGCTCTTATTGTCGTTCTTCTTTCGTTGGCACTGTTGAGCACCGGCGGTGGAGCTAAGGTCCAGCTCAAATCCACTCTCTCATGTGGCCGGGTGTGATCATTCGCTGTTCTCTGATCACAGTCCTGTTCCTTAACACAGTTTATCAGCGGTACTTTGAGACAGGGTACCTGCCTTTTGTTCTTCGGTAGTAGGTCAAAGTCATAATCCATATGAAAGAGGGAGAGAGAGAGAGAAGGGGGGGTGGCGTGCTTCGGGATGCCGAGGGAAGAGGGGGTGGAGTGGGATCGGATCAAAATGCAGACCAAGGAGAGCAGGATCTTCCAGCACTGGGCCCATCAATCGGGCCCGACGGGTTGGGACTTCAGGCACGCTGGTCAGTGAGCAGGGGGGCCTTGGTATAGCCCTTCGTTATCCTGACAATGGTGCCTCGTCTCACGCCCTTATTGCTTCGATGCTTCCCCCTTGGTCGATGCCATAGATGTTCCATGGTCCGCAGCCAGGCTGTGTGTAACGCCCGACCCCTCTCTTCCGATGGCCGTAGGTTATCTTTGAATGGGTACAAGAAACAAAAATCTTAGAGAGTTTGGCAGGGAAGACATGCACATACTTCATCCTCTCTCTCAACTACCGAGTAGTTGTGGAAAGGTTTTTATCGGTTGCTGTACGATTGGAGTCCATTA
This sequence comes from Triturus cristatus, assembly GCF_964204655.1. Classification (NCBI taxonomy): domain Eukaryota; kingdom Metazoa; phylum Chordata; class Amphibia; order Caudata; family Salamandridae; genus Triturus; species Triturus cristatus. The sequence continues at coordinate 572,063,262 of NC_140595.1, read as the reverse complement.
ATTCTGATGTTAGTGTGCGTGTTACTAATCTATTAATTATTGCTGTGGTGCAGGTTTCTGTGGGTATCCCTGTCCTTCGTCTGACCTTCTAGGTGACAATTCCTGTGCCCTATAATCGTTGCAGGAAGCCTGGCATCTGTCAACTCTTTGGTCTATTAAAAATTCAAACCGGCTTCTCTGGTAGAGACTCGTTCATCTCAACACAAGGTTTGGTAATACACATCTTCCTCCGAGGACTACTAAGTTTATGCTACTGTCATGCGTTTACGAGTATCCTTTTCGGGGAGGAACATAAGCTAAGCATTATTTTTGCTGGGGACAATAGGTAACCCTTTATCAGTTTAGGTGATGTATTACTAGAAAAATAGGGCCATCAGCTGTTTCGTTCGAAATACTCTGAGACGGCTAGTATAGGGCTGGGGTTATCCTTGGGAGAACAGGGTGCTTTAGACATTCCATTTCGGGGTAATTGGTCAGGGGTAATTCTGGGTGGTGGAGATGGTGTCTTCTAAAAACAAAAACCACTGACATATAGTCCCCGTGTTGAGGGCCAGATTGGGAGACATCAGTCGTCTTACCTGTCCTTTCTTTCTCAGCCGATTAGGCTCAACATTTGCAAAAAGGAGAGGTAGTAACGTGGTAAAGTATGGTCGTTTTGTTTCTGTCAATTTGTTCGAACACCACCGTGTTTTAGGCCAATTATACACTTACCAAAGAGGTATATGTCGTTAATTTATTCAAGAAGAAAGAGGGCAAGAAAGAGCCTTTTGTGAGGGAGGGGGAGAGAGAGCGAGAGAGAGAGAGAGAGAGAGAGAGAGAGAGAGAGAGAGAGAGAGAGAGAGAGAGAGAGAGAGAGAGAGAGAGAGAGAGAGAGAGACGTGTGCATCAAGTAGGCTATTTGGCATACATACGACACAAAACGAGAGAGACATGGGGTAAGATAATAGGCCACTTGGTGCACACACAACATGGAGTAGCATGGATCTGTTCCATGTAAGAAAACACAAGCGGGGAAAAGACATAAATTCGGTGATCACGTACACACAAATGCCGGATAGGGTGTGACAGTACATGCATTCAAGACGGAGACTCAGGGCTACGTTGAGTATGGGGACCTCTCCTTTCCTGTCCTCTCTTCCTATGCTGCGTACTTTCAGTATTTTGTAGTTCATCTTAGGGGGAGTCGGACTCTTTATTCTCCTCCCTTTGATCGGTGGACGAGCACTTCAATCATACAGTGACGCTCTCTTCAAGTGACCCAGGCATAAAATGTACACACATTCATGCCGTATAATCGTAGCACACACGCACAATCATATCCTACAGTTTTTCACGTTCCCAATGGTGGTCTGTATTTTACGCACTATCTCACAACGTTTGTTTATGCTTCCCCTGATATTGAACTCGGTGCGGTCCATGTCCACTCCATTCTTCAGTCGGAACTCCGTCGTGACCTATAGAGGGGAAAAAGAGGGGAAGGGAGGTGCAGTATTCAAAATACCCTAGCGCGCGCAGACACGAAAAAGTTCTACCTACCATGTACCAGGCTAGCCGCAGGAGTGGGTAATACCACAGACCTACTATTCTTTTTGTTCGAGGCAAAGATGCTCTAGTTTATTCATCTCCTAAATTCGGGTTCCCTGGTCGTACATGCATTTCTCAATCGGTCGTGTATTATGGTGCAAGATACCATACCTTGCGTTCGGTATATACCTTAAGTTGTAGTTGATCATTGATTTGACAACTCTTGGAAAAGGACAGGCGTGATGGGTATAAATTCCGTTAAACAAAAAGATTTTAGGCAAATTGAGTCGGTATTATCTGTATGCTTTCGCTTAGGAGTAACAATCATTTATTCAAAAGAAAAACCTTCAACAACCTAGATGATTAGTCATGACACTGATTCAGTAATTCCTTTTAAGAAGCCCTTTATTTAAAACAATGTCAGTATAGAAATACGGGCCTACAGCCGCTATAGGCCGGCCACGGCGTGAGAGGCGTCGAGCAACATGAACAACACTATATTAGCATAAAATCGGTCCCCCCCCCCTGCATCATGTGTGAAAGCATCGTATATATATATATATATATTTCTTTTTAACACAAATGTCACGTGACTGGAACGCCACAAGGAGTTGTAGGCCTCTCCTACATCGGCGCCATTTTGGGGCGGGGTCGGGCCAGTGTACAGTCTCAGTCTTTCCATGAATTAGCTGTTGAACCAGAATTCCTTTCGGTAGTTCGAGAACTTTCGTTAGCGTCAACTTTGCGTCAGCATGGCGTCACTGCGACCTTGTAGCAATGCCATGGTTCGTTCTTGGGGCGGGGCGGCAGGCGGGTTCTTCCGCCGACGCTTTACTTTCTCACTGCACCAAGCGGAGGCAAGGTGGCTGCCGCCCGGGACAAAGAGCAATGGCGGCGGTTTTGTCCTTACCGGAAGTCCGCGGGAGTCGAGTGTCAATTGACTCCAGCCGATTTCTGCAAGGCTGAGGGGAGCGTTCTGTCAAGGGTGGGGCCCATGCCCAAGCAAACAAGCTTTCGAGTCCAGAATTGTCTCGCGGTGGGCCAGGCCTGGAACCGGAGGGGTCCACCGCCGGAGTCCAAGGGCAGTAGTAGCAGCAGCTCTTCGGTACGGCCATCGGAGAGGAGCCAACAGCAACGACAGCAGCAGTTCAGATGGTATTGCCACCGGGGTGATTCCAGTAGCAGTGACGACAGCAGTTTGGATGGTATCACCACCGGGGTGGGTCCCCGATTACTTGGCTGCGGGGGCCCACTCCTCGCGTCAGGTGCTAGTGGCGATTCTGGTGAACCCGTGCTTGGGTGATTGCCTGGCGGTAGCGTGCAGCGGCAGGGTGCAGCTCAGCTGGCCGGTGAATTAAAGACGTTTGGGGTGCCCTCATCTGCCGGCAAGCCTCCACCTGGGGAGGTGGGGGAGGCCCGTCCGCGTCGCCTCCCCCCGCCAGGGCACCCTCCGTTTATTGAAGGAAGAAGAGAATGGGAAGATCCGCACAGCGTGCCAGGGTGCAATTCAGCAGACCGATGAAAAAGATGGCTGGGGTGCCCTCATCTGCTGGCGAGCCTCCACCTGGGGAGGTGGGGGAGGCCCGTCCGCGTCGCCTCCCCCCGCCAGGGCACCAGCCATTATTGAAGAAAGAAGAAAGAAAACGGGAAGGCCCGCACAGCGTGGCGGACTCCGCCTTGGTGTTGCCAGAACTTTGGCGCTTCGTATAGCCTCCGGCCTATTCGCACAGCCGCCCGCCACTGATGTCAAGGGATTTTTGTATGGCTTTTATAGCCCAAAGTCAACTAAAAGGACCGTCCAAAAACAGGCCAATGTTGCAACTTCGAGGAAGGAGAGGCGAGGACGGTGTCACGTGGACGTAAATGCTTTGGGATGCAGGTCGCAGCAGACTGTCATGTAAATAGTTGTTTAAAACATGTTTTAACCCGTTCATCTTGTTGGAATGTTGTTATACTTATAAGTTATTAAAAAAATGTTTGACCATACTATTTTGTTGAAGCGTTGTACGTATCAGTGATCTAATCAGTGTATTTTGAAAAAATGGCGTTGTTCGATTGCACGTGATCCTAATCAAGTTTGGTGACGTTGATGGTGGGTATCAACAAACTTCCGGTTGTGTCTATTGGGGTCCCTATTTTTGTTCAGTTCCAGAAGAACCGGGCACTGGGATTTCCAATGTCCGAACCCTTTGCAGAATGCACATTGGTTCCCATCTAAGTCTCTCCGTCCGTTGTAGGGTGTAGGGGTATGGTCTCTAGGGGGTAGCTTTCTAGGGGCGGTTGGTTGGTAATTCTCTTTCGGGGGTTCCCTCCCTATGGTCACCCCTTGCAACTGTGCTATCATTACCCTCTCCTTTAGTTCCTTTTTCTTCTTCTCTGACGCCCTATCGTTCTCGTTCTTCTGGTTTTCGTAGTATTGGGCCATCTGGAGAATTGCTGCGGGTTTGGAGGCTGCCCAACTACTCTCGCTGGTCTGCAGCTTCTGGGAAACTTCTTGTGACAGACCCTTCACATAATTCTGGACAAAGAGATGATGTCCGGTTGCGGTGGTCATGTCTTGGCCACTGTAATCGGAAAACACAGTCTCGAATCGGGAGAAGTACTCAGACACATCCTCCTGGGGTTTCTGGCGGCAAGCCGTCACTATCGACCAGTCTACCTTTCTTTCTGGGATTAGAGTCTTCAGTTTTTGTACAATCTTGTCTGGGAGCTCTAATATGGCTTTCGGGGGTTTCTGTCCTGGTTCTCGCTGTTTATCTATGGTATCGAGTTGTACCTAGGCCTGGGCAAAAATTTCGTTCCGTTCGCGGAAATTGCGATAATTTGACATTTTTGCGTTCCGCGGAGAGCGCGAAAATGTCAAAAATTCCGGTTTCCGCAGCTTGGCGATAATTTGTTTCTTGCTCGCGCTGTAAAATGATACATTCTCGCGCGCGCGCGATCGCCTTACCTGAATCCCTGCGTTCGCCGACAAGTTTTCTTGATCCGGTCGCGTTCTCCATGAGATGTTGTATTGTTTTTAGCCATTTGCGCTGTCTCGCGACAGTTCGCGCCCGCAGTGACGTCATGCGTCGCGCGATCACGTCTTTCTTCTCACGATCATGCACCGCGAGAACAACTCAAAACAAGATGGCCGCGCCCGCAAGCAACCACATGGGTAAGTTGGCGACCCGCAACCATGCAGAAAATCTCGCGAACATGCCGGAAAAAAACTTCCGCATCTTTGCGATATTTCTGCTTGTTTGCGATAATTTTAAACATTCTCGCGATAATTTGCGAAGGTTAATTCCGCAAATTCCGCCCACCCCTAGTTGTACCCAGGTATATCCGAACGGCTCAGCGTGGTCAACTTTCCGGATTTGTTTCCACACATCAGCCGGCAGACATAGCCCAAAGAACAAGTCGATATCTGCTAAAGTCATTATCGTTGAGCCTAAGGCTGTACCCAATTCAGTGTAGAAGGCAGTCGGGTTCTTTCTCAAGTCGGGTAGAGTCTTTCTAAAGGTCAAAATATCTTGCCGGTCCCTCGGCTGGTAGACCCAGTTATATACAACCCTTCCCTTCGCATCTTGGTGGTTGATGTCGTCATGTGTTCCCTGACCTCGTGGGGGGACCCAGTAGGGGGCAGCTTCTTTGATGGGCATCATGGCATCAGTCCTTCCTTCCTGGGGCTTAGTCGCTATGGGGGTTTCTGCTTTGGTGGTCTGTCTATGTTCTTTAAGGTGTCGGTAGACCTCGAGTGTGCGAGTGAAGAGGTTCGTAACGTCGCCCTCTCTTTCCTCTCCGATGTCTACCTTCCTATATAGGGCTGCTAAGCCTTCGGGACCTTTATCGTGGTATCTATCCTCATATGCATTCAGGGCGTGATAACAGAGCCGTACGACAAAGTGTCGTCTGCGGCTGTCGGCATACGAGTTATACACGTCTGTTATATACTCCTCACTTTCTTTTCGCTCCACCAGTGTCCCTACTATCTTATCAATTCCTGCTCGTTCATCCTTTGTTAGTCGATTCATTCTGGTGGACTCTTTCTTTCCCATCTCATGGTCATCTAGCGTTGTAGCCGACATTGGGTTCAGTACAAGAGGCTCAGCCGGCGCGGAGGCCGTGAGGGCCGAGGCCCCTGTACTGCTTTCGATCGTGTTCGGGGGTTGTGGGTGTTGCACTACTGACTGGGAGGGTGCATATGGAGGGGGCATGTAAATGATCGGGGGACCTAACAGTAATTCGTCATTCGTTCGCTGCTTGGAGGACAACTCAGGGTAGAGCAAAGAAGGGGTCCTAACAGCGTACTGTCCTGATGTTTCGGGCTCCTGCCTTAGTTTAGTTTCCCTTCTCTCCTTTTTCTCTTCCTCTAACCTTCTAGCGGCAAGATGAGCTGCCTTTCGTAATTCCTTTTCTGCTTTTACTTCTTCCCTCTTTTTCCGTTGCGTTGCTTCTTTGCGCCACATGCCGATACTGTCAAGCATAGTAGGCGTCGTCTTATTGCTACGCAGAGCTATTTCTAGCGCTTCTATCTTATGGTCGTCGAAGGATCCCATCAGTGGCCACTGACTCTCGGGGTCCTTCTTGGTATATTTATGCCACAGCTTGCTATAAGCTACGGCGACTAGTCCATATTTAGTGAACATGTCCTTATTAGGGGTGCCTTCCAGTGGAGCCGGATGGTTCACCTCTAATAAGCGGTCCGGGCAGAACCAACTACCAATCAGTGGGGAGAAGATAGGCATGACGGGTTTCAACGGGGACAAAAGTCAGCACTACCTATCTTTTCACTGCTTGCAAAGACTAGACAGAATATCTCTATTCCTCGTTATTTGTAAGCAGAGAATACCTCCAAAGAACCAATATCGAACAACTAGTGTTCGGACAATCAATCAATCAATCAATGGGGAGATAAAGATAGGCACGACGGGTTTCAACGGGGACAAAAGTCTGCGTTACCTACCCTTCACTATTTGCAAAGACTAGACAGAATATTTCTATTCTACGTTATTTGCAAACAGAGAATATCTCAAAGAGCACTATTCTTCAAAACAATCAATGTTCGGACAATCAATCAGTGGGGAGATAAAGATAGGCACAACGGGTTTCAACGGGGACAAAAGTCTGCGTTACCTACCCTTCACTATCTGCAAAGGGAGAGAGAGAGAGTATTTCTACTCCTCCCCGTTTGTAGACAGCGAATATCTCAAAGAGAACAATCAATGAGCAATACTAGTATTTCCAAAACTTCAAACAATCAATCAATTATTTCGCAATTTGTCGTGTATCACGACCTTACCCGGACCGCGTGGACAGTTTCTCGTCTTCCGCCTCCAGCGCCTGATCGTCCTCTACTCTCCGTATTTGCCGCGGCACTCCTGATGGTTCCCAGTCAGGACCGTAGATCACTCGAGAGAGGTCTGCTCGGAATCAGTGAAGTTCGGATGATCGGCTGCCAGACGAGGGTCTATTGGGCAGGAGCTCTCCCGATCGTTGCAGTCGTTCACTCTGTCGTCGGGACCTCTCCCACTGGATCCACGTGTCGCTGATGGGCCCCACGTTTGGGACGCCAATTGTTAAATGGTAGCGGCAGTTTCAGTCGATAACCTTTCAAGTATTTGCCCGGCGATAATCGCCTCTCATACCACTCGATAATTTACCAATGAAAGAGGCAGGCGCCGGAGACTGGAAGGCAGGAAACAAAGTTTTATTCCGTCGGAGCAGAACACATCAGATCAGACAGCAAGGTATCGTCACGAGGTGCTCTAACTGCATCTCTGAGACCTGGTCTCTTATACACCGGTTTATTGCTTTATTACATATGGTACATTCTTATTGAGGCTTTGATGTACGGAAAGACATTTCTTTGAACCCCCACTTCAAGCTCGTTCCCACACATATCTACAGTAGAAGTCCCCACCCCATCTACAGTAGGAGATGGCTATCACGCAGCAGGGTATTCCGCAATTCCCGGGGGTGTGTGCAACCGGCCGGGTCTAAGGGGGTAGGGGCTTTGATCTACTGTAATCCCTTTGATGTGGGGTGTTTCCCTTACAGTAGGGGCAATAAACTGCATCCGCAGGGCTAGGTGATGGCCTGGGACCAGTTCGGACAATGGGGCGCAGAGGAAGGGGGTTATCAAAGGAGAGGCATGACCATGTATGGGATGTCGGTCGGATGTGGTTCCGTAGCAGGGTCGCGCAGAAGGAGAGGTTTTATGGCCTGTATGAGAGAGCGGGGGGGTGGCCGGCGCGCGGGGGATGCTCGCAGCGCCAGGGGGAAAGCGCTGGCGATCGAGAGTGAGCGGGGAGAGAGTGGGGTGCCTAAAATGGCGGCCGTGCATTCGCTGTGCGTGGCGCTGGGGAGAGGCAAGATGGCGCAGATAATGTTCAGTTTGCAAGCTAAATTTCCACAGGCTGTGTGCCCCAATGCCTTGTGGTCTTAGGAGTTCTGGTCTTATATCCACAGTGGGTGCTGTCAGGATTCCTTTGCATATAACAACCATGGTGGGTTTGCCTTCGGGGAAGCAGTTAGTTGCACTGCAATGTTTATCCACAAATTTCGGTCTCTCAAGTCCTTCAAGAGCCCACATTAGAGGCACTGCGGGCTGCGTTAGCAGCGGGGCATCTTCGCGACGAGGCACGCCGCATTAAATCTTCACACACCAAAGTTGCCTTTGTGAAGACGCCAACACACTTGGGAGTTCATACCTTCTTTAATGTAGACTGCAATACACTTGTGCTCGCACCATCAGCAAAGCGCCATACGCGTTTCGGGCGTGTTGCCCTTGATCACTGGCTCCGCAATGAAAATCCCAGCAGTCTTTGCAGAACTATTTAAACATCCTGTGTGCCCGCCCAGATGGGCTGTGTGCCCCAATGCCTTGTGGTCTTAGGAGTTCTGGTCTTATATCCACAGTGGGTGCTGTCAGAATTCCTTCGCATATAATAACCATATTGGGTTTGCCTTCGGGGAAGCAGATAGTTGCACTGCAATGTTTATCCACAAATTTCGGTCTCTCAAGTCCTTCAAGAGCCCACATTAGAGCCACTGCGGGCCGCGTTAGCAGCGGGGCATCTTCGCGACGAGGCACGCCGCATTAAATATTCACACACCAAAGTTGCCTTTGTGAAGACGCCAACACACTTGGGAGTTCATACCTACTTTAATGTAGACTGCAATACACTTGTGCTCGCACCATCAGCAAAGCGCCATACGCGTTTCGGGCGTGTTGCCCTTGATCACTGGCTCCGCAATGAAAATCCCAGCAGTCTTTGCAGAACTATTTAAACATCCTGTGGGCCCGCCCAGATGGGCTGTGTGCCCCAATGCCTTGTGGTCTTAGGAGTTCTGGTCTTATATCCACAGTGGGTGCTTTTAGGATTCCTTTGCATATAAAAACCATGGTGGGTTTGCCTTCGGGGAGGCAGTTAGTTGCACTGCAATGTTTATCCACAAATTTCGGTCTCTCAAGTCCTTCAAGAGCCCACATTAGAGGCACTGCCGGCCGCGTTAGCAGCGGGGCATCTTCCCGACGAGGCACGCCGCATTAAGTCTTCACACACCAAAGTTGCCTTTGTGAAGACGCCAACACACTTGGGAGTTCATACCTTCTTTAATGTAGACTGCAATACACTTGTGCTCGCACCATCAGCAAAGCGCCATACGCGTTTCGGGCGTGTTGCCCTTGATCACTGGCTCCGCAATGAAAATCCCAGCAGTCTTTGCAGAACTATTTAAACATCCTGTGGGCCCGCCCAGATGGGCTGTGTGCCCCAATGCCTTGTGGTCTTAGGAGTTCTGGTCTTATATCCTCTGTGAGTGCTGTCAGGATTCCTTTGCATATAAAAACCATGGTGGGTTTGCCTTCGGGGAAGCAGTTAGTTGCACTGCAATGTTTATCCACAAATTTCGGTCTCTCAAGTCCTTCAAGAGCCCACATTAGAGGCAGTGCGGGCCGCGTTAGCAGCGGGGCATCTTCGCGACGAGGCACGCCGCATTAAATCTTCACACACCAAAGTTGCCTTTGTGAAGACGCCAACACACTTGGGAGTTCATACCTTCTTTAATGTAGACTGCAATACACTTGTGCTCGCACCATCAGCAAAGCGCCATACGCGTTTCGGGCGTGTTGCCCTTGATCACTGGCTCCGCAAAGAAAATCCCAGCAGTCTTTGTAGAACTATTTAAACATCCTGTGGGCCCGCCCAGATGGGCTGTGTGCCCCAATGCCTTGTGGTCTTAGGAGTTCTGGTCTTATATCCACAGTGGGTGCTGTCAGGATTCCTTTGCATATAAAAACCATGGTGGGTTTGCCTTCGGGGAAGCAGTTGGTTGCACTGCAATGTTTATCCACATATTTCGGTCTCTCAAGTCCTTCAAGAGCCCACATTAGAGGCACTGCGGGCCGCGTTAGCAGCGGGGCATCTTCGCGACGAGGCACGCCGCATTAAATCTTCACACACCAAAGTTGCCTTTGTGAAGACGCCAACACACTTGGGAGTTCATACCTTCTTTAATGTAGACTGCAATACACTTGTGCTCTCACCATCAGCAAAGCGCCATACGCGTTTCGGGCGTGTTGCCCTTGATCACTGGCTCCGCAATGAAAATCCCAGCAGTCTTTGCAGAACTATTTAAACATCCTGTGGGCCCGCCCAGATGGGCTGTGTGCCCCAATGCCTTGTGGTCTTAGGAGTTCTGGTCTTATATCCACAGTGGGTGCTGTCAGGATTCCTTTGCATATAAAAACCATGGTGGGTTTGCCTTCGGGGAAGCAGTTAGTTGCACTGCAATGTTTATCCACAGATTTCGGTCTCTCAAGTCCTTCAAGAGTCCACATTAGAGGCAGTGCGGGCCGCGTTAGCAGCGGGGCATCTTCGCGACGAGGCACGCCGCATTAAATCTTCACACACCAAAGTTGCCTTTGTGAAGACGCCAACACACTTGGGAGTTCATACCTTCTTTAATGTAGACTGCAATACACTTGTGCTCGCACCATCAGCAAAGCGCCATACGCGTTTCGGGCGTGTTGCCCTTGATCACTGGCTCCGCAATGAAAATCCCAGCAGTCTTTGCAGAACTATTTAAACATCCTGTGGGCCCGCCCAGATGGGCTGTGTGCCCCAATGCCTTGTGGTCTTAGGAGTTCTGGTCTTATATCCACAGTGGGTGCTTTTAGGATTCCTTTGCATATAAAAACCATGGTGGGTTTGCCTTCGGGGAAGCAGTTGGTTGCACTGCAATGTTTATCCACATATTTCGGTCTCTCAAGTCCTTCAAGAGCCCACATTAGAGGCACTGCGGGCCGCGTTAGCAGCGGGGCATCTTCGCGACGAGGCACGCCGCATTAAATCTTCACACACCAAAGTTGCCTTTGTGAAGACGCCAACACACTTGGGAGTTCATACCTTCTTTAATGTAGACTGCAATACACTTGTGCTCTCACCATCAGCAAAGCGCCATACGCGTTTCGGGCGTGTTGCCCTTGATCACTGGCTCCGCAATGAAAATCCCAGCAGTCTTTGCAGAACTATTTAAACATCCTGTGGGCTCGCCCAGATGGGCTGTGTGCCCCAATGCCTTGTGGTCTTAGGAGTTCTGGTCTTATATCCACAGTGGGTGCTGTCAGGATTCCTTTGCATATAAAAACCATGGTGGGTTTGCCTTCGGGGAAGCAGTTAGTTGCACTGCAATGTTTATCCACAGATTTCGGTCTCTCAAGTCCTTCAAGAGCCCACATTAGAGGCACTGCGGGCCGCGTTAGCAGCGGGGCATCTTTGCGACGAGGCACGCCGCATTAAATCTTCACACACCAAAGTTGCCTTTGTGAAGACGCCAACACACTTGGGAGTTCATACCTTCTTTAATGTAGACTGCAATACACTTGTGCTCGCACCATCAGCAAAGCGCCATACGCGTTTCGGGCGTGTTGCCCTTGATCACTGGCTCCGCAATGAAAATCCCAGCAGTCTTTGCAGAACTATTTAAACATCCTGTGGGCCCGCCCAGATGGGCTGTGTGCCCCAATGCCTTGTGGTCTTAGGAGTTCTGGTCTTATATCCACAGTGGGTGCTGTCAGGATTCCTTTGCATATAAAAACCATGGTGGGTTTGCCTTCAGGGAAGCAGTTAGTTGCACTGCAATGTTTATCCACAAATTTCGGTCTCTCAAGTCCTTCAAGAGCCCACATTAGAGGCACTGCGGGCTGCGTTAGCAGCGGGGCATCTTCGCGACGGGGCACGCCGCATTAAATCTTCACACACCAAAGTTGCCTTTGTGAAGACGCCAACACACTTGGGAGTTCATACCTTCTTTAATGTAGACTGCAATACACTTGTGCTCGCACCATCAGCAAAGCACCATACGCGTTTCGGGCGTGTTGCCCTTGATCACTGGCTCCGCAATGAAAATCCCAGCAGTCTTTGCAGATTTATTTAAACATCCTGTGGGCCCGCCCAGATGGGCTGTGTGCCCCAATGCCTTGTGGTCTTAGGAGTTCTGGTCTTATATCCACAGTGGGTGCTGTCAGGATTCCTTTGCCATATAAAAACCATGGTGGGGTTGCCTTCGGGGATGCAGTTAGTTGCACTGCAATGTTTATCCACAAATTTCGGTCTCTCAAGTCCTTCAAGAGCCCACATTAGAGGCACTGCGGGCCGCGTTAGCAGCGGGGCATCTTCACGACGAGGCACGCCGCATTAAATCTTCACACACCAAAGTTGCCTTTGTGAAGACGCCAACACACTTGGGAGTTCATACCTTCTTTAATGTAGACTGCAATACACCTGTGCTCGCACCATCAGCAAAGCGCCATACGCGTTTCGGGCGTGTTGCCCTTGATCACTGGCTCCGCAATGAAAATCCCAGCAGTCTTTGCAGAACTTCTTAAACATCCTGTGGGCCCGCCCAGATGGGCTGTGTGCCCCAATGCCTTGTGGTCTTAGGAGTTCTGGTCTTATATCCACAGTGGGTGCTGTCAGGATTCCTTTGCATATAAAAACCATGGTGGGTTTGCCTTCGGGGAAGCAGTTAGTTGCACTGCAATGTTTATCCACAAATTTCGGTCTCTCAAGTCCTTCAAGAGCCCACATTAGAGGCACTGCGGGCCGCGTTAGCAGCGGGGCATCTTCGCGACGAGGCACGCCGCATTAAATCTTCACACACCAAAGCTGCCTTTGTGAAGACGCCAACACACTTGGGAGTTCATACCTTCTTTAATGTAGACTGCAATACACTTGTGCTCGCACCATCAGCAAAGCGCCATACGCGTTTCGGGCGTGTTGCCCTTGATCACTGGCTCCGCAATGAAAATCCCAGCAGTCTTTGCAGAACTATTTAAACATCCTGTGGGCCCGCCCAGATGGGCTGTGTGCCCCAATGCCTTGTGGTCTTAGGAGTTCTGGTCTTATATCCACAGTGGGTGCTGTCAGGATTCCTTTGCATATAAAAACCATGGTGGGTTTGCCTTCGGGGAAGCAGTTAGTTGCACTGCAATGTTTATCCACAGATTTCGGTCTCTCAAGTCCTTCAAGAGCCCACATTAGAGGCACTGCGGGCCGCGTTAGCAGCGGGGCATCTTTGCGACGAGGCACGCCGCATTAAATCTTCACACACCAAAGTTGCCTTTGTGAAGACGCCAACACACTTGGGAGTTCATACCTTCTTTAATGTAGACTGCAATACACTTGTGCTCGCACCATCAGCAAAGCGCCATACGCGTTTCGGGCGTGTTGCCCTTGATCACTGGCTCCGCAATAAAAATCCCAGCAGTCTTTGCAGAACTATTTAAACATCCTGTGGGCCCGCCCAGATGGGCTGTGTGCCCCAATGCCTTGTGGTCTTAGGAGTTCTGGTCTTATATCCACAGTGGGTGCTGTCAGGATTCCTTTGCATATAAAAACCATGGTGGGTTTGCCTTCGGGGAAGCAGTTAGTTGCACTGCAATGTTTATCCACAAATTTCGGTCTCTCAAGTCCTTCAAGAGCCCACATTAGAGGCACTGCGGGCTGCGTTAGCAGCGGGGCATCTTCGCGACGAGGCACGCCGCATTAAATCTTCACACACCAAAGTTGCCTTTGTGAAGACGCCAACACACTTGGGAGTTCATACCTTCTTTAATGTAGACTGCAATACACTTGTGCTCGCACCATCAGCAAAGCACCATACACGTTTCGGGCGTGTTGCCCTTGATCACTGGCTCCGCAATGAAAATCCCAGCAGTCTTTGCAGATTTATTTAAACATCCTGTGGGCCCGCCCAGATGGGCTGTGTGCCCCAATGCCTTGTGGTCTTAGGAGTTCTGGTCTTATATCCACAGTGGGTGCTGTCAGGATTCCTTTGCCATATAAAAACCATGGTGGGGTTGCCTTCGGGGAAGCAGTTAGTTGCACTGCAATGTTTATCCACAAATTTCGGTCTCTCAAGTCCTTCAAGAGCCCACATTAGAGGCACTGCGGGCCGCGTTAGCAGCGGGGCATCTTCGCGACGAGGCACGCCGCATTAAATCTTCACACACCAAAGTTGCCTTTGTGAAGACGCCAACACACTTGGGAGTTCATACCTTCTTTAATGTAGACTGCAATACACTTGTGCTCGCACCATCAGCAAAGCGCCATACGCGTTTCGGGCGTGTTGCCCTTGATCACTGGCTCCGCAATGAAAATCCCAGCAGTCTTTGCAGAACTATTTAAACATCCTGTGGGCCCGCCCAGATGGGCTGTGTGCCCCAATGCCTTGTGGTCTTAGGAGTTCTGGTCTTATATCCACAGTGGGTGCTGTCAGGATTCCTTTGCATATAAAAACCATGGTGGGTTTGCCTTCGGGGAAGCAGTTAGTTGCACTGCAATGTTTATCCACATATTTCGGTCTCTCAAGTCCTTCAAGAGCCCACATTAGAGGCACTGCGGGCCGCGTTAGCAGCAGGGCATCTTCACGACGAGGCACGCTGAATTAAATCTTCACACACCAAAGTTGCCTTTGTGAAGACGCCAACACACTTGGGAGTTCATACCTTCTTTAATGTAGACTGCAATACACTTGTGCTCGCACCATCAGCAAAGCGCCATACGCGTTTCGGGCGTGTTGCCCTTGATCACTGGCTCCGCAATGAAAATCCCAGCAGTCTTTGCAGAACTATTTAAACATCCTGTGGGCCCGCCCAGATGGACTGTGTGCCCCAATGCCTTGTGGTCTTAGGAGTTCTGGTCTTATATCCACAGTGGGTGCTGTCAGGATTCCTTTACATATAAAAACCATGGTGGGTTTGCCTTCGGGGAAGCAGTTAGTTGCACTGCAATGTTTATCCACAAATTTCGGTCTCTCAAGTCCCTCAAGAGCCCACATTAGAGGCACTGCGGGCCGCGTTAGCAGCGGGGCATCTTCGCGACGAGGCACGCCGCATTAAATCTTCACACACCAAAGTTGCCTTTGTGAAGACGCCAACACACTTGGGAGTTCATACCTTCTTTAATGTAGACTGCAATACACTTGTGCTCGCACCATCAGCAAAGCGCCATATGCGTTTCGGGCGTGTTGCCCTTGATCACTGGCTCCGCAATGAAAATCCCAGCAGTCTTTGCAGAACTATTTAAACATCCTGTGGGCCCGCCCAGATGGGCTGTGTGCCACAATGCCTTGTGGTCTTAGGAGTTCTGGTCTTATATCCACAGTGGGTGCTGTCAGGATTCCTTCGCATATAAAAACCATGGTGGGTTTGCCTTCGGGGAAGCAGTTAGTTGCACTGCAATGTTTATCCACAAATTTCGGTCTTTCAAGTCCTTCAAGAGCCCATATTAGAGACACTGCGGGCCGCGTTAGCAGCGGGGCATCTTCGCGACGAGGCACGCCGCATTAAATCTTCACACACCAAAGTTGCCTTTGTGAAGACGCCAACACACTTGGGAGTTCATACCTTCTTTAATGTAGACTGCAATACACTTGTGCTCGCACCATCAGCAAAGCGCCATACGCGGTTCGGGCGTGTTGCCCTTGATCACTAGCTCCGCAATGAAAATCCCAGCAGTCTTTGCAGAACTATTTAAACATCCTGTGGGCCCGCCGAGATGGGCTGTGTGCCCCAATGCCTTGTGGTCTTAGGAGTTCTGGTCTTATATCCACAGTGGGTGCTGTCAGGATTCCTTTGCATATAAAAACCATGGTGGGTTTGCCTTCGGGGAAGCAGTTAGTTGCACTGCAATGTTTATCCACAAATTTCGGTCTCTCAAGTCTTTCAAGAGCCCACATTAGAGGCACTGCGGGCCGCGTTAGCAGCGGGGTATCTTCGCGACGAGGCACGCCGCATTAAATTTTCACACACCAAAGTTGCCTTTGTGAAGACGCCAACACACTTGGGAGTTCATACCTTCTTTAATGTAGACTGCAATACACTTGTGCTCGCACCATCAGCAAAGCGCCATACGCGTTTCGGGCGTGTTGCCCTTGATCACTGGCTCCGCAATGAAAATCCCAGCAGTCTTTGCAGAACTATTTAAACATCCTGTGGGCCCGCCCAGATGGGCTGTGTGCCCCAATGCCTTGTGGTCTTAGGAGTTCTGGTCTTATATCCACAGTGGGTGCTGTCAGGATTCCTTTGCATATAAAAACCATGGTGGGTTTGCCTTCGGGGAAGCAGTTAGTTGCACTGCAATGTTTATCCACAAATTTCGGTCTCTCAAGTCCTTCAAGAGCCCACATTAAAGGCACTGCGGGCCGCGTTAGCAGCGGGGCATCTTCGCGACGAGGCACGCCGCATTAAATCTTCACACACCAAAGTTGCCTTTGTGAAGACGCCAACACACTTGGGAGTTCATACCTTCTTTAATGTAGACTGCAATACACTTGTGCTCGCACCATCAGCAAAGCGCCATACGCGTTTCGGGCGTGTTGCCCTTGATCACTGGCTCCGCAATGAAAATCCCAGCAGTCTTTGCAGAACTATTTAAACATCCTGTGGGCCCGCCCAGATGGGCTGTGTGCCCCAATGCCTTGTGGTCTTAGGAGTTCTGGTCTTATATCCACAGTGGGTGCTGTCAGGATTCCTTTGCATATAAAAACCATGGTGGGTTTGCCTTCGGGGAAGCAGTTAGTTGCACTGCAATGTTTATCCACAAATTTCGGTCTCTCAAGTCCTTCAAGAGCCCACATTAGAGGCACTGCGGGCTGCGTTAGCAGCGGGGCATCTTCGCGATGAGGCACGCCGCATTAAATCTTCACACACCAAAGTTGCCTTTGTGAAGACGCCAACACACTTGGGAGTTCATACCTTCTTTAATGTAGACTGCAATACACTTGTGCTCGCACCATCAGCAAAGCGCCATACGCGTTTCGGGCGTGTTGCCCTTGATCACTGGCTCCGCAATGAAAATCCCAGCAGTCTTTGCAGAACTATTTAAACATCCTGTGGGCCCGCCCAGATGGGCTGTGTGCCCCAATGCCTTGTGGTCTTAGGAGTTCTGGTCTTATATCCACAGTGGGTGCTGTCAGGATTCCTTTGCATATAAAAACCATGGTGGGTTTGCCTTCGGGGAAGCAGTTAGTTGCACTGCAATGTTTATCCACAAATTTTGGTCTCTCAAGTCCTTCAAGAGCCCACATTAGAGGCACTGCGGGCCGCGTTAGCAGCGGGGCATCTTTCCGACGAGGCACGCCGCATTAAATCTTCACACACCAAAGTTGCCTTTGTGAAGACGCCAACACACTTGGGAGTTCATACCTTCTTTAATGTAGACTGCAATACACTTGTGCTCGCACCATCAGCAAAGCGCCATACGCGTTTCGGGCGTGTTGCCCTTGATCACTGGCTCCGCAATGAAAATCCCAGCAGTCTTTGCAGAACTATTTAAACATCCTGTGGGCCCGCCCAGATGGGCTGTGTGCCCCAATGCCTTGTGGTCTTAGGAGTTCTGGTCTTATATCCACAGTGAGTGCTGTCAGGATTCCTTTGCATATAAAAACCATGGTGGGTTTGCCTTCGGGGAAGCAGTTAGTTGCACTGCAATGTTTATCCACAAATTTCGGTCTCTCAAGTCCTTCAAGAGCCCACATTAGAGGCAGTGCGGGCCGCGTTAGCAGCGGGGCATCTTCGCGACGAGGCACGCCGCATTAAATCTTCACACACCAAAGTTGCCTTTGTGAAGACGCCAACACACTTGGGAGTTCATACCTTCTTTAATGTAGACTGCAATACACTTGTGCTCGCACCATCAGCAAAGCGCCATACGCGTTTCGGGCGTGTTGCCCTTGATCACTGGCTCCGCAATGAAAATCCCAGCAGTCTTTGCAGAACTATTTAAACATCCTGTGGGCCCGCCCAGATGGGCTGTGTGCCACAATGCCTTGTGCTCTTAGGAGTTCTGGTCTTATATCCACAGTGGGTGCTGTCAGGATTCCTTTGCATATAAAAACCATGGTGGGTTTGCCTTCGGGAAAGCAGTTAGTTGCACTGCACTGTTTATCCAGAAATTTCGGTCTCTCAAGTCCTTCAAGAGCCCACATTAGAGGCACTGCGGGCCGCGTTAGCAGCGGGGCATCTTCGCGACGAGGCACGCCGCATTAAATCTTCACACACCAAAGTTGCCTTTGTGAAGACGCCAACACACTTGGGAGTTCATACCTTCTTTAATGTAGACTGCAATACACTTGTGCTCGCACCATCAGCAAAGCGCCATGCGCGTTTCGGGCGTGTTGCCCTTGATCACTGGCTCCGCAATGAAAATCCCAGCAGTCTTTGCAGAACTATTTAAACATCCTGTGGGCCCGCCCAGATGGGCTGTGTGCCCCAATGTCTTGTGGTCTTAGGAGTTCTGGTCTTATATCCACAGTGGGTGCTGTCAGGATTCCTTTGCATATAAAAACTATGGTGGGTTTGCCTTCGGGGAAGCAGTTAGTTGCACTGCAATGTTTATCCACAAATTTCGGTCTCTCAAGTCCTTCAAGAGCCCACATTAGAGGCACTGCGGGCCGCGTTAGCAGCGGGGCATCTTCGCGACGAGGCACGCCACATTAAATCTTCACACACCAAAGTTGCCTTTGTGAAGACGCCAACACACTTGGGAGTTCATACCTTCTTTAATGTAGACTGCAATACACTTGTGCTCGCACCATCAGCAAAGCGCCATACGCGTTTCGGGCGTGTTGCCCTTGATCACTGGCTCCGCAATGAAAATCCCAGCAGTCTTTGCAGAACTATTTAAACATCCTGTGGGCCCGCCCAGATGGGCTGTGTGCCCCAATGCCTTGTGGTCTTAGGAGTTCTGGTCTTATATCCACAGTGAGTGCTGTCAGGATTCCTTTGCATATAAAAACCATGGTGGGTTTGCCTTCGGGGAAGCAGTTAGTTGCACTGCAATGTTTATCCACAAATTTCGGTCTCTCAAGTCCTTCAAGAGCCCACATTAGAGGCAGTGCGGGCCGCATTAGCAGCGGGGCATCTTCGCGACGAGGCACGCCGCATTAAATCTTCACACACCAAAGTTGCCTTTGTGAAGACGCCAACACACTTGGGAGTTCATACCTTCTTTAATGTAGACTGCAATACACTTGTGCTCGCACCATCAGCAAAGCGCCATACGCGTTTCGGGCGTGTTGCCCTTGATCACTGGCTCCGCAATGAAAATCCCAGCAGTCTTTGCAGAACTATTTAAACATCCTGTGGGCCCGCCCAGATGGGCTGTGTGCCCCAATGCCTTGTGGTCTTAGGAGTTCTGGTCTTATATCCACAGTGGGTGCTGTCAGGATTCCTTTGCATATAAAAACCATGGTGGGTTTGCCTTTGGGGAAGCAGTTAGTTGCACTGCAATGTTTATCCACAAATTTCGGTCTCTCAAGTCCTTCAAGAGCCCACATTAGAGGCACTGCGGGCCGCGTTAGCAGCGGGGCATCTTCGCGACGAGGCACGCCACATTAAATCTTCACACACCAAAGTTGCCTTTGTGAAGACGCCAACACACTTGGGAGTTCATACCTTCTTTAATGTAGACTGCAATACACTTGTGCTCTCACCATCAGCAAAGCGCCATACGCGTTTCGGCCTGTTGCCCTTGATCACTGGCTCCGCAATGAAAATCCCAGCAGTCTTTGCAGAACTATTTAAACATCCTGTGGGCCCGCCCAGATGGGCTGTGTGCCCCAATGCCTTGTGGTCTTAGGAGTTCTGGTCTTATATCCACAGTGGGTGCTGTCAGGATTCCTTTGCATATAAAAACCATGGTGGGTTTGCCTTCGGGGAAGCAGTTAGTTGCACTGCAATGTTTATCCACAAATTTCGGTCTCTCAAGTCCTTCAAGAGCCCACATTAGAGGCACTGCGGGCCGCGTTAGCAGCGGGGCATCTTTGCGACGAGGCACGCCGCATTAAATCTTCACACACCAAAGTTGCCTTTGTGAAGACGCCAAAACACTTGGGAGTTCATACCTTCTTTAATGTAGACTGCAATACACTTGTGCTCGCACCATCAGCAAAGCGCCATACGCGTTTCGGGCGTGTTGCCCTTGATCACTGGCTCCGCAATGAAAATCCCAGCAGTCTTTGCAGAACTATTTAATCATCCTGTGGGCCCGCCCAGATGGGCTGTGTGCCCCAATGCCTTGTGGTCTTAGGAGTTCTGGTCTTATATCCACAGTGGGTGCTGTCAGGATTCCTTTGCATATAAAAACCATGGTAGGTTTGCCTTCGGGGAAGCACTTAGTTGCACTGCAATGTTTATCCACATATTTCGGTCTCTCAAGTCCTTCAAGAGCCCACATTAGAGGCACTGCGGGCCGCGTTAGCAGCGGGGCATCTTCACGACGAGGCACGCCGCATTAAATCTTCACACACCAAAGTTGCCTTTGTGAAGACGCCAACACACTTGGGAGTTCATACCTTCTTTAATGTAGACTGCAATACACTTGTGCTCGCACCATCAGCAAAGCGCCATACGCGTTTCTGGCGTGTTGCCCTTGATCACTGGCTCCGCAATGAAAATCCCAGCAGTCTTTGCAGAACTATTTAAACATCCTGTGGGCCCGCCCAGATGGGCTGTGTGCCCCAATGCCTTGTGGTCTTAGGAGTTCTGGTCTTATATCCACAGTGGGTGCTGTCAGGATTCCTTTGCATATAAAAACCATGGTGGGTTTGCCTTCGGGGAAGCAGTTAGTTGCACTGCAATGTTTATCCACAGATTTCGGTCTCTCAAGTCCTTCAAGAGCCCACATTAGAGGCACTGCGGGCCGCGTTAGCAGCGGGGCATCTTCGCGACGAGGCACGCCGCATTAAATCTTCACACACCAAAGTTGCCTATGTGAAGACGCCAACACACTTGGGAGTTCATACCTTCTTTAATGTAGACTGCAATACACTTGTGCTCGCACCATCAGCAAAGCGCCATACGCGTTTCGGGCGTGTTGCCCTTGATCACTGGCTCCGCAATGAAAATCCCAGCAGTCTTTACAGAACTATTTAAACATCCTGTGGGCCCGCCCAGATGGGCTGTGTGCCCCAATGCCTTGTGGTCTTAGGAGTTCTGGTCTTATATCCACAGTGGGTGCTGTCAGGATTCCTTTGCATATAAAAACCATGGTGGGTTTGCCTTCGGGGAAGCAGTTAGTGTCACTGCAATGTTTATCCACAAATTTCGGTCTCTCAAGTCCTTCAAGAGCCCACATTAGAGGCACTACGGGCCGCGTTAGCAGCGGGGCATCTTCGCGACGAGGCACGCCGCATTAAATCTTCACACACCAAAGTTGCTTTTGTGAAGACGCCAACACACTTGGGAGTTCATACCTTCTTTAATGTAGACTGCAATACACTTGTGCTCGCACCATCAGCAAAGCGCCATACGCGTTTCGGGCGTGTTGCCCTTGATCACTGGCTCCGCAATGAAAATCCCAGCAGTCTTTGCAGAACTGTTTAAACATCCTGTGGGCCCGCCCAGATGGGCTGTGTGCCCCAATGCCTTGTGGTCTTAGGAGTTCTGGTCTTATATCCACAGTGGGTGCTGTCAGGATTCCTTTGCATATAAAAACCATGGTGGGCTTGCCTTCGGGGAAGCAGTTAGTTGCACTGCAATGTTTATCCACAAATTTCGGTCTCTCAAGTCCTTCAAGAGCCCACATTAGAGGCACTGCGGGCCGCGTTAGCAGCGGGGCATCTTCGCGACGAGGCACGCCGCATTAAATCTTCACACACCAAAGTTGCCTTTGTGAAGACGCCAACACACTTGGGAGTTCATACCTTCTTTAATGTAGACTGCAATACACTTGTGCTCGCACCATCAGCAAAGCGCCATACGCGTTTCGGGCGTGTTGCCCTTGATCACTGGCTCCGCAATGAAAATCCCAGTAGTCTTTGCAGAACTATTTAAACATCCTGTGGGCCCGCCCAGATGGGCTGTGTGCCCCAATGCCTTGTGGTCTTAGGAGTTCTGGTCTTATATCCACAGTGAGTGCTGTCAGGATTCCTTTGCATATAAAAACCATGGTGGGTTTGCCTTCGGGGAAGCAGTTAGTTGCACTGCAATGTTTATCCACAAATTTCGGTCTCTCAAGTCCTTCAAGAGCCCACATTAGAGGCAGTGCGGGCCGCGTTAGCAGCGGGGCATCTTCGCGACGAGGCACGCCGCATTAAATCTTCACACACCAAAGTTGCCTTTGTGAAGACGCCAACACACTTGGGAGTTCATACCTTCTTTAATGTAGACTGCAATACACTTGTGCTCGCACCATCAGCAAAGCGCCATACGCGTTTCGGGCGTGTTGCCCTTGATCACTGACTCCGCAATGAAAATCCCAGCAGTCTTTGCAGAACTATTTAAACATCCTGTGGGCCCGCCCAGATGGGCTGTGTGCCCCAATGCCTTGTGGTCTTAGGAGTTCTGGTCTTATATCCACAGTGGGTGCTGTCAGGATTCCTTTGCATATAAAAACCATGGTGGGTTTGCCTTCGGGGAAGCAGTTAGTTGCACTGCAATGTTTATCCACAAATTTCGGTCTCTCAAGTCCTTCAAGAGCCCACAGTAGAGGCACTGCGGGCCGCGTTAGCAGCGGGGCATCTTCGCGACGAGGCACGCCGCATTAAATCTTCACACACCAAAGTTGCCTTTGTGAAGACGCCAACACACTTGGGAGTTCATACCTTCTTTAATGTAGACTGCAATACACTTGTGCTCTCACCATCAGCAAAGCGCCATACGCGTTTCGGGCGTGTTGCCCTTGATCACTGGCTCCGCAATGAAAATCCCAGCAGTCTTTGCAGAACTATTTAAACATCCTGTGGGCCCGCCCAGATGGGCTGTGTGCCCCAATGCCTTGTGGTCTTAGGAGTTCTGGTCTTATATCCACAGTGGGTGCTGTCAGGATTCCTTTGCATATAAAAACCATGGTGGGTTTTGTAATAGCTTATGTGGTGTTGTCATGGCACCATGAATGTTCTATGGGCTCCAGGGTGATGGAATGTATGTGCTTGAAGCACAAGCTCATTCCCTGGAAGCTGTTGATGAGATGAGCAGAAATAAACTCGACTTTAACCACAATCTGCTGGTGTTTGTGGTCACTTCAATTGGCGACAAGTTTTGGGATCTACTGCTCATCCTCAATACCCACGTGTGTGCACTTGGACCTGTGCTGTTTTCTACATTTTTTGGGGGGGTTTTTTTTCGACCTGTGAACTTCTCTGAAAATTATTCCTATTTTTGAATCCAAGGTTTTCGTGTGTGGATCTACACATTCATCCAAACCGATGGGACATTCTGTCTCGGTTCTGATCACGTTTACAGACATTTTCCACGCCGGGCTGGACAAGTAAAGGCTATTTTCGCTAAATGGAGATACAGCGAGGCGCTAGCCATATCACCGTTTCATTGCAGTATTAACAAGTACATCAGCCAAGCTCTAAACTTGCAAGTGTGTCCTGACGAGTGTTGTCGAGGAGCTAATGCACGGACGAGGTGCACAAATGGTGATCGACGTTCCTGTGCGAGTAGCACTGTAAAGGTCTGCACTATTTTTACTATCACTTACAGCCCCCACCGTTGTTTTATCAGATCTCAGTTCGTCCAAGCACAAGCTCATTCCCTGGAAGCTGTTGATGAGATGAGCAGAAATAAACTCGACTTTAACCACAATCTGCTGGTGTTTGTGGTCACTTCAGGTTTGCCTTCGGGGAAGCAGTTAGTTGCACTGCAATGTTTATCCACAAATTTCAGTCTCTCAAGTCCTTCAAGAGCCCACATTAGAGGCACTGCGGGCCGCGTTAGCAGCGGGGCATCTTTGCGACGAGGCACGCCGCATTAAATCTTCACACACCAAAGTTGCCTTTGTGAAGACGCCAAAACACTTGGGAGTTCATACCTTCTTTAATGTAGACTGCAAT
Source organism: Triturus cristatus (assembly GCF_964204655.1). Lineage (NCBI taxonomy): Eukaryota > Metazoa > Chordata > Amphibia > Caudata > Salamandridae > Triturus > Triturus cristatus. Next base: position 572,039,406 of record NC_140595.1, on the reverse strand, counting down.
ACACTTGTGCTCGCACCATCAGCAAAGCGCCATACGCGTTTCGGGCGTGTTGCCCTTGATCACTGGCTCCACAATGAAAATCCCAGCAGTCTTTGCAGAACTATTTAAACATCCTGTGGGCCCGCCCAGATGGGCTGTGTGCCCCAATGCCTTGTGGTCTTAGGAGTTCTGGTCTTATATCCACAGTGGGTGCTGTCAGGATTCCTTTGCATATAAAAACCATGGTAGGTTTGCCTTCGGGGAAGCACTTAGTTGCACTGCAATGTTTATCCACATATTTCGGTCTCTCAAGTCCTTCAAGAGCCCACATTAGAGGCACTGCGGGCCGCGTTAGCAGCGGGGCATCTTCACGACGAGGCACGCCGCATTAAATCTTCACACACCAAAGTTGCCTTTGTGAAGACGCCAACACACTTGGGAGTTCATACCTTCTTTAATGTAGACTGCAATACACTTGTGCTCGCACCATCAGCAAAGCGCCATACGCGTTTCTGGCGTGTTGCCCTTGATCACTGGCTCCGCAATGAAAATCCCAGCAGTCTTTGCAGAACTATTTAAACATCCTGTGGGCCCGCCCAGATGGGCTGTGTGCCACAATGCCTTGTGGTCTTAGGAGTTCTGGTCTTATATCCACAGTGGGTGCTGTCAGGATTCCTTCGCATATAAAAACCATGGTGGGTTTGCCTTCGGGGAAGCAGTTAGTTGCACTGCAATGTTTATCCACAAATTTCGGTCTTTCAAGTCCTTCAAGAGCCCACATTAGAGACACTGCGGGCCGCGTTAGCAGCGGGGCATCTTCGCGACGAGGCACGCCGCATTAAATCTTCACACACCAAAGTTGCCTTTGTGAAGACGCCAACACACTTGGGAGTTCATACCTTCTTTAATGTAGACTGCAATACACTTGTGCTCGCACCATCAGCAAAGCGCCATACGCGGTTCGGGCGTGTTGCCCTTGATCACTAGCTCCGCAATGAAAATCCCAGCAGTCTTTGCAGAACTATTTAAACATCCTGTGGGCCCGCCGAGATGGGCTGTGTGCCCCAATGCCTTGTGGTCTTAGGAGTTCTGGTCTTATATCCACAGTGGGTGCTGTCAGGATTCCTTTGCATATAAAAACCATGGTGGGTTTGCCTTCGGGGAAGCAGTTAGTTGCACTGCAATGTTTATCCACAAATTTCGGTCTCTCAAGTCCTTCAAGAGCCCACATTAGAGGCACTGCGGGCCGCGTTAGCAGCGGGGTATCTTCGCGACGAGGCACGCCGCATTAAATTTTCACACACCAAAGTTGCCTTTGTGAAGACGCCAACACACTTGGGAGTTCATACCTTCTTTAATGTAGACTGCAATACACTTGTGCTCGCACCATCAGCAAAGCGCCATACGCGTTTCGGGCGTGTTGCCCTTGATCACTGGCTCCGCAATGAAAATCCCAGCAGTCTTTGCAGAACTATTTAAACATCCTGTGGGCCCGCCCAGATGGGCTGTGTGCCCCAATGCCTTGTGGTCTTAGGAGTTCTGGTCTTATATCCACAGTGGGTGCTGTCAGGATTCCTTTGCATATAAAAACCATGGTGGGTTTGCCTTCGGGGAAGCAGTTAGTTGCACTGCAATGTTTATCCACAAATTTCGGTCTCTCAAGTCCTTCAAGAGCCCACATTAGAGGCACTGCGGGCCGCGTTAGCAGCGGGGCATCTTCGCGACGAGGCACGCCGCATTAAATCTTCACACACCAAAGTTGCCTTTGTGAAGACGCCAACACACTTGGGAGTTCATACCTTCTTTAATGTAGACTGCAATACACTTGTGCTCGCACCATCAGCAAAGCGCCATACGCGTTTCGGGCGTGTTGCCCTTGATCACTGGCTCCGCAATGAAAATCCCAGCAGTCTTTGCAGAACTATTTAAACATCCTGTGGGCCCGCCCAGATGGGCTGTGTGCCCCAATGCCTTGTGGTCTTAGGAGTTCTGGTCTTATATCCACAGTGGGTGCTGTCAGGATTCCTTTGCATATAAAAACCATGGTGGGTTTGCCTTCGGGGAAGCAGTTAGTTGCACTGCAATGTTTATCCACAAATTTCGGTCTCTCAAGTCCTTCAAGAGCCCACATTAGAGGCACTGCGGGCTGCGTTAGCAGCGGGGCATCTTCGCGATGAGGCACGCCGCATTAAATCTTCACACACCAAAGTTGCCTTTGTGAAGACGCCAACACACTTGGGAGTTCATACCTTCTTTAATGTAGACTGCAATACACTTGTGCTCGCACCATCAGCAAAGCGCCATACGCGTTTCGGGCGTGTTGCCCTTGATCACTGGCTCCGCAATGAAAATCCCAGCAGTCTTTGCAGAACTATTTAAACATCCTGTGGGCCCGCCCAGATGGGCTGTGTGCCCCAATGCCTTGTGGTCTTAGGAGTTCTGGTCTTATATCCACAGTGGGTGCTGTCAGGATTCCTTTGCATATAAAAACCATGGTGGGTTTGCCTTCGGGGAAGCAGTTAGTTGCACTGCAATGTTTATCCACAAATTTTGGTCTCTCAAGTCCTTCAAGAGCCCACATTAGAGGCACTGCGGGCCGCGTTAGCAGCGGGGCATCTTTCCGACGAGGCACGCCGCATTAAATCTTCACACACCAAAGTTGCCTTTGTGAAGACGCCAACACACTTGGGAGTTCATACCTTCTTTAATGTAGACTGCAATACACTTGTGCTCGCACCATCAGCAAAGCGCCATACGCGTTTCGGGCGTGTTGCCCTTGATCACTGGCTCCGCAATGAAAATCCCAGCAGTCTTTGCAGAACTATTTAAACATCCTGTGGGCCCGCCCAGATGGGCTGTGTGCCCCAATGCCTTGTGGTCTTAGGAGTTCTGGTCTTATATCCACAGTGAGTGCTGTCAGGATTCCTTTGCATATAAAAACCATGGTGGGTTTGCCTTCGGGGAAGCAGTTAGTTGCACTGCAATGTTTATCCACAAATTTCGGTCTCTCAAGTCCTTCAAGAGCCCACATTAGAGGCAGTGCGGGCCGCGTTAGCAGCGGGGCATCTTCGCGACGAGGCACGCCGCATTAAATCTTCACACACCAAAGTTGCCTTTGTGAAGACGCCAACACACTTGGGAGTTCATACCTTCTTTAATGTAGACTGCAATACACTTGTGCTCGCACCATCAGCAAAGCGCCATACGCGTTTCGGGCGTGTTGCCCTTGATCACTGGCTCCGCAATGAAAATCCCAGCAGTCTTTGCAGAACTATTTAAACATCCTGTGGGCCCGCCCAGATGGGCTGTGTGCCACAATGCCTTGTGCTCTTAGGAGTTCTGGTCTTATATCCACAGTGGGTGCTGTCAGGATTCCTTTGCATATAAAAACCATGGTGGGTTTGCCTTCGGGAAAGCAGTTAGTTGCACTGCACTGTTTATCCAGAAATTTCGGTCTCTCAAGTCCTTCAAGAGCCCACATTAGAGGCACTGCGGGCCGCGTTAGCAGCGGGGCATCTTCGCGACGAGGCACGCCGCATTAAATCTTCACACACCAAAGTTGCCTTTGTGAAGACGCCAACACACTTGGGAGTTCATACCTTCTTTAATGTAGACTGCAATACACTTGTGCTCTCACCATCAGCAAAGCGCCATACGCGTTTCGGGCGTGTTGCCCTTGATCACTGGCTCCGCAATGAAAATCCCAGCAGTCTTTGCAGAACTATTTAAACATCCTGTGGGCCCGCCCAGATGGGCTGTGTGCCCCATTGCCTTGTGGTCTTAGGAGTTCTGGTCTTATATCCACAGTGGGTGCTGTCAGGATTCCTTTGCATATAAAAACCATGGTGGGTTTGCCTTCGGGGAAGCAGTTAGTTGCACTGCAATGTTTATCCATAAATTTCGGTCTCTCAAGTCCTTCAAGAGCCCACATTAGAGGCACTGCGGGCCGCGTTAGCAGCGGAGCATCTTTGCGACGAGGCACGCCGCATTAAATCTTCACACACCAAAGTTGCCTTTGTGAAGACGCCAACACACATGGGAGTTCATACCTTCTTTAATGTAGACTGCAATAGACTTGTGCTCGCACCATCAGCAAAGCGCCATACGTGTTTCGGGCGTGTTGCCCTTGATCACTGGCTCCGCAATGAAAATCCCAGCAGTCTTTGCAGAACTATTTAAACATCCTGTGGGCCCGCCCAGATGGGCTGTGTGCCCCAATGCCTTGTGGTCTTAGGAGTTCTGGTCTTATATCCACAGTGGGTGCTGTCAGGATTCCTTTGCATATAAAAACCATGGTGGGTTTGCCTTTGGGGAAGCAGTTAGTTGCACTGCAATGTTTATCCACAAATTTCGGTCTCTCAAGTCCTTCAAGAGCCCACATTAGAGGCACTGCGGGCCGCGTTAGCAGCGGGGCATCTTCGCGACGAGGCACGCCGCATGAAATCTTCACACACCAAAGTTCCCTTTGTGAAGACGCCAACACACTTGGGAGTTCATACCTTCTTTAATGTAGACTGCAATACACTTGTGCTCGCACCATCAGCAAAGCGCCATACGCGTTTCGGGCGTGTTGCCCTTGATCACTGGCTCCGCTATGAAAATCCCAGCAGTCTTTGCAGAACTATTTAAACATCCTGTGGGCCCGCCCAGATGGGCTGTGTGCCCCAATGCCTTGTGGTCTTAGGAGTTCTGGTCTTATATCCACAGTGGGTGCTGTCAGGATTCCTTTGCATATAAAAACCATGGTGGGTTTGCCTTCGGGGAAGCAGTTAGTTGCACTGCAATGTTTATCCCCAAATTTCGGTCTCTCAAGTCCTTCAAGAGCCCACATTAGAGGCACTGCGGGCCGCGTTAGCAGCGGGGCATCTTCGCGACGAGGCACGCCGCATTAAATCTTCACACACCAAAGTTGCCTTTGTGAAGACGCCAACACACTTGGGAGTTCATACCTTCTTTAATGTAGACTGCAATACACTTGTGCTCGCACCATCAGCAAAGCGCCATGCGCGTTTCGGGCGTGTTGCCCTTGATCACTGGCTCCGCAATGAAAATCCCAGCAGTCTTTGCAGAACTATTTAAACATCCTGTGGGCCCGCCCAGATGGGCTGTGTGCCCCAATGTCTTGTGGTCTTAGGAGTTCTGGTCTTATATCCACAGTGGGTGCTGTCAGGATTCCTTTGCATATAAAAACTATGGTGGGTTTGCCTTCGGGGAAGCAGTTAGTTGCACTGCAATGTTTATCCACAAATTTCGGTCTCTCAAGTCCTTCAAGAGCCCACATTAGAGGCACTGCGGGCCGCGTTAGCAGCGGGGCATCTTCGCGACGAGGCACGCCACATTAAATCTTCACACACCAAAGTTGCCTTTGTGAAGACGCCAACACACTTGGGAGTTCATACCTTCTTTAATGTAGACTGCAATACACTTGTGCTCGCACCATCAGCAAAGCGCCATACGCGTTTCGGGCGTGTTGCCCTTGATCACTGGCTCCGCAATGAAAATCCCAGCAGTCTTTGCAGAACTATTTAAACATCCTGTGGGCCCGCCCAGATGGGCTGTGTGCCCCAATGCCTTGTGGTCTTAGGAGTTCTGGTCTTATATCCACAGTGAGTGCTGTCAGGATTCCTTTGCATATAAAAACCATGGTGGGTTTGCCTTCGGGGAAGCAGTTAGTTGCACTGCAATGTTTATCCACAAATTTCGGTCTCTCAAGTCCTTCAAGAGCCCACATTAGAGGCAGTGCGGGCCGCATTAGCAGCGGGGCATCTTCGCGACGAGGCACGCCGCATTAAATCTTCACACACCAAAGTTGCCTTTGTGAAGACGCCAACACACTTGGGAGTTCATACCTTCTTTAATGTAGACTGCAATACACTTGTGCTCGCACCATCAGCAAAGCGCCATACGCGTTTCGGGCGTGTTGCCCTTGATCACTGACTCCGCAATGAAAATCCCAGCAGTCTTTGCAGAACTATTTAAACATCCTGTGGGCCCGCCCAGATGGGCTGTGTGCCCCAATGCCTTGTGGTCTTAGGAGTTCTGGTCTTATATCCACAGTGGGTGCTGTCAGGATTCCTTTGCATATAAAAACCATGGTGGGTTTGCCTTTGGGGAAGCAGTTAGTTGCACTGCAATGTTTATCCACAAATTTCGGTCTCTCAAGTCCTTCAAGAGCCCACATTAGAGGCACTGCGGGCCGCGTTAGCAGCGGGGCATCTTCGCGACGAGGCACGCCGCATTAAATCTTCACACACCAAAGTTGCCTTTGTGAAGACGCCAACACACTTGGGAGTTCATACCTTCTTTAATGTAGACTGCAATACACTTGTGCTCTCACCATCAGCAAAGCGCCATACGCGTTTCGGCCTGTTGCCCTTGATCACTGGCTCCGCAATGAAAATCCCAGCAGTCTTTGCAGAACTATTTAAACATCCTGTGGGCCCGCCCAGATGGGCTGTGTGCCCCAATGCCTTGTGGTCTTAGGAGTTCTGGTCTTATATCCACAGTGGGTGCTGTCAGGATTCCTTTGCATATAAAAACCATGGTGGGTTTGCCTTCGGGGAAGCAGTTAGTTGCACTGCAATGTTTATCCACAAATTTCGGTCTCTCAAGTCCTTCAAGAGCCCACATTAGAGGCACTGCGGGCCGCGTTAGCAGCGGGGCATCTTTGCGACGAGGCACGCCGCATTAAATCTTCACACACCAAAGTTGCCTTTGTGAAGACGCCAAAACACTTGGGAGTTCATACCTTCTTTAATGTAGACTGCAATACACTTGTGCTCGCACCATCAGCAAAGCGCCATACGCGTTTCGGGCGTGTTGCCCTTGATCACTGGCTCCGCAATGAAAATCCCAGCAGTCTTTGCAGAACTATTTAATCATCCTGTGGGCCCGCCCAGATGGGCTGTGTGCCCCAATGCCTTGTGGTCTTAGGAGTTCTGGTCTTATATCCACAGTGGGTGCTGTCAGGATTCCTTTGCATATAAAAACCATGGTAGGTTTGCCTTCGGGGAAGCACTTAGTTGCACTGCAATGTTTATCCACATATTTCGGTCTCTCAAGTCCTTCAAGAGCCCACATTAGAGGCACTGCGGGCCGCGTTAGCAGCGGGGCATCTTCACGACGAGGCACGCCGCATTAAATCTTCACACACCAAAGTTGCCTTTGTGAAGACGCCAACACACTTGGGAGTTCATACCTTCTTTAATGTAGACTGCAATACACTTGTGCTCGCACCATCAGCAAAGCGCCATACGCGTTTCTGGCGTGTTGCCCTTGATCACTGGCTCCGCAATGAAAATCCCAGCAGTCTTTGCAGAACTATTTAAACATCCTGTGGGCCCGCCCAGATGGGCTGTGTGCCCCAATGCCTTGTGGTCTTAGGAGTTCTGGTCTTATATCCACAGTGGGTGCTGTCAGGATTCCTTTGCATATAAAAACCATGGTGGGTTTGCCTTCGGGGTAGCAGTTAGTTGCACTGCAATGTTTATCCACAGATTTCGGTCTCTCAAGTCCTTCAAGAGCCCACATTAGAGGCACTGCGGGCCGCGTTAGCAGCGGGGCATCTTCGCGACGAGGCACGCCGCATTAAATCTTCACACACCAAAGTTGCCTATGTGAAGACGCCAACACACTTGGGAGTTCATACCTTCTTTAATGTAGACTGCAATACACTTGTGCTCGCACCATCAGCAAAGCGCCATACGCGTTTCGGGCGTGTTGCCCTTGATCACTGGCTCCGCAATGAAAATCCCAGCAGTCTTTACAGAACTATTTAAACATCCTGTGGGCCCGCCCAGATGGGCTGTGTGCCCCAATGCCTTGTGGTCTTAGGAGTTCTGGTCTTATATCCACAGTGGGTGCTGTCAGGATTCCTTTGCATATAAAAACCATGGTGGGTTTGCCTTCGGGGAAGCAGTTAGTTGCACTGCAATGTTTATCCACAAATTTCGGTCTCTCAAGTCCTTCAAGAGCCCACATTAGAGGCACTACGGGCCGCGTTAGCAGCGGGGCATCTTCGCGACGAGGCACGCCGCATTAAATCTTCACACACCAAAGTTGCTTTTGTGAAGACGCCAACACACTTGGGAGTTCATACCTTCTTTAATGTAGACTGCAATACACTTGTGCTCGCACCATCAGCAAAGCGCCATACGCGTTTCGGGCGTGTTGCCCTTGATCACTGGCTCCGCAATGAAAATCCCAGCAGTCTTTGCAGAACTGTTTAAACATCCTGTGGGCCCGCCCAGATGGGCTGTGTGCCCCAATGCCTTGTGGTCTTAGGAGTTCTGGTCTTATATCCACAGTGGGTGCTGTCAGGATTCCTTTGCATATAAAAACCATGGTGGGTTTGCCTTCGGGGAAGCAGTTAGTTGCACTGCAATGTTTATCCACAAATTTCGGTCTCTCAAGTCCTTCAAGAGCCCACATTAGAGGCACTGCGGGCCGCGTTAGCAGCGGGGCATCTTCGCGACGAGGCACGCCGCATTAAATCTTCACACACCAAAGTTGCCTTTGTGAAGACGCCAACACACTTGGGAGTTCATACCTTCTTTAATGTAGACTGCAATACACTTGTGCTCGCACCATCAGCAAAGCGCCATGCGCGTTTCGGGCGTGTTGCCCTTGATCACTGGCTCCGCAATGAAAATCCCAGCAGTCTTTGCAGAACTATTTAAACATCCTGTGGGCCCGCCCAGATGGGCTGTGTGCCCCAATGTCTTGTGGTCTTAGGAGTTCTGGTCTTATATCCACAGTGGGTGCTGTCAGGATTCCTTTGCATATAAAAACTATGGTGGGTTTGCCTTCGGGGAAGCAGTTAGTTGCACTGCAATGTTTATCCACAAATTTCGGTCTCTCAAGTCCTTCAAGAGCCCACATTAGAGGCACTGCGGGCCGCGTTAGCAGCGGGGCATCTTCGCGACGAGTCACGCCACATTAAATCTTCACACACCAAAGTTGCCTTTGTGAAGACGCCAACACACTTGGGAGTTCATACCTTCTTTAATGTAGACTGCAATACACTTGTGCTCGCACCATCAGCAAAGCGCCATACGCGTTTCGGGCGTGTTGCCCTTGATCACTGGCTCCGCAATGAAAATCCCAGCAGTCTTTGCAGAACTATTTAAACATCCTGTGGGCCCGCCCAGATGGGCTGTGTGCCCCAATGCCTTGTGGTCTTAGGAGTTCTGGTCTTATATCCACAGTGAGTGCTGTCAGGATTCCTTTGCATATAAAAACCATGGTGGGTTTGCCTTCGGGGAAGCAGTTAGTTGCACTGCAATGTTTATCCACAAATTTCGGTCTCTCAAGTCCTTCAAGAGCCCACATTAGAGGCAGTGCGGGCCGCATTAGCAGCGGGGCATCTTCGCGACGAGGCACGCCGCATTAAATCTTCACACACCAAAGTTGCCTTTGTGAAGACGCCAACACACTTGGGAGTTCATACCTTCTTTAATGTAGACTGCAATACACTTGTGCTCGCACCATCAGCAAAGCGCCATACGCGTTTCGGGCGTGTTGCCCTTGATCACTGACTCCGCAATGAAAATCCCAGCAGTCTTTGCAGAACTATTTAAACATCCTGTGGGCCCGCCCAGATGGGCTGTGTGCCCCAATGCCTTGTGGTCTTAGGAGTTCTGGTCTTATATCCACAGTGGGTGCTGTCAGGATTCCTTTGCATATAAAAACCATGGTGGGTTTGCCTTTGGGGAAGCAGTTAGTTGCACTGCAATGTTTATCCACAAATTTCGGTCTCTCAAGTCCTTCAAGAGCCCACATTAGAGGCACTGCGGGCCGCGTTAGCAGCGGGGCATCTTCGCGACGAGGCACGCCGCATTAAATCTTCACACACCAAAGTTGCCTTTGTGAAGACGCCAACACACTTGGGAGTTCATACCTTCTTTAATGTAGACTGCAATACACTTGTGCTCTCACCATCAGCAAAGCGCCATACGCGTTTCGGCCTGTTGCCCTTGATCACTGGCTCCGCAATGAAAATCCCAGCAGTCTTTGCAGAACTATTTAAACATCCTGTGGGCCCGCCCAGATGGGCTGTGTGCCCCAATGCCTTGTGGTCTTAGGAGTTCTGGTCTTATATCCACAGTGGGTGCTGTCAGGATTCCTTTGCATATAAAAACCATGGTGGGTTTGCCTTCGGGGAAGCAGTTAGTTGCACTGCAATGTTTATCCACAAATTTCGGTCTCTCAAGTCCTTCAAGAGCCCACATTAGAGGCACTGCGGGCCGCGTTAGCAGCGGGGCATCTTTGCGACGAGGCACGCCGCATTAAATCTTCACACACCAAAGTTGCCTTTGTGAAGACGCCAAAACACTTGGGAGTTCATACCTTCTTTAATGTAGACTGCAATACACTTGTGCTCGCACCATCAGCAAAGCGCCATACGCGTTTCGGGCGTGTTGCCCTTGATCACTGGCTCCGCAATGAAAATCCCAGCAGTCTTTGCAGAACTATTTAATCATCCTGTGGGCCCGCCCAGATGGGCTGTGTGCCCCAATGCCTTGTGGTCTTAGGAGTTCTGGTCTTATATCCACAGTGGGTGCTGTCAGGATTCCTTTGCATATAAAAACCATGGTAGGTTTGCCTTCGGGGAAGCACTTAGTTGCACTGCAATGTTTATCCACATATTTCGGTCTCTCAAGTCCTTCAAGAGCCCACATTAGAGGCACTGCGGGCCGCGTTAGCAGCGGGGCATCTTCACGACGAGGCACGCCGCATTAAATCTTCACACACCAAAGTTGCCTTTGTGAAGACGCCAACACACTTGGGAGTTCATACCTTCTTTAATGTAGACTGCAATACACTTGTGCTCGCACCATCAGCAAAGCGCCATACGCGTTTCTGGCATGTTGCCCTTGATCACTGGCTCCGCAATGAAAATCCCAGCAGTCTTTGCAGAACTATTTAAACATCCTGTGGGCCCGCCCAGATGGGCTGTGTGCCCCAATGCCTTGTGGTCTTAGGAGTTCTGGTCTTATATCCACAGTGGGTGCTGTCAGGATTCCTTTGCATATAAAAACCATGGTGGGTTTGCCTTCGGGGAAGCAGTTAGTTGCACTGCAATGTTTATCCACAGATTTCGGTCTCTCAAGTCCTTCAAGAGCCCACATTAGAGGCACTGCGGGCCGCGTTAGCAGCGGGGCATCTTCGCGACGAGGCACGCCGCATTAAATCTTCACACACCAAAGTTGCCTATGTGAAGACGCCAACACACTTGGGAGTTCATACCTTCTTTAATGTAGACTGCAATACACTTGTGCTCGCACCATCAGCAAAGCGCCATACGCGTTTCGGGCGTGTTGCCCTTGATCACTGGCTCCGCAATGAAAATCCCAGCAGTCTTTACAGAACTATTTAAACATCCTGTGGGCCCGCCCAGATGGGCTGTGTGCCCCAATGCCTTGTGGTCTTAGGAGTTCTGGTCTTATATCCACAGTGGGTGCTGTCAGGATTCCTTTGCATATAAAAACCATGGTGGGTTTGCCTTCGGGGAAGCAGTTAGTTGCACTGCAATGTTTATCCACAAATTTCGGTCTCTCAAGTCCTTCAAGAGCCCACATTAGAGGCACTACGGGCCGCGTTAGCAGCGGGGCATCTTCGCGACGAGGCACGCCGCATTAAATCTTCACACACCAAAGTTGCTTTTGTGAAGACGCCAACACACTTGGGAGTTCATACCTTCTTTAATGTAGACTGCAATACACTTGTGCTCGCACCATCAGCAAAGCGCCATACGCGTTTCGGGCGTGTTGCCCTTGATCACTGGCTCCGCAATGAAAATCCCAGCAGTCTTTGCAGAACTGTTTAAACATCCTGTGGGCCCGCCCAGATGGGCTGTGTGCCCCAATGCCTTGTGGTCTTAGGAGTTCTGGTCTTATATCCACAGTGGGTGCTGTCAGGATTCCTTTGCATATAAAAACCATGGTGGGTTTGCCTTCGGGGAAGCAGTTAGTTGCACTGCAATGTTTATCCACAAATTTCGGTCTCTCAAGTCCTTCAAGAGCCCACATTAGAGGCACTGCGGGCCGCGTTAGCAGCGGGGCATCTTCGCGACGAGGCACGCCGCATTAAATCTTCACACACCAAAGTTGCCTTTGTGAAGACGCCAACACACTTGGGAGTTCATACCTTCTTTAATGTAGACTGCAATACACTTGTGCTCGCGCCATCAGCAAAGCGCCATACGCGTTTCGGGCGTGTTGCCCTTGATCACTGGCTCCGCAATGAAAATCCCAGCAGTCTTTGCAGAACTATTTAAACATCCTGTGGGCCCGCCCAGATGGGCTGTGTGCCCCAATGCCTTGTGGTCTTAGGAGTTCTGGTCTTATATCCACAGTGAGTGCTGTCAGGATTCCTTTGCATATAAAAACCATGGTGGGTTTGCCTTCGGGGAAGCAGTTAGTTGCACTGCAATGTTTATCCACAAATTTCGGTCTCTCAAGTCCTTCAAGAGCCCACATTAGAGGCAGTGCGGGCCGCGTTAGCAGCGGGGCATCTTCGCGACGAGGCACGCCGCATTAAATCTTCACACACCAAAGTTGCTTTTGTGAAGACGCCAACACACTTGGGAGTTCATACCTTCTTTAATGTAGACTGCAATACACTTGTGCTCGCACCATCAGCAAAGCGCCATACGCGTTTCGGGCGTGTTGCCCTTGATCACTGGCTCCGCAATGAAAATCCCAGCAGTCTTTGCAGAACTGTTTAAACATCCTGTGGGCCCGCCCAGATGGGCTGTGTGCCCCAATGCCTTGTGGTCTTAGGAGTTCTGGTCTTATATCCACAGTGGGTGCTGTCAGGATTCCTTTGCATATAAAAACCATGGTGGGTTTGCCTTCGGGGAAGCAGTTAGTTGCACTGCAATGTTTATCCACAAATTTCGGTCTCTCAAGTCCTTCAAGAGCCCACATTAGAGGCACTGCGGGCCGCGTTAGCAGCGGGGCATCTTCGCGACGAGGCACGCCGCATTAAATCTTCACACACCAAAGTTGCCTTTGTGAAGACGCCAACACACTTGGGAGTTCATACCTTCTTTAATGTAGACTGCAATACACTTGTGCTCGCGCCATCAGCAAAGCGCCATACGCGTTTCGGGCGTGTTGCCCTTGATCACTGGCTCCGCAATGAAAATCCCAGCAGTCTTTGCAGAACTATTTAAACATCCTGTGGGCCCGCCCAGATGGGCTGTGTGCCCCAATGCCTTGTGGTCTTAGGAGTTCTGGTCTTATATCCACAGTGAGTGCTGTCAGGATTCCTTTGCATATAAAAACCATGGTGGGTTTGCCTTCGGGGAAGCAGTTAGTTGCACTGCAATGTTTATCCACAAATTTCGGTCTCTCAAGTCCTTCAAGAGCCCACATTAGAGGCAGTGCGGGCCGCGTTAGCAGCGGGGCATCTTCGCGACGAGGCACGCCGCATTAAATCTTCACACACCAAAGTTGCCTTTGTGAAGACGCCAACACACTTGGGAGTTCATACCTTCTTTAATGTAGACTGCAATACACTTGTGCTCGCACCATCAGCAAAGCGCCATACGCGTTTCGGGCGTGTTGCCCTTGATCACTGACTCCGCAATGAAAATCCCAGCAGTCTTTGCAGAACTATTTAAACATCCTGTGGGCCCGCCCAGATGGGCTGTGTGCCCCAATGCCTTGTGGTCTTAGGAGTTCTGGTCTTATATCCACAGTGGGTGCTGTCAGGATTCCTTTGCATATAAAAACCATGGTGGGTTTGCCTTCGGGGAAGCAGTTAGTTGCACTGCAATGTTTATCCACAAATTTCGGTCTCTCAAGTCCTTCAAGAGCCCACATTAGAGGCACTGCGGGCCGCGTTAGCAGCGGGGCATCTTCGCGACGAGGCACGCCGCATTAAATCTTCACACACCAAAGTTGCCTTTGTGAAGACGCCAACACACTTGGGAGTTCATACCTTCTTTAATGTAGACTGCAATACACTTGTGCTCTCACCATCAGCAAAGCGCCATACGCGTTTCGGGCGTGTTGCCCTTGATCACTGGCTCCGCAATGAAAATCCCAGCAGTCTTTGCAGAACTATTTAAACATCCTGTGGGCCCGCCCAGGTGGGCTGTGTGCCCCAATGCCTTGTGGTCTTAGGAGTTCTGGTCTTATATCCACAGTGGGTGCTGTCAGGATTCCTTTGCATATAAAAACCATGGTGGGTTTTGTAATAGCTTATGTGGTGTTGTCATGGCACCATGAATGTTCTATGGGCTCCAGGGTGATGGAATGTATGTGCTTGAAGCACAAGCTCATTCCCTGGAAGCTGTTGATGAGATGAGCAGAAATAAACTCGACTTTAACCACAATCTGCTGGTGTTTGTGGTCACTTCAATTGGCGACAAGTTTTGGGATCTACTGCTCATCCTCAATACCCACGTGTGTGCACTTGGACCTGTGCTGTTTTCTACATTTTTTTGGGGGTTTTTTTTTCGACCTGTGAACTTCTCTGAAAATTATTCCTATTTTTGAATCCAAGGTTTTCGTGTGTGGATCTACACATTCATCCAAACCGATGGGACATTCTGTCTCGGTTCTGATCACGTTTACAGACATTTTCCACGCCGGGCTGGACAAGTAAAGGCTATTTTCGCTAAATGGAGATACAGCGAGGCGCTAGCCATATCAACGTTTCATTGCAGTATTAACAAGTACATCAGCCAAGCTCTAAACTTGCAAGTGTGTCCTGACGAGTGTTGTCGAGGAGCTAATGCACGGACGAGGTGCACAAATGGTGATCGACGTTCCTGTGCGAGTAGCACTGTAAAGGTCTGCACTATTTTTACTATCACTTACAGCCCCCACCGTTGTTTTATCAGATCTCAGTTCGTCCAAGCACAAGCTCATTCCCTGGAAGCTGTTGATGAGATGAGCAGAAATAAACTCGACTTTAACCACAATCTGCTGGTGTTTGTGGTCACTTCAGGTTTGCCTTCGGGGAAGCAGTTAGTTGCACTGCAATGTTTATCCACAAATTTCAGTCTCTCAAGTCCTTCAAGAGCCCACATTAGAGGCACTGCGGGCCGCGTTAGCAGCGGGGCATCTTTGCGACGAGGCACGCCGCATTAAATCTTCACACACCAAAGTTGCCTTTGTGAAGACGCCAAAACACTTGGGAGTTCATACCTTCTTTAATGTAGACTGCAATACACTTGTGCTCGCACCATCAGCAAAGCGCCATACGCGTTTCGGGCGTGTTGCCCTTGATCACTGGCTCCGCAATGAAAATCCCAGCAGTCTTTGCAGAACTATTTAAACATCCTGTGGGCCCGCCCAGATGGGCTGTGTGCCCCAATGCCTTGTGGTCTTAGGAGTTCTGGTCTTATATCCACAGTGGGTGCTGTCAGGATTCCTTTGCATATAAAAACCATGGTGGGTTTGCCTTCGGGGAAGCAGTTAGTTGCACTGCAATGTTTATCCACAAATTTCGGTCTCTCAAGTCCTTCAAGAGCCCACATTAGAGGCACTGCGGGCCGCGTTAGCAGCGGGGCATCTTCGCGACGAGGCACGCCGCATTAAATCTTCACACACCAAAGTTGCCTTTGTGAAGACGCCAACAACTTGGGAGTTCATACCTTCTTTAATGTAGACTGCAATACACTTGTGCTCGCACCATCAGCAAAGCGCCATACGCGTTTCGGGCGTGTTGCCCTTGATCACTGGCTCCGCAATGAAAATCCCAGCAGTCTTTGCAGAACTATTTAAACATCCTGTGGGCCCGCCCAGATGGGCTGTGTGCCCCAATGCCTTGTGGTCTTAGGAGTTCTGGTCTTATATCCACAGTGGGTGCTGTCAGGATTCCTTTGCATATAAAAACCATGGTAGGTTTGCCTTCGGGGAAGCACTTAGTTGCACTGCAATGTTTATCCACATATTTCGGTCTCTCAAGTCCTTCAAGAGCCCACATTAGAGGCACTGCGGGCCGCGTTAGCAGCGGGGCATCTTCACGACGAGGCACGCCGCATTAAATCTTCACACACCAAAGTTGCCTTTGTGAAGACGCCAACACACTTGGGAGTTCATACCTTCTTTAATGTAGACTGCAATACACTTGTGCTCGCACCATCAGCAAAGCGCCATACGCGTTTCTGGCGTGTTGCCCTTGATCACTGGCTCCGCAATGAAAATCCCAGCAGTCTTTGCAGAACTATTTAAACATCCTGTGGGCCCGCCCAGATGGGCTGTGTGCCCCAATGCCTTGTGGTCTTAGGAGTTCTGGTCTTATATCCACAGTGGGTGCTGTCAGGATTCCTTTGCATATAAAAACCATGGTGGGTTTGCCTTCGGGGAAGCAGTTAGTTGCACTGCAATGTTTATCCACAAATTTCGGTCTCTCAAGTCCTTCAAGAGCCCACATTAGAGGCACTGCGGGCCGCGTTAGCAGCGGGGCATCTTCGCGACGAGGCACGCCGCATTAAATCTTCACACACCAAAGTTGCCTATGTGAAGACGCCAACACTCTTGGGAGTTCATACCTTCTTTAATGTAGACTGCAATACACTTGTGCTCGCACCATCAGCAAAGCGCCATACGCGTTTCGGGCGTGTTGCCCTTGATCACTGGCTCCGCAATGAAAATCCCAGCAGTCTTTACAGAACTATTTAAACATCCTGTGGGCCCGCCCAGATGGGCTGTGTGCCCCAATGCCTTGTGGTCTTAGGAGTTCTGGTCTTATATCCACAGTGGGTGCTGTCAGGATTCCTTTGCATATAAAAACCATGGTGGGTTTGCCTTCGGGGAAGCAGTTAGTTGCACTGCAATGTTTATCCACAAATTTCGGTCTCTCAAGTCCTTCAAGAGCCCACATTAGAGGCACTACGGGCCGCGTTAGCAGCGGGGCATCTTCGCGACGAGGCACGCCGCATTAAATCTTCACACACCAAAGTTGCTTTTGTGAAGACGCCAACACACTTGGGAGTTCATACCTTCTTTAATGTAGACTGCAATACACTTGTGCTCGCACCATCAGCAAAGCGCCATACGCGTTTCGGGCGTGTTGCCCTTGATCACTGGCTCCGCAATGAAAATCCCAGCAGTCTTTGCAGAACTGTTTAAACATCCTGTGGGCCCGCCCAGATGGGCTGTGTGCCCCAATGCCTTGTGGTCTTAGGAGTTCTGGTCTTATATCCACAGTGGGTGCTGTCAGGATTCCTTTGCATATAAAAACCATGGTGGGTTTGCCTTCGGGGAAGCAGTTAGTTGCACTGCAATGTTTATCCACAAATTTCGGTCTCTCAAGTCCTTCAAGAGCCCACATTAGAGGCAATGCGGGCCGCGTTAGCAGCGGGGCATCTTCGCGACGAGGCACGCCGCATTAAATCTTCACACACCAAAGTTGCCTTTGTGAAGACGTCAACACACTTGGGAGTTCATACCTTCTTTAATGTAGACTGCAATACACTTGTGCTCGCACCATCAGCAAAGCGCCATACGCGTTTCGGGCGTGTTGCCCTTGATCACTGGCTCCGCAATGAAAATCCCAGCAGTCTTTGCAGAACTATTTAAACATCCTGTGGGCCCGCCCAGATGGGCTGTGTGCCCCAATGCCTTGTGGTCTTAGGAGTTCTGGTCTTATATCCACAGTGGGTGCTGTCAGGATTCCTTTGCATATAAAAACCATGGTGGGTTTGCCTTCGGGGAAGCAGTTAGTTGCACTGCAATGTTTATCCACAAATTTCGGTCTCTCAAGTCCTTCAAGAGCCCACATTAGAGGCACTGCGGGCCGCGTTAGCAGCGGGGCATCTTCGCGACGAGGCACGCCGCATTAAATCTTCACACACCAAAGTTGCCTTTGTGAAGGCGCCAACACACTTGGGAGTTCATACCTTCTTTAATGTAGACTGCAATACACTTGTGCTCGCACCATCATCAAAGCGCCATTCATTGCGGAGCCAGTGATCAAGGGCAACACGCCCGAAACGCGTATGGCGCTTTGCTGATGGTGCGAGCACAAGTGTATTGCAGTCTACATTAAAGAAGGTATGAACTCCCAAGTGTGTTGGCGTCCTCACAAAGGCAACTTTGGTGTGTGAAGATTTAATGCGGCGTGCCTCGTCGCGAAGATGCCCCGCTGCTAACGCGGCCCGCAGTGCCTCTAATGTGGGCTCTTGAAGGACTTGAGAGACCGAAATTTGTGGATAAACATTGCAGTGCAACTAACTGCTTCCCCGAAGGCAAATCCACCATGGTTTTTATATGCAAAGGAATCCTGACAGCACCCACTGTGGATATAAGACCAGAACTCCTAAGACCACAAGGCATTGGGGCACACAGCCCATCTGGGCGGGCCCACAGGATGTTTAAATAGTTCTGCAAAGACTGCTGGGATTTTCATTGCGGAGCCAGTGATCAAGGGCAACACGCCCGAAACGTGTATGGCGCTTTGCTGATGGTGCGAGCACAAGTGTATTGCAGTCTACATTAAAGAAGGTATGAACTCCCAAGTGTGTTGGCGTCTTCACAAAGGCAACTTTGGTGTGTGAAGATTTAATGCGGTGTGCCTCGTCGCGAAGATGCCCCGCTGCTAACGCGGCCCGCACTGCCTCTAATGTGGGCTCTTGAAGGACTTGAGAGACCGAAATTTGTGGATAAACAGTGCAGTGCAACTAACTGCTTCCCCGAAGGCAAATCCACCACGGTTTTTATATGCAAAGGAATCCTGACAGCACCCACTGTGGATATAAGACCAGAACTCCTAAGACCACAAGGCATTGGGGCACACAGCCCATCTGGGCGGGCCCACAGGATGTTTAAATAGTTCTGCAAAGACTGCTGGGATTTTCATTGCGGAGCCAGTGATCAAGGGCAACACGCCCGAAACGCGTATGGCGCTTTGCTGATGGTGCGAGCACAAGTGTATTGCAGTCTACATTAAAGAAGGTATGAACTCCCAAGTGTGTTGGCGTCTTCACAAAGGCAACTTTGGTGTGTGAAGATATATAAATATATATATATATATATATATATATATATATATATATATATATATATATATATATATATATATGAAAGAAAGGGTTGCCCTGCTTGAGACCGCGCACACATGGTGAGTAGACCACTTTATTGAAGACTTGGCAGGTTATACAAGCTCACAGCACAAATCCTCTCTGGGAAAACTTCTGGGAAGCCTGACGCGTTTCGAACATCTTCGTTCTTAATCATAGGCACGTCCCAAGCAGAGCCATCACAGTGTTGCAGAGCAGTTATTTAAATCACCAACATCCCGCCCTCATGGGCGTGTACCAAAGTGCCTTCTGGATGTTGAAGTTCTGCAAATATTCGAACCCGAGTGGGTGTAGCTGGCATCCAGTAATCTTAAAACAATCCCCAGCAGTGAGTACATTTAGACTGCAAGTCCCGAGAACACTGCCCATACAAGCCGACAACCAGGGAACCTCACCGCTCCATCGGCAACCTCGTTACAAAGTTTCCGTAGATCTGCATTTCCTCGCAGCAGTGCAGTCTCTTGACTGAGCCCAGCCGCTATATATGAAAGAAAGGGTTGCCCTGCTTGAGACCGCACACACGGTGAGTAGACCACTTTATTGAAGACTTGGCAGGTTATACAAGCTCACAGCACAAATCCTCTCTGGGAAACCTTCTGGGAAGCCTGACGCGTTTCGAACATCTTCGTTCTTAATCATAGGCACGTCCCAAGCAGAGCCGCCACAGTGTTGCAGAGCAGTTATTTAAATCACCAACATCCCGCCCTCATGGGCGTGTACCAAAGTGCCTTCTGGATGTTGAAGTTCTGCAAATATTCGAACCCAAGTGGGTGTAGCTGGCATCCAGTAATCTTAAAACAATCCCCAAAGGGTTTGTGCTTTGAACCATTTTAAAATGTTGTTTTTCGTTTTAGAAACTAGTGAGGCAGTGATCAATCAGTTATTCAGTATCCATGGAATTATTCAATTACCTATACACTGCACATGTACTCTGGCAATCAGGCAGGCAGAATTTATATGGTCATTGAACTATGGAGGCACTATTTATACATTCGTCTAATCACCCAGACAGCAACCATTTACTTATGCAATTAACAAGGCTGTAACTATGCAGTCATTGCACAGAAGCTATGCAGTCATCTAAGCATGCACTTACAACCCATTTAGGCATTGAAATACTGAGGCACACGCATGAACTCATGCAAACACTCATGAACTACTCATGCAGTCATCTAATTATGAGAGTACTATTATCGTAAACCTGTTATTCATCCAGTAGCTATGTAATCATTTAATTACTGAGGGAATACTCTTGCACTAATACAATCACCCCAGCAGTACACTTATTTTCATCCAATCTCTCAAGGTTTATCAATGGAGTCATGCAATCACTCAGACACTAGGCATGCACCCATGTAATCAGCCAGACATTACTGATGCACTCATTGAATTTTCCAGGCTCTAGCCATGAAGTTATCTAAACACCCAGGCACTACCTGTTTACTGAACCAAAAACTCATGGGCAGCAGCCAGGTAGTTATGCAATGACTGAAATACTACTTATGCACTCATCCAATCTGCTAGGTGTTATGCATGTACTTAAACAATCATGTATGCACTATCCATGCACTCTATAAATCATCTATATACTTTCTATGCACTCCTGCAATCATCCAGACACTAAAGTTGCACTCATTTAATCATCCAAACAATATCTATGAATGTAGTGAATTAATGAGACATTACTCATGCACTTACCTAATCATTCAGGCACTACTCATTCACTCATCCCAAACACCCAGATAGTAGTGATATACTCATCTAAACATGCAGGCAGTAACTATGCACATATGGAACAACCCATTGAGTTCTTATATACTCAGGGAATCATCTAGGCAGTACCTGTATCCTCAAAGAATCACCTAGGTACTATATACGCACCAGTTCCATCATCTAGGGAGTATTCATGTATTCAACCACAAATACATGTTTTTACAAGTTTTACTGAAGAAGATATAGTCTTTTAGAACCATCTGGTGAATTACATATAGGGCTCCCTGTTTTCCGTTTTTACAGATTTTTACAGATAATTACAGACAGAAAACATTTATTTTTGTGTGTGTGTTTATTTTTAAATGTGGGTAAAAACGGAAACAGAGTTGTTTTTTGAGTAATTCTAAATTCTGTCTGCCATGAATGCCAAGCCAATAGCTGTGTGGGTTGATAGGAAAGGTGGTTAAAAATGAAAGGGATTTTAGTAAAAAGGTTTTAACAGCAGTAGATATACACAAGGCTGATAATGAAATGTGCATGTTATTTGCATGTTTTCATATAAGTGCATTGGTTTCGCTTCAGCAGGTGTTCACAGCACTGAGACCTGGCAGGCATTCAAGTATGAGTGCATATTTATCATTTACAAAATGTGATAATATACTCATTTTAGCTTCATTTTTTCACAAATGCCAAAATAAATATGAATAAATACAGAAATTAGCAAAAATTAAATATGGATAAATGCAGAAGGCAATGTCCCAAAAATAAATACCATAAAACCGGTAGCCCTAATTTTATATCCAAATTGTGACATACTTTGGATGTAGTTGGAAGAATTAGTGAGTTATATGCTTTGATAGACATTAAAGTTCAGATTGTTATATGCACCATTTCCCAAAACTTAAATCTGACACATTTAAGTAGAATAGTACTGAGATAGTAAATAGACCACTAACACATAGAGAGGCATCCAATAGCTCTTACGTTGTGTTTTTGTATTTATAGTGGTGAGACATTATATGTACTTACACAATTGCGGCTAAATTTAGAATAGCTACAAGCCATTTGGCTGTGCCATGCTGCATTGCTTTCAAAGCACAGGGATGCATCATATTTACAACATTATGATGGATCCCTATGCTATCCCCTGTGCTGGTGCAGAACTCGCTGCCATGCACCAACCGAGGTACCCTTCCACCATGGTGCAATGGTGTCTGTGTACTGGGGATGATTGCTTTTGTGCAGGAAGCAACACTTTCCTGTACAAAAACAATCACAAGATGTATTTTCCTCTTTGTATGCATGCTGTAGGATGCAGTGCGTATAGAAACAGGAAATAAATGAGGAGAAAGGGAGCTGTAGGATTCTAACGCATTGCCAG
Organism: Triturus cristatus; assembly: GCF_964204655.1. NCBI lineage: Eukaryota > Metazoa > Chordata > Amphibia > Caudata > Salamandridae > Triturus > Triturus cristatus. The sequence continues at coordinate 572,017,294 of NC_140595.1, read as the reverse complement.
GTTTACAAATTGTTGTAAATGTGAGTATGTGGCGGAATCCATGGGTATTGCATGGGAACACCCACAGCAACACCAATGGCATGCTTCTTTCACACAAAGTGCTGCCTGAAAAGCGCCTGTATCTATAAAGCCATGAAAATCTATGCAGAGTGGCTTTACATGGCTTTGTAAACATGGAGCACCAAATTACGGTGCCGGTGTGTCAAAAAATGTGACGCTCCGGAAAGTGCATGGGGCTTGTAAATATGCCTCCTGGCCTTGATGTTCATTTTAAAATTGACTACAGAAAAGATAAATTGTTCTTTCACTGTGTATAAGTGAGAAGCGAGATATGCTGTAGCTGTGTTGTAAAAGAGGGTGCTAAAATGTTAAAAGGTAACTATTAAATACATTTTTGTGTTTTGCTCTCGGTTTATTATATTAAAGTAAGTATATATAGTAATATTTCTAGGTCCATCTGTAGATTTAAAACTGCAACATAACTTGAAAAGTGTTTTTTATTATGTGTAAGTCAGTAATAAAGTATTTGGTAGATTGGCAAGGGTAAAAATTAAGATATACTTTTTTTATTTACAGAACAATATATTCATAATTACACACAGTTACAATGCTTACACAAGCTTGGATGAAAAAGCAACAGAAGCAACTATAGTATGTTTGCAGAGATGGTACAAAAGGGGCAAAATGCAGAAAAAGGGGTGAAAGAAAAATGGGGCCAAATGCAGAAAAAGTGGTGAAAGAAAAAAAAGCTACTGGTAAGTGGACAAAGTCATTTCTTAAACGTATATGCACATATTTGCAAATAATACAAGATGAAGAAAATTAAATTATAACTATCAGAAAAAATAGGAGTGGACAAACTGCACATTGCAAGAACAGAAAAGATTGTAAAAGACATGGATGCACCTTAACCAGGAGACAGGAGCAGTTTAAGGAAATCAGAGCCAGAATGATTTGTAGTAGAGTGGTTATAAATCTACAGAGAGCTATGAAGAAGTATAAAAGAAGTAGAGAGGCACAGAAACAGAAAGAATGAGTTGAAGGAGTAGTTGATAAGGCCTTTACTTTGAAGAGGAAGCTTTTCATTTTAATTCTAAATAGAATGAAGACTCTTGACAAAATAATGTTGTGCATGAAGAGATAAAACCAGAAGAAAAGATGAGTGAATTGAAGTAACTTTTGCACAGTTTTTAGTGGAGAATGGATGCATGCTTCTAGTACAGAGCCTTTCTTTAATAATGAACACTATCTCCAGGATAACTGATTAGTTCATGCTATTGATGAAAGCGGACGATGTTATGAAATGAAGAGTGGCAGTCCTATAGCAAAAAGGGTGATGGGACCTAGAAATGTAGAAGAAGTTATTGCAGAAGAGGTACAAGGCAGGCATAGTCAGGTCCCTCTATACAAATGGAATCGTAATAGTGTTTGTAGAATTAGACAGCAATCCATTGATATATTAAGGAAATTCCTTCATATATATGCAAGGTGAAACTTAAAACACAAAATAAGTACTTTATAAGGTTTGGATCCTTGCAAGCTGAGAAAGCATACACATTTATAGGGACACTGTTGGAAAACCACACTCCCACTCTGAAAGGGTGGTGGTGGTCTTCCGGACACACTGTGGTAGCTTGACTCGAGTGGTCAGGAATCAGGCTCCGTGCTAAGCATACGACATACCCAAACAATAACCATGCGTGCATCCGTTCCAAAAATGACTCTACACCGTAAAAATTATGAAAATATCTTTCTTTATCTTCTTTTTCTCTTAGTTGCTGATTGGATAAAATAAATAACAATCACAATATACAAACTTTTTAAATAGTGCAGGTCAAATAAATACTGGCTTAATGATTCAATAAATAGGGGTGATCATAAATACTGAAGGCATAAATAACAGTGCAATACATACAGGCAATTAAATATTCTGAGGCAATAAATACTGTAAACCAATAAATATTGTGCATCAATAAATACTGTGGACCAATAAATACAGTGAAGCAATAAATAGGTTAAATACAATAAATACAGTGCCCCTAATAAATACTTAAAAGCTGACAGTGACACTCATAGAATCAGATCACTTTTGAATCCCTAAGGGCTGATTTGGCCCAGGCACAGCTTGTGGGGATGTGGAAGGCTTGGGGGTGTCTACTCCCTGGCTTGGACAAGGCTGAGGCCTAAACTGAGGTAGATCAAGGGGGGAATACCAGAGACCTGGCTCTCTCCCTCCACACAACTTCTCTAGATTAGTCCCAGCTCACCCCTGGCACAGTCAGGTTGGTTCCAGCACCTCCCTAGCCCCTTAGAGCAGTCTCTCAGGTCTCCACAGGGCCTTAGGCGCCCTCTACTCCACTTACGGCCCTTTTTCTGTTGCTCCGACGCCGCTGGAGTCGTGTCGATCCCGTGAGGCGGTTCCGGTTCGATGTCGGCGGCCTCGGCACAATGTCAGTTCTTGACGACGCCGGTAGGCGGTTCCGGTTTCAATGTCGGCGGCCTCGGTTCGATCTCGACCTCCGATTCGATGGCGTCGGGCAGTCTTTACTCGATGTCGACTTCGGGCGGCTCTGGTCCGATGGCGACCTCAACTTCGATGACGTCGGCCGGCCTTGACTCGATGTCGACTTCCGGCGGCTCCGGAGTGCGATCCTCACTCCCGACCTCCGGTGCTCCTCTCCTTAGGTTTCCGGCGACTCCGGAGTGCGACCTCCACTCCCGACCTCCGGCACGATTCTCACAGGTTCCGGCGACTCCGGAGTGCGATCCTCACTCCCGACCTCCGGTGCACCTCACCTCGGTCTCCGACGACTCCGGAGGGCGGACTTCACTCCTCCGATGACGCCGCTCACTCGACCTCGGGTGACTTCCTCCTCGACCTCTGGTACTCCTCACGACCTCTGACGGCGCCCTCTCTCGACCTCTGGCGGCTCCGGGCACGACGTCCGCTTTCCAGTCGGCGCCGCTTCTCCACCTCGGGCTCCGGGTCTCAGGCTACTCGACGTCGGACTCCAGGGAAACCAGTTTCCAGGTCAGGATCTTGCTGTTCTCTTGTTTCTAAGGCCTGTTCCTGCTGTCCAGGTCCTTAGGATGGTTTTTCTTGCTTCTTCCCACACAGGGCTCCAGGCTGGGCTCAGTCAGTAGGGACTAGTATCAAGGGTGGGTTTATGGACCCCACTCCAGGCACAAGTTTCCACCCCTGCTGCTTCACTCCTTCCTCCTTCAAGTTTTTGCTGCTCTCTCTTCACCAGTCAGGTGCCAACTGCCAGCTCCAACTGCCAACTCTCTGTCTTAGCTTCCCAACATTCTAAACCGCCTCCAACTGTCACAGGGTTCTGGAATGTTCTGGAAGGTGCTAGCAGGTTCCAGTGGATGCTGGTGATGTCACAGGTGGCCACCATTTTGTGCTCCAGGCCCTCAGACAGAAGTTTCAGGGGTAGCTAAAATGGCTCCCTGAATCTGCAGCAATACTAAAAAGTCTGGTGGTTCCCAAAAAGGAAAAATTCAAACAGGGTTTGAGGCAAAAGTGGGACAAAATAAATAATGATGAGGAGGGACCACCCAAAGGGCTGACAGGTCTAACACGCGTCCCCCCCAGCTGAAAGTGGGGAGAGCTACCCAACCCCTTGGGAGTTCTCATCACTAAGGCGGAAATACCTTGAGAGACCGTCTGCATTGGCGTGGTCCACTCCAGGCCGATGTTCCACCTGAAAGTCCATTCCCTGTAGGGAAATAGACCACCTCAACAACTTGGGATTCTCCCCCTTCATTTGCATCAGCCACCGAAGGGGTCTGTGGTCGGTCTGAACCAGGAAGTGCGAGCCAAACAGATATGGCCGCAACTTCTTCAGAGCCCATACCACTGCAAAGGCTTCACGCTCTATTGCACTCCACTTCTGTTCCCTGGGAAGTAGTCTCCGGGATAGGAAGACCACGGGTTGATCCAGACCCTCTTCGTTGAGTTGCGATAACACTGCCCCAATGCCATGTTCTGATGCATCTGTCTGGACAATGAACTCCTTGGAAAAGTCTGGGGCCCTTAAGACCGGGGCCTCGCACATGGCTTTCTTCAATCTCTCAAAGGCTTGCTGACAAGCCTCCGTCCAGACTACCCGTCGAGGTTGTTTCTTGGACGTGAGCTCCGTGAGGGGGGCTACGATGGTACCGTATCCCTTCACGAAGCGGCGGTAGTATCCCGTGAGGCCCAAAAAAGCTCGGACCTCAGTCTGTGTCTTGGGGGGTTCCCAGGCCATGATGGCCTCGATCTTTGCCTGGAGGGGTTGCACCGCTCCCCTACCCACCAAGTGTCCAAGGTACACTACCGACCCCTGCCCGATCTGGCACTTGCTGGCCTTGATCGTCAATCCAGCTTGTCTCAGGGCCTGGAGAACAGCTTGCAGGTGACGCAAGTGATCCTCCCAGCTGTTACTGAAGACGGCTATGTCATCCAGATAAGCAGCAGAGAAACTCTCCATTCCGGTGAGGATCTGGTTTACCAGGCGCTGAAACGTGGCAGGTGCGTTCTTGAGCCCAAAGGGCATCACACAGAACTGGTAGTGGCCATTGGGCGTGGAGAAGGCTGACCTTTCCCTTGCTCCATCAGTCAAAGAGATCTGCCAGTACCCTGAAGTAAGGTCAAAGGTACTTAGATATTGGGCAGCTCCCAGCCGGTCAATCAATTCATCCGCCCTAGGGATCGGATGAGCATCAGTTTTGGTCACTGAATTCAGTCCCCGATAGTCCACACAGAACCTCAGTTCTGGTTGGGCACCCGGTGGTGCAGCTTTTGGTACTAACACCACCGGACTGGACCAGGGGCTGCTAGAAGGTTCGATCACTCCTAGCTCCAGCATCTTAGTGACTTCACTATGAATGCTGGCCTTCACCTTGTCTGACATCCGGTAGATCTTGGACTTCACAGGTGGGCTGTCTCCTGTGTCCACGTCATGGACGCACAGGTGAGTCCTACCCGGGACAAGGGAGAACAACGAGGAGTACTGCCCCAGGACCTGGCGACAGTCCTCCTGCTGTTCAGGAGTTAGAGATGGGGAGAGAATCACTCCCTCCACCGACCCATCCTTCTCTTGAGACGCAAACAGATCAGGGAGAGGCTCGCTTTCCACGTCCTCTCCTCCGTCAGTCACCATCATCAAGATGACTTCGGGCCTCTCGTGGTGGGGTTTGAGGCGGTTGGCATGCAGCACCCGCAGGGGCTGACGAGGGGTCTTCAGGTCCACCAACTAGGTAGCCTTACCCTTCTTCTCCAACACCTCAAAGGGTCCTGACCAGCGATCCTGGAGGGCACTAAGCTCTCCTGGTTCGATCACCCACACCTTCTGGCCAGGCTCCAACTCCACCGGGTGAGCATTGTGGTCATACCACGCCTTCATCACTGCTTGGCTGGCTTCCAAGTTGTCAGAAGCTTGCTTCCACAACTTAGCCATTTGGCTCCGGAAGGCCAGCATGTAGCTCACCACATCCTGGGGAAGCTTTCTGGGAGTTCTTTCCCATCCGTCTCTCACCAGGTTGAGAGGTCCACGTACAGGGTGCCCATACAGAAGCTCGAAGGGGCTGAAGCCCACTCCCTTCTGTGGCACTTCCCTGTAGGAAAACAATAGACAGGGTAGGAGGACGTCCCATTTCCTCCGCAGGCTTTCAGGCAGACTTCTGATCATGCCTTTCAAGGTTTTGTTAAACCTCTCCACCAGACCATTTGTCTGGGGGTGGTAAGGAGTGGTGAACCGGTATGTCACTCCACACTCCTTCCACATCGCCCGCATATACGCTGACATGAAGTTGGTCCCCCTGTCGGACACAACTTCCTTGGGAAAACCCACTCGGGTAAAGATTCCCATCAGGGCCCTAGCCACAACAGGTGCTGTTATGGTCCTCAGAGGTATTGCCTCTGGGTACCGTGTGGCATGATCCACCAGAACCAGGATAAACCTGTGACCAGCTGTAGTCGGTGGATCTAACGGACCCACAATGTCGATGCCCACCCTTTCAAAGGGGGTGCTAACGACAGGAAGTGGTTCCAGGGGAGCTTTCAGCTTCACCCCTGTTTTCCCACTGGCTTGGCAAGACACACATGTCCGGCAGTAGGTATCGGACGACACTATCATCTGAGGCCAATAAAAGTGTGGGACAAGACGGGCGAAGGTCTTGTCTTGCCCCAGGTGTCCTGCCAATGGTATCTCGTGAGCCAACTCCAGAAGGAAGGCTCGATAACGTTGAGGAACTACCAAGGCTCGTGACGATCCATGTAGGGGTGCCTTGGGTTCACTGTAGAGGAGGCCATCCTCCCAGTAAACACTGTAGTTCCCTTCAACGTTCCCTGCTGCCTGGGCTTCGGCCTGTCGCCTCAGCCCCTCAAGGGTAGGGCATTCCCTCTGACCCTGGCAGAATTCCTCCCTGGACGGGCCTCCCTCCACGTGCCACTCGGCCGGGATGGGTAGGTCCTCCAGGTTGGTAACGTCCCCCACCGCAGACTCCTGGTCCACCACCTCCGGTGGCCTATCCGTCCTACGGGGTGGGGACGCCGAGGCAGGCTCCTCCTGTCCTCGGTTCTTCCCTTGACTGGCAGCTGGCTGGGCCTTTGTTCCAGGCTCCAGCCGAAATGAACTCCCTCTTCGGGTAGTCGCGGACCTTGTGCTAACACAGGCCCAATCAGGTGTACCCAGCATCTCGGTGTGAGTCCGGTATTCCACCTCCTTCCAAGCGTTGTGCTCCATGTCATTCCCCAGCAGACAATCGACTGGCACGGCAGGGCTTACGGCAACTCGAAGTGAACCTGCAACCCCCCCCCATTCAAAGGGAACCTCGGCCACTGGATAGTGGCCTGTTCTGCCGTCAGCCATCGCGGCTGGGTGGAGTACATCGGGAATTACCTGCTCTGGAGACACCAGTTGGCTACGCACCATAGTCATACTGGCTCCTGTGTCTCTCAGAGCCTCCCCTCTTTGGCCGTTGATGGTGACCCACTGCCCATACTTTGCGGTATTTGCGGGCACCTGGATCTTAGGAACCATCTCCCGTTCTCCCAGGGACACTAAAGTGACACCCGCCCACTCCCTTCCCTTAGTTAAGGGCATCTCCTCCCCGAGCACTACACTAGCTACTCCGGGGGTCTTTCCTCCAGTGGGAGGGGGTGGTCGTTTCAAGCACTTCGGATCTCCTTTATAGTGTCCAACGCCACCGCACTCATAGCAATGGACAACCCTTGGCTGCTGACTCTGGCCAGGATTAGGGTTTCTGGGTGGGTTAGCCCTAGGGGTGAATCCTGTTCCCTTCCCTTGGAAGTTATTTTGGGGGCCTTTGGAGAACTCCTTTTTCTTTTCCCCTCCCTCTTTCTTCTGGGGGGCGCCCTGTCCGGCCTTTTGAGTATCCCCTCCAGTCCCCCTTGTGGACACCCGGGTACTAGCCCAAATGTCCGCCTCCTCAGCAAGCTTCCGGGGACTGGTCAGCTTGCTATCCACCAGGTGTTGCCGCAGTTCAGGGAAACATTTCTCGAGCAGGTGTTCCTTCAGTACTAGGTCAAACAACCCCTCGTAGTTCCTCACTTCACTGCCCTGAATCCAACCTTCCAGTGCCTTCTTTGCATAGTCCAGGAAGTCCACCCAATTCTGTGTGCCCAGTTTGTGACTACCCCTGAACTTCTGTCTGTACTTTTCGGGTGTTAGTCCAAACTTCCTTATGAGCGCCAGTTTCATGGAGGGGTAGTGGGTCTGCTCATCCTCTTCGAGGGCCAATAAAGCATCCCTACCAGCTGGAGGCATGTACTTGTACAATCCCCCTCCCCAGTACTTCTCTGGAACCCCATGGGCCCTCAACGAGACCTCATAGGCCGCTAGCCACTTGGCGATATCGTCGCCCACTCCATAGCTAGCTACTATGTCCTTTGGCAGGTATGGTTTAGGTTCCCTGGTGATCTCTTGGGTTTGGCTGCCACCATTAGGAACAGGTTGTGCCCCGATTCTCAGGATCTGAAGATCTATTTCTTTCAGTCGTAATTCATGGGCCATCCTCTGCTCCTCCTTCTCCTTCTCCAGCCTTGCTAAGTCCCATGTGAGCTGTCTTTTCTCCCTCCGGTCTGTTAACTCCACTTCAGACAAGCCACCGCTAGAGGCACTGCTGCCCTTCCTAGAAATGGTTCTGGGCCCCGCTGACAGGTTCCCCACCTCAGGTTGGTACATCTCAGCCCCCTCGGTGTCAGGCTCTCTATCCCTGTCCTCCTCCTCAGCCTTGCTTTCTCGGCGTGCCTCCCCCCAAGCCCTTAAGCTGGTTTGGAGTGCACCCTTCTTTGCTCCTGGGGGACAGTACACCCCCTCCCGCTGGCAAAACTCCCTGAGTTGGGCCACAGTGTACGTTTCTAGATTTTCTAGTACAAATTCCATCTCGCCCACTCAGGTTAGAGGACAGGTTTTCTGCAGTAACTATGCAGGGGGGTACCTTTAATAATACCTCCTCCCACCACCAGAGTAAATTTGGAAAAAACAAAAACCCACAATTAGGAAGGCCGCTTTGAGAAAACTCCCGGTGTAGGCCTATGGACTACCCACAGTTATTGTTGAGTATACGTAGGCACAGCTCTATCCCACCACTGAACACCAATTTATGTTGGAAAACCACACTCCCACTCTGAAAGGGTGGTGGTGGTCTTCCGGACACACTGTGGTAGCTTGGCTCGAGTGGTCAGGAATCAGGCTCCGTGCTAAGCATACGACATACCCAAACAATAACCATGCGTGCATCCGTTCCAAAAACGACTCTACACCGTAAAAATTATGAAAATATCTTTCTTTATCTTCTTTTTCTCTTAGTTGCTGATTGGATAAAATAAATAACAATCACAATATACAAACTTTTTAAATAGTGCAGGTCAAATAAATACTGGCTTAATGATTCAATAAATAGGGGTGATCATAAATACTGAAGGCATAAATAACAGTGCAATACATACAGGCAATTAAATATTCTGAGGCAATAAATACTGTAAACCAATAAATATTGTGCATCAATAAATACTGTGGACCAATAAATACAGTGAAGCAATAAATAGGTTAAATACAATAAATACAGTGCCCCTAATAAATACTTAAAAGCTGACAGTGACACTCATAGAATCAGATCACTTTTGAATCCCTAAGGGCTGATTTGGCCCAGGCACAGCTTGTGGGGATGTGGAAGGCTTGGGGGTGTCTACTCCCTGGCTTGGACAAGGCTGAGGCCTAAACTGAGGTAGATCAAGGGGGGAATACCAGAGACCTGGCTCTCTCCCTCCACACAACTTCTCTAGATTAGTCCCAGCTCACCCCTGGCACAGTCAGGTTGGTTCCAGCACCTCCCTAGCCCCTTAGAGCAGTCTCTCAGGTCTCCACAGGGCCTTAGGCGCCCTCTACTCCACTTACGGCCCTTTTTCTGTTGCTCCGACGCCGCTGGAGTCGTGTCGACGCCGTGAGGCGGTTCCGGTTCGATGTCGGCGGCCTCGGCACAATGTCAGTTCTTGACGACGCCGGTAGGCGGTTCCGGTTTCGATGTCGGCGGCCTCGGTTCGATCTCGACCTCCGATTCGATGGCGTCGGGCAGTCTTTACTCGATGTCGACTTCGGGCGGCTCTGGTCCGATGGCGACCTCAACTTCGATGACGTCGGCCGGCCTTGACTCGATGTCGACTTCCGGCGGCTCCGGAGTGCGATCCTCACTCCCGACCTCCGGTGCTCCTCTCCTTAGGTTTCCGGCGACTCCGGAGTGCGACCTCCACTCCCGACCTCCGGCACGATTCTCACAGGTTCCGGCGACTCCGGAGTGCGATCCTCACTCCCGACCTCCGGTGCACCTCACCTCGGTCTCCGACGACTCCGGAGGGCGGACTTCACTCCTCCGATGACGCCGCTCACTCGACCTCGGGTGACTTCCTCCTCGACCTCTGGTACTCCTCACGACCTCTGACGGCGCCCTCTCTCGACCTCTGGCGGCTCCGGGCACGACGTCCGCTTTCCAGTCGGCGCCGCTTCTCCACCTCGGGCTCCGGGTCTCAGGCTACTCGACGTCGGACTCCAGGGAAACCAGTTTCCAGGTCAGGATCTTGCTGTTCTCTTGTTTCTAAGGCCTGTTCCTGCTGTCCAGGTCCTTAGGATGGTTTTTCTTGCTTCTTCCCACACAGGGCTCCAGGCTGGGCTCAGTCAGTAGGGACTAGTATCAAGGGTGGGTTTATGGACCCCACTCCAGGCACAAGTTTCCACCCCTGCTGCTTCACTCCTTCCTCCTTCTAGTTTTTGCTGCTCTCTCTTCACCAGTCAGGTGCCAACTGCCAGCTCCAACTGCCAACTCTCTGTCTTAGCTTCCCAACATTCTAAACCGCCTCCAACTGTCACAGGGTTCTGGAATGTTCTGGAAGGTGCTAGCAGGTTCCAGTGGATGCTGGTGATGTCACAGGTGGCCACCATTTTGTGCTCCAGGCCCTCAGACAGAAGTTTCAGGGGTAGCTAAAATGGCTCCCTGAATCTGCAGCAACACTAAAAAGTCTGGTGGTTCCCAAAAAGGAAAAATTCAAACAGGGTTTGAGGCAAAAGTGGGACAAAATAAATAATGATGAGGAGGGACCACCCAAAGGGCTGACAGGTCTAACAGACACTCACTAGCGTGTTTATCAAAGAAAGTGTGCCAAAGCACCTTTCATCATTTTAGGATGTTAGCTGTACACCCCTCAACAATGCGAACTTTAGCTAAGAGGCTGTATTATTTGAAAACTCCTGCATTATGTTTACGAGAAATTAATAGGGCACTTTTGCATGGTTTTGTCGCAGAGGTAGAAAAGGTTTGTGATGATATGCAGTTTCATTTCTTTGGTCCAGAACAGGACTGTAGGGAAATTGAAGAGTTGATAACAGGAGGAGTTGTAGAACAGGACAAAAGTACAACAGTTGATACTTTTAAAGAAGAAATTACAAAATTTAAGACAGTATGTGCTGAAAAACCAGAGTATGTTTGTATATGCTATCGACTCACTTACTACAAGAATCAAATGCTGACTGTTGACTTATATTTAAAAAGTTAAATAGAGGATAATGATATCTGGCAAAAGTTTGCACTGTACTTATTTGTAGAAGAAAGATTTGACTTGTCCACACAACAAGTTATATGTAAGTACTGCTGCAATAAATTTGAGGATAATAAAATGAATGCTAAAACTGTGCATAGGAAGTTAGAACTGGTTCCCATTCCAGAAGCACTTCAAGGTTTAAATATTTATGAGTCCATTTTTATCCAAACTATATATCCATTTCAGGCTATAGTACATATGGAGCCAAAGACAGGCAACACCCAACAAAGCTGCAAAACGGTCTAAAAGGCAGTGTATTTGCCATTAGAGGTCAAGAAAAACATTGAAATGGTAAGGATAGATGGAGATTTAGAGGAAGGTTTAGTAATTCTTGTAAATGGTGTGCCTACCAAGAGCAAGAAGCTATGGCAGGAGTTAGTAAAAGTTACCAAAGTTAAAAAAGCAACTTTATATCTGGTACAAAACAATGTTTACTATAGAAATGTGGAAAGCCTGCAAGATATCACACATATGGAGGATCAGACATTTCCATCAACAGGTTAGATTGAGAAGGTGGATCAGTCCAGGACAGAAGACATTCATGAACATTATAGCATCCACTATTTGCATTCTAAAGAGCTTATTTGTGATACCATTGAGCTGCTTTAAATGAAGGAAGCAAAAGGAGCTCCATTAAATGTGTGGGAAAAAGTTTAGAAGCTCAGTGTTTCCTACAACGTTTTCCTACTGGAGTAGGTGGCAGGTATGATGATAGGCCTGTACAAATACTTGCAGCTGAGTATATATATAGGATACTTCATTCAGAAGATCCCAGATTTCGTCAGTGTATTCCATATATATTTCACCTATTATTTGAGAGTGACTTGTCTGGCCTCTCATATGCCATGAATCATATTCTAAAAACAGGAGTAAATTTGCATAATATATCAGCAAAAAGTTCAAGGAAAAGATGAGCACTTGGAATACAATCTAATAAACCTAATGGCATGTCAGTGTGGGACTAATGAATATTGGTATCGACGTCATAGTGAACTCAAGTGCACGTGGAGGAACGTTGGAGCACCAACCTGGTTCCTGAAGCTGAGTTGGGCTGAATACGCATGGGAAGACCTGCTAGAATTCTTGCAGGAGGCAAATTTAAATATAAAAGACATTCATTTGACGCCAGGAGAACTGTGCTCACTAGACCCTGCAAATCTTTGCAGATATTTTAATCACAGATTCCAAGCAATGATGGCTTTCATCTTGAAAAAAACAAAACCTCCTCTTGGTGAAGTGATTAATTTCTTTAGGCGTAGAGTACCAAACCAGAGGTGCTCCCTATATTCACATGCTGTTGTGGGTAAATGATGCCCCAAAGTTTGGAAGATACAGTGATGAGTCTGTGTTGTCTTTTATTGAGCAGTATGTAACTTGCTCCATCCCAAAGGAGAGTAGTGACAACATATTAAGAGAACAAGTTCTACGATTCCAAAATCATAGATGCAGAAAATATTGTCGCGAAAATAAAGAGCAAGAGGGAAATTTTATATAAGATGTCGTTTCGGATTCCCATGACCTGTCATCTCAGAAGTAAGAGTCAACAGCTTTTGGCCTGCAGTCAGACATACACTTACAAGGAAATCACTGAAAAATGCATACAACCTAAGAAGAACAGAGGCCTCCATGTACATTAAGGACAACAATCCTGTGATTCTGAAGATGTGGAATGCAAACATGGATGTGCAGTTTGTTGCAGACAACTCAATTGCTGTTGCCTGGTACATTACATCTTATATAACAAAGTCAGAGAAAACTGAGATGAAAGAGATGTGGGAGGAGATTTCAGCAGAAAAGTGTCTTTCGAAGAAGGTGTACAGTTTTAGTTTGAAAATGCTTTTTCACAGGGAGATAGGCTCCTGTGAATGTGCAGACCAGTTAAGCTCAGCTAGTTTGCTTTCTAAATTTAGAGGAGTTCTATGGGTGAGTCTAGGGCTTGCTAATACTCATAGCAGAGTACTGAAGTACAAGCTGGAAACGTACTATTCAAGAAGAAGTCATCATTTGGAAAGGATGTGTCTTTATGATATACTTCAACATTAAACTTTCAGAAGTAGTGTCAGTGAAAACATAGATGAAGGTAAATTTGCTGTGGCTGGATATGAAGAATGTTTGGTGAGACATAACAAAGGAAATGTAATCAACCATCGAAAGCTAAGTTGCCAAACTCCAGACAAGAGAGTTTTTCTATTTTGCATTGTTGCAGTTGTTTAAGCCATGGTGAACTGAAAGTGAGCTACTTGGAGAATTTGACTGTTATGAAGACTCTTTCAGCGCTGTGAAGCACAGCATTGAGTGCTCTGTGTTTTCAGTGTATCTTCAAATGTTAAGAGATGAGATTGAACAAGAAGAAACAATTGCTGCTGAGATAGCAAAAGAGAGTTCTCAGAGCAGTCAAAGTTTAGCACCGGGAAGTCAAGATCCTTTTGGACAGCCACTCATTGAAAATTAAGCTGCAATAGCCATGAATGAGGTGTAGAATGCAATGCAGCAAGTAAGACAGTAAACTGTGGATCTAGAACCTCTAATACAGCAATTGAATGCAGTTCAGAAAGAAATAGTTTAAAGAGCTAAAAGGTAAAGTAGGACATGGATTTCTTCATGAGAAAACAAGTGTGCATGTTCTACATATAAACCAGTTCTATTGTACATAAGTGGTCAAGCAGGAACTGAAAACAGCTTCTTGATTAAAGTACTAACAAGTTACCTACAGAAGACAACAGATTCCAATGTGTATGTAGTCACTGCACCAACATGCTTAGCTGCTCATAATGTTAAAGGCGTTACCCTTCATCGATTATTAATACTGCCTGTTGAACATCACAGCAAATTACAATACAACAAATTATCTGGTGATGCTTGTCATGAAGTGGCAAGAGTATTAAAGAAATTAAAGCTACTAATTTTTGATGAAGTCAGTATGTTGCCAAATCTAATGCTAGCTTTTATACATTTAAGAATGCAGCAAATATTAAAAACTGACTACGATGGAGGAAAACACTTAATAGTCTTTGGAGACCTGCTACAACTAACACCCGTAAATGGACAATCTATATTCAAGAAACTACTATATAGTGAAACAAGGAATTCACTAGGAAGTATTGGAAATGTAGGGGGCGTGGTGCTTGCCTGGCCTGAAGATGGCCGGTCCGTAATCGAGTTCCGCCAGCCGCCGACAATCCGGCACAATTTTGATGCTTCAATTGCTTTGTTACTAAGTGGAGACTCCGGGTGGATGTAGCTGGTCGGGAGCTAGGTGCATCGCTGTGTTCGCCTGCCGTTTTGCCCTAATACCACCGGAGATCTGGCCAATTGCTCCTGCAATGGTTCCCGCGGCGCTAATACACCGCGGTCGCTCTGAGGGTTTTGCAGTGTGACGCCCTCCTCAGCAATGACTCCCGGTGGGTCCCCAGCGACACTGCGAATGGCCAGGTCGGCCCTCGAGTGATCTGCATGTGTCAGGTGAGCCTCGCGGCCCGGCTGCAAATCGGCGGTGCCCCGTCTACGGGCGGCACCTGTGAGGCTGCAGCGCACCACCCTGTGTGGGCCTCTTGTGCCTGATGATTTTGGCCTCTCCTGCTGGTCTGTGAATCCCGTCTCGACATCCTGACTGCCCGGCGCTGGTTGAGATTGGGGCCCTAGTCTATACTCGTGCTGAGAGGCCCGATTAACTTGGCGACAACTTGCGTCTCAGTGGTTGCGGGGGCTGCCATGATCACAGGGAGGAGCCGTGGTTGCCCTTGTGCCCACTCTCTGCACAACTCATTCCACTTGCCCTGGGGCGCTACTGACCCAACTGGTCCCTGGACCTGAAACTTCCCATTAGCGGGGGCAGACAAACGCACGCCTGGTAGGCCAACGCATTGGAGGTGCTGCGATGGTCAAACCGGATAAGACCCAGTCAAAAATAAACTTTGAACAAAGGAAGTCTCGTTGTTGCGAAGACGCAATGGATTCTGCGATGTCCGAGTTTTGGGGTGAATTTTGTATTTTTTGTTTCACAGATCACATGTCATAACTTAACCATGGTTGGTAGGGCAGTGTGTGCGGCTTTACTGGTCAGCGGTAATGTTTGTAAACGCTCAACGAATGGCAGGTCAACATAGTAAACAGGGCCATATTAAACAATTGAACCTTATTACTTGGAATGTCAGGGTTTTGAATGATCACAGAAAGGTACGGAAAATATTGGCATATTTGAAGCGGAAGTAGGTAGACGTCGCTCTGCTCCAGGAGATCCACCTTCACCCTGGTTGTGCATTGCTTTCAGGCAGCAGATTAACAGGTCCCTTTCATGCTGCATGTTTCCCTTCCCACTCCAGAGGGGTACTTACATGGGTTAACCCCAAATCGGGGCTCTGTTTGGAGCACTACGCAACTGACACGGCTGGCAGGTATGTTGTATCCAGATGCTTTGGCAAGGAACTCAATTTTCTCATTGTCAATTCGTATGGCCCTAACTACGACGACCCACAATTTATTTTACCAGTCCATATTTACACTGATGAAGGACCGTCACCCTTTGCCGATGCTATGGGGGTGACTTTAATTGTGTCCTGGACCCAGGGCTTGATAGATCACGGGGTCCATCCAGGCCCTTGTCTGCTTCAGCAAAATTTATTGCTGACTTAGCGTTACCGTTGGGTCTTGCGGATGTTTGGAGGGCTAGGTCCAGAGACAGGGGGGGATTCACTCATTACTCCGCCTACCATGACATTCACACATGCATAGACTATTGGCTCATTTCACAAACACTGCTGCCCAAGGTACAGGACTACACTGTCTTGGCTCGTACGTTCTCGGATCACTCTCCTATTTTGTTAGCTATAATTGTGCCCTCCCATGGTCCTCCTCCTTTCCTCTGGAGGTTCCCACCGTATTCGGTATTGGACACAGTATTTAAGTCAGAGTTGCAGGACGCAATTACTGAATTCTTTGCTATTAATGTTGGCTCTGTAGATTCTTTTGCCACGGTGTGGGAGTCATTTAAGGTTTATATTCGGGGCATCGCGATTAGTAAACACGTGGGGGTTCTACGCTCTCTCAGAGGCAGGCTTGCGCTGTTAGAAACCCGAATAGCGGGGCTTGAAGCTGAGCTCACCGGCGGAAATGATCCTGTTACACGTGAGCAACTGAAGATGACGATAGCAGAATCTCACGATGAAGCAGACAACGAGGTTAAACATATGGGCAAATATGCTACAGCTAGATTCTATGGAGAGGCTGATAGGCCGGGATCGGTGCTGGCGGCACTAGCTCGTCGCAGATTGGAGTCCGGTGGTTTCTTTGAGCTGGTTGACGACGAGGGCACTCTTCTGACAGAGCAGGCGGATTTTAAGAATCAGTTCCGCTGCTATTATCATGAGCTCTATAGCTCTAAGGTTAGCCCTAGTGAGTCAGACATAATACAGTATCTTGAATATATTGAGCTCCCTTGGCTGCAAAATTGGCACTGCAAATTCTTATTGCGGCCGGTTGAGACTGCGGAGATACGCCTTGCCTTGAACTCTATGTGGGAAGGCAGTGCCCCGGGACAGGCTGGGCTTACGGTATCTTTTTACAAGGGCTTTAGCGACCTTTTGAGTCCCCATTTGTCCACCCTGTTTCAAGAGATGGGGGGGATGGGATAATGCCAACCCTCCATGCGCGAGGCTTTGATTATAACATTGCTGAAGCCTGGTAAGGACCCTCGTAGGTGCTCCTCTTACCCTCCGCTTTCCTTCCTAAATGTAGATACCAAAATATTTGCTAAGATACTTGCTAACCGCCTGTCCCCCTTATTGCCTCAGTTGATTGGCCCGGAGCAGGCTGGTTTTATTCCAGGTCGCACGCTATCGTACAACCTTCGTACCTTGTTCGGTGCCCTTCAACATGTCCGTCCAGAGGTTAAGGCGGCAGCGGTCTTCCTGGATGCAGAGAAGGCCTTCGATTCGATCGAATGGGCGTTTATGCTGGCTGTCTTGCAACGAATGGGAGTAGGCGAGGTATTTCTGCAATTGGTCTCGGTACTTTATAATTCCCCTATGGCTCAGGTGCACACTGGGGACACGGTCTCTGCTCCAATTCAAATAACACGGGGCACTCGTCAAGGGTGTTCCCTTTCCCCGCAATTACATGCGGTGGCCGCTGAGCCTCTGCTGCGTGCACTATGAGAGTATCATGGCCACAGAGGGCTGCGCTTCCCCAAATACAATTTAATTGTTTCAGCCTATGCTGATGACATGTTACTGTATATTCGTGACCCTGACACATCTTGCTCCTTGCGCATTGGGGGTCTTTCGGGATTAAAGATCAACTGGGATAAGTCCATAATTTTCCAGTTAACATCAGCCACGGTGCCGACACCTCTCGACTTCCCACTCCAGTGGGCGTCTGACCCAGTTCGCTACCTGGGTATCCAAGTTCACTCCGATGCAGACCAGGTGCTCACTGCGAATTATGGCAGATCTATTGTCAAACTGGGTGAGGATATTGATAGATGGATCCGGCTCCCTCTCTCACTCACGAGCAGAGTATCCTTAATGAAAATGGTGGTGCTCCCGCGCTTCCTCCTTCTCTTTGTCAATATTCCCAAAGTGGTGCCCCAACACATGTTTCGAGAGTTGAGGGTCCTGGGGAATAAGTTGGCTTGGGCAGGCAAGTCTCCGTGAGTGGCACTAGACCCTCTTATGCTACCATATACAACGGGTGGACTGGGAGCGTCGGATCTGGAGCTATAACACAGGATAGCGCAGGCCTCGCATGCACATAGTTGGGTCCATGGTCCACTGGAGCTGCCACACCTCCAGATTGAGAACGTGGCCGCTGCCCCGGACCCTCTACCTCGGTTGTTGACTAAGGCACCTGACAGGCGCTGTGGGGTTCTAGACTCTGTGAATTCCACGGTACATGCCTGGAATGTTTTACTTTAAAAAAACTTCTGGTGCGCAACTATATGCACCTCGGTTGCGTATTGAATGGTGTCAGTGGTTTACTCTCAGCTCTGAGCGTGGTACTCTTCATGCTTTACACGGCCTACGTATACACGAGATGGGAGACTTGTTTAAAAATAAGCAGTTGAAATCATGGGAGGAGGCGGTTACTGGCATTGCGGAGCCCTCAGCATTGACGCGTTTCCATTTCTTTTGTACACGCCATGCTATGCGTGATGTATTGGGAGTTGATCTGGAGCCAATGGAGATTCCACCGCTGTCCATAATATTGCGCTCACAGCCACCTGTTAAGCTGGTTTTACATCTGTATGCTTCAACACTACTTGCTAAGACAGCTCACTTCACAAAAGCACGATTGGCCTGGTAGGCTGACATAGGAATCCCACTTTCTGATGACATTTGGGCATATTGCTGCGAAAATTACACGTAAGGTATCTCTCAATGAAGGCCATAGATTAGCTCACTTCAAATTTTTACATAGGGTACATTACACGCCACAGCGCCTGTATAGATATGGGATGCGGGACACAGATAACTGAGAAAGATGTGGCATGCCAGATGCCGGTTTCTTACACATAGCCTGGCAATGTCCTCCAGTAGAGAACTTCTGGCAAAACATTTTTAGTGTATTAAATGAGATTGTTGGTCTCTCTCTCACGCCGGATCCCCTATTGGCACTACTGGGTTATAAGAAACCCCTTGGAAAGAATGTTCGCAGGCTGGTTGCTATGGGTCTCCTCTTGGCAAAGCGTAGGCTAGCAATGCGGTGGATGAGGGGCCCAGTTCCCATAGTAGCTGAATGGGAAAATGACATGTTATACTGTAACACTCAATCGGATATCTATAACGAACTGCTTCCCCCCTGCAATCGGCCGAAGGGCTTCTGGGGGCTTTTTACACAGTATCAGCTGTTACGTTCACACAATGATGAAGAGCAGGATTGATGTTATTCATGTAAGGACCACTCTCCACTTATATGTCCCTCTGCAGTTTTGCAGTCATGCTGGCTTTGCCTTTTGCCTGTACAGATCTGCCACTCTATGTATATACCAGCCAATGCAGGAATATTGTAATATTATTTTACACTAGTCTGAATACTTGTGTGGCTCACCACTGTACCTCTCATCATTTATGTGCAACTTATTAATGATGCTGCCTGTAATGTGATCTGTTTCTTAATTTTTGTTTCTGTTGTTATTGTTTATTCTTTAAAACTCAATATAAGCATTAAAAAAAAGTATTGGAAATGTAAACCTTTGGGAAAACTTTCAATACAAAGAGTAAATCCAAAATATGTGCCAAGCATCAGATATGCATTATGCAGATATACTAAAGGATATAAGAGTGGGAGTTCTCACAAAAGAGGGAAAGACAGTATTTCAAACCCGTCTCATCCCCCCAAACAATCCAAGTAATGTTTCAGCTGCTAAAGTAATGTACAATTGTGTTAAGGAAGAGAAGTCTATTAATTGTTTGATGCCAACTCTTGAGGAGTGTAGTAAATTCAATGAACAATTATTGCAACTGGAAAAAGAAGAGATTGTTGAACTTAGAGCAAATGATAAGATGGAACATCAAGGACTTACAGTGCTACTAACAGAAAAATGCCATTGAAATTGTATAGTTTAGAAAAGTCTGTGTCGAAAACAGCAGGATTAAAAAAACTGTTATATATCTGTACAAATTGTCGTGTAATCTTACGTCGTAATTTAAATGTTGAAGAAGGGCTAGTGAATGGTGCAATGAGTAACTTATGAAACTTGTAATTTTCCAAACAGAAATGATGTGGAATACTTAGCCATCAAACGTGATGATATTGCTGAAGTTAAGCAGATTGGTAGATGCACTGTACATTTCCTACTTGTGAAAGACTTGTACGTCCAGCAAAAGCAGTTCCCAGTGTCTTTAACGTATGCAGTAACTATTTATAAATAGCAAGGTTTAAGTGTAGCTACAGGTCTTGTTAATATTGGTAGTAGTGTATTAAAAGAAGGAATGTAATTTGTTGCTTTGTCGTGATTAGAAAATTGTCTGGTTTATTTCTGAGGATTTTGATGAGAAGAAAGTATGTGCTGATGTGTGCTGTGTAATGGAGTATAATCTGGACTGAACTGTTATGCAAATTTAATTTTAAATGGACTATATAATTTGCCTCATTGTACACATTCTATCAAAGAAAAGGTAGATAAAAGAATGTCTTCACAAGTGTGTAGTTTACTTGAAGGATTAAGAAGTGATAGAAGTATGCATTTGGCTACTGTAATAAGAAAACTCACTGATGACTGTACTGGATCAGTAGTGTTCTCTCAAAATCTTCAGCAGGATGCTCAATAATTTCTAATAGTAATGCTAGGGCTATTAGATGAAGAAGATGTGAATATGAATGAATTATTTAGTTTAACTTATAAATGGACCCATAGCGGTGAAGATTGTGAATTCATGTCTAGCACCGAAATCAATTCAGAATGATTCCTTTACTTGATATTACCAGATTGTGAAGCTGTGCCATTTGAAGATTTAACTACAAATGCCCATCAAGATATGACCTGTTGAAACTGCAGATCAGAACTTGGGTCAACATTGTTTCTACAGAGGTATGGAAAATATATCATAGTCATGCTACAACGATATTATCAAGGACGGCGTTAAAAATTATCGCCGGTTTAGCGGCAGAAAACTGCAGAATTCCATGTTCTGGTGTGAACATGGGCTTCTATTCGAATTCTCAAGGGCATTTTATCAAGCCCATTATTGTCGCTTTAGCGGCAGTTTTCTGCCGCTAAACCGGCGATAATTTTAACGCCGTCCTTGAATATATGCCCCTCGGTTAGGAACTGAAATTATAAACTTTAAAGCTGCACAAATTTACATCTCAAAAACAACTTTCACAACTATAGCAATCACATTCCATGAAGGAGTTCATATAACCTCTGGACACTACACAATATATTTAAGATGTCAACTTGGATGGACAGAGTGTAATGACAAACAAGTGACATTCAAACCAAGACTACCCAAAAAGTCACCAAACTCATATCTGCTATTTCTAGAACCGAAGTTCTAAGAAGAATCTAGGATAAGAAAATGTGGTATTGTGTTGGCAAATATATGGATTGTGTGTTTCTGAGACATTATTCAGCCTATTAGGGGTATTGTCTATAGCAAGCTGTTAGGAATGAAGGACTCTTTTTTATCTATGATAAAGGAATTTATAAATATTTGAGGACTACATTGTGTTACTACAGATAAAAAGTAAGTGGAGTTACTATAATACCAGAAGCCATAAGTTGCTTTCGAAAAGTCTCTTTGCCACAAAAAAGTCCCCTTTCGTTTCTACTACAGCAACTTCTACATAGTACTATGAGTTATGTTTTGTTATGTTATATATATGGACTAAGAGCATTTTAGACATCATTTAGTCTAAGAGGGATAATGTTTCAAAACAATATGCAAAAATGAAGATAGGTTCATAATTGTTGAACATTTTGTACCAGATATAATAATATCAGAAACACTTTTACCATTTAGTTGCTTTCCTTGAGTTAGTATCCTATCAGCAAGCCAGTATTAAAAAACTTGTAGTAAGTGCAGTAAACAGTATGACATAGTTGAATTGATCTACTGTGCACATTTTGGGTTTTTTTGTAATTCATTTATTGTTTTCCCCACTCTTTCATGGTGAGTCTTCATACAAAGCACTATTGAAAGTGAACAAGTATGAAAGCTGATAATAGGAAAAACAGTAAAACATTTGTCTATGTTGAATTAAAGTGTTGCTTAAAAAATATTGTATGTTGTTTGGTTGTGTAAGGTTCGAAATGAAATTCTAACAAACTTTTGCAGGTTTCTATTTTTTCACAGTGGTTGGAAGTTGAGATATATTATGTATGCCAAATCACTAGTGGTGGATTCATTGCGCTAGTACTCATGTACTCATCCCATCTCCCAGGCACAACAGTTGCACTTGTCAAATCATCCAGACACTACCTAAGAAGTCATCCAATCACTCAGGCACTGCACTTGAATTCATCTAATCTCCCAGCCACTGCTCAGGCACTGATCCAATCACCCAGGTGATACCACACACTATGCAAACACCCAGACACTATGTATGCACTCATTCATTCACTGAGGCACTACCCATACACTCATTCACTTAGCCATGCACTACTCATGGACTCATCCAATCACCCAGGCAGAACCCATGCACTCATCCATTGACCCAGGGACTATCCTTGCACTCACCCAAACATACAGGCAGTATCCATGCATTCACCCAATCACCCAGACCCTGTTTGTGCACTCACCCAATCACCAAGCCTCTACTCTCGCACTCATCCAGTGAACCAGGCTCTACCCTTGCACTCATCCAATCACCCAGGCACTACTCTTGTACTCATCCAGTCTCCAATGAGCTACTCACACACTCATACAATCAACTAGGCACTAACCATGCACTAATCCAGTGACCCAAGCAGTACCCATGCACTCATCAATTCACTCAGGCACTATCTATGCACTCTCACAATCACCTAGGTACTATCCATGCACTCATTGAATCAGCCAGACACTACCCTTGCACTCATCCACTCACCCAGGCACTACTCGTTTACTCATCCAATCACCCAGGCAGTACCCATTCACTCATCAAATCACCCAGGCACTACTCATACATTTTTCTAATCACCCAGGCAGTACCCATTCACTCATCAAATCACAGAGGCACTACTCATACATTTTTCTAATCACCCAGTATCCATCTACTCACACAATCACCCAGGCACTACCCTTGCACTCATCCATTCACTCAGGCACTACCCATGCACTCATCCAATCACTCAGGCACTAACCATGCACATATCAAATCACTCATGCACTACCTATGAACTCTTACAATCACCCAGACACTACTCTTGCACACATCTATTCACTCAGCCACTACACTCACTATGCAATGACCCAGACACTAACCATTAACTATGCAATGACCCAGACACTAACCATGCACAAATCGAATCACTCAGGCACTACCCATGTACTCTTCCATTTACTCTGGCACTACCCATTGACTCATCCATTCACCCAGGCACTATCCATGCACTCATGTATTCACCCAGACACTACCCATGCACTCATCCATTCACTCAGGCATTAGGCATCTGTTCATCCATTCACTCAAGCACTACCCATGCACTCATCCAATGATCCGTGCAATACGTTTTGACTCATCCATTCTCTCACACACTACCCATGCACTCATCCATTTACCCAGACACTACCCATGCACTCATCTATTCACACAGACACTACCCATGTACTCCTTCAATCACTCAGGCACTACCCATGCACTCACTCATTCACCCAGGTCCTTCCCGTGCAGAGATTCATTCACCCAGCCATTATCCATTCACTCATCCATTCACTCAGGTACTACCCTTGCACTCATCCATTCACTGAGGCACTACCCATGCACTCCTTCATTCACTCAGGCACTACCCATTTACTCATCCATTCACCCAGGCCCTACCCTTGAACTCAAACATTCACTGAGGCACTAAGCTTGCACTCATCCATTCACTCAGACACTTCTAATCACTCAGGTGCTACCCTTCCACTCATTAATTTACTCAGGGACTACCCTTGCACTGATCCATTCACTCGCGCACTTCCCATGCACTCATCTATTCACCCAGGTACTAACCATGCACATATCAAATTACCCAGGCACTACCCTTCTACTCATCCATTCACCCAGGCACTACCCATGCAATCATCTATTCACCCAGCCAATATCCATGCACTCATCCAATCACCCAGGCACTACCCATACATTCATTCATTCACCCAGACATTATCCATGCACTCATCCATTCACTCATACACTCCTTGATTCACTCAGCCACTACCCATGCACTCTTCCATTCACCCAGGCACTACCCATACACTCATTCACTCATCCAGCCACTATCCATGCATCCACGGACTACCCTTGTACTTGTCTGTTCACTCAAGCAGTACTCCTGCGCTTATCGATTCACCCAGCCACTACCCATGCACTCATCCATTCACTGAGGTACTACCCGTGCAGTCATCCAATCACCCAGGTACTATCCATGCACTTACCCCAATCACGCAGACACTATGCATTCATTCACCCAATTACCCAGGCACTATCAATGCATTCACCCAATCATACCGGCACTACCCTTGTACTCATGCACTACCCTGCACTCATCCAATCACTCAAGTGCAACCCTTCCACTCATTCATTTACGCAGGCACTACCCTTGCACTGATCCATTCACTCACACACTACCCATGCACTCATATGATAACCCATGTACTAACCATACACATATCCAGTCACCCAGGCACTTCCTATGCACATATCCAAATACCCAGGCACACCACATGCGCTGATCCATTCACCGAGGCACTTCCTATGCACTCATCCAATCACCCAAGCAGTACCCAGGCACTCGTCCATTCACTCAGGCACTATCTATGCATTCTCCCAATCACCTAGGCACTAATGCACTCATCCAATCACCCAGGCACTACCCTTGCACTCATTTATTCACTGAGGTATTACCCATGCACTCATCCACTCACCCAGTCATTACTCATGCACTCATCCAATCACACAGGCAGTACTGATGCACTCATCCAATCAACCATGCACTACTCACATATTCTTCCAATCACCCAGGCACTATCCATGCACTCACACATTCACCCAGGCACTATCCATGTACTCATCCATTCACCCAGGCCCTACACTTGGACTGATCCATTCACTGTGGCACTACGCTTGCACTCATCCATTCACTCAGCCACTTCACATGCACTCATCCATTCATTGAGGCACTACTCATGCACTCATCCATTTACTCACGCACTACGCATGTATTCATCCATTCACTCAGGCACTAACCATGCACTCATCCATTCACTCATGCAGTACCTATGCACTCATCCATTTTCACAGACACTACTCATGCACTCATCCATTCACCCAGGCACTACCCATATCCACATCCAATCACCCAGGCACTACCTTTCTAGTCATCCGCCCACTGAGGCACAACCCATGCATTCATCCACCAATGCAGGCACCACCCTTGCACTCATCCCTTCTTTTAGGCACCATTCATTCTTGCTATCACCCAGGAAGTATGCATGCACTCATCCATTCACTCAGGCACTACATATACACTCATTGAATGATCCAGGCACTACACTTGCCACTCATCCCTTCACTCATGTACTACCACTCACTCATCCATTCACCCAGGCACTAACTATGCACATATCGAATCACTTAGCCAGTACCCATGCAGTCATCTATTCACTCAGGCACTACCCACGCACTCCTCCATTCACCCAGGCACTATCCATGAACACATCCAATAACCCAGGCACCACCCTTGCACTCAGGTACTATGCTTGCTCTCATCCATTCACTCAGCACTACCCAGTCACTCATCCAATCACCCAGGCACAATCCTTGCACTCATTTATTTGCTCATGCATTCATACATTCACTCAGACACTACCCATGCACTCATCTATTCACCAAGGCACTGCCCATGCTCTATGAGCGACTGACAGTGTGTGAGTGGCTGTATGGTTGTATGAGTGGATATATCAGTGGCAGTATTAGTGAGTGAGTTGGTGTACAAGTGACTGTATGGGTAACTGTGTGGATGTGTGTGTAGACCTATGAATCAATGGGTGGGTATGTAAGTACTGGTATGGATGTGGCAATGGTTTCAAGAATGGTAGTATGGAAGTTGCAGTGTGTGTATGAAAGGTTACATGGGGTGTGAGTGGCTGCGTCAGATTCTGTGGATGATGTTATCAGTGATGTCATCATTGATGTAATTTAAGATGTTATCAGTGATGTCACTGACCATGTCATGAGGGATATAATATGTGAGATCATAAGCAGTCATTGCAGGGGCGCGAGTTATAGTTAGCTGATCTAACTATAACTCCTGAACTTCTGGTTTTGTACCAGTGAAATGTCAGCCTAACTATAACGTCCCTGTAACCTTTAGTTTTTTCATTGAGTTGCTACTTTAAAAAAAAATTCTATTTCCTAACTATAACATCTCTGTAAAAATTGACATATTTTTACACAGTGTATTTTAACATTCTTTGCACATACATGATAGCATATTTAGAAATGGTTCTGCATGCCGCACATTTCTTCATAGGTTTATTATCAAGTTGCCTTATGCACTCCGTCCAAGGCTAGGAACATTGAGCACAATACCCTTGTTTTTAGTTGTCTGGCTAGAGACAGCTCTGAGTCAAATAGACAAACAAACACATCAGCACTGTACCTCTTGCACAGTGTGATTGCAACAACAGTTTTATTATATAAATCACCTCTGAGCTTTATGCACTGGAAAACACTTCTCTGGATTATCCTGTGTGTTGTCACTGAATTGCAGCCCTGCGGATTCCAATCTTTATTCCTGCAGAGAAAGGTAGCCTGTTCTACACCAAACTAGCTTCCCAATACATCATACAGAGGTATGGGGAGTTTCCCAAGAGATCTGGCAGAGGGTACTCCAAGCTCTGGATAGTGTAGCTAGGATTAGGGTAAGAGTATTTATATATGTATCATCTAAAAATCACATAATCACACAATATTGTCATGATGATTGAATTAGTCATCTTTTTCATCACTCTTGTAATGCTGGTAACAATGCATTGTTTCCTTCTGCTAATAATTGCAGCTCATGTTTTTTACACAAGAATACAATTGCTTCAGGAAATGTTTGAAAAGCCAATTTGTCAATTTCTTGTGTCTCCCTCTGGGTATGCCTAAGTAATAACAAAAGGGTAAAATCTGTTTCCACGATTTCTTTGGGATCATTTGACTGGTTATGTTCTGAGGTTGCCAGCACCATCCAGAACTATGTGAGGAGAGAGGTCCACAAGGCACACTGTAAGCTATGCTAGGAATTGGGGCAACATACTCTAATGGTATGGATCAACTCAGTCCCTATATTCTGACATTTATGTTGTCCGGGTGCACAGTCCAATTTATTTTGTAGGAACCGTATGACTGGCAGACATGACTATATGAATCTGCCTAATTGCTGATGATGCCATTACAAAAATGGGGTGACCCAGTACTTAAGGACCTGGGTGTAATCTTGATACAAAAAACAATGGTCCTAAACCAATTATTGACACACCAGAGCAAAAGGCTCTCACTTAGTTATATCATTCACTCAGTAACGAGCTAAATAGGAAAAGGATTTTTTTGATAGCTCACAGTATTAAATATAACATTCCAACATAAAGAAGACAACATCCAAAATCTAAATACCCATACATTTATTTTCATATAAGGCAATTTAAGTTTCTGTAATATGTAACACAAGGTTGCTCCAGAGGGAACGTGCATGAAGCAAGGGAGCTGAAGGGTGAATAAGTGAGTGAGGGAGAAAGTTGTGTCGATTACACACTCACACCTAATGATCAGGGAATCCTCGAGAAAGGACTGTCTTTTGTTCCGACCAGCATGCCTAATAACTTCAACCTGAAAGTTGAACTACACCACTTTTTCCGCAAAATCCGTTTGAAACACTATTTCCTTAAGACCCCTTACAACCCGGTTTTCTCGGGCAGAAGACTCAGACCACCGTCTAAGTTTAACCCTCCGGTGCACCTAATACCACATAAACTTTTGGCATATGAGCAAGTTGTAATGAGGGACATTGATAGCATATTATCCTAGCGACAATATGTAAAATACAATGTAAGCAAACAAGAGCGTGAAGCTCTGGAATCCTTGAAAGGGAATACCAATATAGTGATCAAACCCGCTGATAAGGGTGGGGCTATTGTTTTACAAAATACAGAGGACTATAAGAAAGAGATTTTGTCACAGTTGACTGTTGAAGGCAATTATTCCAAACTGAGTAAAGATCCCACACAAGATATAAGTAAGATTATAAGTACTATTACCAGAGAGGCTCTAGAGGATGGATATTTAAGTAAGTTGGAACATGAGTACCATAACAACAAACACCCCAGGTTGCCCACAATTTATACCCTCCCGAAAATACATAAGCGGATGCAGGACCCCCCAGGGAGACCGATAGTCTCGGGATGTGGTTCTATTTTAGAACCATTATGTAAATACATTGATGTGTTCCTGAAACCTATTGCAGAGAATACCACCACCTATTTAAGGGACACCATGCAAACGATACAATTAGTGGATGAATATCCCTTTGACTCCAAACACACTTACTTGCGACAATGGATATAACGGCCCTCTATACCAACATCCCTCAACAATTAGCACTCATATGTATGGAATCAGCACTTAATACTAGACCTGCACCACATATAGTCCCTACTAAATTCATTATCGCGTTACTCAAAATTGCCATGACTAAAAATTACTTTACCTTCCTGGGTCAATTTTTTGTACAAACCAAAGGCGTGGCGATGGGGGCAAGCTTTGCCCCAAATCTGGCTATCATTTATATGAATGAATATGAACATCATTTTGTCCTCAGTGAACTGAACCCGTATAGGGAGTGCATAGAACTTTGGCGTCGGTATATTGATGACGTTGTAATTATTTGGCGAGGTGAGGAGGAAGATCTCCAAAAATTCAATCTTTGGTTAAATACATGTTCAACTGACATACAATTTACTATTGATTTCAATAGAGAAGCCATTAACTTCCTTGATATTATTATAAAATCAGAATCTGGCAAATTACACACTAGCCTATATAGGAAGAGCAGCGAACGGAATACACTCCTGCGATACTCAAGCCATCATCCCCGTAACCTCAGGGATAACCTACCTTTTGGTCAATTCCTGAGGCTACGTAGGAATTGCTCGAAAAAGGAAGATTTTTCAACGAATCGGCAGGGCTTTTAGCCAGACTATTGGATCGGGGCTACCCCATCAGACTTCTGAAAAAAGCACGGAAACGTGCTTGGCACAATCATAGGGAATTCCTTTTGACTCCCAAATCAAGCAAAAATACCAAAGAGGAACGCTTGGTATGTGTCACCACCTTCAGCACCAAGAGTAGTGCCATCAAAAAGGCCATTAATCAACATTGGCATTTAGTGGCTGATGAATTGGGAAATATACCAACTCCACTACATGCTTTTAGAAAAGGCAAAAATATAAGGGATCATTTGGTTAAATCCTTATTACCCACATCTCGGACCCCTGGCCAGACCACTTTATGGGGTATCCCTGCCATCAGAGGACACCATAAATGTGGTTCATGCAAAGCGTGCCATTTGACTAAGGACATTAACAAATTTTCACATAACAACCAGACACAAACACTCAAGGACCATAGCAATTGCAATACATCAGGTGTCATATATGCCATTGTCTGTCCATGTGACTTTATGTATGTGGGCCAGACTATTCAGAAAGTGAAATGTCGGATTTTACAGCATTGCAGCCGTATTCGCTGTAAGACACCGGGTGCACCCCTGGTGGAACACTTCACGAATTTCGAGCATAATGCAGAAAGTTTAAGATGGTGGGTTATTGAGAAGGTCAAGCCCAACCCCAGAGGAGGGGATTTCACTGACATACTCAATAAACGCGAATGTAGATGGATACATTCCCTAGACACGATCACGAGAGGTCTGAACGAATCTGAGGAAATTAATAAGCAGGTTTCCATTATGAACAATGGGTAACTTTTTAAGTCTACATCTATCCATTGGGAACCCAGTCTTTGCTTAATTAATGAACCTGTACCATTGACACCTTTTCTTTATAATTCAATCACACAGGGGACCCGCTGCCCTCTTCTGTACCCGCCTTAATGCACCTACTGGTCCTATAAGTGTGGTCCTTTGTTTGAAAAGGACTCCCAGTGTGACGTGACTATGTGATTACATGGTATTATTTAACATTTGTACAGATACCGTACTAGTACCACATACGATCATGGTATGACTAATTTCATGGCATGGCATTGTGAATTATTTTTGTTATTGTTAATGAATGTCATTTTTAATATATGTAATTGTCCCCTTTTTAATGTTTGTAAATTGTATTCTTTTCGTAATAATTGTCCTTTTAATGTTCGCAATGTTTGTAAATTGCAATTTTCCGTAATCAGTGAATTGTACATTAATTGAATTTGGGTATGCGTTACCCCCTCCATTGTGAACATATTCCAGTGTGGTCGGATTACTTGACTATATGACATTACACCGTAATTGTGGCACGATACTATGAATAATCCCCGTCATTGTCATTGGACACCTGTTGAATTTCACTTTAAGTGTCCGTAACTTTTAAACACATTTCCCACTTGTTCGATTCATCGCTGGTGAGTCTTTCAACTCTTTTACTCAATCGTGTACCGTCATCTTCACGTTGACGGTTGCCCCGGTAATGTAACGTCCTCGCGGTGAGCGCGCACACAGCTACCAGCTCACAGAGACGCTAACAGGAAGACCGATTAGTACGGTTGAAGGTAAACTCCCCTTCTCCACCCCCTTACACTATGGTTTCTGAGTTTAGAATGCTGCCTAGTCTGGGAATTAATCCCTCAATTCTAACGCCCCTTCCTTTTCATTTATTGACAGCTCAGCATTATTTCCAGTGCCTTAGAGACACAAATACGTTTTCCTACGGTTCCTGTGCCATAACCTCAGGTAAACATGGTTACAGCTCCCTAAACGTGTTACAATATGGCTTGGGAGACCTAATATAATGGAGTTACATCTTTATTCTTTCAGCTATCCTAATCTATACATCATGAAGGGCGACAGGAATCTAGTACCTAACCCCTATGCGCTTCCATAAGGAATTTGCCCCTGATTCGCATCGGCTAAGCCGTAATTTGGGCTTTTCCTTCTCTTTTTTATTGGACTGATTTAAGGACAACATCCTTATCACCCCCCTTGTTTTTAATTCCTTAGGCATACGATTAAGTCTAGGAGTCACTCAGGTTGCCCCTCTGGTCCTGATGAAGACCCGCACGGCCAAGGCTCAAACTACCCTTAAGGCCATCTAGACGGGTCGAAACCTCGACGCCCCCTTCAATCGCCTGGGACACGCAACTTTCTTACGTGCTATACCATTAATTGGTTTCTGTGTTCTAAATACATACATGTATCTTTATAATTTGTGAACGTGACCAGGCTCTTCTTGGACGGTGATTTACAACCGATCCCCTTGTGAATTTAAAAAATCTTTTTATCACTACGTTCTACAACTTTCTCCCTCACTCACTTATTCACCCTTCAGCACCCTTGCTTCATGCACGTTCCCTCTGGAGCAACCTTGTGTTACATATTACAGAAACTTAAATTGCCTTAAATGAAAATAAATGTATGGTGATTTAGATTTTGGATGTTGTCTTCTTTATGTTGGAATGTTATATTTAATACTGTGAGCTATCAAAAAATCCTTTTCCTCTTTAGCTCGTTACTGAGTGAATGATATAACTAAGTGAGAGCCTTTTGCTCTGGTGTGTCAATAATTGGTTTAGGACCATTGTTTTTTGTATCATAATTGCTGATGATGGCTTTCGTGATGGCCTGAAGACAGAGAGGCAAACTCCTAAAAGTGATTAGGTTATAGGCACGCTCCTTTCTCACGCTGGCCGAAGGGTTAAGTCTCATTTTCATACCTTTACACTTCAACAATCGAAAGGAGGGGGGTTACCTACTCAAACTATGAAGCGGAAGTAGTCAGTGGAAGGAGAACAAAATGGCTCGATTATGTACTCGTAATTTTCATTACTCCTAGTTTAACTCGTTCTTATATCAGTTATAACATGTGAGGCAAATCCCACCTCAGAGACAGGAAAAAATCAGGAATGCTGAAGGAACCCACCCACCCTCAGCTTGGTGCCATTTAATAACAGGATTCCTCCAGCACCTCAGTTATTACCACTATGTCCCTAGTCCTTGTTACAGTCATTACAATTTGAGGGGGTCATACTTTCCAGACAAAAAAAGCAGTAGAATTCTTGGTGGGTAGGGAATCAGGATGCAGAGGAAATGTTGGGGGAGGATGGCTTCCCCTACTGGGCTTGCAAAGGTTTCCCCCCCTGTAATGAGGTTCTGTCTCTCAGCCAGATTCATTTAGCAGGACTTACCGCAGAAGGCTGTGTTAGTACTGAATTCCTGCTCTTCTCTCCGGTCTTGATGCGTGCTGGTGGGGAATCGGGCAAATTTCGAATTTGAATGTTAGAACATTCCTCAAGATGGTAGAGACATCCTAAATCACTCAAGAGTGATGGCCACTAATAAAACTTATGCTGGGTAATGGAGATATTCTGGCATTGGTACCAAGGCAACTCTGTACATCCATTTCAATCTACTCCGGATAAGATAATACCCTACTTACTCCTGTTAGCAAGGGAGGGACTGGCTCATTCCTCTATAAAAGTGAGTTTGGCAGCAATATCAAGATATCAGAGGAAACCTGGGCAAATATCCATTTGGTCTTCCAGAGTGATGAAAGAATTCATGGATGTTCCGCTGATAAACCGTCCAGCAGTTTCCTGGCAATTAAACATGGTCCTTGCTCAACTGATGAGGTCGCCGTTCTAACCTATTCATAAGGCAGACTTTAAGTTTCTATCCTGGAAGACAGCACTCCTGCTGGCATTCACATCAGCCAGGAGAGTAAGCGAAATCCAAGCCATCACAGTCTTAGAAGCCTTTAAGCAATTCAAGAAGGACAAGGTGATTTTGAGAACAAATCCAAAATTCATACTGAAGGTCCCAAGTTCTTTCCATCTAAATGAGCCTAATATATTGCCAACATACTTCTGGGAGCCATCATCTCCGGCAGAAAGGTCACTTCATTCGCTGGATGTCAGGCACTCCTTAAGATTTTACATTGAAAGAACAAAAACGTTTCAAAAATCAGATCAGTTAGTTATCTCCTTCGCGCCACCCAGGAAACGATACGCTTAGTCAAGAAACAGCATATCCCGTTGGATATCATCAGTTATTGCTTTTTGTCATGATAATGCTGGAAACCACTGTTGTCAAAAGTGACAGCTCATTCAACAAGGAAGATGGCTACCTCAGCAGTGTTATTCACGGGAGTGCTGCCCCCAGACATCTGTAGAGCAGCGACCTAGTCAAATGCCCAAACTTTTACCAAGCTTTATTGTTTGGATATAGCATGGGAAGGAGAATCGGCTGTTGTTCAAGCAGTTTTATGTCAGCTGTTTCACTAAGGTACATCTTATTTCACAATACTTAAATATATTGTTTTATATATATGTATGTTCACACCCCTCCACCGCTGCAGCATTCAGCAGAGGTTGCGCACTCATGACAACAAGGGGAACTCGCATTCATTGGGACCAAGTGAATAAACTTTCCGCTTATGGTCCCAGCCCGGGAGGCATCCCGGAGACTCC
This sequence comes from Triturus cristatus, assembly GCF_964204655.1. Classification (NCBI taxonomy): domain Eukaryota; kingdom Metazoa; phylum Chordata; class Amphibia; order Caudata; family Salamandridae; genus Triturus; species Triturus cristatus. The sequence continues at coordinate 571,983,852 of NC_140595.1, read as the reverse complement.
ATCACTGGCACCAGTATCTCCTGCCTTGGTGGGGTTTCAAGATTGACTCTCAGCCCATTGCGGGGGGTCTGGCCGGGAGAGTGTTGGCATAAATGGTGTGGTGCCCAAGGGTGGAACTCCTAAGGGTGCAATAGCTCGGTGGCCTGACCTGGACACACGGACTACTTCTGGCTTGGGCGCTTCCAGCCTGGAGACGCGGTGGGGCTCCCCCACGTACTGACCTTGATCCTAGATCTAGAGCCTAGAGACCTGAAGGCAAGAATGATGGGTTGTACCACAATATACGGACTTAGGAATCTGTCCCTTCCACCTTTCCTCTCACCACTCTTGACCTGGTGGTGAGATGGAGGACGTTGCGGATGGCGCTTCCCAGTAACACCAGGACCGGTGTTTTTCATTGGAACTATGATGAGGCCCACTGGGTGGATACCTTAACTGTTTTTTTTTTCTCTTACTGCGGAGCCTGAACTGCCTTGGCCGATGCCCGGTGGAGCTGTCCCATGCAGCTATAGAGGAGTCTGGCTCTGGTTCACTGCCTCAGCCGTCACCTACCCAGCCGGACATCTGATGTTGTTTTTTCGCGTATCCCCGTTGTGTTTCCTTCCCTCCCTCGCCTCCTTCCTCCATGATTCTTTGGCTGCCTCCCCTTTTCCAGCCCTACTTGGAGACGTGGAATTCAGCTACCTTTGATTTGTGTCTTTATATCCCGCCATTTTGGGATAATTGCTATCGGCGTCTGTGGGTCCTCCAACTTGGCGGTTTTGACCTATCACTTGTTTATCCTTCTCTTCTAGTCTACTAACCCCCCCTTTTGGCCTCCCACACCCTTCCCCTCATATACTGTCTTTCTCCCTGAGTGCTTTGGTCCCCATGTTGTACTTTTCCCCCTTGCCGGTCTGCCTCACTCTTCTGCATTCCTTACCCGTTTACCATTCCCCCTCAACAGTACCTTCCTTTTCCCCATAAGATGTGCATCTCGGCTATTCTACGCGCTAATCCCTCATATTACTGTGTAATCTCATGTCTTTTGTTTCCTCCTATTGTCCATACTTGGCTCCTGTAATTGATGTAATTATGTAACCTGTAACTCGCTGATCCTCATGTAAAGTGCTCTGATACCTTCGAGTCTAGCCAGCGCTATATAAAACATTGCAAATAACTAAATACATTTGAATTATAGGAGCCTTCTCTGGGGCGCTTGACTCAGTTGTGGGACGGGGATTTTATATAGGTACTTCATGCCCAATGTGGATCAGAACAGTGAGAGCATAGGGAACATTCAAAGTTGTGGTCACATTGGAAGTGTGGAGGGGCCAGGGGCACTAATCCCGAAACTCCCTCTCACTGAAGTTAAATTCATGTTTGCAGGGGTGGTCCTCATTATAATAGGACTCACAGTTACTGGTGCTGTAGCAATTCAAGAATGTCTACTACTATTGGTACTCCCCCTCCCGAGCAACACATCTAAGAGACTATCACTAATATCGCTCTCACCATTTTCACCTCCCTCAGCTGATTCCTTCCCTTCATTCACTCTCTCTATCCTTTTCTTCTCTTGTCTATCCTTTTCAAACTCCTCACCTGTCAGTTCTAAGATACAACTTGGCTCCCTCTATTATGTCCGTTCTCTTTCTCTTCTGTTCTGCATCCCACCGTGCATCAACATAAGTGTGCACTGCCTTTCTAGCTCTTCCCTGATATCTTTCCTTCACTCTAGCATGAACTGCATGCTCCCAGGTATTGAACACTTCAAACTGGGTAGGTATAGTCTGAGGTTTCATCTCATATGGAATCCTCCTCAAATTTTCAATGAATCTTACATTAAATGTATCATAGCGTGGAAATGCCAATGCATCTTCTTTCTCAGGGATCCCGTGCCATTGTTTTATCTAAATACAAGTGTTTACCCCTACATTTATTGCCATATAATGAACTGCAGTATCTTCAGGTGGTGCTTCTTCTTCCACCATAACAGGCATTGCCAGATTTCCCCAGATGAGATCTTGTATGACTTTAAAACACTTAATTTTTTCACAAAATGTCAGTAATTACAATTAAAGTACTTATTTTGAAACAGAATCCAATAGTTCACCCTTTTTCACGAACACACTCTCTTCAGCAATATGCACACAAATAAATGCAATGCAAATAGCAACGAATAACAATAGTCTGCTTTACTAAAGAAATCGACAGAATGCAATCACACAAAAAATAATTAAATCTACTTTAACATGCATTTGAATGAAACTTCGACCTTTGGGGACTCATTCTGATCAGTATAGTTTCCCTCTGCACAAAAGGTTCACCACACTGATCATACCTCACTTTCACACATAAAGATAATGTCCCTATCTTAATTAGGCTGTCGACGTTGTCTCACAACAGACCTCACACGACCTTAGCGTACAATTACAATACAATACCTTCCACACTTTTAATATAATCCCAAGATTTTAGGTCACATTGGACCCATTAATAACATCAAATTCTTCACATACAACATCACATTCACACAACATTCAAAATACCTCTGCCAAACATAACACAACAGTTATAACACCGCAAACTAAGCACAAGCCGTTCACGTACAAACTCATTCCTTCGCTGTTACCACTTCGCCACAAACCACTGTAACTCCACCAATCTTCCGAATCGAACCATGGATTCTGGAACTCGCACTGGCACTGGGGACTTCAACTGTTCTCATGTAAAACCTCCTAGCTCCGTATCTCAGGACCTAACCGTCCTCTGCTACCATCTGAGAACGCATTAAATGTTGACTCCTCCTTCCCGCCCCCTCCTGCAATGGAAAGCTCCAGATGCCTGAGGAATAAATCCTAAGTGCAACACCCAATTATACCCACCAAAGAACCTTTCCAAATCCAAGGTCATGCATCCAATTAGTTCTTATCTTCAAACAACTTACTTGGCAGCTACACTCAAGATTTATTTAGTTTGGTCCACATATTAAACATCCTTGGATCCCTCCTGTCACCGTACTCCGCTCGGCCAGCAGTCCTCCCATTTTCTGTTAATTTTATCTTTGCCAAGGCATACTCCTTCAAACCTCACTATCTCTTTCAAACAATGTGCCTTTATTTAACCATGAGATCATTCTTCTGTACCTGCAGAGGAGAGAAAACATTGCACCTGAAGCAAGCATTCAAATTAAAATTTAACTTTACGAAATCCAAATGCTTAAACCCTTTGGTCTACTTTAGTACAGCAAGTATTTCAATACATGTTTAAATTTTTGATTACAGGTACAGGTACATATACAGTTACGATATAAATGTAGATCACTTTTTAAATGGATACATTTTCAGTTATAAAATAAATGGAGAGTATAATTTAAAGAAATACGTGAACATATAAGAAATACGTTATTCAACCCACACAAGTATAAATATATGTGAAAACTGCAACTCTCTGTTACAGTAAAGAAAAAGTTAATACACACTCATATAAATGTTGAGATTACACAGTAGATGCACTTTCTGTAACGGTTCAAGTGCATCACACTACATTATAATGGTTACATCACATTAGTACATAAGGCCATGCACAGAACATATATGTGGCCTAGTCAAACATGAAAGGGTGGAGCCAAAATGATGCTGCTCCAGTGCCACTTTTATACAAATTCAAGTGTATATATTAGCTGCATTTTTCTGTTTTGAGGGAAATATCTGCATCAAAATAGTTTCCTTTAATTGTAGGGTTAAGAATTAATACCCTATTTTATTATTTGTTTGAGAATTATTTATAAAAATACTTTCTCTTCTAATGAGGATGATGATCAAGATTTTAGAAACAATTTAAAAGTATTTATGCCATTTTCTGTTCAGTAAGCTGTATCTTCCTCAATGAAACATATATCCAAGAACATTGAGGAATCTGTGTAGAGTAAAATCCTGGTTTGTACCAGCCTAGGGGGGGGAAGCAGAAAACGTGAATTGTCTATGGTTCCTCCAAAAACATCTGCTCCAAATTTAAGTGTAATGCTGTGAATTCCCATAATTCAAAATCATTACCCACAGTGTCTAATTTGGTCAGTGAGGGTTCCTTATCTATAGCTGAGGGCTTAGCTCCTCCTGGGCCTCCCACTGTTTAAGGTAATAACACTGGTGGCATTAAAAAAACACATATTGTTGTGCATGGACTATATTACACATATGATAACAACTATGTTTGTGTTACTGATGACAATGCCTCTAAGAAATCACTTGTGGTTTGGCTCTTTAGAGAAGAAAAAAAAGTCAGATGTTTTATTTGGGAACTATAAATGTGATCTTGTCAACCTATGTTTGTTCATACATTAAATTATCAAATGTTACAATGCAATCCAATCCAATCTAATCCCAAATCCACTGAGTGGGTTTTGTCTGGTCATGTGAGTAAATATGTGTCCTGCAGGTTATGTTTCGCTTTGGACAAATGAGCCAGGTCCAGCCTGCATTTAGAACACCTCCATCCTAAGTTGCCTCATAATATTACAGCCACCAGTTATTGAACAAAATGTTAAAATATTTGTAAACATTTGGAAAGAGCCTCTGAAAAGGGATGGACAAATCCTCATCTAATTGTCAGGATAAATTATTAGCTATTGTGGGTTGCCTCACCTGAATTCTGAATATTACAGAAGAAGCTAGACAGGAGGGAACTAGGGCTGATGCAGATAAGCTTTCAAGGTGGGCACAGAGGAGTTTGACTACTCAGTAATGCTAGTGTTGCTGTGACTCATGTACACAGTAGGATTCTTTTGATGAAGACTTCTCTAAGCCAGGGAATATGGTAGCAGTTGTCTCTGGAACACAAGCAAATGGAATGCTCTTTGGTGATTCATTCATTAAAAAACAGAGTAGGTTTGTGAATTCCTTTGCTTCATTACACAAAGCTCAAAAGTTTTTGAAAAATGTCTTCACCCAAAGAGTTTTTGCCAGCGCTGGCAGAGGAAGTGTTGTAAATTGAAACAACGATGTGATTAAGCATTTACTAAAGACATTAATTCCCTATCTCTAGATCATGTTTTCTCTGTTATGTTGACCGAAGTTCGGACTTCATTTTGTATTGTCATGCTTCCACGTGTTCCCCACGAGAAGAGTCCAACCTCTGTGTTAGTTGCTCTTGTAATCTGCCTAGTAACAGTCTATAAATAGCTCCTTTGTCCATCTGGTGCATGCCCAGACTTGACCACATCTGTTATCAGTTAGCCTTGCTTGACCATGTTTTCGCGGGCTCAAGGAGTGTGTTAGCTCCGCCCACATATTGATTCAGTATCGAAAATGACCATAAATGGTAATGTTCTTCGGCCTCATGTTGTATCCACCCACTTATGAGCCCCTCTGTTGTGTATAAAAGGGGACTGTGTACGCAAGTTCTTTGTGCTACTCTATGCAATACTGAAGAGTGTTGTGTGGATTGTAGGACCACCCTTAAGGGTTAATAAATGCTGTCTTTGTACTTTGCAGTTTCCGTGCCAACTTCCTTATAGATTCCATTACAGGAGAGCGAACCCTTGTGTCCTGCGGGCCTAGCTGGGGCCTGTATTCATCAATTGGCGCCCGTCACGTGGGGCTCATCGGCGACTCGGATGCTCGAAGGACTGGTCGCGACGAAGGTGAGGAATTTGGCCAGGGACGTGATCACTGCCAGCGGCGTCTTAGCCCTGGCATCCCGAGGTTTTTTCTTCCTTCCCTTCCGAGCTGACCGTCTGGGTGGCGCCGGTCCTCGACTGAGACCTCTTCTGTCGGTCCTGCCGTGAAAGCCGTTTGGGCGATTTTGGAGCTTGGCAGTTGGAATCTGGACTCTTGATTGGTAAGAACCGTTGTACGGTACTTGCTCCGAGTTTTTTGAAGCCTGGTCTGGCTATTTGAGTTTGATTTGTGATGACTAGTCATATTTTGTATTTGACTTTGTGAAGATATATGCGTTGCAACACATATAGGCAGGTAATGTGGAGAGATTTCTCCGGAGCTGTGTAACCTTGAACGGCGCAACGATTAAGTGCCATTTTCTTTATAATATTGCATATTTTGCATTATTTCTGAGCATGCCTGCTTTTAGCGCACTCCGTAAGTGGTGTTGCTGTTTTGGAAACCGGTTGAACCTCGAGGAATCTGCTCCGGCTCCCCCAGAGGGGACTCCTAATAGGGATATGTATGTGAAGCATGGTCTTTCTTCTATAATGTACAGCACAGTATGGAGGAAATATACTAAAAAAGATCCTGAGTTGCGATGGCCTTTGTATGGATCGTTTGATATACGTAAGATTGAGTATGCGGAACAGTGTATGTGTAAACGGCGTGCTCGGCAGGATATGTTTGAGTGTGTGCGGTTGTGGGTGAAGGAAGTGCGTGAGCGAGAGAAGCGTGAGAAAGCGCTGTTTGATAAAGAACAACGGAAGAATGATCATGTGCGAGCACAGGAAGCGAGGCGTCGGGGCGACAAAGAACAAACGGAGAGACAAGAGAAAGAGCGTAGGCTGCAAGTCTCGGGTCAATATGCTGTTCGGCAGCCACTTTATCCTGTCCTTAATAATATTGATGATGATTTTTATTTACTAGATCGCTCTCCGCCCCCTTATGTGGGCGCATCTGCTCCGAGGCCACAAGATTCTGACCCGGTTCCGGGTAAGGTAGATACGCGGTCCATGCTGTCGGCTGAGCAAATGGCTGAGCTTCGGCAAGTTTCCTTCCGTGCACTTAAGGGCAAGGTGTCCCTGGATGAATTGTTCCATACTTGGTGGCCGTGGCAGGAGAGAGAGAAATTGTATTTTTTGGGTCACTTTGCTGATGAAGTGACTGCTGCTTACCGGAAATATTCCAGTGTTTTTGAGCCTGATGATGTGACATTGGATGCTAAAGCAATGCATAATGGTGTTTTCTCTCCCTCTAAGGCTCCTGACACGGCTCGGCGGCTGTTCGCTTTGCGGGACGCGGTGCTGGCCCTTAAAGGAAAAGCGCGCCAACAAGCAGGGGAGGTGAAGCAGTCGGATCCGTGTACAGCAGAAGGCCACTCATCCACCTCCCAGTCAGATAAGGATGGCATAGTGCATGTTAAGCCAATGCGAGAGGCGGCGCCTTTGTATGTTCCTCCTAAAGGAGCGGGGACTAGCTCGGACATTACCTCCGCCGATGCTAAGGGATATTTTGTGTATAATTGGGTTTATACTCCTTGGCATAGAGCTGATGTTATGGCCTTAAAGAATGCGTTGCCTGATCCCCGCAAGAATCCAGCGGCCTTCTACGAAGAAGTCGAGGGGGCCTTGAATTCTTGCGTTATGACCTTAGCAGATATAGACCTGTTCTTTGGCCTTATTCTACCACCGGATATGTGGCGATCTGTCCGAAAGGTAGATGATATAGTTGCCTTTAAGGCTCGGTGGTCTGACCTTGAGGATGAGGATAGGGAACGGAAGCCCGCGCAGAAACCACCCCAGAGTATCTTAGACCTCCCTGCTGCTATTCTGACTAAGTTGAAGACAATTATCCCCCCTAAAAAGATTGACTGGAATATGTTAGCTTCATGTAAACAGAAAGTTGACGAGTCAGTTGCGGACTTCTTTACGCGTTTCGAGGAGACGTTTCATGATTTTAGTGGCCAGTCGCTTACTGATGATACGGGTCGCCACCTTTTTGCGGATAAATATGTGGCTAATCTGCTGCCGGCAGTTGCGACCCGTTTGAAAGCGAGTGAAAGTTCTTGGTCTTCCGCAACACCGACGGCCCTCCTGACTATCGCCCAGTATTATGAGCGTCAGGAGCAAGAAGCAAAGGGCCAGGAGGAAAAGAAATCGAAGGATTTAAAAACAAAGGTGATGTTGGCACAAGTATATGGCCCGTCCCGACGGGGTAGTAATAGAGGTAGGGGAGGATTTTATGGTCCTCCCTCGGGCCGATCTGATTTGAATAGGAACCAATGTGCGTATTGTAAGCAATCGGGTCATTGGGCTAGGGACTGCCCGGTGTTGTATGCTTCGCGTCAGGGGCATACTCAGGGTGGCCCGCGAGGTAGAGGGGGTTTCTCGAACTTTAGAGGGAGTTCCAACGAACAGGCTCGTTTTGATTCTGCTGGGCAGCACCGAGATAGATCAAATGTTTTCGATCGCCAGCATCAGTATCAAGTGTCGGGGATTGACCGATCGGGGTACCATGACTCTCAGCATGCATAGGAATGCGTTGGATGGGGGTTAGAATCAGTTGAGGTGCCGGTCGATCAGAAGGGTCCTTATGTATCGGCTGAGGTTTTGGGCTCTACTGATCAGTTCCTAGTGGATACAGGAGCGACACGTAGTGCGCTGTCTAAGCAATTGGTTCCGGGGGCTCCCCCATCCGGCTTAATGGTCACATCGGTAGGGTTTGACGGTACACTCTCCCGAAGCCCTCTTTCGCAGCCCCTCATGTTTAAGGTCGATTCTTTTTCTGCACCCTGTCCGTTTCTGCTTGCCCCGTACACACCGGACAACATTATGGGCCTTGATATGATAAAGCATTTTAGGGCTACGATCCGCTGTTCCCCTGCTGGTGTGCGGGTAATTTTGAATGACAATTACCCCCGGTCTGAACGGATGTGTGCGATGTCAGAGGATGCGCTGTTAGCTACCCTCCCTCGTGCTCTGTGGGCAACGTCGGATACTGATGTGGGACAAATGGTGATTCCACCGGTCCACATTAGTGTCCAGGAGGGGGCGGTGTTACCACGCCTCCCACAGTACCGTATTTCTCAGGAGGGCGAGGAGGCTCTCATACAGATAGTGCAGGATTTGATGGCGGTAGGGGTAGTGGAGGAAGTTCCCTACAACATCTGTAACAGTCCAATTCTTCCCATACTGAAAAAGGATACGGATGCCAGAGTTTATCGGTTTATAATTGATTTGAGAGAAGTGAACAAGATCGTGATACCTCAGTACCCAGTGGTTTCCGATATCACGACGTTGCTTACTTTGGTCCCGCCTACGGCCACTATGTTTTCAGTGATCGATTTGAAGAATGCCTTCTTTTCCATTCCCATTCACCCTGATAGCCGATATCTTTTTGGGTTTACATTAAATAATAGATCTTATCGTTTTTGTAGGATCCCCCAGGGCTACACAGAAAGCCCTAGCATTTACAGTCAGGCTTTGAAAAGACAATTGGATTCCTTTGTTCTGCTCGAGGGGGTCGCCCTCATTCAATATGTCGATGACATCTTGCTGGCGGCTGACACCCTGGAGTTGTGTGAAAAAAGTACGTTATCCTTACTTTCCTTTGTAGCATCCCACAATCATAAGGTATCTAGGAAGAAGTTGCAATTCTGTAGACCAAAGGTGACTTATTTGGGTCACCTTTTGTCTAAGGAGGGACGTGCACTCACACCGGATCGTATCCAAGTAATTTTGGACACACCGAGACCGTCCACGCAGAAGGACGTGCGTGCATTCTTGGGTCTTGTTTCTTTTTGTAGACAGTGGATATTGGGGTTTTCACATATAGCTAAGCCATTGTTAGCCCTCTTGACAAAGGATACGCCTATCCCAATCCCTTGGTCAGATGAGTGTGATACTGCTTTTCAGCAACTACGACAGGCCCTTTGTTCAGCACCAGTGTTAGGGACCCCTGATTATGCAAAACCCTTTTCATTGTATGTGCATGAGAAAGATGGATGTGCATTGTCAGTTTTAGTGCAGATGCACGGCGATAAGCAGCGCCCTTGTGCATACTTTTCGGCTGTACTTGATCCTGTCGCCCGAGCATTACCAGGGTGTTTTCGCTCGGTTGCGGCGACAGCTGTGTCAATACGCCAAAGTGAGGGAATTGTGTTATCTCATAAGCTGTTAGTATTAGTCCCCCATGCTGTCGATGCCCTGCTTAATCAAACGAAGACGCAGCATTTGACCAGTGCCCGCTTAACGGGATATGAGTTGACGCTTTTGGCTCCTCATATTACGTTGAAAAGGTGCGTAACGTTAAACCCGGCAACATTGTTGCCATACCCCGAAACCCAGCCTGAGGCGCGGAGAGCACATGATTGTATTCTCGTGACTGAGGAACAAACAAAGGGTCGTATTGATCTCCAGGATACGCCCTTTCCAGATGTAGATGGAGAACTGTGGGTGGACGGATCATGTCTGAAGCTACCAGATGGTACGACTTCAGCAGCGTATGCAATTACCACGTTGCAAACGATAGTGGAGACTGCACGCATACCACAGAAATCAGCTCAAGCAGCGGAACTGATAGCATTAACACGAGCATGTGAGCTCAGTACAGGATTATGTGTGAATGTCTATACAGATAGCCGCTACGCCTTCGGAGTAGCACATGACTTCGGCCTACTCTGGAAGGAGAGAGGGTTTTTAACGTCACATGGAGTACAGATAATGCATGGAGAGTTAGTTCACAATCTTTTAACTGCATTGACATACCCAAAGAAAATTGCCATCGTTAAGTGTAGCGCCCATAGGAAAGTAGTTGACAAAGTTGGAGAAGGGAATGCGTTGGCAGATCGAGTAGCACGGGAGACTGCGATGCAGCCCGGTGCTACTGCTATGTATGTAGTAAAGTCACAGGTGGAAAGATGGCATGATGCGAAGGAGGAAGTGCGGGAAATGCAAAGGACCGCTTCTGATAAAGAGCGGGAACAATGGGCTAGTGAGGGAGAACTGGATGATGAGGGCTGCTGGAGAAATAAGCAGATGGATAGATGGAAATTACCTACGGCTTTTGTACAGCCTATGGTTCAGATGGCACATGGGCTAGCACATGTTGGAGCTTCCGCAATTGTAAAATTGCTTACCCAAGTCTGGGAGCATCCAGAGATTGCTAGCACGGCAAAGAGGGTGGTGCAGACTTGTATGATCTGCTTGAGGTATAACCCAGGAAAGGGTACTCGAACTCCAGCAGGAGGATTCGTGACACCCACTGCACCCTTCGAGGTTTTGCAGATGGATTACATCCAGCTTGAGCGCTGTAACAATTTGAAGTATGTTCTAGTAGTGGTTTGCGCCTTCAGTAAATGGGTTGAAGCGTACCCTACGAAAGACAATACTGCAATGACTACTGCGAAGCTGCTGTTGAAAGAGTTCTTTCCTCGATATGGTGTCTGTAGACTTCTGTGGAGTGATAATGGGCCTCACTTTGTAGCGGATGTTATAAAGTATGTCTTGAAGGGCCTGGGCATCACCCAGAAGTTTCACGCGGTATTCCACCCTCAGTCTGCGGGACTAGTCGAGAAGTATAATGGTACACTGAAGCTCAAGATCGCTAAAATTCAAGCTTCGACGTCTTTGACTTGGCCAGATGCTCTACCACTGGCGTTATTGTCAATTAGATCGGTACCACACTCTCGAACTGGCCTTACACCGTATGAGATTGTCTTTGGACGCCCAATGAATATTTGGGGTCCACCAAAGCCTAAAGTTGTGTATGATGTACCTTGTGTAATGATGAACGATTATCTGGCACAGTTAACGGATAACTTGGTTTCTATTCATCAACAGGTCCGAGAGGCGCTCCCTGATCGGTCCACCGGTGAAGGACATGGTCTCCGACCTGGTGACCACGTGATGGTGAAAATATTTGACAGAACAAACAGCTTGGAACCGAGATGGGTGGGTCCTGAGCAGGTCCTCCTCGCAACGAGGACGGCTGTGCGAGTCTCCAACAGAAAGAATTGGATCCATTCCCTGCACTGTAGGAAGGTGCCGCCCGGATTGGTGGAACCTGCCGTGCTGACCGATCAACGAGAAATCATGGCTGCAGAGACAGGCCGTGCTGCGGAGCCAAACGCCACTGAGGAGCTCTTTCCGGACCACGCGACTCCTGAAGGAAGGCGATATCATCTTCGACCAAGGAAGTGAGTTTTCCAGTACCGGGACATACTGTCAGAACGGCCCTTGGGTTAGTGAAACGGAGAGCCGATGAGGCAAGGGGGGGGATCAGCCCTGCATTAGTGTAGCGACACCCGTCTTGGCCCGCTGGTGAAGAAAGCGACCGCTGCCCAAGGGGAAGAGTTTTGACAGACTTTTAGTTTCAGGAAGATATTGGGTTTTTATTTTTTGACATGGAGAAAAAGAAAATCCTTTGTGCATTAGGGTTCATGTTGACAGTAGCTATTGTTGGGATAACCACATGGTTTGTGGAGGATGTAACTCCCGCTCGGAAAATGCTTGTGTTGACAACTCCGGTGCCTGAGGAGCACTACTTTTATACATTACCGTATCAAGAGTTGAAGCATCGACAGTCTTATTTGAATAACACTTTCATCCAGATGCTGCATCATACCCACGTTGCTACGAACGCTACGAACTGTTGGATATGTGGGATGATGCCAGCCCATCAGAAGAAAGGAGTAACGCCATTTATACCACTTCCTTTCTCTCATAATGGCTCTTGTAGAGCATGGTATACTTTGCTTTTTGCCACTCGGAAACCGACAGTGGGACGATTGCTCTTCAGACTCAATAAAGAATGTCATCAAGATAAGAATGGGTATCCGCAAGCGAATGGGACAATTTGGGAGTGGGAAGAGTACCGACCAGACAATGAATCCATTCCCTACATCTTCACGAACACAAGAGACACTGTGGGAAAGGACAAATTCGTGATTCAAGTAGCACAAGCTCAAGCGGACCTGTGTGTCCAGAGTGTGGGTTTTATTCCTGTTGGTGTTAGTGATTGTATTACTGTTCTGAACATTGATGGGTTGAACAATAGTACCTTTTTAGCCTCCCATAATACGTACTTTGTGTGTGGAAATAAAGGTTATTACCGTCTGCCGGCTGGGTGGTCTGGGGTATGCTATGTATCATTTCTATTACCTCCTGTATTCCTAGCACCCGCATCTTATCATAAGGATCTGAAATTATTGAATAATGTGACTGTAAATAGGTATAAACGTACTTTATCAATTGATGATGTAGATCAGACTGATACCAGTCTGCAACAGTATATTGATTTTAACTTAGGATTGTTTTTCTTTGTTGGAGCTGCCCTGAACAGTAGGAAGATCCGAAGATTAACAAGAGTGGTAGAGGCTGTGACAAATCAGACTGCTGCTGCTCTTGGGAATCTTACGGAGGAATTGCAAATTACTAGAATTGTTGCACTGCAGAATCGTATGGTATTAGACGTTATGCTAGCTGACAGAGGAGGAGCATGTAAAATTATTGGAAGTAGCTGTTGTGTGTTTATCCCTGATCATACGCCATCAGTTTATAATGCCATCAACAAGCTACATAAAATTGCAGCTGAAATCCATACAGAAAACGGCACTTGGTCCTTTTCTGGATGGTTTTGGGCATTAATTACTGCCTGGGGATGGAAGGTTTTAACTGGTCTCTGCATTATTGTAGCAGTTCTGTTTTCGTGCTGTATCTGCGTTCAATGTGGTCCCTTGCTCTGCTCCCTATGCGTATCATTCTGTATCCCTGATAAGAAAGCTATTGCCGATGTTGCTCACCAGAAACGTCTAGCTAAAGAAGTTGAAGAAATGATGACAATTGACATATATGATGATTACTCTAACAAACCGGATGTCTTCAGTAAATGCTGAAAGGGTCGTCTGTTGTAAATTGAAACAACGATGTGATTAAGCATTTACTAAAGACATTAATTCCCTATCTCTAGATCATGTTTTCTCTGTTATGTTGACCGAAGTTCGGACTTCATTTTGTATTGTCATGCTTCCACGTGTTCCCCACGAGAAGAGTCCAACCTCTGTGTTAGTTGCTCTTGTAATCTGCCTAGTAACAGTCTATAAATAGCTCCTTTGTCCATCTGGTGCATGCCCAGACTTGACCACATCTGTTATCGGTTAGCCTTGCTTGACCATGTTTTCGCGGGCTCAAGGAGTGTGTTAGCTCCGCCCACATATTGATTCAGTATCGAAAATGACCATAAATGGTAATGTTCTTCGGCCTCATGTTGTATCCACCCACTTATGAGCCCCTCTGTTGTGTATAAAAGGGGACTGTGTACGCAAGTTCTTTGTGCTACTCTATGCAATACTGAAGAGTGTTGTGTGGATTGTAGGACCACCCTTAAGGGTTAATAAATGCTGTCTTTGTACTTTGCAGTTTCCGTGCCAACTTCCTTATAGATTCCATTACAGGAGAGCGAACCCTTGTGTCCTGCGGGCCTAGCTGGGGCCTGTATTCATCAGAAGGATTCACTTTGCTGGCCGCTTCTCAAGGTTTCAACCTGGCAGAAGCTCCAACTACTTCTTGCAAGAGTTCTGACCTATGTTGTTCCCTCAAAGAGGTAGGAGTTTCAGACATTGCAGTTACTACACTCAACTTTCACAGAAAGTCTAGTTTCTGGCAATCACACCACAGGGGGTCGGCTAGCAAGTTTCTTTCCAAAGTAACAGAGCATTACAGTGGGTCTTTTGGTTTTAAATATCATTAGGGCTTTTTTATAGAGCTCTATGTAATTCCTTTTTAATTAACACTCCCCAACCACAGTTTGTTATACCAAGAACTAGCTCAATATTTATCTGAAGAAGTCCAGTCCCATCTACAGTAGGAGACAATTCAGGAAACTAGTCCAAACCCTTTTAGGTTTTGTAAGCACAATTTTTTAATTCCAGAAAAAGAACAAAAAAATGCATTCAGTCATTAACCTCAAATATGTTAGTCACTTTGGCATATATCATCACTTCAAGTTGGATGCAGTTCCAATAGGACGATCAAACCTATGAGTTTACCTGCTTTATTTTGGTCTTTCTTCAGCATCTTAGTCCTTCACAAAAATCATGAAGCCAGTGCTTCCAGTTCTAAGATCCCAATGCATGAGACAAATTATTTATTTAGATGATGTATTGGTTGTGAGTCAGTGCATGTTACAGCCAACCTATTTCAGGAATTGGGTTTCATCCTGAAAGCAGACAAGTACAATCTATTTTCTTCAAAACAGATGGAGTTCTTGGGTTGCTTGATAAATGCAGAGGAACCTATTCTTTACATGCATCTATCCAAAGTTCAAGTATAAAAGCCAAAACAAAGATATTTGATTTATTTCAGACTTTTAGTGATAATAGTGCGTCTCCTATTCTCTTAATCACAAACGGTGTACCCAGGCCCTTTGCATTATGAGTGCTGTGCAAGGCTCAGAAATTCAACATCTTTGAAAATATTGAAGCTATGCAGAAGTAATCCTTTTAAGTCAAGGACTCATGTTTAGAACTCCAGTGGTGGCTAGATAACTAGACACTTGCAGCAGAGGATAGATTTTTTCCTCTGACCCAGATCTAGTATTAGAGTCAGATGCAAGTCCGACCAGTTGGTGCACAAGGTGTGGTCAATTTTCAAATGGAAACTGAAGAGGAGTTGTTCCTGTATATAAATAATATAAATGCTTGCAAGCTCAATTGCTATTCAAATCTTTGCGAAGGACAAGGTAAGCTACTTGATCATATTCCTCATGGGAAGTTTGACAGATGTCAGGTACATAAATCATTTGGTAAGTTTAGACCACTAGGGCAGCTCGCTTCTGGGAATTTCATCTTCAGAGAAAGTCAGTTGTTGCAGAATATCTTCTGGGCAATCACAGATTGGTCACAGCTTGTCACATAAAGGCACCACCAAGATTCCAGCGATTGACCACTTCATCCTGCCATAAATGAGAAAACTCTTATATGTGGGGTCCCTTTCAGATAGATTTGCTTACTTCCTGTTTTATCACCCCACTTCCATCCTTTTTCAGGTGGAGAGCAGATCCTCCGACATCCAGAATGGATGCTCTTCTTTAAGACTGGTCTCAAAGAATCAACTACACTGTTCCCCCTTTTATAATGATGAGTAGAGTACTGTGCCAAGTAAGACATCTAAAATTAATCCTAATATTGACAATTCCCCTTTGGCAGCGCCAGGTCTGGTATCCAACTCTCCTGGAGTTAACTGTGGATTGTCCTGTGATCATGCTGTCTTTTGCCAGTTTTCTTCTAGGTCCTCTGGGTCAAATGACCAACATAGTTTTGAATCACACATTAATGTTGACACTTTGGATAATCTCTGGCTAGTCTGAAGAGCCCCATCATTTCTGCTGCATTTTCAGAATTTATCCAGAAGCCAGGGGCTCAGGAACATCTAACGCCTATTGTTCTGCCTGGGGAGTTAGGAAAATCTCTCAATCCCTTTTCAGCTGGTGTGACCTTGACAGTAAACGTCTTAGCTTCCTTGGCTAGTCAGGGCAAAACATACTGAACAATCTACACATGCTGTTCAGCTATTTCTTCAAAACCACTTTCAGTCAATGGCAAACCTGTTGGTGAATATCCATTTATCTATCATCTTTTAAAGGGCGTACATTTTTGTAACTCACCCCTGCCCAAATGCAGTCTGTTATGAAGTGTAAATGTAGTACTTAGCATGTTGATTTCATAGCCAGAAAATTCTTATTTATCCTCAAAAATCTGACATAAATATTTTGCCTAATTTTCATTACGGATCGTTTTGACATAAGGCCACTTGATATTTCTGCTAGACAATTTACCACTACCGGAATAAATTGTAATGCCCTGGGAAGAACAAAAACAAATATAGTATCTGTGATCTAGCTTCATTTTCCTAACTAACTGAAATTGTGTGTGGATATCGGACTTAAGGTTTATGAACAAAAAACTGTTGATCTGAAAACTTCCTCCTCTTCCCAACTTCTCATTAAGAAACTCTAGAAGCCAGAGTCTTCCCAATCATCAGCCCTGTAGTTAAAATGGGCCATGTCTCTTGCATGTACTGAAACGTCTATTTTTGGTAGTCATTCTCAAAGGAGAGCAATGGAATCCCAGTCCTTTTTGGCAGGGTCATAGTTGGAGGACATTCTCAGATCGGCTGATTGGTTAAAATGATAATGTTTTTGCATCTTTTATTGTAAACCAGTGGCAACGACTGCTTCAAAAGGTAACTTTAAATGAATCAGAATTGTGTGAGCCTTTGGTCTACATTTTATTAAAGTCACAAAGACGAATATCACTCCACCTCTTGAATTCTGTTTTGATTTCTCTCTCCCAATTACTCAGTGGCGAGCAACCAGGTCCCTCCCATTATTTATAAAATTCTTGGACTCTTCTTACGCTTCCTGGGTTTAGCCTAGAAGGCCTGATGGTTCACCAATTGCCAGTGGTGTTTTTCTACCTTCTACGCTCCAGTTACACAGAAAAGATATTTAACAAAATGAATACATATGGCGTCTTTATCTTATAATTCTTAGCTGCGTTCTTGTACAAGAAAAGAGGGATGCTTGCTAACAGTCAAGAGTAGTTTATTGAGTGTCTCTCACTCTCTCTGACTGGTGAACTATGTTTGAGTCCTTATTGACCAATAATGGTTAAGCCTCAATTAAGAGGTTTGAGGCATGTAAGTCTGCACCTAGGTGCAAATCTCCATTTGGAAGTGGTGAATAGCAAAAAAGTGGAGAGTTACATTAAAGTGTAGGAGTAGATCTACACGCGAGTAAATATTCATATGTATATTTACTTTTGTGACTTGGGTCCTAAATGAATATCTCTGAAATAAAAGCATTAACCGACTAACATAGTTTACATAAAAAAAATTATATTTAACAATCATATTATATTAAATTTCCTACAAAAGACACCTCAACCCTCTGAGCTACTTAATCATTAAAACATATGCCCAGAGGTTACACAGATATCCCTACAGCAAGTGCATTTTTTTACTAGGATTATGCCCTGTAACACTAATTTCTTCAGCAGTTGCTCTACCCTACTAAGCTGTATTGAAGTGTAGTCTGTTTTTGACCAATTAAGACAGAATAGCTTCATAATCAACTCACTTTTGTAAACAATAATACATAGCATGATTGTCAACAAATAACCCCTCATGCCTCCACCACATTCTGCTGAAACACCTGTATCACCAAATTGTGGGTTCCCAGAGTAAATATTTTCATTCCTCCATTGGCTTTAGTACAAACATGTCTCTAGAAGCTCAAACCACTTTTGATACCCGAGTGTCCTATATAAGAAGATGAACGACTAAAACCTTGAAACTGCTATTCCAAAACAGCAAAATGACCACTTAAATACTTTCCTGGAAATGACTCTTCCCACATTTTTAAATGGCCTTTATAAGACATCTTACAGAGGACCTAAACGTATTCGACTCTTCATTTGTCTTACAAATTGTTTCTTCCTGGGATACATACTCTTCCCATCCCCTGCCTAGTTATACATATTTTGTGGTCCATTGTGCATACATGTCATTATGTTGTAAAGTTTTTATACTGTAATAGACTTACCGTTATGCCAACAGCATTAATAAAGAATTGAACTGAAGTCCCTTTTGGTCTCATCACTATTCATATGTTTTTTCCACGTCTGTGTCATTGCTGTCTGAGGAAACAGCAAACGTGCTCTCGACCCTCTTAAAGAATGATGAGTGATGTGTTATTTCACATGGTGAACCGAAATCCCTGAAAGTTGGTCATGACATGTAGATCAGGATCTCATGATATCATCTTTGTATGAGCTAGTTCTTTTCGCCAGCCCTAGGTAATCTTGACCAAGACAAGATGCCTTGGATCTTCTCTGTCTAGCTGTGTTTACTATATTTTCTTTCATTTTCTTTCATTTGATAGTCTTTTGGTGCACTCCATCCTTTATTGGTGGTCCTGTTTTTTCCCCCTGGGAAATCCTGTTTCTTATGTTCCCTTTAAGAGCAGCTCTGCTGGGGACTTGGTACGGGTGCCTTGGGTTGTGTCTCTCTAATAGCTCAGAGTTTGACAGAGCATCTGAGAAATAGGCTTCTGCATGAGAATGACGACTTGCATGTCTTTCTTTGGAGTGGCCATGAAATGCAAAGCAAGGAAATGCTTTATTGCCTTCAAACATGAAGAAGGGTGAGCCTGCTCATTCCCCGACCGCCCAATGCCTGTCTGGAGTAATCAGACTTTGTCCCCAGACCTGGGCTCTAATTGCCTTAGCATGAGGAGGTTGCTCTGAGCTGTAATAATATTAATCAGCTTCCCAACTGATCCGGTCCCTAAGATATCACTGGTTTAACCTTCGGTCAGGGGTAGCTCCTCTGTTATAGCAGAGGAGTGTTGCCCCACTAAAAAATAAAATGGTAATAAAACCACTTTATTATCATTTTATTTTTGTCCTCCCAGCCGAGGTTAGGGTGGGGCTATCATTCAGAGCATCACGCTACAGGAGGAGTGTTGGGCACTTGTAAGTGCGCATGTCTGTTTGGCCGGCCGTCTCAGGCCGGCCAAACAAACATGCACACTCAAGTTTCTCCAACCCAGCTGTGTTGCAACAGCTGGGTTGGAGAACAGCCTCTGGCTCCCTGGACCTGAGCGAGTGCCAAGTAAGCCCGCTCTGGCCAATCATGGGGCTGCTCTCATGGTGGTACTATATGATTGCTTCCAGGGAGCCTGTGCTGCGTGATCAGCGTTGAAAGAGGAGCACCAAGGCGGCAGCAGTAGCCGGTAAGTTTATTACATTATTTTCCCCTCACCCCATCCCCTGTTCACCCCTGTGTTGCCCCACCACCAGAAAATTGGAGCAGCTGTTACTGCCTGAGGGCAATAAAAGGTGTGGCGCTGCAGCCAGGGCGACTGACTCCGGAATCTGGGTATCACGGTTCGATCCCCGGTGCCGGCGGCAGATTAGCCCAGCACCATGTGACTCTGGGCAATAGCTTGCTTAATCTTCCCGACAGCCCCCAGCGCCTAGAGACCCTTACGGGTGATTGTTCGCGCTTTACAAATGTGGATATTATTATTATTTTTATTATGAGGTCAAGGATTCCTTTCACTGACTATTAGCTAGGGGGTACTGGCTCAGTTGTTGCTCATTCTGTGACCACATCCCCTTAAAATCTGGACCTTGATTGGCTGTTTACATACTAAAGGCCCCTTATACCTGAAGCAACACTAAACGGACACCAAGGGTATATATTCTTAAACTAGCAAGCAACTGTCCACAGCTAAAAATGTACTGGACTGTAGTTAACCAAACTTGTGCGCCTTAATCAGGAACCAATGACCAGACACCAGGTCACCTTAACACAACCCCCGGAATACTCGGGAAGCACCTTTAGAAAATCTAGCATCAAGGGTCTGATCATTTATTTTTTTTGTTCAGCAGTGGCTTTTGGTTTTGGTAGTGGCTTTCGGGCATCGGACAAGTGTGCATAGACCTCAGGATTCCTAAGAAAACCATTATACACAATCTCTGCCATTGGCTCAGAGAACCCACCATTTCATTTACAAATATAGTAACAGATATGTTCTTTTCTTACTTGAAAACACCTTCCTGCTTCTACCAGTTTAAATACCCAGCATGCTCACAGACGGTTGTATGACGTTACAACGCATTCCGTTGCAACGCATGCCTTTACCACGCATGCATTACAACGCGAATGCCATCACCACGCATATCTTTTATCATGAAAATGCATTTAACACGCATATTTTTACAACGATTTTCGTTGTTAAACTATGAGGTTAATGGCATTTTCATGTTAAAGGATATCTCCGATCCCTACAAATTAACCCTAATGTACCCTTAAAATTTACCCCTGCGCGACACCACCCCCTCATTCCCCCTTACCTCTCTACTCCAAGCACTTCTGATTTGCGTTTTACGTCGTTAAGAGGAAGCGGAAGTGTCTTTCCGTTTCCTCTAACGACGCAGATTGCCTCCACATCTTTTTTCTTTATTAACTTAAAATGATGGAAAAAGGTGTGTTTTTTGGGGGGAGGGACCCCCCAAGCCCCCTTTTTTAAACCCATGTTTTTTTTGTATGGGGGGAGAGACCCACCCAAGCCCCCCCCTTTTTTTTTACCTTTATCACATATGCCTTTACTACGTATCTCGTAGTAAAGGTATGCGTGGTAAAGGCTATTCATGGTAACCACAAATGCGTGATTATTGTCATGCGTTGAAACGGCTGCGTTGTAGTGGCCGTTTCCCTCACAGACTGGGTCCTCGTTTGTCTTCCTCATCTGCTCCGACAAAAACATGTGGTTTGATCCTTTTATTTTTAAAATGTACTGACCTTCTACAAATCCTGAATGCAGTTAAAATTAAGTAACATATTGTGTGGTCTGTTCTTGTCCCAAGATGTCTCCACAGCTATGGCTAAACACCGGAATGATTTCCTTGAGCTTCGCCCTCCACTGCGTGCCTTCGGTGCACGATATGGTTTGTTTCATCCGTGCACCTTCAAAGTTACTTTCAAAAGAGCACTTCTACCTATGATGATCCTGCAGACCTTAGGAAATTCATTCATACTTACTTGACAGCCTCAATGGATATTGCTGTCCCTTTCTCTCTAAGTTGACTTTTATGTAAAGTTTTGGATATGCTTTTTTTTATTCTTTCTTGTTACCTTTACAGATTATATTTTGCTGCTTGTTTTCTTGCCAGTTTCATTTTACTATTCCCTTTTTATCCCATTGCAGATTATCCAGACTCCTCGTGTATCCATTTCCTGCTCGTTCTCTGTGGTGTTCTGATGTGGTACGGTCTCCCTTGTTGGTTGTGCTGTCTTCATCTGTGTGTGACGCCAATCCTTGTTTTCTTGTTTCCCTTTGTGGCACGTTTCACAGTTGTCAGGTTGGACATGTACTGTCTGTTCTTGTTGAATTTCTTGTTCTTTCTCTTTTCTTCCCATTCTCATTCCCTAACCTTTCTTCTCTTTTTGATTGCCTTATTGTACATACTTTTTATCGTTTCCTCTTTTCTCTTTCTTTCCTTTCTTTGCATTACTGTTTATCGTATAGTATTATATCTCTTTGTTGTTGTTTACATTCAGAGTTATATCTTGCAATGTAAAAGGTTTTCTTAATCCTATAAAGAGGCAGAGACTATTAGCCCATTTGGCTTATTATAATACAGATATAGTTATTTTACAAGAAACTCACCTTACAGAGAAGGAGGCCTTAAAGATCAAACAGAACTGGGTTAGTTTAATTTTAGTGTCCCCTACGTCCACTAAGAAAATGGAGTAATTATTTTATGACGTAAAAAGTTGAAGTGCACTGTTTTGTCTCAAGAAATTGATTCTGAAGGTAGATGATTGTTGGTTAAGTTACTTATCAATGATATTTCTTTAACTCTTTTTATTGTTTATGGTCCTACTCACCCGTAATATTCATTCTGGCCTAATATTACAAAAATATGCGTTCAGTATAAAGATGAATTCTTAGTTTTAGTTGGTAAGTGTAATCAGATGATTGATCCATTTATAGCCCATCATTCTAAAGTCTGCTTTCTTCCACACAAAACTCATAAACAATTTCACTCCACAATTTGGCAGACCCCCCATCTTGTTGCTCCTGGAGGTTATGCAATCCTGATGCCACAGAATCCCCCCCCCCCCCACCATTGATCCCTTACTCGGCTAGATTATATATTTCTTTCTAAACCTTTGGTACAAAACCTTATTGCGTCTTTAATTGAACCTATCGTCATCTCTGATCATGCCCCAGTTGTTGCGGACTTTGATTTGCTCCGACCACATACCAGATCGAATAGGTGTAGGTTTAATAACTCTTTAACATGATTCAGCTTTTTCCTCCTTTAATTCTTTTGTTGATGAATTATTTTTATTAAATAAAGATGTGGATGCTTCTCAAATACTGTGGGATACTTTTAAGGCTACAGCCTGTGTTTTTTTTATTGATTGTGTCTCAAAAAAGAAGAAGCATTTTCTTAATCAACACAAAGCTCTATTAGCTAATATTAAATGTCTGGAGCATCAGTTTTACAGTACATCCTCTGATTCCATATTACAAAATCTCATCCATGCCAAATTCTACTTTAATAAAACAATTACTGATAATGCTTCTTCTATACTATTGCGTAGTAGCGCTCGTTACTACAGAGGACGCAAGAAAGTTGGTAAACCTTTGGCTGACTATCTTAAGTCTCGGAAAGAGCGTGTGTTTAATAATTCTATTCACTCATCAGATGGGAACCATCTTTTCAAAGATCAAGATGTATTCTCCTGAGAGACCATGCAGCAAAGGAACAAACTTAAAGGAAAGACCAATCGCAGATCCCGGTCGAGGCGCCGCTCCAAATCCCGGGGTCCCGCTGGCTCCTGGATGGAGGAACGTTGACAAAAATCGTCACTATCACACCATGGAGACTGAGGGACATATCCAAGTCATTTACCTGGCTGATGACATTGCTTCAGGGCCATCGAGAGACTTTTCCCCCCACAACTCTCTTCTCAGTATCTGAGAACTTTATTTAAGATTGGGGATAGTTTCTTGGGGATCCATTGGTGTGGGGTTGTGCCCTGCCTCCATTGGAGCAGGTGTAGGACCCACACCACGATAGATGCTTCAGCTGTTTTGAGGTATAGGGTGGGGTGGGAGGGCGAGGATATGGGTTTGTTTCGTTTTGTTGATTGTGCTGTGTCATTTTTTTATGCTTATGGTCTTCATGCCCTGCCATCAGCCAAGCCCTACATTTATTTTCTATATCTCCCTCTATGACAGACCCCCCTGGTGGACTCCAGGTAGTTAGTTGGAACATACGAGGGGCACTGGACTAGATTAAGAGAGGCGCTGTTCTCCTCAGCGGATATCCTGTTGTTGCCAGAGACGCACCTTATGGGTTCCAAGGCGCTGTCTCTTTCCCGTTTTGGCTATGTTCAGGTTTATCACGCAGGGTTCACAAGAGGTTCACGTGGGGTGGCAGATAATTCATTGCAGAATTCCCTTTAAACATGCTAAAACATGGCCCGATCCGCAGGGTAGGTATATTATTGTGACTGGCTCGCTATACGGAGAGCCTGTAATATTGGGCAGCATCTATGCACCCCCTACACTGTCTGAGTCATTTGCAGAACGCCTGATAAGGACGATACTAGAGATGCCAACAGGCTTCTCCATAATAGGGGGAGATTGGAATGATGTTGTGAATGTGGCCCAGAACAGATGGAGACCGCATGGCGGTCAAGGGACATTTAGAGACACACGTCTATTGACATTGATGCGGGACATGGGGTGGATGGATTCATGGAGACATTTGCAAGCGAATACAAAGCTATACATATTACTCTCCGGTACACAATTCCTTCTCCCGATTGTATTATATATTTATACCAGCCACGTAATACTATCGAATCGCAGCAACAGATATATTACCGAGGGGCCTCTCTGATCACTCCCCAGTGGTGTTGACTTTGCGTTTGGGAATAGCCCGTCCTCCCTTCCGGTGGCGTTTATCGACGTGGCACCTCCAGGACTCGAAATATAAAACACACATGCATCAGGTAATTACGGACTATTTCACAAATAACCTGGGCACGGTAGGCTCCGCGGAGATTATCTGGGAGGCTATGAAGCCGACCATTAGGGGTGCGGATATATCATATTGTGCCGCTCAGCGGAAAAAACGACAGGAGGCAGTGCTCCAGACCGAATCTCAGTTGCTGGAAGTGGAGCTGGAGAGCAAGGGAATAGACAGTGGTCAAACTCAATGCCAACTTCTTCTTCTGCATAAAACGTATGCTAATACGCTGCGTGATGAGGCCAGACAGGCCCAGTTGGCCTCGCGTAGCAGAATCTACCAGTGGGCTCTCTTCTGCATCGCCCATGTCAACAAGCACTCCATCCGCTAGCAATACCCAGTATCCTGGCAATGACGGCCAAACACTCACCGACCCTTCTCAAATTGCATCCAGCTTCGCTACCTATTACGCAGAGTTGTATGCCCCCAATGATGCTCTGCCAGAATCTTTGATCCATCAATATCTTGATGACCTGCCCCCCAAGGCCGATTCGGACGAGGTACGAGCTGACCTAGACGCCCCTTGACGGTGGAAGAACTAAGTGCTTCCCTTACTGATTTACGCACGGGCAAGGCCCCGGGTCCGAATGGCTTCCCATGTGAGTTCTATAAGCTGGTCTAGTCCCAGTTCCTCACTCATTATCTAGCAGTGATACATGTAGCCCTTGAGAAGGGGAAACTCCCACCAGACTGGAGACATGCCAAAATCGCGGTATTTCCCAAACCCGGCCGACCCCTAGATCCACATTCATCGTATCGTCCTCTGATCGTTGCTGAATGTGGAGGCCTACATATAGGACCACGACTCATTTCATATATTCAACTGCTATATACCAATATTACGGCCTCGGTTAGAGTGGCTGGTTCGGTCTCTGATCCCTTCCTGACAGGGATGTCCCCTATTTATTTGAGTTAGCAATGGAACCACTGGCCTCATAGGTCCGAATCGATGCCCAGGTAAAGGGATTCAAATGGCCAGGAGGTTTTCCGACCGGATCACCCTCTATGCGGATGATGTCCTTTTCTTTCTAACGGAACCGCATCAGAAGGGACCTCGAGTACTTCGCATTATGCAGATATTTGGTCAACACTCGGGCCTATTTATGAATGCTAGAAAGTCGATACTGTGGCCTCTTCGTAGAGGCTCAGACATGGGTACATGGGTGAGAGAGGTAACACTAGCTACAACTGGGTTCAAGTACCTCGGGGTCTACATCTCTTCCTCTCAATCGGTGTCATGGAATAGGAACATCGCCCCCATTTGGACGCGTACACAGGTTGAGATAGAGTCCTGGGCATGTATGCCCCTATCCAAGTTTACAAGTTTACACGTTTACTTTTTTTTGCATAGTTACCAAAAACCATTGCAATACAAGCTTTAAAAAAAAAGTAAAAAATAAAAATTATATAAAACGAATATCCAGTATTATTTCATCCACCATTGCCACCTTTTATGAGTACTATGTTATAGGAAAAAAATATCTTCAAGTAAAATCAGTTAAAACCCAAGATAGAAAAGTGCTGTACAGTTTAAATCAGAGTTAACAGTACTGGCAATGGTGAAAGTCATCAGTTCGCAAGGTAAAGTGCAGTGCAGTCACTGATTTTTGGCTCCTGCCGTACTTGCCCGTAGACCAGTGTCATATTGTGCATGTTGTTCAATTGTTTGTGCCTGTTCGTAGTTTATTCAATAAAGTGCTAGTTGTCCTTCCTTAGTGTGGTCAAGAAAAACTTCTTCCCATCTGCAGGCCGCCATGCAACGTAAGAGCTTTGTCCTTATGTTAAATATTTTAAATTTTCGGCATTTTAAGCATTTTTTGTTCGGCCAGCATGAGGTATTTACCAGTCTACAGTTCAGTTGTGTGTTCTCTGTGTTTAGGCAGGCCAGCACCGCTTGCCTCCTGGTGCCGGTGCCTTTCTGCTTAAGGTGTGCTTTTAGGAACTGCAGCCATTCGTGATGCAATTCCTTGCATAAACAAATTAGATGTAAAATATCTCATTGCTTGGTGTTACACAGCCTGCACGTGTCTTGTGCTGTTGCCCTCAGCCATGGTGGAAGGTGCTGAGCACACGGAAGGATGCCCGATCTACGCCTTAGAAAATTCTTTTTTATAGCTTTGGGGTAGCCTTGATTAAAAAATGCTTGTGGTGCAAGTGATTTGTAGGAGTTCAAGGTCATCCAGGCATGAGATCTATTTGAGAAGTTTGCCTTGTCCTTCACTAGGGAAATTTGTTTTATGCATTTCCAGACCAGTTTTTTAAAGGTTAGATGGCCGAGATGTGTGTCCCAGAGTACCTTGAGTCTGGTGGTTTCCAGGGCTGTCTGAAGGTAGCTTCTCGCTTGGGAGGATTCCCTATGCTGGATGTCATGCCACAGCAGATGGTTTAAGGTGGTTGTAGTGGCGCTTCTGATTTTGTGCCAGCAGATGATGTAAGATCCGTTCCTGGCCAAGACTTGTTGTAAAAGACTGAACTCCAGCCTTATTTGAGCCTGTGAAGTGTAATACGGGAGGCAGAACATGGTCCTATATGCTTTGACCAGTGTGCTGTCCAGAACCTTGGCATCTCTCCCCCGCATTGTCTCACTGCCATAGGTAATCGAGGGTAGTAGTTTAGCCTGGACTTCCTTAAGAAGCGGGCTCAGTGTTGGCCCCATCAGTTTATTTGCAAGGAATTTCATTGATAGAGATATTAACATCCCTTTCCTTCTTATTTCCTCTTTCTGGCGCATAAATGACCCTTCCTTGACGATTATAACTCCTAGGTACTTGTAGTCGTGAGCTGTTTCAAGTTTAGTGCCGCCTAAAAACCAATTCCTCTGCATTTTTTGTTGTTGTTGTTTATTGTCATTGCCCGAGTCTTACTCAGATTTCTATGGCGTAGTTCTGCATTTCCGTTAATAGATGTTGAAGACCAACATAAGTATGGCTAAGCAGATCTATGTCATCTGCACACATAAGATTGGTCAATATTTTGCCACCTAGCTTGGGTCAGTGGGAACTACAGGCCTCAAGTGCCTTTGTGAGGTTGGCCACGATTAGAACAGGGTGGGTGCGAGCACACAACCCTGTTTCAGTCCTTTTTTTGTAGGGACTTTTGAGGAGAGGTGGGTGCCGCCACCTAGTTTCACCTGCACCCAAGTGTCTGTATGGAGAAGTGACAGAATGTTTAAGATAGGCTGTGGGATGCCCAGAGCGCCAATTTCCCCCACAGTCTGCCCCTCTCCACGTTGTCGAAAGCAGCACTTCTCATCCTCCTGAATCTATCGGCTGCATTCGATACGGTCGACCATCACCTTCTCATCAAGGTTTTACAAGAAAAAGGGCAGGTCTTGAAGAGACAGTCCTACACTGGTTCTCCTCTTTCCTCCACAACCGCTCACAAAGAATAAAAATCAAAAACTTCGAGTCCGACCTTCACCCCGTTAACAGGGGTGTTCCTCAAGGGTCAGTGCTCTCCCCTCAGCTTTTCAACATCTACATTGAACCCCTTACCACTCTACTCAGAAAATCCAACATCCCTTTCCACCTAAATGCTGACGACACACAGTTATATCTGGAAACCACCTCCATTGATGACATGCAGAGACTCAACGCCACGCTCAGAGAGGTACAACCTTGGCTCTCAAGTAATCATCTAAAACTCAATCAAGAGAAAACGGAAATACTCCTCATCGCCAACAAAGAAGAGAACCCCCAAATTGCAGAATGGCTCAAAGCTATTGATGCTCTCAATGGTAACCTCACCCTGGCAGAATCGGTAAAATCTCTAGGTATCACCCTAGACTCGAAACTGGACATGAACAAACACAAGATCCGCTAAAAGCGCCTTCCTTAATTTGAAGCTACTGCACAAAATAAAACCCTTCCTCCCACCCAAGGACCTTCAACAAGCCACCCAAGCACTGGTACTGTCCAGACTAGACTACTGGATTGCAGCCCTGACTGGTACAGCAAAATCCCCCCTCGCCCCCCTCAAAACAACCTTCAGTGCAGCAGCCAGAATGGTCACCGGAACTAAGAAATTCGACCACATCTCGCCCGCACTCAGAGGACTAAAATGGCTCCCAATTGAAATGCGGTCCAGCTTCAGAACAGCCTGCCTCACGCACAAAGCCCTTCACACAGGCAAACCGGAATACCTGGCCGCCAAACTCAAATAGGCCGGCCAGGCCAGGAACCTCAGGAGCTCCAATACTCTGCTACTCATCCCGCTGAAAACATGCAAACAAAAAACAGCGGCCAGGTCGTTTGCTGGTAGCGCGCCCAAAATCTGGAACTCCACCCCCCGCCCCCACATCAGAACGATCCCCTCCTTTGCAAAATTCAAAAGCCTGCTCAAAGTCCTCTTCCTCGACCGCTCACTAGCGAACCTATAGGATCCACGGAAGTACCTTAGCCGGCACTCCATCTGACTTTAACTCTGTGTCCTGTGACACTGACATCCTCTACCCCCGGACCCCTTCTGGAAATCCTACCCCCTCCCTCCGCCCTGAACAAGAAAACTTATCAGCTACTCGTTCTGTTTGACCTGCACCCTTCATGTCTCCTTCCGCTCAATCACTCCTTTGTTCGAACTCTACCTGTCGCGAATCTCTATGTTCTACTATAATCTCTGCACTGCTTGTTTGCATATAAGTTACTGGTTGTGAAGCGCCCTGATACCCTCGGGTCCAGCTAGCGCTATATAAAACTCCTAAAATAAACAAATAAATCAAAATAAATAAAGTCAATATAACATAGATGTAAGGGTAGGTTAGAGGTTTTTGCTGTGCCAATCAGTAAGGTGATTGTGAGAATATTTGTTGATGTGCCAGACATTTTGCGGAATCCGGTCTGGTTCAGCGGTGTTATCTGGTTTGCCTCTGCCCAGGATGTGAGCTCCTCTAATATGATGCCCGCAAAGTATTTTGCTTCATTATCTATCAGGGCAACCAAACGGTAGTTACTAGGCTCGGCCTTGTCTCCTTTTTTGCGAATTGGCACAATTGCCGAGCCTTTCCAAGATTCGGGTATTCTGTTTAACAGCCTGAGTTCCAGAAAAAGAGGTTGCAGGATGTCAACCCAGTCCTCCATTTTTGCTTTGAACAATGCAGGCAGTAGGGGGCGGAGCTTGCTGCAGCGCAAGATGGCCACGTAGAAGGAGAGTTCCGCGAGCCACCGGCACCACCCACTCAATATCCTGGCAATCCTGGCAGAAAATGACCCATACCTGCATGCCTGACGTGCCGCTAGCCACCGGGCACTGATCACCGCAACTCTGGCACAAATTGGCGCTGTAACCCCTGCGAGACAACGCCTTACTTGCACCGTGGTAAGAGGTCAGAACAGAGGCCCCGCCCCTGCTACTCTGCTGCTGGTGGCGCCGAGGCTGAGGAGTGGTGCTTGGGCCTGCGTCCTTACCCAGGGTGCCCTGAAGTCCCCTTGCCGAGGTGGAGCGCAGAGAACACCTGGTCCAGAATCCTGCGGGGGGGCCCATCGCTCCCACCGTTGAGGGCAGCCACCTGGACAATTGTGAGTACGACGTAGAGTCCGTGCGGGGGAGTCCGGAGATCACCGCCTGAGGTCCTCTGCTGTGTGGTGCGCGGTCCCCCGGCAGTGCGGGCGCCGTCCTGCGTGCCCTGGCTGTGCGCTCCAGCGACATCAGGTGCCTTGCTGTGAACGGAAGTGCCCCACCTGCGATTGTCGCCGCGGGAGGGGAGCGTTGCTACCTTGGGACGCATTGAGCTGAGGGGCTGGCCTCTCATTTGACGGCCTGCTGGGCCCTCCGGCCCGCCCTGTGCGAGTGGATTTGCCTGCTGATGAAAATCCTGCAACACTAGGGGGTGCGGCCTTGCCCACCCATGGGGGCCTGCAGTCTGGTTGTAGAGTGCGCCCTGTGCTTCGTGCCCCCATTTGGTCCATTCTGCAGGAAGCTTTGGTGCGTGCCGCCTCCACGTACCCCCGCTGAAGGCCCACTATTCGGTGGTTTCCTGGTCGCCAGTCAGCCTGCCCTGACCCCTTGCTGGAGTCAGGTAGGTGGCACATACAACGCTTGAGCACCCTGCTTGTTGTCAACACTCGGAGTCTGCGGCCTCGTCTGCCCTGCGCAGTGGCTACATCATGGGCAGGGTGGATAAGACTCAGACCTGGCTCCCGTTTAACTCCAAGGGCACTTGATCCAAAGAGAAGGAGGGGTCGTGCTCCACAGACACTGGTGCAGATCACTCAGGAGGAACCGAATGAAGTCAAGCAGATGTTTGCTACCATACAGAAGAGTCTACTGGCAATGGATGGGAAAATCGACTCCCTGGTGTATCGCATTGACAGAATGTCTGAGCGCCTTGACAAGCAGGCGGAGCGTATGGATATGGCCAAACGCAGGATCGCAGAGGTCGAGGAGGCCCAAACTGAGACGGACCAAGTGCAGAAACAAATGGCTAAAACCATTCCAACACTCCAAGACAAAGTGGAGGATTTGGAGGCCCGCTCTCGCCGCAGTTTCTCCTTTGTTAACGGTTTAATTACCCCAGACGGTAAATGTTTCATACTCTACCAGTAACTGTTTATTGCGTTGCATTTACTTTCTCTGCTTTATTAACTCGTCTTTTCTATTTGTGGATTGCCTAATTATGCTTCCTATTATGTGGTTGGCTGCTGTGGGTTGCTCGTAGCGCCTCGGTAACTTCCGCCCCTGCGTGTTACACACTACATGGCTAGATGCCATACTTTTGTGGTGGGTGGGGGGTGGTGTTGTTTTTGCCTTTGCACAGTTGGGGCATGCAAGGCATGGGAGGGGGGAGGGATGGGGTTTATTTCATTGCAGATCATGTACTCTTTTTTCTCATTATTTTGTGGGTTGGCAGTAGTCGCGTCGGGTGGTGGAGATATGCATGGTTCTTCCTTCGCACATGACTACCACTAATACTGGTAAGAATCAGCACACTCAGCTGCGCTTACTAACGTGGAATGTCAGGGGTTAAATGATCACCGTAAGGTGCGTAAACTTTTTGCATACCTTAAGCATAAGGAAATTGACATTGCTGTATTACAGGAAACCCATCTTAACCCTGGCAGTGCATTACTTGTGGGTAGGGGGCTCTCAGGATCAATCCACGCAGCCTGCTTCACTTCTCACTCCAGTGGAGTTTTGACGTGGATCAACCCTAGATCGGGCCTCCAGTTGGACTGCCTTGAGTCTGACCCGGCGGGCAGGTACACTATTTCCAGATGTTATGGCCAGGGACTAGATCTTCTCATTGTTAACTACTATGGCCCGAACTATGATGAACTGTTGTTCTACCAATCGCTTTTCTCTTTACTTAGGAGCCGCTTGCCCGCAACAGTGCTTTTGGGGGGAGATTTTAATTGTATCTTGAACACTGATCTCGACCGATCTCGGGGGGCTCCTCATCCACTATTGAACTCAGCCAAGGCCATTCACGACTTAACCCTACAACTGCGGCTGTTAGACGTTTGGAGAGCCAGGTCTGATCAGTGGGGTGGCTTCACACACTATTCAGCGCAACACGATGTCCATACGCGCATCGACTATTGGCTTATTTCACATACTCTAATGCCTTCCATTCATGACTGTGAGGTCCTTCCTTGTTCTTTTTTGGACCACTTGCCTATCCTCCTCACTATTTCGGCGCCCTTGTGCATCTTCCCTCCATTTTTGTGGAGATTTCCTCCTTACTCCTTGCTCGATTCAGTCTTCAAATCTGATTTACATACTGCTATCTCCTAGTTTTTTAATATCAACGTTGGATCGGTGGATTCCTTTGCCTCGGTGTGGGAGATGTTTAAAGTTTACATCCCGGGGGTAGCCATCAGTAAACATGCAGGAGTCCTCAGATCTATTAGGGGCCGGCTAGCTTTGCTGGGAAAACGGCTATTCGCTCTGGAAGCGGAGCTATCTGCCAATAACACCCCTGAGTTGAGGGAAAAGCTCAAGGCTGCTTTGGCCGAATTTCAAGAAGAGGCGGATTGTGAGGTAAAACATATGGGAAAATACGCTTCGGCCAGGGCATATGGGGAATCAGATAGGCCGGGTTCTGTTCTTCCAGCACAAGCTCGCCGCAGATCAGAGACTAGACGTATTACCGAAGTGCTCGATGAAGACGGTTCTGTCTTGACGGACCAAGACTCGATCAATACTTGGTTTTGTAACTATTGTCGAGACTTGTACAGCTCTAAGATCTCTCCTAGTGTTGATGACATAGCACAGTATCTTGAGTATATTGAATTGCCGTGGCTGCAAAATTGGCACCAAGAGTTCTTGATGCGCCCAATTGAGACTGTGGAGGTCCGCCTTGCCTTAAACTCTATGCGTGAGGGGAGCGCTCCTGGTATGGATAGACTAACGGTTTCCTTCTATAAAGCCTTTAGTGATCTCCTTATACCTCATATTATCACTCTGTTTCAGGAAATGGGCGCAGATGGGATAATGCCCCCAACCATGAGCGAAGCACTGGTCATCACTCTGCTGAAACCTGGTAAGGATCCTCGCGGCTGTCCCTCTTACCGCCCACTACCTCTAATTAACGTGGACACTAAAATTTTTGCTAAAATATTGGCTAACAGGCTCTTCCCCTTACTGCCCCAGCTGATTGGGCCAGAGCAGGCCGAGATAATACCCGGATGCACGCTAGCCTCTAATCTCCGTACAGTTTTTGGAGCCATTCAGCACGTACGACCAGAGGTCCAGGCAGCGGCAGTCTTTATAGACGCCGAAAAGGCATTCGACTCCATAGAATGGTCATTCATGCGTGCGGTGTTGCGCCGTATGGGGGTCGGCAAGGTTTTTTTGCAACTTATTTCAGTGCTGTATAATTTACCCATGGCCCGTGTGCGCACCGGTGACAAGGTCTCTGCCTCCTTTCAGATCTCGCGTGGCACCCGTCAGGGGTGCCCGCTGTCCCCTTTATTGTATGATGTGCCAGCTGAACCCTTGCTGAGGGCGCTTAGGGAATATCATGGCCATCGCGGCCTTCGTTTCCCCAACTACAATTTAATTGTTTCGGCCTACACCGATGACACGCTTCTATATATTCATAACCCTGACACTAACCTTGCCCCGGTCATTCGGGAAGTATTGCGATACGGGGGCCTTTCCGGCCTAAAAATCAACTGGGATAAATCCATAATCTTTCCACTGACGCCTGCAACTAAGCCAACCACACTGGACTACCCACTCCAGTGGATGTCAGATCCCGTGCGATACCTTGGTATCCAAATCCATATTGACGCAGATTTGGTTCTGAAGGCGAACTATGGCAGGGCGATAGATAAGCTTGGCGACGACATAGACTGCTGGATTCGGCTTCCACTTTCTGTGGTAGGGAGGGTTGCGCTGATGAAGATGGTGGTGCTCCCTCGCCTTCTTTTCCTCTTTGTTAACATTCCCCTGGTTGTGCCTCAGCCTCTCTTTCGTGAGCTGCACTCCCTGATGAATAAATTAGCATGGGCAGGTAAGACGGCCAGGGTCACTTTAGATACTCTCATATTGCCTTACACGGCGGGCGGCCTGGGAGCCCCGAATCTAGAACTTTACTATAGAATAGCGCAGGCCTCACACGCTCATAGCTGGGTGCATGGCCCACAGGATCTGCTGCATCTCCAGATAGAACAGGTGGTCGCCTCCCCCCATCCCCTTCCCTGTCTTCTCACTCGAGCCCCTTTGAGAAGATGCAGTACACTGGACTTGGTTAACTCCACGGTTCATGCGTGGAACGCCATACTTAACCTGTTTAGCGGTGCTCAATTATACTTGCCCCTTTTACGGGTGGAGTGGTGCCAATGCTTTGTCCTCAGCTCAGAGGCAGGTACGATCAGCTCCTTGCGTCAGTTGAAAATACACACAACGGGGGACCTATTCAGACATGGTTGGGTATGTACATGGGAGGAGGTGTCTGAGAGCAATATGGCGCCTACGGTGCTCACAAAATTTCAATTCTTTAGAACTCGTCATGCGCTGCACGCGCTGCGCTTGCTGCTGGGGGACGATCTCACGGAACCTATGGTAACCCTTCCTTTGACTACCCTGCTAGGATCTAAAGTGCCTGGTAAATTAATCTCTAGGCTCTACTATGTGTCCTTAGGCACTAAGGTTCCTCCCCATACAAAAGCCAAACTGGCCTGGCAGGCTGACATTGGTGTTCCCATCACTGACGAAATCTGGGTCTACTGCTGCGAAGTCATATGTAAGATTTCTTTTAATGGCCGTCACAGATTGGCGCACTTCAAGTTCCTGCACAGAGTCCATTACTCCCCACAACGTCTGCATAGTTATGGCCTGTGCGAGTCGGACGCCTGTGAGAGTTGTCATATGCCCGGAGCTGGGTTTTTTCATATTGCGCGGCTCTGTCCACAAGTAGAGATCCATTGGTCCAATATTTTTAATATGTTGAGTAACATCGTGGGATACCCTCTGACTCCGGACCCCCTGTTAGCGCTATTGGGATATAGGAAACCTCTCCAAAAAAGCGTTCGTAAATTAATAGCAATGAGTCTACTGCTAGCCAAGCGCAGAATCGCCATGAGGTGGATGCGCGGCCCCGTTCCTACTGTGGCCGAATGGGAAAAGGATATGTTGTTTTGTAATACACAGTAAGATGTTTATAATGAGATGCGTCCCCCCTGTAACCGACCAAAGAGTTTCTGGGGATTGTTTGTGCAATACCAACAGTCTAAGCAGGTCAATGATATCGCTCAGGAAGAGTGAAGAGCGGATTATTACTAGATGTTACATATTGGTCTTCTTTTTGCATTATGTTTATATATTTCCATGTTCTTTTTTTTAAATTGATTCTGCCCTCTCCTTTCGATATGTCTATATGTTTCTAATTGAACCTATGGGAGTCTAACACTGTTGTATTGCCTTTATTCCCTTCTATTGTAGGCTACTCCGACCGAAGTATGTCAATACATTTTTTTTCTATGATGTCGTCATTGACTATGTGATCTGCCTTTAGTTTATAATTTGTCTTTTTGTTTGTAACTTATTGTTTGACTTGAAATTTCAATAAAAACTAATTAAAAACAAAAAAAACTTTGCAGGCAGGATGCTGTTCAGTCCCGGAGCCCCTTCTTTCCTCCCTTTGGTGATCTGCTTTTTTATTCGGAGTGTCAGGAGGTTGCTAGCTTCGCATGATGGTATTGGGAAGGTCAGCGATATTTAAGATGGTATCCCTCCTGCATCTTCTCTATCAACTGCAGAACCACCACTTTCAGGTATCGGTTTCCTGTTTCTGGCAGCTCAATTCACGACTAAGCCACTTCCTATGGAATAATCAAGCTGCTAGAGTTGTGCTTAAAACGTATTTTCGATCCATATACTGCGGAGGTCTAGCGATCCCTGATATTCAGTCGTATCACGCAGCCTCTCATCTCCTGGTACTGAACGATTGGTGGTATGGGAATGGAAGTGACCCGACATACCAAGTGGAGAAATGGCTCAGGGGTGATACACTACCCCATAAGCTTTTATACACCCCCAAAGAGCTATGACGACTTCCACCTGCTACGTGTGTGGTTTTCGGAGTTTGGAGAGAATCGATGCTCAGAATGGGGTGGTGGAAACGGTTGACGAGTGAGACCTCTCTTTGGCAGAGCGGCCTTATGCCACAGGTATCCACCTTGGTGGGGTTTAGATAATGGGACGCCATTGGCATTTCCATGTTGGGGGATGTAATGCGAGGCACCACCATGAAGTCCTTCTAGGAGCTCAGGAACGAATTTACCATGCCACATACCCAATTCTATAAATACTTACAACTGTGACATGCCTTATTCCCATATATCACGCACATGGAGTCTCTCCCGGATTTTAATCCGACAGAGGAAAAGGTTTTTATGGGAGACTTGGGGGACCACAAGACTGCAAAGATGTATCAAACTATAGTGACAAACCTATCCACAACATTAGATTCACTCCGGGATAAATGGCAGACAGACTTTGGTCTCCTTGATAGTGATGACTGGGTGGAGGCCTTGGAATCCCCAAGGGGCACTGCAATAGCTTAAACAGTTTAAGTATCTACACCATGCATATTTTGCCAGATATAGGCTATGGAGGGCGGGATTGATAGACTCCCCTACGTGTTTGAGATGTGGTAGCGCAGAGGTCATGCTTTTCCATACCATTTGAGAATGTACTGCGCTTGGTAGATTTTGGAGAGGGTTTATAAACTTCTTATCAGAAGTGTTGGGATGGGAAATACCGTTGTCTCCTAGGCTTGCCCTCTTACATATCACAGATGAAATACGGGGAAACATCTATAAAAGACACCTATTATTCTTGGGCCTTACACTGCCAAAAAGAGACATAGCTAGGGCTTGGAAAGATCCGGCACTGCCTAAACTGGGGACCTGGAGGGCAGGCCTTGATTGGTCATGGGTCAGGAGCAGCCTATTTTCAAAGTGCGGGGATGCCCGCAAAAGCACCCCAAAATATGGAAGCATTGGGCATATTACAGGGGTCTCATATTGGAACTTCCTTCATCACAAACTACATATGTGGGAACCCTCTAAGGAACATATCACAAAGAAGAGCGACGATGCAAAGGGCTATGATGTATGGGGCAGGGCGTGATGGGTGTGTTGTATGGATTACTATGCAGCATAAGAAACAGTCATTCGTACAGCTAAGGGCTGAAGTTCAAAGACCCGAAAAGTTCATCTTTTTGTATTACAAATGTCATATAGAAGTCACCTGCTTGAAAGCTGCTATTTTGATCAGTGTATATTCTTTTTCCTCTGTCAAAGATGTGCATAGCTTATCTGATGATTTAATAAAAAGTATTTTGAAAAAAATAAAATAAAGATGTTTTAGAGGCATTCATGAAATTTCATAAGAATCGTTCTACTCCTGAATCTCCGGCTTCTGTTCCTCGGATTGAAGATATATCAATAATATCCCTCTCCCGTCTCCGGATAAGTTCACTCAAAAAAGGTAAAATCTCAGGGCTGGATTACTTCACGGAGGAATTTTACTCTTTTTCAAATTTACGCCTTCCTAAACTTTTGCAACTCTTTCAATCTTTTCATCTTACTGAGATAGCAGAGGGTACTTTTCAAGAAGCCACAATATGCCTGATTCATAAACATGGTTGAGATTCTATGCAGAGCAAGAATTATTGCCCTATTTTCCTTGTAAATGTTGATTATAAAATATTTGCCAAGTTACTTGCTTTGCAGCTGGAACCTCTCCTACCTAATTTGATGGCAAGGAACAAAGTGGTTTTGTTAAGGGTAGAATTCTCAATTATTCTCTAATGTGCTAAATAAGTTTCCTTCACTCTCATATCTTTTAGCTGCAGTTTCTATAGATGCTTTTCACTATGATCAATTCCCTTTTAGCCCCCTCAACTACTGCTAAAACAGAGGACTCCCAGGACCTCTGTGATAAAATGGCAGACTATTTCCATGCCAAAATTAAGGATATTTACTCCGCTTTGGAGAAGTCAAACTTTGTGGGAGCTAAAACTAATCTCCCATCTGATTTTCGGGGATTACCCCTGAAGGATTGCCGTTTGCGCTCCTTTCCCCCTATTTCTCAAGAGGATATGGAGCTGCTGTTAAGTGGGATTAGATCTGGCTCCCCCCTTGAATCCTTTCCTCTTAAGATTTTGAAATTAGGAAGTGAGGCCATTGTACCTCCCCTGACCACTATTATTAATACTGTTATTTCTTCTGGCCAACTTCCTACTATATGGAAAACGGCGGTGGTAAAACCTCTGCTTAAGAAGACCTCTCTTGATTCGACAGAATTAAAAAACTTTTGGCCCATTTCCCTACTGCCCGTTCCAGCTAAGATCTTGGAAAAATATCTTAATTGCCATTTTAGCTCTTACTTGGAGGAACATCAACTGCTAGATGGCTCACAGCATGGTTTCAGGAGTGAACACAGTACCGAGACGGCCTTAACCGTTGTCCTTAATAACATCCGACAACAGGTTGACGCTGGTCATTCCACCCTACTGGTCCTCCTGGACTTGACGGCAGCTTTTGATACCATCTCTCCTTGTAGACTGTTGGGCAGGCTCCGGGAAATTGGGATAGAGGATTCTGCACTT
The DNA here is from genome assembly GCF_964204655.1 of Triturus cristatus. NCBI lineage: Eukaryota > Metazoa > Chordata > Amphibia > Caudata > Salamandridae > Triturus > Triturus cristatus. The sequence continues at coordinate 571,945,544 of NC_140595.1, read as the reverse complement.
AATTTGCTCTCCTCGTTTCTCTTGAATCGATCACAAATAGTTAAGATGGGCCAATTTCTTTCCGCCTCTAAACAATTGTCTTGTGGAGCCCCTCAGGGATCCTCATTGAGTCCCACCCTTTTTAATATCTATGTAGCCCCGCTTGCTATTGTGGTAAGGTCTTTTGGCCTAGGAGTGCTTTCTTATGCTGACGACACTCAGATTTTGATTTCCATCACTGAGAGTGTCTCCGCCTCAGCATTTAATTTCAAAAACTGCATGCGGGCGGTGGCTGCATGAATGGTTGAAAACTATTTGAGACTCAATGGGGATAAAACTGAGGTCCTAATTTTCGGAGGCAAGATTGATATCTGGTCAGAGGCCTGGTGGCCTGATTCCCTTGGATCCTGCCCCAGCCCTTGTCTTATTGCCAAGAATTTAGGCATTATTGTGGACTCCGCGCTCTCCCTGCGCTCTCAAATAAATAGGACAGTTTCTACCTGCTTTGGGATGATACGGACCCTTAGGAAGATTTTCCGTTTTTTGTCCCTGCCCTCATGCAAACAGGCAGTGCTGGCCCTTGTGGTGTCTACGTTAGACTACTGCAATGCTCTCTACTTGGGGGTGAATAAGGGACTTCTTCATCGACTTCAATTGGTGCAGAATGCCGCCGCCAGGCTGGTGATGGGTCTTCCTAAATTCCACTCAGTCTCAGCCACTATCAGAAGCTTGCATTGGCTCCCGTTGTGTAGGAGAATTGTGTTTAAAGCCTTATGTCTGGTTCACAAGGCTGTTCACAATAGGGGTCAGAAGGCATCAATAAAATGTTCCAAAGATATTGTCCTGGTAAGGGTCTGAGATCTGCAAGTAAGAAACAGGTTATAGTTCCCAGGGCTATGAAATCCAGATGGGGGGGGGGGGCTTTCTCTTTGATAGGGGCCAATCTGTGGAATCCCCTCTCTTCCCCTATCTCCACTGTGGAAACACATTCCGATTTTTTCGAAAGTCCTTGAAGACCTGGCTTTTTACCTGTCCTAATTCTTTTTCCAACCTTAATCTCTAAACGTTGACTTTGTCAGACATCTCCCACTATGATCCTGTTCCACAGCGTCTTGATGCCCCTGGGCTAAGTTCGCACTCTATAAAATTGATATTCATTCATTCATGCTGAAAACATTTGATAGAGTGGACTGGTCTTTTTTACTTAAAGTTCTTAAATGGCATGGCTTTGGTCCTAATTTAATCTCTCTTATACCTTTACTTTATACAGCCCCTAAAGCCTCTGTATTAGTTAATGAACATTTATTCCCAAATTTTCCATTACAACAAGTTCTTTAGGGCTGTCCTTTATCTCTCCTTTTAGTTCTTGAGCCATTTTTGTCCCATATTCGCAATAATAATTCTAGATCTGGTTTTCATTATGGTGATAATCATCTGAAGCTGTCAATTTATACAGATGATATTCTTCTTTTTATTTCTAATCCTGATGTTTCTAGCCCGCCTCTAAAGCAGGAAATTTCCAAATTCTTTTCTGTTTCAGGATATAAACTTAATTCAGATAAAACAGAAGTTCTCTCCATTTCCACATTTTGTGTTAAACAATCCTTTGAGTCTATTGGATTCCTTCGGATAGTTATCAAATTAAATATTTAGGCATTTGGTTTATCAATTCCATATAGGGCACTTTTGCAATCAATATGAAAGAAGGACTCAATAGTGTTGATAAACTCTTATCTTCTTGGAATCCTCTTTTTCTTTCATGGTGGTGTCGTCTTGACTCCATCAAAATTATGGTCATGGGCCATCTTATTGTATATTTTAAGTATTATTTCAATTCATATTCTGTTTATATATTTCACACAAAAAATTCCCTCCTTTCGACATTTCTCTGTAATAAGAAAAAGTGTAGAATTTCCCTATCATACTTTATGAAACCAAAATCTGCAGGGTGTGTGAATGTTCCTGATTTTTAGGCTTATCATAAGGTTTTTTGTTTATGGCAAGCCTCTGAATTGCTTCTCCGAGATTCTCCCCGTCATACCTTTATGGCTTCTTATTGAACATTCTTTGCTCGCACCATTCTTTGCAAAAGAAGTTCTCACCTTTTCTTCAAATAATACTATTACCTCTCTACCATTATTTAAACATACAAGTGTTCTGTTAAAACCTCATTACCAACCAAAGATTTCCTCTAGAGACTCGTTTTTGCAATCTGCGATTTGTTATAATCGTCTCATCACTATAAATAACAGTCCTATAGATTGAAAATCTTGGAGAGACTTAGGAGGATAATTTGGCTCCAAGATTTATTTGAGTGCATGGATCCCTGCTCTTTCCCTCAAGTCATATTTAGTTGTCCTTGCTCTTTTTGGTATACATTTTCAATTCCTATGGAAACAATCCTAGATATATTTTATTTTCTCCCTCCGACTGAGTCTTTCCCGACTGATGATTCACTTCTCAGAATACTTAAGCGAAATCCAAAAGCATCTATTGTTTATGAACATTTTTAACCCCAGATCCTGATTGGATTAAGGCCAAGATAGAACTTAGTTGGGAGAATGATTTGGGATGTGTTTGGAGTATCAACTTCTGGGACAAAATTTAGTCTAGATCAGTAAAAGTCTCCAGAACTGCCTCTACCACTCAATCTCTGTTCTTTTTATGCAATAGATTATAATATACACCTATATCTAGTGAAAATGTTGGTCCTGTGGTCATTTCTCTGCTGATTTTATACACCTGCTCTTTATTTGCCTTCCAATTCCTTCTTTTTGGAAATGTGTTTTGTCCCAACTCTCAATCATTTTTAATCTGCACTGTCCTATGTCAAACATAATACTTTTGTTTAGGAAGTTTATCAGATAATGTGGGGTTAAGTTCACATGAAAATGGTTTATTTGATCTTATGTACCTTACCTTTTCAACAGATCGCTCTTAACTGGAAGTGTTAATCTAAGATCTCAGTCAAGGCTTGGTAGTATAATGTTTGCCATTATCACAGGTTAGATATTGCCTTTGCCTGTACATCTAAACTGTATATAAATAGGGATTTATATTGGTTGCCATTAACCAACTATTTAAATACGGTAGTAAAAAGACAAGAACTCTAAACGTTCTGAAAACTTTAAAACTCTGAAAATTGGTAATTTCTTCAGTATTCCTGGCTTTTACATTTTTTCTTTAGGATTTTCAAATGATCTACTTTTTTCTGCTAAATATGTATTAATACTCAATCTTCCGTTACAGATTTGTATTTTACTTCTTTGCCCTTTCCCTCTCCCCTTCCCCTTGATATAGGTAAATTGCAAACAGTTTTTTTCTTTTCTTTATTATTGATATTCTCGCTAATCTCATGTTTCACATGTTATAATTGTTGCTTGCTTTTATGTACCTTTATTATTATTCTTTTTTTTTTCATTATTGTTGAAACACAATATTCTCATAGGTCCAATGATTACATCATGACCGCAGCCCAATTTACAACTATTACTCGGCATTGCTTGATGTATAGCATCTGTAACATTGATTGACACTAATACTGTTATCATTGTAAATATTCTGGTAAACCGCATCCATACACTAGTCTCATTAATGGCGATATCATCGATATATACATCACACTAGGATATCAACTGTAGTTCAACTTCAGTCCTAAATGTCCAACCAACCTTTTGACTGCCGAGGTCCCTCGCTCACTAAACAGCCATATAGCACCTCCCGCTGTTTATTTACTTACTACTGATATGGTACTCCTATTCATTCTCCCTCCCTCCATCTCTCCCATCTCCATTCCCACAATGTATGTTTGATATGGGCCCCAGTGATTTTTAGGGCGACTCTGAGGGAGTAGTAACTCACTATACACATCTGACTGCGTGGTACAAAATACCATGTCTGTATGCCATTCCACTAGGATGAAAGCCGGGCCTCTAGCCCAGCGCATCGCCACTTGGCAACTGCCCAGTAATAGCCCAATGGCCACTAGTTTCCTATCTGTTTTATCCACTCCCTTGTCATAGCCCAAAAGAGCTAGCATTGGGTCTATCTTCAGGGAGGAGCCAATCGTGATTCCCAACTCACAGAATACCGCTTTCCACAACTCAGCAGATAGAGGACAGTTCCATGCCACATGCACAAAGTCAGCCACGCACTCACTGCATCCTGGGCATTCCGCTGAGTCTCGTAACCCATATTTGAAGAGTCTTTCTGGGGTATAATATACTCGGTTAACGTATTTAAAGTATATAATTCTGTGTTGCCCATTTAACGATACCGTCTTGGTCACTGAGCAACAGTATCTCCAAATCTCGTTATCTATGGCCCTGCCTAGATCTCTTTTTTTTTTTTTTTAAATCTTTTTATTTGAGCATTGCCGGAATATAAAAGTAATAAAACATAAAATAAAATAAAACACAACAGTATATTCGAAAAATACATCAGTACAATAAAGATTAATGGAAAAAAAAATAAAAAAATAAAATCAAAGACCAAGTTAAGGGATAGTGCTAGAAAATATAAAACAATTCAATTCAAATGGTGCAGAGATCATCCCGGTTAGCATTGAGCTGTAAGATAGCCTATTACTGTTATCCAGTTATAATCTATTTATATTATTAGTCCAGGCGGTGATGGGTGACCAGATCTTATGGCCACGGATTCTCGACTGCCTGCCCCTTGTAGAATATATAGCTTTTTCCTGGTTAGAAATTCCTAGGAACCTAGAGATCCACATCTGAAAGGTCGGGGGATCCATGTCCTTCCATCTGGCTGCTAGCAAAATTCTATAAACCGCAGTCCCAATAAAAAGACATGATTCCTCCTCCACTTTATGCCCCAGCGTCCCATCGTATCCAAGAATCAGCAATGTAGGTGATTCAGCTATCTTGTGCCCAAATACTTCTTCCCAAAACCTTGAAAGCTCATTTTTAAGTGGAGTTAACTTATTACAGTCATAGAACATATGAGTCAAGGTAGCAGGTCCTAGTCCACATCTGGGACAGGAGTCATCCACCCTTCTTCCCCATGAAAACAGCTTAGCAGGGGTAAAGTATAAGTTAAAGATAGTTTTATATACTTGGGCTTTCAAATTTGAGGATAGAAGTATCTTCGATGTTAAAGAAAGACTCATGATAAGGTCGACATTGGGGTTAATGAGCTTCAGCGCCCATGATGATTCAATTTGTTCCAGGTCATCAGGAATTCTATCAAGAAGCATGTTATATAACGTACCAATTTTTTTCGTTTTTTTCGCTACAACATCTAGGAGTGGAATCTTTTCAGATGTGATCTTGGGGATCTTTAATCTAGGAATATTTTGAATCTGAATGAATTTAAAGTAATGACTATTGGGAATTCTAAAAGCTTTCTGTAGTGTTGAAAACTGCAAATCTAATGTTCCCTCAAACAAATCCCCGATTGTTCTTATTCCCAAGCTTTCCCATTTTTTGGCCATATCATTAATCTGCTTCGAGAATAGTGACGAGTACCACAAAGGGGTGTATTTATGAAACTTCGGGATATTCATAAGCCTCAAAACTTTCTTCCATATTCTCCATGCGGTAATAATCACCTTAAATTTAACCTTTTTATAACAGCTTGGTTCTACTTGTTTCAGCAAAAGTCCTTGGGCTTTTTTTCCAATAGAAAGTTCAAAAATGGTGGGTATTTTTATATCTAGACTAGTTCGATTTACAGTCTCCAAATTAAGCAAGGGGACAATCTGATGAAGAAGGGCTGCCCAATAGTACAATGTAATATTAGGAATTGTAAGGCCACCCCTATCATATGGTAAAGCTAAATGTTTCAATGATCTCCTAATTTTCCCATATTGCCAAATAAAGTTTGAAAAGAGTGATTCTATTGTTTTCAAGATATTATCCTCTACCGCCAGTGGTATAGCCCGAAATAAGTACAGTATTTTCGGAAGTGCATTCATTTTTAAAAAGTTACCCCTACCGATAATGGATAGATGTAAGCTATTAATCCTCCTTAGGTCTTTCCCAATGTTTTTAATCAGAGGTTCATAGTTATATTTAATAATATCCTCTGTTTTAAGAGACAAGTGAACCCCCAAATAAGTAGCTTTATCTGTTTTTCTAGGATCAGTATATTCAATGCTATTAGTGCATAAGATAACAGTTTTTGCTTTATTAAGTGAATAGCCAGAATACTGGCCAAATTGTTCAGTGATTATCTCTATTTCTAAATTTGCCTCTGCTGGATTTGGTGTCACTATCGCCACATCATCGGCATAAGCGAGAACTTTTGTCTCATAAGACCCAGTAAACATTGGTTTAATTTTCGGGCTCTGTAGCAATTGAATAATCAAGGGGTTAATATAGAGGGCAAATAAAATCGGAGCGCAGGGGCATCCCTGTCTTGTGCCCCTAGATATATTAATAATATGCGATTCTCTACCCATTAGTTGCAATCGAGCTTTTGGATGTACATACATAGCTCTGATTGATTTAATGAGCTGGGGTCCAAAATTATTTATCTCAAGTATCCCCCATAAAAACTCCCAGGATACCCGATCAAAAGCTTTCTCGGCATCGAGGAGGATCATAGACATCTGGTCACCCGTCTCGGACATGATGTCAAAAAGCGAGATAACTCTGCGAGTATGGTCCGTAGTGCCCTTGCCAGGGATAAATCCGTGTTGCCAAGGGGAGACCAGATGTTCAATGACCCTCCCCAGCCGATTCGCCAAGACCTTCGCATATAATTTAGAATCTGAGTTGATCAGGGAGATTGGTCGGTATGAAGATGGATTTTCGATAGGTTTACCTTTTTTAGGAAATATAATAATATCAGTCTCCCTCCAGGATTCAGGAGGAATCCCGCTTAATTGTACTCCGCTAAACAGATCTAATAAAAAAGGTATTATAACATTTCCCAAAATTTTATAAATCTCTATGGGTAGTTTATCAGGGCCTGCAGCTTTACCTGAGGCCAAGTCAAAAAGAGCCAGTTGGACTTCTGTAATATTAAATTCCTTTTCTAGTTCATCTCTAATTGAGACCTCTAATCCATTTCCGAGTTTAAGATTTATAACCAATTTTGTAATTGCATCCCGGACTTCAGCGGTGTTTTTCTGGGTATCTTCTTGATATAGTTACTGATAGTAGCGTTGGAATGACTCAATGATATCGCTCGGTGTGGTATATTCATGCCCCTCCATTTTGATAGAGGATATTACATTATGGGTAATCTTTTGACATGTACGTAGGGCCAGTAGCTTACCTATCCTTTCCCCATTTTCATAGGAACTATTTAAATGCGACTGAAAAATTTCAGCAGATCTTTGAGTTAACCAGCTATTCAATTCTGTTTTTAAAACCAGTATATAATGAAGAATATGGACCCCGTCATCACCCCGCATTATTGTTGAAACATGCTCTTCTTCAGCTCTAGCCAAATCATGTAACAGTTGTTCATTCCTACATTCCTGTTGTTTATTTGCTCCAGCTCTATAACTAATAGTTTCTCCTCTAAGAGTGGCCTTAAAACAGTCCCAAAGAACCCCTCTGGACGCACTATATCGATTCATATCAAAATATCCCTGTGCCCATTCCCTAATGAACTTTATATAGTCTTGATTAACGAGGAGCTTTCTATCGAACGTCCACTTAGTACGGTGTCTGACAAAACAAGTTAGATCAATAGCTAAAATTAAAGGGTTATGGTCCGAAATTATTTTGGGCAATTTCATAATTTTCGCTTGGGGTACCAGGTCTCTTGTTGTAAAAAAAATAGTCAATCCTAACATATTTTTTATGTGGATATGAGAAATATGTGTATCCGGGGTCGGACTGATTCATTAGATCCCAAAGATCCAATAATCCATGGCTATTCTTGAGTTGAGTTAGGGCGCGGTATACTCCAGGTTTTCGTCCTACATATCCAGCTTGGTTTTGATTCCCAGGTTCGGGATCTAGGGAGATGTTTAAGTCTCCACTGAAAATTATGGATTTTGGCCAAGAGGCGAGTTCAATTTCGAGAGTCTCAAATATATGCGGGTCATCATAATTTGATCCATAAACCAAGCAGATAGTGATACCTGATATGAGTTCTATAATAGCCCATCTTCCCAATGTATCAGCTACCTTACGTTTTACAAGTCCCAACGATCTTTTAGCTAGGATAGCTACCCCCCGAGTATTAGAGGTTTGACTTGTACAAGCTAGAATATTATAGCCTCCGACCTTCAGTAGTTCTCTTTTTTCCCAGGGTATATGTGTCTCCTGTAAGCAGACTATATCCATGGCATTTAACTTAATGATCTCAGCAAAACGGACCCTTTTAGTCCTATCATTCAGACCCGCTACGTTCCAGGTACAAATTGTTATCTTCCCCATTAAAGTCTCCTAGATGGGTGCCGACATCGCTTTATCAGTAACCAGAAACCCTTGTCAATCTTGTCAATCTTCCACATATATTTTAATTTTAATTCTTTTATTGCTTGTGTTGTAATTATCATTATTAACTGTTGCATTATATCAATAATATTTCCGGCAGTGCTCTTATTATATTCCTTTTTAAGTTCCACCCCTCCCCCCCTTCCCTTCCCCTCCCATCCCTCCCATCCCAAAAACCCACGCTTCACCCTTTCTGAGGCAAACAGACTCCAGCTAGAGTCTGTGGATGATGAACGTGCTATGAATGACCATTTATAGTTTGAGTGCTGAGCTCTTAGATTATAAAAAAAAAAAAAGGTGCTCCTCTTCTTCTCCTCCCTTTTCTTCTTACGTTCCTCTCTATTTTTTTTTCCTCCTTTTCCTTCTTTCCCTTAACATATATATGTTTTGCTTCTTGTTCCTTTTCTTTTTTTTTCTTCCTATCCTTTTTTTTCCCCTTTTCCTTTCTTCCCTTTATATATATATTTCCTTCCCCTCTCTCTGTCTTCTCCTACCCACCCTCTCCTTCTGCCCTTCTGCCCTTCCTCTCCCCCCCCCCAAAAAAAGGGCCAGGGCATAGCATATGATCCCCATTGAGCCATTAGGAGGAGGGCACATTAGATGGCGTAATAGCAAAGCTTAATAGGGGGGTAATCCCAATCTAGCCAGATAGTCCATCTACATACTCCTTAGCTTTTATCTCTGAGAGAAAACATTTAGTTTGTCCTCCCCAAATCACTTTAAGCCGAGCAGGGTTATTGAGAAAGACCTGGGCTTTCTTATCCTGGAAAGGTTGAATTAGTTGACGTAGTCAAAATCTGGTCGTACAAAATAAGAAATCTCATTCCTAGTTCTCTTCGATTCTGGTCTAGCCTTTTCAAAAACTGCCTGGCAGAGTAAAAAATTACCAAAATACACCAGGATGGCGCGAGGGAAAGCCCCTGCTTTTACCGGGTGTTTTATGTTAAAGGGAACGCGGTGAGCGCGTTGGATTTCTAAGGCCCAGTTCTACCCAGTTAATTCTGGCATAGAGTCTCGGAAAAGTTCAACCACATAGGAGCGTATATCTTCTTTCTCCGCCCCTTCGGGAACCCCAAGTACGCGCAAATTGTTCCTTCGCTGGCGGTTCTCAAATTCCTCTAGCTTCCATTTAACATCCGCCAGCTGTGCATCATGAGAGTCTACTCGTATTTGGTTTGATGCCAGTTCTGATTCAGCAGACACAATTCTAGATTCTATATCAGTAAGCCGGTCCCCGAATGTGCTGCATGTTTTAGTTAGTTTACGAACCACTCCTTGCATCTTACGCATGGCAACTTGGGCCTTACGTCCATCTTGGCGTGTCTCTTCTCGGTGCGCTGAAATGGCTTGAAGTATAGTGTCTAAGGTTGGGAGAGTCAAATTTGACTGTTCCGGGGTTTCTGTTTGTATAGAGTTTAGTGTTTTCCGATGGTCGATAAATTGGGTTGTGGGGGTATAATCCCAGGCCAAGTCTTTTTCCCCATGTTTCTTTTTTTCCTGAGAGTGGCTTTTGTTTTAGAGCTAGTGTCCTCTTCCGGATCACTATAGCTCTCATCTGTAGTAGATAAAATATCTTCAGACCATTCACCCCTATCTGAGAAAGAAAAGTAGTCACTAGGATCTTTCTCTTGTTCATGGACCTCATTAGTTTGAATTTGTGAGGTCTGTTGTATTTGGGAGATCTGGGGTAGCGGCGAGATGGATGTAACATTAACCATTGTTGTTTTATTAATCGAGCCCAGTGACCCCCCTGAATTATAGTCAGCCTCCCGAGGGGTAATCTCAATTTGTGAAGTGCCCATTGAGTTAAGCAGAGTTACATTAACAGCGGCTTGAGCATCAGCCCTTATGGCAGTTCCAGTTAAAGGGGAGATTAAACTATTCATACCTGCAACCGCCGTCACCATTGAATCAATTATTACATCTTGCTCTTGCTCTTGTTCTAACGCTGGCGTTGGTGGTATGTTATGAGCACCTTCGACTCCTTCATCAGCCCCCTCCTTGTTCCTTACTTCTGGGGCGTCCAAGTTTTCTGGCACAATCCCAGTGGCGTCGAGATCGGCATGTTCGACTACTTTGTTGGTGTTGATACCAGTCGTCATGGTTTGGGCAGCCCTCTCGAACTCAGGTCCAGTCTTGCTCTTCCCCCGATGACCCGGAGTCGCTCTCGCGCCCCCCCCCCCCCGCAGCAGCAAGTCAGCAACTGTGGGTCCGGCCGGATGTTTCCCCTGAGCGGCTCCGCGTCTAGGCTGGAGAAGTGATTGAGCAGATGAGCCGGGCATCGCTACTGCAGCGTCTCCAGATCCAAAACCAGCCGATTCGGGCACCTCGCGCAGCGCCGATCTCGCTGCTCTTGCCTTGGACGACTTGCCAGCAGCAGTCATCTTCGGAGCCATCGGAGCCATCCCAGAGCGCACACCGGTTCCTCCGTAACCAGTATCAGCCTCTGAGGATTGATTCCGCTTCGCTTCCACCGCAAGGTATGCACTCCCCAGATATCTCAAAAAGGTAAGTCCAATTATAGTCCCTAGGGTGTATAATCGCTTTTTAGTTGGATTAATCTCCTCGCCGCAAAACTCCGGGAGCATTTCTATAAGAATTAGGTAGGTTTAGCTCAGCATATCAGCACATCTTTTTCTACTAAGGAGCTCTGGTCATTCTGAGCGCACTGCGGTCTCAGACGACCGCCATCTTGCCTCGTTCGATGCCTTGAAGCCCTGCCTAGATCTCTCTGCCACTCCAATCGCACCTTTCTAATGCCTGGTCTATGCGCCTCCTGCGCTAGAGCATGACATTTCGTTACCAGCTTAGTGGGAGTGCTTGATTGTATCAAAAGTGACAGCGCTGGCATGACTGGGTATTCCTGCATGTCCTCTCCTAAGAGGTCCTATAATGTGTGTCGGACTCTGAAATACTGAAAGTGGGCAAGGAGTTTCTGTGCCTTCTCCCTGTCTCGAAATGCATCCCACCTTTCACTTTCCCCTACTGGAATAGGTCTCCCATTACAGTAACCCCTAGTTTTTGTAATGTTTTGACTATGCTTTTCTCCTGACTGAGTGGGAATCAGAAGCACCACTCTATGGAAGTGTGCGGGGAATAGAGCAGGTAGCCAGCCTGGTGTTCCAGTAATAGCTGCCAGGCATGCACCGTGGAATTAAGAGAATCATATATACCATAGCATTGCGTTGGGTTACTGAACAGTATTTGGGGAAGTGTAAGAGGGTGTGCAGCATCTCTTTCGATGTATTAACTGTGGCAAGTCACGAGGGCCATAAAGCCAATGATATGCTGAGGTGCACTGCACTGCTCTGTAATATAACTCTAAATCTGGAGCATTTAGTCCCCGCATATCGTACAGCAATGTGCAAACCCTCCACTGCACCCTGGTCTGCTCCCCGCCTAGGCCAACTGAAGAAACAGAGATCGCAGCACCGCAAACAGCGACCGCAGCAGAAGCATTGGAAAATGTTGGTACAAGAATACAAATCGGGGGAGCACCACCATCTTCATAATCGCTAGTCGCCCCACTAATGACTAATGAGAGCTTCATCCAGTGCTCAACATCCTCTCCCAGTTTATGCATCACTCTGCCATAGTTGTCTCTTAGGGCTTGCACTGGGTCCATATGGATCGGTATCCCCAGGTATCAGACAGAGTCGGTCGTCCAATGTAGGAGATATTCCAGAAATATTGGTGTCATGGCATGGGTGGGCAGAAAAATTATGGATATGTCTCAGTTGACTTTGAGGCCTGAGAGACCCCCAAATCTCACCACTTCTTGTAACAAGGGTGGGAGGTTCCTCTCTGGTCACAAATGTATAATAATGTACTGTCAGCATATGTTGATACTACGAGAATATAGCCAGGGAAGCGAAGTCCTCTATACCCATGGTATTCTCGGAGGGCACGGTCCAGTGGTTCTGCCACAAGTGCCTACAGTAAGGGTGACAGGGAGCATCCCTGTCTGGTGCTCTTAGTAATTACAATTGGGGACGTCACAGTGTTTCCCACTCGGATCTGGGCCGTTGGCCCAGTGTACAAGACCTTGATCAGTCACACGAAGATCTCTCCAACACCAATCTGGCGGCTGACAGCCCGCATAAAAGTTCGGTCCACAGAGTCGAATGATTTTTCTGGCTCTAAAAATACAGCAGCTGCCCTCACTTCCGGGTCTATACGCTGCATGTCACCAAACAGTGTTCAGAGATTATATGTCAGACTGCGGCCTGGAACAAATACAGCTTGCTTTGGTCGCATCACCCCCTATAGCAGAGGGGCTAGCCTGTTCGCCAATACTTTAGCGTATAATTCAGTGTCCACATTGAGTAAAGATAACGGTCTGTATGAGGAACAATTATTGGGGCTCTTGCCAGGCTTCAAAAGAGTACCAATCAAGGCCTCTCACATCGAGGGGGCACCACACCGGTCTTTACCAAATCCTCATAAAGTGTGACCAAGTGTGGGGTAAGGAGGTCCTGGTGGGCCTTATAAAAGGCCACGGTAAGGCCATCGGTGCCTGGTGCCTTACCTGTCTGCATGCTAGAGAGGGCAGCGCGTATCTCCACAGAGCGCAGTGGCACCATCAGATGCTCCCTGTGCTCCACTGCTAGCCACGTCATAGCTATGTGCTCTAGGTAATCATTAGTGGCAGCCTCATCTGGTCAGGTCAGCATAATATCTTTCAAACCTGTCCGCAATGCGGTCTGTATCACAAAGCAATTGCCCCTCTTCGTCTCAGCTGCCTATGATAACCTCGGCCTCCCTTTTGGGGTGCATCAGAGCCACCAGAGTGGCTCCTGGATGCTCAACCTCCCCATATATCCTTGCAGTAGCGTATTTGAAGGGATGCTTAACCACGTCATTAGCTGTGTTCTGATATTCTTCCAGTTTAGTTTCAATTTCCCCCAGTATTCGGGGACCATCCGAACTCTGGTGCCTTGATTCCATGTCATCTATCTCCCTCTGCAGACGCATCAGTCAACCCCTTATTTATCTAAGGATGCCAGCATGCTTAGAGAGTGCGACACCCCTGGTAAACTTTAAATGTTTCCCAAACTGTGGCAAAACTTTCGACTGACCCCAAGTTGATGGTGAAGAACTCTTCTATAGCTTGTGCCAGCTCGGTCCTAAAGACCGAATCTATTTGGGGAGAAGAGTTGGCCTACGGTTAGGGCGGTCTACCTTGAATCTGGGGACCTGGGTTCGAGTCTCAGCAATGACGCTGAACATCCTGTGATTCCGGGCAAATCACTTAATCTCCGCGTGTAATGCAACCGGTTCTATGTAAAGAGCTCTGATACCCGATTCGGGTCAAGTTCGCGCTATATAAAACTCTGTAATAAAAATAAATTTAAAAGAATAAAAAAAAAAAAAAAATCAGGAAATCGGCAGGTGAACGTGGCAGCCCTTGGGCAACGGAGTTCCAAGTCCGGTATAACAGGTGAATGGTCAGAATAAGTACGAGGGAGGGACTGACATTCAACTGTATGGGACACCAACCTCCAAGATATCATTCAGAAGTCTTCTGGACAGTAGTACCTCCATATATCCATGAGTCCTGTGTGTTTTGCTATTTCCATGAGTGCCCTGGCAGCCACGGAGGGGCGGCGGGGTGAACCCTTTGCGCGCTCTCGATCAGGATCAAGTACACAATTAAAATCTCCTCCCCATATTTTTAGGAGATCTCCCCATTGTAGCAAAGCGAGCACTAACAGAGCGGTAAAACGGTGGGTCATCATGATCAGGACCATATACTCCCACCAGCGCTGCCTCTATGTCATCTTTTCGACAAGAGGCTACTACACATCTTCCTCTGGGTCACTCAATAGTTTTGTCAGTTTTACCCCCAGTCTGCCCATATAAGATGATGCATGTGCATGTGATGAGTACCCCGCGGTGCAATAGTGGCTGCGTAGTCACCGCCATGTCAGTGCGCTTCTATCGGGCGCTAGGTGTGTCTCCTGAAAAATTGCTACATTCATCTTGTGTAATTTGAGATAAGCTACCACCTTACGGATTTTCCTAGGGTCATTAAGGCCTCGCTCATTCCAGGTAATAAACTGTATCTGCGGCTTATTGGAGCGACCTACCGTTACCTGTTCTATGTCACCCGTTGTGTTCCTACAGTTCTCAGTGCTCGATCATGTCTAGTCATCAGACGCGCTTCACTTTTTCCCCATAATAACAAACATGAAACATCCACCCCACCTTTGCTATGTAGCTCCGAACTTTGCATAGCAAAAACATTACCCTCCCCAGTCCTCACCGACATATCCCCAATGAAAAACAACCAAAGTCTACAATTTGCATGTGGTGGTGCACAGATAGCATTGGATGCTATCGGCTATCTAAGCCTCCAACAAACCTGGCTACGCATAACAGAGTGTTAAAAAAAAAAAACTATAACTGCGCCCCCTGCTCGAATGAACAAGAAATCTCCATGTGCTTCGCCCAAAATAATGGGAGAGTCTTTTATGATGCAATTGGAACATTCTTACCCCTATCCCAGGAGCTGCAACATTGCAGAGACACCCCTGTCAGTTACCATCAGCTGCAGCTCTGCAGTAGACCCAGAGGAGTGGAGCTGTAGTAGTCTTCAGGGTGCACCCCAGCCGCAGCCAGACCAGGGTCAGAGCCATGAGAGTCCTCTGTCACTGCTACCATGATCTTCCAGGTGATTCAGGGTAACAAGAGCTTCTACTACTACTCCTCCATGTTGCCAGCATCTTCATCCTCTCCGGAGGTGGTATGTGGAGATCTTCATCTTTTCCCAACCCCTTCCGTCTGTTTGAGAAAGAAGAATACTTGCTTCGGGTCAGTAAAGTAATGCACTTTTCCATCCGACATAAAGCGCAGTTTCGCTGAGTACAACATGCTGTGTATTCTAGCTGAAGTTTGCAAAGTTTCCTTTTAGCGGGAACAAATAGCCGCCATGCCGCCTGTACCTGTTGCGTGAAGTCCACATATAAAGACAGCTCCATGCCTTCATATTGCAGGGTCTTTAGGTCATGTGCCTTGCGAAGTGCGGTATTGCAATCCCTGTAATTTAGGAGTCTTGAGATGATTGGTTGCGGGCTCGCTACCTGCAATCAGTCTGGGCGCAAGGGAGTGCTAGGCACGTTCAACTACAAAGATCTCCGAGAACATGTCTATTCCCTGAATGGTAGTCAGGAGTTGTTCCACAAATCACTCCATTTTATCTATGTTGATTGACTTCCCCACACCTACATTATGTATGTTATTTCTACGGGATCATGGTTTCAAATCTTCCGCCTTAGCTTGTAGTGAGTGTAGTATTTTGTCAGACCTTTTGTCCGCCGCTGACTTCGCCATTATCACATCTTCAGCGTCAGACACTTTTCTCTCCACCATGTCCAGGCTCTCCGTATGCTTGTCTAGCCGCTCCGTCATTCTGTCCATTCTAAATGAGAGGGGATCTATTTTCCCATCTATTTTCATCAAGCTGCGTTGCATGGCTACGAGGATTTGTTTCAGTTCAGTTTCAGTGGAAGGGTCATTGGCCTCCGACCCAGATACCGCAGCATTCATATCTGTCTCACGCGGCTTAGGAGTCTTGCGCGACTCAAATTAGAGCTTGGGCTAGGTTTCGTCTGTTTTGCCCATCTAGTGTCTCAGTTATCTAGGACACTCATTATAGCAAAAGTGATGCATTACAGTAGTAAGCAATGGACGATGCAGCAGAAGTTTACAACAGGGTCCACTAAGGCCTATTTTGTTAATTAGTGTGCACCAGCGGAGCCCTTTCCATCACAATCACGTACTGGCACTGCACCAGCGATGATATTATGTGTGAGAATAGGGGTACCCTGAATTAATTTCCTAAATCAGGGTGAAAATATTACATGCGAATAAGCATTTAGGAAATGAGTAAAAAAGTGTGGACCAATGCTAAACAGAAACAATCTGTGCCCAGAATAGGATGAATACAAAAATATAATATTTTATTTATTTTTTTATACAAAAAAGTATATTAATATTTTTTCTCTTTTAGATTAATGAAAAAGGAAATGATTAAATAAAGCATCAATAGCACATTTGATAGATGTACAGTTTTTCTCTTTGCCTATATATATAATACAGATTAAGCGTAACAATGTTGATTAATTACACATATTAGTCTATTCGTACATGGCCTAATGATGCATCATATTTTAATAAAATGTATCAAACATAATGTTGTACTATTTAAACATGATTTAGTACAGACAATGTAAATTTAAAGCAAAAAAACAGAAACAACCAAACTCAATACATATATAAACAATATAGTTATGGCTAACATAATTTGTGTCTACGCATGTTTCGGCAGTACACCTTCATCAGGTTGCCATGTTGGTCTAAAAAGAAAAACACAAATGTAAAACATAATTCTGATCACATATTAGGGGTCCTACTGAACATTCAGCTATATTCTAAGTCAGAAACATTATTTAAAAGAAGAATTTATTTAATTAAAATGTCACAGCAAAGGAAAAGATATTCAACGTGCTACTCAAGACTAATAGAAGTGAAAAAGGAAACGGTGCGATGAAATTAGAATAGAACCAATTCCCAGCTTATTAGGAAACATCATAAGCTTGTGAAGAGATGATAATGAAAAAAGCAAAAACACCTTTTACCTAAGGGATCCACGTGTGTACAGGATAAAGCCTAGATCGTTTGATAAAGCTCACAATATCAACAGTAATTCCCAGTCAATTGCATAAAGGCTTTTCATTCTTTGCGATAAACGTACCTTATCAAATGTAGTATATCTTCTAATCAAAAAGTGTTGAGTTGGGAACTGATAAAGATGACAAGTTCAGAGGGAGCGTCTGATAAAGTAACTGTAGAAATAGAACATGAGAAATGCTAATTAATATATATCTACTGTCTATATTTAAGAAAAGAAAAGAACCATCCCAATGTTGAGAATGGGGTTTTAATAAGTTGTATCACAGCTCGAGGCTAGTGCAGATATATACAAGTAGTTCCAAAAAAGTGATGGTATATAAATTTCAACATAGTGGGACAGTGTTATATTTCACTCTAAGGTGAACAATTGAAGAAATATGCATATAACGGTACTCGAAAGAACAAGCCCAAGTAGCTAAATACTGATGCAACTATAATGATTAGTGCTACTGAGTTCCAATATCTTACCTCAACTAGTATTAATAGACGGTTTTATTAATGAGCTGATAATTCTGCTGGATATCCGGGTTGGTACTAAAACGGCGTGTTGAAGATATAATAAACACGACACGCGATAAGTTCCTATGCGAAAAAATAAGTAATTGGACATTTATAGTGTCAAACGCTTAATAATGTACAAAGCAAAAGTATTTTATATGTACTAATAGCTCATAAAGACTTGAGCTTTTCAGTTCCTTAAAACCAGTTGCTGGCCAGAAATTCTGTAAGATGAACTAATATTGGTGGCACCGGCTCGGTAAAATAATAAAAGAACAGAGTTCCAGTATTAATAGTAAAACTATATTTTCTGTGGGTGGAAACATAAAACACAACCTATCAGCACTGATGCTCTAACTAATATGTAGCGCAACACTATTTTGCGCAAATAGTGAGATTATTAAGTATATGCCTCCCTCTAAACGATGCGGACCAAAACCGGCGATAGATGATATCAAGAGCATCCACCACGGGAGTCGGTAGAAATACAGGGATAGCCTCCGCAGCCAGGAACAAGCTTCGATGTTGTCAGGGTATGGCTGCAGGAACCGCGGTGCCGTACTTCAGAAGAACGCTTTACAAGCTGTCGCCGCGTTACAGGATTTAAACTGCAAAAAGGCGAGCTCAAATGGTATAACTATATAACTATTTCCGGGAATGGCGAAGAGCATGTTGGATAGAATACGTAAGCTAAAAGGGAGGAGCCCGAGTCTCAGTCGGTGTGGATAAAAGTAAGAGACTACCGAATCCGCCATATTAGACTGGTGGTGATGTATATATATATATTCACTGAAAAAACCATGGGTTTCACACACGTTATAGTTAGGAATTAGCATTTAAAAAACCTTGCAAATTCAGTGAAAAAACCATAGGTTTCACAGACGTTATAGTTAGCTGGACATTTCACGCGTAAAAAACCAATGAAATTCCCCCGTTATAGTTAGATAAGCTAACTATAACTCGCGCACCCGCAATCCACTGCTGATGACGTCACATATAACATCACTCATGACATGGTCACTGACATCATTCATGACATCACTGATGACATCTCAAATGACATCACTGATGACATCACTGATGACATCATCCAGTGAATGTGTGTTTTTCTGAAAATTACATATGTTTTAAATATGTATATCTGAAGGTCGATGGAAGAATAAATGGGTATATAAGTGTCTAAATGGATGATTTTTTTTCTAAAATTTAATTTGGAACTGACTGATAAAGTGTATCAAAGTGAATACATGGCTTAGTGAGTAATGTTTTAAAATGTAAATATCTGTATCAGTCTCTCACTTTGTGTATAAGTGGCTGCATGGGTTGGTGAGTAGCTACATGGGTGTCTATATAGGTTATTAGTTGGTTTTTTGAGTATCAGTCTGAGTGTCTGCATGGTTCGGTGGGGGGGTATTACGTAGTGCATAGGTGCATGAATGATTGACTCACTGTATGTGTTGAAGACAGCATGTGTGCAGGACTGTATGGGTGGATGAGTGTGTGTATGGGTGTGTTAGTGAGTGAATGACTGTCTCAATAGTGTCTCCATGAGTAACTACTTATGTTTTAAACTAGTATATGTGACTATTGTTGTATATAAGTGAGTATATGTGAGAGTGAGAGATTGGAAGAGTTCCTGTATGAATAAGTATGTGTTTCTATAAGTGATAGTTTAAAAGACTAAGTATGTGTAAGTTTCCGTAGAAGTAAGTGTGGTGGTGTGTGTATACCTGTATATGCAGGTAAATGGATGTTTGATTCTTTATTAGCATGAGTGACTATGTGTGTGAGTAACTCTATGGATGAGTGGCGTTGTGTAACAGGATGTATAGGTGTATGAGTACATGTGAGTGAGTACATGTATGAGTGACTGTATAGGACTGTTGGTGAATGAGTAGATGTGTTTGTGGATCTTAGAATTACAGAAGAGATTGTTGAAACTGGTATTGGAATTTCCAATATTTTTTTATTTTTTAGTCTCTATTTTTGAATGTGTGTATCAAAGGTTATATTAGGGTGAGAGGAGGTCTGCCACTCTATCACAAGGATGATGTCATCAGTGATGTCATCAGTGATGTCATTTGAGATGTCATCAGTGATGTCATGAGTGATGTCAGTGACCATGTCATGAGTGATGTTATATGTGACGTCATCAGCAGTGGATTGCGGGTGCGCGAGTTATAGTTAGCTTAACTAACTATAACGGGGGAAGTTCATTGGTTTTTTACGAGTGAAATGTCCAGCTAACTATAACGTCTGTGAAACCTATGGTTTTTTCACTGAATTTGCAAGGTTTTTTAAATGCTAATTCCTAACTATAACGTGTGTGAAACCCATGGTTTTTTCAGTGAATTTGTATGGTTTTTTAAATGCTAATTCTTATCTTTAACGTGTGTGAATTTTTTTTATTTTTTTTTATTTTTGCAAGGTTTTTTACATCTTTTTTTTTTACTTTATATTCTCTTTAAACACTATGGTAAAATTTTAAAAATTCTGCATTATATAATTTTTCACCTTTTTTTTTTAACCAAACAGGTAAGATATAGTAGTATAACATAGTGAATCTTTTTTTCTATTTTTATTTATTTATTTATTTTTACGTGCGCGTACGGTAAGCTTACCGTAAGCGCACGTTTTGCTTTATCTACGTAATATTTCTACTCTGTTTGCGTATGGTTACGCAATTTACATAGACGTCCGTACTGCGTACGCGACGCGTAAGCGCCTACGTTACACGCGTACGTTACGCGGAAGTGTTGGAGCGTGCCTGTTATGCGCATGCGCGCGTGCCCGTGTCTTTTATACGCGCATGCGTACTTTTACCGTAAGCGCTCCGTAAGCGCTCCGTAAGCGTAACGTACGCGCACGGTGGGTCATGTGATCAAAAAACAACACTTTTGATTGGTTTAAACTACTTTCAGTTCTAGAACTCTCCTACACCACACCCATTCCCCTCATTTCTGCTTGTGATCCCTTAGGAGAAGGAGCTGAGTTGTCTTTGTGATACGATGGCAGAACAGCAGTCCTCTTCTGAGAGTGAACCAGGTAGCAGCATCATCAGAGAGAGAAGGAGGAAACAAAACACTTCTTTTGTATGGGAATATTTCACCTATCCAGACGGGCAGAAAAAGGTAAATGCTCCTTTAGTCACCTGCTCACTTTGTGAGCGTGTCTTATCTAGAGGGAATCCTAGGAAGAAGTATTCCTTTGGAAATCACTCTATGGTTAGACACATTAAGGATAAACATCCCAGGACTTATGCTAGACATACTGGAGAAACATCTCCAGTAAGTCACCCAAGCACACCTGCAGAAGCTCAGCCGAGTACATCTTCGGCAGCTCAGCTGAGCCCTTCCTCTGCGGTGGGAGCATCACCCTTTTCTGGTCCTCTGGATATAAACCCTCGTTTTGGGAGGGTTACAATGAGGTGCACAAGATGTCATGGCCTTATTGTTCATGCGGAGACCAGTGTTTCCGTCATAAACAATAGGATAGACCAACACATCTGTTGTCCTTGTTAGTATTCCCATTCTTTCTTTCCTCTTTCCCTTTATGAACACAACGGTTCTTTTAAGAGCCAACCTTACCTCTTAACTTTTTTTAAAATTTTTTAAATGACTTTTGTTTTTTTTTGGTTTTTTACCGTACGCGCATCTTTTTTTTTTTTTTTTTTAAAACCCCCAAAAATGTAATCAACCTACAAGGACCATGAGGGACTACTACAGAAATGAGAGAAGCATAGAGAAGAGTAGTGAAAAAAAGGGAGCATTAAAGTAAATGTGTGATAATTCCAGAAATTTCACACTTACCTGACAATGAAAATAACTTAAACAAAAATAAGTGATTTATTTTACTTTCTATAAAGAAGTTTATTTTTATATTTTTCCTTTCTCAATCTGTAAAAAAAAAGAAAAAGGTATTAATATTTAACAATACTTTTTAGAATACAGTGCACATATTTTCATATTTTAACAAACATATTTTTGCCCTTTTTTTGCTGTTTTCAGAATATATTGCATTTTACTGTAAATCGTAAAAGCAATTGCATTCATCACTTAACAGCGGGCAAAAAAAAAAACCAATCAGAAAGATTGTTTAAAAAAAGCCCAGAATCTCTTCTCACTAAAACATACCGTAATAGAAATGATACATTTGCAATATAAATCTCACGTAAGAACAATAACTAATTTCAGTAAATATTGTCTGAAAATTCTGTTGCATAAGCATAATCACCAAAACAATTTGTGTCAAAGAAGTCCACAATGCAAATTATTACCTTTCCGTAAGGCCAAATGGTAATTTTTATAATAATTTTTGAAGACATTTCCGATGGTAATCCAATTTAATTGTAATAATGTTTTCTACAGATGTTGCAATTTCTTTCTAAAATTTTGGTTTCAGAAAAATTAAATAGGAATTTGCTAAATCAAAAGGCAAACGTTGCTTGAAAACCAATTCAGAATCATTACACAGTGTCCAGCCTTTTTCACATTTAAGAAAAACTGTGAAATGACCAGAAGTTACAAAAGGCCCATCATGGAAAATTATTGCAACTGTTACAAAAGTTTTGCCAGAAATTGATAATTGCTGTCCTGTAAATTTCTTTATTAAAGTGTCCAATTTTGTTCCATCAGCTCTACAACGTTGCATCATTAAAATTACATACTGTCCATATTTCTTTAAAAATAACGTTGAAAACATGTCTGATTTACATTTAGAACATTCCATGTTGTGATTGGCATCTTTAACTAATTTACTAAAAGTCACTGATTTAGTCTCTGGCAATGTTAAATAGATAAACCTTTCAGAATCAACATTAGAGCTGCATGTGTAGAAACAGTTTTCACAACTATGTTCCCATTTATAAGAGAGACCAAACATATTTTCTATTTCTACCCCTTCATCTTGACGTACCAAAAGGATGTACATCAAGAATTCCTGTGCATCTTGCTGGACATTTTGAGAAAACTGTGTTCGTCCTGAACAAACATCTAATAGATTTCTAATTTCATTCGCACTTTCTATTTTAGCTTTATCAACACTCAGTTTCTCATAAAGAAGACTTAGCACAGAACAGAATCTTTTTTCATGATTTTCTATTATCTGCTCTTGCAAACTTTCAAGATAAAATACAACATTCAGCACTACATTTGCGTAGCAGTTGACACCAGAGCTATTTTCAAAATGGCAACAACCTCTTCCACATTGTCCTTTTTCTTTTTGCTTGCAATCACATGACTCTCTTTTTGTTTTCTCTTCTGTACATCCTCATTACAGATATTCTCAATTCTCCTTTTCCGACAAACAACATGTTTCTCCAACACAGGATACTTACCTAAATGAGGAGCATAGGTTCTTCTTAATCTATTGTACTCCTTAACACAATTTGCATCAGCACTAACTTTTGAGTCATCAAAGTCTATCATGAATAAACCAGATAATGTTTTCACTCGTGACAAAGCAACATATGCCATACCTTCTTGAACACAGTAGATCCAATGTTTACAAATTCACTATCAACAGTTAATCCTTGACACTTGTGAATAATACAGCATATGCTAGAGAAAATGGAAACTGCTTCCTACGTACATATAAGTCTTTCACAAGCAAAAAACGGACTGAACAACGACTAATGTCTTTTACCTCTTCAATCTGATCAAATTTAATTTTTAAAAACTCAATTCCTTCTTTTATCTGGTAGTTAACAAAAAACCAACAACTTTACCCATAGCTCCATTCACTAAACCTTTTTCAACATCCAAATTTCTCCTTAGAAATACTCGACAGTTCATGCAAAGATATAGATTTTTTTCTAATCCAGCTGTTTTCGAAATGTTCTTCTCTAGAGAATCCAATTTATTTTTCAGTTCACCTGTTAATGTAATAGTAATTCTTTCATGTTGGATTTTGTCCACTGCTTCCATTTTCTTAATCTCTTCCTTTTCCAATTTCAAAAGTTCCTCATTGAATATCGAGCATTCACGTAGTGTTGGCAGTAAGCAGATTACAGTATTTTTTTCTGCAATGTTCTTGTATATTTTCTCTGCAACTATTTCTTCACTTGGAAATAAATTATGTAGCAACCGACTCTGTAATGCTTGTCTGCCTACTTCTGTGAGTAGTCCAATTCTCATATCTTTCAGAATTCTTCCATATTCTTCATCATTTGCTTGCCTCAAATTGGTAGTGAGTTCTTTGTACTCAAAGAATGACCAAATATTCGCATTACCAATGCTTCCTAATGACTTCTTCGTGTCCTCATGTGTCACAGTATTAAACACTGGTTGTCCTTTAACTGGAGTGAGCTGCAGTAGATCCCCAAAAACTATAACATGTTTTCTACCAAATAGCACGTCATAGTCTCTTTTTAGAATTTGCTGCATTCTTAAATGCACAAAGGCAAGCATTAAGTTTGATACCATGCTTACCTCATCAATAATGAGAACTTGCATCTTCTTCAACACTCTTGAAACTTCGAAACATGCTTCGCCAGTTAGCTTGTGATATTCTATTTTGTTCTCATGCTCCACTGGTAACATTAGCAAGCGATGGAGAGTAATTCCTTTTATATTATATGCTGCTAACCCAGTTGGAGCAGTAACAACACAAGATAAAGTTGAATCAGTTTTTTGCTGTAGGTAGCTTCTGATGACTTTAATTAAGAAACTTTTCCCAGTTCCAGCTTGTCCACTCACATACAACCTAATTGGTTCAAATGATGTGCATGTGCACTCTTTATTTTCATGTAGTAATCCGTGATCAATTTTTTTTCTGACTTCTTCATACATTTGTCGTTGTTCTTCTTTCAGTTGTTGTTCCAAATCTGGTAAGTCTATTAAATCTTCCTGAGCTTGATTCATAGCCGTTTCCACTTCAGTCATGGCTATTGCAGCTTCATATTCTAAGATTGGCTGACCTAGTGGATCTTGACTGAGCGTTCCAGAACTTTGGCTGTCTTGAGAACTGTCTCTAGCTACTTCAGCTGCAATTGTAGCTTCCTGTTCAATTTCTTCGTTTAACATTTGGACATAATTCCTGAAAATACTGCATTCAATGGTATCTTTACATGCATTAAATGAATCCTCATAGCTTTGAAATTCTCCAAGTAGTTCGTCCTCTGAACGCCATGGTTTAAACAACTGTAAAAGTGCCAAGTAGTAAAATTCCTTTTTGTCAGTAGTGTCACAACTCAGCTTTCTGTGATTAATCAAACTTCCTTTTGTTTGCTTCACTAAACATCCTTCCTCACCAATGACTTTATATTTTCCATTGTTGATGTCTTCTGTGGCTTTCCGTGAAAATATGTAGTTCTGCAGCACTTCATAGAGACACATGTTCTCAAGATGATGACTTCTTTTTGGGTAATATGTGTCCAACATGTTTGTTTTCAAAATATCTGTACTTTCTGGGTCGTTCTCGGCCAAATATTGAATTTCTCCAACAGATTTCAGTACCCGATTTCCCATTCCTGCAAGGCCTAAACTGACCCAAATTATTCTTCTTGATTTCGAGTATAGACTTGCAGATGATAACCTATCTGAACATTCGTAGGATCCAATTTCTCGATGCGATAACATCTTTAAACTGAAACTGTACAGCTTCTTACTGACAGTCTTCTCGTGAGAAATCTCTTCCCACATTTCCTTCAATTCCATTTTCTCAGATTTAGTAATGTAAGATGTGACATACCGAGCAACCGCAATAGAATTGTCTGCCACATACTGAATATCCATGTTAGCATTCCACATGGATAAAATGACTGGGTTGTAGTCATTTATATATTTGACTCTTCTTTTCTTCTTAGGTTGTACGTATTTTTGGGAGATTTTCTTGTAATAGTATGTCGCACAGCTGACATAAAACTGTTGACTCTTCCTTTTGAAAGAACAGGTCGTGGAAATCCAAATCGACATTTTGTGTAGAATTTATCTTTGGTCTTGTACTTCCGTCGACAGTATTTTCCACACCGATGACTTTGGAAACGTAAAACTTGCTCTTTTAACTTTTTCTCTTCTGTGCTTTTAGGTATAGCACATGTTGCATATTCTTCAATGAAAGATAACACTGCTTCATCAGCATCTGTTCCAAATTTTGGAGCATCCTTGATCCACAACAGCATATGAATGTGAGGAGCACCTCTTGCTTGGTACTCTTTTCTCCAAAAGAAATCCACAACTTCTCCAAGTGGTGGATTTTTTTTATTGCAGATAAAGGACATCAAAGCCTCAAATCTATGATTGAAATATCTGCAAACATTAACCGGATCCAATGAGCACAATTCTCCTGCTGTCTTGTATTCGATGTTTTTAATGTTTGAATTTGCCTCTCGTAGAAAATCCAGTAAATCATCCCAAGCGTACTCTGCACAGCTTAGGGTAAGGAACCATGTTGGAGTTCTTAAATTCCGTAACATACATTTCAATTCTCCATGGCGTCGGTACCAATATTCATTCGTCCCACGCTGACAAGCCATCAGATTGATCAATTGTGATTCCAAATGATCATCTCGCTGCTGCACTTTGTTCATAAAATCCTTAGCAGACACATTATGTAGATGTGTTCCACTTTTTAAAATGTGGTTTACTGCATAAGATAGTGCAGACAAGTCACTTTCAAATAACAGATGGAACAAATAAGGAATACTTTGACGAAATCTGGGATCTTCTGCATATAATCTTGTAGTCCGATACTCCGAAGCAGGAATCTGGACTGGACGTTCATCATATCGTCCACCTTCTCCTGTAGGAAACAGCTGGGGAAAACAACGAGCTTCCAAACTCTCCTCCCATACACTCACGGGAGTTCCTTGTGCTTTTTTCATTTGAAACAGATCAATGGTGTTTGCCATTACTTCTTTTGAATGAAGAGGATGTATGCTGAAATGTTCATAAATTTCTTCTTCTTTTGACTTGTCTACTTTTTCAATTTGCCCAGTTGGTGTGTCTGTGTCTCCTACTAAATCTTCTTCATCTTCATCTATATAAATTGATTCATACCATTTATTATTCCTTTTCAAATATACATTTGCTTTTTGTACTTTCCGTACATCTACCAGCTCCTGCCAAATTTTCTTATTCTTTGTAGGTACACCATTAACCAGAATAACTAATGGTTCAGTTTCCAAAGTATCTGTATCAATAGTTTCCATATTTTTTTTCAAATCCAACGGCAAATAGACAACTCTTCCTTTTAAACCTCTCTGTAAATCTGAAGGAGGTAATTTGCCTGTTTTTGGCTCCATACGTACTATGGTCTGGAACGGATGGACACATTGAATGAGTATAGACTCATACGTATTTAAATCAGAAAGTTCTGCAGGAACTTCAACCAATTCTAATTTATTATGTACAGCTCTAGCTGGCATTTTATTTTCTTCCAACTTGTTTTAACAGTATTTACAAATACGTTGATCTTCACCCAAATCAAAACAATTTTCAAGAAATATATATGTAGCAAAATCCTTCCACTTATAGTAGAGATCAACATTCCTTGTTTGGATTTTGTAATGGCTTCTCCGGCAACAAATACAAGTAATATTTGGTCTTTCATTAGAGATGATAGCAAATTTTGTAATTTGATCTTCAAATTTCTTATTTACGGAGGGTTCTACATTCTCTTCCACATTTTCCTCAATAACTGTGTCATTCCCTGCACTTTCTTATTCTGGACCAAAGTAACAAAACTGAATCTCATCAGTAACCTTCTCTACTTCTGATACAGATCCATGAAACAGAGCCTTATTCAACTCCTTTAACTTTAGTGCTGGACTTTTAGCAAAATACAATCGTCTCACAAATTTCCTAATTTCAGTATGATGAACTGCCAGCATCCTAAAATGGTGAAAAACACTTTGACAAACTTTCCTAGATACACAAGCCAGAGAGTGTCCTTGCAAACCAGTATTCTCTCTCACTCTGCATGGATCTAGTCCTTGAAGCACCTTAATCTTCTGTTTAACACTCTTTTTACTATATTCTCTTAAAAACTCACGTAATTTATCAATAGATTCCTGTCGCTAAGTACAAATACTACTACAATTCCAAGTATACACTGGGGCTTTAGGACGTCTTCTCATAACCTCATCTGCAATCACTTCTTCCTCATTTCTTGGAACCATTTTCTCCTTTTCCATTACACAACCATCCTTAACTTCATATGCTCGACCACTGGTGTCAACTGCATGCAGCAAACTATTACTTTGAAGATAACTCTCTTCATTAAAAAATGGTTCAGTACTTGAACTATGCATCCATTCTCCTAAAAACACTTTACAAAAGTTATTTCTTTTTACTACTCTTTTCATTTTGCTTTGTGACTTCATTACATTAACTATTTTTTCTAATGTACGCATCCTGTTCAAAATTAAAATGAATAGTTTTCTTTTAAAATCTAAAGCCTTAGCTACAATGGCTTCTATATCTTTTTTTCTCTTTAAAAATTTAGCTCTTTTCTTATATTTTTTCACATCCTTTAGCAAATTGGACATCACTCTTCTCTGAAACATTTTCCTACGGATCTCTTTAAATTTAAATGCTGATTTTCTTTTCAAGTTAATTTTTATAGCTTCTGCTTGTACATTAGCATTTAGTAAATTCTCACTATTCTCCTGTTGTTTTCTAATTGAAACAGTTTTTCCAATGGGGGCATTTTTAAAAATTTTCCTTTTTTTGAATATTTTTTTAAAGAATTCCTTTGTCTGCTTACCAGAAGACTTTTTCTTTTTCCCAACATGAGCATCTTCAACTAACTTGGGTCCTCCAGTTGTCTTCAAATAAACAATTTTTTTCTGTTGTTTTCTCTGTCTTGATTTTATAGGCATCTTATATTTCCTTCACTGCTCTGGAGCAATACCTGAAAGAAACTAAAAAAAAATACCTTTTTGTAATTTAAATATATTACTATATTTGTTATGATCTTTTCTTTTCTTATTACACTATCTACCCCTTTCCTACAAGTGAAAAACACAAGAAAACCAACACGAGCTTAATCTCTAAGATCAATTCCTGTGTGCACACAGACTCTTGGTGTAATTCTAGGCAGATCACGATATTTCATTTGCAATTCAAAAGCACACTTTTTTTTTTTTTTTGCAATTGTTAATTACTCTAACAGTCTGCCACATTTTCTTTATAGTTTACAGAGGCAGAAAAGAGCACATGTGCAATCTGCTTTTTTAGAGCATGTACATGTGTAACCTGGCTGACTGACTGCACTCCTGCAAAGATAATGATCCTTGGTGATGTTGAATGCATTAGCGTTTGTCAGGGGGTCCAAGAAGGCCATAAAAGACTCATGCTGTGATGTTACGCAGAAAATGAAATTTGCTTGCCAATTTCAAAGCACACTTACTACTGTTTTCTGTGTTTTTAGGCATAAAATGAAATTTTCTTGCCAATTTCTAAGCACACTTCCTACTGTTTTTTCCTGCAAGCGTTAATTACTCTAACAGTCGCATACATTTTCATTACAGTTTTCAGACACAGAAAACAGAACATGTGCAAACAGCTTTTTCAGACCATGAACATGTGTGACCTTGGTGACTGACTACACTCCAGCAAAAGAAATCAGCCTTATTGATGTTGAATGTATTAGCGTTACTCACTGCTACCTGAAACACCAGTCACTTGTGAATACTCAGCATGATTCTACAGGATAAACTGCTGGGTGTGTGCTAACAGTCTGCTTATGCAGACTGTGTATTTTCAGTTGCAAGAGACATATGCATGGTTACTTCCCAAAAGAACCAGAGAGACACGAAATACATCTCTGACAGCAATTCCTCTGTGCTCACAGACTCATGCTGTGATTTTACGCAGAAAATGAAATTTGCTTGCCAATTTCTAAGCACACTTACTACTGTTTTTTCCTGCAAGCATTAATTACTCTAACATTCGCATACATTTTCATTACAGTTTTCAGATACAGAAAACAGCACATGTGCAAACAGCTTTTTGAGACCATGAACATGTGTGACCTTGGTGACTGACTACACCCCAGCAAAACAAATCAGCCTTAGTGATGTTGAATGTATTAGCGTTACTCACTGCTACCTGAAACACCACTCACTTGTGAATACTCAGCATAATTCTACAGGATAAACTGCTGGGTGTGTGCTAACAGTCTGCTTATGCAGACTGTGTATTTTCAGTTGCAAGAGACATATGCATGGATACTTCCCAAAAGAACCAGAGAGACACGAAAATCATCTCTGACAGCAATTCCTCTGTGCTCACAAACTCATGCTGTGATTTTATGCAGAAAATGAAATTTGCTTGCCAATTTCTAAGCACACTTACTACTGTTTTTTCCTCCAAGTGTTAAGTACTCTAACAGTCGCATACATTTTCATTACAGTTTTCAGACACAGAAAACAGCACATGTGCAAACAGCTTTTTTAGACCATGAACATGTGTGACCTTGGTGACTGACTACGCTCCAGCAAAAGAAATCAGCCTTAGTGATGTTGAATGTATTAGCGTTACTCACTGCTACCTGAAACACCAGTCACTTGTGAATACTCAGCATGATTCTACAGGATAAACTGCTGGGTGTGTGCTAACAGTCTGCTTATGCACTCTGTGTATTTTCAGTTGCAAGACACATATGCATGTTTACTTCCCAAAAGAACCACAGAGACACGAAATACATCTCTGACAACAATTCCTCTGTGCTCACAGACTCATGCTGTGATTTTACGCAGAAAATGAAATTTGCTTGCCAATTTCTAAGCACACTTACTACTATTTTTTCCTGCAAGCATTAATTACTCTAACATTCGCATACATTTTCATTACAGTTTTCAGATACAAAAAACAGCACATGTGCAAACAGCTTTTTGAGACCATGAACATGTGTGACCTTGGTGACTGACTACACCCCAGCAAAACAAATCAGCCTTAGTGATGTTGAATGTATTAGCGTTACTCACTGCTACCTGAAACACCACTCACTTGTGAATACTCAGCATAATTCTACAGGATAAACTGCTGGGTGTGTGCTAACAGTCTGCTTATGCAGACTGTGTATTTTCAGTTGCAAGAGACATATGCATGAATACTTCCCAAAAGAACCAGAGAGACATGAAATACATCTCTGACAGCAATTCCTCTGTGCTCACAAACTCATGCTGTGATTTTATGCAGAAAATGAAATTTGCTTGCCAATTTCTAAGCACACTTACTACTGTTTTTTCCTCCAAGCGTTAATTACTCTAACATTCGCATACATTTTCATTACAGTTTTCAGATACAGAAAACAGCACATGTGCAAACAGCTTTTTGAGACCATGAACATGTGTGACCTTGGTGACTGACTACACCCCAGCAAAACAAATCAGCCTTAGTGATGTTGAATGTATTAGCGTTTCTCACTGCTACCTGAAACACCACTCACTTGTGAATACTAAGCATGATTCTACAGGATAAACTGCTGGGTGTGTGCTAACAGTCTGCTTATGCAGACTGTGTATTTTCAGTTGCAAGAGACATATGCATGGATACTTCCCAAAAGAACCAGAGAGACACGAAATACATCTCTGACAGCAATTCCTCTGTGCTCACAGACTCATGCAAAAATCACCACATACATCCCCTCTCAAACTCATAACTCACCTTTAAAATTAGTTAGTTGAGAAAGAAATGTGGCACTCAAACAGCAGACTATCAGAGTCAGAATATCAGAGCTGTACACCTCTCTCCTCTGAGCAGAACCAATTAATGGCAATGTTTCCCTCTCTTTTTTCACACATATACATGTTAATTACAAATCTCAGTGCTTCCCACTTTTTTCAAATGAAATCATACATTTCTATTGGTTGAAAACTTCAACCCTTTTCCAAATGTTCACTTCCCCCAACTTGACTTTTGCCTGCTACCATAGCAACAGCTCATGGAACACTGCTGTGAGGAGAGAGGTCAGAAGTTCACCACACAATGTTTCAAATCGAAAGACCAAGAGTGCTTCACCTGTCCAACCTAACAGCAAATCCAAACTATTCTTCTGTGGGAACACAATTTTCTGAACCAATACAAAACATGCTTCTAAAAATGTACACATACAGCCTAGTTTTTAGTGTAGAATGGTGTGAAACAGCCAATGAGTTCTTTTTATTTTAAAAAAATATGTATGCCTCCATTTTCAAACAGTCTTTCATTTCATATTGGCATTCTACTGAAAGACACCTTCAGAGTGCATCCAGATCTCCTTGAAAGATGTTCACAGTGTGGATTGTAGGTCACAGCTATGTCTTCTGGAGTGAAAAATTTGCAGAAAAAAGAGGTATGGTGAGAGACCTTGCTTTGCCAAATGTAGACATTAAATGGATTGGTCAGAGAGGGTTAAAGTGGCACCAATTAATGCCTTTGGTGAAAACCTTTCTACATCTCCCACAGCCTAACCTTATTATTGTGCACTGTGGTGGAAATGACCTAGGCACTTTAACTGGTGTAGGTCTGGAAATGCTTATTAAGGACACCTTTGTGCAATTGATGTCGCTTTTTCCTCATTCTGCCTCTGTATATTCTAACATATGCCAAAGGCAAAAGTGGAACTGGTCCATCCAATTTTGTCCGCAGATTGACAAAGCAAGAAAGCACGTCAACAAATCTGTTTCTGCTTTCCTCAGAGACTATGGTATGGGTTCTATATACCATAACAACTTGCGTTACAACATGCAAGACATTTATAGAGGAGACGGTGTAC
Organism: Triturus cristatus; assembly: GCF_964204655.1. Lineage (NCBI taxonomy): Eukaryota > Metazoa > Chordata > Amphibia > Caudata > Salamandridae > Triturus > Triturus cristatus. Next base: position 571,913,253 of record NC_140595.1, on the reverse strand, counting down.
ATTTCAATGATGAAGGGAACAGAGTCTTCCTCTTGAACTTTAGACTCTGCATCGGTACTTACTTGTAGGTACCAAAAAACACTCAATGAACACAACGGCTCTTTTTAGAGCCCCCTAATATCTTAACACTTAAATTTGTTTTTTTCTTCTTTTTTTTTTATTTTCTACCGTACGCTTACGGTAAGCTTACCGTACGCGCACCCCGCGATTTAAAAAAAAAAAAAAATGTATTTTTCATACTTTTATGGCCTTCTTGGACCCCCTGACAAACGCTAGGGGGTCTGCAACTCTCTTCGTTTCCCCCTTTCCACGTTCTCCTCCTTTTTTTTATCAGTGTGAGACACACAAAATGGAGGCTGACACTTCCTGATTTCGACCGATTCGAATGTTTACAGTCATGTAACCACCAATGAGAATTGAGCTCGCGCATGGCAGCGTGCGCGTACGGTAAGCTTACCGTAAGCGCTCGGAGCGCGCCTATAGATATATATATTGATTTAAATGCTATTTTCTCAGCAAAAACTGAACACATTTACACCAGACCTACAAAAGGCACATCCCTGACCTGAGGACTACCTCTTTGCCAAATTTCAAGTAATTCTGTTCAGCCGTTCGGGCTGCAGCTTGGACTAAAGGTCCTATGGAAAAATGCATGGGGAAAACGCGTTTTGGGACCCCCCCTTTTTCTCAGCCCCCGCTTGACGAACCCCCCCGAAACTTTCAGGGAAGGAGCGGAGCGGAGCGCCCCACCTATTTTGAAAATTTCGCCAGGATTCGTCAATCTGCGCCAAAGTTATTCAAAATAGAATGTTGCAGATTTCCTATGGAAACACGGTCCTAACTATAACTACCTATTGGCGACCCCGCCAGTAGGTAATATATCGCGTTACGGGCTATCGAAAAACATATATTGATAGAAAAGTGGTAAAGATGATGTCCACAGACAAGAAAAAGAAACCCGGCAGCGGGGTCACTATTTCCTAAATGTTTTTAATGCATATGAACTAATAAAGTAACAATGTTGTAACCACCATCTGGGTGCATGGGTGAATATAAGCCTCTGATGGAGGTGGGTGGATTACAATATTGAATAACCAACTGTACTACAAATAAGATTTATGCTTTTTGGAAACCATAAATAGGGACTCTAATGGAGATAGATGGGTGGATTACAATTATGAATAACCAACTGTACTACAGATAAGATTTATGCTTGCTGGTATCCATAAATGAGGGTGTCGAACCTGTAAGGTGCCTGATGGCTATATATTGATCTCAGTATCCATAAGTCTGGGCCGGCATGAATCATATGTGAAGAGCCAGCCTAAATAAACAGGGAAATGAATATTCAGTTGTTATTATATCGAATTACCTGATCCCAGGGAATTTCATTATCCATACCATGTTTATATGTGTCAAGAGTATAGATCCAATAGACCTCTCTGCGTTTAAGTATTTCAGTGCTCTGTGTACCCAAGTTGATACGTATTTGTTCCAAAATGAGCCACTGTATTTCTTGAGTAGTGTGTTGGGCCTCCATATAGTGTTTAACTAACGGGGCAGCCAATTTCTTGGTTCTAATTGCTGACCTGTGTTCAGTTAGACGTGTTGCCATTGAGCTGGAAGTTTCCCCAACATATCCAAGCTGACAAGGACATACGATAAGATATACAATGTTAGTCGTTTTGCAGTTAGTTAGTGCTGTCATTTTAACACTAATTCCATTTATCCTGTACGTCATCGCTTCAATGGCAAACTGACAAGCGACACAGGACATGCATTTAAAATTCCCAATAGGGAAATCACTGCCAAGTAGAGATGTCTGTGGGAGATGTCTCTGGGGAGTTTTCATTTGTGAGTGCACTTTCAAATCTTTGAGATTTTTTTTTTTCTCTGAGCAAAAAGTGGCTTAGCAATGAAATTTTCACGGTCCCTAGTTGCGTTGAGAATGTGCCAGTTACTATTCACAATATAGTGAATTTTTTCGTTATTTGTAGAGTAGCGTATTACAAACACCAGTCTCGGGTTAGGTGTTAGGCCCGTTTGTACGAATCACTCACTAGGCGTTTAGGCTATCTACGAGCCATAAATTTGGCTTTCATCTCGATGGCTCTTTTATCAAAATCCTGTAAATTGGTGCAGTTCCTGCGCAAGCACAGGAACTGCTCAAAAGGGATACTCGACTCTTGAGACTGCGGGTGATAACTTTGAAAATGCAACAGAGTATTGCGGGCCGTTGGCTTGGTGTATAAATCCACTTCTAAATGGTCTCCGTTGTTCTGAATGACGATGTCTAAAAACTCCACTTTGATGTTACTGGAGTTTGCTGTAAAAATGCTATTACTATCGCACAGGTTAATCCAGGACAGAAATTCAAAAATGTCTTCCTGATTACCTGTCTAAATGAAAAATACATCATCTATATATCTAGACCAGAGATCTTCAATCTGTGGGGCGCGCCCCCTGGGGGGGCGCGACGCCATCTCAGAGGGGGCGCGCACTCCTCTCTAATCTTTCCTTACGATCCCATGTTTTTGTTTTGCTAACTCTCCCGGGGGGGGTTAATTGATAGACCTGAAACGCTTCAGCTGCAGTGGGAGGCAGGATGTCTCCTCTGCTAAAACCGGAAGCAAACGAACAGACAGTCCTGTTCCTTCGCGTTCGATATCACAGCAGAGGAGACCCCTTGCCTCCCACTGCAGCTGAAGCATTTCAGGTCTGTGAATTAATCCCCTCCTGGGAGAGATAGCTCTTCCCAAAAAGGAGACAAAGTTTCCAGGGATGTTTTAAGGCATGGGCAAGGTGGGCTCTGGCCCATGGCCCCAGCCTTTTAAAGCGGGTGGGGGGGAAGGGGGTGCTGAAAGAGCCAGCTCTGTTCTACAGAGTCTTGCCCTCAAGACCTTGACATTTTTTTTAAACACAATGTTGTAAATAGCGTTTTTCTATCATTCATTTTTAATGTGTAAGAAGAGTCTATTACAGACATTTTGCAGCCAAAAGTTGTTTATGCGTCTTGAAACATCCATATAAAAAGTTATTTTAGATCAATACAGGACCTCGCATTTGAGAAATAGGAGGGTGTGACAGAGATTATTTGCAGTAATATTAGTGAAGTGCTGTTGTGTTACATACTGAAAACACACATCACTATCCCTGAATATCATATGTACACACATTTAGTATGTGACCAAAGAAGGCATGAAAGAGCTGAGACTGGATCATAAAATCAAAGCTGGGCCGAACAGGGGCCCCCAAAATATATTTGGCCCAGGGCCCTCAAAATCCTTAAAACATCCCTGAAAGTTTCTTTTAAAATTACACAGGCAGGCACGCAAAATGCCAGCCAGCCATGTGTTGTTTAAACAGCATGCAAATTGCTTGTCTTGACACTAAATATGGTTATAAATAAAGTAGTATGTATTCATTTGTAATGTGACTTTTCTGTTTTTGTTCCCTTTTATTATCAGTCATGGATCATTCAGGCAGCTCTAGAAAACAATTAAAAGTTCTTTCTATTTATATTTGCTGTTCAAAGTATGCACAGACAAGTGCTGAAAATACAGCTTTAGGTGGCTGCTTATTTTTATACCATCTGTGACATCAAAATAATGAGCTGGCTACCCTAATCATAAGACTGGAAGTTTGTTGAGGGATCAGCACACTATGGTGCCAATTCCGATCCGGTAAAAAAATTCCCCGTCCGACTCGTATCCGGATTTTTTTCCGTCCGAATCGTCAAAGTAGCGTACAAACTGCCAAGTACGATTTGAACGGAAAAAAGTCCATACGAATCGCATTGGGAAGATTTCCCCACACGTCCTCGGGTCGGGAAAAGTCACCGACACGTCCCCGGTCGAAAAACCCACCGTGCGGAAAAATAAAGTCCGACAGCGCAAGTACGATCCCTCCCGTCCTCCCCATTTCACAACCGTACGCAAAAAACACCGTCCGAACCGAACTCCCATAGCAACCATGGAGACATGTGCCCGCATACGCGCCGAACACCCCACCACCCCCCCGCCCGCGTATGTACGCACCGAACCCCCCCAGCCGTGTATGTACGCACCGAACCCCCACCCGTGTATGTACGCACCGAACCCCCACCCCAGCAGTGTATGTACGCCCCGAACCCCCACCCGTGTATGTACGCACCGAATCCCCACCCGTGTATGTACGCACCAAACCCCCACCCGTGTATGTACGCATCGAACCCCCACCCCAGCAGTGTATGTACGCCCCGAACCCCCACCCGTGTATGTACGCACCAAACCCCCACCCGTGTATGTACGCATCGAACCCCCACCCCAGCAGTGTATATACGCCCCGAACCCCCACCCGTGTATGTACGCCCCCGAACCCCCACCCGTGTATGTACGCCCCGAACCCCCACCCGTGTATGTACGCCCCCGAACCCCCTCCCGTGTATGTACGCACCGAACCCCCACCCGTGTATGAACGGACCGAACCCCCCCCCAGCCGTGTATGTACGCACCGAACCCCCCCCAGCCGCGTATGTACGCACCGAACCCCCACCCGTGTATGTACGCACCGAACCCCCACCCGTGTATGTAGGCCCCGAACCCCCACCCGTGTATGTACACACCAAACCCCCACCCGTGTATGTACGCCCCGAACCCCCACCCGTGTATGTACGCACCGAATCCCCACCCGTGTATGTACGCACCGAACCCCCACCCCAGCAGTGTATGTACGCCCCGAACCCCCACCCGTGTATGTACGCCCCCGAACCCCCACCCGTGTATGTACGCACCAAACCCCCACCCGTGTATGTACGCATCAAACCCCCACCCCAGCAGTGTATGTACGCCCCGAACCCCCACCCGTGTATGTACGCACCAAACCCCCACCCGTGTATGTACGCATCGAACCCTCACCCCAGCAGTGTATGTACGCCCCGAACCCCCACCCGTGTATGTACGCCCCCGAACCCCCACCCGTGTATGTACGCACCGAACCCCCACCCGTGTATGAACGGACCGAACCCCCCCCAGCCGTGTATGTACGCACCGAACCCCCCCCCAGCCGTGTATGTACGCACCGAACCCCCACCCGTGTATGTACGCACCAAACCCCCACCCCAGCGCTGTATGTACGCCCCGAACCCCCACCCGTGTATGTACACACCAAACCCCCACCCGTGTATGTACGCATCGAACCCCCACCCCAGCAGTGTATGTACGCCCCGAACCCCCATCCGTGTATGTACGCACCAAACCCCCACCCCAGCACTGTATGTACGCACCAAACCACCACCCGTGTATGTACGCACCGAACCCCCACCCCAGCAGTGTATGTACGCACCGAACACCCCCCCCAGCCGTGTATGTACGGACCGTACTGACGCCAAAAACACACGTACTGAACCAGGACAAACCATATTTACACAAGGAGAGTCAATTAGAGTTTCCCCACACCACCAAACATGCCCAACAACCCCACAAACATCACATACACTGACCTGCAACTGCCAAACTGCCAAACAGAGGCCCAAAACTCAATCACTCCTCATAACACACCCACACAAATTTCAAACACAGCCACACCCACAAATGGACCAATAAAAATGGACCACACACACAAACCATGAGCCTTTGCAACAGACCCACTGCTGCCAGAGCCCACAGACGACCCACACCACCATACTTGAACCTCACACTTGCATACCTTCACACAAACACCCCCTCATCACATTCACACACACACCTCCACTACCACACCCACACACCCACAGCCATCCACACCCACACCCCCACAACCATCCACACCCACACCCCACGCCATGTCCACCACCAAGAATCCAAAGTTCACAAAGGAGGAGCTGGAGATCCTTGTCGACGAAATCCTCAGAGTCGAGCCACAGCTCTTTGGGACATTGGTCAGACAGACCAGCATATCCGAAAAAACGGCCATGTGGCAGAGGATTGTCGATTCTGTGAATGCTGTTGGGACCACCAGAAGGACCAGGCATCTGCGGAGGACGGTCAAGAGGAAGATGACTGACAATCACAACCAGGGGAACATCACTGGAGGAGGGCCGCCCCCCAGACCGGTACAATACCATCCCTGGGAGGAGAAGGTGATGTCGACGCTGGCGGTGGAGGGACTACACGGACTGCCAGGACTCCCAGACCCTGGTGAGTACACAAACAACTCACCTCACATGGGGGGGATGCCATACACAAGCAATCATGCATGCCACCCCCCCCAAGCCACCACCGGACACAACAACACTCCACAAACACACACATGCCACTAGCGCCTCCATGCCCCATGCATCAATCAGGGCCATGCCAAGTCACAGGCCACACAAAACACCAACACAACACAGGATGTGGTCGATGCTGGGAGTGGGGGCATCAAAACTAACATTGAGCAACTCACAAGCACACAACAATGCCCTCAGCCCATATGGCCCAGGGCACAGCCATACAAACTGTGTGTACCCACACAGTACTGTCTTGCCTGCAAATGGTGGCTGCCATGCAGGATGACATGGGTCTGAAGGCACAATTTGCACATAACAGCAGACAATGAAGATGCATCGCTCTGATAGAGTCTCAGCACACACCGCCACAGCAGCAGCCTACACTCAGACACACTGCCCAATGGGTGCCCGGAGAACAGGAACTAACTCACATGAACAAGCCAATGGCCATTCAAAGACCGGCTAACTGTGTGTGCCCAGGAAGCTGGCCTGAGGTGACAGAGGGTGACAAATAGAGGGAGGGAGAGGGGGAATGAGAGGGAAGGAGACAGAGGGGGACACAGGGAGACAGACAGAGGGAGGGAGTAGGGTGACAGAGGGAGACCGACAGAGGGAGGAGGGTGACAGAGGGAGGGAGGAAGGGAGACACAGGGAGACTAAATCACCCTTGGGTGGTGTGGCCATGTCCACTCGTCAGCCGGTGGACTGTGTGCATGCAGAAAAGGTCTGGCAGTGCCTCAAACCCCCCCTACCGTAGATGAAGACCGGTCCATGTGTCAATCTGTGCACGAGTCCATCCGTGCTGCAGGCACAGACCTAACCACACACCCAGTATACCCACCCACTGTGTCGGTAAGAACCCTGTCACAAATGCTTCAGTCACCTACCTGCAACATCAAATTGCCTTGGCAAAACACCATTTGGCCACGTACAGTGCAACACGTAAGGCGCCTCTGCATGGCTCGCTATGCCCGCACACCACACTGCTGACTGTGTACCCAAATAGATGCATCAACTAAGATTGTGTCACACATGCGTAAAGCCCTGACAGCTGTGGCCAAGGGACATACCCATGCACAAGTGCACTGTGAGAGGAATGCAAGACAGATCCAACTACCCAGAGGAAGAGTGCCAAATCAGAAATGCATGAAACATGGATGCAACATGTAACACTGTTAACATTGTCTCTCTCACACACAGGTCAACGTCGACGAACACCCCCCAACACTGGGGGGGAAGTCTCACAGGACCAGGCTCCGCGGGATGAGGACCCCACCGCCAGCGATGACTCTCACCACTCCGTGGATGACCCAGACCAACCTGGCCCCTCTGGTGTCCAACCACCTGCAGCACCTGCGTCAGGTACAACTGTGCCAACCACCACCCCCATTCCTGCCACATCTCAGGAGACGTCCAGGAGCCCTGCCCGCACACGACCACCCAGCCAGTCTGCCCAGGAGGGACACGGTCCTCCGGGCACCAAGGAGGAGGCAGGCGGCAACGCAGATGCCATCCCTCAGGGGTCCCGGAGACCCGATGCGCCCACAACGGCAGGCCAGGTGCACGTGGGCAGGGGTGGCGGGAGTGGAGGACGGCGGAGGCGCGAACCTGACCAGGCAGCTCAGGACCCGGTAGTGTCCCAGGTCAGCAACATCCTGGATACATACCGGCGTGACACCAGGGGCATGGACCAGATTGCGTCCACCCTCAATGACATCAAGGGGACCCTCCAGGAGATGAAGACCCTGCAGGCCCAGCAACATGCCTGTCAACTGCAACACCAAGGAAGGATGGAGGATAGACAGGCTGAGCTCGTGGCGGTGCAAACCCAAATGACCGGTGTACTCCGTCGGATTGCCGAGAACATGGGCAACCCTCCCTGTGGCACCAGGCGAAGGCCATTACCAGACACAGGGAGGGATCAGGAGGAGGAGGATTCATCCGACGGAGCGTCACAGACATCGTCACGGCCTGCTTCCGAGGGTCCCCGCAGGAAGGTGGGTCGTCCACGAAAAAGACTGTGAGAGTCAGCAGAACATCACCATCTCCCAGGTCACCTGGCCTGGCACCTGGCCCTCTGGCCCAATAGCAGCACATGACATTCTCTGCCACATGGACTTGCTGGTCACTGTCTGACCTATGTTGACGAAGACTGTGGCATGGACTCTGACATTTTGCTACGGCAAGGATACCAACTCCCCCAGTGAACTTTGGATTCTACACTCCCGCTGTGCACCTCTTGTCATCCCCACAAACCCGTACCCCACCACAAATAAATTAATCACACTTACAAGATGATGCCGTGATTCTGCATTATTACAATACATGTGTGTGTCGTAAAGTCAAAGCATGCCTGATCTCAGAATTAACTCCAACCATCCAAACCGTGGGGTCGCAGTCTTGCCCAGGACACACATGGGTCCCAATGTATCATCTGATACAGACATGGAGTACCATACTCACCTGTGCTGGGCCCAACCAGCTGAGTGGTTCCCGCACAACTGTGGCTACAGACACATTCAGGGGAGCAACAGTCATGCGCAGAGGTCAGGGATCATGTGGAGTGACCTGGCTTGCCGCTCCCAGGTATGTCTAGACATGTGTCCCTACCATGTCCTGCATGCTTGCGTCAGGCGGATGTTGAGAATGGTGGCTAGGCCAAGGTTGGATGCATGGAGATGCCAGAATGGAGTTTTGGATCACAGTGCCACATGGTTGTGTTGGGGTTGTGGGCTGCATCATGAGTGTGGGCGTGGATCGAGAAGGTCATCCTGCAGCTGGCTGTGAATCATTCCCCCCATCCCGTTTGGACGTTGATGTGGCCTGGTTGCCCGATGCAGTAGCAGAGCTGTGCAGATGCACTCCGGATATGGACAAGTATCATGGGAGTCGTAAGGCACATGTCCGTAGACTGCAGGGTAGGATTCGACACGGATGTTGTAGTTGCCCTGGGGGATGGTCTCTCTTGCCTTGAGGTGGATGGAACTGTGCATCTTGTGCATAATACAGTTCCCACTCCCTGACAAACCGCTAGCATCTTGTCACTCTACACATAGACACATATGCACCACCTCTGAAAACTATGCCAGACATGCCGCACGCACAGTGGCAACAGGCCACCATTGACAGGGAAGAGGCACCTTGGAGACAGAGGGACAAATTTATTAGTCATGTGTGTTGGAATGACAATGATACTCTGTCAACACATACACAGGTCATGTGGATGAACATGTGGGAGCAACACTGGCACCCCCCATTGCAACACAGATGCTGGTATTCCATTGAACTGGCACACAAGTGACGGATAACAGCTAAACACCCCCTGCTGCCACGGAGAGGCTGCTATACACCATTGAGGCCCTGATGGGGCAATCACACACCATGTCAACCCGGTGCAACCTGTATGTTTCCGAGGTCAGTGTTACACACATTGATGGCCTCATCACAATCCCCAATCCCCTGACACATGACAGTCACCAAGTCTGACCATGGCTCCAGGTAAAGCCTGCCCCATGTCATGTTCCCCATGTAGGATCCACATGTATGCAAATTGACCACACATGAACCGGAGAAGTGCACACAGACTACAAACAATTCACACACCCAAAACGCCGTGAGGCATCCCTTACCCTAAGGAGATTTCCAAACTTGCCCGTGCATGTGACGCAGAATCAGCACATGTTGCTGTGTTCATGAGGAGTAGCAGGAGCACAACAATGCCACCAGCAGACAGCATGCCCATGGACCTGTGGAAGAGAGACACACAAGGAGTCAGCCCAAAGGAGCACATCCGCAAGCATGTACTCAACACGTATCATGTTGTCAACATGACAGGTGACAATGATGACCCTCTGACAACATCCTTCCATTGCGCCATCACTCGAGTGACACTTCAATACACACCACTGACTCACTTGGCAGACATGCAGATGGACACACACATTGCAACACATGCCACACACGGCCCAATGCGTGCACACTCAGACACTGGAACTCACCACTAAGCAAAGAAGTTGCGTATGAGCCGACTCCGCATGTCCTCCACAGCCTCCTCCTCCTCCACATCACTTGCCCCGTCACCAAGGCCTTCATCCTCCACGGGTGGATGGTCCTGGTCATCTTGATCCAGTATGAGTGGAACAGCTTCCTCCACTGCCATGTTGTGCAGCATGCAGCAGACGATGATGATCTTGCACACCTTCACCGGGGCATATGGGAGTGCTCCGCCGGTCTTGTGGAGGCACCGGAATCGGCTCTTCAGAAGTCCAAACGTCCTCTCAATGACTCTCCTGGTCCGCCCATGGGCGTTGTTGTAGCGGTGCTCGGCAGCCGTGCTGGGGTTGCGGACAGGCGTCATCAGCCATGGCATGTTGGGATAGCCAGCGTCCCCTACAAGGAAACATCATGGACAGAAGTGTGTCAGCACAGGCAGTGAGATTGGAAGATGACGCCAAACACTGAACTGCCAGAGTCTACCCACCAACAATACATGCTTGCTCGTTCCGCAGCTGCAGCATCATTTCAGGCAGCCTGCTACGCCTCATGATGAAGGCATCGTGTGCTGATCCTGGAAAGCGAACACAGACATGTGAAATCACCATGTTGGACAGACACACCACAAGGGCATTAATGGAGTGATAATGTTTGCGATTCCTATACACCACCTCCTGTGCCTGTGGTGGTACCAACGCAACATGTGTCCCATCTATGGACCCAATGACATGGGGCATCCCTCCCAGGGCATAGAACTCACGCTTGACATCTGTCAACTGCTCACGAATTGGGAATTTAATGTACTCATCCAGGTGAACCAACATGGCCTCTAAGAAATCATGCAGAACACGGCTGAACATCGTCTGGGACATGCCCCCGACATCAGCAATGGTATGTTGGAACATACCCGTGGCAAGGAAATGTAGGGCTGCCATCACCTTCAACTTGGGTGTCAGTGCACTGGGATACCTGTGGCGCGGGAGGAGTTGTGCTTCCAGCCGGCCAGTCAACTCATCAATCAACCGTTGGCTGAATCTGTAGCGGCGTATACAGTCCCGTTCATGCAGGGCAGCCATGTCTGGCATACGTCGAGGGAGAGGCGGAGCCCTGCAGTGAAATGGAAGGAACACCGAAGAGTGAGCACTGTACAACGACATTGTCAATGCACTGAGCACATGTTACACAGCCAATACACATATGCCACATTCTGAGTCAGGTCTGTGCCACATTTCCTGGACACGTACGCCAGTCAGGTGACACTCCTACCAAGGGACAGCCACTAACGGAGTGGGGCAAGCTCACGATGACATGGCATGAGACTAGCTGTGGGCCAGTGTAAGTGAACATGCACACGCATCACAGGATTCACAGACATCCACACATGTGCAGAAGTAGTATGCGTATGGTACAGACAGGTTGGTGGATGCGATATGCACTGGTCACATGTCATAGGAATAGGACAGGCCACACACATTGCCTTGGAGGAGTACATGTCGAGACAGAACATACATAGAGAGCATGTGGATATGTACTTGTGTTGATACTCCGTGTAGTTGCATACATACACACCTCATGGCAGATCACATATGTGGGCTGGTGTGCGGAACAGTGTGCCATGGCCATCTACACACAGACACATGTTGGCAGCAGCAACTGCTGATGCATTGGACCACACACCTACAGCAAAATCATGGAAACACATGCCACACACATGACATGGTTGCAGCGTGCAACGCAGCCATACACATGTCATGTGTAATATTCCGTGTACCTGGCATCAGGGGACAGGTGCGGGTGTCCGTGACTGGGACATGCAAGTGACTCATGGCTCCACTAGTGTGTACGACATGCACACATGTCAAAGGAGTGCAGGGGATGTGTGGTACAATGCGCACCATCACACACGACATGTGTACACAGCTCATCGTACATGTGCTTTGCCCACACCTCAGGGGTAAAGTGCCACATCACATCCTGACACACCTGTGTCACACACATGTGGTATTGCACAGACAATGCATTGGTGTCCACCCTTGGCAAAATCTGACCGCTCCATTCCTGTCTGTGTGCCGCCTGTCACCACTGACAGGTGTGAAACGCACCGTACATACGCTCTGAGTGCGTGTATAGGGTCCCTGGGCCAATATGGCCACTGGCGTATGCGTACGCCACAGTAGTACGAACTGTACACGCGCTTGTACGGTCCGGATCACAATATGGGCGCTGGCGTATGCGTACGCCACAGTAGTACGGACCGTACAAGCGCTTGTACAGTCCGTACTACTGTGGCATACGCATACGCCCGCACCCATATTGTGATCCGGACCGTACAAGCGCTTGTACAGTCCGTACTACTGTGGCGTACGCATACGCCCGCACCCATATTGTGATCCGGACCGTACAAGCGCGTGTACAGTCCGTACTACTGTGGCGTACGCATACGCCAGCGCCCATATTGTGATCCGGACCGTACAAGCGCGTGTACAGTCCGTACTACTGTGGCGTACGCATACGCCAGCGCCCATATTGTGATCCGGACCGTACAAGCGCGTGTACAGTCCGTACTACTGTGGCGTACGCATACGCCAGCGCCCATATTGTGATCCGGACCGTACAAGCGCGTGTACAGTCCGTACTACTGTGGCGTACGCATACGCCAGCGCCCATATTGTGATCCGGACCGTACAAGCGCGTGTACAGTCCGTACTACTGTGGCGTACGCATACGCCAGCGCCCATATTGTGATCCGGACCGTACAAGCGCGTGTACGGTCCGTATCACTGCTTGTGGGGTGCCCTAGGGCGTGGAACGCACCGTACCTGTGTGTAAATGTATGAAAACACATAGGGGACACATGAGGGACAAGTATAAGGGCCTAAATGCATGATGGTTGCCATGGAGACTGAGTTAGATTTTTGAATTTGAGCACCAGGTGCCCAGCAGAAGTCAGTTTGAAAGAATCTACATTGTTGCAATGTGGATGTTGACTTGACATCATCATCAAAACTGAAACCATGCAAAGCCACACACTGGGGTAGGTTTGAAGGGATTGGATGAAACGTAGGATGCAAATGTGACTGACCAATCAATCTGTACTCCTATACATGAACAGGCCAGCCAGGCATATATAAGGCAGCCAGGTCCCATGAGAGAGCACTTGCCTGCACATCCATTCATCCATGACCACTGCTGCTGATAGTGATTCCTCTGGCACCATGTCCAGGACTGTGGAGAGGTCACAGCCATTCACCCAGGAGGAGAACCTTGCCCTGATAGATGTGATCCTCCCACAGTTCCAGAGCCTGTATGGTCGACCAGGGGTTCAGGTGAGTGCAGACTCCACTAGCTTAGACTGTGCCCCTTTTGTGTGCCAGTGACTTCTGGCATTGTGTCCATGTGTGACAGACATGCACTGTTGTTTGGAGTGGGTCCCAGGGTGTGGAAGGCCTCATGGCACCCATGCAGAGCATGCTGTGTTTCCTGTGTGCTCTCCTCACTTGCATAGTGCCTACTGTGACAATGAATGCAAGGTGCATGCCACATTCTGCCTGCATACTCCTCCTGGGGATGTTGTTTCCACAGTCCTGATGTGATCCTGTGTTCCCCCCAGTGTGACAGGTGTCAGTACCCATGGATGTGTGTTTGTTCAGTGTACCTGTGCTGTGAGTGTCCAAAGGCCGTGTTCGTCCCCTGCACATTGGTGTGTGTGTAAGTCCCCTGTCATGTGGGTGAGTGCATATGGGGAGTGTTGCACACAAGCAGCATGAGGGATGGATATAGATGTGAGCAGGGAGCAGTGCTGTGTGCATGCCGTGCTGAGCCAGCCCCACACCTGTGACACCCCCGTCTACTGGCACATGGGCAGAGTGAGGTGTGTACCCGCAGTTGGCAATGCCATGTGATTGTCCTGTACCTGTGTGTGTCTGTGTACTCTGCTGAGGTAGCATCAGTGTGCTGGGGCAGGTGACTGCTGTGAGGTGCTGTACATAATCCTGGTGTAGCCTGTGAGGCACAGTGTGATCCCTGGTCAGTGAGTGTGTGGTACCCCTCATGCCACCCGTGTACTTTCAATAGCACGTAGTGCATTTGGCCTTCCACAGTGGATAATGTCCCTATGACAAAGGTGCAATTAGTTGCATGCACACCATGGCCTGTTCATAAAGAGGATTGTTCTATATGTGTGTCTCTGTGTCTTTGCTCATGTGGATTAATGTATTCTCACTTTTGCATCCTCACAGGTAGGCGCCATTGCCAAGGGGGAGATCTGGAGGGAAGCCGTCAGTGCCGTGAGGGGTACAGAGGGTCGGAGGCGGAGCCTGTCTCAGGTGAGGAAACGCTGGCAGGACATCCGGTGCTGGACGAGGAGGATTGCACGGGTCCTGCTGGGGGACTCACCTATGAGCCGTAAGAACCGTGGGCGCCGTCGTCTGACCCACATCCAGAAGCGTGTGCTGGCGGTGGTCTTCCCCGATATGGACAGGCGCCTACAGGAGAAGCAGCAGCAGGAAGGGGGTAGGTACATGTGTGTCAGTTGTGTGTCCCCAGCCAATGTAAGTGTGCAGTTGCATGGATACACTGCCAGGGTTTGATTGTGCAGTGCGTCAACTTCTCCCCAAAGTAGCACAGTGCTGTTCTCACTCCCTCCCTTCCCCTCCTTACCATGTGTTCCCTGGTCTGTCTGTAGCCACTCTTGCACAAGGTTATTTAGGCAGGCAGTTCATGCAGGTGCCCAATGCTAGCAGCATCATGTGTGGGGGTGATGTGCCACAGGTATGGGGACCTTGCGTGTGCCCTGGCCAATTTCAGTCATTGTGGTGTCCATGTCACTTGGCACTGATTGTGAATCACGACATAGGGGTGTGTCTCCAAAATGTACAGCCTTCCAGCATGCATGTCCAATTGTGTGACCTCTGACATGATGTGCCTGAGTGGGAGGCCTGCTAAGTGCAGGGACGGTTGCTTAATTTGCAGTCATGTCCATCCTGGACCATGGAGGAGTGTGGGCACTACTGTGCCCTGGGGCACCTCTTCCTAGGTATCATGTGCGTCATCCAACAATATGGCCATTCACTGTGTCTTCGCCATGGGTTGGGTAGGGTGGCATTGTACCCTGGGCTCAACTGTTAGGACCTACAGGTTGCTACATGTGTCGACTGTACAGGGGGACCCATTTTGCTTGTGCATACTCACAGTGGGCATTACCTGTGTGTGTTGTTGAGACAATCTGATGATGTTTGCCTGTCAATGATGTGTGGACATGCGCACCAGGGGCCGTGTGTGTACAGTCATGAATTAGTGGAGGCCATGTGTTTTCATCCCAGAGTAAGAGGTGTACATACTTTCTCCGTCTCAATGAGATTGTCTCAGGTGTGGGTGGTTTGTGCGTACAAGGCCTACATGTCAGAAGCTTCATCCTCCTTGCTGGGTTTAGCCTGTGTGTGATGTTTGACTGGACGTACGCTCAAGGTGCAGTGACCCAGTCATGTTTGGCCTGGTTTCATGTATTGCCTTTGCAGCATGTGGCAAGAGTAAATGGATATGATTCATGCTCATCCCTTTTTGACGACGCAGTGTGGTGCAGGTGCTGTGCACATTTGTCCCCAGAGGCTGGCTCCTCTGTAAAATTTTAGGTGCAGTGATTTGCTGTTGTGTCATGCTCTCCATTGTGTCTCAGTGGCATGGTGGGTCGACAAACTGTGTGTTCCATGGCCTACATGTGCACATTGTTTTGTAGGTGTTACTCCTGTTGCTTTTCAGGCTATGCAATGTGACCTATGTATATTTGACTCATGTGACATATGTGTACAGGTGTCTGATTATCTCCTGTCTCTTCACCTTGCCCACAGCATCGCCGGGGGACACGGAAGGAGACACTAGCACGGACCGGGAGGAGGGATTGAGCACCAGTGCCAGCAGTGCTGTCCTGTCTGGCACATGGAGTGGCACGGAGGCCGAAGGGAGTGAGGCAGAGGACCTGTCGACTGCCAACACAGACTATGACGCAGACGGGTCCGAGGCTGAGCTCCAAGAGGTGGCGGAGTCTGCCCCCCCAGCTGATGGCAGCCCTCCACATCCCCCCGCCACCTCAGTTTCCATCACCGGCCTCCCACCTGCTCGTGGCCCTTCCCTCCGTGCTCGGTCCCCACATGTCTCCTTCCTGCCAGGCACCGCACCCCCTGCCCCTGTCACCACTGCTGCGGTGAGTGCGGAGTCTGTGGACATCCTGAGGCAGTTGCAGGTTGGTCAGACTGCGATGCTAAATGTCCTCCATGCCCACACCCAGGTGCTGACCCAGATGGAGGCATACATGGAGGGCATGTCGGCTGCGCAGTCTGACCAACGGCAGTTGCTGAGGTCCATAGACTCCACACTGACTGCAGCACTGGATCTCCTGCAGCGCTGCCTACCCCCCCCTACCCCTGCACCATCCACAATTCCCACTCCCGTGCCTGTCCCACGCACATCCAGACGTCAGCGTGCACGCACCCCAACAGACACAGGCACCACACCACCAGGGAAGTCGAAGCGCACACCTCCTGTCACGCACACACAGGGTGAGGAAGGCACACCCACTGGGTCGGGGGGGGAAACGTAGAACACGCAGCCACAGTGGGAGTCCGCAGTCCACACAACCCACTCCCTCCAAATCCACTCCCCTTAGCTCTCCTGGCCAACAGTCGGTGACAGCATCATCCACTGCAAGTGTGCCCCCCAGCCCCAGGATGACACCACCCCGCAAGCGGTGGAGGCGGGACCCGGCCAGGGGAGTTGAGTCCCCCACCCTGTCCACACCCTCCCCCAGTGGCGCTGCGACCCATCCCTCTGCCCCCCCCCCCCTCCTTGGGGCCTGTGGTTCGATTGGGTGCGGGGGAGTCGCTGGGGGAACTTGCCGACGTGTGCAGCGCCATTCTGTCCTCCACCTTTGGCGCTGGCACCCCCCCTGTGGCAGAATCATCCCTCCCTGCACCCACAACACCTACCCTTGCCCCTCCTGTCCCTGCGGTGCCTGTTTCCACCCTCCCCCCTGATGCCCCCTCTTCTGTGGATGAAATGGACATGTGAACTGTGCAGGCAAGCTAGGGGACACACGTCCCGATGTGTACCCCCCCCCCGGACTTTGCTGCTGGCCTGGCCCATGGCCCTTGTACATAGTGGACATTTTCTCAGAGATATTTTCCTGCTGAATAAAGCATTTTCTTTTGGTTTTGCACACTGATGCTTTCCTGGACTTGCTGTTGGTGCTGGTGCTCCCTGAGTTGGGGTGGTGATAATGTGTTAGGGGTCTGTGAAATGTTGGAGTGTGCTGCTCATGGGGTGTACCCTGCCATCTGCGTGCCATCACAAAGGTCTCTGCCAATGGTATTTGGTCATGTTTGCTCTCACTGTATGGTGACATTGTCCCAAGGTGTGTTCCATCCTCTGTGGAGCAGGCCATTTTCCCTGCAGGGTGTCTCCCAAATGCTGTGCTGTGCTGTGTCTACATTTCCTGGATGTGTGAGGGTTGCCTTTC
This sequence comes from Triturus cristatus, assembly GCF_964204655.1. NCBI lineage: Eukaryota > Metazoa > Chordata > Amphibia > Caudata > Salamandridae > Triturus > Triturus cristatus. Next base: position 571,895,524 of record NC_140595.1, on the reverse strand, counting down.
AATATAGCCATGCTGGCTCAGCGATGGCTCCACCTGCATCTGGGGTATCACCCTTGTTGGTCACTGAACTTGTTGATGGGGTATATTGTCCTATGTCTGGGCACTGCTGGGAGGACTCTGCACCCACCCCTCCTGTGTCTGGGCACTGCTGGGAGGACTCTGCACACACCCCTCCTGCGTCTGGCCACTGCTGGGAGGACTCTACACACACCCCTCCTGTCTCTGGGCACTGCTGGGAGGACTTTGCACCCACCCCTCCTATGTCTGGGCACTGCTGGGGGTGTTTGGCACACACCATTCTTATTGCAGGTTAGGTGCGTACATACACGGGTGGGGGTTCGGTGCGTACATACACGGGTGGTGGTTCGGTGCGTACATACACGGGTGGGGGTTCGGGGCATACATACACTGCTGGGGTGGGGGTTCGGTGCGTACATACACGGGTTGGGGGTCGGGGCGTACATACTCTGCTGGGGTGGGGGTTCGGTGCGTACATACACGGGTGGGGGTTCGGGGCGTACATACACTGCTGGGTTGGGGGTTCGGGGCGTACATACACGGGTGGTGGTTCGGTGCGTACATACACGGGTGGGGGTTCGGTGCATACATACACGGGTGGGGGTTCGGGGCGTACATACACTGCTGGGGTGGGGGTTCGGGGCGTACATACACGGGTGGGGGTTCGGGGCGTACATACACTGCTGGGGTGGGGGTTCGATGCGTACATACACGGGTGGTGGTTCGGTGCGTACATACACGGGTGGGGGTTCGGGGCGTACATACACTGCTGGGGTGGGGGTTCGGTGCGTACATACACGGGTGGGGGTTCGGGGCGTACATACACGGGTGGGGGTTCGGTGCGTACATACACGGGTGGGGGTTCGGGGCGTACATACACTGCTGGGGTGGGGGTTCGGGGCGTACATACACGGGTGGGGGTTCGGGGCGTACATACACTGGTGGGGTGGGGGTTCGGTGCGTACATACACGGGTGGGGGTTCGGGGCGTACATACACTGCTGGGGTGGGGGTTCGGTGCGTACATACACGGGTGGGGGTTCGGGGCGTACATACACTGCTGGGGTGGTGGTTCGGTGCGTACATACACGGGTGGGGGTACGGGCCGTACTTCCACGGGTGGGGGTACGGTCCGTACATACCCCTACCCACGCTCTGCGTGCCTGGGTACGGGCCGTACCCATGCCTTTGGTGGGTGGGTACGGTGCGTCCCCCCATTGTTGCGGTGCCGTGGGGTCCGCACCGTACACAGGCCTTGGGGGCGTGGCTACGGGTCGTACCACGCGTACCCCTACATGACCCCAGCAATGCTGGTACGAGCCGTACCAAGGCCTTTCTGACGTGGGTACGGGCCGTACCGCCATTGTTGGAGTGACGTAGGGGGACGCGTGGTACGTTCCGTACCCACGCTCTTGCGGCCTGGGTAGGGTACGTACCGGTTCGCGTGACCATCCACTTCCGTTGTGGCGGACGCTTGCGTTGCTGGCCTCGCCCCCACCCCCTGGAAGTGACCAGGCCCTGATGGTCAGGTATGTCCAGGCCATGTGTGATTTGGTACCATGTGTTGGTGTTGTGTGTCCTGCCCCTGCCCCCCCCTTTGCCCCTGGTTGTTGTGCTGACCTTCTGCGGCGTCTGCGTCGGTTCCTGTACGCCAGGTGGACTGCTAGGAGGGCAGGGATGGCACGTAGGTTCGGGTCCATGTCTGTTCGTCGCGTCCAGCTGCTCCTTGCGTGTGTCGTCCTGATTTCCCGGCAGTTTTTGGCAGCTGGTAAATATTTTCCGTGCGGGATGACGTCGGTTCGATTCGTACTTCCTGGTTCGTGAAACGTAGGCTGGATGCGTACCGACGTCAGGTCGGCGCCTTTCAGGATCGGAATTGTGTTTAGTTTCTGTTCGGTCGGTGTTTTGTTCGATTCGTACGGAAATGGTGTTTCCGTGCGAATCGTACTTGCATTTTCGGATGGATTTAGCACCGGGTACGAGTCGGACGGAGATAGGGCTCCGTCCGACGGTTCGTACCCGGTTTTTACCGGATCGGAATTGGCACCCATTTCTTTCCTCCACCCTGATCCCTGGTTACTGCCATAATAGCAATAGTTTAACACATTTGAAACCCTACGCTGCGGTCAATAACATGCTGAGTTACTTCAAGTGTCTGGGATTGCACCTTGCATTCAGACAACTCGCTCCTCATTCTCGCCCTTCTCTTTCACCCTCACCCTGCACTCACACTGATCCGATACACTCACACCATTCACCCACTTACCCTCCACTCACACTGATCACCATGCACTCACACCATTCACCCGCTCACCCTGCACTCACACTGATCACCATGCACTCACATCATTCACCCACTTACCCTCCACTCACAGTGATCACTCTGCACTCACAGCGATCACAATGCGCTCACACTGATCGCAATGCGCTCACACTGATTACCATGCACTCACACTGATCACCATGCACTCACACCATTGATCCATTTACCCTCCACTCACAGTGATCACTCTGCACTCACAATGCACTTGCGCTGTTCACCCTGTACCTCACCCTGCAGTCACACGAGCCCATGACCAACCTGCACTTCACTCAATTGTCCCCCTCACTGTTCAATCTGCAATCTCACTCAAATAAGCCCACCACTAACCATACATTCATTCGTCCCACTCTGCACCAACATGCGCACCCAAATTCATATGGTCACCTCACTCACCCCTGTACACAAGTATGGGAATGTCCTGCCCCATCAAGGTTTTCGTCCTAAATTACAAAAGGAGACATCTAAATGCACTGCAATCCAGCCTTCCAGGGGCTGCTTGATAGAGACAGTTCTGTTTTTGCCTTGATGGCCTGGAATAATTCCTAAAAAGATTCTTGCAAATACCGTTTTGTTTAATCTCTTTTTAATGTGATTGATGTGAGGGAGTCTATTACTATTTGCAGAGAAATGTGTTTGTTTCATGCAACAACCATAAAAACGTTAACCATAAAAAAGTTAGCTCCAAGCGAGTCCTCACATATGAGAAATTGGAGGATATCACAGATATTATTCACTGTAAAATTAGTGGGCTGCTGCTTTGTTACAACAGTGAAAACACATCACTATATCGGAATATTAGATGTAAACGCTTTTAGAATTTCGACTACAGTGCCTGTGCACCGTTAGTAGCCTGGCTAAATAGGGTATGGCAGAGTTAAACTCAAAGCTGTACTGAACAGGGGCCCCCAAAATAGTTTTGGCCCAGGGCACCCAAAATTACTAACATGTCCATGCCATCACAAAGTCTGTCAGACAACATTACCCTGAAGTAAAATAGACAACATAATTAATTTATTATTAGTTCTATTTTTTTTACACATAAGCCCGACGTGTCCTAAACTCCCACTGCTTCAGGCAAGCAACTTATCGTACTACTTAGGAATTCTCAATTAGGTGTTCGTTCAACGCCCTCTCTGTGGACTTTCAACTGTCTTCGGATCCATAACTGGTTGGTGGGCAATTATCCCATTATAATGCTGCCTAAAATGTTTGTTAATGATTTCTAGAGAAGAATTGTTTCTCGTGTATGAGCTCTGAGCTAGGGAGTGCTCGAAAAGTCTAACACTGCCTCCCTTACAGTCCCTGTCTTGGCTGAAAATGTCTGCAGAATATTCAGCTTTGGGAGAAACTGCTATCAAAACTCTCTTGCCTTTCAGCTCGTCCTATTTATGTGAGATTGGGTTTTCAGCACTTGCGGTGTTAAATACTAAGTACCGTTCAAGACTGGATGTGGAGCACAATCTGAGGATGGCAGTAGCAAAAATCCATCCGCAGACTGATCATCTCTGAAAAACAGGCACACCTTGTCACATTTATGTTGAGGGTGTTAATATAAATCTATGTCATGTGTAAAACAAAGCATCCTAGTAAAAACAATCTGCGCATATTTTATCTTGAAAAGTGGTGTTTTGAGCTGTGTAATAAGCCTCTGTCATTTCACCACACCCACTCACAAACCTGCAGTTTACTAAACACTCTTATTGTATTGAACGTTATTTGCTGGATAGGCCCGGAATATGCGCGTGGCGGTCGATTCCAGAAATTTCTTTCAGGTGTTGGGGGGGCCAACATCTAAAAAAATTCAGCTGGGGGGGTTCAACATATAAAAGTTTGAAGACCTCTGATCTAGACCATAAATTGACCGACTCACTAAAGGGAGCGATTTCATTATCAATATATCTGGATTCAAAGAGGGCCATGTAGATATTGGCCACTGTGGGGGCACAAGATGCCCCCATGCTTACTCCCTTAGTTTGTTTATAGAGAGATCCATTAAACTCAAAGGTCTTTCCCTGGAGAACCAACGTGAGACATTCAATTATGAATGTTCTGGGACAATCAATATCAAAGATATCCATGAACCATTTTACTGCATCAATGACACCTTGTTGTGGTATATTGCTATACATGGCCTCGATGTCCATTTTGACCATCATTTGGGCTAAAGCACTGATTATGATGTCCCGTGTATCGTGTACATAAGAGGGTATTTTGGAAACATGAGGTCTCAATGGGGTGTCTGTATACTTGGAGAGGGGCTCAGTGACAGAACCAATTGTGGTTACAATAGGTCTGTAAGGCGGGTCTGTGCTGTGTTTATGGATTTTGGGAATACCTTAAATTGCAGCCATTTTTGGTTTATCAATATTCAGATACTCCCATTCTTTATCACAGATGTGATCATGTCTAAGCGCTTGCGTGGTAATGTTAAGCACTATCTTTTGGACTCTTTTTGTAGGATCACTTTTTATGGGGATGTAATGTTCTTGATTATTGAGCATTTCCTCCATTTTGTAGATGTATTGCTCGGTGTCTATGAGGACGATGCCTCCACCCTTGTTGAGGACAAGTTCCGTGAGTGCAGTATTTTCTTCTCGAGGGGTGTTATAATTGAAACTGGAATATGTTTCATTGCTGTAGTTAGTTTCTTGTAAACTACATGTTCAAAGATTGCTATTTCCGGAGCTACTTGATCTAAAGATGGTAAAAAGGTTGACATGGGTGTTAGTCCGGACATATTAGGGGTAGATGGTGTAATGGTATTTTGACCTTCAAAGAAAGAGTGTAACCTAATCTTACGAAAAAAGGTTATCAAGTCTTGGAGAATCTCAAATTTATTGGCTTTCGTATGTGGTACCTAAGACAATCCTTTGGTAAGGAGTGATTCAGTCGAGTGATCCAAAGTATGGCTACTCAAATTAAAGATAGGAATGTCATTTAATCGCGCCAATATTGGCCGTGTCTCATCACCAAATATTGGTTCTCGTTCTGATGGGGATATTGATTCACTCCTTGCTGATAATGACCTTGAGGTGCAGGGTATTGCTGATTCTGCGGTGGTGGATATTGCTGATTCTGAGGTGGTAAGTATGGCTGATTCTGAATTTGTGATTGGTTGCCTCTGAATCTGGGCTGGTATCTCATGTGCCAACGAGTTCGTTGGTTCCCTCGCCTGGCTAAAAAAGGAGGGCGTTCACCCCTTGAACCTCCTGACATATTCCTTCCAGGACCTTGTTCTTGAAAATAGTTGTAACCTTCTCCATCTGAATCAGATGTATCTGAGAAAGTAGTTGTTTTTCTGAGATGCCTATTGTATGTGGAATGATGTTGGTCTTCCCCACTAGCTTCCCGATGATGATAAAAATGATCAGCTAAATAGGGATAGACTTTCTCTTGGTTTGAAAACCTAATATCCATTTTTTATTTATCTGTCTTTCTTTTGAATAGATAATCATTGTACGAGGTCATATCTTTTTCTACCTCTTCAAGCAGTTTGGTAGCTTCTTCTAAAGCTTGACTATTTTTAATCTTTGCTTCTAATGTTTGTACCTGTTCAAGAAGTGTCTGGACTATTTCTTTTGCCCTCTCAATGATAAGGATCATTAGATCGCGGGAGCATCTATTGGCTATAAGAGACCAACGCTCTAAGAATTTTCGAATTTGTACCAAAAGACCAGGTATGTTCTTAACTCTGAGTCCTTGCGGGATCACACCTGCTTTCAGGTATTCAAGCATGAACTGGCCATGCAATTCTATTCTTTTTACTTTCTTTTTCAATGTTGTTAATTTATATATATCATCATTACTTGGCATGGGGGTTTTGGATGAGGTCCCACCCCTATCCGAATCTCCAACGAGAGAGGCAAAATCTTCATCTGAGAAACAACAGGGTCCACTAAGGCCTATTTTGTTAATTAGCATGCACCAGCGGAGCCCTTCTCATCACAATCACGTACTGGCACAGCACCAGCGATGAGCTGGAGACATTCAGCCATCAATTGACCCAAAAAGCCGCCCGCCCGCATTGTCTCTCTATCCATGAGGTTCTGTAGGTATCCACAAGCACTGGGGCAGGACCTAGGTCCGCAGTCCCCACACTGCAATTGAGGCGGCACCCCACAGACTACTCCGATTGTTAGAGTTAGAGGCAATATAACTGGGTAGTCCCAAGGTCTCTACTGCTGTGGGCGTATGATGACAGAAATATCTTGAGTAGGGGCGCATTGAGGAACAGAGCACCAAGGGGCCACAGGAACCCAGATTACCGAATCTCCTCCCTCAACCGACAACTGGCCCTTCACTTCAGTGCACATAAGGCTTTTCTCTCCAGCTCCTCTATCCGACGCAGCAGTGCCCTTACCCTCAGCTACTAGCGCTGTGTTCTCCTCCATGCAATGTGTACTATGAGTGTTATGTGGCAGCATGGGAGCCAACTGCAAAAGCAGCATCTCTATGGTGCACGTGGGCCGCTCTGCCACCACTGCACACCCCGCTCTGCTCACAACTTCAATCATGTGCACACTCTTCGGGCACTCGCCTCTGGTTCCATCCCAGCAACTTTGCAGCAAGCACCACAGGCCGCGCTACACTCACTTCTTTTGAATGCGGTCTCAAGCAGGCAACACCAATGTCTTCAACGTCCTCCAGGTCAGGGGAGGCCCCTGTCCCCCTTCGCTTAGCTATATACAGCAATCGGGCCTCCACCTGCGGTCCGTTGTAGCCGGGCCCGCCTCATAGCGCTTATCTACACAGGCACGTACACGGGCGCGCAGTTGCAGCAATGCCACCAGGCCTGGCCCACACCACCCATCTCCGGGTGGGCACACTGAGCACTGCTGGATCGTTTCTTCTCCACAACTGTCTTGTGGGAAGCACACTAGTGTGGGGAACTGCTCACTAGTCCAATTTTAACACAGTGGGTGCCAGGATTGTGACAGATGATTTGCCGGGTTGCCGGACCTTCACTAAGTAGCGGCCATCTTAGAACCAGGCACGCTCTGCCCCTGTACTTTTATTATTAATAAATCTTATTAAATATTTAAAAAACGATTCTCTGTTGTGTTACAATTCAGACCTCCAACTATCATTATGAGTAATTTGACCAATAATGAGATTTACTGGCTGAATTGAAATTACAAGATGACTGGGTGCAATGTGTCCTCAAGTGTTTCCCTGCGTACACATCACCAGAAAAATGTGGTGAAATAATGCATTCAGAAACATGCTTGGAAGGAGAGTAAAACATATAAGAGTTGGTGTGAGACCTCTGTTTCCCACAGTTATTTCACTTTTCTCAGGAGCAAGCTTGTAATGGTGCAGTAATACTGCTCCAGAACATATTGCAATGCAGGGCATTGCCAATTGTGGGTGTGGCATGCCTGCACTGGGAGGTCTGAGTAATTCCTAATAAGGCCCTGAGTCTTGTTAGATCCTCTTCGCCCCCTGGAGTAGCACATTGTATTGTATTTGTATTTGTATAATTCTGTCTTTACTCCTTGGTATGCACAAAACACTTTCTGGGTAATCCAACTGTATTATTTGTATAGTGCTTCATACACCTAGTAAGGTTTTAAAAGTCTGCTGATTTGCATCAGTTTGCAGGTTACGGTTCACAGTGCATGGTTGCAAGGGTGATGTTTGTAGTATCTATGCAGAACGTGTTGGATGTGATGCCTGAGGTTTTAAGGCATGGGCAAGGTGGGCTCTGGCCCAGGGCCCCAGCCTTTTAAAGCGGGTGGGGGGGAAGGGGGTGCTGAAAAAGCCAGCTCTGTTCTACCGAGTCTTGCCCTCATGACCTTGACATTTTTTTTAAACACAATGTTGTAAATAGCGTTTTTCTATCATTCATTTTTAATGTGTAAGAAGAGTCAATTACAGACATTTTGCAGCCAAAAGTTGTTTATGCGTCTTGAAACATCCATATAAAAAGTTATTTTAGATCAATACAGGACCTCGCATATGAGAAATAGGAGGGTGTGACAGAGATTATTTGCAGTACAATTAGTGAAGTGCTGTTGTGTTATATACTGAAAACACACATCACTATCCCTGAATATCATATGTACACACATTTAGTATGTGACCAAAGAAGGCATGAAAGAGCTGAGACTGGATAATAAAATCAAAGCTGGGCCGAACAGGGGCCCCCAAAATACATTTGGCCCAGGGCCCTCAAAATCCTTTTTTTCTGGTGCAGTAATACTGCTCCAGAACATATTGCAATGCAGGGCATTGCCAATTGTGGGTGTGGCATGCCTGCACTGGGAGGTCTGAGTAATTCCTAATAAGGCCCTGAGTCTTGTTAGATCCTCCTCGCCCCTGGGGTAGCACATTGTATTGTATTGGTATTTGTATAATTCTGTCTTTACTCCTTGGTATGCACAAAACACTTCCTGGGTAATCCAACTGTATTATTTGTATAGTGCTTCATACACCTAGTAAGGTTTTAAAAGTCTGCTGATTTGCATCAGTTTGCAGGTTACGGTTCACAGTGCATGGTTGCAAGGGTGATGTTTGTAGTTTGATCTATGCAGAACGTGTTGGATGTGGTGCCTGAGGTTTGACAACATGGGGTAGACACAGTACAATGAATACCGCTGCACATAGGCTTGAGGTATGGCATTGAGCATGAGAGTAGATGTAGGTGCACATGGAGGTACTTACCATCATTTGATTTACAGTAAGAATTGCCTTTGATGGGCATCAGAAGGGTCTACTTAGGAATAGATCACCCGATGGCATCCGAAGGCTCAATTCCATTGAAGGCACTGTTCACTAGAGAATAGTATATGAGACCATGTAGAAGCGGTAGGGAAACAACCCTACTGCAGGCACTGTTACGAAAACTAGAAGCATTGGAGCCAACTCAAGAGCGTTAGTCATTCAACCCATAGGAGACCCATTTAAGCCACCAAGGGAGTCTCACATGGAGTCGATCAAGATTCACAGATATACTTTCAGGTCACTATTCATCCATGTTTATCTAGAGGTACATTCTGCTGTGCAGTTCATTTGATTGGGTTTACCTGTCATTGGTACTTCTAGACTAGAAGAAATGAGGTATGAAGCGCTGGTAGTAGCATACAATGTCAAGAAATGCCTGGATTTCATTCTTGGTAGTGGTTGAGGTATCATTGCACGTGCTTCAATTTTACCAATTGTGGCTTCACCCAGCCATTGTCTAGAATGTAACCTAGGGTTCTCATTTATGTAACTGCAATGACACATTTCTTTGTTTTAGAAGTAAGGCTTGCTTTGCGTTGGGCCTGAAGCACCTATCTTAGGCGTGACAGTGTCATGTAGATGCTTTGCAGTGTAGCCATGATGTTCTAATGCATGATCATGGTACTAAAAAGCCATCAAAGACGTTAGCAGAAAACCTTAAAAAAGAAGAGACATAGGGCCTCATGTACTAATATTCCAAGTAACAAATCGTAAATTGTGAATAATAATTTAGAATTTGCGATTTCCTATTTGGAATGTACTAAGATGTATTTGGTATTAGTGACCACAGTGTGAACACAGACTTTCACTGAATGCATGGGTACTTTGAGAAACAACCTATGTATTAATAGGCTGGTACACAAAATAACAAAAATATAGTGGGTCACTATTGGACCTACCTTATTACTATGCATGATGTTGGTTGCAAATTGCGACCGACAATGACTGGCTTAAGTCCAAGCATGGTGGCGTGCTGGGCTACGCAGACTACCATGTCTGTGACTGCTTTTAAATAAAGAGCATCAAAAAACAAAGTGATGAATCAAATGCTTGCATTATTCTCAGCGACTGGCGATCGCTCGGGCTGCATCCCAATGATTTTCACCCATCATCCACCATCCATCATCCATCACCTTCTTGTTGTTGCAGTTGATGCCCTAAGTGGGATGGGTATGCCCAGATGGCTCCTGTAATCACTGTGCCACTGGAATCAAGCTATACCTGGCTGACAAGCTCTTAGCAGGGCAAAACCGGTCCTAGATTGCTTGTATTCTGGTTCCAGGAGGACCTGGCGTGGCAGTTCGGCCTGGACTGTTCCAATTGCAAAAGGGTCAAGGCGGATTTGCATATGGCTGGGTCCAAATTAAGGTGGCATGATGGGTGAAAAACAATGGATTGGAATGTAGCCCAGAGTGATTGACAATGGCTGAGATGAATTCAAGCATCCCATCCATCACGTTGTGGTTCTTTAAATTAAAACAATCTTTGTTTTGAATACAGTCCTTGTTCCTAAGAAAGAAAATGGATGTGTTTAAAAAAAAGTTTTACAAACATTTTTTAGGTGTAGACAGTGGTTCCAGGGACCACTGCCTGCTACTAAATATGTTTTTGTCCACATTTACAAATGGAAAGGGTTCCTTGTGGACCCCTTCTTGTTTGCAAATGGCTTACCACCTGAGTGGCTCCTACATCATTTCCTTAGAACAAGCGTCTAGACCCTAGGTCTGTCTCCAGCCAGGGCTCTTTCGAGGTGCACTGCAGCCACTCAAAACTGGGCGGCGGGATCATGTGGGGGATAATTGCACATCATGAAATAACTCACATTTGTGGGGACATTGGCATATCATGACATGGCTGGCATATAGTGGGAAAGCAATACCAAAGGGGATGATAGACGGAGTGTTGAAAATTGCAAGCACTCACCCCCAGTCAACTGATCTGGGTTTAATCCATCATCATTCTTTTGCTCACTCCGCCACCCCAGTTCAGACATGGCCATATACAAATCAGTCTGACCCTGTGCCTCATGGGAACAGTCCAGCCCGAACTGCCAAGCCATGTCTTCCCTGGACCGGAAACAAAGCATCCTGGGACCGGTTTCTGGCTAATCAGCTGTCATCAGCCAGGCTTGCTTGAATCCAGTGGCAAAGTGAGCAAGGGACCCACGTCTGGGCATACCCTGCCAACTTAGGGCGAGCAAAACAAAAAAACAATGAATTTAGGCCCAGATCTCTGTACTGGGGTGAATGTATGACATTATTCTGCATTCTGTCCATCAACTGTTGTTTTTGCAAAAGGGTATGCCCAGACGTGGGTCCCATGCCCTCCATGCCACTGGAATCAAGCTATCCTGGCTGAAGAGGGGTGAAACCCCGAAACCGGTCCTAGGATGCTTCTTTCCAGTCCAGGGAGGACCTGGCTTGGCAGTTCGGGCTGGACTGTTACCGTGAGGCACAGAGTCAAGACTGATTTGCATATGGCTGGGTTCAAACTGGAACGGTATGGTGAGCAGAAAAACAATGGATTTAGGCCCAGATCTCTGTACTGGGGTGAATGTATGACATTGTTCTTCATTCTGTCCGTCAACTGTTGTTTTTGCATATGGTGGGAAAGATCACATCATAGAAGGACTAGGATATATGTTGACGGAGTGCATCATGGCTGCCATCTGGGAAACATGGGCCCTTTTTAGCAAGGATGCCATATGGGAAAAGGGGCATATCATGGCTGGTTTATGGAGGAAGCACACATAATGTCATGACTAACACGGTCATGTCGTTATATGGCTGGTATATGGACAAGAGAGGCAAATGGCATAGTTATCATAAGGGGAAATGGGAACATTGCGGCTTGACATATAGTGGAATAGGTGCACGTCATGGCATGACAGGCTTATTGGGTAAGAGGCACCTCATGACATGGCTGGCATATGAAAGGACCATGATGTGTAATGTCATGCCTGACATATTAGAGAATCAGGTGCATCAAAGCATGATTGAAACCTTGAAAATAGGGTCACAGCATGCATGACTGATCTGGGTGAAATGTGGACATCATGGCATGGCTGGTATATGAAGAGAGGGTTGCATTGCATGACTATCAAATGGGGAAATGAACACCCCAATGCATGACGGACACATGGAAGAACAAGGGCGCAATATGGCATGATTGGCGTTTCATGGAACAGGGTCACATAAGTGTATAGTAGGCATATGTGGGAATCGACATGTCATAGCATGGCTTTATAATGGGGCTACCTAGAGTAATAGCTACTGTATGATGATGTGCCTGACCTAAGACTAGCATAATGTCAGAATACATTTTGTGTCTTGTCCAGAAAATAATAAGCAGATATTTGTGAAATAAATACATTTATTTACTGAAAATGAAAAGCTTGCTTTTGAAGACATAATAATATGTATTTTAAGAACACGGCAAGCTTATGATTGCCTCATAGTGAGTGTTTTTGACTACAAATTAAAGCAGACAGATGGGGAACAATATATTTACTTTTAGAAAATGGTATTGTGGGATAAAAGTAGTGCATTTCCAACAGAGTTCAAAATGTAAAGTTGGAAAGTATTTGCTAGATAGAAAAATCAGTTGGTATCATTCGTGGAAAGTAGTAGGTTAACGAAAAGAACACACAGTGGCATAGAAATATTCCTAACATGTATGTGTACCCTGCCTTTTGAATTAAATTGTCGGACATACATATCCACAATATTGTGGGTTGTATGATGTTACAACGCATGCACTTACCCCGCATGCCGTTACAACGCAAATCTTTAGCCCGACTTGCTGTCGGGGGTGCGCTGGAAGTTGGAATAGTATAATTTACTATTCCAACTCCAGTGTGTGCAACAGTAGGGACGGTGTTGGAGTTAAATCCAACACCTTCTACCCCTTGCAACAAACCATTTGCGTTGTAACGACATGCGGGGTAATGGCATGTGTTGTAACGCATGCGTTGTAAAGGTTGTTTCCCCACAATAACAGTGGGACAAGTCCAATCAGATCCTCCGGGTATGGCAATCTGAGTTAGCCATGGCATATGAATGTCGCAGTGCCCCCAGGAACTGTAAATAGTTTGCTGATAAAACGATTTTCAGCTCAGGTGATCCCAGGTTTGCAATGGCCCCATAACCCAGCGCCATATACCACATCCGAGATACATTTGCTTTCGGGCCGGCTTTAATGCTGGTGGCGCCCAGTGCGACAATGTTTGTAGGCGCCCCCATCCGTGGTGACGGTGGTGACCACCTCCACCACGGATTCCCTCGCCACCAACTTTCAACAGTGCCTTTTGAGTTTCCATAACCACTCTCTTTCAGATGCATTTAATTAGTTACATAGCATCACCCATACCAGTGTAGGGTGTCATAGCACTTTGCATCACACACACAATAAACAGAGACAATCAATCATGTGTGTGTAAATCAGTGTATAGGAAATGTTACATAAGCCTGACAGAGGACGACAAGGTGTAGAAGTGACATGTCATCCACACTGGTAGTCAGTATAGTTTAAGAGTGTTTGGTCTGGAGAAGCACAAACTCAGAATTGAAAACAGAATAACATAGTTGGGGGGGTTCTCCTTCATAATAAGAATCGATTTCTATGCTCCAATCTATACTGTGCAGTGTGCAAGCAGTTCTTTGATGACAGCTAATAATTCACTGTTCTATATTAGGATTTCAACTTATAAACTACAAATAACAAAAGGATGTCTCTTAGAAAAGCTGTAACCCACTGACCTATTTACATTATATGCACTTTGTGATCTGCATGGTATACGTTCATTGCAGCAGGTATATTAACCCTCTGAGCTATTTTATGATCAGTCAAAACCTCAACTGGACAAAACTCCGACCTCTCTCCTGGAAGAACATTAATCACAGAAGTTATCTTGACATTTTTATTGTTGGCTGAAAATTGCTGGCGGCAAGAGAGGTGGCAGCAGGTGCTGTTAAAACCAAAACGTTCAAACTCTGCGCTCCCTAGTCAGCACCAGGTGCGGTGGCACCGGTCGCACCGCCCTGTTTGCTTTTATAAAGACTCAACTTTTGTACGGTCAGTTTATTTACTAACTTATGTGCAAATCTGAATATGCACTTGATGTTCATATTAAATTCTGTATTCTTGATGTTAGAAGTGCAGTCCAGTTAGAAAAAGTACTAAAAGAATCCATAGATAATTACAAGTTTTTGCCTTTGCTAAAGGAAAATCCCACATGACAAAACTCTTAGACTTCATGCTTGGACGGCCACAGGTCATTATGTAAGATTTTGAATAATTTGCCTGGAGGTCCAAGCCATTCATGTAGGTTAAAAACAAATCCAGAAGGGTCTGGAGGCCATTTGCCGTGTGGGCAACAAGCACTGCATCATCTGAGTATAACAACATAGGTAAACTTTTATTTCCCATATGTGCCAATTCCTTCCCATTTTATATTAGGTGTTTATTATTTCCATTAATATAAAGCACAAAGAGGAAAGGGGCCAGGGAGCACCCTGGCCGAACACTCCAAGTGGAGCTTATATGAGGGGAGCATTCACCAGGGGGCAGTAACGCGCCCTTAATGTGAGATCCTGGTGTAGGCATCTAATGAGAGTAAGGAGTTCTTTCTTCACGCCCATCCTACGCATCAGGTCCCATAACTTTGAGCGATTCACTAGGTCAAAGGCACTCGATAAGTCAATAAAAGCCAAATGTAACAAACCTATTTTAGCCTTAACATACTCTCCCACTATAAGGTAAATATTTAAACATTGTTCAGCAGTGCCGATGCCAGGTCTGAATCCAAATTGGACTTCCTTTAGAGCATTGTTTGCCGCGTTCTTCTAATCCAGACAGTAATACTCGGTCCAGGATCTTGGCACTGGAGTCTATTACAGAGATCAGCCTCATTATTTAGCACTGTCAGTCTCGAAAGTGCTAGACTCAAATCCCAGCACGGCCCACTCAGACTACCATCACTCCAAGGGTGGTAAATTGAGTACCACTGAGTTGAGTAATATCGCTTGCGCAATAGTTATGTACTCTATTACAAAATGGCAAATACATTCTTTTTACACACACAAGCCTGTCTTCCATCATAAATGTTACCAATTATTAGGCAACACAATATATGCTCGGCATTCAGCAGGTAAACGTTCAATAGCAAGAGTAGACATGTGGAGGTCCTTTTTGCTTTAAGGGACCTATTCACTAACTATATTTTGTAGTATGTTTAGTAGCACTACAATTGTTCTACTCATGTACTAGAAAAGGGTTCTCCAATGTCGGTCCTGGAAGGCTGGATCCATGCCAGATGTTTAGAATATCCACATTTAGATAAATGTAGCTATCATGAAAATCTATCATGGATTCGGCCCTCCAGGACTGGCATTGGAGAACCCTGTACTAGGAAATGCTATTCACTAACCCATGTGCGTAGGTCTCTCACTCTCCTATCTTTTATTTGCAGAAATCTCCACCCTGACTGCAGAGATCTTTGCACATGTACATATAGGTTTTAGTTGTAAATGTGCGAAGGATGGGTGGAGTGACTGTAAAATGGGGAATACTTATTACAAATTGGGAGGGGTTTACGGAGGAGTACAGAGGGGTTTAGGGAGGGCTAAGGAGGGGTTAGAGAGAGACATGTATCCATCCACAAAAGCTCAAGCCCATGCCTATTCAGAAGCTGCAATTCTAAAGTTACTACAGACAAAAAGGACCCAAGACAGTAGTAAATGTACAGTTCAGACCCGTAGTAAGTCCAGCACCACACATGGCTAACCATTGGTACTGTATCACCATCCCATAGAAAATAATGAAGGCACTGACGTGAATACAACTCTACAGAAAATGTTACAGTTAAATTAATTTATTAAATAAAAATATGTATCAATTTAAAAATACATATAAATAAAAGTACATCCTATTTTACTAGGAAATATTTGGACAATTTTCAAATTTAAAACTGTAAGTATCATTATTTTTTTAAATGATTACATTAATTTAAAGTAATTTTATACATAACTTATAGTTATTTATTATACATAATATATGTAAATGTATTACTTTGCTTGGGAATTTACTTTTACTAAATCTTCAAGAAATTATTTTCATTTTATTTAATATATTTCAATTATCAAAATATTTTATTGAATATTTAATCGGAATTAAATTAATGCTGTAGCATTTGTTTATTTTGTTCTACATTTAAATAATATATACAATTAATTTACATTAAAATTTAACATAAAAATAGTTTTAATATTTTCTTAAGTTTAATACACTTTTTAAACATTTCCCTATACTTTACCATAGGGAGATCTCTGTACAGGTGGCGGATACCCCCGCTTGCATGTGAAATGAAACTATCAATAATGTTACTATTGTAAATTTGGCTCCAGCCCCTGTTTCAGAGGTATAAGTATACAAGTTTACACAGACATGCTGAATACCAAAAGTAGTAACTTTACTACAGAATTTAAGAGTATATTTACACATGTAGATTAATTCGTGTGTAAATTTACCTTGTGAATAGACCTTTCCACGAAAATATATATTGTGCTTTGAATTTATTTTGTGTTGCCTGCAGATTTCATTTAGTGGTTCCAGTTACTTGCTTATTTTGTTTTGTAATGAATTGTGAACCTGTAGAATGTTTCAGTCAGTCAAATATCTTTATTCGGCTGACTTGCAGCCATAAAAGAATACATCATAAAAAAATGTTTAAAACACAAATTACAAATGTGATACAGACAATGTATAATACACTTCAAGACAGTGGTAATTCATAATCGAGGTGTAATAGAGGTAATTAATTAAGTTAATATTTCTACGAAATAGCAGCATGAACTAGAAACAGTGTATAATGAACTTTGTGATAAACCCCTGTCCCATGGACCATAAAATCCAAAAGTAATTCATTAAAAACCGAACAAAAGAAATCATTTCCAAACAATATTACGTAAACGGACAGCTGTGGACATATATCTGTAGACCATTAAACAAGTGAATTCATCATTTAAAAGCTGGAGATGATATAGAGCTGGCTGACGCTTCCTGATATTTAAGAATTTTAAAAGGGAATAATAAAATTGCGCCTTGGCTTGATATAAAGTTGACAGGAGAACAGGAAGTGTGTAGATTTGGAGTCACAAGGGCAAGGATCCAGTTTGCATCACAATAAGCTTTACGGGGATTAGAAAACCAGAAGGTGCGAGATGACAAACCTAAATCTAATAAGATAAAACAATTGAGGTGCCGATCACGATCCGGTAAAAAAATTCCCTGTGCGACTCGTATCCGGTCTTTTTACCGTACGAATCGTACAAGTGCCGTACGAACTGGCAATCACGATTCGCATGGGAAAAAGACTATACGAATCGCATTGGAAATAATTCCCCACACGTCCTCGGGTCGGAAAAAGTGTCCGACACGTCCTCGTACGATTTACCGTACAAACGTGAAAAGCGAAGTCCGACCGGGGAATCACGATCCGTCCCGGGCGTCCAAATGTACAACCGTATGGTTAAAAGACCGTCCGCACCGAACTCCTATAACAACCATGGAGACGTCCAAACAGGTGCCCGGTACGTGCCGTACCCCCCTCAGCCCCCGCATGTACGCGCCGTACCCCCCCCAGCCCCCGCATGTACGTGCCGTACCCCCCCCCAGCCCCCGCATGTACGCGCCGTACCCCCCCCAGCCCCCGCATGTATGCGCCGTACCCCCCCCAGCCCCCGCATGTACGCGCCGTACCCCCCCAGCCCCCGCATGTACGCGCCGTACCCCCCCCAGCCCCCGCATGTACACGCCGTACCCCCCCAGCCCCCGCATGTATGCGCCGTACCCCCCCAGCCCCCGCATGTACGCGCCGTACCCCCCCAGCCCCCGCATGTACGCGCCGTACCCCCCCAGCCCCCGCATGTACGCGCCGTACCCCCCCCAGCCCCCGCATGTACGCACCGTACCCCCCCAGCCCCCGCATGTACATGTCGAACCCCCCGTGTATGTACACCCGAGTACGTTCGAGTCGTACCCCCCCCCGTGTATGTACACCCGAGTACGTGTCGAACCCCCCGTGTATGTACACCCGAGTACGTTCGAGTCGTACCCCCCCCGTGTATGTACACCCGAGTACGTGTCGAACCCCCGTGTATGTACACCCGAGTACGTTCGAGTCGTACCCCCACCCGTGTATGTACACCCGAGTACGTGTCGAACCCCCCGTGTATGTACACCCGAGTACGTTCGAGTCGTACCCCCACCCGTGTATGTACACCCTACAGCTACGCGCTGGGGGTACGCACCGTACATACACGGGTGGGGGTACAACTCGAACGTACTCGGGTGTACATACACGGGGGGGTTCGACACGTACTCGGGTGTACATACACGGGTGGGGGTACGACTTGAACGTACTCGGGTGTACATACACAGGGGGGTTCGACACGTACTCGGGTGTACATACACGGGGGGGTTCGACACGTACTCGGGTGTACATACACGGGGGGTTCTACACGTACTCGGGTGTACATACACGGGGGGTTCGACACGTACATGCGGGGGCTGGGGGGGGTACGGTGCGTACATGCGGGGGCAGGGGGGGGTACGGCGCGTACATGCGGGGGCAGGGGGGGTACGGCGCGTACATGCGGGGGCTGGGGGGGGTACGGCGCGTAGATGCGGGGGCTGGGGGGGGGTACGGCGCTTACCGGGCCACCTACTCTGGTCGTTTCGCGCCGTACTTTGCATTTGCGGCACTTTTTGGGTGCCGTGAAAATATTGCCGTCCGGACTGCTGTCGGTTCGAATCGTAATTCCTGGGTCGTGAAACGCTGCCTAGAAGCGTCCCGACGTCACGTCGCAGCATTCCCGGATCACATTCGTATGCATATTTTCGTCGGTCGGTGTTTTTTACGATTCGTACGGAAATGGTGTTTCCGTGCGAATCGTAATTCCATGTTTGTAATGTTTTACAACCGGGTACGAGTCGGACGGAGAATACGCTCCGACCGACGGTTCGTACCCGGTTTTTACCGGATCATAATCGGCACCTGAGTGTGACAGAAATAAAAAGAGAGATAAGGCTCAACACCTGGGGAACGTAATAGAAGCGAATGTTCCGAGACTCTCTTTTTTACCATCTCTAGGCACTCACTAGACAACTTTAGACAGTTCAAGAAGTCCTTTTTCAATTTGGTTTTTGGGATCTTAGCAATGTTCGCTGGATTATAAAATCAATCCGCCAGCCCCATTGACTCCAACTGTTTTTTTATATAGCTAAACCAGGGTATCTTCAACATGTAGTCAAGTTTAAAACAGTCTGAAATAATTGCACGATTAAGGGCTGGCTCCTCCTTTACCCAAATTGAATGCCACAGTAAAATTTGTGAAGTTTGTATACAAAAGGACAAAGCGGTCAAACCAAGTCCACTATGACAGATGGTAGCAGGAAGACTACTGGGACTGTCAACAAACGTCTCATAAAGTTGTTCTCAGCTGCTTGGAGACGAGCCGGTTTACAAAAGCCCCATACTCCAACCTCATATAAGATGACAGAATATGAGCTGGCCTTATAGATATTGATTAATGAATTGATCGGTCTTGAGCCTAGCTTCTTCGTGAACCTAAATACTGCCTCCAGGTTTTGATTAAAACTACTGACTCTTGTTTCAACTAGATGGTGCCAAGTGCTTTTCTGATCAAACGTGATTCCCAAGTACGAAAAACGTTGGGACATATTACAGCCTTTCATTGTCAATAAAACATGATTTAAAAATGGGGTGAGATTTACCTGCCACCATAGCGCCCCCACAGCTCGTAAAGCTCAAATTGATCGCCCCTCCGCACCATGGTTTACTGAAGCTCTCAGGAAAAGCAGGAGTACCTGCAAACTATTAGAGAGAGTGTGGCGAACCAAGTTTGACTCTAAGGACAAAGCCATCTATAAGCAAGCTCTGAAAGCTTATTTCAATGATGTGCACACTGAAAAAAAAACGTATTTACTTCAAAAATAAAAGGTGCGGCTAATAAAAGCAAAGACATTTTTAAAATTGTTAAGGATTTTTCCTCCCCCAGTGCAGTGAGTACGTCATTTATAACCACTCCCACTTGGGTTCACCAGATGCTGGTTTCTTCCATGATAAGATCTGCTTAATACAACAATCATTTGTCTCTATGGGCACCTCTGAAACTGGTGAGATGCGGAGTGCAGATGCCCTGCCTTCTGGGGTTAGTTACTCATTTACTCAATTTCCCCCCATTTCTTTAGAAAAATCCCTTGACATCATGGTAACGCTGAAGTCGGGATCTACTTCTGATCCCTGTCCCGCAAAAATGTTGAAAAACATCACAGAGCCCATAAATCCTGCTGTTAACTTAGTTCTTAATACTTCGCTCGGAAAGGGAATGGTACCCAGCTGTTGGAAAAAGGCAAAAATCATTCCCCTCCTAAAGAAACCCACAGCGGACCCTGCGGTCGCATCCAATTATAGGCCTATATCCCTTCTACCCTTCTTCTCAAAGGTCCTCGAGAAGTACGTTAGTTCAGTGCTAACAGACTATATAGAAGAAAACCATGTGCTTCATGACAGCCAGTCAGGTTTCAGAGCCTCCCTTAGCACTGAAACAGCGCTACTGGAGGTTTTGGAAACTATTACAACTCAGATGGACAAAGGGGGCAGTGCGGTGGTAATACTGTTGGATTTATCCGCAGCCTTTGACACCGTGCCTCTTGACCGGCTCCTGCGTAGGTTAGCGGAGTGTGGCATTGGGGGCACGGTGTAAAAATGGTTTGCCTCTTTTCTGATTGAGCGGCAGCAGGAAATCTGGTCTCCGCCCTTTTCAGCTGCAATTCCTCCAATGCAAGTGGGTGTCCCACAGGGCGCCATCTTGAGTCCAACACTCTTTAATATTTATATGGCCCCACTTGCATGCCTGGCAGAGTCACACAGAGTGAAGATTATTTCTTATGATGACGATACTCAACTACTGTTCATGTGTGACAAAGGGGCGAGCTTTCGGGGGATGGAGATTAACAGATGTCTAACGGAGGTCTTTTCTTGGATGCAACTCAACCAATTTAAGTGTAATCCAGAAAAATCGAAATTATCTTTTTCGGCTGCCCCCCATGTGCTGACTGGAGTTTATGGTGGCCTCGCGACATGTCCCCTCCTTCTGCCCCAGTCAGCATGGTAGAGAACTTGGGTGTTAAGTTGGACACTAGTTTAGCGATGAAGACCCAAATCCAAACTGCTGCTGGCACTTGTTTTCGATTGATAAGAATAGTAAAAAACTTTTTTCCTCTACTTCTGGTGGAATCCAGTAAGATCGTAGTGCAAGCCCTAATTACATCTAGGTTGGATTATGTAAATATCTTGTATCTGGGGCTACCCGAATAATTGCTGAATCGGCTGCAGGTTGTCCAGAACGCCGCAGCCAGAGCTATTCTTATGGTAAATCCCAGAATGCACATGTCGCCCCACTTGAAGGCGTTAACCCTACCTCATTCATTGCTTCCCCAGCTTGCTTTGTGCACTGCTTCTCGCATCAAGGAGCTGCTTCATGCCACCAGGATCTTCATGTTGCTCCCCGATTACATCCATTGCTTACCCCAAACTGGCTTTTTTAAAACTTTTTTTTTATTTATTCCCCTCCCAGCCTCAAGTTTGTCTGTTAGTCCCTCCACCCATTCACGATTATTCCCATCGAGTTCAGCCACGGTCCATGCAGGTAACAGTGGTGGGGCCACGTGAGGGGGATCTCGAGGGACGATGCTGAGTGAAAATTGAATAAAGAATTAATTTTTCCTATGCATCATCCCTTGAAATCCCCCCACGAGGCCCACCGCCCTACCGCAGTTATCTGCACAGACCGCGGCTGATCTAGTTCCTCCTCTTTTCTCCCCCCACTCATTGCAGGCCTTAAAATATTTTTTTTCTCGGTTTTCGGAGAGCCTGGTAGCTGTCTTTTGCTGCGGGCCACCCCTTTTTCAAAAAGCTGCTTTTATGCACGTAAAAATTCACTGTGTTTATTTATTGCTCCAAATGCATCCTCCATCCTTGAATAGTAAATAAAAAACAACATGATGCCCATGTCATTCTGTAGATGCACACATGTGTGAAGGCGCATGAACACGCATACCACATCCTGCATGTGTACATGTGATCACACAGCCGCACGCTTGACTTCAAACATTTACGTGCCTATGTCTTCATCCACACGCATGCATATAGAATGATATGACCTCCAGCATCATCATGCCTCATAGGTGCACATGAGTGCGTTGATGTCATCACGTTTTTGCCAATGCGGCACAGTATTGGCAAAAAGCATTTCGCTTTGTTGATGCTGCACAGGCATCTTCAAAGGTCAACTGGTCCAAAAGGCAACACGGTTTGAGTTTGCCAATGCTTGTTACAACACCCTTCAGTGCAACAAAATGTCTTGCTGCTTGAAAAAAATTCTACATTTCAATACATACATTAAATTATTGTACCACGCTGCTATACTTCACTAACGTTAAAAGCAGTTATTTATAAGACAAATTTGAAATTTACTTAGGGCTCTATTATGATATTGGTCGGCAACCCTCTGACCTGCAATCGGAGGCTTTCTGAGCGACATCATAGGTTTCACTTTCGACCGCAGTATTACAATGACGGTGGTTGGAAGCGAAACTGGCCGGTCATTCCGGCTGGATTCTGACGGGCTCAAGGAGTCCGTCGGTTAGTCGGAACAGGCACGTAATCCCCTACTGATGGAGTTTCCATTGGCGGGATTTACGATGTCAGTTTCCCACAGGCTTTCCATGTCGGGCTTTCCGACATGGAAAGCCTGTCAGAAAGTGACTTTGGCGGCCCCTAGTAGGGCCCGCTTCTCCCTGGGGCCTCCAGTTGGGGGCTGAGTGGGCGCCCCTTTTTGATCCCGGCACCGTGTGGCAGACACCGAGAGGTTCTAAATCCTGCCGAAGATTACATTTCTCCAGACCCCACATGCACTGTTACATGAATGTATCAACAAATGTAATATACTTTAAAATAAATCTCAACCAAAAATGACTTATGATATACTTTTTGTATTTCTCGATTCTTATGAAAAGTCTTTAGTTTCCTATAAACTAATACACAGTCCACTCCTGACGTTTCCAATAAACATTGGTAATTTTGAAAATAATGACAATTTACATTCTTCACTGTGTCAACAAAACATATTGAAATTTCCAAGGTTAGAAACAAACAAATCCGTTGGCCCAATGCATTTCGAGATGCACTCCCTTCTTCAGGGGCCGGAAATTTTCAACTGAAAAAATAAATAAATAAACATATACCTAAACCTTATCTCGATGGCTATTGGTTCATTTTGCGCAATTGAAACATAAAAAGGTGAAGATAACAAGAGCTTCATGCTACAAAGGAGTCAAGATTGTGAATGTAAGAAAAAGAAAGGAAGACGTGTGTTGATTTTAAAATAACTGTGACATGATGACTCATGAGCCGCGGGGGGAGGCAGAAAGCCCACTAAGCGCTAGGGATTTTTTTTAATAAAAATGCTAGAGTCTTTCTGCCCCCCAGGGAGGCAGATGGGGCAACAGCACCTTATATGCCCCTCTGGGGGTGCAGAAAACCCACTAGCCACCAGGGATTTGTTTTTTCCAAAGTTCGGGTGGGGGCCCCCAACAAAATGCTACAGTCTTTCTTCCCCTCCCAGGAGGCAGATGGGGCAGTAGTAGTGGATTTTGGGTCCTAGTGATGGAGCAAGGACTTGTAGAAAAGAGACTTGCTTAGAGGCAATCCGCTCCTTTTACTTACTAACAAGTTACTAAAAGTGTTTAGTGTAAAACTAATGCGCACCACACAAATACGCGGGTTATTGAAGCTTGCTTATGTGTTTACTAATATGGATAACATAAACGAAGAACTAAAACCGCTTTAAACGGGAAATCTTTTATTGGGCATGCGTCAACTGCATCTACGCAGTATGACGAGTTATCGCTTGGAGGGAAATTCTTGCGCATGAGCAGAACACACTAACATGGAGTCTTGAAGACTCGCATGCATGGCATCTGTTTAGCTGAAACAAAAATTAGCTATTTTGCCAATGCTAACGTGGGGAAAGTATTAATAAGTAAAGGGGAATAGAGGTGGTTGGTATACAGTTAAACCATTATATTTGTGAAAGTAACATCTGTCTTTTGACTTTATCACTAGGGCGTATTTGGGCCTGTCTTGCATAACCAGAGTGAATGAAGTGACGCGACGCCTGCGCATGCTCACTGAGTGAAGCTATGAAGACCATGACTAATATGTTGAACAGAAGCCAAATTAGAGTGCTACAAGCATGGGAACGGATGGTGCAGAGTTCAGCAATGAGAAGTTCTATTCATAGTAGTGTCATTAATGTTTCAAAATGGAAACTTAGTGGATGGAAATAAAATGTAAAAAAAAATTAAGGGGATGGGTTTGCCAACAATGGTTTAACTGAATTAGATGACATGTAAGCATGGTGTGATGATCTTCCCCCCTTGCCTGACCAATTAGATCTCGTATTTTTACGATATTAAAACTTTAGTGGGTGGAACATGAAGAACGAAAGGTATAATTGAGATAGCTTTAGTTAGTTAGTTAGTCCAGATGCTGTGAGCTTGGAGCGGGAGATGCTGATGCTGGGAGAGATGCTGTGAGATGCTGATGAAGAAGCCGAATGCAGAACCTACTATCCTAATTTAATTGGGTTAGATAAGATTGCAGAAGAATCTCGAGGAGGAAGAGAATGTCAGAGAGGGGTGTGGCGTAACCGTCGGTATTCTAGAGAGGTCAACTATCTTGTCCTGGATCCTGTCCTGAAGTCTTTGTCTCCTGACCTTTCCCGGGGACCCTTACCAGCCCTTTGGCCAGGGGGTTGGTCTTCACACCATTCTTGGTAATTATAATTTCACGTTATTTGCAGATGTTCTTTTCTCTCTGTCCTCTCCCTTTCTGAGCATTGATGATTGTATGAGTCCGTAGTATGTGTTTGATGATTAATCAATTTAATTTTCTCTCCTATGATTGGTGGTGACTGTACTGTATTTTTGAAGTGGTTCACATGCATTTAATTTAGATAAAGATTTAAAACTTTCCTGAGTCTGTGGTTATTTACTTTAAGGTATAGAAAGTTAGAATTTTGTTAATTATCACCATCAACTAGTTCAACTAATGGTCCATTGACCAGAGGAAAGAACTTTTGATCAGTGAAAGGTTAGGTAGGAGTAAGTAATAACTAATCCTAAAATTGTGAAAATTACAAACTTTGACTCCACCGGTTTACTCAATTGTGTGTTTTTATGGGCCCAGGTGAGTATATGGTAGTGGAGTATCTGTTGTTGGTACGCCGCTGGATCACTAGCACAGCCGGCACCTCGGGAAACATAGCAAACCTGTATATTTTTGGATACTAGACACTAAGGGGAATCCAGGATGGGGTGACTCGTGTGGCTCTCACTAGGGTTTGTTACCCAGAATCCCTTGCAAACCTCAAACTTAGTTTAAGAAAAACATATTTTCCTCACATTTCTGTGATGGAAAGTTCTGGGATCTCCGTGGATCCACATAATTCCACCCACCACGCATTTCTCAAAGTCTTACGAGAAAAATGGTACCTCACTTGTGTGGGTAGGCCTAGCGCCCACAACAGGAAATGGCCCAAAATGCAACATGGACACACCACATTTTTACTGTGAAAACGGACCCTTTTTTTGCAAAGTGCCTAGCTGTAGATTTTGAACTCTAGCTCTGCCGGCACCCAGGGAGACCTAGCATACATTTTTATAAAACTAGACACCTAGGGAAACCCAGAATGGGGTGATTTGTCTGGCTCCCATCAGGTTCTGTTGCCCAGAATCCCTTGAAAACCTCAAACTTTGTAAAAGAAAAACACACATTTTTCTCACATTTCTGTGATGGAAAGTTCTTGAATCTGCATGGATCCACAAAATTCCACCCACCCCGCATTCTTCAAAGTCTTCCAAAAGAAATGGTACCTCATTTGTATGGGTAGACCTAGTGCCCCAAACAGGAAATCGCCCAAATCGCAACGTGGACACACCACATTTTTACAGTGAAATCTGAGCCCTTTTTTGCAAAGTGCCTAGCTGTAGATTTTGAACGCTAGCTGTGCCGGCACCTAGGGAAACCTAGCGAACCTATACTTTTTTGAAAACTACACAGGGAAATCCAGGATGGGGTGACTTGTGTGGCTATGTCCCAGTAAAATGCCAAAACTGTGTAAAAAATGTTGGGTTTCTGCCAAAAGTCTATCAGGCCCAGAAAGCTGGGAAAATGGTGATTTCAGCCCCACAAACCCTTTGTTTATACCATTTGTAGGGGAAAAAAACAGACACTTTCATTTGCAGCACTTTTTCCCAATTTTTCCCCAAAAAAACAAATTTTAGCTGTATTTTGGCAAATTTCTGGGTCCTCTCCAGGGGAATCGACAAACCCTGGGTTACCTTTAGAATCCCAGTGATGTTGGAAGTAAAAGACGCAAATTTGGCATGGATACCTTATGTGGTCAAAAAGTTACAGGGGCCTAAGCACGAACTACCCCAAATAGCCAAATAAAGGCTGAGCATAGGAGGGGAAAAGGCCTAGCAGCAAAAGGGTTAATCTTCAGCAGGATTTCAAAGTTATGTCAGTGTAGGCTTGACAGCATACACACCCACAAATGCATGCATGGTCTAAATAGATTATTATATCTAGCGGTGTGCACAAAACTCCATTTCATTTCAGGTTCTTAAGACACCGAGAGGTGCCTGCCACGCGGTGCAGGGATTGACAGAAACTTCAATTTCTCTATGGGAGCTTGTGCTGCAGCAGGTTTACGGCCACAGCACAAGGCTCCATAGAGAAATGGGAGCACATGGTGCGGTTGCATTGTAACAGAGGTGTCACGACCACCGACCGGAGGTCGTCGGTCCCGAGACTGCAAAGGTCTGCCCGACGTCATAATGAGGCCCATAGTGTTTTGATGTCTGCACAGATGCTGGGCCTACTGCACTTGGCTTGTCAATGTAAAGCTGCCGACATTACTTTGCATGAGTGGTGCATGCAGCAGTGCTGAGTGTGCTCTATGTGTTCTGTGTGTGATAAACGTTTGATGAGACTTGTCAAATGTATTAATAGAATTTTTTTAAAGATGTTCCATGTTATAAAATGTACACATCCCTCAAATAAAACATAAATAACAATATTATTTTTTCAATGAGTACTACTTTGAAAGGTTTTTCAAAAGCCTAATACACACACTTGCATGCAAAAGTGCTTTGTAAAAAGCATTTTTTTTTCAAGAATTCACACTTATAGATTAGTATAGTTAGATTTGGGGGTCTCTAGTTGGCAGATGTAGGTACCTTTTACAAATAGGGACCCTTGCGTCTAGTCAGGGTAAAGGGGTACACTCCTAAAATAACCCCTGCTCACCCCCTTGGTAGCTTGGCACGAGCAGACAGGCTTATGTCAGAGGCAGTGTGTAACGCATTTGTGAACACATACAGTAATCAAGTGACAACACTACAGATGGACACACACAAGTTTTATATCAAAAATAAGTATTCTTTATATAGATGTATCACAAGACCACAAACGACAAAAATCCACAATACTGTACTTAAAGTGGTAGAATTAGCTTAGTTCTCTTTAGATGTTAAAATGTGACACTTTGAGTTCAATGTACCTTAAGATGCATAACGCAATACAACAAAAGTGTTGCAGGGAAGGTGATGCGTCGGTTCCTTACACGCAAGAACGGTGATGCTTCGGGTCCCTACTGCTGCGTAAGGGGATGCGTCGGTTCTTCTCAGTGAGGGGAGGTGACGTGTCGGTTTCTTACTGCGCTTCCGTGGTGATGCGGCACACAACGCCGTGATGCGATGAAGATCCGGTTCAAAGAAACAAAGATGGCGTCTTTTCTTGATGCGACATGATGCGGACCTCGACAGGCCCTGCGACACGCTTTCCAGTGATGCGGTGGCGTCTGATGCGACGTCGATCCTCTTCTCTGGTGATGCGATACCCTTCGGCAACGATGTGAGCCGCGACAGGCCCTGCAACACGCTCCCGGTGATGCGGTGGCGTCTGATGCGACGTCGATCCTCTTCTCTGGCGATGCGAGGTGCTTCGGTAATGATGCGAGCCGCGACAGGCCCTACGATACGCTTCCCTGTGATGCGGCAGTGCCTGATGCGACATCGATCCTCTTCTCCGGCAATGCGAGGCGCTTCGGGGACCCGGTGATTACTCAACAGTTCTTCTGGGCCGCGACAGGCCCTGCGACACTCTTCCCGGTGATGCGGGGCGCTTTCTCGTTTTGAAGCGACAGCTGCGGCGGTGACACCCTTCTTGCTCGTGAGTCGCGCTTCCAGCTCCTTGCGACACGCAGTCCCTCAGAAAGCCTCGCAAAACAGCAGGCACTTCCAAAGACTCTTGGGGAGCTGGTGGGTGAAGTCTGTTGTCCCTGAGACTTCAGCAGGAGGCAAGCTCTTTTCTCAAGTCCTTGGAGAGCCTTCACAAGTTGAATAAGGTATACACAAAGTTCCTTTCTCCTCTCTTTGGCAGTCTGGCAACCACTGCAGGCCAATCCCTCAAGGTTAGGGATAGTCTCTCCTCAGCCTCTCTGGTTAGTCTCCTCAGCAAAGGTTTCTTCTTGTTTCCCAAAGTGATCTAAAGTCCTTGGGTTTGGGTCCCAATATTTATACTCAGTTTCTCTTTGTTCTCTGAAGGCAGAGAGGCCTTTGCCTAGTCCAAACCAGTTCTGGTCAGTCCTGGAGCACTCTGTTTACATGACTCCTTCTTTCCTTTCACAGTGCAGGGCAGAGACATCAGACGCACCACAGGAGTTGGAGCCAGCATTGTGGAGGGAAGGCCCAGCCCTATTCAGGTCCCAGGTGCAACTCCTCCCACCCATCTAGATGCAGATCTCTCTATTCAGCCCTGTGCTGACTCACCCTGCCTCCTAGAATCCTCCAGCCCCTGTCACTCAAACTCCAGACAAAGAATACACAACCTAGCAGAGGCAGACCTGGATGGTTAGACAAGAAAATACCTAGTTTCTAAAAGTGGTATTTTCAAACACAGAATGTTAAAACCAACTTCACTAAAAGATGTTTTTAATCATTCTGAGTTCAGGCATACTAAACTCGAATTTCTACCATGTTCCCTGAGTCAGTTAGGATTATAGGATGTAATAATCAAACTACCCATTCTGGCCTATGTGGAACAGGTAGCCTTGCAATAGTGAAAAACAAAAATGGCTGTAATTCACTATTAGGACATGCCACACACACCAGGGCATGTCCTAACTTATACTTACAATGCACCCTGCCCGTGGGCCTACTATAGGGGTCCCTGATATGAAGAAAGGGGAAGGTTTAGGGACTGGCAGTGGGTCCGCTTGCCCAGTCAGCATGGTAGTACCAGACTGCACACAGGCTCTGCAATGGCAAGCCTTAGACACACTTTAACAGGCTGCTTCTGTGGGTGGTACAACCAGTGCTGCAAGCCCACTAGCAGCATTTGGATCACCAGCCCTAGGCACTCCTGGTGCACTGTACTATGGTCTGACAGGTAAACCAAACCAGCCAATCATGGAATCACTAATCCATACATCAATTTACAACAGGGAGCACTTGCACTGTGGCACTGGATAGCAGTGGCACAGTGCCCAAAGCATCTAACACCAGCAAAAACACATGAGGCAACAGCAGAAAAATAGAAGAGTGACCCACGTCAAGGTGCCAGGTCTAACACATGTACCCTCCAGCTGAAATGTGAGGAGAACTACCCTACCTCCTGGGAGTTCTCATCACTAAGGCGGAAAAATCTGGACAGACCATCAGCATTGGCGTTCTCTGTACCAGGGCGGTGTTCCACTGTGAAATCCATCCCCTGTAGGTAAATGGACCACCACAACAACTTTGGATTCTCACCCCTCATCTGCATCAACCATCTGAGGGTCCTGTGGTCTGTCTGAACCCGGAAGTGAGTCCCAAACAAGTATGGTCTCAACTTCTTCAGTGCCCAGACCACAGCAAATGCCTCACGTTCAATAGCACTCCACCTCTGTTCCTGTGGAAGTAACCTCCTACTGATGAAGGCTACGGGTTGATCTAGGACCTCCTCATTCATCTGTGACAAAACAGCCCCCCACCATGCTCTGAAGCATCTGTCTGAACGATAAACTCTCTGAAGAAGTTGGGTGCCAGGAGCATGGGTGCCATGCACATAGCAGTTTTCGGGGCCTCAAAAGCTTTCTGACAGGTGTCAGTCCAAATCACTTTCTTGGGCTGCTTCCTGGAAGTCAGCTCTGTCAAGGGTGCAACAATGCTGCCATACCCCTTGACAAACCTCCTGTAATACCCAATGAGTCCTAAAAAGGCTCTCACCTCTGTCTGGGTTTTGGGGGTTCCCAAACCAGTATGGTTTCAATCTTGGGCTGTAGGGGCGCCACCTGGCCGCTCCCAACCTGGTGTTCCAAGTACACCACAGAACCCTGCCCGATCTGGCACTTGCTTGCCTTGATCGTGAGGCCTGCCCTCCGCAGCGCCATCAACACTTCCCAGAGGTGGCGCAGATGTTCTTCCCAACTGGCGCTGAACACTGCAATGTCATCCAGGTAGGCGGCACCGAACTCTTCCAGTCGAGCCAACACCTGGTTGACCAACCTCTGAAAGGTGGCTGGGGCATTCTTCATCCCAAAGGGCATCACCCAGAACTGGTAGTGCCCATCTGGTGTGGAGAATGCTGACTTCTCTCTTGCCCATCAGTCAAGGTGATCTGCCAGTACCCAGACGTTAAGTCAAACGTGCTGAGGTACCGGGCAGCCCCTAACCGATCTATGAGCTCAACAGCTCAGGGGATGGGGTGCGTGTCAGTCCTCGTGACGGAATTGAGCCCTCGGTAGTCCACACAGATCCAGAGTTCTGGCGTGGCACCTGGTGCGGCAGCCTTTGGGACCAAGACCACTGGGCTGGCCCAAGGACTGTTAGAGGGCTCAATCACCCCTAACGTAAGCATTTTGAAGACCTCCTCCTTAATGCAAGCTCTCACCCTGTCAGTCACCCTGTAAGTTTTGTGCTTCACAGGAGGACTAGCTCCTGTGTCCACATCATGGATGCACCAATCAGTGACACTGGGGACCAGGGAGAACAGATCAGAAAACTGTCCCAGCAACTGGCGGCAGTCATTCTGTTGCTCAGGGGTCAGGGTGAAAGAGAGGCTGAGACCATCCACTTACCCATCTCGCTCTGTCAGGAAGAGGCTCAGTCTCCTCCTCCATTCCAGCATCTGTCACTAAGAGCATGCCCACTTCGGACCTCTCCAAGTAGGTAACCGGACTTTTGCGCTCCACCACCTCAAATGGTCCGGTCCACTTATCCTGGAGCGCACAAGGCTCCACAGGGGCCATGACCCACACTTTCTGACCAGGCTGAAGCTCTACCAGAGTGGCATTCTGGGCGTACCACCGCTTCATCTCCTCCTGGCTGGCTTCCAGATTCGCCTCAGCGAGTTGCCTGAAACGCCTAGTCTGGTTCCGGAAGGCCAGCATGTAGCTATATACATCCTGGGGAGGTTTCCTGGGAGATTGCTCCCAGCCTTCCTTGACCAGACTCAGAGGTCCTCTGACGGGGTGATCATAGAGAAGCTCAAAGGGGCTGAACCCTATAGATTTCTGTGGCACCTTGCGGTACGCAAAGAGCTGGCATGGTAAGAGGACATCCCACTTAAGCCTCATAGGTTCCTCAAGACCCATAATCATGCCTTTTAGGGTTTGGTTGAAACTTTCAACCAACGCATTTCCTTGGGGGTGGTAAGGAGTGGTAAACTTGTAGGTTACCCCACACTCCTGCCATAGGGACTTTATATACTTGGAAATGAAGTTTGTATCTCGATCAGACACTACCTCTCTAGGGAATCCTACTCATGAGAAAATTCCCATCAGTGCCCGTCCCATCACGGGGGCCGTCACTGTCCTCGAAGGTATGGCTTCCGGGTACCGAGTGGCATGGTCCACCAAGACCAGGATGAACCTGTTGCCCATGGCTGTCTTGGGGTCCATTGGCCCCACAATATCAATACCCACACATTCAAAGTGGGTGCTGTCCACAGGGAATGGCTGGAGAGGAGCATTTTGCTACCTCCCACTCTTTCCACTTGCCTGGCAAGTCTGACATGTCCTGCAAAGAGTGTCTGAACTCTTGCACATTTGGGGCCAATAAAAGTGGGTGACAAGCCTCTCAGAGGGCGTGTCCTGCACCAAATAGGCTACAAATGGCACATCATGAGCTAGCCCCAGTAGGAAGGCTCTGAAGCGCTGGGGTACCACCAGCACACGGGCTGACCCAGGCTCACCAACCTTAGGCTCACTATACAGGGGACCATTCTCCCAGTAGATCCAATGTGATCCAGACTGATCACCTGCTGCCTGGTTTGCAGCCTGCTGCTGCAAACCCACAAGAGAAGGGCATTCTTTCTGCTCCTTGCAGAACTCTTCCCTGGAGGGTCCTCCTTTTTGCTGCCAATGGGTCAACTCAGGCAGGTCCCACTGTTCAGCTATCTGTTCCCCGGTAGGCTCCAGGGCATCCCCCTCAGGGTCTGCCTCCTCATGGGCCGTGGGAACTTCGGGCGCCGGTTTCCCGCACCCCCTGCCTATTCTCCTTTAGACAGGCACCTGGACCTCCCTCTCAGGCTCTAGGTCCTCTTGAGAACCCCTACTGGCTGCCACGGACCATGTGGTGACACGCCCAGTCAGGCAGACCCAACATCTCCAAATGAGTACTCCGCTCCACCTCCTTCCAAGGTGAGCTCTCCAAATCGTTCCCTAACAAACAGTCAACAGGCATGGCGGGCCTCACAGCTACCTGAAGAGTACCAGAGACCCCCTCCCACTCAAAGGGAACCTGAGCCACCTTGCAGTGGCTCTCTGTGTTGTCAGCGGCAACAACTGGATATTATGCATTGGGGACAACCTGCTCTTGAGAAACCAGGTGACACTTGACAGCTGTCACACTGGCTCCTGTGTCTCTAAGAGCCTCCACTCTATGGCCATTGATGGTCACACACTGCCTGTACTTCTTAGTGTTATCAGGCAGTTGGGTCCTGGGGACCACCTCACAGTCTCCTAAAGAGACAAGAGACATCTCTGCTGGCCCCCACCCACCTTGGACACCCCTCTCCTCCCCCAGGGCTACACTCTCCATCTGCCGGGGCGGAGTACCAGTGGGTGCTGTCTTTCCAAACTGTGGGCTCCAGGGATCTTTAGACTTATGGCCCACTTCTTCACATTTGTAGCACTTCAGGGGTCCCTTGTGAACAGGGTTACCTGTCGGGGCCCCGTGCTTCTTCTCAGGGGGAGGCTGGGAACCTTTACCTTGGTTCCCTTGGGAATTACTTTGGGGCTCTTTATGGAACTCCTTCTGTTTACCCTTGTGTGGCGGGGTAGTAGGGACAGAGTCGACAACCAGACTGGGATGGCGTAAAGAGGGTTTTATTTTAGAAAAAGTTCTCTTGTGTCTTTCGGCCCGTCTTGCCGCTGCGGAAGAAGGGGACCCCGACTTGCTCTTTCTGGGTGACTCCAGAGTGAAGGAAGGCGGTGTCTCTGCTGACTTCTCCAAAGGGTCCAGTCCGCAGGAAGGATCTCAGGAGTTGGTAGGCGAAAGGGGAGAGAAATGAAAACAACAAACAAAACAAGGATTAGGACAATCGTCCTGGTTGGCTGTTGTCAGGGGCCGGGTGTGAAGGAAACCGAGTGCTCTTGTGCTCGTAGTTCTCTGGGCAGTGCACAGGGGTTTGGTGCAAGGTGAGGGTACGGGGATTGTTCGGTACGCGATACACCGCTAATTCGGTGAGTCGGGATGCTCGGGGGGTAGGCGGTGTCTTTCTTCCCACCCAGCCCGCTACCTTCCCCCGTACCTGTTCGAGCCACGCTCCTCCCGTGGGAACCTGGCGGGGCGGCTCGTGGAGTCGTTGGCCTCCTGGCGTGTAGCAGTCGTCTCTCCTTGGCTCAGGACCTGCTGCGCTGCTCTCTCGTTCTCTCCGCTCTTCCTCCAAACTCCTCGCACTCCTCTGCTCCAGCTCTCCGTCTACCTCCAGGGAAACGCCGTCCGCCCTCTTCCGGGTTTCCGCGTTCTTTATCCCGCCTATCTCTGCGGCGTCATCAGGGTGCGGGACTTCGTCCCACTGGAAGGCCGAATTAAAGGTACCTCGTTCCGTCTCTGCGGTCCAGTCTTGCGAGGGATACGGGTACCACCAATCTGTTGTATGTGGCACTGTTGGTTGCTGTAGGGGAAGAGAAGGTGGAATGTGTTCGCCTTGTAAGCGGGATACATAAGGACTGCTGTCCTCCTTGTGTGAGTTCTCTTCCCCGTTACACCTTGTCCCCCCACTCTTCTGCTGGGGACCCTGCCCACTCTTGTCTGAGTCTCCCATGTGACCCTTGTGGACCCGGGTGCTCACCCAGCAAGCTTACTAGGATTAGTCAGCCTACTATCAATCAGGTGCAGGCATAGCTCGGGAAAACAATTACTTGACAAGTGCTCCCATGCAATTAAATCAAGGAGCCCCTCAAAATCATTCACTTTGCTACCCTTCACCCAACCATCCAATGCTCTGCAAAAGAAAGTTACATATTCTACCCAGGTACTTGACTCCACCTTCTTGTAATTTCTAAACCTCTGTCTATACAATTCAGGAGTCAACCCGTACCTGGACATCAATGCTTCCTTCATGAGGCTGTAAGAATTATGGCATTCAGAGGGCAAGTCTAACAGGGTATCCGGCCCCTCACTAAGGAACCGCCCCCACAACCCCGCTCCCCAATCCTTCTCAGGGACCCAGTGGGAAGACATGGCTACCTCTTAGGCCTTAAACGACTGCCCAATGTCATAATTCTTGTAAAACTCTTTCACCACATCTTTGGGAATATACACTCTAGCTTCCACAGGCATTGATGGTGTGCTGCCACCAGAGGGAGAAATCTCTAAGCTCCTGGCTTTCAATTCCAACTCCCTCAAACTTTTCTCATGATCCAACTGCATTCTCTTTTCCTCAAGGGCCAATTTCCAATTTTCCAACTCCAGTTGCCCACTCAACTTGAGCTTGGCCAGCTCCATTTCATACATCCTACATCTCTCCCTGTCCTCTAACTCCTCTGGAGTGTCGGGGATGTCAGTGGCACAAGATAGAGAAGAACAAGCCACTAACCTTACTCAGCAGCCAGCGGGGACGACTTCAAGCAGAAAGGCCCCCCTATTCTCCAGGGCACACTTCCCCACAGCGTAATGGACACACTCTGGGAAAGAGCACACACGAGAACAGGGAAGTGAAAGCACTAAGGTGGTAGCGCTGAGGGTCTTGCTCTCGAGCAGGGGAATGCAGCAGTATAGGCACCTCCTAACAACGTCCTGCACAATTGACAAATGACAGAGGTTAGTTCATCTATCAGTGTTAGCGGTATTGCACTATACAACCCCCGCTCCCCCCACGCTTAACCCTTCCGGTACTCACAGGTTTAGGTAGGAGTAGATGTACCTTCCTTGGTACTGTGTTCACCCCCTTGCTTAGGATACAAGTCATAAACAATAGTATCTGTACGTTAATCCGCCTGCCTGTTAATCTCACAGACAGCGGTTCGGAAATGATTCCCTGCGAGAATAATGTGTAATATTTCAGGGTGACGAGATACTTGTTACCTGTCACGGCGTGGTCTCGTATCTTCGACCTTGAGGCGGGTAGGAAAGCGTCCGCCCTCAAGGTACCATACTCACTCCAAGGCGGGAAGGAAAGCGTCCGCGCTCGGAGCTCCTCAGTATAGTCACAGGATCCGCGGAGTCAGGAACAGCGCACCACGGCGTCCGGCGGGTAGGAAAGCGTCCGCGCTTAAGGCAGAAGACTCACTCCGAGGCGGGAAGGAAAGCGTCCGCCCTCGGAGCTCCAAATCTGTGGTCTCGGGTTCCTCTGGGTCAGGGATGGCGCGCGAGGGCGCCCGGCAGGTTTAACGGGACGGAAACTCCAAGCGGGAAGGCAAGCGTCGGCGAGTTTCCAGCTTGACGGGATTACAGGATTCAGGATACGCGAGGGGAACTGGAAGTGTTCCCTCGCCGTCGGCTTCCATGAATGATTGTCAAGCACCGTCTCCTCACTGAGACGGTGCTTATATAGGGTAGGCCGTTCCCCCTCGTGAGCTGAGGTTACGTAAGTCCTGCCCCGTTGCCTCCTGGGAGTTGTAGTCCCTTCGGGTCTCGGACTGCCTACCTCGTTTCCCACAGCTGCCTGAGGGCTTGCGGGGGTGTGTGCGGCCAGGCCCATGTCTGCTACGGCCGATGACCGTCACAGAGCCGTAAGGACCGTCGTCTCGGCGGTTGGCCGGGCTTCCCCAGATTGTTCCTATGAAAGAGGTCCAAGAGTTCGGGGCAGTGGAGATTTTGCAATGGTTCCCAGGTTCTATCTTCCACTCCATACCCTTTCCATTCAACTAAGTACTGAACCCTTCCCCTGACCAGTCTAGAATCTAACAGTTGCTGGACCTCATATTCCTCCTGACCTTCTACATCTATGGGAAGGGGCCGATCAGGTAATCTCATGTACGCTGGGCATGGTTGGAGCAGGCATACGTGGAATACGGGGTGTATGTGCCATGCTGGGGGTAAGGTCAGCTTCATGGTGTCGGGGTTGATAATCCTCTCGATACTGTAGGGACCGATGTACCTGGGCTTCAATTTTCCCGCCCCCTTGAGGTGTAAATGTTTTGTGGCTAGCCATACTTTGTCTCCAACCTGATAATCGGGTTCTTTGGTTCTTTTCTCATCAGCGTACCTTTTTTGTGCTGCCTGGGCTGTCATCAGGTGTTGTTTTGCATCCAATAGGACCGCCCTAAGATGAGCATGATGCTCCTGTATGCTTGGAAGTTTAGTTTCTACAGGCCACTCAAAAGGAAGCATGTTAGGATGGTGTCCGTTTAGACAAAAGAAGGGGGAGCATCCCAAGGTAGCATGGTCCGCGTTATTATAGACGAACTCTGCCATCCACAACAACGTGACCCAATCCGTGGTGTTCTGGATAGCAAAGCATCGTAGGTACTGCTCCAACGTCTGGTTCAGTCTTTCGGTTTTTCCATCCGTTTGTGGGTGGTAGCTGGATGATAGGCGAGCGTCGATCCCCATTGCCTTGCATAAGGCCTTCCAGAAGTGGGAGGTGAACTGTGTTCCCCGGTCCGTAATAAAAACACTGGGTATTCCATGAGCTCTCACTACGTGTTGTAAGACTAGCTGGGCTAGTTCTGTGGATGAGGGAAGCCCTTTCACTGGTATAAAGTGACCCATTTTCGTTAAGTGATCCACTATTACCAGGATTGTTGTGTATTCCTGATAGGGGGGCATCTCTACTATAAAATCCATGGACACTGTATGCCAAGGTCTAGGAGGGATAGGTATTGACCTGAGTAGTCCTGTGGGTTTGGAGTGTTTAGCTTTCCCTTGTGCACATACACTACAACTTGTTACGTAGTTACGGACGTCTTCTTTCACTGATGGCCACCAGAACGAACGTTCGACGCAGGCTGTCGTTTTGTGAATCCCCAAGTGCCCTCCTAAGAAAGAATCGTGGGCCCATCTCAGGACTTGGGCTTGCAGGTCAGGGAGGGGCACGTACAATGCTTGGAAATGGTATGCCAACCCATTCTCCAAGGTTCTATGGTCAGGGTCCTCATCTAGCCAGGTTTGCACGTCCATCCCTTCTGTGGCGGTCTTGACTTCTGCCACGAAGTCTCGTGAGGTTATGAGAGCTATGGATTTGTCATGAAACACCGTTTCTTCAAGAATAAACGGACTGTCTGTCGGTGGTTCCTCTTCTGCGGTCAGACTTCGGGAGAGTGCATCAGCTTTCCCATTCTGGGGTCCCGGGCGGTACTTGATTACGAAATCGTATTCTGCGAAGAAAAGGGTCCATCGTAATTGGCGCGGTGTAAGGGCCTTAGCCGTTTTTAGAAACAGGAGATTGCGATGATCCGTATAAATCTCAACAGTATGTTGGGCTCCCATAAGATAGTGTCTCCATTCTTCGCATGCCCTTTTTATGGCCAGCAGTTCTTTATCAGTTACCGAGTAATTTATTTCACTGGGTGTAAGTTTCTTGGAGAAGTATGCCACGGGGTGTATTTGTCCTGTTGTTGGATGTCTTTGTGACAGTACTCCTCCCAAGGCGTACTGTGAGGCATCTGTTTCCACTATAAAAGGGAGGTGGGTGTCCGGGTGTCGAAGGATGGGAGCTCGTGTAAATTTGGATTTTAACAACTGGAAGGCACTTTCGGCTTCTTCTCCCCACACAAACGGAACGCCTTTTCTTAATAGAGAGGAGATGGGATGTATTATCTTTGAAAAGTCCTTGATAAACCTCCTATAATAGTTTGCGAAACCTAAGAAACTCTGGATGGATTTCACATGTTGCGGGGTTTTCCAATGAGTGATTGCCTCGATCTTTCCGGTTTCCATCTGAAATCCCTGAGCGGTGATTATGTATCCCAAAAATGCTACCTCCTGGACATTGAAGAGACACTTCTCCAGTTTTGCATATAGATTATGTTGTTGGAGTCTACTTAGGACCTCTTTGACGTGCTTGACATGTTCTTGGGGACAGGAAGAATAGATGAGGATATCGTCTATATACACTACGCAGGTAGTGTCAAGCAACCCCCTTAGTACCTCATCCATGAAGTATTGGAATGCCGCAGGGGCGTTGCATAGCCCAAAGGGCATCACTCGGTACTCAAAAAGTCCAAATTTAGTCCGGAATGCGGTCTTCCACTCATCCCCGCTTTTGACCCGTACCAGATGATATGCTCCTCTGAGGTCTAATTTCGTGAAGTAACGGGCTCCTTTAAGTTGGTCCAGAAGAACGGGTATCAATGGTAGGGGATACCTATTTTTTACGGTGATACTGTTTATCGCTCGATAGTCAATGCAGGGTCGGAGCTCGTCACAATCTTTCTTCGGTATGAAGAAAAGAGGGGACGACGCCGGTGACGAGGAGGGAGCGATAAATCCGGAAGCCAGGTTTTCTTCAATATAATTCTTTAGGTACAAGGTCTCGGTTTCCGTCAAGGCGTAAACCCTACTGCAGGGGATGTTAGCTCCAGGTGTTAATTCGATACGACAATCGTACTCACGATGCGGAGGAAGCCGCGTGGCTTTTTGTTTATCGAATAGAGATCTGTACTCTTCGTACTCTTCAGGTAAGATGCTGTTACTGCTGCGGTTTTCTTGTGCACATGCAACCGCCAAGAGACTGGCTTGCGTGCCCATGGGCTTTATGGAAGGTGTTGTCTCTTGATAGCACGTCTGTTGGCAATACTGGGAGGTCAAAGTCACTGTACGTGTTGCCCAGCTGATAACCGGATCGTGGAGCGTAAGCCACAGCATGCCAAGGATGAGTCTAAATTGTGGTGCATCGATGAGATCGAATTGTATATACTCATAGTGCTCGGTGTTGACTCTCATTAATAACGGAAGTGTATGTGAGGTGACGGGTCCTGAGGTTAAGGCGGATCCATCCACCGCGTGCACATACTCAGGTTTTGTCTTCTTTTCCCTCTGAACACCGATGGTGGAGGCATAACCCAGGTCCATATAATTCCCGATAGCACCCGAATCCAACAGTGCTGCTGTGTCCAGGGGTTTGTTTTGAGTCACCCACAACTCCACTCCTATACATAAATGAGCCACCGCCGGTTGTAGCGTGTTGGCAACGACATTAGAGACCTGTGTATGTTGACCGCCCGACCCATCGATCTCTTTCTGGTTCGGGCTACTCAGTTTTCCGTCGCTTCTTGGGTTCCCACCACAGCTTGTGTCCGTGTGGTGACCCCACGTTCTGGGAGTTGGGCTCTGGCTCTGCATTCCCTAATGAAATTCCCTCCTTTCCCGCAATATAGGCACAGCTTCATTTTACGACGTTTTTCTTTTTCTTCACTGGTGAGGGGACCTCGGATACCCCCGAGTTGCATGGGCTCTGTTCCCTCCATTGTCTTGGGGTGTTCGTCTATGGTTTGTTTAGGTTTGGGGAACCATCCTCTAGCTTCTCCTCTGCCCTTGTCTCCCTTTCTGTCCAACAGGCGATGGTCTAGTTGCACTGTAAGATCTATCAGTTCCTCACAGGTTTGCGGCAACTGCACCACTTGAGCGAGAACGTCTTTCAACTCCCCTCTCAACCCTTGGTAAAACAATGATGTTCTTTTCTCCTGGGGCCAGTCGGTTTCTACCACTAACCGGTTAAAGGTGGTTATGTAGGTCAGCAGATCTTGAGATCCTTGCCGAATGGTTAGTAGTTCTCGGTCCAGAGTAAGCATGTGCGACTTTCGGTCAAACAATTTCCTCATGGCGGTACAAAAGTCAGGAAAGGCATGCAGCATGGGGTCATTTCTCTCCATCAGAGGTATGGTCCAACTGGCAGCGTTCCCCCCCATATAAGACATCATGAACGCGGTTTTTGCTGCATCGGTCTGGAAGACTACGGGCTTGCATAAGAAATGGAGTCTGCATTGATTTAGAAATGTCTCGACTTTCTTCGGGTCTCCGTAGAAACGCTCGGGTGGTGCCAGAGGGATACCTGTGTTTTGAATGACATGAATCGTAGGGGCGGAATCAGTAGCCATGGCAGGGACTGGAGGGACGGGAAAGAACCCACCTACTAGGGGGTTGGCAGTATCAGGGGCAGATGCCGTGTGTCCCGGAGGTGGTAAAGTAGCTTCTCTGATATATGATCCCGCACCTGTACCCTTTCGGGACAATCCCGCCACCTCTCTGCGTAGGGTACCCATTTCCCTTCTTAAGTCCTGATTTTCAAATCGGGAGGTCTGAACCTCCTGCTGGAGAGCTGTGAGGCTATCCAGCAGGGAAGATAAAATCACATTGGTGTCCATCGTCCAGGCTAGTCGCCTAACTTGGGCTTGACAATCTGTCGGGGATGTCAGTGGCACAAGATAGAGAAGAACAAGCCACTAACCTTACTCAGCAGCCAGCGGGGACGACTTCAAGCAGAAAGGCCCCCCTATTCTCCAGGGCACACTTCCCCACAGCGTAATGGACACACTCTGGGAAAGAGCACACACGAGAACAGGGAAGTGAAAGCACTAAGGTGGTAGCGCTGAGGGTCTTGCTCTCGAGCAGGGGAATGCAGCAGTATAGGCACCTCCTAACAACGTCCTGCACAATTGACAAATGACAGAGGTTAGTTCATCTATCAGTGTTAGCGGTATTGCACTATACAACCCCCGCTCCCCCACGCTTAACCCTTCCGGTACTCACAGGTTTAGGTAGGAGTAGATGTACCTTCCTTGGTACTGTGTTCACCCCCTTGCTTAGGATACAAGTCATAAACAATAGTATCTGTACGTTAATCCGCCTGCCTGTTAATCTCACAGACAGCGGTTCGTAAATGATTCCCTGCGAGAATAATGTGTAATATTTCAGGGTGACGAGATACTTGTTACCTGTCACGGCGTGGTCTCGTATCTTCGACCTTGAGGCGGGTAGGAAAGCGTCCGCCCTCAAGGTACCATACTCACTCCAAGGCGGGAAGGAAAGCGTCCGCGCTCGGAGCTCCTCAGTATAGTCACAGGATCCGCGGAGTCAGGAACAGCGCACCACGGCGTCCGGCGGGTAGGAAAGCGTCCGCGCTTAAGGCAGAAGACTCACTCCGAGGCGGGAAGGAAAGCGTCCGCCCTCGGAGCTCCAAATCTGTGGTCTCGGGTTCCTCTGGGTCAGGGATGGCGCGCGAGGGCGCCCGGCAGGTTTAACGGGACGGAAACTCCAAGCGGGAAGGCAAGCGTCGGCGAGTTTCCAGCTTGACGGGATTACAGGATTCAGGATACGCGAGGGGAACTGGAAGTGTTCCCTCGCCGTCGGCTTCCATGAATGATTGTCAAGCACCGTCTCCTCACTGAGACGGTGCTTATATAGGGTAGGCCGTTCCCCCTCGTGAGCTGAGGTTACGTAAGTCCTGCCCCGTTGCCTCCTGGGAGTTGTAGTCCCTTCGGGTCTCGGACTGCCTACCTCGTTTCCCACAGCTGCCTGAGGGCTTGCGGGGGTGTGTGCGGCCAGGCCCATGTCTGCTACGGCCGATGACCGTCACATGGAGACAGGCCTTTGGCAGAAACACTGCTACCTATTGGGGAGGTTGCTCTCCTCCCCCCTGGACCCAATGGCCCACCCAGCTGCTCCTCTGCATTCTCAACCCCTTCCTCATCCTCAAGAGTACTTCTTGCTGCGACCCAGGCCCTCAGTGCCTTCTGGTACTCATCCTTCTTGGAGAGACCGGTCATTGCAACTTTGAATCTCCTGCAAAAGTGCTTCAGCTGTTTGACATTGTAGCATTCCAGTTTCTCCTCTCCCCAATCATAATCAACAGATGCTATGGATGCTGCTTTACTCATGGTGGTTAAACTTGGCAGTTCTTTGCAAAAATAGAAAGTCCCAGAAAAAACAATCTACCAAAAGTATGTGGTCGCGTTTTGGTCTGCACTCACTAGTAGTGTTCACCAATCACTGTATATGAGTCACAAAAGCAAGTCAAAATCCTCACCGCTGACCACCAATGTTAGATTTGGGGGTCTCTAGTTGGCAGAGGTCGGTACCTCTGACAAATAGGGACCCTTGCGTCTAGTCAGGGTAAGGGGGTACACTCCTAAAATAACCCCTGCTCACCCCCTTAGTATCTTGGCACGAGCAGACAGGCTTATCTCAGAGGCAGTGTGTAAAGGATTTGTGAACACATACAGTAATCAAGTGACAACACTACAGCTGGACACCACACAAGTTTTATATAAAAAATACGTATTCTTTATATAGTCTTATCACAAGACCGCAAGTGACAAAAATACACATTACTGTATTTAAAATGGTAGAATTAGCTTAGTTCTCTTTAGATATTAAAATGCGACACTTTGAGTTCAATGTACCTTAAGATGCGTGACACAATACAATGAAAGTGTTGCAGGGAACGTGATGCGTCGGTTCCTTACACGCAAGAAAGTGATGCGTCGGGTCCCTACTGCTGTGAAGGGGATGCGTCGGTTCTTCTCAGCGAGGGGAGGTGACGCGTCGGTTTCTTACTGCGCTTCTGTGGTGATGCGGCACGCAACGCCGTGATGCGATGAAGATCTGGTGCAAAGAAACAAATATGGCGTCTTTTCTCAATGCGACACGATGTGGACCGCGACAGGCCCTGCGACACGCTTCCCAGTGATGCAGTGGCGTCTGATGCAACGTCGATCCTCTTCTCCGGCGATGCAAGACACTTTGGCAACAATGCGAGCCGCGACAGGCCCTGCGACACGCTTCCCGGTGATGCGGCGGCGTCTGATGCGATGTCGATCCTCTTCTCCGGCGATGCGAGGTGCTTCGGCAATGATGCGAGCTGCGACAGGCCCTGCGACACGCTTCCCGGTGATGCGGAGGCATCTGATGCGACGTCGGTCCTCTTCTCCGGCGATGCAAGGCGCTTTCTCATTGTGAAGCGACAGCCGCAGTGCGGTGATACGCTTCTAGCTCGTGAGTTGCACCTCCAGCTCCTTGCGACACGCAGTCCCTCAGAAAGCCTCGCAAAACTGTTGGCACTTCCAAAGAACTCTTGGGGAACTGGTGGGTGAAGTCTGTTGTCCCTGAGACTTCAGCAGGAGGCAAGCTCTTTTCTCAAGTCCTTGGAGATCCTTCACAAATTTAATAAAGTATACACAAAGTTCTTTTTTCCTCTCTTTGGCAGTCAGGCAACCACTGCAGGCCAATCCCTCAAGCGCAGGGATAGTCTCTCCTCAGTCTCTCTGGTTCGTCTCCTCAGCAAAGGTTTCTTCTTGTTTCACAAAGTGATCTAAAGATCTTGGATTTGGGTCACAATATTTATACCCAGTTTCTCTTTGTTCTCTGAAGGCAGAGAGGCCTTTGCCAAGTCCAAACCAGTTCTGGTCAGTCCTGGAGCACTCTGTTTACATGACTCCTTCTTTCCTTTCACAGGGCAGAGACATCAGACGCACCACAGGAGGTGGAGCCAGAATTGTGGAGGGAAGGCACAGCCCTATTCAGGTCCCAGGTGCAACTCCTCCCACCCATCTAGATGCAGATCTCTCTATTCAGCACTGTGCTGACTCACCCTGCCTCCTGGAATCCTCCAGCCCCTGTCACTCAAACTCCAGACATACACAACCTAGCAGAGGCAGGCCTGGATGGTTAGACAAGAAAATACCTACTTTCTGAAAGTGGTATTTTCAAACACAGAATGTTAAAACCAACTTCACTTAAAGATGTATTTTTATCATTCTGAGTTCAGGCATACTAAACTCGAATTTCTACCATGTTCCCTGAGTCAGTTAGGATTATAGGATGTAATAATCAAACTGCCCATTCTGGCCTATGGGGAACAGGTAGCCTTGGAATAGTGAAAAACGAAAATGGCTGTAATTCACTATTAGGACATGCCACACACACCAGGGCATGTCCTACTTTATACTTACAATGCGCCCTGCCCTTGGTCCTACCATAGGGGTGTCTGATATGAAGAAAAGGGAAGGTTTAGGGACTGGCAGTGGGTGCACTTGCCCAGTAAGCATGGCAGTACCGGACTGCACACAGGCTCTGCAATGGCAAGCCTTAGACACACTTTAACAGGCTGCTTCTGTGGGTGGCACAACCAGCAGCATTTGGATCACCAGCCCTGGGCACTCCTGGTACACTGTACCAGGATCTGACAGGTAAACCAAACCAGCCAATCATGGAATCACTAATCCATACATCAATTTACAACAGGGAGCACTTGCACTGT
The DNA here is from genome assembly GCF_964204655.1 of Triturus cristatus. Classification (NCBI taxonomy): domain Eukaryota; kingdom Metazoa; phylum Chordata; class Amphibia; order Caudata; family Salamandridae; genus Triturus; species Triturus cristatus. The sequence goes on along the minus strand of NC_140595.1, from coordinate 571,850,625 downwards.
GGCACTGGATAGCAGTGGCACAGTGCCCAAAGCATCTAACACCAGCAAAAACACATGAGGCAACAGCAAAAGAATGGAAGGGAGACTCACGCCAAGATGCCAGGTCTAACAAGTATGCTTTAACCTCATAGCTGTTTTGGCACAGGACTGTTGCTTCAAGTATAGGAACAATGCCTACTGTGTGCTCCTATGTTTTAAATACATTTGTAACTAATTTTGTATCTCATTTGTAAAGCACTAACACCTAAAACAGATATTGGAGCAGTACAGCAAAGGACTCTGTGTGTCAGATTCACAAACGCATTTATGAGAATGTGAATGAGTACTACAGGAGTAGCATTTTATATGCTCTTACATGCGTTTGTGACTCAGCCCTGAAACGTCCAACTTCCTATTAGTAAAAGTGCAAAAATGGCACAGTCCTTTCTGTATATACTAATCATATATGAATGTTCCCACTTTATTCTCATCTTTACATAAAAGAGTACTGCAGGGCTACTGTTTCACGTAGTTTTACATGGCTTTGTGAGGCAACTCAATGTGCATAATTAAGAACTTAGAGCCTTATGTACCAAGTGATTTTATGGTCAGGGAGGTCAAATTTGAGACTTTGCGACCACAATATGGCTTTTTAATGCACAAAATCCAAATTGCGATTTGGTAACATGTTACCGAATCACTTTTTGAGTCTTAGAGAAAATGTAGACTCAGTATTTGGAAGAGGCGTGTACAGGGCATCCCTCCCAAATACCCCTTCTTTAGCTGATGTATTTATGCGACTAAAATCTGGTCGCAAAACATGAATGTTTTACCACCAAATCAAAAATTGTTGGTAAGCATTTACAAATAGGAATGGGTCCTCAAAGGACTCCTTCCCCTTCATTAATGTCGACAAAAGCATCTTCTACCCCTGGGACCACTGCCTGATTCTAAAAAATAATTAATAAAAGTATTCAGTTTCTTTTTTTAAACACTTCAGATTTTCCTATTAGGAAAATAGCTGCATTAAAATAAATTGCTTTATTTAAAAACAATCACAGACATGGCGGTCTGCTGACCCCAGCAGGTCACCATGCCTGTGACTCTAGCCAATTGTAGAGGGCTTCAATTTGTGACTTACCTCATGCATATTAATGAGTTAGGTCGATTGTGACCCACTATGAATTGGTATTTTGTGAACCAATCTATTAACACATAAGTTGGTTCACAAAATACCAATGCATTCAGTAGAAGTTGGTGTGCAAATTGCCCCTACTTCTACCGAATCCATTTTAGTAGATTCCTAATAAGAAATTTAAAATCGGTATTTGATCCTGTTCACGCATGTAGTGGAGGAAGGATCCTTCCCACCCGAAGCCGACGTGGCTATCATTGTCATTCTCCCCAAGACACACCCACCCTCCCTTGACTGTGCCGATTATCGTCCGATCTCTCTCATCAATACTGAGATCAAAATATTTGCCACTGTGGTGGCCCAACGGCTTTGGCCCCACCTACATGACCTGGTCCACTCGGACTAGTGCCGATTTATGATTGGACGGGGTACCCGGCACTGCATACGCCGCCTCTACTTCGCCCTCACCCATCGCCATTGCCTCACCCTGTACTTGGCGTTGCTTTTCATAGACTTTGAAAAGGCGTTCGACTCGGTGGATTGGGGTTACCTTGGCGATGTGCTGGAGAGGATGGGTTTCTGCCCCCTCTTCCGGCGCCTTGTCTGGGTTCTTTACTCTCAACCCAAGGCGTGGGTCCTCATTAACGGCTTGCTTTCCGAGGCATTTCCCATCCAGAGGGGTACCCGCCAGGGTTATCCACTTTCACCGCTATTAATCGCCTTGGCGATGGAACATCTGGCTTCGCTTGTCCGTCAAGACTCTCTCATTCGCGGCTGGACCTGGGATCTGAGTCACACCGACAAGATAGCCCTGTACGCTGATGATGTCCTTTTGTATTTAGCAGACCCCGAAAAAACTCTGGTCCGTGCTGCCTGGACATCCTTTCAGCGTTCGAATGGGTCTCTGGCCTTCGGCGAAATCTACATTGGTCCCTCTGCACCCATCTCGGTCATGCTTTGATTGGCAAACAAATATTCCCTTACGTAAGCAGTCCTCTAAATAAATAGGTGTGTGGGTCGCCCTCCTTCCTGAGCTCGAATGGGCCCTGAGCATTGCGCCACTGGTCGCCAGAGCCAAGGCGGATCTTAAGAAGTGGAAATCCCTCCCTCTTAACCCCTTGGGCCGCAGTGCCCTTTTTAAAATGATGATCCTTCCCCGTTTTCTGTACATTCTACAGAACACAACCGCTCACCTCCCGAGCAGCTGGTTCCGGGAGATGGACAGTGTCCTCATTCGCTTTCTGTGGGGTAGCGGGAGATCGCGAATATCCTTAGCGCATTGTCGCATCCCTCCCTATGATGGGGGCATGGGGGACACTAACCTTCACCTCTACTACCTAGCCACATGACTTATCATGGTCCACGACTGGTTCACAGGTGGCTGGTCTGATCCGGCGTACCAAGCAGAACTCAGGACCCTGGACTTTTCACGGATCCTGGATTACCTATATGGGTGTCCAGTGCCGCGGGATCTTCCTTCCATCACTAAGTCGATGTTCCTGGCCTGGAGCACGGCTTTGCGCTACGTCCAGTGGGACCGGAATCTCACCAGGCAGACGCCCCTGTGGAACGGAGCATGGTTGAGGGAGATCTCCTCTCTTCGAGACTTCTGTCGTTGTGACCTCGTTGGGATCTCGCTTTTGGGGGACATCTGGGTGGGGGACCACATTAGAACTTTTGCAGACCTGCAACAGCGTCACTCTCTCCTTCCCTCACAATTTTAAAAATACCTCCAACTCCGACACGCTCTCCAGGCACACATCCCTGCCCTCTCTATCCTTCCAGAGTTCAGTCCCTTGGAGGCCCAGGTGATGATGGGGAACCTTGGCAGAGGGGGGGTGTCAAGGATTTACAGATCCCGGGTCAACAATGGTCCCGCTTCTCTTGCCCGCCTACGCACCCTGTGGGAGGGGTGGCTGGGTCCCCTGGAGGAGGCGGACTGGAGAGATGCCCTTATGGCACACAAGACCCTGGTAACTTCCTCCAAACTTCACCTTACCCAACTTTACTTCCTTCATACGGCCTACCTCACTCCAGCACGTTTATATAAAGCTAATATGCGGCCCTCCCCAGCTTGCGCGCGTTGCTCTCACACCTCTGCGAACTTCTTTCATGTGGTCTGGCAATGCCCCGTATTGAGCTGTTCTGGAGGGGAGTGGAAGCGGAGCTCACGGGCGCCCTGGGTTGGGTGGTTGCCCACGATCCGCTGCACCTGCTGCTGGGGGTGCTGGATGGCCTGGACGGATCCCGGGCAGATAAACGCCTACTGGGAACGGCGGTGGCGGTAGCAAAGCGGGACATTGCTGCATTGTGGTCCCAAGCCAAACCACCCACTGTGCGGCGCTGGAGGCGGGGAGTGGATTGGTGCAGAGCCCAGGAGGAGCCCCTTTTTGCGGCCAGAGGTTGTCCAGAGATGTTTGGCAGAGTATGGGGTAAATGGTTCAATCTACTTCCCCCGTGAGGGATCCGAATGCGTAGGAAACAGTGCTAGTCCTCACATAATGGTCTATCTATTCTATCAGTGTTTTGTGAGCCACAGTCTTGATAACTTGCTTATACCTCACCTGATTAATGTGTTGATCTGCTACCGCTGTCATTTTGTGTTGGCAATGATAACTACAAACGCAATAAAGTTTACTATATAAAAAAAAAATCGGTATTTGATGCAAATTACAATTTCTTAATAGGCATCTTAGTACATAGCCCCCAAGTTTTGTGCTTCTTCTGATCAAATTACCATGCTGTGTTTTGTGGGCCTCTTTCAAGCAATTCCACTAAAGATACCTTCTAAACACCTCATACAGATCCAAGAAATATTATTTAAGTTAGTATCGGGTGAGAACCTATAAATTCTCAAAAAAGTGTGTTGCCACCATGCACAAAAGAGGGTCCTACCATGAACTATTATAGGGATGGCTACGCAACTGCACATAGGGGTCTCTTCAAGAAAGTGTTCTAGTAGGTAAAGTAATACTCCAGTGGCATTATTCTATGTACTCATAAATGAAATTTACTAATCCCCAACTGGATATCTTCACCTACACTTGCTCTGCCTGTTACTTATGGAGTACCCCATCATGAGCATGGAGAACTCTGCACACAAAGGTCTCTTTTTTTGGTGTCAATGTGAACGGGGCAAGGGGGAGTTGTTGGAAAATAGAAAATATTCACTGCTAATTGTGTGGCGTTACAGTAAAATTAAGGCCTGGCTTAGGGACGGATAGCACACCCGGAAGCCAGTAAGACAATTGCTAGTCACCAAAGTTAGACTCACATCTCAGCTGACCAAATAAGCTCAAATTCTACTCTAGCCAATTCATATACCACACATGGCCAATCATTGGTACTTCCAGGCACTCTGATAAATAGAAATTGAGATAGGCAATACCACTAATACCACAATGGGAAAATAGGAAAGTAAAGGGAATAATATTTGGATATGTCAAAAAACAATGTCATGTTAAAAAATATATATAAATAATTTTCTTTAACAACAGTAAATACAGCTATATTTACAATAGATCACATATTGCAACAAGGCTACAATCATAATAAACACACCTGCTTCTGCAAAAGTGGGAAGCTACGGAAAGCTTGAGCACCTAAGAAGTTCGAGAAAGCTCGTCTCTGTGCCTGCCTGGTATATATATGTGAGAGTGGACTGAGGTTTATGTTTGTGGCACCTAATCCAACCATGTTAAAATCACATTGGGTTTTCTGTTTTCTAGGCCAATTGATGCAGGAGATTTGTTCATTAGTTCTCAGAAATTATAAAACAGTTTCCAGACTGTTAAGAAAAGAAGCAACTAGGAAACTGAAGAGACTTTTTGAAAAAGCTATTTCACAGTGAACCTATTTTGAAACATCCTGATGTAAACTTGATGTTCATTGTTGAAACTGATGCTTTATATCATGCCACGGGAAATTGAGGAGTGTGTTTGCACAAATAAACATGGATACATGACAGATCCATCTAGTGGCATATGTTTCCTCAACGGTTCTCTCCAGCAAAGTTGATGTATATGATTACTCTTTAAGTGTACTTAACCATAAAAGGGCTTTGAAAGAGTGGAGGCATTATCTGTTGATAGCCAAAAAAGACTGTAAAGGTTTTTATTGATCACATAATTGTGTGCTTAACAGCTGCAGCCCTGACCCCTAGACAGCTCAAATGGACTGTGTTCTTTTCTGATTATAATTTTGTATATAAACTGCAGATCAGGTTGGGGGTGTGGCTTCCATGCTAGGCAAAATGGCAGAGGATTTCGGAGCATTTAGTCCTTCAAAGCCGCTAACAAGGGCTTTTTTCAGCTCCTTCTCCTCCGCTCCTTCTGTGGAATGAATTCTCTACAGAATACATCCACTTGAGTCTTCTAAGTCAGTCTTCGTTATCGCTGCCGAGCTACTCAGTCAACGGGTACCCGTCATTTTATGCATCGACCTGCTCAACTTTTCTTCAGACATGAGCTGTGGTATCTCTGTTGATTGCGTAGTTGTTTCTATTGGCCTCATACAAGCCTTTTTCATAATTCACCATGCCATAATTGGCAAATAAATGACCGCCACTATATGTCTTGAGTTATTCACTTTCTTCAACACAATGTGAGTTTTGGAGTTTCAATTACTTTTCATTACCCTGTGTGGATGCTATCATACGCTTCATGCTCTCCTCACTGAGTTCTGTGAGCATCAGTATTTTGGTGTGGTGAGGTGACTCTTGTATATCTTTCCCTTATTTTCCTGCTAGTTTCATGCAGCTGTTCTGTACTTTTTTGCATAGGCAGAACCAAATCCCTCCAGTGACTTTCTACAAAAAGTGGACTCTATATCAAAATAGCTAGCGATGCACTTGTTGGAGCTAAAGCTACCCCCTTAGGCACCTAATCAAAAAGGGCTAAAAATGATCTGCTATCACCTATTACTTCAACCAGTAACCCCATTTTGGATACTATTTAGGTGAGGGGCTTGCAGCCTTTCATGAGTGCTACTAATGAAACATTGCAACAGATTGAAGATCGATGGAATGGTATGGAAGGTAGGATGGTTGAGATGGAGTAACTTATTAGATCTTAGCAGAATATGTCTGTGAGGATTCCTTTCCTTGAAAAAGAGCTCTCCAAATATAAACTGCATGCTGAGGATTTAGAAAACAGGAGTCGTCGCAATAATCTTCGTCTATGTGGTCTGCTGGAAGCTGTTGAAGGGCATAATTTCCTTGAATTATTGCATAAATTCTTTCCTGACTTGCTTAACCTCTTCCATGCTCATGACGTCTCCCGGCCGTCGTGAGTCACGATGGGCGTGTGCGGACGACGGCCGGGAGACGTCATGACCACGCCCGGGATCGGAATGTCAGCCCTGCGGGAGCGCTGCGGCGGAATTTGCGCCGCAGCGAAAAGGTTAACCTTCCTGGTTCCATTGCTCTAAAATTGCAACATTCTCATTGTGTGGGTAGCTTAATCCTTAATCAGCAAAGCCACAAGGAATTATAATGCTGTTTCTGGAATTTACAGATCTACTTCTTGTTTTGAAGGCCACTAAACCAAAAAGAAAAGTACGGTCTGGTCACAACCTATTAATCTTGCATGATATTTCTACTGCAACAATGCCAGATAAAAAATATTTTTGTTCTTGAGACTCCATGTGAGACATTTGCACATTGTTAGGGAATACTTCATATGTGTTCTTGCAAGATAACCTATGAGGGAAATACTAAACTTTCTGATGATCCTGCTAAACTTCCTTTATAGTGTTTCATCTCCTGCGATGGAAACCAATGTTTCAAAACTATTGATGCTTTTCATTATGTCTTCCCTCTCATGCTGTTGCCATGTCTCATTCGGTTCCTTATTAGTATTTCATAGAACTGGATTTTTATCCTTAATTTGATTCTCTTTCTTTGTATCTCCTTTTGTGTATTGTTTTCCTTATTCTCCATCTTTCAGCTGTTCACTTCTTTCTATTAGTGCTTTCTTGATATTTGCCTTTTATTTTGTTCCAAATGTATTTTCCTCGGTATCCTTAATCCCTGTGGTTACCATTTCCCCTTTTTTTGCAGATAATCCTCTTTGCTCCTGTACCTTTTTCCTTGTGTGTCCAGTATGTACAATCTTGAATCATGGAATGTTCATGTACTTGGACACACTTTTAAAAGCCAAAAGGTAGTCTCTCATCTTTCTAAACCTATATCTAAAATTAACTTCCTACAGGAAACACATTGTAGCTCCTCTGAAGCACTTACATTTAAGAGATAATGGGTTGTTCACATTTTCTTTTCCACAGTGGTTGATCACAAGGGTGGGGTTGCTGTTCTATGCCATAAACTACTGAACTTGCATGTTTCTACAGAATGAGACAATAGGGGCAGATGGGTGCTTGTTGATGTTATTTTTGAAAACCAACCTCTAATCTTGTTTAATGTTTATGGCCTTGTCAAACCTGACCTGCATTTTGGCACACTATTAAGATAAAACTTGCCAATAGTTCTAATCCCAATGCCATTCTTGCTGGTGGCTTTAACCATTTGTTAGATCCCTTCACAGATAGACAATCCAAATATAAATTTAAACCAGATGCATCATATAAGGCTTTTCAATCTGCAGTCTTCTAGACCACTATTTGATGTTTGGCACGCCTGCAGTCCTGATAAGCGGGAATTATTATTTTTTTCTACTGTACATAATACCAAGTCTAGAATTGATTGTATGTTTGTTACAAAACCATCACTCCTACTGTAAACTATTCTGAGATTGGTTCCATTTTTATCTCTGGCCATGCCCCAAAACTGGCCTCTTTGGATATCTCTATTGTTAATTTAAAGACTGGTAGATGGAGATTTATTAATTCATTTCTGTTGGACCCTACCTTTATTTCTGAAGCTAATGCTTTTATACAGGAGTTTTTCTTATTCAATGATCCGGTTGCGACCTCTATGGCTAACAATTGGGATGCATTCACAGCTTCTTTTAGAGGCTTTGCTATTGCTTATTCAGCACAGAAGAAAATGCGTTTAAATGCTCAATGCTAACTTTTGTTGCACAGAAATTGAAGCACTTGAACATAGCTATTTAACCTCAAAATCATCCTTTATGTTACATGAACTGATTAAGGCTAAATCAGATTTGAATAAGCTTCCCACTGTTGAAGCCTGAAATAAAATGAAATCTAAATTTCTTGGTGTCAGAACAAAGCTGGTAAAAAGGTTAAAAAACAATGCAAACTTATACAATATATTATAAATGAACTAGATGATACTATTTCAGTTTCCAATACTGATATCTCTAAATCATTCGAAACATTTTATGAAACACAATATATTGACGATTTACCCCCATATCCACTTAAGATTCAGACATTCTTTAATGGGGTCCCTTAACCCCCCTCCACCATTAATATGTTTATTGATTTGGAAGCAGATATTATACTTCATGAAATATTAGTTACCATTTTGTAAAAAATGACAGACCCATTCCACTTATCAATTATGACTGTAAGATATTTATCAAGGCCCTGGCTTCATGCCTACCTTCTGTTGTTCCCCTGCCTGTCAAGCCAGACCAGTTTGGTTTTATTAAGGGCAGTCGTGCTTTTGACAGTACCAGATTGTTTGCCAAGCTGGAAAAGTGACATCCTGATTAGCAGTACTTCCTCTGGATGCTGAAAAAGCTTTTGATCGTATTAACTGGCAGTACATATTTTCAACTCTTAAATGGTTCAGCTTTGGTCCTAAACGTATTTCTTATGTGAAATTGTTATATTCTAATTCACGTGCTAGTGTATTTGTTAATGAATATTTCTCCCCCTACTTTGATTTGCATTGGGGTACCAAACAAGGTTGAACCTTGCCCCCTTTATTGAATGTTCTATGTTAGAACCCAACCTTGAACGGATTAGATGTAACCCTAATATATCTGGTTTCAAACATGGTATCAGAAAGTTACACTATGTAGAGGATATGTTGATGTACATGTCCAAATTTCTAATATCTTTATCTCCTTTTTTCACCATATTCTAGTAGACCGAGCTATAAACTTAATTTTACTAAAACCAAGATTTTACCCTTGAACTCCCTCTGCTATCAGTACATGTTTATAGAGTCAAATTTTGCATGGTGCCACTCACAGATTCAGTTTCCCTCACTATTTTTGGATTGATTAGTCTTAATTTCACTATGTTAAAATCCAAAACACAAACTCTACTTTTGGACTGGTCACCCATATTTTTATCATGGCAGGCATGGTTGGATACTAACAAAATGATGATTGTACCACATATGTTATACACTATTTCCACGTTGCCTTTTAAAATTCCTAATTGTTATGTTAAACAGCAGGAATCAATTTGTATAAAACTTCTGTGGAATAATAAAAACCTCCACGTATTACCATCACCAGACTCAAACGACCTAAACTTGAAAATTGGGCTAGGTTTCCTTATTTTGAATTATATCATTCTTCTTACATTTTTTGTCAATTTTGTGCTCTGGCTTGTGCTTACCAAGATCAGCATATTCCCTAATGGATTATTTTTTAACATTCTTTATTGAATGATTTTTCGCTTACAGATGTTACATTTATGTCCAATTGTACCTTTCTTTTTAAAAACCTTATTTTAAAATTCTCACACTTTTTATTAAATAAATTATCCTTTAATAAGGTTTCTTTCCAGCAATGTTTTTTACATTCTTTTAGTTGGTATAATAAATGTCTCAAGATACATAATATATAATTCTATTCAAACACTGGCCCCAAAAAGGAATTTCTTATGTATGTCAATTTATAAATGATGCGCATATTGTCACGTTTGATTATCTGCAAACAAAATATAATGTACTAAATTCCTTTTTAGATGAATGTAACATCATTTAACTTGGAGAGAATGTAGCCGGCTAGAGCAGGCGACCTTGAAGCTGGGGAACCAAGTTCGACTCTTGGTAACGACACTCAACAGCCTGTGATTCTGGGCAAATCACTTAATCTTCCCATGCCTAGCAAAAAAATTATGAATGTGTATCTGTAACGCAACTGGCCCTCATGGAAAGTGCTCTGATACCTTCAGGTCGAGTTTGTGCTATATAAAACTCAGAAGAAAAAAAAATTCTGCCTCTCTTTAATCTTTTTTTGCCTAAATCCAATATATGCCTTGATCCACCTCCACCACTCCCACCTATTTATCTTAATACCATTTTAAATGTATCTATTCCCAAAGCTGCTTACAAATACAAAACCCTAATATACCTACCAACCTCTAGAAGTAAAAGTGCGATTGAATTATTATGGGAAGAAGACTTAAGTATTTCCTTGTCTTTCCATTTTTTTAGATAAACTTTAGCTTAAATTATTCAGAACCTCTAAAGCAGCTCATATTACACAATCACTTTTTAAATCTATAATAGAGCTGTTATTACTCCATAGCATATAGCTAAATTCAATTATTTAACCCCTCCTTTGTGCTGGTCTTGTTCGAAACATGCTGTATCATTAATACACATGTTATATAATTTTTGTCATGCTCATGGTTTTTGGATTTCTTTTTGGTCTAAATGCTTGTGGATTTTATAGTTTTAATGTTCAACTTGCTTTACAAATTATCTTTTTGGTTATTATGCATTGATGTTGATTATATGACTACTAGACGTTTATTACTGGATCTTTTTATTGCCCTTGCCTTTAAAGTAATTCTTTGATTTTGGAAAGACTTTTCTAAACTATTTGTTAATACTTGGTGGAATGTTGGTGGAATGTTGTATGTGATGAACATAGGATCCATACTTTATCATCTCTTACTCTACCGAAAAAGATTACGTCTGACCTATACTGGCTACCTTTCACCAACTCTCTCTCATAATTTTCTTATTTTCTATCTCTTGCTCATCATTCCTCTCCTCTTCAATCCGTTTTTTTCTCGTTTCTCTTTTTGCTTTCCTTTCTTTTGCTCTTTTTACATAAAACAAAAACTCTTTGTATTCTCATATTAATACTTGCTTAATACAATTTCTAATTTGTATCAATTTCCATGGTTGTAATTTACTTTCCCAATTGGTTTATGACATTCGATTAAACATGATCTAACAGAAAAAAAAGTATAGATCAGTCAAAGTAATGGAAAAACAGATGTTGTATCTAGACACAATCAATATGTAAATTAGAAAAACTTGATTAATAAACCACCCTTGATTAAACCACCTAAAATCCTGAATAATCACTCTATAGCATTCAGTTTTGTAAAATCATTCTTGACAAAAGTACATAAAGAAATATACACTATAGATGAGGAAGTTTGGATTAAGGAACTTAAAAATAGAGGTGAAAAGAATAGGTTGTTTTTTCAAGAGAAGTCCTTCTATTATTCAACAGTTCATAGTGTGTGGTGATGGATGAAGTGGAAGTTTTAGATAAAGTACAACTCAACCCTAGCATTAAAGTGCTCCACATTCCATGCAACAATATAGTGGCACACAGAAGGGAATGACCCAGGGGGGTTCTGCAGTTTTCTGTACTGAGAAGTAGAGGGTCATCCTCATTTTCATTTAAACATATGTTAGAAAAAGGACATTTCCATGAATGGAACAATTGTGAATTGTGCAAGGTTTCATACCATCCTTCAGATTTATATTTTTGGCAGTTGTGAAAATGAAACGTTGTAATTGGTAAAGAAATGATACCATATATTAACCATGTCACTGGTGGTGTGTCACTAACTAAAAATGGCGCTTGTCCCATTTGCTCAATATTCAATAGTGCATATGTGCATTCTTTTTTGCCATTGTGTTCATTTTGAATTGAAAGTTTGAAAAATAGCTGTTTCTTTTAGAAGTTGCCAAGGCACAAAATCTGACATAAGTGTTTGATATACCCAGTTTAATTGTAATTGTATGATATCTTTTAACTGAGCTTGTCCATGTTGAAATAACTCCAAATCCCCTTTTAATAGATCTTAGGCTGAGGGCATAATATATTTCAATAAGTACATCCTTTTAGAAAGTGTGTACATTCCATTGTCAATAACTTTAAAGACTGCTTGCAAATTGTTTTGATCTATTTGTCTAATTCTTTCTGTAGCTATTCTATCTGAATATTTGTTTAGCTCATTGTAAATGGCACATATTCATGTTGCCAGGAATTAGTTCTAGTAGGAAGTAGTCCTAAAAGAAAATCAGAAACATTCATGTTTTCCTCAATTAAGGAACAAGTTCTTTCACAGCTAAAAATCTAGAATGGTCTAACCATCGCTGGTATAGGTTACCTATATTATATGTAGTGACTATTACAGCTGTTTGCGTATTATAGCGTGAATCAGGACGATTTGCTTTAGGTCCAAGAGTGTTGGAAAGTAAACAACGCATACAGGTGTCAGAATCATATGGTCATAAGGCTAAACTTTTAATAGGGAACTGAGTAGAGTTATACATTCTGTTTTAGATCATTTCATTTATATCTGAATCTGACATATTTATGTGCAAGTACCAGTTATTATACAGGGTCAAATTGACTTTTGGTATGGAAGGTTTCTTGAGTTCTGTCATAGTACCGAACCTCGAACAGGTAGTCTGCTGGAAAGTTTTGTTCAAAAAAAGAATTTCTTTAGAGATTATGCATGCTTGACATAAGGTTTGTTTGCCTTGATTTTGCCAAAATGTGGTTGCCTAAATACTTTTGTAAATCAATATTTGCTTTCCAATACTCATATCCCTGGATTGGCAGACTTTGATGAAACTCAGTGGAATAAATCAGCTTGTTGATAGTGATTAGGTTTTTCTGAAGCAATTGTGGCTTCCGTGAAAAATATAAAGCTGAAGGACTTGATCTGTTATCACTGTGATTTAGGAATTTCTTCAAGAAATTAGGGTAACTATTAGAAGGCGGACCCTCCCAATATTTCAATTGTGTGTAATTATATATTTCCCTTGGACACCTACTACTATGTATGTTATAGTGTGCATAGTGATGAAAACAATACATTTCTTTATAATTTGCTGACCTGAAATAAGGATCTTCATTATTCAAAGTAGAACATGCTTGTAAATCAGACATCATTCTTTTGACAGTCTCTGTGTCCTAGACATTTGAAGTAGAACCTGGGATAATAATGTAATTCACTGAAACCTTTATCACGTAAGGTAATTGCAATGCCTCAGTAGGTACCATTAACTAGTGTGGAACCTTTTATCCATGCTATGCACATGGGCACAGGAACAGCTGTGATGTTTTCAGCAAAGAGATCTCTTAGAGCTCTGTGGGATGAAGAGTGTGGCTGTAGTTCATCAGCCACAGGTAGTGCAATTGTTTTTGCAGGGACAAAGTGTCCATTCAGTAGCAGTAGAACGATGATCCTCGTTGATGAAAAGAAAAGTTCCCAAAGCGATCCAGACATAGGACCAATGGGGAATTAATTATCTGTCACAAAACCAATGATAAGCGCAAAGCAATCTCTGGCGTGAAGCAACTGTAGAATATGTTGAAAAGTCCTCTGTACAATATTCAGAGTTGTTCTCATAATTAGGTGGTTATCGAAAAGGCATCATCTTGAATGATGTTAAGTCAGGTGGTAGTTCAGAGTGAACCATGGAGTTGCCTTGAACAGTAGCAACTGTAGCGATAGCAGCATCAGATTTGCCTGTGGAACTTAATACTCTGTGTAGAATTGGAGCTGTAGAATGCTCTAATATCCCCAACTAGAAACTTGAGATAGTAATGTTACTGTTTTGATCAAGTTGGAGTTCAATCAGAGTAGGGAGAGGCTGAGATGCTCTACTCTGAATTTTTCTTGGTGTCAGCAATGGCTTGCTGTAGAGGACCTGCCACATAGTGCTCTTTCACGTGGTTGATGCAAACCTGTCTGTTTCTCCTTGACATGACCATTCCTCACCCAGGTGTAGAAGGCATGATGACAGTTCTGTTGCCCCTTACCCCAAAAACTAGAACGGGTGGTGTGTATGATGGCAGAAAAGCTAGCTTGTTGTGGGTTTTTTCATAAACTAAGTCCCCAACTTTGGGAACCTGCCCTTCAGCAGCAGTTATAACCTTCCACTCACAGATGACGGCATCAGAATGATTGACATTAGCTTGTCTCTGACCTCTTGGATACTCTGCAAAACATTCAAACATTTCTCCAAGTCAAATTTATCTTCATCCGTCACCTTTCCAGAATGATCCAAGCCAGTCACATACATAGGAATTCCAAAGAGAACTTCGTATGGAGTGAAGCCTCCCAATATTCGTCTAGGCCTGTTATTTAATGCTCTCTGGACTCCGTACAGATTATGGTACCAATTAATACCTGAACTCAGTATTCTAGCAGTCTAGGCTTGTTTAATAATGCCATTAGCACATTCAACTAAACCGTTAGACTCAGCCCTAAATGGGTGGCTGAACTGCAGACAAAGACTGAGAGCAGACATTAAATTACTGTAAGCCTTAGAGGTGAATGCAGTACCATTATCTGAGTAAAATGAATGTACTGCCTCTACCACTACCAGACATTGCAAATCCTTTACGACAGCTGAAGCATTTGCATTTCCCTGTGACCACGCCCATAGAAATCGAGAACATGAATTTATTGCCACCAATATATACTTATGTAGGTTAAAAGAATTTACTAGACCAATGTGGGCCAAATAAATCACCCTGTAAGGGATGTTGTAGACTGTGAAAGGAGTTGGCAAGGGTCTCTTGACAGTCAAAGTCTTAATTTGTTGACAAATGTCACACCATCTGACATAATGTATAGACTGTTCATGTAAACCAGGCCACCTGTAGTGTTGCTGTAACATTGCTTCGGTTGCATTGACCCCTGCATGGGCAGATGGCAATCCCTCATGAGCTTCTTTGATTAAATCTAGCCTAGACAGGTATTATTCTGTCTCCCACTCCTGGTATTATGGTTACAGGAGTTTAGTCTACTTAGGAGGAAAGCCTACAGAAGACTGTCAACCTTGCTTGGTTGTGTGTATGGCTATTAAGATATCTGGGACAATCTTCATTTGAGATCTGGATAGGACTGCTACTTTAAAACTCTGAATTGCAGCCTTCACAGCTAAATCGGTTACACAGTTCCCTTTTATGTGAATGCCATCACACTGATGGCCCAAAGTGTGACTCACATGGACCAATGGAAGCTTATCTTGTAATACAACTACCATTCTCCAAAGGTATATATTCTGTATAGATTTTCCCTTTGATTCTTTGAAACCATTCAAACACAAATGTTGCAGGTTAGTATTGTAATTTAGCACACAGAAGGATGAGTTGGATGCAGTGAGTGTGGGAACTGACGAGTCAGCCTTTTGTAAATCAAGTTCTGCGTGTTGTGCAATGCTGTCAACTTGGATTTTAGTGTGCTTGCCCTGTGGATGGAATTAACCATCCTACACCTTGCACCACTGCGCAGGCTGAGGAGTACTGATTGTGGAGAGCCATCTGTGTAGAATATGCTCTGCTATGACTCAATGGGCAAGGTAGTCGGAGGTGATGAAACCCGTTGTTCATATTGGAGAAAAGCTTGTGTATGAAGGGTGGGATCATACTGAAACTTTACATCCTCTGTACTTAAAAAGAGGCCCACTGCACCCACCTTAGGTGTAGGGTGAGAGCATTAGGAATGCTTGCCTTAGTGGCTGCTTTTAGTTCCGGTATTGGGGAAACTACAATCATTAGTTTTCTCTGCACCAAAGGGCGCTCCTTCAAAATAGCTGTCTGCACAGCTGCAAGAATATTATCAAAGGAAGCAAAACCGACTGGGTAATACAAGTTACACTTATATGCAATAGGAACAGTCTTTCCCTCATTGTAGGTCACATAGGTATAAACTGAGGGAGTTGGTATGACTCTGATAACCAGGGTGGTCTCATTGTCCCAGGTTTGTAAATATTTAGTCTCTAGCATATCTGCATGCAGAGCGTGCAAGATATCAGTGTGTTTATTTGTCCACTGTTTTGATGAAAACGTGGGAGCAATTAAGTCACACAAGGGCTTCACTTCCTCAGCATAGTGCGGCAAGTAATTACGTCAAAAGTTGAAAAATCCCAGAAGGGATTGCAACTTCTTCGGTGTGTCGGGAGACTGCAAGGTAGCGTGCTTCTGAAGGAAATCAGGAGCTAAACCCGTTGGCCTCACTGGATAACTCATATCATAGGAAGGTCACCATCGGGTACGCAATATTTGATTTTTTAGAGTTAATCCTGTAACCGTGTGATGTTAAATATGGTCACAACTCTGCCCATTCTAGTCAGGTGTATATCCAAATCATCATCTGTAAGATAATGTATGATAATACCTCAGGATCTGGTTGTAATATCTCCATAATTTGTGTTAAGAATAAGCCAAGACTGTTCTTAATGTCAAAATGAGAGCTGCAACCTCGTTGAAACTAACTTAGATACTCTCTTTCAGGTGCTATGTTTTGACTAACGAACCCACTGGAAATACCCAGGGTCATTTTATATTGTTTCCACACCAGTTTTATCATTAAACCATTGCTCTGAGCATTTTGCACTGCGTAGGTCAGCGTATGTGAATCTAAATTCCTATAGTTGGAAACTGTCTTTTAGGATCCTTCTGGTTTAGAGATGAGAAAAAGGAGTGTGTTCATTGGTTAAAGGCAAGGTACTATTATGCCTTTTATTTCAACTGATCTAATATTGCTTTTATACCACGCTTTGATTCAAGCTTTAAGGGGTGTTGGGCTTGTGATTGAGGTTCACTGCGTGAGGCAATGACATTTGGAGTGTGTTCATTGGTGAAAGGCAAGGTACTATTATGCCTGGTATTTCAACTGATTTAATATTGTTTTCATACCACGCTTCGATTCAAGCTTTAAGGGTTGTTGGGCTTGGGCTTGAGGTTCACTGAGTGAGGCAATGACATTTGGAATAGAGAGTTTATCCCACCCTGTTTAGTTTCTGTATGAGGCAGGAGCCTGTCTGTTGCAATTGGGTTCCGCCCATTCAGTACACCCAGTTTTTATTGCTTTTTAGATCACCCAGTTTTGATTTTTTTAATGTGGGTGAGTCTCACTACATGTGCCTCACCCATGGTAATCGCATTACTAATTGACTGTGTGTGTTTAGCGCCAGTGTATTCCCTTTAAGATAAGGTGGCTGTGACACAGCAAGAGTAAGAGGCACTTGGCTGAGTACACATGAACGAGTGTACACACATGTGCACACGTGTGCGAGCTGCACGTGTGAGACTACTGTTGTGCGCAGCCTGGTATCTATGCACAGGTAGCCCGGCGCAGAGGGGATTCTGCAGGATTAGATAATCACCTGCAGTCGGTCTTATAATGTTAATATACACTAATAGGAAATGTCAGGGCAATTTACTGTTTTAGTGACACTTTATTACACACATTGGGAGAGAACTGCCTTAGAGTGCATTTTCGCTTCCCTTTGGCCTACAGAGACCAGTGATGTATCGAAATGGAGTGTACCCTGTGTGAGAAAATCAGTTCTGTAAGTTCAAGTAAGATCTCTGTGCAATTTATGGGTCATTCAGACTTGTTACATTTCTCTGGTCCAGCTAAGGATCAATGCCCAGGACTTTTGTTACCCTGTTGTGCCAGGTTAACTACATTTCTCTCCACCCTCAGGAACAAAGGCCTCCCCACACAAAGGTAGCAATTAACAGTGATTCACTCAGCTCCTAAGGAAGAAAGGGGTGGGGCAGCATGATCTGCATCATTCAATCAGCTGTCTTCAAAGAGATGGGCCTGGCCAAGTCCACTGAACAAAGAAGGCAGCACAGACTACTGAAGCAAACACAGGAGGGGGCTCTGCTTTGAAACCTAGTGAGGAAGGCCCTGGCAGTGATGTCAGCAAGGGGCAGAGCAAGGCCCCCAGAGGAACTAGTGACTCCTGCATGGCGTCATTTTGGACTGTCCCAGCATGCCGCATCGGAGTGTTGGTACAGGGATGGAGAGGTGACGTGGCACCCTAGGATTGGCCAGGGGTGCCTGGCTTCTGGAACCTTCCTCTCCCCTTTAAAAACACAATCACAAGGGGGAGACTCTCTTTTGCCCTGGAATTTTTCTGCGCATCGTTGATGGCCCTGGGACAGCCATGGAGAACTGGAAGGAGGAACCCCCTGATGCCCAGAAAAGACTAAGGTCTCTGCCCAGTTGACCCCAAGGTTAGTAGGTCTCCCAAAGGGCCAATGAGGCAGGTCCCATTACACCCCCTGAGGACCAGTTAGGGGAAAGCCCTGGACTTCTGCACCCACAGACCAAGACCAGGAGGAAGACTGGTGCACGGAGCCAGGAGAACCAGCTCCCTGAGGACTGCACCGCTTTGGAGGAGAGAATGTCTGATGCAACTACCCTGCTCGCTAGAGCTTGTCACCTGAAGTAAAATGAGCCTTAGACCATCAAAATAGGCCCAACTGAGCCCGAATTATGGCATTCTAAAGGTTGGTGACCCTTGACCTTTTTTCCAACTACAGAGCACGTGGGGTTCTGCTGCCTCTCTTTAAAATACCCCTAGGATGGGCCAGGGCCCCGTGGTCAGCGCAATATTTATTCAATTTCATTAGGGGGAGGGCATGTCTGGAATCCCCTCCCTGTCTTCACTTTTGATCTCAAAGGCCCCCATCTCCCCAGGGGCCAATGCAATGGTGCTAGGGGTGCAGCGTCGTGGCTCCCCAATGGTGGTGGCTATGCCCCCTGCTCCCAGTGTCTGGGGGAAACAGACAGCCACCACAGAAGATAGCACCCTGCCTGTATTGGCAGGCAGGTAGAAAGAAGCTGCTGGTTCCTGCAGCTGCACACGTAGGTGAGCCTCGCACAGGAGCCAGAGGGGCAGCGAGGGGTGGGCTCCCTCAGCTGTCCCCAATGTTTGGGGGGACCTGGTTGAGACCAGGCACCCCCAAGTAAAAAGGAAATAGCTGCACAAGGCCGTGCAGCACGGAAAAGGAAGCAAAATGGTTAAATATATTGTGGCCTGACAATGTTTAAGAAAGGTACATGCATAGAAAATCCCTCTAGGGGCTAAGTCTATGGCATGTTAATGTAGTCAAAATGTAATGTCTTCTAGGGGCTGCTTTTATAATTACATATTCATGGTTTAAAAGTTTACAAAAAGCAAACAGACACATGTTTTGTTCATCTTAAAAATGCTTTATTATTACAATATTGTTGACAGTGAATATTGATCGCAGTGTATATGTTTTATTAACAGTAATAAGTGCATTTACACATGATTATTATTAATTGCACTGAAGTACAAAATGATGTTTTTAACATGTTATTTGCTATTCTTGACCCTTGACCAAGCCAACAGACTTACTTAATATATTTGGGATCAAAGGTGATTATGTAATATTCTCTACGGTATTTTCCACCTACCAATGTATATATTTGTAAATCACTGCATAGTATTTAGTAGTGTGTGTGAGATAAATGAACTTCTCCTTTTTCTGCGCTATACATATGCATAGTAAGTGTGGAACATCTTCTCTCCCTGTCCCGCACAGGCAGCAGCTAGAATTCGCAAGGTTGCGTTTTCAGGACGGTAGATGAAGCATCAAGTGCAGTAGGCCACGGCAATAGTGCAGATATTTATCTTTTTCAGCTTTGGAGAACCCTGTGCAGCAGTAGGGTTGTGGTGTTGCGTTAATATAGCTGTGCAAAACAAACCAGCCATGGGCTCTGCCTGCCAGTGTTACCTTATGATGGTAATTAGATAAATAAAATAGTAGTCAGTCAGTCGGTCAGTCAAATATTCTTTATTTGTTCTTTTTACAACCATAAAAGAACACATCAAAAAGTTCAAACAAAAAAACAGACAATATATAATAATACATTTCATAATAATACAAATCCATAATCACATAGCAGCAAATCACAAAATTTAAAAAAAGAGGCAAAGATTAAAATTTTGTGGCAGTAATCATTAGTTAGTGCACAGACAATACAAATATAAATGCTAAAAACGGTACTGTATACTTCACAAAACCATGATATTCAGAGGCAATTCTTTAAGAGTAAAATAAAAACAAAATGCCATTTACGAATAGGTAAAGTCATTTCCCAACTAAATTCCGTAGACGGACTGCAGTTGAAATGTATCTATGCGCCATTAAATATGTGTATTTGTCTTTCAAAAGCTGGAGATGATATAAAGCCAGCCTACACTTCCTAATATTTAAGAGTCTTAACCCCTTCGGTGCTCATGACGGAATGGTTCCGTCATGACCCACGGTTGAGCTGTGCTCATGACGGAACCATTCCGTCATGACCACACACGCGCAAGATTCCGCCAGCACAGCGGCGGAATCTGCGCAGCATCGAAGGGGTTAATAGAGGGATAGTAAAATTCCTCCTCGCTTTAGTGTAGAGTCGACAGAAGAACAAAAAATGCAACATGTTCTGAGTTGATTTAGAGCATGGGTACTCACAAACTTTCTCTCAGGGGCCAAATTTACAGTGTGGTTTGTGGCCGAGGGGGGGTGGGGTCAGTGGGGGAGGGGGTGGAGCTAGAGCAAAAAAACTGTGACCATGAGGTTGAACACAGGCCCCTGCAGCGGACGCCTTCGTCCACTGAGCCACCAGACCCTGCATACACACATCTCTCTCTCTCTCTCTCTCTCTCTCTCGTTCTTTCTCTCTCTTGAAGGACTGGGTTATTCTTAAGACCCAGCGGTGCCAGGGAACAACACCTGAAACCTTCGTGGGTTACCTGTTCTGGCGTGCTAAACACAGAGACACGGAACACTTCCAGCGACGTCAGAGATCAGCGTTTATTTACTGCAGGGATACAGAGGTCACAAGAAGTACACAACGTGTAGGTTCTCGGAGACTGCTTCAAATTCGTAGAAGTGGGTCGGTCCTTTTATACAGGTTTTTGCCATAGCGCAGTATGGCGAACAAAGGTTACAACTCAGTTCCCACAATAAACTTCAAAAGGGTCGCATTCATGTCTCAGGAGGCCGGAACATAATTACGACAGTCTTGCCGGTTCCCAACTGTAAAAACATATTTCCTCCGCAATAAACACATTCCATCCTAACCATAAACACATTAAGAGGAAGGACGAAAAACAGATGCAAGGAAAGGACGAGGATGCACAACAGGTTAGAAAAGAGTGTTGGGGGCAATAAAGGAAACTTGATAGAGGGGACAAAGACCTCGTGTCTAATGTATGCATGGCTGAAACAATAGACCGGCGCGGCAAGATGAGCTCCGAGCGGGGCCATCTGCCTTAGTCGTGTCGTTTCCCTCATCGTAAAAGTCACCTCAAAGAAACACGTGTCCTTCGTGTAAGCTTGAGAGTCCCAGGGTCACGGAGCGGACAAGAAGCCCGTTCGCTGGCTACCTGAGGGCAAGAAACAAAATGGATGCTGTATCTAAAATGGAACCCGAGGGTCCAAATGAACGAACCCAAAAATGAGACGAACCATACGTGGCTGCATAGCGAAACTGCGTACACCCATTATACTCGTCATTTGCGGTTCGTAGATACCAAACTCATCCATATTCGTTACCACTCAAAACTGCGGTCCCGTGTCATACGGAACCTCAGACCCTCCTTTTGCCCTCATGTAGGCAAGCACTAGTCAAGATCTGAATCTATGTCAATATTCATCAGATCGTTCAGCTGCTGCTGGAACATCATCCTATTCATCAATGTCTCCTTGGTAACAGATGGCCGCCTTATACACGTCGCAGCACATAGGCCACATAAGGCAGGACCACACTGTACACAAAGACAACACGTGAACAGAAACGTTACAACAGCCCCCACGATCATTAGAATCTTCCAACCCCAGGTTGACATTAGGCCCCACAACCATCCTAGGAGCGTCCAATTACCTTCGTCCACGTGTATGGACTCGGAAATCTTGTGCAACTTCGAGATGGCTTGGTATACAGTTGGAGCATTGTCAGGAATAAAAATGCAACAACTCGAATGGATAATTTTACACACACCCCCTCTATCTGCAAGAACAACGTCCAGAACCATACGGTTCTGCAACGTCATGAGTCTATCCGCCTGTAGTTCAGCTGTTAGATTACCAAGGGCATTTGCAGTAATATTAGCAGTCGACTCAACTACACGGGTCAACTGTCTTAGGTTCCTACTATTAACCATAGGTCCCCAAAACGGCAAGAAACCTTTAAAGAAGTCTCCCGCTTCTTGACCAGCAGTGTCCTCTTTGCTAATAACGCCTCTCACGACTCTAGTTCTGTGGTAGTCTGAAGCAACTGTGAAAGTCGGAGGTAAAAGATTCGCAATATAACAGGTACCCGAAAAGTCGCGGGGTAACCATGTATATGCGCGTTCATAACATACAAAATAGGTGCCCTTAGCAGTAAAAAAAACAGGGGAGGAGAGCATGGGTAGAACATACGTATCAGTGCAAGCACTGTTCCCAAGTTGTGCTCTCGGATTTCGACCCAAACCTTTCAAGCAGAAATTACCAAGGTGCGGTACAATCCATATCGGGGACGAGCTCTTAAGCTGTCTATCACCCACTGACGTACTATACTCAGTCTCACTCAGATCCTTATAGGCCTGCACTTCTTCATCTGGAATGAGTGATGCATCAAAAACATCTCTATCCAGATCTGCTATGGCTATCGCCAAAGGCTTGTGGTACGGCCCAGGACCAAAATTGACAGACCGTGGCTCTCGACTAGGGTAGGAATCTAGTGCACTACGGAACATAGTTTGGAATGCTCGAGCTGAACCCTGGGAGCTGTAAGGAAGGACCAAATACGGAATACCCCTATCCATAGTGTGTGGCATTAAACCACATACCCAACAATTGGTAGTATTTACCACCAACTGATGCTGATGTAGGAGTTGAACAAAGGAATTATTCATGAATTCCGCACGTCTAACCTGCTCATGCTGAGGCAAAGGATGAAAGGAATGTGGGGAGACAGTGGTGAGGGAACTTAGGTTAGGAGAAAAGGTAGGCGAAACAGAAGGCAAGAACAACGATACTCCAAAATAAACTCCACCCACCAATAGCATAGATAAAGTCAGAAACAGTAGAAACACCTGAAACAAAAAACATTTTGTTCGTACAACCCTCCATAACTCTAATCTCCGTGCCGACACCCTTTCTTCTTCCAACAGCTTAGAGAATGCCATCCTCTACAAACCGTCCGTGACGTACTTGACGCACTTCGTTCCGAATAGCGATTATCAATCCCCAGGAGTTCCCAGAGATCGACAAAATTAACCGACCTAGCGTCAGAAACCTGCTAAACAGAAAGAAGTACCCGCACGGCCCTACGGTAACCCGGATGGAGAGGTTTCCTCGAAACTTTCAAATTTATTACAAATCTCTTAGCAGTGGAAAGGCACATAAAAACTCGAAAAGAAAGGATGTAATTGTCCATAATATTCGTAACGTCAAAAACCACCGTACTATTAATTTTTATTAGTCCTTGAACGAAGAAAGTATCGATTTCTTCCAGGTCGAGTTTGCTCTACAAACAATTGTTCAGCTGACGCAACAGGATTCGATGAAGTGGACAACGAGTCAGACCTTGGGTTTTCTGCTACTGATGACTCCACATATGGGTTTGGCAGTGACGAATCCTCATCCACAAGTTGAGCGTCACTAAACGGCACAAAGTGCAAAGGAGTCTCAGTTTCTGTGGCCGAAATCCCAGTCCTCACCCAACCGTCAGTTGGTAAAGGGATCGGTACCTTCTTTGTGTGGCTGGCATGGACCCAGTTTTTCCGGCCCTCCAGTCGAACCGCTGTCCTCGTCGTCAACAAAACTTGAAAGGGTCCAACGAATCTTGGCTCCAAGTTACGTTTCCGACCAAAATTTCGGGTAACCACCCAGTCCCCTGGCCGGAGCTGGTGTCCAGAACCCTCTGTCTGCGCCGGTAGAGCTTCAAAGACCTGTTGATGGATTAACCGTAGTTTAGTGGTCAAATCATGCAGATAATCAATCAACATTGGATACTCAAGACTATCAAAAGCCCTAGGCCTCGGGACTCCCCAAATATTTGCAGGGCGACCGAACACAATCTCATATGGGCTAAGCCCTACTCGAGAGTGTACGGTTGCTCTGGTCGATAGGAGAGCCAGAGGCAAGGCATCAGGCCATGACAGACCAGTCGTAGCTTGAATCTTAGCGAGTTTCAGCTTCAGGGTACCATTGTACCCTTCAACCAAACCCGCTGCCTGAGGATGATTAGCACTGTGGAATTTCTGCCGAATTCCAAGGCCCTTACACACACTCTGCATCACACTTCCCACAAACTCGCTTCCATTATCCGACCACACAATCCGTGGCATTCCGTACCTAGGAAAGTACTCCTTCAGCAGGATTTTTGCTGTGGACAGGGCAGTATTATCCTTAAGAGGATAGGCCTCAATCCATCTGGAGAACGCGCAAACCACAACCAAAACATACTTCAGGTTATTGCATCTCTCCATATGGATAAAATCCAACTGGATAACCTCAAAGGGACAAGCAGGAGGAGCGAAATGACCAGGCGGAGTGGGGGTACCTTTTCCGGGATTGTGCATCAAACACACCATACAATTCTTAACCACTCTTTCGGCACACTTAGCAATACCCTCATTCCTCCATACAGGGGACAAGAACTTACATATTCCTTTCGCACTAATATGTGACAACCCATGAGCCATCGTCACAACAGCTAATACATACGCATCTGGTAACATCCACCTCTGACATTCCGTCAGGTCAACCCAACATCCATGCATATCCAATTTTCCTGTACTTTCTTCCCACTTGGTCTTTTCAGCTTCAGTAGCTTCGTTCTGAATTGCTTTCACACTCTCAACAGTATTCTCACACACACCAGTCTCCGTCGGCCACCTCACTGAACTCGTGGCATACATTCGAGTCGCAAGATTCTTAGCCGTTTCCTTAGCAATCTCATCCGCAAACGCATTACCACGACCAACATCATCCGTCACTTTCCGATGTGCACTACATTTAACGATCGCCACTTGTTTAGGCAATGTAAGTGCATCCAAAAGATCATTCACAAGCTGCCCGTGTTGGATCTTCGTACCATGCGATGTCATAAATCCTCTTTCTCTCCACAACTTTCCAAAATTATGCGCAACACCAAACGCGTACTGACTGTCAGTAAACACATTCACTCGCTTTCCCTTCGACAAAACACACGCTCTTGTCAATGCAATTAACTCTGCCGCTTGTGCGGAATTCTGATTCAATCTCGCAGTTTCCACAACCGTGCTCAACGTCACTACAGCATACGCAGTCGTCACATCGCCATTCGGCAATTTGAAGCAAGAACCATCCACATACAAAGTACCATCGGGATCTGCCAAGGGAGTGTTTTTCAGGTCCACACGACCTTTTGTTTCTTCCTCAGTCCGTAAATAACAATCATGTGGCAGCACATCATCTGATTCCATATTAATCGGCAACAATGTCGCCGGATTCAGTACATTACAACGTTTAATCTGTATATGACTTGCCAAAAGGGTCAGCTCGTACCCAGACAACCTTGCACTCGTCAAATGTTGAGTCTTTGTCCGATTCAAGAGCGTATCAACTGCATGCGGAACCATTACTATGAGCATATTATCCATGACCAGGCCTGCGGACTGTCGAATAGACGCCGCCGCTGCCGCTGTCGCCCTCAAGCAACTCGGCAACGCTCTAGCTACCGGGTCTAAGGTCGAGGAAAAATATGCACACGGACGCTGTTTATCACCAAATTGTTGCGTTAAAACACTCAACGCACAACCGTCCCTCTCATGGACGTATAATGTGAAAGGCTTACTGTAATCAGGAGTACCTAACACAGGAGCCGAACACAATGAATCACGTAAGTCAGAAAAACTTTTCTGACATTCCTCCGTCCAAGGCAAAGGAGTCGAAGCGTCCTTGCACGTGAGAGCTACCAATGGCTTCGCTAACAGTGAAAAGTTCGGGATCCACTGTCTGCAGTATGACGTGATACCTAGAAAGGCACGCACATCTCTCTGAGTTGTTGGCACAGACATTCGAGCAATTGCTGCGATTCTTTCAGGGGTCAACCTTCTTCCCGCCTTTGACAATAAGTGACCTAGATAGGTTACTTCTTGACAACAATATTGCAGTTTGGAAGGTGACACTTTATGATGTAAGTCACAAAGATGC
Source organism: Triturus cristatus (assembly GCF_964204655.1). Lineage (NCBI taxonomy): Eukaryota > Metazoa > Chordata > Amphibia > Caudata > Salamandridae > Triturus > Triturus cristatus. The sequence goes on along the minus strand of NC_140595.1, from coordinate 571,824,408 downwards.
TGTAACAGTGACACTGTAGCAGTCCTACAAAGCTGTTCGGTGTCAGCAGCGATCAACAGATCGTCAACGTACTGAATCAAGGCTGCACCAGCCGGTAACACAAACGCATCAAGTTGGCTCTTAAGGGCTTGGCTGTAGATTGATGGACTCTCACAGTAGCCCTGTGGTGCGCGTTTGAATCTGAAGCTGCGACCACCTAATGAGAAACCGAACAAGTCTCTGCTTTCCTCAGCAATCGGAATGCTAAAGAACGCATTCTTCAGATCGATGACCGAGAACCATGACGCAGTAGCTGGAATCAGAGTCAGTAAAGCTGTAATGTCTGGCACCACAGGAAACTGCGGAACAACGACTTTATTCACCTCCCGTAAGTCGATAACTAGACGGTACACAGGAGGCTTGGAGGGATCCGTTCGTTTCAGAATAGGCAACACGGGACTATTGCACACATTACCCCGTGTCTCCTCAATAACATCTTTACCGATCAAGTCGTAAATGATCGCTAATAGTGCCCTTTCACCATCAAGGGAAATACGATACTGGGGTATGCGTGGCAAACGCGCACCAACTTTCAGTTGGACAACATAAGGTGGTATATCCAACAGGCCCACGTCATTGGGACCTGTCGCCCACAAGGAGTCCGGAAGAGATCTCAATTCTGGTGGGAGCTTGTCGATCGATAAATACATAGGGGAAATCACGCTCTTACCCAACGTAAGCTCCACACCCGTAGGAGAACAGTACAAAGTCGCATGTAACCTTTTCAACAAATCCAGACCCAAAAGATTCTCACCACAACCAGTAGTCAAAATCAAAGGAGCTTCTAGCTCATGAGACCCAATTGTAAGGGGCAAAGGGCTAGAAACTGGATTGCTAACGGGGGCGCCAGAAAATCCAACGGAAACATTCGTTAAGCCAGACAAAGGCGCGCCAGGGAGTTTCGAATGCATGATGGAACTTTTTGCTGCACCAGTGTCCAACAGAAAAGGCTCAACGACGCCCAAAGTGGCTACTGCAACATAAGGCCCTCTCTGATCAACCGGAACTGATACTTCTCCCTTCCTTTGTCTATGGCTGTCCTAGTAGATACCATCCGTATCAACATCACACTCAACATAACAGTCATCCACATGATACTGTGCAGACCGACCGGACGATGGTTCGCGCCTATCGAAACAATTTTGCGAGTCCGAAGACGTTGCAAAGCGTTCGGCCTGATTCTGGGTAACTCCACGACCTCTACCACGGGAAGCCTGTTGAGGGCCACTACGTCCTCCTCGAGCCGACACACCATTGTTCCTATCACGGAGAACCGGACAATCAAACTTCAGATGGCCCTCCCCACGACAATATGCGCATTGATTATATCCCAGCACAAAACGAGGTGCGGGGGAAGCATTTCGCGTCTGCGATCTGGAGAACTGTGATTGTGATCTATTTTGCTGTTGTGTATCACTGAAATGCGAACGCGGAGGATAGGCTTGCTGCAATAAGACCTTAGTTTTAAGATCCTTCGTTTTCTTATCTGCACGCTCACTTTCCTCTTTTTCTCTGTTTTCGTAATATTGGGCCGTAGCCAATATTTGGGCAGTGGTAGAAACAGCCCACGAACTCTCAGAATTCTTCAACTTGTTGCTAAGGTCGGGCAGCAAGTTCGATACAAACTTATCAACAAACAGCCGCTGACCACCCTCAGATCCCATGTCCTGACCACTATGATCAACAAACGCTTCCTCGAATCTCGTAAAGAAATCAGAAACGCTTTCATCCCTCTTTTGCTTGCATGCTGATAATTTGTCCCAATTGACGCGCATCGCTGGCATAAGCGTTTTCATGAGGGTAATTATCCTCTGAGGCAAAGCCACAATAAGCTGTTCAGGTTTAGCCCCACCGACCTGCTGGACATCTGCCGCCGTAAGGGCAGCCCAGTCACCGCCTAACTCGGCTGCGTGATTCTCGTGACGAATTTTTGCCCAAATCGGCTGAGGCACCACATTGCCAAACAACATATCAATATCGGCTAGGTTCATAACAGTAGCATCCACCAATTGGGACAGCTCCTTATAATAACCTGCAGGATTCTTACGGGGATCGGGCAAAGATTGCTTCACTTGTAAAACTTCCGATCGTTTCCAAGGGAGGTGTATCCACACTCTCTGGAAACGGCCTGGAACAGGAGGGTTAGCAGCAGGATCACCCGGCATCCATACCGGAGGAACTTCTCGCATAGGATATTGACCAGGTTGTGCCATCCATTCTGCAGTCTCGTCCTTAAACAACGCACGAGGTTGCACTGTACATCGAAAGGATAACAAGCGCTCTAAAGCCTCTCGAACTTTGTCGCCTACGATTACACCCGAGGCAAACCGATGCTGCAGCTCAGAAACCTCTGACGGTACATTATCTGTCACATCATCGTCCCACTCCTCCTTCAACGAGTTACACAGTTCTTCAAACACAAATCGTTGCGTAGGCACATTAAACTGGGAGAACGTTTCAAACACTACACGTGAGGTGTATTTAACAGGGTCACGAATCCATCTACGTGCCGTTTTCACCAACGATTCACGTTCCCTACCGTCAGGAAGCTGACTGCGCCTTTGAGCGACATCTGAAAGAGTCGAACCAAGTATCGGCCCAAAAAGCGGAGAATAAAGAGAAGCAACAGCAGTCAAAAGACGACTACGAACAGAAGGAGAAGAGGAAGAAGATGCGGGCGCAGCAACAATAGGGGTGGAAACAGTAGAAGTAGACGCAGCAGCAGGAGCAGCGGGAACAACAGGCTGAGGAGGGACTTGGAAAGGCGCAGTAGGGAGAGAAGCCGGAACAAGAGGATGTACGATCTGGGGCCCAAGGGGATTCGGGAGTACGAGAGGAACGGCGGGCTGACCAGCAGCCGCCAAAACAGCGGGTTGAAGAAGAGGTGGACGCACGGGACCCATAACATCGGGAGCATAGGGAGGTGGCGATTTCATCAGATAAGACAAGAGCGGATCCTCCATCGCTTCTTCTCCTGTCTTATCGATATTAGAAGGTAGCACCGGATAACACTTATCCACTGCCATATGGTGTAGCCGAGCACTAACTTCCTGCTCTTTCTCATCTTTGTCTAATTGATATTGTTCTGCATTTCGCATCACTGCAATAACACCTTCTCTTTTATTTTTCTTATTCTGTTTGATTTCTTTCTGCTTGGCCTCTTTCCGCCACAACCGGAAGGAATCAAACATGGCCGGCCTAGCTTTCTTTTTAAACAATTTAGCTTCCAAATTATCTAAAACGGCAGTCTCGAAACTACCATGAGATGGCCAACTGAGGACGCCATCCTTTTTAGTGTAGCGGACCCAATATTCATTATATACGATAGGACCCACGCCATGACGACTATAGAGCTCGTAAATCGGAGTTCCAACCGGAGGTATCGGACATGAATCCTCCTGCCGGGAATCCATGCTGCAACATTTGAGAAACCCAAACAAAGTACTACGGCCAGGCATCGTGCACACTAACCGAGTTTACAAACTTCAAGGGTTATCGAATTACGATGTCCTCACAAAAATGCAAGACCCTCGGTTTTGGCAATTGCAATCGTCAAATAAAACCCAACTACTAAGAACCACGAATGCTATGGAACCATGCAAACAACAAAGCAACACTGGGAGCGACCCACAAATACTTAACTGAGAGAACAATGGCGTCACCAGGAAGGTCCGTCGATCGTCTCGCCGTACAAAGGACTACGCCAGGCGCCAAAACAGGTCGACAGTCAGGGCATCGGTCCGTCGCAGCCGTCAGTAGGCGGGGATCTTCGCGGGAAAAGACGTCGGGCCACTTATTTCGACAACTGGATCGATGAAGCGGGGTGCACCTTCCCTCGGAGATTTCACACGAAGTTCCTCACGATCGTCGGGCTTTGGACCGGTACCGTTGATGTGGCCCCACGTTGGGCGCCAACTGAAGGACTGGGTTATTCTTAAGACCCAGCGGTGCCAGGGAACAACACCTGAAACCTTCGTGGGTTACCTGTTCTGGCGTGCTAAACACAGAGACACGGAACACTTCCAGCGACGTCAGAGATCAGCGTTTATTTACTGCAGGGATACAGAGGTCACAAGAAGTACACAACGTGTAGGTTCTCGGAGACTGCTTCAAATTCGTAGAAGTGGGTCGGTCCTTTTATACAGGTTTTTGCAATAGCGCAGTATGGCGAACAAAGGTTACAACTCAGTTCCCACAATAAACTTCAAAAGGGTCGCATTCATGTCTCAGGAGGCCGGAACATAATTACGACAGTCTTGCCGGTTCCCAACTGTAAAAAACATATTTCCTCCGCAATAAACACATTCCATCCTAACCATAAACACATTAAGAGGAAGGACGAAAAACAGATGCAAGGAAAGGACGAGGATGCACAACAGGTTAGAAAAGAGTGTTGGGGGCAATAAAGGAAACTTGATAGAGGGGTCAAAGACCTCATGTCTAATGTATGCATGGCTGAAACAATAGACCGGCGCGGCAAGATGAGCCCCGAGCGGGGCCATCTGCCTTAGTCGTGTCGTTTCCCTCATCGTAAAAGTCACCTCAAAGAAACACGTGTCCTTCGTGTAAGCTTGAGAGTCCCAGGGTCACGGAGCGGACAAGAAGCCCGTTCGCTGGCTACCTGAGGGCAAGAAACAAAATGGATGCTGTATCTAAAATGGAACCCGAGGGTCCAAATGAACGAACCCAAAAATGAGACGAACCATACGTGGCTGCATAGCGAAACTGCGTACACCCATTATACTTGTCATTTGCGGTTCGTAGATACCAAACTCATCCATATTCGTTACCACTCAAAACTGCGGTCCCGTGTCATACGGAACCTCACTCTCTCTCTCTCTCTCTCTCTCTCTCTCTCCCTCCCTCTCTCTATCTCTCCCTCCCTCTCTCTCTCCCTCCCTCTCTCTATCTCTTTCTCCCTCTCTCTATCTCTCCCTTTCTATCTCTCTATCTCTGTCTCTCTCTCTGTCTCCCTCCCTCTCTCTATCTATCTCTCCCTCCCTCTCTCTGTCTCCCTCCCTCTCTCTCCCTCCCTCTCCCTCCCTCTGTCTCCATCTGTCTCCCTCCCTCTGTCTCCCTCTGTCTGTCGCCTTCCCTCTGTCTGTCTCTTCCCTCTGTTTGTCTCCCTCTGTCTCCCTCTCTGTCTGTCTCCCTCCCTCTTCCTGTCACCCTCTGTCTGTCTCCCTCTCACTCTCCCTCCCCCTGACTCCCTCCCTCTGCCTCCCTCTGCCTCCCTCTGCCTTCCTCTCTCTTTCTCCCTCTGTCTCTGTCCCTCTCCCTCTGTCTCCCTCTCTCTCTGTCTCCCTCTCTCTGTCTCCCTCTGTCTCCTTCTTCTTCCCTCTCTTTTTATCTCCCTCTGTCTCACTCCCTCTTGTCTCCCTCCCTCCGCCTCCCCTCCCTCTGCTTCCCCCTGACTCCCTTCCTCTGTCTCCCCCTGACTCCCTCCCTCTGTCTCCCTCTCTCTCTGTCTCCCGGTCTCTCTGTATCCCTCTCTCTGGCTCCCTCTGTCTTCCTCTCCCTCCCTCTGTCTCCCCCTGACTCCCTCCCTTTGTCTGCCTCTGCCTTCCTCTCTCTCTGTCTCCCTCTCTCTGCCCCCTCTGTCTCCCTCTCTCTCTATCTCCCTCTCTCTGTCTCCCTCTGTCTCCCTCTCTCTCTGTCTCCCTCTCTCTCTGCCTCCCTGTCACCCTCTGTCTCCCTCCCTCTGTCTCCCTCTCAGTCTCTGTCTGTCTCTGCCTCTATCTGTCTGCCCCTGTCCCTGTCTCTGCCTCTATCTTTCTCTGTCTGTCCCTGTCTCTATCTCTGTCTGTCTCTGTATCTATCTCTGTCTGTCTCTGCCTCTATCTGTCTCTGTCTATCTCTATCTGTCTCTGCCTCTCGCTCTGTCTCTCTCTCTCTATTGCTGTCTGTCTCTACCTCTATCAGTCTCTGCCTCTATCTAGCTCTGCCTGCCCCTGCCTCGATCTGTCTCTGCCTCTATCTGTCTCTGTCTCTGTCAGTCTGTCCCTGTCTCTATCTGTCAGTCTGTTCCTGTCTCCGTCGGTCTCTGTCTCTATCTGGCTCTGTGCCTCTGGCAGTGCACTCCTACTGTGTCTACACGTCCGCATCACTAGCCCAGAGACAGCCCCGCCCCACTCCCCCTCTCCCTGTGTAATGTAAAAGCCAGTTTGTTTTCTCTCTGAATTTGCTGCTCTGGCTTTAATTCTGACTCTCACCCTCGAGCTGTCAGATCAAAGCCCCCCTTTGGTGACCTACTCTCACACCCTGCTGGGGGTGTGGTGGTGGTGGTGGCACCCTACTCTCACACCCTGCTGGGGGTGTGGTGGTGGTGGTGGTGGCGCCCTGCTCTCACACCCTGCTGGGGGTGTGGTGGTGGTGGCGCCCTACTCTCACACCATGCTGGATGTGGTGGTGGTGGTGTGTGTGTGTGTGGTGGTGTGTGTGTGTGTGTGTGTGTGCGTGTGTGTTTTTGTTTGTTTCCGGGTTGCGCACACACACAGTCGCACCTGAGTACTTCACAGGTCTTTAAAAGACCATTTACGCGTTAATAAGCTTTGTTGTATTTCACCTCTTAGCGCCCCTGCATCTCCACTCTGACTATCACTGGAATCGCCCGGACCCCATAGAGCAGAGTCTCTCGAGTCCGCGCTGCTGCAACCGGCGGTGTTTGCTGACACTCTTTTGAAGAAAAAAAAAACACGGGTATGATGTCTGCAAGGTCCGAGGGTTCGCCAAGGAAGGCTTGCCGGCCGCTGGCGGCCCGCGGGCCATACTATGAGTAACCGTGATTTAGAGTTACTCGGGCACTGTTCAAGTTCGGCCTCGCAATAACCTTTACGAGGATAAGGAACCAGGAAATAAACGATTCTGAACCTAAATCTAATAAGATAAAACATTTTTGTATGACAAAAGAAAAAAGAGATATAGGGCTCTACACAGGGAACGTACTAAAGGCAAATATTCCAAAACTCTCTTTTTCCCAATCTCCAGGTGCTCACTGGCCGTCTTTAAAATAGATAAAAGATCCTCTTTCAGCTGGATTTTTGAAATCTTAGCAATTCGTTCAGGGGCAATCCACCAGCCCCACTGTCTCCTGCTGCCTTTTCATGTAACTAAGCCATAGTATCTTCTTCATATGATCATGGCTAAAGCAATCCAGAATTATTGCACGATTGAGGGCCGGCTCATCCTTTGCCCATACTGAATGCCATAGCAAAGTTGAAGCAATTTGTATACAGTGGGTTAAAAGGGTCAGATCAGGTTCATGGTGACAAAATAATTGGGAGACTACTTGGGACTGTTAATAATCGTCGAAGGAAATTATTCTCCACCGCCTGAAGGCGAGAAGGATTGCAAAAGCGCCACACTCTGGCCCCATACAAGGTTACAGAACATGAGCGAGCCTTATAGATGTTAATTATCAAGTCAATAGGTCTGGATCATAATTTCTTTGTAAACCTAAACAAAGCCTCCAAGTTTTGGTTGAAACTATTAACCCTAGTTTCAACTAAATGATGCCAAGTGCCTTTCTGGTCAAAGGGGATGCCTATGTATGAAAAAGTTGGAACATAAAACCTCCTCTCATTATTGATTAAACATGATTTTAAAAGAGGGGTAGATTTACCTACCACCATAGTTTAAAACTTTGACGTATTGGTCTTTAGACCAAAATCAAACATAAAATCATTAAATCTAGTGACAAGCGTTTGCAGTTCATACCAATTCTAGACATCAACACACAATCATCGGCATAGAGTAACACCGGAAGATTTCTAGATCCTATCTTGGGAACATCAACATGGCCTTGATTAATATAACTTTCCAAGTCATTGATGTAAAGACAAAATAAGAAAGGGGGGAGCACGCACCCTTGGCATACCACACCGTTCATTTTAATAGGAGAGGTAAATTCCCCATCCGCCCCATACCTGACCTGCCCAGTCACGTCCTAATGCATTTGTGCTAAGAAATGGACTAAAGATGTGTCTATACCCAGATCCAGCATTTTCTTCCATAGTTTCCCTCTCTCCACCCAGTCAAATTCCAATATAAGGTCCATAAAACCCAAATAGATGGAACCATTTTGACTATTGTGTACTTGCTTATGACAAGGTGGAGGTTGAGACACTGCTCAACAGTTCACAGGCCCCTCCTGAAGTCATACTGTATATCTGAAAACTTCCCACTTTCCATTTCCCAAGTCTCCAGGCGATCTAAAATGACCCTGCCCATCAATTTACATGTACAATCAATTAGCGAGATTGGGCAATTCCACCTCGGGTCAGACCTGTCCCCTTTTTAAAGATGGGTACTATAATCACAGTGGCCCATTATTTTGGGAGGCCCTGGGAACCTATACAACATAAAATATTAGTCAACAGTGGGAGCCAAAGGACTGGATTGGCCAGGAAAAGGTCAGCGGGGATGCCGTCCAGGCCAGATGCCTTATTCTTTATGGTTTGATTTAAGGCTTTTTTAATTTCCTCAAAAGTTGGGGGACTCCAATTCTAGAGACCCCGGACCAATTTGCTTGTCACTATATTTTAAAGTGCTTGCCGTCAATACTATATAAGCTAGAGAAATGTTGAACCCATGGATCGGGCATAATTGTGGAATCAATGCTGATGTTGTGTGCACTTTGAAAAAAAGTTGAATTAACAGTTTGTCCAAAAAGTCTTGGGTCTTTGTTGAGACTAGCTTCATACAGTTGTTCCCATGCCTCTTTTCTTATGGCCATTTTACATTTCAGAATAGCCTATTTATATTCATTTCAAATATGTCTCACCATTAAGTTATCCCTATGTTTTTTTTAGTGCCTTAATAAGGTTACTATGAGATCGTGAACAATCACTGTTAAACCATTTGTGGGGCACATGTAATCTCGGTTTCCTGTCACCTCGTAATACAACATTATTGTCTCCGTTATCTCGGCAAAAGCCCTTAGCATGGACAGTGGGTTTATTCTACTTTCTAAACACTCCAAAATGTGTGCCTTATTTACAGTCAGAATCTGCTGAAGAACAGAGTCTGGGTCCATCAAGACCCACTTACACAAGAGACCCTTATTATTATTGTGGATTATGGGATGTAGATTTGAACCCTGTGCAGCGGTAGGGTTCTGGTGTTGCACTAATATGTCTTTTCAAAACAAACCAGCCATGGGCTCTGCCTGCCAGTGTTGCCTTATCCCCCAGTGATGAGATCTGTTTTATGGTTTTACTTACCAGACATTTAAAACCTGCATGAGTTCCTGGCGCCTCCTACACATCCTGTAAGCCCTTTTGTTTAATTGACTTGTAAAGCTAGTCCCTTGCGGGAGAGTTCTCCCTAGTCATCAATTCCACCCGAGATGGGCACCTTTGATCTTATGCCAGCAATTAATAAATGCACCTCTTCTAGCGGGTGACTGTTTCTGCAGCCCAAACTCAAGTCTTATTTGGGCTGGGGACATGTACTTGGGAAGGCTGAAGATCATTCTAAATGCGCCAGCTATTTTTCCGTCCAGAGTGGCCATGTCTCTGCTCCCATAAATTATTGTTGGAACAAGCTTTGTCTGAATCTCCAGCAGTATTGGAGCAAAGCTTGAACTAGCTACTTTCTTCTTCAGGTTTTTTAGCGCAAGAGCTAGAGCATTGCCTCTACTCCTCAGGGCTTCTTTTTGGGGAGTAAATGAGCCGTTACTGTCTGTTATCACTCCTAGATACTTATATTCTCCGACTGTCTCCAGAGGCTGATTGGCAAGATGAACATTTCTAATCTTGAACCCTACTTCTATGCACCACGCTGGAAAGTAGAACTTTCATACTAGATTTTCTTAGGAAGAAGCAACACACTGCATACCATGCTGACAGCAAATGTTGTGGTTGTCAGTGAACCATCAGTGCAGTGCTCCCTGCAAAAGGAAAGCACATTCTGCTGCAGGATCCCTTCTTCTAGACTCAGCTCGTTATCTGTATCAAGTGCGGTGCAGCATCTTCATGGTGCTCTGGCAGCAGTTAAGACCGTCTCCAGCAGTAGCTTGGGCGATAATTTGGGCGAAGGACCTCTCCTGGCAAGTGGTCAAGTGTCTGTCCTTATATATCAAATCTTAATGGAGATTGTAATTGCTGACATAAAGTTTTAAATATCTGACATAGACTATGTGCATTAATGTGTGCATCTCAGACATATCCTTATGAAATATAAGGTAAATGGATGTCAATTCAGACTACAAAAATGACTTTGAGCACACAAAATCAAGAATCCCAGTAGTTATATCATCAGTCCATCTGTTAATGTAATCTCCATATTCCAGTTTCCATTTGTCACACTTTGAGCCTTTTTAGCCAACATGTGTTTCGTCGAGAGGGCGTGTCACCTATAACTTCATCAGGGCTAAAAATGAAACAAAATCACTATTTCCACAAGCCACTCTCCTTAATAATACATTATCACTGTTATCCCTCACCTCGTGACAAATTTATATGTGAAATGAAAATTAACATGCTGAGAATTAGATAAATAAAATAGTACTCATATTGAAGCACCCAATGTTAAAAATAGATGTATAAATCACAATTGCTTGAATACAAATATATAAGAAATATAATTTCCAATTGTAGACATCAAAAATAACAAACATCAAGAATTACATAATCACCCTGCTATGGCACATGCAGATTGCCTCTCCATCACCATGCGTAAAAAATATAGTAAGAGCTTGCGTGAACCCAAACCTACCTAAGTATAAATTCACTAATCACATACCTTAATATCACCAATTGCTTATTATAAAACAGAGTAGAAAGTTTAAAATGAAATTAGGAGTTCATCCAATTGTCCAATCCCTACAAATGTATCAGAAAAAAAGTATAAAGTAAAAACATGTATCCACTCACCTATTAAGGAATGTAATGCTTCACATACAAAATTATCTCTCATAATACCATCGCATCTAAAAACAACAATAACATATAGACAACTACTGCTGCTAAGTGGACATAAATATACACAGAGTTAATAACTCTCCACTCTGTGGAAGATAGGACAATATTTAGCAAGCCAAAAACTATAATGTCCAACCTGAGTCAATACAATTGAAGACTGTGATCTTTGGGATTTGGCGGGCTGGAAAAGCAGGCAAGGAGGCCGTATATAGTGTGCAATAGTCTACTTTATTGAGTCCAAGGTACGGTGTGCAACAGGATAGAATGCGGGCCTTCTGTAGGAGGGGGTGGAAGCGATGTGGGATCCCGTTGGTTGCGGTCGTCGTCACCGAAGGTCTTCTGCTGTCCAAGTCGCCGACGTTGGTCCCAGGAAGGGGGAAGGACGGACACCTCGGAGGGCAATGAGACAAAAACACAGAGGGAGCCGTTAGACCTGCGGACAGTCTATGTCGCTGCCGTAACCTTCACCGGGGAGTGATAAAGAGGAGGGGGTGTGAGGAGAAGGGACAAGGAGAAAGAAGGACAAGTCGAGGAAAGATGGGTGTTCGGAAAGGGGGTTGAGTGGGATACTATGTACAAAGCGTGAGGTGCTGTACAATGGATACTGAGAGATCCTACTAGTGTGCAGGGGTGCTAACAGGAGAGAGACTATATACATCTATGTACAAAGAACCCAAGGTACACACGGGTGCTTTAGAGTGCTATACTGGAAGAACACTGGTACTCACGGGCTCCGCCGTAACTCTCATCCGAGTTACGGCCGCTCTTCAGCCTCCTCCGGGGGACTCCACCAGTCTTCCGACCACTCCTCTGGTTCGCCGCTCTCGTCCTCTCCTTTCGTCGTATCTCCTGCCGGACTCTCCTTCCACGATCCTTCGACGACCTCTGCTTCCTGTCTTCCGGCTTTTCTGTCCCCGGCGGGGAACGGGTAGGCGGGACTTCCGGGAATCAGGGGTTGTCCTTCCGGTGGGTCGCTGTTCGGGATTGGCTCCTGTAAGAGAAAGAGGGGCGGGGTTCCTGGGGTCACCGAGGCTGTGGATGAAAGCTTGGATGGACTGTCCGAACAGGGAGGATTGAGCGGAAAGGATTCCCTGGACAGGGTAAGGAAGGCGGGCCCGATCCGAGGTAGGGGGTCTCCGTTACATTCCCTTTCCCTAGCTGTCTTTCTTGTATCCGGTGGGGATAGGGGATAGCGAGAGAGGAAGTCCGCATTACCCTGTTCTGTGCCTTTTCGGTGTACTGTTTTGAAGCGGTATGGTTGGAGGGCCAGGAACCACCGCAGGACACGGTCATTGTGGCCCTTGTTCCGGGCCATCCACTCAAGGGGAGCGTGGTCGGTGAAGATGGTAAAGTCACGTCCTTCTAGGTAGTAACGGAGACTGTCCACTGCCCATTTAATCGCCAAAGCTTCTTTCTCCACGACGGCATAATTCCGTTCTCGAGGAAACAGTTTCCTGCTGAGGTACAGGATGGGTCTTTCGTTCCCCTCGTGGTCCCTCTGTGACAGTACTGCCCCTAAACCCTGTTCTGAAGCATCTGTCTGAAGGAGGAAGGGTTGTGTGTAATCCGGACTAACTAGTACGGGATCGGAGGTCAAGGCATTCTTCAGATCGTTAAATGCATGCCACAATAGGGGAGTCGGGTTTTTCAGAATGGCCTCTGTTTTCGTGGCTTTCTTCAATAGGTCAGTGAGCGGGGCGGCCCTTTGGGAAAAATTGGGCACAAACCTGCGATAGTAACCAAGGAGGCCCAGAAAGGCCCTCAAGTCTTTTCTGGTCTGGGGGAAGGGGAGGGAATGGATGGCTTCTGTTTTGCTGCTCTGGGGCCGTATGAGGCCCTCACCCAGGAGGTATCCCAGATATTTAACGGTTTGGGCTGCCAGGGTGGTTTTGGCGGGATTAATCGTGAACCCATAGGAGCCCAAAGAGGAAATGACTTTATGGAGATGCTCCAAGTGTTGTGACCAGGTGTCGCTGTAGATAACTATATCGTCGAGGTAGGCCCCTGCATACTGAGTGTGGGGACGTAAGATATGATTCATGGCCCGTTGGAATGTGGCGGGCGCGCCATGGAGGCCAAAGGGGAGGACGAGGAACTGATATAAACCTTCAGGGGTCGAAAATGCCGTTTTCTTTCGGTCTTCTTTTCTGAGGGGTATCTGCCAGTACCCCTTACAAAGGTCCAGAGTGGATATGTACTGGGCTTTCCCTATACGCTCTACCATCTCGTCTACCCGGGGTAACGGGTATGTGTCAAAGGTTGATATCTTATTGACCTCCCGGAAGTCAATACAAAATCTAACAGACCCATCAGGTTTGGGTACAAGCACTATTGGGGAATTCCAGTCACTTACAGAGGGTTCTATAATGCCCAGTTTTAACATTTGTTCGACTTCCTGGTGTATGATCGCTCTGCGGGCTTCAGGGACTCTATAAGGCCTTTGTCGGACCACTTTCCCCGGACTCGTCTGTATGGCGTGCTCAGTAATGGAGGTGTGACCAGGCAAAGAGGAAAACACCTGTTGTAAAGGGGATAGACGATGTTGGAGGGCTACACTCAGGGACGGAGGTAGGGCGGGGTCTATGCAAGGGGAGAAAGAAAGGGGTTCCAGACCCACAGAGCCGGTCAGGACGGGACGAGGACCTTCCCATTTTTTTAGTAGGTTGACGTGGTAAATCTGGGTGGTACCCCGTGTGGGGTCTAGTTGTATTTCGTAGGTGACAGGGGTTATTTGTCGGAGTATGGTGTAGGGACCTTGCCATTGTCCAAGGAGCTTTTGATCGGAAGAGGGCATCATTAAGAGAACTAGGTCTCCCACTGAGAAGACCCGGTGTTTTGTGCCTCTGTCATACTGACCCTTCTGTTTCTCTTGTGCCTGTGTAAGATTCTGATGTACTATGTCCCTTATTAGAGACAAGTGGTTTTTGAGGTTCTCCATATATTCCGGGAGGGGGCGGGTGCGATCTGGTTCTGCCTCCCAGGCGTCCTGAGCCATGTCTAATAGAGAACGAGGGGGTCGGCCATACAACAGTTCGTAGGGCGAATATCCTGTGCTGCTCTGCGTCTTGCAACGTATCGCAAATAAGGCAAGGGGTAACATCTCCTCCCACCTCCTCGCCTCCAGCCCTAATAGTTTCTTTAGGGTTTGTTTTATGGTGGCATTGTATCGTTCCACTAACCCATCGGTTTGTGGATGATACGCCGAGGTGCGTATCTGTTTAATCCCTAGTTGGGAGCAGACCTGTTTCATAAGGGAGGAGACGAAGGGAGTGCCTTGATCCATCAGGATCTCCCGGGGAAATCCTACCCTTGAGAACACAGTGATGAGAGCTTTCGCAACGTTTTGGGTGGTGGGTTGTCGTAGGGGAAGGGCTTCGGGAAAGCGGGTGGCGTAATCCACGATAACTAGGGCGTATCGGCAACCACTTCGGGAAGGTAGCAAGGGCCCTATGATGTCCATACCTACCCTGCTGAAAGGGACGTCAATGAGGGGAAGGGGTTGTAGGGGTACCCTTGGAGGTTGGTATCTACTGTGTTTCTGACAATCCGGACACTCTCTGCAGTATGTTTTGATGGCTTGGTGTACCCCTGGCCAATAGAACCTGTCTAAGATCGCTTGGCTGGTTTTCTCGTCTCCGAAATGTCCCCCCAGAAGGTGGCTGTGGGCCAGAAAGAGTACCTTCTCCCGGAAGGGACCGGGTATGAGTAATTGTGGTTTTCGGTGGGTCCCTCCCTTCCGATATAGCAACCCATGTTTCTTAAAGAAGTAGGGACCTACTATAAGAGGATCCTCGTGGTCTACTGCCTTGGCCCATGCTTCCTGCAGCACCGGATCCTCTCGCTGGGCTGCCCTGAATTCTCTGTCGGTCTGCCACGGGTGTTCTTCGAGGGTCACTGGGAAGACACCGGTGTATTCACGTCTCTCCTTCTTTTTCTGGGCTTTGGGTTTCGGTGGTTTGGGATCAGTCCTAGGGGAAACAGGTCCTTGAGGGAACGGGGCTTCTCCCCACCAACGGGTCAGGGAATCAGTTGTTTCTTGTAGAAGTCCTGGTAGTCCCATATAGTCGCTTCCCAGAATAGCCTGTTCCGGTAGAGTGGGGACAAGACCAACAGAGAGGGTGGTTCCAGGATCTTTGGGGTGTTGGACCCGAACTTGAGTAGTGGGGTACTGTTTTGTGTCTCCATGGACACATTGAATGGCGACCGTACCTGACGTCGGCCCCACAGGTTGAGGCAAGAGCTGGGGCCGGAGAACGCTCTGACGACACCCCGAGTCAGCCAAGGCCATAAGTGGTTGCCCATCAAAGCTTACCGGGCAGCGGAACGACGGAGGTGACATGCCTGGGATCGAACACACATAATTCCTGGCGAGTCCCACCTCCATGGGTTCCTCCTTCTGGGGGCACAACCGAGCAATATGACCAAAACCCCCGCAATGGTAACACTGGGGTCCGGGATTATTAGGTCGGGGAGGTACGGGGTATGGGAGCAGGGGGATTGGTTCCGGTCGCCTTTGGAAAGACGGACGGGGAGGTCGGAGGTTTGTGGAGGGATGTGGTTTGGGGGGCGGATCTTCCTTACTTCGTTGGATCTCTTGTGCCCGACTGTAGGCACTCGCAATTTCCACCGCAGTGTCTAGGGTAAGGTGGGCATGTTGTCGTACCCACCTTTGGGTGCCGGGCAACAAGGACATCAGAAATTGTTCCAGGTAGATTTTTTGTAACACGTCGTCCATGGTGGAGGATTCTGGTCTCAACCACCTATTGGCCAGGTCCTTAATCCTAAAGGATAGAGCTCTCGGGGTTTCCTGGGGTCCTTCCTTGATTTGCCGTAGTTTCCTGCGATATGTTTCATCGTCGATACCCAACCGTTCAAGGATGCATTTCTTTATGTCCCCATACGGTGTGGTACCCTGTACGTTCGCCTGTTGGTACGCCGCCTGTAATTCGCCGGTCAATAAGGGCCCCAGGTAATGACCCCAGCGGTCGGCAGGCCATGCTGCAGCCTGTGCCAATCTCTCAAAATTGGTAAAGAAAAAATCGGGATCCTCCCCGGGCACGTATTTTTGCAGCACCACTGAGGGTAGGGAGGTGGTTGGTCTCTGGTGCTCCAATACAGTGGTCAGTTTTCCCATAGCCTGTTCATGGGTGGTCCCCTGACCCTTTAACACATCGTGTAGTTGGCCGCGATCGTCCTCGGCCGTCTTCAAGAACCGCTCCATCATTATCCCCATCTGCTCCTGATTCTCCGCCATTTTCTTTATTACGGCCTCCATGCTTCCAGCTGATCCCACTTCTGACACCACCTGTGATCTTTGGGATTTGGCGGGCTGGAAAAGCAGGCAAGGAGGCCGTATATAGTGTGCAATAGTCTACTTTATTGAGTCCAAGGTACGGTGTGCAACAGGATAGAATGCGGGCCTTCTGTAGGAGGGGGTGGAAGCGATGTGGGATCCCGTTGGTTGCGGTCGTCGTCACTGAAGGTCTTCTGCTGTCCAAGTCGCCGACGTTGGTCCCAGGAAGGGGGAAGGACGGACACCTCGGAGGGCAATGAGACAAAAACACAGAGGGAGCCGTTAGACCTGCGGACAGTCTATGTCGCTGCCGTAACCTTCACCGGGGAGTGATAAAGAGGAGGGGGTGTGAGGAGAAGGGACAAGGAGAAAGAAGGACAAGTCGAGGAAAGATGGGTGTTCGGAAAGGGGGTTGAGTGGGATACTATGTACAAAGCGTGAGGTGCTGTACAATGGATACTGAGAGATCCTACTAGTGTGCAGGGGTGCTAACAGGAGAGAGACTATATACATCTATGTACAAAGAACCCAAGGTACACACGGGTGCTTTAGAGTGCTATACTGGAAGAACACTGGTACTCACGGGCTCCGCCGTAACTCTCATCCGAGTTACGACCGCTCTTCAGCCTCCTCCGGGGGACTCCACCAGTCTTCCGACCACTCCTCTGGTTCGCCGCTCTCGTCCTCTCCTTTCGTCGTATCTCCTGCCGGACTCTCCTTCCACGATCCTTCGACGACCTCTGCTTCCTGTCTTCCGGCTTTTCTGTCCCCGGCGGGGAACGGGTAGGCGGGACTTCCGGGAATCAGGGGTTGTCCTTCCGGTGGGTCGCTGTTCGGGATTGGCTCCTGTAAGAGAAAGAGGGGCGGGGTTCCTGGGGTCACCGAGGCTGTGGATGAAAGCTTGGATGGACTGTCCGAACAGGGAGGATTGAGCGGAAAGGATTCCCTGGACAGGGTAAGGAAGGGGGGCGCGATCCGAGGTAGGGGGTCTCCTTTACAAAGACACAAGTGCAGCCACCAACTCATTCCTACTTTAATGTGTAATGAAAAATGTATCCAGTTCCCATATCAAGATCTGTTTTAATCCTTGCTTACCAGAGAGAATTAGTAGTAGTACAAATCTTTATTCGGTTAAAATAGGTATTGCTATTAGGAACAGATAAAATCAAATAAAACAATCAATACATCACATCAGTATTATAAAATGTTCAATGAGAGAAAAAGAACAAAGTGCATATCTACAGTGCAATAAACATTGGCAAACAGTCATTATGCCTGGGAAACAAATATACCTCTCCAATCTGAGTTCCAAACAATTAGCAGCTTAAAAAAACCTCAACAGAAGAATTAAAAAGGGACAAAGTGCATAACCACAGTGCAATAAACATTAGCGCACAGCAAATCTACGTAGGTAACAGATGAATCTTTCCAATCAAAAATACAGACAAATCACAACAACAAAAGCCTCAGATATCCCACCCAAACAAAGGCTAAATTAAGGCCAGGCCTCCCGTAATTCAACAATGCTGCTTAAAACAACCCTAGATTCACATAAATTTCAACATCCCTAAGCATAAAAAGAAACAACATGGAATGCTGTACTTGATTACATTTAAAAATCTTTAGGTTGGGTATTACAAATTGTCTCCTAGGAAAAGTATAAAAATTACATTAAAAAACAGAATAAAAGATGGTCTGGGCTGAAATGTTGTCACACTCACAGGGACAGGGGGTACCATGAGCTGCCTAGCCCTTAGGAAAGCTGATTAATGGCAATATTAGATTAATTCTGAACCAGGTTAAAAGCTGACGGTGGTACACATTGTTTACCAATGTCAAATACGCTCCATTAAAGGAACAGTTTTGGTCAAACAATGGGCATGAACAGCAAGTTTCTGTAATTCAATTCTTTCCTTGTCAGCAGTAATACGCGTTAAAACATCTGTTTGACCCATGTATAGTCTGCTTTAATGATTCTTTCAGGACAGGAAAATGGACTAGGAGGGTCCAAAGCTATGAGTTTGGACTTGATGTAGCTCAGTCAGGTAGTCACTCTCAGGTTATCTAGGCAGAGGCAGTCCTTGATGATCAGTCTAGTCAAGGTTGGCTCACCAGATTGAGATCCAACTTAACAACGGCCTAAGTTTGATAGTATCTGAGATATATATGAGGCCCGACTCCTCATGAATAACATAAGTTGATTTACTTTGGGAGACAGGTGATAGGCGCCTAGAAAACTTATTCTCTTCGACCTGAATGGAACTTCCTGATACCCCCAAATATCACCACCATAGCATGTGGCGATACACATTTGGAGTCATATATGTGAAGAGGAGCTTCCTGCCCACCCTAGCGCTAAAGTCCATGACCGACCCACAGGAAGGAGCTAGCATGAGTCTTTTTTGGGGCCCCATGTGTTCCTCTCATCAAGGAGGAAACCCAAGTAGATAAATGTGTGTACTGGAATAATCTTTGTTTTATTACGAAAATGGCTTTCAATTTGACTGGTTTAACACCAGTGATTGAAACAACAGATTTTACATAATTTATTGAGAGGTATAAACTGCTCATAAAATCAGCAAAAGAGTCAAGTAAAACTTGGAGCCCTAATGCCGTCCTTTGCATAAGGATGGCATAGTCTACGTATAAAAGAACTGGTAATGGATGGGTGCCTGCTAGGGGGGCGTCAAATTGTTTTCCCAACAACACCTCCTCTAAACCAATAAAATAAATGGTAAGTGAAAAGGAGGCCAAGATGCACCCCTGTAATGGGGAAAAGTCCTCCCCGAATCTTACTGATGCAGACATATCCATGTGAATGTCCACCAAAACAGATACCAGAGCTGGATCAACACCAAGAGACGACAACAACATTGACCAAAGTTTAGAATGATTCACCCGGTCAAATGCTGATGTAAGGAAAATTAAACCCATGAAAAGAGCACACTTTTTAGCTACCTTATATTTTTAGATTAATAAATGCAAATTCAGGCTCTGTTCAGTAGTGCTCAGGCCAGGCCTGAACTCATACTGTGAGTCGGAGATCATGTTTTTCTCCTCGACCCACAGAGACAGCCTTTTCAGAAACAGCAGACCCAGAACTTTAACAGTAGTATCAATCAGAGATATGGGCCTATAACATCTTCGGTTGGCCTGGTCAGCTTTTTTGAAAATTGGTACAGTGATGGTGTGGGACCATGAACTAAAGGGGCATAATAACACAGCAGCATTTAGAATATTAGACAAAAAGGGGGCCCAAATAACCACATAGCTGCTGAAAGGGTCTGCTGGGACTCCGTCAGGACCAGGGCCCTTATTACAAGCTAAGAACCTGATGACACAAGGGACTTCTTTGATCAGAAAGAAAGGCTGCAGTTGCCCAGTGCCTTTTTACCAATGTTTAGAGTTTCAGACTCCATCCCATCCTCTAAAGAATACATTTGTGAAAAGTGGTAATGCCACTTATCTTCAGCTAAGACTGAGGACAGAGTTGTGGCAGCCTCAGCAACTAATAAGGGGTGGTTAAGGACTCTCCAAAAAGGAGCGATACCATTAAGATCCATAGCTCTCATTAACTTTCCCCACACATCGTCTATAAGAGACTCTTTTCTCTCCTTTGTGACCTTGTAGATGGCATGTAAGCGTTTAACCTCCCCCTGTTCCTTGAGCTTGATGAGTTTAGGACAAAGCTCATTAAATCAGCGAGCCCTCTTGGAGGTAGTGTAGCCTCAACTAGGTGCAGTAAGGAAAAATCTCACACCAGTACATAATACAGAGAAGGTGTTCAAAATGTAGGTGTTGGCTAAATTGGGGTTGAGACATCATTCTAACTCAGAGCTCCTCTGCTTAAACTGGTTTACAAAATACTATTCTGGTATTACTTTAGTCCATTTCAGACATCTGTGCTGGTCTAAAGGAGCCAAACATTTCATGGGAGGGGTCAATGGTGGCAGTCTCTGGCTGAAGAGTACTCCTGAACTAATTTCCTCGTGTATTACAGCGTCCTACTCTGCCTCCATCTTACCCCATTAAATAGCAGCAGCAATCGACAACGGACACTCCAAGTGATGCCCAAAACGCTCGCCATCTTGGAATTGTAACTCATACATTTACAATCCTTATCCAAAAACGGACTACTTTCAAATCAAATAAAACAAGAGAGCCCATGGGTACAATCTAATCATATAATACAATCAAACTCAAAATTAACATATGCTGACTATTTTGCATCAAACAAAATAACTAATAGTTCTACAACAATTATTACAAACGTCATCTTATATAAGTATTTCAGCAATAACCGGCCGAACCAAAGCTGAAATTCTGTTACAATCAGGGTCCCCATCTTGAAATAAAAAATTACTAAGTATCCACATTCTCAGACTGCATACAATTCTGTTTACAACTCAATGTAATATACCAATTATCATTAAGGTTCCCATAATCATAACTAAACCAGATACAGGGTCACATATGGGTATCCATGTAACATAACAAATAGTAAGAAGGCAAAATGTTAAAGCCTACTACTTTCGTGTAAGTTTAATTTCCATATTAGAATCCCTAATTTCCTACTCTCCGTTATTGTAGGTAAATACATCAGAATATATCATAACAAGGCTAACCAGTTTCATAATTAGAGCTCCCGTAATCCTAATAAGATTCCATTTGTGACAGTATCCTATCCCAAAGTTAATCAAATGCACATTTATTGATGAAGTAATCTCACGAGGCAATCGTAGTTAGTACAAAAGAATATATTCAATGTAGATTAAATAAATGAAGATTGACACAAACGGCCTCCTAATTACGTACTTCAACAATAACCGGCCTTACCAGACTGGAATTGTAATTCAGTTATGGCTGCTATCTTATTTCACTATTTACTAAATATTCACTTTCTCAAACTTTATACTATTTTGAATTGAACTCAATACACCATGCCTTATTATTGTTAAGAATCCCATAATCATGACAAAACCAAATACAGGGTCCCATGTGGGCATCCCTATAATATGCAATAGTAGAGAAGTAATCCATTAAAATTTAATTCATTAGTGTAAGTATAATTGCCACCTTAAAATCACTACTCCATACTCTCTGTTACTATAGGTAAATAAACCAGAAAATGTCATAACAGAGCTAACCAATTCCATAATCAAAGCTCCCATAATAACAATAGAACAAAATTCCATTTGGCCACTATCCTATCTTAAAATTTGTCATATCCATAAATATGAATAAAGTGACAGCCCAAAACAATCTTGGTCAATATTAAGTAGATGGAGAGGCAATGTAGTTTCTGCCACACCACAATACAAATTATTGGTCTCCAAGAAAATTCAGTAACTCATGTACAATATTTAACTCCTTTTCCACCGCCTTCAATCTCATAATCCACATATCTTCATGTTGTCTAAGGGACAATACTCTATTACCACCCCCGGATCCCTGGCGCCTGTGTAGGACGCTGTATTACACAAGGAAAAGAGTTTGGGAGAACTCTCTGGTGAGCATGGATTAAGACAGATCTTAATATGGGAATTGGATACATTTTTTGTTAGAGATTCAAGTGGGAACGAGTTGACGGCTGCACTTATGTCTTCAATTGTGTTTGTTCAGGTTGGAAATTATAATTTTTGGCTGGCTAAATATTGCGCGATCTTGCACGGAGTGTAGAGTTTTCGACTCTGTATGCATTTGTGACCACTTAATAGTAGTAGTTATCTATACGTTATTGTTGTTTTTAGGTGCTCAGGGATTATGAGAGATAATTTTGTATGTGAAAGATTACATTCCTTAAAAGGCGAGTGAATACACGTTTTTACTTCACACTTTTTTTTATACATTTGAATGGGTTGGACAATTGGATGAACTCCTGATTTTATTTTAGATTTTCTCCTCTAGTTTTATAATGAGCAATTGGTGATATTAAGGTATGCGATTACTGAATTTATACTTGGGTAGGTTTGGATTCACAAAAGCTCTTACTATATTTTTTAAACATGGTGATGGAGAGGCAATCTGCATGTGGCACAGCAGGGTGATTAATGTAATTTATGTTGTCTGCAATTAAACATTATAATTCTTGTATATATGGATTTAATCAGCTGTGACTTATATATCTATTTTTAATGCTGCTCAAGCGTTTCCACATTGGGTACTTCAATATGACTACTATTTTATTTATCTAATTCTCAGCCTGTTAATTTTAATTTCACATATGACACTGTCAGAAGGTGAGGAGTAACAATGGTACTGTATTATTAAGGAGATTGTCTTGTGGAAATAGAGATTTTGTTTTAATTTTAGCCCTGACAAAGTTGTGGGCGACACACCTTCTCAATGAAACACTTCTGGGCTGAAAAGGTACAAAGAGTGACAACTGGAAATATGGACATTACATTAAAAGATCGACTGATGATATAACTACACTGAACTTTTTGATTTTATGTGCTCCGGGACGTTTTTTCATTGATTTGGAACCTGTTTGGTTCACTGAGGTTGTCAGGTGGACACTCTTCCTTTTTGAGCACCGTAGTAGAGACACGTGTGAATTGTATATATGAAATGTTTTTGGTGCTATAAGTGTGCACCAGCAGCAATACCCAGCCACTGTTGAACTTGTTTTGAGTACCCTTGGGTTGTAGCAGCACCTTATAAATATTGATTATTCTATATTCAGCATGAGTGCTCTGGAAGATCGTGATAAAATGACAGAAGACCTATTTAAGAATTTGAATACAGCTGTCACTATAGGTCAGGCAGTGAGCAGTGGAGAGAAGGATTAAGAAACAAATTCCTCAGACTTGAAAAATGTAAAAAGTCGGAAGTTTTCAAATGGTGGAATGGCACTACACTAAAGCAATATTTGAAACTGAATAGGATAGTAACTGGTTTTGATACTATAGGTGTGCACCGGCAGCAATACCCAGCCACCGTTCAACTTGTCAATTCAGATTACACTATTTTGGCTATATGTCTGTTTTTATTCTTATGTGACCTTGACATTGTGATAAGGAGACACTTGTCCCAGACTTTTGTCACATCAGGTGTTTTATCTATGTTATTCTTTGAATGACTTGACACTTTCACAGTTCTTGGAATGATAAGATCAGACAACATCTGCATCAATGGCAGACACGACAATGATTCTGCATTAATTGGGGTACAAATGGCGACTTTCATTACCTAAAATTGAGAAAATAGTGACTCTTGTTACCTAAAATGGAGTTGGAGACTACTTAAAATGGAGGCGGACCTTAGGGGCTTTATGTCAAGTCGTCACGGTGTATGGGAAGTTTCAATAGGTGCATGGTACTGGAGGCAGTGTACATTAGTGTGTGATGTCTTACCTATCTTTGCGTTCTTGTTTCACCTGTAGGTGCTCTGGGACCAGTCGTCATTTTGTACACATAAGAAGATTTGACAGGTGTGTGGTATTGAAGGCAGTGTATGTTGGTGATTGCCTTGCTGGTGTGTGCAATTGTTTGTACTGGAGTGTATTATAGTTATGTATGGATGGCAGTATCTGACATAGCTGTAAGCTGTAGTATGTGAGGGCTTTCTTAAATTGGCAGCTTATGACATTTTATTTTTTTTAGAGTTTTATATAGCGCAAACTAGACCCGAGCCATCGGGTATCAGAGCGCTTTACATGAGCACCAGTTTTGTTACAGAACACATAAAAAACATTTTTTGTTAGGCACAGGGAAATTAAGTAATTATGCCCAGAATCACAGGATGTTGAGCATCGTTGCTGAGACTTGAACCCAGTTCCCCAGCTTCGAGGTCGACCGCTGTAGCCGTAAGGCTACATCCTCTCCCCAACATTGATCTGATATTTATTTCTTTTGCTGTGCTACTAATTTTAAGTCAGCATTTGTTTAGGGCTGTCATTATTGTGATCAGGAGACATGCCTAATGAGCAAGGGAGTAGCCAGAAAAATAAAATACTCCCCACTTTGCGCCTATAACATTAAATAACAGAGCATCGTGAGTAATCCCAAATTTTTCTATGAAAGGCAGGGAGAATTGTTCATCCAAGGAAGATTTGGAAAGAATCATTCAAAATAAAGCATTTCATAGCGTGATTCTAAGGACTTTGGTCAAAAACTGCCTTTACCCGTATTGACTTCTTTGTTTCATTCTTTCCCGCTTTTTATCTTCTTTCTTTCATTTTAGTCTTTTTTCATATTTTCTTTTCTATCCATCTTTCTTTACTGGTTTTTGTTGTTATTGATCTTTCTTTTCTTCTTTCCATTCTACTTTCAATCCTTTTTGCAACTTTCTTCCTGTCAGTCCTTCCTTTTTTCGTTCCATCTTTCAATCTATCTTTTAGTCCTTTTTAGGTCTCGCCTGAGACAGCGCTTTAGCGCTGCTCTGGCGAGACTTATAGTAAGCACTTTTGGAAGTGCAAACGAGTGCTTTCAGGCCGCCAACTACTGTGCATGTGTGCCGGGCGCGCGCACCATTTGGCAGCCTGAAAGCACTCGTTGTCTTTCACTTTCGCCGCTTTGATGTTTTATCGTGATCTTGATCACTTTCACATTCGCGGCCGTACGGCCGCTTCCCTTCCTACTTTAATGCACTGTTGATTGGATAATAATGTACAACAAGATCTCATCTAAAGTGTAAGACCATCTAATAAGGTTTAAATAAATATCGGCCTTGCATTTATTAGTGTATGGTGTTGATGCAGACTTCAAATAGATGATTGTCTAAACTTGATCGTCTTGTCAGTTCTAAACTTTTAAAGGGCCCAGTTGATTTCAAGTCTTTGCATAGTTCTGCTTGATGTGAGCCTCTTTTCCTCGGCTTCCCTAGATTGCTGGATTGTCTCCCTTGTCAGTCAAACATGGGCATAGGTGGCGGATCTGGATACGTGGTGGGGGTGCCGTGCGTGTGTGTTTTGAGTGGTGTTTTTTATGTTGTAGAGTGCATGTGCAGACTGCTCGTGTTGCACTGTCTGCGCTCGCCCATACACCTCCCACTCCGTTTGTTCCACCCCCTCCCTAGTTAGTACATTCCGAGTTTTACAGCCACTCTTGTACGTGGAAGTACACAAAACAGCTTAATTTGATCTGTTGGGAGGGGCAGGCTGGAAAGGGCAGTAGGGGTGAAAGACATTTGTCAGAGTTCTAGCCTGGCTTGTAGTCGCTGTCGGAAGTCAAGGATGGACAGGACACGGCAACGCTTTTCCTCCACACCCAGCACGGCATCTGTGCAAACAGCTAATAGACACACAAGAATATACAAACGACATGGTCAAACTCAGGGCTTTAAGTGGGATGAATAAACTGGAGGGTCTCTCAAAGGGGCGTGGCCGATGTAATTAAGGGCGTGAACGCACTCCAATATCTTAGGGTAGAGTTCACGTTATATAAAACTGCAGAAGAAAAGAAAAACTGAGCTTTTAATGGAGTGTTTTCAACTTTGCACTCAGCCTCCCCATCATACTACTTCAAAGGGTCAGCTTTCTTATCTTTATGGGGCCATGTGTTTCAAACACATGGCCCCATAAAGACAACAAAGCTTTAACAACGGACGAAAGTGAAAGTGGGCCGTGGACATTAGATTTAAATGCTAAAAACTCTAACTTTCACAAATGCGAGACTGCTGCACGCCGCACACTGCTGCACGCCACACACTGCTGCACGCCACACTGCTGCACACTGCTGCATGCCGCACACTGCTGCACGCCGCACGCTGCTGCACGCCACACACTGCTGCACGCCACACACTGCTGCATGCCGTACACTGCTGCATGCAGCACACTGCTGCACGCCACACACTGCTGCATGCCTCACACTGCTACACAAAACACTGCTGCACGCCGCACACTGCTGCACGCCACACACTGCTGCACACCACACACTGCTGCACGCCACACACTGCTGCACGCCTCACACTGCTGCACGCCTCACACTGCTGCACGCCTCACACTGCTGCACGCCTCACACTGCTGCATGCCACACACTGCAACACGAAACACTGCTGCACGCCACACACTGCTGCACGCCACACACTGCTGCACGCCACACACTGCTGCACGCCACACACTGCTGCACGCCGCTGCACGCCACACTGCTGTACACTGCTGCACGCCGCACACTGCTGCACGCTGCACACTGCTGCACGCCGCTGCACGCCACACACTGCTGCATGCCTCACACTGCTACACTAAACACTGCTGCATGCCGCACACTGCTGCACGCCACACACTGCTGCACGCCACACACTGCCGCACGCCGCTGCACGCCGCACGCCGCTGCACACTGCTGCACGCCACACACTGCTGCACGCCGCTGCCCGCTGCACGCCGCTGCACACTGCTGCACGCCACACACTGCTGCATGCCTCACACTGCTACACGAAACACTGCTGCATGCCACACACTGCTGCATGCCGCACACTGCTGCACGCCGCACACTGCTGCACGCCGCACACTGCTGCACGCCACACACTGCTGCACGCCGCACACTGCTGCACGCCGCACACTGCTGCACGCCGCACACTGCTGCATTACTCACTGCTGCATGCTGCACGACACTGCTGCACGCCGCACACTGCTGCACGCTCCACACCGCTGCAAGCCGCTGCACGCCACACACTGCTGCATGCCACATGCTGCTGCACGCCTCACACTGCTGCACGCCGCACACTGCTGCACGCCGCACACTGCTGCACGCCACACACTGCTGCACGCCACACACTGCTGCATGCCGCTGCATGCCGCACACTGCTGCACGCCGCACACTGCTGCACGCCGCACACTGCTGCACGCCCCACACTGCTGCACGCCCCACACTGCGGCACGCCCCACACTGCGGCACGCCCCACACTGCTACACGAAACACCGCTGCACGCCACACACCGCTGCACGCCGCACACCGCTGCACGCCGCTGCACGCCACACACTGCTGCATGCCTCACACTGCTACATGAAACACTGCTGCATGCCACACACTGCTGCACGCCGCACACTGCTGCATGCCACACACTGCTGCACGCCACACACTGCTGCATGCCACACACTGCTGCACGCCGCACACTGCTGCACGCCGCACACTGCTGCACACCGCACACTGC
Source organism: Triturus cristatus (assembly GCF_964204655.1). NCBI lineage: Eukaryota > Metazoa > Chordata > Amphibia > Caudata > Salamandridae > Triturus > Triturus cristatus. Next base: position 571,797,063 of record NC_140595.1, on the reverse strand, counting down.
TGCACGCCGCACACTGCTGCATTACTCACTGCTGCATGCTGCACGACACTGCTGCACGCAGCCCACTGCTGCACGCCGCACACTGCTGCACGCCGCACACTGCTGCACGCTGCACACTGCTGCACGCCGCTGCAAGCCGCTGCACGCCACACACTGCTGCACGCCACACACTGCTGCACGCCGCACACTGCTGCACGCCGCACGCTGCTGCACGCCGCACGCTGCTGCACGCCACACACTGCTGCACGCCACACACTGCTGCACGCCACACACTGCTGCACGCCACACACTGCTGCATGCCGCTGCATGCCCCACACTGCTGCACGCCCCACACTGCTGCACGCCCCACACTGCTGCACGCCCCACACTGCTGCACGCCCCACACTGCTGCACGCCCCACACTGCTGCACGCCCCACACTGCTGCACGCCACACACTGCTGCAAGCCACACACTGCTGCATGCCACACACTGCTGCACGCCACACACTGCTGCATACCACACACTGCTGCGCGCCGCACACTGCTGCACGCCACACACTGCTGCACGCCACACACTGCTGCACGCCGCTGCACGCCACACTGCCGCACACTGCTGCATGCCGCACAGCTGCACGCCACACTGCTACACGAAACACTGCTGCACGCCTCACACTGCTGCACGCCACACACTGCTGCACGCCGCTGCACGCCACACACTGCTGCATGCCTCACACTGCTACACGAAACACTGCTGCATGCCACACACTGCTGCACGCCGCACACTGCTGCACGCCGCACACTGCTGCACGCCGCTGCACGCCACACACTGCTGCACGCCACACACTGCTGCACGCCACACACTGCTGCACGCCACACACTGCTGCACGCTGCACAATGCTGCACTCCGCACAATGCTGCACGCCGCACAATGCTGCACGCCGCACAATGCTGCACGCCGCACACTGCTGCACGCCGCACACTGCTGCACATTGCTGCATTACTCACTGCTGCATGCTGCACGACACTGCTGCACGCCGCGCACTGCTGCACGCCGCACACTGCTGCATGCCGCACACCGCTGCAAGCCGCTGCACGCCACACACTGCTGCACACCACACGCTACTGCATGCCGCACACTGCTGCACGCCGCACACTGCTGCACTCCACACACTGCTTTTATGCGAGTTTATGCTACTGACATTGTAAATGACAATGCCTTTTATTTGTTTTAAAACCAAAACATAAATAAAAGGCATTGTAATTTTACAATGCCAATAGCTCAAAATCTTATAAATGCGAGACCTATTGCATTGCAAATGCTTGTTTATATTGCAATTTAATTTTCCTACCATCCTTCGTCTTTTAATTCCTTAATTTTTCTCATATTCCTTACTTTCTTCAAATGATCCTCTTGTCTTACTCTTCCCCTTCATTCCATCTTTTTTTCTTTTTGCATTCCTTTAATTTGTTAATTGTTTCTCTTCTTTCTTTCTACCTGCCTTTCCTCTATCTCCCATTTTTGGAATTGTTCCAGTCTATTTTCCTGCTTGTCATATTTCTTTCCCTTCTTTCAGTGTTCATTTCAGTTATTTGTTCCTTGTATCTTTTCTTCTTGCTGTCCTTCCTTCCATGCTTCTCTCTTTCTTCCTTCCTTCCTTTGTATTTCTTTCCTTATTTCCGTTTTACTTTTGTGCCGTTTTCCATCCTGATTTCTTTTTACTTTCTATCTTTCTCTCCTCATTTGCATTCTATTCTACTTCTTTCACACTCTGTCACTACATTTGCCTCTCAATTATTTTGTCTTTACTATTTAAGAAATTTCTCTTTTTTGTCTGTCACCTGTCGGCTTCTTTGGCACCCGTTGGTCCTCAAACCACAGCTTTGTCATGGTAATTATTCTTACCGCACTGCAAACCACATATAAAAGTTAGCAAGGGCCATAAAACTATTTATTTTTCTCCAGTGGCACCCCCGCTTTAGGTGATAAAGCAGGTGCTTCACTACGCCCTTCTATTAATGTGTGTGCATCTTCCAGAGGGTGTGATGCTGGGTACAGATTTAGTTGCTTTCTTCCATATGGCACGTGGTCACGTTGGTTTGACCAACTAGTGTCACTTGGTATAGGGCGTGGTGAAGTGTTGGGCTGCACCTTTGTGTGTGCTAGAGCATGCGATAGAGGGTGTTTTCGTTGTCAACATGTGTGTTGCTTGTGAAAGATGGAGAAGGAGGAATAGTTTGCTTGTTGTTTCTGGGTCTTTGTTTTGAAGGTTGCCCGTGTGTATGGAAAGGGGATGATCTAATGCTGTGAAATGTCTGTGTAAGTATCTGGTTTATCCTCTGTGTAAAGAAAGGGTATTATGTCCTGACATGATGTGTCTCTATAGGGTGCGAGAACATGCTACAGAATGTTGAGGCTGCCGAATGTTGAGTGTGAATGCTGTAAGAATGCAGTGATGCACTGAATGTTGGTATCGGTGTGCTTGGTGAAGCTTGGGGGTAGGTTACCATTGGAGGGAGAATGGTACCCGAAACAGGGGCCTAACAAAGGTCCTTGCCGCACCTGCGGCACAAAGGGGCCCCCACCATTTAGGAGGGAGGGCTTTTTAGCCCAAGGCCTATGATGATCTGTGTCATATAGGAGTCTGAGGAGTTCCTCGCCAAATTCTGTAGGGAAACACCATCATTTTGTGTTACACCACTGGTCCTAAGAGGACCTAACAGGCTGTTGCTGTAACTTAAGGGCCTAACATGAATTGAAGAACCTCCTACTTGAATGGCTCCATCAAGTCCCGTCCTCCAGTTACAACTCTAACCATCGAAGCTTCCCCATCTCTGCGTTCCTCCTGAAGTTGCCATATTTCTGAGCTCGTCTGAAACGAGGAGAGGCATAGAAATACCCCATATATTACAGTAAAGGATGATTAACTATTCTAACTCATATCCTAGCATATTTGGAGAAGGGGTTTGTTTATGAGCCTTGGCACTTCGGTAAATGGGAAAAGTAAAAACACGTATGTGAAATGTTTGCGCATGCGCCCCAGAGATTGTGGGGGCATTGACAAATTGAGAGCCTGAACAGAGGTACACCGGCTCCTGTGATATGTATTTTGAGGCCTCAATGTCTCATTTTATATATGCGTGCTAAAAATTGATGCTAGCAGCGAACCAATGTTGCCTAAGAACGCATTACTCATCGCGCACCTGTACCAAATTGTAATCCTGGAGACCCCCTTTAAGGAACGGTTGCTATTTCCACATACGGGTAACAGGTTACGCAGCGTCTCTGAGCAGGTTGGTGACACGGTGGACGGCATTCCGTGGGCACGAGCTGCTGTAAACCAGTGCGCGGCGGTTGGCCTTATTTATGGCATTGTCTTTGCTGTCAACTGCTGGAAATTCTACTTTCTTTTGATGCGTTGCATTAGACAACAAAAAACTGTGCCAACCTGTTTTCGCTTTCTGTTGTGATGACTCAGAGGCCGCGCAATGGGCGTGAAGCCGCTAATGAACATTGTTATTCCCCGGAGACCTGTTATCGGCTTTAGCGCGTGGAAGGCAAATATTGGCGAGAAACGAACTGTTTGTATTTCAGAAGCCTGGTCTGAGTTGCATCACAAGCCTCGGCACCTGCCGCTGCAATTAGGTTGCTAGGTAGTGTAGCTGTGTGCTGGTCTGTTTGTGGTTTCACAGCACAGGGCTTCCTTCACACATGGAAAGCGAGTTTGAATGCAGAGCTAGGCTGGGCTTTATGGACAGATTTGGGTTCATTTCACACTGAGTTAATAGAAGTGTACCCGCAAACCTTGTGCATTTTGACCTGTCCATGCTTCTACTTCTACCCTCCCCTCCCAGCACATCAGCTCCCGCCCAACCCCAACCCCATCCTCTCCTCTCCCTTTCTTTCCTCTAACCTCCCCTCCACTCTCCTTCCCGTCCCTTCTCTTCCATCTGTCCATCCCCCCACTCTTTGCCTCTACTCTTTCCTCTCACGTGGCCTTTTCTTCTCCCAATTCTCCCTTTCTTTACATTCCTTACTTTGTTTCCCAACGCTAAATAAAATGTTGCAGCACCCATGACACGCTGGTTACACCACTACAATGTTGAACTTTAAGCCTTGCTCCAACAAAGACCTGGGGATGAGATATGTAATACAGAAGCTGTGACACTGATTTGCCCGAGGACTACATGGTCCCCATCTGCACACAACCCAGCATCTTGCCCCTGCTGCCCCCTATCTCTGCCTGCTCATGTGCTCTGCTCACTGGCAGACTGCAAGCTGTGGGTGCAACTCAGCGTAAGGTAAATAGCTTTGGCTGGTCCAGGCTATGCAGTCCATTTCTCCCAGTACCAGCCAAAGTTCTTGAGAGATACCTGAACTTGGCTCTTAGAATTTCTTGAGCAGAATGACATTCTGGATGGAGCACAATATGGCTTTAGGAAGTCACACAGTACTAAATCCACATTGGTGGTAGCTACAGAGGAGATCCGTGTTATTATGGATAACGGTTGAAAGGTTGCAGTGGTCCTTTTGGAGCTATCCGCAGCTTTTGACGCGGTGAGCCATACTATTCTAAAACAGCGCCTAGTGGAGATCGGAATTGGAGGCACAGCCCTTAACCCCCAAGTGTCTTTTTTGAGTGATAGAGTGCAGTCAGTCTCCTTTGGAGACTTTACCTCAAGTTCCTTCTCCCTTACTTGTGGAGTTGCACAGGGTTCTTCGTTGAGCCCCACGCTGTTTAACATCTATGTAGCAGGTGCTGCTAAACTGATTAGACCCTTTGGCTTTAATACAATATCTTATGCGGCTGACACACAGATAGTTGTGTATTTTACTAGCACTGTGGAGGAGGTAGCTCTCCAGTTTAAAAACTGTATGAGAGCAATGGTTAACTAGATGAACAACCAATGCATTAAACTAAACTCAAATAAGACAGACATGCTCCTTTTTGGGCGTGACCTATCATTCTGGAATGCCTCTTGGTGGCCATCCACTATGAGACCTTTATCTAAACCAGTCACCAAAGTGAAAAATGTAAGTGTAGTTTTTGATTCTAAACTTATGTTCGCTGACCAGACGAACCAGTTTATTTCCTCCTGCTTTTTCCTTTTAAAGATACCGAAAACATTATACCCTACATCTTGTTTGATCTTCAGACAATAGTTGTTGTCTCTTTAGTGTGATCGGGGCTGGATTACTGCAATGATTATATTTGGGCATGCAGCTAGGCTTACTCAAACAACACACCAGAGGCTGCAGTTTGAAGCAGTCCGGCTTCTGAAAAACATTAGAAAATACGAACCAGCCTCCAAGGGTTTGAAGGAGCTCCACTGGCTCCCGATAAAAAAACAGAGTGACTTTTAAAGCACTCTGTAATGCACATAAGGCCCTTTATTGAATAGGCCCAGAATATCAGAAGAAACCAATTCTATGCTATTCTCCCAGAAGATGCCTTTGATCAGCTATGGCTAAAACGATGCAAGTTCCCAAGATTTTTAAAACTACCTGGGATGCCAGATATTTTGTTCATGCCACCTCTTTGATTTGGAATCAAATGTCTCTGAGATGTCAACCTAATTTGTTGACTTTCAAAAAGCATTTAAAGACATGGTTTTCTTCTCTATCTTTGTAATGTTCATGCTGTTGTTCTGTCTCTAAACAATAAAGGGCTCTGGCCCTAATCAGCAAGGCTAGGCCAAATCAATACAAAACCAACAACACGATTGCCAATACTGATACTTATTCTACACTTAATAATTCTGCCCAATCACACGTGACACTCGTAGTGACTTGAAAAAGGCTAATATCGATTTTTTTATTTTTCTTTAGGATTCAATTTCATCAAGAATCAATAAAAAAGTTCATGTTAATATTTCAATGAACAATCACAACAAATTTTGTTAGAACCACAAACACTTACACATATCTAAGACACAACTTTTAAGTCACATATAGGACAATAACAATACATATCATATTCAAAACAACACATTATAGTATGTAAATTAAAGACACACTCCAGTTACAGAGAAAAATGATAGGACAGATATAAAGAAAAGAAACAAAGGATGAGAAACCTAGGGAATGGCTGAACAAATACACAACAGAAGCGTCTTTATAGTTCCTATGATACAACACAAACCCTATAGGAATTATAGCCAAACAGTACTGTATTCAGATCACCAGAGTTGCAATCAGTACGATAGATCGTAATGGACCTGATACTAAGATTCAAATGCACTTCTTTGGTATCAACAGAAGTCGATGTGTTTCAAACCCCTAGTGTGTTTGAAGCGGGGTTCTCCTCAGGACCTGGAACAGAGGAGCTGTAGTGTGACTAAAAATAAAACAAACGTGCACGTGTTACCATTTGCTCTGAACTCGTCCTCAAGCACTCCTATCAAAGTAGCCCAAGAGTGTTACCTTATGTGGACTTTCTTTCTGTGGTGCAGCTCGAGCCTCCTTAATCCGTGAAAAAGTCTACAACCAATCTAAAAGCAAGGAAAAGAAATCTTAGTTTGTAAAGAGAGAGTAGAAGTGAAATTGGCTTTGTGCGGAGCCCTTTTTAAGAAGAACTCACTTCTGATGGGATATCTGTGGCGGTTCTCATTGCGACGTCTTTTAAACAGTTGGTGGAGACGAAATATGAAGTGATACGACGCGTCTTAAAATACAAGAATTGAGCGCGGTCAATATTTGAACCAGTCGGCATAAAGCTGCTTTAGATTTGATGTTCGTGGCTTGGAAACCGATCTACATACCTCCTAAATGGATGTGTCACTTCCCTGTTTTCTTTTTAAAAAAAAGGGTTCTTCCCAAATCTTCCTTACGTGTGTCCCAATCTAATAAAACAGGGGCGGAGAGCCTCCATCAGTATCACAGGAGTTCCGGGCATAGTTTTGCCGAATGCATACCAGAATCGTTTATACATACCTCGTCTTGTAACGTTGTTTAATCCATGTGCTTCCAAGTGTTCATCCATCTCTCACGGCCAGTGGCTTCTAACCAAATAGGGAGCGCATAATTATGACATGATGTTTCTCTCATCCTGACAGTCACGTGACCACTTGTGTTTGAATTAAGCTCTCTCAATAAGCTTTATTGAATCCATGAGGAACACCGTGTGTCTCCGCCTTAAAACCGGTGCTTTACAGGTCCGCAATTGTTTCTTTGTAAACGGGAGGAGGATTATCATGATGGTTTGCTAAACCATCTGGTTATTTTTCTCCGTTGTTGAGATCAGTATGCATGGTGCATTATGGGAGTTGTAGGCAAAGTGATGGGCACATCACTTTTAGTGTCCTTTGTTGTATGTGAAGAACGAAATCTTTGGTGTAAGATTCAAGAGATTTCAGGGGTGTTGATGTTGTCAACAGACAAGACATCATCAGGTCCATACAAACTTAATATGTAACTGGATCTGAAGTAACCAAGTTTAAAAAATGCTTGTAGTGCTGACACTTTTTTACAGAATGTAAATTTCTGCTAATTCATTTGACCCGTCAAGAGCCGTGTTGAATTTCACTATCAGCAGAGTATCTCTCTGCAGCATTAATCGCTCCACGTCACCGCCTTGAAGGTCCTATTCAATTTTTGATAGAATGGTCCATTTTAACTCATTCACAGAGTGATTTTTTAGCGTCCAGTGGTTAACCAAGGGTGCGTTTGCTGTATGTTTGTGAATCCTGGACATATGCTGTATTATATGTTGGCGGGCTTCTTGGTTTGTTTTTCCAATGTAGAGTTTTGGACAGGGGCACATATTGCCATTCACTATGTTCTTTGTTTTGCAATTAGTTAACGATTCATGTTTCCATTTGATGTTTTTAAAGGAAAAGAGTGCTCCTTCAACTGTTTGTGGGCAGCATACACAGGTGCCGCATTTGTGAGGTCCAGTGATTGGAAGAAGGCTAAGTTGTGACCTTAATGTACTCCTGTTGGGTGGTCTCAGTACTGCTGCGCGGATTATTACATTCCCTACTCTTTTATCTTTTTTGAGCGAATAGGGGTTTGCTGAATGATGTGTGTACCCTTTGCCACAAGTGCCAGTTTTGGTTCATCTACCTTTTGAAGAAATGTGTACGTGAACAATAAGTTGTTACGCAGACCAGGCGTTCAGTGGGATCTTTAGTTTTTTTCTGTAGAAGAGTTTCTCTCGGTGTCCACCAGGCTCGCTTCAATGCGGTTTTAAGGCGGATACACACGCTATTCCTAATGGATTCAATAAAGTTTATTGAGAAAGCTTACTTCAAACACAAGCAGTCACGTGACTGCCAGGATGCAAGAAACATCACGTCATAAAAATGCGCTCCCTATTTGATTAGACGCTACTGGCCGTGATAGACGGATGAACGCTGGAAGCACACGGATTAAACAACGTTACAAGACGAGGTATGTATAAACAATTCTGGTATGCATTTGGCAAAACTATGCCCGGAACTCCTGTGATACTGATGGAGGCTCTCCGCCCCTGCTTTTTAGATTGGGACACAGGTAAGAAAGATTTGGGAAGAACCCTTTTTTTAAAAAAAACCCAGGGAAGTGACACGTCCGTTTAGGAAGTATGTAGAACGATGTCCAATCCACCGAACTTCAAATCTAAAGCAGCTTTATGCCGACTGGTTCAAGTAATGACCGCGCTCATTTCTTGTCTTTTAAGACGCGTCGCATCTCTTCATATTTCGTCTCCACCAACTGTTTAAAAGACATTGCAACAAAAACCGCCACGGATATCCCATCAGAAGTGAGTTCTTCTTAAAAAGGGCTCCGCACAAAGGCTATTTCACTTCTATTCTCTCTTTACAAATTAAGATTTCTTTTCCTTGCTTTTAGATTGATTTTAGACTTTTTTACGGATTAAGGAGGCACGAGCTGCGCCACAAAAAGAAAGTCCACATAAGGTAACACTCTTGGGCTACTTTAATAGGAGTGCTTGAGGATGAGTTCAGAGCAAATGGTAACACGTGCACCTTTTTGTTTTATTTTTAGTTACACTACAGCTCCTCTGTTCCAGGTCCTGAGGAGAACCCCGCTTCAAACACACTAGGGGTTTGAAATGCGTCAACCTTCTCTTGATACCAAACAAGTGCATTTGAATCTTAGTATCAGGTTTATTACGATCTATCGAACAAATTCTTTGATATGTTCTGATTGCAAATCAGGTGACCCGAATACAGTACTGTGTGGCTATAATTCCTATAGGGTTTGTGTTGTATAATAGGAACTATAAAGAAGCTTCTGTTGTGTATTTGTTCAACCATTCCCTAGGTTTTTCATCCTTTGTTTATTCTCTTTCTATATGTCGTATCATTTTTCTTTGGAACTGGAGTGTGTCTTTAATTTACATACTATAATGTGTTGTTTTGAATATGATATGTATTGTTTTTGTTCTATATGTAACTTAAAAGTTGTGTCTTAGATATGTGTAAGTGTTTGTGGTTCTAACAAAATTTGTCGTAATTGTTCATTGAAATAATAACATGAACTTTTTTATTGATTATTGATAAAATTGAATCCTAAAGAAAAATAAAAAATCCAAAATCAGCCTTTTTCCAGTCACTATGAGTGTCACGTGTGATTGGGTAAAATTATTATGTGTATAATAAGTATCAGTATTGGCAATCGTGTTTTTTTGTTCTGTCTCAGCAGTATTGTCTGGGTAAACGAAAGTACCAAGACGTCTTTTGGCATTCGTCGCGCAATAAAAATCAAGTCATTGCTCAGGTGATATGAGATCAAGAAGACAATGACCGAGCAGGAATGGAAAAGACGAGAGGAGAGCAAACAGGAAAGGCAACAGATTATGGCCATATTTATGTAGGGGTTGCGTTACTTTTGCACCACGTGACATGGTGCATGCTCAATGCAACCCTAAAATGTGATTTATCAAGCCACAAAAGATCACTTTGCGTGGCCCTGAGTCGCTTGATAAATCCAGAGTAATGCAACACAGAACAAATCTCTGCTTTGCGTTACTCTGTCCCAGGGAGGTGTTCCATGGGCATTTTGACGCATTCCCAGATTTGTTATCACAATAGAGAGCGAGAGACAAGCAAACCAGTTGCACTCTCCCACTGACAATACTTACACACAAGAGCAACAGGTATTCTTTATGGATTTTAAGGGAGAGGAAGAACTCCCTCTATTTCAGGATATTAGTTTTTACCTCTGCAATACCCAAAGATATTGGAGTAGACGCCTCATTCACTTATCGTGACATGCTCCATCATTGGCGCCTATCCACACCCTGGTAAAGTGGTACTACCAGGGCGGACTCAACCATAGGTGGAATGGGAGTTTTTAGATAATGTCAAAACCCGGAAAAGCAGGGATCCAGAAGGGTGATTCGTTTAAAAGTACCTCAAGGTATACCAAAGACTTGTCTTTATTTTAAGGGTACCTGAGGCATGGATAGAATCGCAAAATGATGGGGTTCTATTGAATATAGTCTTTCAAGTATACCCACTGTGCGAACATGTTTCTGCCTGCCCCAAGAGTCCGATAGGGTCTGAGGCCTTCGTCAGGGCTGTATTTTAGTGTATCCCTGCTCTAATGTGCACACACACCATGCACACTCATGAGGCCTAAAGTTCTCACCTGTCTTGGTCTTCTGTCCAGAGGTGTTTCCTGCAAGACAGAAAAGTAAAACACAATACGAGGTGTTGTTCAAATGAATCAAAAATTATCCTGAATTTTGTTCTATGATCTAGATCCTTTCTTGGATGGAAATTCCTGTTACAATGTAGAAACATCCATGTCTTTATAACTCATAGTTGACACTAGCTACATAAACCTTTATACCGGAGATTGTAGTGCTCCCAAGTGAATGAGTGGTGATTTTTATTTTTTTATCACAAATAATTGCTAATCGCCATTTCTGAGATGTGGGTCCTAGGGCCAGATGTACTATCATTAGCTTTTGCGACTCGCAATTCGGCAAAAATTGCGACTCTCAATTTGTGAGTCGCAAAAGCCAATGTACAATAGTGACACTGTTAGTGATTCCCAATGGGGCCGCAAAATGCGAGGCTCATGAATATTAATGAGCCACTCGCAATCTGCAGCCCCTTTGGAAATGGCTGGCCCTCCCAGGGATGGTGTCCTGCTGGGCTCAGCAGACCTCCACGTCTAGAACTGATTTTCAATAAAGCTGTTTTTTTTCTTTTTAATGGGCCCGTTTTCCTTAAAAGAAAACGGTATGCAAAAAAAAAAGAAACATTTTCGTTTCATTTTTTAAGGGCAGGTAGTGGTCCCTGGGACCACTGCCTGCCCTTAAAAATATTTTTAGAGCGCCAGTCCCCTGGGGACACCTTCCCATTTGTGTCTCCATTACCACCCTCTTGAAGAGCGCGGTAAATTGTGAGTGTTTTGAAACTGCAATTGCAAAACAGTCATACATGGCTTGTGAGTCGCTATTAGGAAGGGAACACCCTTTCTAATAGCGAGTTGCAAAACACTATTTTGTGAGTCCTTTTTTTCGACTCGCAAAATAGTGTAAGTACATTGGCCAAATAGGTTTTTGCATGCGCAAATGGGTCGCAAACCCGGTGGCACATGCAAAAACTGGTCGTACATCTGGTTCCTAAGTAGATAAACCTTTTGTGATTTTCAAGGTAGTCCTTATGGTGAAATGACTAGTTCTGAAAAATATATATACACTGTGTCACACATTTTAAAGATTTTTCTTACCCTCTAATTATTGTTGCTAAAGTTCATGCGATTCTTGTGAGGGGTGTCGTCTTGTAGTCAAAAAATGTATGGCAACAGCTCTATTTTATGTTTTAATGTTAAAGCACTGTCAAAAATAATTTCCAAGTTTCTAGTATGAGTTACAGGAATAGGTGTAACACCCATGCCCGAAAGGTCAAGTAAACTTAAACTGAGAAGCGTGTAAAGCTGAGCCCTGTGGGTCACTGAAAAGAGTGGAACTAAGATTTAGACCAATAAGGGGGATGACTTCTGCTTACTGGCGCTCTGACAAATAGGCACAAAGCAACCTAGTCTATGGCTTCATGCCAAGCCAAGTTGAATGAAACAGACAAATCAAACTCCACTCAAGCAGCATGTCCCCAAGTGTCATGGGTTGTAGGCCAATGCACACTGATTCTATGCCATGAACAGCATTGGAAAACTCAGTTTGGGGCAAAATCTAATAATGAGCATGCCCACAAAAAGATGAGAGCTGCTGATTTACCAGGCACTGACTAAGTAATTTTAGGCTGAAGGGGCAAAACAGATATGGGCCTGAAGTGAAAGAGCACACAAGGATCAACATTCATTTTAGCCTGCACAGTGATTGTGCTGTGCTTGTGAAATCTTAAAAGGGGATTACATCCTGCCCTTATCATTAATTGGTTTGTGTGCTTGCCACTTACCTTTCCTCTGTTTCTATTGGCTGTAGCATACTAGTTCCTGTGTTACTTGTGTGTTTCTCTTATCAGTGTCCCATAGCCCAAGTACTGTTTTCACCTGTTATTGTAGAAGTTTGCTTTTTAGGTCTCGCGCCTAGCGTTGCAGTGCGTAGCACTGCTCGCGCAGCGCAAGACTTCTTGTAGGGGCTTCTGAAAGCTGACCACACGTTTGTGCGTGTGGTCAGCTTTCGTTACAGTGCTATTGGGCTTTGCTTGCGTCTTTCTGAGAAAGACAGCACGCAATTGGGCAAAGGCGGGTGCATGTCCCGCCTTTGCTCCGCCCATGGCCTATTGGTGTCGGTTACCCGCACAGGCCACATCTGTTTTCAATTATCGTGGCCAGACACGGGCGCGATAATTGAAAACAGATCGCTCGCTGTGGCGCACGTACCACTCGAGGGCTTGTTCTCTTTTGCTCTGGGTCAAAATTTGATGATGAAAAATAGGCACTTTTCCACAAAATGGGTGTTACCAGCACAAATTAAGCACTGAATTAACCACAGTGGTAGAACGCAATAGATTAAAGGTGTAGGGGTGCTGAGAGGCAGATTTATTCCGCAAAATTTACACAGAATAATGTTTATTACCATACAATTCCGGTGTTTAGTTTGGACAGCACTGAGCTAATCAGCGCAAAGCACTCTGGGAGACCACATACAAATACACACTCCCGCAAAGCCTCCCACCCCATACAGGGAAAGCCTTGCTGGCGGCCAGACAACACCGACAAGAAGCCAACCCATCCCCGTCTTGGTGGCAATTAACATAACATTACCAATCATGCCTTGCAGTGCAATCTTCCTCACAGAGCTATTATGTTTAGAGGTCACCCTATCCTAATTAAGTCTCGAAGCAGGACTACTGTCTGCTCTCTCATTCTGAGACGGGTCTGTCCTCACCTGTCCTTACAAAGGTTTAAACCCCGTCAGAAGACACGCATCTGCTCCGAAGTCCTGCTCCTGTGACCCAACAGCATGGGCTATATCCATCACAGTCTGTGTAGTGTCAGCGCCCCCAGCGGTGGTACCGCTGTACAACAGCACAGTCACAAAACAGGAAGTAGGGCACAGTCTCCTGGAGGTGGGTGAGCCGGTAAATCGCCTTCAATATTAAACAAGCATTTGCAATGCAAATGACAATGCCTTTTATTTTTTTCAGTTTTTTAAACATAAATAAAAGGCATTCTCATTTACAATGCAAATAGCTTAAACACGCGTAAATGCGAGACCTATTGCATTGGAAATGCATGTTACTTCTAGACATGCACCTCTGCCCTCCTCCCACTTTCTGTGGTGTTTTTGTTTTGCCCAACCCCTGCGCTGTCTGTTGTCTCCTAATCTCTCACCCTCCTACCATTTCGGTTATTTCCCCAATCCCCCATGCCTTTGTCTCTTGTTTAATTTGGGATGTTTGGCCTTACTGAAGCATACAAGCAGCAACCCTGCTTGTCCCCTCCTTCCCTGGACTTCTTACCCAGGGATAGCAGCTTGACCTCCCTGCCACGCCTCCCACAGACATGCACGGTGAACCCCCACCTTTATTTACTCCTCGTGCCTCTCAACATACAAACATCCTGGCCAACGTTTGGGGCACAGGACTTTTGGGAAGCCGGCATGATGGAACCACTCGGGGGAGACTGGAGGACCTGCTATGGGTTTGTGTTTCCCCCCATTCCCAATTCTGTGCTCCCTAACTTCAGGGCTTGATAAGTCATATTAACACAAGAACAAAGCGTATCACTCTTGGTGTTCTTGGAGACAAGGGTGAAAGCGCCACTAAGCAGCCATTGTGTTGACACCCACTGTTTCTCTTCGTAGATATGTTTTTTTCATGCTGATGGCGGTTGGTGAACGAGGGTCTGCCCTGACAGCTCACGTGGATTACCGGTGCCTCTGCAGGGCCTGGTGTGCATCCTTCTTCTTATCCCGCAGCCCCCAGAGACGAACACTTCCAGGTGGGATTAGGTTACCCCGAGGCAGGGATTTGCCCTTGCTCTGCCTGTTGACCCTTCCAGCCCTCTAGCATGTAATACTTGCTTTAGAAAACTTTCCTTCTTGCCTGGCATCATTAATTATTCTGCCTATTTAATTTACATGGTTCCGGGCATTTAAGCTTCAAGGAGCCGGCTTCCCATTCCCAAAAAGTGGATGCTTTAGAGTTCCACTGACAGGGGGAGAAGATATGTCCAGGTGCGTTTTAGCAGCGAGTCTTTTTGTGGTTTTTCAATCTCTCGCGATAATTTTTGCATTGAAGCAAACATTGGTTTTGACGCTATATGTAGCTGCTAACTTCAAGTGTTGTGCCCTGATATTCATTAGGCTCTAAAACGGACACAAATCCATGTATAAACATAATTTATGCATGGGATTTTTGTTTTCCTCCCGAATCACGCCAGTTAGGTCTAAATGACTACGTAGGAGTTTTATGTAGCGCTTTAATTCAATAAGTGGAACCTAGTGATTCTGCATGCATTATTTTATTGAAAGATGAGGTTTGTTGTCTGGTATTATGATGCACTGCTTTCACCTATTTAGGATTGAATTGCTGTTTGTTCTGATCAGGCCACTGGAATTAATTATTGGGGAAAACCAAATTATCTGGCACTGTTGACTAAATATGCAACAAGAAGAGGCCAATTCTGCTGTGTAATGCAGTACATTTTGAAGCAGTACTCCTCCATTTTGTCATTCTTACTCGTTAGCATGGTTTGGGTAGAGGTTTCACCTTATTAATATGTGTAACACCTAAATCCAGCAGTCAGCATCTGCATCTGCGCAACAAAAGACCTGACCCTGGATGGCAAAACATGTGGTTGTATTTTTAGAAATTTCTGATCCATTTGATCTAGATTTTTTTTTAAACTTTTGTTACAATCTGCAAATTAAGCAGATGATGAATTATGGTGCCACTGCAGCAAGTCAGTAATTATGTGCAAAAATCCACAGTCGCATAATCCCTTTGGCCCTGGTTATAATACAGAATGGTTTGTTTTGTTTTCAGATACATTTTGTAATTGCTACATTTAAAACGTAACCAAGGACACAAAGTAGCTCAATGGGTTGAGCTTCTGATTCAGAGATTTGTGTGCAACATTTAAGTCACTGGTTTGAATGTCCTTCAGCCTTGCATGTTTGAGAGTTTTATAAACTAAGCACCAATATGCCTGATAACAATGCAAATATTCTACATTATAACATTTATAGCTATTGTTATTGCATGAATTGCAGTGGTTTAAAAGCCATTATTTAATGGCGTGCTATTATCATTAGTTGCTGTTCATAATACACAGGAAGTGCATAATACCAGGGAATTATGGCTTTCAAACATGAGAGAGGAAGCCTTAAACCCTGTTTTCAGGTTTCGCCTCCACAGAGCTTGCGCAGTGCTCGTATCTTTGCGTTTGTACTTACGTGTCCCTTATCTCCTCGTGTCACTGCCCTTGAGATCTGTTGATTGCTGGCCATCTTCTAAGCTTTCTCTTTGGTGTCGCACATGCTGTATATTTGCATTGTGACCCTGTTTCTCTGACATTGATTTATTTCTGTGCCCCCTAAGTTTCACTTGAAGTCAGCATTCCTAGAAAGTGAAGGAACCTCATGTGAAGGCAGAAACACTTCATAAAAAACATGATCTTGCCCTGATCTTGGTAATGGTGTAGTTGGTGTCTGAACCAATCTCTGCTCCAAGTCTTCTATGATTTTTCTCAATGACTTTCAAATTCTCAGCACTGCAGTTGAAGGAAAGTAGGAGGAACTATGTCTGTCTCCCTTCCAATTCTCTTCCCTTCTCACTCGCTCACACACTGGGTCCCCTCTCACTTACCCTGCAAGTCCCACCTTTCATCTTTTCCTTTCTCCACATCACTCTCCAAACTCTTGCTATGCAGATTTTTCTTTGCTGTCTCTCCTTTGCTCCCTCTCAGTCTCTTCTGCTTTCTTATTCACTTTCTGTTTTCTTTCTCTTCCCCCTCTGGTTGCCTGTCTCTCTCTCTCTGCCTCTCTGCAACTCTTTACTCACTCTCTCTTTTTCGCTCACTGTCTCTTTCTCGCTTTCAGCCTGCTCCCCCTGCGCTTTATCCCCTGTAACTCTCGCTCTTAATATTTTACTCTGTCCATTATTACTTCTCCCACCCACTCCCCCTCTGCATACTTGTTTTGCTCTCCCTGTCATTACTTGGAAACCCACCCTGACATTTGTGAGACACAGCGGTCAGGCTGCTGCCCTCTCAGGCTTCAAAGAGTTAATCTCTAGATGAATCACAGACCTCGTTCACCCCTGACCTTCACAAGCTCAGGAGGGTGAGCCATTGCTGCCGAGATCTGTGTGTGCCCACTGATTCATGCCTGTCGATGTGTCCTAAACGTGCTTAATTTAGTAGGTAGAATCGTAACCAGCGGTATGTACAGTGCAGCAAAGCTACAAGTCTGTGGCAGCAAGGGCTCTACAAGAAGCAATTTATTATTTACAATATTTGATTTTGTTTGATCTTTAAAATCTGTTCTTCTGCATAAAGTGCTGAGATGCCCATAATGGTGCCTCTTCAATAAAGCAAAGCACTTCCATATTCCAACAAATGTGTTTAAACTTTGCCACTAGAGAAGGGCTTTCTCACCCAGAATGGTGTTGTTGCACCCGTCCTGCTACTAACCGGCACAGAAAAATTACCAAGTGACTCAAAGTTGCCAGAGCGAATGTAGCACATTACAACGCGTGCGTTTACCACGCAGTAGGTAACAACGCAGTCATTACAACGACCGCGTTGTTACCACGCGTGGCATTACATCACAAGTCGTTTCACCGACTTGCGCTAGGTGGCGCGCTGCATTTAGGAATAGTATAAATTACTATTCCTACTCCAGTTAGCGCAACAGCAGGGAAGGTGTTGGATTTATAATCCAACACATTCCCTCGTGTTGCACGCCACCTAGCGCAAGTCGTTGAAACCTCTTGTGATGTAACACCACGCTTGGTAACAACGCGGTCGTTGTAACGACCGCGTTGTTACCTACCTGCGTGGTATGACAGCATTGTTATGTTATGTTATGTTATGTTAAATGAAGCTTGTAAAGCGCACTGACACCAATGGTTTCCTGGCGCTAATGACAGAAGAGTGAGAGCAGCAGCAGAGTGACAGACAGCAATAGATAGGTTAGCAAGGAGGGGGGAAGAGGGAAGTCTTTAACAGTTTCCTGAAGTCGAGGAGGGAGGGGGTAGACTTGATGGGGAGAGATAATGAGTTCCAGAGAGAAGGGGCCAGGAGGGCGAAGGAGCGGGCACCGAACTTTTTGGTTTTGACTCTGGGAACAGTCAGTAAGTGGAGGTAGGCAGAGCGTAGATTACGTGCTGGCTGGTATGCCGTGACTAAGGATTGCAAGAAAGCAGGGCTGGTGCAGTGAAGTGCTTTATAGATGATGCACGCCATCTTAAAAGCTGCCCTTTGACTGATCGGCAGCCAGTGAAGTCGCTGTAGTAGTGGTTTTGCTGACTGCCACCTGGGGATTTTATAGATAAGACGGACCGCCTGGTTCTGGACAATCTGAAGGCGATGCAGAAGACACTGGGGAAGACCATGATAGATGGAGTTGGAAAAATCCATGCGGGACAGGACCAGGGAGATGACGACCTGGATTAATGCAGGGGGTGAAAGTAGGTGGCTAACCTTGCGGATCTTTCTGAGTTGGTGCATAGAGGAGGAAATGACAGCCCCCACTTGGGCTTTTAGAGAAAGTTCAGCATCGATTATCACGCCGAGACTTTTCACTGTTTTCAGCGGGACCGGAGAAGGGCCAAATTCAGTGGGCCAGAACTGTGGGCCCCAGTGACCAGAACTGGAGCCAGGGAGAAGTAGTTCAGTTTTCCCCGGATTCAACTTTAGTTGATTAATGTTCATCCATTCCAAAATGTGGATCATAACAGAATGGAAGGTATTAACAGCATTAGGGGAGTTCAGTGGGAAGATGATTTGTAGGTCGTCGGCGTAGTTATACACCGTGATATCCCAGTTCCTGAGTGACTGAATGAGTGGGCGAAGGTAGAGGTTGAACAGCAACGGCGAGATGGAGGAGCCTTGGGGGACTCCGCAAGTAGTTGCAGTTCTCTCGGCTGTGTAAGGGCCTAGGCGTACAGCCTGAGTTCTGCCAGTTAAGAAAGACGTGATCCAATTAAGGGCGATGCCCTGGATGCCCGCCTCTGCAACACGGCGGAGGAGGATGTTATGGTCCACCGTGTCAAACGCGGCGGACAGATCCAGGAGCACCAAGGCTTGAGGAGTACCAGCGTCCGCATTACATCTCAGAGTATTCAAGACTGCGAGGATGACCGCCTCGGTCGAGTGGGCGGGTCTGAACCCAGCTTGATTGGGCTCAAGGAAGCCAGAGGACTCAATGAAGTGTGACAGAAATTGAGTAACGTGGGCCTCCAATAACTTTGAGAGGTAGGGGAGAAGGGAAATGGGGCGATAATTAGAGGGTTCTCCTGGGTCTGCTCCAGGTTTTTTTAAAAGGGGCACCAGAATTGCCTCCTTGAAAGATGCAGGGACAGAGCCGCAATTGAGGGAGCTGTTCAACAAAGGGAGGATGTGATCCGGTAATTTAAGACAAATGTCCCGCATGACTGAGGGTGGACAACAATCACTAGGGGAGCCTGATTTGACTCTCGTTGCGACTCGGGCCAATGAGTCAGCATTAAGAGCAGGGAGCGTCGTGATGGCCGAGTGGTTATCAGGCATTGTTTCCTTGCCAGAGCACAAGTTTTAAGTCCCATGTTTTTAGGAAACAACCTGAGGCATTCTGGCTTTTGTAGTCTTGGATATTTTTCCCTGAACAAATAGAACTACCTCAGCAGAAAACAAGAATGTCTAAAAGAACATCCCAGGACTAGAACATGGTGTCCTATTCTTCATGGAGTCATCTGGTGATCTTACTACAGGAGTTGGTCATGTTAATCAGTTGGCATCATTTTATCCGACTCATATTTTTAGGTCTGGCCTTTGAGACAGTATTCCAGACTATTGTGTACTAAAAAATAGTTACACATATCATACATATAAAAATGTGCTTTTGGTCATAAAACTTTATTCATTTGGCTGTTGGATTATCGTTTATATTTTGCTTCCACTCACCAAAGCAAACAAAATAGGAAATAGGTCAGCCAACTTTACCCATTTCAGCCACTCTCTTTGTGCAACTACAGAAAGTTTGTGCTCATTGTACACATCCCCTTTAAAATAGTTCATTTCTCTTCAGCTCTTTCAAACTGTGCTTTACATTTTTTTAATATTATCTTTAAAAAAGGTTCTTTATTTATCCTGCACTTCAGACACCCAGTTAGAAAACTTTATGTCCTGTCTCCTTTTTTAGACTTGCCTATAGCACGCATTGCGATGTTAGGGATCGATATTGTCCTTAAAAAGAAAAAATCTTAAAGAGGGCTTAAAGCACGTCCAGTACTTACCTTAACTCACCATTGGTTGGCTCTCACATCACTCTTCTTTCCTTGCTTCCCAATGGTCAGCTGCTCCTCCTGGCATCCAGCTTCATCCTGGGCTTCGGAGTCTTTGAGGCCTTCTTCCGTGCCATGGAGTATGGACCAAGTACTGCTTCCTGTGGCCATTGTCCTTCCACTTTTTTTTAAACTTACCTGCATACACTAACAGAATGCATAATCTGTAGTCCCTTTTCTTTATACCCATTCTCCTTCTGCTCCAAAAATAACTTTGCCCCACCTGCCACTGATTTTCACCCACCCTGCCCTTCTCCCGGTGTTTGATGTGTTCTTCACCTCAAACCTGAATACTGATTTTTTGACATGTTGCCCAGCAGCCCTGGCTGCTCTCAACAAAGCTTAAAGGTGAAATATAGTGCTATGATGTGGTCATTGCTGACCGTGTCATAGGGAACATTTTCTTTTACTTTAAGTCATGTTGCACAGCAGCTCAACTGCTGTGCAACATGTAAAACAAATTGACAAATCCAAATGATTTTGCTTAGGCTCATTCTATTAACTTTGTCAATGTTTCTTTACATATTGCAGAGCAGTTGAGCTGCTGTGCAATATATGTGAAAAAAAGCAATATGAAATGGACAGTAACAAAGCCAATATATTTTGCATAGGCGCACATAGGTTTTATATTCGGGTCACTTTTATACAGCACCAACATCACCCAAAGGTACACAAGAACTTTATATTACACACCACCTTTCCAAATCTACTTATAATTTGCCTTGCTCAAACAGAACACAGTAGACAAATTCACTGACACCGTTGCATAGAACCCCTACACCCCCAGAGGCGCAACTAGATCCAAACTTCGGGGGGGGGGGGGGGGGGGGGGGGGGCGGGGCTAAGAAAAAATGTCGGGGGGGGGGGCTGAATCTTTTAAGCCATAATGCAGAGTGGAACTGCAGGGGCTCTTAGAAGGGGTGAAACAACAGCGAGGCCTCATTAACATGCAAATGGTCTTTTAAAGACCTGTGAAGTGCTCGGGTGTGGCTGTGTGTGCGCCGGGAAGCTATCTCATCCCGGGCTGCCACACACGACGGGGGGGGGGGGCTGAAGCCCTTTGAGTCCAATGGGTGTTGCGCACCTGTACACCCCCATATAGCCTCCGCATTCATACAAGTACACAGGTAACTAATCGCCTACACTTGGAGGGCTCCCCCCTCCCATAAACCCTGCAACCAGACCCCTGCCCGCCTGTTCCCTAGCCACCTCACCTAGTGCCCACCTTCCCCACCCCTACCGCTCGCCCTGGCACACTTTGTCTCCGTCCAACCCACTCAGCATCCTATAACGGCCCCCCCTGCCGCCATCAGTGCACCAGAGATGCAAAGGACCACTTGCCAGGCTCCCTCCCCGAGCCTGCTCCCGTCCACAAGTCCTATTACTTTCGATCTGATCGCCCCTGCTTCCTTTCCCAACTATCCCATATCTATATTCCTCTAAACAACCTCCTTGTCACTCTAGAGTCGCCTTCCTTTCATTTGTTAAATTATGCCAGCTCCTATGGTTAACTCCTTCCCCCCTAATTTCATTCCGTCTTTCCATTTTTTAACTTATTACAAAGGTGTATGCAACGACAATGCCATGCACTACGTGCATTTTAACGCCTCCCCAACCCTAACTCTGGAATTAGGCCGCTCACGCTGACCCCTTCGTCCCTTGGTGACTTTATCACCAACACACCCATCCTTACGAAATGTGCGTCGAGGAGGAAATCTACCCTTGGGTGGGGACCGCCACTAGATGAGCCACTGTGCGCTGTTGGACCAATAAATCAGTGAAACTTGAGTTACACAAATACCCAGAAATATAATGTAGCAATTTCCCTTAACCCTTTATTAATGCCCATAACGATCTTGCCGTTTATTAAACACTTCCGTTGTACTATTACCCCGCCGGCTGCCCCACTCATCACTCCCACCCTCTCCCCTATGCAACAGCACCTCGTCCCTCCCAAGACCCACGGCTCTCCGCACCCCCCGACCCTCCCCTCTCACCTCACACTCTGCAGCAACAACCCCCATCACCCTCCTTTCACTGTTCAGTGTTGCTTCTGCTCAACTTGCTCTCCTCACACAGCCTCTCATCTCCCCACCCCTCAACCATTCTCACCCACTTCACTTTCCATTCTCTCCTGGCCTCGCCTGAGCACCCCTAAGGGAGTGCCAATCTGGTGCTTCCTACCACCGCTAAACCTAATGCATAGGGGTTGGAGCAGGCTGTCGGTGCAGTTGTTATCTTTTATAATAAACAGAGCATTTATTTAACATCTCGGAAAATATTATTAACTTTCCCCTTGTTCTCCATATGCTGGTTCTCCTCCTTCCTCTGTATTTTTCCCACCACCATGTCTACCTCAGTCTACCTCATTTTATGACCTTGCTTTTAAGGTTGATCCTTCTTTTTTCTTTGTCAAAGCACACCTCCTCTGTTGGTTCCTCTTGCTGACTTACTATTACTAGCTTTCAAAAATACGCTCAGTTCATACCTTTAAAGCAACTAAATTTCACATTTCTAGTAAGTTTCCACCAGTGTGTTGAAGTGTTTGGTCTTGGAAATATTTTCTTTTTCCCTGGCTCATGTTAAATATGTATGTTTGGTTTGCAGCTCCTCCTTGCTTATGTCAAAAATTAAAGAGACATTTGTGCATTTCTGACATTTTTTGGTCGAAGCAACAGGTTTTAATTTTGGGTGAAGGCCACATTTCTTTGTAATTACATTTCATCATTCTTAAACTTGGTAACACAATCCACACAAATACATTCCACACCAGGCCACATAATTCCAATATGCATAATTTCACTCAACGCCACACACTTCCACACCACACAATTGAACTCTACACATTTCCATATTTCCACACATCCCACTCCACATAATTCCAGTACACTCAAAACCTCATAAATACTATCCACATAATTCCACTGCACACCATGCCACATAATTCCACTCCACAAATCCACTCCACACCACAAAATTCCACCACACACAATTCAACAACTAACAATTCCAATCCAAACCACATAAATCCACTCCACACCAGATACATCCACTGTACTCCAAACCAAAACACATAGGTAAAAGACATTGTCATTTACAGCACCAATAGCTCTAAGTTTCACAAATGCGAGACCTATTGCATTGCAAATGCTTGCTATAACTAGACTTCAATACCTGCAATTCTTTATCTTAGCAGGTTTAAGACAGGCAATACAAGTTTATTGACTTACACATCAAAACAGAGAAGGAACGGACTGCCAATGAAGGGTCAGAATAAGTAAATGGAGGACAGCCTATCAGATTGGTTTAGTTTACATTGAATCCGTGTTGCGTATTTGGTCAAGGCGTGATATGATGGGACTGTGTTCCCTGGACAATCCAAAATACTTTAAAGGAAATAAGAGATGGTCTATCCAGGGTAAAGCAATTCCCCACCGATTCCAAAATGCGTTAGAATAGCTTTAAATAAGGGCTAAAGTGTGTCCTAATCTATGGGTAGCCTCAGTGACTAATTGAGTGGGACCCAATTCTTGACAAGATTCTAGAAAGTTACACTTCACTACTGTTTGGATCAGACCATAAACCCCCGAAAAAGGTTAAAACACACTGAAGCTTGGAGAAGAAAAGGGACAATTACCTCACATATAATTAATAATAAAATTAAAAGCAGGAACTGGGAGTACCGAGGCTATGGAGAAACACAATATACCCGTGGTGTAGCTAGACTTTTTGCTGGCCGTGGCGGACCTTGTATCTGCCACCCTGCGACGGCTGCAGGTAAGAGCGCAGGGGTGGGGGTTGTGCTGGAAATCCCTGTTGCATTTGTCACGACGGCTGCAGGTAACAGTGGGGGGAAGGCTGCTGCCCCAAAACTTGGACCGCCCCCTTTTGCTACGCAACTGCAATGACGATGAAGAAGGTTAGCTTGCTTTAATAGTTAAAAGTTCAGTGGCCTGAAATGACCGGCCAATGCTCTAATACAAATGGAGGATTTAAAAATATTAGCTAAACCACTGCCTTTTCGTTCCAGGTGGTCAAGCTAGAAAATGTTGAATGTGCCAGGCAAAGCTTTGGGTATATGGTCCTAATGACTTGGTTAACTATATGTAAAAAAAAAAATGATATTTTTTGCCATACCCCAAATATGTTCAGTGTCTGAGTTCTAGATATTTACCCAGAGGAGAAATCAGAGGATTTTCTTGGTTGAGCTCATTGTGACCCCAGCTAGGTCATGTGACCAGAAGAAAAATAGTGCATACAGAAGGCTTGTGGAATTATTGCTTGTATCTCCACTCTTTTGGTATTTGTTCTTGTTAGGTCAAGCCTACCAGACAGCACAAGCTGTCTGGTTGCAAAAATCCTATTGTGAACTTGCCAAGAACATACAGGGGTTACAGCCCTCCTGTTAGACCTGGTACCATTGGCGTGAGTCTCCCTTCCATTTTTCACTGATTGCCTCCTCTGTTTTTATATGTTTTGCTGGTTTAGATGCTTTGGGCACTGTGCCACTGCTATTCAGTGCCACAGTGCAAGTGCTCCCTATGTTAAATTGATGTATTGATTAGTGACTCCATGATTGGCTTATTTGATTTACTTGTCAGACCTTAGTATAGTGCACCATGTGTGCCCAGGGCCTGTAAATCAAATGCTGCTAGTGGGCTTGCAGCACTGATTGTGCCACCCACAGAAGCAGCTGGTAAAGTGTGTCTCAGGCCTGCCATTGCAGAGCCTATGTGCAGTCCAGTACTGCCATGTTGACTGGGTAAGTGCACCCACTTGCCAGTCCCTAAACCCTCCCCTTTCTACATATCAGACACCCCTAAGGTAGGTCCAAGGGCAGGGTGCATTGTATGTAAAAGGTAGACCATGCCCTGATGTGTGTGGCATGTCCTGATAGTGAATTGCAGCCGTTTTCGTTTTTCACTATTGCAAGGCTACCTGTCCCCATAGGCCAGAATGGGCAGTTTGATTATAACATTTTATAATCCTAACTGACCCAGGGAACATGGTAGAAATATATGTTTAGTATGCCTGAACTCAGAATGATAAAATACATCTTTTAGTGAAGTTGGTTTTAACATTCTGTGTTTGAGAATACCACTTTTAGAAAGTAGGTATTTTCTTACCTAACCATCCAGCCTACCTCTGCTAGCTTGTGTATTGTATGTCTGGTTTGTGAGTGTGAGGAAATATGAATTTTTATGATCAATTGTGTCCCCTATCTTAGACCCCAACGGCTCCATGTACATGCTACAAGTACATGTATGTTCCCTCCAATCCCAGCTATGAAGACGCAAATACATGTGCGTCCAACGTTAACATGTCCTCTTTCAGATCCACCATGAATGGGTCGAATATTCCGTTCCTAAATATGCCTTGCCACCGTCTTTATATGGTGTACCTTTCACGTTTTTCAGCTCTGGCAAGTTAGGCCCTGAATTCTGCCATCGAGCCTTTTCCTGCCTTCTGCCTCTGAATGCTCCAGCCTGGACCTGTATCTGTATCCATGACCTTTGTCTTACTTCCTGTGCGGCTAACGGTGCCTGGCCCGGCCTGTTGCCTGCCAAGACTGTATTCAGCCTTCAAGTTATCTGCTCCGCTCCTCGAGAAATACATTCCTGTCTAGTAGTTTAGGTAAACATCCCTCCAGCTACAGAGCAAAGGGCCCGGCCTTACTGTCTCCGTGCAAGTAACTCATAGCTCCTGTTACCATGATAGGCCCATGCCCCCTCGCATCTCATGTAGACACATAGACGCTTATACACGCACTAGAAGTCAGTATAGGATAGCCTCTGCCTGAGAGACCTTTCCTTCCAGATAATACAGTTCCTTAAACACAGGATATTAGATACGATTTGGGATTAGGTTGTTCTGACATCCCAGACTTCTGTCTCCTCATGTAGGGCTAAATGTCAAGTCCCCTTCACCCTCCAGTTACACGTCAATCACACGTCATGCTGCCGTGCGCGCACCTCTGCCATGTATTTCTGCTGACTTTGCAGGATTCTCTTATGGATCCACCCACCTGTGACATCCTCATAATGACGTTTCTAGTACACGCCCTTATGCACGCCTATTGTAACGCCTTTTTTATTACGTATGTGTATTCTTATCTCTCTTCTCAACTGTTACGCCTCCTGCATTTGCTTTTACTGTAATGCATTGACTATATATATGACAACCTGTCAATAAAGTATTGCTCTATCCCTTCCCGAACCCTCGTGGTGACGGAATCCGATTGCCTGGTTCGAACCAATTCCTTTGTAAGGAATAAATCCCCTTTTAAAACCTCAAATACCACGGATTCTGCCTCTTATTTTTACTGAGTTATTCTTATTGAACTTTACCGCATAAATTAAGTCTAGGTAATTAAAATTTACCACATAATTGGCGCCCGAACAGGGACACCTCCCCCACCCCACGCGCCGGAGGCGCATTGCAGACCCGGTCTCCTGCCACAGCCGGACGGACAACTACGCGTACCCGCAGGATTTCCTGTACCTCCCTCAGGCCAACGGAGGCGACTGAGGCTGCGATCAACACCCAGACGAGGCGGTGAGGAGTGCGGAGGATCCCGACCAGAGCCTAGCTGAGAGAGCAAGATCCGAGGTATACAGAGGCCCACCAGGTTCCGAAGTTCCGAAGTATCCAAGTCACGAGTCGAGTCCAGTCCAGTTTGGTCTAGTCCAGTCCAGACTTACCGAGGCCTTCTGTTCCGTTCCGTGCTTCCCGGTGAGTACCGTTGCTGGGGACGCATCTAGACGTGCGCATTGGTTTGTGCCGGTCAAGACGGGTTTGGGTACACAGATCCGGTCTGCACTGTTTTAGCAGTGTATCTGTACTGTTTAGCAGTACATCTAGTATTATGCAGTTAGCTAGTTTTATTCTAATTATTATTGTTCGTTTTAAAATGTTTTAATATGTTTTAAATGTCGTGGTATGAGTGATTTGTTCGATCTTCATTACTGTGTTTATTGTATTAATTGTGTTCAAGTCCGAGTAAGAATCAAGTAGCAAGGTTTAAAGATGCCGTTATTCTCAAAATTAAGACAGATTAGAACTAGAAAAGGGATACTCGAGGAAGCCGTTCCCATTCCACCTAGGGACACTCCAGGGTACTTTATGTACCATAAACATGGCCTAGATGCCGTATTATATCTCGATTTGTGGGTGGACTACACCAAGGATTTAGCAGAAAATCAGAGATGGCCTGCCGCTGGGACATGGGATGCAGATTGCATCATGAGAGTAGAAGAAGCATTATGGAAAAAGAAAGCCAGACAGTCACAGAAAGATGCAATTGAATTATGGCGTAAAGAATCGCATAGACGCACAGAGAAAGCACTCAGAAAAGAAGAGAAAAGTAGGGAGGATTCAGACAAAGCCCGAGAAAACGTATTAATTGAGGAAGGTATCCGAGCAAAAGCAGAACAAGTAGACAGACAACAAAACACTCTTATGAATGGTATGTATCCTCTTCTGGCCGAGGGTTTACCTAAGGCCACCCTGGAAGTACCGAAAGATCTGCCACCTCCATTACTTCCGACTAAATTGCACCCCAAGACCGCAAAGGACATTTTCCTTTCTTCCTATTTAGACGATGTAGCCCCCGAATATGTTAATGCTCCGCCGCCACGCACACCACCTGCTAATGACGTTCGACCCCGAGATAATCTGCCCCCACTTCCGCAGCAACATACTTCTCTTTCCGTTGCAAACCTTCCGCCCGTTCCTTCACTCCTTCCTGCATCTATTCTTCCCACCTTACACCCAACGAATCCTTTTGGACCTGGCACCTCAGGAGGTGCGACAGGAAGTTTTCATACGCCGCCATCAGCGCGTCGATTGACTTATAGGGATTTAGCACACCAACGTACACCTCAAACAGCGAATTATGACATATTTAAAGAGCCTCTTACAGATTGTAGATATGATCCAGTACCTGGTAAAGACGACAGAATGATGCTATCATCAGTACGTCTACGACGAGTTGCGAATTATTTAATGATATTACCAGGAATGATTGATCATCTAGACAAAATATATCACTTTGTCCAAACAGGGCAAGGTCCCGAAAGTATTGGCGAGGCCATGGCATACCAGAAAGTGGACACGCAAAAATTGTTGTTACGCTTCTTCATAAACTGCCTGATAAGACACAGAGATAGGCCAGGTGTAGACCCGGAAGAAATGAAAGCACTTAACAAATGGGGTCAGAATATAGCGGACGGAAAACATGATAAACAGAATAGTATAGAAAGTATGTACCGAAGGATCCGAAAAACAGTAGAACAAATATGTGAAAGAGAACGACCTGAACGAGAAACAGATGCAGATAAGACTGAGTCCTCGGGGGAGGAGGAACAACTAGAAATGACAACAGGACAATTACAATTACCAGCTAGAGAAATGATAGCTTATGTAGGTAAGGGAAGATCCTTTAATAATTCAATACGTCCGATACGTCCAGAAAGTAAGAGAATTTTTCAAGCAGCCATGTCAAATCCAAAGACCCCTGAACACTTATTTCAGACTACTGATAAAATACTTCAAGAACGAATGGGGTACCATGTACTCGATTCTATGGATGAACAAGAATTAGCCAGGTCAGCAGTACAATGGGCTGACAGTTCTGATAAATATAGTGATGACACGCTAGTACATACGTTTTTGAATCTTTCACCAGACGAACAGCGTTTAGCTGGTATATACATGATACAGCATCTCCTTATATTGTATAAAGGTCAACATTCCGATCCTGGTCCCCTGCCTGATATACTGATAGAACTACTCATGAATAAATGGAGAGGTCTAGGTACCGATCTAATTAAAGTAATTCTAGAACATCGGCACAGATACAGTGCCTTCCTGTGTCCACAGCTTGATCCAGCTCCCTCCATGGAAAGAAAAATGTATTACATAGACAGACAGAATCCCTTACGCGAAGTGCACCCAGTTAGAAATGATGATAATACTTTTAGACGCGTGTTTGTGTACACGCCCATAACTAAAATAGAACTATTGGAAATGAAAAAGTTAGTGCCTAGCCATGACAGAGATCCAGCAGGTTTTCACCGTGAAATAAAAGACATGTTACTCATGGGTGATTATACCTATCCTGACATTATGAAAATATTAAAAGTATTATTACCTGCCGGTATTTACGAGAAACTCAAAGAAAAAGAATGGGAGGTGGGAGAGCAAAAGATTGATTGGACAGCATTAGAAAACGAAGAAAATGCCCGAACTGCAGGCCTAGGGCTTGGGGACAAAACTAAAGCGTTACCAGGCTTATTAGTGCAAGTATTGCCACGTTTATTAACTACGAAAAAGGAAGACTGGGGAGCAATCTCAGCTTGCAAACAGAAACCCGATGAAGACACTAGTGATTTTTATTCCCGATTTGAAAAATGTTTTGGTATTAATAGCGGCCTGAAAGCAAGTAGCGATTCATATCCACATCTTTTTGTAACAAAATTAGTCGAGAATTCCTTGCCCCAGGTTAAGAACAGAGTATTGAAAGTAGAGAGCTCTTGGCAAGCTAACACCCCGTCACAAATGTTACAAATGTTACAGTACCATCAGAATAGAATTAGAGAAGAACAAGAACACGAACAAAGACGTATGAAAGACACGAAAATGAAAATGCTCGTCGCCCAGTCAGTTCCAGCTGACAGTCATAAAAAGGGTGCGACACAGTCCAGTAATTCAGCGGTTCCTGTTAAAGGGACATGTAACTATTGTAAACAGCCAGGTCATTATATAAACGATTGTGCAGTTCTAAAACATAATATCTCTACGGGTAAAACCAAGGAAAGACCGCGTCCACCTAGACAGGATCAGATCCAACCACAAGTACCTCAGAATGTACAGCCTATGCAAGCTTCACAACAGACCGTAGCGGTACCACAACAACAGCCTAGTGTCGCAACACAAAACACGACACAACAGATGTACCAGTATGCACAAAATGACTATCCCGATTATCAGCGATACACATGAAACAGCCTAGAGAGGGAGGTTGGCTTACCCCTTATTGAGGTTCCTGTAGATCAAGAGGGTCCTTATGTACATAGTCAAGTATTAGGGAAGGACAGAAAGTGTTTAATTGATACAGGGGCAAGCAGAACAACTATAAGTCACGACGAGGTTCCAGGGGCACCCCTCTCAGGCTCACAGAATGTTTCCCTTGGATTTTCAGGAAAACCTATTGTTAATGAAGTATCGCAACCTCTTCCTCTTGCAGTTGGTCCATTGATACGGACTACAGATTTATTGCTTACAAAATCATGCCCAGAAAACTTGTTAGGTATAAAGACATTGAAAGCTCTAGGAGCTGTAATATGTTGTTCCCCAGAAGGGGTACGATTATTTTTGCGTGACTTTAAAGGTCACTATGTATTTAGAGACATGGACCACCGGTTACAGAATGTCCCTGCACATTTATGGGCACAAGGCCCCACTGATGTAGGTTGTATGCACATCACACCATATCGAGTCACACTCAAAGCAGGAGTGGTATTACCACGAATTCGACAATACAAGTTACCTCCAGATGCTGTAGTGGCTTTGCTGCAAATCATTGACGAGCTCATTGCACAAGGAGTGGTTGTGGAAACCGACTCCAATGTATGTAATTCTCCTATTATTCCAATTCTTAAACGAACTGATCCGAAAGCACCCCCCGTTTATCGATTAATTATTGATCTGCGCGAATTGAATAAATGCATTGTACCACAGTATCCCGTGGTTCCAGATATCTCTTCATTACTAACAGCTATTGATTCAGAAGCAACGTTCTTTACTGTAATTGACCTCAAGTACGCCTTCTTTAGCGTCCCAATCGATCCGGAAAGCCAATATTTGTTCGGATTCTGTTTAAATGGACGAAGCTTCAAATTTGCACGCGCGCCTCAAGGATTCACAGAAAGCCCCAGCATCTACAGCCAAGCACTGAAAAGACAACTTGACAGTATCCACATGCCTGTTAACACTACCCTGCTTCAGTATGTCGATGATCTGCTGATCACCGCCCGAAGCGAGCCCGAATGTGAAAAAGCATCACTGACGGTTTTACATTTCCTGGCCGACAAGGGGCACAAGGTGTCCTCTTCGAAGCTGCAATTCTGTGTTCAGCAAGTTGTGTACCTTGGGCACTTGCTGTCCAAGGGGGGGAGACAGCTCACACCTGACCGCATCCAGTTAATTGTAAACATGCCACCACCCAAGACACAAAAGGAGGTGCAGGCCTTCATAGGTCTCACTTCATACTGTAGGCAATGGATTCCCCAATATGCATTTCTAGTAAAGCCACTCATTCAGTTGACAACCCAGGAGGCAGCGACTTCGACTGTCCTCCCTTGGACTCAGGAACATATACAAGCTTTTGAAGACTTAAAGAAAGCCTTATGTCAAGCACCTGTTTTAGCGACACCATGTTACAGTAAGCCTTTTACACTTTTTGTTACAGAACGCGAAGGTACTGCCTTGTCAGTACTCACTCAGGAACAAGCAAGTTCACACAAGCCGTGTGCTTACTTTTCTAGCACATTAGATCCTGTAGCCCAGGCTCTGCCTACGTGCCTGAAATCAGTCGCAGCGACAGCTTTAGCGATCAGACAAAGCGATTCCATAGTATTAGGACATCAATTGACAGTGCAAGTTCCACATTCCATGGAAGTTCTTTTAAACCGAACTCAGACTCAGCACTTGACTATAGCACGACTGACAGGTTATGAACTAACATTGTTCCAGCCACACATAGAAATCAGACGCTGTAGTACATTAAATCCTGCCACACTTTTGCCATTAAGTGGAACAGACCCATTGGCACATGATTGTATTGAAGTCATTACTATTACGACGAAACCCAGACAAGACTTGACAGACATTCCATTACCAGATCCAGACCTGACACTTTATGTGGATGGTTCATGCATGAGAACAAGTACAGGAGAGTTAGTGGCCGCTTACGCAGTCACGACAGACACCGAAATTATTGAAACAAATTGTATTGACACCTTGTCAGCTCAAGCAGCAGAGCTCATCGCTCTGACACAAGCCTGTATTCAAGCCAAAAATAAAAGAGTCAACATATACACAGATTCACGTTAAGCATTCGGAGTTGTACACGACTTCGGAGTCCTTTGGCGAGAGAGAGGTTATTTAACTTCCCACGGTGCCAACATTCAACACGGTCCCCTCATTCAAGCTCTGTTAGATGCAATACATCTGCCTACTTCAATATCCATCATGAAGTGCAAGGCCCATACAAAAATTACCGATATCATTTCCCAGGGTAACGACCTAGCAGACCGAACAGCTAAGCAAACAGCACAGAATCGGACTCATGCAACCGACTTGACAAAGACAATAGTTCCGACATCGACACACTGCATGACAGTTAGGGATCCCGCCCTTGATGTAATCGACATACAGACACATGCTACACCAGAGGAAATCAAGAAATGGACTGAACTAGGAGGGATCCAAACAGATCAGGGATGGATGACGAAGGGAAAATCTACATGGTTTCTCCCCGACTCCATGGTTCAAGCTATCATTAACACAATACATAGTCCAGCGCATCTAGGAGAGAAAGCTATGTTAGACAGTATTCAAAACATTTGGTTTAATAAACACTTACGAGCTGCAGCCAAACAGAAAGTGCGTACTTGCATGATTTGTTGTCAGTTCAACCCAGGTAAAGGCGTTCCTGTAGAACAAGGTGGATTTCAACCTCCCGATCACCCTTTTGAAGTCCTCCAGATGGATTATATCCAGATGGAACGTTGTCGAGGATTCAAATATGTCCTCGTAGTTGTATGTGCACTTTCCTGTTGGACAGAAGCATATCCAGTCTCAGATTACACTGCCCCGACCACTGCCAAGCAGCTGGTTCGTGAATTCTTCCCACGGTATGGTTTGCCCCGTATCGTGTACTCAGATAATGGCCAACCGTTCTCATCCGAGCTAATGAAACACATTTCACTCCTGTTAGGCTATCAATGGAAATTCCACTGTGTCCGGCATCCCGAGGCAGCAGGTCTCGTGGAGCGTCATAATCAGACTCTGAAAATACGACTTTCTAAAATCTGCAGAGAGAAAGGCGTCGACTGGATAGTAGCTTTACCAGTTGCGCTCTTTTACATGAGAATGATAGCACATTCTCGAACAGGGCTATCCCCGTACGAGGTGGTCTTCGGTAGGCCACCAAATATGTGGGGGACGCCTATACCTCGTAAAATCACTGATGTTGATTGTAATATGCTGACAGATTACCTTGCTTCCTTGATGTCTGCACTACAATCTTGCCGTTCACAGGTAGCTGCAGCCTTTCCCGACAATACCGAGGTGAAGCCCCATGAAGTGGTTCCCGGAGATTTCGTTTTCATAAGAAATTTCGACAGGAGGAGCCCGCTGGAGCCTCGCTGGCAAACGCCGAAATTAGTACTCCTGACCACGAGGACAGCAGTGAAGATCGAGGGTCGCAAGGGTTGGCTACATTCGAGCCATATCAAGAAATTTCATGGACTGCCTTCTGATTTGAACTCTCAGCCCTACCCTCCTCCACAGACTGACTCAAAACTTCCCCTGGTCGAGAAAACTGCTGCCCAAGAATACAAACTGAAATTAAGGTCTAGCAAGTCAGACAATTTGACTGTTTAAGTCCTCTTCTAGGTGAATCGGTTAAATTAGTCTCTGACATGTATCCTCTAGACCGAAACAGAGAGAAAGATAGACAGAAACAGCTCAAGAAACGTGCATATTGTAAATCACTTCATAGTCACTGTATAGTGACATTATTGATTATGTTTTTTCTAAATCTTCTGATTATTGCTGCAAGTATACTGTTGCACATATACTACCCTATTTTCAAGCGTGCACATTCTGCTTCCGACGTTACTGCCGAACACTCTTTTAGCGAATTACCTCCACATGAGTTGCCTTACAGACTTGCGCTGCGCAACAACACATTCATTAGTATGTTACATCACTCCCATCAGGCCAACAACGCTACAAATTGTTGGATATGTGGCCGACTCCCTCCCTACCAGAAATACAAGGGAGTTCTGCCCCTCTTTCCGTATCCATTCACACACAATGGTTCCTGTGGTGCATGGTTTAGTTTGATTAATTCTTTAGATTCAAATACCATAGTTTACCAGAGCAACTGGGTATGGGGAAACCTGAACTTAGTTTTGCTTAAAGCCTGCTACCCTAACAAGGAGGGACTTCCCAAAAGGACAGGAACTGATCTAGAAAATGAAGTATATGGATTAGGTAATTTTACACTTAACCTCATGATTCTGAATGTTGAATCCGAAGCTGCACCAGTCTTGCCTGCTATGTCCGTATTACCAGTCAAAGGTGAATTATGTGTAAGAAAGAATGGTTCAGTACACTTGGGTCATAGTAAATGTACTACTGTGATCGAATTCAGTGATCAAGGCAAGTCTACATTTAGAGCTTCCCGTCATTCCTACTTCATTTGTGGTCATACCGCATATATACGTTTACCTCTAGATTGGGATGGTACCTGTTACATTGCATTCCTTCTGCCACCTGTTTTCCTAGCCCCTCCTGATTATCATAGAAACACCCATCTAGTACACAATAGACCCCAGAGAGATCTCCCGATTGTCGACTACACTGAAACGGCATGGGAACAATATACAGACTTCAATAAAGGTCTCTTTCCCTACATAGGTGTTGTCTCTAATAGTAAACTGATACGCAGATTAACCAGAACCCTTGAAGCAGTAGTGAATGAAACTACCTCTGCCCTAGGCAACTTAACAGAGGAGCAGTCTGTGATGCGGATTGTTGTTCTCCAAAATCGTCTTGTCCTTGACGTCATCCTGGCCGATAGGGGCGGAGCTTGTAGAGTCATCGGATCGAGTTGCTGTGTTTTCATTCCAGAAAACGCGCCATCAGTATATAAAGCCATAACTCGTCTTCATAAGATTGCAAGTCAGATACACCAGAATCCAGGCACCTGGACGTGGTCCGGTTGGTTCTGGAGCATGTTGTCAGCCTGGGGATGGAAAGTCCTATCCTTCCTAGGTATTGGCCTTCTCATAGTATTCAGTTGCTGCCTGTGTCTACAATGTGGACCAGCGATTTGTGGCCTGTGTCACATCATGTATTCCACACTCAAGTTCTCATTCAAAATCCCGGAAGAAGAAAGAAGAACAAATGATGTTACATGAACAGATTGATGGATTCCTGAGGATCGATATCTCATGAAGGGTCCGTAGGGGACAAGGAGGGAATGAGGAAATATGAATTTTTATGATCAATTGTGTCCCCTATCTTAGACCCCAACGGCTCCATGTACATGCTACAAGTACATGTATGTTCCCTCCAATCCCAGCTATGAAGACGCAAATACATGTGCGTCCAACGTTAACATGTCCTCTTTCAGATCCACCATGAATGGGTCGAATATTCCGTTCCTAAATATGCCTTGCCACCGTCTTTATATGGTGTACCTTTCACGTTTTTCAGCTCTGGCAAGTTAGGCCCTGAATTCTGCCATCGAGCCTTTTCCTGCCTTCTGCCTCTGAATGCTCCAGCCTGGACCTGTATCTGTATCCATGACCTTTGTCTTACTTCCTGTGCGGCTAACGGTGCCTGGCCCGGCCTGTTGCCTGCCAAGACTGTATTCAGCCTTCAAGTTATCTGCTCCGCTCCTCGAGAAATACATTCCTGTCTAGTAGTTTAGGTAAACATCCCTCCAGCTACAGAGCAAAGGGCCCGGCCTTACTGTCTCCGTGCAAGTAACTCATAGCTCCTGTTACCATGATAGGCCCATGCCCCCTCGCATCTCATGTAGACACATAGACGCTTA
This sequence comes from Triturus cristatus, assembly GCF_964204655.1. NCBI lineage: Eukaryota > Metazoa > Chordata > Amphibia > Caudata > Salamandridae > Triturus > Triturus cristatus. The sequence continues at coordinate 571,761,323 of NC_140595.1, read as the reverse complement.
TACACGCACTAGAAGTCAGTATAGGATAGCCTCTGCCTGAGAGACCTTTCCTTCCAGATAATACAGTTCCTTAAACACAAGATATTAGATACGATTTGGGATTAGGTTGTTCTGACATCCCAGACTTCTGTCTCCTCATGTAGGGCTAAATGTCAAGTCCCCTTCACCCTCCAGTTACACGTCAATCACACGTCATGCTGCCGTGCGCGCACCTCTGCCATGTATTTCTGCTGACTTTGCAGGATTCTCTTATGGATCCACCCACCTGTGACATCCTCATAATGACGTTTCTAGTACACGCCCTTATGCACGCCTATTGTAACGCCTTTTTTATTACGTATGTGTATTCTTATCTCTCTTCTCAACTGTTACGCCTCCTGCATTTGCTTTTACTGTAATGCATTGACTATATATATGACAACCTGTCAATAAAGTATTGCTCTATCCCTTCCCGAACCCTCGTGGTGACGGAATCCGATTGCCTGGTTCGAACCAATTCCTTTGTAAGGAATAAATCCCCTTTTAAAACCTCAAATACCACGGATTCTGCCTCTTATTTTTACTGAGTTATTCTTATTGAACTTTACCGCATAAATTAAGTCTAGGTAATTAAAATTTACCACAAGTGACATGGGCTGGGGAGACTTCAGGAGACGGGGGGAGTCAGCACAGGGCTGAATGGACCTATCTGCATGTAGAGTGGTGGGAGGAGTGGCACCTGGGTCTGAATAGGGCTGTGCCTGCCTTCCACAATGCTGGCTCCACCTCCTATGGTGTGTCCAAGGACCCTGGCCCACACTGAAAAAGAAAGAAGGTGTACCCTGGCAGAATGCACCCATAACTGGTTTGAACTAGGTACAGGACCCTCTGCCTTCAGAGGACAAAGGATTTTGCAGTATGAATATTGGGGCCCAGACCCCAGGACTTTAGATCACTTATGGAACAACAAGACAAAACTTTGCCAAGGAGAAGAACCAAGGAAGCTGTAGGAGTTTGGACTGCCCCCCTGCCAGTGTGCTGTGTTGCTGGGTTGGCCTGCAGTAGGGTCTTCATTGCCAAGGAAAGGAGAAGGAACTTTTAAAGAACTTTCATCATCTTGCAGAATATTTCTCCAAGGGCTTGAACTTGTGCTTGCCTCCTGCGGAAGTCTCAGGGACAAAAGACTTCACCACCAGCTCCCCTCTGAATTTCCTTGCTGGGAATTCTGTCTGCAGAAGCCTGCATGTCGCTGGGAGCTGGAAGAGTGACTCAACGAGAAGAAGCATGTCGCAGTCGCAGCTGTTGCCGTCACATCATCGGAGAAGGGTGTCGCCGCCGCAGAAGGTCGCCGCCGCATCACCAGAGAAGGTTGCCTTCGTCGCAGCTGTTTACTGACGCATCACCGGAGAAGCGTGTCACCACCACGAGGGCCGCCGTCGCATCACCAGAGAAGCGTGTCACAGGGCCTGTCGCGGCTCCAAGGTTAAAGAGTTCGCTACACGCCCATCAGGCGTGCACGCATTGTCTTCACGCCTTTGCATTGCATCAAGGGCGCCATCTTATCGCATCGCATCGGAATGTCGCATCGCATCGAGGTGCCATCTTGCAGCATCGTAACCGGAATGCAGTACGAGAATCAACGCAACACCTCCTCTCCAGTTAGTAATAAGACGCAACCCCTACTCTGCGCAAGCATTGAGGAGCGACGCATCGCCTCCCCCGAAGCAAGGAACCAACGCATCTCCATCCCTGCGAACCTTTGGTTTGTTTTGCGTTACGCATCCAGGTACTTTTGTGAGAAACGTGTCGCATTTATCATCATCTTGAACTAAGTTACTTCCACCATCTTTAAGTCTATTTTGAGTACAGTATTGTGGATTTTTGTCATTTGTGGTCTTGTGTTAAGTCTATATAAAGAATACTTATTTTTATAAAACCTGTGTGGTATCCATTTGTAATGTTTTCACTGTGTTACTGTATGTGTTCACAAATGCTTAACACACTGCCTCTGAGATAAGCATGTCTGCTTGTGCCAAGGTGCCAAGGGGGTGAGCAGGGGTTATCCAGGAGTGTAATCCCCTTTCCCTGACTTAGAAGCAAGGGTCCCTATTTGGTCAAAGGTACCTACCTCTGCCAACTAGAGACCCCCAGTTCTAACACCTCCCATTTACAACCATTGGTCGGCTTTATTGTCACTCTCATTTGCTTGCTTCTTATTTGATGGCTTTCCTTGCTCCAGCTTGTCCATCTTGTGTCTGTCCCTCCTCTGTAGCACAGCCTCCTTACCATCTCTTTGATTGGCTGGTTTCTATCTACCCATTGTTCATTTTATGGAAGTTCGTTTTTTGTTTTTGATGAAGCACTCCATGAGAGTGCTTGTGTTTTGTAGCTCTCTCCTCCTTTGCTTTTCCCTCCACCAAATACTGATGTAAGTATTGTGCTTGTAGAGTGCATGAATGCCGAGGCTTCTTGGCGCTGAGGGAGGACACAGGTTTAGCACAGGGGAGGTAGCATTACTTCTGCCTGTCAAATAGCCACATCTTCAGCAACTTCCTGAATCGAGGTCTGGACGGTTGGAGTCTGATATCGCCAGGTAACTCATTCCATAGTTTGGATACCCGGTATGTCAGGCTCCTACCATCCCATCTAGCTCTATGTATTCTGGGCATCTAGATTAGACCTTTGTTGGCCGATGTAAGGTTGCGCCGAGGAGTGTACTGCAGAAATAGTTTCTGTAAATTCGCAGCTCCTCCCCCGAACTTGGTTTTATGTACCAAGCACCTACAGCCAGTGAAGAGTTTTGATGCTGCCAGATATATGGTGGAATTTAGGCATATTCAACAGCATTCTAGCTGAAGCATTTTGAATACACTGCAGGTTTGACAGTTGATGCTTATTGATGCCCATAAAGAGGGCATTAACATAGTCAATCCTAGAAAGGATGAAAGTGATGACAACTGATATCCGTAATTCCAGAGGGATAAAAGAGAAGATTTTTCGTAGGACTTTCAGCTGGAAGAAGCAAGCTGATGTAAGATGGTTAATTTGGCCTAGGAAGCTCAGCTGATCGTCCATTAAGATTCCCAAGTTCCTGACCTTTCCGGCAGGTACAGGGCAGTTTCCTGCCTCCGCCGGCCACCAATCCTGGTTCCAGAGTGGTACACCAAACCCAAACTCCATCACTTCAGTCTTTCCGGTATTTAGCTTGAGATAGTTCTGGTGTATCCAGTCCATGATATTTTTTAGACAGCTATGGAATTTTCCTGCAATGGGGTCTGCGTTAGAAGAGATGAAAATTACCAGTTGGGTGTCATCGGCATATGACACTAGCGAAAAACCATGTCCTCTGGTTAACTCAGCCAGAGGTGTCACATAAATGTTGAAGAGTGTTGGGGACAGTATATGGTATCAGTTTACTGTGTCTGCTTGAGCTGCTCATCCAGCTGAGCAAATGGTAAACGTTTTTAGAGTCAGATCATCAGCATCCATGTTCTTACAGGGGTGTGTCATGAGGTGTTGGTGAAAATTCCACTCTCATCTTAAAAAATAAACAAGATTGAATTGTATATTATAGTTTTCATTGGTATATATCTACAGTGTTTAACTGCTTGAATAAACATCTGTAATGTTTGGAATTAACACATTTCATCTCGAATTCATCTATGGTGGTGTATGCTAGATTTCCCTGTAGTTCGGCATGTGCTCTACCTAAAGAATGCCTTGGAGTCCTGTTTGAAAATCTGTGATCTACAGAGCTTTAAGTGGGCTGAGTCCCTATGGGTGTTAGACCCGGTAGTAATTAAAAACACACATTGAAAGTCTCTTCGGGACCCTATATTCATCTCCATAAGTGTATGGGTAAATAACACTGATCGATTACTGAGCAATTAATGTAAAAAAACATTGAGGTAATCCAGCGATATTGTTCCTATTTTTTATTTCACATTTTTTTAACTTATTTTAGCATTCCCTTAGAGTATTATCTATTACCTTGATGCTGTGATTCTCTATTCATTTCTGTATTATTTTCTTGTGTAGCACATTCATCTATGATAGTGAATACTTTGAACATAGTCATCTTTACGTGTTTATAACGGTGCCACGATAGAGAACTCTGAAGCTGAGGCTGAAGGCAGAGTGAGATTTGCTCAGTGCCTGTCAGTGGGTAAAAAATATGTTTAGAAAAGATGGTCCTCTAGTCCTTGGCCTCTCTGCTGAGTGCACAGAGCAATGGTCACATTTCCAAGTTACAATTGTGATTCTGTGCAAATGTGTGTGAAATAGGTACACAGTTGTCAAAATATTGACAAGGAAAAAGTAAAAGAAAATACAGTGCTTGTAGGTGAGTGGGTGCATTGTGTGTTTAGGCATGAAGAAGTGAAGGAGATGTGAGAAAGTGCATTCAGGGTGAGTGAAAAGAGGGTGCTGAGGAAGAAAGAGATGTGGTGTAAAATATACAGATGGATGAGATGTGGAGGGAAAAAGGGCGTACATGTCTAACATAGAGTGCACATAACTGGAGTGGTTGAGACACTGTGAAGGCCACTATGCCTTGCACAAGTCTCAGTGATGGTTAATTCACAGTCTCAACAAATTTCTGAATTGAAACATTTTCAATATTAATTATTTCTAGCAAAATCATTGTTGTTACTCCTTTATTTTAAATAGCTAAGAACTATGGTCAAAGTCAACAGTCCAAGCTGGTTTTAGGTGTATGCCAGTTGTTGCGTCATATATCTCGATGCAATACCAGAAAGCTCAGAGAGGAACCAAAATACCAGTCGGATGGCACTATGGGAATCACAAAAATTCAGTTTACATGTTTAAGCCACACTCTTAATTACATAGTCCATTCCCCTATTAGAGACCCCTGCTTTTTACATCCCACTTAAAGCCCTTGTGCTCTAGACACACATGGAGCAAATCTGCAAGTAACCGAGTTACAGTGCAGTTGTTTTTAAAGAAGGGAACCATCTGTAATACCTAATGTAAAGGCAGAGATCATTTACTGGGACAAAAATGTTGTTATACATCACAAATGTTTTTGCGGGGTATACTTAATGAGGCAGATAACGGCCATCACCACTAAATAGCGCCATATACTAGTTGGTACATCAGCCTTGCAAAACCTTCTGACAGACCCGATGCACAGAATGTAGATGGCCTGGAAGCGATATACATTTTGCATCATACCCACTCGACAGACCACTATGTAGGATCCCATAGAGGGGAAGCCCTAAACCTTGCCAACGACATGCAACGGGCTCCCTGCGACCGAGCCAGGCAGCATACCTTGGGGAGTGCTGCTTGCATTTACGCCTGAACTCTCTTGTGAAAGAGTTTGGGACCACTCTTGAGGATGAATGGAGAAGAAGATCAGGTTCACAGCTGTTGTTGCTGCTGGACAGAGGCACAACTGGACTTTACCCCACAGAGGCTACAACTATGTGCAGATTCCCTAATACCTCCTTAGGTCTCTGCATGCAGTTTCTTTTCCAACCTCTTTGTATCATTGCATCACAGTGATCTGCTAAACAAAAAAGAAAACGCCTTCTTTCCCCTGCTGCAGAACCCTATATCCACACACAGGGCTCAAGGCCGGACTGACTGTACTGGGCATCCGGCGTTTTCCCGGGAGGCTGGAGGGGTGGGAGGCTAGTGGGGGCCGGTTTTGCAACAATGCTGCAATGCTGCAAAATCGATCCCCTAGTAAAAAAATCAGCAGGACTTTCAAGCATAATGACTCACTTCTCACTCTCACTGCAGAGTTGCATGTATACCTTGCAGTTTTCAGGCAACAATAAAAGTGTCAAGATTGATATCTCTGGTGGTTTATCTTCCTGCTGGAGAGAGAGTGGAGTTTTGTCTATTGGTAGTTTTGACTCATCTAATGTAGTGCAGAGCGTTATTATGCCTGCTACAAAGAATGTGTAGCATACAGGTCCCAGAAGTGTATTTAATGTGCATAGCTCAGTGGGTTACTGCTTTTGTCACAGAGACCCTTTGGTTACTTGCAGTTCATAACTTACAATCGTAATAAATCTAGCACAGTGAGCTATGAACTGCCATCAAAGAGCTGCATGCAAACTGCATAGTACAGGTTCGAAAGGTATACTTTGCCCCAGTCTTTTATTATCGTAATGGTGCTAAAATGGGTTTGGATAGAAATACATTCTTATTAGTAAATCTAACCACTGTTTTACGTGTTGAATACTGAGTTTGTGCTTCTTCAGACCAAGTACTCTTAAAAAAAAATCCTACCAGTATGGATGACATGTAAATCCTACACCTTGTATTCCCTTTTGTCTTATGTAATATCTCCTAAACACTGATTTACACATGTATGGTTCATTGTCTCTGTATGTGTGCATGATCTAAAGTGTTCTGACTCCCTACACTGGTATGAGAGGCACTATAAAACAAAGGAAATACACGTGAGCGAGGGGCTATAGAGACATGAGAGGCACTATTAACCCGTTAACCACGGCGCAAATTCCGCCGCGGTGCGGGACTTTTAATGAGTGGGCGGGGCCGCGTCGGCCAACGGACGTGTGCAGCACTAGCCAGGTAGTACTCGCGACGGCCGTTGGCTGATGCATGCAGGGAACGGGTTAATGAGTGATAGTGAGGGAATCATTGAAGGGCCGAAATAAGATTGTCGTATCCTGTGCACTGCAAGGTCATCATTTACTGTGCTCTAAAGCCAATAGAATTGACTATATAATGAAAATGTGTTGTACAATGTACCATTTTTGTAACTGTTTTCCAAACTTTTCTGGGGGAGAGAACCCCCAAATCCCCTTTGTCGTGGTCAAGCTTGCTTGCTATGCTCGCTCACTATGCACAGTACGGTAGCTGGTCTGACAAGTGAATGAGTGAATGTCTTTATTGTATTTAGTTATTTAAAACCATTACAACACTACAACATGAATTTCATAGATATATGTCTGCAAAATTTGTCTGGGCTGCTTTGGGTTTCCAGTTCGGGCCTGACAGTGATCCCCTAATGCCCAAAGGTGTCACCCCAGAGAGTTTGTTTCTGAGTTAAAATAGATTTCTGTGCATTCTACACTTACAGAATCTTTGGGGTCCTACATGCTCGGAAATACATTCCTTAAAATACAAAGAGCAGGGAGATTTTAAAATTTGAATGGATGAATGAAAACAGCAGCATATGTAATAGGATCAACATCAAATGTTTGTCTATTGAAATGGTGGTTGGAGAGCCGAGCAATTAAGTCAGCGCCGGTTGTTTTCCTCTGGTTTCCTTAGATTTCCCTTCCCAACCTCAGGTGCAAGTGTAGTGATATTATTGGCTGAATGAAAGCCAGAAACGGAGGCCTTAAGGGCACAGAAACGAGCAAGGGGATTCTTTTAATGAGAAACGGGGATGAGACGCTTTCTCAAAATAATCTGGATGCAATTTCCCTTTGTTTGGGAAAGTAATTAAAATTAATCCAAAAGGGAACAGTAGCTCAAGTGGAACAGATCTCCTTACAGGAAATATACCAGACTTTCATATGGGTACTTCTGCATTAGGACCACAGCTATAAGCATACTTGGCCGTTGTCTGCATGTGGGTCTTCATATCCCTGCACAGTTAAATGGTCTTCCTTATAAAGTTTGTGGCCCAATGAACATCTAGTTAAACACTATGAACTATGACCTTGAGTCCAAGAAGGGTGGTGAATTCCAATGCGTGCACCAATGAGTTTGTGCATAGATTGAAAGTCTGAATTTTGCTGTAAACACCTCACCCCTGCACATTTTCCTGACAAATTTCGGCTTTGGTTTTGTTTGATCGTGTGATAAAATGTGCTTGAAAAATTAACTCCCCAAAAGTTGTGGGAAGAAAATGTGTGGAAAAACTCTGATAGCTGCAGACAAAGATGCCGTAAGTACCTAATTTTTCATGTAATACCTCATTTTCCGATGGCAAACTCGTAATTAGAAGTATTTCTAGCAAATGCTTAAGCTCAGGCAGTCGGTAGTTACTAGGTGGTACATACCACCTAGTTCAGTGAAAATCAGAATTAGGACCAGTACAGTTTCAGCTGAATAAAAGTACACAACCAAGAAGAAATAAAAAAAATCAGCTGCCTTAAAAAAAATCTAGTGTGATACACATAGAGAAAATGATAACCCACCACCACATGTTTGGGGGCAGCTAGCCCCAATATCCAGTGCTCCAGGAGGTGCCCAAGCAGAGGCAAGGGGGAGAAGCCCCAAACCATGCTTCAAAAGCGCCAACACTATCCAACAGAGTGGTACCATTGCTACATCGTTTGGGTACTTCGAGGCCCAGTCAAGTGTGCCAGAAGGTGCTGAGCAGAGGCAAGGGGGAGGAGCCCCCTCTGCGCTTCAAAAGCGCCAACATTATCCCCCAGTGCTGGATGCGTGTGGGCCGTGCCCGCGCAAAGCCCAGGCCAAGGGCGAGCCCATCTGCACCTGTCAGCGCCAGCAAGAGACAGGGCATGGCCACCCACTTGGTTTTATGGCTGGACACAGTTTCCCCTATCTGGGAAGAATTGTAATATTATCGGACCTACAGTCCTGATTTTCTACTTTGTGAGTTGTTTGATGAAGGGGGGAGTGTGCTATGACTCAAGTAGTGGAATGGACCTCACCATTAATAGCTGCCATTAACCTAACACATTATAGCTGCAAGCAGTTGGAGGTCTGCTAGTAGACCACTTGCTTAGCTCAATCAAATTTTGAAATCTGATGCTAAGCACGAGCTGAAAACACCATTGTATAATTGCTGTAAAGGAAGTATTGAGGAGCTTGTGGGGGGCCCCCTGACTTCAGCCACTATTTACAGACTTTGCATCTACCTCTTGGCTATATACTGTATAGGTGTGAAGGCGATGTGGTGCTCCAACAAGATTCCACAAATTATTTGAGTATAATTGGCAATCACCTGCGGTGCTATCAATACAGGGAATGACACCCAAATCCCCACAGGCTCAATCTTAGATTGATTCAATTAATTATTATTATTGATGCACACGCTATATACACGCTATATATCAATTCACAGTGTGACCATAAAGATTAAATAAAAACAATGAAAAGAAATTATTCAATGAAGACTTCTGTTCTTCTTGTTTATTCACAAAAGAGTCTTCCACTCCCCAACGCGTTTCGTCGTTTGAAGGGATTAACCCATATGACTTCCTCAGGGCTGGAAGCATTACAAATATAATTTGTTGAAAATTATAATAATAATGGTTCTTTATAACACCAATTATGAACATATACAAGCCCCAATTCAAAAACTGGGTTTCATTGAATAATTTCTTTTCATTGATATTATTTAATCTCTATGGTCACACTGTGAATTGATATATAGCGTGTGCATCAATAATAATACCTCTTTGCTATCGGTTAGGCAAACAGACAAGTATCTCTACGGATATAGAGAGCTCACAATGAGTTGTAGTTCAAAAGGACTCTGCCCCTAATGACCTCTCTAAGTCGTCAACTCTTTCTCGCCTAATCACAATAGTAGGGACAATTAATGACGGCATCAGCACGTGAGGAGAGATTGGGTATTCAATTTGCCCCTACTGTATCAGTAGTAACTCCTGCAGTTATTTCTGTGGAAACCCCCACGATGGGTCTTGATGTCACAAGTCAAATCACTGCAGGAGGGACTATCTCATCTCAGCCAGTTACTGTTACAACTGTTATTGTAGACGTTCATCAGTTGGAGGTGGAGTGTGGGACCAGGAATTCTCCTGTAGACTGTGGTCCTCCATCACCAAAATGTAAAAAAAGCAAAAGGGCCGATATAGCTTCTGTGTGGACTGCAACTAAGACCAATGGCATATTGGTTCAGCAGTCAACCCCAGATGGTAATGGCCAGAGGCTGCTCAGCGAACATATTTCAAATACTAATTTTACCGAGCTTGTCCCAATTGTGCAGTCTATGATAGTAGAAGCAGTTGAAAAATGTGTAGATATACCTTTATCTATCGAGGTGAGTTTAAATAATGTTATACGGTTTTGTAAAGCCAGTAAGTCATCGCCGAAGCAATGCTGGACCCTGTGAGTCATGCTCTTAAAGGGTTGGGGCAGGTGGGTACAAGTAATGTGAGGGAGCCAGTAGTAGGCTTCACAGGTATACTTTGTTCATCCAAAGTTTGCACCTTAATGTACCCCACTTATTTATCCGTCAGACAGGAACCTTTGACAACCCAATCCAGGTACCCTGAGTTGTTGGCGCAACCGAGTGATTCTGGGTGTAGTCAAGCCGCTAAGTCTATGTAGATGCTGTAAGTAACAAAGATGGCCCAATATCTCTTCCTGTTGTTTTAAACCTCCCACCTGCTTTGGTACCTTATGTTGAGGTACTTACCAGGGTTCCTGTTTTAATACATGGAATCAGGTAGGATTATCACAGCCTAAGGAATAAAGTGAACCATTGGTTGTCCCATTTTGGAATTGCCTCCTTTGAATTTGGGGTTACCTGAGAGTGAATCTCATGGCACAGACGAATCACTGACAGAATATTGAAGGTCAGAATATCGACCTACAGAAATATCGATGCAAGAATATCGAAGTCAAGAATATCGACATCCTATCTACATTATGGTAAGTACAAAAATATCGAAGAAAAAAAATATCGATGTCAAAAATATCGATGTTAAAAATATCGTTTTTTATTTAAGTTAAAAAATAATGTAAAATAAAGTAAATAATACATATAATTAAAATAAACATAGTTAAAAATATTTAAAAATGTTTAAAAATTATAAGTAATATAAATTTAGGCGTCGATTCGGATCCTGGAGAAACCGGGTACGAACCGTCGGACGGAGCACTTTCTCCGTCCGACTCGTACCCGGTGAAAAAACATTACAAAAATGCAAGTACGATTCGTATGGAAACACCATTTCCGTGCGATCCGTACAAAACACCGACCGACGAAAATATACATACAAATGTGATCCGGGAAAGCGCCGACGTGATGTCGGGACGCATGCAGGCTGCGTTTCACGAACCAGGAAGTACGATCCGCACCGACGTCACCCCGCATGGATAAAATTCTCCGCCTGCCAAAAATTGCCGGGAAATCAGGACGACGCGCGCAAGGAGCACCTGTACATGACGGACAGCCATGGACCCGAACCTACGTGTCATCCCAACCCTCATAGCAGTCCACCTGCTCTACAGGAACCGACGCAGACGCCGCAGAAGGTCAGAACAACACCCAGGGGCAAAGGTGGGGGCAGGGGCAGGACACAAAACCCCCACCCTAGTCACAAATCATACATGCCCTGGACATACCTGACCTTCAGGGCCTGGTCACTTCGAGGGGGTGGGGGCGTGTCCAGCAACGGAAGTGGATGTAGACGCGAACTGGCAACACAACAAGTCCGGTACGTACCGTACCCACGCCTTAAGAGCATGGGTACGAGTCGTACCACGCCCACCCCTACGTCACCCCAATAATGGCGGTACGGCCCGTACCCACGTTCCAAAGCCCTGGGTACGGGCCGTACCCTCACCCGTGTATGTACGGCACGTACCAACACCCCAACCGTGGATGTACGGACCGTACCCACACCCGCGTACGTATGGAGCGTACCCCCACCCCAACAGTGTATGTATGGAGCGTACGCCCACCCCAACAGTGTATGTACGGACCGTACCCACACCCACATACGTATGGAGCGTACCCCCACCCCAACAGTGTATGTATGGAGCGTACCCCCACCCCAACAGTGTATGTACGGACCATACCCCCACCCGTGTATGCATGGAGCGTACCCAGACCCGCGTATGTTCAGAGCGTACTCCCACCCGTGTATGTACGGACCGTACCCACACCCGCGTACGTATGGAGCGTACCCCCACCCCAACAGTGTATGTATGGAGCGTACCCCCGCCCCAACAGTGTATGTATGGAGCGTACCCCCACCCCAACAGTGTATGTACGGACCGTACCCACACCCGCGTACGTATGGAGCGTACCCCCACCCCAACAGTGTATGTATGGAGCGTACCCCCACCCCAACAGTGTATGTACGGACCGTACCCCCACCCGTGTATGCATGGAGCGTACCCAGACCCGCGTATGTTCGGAGCGTACCCCCACCCGTGTATGTACGGACCGTACCCACACCCGCGTACGTATGGAGCATACCCCCACCCCAACAGTGTATGTATGGAGTGTACCCCCACCCCAACAGTGTATGTACGGACCGTACCCCCACCCGTGTATGCATGGAGCGTACCCACACCCGCGTATGATCGGAGCGTACCCCCACCCGTGTATGTACGGACTGTACCCACACCCGCGTACGTATGGAGCGTACCCCCACCCCAACAGTGTATGTATGGAGTGTACCCCCACCCCAACAGTGTATGTATGGAGCGTACCCCAACCCCAACAGTGTATGTATGGAGCGTACCCCCACCCCAACAGTGTATGTACGGACCGTACCCCCACCCGTGTATGTATGGAGCGTACATGGCCAGACACAGGAGGGGTGGGTGCAGAGTCCTCCCAGCAGTGCCCAGACACAGGAGGGGTGTGTGCCTATCACTCCCAGCAGTGCCCAGACGCAGGAGGGGTGTGTGCAGAGTCCTCCCAGCAGTGCCCAGACACAGGAGGGGTGTGTGCAGAGTCCTCCCAGCAGTGCCCAGACACAGGAGGGGTGGGTGCAGGGTCCCCCCAGCAGTGCCCAGACGCAGCAGGGGTGTGTGCAGAGTCCTCCCAGCAGTGCCCAGACATAGGAGGGGTGTGTGCAGAGTCCTCCCAGCAGTGCCCAGACACAGGAGGGGTGGGTGCCTATCACTCCCAGCAGTGCCCAGACACAGGAGGGGTGTGTGCAGAGTCCTCCCAGCAGTGCCCAGACGCAGGAGGGGTGTGTGCAGAGTCCTCCCAACAGTGCCCAGACATAGGAAGGGTGTGTGCAGAGTCCTCCCAGCAGTGCCCAGACACAGGAGGGGTGGGTGCCTATCATTCCCAGCAGTGCCCAGACGCAGGAGGGGTGTGTGCAGAGTCCTCCCAGCAGTGCCCAGACATAGGAGGGGTGTGTGCAGAGTCCTCCCAGCAGTGCCCAGACACAGGAGGGGTGGGTGCCTATCACTCCCAGCAGTGCCCAGATGCAGGAGGGGTGTGTGCAGAGTCCTCCCAGCAGTGCCCAGACATAGGAGGGGTGTGTGCAGAGCCCTCCCAGCAGTGCCCAGACACAGGAGGGGTGTGTGCAGAGTCCTCCCAGCAGTGCCCAGACATAGGAGGGGTGTGTGCAGAGTCCTCCCAGCAGTGCCCAGACACAGGAGGGGTGGGTGCCTATCACTCCCAGCAGTGCCCAGACGCAGGAGGGGTGTGTGCAGAGTCCTCCCAGCAGTGCCCAGACATAGGAGGGGTGTGTGCAGAGTCCTCCCAGCAGTGCCCAGACACAGGAGGGGTGGGTGCCTATCACTCCCAGCAGTGCCCAGATGCAGGAGGGGTGTGTGCAGAGTCCTCCCAGCAGTGCCCAGACATAGGAGGGGTGTGTGCAGAGTCCTCCCAGCAGTGCCCAGACACAGGAGGGGTGGGTGCCAATCACTCCCAGCAGTGCCCAGACACAGGAGGGGTGGGTGCAGAGTCCTCCCAGCAGTGCCCAGACACAGGAGGGGTGGGTGCCTATCACTCCCAGCAGTGCCCAGACACAGGAGGGGTGGGTGCAGAGGCCCCCAGCAGTGCCCATGGAAAGAAAAAGGGTGGAGTACCCACAGATGCAATGGCCACAATTGTCAGTCAGGTGCACAAAGACCCTGCAGTACATGTAACACATGTGTGCGAGGCTGGGAGTAGACACATGCATACTGCCTAAAAGGGAACATGTCCACATGAAGTCATGTCAACAGACTACATACACAAGTACAGTGATCACCAAGGATGCCACGAATGATGCAGGTGGAGACCTCGCTCTGCATGCATGGCCAAAGTTGAAGGGGTCCGTCACACACCCAGCTAATGTAGACACAGCTCAGCACAACATATTGGAAACACCCTGCAGGGAAGATGTCAGGGTACACAGAGGAAGGAACACACCTTGGGACAATTTCACCATGCAGTAACTGCTTACATGAACAAAGAAACTTAGCTAACACCTTGTGATGGCACACAGATACCATGGTCCCCCCTATGACCAGCACACTACTACATCTCCCACACACCCAACACATGATCACCACCCAAAATCATGTAGCAGCCCCACCAACAGCAATACCAGAAAAGCAGTAGTGTTCTAAGGAAAAAAAAATGGCTTTATTCAGCATGATCAAAAAATGTTTGTTTGGATAAAGTTCAATATTTACAAAGCCCATAGGGCAGTCCATAAGTCACAGCTGGATGGAGGACACAGTGGGACGCGTGTCCCCTAGCTTGCCTGCACAGTTCAGACCACCCTGTCTTCCACAGGGGGGGGCATCATATGGGGGGGAAGGACCAGGCACCGCAGGGACAGGAGGGGCAAGGGCAGGCGTTGTGGGTGCAGGGACGGAGGACTCCACCACAGTGGGTGGGGCAGCGCCAAAGGAGGTGGTGAGGATGGCTCTGCACACGTCAGCAAGGTCCCCCAGCGTCTCCCCTGCACCCGAAGGAACCACAGGCCCCAAGGAGGGGGGGGCGGAGGAATGGGTCGCAGCGCCACTGGGGGAGGGTGTGGACAGGGGGGGCACTCAACTACCCTGACCGGGGACTCCTTTGCCCGCTTGCGGGGTGGTGTCACTGTTGGGCTCAGGGACAGAGCGGCCATGAAGGAATCTTTGCTGGATTCGTGGCCAGGAGAACTGAGGGGAGTGGATTTGGAGGGAGTGGATTTTGCGGAATGCGGACTCCCACTCTGGCTACGTTTGCCCCCCGACCCAGTGGGTGTGCCTACCTCACCCTGTGTGTGCATGCCAGGAGGTGTGTGCTTGCCCTGCCCTGCTGGTGTGGTGCCTGTGTCTGGTGGGGTGCGTGCATGCTGACGTCTGGGTGTACGTGGGACAGGCATGGGAGTGGGAAGTGTGGATGGGGCAGGGGTAGGGGGTGGGACGTAGCGCTGCAGGAGACCCACTGCTGCAGTCAGTGTCGAGTCTATGGACCTCAGCAAGTTGCGTTGGTCAGACTGCGCGGCTGAAATGCCCTCCAAGTATGCCTCCATCTGGTTGAGCACTCGGCTGTGGCCATGGAGGACATTAAGCGTCACAGTCTGACCAACCCGCAACTGCCGCAGGATGTCCACAGACTCGGCATTGGTGGCAGCAGTGGAGACAGGGGCAGGGGGTGCGGTGCCTGGCAAGAAGGAGACACGTGGTGACCGAGCACGGCGGGAAGGGACACGAGCAAGTGGGAGGCCGGTGATCGGAATGGAGGGGGCGGGTAGTGATGGAGTGCTGGTGTCAGCTGTGGGACAAGCCTCCGCCCCCTCGGAGTGCTCAGCCTCGGACCCGTCTGCGTCATAATCGGTGGTGGTTTGACTGGACAGGTCCTCCGCTGCACTCCCGTCGGCCTCCGTGCCACTCGATGTGCCAGACAACTCTGCACTGCTGGCACTGGTGCTCGCTCCCTCCTCACGGTCCGTGCCAGTGTCTCCCTCGGTGTCCCCCGACGATGCTGTGGGCAAGGTGAAGAGACAGGAAATAATCAGACACCTGTATACATATGTCACATGAGTCAAATCCACATAGGTCACAGTGCATAGCCTGAAAAGCAACATGAGTAACATCTACAATACAAGGTACATATGTAGGCCCTGCAACACACAGTTGGTTGACCCACCATGCCACTGACCAACTATGGAGAGCATGACACAAAAGCAAATAACATGATATGGATTTGGACAGAGGAGCCAGGCACTGGGGACAATCCAGCACAGCATCTGCAGCACACAACGTTGGCGTAAAAAGGGATGAGCAGGAACCATGTCTATTAACTGTAGGTACATGCTGCAGTGGTAATACTTAAAAACATGCCCAACATTAATGGGTCACTGCACCTTGAGTGTATGTCCAGACAAACATCACACACTGGCCAGACCTAGCAAGGAGACTTCAGGTTTAGACATATAGGCCTTGCCCGCACCAACCACCCCCTACATGAGACAATTTTTTGAGACACAGGAAGCACATACATCTCTTAGTCTGGAATATAAACACATGGCCTGCAAGAAATCCTGATTGGACACAAAATACCCCTGGTGTGCCGATACAAATACATCATCTACAAATGGCCATCATCAGATCATTTTACCAAGACACACAGGCACTGGCCCCCGTGAGTATGAACAAGGGACATTTGGTCAGCCTGTACAGTGGACACATGTAGCAGAGTTTACGTAAATACAAATGGTGCCAGGGTACAATGGCACAGAGCACAACCTATGCTGTAGACACAGAGATTGTCGACATTTTTGGATTACACACATGATACCTAGGAAAAGATGCCCCAGGGGACAGTAGTGGCCACACTACTCCATGGTCCTGAATGGTAATGACTGCAACACAAGCCATCATCCCTGCACTCTGCATATCTCACATTCATGCACATCATGTCACAGGCCACAAAATAGGACATGCATGCTGTAAAGCAATACACTTTTGAGACACACTCCTATGTCTGGACTCAGCATCAGTGACAACTGACATGGACCCCACAAGTACTGAACTGGACAGGGCACAGGCAAGGTCTCAAAACCTGTTACACACCACCCCCACACATGAAGCTGCAAGCATTGGGCACATCGATAAACTGGCAGCCTAGATAACCTTGTGCAAGTGTGACTACACACAGACCAGGGTACACATGGCAAGGAGGGGAAGGGAGGAAGGACAGCACCGCTACACTTTGGGGACCAGGTACTGCACTGCACATGTAAACCCTGGCAGTGTATCCATGCAACTGTGCACTTACAAATGCTGGTGACACACAACAAACACACAGGTACCTACCCCCTTCCTGCTGCTGCTTTTCCCGTAAGCGCCTGTCCATGTCAGGGAAGACGACTGCCAGCACTCGCTTGTGGATGTGGGTCAGACGGCGGCGCCCATGGTTCTTTTGGCTCACAGGTGAGTCCCCCAGCAGGACCCGTGCGATCCTCCGCGTCCAGCACCGGATATCCTGCCAGCGTTTCCTCACCTGGGCTAGGCGCCGCTTCCGACCATCCGTCTTCCTCACGGCACTGACGGCGTCCTTCCAGATCTGCTCCTTGGCACAGGCGCCTACTTGTGAGGATGAAAAAGTGAGACAACATCAATACACCTGCGACATGTCACAGAGACACACATTAGAACAATTTGGCTGGTTTTAACAGGGCATAGAATGCATCAAACTCATTACACCTGTGTCATAGGGACATTTTCCTCTGTGGAAGGCAAAATGCATTAGGAACTGCCTAAAAGGGAACATGTCCACATGAAGTCATGTCAACAGACTACATACACAAGTACAGTGATCACCAAGGATGCCACGAATGATGCAGGTGGAGACATCGCTCTGCATGCATGGCCAAAGTTGAAGGGGTCCGTCACACACCCAGCTAATGTAGACACAGCTCAGCACAACATATTGGAAACACCCTGCAGGGAAGATGTCAGGGTACACAGAGGAAGGAACACACCTTGGGACAATTTCACCATGCAGTAACTGCTTACATGAACAAAGAAACTTAGCTAACACCTTGTGATGGCACACAGATACCATGGTCCCCCCTATGACCAGCACACTACTACATCTCCCACACACCCAACACATGATCACCACCCAAAATCATGTAGCAGCCCCACCAACAGCAATACCAGAAAAGCAGTAGTGTTCTAAGGAGAAAAAGATAAGGCTTTATTCAGCATGATCAAAAAATGTTTGTTTGGATAAAGTTCAATATTTACAAAGCCCATAGGGCAGTCCATAAGTCACAGCTGGATGGGGGACACAGTGGGACGCGTGTCCCCTAGCTTGCCTGCACAGTTCAGACCACCCTGTCTTCCACAGGGGGGGGCATCATATGGGGGGGAAGGACCAGGCACCGCAGGGACAGGAGGGGCAAGGGCAAGCGTTGTGGGTGCAGGGACGGAGGACTCCACCACAGTGGGTGGGGCAGCGCCAAAGGAGGTGGTGAGGATGGCTCTGCACACGTCAGCAAGGTCCCCCAGCGTCTCCCCTGCACCCGAAGGAACCACAGGCCCCAAGGAGGGGGGGCGGAGGAATGGGTCGCAGCGCCACTGGGGGAGGGTGTGGACAGGGGGGGCACTCAACTACCCTGACCGGGGACTCCTTTGCCCGCTTGCGGGGTGGTGTCACTGTTGGGCTCAGTGACAGAGCGGCCATGAAGGAATCTTTGCTGGATTCGTGGCCAGGAGAACTGAGGGGAGTGGATTTGGAGGGAGTGGATTTTGCGGAATGCGGACTCCCACTCTGGCTACGTTTGCCCCCCGACCCAGTGGGTGTGCCTACCTCACCCTGTGTGTGCATGCCAGGAGGTGTGCGCTTGCCCTGCCCTGCTGGTGTGGTGCCTGTGTCTGGTGGGGTGCGTGCATGCTGACGTCTGGGTGTACGTGGGACAGGCATGGGAGTGGGAAGTGTGGATGGGGCAGGGGTAGGGGGTGGGGCGTAGCGCTGCAGGAGACCCACTGCTGCAGTCAGTGTCGAGTCTATGGACCTCAGCAAGTTGCGTTGGTCAGACTGCGCGGCTGAAATGCCCTCCAAGTATGCCTCCATCTGGTTGAGCACTCGGCTGTGGCCATGGAGGACATTAAGCGTCACAGTCTGACAAACCCGCAACTGCCGCAGGATGTCCACAGACTCGGCATTGGTGGCAGCAGTGGAGACAGGGGCAGGGGGTGCGGTGCCTGGCAAGAAGGAGACACGTGGTGACCGAGCACGGCGGGAAGGGACACGAGCAAGTGGGAGGCCGGTGATCGGAATGGAGGGGGCGGGTAGTGATGGAGTGCTGGTGTCAGCTGTGGGACCAGCCTCCGCCCCCTCGGAGTGCTCAGCCTCGGACCCGTCTGCGTCATAATCGGTGGTGGTTTGACTGGACAGGTCCTCCGCTGCACTCCCGTCGGCCTCCGTGCCACTCGATGTGCCAGACAACTCTGCACTGCTGGCACTGGTGCTCGCTCCCTCCTCACGGTCCGTGCCAGTGTCTCCCTCGGTGTCCCCCGACGATGCTGTGGGCAAGGTGAAGAGACAGGAAATAATCAGACACCTGTATACATATGTCACATGAGTCAAATCCACATAGGTCACAGTGCATAGCCTGAAAAGCAACATGAGTAACATCTACAATACAAGGTACATATGTAGGCCCTGCAACACACAGTTGGTTGACCCACCATGCCACTGACCAACTATGGAGAGCATGACACAAAAGCAAATAACATGATATGGATGTGGACAGAGGAGCCAGGCACTGGGGACAATCCAGCACAGCATCTGCAGCACACAACGTTGGCGTAAAAAGGGATGAGCAGGAACCATGTCTATTAACTGTAGGTACATGCTGCAGTGGTAATACTTAAAAACATGCCCAACATTAATGGGTCACTGCACCTTGAGTGTATGTCCAGACAAACATCACACACTGGCCAGACCTAGCAAGGAGACTTCAGGTTTAGACATGTAGGCCTTGCCCGCACCAACCACCCCCTACATGAGACAATTTTTTGAGACACAGGAAGCACATACATCTCTTAGTCTGGAATATAAACACATGGCCTGCAAGAAATCCTGATTGGACACAAAATACCCCTGGTGTGCCGATACAAATACATCATCTACAAATGGCCATCATCAGATCATTTTACCAAGACACACAGGCACTGGCCCCCGTGAGTATGAACAAGGGACATTTGGTCAGCCTGTACAGTGGACACATGTAGCAGAGTTTACGTAAATACAAATGCTGCCAGGGTACAATGGCACAGAGCACAACCTATGCTGTAGACACAGAGATTGTCGACATTTTTGGATTATACACATGATACCTAGGAAAAGATGCCCCAGGGGACAGTAGTGGCCACACTACTCCATGGTCCTGAATGGTAATGACTGCAACACAAGCCATCATCCCTGCACTCTGCATATCTCACACTCATGCACATCATGTCACAGGCCACAAAATAGGACATGCATGCTGTAAAGCAATACACTTTTGAGACACACTCCTATGTCTGGACTCAGCATCAGTGACAACTGACATGGACCCCACAAGTACTGAACTGGACAGGGCACAGGCAAGGTCCCAAAACCTGTTACACACCACCCCCACACATGAAGCTGCAAGCATTGGGCACATCGATAAACTGGCAGCCTAGATAACCTTGTGCAAGTGTGACTACACACAGACCAGGGTACACATGGCAAGGAGGGGAAGGGAGGAAGAACAGCACCGCTACACTTTGGGGACCAGGTACTGCACTGCACATGTAAACCCTGGCAGTGTATCCATGCAACTGTGCACTTACAAATGCTGGTGACACACAACAAACACACAGGTACCTACCCCCTTCCTGCTGCTGCTTTTCCCGTAAGCGCCTGTCCATGTCAGGGAAGACGACTGCCAGCACACGCTTGTGGATGTGGGTCAGACGGCGGCGCCCATGGTTCTTTTGGCTCACAGGTGAGTCCCCCAGCAGGACCCGTGCGATCCTCCGCGTCCAGCACCGGATATCCTGCCAGCGTTTCCTCACCTGGGCTAGGCGCCGCTTCCGACCATCCGTCTTCCTCACGGCACTGACGGCGTCCTTCCAGATCTGCTCCTTGGCACAGGCGCCTACTTGTGAGGATGAAAAAGTGAGACAACATCAATACACCTGCGACATGTCACAGAGACACACATTAGAACAATTTGGCTGGTTTTAACAGGGCATAGAATGCATCAAACTCATTACACCTGTGTCATAGGGACATTTTCCTCTGTGGAAGGCAAAATGCACTAGGTGGCATTGTAGAGTACACAGGTGGCATGAGGGGTACGACACAATCAATCATCCAGGCTCACACTGTGCATCACAAGCGACACCAGGATTATGTGCAGCACCTCAAAGCAGTCACATGCCACAGGCCACTGAGGCGCCCTCAGCAGAGTACACAGACACACACAGCCACAGGACAATCACCTGCCATTGCCAACTGCAGCTACACACCTCACTCTGCACATGTGCCACTAGACTGGGGGGTGTCACAGGTGTGGGGCTGGCCCATCACCGCAGACACACAGCACTGCTCCCTGCTCACATCAGATGGGCAGGGTATATCCATCCCTCATGCAGCTGGGGTGCTACACTCCACATATGCACTCACCCACATGACAGGGGACTTACACACACACACCAATGTCTAGGGGACAAACACATCATTTGTACACTCTCAGCACATGTACACTAAACAAACACACATCTGTGGGTACTGCCACCTGTCACACTGGGGGGACCACAGATTCACATAAGGACTGTAGTAACAACATTCCCAGGAGGATTAGACAGGCAGAATGTGTAATGCCACATGCAGTGATTGTCACAGTACACACAATGCAAGTGAGGAGAGCAGACATGCACCACAGCATGCTCTGGCTGGGAGACATTAGGCATTCCCCCACCCGGGACCCACCCTACAGTACATTGCATGTGTGTTACACCTGGACACAATGGCAGAAGTCACAGTCACAAAAAAGGGGCACAGTCTTTGCTAGTGGACTCAGCACTCACCTGAACCCCTGGTCGACCATACAGCATGGTGTACTGTGGGAGGATCACATCCAGCAGGGCTTGGTTCTCCTCGTGGGTGAAAGGCTGGGCCCTCTCCACAGACCTGGACATGGTGCCAGAGGATTCACGAGCAGCAGCAGTGTTGTGGAATCAAAGAATGTGCAGGCAAGTGCTCTCTCATGGGACCTGGCTGCCTTATATCTGCCTTGCTGCCCTGTTTCATTCACAGGAGTACAGAGTGATTGGTCACTCACATTTGCATCCTATGTTTCCTCCAATCCCTTTAAACCTACCACAGTCAGTGGATTTGCTTTTTTTTTATTGAGCATGATGTCAACTCAACAACCACTTTGCAACAAAGTAGATTCTTTCAAACCGACTTTAGCTGGCCACCTGATGAAAAAAATTCAAACTTTAAACTCGGTCTCCATGACAACCAGCATGCATGTAGGGCTTTATACTTGTCCCTCATGTGTCCCCTATGTAATTTGGACATTCACACACAGGTACGGTGAGTTCCAGGGCCCTAGGGCACCTCAAATGCATAGAAACGGCCCGTACACGTGGGTGTACGGGGCGTATCAATATGGGTACGCATACGCGAGCAAACCCATAGTGAAACGGCCCGTACACGCGTGTGTACGGGGCGTATCACTATGGGTACGCATACGCGAGCAAACCCATAGTGAAACGCCCCGTACACGCGCGTGTACGAGCCGTTTCACTATGGGTTTGCTCGCGTATGCGTACCCATAGTGATACGCCCCGTAAACACGCGTGTACGGGCCGTATCACTATGGGTTTGCTCGCGTATGCGTATCCATATCTGCATACTCTCAATGTATGTGTGATCATTCTTGACATGTTATCCTTCATGGTAAGGTGTGTGGTCTGTCCTTTTTCTATTACATGTGACCTGTGCCTCTAGTGTTCTGCAACCTGTCTGTACAATAAGCATCCTTCCTCTGCACATATTTGGTTGTCTCTAACTCCTGTAATGCGTCTGCCTGCTCACTTACACTGGCCCACAGCTAGTTTCATGGCATGGCATAATGAGGTTGAGAATAAACGTTTGGAGCTGTCTCTTGGTAGGAGTGTCACATGGCTGGCATACGTGTCCAGGGTATATTGCACAGACCTGACTCTGTATGTAGCATATGTGTATTGCCTGTTGACCATGTGCTCAGTACATTGACATTGGTGGTGTACTGTACTCACTCTTCGTTGTCCCTTCTAATTCACTGCAGGGCTCCGCCTCTCCCTCGAGCAATTCCGGACTTGGCTGACATGCGGGAAAATGACTGTATACGCCGCTACCGCTTCCCCCAACGTTTGATTGTGGACTTGATGACACGGCTGGCAGCACACCTCCAACCGCTACACAGGTATCCTGGTGCACTGACACCCAAGATGAAGGTGATGGCAGCCCTACATTTCTTGGCCACGGGTACCTTTCAACATACCATTGCCCATGTGGGTGGAATGTCCCAAACCATGTTAAGCCGTGTTCTGCATGATTTTTAGAGGCCATGTTGGAGCACCTTGATGAGTTCATTAAATTCCCAACTCCTGAGCAGTTGACAGCTGTCAAGCGTGAGTTCTATGCCCTGGGAGGGATGCCCCATGTCATTGGGTCCATAGATGGAACACATGTGGCTTTGGTACCACCACAGGCACAGGAGGTAGCCTTCCGTAACCGCAAGCATTACCACTCCATTAATGCCCTTGCGGTGTGTCTTGCCAACATGGTGATTTCACATGTCTGTGCTCGTTTCCCAGGATCAGCACACGATGCGTACATCATGAGGCGTAGCAGGGTGCCTGAAATGATGCTGTAGCTGCGCAACGAACGGGCATGTATTGTTGGTGGGTATACTCTGCCAGTCCTGTATTTAACCTCATCTTCCTGTCTTACTGCTTCTCCTGACCCACTGTTGTCCATGATGTTTCCATGTAGGGGACGCTGGCTATCCCAACATGCCATGGCTGATCACGCCTCTCCGCAACCCAACACGGCTGCCGATCACCGCTACAACAACGCCCATGGGCGGACCAGGCGAGTGATAGAGAGGACGTTTGGCCTCCTGAAGAGCCAATTCCGTTGCCTCCACAAGACCGGTGGCGCACTCCCATATGCACCGGTGAAGGTCTGCAAGATATTCCTCATGTGCTGCATGCTGCACAACATGGCAGTGGAGAAAGCTGTGCCACTCATCCTGGATCCAGATGAGCAGGACCATCCACCCGTGGAGGATGAAGGGCTTGGGCACGAGGCAAGTGATGTGGAGGAGGAGGAGGTGGTAGAGGACATGCGGAGTCGGCTCATACGCGACTTCTTTGCTTAGTGGTGAGTTCCAGTGTCTGAGTGTGCACGCATTTGGCTGTGTGTGGCATGTGTTGCAATGTGTGTGTCCATCTGCATGTCTTCCAAGTGAGTCTGAGGTGTTTGGATGTGTCACTCGAGTGATGGCGCAATAGAATAATATTGTTCCAGAGTCATCATTGTCACCTCACATGTTGACAACCTAATACGTGTCGAGTACATGCACATGCATGCGGATGTGCTTCTTTTTTTGTCTGACTTCTGGTGTGTCTCCCATCCACAGGTACTTGCGCATGCTGTCTGCTGGTGGCATTGTTGTGCTCCTGCTATTCCTCATGAACACAGCAACATGTGCTGAATCAGCGTGACATGCACGGACAAGTTCGAAAATCTCCTTCGGGTAAGGGATGCAGCACGGCTTTTTGGGAGTGGTATTTGTTTTGAATGTGTGTGCACTGCTCATGTTCATGTTTGGATACTTCACATACATGTAGATTCACCATGGGGCACATGACCTGGAGCAGAATTCACCTGAATTGATGGTCAGACTTGGTGACAGTCATCTGTAATGGGATTGTGATGGAGCCATCAATGTGTGTAACACTGGCCTCGGAAACATACGGGTTGCACCGGGTTGACATGGTGTGTGAATTCCCCATTAGGGGCTCAATGGTGTATAGCAGGCTCTCCGTGAGCAGCAGGGGGTGTTTAGCTGTAATCCGTCACTTGTGTGCCAGTGCCATGGATTTCCAGCATCTGTGGTGGTAAGGGGGGTGCCAGTGTTGGTCCCACGTGTTCATCCACATGACCTGTGTATGTGTTGACAGAGTTGCATTAGCATTCTGACACACATGAGTAATAAAGGTGTCCCTCTGCCTCCAAGGTCCCTCATCTCTGTCAATGGTGGTCTGTTGCCACTGTGCATGCGGCATGTCTGGCATTGTTCTCAGAGATGGTGCATATGAGTCTATGTGTAGAGTAGCAAGATGCAAGCTGTTTGTCAGGGATTAGATTCTGTATTGTGCATGATGTCCTTGGCTGTGTAGGTTTTGTGGCATGTCAGTCTCCACGATGGCCACTGAGCCGCATGTGAATCCATTGTGTGTGTGCCATTTTGAACCAGACATTCCTTCCTTGACATACACCTTTTGCATGGTTCCTTCCTGAGATCCTTGTCTTTGTGTGCTACTTGTGGCATTGTTTCCTTGACATGGCGCATGCTGCTGCAGGCCCTGCTGCAAGGGCACCCAGTGTCCACGCAAACGAGCTGGAGTTCATCATGGATTGCTTGCTGACATGTGCTATGCTGATCAGCAGCACCTGTGCCTCATGCGGCAGCACACTCTGCATTATGCACAAGATCCCCAGTTCCATCCACCTCAAGGCAAGAGGGAGACCATCCCCCAGGTCAACTATGACATCCGTGTCTACTCCTACCCTGCACTCTACGGACATGTGCGTTAGAAATCCCATGATACTTGTCCACATCCAGGGTGCATTTGCACAGCTCTGCTACTACATCCGGTGACCAGGCCACATCAACATCCAACAGAGATGGGGGGAGTGGATCACTGCCAGCTGCAGGATGACCTTCTCAATCCACGCACACACTCAGGATGCAGCCCACACCCACAACACAACCTTGTGGCACTGTGATCCAACACCCAATTGTGCCATCTCCATGCATCCAACCTTGGCTGGCCCACCATTCTCCACATCCACCTGACTCAAGCATGCAGGACATGGTTCTGCCACGTGTCTACACATACCTGGGACTCCCACCCCAGGACACTCCACATGATCCCTGACCTCTGCGCATGACTGTTGCTCTTCTAAATAGGTCTGTGGGCACAGTTGTGCGGGCACCCCCTCAGCTGGTTGGGCCCATCACGGGTAAGTATGGTGCTCCATGTCTGTCTTGGATGGTACGTTGTGACCCATGTGTGTCCTGTGCCAGACTCAGACCCCAGGGTATGGATGTTTGGAGTTAATTCAGTAATCAGGCATGGTTTGACTTTACAACACAGACATGTAGTGGAATAATGCTAAATGACGGCATCATCTTGTGATTGTGATGAATTTTATTAGTGCTGGGGTACGTGTTTGGGGGGGTGACAAGAGGTGCTTGGCGGGAGTGTAGAATCCAAAGTTCACAGGGGGAGTTGGTGTCCTTGCCATTGACAGTCATCAGAGTCTGTGCCACAGTCTTTGTCAACATTGGTCAGACAGTGACCATCAAGGCCATGTGGCAGAGAATGTCCTTTGCTGCTGTGCTGCTGTTGGGCCAGAGGGTTAGGTGCCAGGCCAGGTGATCTGGGAGATGGTGATGTTCCGCTGACTCTCACGGTCTTTTTCGTGGACGACCCACCTTCCTGCGGGGACCCTCAGACGCCTGCCTTGACGATGCAAGGGACGCTCCATCAGATGTATCCTCCTCCTCCTCCCTCCCTGTGTCTGGTGCTGCTCTACGCCTGGTGGCACAGGGAGGGTTTGCCAGGCTTTGGGCGATCTGATGGAGGGATTGGCTCACGTCCCTGTGCACCTCCAAGAGCTCTGCAAGTCTTGCCTCCATCCTGGCATGATGCTCAACCTGCAGGGCCTTCATCTCATTGAGGGTCCCCACTACCTGGGCGATGCCTCTGGAGTCACGCCGGTATGCGTCCAGGATGGTTCTGACGTGTGCCATAGCCAGGTCCTGAGCCAACTGGTCATGTTCGCGCCTCCGCCGTCCTCCACTCCCACCACCCCTGCCCACTTGCGCCTGGCCTGCCGTTGTGGGCACATCGGGTCTCCGGGACCCCTGAGGGATGGCATTTGCGGTGTCTCCTGCCTCCTCCTGGGTGCCCGGAGAACCTTGTCCCTCCTGGACAGACTGGTTGCGTTGTTGTGTGCGGGCAGGGCTCCTGGGTGTCTCCTGGGATGTGGCAGGAATGGGGGTGGTGGTTGGCACAGTTGTACCTGACGCAGGTGCTGCAGGTGGTTGGACACCAGAGGGGCCAGGTGGGTCTGGGTCATCCACGGAGTGGTGAGAGTCGTCGCTGCTGGTGGGGTCCTCTTCACGCAGAGCCTGGTCCTGTGAGGCTTCCCCCGCAGTGTTGGGGGGAGATCGATGACGTTGACCTGTGTGTGAGAGAGACAGTGTTAATTGTGTTACATGCGACATCCATGTTTCATTCATGTTTGATTTGGCACAGTTCCTCTGGGTGGTTGGATTTGGCTAGCATTCCTCACACAGTGCACTTGTGCATGGGTATGTCCCTTGGCCACAGCTTTCGACACTTTACCTATGTGTGACACAGTCTTAGTTGATGCATCTTTTGTGAACGCAGTCAGCAGTGTAGTGAGCGGGCGTAGCAAGCCATGCAGAGCCGCATTACGTGTTGCACTGTACGTGGCCAAATGGTGTTTATTCCATGCTATTTGAGAATGCAGGTAGGTAACTTAACAATTTGTGACAGGGTTCTGACGAACACAGTGGGTAGGTATACTGGGTGTAAGGTTCTGTTTGTGCCTGCAGCACGGAGGTACTCGTGCACAGATTGACACATGGCCTAGTGTTTATCAAAGGTTGAAGGGGGGGTTAAGGCACTGCCAAACCTTGTCTACATGCACACAGTCCACCTGCTGACGAGCGGACATGGCCACACCACCCAAGGGTGATTTGGTCTCCCTCTGTCTCCCTTTCTCCCTCCCTCTGTCAGCCTCCTCCCTCTGTCCGTCTCCCTTTCTCCCTCCCTCTATCAGCCTCCTCCCTCTGTCTGTCTCCCTTTCTCCCTCCCTCTGTCAGCCTCCTCCCACTGTCCGTCTCCCTTTCTCCCTCCCTCTGTCAGCCTCCTCCCTCTGTCCGTCTCCCTTTCTCCCTCCCTCTGTCAGCCTCCTCCCACTGTCCGTCTCCCTCTATCTCCCTTTCTCCCTCCCTCTGTCAGCCTCCTCCCACTGTCCGTCTCCCTCTATCTCCCTTTCTCCCTCCCTCTGTCAGCCTCCTCCCACTGTCCGTTTCCCTCTATCTCCCTTTCTCCCTCCCTCTGTCAGCCTCCTCCCTCTGTCCGTCTCCCTTTCTCCCTCCCTCTGTCAGCCTCCTCCCACTGTCCGTCTCCCTTTCTCCCTCCCTCTATCAGCCTCCTCCCTCTGTCCGTCTCCCTTTCTCCCTCCCTCTGTCAGCCTCCTCCCACTGTCCGTCTCCCTCTATCTCCCTTTCTCCCTCCCTCTGTCAGCCTCCTCCCACTGTCCGTCTCCCTCTATCTCCCTTTCTCCCTCCCTCTGTCAGCCTCCTCCCACTGTCCGTCTCCCTCTATCTCCCTTTCTCCCTCCCTCTGTCAGCCTCCTCCCACTGTCCGTCTCCCTCTATCTCCCTTTCTCCCTCCCTCTGTCAGCCTCCTCCCTCTGTCCGTCTCCCTTTCTCCCTCCCTCTGTCAGCCTCCTCCCACTGTCCGTCTCCCTTTCTCCCTCCCTCTATCAGCCTCCTCCCTCTGTCCGTCTCCTTTTCTCCCTCCCTCTATCAGCCTCCTCCCTCTGTGCGTCTCCCTCTGTCTCCCTTTCTCCCTCCCTCTGTCAGCCTCCTCCGTCTGTCCGTCTCCCTCTGTCTCCCCTTCTCCCTCCCTCTGTGAGCCTCCTCCATCCCTCTGTCTGTCTCCCTGTGTCCACCTCTGTCTCTGTCCCTCTCTCTGCCCCTCTCCCTCCCTCTGTGTGTCACCCTCTGTCACCTCAGCCCAGCTTCCTGGGCACACACAGTTTGCAGGTCTTGCAAAGGCCATTGGCTTGTTCATGTGGGTTTGTTTCTTCTCTGCCGGCACCCATTGGGCGTAGTGTCTGAGTGTGCGCTGCTGCTGTGGCGGTGTGTGCTGACACTCTTTCAGTGTGCTGCGTCTTCATTGGCTGCTGTTATGTGCAAATTGTGCCTTCATACCCATGTCGTCCTGCAACGCGGCCACCATTAGCTGGCAAAACAGTACTGTGTGGGGACACACTTTTGGTATGGCTGTGCCCTAAGCCGTATGGGCTGAGGGCATTATTGTGTGCTTCAGAGTTGCTCTATGTTAGTTTTGAGGCCCACCCTCCCGGCATCAGGGACATCCTGTCTTGTGTTGGTGTTTAGTGTGGCCTGTGACTTGGCATGGCCTTGCTTGGGGCATGGGGCATGGAGGCGCTAGTGGCATGTGTGTGTTTTTGGAGTGTGGTTGTGTCCGGTGCAGGCTTTGGGGGGGTTGCGTGCATGATTGGTATTTGGGTTGCATATGGCGTTCCCCCCATGTGAGGTGAGTTGTTTGTGTACTCACCAGGCTCTCTGACTCCTTCTAGTCCGTCTACTACCAACGGAGGCAGCGTGGCCATCACCTTCTCCTCCCAGGAATGGTAGTGTACCGGTCTGCGGGGCGGCCCTCCTCCAGTGATGTTGGCCTGGTTGTGCTCGTCCGTCATTTTGCGGCAGACCGTCCTCCGCAGATCGTACCACCTGGCTTGGCACTCATGCCTGGTCCTTCTGGTGGCCCCAACAGCATTCACGGAATTGACTATCCTCTCCCACATGGCAGTTTTTTCTGATATGCTGGTCCGTCTGACCAGTGTTCCAAAGAGCTGTGGCTCGACTCTGATGATTTCGTCGACAAGGGACTCCAGCTCGTCCTTTGTGAACTTTGGATTCTTGTTGGTGGGCATGGTGTGGGGTGTGGGTGTGGATGGTTGTGGGGGTGGGGGTGTGGATGGGTGTGGATGGTTGTGTGTGTGCAGGTGTGTGTGTGTGAATGTGATGAGGGTGTGTTTGTGATAGTGGTTGTGTGAAGGAGTGCAAGTGTAAGGTGTATTGATGGTTGAAGTATGGTGCAGTGCGTTGTCTCTGGGGTCTGGCAGCAGTGGATCTGTTGCAAAGGATCATGGTTTGTGTGTGTTGGGCCTTTTTATTGGTCCATTTGTGGGTGTGGCTGTGTTTGAACTTTGGGTGGGTGTGTTATAAGGAGTGGTAGTGGTTTGGGCCTCTGTTTCTCTGTTTGTCAGTTGCAGGTCAGTGTATAGGATGTATTTGGCCTTGTTGGATATGTTTTGTGGTGTTGTGTGCCTCGGATTGACTGTCCTTGTGTTTTTTTGGTTAGTTCTGGTTCAGTAGGAGTGTTTTTAGCCTCTGTACGGTGCGTACATGGGCCATGTTGTTGTACAGTGCTGTCCTTTGCTATGGCTTAGTACGACTCGTACATGCCCGATGTTGGGTGAGGGTGCTGGTGTGTGGGCCTGGGGTAGGGTGCGTACGAACACGGGCAGGGTGTTGGTCCGCACCGTCCATCGGTGGTGGTGTTTTGCACGGTACATATAAGGGGTGCTGGGTGTAGGGTCCGTACATACACGGGTGGGGAGTTGGTACGCTCCATGCATACACAGGGGGGGGTACGGTCCGTACATACACTGGTGGGGTGGGGGTACGGTCCGTACATACACTGGTGGGGTGGGGGTGCGGTCCGTACATACACTGGTGGGGTGGGGGTACGCTCCATTCATACACGGGTGGGGGTACGGTCCGTACATACACTGGTGGGGTGGGGGTACGGTCCGTACATACACGGGTGGGGTGTTGGTACGCTCCATTCATACACGGGTGGGGGTACGGTCCGTACATACACTGGTGGGGTGTTGGTACGCTCCATTCATACACGGGTGGGGGTACGGTCCGTACATACACTGGTGGGGTGGGGGTACGGTCCGTACATACATGGGTGGGGTGTTGGTATGCTCCATTCATATACGGGTGGGGGTACAGTCCGTACATACACTGGTGGGGTGTTGGTACTCTCCATTCATACACGGGTGGGTGTACGGTCCGTACATACACGGGTGGGGGTACGGTCCGTACATACACTGGTGGGGTGGGGGTACAGTCCGTACATACACGGGTGGGGTGTTGGTACGCTCCATTCATACACGGGTGGGGGTACGGTCCGTACATACACTGGTGGGGTGTTGGTATGCTCCATTCATACACGGGTGGGGGTACGGTCCGTACATACACGGGTGGGGGTACGGTCCGTACATATACTGGTGGGGTGGGGGTATAGTCCGTACATACACGGGTGGGGTCAGGGTACGGTCCGTACATACACGGGTGGGGGTACGGTCCGTGCATACACGGGTGGGGTGTTGGTACACTCCATTCATACACAGGTGGGGGTACGGTCCGTAGATACACGGGTGGGGGTACGGTCCGTACATACACTGGTGGGGTGGGGGTACGGTCCGTACATAAACGGGTGGGGTGTTGATACGCTCCATTCATACACGGGTGGGGGTACGGTCCGTACATACACTGGTGGGGTGTTGGTACGCTCCATTCATACACGGGTGGGGGTACGGTCCGTACATACACGGGTGGGGGTTCGGCGCGTACATCCGCGGCCGGGGGGCATTTTGCGCGTACATGCAGGGTCTGTGGTGGGGTGTTCGGCACGTATGCGGGCACGTGTCTCCATGCTTGCTATGGGAGTTCGGTCCGTACGGTGTTTTTTCCATCCAGTTGTGAAATCGAAAGGACGGGAGTGATCGTACTTGCGCGGTCGGACTTCATTTTTCCGATTCGTACGGTAAATCGTCCGGGGATGTGTCGGACACAATTTCCGACCCGAGGACGTGTGGGGGACTTTTCCGGATGTGATTCGTATGGAGTTTTTCCCATGCAAATGGTACTTGGCAGTTTGTACGCTTCTTGTACGATTCGGACGGTAAAAAGTCCAGATTCAATTCGGACGGGGGAAATTTTTCCAGGATCCGAATCGGCACCTTAATGTACAAATTAATTAAACATTTACATATAATATATGATATATATACTTCATTACTAATACATTTTAATAATTATTTTAATAAAATAATGTTTAAAAAAATATACAAATTATAAATACATCTATACAGATAAAATAATATAAATAACAATTAAATAAATATACATAACAAATTAAAAACATTACAACTATTTTTAATCTTTTTAATATTAATTATATACTACATTAACTAAAATAATACAAAAAATATTAGATAGCGGAGGTAATAAAATTACTATTACAAATCCAAACAGTGCAACAGTAGAGAAAATGTTGGATAGCTTAGGGATAAAAATTACTATTCCCACCTCAGTGAGTGCAACAGTAGGGAAAGTGTTGGCTAGCATAGTGGTAAAAATTACTATTGCCACTCCAGTGAGTGCAACAGTAGGGAAAGTGTTGGATAGCGTAGGGGTTAAAATTATTATTCCCACTCCAGGGAGTGCAACAGTAGGGAAAGTGTTGGATAGCGTAGGGGTTAAAATTACTATTCCCACTCCAGTGAGTGCAACAGTAGGGAAAGTGTTGGATAGCGTAGGGGTAAAAATTACTATTCCCACTCCAGTGAGTGCAACAGTAGGGAAAGTGTTGGATAGCGTAGGGGTTAAAATTACTATTCCCACTCCAGGGAGTGCAACAGTAGGGAAAATGTTGGATAGCGTAGGGGTAAAAATTACTATTCCCACTCCAGGGAGTGCAACAGTAGGGAAAGTGTTGGATAGCGTAGGGGTTAAAATTACTATTCCCACTTCAGGGAGTGGAACAGTAGGGAAAGTGTTGGATAGCATAGGGGTAAAAACTACTATTCCCACTCCAATGAGTGCAACAAATAGGGAAAGTGTTGGATAGCGTAGGGGTTAAAATTACTATTCCAACTCCAGTGAATGTAACAGTGTGGAAAATGTAGGATAGCTTAAGGGTTAAATTAACATACTTAATAATTAAATACATTTTGTAAAATAAATAACATATTAAAAATTAATTAACTAAACA
Organism: Triturus cristatus; assembly: GCF_964204655.1. NCBI lineage: Eukaryota > Metazoa > Chordata > Amphibia > Caudata > Salamandridae > Triturus > Triturus cristatus. Next base: position 571,728,542 of record NC_140595.1, on the reverse strand, counting down.
ATTAATAATAAATAGCAATAAAATGTAATTAATATTTACCTAAATAACATTAAATTACTTCCCACCCTATTCCCCCATAAACACACAACCCGCTACACATAAAAAAGAACACAATTAATTTAATTGTCAATTAATCAATTAATCAAAAATAATTACCGATTAATAATAAATTAACAATAAATTAATTAACAATAACAACAAATGAAAAATAATAATAAATTAATTATAATTAATATAATTATAAATGAATCAATTAATAAAAAGTAATTACCAATTAATAATTAATTAGCATTAAATTAATTATCAATAATAATAAATAAATAAATATTAATTAATTAATTATAAATAAATTAATTTCCACCCTATCCCCTATAAACCCACAACCCGCTCTGATACTAAAATGCCAAATTTACTTTAAAAAAATTACACATTTCTAAACATTTAATACATATATTTAAAAAATAATAAAAATACATTACAAAAAATGTTAAACATACATATAAAATACATAACACTAATATAAATATCGATATTATTGACAACGATATTTTTGCTAATGATATTACTTAATTCAATATTACTAACTTCGATATTACTTACTTCGATGCAAAAAAACCCAATATTACTTACCTTAAGGTCGATATTCTGGTCACCGATATTCTTGACATTGATATTCTGTCTCTACGATATTAAAAACTCGATATTACTGTAGGTCGATATAAAAAAATCGATATTTTGACTGCTCCCTGTCACAGACATGCACGATGCCCGTAGCTACACTAGTATCAGGGAGAGCCAAATTATTAATGGTATTATAATCGCTAGCCCTCTCAGGTAGGCTACCTGCAATGAGAATGAGGTCTGCAGTTCTACCAGTATCACAGACAGCCAAACACCAACAATTGGTATTACCACTGCTAGCGTCTTCAGGTTGGATTCCTGGAATGTGGCAGGGGTAAATAGCAAAAGATGTCTTCCAGACTGTTTGGCGCCCCTTAAGTAATTTGCCTACAGGAGACGTGGAAGGTAGACGGCTCTTTTTTTCTGGATGGCTAAGTGATTTTTAAATCTCCTGAGTCTTCTATAAGGGGACGCCCAATAGGTGGCTTGTTGACTTTGGTCTCTCTCTCTCTCTCTCTCTCTAAACTGTAGGGCGGAACATTTGGCTATAATCTCACTTAGGGGCTCATTAAGATATCGGGCGGATCGCCACTGCCCGTATGGTGGTGGCGATCCGCCCACATAAAACCACCACCCGCATATGAATTCTCCCCCACCACATTACCATGGTGGGGAGGACCCCGGCGGACGGGAAGACCGTCCACCGGTTTTCCGCTGATAGGAAATCCGCCTGATTGCCTACCGGGCGGAAAAGCAGTTAATAAGGTGGCGGTGTCTGGTAGACACCTCCATCCATATTTGTATGCAGGCGGGTGTTGCATTGCCGCCACGGAAAGGCAGGCGGTTTTCACCATTGGGGGCTCATAGCGGGCCCCCAGGGATTCTGGGGGGTGGGGGGTGCACATGGGGGGTACCTATAGTACCCCCCTGCAGTTCCATGCACAACATGGAAGGCACCGCGCGGTGCCTGCCACGTTGTGCATGGAAATGCACAACATGCCTTCTTGGCATTGCGGCGGGCGCTGCTGAGAGCACCGCCCACCGCAATGCAGGAATGCAGGATGCGCCTGCCAGTGTGGCGGGTGCATCCAAATGTCACCAATCGAACCCCTGCACCAATGGCGGGCGGTCCCAATCCACGACAGGAGTCCGCCTGCCATCCGAATGACCCTCTTATTGTGCAAGCCATTCTGTTTTCTTCACCGGTGGAACTAATGGCCCTACCTTTTATAATGCAACTAATGGCCCTACCTTCTGTGATACGCTTGTAGCCCTAAGGGCCCAATTGTTGGATATTGACTCTCGGGGCATTGCTAGAGCTGGATTTATATTAGTGGGAGACTTCAATATACATCCATGTTCACAGTCTTTTGCCTTATGTGATCATATGTACAGTGAATATACTTTGCTTCTTGAGCATAGCCAAGTGGGAGGTTTTTTAAAATAATATCCTGGAGGAATTTAATTTGAAAGGCCCTATGACCAAAGCATTCCAAAACCCAGATGGTAGTTTTTCTTCCACTTTTGTAGGATGGGGTATGAATTCTACAATAGATGTTATTTTTGTCTCTGTATCCTTGCAGAATTTCTGAGGCCATTTTGATGTAAGTGTCTCTGGCTTTAGCGACCACTGTTGTATTTCTGTTTGTATGAGCGCCATTACAGGGTGCCACAACCTACTGAGATGGTAATGTGACAGATCAGGGGAGAATAATATTGTGGTCTAAGATTGCCCCTAAGGATTTTTTGAAGTGTCTTGAGGTTGTAAAGGGTAGGAAATTTGGCCTGTGCCTGGGAGACTTGTATGAGGATAATGCATTTTTGGATGCCTGTTGGTGGCTCAGTGGACTAATGCGTCTACTGTAGGGGCCTGTGTTTGACCTCATGGTCACAGGTTCAAATCTCGGGGGGTTCCCTCAGCCTTTCATCTATCTGAGGTCGATAAAATGAGAACCATTGAGTTGGGTAACAACAAACATCTGTTATTCAGCGCCAAGATACCCGTAGTGGTGAACGTGCGCTTTACAAATCCACATGTTATGTTATGTTATTTTGAGATTGCCAATATTAGCAATGGGGTAACCCAGTTACGTGCAGAACCTGGGGATAGATATGTTATGTGAATAGTGGTTCTGTCACGAAAAATACGTTTTTCATATGTTTTACTGTGTCCTCACAGTGGTTGGACAGTCAATCAATGATTCCCATCACTGAACACACAAAGACACAACTGAATTGAAAAAGTGTTTTTCGATATATTATAAACAAGCATATATCTAGTGGAATTAATGATAAACAAGACTGATACACAATGTACACACATACCAAACAATATGTACAACACTGGTGACATAAACAGTGACTTAAAAAAATGTGATACATATATCCACAATACAAAATTGACAAAATATATCACATATATAACACATAGAACATGAATTGATTGTGCAGCGTTGGTTGAACAAAGGAAAAGATCCTAAAAAGACCTATGATATATCAGTTTTGACATTTAATTGGTCTTTTTGGGCAACAACGCTTGTATGGTGAACGTCGAAGTTTTGACCCCTTTGAAAACGTATGTATCTGATAGACATCACTATGGGGTCTTCATCAGGACTAAGAACCAATTATGAACAGCCTTATGGAGAAATATACTCTTAAGGGTGATGAAGAGAATCACCAGACCTCTGTATCATTCCTGTTGATACCAGGATGCGTTTTACCCAGGTATATGTAGATAGGAGGCCATTAATGGTCATTCCTAAGTGCAGGCATAATGGATAGTGCCGTGGTGGGACACAATCCTCCTTCTTCACAATCTGGAGATCCCAAATTCAAAATAGAAGCCACACGGAGCTTTCTTGTATTAAAAGCGTATTTAATATCTTGATTCCGGTGTCTAAGGAGCAACCGTGCTTCCTTGGAATCTCCGGTGTCTAGCGCTCGAGGATAAATTGCAGAACGTCCTGCACTTGGGACAATTTTTTACTATGGAAGAAAACTGATGGAGAGTGTATGGAGCTAGAGAAACCTGTATCTTTGATTGCAACATGTCCCGCTATTGAACCTTACATGCTTAGTGTCCTTGATGTTTGTCATCGATTCTTCCTTACCAAATTTAGGTTTAACCAGTTTCACATGTTGTTGCTCTTCCCCAAGCCTGGAGTGTGGAGTACCAAGTTGAGCCCTTGTACCTGTGAGAAGTTTTCTCCCCAGGACCTTTTGCATTTTGTATTCTTCTGTGATTTTTTACGACATCCCTTGAAGAAATTTGTATTACAATTGTTGAAATCCTTGCATTTTGTTCAGAATAAGCCCACTCTTATGGACTTACAGCTACTCCTGGACATATATACAACCTATGCTGTTGCTTGCTTTCTGGCCTCATCGCTGAGGTTGAGAAAGACGTTTGAAGTGGGGTCCGGGTGTCTCACCTGATTGTCTTATGTTCCAAAGGGGGTGTCGGCTTTATATACAATGCACTTTACTATACATCATTGCTTTTTGGGTGTATTATTACATTTTTAAATCACTTGGTCTGTTTTATTTATTTGCCTAATTTGCACAATATATCTATTTGAATCACATTTATCTGGGCACAAATGTAGTGTCATTTTATATTGTAACTGATGTTCGTACAGTATTATTGCTGAGGTTGATAACGAAGGTATTGTTTTAGGTCTGATTCATATGGTTACTATATCTCCCCATCATGTATAATATGTTCCCTTAGTTTTTAATTGTGCAATACGTTTATTGATAAGATAATTCCCTATAAGTATGAATCCAGTTTTTTATCTGTTTTTTTTACTGACTTTATTTTGTGGATATGGGTGTACTCTGTTTTTATTGATTGATGTATGTAATTATGCCACATGTACTTTAATGGTCTTGTTAGACCGAATAAAGTTGTTTTGACTGATAAACAATCTGCATAGCATTTTTATCATTATTATTGCATTATATAATCCTTTCCAAATCCTGGTACCCTTTTCGATATGATTTGAATCTGGGATTCTGGCTTTTTAGAACCATATGATACTTGGCCTGTGGATGAACAATTATGAATAAATTACACTTGATCCAAATTTAATTATAGGGTATAGAGGAATAATTGGCTGACACTTAGCTCCCTCAACATAAGTTACCCTTCTGATGTTGTAATTAACAGCATTTCAATGAAATGTGAGGTATTATACAGATAAGTTTGTTAAATATAAAATTATTCAAACAACATAAGTCTGTGTAAGGGTTATTTATTCTTCATAATAAATAATGCCCATTCATTTTATATTCATCCAAGGCATCATAAATAATTGTCTTTAACAGATTTTTTAAAGAAATTATCCCTCTTTATAGTAATTTTCCTCAAGAGCTGATGTTTTTTGTGAGTTATCTTTCTTTCTCAAGGCTTATGTTTCATGCATTGAATACATGCTATATACAGTTCAAAATTGCCTGCTATATACTGCGGACTAATAAATCAGAGGATATTTTAATTCAATTAGAGTTTTATTGGTGTTTCAATTCCACTCAAACATATTATTCACAAAACATAAGATAGTTCAACTTTTGCAATACAGTGTTGCAACTACTCTTTTACCAAACTCTCAGTATAAACACCAACTCTGTTGGGAAATAGCTGTCTATGGGAAGGACACTCATTAAAATACACTTTGTAGGAAATGACCATCATTTTGCTTGATGTCCACCAATGTTTGTCCTGTCTGTTTTGCTGCATATTGAACTCTGTGCAGTCTACCCCTGCTAAACAGGAGTAAACTACTTTTGCTCCCCCTTTAAACAATATTGAATTGGCTTACCCTAATAGACATATTTAACTTGCCTATAAGTCTCTTGAGTAAGGTGCAGAAAATGTACACAGGGCCTTGAAGTTAAATGCCACTTGTGGATTGCAGCACCTATTTTATCATTCACAGAATGGGTCTGTAAAGCATAGTTTTAGGTCTACCATGTCTAGGATGACTGAATCAGTCTGAAAACCTGCTGGCAAACCAGTCAAAATAACTCTTGTAGAAAGGCGGGAAACCTTGCTTTTAAATATTAATGAATACACTTTATACACTTTAATCTGTAACTTTTGAAAGGAAACTGCAAAATTCATTAAAAGACTATTATTTATATTTATAAAAAAACAATCTAATGGTAAAGTCGGATGTTTAATAAATATTTAGGGAAAGTAATGTTTAGAAAGCTACTTTTTACCTGCTGGATCTCCAGTAGGCTAATTAGCATTAGCCCGCTGACATCTGGTATGACTGTGCTTGGCCTAAATGAGGTGTGAAAACCGCTCCCAAGGTAGGAACAATAGCCTGGGTGTGGGTAGGTGTTTTTCTCTCAGGAAGACCAGTTAGGGTGTACCCAGGAATTTCATTTTCCTGTAAAGAAACTTGCCCTTTCACAAGTAAAGATAGGGTGAGACCTGAAGAAGGCAATACTTTGTCCCTCCAGCCAGAATGGCACCAAAACCAATGGGAGGGGGGATACCCCCAGAACCAGTTTGAGTGACAACAGAGCAGATAATTGCTCATTTCCCTGGCCACACCTCGAGGTGGACATACAGGCTCTGCACTAGGGTGAAAGAGTTTTTCCATCTAGAAATTCATGAATAAGATACATTGAGGGATTGTTTGCAGTAGGGTAGATAGGCACTGCTGCAAAAGTAGATATGATTGCTCCAGAGAACTTTTACCTCATTGGTGAGTGCGGAGCCATGAGTTGCCCTCACTTAGAGGCTAGTACTAACCATAAATGTGGCACCCTAAGGCATACTCTGTAGAACACTTTCTGGGCCTGTGCAAGATCGGAAGACGACTGGACCCTGTTTGCTGTAACCTGAAAGGAGCTCTTAAAGTCTCGCCCTGCTCTCTCTTGTACTCATGACAAAGAAGTGGACTTCAAGGCTCAGTTGGCTGACCTCTTGTGTAGCAACAGAGACACAACAAGCTGCTATAGGCCATTTTCCTGAAATGACCAGTTGACCAGTACCAACTGGACCTGGACTGGATATTACTGGAGGCTCTGCTGGAGTGTGTTCCAGCCTCTATCTGCTGTCCCTGAGGTCCTGGAAGCCTTAGAAGTGACCCACAGAAACCACTCTAGTAACTCTTCTTTGAAAATCAGCTAATACCCATATAAATGTCTGCGGCTACAAAGTACAATGGATAAATCGAACAGTCAAACCTCTTGTAAAGACAGATTGCAGTAGGGCTTTTCAGTGTTGTGTGCAATGTGTGATGTGAGTTCTTAAGCAGCTAAAAGTGTGAATACTAGTGTCACCCCTGATGTAAAGCACAATGTACTGCAGAGTGTTGGACACTGTATTAGATATTGCAACAGTCCGATGGTTACTTGTAGGCTACTTAGGGTTGGTCTAGCAAAGAAATATCTGATTATGGAGTAGCTGGCTACATTAAAGGCTATGAGGATCAATCCTCTGATGGTTTGTGACAAGTTCTTTCCTAGTTTGGGGTCCCTTCACTGCAGGTTTTCTCTTTATTTCTTATTTGTTAAAGGGCCTAGGCCCATTTGTACAGTTCAGCTCCAATGTCAGACTTCCAATGGTTCTTTTTAGCAGCATGAAAGTGTAATGGGGGGTAAAATTTCGGGAGTCAAATTACAACAAAGTGTATCTCAATAATGGCTACGCAATAACCCAAATCGACAAGCAAATGAAGATTAGTCAAATTTATTATAGATTCAAAAATAGTTGGATATACAGAAACCTTAGCATGAGGGTATAAAAATCCCAGGGAAACAGAAGGAATCAAAATCTTCGGAAGTTATTTGCTCAGTGCAACATGAAAAGAACAATGAGTTCTATGACTATTTTGTAGGAAATCAGAAAACAAAAATTAAGATTATCCTGCATCGACACTTAGGGGGTCATTATGATGTCCGCCGGATCGGTGGTGATCTGCCCGACATCTTTCCCTGCCCGCCCGCCATTTACAACTGCCATATTACAATTGCAGGGGGTACAGAGGCAAACGGAAAGACCGTCCGCCACTTTTCCGCAGCTGTGCGGTCCTTGGCCATAATATGGTGGCACCGCCCGCCATATTATGATGTGTGCCGATTTAGGCCTAAGGCATGCGGTCTTTGGCTTTGGGGGCCCGTTGCGAGCCCCCTGGGTGTTGGGGGGTGCACTTGGGGGTTACCCATGGTACCCCTCTTCATTGGCATGCACAAGTTGGCAGGCACTGCGCAGTGCCTCTCACGTTGTGCATGTCAATGCACAACATGCAACTTTTACATTGCGGCGGGTGCTGCTTACAGCACCACCCACCGCAATGTAAAAGATACGGGATGCGACCGCCAAGGTGGCAGTTTCATCCTAATTGGCCCAGCGGGACCGCCAGAAGTGTGGCGGTCCCGCTGGGCCAATTAGGATGCGACCGCCGCACTTCTGGCGGTCGGTCCCGTTTTCCGTTACAGTGGCGGGCGGACATCGTAATGGGGCCCAAAGTCGGTATAAAGCATGTAATTCTATCTATCCCTACTCTAACTCTAGGATTGGCATCCCTAAATTAGCATAAAGGGGAAAGAGTTGAAAGAGAAAAGGTGTCAGTGGGTAGAGCCTTCCTAAAAAGTCACTCCCCCATAAGATGTGTACGCAGCTGATGCCACAAGCAGAAAAGGGAGCAAGTTAGCACTCAGGTGCTCTCCGTCAAGTAGGAGTGGGGTGTCTGTCCCTTTCTACAATGCATCATATACTCAAAGTTGTATTCAGCAAACGTCCCATAATGCTTTTCTCACATGTACTCTCCAGTAAGCTCAGCCACAAAACCTTTCCATAATGGCGATTCCTTTCACGGCCTTTTCCATGTACGCACCTCTGCTGCAGTTGTTCTTGGTCTCCTCTCCTTCTCCCCTGTGATAGCACCTCCCACCACCTTATCTTAACCAGGCCAAGCTAACTGTAACTCTTTCATACTGCAGCTTACCTAATGGAACAATACCCCTACTCTTCACTAACAAACATTGTCCACCTGAAATGCAAACATGGGAACAAATAACATTCTACGAAACTCACATGAGAATATCAGCATTAGTTTCAGAAACGAGACCATTTCAAAATGTACTACAGATTCAGGACTGTGCCTTAAGCTAAAATAATGAATTCGCCATTTTATGTATGTTAATATTTCCATAAAATCATTGGCGTCCAATTGGGACATTCTCTATAACTACATTAATACGTATATTTCAACTACATCATTTTGTAAGAAGCATTAAAAATGCAGTTAACATATCACTGTTTCACAACCCTAATGAGGCCTATATAAGTTAGTTAAATTTGTTATATTTTGGCACAAATTCTATAAGTCATTTATTAAGCTTGACATTGAATCGCATTGATTTCCTAAGAACATGTTGCTTGATTCACGTTTCCCCTAACATCTAATTTCTCTAATAACACAGAATAATATGTGAGTGTGTACTACAAGCCATTACATTGCACTCCTAACAGGTACCCCATGTAGGATACAAATTTGCTTTCTATCATTAGCATCTCTAATGGCGTATGTGTTTCTACAGCTGTAGCTCCTCCTGCCTCAAAGTCAGATTGTAAACTAACTCTGGTCCCTCATAGGTTTCTTTGTAGGTTTTCACATTCCAGGTCACTGCCTCATTTTAGGAGTTGGTGAAATTGTTTAAATATTTTCCTTGTGTAATACATATAACTCTCGCAAAGAGTATGGCTTTAATACATATTATGCAATGGACATCATTCATGTAAAAGTCTGGACTTTTGCAGTGTGTTTTGTAGTTAGATCCCTCTTTACACATTTTGCTTGTGAGTAAACATTATCTCACATATTGTCAGGGTTTGAGAGCCAGGGCGCCTACGTAGTTGCGCGGAGGAACCCAGCGGAACTACACGCCCCAGCTGCCCCGGACCCAGGGGGCGGGGCGAAAGACTTTATTAACACGAACAACGCGTTAGGACGTTGTTCGTGATTCTGGATTCTGAGCGAAGCCGTCAGCGTCCGACGGCAGTGTTGGCGAGCAGCTCTTCTGGGACTGGGAGAGTGCTCCGAGAGCTGGAAACCGGTCTGAGACGGCCGGAGTGGAGTCGTAGGAGGGTAGAGCAGGCGAGGTGATTTCGGGTGCGTCCTTCTGTGCACCTTCAATCCCGCCGCGCGCGTTTTCCCTTAGCGGACTTCAGGCGAGGAGCTCCGGGTGCTTCTTGACTGCGCACCTTAACCTCGTCGCGAGCCAAGCAGACATCAGCTACTGGCAGCAGGTAAGCCGTGTGTGTTAACACGGCAGCCCGAACAGTGGCAGGGGCTTGTGTTTTTTCTTAAAGACTGTTCACGGCCATCTGGCAGCCATGTGGGTGGAGCCGGCCAAGTACGTTCTGTTTGTTTAGTTTATTTTCCTTGATGCAGCGGCCCTCTGGCAGCCAATGAGGTGGAGCCGGGCCCCCTGTTAGAGGAGTTCGAGACTTTCCCAAGAGGGAGGAGTACCGTGTTGACTTTCCTGCTTTTCTGGTGATACGGGTCCTCCATGGACTAGTAGAAGAACCTTGACTAAAAGGGTTCTCTCGTTTTCTTTCCTTCTTTCTTCAGTTGTGGATTACATGCGAGTGGGGGATAGGAGTGGGTACGTATGTGGACACGGGAGAGTGGAGGGCTTTGACCTGGAGGGTGTGATTGGACTGAATTAACCTTCTGATATTTGTTGGTTTTGGCACAGATCCGGGTGCCGCTGTCTGCGAGATACGCCTGGGTATACTAGAGGAACGATTGGCAGGGACACGTCTTACCAGGTAGGAGGCGGAACTAGTGAGACCACCTGAGAGTAGTCAGGGTCTGAGAGGTTATTAATTACCTGTTTTTGTTTTCCAGGTGTCCCTTCCCACGCTGACCCTACCCTATCCTTCCCTCGCCTGATCGCCGCAACACTCTGTGACATTAGAATCAGAGTGTGGGGAGGTCGGGAGGGGGACCCCATTGAGCATCGCCCCGATCCTGAGGAGAACCGGAAGATCGTGACAGAATCACGAAACCACGTTATATTTCTCCTCCCGGTCGGGGCGATTCACCAAGATGGCGACCCTCGAGGAAGTGCTACAGGCCTTAGCCGCGATACAGCAAGAGTTGGTGGCATCTCGAGCTGAGACAGCAGCATTGCGGGATAGGGTGGATAGACAAGCTAGGAATCCTTTCGACGCTATGGCGGGCTCATCCCAAATTCAGGTCACCGTACCTCCGCCCATTCCCTTGGCTAGCCCTGAACGGTATGCGGGTGACCCCTTTAAGATCCAGATGTTCCTAACCCAGATTACGCTTCACTTCTCGTGTCGTCCGTCATCATTTCCCAATAACCTATCGAGGGTGGCTTTTGCCATCTCCTACCTGACCGGAGATGCCGCCGACTGGGCGGTTCCACTGGTCAGGAACGATGATCCGCTACTGTCGGACTGGAACGCCTTCCGAACGGAATTCGAGAGGGTGTTCGACCGCCGGGCTACCACGCTAAGTGCAGATCGTGAACTACTGGAATTACGACAGGGCAAGAACGACCTGGTCACGTATATGACTACGTTCAACCGGCTGGTGGTCGAAACAGCCTGGCCCGAAGAGAAAAGAATGGCCCTGTATTATCAAGGGCTGAAAGATGATCTTAAGGATGTGCTGGCGAGGATAGACCCCCAGCCCACAACCTGCACAGATTTAATTAATCTCACGCTACGCCTGGATCACCGGTTGTCGGTGAGGGGGAGTGATCGGAGAAAAGGCGAGAGATCCGGAGTAGGAGGGGAGCCGGACAGCCGCCCCCCGCAGGTAGCCCGGGAGACAGGACCTGAACCAATGGAAGTAGGGGCAGTACGACCTCCGTTGTCAAAAACCGAGAGAGAAACCCGCAGAGTCCAGGGGCTCTGCATGTATTGCGGGAAAAAGGGGCACTACGTGAGGGAGTGTCCCCTAAAGCCCAAGAAACGAGCGACGGGATTCATGGGGAAGAGGGTGGCCGTCACCGCCGCGGAAACCCCCCCTGTGAGAGGCGCATCGCAGCCAGACGCGGTAGGAAACGAGGTACGCGAGACGGAATGGAGATTACCGTCACTGGCGGGAGGCGATACGTCCGCGACAGAATCCCATATAGTGCTTCCCATGTTCCTTAAGACCGGTTCAGACACACATCAGGTGCTCGTAATGGTTGATTCGGGAGCCACTGGCAACTTTATGGATGTGGGGCTGGTGCGCAGGTTGCGGTTGGTTAGGGTCCCGGTGACAAGGCCGGAGTCCGTGTTGGCTGTGGATGGGAAACCACTGACCTCCGGTCCGATCACGGAGCAGACAGAGGTGGTGGTATTGGGGCTCCGAGGCGAGAACCAGGACCACGTGGAAAATATCTCCCTGAAAATAATCGAAGCCCCCCAGTACGAGATAATCCTGGGAATGCCATGGTTGCGTTGGCATAACCCTGCCATAGATTGGAGGCAGAAAACCATATGTTTCACCTCCAAAGAATGTATGGAGCGATGTATGACTGACAGGAGATCCGTAGCCCTCACGCTCGCCCAAGTTCCGATGTGGCAGGTGGCCACGGCGGCCGAAAAAGAAGTAGAGCTACCACCTGAATATGTTAGGTATCGGGGAGTTTTTTGCGAAAAGGAAGCGGAGACTCTGCCGCCCCATCGCGAGTATGATTGTCGAATCGACTTAGTGGATGGGGCGGCTATGCCCACCTGCCGGGTGTATGCCTTATCCGAGCCGGAGACCAGACACCTGCGGAACTACTTAGATACTTTCTGCGCTCTAGGGTTCATACGCCCCTCTCGCTCACCGGCGGCTTCTCCTCTTTTCTTTATCGCAAAGGCGAACGGCGATCTTCGAACATGCATAGACTATCGCATGTTAAATAAAAACACCATCAGGAATAGATACCCTCTGCCGCTCATCCCCGTGTTGCTGGACCAGGTGAAGGAGGCCACCATTTACACTCGACTCGACTTACGAGGGGCCTATCATCTGGTCCGAGTACGCGAGGGGGATGAATGGAAAACGGCGTTCAAAACCCGATTCGGCCTGTTTGAATATCTTGTGATGCCGTTCGGGCTTTGTAACGCCCCGGCGGCGTTTCAATATTTTTTGAACGACGTGCTGAAGGATTACATCGACAGGTTTGTCATCGTCTACATCGATGACATCCTGGTCTTCTCTGTCTCCCCGGAACAACATGTGAGCCACGTCCTTCTGATTCTGAAAAGACTGCAAGAACAGCACTTATACTGCAAGCTTAGCAAGTGCGAGTTTGGGGTCACAGAGGTGGAGTTCCTGGGAGTGATCCTGAGTCCCTGGGGGTTTAGGATGGCTGAGAGAAAGGTGAAAGCGGTACAGGAATGGCCGGTGCCACGCTGTGTGAGAGATGTACAGTGTTTTCTGGGCTTCTCCAACTATTATCGGAGGTTCATCTCTCACTTTTCTCAACTAGCTTCTCCCATTACCAGGTTGTTGAGAAAGGGGGCCGTCTCCCTATGGACCCCCGAAGCCATGGACGCTTTCCTCCATCTAAAGAAGGCATTCTGTTCCGCCCCCATCTTACGCCACCCGCAGCCCGATATCCCTTTCATCGTCGAGGCTGATGCTTCCAATATCGCGGTGGGGGCGGTGTTGTCTCAACGCGACAGACAGACCGGTCAACTACACCCGGTGGCTTTTCTGTCGAAAAAACTGAGCCCGGCTGAGCTTAACTACTCAGTCCCCGAAAAAGAGCTGTTGGCAATCAAGAAAGCCTTCCAGGAGTGGAGACACTATTTATGGGGGGCCCTTCATCCGGTCACCGTGTTCACCGATCATAAAAACCTTCAATACATGAAGACCGCAAGACTCCTCTCGCAGAGACAGATGAGATGGATGTTATTCTTCGCGGAATACGAGTTTGTTGTCACGTTCCGCCCAGGTTCGGAGAACCAGAAAGCCGACTCGTTGTCAAGACTGGGAGAAAGCGAAGGCACCCAACATCCTCATCTGGAAGCTATCGTCCATCCTGAGAAGGTCCTGTGCGTGATCACCGCGGACAAGTTCGTGGACCAGGTCAAGGATAGCCGCTCGATGATGCGGTGGCAGCAGTGGGCGAAGCAAGACCCATGTCGGGTCTTGAAACACGGCATACCTCTCCACAATAACAAGTTGTTTCTGCCCACGCAAGAGCTCCGAGTACAGGCGTTCAACTGGTGTCACAACACCATACTAGCAGGGCACCCAGGAAACCAGAAGACCCTCCATCTCGTGCGACGACATTTCTGGTGGGAAGGCATGGTCGCAGATGTAAAGAGATGGGTATCGCACTGTGAGACCTGTGCTCGGGCAAAAGGAGAACACGGCAAGGCTAGAGGACAACTACTGCCATTGCCAACACCGCCTCAACCTTGGCACACGATAAGCTTGGACTTCGTTCTCGGCCTGCCCCTGGACCAAGGGTTCAACGCCATTTTAGTAGTGGTGGATAGCCTGACGAAGATGGGGCATTTTGTACCCTGCAAAAACCTCCCCACGGCAGGGCAGACAGCACAGATGCTCTTGACGCAGGTGGTGCGTTTACATGGTCTCCCCAGGGTTATTGTTTCCGACAGAGGCCCGCAATTTGTGGCCCGCTTCTGGCGCATGTGGTGCAAGGCTCTTCAGGTGACTGCCGCTCTGTCCACCAGCTTCCACCCACAGACCGATGGGCAGACCGAGCGTGTAAATCAGACACTGAAAAAATATCTGCGCTGCTTTTCGGAGGAGGCCAAGGACTCTTGGGTTTCGTTGTTATGGTTAGCAGAACTGTCGTACAATAACACCTGGCATAGCTCCATTAACGAAACGCCATTCCGAGCCAACCACGGCTTTCATGCTTCTACCTTGCCAGTGGTCGTTCCTAGAGAAATTCAAAACCAACCCACCGTGATGGAACAAGTCAACCGTCTCTTGCAACTCCATTCGAAACTACAGGCCAATCTGCAGCGGGCTAAGCAGCAGTACAAGAAATGGGCCGATCGCCACAGGCAAGAAGGGCCGAGTTACCAGGTGGGAGATCGTGTATGGCTCTCCACCAAGAACATCCGCTTTCGATGGCGTAGCATATTCCATCCCAGATTCATTGGGCCCTATACAGTGGTGCGGAAGATCAACCCAGTGGTCTATCAGTTGAAACTGCCGGCATCCTTGAGAATACATCCCATGTTCCACTGCAGCCTTCTGAAACCAGCCAGGAACGTCAGAAGCCGAGCCACGCCGCCCGTAGAGCGGGACGGCCAGTTGGAATACGAAGTGAGACGAATCGTGGATTCCAAATGGAGAAACGGAAAGCTATGGTACCTGATTTCCTGGAAGGGGTACCCGACCGAAGACGACTCCTGGGAACCCTGCACCAATGTCCACGCCCCACGGGCTACTCGTCTGTTCCATGCCCGCCACCCGGGGAAGCCAGGGCCAAGGAGGCGCTGGGGAGGGGGGCGTACTGTCAGGGTTTGAGAGCCAGGGCGCCTACGTAGTTGCGCGGAGGAACCCAGCGGAACTACACGCCCCAGCTGCCCCGGACCCAGGGGGCGGGGCGAAAGACTTTATTAACACGAACAACGCGTTAGGACGTTGTTCGTGATTCTGGATTCTGAGCGAAGCCGTCAGCGTCCGACGGCAGTGTTGGCGAGCAGCTCTTCTGGGACTGGGAGAGTGCTCCGAGAGCTGGAAACCGGTCTGAGACGGCCGGAGTGGAGTCGTAGGAGGGTAGAGCTGGCGAGGTGATTTCGGGTGCGTCCTTCTGTGCACCTTCAACCCCGCCGCGCGCGTTTTCCCTTAGCGGACTTCAGGCGAGGAGCTCCGGGTGCTTCTTGACTGCGCACCTTAACCTCGTCGCGAGCCAAGCAGACATCAGCTACTGGCAGCAGGTAAGCCGTGTGTGTTAACACGGCAGCCCGAACAGTGGCAGGGGCTTGTGTTTTTTCTTAAAGACTGTTCACGGCCATCTGGCAGCCATGTGGGTGGAGCCGGCCAAGTACGTTCTGTTTGTTTAGTTTATTTTCCTTGATGCAGCGGCCCTCTGGCAGCCAATGAGGTGGAGCCGGGCCCCCTGTTAGAGGAGTTCGAGACTTTCCCAAGAGGGAGGAGTACCGTGTTGACTTTCCTGCTTTTCTGGTGATACGGGTCCTCCATGGACTAGTAGAAGAACCTTGACTAAAAGGGTTCTCTCGTTTTCTTCCCTTCTTTCTTCAGTTGTGGATTACATGCGAGTGGGGGATAGGAGTGGGTACGTATGTGGACACGGGAGAGTGGAGGGCTTTGACCTGGAGGGTGTGATTGGACCGAATTAACCTTCTGATATTTGTTGGTTTTGGCACAGATCCGGGTGCCGCTGTCTGCGAGATACGCCTGGGTATACTAGAGGAACGATTGGCAGGGACACGTCTTACCAGGTAGGAGGCGGAACTAGTGAGACCACCTGAGAGTAGTCAGGGTCTGAGAGGTTATTAATTACCTGTTTTTGTTTTCCAGGTGTCCCTTCCCACGCTGACCCTACCCTATCCTTCCCTCGCCTGATCGCCGCAACACTCTGTGACATTAGAATCAGAGTGTGGGGAGGTCGGGAGGGGGACCCCATTGAGCATCGCCCCGATCCTGAGGAGAACCGGAAGATCGTGACACATATCTTTCCCTTGTATAAAGATTTTGTAATTTCCACATTCAAAATTCAAGAAAGTACTCTTTTATTCTTCCTTTTTGTTTATAATACATATTTATTCATGTCGATATAGTTGGCTTACCCCTTCCTATTTTCTTCCTTTCCCTCTTCCATTGAACGTTCTACTATTGCTTACGGTTTAGAATGTTGATAGAAGTGTCCTCAAAATGCCCTGAGTGGAGCTTGGAGACACTGCAAGATTTCTCTTCAATCACATTATGTCTATGACAGCAATACTGCCGACAAGTTGTACAGTGTTGGTGAAGGAACAGTATGGCACTATCTTCACCCCTGTTTGAGTTCTCCTCTCCTCTGTGATACCTGGTATCTTTTTCGACCTTTAACCACATTTTAAGTACTTACCTTGGTGCAGCAAGCCTTCAAGTTTAATTTGTATATTGTCCGGTAGGGATTTGGCCTGAATGTCGGTATGCAGTAATGCTTTCATTTTGAATAAATATTTGTCTTCATTTCTGCATTACTCTTGATTACCTTTGCCCCTGCTAAGTGTTGGTGTGCACTATTGTGAAGCAGTTCAGTGCCTATCTGCAATCAACATTAATTTGTTGTTTGTTGTTGAAGAGTTTCAGCCTGCACGAGCCAAAAATAGTTTGCCACAGTTTCCTGAGGTATATCTCCAAATTCACAGGTTTGTTGAGCCAACGTTCAACCCCTCCCAGCCTTTCACGTGTTCATAATTTGTCTCCTGACATGGACCACTTGGAGGCAGTAAGTTCTCACGCTACAAAGGCGGGTCTTCGGGTTTCAGCTGCAATTGCTACCACTGTGTTCCTAAAACACTTGTATGTGGCGTGCCGACTAGAGGACAACATTTTACATAAGAATAACTATATGCCACTCTCAGTGATGTGTTCATTCATCATACTTGCTAAACTGTTCTCCATCTTGAAGGACACTATTCATTATATTCACATATGACATGTTCCATTGGTGACACATACACCATTTTTGCTGACTTATAAAATTTTGACATGCACACCAAAAATAAATACACCTATACATCTTGACGTAACATTATTGTACCATGCATTTCTTCATATAGATGTACAGATGATTCAGTATTAAGGCTGAGTTACATTTTACTCACAAACATATTGTATTTAATTTTGCTATTGTAATGGTGGCATTTATTGTTCCTAAACTGTAGTAACACTTCACATCCATTTCCTTAAGTTTTAAGTATTCCTCCTGCAGGTCTACCCAAAAGAACTGTGACAAATAATAGCTTAATTGGCTCTTGAAGGCTAGAGTCCACTATTGGTTTCCAGGTATGGATACCTTCAAAGAAAATCATGTTTAGGATTATGTCAGTAGTACACACAGCTATAAAACTAAATTTACAAGGAAAGCTACCCTATTTCACCAGTAAATGATCCTACAAAAACATGGGACCAACTAGCTTTACAGATGATAGGTCCTATAAATGATTCTAATCTGCACAAAGAAAATGCAATAGTTCTTGCTGTTTATCATTCAGACTGGACTGTCACACAAGTGCTAAATAGCATTAACACTAGCCTAATGATTACGTATTTGCATGGTGCTTTTTATGAAATTCAGAATATAAAACATTGTATTTCACAATGGTCTATTGATCACTTTATAACTGCCCTATTTTGTCCAAAGGCTAATGGATTAGTTCAAAGAGTAAACACAAGGATAACAGAACGTATCCAAAGAGAACTTTACCAAACATGTCTATGGATCTTGCCAATCAACATTTATTATGGATCTATCACACTACTCCCCTGCTGTTACAAGAGTGGCTTGGTTTGTGTCTTTGAAAAGAAGACACCCTAGCACTAAACCTGGTTGAATGGGGCAAACGTGTGTAGGTAAACAGAAAGGAAATGAGCACAAGAGTTATATGCCACCAAGGTAGATGTTGAGGTACATTGAAATGAAATGTAATGTGTTAAGAACCAACAGGGGAATATGGGTGACTGGAGATTAGTGAAGATATCAGAGAATCCTAAAAGAAATACGCCTATATTTTCAAAACCTATGCAACTAAAATGTGTTAAATTAAATACTGTGTTTTTTAAACAATGGACAAACAAGGAACATGGGCATACTTACCAAATGTCCTTCATTGCCAGAAATCAATCACAACCCATCAAATTCAAGCATGTTGGAGAAAACTGAAGAAAAGATACTATCAATATCTTTCAGAGTTCATCAGCCCCAACGATGACATATAGACTTCGTTAGGAAATGGTGTTGCAAAAACTACATTAATAATTCATGTAAGTACTCTTTTATTTTCTCTTTGTATGTATAATGTTTACATATTTACGCAAGTCTATATAGTTGGTCTAACCCTCCTAATACCCTCCTTTTCCCTCTCCCGTTGCACATTTTCCTACGGTTTGCAGTTTAGAATGCTCCTGTTGACAGTTTAGAATGTTGAGAGAAATTCCTTCAGAGTGCCATCAGGGGAGCTTGCTGTTAGCGTGAATAAATATTTCTCTTCACTCACCTTGTGTCTATAACTGCAGTACGTGTTAAACCTACTATATTATCTGAGAGTAAATGTCTCATCTATTTTATCATCTTGAATTAGTGCTACATTAGAATTGTTAAGAGTGGCTGCCTCAAAGGAAATCAAAATTACCAAAATTACAAAGTGAAGCTGTTTAACCTATTAAGGTGCCGATCCGATCCGTTAAAAAAAATTACCGTACGACTCGTATCCGTATTTTTTTACGTACGAATTGTACAAGTCCCGTACAACCGGTGAAGTACGATTCGTATGTAAAAAAATACATACGAATCGTATCGGGAAAAGGTCTACGAGACGTCCCTGGACAGTTTTACGTACGAGTCGTAAAACTGAAGTCCGAGCGCACAAGTCCGATCCGTACCTGCGTTCCGAATACACAAGCGTATGGAAAACGTCCCATACGGAGCGAACGTTGTACGACCCCTACCCCGGGTACACTTGTGCCCGGGGTACGAGTCGTACGGCCCCCCAGCCTCCCCCCCACCTGCGTATGTCCGCACCGTACCCCCCCACCCGCGTATGTCCGCACCGTAACCTCCCACCCGTGTATGTCCGCACCGTACCCCAGACGTACCCCAATCCTCGCGTATGTATGGACCGTACATACGGGAGGATTGGGGTACGGTACGGACATACGCGGGTGGGGGGGTACGGTGAGGACATACGCGGGTGGGGGGTATGGTGCGGACATACGCAGGTGGGGGGGTACGGTGCGAACATACGCACCGTACATACGCACTGTTGGCCTATGTACGGTGCGTACACCAACAGCGCGCATGTACGCACCGTATATACGCAATGTTGGGGTACGCACCGTACATGATGACACATACGATGTGGTTGATGGCGTGTACGTCGCGTCCCGGGCCCCCTTTACATCGTGCATCGCAGCGTACTTAGCTTTTCCGGCACTTTTTGGCTCCCGTAAAAATTTAGCCGTGCGGAGTGCTGTAGGTACGAATCGTACTTGCTGGTCCGTAAAACGCTGCGTGACTCCGTGCGGACGTCGCGGACGCGCTGTCCAGGATCAGAATAGTAGGTATTTTTTAGCCGTACTGTGTTTTTTACGATTCGTACGGAAATGGTATTTCTGTACGAATCGTACTTGCTGGTTTGTAAGGTGGATTTCCCGGGTACGAGTCATATGGAGAATACGCTCCGTACAACCATTCGTACCCGGGTTTTACAGGATCGGAATCGGCACCTAAATCTCTACACATTTGTTCATTTAATTTCTAATATGAAATATGCCTTTTTGAAATGCACAAAGCCCTACTTTTCTGGTACAGGGCAGTTTCAGTCATATTATACGCAACAACAAGCTACTTGACTCCAGCAGTCAATGTTAAAAAAGACTACATAAACACAAAAGCTTTTTAGAGTGAGTATTAAGGTATTAAAACACAAACTAAAAAATCTACTTAATTAGATTATAAATTGCCCCTTGTTAAATGAGACTAAATAATTGTATATTTGCAGTATTATACTTGTAATCTTGTATATTTAATGGAAAAATACAAGTGCAAGCAGAAGAATCCAAAGAAATAACATGCCAGGATTAACTTCCTACCGTCAATAAGGGGGTCCTACTCAATACCTGAGGCCTTACTGCTTCTTCATATATACGTCTTTTGGCTAAGACTGCAAACAGGTATTAGTATCCGAACATTACAAATATAGTAGCCCTGACAAGAAGTTCTTTTTTTCTGTTTACCTATTAATTGAATAAATGTTATAAACAAGAACAAAGTACAAGTTGTTATACATAACAAAATGTAAATACAACCATTATGCCAATGTATACTACACTAGAAAAACATTAGTATTATACTGATATGACTCTGCTTCTGGAACTGGGAGATGTTACCCTCCATACGGATACTAATTTGGATTTCATCTGTATAGCCGTAAAACTTAAATCCAAAAGAGGCTATCAGAACTGCCAAGGTGGCCACATATATATTTAAAAGTGCAGGGCTGAGAGAAGACACCTGAGGAACACCACAGGTAATGTCTTTAAAGACTAAACGAAAGGTTGCCATCTGAACTGCTGGCGCTCTGTTTTCCATGAAAGATTCAAACCATCTGATTGGCTCGTCTCTCAGGCCAAAAGTGAAAGTCTTTTCAAAAAGACAGCATGAAAAACTGTATCAATGGAGGCAGACAAATGAAGAAGGATAAATGCTGCTGAGCTTCCGGCATCCAAAATCATATATATATCATTTGTAGCTGTCTTGAGTACAGTTTCTGTGCTAATGCAGGATTTAAATCCAGATTGTTGCTTATCAAACCATTTTTCTCACAGTATGAGGCTAACTGTGCATCCACCCAGCTTTCCAGGATCTTTGGAAAAAATGGGAGGAGAGACATAGGCCAGTAGTTGATGGAAACATTAGGATCTAGTGTTTTCGTTTTCAAAATGGACGCAACTAATGCAGTTTTGCAGACAGTTGGTACCAGCCCACTCTTTAGAGAATTATTACACATCATAGTTATCCAGGGAGAAAGAAAGGGTGCTAACGCCTTAGAAAATCTTAATAGGACAAGGGTCAAAAGGAGAATCTACTCTAATCATAGGGATTTTAGATAGCACCTCCTCTTCAGTGATAAGACTAAAATCTGATTAAAAGCCACTTGTGTGTCCTAAATTCCAGTTTGTAAGCCTCTCTCCAGGCTTCTGAGTAATTATGTCTCCAGAGCCATTCAAGCCTTTTACATTTCATTTTGGCCTGAGTCAGGTCTTGGGTATATCAGTGAGCCGACAGCGGTTTATGGTATATAATCCTAATTTTAAGTGACAACACTTCCTCAAGTGCCCCTCCAATCCAAGAGTTGAACTGCTCAATGGACTCATCAACATTGGTGTCTGAATGAATATTCGGTATAGATTTTTCTAAGCAGTCCCTTGTCCGGAACTGTCCATTTTGGCCTAGCCACAATAGTGAGTGCTTGTGGGAGGTTGAGAGCGAGGAGTATCTCTAGCCTTATGCAGGCAGATATAAATCATCTTGTGGACAGGCCATAGAACCTCTTCCACAACTTTAACGGTAATCTGTTACTCTCTAGCATCAATGTGGTCCAATATATTGCCTGTTTTATGGGTGGGCTATTGAACAAATTATTTCAGCTCCAAAGCCGAACAGATGTTGACAATCTCAAAGGTATTAATATCCACATCATTGTCATGGTGAATACTCAGGTCCCCCAGTGCCACCAATGATTCAGTCTCCAAATAAACATTTGATACTATCCCTTGAAATGTGCTATTGAAGTTCTTTACAGGGTCAGGCAGTCTGTACATTAATAGAAACTTCACTGAACACTTATGGTTTACTATTAGTGCTAAAGCTAATAATTCTGTATATATATATATATATATATATATATATATATATATATATATATATATATATATATATAGATAGATAGATATATATATATATATATATATATTTTTTTTTTTCCACAGCACGGGCCACTTTCAGGATCCCAGGCGCTCTATGGCGGTGCGGATGAGGTACGGCAGGGCCAAGCCGTTTGTAACTTCACCTTCGTTTCCCCAAGAGGATTCCTCACGCACTCACGGACAGAAACAAAGCTTAGCCAGTAGATGTTTGTGATAATCCATTTAATCACAGCGTGCCAGTTCTAACAAAGGACTCTCTACGCGTTTCACCTCCCCTGAGGCTTGTTCACGAGACTACGAGCTGAAAAAACGCATTTTGGAACATGTAAGGGCCACAATAAACACCGACAGAAGTAACGCGGTGGCCAAACACATGGAAAAAGAACACAATGGCAACTGGAAAGATCTCAAATTTTATGCTGTTGAAGCTGTGGGAATGCATCCCAGAGGAGGTGATCAGGAAAGAACTCTTAGGCAGAAAGAGTCGAAACACATCTTGAATTTTAGAACTCTGACCCCTCATGGATTAAATCAAGACGCAGAACTCCATTATCATCTATGAACTGTCATAATTGTAGATAAGGTCATAAAATTATAAGGACATTCATATTGGCCTCCTGTATTTTAGGATTTAGATATTAATTTTTCACATGTTTCTTTTCATGTTTTTGATGAATCATGGGTGATAATTGGTAGCAGCTTAATCTGGTATAAACTATTTGTGGGTTAACTGTCAAAGAATGGTACATGATTGCTCAATATTTATATAAAAAACAAGATTCAGGTTAGGCCCACTGGAGGGCCCTCCATATAGTATTGGCAAATATATCATATGTCTTTCTTCTTCATATTGACCCACTGGAGGGTAAAATTGTTTGAATAGTTAAAAATAGAAGGAAAGGAATATTCAGAAGCATGATAAATTTGTGGTTAACCTGATGACCAAAAAGTAAATTGGCTATATAAATGTTGAAATCTTGTTTATAAATTGAGCATATACATTGCTAGTCATATATGTATAAACGAGTGTGAAAAACATGGTAAATAGGATTTAAAAACTACGAATACCATAATTCCTTGCTGCACCATAACAGGATGTGATGTCACCTACGTTTTTTTAGAGATATTCAAAAAAGAAAAAAAAATCCTTGAATCATTGGTAGTCTCGTGAACAAGCCTCAGGGGAGGTGAAACGCGTAGAGAGTCCTTTGTTAGAACTGGCACGCTGTGATTAACCCCTTCAGTGCCCGCCCCTTTCCCCGCCCAGTGCCGGCCGTTGCATTAGCGGGCGGGGTCTATGACGAGCTGGACTCGTCATGGGCACAGCGCCACCGCGGCCCATGACGAGTCCAGCTCGTCATGGGCACTGAAGGGGTTAAATGGATTATCACAAACATCTACTGGCTAAGCTTTGTTTCTGTCCGTGAGTGCGTGAGGAATCCTCTTGGGGAAACGAAGGTGAATATATATATATATATATATATATATATATATATATATATATATATATATATATATATATATATATATATATATATATATATATTACCTACTGGCGGTCGCCAGTAGGTAGTTATAGTTAGGACCGTGTTTCCATAGGAAATCTCAAAATTCTATTTTGAATAACTTTGGCGCCGGTTGACGAATCCTCGCAAAACTTTCAAAACTAATGGGGCGCTCCGCTCAGCTCCTACCCTGAAAGTCTCGGGGTGATTCGTCAAGCGGGGGCTGAGAAAAAGGGGGGGTCCCAAAACACGTTTTCCCTATGGATTTTTCCATAGGGACTTTAGTCGCAGCTACAGCCCGAACGGCTTAACAGAATTATTTGAAATTTGGCAGAGAGGTAGCCATAAGGTCCATGAAGTGCCTTTTGCAGGTTTGGTGTAAATCTGTTCAGTATTTCCTGAGAAAATAGCATTTAAATCAATATATATATCTATACGCGCGCAGCGTGCGCGCACTGAGCAAGCCCTGTGCGCGCACCCTGCCGTGCGCGAGCGCACTTCTGATTGGTTGTTAGATGTCAGTAAACATTTGAATTGGTGGAAATCAGGAAGCCGCGTCCGCCATTTTGTCTCTCGCAGTCTGAGGCAGTAAAAAACAAAGGGGGAGAACGTGTAAAGGGGATAGAGTGGGGAGATATTGACCCACTAGGCATTGGCAGGGGGTCACAGTAGGACCTTGTAGGGCAAAAAAAAAGAATTATATTTTTTTTAAAAATATCGCCGAGTGCGCACCCGAAAAAAACTTTTAACAAAAAAAAAAAAATCACAGTAAAGTGTTTAGATATTAGGTGGCTCTGAAAACAGCCCTTGTGTTCATTGAGTGCTTTTTTTGGTAGTACCTACAAGTAAGTACCGATGCAGAGTCTTAAGTTCAAGAGGAAGACTCTGTTGCCTTCATCAGTGAAGTGTACACCATCTCCTCTATAAATGTCTTGCATGTTGTAACGCAAGTTGTTGTGGTATATAGAACCCATACCATAGTCTCTGAGGAAAGCAGAAATAGATTTGTTGACGTGCTTCCTTGCTTTGCCAATCTGCGGACAATGTTGGTTGGACCAATTCCACTTTTGCCTTTGGCATATGTTAGAATATACAAAGGCAGTTTGTGGAAAAAGTGACATCAATTGCACAAAGGTGTCCTTAACAAGCATTTCCAGACCTACCCCAGTTAAAGTGCCTAGGTCATTTCCACCACAGTACTGCATACTTTTGACTCCAGAAGACATAGCTGTAACCTACAATCCACACTGTGAACATCTTCCAAGGAGATCTGGATGCACTCAGGATGTGTCTTTCAGCAGAATGGCAATATGAAAAGAAAGACAGTTGAAAAAAGGAGGCATACATATTTTTTTTTAACAAAAAGAACTGATTGGCTGATTCAAACTATTTTAAAGTTAAAACTAGGCTGTCTGTATACATTTTTAGAAGCATGTTTTGTATTGGTTATGAAAAATGTGTTGCCGCTGAATATTACTTTGGATTTGCTGAGAGGTTTGACAGGTCAAGCACTCTTGCTCTTTGGATTTGAAACATTGTGTGCTGAACTTTTGACCTCTCTGCACACACCAGTGTTCCATGACCTGTTGCTATGGCAGCAGGCAGAAGTCATGTTGGGGGAAGGGTTCAGTTGGAAAAGGGTTGAAAATGACAACCAATAAAAAAGTGTGATTCCATTTGAAAAAATGTGGGAAGGAATGTGATTTGGAGTTAACATGTATATGTGTGAAAAAAGAGAGGGAAACTGTGCCATTAACTGGTTCTGCTGAGAGGAGAGAGGTGTTCAGCTCAGAGATTCTGGTCTGATAAACTGCTGTGTGACTGCCACATTTCTTTCACAACTAACTAATTTTAAAGGTGAGTTATGAGTTTGAGAGGGGGTGTTTGTGGTTAATTTAGATATAAAAAAAAGAATTGTGATTATTTGTTTAAAGTTGTGATTTACATTTTGTGTTTTGGGAGATATTTAACTGTCTTGAATATGTAAAATATTATGGAGTATGTTTTCACCATAAGTTAAGGTGTACTGGTAACAATGAGGAATAATATTTTGTGCCTACTATCAAACCATGAGTTTGTGTGCAGAGAGGAATTGTTGACAGAGATTTAATTTGTTGAAAAGTAAGACTTGCACCTGAAAGAAAAGGAAAGCTTCTTTTTAACTGTGATGGTTAGGATTTAGCAGAAATCACTTTGAAAGAAATGAGAGGCAAATGCCAACACATTTGAAATTAGCATGGTAGATTTTCGTTCTACCTTAAAAGTTGTGAATTACATTTTATGTTGTGGAGGATATGTATCTGTCTTGAACATGTTAGATATTTTGGAGTATGTCTTCCCCAGAATCAAAGGTGTGCTGAAACTATGCACTGTTACATACATCCCAGCAGTCTTCATGCATTTCTCTTGCACCAGACAATAAACAGTCTCTGTGTGCTGTTTCAGATAGCACTGTGTAACGCAAACACATTCAACGTCACCAAGGCTCATTTCCTTTGCTCTAGTGTAGTCACTCACCCAGATTGCACATGCTCATGGTATGAAGTAGCTGTTAGGACATGTGCTCTTTTCTGCCTCTGTGATCTACAAGGAAAATGTGTCAGGCTGTAACAGTAATTATCACTTGCTCTACCACAGTAGTAAATGTGCTTTGAAATTGCCACTCAAATTCTGTTTTCTGCTTAGAAGCACACCATGAGGCTGTGTGCGCACAGGAATTGTGGCCAGAGATGTAATTTGTGTTGCAGTTGTTCTGTAAAACATGCACTTGCAGGAAAGGGACAGCTTGTTTTCTTCAAATGTGGTGGTTAGCAGTCAGCAGAAATCACTAAATCGCAAATGAGAGGCAAAAGCTAAAACATTTGAAACCAACAGGGTAGATTTTCCTTTCAAAATAGCAAAGGCACAGGTAGTTGCCATATGTTCAAAACTGAAAATAACCCTTAGCACACATGCACTGTTACATACATCCCAGCAGTCTTCATGCAGTTTTGGAAGTCTCTTTGCTCATCTGTCTTGCACCAGACAATACACAGTCTCCAGAAACACACTCTTGGCACACACGCAGCAGCTTCTCCAACACTCCCATGCGTAGTACTCAGCTCTGTGTGCTGTTTCAGATAGCACTGTGTAACGCAAACACATTCAACGTCACCAAGTCTCATTTCCTTTGCTCTAGTGTAGTCACTCACCCAGGTTGCACATGCTCATGGTATGAAGTAGCTGTTAGGACATGTGCTCTTTTCTGCCTCTGTGATCTACTAGGAAAATGTGTCAGGCTGTAACAGTAATTATCACTTGCTCTACCACAGTAGTAAATGTGCTTTGAAATTGCCAATCAAATTCTGTTTTCTGCTTAGAAGCACACCATGAGGCTGTGTGCGCACAGGAATTGTGGCCAGAGATGTAATTTGTGTTGCAGTTGTTCTGTAAAACATGCACTTGCAGGAAAGGGACAGCTTGTTTACTTCAAATGTGGTGGTTAGCAGTCAGCAGAAATCACTAAATCTCAAATGAGAGGCAAAAGCTAAAACATTTG
The DNA here is from genome assembly GCF_964204655.1 of Triturus cristatus. Classification (NCBI taxonomy): domain Eukaryota; kingdom Metazoa; phylum Chordata; class Amphibia; order Caudata; family Salamandridae; genus Triturus; species Triturus cristatus. Next base: position 571,701,252 of record NC_140595.1, on the reverse strand, counting down.
AAACCAACAGGGTAGATTTTCCTTTCAAAATAGCAAAGGCACAGGTAGTTGCCTTATGTTCAAAACTGAAATTAACCCTTAGCACACATGCACTGTTACATACATCCCAGCAGTCTTCATGCAGTTTTGGAAGTCTCTTTGCTCATCTGTCTTGCACCAGACAATACACAGTCTCCAGAAACACACTCTTGGCACACACGCAGCAGCTTCTCCAACACTCCCATGCGTAGTACTCAGCTCTGTGTGATGTTTCAGATAGCAGTGTGTAACGCAAACACATAAAAACATCATCAAGGCCTCATTTTCTTTGCTCTAGTCTAATCATCCCCCTGTAACACATGGTCATGGTCTCAAGGAGCTGTTAGGACATGTGCTGTTTTCTGCCTCTCTAAATGATAAGGAAAATGTGTCAGGCTGTAACAGTCATTTGGTACTATCCAGGAACACTGTTTTGTGCCTAAAAACACAGCATGAGTCTGTGTGCATACAGGAATTGTGGGCAGAGATTTAATTTGTGAAGTTGTTGTTCTGAAAGAATTGCAGTCCCAGGAAAGGGGCAGCCTGTGTTATGTGCCTAAAATGACGGCATGAGTCTGTGTGCGCACAGGAATTGTGGGCAGAGATTTAATTTATGAAGTTGTTGTTCAGTAAGAATTGCAGTCCCAGGAAAGGGGCAGCCTGTGTTATGTGCCTAAAATGACGGCATGAGTCTGTGTGCGCACAGGAATTGTGGGCAGAGATTTAATTTGTGAAGTTGTTGTTCAGTAAGAATTGCAGTCCCAGGAAAGGGGCAGCCTGTTTTCTAAACTCAAATTATCCCTTAGCACACATGCACTGTTACATACATCCCTGCAGTCTTCATGCAGTTCTGGAAGTCTCCTTGCTCATCTGTCTTGCACCAGAGAATACACAGTCTCCAGAAACACAATCTTGGCACACATGCAGCAGCTTCTCCAACACTCCCATGCGTAGTACTCAGCTCTGTGTGATGTTACAGATAGCAGTGTGTAACGCAAACACATAAAAACATCATCAAGGCCTCATTTTCTTTGCTCTAGTCTAATCACTCACCCAGGTTGCACATGCTCATGGTATGAAGTAGCTGTTAGGAAATGTGCTGTTTTCTGCCTCTCTAAATGATAAGGAAAATGGGTCAGGCTGTAACAGTAATTTGGTAATATTCAGGAACACTGTTTTGTGCCTAAAATCACAGCATGAGTCTGTGTGCGCAGAGGAATTGTGGGCAGAGATTTAATTTGTGAAGTTGTTGCTCTGAAAGAATAGCAGTCCCCGGAAAGGGGCAGCCTGTGTTATGTGCCTAAAATGACAGCATGAGTCTGTGTGCGCACAGGAATTGTGGGCAGAGATTTAATTTGTGAAGTTGTTGTTCTGAAAGAATTGCAGTCCCAGGAAAGGGGCAGCCTGTGTTATGTGCCTAAAATGACGGCATGAGTCTGTGTGCGCACAGGAATTGTGGGCAGAGATTTAATTTGTGAAGTTGTTGTTCTGTAAGAATTGCAGTCCCAGGAAAGGGGCAGCCTGTTTTCTAAACTCAAATTATCCCTTAGCACACATGCACTGTTACATACATCCCTGCAGTCTTCATGCAGTTCTGGAAGTCTCCTTGCTCATCTCTCTTGCACCAGAGAATACACAGTCTCCAGAAACACACTCTTGGCACACACGCAGCAGCTTCTCCAACACTCCCATGCGTAGTACTCAGCTCTGTGTGATGTTTTAGATAGCAGTGTGTAACGCAAACACATAAAAACATCATCAAGGCCTCATTTTCTTTGCTCTAGTCTAATCACTCACCCTGTAACACATGGTCATGGTCTCAAGGAGCTGTTAGGACATGTGCTGTTTTCTGCCTCTCTAAATGATAAGGAAAATGTGTCAGGCTGTAACAGTAATTTGGTACTATCCAGGAACACTGTTTTGTGCCTAAAAACACAGCATGAGTCTGTGTGCATACAGGAATTGTGGGCAGAGATTTAATTTGTGAAGTTGTTGTTCTGAAAGAATTGCAGTCCCAGGAAAGGGGCAGCCTGTGTTATGTGCCTAAAATGACGGCATGAGTCTGTGTGCGCACAGGAATTGTGGGCAGAGATTTAATTTATGAAGTTGTTGTTCAGTAAGAATTGCAGTCCCAGGAAAGGGGCAGCCTGTGTTATGTGCCTAAAATGACGGCATGAGTCTGTGTGCGCACAGGAATTGTGGGCAGAGATTTAATTTGTGAAGTTGTTGTTCAGTAAGAATTGCAGTCCCAGGAAAGGGGCAGCCTGTTTTCTAAACTCAAATTATCCCTTAGCACACATGCACTGTTACATACATCCCTGCAGTCTTCATGCAGTTCTGGAAGTCTCCTTGCTCATCTCTCTTGCACCAGAGAATACACAGTCTCCAGAAACACACTCTTGGCACACACGCAGCAGCTTCTCCAACACTCCCATGCGTAGTACTCAGCTCTGTGTGATGTTTCAGATAGCAGTGTGTAACGCAAACACATAAAAACATCATCAAGGCCTCATTTTCTTTGCTCTAGTCTAATCACTCACCCAGGTTGCACATGCTCATGGTATGAAGTAGCTGTTAGGAAATGTGCTGTTTTCTGCCTCTCTAAATGATAAGGAAAATGGGTCAGGCTGTAACAGTAATTTGGTAATATTCAGGAACACTGTTTTGTGCCTAAAATCACAGCATGAGTCTGTGTGCGCAGAGGAATTGTGGGCAGAGATTTAATTTGTGAAGTTGTTGTTCTGAAAGAATTGCAGTCCCAGGAATGGGGCAGCCTGTGTTATGTGCCTAAAATGACAGCATGAGTCTGTGTGCGCACAGGAATTGTGGGCAGAGATTTAATTTGTGAAGTTGTTGTTCTGAAAGAATTGCAGTCCCAGGAAAGGGGCAGCCTGTGTTATGTGCCTAAAATGACGGCATGAGTCTGTGTGCGCACAGGAATTGTGGGCAGAGATTTAATTTGTGAAGTTGTTGTTCTGTAAGAATTGCAGTCCCAGGAAAGGGGCAGCCTGTTTTCTAAACTCAAATTATCCCTTAGCACACATGCACTGTTACATACATCCCTGCAGTCTTCATGCAGTTCTGGAAGTCTCCTTGCTCATCTCTCTTGCACCAGAGAATACACAGTCTCCAGAAACACACTCTTGGCACACACGCAGCAGCTTCTCCAACACTCCCATGCGTAGTACTCAGCTCTGTGTGATGTTTCAGATAGCAGTGTGTAACGCAAACACATAAAAACATCATCAAGGCCTCATTTTCTTTGCTCTAGTCTAATCACTCACCCAGGTTGCACATGCTCATGGTATGAAGTAGCTGTTAGGAAATGTGCTGTTTTCTGCCTCTCTAAATGATAAGGAAAATGGGTCAGGCTGTAACAGTAATTTGGTAATATTCAGGAACACTGTTTTGTGCCTAAAATCACAGCATGAGTCTGTGTGCGCAGAGGAATTGTGGGCAGAGATTTAATTTGTGAAGTTGTTGTTCTGAAAGAATTGCAGTCCCAGGAATGGGGCAGCCTGTGTTATGTGCCTAAAATGACAGCATGAGTCTGTGTGCGCACAGGAATTGTGGGCAGAGATTTAATTTGTGAAGTTGTTGTTCTGAAAGAATTGCAGTCCCAGGAAAGGGGCAGCCTGTGTTATGTGCCTAAAATGACGGCATGAGTCTGTGTGCGCACAGGAATTGTGGGCAGAGATTTAATTTGTGAAGTTGTTGTTCTGTAAGAATTGCAGTCCCAGGAAAGGGGCAGCCTGTTTTCTAAACTCAAATTATCCCTTAGCACACATGCACTGTTACATACATCCCTGCAGTCTTCATGCAGTTCTGGAAGTCTCCTTGCTCATCTCTCTTGCACCAGAGAATACACAGTCTCCAGAAACACACTCTTGGCACACATACAGCAGCTTCTCCAACACTCCCATGCGTAGTACTCAGCTCTGTGTGATGTTTCAGATAGCAGTGTGTAACGCAAACACATAAAAACATCATCAAGGCCTCATTTTCTTTGCTCTAGTCTAATCACTCACCCAGGTTGCACATGCTCATGGTATGAAGTAGCTGTTAGGAAATGTGCTATTTTCTGCCTCTCTAAATGATAAGGAAAATGTGTCAGGCTGTAACAGTAATTTGGTACTATCCAGGAACACTGTTTTGTGCCTAAAATCACAGCATGAGTCTGTGTGCATACAGGAATTGTGGGCAGAGATTTAATTTGTGAAGTTGTTGTTCTGAAAGAATTGCAGTCCCAGGAAAGGGGCAGCCTGTGTTATGTGCCTAAAATGACGGCATGAGTCTGTGTGCGCACAGGAATTGTGGGCAGAGATTTAATTTGTGAAGTTGTTGTTCTGAAAGAATTGCAGTCCCAGGAAAGGGGCAGCCTGTTTTCTAAACTCAAATTATCCCTTAGCACACATGCACTGTTACATACATCCCTGCAGTCTTCATGCAGTTCTGGAAGTCTCCTTGCTCATCTCTCTTGCACCAGAGAATACACAGTCTCCAGAAACACACTCTTGGCACACATGCAGCAGCTTCTCCAACACTCCCATGCGTAGTACTCAGCTCTGTGTGATGTTTCAGATAGCAGTGTGTAACGCAAACACATAAAAACATCATCAAGGCCTCATTTTCTTTGCTCTAGTCTAATCACTCACCCAGGTTGCACATGCTCATGGTATGAAGTAGCTGTTAGGAAATGTGCTCTTTTCTGTCTCTGTAAACTATAAGGAAAATGTGTCAGGCTGTAACAGCAATTATCACTTGCTCTACCACAGTAGTAAATGTGCATTTAAATTGCCAATCAAATATTGTTTTCTGCCTAGAATCACACCATGAGGCTGTGTGCGCACAGGAATTGTGGGCAGAGATTTAAAGTGTGTTGCAGTTGTTCTGAAAGACTTGCACTTGCAGGAAAGGGGCAGCTTGTTTTTTTTCAACTGTGGTGGTTAGCACTCTGCACAAATCAGTAAATCACAAATGAGAGGCAAATGGTAAAACATTTGAAATTAATCAAAAGCTTAAAAAATATTTTAATGAATTATAATTACAAAAAGGAATTTTTTTTAAGTTTCTTGCAGGTATTGCTGAGCAACAGTGAAAAAATAAAAACATGCCTTTAAGGACAAGAAAGAGGAAAGAAAAGCAACGACAAGTATATCTGGACAAAACTGGGGGAAAAAAATAGGAGGAAAAGCTTGTGATGGAAAAAAGAAAAACTCTACTGGTAAGAAAACTAAAGTTTTCTTTAAAAATATCTTCAAAAAAACAGAAAATGGCAAAAATAAATGTAAAACAAACAGTGTTTTATGTACAAAGCAACAACAGAGTCAACAGCAAAAAACAAAAGCTAATGTACAATCAGAAGTAAGAAAAACTGATTTAACACGAAAATTAGATTTTAAAAACATTCGTCGAAAAATGTTTCAGAGAAGAGTGATGTTAAATTTGCTAAAGGATGTGAAAAAATATAAGAAAAAATCAAAATTTATTAAGAAAAAAATAAGGCTTTGGAAATAAAAAGAAAACTTTTTATTCTAATTTTGAATAGGATGCGTAGATTAGATATATTAGTCAATGCAATGAAGTCACAAAGCAAAAGGAAAAGAGAAGTGAAAAAAAGTAACTTTTGTAAAGTGTTCTTGGGAGAATGGAAGCACAGTTCAAGTACTGAACCATTTTTTAATGAAGAGAGTTATCTTCAAAGTAATAGTTTGTTGCATGCAGTTGACACCAATGGTAGAGCATATGAAGTTAAGGATGGTTGTGTGATGGAAAAAGAGAAAATGGTCCCAAGAAATGAGGAAGAAGTAATGGCTGCTGAGGCTATGGGGAGACGTCCAAAAGCCCCAGTGTACACTTGGAACTGTAGTAGTATTTGTACTGTGCGTCAGGAATCTATTGATAAATTACGTGACTTTCTAAGAGAATATAGTAAAAAGAGTGTAAAACAGAAGATGAAGGTGCTTCAAACACTAGATCCATGCAGAGTGAGAGAGAATACTGGTTTGCAAGGACATTCTCTGGCTTGTCTATCTAGAAAAGTGTGTAAAAGTGTTTTTCATCATTTTAGGATGCTGGCTGTTCATCATACTGAAATGAGAAAGTTTGTGGGAACATTGTATTTTGCTCAAAGTCCAGCAGTAAAGTTAAATGAGTTAAATAATGCTCTGTTCCGTGGATCTGTATCAGATGTAGTGAAGGTTACCGATGAGATTCAGTTTTGTTACTTTGGTCCAGAACAAGAAAGTGCAGAAAAGGACACAGTTAATGAGGAAAATGAGGAACAGAATGTAGAACTCATTATTACTAAAAATTTTGAGGATGAAATGACAAAATTTACTATCATCTCTAATGAAAGACCAAATATTACTTGTATTTGTTGCCGCAGAAGCCATTATAAAATTCAAACAAGGAATGTTGATCTGTATAAAAAAAGTGAAAATGAAGATAATTATAAGTGGAAGGATTTTGCAACATATATATTTCTGGAAAATTGTTTTGAATTGGGTGAAGATCAGCGTATTTGTAAATACTGTTATAATAAGTTAGAAGAAAATAGAATGCCGACCAGAGCTGTACATAATAATTTAGAATTGGATGCTATTCCTGCCGAACTTTCTGATTTAAATACATATAAGTCTATACTCATTCAATGTGTTCATCCGTTCCAGACCATAGTACGTATGGAGCCCAAAACTGGTAAATTACCTCCTTCAGATTTACCAGAGAGGTTTAAAAGGAAGAGTGGTGTATTTGCCATTGGATTTGAAAAAAAATATGGAAACTATTGATGCAGATACTTTTGAAACTGAACCATTAGTTATTCTGGTTAATGGTGTACCTACAAAGAATAAGGAGCTGGTAGATGTACGGAAAGTACAAAGAGCAAATTTATATTTGAAAAGGAATAATAAATGGTATGAATCAATTTATATAGATGAAGAAGAAGAAGATTTACAAGAAGACACAGAAACACCAACTGGACAAATTGAAAAAGTGGACAAGTCAAAAGAAGAAGAAATTTATGAACATTTTAGCATACATCCTCTTCATTCAAAAGAAGTTATGGGAGACACTATTGATCTGTTTCAGATGAAGAAAGCAAAAGGAACTCCCGTGAGTGTATGGGAGAAGAGCTTGGAAGCTCGATGTTTTCCTCAGCTGTTTCCTACAGGAAAAGGTGGACGATACGATGAACGCCCAGAACAGATTCCAGCTTCTGAGTATCGGACTACAAGACTATATGCTGAAGATTCAAGATTTCGTCAAAGTATTCCTTATTTGTTTCATCTTTTATTTGAAAGCGACTTGTCTGCATTATCTTATGCAGTAAATCACATTTTAATAAGTGGAGTACATCTACATATTGTGTCTGCTAAGGATTTTATGGAGAAAGTGCAGCACCGAGATGATCATTTGGAAACACAATTGATCAATCTGATGGCTTGTCAGCGTGGGACAAATGAATATTGGTACCGACGCCATGGAAAATTAAAATGCATGTTACGGAATTTAGGAACTCCTACATGGTTCGTAACCCTAAGCTGTGCCGAGTACGCTTGGGATGATTTATTGGATTTTCTACGAGAGGCAAATTCAAACATTAAAAACATTGAATACAAGACAGCAGGAGAACTGTGCTCATTGGATCCGGTTAATGTTTGCAGATATTTCAATCATAGATTTGAGGCTATGATGTCCTTCATCTGCAATAAAAAAAATCCACCTCTTGGAGAAGTAGTGGATTTCTTTTGGAGAAAAGAGTACCAGGCAAGAGGTGCTCCTCATATTCATATGCTGTTGTGGATCAAGGATGCTCCAAAATTTGGAACAGATGCTGATGAAGCAGTGTTATCTTTCATTGAAGAATATGCAACATGTGCTATACCTAAAAGCACAGAAGAGAAAAAGTTAAAAGAGCAAGTTTTACGTTTCCAAAGTCATCGGTGTGGAAAATACTGTCGACGGAAGTACAAGACCAAAGATAAATTCTACACAAAGTGTCGATTTGGATTTCCTAGACCTGTTCTTTCAAAAGGAAGAGTCAACAGTTTTATGTCAGCTGTGCGACATACTATAACAAGAAAATCTCCCAAAAATACATACAACCTAAGAAGAAAAGAAGAGTCAAAATTTATAAATGACTACAACCCAGTCATTTTAACCATGTGGAATGCTAACATGGATATTCAGTATGTGGCAGACAATTCTATTGCTGTTGCTCGGTATGTCACATCTTACATCACTAAATCTGAGAAAACAGAATTGAAGGAAATGTGGGAAGAGATTTCTCACAAGAAGACTGTCAGTAAGAAGCTGTACAGTTTCAGTTTAAAGATGTTATCGCATCGAGAAATTGGATCCTACGAATGCTCAGATAGGTTATCATCTGCAAGTCTTTACTCGAAATCCAGAAGAATAATTTGGGTCAGTTTAGGACTTGCAGGAATGCAAAATCGGGTACTGAAATCTGTTGGAGAAATTGAATATTTGGCCGAGAATGACCCAGAAAATACAGATATTTTGAAAACAAACATGTTGGACACATATTACCCAAAAAGAAGTCATCATCTTGAGAACATGTGTCTCTATGAAGTGCTGCAGAACTACATTTTTTCACGGAAAGCCACAGAAGACATCAACAATGGAAAATATAAAGTCATTGGTGAGGAAGGATGTTTGGTGAAGCAAACAAAAGGAAGTTTGATAAATCACAGGAAGCTGAGTTGCGACACTACCGACAAAAAGGAATTTTACTACTTGGCACTTTTACAGCTGTTTAAACCATGGCGTTCAGAGGACGAACTACTGGGAGAATTTCAAAGCTATGAAGATTCTTTTAATGCTAGCAAAGACGGCATAGAATGCAGTACTTTCACAACTTATGTCCAAATGTTAAATGAAGAAAGTGAACAGGAAGCAAAAATTGCAGCTGAAGTAGCTAGAGACAGTTTTCAAGACAGCCAAAGTTCTGAAACGCTCAGTCAAGATCCCCTAGGACAACCTATTGTAGAAAATGAAGCTGCAATAGCCATGACTGAAGTGGAAACGGCTATGAATCAAGCACAGGAAGATTCAATAGACTTACTAAATCTGGAACAACAACTGAATGAAGAACAAAAACAAATTTATGAAGAAGTCACCCAAAAAATTGATCATGGATTACTACATGAAAAAAAACAGTGCTCATGCACATCATTTGAACCAATCAGGATGTATGTGAATGGACAAGCTGGAACTGGTAAAAGTTTCTTAATAAAAGTCATCAGAAGCTACCTACAGCAAAAAACAGCTTCAAATTTGTCTTGTGTGGTAACTGCTCCAACTGGGTTAGCAGCCTATAACATAAAAGGAATTACCTTACATCGCTTGCTAATGTTACCAGTGGAGCATGAAAACAAAATAGAATACCACAAGCTAACTGGAGAAGCATGCTTCGAAGTTTCAAGAGTGTTGAAGAAGATGCAAGTTCTCATTATTGATGAGGTGAGCATGGTATCAAACTTAATGCTTGCCTTTGTGCATTTAAGAATGCAACAAATTCTTAACAGAGACTATGACGTGTTATTTGGAGGTAAACACGTCATAGTTTTTGGAGATCTTTTACAGCTCACTCCAGTTAAAGGACAACCCGTGTTTAATACTGTCACACATGAAGACACGAAGAAGTCATTAGGAAGCATTGGTAATGCGAATATTTGGTCGTTCTTTGAGTACAAAGAACTCACTACCAATATGAGACAAGCAAACGATGAAGATTATGCAAGTATTCTGAAAGATATCAGAATTGGACTACTCACAGAAGTTGGCAAAAAAGCATTACAGAGTAGAATACTACATAATTTATTTCCAAATGAAGAAATAGTTGCTGAAAAAAATACTGTAATCTGCTTAATGCCAACACTACGTGAGTGCTCAATATTCAATGAGGAACTTTTGAAATTGGAAAAGGAAGAGATTAAGAAAATGGAAGCAGAGGACAAAATTCAGCATGAAAGAATTACTATTACATTAACAGGCAAACTGAAAAATAAATTGGATTCACTAGAGAAGAACATTTCCAAAACAGCTGGATTAGAAAAAAATCTATATGTTTGCATGAATTGTCGAGTGATTTTAAGGAGAAATTTGGATGTAGAAAAAGGTTTAGTGAATGGAGCTATGGGAAGAGTTGTGGGTTTTATTAATTACCAGAAAAAAGTTGGAATTGAATGTTTAAAAATAAAATTTGATCAGATAGAAGAAGTTAAAGACATTTGTCGTTGTTCAGTTCGTTTCATGCTTGTGAAAGACTTATATGTGCGTAGAAAGAAGTTTCCATTTTCTCTAGCATATGCTGTAACTATTCACAAGTCTCAAGGATTGACTGTAGATAGTGCTTTTGTAAACATTGGTTCTACTGTGTTCAAAGAAGGTATGGCATATGTTGCTCTGTCACGAGTAAAAACATTATCTGCTTTATTTATGATAGACTTTGATGACTCAAAAGTTAGTGCTGATACAAACTGTGTAAAGGAGTATAATAGATTAAGAAGAACCTATGCTCCTCATTTAGGTCAGTATCCTGTGATTGAAAAACATGTTGTTTCTTGGAAAAGGAGAATTGAAAATATCTGTAATGTGGATGAACAGAGCAAAAAAAAAAGGACAGTGATGTGATAGCAAGGAAAAAGAAAAAGGACAGTGTTGAAGAGGTTGTTGGTTGCCATTTTGAAAATAGCTCTGGTGTCAACTGCTATGCAAATGTAGTGCTGAATGTTGTATTTTATCTTGAAAAGTTGCAAGAACAGATAATAGTAAATCATGGAAAAAGATTGTGTTCTCTGCTGAGTCTCCTTTATGAGAAGCTAAGTAATGGTAAAACTAAAATAGAAAGTGCTTCTGATGTTAGAAATCTTTTAGATGTATGTTCTGGATCTACACAGTTTAAAGAAAAGGTCCAGCAAGATGCACAGGAATTCTTAATATATATACTGAGCGTACTTGAAGATGAAGGAGTAGAAGTAGAAAACTTATTTGGTGTCTCTTACAAATGGGAACATTGCTGTGAAAACTGTATGAACACATACAGTAGTAATGTTGATTCAGAAAGGTTCATATTTTTACCATTACCACAAAGTAAATCAGTGACTTTTAGTAAATTAGTTAAAGATGCCAATCACAACATGGAATGTTCTGAATGTAAATCTGACATGTTTTCCACGTTATTTTTACAGAAATATGGTCAGTATGTAATTTTAATGATGCAACGTTGTAGAGCTGATGGTTCAAAATTGGATACTTTAATAAAGAAGTTTATAGGACAACAATTATCAATTTCTGGAAAAACTTTTGTTACAGTTGCAATAATTTTTCATGAAGGACCTACTGTAACTTCTGGACATTACACAGTTTATCTTAAATGTGAAAAAGGCTGGACACTGTGTAATGATTCCCAATTGATTTTCAAGCAACGTTTGCCTTATGATTCACCCAATTCTTACTTAATTTTTCTGAAACCTAAATTTTGAAAACTAAAAACTGCATCTGAAGAAAGCATTTTTTGTAATTTTAAAGGATTATAATTGAAGATATCACTTAAAAAGGATTTTGAAATTACTATTTGGCCTAAAGGTAAAGTAATAAAAACAATTGTGGACTCCTTTGACAGAAATTATTTTGGCATGTGTGCTTTTGCAACAAGGTTTAAAGACGGTTTATCTAGAAAAATTGTATTCATCTAGAAAAGTATTTGTAATATATATGTAATATTTCTAACAAGGTATATTTTAGTGAGGATAGTTTTTGGGCTTTTTTTAAACAATCTTTCAGATTGTTTTTATTTTGCCCGCTGTTAAATGATGAATACAATTGTTTTCACTATTTTAAGTGAAAATTAAAAAATTCTGAAAACAGCAAAAAAAGGGCAAAAAATTGCTTTGTAAAATATGTAAAAACATGTAATGCTTTTTAAAATGTATGATTGAATATTAATACTTTTTTCTTTTTTTGCAGAACTAGAAAGAAAAATTAAAAAAATGAAATTCTGTTCCCTTGCAAATTACTAAAAAAAATGTTTTTCAAAATAAGTTATTTTTTTAAAAAAATAAGTGAAAAATATTTGTGTTTCTCAATCCTCCCTTTTCATGCTTCCATTTCTTCACCTCTCTTTGTACATTAAATTTAAAAAAAAAAAAAAATTTTACAAACATCCTCGCGCACCCAAAAAAAAAAATTTAAAAAAATAAATCCCCCAAAAAATTTTGGGGATTAGTTTTTAAGTGGCTCTTAAAAGAGCCCTTGAGTTAATGTAGGGAAACAGGAAGAGAAAAACGAAAAAAAAAAAAACATCTATGGCCTACTGCACTCATGCGCATCAAATTTTCTCTGAATGAGATCAAGACTGGTCTCACCCACAGAAATAAGTCGACCGCAATCAGTGCAGCGTGTGGACAACCTCGCCAAACAGGGTGGTCCAACAAGAGGTGTGGAAGAAGGCGAAGGCACCATCGCAGAAGAAGTGCTCGCCTGAGCTGCCGAAGATGTGCTCGGCTGAGCTGCTGCAGATGTCGTCGGCTGAGCAGGTGGAGGGTTTGCTCCAGAAGCTCGACGAAAAGTCACTGACCATGTCATGAGTGATGTAATATGTGACGTCATCAGCAGTGGATTGCGGTCGCGCAAGTTATAGTTAGCTGTACTAACTATAACGGGGGAATTTCAATGGTTTTTTACGATAGAAATGTCCAGCTAACTATAACATGTGTGAAACCTATGGTTTTTAAGTGAATTTCAAGGTTTTTTAAATGCTAATTCCTAACTATAACGTGTGTGAAACCTATGGTTTTTTCAGTGAAAATATATATATATATATATATATATATATATATATATATATATATATATCGGGGTGATTCGTCAAGCGGGGGCCGAGAAAAAGGGGGGGTCCCAAAACGCGTTTTCCCCATGCATTTTTCGATAGGACCTTTAGTCGAAGGTACAGCCCGAACGGCTGAACAGAATTACGTGAAATTTGGCAGAGAGGTAGCCATAAGGTCAAGGAAGTGCCTTTTGAAGGTCTCGTGTAAATCCGTTCAGTATTTCCTGAGAAAATAGCATTTAAAAGCATATAAATATCTATACGCGCACACCGTGCGCGCACTGCGCGCGCACCCTGCCGTGCGCGAGCGCAATTCTGATTGGTTGTTAGATGTCAGTAAACATTCGAATCGGTCAAAACCAGGAAGTGTCGGCCGCCATTTTGTCTCTCGCAGTCTGAGGGGGTGAAAAACAAAGGGGGAGAACGTGAAAAGGGGGCAGGGTGGATAGTTCCTGACCCCCTAGCCTTTGTCAGGGGGTCCCAGAAGGACCCCCAAGGGCAAAAAAAAGATTTTTTTTTTCTTCAAAAATCGCGGAGTGCGCGCACTGTGCGCGCACGCTGAAAAAACACCCGTAAAACATTTTTTTTTTAATTTTTAACGGAAAATTAAGCGAGGTTCGCGCACCGTGCGAGCACGCTAAAAATCCCATAAAAATACATACATAAATTAGCATTTAAAAAACCTTTGAAATTCACTGAAAAAACCATAGGTTTCACACACGTTATAGTTACGAATTAGCATTTAAAAAACCTTGCAAATTCACTTAAAAAACCATAGGTTTCACACATGTTATAGTTAGCTGGACATTTCACTCGTAAAAAAACAATGAAATTCCCCCGTTATAGTTAGTGCAGGCAACTATAACTCACGCGACCGCAATCCTCTGCTGATGACGTCAGATATTACATCACTGATGACATATGTGTCTTTCTGAAAAATAAATATTTGTAATATATGTATAGCTAAAGATTAATGGAAGAAGACATGGGTAAATAAGTGTCTAAATACAGTGATGTAATATCTGACGTCATCAGCAGAGGATTGTGGTCGCGTGAGTTATAGTTGCCTGCACTAACTATAACGGGGGAATTTCATTGGTTTTTTACGAGTGAAATGTCCAGCTAACTATAACATGTGTGAAACCTATGGTTTTTTAAGTGAATATATATATATATATATCCAACAAAACAGGTAGCCCTGGTGGGAACGTCCACAAAGAAGGTTATTCTCTGACTCTGGGGACCTGTAACAACAACAGTTCAAGTGTCAATCAATGTTTCATGGCTCGACGCGTTTCGAACCTCCGTTCTTGTTCACGAGCCTGACGAAAAAAACATCACAGCAGCCATAGTTGAACACCTGTTTCTATTTATTGAATGTTCCGCCCCAGTGGGCGTGTACGGGCAACTGATAAGCCCCAAGGATTCTGGTCTATGTAGTGTTCAAAAATTATAATGAAATCCAAGTGGATGCTGCTGAATGTTTGAATGAACGTCCAAATAAAATCCAACAGTGGGTCTGAGAAACCCCTGACATCTATCCTGAACAGGCACGCAGAAATCTGAGCGCCCCAGATCCGCACAGCGGCGGGCCGTTCCCGCGGCCGAGCAAAGCCACTATTAATCCAACAAAACAGGTAGCCCTGGTGGGAACGTCCACAAAGAAGGTTATTCTCAGACCCACTGTTGGATTTTATTTGGACGTTCATTCAAACATTCAGCAGCATCCACTTGGATTTCATTATAATTTTTGAACACTACATAGACCAGAATGAAGGTGAGGCTAAAGAGTTTGTAAAGGTTCTCAATGCCAATGACTTTAATTTACAATTCACAAGTCAATGGTCCAACAGAACTTTGGAATTCCTTGACTTAACACTGTACACAAGAACAAGCTAGAAAGTTCACTGTTCAGGAAAACCACGGCAGGGAACAGTGTACTCCACGTTAAGAGCTGTCATCCACATTCTTTGATAGACAGTATTCCCCTGGGAGAACTCCTTCGTGCCAAACGTAACTGTAGCACGTTTGAGAGTTTTGAAAAAGAGGAAATTATAATGATACAAAGATTCCTTGAGAGAGGCTATTCAAAAACAGTGATTAACAAGGCCAGAGCTAAAGTGAAGGAGAGAACGAGAGCCTCATTGCTGATAGAAAAAAATGACAGTGCAGAGGATCCTAAAATCAGATTCATTACCACCTTCAGTAGACAGGCACATGATGTGAGGAAAAGTATCACTAAATTCTGGCCGGTGTTACACACGGATAAAGATCTTACAAGTAACATAGGGACACTGCTCCAGATTACTTTTAGAAAAGCCAAATCTCTTAAGGATACTCTTTGTAGAGCAGTTGAACCAGTAGTGGTGAGAAGTCTTGGAATACAGGGGTTTTATCCATTGCGCAATTGCAAGGCATGCAAAAACAGTTCCCACAAGAAAGAATGTAAATTGTCAGCAGAGTGTAAACCTTTTAAGATTTTGAAACACACATCCTGTAATACTGAATTTGCAGTGTATGCCCTATTCTGCCCATGTAAAAAAGCATACATTGGTAGCACAATCCACAAGGCAAATAAAAGGGTATTGGAGCATTTACGTGCAATAAAGAATGGTGACAAGCAATACCCAATGGCAAGACACTTCCAAAGCCATCATGGGCAAAATAATTCCCTGCTCAATTTTTGTGTATTAGATTCAGTACGACTCAATGAAAGAGGTGGGAATAGAGTGCAAGATCTTAGACGCCTTGAGTCTAAATTGATCATACAGTATAAGAACCTAGTTCCTAATGGGCATAATTGTGATGAGGAAATGGAAGTTCATTTGGGCTAGGAGAGTACACCGTACTGGATGTGTTTGACACTGCACGTGTTGTATATTTTCTCTGTACAGCTTGGAATAAGAAATCAAAGAAACAAGGTCATTGTTTCTTGATTCTGTCTCAGCCAAAGACGAATTTTTAAGTATTTATGAATTTATCATTCTAAAAGTGTCTATTTCTGTGGTATAGTGTATTTTGTAATGATAAAACGATAATGTAATTGAATGGTGATTGTATTTTTCTTTTTGTTTTCATAGAGATCAGAATAACCATAAATGAAATGCAAATAAGCCAAAGTATCTGTGGATTGTTCCACGAAGGAAGATAAGAGTAACACTCATGTTATGACTGTTCCATAATAATGAGTTTAATTTGAAAAGACCGTTTTGACCCACTTGGGTTGAATAGCAAGCGCATTTTCGTTTCCCGTGATTCCACTTGGTAAATATGACTACACAACACGTTGTTTGAGACACAATCAGAGATTTAGATACAATTTTGAATCTTTGCAAAGCGGGGAAGATTAACATTGGAATGATTTGCTCCTTTGTCATTTATGCAATAATGGTCGCAACAAACCCTGATACTCATACCGTTCAAAGATGGCGGATTTGCTTTTTTGAATCGAAATTGGAGTGAATTAACTCCCAAACATTTAGTCCGTTCTCTATGCTGATGTATTTCTATGTAATCACATGACTGTTTATTTAAACAACACTTTATTGGAACCACCACACTCGTGAACAAGGGAGTCAGTCCCGAAACGCGTAGAGTGGGCCATCTTTTGCAAAATAAATTAAGCGCATTTAAATCTTAAGAGTCCGTGGTTGCTGTCCTTTTTGTTTCGTACAACGAAGAATTCAGCCTGGGTGTGTGTGTATATATATATATATATCAGTCTATGTAGCTCCCCAGGCAAGGCTGCCTCCTCGTAGCCTCTGATCCAGAAAACACAGACATGGACCGTATTCTTCGTGCGATAATTTATTAGCTAATTCGCTAGTTTGTCGCCATAACGTTTCGGCTCCCCTAGAGCCTTGTTCACATGACAACATGTAAATCCAAAACACTTCCTTAAATAGGAAGACAGATACTCTGCACGTGATATGGTTAAACATAGACATGGAAAGCAGACTTGAAGAGATGCATATCAGGATCCAAGACATCGATTTTGTACAACAAAGTGCCTTATACGATCTCTTAATTTTGACATTCAAAATTTTAGCAAACATATTGACATAGTTCAAACAGGAATTCAAGCAAAAAATACTAATGAAATTAGTGCTTATATACATATTATGGTCAATAATGGCCGTCTCCATTTTGGCTGCATCCTACTCACGGTATATCGTATATATAGGAATATTTCAGTTCCTGATCAACTTTCAACAGGAGACTTGTGTGGCCAAAACGTTCCTGTGATTATGTAACATCCTTCTAATGTCTGCACTATTTTCAAATAACGGGATAAATCCCCATATATTCCATGTTTCGTTGTTCTTGACCTATTATGGGCTGCAAATCCCTGCAGTTATACACGTGTGCAAGGAGATGTACTAAGTGCAAAATGTGCCAATAAATTAACATTTTATCAAATAATTTAACACTCATTCATTTTACATAAATACCTATTCCCATAAAAATATAAAAATATATAAATATGTAAACAGTATAAATGAAGTTAAACTTTGAAAGTGCAAGACATGTGCAAGTTACCATGAAGATCCGCTGACTGATCCCAGTCACAGATATCAATTGCTTTAACACATACTTTCCTGTCATAGCAAATGCACTGATACAGCTTGATAGGTTACTGTTAACGTTGTACCAGGTTTGACTATATATTACAGGAGAATATAGATTGCGGGTTAAAACATGCTGACGGTTACCTAAATTTGGGAGTTATTATTCTCAGAGGATTTTTGGGTGCCCCGAGGGGTTGTTTGGTCCAGCTACATTCGTATTAAATATCTATGGGGTATTGCCGTATTAACATTTAAATGACATCATCTATCAGTACTGTATGGATATAAAATATAAAATCTAGCCCTATTAAAAATCATCAAGATGACACTATATTCTTTTTGATAAATAAATGCTATTGATGGTAAAACAATAAATAGAGTACATTTTGGTTAAAAATTATTATCCCACAATAATAAAAAACCATTGATAAAATCCATTGTATAGTAGGCTAGATAATGATAAATATATCAATACTAGATATGTATTGGTCTCACGTACTGACCTCAATAGTATATACATGTAGATTGAGAAGAGTGTCCCTAATGCAAAATGGTGTGTAGGTCCTCTGTGACATTGAGCCCACCCGGGGATTTGGAGTCTAGTTGGAGTATATATTTGGTTTCCAACTGTCTTAACCTTGCTTCCCTATTGCCACCGCGTCTGCTAGATGGTACAGAATCAATGACAAAGAAAGTCAAATCTTTGTTATTGCTGCGATGTATGTCCTTGAAATGTCGGGCCACTGGGTAGGTGTTGTCTTGGTTTGCAATAGCCCTCAGGTGCTGCAGGATTCGTTTATGCACCTCCAATTTGGTACTGCCCACATACCTAAGTGCACACGGACATTGGAGCACATATACAGCATATTCCATTTTGCATGTTAAAACCTTCTCAATTTTGTGTTTTCTATCGCTGAAGCCATCTTTGTAATATATATATTATCTACTGGCGGTCGCCAGTAGATAGTTATAGTTAGGACCGTGTTCCCATAGGAAATTCGCAACATTCTATTTGGAATAACTTTGGCGCCGGTTGACGAATCCTCGCGAAATTTTCAAAATAGGTGGGGCGCTCCGCTCCTACCCTGAAAGTCTCGGGGGGATTCGTCAAGCGGGGGCTGAGAAAAAAGGGGGGTCCCAAAAAGCGTTTTCCCCATGCAATTTTCCATAGGGTCCTTTAGTCCAAGGTACAGCCCGAACGGCAGAACAGAATTACTTGAAATTTGGCAGAGAGGTAGTCCTCAGGTCAGGGAAGTGCCTTTTGCAGGTCTGGTGTCAATCTGTTCAGTAGTTCCTGAGAAAATCAAAAGTAAAATCATATATATATGTGGGCGGAGCCTAACCACACATCTCATCCTGAGATCTGATTGGCTGTCAGCACTTCATCCAAGAAGTGTTGGCAGCCATCTTGGGACCAATATACATGATAGCACCTCATTAAAAAGCATTGCAGTTAATAGAAGGTTTTAAGACTTTAGTTACATTATAAATCATTTGTTGATAGTACCATACTCATTTTAGGAATTGTGGTATGTTCTAAGGTGATTTCACCATGTGAAAAAGCCTTCTGCTGGGATATCATGATTGAGAGAAAAATCTTTTCTCATGCTTTTCCCACAGAGTTTTGGAAGGTGATATATAAGCTAAACTGAGAGCTTATTTTCTGTAAATTCACATTATCTTTCTCAGTCATGTGAGAATGAAGTCTGACATTCTCAGTAAAACATGTACATCCAACAAGGGCAGAGACTGTCAGTTGATTCCTTTGTGTTCTACTGCAGCTTCCCAGAGTGTTCCAAAGAACAACTAGAGCGCTAACAGTCCTACTTGTGATAAACATATGGCACACCTGAAGCCATCTTGCTTGGATTAAAGTGGTAACTCTTAAAACATTTAATTTAAAAAGGAACAAAATGAGGGGGTTCATTTTTCCATCAAAAGTATGATTAGTGCTGCAGAAAGAAAAATTAGGGCACATTTTGAGTGACTTCTCAAATCCTCTTCTATTTCATTAAAAATTTCTGACATGCAGACTGAAACATGCACTTTCAATACCAGCAGCAGTTTTCCCTGGTGAGCAGTAGCTTTACTACAGTGATCTAATGAGCAAAAAGAGTGCTAACATTCTGAATTTATGGCAAATGTGTGACACATCTGAATGCCTTCTTGATGGAATCAAAGTAAAAAACTGAAAGTATTTCCTACTGAGGAGATTAGTAAATGAGGAAATTAGGAAACTTCATAACAAATAAGTCTCCCAAGATGGCCACCAGGGACAAAAGAGCCCAAATATAGCCCAAATATCACCCAGATGTAGCCCAAGTATAGCCCAATGACAGAATGTCCCAGAGTGTTCTTAAAAACAACTAGAGCGCTTACTGTCTTCATTATGATAAAAGTATGGCACACCTGAAGCCATCTTGATTGGAATAAACTGGTAACACTTAAAACATTTAATTTAAAAAGGAACACAATGAGGGGGTTCATTTTGCCATAGAAATTATGATTAACGCTGAAGAAAGAAAATGAGGGCACATTTTGAGTGACTTGTGTTTTTGACCTTGCAGACTCTCCCTGCCAATCATCTTACCTGTGCCAGTACCGTTCTCCTTGCCACAGCGTTTCCGTCTCCCGCCGCCGCCAAATCCAACAGCGGCCGCGGAGTGGGGACGGACTACCATTCCCAGCAGTCCTAGCGGCAGGGGAACCGCCCACACCGTTTTGGCACCAGGAGGCGTACAATAGATCGCTGTAACTTCGGCAGAGCGGGCTTGTGTTTTTGACCTTGCAGACTCTCCCTGCCAATCATCTTACCTGTGCCAGTACCGTTCTCCTTGCCACAGCGTTTCCGTCTCCCGCCGCCGCCAAATCCAACAGCGGCCGCGGAGTGGGGACGGACTACCATTCCCAGCAGTCCTAGCGGCAGGGGAACCGCCCACACCGTTTTGGCGCCAGGAGGCGTACAAAAGATCGCTGTCACTCCCACGTCGCGGGACCGCGCGCGGACAGCGCCGGGCTAAGCCCGGGCAAAGGGCGGGCCGCCTGTGGCCGTCAGGGGCAGGAAGAGGCTGGGCTGGGCCCATTCCCTGAGAAACCATCACAGTTACACAAGGTATATCATTTACAACTATATACTGTGTCCACCTAATCCCCAGCGGATTGTTTGAGACTATTGATTGAGTGACATTGTTTGTACCATCTACTATTACTACTGTACGCTGATTACTTAAACAGGCAAAATGCCAACACGAAGTACGAAGAGTAGAGCCTCATTGGGTGGTTCAGTGCGAGGCACCTTGGACAATTTTATCACCAGGGCTGCTTCAGTTCTTGAAAAGGAAATTGCCATGGTAGAGAGACGCTTATCGGTCGAACATGTCCAAAATAAACGCTCTTCACTTGGACCAATACAACTGGCTGTCTCTCCGAACCCCACAATATCTGTTTCCTGTTTAATACACGATCCTTTGAATGATTCTAGGTCCTCTTCATCCGTTTGTGACACTATATCTTTGACACGATCTTGTACCCACTTAACATCGCCCGTTTCTAAATCCTATTCTAACCCTACCCCTGATTGCACACCGCCAGTTTCATCACCTACTAGGGTTATCGACATAAATTCCCAGGAGAGGAAGGGTACAAAATCTACTACTATCGCTCCTCCCCCTTTGAAAAAAAGAAAGAGGGGAGCGAAGAAAAGCAACAAAAATAACACACTCGCTAATAACAAGCCTAACCAAACGGGAAATATTGTTATTGATTGTCATTCACCCGCTAAACAGATAAATGGCCTTGATATTCAGGCAGGTCCTTATAACTACGACCTAATAATGAACGAAATCACAGGTCGACTAGAATCACTAGTTAAATCACTTGTCCTTCCTGTATTGGAAATAATAAAGGGCTCGTCCAAACAATTAGAATCAATAGAGAAGTTGACATTAAAAAATACTGACCAACTGAAAGACTTACTGTCTAATACAACGATACCTTTAAAAGGACTTACCAATTCTAAATCACCATTAGTGACTAAAGACATACAACTTAACTCAGAGGTAAATGAAATACCATCAACCTCCTCACCATCTCAAAAAAACCTGTCACTAAGTGGAAAAAGTAAGAATGAGCCACAACAAGGTCTGATTACTCACAATTCTCTATTCAGCGAATTAGAACACAAATCACGTAATGTATCTGTTGGCATCGCCCCGAGATCAAACGAGGGTTATAATTATAGGCATATAGATTTACCCCCAGAGGCGGTCCCATACGCTGTAATTCTAACAGGAGTCCCGGTCCTGGAAACAGGGAAAAAAGAGGGCTATTATGACCTGAAAAATAAGGTGATGCATTGGTTGAGACAGAACCGGCCTCTACCTCCAAATATTAATGGGGAAATTCTGAATGTTCGTAGACTTGGCTGGGTCGGCTCACGGCCGAAAGAAACTCAAGGCGACGTGATCATTGTTAACTTTAGAGATCATAGGGCAACCAGACATATAATTAACTGGTTCCCAGGCCAGGATCAAAGCTCTATTAGAACCTATGACCTGACCTATTTCTATCCACAGTCATTTCTTAGATTAGCACAGTCAAATATCTGCCCACGGGCCCGAGTAAGGCCCTCTAATTTCAATATTTTAACATCCAGCCGTTTCTCTCCCCTTAGAGGATTAGAGGATGTCGATTGACTTTCTCTACGAGATTCTAATCAGGGTACTTCTTGCGGTACACCGAATAGACAAGCATACAGCGATCCCTCTAATCCCTCTCTAACTTGTACCGCCCTAGTTGCCAAGAAGTCAACTCCTTTGTCACAAAATACCGATTTACTCTTAAGGGGCGAACTATTGGAATCCCTGACACCTGCATTAAATTCCAAAATTACATCTGACCAAGAGCTTGGCAAACTAAAAATTGCGGTTGCATATTGGAACGTAGCTGGTCTACGCTCCAAGTTAGAGAATGACGTTTGGATTAATTTTATCCCAAATTTTAATGTTTTGTGTCTACAGGAGACATGGCTGACAACAGCGATCCATCTGGATGGTTATAGAACATATTTTTCACCTGCCCAACCTTCTAGATCAGGCCGGGCTAAGGGAGGATTAACTATCTATATATCAAATTTGATTAAGATAGACAAGATAAAGGTCATAAAACTTGACCCTAACTTCCAGCTTCTTAGCCTTACGCCAAATACGAGGGATCCTTTTCTCTTGGTCAACTATTATAACAACCTCTCTGATTTGGATGCAACGGAAAAAAATCAATCTATTTTTTCCCTAATACTATCTAAAATTAAGAAATCAATCAGAGATGTGACCATCATATGGGGTGGTGATTTTAACCAGACTATTTGTGGCGTTTCCAATGCTTCTTTATGTGGCTTAAACGATGAGGATGATAATCCCATTCCACATTTTCCCCATTCGACTTTAGGTAACTTACTAAATGAAATCATTTTTAATCTCGATCTGAGAATTGCTAACAAACTAGCTAATGTAAACACGACGCTGGCCCCCACCTACCATGGCAGGGGATGCTATTCCACTATCCATTTCACTTTGCTCTCAAATGGTTCAACATTGAGGGATGCTACCTTCACTATTCACCCGACCGTACTGAGCGACCACTATCCTCTCAGTATTACTTTTTTTCTTTCCATTAGGCCCGAGACTAAAATCCCTAGTGTTCTTGATCAAAATAGTCTAGAATTGGCTAGAGTTAATGGCTACTCTCTTAAGTGGGCATTAGTTGACCCAACTGAAATTTCTAACATAGTGGTCACTGAAGCATACTCGTCTATCATGAAATGTCTGGATTTGACTACCCCAGACGTTGATGTTATTACTAACTTCGCCAATGTGATGCAGACCATAAAAAAAACTCTAATGGTAAAAAAGAACAGTTCCACGAAGAAAAGACAGGGCTGGTTTAATCACTCGTGCACAGTAGCCTATAGTAAATTAAAACTCGCCTTGCACAAGGTAACTAGGGATTGTGTAGAAATCTCTAAATTAAGGAGGGCTTATAATGTCGCTATAAAGGAAAGGAAATTGGAATTAAAAAGACAACTCTGGGACCAACTACATGAGAGCTGTCTTAGCAATAACAATGTTGCCTTTTGGAAGGTAGTAAAAACACCTTTTCTGACCGATAAGGGTAGCCTTCCAAGCGTAGAGGTCGCTATAGGTGAAAGGGAATGGGTAGATCATTTCTCACAAATTTTCAGGACCAACCCATTATCAACCGCCCCTAGGGAAAATGATCTCCCTTATTATCAGTTTTCGTTTTTCCCTATTGATATGTTTATCACATACGATCAGGTCGAACGGGCCTTAAACGCAAGTAAGAAAGGGAAGGCCCCGGGCCCCGATGGTGTCCCAATAGATTTCTTCAAAACACATTCCGAGCTCTGGATCCCCTTTTTGACCAGGGCCTTTAATGCGCTGTCTGTCATAGGCATCCCAGAATCCTGGAAGAAATCCATATTAGTTCCTATCTTCAAGAAAGGGGATAGGAACTTACCCTCCTGCTACCGCCGATATTACTTGACCGCTTGCAGGAATGGGCAACGGAAAATAACATTCTATCTGACCTACAATATGGGTTCCGCGAAGGTATGGGGACCATAGACCAAGCCTTAAATTTATCATTATTAATCGATAAATATGTTAACATCAAAGCAGGCGCCTTGTATATGGTCTATGTAGATTTATCAGCTGCATTTGACTGCGTTAGCCATTCCAAACTCTGGTCCATCCTATTAGATCTAGGGGTGGAACAGTCCGTAGTAACCTATATTAGGGAACTCTACACTGATGCATCAGCCAGAGTAAGGTTCGGTATCAGTGGAGAACTCACCGTGTCGTTTGGGGTGGAGAGGGGCGTGAGGCAAGGTTGTGTCCTGGCCCCATTCCTATTCACCCTCTACACTAATGGTTTGGAGAGGGAGATGCTGAAGGGAGCTCAGGACCTTCCTATGGTAGCAAATCGTCATGTACCAGCTCTTCTGTACGCCGACGATGCGGTGATATTGGCTCGTACACCCAATGAACTCCATAGGGCCCTAAATAGTTACGCATCATTTATGGCCACCCTAGATCTTAAAGTCAACATTGGGAAAACTTTTGTTATGAAGGCGGGGATTGGCAGGAAAAATAAAACTAGGCCCATTTATTTGAACAATGAAAGAGTACTAATCACTGATAAATATCCCTATCTCGGTGTCATGATTGATGAAAAATTAAGTTGGAAACCGGCAGTCAAAGTAAGAAAACTGCTATTTGCAAGAACCACCTCCGCACTTATAAATTTCTCTAGGAAACTGGGAAAAAAAACACCTGTAGAGATGGTTAAAATCTACAAAGCCAAATGCATCTCAGTGGCTCTATACGGAGCAGGCGTATGGGGACACGCAACTGTCGGTCCCATTCAATCAGTAGAGAATGGCTTTTTAAAATATCTTCTCGCCCTACCCACTTCAGTCGCCAATTACTCCTGTCATGTGGAATTGGGTCTTCCCTATGTGACAGACCTGGCGAGAATCCAGCCTTTGCTACTATGGCACCGGATTTGGTCATCCGAACAAGCAGTCTTTACCCAAGACTGTAAGGGCCTAGATAACGCTCATAGATCTAGGTGGTTAGTCTACGTTAAAAACATTTTGACTGACCTAGGGTTGGAAAAATACTACTATGACCCTATCCAGATGCACCAGTTAACAAGAAAGGTCTTTTATAAACTTTGTTTTAATCATGTCGAAGACCTTAGACTCAACTTAGAGATTATGAAACAAACAGTCAGACGTAGTTTAACAGTCCAGACGGTCTTTGGGATTCAGCCTTACCTAACTTACACTATAACTTCATATGAATTGTTCCTTCTAGTTAGGTTTAGACTGAACCTCTTCCATCGTTTGGTGACTTTTCCGTTGAGGAATAACTGGGCTAAAATATTGCCACCTTGCCCCTGTGATGGGATATCTTTTCAGTCTACAGCCCATACTGTTCTTTTATGTAAATATTACATGGACCAATGGAGAAATCTATTAATCCCCCTACTAAAGCTTTGGGGCTTTCGTACCTGTCGCCCAGCCCTACTTTTTTTACAATCACTTGAGGGGGAGGGGACAGTCTACATTGTTTCTAACCTCTTACAGTACATTATGCGACATAGACCGAACTTAGGGTAGCGTAATTTATTTTTCACTGTCGAACTGATTATAAATTGTTTTTTTTGTAATGGTGATATTTTTCTGCATTGTCACTTTAACCATACAGATGGAAATTACTGTGATCATTCATGTCTGTGATGTATTTTAAACTTATAGGTTTTTTTAAACAACATTTTACTATGTAATTGTTTTTAATTGTATCTTTTATGGCCTTTTTCTGAAAAGCCGAATAAAGAAATATTGATTGATTGATTGAGTGACTTCTCAAATCCTCTTCTATTTCATTAAAAAATTCTGACATGCAGACTGAAACATGCACTTTTAATACCAGGAGCAGACTTCCATGGTGAACAGTAGTTTTACTACAGTGATCTAATGAGCAACTAGAGTGCTAACATTCAGAATTTATGACAAATGTGTGACATATCTGAATACCTTCATGATGGAATCAAAGTAAAAAACTGAAAGCATTTCCTACTGAGGAGAGTGCAGTACATGAGGAAATTAGGAAACTTCATAACAAATAAATCTCCCAAGATGGCCACCGGAGACAAAAGAGCCCAAATGTAGCCCAAAATCACCCAGATGTAGCCCAAATATAGCCCAATGACAGAAGTGTGCAAAACACTTATTATTTCGTGTTTTTGCAGTGTTATATAGTGTAGACTTGTCAGGTATTGGAGTGCTTTACATGAGCATTGGTTACATCACACAAGAACAAATTCATTTTGGTTGTAGACATGGGGAGACTAAGTGATTTGACCAGAATCACAGAATGACGAGCTGAAGCAGAAACTCCAACCTGGTTCCCCAGTTGCAAAGTCTGCAGTTCTGGAAGTAACACCACATCCTCTCCCCTAAGTGCAACATTTAATCAAGTGGTCAACTGGATAAAAAACATAAAGATAACAAAGAATTTAAAAGTGCTTTGTCGCTATTTGAAAACTCAGAAAATATGTCCTTATTTTAGTCTTTTAGAGCACTAACCATTATTTTGATGCCAATAAGACCCTCTCATATATGTAATTTCTAAAGGAAATGCTCTAGGTATTACAGTTTTGATTACATCAAGATGACGTCAGGCGTTCCACACTTTTGTAATAAATATAGAATGTTAGCAATCTAGTTGTTCATTAGGATACTGTTGAGAGGCAGAGGCCAGGGGCACGGACTCTGAAAATTGAAGGCAGGTAGAAGGGTGCAAAGGCAACAATTTAACCACACTGAGCAGGCAGGAAGGGCCGTGGCAGCACAACAGACTATGGAGGGCAGTGGAAAGGGGGGCAGGGACAACAAACCAACAATACAGGACTTGCAAGAGAGGCTGTGGCAATGTAATAGACCATTGTGGGCAGAAGGAAGAGGCAATGGTAGTACAACCATACATGCCAACAGACCCGATTCAGCCAGGAAACGTCCAATGTTTTTAAGCTCAAATGGGCTTTATTTGATCTGTCTCCTGTCTACAATCTCCTCTTTTTCAATGTAACTCAAAGGGGAAAATCAATACCCCAGTTTTTTTTCAAAATCTCCCTCTTACCAAGTTCAAAATGTTCGCAAGTATGGTACATTGGATCATGGAAGGAAATGGGGTAGGGACATGGACTTGGATAACAGAGGACAGGAGGGACATGGAGAGGTGCACCAAACTGACCCTGCAGGGCAGGCATCAGGGTTTGCAGCAGCACAATACACCACACAGGGCATGTGGGACGGGAGTGCAGCACAACAATCCATAGAAAGCAAGAGGGAGGGGACAGGACCATGCACATGGACAACAGAGAACAGAGGGGCAAGAGGCAATGGTAGCTAGCTGACAATAATGGACAGACAGGAGAGAAAGCTGCAGCGTAACAGACCATAAAGGGCAGGAGGGACGGATCAGGGGCATTACAATGGAACAGACAAGCCAGGAGGGAGGGAGTAGGGGTCTGCACATGTAAACAGAGGGCTGGGGGCAAGGGGGCAGGGCAGGAGCAGCAAGATAGCCATGGAGGTCAGGCAGGATGGACACTAGAAGCAAGACACACCATGAAGAGCAACACTGAGACTGTGATGGCATACACACAGACCATGGAGGGAAGGTGGGAGGGGGTCAGGGGCAGCTAACTGACCACACAGGGAAGGTGGGAGGGGCCATGGCAGCACAGAAGAACATGCATGGCAAGTGGGAGGGTTAGTGGCAGCACAATGGCTATGATGGGCAAGAAGGAGGGTGCAGGGGCATGCACAAAGGACGATGGAGGATAGAAGGGAGGGTCAGGACCTGTGCACAGACAAGAAAGTTCAGGGGAAGGGGCCTCACAACAGACCGCAAGGGGCAGGCAGGAGGAGCAGTTGCAGCACAACAGACCAGGGAGGGCAGAAGGGTGTGGCAGTACAATGGACCATGTAGGACAGGAGGAAGAGGATGGGGGCATGGCATGTGGACAGGTAGGGTGGAGGTGGCAGGGACAGGTTACAGTCATCTGACAATGCTAGGCAGGTGGGAGGGGAGTGGCAGCTCAACAGAACACTCAGAGTAGATAGGAGTGGCAGGTCCATGGAACATGGTGGGCAAAAAGGATGGAGCAGGGGCATGCACAAAGACATCGGAGGGCAGGGGGAAGGAGAATAGGGGCAGCAAGCTAAGCACAGAGTTTAAGCAGGAGGTCAATGATGGGGCATAGAATTGGGCAATGGAGGGCAGGAGGAGTGGACTGGTCCATCATACTAAATTGAGGGCAGTGGCAGCACATCAGACCATGCATGGCAGGAGGGAGGAGGCTAGTCCATGGATTCACACAACAGAGGATAGGGAGGAAGGGGATGGGGCAGCAAGCTAACTGTTCAGAGAAGGCGGGTATTAGGAACTTTATTGTTTTTAAAACATGTGTCTGTGCGAACTACTTAAAATATGAACAAGTATGCAGCATAATCTCACTTTTAATCAGGAAGAAGAGGACGTTTGTGACTGTGACTCCGGGCTCACTTGGCAGAAACACCCCCTGACCCTCCACCCCCTATCGCAAAATGTAATGCCCGTGAAAAGGGTAGGTGAACACAGTGTTATATAGAACATAGTCCTGAGAGCACGATTGAAAATGAAAACTAGATATAGTGTATGGTATAAACTATGCACCAAAAAGTGTGATATAAGATGAACCGGGCGTGAAATATAATATGCAATACATTGTGCGCAATTACAGATTCATTGGAGAGCGCGAGATAGCACAGGCACTAGCGCGTGCTATGCGTTATGCGCCTTGGAGTGTAATATGCACAGGGCAGTGTTGTGTAACCTAACTAGTCTCTAAAGTTGTAATATAAAATATGTGCTGGGGAGTGTAACGTTGCATATGCACTGTGACAAAGATATGGATCCCAGATTGTAATATGTATGGCATAGCACTGTGCGTTATAACATAGGCATCGAGGAAGGCACGTTAGATGGGGCAATATAACCCGTGCAAAGACAAGTGTGGCATGACATATTCACGGGGTGGTGTTACAGTGCACATGGGCTAGAGAGTGTCATAGCATATGCACTAGCTAGTGGAATACAACACAGAGGTGTGTGGCACTCAGCAGGCAATGGTGGGTGTAACACAGCATTGGGCTCTGCCAGGAGCGCGCTGTGACTCTCAAGTGATGTTCGTCCCCTTTCCAGAGAGTAAAATAAAAAGTAGTGGATGTGTGTTTTATTAACCGTGAGGGGGGTTTCTTGCATAGTTTTGGTCGAATTTTTGTCGAATCCCCTTTGAATGGCTTGGTGTGCATGTGTATTAAATGTGCCCGTCAATAGCTACCCATGTTTGTATAAATAAACGACAAGGGTGTCTACCGGGATTAGGCACGGTAGGGCATCAGACATGTCAGAGCTTCACTAGTGGTGTAAATACATTCCACGTGGATTCATTGTATGCATAGTCACCTTTTAATGAATATCACGCAAATCGTCATGGTGATAGGTACGTACGGTTTGTCCAGCATGTCCTAGGTGTGTCTATAAATATATATTTTTTAAAAATAATAAAAAACAGTGGCCGGCCCTGGGGATTGGGGTCAAAAAAATATAATTAGGAGACAGGCCCTGGGGGATGGGGTCATCAGGGCCAATAAATTAGAATAAGAAGGGGAACCACACAGCCCCCCTTCTTAAAAAATTAAAATAAATGAAAGACTGGCATTGTGCCGGAGGCAACGCCCCCTCCTTGCAGCATTCTGCAAACGCGCCCCCTGGCGAATTGTAAGTTGGGGAATTAATTCCTCTTCAATACTGAGGGTCCCTGAGGGCCAACTAGCCCAACAGGCATCTCCAGTATGCGCCAGGGAGCTGCGCTGCAGACAGGTGTTCTGAGGCCAAACCCCTTTTTACACCTCTCTGCAACGCAGCTCTGTGGCGCTTACTGGAGGTACCTAGTGGTCTAGTTTGACCCTAGGGACCCTTAGGATTCAAGGGGACTTAATCCCTCAACTTAGAACAGCCACAGGGCGCGTTTACACAGTGGTGAAGGGAGGGGACGGGGCCTGAGGTGACGTGTGCAAACACGCACTATGGCACGTTTTAAATTGGGGATATAATTTCCCTTCAATACTGAGGGCCCCTGGGGGCTAACTAGCCCACCAAGTGCTTCCAGTAAGCGCCACTGAACTGCATTGCAGAGAGGTGGTCCAGGCTGTGCCACTTTTTACACCTCTCTGCAACGCAGCTCTGTGGCACTTACTGGAGGTACCTAGTGGGCTAGTTGGACCCTAGGGACCCTCAGGATTCAAATGAACTTAATCTCCCAACTAAAAACGGACACAGGGCTTGTTTACACAGTGGTGAAGGGAGGGGACGGGGCCTGAGTTAACGTGTGCAAAAACGCCCTGTGGCCTGTTTTAAGAGGTAGTTTTAATCCCCCTGCCCTATTATATACTAGGGGCTTACAGAGGAGGTCATGCTAATCACAGGGGGGCCCCCAACGCATAATGTTCCCTAGTGTATGTAGGTGTTTTCACTGTATTCTAAGTGTTTTTTAACATAGCACTGGCTCTAGGACTGGTTAGTCAGACTCAGTTACCACCAGTATCCGTCTGAAAAAGTTGAGGGTACAGGATGATTTTGCACAAAGGCTTCTTTCTGCTCTTCTTTTTGTTCTTTCTGCATGTTATCCTTCTTCCTGCACTTTTCTTCGTCTTTGAGGACTTCTGTTGCT
Organism: Triturus cristatus; assembly: GCF_964204655.1. Lineage (NCBI taxonomy): Eukaryota > Metazoa > Chordata > Amphibia > Caudata > Salamandridae > Triturus > Triturus cristatus. Next base: position 571,670,448 of record NC_140595.1, on the reverse strand, counting down.
TCTTTCTGCACTTCTTTTTTTTCTTTCTGTGCATTTTTTCTTCTTTCTTCACATGTCCTATTTCTGTAGGCATAGTTAGAAATTAGCATTTAAAAAACCTTTGAAATTCACAGAAAAAACCATAGGTTTCAGGCACGTTATAGTTAGGAATTAGCATTTAAAAAACCTCAGAAATTCACTGAAAAAACCATAGGTTTCAGGGGTGTTATAGTTAGCCGGACTTTTCACTTGTACAAAACCATTGAAATTCCCCTGTTATAGTTAATTCAGCTAACTATAACTCGCGCGCCCGCAACGCACTGCTGATGACGTCACATATTACATCACTCATGACATGGTCAGTGACATCACTGATGACATCACTGATGACATCTCAAATGACATCACTGATGACATCACTGATGACATCATCCTTGTGATAGAGTGGCAGACCTCCTCTCACCCTAATATAACCTTTGATACACACATTCAAAAATAGAGACTAAAATTTTCAAAACAATGGACATACCAATACCAGTTACAACAACCTCTTCAGTAATTCTAAGATCCACATACACATCCACTCATTCACCAACAGTCCTATACAGTCACTCATACATGTACTCACTCATCATATGTACTCATACACCAATACATCCTGTTACACAATGCCACTCATCCATAGAGTTACTCACACACATAGTCACTCATACTAATAAAGAATCAAACATACATTTACTTGCATATACAGTTATACACACACCACCACACTTACTTCTACGGAAACTTACACATACTTAGTCTTTTAAACAATCACTTATAGAAACACATACTTATTCATACAGGAACTCTTTCAATCTCTCACTCTCACATATACTCACTTATATACACCAATAGTCACATATACTAGTTTAAAACATATGTAGTTACACATAAAGACACTATTGAGACAGTCATTCACTCACTAACACACCCATACACACACTCATCCACCCATACAGTCCTGCACACATGGTGTCTTCAACACATACAAACAGTGAGTCACTCATTCATGCACCTATGCACTACATAATACCCCCCACCGAACCATGCAGACACTCAGACTGATACTCAAAAAACCATGTTGCTACTCACCAACCCATGCAGCCACTTATACACAAAGTGAGAGACTGATACAGATATTTACATATTTAAACATTACTCACTAAGCCATGTAGTCACTATGATACACTTAATCAGTCAGTTACACAATCAATTTTTCAAAAACAAATCATCCATTTAGACACTTATATACCCATTTATTCTTCCATCGACCTTGAGATATACATATATAAAACATATTTAATTTTCAGAAAAACACACATTCCCTGGATGATGTCATCAGTGATGTCATCAGTGATGTCATTTGAGATGTCATCAGTGATGTCATGAGTGATGTCACTGACCATGTCATGAGTGATGTAATATGTGACGTCATCAGCAGTGCATTGCGGGCGCTCGAGTTATAGTTAGCTGAACTAACTATAACGGGGGAATTTCAATGGTTTTGTACAAGTGAAAAGTCCAGCTAACTATAACACCCCTGAAACCTATGGTTTTTTCAGTGAATATATATATATATATATATATATATATATATATATATATATATATATATATATATATATATATATATATGCAGAAAGCGATCTCTTCAGGAAGAAGTAATCGGAGGGACACAGCAGGGAAGTCAGGAAAGACGTTTATTTCAGCGATGACATGACACGTTTCGGCGAGTATGCCTTTCACACACAGTCTCTCTCTTCAAACTGCTTAAATTACCCTTATCGTTCTCCCATTGGTGGCAGTCCAGGTGGGGCGAATTGAATAGTCCAATTAGCACTGCAGCCCACGTTGGTGGACTACAGCTCCCAGCAGGCATCTGAGGCCAACTAGGTAAGTGTTTGGAATCAGCCCCGTATATTCCTTAATGGGTACTGGAAAATTGTACAGAACGTGATGACTGCGGCTTGATGAAAGCACAATGTTGCTGCTGGAACAACTTTCCTTCCCTGGCCCCCAACACCCAAGCCACATGGGTCCTCTTCCAGCCAGCCTCTGGGACGTAGACAAAGTTATCCTGTCCCTCCGTGCAGTCACGGACTGCGTCTGCAGCAATGCTTAGCCTTCAAGGGGTGCGGCGGTCACGGAGTGCATTCAATACCTTGAATCTCTCCACCAGTTGCCCTTGTAACTCCGGACACTTGATTGAGCGTGTCCCCCAAAGCGCGCCGAGGGCTAGAGCGCTAAATATGCAGAAAGCGATCTCTTCAGGAAGAAGTAATCGGAGGGACACAGCAGGGAAGTCAGGAAAGACGTTTATTTCAGCGATGACATGACACGTTTCGGCGAGTATGCCTTTGTCAAATGCCGTTGCACACACAGTCTCTCTCTTCAAACTGCTTAAATTACCCTTATCGTTCTCCCATTGGTGGCAGTCCAGGTGGGGAGAATTGAAAGTCCAATTAGCACTGCAGCCCACGTCGGTGGACTACAGCTCCCAGCAGACATCTGAGGCCAACTAGGTAAGTGTTTGGAATCAGCCCCGTATATCCCTTAATGGGTACTGGAAAATTGTACAGAACGTGATGACTGCAGCTTGATGAAAACACAATGTTGCTGCTGGAACAACTTTCCTTCCCTGGCCCCCAAATGCCCAAGCCGCATGGGTCCTCTTCCAGCCAGCCTCTGGGACGTAGACAAAGTTATCCTGTCCCTCCGTGCAGTCACGGACTGCGTCTGCAGCAATGCTTAGCCTTCAAGGGGTGTGGCGGTCACGGAGTGCATTCAATACCTTGAATCCTTCCACCTGTTGCCCTTGTAACTCCGGACACTTGATTGAGCGGGTCCTCCAAAGCGCGCCGAGGGCTAGCGCACTAAATATGCAGAAAGTGATCTCTTCAGGAAGAAGTAATCGGAGGGACACAGCAGGGAAGTCAGGAAAGATGTATATTTCAGAGACGGCATGACGCGTTTCGGCGAGTATGCCTTTGTCAAATGCCGTTGCACACACAGTCTCTTTCTTCAAACTGCTTAAATTAAATATATATATATATAAAATTCAGTACCAATGGTAAGAGTATAGAGCGGCACTCCGGGGAGTGTTCTTATTCTTTAATCAGCACGGCGGAGAAAGTACAGCGTCAGACGCGTTTTAGCTTTCCAAGCCTTTGTCACAACACCTGCACACGCAAGAGCTTCCTATTTACACAGTTGTATCAACACTGAAAACAGGCAAATCCTCATACAATAGTAGCGTCCATCCATGTTTGAAGATGTTCATTATACTCAATTGCTATACTTGAAATCTAATTTACGCTCAGTCATATTGCTGATACTGCGGCTTTGTGAAATATCATGTAACATTATTGGATTCTGGTCCCAGTGGACAAAACACATACTTGGCAAGTGCCCAAATAATTGATTGCAGTAATACACAAACAGGTGCTATAGTCTCAATGGACAAATCACATACTTGGTAAGGGCCCAAATTATGAATTGACTTTACACACATTGTAATTGATATTGAAGCAGCAGTGTAACAATCGATATCATGATCGCATTACTACACAAGACAAGTACAATTATAGTTCAGGCCCCATTGGGCCTAATTACAAATAACATAACAGTCTCAATTAAAACAATCCACAAAAGCATAATTCGAAAAGATATTTTAGCTCTTTTGCATTCCATGCAACTCTCAGTTAAATCAGTACACATTCCTGTACTGATGCCTGTAAAAAATATAAAATCAGTGTCAGTATTAATGCAAAGACCAAAAGCTCTTGTCATGTGAATAAACACAGTTTAAAAACACGGACTAAGATTGTATTATTATTTATACAATAACCTATACATTTCCTTGTCAGTATTCAAGCCACAGGGCTGTAAAATACATATAACGACAATTGGAAAATTTATCCATAAAACAAATCAGAAATGTGATGAAATCCCCTAAAACATTTGATTGGAATCATCATCCATTTTTATTTACTATTCATCCCTGAAGGAAACATCTGTTGAGGTAGGGCTATTCACACACATTATATCTAGAGAAACTGTGTCTATGAAAACATCTATCAATTACCTTGTGTATCCTGATCTTGAGAAATAACTTGTAGCTGATAGGATTCATGAAACTAAATGATAACACCATTCTTTTTCCCATTGGGCAAGTGAACAAAAACATAACCAACCAAGGAACATATCAGTTTACTAGTGTTGGCCTAAGATAAATGTGTTTCTTGTAAAAGAGTAATATAAGTTTTATAGCTAGATAAAAGTGGAAACATTTTTGGATGGTTAATATGATTATTAAGCTCTTAACATTTAATTTAGTTCTTCCTTTCAGTTTATAACTGGAAATATCAGAAATATCATAAACCAGTGGTTCCAAAATATAATATGTACAAAAACAGTACCAAACAAACAAAAGAAATCAGAGAACAAAGAAGAAAACAACTGTAACATAAAAAGAACAGAGACATATGTAAATCAGAGAAACGAGAAAAATATAAAGAACAGACTCTCAAGCAGTTATCAAGTAAGAAAAAACAGAAAGACATACCTAACTCAGAGATTTTGAAGGCGGGGATGGTGAATGTCTTAAGTAATGGAGACCTTTCGTCCAGTGGAACTACCACAAGTATGATCAAGATATTGATGACAACACGAGACACCACTATAAAACATGTGCTCAATCAGAAAATCAACCACAATCATGACACAAAGACAACCATGAAAAAATGAAATCAAGTAAACAATGACCAATACAAAAAGTGACTTAAAGCCCAATTTAGCGACATCTATTTAATCTTCTGTTTGACTGCAAAGATTTGTGTTTGAGCAGATCAATTAATCTATTTAATTAGACAAGGATTTATAAGCCCATAACGTGCAATAATGTCTTTCAAAGCAGATCTCAAATCCAGAAACTCTTTGCTTCTTGCTACCTTGAGCACCTTTATTAAGTCTGTAAATTCACAAAGAGAATATTAGTTCCCCTTGGCTTAGCACTGGCTACTGTGAAATCAGTCTTTTCCTCCAATCTATGTGCTCTTTGAATGTTAACCTCAGCCAATTCAGGGGCATTTAGAAGCTTTAGTGCAAAACATAAGAAATTAGATCATGTCAATCCCTTCTACACCCTCAGGAACACTGTAGACTCTGAGATTATTTCTCTGGTGTTTGTTTTCTCGGTCCTACTCTTGACTTATAAGCAACCCCCATTCTTTCTCAAGTGTAATGACTCGGGCCATTACCTTTTCTGCATTGCAGATCCTTTCTTCCACATCTGAGAGTCTGGTTTCAAAAATTGACTATTTATTCTCAATCCAATTCAACCATTTCTTTGTTTCTTCATTGAATTGTCTGTCAGGCTAAACAAGCTAAACAACCTATAGAGTAACCCAGCGGAATATGTTTTTGGAAGCCTTGGCATAATTTTGGGTGTGGCTATTCAGCAATTAAAACTCTGTAGCAGCAGTTAGAGCGGTGCACTGATACGAGGAGAGTTTATATGTGCTTGTGAACGTATGGTTGAAGCAGCGATAAATCGCATTGACTGTGACCATTGTTGCGGGTAAGACCTGGCCCTCGGGTCCTAAAGCAGCTGGCTCTGGAGTAGGTAGCCAGAAGGGAAAAAGTGCCTCACTAGTGTCTGCGATGTCCCAGAGCCCGGCGGGATCAGGAGCAGAGCCAACAAGTAATACAGCACCACGCCTGAGAGGGCAGTGCCTTCCACCGGCTGCTGAATTGGAGTCAACTGGGGAGAAGAATGGGAAAGGTGGCCCTGCCCTTTCAACGTTCTGCTAGTTCCACAGTTCTGGAGCTTCCACGTGGTCCAACAGGCATGACAGGAGGTCAGCGGCAGTCGGCGACGGTCGAGTGAAGCCTGGTGAGCAGTGAGTCACTCCAGTTTTAGTTCCACCCTTAAGGGATTCCCTTCCCTTGTGCACCTACATTCACTAGGTTAAAGTCTGGGTATGGAATACTTTATTCCCCTTTGACTTCCCATTCTGTAGGAACTACACATCTCTTGTTGATACAGTTACTTAGGGCCTGTGTGTAGGACCTCTATAAAAATAGCCCACCTTTCACTCTCCTTCCCTTTGTTGAACAAAACATCACTCCAGTTAATGCCAGAAGTGCTGCCAATGGATTTAAAAGAGTCTGAACTTAATGGAAGTGCTAAAGGTAGGGGAACTAATTGCAGGATCTACAGACTTTCGAAGGCAAGGTAAAAGATGTTTCTATTATGTTACTGTTTTTGGGGGCTTCTGAAACGCCCACACAAGAACTTACCGGTCATACATTACGCCCTCCGATGGGCATAAAAGCAAAAACGAATGTGGGAGAGATGGAATTGAGGGATGATGGGGGCCACCACCTCAAGTCTAAGGCCATAGATAATGGGAACCCCACATTGATGAATGTACCTCCCCAAAATCAAAACCTGCATACCTCAGGTATACAGCATAGATTTAAGAAAAGTGTGCAGATTGGAGTGCCTATGGCTGGGTCCGACTTTGATACCAATGTTTGTTTCATTTCCTTGTCGGATGTGACAGAATGGTGTGTAGATGGTTCTGGGTCGCTTACTGAGTATGGCAATAGTGACAGCGCTCAAATGATTTACCTGCCAGTGCTCCTCTCATAACAGCTCAGAGGGCAGGTAAACAGAATGGTCGGCAAGATACAGGTGGAAAGGGCCTCAAGTGGGGCTATTCACCAACAAAGCAGTTAGAGGGTGCCATGCCAGAAACCCCCCAAGAGATTCTCAGCTCAAACCCCCCCCCCTACCTTAGACTCTATCTTCCAATGCATTATGTCCCATCGAGAAGAAACTTGTTTGAATGGTCGCAGATCACAGGCAAAAATACGCAAGTTACAAGGGGTGGTGCGCAAGGTGGGCAAATCATGCAAGGCCTTAGTGGAGAGCCTGACAGACCTCAAAACGAGGGATGCTCCTTTGGAATCTGATGTTGCTGGTGCTCGTGGTCAGGCGGAGGCTCGCGAATCTCAGCTAATTGACATCCAATGGAAACTGAAGGACCAAGAGAACCATCAAAGGTGCAATAATTTGCGGGTGCTTGGCATTCCAGAAGATAAAGAAGGGTCGGATGTCTGCTCATTTATGGTGGATTTGTTTTGTCAGGTGTTCCCGAAACTAGAGGGATGGAACTAGGTCCAGGATATTCAGCGGGCCCATCGGGTTCCTTTTGTGCAGAAACAGCCAACCAGGAAAGTTGGGAAACCACAGGCTATTCTGGTATATATTGGAAACTTTCTTTTGAAACAGTCTTTCTTTGACAAGGCTAGGCCGGAAGTGAAGCGCTCAGTGGGGGGACTGTTCTTTTTTTGTTTAGCCTGATTTTTACCACAAACTTTTCAGAGGCGGTGTCGCTTACGACAACTAATCAAACCGTGGACTTATTTTTAAATATAAGTTTACTCTTTTTGACTCTACCCATATAATGGGGAATATATCAAAAGAGCAAAGGAACTTGAAATAACACAGGGAGCAAGTGGGCAGGTAGCTCAACATTATTTGTAAATTAAGTTTCCAGAGCTTATAAAGTTGAAATTGGAACATCAGGGGCCAAGATAGTCCATTAAGATGAACAGAACAGCTTCTTTTAGCCACCAATAGTGATGTGATAAAGCATTCATATTGTAAAGAGTATAGCTAGAAGAATATCTAGTTTGTGACCCATGTCCAAAATAAATTATATTGCCCTCTCTGTTGCTGCTAATGTAATTACAGAAGATATTAGAAAGTCCCAGAAAATGCTAATGAGATAGGGAATGCTAGAAATATAAGACAAATAGCATTACTGAATGCTGGTAAACCTCATATATTCAATATAGAAAATCCCTTCAAGAGGTAGAAAGGTGCTCACTTCATCACAAAATGGCAGCTGTACCTGACTTGGACTTCAAAAGTTCTAATAAACTAGATATGCAGTTTCTGTAGTTTTCGGTACATCCATCTATCTTTTTATCCACTGGAGTTGGGCTGCTAGACTACATATTTCAAGGTCCCTTAGTCTCACCCTCCCTATATGGGCTGCTTAATTTTTTACTAGGGCTACCCGTTTTCATTCCCTTCTCCGTGTTATTTCTAATAGTAAAGTATCCAATTCTTTGAAAAATAATAGCACTTGGATATTTATAAAATAATAAAGAAGCCTAGGTAGAGCAAGCTTCATAGTCAGAGCTACTCTGCCAATCACCATTTTTTGGCGACATTTTCAGAACTGCCCTCATCCATAAAGGGACGTTAACGCACTCTTATGGCAGGTTTCTGCAATATCTTCTGTTATTCTATTTACCTTGACACATAAATAGTTGAATATGTGTGGGGCCTTGTTGGATATCGGTGCCAGGAGGAGAAACCTGCGTTTAAGCAATAGATTATCTCAGTGGAAACATGCATGATTGGCCTCTATTCATTAAGAACCCTAAGACCTGACTTCATTGATCAAATTTTCAAATGTGTGGTGGTAATTGCTGTTGTTGTCCGAAATATATAGAAGTATAACGTCTGTGCATAACAATATTTTTTGTGTGGTTTGTCTTTATTCCTCTATGTAACCACCAAGCCAGCTTTTCCATTACTAGCCTAGATATTAATGGTAATAGGGGCAGTCCTGGCATCTGCCACGCAAGACAGGCCAGCTGTCTGATATCAGGCATCTGTTTTTTTACCCTCACTGTTAGAAGGGACTGCAGCAATCTTAGCCATTTCAGAAACTGCACCCCAAAATTCATAAATTCCAGGATTGCTTGGATAAATTGCCAACCAGTGGTATTGAATGTATTATCCATGTCGACTGAGGCCACCACTGTGCCTGGTATATTATCAAGGATGTTCCCTAATATATGAACATTTTTCTCTAGGTTGGGTGATGTGCTCCCATTAGGGAAAAGCTAAGTTGATCTAGATATATATTATTTCCTGAAGGACTGTCAAGTTGGGTTGCTACATTTTTAGGTCTCGACCTTGCTATCGTGTAAGCGATCGCAAAGCGAGAATATAGAGAGCGGGTTTGAAAAGTGCTCCCAAAAAGCGGATTGCATGGCTAGCACGCGCACAATCACACGCATCGTGCCGCCATGCAATCCGCCTTTTGGGAGCACTTCAAAGGGTCCGCTCCCCCGCCCCCAAGCGCGTGCGCGCCACGCTCCGCCGGGCTTGTCTTTTTGTTCCTTTTTTTTTTTACTTTAAGCACGAGGCGCGCGTGCGGCCAATGCTTGTTTTGTTTTGCTGTATAAAAAATGTACTTCATTGATATGGGAAGGTACTGTTTGGTACCGAGTACCTGGACTTCGTAAATATAAAACGGAGAGTTCCGCCACTCCTGTGCTGGTGCGATACTTTCAGTGGGAGAGTATGACACTTCTCAGCACAAACAGATCCTATCGGAGACCGACTATAGGCACTGCTGTATTTCCATTTAGTGCGCTGACGCAATGTGTTTGTCATGAGTATAATATATTAAACTCGTTCTTTTAAAATGTATTTTACATAGGGAAGAGGAAGGTAGCAAGATTTTAAGGGTGTTATACTATTGAAAGTTAAATGTTTACGGTCGAAAAATTCAGCCAAGTCGAGAAGCAGCGGAAGGAACCACGGTTTTTCATTCAGACCCTGGAACATGACTTTTCGACTACACCGGTCTCCGCTTCTTAAGGTTAAACCCCACAACATGGCCGGGGACTTACTCAGAATATATTGCATAGCAGCACTCTTCTGCCTGTTCCTCACAGGTTCAGCCTAGGGTCGCTGCAAGTGGCTAACTGATGCACACGTTCCCAATCCCATGGGTGTGTGTGTTTGCCCGCATGAGGGCACTCTAGTTAATTTCGAATACTTGCCACTTCATCCTTCACCTCCAGGCAATAATAGTCGAAAAAGGATAGCCCCTCGCATAAAATTACTAACTGACTGTCCCTTAACAGACTTGTGAACAGGGTCTACATCTAGTAATGGACTGGAATACTGACTGACCCATTGAAGAGGTGCAGGAACAATACTTACTCCAAGCCTGAATAGGCAATGCACTTGTGTGATCACGGCGGTTTCACATCTTGACGCACTGTGTGATCTTCAAGCAATGCTATACCTCTCAAATGGCCCACGTACGTAAATCACACACTCGTGCTGCCTTTGTTACTTTAACAAATACTGACCGCTGTCACTTGTAACCACCACTACCGCCAAGTACAGTAAAGCCAGGGCTAGAGAGCATCGCCATCGTTACATCCTAGGACCTCTTAACTGGAACATCTACAAGTTCATTTAGGTACTATTACGTATAATTTCACATTTTAGCATCACGTGCATACACAGAACACTTCACCGGCCGCTACGTATGAGATAGTGGGGTGATTTGGGTGGGGTGTCCCTTAAACCGGTGATATGGCATGGCCTGGCATAGAGCATGGTCCCCGGACTTAAGTAACCCTGCAGCCGCAATGTTTTCAGCAGAAGTATGGATTTACTGCACTGGTCACATAATCCACGATGTACTATCAAATTTGTCTATTTCAACCAGCTGTTTCGAGCTCAAATTGATCGAAATCGCAAAATAAGGAGCATTGCGTGGTGCTGTGACCTGACAGACCCTTTGCAAAAATTATCTGCTTACCTTAGACGTGACAAAAGCTGTACTCCAGGTTTTAATAGGTACTTTTGTGGTTAAAGGTTTGCCCAGGCATTTGGTAAAAAAGACAAAATAATGCTTCCACAGAATGTGCCAGTTTATTTATGTTTTCTTAATACATATTTGCTACATAATTCAGCTTAGCTCTGCCACATAATTTGGTCCTCCATTGAAACATAATTCCAGCTGACCAGGGCATAGATAGTCCTTTCAAATTATACATAACATCAGAATTCATAAAATAGAGATATACTAGCCAGAACTACTGGCCAAGGTTACACTTCACCATGCTTTAATTACTGGCCAGAAAGCAAGAGGCTTTGAAGTAGAATGCTGTAAAATAAGCAGTTTGTCAGGAATTCGGGTTTTTCCGGACTGTCTTGCTGTCTACGTGAACAAGAATTTGCAATGCAATAGGCCTCGCATATACGCGAGTTTGAGCTATTGACATTGCAAATGACAATGCCTTTTATTTTTGTTTTTGTTTTTAAAACATAAATAAAAGGCATTGTCATTTACAATGCCAATAGCTTAAACTCGCAGAAATGCGAGACCTATTGCATTGCAAATGCTTGTTTGTAGTTTGTATTTAACAAGGAAAGTAGGCTGTATGGGGACACTTCCAATGTCAGGCATGGGTAGCACCACAACCAGGGCTCCTTTCTCATGAGACCTTTTATAGTATTTCTTCATATTCAGAATAGAATTCAGCTGGTAGACCATGTGTACATGGTGTTTTCCCCCATTCAGTGATTTAATGGTATTTTTAAAATCCATTAACATGAGTGGGGCTTCCAGCAGATCATTGTTTTCTACTGAGAGGGAAAGTGTTGTCGCCCCTTTCTCAGAGCTTATATGGTTTGTATTTCTGTGTTGTGGCAGTATTCAACAAGGTATGTTAGTCACAGAATATTGTATTTAGCTTTCTTTTCACAATGTTGGGCTGTCCATTTTTTTTTCACTATACATTCTAACATGTGACAGGATTTGTCCCCCTCTGTATTTTGAAAGTATGTTCACCATAATCCACAAAACGTATCCTTGGCAGTATCAGCACGTTCCACTTTGGTTTCTACTGATTGAATGTTTTAACAACATCTCTTCTTCCCTCTGGTGAGCTTCTACTCTCATTATCTCTCTTGAGACTCTATAAACCAATTTAATGCATATTTCTTTCAGTCAGTGGCGGCCGGCATAGATCGGGGGTGATGAGGCAGGGGGCAGGAGGAAGGCGGTAAAGGGGAAAAAAGAAAATTTACCAGCTCGGCGTGCCTCTCCTCGTCGTCCCTCATCGTCGTCCCTCCCTCCGGAACAGGAAGCTTCTAGGCTCCCCTAAGCCAAATACAACACTGTAATGCAGAGTTATGATTGGTCTGAGTGCCGTGGTTCGGTGCTCAGATGGGGAATGGGAGCCTGGGCATGTTCTCCACCCAGGCTGTAATGTAGCCTGTGGAGAGCATGCAAATTATGCATGACTGTTTGGACGGGCTGAGAGGGCCGGCCAATCAGGCATTGAGCACTCACAGAGTGCCCACCACTCTTACCACCTGCTCTGAGAGCAGAACCGCTCCACCCGCCCTGCAAAGATGCTGCAACAGGAACAAATAAAATGATGATAACAACGAGTTAGCATTTCATTTTTTTCTTTATTTCCACTGCTGAAAGCAGTGGAGCAACTCTCCTCCGCCTTAGCGGAGGAGCCGCCACTCCTTTCACTATACCATTGTAATGCATATTCCTCTCACTACAACTGTAAATGCTTCCTGTAGCATTCTGTATTTTATGACTGACTAGATTCTCAGTGAAGTCATTCATAATCGTGTTCCTAAAGACTAGTTATGGAGTGAGTGCGGCTGTCATGTTCAAGGGATATGGTTGTCAGTAATCTAACCCACTTGAGTGTGCAAAGTAAAAGTGAATGGTCTGACAGTGCTCTATCCAGACATTCATTGTTTAACATTAGGAAGGCAAGTTGTGTAGATGTTACAAACATCTCCATACTAGTGTGGAGCGACTAGGGTTGTTGTTTGTTATCAGTATTCTGCCAGTTAGTGGCTGGATTAATGAGATGTGTTGGGATTCATGATTGCAGCCATGGGCATGGCGTGACGTGAGATATGGGAGCACAAGACAGGGATGCGGCAAAGAGAGACGCCAGAGCAGTTGCCCGATTGCCACTCGCTGGTCGGATACCACCCAAGGTTTTGAGGCCCTTGTTGACCACAAAGAGTGTGGGAGTAAGGAGCCTCTCATTTGTGTCGCTGGTCTTGGTCTCGGCCTGAGACGCAGGCTGTGGGACCCAGTGGGTTAGGAGGCCCTGCGGGAAATGGCTGGGGGGGGACAAGAGAAGCACCTCAACTCTTCAATCCCTGAGACAGCGAGACATGGTAGAGCAGACTGCTTGTGCTGTGCAGAGGGGCCACCACTAGCCATTATCCAAAAAGGCCTAAAGGCCCAAGGGATTAACGGACAATTGAGGACCCCCCAGCAGGCACAATCTACTGACTGGCTTAATTTGGCGGCTTGCCTTGGATGCTTGGAGACTGGAACTTGAGGCAAGTGGTGGTGTGTAGGGTGGCTGTTTAGTGACACCACACTGGGTTGAGCCAGGCCACATGGAAACGGCCCCACTATGTTGGGGTGAGATTGTGTGGCTGGTGCTTCCTCCCCCCTACCACTGACAGTAATTATGCAACCCTCCAAAGTTAAAACAACAGTCAGACCAATCATCTACAGCACAAGTGGGCCCCAAAGGCAATTCTTCCACTGAGATACAGGCACAAGAGGAGGGGTGTTTGTAGTGTTGTTAGTAGGTCCGAAGTGCCAGTGTGAAAATTAAACCCTGATTACCAATCCTGGGAAAAAATAGATCAGGAAAAATCAAGCAACAGCTTGTCCAGAAATGTTTGAACCAAAAGAGTAATACCAGAAGCTCAAAGGCAGTCAATTTAACTAAACCAAGTGCATGTCAGGGTAATCCATTGATATCAGCAATAGAGAACTTTTTGGAAAAGTGGACCTGAACCATCAATTCACCTTTCTTAAGAACCTGGCAGCAGCGATCTACTCAGCGTCAGAAAACCTGAAGGACATTTCAATTCCACTAACGCCTCAAAAAACTGAACCGATATTGAAATGAGACCTAGGGTGCAGTCCAGAACCAGCAATGAGCTTAAAAGTAATTTCACCAAAAAGTTATGATAACTCTAATGTGCCAGCTTTAAAAGTTAACACAATAGAAGCCCAGGCTAAGGCTCCAATTTAATCTAATTTGACTCCCAGACCCAGCCCATATGAGGAAAGCCCACAGGTAGTTAATTGTACTTCCATTGATCACATAGAGGAGGAAGACAACTCTTGACTATGCTTGATTTCAATATAAAATAATAAGGACCTTGTTCAGGCCATGGAAGTTAAAACAATCAATTTGTCTGACGATACCAAAGGACAGGAGCAACTTGCGACTAATGTAATAACTACATCATTACAAGCTATGTAAGAAGAATTTTCTGAAGCCCAAAAACTCATCAAAGATCATGGCATATTTCCAACTGAAGCTTCCTGGTGACATAGTTATAATCCCCCTATACTGCATCCAAACGAACACAAGTGGGATAACAAGAACACCACAGAATATGGCAAAGAACCAATGCCACTGGAATTTATGCTCAAAAGCAGAGAATATCGTGGTTCTTTATGAATCATTGTTAAACACTTTACAAGCGTCAACTGATGCCCTCAACCTGCAGTCAGATAAGTTGAACATTCAGATAGATTTTATGCATCTGACATCTTCACATATCTCTGGCATTAATGCTAAGCTGGAAAAAGTACTCGACTTAATAGTTAGGGTTCAAGAAATCAATCCACCACTACAAACAAACTGTGCTTGTGGCCCTATTATTGATAGATTAAAAACCCTACCCGCCATCTTGACAAGTTTTATAGAATGGAAAAAAATAATCTCTGGTTGACAAAGTCAATGATAATACCCAAATACAAGAACCAAGTAAGCAGACACAATAGCTGAAAGTTGAACCACAGCAAACCTTTGGGGTAAATATGCCACTTTCTGATGCCACAAAAAACTTCATTAAGCAAGAGCAGATAGAAAACGCATCATAACCTTCACAGCAGTTACTATCAAGCAGTGAAAGCCTTAACAATCCTAGGGTTTGTACCTAATCAAAGAGACAAAAACATACACCAAAGGCTAGGAATACCAGCACATTGCAAAAGAAGAATCTTCCAGAATATATCTTATATTTGCGCCAAATCAGGACAGAAGTGATGTCACTAATACAAACATGTCAACTGACTCTCACTTGGGCAATGCAATGGATGAGGAACTTTTAGTCCCAAATTCACTAAATATGTCGACAACAACTAAAGACATGAACATTAACATAACAATAAGTTGCGTCTCTTATTTCAGAGACGTCCCCCTGAGCACAGCACGAAGGAACCCGCGGAGCAGGTAGGCAAACAGTTAATACACAAGCTTCAGTTCATTTTATTCTTCTTTCTGATGAAGAAATGTATTTTTATTAACTTTTTCTTTTTCATTCATATCACATGAACATCCATCATTGTCTTGTTCAAGTTCATTCAAAATATATTAGAAACCATCCCGATGCATTTCGGGCAGACCTCTTTGAAGTAGGCTCGATTGTGGCTTATGTAGAACAGCAGGGTTTTACTCATTCCAATATTATACCCTTCTTTGAGGCTCAAATGGAGAAGATTTGTAATTTAAGTTCTACATTTTCTGAACCTCGCCTGTATAAACAGGATACGTCCCATATGACATCTTTAAAACAAGCTATTAACCATCTCGTCTGAAAACAGCATATACATTTCCTCACTGGTCGGCAGCAGGAAATCAATCGCCTTAAGCGAGTGAGAAGATGTTTTATACTCAGTGAAAAAAGAAGGGAGCTTGATGCTAAGTGGATTGGGCTGAGGGAAGCCGCAAGGGCCAAAGACTCCAGAAAGTATTGGCACTTGATCGCGGAATACTGCGACTCAAGGCAGAGGGCTCTACCCATACCAATTCCAGAAAAGGACTGGGTGGATTACATCTCCCTAATATATGGAAATAATAGCACAGTTTCTCTAGTGATGACTGATGGGGTTAAACCCGCATTTACTGAATTTACTGAATTTGGCCCCCCCGTCAGGAAAGGAAGTGGTAAGTTATATAAAGAAAGCAAGAACCTTCGGCGCACAAGGGCCGGAAGGAATCCCGTTTGCACTAATTGAAAAGGAGCCAGAAGCATGGGGTGATTTTTTAGTGCCACTTTTTAAATATTGCTTTCTTATTAATAAAATCCCCACTCTTGGAAGAGGAGCATTATAGTTCCCCTGTATAAGAAAGGACCGAAAACGGTGCAGACTAGTTTTAGACAGATTGCCCTCCTGGATGCCTCAGGCAAATTATTTGCAAAAAGCATATTATGCCATCTACAACAATGGGTTTATGATCAGAATATTCTTCCACAGGAACAAGCTGGTTTTAGAAAGAACCATGGCACCTTGGATAATATAGCGATTGTTCAGACAATTGTAGAGAAATATGTTTTCTCCCGATGTATGCCAATGTATACAGCTTTTTTTGATTTCTCCACGGCGTTTGACAAAGTGGACCACCAGATGCTGTGGAGAAAGCTTGTCTTCCTTGGCATACCATATCATATTTTGGGTCTGATTATGGAATTGCATGCAGACACTTGGTGCCAGGTTCTGATGGGAGGTTCGCGGGGGTTATCATGTAAAATTAGAACACATAATGGGCTCAAGCAGGGTTGCCTATTAGCACCACTTTTATTTTCTTTGTATATTACTGATCCCCCCGACACTCTGAATTCTGCAAGGGGGGATGCCCCCAAAATTGGTACAATGCCCAATGGCTCTCTGTTATATGCAGATGATGTTGCAATATTCGATCTAACGCCTATTGGCCTGCAACGTCGGCCTGATGCCTTAAGTAAATATGCAGTGGCTTCCTTCTTGAAAATTAATATCGCAAAAAGCAAGATTTTGGTTTTTCGTAAGAAGGGGCTTAAAATAAAGAGATGTCTAAGATGGATGCTTGGTTCTGAAAAACTGGAACTGGTTGACTGGTACCTATATCTAGGGAAGGTTTTTTCTAAAACTGGCAGAGATTTGGAGCATATTAAACATTGTGTTAGTAAAGCTGTCTCCCAGGCAAGTGCATGAAACAGATTCTATAAAACATGCAGGAGACGCCATTTTGGCCACCATGTTTTATCTGTTTTTGAGGTCAAAATCCTTCCCTCGTTGATATATGCTGCCGAGGTGTTGGACATGAATTATTGGCCTTCTTTCGATAAGGCGAAAGGACGAATCCTGCGTCAAATTTGCAATTTAAACTCTTTGGCCGCCCCACATGTACTGCGCCTTGATTTTGGATTAGTCTCATTCTTCACCTTATCCTTGGCAGCGGTTCTTAGGTGGGGTAACTCCCTCTTTTTGGGGGAGGAGGGCACACTTAGGATGGCCCTGAGAATAGAAATGTTTGGAACGCTAAAAGAACAATTAACGTTTATTAGGTCTTTTTTATGTGCAAATGATACTTTTGGTCTTAGTTTGAATTCTGCTTCTCCTATGTCTAAATCTGTACTGACACAACTTTTAAAGAAGTCTAGATCCCCTATCAGTTTGGCGAGAGACGCTGCCTCAAGCCAGTCCAGGTCCAGTAATGAGGCGGTCAGAGGGAGTGCTTTGGGGAATAATCTACAGCCCTATTTAACTTGGAATATCCCTCATGGGATTAGAAGGCTGATACTCCTACTGAGATGTAACTTGCTGCCTCTTAGAGATGTCACTGGTATCTGGGATAAAACACCTAGAGAGAAGAGAATTTGTGAATTATGCCAGCTGCAGATCCAAGATCTAGATCATGTTTTATTTGTATGCTCAAAGCTGCAAAGTGCCAGGTGAGTGTCCTTAAAGCCAGTTTTTATTAAATTTAATATTCACTCTGCCCAGGAGGCACGATCTTTGGTTTTGTCCTCTCCAAATAAAATGGTTATTTTAAGATATATCAATTTTTTTTAAACAATTTTGCCTATTTATTAGGAAATATATATAGCCAATAACAAGGCTATTACTTGCCAGAATGCTGACAAAGGCGGGGTACTCGTCATCATAGACACCAGTTTTTATAAACATCAGTTACGTGCTCATGTCATGGACACTAACACTTACGCCTCTCTTGAATGCAATCCTACAGAGCAATTTCTTGAGATCCTTAAACTTATACTTCAGAGAGCAACAGTGTGATAACTGAAAAAGTCAGAAGGTTTCTAATTCAAAGCAATCCCAAATCTCCATCATTATACATGTTACCTAAGGTACATAAAAATCTACATCAACCTCCTTTCAGACCTATCGTCTCCACCAGAGGGAGCATGCATGAACCTGTGGGGAAATTCCTGGACAAATATTTACAACCATTTATGTTAAAAACTAGAATTTACATCAGGGACACCACTGACTTCATCTCCAAAATCAACCAGATCCAAATTGAGCCCGCTGAAGAACTGTGGCTATGCACAGTGGATATAAAATCCTTAAACACTTCAATCCCCCATGATTTGGGCACAGATGCCATTGAGAGCGTACTGCTCCAGTCCAAATTGGATTTTGATTTTCAATCGTTTTTGATGGAGTTACTTCACTTCTCACTGTACCAAAGTTATTTTATGTGGGAAGAACAATGGTTCCTGCAATTATCAGGAACTTCCATGGGCAAATTGTGCAGCCCCATCGTATGCGAACATCTTCATGCATCGATTTGAGGAAGATAACATTTTAAATTCTACGATCTGGAAGGACCATGCAATCAACGTGTTAGCCAGGGAGCCAGACTTTCAAGGATTGTTTGTCAAGAAGCCCATTTTTGCGTACAAAAGAGGGAAGATCCTCAAGGAATTGCTCACTCAAACCATTGTAAATACCAGCTCGACTGTCTTCAAGGGTACCTTACTGTGTTGCAACTGCAGTAATTGTAACAATGTGATCAAAGGGACATGGATGACGCACCCCATGAAAGGGACCAGAATCAATCTCAGACTAACTGTCACCTGTAACACGTCTAATTTGATCTATCTCTTTAAATGCACTTGTGGCTTAGTCTACGTGGGTAAGACTGAGAGGAAAGTAAAAACACACATTCATGAACATAAGAGTAGCATTCGCATGAAGAACACCAAATCAGCGGTGACTGCCCACTTTTTGGAAAACCAACACAATATTAGCCAACTCAAATTCTTGGTTTTAGAAATTGTTGAAAAACGTGAAGGTACAGAAATCAACTGCTTCAGAGGGAAAATTATTGGATCAGATCCCTCAGTTCACTGAAGCTCAATGGACTTAATAACAGAAAGGAATTTCTATGCTATTTATAATCTTTGCTTCTGTGCTATATATGTTGTGGTTCTTTCGGAAATACACACCATCCTTCTGACAATTTTTATGTTCAGACTATTTTGAACCATTTTATATTTTTTCACAGATAGTTTTTTAACGCAAGTTTAATGATGCTGTGTTTTATGTTGTCCACACTCAGGTGGAACCAAGTTCATGCTGTTTTCATTTCATGTCTTTGTATTGGGTTATTTATTTACTGTATACCTTATTCTGTATATCCGTGAGTTTATTTTGCCCATTTCAGGTTCTGTTGGCATGGTGACACACTGAAACAACACATGGTATGTACATGTACACTGGTGTATTTGAGTTATTGACACAATCACATTTTAGTACCTGCCAAATAGTTTACTTTAGACTAATATCGCATGCACACACATGGCCGCGTATCTGCTTGACATTTGGTGATGTGATGTTCTGTTCACCATTTCAACATGGTGGCCGTTTTTCACGGATAGTGACACAACCTATAAGTGGTTATTATGCTGATGCACAACATGCACTGGAATATTGGTAGACCTTTACATGTAGACCAGACACAATAATTTGGCAGCTAGACTTGTTATATTGCTTATAACATACTACTAGTAAATGATGAGCTTTATCACTCTAAGATGGCGACCAGTACTGAGTGACCGAGTAGCAGTTCATTTTCGAACAATAGCTTAAGAGTCGGATCCAGAGCTTCCGGCCCAACTGTAACACTGGGGAAATGCTGCTGCGTGGTTTGTCGCACTGCACCGTGAGTATAAGGAGATCGTGTGTCCATTTGTTATTATACTGGTCACTTGGACCATTAAATTGGTAATACGTTACCATGATTACCCGAAATACAATTTTTGCAATTGTCCCTGTCAGGTTTGAACATTGAGAACACACATATTTGTGTAATAAGTAAGTGGTGCCTGCACACCCAGTTGCATGTTTTTGTTTACCATCCGCACCGTTGCACATCATGGCATGTTGTGCTTTATTGTTTTGTTTCACCATCTATCTACAGAACAGCGAGCACTAAAATTGTTTATCTAGCTCTGTATCTATTCTAGCAACGTTGTCTCTACATATCTGTTTTCAAGTAGGTTTTAAGCTGTGGCGTGTATCCTTTTTGTGCCCTAATTCACTTGCATGATACTCAGTATATGTATGCACTGGTTTGGTTTACCGTGAGCGTTTCAACTGTTGCGCACTTTACATATGTGTCACATTTTCAAAGATAATCACTATCACGGTTGTGAGTATTGAAGCAAAAGACAACCACGTTTTGTTACGTTTCTTTCCAATTTTTTTTCTCTCACTCACTTTCAACCACTCATAAGCACGGCCCATATTATTGAAACACCTCATTTATATGTCAATGGAATTGTTTGTGTAACATCAACATATTAGCCGGCCGGTTTCCTCATAATATCTTGGTGCATGATTTGTTGTAGATTTGGTCCCCTGACGAAGTGCATCTGTCTGCCCGAAATGCATCGGGATGGATTCTAATATATTTTGAATGAACTTGAACAAGACAATGATGGATGTTCATGTGATATGAATGAAATATCAAGAAAAAGTGAATAAAAATAAATTTCTTCATCAGAAAGAAGTATGAAATGAACTGAAGCTTGTGTATTAACTGTTTGTATACCCGCTCCGCGGGTTCCTTCGTGCTGTGCTCAAGGGGACGTCTCTTAAATAAGAGACACAACTTATTGTTTATTACGAATCACACTTTTTGACCAGAAAGTGACACTCCAGAAGCACGCAACAAATTCAGCAACTATAACAACTCGGGTTGTGAGTGTCTCACTAACCTTTATGACTATTAACATAGCCAAGAGAGGGCAAAAAAATCCACCTAGGGGCTCTACCAGCTGGGAATACAGTTATCAAACAAAACAGTGCAGTGTATCCGACAAAACACTGCAATACCTGGATTAGGTAGGGCTAAGCCCTTGCAGACGCGTGGAAAAGGAGCAAACCTGTGAAGAGAATCTAACCGTGCACACAGCCTTTCCACACAAACAGCTAATAATGTTACGGGGCTTACACATGGTCAAATGAATCCATTGCCACCAGAAACCAGAATACCACATCCCATACCATCAGTGGTGGGCCACTCACACAGTAATATGGAAGTTGAGAGAATAGTGTTTAACATTAACACACCTAGGACAAGTCCCCATTCAGGAAGAGTGGATCAAATCGGGGGTGGCAGGGTGGAGGACTCTCCAAGTAGGAGCTCCTCCTCACTGAAGGAAAATAAATCAGCAAATTCTTCTAAAACCAGTCTATGATTTATAAGGCCTACAGAATACCCTCAACAGAGGAAACATAATGAGACTACTTGCAGAAATTCCAAGTTTGAAGCATCTGAAATTATCAGACCTGCTATTAGTCGAATTCATTTCCAACAAAGATCATAATCAACCAGAGCAAATCCCTTACTGCATGGAGAACTGAAGACATAGCACTCTCAATTTTGAACAACTATTTGAAACATGGGGCATAACATTGACGAAATATACGAAGCCTTGCTATTCTTTTCCTTTATTGACTGGGGCAAAAGCTGCATGGGAAACAGCCCCTGTGCCCTTTGTCCTGCACTGCGCTCAAGGAACAGCTGCCTCTATCAGTGCGATGCTAATAAAACATGAACAAGCTAGTAGTTTGAGCCTGGATCAGTGGAATTGGTTTTCATATGCTTTAAATGCTCCAAGAAAAGAGTGACTCCCCCACCAACAGCCAAGGAAGCCCGCGGGAGACGTAATAAACCACCTCACCACCTCTTATTCGCAGGGGGAAAACTCTACTTCAAGACGGATTCCTTCCACAGAATTGGGAGGATTATGAAATCATCACACTGCAAGAGACCTGGTCAATAGAAACTCTGCCACCTGTAGGCTATATACATTATCACGTTAGGCCCATAAAATCACAGCAGTATGGGAGACCGAAAGGGGGAATTGCAGTTTATTTATCATTAACTTTAAACATCTCTGAACAACTACCTTTTTCAGATCTTGGCCAACAAATATTTAAGTTCAGCAAATGGAGCAAGCATGCTATAAATTCAGTTCTGCTGTTTAACATTTATGCACATTGCAAAATGACCAAACACCTGACTCCACAACTATCCGGCCCCCGGCAACACCAGCCAAACCACCATCTCCTCCTGGACACCGGTCACGACCGAAGAGACCACCTCTACCATGAAAGGCACCCACTCGGGGGCCCCCACAGACCCCTGCCCACCTCACATGTACCACAGACCCGCCGTCGTCATTGTGCTAGAGTTACGACGCACTATCAACGCCACCTTCCAGAACGGCACCTTCCCCGACGACTGGAAATGCGCAGAAGTCAGACCCCTGCTCAAGAAACCCTCAGCAGACCCCACGAACCCCAAAAACTACCGGCCCATCTCGCTCCTCCCCTTCGCGGCAAAGGTCACTGAGAAGACCGTCAACACACAACTAACAAGGTTCATCACAGACAACTCCATCCTCGACCACTCCCAATCCGGTTTTTGCAGCAACCACAGCACCGAGACCGCCCTACTCACTGCCACAGACAACATCCACACCATCCTCAATGAAGGCCACACCACAGCTTTGATCCTACTTGACCTGTCACCAGCATTCAACACCATCTCCCACCACACACTAGCCGCCAGGCTACACAACGCCGGCATACAAGGAACCAGCCTCAACTGGATCCGCTTGTTCTTCACCGGCGGAAGCCAAAGGACCAGACTGCCCCCCTTCCTCTCCGAACCCACGGAAATCAACTGCGGAGTACCCCAGGGGTCATTACTCAGCCCCACCCTCTTTAACATCTACATGGCCCCCCTCGCCACCATCGTCACACAACATGGCCTCAGCATAGTATCCTACGCCGACGACACCCAACTCATCCTTTCCCTCACAAAGGACCCCATCACCACCAGTCTCAACTTTCAGTAAGGAATGCAGGACGTCGCATCCTGGATGAGCAACAGCTGCTTGAAGCTCAACTCAGAGAAGACAGAAGTCCTCATCCTCGGAAGCACCTTGTCAGCATGGAACAGCCCTCCAACCCCCACAGACCACACCCGAAATCTCGGCATCATACTTGACTCCTCCCTCTCCATGAACTGACAGGTCAAAGCCTTCGTGTCCAGCTGCTTCAATACCCTCCGCATCCTCCGTAAGACTTTCACATGGATCCCCCTCCCCGAGTCAAGGAAGACAGTGACCCACGCACTTATAACCAGCAGACTCGACTATGGAAACGCCCTCTACGCTGGCATCAACAAGTCTCTACTCCGCAAGCTCCATACGATACAGAACACCGCTGCCAGACTCATCCTCGACATCCCTCGACACGAGCACATCAACCAACACCTACAGAAACTCCACTGACTCCCCATCGAGAAGAGAGTCATCTTCAAGATGCTCACCCACACCTACAATGCCTCCACAACACTGGACCCCAATACCTCAACACCTTCCACGCACCCAAAAGAAACCTCCACTAACCTTACCCTCGCCGAAACCCCATGCATCTGCAAAGCCAGAATGGGGGAAGAGCTTTCTCCTACATCGTGGCCAAGACCTGGAGCAAACTCCCAATTGATTTCAGAAGCGCACCCACCCTGAACACCTTCAAGGAAGGCTCTGAAGACTTGGCTCTTTCACTGAAAGGACCGGTGCCCCCCCAAGCCATGAGTCTCTCTCGGGTTAGTAGTGCGCTTACAATTTCCTGATTGATTGATTGATCCAAATAAAAAGGGAAGCATTTTATGCAATGCTGATCTCCAGGATAACAGAAACAAGGCTTACAAATCCATCATGGGAGATAATATGGACAAGGGATTCAACGCAAACTTAATCTACAATCCAGATGAAGATCAAAGACTAACAGCAGAGAATTTGCTCTGGAATGTGCAATCACAGCTTTGCCCCTTACTAAAACATCGTGGTGTTTATAGAACAGAGGCTAGTAACAGCCGTGGACTATCTGGACATGAGAGCTATAAACGGAAGGTCCTATGATGACACTCCACCTAAATACACATATCATGCTGCAAAGACATGATCACTCATAGGTTACAAATTGTGTTCCTTTCATTACTTCTATATTTAAGGCAGTATTCCATTAAATATACCACACTAAGTGACCATGCATATAAGCTGCTTACATTTGGGTATAAGTCCACCATTACAGATCTGTGCCCCAGTGGATGTTGGCCTATTAAAACAACTAAACTAAGGCCCTTGAGGTGGACGATTAACTCATTAACTGACATATCCCGCTAAGCAAAATAACTATTGGAGGCAAGCATTATGACTGCAAGCAATCAAATGGACGTGTGGATGGAATTTGCAGCTAGATTGATATTGCATGCAGCCCCAGTTAAAAACAATATGTGGCAATTAGGCAAGTCAGTCTACAGGCCTCTCGCTCAAATTCCAAATCTTAAAAAAGGAATTAAGAAAGTCAATCAGAAACTTGAAGAAAATGAACTCACAATCTACTTCATGAGAAAAAGTTAAAATATTGAGAAAACAATATAAAAAGCACTCTGGGTAGATTGGAAATCAAAGCTAATTTTTATGGTTCAAATCCTTTTATTGTAATTCAATAAAGGCAAACCAGTGAACAGTGGGCGATACATCACTCCATAGTTAAACCAAATTAATTATATTTCAACATAGATTTCAACAAATGCCCCAAACCCCACCCTCCCCCTCCCCTCCGGAGTACTAACAGCCAATATCCTCCGAAAAGTAAGGCACTATGTATCTTTTGTGAGTTCCCCCGACCGGCATCCTCAGTCCGTCTGTGAGTCTCAGCCTCTGTCAAGCGCAACAAGCGCAGATATCTAGGGCACATCAATTCTTAAAATTCTGTGTACATGAGAACAATATATGGGTGCAAGAGCTCCATGTAAGCATTGCTCTGAGCGGTTAGTGCAAGGGTAAGTTTCTCCATCCCCAATATGTGCAATAAGCGGTGTAGCCATCCAAGATGCGCCAGGAGTTTGTCGGTGCCCCAGTGTGTGAGGATATACTGGAAGGCTGCCCCTAATGCCAGACCAATGTGTCGCCCTCTATGGGATATAAGCGGAGAGGTGAAAGCGGTTGGGAGCCCTAAGGAAATGAAGTAGTTGTGTATTAAAGTGTGTATCTATGTCAGTTTGGATCATGTCCCAGTAAAGTTTAAGTTGGTGGCAGTCCCATAGCAAGTGGAGCAACGTCCCAGGGGACCCACAACTTCTCAGCAGTCTGAGCTATGTGCACGGTTACACCTATGGAGGCTCAATGGTATAAGATACTAATATGTAACTTTTTTAGTAGCAGTCTCTATGCTGGCTGTGTTGCACGCTGTGTGGCGTACTCTATAGTACAAACCCTCCCATTCTTTATGCGTCAATGGTCTTCCCAATTTAAGTTCCCTACCTTTCTGCCTCGAGGTCTTGGTCGGCGGAGTAGCTTGTTGCATAATACCGTATAGTTCCGTGAGAAGGTGACTATTTAACATCTTCGTTACTAACCACCTCTCAAAGGAAGTAAGGGGGTATTGTGCCCCAGTGCGTACAGTCAGGTGAGTTAGCCAATTTCAGACCTCAATATAGTGCATTCTTTCCGATTCTGGCAGCGTAAAAGTTTTACGCTGTTGGAGTGTCAGGGCATATTCTGCCTTGTCCAGGTCTAGTCCCGCTAGCTATGGACACGCTACCTCTAGCTGCTGCTAAACCCTTGGTGCCCCGGTGTGTTTGTGTATGCACTCTAGCTCCTGTACTTGCTTGTATAGATGTTGCTTCTTGTCGCTGCTGATTTTGTTATCTGCCACCAATATAGTGATCAGTTCCCCCTGAATGACTACCTTTAGGGTCTCCCAGAGGCTAGTGGCAGAGATGTCAGGTATATTATTAATGGCAAGGAAGTTTGTTATCGCTTGAGCAACACTCTTTGCTACCTCGGGTCTAGGAAGTAAGGTTTCCCACATTCTCCATGACCCAGATACACGCCATGTAGGGGGGAGGGCTAGGGTAAGAAACACTGATAAAGATCGCAGCTCAATCTCGGTTGTCATGACTAGAGTCTGAAGCTCCCTGGTCCCTAAAAAGTGATCAAGGCGGGCATACATCTTGTGGGCATTTGAGTAGAATGTGTAGTCTTGAGCCTGGGGATGGTGCTCTTTCCAAAGGCCTCTTAATCCCTTTTCCTGCAGCCATCTGTCTCCCTCCCATGAAAGGGCCCCAATATGTCCATAGTGGTGTGCCAATTGGTCCAAGTCATTGTTGAATACTAGATTAAGGTCTCCCCCTAGTAGCACCATCCTGTCTTGGGAGGAGCTTACTTCTGCCACAGCCCGTTGGAGGAATCATTCTTGGCCGTCATTAGGGTCGTATAGGGAAGCCAGTGTAAAGTGGTAATCTCCCACACTCACGTTATATGCCACCAGCCTCCCTTTGATATCTGCAAGTTTAGGACCCACACGATCTCAGAAATTGCGGGAGAGTAATATGGCCACCCCGATGTCTTAAAGGTGATGGATGAGAAGAACTGTTGAAGGAAGATGAGGGACCTAAGTCTGTGCCAGTCGCTGGAGACAAGATGGGTCTTCCGTAGGATAAATAGTTTTGCCCCTGTATGTTCTAAATAAGATAGAATTGCTTAGCGCTTAGTCGGGTTGTTGAGCCCCTTCACATTGAGGGTGATAACTTTTAGTTTATCATATGGGGAGGGGAGGGATGGAAAGTGCAATAACGGCTACCCAGGATAAGAACCAACCCTTTCTCCAGCGTAAACAGCGCGGCCCCTGTCTAACCTAATGTTTGTATGAATCTAGAGTGTAACATACCCTTGTGTAGTGTGAATACGCCCTCCACAGAAGCACAACAATTAACAGAAACAAAAACATAGTCCTATCACATCCGAAGGCACTGGCCATGACCAGGAATGTCCAGCAGGAATCTCTTAGAGTAGCTCAACACCTCTCCAGGACACCCCACACCACCGCCCGATAGCCCCCCAGCCCCCATTACTGTTAAATGTGAACTGAGAGACTTGGTGGTGCTCAGGTTGTCTCCAGCCTATCAGAGTACCAGTCAATGTCTCCAGCACCGCTCACCTTTCCATAGCCAATGGTCTCGGGGTCAGGGCACAGTCCATTGGATGAGACCAAGGCATATTTGGGATTTACGTTCTCGGGCTGGTTGTTTTTCTTCAGGGGACTCATCAATATTCAGCACCCAGCACGTCTCAGTCAAGGCTCGAAGTTGATAGAGCTTCCCTTCCCAGAGAAAAAACTATGTGGAAGTACTGTCTTTGTTCTGTAGGTATGTGGCCATTGGGTGAAAGTCTCACCTCTTCTGCAGTCTGAGAGCCAACAGACCTTGGTAGAGCATCAGCGTGTGTCCTCGGAATTGCAAGGCATGAAAGTTTGTAGCTTTGTGAGGGATGGTTTCCTTGAGTTGAAAGTCATGGAAACATACCAGAATGAAGGCTGGAGGGGTATTTTCCAATCATGGGGGACATACCCTATGTACCATGTCAATCTTCATCTCCCTGTTGCGTGGTGTTTCCAGAATCTAGAGAAAAAGGGTCCTTAAATATGCTCCGATGTCTGTGCCCTCAGCATTGGTTGGCGCTCCCCTGATGCGTATATTGTTCTGTCTCGACCATTTTTCTATGTCTTCCAAATGGTCCTGCAAAACAATTTGCTGATCTCTGAGATTAATAACTTCCTGCTGCACCCACTCAATTTCTTCGTTTTTGCTAGACTCATGGTCCACAAGGGTAAAGACCCTGACCACAACCTCCGTCAAGTCCCATCGAACCTCCTTTAAGTCTTGTGCAATGTTTCTTTTAATGGTCTGAAGATCATCTCGGAGGGAAGCAAACAGGGCCTCCAGAAACATTTGGGTCACCTGCCCCTCGTTGTCCTCCCCCTCTGGTGACTGCTCCGGGTGCGTGGGTGATGGCCACTCCCCAAACCGACCCCCAGCTAGCTTGGGCAGCATCTCTCTGAGAGAGCGTTCCTTTTTCACCCATGCAGTAGCCATGATCATCAGCCGTCCTGGGTATCTTCTTATCTTCTTCTGTGGGATAGGTTCACAGCCTCAGGGTTTCTAAAAAGGCATGCAGCAAAGAGAGGGAAGGCCTCAATCCAGCGCCCATCAGGAATATTGTCAGGACCCTGTTCTGCTTGGGTTTTCAGATCGGGTGGAACCCGCTCTACAGAGCCCTCCTGACCCAAACCAGAACGTTACCCCCTCCCTAGGGCCTTTTTACACCTAAATAACCACATATATATGTACCACCTAAGGACAGGGAATTCCTATTATATATATATATATATCAAGACCTCACCGTCTAGCGATCTCAGCAACCACAGTCTCGCGGCCTTCAGCAGACCCAGAATCTCCTACCCAGACGGCAGCAACACACACAGTCTCGCGGCCTCAGTCAGACCCAGAATCTCCTACCCAGCCGGCAGCAACACACACAGTCTCGCGGCCTCAGTCAGACCCAGAATCTCCTACCCAGACGGTAGCAACACACACAGTCTCGCGGCCTCAGGCAGACCCAGAATCTCCTACCCAGACGGCAGCAACACACACAGTCTCGCGGCCTCAGGCAGACCCAGAATCTCCTACCCAGACGGCAGCAACACACACAGTCTCGCGGCCTCAGTCAGACCCAGAATCTCCTACCTAGACGGCAGCAACACACATAGTCTCGCGGCCTCAGTCAGACCCAGAATCTCCTACCAGACGGCAGCCTTAGCACGAGCTCATCCTATTGTTACCGTAGTACATGACAGGGGAATCGGGATTACCATATATCAGATCACACAAAGACTATTAGTTGAGCACAACCTGTTCTCTAGTTCGAGGGGCTCGTTTTCCCCCTCATCCAGTTACCACTTACCTGACCAGGATTAACCTCTGTTCATGTTGAGTTAACTCTGACTAAAAGAATAGGCTATCCTCCTATACAAAAATACACAACACATGCTAACTCACGACAAGCTAAATACTTTATTTAAATGCCACATGCACATTCGCAGAATACATCATATATATATAACCTGCAAGGAAAGTGAAAGGTTAAGTTATACACTTCAAAGAAAAAGGGGTCGACATCACCTGGATTGTATGTAGCCTGTGCTCAATGGTCATCTAGGTTCCCTTCTCCCTCTGTGCCTCGGCTTCGCCTGGAAGTCACACCTCCGCAGTCGCGGATCTACTCCCTTCTCCCTCTCCGAGTCACTGGAACCTCTTCCTCATCGGCTACTCTCTCCTCTTTAGATTCAAGTTCGTCATCTGTCTTCCCTGGAATAAGTAGTAGCTTTTTCTGCTAACGGCCAGATGCCGCCTATGGTCTAGAAGCAAGTGCCCATATCTAACTCAGACTTTCACTAATATAGAGGTGCATTCTCTCATGGAAATTTCCAGCTCGAAACCTGCCGCCCACCAAATTCCTGTACCTCCCCGTGCCAAGGACACGTTCCCAGCCGGCCGGCCTGATGTAGTGTCTTCGGCAGGGGAAAAAATACACTCCTTCGATAAGGGCCGGCCTGAACCGGTTCTCTCCGAGCGAATAACACCTCATAACTAAAACATCACCCTCCCTCTAGAAGTGTCCCAAGCTGCTGGAGCAGAAGGAAAGATGGAGTCTCTCCTGTCTGAGGCCTACCAGGCCTGAATTCAGCACGACTCCATGAAATACCCTCACTATAGGGCAAGTTATCCTCGATGCTAACGAATCTATCCCCTAGGCTATGTATGTAGGCCCTGATCTATGGGTAGGAGCACAGGATTGTGTCAAAGTGTCTAATAGATAGGCCCTATTCACTACTCTAGTCCTTAGACTTGGATGGAAAGAGACTGAAGTCATATTGATCGCTCTATAACACAAGAAGGCCAGGAAAATCAAGCAGTACAGACCCCATCTCTCTCCTCCTCATTTCGGCCGGGTGCTCATTCGCTCTCTCCGCAGGGATGCTGCTGCCTAACCCCCTTCGGCTCATGTCAGCTGCAGGTCAGAGTGGCCCCTCAGGCCCCACAGCACTCCCAGACTCGCAACACTCAACCAGTGCCCTCCTTCAGTGCCTATCTCACCTCCTCAGTCTATGGTCAGCGCTCGTTGTTGCCATGGGAATCCCAGTAGGTGGTAGCAATTGTCCAATAGTGGGAGCAATGTGGCCCCATGGCGGTGAAGGCCCAGGTAGCCAGGGCCATCTCGTCACTGTATCAGTGCTCATATCAGGCTTTGGCTTTATCTGTGATAATGAGAACATCTGAGCGGGCTCCAGCGAGGTTTCGGTCAGCAGCTGTTGCTCTTGCGCTGCCCCCTAGTCAGGGGCCTATAGCACCGGGGGCCTTTCTAGCACTACAGTCTGAGATTAGGGTCACGGCCCATAGGTGTTAGTCCTCGCTGGGCCATAGTCTGCGGCACGTTGACAAAGCCACAGCCACTTCCATCTAGGGGGCCAAATCAACGGAGGTGGGGCCGGTCGCCTTAGGATCCTGAAGCGATTGGCAGACCGGCTCTACTGATGGACGTCATGGGGGGGTACCTGTTGTCATCAAAGTCCCTTCAGTATCCTAGTGCAGGCCCCACAGGCAGTGCACTCAGGTTGCAGTTGGCGCAATGTTCGTTGCAGGTGCCGAGGGCGGGGTGCTGCTGCCCTGCTCTCGCAACTGTGGCCCTTCAAATTTCCAAAGTCTCGAGGGGGCCCAGCTTTAGGCAGTATGTATCCCAAGCCCAGGCTCAGCGCTCCTGAGCTTCTGTCTGCTTGCCCACAGTAGCCGCAGGCTGGTCCATGCCTATGGCTCCTCAGCTGCCACCATTTTCTGCTCAGGCTCTGATCTCTAGGCTCATCCACTGGGGCCGCTGGACGGTCGATGCATGGGCGATGACAGGGAGTAACCCCAGGGCCCTCCAAAAGGGGGTGTAGTCACGCTGGACCTATGCAGCCACCAGCATCAGGTGTCAGGTCACGGGGGTTGTGATGAGTGTGCCACGGCTGGCACTCCACACACTGCGCCGTGGCAGCTGCCATATTGCTGCTGTTCGAACGGCAGCCTCTCCTCCAGACCCTACTCAGGGAGATGGTTCCCACTGTTCCCTGTGGTGCCTCATGGTGCTAGGCTGTTCCCAGAGCAGGTGGAAACACTGTAAGGCTCCTTCTGTGCATTGGGAAGGGTAAGCGGAATGGCTCAGTCAGCGGCGGGTTCGCGGAGATGAGGAGGCACATCCTCTCCGTCCACCATCTTGGCCATGCTCCATCCAAAGCTAATTTTTAGTGCAAGGCAGAACAACTCCAGGTTCTTTTGGGAGATTATTAATGTACTCGATAGACCTGCTAATGCAGTAAATAACTCAAACGTGCCTGAGGAAGCATGGGTTGTGTACGTGGCGGAGATGTTCGATCGTGGTTCCCCGTTCTAAGGTATCGGGGGCAGAAGAGCACATAAGACTTGCACTTTACCTCTCACTGTTTCACATAGTTAAAAGCAGTAGCACTTTGTTTTTAGGTCCTGAAGAAGGCAGTGACACCTTCATGGGACGATTTGGCCAAAACATGTAGACTTGTTTCATCTGTCAATATCTTTCCATACTGCAGGTGCACTGTACTTAATCCTGACACTAGGAGTGAGCCAATAATGTTTTTTTGCTCTTATTGGTTAGATTTAGCATCACATACCTCACACCTTTACATTTGTTTCTGCACTGAGCCCGTTACTCAACCAGTTTTATGTTTCACATCTTGAAGATCTTAGCATATCCTTCGTATAGTAGGAATCAAAACATCTCTGAGCTCCTCCCTCACAGTGAGGGGGTTGTAGCCCTTGGCGGGGCTAGGAGTCTCTGCCAAGAGGAGAATCCCAGATGATGAAGCATGCCACCTCGGTGGGTGATGGGATTTCATCCTAATTAAAGGATTCCTTCACTTATGACAAGATATCTCTGCTATTGTCTCTTTTGGTGCTTTCTAAGCACGCCAGACCCGAGGATTCTTTGTGTTTTACTCTTGGGGAATCTGTCCTCGCTGGTCTCTAAATTTCCCTTGGACCCTCCCTCCTCTTCTGTTTTTCTCCTCTCTCCCAAAGAAAGGAAATGCCTTGATCTTTGTGTTTTTGCACACTTGCCAAGAAATTCGATAGCCGCTCTTTTAAGCCATTATTGTCAGTAATAGCAGCCAATTTGCTATCGACCGTGGCATATGCAAGTGTTGCCATGCATGGGAAAGACGCATCACATTTGGATAGACTGCAGGTCATCGCATTAAGCGGGTGTTCGGGCTCCAGTGCAAGACTGATAGGAATTTGGGCTTGTACTATGGCACGCTAAAACCGGTCCTATATTTAGGTCTTGTGTTCTCAGCTTACATAAAGAGAAGGTTGATGGCAATTCAATTTGGCCAATTACCACCGCTGGTGGACCAACTGTTTTGGAAATATATTGGTTCTACATCATGTAGACTTTTTGGCCCGAGAAGGAGAACTTTATACATCTGATTTGTATATTTCCCTCCTTACAAAAAAAAAATTTCACTCTACTAAAAAAGAGCTTTAACACTAGGGGCATACATACATCTAGGGCAGCTATAATTGAAAGTCTTAATCCTGCTGACCCCCAATTGAATTGCAAGCTGATGAATCATTTATAATTACATAAAAATGCAGGACAATTAAAATCAGAATGAACTATAATACACCTTTGTGAGCTGGCGCAATTGCCATGTATTGCACAGTGAAACGAACATTGAACCGCAAAGACAGGCTGCTAGCCAAGAGTATTCTCGGGTTATTCTTGGCTATCCTGTTAATCGCTGGGGTCAATATTAGTTTGAACTCTCTGATAAGTACTTGCACTAATTAGATGATGGGATGACGTTAACATTATTGCACTCTATTAGTTGACACTATTGTCTATTAACGAATTTGAACTGTTGCATTTTATCAAGCCGATCACTATTGATCATGTAATTTTTTGATCTGTGGATTAAGAAGGTCCAAAGTAATCTAGGTGTATGTAATAGGCTCTATTCTGTCACATGTATTGATTTGAGCAGCTCAAATGTAAACAAACAATTAATGTTGTTTTATATTAGGTGACGCAGCATGAACAATTGTATAATACTCATTATTTATGTACTTTATTGAATATATTAATTATTTGTAAGTGTTATAAGTAACATTGTTGCGGTTTTAATTAAACAAAACAATAAATAATGTTTTATTTGATCTGATTGATTAGTGTGGTGTTCATGTATTGCAGAATATTACCTAATTGAACGATGTGCATTCCTCCAAGAATCTCAGAGGTGCCAATATTTATCTATGCACTGAATTATTTTGTTAGTTAAATCTCATCTGCTCCCAGCTGTGTGGGGTATAGGTATCTGGCCATGTCATGTAGTTCCTATAAATCTATATAGGATCTGCACGTTTAGACAACATAAACTATGAGACTGGTGTCTGAACTGATTCCAGAATCCCCCACAGGATATGTTCGCCTGTAGACCAGTTAGCTCACAGTGCCACTATGAGCCCCTCTTACCAAGGAGCGAATAGTTTCTGGCAACTATTGAACATATAGCTACATGACAGTAATAATGCGTACTCCTACGATGCTAACCCTAACTAGATGTACCTAAATGTAGCTAGCATGTATGTAGGTGTATAGCCAAGATTCCCCCTGGGAAAGAGCCAACCCCATTATCTGATGTGAGAGAGTGAAGGACTCTGTCTTGGTCTCAAGTTGGACACCAAGCGAGGGATGCCAGACCACTGCGTGCTGGAGTATCTGCATGCAGGGACCTCAGCGTCTTGTGTCAGTGTGTCAGCATGGAAGTCTTTCTCCTCTGATTTGCCTAGTGAAGATATGGTGCTTATATACCCGAAGGTACCTTCAGGGGTTCTACCTAGATGTGTCATGGTACTGTGAGCATGTCGGCCAAGGATGACGTTAGTGGTGCCCCTTATACAGAGTTTTTATGCAGAAGATGGTAATCCTGCTGTGATACTGAGAATCCTCATGCATAATAAATGAGGCTAGTTTTCAGAGAAAACCACACGACATTTCTGCAACACCTAACTAGGTAAAAGGTCATTGCCAGAACCGATATATAGAACAATGCAGGTAAAAGGTCGTGCAACTACCAAGGCCTATATTGGGGTACTTTGTGGTTCACAACAGCCTCTAGAACAACCATGTATTTGCTTCAAAACATTGAACTATGGGTTTAACCTATATTAATACTCCTCTTGCATACTCCAGACATTTTTGTACTGAAATGACCCCTCCATCTCGTTTGAATCTTTGCCTTTCCATGCCCGTTATATGTGTTTGCAGAAGAATTTGATGTGTGAGCCCTCTTCTTTTCAAATATGCATTGACTTTGTACCTTTTAGCCACCTTCTTTCACCGCAAGATCGCAGACATCCATGACAGCTTCAACACCCAGACCCTCCCGACAGCCAACAATATCGCAGACTCACCACCCCACAGCCTCACCAACCTCCTGGTCGCCTGGACCCACGTCAACGACAACGATACCATCAGAACCATGAAC
The DNA here is from genome assembly GCF_964204655.1 of Triturus cristatus. Taxonomy (NCBI): domain Eukaryota; kingdom Metazoa; phylum Chordata; class Amphibia; order Caudata; family Salamandridae; genus Triturus; species Triturus cristatus. The sequence goes on along the minus strand of NC_140595.1, from coordinate 571,635,745 downwards.
ACCATCCACTCCGGCTCACTTTCTGACCCCTGCCCTCACCACATCTTCAACAAAGCAAACCGCATCATCGCACCCCAACTCCATAAGATCATTAACAGCTCCTTCAAGACCGCCACCTTCCCGGAAAGCTGGAGGCACGCCGATATCAACGTCCTGCTGAAGAAACCCACAGCGGACCCAAAGGACCTCAAGAACTTCCAGCCCATCTCCTTGCTCCCGTTCCCGGAAAAGTCATCGAGAAGATCGTCAACAGGCAACTGACCCACTTCCTCGAGGAGAACAACATCCTGGACCCATCCCAATTCAGATTCCGCAGCAATGACAGCACCGAAACCACCCTCATCGCTGCCACCGATGGCATCAGGACCCTGCTGGACAACGGCAAAACCGCGGCCCTCATCCTCTTGGACCTCTCAGCCGCCTTATACACCTTCTGCCACCACACCCTATATACACGCCTCCACGACGCAGGGATCCGCAACAAAGACCTGGACTAGATCACCTCCTTCCTCGCCAACAGAACCCAGAGGGTCCGCCTCCCCCATTCCGATCTGAAGCCACCAAGATCACCTGCGACGTGCCCCAAGGATCATCTCTAAGCCCAACCCTTTTCAACGTCTACATGGCACCGCTCGCCAACACCGTCCGATCGCACAACCTTAACATCATCTCCTACGTCGACGACACCCAGCTGTTCTTCTCACTCACCAAGGACCCCACCACTGCCAAAACCAACATCCACGAAGGAATGAGGGCTGTCGCCGACTGTATGAAGAACAGGCGCCTGAAACTAAAGTCTGACAAAACAGAGGTCCTCGTCCTCGGCTCCACCCCCTCTGCCTGGGACGACTCTTGGTGGCCGGCCGCTCTGGGAGCTGCACCGACACCCATGCAACCTGGGGTTCATCCTGGACTCATCGCTCTCAATGACCCAGCAAGTCAACACCGTCTCCTCCTCCTGCTTCAACAACCTCCGCATGCTTCGCAAGATCTACAGAAGGATCCCTACCGGAACCAAAAGGACGGTCACCCAGGCCCTCGTCAGCAGCAGACTGGACTACGGCACCGCCCTCTATGCAGGAACCACGGCCAAACTCCAGAAAAGACTACAATGCATACAGAATGCCTCTGTACGCCTCATCCTCAACATCCCCCGCCACACCCACATCACAGCCCACCTGAGAGACCTACACTAGCTCCCAGTAAACAAGAGGATCACCTTCAAGCTCCTCATCCACGCTCACAAAGCACTCCACAACGCCGGTCCAGCATACCTCAACAAATGACTCACCTTCTACACCCCAAACAGCCAGCTTCGCTCCGCTGACCTCGCCACCGTTCCATGCACACACAGGACGACCACCGGCGGCAACTCACTTTCCTACCTCGTCACCAAGACATGGAACACCCTCCCTACCCATCTACGACAGACCCAGGACCTGCTGACCTTCAGGAGACGTCTCAAGACCTGGCTGTTCGAGCAGTAGCTGCACCCCCCCTTCAGCGCCTTGAGACCCCCCCGGGGTGATTAGTGCGCTCTACAAATGCTTGATTGATTTATTTATCTAGCCCTGCCATGCCCCTAACATTCCGTGTGTACTGTATATGCATTGCATTTGGCACTAGTGAGATACAACTTTTTTAAATGAGGAGCCCTCAAGAAGTATGTGTCTGAGAAAGCTGTGTCCCAAACAATAGGGCATTGTCTGCTGAGACTAGTGGTCTTGAAAGAGTTAGAAACCTCCTGTACAGAGTGTAAGTGTTTTTCACTCGTGAACCTCAAACCTAGCATAACAAACTTTACTCTTTTTTACTAAAATGTAGAACAGAATCTCTAGGACTAATAATGTTGCTGTTGAGGAAGGGAGCAGAAGAAAATGATTTTTCATTGAGTCGTTCTACACCAGTCCCCTTTTGGAGTTCATATTTGTCAGCAATCACTTATTTGTGGGATTACAAAGTTACAATCAATAGGCAGACTATTTGTGGATGGTCTTCTATCATACCCATATTTTGTGGGCTTGGATTTTTGTGTCTGCCCCAATATTGTACGTCATATTACAGAATCAGAGGTCATCGTCATGACTACTGCACTGATTTCAATAGGGGTAACTGGGTAGTCTTCTGCCATTATTTCCTGTCACTGGGCTTGCCTATGTCAAATTTTCAATTTCCTCGAGTGCTTCATCTTCTCTGATAGCTGTTGCTGTGAACTACATTCTTTGCCAGATTATGAGTCTTCTCACTTTCTGTTTCCTCCTGCTTGGAGGTGGGTAGGTTGTGAAGCTGGACTGCTAGGTTTATCTGGATGTTTCCCTGGTGGGCCTCAGTGTTTCAGTTCAGTCCCATGCTCCTTTGGGATCCATGAAGGAATGGGATTTACCAACTTTTCAGCACCTTCATCTTCAGCAGTATGTATCAGAGTTTCAGGATGGAGTGTTCTCTTCACCTTAAGGAATGATCTCTATTGTTACTGTCAATTTGTAGTTGTTATAAATCAGGGGTCTGATTGGCAGAGGAATGCAACCTGTCCAGGTAGGAACCACAATCCTAGTTAGGGTAAGTCAGAAACACCCTTTAAATTAACATGTGCTTACCCTCTGGTCGTTTGGCACAGAGCAGGCAGGCTTAACTTATGAAGCAATGTGTATAATATTTGTGCACCACTTCAAACAATAACACAGTGAAAACACCACAAAATGACTCCACACTAATTTAGAACAATAGAGTACGATTTTATAAATAAAACAAGAACAAAACCACAAAAACTCCAATGATTAGAAGTCGAGATATGAATTTCTAAAGATTAAATGTAATAATAGTGCTTAAAAGCAATGAGTCTCAAAAACGGAGTCAAGCCAACAAGCCCTTAGAGATCACCCTGGGTTCAAACAGAGTCCAGTTCTTCCTCAGCAGAGTCAGAGGGAAGGAGGCAGTAGAGCAGCAAAGCAGCAAAGCTGTTCTTCCAGAGCAGCAGTCCAGCAGAGTGACAGTCCTTGTAGCAGTACAGCAGTCCTTCTTACTGACAGAGTTTCTTTGCAGGTCCATGATTGTCTGATTTAGTGGGGTAAGAGGCCCAGTACTTATACCCAATTGTGCTTTTGAAGTGGAGGTGACTTCGAAGATAGGTCTTTGTAGTGCACAGAGGTCCTTTCTCCCTAGACGTTGCTCCCGACTCAGTACACGGGGTAATCAACTCTTTGTGTGAGGACAGGGCACTGCCTATTCAGGTGTAAGTGTCAGCACCTCCCTCCTATCCTTCCCAGAATGAGCCATCAGGATGCAGATGGGCACTCAGACACACCTAACCTTCCTTTGTGTGTGGTTGTCAAGAGAGAATGCAAAACGTCAAGCTGTCATCTATCCCAGACGTGTACGGGAGACAGATAGGGCTTTAAGAGTAGAGGAATGTACACTTTCTAAAAGTGGAATTTCTAAAATAGCAATGTTAAATCCAACTTTACGAGTAAATGGGATTTACCATTACCATTCCAATGATATTAAACATGATAGAGCCACTTCTTCTCAATCAGGAATTACAGCTTAAAAGTGTAATAAGGAATTCACAATGTTAGCCCATGAGAAGGGTAGCCCTCACAGTAGTGAAAAACATATTTAGGTGTTTTTCACTACGAGGACATGCAAAACCCAAAAGTACGTGTCCTACCTTTTACTACACAGCACCCTTCCCTGTGGGCTACCTACGGCCTACCTTAGGGGTGACATATGTAATAAAAGGGAAGTTTAAGGCTTGGCAAGGGTTTTTAAGTGCCAAGTCGACATTGCAACATACACCCCACACACAGGCTCTGTATTGGCAGGCCTGAGACATGTTTAAAGGACTACTTGTGTGGGTGGCACTATCAGTGCTGCAGGCCCACTAGTAGCATTCATTTTACAGGCCCTGGGCACAGGTTATGCACTTTACTAGGGACTTATAAGTAAATGAAATATGCCAAGTGGGTATTGGCCAAAGTTACTAAGTTGAGAGGAGAGATCACGTGCACTTTAGCACTGGTTAGCAGTGTTAAAGTGCTCAGGGTCATAAAGCCAACAAAAATGAGGTCAGAAAAAGAGGAGGGAGAAGGCAAAAGGTTTGGGGTGATCCTTCAGCGAGGGCCATTTTCCAACAGTGGCGTAATCTGGTAATAACTGTAATTGTGGGATTGCCATCATGTGGCAGCCATTCAATGTCTGGTGAGCTGAAGGATGATATCGCTGTCACAGTAGTTGAGTAGTATAATGATGATAAGCCAGGAGGTGCTCTGGGCAGTAGTGGGGGAATTAGGGCCCAGCTATTTCTACATAAAAAAGTCTCTGGAACTATACATACACTCAGTCACTCTTCGAGGAATACCTCTATGCTCGGCTTTCCAGTGTATTTGGGTAGTCCAACAATGAATATTTTGCTACTTGTTGCCCTACTTTCTTGATCTTTGGAGTACATTCTAGAAAGCAAATTCTTTCTTGGAAATTGTCTAGTTGCTTCTTTATTTCCCATATTTTAAACCTCAAAATTGTTAGTTTTGTGTTGCCTTTCATTGTTCATTCAGCTATTTTTCTCTGGTCCACACGCAGTAAACCTACATCTACTGCCACTGTCAAATTTGGTTTCTAGCACTTTGGGCATTTCTTCGATGGACAACAGTATGTTAAGGGGTAGCTGCACATAAATATTCCTCAATGTTGGGTAATACTCGGGGGCATCTACTTTCTGACCATAAGATACATTTGCAGGGCATTTTGGCCTTTCACTTAAACTAAATTTCATGGAATAATTTTAAATACTATTGTGACTAGCAAGGATTTTTCTGCTACAGGTAAAATTAAATGTTGATTTTGTGCCCTTTCCCAAAAGGTCTCTATTTGCAACTCCCTGTTGTAATTTAACACCCCCTTCTGCTTTCTACTTGTGTTGTCATGGTCCTTGCCTTATAGAAGTGGTAGCCTTGAAATTGGAGTGGTGGTTTGTGTTAGAGCCAACTGAGAGCTAAAGTAGTGTGAGGGCCGCATCTGCTTTCCCATCACTTTGAACATTGAATTCATCCTAGGTTTTCATAATCATAAACTATCGCCCTGGACAGGAGTGGTAGCTGACCTATGCACCAGATAGAATGTTTTAAGTTCCAGTTTCTAAGTTGCATTGCAACAGTGAAAGTGACAATGACTTGGGTTTGAGGCAGAATGACAGGATGAGCGAAGGGGGTTAGAAACTAGGCTAGAGGAAAGGAGGTTTGGTGTGGGATGGTTCAGGTATACAGAAGAAGGTATGATTATGGGCTAGCCTTGACATGATTGATGCATCTCATTTGTTTTTTTATCATTTTATCTCTAGACATTTCCATGCAGGTTTTATATCTGCCATTTTCTCATGGACCTATGTTTATCATTTCTACTATCATATTTTCAACTCTCCATCTCCATATTCTAGCTATTTTTTCATTTTTTATGACCTATTGTTTTTATAAATTATTTTAAAATAATCCAAAGTAGCCGTAATGTAACCCTTAACATGGTCGATGGCCATACATTTTCAGTTTATGAATTTACATAATGGAAAGGATATATGCAGTTTCAATTTTGAAAAATGTGCTTGCCATTAAATTGTTTGCCAACATTTAAAGATACACACACACTCACACACATGGGCATATAAAATACAGATAATACAAACAACAGCTTAAATACCAATCCCCTCACACACAAAATTGAAGTGTAACATATGAAATTTAATTTTCCACATAACTAATTTACTTTTTGGTTAATCATAAAACATTCATAGAAAAAAACAACACACAGACACATATACATACAACAAAACACAGCACACACCCCATCGTCACTACAAATCCAACCACACAGAACAAAATAGTACAACATATGGATGACAGATGTGTATAAAAACATTTTTTAACATTCGTGGTATTTGCTAATATTTTATGGGGAAAACATACACAATAAACACATGCCCCACTATTTTTTTAACTCCCCTCACACAGACAACCGTGCAGTGAAACATATGGAATTTACATAGCTTTCTTATCAACTTTGCATCATGTTTGTATTCACAGCCGTCTATTGAAAAACACCCAGATCCAAATCCACCCAACACACTTCCCATCACCAATACTGAACATTTGGAATTCTATTTTCCACATACCAAACTGGTGCCATTGTTTTTTTTTGGAACACTTGAAATAAAATACACACACACTACATGCAACAACATTTTCAAGTCAGTGTCACGTTTTAACATCAAATTGAAAGAGAACGCATAAGAGACACACAGAGTGGACTGATTATATTTAGACACCCTAGAGTGGAACAGGTGTACTTACTATTTTTCAAAAAAAGACAGAACTCGTCCTCAATACGAATTATGTTACATCTCAAAGAACACATTTTTTAACATGTTTGTGAACAACAGACTAGCAATATGTTAATGAAACTTGTATTATGAATGAAAACTTGCAGTAGGTAATCATACTTAGACAATATAAGCCTACATAAGAAATAATAATGGGCTGATTTAAGTCAGCTTTACTGTTGATGGCATATTGACAGCAAATAATACTCTAGCATTGAAAGGCCTGTTTCCACGTTCAGCTGTTGTTTTGCCCAGGCCTCTGGTTCTGTTAATGCTCTGTGCAGTGACAATCAGTATATGCACATGACAAACGCTCTGGGCTCTACTCACCGCCTCAGAATCACTTAGCCTCATGTGCACAGTAACGACCCTCCAAGGGGTGTGGGGGGAAGGAGGCCTGCATGCTGCAGAAGAAACCGTATCCCCAACATTTTCTCCCCATCACTTCCGGTGCTGACCTGCACCCGGCTGCCCTGTATAGGCTGAAGAGGAAAATGTCGCAATAGCCCCAGTTTCACTGAACAATAGAGGGAACGAGAGAGAGAGGGAGCGACAGAGTGTGTGTGTGTGCGTGTGCGTGCGCGTGCTTGTGTGCCTGTATGTGTGTGGTGTCACTCGTACTACCCCCAGCGCTCAAAGTCCATGAGCACAGCGCAGAGCAACGGAGCGTGTCATCAGAAATGCCACCTTTAAAAGGCACCATTGTTGTTGCCGTCCAATGAATAGAACCCAAATCAGATTAGAACCAGTTAACTTGATTGTTGTTGCTTTGTCACACTGTTCTCTTGGATTTTAATTGAGTTAGTAAACTAAACTCTGAGATTGGCTGGTGTGGGAGATGTGTACACTGTTTCAAGTGGGGCAAATGAACTAGGGGAAAACTAACCGGGGAAGATTAGGGTTCTGTATGGATAATACGGGTGATACCGCAGGAAAGGAATGGACTGGGAGCAAAATCCTGATAAATGCGTCGACAGAGAAGAAGAAACAATAGAGGCTCAAAATCCCCATTAGAAAAATGTGTCTCCTTTGCTAGAGGGAAGCTACTGGCAGAAACACGACAAGCCATGAGCAACCGCAGCAAAGCAATCGGTCCCATTAAACAGAAGAGTGAGAGGCGTTTTCCATCGGTGAGAACCTCCCCTCTCAAAAGAGCAACAGTCTATGAATCTGCAGGGAATCTTGTTATTTACTGTAAGAATGGACCCCCTGCAAGACCTAGAATCTAACACGGAAGTGTTTCCAGACACATTCAATGACTCTCCGCGCAGAAGGAATACAAATGAATTCAGAATTCATGGTATTTTGACTCCGAGGATGTACAGGTGAACCAAAGGCAGACATGGCAGAATGCCAGTGTGCTGCCAGATGGAGAAGGAGGTCTGTGGGCCTGAAAGGGTTAAGCATGATGTGCACGTGGAGGCAGACGTTTCAATTAATCTGAAAGGAGGCAATGGCGCCGTGTGCAAACCTTTTTAATAACCTTTAAAAGAATGATGTGTTTATGGAATTGACTCTGAGAAGAGGCAGCTTATCAGCCGCATGGAAACTGACATCTCCCCATGCATGCGTGCTGAAAGGGCAGACCATTTAAACTAGGAGTCAGACAACAATCTATGGCATTCTTTTTAAAGGGAGCCATGTAACTTAAAACACATATATATTCTCAATGTCATTTAAAGATAGCAGCCAGAAATGTTTAAAGACGAGAAGGAGTCGTGCGTACAATCTTTCTCACATACAATTTATAAATGCTGCCCATTTTGGAGCGGTTCATTTAACTCGAGTTATATTTGGGAAAAGATGGGTTTGGCATGCTGAATTTATCCTTTTAATGCGATTTTATATAGCGCGAACATTACCTAAATAGGGCTAAGCTTTAAGTTGAGGGATGCAGCCACCGCATGCTGTATTTCCTTAATGTAGTGTTCTAGGTATATAGAGAATGTAATGCCCTTTCAATTTGTGGCGATTAAGTAGGATTTAGCACATATGACAAGTGAACACGCATTGGCAAAGCCTATAGCTCTCGCTCCTGCAAACTGGTGCCACTGTTGTTGTTTTTTTTACAGTTTTATTGAAACCATGTGACACAAAAAAAAGAACAAATTCAAACAAACCACTGCCTAAACGTGCCAACTATTTGCTTGAAATAAGAATGTAAAATGTGATAAAAGTTATGTATCATAAACGTTATTGAAAAACAGTATGAGTGCGTTGTAGCAGGCAGGTTTACTTAAAATATGTTTGAAAAGCTTCTTTAGTTTTAATAGTGTGTAGGAAAGTAGGATCTGCTTCTTATGGTTACCCCCACTTTTTGCTTGATGTTGCACTGTTTTTGACTAGTCTGACTGGGATCCTGCTAATCAGGACCCCAGTCTATCTTCTTTCTCCTTAAAATGTCATGCATGTACTTAGGTACACTCCAGATTGGATATTGGGGTATCCTTGTCAGTACCTAGTATATGTTACACATGTACCCAGAGCATAGGTTCCCCAGAGGCCTCCCATGGGCTAAAGCATGTATTATACCACCCATGAGAGGCCATGCAAAATGTAACTACAGGTCTGCCATTGCGGCCTGTGTAAGTTGGTGCATGCACCACTTACTTTAGATATAGATTTACTATATCTACAGGTCACTACACTTAAAACTTATAAGTCACCCCTATGAAAGACCTTGACAATCCTGAAGGCAGGGTGCTGGGTTTTAAGTGAGAGGGTGCCCCTGCATGAGCACAGCCCCTCTACAGCCTTCGGAGAACATTCTACCAGGTTGTCGGTGACGCAGCCAGACATATAGGTAGAGGTGCATTATATGCTCACGTAAAATCCTATCTTGAAAACGGCTGCAACAAAACATGTTGTGTTTGGTATCAAACACCTTGGAATCACTTCTCCCCACCAACCGGTGTGGGAGGTATGATTCCACTCTCGACCCGGGCAGCACAAAATGGTTGCTGCTGACCAGAGACACGTTTCTGCCCTCCTGCTGCTGAGCCAAGCTCGAGCAGGGGAAGGCAGAACAATAGGCATCTTGTCACAGAGAGGTGTGACCACCTCACAGACAGGATTTAGTGTATTGGGACTGGGTGGATGCACTTCCAACGTGCCTGAAAGTGTGCATCTGGGGCACAATTGGTATCCCTGTGCATAGTCCAGTTCAAACCAGTCCTGGGAGCCGTTGACTCCTGCTCTGGCACAAAACTGAACAAAGGACATGGAGTATCCTCCCCACTGTCCTGACCCTCCCCTGGGATGGTCCCCTGAATCTGTCCAACCCTCTCCCGTGTGTACAAAAGGGCTTACCTACTGTAGGACCCTAGATTCAACGTGGAAAAGATTCTGATCAAGAAACCACTGCACTTCAACCATCTGGACACTCTGGACTTTGCTTGACTTTGACTGGGCCCAATTTCGTCTCCCTCTCCGTTCAAAGCCTTGTCTGGGCCTGTGCACCATACAGGCTCTGTGCAGGACCTGTGGCGCATCAAGGACATCCAAAGTATCTCCCTTGGGGTGAAGGAGTCACTCCCCTGCATTCGCAGGCACCAAAATGCAACTGACCAGTCTGCTGATCCTGAGCTCCTGCAGACTGCGAAGGCTCCAGCAACACAGGAGGTGGGTCCCTATGTTCATTGACATTGAGCTGCTCTCTCACCAAGTTTGAGCCCAGTATCCTTTGTGGGGACCGCATAACCCAAACCCCTGAGAACCACATACTTTTGCAACTGCATATGCTTGGTGGTGTTACCCAACTAAGTGCATTGGGCTGTTGATAGCCCCAACCTCTGCGCACATTTTGTACAAAGGACGTTGGCCTCCTTACACTCTGTGCTCTGCAAGCTGTGACTTTGTGAAACTGCTGGAGGTCCCCTTACAACTCCTGTGCCTTCGGCCTGTGGGTTTATTTGAGGGACAACACTGATTTTCTTGGGCTCCCTTGATTGTTCCAGGCCTGCCCTGACTCCCCTTACTGTGGTGCGCCTCCTGGTCCTTGCTGGGCCAGACCATGACCTTCCACGACCTTCTTCATGAGTTGCCGCTGCCAAGGCTTGTTGGTGCTCCCGCCGGACACCGACCCCTCAGCACTCGACATCCTTTGTGGGACAGCTCGTATGCGGCTCCTGGTCATCTTCGATGTCTCCTGGTCCTTGTGGCTGCAGAATCAAGGTCTCCATCTTCGCACCTGATGCACCCAACATCGGTGGGTGTTGGACTTGGCCCTTTTTGCAGGGTCATCCCTGAAATTGTTACCTTCCTCCTGCGTTTATTCTGACCTGTTGTTGGCTATTCTATGACTCTGGACACCTTACCACTGCTGTTCAGTGCTAAAGTGCATATGCTCCCCCTATGTAAAATGTATATGTTGGTTGGATTCCATGATTGGCTTATTTGGTTTACTGTCAGACCCCAGTAAAGTGCACCAGGAGTGCCCAGGGCTTGTAAATACAAATGCTGCTGGTGGGCTTGCAGCACTGGTTGTGCCACCCACAGAAGCGGCCTAGTAAAATGTGTCTAGGGTCTGCCATTGCAGAACCTGCGTGCAGTCTGGTACTGTCATGCTGACTGGGTAAGTGCACCCACTTCCCAGTCCCTAAACCTTCCCTTAACTTCATATTAGTCACCCCTATGGTAGGCCCAAGGGCAGGGTGCATTGTAAGCATAAGGTAGGACAAGCCCTGATGTGTGTGGCATGTCCTAATAGTGAATTACAGCCATTTTCGTTTTTCACTATTGTAAGGCTGCCTGTTCTCCATAGGCCAGAATGGGCTGTTAGAATTGTTACATCCTATGATCCTAACAGACCCAGGGAACAGTAAAGTTTATTTTAATATTCTGTGTTTGCAAATACCACTTTTAGAATGTTGGTATTTGCTTGCCTAACCATTTCAGCCCGCCTCTGCTATGAAGTGTATCTGCCTGTCTGGTTTGTGTGAGTGACAGGGCTGGGGAAACCCAGAGGGGCAGGGCTAGGTAGCCTGGTGGTGAATAGAGAGATTGACATCCAGATGGGTGGGAGGAGTGCACCTGGACTCTGAATAGGGCTGTGCTCTGCCACCACAATGCTGGCTCCACCTCCTGTGGAGCGGTTGATGTCTCTGCCCTGCACCCTGAATAGAAAGGCAGAGTCATGTCAACAAAGTGCTCAAGAACTGGTTTGGACTGGGCAAAGGCCCCTCTACCCCAGAGGAACAAAGGAATTAGGGGTATAAGTATTGGGACCCTGCTCCCAAGAAATTAGATCCTGCTTGACAAGAAGAACCTCTGCCTGAGGAGAAGGAACTGGGAAAGCTGTAAGGAGGAGTACTGTCCCTGACCTGGGGGATTGGCCTGCAGTGGTTGCCTTGCTGTTGAAAGGAGAGGAGAAAAGACTACAAAGACTTTATTTTCAACTTGTGCTTAAAAGATCTCCAGGGGCTTGAACTGAGCTTGCCCCCATAACGAAGTCCCAGGACCAGTGGACTTCATCCCCAGCTCCCCAGAGTCTTTCGGAAGTGCCTGCTGCTGTTGTTGGGCCTTCTGAGGGACTGCGTGTCGCAAGGCCCTGGAAGCGCGACTCGAGGAGAAGAAGCGTGCCGCCGTCGCAGCTGTTGCCGTCGCATCTCGCAAAGGGTGTCGCCGCTGCAGCATCTCATCGAGCGGAAGCGTCTCGCATCATTCCGGAAGTGTCTCGCAACGCCGAAGAAGCGTGTCGCCATCGCAGCCATCGTAGCTGACGCATTGCACCGCATCAAGAGAAGAGTCTCGCATCGACGAGGAAGCGTGTCGCCATCGCACCCATCGTAGTTGTCGCATTGCACCGCATCCAGAAAAGCGCCTCGCATCCACAGAGAAGCGTGCCGCCATCGGAGCTGTTGTCGTCGCATCGCGTAAAGGGGTGATGCCGCTGCAGCATCGCATCGAGCGGAAGCGTCTCGCAAACATCGGAGAAGAGTGTCGCTGCCAAGGCCGCTGTCGTCGCATCGCGTAAAGGGGTGACGCCGCTGTAGCTGACGCATCGAGTCGAGCCTTTCTCGCAACATCGTAGAAGCGTAACGCATCTGGAAGATCTTCACGTCTTTATTTCTTTTGCACCAAGAACTTCAACGCATCAGCATCGTTGCAACACTTTCGTTGCCCTGCGTGTCGCATCTAAGGTACATTGACTTAAAGTGTCGCATTTAAGAACTTAAGGGAACTAAGCAAACTTCTACCATCTAAAGTAACAGTATTATGTATTTTTGTCGTTTAATGGTCTTGTGATAACTCTATATAAAGAATCCTTATTTTTGATATAAAAACCTGTGTGGTGTCCATTTGTAGTGTTGTCACTTGGTTACTGTATGTGTTCACAAATGCTTAACCTATAACGCTCTGAGATAAGCCTTGACTGCTCGCGCCAAGCTACCTAGAGGGTGAGCGGGGGTTATTTTAGGAGTGTAACCCCTTACCCTGACTAGAGGAAAGGTTCCCTGCTTGTCACAAGTACCTACCTGTGCCAACCAGAGAACCCGGATTCTAACAGTGGGCATTCGTCTACTGAGCCCCTAGTGACCCAGACTCTGTCCCCTTTGCTTTCCGCTTCCTTCCTTCAAGAATCCACCTGTGGCTTCCACCAGACACTTTTCTTCTTTCCAGCAGTGGCATTTTTTTGAAGACTCCCATTGAGAACGACGGCAGTTTCCGATGTCACATCGACCCTATGCACCCGGCTTCCCTGGGATAGGTAACTATGGTACTTCGGCATCCACTGGTGGGGTGGCTCTTCAACCTTCTATGTTCTAAAGGGTTTTCTTTGTAATCCTCTGGGAAGGGCCCTTAAACACTAAAACTTCAACCGCGATTCTCCCATTGAATTGTACGTAGCATGTGGTCGTGTTCTCACACTGCACCCGTCCTCCGTGGGGTCCCTACTTACTCACCTTGGGTGGTTCCTTAGGGTCCCAGCGATACTACAACCTCTAGACACTGTCTTGACTCAGGTTGTGGCTCTTATTCCACTATTTTAGTATATGTTGCCGTCTCCCCCTGGAGCCCACTGTGTATTAGTGCTACTCACGTTTGTTTCTGTGCTACAGTATTGTGTGCTTTGTGTTTATCTGCATGTAGCAGATACTGTGAGGTATTTAAGGTGTGTTATAACAATAAATACATATTTTTAAAACTACTGTGGGGTTCGCCTTTCATTTGACCAATACATTAAGGTTGCATTCTGGTAAAACAAGCTGCTTAACATTCTTTCAAAACTAAGGTTGAAGGCTGCTCTCCACAGCTACCACTTGGATAGCTTTCTAAGATTATCTTTGACCTTAAATCACCATAAGGGTTGTTCGGACTGGTGCAAGCTGCCCACTTTAATTATTGGACATCATATACCAGGCCAACTTCTCACAATACACATCACAGGAAAATATGGATCTTATTCGTGCAAAGAAAAAGTAGCATTCATTATGAATTGCTGTGACCAGAAGACATAGTTCAAACATAGAAAGAGGACGAAAAATTTAAAAAGGATATATAATAGAAAAAATGCCTCTGCAAAGTAAATTAATGGACCACCAGCCCAGGCACTAAAGTGTACTTATTTTTGGACACTTGTGCTCATGTGTCTAGGTAAAATGCCATTACTGCAAGAGAGGCAATGGCTGAACTTGGCTGACCCTATGCCAAAGCAAAATGTGAATGACAGTGACCAATGGATGAAGAATGACCCAAAGCCCCTCTATTCATATATATGTATTTTTTATTTATAATTTCTTTTTATTACCAGAGACTAGAAGGAAAGCAAAAGCTGCCTATAGGCCAGACCTAAAAGCAAAATTAACAGGGTACCATCTCGTTGGAGAAGTTAGTACTGTTTAGGGGGAAAATAAAATCTCGCTGAACACAAATGTAGCCTGATTGTGCTGTCAATGTGATGTGACCGGCTCTATTTTTAAACAAATTCTCTTCAAGACTCTGCTCATGCAGGTTATATCAAAAAAGGATCTGCCATCAGCTGCCAATTTTGGTGATCCTCTGGAGAGGAGATTGGCGCCAAATGCGCTTACCCTTTAGGTATGGTGGTCTGATTCCTTAGCTTTAGACCTGGTGCACATGTCAAGGTATTTTAATGCAGTGACTTTATTGTCATTGGCTCTTCTCCTGAGTCTGAGGTCAATGAATTCCCATGCTCAGAAGCATTCCACACACTCAGTAGTACCTCACAGTCATCACAGTAATAACCATGTAACCCTGAATTTGGTGATAAAACAATGCATTTACTTGAAATTGTCAACACACTACTCTACACTAGTGAAGGATCACATTCTTTGATACTGAGACTCTCTCCTCTCGCGATCACAGTAGCTTACTTAAGGTATTTTATCATCGTAGTTCATGTGCATTTGCTGCATATTGTGTGATTAAAGGCATTTTATATTATCATCTAGCTATTTCTAAATGTCAAAACACAAAAATACAAATGTGCTACTTGTTAGCTCCTACCTGTGCAGCTTAGCCCTGGATGCAAAATGGTACTCAGACCGTTGTGTTGACTTGTGGCAGTTGTCTCATCACAACTTCTGCAGGACTGGAATCTTTAAAAACTGGCAATAGATTGAGGTCTATGGCACAGCAGGTGCACTGTTTAGTTGTGGAATTCTGCATCAGACTCATTCAGAGATGGCCACCATTGACTTGTGGCAGTTGTCTCACCACAACTTCTGCAGGACTGAAATCTTTAAAAACTGGCAATACAATGAGGTCTATGGCACAGCAGGTGCACTGTTTAGTTGTGGAATTCTGCATCAGACTCATTCAGAGATGGCCACCATTGACTTGTGGCAGTTGTCTCACCACAACTTCTGCAGGACTGGAATCTTTAAAAACTGGCAATACAATGAGGTCTATGGCACAGCAGGTGCACTGTTTAGTTGTGGAATTCTGCATCAGACTCATTCAGAGATGGCCACCATTGACTTGTTACAGTTGTCTCACCACAACTTCTGCAGGACTGGAATCTTTAAAAACTGGCAATACAATGAGGTCTATGGCACAGCAGGTGCACTGTTTAGTTGTGGAATTCTGCATCAGACCCATTCAGAGATGGCCACCATTGACTTGTGGCAGTTGTCTCACCACAACTTCTGCAGGACTGGGATCTTTAAAAACTGGCAATACAATGAGGTCTAAGGCACAGCAGGTGCACTGCTCAGTTGTGGTGTTCTGCATCAGACCCATTCAGAGAAGGCCACCATATGGACCTTTCACCATACTGCTAATACCAAAAAGCCCAATCCAAGATTGTGACTCACCTTTCTCATTGTCAATTTCTAGGTTTGCCAAGTTTAGAGGTAGTATCATTTGCTGCATCCTCAATAGACAACATTGAGCACAGGCAGATTAACTCAACCTTACTCAGTTTCAACCCTGCCTCACTCTTGCTCCCTCATTTGTTCCTTCCTTCGTTTTCTAATCTTTCTGCTTATATGATACAATTTTGGACATATTTTTATTGTGTTGTTCCGTTTCTTATCCTTTGCTACTTTCTCTGTTGCCCAAGGTCAGCCTCGTTAACCAATATACCAGGCATCCATGGCCAGGCTGGCTTACAGGGCAACCAGCCAGTGCCTGGTGGGCTGGTCTGACAGGTCAGTCTGTGGGCCGATATTTTGGCTATTTGAGGACCTGTTTTAGGGTCTTCTGTGCCGGTTTTTACTGTGGACTTCCATGATATTAAAACAAGCATGGCCTGAATAAAACTCAAATGCGACCGTTCCACTGTTCGATTCCCTGCTCCGGCTCTCAGCTTACATGGCTCCCGTTTCAGCCTCTTTGGCCCTTCACTCGCTTTGCCCGCCTGCTCGCACCGCCAGTGCACCCCCTGCCCCGCCCGCACTAGGGCAGCACTGGACCCTCGGGCCACCGGAGAGCAGTGAGCGGCCGCGGAGGAGTGGGGGGGACGGAGGTGGTAGGCACGGTGGCCACTTGTCCTTGGTACTCCCGGGCAGCAGAGGTCTTTGGTCGAGGGGGGAGGGGGGGCGCGAGGAGCTGGAGCTGGAGCTGCCTCTGCAACCTCAGCCTCTGCAACCTCTACCTCTCTCATCCAGCTCTCATCTGGAGCTGCAAGCTATGCAGTGGCAGAGGCAGCAGTAGTGGCAGCCCAGTTCCTGAAGAATCAACGGGGCGGTGGTGCAGACTCAACGCGCTCCCCAGTCCTACTATCCAGCATCCCTTTTAGGGTCATTCCTGCATAGAGGGATACCTGCAGTGGCAGCCCGACTCCAATCCTCAGCAGCAGGAGGAGGTAAGAGGCAGGGGGATCTGGGAGGGAGTTTGAGTGCGAGCCAGGCACCGTGGAAGCTGCCCAGCTAGGTCTGGGTGCGGCCTGCGGTTGCTCTGAAGCTTCTGCTCGGGGGCCTCTCTCTCTCATCCCTCTCCTCTGTTCTCTGGGAAGGTCTTGTGGGCTCCTCTCTCTTCATCCCTACATGGGCCTTTGTCCAGGAGCGCCCCCTATGCTGGATAAGTTCGGAGGATCGCTTGTATATACAGAGGCTAACGAAGCACGAAGCGCCGGGTGCTAGCAAGATCATTGCTCTCAAGCAGCTCAACCACCCTGCGAGCTAGGGTCAGCACTCCCTCACGCCAGAGGCAGCCAGGTGGACGGGCGGCCTACTTGCAACCATGCGAATTTGTGGCTCCCCTACCACAGCTCTTTAGGCTCTCCTGAGTCCTTGCAACTCCTCAGGCGGAGAATGAGGTCAGGAAGAGAAAGGCGGTCAGTTACCACCATAATTAACAACAGGAAAAGGAAGAACAAAATGTTGGGCGTACCTAACAAGGGCATGGCTATGACAGGATTCCTTGACCCTACGGCACAACCACATTGGTGGCAATAGAAGGTGCCTCACCAGCAAAGACAATCAAAACCGGCTATCAACCTAAAATATATTCAAAATGTTTATTTGTGAAAGACGCAGGGGCTTTCCTAAATGCCAGCAATCCTGAACTCAAAGGGCTCCCTTCCCCCCAATGCATCCGGAGGTCATAACCCAGTCAGATATAGCAGCAACATCCATAATATCGTTAAACGACAAGGATCAAAATACAAAGCAAGAAGCGGTCAGGAAAGTACGAGACACAGAGGGCATTGCCGTGGCTATACAGCAAGAGGGCGTTCGGCAAGAGGGGGAAAGACAAGAAAGACAAAGACATACCTTACAAAACACTGTCCCAGTTTGCAAACATGGGCTACTATTCACTAAAGGGGGCACTTTTAGTTTGGTGCCTGGACCTATTTTTCATCCCAGTCCGACCCTGCAGACATCCCTGGGTTAGTCCCCTACATTAAAGCCTGGATGATGGTGAATATTGTGGCTTCATAATTAGGACCACTGGAAATATGTGGCAGTGGAGCACCAAATTTTATAGCAAGATTGATTAAATTATATGGGAAGGAAAGGAACGTAATTTAAAATTTAAGACTTGGGGCCTAAAAAGTTAGATTTGTGATTGCTCTAAAGTATGAGTGCCTTTTTGAATTAACTGCAGCTTTAAGAACAGTATATGTGATGTGAACACGAATAGTGACAAAAATGAAACACGACAAAACAAAGGAATCATTCTTTGTATTATTTTTTTTACCTATTTAAGCTTTTTGTTTTCTGCTGTATACACAAGTCCTTCATTCACTCCATATTTTTGTATAAATATTTAGTTGTGTGTGCATTAATGAACTTTTTTCTGTTTAAGGAACAGCACAAGCTGGAAAGTGAAGTGTTAATTAGTATATACACATCTTAATGATTATTGACCGCATACCCACACCAGTTCTCTGGGTAAACCTTGGACTGCTCTGCTTCGTTAGCGTGGTAGTCAACTACTAAAGGGGTGCTCAGTTTATGTGGGTTAACCCCAGTACACTAGAGGTATAATTCCCAAACTTTGGTCCAGTCAAAGACCAGTCACACTCTTCGGCCCTCTTGTCCCAAACCACTTCCCACTGGCTTAAAATGAAATTGCACTGTGAATGAGTTGAAATAAAAATTGTTTTCGAATTAACATTGCAAATCCAGTTTGCACAGGGCAAAATGTCTGTGTTAAGCTCATAATCCGGGCCCAACTAGCTGGGCGTCACATTTCCTGTAAAAGAGGTTGATGAAATGAACATGGAGGTGTTTTCAAAACTCCAAGCTCAAAACACTAACTTCTGGCGCCCAAAGGTGTCATAAACATATATTACCCCTCTAAAGTCTCACTAATGTTGTTGTACTTAGAAACGGGGCCCATGAATGGACTGGATACAGCTGTAGTTTTCATCCCTTTACCACATAAATCAGTCATTGCACAAGTAAGGGCATACAGCTTCAAAAAGACACATTTCAAGACGTAAAACCCACACATGAAACTAGTGCTGCCCTCGAATCTTTATTTTCTGGGATTTCACAGGGGAAACATCCGATAAAATAAAATGCAGGAATTAATGATGAATGACGTGAGGCATTCGAAGAGCGAGGCCTCTGGATGGTCATGTTAATTACACAGGTAGGGCAGGAAATTGCAGCCAGGTGTTTCATACACGGGCGCCCAGTGCATTCATTGCCTTCAGTTGCAAAGACTCTTTGACAAACTTCACTTTAGAGGAAATTGTATGTAGTCGGCTCAGCATATGTTTTGCTGGTGAACTCTGGCACATCAAGTGCTGGGATATTAAAAATGGAACACATCAGTTTGAAATGTAGCAGAAGGCGCCTCTCTCTAAGGCCCTGTTTACAGTTGGGGTGTTTCACCTGGAGTGATAAGCAGAGTGAAACTCTGCAACTCCGAATTTAAGTGCTGTGGGGAAACTCTGGATCCTTTAATTCCGGGCCTGGAGACAGAGGGCTGCACGGGTAGGGGATGAGGCAGGGCAGCATCATAGCCAGCCTCTGGTTGAACCCGGCAGTAGGACTAGGGTTGGATTGGGATCAAAAATAGGCCCGAGAACGCTAAAAATAAAAGAGGCCCACATTTGCGGATTGTGCCTTTCTGCAAAACATTGCTTCAGTTTTTCAAGTTTTATGAAAGGAAGGGTAGAGGTTCTGTAAAAGAGGCATATTTTCTTAAGTCTACAGAGGTTTTTTAAGAAAGGCAAATGTTGCCTGCACTCTTTCTGCACGGATCAGTTCACACTGGTGAACCACACCTGAATATAAGTGAGGCCACTTCTGCTAAGGCCTCCTGCTTCTGCTCAATATGCATACATTAATGGGCGGGCCCAGCGAGAGGCTGGGAATGACACTTCTGCCCGTTGGTAAAATGGAGGTAACAGAGGCCCATCTGCCTCCAGTAAGGCAACTCAGGCTGGTGGCAGCATCTGAACAGCACAGACAGCCAAAATCAGGTTCCACGCTGTATACACAACAAGACCTGCCCTGAAAAATAATTTTTTGTTTTTATAAGCACAGTGAACACATCCTAATCAAAGACCCTGGCTCTTTCAAACCTATTATGTTTTACACCATGTGCACGGCAATATTTGCCATTCGCCAAACGGGTCTAGTATCACTAGCTCATGAGACTCCTAAATGTCTAGGTATATTTAAAAAGGTGTTTCCCTGGTATTCTGTTTCCCAAATGATATGTGTGAAAAGGAAAACTCGACAGGACCTATAGTGTGGTACCTGTTCAAATGCCACAGAGAAAGAAGTGCAAAAAAGTGTGGGGGCCAGCAGTGCCTCACGGAAGTAACCCCAACGAGGATGCGCAGACAGGTACTCGCCTGCTACCTCACGTTCTCATCATAGGCAATTGCCGCCCAAAAGGGAAAAAGGAATAAATCAAGAAACCTCATGTCAATCCTAATAACTAGTGTCTAGTGGAACTAATAATCTAATCTGTGTCTATGTTCCAAAAATAATAATGATGTGTGTGTCGACCCCAAAACAAGGAAGACTGAGTCTGATCAGGACCCACGTCACTCCCAATTAAAACCAGGCAAGACTACACTGGCTATATGAAACTTTATTCTGTGCTGTGTGTCTGCCCAATAAAACAAACATGTTTCGTTGCCTGTTTAAATTAGCGGCAACTTCTTCAGGGCTAGGGTCGACTGGTCTCTCTGCGTTGCTAGTTCTGACCAGTATTCTATCTGTCTGCACCTAAGGGAAACACAATTAAAAAACACACATTCAGTATAGCACCCACATTGCTCATATAGGTGCTTCACACACACATGAAAGCGATTTGTGGCTTCGCTGACTTGCTTAGATAAAACGGTGCCTGCAACACCTGTGACATTCATATTTACCGTAAGGGTTGCTCACTTTCAGCATACCTCAACCCTTGGTATAGGTAGGTGTGTGCTACCTCGAATAGTCCTGGACTGCTTGCCCACTGGCCGCGGATTCGCGTTTCTGAAATGCATAAAGACAAAGCGAAGTATTACAAATAAGGACAGGGATTTAAAGCCACCTCGGCTCATATGCCTGTTGTTAGCTGCACTCGAGCTCATTATCTCATTGTTACCGGCTGCTGCTGATGTTACCCACATTTTGTTGTGTCCCCCATGTGGATTACTTGCGTGTATTGTCTAGTGCGCTCCGAGCCCCCATTGCCTCAATGACCATCTGAGTTACTTGCGTGTGTGGTCTAATACGCTCCAAGCCCCCATTACACTCACGTTCACGTTCAAACAACCTCCTCGTTGCAATCGACGCCTAGTGCCCGCATGTGCATAGCTGGTACGTCGGCGGAGTCATCACAATGCCGATCCTTCGATAGCTCCGACCCACCATGAGAGGGACGTCTGAATCTACATATACTCCACTGGGAGTTATTTGATCAAATCAAGGGGCCCGCAGGGTTCTATCTTCGAACTGCAACCTACCAACGGTCTCACCTCGTCAGCCTGGCAATCCGGATACTTCTCAACCTCCATCACGGGCTGGACGACCGCTTCCTGTTTAAATGCGTCTCGCGCGCTATCTGCGCGCATGCGTGAATGCTTACTGAAGGCGGTGGCGGCCATATTGTGTAGACTACGCTGGCCAGAAAAACGGCCCACAGCAGTTACTCAGATACCAGCCCATTGCCTGAGTGCCCTCCTTACCAATTCGACCCTGCAGGCAGTGCTTTCCTATACGGGCACGAGTTTTCTCTGCATTTTTATTTATTTATTTAAGGTTTTGTATAGCGCGAACATGACCCAAGCGGGTATCAGATCGCTTTATATACGGGTTGTGAAAGACATAGGAAGATAGCTGCGGGAGAAAAGTAAAGCAAAATACATCAGGAACAAAAATGACATCATGGCGGGCGACAATAAGCCGTAACAAATGTTAGGTAGTAGCTAAAGCAGCTAGACAAGATCGGAAGCAAAAGGAGAAAAGCTTCTAGTTCAGCACAGTGTTCATTAGTAGAGCTTTAACTTCCCTTTTGAAGGCAAATGTTGAGGATATCAGTCTTGTTTCCATGGGTAGGCAGTTCCAGATTCTCGGGGTAATACCAGAGAATGTACGATTGTAGGTTTTTCAATTTTTTAAATTTCTTTGGTTTAAGCAGCAGTGAACTGGTGCTCCTTGAAGGCCGGGTGCCAACAGAAAATTCGAGCTTATTTGTCAGGTAGAGTTGGGGTATTGAAGTGTAGTGCTCTATGGGTCATACATGCAATGCTTAACTGGATCCTTGCCTCAAATAGAAGCCAGTTGAGCGTTTTCAGGTCCGGCAAGATGTGGTTGGTTTTCTTGGAACCAGTGATGAGTCTATACGCAGCATTCAGAGACGCTCTGAGGGGGGCTAAACTGAGTTTCAGAAGTCCACATAGAGTGGCACTTCTGTATTCTAGTCTAGAGATGACTAGTGCTTGCACCGCCGATTTGAAGTTATCTTGGGGAAGGTAGGGTTTGAGTTTTCTTAGGATGCTCAGTTGGAAGTTCGCTCCTTTGGTAGATGCTCTGATGTGAACTTGCATGTTTAGGTTCTTATCTAGCACAACTCCAAGTGGTTTAGTGGAATCAATGATGTTTGGTGTGCAGTTGAGAGCAGTGAGGTTACTTAGATATTTCACAACAGTAGGGGTTTGCCTAGTGGGTGAAATGAGGAGGAATTCTGTTTTTAGGGCGTTTAGTTTGAGGTGGTTGGAGGTTAGCCAATTAAGGGTTTTGAGCAGGGTACCGTTGAGTGACTTAATATCTTCGAGGGAGGATATTTTCATGTACAGTTGGGTGTCATTCGCATACATGTGATATTGGATTTTGGATGCTTTGAGGATACAGTCAGTGGTTCAATGAAAGGTTAAAGAGCGTGGGTGAGAGTGAGGACCCTTGGGGGACACCCAGAGTGCAGGGACTGGAGTTGGATAGAATTTGATTGGATTTGATTCTTTGCATTCTGTTGTTGAGAAAAGAGGCAAACCATTTTAGGAGCCCTCATGCCTCCCCCAACTACACACCTCCTCAAGACCATCCCGTTGACACTTTCTGGCTACTGAAACAAGGCGGAAAATGTCAGCACTTTCCTCCACAAATGGGTAAACATGCGCAGTAAAGGATCTGATACTACTGGATTCATTCAGTTATTCTCCAATCTTTGGAGAAAACTTGGAATAGCCAGGTTTTGATGTGGAAATGCCAGCATGAATGCAGGGTTCTGGCCCTCTGCTATCCCTGCACCAAAAACCGACACAGTTATAATCAGCCCTAAGAATGATGTTTTATTCATAGTGTGACTGTACTACCGAATATCGAAGAAAGAAATGTTGGGATATATGAATATTGTGGACAAAATATCGAGGACCAAAATACCAAAAGGTAAATGGATATAAAGGAAGAAAAGATTTACTTTTCCTAACTCCACATCTATGTAGCTTGAAGATATATATATATCTCATCAAGGTACAAATATGTGAAGCTCAATACAGAAAATGTATACTTAACTAACTTTCGAGATTTATGTTCCAATACTTTGTCCTCTGTATTTCCATATCACGATCTTCTGTCTTCGGTATTCAAGGGGCGCACCAGTGGTGTTCTGTTGCTGAAAACAACGAGCTAACGTGCTACACAGCCCAGATGTCCTAGTGTTCAGTGTTCAACCTTAAAACTTGTTTTGCACTGCACCAGACGTGTTAATCTGGATCAGCACAAAAAAGCCATTAGAAAGGATACACAGAAATCCTGCTTCATTAATACACCATACCTGCCTATTTACAAAATATTTTCACCCTGTGAAAAGGGGATGGAGCCTAGGAGGCACTCTGCCGCTCACGATGCTCCCGACCACCTCCCAATAAAACTAAAACAAGCATTGGCATAGCCAATAGGTCTCGCCTTTGGGACCTTATAAGTGTTTAGCCATGCAACAGTTGCATAACTAAATACTTATAAGGTCCCAAAAGCGAGACCTATTGGCTATGCCAAGCGGCCATGTGGCCACGAAAGTGATCGCGATCAAACATCAAAGCGGCCGCGAAGGTGAAAGTAAATCGCGGTAAAGCGTGGCGTGGCGCGCGCACCCGCGCACATGCACTGTAGCTCTAGGCTGGCCTGGTAGCACTTTTTGGAGCCCTCTCAATAAGTCTCGCCAGACTAGCGCATGCGCTGGGTCAGGCGAGACCTAAACAAAGGGTCGTTAACGCTGTCGCTGATGTCCTGGGGGTATTTTCACAACTTTTAAGGACAACGGCTGCTTACAGCCTCCGAAAATGAGCTGGAAATCCATTATTTTCAGTGGTTTTCGGCTCGTTTTCCTCTGCCTCTGAGCCACACATCTCATGCTCATAAATTAGACGTTCAAGGCATCCTATCAAAGGTTTTGGGCATCCCTACAGGAAGATGGATGCTGCTTGACAGATTTCTTCTCTTTACTTTTCTGTTTCATCACCACCTACACCTCATCTCACCATATATCACCTTCAGCAACTACTACCAGACCCTACATATAGAGAAGAAGAACCCCCGCCTCAGTACTTCTATGCATGGACTAAGATACAGACAGTAGGAAAGGTGATGCCAGATTCACAAAACCAATTTGCATTCACTAAGGCAGTACAAAATAGCAAACTAGAAATTTGATGCACAAATATTCATTTCAATTCACAATTATCATTTGAAATCGAAATGAACATATGGTGATCCCATATGTGTCTACAGGACAAGGTGACACCAAAGGGGATTTCCTTCACCTCGTGGCTCACAAGCTAATTCACAAAAGCCTTGTGACTGCTCCTGCAGTTGCAAAACAAAGACCAATTACCACCTGCCAAGAACGGGTAAGCATGTGCAATGTGTCAGCTGTCAGTTTCTGGCAACTGCATGCTCAAGCTGCAGGCACTGGGAGGTGTTGACTGCAAACCTGCTTCCTTCACACCCACAGTCCCTTTCACAATGTGCCACCATTTGAAGCATTGTGCCCCCTCTCGTTTACTGTTGTGCGAGATGAGGGGCACATCCAATTTCTATCCTTTTAATATTGATGAAGCGGACAATGTGTATCTCATTGATCAAAACCCCTTTGCACAGAAACATACTATTGAAAGCTTCACTATGCAAAGTGTGGATCTGTTCTTTGGCACAAGGCAAAACATTAAACTGCTAGCAACTTATTTGTAAATTAGGCCCTTTGTTATGGAAGGACGTAAGGTATAAGTAAATACATAGGGTGAAAACAATAACTGATTGGTATAAGGAAGTCTTGGAACACACACACACGCACGATGCACACACACACACAAAAGATCTACACTTGGAAAAACTTGTAACGAAGCAGTGTTTGGAAGCATGATATGCCAAAAAAGGGGCCCAACACAACACCGCACCATAATACATAATATATGGTTGAATCACACTTTTACATACTATATTATGCTTCAAAATATTGCACATGCATCACGTCTCTCTACACCACACCACACCTTCCACCATCACATCACACTAGCGCTGAACAAGAAGTATACGGCAGCACACCATATTCTACCATGCCACACAGCAGAGCACCATATCATAAGACAGTACTCCAGAAAAATGATTGATGGCCGCACAGAGAAACTATTTCTCATAAACAACGATGTTTCAAACCCGACTAGAACAATGGGATCATTATCAGGACAGCAAAAAATATATATGCCTGAGAGTGAGCCTGAATCAGGCTAGACAAGGGTGGGGCTGAAGCTCTGGCACCTGGCACCTGGCTGTGGTTACCGACTCTCCTGCTCCGAATCATGTCAGAGGCCAACTAACTCTGTGGAACCATCATCATTGAACTTAGACCTCCCTCGGATACCACTGTTGTGGCCAGAGCTTCAGCCTCACCCTTGTCTAGCCTGATTCAGGCTCACTCTCAAGCATATATATTTCTTGTTGTCCTGATGATTTTCCCGTTATTCTAGTCGGGTTCGAAACATTGTCGACAACCACATCTTGACTCGTACTTGTTTATTATGATTTGTGTAGATCATAAGATGTTTCTTACAATCGTGACTGTTGTAAATTACCTACTGGTGGTCGCCAGTAGATAGTTATAGTTAGGACCGTGTTTCCATAGGAAATCCGCAACATTCTATTTTGAATAACTTTGGCGCAGATTGACGAATCCTGGCAAAATTTTCAAAATAGGTGGGGCGCTCCGCTCCGCTCCTACCCTGAAAGTCTCGGGGGGATTCGTTAAGCGGGGGCTGAGAAAAAGGGGGGTCCCAAAGCGTGTTTTCCCCATGCATTTTTCCATAGGACCTTTAGTCCAAGCTACAGCCCGAACGGCTGAACAGAATTACTTGAAATTTGGCAGAGAGGTAGTCCTCAGGTCAGGGATGTGCCTTTTGTAGGTCTGGTGTAAATGTGTTCAGTATTTGCTGAGAAAATAGCATTTAAATCAATATATATATCTACTGGCGCGCTCCGAGCGCGTACGGTAAGCTTACCGTACGCGCACGCTGCCGTGCGCGAGGTTAATTCTGATTGGTGGTTACATGACTGTAAACATTCGAATCGGTCGAAATCAGGAAGTGTCGGACTCCATTTTGTGTGTCTCACACTGATAAACAAAGGAGGAGAACGTGGAAACGTGGCATCGAAGAGAGTTGCAGACCCCCTAGCGTTTGTCAGGGGGTCCAAGAAGGTCATAAAAGTATGAAAAATACATTTAAATGTTTTTTAAAAAAATCGCGGGGTGCGCGTATGGTAAGCATACCGTACGCGTACGGTAGAAAAAAAAAACAATAAAAAAAAAGAAGAAAAAAACAAATTTAAGTGTTAAGATATTAGGGGGCTCTAAAAAGAGCCGTTGTGTTTATGAAGTGTTTTTTGGTACCTATAAGTAAGTACCGATGCAGAGTCTAAAGTTCAAGAGGAAGACTCTGTGGCCTTCATCAGTGAAATGTACACCGTCTCTTCTATAAATGCCTTGCATGTTGTAACGCAAGTTGTTGTGGTATATAGAACCCATACCATAGTCTCTGAGGAAAGCAGAAATAGATTTGTTGACGTGCTTTCTTGCTTTGTCAATCTGCGGACAAAATTGGTTGAACCAGTTCCACTTTTGCCTTTGGCATATGTTAGAATATACAAAGGCAGATTGAGGAAAAAGCGACATCAATTGCACAAAGGTGTCCTTAATAAGCATTTCCAGACCTACACCAGTTAAAGTGCCTAGGTCATTTCCACCACAGTGCACAATAATAAGGTTAGGCTGTGGGAGATGATGACAGGTTTTCACCAAAGGCAATAATTGGTGCCACTTTAACCCTCTCTGACCAATCCATTTAATGTCTACATTTGGCAAAGCAAGGTCTCTCACCATACCTCTGTTTTCTGCATACTTTTCACTCCAGAAGACATAGCTGTGACCTACAATCCACACTGTGAACATCTTTCAAGGAGATCTGGATGCACTCAGAAGGTGTCTTTCAGTAGAATGGCAATATGAAATGAAAGACAGTTGGAAAATGGAGGCATACATATTTTTGTTTAAATAAAAAGAACTCATTGGCTGATTCAAATCTTTTTACAGTAAAAAGTAGGCTGTATGTGTACATTTTTAGAAGCATGTTTTGTATTGGTTCAGAAAATTGTGTTCACACAGAAGATTAGTTTGGATTTGCTGTTAGGTTGGACAGGTGAAGCACTCTTGGTCTTTGGATTTGAAACATTGTGTGGTGAACTTCTGACCTCTCTCCTCACAGCAGTGTTCCATGAGCTGTTGCTATGGTAGCAGGCAGAAGTCAAGTTGGGGGAAGGGTACATTTGGAAAAGGGTTGAAGTTTTCAACCAATAGAAATGTATGATTTCATTTGAAAAAAAGTGGGAAGCACTGAGATTTGTAATTAACATGTATATGTGTGAAAAAAGAGAGGGAAACATTGCCATTTACTGGTTCTGCTCAGAGGAGAGAGGTGTACAGCTCTGATATTCTGACTCTGATAGTCTGCTGTTTGAGTGCCACATTTATTTCTCAACTAACTAATTTTAAAGGTGAGTTATGAATTTGAGAGGGGATGTATGTGGTGATTTTTGATATAAATATTAGAATTGTGATTCTTCTTTAAAAGTTATGTTTTACATTTTGTGGTTTGGGAGATATTTAACTGTCTTTAACTAGTTAAATATTATGGAGTGGGTTTTTACCATAAGTTAAGGTGTACTGGTATCACTGAGGAATACTGTTTTGTGCTTAGAATCAACCCATGAGTCTGTGTGCACACAGGAATTGTTGTTAGAGATTTTAATAGTGATGGTCAGGTACAGTAAGAATGGCATTTGTAGGAAAGGGGCAGCTTTCTGTTTGTAAATATGATGGTTTCCATTCAGCATAAGTCAGTAAGACACAAATGGGAGGCAAATGCTAACACATTTGAAATTGATATCGCAGATTTTGCTTATAATCATGCAATTGCTGAGCTTGGTCATAGATATACAAAACTGCAATTAAACCTTGACACACATGTACTTTTACATACATTACTACAATGTTTAAGCTGCTATGGATGCATGCATGAATATGTCTCTTGCAACTGAAAATACACAGTCTGCATAAGCAGACTGTTAGCACACACCCAGCAGTTTATCCAGTAGAATCATGCTGAGTATTCACAAGTGAGTGGTGTTTCAGGTAGCAGTGAGTAACGCTAATACATTCAACATCACTAAGGCTGATTTCTTTTGCTGGAGTGTAGTTAGTCACCAAGGTCACACATGTTCATGGTCAAAAAAAGCTGTTTGCACATGTGCTCTTTTCTGTTTCTGAAAACTGTAATGAAAATGTATCAGACTGTTAGAGTACTTAACACTTGCAGAAAAAAACAGTAGTAAGTGTGCTTTGAAATTGGCAACCAAATTTCATTTTCTGCCTAGAATCACAGCATGAGTCTGTGAGCACAGAGGAATTGCTGTCAGAGATGTATTTCGTGTCTCTCTGGTTCTTTTTGGAAGTATCCATGCATATGTCTCTTGCAACTGAAAATACACAGTCTGCATAAGCAGACTCTTAGCACACACCCAGCAGTTTATCCTGTACAATCATGCTTAGTATTCACAAGTGAGTGGTGTTTCAGGTAGCAGTGAGTAATGCTAATACATTCAACATCACTAAGGCTGATTTCTTTTGCTGGAGTGTAGTCAGTCACCAAGGTCACACATGTTCATGGTCTCAAAAAGCTGTTTGCACATGTGCTGCTTTCTGTATCTGAAAACTGTAATGAAAATGTATGAGACTGTTAGAGTACTTAACACTTGCAGAAAAAAACAGTAGTAAGTGTGCTTTGAAATTGGCAAGCAAATTTCATTTTCTACATAAAATCCCAGCATGAGTCTGTGAGCACAGAGGAATTGTTGTCAGAGATCTATTTCGTGATACTCTGCTTCATTTAGAATTGTATTCGTATGAAAGGGGAAGCTTGTTTTCTGGAAATGTGGTGGTTAGCATTCAGCCTAAAACAGTTTCTCAAATAAGAGGCAAATGCTAACTTATTTGAAATCAACATGGTAGATTTTTCTTCGACTCTTGCAATGGGTCATGTAGTTGCTACATGCTAAAAACTCATATTAACCCTTACCACACATGTAGTCTTACATACATGTTTACAGTGTTTATGCAGTTATGTAAGGGTCCATTCAAGTCTCTCTTGCACCTGACAGTAGACAGTCTTCAGAACCACACTCTTAGCAGAGAGCTAGCTGTTTTTCCTGTACACTCATGCTTACTAATCAGCACTGTGTGGTGTTTTAGTTAGGAGTGAGGAAAGCTAATGCATTGAACATCACCAAGGATCATTATCTTTGCTGGAGTGTAGTCAGTCAGCCAGGTTATACATGTACATGCTCTAAAAAAGCTGATTGGACATGTGCTCTTTTCTGCCTCTCTAAACTATAAAGAAAATGTGTCAGACTGTTAGAGTAATTAACATTTGCAAAAAAAAAAAATAAGTGTGCTTTTGATTTGCAAATGAAATATCGTGTTCTGCCTAGAATCACACCAAGAGTCTGTGTGCACACAGGAATTGTTCTTAGAGATTAAATTTGTGTTGGTTTTCTTGTGTTTTTCACTTGTAGGAAAGGGGTAGATAGTGTTATAAGAAAAGAAAAGATCATAACAAATATAGTAATATATTAAAATTACAAAAAGGTATTTTTTTTTAGTTTCTTTCAGGTATTGCTGCAGAGCAGTGAAGGAAATATAAGATGCCTATAAAATCAAGACAGCGAAAACAACAGAAAAAACATGTATATTTGAAGACAACTGGAGGACCCAAGTTAGTTGAAGATGCTCATGTTGCGAAAAAGAAAAAGTCTTCTGGTAAGCAGACAAAGGAATTCTTTAAAAATATATTCAAAAAAAGGAAAAATTTTAAAAATGTCCCCATTGGAAAAACTGTTTCAAGTAGAAAACAACAGGAGAATAGTGAGAATTTACTAAATGCTAATGTACAAGCAGAAGCTATACAAATTGACTTGAAAAGAAAATCAGCATTTAAAGAGATCCGTAGGAAAATGTTTCAGAGAAGAGTGATGTCCAATTTGCTAAAGGATGTGAAAAAATATAAGAAAAGAGCTAAATTTTACAAGAGAAAAAAAGATATTGAAGCCATTGTAGCTAAGGCTTTAGAATTAAAAAGAAAACTATTCATTTTAATTTTGAATAGGATCCGTACATTAGATAAAATGGTTAATGTAATGAAGTCACAAAGCAAAACCAAAAGAGTAGTGAAAAGAAATAACTTTTGTAAAGTGTTTTTAGGAGAATGGATGCATAGTTCAAGTACTGAACCATTTTTTAATGAAGAGAGTTATCTTCAATGTAATAGTTTGCTGCATGCAGTTGACACCAGTGGACGAGCATATGAAGTAAAAGATGGTTGTATAATGGAAAAGGAGAAAATGGTTCCAAGAAATGAGGAAGAAGTGATTGCGGATGAGGTTATGGGGAGACGTCCTAAAGTCCCAGTGTATACTTGGAATTGTAGTAGTATTTGTACTTTGCGACAGGAATCTATTGATAAATTACGTGAGTTTTTAAGAGAATATAGTAAAAAGAGTGTTAAACAGAAGATTAAGGTGCTTCAAGGACTAGATCCATGCAGAGTGAGAGAGAATACTGGTTTGCAAGGACACTCTCTGGCTTGTCTATCTAGGAAAGTTTGTCAAAGTGTTTTTCACCATTTTAGGATGCTGGCAGTTCATCATACTGAAATTAGAAAATTTGTGAGAAGATTGTATTTTGCTAAAAGTCCAGCACTAAAGTTAAATGAGTTGAATAACGCTCTGTTTCGTGGATCTGTATCAGATGTTGAGAAGGTTACTGATGAGATTCCGTTTTGTTACTTTGGTCCAGAACAAGAAAGTGCAGGGAATGACACAGTTATTGAGGAAAATGTGGAAGAGAATGTAGAACCCTCCGTAAATAAGAAATTTGAAGATCAAATAACAAAATTTGCTATCATCTCTAATGAAAGACCAAATATTACTTGTATTTGTTGCCGGAGAAGCCATTATAAAATCCAAACAAGGAATGTTGATCTCTACAAAAAAGTGAATAAGAAGATAATTATAAGTGGAAGGATTTTGCAACATATATATTTCTTGAAAATTGTTTTGATTTGGGTGAAGATCATCGTATTTGTAAATACTGTTACAACAAGTTAGAAGAAAATAAAATGCCAGCTAGAGCTGTACATAATAATTTAGAATTGGTTGAAGTTCCTGCAGAACTTTCTGATTTAAATACGTATGAGTCTATACTCATTCAATGTGTTCATCCGTTCCAGACCATAGTACGTATGGAGCCAAAAACAGGCAAATTACCTCCTTCAGATTTACAGAGAGGTTTAAAAGGAAGAGTTGTCTATTTGCCATTGGATTTGAAAAAAAATATGGAAACTATTGATACAGATACTTTGGAAACTGAACCATTAGTTATTCTGGTTAATGGTGTACCTACAAAGAGTAAGACAATTTGGCAGGAGCTGGTAGATGTACGAAAAGTACAAAGAGCAAATTTGTATTTGAAAAAAAATAATAAATGGTATGAATCAATTTATATAGATGAAGATGAAGAAGATGTACTAGGAGACACAGAAACACCAACTGGGCAAATTGAAAAAGTTGACAAGTCAAAAGAAGAAGAAATTTATGAACATTTCAGCATACATCCTCTTCATTCAAAAGAAGTAATGGCAAACACCATTGATCTGTTTCAAATGAAAAAAGCACAAGGAACTCCCGTGAGTGTATGGGAGGAGAGCTTGGAAGCTCGTTGTTTTTCCCAGCTGTTTCCTACAGGAGAAGGTGGACGATACGATGAACGTCCAGTCCAGATTCCTGCTTCTGAGTATCGGACTACAAGATTATATACAGAAGATCACAGATTTTGTCAAAGTATTCCTTATTTGTTCCATCTGTTATTTGAAAGTGACTTGTCTGCACTATCTCATGCAGTAAACCACATTTTAAAAAGTGGAACACATCTACATAATGTGTCTGCTAAGGATTTTATGAACAAAGTGCAGCAGCGAGATGATCATTTGGAATCACAATTGATCAATCTGATGGCTTGTCAGCGTGGGACGAATGAATATTGGTACCGACGCCATGGAGAATTGAAATGTATGTTACGGAATGTAGGAACTCCAACATGGTTCCTAACCCTAAGCTGTGCCGAGTACGCTTGGGATGATTTACTGGATTTTCTACGAGAGGCAAATTCAAACATTAAAAACATCGAATACAAGACAGCAGGAGAACTGTGCTCATTGGATCCGGTTAATGTTTGCAGATATTTCAATCATAGATTTGAGGCTATGATGTCCTTCATCTGCAATAAAAAAAATCCACCACTTGGAGAAGTTGTGGATTTCTTTTGGAGAAAAGAGTACCAAGCAAGAGGTGTTCCTCACATTCATATGCTGTTGTGGATCAAGGATGCTCCAAAATTTGGAACAGATGCTGATGAAGCAGTGTTATCTTTCATTGAAGAATATGCAACATGTGCTATACCTAAAAGCACAGAAGAGAAAAAGTTAAAAGAGCAAGTTTTACGTTTCCAAAGTCATCGGTGTGGAAAATACTGTCGACGGAAGTACAAGACCAAAGATAAATTCTACACAAAATGTTGATTTGGATTTCCTAGACCTGTTCTTTCAAAATGAAGAGTCAACAGTTTTATGTCAGCTGTACGACATACTATTACAAGAAAATCTCCCAAAAATACGTACAACCTAAGAAGAAAAGAAGAGTCAAAATATATAAATGACTACAACCCAGTCATTTTATCCATGTGGAATGCTAACATGGATATTCAGTATGTGGCAGACAATTCTATTGCTGTTGCTTGGTATGTCACATCTTACATCACTAAATCTGAGAAAACAGAATTGAAGGAAATGTGGGAAGAGATTTCTCACGAGAAGACTGTCAGTAAGAAGCTGTACAGTTTCAGTTTAAAGATGTTATCACATCGAGAAATTGGATCCTACGAATGTTCAGATAGGTTATCATCTGCAAGTCTGTACTCGAAATCAAGAAGAATAATTTGGGTCAGTTTAGGCCTTGCAGGAATGCGAAATCGGGTACTGAAATCTGTTGGAGAAATTGAATATTTGGTCGAGAACGACCCAGAAAGTACAGATATTTTGAAAACAAACATGTTGGACACATATTACCCAAAAAGAAGTCATCATCTTGAGAACATGTGTCTCTATGAAGTGCTGCAGAACTACATTTTTTCACGGAAAGCCACAGAAGACATCAACAATGGAAAATATAAAGTCATTGGTGAGGAAGGATGTTTGGTGAAGCAAACAAAAGGAAGTTTGATTAATCACAGGAAGCTGAGTTGTGACACTACTGACAAAAAGGAATTTTACTACTTGGCACTTTTACAGCTGTTTAAACCATGGCGTTCAGAGGACGAACTACTTGGAGAATTTCAAAGCTATGAGGATTCATTTAATGCATGTAAAGATACCATTGAATGCAGTATTTTCAGGAATTATGTCCAAATGTTAAACAAAGAAATTGAACAGGAATCTATAATTGCAGCTGAAGTAGCTAGAGACAGTTCTCAAGACAGCCAAAGTTCTGGAACGCTCAGTCAAGATCCACTAGGACAACCAATCTTAGAAAATGAAGCTGCAATAGCCATGACTGAAGTGGAAACGGCTATGAATCAAGCTCAGGAAGATTTATTAGGCTTACCAGATTTGGAACAACAACTGAATGAAGAACAACAACAAATTTATGAAGAAGTCAGAAAAAAAATTGATCACGGATTACTACATGAAAATAAAGAGTGCACATGCACATCATTTGAACCAATTAGGTTGTATGTGAGTGGACAAGCTAGAACTGGGAACAATTTCTTAATTAAAGTCATCAGAAGCTACCTACAGCAAAAAACTGATTCAACTTTATCTTGTGTTGTTACTGCTCCAACTGGGTTAGCAGCATATAATATTAAAGGAATTACTCTCCATCGCTTGCTAATGTTACCAGTGGAGCATGAGAACAAAATAGAATATCACAAGCTAACTGGCGAAGCATGTTTCGAAGTTTCGAGAGTGTTGAAGAAGATGCAAGTTCTCATTATTGATGACGTAAGCATGGTATCAAACTTAATGCTTGCCTTTGTGCATTTAAGAATGCAGAAAATTCTAAAGAGAGACTATGACGTGTTATTTGGTGGAAAACATGTTTTAGTTTTTGAGGATCTTCTGCAGCTCACTCCAGTTAAAGGACAACCAGTGTTTAATACTGTGACACATGAGGACACGAAGAAGTCATTAGGAAGCATTGGTAATGCGAATATTTGGTCATTCTTTGAGTACAAAGAACTCACTACCAATATGAGGCAAGCAAACGATGAAGAATATGGAAGTATTCTGAAAGATATCAGAATTGGACTACTCACAGAAGTTGGCAGAAAAGCATTACAGAGTCGGTTACTACATAATTTATTTCCAAGTGAAGAAATAGTTGCAGAGAAAATATACAAGAACATTGCAGAAAAAAATACTGTAATCTGCTTAATGCCAACACTACGCGAATGCTAAATATTCAATGAGGAACTTTTGAAATTGGAAAAGGAAGAGATTAAGAAAATGGAAGCAGTGGACAAAATCCAACATGAAAGAATTACTATTACATTAACAGGCGAACTGAAAAATAAATTGGATTCGAACATTTCGAAAACAGCTGGATTAGAAAAAAATCTATATCTTTGCATGAACTGTCGAGTATTTTTAAGGAGAAATTTGGATGTTGAAAAAGGTTTAGTGAATGGAGCAATGGGTAAAGTTGTGGGTTTTGATAACTACCAGAAAAAAGAAGGAATTGAGTTTTTAAAAATAAAATTTGATCAGATTTAAGAGGTAAAAGACATTAGTCGTTGTTCAGTCCGTTTTTTGCTTGTGAAAGACTTATATGTACGTAGGAAGCAGTTTCCATTTTCTCTAGCATATGCTGTAACTATTCACAAGTGTCAAGGATTAACTATTGATAGTGCATTTGTAAACATTGGATCTACTGTGTTCAAAGAAGGTATGGCATATGTTGCTTTGTCACGAGTGAAAACATTATCTGGTTTATTCATGATAGACTTTGATGACTCAAAAGTTAGTGCTGATGCAAATTGTGTAAAGGAGTATAATAGATTAAGAAGAACCTATGCTCCTCATTTAGGTCAGTATCCTGTGTTGGAGAAACGTGTTGTTTGTCGGAAAAGGAGAATTGAAAATATCTGTAATGAGGATGTACAGAAGAGAAAACAAAAAGAGAGTCATGTGATTGCAAGCAAAAAGAAAAAGGACAATGTTGAAGAGGTTGTTGGTTGCCATTTTGAAAATAGCTCTGGTGTCAACTGCTACGCAAATGTAGTGCTGAATGTTGTATTTTATCTTGAAAGTTTGCAAGAGCAGATAATAGAAAATCATGAAAAAAGATTCTGTTCTGTGCTAAGTCTTCTTTATGAGAAGCTGAGTGTTGATAAAGCTAAAATAGAAAGTGCGACGGAAATTAGAAATCTATTAGATGTATGTTCAGGACGAACACAGTTTTCTCAAAATGTCCAGCAAGATGCACAGGAATTCTTGATGTATGTCCTTATGGTACTGGAAGATGAAGGCATAGATATTGAGAATATGTTCGGTCTCTGTTATAAATGGGAACATATTTGTGAAAACTGTTTCTACACATGCAGCTCTAATGTTGATTCAGAAAGGTTTATCTATTTAACATTGCCAGAGACTAAATCAGTGACTTTTAGTAAATTAGTTAAAGATGCCAATCATAGCATGGAATGTTGTGAATGTAAATCTGACATGTTTTCAACCTTACTTTTAAAGAAATATGGACAGTATGTAATTTTAATGATGCAACGTTGTAGAGCTGATGGAACAAAATTTGACACTTTAATAAAGAAATTTACAGGACAGCAATTATCAATTTCTGGAAAAACTTTTGTCACAGTTGCAATAATTTTCCATGATGGGCCTATTGTAACTTCTGGTCATTACACAGTTTTTCTTAAATGTGAAAAAGGCTGGACACTGTGTAATGATTCTCAATTGGTTTTCAAGCAACGTTTGCCTTTTGATTTAGCAAATTCCTATTTAGTTTTTCTGAAACCAAAATTTTAGACAGAAATTGCAACATCTGTACAAAACATTATTGCAATTTAATTGGATTACCATTGGAAATGTCATCAAAAAATATTTTAAAAATTACCATTTGGCCTAAAGGAAAGGTAATAATTTGCATTGTGGACTTCTTTGACACAAATTATTTTGGTGATTATGCTTATGCAACAGAATTTTCAGACGATATTTATTGGAAATAGTTATTGTTCTTAGGTGAGATTTTTATTGAAAAATGTTACATTTCTATTATGGTATGTTTTAGTGAGCAGAGATTCTGGGCTTTTTTTAAACAATCTTTCAGATTGTTTTTTTTTTTTGCCCGCTGTTAAGTGATGAATGCAATTGCTTTTACGATTTACAGTGAAATGCAATATATTCTGAAAACAGCAAAAAAAGGGCAAAAAAATGTTTGTTGAAATATGAAAATATGTGCACTGTATTCTAAAATGTATTGTTCAATATTAATAGCTTTTTCTTTTTTTACAGATTGAGAAAGGAAAAATATGAAAAATAAACTTCTTTATAGAAAGTTAAATAAATCACTTATTTTTAATTAAGTTATTTTGATTGTCAGGTAAGTGTGAAATTTCTGGAATTATCACACATTTACTTTAATGCTCACTTTTTTTCACTACTCTTCTCTATGCTTTTCTCATTTCTGTACTAGTCACTCAAGGACCTTGTAGGGTGATTAAAATTTTTTTGTTTAAAAAAAAAAAAAAAAAAAAATGCGCGTACGGTAAAAAAAAAAAAAAAAAGTGATTACAAACATTTAAAAAAAGTTAAGAGGTAAGGTTGGCTCTTAAAAGAACCGTTGTGTTCATAAAGGGAAAGAGGAAAGAAAGAATGGGAATACTAACAAGGACCACAGATGTGCTGGTCTATCCTATTGTTTATTAGGGAAACACTGGTCTCCGCATGAACAATAAGGCCATGACATCTTGTGCACCTCAATAAAACCCTCCCAAAACGAGGGTTTATATCCAGAGGAGCAGAAAAGGGTGATGCTCCCACCGCAGAGGAAGGGCTCAGCTGAGCTGCCGAAGATGTACTCGGCTGAGATTCTGCGGGTGTGCTCGGGTGACTTACTGGAGATGTTTCTCCAGTATGTCGAGCATAAGTCCTGGGATGTTTATCCTTAATGTGTCTAACCATAGAGTGATTTCCAAAGGAATACTTCTTCCTTGGATTCCCTCTAGATAAGACACGCTCACAAAGTGAGCAGGTGACTAAAGGAGCATTTACCTTTTTCTGCCCCTCTGGATAGGTAAAATATTCCCATACAAAAGAAGTCTTTTGTTTCCTCCTTCTCTCTCTGATGATGCTGCTACCAGGCTCACTCTCAGAAGAGGACTGCTGTTCTGCCATCGTATCTCAAAGACAACTCAGCTCCTTCTCCTAAGGGGTCACAAGCAGTAATGAGGGGAATGGGTGTGGTGTAGGAAGGTTCTAGAACTGAAAGTAGTTTAAACCAATCAAAAGTGTTGTTTCTTGATCACATGACCAACCGTGCGCGTACGTTACGCTTACGGAGCGCTTACGGTAAAAGTACGCATGCGCGTACGAAAGACACGCACACGCGCGCATGTGCATAACAGGCACGCTCGAACACTTCCGCGTAACGTGCGCGCGCGCGTACGCGTGTAAAGTATGCGCTTACGCGTCGCGTAGGAAGTACGGACGCCTACGCAAATTGCGTAACCATACGCAAACAGAGTAGAAATATTATGTACATAAAGCGAAACGTGCGCTTACGGTAAGCTTACCGTACGCGCACGGTAAAAAAAATTTAAAAAAAAAAAGTACATTTGTAAAAAAGATTCACTATGTTATACAACTATATCTTACCTTTTTTTTAAAAAAGGTGAAACTTTATATATTGCAGAATGCATTAAATTTTACCATAGTGTTTAAAGGGAAAAAAAAGTTTAAAAAAAAGATGTAAAACACCTTGCAAAGATAAAAAAAAAAGAAATGTTTCACACACGTTAAATACAAGAATTAGCTTTTAAAAAACCATACAAATTCACTGAAAAAACCATGGGTTTCACACACGTTATAGTTAGGAATTAGCATTTAAAAAACCTTGCAAATTCAGTGAAAAAACCATAGGTTTCACAGACGTTATAGTTAGCTGGACATTTCACTCGTAAAAAACCAATGAAATTCCCCCGTTATAGTTAGTTCAGCTAGCTATAACTCGCGCACCCGCAATCCACTGCTGATGACGTCACATATTACATCACTCATGACATGGTCACTGACATCACTCATGACATCACTGATGACATCTCAAATGACATCACTGATGACATCACTGATGACATCATCCTTGTGATAGAGTGGCAGTCCTCCTCTCACCCTAATATAACAATTGATACACACATTCAAAAATAGAGACTAAAATTTACAAAATATTGGACATACCAATACCAGTTACAACAATCTCTTCTGTAATTCTAAGATCCACATACACATCCACTCATTCACCAACAGTCCTATACAGTCACTCATACATGTACTCACTCATATGTACTCATACACCTATACATCCTGTTACACAATGCCACTCATCCATAGAGTTACTCACACACATAGTCACTCATGCTAATAAAGAATCAAACATACATTTACTTGCATATACACTTATACACACACCACCACACTTACTTCTACGGAAATTTACACATACTTAGTCTTTTTAACAATCACTTATAGAAACACATACTTATTCATACAGGAACTCTTTCAATCTCTCACTCTCACATATAC
Source organism: Triturus cristatus (assembly GCF_964204655.1). Classification (NCBI taxonomy): domain Eukaryota; kingdom Metazoa; phylum Chordata; class Amphibia; order Caudata; family Salamandridae; genus Triturus; species Triturus cristatus. The sequence goes on along the minus strand of NC_140595.1, from coordinate 571,596,548 downwards.
TCACTTATATACACCAATAGTCACATATACTAGTTTAAAACATAAGTAGTTACTCATAAAGACACTATTGAGAAAGTCATTCACTCACTAACACACCTTTACACATACTCATCCACCTATACAGTCCTGCACACATGCTGTCTTCAACACATACAGTGAGTCACTCATTCATGCACCTATGCACTACATAATACCCCCCACCGAACCATGCAGACACTTAGATTGATACTCAAAAAACCAACTAATAACCTATATAGACACCCATGTACCTACTCACCAACCCATGCAGCCACTTATACACAAAGTGAGAGACTGATACAGATATTTACATATTTAAACATTACTCACTAAGCCATGTATTCACTATGATACACTTTATCAGTCAGTTACACAATACATTTTTCCCCAAAAAATCATCCATTTAGACACTTATATACCCATTTATTCTTCCATCGACCTTGAGATATACATATATAAAACATATTTAATTTTCAGAAAAACACACATTCATTGGATGATGTCATCAGTGATGTCATCAGTGATGTCATTTGAGATGTCATCAGTGATGTCATGAGTGATGTCAGTGACCATGTCATGAGTGATGTAATATGTGACGTCATCAGCAGTGGATTGCGGGTGCGCGAGTTATAGTTAGCTGAACTAACTATAACGGGGGAATTTCATTGGTTTTTTACGAGTGAAATGTCCAGCTAACTATAACGTCTGTGAAACCTATGGTTTTTTCACTGAATTTGCAAGGTTTTTTAAATGCTAATTCCTAACTATAACGTGTGTGAAACCCATGGTTTTTTCAGTGAATATATATATGTGTGAAGTCACTATGTGAGTAATTGCCCGAGATCTGGAAATCTGGTGATTTCCCACCCCGTTTTTACCCACTGCACCTCCTTATTTATACTTTGTTTCTTTGTCGGAATATTTGTTTCAATAAATATATTTTGCTCATTTTAAAAAACTGCACAGTTCTCATTGTAGTTCTGTGTTACATTATCTTTTTAAAAAAATGTGTGATAGGGGCCAAAGTCTCTAAAAACAATTTGTAAGCCCTCAGTCCCTATCGACTTCTAGGGCTCTCTTGTTTCCTTGTAAACTACTTCATATCTCACAGCATCATACTGCACCACCACATAGTACTCTAAATTAGCCAATTCTAACAGCAAACCCTCCACCTCCATAAGCAACATGCTCCACTACATTACATCATACCACGTACTGGCACATGTAAAAAGATGCCACTCTGTTTCGAATCAACATCACCAAGCCACACTGCATCACATCACACTGTATTGCACTACACCATATACCTCTATACAAACACCTCACCTCGCCACACCACACCATCATTGCCTGCTACCTTTCCACAATACAACACACCAGATCATATTATAACACATGATGCAATACTCCATAACAACATGATTGGCACTATTTCACACCACCTTTAGCACACTGTCTTCACCAAACCTAATACAGTCATTGCTACATAACAGCTTATTGGACCGTATAACAGCATACCCCAGCATATCACACCATACTGCTGGTTTTATGTAGTATCATACCATGTCACTACATACCATGAACATCCCAGAATATCCCTCTTCTTCTGCACTTAACAATCCTCTTCCTCTCTCTGCTTGTGATCTAAGATTTGGGATGCTTACCTTTATTGTCCCTCATGGGTGACCTTCTCTCAATTGTCCAGGTCAGAGATATACATTGAAGGAGAACTGATACTAAGACACCCCATAGCACTCCTCACTCCTCCCTTGAATTTTGTATTGCAGTCTTTTTGATTATTTTCTTTCTGTGGGTAGGCTTTGCTCATGGTGCTCTCATTCGCTGGGGTCTCCATTCTTGCTTCTTCTCTGTACACCTTGGGGAGCGGCAAATCCCACTCCTTTGGACCAAAGTTCATAGTTTCTTCCTCCTGCCTTTAGTTCCAGGCCCTTCCGTATACAAATGCTCCCCTTTCTCTCATCTTTCTTTTATACAGAGGGCCACCTCCTTTTGATATTGATGTCCCTCCCAACTAACATCCTCTTGATTTATTCTCTCCCACTATTTTGAAGGGAGGGAGTAGCCATACACCCCCATTATTCGTCTCTGCATTTCAAGTTCCTCTCTGAAGCTGTGGCTTACCTCTGTTCATGTCTTCTCGGCCCATGGTGACGTTCCTCAATTTATGTCCATTGAGCATCTTTGGCCACTGGTGACCTTTCCCCCTGCCACTGTATCCATTCCCTTTAACTTCCGCACCTCCTCTGGTGTTGTTCCAAGTTCATCTCAGCATGAGCTTGGCTCCTATGTTTTAACCCCGCTCAATACCCCTTTGCAGCATGGTATCAGGTTAACTGGCCTTTTCCTTGGTCCCAACTCCTGCTATTCAATGTGCCTCCCTAGAGTCTCATTGTTTGCATGCTGCGCTTTTTCCTTTCGACCTAAGGCATCGTGCCTTTCACCTAACGTCCCACTGTTTCTCCTTCTTCTCTTGATATTGCCTCAGTACTCACCAAGCTCTCAATGTCTCTACCCAGGTGCCTCCTCTATACCTCAATTTTTCCTCGCACATCAACACAGCCCAGTCATGCTCTCTGACCATTTGAAACAGCCAGGAGAGAATGGACCTCTGGTACTGACTGCATGTTCTGGTGCAGCATATTTTCATCGTCAAAGCCCACCAGAATGATGCCTAAACCCTTACTTGAGTCCCCATCTTGCATATTTCTTCCCTGATCCCCTGATGCCCCATCTGCCACCCACCAGAAGTCTCACTCTGTGAGACACCTTCTACCTCCCACCCTTTCGCTAGAAAAACAACTCCACTCTAGTGGAATCTGGTGCTTTTCCATATCTCCACCACAAATCTGTTGTGCTTCCAGTTCCCCAAGTTACAACCAAGGGATTTACAGCACTTCTCTGACTATAGAACCATACACAATAGTGCTTTGGTGAAATTGATGAGCCCATGGCTGGGTGCTGTATAGATATTTAAGTAGAATATGAATTGGCATCCGAAACTGGAATATACTTGCAGTTTAATCCTCCTCCTGGGTAAACTAAGGGGAGCATGTGGATGCAAGAGTGGACAAAAGACTTCAAAGAGAGCGATACAACGTTATTTCACAAAAGCATGAAGAACCCAGCCACCCAATCCACAGGGGTGGGAAAATTCACCTAGCCCTGGAAACATTGCATAGAGGTGTAGTATTACATTCTAAGGAGCAAGAAAAGCTGCTTAGGTTAGAAGAATGGAAACTCATCCTGGGCACTCTACTGTGAAAGACCTGGGTAAATCCATTATTTCACAAGGTCTAGTAAGCCACGACTGAAATGGCCAATAACATAATAATGCACAGATCTTCAATGCATTAACAAATCTAAACACAAGGCCTATAAGGTCACCCTTACACAAGGGATCCTAAGACAATGTACACCCAGCACCAGCTCTCCAGGCATAATGCTCTAGTGCAGTGGTTCTTAACCTGTGGATCTGCGAGGCCTACTCAAGGAGACGACCAACTGCTTAAAAAACAAAATATTATTTAAAGATTAATAAAGAGTATGCAAATAACCATTGAAAACATTAAGTAGATTTGAATTAATTTGCAGTTGGAGGCTGAAAATTAAGCTGGTGTCCTCAAATTGATTTGTGGTAACAGTGTAAATGCATCAAACAGAATACAGCGAGAGCAATTAGTGGCCTCAGTTGAAGTTAAAAAAGCCCAGTCCTTCCGATTAAAATGAAAATTAGATTTTATTATATAACTAAATAAAATATTTCATAATTTGTTGTATTGGTGTTTTTGTTTGCTGGATGTTTCTTTGCCTATTTTTGAGTATGAGCTTGATGTTCAAATCATTCACTTGGCTTTAGCCGGGGTTCCTGGCCTCCAGTAATGCATCAGTGCGATTCTCAGATTCCAAATAATGATTCAGTGAGACTCCCAGGATTCCAGTAATGATTAAGTGGGAGCCCACAGAAGTCAAAAAGCTAGGATGTAGTGTGCTTGAACTTAGCCTCACCCTAACACAACACTTATCACCACCCATTCAACAAAATACAGCACACACACTATCTCACCAGGGCCGGACTGGCCGTAGCGGGCACCGGGCAATCCCCCAGTGCGCCGCACGGGTGGGGGCTGGCTTTTGGGCCCCTGGGGGCCGTTTTTGTTACAGGGCCGTTTTTGCAGCATAACTGTAACAAAATCGGCAGAAAACCAGCCCTAGAGCTCGGCGGCACCCCCAAGCGGGTGGTGGTGGGGGGGGGGCGGCGCCGGACGAGCACTTTGCCAGGGCCGGTTTTGGTTCCCAGTCCGGCCCTGTATCCCACACCTTCATGCAATCAGCACCGCACACAGAGTTATATAAGTAGGAAACGGATGCTCTTCAACAACTTTCAGTTGCAATTCAACAAACCGTCGCACACCTGCATGCACGTGATAAAAACGCACCTCAAAAAGAACACACTTGGCAGACCATGTCACACCATTACACAAACAACACAGCACAAAATAGGCATTTGGATGGCATCCAGAGTACACTTTAATAACACCCGATACAACAATAAACCCCCATCAGGCTGCAAACCAACATCAAAAACAAGTAGCCAATACAGTGCCCATGCTACAGGTCGTATTCACCCAGAGGAATAAACAAATATATACAACCACTCACTCAATATTAAACCTTAGGTACACAAAACATATCTCCATACAACTAGCGGCACACTGTACAATAGCCCAGGGCATACATGGTCGGAGTCTCACGGTAAAGGCATGAAAAAGGCACACACTTCCCTGGTATAGTCACTTCAATATAAGTTACTCATCAAACAGTATGGGCTTCCTGGTCCTTACATGCAATGCAGACTATAAACTCAATACACATTCCTGGGCCTCTGATCAGCAATAAAGTTCAGACTGGGGCCACAATGAATTGCAGTTTACCCCTTCATAAATCAAGAGCAGAACAAGCAAACAAATCTTACCAACACTGAACTATATCTAACCACGCCACACTGTGCATCATATTAGAATAGCATATGCCAACACATCACATCAAAGCCCATCCCACCATACAGCATCATCCAACTGCATACCCTGCCACAACACGCCAACTTTTCCATGGTATATCACAAAACTACATCAAACCACTTAAAAAGATGCTATAATTATATTTATATCTATGCAGCACTCAACAATGTTTGGAGTCCACTGCATGGGTATGTTACATTGTCAGAGTAGTTAGACAATTCCACAGAATTGCCAAGGCGCATTCAACACAAAGCTCCCGTTCTCACACTCTTCACACCTTTGATCACACCTCAAACTCTCCAATCACATCCCACTCTCCTTCAGCATGTTAGGGAATTTGTTAAGCATGATGCTCACTATTTACTTGGCCTCTTAAGGTTGTAAGCTGTCTGAGAATCATAGAAGAATTACTACTGTGATTTGTGGGTTTTTCAGTGGAGCGACCTCTGTAGGTGATTGATTACAGTCAAGGTTTTTAGGTCTCGCCTGAGCGAGCGCATGCGCTGCCCTGCGAGACATTTAGTTAGCGGATTTTCAAGGTGCTACCAGAGGCTTTTCCTGGCCTCAAGCTTGCGTTCACGAGCGCGTTCACGAGCGCGTGCACGCACGCAGCCGCCATCTGTCTTTCCTCCATCACGGGTGATCACTTTCACTTTTGCACATGCTTCTTTCCTCCGTCACGGGTGATCACTTTCACTTTTGCGCATGCTGTCTGAGTGCATAGCAATGATGGCCGCTTTTATATCCGGCCCGACAAAGCACTGCCTCTTTAAAGCAGCGCTTTAGCGTGGCGTCCACCCTCCCCTTTGGATTTTAAATATTAATTTTTTCACGCAACTCAGCATCCACGCTTCAGCATTGGTGGCCGTGTATGTTATATACAGCCCCGGGGACGCTGCGCTTGTTTTTATTTTCAGCATGCCATGCAAACATTCACAGTGGCGGGAATGCACCTTTCTTTCTGAGTGGCTCACTTTTTTCCAGTCCAGCCACAAGGAGCAGAGGCAGCGTCGGCTCCTTCATATGTGAGGAGGTAGGCGGGGCGTAACGCAGCTCTTTTCGCTCCCTCAATTGCAATGCAAAAAGTTGTGTTTCCAAGATGGCGTCTTCCCAGCTCATCAGCACTGTTGCAGATGGCTTTCCTCGAGGTATCCAGTTGTCCTGGTAAGTGTGGGAATCTCCCATCTGCTCGAGTGAATGGTGTCACTGCCTTCTGTCAAACTGGGCGCGTGAACCATGTCACCTCGATGTTAACTTTTTTCTTTTAGGCCGTTCTCTCGTCACGTTCATTCAGACAGTCTCCTCATTTCCTCTTACCCAATATTTTTACTTGCGTGTACCAAGCTTCTCCCGGTACGAATGTTTGTAGATCATTTTACATTGAGTTTGCAAAAAGTTCAATCATGAAATCAAACAAACAAAAAAATAAATGACGTGGGTTTATGCCGGCCACGTTCCCGGGTAGGGTGACACAGATTACTTTCATTCTTTACAGCTTCCCCCAAGGGCGCTATATAAAACCTTCCAACACACTACAAATATAGTTTGCATTCCTGCTCGCAAGAAGCTCCTCGCAGCCCAGGTATAAAGCACTAGCAAACACCCCTGATAATTAACCCCTTCCCTCCTACCTCTCCAAACAAATGAAACAAGCATTGGCATAGCCAATAGGTCTCGCCTTTGGGACCTTGTAAGTAAAAGAAAAACTGAAGTGTAAGACTTCACGTTTACATTTACTGCATCCTAAATGCGAAGTAAATGTAAATATTCTAACCACTTCATTGATCTCCTCCCATCTAACTCCTTAATGAGCCCATTCACCTCCTACTCCCTCTGTGGACTAAGATAATCAATGACTCCCTCTCCCAGGGCTTCCTACCCAATTGCCTCTAAATGGGTCAGGTTACCCCTATTCTAAAGAAACCAAACTCAGCTCGATCCTAACATCTACAGCCCCACCTCCAACATCTCTACTCTGGCCAAACTCCTAGAAAATGTGTGCACTTACAGCTCCTCAATCACACTGAACAATTCCAACTCCTCGACCAATGCCAATCTGGCTTCTGGTTGGGTCACAGCATCGAAATGGCCATGGTCTATATTGTCGATGATGCCCTATGCTCGTTTGACCGGAATGACTCCTGCCTCTTGATCCTTTTGGATCTATCAGCAGCCTTTGATACCATCAATCACGCTACCCTGCTCGACATTCTAGAACAGAGGATGGGCCTCTCTAGTACTTTGCAAAACTGGTTCTCCTCCTTTTTACACAATCAATTGCTGCGCCTCCTATTCAATCACATCTTATCCAAGCAGGCCCCACGATCGCTGGGCATCTCCCAGGGAGCCTCTAACCTATATCTTCAAATGCTCCTGCATCTCCTACCATATGTATGTCAACGACACCTAATTATACATGAGAATGACCTCCACTGAGGACATTTTCACCCTCAATAACACTCTAATATTAACACAAGAATGGCTGACTCGCAATCACCTCAAACTCAATGCCCTTAAAACTGAATTGTTACTGATCGCTCCACCCACTTACACCTCTAACGTCAAAGAATGGATGTCCCTTATCTCTGCCTTAAATTGCACCCCTCACATCGTCAACTCCGCCAAATTGTTACGGCACTCACCCCGATGAACGCTGTCATGCTTCCAGTCAGATCAGAGAGCCGAGACACGAGCTGGATGAAGAACGCAGCGGTTTACAAGGTGCTGCAATCAAGGTGGCCGGAGGAAACCAGGGCGACGACTAATACGCGGCTGTAGGGAAAGGAACCACATTACCCAGATGCCCATGCAGCGTGCCGTTCGCGCATAAGGAAATGATGAGTTTGGGGACCCGGAAGGCTATAAAAACCGTTGAAGCCAGAGGGAGCACCGCAGATTATGCTGAGCGTTCTTGGTGCCCTAGGAGAAGAAAGTTTGGTGTTACCGTGTGACCAGTGTAGTAAGGGTGTCTTTGACACCACCTACCATGTCTATTTCAGTGGTTACAAATTTGTGTGTCGTACTCTGAATTGGGTTTTTGAACAAACGTTCTGGGAAAGACCACGAAGGAGGTATTACCAGGAACCAAGAGGCTTTCGTGCAAACCTTGAATTCTGGAAAAGTCCTACAAACGTTCTTGACTGCCAGATAAAGCGATATCTACAAGAATACCAGGTGGTATAGAACCTGCAAATAAAAGGCTATACTAAATATTTTACTACAACGAAGTATACAAATGAATTTAGTTGATGGTTTATGTCTGATAGATAATGTATATACCTCAAGGAATGTTACCCAGAATGATCTACCATTCACCAACAAAACATGCTTATTATCTGTTGTATGTTTCTTGCTCATGTTTCTAACAGGGGGACAGAGAGAGGTTGAAGCTAAGCCATATACTTCCTTCCCCTGTGAAGTTAGACTTATTACTAACATAGGTGGGTGCACGTCAGCCTAATAGTACATGTATATGTTTAAGTTGATTCAAGATAGACCTTTGTGGTAATCCTCTTGTTTTTATTCACAGCACCTTTTTGAATGGAATCTAGGTGTAAATATTTCTGCTGGAGATGCTTTAGTGATTTAAGATGATATCGATGAATGCCAATCACCCTTCTTAAAACTACAGCAGGATCCTTGTTATCTTTCTTTACAGGAAGTAGAGAGAAAGGAAATATATGAATGCATTTATAGGTGCGTAGCTTATTGCTTACTTGGATACCTAAACAAATCCTTCTCTTCACAGGTCTCCTTCCCCGCTATTCCCTTCCCCCGATTGACGACCTTAACCTTCTGTGCTGTAATAGCAAGTCGGAATTGAGGGTGTCAATAGGTGGACCAATCTGAGCAAGGAACCCCTCCTGAGAGGCCGTCGAGGTGCCCGTGACACAAATCCCTAGGTATCATTTGAGTCAAAGACCTCTCCATGTATAAACATATCAGCGCCATCACCAGAGGAGCCAAACATCAGTTGCATATCCTTAGAAAATTAAAACCTTTCCTCCCTGCAGCTGACCTCATAACTGCTACTCAGGCACAGGTGCTTCTGAAACTGGACTATGGTAGCGCTACCCTTGTGGGCTTCCTGAAGGCCACTCTTAATTCAGCAGACAGGCTCATCATGGAATCAAAAAAAGGTGATCTCATCACCCCTGACCTACGTGCTTTGAATTGGCTGCCACTTGAGGCCAGGATGCATCTCAAAATTGCTTGCATGACCCATAAAGCGTTGCACCACAACACCACCCCTCCCCACCTGTCACAGAAACTGACCCTGCTGGGCGGGAACACAGTCACCAGGAGTACGAGCTCAGTAACTGCACAAACTACCAAAATTCAAAAAGAAGAAAACCCACCATTGTTCCGTCTCCAGAATGACCCCTAATATCTGGATCACTCTCCCCACTGAGATCAGATGTAACCCCTCTTCAAGATAGAAGTAAAAAAATTCCTATCCAACAAATTCCTTTTTCACTATAGACTTGGCCTCACCCCAGACCATTTGACCTCGTCCCCCATTCAGTCAGCTGCCTTCCCTCACTTCTAACTTGCCTGAGTCTTGGACATATGTTTCATTTCACCCCCCGTTATTCCTCGTGTCGCTACCACATGGATCAGTGTGCCACTAGTCCCTCCCACCCGGCTCCCTTCCTCCTTAACTATCTCAGTACTCTTTTGTACGCTGCTGTCCATACACTTCTTTGTTCTACTGTCCATCTGCACGGCTATGTACACTTTTATGTAACTCGGCCACCGCTGCTATTCTACGCGTATAGCCCACTATGCCAAGTGCACGACATATATATATATATATATATATATATATATATATATATATATATATATATATATATATATATATAATGCGCGCTCACTCCTTCTCCTGATACCGTTCTGGATAAGCACTCGCAGGGGTCTTTATCTTTATCCGATATTTTTAATTCATGCAGCCAACAGTTAACTGTGAGTGAGCGCGCATAGTGTACGCGGTTGCACCTCCACGTTATAGAACCCGTCCGAGAGTGCGTTGGTCCAAGGTGCAGTGGAGCAGATATATATATATATATATTACAATTTTTCTCTCTATGTATCTCTTGTTACTGATATCGTTTCCTAGGTCACCCCTCCCTTCCATGGCAACTCTCTTTCACATCTTCCTCAGGACTTTCGGCGCCCATGTATCCTACTGTTCTACTGACTTCTTTTATACAATGACTGCTGTGTATTTTGTTTGGTGCCTTATGTAACCCTGGTATATGCTGCTATCCCGATGTGTACCTTTTACATTTTTCTTTTTTTTACCAAGTTGCCTTGCAACATTAGTCCTAAAATGCCATGTACCTTCACTACCTTGGGCGAATCTATGCATCATGTCTCCTTTCATGACAACTCCCTTTCATATCTACCTCAGGACTTTCGGCCCTTATGTATCCCACTGTCCCACGGACTCCTCTTTCATACAATTGTTGCTGTGTATCTTGGTTGGTGCCTTATGTAACCCCGGTGTGTGCTGCTACTTTGTTCCACATCCCATTATATACCATTTGCTTTTTTACCATTACTATATTTATTTATATGCACCCTTTAAGTACCTCAAGTTATTTTTGTTGTGCTTACTCCTACCACTACTATACATATCTCTATGCACCCAGTATGTACCATATGTTATTATTGTCTGTGCTTACTCTGTAAAGCGCTCTGATACCTTTGTGTCTAGTTCACACTATATAAAACTCACAAATAAATACATTACATGAGTCTCTGTTCCATGTAAGTTGCTTTAAAGAAGCCTGGGGCAAGGCTGGGCCTGCACTATATAAACACCCCAAATAAAAAGATAATTGTTTACCATTTTTGTACATTTAATATACATTTTTTATGTTATCTCATTTGTTATGTTTTTGTTTAAAAGTGTTTAACGTGTTGACAATGCACAGCCTCTATCTCCAGCCAGGGATCTGGCTAATAGGCTTAAAGCCAAAAGTGTTTTTGTTGGCACTCTAAAAAATACTTTATTTTACAATTTAGCTTTTGACTCATCATTCCGTGGGGAAAGGCAGCACAGATGTTGGCATCAGTTACAGAAACACCAGCCAGTTTATGTTGCCGTGCATCATATGGTTTGCTGTAGTCCTTTCTTTTCCACTCAATGCCATGGGGGCGGGGGAGCCAAACAGATCCAGCGTTGCGTCAGTTGCAGACTCCACTCAGCCACTTGGGTGATTTCAGAGGACCGCAGCAGCTTCAGCGAAAGATGCAATCCTGCAGAAACCCACACATCACTGGCTGATGGATCAGCACCACCAGGGATGATGCTCGGCTGCTTGTTTTCATCAGAGTCCCCATTAACTCCTTCCAGCCCAGGCGTGAGCGGTGCACAACAGGACATACAGTCTGTGCCAGAGAAGAACGGTGCCTTCGATGGTGCCAAAGGGAAGGAAAAAAAGAGAATATTTGGAACATGCCTGCTGTGTTTGCCAGACTGAAGCGTTTCCTACTGCTGTTGCTGGAACACTTTAGAGTATAAATAAAAATAAAATGTGCAAATGTCCAGGGGCCGTTCCATGAAGCGCGCTCTCGGAGAGAGGCCAGCTGAGCTTTGTACGATTAACTCAGAAGGTCCATGAGTTAGAGCTGCAGATAACCCAGGGGCATATTAACAATGCGGTGATAAAAAAATTATCGCCGTTTTCGGCCGAAAAGCGGCGATAATGTTATCGCCTTATCAGCAAAGACACGCTATTGCGTGTTTTGCTAATTTTGCTCCCATTTCCAGCACGTCTACCTTTGCATCGCTAATGAGATGCAAAGTAGGCGTGTCTGTGGAAACACCATGGGTAAATATCGCGAAGGCAGCTTTGCGATATTTACAATGCAGGGAAGCGATTATTTTAATCGCGCTAAGTATGCCTTAACGCAGGAATTTAACGTCTGTTAAATTCCTGACTAAGGCATACCTAACATGGGAGGTGGATTCATGTGATATGACCACAGGGTCGCATCATCAAGCATATCGCCATTTTACATGGAACATCGCTGGAAAACCAGCGATGTTCCATGGAAAAGGGCGCTATCACTAGAATATACATCGCCATGGCGCTAAGCGTTGTTAATACAACGCTAGCCTGGCGAAATATTCCAGCGATAGAAAAAAATGCGGTATACAAGGTCAGCGATAATTATCTCTGCCTGTTGCAAAAAATGCCCCCCAGTTTGGAAACGGAGAAGCAACCAGCTGCGGCCCAAGCAGATAAGAGTAGTGGGGCGGTGGGGCCAGGTGGGGGATATTTCGACATACGACCACAAGGGAAAATGAATTATTTCTTTAATTTTCCCTCATGGTCATCTGTTGACCCGGCCTCACCACTCTTATCTGCACGGGCCGCAGCTGGAAGCAACCACTGCTCCTTGTTTCCGAGCTGTAATGTCTGCAGCTTAAAGCACAAGGGGGGATTATTTTCAGCTTGGCGAACTGTACCGTACCACCAGGGCAACAGAGACATGTATTAAGCTGCCTTGACAGATTAAAGCCCACCATATTTAGAGATTTCCATACACCCAGTGGAGAGCTTTCAGGAGAGATGCTGCCATAGCAGCCCCTCGATAGGCATTGAAGTTTGCTGAGCGGCCACCGTGTTTTATGCAGCCGAACAGCAGATTTTTTTTTAGAACAAACTACCAAAGAGGAAGTTTGAATTTGAAAAGCAAAATACTAATGACCCTTACACCCTGAGAATTTTTTCCTATTCATGATCATAAGGCAGTAGCCATTTTTGTTGCCGTTCTACGAGTTGCAGAGGGATTTTGATTTGCCGAGGGGGGATTATCTCCTTCATTCTGCCCTGGTGGCTGGGATTCGGAAACACTGGAGGATGGGGCTGTCGGAACCCCCAACGTCCTTGGGACGTCAGTACGTCGCTATGGCGGCGGGCACCGTGAAGGCCATCACCTGTCTCTATGGACGGCTGTCCACGGAAGGGCTCACGCCCCTGGCGACCCTACGAGAGAAGTGGGAGGGGGACCTTGGTAGGCCTATCCCGGAGACGACGTGGTCGAAGCTTTTGCGGCGACCCTGGAAGGGCACGCGCAACGCTAGATTTCAACTGGTCCAATTCTATACTCTCCACAGGGCCTACTTAACCCCGGCAAAGATTCTGCAATATTTTGGAGGCTCCTCGTCGGGCTGCCCTCGGTGCCATACGGAGGGGGCTGACTTCGGCCATATGTTCTGGTCCTGTCCGGGTTTGGGCTCTTACTGGACGGATGTGGTGGCGTGTCTGAATCGAGTGACTGAGCGCATGCTGGCAGTGGACATGGGAGCTTGCCTTCTGCTTTGGTTCCCACACACCCCCGTACAAAAATCACGAGCAAATTTATCGATCTGGGGCTGATAATGGCGAAGAGGGAGCTTACCATGCACTGGAAGGCAAGAACGGGTCCGAGCATTCGGAGGTGGAGGGCGAGCTTCCTGGTTTGGGCGGGGACTGAGGGGACACTTCGCCTACAGTTGGCCAGGCGTGCTTCCAATGACAAAGCGCAGGATGCTGCTAGGGCGTGGGGGGCTTTGGTGGAGGAGCTTCGTTGCTGGGAGGAACAGGAAGAGGAGGGTGGGGTGGGGATCAGGCGCGAGTGGCCCGGACTGGGAGGAGTGTGGAGGGACCTGCTGGGACTGCCGGGGAGACTACTCAGGAGGAGGCCGCTTGAATATTCTCCGAGAATAATCGCTGTTTGTGCAACTTTATTAGGATGTACATGGTGGTCGAGCTCCGGGGTGGTATGCCTATGAGCGGTAGAGCGCAGCCTTTGGTACTTTTGAGAACGCTGATGGGGTTCATCCCATGATTCTGAGTTCAGCTCCCTGGCTACGTGGGGCACTCTACGCATTACCAGGGGGGGGACCGCTCTGGGCACACTGACAGGGGGGGGTGGGGGTAGGGAGGGAGCGGGGTGGGGTGTTAGGAATGGCACTGTTGCGGAACTACTTTCTCCTGTGTTGTCGTTAATTGCCTAGTTCTCCTACACAGACCTACTGTATGTAACGCTGACCTTACGATGCTGTTGTTGGGGACAAACTAATAAAAATTGTTTTAAAAAAAAAAATAAGGCAGTAGCCATGCACATCGAATGTCCACCGTCCTCCCTAAACACGGCGGACATGATTATGAATAAAGTTCCCTGCTTTCCGTTTTTACTGATTTTTACTGATAAATACAGACAGAAGACCATATAATTTCCTGTCTGTATTTATTTTTATATTGTGGATAAACACGGAAATTGTGTAGTTTTTTAATTCATTTTAAATACTTCAGTCATGACTGTCAAGCCAATAGATGTGCAGATTGACAGGTATAGATAGTTAAAAAATTAAGAAATTTTAGTAATGAGGCTTAAACATCAGTAGATATGCAGAAAGTTAATTTTAAAACTTTAATATTTTATACACGTATATCGATTTTCCATCTGTGGGTCTACATATCGTTGAAGCCTGTCAGATATTCAAATAAGAGGGTATATTTACTGGTTAAATACATGTGGAAATATACTAGTTTCAGCTTCATTTATTCACAAAACCTAAAATAAATACAGATAAAATTAACAAAACATAAATATGGATAAATACAGGCGGAAATGTCAACAAAACAAATACAATAAAACCGGGAGCCATAATTATGAATTATACCAATGATCCAGTGTCACAATGTTCGTCCGTCTAAGGTTTTCGCAGTCAGAACCAGCGGGGATTCTGACAGCAGAAACATTATGACTTTCCTAGAGTGGGCGGACCACAATTTTGGCATACAGCATATTCTGCCACACTTATGGCACAGGGCAGTGATTGTAAATTCCAAATAACCCCTAATTTGGAGAATTACCAAGCAAGGTGTATACCCCTTAGACAGTGAAATGTCTTAAAAAAGAACTCTGCCCAAGCACACATGCTCATGATGTAGCCAGTTATTTATGACGCTAATGATAGCATTAAGCTAGTTTCTAAGTGCTCCAGATTATAAAATAAATGGTAATTTGCCTAGTATCATACTTTCTGTTCAAGTCGGGAAGCTAGTATTCGAATCAGCAGACCTGATCGCTATTTGTGGTGTTTCACATCCTCATTTAATGCGCCCAGTATGGACAGAGACTATGCATCCAATTAACAACTAAAATCCGCTTACTCCAGAGGCATAGGTTGACTGTCTGAATTGGTGCCTTCACTGAAGTGAGTGCAAGTTGAAGACATTAAAAAAATGCAGTTCCAACTTCCATCCTGTATTTCTCTGCAGGAGGCCAACAATTGGGGAGAGAATGTGGCCTAACGGCTAGGGCGGTCGACCTCGGAGCTGGGGAACCGGATTCGAGTCCCGGCAGGGACACTCAACATTCTGTGATTCTGGGCAAATCACTTAATCACCCCGTGCCTAACAAAAAAAAAATGAATGTATTCATCTGTAACGTAATTGGTGCTCATGTAAAGCGCTCTGATACCTTTGGGTCTAGTTCGCGCTATATAAAGGTCCACAGAAAAAAAATATATTCAGTGGGAGCCTACAATGCCCCCTGAACAGTAGGTGCAATAGACAATGAATGATATCACAGCCTACAAGGGAAGAGGTGTGGCGCCGCAGCCAGGGCAACTGACTCCGGAATCTGGGGATCACGGTTCGATCACCGGCGGCAGATTAGCCCATCACCATGTGACTCTGGGCAATAGCTTGCTTAATCTTCCCGACGGCCTCCAGCGCTTAGAGACCCTTACGGGTGATTGTTCGCGCTTTACAAATGTGGATTATTATTATTACACCCACCCTAATGATTGGGGACCCTATTAAAGGATGGGCTGAAGAGAGCAGTTTTAGAGAGATCTACAGTGTGGTTTCTGAAGAGTTGGCATTGCCTTTGTAGGAACCCTCCTGGCCTGTTTGTGAAGTAGGAGGGTTACAATCTGTCAATGCAGCTGCTGAGTGGGGGAGAGTCATTAGGATTCCTAGTACTCTCCAAATTACTTTACAAACGTGCCCTTGGAAGGAGCATCAACTGTGTGCTATTAAGGAGCATAGTCTTTGGGCCCAACTCACAAAGGTTAATTTACACATATAGCTTTACTTCTAAACCTCTGTGTGACCCACCACTTTTTTGCTATTCACCATGTCTAACTGGGGATTCAGACCTAGCTGTAGACTTACATGTGTCCTCCGCTTCCAATATGGGGGTGGAGACTCCTATGAATGAATTTATGAGTTTGAAATTACTGAAAGTAACATTTCATCTGTTGGTGGAGATGTCCACTACTGGGGTGAAGCTCTTCTTAATGGAAAGAATAGGGACATTTAATAAAGTCAATTTATTTTAAAACATATTTGAATATATTTTAAAGTACATTATAAATGTAAAATAATTTTCAGTAATTGATACAGACTTTGAACTATAAAAACTAAAAACATTAACACTTCAAACTAAACATGCATTAATTAAGAAAATAATGTAAACATATAAATTTAAAATTTAACGCATTCATTTTCAAACAATAATTTCAAAATAATACCCACCCTCACTAACATTTGTATTTGCATTTAATTTGTAGTGAACTTGGTTAATAGTTATACATTTAAATAATTTAAATATTTCTTACATTTTTAAAAATAGGTTAAAATTAAGTGTATTATTAAATTAAAAAAACAACAAAAGTTAATTTTATCACTGAAAATCAATATATACAGTTGACACTGTGTAGTTATAGTTAGAATCATGTTTCCATAGGAAATAGATTTTTTGGATTGCTGATAAATATGGCGTCATTTGATGAATCTTCACAAAACTTTCCAAAAAAAAGGTTCATCCACCTTGCTACCTTCCTGGAAAGTGTTGTGGTGATCTGTGAAGTGGGAGAGGAGAAAAGGGGGTAGGGGCCAAATCATGTTTTCCCCATGCAATTCCACATGGGAACTTCAGACCCGGTTACAGCCAAAACAGTTGAATAGAATTACACCAAAATTGGCAGAAAGATATATCTCAATCCAGAAAGTGTGCTTTTTATGATTTGGTGTGACTCCTTTCAGTAATTTTTGAGAAAGTAACATTAAAAATGTATAGATATCCAGCAACTCAGAGACACTTCCGTGGGCCAGTGCATGGAAAAATGAATTTTGATCGGCTAGGCCCATGGGGTCCCATGGGAACGACCGACCGAGCAATGTGAATGGCTTGTCACAATGGAGAAAAATGTTGTGCCTGCCATTACAGAAGAAAATGACTCGGTCCCAAGTCCTGAAAAATAAAGATACCTTGACCCCCAAACCCTTGAGAGTGGGTTCCAGAGAGACCCCCTTGCGTGAAAATCTAAAACAAAATGAAACTGTCATGAGCCCGCAGTACTACCATAGGATTCAGTGCGGCCCCCCCCAAAAAACCTCTACTATGCATAGTGTTCACCCTGTATAGAGCTTTTTGTGCAGCGGTGGTTAGCCACCCGTGGGCGTTGGGCCACAGGGATGGCTGCACTGTATACTACAACCACACACACATATGTGTGTGTGTATATGTGTTTGTGTATATATATATATATATATATATATATATATATATATATATATATATATATATATATATATATATATATATATATATGTGTGTTACCTACTAGCGATTGCTAGTAGGTAGTTATAGCTAGGAGCTAGTTTCCATAGGTAGAGCCTTTTTTGTTTTGCTAATAACTTTGGCACCGTCTGATGAATCTTCACAACAGTTTCGAAATGAGTTTGCCATCCACATCAGCTGCTACCAGGAAAGTTTTGGGGTGATCCGTAAAGCAGGTACATAGAAAAGGGGGGTCCTCAAATGCATTTTCCCCATACAATTTCCCGTAGAGATTTTAGACACGACTACAGGCCAAACCGTTGAACAGACTTGCAACAAATTTGGCAGAAAGCTAGATCTTGGTCCATAATGTGGTGTAAATCTGTTCAGTAGTTTTGCAGTTATTAAGGTAGAAAGGATTGTACATATCTGGAGATGTGGATCCACTGTGGCAGATCTGCGAAGCAACTCACCAAGAGCTATACCGTGATTGGTTGACCACAACCTTAAAGGAAAGTTGCAGTCCGGGACTTGATTCCCACGTGGGGGAAATAAAATGTAAAAGTGATAGAAGGGGTTAGGGTAGAGGTACCCTGACCACCTTGGGTCTGATAGAGGGGTCTGTGAGGGACCCCTCATGGGCACGAAAATTGCCCAAAAATGTTGTTTAGCATGCATGACGGAACGCACAACCCCTTTTGCTTTGCGGAAGATCTGCGGATCCAGACCTCAATTAAAAAAAACATACACCCACTCACAGACCCACAAACCTACTCACACACCCACTTACACACTCACACACCCACTTACACAGTCAAACACCCACGTACACACCTATACAGCCACTCACACCCCACTCACAGACCTGCACAGCCTCTCACACATCCATTCACAGACTCACAAATCCACTCACGTTCACAGACCCACACAACCACTGACATACTCTCTCACACACCTACTTATGTACCCATTTAGACACCCACACAACCACTCACACAGCCACTCACAAACCCACAAAACCACTTACACACCCACTCACAGACTCCCACTGCCACTTACACACATACTCACACACCAACCTAATCACCCATATAACCATTCACGCAAGCACACACACACATACAGCCAGTCACACACCCACTCCCACACCACCACACCCACTTTCACACCTACACAGCAACTCACACACCCACTCACACACTCACTCAAAGATCCATATAGCCACTCATGCCCACATCCACTCACACACCCACTCACAGACATACTCACACACTCATACCCACTTATATACCCACACAACCACTCACACACCCTCTCACAGACTCGCAAAACCACTCCCACTCCCACTCACAGACCCACTCACACCCATTTACACAGCCGCTCACACAACTGCTCACACCCACACAACCTCTCACACACCTATACAGCCACTCACACAACCAGTCACAGAACCACAAAACCATTCACACACCCACACAGCCACTCACGTACCTACACACAGGTAGTGATCCATTTCTATAATTTGCAATAGTTATGTTTGCATTAAATGTGTTGTTGTTTTAGTATTGAATGTGTGCTTTAGTTGGGAACGGATCCGCAGATCCACAAAATAAATACAAAAAATAAAGACTTGGTGCTATGCATTTATAGAAAGACTACATGAGTTACCTTACCTTAATTTTGTTGTTTTTAGTTTGAAAAGTTATCGTTGTGCTGGCGGATTGTATACCATGAAGGCTCTTCATGAGCATGTTGCCGTTCGAGTGCTTCTTGTTTCGTTGGGTACTTTGGAGCTTTGAGATATATATAATATATATATATATATATATATTCCTTCGAAAAGAACAAAAAGCGCTGCCAGATGACAGCACACTTTGTAGTATAAGAATGCACTCACTCGTGTGTTGAAGTTCAAAGGCGCTTTATTTGCAAAAACGCTGCTTCACCCAACGCGTTTCACGTCTCCTGAGGCTTGATCACGGGATGTAGTTTGTGTAACACAGACTTTTTTTATTTCTACATTTTTGCATGCACTCCTCTTTTGTTGTTTCTCTCATGATGCATTGTGGATGTTGTAGTGTGCACGTGAATTAATATACAAATATAAAAAAAATATATATATATTTTTTTATCAGTATTTCTTTTTTTCAGTGCTCTTATATTGTGTTATGTAAAAAGTCTTGTGTGATTATTCAATATTTTTCGATTTTTTCAAATTTGGGAAGCCAATAAATTGGAAAGCAATTAGTCCATTGATACTCTCTGGTGAGTTTTTCCTGCATTCACAGTCTATATTTCTGTCCTCATCGATCACTTCTTCTCTCTGGTGAGTTTTTAATTTTTTAATTTGATCCACTCTCTGGTGAGTTGTGTTTACAAACTTCTATTCATGTCATGTTGGTCAGTGATCAGTTCATCTTTTTGATGAGTTTTTGAGTTTTGGTTTACCAAATGTTCATTGTTTTTATTTACAAATGTACAAATAACTCTTCATTTTGATTCAATACTCTGGGGTCTAGGGTTCTGAATGTTATGATGTGGCGGGATTCTTTTTGTCTCAGAGTCTTTATTCTATCTCCGCCTCTTTCTGATTGTAGTATTTGTTCCAAAGCCCAGAATTTCAATGACTCCCATTTGCCATCATGATGTTGATACATGTGTTTTGCTATGGCATTTGTTGAATCTTTATGAGTTGTAGCTCGGGTGTACTCCAGGATTCTCTTTTTTACTTCAAAGATTGTGCTGCCGATATATCGTTTCTGGCAGGGGCATTCTATCATGTAAACTACATGAGTACTTTTGCATGTTAGGTGTTGTTTGATTTGCCATGTTTTGCCTTTCCCGATGTTTACAGTTTTCGTTGGGATTGCAATTTTGCTTACTTTGCACTGCTTGCAGGGCCAAAAGCCTACTCTTTGAAGCGAAGTTGTTCTAGGGGCCTCTTGAAAGTGGCTGTGTATGATTCTATCACTTATGTTTGTTGCTCGTCGATAAGTGATATTCGGGTGGTTACCGATGATTTTGGATAGAGTTTGATCCAATTGAAGGATTCCCCAATGTTTTTTGATTATTGCTGATAACTTATGATTTTCTGCACTTTGCGTGGTTATCAGTCTTATGATCGTTCCTTCTTTTTCTTTTTCTCTTTGTGTTGATTGTGGCTGTAGGATATCTTTTCGATTCAGGATTGATACCCTGTCTAAGCTTTTTCTCACCACATTTTTCGGATAATTCCGTTTGAGAAATCGTGCTTCAGTCTGTTGACTATGTTTCTGAAATTCACAATCTTCCGAACAATTTCTACGCATTCTTAGAAACTCTCCATATGGAATGCTCCATTTAAGATTTTCTCTGTGGAAGCTTTCCCCATGTAGAATTGCGTTTGTCACAGTTTTCTTTCGATGTAGTGTATTTTGAAGAGAGTTTTTTGTAACGTAGATTTCTGTGTCCAAGAATTCAACTCTATCCGGACTGAATTTGTATGTGAATTTTAGATTCATTGGGCTGTTATTCAATCTTTCAAAGTAGGTCTTGAATTCCAGTTCGGTTCCATCCCAAATGATAAAAAGATCATCTATGAAACGCAGCCATAGTACTTTTTTTTGTCGAAATTCATAGTTTGTTGTATTCCATGCCACTTTTTGTTCAAACCGCCCCATTGTTAGGTTCGCGTAGTTCGGCGAAAAAGAGAAGCCCATTGCACATCCCTTTATTTGTTTAAAAATTTGTTTGTTAAACAAAAAGATATTGTTGTGTAGACACATTGAGATCATGTCATTCAGCATTACATTATGTTCTTTATAATGAATGCTTCTTTTTCCCAGGAAGAATTTGCATGCTTCAATTCCTATGGTGTGTTCGATGTTCGAATATAATGATACCACATCCATGGTTATTAGGTTGTAAGTTGGATTCCATTTGATTGAGTCCAATTTATTTAAAAGGTCCGTAGTGTCTCTTAAATACGAGCTCAAGTTGGTTACTAGAGGTGCCAGGAAGTGGTCTATGTATTCCGAAATAGGTTCCAGTAGTGAATTATTGGCCGAAACTATCGGTCTTCCTGGGGGATTTGATTGATCTTTATGTATCTTAGGCAGACAATAGAAAGTTGCCATCGTTGGATGTTTTTTATTTAGGTAGCGATATTCATCTTCATCTAACAGGCCCTTTTGGAACCATTTCTGTAGGTTCTCCTCCAGCTTGCTTTGGATTTCGTTTGTTGGATCCTTCTTCAGTTGTTGATAGCATGATTGGTCCGTTAGTTGTCTTCTTGCTTCCAATATATAATCTCCTTTGTTTATAATCACGATGTTTCCCCCTTTGTCTGCGGGTTTGATTTCGATTGTTTTGTCCTCTTGTAGATTTTTCAAGGCCTCCATTTGTTTTTTTGAAAGATTATTCTTTTTGCAATTGGTCATTTTATATAGATCCTCTATTATTGCCTCATGGAAGACATCAATTTTGTTGCCTGCTGGTAGGCTGGGATAATATTTGGATTTCATTTTAATGCCACTTTCACCTGCACCTTCTAACAATTGGAATTCCTGTAATTCCCCAATTGCTTCTCTCTCCTGGGTTTCTGTTATCGTCCCCATTGTCATTAGCAATTCTAAATTTTTTAGGTCTTCTACTTGAAGATTGCTTTCAATTTGTCTAGTGGTGGGTTGTTCAGTATTATTGATTTTCTCTGCATAGATTTTTGCCAGTTTTAATTTGCGTGTGTATTTGTATAGGTCTATTCTTGTTTGAGCAATATCGAGATGTGATGTGGGGCAAAAATGTAATCCTTTCTTTAAGACCTCATTTTCTGTTGGTGTCAAGATTTTTTGTGAAAGGTTGATTATGTTTAGTTCCTGGGAGTTAGAGGTTGTCATCTCTATTTCTGTTTCCTTGGTTGTCTCAGCCGATCCTTGGACCACATATCTGTTTTTTGTTGTGGCTCCTCCCTTCCCTCTCTGCCCTCTCCTTGTCTTTCTCGCTGTGCTCCTCTTCCTCGGCCTCTGCCACCTTCTCTTCTTGGTTGATTGGTTTTGTTTTGTTGCTCCAGGGCCATGTCCGATGCTCCGTGTTGTCCGTTGCTTCTCCCGGACTACTGAGCAAATAGGCACTTGCGGGTTAGATCCCTTCTGTACGGAACTGCTGCGTGTTGCTTTTGTTCGTCAGTTGCCTTCGTCGCAATAAATTGGACTAATTGCTTTCCAATTTATTGGCTTCCCAAATTTGAAAAAAATCAAAAAATATTGAATAATCACACAAGACTTTTTACATAACACAATATAAGAGCACTGAAAAAAAGAAATACTGATAAAAAAAAAGAAAAGAAAAAATTTATATTTGTATATTAATTCACGTGCACACTACAACATCCACAATGCATCATGAGAGAAACAACAAAAGAGGAGTGCATGCAAAAATGTAGAAATAAAAGAAGTCTGTGTTACACAAACTACATCCCGTGATCAAGCCTCAGGAGAGGTGAAACGCGTTGGGTGAAGCAGCGTTTTTGCAAATAAAGCGCCTTTGAACTTCAACACACGAGTGAGTGCATTCTTATACTACAAAGTGTGCTGTCATCTGGCAGCGCTTTTTGTTCTTTTCGAAGGAATATTAAACCGACTTTTCCCCGTCGGAAAGAATGCACCACCCTAGAGGGGAGCGCCGGCGTCAACATTGGGATACAATCGAATAAATACAAAACAGACGCGAGGCAGCTGTTACGATAAAAGTGATACTTGCAATTGATTGTAGCGTTGTGAGACAGAAGAAAAGTCTGGCTGAATGAGAAAACGGAGAGGAAAAGCCATCAAACCACGGAGTATTGCAGCGTGGAGAGGAGTTTGTTCGGCAAATCCAGCGGAAACAGTGAGGAATAGCAGAGCATCTACGAAGGTAACTGACGAACAAAAACAACACGCAGTAGCTCCGCATAGAAGGGATCCAACCCGCAAGTGCCCAACTGCTCAGAAGTCCGGGAAAACCAACGGACAACACGGAGCATCGGACAGCAAACGGAGGGTAAGATTTCCTTACTTGCGACGAAGGCAACTGACGAACAAAAGCAACACGCAGCAGTTCCGTACAGAAGGGATCTAACCCGCAAGTGCCTATTTGCTCAGTAGTCCGGGAGAAGCAACGGACAACACGGAGCATCGGACAGCAAACGGAGGGTAAGGTTTCCTTGCTTGTTTTCTTCCAACTTTTACTGCATTTTATTGAAAATGTTTAAAGACTGCAGCAATATAAAATTTGAGAGCTAAAATCTGAGAGCCAAACTTTCTTCTCACAAAAAGCGGAAACAATCAACAGTGGAAGTTATAAAACGTAACTAAGAGGGCCCCAGGGTAATATCAAACTAAGGATATTATACACATTTTTTCCTCAAAAAAACTTTATTGATCGTACAGAATTATAAACAGCCTTAACAGACTCCAATGACGGTAGCTTCCAGGGACTATATTCTCTTACATTACATAGCCCCAGTAACGGAGTGATACCAGTCAAATCATAAGCAATAAATTGAGGCAATTGGGACTCGTGTAAATCAAGGGCGCAATCAACAAAATAACTATAATAGCAAACAGCCTGATAATGGAAAAACGTGAAGCCAAACGTAATGCGGAAATTTCCAACTTATTCACAGCCACTCCAACAACAAGAACTGAGAGAGGAGAAATAACGACCAAATGTGATAATAAGGATAAACTAAGATATTGGGAAAGACTCTCTAAAAAAGAGATAAATAAATGGTGGGAATTAATAACTCTGCAGAAATACATAGAGGTCAAAAGAATCCCAAGAGGCCTGCGCCTCATGCTCATGCCAAGCCATCAGGATATAAGTGGGGAACTTCTACAAGAATGGGGAGAACACCTGCTAGAATCATCAATGGGACTAATACTCATCCTAGTAAAACATATCGACAAAGCCTTAAAAGAAACGAGAAGTGAGCTGAAAACCCTGGAGGAAGAAATAAATAAAATGACCTTAAGTGAAGAGCTCCAAAAACTCAAATCAGACATCCTGAAAAATCTGGAAAAACATGAGGAACGAGTAAAACTCCGCAAGCAACATAAATTCCTCCGAGACAAAATAGACTTTGAAGAAGGCAGAATCTTCACGTTTGGCAGACAATATGAAGAACGCAAAGGAAGAACACAACTGGAGATGACAAACCAGCAATCATCAAGTCTAGACTCCCTAACAAGCACTGATTTCAGTGACTTAGAAGATCCCCAACAATCAACAGATCAGAGAAAAAAGACCAACTTTTTAACGGAGATGAGAATATTATCCCAGCCTACCAGCAGGCAACAAAATTGATGTCTTCCATGAGGCAATAATAGAGGATCTATATAAAATGACCAATTGCAAAAAGAAGAATAATCTTTCAAAAAAACAAATGGAGGCCTTGAAAAATCTACAAGAGGACAAAACAATCGAAATCAAACCCGCAGACAAAGGGGGAAACATCGTGATTATAAACAAAGGAGATTATATATTGGAAGCAAGAAGACAACTAACGGACCAATCATGCTATCAACAACTAAAGAAGGATCCAACAAACAAAATCCAAAACAAGCTGGAGGAGAACCTACAGAAATGGTTCCAAAAGGGCCTGTTAGATGAAGATGAATATCGCTACCTAAATAAAAAACATCCAACGATGGCAACTTTCTATTGTCTGCCTAAGATCCATAAAGATCAATCAAATCCCCCAGGAAGACCGATAGTTACGACCAATAATTCACTACTGGAACCTATTTCGGAATACATAGACCACTTCCTGGCACCTCTAGTAACCAACTTGAGCTCGTATTTAAGAGACACTACGGACCTTTTAAATAAATTGGACTCAATCAAATGGAATCCAACTTACAACCTAATAACCATGGATGTGGTATCATTATATTCGAACATCGAACACACCATAGGAATTGAAGCATGCAAATTCTTCCTGGGAAAAAGAAGCATTCATTATAAAGAACGTAATGTAATGCTGAATGACATGATCTCCATGTGTCTACACAACAATATCTTTTTGTTTAACAAACAAATTTTTAAACAAATAAAGGGATGTGCAATGGGCTTCTCTTTTTCGCCGAACTACGCGAACCTAACAATGGGGCGGTTTGAACAAAAAGTGGCATGGAATACAACAAACTATGAATTTCGACAAAAGATAGTACTATGGCTGCGATTCATAGACAATCTTTTTATCATTTGGGATGGAACCGAACTGGAATTCAAGACCTACTTTGAAAGATTGAATAACAGCCCAATGAATCTAAAATTCACATACAAATTCAGTCCGGATAGAGTTGAATTCTTGGACACAGAAATCTACGTTACAAAAAACTCTCTTCAAACTACACTACATCGAAAGAAAACTGCGAAAAACGCAATTCTACATGGGGAAAGCTTCCACAGAGAAAATCTTAAATGGAGCATTCCATATGGAGAGTTTCTAAGAATGCGTAGAAATTGTTCGGAAGATTGTGAATTTCAGAAACATAGTCAACAGGCTGAAGCACGATTTCTCAAACGGAATTATCCGAAAAATGTGGTGAGAAAAAGCTTAGACAGGGTATCAATCCTGAATCGAAAAGATATCCTACAGGCACAATCAACACAAAGAGAAAAAGAAAAAGAAGGAACGATCATAAGACTGATAACCACGCAAAGTGCAGAAAATCATAAGTTATCAGCAATAATCAAAAAACATTGGGGAATCCTTCAATTGGATCAAACTCTATCCAAAATCATTGGTAACCACCCGAATATCACTTATCGACGAGCAACAAACATAAGTGATAGAATCATACACAGCCACTTTCAAGAGGCCCCTAGAACAACTTGGCTTCAAAGAGTAGGCTTTTGGCCCTGCAAGCAGTGCAAAGTATGCAAAATTGCAATCCCAACGAAAACTGTAAACATCGGGAAAGGCAAAACATGGCAAATCAAACAACACCTAACATGCAAAAGTACTCATGTAGTTTACATGATAGAATGCCCCTGCCAGAAACGATATATCGGCAGCACAATCTTTGAAGTAAAAAAGAGAATCCTGGAGCACACCCCAGCCACAACTCATAAAGATTCAACAAATGCCATAGCAAAACACATGTATCAACATCATGATGGCAAATGGGAGTCATTGAAATTCTGGGCTTTGGAACAAATACTACAATCAGAAAGAGGCGGAGATAGAATAAAGACTCTGAGACAAAAAGAATCCCGCCACATCATAACATTCAGAACCCTAGACCCCAGAGGATTGAATCAAAATGAAGAGTTATATGTACATTTGTAAATAAAAACAATGAACATTTGGTAAACCAAAACTCAAAAACTCATCAAAAAGATGAACTGATCACTGACCAACATGACATGAATAGAAGTTTGTAAACACAACTCACCGGAGAGTGGATCAAATTTAAAAATTCAAAACTCACCAGAGAGAAGAAGTGATCGATGAGGACAGAAATATAGACTGTGAATGCAAGAAAAACTCACCAGAGAGTATCAATGGACTAATTGCTTTCCAATTTATTGGCTTCCCAAATTTAAAAAAAAATCGAAAAATATTGAATAATCACACAAGACGTTTTACATAACACAATATAAGAGCACTGAAAAAAAGAAATACTGATAAAAAAGAAAAAATGTATATTTGTATATTAATTCACGTGCACACTACAACATCCACAATGCATCATGAAAGAAACAACAAAAGAGGAGTGCATGCAAAAATGTAGAAATAAAAGAAGTCTGTGTTACACAAACTACATCCCGTGATCAAGCCTCAGGAGAGGTGAAACGCGTTGGGTGAAGCAGCGTTTTTGCAAATAAAGCGCCTTTGAACTTCAACACACAAGTGAGTGCATTCTTATACTACAAAGTGTGCTGTCATCTGGCAGCGCTTTTTGTTCTTTTCGAAGGAATATTAAACCGACTTTTCCCCATCGGAAAGAATGCACCGCCCTAGAGGGGAGCGCCGGCGTCAACATTGGGATACAATCGAATAAACATATATATATATATATATATATATGCTCCTTTCGAAGCAGAGCAGAGGATACAATGGGGTTTGCATTGGTTGTTTTTTCTGAAAAACTGGCCAGCATGACCGATTTTGGCTTAGCGCCTTTTTCAAATGCCACAGTTCCTAGCCAAGTCACCTGAAAGGTTTCTGAAATAGGCTCCTCCTTGTTGAATACTGAAGGGCTCACCTGCACGACATTAGCCTGCAGAACGTTACAACAGCCCAATGTCCGGACTCCATGTCCCATAATACAGCATGTGGGCTAATGCAGTGTTGCAGGGGATAGACTCTGCGAAAATACAGGCAATAAACAACCTTCAGTCCCCTACTTCCAGCCAGTCCCAGCCACCAGAACCAAAGCTTGAGACATGAGGACAGTGCCATCGCCTCTATAAGCAGTCTTGGACCGCCAACTGCCAGCAGTGTCTCGGTCACCTAGAATGTGGGCAACAGGTCGCAATCATACGATCCCTCGGTAAGTACAAGTTCAAATTGCCCGTATTGTTGCGACCCAAATTGGAAGGGTCCTCTGTTGTGCACCACGAGCAGCACGCCACATATGTCACCAAAATCTTCTCCTTTCGAAGCAGAGCAGAGGACACAATGGGATTTGCATTGGTTGTTTATTCAGAAAAACTGGACGGCATGACCGGTTTCGGCTTAGTGCCTTTTTCAAATGCCACAGTTCATAGCTGAGTCACCTGAAAAGGTTTCTGAAATAGGCTCCTCCTTGTTGAATACTGAAGGGCTCAATATATATATATACACACCACAAAGAACTCAAGGTATCACGCACACTCAGGACATCATCATGAAGTATAGAAGTTTATTTCAGGAGAGGAGAGCAATGCATGGGTATTACAGTACTCGATCTGCCCGAACCAGCAGTGGTTTTCCCAGATATTCGCCGAGAGGGCCCATAACTAGGGGTCTGCCTTTCATTGCACATGCTCCTTGTGTCTTGGACATACAACATTTGTGGCCCACATGCGTTGAAATGTATTGATGTTTAATTACAATATTTAGTTTTGCCTGTGTACATTACCACAGAAGCTACGCTGACAGTATGCTGGCATTTGCTTTTCCACACTGCTGTGTAACTTACGCAGCCGCGGCCCATGCAGGTAAGAGCGGTGGGGCTGGGATGGGGGGGATTCGATAGACAATCATGAGAGAAAACTAAATAAATAATTAATTTTCCGTCGTCAATTAATCAATCAGGAGGATTCTAAGTGCACTACTCACCCGAGAGGGTCTCAAGGCACTGGGGGGGGTGGGGGTTCGCAGATCTGCTTAGCCGAAGAGCCAGGTCTTGAGGGTCTTCCTGAAGGTGCTCAGGGAGAGGGCGCATCTGATGTCCTCTGGGAGCTCGTTCCAGGTCTTAGCCGCAATGTGAGAGAAGGATCTTCTGCCTGCCCTGGCTCTGTGAATGCACAGGGTTTCGGCTAGTGCGAGGTTGGAGGATTGGAGATTTCTCTTGGGTACATGGAAGTTGATTCTGTCATTGAGGTATTTGGGTCCGGTGTTGTGTAGGCATTTGTAGGCACGGGTGAGGATTTTGAAGGTGACTCTATTCTCCACGGGAAGCCAGTGGAGCCTTCGTAGATGTTGGCTGATGTGTTTGCGTCGGGGGATGCCCAGGACGAGTCTGGCGGTGGTGTTCTGTATAGTCTGGAGTTTGCGGAGTAAGGATTTGTTTATGCGGCGTAGATGCGTTTCCATAGTCCAGTCTGCTGGTGATGAGTGCGTGGGTGACCGTCTTCCTTGACTCAGGGGGGTACCCATTTGAAGGTCTTGCGGAGGATGAGGAGGGTGTTGAAGCAGCTGGAGGTGACGGCGTTGACCTGTCGGTTCATGGGGAGGGCTGATTCGAGTACGATCCAGAGATTTCTGGCGTGGTCCGAGGGGGTCGGTAGGCTTCCGAGGGCGGTCAGCCACCAGGTCTTGTCCCATGCTGAAGGGTTGGTCCTGAGGACGAGGACTTTGGTCTTCTTTGCGTTGAGTTTTAGGCAGCTGCTGGTCATCCAAACTGCGTCGTTCTGCATTCCTTTCTGGAAGATGAGTTTGGCAGTGGTGGGGACTTTGGTGAGGGAGAGGATGAGCTGGGTGTCGTCAGCGTAGGATACGATGTCAAGGCCGTGTTGTCGCACGATGGCGGTGAGGGGGGCCATGTAGATGTGGAAGAGGGTCGGGCTTAGTGATGACCCTTGCGGGACTCCGCAGGTGATTTCCGTGGGAGCAGAGAGTAAGGGTGGCAGTCTAATTCTTTGGCTTCTTCAGGTGAGGAATGATTGGATCCAGTCTTTGGCTGTCCCTTGTATGCCGGCGTCGTGTAGTCTGGCGATGAGTGTGCGGTGGGAGACGGTATCGAAGACTGCTGATAGGTCGAGTAGGATAAGGGCTGCGGAGTGGCCTTGGTCCAGGAGGGTGCGGATGTTGTCTGTGGCGGCGAGTAGGGTGGTCTCGGTGCTGTGGTTGCTTTGGAATCTGGATTTGGACGGGTCGAGGGCGGCGTTGTCTTCGATGAATCATGTCAGTTACCCGTTGACTGTTTTCTCAGCAACTTTGACCGTGAAGGGGAGGAGTCGTCATCTGTTGAAATCCCCCCACCCCCCAACCCGGCCACACCGCTCTTACCTGTACGGTCATGCTGTAAAGTTCTGTCATGGTACTTCCATCCTTGAGGAAGGGGACCCATTTGGACTAGTGTGTGCCAGTTAGACGCGGCTGGCATGCTTGAGGAAGGATCTGGCAGTGGCAGCAATGCAGCTGCTGCAATACAGGCTCCTTTTTCAGTGTATTTATTTACATTTCAAAATGTAACCAGATTCACACTATTCAAGTGAGCACTTCTCAAAGAGCTTAATAAATTAGATGAAAAGTGTGCTAATAATCAAAGATGGAAAGAATACATATTCAGATTTAATAGCTATGTAGGGTGATTACATAACTCTATTTAGTCATGTCCTTCCATATATACAAAGTTTTCAGGAAGAGATTAATATACAAGCAGGGGGCACTACATTACTAAAGAATGTATCTCAAAGGTACTAAAGCACACCAGTTAAGTTGCTATTAAAAGAATCCATAATAGTGCGAAACAAAATCCTTCGGTAATTCAGAATGATCACCAATATTGTACTACATCACTCCTTGAGTATGGTCCTATGATTTTTTGTTTTAAAAATGCACTTTAAGAAATGTGCTTCAGGACTTTTAGAGTCCTGCTATATTTTGTGTTTTGTAGTTTACATCAGGTTTAACTTTAGCTTCCTTTGAAACCTTTGTTTTTCATACATAAATAGTAACCTTATTTACGTAGTGATTGTTAAAGCATATTGTACTGTTTTCTAGCATTGCAAATAGCAAGTGTTCCTATTAGTCTGCTCATGGATACCAATTTTATCAATATCAGAAGGGAACACATTTTAAAGCACATTGTGATAGTCACTGGCCAAAGATTGTCAATATTTGAACAAATATTTAGAATGAGTTAGGGGTCTCCTCGCTGGTGGATTTTTGGGAATAGAAAAGACAAATGCAGCATTTTAAATCAATGTGCAAAAATAAAATTGATAAAAAAATGATAAAATTATTTTTTATAAAGACAAGGAAGAAACCCCTAAGGAAATTGGTAAAAACTGGTCAATGATGCAGTTTAATGTATGCAGGGACAAAAACATAAAAGCATTGGGCCTTATTTACAGCAATATGACGCATCCCTGTGATTTCCCCTGCGCACTATAGTGCATGGGTGGCTGCGTTGCAGGGATGATTGTTTTTGTGCAGAAAGGTTCACTTTCCTGCACAAAATAATCATAGATGGTGTTTTCCTCTTTCTATGTGTGCTGCAGCACATAGAGAAAGAGAAAGAAATGAGGAGAAATACAAGTTTTTCTCCTTGTTGTGCCTCCTTACGCCTCCTCTGGGGAGGTGTAGGATTCCGACACATTCCCAGGTTTATGAAATGTAAATCTGGGAATGTGACAGAATCCATGGGTGTTTCCTGGGAACACCCACGGCAACACCCATGGCATGCCCCTTTCACGCAAAAAGATGCGTGAAAAGGGGTTGTATTTATAAGGCCATGGAAAGCCACGCAGGGTGGCTTTGAGTGGCCTTGTAAATATGGACCAGCACACAGCGCCGCCGGTACGTCAAAAAAAGTGACGCACATGTGGTGCAAGGGGCTTGTAAATAAGCCCCGCAGCTTAGCGCATATGTAAACACAAGTGTACACAGGCGTTGTGGTGTCTCCTAAAGGGTAACTTGAAGGAAGATGAATGGCAATAATGTATTTAAAACCAATTGGATCAGTAGCAGAGATGGAATCTGGTAGGCCGTGATGAAATAGCACAAAAGGAAATTATTTTAAAATGTACTTCGGAATAGGACCATTTTATAACAGTTTGTCTATAAAAGAACAGAAAGGCAAGATGGATTCCTATACCACTGAACAAAATAATTGAGGTGTTCGCTGATATATATTTAACTCTGTCCCAGCCCTACCAGCCTTTCAGAGACACCTTCTAAAATGAAAACTTGCTATTAATTAATGATCCATCAGCAGTGTACAGAGCAGACTCGCTGCTCTTACAGTGCTCCATCATCAAACAAAGGAAGCCTGGAATAGGTTGCACCCAAGGCCAAAAATGCCCTTTTGCCTCCAAACTGCAGAGAGTCCCACCCTTTGTGGCAGGTTACCAGTGAGTAACTTGCAAGGGTGACCGCAGGTGTTATTCACTGTCTCCACAGCTAACAGAAAAGACCCGGATTTACTGAACATGAAACCCCATGCTGGTGGGGCCTCTGGAACAGGGACCAAGGATAGCAGTCCATCTGCCCCACCTTGTGACAGCCTTGGAGACTAGGAACAAACCCCAAGGCTCTGTTGAAGATGTGCTGGCCTTCCCTGCTGCAGCTCATGTTGGCAGCCTAAAAGCCCCCTCTAATGCACTCTCCTCTAATGCCTTTAATGGTCCAGAGGCAGAGGACAGTTCAGGCCTGCATCAAACAAAACAAACAATCAGAGAGCCTTAAATGTGTGATTGGGCTCCTGGGTGGGCCAGGGGACTCGTATGGGAGGGCTGGCCCTCCCTCTAGAACCGGGCCTGAGAAGAAAGACAGCTTCATTTGAGTTAAAGGAAGCAAAATTACATTTCATCTGAATGCACAATTATTTTATAAAAAGTCACGTGAAATGGCGTCAAACGCCAATCATGGAACGCATTTAGCCATGGATATTTATTTTTGGGTCGTAACCACCGGACGGCCCTTGAGATCTGCTCTCTGCAGGTGGACCCGCAATTTAATTTATATTTACATATTTTTAGTGACTTTCTTCCCGCGCTTATTGAATCGCTGAGAGCTGAATTGGCAGAAACTCTATCTGGGGCAGCAAAGTAAACAGAGCTCTTCGAATCTCAAGACATTGCCTCAATTTCAGCAAAAGTCGTTCCTCACTCTCCATGTTCCCGACTAAATTAAATCCAGATGTTTACATGGAGTGCAATATTCACAGATGGCTCCCCCGGGAGGACGAGAGATATTCAGCGGAGGGCATTAGTATTCGAGACAAATGCCTTCGAAGTGAAAACACAGGGCTGCTTTGGAATGTAAGCTGACCAGCTCCTTTAAAAAAAAAATAAACTCAGTACATTTTCTTAGTTCTCTTGCAGAGGATTCTGCTTAAAGACACATGGATTTTAATCGAAGTCTTTGAAAGAAAAGCAATGCCATTTAAGCTTTATCAAAAACTATAAGAGATCCAGGACATATATTCACGGTTATTTTTTTCTTCTAATATTTTGCTCTAGTTGAAAGGCCTCAAATGAAACTAAACAAGCAGTTTCATTGTTTACAATATTCAAAACAAGCATTGGCATAGCCAATAGGTCTCGCCTTTGGGACCTTCTAAGTGTTTAGCTATGCAACAGTTGATGTTGTTGCACCAAGTATATTGTGCTGCTTAACTAAATACTTATAAGGTCCCAAAAGCGAGACCTATTGGCTATGCCAATGCTTGTTGCAGATTGGCGTGCAGTTTTTGGGACTGTCAGCATCAGTGCAAACTTCTCCTGTGTTTAGGTTGCTTCAGGGGTACAGCAGAGGCGCAGCTCGCCAGCTCAGGTACCGGCGACCCCCACTCATGTCAGTGCTATGTATGTAATTGCGCCATGTTCAGTGGAAGCATAAGTGGTCAAAACAGGCAGCTGAGTGCTCAGGACAAAAAACAGAGGATGCACGCGCTACAAAATAGGCTGGCTGGATGGGGGGGGGGGGATAGAAGCAAACGACCCGTGGTGACTATGCCCATCAGGGCTTTCATTTTAAAGATGAGGCCAGTGTCGAGTTTGTTATGTGTTGAGATTTTTAGTCAAACCGGTGTCTGACACGCCAGCAAGCTTGGAGCATGTGTGGTCAGGCTTTAAGATTCCAGAGAGACCAGAGCTTCTGTGGGACTGGTAGGGCTGAGGCAGTCCTCTTATACAGTGAAAAAGGTTGTAATCTAAAGGTTGATCTGGTTGGGGGTACAACGAGTCAGAGGTTTTTCCAGCATTTGAGTAGCCCAGACGAGTTATGGTGTGGACGATTTTGGTTTCAGCAGCGTGTTCAAGTAAACAGCTGTCTCTCCCAGAGACACCTTGAGCTGTTGCACATTCATGTCTCTGACCTCAGCTGGTGACGTCCTCTTCTGGAGGGCACCTCTACATGTTGCCCCTGTGGTACTGGCTGCAAACAAGATGATGGATAAATGCGTGTATTAATATTAGACCCTGGTGATCGCTCGGGGCTGCACTCCAGTCCATAATTTTTGCCCCACTATGCCACTCTAGACAGAGACCCGGCTTTTGCAAATCATCTCGAACTGTCTGAGGGGTTTGACACAAACCACCCCCGCCCCTTTTCAGTTTATTTGGGCTTGGTCAGTAGGACTCAGCTCGAGCCCCACAGCACAGAGCTCACGCCTGTGCATACCAGTCTCACTAAGTGTTTTACGACAACAGACAGTCACAAAATTCCGCCTCTGTTGGGTGACCAACGCTACGTGCCTGACCCCTCGATGGTCACCCCGTGCGTGACATGGCCAGCTACATGCGAGACTCTAGACTAACCAAATACGTAGTTGCCTGTGGGAGGGGGATGCAAGCTTCAGCAAGAAGTCAGGACTCGACGGGCCTAGTTCTGCCAAGCTCTTCAGCTCGCAGCCCCTGGAGGAAGGAATGGCGCTTCTGTGCAGCAGCCGGTGAACTAAACTTCGCGGCCAGCAGCAATCGGTAAAAATACGCGCCCGTACTCCCCGTTTGCTGTTCATCAGGAATACATGTCTTTAGAAACCAGTGCGCACGCATGTCACAGTCAGGGACGAAAGCCACGCACTTCCTGCCAGCACCAGCCTGGTAATTCCACTTTTGTTGCACTGAGAAAACAAACAACTCTGTACCACCCAGCAGCCAAAAAGAACAATGTGTGTATAAAAGCAAAGCAAGCCTTTGAATAGAAAACCGGAGGAAGAGCAGCCGGTTCGTCACAGCAACCTGGAACAAGCGCTGTTTACAGAAAACAGTGCCCAGCTGCGCGGCCGCGACCACTGAGTGAACTCGATGCGAAGGCTTTGAAATACGATACCAAACAGATGACACCCAACGCGCCCCTGCTCGTAACCGCAAGAATAGGCCGTGGGCGGATACATGCAGACGCCTTTGACCAATTGTGTGATGTCTTTTTTAGAAAGAGACACGCAAAGACCAATGAAAAAAAAAAACACGCATGAGAGTGTGGAAAGTCCAGAGCGATTCCAAGAAGTCGTTTTCCTAGAACAGCGCATGCGCGCTGCACTAGGCTTGACCTAAAAATATATTTCCTGTTACTGGGTCACACAAGAATGACAGGTCGACATCTGGTTGTTTGACAAACTTTAATTCTATGACTCTGGTTCCAGGCGTCTGCCATTTTCTGCTCCACCAGGAACATCCAGATTTTAACTGCCTGGGCAGCAGTCAGAGATGGAACCATTAGAACTGGAACATTCCATGCAGTGGAGTCACATGCACCAGATCCCACATAAACATGAAAAGGAGGAGACACCTGCTGCCACACACACATCTAACCACCACAATCACCATACAAACCACCCACCCAAAACTAATCAGCCACCACCCCAACCCTTCTCTCCCTTCACCACTGACACACACCTGCTACCCACTCACCACCGCTCTAAACCCACTACCAAGACCACCCACCCACCCGCCACCTGTCCGCCAACACCATCTTTCCACCACCACTGTCATCCACAGGCCACCACCACACCTACATTCTCCACCATCAGCAGCTCCATCTGCTACTACCCATCCCTTTCTCACCACAACCATCATCTATCTACCACTACACCCACCACTCGTGTCAGCACTCACCCCTACCCCCCACCACCGACTCTACACATTCACAGATGCCACTTCCTCACCCTACTGCCATCACCCACCCTCTGCTGCTAGAACCACTGCACCCTCACCCTGCCTCATCGCCACCCAAGCTCATCAACCCAGCAATCACCGTCACCCATCCCATACCCAGACTCATACACCTCATACACCAGGTAATAGGCTAACTTACAAAACTCACAGCAGGAGTGACCATCAGGAATTGCAATTGGAAACCGGTGACCTCCACTAAGTCATTACTGGATGCTGGGACACCTGCCAAAGCAATTTTAAAGATTTGAACCACAAAACAATACACAGATGATGAAATATCTGATTTAACTGACAAACAATATATATATATATATTCAGTTCAGTTTATTTCTTTATTTCGGCCGATTTGGCCATAAAAGATGCAATGGTACAATATCAACACAAGACATCCACTACATGTAAAAATCATTACTAAAATCCATAAAATCAGTGTACATAGCATTTCAGATCACAAGGGACAGCTGCAATTCATTACAACAAAAATCAATCTTTAAGTGATTTGGACCTTATCCGCCACATAGCCGTTAAAAATTTGGCAATTGCAAAGACTATGTGGGGAGCGGTACTCGTTTTCAATATTCTATACGAGTGCAGGTGACTCCTTATACCCAAATTTCTGCAGAGTGGAGCTAACCAATATTTTCTTGGTCTATTATAGGCTGGGCAAAAAAACAAAAGATGAATTTCTTCCTCATCATGGGTACAGCATCCTGGACAAATTTTATCATCCCTCTTTGTCCATTTGTAGGTAAAGGTTTTAATGGGCAGGGTCCCTAACCTCCATTGAATGAACAATTTTCTTGATATAATGGGGAAGATAATGTCCATAAACCCTTCAAACTGATATGAGTTCTTGAAAACCAAAAATCGATCAGTCAGAATACCTTTATTGGATGCGGAAACCAGGGAAGCAAGACTTTTCTCCTTATATATCCCCACAAGACATTTTCGTGAAACCCTATGGCAGCCTTGTTCAGGGAACTCCCATAATTCAGGGAGTCCCAACCGATAAAGTTCTTTCTTTATAGAGGCCAACCACGGGATTTTATCACACTGGTTCAAATTCATTACATGAGTGAGCTCTTGCCTGTAATGTACAAGCTCAGCAGTAGACCAAAGCCTGTGCCAAAATCTTAATGGCATTAATTCCAAATCATCTCTTATGGAGGGTAGCCCATATCTAATCTTAGGGGGAAAAGGGGTGTACCACGAGGAAGGGCAAGAAGACGCCTAAGAAAATTATTTTCTACATTAACAATTCCTACCCCCGCTTTATACCCCCATAGTTCTCCACCATAAGATGCGGCCGCTTTAGCTTGGGTTTTATACATCTCCACTGCCGGACTAATGGGTTTGTAAGTGGAGGAGTTTACCACCTTCAGAATTCCCCCAGACAATTGGGACAGCTTTAACCGACTTCTTGCAATTTGGGGTTCCCATGATAGATTCTCGTGGAGGGTTACCCCCAAGTACTGGAAGGTTTTTACCCTCTCCAATCTTACTAAACTCAAAGATGGATTAGGTCTAGTTTTGGATGATGGATTGAATATCATGAACTTGGCCTTCTCTGTGTTGATCTCTAGACCATATTGACTACAGAAAAGACCAAATCCATCTAAGATCCGTTGAATCCCCATTTGGGATTTTGAAAGCAGGAGGGTATCGTCAGCAAACATAATGGCTGGTACCCTCCTGCCTGCCAAGGATGGAGCATCGTTGTCCCCAATAGTGTCAAGATGTGATATGACATTATTGACATAGAGGCAAAACAGGGTTGGCGCCAAGACGCAGCCCTGTCTTACCCCTCTGAGGACTGGAAATTTTGATGACAATGCTCCCTCTCTCCCACACCTGACCTGTGCAAAGTTGTTCTCGTGGAGCCTGGTTATGGCATTTAGTAGATGGATCGGAACGCCCAGCTCCTTTAGAACCTCCCATAGTTTCTTCCGGGGAACCAGGTCGAAGGCTGACCTCAGGTCCACGAACACCATGTACAGCCTCCCCCTCTCGATACTCACGGTTTTCCAATAGAGGAGAACGAGATGGAAGATCTGATCCATGGTGGACGTGTTTTTCCTGAAGCCAGCCTGAAGGGGGCTAAGGATTTTATTTTCCTCCATCCACTCTGAAAGGTGGTTCAGGAGGAGGCGAGAATAGATTTTTTGGGGAACATCTATGAGACTAATCGGCCTGTAGTTGGCCGGGAGAAGAGGAGAGCCCTTTTTAAAAATAGGTACTATCTCCGCCCCCAGCCAAGTACAGGGAATCTCCATTCCTCCCGCAATAGAATTAAAGAGGATGAGGAAATAAGGGCCCCATATCTCTGGATGGAGGCGAAAAAGATCACCAGGCAATCTATCAAGACCTGGGGCCTTCCCCCTCGCCAGACCCTCTATTGCACTGACCACCTCGCCAAGGGTAAATTCCAGTCCAGCTACAGGGATAAATGAAACAGTGGAGGCTACAACATTGGCATATCCAAATGGTTCTTGATACAGTTGGCCATAGTGGGCCTCCCAAACAGATGCTGCAATGTTTGGCTCCACTGCAGCTTTTGGTTCTCCTGCACCGGTATTTACCAGGGACCAGAATTTACTCGGGTCCTTCGCTTCAAGTGCTAATGTGAGGTCCTGCCATCTATTCCAGTCCCATTCCGCTCGCACCAGTGCCATAGCTTTCCTATAGTTCCGCCTGAGTTCAGTAACCTTACCCTTATCAGAACCTGTTTTTATTGTATTTATTAGTTCTGACTTGAGATCTTTTTACAAGATGAATTATACCAGGTTGGGGTTCGAGTCTTTTTTTTCCGCAGAGGTACCACTGGGTAGAAAACTTCACCTAAAACTCCCACTAGGTCTTCATGAATTGAGGCTAACTTCTCATTGAATTCCAAGTGTCTTGGCTGAGTAATTAATATGTCCAGTTCTTTTAGCTTGGGGAGTGCTAGCTGGTAAATTTTACTTATAATCTCTTCTGAGCTTGCCAATTTCCCCCATTTGACCCTACGTCTATTAGAGCTGAGAACCAAGTTCCCAAGATCATCACTAGACTCAGCGGAGAGTGATCCAACAGCACATATGGGATGCACCATATCCAATAGAAGTGCATTGTGGTCACTGTCCGTTCTTGCTATTACTCTGAAGTCCAGGATCTTAGACCAAAGGCCGGTATCTACAAAGATATAGTTCAATCTAGATTCATGATTCTTCCTATTAAAGGTGCAAGATGAAGGAATATCAGAGGTGGTACGGCCGTTACAGGCCCTTAAAGAAAAGTTTAATGTTAGGGACATGATTTGTACAGCTAGAGGGGACCAAGATTTAACATGGGGAGATTGACATGGCGGAACACCCCAAAAGTCATCTTCAGCCGTAAGGGCACCTGCCTTTAGACCTTCCAAGGGTTCAAAGTGGCAATTAAAATCACCACCCAGCACTATCTTGTAGTCATTAGGGAGATGACCCAAAAAACACGAAAGATCGTCTAGTGTGGGGGATTCCATAGCCACACTAACTGGGCGGGAATACACATTAATGATTGCTAAATTTAAAACATTAGGCCACTTGAGTAGGACACACTGTATGTCCTGCGAGAGCGTTGGTACACTCTCCGCGTTACACCCAGTGTGACTGGCTACCCAAATCGCCAAACCACCAGATGGCCTCCCTCTGCCAGTCCAAATTGCATAAATTTCAAACACTGCGTATCCTACTCTGCACAGCGGTTCCCTCGCCCAGGTCTCTTGAAAAAGGCAGATATCACTATTGCCAATTAGGGAGTCCCAATCACTCGTGTCTAATTTATTAGCAATGCCTGCCACGTTCCAGGAAAGAACCTTTAGGATTTCAACTGCCGATTCTAATCCTAATCCCTCAGTTTTCTCCGGCGCAGTGTCCAATGTTAGAGCCATGGGCACATGCAATGGTATTTCCAAAATAGGTGGGACAATAGGGGCAAATTTGGAAACAAGCGGGACTATCAATGTTAAATTGTTATTATTATAACCCAGTAAACTCGGAGGTGAATTAGTTACTTGGTCATGGGAGCTAATAGATGTTAAGTTCTCCCGTCGGAGGGCACCAAATTCTCGGATGGTGATATCTGTCTCACCTCTCACGAACCCCTGTCCCTTATAAAGTCAATATACCTGGTCAAGACAACTATATCTATTAGGGTGTGTATAGTTGCCATAGTTGGTAAAAACATTGCGAGTGGGCCTAAATCTAGACCCATCGTCGACAAATCCCATGTGTTGGGGTAGAAATGTGACAGGTGGACCACTTCAATAGATGTAACTCCTGTATTCCCAGACCAGTTGCAGATGTAAGACACAACATTCGGGTTCTTAAAACTTACAATTATGCAGTCCCCCACGCTTTTCTTGTCGGTGTGTCCAACCCATGGGACCCTTCTGACCATAAGGATTTCTCCTTTAAGATTAGGTGGTAAGGGCCTGTGAATGTTTAGCCAACTAATAACCTTATTATGTAGAGAGTCATGGGGTTCCACCACGTTACCGCGAAGCACAGGTACCCCCTTCAAGACCACAGTATAAACTGCCGCCTCCGGGGTCAAATTTACTACTTTTCGCCAGTTGTGGGGGCTAGCTTGCCTGGTTGAGCAGTTTATTACATCATTTACTGGTTTCTCCTGGCCGAATGTAGAGGCCAGGGCAACTGAATTAGACCTACTAGTGGTTACTATCGGGGGTTGTTGCCTACAAGGTATTACAGGGGCAGGTTTTGACAGGGGGACTGGTATAGTGTTTTCTAAGGGAATAGCTGTTAGGAGTGCAGGGGGCAGTGTAACAGGATTAGTAAGTGTGTGAGAGGTCCCAGCAGTAGTCCCATGAGCTCCGTGCGTACTTGCTCTTTGGCCTGCTACTAAATCTAGAAGTCCCTTTCGTAAATCCAATAAACATATTTCCATATTAGCCAGACGATCTTCCAGGGGAGTAAGCATTTCCCTCAATAGGGTGCGAAGGCCTGGGAAAGTGGGATCCTCCACCCCTGCAGGGATATGTTGGCTAGGAAGAATTTTTGCCGAAGTCTGGTGGGACAAGGCTCTTGTTTTACGAGACAAATTTAGCCCTTTACTGACTTGATCCGATTTGTTTCCCTCACCCCTAGAGTTGGGTTTGGGAGCCTTAGGTTTTCTACCCCCTATCATATAGGCCCTTTTTTGCCTTTTCAAAGTAGCTCCCTCCTTCTCTCCCTGTAGTAGCTGCATGGGTTCCCTATTAATACTTATATTCATGTTAGAGACACCTCCTTCAGCATTAGTCTGAGGTAAGGAAACCTTACATGATGGAAGGGGTAGTATGCTAAGCTCTACATTGCCAGAGTTATCACAATCAGTAGAGGGAGTAACAGAGCAGTTAGGGTCAGGTGAGGCTGATAGAACAGACATGCCATTTACCCCCCCTGCGACTACTGATGTACAATTAGGCGACTTTACGGGAGTAATGGCATGAGCAAGGGGTCCCAGGGAAGATCTCCTAACCCAGTCAATTTCTTGCGAGATGCGCCTTTCAAGGATAGAGATCTCATCAATAAGAAGGGACCCAGCTTTGGCAAAGTACGTATCCAAAGTACCTGTTGTCCTCCCGGTCGCCAAAGCGCTCTTACTCCTCGTTTCTCTAGTTGTCATGGTCACACACACGGCACCAGATGAGGTAAGGACTTCAGGCAAGTGATTGGGGCCCTGGCCCTAGCTCGCCCTTGCTCGAACGGCCTCAAACAGCCCACTCTTTGCCCAGTCTTCGCCCCTGGCTCCGTCCCGCTCGCGTTCCGCTGACGCGAGAGGAGCGTGCGTCACTTAAGTACAGGGAGATGCTGGGAGTGATGGGAGGGAAGAGGCACCAGCTGCGCTCAGGATCGGCAATGCGCTAGGCAGGCTGGTCCTCGCAGTCCCGCCCGGCCGTATCACAGTCTGTAAGCTGTAGTCTCCCCAGCAGGATTCCAGGAAGCAGTGGAAATGAAGCACCAGTGTTCCAGCCTTGATCAGGGTTTTTGAATTCGCGAGCGGCTCCCGCAAAGCGGGGGCCGCGAGTCTTTATCGCAGTGCTAGGAGTGGTGGGAGGGAAGAGGCACCAGCTGCGCTCAGGATCGGCAATGCGCTAGGCAGGCTGGTCCTCGCAGTCCCGCCCGGCCGTATCACAGTCTGTAAGCTGTAGTCTCCCCCAGCAGGATTCCGGGAAGCAGTGGAAATGAAGCACCAGTGTTCCAGCCTTGATCAGGGTTTTTGAATTCGCGAGCGGCGCCCGCGAAGCGGGGGCCGCGAGTCTTTAATGCAGTGCTAGGAGTGGTGGGAGGGAAGAGGCACCAGCTGCGCTCAGGATCGGCAATGCGCTAGGCAGGCTGGTCCTCGCAGTCCCGCCCGGCCGTATCACAGTCTGTAAGCTGTAGTCTCCCCCAGCAGGATTCCGGGAAGCAGTGGAAATGAAGCACCAGTGTTCCAGC
This sequence comes from Triturus cristatus, assembly GCF_964204655.1. Classification (NCBI taxonomy): domain Eukaryota; kingdom Metazoa; phylum Chordata; class Amphibia; order Caudata; family Salamandridae; genus Triturus; species Triturus cristatus. The sequence goes on along the minus strand of NC_140595.1, from coordinate 571,553,941 downwards.
CTTGATCAGGGTTTTTGAATTCGCGATAAATGATTTCTCATAAAAAAACACAGCAGTTGTGATGTTTGATTCTATTCCATCTTCAAAAAACAGTTGCCAGCAAGTGTCATTAAACAGTATTGACAACTTTTTCCACAGGTTTTAGTGGATGAACTCTTCTTTCGACCGTTCATCCACAACTTTTTAGAACGTTGGTCAGTAGCTACATCAACGCCACAGGAGCCGCCCGCTCTCTCACTTAATGACCGGTTCCTTCGCTGCTGCTCTCCTCTGAATTGTACAATCGTCTACCGTTTTCTTCGGCATGGAGCCTCCGGATTTGGGGTTCCTGCTTGAAGCCACTCTTTGGAAACCATGATAGTAATGTTCAGTAGCAAAAACCCAACCTCCACACGAAGGGGCGTCCTGAGCGGAGGGCACTCTCCATGCAATGGGGAATCTGCTGCGTGAGGCGCGGGCATTACCACAAGCAAGCCCTTCTCCTCACAAACAGGGTTAGACTTGCGCACCCTAAAGCTGAAAACGTCCTCCGGAAGTTCACGTTCTAGATGCCTTATACATATATATATATATATATACACACATCTAAATTTTAATGGGAAGTTTCAAGCTTTTCTAAATTCAATAAAGACAGCCCATTGTCCATACTATATTATTTTTAATGCTCTTGCAATGTCTCACGAATCAATCTGACAACAGAATTTTTAGCCTCTATTTTCTAATTCCTGCACATTCCCCGAACATTTTGCTTCTCATTTATATACACTTTATTAATATTATTTAATTTTCTAAGTAGTGGCGGACCCCCTGGGTAGGCTTTGTGGACCCCCTTGGGTCCCCGGACCACACGTTAAGAACCACTGTCCTAGCGAATTTACATCAAGCACCTACTCATCTCATTCACAAAAGAAACACTGTGAATGAATGTTCCAAGCCAGAAGGTACAATAAGACTAAAGCAAGGTGAAGAGGAAAGGACCACATGAAATATCCAAACGCAGAACATTCAATGTGCATGCATACTCCATATAATGCACTTCATCCTGAAAAACCACAAGGAAAGAGAAGACGCCTATCCACACAAATAACCTTACATTCAACAAACACAATCTCAACAGGCAGCAACAAACTGTAGTCCATATTCCGCATGCAATATAATTCACGTCCTGGCTACAGAATGCCCCAGACAGATGACAGCAAAGAAGAGTCAATTACAGTAATGCTATTTCCCTGTCAAAGTGCAATGTTGTCTTATCACTTTACTGTATGTAACTGCAATCAGGGTCATTCTATAATCTTTATAGAAGGTTAATCTATTAAACTGTAACAACGTAAAGTGCCTTGTTGATCCCATGCCATGTAAAGGGCCATGTTGATGCCTCACCACAGTGACTGTAAACATCATCTAAGTCTTGCATGACTGAATAAACACACAACAAACGAACTGTGCCGCCACGATGATTCTATAAATCTGCAACTATTTATTTTACCCAGGGCACCCTTTGCCATATTATACATTTAATGCAGCCAAAGTCAGCATCCAACACGAATATATGCTGAACAAAGGTAACTTCTTAAATCCTGCCACTGTGCACTGAATGACACCCCGGGCTAATGTAATATTACTGCTGCGTAGGGCAGAGGTGTAAACCCCACCACACACTGGCTCTAACCACAATATTACTGGCAATGTGCACAATGTAGAAAAAATAAAGGCACATCCAAATAATTTAATGTGTAAATATGCAAAATGTGCATGCAACTGTCACTTGCAACTTGCGGAAGTGCAGATGTTCTTGTAATAACCCATAGTTTATTGCTTCCCTACAACATGACAATACATGGTGAGGTATGCCATTGCAATTTAAAACACTCTGAACTATTGCAACAAGACATCTAGGGCCCGATTACGATCTTGGCGGATGGGGTACTCCGCCACAAACATGACGGATATCCCATCCGCCGCCTTACAAGTTCTATTATAAGGTATTGAACTTGTAATATGGCGCACGGGATAGCTGTCACGTTTGTGACAGAGTATCCCATCCACCAAGATCATAATCAGGCCCCTAGTTATTTGCAGAAAGCGCTAACAGGAACAGCTCCGACCCTTTATCACCAATGATCTTTCTCTTTTGGTATGTTACGCTGCTTTTTCCTAATGTAATAACTCTGGAAAGGGAATGATACCCATAAGACATATGGCCTGATTATGAGTTCGGCAGTCTGACCGCTGGACTGCCGTTTCAGGTCGGAAGAATGCCAAGCCGGCAGCATCCCGACCGCCATATTACAATTACACCACCAGGCTGGTGGTGTTGTGCCGGCTGTGCCACAGCGCTGGCATGCTTTGGCTCAGAGAGAGAATGAAACATATGCCGCTGCCATGGCAGCACCACTTGCACATTGGGTGCACTGTGTACAATGCACCATGTCGTGGATGGCACACAGTGCTCACATGACAGTGCAATGAGGGAGGCACAACATGTGCCCCCTTGCACTTTGCCCAGTGGGCAAAATCGCCCTATGGCTGTGTTTGGAGCCCTTTCCTGCCTTTCCACCAACCTTTTCATGGCAGGATCCCCGCCATGAAGAGGTCGGTGGAAAGGTAGGTTCGTGAGTGGGCCTGCGTGCTGGCATCGGCACCGGCTCCCATCGCCGCCATTTTCACCACCACTTCTCCGCGGGAATGAGGATCCTGGTGGTGGCAGCGGTCTTGTGGTGGTCCAACCGCCATGGTCATAATTGGGCAGTTGGACCGCCATCACGAGTACAACAGTCTTCAGACTGCCGTACTCGTAATCAGGCCCTTAGTCATACACCACTGTTGTCACAGTTAACATTATATTCCTGTGTATTTATTGCCAAAACATACATGCCTTTGCCTAAAACATGGAAACTGCTCTGGCTATTTAAGTGGAATATTTGATATTTTTATAAATCAGTTGCCCTTCATACAATGTTCCAGGTGGACACTGTGTCTTGTCAAAGTTAGAGTGACATGAAGCAAAAAGAACAGATGATGGATGGAATGCTGAACAATGCAAACATTCACTCCCAGTCTCAGATCTGTGTTTAATCCATTGTTTTCTTTGCTCACCACGCAACTGCGGTTTAGATTCAGCCATATACAAATCAGTCTTAACCCTGCTCCTGATGGGAACAGTCCAACTTGAACTGCCAAGCCAGGTCCTCCCTGGACAGGAAACAAGCACCCTGGGACCGATTTCAAAATATCACTCCTCATCAGCCAGGCTTGCTTGAATACAGCGGCACTGTGAGCACGGGACCCACATCTGGGCATACCCTTCCCACTTATGGTGACATAAGCAAAAAGAACAGATGATGGACGAAATTCTGAGCAATGCAAACATTCACCCCAGTCATAGATCTGGGTTTAATCCATAATTTATTTTGTTTTGCTCACCACTCCAGTTTGGACCTAGCCATGCAAATCAGTCTTGACCCTGCTCCTCATAGGAACAGTTAAGCCCAAACTGCCTAGCTAGGTCTACCCCTCATCAGCCTGGTTATCTTAACTCCAGTGGCATGGTGAGCACAGGACCCATGTCTTCGAATTCCCTTCCCACTTAGGCAAAAAATGCAAAAAGATCAATTGATGGACAGAATGCTGAAACAATGTTAAACATTCACCCCCAGTACAGAGATCTGGGCCTAAATCCATCGTTTTTTTTCACACTCCATGCCATTCCAGTTTAGATCCAGCCATATGCAAATCAGTCTTGACTCTGCTTTTTGGGCTTTTAGGACTGTGTGCAATTTACCACTGCTTTTTTTAAGTTTAAAGAAAGGTTTATTGGATATAAAAAGGAAATATAACAATTCGAAATACATCATATAATGTAATATAAATCCAAAATTGGTTATAAAACAAGAGAGATGAAAGAAAGAGAGGGAAAGAAAGAAAAGAAAGAAAGAAAGGGAGAGGTGGGAAAAAGGAGGGAAATCATAAGATAAACAGTGGTATCATAACTAAAATATAGCATGTAAACATTTCGGCGAATGATAAAAATAGTATGAATAACAAACGTGCATTGTATACTAAAATATTAACAGTAGATAGATTAAAACGTTTCTATTAATTTCACGGAGGCTTGGATACTTCCTCATTACAAGGAGTATGCAAAGGCATAGCACAAGCACAAGCATTTAGGAAATTAGTGACTGGTAACCACAACATATCTCGTTTAATGGCCAAAGCAATTGGGTAAACATAAGCTCGATCTAATCTGTGGTTATAGCAGACGCCGTACCACCAGGCTTGAAATGAAATGTTAGAGGCATTTTTCCACGATTTTGTAATTTGTTGAAATGCAACGGCTAAAAGTAAGTCCACAATAGAAGTGGAAGAGCTGAGAGAAGACCATACCTCTGAGACACTACCTAGGAAAATATGAGCATGAGAAAAAGGGATATGGGTGTGAAAAATTCTGTTAATTTGCTGCCACATTTTGATCCAAAAAGTGTGAACAGGAGGACAAGTAAAGAGCATGTGGTAAAGATCTGCATTAGGGGCAGGACATGACCAGCAAGTAGAGGAAACAGTAGGGTCTATGCGATGCAGTTTGGCCGGGGTGATTAGGAGTCTATTGTAAAGAAAAAATAAAGTTTGTGTGGTATTAGCTGCTCTTGATGACTTCCTTATTTTATTCCAAATCTTTTCCCATGTTAAAACGGGAAAAGATAAACCCAAATCCACTTCCCAACTGCATTCCGTTGTAGACTTAGTACGGGGAAGAGATGTAGATCTTAATTTTTTATAAATAGTGGATGAAAATTAGTGCGGGAAAACGACAGCTGCTCATCCACCATCCCCCTCCGGTGCGGAGTACCACAGGGCTCATCCCTTAGCCCTACGTTATTCAACGTGTACATGGCCCCACTGGAGAAGAGGGTCAGCTCGTTCGGCGTGTCAGTTATCATCTACGCCGACGACACTCAGCTGGTCGTAACCCTTTCACACCCCCACCACGCCCCATCCGATCTCCACAGCTGCCTCTCCGAAGTCCACCGATGGATGAATTTCTCCTCACTGAAACTGAATGGGTCCAAGACTGAGATCCTCTTGATGGGCCACAAGGGGCCCTCTCTACCATCTCACCTTTGGTCCAGTTGCCTAGGTGACCCTCCCGCACCCAAGGAAGAGGTCAAGAGCCTTGGTGTGTGGATTGAGAAGGACATGAGCTTTAAAACTCAGGCTAAAAGAACGGCAGGGACATGTTTTGGGCTACTCAGAGCCTGCAGGAAGATCTTCCCCCTGCTCCCCGATACCGCAAGGAGGCTCCTCATTCAGGGTCTAATCCTGGCAAGATTAGACTACTGTAACGCCATCTACTTGGGAGCCCCTGAAGCCACCCTGAACTCGCTGCAAAAAGTCCAAAATGCCGCCGCCCACCTACTCACGGGCACACCTGGAAGATCCTCCGCCAGGCCGGCTCTTAAATCCCTTCACTGGCTCCCAATCAGAGAAAGGGTCGTCTTCAAGGCCCTCTGTCTGGCCCATAAAACCCTCAACAATAACGGCCCCCCTCTTCTCAAAGAACTCCTAATCCCATACAAAGCGGAGAGAGACCTCCGGTCTAGCGTAGAAAATCTTATCGTAGTCCCTAGAGTCAGAAAAGCCAAGACCGGTGGCCGTCGCTTCTCGGTTCACACGGCCAAACATTGGAACCATCTACCACGAAGACTCAGGACAGAACCTAACTACCTCCAGTTCAGAAAAACTCTAAAGACCCTCCTTTTCCCGCAGACATAATTTCATCAGACGGCTGAAACCCTTGGAGAAACAGGTCAGCGCTGGGATGCTCTTTGAGTTACTACACGCTTTATAAAACCATTAAATAAATGCCGAGGATGGGGTACGTAGAGAAGAAAGTGTGAGAAGAGAAGCTGTTGTATGAATATGGACTGAGGATAAGATATTGAAAGAATTTAGAGCAGTAGAAGTCAGTAGTCGGTACTTCGACAGATAGGAAGGGGGAAGAGAAAAGCGAGTGCGAAGTACAGAGAAGGGAATACAAGCATCATCTTGAAACAGTTGATGAGTCCACTTAAGGTCAAGTGCTAGCCAATCCTTCCAAAAAAGAGTCCTATTTTTGATTTTAATATGTTTATTATACCAAATTGGGGAGTTTAGAAAGCGGGTACGATCATCAAGACCTCCAAACAAAAGAGGTTGAAAATTTTTTCGAGCATTCTTAAGAATGGGAAGGGACATCTTCAATGGGATGTGAGTTAAGGATAAAAATTCCTCAAAGGAGAATGGATGGAAAAAGGAAGACTCTAACTCTACCCACAAGGGACGAGGATTAAAAGTGTCCAGATCTGTAGAGAGCAGAAACGAAGAGTGTTTGAGAAAAAATGATGTGTGATAAGAAGAAAAGTCAGGGAAATTGACCCCACCCACATGCTTAGGTTGTTTGAGTTTGGAGAGAGACATCCGAGGATGCTTATTTTGCCATAAAAATTTTGATAAGATGCCATAAATTTTTTTGAAACAAGATTTAGGAATATTAACAGGAAGATTAGATAAGAAAAATAAGATTATCGGAACTAACATCATTTTAATCGAATCTAATCTGCCCCACCAAGATAAGAATAAAGGATGCCATCTTGATGTAGAGTTACTCAAAGTGAGCTGTAAGTTTTTTAAGTTTAAAGCCACAGTATCTTTAAGGGAAGGAGTGAACCATAGACCCAGATATTTAATTTTAGAAGTGTTCCAATGAAAGGAAGAATCTAAAAAATCAGCATGAAAACAATATTTGTTTAAAGGGAGAATTTCACATTTGTCAATGTTGAGCTTGTATCCCGAAACTAGAGCAAAAGCAGAGACCTCTGATAAAAAGGCTGGAATGGATGATTGAGGATTTGAAATGAATAAAAGAATGTCATCAGCATACGCTGAAAGTTTTAAATTGCTGTCTGCATAAGGGAAGCCTGTAATGTTAGAGTTCAAACGGATTTTTGTTAAAAAGGGTTCTAACGCTAAAATAAATAAAAGTGGAGAAAGAGGACAACCCTGTCGAACCCCTCTATGGAGAAGAAAAGAAGAGGATATAAGGCCATTAGCTAAAATAAACGATCTGGGAAAAGAATATAATAATGAGATATATGAAATAAATTTGGGACCAAAACCAAACCAACGGAGTGTGGAAAAAATAAACTGCCAGTTGATTCTGTCGAAAGCTTTTTCAGCATCTAATGCAATGGCCGCTAAAGAACCTGGATGAGAATGGGACTTACTAAGAACATTAAAAAAGAGACGAGTATTATCTGATAAATAACGACCTTTAATAAAACCAGATTGTTCTCTGCCAATCAACCGTGGTAAGATATTATCTAGGCGAAGAGCTAGGATCTTTGAAAAAATTTTATAGTCCAAATTAATCAAAGAAATGGGTCTATAGTTTTTACACAGAGTAGGGTCTTTGTTGTCCTTAGGAAGAAGACATATTAGAGCCTCTTGAAAAGAGCCTTCAGATTTTCCAGAAGAAATGAAAAATAAAAACAATTGGTGTAATTTAGGAACAAGGAAGGAAGCAAAATGCGCGTAGAATTCCATGGTAAAGCCATCTGGCCCAGGAGCTTTGCCCTTTTTGAGTGAGTGAATAGGTTTAAGAATGTCACTGGGGAATATATCTGAGTCCAAAGAGGAGAAATCAACATCCGGGGGAGACGGGGAGGGAATAGTAGATAAATAATGGGAAATGTCGGCCAAAGAGGGCGAAAACTCAGGAGTATAGAGCGTTTGATAGAAATTAACAAATTCTGAGAGAATGTCTTTATCTATATGAACAGTTGTGTTGTTAGAAGTGACAATAGAGTCGATCTTTGTGCGTTCCTTTTTAACCTTAAGATAATTGGCAAGGAGATTGCCAGATTTATTCTGAGCGTTATAATATTTAGCACTGGACTTTAAAAGAATTAAGTTTGCAAATTCTGTAGAGAGTTTGTTAAAAGAGAGTTTGGCTTTAATAAGATCATTCAGCGTAGATTGATTCTCTGTTAGATAATAAGAATGTTCCAATTTCTTGATTTGTGAATTAAGTGTTTGAATAGACTGCATAGATGTTCGACGTTTACGGGCCACGAATGAAATAATGAAGTCTCTTGAGGCAGCTTTAAAAGTATCCCAAATGAGTTGGGGGGATATATGGGGAGTGTCATTTTCAGCAAAAAATAAAGTTGCAAATTCCAGAAATGATGGTGAAAATTTGGGATCTAATAATAGAGAGTTATTAAATCTCCAACGTTTAGTGCCTTTGTTGGGGGGGAGTAAATCTAAACTTAAAGTAACTGGAGCATGGTCCGAAATTAGAATGGATCCTATATCAGAATAGGAAATATGTTGGGTGAGAGGTTTGGAAATAAAAATGTAATCAATTCGGGATTGGGAAGAGTGTGCTGGGGAAAAGTATGTGTATTCTTGAATTGTAGGATGACAAAGTCTCCAGGAGTCTACCAGAGATCTTTGTTGAATAGTAGAAGTGAACTGGTTGTGCATGGAAGAAGGAGAAAATCGAGATTTGGATCGTCTGTCTAAAAAGGGGTCTAAAATCATATTACAGTCGCCGCCCAAAATTAAGTAATCATCAGTATATTGCATTAAAGAAGAAAGAAGGTGAGGCCAAAACGATTTGTCTAAGGTTGTGGGAGCATAAATATTAAAAATGGTTAAGGGGATTTTGTTAATTAATAGTGATACAACAACCCACCTACCCTCAGAGTCATTCTCTTGCTTCACAAGTTGAATATCTAAACGTTTGTGACATAGTATAGTTACACCATTACGTTTCCCTGAACCAGGCGAAGCATAAACATGGCCTACCCACTGACGACGTAATTTAGTTAGTTCACCTTCAGTTACATGAGTTTCTTGTAATAACGCAATATCACCTTTTAAATTAGCAATATGAGATAAAACCCTTTGGCGTTTAATGGGGGAACCCAAGCCTTTGACGTTCCACGATATAATATTTAAAGTCATCTAAATATAAATACTAACTCTACAATTACCGTAAAAACATTCATATGTAATGTTTACTAACTGTACAATGCACGTTAAATTAATAGAAGAAAGAAATATCATGAAAAATTGTTGAGAAAGAATAGACAGAATTAAACAAGTAAAAGAGAAATTATAACACCAAAGAGAGAGGTAAAGATATAAAATAGTAATTGAGAAGCCAGGAAATAGAGTATAAAGTGAAAAGGAAGAACAATAGAAGAGGTTATAGGTTATTACAGGGATGTAAGTAGAAAAAAGAAAGAAGAAAAAGAGGCAAGACTGAGGTAAAAAATACAAGATATGAGAAAAATAACAGAGTCCAGCAGAGGAAATAAGATAGGGAAGTGAAGGCAAAAACAAAAGAGAAAGGGGGAAAGACAAGGAAGATAGAAATAGAGAAGAACAAGATGAAATAATAAATAAAGCACATACCACAAAAAGACATGGACAGATGGGGATGGTGGAAGCACATGAGGAAAACAGCACACCAAACGCGGGATACCCCGGGACAGAACGGAAAACGAAGACACCATCCAGGCAATGGAGATAGGATCACGAACGGACGGACGATATATTGCTGCTTCTAAAAGAAAGAAAGGGGAAAGGAAGACCAATTACAAAGGGTATATGAAACTTATGATCACATACAATGACAAAAAACAGAAGAACAAATTTAGTATAAATCAACAACAATTCTTAGAATAGTTAAAGCTTTCGCTTAGTTATAAGTTATAGGTTATAAGTCTTAAGTAGCCTCAGGTCTTCGAAGTACGAGGAATTTCCATGTTGTCTTCAGTACAAGAGTCAAGAAAGACTTGTAGACGTGCTGGGTCTTCGTAGGACGTAGTTTTGTTGTTAAAAGTGACTTTCATAAGACATGGGTGAAACAAGCCATATCGAGCATTGAGATTCCGTAACGCAGGCCTCATATCCCAAAAAAAATTCCGCCGGTCAGCAGTTGCTTTCGCATAATCCTGAGCAAAAAATAAATTATTACCTTGCCAAGACACTCTCCCTTTACTTTTGGCTGCATGAAGGACTTTAAGTAAGTCTGTGTATTCTAAAAAATATAGAATAACACCACGTGGCTTGGAAGTAGAGGAAGCAAACTTAGGATTTTGGCCTAGTCGGTGAGCTCTTTGAATGTTCAATTTTGGAGATTCAGGAATGTCCAGCAGGGTTGGTAGAAATGATTGAAAGAAAGAAAGCGCATCCGAGCCCTCAATTCCTTCCACAAGGCCATAAATGCGTAGATTGTTGCGCCTATTACGATTCTCCAAATTCTCAATCTGAGTCTTGAGATGAGCGACCTCTAACTGTAATGGAGGGATTTGAGACGTAACAGACTGAATGGAATCAACGCGTTGGGAAAGCAATGAGGACTGTTGCTCCATTTGAAACCATTTATCTTCAAGATTCTGGAGACGAATGTTGGTCTCTTCCATATGAGGTTTAAGTGCGCGAATTTCTTGAAGAAGAAGTTCCATGGATAATGTCGTTGTAGAGCCTGTTGGAGACGGTGGGTCCTTTTTGACACGCTTTGTAGAAGCGGTAGATGAATTTTTAGGTATTTGTTTAGGGTTACTACGAGGTAAGTTGGCCTGAGTAGTAGTGGTATTGAACTGCGTAGTTTCAGGGTCTTCTGTACTGTCCTGTAGTACACTGAAGGGGTTAGGATCACTCATCGTAGTGCTGTCACCCAGAGCAGAACCAGTACGGAGTGCACGGGCTTTTGCCATAGTAAACCACACAATAAAATGTAAAACGTGTGGAGAAATGAGGTCACGCAAATGTTTGAGGCACGGACAGAAGTCCAGTTAAGAGCAACAAAAGTCAATGAAAAAAGGGAAGAGATGAGGCAAAAAGCATTTAGAAAAATATGTTGCACAGGTTGTTTGTAAAAAGCGAGTCTTCAGAAAAACAAAGAGAGCGACCTTGAACAGGTAGAAAGCAAAAAAGCCATATTCTTGAGCCAAATCTGAGGAGATAGCATTCTATTTGCTGCGCCGAGGTAAAAAACAAAATGGCGGCCACAGAAACGAGCGCGAACAAAAGTGCGCTGAAATAGTGTGAAACAGCTCACCCTGAAGGTCGAAAATGAGTTCAATTGTAAGCGCTATGTTTTATATCATCTTGCCAACGTCAGCACCGTCCCAAAGATAGAGAAAAGATGCCTGGTGGAAGCTCCGGTCTTCACGTCAGTATGGAGCTCCGCGATCCGGCGGCCATCTTCTTTGGCTCCCAAGCCACGCCCCCCGCAATTTACCACTGCTAACCAGTGCTATAGTTCTTGTTTTCTCTCTCTCCTAAACATGGTAAAATTGACTTACACCCAAGTGGCACATTTAATTTACTTATAAGTCCCTTGTAGAGTGGTACTACATGTCCCCAGGGCAGATCTGTGTTTTGTGTTAAGCCTGAATTGTGGAGTCTGAGCAAAAAAATATGCGACCCAGATGTGGGTAAGTCAGGATATTTCAACCTATGACAGACGTGCGCTGTGCCATTTGGTAGCGCCTAGAAACTACTCATGTATACAATCATGGGGTTTGTATTATGGAGGATTGTAGAGGAGTAAGGAGTGGGATTGATGGTTGATTTTTAGTTCCCCACATAATGTTTATTCTTTATTATTATTCATTTTAGCCGCATTTAGTTTCTCAGTGGGCTACTGCATCCACGCCACAGGGCTTTTTGCCCTCCTGACCATAGGTTAAAATACCGGCGGGTCAACTCAACCTTTCATCATTGTAGATAAATAAAATGAAATGAGTACAGATGAGCTGGAATACAATAAACAGCTCCTTTCTGACACCCAGATACCCCAAGGGCTAAACGTATGCTTTACAGATAGACATGTTATGTTATTCTCATTCCACATTTTTAAACATTTCCCGTCAACTGTTTTAAATTACGAGAATGCATCCATACACTGCAACTTTATGGTTTACCTTTTAACTCCAAGCAAGCTTCAGCCACGTCTGGCTCCTGAAGCGCCAGGAGGCACAGCCCAGTATATCCACAGTCAAACAGATTCAGCCATCTTCTTCCTTTTCTCAAACCTTTGCTCTATTTTTTGTCCATTAGTATTCACAATTTTTTGCACAATTTTTCTCTTATGTTTCAATAGGTGCCATATGGCTTTCCTCGAACACGCTGCAATTCACTGTTCCTCATAGGACAATATAGCAGATGAAATCCAATGCATTTCAGGCATAGATGCCTTTCCTCAGGTGTAACTATAGTAAAAGATATGCCATCAATATGGACATAAACAAGCTTCACCACGTTAACACCCAACAGATTTATCTATTACTACCCATTTGTGTCTTTCAACCAGTGATGCCAAACAGTACAAATAATTGCACATGCCAAAAATAAGCAATATATTCTCATATTACAATGGAAAAGTGTTTTTTTAAACATTCTGTAACAATAATTGTGTAATTTATTAAGAAATCAAAAGATTTCGTGTAAGCGGATTTGAAATAAAAAGTATACTAGAGCCCAGTAATTCTTGGGGGGGTCATCACGTCCTTTTGATATTTGGTGAAAGCAGGTCTACTTTTCATATTTGTAATAAACTGGTCTGTATTTTTCATATCACAGTAGTGATTATGCTGCGCTGTACAGTGGCAAGTACGAGAATACGTGTATGTGTGTAAGGTAGAAAGAGAGAGGGGGGTTGAGGGGGTGTGCAAATGAATTGGTGTGTTGTAAGTAAGCCTGGGTGAAATCGTAGTGCAGTGTGTGTGTGTGTGTTTATGCATGTGTGCTTTCGTGTACGAGTGTTTGTTTCTGGCACAGGCCATTTGCATATATGATTTTATGTGTGCTTCAATGTAATCTAGTGTGTATGCTTCTTTGTATACGTAAGTGGAATTGTTTTATTGATTCTGCTTCCCTCAATCTATGTGTGTGTGCCTAATTGTATCGGTGCGTGTTTTTGTGCTTCCACTTATCAGTGTCTTTGTTTGCGTGTGCGCACTTCTCTGTAAATTGTGCATGTGTATGCTTACCTGTATCACTGTGTGTGCTTCCGTGTACCAATGTGTGTGTGGGCTTATTTGCTCTGTGTATGTGCTTCCTGAATCCGTGTTTGTGTGTGTATGTAATTCCCTTTATCACTGTGTGTTTGTGTATGCTTTTCTGCATAAGTGTGCGTCTCTGTATGTGGGTGTGTGCACCTTGTACAGCGTGTGTTTTGGGGACCCGCCCCTTGCAGATCTGCATTGTCCTTCTGTCTGTCCGGCCTCCTTGAATGGGACAGGACCGGTTGCCCTAGGGCATGCAGGCATCCTTTCCTGTTCATGGCTGCCATCTTCCTACAGGCCTTATCAGAAGCATTCTACAGCATGCGTCAATTGCTGCTGGATACCCCGGAAAAGGATGAGATATGGCACTGGGGACTGAAAGGAAAATGGACTTTAAAGCCCGCGCTGCTTCATTTCAGCATTTCCTTATACACAGACGGGTCCCACAGAGACGCTCGAGAACTATCTGCGCAGCCGAAAATTCGACGGGTTTCCAGACACTTGTTCCAGTTGTGTCACCTCAGAGGTTTGGGGAGGGGGGGCACCCTCAGTCACAGCAGTACCACCTGTTACAGCACCAAGAACCCCAAGGCGAACGTGCGCTTTTTAATAGACGATATCTATGGACTTAGGGCTAAGGTAAGTACCACTGCGCCAACAAAGGGTGCCTGTTTCCTGTCCCTACGCGTCTCCGGCTTACTTCACTATGTACTGTTGCTACCAAGAAGTGTCTGACTTTTGGGTTAATTTGCTACAAAAGTCAAATTTTATTTGTTATATTCAGGCTGTTTTCGAATGAGCCATTCAGTGAAAAAATAGATATTCGTGTTATTTCTGCCACGCCACTACTGTGCCCTGTCACTGCTTCTGCCCCATCACTGCTTCTGCCCTGTCCCCAGTTCTCTGTCCATCCTGTTGCCTCAGCCTCACTGTTCAACAGGCATTGAAAATGCAAAACGTCGCGCATTTGATTAAGTTAAAGCCATTTGTTTCGCTGATGGTATTGTATAGCATAGCGAATGGCTTTAACTTAATCAAAGGCGAGACCTATTGCATTTTCAATGCTTGTTAATACATGTAAGTCACCTCTGTGGTAGGCCATAAACAGTCCACAGGGCAAGGGGCAGTGTATTTAAAAAGCTGGACATGTACATTTACGTTTTACATGTCCTGATACTAAAAATAAACTACCAAATGTGTTTTTTTCTACTGTGAGGCCTACCTCTACCATATGATAACACTGGGTTAACTTATTACATTTAATAAGTGATAACGTTTGTTTGCGAACAAGCAGAAATGTCATGTTTGGTCTCTAAAGAATTGTAATTTTAAATCCTACTTAATGGTAAAGTCAGATTTTAAGTCCCAATCCTAACAATGTCACTTTTAGAAAGTTGACATTTTCTTGTCCTGTTTGGTGTTTGAAACCTGTGTCCTGGGTCACATGACTAGGTGTAGTTGGCAGTTAACATTTGTGATTTCCTTCCAGACAGTGAGACAAGGGGGGTAGGTGTTGGCAGGATGGGCCATCTTGCCAGAATGTTAGAGGTTCCATGCCCCACGTATATTTAAAAGGGGCTGCCTCAGCACACTCACAAGAACTTGACCCCATGCTTTTGTCATCCCAGACATCTTGGGGCCGTGGCAGGAGAATTGAGTATATTCCAGATCCAGATGTGGGGGAAAGTATAGAAGTTTCTCCCACTTCAAAGCTGGCACCAGGTATAAGTATTGGACCCTCAGACCAACTCTTCAGTAGACTCCTGGACATTGCAGGAATGTCCTGTTGCCAAATGACTGTCCTGCTGCTTGAGGCCTGCCCTATTCTCCGAGAAGGAAGACTAGACCTGCTCCGTTCATCCCAGGCTAACCTAGTGACTTCAAGGGTCAGATGGCTGATCTCCTGTTGAGAGGCACAGGAACACAATGAACTCCAAAGGTCTCCTTGCAACTGTCCAGCAGGCCTGCTGCACTGGACATGCCTGGATCTGCCTGAGTCCTGCTGGCTTTGGCTGAAGTGTGTTTCTAATCCCCAAGAGGTGCCTCTCCATGTCCTGGATCAATGGCTGGCATCAGTTGAGCTCCTCCTACGAAAAAGAAGGAGAAATCCTGAAGCTCTGTGCTCTTCGCGACTGTGAATGGGTCCATTCAGGCTGAGCTCTTGCTGTGTGCGCTAACCACCAACCTGAAGCTCCGGTGGACCTGATTCTTCACACTACAGTGACTGTCATCGATGACCGGTAATGCAAGACCTGCACTTCGTTCTACAGCATTGACAGCCCATGGTGACTGCCAATGTAAAGCTCCAGCAATGACGGACTGTGACGCCAACAGGATCTTCGTGCTACAGCGACAATCATCCACAACGCTCTCCCTGCTCCTCGCGTCCTCCTCCACCTCAACTAAGCACTTCACGCCAGACTTTGAGAAGATTACTTTTTCATCTGGATTAACTTGGTCCCTTATCCTGCCGGCACTGGATTGCGGTCAGCCTGAACTTATGATTTTGCCCTGGTCTAACACGACCAGATAACTGTGAGTGGCGCTTTGTTCTTTTGGTCCCTATACTTACCCAAATCTTTGAAATTGCATATCTCCAGTCCTACTTAATGGATTTTTGGATGTTTTACTTTCATTTTAATTTATTACATTTTACTCTTTTGTAAAATGGTGTGGGACTTTTCTAGTCTTGTGTTTTAACTTTGCTTTTGTTTGCCTGTTATGCTATTTGGATTTGTCAAGGGGGGATAATTATTTGTGAGGTTATCCAGGTATGCATGAGGCTGTAGGTTTTGGTAATCTACCTCAGTGGGTTAGTCGAAGAGCAAGGCCTTCACCTTCTTGGGGATTCAAGAAGTGACAAGGAGTCGCTTATGTGTTGCTGGAGGTCGTTCCAGGTCTTGGGAGAGATGTAGGAGAATGCTAGATCTCCTGTTCTGCTTTTTGTGGATACAGGGGTGTGAATAAGTAAGACTGAGGCTGAGCACAGGCATCTAGTGGGTTGGCGGAAGTAAAAGCAGTTGTTCGGGTATGTTGGTCCGATGCTGTGCAGTCCCTTGTATGCGTGTGTTAGGATTTTGAATTAGCTACATTTGTGTATAGAAAGCCAGTGCAGCTCTCTGAGGTGTGGTGCAATGTGGATGTGTCGTGGGAGGTCAGGATGAGTCTCACTGCAGCATTTTGGATGGTCTGGAGTCAGTGGTGGAGATGGTTGGAGATCCTGACGCAGAGTGTGTTGCCGTAGTCTAAACTGCTTGTGATGAGGGTTTGCATGCCGGTGCGTCTGGTGCTCCAGGTTAGTCATTTGAAGATCTTGTGATGCATGCAGAGAATGTGTTAACAGGAGGAGCTGACTACGTTGGCTTGTGTTGTCATGTTGAGATTGTAGCGCAGAATGATTCCCAGGTTCCTAGCATGGTTGGTGGGTGTGGGTCTGAGCTCTGATAGCCACCAGGTGGAGCTCAGGGAGAGTACTTGTTCCCACAAATCAGCACTTCCCTCTTGTCAGAATTGAGTTTCAGGCAGTTACCTCTCACCTAGTCTGCTACATTAATCTTGCATTTAGAGAAGGTGGTTCTGGTGGTGGTGGACTTGTCAGTCAGAGAAAGGATGAGTTGGTGCTGCATATATTCTTTACACATAGCCTCTAAGTTAAGCCTGGCTGCTTTTGTGCAAAGCTACCAGAGGGTTAAGAACTGATTAATTTGGTGACTTTCGTGATTCACCCTGACAGTGATTGTGGTTGTAAAAAAACATTTTTTATTAAGAACAAAAAAAAGTGAACCACATCATATAATAATTATTTCTAAATATTTACTAAATACACATTGTAAATTCTCAAAATACTTTAAAATAAATTTAAAACGTATAAAAACTACAACGTAACTAAAGAATGTGAACTTCATTTTTTTTTTTAATTAAAATTCATTTTTCAATAATACATAATTAACTGTATAACATATTAGTATTTGATGAAACATTAACACAAAATATACATAAAATAAAACATAACATAAACTTAAAATAAAAGTTTTCAACATAAATTAACAAAAAAGAAAACAAACACCTTTGAGAAATACAGAGATAAAAGAGATAAAACATCAAGTTAGAAAGCTACAATGTGCCTGGCTACAAACAAACACCAATCAAGACAAAGTTTGCCTATAGATAATTAACAGATTATACAAGTCACTATCAATAAGGCTAAGAAAAGATACTATTCAGACAGAGTTCAAAATGCTAAATGTGCATATCAAGAATTCTATAAAATTCTCAATGAATTTTGTAAAACAAATTGCCTAGAAGGAGCTCATCCCATTACTCAAGATTTCACAGACAAACTGGCAAATCATTACACAGCCAAAGCAGACACATTGAACTCATACTGCAAACAAAGACAAAGCACCGGCACTGACCCTTTTTCAAAACAACAATCCAAGAATACTCTAACCCAGCCTCTCCGTTCCTTCCAACACATTGCACACAATAAATGTATGGACCGGGTCAAAGCAAGCAGGCCTGCTGGCAGCCTTTCTAACCCGTGTCCACCGCAAACCTTCAAGGCAATTCTACTAATAACCTCTGCTGCCACTCCAGTAAGAAGAATCATCAACAATTCCTTAACTACTGGAATATTTCCAGAAGAACCCAAAATGTCATACATACACCCATTACTAAAGAAAACAAACTTAGGCCTGCTGAACCCAGACAACTACAGACCAATTTAAAAATTGACCTTTCCTGAGCAAACTGATATAAAGAGTAGCATTCGTCCAGATGTCACAAATCATTGAAGATAATGCCATACTTTCATACTTCCAAATGGGATTCCATCCAGGAAGGGGCACAGAATCTGTCCTCCTTGCCATCTGGAATGACCTGACGAACACAGTTGACCTCAACAGACCTCTCGGCTACCTTTGACACAGTTGACCATGGCACTCTGATACAAAGACTATACAGAGCCGGCATAGAGGGGACTGCTCTAGACTGGATCATCATCACATCCTACCTTCGCAACAGAACTAATGTTATCCATAGCCCCCCTTTCTCGTCCAAACCGTGCTTCACAAAAGCAGGGGTCCCTCAAGGCTCTATCATCTCGCCCGTGCTTTACAACATCTACATGAAGTCATTACCAGCACTGATCAGTCAATTTCACCCCATGTGATATAACTATGCAGCGGACATGCAAATACTCCTTCTGTCAGGGACTATGTCAGGAACACAATCAGGGACTTGGCCAAGAACTGGAAACTGGATAGAAAACGTACAGTGCACAGAAAGAATAGTACAGCGCTGCCCAGGATCACACAGATAGTCAGAGGAGATAAAGGGATCCAAAGGGGAAGCCTGTACAAGTGAACAAGATGGGTAAGACTCAGAAAGGAAGGGCACTCACAAGGCAATTTAGCATTCAGAATAACTACACGCAGGACAAATGTGCAAGAGATATATGTAGGAGAGTAGGGTCTGCAATCCTATGATCACCCAGATTTTTTGCTTTTGCTTCATTGGTTTATGACTTTCCCCGGCTGTGGGCCTGCCAATCAGACCCACAGCCTAGCTGTTCTCTCTCGAAATTAAACACATGTACATTAGGTGCATCCACCAATTGGAACTGGGCCGCCTTGTCAGTCCCTGTCTCAGCATACCACAGGTATCCAGGGCATCGGTGGACCCAGGGCCTACCAGGGGCTGCAGCATGTATTATGCCACCCCTGGAATGGCCGCCCAAATCTGACACAACTGGCTGCACGACAGCTGGGGCAACGTGGTGTAGTCACCCGTTGCTGTAGGTGTAGTATTCCTACACCTAACCCTAAAATGGACACATGGATTCCTATCAGTCACTCCTATGGCAGGCCTTATCAATCCTGAAGGCAGAGTGCAGGGAATCATGTGGGACGGTGCTCTGGCGCGAGCTGAGCCCGTCGACGGCTTGCGGAACCAAGTCCTAATAGCCGTTCCATGGTGACGCGGGCCAACTACTTTTAAATGCATTATAATCCTCGCGGTTATTTGCTAACTTTGGCATCGCATCACCTACACATGTCGAGTAAGGTGTCATACGAATTGGAATACGAACCCCTCGCAAGTTCTGGCGACGGGGTTAGCATTCCCCCCTTTTAGAGGGGCACGACATGGAAGTAACCTTGAACCCCGGTTAAAGTTGACTCAAGCCTCAGCATCACAAAATGGATGCTGCCACCAGACACAAGTCTGACCTCCTGCTGCTGGGAGACCTTCCAGCGAGGGGAGCTTGGACAAAGGGTTTCCTGTCGAGGGCGGTGTTGGCACCATCCCAGACAGGGTTTGTGTATCCCAGGTAGGCAGGGCTGAAAGGAAGGGGATTGCCAGTGGCACCCCGGTGCTCACTGTGCATAGCCCGGCTCAAACCAGTTTCGGGGGCACACCGGCCCCTGAGCTGGGGCGAAGCCGGACAAAGGAGAGGGGTGTAACCACCCCCCTCCTGGCTCCACCCATAGGTAGAACCTAGTCACGGGCCAGCCCCTTTTCTTAGAATAAAGGTAGGAGCGAGTCCCCTTCCCAAATTGGATAATTCTGAATCTTGAACTACTTTCCACGAAAGGAACTCTTGACTATTTCTGAAGACTCTCCCTTGTG
Source organism: Triturus cristatus (assembly GCF_964204655.1). Lineage (NCBI taxonomy): Eukaryota > Metazoa > Chordata > Amphibia > Caudata > Salamandridae > Triturus > Triturus cristatus. Next base: position 571,534,250 of record NC_140595.1, on the reverse strand, counting down.
GCTAAGGAGTAGCCACCCTGCACCAGCAGGCACCACCTAAGCGCTTGCGGTTTGCTGTAAGTCTCTCCTACGGATCAAGACTGCCCAGCTCGACGAAACCCGAGTCCCTGCCCTCTCTGACCTTTTACCTACCTCATCAGCCCAGCTGAGAGTCGTAGGTGTGACGAGACCTGCGGGACCGGCCATCTTCAGAACCTGCACGACGCTTATCTAGCACGCCCACCGAGGGACCCTCGAGTGAGTGCACCTAGGGTTTGAGAAGCCCTAACCCTGAGCAGCTCCAGCACCGAAGTCTGCCTCCCCAGCATCCCCGAGATCTGCGTGGGGGCCCTTCCGCTCCTTGCTGTTCACCGCGTTGTTCGACCACTTGCCGACCGGCTTGTGGCCCTCTTCACGACGCACCACGTTTGTTTCATCACTAGTCTGGTTGCTCCAGACCGGCTCTTGCTCCCCTTCAACAGAGGAGTACCACGGACCCTCCTGGTCCACTCCAGACGCCATCTTGACTCCACCGCGTGGGCTTGCCACTGCCAAGATCCGCTGTCCCATTCCTGGGCCCAGCATCATCGACAGCAGACACCTGCGTGGGACAGCTCGCCCTCCATCCTGGTCGCCGCCGCGCCTCCCGGTCCGAGGAACGGCCGAGTCCGACGTCATCCACTCACCTGGTCGAGGTGACTTCAGCCGGTACCCTCCTGGTGCCCACACGATCGCTGGCTAGCGGTTGAGAACTGAGTCCCCTCTGCTTTCAGGTTTCCTTCATCACCGATCCAGGTTTGGATCTCGCTGAACATCGACACTGGTCGCCTGCCAGCAACTCTTCTTTCAGGCTCCTGAGAAAATTGAGTGTGGGGTAAAGCACTCAGGAGCTCCACACGGAAAGACTGAAGCTCAGTAAGTTTCTCACCCACAATTGCTGTTACAGATACTGACTGAAAATACCCACATATAGGATATGTAAGCAAGGCAGGGTCTGTGGAGCTTATACGTATGGTGATGTTATAACTGTAACTCAAAGACAATACTCACAGTGAACAAGAAACACCACCCAGGTAGTCAGCTGTGCCCCCGGATCAAACTGGAGATCAAACAGGAACACGCATGGCAGTAACAGCAAAGGGGTAGAACTAAACACAAGCACAATAGACAAGGAGCTAGCAAGGAAGAGTGCTTAAGAGGAAAGGAAGGAAATCACAGGGCACACTTGGCAGAAAGCAGGTAACAAACATACAAGGTAACAGAAGCAAGACAGCATAATAGAAAGACAGCAAACTAGAACTGGAACCACGGAAATGGGAAGAAAGGCAGGGACTGGAAAGGGATATACAGAAGGGTAGGTTACAAGGGTATACTAGAATAGTGCAGGTTAAGGAATCAAGAGAACAAAGTAGCATAGAAGGCAGTGCTGGGGCAGGAACAAGAATTGAGCTACAGAGTCAAGGTAGCACTGCAGGCAGTGCTATTTCAGGGGCAAGGGAAACTGCTGCAGCTCAGGAACACTGGAAACAAGGATAGCAAAAGTTCAGGGAGCCCTGGATCGGTCTCACCAGTAAACAGCTACAATGACCAACACCGGACTGAAGGGAACTGGGGCTTAAAAGAGCTCACAGTAATTACATGCATCAGGTGGGAGCAGGCTTGCAGCAGCCAGCCACAGGTGAGCTGAATTCCTCCACCCATCCTTGGCCTGCAGGGTTGGAGACAAAACAGTGAGCAGGGAATTCTGGGTAATGGAGTGTCAAACATGAGCAGGCTGGCTTTAACAAAACCTGGCATGGATTGGGAATGGGTGTCAATTCCCCAATAGTGTCCAAATGGCTGGAAGTTAGAATATGCATGAAGGGGAGGGTCCAGTAGCTTATTATGACACTGGAGAGTCCCACAATTCAGCCCCCTGGTGGTGGACACGGGAACGCAGGGAGAAAGTTGTGACACCTTCAACTGGAATGCCCCAAAGATATTGGAAACTCACCAATTTTCAATTGTCTCAGAGCCACGGATCAATGGATGACATGGAGCCATCTCAAATTGAATGCTTCCAAAACGGAAATACTCACATGTGGCAATTGGAAACATAATGACCCGCTCGCCGCATGGCCTGATGATCTGAGAGCACCGCCAAAAGTATCAAAGGAAGTGAGAAACCTCAAAATGAACATGGACTCCAAGCTATCAATAAATGCCCAAGTGGACAAACTAGCAAGATCAAGCTTTGTTACTAAAAAAACTCTGCAACGAATGTTCCCCCATTTTGGATATCCACACAAGATCCAGGCTACCATTTCCCTTGTTCTATCCAAATTCGATTACGCCAATAGCCTCTACCACGGATCACCTTTAACGGCCATGAAAAGACTACAACAGATTCAGAGCTTGGCTACCAGGCTACTCTTACATATAAAACAGCAAGACCACATCTCCCCTGCCTTGAAAGCCCTGCATTGGTTACCGGTTGCCAGAAGATCCACGTTCAATCTGGTTTGTATCACCCACAAAGCAATACATGGAACAGGACCGCTCTTCATCAGGAATAAAATCACCAAACACGTTCAACAAAGAAACCTCTTCTTCAGAGTGGAACCTTGCCTCAAAATCTCAACGTACAAGAAAAAAACCATGGGTGGCAGGTCATTCTCTGTTCAAGCAGCCAAACTATGGAACTCTTTACCCCCCAACATAGGATCTGCAGATAACCACCTTATTTTCAGAAAGCTACTAAATAATTGGCTCTTCCCCACATAACCACCATATGCAAACAGAAATATACAGCCTATCCCTCTGTATATAAGCATTTATCTGGACTATAGATAAGTACCTATATGTGTGTATTGCTTTGTATAAACATGTGGAATAATTAGGTTAAAAAAATATAGATATTCATTAATTCTGCTTAAAAGATGTCCATATTACTGATAGTTACATTATTCTATGTTTTTAACATGTATATAAGTGAGTGCATAAATAAGTAAATCTTTTATCATAACTATTTTTCTACAATTGCTTCACTATTGAATTACAAAGAAATAAGATTCATTTAAAGTACAACACCACTTGAAAGCCAGAGTTTATTTAATGCATCTTTAATCTACATTTATAACCTTTCTTTATGCATCTATATACCTTCCATGCACTTATGTATCTATATATTTATTACTTTTCTTCTAATTCAACATATCCAATACACTACCCTATTTCTCACCGTATACAGCTCTCAATATATCCTCTACCTCAACTCTCTGACTCATCTCAAACCTCTTTCTACTACTCTTTCCAATGCACTACCGTATTTCTCACCCTATACCTTTATCAATATAATCTCCACCCCCACTCTCTCATTCATCCCAAACCCCACACCACTACTATGGTCACCAAAATAACCCTTTCTAGACTCCTCCCTACTCTACTTCTCCTTGCATGATCTCATACCTCTTTTACTATTCCGATCTACCAAAACAAGCCTTTCTAAACCCTTCCCTCTGACTCGTCTCCCTCCAACCTCCCCTTTACACGTCCCAAGCCTCCTTCTAATGCTATGAGTTCCAAAACAAAAAATAAATAAATACATTTCTAAATCCTTCCCTCTTCTATCCCTCCACTACCCTTTTCAATCCAAATAGCAGACTAATATGTCCACCACTAAAATTAACTTCATATTTCACTATACTAATTCACCTCTAATCCTTTATGGGTTCCGGAGTAGTGTGCTACTCGCAAAAAAGCGCTTCAACACCTCATCAGGGGTAACAAGCACTATATAAATACAAACCTATTTCCCTCTTCTATGCCTCCACTATCCTTCTCAATCCAAATAACTGACTAACATATCCACCACTCACATTACTTTCATATTTCACTATACTAATTCAACACTAATCCTTTATGGGTTCCGGAGTAGCGTGCTACACACTGAAAAAGCGCTTCAACACATCGTCAGGGTAGTAAGTGCTATATAAATGCAATTACAATACAATACAATACATAAAATACATTTTAAAAGTATCACAATAATTTAACAAAAAGACTGTGAAAAAACATTATATACGACGTTTCAGTAAACAATATATTTAACAACCATATTTAAAATAACACAAAGAACGATATTCTTACCTTTGATATTTATGTCCGCAATATTTTTGACATCACAATATTTCAGTAAGCATTTTTGTGAAACAATATTTAGATTTTGATATTCTGTCCAAACACCTGTTATAGAACCAGTTGTTAACATATAGATGTTTTCTTTCATAAGGTCCTATTTAAACAAGGACATTTGTTGAAAGTGAGTGGAACTAGTTTCTTTATGGTGAGAACATCGAGATTCTAATGTCAGAAGGGTTTGAAGACCAGAAACATATGTGAACTTTGAAGTTTCTCATGTACTTCCATTTCTTGGTGAGCGATTATAGACCGTGAATTATTCATTACAAGTGTGCGGTACCCATAGAGATATGCCTGACCATCTAGGAGGGTTCCAGCAGGTATAAATTATATAACTATTACAAGTATAAAGATCCTATTTAGCCCTCCTAGCGTGCTTTACAGAAAAAGTGACTACAATTAGACTTGTGGAAATAGCTGGCAAAGAGCACTTCAAATGAGTAGGTTGATATAACTACAGTAATCATTAAAATGAAAATTGATTGCAATCAATTTTTCGCTTTCCTAAAAAAAAAAAGAATTCGTCCTTCAACATGAAACTAAATTTCAAGAAAGCAATCAAGAGCAGATAGTCTCGTTGGGGTTTAACGCTTTTGTAATTGATAGTTATTTAATGCTTAAAACATCTTTAATGACATCCTATTGCCATGCCAGTACACTGACAGGCTTTTTAAAAAGCAAAAAGCATAAGATGTGGTTTACATAATGGGTGATCCTCCTTATTTTACATCATTTTGTGTTGCATTATTACATGTTGGACATGCTGTCATTTCTAATAGTAATCTGCTCCTGTTGTTAGAGAAAAGCAACTGCATTGTATCTCTTTGTTGACTTGAGAGTTGTTGTCTGGAATACAGAAATCAGGGCAGTTAAGGAAATGCATGTAATGTTCCTTTAATTTTTTTACTGCAGCAAGCTAAGGTTGCAGCAGATGGGCTTAAAATCTAGAGAACATTAGATTAATGGTGATGATATCTTTTTATCATTATTGAAATTAAAGGTAATTTTCTTAATTGCACGCGCGTGTAGCGAATATGTTTGTATAGTGACAAATAGGGATGCAATACCAATAGTGATGGTGAACCAAAATGCTGTAAATTGAAAGAACAACCAACCACCCACCTTTTCTTGTAGGACAGGCGCGCAGGTTTTCTTGGACAAGTACTGCTCTGGATGAGGTGATGAATGGAATATTGGTATTTACCTGCCTGCAGGGAGAGAGCACGCCATCCCGTCCCTGCAGTGAACATCTTACGTGAGTGCTTCCCAAAATTGTGTGTATGGTGAGATGTCCTGTAAAAGTATTATTGTAGGGGGTGTCTGAGGGACACAGAGGGCAACAGAGTCTCAGGGGCAAATTTGCTAGAATGTGACACAATGCAACTCAGCAACAAAAGCTGCTGCCTGTGCTGCATTGCATCAAAGGGAAAGGGAACAAGCATTGGCATAGCCAATAGGTCTCGCCTTTTGGACCTTATAAGTGTTTAGCCATGCAACAGTTGCATAACTAAATAATTATAAGGTCCCAAAAACGAGACCTATTGAAAGTAATCGCGGTCAAGTGCCAAGCGGTCATCGCGGTCAAGAGTCTGTAGCTCTAGGCTGGCCTGGTAGCACTTTTTGGAGCCCTCTCAAAAGGTCTCGCCAGACCAGCGCATGCGCTGGGTCAGGCGAGACCTAAAAACAGCACCATATCTATAAAGATACGGCGCTGTTTTTCTCATCCCCAGCTGGGACACACTTTAGGCTGACAGATGCCCCCTTGCGGGCATTCTGTAAAGCATAGGTTTTGAACTGGAAAGGAAGCATTCAAGTACCGAGGCTGTGCGTTGATACTTTGTTGGTTTGTATGTGTGGTGCACAATGTAGCACTCATGCAACGTTTGAAAAGTGGGTGGAAATTAAAGAGTCCTCGTCCCCAGCCACACAGCGCTTAGGTGAAGCCAGGATTATAACCCGCGTCTCCATGCTCCGAGGTCAGTAATTAAGTGAGAAAATCACATCAGCTAACAAAAATGGTAGCTGCGGCCACTGAGGATAAAATAACAGCTTTTGAGGATTCATAAGACAGGGAAGGAGGCCCAGGAGCTTGGGAGGTGATTGCCAATGCCAGAGCCAAGAGGCGTAAGCTGTACAGAGAGCCCACCTTGCGTGCTTCTCAACTCACCCTCACTTGGAAGGGGTCACTTTTCACCCTTTTTTTAATCAAACCGCAGGTCCCCTTGGACTTCAATGGGGGTCACGCGGGCTGCACAGCTGATTCACCCCCTCAAACAAATTCTACTCCATTGAATTCAATGGGACCACCTGCCACAAACGCCCGACCTCACCCCGTGGGAGGGAGACTCGGAATATTGAGAGGCATGGATTTGTGGCCTCAAAATGCCCCCTTTCCTAATGAGGCCATTTTTAAAAGAGAGGACTTGACCGGCCAAGCAAAAATGAATCTGGTGTCAGCATACCCCTACCCTGCATGTTCAGAAACCATGTGCGTACTGCTCCTGTGAAGATTTATTTTGAAGTCTAATTTTTAATTCACTCTTAAGTCTAACTTTCAGTATGTACAGCCTGCTCTCTAGATGAATCGCAATCCAACATTCCAGTCTGTTCCCACGAGCACCCTGCGCCATTTTAATTACCGCCACGAGTCATAAATATGACCAGATTGGCAAATAATGACTCGTTTTTAATAAAGTTGACTTTTGTTAAACTTTAGTCACGGTTTATGCTGCGATCTGAACTCGTGCAGCTTGATGACAGGATTTTACATCATCCGGGGCGTTAGTTCGATGAATCACAGTGGGAGCCTGTAAGGGAATCGGTGAGAAATCGGCAACTGACAGAAATCCTGGCACGCGCCAGAGGAGGAACTTGGAAATGAATTACACTTTGTAATGTGAACATACAGAAACATCTGCCTAAAACAGCCAATTACATTAGCAGGCAACATGGGAGGACAAAATATGTCACGATGGCAGAAAAAAAATCTTGCAGAAGAGCCAGAATGTGAAGGGAAAATCAAAATTCAAAAACAAGTAAAATAGTTTCATATTTATCTCCAGGGAACAAACTGAATACCACAAAAGAAGGCGTGAATTAAGTAATCCGCTGAAAAGGAGACCTGCAAAATTATTTGCTGACTTCTTTATCGGAATAAAAAAATAAATTTTTATGCCTACTGATTTTGTGAAATGTTGAAGTGGAAATTATAATAAAATGTAGAAATTCACCTCTGTCTATTTCTGGTTACAATGTGGCTGTCACCTCTTTTTTTATTTTTCACTTTAAATGTCTTTTTCTTATTATTTGACATTAGTTCGAGTCAAATATTAACCCTCTAAAGGCCTCCATGTACCATGGCCTGTCTCACCAAGGGCCTAAAGAAATGTGACCACAGCATACTCACTCTGATGAAACGCCACTGGATTTCTTCTCTGTCTACACCATATTCAAAACCAGCTGCATCCTCTACAACCCATTACAACCAGAACCACCACCTACCTGATTGATAAATGCACCTCCCCCAGAGGCCCATGGCACATTCGCAGTCAGAACACCTTCAGACAGTAGAAAAATGTGTACAAAAACAAAACAGAGTAAGGCAGCAGATCTTCCACATCCATAGATCCTGGAACTGGAACAACAGCCCCTGTATCCATTCAGACTGTCCCAATCCTTCACCGATTTAGGAAAGAGCTGAACTTCTAAAGAATACTGCAGCACTGTCAAGTAACAGTACCCGTCCACGTTCAGAACTCCGCTTTCCCCACATTCACTGATTGTTCCCTTCACATCAGCTTTCTCTAAAGGCAGACATTTGTTTTTGTGCACGTGTGAGTTTGCATTTCATTTTTGTCCTACTTATTCTTAATCACATTCTCCAATCTATGTATGAAAATGAAACCTGCTTAAGCCAATGAAAAAAATATTTTTCCTCTCACGACTGGAAGCAGCACTGCTCTGCAAAACCTGTATGCTTGGTAATAGAATTCTCAGCTTCCTAGCTCAAAATATCTCGCATTTGATGTCATCTTTAGTCCTTCCTATCAGCGGCGCTGGCAAGTAGACAGAGTGGTGGGGGCAAATGTGTGGTTGGTGTGTGCATGCATGCAAGGTGAATGTAAATTTAAAAAATAACCACTAACCTTGCTTGCTGCATGATGTCCGATGTCCGTTCCTGTTCTCTGTCTCCTCCAGGCTCAGCGGGTTCCAGCAAATTCCCTTAACCAGTCCTGGTGCTGCTCTCATGCTGGTAATCAGCATGAGAGAAGTGCCAGGATTGGAGAGAGCGGCCTTTCCCAGCGTTCTCAAGAGCACTGGAGTCCTGTGCTTCTACGACAGCTGGGTTAGAGAGGTTTAAAATGCTAATGTTTGACTGGCCATTGCAGGATGGCCGGCCAAAGAGACATACACACTTTAAACCTATGTGCACAGCCAGCTCACCACTTCTCCCTGCTGCAGCAATGAGCCCGGGCCCGGGCCCCCTCCCCATCTTGACACTAGTTCAGGACAAGTGGATGAAAAATAAAATGGTAATAAATTAACTTTATTACCATTTTATTTTTGATCTCTGGGGCTTTACCGGGGGTCATTTTTGGCAGTGGGGTGATGCTCCTCCGTCCTAATGCTTCTGAGATATTTTGTTAAATCGGACCATAGGCGACATTAAAACTAGGGGTGGGCGGAATTTGCGTAATCGCGTTACGCAAATCTCCGCGAAACGGTAAAAAATCTCCGCGAACATGCAGAAATTCCGCGAACACGCGGAATTGCTTGTTCGCAATGCTTTTTCCCTGTTCACAGTTGCTGTTTGCGTGCTCGGGGAGAAATATCTCGCGAACACGCATTTTGAGAACGCTAACAAGAAAAAACTTTCGCGAAGTCGCGGAAAGCAGAATTTTGGGCAATTTCGCGTTCTCCGCGGAACGCGAAATTACCGAAATTCCGCAAATTCCGCGAGCGGAACGGGATTTACTGCCCAGGCCTAATTAAAACCCAGTTCGGTAATAATGGATGAGCACTGTAAATTAAGGCTAATTTTCTCCAGTGCGCGGCTCCATTTTAGCTTGCCGTCATACGAACTTGTTCTAATAGCTACAACATGGCTCCAAAATATGTTGATGCTCTGCTGTAGCCGTTTATTAGGTCTCGGCTAGGCAGCGCATGCGCTGTCTCGTCGAGAGATGCTGTATACAGTATTGGGGGGAAGCTTCGCCCACTTTCCATCTATGTTTTCATTGGCTTCAATATTCAATGCTGCATTTTGATTCGTTTTCAGGTTGTTAGTCACTCCTCCTGACGGCCATGTTGTCATTTATATCCTTCCCTGGCTATCGGCACCTTTACTCCAAAACTATTTATGCCCCTGTGTCCTCCCCCGCCCCCTCCCGCAGTCCATGACTTTTCGCACCCCCCTCAGCCCCCCCACTCCCGTTCATGCCTTTCATGGACCCCCACCCTCCCATTTCCAATGCAATAGGTTTCGCGTAAAAACACGTCCTATTGCATTAAGAAATGCTTGTTTGGCGTGTGATTGGTGGGTCAATTCGCACTCTTTGTCTCGCATGCACGCAATGCCTTACATCGCGCGCATGCAAGAAAAAACAGTGGCGTTTTGCCAAACCACTGTGGCGGGCAGAGACAGCACAAGCAGTGAAGCAGCGGCCGGCCTGGCCAGTCACCGGTCGGCGCTCCTTGTTTCATCCCGTCAGGCCCTGCTTGTTAGGTCTGAGGAGTTACTGACACAATCCAGAGTAAAATTATGTACTTTACTCGCATCTTCAGAGGTTCCGGTGTCCCTGGACACGGCTGATGCAATCCGCAGGTATCGGAAATCTACGGGATTCGGATTGTGTTTTTTCTGGAAAACGGGTTCCCAGATGGTTGTTCAAACACAATGAGATTACAGTGAGAGGGTAATGGGGGAGGGGATGTGACTGGAGGGGTCCATTATACTAGTGTCATAATCATAATGCACACCGGACCCCGCTATTGAAATAAAATAATGTGTCGCTTTTAACGTGCAAGGTTTCGGTAGCATGAAAAAAGTTAACGAAAAGAGGTCCCGTAAAAGCTCGTCCACGGCGAAGGTGGACTGTTGTTTACATAATAATAATGGCGGAATAATTTCAGTACTGAATGCTGAACACCAAAGTTTCGATCAAAGATGTGTATGACCTAAGACGAGTGACCCACACTGTGAGCTTCAAATGAAAGCAGTCCTGCCAATGAAGTTGAGAGGTTGATTTGTTGCGATGAAGGCTGTTATTGCGATCGTATCTGTAAAATTACAGATCATAAATATAAACCAAGTAAAATATTAAGCCGCATGTACGTCACACAAACAATTACAAGGCGAATCTTCGCTGGGTGCTTTGTTACTTGTGTTCGTCTTTCCCTAATTGCTGTTTAGGTGCAAGTGTATAGTTTGGCAGTGTTGTGTCGGTGAATATACTCAGAAGTCTTCTGGGACATGCAGTAGCCTGCAGCCTGTCCCTGCACAATGGGACATCTTTTACATGTCAGTGCCATTCATTGTGCAATCTTTCTGCTATAAAGCGGTTGTCTAGTCTAAGAGGCGTTTGTTGTGTTTTGCACACAGTCCGCACCCTGACTGTACTCACCCTGGCTATGTAGCGAGTGTGTAGCATAAGCTGCATTCGTTATGTGAATTTGTAGCATATTTGGCTAGCAATGACGGCACAATCCAGCTTTACCATATAGTAATTGCATAGCCATGGTAAGAAATGAAACATAAAGGCTTGTGCTTGTACAGTGTGTGTACGTAGTATGTGCACAATGATAACACTTAGATTACGCCATCCTATGTAAAGCATTTTAGGTGCCATGTAGAGTGTACCAAGCCTATACCAGGTAGTAATTGTGTAACTTTAGGGTGACCGGGCGTCCCGAAATTGTGGGGACACACCTGATTTTCTTCCAGCTTTCACGGCAGATTTTGACAAATTTAGCTCATGTCTTGTTTTTTTAGAGACTGCAAACGGAGGGAGGTTGCTTTTTAGGTGCTCAGAGTCAGGAAGAGTTTGCAGCTCTTATCAAAACACAACTGAATTAACACCAATGAGGCTGGGTTTAAAAGTTGCTTTTAATTTCATTCCTTAGTGCCTCGTTGTCTGTGTTTCTGAGTTGAGGCATACTGACATTTAAGTCATTTTCTGCCCCATGGCTAATGTAAAAGCGTAGTCCTTCTCTGTCACCTAAAAATGTCCCCCGGTTTTGCTTTTCGAAATTTGGTCGCCCAAAGTAACTTGAGTGGGCAGTGCTCATTATAAAGTAGCGACTGAGCAGCTGTGGATGCCATACATAGTGTGCATAGAGGGGGGCTCGAACATCCTGTGATTTGGGGCAAATCACTTACCCCCGTTCCTAAAATGAATGTGTCAGTCTGTAACGTAACTGGTGCTCGTGTAAAGCACTCCGATACCTTCGGTCGAGTTCATGCTTATGTAAAACTGCAACAAAAACAAGCATTGAAAATGCAACAGGTCTCACCTTTAATTAAGTTAAAGCCATTTGCCTTGCTATACAATACCATTAGCAAAGCAAATGGCTTTAACTTAATAAAAGGCGAGAACTATGCTTGTTTAATATTTACTGTCACTTTAAGGATTATTTTAACCATGATGTGACTGGATTCCCTGAAGTTAACATCACAGGAAATATGGAAATATATGCATCATAATGTGGTGTGCCACGTCGTTCTTACACCTCTCACTGTGACCAAACATGCAGCTAAACATTTCCATAGAGACAAATCTAGGCATCGGTTACAGTTTTACAAATCTGAGCCAGTATTGCTGGTGTGCTGCGTGGGTGGCGCGATCAGCATTCAGTCCTACTTGTTTCCGGTTCTAGGTAACGGCATCTCTCTGCTTTTCTTCCACTATTACATCTGACGTTACGACTTGACCCCACGCCTATTCACTGGTTTTATCATTAAATCACGCATATGATGGAGGATCACGAAAGGTAGTCACGCCTCCTACTCACGCAGAGACCACATGCAGGAACTGCATCACTTAGGGAACTCAACTCTGACTTGTTTATGACGTAAAGTGTCAAAGAGTAGAGGCCCATATCTTCTGTCTTTGGATTGAGGGTGGACAAGGTGCACGTAAAATGTGGGATTCAATGGAAGCGAGAACAATATCTGTTCAATGTCCAAAGAGAACAGGTTCAGTAGGATTTGTTACTTAATCCACGTAATTGACCCGATCTTGGGTACAGGCCACACATTGAGGACTGAGGGCCTCATTTAGAAGTCATGCAGTTCTGTGCAGCAAGTCACAAGTGACCGGGAAAGGAATGTGCAGTATTTAAGGCAATACAGCACATTCCTGTCCTTTTCCTTGCGCTGGTGTCCTTTTGGCTGCCTAGCCCCAATGCAGGCACCCTTGCACCATGGTGAAGGGTTCCTGTGTTGCATGCAGGATTGTTTTTGTGCAGGAAGGACCACCTTCCTGCACAAAACCAATCCCCTGAGCCATATTCCTCTTTCTATGTGTGAGCACATTTATGCAGTGTCTTTGTGTTGTGTTTATATAAGTATAAGCTTGTCTATGAAGCATGTGCACAAGGTGGAAATGAAGTGCCTTACCTAGTAAGTAATGAAGTCAAGCTTTAGTCCTATAAACCCAAAACATTTGACTCCAGCCACTGCTCTTCCCTACTGACAGATAAATAATGCTATAAGAAGTATACACCTAAATACATTTAATTAGAGATCTGTGCAAAAACAAGTATGCAGCTACTGCTGTCGACAGGCACACAAAATACTACTCAGGCCCTTGCCCAACAAACAACAAATAAACTTAGACGCTAAAGTATCTTAAAAAATAACTTCCAAGGAAACATTCCCTTTCTTGATCTATGTCGAAACCACCAGACTCTTCTATGACTTCACCTTTCCGTTTCTTTCTCTCTCGTCCCCATTCACAAGTCTCTATCTTCTTGCATCAGTTTCTTCTTTCAGCTCCCTTATCATCCACCATAAAATGATTCTTGCTTTAAGGGTGTCTCCCTGCTCAAAAGGCCGCCCTTAATGATCACTCATTTTCACTAAATTACAAACTTCTTCTGTTGCTTCCATGTGGTCTTTAAACTGCTGCTCCTTTTGCCATCTTGATGCCTTTTTACCCAGACCCACTGCCCGACACACAAATAACTCTGTTGTACACTTCTTATTTCATGATGTCTTATTTTATTTTATTTTATTTTATGCATTGATGCTATTTTTATAGCACACACAAAGCCACATGGGCAGCAGTGCCCTTTACACACATAGAGGTGTAGCAATGAAACCTAAAGTTACAATGGCAAAAAGTGGAATATAAGGAATGATCCAGTCCATCTGGAAGGTGTAATCTGAAGACGTGAGTCTTTAAGACTTTTCTGAATGACAGCACATCCGAGATTAGTCTGATGTGCTCGGGGATACAATTTCACCTTCTTCATTTTGCATTCTGTTCTGTTACTGAGAAAGCAATGCTCGATTTCCTGAAGGAGGGGGGACTGAAACATTGTATGGGTTTATCTATTTGTAATTCTTCAGTGAGTTTATCTATTTCAGTTATTTCACTTCCAATCCACTTGAACACCCATAAAAAATGTTGCTCTCCTCTTCAGCATAAACCTTTGAACAGAAATACACCGATCTTGGTATGAAACAAGAACTTTACTCAGAGTGGTCCTAGGATGCTTTTTTTCCGGTCCAACGAGGACCTGGCCTGCCAGTTCAGGATGGACTGTTCCCATGGGGAGCAGGTGCAAGGCTAATTTGCATATTGTTGGGTCAAAACTGGAATGGCGTGGCTAGCAAAATAAAGATTAATTAAACCCAGATCTGTGACTACGGTGAATGTTTGACAATGTTTCACATTCCATCCATCATCTTTTTGTGTTGCATTTTCGCCCTAAGTGGGAAGGGTATGGCCAGACGTCGGTCCCTTTACTCACTACGCCACCGATTTCAAGCTAGCCTGGCTGATGAGGGGTGATAACCAGTCTTAGGATGCTTGTCTTCCGGTCCAGGGAGGACCTGGCCTGGCTGTTTGGGTTGGACTGCTTGGGAGCAGGGTCAAGGCTGATTTGCATATGACAGGGGCTAAACTGGAATTGCATGGTGAGCAAAGAAACAATGGATTAAACCCAGATCTGTGACTGGGGGTGAATGTTTGACAATGTTACGCATTCCATCCATCATCTTTTTGTGTCTCATTATCATCTGCCATGCATTTTTGTACCCCAGTTTATCCCACCTTACCTATACTTTCAAATACTGTCATGTGTCTTAGTTAGGCCCACATAGAAACTATGCCATCTTTCACCATAAACACATTTCTTAAGTTGCCTTCCCTTTCACACAATAACCTTTTACACACATTTGGGTGAGTGACAATGCTGAATTAGTTTATCTGAAACTGTGTCACTTACAGATTCCACTTCGCAAGACCATAATCATGACTCCTCGAAAGCATGTACAAGGCCTTGACACACATTGTGCAAATGTCGTTTTATTTTTCATCCTCGAGGTGACACAGTTATCTATAGACCATAACAATGCTGGCTTGTCCAAGACTAGCAAGGATGCATTTCATTATAAATAAATAAGCATTTCCAGGTGTAGTTAGAGGAGCGCTTTGATGTCATTGGCGAGGTCTCTATGTGCTCAAGCTTTGGCCCAGCAGCTTGCTGATATATCTGCGAAGGGTGTCCAGCTTGTGACCAAGATGGGGACTTTCAGGGCCAGATGTAGGTGGCCAAATACCGAGCGGTAACGCAGAAATTCGCAGAATATCTGCGTTACCGACCGGTATTTGGCTGAGTGCAACGTAGGTGAGTTGAAACCTATTTACTCTTGCATTTAAGGAATCAGAAATGACGATTCTTTAAATGCAATGTACGTAGCACTAAAAATAGTGCACTTCAGCCTTAAGGAATCGCTAATTACCACCAACTTCAAGTTGGTGGTAAGTAGCGATTTCCTTTGAAAAAGCACTTTTTTGCTTTTTTAAATGTGCCATGTGGCACACATCCATGCCATTAGGGCATGAATGTGCGCCACATGTGCACACATGCACATTTCAGGGGTGCAACAGGGTGTCCTTCGGACACCCTGGCACCCTTGAAATAGCTCCCGCTATTAGCGATTCGGTAATTCCAAATCGCTAATAGTGAATATCTTCCCATTCATTCCTATGGGCCTCCTAGCCCATAGGAATGAATGGGTAGGTATTCCTTAATAACAAATCTCAATTACCGATTCGTTATTAAGGAATGTTAAGGAATCGCTAATATTTTAGCGATTCATACCTACATTCCATTTAGCGAGTCCTTAATAGCGATTCGGTAAAAATCGCTATTAAGGACTCGCTAAATTGAAGTTACCTACATCTGGCCCACAGTCTTTCCCTTCAGGTAACCAGGGTTGAATCATCCAGTATGGGGATTCTTGGCAGAAGACACACACCCTAGACACTTAGATTAGGGACTGCATAGTAGCAATACATCAGATTTTCTCTATAATTTATATGCTTGCATATATAAATTGCTTTAGCACGATGGTGGGCGTTTTTATTCTGTTCACTGCCCTGGTACTTCTAATAACTTGTATCTGCTTCTGTCTATTGATCATTGCAGCACATATACTCTATGCAAGAATCACGCTGGTTCAATAAACATAGAAAACGTCCCACTGTGTATTCCCTGTATATTTCTCTGAGAATAAGAGACCACTAGTGACTGAGCAAAAGGGTTCTAAATCTGTTACCATGATTCCTGGGGATCAGAGTTGTCATATGCAGTGGTTGCCAGACCCATTTGCTACCCGACTAGGTTTAGGGGGTGTGTATGGTGGCACTGTGAGCTAGCTGGCCTTTGGACAACTTATCCTGAAGGGTTGCATAGAATCAGTCTGGTACCACACCAACTGTTATGCTGTCCACACATGTGCAGTTCCTACCGTAAAGTGTAAATTACATGACAATACCCCTTCTTCTGGTTGCTTACTGAAGTACTCAGTTACCTCCAGAATACATTTGGTGCCCCAAACTCCTATGGAAGGGACCCACCGTAGTCATCTTTCGTCACAGCATTTTTGCACAACTCAAGGAAACCAGTAGTGGTCTCTAGCACCTATCCGAGACTCATGCATTATACATTTCTTTACTGGTTTTCGACTTATAAATCAGCCCCTAACCACCAAAAACATCTGTTAGTTTTGAAGATCACTAGTTGATCTTTGTGCCTCAACACAGCTACCCTCACTCTTACTTGATAGTAAGTACCCGTTTCCTAGTCCTTAATTGGAAATAATTTTTCCATGGGCAGTTCATGCTGCACTTCATAAAACATCATCTGTGCATTAGTACCTGATTATTCCTTGGACACGAGCCACATACGTAAGGGCTTTTTGCAATGCACTATGTTCACAATAGTCGTATACCAACACTTCACCTAAAATAGCACTTTCCACGCTTAGGGCCTATTTATTAGTTTGGCTATCCGAGGACTGACAAACTCACGGTGGCACAGCGGTAGCAGTCTGGCCACCACTGCACCGGCGGTCCGACCACTGGATTACAACTTGGGCAGTCGCACAGCCATGGCACCACTGCAACCGGCAGGGATCAGAGATCCCTGGCAGTGGTGAGGTAGTCTGAGGGACGCAATATGCTTGGTGGTGCCCTGTGGCATCGCCAAGCATATTATTACTTTCCTCACTGCCAGCGGTCTCATGGAGGTTTTTACTCCATAAAACTGCTGGTGGTGATGAAAGAAAGGGGGCTCCCTCTTGGCCGAATGCACGGGGGTGCATGAAGGGGGACGCATGTTGTGCCCCCCTGTGTGCATTCACTCCATTCCTGCACAACCTGGACTGCACAGTCCATGCTGTGCAGGAACGTGCAATTGGCAGTCCTGCTGCAGTGCAGTTTAAGGCTTGCATATGAGCCTTTAAACTGCACCACCGTGGGACCACCACGCTGCCCGCCTGCCAGACCATAATAATACTCGTAATCTGGCGAGCAGGCTGTGGCCCTGTTTTGAGGTGTGAGAGCGGAGCGGTGACATGGCAACCCGCTCCCACACCGCCGAACTGGTAATCGGGCCCTTAGTATCACAGCTGCAGCCATACAGTCACCCCAAACAGCTTTCTCTGAGGCAAAGTATTTATATGACATCATATACAATAAAATGTAGCTGTGGCCTTTTACACTCCAGGCATTTCTGCTACACCATAGCTATACCATTGAGGTCTCATACACATTCTATTAATTTGAGGAGGTGCTTTGAACATTCCCTTTGGTATTAATAGTGTATGAACTCATTATAATTCATTCATATTTCCATTCACATTGTATCAAAAAGTGGGCCATTGACCCTTATGGATAATGGGGTAGGTTATACAGTAGACCAAAACAAATGTAACTGAGCTTTTACCTTTTTATGCACTTACTTGGTAGTTCCTCCACACACTACTGGGACAGGTCCCTGTAGCGTGATGGTCCTTGCACAGATGGTGTTTGTTTGATTTTGTCAGAGTTTACCAACACTGTGAGGACCGTTCTGGTCTCCACAGTGTAAGTTTAAACACACACTCGCACACTCTCCCAGGTTACTTGTGGCCACTCAAAGAAATGCATCAGATGAAAAATGGTTGGAGACAGCCAACTGGGAAATTCAAGGTTCCAGGGCAGCTCTTACAGTTCATTGATTGTGTGGTTCCCCTGAGCACGTTTAGCTGGCTAGGAAGAGCCATACAAATCATTGGCAAGTTTCTCTGGTTTGTTTGCAGAGTGAATTTTGGCGATATTCATGGCCCAATACCGCTCCACAGTCAGATATAGAAAAAGGACGTATCTTGCAATCCACAAAGTTTTGACACTCGCCTCTACTTAGGAGTACTAGTTATAATGATTATTAAGTCTGGCTACAGAGTACTTTTACTGTTTGAACTTCAGATTAGTTTTTCTCTCTCACCACATGCAATTGGCTGCTAGGTATTTCAATCTGCCAAGAGTTCATCTATTACAAGGCATGGGACACTACAATATTTGATCACAATTTTGTTGCATGCAATCCATCATACTACCACTGAGCACCACATGAATCCAAACCCCGCCATGGCATTACCAGCATAGCACTGCAGTTTTCACATAATGTCAACACAGTGCCATCCCATAGTACCACAATACGAGCACATTATCACAATGGTACCACTTCAATACTACTACACCGCATAACTAAACCTACATTGCAGTACCATCTTCCACCACTAAAAGAAATGTCACAATAGCACACTACTACTCAGCACCCTGACACTGCCAAACACTACCCTCCCCAGGCTTACTTACATTACCGCTTGAAAGTACATCACTACCACCCTCCACCATCACATTACCAAACCCCAGAATATACTCTACCAACTCAGACCATACATCCACCTGTGCACTATTCAATTCTTGCCTCACTGCACTATCACCTCATACCACTGGAACACCACTGTGCACAACCAAAGTACCTAACACATGATGACAGTACCACCTAAATATTGCAACAAAATCACACCAAAGATACTGCCATTACCTCCAAAATGCCACACAACGAGGCCACAGTAGCATGTTACCAATCCCACCACAAAAACCACCTCACTGAACCAGGAGTAAGTCTATCCATCCATCCACCACCTTCACCTCCACCAAGCACTATCACCTAACATGACCACATTATCAACAAGCACCAATAAACCACACCCACCATCACCACACAACCACCCTTTACTATTGCATTATCAGTCATAGAAACCCATTGCCTCTATCATTGCTGTATCAGTCCTAAAACCACTCTATAGCCCCATACTGCAATACAACCCCATATCACACATAGGCTGCAGTTGAGGTACGGTGACAACAAAACACAAATGCAGCATACTACAATACCACAACGCCACAGTGTAACACAATTCAAGAAAAATACAAAATACTCACAACAATGCAACAAAACAGTTCAACTCTACACAGAAAAAGCAAACGAAACAAAGTAACAATACAACAACAGCACAACATAACACAACATGAATACAATAACAGAACCCCACACACAAGAATACATTACACAAAACACATAACAAAAAACAGCACATCATTACACACAACACAGTAATAAAACACAGAACATTGTACGCAACGCAACTATACATACCAAAACACACAATCAAATATTTCAACAAACAAAAAACATGATTACACAGCATACAAAATACAACAAAACGAAAGGCCACACCACAAAACACAATTGCAATTTCAGCACAACACAACCACACAACAAACATGACAAAAGACAACAAAACACAGCACAATAACTGAAGGCATGTAAAACACAATAAAATAACAGAAAAAGAGTATACCATTAAACACCTCAGCACAACACATTGCATCAACAAAAAGACAAAAGTAAAATAGTAATAAAACACAAGATACAAGCAACAACACAATACCAACAACCCATCTCAATATAAACATTACAATAAAACAACAACATAACAATGTACTTATTTAGTGTTTTTGGCTGTGTTCTTTTGTATTTGTATTATGTTGTGGCTGTTTTTAGGTCTCAGCTGGCGATGGGCGCTGCTCTCGTCATACGAGAGCTTCTTGGAATCAATACAGATTCCAAAGCTCTCGGAGGCGGAGTTGAAGCCCCGCCCATCTTTATAATTGGTTTGCGTCATCTTGCATGCAAAACGCTGGCTTCTGATTGTAAAGGAGGCTTCTTAGTCCCTCCTTGTTGCCGCCTTGTCTCCTTTTGGCCTCGCCCACCGGGATTTGATCTTTTACCGGCGGCAGTACACACACTCCTTCATTAGTCGGTGTGCACTTTTTACTTCACATTCGGATCCCCGTAAGAGTGCCGGCGCCGCCTGCGCTCCTTGCAGTCAGTCTCCTCTCTGGTTCCTGCAGCGGCTCAACGTAATTTCCGCCTACCTTACTCACTGCTCCATCACAGGGACTTTCTTCCCACATGGAACAACATCTCAGTCCGTTCTACTTACGATTTGCCATGAATTCGCGTTCGTGACAATCAAACTGAAAAAATTGAGGATTCTCTGACAAGCAATGATCAAGCCTGGAATTGGGGTTTAATACCACCCCCCCCCCCCGCATTGTTTCTGGAACTCCGGTATGCAGGCCTCTAAGGGAGCTGATTGGTTACTGATACTGACAACATTTCACCTTTCCTAGTTTTTCTTATTTAAAGCGCGAGGCGCGCGCGCTTGTTTAATAATTGTATTTGGTTGCTTAATAGAGGACAACCCTTTGTAATGGAGTCCAACATCCTGCTTGGCTGAAAGTCGACCCTGTGGCATCTTCTGGTGCACATTTGACACTGGAGCCTCTTCTGGGTAATCCAAGGATGCTGGGAAGAATCCTTTCCTTGTCGGAAGTGGCATCGGGTCACCCAGACTGTGCATGCAGCCATTCCTCCTTCCGGAATTAACAGAGGCGCGCGGCAAGGGCTGTGTGGACAGTTGGCCCATTAAGGCTTGATCAGTGGGACCATTGTAGCTAAGCAGGACAGGCATGTGTCTCTTGGGTGGAGTGTGGGCCACAGAGGGCACGGCATCACTTAGCGCGCCGTCTGCAGCACCCCCCCTCCCAGCACTACAGACAGAAGTGGTCATCGAAGAACACTTGAGGCTGTAGTGTTGTGAGGAGGGCAGAGACAAGGGATTCTGCCACGGCTGGTCTTTACACTGATTGGATGAGCGCCATGTACAGTAGATGCCCTAACTGGATGAGCAAACAGCTGATGCATTGAATCGATTGTTCGAGTGGTTTGTATCACATTGCAAGGCTTCAGGACTTCAGATGAGCGATCTTTAAAACATAGAGTGGTGTCTGGTGTTCCCCTTGCTTCTCGTTGCCCGTCTTTGTCATTTTGAACAGTTGGCTGTAGTGCTTAGAAGTTCATTTGGCTGGCATCAAAATCGAATGATGAGATCGATGCTGGTCATGTCATTTTCTGCACCATCATACCCAGTATAGTAGCTATATAGCGCATTCCCAAATCTAAGGATCTTGGATGGCCTTACGGTTCAGGGATTCTAAGCTGAAGTGATCTGCTGGTATGTTTTGGTCATGTTTCGTGCAGTTTACAAGTGCATCGTGTTGGGTTGTGGTCCTCAAGGCTGGAGTTGATGAATTGTATTGTGTAGTTCAGGAATATGTTGGACAGTGGACAGCTAGATCCATTTCTGGGCCTGTGTGGCGTGTTATGTTCATAGATGCATCTGCTGAAGGGCTTTGCTGGGGTGCAGGGTTGTCTATTGCTCGACATCAGGGGTGGGCTTAGGGGCAGAGTGTTTTCTTAAGCTATCTGTACTGTGTGCGTGTGTGCATGTGTCAGTGTAACAGGAGTGGAATTATGATTTAGATGATACATGCATTAGCTAAATGCATAGCTTCGAGCCATGTGATAAGTCCTCCCTAGGGAAACAGAATATATCATACACAGGGAGATGTGCTATAACCACTATGTTCCTCAAGAGTCAAGACCCTAGCCTATGAAACAGTCCATATACAATGTGATGAGAAGAATAAAAATACTTATGGGTGAAATGCTTGCATTAATCAGAGCCACCAGTAAGTGCTCGGAGATGTATCCAAGGCCATCAGTTTTTGTTTGCCCACCTTGTCACTTCACACCAGAACCAGCCGTATGTAAACTAGCCTTTGGGTTGTTCCATACTGAACAGTGCAGATAGGCCTCGCCAGGGAGGTACAGCTGCAGTCCTCTGGTACAGTGGGCAGGGGACCGACGTCTGGGTGTGCCCGTGTCACTTAGGGCGTTGCTGTGAGAAAAGCAAACAAGCATTGGCATAGCCAATAGGTCTCGCCTTTGGGACCTTATAAGTGTTTAACCATGCAACAGTTAATGTTGTTGCACCAAGGATATTGTGCTGCATAACTAAATACTTATAACGGCCCAAAAGCGAGACCTATTGGCTATGCCAATGCTAGTTATTTCATGGTAGGGTGCTGTGTTGATAGGTTAGGAATAGTTCTCACAGTTCTCATGGTGCCCATTGGTTAATGGTAGAAGTTTGATCAAGGTTAAAACATAGGGGCAGGCCTCGGTGGGGGGGGGGGAGGAGATTAAATATGGGCAAGTTCTGGGACTTACTCCCCTGTAGAGGGACCAAGTGTAGCAAGCTTTGTGTAAACTCCTGACATCCATTCCTACCTTCACTAGATGGGATCTTACACCTGTTGTGTCTGTTGTTTCTTGTAACTTGACCTAGATTGGTTGATTTAGTTACAGCTGAGTCCGTAGCCTGGTTGCATCCCTTGGGTCTATCATGGATAGAAGGCTGTTGGGAGGTAATAGATGACTGTGCATTGCCACATTCTCTTACTTGCAACGCCTCCTCCATTTTACACATAAGTAACTTGATTTTACCCATCCTCTCTTTGAATGGTTTAACACAAGAGTGCCTTTAATCTAGCACACAACATGTCAGAAAAAAGTAAAATTACGATTGTGCACTTTTACAAGGATGTCCTTCAGTGTTGGTACCTACAATACAGTGAGGAAGAAGTTTATGGGCTATCTGCGTCTTCATCACCTCTTTTGTAGGTCTCGCCTACGTAGCGTGCATGCACTGCATAGGAGACCTTTTTTTCGAAGCACTTACTCGTGCTTGTGGTGGCATACACCTTGCGGGAGTGCTTCAAAAAAGAGCAGACTGCGAGAGCACGCACGCACCACTCCCGGGTTTGATAAGATAAGAGTTTAACGTGTTTTCGCAGGTGCGTTGTAATCCTTACCCGATGTGCTGTCTCTCTATCTTAATTGAATTACTTTAAAATGAAATCGATTAATATAAATTAGCAATGACGTGCTTTAAAACAGCTGCTGCTTGTGCTCTTTTGAAAGATGGGATATTACAGGTTTTCAGAACATGCGGATTCAAGTCTTCACTATAATTGTTTCTTTCATTTGTTCTGCATGTATTTATTTGCATATAATAATGTAGTATCCTCAGAGCATTAGGAATAGCCACAAATCGTTACCTCTGCAAACGTGTACTGGTTTTATATTCGAACCATTGTCACAGTGAAAGTTGAGCTTTAGAGTACTCACCCTATCTGCAAATGCCTTACATTAATGGCTCACTCACTCTCACTGACAGACTGACTCACTCACTCTCACTGACAGACTCTCACTGAATGACTCTATCACTCTCTCACTAACTGACTCTCCCACTCTCTCTCACTGACTGACTGACTCACTCACTCTCACTGACAGACTCTCACTGATAGACTATCACTGACAGACTCTCCCACTCACTCTCACTCACTGACTGACTGACTGACTCTCCCACTCACTCTCACTGACTGACTGACTCTCCCACTCACTCACTTTCACTCACTGACTGACTGAGACACTCTCACTGACTAACTCAGTCTCACTGACTCACTCACTCTCACTGACTCACTCTCAATGACTCACTCTCATGGACAGACTCTCACTGACAGACTCCCTCGCTCTCTCACTGACTCTCCCACTCTCTTACTGTCTGACTCACTCACTCTCACTGACTGACTGACTCACTCTCAATGACAGACTCTCACTGACTGACTCACTCTCACTGACAGACTCACTCTCACTGACAGACTCTCACTGACTGACAGACTCTCACTGACTGACTCTCCCACTCTCTCTCACTCACTGACTGACATGCTCACTCTCATTGACTGACAGACTCACTCTCACTGACTGACTCACTCTCACTGACTCACTCACTCTCACTGACTCACTCACTCTCACTGACAAACTCTCACTAACTGACAAACTCACTGATAGACTCTCCCACTGACTGACTCACTCACTCTCACTGACAGACTCTCACTGACTCTCTCACTCTCACCGACTCTCTCACTCTCTCTCACTGACTGACTGACTCACTCTCACTGACTGACTGGCTGACTCACTAACAGACTCTCACAGACTGACTCACTCTCACTGACAGACTCTCTCACTGACTGACTCTCCCACTCTCTCACTCACTGACTCACTCTCACTGACTGACAGACTCACTCTCACTGACGGACTCACTCTCACTGACTAACTCACTCTCACTGACTCTCTCACACTCACCGACTCTCTCACTGACTGACTGACTCACTCTCACTAACAGGCTCTCACTGACTGACTCACTCTCACTGACAGACTCTCACTGACTGACAGACTCTTACTGACAGACTCACCCACTCTCTCTCACTGACTGACTGACTGACTCACTCTCACTGACTGACAGACTCTCTCTCACTGACTGACAGAATCTCTCTCACTGACTGACTCACTCTCACTGACTCACTCACTCACTGACTGACAGACTCTCACTGACAGACTCTCCCACTCTCTCTCACTGACTAACTGACTCACTCTCTCTCACTGACTGACAGACTCACTCTCATTCACTGACAGACTCACTCTCACTGACTGACTTACTCTCACCGACTCACTCACTCTCACTGACAGACTCTCACTGACTCTCTCACTCTCTCTCACTGACTGACTCACTCTCGCTCACTGACAGACTCACTGACAGACTCTCACTGACAGACTGACTGACTCACTCTCACTGACAGACTCTCACTGACTCACTCTCACTGACACTCACTGTCAGACTCTCCCACTCACTCTCACTCACTGACTCACTGACTCACTCTCACTGACTGACTGACTCACTCACTCTCACTGACTCACTTTCACTGACTGACTGACTCACTCACTCTCACTGACTGACTCATTCTCACTAACAGACTCTCACTGACTCACTCACTCTCACTGACAGACTCTCACTGACTCTCCCACTCTCTCACTGACTGACTCACTCACTCTCACTGACAGACTCACTCTCACTGACTGACTCACTCTCACTGACTCACTCTCACTGACTGACAGACTCTTACTGACAGACTCACCCACTCTCTCTCACTGACTGACTCACTCACTCTCACTGACAGACTCTCACTGACTGGCTCACTCTCACTGACAGACTCTCATTGACTGACAGACACTCACTGACAGACTCTCCCACTCTCTCTCACTGACTGACTCACTCAGTCTCACTGACAGACTCTCTCTCACTGACTGACAGAATCTATGTCACTGACAGACTCACTCTCACTGACTCACTCTCACTGACTGACTGACTCACTCTTACTAACAGACTCTCGCTGACTGACTCACTCTCACTGACAGACTCTCTCACTGACTGACTGACTGACTCACTCTCACTGAGAGACTCTCACTGACTGACTCACTCTCACTGACTGACTCACTCTCACTGACTGACTCTCACTGACTGACAGACTCTTACTGACAGACTCACCCACTCTCTCACTGACTGACTCACTCACTCTCACTGATTGACAGACTCACTCTCGCTGACTGACTATCCCACTGACTCACTCTCTTTCACTCACTGACTAACTGACTGACTCTCTCACTCTCATTTACTCTCGCTGACTGACTCTCACTGACTGACTCTCTCACTCTCACTGACTGACTCACTCTTACTCTCACTGACTGACTCTGTCACTCTCACTGACTGACTCTTTCACTCTCTCACTGACTCTCACTCTCTCACTGACTCTCACTCTCTCACTGACTCTCGCTCTCTCACTGACTGACTCTCACTGACTGACTCTCTCACTCTCACTGACTGACTCTCTCACTCTCACTGACTGACTCACTCTTACTGACTGACTCACTCTTACTCTCACTGACTGACTCTCTCACTCTCACTGACTGACTGTCTCACTCTCTCACTGACTCTCACTCTCTCACTGACTCTCACTCTCTCACTGACTGACTCTCACTCTCTCACTGACTGACTAACTGACTCTCTCACTCTCTCACTGACTGACTCTCTCTCACTGACTCTCTCACTCACTCTCACTAACTGACTGACTGACCTTCACCCTCCTGTTATTTATTCCCCCATAACAAAACAAGCATTGGCATAGCCAATAAGTCTCGCATTTGGGACCTTATAAGTGTTTAGCCATGCAACAGTTGATGCTGTTGTACCAATGATATTGTGCTGCATAACTAAATACTTATAAGGTCCCAAAGGTGAGACCTATTGGCTATGCCAATGCTTGTTATGCTTGGCTAGTGGCTGAACAACAGAGGTGCTGTGATTGATGGGGCTCCCTGCAGAGATAGTATTAGGGGTCGGCAGTGCTTAATTTGTAAAACAATAAGTGCCAGGGCCCTTGTCAGGAGGCAATTGCAGCTTGCCGCAACCATTGCTCCTGCCTGCGCTGCCAGTGACAGTACCAACACAACTGTGACAATTCAGACTTTTAATAAACATGAAACATGACTAATACCTGCCACCCAAGCTATTCTTAAAGCTTTGGGTGGCAGGTAGTCATTTTATTGTACATAGAATTATAAAAGAAAACTGTTGTGCTCTTCGCAAAATTAGACAAACAGTGCCACCATGTGGTGGGCTGTCGTAAGTGCCAGTGTTGACAATTAAGTGGAGGTGTCCAGGACTGGAAGCCATCGGCTCAAATTAAGCACTTGGGATCGGGCTCCCTCCTGCAGGGGCCAGTAAGAGGTCTTGGTCAGCCCCAGCAGCAGACCCATGGTAAGTGGTAGTGGTAGCAGTTGGTGTTCCATCCAAAGTAGCCAAACTAGAGCTTTGAATTGAGAGATTCCTTTCAGCTAGCTTAATTTCCTTGTTTAGCATGTCCACAGCATGGACAATAAAATGTTCTAGTGTATGACTCCTCGTAGGTGTAGGCATTGGGTTTCCAGCAACTTTGCGTTTAGTTTAATGAACACACCTTCAGTTGATTCAATCCCTGGCTTCAAATCCAGTCTTTTGCTTTTCTAGTTTCCTCTAGTTTAACAGATAGACCTGTCATCAGCACAACAGCATAACAGCAAATTGGTGGAAAGAACAACACCAACCAACGTATAGAATAACTGCACCTGACTTTTGTGTGGACTCCACTACGCAGTAAACGGTAATCGACGGTGAGATCTGTGAAACCACAAGACCCACAGGCGCGTTCACAGGCGATATTAGAATACCATAATGAACCACAGTAAATAAAGGCTCAAGCTGTTACATTAAGAGAAGGAAGTGCCAAACAGGGTGCAGCCTACCGTGGCTTTACCAACTGAGGTCGGTTAAGGCAATCCTGTGCTTTAAATATTTAAAAAGTTAAAAATGTTAAAGGTAGTAAGATCTTTTAACTTCAACTAGATATATATGCCAAGAATTATGTGTTGCGCCTCAAAAAACACACCAATCAAAAACCACTGTAATGTTACTTTTCTACAGCAAAATATTTGCACACAGTGAAAATGCTAATCATGCCTAAAAACCTGAAAAAGGTTTACAAACTCGTTTCACCTCCTTCCAGCACAGAGGTCCTGATTTTTTTTATTCCTTTTAAAAATACCTCTGAAAACCAAACACAAGACCATTCAAAACACCTTAATACACCAACCCAACAGCACATCGCAACCTCATCCTCCCTGTCGCATGTCAATAATTCCTCTTACCAACCCCATTTTTGTCTACAGCCAAAATCAAATCACCCTCATCATCAACAACCTTAAGACCAGGTTGGGAAGAGTTCAAGACATAAAGATATAATCAATAATACTGGCACAGCCTCTGCCAAAGCATGTGGGCACAGAAGGTGTATTGTTGGAATGGGATTGGTGGATATTAAGCAAATCCCTCTCCATGACAAACTTCTTGAGTTGCTTTCCCCTGAGACTTGTCCTGGAAGAAGAGGGCGTTGGCACATGATCAATAAAGGGATCCATGTCATAACTATTAATGTTTAGCATGGCATTAAAACCCCACATACCACACCACTAAAACTGTCCAGGGCACCCTTTGATTGATGAGACACTCTATGCCAGAGGTCTTCAAACTTTTGGATGCCGAGACCCCCCTGTCAACATTTTGAGGCGTAAGGACCCCCTCTTGACAAAATGTCTAAACCTGTTGACTAAATTGCGTGGGATGAAAATGTAAATAAGGTTATGTGATGCCGCGTATTTTGGGATAGCATTGCTTCATTATTTTGATATTTGTTACACACAGTAACGCTGAGGAAAGATTTCACCCAAGCAGTACCCATTTATAACCAAAATACAGCAATTATCATCAGAAAGATTTCAAGTCAACCTTTGTGAAGGGCCTTCCACTCTGCAGCAATACGTGCTGCCACATTAGAAGCTCACCTGGCCCTGACCGGAAGAAGCAGGGGTCCCTTAAAACCCTGGCGGTTTTGTGTAGAGTTAAGCCTTTTACCCATGCAGCTTTCCTCTCACCCCCTCCCTTCCATCCCTCTCTCCTCTCCTAACCCCGGATCCCTCTCTCACTTTGCAGGTCATTTTCTTTCACCCCTTTTTACAACTTCTGAACTCTCCCCATTCAACCTCTCACTTCACCTTTAATCACCTCTTGCCATTCTGTCCTTTCACTGCCCTCATCTCTAACAGTCTCTCACATTTATCTCATGGCCTCTCTGGCCCTGTCACCTCCCGTGCCCCTCAGCACTTCTCATTCACCTCGTCTCTTCATTCAAATTTTTGTCTATTTGTATCTTACACCTCTCCAGTCCCCCCATTCCTCTTTCACATCTCCCCTTTGTTCTAACAGAAGCCCTCACCTTTGGATCACACTCACTTCTTGCGTGTCCACACTTCTCTTCGGCAATTCACATTTCTCCTCATCCCTGACCTCTTCAATCAAATTCTCTCACTCCCTTGCTGTCCTCTCTCATTTTGGGTGCGGATGCAAGTTCAGAATGGGATGAATGAATGTATGATTACTGATGGGCTTGTTTGAGTGAGTTGCATATTGAGTAGTGAGGGGGACAGGTGAGTGAAGTGTCACATGAGTGCAGGATGAGTAGTGTACTCGTGTGACTGCAGGTTGAGGTATAGTGTGAGCAGGACAAGTGCATTGTGAGTGCAGAGTGATCACTGTGAGTGCAAGGTGAGCGGGTGAATGGTGCAAGTGCATGGTGATCAGTGTGAGTGCATTGTGATCGCTGTGAGTGCAAGGTGAGCGGGTGAATGGTGCAAGTGCATGGTGATCAGTGTGAGTGCATTGTGATCACTGTGAGTGCAAGGTGAGCGGGTGAATGGTGCAAGTGCATGGTGATCAGTGTGAGTGCATTTTGATCGCTGTGAGTGCAGGGTGAGCGGGTGAATGGTGCAAGTGCATGGTGATCAGTGTGAGTGCATTGTGATCGCTGTGAGTGCAAGGTGAGCGGGTGAATGGTGCAAGTGCATGGTGATCAGTGTGAGTGCATTGTGATCACTGTGAGTGCAAGGTGAGCGGGTGAATGGTGCAAGTGCATGGTGATCAGTGTGAGTGCATTGTGATCGCTGTGAGTGCAGGGTGAGCGGGTGAATGGTGCAAGTGCATGGTGATCAGTGTGAGTGCATTGTGATCACTGTGGGTGCAGGGTGAGCGTGACAATGAAGGGCGAGAATGAGGAATGAGTTGTCTGAATGCAGGGTGCATTCCCAGACCCGTGAAGTAACTCAGCATGTTATTGACGGGGGCGTAGACTTTAATATCTAAGTTAAACTATTGCGGCATTAATCGGGGATCGTGGGTGAAGGAAATAAATAATGTGCTGATCCTGCAACAAACTTCCAGTCCTATGGTTAGGGTTGCCAGCAGATTATTTTGGTGGCCCAGTCGGTACAAAAAAAAGCAGTCACCTAAAGCGGTATTTTCAGCACTTATCTGTGCATACTTCCCAGGGCCGGCTTTAGTGCTGGTGGTGCCCTGTGCGACAATGTTTGTTGGTGCCCCCCACAATGACCACCCCCACCATGGATTCTCTCACTAGCACCCTTTAACAGTGACCAAGTCTCCATAACCACACTCTCTCAGATGCATTGAATTAGTTATATAGTGCCACTCATACCAGTGTAGGGTGTCCGAGCACTTTGCATCGCACACACATTATACAGAGACAATCAATCATAAGTGTGTAAATCAGTGTATAGGAAATGTTACATAAGCCAAAGGACTAAAAGTATAGGAGTCACATGTCATCTATACTGGTAGGCAGTATAGTTCAAGAGTGCTTGGTGTGGAGAAGCACAAACTCAGAGTCGAAAAAGAAACAGCATAGTTGGGAGTTTCCTTTAATAATAAGAATTGATTTCTAGCCAAATTAACCCTTTTTGCAACATTAATCAATGGTCTAATAATGTATTCTTTGTAGTGTGCATGCTGTTCTAGGATGAAAGTTAATAGCTCACTATTCTCTATTAGGACTTTAAGTTATAAATTGCAAGTAACAAAAGGATGTCTCTTTTGAAAGCAGTAACCTGCTGATCTCTTCACATCATACGCACTCTGTAATCTACTTGGTACACGTTCTTTGCAGCAGGCATATTAACCCTCTGCACTAACTTCACCTAAGTCAAAACCTCAACTATACAACATTCTGATCTCTCTCCAGGAACATAATTAATCACACAAGTTATCTTGACATTTATGTGAGGCCTGGTAATTGCCGGGGAAAGAAACAGAAACGCTGCAGCAGGTGCTTCAAAAGCACAATAAACTTTCACTCACAGCGCCCCCAGGAAGCCAACTTTGTATTCCTTTCCATGAAATGCATTCTCACACTACGGCAGTGAATGTAAAATCCAAATGTAAGGAATAGGCACAGTGGGGACCCAGGGGGTACTGGAACCAGCAAAAAAACCTAAGCCTCTGTAAGCAGTTTACAAAGGCATGTTAAATGGTCTTTAAAGACCTGTGAAAAAACACGGGGGCCGGAGATAGGAATCCAGACACTGCCCAGCTGAGCCCCCAGCAGCTCAAGTTTCACTGCAGCAGCCCGGGCTGACTGGGAAGGCGCGACCCCCTTTGCATCACTCCACGGCCCCCCTGGGGGTCGCGCCCCACAGTTTGAAGACCCCTGCTCTATGCGGTTTTAACCGTAGTAGGAAGAGGATTGTATCAAGTTAGACAAAATGGGAGGTGTTGTCAGAGAAGTAAGGGTTTAGCTGTCTCTGGAAGAAGTGCTCAAAGAATTGTGGATCAAAAAGGCTTTGGACATTGTCATCTGGTGGCTGATTTAGGAGGTGAGGAAGCATTGTTTTTAATACTAGTCAATTATCATTCAAGGTGAGTAGTTTCACATGTGTCGAATTTAGTTACTACGAAGGTCAAAATGAAGTTCTTAAGGGAAGGATTCTTGGAGGGAATGGGGGGAGGCAACTAGTGTTAGAGGAAATGGGAAAGATACCAGAAGAGATAGTTGTGAACAATTTGAAGACATTTGGTATGTGCCAGGAAGGTTTTGGGGATGTACGATAAAGTGGACTGAGGGAACAGGAATGTGCCAGAACACACAAAGATGGGTGAAAGTTCAAGGATCTTATTTAGAGTTTGGCGGATGGGATACTCCATCACAGACATTCCAGAGGTTGACTACATTTTGAAGATTATGTCTCTGCAACCTCTCCAATACAGAAACCAAATGCTTCTTCTTTGCTCTTCTCGTCTTACTTCTTGCACGGTCGACCAAACAATGCTCAATTGATTTCCAAGTTGAACCTATGGCCCTTCGAAGTAGGGTAGGACAGCGCTTAACTGTACAAGAATGAGTGCCAGTGCCCAAAGCTCTTCTCAGAAGCCTGCGACCGGCGCCATTAAATGTCAGCGTAACAAATGCTAAGGCTCCTCAGTCTTGAATCTACCTCATGCCTCTTTAATTGGCTCCCAGACCCTCCCTCCTCCTATATCTCACTCATGCCGGCTCCTGTTTTCTCCTTTGGCGATGGTTTGTTCATCTTTCTCGCCTTTCTTCTTTGCCGTTTGTTTGTTTCTTCCTCGTGTGCTCTCGTTCAATGTCTAATAAGGTAAATAAGTGCCGGGCCCCAAAAATGAGTGTCGGTGGGGCCCACCGGCAACCACCGGCTCAAATTAAGGAGTGGATTGACCAAGCTCTTCCACTTTCATGTTCTCTCTTGCCTACAGTGGTGGCCCATGCAGGTAAGCGTGGTGAGGCGGGACGGAATTGGGGGTGGTGGAATTGACAAATGAAGGAATAAGGAAAATAAAATAAATAAAACCACTTACCTTGCGCTCACCGTATCGCTGACTCGGCGATGCAGCGAGCGCAAGGTAAGTGATTTTACTTCTTTTATTTTCCCTATTCCATTGTTTGTCACTTACCTCCCGCCTCGCCCCACCGTGCTTACCTGCATGGGCCACGACTGTTTGCCTGTCCCTTCTCTCACTCCCTCCTCTAGCAGTCTTCTCTCCTTAGATGCTTTGCTACACCACCTCTTACTGCCTCTGCTGGTGCTGCAGCAGCTACCCACAGCACCAGCCACCTCTAGTTAATGGTTTGTTCCCTGTGTAGTCATTCATTTTTCGCCTGCTGCAAAGTACGGCAACGGGTGCGCTTGTGAAAGACCGAAATACATTCAAATTATTTTGCTGTGCATTTTGTTAGACGTAGTGTCTGACAGCATCGTGCTGCTGTGCAGAATCTCTGTCAATTCAGAGATGCTGGAATGTGGTTACTTCAAATCAGAGGCTTGCTCCTGTGACTGCAGGAAGGAGACACATGCTTCTTAGGCCATCTCAGTGTGGCTTTGGCTTATTTTTAATTTATTATCCAAGGATAGATAATGAGATTTATTGCAGGTCTTTTTCTAAATATTTAAAAGAGTTAAATATGTACACCGATAATAAAAGCTGCATGGCAAATACAATTAACTTTCATTTATCTGCACACTTCACATTATCTTGCCACTTCAAGCAACACATCTCAAAATAGAACACTCCAGACAAGTATGCAGCCACTGTTCACAATAAACAAACACCCACCTCCCCCAGATATCAACAGCATTAAAAGAGGCCGTGCCGGCAATGTCATATCAGAAGACACGTGAGGCTCTGCAAAAAGGGGTCATTTAAATTATACTTAATATAAGCCATATGTAGGAAAAACGCGTTTTGCGATTCTCAAATTGCGATTTTTAGGGAATCGCAATTTGAAAATCGCAAAATGCAATGTATGTGGGATTTGCAAATAATTTTGCGAATCCCACATATTCCTTATTTGAGAATCGCAATTTGAGATTCGCAAATAAGGAATACCTTCCCATTCATTCCTATGGGCTCGGAGGCCCATAGGAATGAATGGGAAGACATTCTCAATTAGCGATTCTCAATTAGAGAATCGCAAATTGCGCATGCAATTTCAAGGGTGCCAGGGTGTCAAAAGGACAGCCTGTTGCACCCCTGAAAAGTTTATGTGTGCGCATGTGGCACACATACATGCCCTTAGAGCATGTATGTACACCACATGAAGCTTTCTATAGTCCTAGTCACTACTTTTAGCCTAACCAGATTGCATGTATCGCTCAAACGTTGTATAGTGTTTTTCTGAAGCTTTGGACTCTATTAAAAATACACACGTGTGGAGGGTCAATCCACTTAACAGGAAGGAATCTTCAAGGAGGGCACTCTGAACTCACATAAAGGTTTTTTGTTCCAGATTCAGTACAGATTTATGTTATGCGCCAACGTCATAAATCCAACTATGAGCCAAGGAGTCATTGTAGACATGCGAGTGCTGGAGGTCTGTTTATAAATCTTTCTAAAAAATGTAGTATTCATTTTCAGTATAAGCAAAGAAATGCAGCCAAAGAGATCCCCTTGGTTGCATTTGTTTAATTATACGGACCTACCCACGCTCTCTAGAAGGTTATTGGGCTGCCATTTCCCAAGTTTAGTGGCATCTCTAGAAGTGAATTTTAGAGAGGGGCACAGAGAGGGGCACACATTGGGCCACAGATGTGACTGGTGGACACACACACACACATATTTTGTTTTGCTTAAAATGTTTAAATGTGTATGTATAGATATCTCAGCATACGTATCGCTATAGGTATTTTTAGATATATTCGAGCACATACAAAGTCAGATTTAAAACTGTTAAGCAAATACTGTCACTTTGCAATAAAATGTGGTCAGAAAATGTAATATGTGGCAAGGTGCAGTGTCACTTTCTGGTAAAACAAGCATTGGCAAAGTTCATAGGTCTCATCTAGTCAAGAGCTATTGGCAATGACAATGTGTTTAGCCATGTGGTACAGTAGCATGGCTGCTGTTCAGCTTGGTTAAAGGTTAGTGGCACAGAGGAGAGTGGCGTGGAGTGTCGTAGAGTGGAATAGCATAGTTTGCTGTGTATTGAAGTGGCATAGAGTGAAGTCACGTAGAGTGGCGTACAGTGGACTGGTGTACAGTTAAGTGGACTGATGTACAGTGCATTGGAATAGAGTGTTGCAGAGTATAGGAGTGTAAAGTGCAACGACACAGAGTGCTGCAGCATAGACTTTAGTGGCATACAATGCAGTGTCGTAGAATACAGTGGTGTATAGTGCTGCATAGAAGATTGTTGTGGCATAGAGTGCAGTGGTGCAGTATCGAGTAGCGTGGCATAGAGTGCAGTGGAGCAGAATAGAGTAGAGTGGCATAGAGTGCAGTGGGGTACTGTGGTGCAGAACAGAGTGGGATTGAGTTATGCAAAGTAGATTATAGTGCCGTAGAGTGTAGTGGAATAGAATACAGTGGCATAGAGTGGAGTGTTGCAGACTGCTGTGGAGTAGAGTGGAGTGATGCACAGTAAAGTAGCGTTGAGTGCATTGACACAGAATGCAGTAGTGCAGAGGAGATCGGAGGAGAGTTCAGTGGAATAGAGTGCAGTGTTGCAGAGTAGAGTGGCATAGAGTGCAGTGGTGTAGAGTGATGTAGAGTGCATTGGCATAGAGTGCACTGGCATAGAGTAGAGTGATGTAGATTACAGTGGCATGGAGTGCAGTGGCATTGAGTTCAGTGGTGCAGTGTGGAGTGCAGTGGCATAGAGTGCAGTGGTGCATAGAAGAGTAGAGTGCGGTGGTGTAGAGTGGTTTACAGTGGAGTGGAGGGGCATAGAGAAGAGTAGAATGGACTGGTGTAGAGGGCATAGGTGTAGAGTATTGCAGAGTATAGTGGCACAGAGTGCAGTGGCGTAAAGTACAGATACATATAATTGAGCAGTGTACAATGCATCATCATAGAATGCG
Source organism: Triturus cristatus (assembly GCF_964204655.1). NCBI lineage: Eukaryota > Metazoa > Chordata > Amphibia > Caudata > Salamandridae > Triturus > Triturus cristatus. The sequence continues at coordinate 571,498,907 of NC_140595.1, read as the reverse complement.
TTGGGGGTACATTAGAGTGGTGCATAGTAGAGTGCAGTGGCGTAGAGTGCAGTGGTGTAGAGGGGCATAGAGTGCAGAGGTGTAGAGTGGTGCAGAGTAGAGTGGCGCAGAGTAGAGTAGCATTGAGTGGTGCAGAGTAGAGTATAGAGCTGGAGAGTGCAGTGGCATAGAGTTCAGCAGTGCAGAGAAGAGTGGCATAGAGTTCAGTGGCGGCAAGTGCAGTGTTACAGAGTAGTGTCAGTGTGCAGTGTGGTAGAGTGGCGTACAGTGCATCGGTGTAGAGTGTAGTGGCGTAGAGTAGAGTGGCATAGAGAGTAGTAGCATAGACTACAGTGGTGCAGAGGAGAGAGCAGTGGTGTAGAGTACAGTGGTGTTGAGTGCAGCGGCATATGGTTGAATGGCTTAGTGCAGATTGTTTTGGAGTAGAGGAAAGTGGCATATAGTGGAGTGGTGCAGGGTAGAGTGCAGTGGCATAGAGTAGAATGGTGTAGAGTAATGGCGTACAGTGGTGTAGAGTGCAGTGGCATATAGTGCAGTGGTGCAGAGTGGAGTGGCCTAGGCTGGAGTGGTGTAGAGTGCAGTGGTGGAGCATGCAGTGGTGTCGAGTAGACTTGCCTAGAGTGCATTCGTATAGAGCAGAGTGCTACAGAGTAGAGTAGAGTGGCATAGAGTGGCATAGAGTGAAATGACAGAGTGCAGTGGCGTGGCATGGAGTGGTGCAGAGTGGAGTAGCATGCAGTGGTACAGAGGGCAGTAGTGTGGTGTGAAGTGGTACAGAGTAGAATGCAGTGGCATGGAGTGGTGCAGAGTAGAGTGGAGTGGTGCAGAGTAGAGTGGAGTGGAGTGGAGTGGCATAGAGGGGATTATGCATTGTTTGGTAGCACACTGCCATTACAGGCAACACATTTTTAATTAAAATGACCATTACATTTGCAGGGACATACAGTTTTACTAATAAAACTATACAGTGCACAAACGATCATGTGTGACAATAGCATCATGCAGGGAATTGATTTGTTTTGATCATATTAAAGTATTTGTTTCCAAAACACTTCAGAATTAACAAAAGATGTGATTCAATTGTGCTTTGCTAGTTCTGATATATTCTGAAATACTTGTACATTTCATGTTGTTTTGTGCTAGGAAAAAAACCTTTCTTCTACACCCAGTATCCAGCAAGATTGTCATATAAATCCTTCCACTTTCAAGTTAGAGGAAAAAAGTAAACACCAAGCTCCCTTGGAAGACGGAGCCTGACATTTGACCTCTGTCTTTGAATGCACAGCAAATATGACAAGATAAGAACAAGATATACAGGCCTGTTCACAAAAAGGAGCACTTGTGGAAGAATACAAGGAGAGGTATTGTGAAAAGGCTTTTCTCCTTGGGAGGGATGGACTGCACCTGGACAGACTAAAACAAATAAAGCCAGGGAATAGAAAGTCAGAAAATGTGAGTCACAAAGGCAATGGTAAGCAATGGGCGTAATGCATTCCCAGGGAAGCACTCTGAATGTCCCCAGGAAGTCTTATGTATGACATTGTTCTGCATTCTGTCCATCAACTGTTGTTTTTGCATTTGTCCCCTCGAGTGGGAAGGGTATGCCCAGACGTGGGTCCCACGCTCTCCATGCCACTGGAATCAAGCTATCCTGGCTGAAGAGGGGTGAAACCCCGAAACCGGTCCTAGGATGCTTGTTTCCAGTCCAGGGAGCACCTGGCTTGGCAGTTCGGGCTGGACTGTTCCCATGAGGCACAGGGTCAAGACTGATTTGCATATGGCTGGGTTCAAACTGGAACGGCATGGTGAGCAAAAAAACAATGGATTTAGGCCCAGATCTCTGTACTGGGGTGAATGTATGACATTGTTCTGCATTCTGTCCATCAACTGTTGTTTTTGCATTTGTCACCCCGAGTGGGAAGGGTATGCCCAGACGAGGGTCCCATGCTCTCCATGCCACTGCAATCAAGCTATCCTGGCTGAAGAGGGGTGAAACCCTGAAACCGGTCCTAGGATGCTTGTTTCCAGTCCAGGGAGGACCTGGCTTGGCAGTTCGGGCTGGACTGTTCCCATGAGGCACAGGGTCAAGACTGATTTGCATATGGCTGGGTTCAAACTGGAACGGCATGGTGAGCAAAAAAACGATGGATTTAGGCCCAGATCTCTGTACTGGGGTGAATGTATGATATTGTTCTGCATTCTGTCCATCAACTGTTGTTTTTGCATTTCTCACCTCCAGTGGGAAGGGTATGCCCAGACGTGGGTCCCATGCTCTCCATGCCACTGGAATCAAGCTATCCTGGCTGAAGAGGGGTGAAACCCCGAAACCGGTCCTAGGATGCTTGTTTCCAGTCCAGGGAGGACCTGGCTTGGCAGTTCGGGCTGGACTGTTCCCATGAGGCACAGGGTCAAGCCTGATTTGCATATGGCTAGGTTCAAACTGGAACGGCATGGTGAGCAAAAAAATTATGGATTTAGGCCCAGATGTCTGTACTGGGGTGAATGTACGACATTGTTCTGCATTCTGTCCATCAACTGTTGTTTTTGCATTTCTCACCCCCAGTGGGAAGGGTATGCCCAGACGTGGGTCCCATGCTCTCCAAGCCACTGGAATCAAGCTATCCTGGCTTGAGAGGGGTGAAACCCCGAAACCGGTCCTAGGATGCTTGTTTCCAGTTCAGGGAGGACCTGGCTTGGCAGTTCGGGCTGGACTGTTCCCATGAGGCACAGGGTCAAGACTGATTTGCATATGGCTGGGTTCAAACTGGAACGGCATGGTGAGCAAAAAAATGATGGATTTAGGCCTGGATGTCTGTACTGGGGTGAATGTATGACATTGTTCTGCATTCTGTCCATCAACTGTTGTTTTTGCATTTCTCACCCCCAGTGGGAAGGGTATGCCCAGACGTGGGTCCCATGCTCTCCATCCCACTGGAATCAAGCTATCCTGGCTGAAGAGGGGTAAAACCCCGAAACTGGTCCTAGGATGCTTGTTTCCAGTCCAGGGAGGACCTGGCTTGGCAGTTCGGGCTGGACTGTTCCCATGAGGCACAGGGTCAAGACTGATTTGCATATGGCTGGGTTCAAACTGGAACGGCATGGTGAGCAAAAAAACGATGGATTTAGGCCCAGATCTCTGTACTGGGGTGAATGTATGACATTGTTCTGCATTCTGTCCATCAACTGTTGTTTTTGCATTTCTCACCCCCAGTGGGAAGGGTATGCCCAGACGTGGGTCCCATGCTCTCCATGCCACTGGAATCAAGCTATCCTGGCTAAAGAGGGGTGAAACCCCGAAACCGGTCCTAGGATGCTTGTTTCCAGTCCAGGGAGGACCTGGCTTGGCAGTTCGGGCTGGACTGTTCCCATGAGGCACAGGGTCAAGACTGATTTGCATATGGCTGGGTTCAAACTGGAACGGCATGGTGAGCAAAAAAATGATGGATTTAGGCCCGGATGTCTGTACTGGGGTGAATGTATGACATTGTTCTGCATTCTGTCCATCAACTGTTGTTTTTGCATTTCTCACCCCCAGTGGGAAGGGTATGCCCAGACGTGGGTCCCATGCTCTCCATCCCACTGGAATCAAGCTATCCTGGCTGAAGAGGGGTAAAACCCCGAAACTGGTCCTAGGATGCTTGATTCCAGTCCAGGGAGGACCTGGCTTGGCAGTTCGGGCTGGACTGTTCCCATGAGGCACAGGGTCAAGACTGATTTGCATATGGCTGGGTTCAAACTGGAACGGCATGGTGAGCAAAAAAACGATGGATTTAGGCCCAGATCTCTGTACTGGGGTGAATGTATGACATTGTTCTGCATTCTGTCCATCAACTGTTGTTTTTGCATTTCTCACCCCCAGTGGGAAGGGTATGCCCAGACGTGGGTCCCATGCTCTCCATGCCACTGGAATCAAGCTATCCTGGCTAAAGAGGGGTGAAACCCCGAAACCGGTCCTAGGATGCTTGTTTCCAGTCCAGGGAGGACCTGGCTTGGCAGTTCGGGCTGGACTGTTCCCATGAGGCACAGGGTCAAGACTGATTTGCATATGGCTGGGTTCAAACTGGAACGGCATGGTGAGCAAAAAAACGATGGATTTAGGCCCACATGTCTGTACTGGGGTGAATGTATGACATTGTTCTGCATTCTGTCCATCAACTGTTGTTTTTGCATTTCTCACCCCCAGTGGGAAGGGTATGCCCAGACGTGGGTCCCATGCTCTCCATGCCACTGGAATAAAGCTATCCTGGCTGAAGAGGGGTGAAACCCCGAAACCGGTCCTAGGATGCTTGTTTCCAGTCCAGGGAGGACCTGGCTTGGCAGTTCGGGCTGGACAGTTCCCATGAGGCACAGGGTCAAGACTGATTTGCATATGACTGGGTTCAAACTGGAACGGCATTGTTGGAGCCGGCCTCGTGGCGTGGTCCTGTTCCCCCTCGCTCAGCCGCACGAGGTCCCATGCACCTCGGGGCTCCTCCATCTTGAATTACAAGTCACTCCATGTGACCACCTCCGTGACACTGCTCTACCCGGCCTCGGTCCCAGCGAGGCCCGACATCGAGGCGCCAACCCCTGGCCCACGGGATACCACGTGAGCCCTTCCCACCCCCGGCGGAGGGCAGTATCGATGGGACCCCCAAACGTCCTTCCACACCTAGGTGCGATCGCCCCACAGCTCTCTGGGGCCTGGCGCCTCTCCTGCTGGGCGTCTGGCCGCGCCCTACCCGGCCTCTCCGCCCTCCTGGGCGCAAGGGTCCGGACATCAAAGGGCTCAAGACCTATATCTGGGGCGACCCGACAACAAGATGACAGTTGTATCCCGGAGTCAAGAGCCCTGCTGATCGGATCGCGGCTGACCCTATGGAGAAAGACTCTTCCTGAACCTACCTACTGAGCCCTGCTGACGACGTCGCGGCTCCATCGTGCTTACAAGACCTTCACGAACCTTTGGGGCCCTGCTGACGCCGTCGCGGCCCGACCTTGTTGCAACAGACCATCAGAGCCCAGCTGACCTTGTCGCGGCTCGACCGAAGCGGACCTACCACCGGAGCCCTGCTGACTGTGCCGCGGCTCGACCCAAGCGGAACTACCACCCGAGCCCTGCTGACGCCGTCGCGGCTCTCCACGTCCAAACCGCTCCGAGACCAGCATCCAAGCTCTGGCGCAGAGCCCTTCCGTACCTGGCTGGTACTAAGACTGTCCCGCTACCCTATTCCCTCAAGGACATTGAGACTCTTACTGGATCCCTCGATCCCACTGTACATATTGAACGTGCTCCTTTTTTTATATAAAGAACCAAGATAAGCAACTGATACGGAGTCCTGTGTGGTGGTGTTACTGGGCCTAGTACGATTATAGGAGAAGGACCTCTCCTAGGAGGCTGGGGTGAATGTATGACATTGTTCTGCATTCTGTCCATCAACTGTTGTTTTTGCATTTCTCACCCCCAGTGGGAAGGGTATGCCCAGACGTGGGTCCCATGCTCTCCATCCCACTGGAATCAAGCTATCCTGGCTAAAGAGGGGTGAAACCCCGAAACCGGTCCTAGGATGCTTGTTTCCAGTCCAGGGAGGACCTGGCTTGGCAGTTCGGGCTGGACTGTTCCCATGAGGCACAGGGTCAAGACTGATTTGCATATGGCTGGGTTCAAACTGGAACGGCATGGTGAGCAAAAAAACGATGGATTTAGGCCCAGATCTCTGTACTGGGGTGAATGTATGACATTGTTCTGCATTCTGTCCATCAACTGTTGTTTTTGCATTTCTCACCCCCAGTGGGAAGGGTATGCCCAGACGTGGGTCCCATGCTCTCCATGCCACTGGAATCAAGCTATCCTGGCTAAAGAGGGGTGAAACCCCGAAACCGGTCCTAGGATGCTTGTTTCCAGTCCAGGGAGGACCTGGCTTGGCAGTTCGGGCTGGACTGTTCCCATGAGGCACAGGGTCAAGACTGATTTGCATATGGCTGGGTTCAAACTGGAACGGCATGGTGAGCAAAAAAACGATGGATTTAGGCCCACATGTCTGTACTGGGGTGAATGTATGACATTGTTCTGCATTCTGTCCATCAACTGTTGTTTTTGCATTTCTCACCCCCAGTGGGAAGGGTATGCCCAGACGTGGGTCCCATGCTCTCCATGCCACTGGAATAAAGCTATCCTGGCTGAAGAGGGGTGAAACCCCGAAACCGGTCCTAGGATGCTTGTTTCCAGTCCAGGGAGGACCTGGCTTGGCAGTTCGGGCTGGACAGTTCCCATGAGGCACAGGGTCAAGACTGATTTGCATATGACTGGGTTCAAACTGGAACGGCATTGTTGGAGCCGGCCTCGTGGCGTGGTCCTGTTCCCCCTCGCTCAGCCGCACGAGGTCCCATGCACCTCGGGGCTCCTCCATCTTGAATTACAAGTCACTCCATGTGACCACCTCCGTGACACTGCTCTACCCGGCCTCGGTCCCAGCGAGGCCCGACATCGAGGCGCCAACCCCTGGCCCACGGGATACCACGTGAGCCCTTCCCACCCCCGGCGGAGGGCAGTATCGATGGGACCCCCAACCGTCCTTCCACACCTAGGTGCGATCGCCCCACAGCTCTCTGGGGCCTGGCGCCTCTCCTGCTGGGCGTCTGGCCACGCCCTACCCGGCCTCTCCGCCCTCCTGGGCGCAAGGGTCCGGACATCAAAGGGCTCACGACCTATATCTGGGGCGACCCGACAACAAGATGACAGTTGTATCCCGGAGTCAAGAGCCCTGCTGATCGGATCGCGGCTGACCCTATGGAGAAAGACTCTTCCTGAACCTACCTACTGAGCCCTGCTGACGACGTCGCGGCTCCATCATGCTTACAAGACCTTCACGAACCTTTGGGGCCCTGCTGACGCCGTCGCGGCCCGACCTTGTTGCAACAGACCATCAGAGCCCAGCTGACCTTGTCGCGGCTCGACCGAAGCGGACCTACCACCGGAGCCCTGCTGACTGTGCCGCGGCTCGACCCAAGCGGAACTACCACCCGAGCCCTGCTGACGCCGTCGCGGCTCTCCACGTCCAAACCGCTCCGAGACCAGCATCCAAGCTCTGGCGCAGAGCCCTTCCGTACCTGGCTGGTACTAAGACTGTCCCGCTACCCTATTCCCTCAAGGACATTGAGACTCTTACTGGATCCCTCGATCCCACTGTACATATTGAACGTGCTCCTTTTTTTATATAAAGAACCAAGATAAGCAACTGATACGGAGTCCTGTGTGGTGGTGTTACTGGGCCTAGTACGATTATAGGAGAAGGACCTCTCCTAGGAGGCTTCTCAGCGGCGCTCGGCTATAACTTAGCGGTAGGAAGGTGCCCAGGGTAGTCCCTCCGACTCCCCGGCGGTCCTCCCTCCAACATTTGGTGGCCAGCGACGGGATCCGAGCCAGACGCAATCGTACAAGCAAGTAACTCACCCACTACCTAACCAGACGGAAAAAGAAAAGGGAACCATGGACGGCCAAGAAGCAACCGTGGCCGCAACCTTCCAGCTGGAAAAACTGGAAGAATACACCCACAAAGAACTAAAACAATTCTGCAAGGACAAAGGGATCCCAACCACAGGATTGGGCACCAAGGAAGAAATGCAGAAAGCCCAGAAAGCCTGGGCCGAAGCCGAGGCCACTCCACCCCGCACCGAAGGGACCTCGGCCCGGAACGAAAACCTGCCGACCACAACCCCGACAGATGGGGGGGCGAGGCATTCCCGAAGCCAGCCTATCCCACGAAGAAATACGAGAACGAGAGAGGGTCCGGGCACATGAAATGGACCTCGCACGACTCCGGCTGGATGGCGAGCTCCAGCTGGCGGAGAAGAAAATAGCCCTGGAGCAACTACGGCTGCAAGAGGAAATCGAGGAAAAGAAACGGCATCGAGAACTCGAAGAGAGACGGCTAACCCTCGAGCACGAGAGGAGCCTCAAAGAACTCGAACTGAAATCCAAAACGGGGGAGACCAGCACCCCCGGGGCCCGGGACGCTCTGCCACTGACCGAGCCAAAGGTTCATATCCCCAAGGATGTCGTCAAAGAGTACTACAAGAACGACGACATCCAGCAGTGGTTCCGAGCCTACGAGGTAGCCATGACCTCCCATCGGGTACCCCGGAAGGATTGGGGTGCCGGCCTATGGGGGAGGTTCCTCAGTGAGGGCCGTGATACCCTGCTGCAACTCCCCGACGCAGTGATGACCTCCTACAATCACATGAAGGAAGCCCTACTCACCCGCTACGGACTATCAGCCGAGATGTACCGGCAGCGCTTCCGGGACTGCAAGAAGCTCCCCGGTACCACCTGGGTCGAGTACGTGGACTTCTTCAGCCGGGCCTTTGAAGGATGGATAAAAGGGAGCAAGGTCACCTCGTACAATGAACTGTTCGACCTTATTGTCTGGGAGCACCTCGCCAACAACTGCTTTGTGGAACTAAGGCAACACCTCCTGGACAGTAAGCTGACCGAGCCCCGGAAGCTCGCCGCCGAAGCAGACCGATGGGTCAACACAAGGGTCCCCCGGAACCCCGTGGGGGACTACCAACGGAGTACCACGGGACCTCCTCACCAGCGAGGTGGAGGAGGGGGGTCCCACCGCAGCCGAGAATTCCCGGCCGGACCGCCCAGAAGCCCGCCACGAGGCCAAGCCGCCAACCACACGTCCCCGACCCTGGGCCGAAAGGGGACCCCCATCGCCCGACCGGGACCCCGACCACCAGTGACCTGCTTCGGCTGCCAGCAGACCGGCCACTATGTGAGCGACCCGGCCTGCCCCGTGAACCGACGAAACGGGACCGCTGGGCCCCCTCCCCGACAAATAGCCGCCGTTGCCCTGGGGGAAGGAGAAGAAGAGGAGGAAAGCCGCGAGGACGGGTCCCCCGAGTGGGAACCAGCTGCCATGTCGCTCGTCTGCCTGGGCTCCCGAGAAATGGTGCCCCGAGCGGCCATCCCAAGCAACACCCAGAAGTACCAGCAGTAGGTCACCATCAACGGACGACGGGCCGAAGCTCTCCGGGACACTGGGGCTAGCGTGACCGCTGTCCGCTGCCACCTAGTGACCCCCGAACAAATCCTGCCACATGTCCTATGCCCTGTCCGGACTGCGGACAACACCGAAAGCATGTGCCGGATGGCCAGGATCCCCTTCGAGTGGGGAGGAGTGTCCAGCACCCTAAAAGTGACTGTCCGCGACGACGCCCCCGTGGATTGCCTCCTGGGGAATGACCTAGAGAGCTCCCCCTGGGCCCAGGTGGAGCGCCGAGAGCATCTGGGGATGCTAGGGCTGCCTGAGTGGGCCTGCGCCACCACCCGGTCCATGACCGCCCAACCCGCCGCTGCCGCGGCCACCGACCAGCCTACAGGCCCAGAACTATCACCCTCCTCCGGCACGGAGGAACCCGACGATGAGGCCGGGCCATCCGAACTGTCTCCCGACGAGGCCGCCTCCCTCAGCGAGATCCCCGAGCTGGCTCAGTGGCGCCATGATGGGGGCCCCACCCGCAAACAATTCCAGCAAGAACAGAAGGCCTGCCCGTCCCTCGAGGGGGCCCGACAGCAAGCGGCCGCCCAGGACTCGGGGGACCCCACGGGAACCCACTGGGTCTATTGGGACAATGACTTACTATACAGCGAGCAGAAAGTCGCCGAGCTGGGAGCCGGCCGAGTGTTGGTGGTTCCCCTCCGGTTCCGGGAGTTCCTCCTGAACCTGGCGCATGACGTGCCCCTCGCCGGACACCTCGGACGGGACAAGACTTACAGCCGCCTAGTGACCCATTTCTATTGGCCCCGAATGCGGAGAGACGTGGACCACCACTGCCGGTCCTGCCAGACCTGCCAGGCTAGCGGAAAAACTAGGGGTCGAGTTAAAGCCCCCCTCCAACCATTTCCAGCCGTCCACACCCCGTTCGAACGAGTGGGGATCGACATCGTGGGGCCCCTCGACCCCCGAACCGCCCTAGGACACCGCTTCATCCTGGTACTGGTCGACCACGCCACCCGATACCCTGAGGCCATCCCACTCCGCACTGTGACAGCTCCAGTGGTGGGCCGGGCCCTGATGGGCATCTTCTCCACGGTGGGGTTCCCCCGAGAAGTGGCGAGCGACAGGGGTACGAACTTTATTTCAAAGTACATGAAATCCCTCTGGCAACAATGTGGGGTCACCTACAGATTCACTACCCCTTACCACCCCCAGGGGAACGGACTGGTCGAGCGGTTCAACAGGACCCTAAAAGGGATGATCAAAGGTCTGGAAGAGCCCCTGCGGAGGAGGTGGGATGTCCTGCTGCCCTGCCTTCTGTTCACCTATCGAGAGGTACCACAGAAATCCCTGGGCTTCAGCCCCTTCGAACTATTGTATGGGCACCCCGTCCGAGGGCCCCTCAGCCTGGTCAAGGAGGGCTGGGAGGCGAACATCCCAGGTGCCCCCCCCGACGTCTACCGGTACCTCCTGACCCTGCGGAACCAGACTCGGAAGTTCCGGGCCCTGGCAGAAGCCAACCTCGAAGCCAGCCAAGAAGACATGAAGCGCTGGTATGACGCAAATGCCTCGACCATCGAGTTCGAGCCAGGCCAGCAAGTCTGGGTCATGTCACCCGTGGACCCCTGCACCCTGCAGGACAAGTGGACCGGGCCCTTCAAGGTGGTTGAGAGGAAGAGCCCCGTCACCTACCTAGTCGACATGGAGTCCCCGAGGAACCCTCTCCGGGTCCTGCACGCCAACCGGCTCAAGCCCCACTTTGCCTGAACTGAACTAAGCCTGCTGCTGGCTACTGATGATGGGGGCGAAAGCGACTCCGAGCCCCTGCCAGACCTCCTGGGGTCCTCGGGCCAAGACGGTTCCTTGGAGGGAGTCCACCTCTCCGACACGCTGACCCCAGAACAGCGCCATGACTGCCGGAGGCTGCTGCAACCCTTCGCTGCCCTCTTCTCTCTCACGCCCGGGGTGACCCCCTGGTGCGTACACGACGTGGATACCGGAGACAGCCCCCCTGTGCGACATCGCGCCTACCGAGTACCTGACCGAGTCGGGCCTGCATACAGACCGAGGTCGCCAAGATGCTCGCCCTCGGAGTCATTGAGCCCTCAGACAGCCCGTGGGCCAGCCCGGTGGTCTTGGTGCCGAAGGCCACCGTCCCCGGTACTTCTCCGGAACTCCGATTTTGTGTAGACCACCGGGGCCTGAACGCAGTCACCAAGACCGATGCCCACCCCCTGCCCCGGGCAGACGAGCTGATTGATCGCTTAGGGGCCGCCCGCTACCTAAGCACCTTTGATCTCACCGCTGGGTACTGGCAGATCAAGCTCACTCCCGGCGCCCAGGAACGATCCGCCTTTTCCACCCCCGATGGGCACTACCACTTTCGGGTGATGCCCTTCGGTATGAAGAACGCCCCAGCGACCTTTCAGAGGCTGGTAAACAAGGTCCTGGCCAGGCTAGAAGCCTTCAGCGCGGCCTACCTCGACGACATTGCAGTCTTCAGCGACCATTGGGCCACGCACCTGGGACACCTCGGCGAAGTCCTGGCCGCTCTCCAAAGGGCCGGGCTCACAATTAAGGCCAGCAAGTGCCAGATCGGTCAAGGATCTGTGACCTATCTGGGCCACCAGGTGGGGAGTGGCCAGGTGGCGCCCCTCTAGTTGAAGGTCGATGCCATCCAGGCGTGGGAGCCCCCCGCAACCCAGACCGCTGTCCAGGCCTTCTTAGGCTTCACAGGCTACTACCGGCGATTTATTAAAGATTATGGCAGCATCGTGGGCCCCCTTACGGAGCTCACTTCCAAGAAACAGCCCAAGGTGGTGCACTGGACGCCCCGCTGTCAGACCGCTTTTGAAGCCCTCAAGGCGGCCATGTGTGCAGCCCCGGTGCTCCAGGCCCCTGACTACAGCAAGGAATTTGTGGTGCAGACCGACGCATCAGAGTACGGGGTCGGGGCGGTCCTCTCCCAGATGGACGCTGTTAGACCTGTCAGCCCTTTGGGTGGTCCCTCCTCATCATTATTTATTTTGTCCCACTTTTGCCTCAAACCCTGTTTGAATTTTTCCTTTTTGGGAACCACCAGACTTTTTAGTGTTGCTGCAGATTCAGGGAGCCATTTTATCTACCCCTGAAACTTCTGTCTGAGGGCCTGGAGCACAAAATGGTGGCCACCTGTGACATCACCAGCATCCACTGGAACCTACCAGCACCTTCCAGAACATTCCAGAACCCTGTGACAGTTGGAGGCGGTTTAGAATGTTGGGAGGTTAAGACAGAGTGTTGGCAGTTGGAGCTGGCAGTTGGCACCTGACTGGTGAAGAGAGAGCAGTACAACAGTGAAGGAGGAAGGAGTGAAGCAGCAGGGGTGGAAACTTGTGCCTGGAGTGGGGTCCATAAACCCACCCTTGATACTAGTCCCTACTGATGGATCCCAGCCTGTAGCCCTGTGTGGGAAGAAGCCAGAAAAACTCATCCTAAGGACCTGGACAGCAGGAACAGGCCTTAGAGGCAGAAAGCAGCAAGATCCTGACCTGGAAACTGGTTTCCCTGGAGTCCGGCGTCGAGTAGCCTAAGACCTGGAGCCCGAGGTGGAGAAGCGGCGCTGACTGAAGAAGCAGACGTCGTACCCGGAGCCGCCTGAGGTCGTGAGAGGGCGCCGACGGAGGTCGTGAGGAATACCAAAGGTCGAGGAGGAAGTTAACCGAGGTCGAGTGAGCGGCGTCATCGGAGGAGTGAAGTCCGCCCTCCGGAGTCGTCGGAGACCGAGGTGAAGTGTACCGGAGGTCGGGAGTGAGGATCGCACTCCGGAGTCGCCCGGAACCTGAGAGGAGGAGCACCGGAGGTCGGGGGTGAGGATCGCACCCCGGAGTCGCCGGAAGTCGACATCGAGGCCAGGCCGGCCGACGTCATCGAAGCCGAGAGCGCCATCGGACCGGAGCCGCCCGAAGTCGACATCGAGTAGAGACTGCCCGACGCCGTCGAATCGGAGGTCGAGATCGAACCGAGGCCGCCGACATCGGACCGGAACCGCCTACCGGCGTCGTCTAGAACTGACATTGTGCCGAGGCCGCCGAGACCGAACCGGAACCGCCTCACGGCATCGACACGACTCCAGCGGCGTCGGAACATCAGAAAAAGGGCAGTAAGTGGAGTAGAGGGCGCCTAAGGCCCTGTGGAGACCTGAGAGACTGCTCTAAGGGGCTAGGGAGGTGCTGGAACCAACCTGACTGTGCCAGGGGTGAATTGGGACTAACCTAGAGAGGTTGTGTGGAGAGAGAAAGCCAGGGCACTGGTATTCCCCCCTTGATCTACCTCAGTTTAGGCCTCAGCCTTGTCCCAGCCAGGGAGTAGAACCCCTCAAGCCTTCCACAACCCTACAAGCTGTGCCTGGGCCAAATCAGCCCTTAGGAATTGAAAAGTGATCTGATTACATGAGTGTTGCTGTATACTCTTAATTATTTATTGGGGGGCCCTGTATTTATTGTGGTTAACCTATTTATTGCTTCACTATATTTATTGGTCCACAGGACTTGTTGGTGTACAATATTTATTGGTGACAGTATTTATTGCCTCAGAATATTTAATTGCCTGTATTACCTGCACTGTTATTTATGTCCTTTATATTTATGATCACCCCTATTTATTGAATCTCCAGACAGTATTTATTTGACCTGCACTATTTAAAATTTGTATATTGTGATTGACTTATTTATTTTCCCAATCAGCAACTAAGAGAAAAAGATAAAGAAAGATATTTTCATAATTTTTACGGTGTAGAGTCGTTTTTGGAACGGATGCACGCATGGTTATTGTATGGGTATATTGTATGCTTAGCACGGGGCCTGTTTCCTGACCACTCGAGCCAAGCTACCACAGTGTGTTCGGGGAGTCCACCACCACCCTGCGGAGTGGGAGTGGGCTGTTTCCAACAGACGCCGAGGGCCTCGACCGACCTGTGGCCTTTATCAGCCGCCGACTGCTGCCACGAGAACAGAGGTGGAGCACCATCGAGCGGGAGGCCTTCGCTGTGGTATGGGCCCTCAAGAAGCTCCGGCCCTACCTTTTCGGCACCCACTTCAGGGTCCAGACTGACCACCGACCCTTGCGGTGGCTCATGCAAATGCGGGGCGAGAACCCCAAGCTGTTGCGATGGTCCATCTCGCTGCAAGGGATGGACTTCACCGTGGAACACCGGCCCGGCAACGACCACGCCAATGCTGACGGCCTGTCCCGATTCTTCCGCCTCGGCGAGGAGAACCCCCAAGGAGATGGGTGACTCTCCCTGCCTTCAGCTGGGGGGGACGCGTGTTGGAGCCGGCCTCGTGGCGTGGTCCTGTTCCCCCTCGCTCAGCCGCACGAGGTCCCATGCACCTCGGGGCTCCTCCATCTTGAATTACACGTCACTCCACGTGACCACCTCCGTGACCCTGCTCTACCCGGCCTCGGTCCCAGCGAGGCCCGACATCGAGGCGCCAACCCATGGCCCAGGGGATACCACGTGAGCCCTTCCCACCCCCGGCGGAGGGCAGTATCGATGGGACCCCCAACCGTCCTTCCACACCTAGGTGCGATCGCCCCACAGCTCTCTGGGGCCTGGCGCCTCTCCTGCTGGGCGTCTGGCCGCGCCCTACCCGGCCTCTCCGCCCTCCTGGGCGCAAGGGTCCGGACATCAAAGGGCTCAAGACCTATATCTGGGGCGACCCGACAACAAGATGACAGTTGTATCCCGGAGTCAAGAGCCCTGCTGATCGGATCGCGGCTGACCCTACGGAGAAAGACTCTTCCTGAACCTACCTACTGAGCCCTGCTGACGACGTCGCGGCTCCATCGTGCTTACAAGACCTTCACGAACCTTTGGGGCCCTGCTGACGCCGTCGCGGCCCGACCTTGTTGCAACAGACAATCAGAGCCCAGCTGACCTCGTCGCGGCTCGACCGAAGCGGACCTACCACCGGAGCCCTGCTGACTGTGCCGCGGCTCGACCCAAGCGGAACTACCACCCGAGCCCTGCTGACGCCGTCGCGGCTCTCCACGTCCAAACCGCTCCGAGACCAGCATCCAAGGTCTGGCGCAGAGCCCTTCCGTACCTGGCTGGTACTAAGACTGTCCCGCTACCCTATTCCCTCAAGGACATTGAGACTCTTACTGGATCCCTCGATCCCACTGTACATATTGAACGTGCTCCTTTTTTTATATAAAGAACCAAGATAAGCAACTGATACGGAGTCCTGTGTGGTGGTGTTACTGGGCCTAGTACGATTATAGGAGAAGTACCTCTCCTAGGAGGCTTCTCAGCGGCGCTCGGCTATAACTTAGCGGTAGGAAGGTGCCCGGAGTAGTCCCTCCGACTCCCCGGCGGTCCTCCCTCCAACAGGCATGGTGAGCAAAAAAACGATGGATTTAGGCCCAGATGTCTGTACTGGGGTGAATGTATGACATTGTTCTGCATTCTGTCCATCAACTGTTGTTTTTGCATTTCTCACCCCCAGTGGGAAGGGTATGCCCAGACGTGGGTCCCATGCTCTCCATGCCACTGGAATCAAGCTATCCTGGCTGAAGAGGGGTGAAACCCCGAAACCGGTCCTAGGATGCTTGTTTCTTGTCCAGGGAGGACCTGGCTTGGCAGTTCGGGCTGGACTGTTCCCATGAGGCACAGGGTCAAGACTGATTTGCATATGGCTGGGTTCAAACTGGAACGGCATGGTGAGCAAAAAAACGATGGATTTAGGCCCAGATCTCTGTACTGGGGTGAATGTATGACATTGTTCTGCATTCTGTCCATCAACTGTTGTTTTTGCATTTCTCACCCCCAGTGGGAAGGGTATGCCCAGACGTGGGTCCCATGCTCTCCATGCCACTGGAATCAAGCTATCCTGGCTTGAGAGGGGTGAAACCCCGAAACCGGTCCTAGGATGCTTGTTTCCAGTTCAGGGAGGACCTGGCTTGGCAGTTCGGGCTGGACTGTTCCCATGAGGCACAGGGTCAAGACTGATTTGCATATGGCTGGGTTCAAACTGGAACGGCATGGTGAGCAAAAAAACGATGGATTTAGGCCCAGATCTCTGTACTGGGGTGAATGTATGACATTGTTCTGCATTCTGTCCATCAACTGTTGTTTTTGCATTTCTCACCCCCAGTGGGAAGGGTATGCCCAGACGTGGGTCCCATGCTCTCCATGCCACTGGAATCAAGCTATCCTGGCTAAAGAGGGGTGAAACCCCGAAACCGGTCCTAGGATGCTTGTTTCCAGTCCAGGGAGGACCTGGCTTGGCAGTTCGGGCTGGTATGTTCCCATGACGCACAGAGTCAAGACTGATTTGCATATGGCTGGGTTCAAACTGGAACGGCATGGTGAGCAAAAAAACGATGGATTTAGGCCCAGATCGCTGTACTGGGGTGAATGTATGACATTGTTCTGCATTCTGTCCATCAACTGTTGTTTTTGCATTTCTCACCCCCAGTGGGAAGGGTATGCCCAGACGTGGGTCCCATGCTCTCCATGCCACTGGAATCAAGCTATCCTGGCTTAAGAGGGGTGAAACCCCGAAACCGGTCCTAGGATGCTTGTTTCCAGTTCAGGGAGGACCTGGCTTGGCAGTTCGGGCTAACTGTTCCCATGAGGTACAGGGTCAAGACTGATTTGCATATGGCTAGGTTCAAACTGGAACGGCATGGTGAGCAAAAAAACGATGGATTTAGGCCCAGATGTCTGTACTGGGGTGAATGTATGACATTGTTCTGCATTCTGTCCATCAACTGTTGTTTTTGCATTTCTCACCTCCAGTGGGAAGGGTATGCCCAGACATGGGTCCCATGCTCTCCATGCCACTGGACTCAAGCTATCCTGGCTGAAGAGGGGTGAAACCCCGAAACCGGTCCTAGGATGCTTGTTTCCAGTCCAGGGAGGACCTGGCTTGGCAGGTCGGGCTGGACTGTTCCCATGAGGCACAGGGTCAAGACTGATTTACATATGGCTGGGTTCAAACTGGAACGGCATGGTGAGCAAAAAAACGATGGATTTAGGCCCAGATCTCTGTACTGGGGTGAATGTATGACATTGTTCTGCATTCTGTCCATCAACTGTTGTTTTTGCCCAGGAAGTCTTACAGCACATCAGACAGCTGTGCTCCCTGGTGGACTTTCACTTAAAAAAGGACAACAAACCCTCATGCAACGAATGTCATACTTCTTCATAGGATCCTCTCCTGCTGATTCACCTCTCCCATCATCATTTGGAGTGCACAGTTCCTACTACAGTGAATAGCAGATTATGTGCAAGAAAATGCATGTGCCATTCTAGTGTTCTCCAAAAAAGGCCCTTCCACTGGTGATCTGGCCCTCCCCCATTGTTGAAGCCGACTTTCTCAGGCTGGAGGAACCACCGTAGGGTGAATTTCGTTATCACCTGGCTGATCCTCAGAACATGGAAAAGGAAATTTTAATAAATACATCCCATCAATCATGAGGTTAAGAAAACTATGAGTGACATTTGTGGATCGCCGCAGCTGACTGACGGAAACATGTTTCTCTGTGCCTTTAAAGCCAGCATAGGTCAGACACATTTGTCAGGACTGTTTGTGTCAGCTCAGCGTGGCAACTCATCGTGTCAGTCATCATCAGCAGGGTGAAGAAAAGGAGATAAGAATGCCTGAAGATCACTCAAACTTGATTGGTTCCAAGAGGTGGCTGTCTCAATGGACTCCCCAAAAAGGTAAATAAACAGAGGGTGATAAAATATGTACTCCGGAGACACATTTGTGCTATCAGTACAAGTCTTTTTAAAGCTGTTACCGTGTGCACTAACGTGCACAGGAGTCCTGACTGTTTTCATTACCAATAACATGGTACAAATACTACCTAACGTGAGTGGTAAGTGAAAACATATCCCCTCAACTCCACAGCCTGGCACCCCTTAAAGTTTCTTTCCCTCCGCGAGGGGGGGGGGGGGGTGAGGGGGGGGCAGACAAATCATTAGAAGCCAACAACATCGTGACCATACCTCCCCTTAGATCAAGTAAAAGTACCAGGCTTCCTCTCATCCAATCCCACACTCTCTCGTAATCTCTCCCTTTCCCTTCCCATATATACAAAACTATACCTGGTGCCCTGCCACTCTTCCCCACCACACTCAGGAAGAGGATTATCTCATCTCCCATCTAATCCAAGAGTATTGATACCTGATGCCAGGGCTTTGAGTGGGCCGGGCCTCACCGAGTCTGAGCAACAGCAGTTTTTTAGGTCTTGCCTGGCTATCGCGCAAGCGAACGCACAGCGAGACATATGTAGGGGCTTTAGAAAATGCTCCCAAAGGATTCCCAGGCGGATCGGGTGGCGGTTTCCGCGCACAACCACGCACATTCCATTTGCAACCAGCTACTTCCTGCGCGTGTGCCGCCTCACGCATTCAGAGATATTTAGTAAGGGGCAGAAGACCTTAGGAATGCGGTTTATGGCCAGTGCATGTGAGGCATTCAAGCGCAAAGCTGGCATCTGGCATCGGACTTGAAAGCAGCAGACTGCTTTCGCCAGCGCGCGCTCGGCCTCACTTCCTGCATCCCCTCTTGCAACAATTAACTTTCGTTATAACTCACACCCCATAAGCTCGTTCTCTCCCACCCTTCCTTTGATGTCCGCTTTTCTTGTTTACAAACCACGCCACACACTGCTGCACGCCACACACTGCTGCACGCCACACACTGCTGCACGACGCACACTACCGCTCGCCACACACTGCTGCATTACACACTGCTGCATTACACACTGCTGCACGCTGCACACTGCTGCATGTCTCACACTGCTACACGAAACAATGCTGCACGCCACACACTGCTGCACGCCACACACTGCTGCACGCCTCACACTGCTGCACACCTCACACTGCTGCACACCTCACACTGCTGCACACCTCACACTTCTGCACGCCGCACACTTCTGCACGCCGCACACTGCTGCACGCCGCACACTGCTGCACGCCACATACTGCTGCACGCCACACACTGCTGCACGCCACACACTGCTGCATGCCACTGCACGCCACACACTGCTGAATGCCACACACTGCTGCACGCCACACACTGCTGCATGCCGCACACTGCTACACGAAACACTGCTGCACGCCACACACTGGTGCACGCCTCACACTGCTGCACGCCACACACTGCTGCATGCCACACACTGCTGCACGCCACACACTGCTGCACGCCGCACAATGCTACACGAAACACTGCTGCACGCCACACACTGCTGCAGGGCACACACTGCTGCACGCCGCACACTGCTGCACACTGCTGCATTACTCACTGCTGCATGCTGCACGACACTGCTGCACGCAGCACACTGCTGCATGCCGCACACTGCTGCACGCCGCTGCACGCCACACAGTGCTGCATGCCTCACACTGCTGCACGCAGCACACTGCTGCACGCCTCACACTGCTACACGAAACACTGCTGCATGCCTCACACTGCTGCACACCACACACTGCTGCACGCCACACACTGCTGCACACCACACACTGCTGCATGCCTCACACTGCTGCACGCCGCACACTGCTGCATGCCACACACTGCTGCATGCCACACACTGCTGCATGCCTCACACGGCTGCACGCCACACACTGCTGCATGCCGCTGCACGCCACACACTGCTGAACGCCACACACTGCTGAACGCCACACACTGCTGCACGCAGCACACTGCTGCACGCTGCACACTGCTGCACGCCGCACACTGCTACACGAAACACTGCTGCACGCCACACACTGCTGCACGCCACACACTGCTGCACGCCACACACTGCTGCATGCCACACACTGCTGCACACCACACACTGCTGCACACCACACAATGCTACACGAAACACTGCTGCACGCCACACACTGCTGCAGGGCACACACTGCTGCACGCCGCACACTGCTGCATGCCACACACTGCTGCATTACTCACTGCATTACTCACTGCTGCATGCTGCACGACACTGCTGCATGCAGCACACTGCTGCACGCCGCACACTGCTGCACGCCACACAGTGCTGCATGCCTCACACTGCTGCAAGCCGCACACTGCTGCACGCCGCACACTGCTGCACACTGCTGCACGCCACACAGTGCTGCATGCCTCACACTGCTACACTGTTGGAAGGCGTTCCCCGGGGAGGCTACGGAATGCGTTCCCGACCACCCGGAGGCCCACCTTTCCCAGAGTTAGGCCGAGCAAGAGCGGGGAGGCCCTTCCTGGAAGGGTCTCGTACCTAGGATCGCACACGCTGCGCTTACTCTCTCTTCGGATAGAGGGACACCACACAGTAATTCGTTGTAAGACAATATGCTTTTATCGGTAGTTGTCAGGGATCTTTATGATCCGGCAGGCAGGTGCAGAATTAATGCCACAAGCGGCAGCGATCTCGTGATGAGGGAAAAGGGGTAGCGGGACAGTCTTTGAATCAGTGTCTTCTGCGAGGTATCCGGCGCACAGCTCTCAATCCCCGAGCTGAGGGGATGTTGCTTCTCTCGGCAATCTCTGCCGTTTCTCTTGGACGAGCGGGCCGCGAGTCACTCAGCAGGCACCGGAGGTTCGTAGTTCGGGGAGCCGCGACGGCGTCAGCAGGGCTCAGATGGTTCAGAGTTCGGGGAGCCGCGACAGCGTCAGCAGGGCTCAGATGGTTCAGAGTTCGGGGAGCCGCGACAGCGTCAGCAGGGCTCAGATGGTTCAGAGTTCGGGGAGCCGCGACAGCGTCAGCAGGGCTCAGATGGTTCAGAGTTCGGGGAGCCGCGACAGCGTCAGCAGGGCTCAGATGGTTCAGAGTTCGGGTAGCGTTCTTCGGTTCGGGGAGCGATCGAGCCGCGACCAGGTCAGCAGGCTCTCGTCAGTCCAGGTCTTCTCTGCTCTCGTCCCTTCCGCACCCCTTGTTATACTCCCCCTCCTCTTTGAAGTCCGGAGTCCTCGCGGAGAGGGGTCTGGTGCCTGGGGGGGCGGTGTGTCGGAGTTTCCTGTCGCTCGGCCCTTTGATCTGTTCAGGTGGGTCCGGGAGGGACTCCAGACACCCAGCGGCCGAGGCGCCTGCTCCCTGGGGGCCTGGTGGTCGGTCGAAACCTCCCTCGGGGGAGAGACCAGAGGTGTGACAGGATCGGCGCCTCTCGGTCTGGTTTGGGGGGCTTCGCTCTCCCTCGGCCGGGCATGCGTGTTGGGGATCTGGTCGGCCCTCTGGATGTTGGCCCACGGGAGCCGGAAGGCTGTATCAACGAGGTTCGGCGTGGTTGCAGGGTAACTTGCTGGTCGGGAGGGCCCACGCCACGAGGCCGGTCTCACACGTGCCCCCCCCAGCTGAAAGGCGGGGAGAACTACCCATCCACTTGGGGGTTCTCCTCGCTGAAGCGGAAGAATCGGGACAGGCCGTCCGCGTTGGCGTGGTCCGTCCCGGGGCGATGTTCCACTGTGAAATCCATCCCCTGGAGGGAGATGGACCAGCGTAGCAGCTTGGGGTTTTCCCCTCGCATCTGCATCAACCACCGCAAGGGGCGGTGATCCGTTTGTACTCGGAAGTGTGTTCCGAACAGGTAGGGCCGTAGCTTTTTGAGGGCCCAGACTACTGCGAAGGTCTCTCTCTCAATGGTGCTCCACCGCTGTTCTCGGGGCAGCAACCTTCGGCTGATGAAGGCTATGGGCCGATCTATGCCCTTGTCGTCGAACTGGGAGAGGACTGCCCCCATGCCGTGTTCCGAGGTGTCCGTCTGGACCACAAACTCCTGGGCGTAGTCGGGTGCTTTGAGCACCGGAGCCGCGCACATGGCGGCCTTTAGGGTGTCGAACGCCTTCTGGCAGGAGGGAGTCCAGTGTACTTTCTTGGGGTGTTTTTTGGAGGTTAGTTCTGTGAGGGGGCTGCAATGCTGCCATAGTTCTTAATAAACCTCCGGTAGTAACCGGTGAGGCCCAGGAAGGCCCGGACTTCCGTTTGGGTCGTGGGGGGTTCCCAGGACAAGATGGCGTTGATCTTCGGCTGGAGGGGGGCGACCTGCCCACTTCCCACCTGGTGCCCCAGATAGGTTACGAAGCCGTGCCCAATTTGACATTTGCTGGCTTTGATGGTGAGGCCGGCCCGGCGCAGAGCCAGCAGGACTTGTCGGAGGTGCTGGAGGTGCTCGGTCCATTGGGAGCTGAATACCGCTATATCGTCGAGGTATGATGCGCTGAACCCCTCTAGTCCGGACAGGACCCTGTTCACCAGCCGCTGGAAGGTGGCCGGGGCATTCTTCATTCCAAACGGCATCACCCTAAAGCGGTAGTGCCCATCCGGGGTGGAGAAGGCGGAGTGCTCCTTGGCTCCCTCGGTGAGGGCAATCTGCCAGTATCCACTAGTCAGGTCGAAGGTGCTGAGGTAGCGAGCGGCCCCGAGGCGGTCAATGAGCTCGTCGGCACGGGGGATAGGGTGAGCGTCTGCTCGGGTGACCGCATTGAGTCCTCGGTAGTCCATGCAAAACCTCAGCTCGGGGGCGACACCCGGGGTAGCCGCTTTCGGAACCAGGACTACCGGGCTGGCCCAGGGGCTGTCGGAGGGTTCAATCACCCCGAGGTCCAGCATCTTCGCCACCTCGGTCTGGATGCAGGTTCGGACCCGATCAGGGACCTGGTAGGCCCGGTGTCTCACTGGTGGGCTGTCGCCGGTGTTCACGTTGTGGACACACCAGTTGGTGACCCCATGGGGTTAGGGAGAAGAGGTCCGCGAACTGCCTTAGTAGCTGGCGGCAGTCGTCGGACTGTTGGGCTGTGAGGGTGGTTGATAGTCTCACCCCCTCCACGGAACCATCGGTTTCTTTCGCCCCCAGGGGGTCTGGAAGGGGCTCGGTGTCTTCTTCGGCCCCATCGTCGGTGGCCAGGAGTAAACTCAATTCTGTCCGTACAAAGTGGGGTTTGAGGCGGTTCACGTGGAGAACCCGGAGGGGGTTCCGCGGGGACTGCACATCGACGAGATAGGTGACTTGGCTCTTCCGCTCGACCACCTTGAAGGGTCCAGTCCATTTATCTTGGAGGGCGCAGGGTTTCACCGGGGCCATGACCCAGACTTGTTGGCCCGGCTGAAACTCGACCAGCGTAGCATTCTGGTCATACCAGCGCTTCATCTCTTCCTGGCTAGCCTCGAGGTTCGCTTCTGCGAGTTCTCGGAATTTCCGGGTCTGGTTGCGGAGCGCCAAGATGTATCGGAACACATCCGGAGGGGTCCCCCGGGGAGTCGTTTCCCAACCCTCCTTGACCAGGCTCAGGGGTCCCTGGACGGGGTGTCCATATAGTAGTTCGAATGGGCTGAATCCCAGGGATTTTTGTGGAACCTCCCGGTAGGCGAACAGGAGGCATGGGAGGAGGACGTCCCACCTCCGGCATAGGGGTTCCTCGAGGCCCATGATCATTCCTTTCAGTGTTTTGTTAAAGCGCTCGACTAGTCCGTTTCCTTGGGGGTGGTACGGGGTGGTGAACTTGTACGATACTCCGCACTGCTGCCAGAGGGACCTCATATATCGGGAGATAAAATTCGTACCCCGGTCACTCACGACTTCGCGGGGGAACCCCACGCGGGAGAAGATCCCCATCAAGGCCCGGACTACCACGGGGGCCGTCACGGTGCGGAGAGGGATGGCTTCGGGGTAACGGGTGGCATGATCCACCAGGACGAGGATGAACCGGTGGCTCTGGGCGGTCTTGGGGTCCAGTGGTCCCACGATGTCGATTCCTACCCGCTCAAAAGGGGTACTGACGACTGGGAAGGGTTGTAGCGGAGCCTTGCGCTTGCCCCCACACGTGGGGCAGGACTTGCAGTGGGCCTCCACATTTGCTCGCATCTTGGGCCAATAGAAGTGGGTGACGAGTCGTTGGTAGGTCTTATCTTGACCTAAGTGTCAGGCCAGGGGTACATCATGGGCCAGGCCCAGGAGGAGACTTCGGAAGCGCAGGGGTACCACTAGTACTCGGGCCGATCCCAACTCGGCCGACTTCTGTTCGCTGTACAGGAGGCCGTTTTCCCAGTATACCCAGTGGGTGCCGGTCCGGTCGCCTGCTGCTTGGGCCTCGGCCTGTTGTCGGGGTCCAATGAGGGACGGGCAGGTGGATTGTTCTTGGCAGAATTCTTCACGGGAGGGGCCCCCTTCGCAGTGCCACTGGGCCAGTTCTGGCAAGTCCCCGAGTTCGGTCAGGGATTCGGGGTCGGAAGGCACGGACCCTTCGTCGGGAGCGGTCGTTTCGTCCAGAAGGGGGTCGTTGGCCCCTGGTGGCGTATTCTGGACCTCGGGGATGGTGGCGGTGCTTAGCGGCAGGGCTTCTCCCCCCTCGGAGGAAGGCACTCTGAGAGTCATCGAGCGCGTGGTGGCGCATACCCATTCGGGTAGGCCCATCATCTTGAGATGGGCTCTTCGTTCCACTTGTCCCCACGGGGAGTTCTCAAGGTTGTTGCCCAGGAGGCAGTCCACGGGCTGGGAGGTTCGGACCGCCACCTTTAACTTGCCGGTGACTCCCCCCCATTCGAAGGGGACTAGGGCCATCCGGCAGAGGCTCTCTGTTGGAGGGAGGACCACCGGGGAGTCAGGGGGCCCACTCCAGGGCACCTTCCTACCGCAAAGTTATAGCCGAGCGCCGCTGAGAAGCCTCCTAGGAGAGGTCTTTCTCCTATGATCGTACTAGGCCCAGTAACACCACCACACAGGACTCCGTATCAGTTGCTTATCTAGGTACTTTATCAATAGTAGCACATTCGAAATATTTACAGGGGGATCGAGAGATCCAGAAAGAGTCTCAATGTCTTTGTAGGGACAGGGTAGCGGGACAGTCTTAGTACCAGCCTGGTACGGGGAAGCTCTGCGCCAGACCTTGCGTTAGGCCGAAGGTGGCTCCGGGGATCGGAGCGGCAGGTGCTGGTCTCAAAGCAGCTCGGACGTGGAGAGCCGCGACGGTGTCTGCAGGACTCGGGTGGTAGTTCCGCTTGGGTCGAGCCGCGACACAGTCAGCAGGGCTCCGGTGGTAGGTCCGCTTCGGTCGAGCCGCGACGAGGTCAGCCGGGCTCTGATGGCAAGTTCAACAAGGTCGGGCCGCGACAGCGTCAGCAGGGCCCCAAAGGTTCGTGAAGGTCTTTAAGCACGGTGGAGCCGCGACGTAGTCAGCAGGGCTCAGAGCATGGTTCCAGGATGAGTCTTTCTCCGTAGGGTCAGCCGCGATCTGATCAGCAGGGCTCTTGACTCCGGGATACAACTGCTGTCCTGTTGCAGGGTCGCCCCAGATATAGGTCTGGAGCCCTTTGATGTCCGGACCCTTGCGCCCGGGGGGGCGGAGAGGCCGGGTCGGGAGCGGCCAGATGCTCAGCAGGAGAGGCGCCAGGCCCAGGAGAGCTGTGGGGCGATCGCACCTAGGTGTGGGAGGACGGTTGGGGGTCCCATCGATACTGCCCTCCGCCGGGAGTGGGGAAGTGTTCACGTGGTACCCCCTGGCCAGTTGTTGGTGCCTTGATGTCGGGGCTTGCTGGGGCCGAGGCCAGGTTGAGCGGGGTCACGTAGGCTGGTGCGCAGAGTCACGTACAATCCAAAATGGAGGAGCCCCGAGGTGCAGGGGACCTCGTGCGGCTTGGCGAGGGGGAACACGACCACGCCACGAGGCCGGCTCCAACAAGCGTCCCCCCCAGCTGAAGGCAGGGAGAGTCACCCATCTCCTTGGGGGTTCTCCTCGCCGAGGCGGAAGAATCTGGATAGGCCGTCGGCATTGGCCTGGTCGTTGCCGGGCCGGTGCTCTACGGTGAAGTCCATCCCTTGCAGCGAGATGGACCATCGCAACAATTTGGGGTTCTCGCCCCGCATCTGCATTCGCCACCACAGGGGCCGGTGGTCAGTCTGGACTCGGAAGTGGGTGCCGAAAAGGTAGGGCCGGAGCTTTTTGAGAGCCCATAGCACGGCGAAGGCCTCCCGCTCGATGGTGCTCCACCTCTGTTCTCGGGGCAGCAGTCGGCGGCTGATGAAGGCCACAGGTCTGTCGAGGCCCTCGGTGTCCATCTGGGAGAGGACCGCCCCAACCCCGTACTCCGAGGCATCTGTCTGAACCACAAATTCCTTGCCGTAGTCAGGGGCCTGTAGTACAGGGGCAGCGCACATTGCCGCCTTGAGGGTTTCAAAAGCGGTCTGACAGCGGGGTGTCCAGTGCACCGTCTTGGGCTGCTTTTTGGAAGTGAGCTCCGTGAGGGGGCCCACAATACTGCCATAGTCTTTGATAAATCGCCGGTAGTAGCCTGTGAGGCCTAAGAAGGCCCGGACAGCTGTTTGGGTGGCGGGGGGCTCCCACGCCTGGATGGCATCGACCTTCAACTGGAGGGGCGCCACCTGGCCACTCCCCACCCGATGGCCCAGATAGGTCACTGATCCTTGACCGATCTGGCACTTGCTGGCCTTAATCGTGAGCCCGGCCCTTTGGAGAGCGGCCAGGACTTCTCTGAGGTGTCCTAGGTGCGCGGCCCAGTGGTTGCTGAAGACTGCAATGTCGTCTAAGTAGGCCGCGCTGAAGGCTTCTAGTCCGGCCAGGACCTTGTTCACCAGTCTCTGGAAGGTCGCTGGCGCGTTCTTCATACCGAAGGGCATCACCCGAAAGTGATAGTGCCCATCGGGGGTGGAGAAGGCGGATCGTTCCTGGGCGCCGGGGGTGAGCCTGATCTGCCAGTACCCAGCGGTGAGATCAAAAGTGCTTAGGTAGCGGGCGGCCCCTAAGCGGTCGATCAGCTCGTCTGCCCGTGGCAGGGGATGGGCATCAGTCTTGGTGACTACGTTTAGGCCCCTGTAGTCCACACAAAATCTGAGTCCCGGGGGGGGGTGCCGGGGGCGGCGGCCTTCGGCACCAAGACCACAGGGCTGGCCCACGGGCTGTCGGATGGCTCGATGACTCCGAGGACGAGCATCTTAGAGACCTCCGTTTGTATGCAGGCTCGAACCCGGTCGGGCACTCTGTAGGCGCGGTGTCGCACAGGGGGGCTGTCCCTGGTATCCACGTCGTGGACGCACCAGGGGGTCACCCCGGGCGTGAAAGAGAAGAGGGCAGCGAAGGGTTGCAGCAGCTGCCGGCAGTCATGGCGCTGTTCTAGGGTCAGGGTGGTGGAGAGTTTGACGCCCTCCATGGAGCCGTCTTGGTCCGAGGACCCCAGGGGGTCGGGTAGGGGCTCGGAGTCGCTTTCGCCCCCATCGTCGGTAGCCAGCAGCAGGCTTAGTTCGGTTCGGGCAAAGTGGGGCTTGAGCCGGTTGGCGTGTAGGACCCGGAGGGGGTTCCTTGGGGACTCCATGTCGACCAAGTAGGTGACGGGGCTCTTCTTCTCAACCACCTTGAAGGGCCCGGTCCATTTGTCCTGAAGGGCGCAGGGGTCCACGCCACGGGCGACATGACCCAGACTTGCTGGCCCGGCTCGAACTCGATGGTCGAGGCATTTTCGTCATACCAGCGTTTCATGTCTTCTTGGCTGGCTTCGAGGTTGGCTTTTGCCAGGGCCCGGAACTTCCGAGTCTGGTTCCGCAGGGTCAAGAGGTACCTGTAGACGTCGGGGGGGGGGGCATCTTGGACGCTCGCCTCCCAGCCCTCTTTGACCAGGCTGAGGGGCCCTCGGACGGGGTGCCCATACAACAGTTCGAAGGGGCTGAAGCCCAGGGATTTCTGTGGAACCTCTCGATAGGCGAACAGGAGGCATGGCAGCAGGACGTCCCATCTCCTCCTCAGGGGCTCTTCCAGGCCCTTGATCATTCCTTTCAAGGTTCTGTTGAACCGCTCGACAAGTCCGTTCCCCTGGGGGTGGTAAGGGGTGGTGAACTTGTAGGTGACCCCACATTGTTGCCAGAGGGATCTCATGTATTTCTAGATGAAGTTCGTACCCCTGTCGCTCACCACTTCTCGGGGGAACCCCACCCTGGAGAAGATGCCCATCAGGGCCCGGCCCACCACTTGAGCTGTCACAGTTCGGAGGGGGATGGCCTCTGGGTATCGGGTGGCATGGTCGACCAGTACCAGGATGAAGCGGTGGCCCAGGGCGGTTCGGGGGTCGAGGGGCCCCACGATGTCGATCCCTACCCGTTCGAATGGGGTGTGGACGGCTGGAAATGGTTGGAGGGGGGCCTTGACTCGACCCCCAGTCTTCCCGCTGGCTTGGCAGGTCTGGCAGGACCGGCAATGGTGGTCCACATCTCTCCGCATTCGGGGCCAATAAAAATGGGTCACCAAGCGGCTGTAGGTCTTGTCTCGCCCGAGGTGTCCGGCGAGGGGCACGTCATGCGCCAGGTTCAGGAGGAACTCTCAGAATCGGAGAGGAACCACCAACACCCGGCCGGCTCCTAGTTCAGCGACTTTCTGTTCGCTATATAACAAGTCATTGTCCCAATAGATCCAGTGGGTTCCCGTGGGGTCCCCCGTGGCCTGGGCGGCTGCTTGCTGTCGGGCCCCCTCGAGGGACGGGCAGGCCTTCTGTTCTTGTTGGAACTGTTCGCGGGTGGGGCCCCCGTCGTGGCGCCACTGGGCCAGCTCGGGGATCTCGCTGAGGGAGGCGGCCTCGTCGGGGGAAAGTTCGGATGGCCCGGCCTCATCGTCAGGCTCCTCCGTGCCGGAGGAGGGTGGCAGTTCTGGACCCGCAGGCTCGACGGGGCCGCTGCAGCGGCTGGTTGGGCGGTCATGGACCGGGTGGTGGCGCAGGCCCATTCGGGCAGCCCTAGCATCCCCAGATGCTCTTGGCGCTCCACCTGGGCCCAGGGGGAGCTCTCCAGGTCGTTCCCCAGGAGGCAGTCCACTGGAGCGTCATCGCGGACAGTTACTTTCAGGGTGCCTGACACTCCTCCCCACTCGAAGGGGATCCGGGCCATCCGGCACATGCTTTCGGTGTTGTCCGCGGTCCGGACAGGGCATAGGACATGCTGCAGGATCTGTTCGGGGGTCACCAGGTGGCAGCGGACAGCGGTCACACTGGCCCCAGTGTCACGGAGGGCTTCGGCCCGTTGCCCATTGATGGTGACCCACTGCTGGTACTTCTGGGTGTTGCTCGGGATGGGGGCTCGGGGCACCATTTCTCGGGTGCTCAGGCATACGAGTGACATGGCAGCCGGTTCCCACTCGGGGGACCCGACGTCGCGGTTTTCCTCCTCTTCTTCTCCTTCCCCCAGGGCTGCGGCGGCTATTTGTCGGGGAGGGGGCCCAGCGGTCCCGTTTCGTCGGTTCACGGGGCAGGCCGGGTCGCTCGCATAGTGGCCTGTCTGTTGGCAGCCGAAGCAGGTCACTGTTGGTCGGGGTCCAGGCCTGGCGATGGGGGTCCCCCTACGGACCAGGGTCGGGGACGTGTGGTTGGCGGCTTGGCCTCGTGGCGGGCTTCGGGCGGCCCGGCCGGGAATTCTCGACTGCGGTGGGACCCTCCTCCTCCGCCCCGCTGGCGAGGAGGTCCCGTGGTACTCCGTTGGTAGTCCCCCATGGTGTTGCCTTAGTTCGACAAAGCAGTTGTTGGCGAGGTGCTCCCAGACAATGAGGTCGAATAGTTCGTTGTACGAGGTGACCTTGCTCCCTCTTATCCACCCTTCAAAGGCTCTGCTGAAGAAGTCCACGTATTCGATCCATGTGGTACCGGGGAGCTTCTTGCAGTCCCGGAAGCGCTTCGTGGGATAGGCCGGCTTCGGGATGCTTCGTCCCCCATCTGCCGGGGTCATGGTCAGCGGCAGGTTTTCGTCCCGGGCCGAGGTCCCTTCGCCTTGGGGTGGAGTGGCCTCGGATTCTGCCCAGGCTTTCAGGGCTTTCTGCATTTCTTCCTTGGTGCCCAATCCTGTGGTTGGGATCCCTTTGTCCTTGCAGAATTGTTTCAATTCTTTGTGGGTGTATTCTTCCAACCTTTCTTGCTGGAACGTTGCGGCCACGGTTGTTTCTTGGCTGCTCATGGTTCTCTTTCTTTTTCCGTCTGATTAGGCAGCGGGTGCGTTACTTGCCTGTACGATTGCGTCTGGCTCGGATCCCGTCGCTGGCCACCAAATGTTGGAGGGAGGACCACCGGGGAGTCAGGGGGCCCACTCCGGGGCACCTTCCTACCGCAAAGTTATAGCCGAGCGCCGCTGAGAAGCCTCCTAGGAGAGGTCTTTCTCCTATGATCGTACTAGGCCCAGTAACACCACCACAAAGGACTCCATATCAGTTGCTTATCTAGGTACTTTATCAATAGTAGCACATTCGAAATATTTACAGGGGGATCGAGAGATCCAGAAAGAGTCTCAATGTCTTTGTAGGGACAGGGTAGCGGGACAGTCTTAGTACCAGCCTGGTACGGGGAAGCTCTGCGCCAGACCTTGCGTTAGGCCGAAGGTGGCTCCGGGGATCGGAGCGGCAGGTGCTGGTCTCAAAGCAGCTCGGACGTGGAGAGCCGCGACGGTGTCTCCAGGGCTCGGGTGGTAGTTCCGCTTGGGTCGAGCCGCGACACAGTCAGCAGGGCTCCGGTGGTAGGTCCGCTTCGGTCGAGCCGCGAGGAGGTCAGCCGGGCTCTGATGGCAAGTTCAACAAGGTCGGGCCGCGACAGCGTCAGCAGGGCCCCAAAGGTTCGTGAAGGTCTTTAAGCACGGTGGAGCCGCGACGTAGTCAGCAGGGCTCAGAGCGTGGTTCCAGGATGAGTCTTTCTCCGTAGGGTCAGCCGCGATCTGATCAGCAGGGCTCTTGACTCCGGGATACAACTGCTGTCCTGTTGCAGGGTCGCCCCAGATATAGGTCTGGCGCCCTTTGATGTCCGGACCCTTGCGCCCGGGGGGGGCGGAGAGGCCGGGTCGGGAGCGGCCAGATGCTCAGCAGGAGAGGCGCCAGGCCCAGGAGAGCTGTGGGGCGATCGCACCTAGGTGTGGGAGGACGGTTGGGGGTCCCATCGATACTGCCCTCCGCCGGGAGTGGGGAAGTGTTCACGTGGTACCCCCTGGCCAGTTGTTGGTGCCTTGATGTCGGGGCTTGCTGGGGCCGAGGCCGGGTTGAGCGGGGTCACGTAGGCTGGTGCGCAGAGTCACGTACAATCCAAAATGGAGGAGCCCCGAGGTGCAGGGGACCTCGTGCGGCTTGGCGAGGGGGAACAGGACCACGCCACGAGGCCGGCTCCAACACTTTCGGAATTGTCTGATGATATGATGGGACAAAAGGCGCCGGGCAGGATCTGATCTTCGGAGACCAGGTGACAATGAACCGCCGTGACACTCGCCCCCGTGTCCCGGAGGCCCTCGACGCGGTGACCGTTGACCGTTACCTGCTGTCGGTACTTCTTCGTGTTGGCGGGCAGGGACGTTCCGGGGACCATCTCCCGGTCCCCTAGGGAGACCAAGGCCATGGCGGCTGGTTCCCATTCTTCGGAGTCTTCCATCTCTTCCCCCAGGGCTACGGAGGCCATTTGTCGAGCCGGCGGGGTTGTTGTGGCGGTTCGCTGGTACATGGGACATTGAGGGTCGCTGGCATAGTGTCCGGTCTGTTGGCAGCGGAAACAGGTGATCCTCACTCGGGCCCCGGCCTCCCTGGTGGCCCGGTGCTGGCTGGAGGTGGAGCTGGAAAGTGCGGAGGTTGTCCTCTGGGGGGGCTGAGCGGGGATCCCCCCGGGAGTTCCCTTGGCCGGCCTTGATTCCCTCCGCCCCTCTGGCGGGGGGGGCCCTGACTGTGGCGACTGTAGTCTCCCACGGGGCCCCGGGAGGCCCGGGTGTTTACCCACCGGTCAGCCTCGACGGCCAGTTTCCGAGGGTCTGTGAGTTTGCTGTCCAGGAGGTGCTGGCGCAGCTCTATAAAGCAATTAGCGGACAAGTGTTCCCATGCGATTAGGTCGAACAGCTCCTCAAAGGTGGAGACCTTGCTGCCCTTGATCCATCCGTCCAAGGCCCGGCTGTAAAAGTTCACGTACTCCACCCAGGTGGTACCGGGTATCTTCTTGCAGTCTCTAAACCGTTGTCGGTAAATTTCAGGGTTGAGCCCATATCTGGCTACTAGGGCCTCTTTCATGTGACTGTAGGAGTTCATCACCGTGGAGGGCAGGTCCAGCAGGGTATCTCTCCCCTCGCTCAGGAGCCGGCCCCACAGCCCAGCCCCCCAGTCTTTCTGCGGGACTCGGTGGGAGGTCATGGCGACTTCGTAGGCTTTGAACCATTGCTGGATGTCGTCGTTCTTATAGTATTCTTTCACCACATCTTTGGGGATGTGGACCTTTGGTTCCACGGTGGAGGAGAGGGGTTGGGTTTCCGAGGGTCTGGCCTCCGCATTCTTAGCCTTGAGCTCGATCTCTTTTAGGCTACGTTCGTGCTCTAGTTGGAGTTTTCTTTCTTCGTGTTCTCTTTGTCGTTTCTTTTCTTCGAGTTCTCCTTGTAGGCGTAACTGTTCCACCGCCAGCTTTTTTTCAGCCAGTTTTAGCTCTCCTTCGATTTTTAATTTTGCTAGTTCTAGTTCGTGGTTGCGACCTCTTTCTCGGTCCGCTACTTCCTATGAGGATAGGCCCCCCTCGGGGGCGCCGTTCCTCCCCAGGGTGCTTCGTGGTTCGTTGGGAGGCTCTCCTTCTGTTTGTGTCCGGGGAGTTCCCGCCTCGACCCAGGTTTTTAATGCCCCCTGGAAGTCCTCTTTCGTGCTTAGTCCGGTGGTAGCGATTCCAAAGTCTTTGCAAAATTGTTTCAGTTCTCGGTGCGTATAAGAATCTAACTGGTCCTTTTGGAATGTCGTGCTCGGGTTGGTGCCTGCGGCACCTCGGGAAGTTTCTCCTTCCATTTCTTCTTGGTAGTGCGTAAGCCGTCTACTGCACGATCTCTAGGTGTTGGCTCGGATCCCGTCGCCTGCCACCAAATGTTGGAAGGCGTTCCCCGGGGAGGCTACGGAATGCGTTCCCGACCACCCGGAGGCCCACCTTTCCCAGAGTTAGGCAGAGCAAGAGCGGGGAGGCCCTTCCTGGAAGGGTCTCGTACCTAGGATCGCACACGCTGCGCTTACTCTCTCTTCGGATAGAGGGACACCACACAGTAATTCGTTGTAAGACAATATGCTTTTATCGGTAGTTGTCAGGGATCTTTATGATCCGGCAGGCAGGTGCAGAATTAATGCCACAAGCGGCAGCGATCTCGTGATGAGGGAAAAGGGGTAGCGGGACAGTCTTTGAATCAGTGTCTTCTGCGAGGTATCCGGCGCACAGCTCTCAATCCTCGAGCTGAGGGGATGTTGCTTCTCTCGGCAATCTCTGCCGTTTCTCTTGGACGAGCGGGCCGCGAGTCACTCAGCAGGCACCGGAGGTTCGTAGTTCGGGGAGCCGCGACGGCGTCAGCAGGGCTCAGATGGTTCAGAGTTCGGGGAGCCGCGACAGCGTCAGCAGGGCTCAGATGGTTCAGAGTTCGGGGAGCCGCGACAGCGTCAGCAGGGCTCAGATGGTTCGGAGTTCGGGGAGCTGCGACAGCGTCAGCAGGGCTCAGATGGTTCAGAGTTCGGGGAGCCGCGACAGCGTCAGCAGGGCTCAGATGGTTCAGAGTTCGGGTAGCGTTCTTCGGTTCGGGGAGCGATCGAGCCGCGACCAGGTCAGCAGGCTCTCGTCAGTCCAGGTCTTCTCTGCTCTCGTCCCTTCAGCACCCCTTGTTATACTCCCCCTCCTCTTTGAAGTCCGGAGTCCTCGCGGAGAGGGGTCTGGTGCCTGGGGGGGCGGTGTGTCGGGGTTTCCTGTCGCTCGGCCCTTTGATCTGTTCAGGTGGGTCCGGGAGGGACTCCAGACACCCAGCGGCCGAGGCGCCTGCTCCCCGGGGGCCTGGTGGTCGGTCGAAACCTCCCTCGGGGGAGAGACCAGAGGTGTGACAGGATCGGCGCCTCTCGGTCTGGTTTGGGGGGGTTTCGCTCTCCCTCGGCCGGGCATGCGTGTTGGGGATCTGGTCGGCCCTCGGGATGTTGGCCCACGGGAGCCGGAAGGCTGTATCAACGAGGTTCGGCGTGGTTGCAGGGTAACTTGCTGGTCGGGAGGGCCCACGCCACGAGGCCGGTCTCACATACACGAAACACTGCTGCACGCCACACACTGCTGCACGCCACACACTGCTGCACGCCACACACTGTTGCACGCCACACACTGCTGCACGCCGCACACTGCTGCACGCCGCACACTGCTGCACGCCGCACACTGCTGCACGCCGCACACTGCTGCATGCCTCACACTGCTGCACGCCTCACACTGCTGCATGCCACACACTGCTGCACACCACACACGGCTGCACGCCGCACACTGCTGCACGCCGCACACTGCTGCACTCCACACACTGCTTTTATGCGAGTTTATGCTACTGACATTGTAAATGACAATACCTTTTATTTGTTTTAAAACCAAAACATAAATAAAAGGCATTGTAATTTTACAATGCCAATAGCTCAAACTCTTATAAATGCGAGACCTATTGCATTGCAAATGCTTGTTTTAAGAGGGCCTAGAAACGGGTCTCTATCGGGCTCTGTTTTGTGCCCTGGCACACGTGGTCCGTTTTTTTACCGGACTGCAGTGACAGCAGGCACATCGATGTGCGCGTGGTGAGCGTTGTAGAGGAAGGGAAATCCTTTAAAGAGAGTCATTTTCTCTCTGGATTTCCCTTCTCTTTTTGAAACTCAGGAGCAGCAACATTGTCCTGGTGTCAACAGGGCTTTAAGTGGAAGTTTTTTCAATATTATATACCAGCCATAGTTGCTGCTTATTTATCTTATGCAACCAGCAACCATTGACAAAGCCAATAGTCCTGACTTGTAGGTATGATGTGACTTGTATCATATATCTGGACACAATGACAAACAGCAAAATACAAGTCGGGCGACACACACTGCTAAACACAGATTTTTAGTTTAGATTTTTAATTACATTGACCACGCCCCTTTGAGAGACCCCCCAGTTTTTTCATCCCACTTAAAGCTCTGCCTGATGCCCTGTCACTGACCCTAATGTGCCTGTCTGTAAAGCAACTAACAGGTGCTCATGTAAAGCGCTCTGATACCTTCGGGTCTAGTTTGCGCTATATAAAACTCCAATAAAAATACTCTCCGCTTATGTCACCTTCCCATTACATGGTCCTACCACCGTTCTCGCCCACTATCGGAAATAACCTCACTTCATCCTGCTCCCCAATACAAAAAAAAAAAAAGTACCTGGCGTCCTGCCAGCGTCCCTCCCCGTGATTTGCGCCTCCCCCTCCTTGCCCACAGCCACACTCACTGCTCTCAGTGTGAGAGGCGGAGCCGGTAACACATTGACAGATGAGAGCCGCTCATGAGTATGGCCTGCTTTTCCCAGTCAGCGGTTGTCTGACCATCGAGACTGCAGCTGATGATGCAAGAGCGTCCTCCACGAAGAAATGCGTCCCTCGGGTCTGCAGGGCCCGTGGGAGGAGGCGGAGCACTATCTGCCAGAGCACTGGCGTTGAGTCACTGCGATGATGTCAGAGAAGTGAAATAACGAAACTTTGTTCACTCAACTGACAATGAGTGAATAACCGGGGTTCGGCCCGGAGTTCATGCTGTTAGCTGGAAACAAGAGACCTACACATCAGAGAATGTCAACAAGGCCCTTGTTTTACTTTAGGAGACTGGGTGATAATTGTACCATATGGATTAATTCTGTTAAAGCTCCAATGGCTTGCAGCTCGCTGATGGCAAGTGCACAGTATGATCCTCTGCACATCATGCTGACAGGAAGGGACTCACTTTCCAATCGTGTTGCAAATGTAATGACCCTGTGTGAAGTGGATACTGGATGTCTTATTACTATGATATGTCTTAGGGTCAGCAAGCCATGAAACTGTATGGTCTCTCTCAGTGCACTGAAGGTGAGTGTAGATAACTCGAAAGGTCCCAAACTGTGACCCTTCCAGGGGTCCCATAGTGCCTTTCACCTGCAGATACCATTCTTAAGAATGGAGAGGCAAAGCCATGCCAAGAAGTACTACTTAGTGGCCAATCACTAAAGCTCTTGTGGTGTACCCCTTACCTGTACCCCTTACCTGTTGCATCACACGTCCGCCCTCCTGGTATTCCCTTTAAATACCCCGAATCAGAAGCCTCATAATCCACACAGGCATTGTTCCTGACGATGCCCCTAAGTTCATGTGAGGTGAGAAGCAAATGCCCAGCTGCAGTTGTGTTGTACGCTCACTTATGCAATGCAGCACACTAATTAGGGGTCTGGGAGTGGAAACGGCAAGGTCATCTCTCCAGCTGAACCTAGACATGAAGCTTGGGCCTTGTAATATCATCTTCCCACTCCCAAAGAGATCTACTGAAGAGAAGAGTGGATTGAAGATGCACAAGATGCTAGCTGCTGGGATGGGATGTTGTCTTCTGGCGAGAGTTATCCATATACTTACGAGAAGGGGGTCCAGGTAAAAAGAAGGTGAGGTCAGATGGTACAGGGTGGAGAGCATGGGCAACAGCACATATTGCTGGTCAAGATGTTGTCATCTTCCTTGCGCCCTCGTTTGGCATGCTCTGGTTAACTGAGCCTGAGAACCACACCAGCGAGCAGGGTCATCAGACCAGGCATGGGTGTGTGTGTGGGGGGAGGGGGGGAGGGGGAGAGAGGGGGGGAGGGGGGGAGAGAGAGAGAGAGAGAGAGAGAGAGAGAGAGAGAGAGAGAGAGAGAGAGAGAGAATGTTTGGAATCTGTGCATTTGGTGGTGTGATCAATTGACTCCTGGGATACTAAGGCGCTTCCTTTTCTCCTACATTGTTTTGAGTATGCCTGAGTGTCTCAGTGCTTAATTGGGAGGAGGAGTGTGTATTAATTCCCCCAGTACTTGATGGAAGGAAGCTGTGTCTGGCTTTGCTTTGGTACTCCTGGGTGTGGGTACAGTTGTCTCTTGGCCTACCTGGAAGGTGAGTTGTTTTTGTTTTTCCTGTGCATGTCTGGATGTTTCTCTTTGTGCATTTGAAGGGAAGTTGTTGTCCACTGTCCCTGTTAAAAGAAATGTCGTCTTCATTACAATAGTGCAGTTTGGAAGAGGAGTTGTTTGATTTTGGTTATTCAGTGAATAAGCCGAGTGAGAGCTTTTGTGAGCTGTACCTTGTGATACTGGCTTTATTTACACCGATCTTTTCGTAAAGATAGAAAAGGCAAGGGGACACTTTGTAAGCAAGCTTTGGCAAAGCCAATAGGTTTTGTTGAAAGTGTTAATGTGTGCAAACTGAATTTGTGAATGCTTATATCTGCATGCCTCAGGGAACTAAAGTAAGACTTGTTAAAGAAATGCTTTGCACTTGACCCTGGCAGCAGTGAAGAGAGGCTGCGAGGAGATTTAAAAGAAAACAAATGCTTGGCTTTAGAGGCAGGGCAAAGAAGTCACCATGGACTTTATAAAGTTCCTGTAATTGAACTGACCTGTCCCCCAAGCTGAAGGTAGCCTCATCGCAAATCATTTGTCACAGTCTGTGAGGCTGCTGAGCAGCAAACAAGGACTGGGCTGGTGAACAGCAGATACCAGTAATTTAAGGCTGGAAAATGGAAATAAGGAGATTAGAAAAAAGTATTTGACAACCAACTACCAATGACATCCCTCCCAGATAGCGTGGGAGCATCAGAAAGTGTTGTGGGGCGTATATGAACCATTTGGAGTAAGTAACACAACTCAACAAGTTCTCTGGTACCCTCTTCAGAAGGTGGCTAAATTCTGTCTAGTACTTAATATTTCTGGGGTGGTTAAAAAAGCTATGAATAGAGGCCAGTGAGGGTAATGAGCTGAGCGGACATTAAAGGGATGCAAATTTCAATGTGTTAACATCTGTCAGTCCAGTGATAGTGAAGAGAATCCTCCGGAAAGTTTCCACAAATAAATGCTCAGAAGCTCCGGAAACTTATAAACAAAATCAGCCTGCGGGGCAGAAAAAAGTAGCCACCAGGACCTTCAAAAATAATACTGAAACAGAGGCACTGAAGAGAAGATGCTATTAGCTTACAAATGGTTGCCATATTGTGACATTTCAGGGTGGTCATTTTGAGGTCCAGACTTTTAAAGAGAATCAGCAGTTAGGAGTTCATGTGAGGGTTCAGGTTTGCACTCAAGCATGACAAACACATTAACATGCCTTTGTTTCATGTGCTATAGCACAAAAAGATTGCTTTGTCTGTAGAACTTGTGTCACTTCAAGGATTAAATGGGACAAAACGTGTGATGATTCATTTAGTTCTAACTGTAAACTAGTTTGTGAAGCATTCCAATGCAAACATTCCACACGAGGCAGAATGATACACCAAATAGGCAGCGTGGGGTGAGAAATGTTTACTGCTCTGAAGCCTGCTGCTGCAAATATATTTTTTAAAATACTAGTGACAAAAGCTCAGGCAGGCAGCCGTGCTGATAAGCCAGATCTAAAAATGATGAGGACTGAACAGCTCCGAACAGTCTTCATATGTTTCGCAATTTATTTGTGTGGTATTTTTGTGGTTGCTGCGTGAAACCATCAAGGCTTTAATACATTCCTTTTTTACCAACAACGAAAGTACATGTGTATCAGTAACCAGTGTATTGAACTCATCTGTCATCACCTTTCTTTATGTTCATGCTATCTGTTAGAATTGTAAAGGCATTTTCACTACCATCTGAACTGTGTCTGCATTCAATTTACAGCAGACTACATGCAACATCCATTCACCTTACCCCAAGTATCGACTGACTACATAAATGTCACAGCTTCCCATGCAGCCGTTACACAATACAGGGTTTAACAACATCAGGATGTGAAAGGGTGGTGCTTTGCCTTTGTGTGTCTGTCAGTGGGGTGCACATGCACTAGTTTGGTTCCTTGAACTGCATATGTGCCCCCCCCTCTTGCATCTGGTGTTAGAGTCCTTGGACAGTGATGTATTTTGGACCCTCGTTTTGGATTCATTTGTCAGTGGCTCTTCCAGGCCATTCGAGCCTTCTCATGGGCGAGTAAAACCTCCAGAGGGCAGGATGGACGGAGTGCCAGGGTTCTTTCTATCCACTGACCTTTCTTATTCAGTCTTTTGTTATTTACATTTTTAGGAAGGAACACACCCACCTTTCATAACCTCGATGATTAAACATTGGTGAGAGGAGGATTCAAACTCAAGCACTGGGCCGGGCCCAAGGGATTCTGTGCTCCATTTTCATTCATGGGAAGATATTATTTATTCTTTGTATAACTCAAGCAGCTCACCAGCCACTGAACGTGTTTTCAGCTCACCGTCTCATTCAAAAACTAAACAGACATATGTTGAGATAATTTCACTTCTGGTTACTTTACTCAGAGTTAGACCGAATTCAATATCATGTTGGTCAACATAACGGAAAGCTATGCAACTGACCCAAAGTTCATAATTATTAGGAATTATACATTACAGTAGCTGCCGACGACGCCTCAATGCTCACACTGCCCTGTGCAGTCTTGGATGCTCCCGAAAGTTTACGGAAGCGTCTGCAAACATGTGTACAGCATGAAGCATTTGCTGCAGTTCACTTGGGCGCAGACGTAGAAGTTGCGGCCTGCCGGCAGTACTAGGCCGGAGGAGTGAGAGGGGACTGGGTCGCATGCTGCCTGGACATGTCTGTTCCAGGGGGGGTGGGAGGGGGGGGGGGGGGGACTGCCCTCCCGCTGCACGCCACGACAATGCCTGGAGGCGCGCTGAAAATAATAAACACCAACACGCGTGTAGGGCTTGGCGCAGACTGCCGTCGCAGCTCCGCTTTCTTTATTTTATCTACGCGTTCACGCCAGCCGGCGTGAACGCAGCGGCGGGGCTACTGAACGCGCGCCAGCAGGGAAAAGCTGGTGCGCCAACTGTTACATCCCATCTCAACTCATTCTTCGATCATGGCATGAAAAGTCTTATTGTTCACTTACTTAGCAGGTGCAGTCTCTTAAGTGGGTGCTCGGCGGCGGGTTTGCACTCAGTGCATACCTGGTGGCCCCTCTGCTAAACAGGGCTGTGGGGGGCCGGTGTCCCGGGGGCAGGGACCGCGTCTCGGCTGGCCTCGATGACTCCTGGGCTCTCCGGCATGGGAAGTTCATCAGACTGTCGATCATCATCCCTTGAGGGACTGTCTGGACACTCTTCAGTCTCCTCCATGTTGTTCTCGATGGTGGGGAGGGGGACAGGTGGGTCTACTTGCTTGAACCAAGAAATGTTGCGGGTCATGCTTTCTCCGGCTTTCTCGACAGTCACCATTGTCCCTTGCCGGCCGATCACTGTCCAGCGTCCTTGTTCGTAGCGTGTGCGGAATTTGCCTCCTGGTGTTCTGTCCTTCAGGATGACCGTGTCCCCTGGCTGGAGTGGGTGGACAGCCGCTCTCCGGGCTCGACTGGCTTGGTTGTTGCGTTTTTCTTTTCTGAATGCTCCTTCTTCATCATAAGGAGGGGGGACCACCCGGGGGCAACGGGAATACCATCCCGGCGTGAGCCGGAGAACATGAGCGCCCATGGAGCCTGGCGCGTTGAACAATATGGCGTGCTCTGGTATTCTCGTAGGAACCTCTGGAGTTATTGCTCAGAGTCATTCTGTTCTGCCACTGCGATGCGGATCGATTTTTTTATCGTCCGCATGAACCGTTCAATCTCCCCGTTGGCTTGTGGCCATAGGGGGGTGATGCGCTGGTGTTGGATTCCGTGGTGGTGCATGAATTCACGAAATTCGTGTCCTTGGAATGGGGGTCCGTTGTTGTCGCTGCGGAGTTCCTTTTGGACATCCAAACATTCCAAATATTTTCTCCAAAGCGGGGCCGACAGGCAGAAAAGCTGTTGAGGTTACTACTTTCACTATCGGGTATTTGGAGTAACTGTCAATGAGGGCTAACGTGACTCGCCCATCAGGAAAACTCCCGAAATCCACACTCACTTTCTCCTAGGGGCTATGCTCATACTCTTCTGTGTGGACGGGTGCTGGCCTCTCGGGTCTGCTTGTGATTTGGCATGACGGTCACTTGCGGACTAGTTCTTCCATCCAGGAATCCATTTCTGGAAACCAGACCTTCTCTCTCATGCGGTCTTTCATCCGTTCTGTCCCCTGATGACCTCCGTGGGCCTGTTGTGTTGTCCGCAGTTGCAGGGACGCTGGGATGACTATCCGAGTCCCTAGGGAGGAGGAGTCCCCCTTGGGTGAGGATCAGTTCGTTCCTTACTTGCCACATGTGCACCAGGCTTTCCTTTTCTGGGCTAGACCACGCATTTGCTGACTGAAGGAATTGTCTCCATAGCCCTCCTTGGATGGTGTTTTGGACATAGGTCATCACCGGGTCATCTTTGGCCGCAGCGGTTATATCTTCCAGTGTCAGCGCCCGGGGGCATGTCAGGGCTGCTAGCATGTCTAGGTGTGCTTCTGTGTCATCGCTGTTCTGTTCCTCCTTCTCTTCTTTGGTCATGTCCGGGTGCCTTGATAGGAAGTCAGCCGGGTTTTTGGCGCCAGGCCGGTATATCACCTCCATGTCATAGTGCTGGAGCCTGATGGCCCACCTCTCGATGCATGGGGGAGGGTGGGGCGCCGACCCTTTGAAAAGCGGCACCAGGGTTTGATGGTCTGTGATAACGGAAAAGGAGTGTCCGCAGATGTATAAGTGGAAGTGTCTGCATCCCCAGGGCTTCCCGTTCGATCTGCGAGTATCGCTTCTCCGTTGATGTGAGCCCTTTGCTAGCGTAGGCTAGGGCAGCCCATCTCCCTGGTTCTTGTTCTTGTGTGAGGACTGCCCCGAGGCCCACAGGGCTGGCGTCTACAAATATCTCAGTTCTCTTGGCAGGGTCAAAGTACACCAACGTGGTGTGGTCGAGGA
The DNA here is from genome assembly GCF_964204655.1 of Triturus cristatus. Taxonomy (NCBI): domain Eukaryota; kingdom Metazoa; phylum Chordata; class Amphibia; order Caudata; family Salamandridae; genus Triturus; species Triturus cristatus. The sequence continues at coordinate 571,457,181 of NC_140595.1, read as the reverse complement.
GCGCTTTTTTGACTGCTTGAAATGCTGTCTCTTCAGCCTGACCCCATCTCCACATGGTGTCAGCTCGGGTGAGGCTCCTGAGGGGCTCCGCAGTGGTGGCCAGGTCGGGGATGAAGCGGCCGCAGTACGTGGCCATTCCCAAGAAACTGCTGACCTCGGCAACTGTGAGCGGTGTGGCTGCTGTCTTGATCGCGTGGGATTTCCGTGGATCAACTTGTATGCCTTCTTGCATGAAAGCGTTTCCAAAGAACTCAATTGTCTGTTGGAATAGCAGGCACTTCTCCTTGTGCAATGTGACTCCGTGTTCTGACAGTCGCTTCAGTGTCGCTCTCACGTGTTGGTAGTGATCTTTGACCGTTTTTGAGTGGATAAGGATGTCGTCACTCACGTTCAAAACACCAGGGAGCGCGACCAGGATTTCTTTCACTGCATTTTGGAAGATCTTTGCGGCAGATGATATGCCGAAATTCAATCTTTTATACCTCCTGAGGCCTAGGTGGGTGCTGAATGTGGATATATATCGGCTGTCTTTGGCAAATGTCAGTTGGTGGTATCCAGCATTTAGATATAGTTTTGAAAACCACCTGGAGCCATTCAGATCAGCCACAATGTCATCCATGGTTGGTGTTAGGTGACGTTCACGACAAATTGCCTTGTTTGGAAGGCGCATATCTATGCACAGCCTGATCTTTCCTGGTTGACGGGGGTTTTTCAGCTATTACCATGTAAATGTAAATTTGATACTTGTATAGCGCACTACTCACCCGCAAGGGTCTCAAGGCGCTTGTACGAATACCGCTGTGGAACCCATCCTGGATTTCCCTGTGAGGCGTCCACTCCTGGGCACCCCCAAGGTGGAGGCCAGGCATCCTTAGCGTTGTGGGGGCCATTGTGGAGATTAAGCAAGCTATTGCCCAGAGTTGCAGAGTGGGACTCCATGATTGGAATAGGCACGAGGCGAGAATTATCAGGTCCGTGGAATTTTTGAGCCCAAGACCCGCCGAGGCGGGGAATTGAACCCTGGTCCCAGGCTAGACCTCTGCATCAGGGTCTACCGCTCTAATCATTGAGCCACACTTCTCCACAAGGGCGACACCCATGGTGTGGGCTCTGACACCTTCTTGATGACTCCCTGGTCTTTGAGCTTTTGTAGGTCCTCCTCTACCAGCGGCCGGAGGTGAAATGGTATCCTCCTGTGTCTCAGCGCTGTCGGTGGGATGGAGGTGTCTATATGTAGCTTGATTGGAGCCCTCTTTATCTTACCTAGCCCTTTGAATAGGTCTTTGAACTGGATCAGTAGTTCTGCTGTCTGGTCTAGTTGCACTTTCCTGGCGAACATTATCAGACCCAGATCTTCGGCTGCGTGTCCACCTCTTGGTCGATCACGTGGCTATTGATAGTGATTTCGACACTTCCTGACTGTACTGGCACGGCCATCTTGCCTTTGAGTGGTAGCGGCGTGTCACTGCCATATGCAAATATTTTGGCTTTTGACGGTCTGAGTGCTGGTTTGGGCCTCAGTTTTTTGTACTGCTGGATTCCCATTACTGTTACCGAGGCGCCGGTGTCGATCACTGCATTGACATCAGACCCAGCAACCTGGACTGTGCAGCGGGGTTGGGGTCGCCTTCTGCTCTTTAGGGCTCTGGTGAATGAGACTAGATACATTTCTGCTTCATCCTCTGACGTGGACGCATCCTGTTGGTAGGTGGGTTGTTCTCTCCTCTTGTTCCCAGACTGAGATGTAAGCCAGACCTGCGACAGCTGGCGGACCATCCGTCTCATCGGTTTCGGCCGGGTCCCTTCTTTACGCTGCGTCTTCCTCCTGCACACGGGTGCGAAATGATTCGCAATTCCGCAGTTGGTGCATTTCTTTCCTTGTGCTGGGCATGACTGCGAGGGGTGTTCCTCGTACCCACAGTAGCCGCAGTGGGTCTTCGGGGTCTGTGGCTGACGCTCTTGTTGCCTGTAGGACCTGTCTTTTGTCCTGACTGCATCCGCCTTGTCCGTCTTTACCGTGACGCTCTTCTCTGGCCGTCTCATCAAGGCTACGTCCATCTCTTCTGCCCTTGCCGCCGACAAGTCATGGGACCGTGCTAACACCAGGATGTTGTTCATTAGTATGTTCTGCTGCCTTAAGGTGAGGCCGCGTAGGGTCTTACTGCGTAATCCTAGGATCAGCTGGGCTCTGATTTCTTCGGCTGCTCGATCACCTACGAGGTGCTTTGTGGCTAGCTCCGTTAGTCGTGCATAAAAAGCGTCAACGGATTCGCCTTCCCTTTGCTTTGCTTGTTTGAGCTTTAAGTGTTCGAAATCCGGGTTCATTTGGAGGTCAAAGTGGGCATTCAGAGCTGTGACCGCTGCAGCATACTTATCAGGGGGGCCTGTGACCGGTAGGTGCTTGAACAGGAGGTAGATCTCTTCTCCTGCATAGTGAAGTAGAAGTGAGCACTTCACTGCCCCGTCCTTTTCCCGTGTCGCAATAAAGTAGTTCTCTAGGTGGCCAAACCACGTTTGCCATCGTGGTGCGGCTGTGGTGGGGTCCGCAGACTCACTGAAGGGAGGTAAGATGCCAGACGGAGGGTGATGTGGTACCGCCGGTGCTGGGGCTTGGGCAGCGCCGTCCTGACCCCCCCCCCCCCCCCCCCCCCCCATCTCGCGCGGTGTGGGCGCAGTTTGATGGCCTATAGAGGGGGATGGGCTTGCTGCTGACAGATGGCTTGCAGGAGTCGGTGCCACTGCACTTAGCGTCGTGCAGGCTTGCGTGCGGGCCACTGTGTGGTGCTGGGGTACCAGGGTGTCTCTGTGGCTCTCTTCAGGTGTGTCCACACGTGGTATTGGTGGCATGCCAGGCGAATGCAGCAGGGAGCAGCTAGGTATGCTGCTTTTGTTGGTAGAGCACTGTTTCCAAGGTCGTGATCACGCTGGGTGGGGCCCACGTGGTAGGCCTGCAGATGTCTGGAAAAGCCTTGTGGCTCTAATGTCGCCAGTGCTGCTCGATGCTGCTAATTTCCCTCTCTGGTCTCTGTGGACCAACACGCTTGGGCGTCCCACCCTCGTCGCCAGTGTTCCAGGGGGGGAACTGCCCTCCAGCTGCGCGCTGCGACAATGCCTGGAGGCGCGCTGCAAATAATAAACACCAACTCGCGTGTAGGGCTTGGCGCGGACTACCATTGCAGCTCCGCTTTCTTTATTTTATCTACGCGTTCACGCCAGCCGGCGTGAACGCAGGGGAGGGGCTACTGAACGCGCACCAGCGGGGAAAAGCTGGTGCGCCAACTGTTACAATGTCCACATGGAGAAGGACCGACGATGAATCGTGGCCCCGACTCGCGGGGATTCCGTGTGGTGGAGGCCAGGCCCTCCCTGATCCTTGGCCGAAGCGTCTTCCCGGTGCTCTCCTGATCCAGAGCTTGGGCTCTTGTGGACCCGGGTCAGCCCTGGGGAAGCACCCTTTGCCACTGCGGCAGAGTGGGGTCTGCGAACACCGACAATATGGCAGCATTGGCGCCGTAGTTCCTGTGATGCAGCCTTGGGTGTGGCCAGGGACGTTGTGGCACGCGAACGGAGGCCCGAGGACCGAGGGAGACGAAGGGGCATGGTCAACCTGCTGCCCCGACGTAGCTGCTTTGAGGAGGACTGACGGCCACTTCATTGAGCCAAGGCCCAGCTAGTAAGCCACCATCCCAACAAGCGTGAAGGACATCTGGACATCACCAGCTCCGTGACCCATCCAGGCCCAAGATCACCGCCCATGAGTGCAACAGCACCCTGAAGGCTGTGCGGAAAGCAAGAACCCCAGCAATGGAGAGAAGATCATGCTGTGTAAATATGTAATATATATTTGTCTAACCCTAATCGCTTCAACTTTTTGTAAAATGTAACCTTGAGTGAATTTGCAACTTGTATATATGTAAGTCTAACCGCTAGTATCTGTAGTAGACTTATGTACTTGCTATTATTCTTATGTGAATATAGAGTTAATCTGTTCGTATCGTTTACGTAATTCATGTACTCTGAAGTCCTTATGTAATGTAACTCGTTCTATTGTAAAGCGCTCTGACACCTTTAGGTAAAGTTTGTGCGCTATAAAAACGCATTAATAAATAAAAAGTGGAGAAATTGAGATGTCTAAGAAAAAATCAGTTGCTGACGCTTTTTTACACAAGATTCCAAGCTTAGGTGTATGTGATGGATACACGTATGTGTAGATAGTTATACTGTGCACCCTAACCGAAAGCAAGAGACAACTGCCCTCTGAGGTATCGGGGTGCATGAATTGGAAGGGGGAACTAGCCAAGGCTGTGTACTTCAACCCAATGGGGTAGAATTTGGTGACCTCCCTAACCCCGCCTCAAAAAAACCGCTTGTAGCTGCTATATGTAAAGAAGTCCTCCTGGCAACCACTGAAACAGCTGCTAACCATTACGTCCCATTGTAATCAGATTAATAACTCTTAAAGCTTGAGGATCATGTAGCGGAGCTACTGGCAGCCGCCCTTGGTTGACGCGCAATATCCTTTCACGCTGCCAGCGTAGCGTGACCTTTGTCTCTTAACGTTCTGAGCCTGGTGTCCAATGAATGCCCTCCTATTTAATAATGCATTGCTCCGTGTTCCTTGTTGGGTAGATAACTTGCTGTCATTTCCGCGTGCTCGGCAGCATTCCAGAGGGTGTCAAAAAAGAAAAGAAACCTGTTCCTTCTGTGAAAATGGACACCATCTGTCAACATGTCGGTTCGAATTGAAACTGAAACCACAGTTCTAATGCATATTTAGATATATTACCTCCTCAGTTACAAACTTCTTTTATTTAACATTATCGTGTGTGCGCTCTTTTTGAATTTACTTTTGCTACATATTCACAATTTCTTAGTGTATATTATATATACACACACACACACAAAACCCCAAAAGGAAAGGAGCACATATATACCACGTGTATATGCAGATGTGTTATTTACGCTAAAAACACACAATTGTCGTGCCCTTTCATAAATTGTAATGGGGCTAAATCGCCTATTTTACAGGCAGTGCAAAGGAACTAAACGTATGCACCACAAATTATGTTTAACTTTTTTTTTTACAATGGTGCAATAACACATCCGTAAATCACACGCTTTCAATAGGTAAATCAAAATATTATTTTTTTACTTCTGATTTTGAGATTTGAACTAAGAATCACCAAACTGTAAAGGGCTGCGTGGAATCCGTACATACTTACAAATGTGACGTATGGTGCGTACTTTTAGCGGTTTTTTAAAGGCAGTTCTAATCGGGGCTTCTCCAAGGAACACTTTCCAAGGCAATGCTCAACACTATAGCCAACAAACCTGACATGAACAGAAACCTTACTGAAAACTCGTGCACTTTTCAAGCCCAATGACGTTTGATGTAGCTGCTTACTGAGAACGAACACCCTTTAAACAATATCCTAATGATTGCATTTGCAGAACTTACAAAGTCACATTCGAGCACTCTTTGGAAAACCTGGCCTTGCTCATCATACTCCATACTGCCATTATGAGCCCCTGTTTGTTTACTTGTCTGCCAAATGGCATGGCAATCACTCAATGCAGGCTTTTTAAAGTGCATCTCATTAGGGGTGGGCGGAATTTGCGTAGTCGTGCTCCGCAGATCTCCGCGAAACGGTAAAAATCTCTGTGAGCACGCAGAAATTCCACGAACACGCGGAATTGCTTGTATGCAGTGCTTTTTTCCTGTTCGCGAACGCTGTTTGCATGCTCGGGGGGAAATATCTCGCGAACACGCATTTTGAGAACACGTACAAGCAAAAAAATTCCGCAAAGCCGCGGTACATAGAATTTTGGGCAATTCCGCGTTCTCCGCGGAACGCGAAATTACCCAAATTCCGCGAGCGGAACGGAATTTACTGCCCAGGCCTAATCTCATTCACCATTCGAAAATGCTTACTCAGCACAAATCTGCTTTCTCACCAAAGAATGCACGTTTAAAAGACCAAATGTAGATTTGTACATCAGCCACGCGTCAACACTCACACAGAAGTCAAGGAAATCTGTAGGGATAGAACTTCATTTACAGTCCTTGAACATTTTAATGTGCCTATACAACCCCTTGAAAAACCTCCACATATCACATGTATTTGCTCACCTTGCCATGCGCAGTATTAAAATACCCACACACTCACCGATACCAGTACCGAATAAATCCCCACTTGATATTGCACGTGCAAGTACAGCTAAAAAAAGTATAGACAAGAGCTACACAAGTACTGGACCCTGTACAGTGCCTGCTACTTGCCCCGGTTTGTTTAGTGAGTGTCCTTCATTTAAAATAAACAAATACAAGATAAATAAAACATGATTTCTAAAAAAATAATAAAATAATAAACAGCAAAATAACGATTTTGTTTCAAAAAAGGAATGACTGATGTATTTTTAGAAAGTGTAATCTCTCAAATGTTGCAAAACACAATTAATACTTCAAAGACAGCAATCGGCGACATCACAGTTTCATAAAACATTAAAATAAAATCAAATCCTTGGCAGATGAGTATTTCAAACCCTTTTTAATATTTGGGGTACTCAATCTTACGCCTTCATACCTTTTCCCCTCATAAGTTATCCCCTCTAAATTTGCGCGCTTTTTTCTCCAACATCCTGGGGATTCTAACAGTAACCATGGTTTTAGTATTCGATTCCCCAACAGGGCACCATGCAAAAAGCCAACGTATAGATATATTTTGGGAAAAATGCAGTATAAGAAAGCATAATGTTTCCTAAAAATGACATCTACGAGTGGTTTGTGGTGGTTGGATCATCATCTTCCCAGCTATCAGGAAGAAGCAGAGTTGCATAAAAAACTATTTTCTTTACCATAGTTTTTACATTTTGTAGAGGTAGCCCATTTTTTCCTACATTTTTGTGGTTTTAACGTATTTGCAGTTTGTGGTAGAAACAGGTTTGAAACTCATGGGTGATCTCAGAAAGCTATACATTGTTTAAAAATTGACGAAATTCTGACTTCATCAAGCAGTAGAACCCTCAAGCTTCTTCCAGAGACTCTTACAGATGAAATAACAAAAATTATGAAAATACTGTTTTCTCCAATAACTCTTCTGAAATAGGGAAAAGAGTACGGGTTTGGAGGGTCTCCAAAAACACACCATACCCAGAGTCAACAACTGGACTGCACTTAGTGATTTTTCATTGTGTACCGACTTTATAGTAATTCATAAGCTAGAATTTAATGAATGAAAAATGGGTATGAAGGAAAAATACGTATTTCTGAAATGTGCACAAAAAACTGAGTTTAGGAACAGTGGTTATTTGAATATCTCTGAATTTGGGGTTACCTATGTCCAGCATGTGATTCAGACAACCTTTTTGCAAAATGTCTTCTTGAACACTGCATTTGAGCACCACATGTTGGCTGCCTTGTACCTAGGCAGGGACACTGTCAGGGAAGTCTAAGAATGCAGTAAAATGTGGTTTCATTTGCAGTCGCGGTTTGCAATACTCACGGGTGGGGGGGTCGTGCCTGGGTTACCGCAGGGGGGAGGACGGGGAGGTTAAAATAAAAATCAAAGAAGTTAACCTACCTGACCGGGTCCCGCGCCGCCTCTGCTCCTGGGCCGGGTCCCGCGTTTTGCGTTTTCCTGAACAGGAACAGGCATGCTCTCTCCCCTCCTGTAAGCCAATCACAACGCTGCAATGGCAGTGTTGTGATTGGTGCAGTCGTGGACAGGGCCCAGCCGTGCACCGGTAGGGAAGCCATTTTCTCTATGTAGGCTGCATGCAGCCTACATAGAGAAAATGTAGAGTGCGCATGACTGCTTTGGTCGGCCCCAGGGCCAACCAAATAGCCAGGGTACTCAGAGTGGTGCAAGTCACTCCTACCAGACCCGCCCAACCAACCAGGCATACCCCTGTCTTCTGCTTTCTTGCCGCGCGAGAAGCAGAAACATAAAATGGTATTAAAAATACCATTTTATGTTTCTGCTTCTCGCACTGCGAGAAAGCAGTGGGGAGGCGCTCATACGCCCTAATGGAGGAGCCGCCCCAGTTCATTTGAATCATGACTGAATGCAGGTTTTCTAGCAGCTGGTGTTTCTGAGAGTGCTCAGGTTTTTAAGTGTGATGAAATGTCAATGTCAATCTCTTATTTGTATGTTTTTTTTTATGTGAGAGAGTGAATGAAAAAGGCGTTTTGAATTAACCCATCTGTGTCAGAAGGAACAGTTAGCCCTCCTTCAGCCCGGGGGCATTGTGGCAGTGCACAAGGAGGACTTCTGAGTTGAGGTCCTTTTGAGAGCAGTGCCTCAATGAACCTGAGAAGCGCTCAGATCCTGACCATTAATTATTTTACCTGGTTCCCTTGGCTTGTGGGAGGCATACTATCTATTCCACGTAGGCCCTTCTCAATAGCTGGATATAGGGAAGACTAAGCTACTCTGTGATCCACTCACTGCTCGCAGGCTTGGGCTTTGCTTCAGGGCGGGGTTGGCAAAAAGGTGTCTGGGTACATCTCTTGTGAACTGTTGGTGAGGCTAGTGCATCACCATAGGCTTAGTCTTTCCTCTGTCATTTTCTTTTCTCCAGATCAACGAGCAGTAGGTTATTTTTCATTTCCATTAATAACTGAGGGACAAATGGCCTTTTCTACAAAGGTGTTTTGCATGCTCAAAGCATGCAATTTACAAAACACATAGGTTTGTGGCTGTAAAACAATGGATCAAAGGCACTTTGTGAGTAAGTAAAGTATTTTAAACTCATAAAATGGCCTTTGCTATCCATTATGAATTGCAAAAGGTAGGGGCATGAAAGAGGCACTCTGTTAGCAAACTGTTGATCAATTACAGAACCCTGAAGTGGGAACAGATTCACAAAGGAGAAGCTAGCCCCAAGGCACAGAGTCCCCTTTAGCAATCTTGGTGGTGGCCTTGGGAAGTAGCAGGCACTGGTCAGAGGACCAAAGCAAACACAAGTAGATGATGGACGGAGCGCTGAAACTTTTCAGACACTCACCCCCAGTCACAGATCTGGGTTGAATACATCATCATTCTTTAGCTCACTTTACCACTCCAGTTCAGACATAGCTATATGAAAATCAGTCTTGACCCTGCTCATCATGGGAACAGTCCAGCCTGAAATGCCAAGCCAGGTCTTCCCTGGACCGAAAGCAAGCATCCTGGGATGGGTTTCAGGGTAATACCCCTCATCAGCCAGACTAGCTTGAGTCCAGTGGCAAAGTGAGCAAGGGACCCATGTCTGGGCATACCCTTGCCAACTTAGGGCAAACAAAGCAAACACAATAAGATGATGGACAGAGCCCTGAATGTTTTCAGACATTCACCCCAGCCAATATTAGATCTGGGTTGAATCCCTCATCTTTCTTCAGCTCAGTTCGCCACCCCGGTTTAGGGACAGCCATATTCAAATCAGTCTTGACCCTGATGCTCAGGGGAACAGGTCAGCCAGAACTGTCAAGCCAGGTCTTCTCTGGACTGGAAACACGCATCCTGGGACAGGTTTCAGGGTAACATCCCCATATCAGCCAGGATAGCTTGAATCCAGTGGCAAATAAGCAAGGGTCCCACTTCTGGGCATACCCTGCCAACGTAGGGCAAAAAAAGCAAACACAATAAGATGATGCACAAAGCCCTGAAACTTTCCAGACACTCACCCCCAGTCACTATTTGATCTGGGTTGAATCTATCATAATTCTTCTGTTCACTTTGCCACCCTAGTTCAGACCCAGTCATATGAAAATCAGTTTTGACCCTGCTCCTCATGGGAACAGTCCAGCCCGAGCTGCCAAGCCACGTCTTTCCTGGACCAGAAACAAGCATCCTGGGCCCAGTTTCGGGATAACACCCCTCATCAGCCAGGCTAGCTTGAATCCAGTGGCAAAGTGAGCAATGGACCCATGTCTAGGCATACCCTGCCAACTTAGGGCGAACAAAGCAAACACAATAAGATGATGGACGGAGCCCTGAAACTTTTCAGACACTCAACCCCAGTCACTATTAGATCTGGTTTGAATCCATCATCATTCTTCTGCTCACTTCGCCACCTCACTTCAGACCCACCATATGCAAATCAGTATGACCCTGCTCCTCATAGGAACAGTCCAGCCCGAACTGCCAAGTCCGGTCTTCCCTGGACCAGAAACAAGCATCCTCGGAACAGTTTCGGGGTAACACCCCTCATCAGCCAGGCTAGCTTGAATCCAGTGGCAAAGTGAGCAAGAGACCCACGCCTGGGCATACTCTGCCAACCAAAGGCAAAAAACATGCTTGCTTATGGTCCAGTGAGGACCTGGCCTGGCAATTCGGGCTGAACTGTTCCCATGGGGAGCAGGGTCAAGACTGATCTGCACATGGCTGGTTTTAAACTTGAATGGAATGGGGAGCAAAAAACAACGGATTTAGGCCCAGATCTCTGCACTGGGGTGAACTTTTGGCATTGTTCAACGTTCTGTCCATCAATAGTTTCTTTGCACTTTCTAAAAGTGGCATTTCTAGATTAGTAGTACCAGATCCAACTTTACCACTAAAGAGAATTTGTCATTACTAATCCAATTATATAAAACATAACCAGCCACTCCTCTGCAATCAGGAATTGTACTTAAAAGGGTATTTAATTAATTCCCAATGTTAACCTATGAGAGGAGCAGGTCTCACAGTTTGGAAAATGAACTTGGGTGGTTGTCACCACCAGTACCTGCAAAACAAAAATGTACATGTCCTCCCTTTTACTTACATAGGACCCTGACTTTAGGCCTACCTAGCACCTCCATTAGGGGTGACTGATATGTAATAAAAGGGGAGTTTAAGGTTCATCAAGTAGTTGGAAATGCCAAGTCAAAGAGGCAGTTAACTGCGCCCACAGGCCCTGCAGTGGCAGGCGTGAGTCAAGTTTGAAAGGCTGCTTTTGCGAGTGGCACAATCAGTGCTGCAGGCCCACTTGTAACATTTTGGTCTACATGCCCTGGGTAAATGGAATACTACTTTACTAGGGACTTCTAAGTGAACCAAATATACCAATCAATGATAAATCAACTGCTATAACATTTTTGATAAGTTATGTTATGTTGACAACACTTGCTATAGCACTCGACTCACCCGGGAGCATCTCAGCGCTGTTGCGGATCCTAACAGGAGGTGCGTACCAGTTGGATTCAGAATAAATAGGCTTTTAGTGGTTTCCTACATTTGCAGTATGTGAGGGTGGATCGCAGAGTTAGAGGAAGTTTGTTCCAGTACAAGATAGGAGAAGGCCTCACCCCTGTGCGTGTTTGGCAGATGCGGGGGGCACACAGTTATATTTTGTTGCTAGATCTAAGGTTGCGACTCGGGTGTAGGCTGTTATCTTTTTTTGGAGATAGAACGGGCCTTTGCCTTTCAGGGCATTGTACATGAGGCATCAGATCTTGAATTGGGAACGCTTCTTCACTGGTAGCCAGTGCAGTTCCTTCAGCAGAGGTGCTGAGGGAGTTCCAGAAGGGCGGTTCAGAATAAGTCTGGCCGCAGTGTTCTGGATCACCTGGAGTTTGGAGAGCAGTGATTCACTAGCTTCTGCCAAAAGGGCATTTCCATAGTCCAGTCTACTTATCACCATGGCCTGGACCAGTGTTCTACGGACTGTTGTGGGGAGAAAGGAAAAGATTATGCGCAGAAGGCGCAGATTGTAGTAGCAAGCAATTGTAGTTGCCGAGATCTGATCTTTCATCATTAACTCTTTATCTAGTTTTATCCCCAAATTCCTTACAGTTTGTTTGGGCACCGGAATACTCAGTTGGTGTGGCCACCAGTCATCCAACCAGCTGGAGGGGGCTTTTCCGAGCAGCATGATCTCCGTCTTTTGTGGATTTAGCTGGAGACAGTTCTCAGTCATCCAGTTGGAGATTGCTAGCATTCCTGACGCAAACACTTTTTTGCTGTTATCAGGTCTTGGCCTATAGTAAACATCAGCTTGGTGTCATCAGAGTATGATACAATCTTACAGCCAAAGTGCTCTGCAATCTTTGCTAACAGGGCCATATAGATATTGAACAAGGTGGAGCTCAAGCATGAGCCCTATTGGACACCCTTGTCTAAGCTCATTTTACATGATGAGTACGGGCCCAGGATGACAGTCTGCTGTCTGTCTGTTAGGAAATGCTGAAGCCACTTAAGTGCCACACCCTGTACACCGATTGCTTGCAGCCTTTCCATGAGCCTTGGATGAGAGATGGTGTCAAAGGCTGCAGAGAGATCTACTAATATCAGTACGACTGGCATTCCTGCATCCACCCCCATTCTCAGTGAATCAGTCACGGGCAGGAGCGCCATATCTGTGCTGTACCCTGGGCGAAAGACAGATTGTGAGGGATCGAAGATGTGGTTGGATCCAAGATAAGATGCCAGCTGCTTGTTTATTAGGCCTTCAAGCTGTTTTCCCAGAAGAGGTAACAGGGATATTGGCCGATAGTTGCCAAGAGATTGTTAATCTAGCGTTGTTTTTTTAAATACGGGCCGTACGCATGCTGCCTTCCATTCTGTTGGAATAATGCCTTTTTTTATTGAGCAATTGAAGATCCCTTGGATCATTGGGGCGCAGCCAGAGAGCTGTGTATTTCCTCTATGAGCACATGCACTTTAACTGGCCAGCAGTGGTTAAATGCTCAGGGTCCTAAAGCCAATAAAAACAAAGTCAAAATAGGAGGTCAGAAAGCAAAAAGTCAGGGGAAACCACACCAAATGATGCCAGGTCTAACACAGTTTAATAGCATTACAGTGTCATGTGTGTGTCCCTGAAAGTTCAAGTTGGATGAATAAAAAAATGAACCGTATAGAGGGCAAACACTATTTAGCCGAAGCACGTAACTTCTACCCAATCAAAACATGTACACCTAGCTCCCATCATGTGGCTGGAGCCAAAGCCCTTCTCTTGTTTATGAGTATCATATAATTGTCTGGGGACAGCTGTGCTGTCAGACCAGACCATAAGAAAGGAACAACTGTTTTGCCACAACATGATTCAGCCTGTTTGCTACACAAGGAAATCTAAAATAAGGCAGAGGTGGCCTTTTTGTTGTTGTCTGTAAATCGATTCGGGTCCTGCCTCGCATCTGACTCATACAGAACCAGCCACCCGATTGGTAGATACAACACTCCTCTTCTAAGAGGTTTCTTTCCATAAACAATATCTTAATAAATTCCTACTTAAAGGTCAGGCTAGGTGTATCACAAAGAGATCTGCGTACAAGAACATGAGAATGCTACAGAAGGAAAACACTATACAACACTTTATATATAATATAATTCTTAAAGCTAAACAGATTATCTTATTGTTTGATAGTTTGCCTTAATTGTATTATGTATGTTCATTTTTCTGGACTAATATATTAAACAGCACTCTGAAAAATGGAGATCACAGTTATTGCACCTACGTTATTTTGTTTTTGTTTTATCTGTAATTTTGTGTGTGACCTTTCCCACCGTGTCAGGTGGACTTGTGCAACTGTTCTGGTTCTGTGAAATATATAGTGAAGGCAGCTGTTATTATTGGAGTAAGAGTTTCCAAAAATGTTGTTGGACCACACCCTAAATTCGACAGCCAGTCTCCCAACTTTTACAATGGCATGTACACGGACTTCTTCATTGTAAGCCAATGGAGGCTTTGATGTTGGGAAAGCTGCTTTTGTGGCTGGACGGGGGTCTCACAGAATTTTAACCCAAGTCCTGTTAACACCCTCCTCTAAATCGAGCCATAGGTTTCAAAATATCTTCAAGTGCTTCTTGCTCATGTACACATATGGGTGAGCCATTAGATCTTACTTAACAGGCATAAATATGTTGGCAGGGGTTGTATGTCGTTACAACGCATGCTTTTACCCCGCATGCCGTTACAACGCAAGTTTTTACAACGACTTGCTATCTGGGGAGGGTATATAGTATAATTTAATATTCCAACTCCAGTCTGTTTAACAGTAGGGAAGGTGGTGGAGTGAAATCCAACACCTTATACCCCCTAAAGCAAGCCATTGCGTTGTAATGACATGCGGGGTGAAAGCATGCATTGTAAAGCATGCGTTGTAACAGTTGTTTCCCATTGGCAGGTATCAAGGACGAATGAGGATACAGCTACCGCCAAAACCCTTTAAATGGTTCTGAGGCCAATGCATTTCGATTTAAAATGCAAGGTAACAAGCAATGTTATGCAAAAGAAATTCATTTTATCTCTTATAGTTAGATAAGAGTGTAATGTTGCTTAGAAGAAGCCAATGAGTATGGTGGAGCATTGTGTGTAAGGGGAAGAGCCGACATGTCTTACGGAGTGGATGATGCCACAGAGTAAATAAGGTATCATCTTGTCAGAAAGTGGCACAGAATAAGTGAAAGGGTAGAAACAGTAAGATGGGGAGCTGCTTGGAGGAACAGGAGCACAGTCCAGGGAGGGAGAAGCAGTGCTTAATTTGAACCAGTGGTTTCTGGTGCTTGGCAACGGTACTTAATTGTCAGCACCAGCTCTAGTGACAGTCCACCACATGGTAGCTCCATCTGTCTAATTTTGTGATGATCCCAACAACTGTGACTATTAAGTCAAATTACATTGGAAATGAATAATACCAGCCTCTAACGCCATTATTATAGCTTAGTGTGGCATGAAATAGTCTGAATTGATACACTTGTAGGAGTGCAATTGTTATGTGTTATGTTGGTTCTGTCAATGGCAGTGCTGGCAGGGGCAATGCGTGGTGCAGGCTGCAGTGGAGAAAAAACCTAGCACTTCATTGTTCTACAAATTAAGCATTTGAGAAGAGTGCGTGATTGGGACCACTGTGCGTGTGTGGCAGTGCGCGTTATTCAGAGGGTGCTAAATGGATGCAGGTGATGTAACAGCACACAATTGGTGTGGTTCACAGAATAGGTAAGGTATACAAAGTGTGTAAGGGCAAGGAGTGGCTGAGGAGAACAGAGTGAGAGGGCAGAGTAGATGTGTTTTATAAAGTTTGTGATACCACATAGTGGATAAGACATCACCTTGTCAGAGAGGGGCACAGAATAGGTGAAGCAACACAAAGTTTGAGTTGGGGAGCAGAAAACATGAGTAGGTGCATAGTTCTGAGAGGGAGAAGAGTGGGTTATTGGGAGCAGTGTGTGAGGGAGTGCACATTAGGTAGAAGAGAGTGCCGAGAGTAACGGCACACAATGGGTGTGGTTGACAGAGTAGTTAAGGTATACAGAATTTGTAAGGGCAAGGAGTGGCTTTTGGAGTGCATAGCAAGAGATTGGGGAAAGGTAACAGAAATAGCTAAGAAAGGAGGTGGGGAGAACAAACATGGGTGATTTAACGCAGGGTGGAAGAGAATTGCTTACCTGTAATCTTCATTCCGGAGATCCACTCTTCCTCGTTCCAGTCCTAAAGCATGACATAAGCCTGTCTTTGGCTTTCCTTAGCCATAACTAAACTATATATATATATATATATATATATATATATATATATATATATATATATATATATATATATATATACATACATATATTCACTGAAAAAACAAAGGTAAAGTGACGATTTTCACAGCGAATTCATACATGTTGTCAATTCAAGTGTCATCAGTGATGTTATCAATGATGTCATAAAAGATGTCATGAGTTATGAAATACGAGAGGTCAAAAGCATGGCAAGTGATAGTTGCTCAAGTTAACTATAGTGAATTTTAGTTGCGTTTAGTCTAAAATGTTACTTTTCAACTGCCATTTTCATCTAGCAATAATGTCACTCTAAACTTTGTTCTATTCAGTAAATTTCTATATTTGTTTAATGCAAAGTAAGATATGTTTACCATAATTACATATAAAATCACTTTAGCTTTAGTTTTTTTCAGGGCATTTCTAGGATTTTTTTAATGTAAAGTAATATTTTATTACCATGTGTAAGTATGCTAACCCCCTTTCCTGCACTCAGTTCCCCGCAGCTGGCCAACCCCCCACCGTGAACAGCCTTCCACTGTGAGCGGTGTGGATTTTGGCTGCATCATCTGGCCTGTGCCAAAGCACACCCACCCACTCAAATATTTTTGTTTTTCGATCCCATGGAACTTTTGCAATTGGAAGGGGAGTAGCACTGGCTCCCACAGGCATCTCACATGATTGCGACAACCCAATACTTCTTTTTTTACTTTTGTCCCGGGAGGTCCCAGTGGGAACCCTGTCAAGGTCCAGGTGGTCAGGGTACCTCAACCCTCCCCATTACACCTTAGTTTAAATCATTTTTAGGACAAGCGAACAGAGTCCTTGTGTCCTCTTATAGGGGTTGCAATAGTTCTCTTCATGTTACGGCCTGACAATCAGAGAGGGACTGGTGGGAGCGTCTTACTACCACAGTAGAGAGGAGGCTGATGGGAAAAAAGCCCCCTCATCCAATCAGATTGTTTTAATATTTTAAGTAGTGCCCTTGTGGGACTCCTGCAAGAGTCCCAGGAAGTCAACCGTGCAGATATCTATAAAGTTTTTACCTAAATTTCTCAAAACTACTGAACATGTTTATGCCAAATTACAAAAAACACGCTTTCTGAGTAAAAATCTAGATTTCTGCAAAAGTTAGTGTAAATTCCATTAAGATGTTTTTGCTATAGCGGTGTCTTATATTCCTTAAAGAAACATCATGATGAAAGTGCATTTTGGTACCCCTTTTTTCTAGCTCCTGCTTGATGGATCACCCCTTAAAACTTTCAGGGAATGGCGTGAGGTGGAAAATTTCTTTTTGAGAAGGTTTTGTGAAAGTTCATCAAATGTCACCAAAGTAATTAGTAAACCCAAAACATAAATTTCCTATGGTAATTAAGTACTAACTATAACTACACACTGGGTGAGGCAAGCAGGAGTGGGATAAGGAAGAGTAGAATTCAGTGAAATGAAGCTTATCAGTGAGTAGTAGAATCGTTATGTCATTGTCCCTCTTCCACATTCCAGTTCTAATTTATCACTTATACAAGCAAACAAAGGGCTTTGAAACCATGGACCTGGAACATTATGCTGCACATGTTAACCTTTATTTAACAAAAGGAAACAGAATACTCACACAACTGCTGAATGAAGCACAGCAGAACCAAAGGGAGTACTAGAACCCACAATCTAAAGGCTTAAGTGGATAATGAAGGTACTAGGAAAAGCTTAGGTGGTACCCTGGCAAACATCCATCTGGAATCCTACTGCACACCTGCCATAAAGGAATCCATGCCCCATGTGGAGTACTACTGTCAACTTGTAAGCACTTGAGATGGCGGTGCACACATAGCGGCTTAGGGTAAAAGCAGAATTAGACAAGCCGTACCTCAACCAAAATGCGCCAAATAACCTGCCTTCGAGACTGGGAACCGGTTCCCCACTTCCAAAGGCGGTAGCTCTGGCGACAATGCCACATCCTATCCTCTACACCACCACCCCTCCTGTGCCTTCTCTTTCCTGTAGCTCAAGTACCCCTCCTGGAACAACTCCAGGACACTCAACGGGCCCCTCTTCTCACCTCAGTTGCCCCCACTCCTGAGTCTCCTGTGTCCCTGCCTCTCCCTTCACCCCCTGCTGCTTTGTGCACCTTTGGAATGATGATTGTCAGAAGCCATATAGAGCATTTTCCAAATTAAGATCTGCACTCTCTGTAGGGTGGCCAGATGTCCCGGAGTTCCCCGGACAGTCCTGGTTTTCAGAGGACTGTCCCGGTGCCCCGACGCTTTCCATAATTTTAAATACTTGACCCGGTTTTAGGACAAAGGTCAAGTTGTCATGCAAAGGAAAATTTAAAGGCATACTCTTGCTAAATACCTTATCTATTTCAGGCATGGCAGGTTGACCTCGGCTGCATGCATGGCTGGATGGGAGACAAAGAGCAAGATGGGGCAAGGGTAGAGGTCGAGCCATAGTTAATGTTATGTAAGGGTAGTATATATATATATATGTATATATATATATATATATATATATATATATATATATATATATATATATTATCTACTGGCGGTCGCCAGTAGATAGTTATAGTTAGGACCGTGTTTCCATAGGAAATCCGCAACATTCTATTTGGAATAACTTTGGCGCCGATTAACGAATCCTTGCAAACTTTTCAAAATAGGTGGGGCGCTCCGCTCCGCTCCGCTTGTACCCTGAAAGTCTCGGGGGGATTCGTCAAGCGGAGAAAAAAGGGGGGTCCCAAAACGCGTTTTTCCCATGCAATTTTCCATAGGGACCTTTAGTCCAAGGTACAGCCCAAACGGCTGAACAGAATTACTTTAAATTTGGCAAAGAGGTAGTCCTCAGGTCAGGAATGTGCCTTTTGCATATCTAGTGTCAATCCGTTCAGTAGTTCCTGAGAAAATCAAAAGTAAAATCATATATATATCTGGGCAGAGCCTAACCACACATCTCATCGTGAGATCTGATTGGCTGTCAGCACTTCATCCAAGAAGTGTTGGCAGCCATCTTGAGACCAATATACATGATAGCACCTCATTAAAAAGCCTTGCAGTTAATAGAAGATTTTAAGACTTTAGTTACATTATAAATCATTTGTTGATGGTACCATACTCATTTTAGGAATTGTGGTGTGTTCTAAGGTGATTTTACCATGTGAAAAAGCCTTCTGCTGTGATATCATGAATCATGTGTGAGAGAAAACTATTTTCTCATGCTTTTCCCACAGAGGTTTGGAAGGTGATCAATAAGCTAAACTGAGAGCATATTTTCTGTAAATTCACATTATCTTTCTCAGTCATGGGAGAATGAAGTCTGACATTCTCAGTAAAACATGTACATCCAACAAGGGCAGAGACTGTCAGTTGATTCCTTTGTGTTCTACTGCAGCTTCCCAGAGTGTTCTAGAGAACAACTAGAGCGCTAACAGTCCTACTTATGACAAAAGTATGGCACACCTGAAGCCATCTTGGTTGGAATAAAGTGGTAACTCTTAAAACATTTAATTTAAAAAGGAACAAAATGAGGGGGTTAATTTTGCCATAGAAAGTATGATTAGTGCTGCAGAAAGAAAAGTTAGGGCACATTTTGAGTGACTTCTCAAATCCTCTTCTATTTCATTAAAACATTCTGACATGCAGACTGAAACATGCACTTTGAATACCAGCAGCAGACTTCCCTGGTGAGCAGTAGCTTTACTACAGTGATCTAATAAGCAACTAGAGTGCTAACATTCTGAATTTATGGCAAATGTGTGACACATCTGAATGCCTACTTGATGGAATCAAAGTAAAAAACTGAAAGTTTTTCCTACTGAGGAGACTGTAGTAAATGAGGAAATTAGGAAACATCATAACAAATAAGTCTCCCAAAATGGCCACCAGAGACAAAAGAGCCCAAATGTAGCCCAAATATCACCGAGATGTAACCCAAGTATAGCCCAATGACAGAATGTCCCAGAGTGTTCTAACGAACTACTAGAGCGCTAACAGTCTTACTTATGACAAAAGTATGGCACACCTGAAGCCATCTTGATTGGAATAAAGTGGTAACAGTTAAAACATTTAATTTACAAAGGAACAAACTGAGGGGGTTCATTTTGCCACAGCAATTATGATTAGTGGTGCAGAAAGAAAAATTAGGGCACATTTTGACTTCTCAAATCCTCTTCTATTTCATAAACAAATTCTGACATGCAGATTGAAACATGCACTTTGAATACCAGCAGCAGACTTCCCTGGTGAGCAGTAGCTTTACTACAGTGATCTAATGAGCAACTAGAGTGCTAACATTCAGAATTTATGGCAAATGTGTGACACATCTGAATGCCTTCTTGATGGAACCAAACTAAAAAACTGAAAGTATTTCCTACTGATGAGACTGCAGTAAATGAGGAAATTTGTAAACTTCATAACAAATAAATCTCCCAAGATGGCCACCAGAGACAAAAGAGCCCAAATGTAGCCCAAATATCACCGAGATGTAGCCCAAGTATAGCCCAATGACAGAATGTCCCAGAGTGTTCTAACGAACAACTAGAGCGCTAACAGTCTTACTTATGACAAAAGTATGGCACACCTGAATCCATCTTGATTGGAATAAAGTGGTAACAGTTAAAACATTTAATTTACAAAGGAACAAACTGAGGGGGTTCATTTTGCCACAGCAATTATGATTAGTGGTGCAGAAAGAAAAATTAGGGCACATTTTGACTTCTCAAATCCTCTTCTATTTCATAAAAAAATTCTGACATGCAGATTGAAACATGCACTTTGAATACCGGCAGCAGACTTCCCTGGTGAGCAGTAGCTTTACTACAGTGATCTAATGAGCAACTAGAGTGCTAGCATTCAGAATTTATGGCAAATGTGTGACACATCTGAATGCCTTCTTGATGGAACCAAACTAAAAAACTGAAAGTATTTCCTACTGAGGAGACTGCAGTAAATGAGGAAATTTGTAAACTTCATAACAAATAAACCTCCCAAGATGGCCACCAGAGACAAAAGAGCCCAAATGTAGCCCAAATATCACCGAGATGTAGCCCAAGTAGAGCCCAATGACAGAATGTCCCAGTGTGTTCTAACGAACAACTAGAGCGCTAACAGTCTTACTTATGACAAAAGTATGGCACACCTAAAGCCATCTTGATTGGAATAAAGTGGTAACACTTAAAACATTTAATTTACAATGGAACAAAATGAGGGGGTTCATTTTCCCAAAGAAATTATGAATAGTTCTGCAGAAAGAAAAATTAGGGCACATTTTGACTTCTCAAATCCTCTTCTATTTCATAAAAAAATTCTGACATGCAGATTGAAACATGCACTTTGAATACCAGCAGCAGACTTCCCTGGTGAGCAGTAGCTTTACTACAGTGATCTAATGAGCAACTAGAGTGCTAACATTCAGAATTTATGGCAAATGTGTGACACATCTGAATGCCTTCTTGATGGAACCAAACTAAAAAACTGAAAGTATTTCCTACTGAGGAGACTGCAGTAAATGAGGAAATTTGTAAACTTCATAACAAATAAATCTCCCAAGATGGCCACCAGAGACAAAAGAGCCCAAATGTAGCCCAAATATCACCGAGATGTAGCCCAAGTATAGCCCAATGACAGAATGTCCCAGAGTGTTCTTACGAACAACTAGAGTGCTCACAGTCTTACTTATGACAAAAGTATGGCACACCTAAAGCCATCTTGATTGGAATAAAGTGGTAACACTTAAAACATTTAATTTACAATGGGACAAAATGAGGGGGTTCATTTTCCCATAGAAATTATGATTAGTTCTGCAGAAAGAAAAATTAGGGCACATTTTGACTTCTCAAATTCTCTTCTATTTCATAAAAATATTCTGACATGCAGACTGAAACATACACTTTTAATGCCAGCAGCAGACTTCAGTGGTGAGCAGTAGCTTTACTACAGTGATCTAATGAGCAACTGGAGTGCTAACATTCAGAGTTTATGGCAAATGTGTGACATATCTGAATACCTTCTTGATGGAATCAAAGTAAAAAACTGAAAGCATTTCCTACTGAGGAGACTGCAGTAAATGAGGAAATTAGGAAACTTCATAACAAATAAATCTCCTAAGATGGCCACCAGAGACAAAAGAGCCCAAATGCAGCACAAATATCACCCAGATGTAGCCCACATGTAGCCCAATGACAGAAGTGTGCAAAACACTTATTTTTTGTGTATTTGCATTTTTATATAGTGCAGACTTGTCAGGTATTGGAGTGCTTTACATGAGCATTGGTTACATCACACAAGATCAAATTCATTCTGGTTGTAGACATGGGGAGATTAAGTGATTTGACCAGAATCGCAGAATGTTGAGCTGAAGCAGAAACTCCAACCTGGTTCCCCAGTTGCAAAGTCTGCAGCTCTGGAAGTAACACCACATCCTCTCCCCTAGGTGCAACATTTAATCAAGTGGTCAACTGGATCAAAAAACATAAAGATTACAAATAATTTAAAAGTTCTTTGTCGCTATTTGAAAACTCAGAAAATGTGTCCTCATTTTAGTTTTTTAGAGCACTAACCATAATTTTGATGCAAATAAGACCCTCTCATATATGTAATTTCTAAAGGAAATACTCTAGGTATTACAGTTTTGATTACATCAAGATGACGTCAGGTGTTCCACACTTTTGTAATAAATATAGAATGGTAGCAATCTAGTTGTTCATTGGGATACTGTTGAGAGGCAGAGGCCAGGGGCACGGACTCTGAAAATTGAAGGCAGGTAGGAGAGTGCAGAGGCAACAATTTGACCACACTGGGCAGGCAGGAAGGGCAGTGGCAGCACAACAGACTATGGAGGGCAGTGGAAAGGGGGGCAGGGGCAACAAACCAACAATACAGGACTGGCAAGAGAGGCTGTGGCAATATAATAGACCATTGTGGGCAGAAGGAAGAGGCAGTGGTAGTACAACCATACATGCCAACAGACCCGTTTCAGCCAGGAAACGTCCAATGTTTTTAAGCTCAAATGGGCTTTCCTTGATCTGTCTCCTGTCTACAATCTCCTCTTTTTTAATGTAACTCAAAGGGGAAAATCAATACCCCAGTTTTTTTTCAAAATCTCCCTCTTACCAAGTTCAAAATGTTTGCAAGTATGGTACATTGGATCATGGTAGGCAGGAGGAATTGGGGTAGGGACATGGACTCGGATAACAGAGGACAGGAGGGACATGGAGAGGTGCACCAAACTGACCCTACAGGGCAGGCATCAGGGAGTGCAGCACAACAATCCATGGAAAGCAATAGGGTGGGACAGGACCATGCACATGGACAACCGAGAACAGAGGGGAAAGAGGCAATGGTAGCTAGCTGACCATAATGGACAGACAGGAGAGAAAGCTGCAGTATAACAGACCATAAAGGGCAGGAGGGACGGAGCAGGGGCATTACAAGAATAGGGGTCTGCACATGGAAAAAGAGGGCTGGGGCAAGGGGGCAGGGCAGGAGCAGCAAGATGACCATGGAGGTCAGGCAGTATGGGCACTAGAAACAAGACACACCATGGAGAGCAACAATGAGACTATGATGTCATACACACAGACCATGGAGGGAAGGTGGGAGGGGGCAGGGGCAGCTAGCTGACCACACAGGGAAGGTGGGAGGGGCCATGGCATCACAGAAGACCATGCATGGCAAGCAGGAGGGTTAGTGGCAGCACAATGGCTATGATGGGCAAGAAGGAGGGTGCAGGGGCATGCACAAAGGACCATGGAGGATAGAAGGGAGGGTCAGGACCTGGGCACAGACAAGAGAGTTCAGGGGAAGGGGCCTCACAACAGACCGCACGGGGCAGGCAGGAGGAGCAGTTGCAGCACAACAGACCAGGGAGGGCAGAAGGGTGTGGCAGTAAAATGGACCATGGAGGACAGGAGGAAGGGAATAGGGGCATGGCATGTGGACAGGCAGGGTGGAGGTGGCAGGGACAGGTTACAGTCATCTGACAATGCTAGGAAGGTGGGAGGGAATTGGCAGCTCAACAGAACACGCAGAGTAGATAGGAGTGGCAGGTCCATGGGATGGAGCAGGGGCATGCACAAAGACATCGGATGGCAGGGGGAAGGAGAATAGGGGCAGCAAGCTAAGCACAGAGGCTAAGCAGGAGGTCAATGATGGGCCATAGAATTGGGCAATGGAGGGCAGGAGGAGTGGACTGGTACATCATGCTAAATGGAGGGCAGTGGCAGCACATCAGACCATGCAAGGCAGGAGGAAGGAGGCTAGTCCATGGATTCAGACAGCAGAGGATAGGGAGGAGGTGGATGGGGCAGCAAGCTAACTGTTCAGAGAAGGTGGGTATTAGGAACTTTATTGTTTTTAAAATGTGTGTCTGTGCGAACTACTTAAAATATGAACAAGTATGCAGCATAATCTCACTTTTATTCAGGAAGAAGAGGACGTTTGTGACTGTGACTCCGGGCTCACTTGGCAGAAACACCCCCTGACCCTCCACCCCCATCGCAAAATGTAATGTATGTGAAAAGGGTAGGTGGACGCGGTGTTATATAGAACATAGTCCTGAGAGCACGATTGAAAATGAAAACTAGATATAGTATATGGTATAAACTATGCACCAAAAAGTGTGATATAAGATGAACCGGGGCGTGAAATATAATATGCAATACATTGTGCGCAATGACAGATTCATTGGAGAGCGCGAGATAGCACAGGCACTAGCTCGTGCTATGCGATATGCGCCTTGGAGTGTAATATGCACAGGGCAGTGTTGTGTAACCTAACTAGTCTCTAAAGTTGTAATATAAAATATGTGCTGGGGAGTGTAACGTTGCATATGCACTGTGACAAAGATATGGATCCCAGATTGTAATATGTATGGCACGTTATAATATAGGCATCGAGGAAGGCACGTTAGATGGGGCAATATAACCCGTGCGAAGGCAAGTGTGGCACGACATATTCACAGGGTGGTGTTACAGTGCACATGGGCTAGAGAGTGTCATAGCATACGCACTAGCTGGTGGAATACAACACAGAGTTGTGAGGCACTCGGCGGGCACTGGTGGGTGTAACACAGCATTGGGCTCAGCCAGGAGCACTCTGGGACTCTCAAGTGAGATTCGTCTCCTTTCCAGAGAGTAAAATAAAAAGTATTACACATCCGGCGGTGGATGTGTGTTTTATAAACCGTGAGGGGGGTTTCTTGCATAGTTTGGTCGAATTTTTGTGGAATCCCCTTTGAATGGCTTGGTGTGCGTGTATATTAAATGTGCCCGTCAATAGCTACCCATGTTTGTATAAATAAACGACAAGGGTGTCTACTTGGAGAGTACCCACCGGCGGGGGCGCCGGGATTAGGCACGGTAGGGCGTCAGACACGTCAGAGCTTCACTAGCGGTGTAAATACATTCCATGTGTTTTCATTCTATGCATAGTTGCCTTTTAATGATTATCACGCAAATCGTCATGGTGATAGGTACATACGGTTTGTCCAGCATGTCCTAAGTGTTTCTATAAATATATATTTTTTTAAAATAATAAAAAACAAAGGCCGGCCCTGGGGGATGGGGTCCCTGGGGCCATAAGTGGCCTGAGGAGGGGGGCAACGCAGCCCCCTCCTAAAGAATAAAAAAAAAAAAGGCCTTGACCCGGGGGTTGGGGTCCCCGGGGCCGATTAAGGCCTTGGGAGGGCCATTTTTTTTTTTTTTTGAACAAAAAAATTAGGGTGCAGGCCCTGGGGGATGGGGTCCCCAGGGCCAGTAAATTAGAAAAAGAAGGGGGGCCACACAGCCCTCCTTCTTAAAAAAATATATAAAAGACCGGCATCGCGCCGGAGGCCACGCCCCCTCCTAGCAGCACTCTGCAAATGCACCCCTTGGCCAGTTGTAAGTTGGGGAATTAATTCCCCTTCAATACTGAGGGCCCCTGAGGGCCAACTAGCCCAACAGGTATCTCCAGTATGCGCCAGGGAGCTGTGTGGCAGACAGGTGTTCTGAGGCCACGCCCCTTTTTACACCTCCATGCAACGCATCTCTGTGGCGCTTACTGGAGGTACTTAGTGGGCTGGTTTGACCCTAGGGACCCTTGGGATTCAAGGGGACTTAATCTCTCAACTTAGAACGGCCACAGGGCGCGTTTACACAGTGGTGAAGGGAGGGGACGGGGCCTGAGGTGACATGTGCAAACACGCTCTGTGGCACGTTTTAAGTTGGGGAAATAATTCCCTTTCAATCCTGAGGGACCCTGGGGGCCAACTAGCCCACCAGGGGCTTCCAGTAAGCGCCACTGCTCTGCGTTGCAGAGAGGTGGTGCAGGCTGTGCCCCTTTTTACACCTCTCTGCAATGCAGCTCTGTGGCGCTTACTGGTGGTACCTAGTGGGCTAGTTGGACCCTAGGGACGCTCAGGATTCAAATGAACTTAATCTCCCAACTAAAAACGGCCACAGGGCGTGTTTACACAGTGGTGAAGGGAGGGGACGGGGCCTGAGTTAACGTGTGCAAACACGCCCTGTGGCGCGTTTTAAGTTGGGGAAATAATTCCCCTTCAATCCTGAGTGCCCCTGGGGGCCAACTAGCCCACCAGGTGCTTTCAGTAAGCGCCACTGCGCTGCGTTACAGAGAGGTGGTCTAGGCCGTGCCCCTTTTTACATCTCTCTGCAGCACAGCTCTGTGGCGCTTACTGGAGGTACCTAGTGGGCTAGTTGGTCCCTAGGGACGCTCAGGATTCAAATGAACGTAATCTCCCAACTTAAAACGGCCACAGGGCGTGTTTACACAGTGGGGAAGTGAGGGGACGGGGCCTGAGATGACGTGTGCAAACACGCCCTGTGGCGCGTTTTAAGAGGTAGTTTTAATCACCTGCCCTATTATATACTAGGGGCTTACAGAGGAGGTCATGCAGATCACAGGGGGACCCCAACGCATAGTGTTACCTAGTGTATGTAGGTGTTTTCACTGTATTCTGAGTGTCTTTTAACATAGCACTGGCTCTAGGACTGGTTAGTCAGACTCAGTTAACACCAGTATCCATCTGAAAAAGTTGAGGGTACAGGATGATTTTGCAACAAGGCTTCTTTCTGTTCTTCTGTTTGTTCTTTCTGCACGTTATCCTTCTTCCTGCACTTTTCTTCGTCTTTGAGGACTTCTGTTGCTTCTTTCTGCATTACTTTTTTTTCTTTCTGTGCGTTTTTTCTTATTTCTTCACATGTCCTATCTCTGTAGCCATAGTTAGAAATTAGAATTTAAAAAACCTTTGAAATTCACTGAAAAAACCATAGGTTTCAGGCACGTTATAGTTAGGAATTAGCATTTAAAAAACCTTAGAAATTCACTGAAAAAACCATAGGTTTCAGGGGCGTTATAGTTAGCTGGACTTTTCACTCGTACAAAACCATTGAAATTCCCCCGTTATAGTTAGTTCAGCTAACCATAACTCGCGCGCCCGCAATGCACTGCTGATGACGTCACATATTACATCACTCATGACATGGTCAGTGACATCACTCATTACATCACTGATGACATCACTGATGACATCACTGATGACATCACTGATGACATCATCCAGTGAATGTGTGTTTTTCTGAAAATTACATATGTTTTATATATGTATATCTCAAGGTCGATGGAAGAATAAATGGGTATATAAGTGTCTAAATGGATGATTTGTTTTTGAAAAATAGATTGTGTAACTGACTGATTAAGTGCATCTTAGTGAATACATGGCTTAGTGAGTAATGTTTAAATATGTAAATATCTGTATCAGTCTCTCACTTTGTGTATAAGTGGCTGCATGGGTTGGTGAGTAGCTACATGAGTGTCTATATAGGTTATTAGTTGGTTTTTTGAGTATCAGAATGAGTGTCTGAGTGTCTGTATGGTTCGGTGGGGGTATTACGTAGTGCATAAGTGCATGAATGAGTGACTCACTGTTTGTATGTGTTGAAGACAGCATGTGTGCAGGACTGTATTGGTGGATGAGTGTGTGCATGGGTGTGTTAGCGAGTGAATGACTGTCTCAATAGTGTCTTTATGAGTAACTACATATGTTTTAAACTAGTATATGTGACTATTGGTGTATATAAGTGAGTATATGTGAGAGTGAGAGATTGAAAGAGTTCCTGTATGAATAAGTATGTGTTTATATAAGTGATTGTTTAAAAGACTAAGTATGTGTAAGTTTCTGTAGAAGTAAGTGTGGTGGTGTGTGTATAACTGTATATGCAAGTAAATGGATGTTTGATTCTTTATTAGCATGAGTGACTATGTGTGTGAGTAACTCTATGGATGAGTGGTGTTGTGTAACAGGATGTATAGGTGTATGAGTACATATGATGAGTGAGTACATGTATGAGTGACTGTATAGGACTGTTGGTGAATGAGTGGATGTGTATGTGGATCTTAGAATTACTGAATAGGTTGTTGTAACTGATATTGGTATGTCCATTGTTTTGAAAATTTTAGTTTCTATTTTTGAATGTGTGTATCAAAGGTTATATTAGGGGGAGAGGAGGTCTGCCACTCTATCACAAAGATGATGTCATCAGTGATGTCATTTGAGATGTCATCAGTGATGTCATGAGTGATGTCACTGACCATGTCATGAGTGATGTAATATGTGACGTCATCAGCAGTGCATTGCGGGCGCGTGAGTTATAGTTAGCTGAACTAACTATAACGGTTTTGTACGAGTGAAAAGTCCAGCTAACTATAACGCCACTGAAACGTATGGTTTTTTCAGTGAATATATATATATATATACACAAGACCAAGGTTTCAATAGGAAAAGCGTTTTTCGTTTTGCCAATAACTTTGGCACTGCTTGACAAAGCTCCACAAAATTTTCCAAAACCGTCCCTTTTTTGGTTCAGCTGGTATCTTGAAAGTTTCGGGGTGATCCGTCAAGTGGGGGGCAAAAATAGGGGGTCCCAAACCTGTTTCCTCATTTTAAGTCCTAGAGGATTTTTCATTTTTTGAACCTGACTTCAAGCTGAACGGCTGTACGGAATTAAATTGAATTTGGCAGAAAACTAGATGTTGGTTCAGGAAGCATGCTTTTTCTGATTTAGTGTTAATCCATTCAGTAGTTTTTCACATATCTAATTTAAAAAAATATAGATATCTGGGGACACGGGTCCTTGCAGCTTCAAGCAGAGTCCCAGAAAAAAGTAAAACATAAAGAAAAGAGAGCAATTCCCCGACCACCCAGATATGGTGGGGGGTCCCTTAGGGACCCTGTAAGGGGTAAAAAGCATTTTTTGAAACTATTTGCGGCGGAATCACGGGTGGATCTGCGGCAAACTTAAAAGAAAAAAAGAACACTCCTGCGCTTGCTGTGGAATAATTCCCGGGTGGGCCAGGTCCCGGGAATAAATATAAGAGGGGGGTACGGGACCCCCCTCCTAGGGCTTATCGAAGCCCCAGGGACTGGCTCCTCCCCAGGGCACATTTAATTAAGTATGCATGGGTAGCCACTAGGCCCACCTGTAACCATGGGGACCGTCACCTCTCCGGGGCATATATTTATTGAACTGCGGGTGGGCCAGGTCCCATATAGGAAGAGCTATACTGGCCCCCCTCCTAGGGCTTATCAAAGCCCCAGGGACCGCCTCCTCCTCAGGGCACTTTTAATTAAGTATGCAGGTGAAACCACTGGGCCTACCTGCAGCCCAGGGACTGTCACCTCCCCGGGGCACATATTTATTGAACTGTTGGGGGCTCGCTCGGCCTCCACTTCTTCAGGGCTTATAATTGAAGTACGGGAGGTCGCTCAAACCCCCCCTGAAGCCCTGGGGACCACCACCTCCCTGGGGCAATCACTGTTACAAATGCAGGAGGGCCCGCGCAGCCCTCCCTCAGTCTTGGGGACCACCACCACCTCCCTGGGGCTTTAAAAAAGAAAAATATAAAGACCTGGCCCCCCGGGACCAAAATTGGCTGTGGAAGGGGGGCTGCGCTGCCCCCTCCCTCTTTAAAAAACAAATAAAAACAATTTTAAAACAGAAAGCCCTGGGGGATGTGGTCCCCGGGTCCAAAAATGGCCCATGGAACTATTACAAAAATAAAAATACAGGCTAACTATACCTGCTGAATTTCCCTGGTTTTATGTGAGTGAAACCTGTGCCTAACTATAACGTCTCTGTAACCTTTGGTTTTTCAGTGATATATATATATATATATATAATTCACACAAAAAACCCGCAAAATTTGGGTCAGGCTAGCCATAGAAGTAAGGTTGAAGGCTTTAATCCTACGTTTATGTCTGACCTATCCTGGTTTTTGCTTCTTATAATCTGGTCACCGTAACTCCCTGGCATCTGACACCCTCAGGCGCAGTGCTGCTCTCTGCCAAGTCACAGACTGACTTGTCAGAGTCTCTAGCAGTGACAAACCCAGACCTGAGCAGTGTTTTTGTTAAATGTTCTGCCTGCCTCAAAAATGCTGCACAATTTCGGTTTTGAGACCGCAAATTTAGCTTTTTTGCCCCAAAATTTGCCATCCTAGGCTGCAAAATCCTTCAGGTCTTATCAAGCTGAGGGTGAGGGTGCCTGCAGTCTACTACGTTCCTCTGTACTTGTAATTAATTTAAATAACATCAAATACTATTATTACTGATCCAATCTTTGGGGCAGATTTACGAAAATCTAACGCAACAGGCAAAAAAGCTGCGCTGCGTTGCCCAAGAAGAAGAGAGCAGCAGAACGCTATATTTACAGAAATAAGGCACTCTCCTCCCCTCTCCCTAGCGCCGGCACTGAAATTAGCTATTGTGCGCCACGCACACACCTATGCACCATGGTGCAAGGGTGTCTGCGTGAGTCTAGTATAGGTTGTGTACTAGAATGAGAGCCTTCCAGTACAAAATATTACGCTCAGGCTCAATTTAAACCATTTCCCTCTTTGCTGTATGCTGTACAGTGCAGCACACTGTAAGCGGGCGGAAGGATCGAGGTCCACAACTATAGAGTTTTGTGAAGCTTTTATTTTGTACACACATCGGTACTGTTTTGTCAGGGTTATTATGGGGGAAAATGAGTCTTGTCCGGTCTGCCTTCTTTCTCTCAGTGACACTTCGGGGTTCCTGGCGTTTCTGCGCAGTCTCCCCAGTTGCGGATTCGCCTCTGAAAATAGAAAACAAAGATACTTTTGTTTTAAGGCTGTTTCATTTCTATGCCTCCACCAAGAGGAAGGGAGTGAAGGGACACCTGGTGCAGTCGAGAAATACAGGAAGGGCTGTGCAAGTGAGAGGGGAGGGCAGTCAGGACGGTTCAGAGATTCGGGGACTCGCTGGGCACTTTACCGCCGACCTTCTCCTGCCTCCCAACCCACCCAGCAACCCGTGCATGCACCTGTGAAAGCCACGCTCCTCCTAGAGCGTGGCTCGTAGAAGAATGGGGACGTTGGCTTCCAGGCTCTCCTGACGTCTCGGGCACCTCTCTTCTGGCTGCAAGAACTGGAAACGCTGCGTCTTTGATCACGGCTTCTTCCTCACATTCCCGGTTCTCCTTCATCCAGCGTCTTCCTGGGTCCGTCGTCTCGTTCTCAGTTTCCCCGTTTTCAATTGGATTGGGGCTGATGACGTGCGGGCAGGGGGCGGGGTTATCCGGATGCAGGTTCCAGTTAAAGGGGCTGTTCACGGACTCAGGGGAATACACGTCCTGTAGAGAACACCAGCCCGGGGACCAGGGCCGGACTGGGAACCACAACCGGCCCTGGCAAAGTGCTCGGCCAGCCCCCTCCCCAAAACCGCCCCCCACCCATGCGGCGCACCGGGGAATTGCCCGGTGCCCACTACGGCCAGTCCGGCCCTGCCGGGGACTCCTCCGTCTGTGGAGAAAGGAGGGGAACCGGGCTGTCAGGCACACCCCACCACTTGTCCTGTATTTTGATATCGCCAGCAACGGTGGGGGCCCCGTGACACACACATACAAAGTCGGAATAGTAAGGAGAAAATAAAGATTTTCTCCTTCACAGCGCCTACTTAAAATGGGTGCTCTTTTCCGACGCTAAACTCTGTCTACTTTTTAAGAAAATAGGGCTTAGCGTGAGAAGCCTAGGGGCATATTACAAGGGCATTGCGCCATCGGACCATCACTTTTTAGGACGCTCCGGTAGGGTAATGTCCTGCTCCATATGTTTAAAGCAATGTTAAGCCTCTTTGCATGGCTTAACGCTGCTTTAGAAACATTGTACCCGGTTACTCAGGTATCTGTGTGAAAGGGGCTTGCAATGGGTGTTGCTGTAGGCATTCCACCACAACACCCATTGCTTTTTTATGCTGCTCCAGATTTACAAGGATGTCTAAATCTGAGGCAGACCAAAAACTAATGCCATTGATTAGCAGGCATTAGATTGGCACAAGGAGAAGAAATACTTTTATTTTCTCCTCGTTTTCTTGCTCTTTGCTCATTCTGCGGCACACATAGGAGCAAATTGCCTTTAAAGATAGTTTATGTGCAGGAAAATGTCCCTTCCTGCACATAAACAATCATCCCTCCAACACAGACACCCTTGCACCATTGCAAGGGTGCCTGAGTTGCAGGAAATCATCCCTGCAACAAAGGCAGCCTTTTACCAAGCAGCTATTCTTAGCACCAGCGCAAGGACAAACACAGGGTAAATATGGCGCATACCTGCGTTTATGAAATAACGCGGCAAAGCTAAATTTCTTGCAGCGCCTCACTGCACCATTTTTTGTAAATATACCCCCCTGGGTGGTTGCATGGCAACGCCCATGCACCCCCCACGGTATGTCCCCTAGCCCTAAGTAATGCAAATCAGTGTTATTTCCAAGTGACTTTCCAGCTTGAAAGTAAATAGGTAAAAAATATTTTGTGTCAATTTGCGTCACTTCTGGGACACAAACACGCCGTAAACTCTTAGTAAATAGACCGCTTAGTGTCATCCCCAACTAAATATAACCTCACTTAACATCCATAGATGTAATTTCTGTATTTTATCTTTTTTGATTTTTACTACAACCCTTGTTTCAACTTTCCCTCGTGCCTAGATAATCTTGGTATCAAACACTAAACACTTGAAAGGTGAACACCAGACGAAAGAGGTTTGGAAGGACAGCCACAAGCAAGGCAAAGGCATGTCTCAGATTAAGGAAGAGTACCGGTATTCAGGCCATCAACTCTGTTAAAAGTGGCTTTAAACGAGCTGTACGACAAACATGTCAATTAGCCTTTTTATAGGACTGTACATAAAAGGCTAAACACTACCATCTAGTGGTCGAATTCCACAAATTACAAAAAAATGCATAAAGTTAAATCAGCTAAACCTACAGCGATGGCTGTTCAGACACGGAACAATAAACCTTCAAGAGGAAGAATTACAGTACAGTAATGCTCCTCTATTGGCATGTTTTCAAAGTTAACTTGCATTGGTAAACCTGTACAAACAAATATATATATAAATATATATATGTACAAAACCCTAGAAATTCCCCTGTTATAGTTAGTTCAGCTAACTATAACTCGCGCCCCCGCAATGCACTGCTGATGACGTCACATATTACATCACTCATTACATGGTCAGTGACATCACTGATGACATCACTGATGACATCTGAAATGACATCACTGATGACATCATCCAGTGAATGTGTGTTTTTCTGAAAAGTTTAAATATGTTTTATATATTTCTAGTGAAAGGCCTATGGAAGAATGAGTGGGTGTATAAGTGTGTGAATGGGTGATTTTCTAGGTGCGTAACTGACTCTATAAGTGAGTCATTAAATGTATCTTACTGCAGACTAGTGACTAAACTGTGTGAATGTCTGTATGTGTCTGTGTGTTGGTGTATAAGTGGCTGCATGGTTTTGTGAATAGCTATATGAGTGTCTATATGGGTTATTGATTGGTTGTCTGAGTATCTGTATGGGTTCCTGAGTGTTTGTGTGGGTAGGGTGTGTGTGACTCTGTGCATAGATGTGTGAAAGGGTGATTCAGTGGGTGCATGGTTTTAAGAGTACAATTGTGATAGACTGTATGGTTGGGTGAGTGTATGTATGGGTGTGTTAGTGATTGAATGTATATCTCAGTTGTACAGGTGTCAGTAACTACATATGTGAAACACAGTGTATATGTGTGTAAGAGTATATAACTATCTATATGTGAGAGTGTGTGATTGCGGGACTGGCTGTATGGATGAGTGTGTGCTTGTATTAGTAATTGTATAAGAGCGTCAGAATTTGTTAGTATTTTTATGAGTAAGTGAACTTGAGTGTGTTTAACTGTATAGGTGAGTAAATTGGACTGTGTTTAATTATTTGCATGACTGACTAGGTGTGTCAGTACCTCAATGGATGATTGGCGGTGTGTGAGTGTCTATATAGGTGTATAAATGCATATGATAGTCTTGTACGGAGTGACTGTAAGTATGAGTGACTGTACAGGTGAGTGAGTGGAGATGTATGTAGACCTAAGAGTCAATGAGTGGGTATGTAGTTATTGGTATTGGAGTATCTATGGTTTTGAGAATGGCCGTCTGAAATTTTGAGTCGATGTATCAAAGGTTATATTAGGGTGTGAGAAGATGCACTCATTTATCACGTCGATGATGTCATCAGTGATGTCATCAGTGAATTCATTTGAGATGTCATCAGTGATGTCATTGACCATGTCATGAGTGATGTAATATGTGACGTCATCAGCAGTGCATTGCGGGGGCGCGAGTTAAAGTTAGCTGAACTAACTATAACAGGGGAATTTCTAGGGTTTTGTACAAGGGAAATGTCCAGCTAACTATAACGCCCCTGA
This sequence comes from Triturus cristatus, assembly GCF_964204655.1. Classification (NCBI taxonomy): domain Eukaryota; kingdom Metazoa; phylum Chordata; class Amphibia; order Caudata; family Salamandridae; genus Triturus; species Triturus cristatus. The sequence continues at coordinate 571,422,987 of NC_140595.1, read as the reverse complement.
AACCTATGTTTTTTTTAGTGAATTTATAAGGTTTTTTAAATGCCAATTCCTAACTATAATGCCCCTGAAACCTTTGGTTTTTTCAGTGAATTTCAAAGGTTTTTTAAATGCCAATTCCTAACTATAACGTGCATGAAACCTATGGTTTTTTCAGTGAATTTCAAAGGTTTTTAAAATGCTAATCCTATCTATAACTTATCTCTAAAGATATCATGTTTAATGATTTTCATTGGATTTCTATATTTTTCATATTCAGTGTTTTTTTGAAATTATTTTTATCACCATTTTTTAATTTTTTTTTTTAATTAATTCTTTTAAAATTTAAAAATATTATTTGTTTTTATTGGTTTTTCAAACATATTTTTTTATATTTTTAAAAATATTTCTTTAACTATATGTTCAAAACTTTATTTTATATATATTTTTTGTCCATGTTTTTGGATCCGCGCACGCTATGCGCACCGTTCTCGATCCCTACGCATTAGCATCCGCGCATGGTATGCGTTGGGTACGTGTTTAGTGCACGATCGCAATGCAACAGGTACGCGACTCCCAGCCTATACGCGACACGTTCGATGTACGTAACGCAACGTTTACGCGCTTCCGCAAAGCGTCATCTGTGTCTATGACGCGGTAGGTGCGAGGATCCCGCGAAATATTTAACATTTAAAAAACCATATATATATATATGTATTTCATGTGAAAATTAATTGAAGACAAACTCTAAACTAGTCTTAAAACTAATATATTTTTACATCTAATCCTATAATTTTTTTTAATTCAATTTCGCGGATGCACGCTGGGTGCGTGCTTCGTATGCGCAGGGTGCGCGGATCCCATGTGACCTGCAAAAAAAGAGATTTGATTGGTTCATTACACTTCCTCTTCTAACTATTGAAAGACCCCACCCAATTCAATCATTCTTCTTTGACCTTCTTTGGAGGAGCATCTCTTTGCAGAGAAAAAGATTTTGTTAGACTAAGTTTAGACTTAGCTCTAATTTTTTTCAACTAAAAATGGCTTCAGGGCAGCAGGCATCACCTGCATCTCCTCATACATCTGAGGATGAATTTTTGGAGGAGGCACCACGCAAAGAACATTTTTCTTCAGTGGTGTGGACATTTTTTACTTTTCCCTAGGGGCAGAATAAGACCAATGCCACCTTGGTCACATGCAAGATTTGCAAAAGAGTGCTGTCGCGAGGGGATCCTAACAAGAAATACTCGTGCGGCATGGCTAGTATGATGAAGCACTTAAGGACCCTTCATCCAAACAATCTTGCACGAGAAGAGTGCAAACGGATGAGAAACACTCCTGCGCCTTCCACCTCATCGCAGCCGAGCACTTCAAGAGTGCATCCATCAGCCCAAAATTTGGACATCCGTCCTCAATTTCAATTTTTAAAAGTGCTCTGCACTAAGTGCAATGCGACTTTGTGCTACGGTGAGCAGTCGATCGATCTGATCTGCCGCCGGCAAGAAAGTCACATTTGCTAGTTTTTATTTTATTTTTTATTGTTCCCTTAAGTTCATTGTTTGGTTCCTCCTGTTATGTTTTTTGGGGTTTTTTTTCAGAAAAACCAAAAAAAAAGTAAAAATTGTTCAGAAAACCCCCCAAAAAATAAAAAACAAAAAAGAAGAAAAAAAAAAGTTCTTGTAAGAACTAACTCTCCTTGTTTAAAAAAAGAGCTAAATTTCTTTGTTAGTGTGTGAAAGTTTAGATGAATGTATGTGTAGTATGTAATTGACTGAATGAATGCATTAGTAGCGTATGGTGAATGTATAAGTGCAGAACTATGAGGAAGTGCTGCAGCATCACACAGTAACCTCTTTAACTGCAGTGTGCTGTAGTACTTCCGAAGCACAGGGATGCAACATATGTACATAAATATGTTGCAAATCTATGCTTCTCTCTGCATGGCTGCTTAAACTGCAGCCATGTGGTGACACAGGCACCCTTGCACCATAGTGCAAGGATATCTGTGTCATGTGCTGTTTGTTTTTGTGCAGGAAGACACACCTTCTTGCACAAAAACAATCAGTAAAGGCATTTTTCTCTTTCAATGTATGCGGAGCATTGCAGCATGAATTGAAGATTTAAAAATATGGAGAAATGAAAACAATTCTCCTTGTTGTGCTTTCCTACACCAATTTTAGAATGGTGCAGCATTCACACACATCGAGATTTATGATTTCTGATAAGTCTAGACATGTGTCTTGGTCTAGGAGTATTCAGTGCAATCATGCACAACAACACTTATAGAACACCCTTTCAACGCAAACTGGTGTGCATAATGAGGTTGTATTTACATGGAGTATAAAAAGTGCACAGAGTGCCCTTTCCTCTCTTTGTAAATATGAAAGAGTGTCTTGCGCAATAACTATGTTACAAAAAGTGACATATTTCCGGTTGTAAAATTCCTTGCGAATGATAGAAGGTAAGCACAGAGTTTTGTCTGAAAAGAAGTTCAAAGAAGAATGATTGAAATGATTGTGGTCCTTCAATAGGTACAATGGGAAATATTATGAACCCCTCAAATCTCTTTTTTTGCAGGTCACATGATATCTGATTATGGTCAGATTTCAAGACTACATAGGTATAAACAGAGTGTTTTTAGAAACGTGTTTCAACTTTGTAGCTTCTTGCAGACCTCCTCATTCTGCATATTGAGACTTAGTTAAACTTACCTTCACAGTAATAGGAATAAAAAATGGTATACATTTTTTTCAGATTTTCATTGCAATCTAAATTCATATAAATTGCTTATTTTAAAATTTGGATCTGTGAAAGAAAAGGAAAAAAAAATTATAACATGTAATAATACATTTTTTACAACACAGCATAATTTCCACAAAGTAATTTGCTTGCCTTTTTTGCTGTTCTCAGAATATATTGAATTTCACTAAAAATATTGATTTCAATCGTACTCATCACTTAACAGCAGGCAAGAAAAAAAACAATCAGAAAGATTGTTAAAAAAAAACCAACATGCTATTCTCAGCAAAATACCACAAGATACAAATCACAGATATATAAAATGCTTACGGCTAACAAAATTTTATAAGTTTAACTTACAAAAACTGTAAATGTTGCCGCTTTAAAATATTCACCGAATCTGAGGATACATTTTTTGAGAAGGCACCACGCCCACAACGTTTTTCTTCAGTGGTGTGGACATTTTTTACTTTTCCCGAGGGGCAAATAAAGACCAATGCCACCTTGGTCACGTGCAAGATTTGCAAAAGAGTTCTGTCGCGAGGGGATCCTAACAAGAAATACTCGTACGGCACGGCAAGTATGATGAAACACCTAAGGACCCTTCATCCGAACAATCTTGCACGAGAAGAGTGCAAACGGATGAGAAACACTCTTGCGCCTTTCTGAGTTTCTTTTCTTTTTCTTTTTTTTCTGGCATGATTTCTCTATTTTTACGTTGAAAAACAGTATCTGTAAAAAAGAATCACAAAGAAATGTATATTAATAACTTTCAAATTTATACTATTCCATTACTGTACAAACACATTTTATATAAAAACTGAATAAGAAACTATAGCCCTGAACCACAAGTGTGACGATGGTTAAAACACTACATGCATAGTGCATACTACTTTGAAGCAGTTCATGCCCTAAAGCCTACCTCACTAAAAGACTACATGCTAACTGACTGAATTATTACAGTACTATAAGGAGACACACTGGGTGAGTGACAGGGTGTTTGCTAGAAGTGTATGAATACTGATTGGGGAATTGAAGGTGTGAAAGACAACTGTGTAGGTGATTAGAGGACTGCATCCATAGTGAATAGGCATTTGAAGCAGTCTATGTGCTAAGGCCTGGCTCACTGCATGAGTACTTGGGTACTGACGGAATGATTAGAGTACAGCAAGGAGAGTGCCTGGGTGAATTTATAAGTGGTTGGCTTTTGACACAGTGAATGGATTAGTACTTGGTACTGAATGGGTCACTAGAGGAGTGCAAATGGAGTGACAGGATGTTTGCTGGACTGTATGGATACTGACTAGGTAATTGAAGGTGTGAAAGACAAGTAGGTAGTATGTTAGAAGACTGCATGCATACTGCATAGACATTTGAAGCAGTCTATGTGGTAATGTATGGTTCACAACATGAGTACTTGGAAACTGACTAAATCATCAGACTACTGCTAGGACAGTGCCTGGGTAAAACTTTTAACCCCTTCGATGCTCATGACGGAATGGTTCCGTCATGAGCATCGGTGCCCCTGTGCTCATGACGGAACCATTCCGTCATGAGGCCAGGGGCACAAAATCCCTCTGCTGCAGACAGCAGAGGGATTTCTATTTCATGCCTTTGACCTTGGGAGCTGGGGAAGAGCTTCCCGAGCTCCCGAGGCCCCCTCCCTGGTTTCTGTGCAATGAAGATCAGCGTGCACGTCGTGCTGTCTTCATTACACAGAAACCGAAACTGAAATGAGCCTTTAGGCTCATTTCAGTTTCACTTTGTATGTGCTCAGGGGGCTATCTCAGCCCCCCGGGCACATAGAAAGACGGGAGAGGTATTATTGGAAAGGGGTGAATCTCCCCTTTCCAGTGGTACCCCTCCCCAGTGGATCACTGCTTGGGGATCACCCCAGGAGGGCGATCCCTAAGCAGGGATCCACCCACTTGACACCAGGGAGGGGGGAGCGGCCCCTTAGGCAAGGGCTTTTGCTCCCCTGAAATATTTGGAGTGTAATTTAGTCTTTTTGCCCCCCCTGGGGGGCAGATGGGGGCAGTATCCCCCAATCTGCCCCCCCTGGGGGGGCAAAAAGCCCACTAGACACCAGGGATATTTACTTGGCGCACACAATTTATTAGGGTGGGGGCTGCCCATGAAGGGCATGTCCATGCCCCCACCCGGCATAATGTACAGCTTTTCTGCCCCCCTGGGGGGCAGTTGGGGGCAGTAGCCCCTAATCTGCCCCCCCGGGGGGCATAAAGCCCACTATACGCCAGGGATTTATTTTTTCTTGTAATTTGTGGTGGGGGCTGCCCAATATGGGCATGCCCATGCCCCCACCCACCCTCCGCAAAAATGACAGCCTTTCTGCCCCCCCTGGGGGGCAGATGGGGGCATTAGCCCCAAATCTGCCCCCCTGGGGGGGCAAAAAGCCCAGTAGACACCAAGGATATTTTAGCCAAATTTTAATTAGGGTGGGGGCATTGGCCTGCCCGTCTTGGGCAGCCCCCACCCTAATTAAAATTTGCCCAAAAAACTCCCTGGCGTCTTGTGGACTTTCTGCCCCCCCTGGTGGGCAGATGGGGGCATTAGCCCCCAATCTGCCCCACCGGGGGGGCAAAAAGCCCACAAGACACCAGGGATTTTTGGGGGGCAAATTTGAATTAGGGTGGGGCTCCCAAAACAGGCATGCCCATGCCCCCACCCGCAAAAATAACAGCCTTCCTGCGCCCCTTGGAGGGCAGATGGGGCAGTAGCCCCCAATCTGCCCTCCTCTGAGGAGCAAAAAGCCCACTAGCCGCCAGGGAGTTTTTTGGCATATTTTAATTAGGGTGGGGGCATTGGCATGCCCGTTTTAGGCAGCCCCCACCCTAATTAAAATTTGTCCAAAAAACTCCCTGGCGTGTAGTTGACTTTCTGCCCCCCTGGGGGGCAGATGGGGCCATTAGCCGCCAATCTGCCCTGCCGGGGGGGAACAAAAAGCCCACTAGATGCCAGGGTTTTTTTTTTTGGAGCAAATTTGAATTATGGTGGGGGGCTCCCAAAACGGGCATGCCCATGCCCCCAACCCCTCCTCCGCAAAAATAACAGCCTCCCTACCAGATGGGGCAGTAACCCCCAATCCGCCCCCCGGGGGGGGCAAAAAGTCCGCTAGAGGCCAGGGATTTTTTTGGCAAATTTTAATTAGGATGGGGGCAATGGCATGCCCGTTTTGGGCAGCCCCCAACCTAATTAAAATATGCCCAAAAACTCCTTGGCGTCTAGTGGACTTTCTGCCCCCCCTGCAGGCAGATGGGGGCATTAGCCCCCAATCTGCCATGCCATGGGGGCAAAAATCCCAATAGACGCCAGGGAGTTTTTTTGGGGCAGATTTGAATTAGGGTGGGGGCTCACAAAACGGGCATGCCCATGCCCCCACCCCCAACCCCCGCAAAAATAACAGCCTTCCTGCTCCCCTGGGGGGCAGATGGGGCAGTAGCCCCCAATCTGCCCCCCCAGGGGGGCAAAAAGCCCACTAGATGCCAGGGATGTTTTTGGCAAATTTTAATTAGGGTGGGGACATTGGCATGCCCATTTTGGGCAGCCCCCAACCTAATAAAAATTTGCCCCAAAAACTCCCTGGCATCTAGTGGACTTTCTACCTCCCATGGGGGGCAGATTGGGGCATCAGCCCCCAATCTGCCCTGTTGGGGGGGGTAAAAAGCCCACTAGACGCCAGGGATTGTTTTGTGGCAAATTTGAATTAGGTTGGGGGTTGCCCAAAACTGAAATGCCCATGCCCCCACCCCCTCCCTGCAAAAGTTAGAGCCTTCCTGCCCCCCATGGGGGACAGATGGGGCAGTAGCCCCCAATATGCCCCCCCTGGGGGCAAAAAGCCCACTAGACGCCAGGGATTTTTCGGTTCAAATTTTAATTAGGGTGGGGGCATTGGCATGCCCGTTTTGGGCAACCCCCACCCTAATTAAAATTTACCCAAAAAACTCTCTAGCGCCTAGTGGACCTTCTGCCTCCCCTGGGGGGCAGATGGGGGCATTAGCCCCCAATCTGCCCCACCAGGGGGGGCAAAAAGACCACTAGACTACAGGGAGTGTTTTGGGGAAAATTTGAATTAGGGTGGGGGTTGCCCAAAACGGGCATGCCCATTCCCCCACCCCCTCCCCGAAAAAATTACAGCTTTCCGTATCCCCCGGGGACAGATGGGGCAGTAGTCCCCAATCTGCCCCTCCGGGGGGGCAAAAAAAGCCCACTAGACACCAGGGATTTCTTTAGGAAAATTTTAATTAGGGTGGGGGCATTGGCATGCCCGTTTTGAACAGCCCCCACCCTAATTAAAATTTGCCCAAAAAAAATCCCTGGCATCTAGTGGAGCTTCTGCCGCCCGGGGGGGGGCAGAAGCCCTCAATCTGCCCCCCATTGGGGGACAAAAAGCCCACTAGACGCCAACGATTACGCTGGCTTTTTTATGTGTGAGGGTGGGGGCTGCCCAGAATGGGCATACCAATGCCCCCAGCCCCCAAAAAATAGCTACAGTGTTTCTACCCCCCTTGGGGGCATATCGGGGCAACCCCCTCCCCCCCAATGCCCCCCGGGTGGCAGAAGCCCAACTAGGCACAGAGTTGTTTTTAGCAATATGCCTACCTGTGGATTTTGGGCCCTAGCGCAGCCGTCACATAGGGAAACCTACCAAACCCACACATTTCTGAAAACTAGACACCCGGGGGCTTCCAGGGAAGTATGGCTTGCGTGGATCCCCCAACGTTTCCTTACCCAGAATCCCCTGCAAACCTCAATTTTAGCTGAAAAAACACTTTTTTCACATATTTTTGTGTGGGAAAGTTGTGGCATCAATGGGCTCACACAAATTTCCCACCACCCAGTGTTCCCCTAGGTCTAGCGGTAAAAATGGTGCCTCACTTGTGTTGGAGGCCCAAGTACCAACGACAGGCAAGGGCCCAAAACGTAGTGAGGCGGCATCAAAATGGCCTCTCTCAAAACCACCTGGTTTGCAGGGGATTCCGGGTAAGGAAACGTTGGGGGATCCACACAAGCCATACCTCCCTGGAAGCCGCCGGGTATCTAGTTTTCAGAAATGCGTGGGTTTGGTAGGTTTCCCTAGATGGCCGCCGAGCACCGGGCCAAAAACCCAAGTGATCCCTCTTGCAAAACCAGGTGGTTTTGCGATAGGCCATTTTGATGTCGCCTCACTACGTTTTGGGCCCTTGCCTGCCGCGAGTACTTGGGCCTCCCACACAAGTGAGGCACCATTTTTACCGGGAGACCTGGGGGAACGCTGGGGGGTGGTAAATTTGTGTGAGCCCGGTGATGCCACTACTTTCCCACACCAAAATGTGTGAAAAAAGTGATTTTTTCAGTTAAAATTGAGGTTTGCAGGGGATTCTGGGTAAGGAAACGTTGGGGGATCCACGCAAGCCATACCTCCCTGGAAGCCGCCGGGTGTCTAGTTTTCAGAAATGCATGGGTTTGGTAGGTTTCCCTAGGTGCCGGCAGGGCTAGGGTTAAAAAACTACAGCTAGGCACTTTGCCAAAAAAGGGTCCTTTTTCACTGCAAAATTGAGGTGTGACCACGTTGCGTTTTGCGCCATTTCCTGTCCCGGGCACTAGGCCGACCCGCACAAGTGAGGTACCATTTTTATCGTAGGACTTTGGGGAACGCGGGTGGGTGGAAATTTGTGGATCCACGCAGATTCCAGAAATGTGGGGAAAATTTGTTTTTTGTTGTCACTTTTTTACGTTTGCAAGGGATTCTGGGTAACAGACCATGGTGGGAGGCACTCAAGTCACCCCATCCTGGATTCCCCTGGGTGTCTAGTTTTCAAAAATATATAGGTTTGCTAGGTTTCCCTAGGTGCCGGCAGGGCTAGGGTTAAAAAACTACAGCTAGGCACTATGCCAAAAAAGGGTCATTTTTCACTGCAAAATTGAGGTGTGACCACGTTGCATTTTGCGCCGTTTCCTGTCGCGGGCACTAGGCCGACCCGCACAAGTGAGGTACCATTATTATCGTAGGACTTTGGGGAACGCGGGTGGGTGGAAATTTGTGGATCCACGCAGATTCCAGAGCTTTCCATTTATAAAATGGAAAGTTATGCAAAGCTGTAATACTGTGCCTGGAGTGATAAATGGCTTTTGTCATTTTACAGCTCGGTGTGGATAGCACTGTGCTAATCCTATGCTTAAAGACTTTGCTGTACAAATGGCAAAAGACTTGGTCCATTTCTATCTCGGTGTGGATAGCATTGTGCTAATCCTATGCTTAAAAACTTTGATAGAAAAGCAGACATTTGAGGTGAGCAAATTTAGAGTGTCGCTGGTGTTGAGGGTGCTCTGTACATGAGCTGCTGTCCACCTAAACTTGGGAACTACCCAGAGTACTCTCCTTTTTTGCATAATTTATGCGTCACTCTATGCCTGCAAGGGAATTGTTTTGACTTATACTGGGTGCTCCCTTGTGTCAGGACAAAGCTAAACCTCTCTGAAGAGCTGTAATGACAGCGAAACACGTGTCAGGGGTTGCTTTTATTCATTTCAGGTTGGCTTGGATGGTATTTCACCAATCCAAAGCTGTAATACTGTGCCTGGAGTGATATAAATGGCTTTTGTCATTTTACAGCTTGGCGTGGATAGCACTGTGCTAATCCTATGCTTAAAGACTTTGCTGTACAAATGGCAAAATACTTTGTCCATTTCTATCTCGGTGTGGATAGCATTGTGCTAATCCTATGCTTAAAAACTTTGATATATATATATATATATATATATATATATATATATATATATATTCAAAACCACAGGTTGCCCAAAGTGGAAAAGCCGCACATGAGGGGGTATACACACAGCTTGCTGCCGGTAGCAGAACGACAGCCTGTCAAGCCCCATTCCATTCTCGTGCCAAACGCGTTTCGGGCGTCATCCCGCCCTTGATCACTGGCTAAGCAAATGAAGGATCCGGCATATTCAGACACACCTGTTTTTATTTTAAATTAATGTCCCACCCACATAGGTTGTAGCTAGGCATTGTGGTCTATGTAGTGCAAGCTACAGGAACTTCAGGGTGTCTCAACCATGATCGGTGCCAAAGTCCTTGCAAAAGTTCAAATGTCAAACCCAAGTGGGTGAAAGGAGGCCAAAACATCACCATCACGATGCCAATATATGCCAGCAGCTCAGGCCCCCCTCATTCTGATCGCCGCTCTCGTTGCTTGAGCAGCACAGATCCGCCAGAAGCAGCAGCGGGGCTTTTCCGCGACCCGGCGAGCCGCAAAATTTTTCAAAACCACAGGTTGCCCAAAGTGGAAAAGCCGCACATGAGGGGGTATACACACAGCTTGCTGCCGGTAGCAGAACGACAGCCTGTCAAGCCCCATTCCATTCTCGTGCCAAACGCGTTTCGGGCGTCATCCCGCCCTTGATCACTGGCTAAGCAAATGAAGGATCCGGCATATTCAGACACACCTGTTTTTATTTTAAATTAATGTCCCACCCACATAGGTTGTAGCTAGGCATTGTGGTCTATGTAGTGCAAGCTACAGGAACTTCAGGGTGTCTCAACCATGATCGGTGCCAAAGTCCTTGCAAAAGTTCAAATGTCAAACCCAAGTGGGTGAAAGGAGGCCAAAATATCACCATCACGATGCCAATATACGCCAGCAGCTCAGGCCCCCCTCATTCTGATCGCCGCTCTCGTTGCTTGAGCAGCACAGATCCGCCAGAAGCAGCAGCGGGGCTTTTCCGCGACCCGGCGAGCCGCAAAATTTTTCAAAACCACAGGTTGCCCAAAGTGGAAAAGCCGCACATGAGGGGGTATACACACAGCTTGCTGCCGGTAGCAGAACGACAGCCTGTCAAGCCCCATTCCATTCTCGTGCCAAACGCGTTTCGGGCGTCATCCCGCCCTTGATCACTGGCTAAGCAAATGAAGGATCCGGCATATTCAGACACACCTGTTTTTATTTTAAATTAATGTCCCACCCACATAGGTTGTAGCTAGGCATTGTGGTCTATGTAGTGCAAGCTACAGGAACTTCAGGGTGTCTCAACCATGATCGGTGCCAAAGTCCTTGCAAAAGTTCAAATGTCAAACCCAAGTGGGTGAAAGGAGGCCAAAACATCACCATCACGATGCCAATATATGCCAGCAGCTCAGGCCCCCCTCATTCTGATCGCCGCTCTCGTTGCATGAGCAGCACAGATCCGCCAGAAGCAGCAGCAGGGCTTTTCCGCGACCCGGCGAGCTGCAAAATTTTTCAAAACCACAGGTTGCCCAAAGTGGAAAAGCCGCACATGAGGGGGTATACACACAGCTTGCTGCCGGTAGCAGAACGACAGCCTGTCAAGCCCCATTCCATTCTCGTGCCAGACGCGTTTCGGGCGTCATCCCGCCCTTGATCACTGGCTAGCAAATGAAGGATCCGGCATATTCAGACACACCTCTTTTTATTTTAAATTAATGTCCCACCCACATAGGTTGTAGCTAGGCATTGTGGTCTATGTAGTGCAAGCTACAGGAACTTCAGGGTGTTTCAACCATGATCGGTGCCAAAGTCCTTGCAAAAGTTCAAATGTCAAACCCAAGTGGGTGAAAGGAGGCCAAAACATTACCATCACGATGCCAATATATGCCAGCAGCTCAGGCCCCGCTCATTCTGATCGCCGCTCTCGTTGCTTGAGCAGCACAGATCCGCCAGAAGCAGCAGCGGGGTTTTCCGCGACCCGGCGAGCTGCAAAATTTTTCAAAACCACAGGTTGCCCAAAGTGGAAAAGCCGCACATGAGGGGGTATACACACAGCTTGCTGCCGGTAGCAGAACGACAGCCTGTCAAGCCCCATTCCATTCTTGTGCCAAACGCGTTTCGGGCGTCATCCCGCCCTTGATCACTGGCTAAGCAAATGAAGGATCCGGCATATTCAGACACACCTGTTTTTATTTTAAATTAATGTCCCACCCACATAGGTTGTAGCTAGGCATTGTGGTCTATGTAGTGCAAGCTACAGAAACTTCAGGGTGTCTCAACCATGATCGGTGCCAAAGTCCTTGCAAAAGTTCAAATGTCAAACCCAAGTGGGTGAAAGGAGGCCAACACATCACCATCACGATGCCAATATATGCCAGCAGCTCAGGCCCCCCTCATTCTGATCGCCGCTCTCGTTGCTTGAGCAGCACAGATCCGCCAGAAGCAGCAGCGGGGCTTTTCCGCGCCCCGGCGAGCCGCAAAATTTTTCAAAACCGCAGGTTGCACAAAGTGGAAAAGCCGCACATGAGGGGGTATACACACAGCTTGCTGCCGGTAGCAGAACGACAGCCTGTCAAGCCCCATTCCATTCTCGTGCCAAACGCGTTTCGGGCGTCATCCCGCCCTCGATCACTCAATTACTAACAGCCACCGCCCAAGCCATTCTAATAGCTTTGGATCCTGGAATTGTCTCATTTGTCGCACTTGTAGGAGTGTGATCATTTATAGTTGCGTCTCTGTTGTCATCGGCAGCATGGCAGGGCTATGGGTGATGCAAGCTGACGAGGGCTCTGGAACTTATTTGTTTACAAATTAAGCACTGCACCAGAGATTTGTCCACTGTGCACCAGAGATTTGTCACAGACCCTGTGCCAATCCTCCGAAGAAGGCCAACCTCCTTCTGTGCACAGCTTTGCTTGTCTGCAGTGGGATCGGTCGCAGGGTCTGTTCTCTAGCCAGGCCATGCATCCTACCCTCCACAGGCGTCTGACCCCTTCTAAGTTCAGCCCTCTGCCATGCCCTGCATGGATTTGGCCACAAGGCCTGGACTGTGGTGAGACCCTACTCCCATCTAAGAACATGTGGCCAACCCATGCGCATGGTCGTAGGCCAAGTACAGCAAGAGTTCTCTAAATGCCTTATTTTTTTCAATTATTTTATAGAATTCACGGATCCTGTGCTGTATTTGTGAATCATGAGAGCCTGAAAAGTCTGTAGGATCCGAATATGGGCTAGGATTTGCAAATCCATTGCTAACGTTTTTGGGGGGATTTTTAATTTAATACCTGGGGATCTATTATGGACCCACCCACCTGGGCCTGTGGTCAGTGCAGCTCATTTTGGTCCATTATGCCCTTTTTCTTTTCTTTTCTCCCACCACGGTGCTCAGTGGATAGAATTGGGTAATGGCGGATGTAACAGAAATGTTTCTGTGATGGCCAGCCAAACAAAGCACATCAGATTTGCAAACCCAGGGCAGTAGCCACAAATTTGCAATGCACAAAGGGAGAAAAAGCTCTCTAGTTCAATGTGGGACCCAGTGACGGCTCCTCCGCTAAGGCGGAGTAGCACTGCCCCACTGCTTTTTTGCAGTTAAAGACAGTGAAAATAAAATGCTAATAACTTGTGTTATCATCATTTTATTTTCTCCTACTTCGGCCCACAGATTTGCGTGAGGGGGCAGGGGTAGGGGAGGAGTGGTAGTTCCCTCCTAAAGTGCACAATGACTGCTTGGACTGCCCTTTCGGGCCGCCCAAAACAGTCTTGAGCACTTCGCATTTTCTCCATGCAGGCTGCATTACACCCTACGTGGAGAACATGCTCAGGCCTCCAGTCAGAGCCTGAGTGCCGAAAAATGACGCACAGAGCAATCACAATGCTGCTAAGGCAGCGTTGCGATTGGCTGACTGGGAGCCTGGATGTGCTTCCTGTGGCCGAGTGTGGGAGGAGAGATGGGACAGGAAATGGCAAAAAGGTAAGTTTAACATTCTTTCTTTAATTTTTTCATAGCCGTTACCCCCTCGTCCCCCCTCCCGCATTCTTCCCCATACCTCACGCATCCTCCCACCCCTACCGTCCCCGCCCCCTCTACCTCTGATCGGTGCAGACGAACCTGGTGGGACCTTTATTTTTTTTAAACAGAGCCATGAATCCTCAGTGGATTCACAAATCCATGGAGAATCCTGCATATTAATAATCCAGATATCTCTAAAATGTAACCTCTTCATGCCCAACCAGGGCACCTTTTTAAATGCAAAGTTCTCATATATGATTGAATAGAGTTACACTAAATGAATAACAGCAGAATCCTTAAGTACAGTTCTGCCTTTATGTCAAATTGGTGTAATTCTGTTTGGCTGTTTTTTTCTGTATCAAAGAGCAAAGACTCGTAAGGGAATTACAATGGGAAATGGCACTTTTGGGACCCCTCCTTTTCTTGAAGCCCCACTTGACAGAACCGTGTGAAATTTGCCATGAATAACCAAAAGTGGATGTACTTTTTTGGTGAAGTTAATTGTAGATTCGACACTTGGTGCCAAAAGTTTTAAGAAAACAGAAAATGCCTCTCCTATGTAAACTGTGACCTAACTGTATCTAAACTGGCACTATCACTTGGCCATGTTAAGTTATGTTATGTTACCAAATTTATAAAGCGCATGGCTGCCACACCAACAGGGCGTCCCAATCTCATGAAGGGGAAAAGCCTCATAAAAAGTTAGAGAGCCTAGAACATAAGTTCACATGGTTCTCCTGCAGTTCAAATTGTTCATAAATGCTCAATCCTGAAAGTTGAGGTTTTTTTTGTCCTGTTGGCCAATTCAGTACCGTGGTTCTAGGGTAGGAACCACAAACCGCTATGCTGGAGTGTACTGACTGGTTGGCTGCTATGTTGGGACAAAATATTGCAGCGGACATTACAGGACCCAGGGACTCGGTCTCCAAGGCCCGTGTAAGGGCCTATATGGACAGGCTCTGTGATTTAAAATTTTAAAATATTTAGTTTTTGTCTTGGGTACTGCAATTCTATTGCGGGACCCCTCAAGGTCCCCTATTAGGTACCACATATGAATTCGATACTGCTGTAGTACTGCATACCCAAAAGTAATCATTTAAAAAAGTTGGCACCCCCCGGGGTGTTGGACAGAGGACCTGGCCCCAAGCCCCTTCCCTGCTGGGCACGGGCAAAGGCAGTGCCTAGTGAGGGTTGGCCACCCGATGTGGGATAGGTAAAGGGTCCCGGGTGGGATTGGAATTGACCCGCCCTTAGTGGGGGTTGGACATATGCTCAGGATAGAATATATTTGAAAAAATAGAGACATTTCCTGAAAAAATAAAAGGTAAAATTGACTTTATAGTCAGGTATAGTAATATGGTCTCAGCATTTTTTTAAAAATGCACAGCACTGGAAAAAAACAATGTTAAACTGACATTATTGTTAGGTGTCGAAATTAGATAGGACCTAACATTTAAAAACCATAAAACCATTGAAATTTGCCAGTTTACCGTAGCGAACTAACTAATTCTTGCTCCCTTGTCATGTACTGCTTATTATCTCATATATTACATAACTCTTAACGTGTTAAATTGCATCATTAATGGCATCACCGATGAAATCACTGATGACTTCAACCAATGATACAGCTATTCACATTATTCCATAAAGCCTTACATCATTTAAAAAAAAAAAAAAAGTTGTCAGTAAAGGACCTACAGTCATATACACCGTAGAATTACTGTGTGTACAAGTGTGGGTAAATAATATGGAAATAACGTAAGCTCTGGAGGCATGTGTGGATGTGCATGGGAAAATGTATATAATTCACAGTTTACCAAGCAGTAAAGTTTCGGGTGCAGGCAGTACTCAATGTTAAATAAGGTAAAGGCTGAGCACACCTGAAGTGGGTGCTGAAGTATGTTTCAGAGTAGGTTGTGGCTTAAGACACAGCCTGTTGCAAAAATCTGTGAGAAAGGGAAAAACCAAAGATTCCTTTCACAATAGATTATCCACCAGTGGATATCTGGACACACCCATGTTAAAAAGTGCTATACCGTGCTATAGACACATACTATGTAGAATGAATGCTGGGGATGTTTATTTACAGAACTTCACTGAAGATTTTGAAGCTTTGGGCGATGTTGTAGAATGTAGGGGTGACCAATTATGGGGTGGTTTAACTCATTGTGGTTGTAAGGATGGGTTTAAGGTTATACACCATTCTGCTTATCTCAGGAGTGTGTGCAGTCTATTTTGCAAAACTACTTAAGGGCCTGGCTGAAGGTATCTTATTAGTGGCTAATGCATAGCTATCAACCTGTTGATCAAAATTGTGGGTGATTTGAAGTCTTTAAAAGAGTTATCCTATTAAGGCAAATAGAGAACACACTTTTTTGGATGGTGTTCATGATTTTAAAAAGTGTTTGATAGGCAGTCAATATTTGTAAAAGAGGCTAACATTCACCGGATGTGGGTGAGTTGCAGGATATGCTATGTCTCTTGCATTTGGGAAAGGTTATTATTATTATTATATTAAGGTCTATTATCACTTGATTGGCTATATTGAGTTCACTAAACTCTCACTGGTGAATTTTAGTGGGGGGTTCCCAAAATGCAAAATCCCCACATATTTTCCATAGACTTCTTTAGGCAGACCTACAGCAAAAGCTGAACGGATTTACACCAAATTTGGCAGGAATCTAGATCTTGGTCCACCCATTGTGCTTTTTGTGATTTGGTGTAAATCCGTTCAACAGTTTTTGAGAAATTAAGGTAAGAAAATATTTGTATATCTGGATGGTTGGGTTTGAGGGACTCTAGCAAGAGTCCCTCAAACCTATTTTAAATACTAGAGCATCCTGATTGGCCCAGGGAGCTTTTTTCACTTGAGCCATCTTACTTCTGCATGAGTCAGACTCCCATGGGAGTGAGCGCTCTGATTGGCTGCCATCAAAATGTTACTGGCAGCCATTACAGGCTTGTGGACTTAGTCCCCTGCCCTGAAGTTTCCCAAAAAATAATAATATAAGTGGGCAGGGTAGAGATCCCCGCCTCCCTAAGCCCCATGGGGGATACTCAGAGGGGCCCCCCGGGACCAGAATTGAAAAAAATTGCAATTTAAGCAGTAATCCCGAGGACTTTGGCAGGATCGGAAAAAAAATAACAAAATGGTGGGCCCGGGCCACAGAGCAAGGTGCAGGTTTGCACCCTAGGGACCCTATCCTCTGGCAACTGATTCAAATAATTATAAGAGGGGGAACACGGCCCCTGGTCTGAGCCGCATTCGACCCTGTGGACCAAATCCCTAGGGGCCCACAGTATCTTTAAAGGGGAGGAGGGCCCCCACGGTCCCACTCCCCGAGCCTTTATAAGGACCTGGGGACACCAGGGCAGCTACTTTTTAAAAAAGGGAGGGGGCCATGTGGCCCCCTCCCTGAGCTCTTACCCATACCATGGGGCTTTCTTACAAGTTGTGTCCCGGGGAGCCAATCCCCGGGACACAGCCGTTTCCCTGCCTGCACTGGCACGGGCAGGGAAATTTGTGTTTGTTCCCACCTAGCAGGAACTCTCACCAAATGGGAACAATCACAAAGTCTGCTCCCAGCAGGCAGGAGCTTTATAAATGCAACTGTTGGCTGAAGGTAGGCTTGAGATCTGTTTCCCTGCCTTCACTGATGCAGGCAGGGAAACAGATCAACAGATTGCTCCTGCCTGGAGGAAGCAGCATAATTAGCTGCTCCCTCCGGGCCAGAGCAATTCTGGCTCCAGCAGCATCGAGGGAGCTGGCTGGGGACACGGTGATCCTGGTTCTTTCCCCCATGGCCCCCCAAATTTGTGCATGGTCCATGGTCTGGTTGGTCACCAGGGCATACACCTTCAAATAATGCGGGCCCTGGCAGATGGAGTCACCAGTGCCATAATAAGTGATGAGAGGGGGGCCGCGCAGCCCCCCTCCCTTTTTCCCAAAAAAGGTCCACAGTTCCACCTTTTAATTGCTGCTGAGTATGAAAAGGCACCAAACCATCTACATGCTTGACCCGTCAGGTTCTGCCCCCTCTAGTTCTTAGTATGCAACAGTGTTCCTTGTCATTTTCCAGGATGATGGACAGTGTGTTTTCTATACAACAGCACATTGAAAAACGATCTGAAAACCTTGATGGAGGTGAATGCATCATTGATTTATTGGAGGACAATCTCTCCTGTAGTGACTGTCTAAGATGAGTGGGTTCTTTCGTTTCATCTCCTGGTCAGAGAGCAGAATACACTGTTCTCCCTTTTAATTGCTGCTGAGTATGCAATAGTGCCAAATCACATACAAGCTCCGCCCATTTGGCGCTGCCCCTTCCACGTTAGTAGTATGCAACAGAAAGGAGCGGGCCCATAAATTCTGGACCTATTCTAGAATCACAATCTGATGGTTCTTTTTTGCAGCATGTAAGCGTAGAGGGGAGAAAATTGTGATTAATGCCAATCAATCCAACAAGAATCTCTCGAGACAAATAGTAGCCAGAGACAACTTCATAAGGTTAGTTAGTTTATTACAAAGCCAAAAATAACTGGACATAAAGACACCTCAACACAAGTGTGTAAATATACATGGGAATCAGCATAAAGCTAAATCTGCGATTAAAGTTGAGATGGTGCAGCATGCACAAAACAATTGACTCAAGAAATAAGATGCAGAGGATCAGAAAGCATGAGTCCAAATATCTCTGCATCGAGGGTTCAAAAAAGTACAGCATCTTACATTCTCAGGGAAAGGAATAAACTGTGTCAGCATGTGCAGTCTTCCTAAGAAGTCCCTCCACCATTGATGGGTCAGATAGCATAAAGCTATCAAGACAGAGCTTGTTCTAAGATGCTCTCTCTCCGAAGGCAGAGAATAAGTTGGGGCACTTTCCCTACTTGCAACATTCAATATTACAGGTATCTTCCCAAGAGTCCTTGTGGGTCACGCCATGCCCTCCGACCATGATCTCATAGGTACTTTTCCACTATACAGCGATGTTCTGGAACTGTAACATGTTGACCTTGATTCCCAGGCCTTCTCCAGTGTGAAAATTCAAAAACTCTCTTATCGACATTAGCTCGCAATGTAGCTACGTCTCTCCTTGCCTGACTAATAAAACAAAGACATTATTCTAGCTAACAAGGGTGCTTCTTCCACCTGCAACACAAAACATGAGAAATAATGAAATCAACCATACACATGAAATTCAAACTGTTAATTTTAAAGCGAGAGCTTCCAGGAAAATTTAATTTCAGGCCTACAAGATTCAGCTAACATAAGAGAAATGGAGTATGAGCTTTACGAAATTGTATAGGAAATAAGGCACATTAAGTTAATCCTACCTACATGGAAAATGACACGATTAATAAACACATTTAAAAATGAATGATATTCACTGGTACAACACAAATTCTTCATGCTAGTGTTTTTGCTGCTAGTTACATTCATTTTCTACATTAACTCTTCACGTTTACTATGCAATTGCCTAAAAACATCACGTTTAACGTCATTACATTTCAAGATCCTAACACTTCATGTTAATATGACAAAGGATTATTTGCGGGTGCATTCTCTGTGTGTGATTATAATGCACCCCTACAGATAAAATGCGGTTTCCGGTACGTCAAAACGTTGTTACCACCATATTCCAGGCTGATGGGCAGTGTGTTTTCTTTACAATTGCACATTGAAAAACGGTCTGAAATCCTTGATGAGGGGAATGCATTGTTGATTTATTGGAGTACAATCTCTTCTGTAGTGACTGTCCAAGACGAGTGGGTTCTTTCTTGTCATCTCTTAGTCTGAGAGCAGAGTCCACAAAAATCTCTTTTAATTCCTCCTGAGTATGCAAAGGCGCCACTTCACCTACAAGCTCTGCCCGTTTGGCTGTGCCCCTTCCACGTTAATAGTAAGCTTAGCATCCTACCAGCCAAGGTACTCGCCAATGACCTTGCCACACACGGAGAGCAGTTTTGTACGTCTTTATTCCGCTGCATGTAAGTAACAACTTCACATTCAAAGCCTGCCTTCAACTCATCCCTCCAAGACTTATGTCACAGGCCTACAGTGTGAACCAAAAGAGTTCCAGCATTCTTCTATTTGCAAGACACTACATCAAGCAACTGTGCTTGCTCCGGGTGGGTTGGCGGCCAGGCCCTGTTGCCAACCCCCTGCTGTGCATGGCCAAAGGCAGTGTCGGGTTGGTTGCCTCTGAAAGACTGGTTGCTTGGCAGCAAAGTACATGAGTTTGATGGATTGTATAATTTGATTATGAGAGAACAGATCCTTAATAATTGCCAAAATCAGTTATTGCATCAGTACCTGGCGGACTCTGATCTGACTTCTCCCCAAAAACCTGCATCAGGGGGGGGGGGGGAGTCAAAAACCAACAAGGGAAGGCAAAAAGAAACATTGGTGTTACTTTTTTTAAATCCACCTACCACCATTGCCCCTAAGGCAACTGCGCCCCCTAGCACAAGTACAAGTGTTGGTACAGGGAACAAGGGATTAGTAGGGTTAACCTTGGGTTCTGAGATGGGTTCTGGCCTAGTCAGAACTCCAGCTCAGGCTGTGCTTGTCTGCGATGGTGGCATGGATATTGCAACCCTATTTGTTAGACCCAGTAAGTTGGGCAAATGCAGACAGCAGCCTTTGATAAATGGTAAGGAGGCCATGGCATACAGGGACACAGGTGCAAGTGCCACTATGGTGACACAGGATCTTGTGGCCCCTGACCAAATCATACTTGAAGAAATGTACCAAGTGACCAAAGGAAACAATGTCAGGACTGACCATTCCTTGGCAGTTGTTAATTTCAGCTGGGGAGGGGTAACTGGCCCTAAGAAAGTTGTGGTTAGCTCAGACCTTCCAGTAGAATGTTTGTTGGGCAATGATTTGGAAACTTCAGCTTGGGCTGAAGTGGAACTTGGCACTCATGCAGCAATGCTGGGCATCTCTGCAGATGTGTTTGCTGTGACCAAGTCACAGGCCAAACTGACAAACACTGAACAGGCCCTGGATCCTGGAACAATGAACCAAGGGTCTTCCAAGAGAAGGAGCAGGACGGGTAAGGCTGTGTCTTCCCCCAAACTCAGAGTGAGGACTAGTCTCTTGAACGAGATTATCTCAGTCCCTGTGAAGGAACTGTCTCAGATGAACTGGAACCTGATCAGGTTGAGTTCTTGGGGACAGGGGGCCCTTCCAGGGCAGACTTGAGTTTGGAGCAGCAAACCTGCCCCTCTCTTGCACCTCTTAGACAGCAAGCTGCTGCTGAGGCTGCTGGGAGTGTAGTGTCAGTGGATCCCATAGGATCTATTGGGATGAGGGACTCCTGTACTCAGAGAGTAGAGACCCCAAGCCTGGTGTCATCAGGAGGTTGGTCATACCTCTGAAGTTTAGGGGCTTCCTATTCACCTTGGCACATTACATTCCCTTAGCAGGACACATATGCCAAAGCAAGACTTGGGACAGGCTTGTCCCTCACTTTCACTGGCCTCACATGCCTGAGGACACCAAGAGGTTTTGCCGCTCCTGTACCACCTGTCAAGCCAGTGGTAAGTCAGGTGGTACCACAAAGGCCCCCTTCATACCACTACAAGCAGTGGGGGTTCCCTTTGAAAGGGTTGGGATTGATATCATTGGTCCAATGAACCCTCCAACAGCCTCTGGACACACACTAGTGGTGGTGGACCATGCCACTAGGTATACAGAAGCAATACCCCTTAGAACCACCACATCCCCTGTGGTGGCCTGGGCCCTCCTGGGAATTTTTCCAGAGTGGGATTCCCTAAGGAGTTCTTAACTGACAGAGGTACAAACTTCATGTCAAGTTATATTACTGCAATGTGGAATGAGTGTGGAGTGAACTACAAGTTCACCACACCCTATCACCCACAATGCAATGGGTTATTTGAATGGATCAACAAAACCCTCAGTGCATGATCATGGGCCTCCCAGAAAAGCTTAGGCAAAAATGGGATGTTCTGTTGCCCTGCCTTCTCTTTGCCTACAGAGAGGTCCCACAGAAGGGGGTTGGCTAAAGCTGTTTTGAACTTCTATTTGGGCATTCTGTTAGGGGTCCCCTGTGTTTAGCGAAGGAGGGATGGGAGTTATTTCTCAAACCACCTAAACAACACATTGTGGACTATATACTTGGTCGCCATTCCAGGATGGCTGAGTACATGAAGGCCAGCAAAAACCTTGAGGCAAGTCAAGAATTACAGAAAGCTTTGCATGACCAAAAGGTTGTTATGACTGTTTACCAGCCAGGGCAGAAGGTATGGGTGTTGGAGCCTGTGGCCCCAGCAGCTCTCCAAGACAAGTTGAGTGGACCCCATACCATAAATGAGCAAAAAGGTGAGGTCACCTACCTGGTAAACCATGGCACTCCTTGGAGCCCCCACAGGGTGCTCCATGTGAACAGGTTCAAACCCTTTGTGGGCAGGGCTGACATGGGCTTTCTCATCGCAACTGATGAGGGACAGGAAGAAGAAAGTGACCCTCTCCCTGATCTCTTCTCTCAGAACCCTGATGATGGGTCAGTTGATGGTGTAGCTTTGGCAGGCAGCCTCACTGACCAACAGCAGATTGATTGCAGGAAGGTACTCAATCAATACAGGCACCTGTTCTCTCTGACTCCTAGTAAAACCACCTGGTGTACCCATGAAGTGGACAAAGGTGAGAGTCTACCTGTTAAAAATAAGATTTACACGCAACCTGACTATGTCAGAGATTGCATCATGACAGAGGTCCAAAAGATGCTGGAATTGAGAGTGATGGAACACTCATATAGCCCTTGGGATAGTCCAGTGGTCCTGGTACCCAAACCTCACACCCAGGGTGGCAAACGAGAGATGAGGTTTTGTGTGGACTACAGGGGGCTCAATGCAGTCACTAGGACTGATGCTCATCCAATTCCTAGGGCAGATGAGCTTATTGATACTTTGGCTTCAGCCAAGTTCTTGAGCACATTTGAGCTCACTGCTGGCTTTTGGCAAATCAGACTAGCTGAGGAAGCCAAACCAAAAACAGCATTTTCAACACCTATTGGGCATTATCAGTGCATGGTGATGCCCATTGGTTTGAAGAATGCACCTACCACATTCCAAAGGCTGGTGAACAAAGTCCTTACAGGTCTGGAAGCCTATAGTGCAGCATATCTTGATGATATAGCTGTCTTTAGCGCCACCTGGTAGGATCACTTGGTCCACCTGAAGAATGTTTTAGAGGCTCTTCAGAAAGCAGGTCTCACGTTCAAGGCTACTAAGTGCCAGATAGGGCAGAGCAAGGTTGTGTACCTGGGCCACCTTTTGGGTGGAGGCCAGGATCAACCATTACAGAGCAAAATCCAGACCATAATGGACTGGGTTGCTCCAACTACCCAGACTCAGGTCAGAACTTTCTTGGGCCTGACTGGGTACTACAGAAGATTTGTAAAAGGATAGGGGTCTATAGTGACTCCCTTGAATGATCTTACATCAAAAAGAATGCCTAAAAAAGTTCAGTGGACAGTTAGCTGTCAGAAGGCATTTGATAATCTCAAGCAGGCCATGTGCACTGCTCCCATTATGCAGAGTCCTGACTACTCCAAGCAATGTATTGTCCAAACAGATTCATCTGAGTTGGGGGTAGGGGCTGTGTTGTCACAACTTAATGCAGAGGGTCAGGATAAACCAGTAGCTTTTATCAGCCAAAGGTTAACCCCAAAGAGAAACGTTGGTCAGCTATAGAGAGGGAAGCTTTAGCTGTGGTCCAGGCCCTGAGGAAGCTGAGGCCATACCTGTTTGGCACTCACTTCATTGTTCAGACAGACCATAAGCCCCTCCTATGGCTAAAACAGATAATGGGTGAAAACCCCAAAGGTTTGAGGTGGTCAATTTCCCTACAGGGGATGGACTATACAGTGGAACACAGACCTGGAAGTAACCATGCCAATGCAGATGGACTCTCCAGATATTTCCACTTAAAAAATGAAGACTCAACTGGGCAAGGTTAGTCTCATCTCCGTACGTGTGGGGGGGGGGGGGTTGTATAGGAAAGTAGGATCTGCTTCTTATGGTTACCCCCACTTTTTACTAAATGTAATACTGTTTAGACTAGTCTGACTGGGATCCTGCTAATCAGGACCCCAGTCTATCTGTTTTCTCTTTAAACTGTTATGCCATGTACATAGGTACACTCCAGATTGGATACTGGGGTACCCTTTTCAGTCCCTAGTATATAGTACACATGTACCCAGGGCATGGGTACCCCAGAGGCTTCTCATGGGCTGAAGCATGTATTATGCCATGAGAGGCTATGCAAAATGGAACTACAGGCCTGCCGTTGCAGCCTCTGTAAGTTGGTGCATGCACCACTTACTTGAGATATAGGTTTACTATATCTAAGGGTCACTGCACTTAAAAGCGTTGTCACCCCTATAGCAGGCTTTAACAATCCTGCAGGCAGGGTGCTTGGTTCTAAGTGAGAGGGTGCCACTACATGAGTAGAACACCCCTGCAGCCTACTGAGTCCATTCTCCCGGGTTGTCAGTGAAGCAGCCATTTATAACATATAGAGTGGCATTATGCGACTGTGTGATGACCAACTCTAAAACGGCTAAAACAAACCCCATTGTGTTTGGTGTCAAACATGTTTGAATCATACCCCCACACTGGTAACCGGTGTGGGAGGTATGATTCCACCCTTCAGAAGCGAGCTTCGTTGAGTACCTGGTGTTCCCGGTACCAGCCTTCTAGTCCAGGACAGCACAAAATGGTTGCTGCCGACGAGAAACACATTTCTTCACCCCTGCTGCTGAGTCAAGCTCAAGCAGGGGAAGGGAGAACAATAGGCATCCTGTCCCAGGAAGGTGTAACCACCTCCCAGACAGAATTTAGTGTATTAGGGCAGGGTGGGTGCGCTCGCCAGTAACCGAATGCCTGCATGAGGGGCACATTTGGTGTTCCTGTGCATAGTCCAGTTGAAACCAGTCCTGAGAGCCGTTGGCTCCTCCTCTGGCGTGAAGCTGGACAAAGGACGAGTAACCTCGCCACTGTCCAGACCCTCCCCTGGGCGGGTCCCCTGAATCTGTCCAACCCTCTCACCAATCTTGAGGTCAGAATCCCTCGTGGGGGCTGAAATACCCAAACCCCTGTGCACAGCGTACATTTGCAAGTGCAAGTGCATTTGCAAGTGCATGTACTTTGGCCTCCTCACACTGAGTGCTCCATGGGCTGTTTGGTGAAATTGCTCGAGGTCCTCTCGTGACTCCTGTGCCTCCAGCCTCGTTGCTCCAGGCCTGCCCTGACTTCCCTTGCTGTTCCGAAACGTACACATCCTTGACCTTCTGCGTGGGTTGTGGTTGGCAAGGCTTGTTGGTGCTCCCTCTGGACACGACCCCTCAGCACTCCAAATCCTTTGTGGGAGAGCTCGTATCCGGCTCCTGGTCATCCTCTATGTCTCCTGGTCCCCGTAGCTGCAGAGTCAAGAACTCCATCAACGCACCTGAAGCACCCGACATCGGTGGACATTCGTCTACCGAACCCCTGTTCACTCCTGAGTGGCCCAGACTCTGTTCCCTCTGCTTTCAGGTACTCTTCAACAAGAATCCAACTTTGGATTCCAATGGATACTTTTCTCCCTCTCAGCAGCGGCTCTTCTTCGAAGTCCTCCATTGGCTTCCACGGCGGTTTCCGGCGCCACTTCAGACCTATGCACCTTTCCTGGGATAGGTAACTTGGGTACCTCGGTATCCACGGGTGGGGTGGCTCTCCAACCTCCTATCTTCCACGGGGTTTCTTCGAAGTCCACTGGGAAGGGTCCTTAAACTCTAAAACCTCAAGCACGACTTTCCAATAGAATTGTACGGAGCACGTGGTCGTGTTACCACACTGCGCCCATCCTCCGTGGGGTCCCTACTTACTTGGGCGGTTCCTTGAGTTCCCAGCGATTATACGTCCTCTCAACACTGTCTAAATTTGAGTCGTGGTTCTTATACCACTATTTTAGTATAT
Source organism: Triturus cristatus (assembly GCF_964204655.1). Taxonomy (NCBI): domain Eukaryota; kingdom Metazoa; phylum Chordata; class Amphibia; order Caudata; family Salamandridae; genus Triturus; species Triturus cristatus. The sequence continues at coordinate 571,397,541 of NC_140595.1, read as the reverse complement.
GGTTTGTTCCCCCCTCTGTGTCCACTGTGTATTAGTGCTATTTACTGTCAGTTCTGTGCTTAAGTATTGCGTGCTTTGTGATTAGCTCTGTGTAGGAGATACTGTGTCGTACTAGATAGTGTTATATTAATAAATACATATTTTTATAACTACTGTGTGGTTCTCCTTTCATTTAACCAATACTATAAGGTTGCATTCTGGTAAAACAAGCTGCTTAACATTCCTTTAAGATTAAGCCTGAAGGCTGCTATCCACAGCTACCACTTGGATAGCTTTCTAAGGTTATCTTTGACATCATAAATCACCATAAGGGTTGTTTAGACTGGTGCAGGTGCCTACTTTAATTAGTGGACAGCATATACCAGACCAACTTCTCACACCATTACTGCGCATGAACTTCATCTGAACACAGTAGGGACCGGCTACAGGAAGTGGGCCAACCTGTAGGCAGCCAACCCTTGCAGAGCATGGTCTTCAGCCATGTGAAGCTGAGATTAGCTGCAGGATATGGCCTTTGGCTAATCCCTGCAACCCACCCTCTGCCAACCCCTAATGCAGACAGCATTTGCCCTTGAATAGTGGGGACTGGTCGCAGCCCCTCAAACTCTATGGGTGGCCAAACACCACTGCACAGGCCTTCAGTCATAGGCAGCCGGGTTGGACGCATTTACACGCTGCACAGCCTGGCTAGCAAATCAAAACAGCATCATATGCAGTACTCATAACATCACACTTAATGAAATAGAAGTAATTACAAATGTCTTGAATTATCTTAAATACGAGATAACAAATCACATTACCCTTACCACTTTATCAACACGACTATGAACGCAGTATCATTTACTGGTTTGATTGCATGTTGTTGAGTAATTACAATTTGATTTTTGGTCCTTTATTTATTAGTATAAATATTGTGAGGTTGTAAGCAATGCATGTGGAATGTGAGTCATGGTTTGCATAGCTGGTGTCCCAGTTATAGATTGTACTCCTAAACATAACTTGTGAATTTTTGTGGTTTTTGGCTTGAGTTTCTAACTATGACTGCACTTTAACTGTAGCTTTTAAGTAATTTCTGAAGTTTTGTTAAAAATAAGGCATCATAAACCACTGCTAACCATAACTTATCTGTCACAAACTGCCACCGCTGTGCACAATCTTCAAACATGCGTTGCATAGTGTGCCCATAGTGCCTGGCCTGAAGACTAAATGCGTTTATTTAAAATAATTGTTAAAGATTCATGGGCCCTGTTTTGTGGGGTCACAGACCAAACTTTGGCACCACAGACGCAAAATGGACAACAGAAACTAAAAGCTTCCTTTTCCAATGGTGACATTTTATGTTTAAATCTAAGTCTATGGACAGTGTGCAAACCTGGATTTGAGGACTATATGCAGAGTAACAGTCCAGATACGTGTACCTTTTAACCCTTTCAAGCCAACTGGCACATTATTGCAATGCTTTTTTCTTGAAAACCAGAGCTTGGACTTACACCAAACCAAGCAGCAGCAAGTGGTGAAGTTTGCTATAATTATGTTCAAGATTTTTTTAAGGAAGCAGAGAGCAAAGGTTTCTATGGCAGTTACAATGGGAAATGCTGCTTATTTTTACCACCCCATAAATGCTCTCTCTTTTAATGGGTTTGCATGAAACTCAAAATATCATGTGGAAGTTAAACATGGTAAGTGTCTGCCAAGTGTTGTGTCCATACACCAAACTGCACCTATGTTATTAGCAAATAAATTCTTTTTTTGACTCTTCATAAAACATTTTGCTCCCTTCTCGAATGTCAATGAAACTTGAGATTCCTGCGTTGGGCATAACATGGCAACAGCCTGCCAAATGTCATGCAGGTTTACTAAAGAGCACTAACGTTATTAGCACATTGAGTCGTTTTTAACCCTTTTTAGGTCTCGCCTGATCCAGCGCATGCGCTGGGCTGGCCGAGACATTTAGTGTACGGGTTTTTTAAAGTGCTGCCTGTAGATTAAAGCTTGCGTGCACGTGAGCGTGCACGCGCGCAGCCACCATGTGTCTTACCTCCACTGTTCTTGATCGCGTCCGCGATCACTTTCACTTTCGCGGGCCGCATGATACCTTCCGGTGGACGCGGCGCTTGATGTGTTACTGCGCTTCATGAGCACATGGTCTTGCCAGCAGCTGCGCCGCAGTCAGAGAAGGGAAAGCTGATTATAATGTATAGCAAGTGAAACTAACCACTGCTGCAAAAACTTAACACTTCACTTCTAACAATCCGAGTTTACAAGTTACGACCTATTGTTTCATTCAACTACAAAGACTGCATCTACCTCCCGTACGTGTATAAGGACGTTACAATACATATCGGGGCCTAGTGCAATGTGATCCATTTACTGCTGTAACTATTCACTTTGCACCATGCCATGACACGAAACAGATTTATGGGTAGGACAGTACAGTTAAAATGAGTTGATGCCAGATCTGGAGTGAGATCACAGCGAGGACGGATTCCAGGAACTGAAAGGTGCTAGAGGTAGATACGTGGCCCAGAATGCTGGCTGGCTGGGCCCCATCTCTGCATGTTGGCATCACTCAGGGCGAGTCTGCTGGAGTCTGTCACACAATAAAACTCCCACATCTACATACCAATCTGATGACACCATTTTGGGCTAAACCATCTAAGCTATATTTTACAAAGTAGAATTACGATGTTGGACTTCTCTGTGGTGTAACACTTGTGTTTCTGTTGCGGAGCAACACTCTTGTGTTTCTGTTGTGGTGCAACGCTCGTGTTTCTCTTGCGGTTCAACCCTCTTGTGTTTCTTTTGGGGTGCAACGCTCTTGAGCTTCTGTTGTGGTGCAGCGCTTGTGTTTCTGTTGCAATGCAATGGTCTTATGTTTCTTCTGGGGTGCAATGCTCTTGAGCTTCTGTTGTGGTGCAACGCTTGTGTTTCTGTTGTGGTGCAGCGCTCCTGTGTTTCTGTTGTAGTGCAACGCTCTTGTGTTTTTGTTGTGGTGCAATGCTCTTGTGTTTCTGTTGTGGTGCAATGCTCTTGCTTGTGGTGAGAGGCTCTTGTGTTTCTGTTGTGGTGAAACGCTCTTGTTTGTGGTGCAACGCTCTTGTGTTTCTGTTGTGGTAAAATGCTCTTGTTTGAAGTGCAACGCTCTTGTGTTTCTGTTGTGGTGAAACGCTCTTGTTTGTGGTGCAACGCTCTTGTGTTTCTGTTGTGGTGAAATTTCTCTTGTTTGAAGTGCAACGCTCTTGTGTTTCTGTTGTGGTGCAACGCTCGTGTTTCTTTTGTGGTGCAACCCTCTAGTGTTTCTGTTGTGGTGCAACGCTCCTGGGTTTCTGTTGTGCTGCAACGCTCCTGGGTTTCTGTTGTGCTGCAACGCTCCTGGGTTTCTGTTGTGCTGCAACGCTCCTGGGTTTCTGTTGTGGTGCAACGCTCTTGTGTTTCTGTTGTGGTGCAATGCTCTTGCTTGTGGTGAAACGCTCTTGTTTTTCTGTTGTGGTGAAATGCTCTTGTTAGTGGTGCAACGCTCTTGTTTTTATGTTGTAGTGAAACGCTCTTGTGTTTCTATTGTGGTGCAATGCTCTTGAGTTTCTGTTGCGGTGCAACGCTCTTGTGTTTCTGTTGCGGTGCGATGCACTTGTGTTTCTGTTGTGGTGCAATGCTCTCGTGTTTCTGTTGTGGTGCAATGCTCTTGTGTTTCTGTTGTGGTAAAACGCTCTTGTTTGTGGTGCAGTGCTCTTGTGTTTTGGTTGTGGTGAAACGCTCTAGTGTTTCTGTTGTGGTGCAACGCTCTTGTGTTTCTGTTGTGGTGCAATGCTCTTGTTTGTGGTGCAATGCTCTAGTGTATCTGTTGTGGTGCAACGCTCTTGTGTTTCTGTTGTGGTGCAACGCTGTTGTGTTTCTTTTGTGGTAAAACGCTCTTGTTTTGGTGCAATGCTCTAGTGTTTCTGTTGTGGTGCAAAGCTCTAGTGTTTCTGTTGTGGTGCAACGCTCTTTTGTTTCTTTTGTGGTAAAACGCTCTTGTTTGTGGTGCAATGCTCTAGTGTTTCTGTTGTGGTGCAAAGCTCTAGTGTTTCTGTTGTGGTGCAACGCTCTTGTGTTTCTGTTGTGGTGCAATGCTCTTGTTTGTGGTGAAGGGGCTCTTGTGCAACACACGCGGGGCGTACTCCATGCACGGGGGCTCTTGTGCAGCACACTCGGGGCACACTCCATGCACGGGGGCTGTTGTGCAGCACACTTGGGGTGCACTCCATGCATGGGGGCTCTTGTGCAGCACACTTGGGCGCACTCCATGCACGGGGGCTCTTGTGCAGCACACGCGGGGCTCACTCCATGCACAGGGGGCTCGTGTGCAGCACACTCGGGTGCACTCCATGCATGGGGGGTGTTGTGCAGCACACTCGGGCGCACTCCATGCACTGGGGGCTCTTGTGCAGCACACGCGACACACATAGCCAATAGGTCTCGCCTTTGGGACCTGCTGCATAGCTAAATACTTATAAGGTCCCAAAGGCGAGACCTATTGGCTATGCCAATGCTTGTTAACTTTGCCCTCCTTAATGGATCTACACAAAACATGCCATATCCACAGAAGATTGAACATGCTAAATGTCTCCTGAAATTCAAGTGGATTCATCAAATGATGTTGTAGTTATTAACAATCAAACACTTTTATGTCCAACTCTTCTAAATCTGCCCCCGTGAAAAATCTGCACAAATTTTAAAATACCATGAGTAAGCTAACCATGAAAATTCATCAAACAGTGCTAATGTTAGAGGCAAATCAAAATTACACCTTTTCAACTATATAGAGATCTAAAAAATGTATCCTCTCCATGAATTGTACACGTTTTAAACTCTACTTTATAGAAAAATAGTGAACTAACGGATGTAGTTGTATTAAGTTTTGTCAAGATTAATCTAACAGCATCAAAGTTATGAAGAAAAAAATAAATGTTATTTCAATGGAAACTTCAACCTATTCATTACAACATAAATATATTTTACTGAAAAAAACAATGGTTAAAGTGGAGTCAGGAAGGTAGTAGGAATTTACCTTGTGTTAGAAAAACCTTAGTTCACTGAAGAAGCACTACTGTTGTAAAACCCAAAAAAGCACTCAAATCGTTCAATTATACGTATCTGACATAAGTATATCTTGCCATGCCATAGATTTCAGATGCCACCATTGACGTAATATGTACGGTCATAAGCAGTGTATTATAGCAGTGCAGTTTCTTTCTTCCAAATCTCAATTTCAGTGTTTTTTAATGTGCAGTTTTGGGTGACAAGTAATCTGTGTGTACTAATGAGTTTTTATCAACTAATGGGTCACTTGATATGATTTGATTGTAATGTAAGCAAGTGGGCTTATTAATGTAATTTGCCAGGTGGCTAGCAGGAAGTGATTTGGAGGAGACGTACCACAGGTCACATCCTCTATTGTGATGTATAATCCACAGCTTCTTGCTTCCTAAAGTTATGCTTAACTCCCTGTCATCTTTGCAGGTGCAGGTGGCCCATAAGTGCATCACCAGAGTGCATCTCCTCACAAAGCACATACCCATATGTTATGTTATGTTATGTTACCACAACTTGTAAAGCGCAACAGCTGCCCCAGCAAAGGGGCGTCCCGGCGCTGACAGCAGAACAACTGACACAGGCTGGTGAAACTGAGAGTAGGACTATGGTGCAGGGAAGAGGTAAGTTTTAATGGCCTTCCTAAATTCTAAGTATTTGTCAAGGCCCCGAATGTGAGCCGGCAGTGTGTTCCAGAGGAGAGCCGCCCTACTACGAAAGGAGCGACCTCCAGCACGGACTCTCCATGTACGGGGGACCACCACGAGGTGTTGACCCTGTGAGCGTAGATGGCGTGAGGGAATATATGGCGAGAAAAAATTGGCCAGGATGCTAGGGGAGGTTCCTACTACTAGGCCTCCCATGGGTATCCTGAGACGTATTCAGCTTCAGAATTGCGTAACTGACAGGACTGATGTTTGGTCACATCTCCAGACTGATTATGACTTCCCCCCAGGACAGTTCCTTACATGCCAACAACTGCACAACACATGTCTCAGTGTCTGGTCCACAAAGGATGAGGAACCCATGACCCATGCCATCCTCCAAGCGCTCCTTCCCATGGGGGAGGGTTGGCATCTGATCACATGGATTTACAGAGTGATATGAGACCACACTGGCACTTCCCAAGGCTCCTGCGAACTAAAGGGGAGGGTGCTGAACAACTCTGAGTGGGAGCAGGCTCTAGCCTTTACAAAACAAGTCTCTAGAAATGCCCATTTAAAAGAAATTGCAATTCCCCACACAAAATTAGTCGTACTTGACCCCAGCACAGCTCAACCAATATTTCCCCATGGCGAAGCTGCGTTGCCCCCATTGCAAATCAGGGGACCCAGATCTCCGCCACATGTTGTGGTCCTGCTTAGCACTCGTAGCCTACTGGCGGTCGCTACATGAGGCACTGTGAGAGGTCATGGCTCTCACAGACATATTCACTTGGGAGGCTTGTGCTTTAGGCATTTTCAAGTACAAGAAGCAGTATAAGGTGAGATCTCGCTTCACGTGCATTGTCCTCTTACTTGCTAAAAGAACACTTACCCTCCAGTGGAAGGCACCATCTGCTCCGCCTGTGGCAGCATGGCAGAGTACGTATGCACATGGGGAAAGGCAGAAGGTGAAGCCCTATGATATGAAGCGACATGGCACCTGCGCAAGCGCCATATCTCACAAGAGTGGGACACACTGTTAACACAGTTCATACAACTTATGTTCCCTGATGATCTTCCCCTGTGAGCATAACAGACATGATGGCCGACCGCCAGCGGCCCTACCAGGGCACTCACACCCAGTCCAGTCGTACTCAAGGCACCCCTGGGCTTCTACCCCCTCCCCTCATTCACCCACTGGCAGTGCGGTGCTAAACACCAGGCACTTCTGAACCCACCTCTCATTGCACCACCCCTATTTCTACTCACCAGTAATAACATAACATGTGTATTTGTAAAGCGCATGTTCACCCCTGACAGGGTATCTTGCCGCTGAATAACAGATGTTTATTGTTACCCAACTCAATGGTACTCATTTTATCAACCTCAAATGGATGAAAAGCTGAGTGGACCCGCCAGGATTTGAACCTGTGACCATGAGGTCGAACACAAGCCCCTGCAGGGGATGCATTAGTCCATTGAGCCACCAGACCAGACATCCCACTCTTTAGCTTGATCTGCCCCAGCCCTGCTTCGCCCCTCCATTAGACGTTTCCAATCTTCTAAGTACATACATTCACTGCTTCTACTTATTCAGTTTGCTGTACTCTGTTGTATTATGGGGTTGGTCTTGCACCTTTGGCTATTAGAAGGTGCAGACATGTCGGACAGATCTTCTGACCCCAGCAGGTCACCATCCCTGGGAGTGCCAGCCATTCCCAATGGGGTCAAAAATTGCGACAGCCTCATTAATATGCATGAGGCATGCAATCAGACACTGTTATACATTGCCAATTGCGACTCGCAAATTGCAACTCGCAATTTGGCGCAATTTGCAAGTTGCAATTGCCAATAGTCGTACATCTGGCCCCAGGTATTTTGAAATAAAATCTAATTTATATATTTCTGTGATATAATGTTCCTTTCTTAGTTATTAGTTGTGCTGGCAGTCAAAGTTTTTATTCTTTTTTTAAAAAAATAATTTACATGTTTTTAGCTTCATTTCCACAGCCCAATATATTTTATCTTAGTGTTATATATACACATCTCTTGAAGTTCCTATGTTCTTGTAAATATAGTTTTCTTTGCAGAGAATACCTAATCAAGAATATATTAACATATGCTTTTATAAATGTGTTGGGATGCAGCTTTCTATTTACCCCACACAATAATAATTGATGCATCATGGTGCTTATTAATTTAAAAATAAATAATTTGCGAAATCCCAGCATGAGATGTTTAATTGCTCGTCCTTAAACAATGACAGATACAATTTCCATATGAGATATGAAAGACTAATTAACATCAAACATAAAACCAACAGAAGCATGTTGAATACAAAAATGGGAGGTGGGGTATGTTGAAAATCTCAATGGATTGTAATAGAATGTTTGTGCACAAAAGTAAAGTGTCTATTTTTAAGGATGAGTCTATTCTACGTATTAAATAAACCTACATTGAGTTAGCATTTTACAATAATTTATTACCATTGGCAGGACATATTTAACTATAAAATTCCTGTTCAGAATGGAATCAATATTGTATAGCAACCTCTGCCACAAATGATATTTTGATTAGCTTTATTTATTAATATTATGGTAATTCTCTGCGAAACAAAATTTCGGCCACATTGTTTTGGCCTATGTAAATTAAGCTTTAAAATGGGAATGTGTTAATTTGCGACTTTCTTTTCTTCCAGCGACACTATCTGTAAATCTATTTATTATAGAGAATGACAATACCAGCACTACGCTCATTAAAAGTGAATTCAAAATCCATTGATAAACATTCTCTCTTAAGCTCAACTATGAGCAAAGCTATTTACTGTATACATGTATTTAAGACGAGGAAACAATATTTTTTTATATAATTGAACGTCCTTACACCTTGATATTATAATCTAGATCATTAATGGAAATCCAAGATCATGTAATTCTTTAATGACCGATCACCTATTTTGACACTTTATCAGACAATACAAAGGACTCAAAGTTGACCAGAAGTTGATAAGGGAAACAAACGATTAGAAGGCTTAACAAATGTAAAAACAATACAGCAGTAGTACAGTTCTCATTGAGCACCACAGCTTAGAAAACAAATAATTGGTGTTTCATAAAGATGGACTAACCAAGGCAACACTCCACACTGAATGCCTTCTTATCCATCCAACAGTTCAATTGAGGTTTATAATTTACAAATTAACCCAGCATGACACATTATATTATCAACTCATTTTAAATAACACCAGCTTCAAACAAGAACAAGGAGAGAAATTAAAATGCTATCTGCTATATCCAGCAAAAAACTGCAGTTCCAACGCACCACTTCTGCACTGACTTCGTTCTCTAGGAAACTGGGTAAGCCCGCTCCTACTGTGCTCTTGCAGATCTACCAAGCTAAATGCATGAGTGTGGCTACATATGGTGCCGGAGTCTGGGGCTATGTGTCTACAGATGAGTTACAAATTATAGAAAACTACTTTCTGAAATACATATTAGCCCTCCCCGTAGTGCTCCTACATTCGGCACACATGTGGAACTCGGTCGGGAGTATCTGACTGATATCATTAGCTACCAGCCGATTCTACTATGGCACCGTATATGGACTCAGGAGCAATGTCATCTAACTAGGTCATTAATATCGGACTGTCTCACTTTGTCCCATTGGAAAAAGATTCCTTGGCTGCTATATGTTTCAAGATTTTTGACAGATTTGAATCACCCTGCTTATTTTACTGACCCTGAATCCTTATCGGATATATCTAGAAAATCCTTGAAAAAGCTATGTGCTGACCACTTAAGCAATCTTCGTTTGTGTTCTGAACTCGTCAAAAAGTCAAATGCTCATTTAACGATGGTCCAATTTCCGCATGGCATTCAACTTTATTTGTCATTTTTTCTGTCAAACTATGAGAGGTATGTTTTAACTAGATTTCGGTTTGATGTGTTTTATCGCCTTGTCTTATTGCCTGTACCCTTAGACTGGTCACGGGAACCAACAAACTGTCCCTGTGACGGTCTTACTCGCCAGTCAACTCTGCATGTAACCTTTTTCTGCGGTTTCTATAAGTCCCCGCGGAAACGATGGCTGGTTCCATTGCTGCGACACTTAGGACTGAGAAGATGCAGACCGGCTCTTTTGGCACTTCAATATCTAGATACCCCGTACGTTGCCAAAACCGTAGCCTGCTTTCTCAAAGCCTGCTTGAAAATTCATTCCCTACTATTGGCAACTGTTCCCTAATATTTTATTGACTATTCTGTTATTATTCTTGTATATAGAGTGTTAGCGTTTACTTCTAAATGCCTGCTTTCCTTAACAGCCACTGAGCAAACCGAATTTCTACATTTTTACTGACTACTGTGTTATTATCTTTGTACTTAGAGTGTTAGTGCTTATATATAAAATGCCTGCCTTTCATAGCAGTCAATGAGCAAACCGATTTTTATAATGTTGTACTGTTTTAAATGTACTTTTTATGATTGTAAATTCAATCGAAATAAAGAAATATTGATGATGAAAAAAAAATGCCTTTACCAAAGCACTGCTTCTCAATTATATGTAGTTTTACTGCTAAAGACTTAGCAAAATGAAGCATGCAGTTGGAATCCACTTTTTATCATTCCTCTATGTACCAATTTACAATGTGTCTTCTTTTGCATCATTAGCACATTTTTTAAATAGTTCTAAAGAAAGAAAATGAATTATGTTGTACATTGCTTCCATTTTCAAAAGTTCTGGACTATAACACAAACGCCTATCGTTTCTGCTCTGATGTGACTTCAATGAAACCTTGAGCTAGAAAAAGCTCAAAATGAATTAGCATATTTATTTTGCCCATCTCCATAAATTACATATATAACCACACAAACTACATAATTAGGCCACTTTTGTTTATTTTTATTATTCTGATGGCATCTTGGACCTAACCTATGAACTCTTTGAATATGCAAGTGTTTGAAACTCCTCAATTTTGGAAGACACATGCCTATGAACTCAGTTGGACCATAACTCTTTCTACCCCCGGAGATTACACAACATTTTCTATGCAGCTTCTCCTCACCATTTATTTACTGTGCATCCTCACACACAGCACCTTCTCCCTAAATCATCATCCTTAACATCACTGATCTTCTGTTCTAGTTCAGTGAAAATCCAGACCACGGTTATCCGTGTTTCATCAATTTGTTATAATTTCTTCTTAGAATCCAGAATGAAGAATTTGAACAATCATTTTCTGCAGTACATGATCCACAATTCCGTCCAGGAATGATTTGATAACAACTGGATTGCTGCTTTGATTTGATTTTGATTTAGATTTGTAGAGCGCGTAGCTACCCAAGGGCGTCCCAGCGCTATAATGTTAGCTTGAAATGAACCTGGGCCGGAGTTTTTTTTGTCCTTTTCAGGTATGTATCGAAAGTGAACGCAATTTCCGTTGATGGGGAAGAATTTCCATTCATTCTGCAACATATTATCATAAAATAAGATTTATTTTAAATCAGATTTTTTTTTAATGAAGACATGCAGGTAATAGGTAGGCTGACCAAAACAGATGTATGGGTACCCCACTGCTATTCACATTAAATATTGACCCATACCAAGCTGGAGAGATAGATCTTGGTTACATAGCTATGTATGGTAGACTTATTAGCAGGTCGGAGCATACAGGACTCAGCTACAGGCAACCCAATGCACACTGGTGCTTCTTTGAGAGCCCACTACTCACATAAAATGATTGCAGGCAGTGAAATTGAATGTGGTCTAGATATTTGCTATTATCACTCATATTCCAACTTTCTCCTCTCAGAAAGCTTGAATCTACTATTCCTGTCATGGGCTTCAGATCAACAGTTCAGGCTTTTATTCTCTTACACATTGACAGAAGTGATGTTCTACTGGCTGGTTTGCAGAACACATTGTGAAACAGCTTGTTATATTCCCAAGTTTGGCCCAGGTAGCGAAGCAGCTTATATCTTACATTGTCTTTACAAATAACATTTTCACTTGTGACCTTTTGCACATATTTGTGTGTCCGGCAATGTTGGATTAGTTCCCCAAAACTAAACTTGTTTAGGGTGGCATTTAGCTTTGCACAACACTATCACAACGCCCTGAACATCACGTACAAGGTCTTGTTTGGCACCATCTACAAATGTCACCTTTATCTTCATCCATTGGGTGACAGGGATATATACATATCCATACCATCACTAATCTATATGCACATCGCAAATCTGCTTTCTATTATAAAAAACGAGCATCCCAATAGATTAGGAGAGGAGGCACTTACGCTGACACTGAAGGTCCTTGTATGCTGAGAAATCAAGACGCAGTGGTCTGACATCTCATGAGGGGTTTCAAGTTTGTGACCAAGACTGGGTCCTTCACTCTATCCCATCAGGTACTGGGGTTGGATCGTCCCTTGGGGGCATTCTTGGCTTTACACCTACAAACACTCTAGGCACACTTAGAGTAGGGCTTGCATTGTAGAAGTGGCTTGATTACTGCCTTGTGTTATATGCCTGCATATAAGGGTGGGCGGACAACTCCGTTGCGCCCACGGAATGTGCGGAGATTTGCCCTTCCGCGATAATAGGCGGAGAAACAGGGCAAATCTCCGCACACTCAGGGCATAACGGAAGTTGTCCGCCCGCCCTATTAAATACATAAACAAATACATGTTTAAATAGCTTGACCTGACTGGCAGCGTGACTGTATTGCGCGCAGCGTTCTTAATGGCAACAGTGTAATTGTGTGTCCAGATTTTTTAAAGTTCCCGTTTTGGTATTTATTTTTTATTTTATTTTTTGGTTCCCCTGTTTTAAACTGCTGGCCCCTTACCTGCACTCTAATCGTGTAAAACTCACTGCTCTTTTAGCGGGTCCTTGCTACATAATCACTCCCACGGTGGACATATTGGTGGGGAGAGAAGGACGCCTGGCTGCGCCATCTTTGTTGCTGGTCTAGTCGTCCGAAGGACGATAGACAGCTACTTAAGGCGGGTAAAATCAGTGGTCAAGTCTTGACCTGACTGGCAGCGTGACTGTATTGCGCGCAGCGTTCTTAATGGCAACAGTGTAATTGTGTGTCCAGGATTTTTAAAGTTACCGTTTTGGTATTTATTTTTAATTTTATTTTTTGGTTCCCCTGTTTCAAACTGCTGGCCCCTTACCTGCACTCTAATCATGTAAAACTCACTGCTCTTTTAGCGGGTCCTTGCTACATAATCACTCCCACGGTGGACATATTGGTGGGGAGAGAAGGACGCCTGGCGGCGCCATCTATGTTGTTGGTCTAGTCGTCAGAAGGACGATAGACAGCTACTTAAGGCGGGTAGAATCAGTGGTCAAGTCTTGACCTGACTGGCAGGGTGACTGTATTGCACGCAGCATTCTTAATGGCAACAGTGTAATTGTGTGTCCAGGATTTTTAAAGTTCCCGTTTTGGTATTTATTTTTAATTTTATTTTTTGGTTCCCCTGTTTTAATCTGCTGGCCCCTTACCTGCACTCTAATCGTGTAAAACTCACTGCTCTTTTAGCGGGTCCTTGCTACATAATCATTCCTACGGTGGACATATTAGTGGGGAGAGAAGGACGCCTGGCGGCGCCATCTTTGTTGCTGGTCTAGTCGTCAGAAGGACGATAGACAGCTACTTAAGGCGGGTAAAATCAGTGGTCAAGTCTTGACCTGACTGGCAGCGTGACTGTATTGCACGCAGCGTTCTTAATGGCAACAGTGTAATTGTGTGTCCAGGATTTTTAAAGTTCCCGTTTTGGTATTTATTTTTAATTTTATTTTTTGGTTCCCCTGTTTTAAACTGCTGGCCCCTTACCTGCACTCTAATCGTGTAAAACTCACTGCTCTTTTAGGGGGTCCTTGCTACATAATCACTCCCACGGTGGACATATTGGTGGGGAGAGAAGGACGCCTGGCGGCGCCATCTTTGTTGCTGGTCTAGTCGTCAGAAGGACGATAGACAGCTACTTAAGGCGGTCATGCTGACGCGCAGCGGGCACGCACAGCGGGTTCGCCGGATTTCCGCCTGAGTTCAGCCCGTCTGCTCCCGTCCACGCTCGGCCGGGCTCAGGGGCGTGGTCTGCTGCTCCGAGAAAGGTATTTTCCGCCAGAGACTTACATTGTATAGATAATGGTATTCAGAAGTTAGACCCCATTATTACAATGAGGCTAGAGGATATGAATATCCTTCGACCACCCAGGGGGAAGTCAGGGACTGTCCCGCCTTCTTTGAAGTTGACTAGTCTGAATACAAGGTCACTTCATAAGCACTGTCTTGAAATTTTTACTCTTCTTCAGGACGAGAACATTGATGTGCTGACTCTTACGGAGACATGGCTGGGCGATGACTCCTTGCCTGATATTATAGCCACCCTTCCCAATGAATATGATGTGGTATGGTACAACCGTACCGATAACGCTCGTGGTGGGGGGTAGCTATCTTCTATAAAAAGTACTTAAAGGTCGTTAAAATAGTGGCCGGATCTGTAGATCTATCTGATATTGTTGGTGTGAAGATTACTTTGAATAACTCATGCCTCGTGATTCTTACAGTCTACCGTCCTCCAAATTCCACACCAGCATTTAATGATTTATTTGCCCCTATTATGTCTGATTTATCTACAAGATATCAAAAAATTGTGGTAACCGGGGACTTTAACATGCATTGGGATAAAGCCCATAAGGATCCGGCAACTCGACACTTGGAGAATACTATGTCTTCACTTCATATTAAACAGCTCGTAGATGCCCCCACACATATCAAGGGGCATACTTTGGATCTTATTTGGACCTCAGACCCAAAGGTTATCTTTGTGGACATTCTACCCTGTGTCTGGTCGGATCATTATCTGGTGAACTGTGAGATTCCCATTGAAGGCTTCTTGGCTCAAAATCAATTAAATTTGAGGAAAGTTCCTCAGTGGATAAAAGTTGATACACAATCCTTGACTAGTACTCTTCCTGAGCAGGCCCAAGCACTGGCCTCTAGTGGAGATTTAGATCAGGATTATAGGGACATAATGCGAATTTTGAGCCAGGCGATTGATCAGATAGTACCCGAAAAGTTACAAAAAGTAAAAAGAGTAGGAAAAGGGGCTCCATGGTTCACTCCGTTGCTGAGGGACTATAAAAAGAAGCTCCGCCATCTAGAAAGGAATTGGAGGAAAACAAAAGATGGCGTAGATCGGGAATCGTATAAAACCTCACTCAACTCATATAAAAAGTTGATCGTAGCTACAAAAGCAGATTTTTACGAAAACCGCATAAAGCAGTCGGAGAATATTCAGAAGGAAACATTTAAAATTCTGACAGAGTTGAGTAAAAAACCAGAAATGACTGAAACTACAATAAACGTTGATACCTTTCAACGTTTTATTTTTGGAGAAGGTTGAGACTATTCTTTCCGAGACTGAGCATAGTACTCTGAATGATTCGCTTCCAGTACAGGAAGTTCAAACCTCTGTGGAAGTTTCCATATCAAGGTTCCCTGAGATAGATCCCCTGGAGCTTGAGCAGCTCATGAGTAGAACCAAATCAGGTTCCCCGGCGGACCCGTGCCCCCCCAGGGTCTTTCGCCTGGCATGTCCTATCTTAGAAGATCATATTATCTCCCTTCTCAATAGTTCAATGGAGACTGGTTATTTACCATCGAGTCTTAAGGAGGCCCGAGTTAAACCTCTGTTAAAAAAACCAGGAGCCGATTTGACCATTTTGAAAAATTATAGGCCGATATCCCAATTACCTTTCTTGTCCAAGGTTTTAGAGCAACATGTGCTGAAGTCCCTTTCTTTATTCCTGGAGTCACACCATCTACTCCAGGAGCACCAGGCAGGATTTCGTGCACATCACAGCACCGATTTGGTGATGCTCTCGGTGCTGGATGAGCTTAGAGGCATGGCTGATAGTAAGAAACCAAGCGCCCTGATACTTTTAGATCTATCGGCGGCGTTTGATACTGTCAGCCATTCCCTGTTATTGGACAGATTGACCTCTTTTGGGGTAAGGGGCCCGGCCTATAAATGGCTCCAGTCCTTCTTGACGAGTAGGTCGCAGAGGATCCAACTGGGGGATTGTATTTCCGATATAGGCATTTTGGAGTGCGGAGTCCCTCAAGGCTCTGCATTGTCTCCACTGCTGTTCAATCTTTACCTACAACCATTGATTGCATCTCTTGCGAATATGGGTTGTGGTGTGTTTAATTACGCTGATGATACCCAGTTGCAACTGAGTATTGATAATACGGCCCGGGCACAAACTAATGCCCAGAACATTCTTAGACATACGGTGGGCTGGATGACTGCAAACCAGCTGAAGATAAACCCGGACAAAACTGAGGTTCTGGTGGTTTCGACCTTAGCTTCACCTTGGAGTGACCTATATTGGCCCCAGGAACTAGGCCCTACACCGACACCGTGTGATAAAGTAAAAAGTCTTGGTATCAAGATTGACAATGAGTTGTCAATGGCCAGTCAGATTGCTTCCGTAGTAGGGATGTGTACTGGGTTGATTAGACTGCTGCGTAAATTAGTTCCCCTTCTTTCTTTCTCCATGCTTCGAATGGTTGTCTCTGCTACGATTATATCGAGGCTGGATTACGGAAATGCTCTCTAGACTGCAGGTTGTCCTGAATGATGCGGCCCGATTAATCTTCAGGCTTCCTAGACGATCTCACGCTTCTCCTTTACCGCTCAAGCTACATTGGCTTCCTATCGAGCAGAGAGCGGAGTTTAAGAGCTTATGTACGGTCCATAAAGCAATCTATGGACAGGCCCCTGTCTATATTAAAGAGCGCTTGAAGGTTTATAAGCCTAAACGAACTCTTAGGTCCTCTGATTCTCAGCTTTTGGTTTGTCCCCGATATAAGCTAGCAACCAAAGGTGGGAGATCCTTCTCAGTTCTGGTTCCACAGATATGGAATAAACTTCCAGAACCACTTCGGAGAGAAGTAAATCTCCTGCGTTTTAGGAAACAGTTAAAAACGCTTCTATATAGGGAGGCTTTTGGCTCATCCAATTAGCTGCACTGAATGCCTTTCTTTCCGCCTTTCATACGCTCTGCATTATTTCTGTTTGTCGTCGGTCTTGAGCGCCTAGAGACCTGTAGGTGAGTTGGCGCTATATAAACCGAAGTTAACAATAACAATAACAATAGCCTTACCTGATCGGCGGCGTCCCCGGGCTTCAAACCTCTTCCACACGACAAGCTTAAGAATTCATACCATCTCATTCCTGTTTTGAGGGCACTGCTCTCGCTTCCCTCCTCAAAAGACAGAGCAACTTGCATATATCAAGTGCTTACTTTGGAAATAAGAATAAGAATCCAAATACCAAGGTTGTCTATTTATATCACCTCAAGTCTCTTTCATCAATCAATAGATAATAACCCTGCCCTTAAATTACAATATTGTAGGTTCTTTTTCATCCCTGCTTTCTCCCTTTGCCACTGCTCTTCCATTGTTCTCTTCCTCCTTTCCTTCTTAGCAGATTTTCTCTCTCTGTACTGGATCACGGTCTGATCACTTAAAATGACTTCTGGTCCCTCAAAAAAAGTGCACCCTGTGAGAAGTTGGCCTGGTATATGCTGTCTATGCTGTCACTAGTTATAGTGGGCACCTTGCACCAGGCCAAACAACCCCTTATTGATAATAGGTTAAAGACAACTTTTATTGAAAGCTATCCTAGTGGTAGCTATGGAGAGCAGCCTTCAGGCTAAGTCTTGAAGGAATGTAAAGCAGCTTGTTTTACCAGTCTATAATCTCTTGAATGGCTAAATGAAAGGCAACCACACCAGGTATATATATATAAAGTATATGTATTTATTACTAAACACACTCTACTAGTCTCTATATGAGGCTAGAGGTCAAAACACATAAGTTACACTTCAAATATTACAGTAAAGTAGCACAAATACACGTTCGGCCCTAGGGGCGAGCCAAACCATGCGGCTTAGCGCATTAAATAATAAAAATTCTGCACCATACAAGAGGTGTCCGTTCCTGCTTTCCGATTCGCCTGCTATTAGAATCTGTTGGAAAAAGGTTACCTCGGATATATATATATATATATATATATATATATATATATATATATATATATATATATATATATATATATATATATATATATATATATGTATTTATTACTAAACACACCCTACTAGTCTCTTTATGAGGCTAGAGGTCAAAACACATAAGCTACACTTCAAATATTACAGTAAAGTAGCACAAATACATGTTAGGCCCTAGGGGCGAGCCAAACCATATACTAAAATAGTGGTATAAGAACCGCAACTTAACTAGACACAAGGCCTAGAGCCTGTAGAATCACTGGGACCCCAAAGAACCACCCAAGGTAGTGACACAGGGGACCCACAGGGGCCGTGTGCAGTGTGAGAACACAGCCGCGAGCTCCCGTTAGCTTCTATGGGGAAACTCGTGGTTCGATTTTTAAAGATTAGGGACACTTAGAGATGGACTAGGACCAAATCCTTTTGGACTTAGACAGTTCCTGGGTCAACACCCACGGGAGCACTGGAGTACTCGAGCTACCTCACCCGGGGAAGCCGGGTGCATAGATTTCAAATGGTGTTGGGTCGCGTCGTCGTTTTCAATGGAAGCTGGCGAAGAAGTGCTGCTGCCGCGAAGATGCGAAGTGTCTGAAGAGATCCAAGCCTGGATTGGAGATGTGAAGAACCTGAAAGCAGAGGGGACAGAGTCTGGGTCACTTGCCGGTGACCAGGGGAACAATAGACGAATGCCCACCGATGTCGGCTGTTTCGGGTGAAGAAGGTGAAGCTTGACTCTTCAGCCACGAGGACCGGGAGGCGTCAAGGACAACCAGGAGCTGGATTCGAGCTGTCCCACAAAGGATGTCAAGTGCTGCAGCATTGGTGCCCGGATTGGACATAACAAGCCTTGGCAATAGCAACCTATGCAGAAAGGAGAAAAATGCTTCGTTGTGGACCAGCAAGGTCCGAGGGACTCCCCCAGCAAAGAAGAGTGAGGGCACATCTGGAGCAACCAGGGAAGCTCAAAGAAAGTCAGAGTTACCTTCACAGAGACCCACCAGTAGACAGATCAGGGATCGCGAAGGGACCTTGAGAGGAATCACAAAATGGTGGCCCACGGGTCACTCGGTGTGACTAGGCTGACAATCTTCGGTGGATTCTCTGCTCGGGGTCTGGGCTACAAGTTACTCAATGCACAGCCTTAGGAGTTGTCGAGAAGCTGATGCACCTGCAAATGTGCACGGTGTCCAGGGGTTCCGGTTCCACAGTACCGACGAGGGCTGCAGGTCTCAGCTTTGCTGGGGACCTGGTTCGGCCTCTGGGAAGTCTGGAAATCTACCTCTGGCGTTGCAAAGTCTTTGGCCTCCGGCGGGAGCTTCGGAGATGCAGACCGGACAGATGCATCTTTGATGCATGCCAAGGAGGGGAGTAACTCCTTTACTCCAAGGGAGATTCTTCAGTCATCTGGCATTGAACAGATCAGCGAAGTTCCAAGATTCAGTTTCAGAGTGTCATCCAGGGATATCTAAAGTCCTATTGCCAGGGGTTCCTACTTTATACCCAAGGAAGGGGTTGGACTAACTCAGGGGACCCACCTATGGGATGGTTTGGAAAGAGGGGTGGCTACACCCATTTCCTTTGTCCAGTTTCGCACCAGAGCAGAGGCTGGTAGCCCCTGAACCGGTTTGAGCTGGACTATGCACAGGGACACCAAATGTACCCCCAGTGCAGGACTTCAAAGCAGTCTCAGAGTGCACCCACACAGCCCCAATACACTAAGGCCTGTCTGGGAGGTGGTGACACCTCCCTGTGACAGGAAACCTATTGTCCAGGCCTCCCCTGCCGGAGTTTCAGTCAGCAGCAGGAGGCCAGACTCGTGTCTGTGCCTGCAGCATCCATTTTGTGATGCCAGGGCTCTTTTAAGTTGGTACTGGGTATACCGGTGCTGTCATGTCTCTCCCTCTAGAAGGGTGGGATCATACTCCCACACCAGTTACTGGTGTGAGGGTATGATTCCAAGGTGTTTGACACTAAACACGACATGTTTCCATGCAGCCAGTCCAAAGTTAGCATTTATCGTTTGGTTATAATGCATTTAAGAGTATATGGTCAGGCTGCATCACAGACAACCCCGGAGAAGAGGTTCTGAAGGCTCCAGAGGGGCTCTGCTCATGCATGGGCACCCTCTCACACAAAACCAAGCACCTTGCCTTCAGGATTGATAAGGCCTGCCATAGGGGTGACTGATAGGTTCCTATGTGCAGTGATAGGTGAGATATAGTGAACCTATATCTCTGTAAGTGGTGCATGCACCACCTTACACAGGCTGCAGTAGCAGACCTGTGGTGTCATTTTGGAGGGCTTCCCAGGGGTGGCATAATACATGCTCCAGCCCCTGGTAGGGCTCTGGGGTACCTATGCCCTGGGTACATAGTATACCATATACTAGGGACATATAAGGGCATCCCAGAATCCAATCTGTGGTGTACCTAAAGTACATGGAATCAATTTAGAGAGGAAGCAGCTAGGCTGGGGTCCTGAATAGCTGGGCCCCAGCCAGACTAAAGTAAAAAAACAGTGTTACAGCAGCAAAAAGTGGGGGTAACCATAAGAAGCAGATCCTACTCTCCTACACAACCCCCCCACCAAACGCAGGGGCATTAAGCTAACGTTGACCAGTTGAGTCTTCATGTTCTAAGTGGAAATATCTGGAGAGTCCATCTGCATTGGCATGGTTACTCCCAGGTCTATGTTCCACTGTATAGTCCATCCCCTGTAGGGAAATGGACCACCTTAAAAGTTTGGGGTTTTCATCCTTCATCTGTTTTAGCCATAAGAGGGGCTTATGGTCTGTCTGAACAATGAAGTGAGTACCAAACAAGTATGGCCTCAACTTCTTCAGAGCCCAAACCACAGCAAGGTCTCCCTCTCAATGGCTGACTAACGTTTCTCTCTGGTGGTCAGCCTTCTGCTTATGAAAGCTACTGGCTGATCCTGACCTTCATCATTCAACTGTGACAGTACAGCCCCTACCCCCAACACAGACGCATCTGTTTGCACAATGCACTTCAATGAGTAATCAGGACTTTGCAGAATGGGAGCAGTGCACATGGCCTGCTTCAGGTCATCAAATGCCTTTTGACAGCTAACTGTCCACTGAACCTTTTTGGGCATTTTCTTGGAAGTAAGGTCATTCAATGGAGTCACAATGGATCCATAACCTTTTACAAATCTTCTGTAATACCCAGTCAGGCCTAAGAAGGCTCTCACCTGAGTCTGGGTAGTTGGAGCAACCCAGTCCATTATGGTCTGTGTTTTGCTGTGCAATGGTTGAACCTGGCCTCCACCTACAAGGTGGCCCAGGTACACAACCTGACTCTGCCCTATCTGGCACTTAGTAGCCTTGATAGTTAGGCCTGCTTTTTGCAGGGCCTCCAAAACAGGTGATCCTCCCAGGTGGAGCTAAAGTCAGCAAAATCATCTAGATATGATGCACTATAGTATTCCAGGCATGTAAGGACTTGATTCACCAACCTTTGGAAAGTGGGAGGTGCATTCTTCAAACCAAAGGGCATCACCACAAATTGCTAATGCCCACTAGGGGTAGAAAATGCTGTCTTTGGCTTTGCATCATCAGCTAGTCTCGATTGCCAGTAGCCAGCTGTCAAGTCAAATGTGCTTAGAAACTTGGCTGAGGCCAAAGTATCTATTAGCTCATCTGCCCTTGGGGTGGGATGGGCATCAGTCCTAATGACTGCATTTAGCCCCTGTAGTCCACACAAAACGTCATCTCTCTCTTTCGATCTTTGGTGTGAGGTTTAGGCACCAGGACCACTGGACTAGCCCAAGGGCTATCTGAGGGTTCAATGACTCCCAAATCCAACATCTTTTGGACTTCTGTCATTATACAGTCCCTGACATGATCAGGTTGCCTGTAGATCTTATTCTTCACAGGCAGACTGTCCCCAGTGTCCACTTCATGAGTGCACCAGGTAGTCTGACTTGGAGTCAGAGAAAACATATGTCTACACTGGCTGAGAAGTTTTCTGCAGTCAGTTTGCTGCTGGACACTGAGGCTGCCTGCCAAGGCTACACCATCTGCTGATCCATCATCAGGGTTCTGAGAGAGCAGGTCAGGGAGTGGGTCACTCTCTTCCTCCTGTCCTTCATCAGTAGCCATGAACAAGCCCATGTCTGCCCTGTCAACATATGGTTTTAGTCTTTTAACATGAAGTACCCTATGGGGACTGCTAGGGGTTCCAAGGTCTACCAAGTAGATGATCTCCCCTTTCTGTTCAACACTTGTATGGGGGGCCACTCCATTTGTCCTGGAGGGCTGCTAGGACCACAGGCTCCAACACCCACACGTTCTGCCCTGGCTGGTAAACAGTCAGCACAGCCTCTTGGTCATGCCAGGCCTTTTGCAATTTTTAGCTAGCCTCAAGGTTTTTAGTTGCCTTTTTCATAAACTCAGCCATCCTGGAGCAGAGACCAAGTACATAGTCCACTGTGTCCTGTTTAGGGGGTTTGAGAGGTAACTCCCATCCCTCCTTCACCAGACACAAAGGACCCCTAACAGGATGGCCAAACAAAAGTTCCAAAGGGCTGTAACCAACCCCCTTTTGTGGCACCTCCCTGTAGGCAAACAAAAGGCAGGGCAAAAGGATGTCCCATCTGCGCCTAAGCTTTTCTGGGAGACCTTTGATCATGCCCTTTAAGGTTTTGTTGAAACTTTCACCTAAACAATTGCATTGTGGGTGATAGGGTGCCGTTCGAGGATTGGGATTTTGCTGCTCTTGCCTGGATCTTCCGTTGTGACCTGATTCCACGCTGTTTTACCACCACGCTGTGCCTCTGACTGGGGAAAGAGCGCTACCTGATACTTGGACTGGTGAGAGAACTCGGCGCATTCGGGACTGCGAGGACCAGGGTGCTGTGCGTGACGTTGACCAGCTGCACCTGGTCCTCTTCCCGACTCCTCCCCTAACTCATTCATAGCGACTCCCGGCCCCCGCCTCGCGGGTGCCGTTCGAGGATTGGGATTTTGCTGCCCTTGCCTGGATCTTCCGTTGTGACCTGATTCCACGCTGTTTTACCACCACGCTGTGCCTCTGACTGGGGAAAGAGCGCTACCTGATACTTGGACTGGTGAGAGAACTCGGCGCATTCGGGACTGCGAGGACCAGGGTGCTGTGCGTGACGTTGACCAGCTGCACCTGGTCCTCTTCCCGACTCCTCCCCTAACTCATTCATAGCGACTCCCGGCCCCCGCTTCGCGGGTGCCGTTCGAGGATTGGGATTTTGCTGCCCTTGCCTGGATCTTCCGTTGTGACCTGATTCCACGCTGTTTTACCACCACGCTGTGCCTCTGACTGGGGAAAGAGCGCTACCTGATACTTGGACTGGTGAGAGAACTCGGCGCATTCGGGACTGCGAGGACCAGGGTGCTGTGCGTGACGTTGACCAGCTGCACCTGGTCCTCTTCCCGACTCCTCCCCTAACTCCGCTTTCCTTTCTCATATTAACATAGTTACGCCCACACGCGCTAGCGGGACGCGCGCGGGTCGAAGCGCGGGGCTAAGACCGGGCAAAGAGCGGGCCGTTTGAGGCCGTTCGAGACTGTACGAGGCTGGACTGGACACCCCCTTTGGCTAGTGTGTCCCGCCAAAGGTAACAAGTAATGGCTACTGGTCTGTTGAGGCTGGCCCCTAAGGGTAGTAGTGTCGTAGGGACTCTTGACAATTTTATAACACGGGCTAGTAATGTCCTTGCCTACGAGATCGCTGCTACAGAACGTAGACTATCCCTAGATCCTTTGTTGGGGAAGCGTTCTTCCTTGGGAGCTATTATGACCATTCCCTCCCCTAATAACTCTGCACTTTCCTTACTAGGTGGTTCTTCAGTTGAGGCCTTGCTAGACGATCCTTCCCCCTTAATTGCCCCCATTCAACCCAATCCAATCCAACTGTTCTTGGGCGAAACCAGGCTGATCACTCTTTTCCAGCTCCTATGTTCACATGTGCTACGACAAGATCCATGACGGATCGGTCTGTTAGAAGCAAATGTTCCGAGGTGAACCTCCCAGCTACAAAAGGGAAAAAACGTGAAGGGGGTCCTGTGAGTTGCCCCACTAAAAAGAAACAAAAGAAATTGCCTGTCCCTAACCAAGACAATATTACACCTTTAAAAGCAAACGACCTAACAAATATCCCGACTCAACACCTAGCTCTGGAGGGATTGAGTCCTAGTGCTTTTTGGGACAGAATGGCTGCATTAATTGAAGGTTGTCCCCCTTAGTTGAACGCCTTGCTGCCCTGGAAGGGAAACTATCTTTACTATCAAAACAAACACAGTCAAATACAGTGGCATCTGCCCACCCAGCTCTGAACTCATCATGCCACCAATCGACTATTTTACCTTCTATTTCGCCCACTGAACAGGTGACTGTTCATCCTCCCGCTTCTAATTTAGCCCAAGCTGGAGAGGAACTAACCAATAATAAAGACTCTAGCCATGTTCGTCCTTTTACACCACGACAGGTTGGCGCTCCCTGTGAATCTGGTAGCCTAGTGGGCCCTCCACCCCAAATCCCCCCCTACCCCTTGACCAACTCTGGAACTAATCCCCCCCCTACCTTCAAGAATCTCCCAAGACTAGATTTACCCCCAGAATGTAGTCCTTATGTTGTGGTCTTAACAGGCGTACCCGAACTTCCACAAGGCAGAGTTGAACCCTATCTGTCTCTGAAGAACAAGACAGTACATTGGTTGAATGTAAACAGACCTCTGCCTCCAAATTTGAATGGGGAAATTCTGATGGTCCGAAGAGTATCTTGGGTAGGCCGGGGTGGGAAGAACATCAGGGGCGATTGCATAATTGTGAACTTTAAAGATCCTAGGGTGGTAAACTATGTCGGTGAGGGTGGTTGGAACAATATGGCTGATGGAATCCATTCCCCCCCTCCTCTCATATTTTTATCCGCTGGGAGCACCCAGACACAAGAGGAACACACTCATTGCACAACCGACCACAGAGAGATCGTGTATAGGCCATAGTGGAAACCAAGAGACTGATCCACATGGCACATATTTTAATATACCTTGTCATAATAGGTTCAGTTCGTTAGATTGCATTGATTGACTGGAGCCAGTTGCTGACCCCAGGTCCATTGCCATAACCCAGACAGAGCCAACTGAGAGCCTGGTTCCATTATTACAGCCCCAGGCACTCACGCGCTCAGATATTTCGAAACACCTGGATGTCGGCTATGATCCTAGAACACGGGGAATATCTATAAATTGGCCTCCAGCGCCCCTCGAATGTCCAGAATCCCTAGACGATAGGAACCCTCTACCACTAGGTACTGACCAGGGCATTCCACCTGTTTTGATTTCGACTTTGTACCCGGGTGGACGCCCAAACTCAGGGCTATTGTACCAAATAGAATTGAAGACAACTGATACACCATCTCCTGAGCTAATAGTGTCTCGATCTGATATCCCTTCTGCTAACACTCCCCCTCTTGACCCTTTTATGGAGCTAGGCCTAACTCCTACCACTACTAATGGCATCCCAAGTACACCCCTGGTTATAACAACTACCTCCCCTATGTCTTACTCTGCCTATCCCCCCACCTATAAGTCTATGGGGTTGAAAATTTTGTCCTGGAATGTGGCAGGTCTATCACGGCTGTTAGAACTCCCTGATTGGGGGGAATATATTGATGGCCATGATATCTGCCTCTTTCAGGAGACGTGGGCATTGAAGCCCTACCATCGTGTAGGGTTTGCTACCTTTTGGGAATCTGCAGTAAGGCCAAATGGGGGAAGGCCCTCCAGAGGGTTGTCTATTTGGGTAGGGACCCACTTGGAATGCGCACTTGAGAGAATTAATACCGATTCATCGGATATTATGAGTGTAGTTATGTCCGTGAGGGAAAACCAGGTATTGTCCATTATAAACATATATTCTCGTCCTGTGAGGTACGGCCAGGAGTCTACCACTCTGAGTAGATTGGATGCTTTTTTGAGTTCCACTATTAACACCGATATTCTGGCAATTGGTGGGGATATTAATTGTCACTACGAACCCTTAAATGGGCTGATCTCTTCTGTATCCCAGGAAGAGGACCAAGAGTGGGCTATACCACCCTCCAATTCTTATCCCACGAAGGCCTGGACGCCAATGGTTCTTCAACTTACCCAATTGACACTTACTTACTCATTAAGGGCATGTAATGGTAGGTTCCCTGCAGATAATCCAGGTAATCCAACATTTGAAAGAAATAATCAAACGTCCATCATTGATTATATGATGCTTAGTATGGGACTGTGGCCAAGGATCCTGGACTTTCGAGTTGTTAAACGCTGCGAAAGCGACCATAATCCCATTATTGTCACCTTGGAGGGTTTTACAAACCATCACTCTCCCCCTATTGATCCACTTAGTGTTGTTCCCTTGACCACATTTGATGGCTCCCGAAGAGTAGATGGGAGAAGATCGCCCTCTCCGATAGGAATCTCGGTGCAATGTACTCTGAGATCTATCCTCTTTTGGAGAAAGTAATGGGAGCACCAACCACACCAGAGGCTCATTTAGATTTTGAGCTGATTGGAGCCACTCACATAGAACTATGTGGCACCCTTGAGACCCACTTTAGTCGGGCTACTAAGAGAAATTTACCATCCACTAGGGAGAACCCAACCTGGTTTAACAAATCGTGTAGGGAAGCAAAGCTATCACTCCTGATAACGCTTAAAAATGGAACCAAGCCAAAAATAAAGGAAGCTAGGACCCTTTTTAAGAAAATTATTAATGAAGCTAAAAAAGAGTGGGAAATTAGCAGATGGGAGGAAATCTCCCAAGCATTAAAAAACAGGGACCAAAGATCATTCTGGAATTTAATTAAAACTGGAATGTCACGCCCAACTCAAGCGCTCCAACCTAATCTTGGGCAAGAAATATGGCGCACTTATTTTAAAGAACTATACGCTATTCAAACTCCACTACTGTCCACTTCCCTTTCCCACACTAGTCTTTCCCTACCTCCAACTCAGGCCTTGACCCCGATGTGCACCCTCAGTGAGGTTAGAGATGCTCTTAGCAAAGTCCAACCTAATAAAGCTCCAGGCTTAGATAGGATCCCAGGTGATCTCTTTAAAAGTGAGCCCGATATCTGGGGTCCATATCTATTTGGTCTTTTTAACGCAATTCTAGCAGGAATGCCGTTACCACCTACTTGGGCTGGAGCCGAGATCATACCAATACATAAAAAGGGCTCGCCACTTGATCCGGCAAATTATAGGCCTATTAGCCTAATAGATGTTGCCCAGAAGATTTTTGCCCGCATTCTCTTAGGGAGACTACAAACCTGGATTGAGGAAACCAACATTCTGACTCCTCTCCAGGTGGGATTTAGAGCTAGAATGTCAACTGTGGACCAATTGTTTAGGCTGCAAATGATCCACTGGAAAAGTATAATTTTAGAAGGGGGCAGTCTTTACCTCACGTTCGTTGACTTAAAGTCTGCCTTCGATATGGTGGACCGCAGCCAACTTTGGGAGCTATTAAAGGGGATGGGCGTACCTCTCTACCTCTGTGATCTATTAGAACGTCTCCATAAAGATACCTTTGCTAGAGTCAGGTTTGGACTCCATGGAGAACTCACAGATCCATTCCGGGTAGAAAAGGGAGTTAGACAGGGCTGCGTTCTAGCCCCAACACTCTTTGCCCTCTTCTTGAATGGATTGGTTGAAGACATCCTGGCCCTGAGTGATATAGATTCCCCTAAGCTGGCAGGCAGAAAAATTCCCGTACTTATGTTTGCGGATGATACTCTGCTTCTGTCCAGATCACCTATGGGTATGGTCAGAGTCCTGGATGGCTTTGCCACCTTTTGCAGGAAAAGGAACCTAACCATTAACGTGAACAAGACCAAATACATGGTGTTTCACGCAGATACCACCAACTGTCCCATACCGAAACTGGATGGACTGCCCCTAGAACGGGTGAACACTTTTGATTATCTTGGTTTGACCCTCAATAATAAAATGACCTGGGCCGCCCGGATCTCAAAAGTAAATTTAAAACTCGTCCAGATATCAGGGGGGATTCTAAAGATGCTTAAAAATAGCCACTTAAAACTAATCAGTCCATTGGTAGAGATTTATAAATCCCAGGCAAGGGGGGTGGCAGCCTATGGCGCGGAACTATGGGGCCACAACCCATCCTTGATTTTAACTAAGTCAGAAAACAAATTTTTTAGACAGCTATTTGCACTTCCGTTGAGTACCCCTATACAGCCGCTCAGGATGGACCTGGGTATCCAGCCAATTGCGGACATGGTCGCCTCCAGACCAGTAATGTATTGGCGACGACTATGGAGCACTCCTGAACTCGCCATCTTTCAGGAGGAATTGAAGCCCATTTTATTGCTACCAAGGGCAGGCGCTATCCCTTGGTTAGCCCATGTTAAAAAATCACTCAGAGATATAGGGAGAGAAGACCTTTGGCTCTTGCCTGAGGATACTTGTCCCTCTTTGCCAAAAAGATCATTGGCAAAAATTTTGCAGGAACATAAGTTGACCCAGATCATTCGATCAGCTAATACTCCAAATTTGACCTCGGCTCTTCTCGAGGTCAAAATTAGCTACAGTTTTGAGTCTGCAATAGATTTGATTTACCCGGTAATGGCCCAAAAATTATACCTACAATTTAGGCATGGGTCTCTCCCCCTTTTTTCGAGAACAAACAAATGGGCTGGCTCACCCAGACAACTTTGTCCTGGGTGTGGTGTCACTGATGAAACTGAGGTCCATGTTATAATCTTCTGTCCGGCTTACAAACCCTCCCGTAGAAAATGGATAATTCAACTTGCTAAAAATATTGGGGTCATGAACCACAGAGATCTCTTCAGGCTGTTGAAATATGATCCTTCCCCCCTATACGTCACTGTGATAGCTAAATTTTTCTATGTGGCTAATCAGAAGACAACTACTACCTCACTAAGTCAATTATATTGGCACCATTTATTGTTATTAATCTGTTTTTCGTGAATTGATGAATTGTATTTGCACAAAGAATCACATTTTAAACTTGCTTTTATCATTCTTGTTAATATTATAATATGCTATTTTATGACTTGTTATGGCTTGTAGCCGAAATAAAGTTTTTCTGACTGACTGATAGGGTGTGGTGAATTTATAATTCACTCCAAACTCCTTCCACATTGCAGTCAAGTAACTTGACATGAAGTTTGCATCCCTGTCAGACATTACCTCCTCAGGAAAACCCACTCTTGAGAATACACCCAAGAGGGCCCTTGCCACCACAGGCGCTGTAGTGGTCCTAAGTGGAATGGCTTCTGGGTACCTAGTGTCATGGTCCACCACCACCAGGATAAATCTGTGCCCAGATGCTGTTTGGGGATCCATGGGACCAACAATGTCACTCCCCACCCTCTCAAAGGGAACCCCCACCACAGGTAGTGGTATCAGGGGGGCCTTTGTGGTTCCACATGCCTTGCCACTGGCTTGACAGGTCACACAGGAGCGACAAAACTCCTTAGTGTCTTCAGACATATGGGGCTAATGAAAGTGAGGAACAATTCTGTCCCAAGTCTGGTTTTGGACCAAGTGTCCTGCTAAGGGAATACCATGGTCTACTGTCAGTAGGAAGCCCCTAAACGTCAAAGGTATTACCAACCTCCCGGAAGCACCAGGCTTGGGGTCTCTACACTCTGAATAAAGGAGTCCATCATCCCAATAGATTTTATGGGTGCCACTAGCATTCCCAGCAGCCTCATCAGCAGCTTGCTTTCTGAGGGGTTCAAGAGAGGGGCAGGTTTGCTGCTCCTGGCTTGGATTTGCCCTGGAAGGGCCCCCTGTTCCCAAGAACTCAACCTGGTCAGGTTCAAGCTCCTCTGGGACAGTTCCTTCTTCAGGTCCAAGATCATCTCTCTCAGGAGGCTGATCTGTATTCTGAGTCAGGGGGGAAGGCACTGCTCATCCTCTTGGGAGGCACCTGGTCCATTCTTCCAGAATCCAGGGCCTGTCCAGTGTTAGAAATGTTGCCCTGTGACCTAGTCACAGCAAATACATGTGCAGGGATCCCTAGCATTTCTGCATGTGTCCTGAGCTCCACCTCAGCCCAAGCTGAAGTTTCCAGATCATTGCCGAGCAAGCATTCAACAGGGAGGTCTGCACTTACCACAACCTTTTTGAGGCCAGTTACCCCTCCCCAGGAGAAATTAACAACTGCCAAGGAATGGTCTATTCGGACATTGCTATTATTGGTCACTTGGTACATTTCACCAAGTATAATCTGCCCAGGATCCACAAGATCTTTTGTCACCATTGTGACACTTGCTCCTGTGTCCCTGAATGCCAAAGCCTCTTTTCCATTAATCCAAGGCTGCTGTCTATATTAGCCCAGGTTACTGGGACTCACAAAGGAGGACATGTCCATGCCTCCATCACAGATCAGGACAGCCTGAGTTGGAACTCTGACTAGGCCAGAGTCCATCCCAGAACCCAGGGTTAACCCTACTACATCCTTATTCTGAGTACTACCACCACCAAGTGTAGCTGCACTAGGGGAACAGTTGCCTTAGGGGCAATGGGGGCTGTAGTTGAGTCTTTGGACTTGGTGCAATCACTAGTCCAGTGCGTTTTCTGCTTACAGATCTTGCACCATGGTTTCTTTTGGCCTTTTCCTTTATTAGATTGGGATTCCCCCCTGAAGAAGATTTTTGGGGACCTTGTGAAGACTTCTGGTCATTACCCTTCTCCCCACCCTTGTCAGAGTTCCTTGAATCTTGCTTCATCTGGTCACCACGTTGGTTCTAAACCTTCTGCCTCAACCAGGTTCTGACCCATTTGTCTGCCTTCTTTCCCAATCAAGAGGTCAGATCAGAGTCCACCAGGTACTGATGCAACAGCTGATTTTGACAATTATTAAGGATCTGCTCTCTCATAATTAAATTGTACAATCCTTGAAAGTCATGCACCTTGCTGTCAAGTAACCAACCCTCCAGAGCCTTACTTGCACATTCTGCAAAGTCCACCCAGTCCTAATTTTGTGCCTTTTGGGTATCTCTGAACTTTAACCTATATTGTTCAGTGGTTAGGCCAAACCCTTCAATCAATGCAGTTTTCAGACTGGAGTAATCATCAGCATCCTCCTCTCGAACAGTGAGGAGCTTATATCTACCTTTGTCTGCAAAGGAGAGCCACAAGATTGCTGCCCACTGCTCCTGGGGGACCCTTTGTACTTTACAGGCCCTTTCCAGTGCAGTAATCCATGTGTGGATGTCATCCCCACTCTGGTAGGGAGGGACAATCTTGTTTAGGTTTCTATGGTCATGAGACCTCTCCCTAACGATAGGGAAGTTGCTGCCACCATGGGACTCTAGTCCCATCTTTTTTCTAGCCCTCAGGAGCTCTAGGGATTCCATGCCTAATGCCAGCTGCTGCTTTCGGATTTTAAGCTGAGCTTCCTCATACTTGAGCAGTCTCTCTCTCCTCTCTTGAGAGGTTTCCCTCCTATGAGCAGAGATAGAGGTTCCTATGGATGAACCAGAATGGTTAGACTCCACTGAGGGAGATCTGGACCTCCTAGGCCCACCACAATCTCTCCCAGGAGGGACAAAGAGAGGACCATTGTGGTCCTTTTCCTCATCTTCCAGGGGAGCTGGGTTTTCCCAACATCAGAGGTCTAGTCATGGGGAATTTCACCCCTAGGCCCTTCCTCATCTGCTGCCACACCCACTCTGCCTACGCCTTCAGACCCTATAGGTCTTCTGAGATCATCCAACAGAAGTACCTCTATGAGGCGTTGGGTGTTTGCACTTTTGCCTGTCTTCAGTCTCCTTGTACTGCATAATGCTCTCAATTCCAAGAATGGGAGATTATCATACTTGGTTGGAAGAAGCCCAGTGGCTTCTTGCAGGGACCCACTGGTTCCTGGCCTTGAAGACATTACTAGTGAGGTGTGGTGTATGCACTACCTACTCTAGTGTGGCCTACTAAACTCTTGAGTTGTAGAAAAGGGTGTGCTAAGCCCTTGACACACAACTCTAAGTTCAGTAAAACTTACTGTATTCTAAAGCGTGTATTATATGTACCTTAGATACCTTTAGTGGTTTTCAGTTAGTCACTCAATTGAGTTTATCTGGTAAAATAATAGCAAGCTGGAATCCCACCCGCTGCACACCGATGTGAGAAGTTGGCCTGGTATATGCTGTCCACTAGTTATAGTGGGCACCTTGCACCAGTCCAAACAACCCCTTATTGATGATAGGTTAAAGACAACCTTTATTGAAAGCTATCCTAGTGGTAGCTAGGGAGAGCAGCCTTCAGGCTAAGTCTTGAAGGAATGTAAAGCAGCTTGTTTTACCAGTCTATAATCTCATGAATGGCTAAATGAAAGGCAACCACACCAGGTATATATATATAAAGTATATGTATTTATTACTAAACACACTCTACTAGTCTCTATATGAGGCTAGAGGTCAAAACACATAAGTTACACTTCAAATATTACAGTAAAGTAGCACAAATACACGTTCGGCCCTAGGGGCGAGCCAAACCATATCCTAAAATAGTGGTATAAGAACCACTACTTAACTGGACACAAGGCCTAGAGCCTGTAGAATCGCTGGGACCCCAAGGAACCACCCAAGGTAGTGACACAGGGGACCCACGGGGGCCGTGTGGAGTGTGAGAACACATCCGCGATCGTGCTGCAGGAATGCCCCCACTAGGCACCAGGGATGCTTTTTTTATTAAAAGGAAGCAACCCCTTGGGCAAGGGTCGCTTCCTTAAGGGGGCAATTATGTGAAAGACTTTTCTGCCCCACCCTGGGGCCCGATCGCCTCGGTTTTTTTGCGTTTCTGGCCCCAGGAGGGGTGTGCATGGACTGGCGCTTGGCTGGCAGTGTGCGTGGACTGGTGCTTGGCTGGTGGTGTGCGTGGACTGGCGCTTGGCTGGCGGTGTGTGAGTAGTGACCAGCTGCTGGTCACTACACACACTGCTAGTCAAACGCCATTCAACGCAATCCGTGAGCTGGTGTGGTTGGTCAGGAATGTGGGCGTGTGAAAGTGATGGGCCCTTGAATGGCGCTGTCTGCTGGTGTGAGTGTTGTAATGTGCTGGGCCCGCGGCTGGCGTTGTGAATGGTTTTGTATGTGTCCCACGTATGAAAGGTGTATGAATGGCCTGTAAAGAGGTTGGTGCCTTGTCATGGCTTTACAGCTCACGAGCTGTGAGTCAATGGTTCAGTTTCTCGTCCTTTCAATTAACAGTGCATTATATTTTTGTGAAATCTCTGGTTAATACAACTGTATATACTGACCCATCACTCACCCTCGTGCCAAATCCAACCAGTATGTATGTATGCTTGAGGAATTGGTGGTTGTGCATAAAAAAGTGTATTTTCTGTTTTTGTCAAGCAGGGTGTACCTTGTCCTTTTTTGTGAAAGTTTTAATGTGTTGATTTTGTGCCTGGTGGTGTAAATGGTCTTGTGTGTATCATGTATGAAAGGTGTGTGAATGGCCTGTAAAGCGGTTGGTGCCTTGAAGTGGCTTTACAGCTCACGGGCTGCGAGTCACTGGTTCAGTTTTTTGTCCATTCAATTATTGACAGTGCATTTCATTTTTGTGAAATCTCTGGTTAATATAATTTTATAAACTGAACCATCACTCGCCCTCGTGTGTGCTTGAGGAATAGATGGCTGTGCAGTAATCTTTGTCTGTTTTGTCTCTCTGCCAAGCTGTACATTTCATTTAAGAATAACCTAACAACTGTAGTTTTTGTCGTAAACTAAACACCCATGGGAGTGCATGGTAATGTCTCTCTTGTGGATCGCAACAAATTATCTTACCCACAATGTCCTGCAAACCTCAAAATGTGACTGTGACATTTTCCTTGCATTATTGTTCCCAAATTTTCACACGGCGGAAAGTAACAACAAATTTCCAAACCCCCTGCATTTCTCCAAGTATCCCAATAGAAATGGTACCTCACTTGTATGGGTGGGCCAAGTACCCGCGGCAGGGAAGGGCCCAAAACCTATTGATGTAACATCAAAATTACCTATCACAAACCAACCTGGTTTTGCAAGGGGGGTCCCATGAGTTTTTATGTCAGGGGCTCGTCGGCCATCTAGGGAAACCTACCTAACCCACACATTTCTGAAAAGTAGACACTCGGGGGCTTCTAGGGAGGTATCTCTTTCGTGGATCCCCCAACGTTTCCTTACCCAGAATCCCCTGCAAACCTCCATTTTAGCTGAAAAAATCCCTTTTTTCACACATTTTTGTGTGGGAAAGTTGTGGCATCACCGGGCTCACACAAATTTCCCACCACCCAGCATTCTCCCAGGTCTCCCGATAAAAATGGTGCCTCACTTGTGTGGGAGGCCCAAGTACCCGCGACAGGCAAGGGCCCAAAACGTAGTGAGGCGACATCAAAATTGCCTATCTCAAAACCACCTGGTTTTGCAAGGGGGGGTCACCTTGGTTTTTGGCCCTGTGCTCGGCGGCCATCTAGGGAAACCTACAAAACCCACACATTTCTGAAAACTAGACACCTGGGGGCTTTGAGGGAGGTATGTCTTTCGTGGATTCTGGGGAACAGACCCTAGTGGGAGGCAGTCAAGTCACCCCATCCTGGATTCCCCTGGGTTTCTAGTTTTAAAAAATTTATAGGTTTGCTAGGTTTCCCTAGGTGCCGGCCGAGCTAGTGTTCAAAAACTACAGCTAGACACTTCGCAGACAAAGGGTAAATTTTCATTGGGAAAATGTGGTGTGTTCACGATGGGTTTTGAGCCATTTCTTGTTGTGGGCACTATGCCTACCCACACAAGTGAGGTACCATTTTTATCGGGAGACTTAGGGTAATTCAGATTTGTAAAGCGACTGTTATTACCTATTGATTTTTGATGCATTTCTGCCTTCCAAATGAAAGACACTGTGTAAAAAAAAAGTGATTTTGAAAAATTACCGGTTTGAGCTGGACTATGCACAGGGACACCAAATGTGCCCCCAGTGCAGGACTTCAAAGCACTCTCAGAGTGCACCCACCCAGCCCCAATACACTAAAGCCTGTCTGGGAGGTGGTGACACCTCCCTGTGACAGGAAACCTATTGTCCAGGCCTCCCTTGCCGGAGTTTCGGTCAGCAGCAGGAGGCCAGACTCGTGTCTGTGTCTGCAGCATCCATTTTGTGATGCCAGGGTTCTTTTAAGTTGGTACCGGGTATACCGGTACTGTCATGTCTCTCCCTCTAGAAGGGTGGGATCATACTCCCACACCAGTTACTGGTGTGGGAGTATGATTCCAAGGTGTTTGACACCAAACACGACATGTTTCCGTGCAGCCAGTCCAAAGTGTTACCGTTTGGTTATAATGCACTTAACAGTATATGGTCAGGCTGCATCACAGACAACCCCTGGAGAAGAGATTCCGAAGGCTGCAGAGGGTCTCTGCTCATGCATGGACACCCTCTCACACAAAACCAAGCACCTTGCCTTCAGGATTGATAAGGCCTGACATAGGGGTGACTGATAGGTTTCGATGTGGAGTGATAGGTGAGATATAGTGAACCTATATCTCTGTAAGGGGTGCATGCATCACCTTACCCAGGCTGCAGTAGCAGACCTGTGGTGTCATTTTGGAGGGCTTCCCAGGGGTGGCATAATACATGCTTCATCCCCTGGTAGGCCTCTGGGGGTACCTATGTCCTGGGTACATAGTATACCATATACTAGGGACTTATAAGGGCACCCCAGAATCCAATCTGTGGTGTACCTAAAGTACATGGAATCAATTTAGAGAGGAAGCAGCTAGGCTGGGGTCCTGATTAGCAGGGCCCCAGCCAGACTAAAGTAGAAAAACAGTGTTACAGCAGCAAAAAGTTGGGGTAACCATAAGAAGCAGATCCTACTCTCCTACACGCCCCAACTGCATCCACTGGCTTAAGTTAAGTACTATGTAGCACACAACAACACTATTGACATTGAATGAAAGAGAAACGTTGCATCCCATAGGCATACATTTGATTAGGGGCAGCATTTGTCTAAGGAAAGATTAGAAAACACAATTGTTCAGACATTATATCAATAAATCATTTTGTAGTCCCTTCTCTTCCCACCCTGTTCTATTGTTTTATGTGATGTCCTATTCTTGTAACGGGGTCTGCTGCCCATGTGCCTAGGTCTTATAATAGATAAGTAGTTTAAAGCAATTATGGCCATAATAGTATATTATTTGTGGGTGTGTGAGAGTCTATTACAGGCATTTTGCAGAGAAATGTTGGTTATGTTTCATGCAAAATCCATTAAAAAATGTATCTTCGATCAAAAAAAGACCTCACAAATTTACATGTCACAGAGATTATTTGGAGTAATACACCTCCCTATCCTTAAATATTAGATATAAACACATGTAGAGGTTGGACCAGGGTGCTTGTGCACTGTCAGTGCCCTGGCCAAAGAGGGCATGAAAGAGCTCAGATTGTGTACTAAATTCAAAGCTGTTCTGAACAAGGGCCCCCAAAATAGACTGTGGAATTCCCTACTCTTATACCTATGAGCAACACCTTGCAACACAGGTTCAAGTGTCAAATCATAACGTGGGTGTTCTCCAAAGCATTTTAATTACCATGGTTTTCATATGTGTCAGTATAGCACCAGAGACCTTCGTGTATATGAGCGCGCTATATAAGACCAGTAACTTAACATGGCAGGAGACTGTAAATTGTCAGTATTAGGCTCCTCACTTGAGCTCTCCAGAAAAAGTAAAATAACTGTCTTTGTGAGGATTTACTGCTGCCTTACTAGAGAGTTTTGGGGAAGTCTTCAAAGCATTTAATAATCGTTCGTGAGAAGAAGGCATTTAAGTTTTTTTTGCCTCTGGTGGAATTGCAAACAGACAGCTACTCCACTGCTGGGTTTTTCCCAGAGCAGAACGCAGGGCTATTGCATCTGTTCAAGCCTTGCTAAGTCATTGCTTCCTCATTCCAGAAGTGTCCTGTTTCCGAGTATCTGGGCCACTGAATGAGGAAGTGCATCTAGTTTTCCCAAGGTCTGTTGCACAATATTGACATAATAGTTCAACCTCTGATTTCTGTGGCTGATTTCTTTCAATCTGTCATTGGTGGTGGTTTAAAGTGATTCACAGATTTGTTCTAGAGCATAATACGGTATTGCATCAAGAATCACGATCGTATTCGCAAAAGAAACAGTGGTATTGTTGGTGCACAAAACTATCATAAAATCCAATCCATAGGGCATGTCAACTACTAGGCACAGGAGTAGTGTGATCCCAGTAAGAACTTTGGTGCTCCCTGACTGAAGCCTTCACTGTCAGTCTTTTAATTAAATTCAGTAGCAGGTGAGGTGCATTCTTTTAAGAATGACAGACAAGGATTGTTGTTTCAAAGCTTTATGTAAACAACCAGTAAGCAGTTTACATAGAACATGCCATAAGTAAATTCAGTAGCAAAGCATACAACTCATAAGTACAAAGAACTTAGTGCAGTTCTAAGTGAAATCCGGCATAGATTAACCTTCTAAAGGTGGGGGAAAGGGGTCTCCTCCTCATAGAAATCTACACATCTTTTATAGGACTTTATACAAAGACATTCATACATTTTACATGAGTACATGGTTCTCAGGATATACACCAATAGAGAACGTGCAAAAACAAGAATTTACTACAAAATACATTTGAAGTTTCTCTCAAGGTAGCATTACATTGGGTCTGCAGACCTTCTCACAGTTTATTCAGCAATTCAGTTGGTAGATTGCATAGCAATAGCCTGGGACAGTTGAAGTGTCCTTGGTTAGGTACAGGAGGAGAAAGATCTCTGGCAACATTTCTCAATTTATTAGTGCTAGTCTTGCAGCTCTTTATTTAGAGAGAGAAGAACAATAACAGTTAACATGTGAAATTTTTGTTATGTCGTTGCAAGGTGGAGGGCACTGTAAACACAACAGAGGTTAGCATAAGTGTTAGAACTGGCATCTTTTGGTGTGTTTCCACTGTCTTTTTTGCTTTCTTACCTCAGTTTTTGCTGTTTTAGTGTCTCTGCACACTTTCTCACTTCTGTTCAGTGTTGAAGTGCATGTGCTCCTATTGTAAATTGTGTTATGTATTGGTGTTTCCAAGATTGACATATTTGATTTGCTAATAAGTCCCGAGTAAAGAGCACTGAGAGTACCAGGGCCTGCAAATCAAATGCTGCTGGTGGGCCTGCATCACTGGTTGTGCCACCCACCCAAGGAGCCCTAAAACTGGGTCTCAGACCTGCAATTGCAGTAACTGCCATATCAACCTGTCAAGTGCACCCACTTGCCAGTCCCTAACCTTCCCTTTTCTTACATGTAAGGCACCCCTAAGGTAGGCTCAGGGTACCCTGTGGGCAGGGTGATGTTTATGTTAAAGGTAGGACATACACTGGTGTGTGTGACATGGGAGGAGATTTCCTTGCACCTGAATGGGCCTGGTCTGCCTTGGACCATTCTGTCTCCCCCTCCTGCCGGGAAGCTGGGCCAGAGAGGACAGAACTGGTTTTTGCTGAGTACAGACACACTGCCACAAGAGAACAAAGGAATTTTGAGTATAAATATCGGGCCCAGACCCCAGAACTTTAGAACTCACTGGAATCAAGGAACCTGCTAAGAAGAAGAGCTGAAAGAGCTGCCAGGATGAGTACTGCCCCTTTGCTGTTTTGTTGCTTTGTTGGGTTGGCTTGCAGTTGCTGCTTCTGCTTTGGGCAGCGACAGGACTGGACTGGACTGAACTTTCTCTAACTTATTGCTGAGTATCTCCAAGGGCTTGTAACCCAGATTGACTCCTGTTTACGAAGTCTCAGGTACAGCAAAGATTTCACTTACCTCTGGGCATCGTCTCTGGAACCATGGGTTTGAGTTGTCACAAAGAGGGAAAAGCAGCCGACTGCATCGCTGGCTCCATGTCCTGAAGGCACCACAGAGGGTACCGCCACATCTCGCACCACAACCCTGGTCTCACCGATGATGATGACCGAGCCGCTGTTTGCACTGTGACCTGTGGGCACCTCACTCCACACCACCTCACTTCACCTCGCCGCCCTGGTCCAACCGACGCCGTCTCTGCTCTTCAACAGGTTCTGTCACCTTCACCGTGATCTGTCAGAACCGCATCAAGCACTGACCTGCTTCGCACCACAGTGCTAGTCTCACCGCCGCTGCTAGATGACCATCACCGAGCCGCTGCCTGCACCGCGACCTGGGGACACTGCACGGTGCACCTCTATGCTTCGCATCGCAACCGCGATGGTTGCCACATCCGGCAGCATTGTCTGCAATGAAAAAGGTACTGTTTACAAATCTCTCGACACTACTGCTGACCCGCTCTGAAGCGGTCAGCAGGAGCTATTGGATTCTGTCATTTTCAGTATCACGTTAGCACGAGACAGAGCTACCGACAGCAAGGAACTGCATCTTTAAAGTTATTCTTGCAAAGTGCATATTTTTAAGCACAGTATGTTGGATTTTTGTTGTTTAGCTGTTGTTTTGGATAGAGAAAAATATTGGATATTTTTCTAAACTGGTGTGGTGTCCTTTTGTAGTGTTTTCACTATATTGCTGTTTGTTGTGTGCATATGCTTTACACACTGCCTCTGAGATAAGCCTGACGGCTCGTGCCAAGCTACCAAGGGGGTGAGCAGGGGTTATATTAGGAGTGTAACTCCTTTAACCTGACTAGGAAGAAGGGTCCCTACTTGAACAAAGGTACCTACCTCTGCCAACTAGAGACCCCCATTTCTAACATTGGCTGTCAGTGGTGAGGATAGGACTTGTGTTCGCACTTGACCTACAGTGATTGGTGTATGCTACTACCATATCACAGACCATTGCATACCACATACTGGTTCTTTTTATTTTTGACCTATTTTTGATCTTGCCAGTTTTGTTGAGAACTTGAACTTGCTACTTCATCATGCCTGAATCAAGAGCATCATCTGTTGCATCCTTGGAAGTGGTCTTTGAGGAGGACAGGTTGGAATTCTACAACGTGAAAGAGTTGAAGGCTATTTGCAAAAAGCTAAAGGTCCAAGTCAGAGGCCTCACCAGGAAGGAGGAGCTACAAAAGGCACTGAGGGCCTAGGTAGCAGCCAGACATGCCATTGGGCAATCTGGAGATCTCAGAGGGGAAGCAGAGAAGCCTCTTCCTAGGGTGGATGCGCTTTTGGGAGGGGGGGGGCCTCCAGGCCAGGCAGCAGTGGCTTGTCCCCAGAGGAGATGAGGACAGGCGAGAAGCAAGAAAGTTTGAATTGGAAAAACTCCAGATGGAGAATGAAAGGGAAGGCAAAAGAATAGCCATTGAGGAAAGAAAAATGATCTTAGATCATGAACATGGTCTTAAGGAGCTGGAGCTAAGGAGTAAGTCCAACACAGATGGTGGCAGCAATTCATCAGTGCAGGCAGATAGAATCGTGCACATCCCCAAGAATGTAAGCGAGGAATTCAAGAAGGGGGGTGGCATACAAGGGAGTTTCAGGGTTATGAGGCATCTATCCACATGAATGGGGTCCCTGAGAAGAATTTGGGGGCAGGATTGTGGCCTCTTTTCCCAGAAGAAGCAAGGGACACTTTAGTGGCTTTGGGTAAGGGGTGTAACCTCACCTATGCTGACATGAAGGAGGCTCTTCTCACCAGGTATGGTCTCACTACTGAAAAGTACAGGATCAGTTTAGGTCCAGTAAGAAAACTGATGCAAACACTTGGTTGGAATGTGTGGATTCGTTTTGCAGGTCACTGGATGGCTGGGTGAAGGGCAGTAATGTGACAGGTTTTCAGGGGCTCTACAATTTGTTTGCATGAGAGCACTTGTCTAGTCAATGTTTTGCAGAGCTGTGCCAGCACTTGATTAATTGTAAGCTGACTGACCACAGGAAGCTTGCTATGGAGGCGGACCCCTGGGTGAGTGCCAGGGTCCACATGAAAGTGTTTGGGGGATACTCAGCCAAAGGTGGGCAGGGTCCCCAGCAGAAGAGTGGGGGGGACAAGGGTAACGCACAGGAGTTCTCTAAAGCGCCCCAAACTAATACACAGGGTGAAGGTTCCCATCCCCAGGAGACAAGAAAGCAGAGGTGTCTTCAGGAAAACCTACAGAGACCAGCCCCCTCAAGTACTATACCTGTGAGCAGGTGGGTCACTTGAAGGGGGACCCCAAGTGTCCCAAGAGGGCACAGCCACCCAGCGGTGGGCAGACCAAGGTGTTGGCTAGTTTAGCGCTTGGGGAGGAGGGGTGCTCACAGGAGGGTGAGAATCCCGCAGAAATGACCCTTGCCTCACTAGGGGACAGTGAGATGTTCTCAGGAACCCAGGTGCCTGCGAACACTAAAAAAATACAGCGCCTGAGTGACCATCAATGGGAAAAGGATAGAGGCTCTCAGAGATACTGGAGCCAGCGTGACCTCTGTCCGGTGTCAACTGGTCTCTGAGGAGCAAGTAGTCCCCAGATCATTCCACCAAGTAGTTGCTGTGGACAACTCAGAGCGCCAGTGAATGGAGGTGCAGGTTCCCTTTGAATGGGGTGGGTCTCAGGTCCTGTGAGGGTGGTTGTGAGCCCTACCATGCCTGTAGATTGTCCTCTAGGATACGACATGGAGCAGTCCTTGTGGAAGGATGTTGAGCTCAGGTCTCACTTGGAGATGCTTGGGTTGCCAGAGTGGGCATGCCTGACCACTCGCTCAATGGCGGTCGGAAAGGGTGATCAGAAGGACCTGGAGCCTGAAACAGTGGCCCAGGTTCCTGCCAAGAGAAGGGGCAGGGGGCGCGGGAAACCCACCCTGAGATTCCCATGGTCCGTGGGAGGCTGACCTTGAGGAGGACGTCTCGGTGCCTACAGGGGAACAGGTAGCTGAACTGGGGGACTTATCTGAGCTGACCCATTGACAACAAGAAGGTGGTCCCACCAGGAAAGGATACAGCAGGAAGCAGAAAGAGTGCCCTTCTCTGGAAGGTTTGCAGCAGCAGGCTGCAAACCAGGCAACTGATGATCAGTCTGGATCACACTAGATCTATTGGGAGAATGGTCTCTGTCAGCCTGTGTGCTGGTGGTACCCCAGCACTTCAGGACCTTCCTACTGGGTCTGGCTCACGATGTACCTTTGGCAGGACATTTGGGTTGGGACAAGACCTTTGACAGGCTTGTCACCCACTTCTATTGGCCCCAAATGCGAAGGCAGTCAGATGGACATTGCAGGTCTTGCCAAACTTGCCAGGCAAGTGGTAAGAGTGGGAGGAAGTGTAAGGCTCCTTTCCAACCTTTACCAGGTGTTGGAACCCCTTTAAAAAGGGATGGGATGAACATTGTGGGGCCAGTAGATCCCAAGACAGCCATGGGCAACAGGTAGATCCTGTTCTTGGTGGACCAGGCCACCCAGTACCCAGAAGCAACCCCTCTCAGAACAATGACGGTACCAGTGGTGGGCCAGGCGTTAAGGGGATCTTTTCCCACATGGGTTTCCCCAGAGAGGTGGTTTCTGACCGTGAAACCAATTTCACATCTACGTATATAACATCCCTGTGGAAGGAGTGCGGTGTAACCTACAAGTTCACCACTCCTTATCAACCACAAGGTAACGGTTTGGTGGAAAGGTTCAACCAGACCTTAAAAGGCATGATCAAGGGTCTAACAAAACCCATGAGGCATATGTGGGACGTCTTCTTACCATGCCTTCCCTTTGCATACAGGGAGGTACCACAGAACTCATTAGCGTTCAGTCCCTTTAAGCTTCTATATGGCCACACTGTGAGAGGACCTCTCAGTTTGGTCACGGAAGGCTGGGGGACAGCTCCCAGGAAAACTCCCCAGGATGTATATAGCTACATGCTGGCCTTCAGGAACCAAACTGCCTGCTTCTGAAAACTAGCTCAGGTGAACTTAGAAGCAAACCAGGAGGAGATGAAATGCTGGTGCAACCAGAATGCCACTCTGGTAGAGTTTCAGCCTGGCCAGAAAGTGTGAGTCATGGCCCCAGTGGAACCTTGTGCCTTACAGGACAAGGGGACAGGGCCTTTTGAGGTGGTGGAGAGCAAATGTGATGTCACCTACCTGGTGAATTTGCAGAGTCCCAGGAACCCTTTGAGGGTCCTCAATGTGAGCCGCCACAAGCCTAACTTTGAGAGGTCCGAAGTGAGCATGCTCTTGGTGACAGATGATGGGGTGGAAGAGGAGAGTGAACCTCTCCATAACCGGTCTACCTAGGAGCATGATGAGTCAGTGAAAAGTGTGATCCTCTCCCCTACACTGACCCCAGAGCAGCAGGGTGGCTGTCAACAATTGTTGGGACAGTTCGCCACACTGTTCTCCCTGAACCCAGGTGTTACTCACTGGTGTACCCATGATGTGGACACTGGTGACAGCCCTCCTGAAAACACAAGATTTACAGGTTGAAAGACCGGGTCAGGGCCAGCATCAAAGAGGAGGTCTATAAGATATAGGCGTTAGGGGTGATAGAGCCCTCCAAACGTCCTTGGGCAGCCAAGTGGTCTTGGTCCCATAGGCTGCTGCACCCGGTGCCACTCTAG
Organism: Triturus cristatus; assembly: GCF_964204655.1. NCBI lineage: Eukaryota > Metazoa > Chordata > Amphibia > Caudata > Salamandridae > Triturus > Triturus cristatus. The sequence continues at coordinate 571,354,220 of NC_140595.1, read as the reverse complement.
AACTGAGGTTCTGTGTGTACTACCGTGGGGTCAATGCTGTCACCAAGACTGACACGCACCCCATCCCCCAGAGCTGATGAGCTCATTGATCGGTTGGGAACTGCCAAGTCCCTCAGCACGTTTGATTTGATGTCTGGGTACTGGCAGATTGCCTTAACTGAGGGGGCTAGGAGAGGTCAGGTTTTTCAACCCCAGAGAGCCATACCAGTTTCAGGTGATGCCCTTTGGGTTGAAGAATACCCCTGCCACCATTCAGAGGTTGGTTAACCAGGTGTTGGCTGGACTGGAGAATTTCAGTGCCGCCTACCTGGATGACATTGAGATGTTCAGTTTCAGCTGGGAAGAACACCTGCAGCACCTTTGGGAAGTGTTGAAGGACCTACAGAGGGATGCCCTCATGGTAAAGGCCAGCAAATGCCAGATCGGGTAGGGTTTTGTGGTGTACTTAGGGCACCAGGTAGGAAGCGGCCAGGTGGTGCCCCTATAGCCTAAGATTGACACCATTCTGGCTGGGGAGCCCCCCAAGACCCAGACGGCTACTTCAGGAGATTCGTCAAGGGCCATGGCACCATTGTTGCCCCCTTGACAGAGCTAACTTCCAGGAAGCAGCCCAGGAAGGTGATCTGGACTGATGTCTGCCAGAAAGCTTTTGATGCCCTGAAGGCAGCCATGTGCACGGCTCCCATGCTAAAGGGGCCCAACTTCTCCAAGGAATTCGTAGTGCAGACTGACGCTTCAGAGCATGGTGTGGGAGCGGTGCTCTCACAACTGAATGATGAGGGCCGAGACCAGCCTGTAGTATTCCTAAGCAGGAGACTACACCCCAGGGAACAGAGGTGGAGTACCATTGAAAGAGAAGCTTTTGCTGTGTTCTGGGCACTGAAGAAGCTAAGACCCTACCTGTTTGGGACTCTCTTCCGAGTTCAGACAGACCACAGACCCCTCAGAGTGTTGATGCAAATGAGGGGTGAGAATCCAAAACGTTTAAGGTGGTCCATCTCCCTACAGGGAATGAACTTTACGGTGGAACACCGCCCTGACACAGAAGATGCCAAAGCTGATGGTCTGTTCAGGTTCTTCCGCCTTAGTGAAGAGAACTCCATGGATGTTGGTTAGTTCTCCCTACTTTCAGCTGAAAGGGACATGTGTTAGACCTGGCATCTTTTGGCATGTTTACCCTGTCTTTTTTGCTTTCTGACCTCTTGGTTTTGACTCTGTTTTTGCTGGTTTAGTGTCTCTGCACACTTTCTCACTGCTGTTTAGTGGTAAAGAACACGTGCTCCTGTTGTAAATTGTGTTATGGATTGGTGTTTCCATGATTGGCATATTTGATTTACCAATAAGTCCCTTGTGAAGTGCACTGAGAGTGCCAGGGCCTGTAAATAAAATGCTGCTGGTGGCCCTGCAGCACTGGTTGTGAAACTCACCCAAGCAGCCCTAAAATGGGGTCTCAGATCTGCCACCTCACTGTCTGCGCACAGTTTGTAACTGCCATATCGACCTGGCAGGTGCACCCACTTTCCAGGTCCTAACCTTCCCTTTTCTTACATATGCATCACCCCTAAAGAAGGCCGGAGGTACCCCAGGGGCAGGGTGCTGTGTATGTTAAAGGTAGGACAGGTACTGGTGTGCGTGACTTGTCCTGGTAGTGAATTACTGTGTATTTCGTTGTTCACTATGGTAAGACTATCTGTCTCATAGGCCAGGATGGGAGTTTGTAACATCTTATAAACCTAACTTCCCATTGAGATAAGATAGGAAAATGGAGTTTAGTATGCCTGGATTCAGAATGTAAAAATCCACCTTTTAACAAAGATGATTTTCATGTTCTGTGTTTGGAAATACCACTTTTAGAAAGTACGTATTTTCTTGCTTAGCCATCCTATGTGCCTCTGCTGTGTTTGTGGAATAACTGTCTGGCTTTGGAGTGACAGGGGCTGGGGATGTGCATTCTCTTCAGACAGCCACTGGGGGGGGAGGTCGAGGTGTGTCCTGCATTTCCTGGATGAGTCAGGGCTGGGCTGAATAGACCTGGGCTGCATTTAGAGTAGTGGGAAGAGATTTCCTTGCACCTGAATGGGCCTGGTCTACCTTGGACAATGATGTCTCCACCTCCTACCGAGAAGCTGGAACAGAGAGGACAGAACTGTTTTTTGTTGAGCACAGACACTCTCTGCCACAAGAGAACAAAGGAATTTTGAGTAGAAATATTGGGACCCAGATCCCAGAAATTTAGAACTTGCTGTGTTGTTGCTTTGTTGGGTTGGCCTGCAGTTGCTGCTTCTGCCTTGGGCAGCGAAAGGACTGGACTGAACTTTCTCTAACTTATTGCTGAGTGTCTCCAAGGGCTTGTAACCGTGCTTGCCTCCTGTTCATAAATTCTCAGTGACAGCAAAGACTTCACTCACCTCTGTGCACCGTCTCTGGAAATGTGGGTTTCAGTTGCCACAGAGGGGGAAAAGCAGTTGACTCGGTCACCGACTGCGTCGCTAGGTCCTTGTCCTGAAGAAACCGCAGAGGGCACTACCACATCTCGCACTGCCACCCTGGTCTCACGGACGACGACTATCAACGCTGGTGCCACTGATCTGCTGCATGCACCATGACTTGTGGGTACTGCACTCCGCCTCACCTCACCTCGCCTCACTGGTCTCTCAATGCCGTTGCTGCTCTTCAACCGGCTCTGTCACCTGCACCGCGATCTGTCACCACCACATCGACCCGCTTCACACTGACACCGCTAGACAACTGTCACTGAGCTGCTGCCTGCACTGCGACCTGGGGACACAGCACGGTACACCGCTACACTTCGCAACCGCACTGGTTGGCACATCCGGCCACATCGGCCGCAACGAAAAGGGTACTGTTTACGAGTCAGTTGACCCGCTCGGATGCGATCAGATGGGACTGTTAGATTCTGTCATTTTCAGTATCGCGGAAGCATCGGACGGAGCTATCGACTTCAAGAACTGCATTTTTAAAGATATTCTTGCAAAGTGCATATTTTTAAGTACTGTATGTTGGAATTTTCGTTGTTTTGCTCTTGTTTTGGATATATAAAAACATTGGATATTTTTCTAAAATGGTGTGGTGTCCTTTTGTAGTGTTTTCACTATATAACTGTTGGTTATGTGCAAATGCTATACACACTGCCTCGGAGATAAGCCTGACTGATCATGCCAAGCTACCAAGTGGGTGAGCAAGGGATTATTTTAGGAGTGTAACTCCCTTACCCTGACTAGGAAGAAGGGTCCCTACTTGGACAAAGGTACCTACCTCTGCCAAACAGAGACCCCTATTTCTAACAGTAAGCCCAATTTTTGATGCATTTACTATGCAGGAAAAACAGCTCTCACAATCTCCCCTCGATTTTTAAATCATCAGTTCAATTCTTTATTACAGAGCATCATTCAATAATTTGGGGCTCTTGTTGGATTCGCCCAGGCCCTTCAAAGTTCACTTTGCAATTCTTCAACCTTCATATTGAACCTCTTTCTCTTTTTTCCCCTTATTGCTGATAGCTTCTTAAATCCACAGTCCATACTATTTTGCGGTTTAATTCCTTTGTAAAACTTCAAGGAAACAAGCATACATGCAATGTCAAGCAGTATAAGCAAACAAGGGGTTAAAAGCTGGTTTCAGAATTCCTCCACCTATACCATAATCTTTTATCTTAGCAAATCCCTTTCCAATGGATCTGAATATGGATACTAACCCTTCCCAGGCACCTGACTCTTCCAGTTCAATTAGTTCATGAGTTATATTTGTGATTTTAATAATATAGCTACCAAGATGCTTATCTATGCATTCTCGAGTGTGAATGACTTCACAAACTCTACTTTCTTTTGCAAGGACCAAATCCAGTGAGAGGTAATTTTGCATAATCTTAGCTTTCATTTCAAGCATCTCTTTATTTATCACTGTCAAAGCACCTGCTGTGTCAGTGACAAGCCGGTCCAGTAAAGTGGATAATTTTCTAATCTTTAACATCGTTTGATGCCACCCCGATAGATGGTCTGAGCGCCCCAAAGGTATCACAAAGTATCTGTTTAAAGCTAAGTTTTCACCATTTTATATATTAAGAGGAAACTCTAACTCATTAGTATGATAAATACTGGGGAAACCAAGTAATGCATAACAACTACTTGTCCAGTTATGTGTTAGCTGAAAAAAAGCTGACTTACCACATACATAATCGATACCTTTTATACTTACATCTAAATTAGAGAATTTTTCCCTTTAACTAAATAGTTATGTTTGCATTCGCTCCATCCTAGTTTCTCAACACTTTTGTTTCCCTCTGGCTGCCGTGTAATGCCTAAAGATCCCTTCTAGGTAACCCCAATATTTAATCTAGGAGGGGGTTCTTCAGCGTCTATTCACCTTTCCCAATGATATTTTTATCAGTCTTTCCTTCTCCTCTGTCCTTGTCTATCACTATCCTCTCATTCAATTAATCTATGAATACCCACCACTCTTGGTTAATTTTGCAGGTTACATCATGCATGATCTGGTTAGTAGAACTCACGTTAGTCATGGGGGTAAAGAATGTCATCATATACTCACACTGATCCCTTGATTTACACCTTTGGTAAGAGCAAGAGACATGTTTACTTGCCCACACATACAGATTTAGGTACTTCTTCTAATAGATCATCTTCTAAAGAATCATCAAAATCAGAAACAAACAGTTTGATGGAATCCTGATGATAGAAAAGATTTAAGAAACCTTACCAAGAAAAGGAATAGGACAGAGGTAAGTGGAAATATACTCCTCCCTTAGCTGCAGAGGCTGGAAGATAAGAACAAACAAAACAGCCTTCCCCCTCCATGACCTTCACATACTCAGCAAACATCTGATAATATACATTGTAACTATCCACACTTCCATGCTGAGGACACCTTACGTTTAGGTGGGTAAGGCCTAAATACAGGTTCAAAAGTAGAGTTCATTGATATGAGGGATATCTCCTGCCAGACATCTAACGGCCATCCAAACATGGAAATAGAAATGGCAACTGCCAAGCTTACAAGCAAAAGTTTTCAGCGCTGCTGCACCATGTTAATCTAAATCAGATCAAGGAATCTTAGTACAGCGGTTAGTCCTCTAGGTATAATCCTATTGTCCCTGTCCTATCTTGAAAGTTAAATGGGATTTTTATTCTGCAAAGACTGGAGTCCTAAAGGAGCTATTGACCTTTGACTGTTACCCTGACTCTATATCCATCCTTCCAACTGCTGTCAATAATCAACGTGACTAGGCTCCAGTCGTAGTGTCTTTTCCTCTCAGGGATGCTCGGCAATTCCAGTCAGGCAGTCAAACTTTATTTTGGTAAGGTATGTCCAGTCTGGACCTGAATATTTCCGATTGATCTTTCTCTCTCATTTGGGTCACTTGGTACCAGTCGAGTCCAGACTTTCACTCACATTGTGAATCTGGTCAACCTGTTCTTGTTCATCCTACCTCTCTTTCTTGTGAGGTTTGCTGTGGCAGGTTAGTTTCAGCCTTCCATAAATATCCACTGTCCCAGTGGATGCAAATTCTCAAGCTAGTGGTCGGTATCACAGTGGTTGCTGGGGCAAAAGAACTCTCATCATCCTTTTTCTCTAAGCGATGCTCATTGGATTGTGACTGTAGACTCCCAGTCTTGTCTTCCACTTCTTCCAAAGTATCAGGCACCTAAAACCTAGGGAAACTCAAAGAATTAGTGGGCTTGGGCTCCACTTCCTCCTCTTCGTGCCTTGCCCTCTTGGTATGGGAGGCATGAATAAAGTTTGCCAGACCAGCACACTTGATGGCAGTGTCAGTGACCAGGATCACATGGTAGGAACGCCTTTAGTGCTCCTCCAAACAGGATTTGCAGACTTGTTTCTTGATGTGAATAGTTGTCAGGGTTCATGTCATGCTCTGCAGACACTGGGATGGCTGAAGTAGTGGCATCAACCTGATGAGAGATAGAAAGCATCACATCAGACAATCCCTTGCAGTACTATAGGATCAGGTCATCTGTGATATTTTCAAGAGCAGCTACAGGAACTAATTTCTCCAGTTCTCTTACAAGGGGTACTTTGAATGCCCATCAGTACCAAGGGAAGGGCGTCAGCCCATCTGAGTGATGTAGCGGCACAGGCTATACCTAGTTTAGCTTTGATCATCCAGTTCAGTCTTTCAACAATACCCAATGCCCCGGGTCTGCAGTTACAGTGGACTCTCTGGCCAATCACTATAGTGCACATTAACTGCATTATCTCACTCTTAAAGTGAGTTCCTTGATACGATTCAAGATGAACTGGCATCCCAAATCCCAGTATCAACTCACACAGTACTAGTTTGGCAACCATTAGAATGTCATATCTCCTGGTGGCTATGCCTCGACCCATTGTGAGAAGAGACACACGATGACAAAGATATACCTCAATTGGTTACATCAGTGCATCTTCAATTTGGAGACTGACTTCTCAACGTGACTCATTGCCATGGCAGCTCTCTTGCCCACATTTTACTTTTGGCAGACAACACAGTTCTGACAGAAACTCTCTGCATGATCTCAAATGAGGATTGCACCAGTATGATTGAGGTAGAACCCATGCCATCTCTGGCCACATGAATCTGACCGTTCATGTGTCATACCATCACTGGCAAGAGGCAATCGGAGAGAACTGGCTTTCCCTCTGCGGATACCCAAATGTCATTGGCATCCATTACACATCTCATCATTTCTCATTTTCCCTACTCTTACTCTGGGGCAGTATGTTGTAGTTCCCTAAACTCAAATATACACTGTATTCAGTAATAGGTTGGATACACTCTCTCCTTCTGTATTACATGGTTCATCCAAGTGGAAGATTCTGGATTCGAGAGCACAATATCCTGCAATTTTGTCTGTATAACTATTGCCTCTGGTGACAAGATTGTTACCGCTCTTGTGTGCATCACACTTCACTACAGCAATTTCCTTTGGCATTTGCAGAACGTCCAACATATTCAAAACACATAGCCCATTCCAGATGGGGGTGCCATCTGATGTAAAAAATCCTTCATACAACCACAACTGGCAATCTGTAATAATAGTGACTCGCAAGCCTTCTGAAGTACAGCAGGCTCGAGTAAGTGTAATCTGTTCAACCACTTGTGCAGACGTTACATGGCACATGTAAGCCTCTTCTAGAACTCCGCTCAATGTACATACTGCATAAGTGGCTCTTAACATGCTGCGTCGGTCCCTAAGGCAGGACCCAACAACAAAAATGGTATGGTCAGATTCAGGAAGAGGAACATCCAGTATGTCAAGTCTCGATTTTGTGCACATCTCGATAACACATACACAGTCATGGTCAAATTTACCTTCATTGTATCCCTCTGAGGCTTTCAACTGGGAAGTGGGGTTTAGTGTGTTACATCTCCAAATTAAACATTTTCTGATGCCAAACTTATTCTCTTACAGTGGGTTAGGTGTGTATTTGTTAAATGGTGGGTTCTGGCACGGGTCTTGAGAATCTCTATAGAATGGGTTACCATTAAAATTAAAGTTTATCCCATCACTATCCCCTCAGGTTGCTGGATGCTAAAGCTGCGCTTTGATACAACTAGGCAACGCTGATGTCATTGGGTCAAGAGTAGCTGAGAAGTAACCGATGGGACGCTAAGTCCCCCCATGGGCTTGTGTTAGTACAGAGAGTGCACACCCATCATGTTCTTGGCAAAGGAGCACAAATTATTTCATATAGTCAGGCATTTCAAGATAAAGTGTGCTACAGAGCTGACTTTTGAGGTCCTGGAAGGCTGCCATGCTTTTGTGATCCTTTGATACTGTATCATTCCCATCAGTGTGCGTCAGCCTTATTAAAGGCTTTGCCACAAAGGAAAAGTTTGCAATGGGCAGTAGCCAACCATGCCCCCCAAAAATCCTCACCTCTCGCTGGGTGGTTGGAAACTTCATTTTAAGGACTGCATCTTTGTACTCATGTGTCACTCTCCTTACCATGGGCAGTTCCTGTATGAGGGCGTTGGGGGTGGAGCCCCACTAATCTTGGAGGAAGGAGAAGGAGAGTGGTAGACTGATCTGAGACACTCATACTGCCCAGCCTGTAAGTAGCAGTGCACCACAGCACCATACAAACACACACTGCGCATGTAAGGTGGAAGACTTCAATGTTGCCCAAATCCTGCATGCGCAATGCGTGTTTGTGAGGCAGAGGTGACGGCAGGCACTGCCTAAAGAAGCCGCATTTCCAGGGCTTTGATCGAGAAACCAGCTAGAGCAGAAATGCTACATAGGTTAGGACCTTACAGGATCCCGCCTCCTCTTCTGACTTGCTGACCCTTGATTCCATCAGCCTATGAGAATAGGAGGCGGCTTTATGGTGGGGCAAATTATTGCACGTGTCCCAAAGTTCTTAACCGTTGCTGAAGCCTTTTGCTTCCTGGTCCACCTTCAGCCTCTGCAGCCCTCTGTCTTTTCACTTGGGCCAGCCCATGACTCACCTGTCACGTGTGCCTGGGCTGGGCCCATATTTTTCTTCTTCCTTAACCAGCTGCAGCTGAGAGACACCTCTCGGAGCAACGCAATTGCACCTGTTAGCCGAAAGCTCGAGTACTAGTATCCTGTGCCTCCTCTGTCAAGCTGCCTTAAAGGCCTAAGTCTCTGCCCAGTGTCATCTGCTTTCAGTGTTTGCCATCGCTCCTTATTCCCCCCTCCGGCCTCTAACATCTCTCTTTGGAACACTTATCTGCTCTTATTGTCAAGATTGCCAGCTACGCATCTCCGGCTCCGTACCTCACTTTACATAAAACTACTAAAATGGCTGACTCCTGCATGGGCGCATGCGCAGGAGCCAGCCAGACGAATACAGAGGCTCCAGTCTTGAATGCTGACGCTTCGCGTTCCAGCATTGAGACTGAGCACAGCAGTTCCGGGTTCCTTACCTTCTCTTCCGGGCCGTAGCAGCTCCGTTGGATTTCCTTTCGGCTCAGCGTCTCCTATGAGGATCCTGTCTTTGATCTCCTGCACTCCGGCATTTGAGTCTTCCGTCTTTGTTCCCCCGGCAGTCCTGACGTCTGGAGAAGCTCCGTTTTCACCCGCCTGCATATCCTGGTCACCGGCATGTTGTTGTCGTTTCCTGGGTCAGTACAGCTATTACCAGAACCTAAGAGAAAATAATAAAGCTGCATTACTGTTGTTGCGGCTTCAGCGCTATTACGCAGTATTCTATAGAGACTTTGAAGAGTCCTTATACTTATCTGATTTAGTTCCAGGTCGTGGAGATCGGCTCTTTGTTTTGTATTGCTTTTTGTCTAATCCTGCAGTTAAGGAAATAATTTATTTAAAGGACACTAGGTGGGTTACACCACATAGAGAAGAATTTTCTGTGCACTAGCTGTACATATTTAGGTAAGTTGTTTATATTACATTTATATGTATAATTATGAATTTCTAAGTGGAATACATCATTTACATGACTGTTATCACACCCCAGTGGTCATAATAAATGGAAGGGAATTGACCAGGTAGATTCACAAACACATAGAAAGATACAATATAGAAAATAGAGAGACTACACACATAGTTGCCTTTTCTTTTATTATTCCTTCAACAGACTTCTGCTTTCGATCAACTAATCCTGCTTCAGACTAGGGTGCAACATGGGACCTTCTCTCCTCCTTGTTTTCTTTCCCTTCTTCCCCACGTTGCTATTGATACTTTGACTCTTTTGGGTAAAATACGCATATTGGGGAAGTAGAGAATTTTTCTTCATTTCGTGGCGTTCCTGCAGAAATGTGAGTAAATGAATGTTACTTGATTACCTGACAGATACTTGACACTTATTTCACAACTCTCCACTCCACATCACAGCCGTTCTCATTCACACTGCTAGATGAGGCCTAGTGTTGTGTGCCCCAATGACCAGCGCTACACCCGCAGCTGGAAGCTGCTTTTGGCAACAGTGAGCCACAAACTGTAATTGACAAATACCTACCTGCACATTAGAAGAGGTAAGTAGTCTCTGTGTTAAACGTGTCAAGTGAATGGCTGAATTTTTCACTCTCCTCTACAATAGCTCCCATCAGATAAGTAATTCAAAAGACATGTACACGACTGCTAAGATTCACAATTGCATGCTTGCATTGCACTCTGACACGTATTTAAAGACACATTGTCTTTAAATACGTGCGTGTCAGAGTGCAATGCAAGCATGCAAGTGTGAATCTTAGCAGTCGTGTACAGGCCTTTTGAATTGCTTATCTGATGGGAGCTATTGGCAGAGGAGAGTGAAAAACGCTTATCTTTTGACATTTTAAATAACGTATGTTACAGGAAAATCAAATCCTATGACCGAATGAAGCTAATTTTCACACCAATTCTTTGAAAAAAAAGTTAGCAGGGAGAAGCAAACGGAATCCACCCAGGATAGGTATTTATGGACCTCCACTTTCAGAGCTCACCAGCATAATGTACAGAGAACATTTTAACAATGAAGGTTACAATAAGAGGCAAACATATATTAATTTAGATGCTGATTTGTACAAGGTGAAACCATAAAAACTAGATTAATTGTGGCTACCCCACTCCAAAGTGTGTGATCTTGGGCAAAAAGATTATTTTACTGATCTTCATTTTTCTTCACTATCGCACATGAAAGCAGCTTCAAATACTTCATTTAGAATGCATGCTGTACATAAACATATTGTGTTTTATTTCATCGACTATAATGTTGCTCTATTAGAATCTGGGCCATACACAGCATTCAGATGTATACTGTCTTGTCTCTTAGTTAACCAAAGGCACTGTCACCCCCAAACCTGTCTCCTAAATGACCGGTTCACTTCACTTGCTCGTAATAATTCATTTATTGCTCTTACGCTCACCATTTTCAAATCCCACCAGGCGCCTCTGCTCCTTACTCCCTTCTCTGTCTGATGTCTCAAGTACATGACTTCTCTCGGACAGTATTATAATTTCTCAGGTGAGACCTTATGCCCATTCTCTGCCAAATGGTTAAGCAAAGCAATTATGTCCTGCTTGCAAGCTTCCTTGAACATCAAGTTGATCAGAGATCGTCAGGTTTCAGATTAATGTTGAACTACAGGGTAAATGCAGAGTCTCTAGATTTGTTTTGAGTATGAACCTCTGGCACAATCTGGTTTGGATTATAATGGCACTCCCCCTTCCAATGCCCCACCCTGTTATAAATGTGCCATTGGTTAACTTTCTATGGAGCACTTATACTGGTCCCTGCCACATTACCTTGACCTCTCCCCTTCCCTGGAATGTTCCCACTGTAGTTCAAGGAAATGCCCTGTATCACTGGGGTGTAACACGGTTTCTTGAAATAGAACTTTAAATCCCTTAACCCCTCCAGTGTGAGCTAACTGTGGTTGGGCTAATCATATTCTTCTCCTGGAGCCCCTTTCAATTTGCTTCCAGCATGTCACTGCAATATTTTGCATGCTGATCTCACCAACCGTTTTGCTCTGACAGCAAAGGCCTCCTTGTGTGATTTGATTGCCAATCTCTGGTTTTAGCCTATACACAAAAATCGCAAGGAACCCTCCGATGTTGTCTCCAAGTGTGTCATTAATCCGGCTGAGCTCCCTATATTCCTTCGTAAATATTTCAATGTAAGCCTATAGTGACTCTTTTGGCTCTTGAGAGGTTCTGAAGATCTTCAGCCAATTCATCTTCTTTTGGGGAACCTTTCTCTTTATGTGCTTTATGACCTCGTATTTGGTTTTAATGATTCATGAAGGTACATTTGTCCCTGCCATCCGAGGTGGTTCTTGAGTTGGCTAATCAACCACCCTTTTATACTCCGCTCACAGGTATTTTGGGCCCGCCACCTCAAGTAATATATCCAAGTCTTCCCACAAAACTTTGGATGTGGTCACAAATTTATTCCATTTGAGTATACCACTTGACAGGATTTTCTCTAAGCTTTGGAAGGGTATTTGTGAAGTGAAATAGATCTAAAGGTGACCTGGGGAAGTGTACAAAAGCTCCTACCTCCTCTTCCCGCAAGGGATATTCCTTTGCCACTTCTCCCACAGCTCCTTCTTCATCTTCCCTTGAACCTTCTCTATTCAACTTCACCTTAACCTTTTCTTTCTTGGGCCACAGCTCTCAATTTTTTTTTCAGTATTACTCCATTCCCTAATGTTTTCGATCAATTCTCTCACATGTGTTCTCAGCCACCTCAATTTTAATATTCTTAGCTCCTTCTCGCCCATTGCCATCCTTGCAATCTTTCGCAGCTTTTTCCACTGAGTATATCTATTCCATATTCATCCTCCATCCTTTCATGAGCCTCTCTTGCCACTCTTGCTGTCACTTTACTCAAATAAAGCAGTTTATTCTCACCAGTGTTCAAGATATTCCATCCTCACATTCTCCTTGACAATTTCCTCGAACTCCGTTTTCAGCTTGGCAAGGTTTATTTGTTGTGAGGTCTGCCATGACCCTGGCGAATTACCTGATAAATCTGTGTGAATATTTTGACCTCCTATCCCACCACTTATTGTATACCCTATTTGTAGGGTTACTAATGGCATCCCACCAGGCCTCTGTGCTGTATCCTGGGCTATACTTGGGGTAGGTAGACTCAGGATGGTACCGACAAGTGCTTCGGCTGGGGGAATGATTATGGCACTTGACGAGGGTAAGGTGCCTAGGAGTGTGGATGCAGGGATCTGAGCAGAGGATGAGATGGTAGTTTTTGTATATTTCAAGGGTGCCCGCCCCCTAACTACTGTAGAAGATTTGGCCGTTATGATTTCGGTCACTGGACTTGGTTCAGCGGCTGTCACGTTGTAAAAAGGGTGGTCTTACACTGAGAAATTTGTCTATAAAGGCATCCTCCTCCTCACTATTCATGTCTGTTTCCTTGATTTCTCCTTTTCCTACTTTCTAGCAAGGTGTAGGCTCCAACAGTATCAATTACTTCCTCTCTCCATCTTCTCTGCCTCTTTTTATCCTGCACGCTTTTCCATAAATGATCCCTACTACGGACTTTGATTACAATTTCTTCCTTTTCTTTTCACTTGCCATTAGCTCCCAAAGATTTAAGGCTTTAAACTGTGAGTGCCTATGCAGTGGTTTTGAATTGCACATTCTTCTCAAATTCTCGATTTGAGATATGTGGAAAGTACCACTCAATGAGAATCGGATTTCCCAATCTTTGGAAGTATACTCATGCTACAGGCTAAGCCCCATGCACCTGTGTAACCCTTTCTTTGATGCCATTACCCTAGCTGGTGAACCTTTAGGAGGAACCTTTTCCTCCTTGTTTATGCCCTTCTCTTTCTTTGATAAGGGATTCCCCATTCTTGCAATATCTCACTCACTCCTCACTTTGATCTCTTGCTCTGTCCACTCTCACAAGCTCATGATCTTTCCATCAATACCAGCACATCTCTGTCAAAGACCATCCTATCACAGCTCGGCTATGGCATCTGCCAGCCAATCCCTGTGTGGCGCCTTAAATGTAAATGTCCAGTATTTGTAAAGCGCGAACAATTACCCGAAGGTGTCAAGGTGCTGGGGGCCGTCTGGAAGATTAAGCGAGATATTGCCTAGAGTCACACGGTGCTGGGCTGATCTGCTGCCAGCACCGGGAATCAAACCATGAGCCCCCGGGTTCCGGAGTCAGCCGCCCTGGCTGCTGCGCCACACCTCTTCCACTTCAAAAATCCAAGAATATTATCAGAATCACAATATTAATTGTTCCCACAGTCTAGCGATCAAAGCCACTTAACTATTTTCAAAATCCATCCACTGCATTCTAACACAATATGCCTAGTACAATTCTCAAAATTTACTGTTCCACAACTACTTTTCCTCCATTTGGTGTACGATCCCTATTTATACTCTGGCATCAGGATCGGGTTGGGAACTGTCTGGACCATGAAGGTGTAGTATTCTGATGTACAGCAAATTAGGATGTCAATTGTGTGTCGGCTCCAATTGGGACCATCACTTCAGCTACCAGCTCTTCCCACGCACAAAATAAAACTAAAACCAAATTCATAGGGCGTGCCAACGGCTAGCACCGGGAGCAGGGTGATCCTAAAACGGACTTTGGTGCTCCTCGACTGGAGCCGCCACTGTCAGTCAATTGAGTAAGCCCAGTAGCAAGGGAGGTGCATTCTTGTAAGAATGACAGACAAGGATTGTTGTCTCAAAGCTTTACATAAAGAATTGATAGGCAGTTTACACAGAACATGCCATAAGCAAATTCAGTTGCAAAGCATACAAATAATACCCACAAGTAACTTAGTACAGTTCTAAGTGGAATATGGCATAGACTTACCTTCTAAAGGCAGGTTAAAGGGGTCTTCTCATCATAGAAATCTACATGTCCTTTTATAGGACTTTAGACAGACATTCGTACATTCTAGATGAGTACATGATTCTTAGGATATGGGTTGGCTAATAGGGAACGAACAAGAAGAAATATTTTACTACAATTCTCTCAAGGTAGTATTATATTGAGTCTGCAGACATTCTCACAGTTTACCCAAAACTTCAACTGATATATTATATAGCAATAGCCTACGACAGGTTAATTGCCCTAGGTTAGGTACAGAAGGAAAAAGATCTCTGGGAACATTTCTCAGTTTATTAGTATGAGAATTGCAGTTATTTATTTAGAGTGAAAAGAACATTATCAGTTAGTGTCTTTTTTTTAGGTCTCGCGTAGCAGCGCGCATGCGCTGCTCTCCGAGACTTCTAGTAATCAGTATAGCAAGGGGTGAAACTCCGCCTATCGCCGGAGAATTTCTTCCTGCTTGCCATTAGTTAATTTTTCCTTTTTTTTTTTGTTAGCGTGCTTACTATTGGGTCTTTAGCCGATACGTAACTTCCGTTTAAAAACGGAAGCAGCACAGCCTAACTACAATCTCATTACACAAATAGTTTTTTTAAAATAAATAGTCCGCATTAAAATGCACGCGCTAACGTAGGTTATATGCATGCGCCAAAAGTATTCCACTAAGAAAAACAGGAGGGATGTGCACACACCGCTCTGGTAGGCTGCCCGCTCTCTCTCTTGGCGCCAGCACCACGCTGCAGTTCCCAGACTTATTTTATTTTGCACTCCAGTTCTCCCAGCATATTGTGCGCACACACACATTGTAAGCAGCACTGCCGGCGCCGCTTCTTTCTCCCGTAATCAAGACTTTTTTTTTTTTTTTTTTTTGAAAAACCTTTATTGACATTTCAATCAATAACAAGTATGGGCCTACAACCCCCCGGGGCCGGCCGCTAAGCAGTCAGAGCAACAGAGATCAAATGTTAACACAGGCAGCACCTCGGGGAGCAGAATCTTCATGCTAATATAGTCTGGCCAGTGAACAGCGCAGGTAGGACACCAGGATAAAAAGGGTTTTCATTTTATAATGGAAAAAGACAGAAGGATCAGGTGCCGAACAATTTCCCAACAGCGATAAGAGGCAGGCAGAATGATAAACGTAAGCAATAAACAGCAATCTATTGGATCAATGGCGCAGACACAAAAAATTCAGGATGGGGAAGAATATCATGCCCAGCTGCGCCTGCAGTCCCCTGCCCTAAAGCCCAGAGAACACCCCGGAAATTGTGGCACACATGAAAAGGCAACGATTCACAACAAAGGAGGTGTACCACGCTGATCCCAGAAAAAAGAAAACAAGAAGAATCAGAGAAGAAAAAGGAGGCCATGGAAAAAAGAGATGAAAGACTAAAGAATCCCCTCCCCCAACCCCCCACCCCTCTGCAGAGGAGTACGCCCCCCCCCCCCAGCAGTGTGCCTGTCGCCCTGGAACCAGACCCGAAATATAGAAGAAACAGGGAAAAAGGAGTAAGAAAAGAACCCCACCAGAAGGGGGGGTAGAGAGAATATTAATAAACTGGAGGAGGGCCTTCAAAACATGCCCCCGGCGTCTCCCTCCCGCACATTATGTTTCCCCCCAAAGCAAACAGTAAGCAACACAAAATCGACCATGTCAAAGAAAGATGGGGAGCATTTTGCACCTACTATACCGACAGTTATACCATGAGAGCACGCAACCCCGAGCCCGCCCGCCTATTAGCCGACCACCACTGAAAGATCATTCTTATCCTTGGCCACTCTTGGCAAATCCGCCCATGCATACCCCTCGACCCGGCGCCATGTCCAATGCTACACGGTAAAGGAGCATCCAAAAACGACCAGGAAGCGACGCACCCCGGTGGGGTGGAAGTCTCTGAGTACCAACCCAGTCAGCATTATGGAGGAACGTCTTTCCCAGTGCTGCCCCAGGATCTGCACTGCACACAAGGTCCAGGAAGGCGGAATCAGCCAGAGTAGACAACCGTTGCTTGAGTTTTCCCAGGGTCGCCGGAGGCCGCACACCGGACAAGGCCACCCCCCCCCACTCAGGTCCAATACCTCCGGGACAGATCAGACCCACAGCCAGCCGATCACACAATAGTAGACTGTCCGGAGTTTCCAGCTGGTCACTAGGCACAGGGGTGGCCCCGACATTGTCATCCTGAGTGCAGTGCAGGAAGTCCCTGTGTATCGGAGGACAGGCAGGCCGCAACTGTCCCATCGCTGATGCCACACCATCAAGCCTACTCCCCAATACCCAAACGCCATGAAGCAAGGTGGAATGAAGGGCACCGAGAGCCTCGAGAAGGTCACAGTACCCCAGGACAGCTCTCTGCGATCGCTCCGCTACGCTCCCCAGAGTCGCACACTCCCGATCCTGCTGTGACCTGGTGGACAGGATGGTAGACTTCATCGTGACAAGATGGCCGCCGGGTAGGTCCAACCCGTATTGGGACCGGGACCCAGGGGCAAGCGCATCAAGGTCCATGTCGCTGGCAAGCAGGGTTCCGGAGGCAGACCAAAAATGTATCCGTTATGTAGTCACAGGCAACAGTCGTCCCCACCACGGACCAGCGCCCGCGAAAATCCGGGAGCAGCCCGCAGGAATCAGGGCGAGTTACAAGCGGCATTCGGGCAGCTCACCGTCGAAGGCAGAGGCAATCACCGGAGAGTCGTGGAACTGCCACCCCGGGCATGCACTTGTTCCGCTCCGCTTAGTGGTAGGAAGCGACCACGGCGAAATGTAGGCCGATAGTCGCACCGATCCGGCAGTCCGACTCCACCCAGTCCCCAAAGGCCGCTGTTGTTAAACTGCCACCCGGCCAAGGTGTCCACTCGAGGTCCCGGCTCCAGGGCCGCACAGGCCGCAAATTGCAAATACCCGTTTCTCCGGCGGTACAACCGCCAGAAACTTCGGAGTCACTCGATCGGTTGCCGCTCTCATTCAAAAACACGGGCGCATAGCGCAGGCTGAGGATCTAATGCAGGATATCCGTGCGGGATACGGAGGTTCACGGAGCCGGGAGTCTACGCTGCCGTCCCGGTCGCCATCTTGGCTCCTCCTCAATCAAGACTTTTTAATGGTTTTTTTTGGCACCACACCGTTTATTGTGAGCCTCCAATCAGGGTTGGTCCCGGGCTCTGGCATGGCACCCAGTTGCTGTTACTTGTTATTTCCAGCGCCTCATGAGCGCTTTCACTTTGAAAATGGTGGCCACGCCCCTTTCTTTAAGAATGGCTAGTTCGTCTGCCATCTGATACTGGATCCGCAGGCATGGCTTGATCTGAGTCCTCTGGGACCCGAGAGCTGGCCCTCCCAACCAGTCTGGACGGGACACGCTGCAGGAAGGAAAAATGTTATCATTGCAATGCTCACCTGCCTATGAACCCTGCACCGAAAAATAGCTTCCACCGGCAATGGCGCCCGTGCACTTACTCTGCACATTATTTCTGTTGGTCAATTGTGCGCCACGCTGTGCATTCACTTTAGCAATGCACCCTGTATTCACTTTAACAATGTGCTCTGAATTCACTTTAACAATGCGCCTGTGCGCCTAATCAGATCATTTCTTTCCCGTTTGACAAAGGATCAGCGCGCCACGCCCCAGTTCCTTTCTGGCCTCTCGTCACAGCAGGTTGCACTTTAATTAATCTCTCTAGCTTCCCACAACACTTCCCAACCCGCGCTCTGCATTCAAATAAGCGCGTTTACAACTAGGCAGCCCAAGCGGGGCCCAGCATTGAATGAGTTAAGCCAATGCTGTTTGCAATGCAACACATGCGGCAGCCAGGTGAGGAGAGCAGGAGATGTCATCTGGTGAGTTTTATTTACTTTCCATGTGGCATTTATTCCCCTGCGATTGCGGAGTAGGAGTGTGTGTCTGAGAAGTGCATGGAAGAGAGGAATGGTTCTACTCCACTGCTCTCTGTACAAAATGTTTTTTTGCTGTATGTTACATACTATATTCCAGTAGGCATTTTTGTTTTTCCAGAAACCGACTCCATACCACCTATCTGTTCTAACATTATTATTTAAATAGAATGAACTGCGTGAGATCGGCAGGGCACAGCGTGCGCCTACTTTAATTTAATAGAAACCATTCTCCTACTGTTACATTTTCAAACATGCAGCCCAGAGTGTCAGAAATAGCCAGAGCCTATAGATAAGGCTCGGCGGCGGGGAGAACAGAGAAGCAAAAGTACACGGTCTCTTCCTTCTTGCCTAGCCAGACAAGGACAGTGTTTATTTCTCCTACTTTGCCTCTGTCAGCCTCACCCTCCCCCTCCCTCTTTCTTTATTTCTCTTGTTCCTTCTGTCTCTGTCTTGCTCCTCCTAACTTGCTGAAAACCTTGACTGCAAGACACGGTTCTTACCCTCTCTTTCCTCTCCTTTATTTCATTCGTTCCCTTGTGAAATGGATCCAAAAAAAACACACTTGCTGAGAATGTCGTCTTTTTTCTGTCATTTTTCAATTTCTCTTCCCTTTGGTTCGCTTCCCCAGATTCCAGGTCCTTGTGTTTCTTCTCTTCCTTCGCACTGTCTTCCCGGCTGGAGGTTTGCTCTCTCCACCACCCTCAAAAGCTTTGCAACACCCTCCAATCTTCTATAATCTACTTCATGTCTCTTGATAAAGCTGTAGAATGACACTTCTCCTCTCACTGCAAGCCTTGAAGGGGACCAGTCACTGCTCAGGGGCCCAATAATTCACGCCTCCCTGCCTCTGTCTCTCACACTTTTGGGTTATTGTTTAACCTGACGGTTCAGCCTTGTAGCTCAAATCACCAGCACCATTCCAACCATCTAGCTTTCTCTAGCGCTGAAAGGCTATCTAGTGCTTTCTCAATTCATCCATCTTTCTCTCACCTCTTCCTGATGAACATTCCTTGGTGAAGTATAGCCTCTCGCTCCCAGATTCTGGCATTTGCGAGAGTTTGAGCTATTGGTATTCTAAATGACAATGCCTTTTATTTATGTGTTAAAAAAACCTTCAAGCGGTGTGTAAACACCCACTTTGTACTTCTAGTCCTTGCTTACGAGAAGCAATGCTGGCAGCAAAAGAGGCATAGTTGCTGCCAGCCTTGCTTTTCGTAAGCAAGTACTAGGAGTACAAAGTGGGTGTTTACGCACTGCTTGTACGTTTTCAAAACACATAAATAAAAGGCTTTGTGATTTAGAATGCCAATAGCTCAAACTCTAGTAAATGCGAGACCTATTGCATTGCAAATGCTGGTCTATATTGGGGCATGTATTGGCAAAACACCAAAAGTTGAAAAAGTGGTGAGTTTGTTTTGCAGAATGTTATTTTAAAAAAAAAAAACACATTTTCTATTTAGGGGAGCGACAATGAAATGTGTACTAATAAAGTAAATCTAGACACAGTGAGTGAACATTCTTCAGTAATTCGAATGCAGTATTATGTTGGTAAACTATTAAAAGATTTTATATGAGATACAAATTAAGGTAAATGCCAATTGCTGCAGGAAAAGGAAAACAATTGCACACCTTTTGTACAGCAGTGAATTCTATTATGCATTTTAGCCACTCAAGATCCGGCGCAGATCTATTTTATTTTCCAGTCAGAAAAATGTTTCTGAAGCAGGTATCAGTGGTTACTTCGACTGTTTACATCATGAGTTCACATTCTGATAACTTTGAGAGAACCTTTACATCCCACGGGGAGAGTGTAAGTATTACCTATTCCCCATAAAATAAAATGTGTAATTGATTTCATTTTAACCTCAACACTCTAACCATTCCTGAAAACTAAAAACTCCTTACTACCCATCCCTGACCCCTACAACTCCCTTAATATCCATATACACTTGCATTCCCTGAACGTGAAATACTTTGCTACACATATACACTACCATTCTCTAAATCCCAAGAACTCCTTACTAGACAACCGAGCCCTAAAAACTCCTTACCACTCATCCCTGATCCCTGATCCCTGAAAACTCCTTACTAACCCTATACACTACCCATCCCTGAAACCTAAAACCCCATTACTACCCCTAAAAAACTTTAATATAAAACAGTATACCCATATATTAAATTATACTTTTTTTAAATTGTAAATTACTTTTATGTTTACTTTTAAATACTTTATATTTAATTATGATAAAATTACCTTAATTACTTAAATTAAATTGACATTAAAATGCTATTGCACATAGCCCATACCCTCAACTGTGTGTGCACGTATATATATATACACACACATATATTCAGTGAAAAAAATAAACGTTAGCGATGTTAAAGATAGATGAAAATGTCTTAAGAAATACCATGTTAAACTTAAAAACACTGAAATTCATCAGTTATATTTAACTAAGTACTTGTGCACTGGCCATGCACTGTGATCTTATTAATTATGTCTTTTCAGATTTCATCAGTGATATTAGCATTGGTATCATAGAACATGTCATGAATTACGTAATATGTGATATCATAAGCAGTGTGTGGCAAGTCGCTATTTTCAGTGTTTTTTGTAAAGTTAAAATTGCATTTTCACCTAACTATAGCGTCACTTCCACCTTTTTTTTATCAGTGTATTTCCAGGATTTTTTAACGTGAAGTAAGATTTTATTACCATACCCAACCATCCCAACCGCCCGCAGCACACAGTCTTTGGTCATGCGAGGAGTGAGGTTGGGCACCCAACCTCCTCCACAAATGGCCTTCAGCCTTGCATGGCGAGGGATTGGGTGCAAGCTGCCATCCCCTTATTGCTGGTCAACACCTCACAATCATGCAACACCAATGGACAGCCACCCAACTTTTTTTCACGACGTGCAATGCAAAATAAAATTTCTTTTAGATTTCAACACAGGGTGGGCCTCTCTAAATCACCCCCCTCACAAGGGCCATAGGGTCAGGGTACTCCTTCCCTTCCCCTTATATGTTGTTTCATTTCCATGTCCTGGAGTTCTATAATGGTGGCAACAACTTTTCTCTTCTTGTTGCAGCCTTGTTGTGGCCAGCCAATCGCAGCACTTAGTCTTGTGGGATTGGTCTCAGTCCTGTGGGACCAGCAAATCAGAAGGCTTAATTTGTCCAGTTTTCCCTCGGTTCTCCCTTTGAAGTACCTCAGTACTCTTCCCATTAATAACAGGAGCCAAGTGGCGATGCAGATTGTTTTTGTGTGTATATTTTGACCACAGTGGCGTCCCTCTAGGACCCCCCCAACATGGGCTGGGGTACACCAAACCTGCCCCCTTGTATGTTGTTTGATTTTAATATTCAGGACACATTAAGAGAGTTCCTGAATCCTAAAATGGCAGCCACAACATGTCTCTTCATGTTGAGGCTTGCCAATCACACTGCTCAGACTAGTGGGACTGGTCCCAGTCCTGCGGGACCAGACAATCAGAATGTTTCATCTGTCATTTTTTCCCCTCTATCGTACCTTGGTACTCCCTCAGCACTCCTTTGATAGAACAGCGTCACTAGATATGTATACATTTTGAAGCTTAATATCTCTCAAATGACTGAAAGGATTTTCACTAAATCACAACAAGTACACTTTCTAGGTAAAGATCTAGATTTCTTCCAAATGTGGCGAAATTCTGTTCAATTTCCCTATGGACAATTGCATTTTGTAAACTTTTCTGTGGAAAGATTCGTGAAGATTTGTCAAATGGCACCAAAGTTATTACCAAATCAAAATATCTCTTTCCAATGAAAACCTAACTATATAGTGGCAACTGCCTGAGTCCGTGTGTGTGGGGTGTGGTGTGTGTGTAAAAATCCAGATGCATTTTAGAAGCAGGATGTGTTAACCCGAAAGGGTTAAATATTGATGAGGAAGAATGACTTTTAAAATATTACAACATCAAACTACTAACTATAATGTCAGATTAACCTTTGTTTTTCCAATTAATTTCTAGGGTTTTTTAACCAGGTTTACGATCAAGGAAGAAGCTTCTTAAGACTTTGCAAGATTTAGATATGAAGTTAAAATAAAATCTGTTCCTCACAACTAATCACAGAGCACAATATCAATTATAATTGTTTAGATCATGTCAGAGTTTAAAGATCATGACGCTCTGCCACGACTGGGCTGGGAAGGGGACGGGGAGGCTGCAAACACCTGATGCACACCAGCTAAAGGCACAGAGATTGGATTAACACAGAAACCCGAGGGGCAAAGACTACAGCTCCCAGTGTCCCATGAGGTGGAGGAAGACAGGCACCGTTTCATCGCGCCAGTCAGGAGCACTGAAGGAAGCAGGCATACCGCTGTGCCAGATTCCTCATTCCTGGCAGCAACCCAAGGGACAAAGAATATGGATCCCAGTGTCCCCTAAAGAGCGGGGAGACAGCTGTAATTCCATCCTGCCAGTCAGGTGCACCAAAGGGAGCAGGCAGCCCCACTGCACTGGATATGCCCGGGCACATGCACAGGCAAAGATCAGGTCAAGAGTGGGCCCGTTTGCCCCTGACCAAAGCTGGGCTGGGCTACCCCCCTTTATCTGTACTCACAAAGAAGTGGGTGTATTTACTCATTTGAACTCTATACCATAGCTTGACTGTATAAAATTGGCAAAAGGAAAACACCATCAAATCCATCCCCATCAGTCCCCCCACCTTAGGCTAAATTACAATTTATTCTTATCTGGGGCAATGAGCATTATTAATAAGAAAATAGGTAACGTGGAAGAAAGGCTGGAAGTTACCCAGTGAGCGGTTACTGAGGCTCTATCTGCGACAGAAGAAATCAAGGGATGTCAGTCTACCTCCAAAACTGTAAAACCACTTCCATCCAAAAGTTCTAAACCAAATCCATTTGTTCCCCCTCACCTCTTTCATCAATAGAAACCCTTTCTACCGTGCCTTCTTATCCGCCGCCAGCATAAAGGAATAAAGGGCTGATAAAACAAGGGGCATAAGTATAGACTAATATAATGGGCCTGATTTCAATCTCCTATTTTCAATCACTCTCTAGTGAAGTAATGAACCTGGAGGAAATTATGAAGTCGGCCACTGAGGGGATCACAAGAAGACTCGACAATCTTGAAACTGTGATGTAGAAAGTACTGGAGTTCTTACAAAAACACCCTAACACTCAATCTGCTCTACAACATTTGGATGGTAGAAAAATAATAGATCAGGAAAGGAATATGGCAAATAAGGGCAACATTGAAGCCAACAATACCGGACCCTAACTTCTGAACACACAGAGAAACTTGGACACAACATTTAAGTGTTACCAAACCTCTGGGAACATTACCAAAAAACAGAGTCCAATTCCCTCTTGTGAACCCCCAGTAACTCTTCCCATGACATTTCCAGGATGCAGTAATCCAGTGACAAGGGACAAAGTCAAATTCCCTCTGGCAAGGTTATTCATCTTCCCCTGGAATCCACACCCTATTGTCTGATCCTAAAAAGGAGTTTCTGCATTGAGCTATTAAAAAAGAGAATCCTGGGGGGAGCTAAAAAATTAGAAATAAAAATGGCCAGAAGAGTCAAATGGATAGGACCCTCAAAGGAAGTTGCAGGATGGGATTGAATTTTAGGCGCCCTTACCTGTAGGTGCATATTTTCTCAATCCTCCAGTACATGAACTAAGGGAGTAAAATTGAAGTTGTACCTTTGGGTTATTATTATAGACCTTATCTCTTCAAAACCAAGCGGACAACAGTATGATTCCCAATCTCAAAGTACTGCAACACGCCAAAATTCAGCGGTCCCAGTGAGTAATTGTTTTGCCCCACCATCTTCTTTGGACAAACTAGGTTGACTTACAAGCACTGATAGGTCAACTTCTATACCAGATATTGGGGAAGCTACTATGCACCAAAGCAAAGCTACAAAAGCTATCCAAATGTCAGTGAGGGTAAACGTCACAGAATCTAGATGGGAAGGGCGAAGAGTGGTTTAGCTGTTTTTGTTTCCACTGGTGCTCCCTTTAAGGTAACTAAAGCATCCCTTTCCAAATCTTATAATGAACTAGTACTATTAATATCAAACAAAAACCCTGACATCCTAGTAATCAATAATTATATTAATATATTTGATGGCTCCAGGGTCAAGGCGGTAAAGGGTTTGAAAAACAATTTAGAACTATTTCTTTTGGACAACGTGAAGGATGTATCTATAATTTGAATGGGGGATTTCAACCTAGCAAAATGTACTGTAGCCTTGCACAAGGTATGCAGCTATAGAGATCTTCTAGAGGTAGATATTGATCACTTTAAACACTGCCCATGTGGTTCCATTTTGAACACATTAATGTTGAAATTTATGGAACTACATGGTGCAGGTGACATCTGCAATCATCCCACCTTTATTGGGACGAGAGGGCAGAGCATTATTGACTACATTTTAGTCTATCTTAAGAAGGATTGTACCAAATAGTTTACAGGTGGGGGAAAATTGTGGAAGTGATCACAATCCTTTAATTTTACATTCCCTGTATCTACCAATGCACAAGCACCAACCCAGAGAAGAAAACATCAATCTGGTGGGGCATACTACAAACAGAATAATGTGGTCAGGAGTTGATCCAGCTAATTTTGCATGAGAGCTAATAAGAGAGAATAAGGACCACATCTTGTCTGGATGAAAAGCAGATAATGGGTCAATTATTGCTGCTCACACCTTAATTTTTAAATTTGTTAATCAATATTTGAGCAGAGTATTTAGGGGTAAAGAACCAAGCACAAACGGATTGTTTAATCAAAGCTGCACCAAGGCATGTAGGGACCTGATCGATCAGCTTCATGTTCATCCAAGAGTTCACCCAGCAATCCAAAACTGCCTAACATGTTAAAAAATGACTATCAAAGCCCTAATAAATTAACTACACTAGGCAACTTGGGAAAATCTAGTAGAAACCAGGGGTAATACCCTTTTCTGGAAGATCATTAATACTCCCTTACTTAGGAAAAACTCTGCCCGCAAACTCGAAAGCTCAATTATTAAGGAGGCAGGAGTCGATCATTAACTCTCGCTCTTCTCACCATCTATAGAATTAGACCAAGAGGGGGTGATGCTCATGGACATAACCCAAATTCGTATTATGTTTTCCATAGAAGAGAGCACCGACTAAATCCTTGCTGGGAAAAGCTCCTGGTCCAGACTGAGTTCCTTTATACGTGTGCAAATATCTTTCGGACTTTTGAACTCCCCTGCGCATGATGGATTGTTATACGTCTGGTCAGATAGTATACCATTTGCCTGGTCTGAATCCTTAATGATTACAATTTTTATGAAGGGATCAAAAAAATATCCAAAATGCTATAGACCGATTTCATTGCTTGACTCTTCAGTGAAGATTTGAGGAAGGGTTTTGCTGGAAAGATTAGAGGAATGAGCAGAAGACAACTATATTGTCTCCTATGCGCAGTACGGTTTTAGAAGAGGATTGGGCACTGTGGAACAGTGCCTCAATTTAAACCCTATGGGGAAAGTACACAAAGACTAAAGCTTGCAATTTATACTTGTGTTTCATGGACTTAAGCTGTACTTTACACACAGTAAATCGCAACAAACTATGGAATGCATGATTACTTTAGGGGCTCCCAGAAACATTGTCTCATTGTTAGCCCATATGTATAGTAATCGGTCTGCAAGAGTACGGTATGAACTGCTGGGGAAATTAACTAGTTCATTCAGAATACGTAGGAGTGAGACAAGGATGCATTTTAGCACCCTTTCTTTTTTCCCTTTACATAAATGAAATAGCCGAGAAGCTACAGACACTTGCTGCTGATACTCCCAGAGTAGGACCCCGTTCCATACCAATTCTGTTATATGCAGATGTTGCCATCCTTTTAGCTCTAACGCAATTAGGCTTGCAGACTCTTATTAATTCAGTTATTGACTTTATGGAAAATATTGATTTAAAGATAAATCAGGAGAAAACATTTACTGTGTCATGCTAAAGTAGGAAAGGGAAGAAACATCCCATCTTTTTAAATGGTAGCAAGAGTTCAGATGCAAAGCATTTTTCTACTTAGGCCTGTGGTTCTCTGCCGTTGGGGGCTGGAATCTGCATAGGAATACCAGTGTTACAAATATGTTAAAGAATAGCAAGAACGTTTTTAGATATATTGCCAAATCAGGGACCAAACCAATAAAAGAGATGCTAACACTCTATAATGCCAAGAAGGTAGCTGGTGTGATGCATGATGCAGGGTTTGGGGGCTGGAGGACAATACAATTATACAAAAGCAGGAGGACAAATCAGAAGATTGCTGGCGTTACCACACTCAACCCCGGGAACTATTATACATATGGAACTTGGTGTCCGTTCCATCTCGGACATCATAGAGGTTAAACCCCTACTATTATGGCATTCGGTCTGGTCAAAACCGGAGGTTCATTTCAATCAAGAAATGCTCAGGAATTGTATGACAATGGAACAGGTCCTTAAAATATCCTGGTTATTACCCATTAGAAAAAGCTTTCAACCTTTAGATGCCAAAGACAAGATATTGTGGGAGATGCAAAGTTCCCAAAAATGTCCCTAAAACACCATTTATGGGATAGGAGTGCCCGGGTAATTAAATCGAGAGATGAAACCAAAATTAGCATGATGACGTTCAGTGCTTAATTTGAGCCGGAGCTTTCCGGTGCTGAGCACCGGCACTTAATTGGTTTCCGGTGCTCGGCACTGGCACCTCATTGTCAACACCACACTTAGAGCAATCTGCCACAAGGTGGCGCTGCTCATGTAATTTAGAGTTAAGCAGTATAACAGTTGTTTATGAAAACAATATACATGAAAAAATGACTCATACCTGCCTCCCCAGCCATTCCTTTAGCTTTGGGGACCTGGAATAATCTGAACTCTCGCAGTTACATGTGAGAGGGATGGTTAGTAGTTGTTTAGGCAGCAATGACAAGGGCGATGGGTGGTGCAAGCTGAGTGGCCACCAGATCAGAACCCTGGCACTTAATATTTTACAAATTAAGCACTGACGTATATACAACGATATAGCTGTTCGGGCATACATAGTTATCTCAGACTGGTTGGAAATGTTCACCACAGATTTCTTATTATTTTTTGTTTTAGAGTTTTATATTGCGCGAACTAGACCCGAGAGATCGGGTATCAGATCGCTTTACATGAGCACCAGTTTCGTTACAGATGGACACATTAATGTTTATTAGGCGTGGGGAGATTAAGTGATTTGCCCAGAATCACAGGATGTTGAGCTGTCGTTGCCGAGACTTGAACCCGGTTCCCCAGCTTCAAGGTCGACTGCCCTAGCTTTTAGGCTACATTTTTTTTTTAACAAGATGCTATTCTCTTTAATCCATCATGTGGTTGCCTTTCCGAGTAGGGCAAAGAGGGTCACAAATGATGTCAAATGCCCATGGAACAATATTTCAGAACAATCCACACTGCTCTTAACTCATGTAAAATGTACCTTGAATGCAGAAGGCTATATTTCAAACCTCTGTTTTTATGAGAAAGACTGTATAACTGCTGGGAGTCCTTCCAGTTTTTGGTGGACATGAAGGACACTAAGGCATGTTATGCACTAGCAAACATTTTGCAAATGTAGTAAGTAGTAATAAGGAAAACGCTGTTGAATATAGATATAACCTCTTGTTGCCTTCTGCCCCTTCGCCACAAGGGAAACCAGGGCAATAAGGCCGTTCACCCTCCCCACCAAAGAAAAGAGATGGTGTAACAGCCCAAACGCTCTCAATAAAGAAGTTGGTTCCAGCATTGGACAGATGCCCCCCTCGCAATCAAGCATATGTTATCTCTTGATCCACTTGTAAGGATTGTTCCTTGGTTGCGCACACCTCTGGCGCAATTTTTAAATCTCAGCGTTAAGGCACCTGTCTGAAACATTAATGGCCCTGGACTGAATTCCCTTGCCTAAGTTGCGTTAAGGTATTATGTGTAACTAGGCAATAACGGTGTTTGGGAATGACCAGCACAGCGAGGAGAATTCTTTCAATACGCATTCCCTTAAAGCTGTTCCCCCCAACTTCACCAAGTCATTACCGCTCAGATGCACAATGACAAGGTCTGAGAACTGGAGTCCCGCCCAAGTCTTAATCTCCTAAACCTTATGTTTACGACGGTGGAAACTCTGTCACGGCAGGGAATTCCGCACATAAAAATATAGGACAGTTCTATCTTTTTTGGTGGGGTGTTCCGCCCTGACTGCAGAGGCTCAGCAGTCGTAAACTTGCTATTAAATGTTAGTTTCTGAATACCAAAAAAACCAAACTTACATAAAGGTGTAAATGTACCTTTGTGAATCAGACCCATAGTGCATTGGTTATGTATATGACAACTGGTTAGTCATTGTGCAATGGAGGTTTACTTCACTCCACTATAGATATTGACTATTGGTATACACTACGGTGCTTACACTGGGCATTTACATAATGGTTAAGTGATTATAATTAACCTCTTCCACTCTTATCCAAAGACACTGGGAGTGTGTGATGACTATTTGGTAATTAATTCCCAGGATTACAAAGCACTGGAAATAGACTTGTTAAAGACCTTAGGAATAACAAATGACGAGTTTAGTAAACTCATTGGTACCCTTGCACAATTAATGTTGGAGTACCTAAGGGCAGGTGTAATACCATCAGGTTTAAGGGTTAAAAATGTCTCCGCCCTATTTATTGAAATGAGATAATGTTTGGAAAATTGATCGCAGATCTCCAATCACCGTTCCAAAGATTGGATAATCGTAATAGTAGAGACAGCAAGAGATGTAGTAGTGATCATTTTAGACAAAGAAATAATGGAAATGGAAGAAAAACCTAGGAGATTGGGCAAAGTAGAGGAAGCCAAAAAGAAACAGACGGCAGTGAATTTGGACCTAAAGAGTGTCAAGGAATAAACAAAAAAGAAAAAAAAAGTGAAAAATTAAAAAAATTCTATTCTGAAGAAAAACGATCCATATTTAACAGAGAAATACGTATCCAAACATCAATCAGAATGGATATACTCCAGGTAACAGTGAATGGAGATGGAGAAAGATAGTCAACCTTCTCCGATACCTTCTCATTCAACTCCAAAGGAGAAAGTTGATCCAATCAACACACAGAGGTGGCCAAAAGAAATCAGAGACCAAATAAAACCACTTTACTTACAACCTACATATCAACATTCATCTCGTTTTGTAGACTATCAAAGGGGAGGGAGAGCAAGGAACAGATTGCAGAATCAGGACAGAGGAAGTCCATACCTTCGGGATCAGCAGCACCATTATTTGAAAACTTGCAGACATCAGTATTGGCGACTGTAGAGGATGGAAAATCTAGACAATATGCAGATAAAATCTGCAATTTTAATCTTTCTTCATCCACCACAAGTGATAAAGACCTAATATAAAGACAGTTGTAAAGGATTTGAAGAAAGTCAAAGTATATTCCTCCAGTTATTCTTAACCTCATGGAAAGAGAAAGAACTTTCTTAGATAGTTTTGAAAAACATCAATATAAAACATTGTGATAAAGGTGGCAGAACTGTAATAATGGATACAAACTGATAAAATTATTTTTTTTGCCTATATCAGGAAGCTTACGCTACAACAAAGCAAACCAAGATTGTCTCATAATCATAAAGGAAAAAAAAAAGAAAATTACAAATAAAGCTTTAGATAAAGGCTGGATTTGTAATAACGAACGTGAATTTCTAAACAAAATAAATCCGGTGACCCAAGTCTTCCATTGGGTTCCCAAGACGCACAAAAATGAAATAGACCCTCCTCTAAGACCCATTGTCTCCACTATCAATGCAATGAGCAAACCTTTATCCAAGTATATGGATGAATATCAACGTCCCCTAGTAAAAACGTTTAAATCATAAACAAAGGATACAGGGGACATGATTGTCAAGATTGAGAATATGCCATTCTGTATGGAGCATGAGATGCTACTTACTCTAGATATTGAAGTGCTTGACACCAATTTAACATAGAGAGAAGTAAAAGATATAATAAAAGAAGGGCTAGTAAAAATGTCAGACGAAGTCCCCAGAGAATTCACTGTGGAATGTTTGAAAACTGTGCTTATGTATATTTCCATTGAATTTAATGGAGCTCTCCTTCAACAACTCAAAGGCACTACCATGGGGTCTTCCTGTGCTCCAAGTGTAGTGAATATCTTTATTTGAGTATTTGAAGAAAAACATATACATAATGAGATTGCACCATTTTTTTGAGACCACCAAATGTTGGGCAATATTCATAGATGATATTTTCTTCATATTGTAAAGCAATGAAGATCTCCTTTTTTAAAGAACAAACTTTATTGATATTTCTCTTTCCAACAATATACTTAAAAAGCAATATCGTATGTATATAAAGTGAGATACAGTATTGCCATGCATTAGCAATATTGTACATTTTATGTTGAACCCCTGAAATAAAACAAGAAGAAAAGGAAGAAGAAGAGAAGGAGAAAGAAACAAATGAAGATATAACAAATAACAGGCTGCGACAAGAAGTAGGAGTATTGTCCTTACAAAATGTCTAGGTCTCCACCCACTGTTCTGATAATACAATCCCATCATCAGTTTGGTGGCAATGTGTATACAATCATTTTATCTGTAGGGCAGAACCTCTATGTCTAATGGTGTGGGCTGCGATGACTGTGTCAAAACAATTCTTCTGTAATCTGCCCAGCGTTGCCATATGCATGTGTGTTTTTGAGGGCAGCCACGAGCCTTAATGACCGGCTCCTCCAACCCCATGCAGAAATCTAATCCTCACTTCCACACCAAGATCTACTTTTTTGATAGGCAAATTTTATTTTATTGTAAAAAGCAAAACAAAACAAAGAAACAAACCAAGCACACAGTGCATGCATAAAGATCAGCAGGACTTCATCAAAGGTGACAGCACAATACGTGAATGAGTAAGTATATTATAATAAAACCCCAACCTCTCCCAGATCTTACCATGTTTATGCAGGCAACCATGTGGTTAGTACATTGTGTCCTCTAATTTAGCACAACAGTATACTGATGCCATCCACTAAGCTAAAGGTGGGGGCTGAGTAGATCTCTCGTGTCGTGCAATGTCACACTTGGCTATGGTTGTACCAATACCTACTAAGGTGTGTTCACCTCAAGGGCCATCCACGTCCTCCAGACTGCCTAACAGAGCAATGCAGGGGGTTACCCAGTCGGCCATTCCGGTATTCTGGAGAGAAGAGAGAAAATCTTAGACCAGTAACGTCCTATGCTGGGGCATTCCTAAGCCATATGAAATGAGCCACTACAGTCTTTAATAGCACATCCTGGGAGTGGGCAGGCTGACAGGTGCAGGAAGAGTGCCCATTCTCCACAGGCATCGGGGAGTGAGATAGGACATATGCAAGCACTACAGCAGTATAAGGTACAAACAGGATGGATGACCAATTCCCTATGGAAATCCTGGCATCCCTCCCCCAAGCCCTCACACTTCTCTTTCAAAGCAACAAAGTGGTCTGGTGCGTTGATTACCAGGAACCTGCATAGGGTTGATATGGCATATCTGCCTTGGAGTATAAGGATAACTTTGGATTCCAGTGGATAGTATTCTTGCAGATTGATCAGGGCTGACTAGTATACTGTCAGGGCAGTACTTATAGAATTGTGTTTTATGAAGTGCAAATTCCATCTGAAGTTCCAGAAATGACAATCTGTGAGCCATTCCAGACGTCACCTAGCTTGGAGATACTGATAAGGTTCCACCAAGTTTCAAAGCTTTATTCGACAGCATGTCATAAAAGCATGTAACATCCTAACATATACCATAAATACTACAATAAAATACAATATACATATTTTCCCTTAAAAACTCATTAAATCATGATGCTGGCGAATTACAAAAGGTAAAAGAAAAGCTTCAGCAACAATGGTTAAAAACAATTCTAAAAGAGGAAAACTTGGTTTAAAAATAGATCATACGTTCTTAGGTGTCAGGAATTCATACATTTGTTCATCTTTATAAAGATTTTAAGGTACATAGACGAATAATCCAAGCCCACCCTAGGAATTTTGCCACAGCAATAGCCATGGGAGGGGAACAATCCGATTCTAATATTCTTAGAGCCACTTTGTACCTGCGTGTCCCCAAATTTAGGCACACAGGTTTTAGCCATTTGTGATGAGGTTTGGTGTACAAAGGACATACAAACAACAGGTGGCCAATATCCTCGATCAGGTCTTTACAATGGTGGCATTTATTATCCTGGGTGGATGACCATCTATGGGTAAATGCTTTTACAGGCAGGGTCCCAATTCTAAACTGAAAATACAATTTCCTGTCAAAGGCCCTTTCTATGATGTCCCAATCGGCCTCACAGAAGGGTATAGATTTGATATCAAGAAAACGACCTGCTAACTTAGCCTTTTGGCCAGAACTGAGGACAGACGTCCAGGTCATATCCCAGTACATTTTTTTGAGGATTTGTTTAGATGGGAAGCTTAAGCCACTTGATTCGTCCCATAGGTGGCCTAATTCTAGTTTAGTTAGCAAGCCCCTAATTTCCTTAAGCCACTGAATAGAGTGAAGGCGATCAGCCGTAATAATATCCTTCATGGCGATGGCGTAATGGGTAAGTTCAGGAGTAGTCATAATCCGTCGCCAAAAAAGGAGAGGACGTAGCCGTGCTATATACTCTAATTTTTTCCTGCCTAGGTCATATATGAGCGGTATTGTTGGGGTACTTTGAGGAACTCCAACTAAGCAGCGTAAGAACTTGTTTTCTGCCAAACTTAATTGGTTCAAGTTAGCAAAGCCCCACAGTTCAGAACCGTACAAAGAAGCACTTATGACTTTCATATTGTAAATTTCTAGGGCAGGAGTAATGTGCTTGGTTAGGGAAAGTTTATGCTTGGAGGCTACTGCCCCCGCCAACTGGGAGAATTTTAGGGCAACCATATCAATGTGGTTTTTCCAACACA
This sequence comes from Triturus cristatus, assembly GCF_964204655.1. NCBI lineage: Eukaryota > Metazoa > Chordata > Amphibia > Caudata > Salamandridae > Triturus > Triturus cristatus. The sequence continues at coordinate 571,320,996 of NC_140595.1, read as the reverse complement.
TGTTACTCTGGAGGGATATTCCTAAGTACGTAAATGCCTCGACCTGTTCCAACGGGGTATTATTAAAGTTAATTACACCTCTAAATCTTTTCCGCTGGTTTAGGGACATAAACTTGGTTTTGGAGGTATTTATTTCAAGACCACGTGATTTACAAAAATCTCCAAACATATTTAGTGCCTTTTGAAGCCCGCTCGGTGTCCGCAAAACTATCAACGTGTCGTCCGCGAACATGAGAACAGGCACGCGAGCCCCTGCTAATACTGGAGCATCCGTAGGGGAGCGGCTAAGATGGTCCACAATGCCGTTGATATACAGGGAAAACAGTGTGGGTGCCAGAACACACCCCTGACGAACACCACGCTCGACAGGAAATTGATCAGTCACCTCACCCTGAGCCCCCCATCTGATTCTTGCGTGATTGTTTTCATGCAAACGGACAAGTAACGTTAACAGTTCCGGTGCCATCCCTGCATCGGCAAGAACCCTCCATAATTTAGAGCGGGGCACCAAATCAAAAGCTGTCTTCAGGTCTATAAAGACCGCATAAAGAGTCCCATTGGTCAATTTCACGTTCCTCCAATAAAGTGCTAGAAAGTAGAAGACCTGATCAACAGAACTAGTACGGGGTCGAAAACTAGCTTGATACTGGGTTAAAATATAATTTTCTTCTACCCAGGTTTGTAATTTATTTTGCACTAATCGACCTATGAGTTTTTGGGCAGAGTCAATAAGACTAATAGGTCTGTAGTTGCTGGGTAGTGATTTGTCTCCCTTCTTGAAAACTGGAATTATTTCCGCGCCTTTCCATGAGGTGGGAATAGGCGCACCCATGGCCACGGAATTGGCTAGCCATTGAAAATACTGACACCAAGATGGTCAATCACTTAAAAACACGTCGGCAGGTATCCCATCCATTCCTGGAGCTCTACCTCCGGTCACACAATCAAGTGCTAAATTGACATCCTTAAGCGAAAATAACTGCCTTTGATAGTAAATGGTAGGAGGGAGTGAACACTCATCTTCAGATAAATTGGAAGCATATTGGGGACTGAAGAAGTCAACCCACTGATTTTTTACAACATTATTTTGAGGCGGAGGGGCAATCCCACCTCTGTCCCATTTGACTATAACCCAAAATTGCTTTTGGTCTTTAGCTGCACAGGCGAGTCTCAAATCATGCCACCGTTCCTCGTCCCACTGTTTCTTTGCCTCTTTCGGTGTATGCCTATATATATTTCTAGCGTTTCTCACACCCTCGATATTTCTAGATCTGAGTTCGGCGCTGAGGATCTGGCGGGCTAATTTACAAGCTTTGTTATACCATCCTGCCTCAGCTATTGTTTTATGTGCCTTTACTGACTTGATAGACTTCGAAAAAAATCCTTGAAGTTTAGTGAAAAAGAGTGTGTGGGCCTTAAGCATAACTTGGGGGAAATTTTGATTCTCACATTGAGTTTTTAAGTGGGCCACTTCATCGGTCACCACTTTTTTAAGGGTTTCCAATTTCTCTGGTTCCTCAATAAATCGGCCCCATTTAACGTGGCGCATGTTGCTTGATACTACAATATCCAAAGTAGTTTTCTCCCCACCCATTTTAGATTCTCTAGCCCCGTTCGGGATTTTTAATGTCATACAAAGGGGGTTGTGGTCACTTTCCACTCTTGGTATTATAATCATGTCGATCAGTCTATGCCAATCTCTAACATCTACCAGAAAGTAGTCTATACGACTAGAGGACCTACTGTTGTCTAATGTGTTTGCCCCTAAATGATCTGACAAAGTGCGCCCATTAGTTGCTCTGAGCCCTCTTCTAGACATAGAGCTTTACGTTGGATGGCAACTGCTGACCATCTCTTGACTCCGGGAAGATCCAACGGAGGGACACCCCACTTGCTGTCTTCCTCCGATGCAAGAAATTGTTCCTCCGGACCAAGTGGCTCAAATGTCGTATTAACATCACCACCCACAATTATGGAAAACTGAGTTGGCAGTGTTGCAAGCTGTTGATCAAGCACAGAGACTACGTAGGATAGGAGATCCCCAACCATCCCTCTAGCATAAATGTTAAAAATTGCCGTTTTCTGACCAGAAGGCCATATATTTACTGACAAAATGTCGTCTAGAGGCGAGCTCTGTTGCTTAATTATACAGCATAATGATTGGCGGATCCAAATTATAAGACCCCCTGATGGTCGGCCTTTGGTTTTCTTGGTAGCAGGTATATGGAAGTTTAGAAACCCCAATCGATAGACCAGAACCAGTGACCAGGAATCCTGAAATAAAATAATATCAAACTGGTCAACAAAGCTACACCAATCGGGAGAATGTAGTTTGCTACCAATTCCTGCAAGATTCCAAGAGAGAAGGGTCAACCCTGCCTCAACTGCTAAAAGGTTCCACCAGTCAAAGCCCTTCAGCCATGCTGTCTGCAGAAGTCACCTGCCCTGCCACAGTTGGGACTCCTGCCTGTGCTTCTATTCCCACTTAATCCATGGGACGGCCGACTTTCTGGATGAGAGGCACTCACAGGACCTCAGGGAGGGAGTGACTCTAGGAGAGGATCTCCATATAATAAACCTTCAATATACTGCTGACCAATCAAGGACACTTCCAATCAAAATGCTGGCTCATCATTCCCTCAAACAGCCAGTCATTGATCACTTAGATTTGGGAGGCCCAGTAGTAAAGACGCAGGTCAGCCATGCCTATCTCACCACCATTTGTGATCATATGTAATTGTAGAAAGTTATCTTGGGAGTTTTGTGCTCCCAGTGAAAGGCTTGTATCTTTGCCAAGCAGGCTTTAAACCAAGTGTGAGGGATAAGAAGGGGGACATTTTGCAGAACATCATTTAAAATAAGTTTACCAGACCCATTACATTCAGAGGTAGACTTGCCCATTTATTTGTCTCATCGAGCCTGGTCGGTACAGGAGTGAGACCTAGATTTCAGGTCAGACCCGACTCCAGAGCGAAGTAGACCCCCGACATTAGAAGCTGAGGCAATGGACAAAAAGGCAGGACTGACAATCAACCATCTTTTTATCGTCTCTGAGGGGGACCAAGAGTGACTTCGCCCAGTTAACCTGTAGACCTGATGCTTCCCTATGAAGATGGAACATATGGATAAGTCAAGGACCAGTGAGGTGTAGCCAGCACATAAACAATAGGATGTCATTAGTGTACAGAGCAACCTGATCCTCAATGCCGTTGTTACAGTGAAACGCCCAGACCTGTGCATTGTACCGGATTCAGACCTCCAAGGGCTCAATCATCAAGGCAAATAACAGTGGCGGGAGAGCGCAGCCTTGCCTGGTTCCACAGCCAATGGGAAACGATTTTGAGAGGATGCCATTCTCTCTCACCTGTGCTCAGGGTTGAGCATGGAGCATGTGGATGAAAGAGGGAAAGCATGAAATAAGAATGACCAGCCTAGAGAATCAAATGCTTTTTCCGTTTATAAGCGCAGAAGAGTATTTGAGTTTGAGATGGTCCACAGGGGTAATATGCACCCAGAGAATGCAGTGATGGATGCTTCAGTGGGATATGAAGCCACACTGGCTGGATGGGCAGAGGAGGTGATGACCTGCAGGATCCTGTTGCCTAGAATTTTAGCATATATTTTGATCTTTATATTTATCAGCGAGAGCAGGCGATAGGAGGAATATTTGTCCGGGAGTTACAACAGAAGCCGAAGCTAACTCCATGTGGTGAGGAAATGATCTGCCTCTATGGCTTCTTGGTAGAGGTATAAGATGTGGGGGAGAGTGTGGATTTAAACTTGAAGTAGTATTCAGCCGGGAAGCCATCTGGGCCCAGTGCCTCGCCAGACTGCATACCTTTGATGCCTTCCTCAATTTGAGGTTGATAACGGCGAAAGGGAGTTCAGCGATCAGAGGGTGAGTGGATTCATGCTGGGCTCATTGGCACCGAGTGTACAGAGCACAGTAATAGGAAGCAAACATGAGTGCGATCTCTAAGTAGGTGTGAAATGTCTCTCTTGGAGGACCTTGAATCACAAGGATCAGTCTATGATTGTATCTCAGGTCACCCATCAGTATAGCAGCTTCCCAGCATGATCACCCCATTCATAGACACACCCTGTAAAGGTGATACAGCATTTATTTGAATCCTCAAGATAATGTTGATGGAGTGAGACCCCATCTACCTCCTGTTGGCAAGGAGTGTGGTCCACAGAGCCAGTGTTGATCTCAAAGTATGCTGTCAGCTCCCGAAGTAAGTACTGAGAGCACTGTGGGTCGACCAGGCATTCAGCTGCCACATGGGCCCATTGTCCCCCTTTGAGGACCTCAGACATATGATGACTAGGGAAAGATAGACAATCCAGAGAGAATGAGTATCTGCCACCCTTCCTAGTGTGTCTGCAGGCACCAGGAGGAAGTCATGAAGCCAAGACATGCAGCTGTGGGCTGCAGAGATATGGGTATAATCAATTTTCCCAGGGTGCCATGTTCTTCAAATACCTCAAAGGCCTAGGGAGTTTGCTCAGTCTGCTAGTGGGGAGGATCCCTGAGGTGTCATAGCCTGGGCGCCAGTGGAATCCATGCAGCAGTCCATCACTGGATTAAAATCCCCTCCTATGATGGATTACCCCTGGGTGTGTGGGGGGGGGGATTGAAAAACACAGCTTGTAGGTCTTTGAAGGAGGTTTTAGCTGTGTGGAGAGATGTAGAGAGTAGACACTGAGGACATTATATTGAACACCTTCCAGAAGACACCCCCCCATCACTTACTGCCCAGAGACATTGTGCTGACATTGGAAACAGAAAGTGGGAAGTTTTAATGGAGAAGAAAACCAGTACCACACAAACCCTTAGTATGCCAGGCGTGTAACACTCCATCATAGCCAAATTGGGCCAGGATTTGGCATCATGTGCCAAGAAGATGCATCTCTTGGAGAAACAGGACTGCCGGGCAGTGGCGATACACAAAGTGAAAGACAGCCCCCCTTTTTGATACGGTCATTACAGCCATAGACATTCCAGGTCATAATCATGAAGACGGTCCTTGGAACAACAGTATGAATATGTGTCCGTGCATTCCGAGGGATGCATTACACATTTCTAGACCATTTCACCATCCAAACGGGCTGCAGAAAGTAGGGTGTCATGTATGTAATTTGTCGCAAGAAGGTACTGTGTGATGTACAGAAACAAAAAGGTTGAACAGGTTTAAGAACTGCAAACCTCAAATCCCCTAACTGCACCTCCCCAAACTTCCAACCCAAAAGCATCTGTGACCCAAACCAACCCTACAAACAAAGAGGTGTGAAACAAATGGGACAGGAACTCTCATCTCTGAAGGATACTATACTGCTGGAGAAGAATGGTTAGATTAACAAAACTACAGCATAAAGAAACATGAAACAACTCGGGCTCGTGGTAGGCGGGGGCACCAAACAGCACCCAAGAGCATGATCAGTCATCATACTGGCCAGAGTGAGGCAGACCAACAGCCACAGGAGACAGCCATTTGTCGTGAAAGGCTGTCAATACCCTGTCCTCCCCTCCGGGCCTGGCCATTCTTTGCCCTGGTGGAATCCACTGAGTCAAGGCTGGGCCCCGTCATCTCTTGGTGTGCTGTCTCTTCCGAGTCACCGGGCGGGTGGTCTGCACAAAGTACCGGGAAGTAGGCAAGGGAGGGCGCAGAAGGAATCAGAACAGAAGCATATAGGTGCTCTTGAGTTCGGTTTAATGGAATGACTGCCTTTGCTTCTGTACCTGGTTAGTATAGTCTGAAAAGATAAAGATGCGGGTTGATTTAAAGGGAAGAGGCTCTCATCCTGGGCTACTTTAGGAATCACATCCTTGTCTTTGTATTTAGGAATCTTGGCAATGAGGGCCCTATGAGAGGCCCCAAGGGGAGGCTGCTGCATTAAGGCCTTGTGAGCCCTCTCCAGGACATAACAGGAAGAAAGCTGCTCCGATGGGATGCAGGACATGATCCAGAACTACAAGAACTTCTCCCGGGAGGTTCCCTCTACCCATTCTGGGAAGCCAACAATCACAGATTGTTCCTTTACACCCCATTTTCAGCATCCTTAGTTCATTTTTTCAGGAGTATTGTGAATGAAGGGCGGCACAAAAATATGCTCCTCAACAGTACCTTCAAGTATTGAGGTGCAGCTCTCTGTTTCAGGGACTCTATCTGCAATGTTGCGGCGGTCCTGTCATAAAAACATTAAGTCTATGCCCGCTTCTCCAATTTTGGTTTTGAGAGCTGTCTGGGATGCCTGGATCACTTATAGAGTCTGCCTTATCCTATCAGGGGAAGAAGAGGCTGAAGGAGAGCATTCTGGACATCTTAGGAGCATCAGTCGATCTTGGTCTGTGCTTGCAAGGATGAAGGGCTGTCTCTCCCCATGGCAGGGGCTATGACTAGGGCTCCACTCGCAGAATCTCAGGTGTCACAGACGACAGGCTCGGTTGATGAGCGTGCACCGTGAGGCAGCATAAGCAGTCAGACAGGCTGATAGGAGGTACACAGAATACAAGGCACAGCTAGGGGGCTCCACAATCAACCAAGCCCCAGCAGTCCAGATCACTGATGGAGACGCAGTTGGCTCCACAACAGATGTGGCCCCGTCGGGCAGTTCACTGAGGCACAGGAAGATCTAAGGATCAACAATTCCCACATGGAGCCATGGCACCAAGACACAGCCTAGGCAAACCAGGGCACTCTTGGATGATCATGCAGGCTCCAAATACTGAGCTCGGAACACCTTCCACCAGGTTAAGCCTCTGTATAGAGGAGGGATCAGGCCATCACCCTAAGTTGCCATCCGTGCCCTTAACCAGAAAGCTCCTCTCCGAGGAGAGACAAATGAGGCCACGGGTGTTTCCCAAGTGCAAAGTGACAAAGGCAGGCTTCAGACCTCCCTCTGAGGGCAGAGAAGGTGGAGTAGTGGGCTGCTGTCTGCCAACTGGCCATCAAAGCCGTGACCTGGATCCTTCTGCACGTCATCTCCAACCCAGGGTGTTGCGGGCCAGCAACCTCTAGTGTCACAACTCCATATAGTCAGTTTTAAAGCCTTCAGTAGTTGCTTCCCCAGCCAAGGAACCACCAGGACAGCAAAGTAAGCAGATAAATGGGGGCAAGGAGAGAGTATGGCAACTCTCAGACCCAACTGGCCCAACAACCCACTGGGACTGTCACAGTAACTAGTTTGAGGGCAAGAGGAGTGGCAGATCTACACCCAGCACAGGCCTCCCCACACAGGCCTCTAATGGAGTCCTAAGCTTCCCATCGATCATACCAGAGTTCCTGGTGTACGGTGGGTCAGCACTTAAGACTTTCGCCCCTCTTCCACAAGGCAGACTGCGTCCGGGGGGGTGATGCCCCGACAGGAGGCACAGGTCCACCAGGCTGAGAGGGTATCCGGATGTCTATGACAGGCATCGCCCAACAAGCTGCTGCCATCTTAGAGTTGTTCTTCGGAAGGCCAGCAAGTGGAGCACACCCTGTGCCTCCAGGCACTGCCAAGCTCAGGCACAGGGCATAAAGACCACTATGTCATCGGCTGCCAAAGGAATGACGGTTACCAGCAGCGGGATGAGGAGGGATGATGAGGTTGGGTCCTGAAACTGCTTAGAAACTGTCCGCCATCTTGGCCGTGCATGCCAGGCCCTGATGAAGATCTCCTTATTGAATGTCTTTGATGGCTTAAGTCTAATATTCAGATATTGAAGTTTATGACAAATGTATCTCAAGAAAAAGTAGAACTTATTGACATCTGGATTTTGGGCACACGTGGATATAAACAAGTGGATCTATTTAAGAGAACGACTGCAAGAAATATCCTCCTTAATTTTTAAGAGTTTACACGAATTGCCAAAAAGATTCTGTACCATTTGTATAGTTCCTCAGAATTAAGAGTAATATGGAGTATTACCTAACAAAAATACAGAAGATCAAAATCAAAGATTAAGCCAAAGAGGCTATCCTAAATGCCTAATAAAGAAAACATATAAAAGGGACACATACTATGATAGACGGGCCCTATTTAAAAAGGAATAAAAATAAAATGTTATATGTCATCAGTCATTCAAATTTCAATAATAAAGTGAGAAGGATTATTAACTCAAACTAAGTTATACTAAATGCCAATGAAGAAGATACTCTATTAAATAAACCCCTGTTTGCCTTTAGGAAGAATGCTAATTTAAGGGATAAATTGATTTATACTCACATCAAGAACAACCCAAGGTGGATCCGAAGATCTAAAGAAGGAGGCACCCCAATAACAGGTAACCATCAAGTGGTTCTTGCCATGCTGTGAGGTGGCTATCACTACTGAATAGTGGGAACATCAACAGAGATAAGATCCTATTGAGGTACAAGACTAATTGCAGAAGTAGAAATGTAGTATATCTGTTTATATGACCATGTGATCGAGGCTACGGAGGAGAGATTGGAAGAGAATTCAGAACCAGATTTGGGGAATACACATCATCTATACAGACTAAGAAAATACAAGGCCCCATTCTGCAGCGTTGAATAGAACATTGACATATGGAAGGGGGATCTGAAATGGCTGAGCATAGTACAAATACCAAATGAAACAAAATATCACAAAATTAAAGAAACACATGAAAAGAAACTTTGGGGGATTTTACTCTCAAGAGAGGTATTGATAAACAAATAACTTAGGAACTACTTTGACTTGGAAACATTAAACACACTGGGTCATAGCAGTGAAGGTCTCAGTTGGAGCTAAATCAGAACTTAACATGGAATTGAGATACTTGGACCTCATTTTAATATAGATTACTATTAAATCACGGCTTTATGATGAAAAATACAGACACATGCTGCTGATAACCCCTTGAGTTACATTTTGGGGTGAGTGTCAAAGAGTGGATGCCAATAAGGAGAAAGCATTTTCCATCTGGTTAAGTTTCACAGTATTGTGCTGATAACTATTTGTATTGTATAGTAATTGCATTTATATAGTGCTTACTCCCCCTGACGAGGCGTTGAAACGCTTTTTCGGCGGGTAGCACGTTACTCCGGAACCCATAAACAATTAGTGGAGATTTAGTATAGTGAAATATGAAAGTAATTTGAGTGGTGGATATGTTAGTCAGTTATTTGGATTGAGAAGAATAGTGGAGGGATAGAAGAGGGAAAAAAGGTTTGCATTTATATAGCACTTGCTACCCCGGATAAGGTATTGAAGTGCTTTTTCTGAAAGTAGCATGCTACTCCAGAACCCACAAAGGTTTAGTGGTGAATTAGAATAGTGAAAATATGAAAGTATTTTGAGCAGTGGATATATTAGTCCTTTATTTGGATTGAGAAGGATAGTGGAAGGTTGGAAGAGGGAAAAGGTTTGCATTTGTATAGCGCTTGGTACCGCTGATGAGGCGTTGTATAAAAGATTGTGGCCAAGGTAGTAGAAGAAAGTATTTTTATGGACTACAGCTTTATGCCTATATTAGCAGAGTATACTGTGATGTGAATAAATCGAATATGTGATTTTCATAGGATTTTTGTAAACAATCAATTGTTGGTGCTATAAATTCTATTAATAGTACCAGCTAGGCAAAAGAGGGAAATGTTTTTTTCCTATAAAATATATACACATTTATAACAACTGAAAGTGTCATTTAAAGTTAACACCCGCATTTACATCAGTAGTCTCCAATATTATGTTGACATGGAAATAGGCACCCACACCGAGTATGTTCATTTAGGGTAATTAATATGGGATTCTTTGAACACTGATGTGAACAATAGAGGGAGGCCTTACTTGTGTTTTTTTTTGAAGATTGATATGGGCATAAGGGACAAGGCAGAGGTAAACAGTAAGCTTTTTTTGGCATGCTACTAGATGGGCTTCATACATGGTGGAGATATATTTATATATATGTGTGTAAAAAAGGAAGCAAAGAACTCTTGGTAGTTCCCAAGTTTAGCTGGAGTGCATCTTCTAGACAGAGCACCCTACAACACCAGCGACACACAATCTGCTCACCTGAAATGTCTGGTTCACTAGCATAGGAATAGCACAGTGCCATCCATCCCGAGATAGAAAGGGACAAAGTCTTTTGCTATTTTTACAGCAAAGTCTTTAAGCATATGATTAGCTAGTGCCATCCATGCAGAACTCTAAAAGGGCAAATGCCTTTTACCACGCCAGGCACAGTATTACAGCTTTGGATTGGCAAAATGCCATCCAAGTCAACCTGGAATGAATAAAAACAACCCGAAACGTGTTTTACTGTCATTACTGCTCTTTAGAGAGGTTTAGCTTTGTTCAGACATTTGGGAGCACCCAGTATAAATCAAAACAATACCCTCTCAGGCTTAGAGCATCGGATAAATTATGCAAAAAAGATGCAGAGAACTCTGGGTACTTCCCAAGTTTAGGTGGAGAACAGCTCCTATACAGAGCACCCTATAACACCAGTGATACTCCAAACCTGCTCACCTCAAATATCAATTTTCTAGCAAAAGTTTTAAGCATAGGATTAGCACAGTGCCATCCACAACGAGCTAGAACGGGACCAAGTATTTTTCCATTTCTACAGCAAAGTCTTTAAGCATAGGATTAGCTGGTGCCATCCATGCTGAACTGTAAAATGACAAAAGCCTTTTACCACTCAAGGCACAGTATTACAGCTTTGGATTGGTAAAATAACATCCCAGCCAACATGGAATGAATAAAAGCAACCCCCGACATGTGCTATATATACATACATACATATATATATAGTCACTGAAAAAAACAAAGGTTAAAGGAACATTTCAGTTAGGTGAAAATGTCAGTTAACATATTGTTTTAAACAAACCAAACCCCTGAAATTCACCAGGATTAGTTATCTTAAGTAAATTTAACTTGTGCCCTAAGGTAATTATAACTCCTCCCCCCCCCCCACCCTTGAGGAAGGTGCTGCCCTATTTCAAACTATTGGCCCTGGAGGATGGGATCCTTAGAGCCTCAGAGAGACTCTGGGAAGGGGGTTGTGTGCCCCCCAAGGCCAAAAAGTATTTGTGCACCCCCTAGCCCTAGGTGATCCGTGGGGGGGGGTAAATATATCAAAGCCCTTTTTATTTTTTAAAGATTTTTACAACAGATTTGCGAATCCACCGCAAATGTGCTGTAATATTTAAATTAAAAAAAATGTTTTTTGGGCCTCAGGTCTATGGGGGCCAGCGTATCTCTACCCTGGCCACTTGTATACATTTTTTTAAACCTTTTTCCAGGACTTGGGACAGAGTCCCGAGTACAAAGATGTGTGCCGACAATTCATTTATTGGGGGCAGCCAGTCCGATCTCATTTTGACAACAGATCTTCTGCGGTGAAAAATCTAAGTTTGTTTTTAAAACATTTTTTATTAAGCCTTTTGCAAAGTGCGACATTAGTATTTCCTTCGCATGACATGCGGACACAATTGCTTCGGTATCTACATAGTCATTACCGTACGTCTCATAGTGCACATCCCACAGTCCCATCTCTAGCATCCGCACAGCCCCCCTGGATATACATACTGTGTGCATGGCCACCCTAGCCTGTTGATATACGGACATCGGACTCCGATTCGTCCAGTGGGGGGGGCTCCCATATATTGCCCCGGTAGATGTTCCAGCCTCCCCAGATCTTTTCCCATTTTTTAGGACACCCCCGATGGACATACACTGACTTTTCCGCCATCATCGCCATGTCCATGTCTTTACACCATTGAGCAAGTGTGGGACTATTTCTGGATCCCCAGCGCTGGGCAATGTTACGTTTGGCTATTGTCATGCCCAAAGTTACCCAATCCTGAGCAATCGCATTTAGATCCGTTGGTTCCCAAATATTGAGCAGGCAACACCGCGGGCTTGGGAGTGTGTCGATATGCGTGACCTGGGAAAGCGTCCGCATTAATGCCATCCAGTACTGCACTATTTTGGGGCAGAGCCAGATAGTGTGGTAGAAAGTGCCATCCTCCCCGCACTGCCGAAGACAGAGCGGTGTCCCCCCCCGATATTTCTTGTGTAGGAGTGTCCTAGTGTAATATGTACGGTGCAGGATTTTCAATTGGACTAGCCGTAGTCGTGATGGGATTGCAGCTTCTCTGGGGGATGCTAATGCCTCCCGCCAGTCTGCTTCGTCAATATCTCCCAGTTCGTGCTCCCACACAGCCTTCAGCGCTACCATGGGGTCTTTGCGGTTATTGACTATTTTCCTGTATGTCAGTGAGATTGCCTTTTTGTGGAGGTGGTCTGTTAGGAGCCGATCCTCCAGCGGGGAGGACTCTTCGGGCCTTGTATCTGGTGGTATTAGGGACTGCAGTGCATGCCTAACCTGCATGTAGCGAAATAATTCTGTCTGGGCCATGCCATACGTGGCCTGAAGATGGGCAAAGGCAACCACTCCACCCCTCTGCCACAAGTCCCCAACTTTTGAGATGCCTATTAGGTCCCAACTGCGAAATCCCTTGGTCCTGTCCAGCATTCCGAGTCACTTTGTATCCCATAATGGCATTGCCAGTGTGACAACATCGTCCCATCCCAGTGTCCGTTGTGCCTCAAACCATACTTGCAGCGTGTGTAGTGTCGGCCCTGTAATATTGTGTTACTTCCTTTTATTGTAGCGGGCACCCATGATCCCTGATGGCTCTAGGAGGTGTCTATCTAATCTGAATGCGGGGTCGTCTTGGGGGACATGGAGCCATTGGTTGATTGCGACTAATTGGGAAGCCCAGTAATAGACTTTGATGTCAGGAAGAGCAATCCCGCAATCATACCAGCTTCTGGTAAGTTTACCTCCGCATTGACTGCTGTGAAATATGCATCCGGGACAGGGAACGGTGTATTCTGTAGTGCGTACAGAAACCGGGTGAGCGCCATCATTTTAAATAGGGCTGCTCGCCCCAGGAGTGTCAAAGGTAATGTACGCCAATGTTTAACATCTTTTTTAAATCGCGCCAGGGGTTGGGTCAGGTTTTTTTCCATGAAAAGAGCGTGGTCATGTGTAACAAAGATCCCTAGGTACTTAAACCCGTCCCTGACTATTTGAAGAGTGCACCCTCTTGGGAGCCGTGGGGGGGGGCGTGTAGGATATACAGCAGCGACTTTTCCCAATTAATAGTGTACCCTGACATCCGCCCATACGCTGCACATATATCCAGAAGACAGTTGATGGACCATGCTGGGGACGTTAAATATAGTAAAATGTCATCCACATAAAGCGAAATACGATCCTCCCATCCGCTGGCGCATCTCATCCCCTGTATTGTAAGATCTAGTCTAATCCATGCCGCCAGGGGCTCCAGTACCACTGCGAAGAGGAGTGGTGACAGTGGACAACCCTGCCTTGTCCCTCTGCCCAGCGGGAACTCAGCCGATAAATGGCAATTAACTACAACCTGCGCCACTGGCTGCGTATACAATAGGCGGATCCATGCACAGAATTTTGGCCCAACACCCTTCCGCTTAAGGACTGCGAAGAGAAAAGACCACTCCACGAGGTCAAAAGCCATTCTCGCGTCTAGTGAAAGTATGGCTGCGTCCTCTTCTATAGTTGATCTGCGCTCTATTACACCAGGCAACCTTCTAATATTAAGCGCTCTGTTGAGGTGGGGCATGAATCCGGACTGGTCTGGATGGATTATTGCAGAAAGATGTGGCTGTAGCCTGGTTGCCAGTGTCTTCGCGAGTATTTTTGCCTCTGCATTGAGGAGGGAAATCGGCCTGTAAGATGCACATTTGTGCGCCGGCTTTACGGACTTATGTATTGTAACTATGGTGGCGAGCCGTTGATCTTTGGGTAGAATCCCTTTGCCAAGCTCTCGGTGTACATGGCCAGGAGGTGTGACACCAGCTGAGGGACAGCCAATTTGAAGAATTCTACTGGGATCCCATTGGGTCCCAACGCCTTTCCCGTGTGCAGTGCCCTAATGGCTTGTGTAAGTTCCTCTGGTGTAATGTCCACCTCGAGGGCTACTATGGCGTCGCCGTCGAGTGAGGGCATGCGTATATCGCGCAGGAATGCGAAGTGCTCTTCCTCCGTCGCAGTGGCTACTGGTGTATATATTGACCTGTAGTGTTGCGCCAGTGCTTCAGTCATTTGCTGCGGCGCAGTCACTAAAGCCCCGTCTTTTGCCCTTATCGGAGTTATCCAGTTACTCGCTCTTTCTTTCTTTCCCAACCAGGCCAGGAGTCGGCCTGCTTTATCTCCCTGCTCGTAGATTATGTGTTGCGTCTTCATCAGTCTATCTGAGGCCTCTTCGCGCGTGTATGCCCTATATTCCTGCTGTGCCAAGTGTAATTTGTGTGTCGTCTCGTCAGTAGTGTCTGCTACCTGGGCCACCTCCGCCAGCGAGATCTCCACCTCTAGGATGCATTTCTGGTGGTCTCTCTTTTGTCCCACTATCAACGAAATGGCATGCCCACGGAGCACTGTCTTGCATGCCTCACACAAGGTGATCGATGAGGGTACTGAACATAGGTTTTCTTCAAAATAACATTTCGTCATCTTAAGGAGGTCTTTCCTTATTTTACGGTTCTAAAGGTGTCCTGGCAAAATATACGTTTTTGAGGTTTAATTTCTCAAAAACTCCTGAACAGATTTCAGAAGAAAGTGTACTACATTTCTTGTGCATTTGTCCAGCTGTTACTGATCTCAGACGGAAACTTATGTCCTGCCATGAGGGCTCTTCAGATTTGATCCTGCCACCCCGCAGTGATGGCACTCATAAATGGGCCCAACATCCAGCTTTCCTGCAGGGCTACAAAGTTTCTACTGCAAGTTAAAAGGTTGCTTCTACTGCAAATAGCAATCCCCTGCGTAACATAATCCTTTGCTCTATATTGCACTTTAGAGACAGTCCCTTGCAGTCACTGCTCCAAAAGCAGCTAAATCCTAGCACGGGACGCTTAAGTAAATGGAGAACAGTGAAATGAGACTCATAGCACTACATTGAACTTTAGCATTCGGCCATTGAGGTTACTATATAGAAGTCTCCTAATGTTAGCATTGGTTTTTTATAAACACAGATTTTATGTATATTGCTCATTTCAATGAAAAAATTATTGTAGCTTTTAACTCATGTTAACACGTACATCTTAACTTTTGTGGTGTACATTTGCGATGATCTTTTTTAATCTGCAATAAAGAATCTACTTTCTTTTTTACTGAAAGGATTTACACCAAATCACAAAAAGCACGCTTTCTGGACCAAGACCTAGCTTTTTACTAAATTTGGTGTAAATCCATTCAGAGTGAAGCTGTGTCTAAATTTCCTATGTAAAAATGAATGGGGAAAACCTGTCTTGGGCCCACCCCTTTTTCTCAACTATGCTTAATTAATCACCCCAAAACTTTCCAGGAAGGAGCTGAGGTGGAATAAAAAAAAAAAGTGTAATGTTTGGTGATGATGCGTTAGACAGCGCCAAAGTTATTAGGAAAAAATGCTTTTCCTTTTTTTTTTTTTTTTTAGCAAGAACAAAAGTTTTATGTTTGGCACACTGGAAGGGACAATTCATTGCAAAATTTTGAAGTGATGTAACAGTCAAAAATGCAGTGCCCCACGTGTCATCTTTCCTTCCTTTTTTTTTTTTTATTGAGCAAAATTCAGCCACAAAATATTTTATCTATACATATTCAATCATGACAACCAAGTATGCAGTCAGTACAGAGTAAAAAAGAAGTACGAAAACAAATACATCTATTAAGTCGAGGAGGGTAAGTCATTAAACCTCTGGTTTGAGTACCAATTGGAAATAGGAGCCCAAATCTGGGCCCCAAGAAGCCTGTATTTTTTTACCTCTGGAGCTATATATTGATAGTTCCTGTTTGTATGTTGCCAAGAAACGGCTTAGCCACATCTGAAAGGTGGGTGGTTCAGGATCCTTCCACCGTGCAGCAAGAATGATACGGAAAATAGCAGTCCCCAAGAAAAGTATCCGTTGTTCTTCATTGCTATGACCGAGAGAATCATCATGACCCATTAAATAAAGAGTTACTGATTCTGGGATATCATGAGTAAATATCTGAGCCCAGAATCTCATAATAGCAGCCTTTAATAAACCTAATTTGGGGCAGTCCACAAACATATGAATTAAGTTCGCTTGGGGTTGGCTACATCTGGGGCAGCTATCATCAGCCCGTAAGCCCCAAGAAAATAACTTTGCGGGGGTAAAGTAGAGATTAAAGAGAACTTTATAGTATTGGGCTTTAAGGTTCGAGGCAATAAAAAGTTTAGATGATAAGGCCAAGCATAGGTCAATGTCAACTTTGGGTTAGTTAATCTTGTGGCCCAAGCCTGTTCAACCCGCTCTATATCATCTGTGGTATTTTGGATCAGCAATTGGTAAAGTGTGCCGATTCTAGTAGAGCGTTTCCCAATAATAGAGAGGAGATTGACGTTATCCAGTTTAATTCTAGGGATACAGTTACGAATGCTTGTAAACACCTGAAGGTATTTCAGAAAATCGGTGTTTGGAATAGAATATTTCTGCTGCAGCCATCCAAATGACTGAGTAATTTCCTGACCAAGAAAGTCACCCACTGTATTAATACCTACGGATTCCCACCTCCGAGAAGTAGAGTCGTTAAGGCTAATAGAGATAATGGAACTGCGCCATAAGGGGGTATATTTTGTAAATTTTGGAATAGTTAAATATTTAGATACAGATTTCCATACCTTCCATGCATCTATAACTATCTTAAACTTAATTTTTTTATAATATAGTGGTTCAACCTGCCTTAAGAATAGGCCTTGGCATTTAGTCCCAAGACTCAGCTCATAAATGGAAGGAATAGAGGGTTCCATGATAAACGAGGTGGTTGTTTTGAAGCTCAGTAAAGGGCCCATCTGTTGGAGAAGAGTTGCCCATAGGTATAGCGTTAAACTAGGAATACCTAGCCCCCCCCCTCTCCTGGGGTAAGGTCAAAAATGGTAGGGCTCTTCTAATCTTTCCAAAGCTCCACATAAATTTAGACATGGAGGAGTCAATGATCTTAATAAAACTACCTCCAGGCAAGATCGGGATTGCTCGAAACAAGTAGAGTATCCTTGGAAAGATATTCATTTTTAAATAATTAGCCCTACCAATTATAGAAAGATGTAAATTATCTACTCTCCTTAAGTCAGTCTTTATTTTGTTAATCAGGGGAGTGTAGTTAAGATGGTCAATTTCCCTTATATCAGATGACAGGCAGACACCTAGATAGGTGGCTTGCTTCACTTTTAGGGGACTATCCAAAGCAGTATTGTTCGTACAAAGAATCATTGTTTTATCCCTATTAAGGGAATAGCCTGAAAAAGTGCCAAAGGCCTGAGTGATTAATTCGATTTCCTGAACTGCCTCTGCAGGGTTTGTTGTTAAAACCGCCACGTCATCGGCATACGCCAAAACTTTCGTTGAAAACACTCCTATATCAACAGGCTGAATACTGGGTGAAGAAAGCAATCTTACAATTAGGGGATTAATATAAAGGGCAAATAATATAGGGGAGCAGGGACAGCCCTGCCTCGTCCCCCTCTGTATCTCAATAAACTCCGACTCGGTGCCACCAATGGAGACTTTTGCCTTAGGATCTACATATAAGGTCTTTATGGCGCCAATAAACTTATTCCCGAAGTTATTAGATTCCAAAACACTCCAGAGAAAGCTCCATGAAACACGGTCAAATGCCTTCTCGGCATCGAGAAGGATCATCGACATCTGCCCCCCCGTGGAGCCCATGATGTCAAATAGGGTGATGACTCTCCGGGTATGATCCGTAGTGCCCCTACCGGGGATAAACCCATGCTGCCATGGGGAGACAAGGTGCTCGACGATCCCACTCAACCGATTAGCTAGGATCTTGGCATTAAGTTTTGAGTCGGAGTTTATGAGACTTATAGGTCTATAAGAGGATGGAAAATGTGGGGGTTTGCCTTTTTTTGCAAAAATTGCTATATTAGTATGTTTCCAGGATTCAGGTGGGGTTGAGTGATACTGAACCCCCAGAAACAGATCCAGTAAGTAAGGGAGTATTTGTTTACCTAACACCTTATACAAATCGAGCGGAATTTTGTCCGGGCCTGCTGCTTTACCGTTTGCTAGATCAGAGAGTGCGGTCTCCAGCTCCGAAATTGAAATTTCTCTTTCAAGATCTTCTTTAACTAATTCATCAATCGCGGGACTGAAATCTTGGTCAGATAGCCAGTTATTAAGAAAGGTTTTTATAGCGTCACCAGAATGTGAGTTATCGTTATGATATAGCTTCTGATAATATTTTCGGAATACCTCCACGATGTCATGTGAGGAGGAATATTCCTGGCCCTCATATTCAATCCGCTTGATCTTATTTTGAGATAGTTTTTGTCGTGTTCGAAGGGCTAAATATCTGCCAACATTCTCTCCTGATTCGTATAATCTACTTTTATTAACTTTGTATAATTCCACGGCTTTACGTGTAAGAGTGCTGTTAATTTCAGCTTTTAATACTAATATTTTTTGAAGAGTATCAAGAATTGGGTCTCCCTGTTGTATCTGGCGAGCATGATGAGTCTCAAGATTAGACAATTCAAGCATTAGGTTCCTATTGATGTTGTCCTCTGCCTTTTTGCGCCTAGCCACAAACGCGATAGTCTCCCCCCTTAATGCTGCTTTGAAACAGTCCCATACAATCAGTCTTGGAGCACTAAACTGATTGTAGTCGAAAAACTCCTGGCCCATGATGTTATATGGGCTACATATTGGGGGTTAACGAGAAGCTTTCTGTCAAAGGACCATTGCATTTTTGGCTTCTCACAGCTTGGTAAGTCAAAAATAAGGGTAAGTGCATTATGGTCCGAAATAGTTTTCGGAGACTTAATTATATCGAGCAGAAGCTGATCCTCTAATGATGACATGACATAATCGATTCGGACGTACTTATTGTGTGGGTATGAGAAATAAGTAAATCCGTCGTCATTTTTCTTCCTCAATCCCCAGATATCGAGTAAATTATAACTATCCATCAATTGAGACAGGGCCCTGTATACCCTTGGCTTCCGACCTTTATAATTTGAGGGTGATTGAGTGTCAAAACACCTCCCTACGGCAATGTTAAAGTCTCCACATATAATAAGAGGTCCAGGCCAAGAGGCCAATTCTAACTCTAGATCCCTAAAAAGTTGGGGATCATCCATATTTGAGCCATAAATTGCACAAATTATAAGACCGGATTTCAGTTGAGCTATAGCCCATCTTCCATGTTTATCAGCCAATGTGCGAGTAGGGTTACCTATTATAGACTTTACGAGAATAGCAACTCCTCGTGTTTTAGAGGTTTGTGAAGTGGCTATGATAACGTTATACCCAGGAATGTTTAACAATTCTTTATCACAATCTGCAATATGTGTCTCCTGTAAGCAAAGTATGTCAACGGGATCTTGTCGTAGTAATTGATATAATTGTGCCCTTTTATTTATGTCATTAAGACCCGCGATATTCCAGCTACGAAGTTTTACTCTCCCCATCTAAGATAAAGAATCCCGATCTTGACCATCAGAAACCAATAAACTATGTAGGTACGAGAAAGAAAAATACAATTCGTACTCTAAATCCTTCTTATTACTGCAATATATTATATACTTCATATACAAAAAACTTAGTATTGTCTTATTTGTGCGAAATTGCTCATTTTTATACTTTTCCCCCCCACCCCTTCCCCCTTCCCCCCCCTCCCCAGACACCCACCACCAGGGCATATAGACTCAAGGAGTCTGTAATGATGGAGAGATATTCCCTAACCAGTACCAGTAAAAATAAACTTAAACGGTGAAAGCCAATAAGACTGAATAGGTGCAAAATTAGCAAACTAAGGCATTATAGCTATTCCAGCCTCCATAGGTACATTATATTTATCAAAATTACAATGGTTATATCTAAATATGTAATAATATGTAGTAACTATAATGACTATGATCAAACTACCACGGAACCTTAAAAGACCTTAAGTATCTAAAGCTTATAAAGTCCTGGGCCGACCCCCTACCAAAACGTGTATCAAGTTTCAAAATTTCAATGGACAGAAACGTCAGAAAAAAAAAAAAAAAAAAACAACAAAGAAAATAGGTTGAAGAGAGCATCCTAGGCCAATCTTCACTCCTTGCCAATCCTGCCATGTAGTTATTCCGTTATTCAGTTCCTATCACGAGAGAAAGAGGCTCAACTTAAAGCATTCAGGGCAGACTATCCAGAAATTCCTTGGCTTTAATTTCTGAGGTAAAAAATTTGGTCTGGCCACTATAAATAACTTTAAGCTTCGCAGGATTGTTGAGATACACCTGAGCTTTTTTTTCCTGAAAAGGTTTAATCAGTTGGCGGAGACGCCATCTCCTCTCCACCGTGATATGGCAAAAATCGGGCCTCACAAAATAAGAGATAGTGTTTCTGCTGCGCCGGGCTTCGGGTCTTGCTTTCTCAGCGATGGCCTGCCAGAGCAGAAAATTTCCGAAGAACACCAAAACTGCACGGGGATACCCCCCTTGTGATGGGGCCCTTGATGTAAATGGGATTCTATGGACACGCTGAACCTCCAAGTCCCAGTTCCAGGATGCAAGCTCAGGAAGTGTATCCTTAAATAACTGAATAATAAAAGAGCGTATATCATTGCCCTCAATTTTTTCAGGGATTCCAAGTACACGGAGGTTGTTGCGCCGAAGGCGGTTTTCCATATCCTCCAGCTTCCATCTACCATCTTTCAGCTCGGCTTCGTGGGCTTCCACTTTCTCCTGGGTCACGGCAGCTTCTGCTTCATTCGTCATTATTCGGTCTTCGATTTCCGTCAGTCTAGTATTAGATGCTGCTACAGTTTGAGAGTTTTCGGACTACACCCTGTACTTTATGCAGGGCTAGTTGAGCCCTGCGACCATCCCTGGAGGTCTGTTCGCGATGGGAAGCAATGGCCTGCAGTACTGTATCCATTACAGAAGTCAGTGTGGTATTTTGGGGGTATGATCCTGTGGATTCAAAGCTGTTGCTGGAGAATAATCCCAGGCTAGCCCAGAGGCACCATGATGACTCCTTTTCTTCCTCAGGACAGTTCTTCTACTCCCTCTGAGCTCTCCCTGCATAGGGTCATGATCACTTTCAGTTGCGCTAGTATCAAGGCCAGTATTGACTTCTGAGTCCAAGTCGGAGTCTGAGTCTGAGTCTTGTGACCACCTATGATCTTCAGGACCTTCAGAAATTGAATAAAAATCCGACGGGTCTCTATCCGTGTCAAGTGAGTCAGAAGCCGCATGGCCCTTGGAGGCTTTCCCCCTAGGATCCAGAGACCAATGCAGTGTAGATCCCGGAGTGTTTGGTGCGACATCAGTCAGAGGCAGGTTGATAACTTCCCCTTGTTTAGAGGAGGAAAACATCGGCAATTGGGTTGCAACTGTGGCTGACAATTCACCAGTAATTCCATCATCTGCACCATCAGTTATATCCAGTGCAGCCACAGCAGCCACGTGGGAAGATACTGAGCCGGTGTCATTCATGACCAAGTTGAGCCTCTCCGGCCGTTCAGGCAGGGGTACAGCCACTCCATTCGTGGGGGAAGGTACAGCCACTCCATTCATGGGGGGGGGGGGGGAATAGGGACAAAAGCAGCAGCAGGAGATGTAACATCAGCAGAGGGAGGACATAAATCCCTACCTTCAGGGTTTTCGATCCTTTGAATTATCACTGCTTGCGGGTAAGAGATCTTCTGTCCCCCTGAGCCGACTGGTATACAACTTGCCGGTTCAGCATCAATCAGCTTCACTGTTGTGATTGGGAAGGAAAGATGACGAGGCCGCTGGGGGCAAGATGGCGGCGGCACTCTAGACCGCTGTGAGATGCTCCTCTGACCAGTACCGGTTTTTGGTGGACTGAGGGGTGCACTACTGCATTTTTCAACTGGAAACGAAACGGAATTACAAAATGCAACGAACTTTGTAACCTAGTCCTGGAAATTTCTAATTAGCAAAATGACGAGACAACTCAGCGTTCCCTTAGCGGGCAAGAGACATCACGGGACTATCGTGAGCAGATGAAGGGCCCCGGATTACTCACTACACCCCCACAAGATGAAACCACGACTACGACCGTGACAGTACGCCCTCACTCCCACCTGCATGTTCTGGCCTCCTTAATCGGCTTTGTGGTGCTGAGGGCTCTCGGACAGTCGTGGCTGGGCGGAACCTTCACTGGTGTTCCCGGTGTTACCGATCCACTGGCTGCAGCGAGCACACAAAGCACTTCTTACTCTCCAGGCGCTGCAAAGTAGCAAGGTAATGGCGCCGAAGAATGCCGCAGCAGCCGCTTCTAAAACCCGAGCGGCTAAACAGGCTCTCAGAGATCGGGAGCTGGCGTTGAAGCGTGGCGAGGTCTCCGACCCAGAAGGGCCCAGCAGTTTGGATAATCCACCTGTGATGCTGGCAAAGCCATCTAAGCGATTACCGTCCGTCCCAGGCCCCTCGGTGATGGAACTTTTACAGAAAACGCCCAGGGTTGCTTCCTTTCTCTCTCCCGCTCATCCGCCGGCATCCACTGCAGAGGTTTCACCGGGCCCGGGTGTGCTGCCTGGAGGTGGCGCTCACGAGCAAGTTGTGCGAAAGAAAAAATGCATTTCCTATGGAAACGCAATCTTAGCAATATATATATATCAAGGCCACCTGGTGGCCGAAACGCGTAATGACATGCCTCGCCATTACTAACCTTGAATAAATCTCTATGAAGCACGTCTGGTGTCCGTGTGCTTTTCCTCCTCGCCCGCTGGGAAGTGGAAGGACGCGCCTGATATTCATATATATATATATATATATACACACGTATATATACATACCTACATATAACCAAGCTAACTACAATTAACCAGTGGCGACCACCACTGGGTAATGATAAACATATATATATCATTACCTTGGTGCAGGGGGATTCCAATTATGGCTGTTAAGTATTACCCATGTAGATGCATTCCAAATTGATAGTGTTTTTACTTTACTGCTGACAACCCTGCCTAATGTGCTGATGTGATCACTGCTGACAGTCACATAGACTATCACATTACTGATAGTAGCTCAGGATAATTTTCATTGAACATAAGTAGCTCTTATTACAGAAAAGGTTGGAGACCCCTGATCTCGTCTGAATTCAGGTGATATTTTCTAAGTTACAAATCCATCTACTTTTAAGTCTTTATAAAGTGCACTAAATAAGACCTTCAAAACCGAACTTCCCTAGCACAGTACTGAATAAGACCAAACTGCATCCTCAAACTCTTGCAAACAGCGGCCAAGAACATATTTGTTCTGTCACTCATATCATTTAAAGCAATCACTTCTCTGATGTTGTCAGTATCATAACTGGTTTAATAAAGCCCCTCTTTGACTGATCAAAGTGTTTAATTAGTACAGGCTCTAGGTTTGCTAAACCAATTCTGAACAAGATCTTCAATCAACAATGGGATAGGAGTCTCATCTAAAATTTACACAAAAACAACAAATATCCAAAATTGTCACTGTATCTCTAGATTCAAGTATTAGCTGTTCCAATACCAAACCAATAATGTGGTTCAGTCTTTGCAAAAGTTATTTTGATTTTTATTTGTAATGAAAAAGTAATTAAAACCAGAGAGGGGTATTTTTGCAACTCAACTGACCCTGATAATTATATAAACCCTGTGCTCTCCCTTAATGTGGATGGCTTTACTATATTTAATATTAATAACTGAAGAATGCACTTAAGTGGTAATCAAAAACATAGCAAAACTACCAGCTCACGACTGGATATTTGAGGAAGGTGCATTTTGAAATTGGTTATCAAGGAAGTTGGCCCATAGGAAACTGGTATACTACATGACTCACTTGGCCTTTGGTAGTTTTTTCCAGTATTTAAATCTCCTAGTTTCACGTCCATCCTAATACAGATGATCAAACAAACTTCAGACTCGGCTCATCAAATAAATAACTTACTAAATTAACAGACAAGGGTCTTCCCTCCCCGTTACCATAATATTTTGAGACAAATGACCTGCTTGATGACTGCCAGGTAGTCTTTAAAATCAGAATGGAAACATAGTCAGTGGTGGTTCCAATAGTGGATGATCTATGCAAGATTGCTGATGGCAGCAGCAGCACTAGTGTGCTGTCAGATATTTCTTTCATCATGGACAGCAACAACCATGCAGTCTATGTTAAAGATGACAGGAGTGTGGTATCTCACCAACTGCACTAGAATGTCTAATTTATATCGATACCCTCTTGCCCATCTGCTGCCCGATTTCAACTCCGAGTTCATATACACAGACGCTAATCAAAAGCCTTCCAATCTGTAAGGACACTCAAACTTGGACACCTTCCATGTATCACAGGTACTGAAAGTTATCCGCAGGGGGAAAGTTTCTATAAGGTAAATCTGTCTAAAAAGAAAATACTACTCTTTTGAGAGCTGCTAAATTCTTTAGGCTCTGCACTTACTCTTGTGGATGTGGTTTATACATTTAGCAATGCTGTTCAATTCTAATCTCGTATTTGACCAACGGACATCTATCATCTCCAAATTGCTTTGTTACCAGAAGCTAACATTAATGCATTTATACAGCCTTGTATTTACTTTGACAATGAGGTGTACATAAACTTAGAGTAAATGAATGTTCAGCACCCACAGAGTATTCACAATTTAGCTCCTAGAGACGCTTTAAACAGTAAGAAATATGATCATGTTTCGGTTAGTGTTCATCAACTTCAGTGGAGCAAAAAAGAATTTGCTTTAAAACTACATGCATTATACATTGTATGCTCTATGTACAAGGATAAAAAAAAAAAAAATTTACAAAGTATACCCCGGTTTGTCAACTAAGATCTGGTTCCAATTTGTTTTCCAGAGTCCCAGGATTTACGTACAAACATAGGGCTTAAGAAGTCCTAGGTGCTTTAACCTGAAACAAACTTCTCAGAGACCTCCATTAACAATCTGATCTCTCATGTTTAAGAACAGTCTAAAAACCTCGGTGTTCACATTTTAACTCTGTACAGGTTATCATATGCATTTGGTGCTATGCCATGGTGAGAAGAGACTATTTAATGTGTATGCACTTTTCAGGTATGCGATAAATATTTCATAGGAGCACTCATTTTGGCAAATTCATTTGAGACATCCTTAAAAGTTATTAACAACTTGCTACTGCAGTCAAACAATTATATCCTCCTCAAGTGGTTATTATTATGAGTCTATTTACTAATTAGAATCTTTAATTCTGGTCAGCCAGCTAAAAATATAAAACTCCCTATTTTAGCTATATATTTGATTGAGTTAATTCTTGCTTTTCCAATGAATGTGCATATTTTAATTCTTCATGTTTAAAAATCTATTTTGACAGATTTTATTTTTAATGCAGTATGACCGAATACTGAATCTCTGAAATTTGCCATTAATGTCTAACATAATATAAAGAAGGCACTCTGTGGAACTATCATGTTGATAATTGTGCAGATTTTTCTGTATCAAGCAGAAGGAATTAAACAACAACTTTTCTATGAGACACCAGAGTCTAACACAGCCAAAATACAGACTAACTGTAGTGTGGCCAAATATCACTATTTCCACAATATTAGATCACTGTTGGACCTGGCAGTGTATTCAAAAGGTAGGGCATGTACTGGTGTAGTTTAAAAGTCCTAATAGTGAAATACTGCCAATTTTAGTTTTTTACAATTGCAATGCCTATCTCTCTAATAGGGTAACATGGGGATTGCCTTGAAATATCTTAGAAGTGTAATTTACAAGTGGAAGCAGACAGAGGTTTGGGGTCTCTGAACTCACAATTTAAAAATACATCTTTTGGTGAAGTTAGTTTGCGTGTTTAGAATTGTCACTTTTAGAAAGGGGGCATTTTGTTGCTTAACCATTCTGTGCCGCTGCCTGTCTGCAGAATGCACATCTGGGTTGGCTGACAGTTGGGCTCTTGTGCATTCAAACTAGACAGTCACACAAATGGAACTGAGGTGTGCCTTCCATATCCCGATGGGCCTTCCTGAGCTAGAGTGGTTTGAGAAGCTGTCACGGACACCTGAATAGGGCTGTGCCTGTCCTCACACAAAGCTATCTCCATTCCCCTGTAGTTTGTCTGGAGCCAGGTCAGGAAAAGACAGGGAATTGTGCACAACAAAGACTTTCCTTTGACGTTTGCCTACTTCAAAGGCAGAAAGGGGTATAAGTATTGGACCTCTGTCCTCCAAAAGCAGAACACTTCTGGACTGAGGATATTCTGCCAGGAAGAAAAGCTGGTTGCTGTAGGAGGAACTACCACTCTGGCTGTTGCTATGTTGTGCTGGCTTGCTGCTTGCTACTTCTGTCCAGGAAGTGAAAGGACCAGACTTTGCTTTCTACATCCTACTTCCAAAGTTCTCCAAGCACTTATGGGTGCTTACCACCTGTTACAAAGTCTGGGGGCCATCAAAGGCTTCACCTACTAGGGCCTGGACTCTTCTGCTGAGAGTCCTGACTTGCCAAGTGGTGCCAAATTCAGTTCATGGGCCCTGGGAAGTAGAATCTGGTGACCTTAAGGAGAAAATCCATGCTTTGACTCCCAGTTCCTGTTTTCTCCATACATCGCTGGTAAAGATTGACACAACAACAGTGCCTGCCCCCAAGAGTGGTTCCCAATTGGTGCCTCGACCACGGCTTTCAACACAGGTCTCACCTCGCTGTGGCAGCGCATCAGAAAAATCGCCACAGCGTGAGTTTGGAACATCATGTCAGCAGCGTCCGTGACACCCGCTTTGACTCAGCAGCTGCTTTGCAGCTGGAAAAATTGATGCAGCGACTGCTTCATCGCTGTCGCAATGTGTTTAGATTTTCAACACATTGTCCCTCAAGGCCAATTCTTCATTGAAACAGCACCGCAGTAAGGAATAGAGGCAGCATATCCAGAAATAGAGCCATCAGCTTCCCTGACAGTAAGGAATTGATGCATCACCTCCTCTGACAGTAAGGAACCGACACATCAACTCCCCTGCCTAGCAGTAAGGAACCTACGCATCACCTCCCCTGGCATTAAGGAGCCTATGAATCACTTTGCCTGTGTAGTAAGGAACCAACGCAACACTTTGATTTTCTGGTGCCTCATCTCCTCTGCGCCTTGCACAGTCTATGATTTTTTATACATCTAAGGTACTTTGTGCTAAAAACAAATGCACTCATTGATTTCTATGGACTAGACCAGCTTAATCTTTTTAAAGAGATATTTTGACTTGTGGGCGTTAGTTTTTTGTTGTTTTGGTCTTGTTTTATTCTGATAAATATTAGCTATTTTTCTGAACTGATGTGGACTTCTTTTTTAGGGTTTTCACTGCGTTGCTGTGTGTGTACAAATACTTTACTCATTGCCTCTGAGATAAGTCTGACTGCTTGTGCCAAGCTACCAAGGGGTTGAGTAGGGGTTATCTTAGCTGTGTGACTTCCTTACCATGACTATAGTGAGGGTCCCTACTTGGACAGGGTGCAAACCAGTGCCAACTACTCCATTTCTACACCAATTCTATTACATTACCAGAAATAATAAAATACATTTTTGGAAGGTAGCCATTTACTGGTGAAAATATTGTAAAACTGAGAAAAAAACCTAGGCAATTTAAACAATATTTAACAACACACAAAAATGATGTATAAACTGACTCAGTGTACAAAAATTGCTTAAGTTAAAATATACATTTTTATTATTAATTTTGATATAAATTCATAAAAAAAGTTAAGTAGAGAAATTACTAATGATGAAGATTGATACATGTGACATCGTAATAAAACATATATGTTACATACAAGACCTAAAAGTACAATACATAAATATCAAACATATACCAGAAAAACATATGACCAAACATTCATTGTTGCAGATTGAAATTCAAGGTGGCTGAATTTTAAGACAAGTTCATATTAATATGTCTACGCGCGTTTCGGCGTGGAAGAACGCCTTCTTCAGGACGGCCACAGCAACCTGAACCAACATAGGAAAACAATATATATATATAATAACATCCATACAATAAAATTGAGTACACTGAGTCAGATGAGGCCTTGCATACACGTTGCAAACAATATGTAAGCAACTCACATTAATACCAACAAGTGTTACTGTGGGAAAACTGGCATGCAACAAGATATTCTAGAAAGGATATTGGAGAATTCACTAAGATAAAACAAATGAGCACCCAAATCTGAGTGGAAAAATAGGGAAAAAGGAAATTAAAAATGCAAAGCCAAAAAGACACCAATGGAGTGAATAAGTGATTTACATCCTCTATAGATGTAAAATTCCAGTGATAAGGGTGAAGAAAGACAGACAAGAAAAAAGAAAATATGTGAAATAAATCATGAGATAAGAGCTAAGAAACACAAAAATGATTATTGCATATAGTGATCTAGGGCCACAAGGGCTGAGAAAAGGAATAAAGATAGGGCAGCTAGAAATGATGCCAGCTTACCTAAAATGTGTCTGTAAAGGGAACCATCGAAGATTAATGGCACGGAGGTAACTCAATTACCTAAATTCTGGGGCAATGGAACAATCAGGGATTAATATAAAGCTCTCTACATCACCAATACTTGTATGGAGTGCGCCAAAGGGCTATATGGCTTCGGTAAACTTACTGTTGAAGGATATATCACCAAACTTGCAATTGAATGGGGATAACAAATTCTCAATGAGGAAACATAATCAGACACAGCAACTCCACATTAATTATAAAATCCAATGATAAAAAGAGAGTTCTGGGAAACAGAAAAAATAGAAATTACTAATTGGACTACTCATATGATAGCAAAAGAGACATACAAAAAAAACCATGATTAAGATACTAAGCTAGGGTGTTACCTGTTGGGTTTCAGAAAGATCACAAAATTCAAGGATGGCTGATCACAATGCAACCATGATTTGAGAAAAGAGAAACCTTCTGTAACAATGACAGGTAACCAGAACTCTGCATAGCCCGATTAATCAACATACAGACGAGGCCATAAGTAAAGATGAACTTGCTGAAAACAAAAAGAGGGGAAAAAAAGGGAAAAACAAGAAGAAAACCTCAATGGCAATTGGAAGACATCTTGTTAATTATGCCTAGTAAGTGATATAACAAAAGAATAAAGGCCAAAAAGGCACGATCAAGTATCTACCTAGGAGAGGTTGATATAATAATTTAATGCAGAGAGCTAATTCGAAAAAGTAATAGAACCTGGAACCAATGATTTGACAATCTAACATAGTCTAAGTCCAAAAGTGTAAGGGTAAAGACATCAATGTGTATAGCATGGGACAGTACCACGAGCATGGGGACGACACGGCAGCAAAAACTAGATAAGAGCAGTTTAATCAAGTGTCAACTGCACAACGAAAGATATAAACTCGTGCGGGATACATCAATGCGCAGTGCAGTAACCGAAGAATTATTAACTCACCTGGAAAGGATCGAAAATACGGCCCGTAAATCAAGTGGCGTCTCCTGTGCGGAAGAGTCGGCAAACAAACTCGAGAGCTTATATGTGTGTGGAGCCGACTAATGACTTCCTGGAACTTCTAATACGTAGTGCGTAGAGAGAACGGGTCAGCGTAATGGAAATAGAAGATAGACTGGTTCATGTGCGGGGACACAGAAAGTTTCAATGTGTTATTAATCTCAAAATCAGAATACTTCTACATCTGAAGGGAAAATAGTCAAATGCTGATACGATAAATGACAAAATCACAGATAACTACTCAGAAATGTAAAGATATATTTTAAATGACAATATGTATCCGAATCTATGATAAACAAAGAGAATGAGGGGCAGGAGGCAAAAGTAGCAGCAGAAATGATGCTGCAGCCCTAAGACAGTGAATATATTACATTGTGCGCCTATGTTGAGCAAAAATACCGAATTAGGAAGCTCAAATATGTGTAAATATTACGACATAGGTACAAACACACGTTGCTTATAGAAAATATATGACTGTGTAATCAAATCGATTGCAAAGTACAGAGGGGCCACAAGTGTGATATATTAGTCATATCGGATCGCATTCTCCCAGGGAATTTCATTGTTTAGACCCCGTTTCCAAGTGTCTAAAACAAAAATCCAAAACACTTCATGCCGCTTACGTATAGAGTCGCTCCGAGTGCCTGATGCGACCTCTATTTTTTCCAGAATAAACCAGCGAATGTCGTTTGCTGTGTGTTTATGTTGTAAAAAATGATTGACTAAGGGTGCATTCGTTTTTCCTGTATTAATTGCTGAACGATGTTCTGTGTGGCGTATATAAAAGGCTTGTGACGTCTCACCAACATAGCCTAATCCAGATGGGCATAGCAAAAGATACACCACATTTCTGGTTTTACAGTTAGACATAGTTTTGGTTACAATATGGAAGTCATTGTGTGTGAGGGTCTGGCCCCCAATCGCATTGTCACAGGACTTACAGTTGGAGCATTTAAAGTTACCCCGAATAGGGCACTGTCCATCAATGGTTTTTTGAACGAAAGTGGCACATTCTGAAAATCTAGATCTAGTGATGATCTCCTTAATGTTTTTATTGCGACGATGCGCAAACAGGCCTAGCTAGTTTATTCTGCTCCTTAGGATCGCTGTTGAGAATATGCCAACGCGAGTTGACAATTTGTCTAACTTTCTCATTTAAGGTGGAATGTTTTGTGACACAAACAAGAGAGTTAGATGTAGAAGGAATCTTAATTTTTAAAAGTGAATCTCTATCAAAAAAACGGGCCCGTTTAAAGGATTCACGGATCAGTCTGTGTGGATATGCTCTTGCAGCAAACTTTGATTTCAGAATGAGAGCTTGTTTATCAAAATCAGTAATGTTCGAGCAATTGCGACGAAGCCTAAGGAATTGCCCAAAAGGTATACTTTCTTTTTGGGCATGAGGATGGTAACTGTGAGATTCCAACAGAGTGTTACGTGCTGTGGGCTTCACAAAAATATCTACCTCTAATGATCCTTTATTCTGGCGTATGATGATATCTAAAAATTCAACTTGGTTAGAACTGTAGTGGGAAGTGAATTTTAAGTTCTGATCACATAGATTCAACCAAATAAGAAATTCCTTAAGATTTTCTCCGGTATCTATTCAAATGAAAAAGATATCATCAATGTATCTTGACCAGTACGTGACTGATTCAAAGAAGGGTGCCATTTCGTTGTGGATGTTTTTTACTTCAAAAGAGGCCATGTAGATATTGGCAATCGATGGGGCTACGGAAGCCCCCGTACTTACGCCTTTGATCCGTTTATACATGGTGTTTCCAAATTCAAATGTATTTTCAGTAAGTAGAATTTCAAGACATTGCAGGAGGAAATCTTTAGGGAAGGGTACTTGAAAATTATCAATGAACCAGCTGACAGCATTAATAGCTTCCCGTTGTGGGATGTTGCTGTAAAAATGCTTCGATGTCTAAAGTCACTAGTATATGTTGGTGGTAGTTAAAAGGAAGATGTTCAACTTTATTAGGGCTCGAGTGTCCATGATATAAGAAGGTATTTTGTCAATGTGAGGACGCAATATTTTGTCAGTGTATTTAGACAAAGGTTCAGTAATAGATCCAATCGTGGAGACGATTGGGCGGTATGGAGGATCTAGAAGATCTTTTTGAATTTTGGGTATCCCATAGATGCAAGGCATTTTGGGATATGTACAGTTTAGAAATTCAAACTCCTGATCGCAGATGTCTCCTTGTTGCAAGGCCAAAGTTGTCATACGATGGATCCTAGTAGCAACTTTCTGTGTGGGATCACGTGTCACTATTTTGTAAAAATTATGGTCATTCAAAAGATCTTTCATTTTGTGTTCGTAGGTACTTGTATCTAGCAACACAATGCCTCCGCCTTTATCGCAGCTTTTAACTGTTAGCCTTTTATCTTGTGCAATCTCATACAGAGACAAATATTCATTTTTATTAAGATTGTATGTAGGTTCAGGTATGTATTTCATAGCTTTTTCAAGACGATTGAATACTGTATGTTCAAACACTTCCACTTCTGGGCCGAGTTGGTCCAGAGTGGGGATAAATCTGATTTTTCTGAAGAACGCAACCATATCTTGATATAATTCAAAAACATTTGCTCTGGAGTGAGGCACATAAGTCAAGCCTTTGGATAACAATGTGATGCTAGACGGGTCTAGAGTAGTAGAGGAAAGTTTGAAGATAGGGATGGTATTTATTTCCTTCAATATTGGCTGTTGCGTGTTTCCAACATTTGTTGGTTGTTGGGTTGATGAACCAGAACAAATATATGGTTGCGTTCTTCAGAAAAATCAGATTAAAGAAATTCTTTGCAGATAAAGAGCCTGACGGAGAACTAGTTCTCAATTTCTCAGGTCTCAGAAATCCATCCACATTTACCCCCACTCTGGACCAACTCGGCCCAGAAGTGGAAGTGTTTGAACATACAGTATTCAATCGTCTTGAAAAAGCTATGAAATACATACCTAAACCTACATACAATCTTAATAAAAATGAATATTTGTCTCTGTATTAGATTGCACAAGATAAAAAGCTAACAGTTAAAAGCTGTGATAAAGGCGGAGCCATTGTGTTGCTAGATACAAGTATTTACGAACACAAAATGAAAGATCTTTTGAAAGACCATCATTTTCACAAAATATTGACACGTGATCCCACACAGAAAGTCGCTACTAGGATCCATGGTATGACAACTTTGGCCTTGCAACAAGGAGACATCTGCGATCAGGAGTTTAAATTTCTAAACTGTACATATCCCAAAATGCCTTGCATCAATGGGATACCCAAAATTCACAAAGATCTTCTAGATCCTCCATACCGCCCAATCGTCTCCACGATTGGATCTATTACTGAACCTTTGTCTAAATACACTGACAAAATATTGCGTCTTCACATTGACAAAATACCTTCTTATGTCATGGACACTCGAGCCATAATAAAGAAAGTTGAACATCTTCCTTTTAACTACCACCAACATATACTAGTGAGTTTAGACATCAAAGCTTTGTACAGCAACATCCCACAACGGGCAGCTATTAATGCTGTCAGCTGGTTCATTGATAATTTTCAAGTACCCTGCCCTAAAGATTTCCTCCTGCAATGTCTTGAAATTGTACTTACAAAAAATACCTTTGAATTTGGAAACACCATGTATAAACAGATCAAAGGTGTAAGTATGGGGGCTTCCGAAGCCCCATCGATTGCCAATATCTACATGGCCTCTTTTGAAGTAAAAAACATCCACAACGAAATGGCACCCTTCTTTGAATCAGTCACGTACTGGTCAAGATACATTGATGATATCTTTTTCATTTGGATAGATACCAAAGAAAATCTTAAGGAATTTCTTATTTGGTTGAATCTATGTGATCGGAACTTCAAATTCACTTCCCACTACAGTTCGAACCAAGTTGAATTTTTGATATCATCATACGCCAGAATAAAGGATCATTAGAGGTAGATCTTTTTGTGAAGCCCACAGCACGTAACACTCTGTTGGAATTTCACAGTTACCATTCTTGTGCCCAAAAAGAAAGTATACATTTTTGGGCAATTCCTAAGGCTTCGTCGCAATTGCTCGAACATTACTGATTTTGATAAACAAGCTCTCATTCCGAAATCAAAGTTTGCTGCAAGAGCATATCCACACTGACTGATCCGTGAATCTTTTAAACGGGCCCGTTTTTTTTTTATAGAGATTCACTTTTAAAAAGTAAGATTCCTTCTACATCTAACTCTCTTGTTTGTGTCACAAAACATTCCACCTTAAATGAGAAAGTTAGACAAATTGTCAACTCGTGTTGGCATATTCTCAACAGCGATCCTGAGGAGCAGAATAAACTAGCTAGGCCTATGTTTGCGCATCGTCGCAATAAAAACATTAAGGATATCATCACTAGATCTAGATTTTCAGAAGGTGCCACTTTCGTTCAAAAAACCGTTGATGGACAGTTCCCCATTCGGGGTAACTTTAAATGCTCCAACTGTAAGTCCTGTGACAATGCGATTGGGGGCCAGACCCTCACACACAATGACTTCCATATTGTAACCAAAACTATGTCTAACTGTAAAACCAGAAATGTGGTGTATCTTTTGCTATGCCCATGT
Source organism: Triturus cristatus (assembly GCF_964204655.1). Taxonomy (NCBI): domain Eukaryota; kingdom Metazoa; phylum Chordata; class Amphibia; order Caudata; family Salamandridae; genus Triturus; species Triturus cristatus. Next base: position 571,286,923 of record NC_140595.1, on the reverse strand, counting down.
GGATTAGGCTATGTTGGTGAGACGTCCCAAGCCTTTTATATACGCCACACAGAACATTGTTCAGCAATTAATACAGGAAAAACTAATGCACCCTTAGTCAATCATTTTTTACAACATAAACACACAGCAAACGACATTCGCTGGTTTATTCTGGAAAAAAATAGAGGTCGCATCAGGCACTCGGAGCGACTCTATGCGTAAGCAGCGTGAAGTGTTTTGGATTTTTGTTTTAGACACTTGGAAACGGGGTCTAAACAATGAAATTCCCTGGGAGAATGCGATCCAATATGACTAATCTATCACACTTGTGGCCCCTCTGTACTTTGCAATCGATTTGATTACACAGTCATATATTTTCTATAAGCAACGTGTGTTTGTACCTATGTCGTAATATTTACACATATTTGAGCTTCCTAATTCGGTATTTTTGCTCAACATAGGCGCACAACGTAATATATTCACTGTCTTAGGGCTGCAGCATCATTTCTGCTGCTACTTTTGCCTCCTGCCCCTCATTCTCGTTGTTTATCAGATTCATATTTTCATTTAAAATATATCTTTACATTTCAGAGGAGTTATCTGTGATAATGTCATTTATCGTATCAGCATTTGACTATTTTCCCTTCAGATGTACAAGTATTCTGATTTTGAGATTAATAACTCATTGAAACTTTGTGTCCCTGCACATGAACCAGTCTGTCTTCTATTTCCATTACGCTGACCCATTCTCTCTACGCACTACGTATTAGAAGTTCCAGGAAGTCATTAGTCGGCCCCACACACATATAAGCTCTCGAGTTTGTTTGCCGACTCTTCCGCACAGGAGACGCCACTTGATTTACGGGCCGTATTTTCGATCCTTTTCAGGTGAGTTAATAATTCTTCGGTTCCTGCACTGCGCATGTAACCTTCAATTTTTTTTCCATACCGCAGTAAATGCTGCCACGTTTAGCGGGCCATTTTACCTAAAGTATTGATGTATCCCGCACGAGTTTATATCTTTTGTTGTGCAGTTGACACTTGATTAAACTGCCCTAATCACAGTTTTTGCTGCCGTGTCGTCCCCACGCTCGTGGTACTGTCCCATGCTATACACATTGAAGTCTTTACCCGTAATCTTTTGGACCTAGACTATGTTAGATTGTCAAATCATTGGTTCCAGGTTCTATTACTTTTTCGAATTAGCTCTCTGCATTAAATTATTATATCAACCTCTCCTAGGTAGATACTTGATCGTGCATTTGTGGCCTTTATTCTTTTGTTAGATCACTTACTAGGAATAATTAACAAGATGTCTTCCAATTGCCATTGAGGTTTTCTTCTTGTTTTTCCCTTTTTTTCCCCTCTTTGTTTTCAGCAAGTTCATCTTTACTTATGGCCTCGTCTGTATGTTGATTAATCGGGCTATGCAGAGTTCTGGTTACCTGTCATTGCTACAGAAGGTTTCTCTTTTCTCAAATCACAGTTGCATTGTGATCAGCCATCCTTGAATTTTGTGATCTTTCTGAAACCCAACAGGTAACACCCTAGCTTAGCATCTTAATCATGGTTTTTTTTCGTATGTCTCTTTTCCTATCATATGAGTAGTCCAATTAGTAATTTATATTTTTTCTGTTTCCCAGAACTCTCTTTTTATCATTGGATTTTATAATTAATGAGGAGTTCCTGTGTCTGATTAGGTTTCCTCATTGAGAATTTGTTATCCCCATTCAATTGCAAGTTTGGTGATATATCCTTCAACAGTAAGTTTACCAAAGCCATATAGCCCTTTGGCGCACTCCATACAAGTATTGGTGATGTAGAGGGCTTTATATTAATCCCCGATTGTTCCATTGCCCCAGAATTTAGGTAATTGAGTTACCTCCGTGCCATTAATCTTCGATGGTTCCCTTTACAGACACATTTTAGGTAAGCTGGCATAATTTCTAGCTGCCCTATCTTTATTCCTTTTCTCAGCCCTTGTGGCCCTAGATCACTATATGCAATAATCATTTTTGTGTTTCTTAGCTCTTATCTCATGATTTATTTCACATATTTTCTTTTTTCTTGTCTGTCTTTCTTCACCCTTATCACTGGAATTTTACATCTATAGAGGATCTAAATCACTTATTCACTCCATTGGTGTCTTTTTGGCTTTGCATTTTTAATTTCCTTTTCCCTATTTTTCCACTCAGATTTGGGTGCTCATTTGTTTTATCTTAGTGAATTTTCCAATATCCTTTCTAGAATATCTTGTTGCATGCCAGTTTTCCCACAGTAACACTTGTTGGTATTAATGTGAGTTGCATATATATTGTTTGCAACGTGTATGCAAGGCCTCATCTGACTCAGTGTACTCAATTTTATTGTATGGATGTATATATATATATATGTATATATATATATATATATATATATATATATATATATATATATATATATTGTTTTCCTATGTTGGTTCAGGTTGCTGTGGCCGTCCTGAAGAAGGCGTTCTTCCACGCCGAAACGCGCCTAGACATATTAATATGAACGTGTCTTAAGATTCAGCCACCTTGAATTTCAATCTGCAACAATGAATGTTTGGTCATATGTTTGATATTTATGTATTGTACTTTTATGTCTTGTATGTAACATATATGTGTTATTACGATGTCACATGTATCAATCTTCATCATTAGTAATTTCTCTACTTAACTTTTTTTATGAATTTATATCAAAATTAATAACAAATAAAAATGTATATTTTAACTTAAGCAATTTTTGTACACTGAGTCAGTTTATACATCATTTTTGTGTGTTATCAAAAATTGTTTAAATTGCCTAGGTTTTTTTCTCAGTTCTCATTTCCCTGCCCTAGGATTTATCATAATTTGCAGGGGGTCCCTTTCTTTCTCAAGAAAATAATGTAAAATACAGTCTGATGGAGCCCAGTTTTTAGGAGCAGATTAAATACATTTCTCTCATGTAACTTGAAAATGTTAATATTGTTACTTTTATCTTAACAATGGCTCTGTAAACTCAGTTTCTGTGCTGTGGGATTCATTTAATGGTAGCTTACTTCCAGAGAGCAATCGTTTTCCATCTTGCAAAATGCATCTACCAATGAATGTAGCAGGCTCAAGAAGAAAAATTTTGAATTTCCCCATATGCAAATCATTGCTGATGTGAGTGTTAATGAAAATGAAAGCAAGAATGTTGTGGCTTGGTGAATCCGAAAACTGAATTTACGTTAGTGTGTCGTAAATTGGCTGCGATTAAATTAGCGTTAGCAGAATCCATCTGGTATTTACAGGCTATCCTGTACATTTTGTGGAATCCATTTTGTATTTCTGGCAGCCATTTTGTCTTCCCTTGTGCTCTGTTTAAAGGACTGGCTATACTTAGACTCTGCTACCCTGCACATACGCAGGAATATCTAACTGTCCGTGCATCTGTTTTTAGTCTGTAACTATCAGGTTGTTTCTACCTGAGTCAGCAACTGCTAGCTCCTCCTATACTATTTACGGTGCATTTCTGTATGACCATCTATGTATGTAACTCTTCTCATGTATGCTTGCATCGTCCTTTTCCTGAGCCCCTGTGTGGGTATAAAAGACCCATGGTTCTTCTACTCTGGGTGCTACCTTCATTCAGCACCACAGGGTGCTGGGTGAATGTGGTTCCACCTCCTGAGGTTTAATAAACTATGTATTTTCTATTTCAGTTTCTGTGCCAACTTCTTTCTAATAGTCTGAGGACTCTGTGCAGAGAAGGGCGAACCCCTTGCACTGGTAGGCCTAGCTGAGGCCTATTTTCTACAATTGGCGCCTCAACTTGGGACTCATCGGTGACTCGGATGCCCAAAGGATTGGTCGCGACGAAGGATTGGAATCTCGCTCTGGACGTGATCACTGCCCGATAAGACCAGAGTCTTGGCATCCACGGCTACTTTTCCTTCCTTTCTGATCTGACCATCCAGGTGGCACCGGTCCTCGACTGAGATCTCTTCTGTTGATTCACCGTGCAGTGACCATTTGGTCGATTTTAGAACTTGGCAGGATGAATCTGAACACCAAGTGATTGGTAAGTGTCTGCGGCGCTTGGTTGTTGGTTTTGATGCCTGTGATTGGTAAGGTAGTTTAGTAACGCTTACTGTGGCTTTGAGTATGGTATATTTTGTGTTGGCCAACTTGGTTTGTTTTGACATATGTGACTTGCAATTCACATAGGCAGGTAATGAGGAGAATTTTCTCTAACTGAATTGATTTGAACGGCACATCGTACTAAAGGTACCTTAAGTGCTACTTTGATTATAATATTGCATATTCTGCACTATTTTTGGCATATCTGTCTTTAGCACACTTCAAAGGATGTGTTGCTTTTGGAATGGTACCGAAATGAGACTTGATGAAGCACAACTGGCCCCCCCCGGAGGGGACGCCTAATAGGGATATGTATATTAAGTATGGTCTTTCTTCTATAATGTACAGCGCATTATGGAATAAAAATATTTGTAAGTGGTGACTAGTACCCCGAGGAACTAAATATGTACATAAAAGGATCCTGGTCTGTGCACTTAGTAACATTCATAAGTGATGAGATGCAGAGCGTTTTTTTTTTGGTGTTCTGCCAGCCAAATCTGGTGAATATGACTTGCAACTAGTATTTACAAATGGTTTGGTTTAAGTACAGTCTGTGGTCTGTCTTTTGTTTCTGTCTTAAGTGTTGATCTGTGGGTTAAATGTGTGTTTACATGTTATGGTGTGGTAAATTGTGTTTTGGATGTTGCTAGCACTGGAAAAAGCGTGCGATTGAATGACTGTGAATATGTGAAAGAATTCTGAGAAGTGAAATTGTTAAGGAGTAAATTTAATTTGGTCTCATCACCATCAATAAGTCGCAAAAGGAAATTGAGAAGGGTGTAGCAAGAGAAAGAGCAACCCCTGTGATTTGATGACACCCTTAATGTACAAAAGTATTAATGAAGAGTAATTAGGGACCCGTTAAAAGTTTAGCTTGAAAAAAGTGTGGGTATTTCGAATTTGCAAATTGTTCCTATGCAGCTTTCTGTTCTTGGTGGTTCAGTGAGCCAATGTGCTGGGTCCACAGGGTTGTAGGTTCTAATTTAAACTGAACCTGCTAATCTGAGAATTGAACCTAAATTTATGACCCTTGAAAAGAAATTGTATATTAAAATAAATGTTTCCATAGGGAAAATTATTGCAGTTTAGATAACATTAGGAAGGCTTTTTGTCTTTGACAGCTTCAGGGCTGTGCAAGGCAGATTTTGACCTTGCAGCTTGTAAGGTGGGGGCTAAAAATAGAGGAGTGAACCAGGAGGTGAAATCACTGCTTAGAAAGCTTCACTGACATGAAAATGTGTAATGCTTGCAGCAGGACAGCCTTGGAGAAAGGTGGGGGCTAGGAGCACTCGCTGTGGCCCGGTTCTGCGCTGAGGTTTAGCTTCTCTGATGAGACAGGGCAGCTGAGGAACGAAACCCAAGGAGCCTTCCTCGGCCCTATTTTGTGCAAAGACCAGTTAGACTTTCCATAGAAAACTGTTTTTATTTTTTTTTAAAACTGTTGCATTAATCCTACACAAAAAGTAAAATGATGCTCTTGCTTGAAATTTTAAGGGCTATATGCCTATATAAAAACGATTTTCCAATTGAGAATTAATTTTCTCAGTGGAAATTGTGGCGCAAAATTAACATGGATTATCGGATAAGAGTTTTACCTTTAGAAAGTTAAAATTAAGATGACCTGTGTAAAGAGAAAAACGAAATTGTGTGTTTTACAATAGACTAAATTCAGATACAAAATGTCACAGCATTTATCTTTTGTATAGGGTATTCAAAGGCATTCACATTATACAGCACGACAGATTTGTGTTGGCTTGAAGGGTTGACTTGCAAGGCGTGTAAATTTCGACACCTTTACGTGTTAAACAGCTGTGTCAACAAGACCATTTCTATCTTGGACTCCGGCTACAGAGAATAGTTGAAGTCAAAAACACGGAGTAAAATTCTGCATTTCAGACTGCTGTTTCCAAAGTTAGAAATGTAGTTTCATTATTTTTGCAGATTGACAGTAGGGATTTCTTTTCTTAATGACTTTTTTTAAAATAAGGATAAGAGTGGTTTTTGATGTTAAATAATAATGGCTGTCCTTCATTTGAAAGTGGCGCAGACTTAAGATGTTTCAAGATAAGCTTCTGTGCTTAGGGCTAAGAATTAATGTGTTTCAATATAATAGGCAAGGGATGCAGCTCGCTTTTCATATGTAGACTCGTCAAAATGATTAGATTTATTAACAAAAAAAATAAATTTTGATTATATAAAAAAAAAAAAATGTTATTTCAAATAGGTGCAAAAACAAATTCGTTTTTTACTATTTATAATGCCTAATAATGATACTGTGACCTCCTAGCATCCAAATTGCATTTAAGCCGTGCTATACAGCAATAGGGGGTCAATTACATGTGAAAATGTCACTTTACCCAGGCGTACAAAACTCATTTTTATAAGGGTATACATTATAAATTTTATGATGCCACATCTCTGGGATATGTAGAGGACATTCTGGGGGTGACTATTATGCAAAAACATTGTAGGATGTTAATTTTTAAGTGCCCTGAAAATCAAAGTCGAAATTGGGTAAAAATTCACTATTTAAATGAGTTTTCTCCAGTCAGATCAGTTTTTAAACTGCCTTACGCCCCAGTAAATGCACATATGTAAGCATAGACCATCTATACTGCTAGACAAACGCTTGGCACACTGCTTATACATATCAATGTACAAAAATTGGCAGAAGTTATTAAGCTTACCTCTGAAATTGCTGGTAGACACACAGAGTGGGTTTTGCTGCTCTGTCTTCGGTCTTTAGGGTCACTTTGACTTGGAAGCACCACATGAAAACCTTGCATGCATGCTGGGGAACAGCTGCATAGGTTATAGGTCAAAGTCCTACATTTAGAAGCCTGTAGGGCTCAGCACAACGTTGCTTTGACATTTCGACATTTGAAAGACGAAATGGCAGGGGAAGAAAGAGGTTTTTGCTTACCCTTTTTTTTTTGGTAAAAGCAAGTTTTTGTGTGCACTCAATGCACATAGTATATGTGACCTCTCTTTAAAGGACAATGGCTCTGCCATATATATATAGTATAAATGTTTTTAGGGTTGAATTCAGGAAGCAATGGGATTCAGTTTGACTTCATGCGGCGTCATGTTGCACTAGTACATTTGCTAAAGGAATATGTTCTTTGGCTAGCTGAAATGTGCTATTTCGCTCCTCAGAGTTTGTTTATGCCCAGTTGCTACAAATTGGGGTTGATAGTGTTGACAGAATGAAACCTGGTACAGGTTTCTTACTGTCAAAACTGGGGAGTGGAGGCTAGCTCCTCTACAAATTAAGGGTAGGCAAATTTATGTGTTCTCTCTCTTTTTCTTACTTTTTTCCGAGCCTGTCTAAACTGTCTGTGAAATAACCATGAGACATTTAATTGGCTATTCAGTAATACTGTTTTCAACATTATTAGCATTAATAAAACGAATAAATATATTTTGCTATGTTACTACCCATCCTCTCTGATGGAATTATGAGAGGATGAGTAGTCTAGGTTGCTGCTTCCTTATTTGATCTTTAAGGGGAACTAGCTGTGGGTAGTTTTTGTTTGAAAATTCTCAGGTGACAACACCACTATTGTTTGTTTATTCTCATGCTACATACAGTTTTGCAAGGGCATAGTTAGTTTTATTAGCTAGTTTGTGTAAATAAACTGACAGTCCTTACTAGAACTAATGTTGCATAGTTTGGATTGTGAAAATGTAGAATGCAGGGAAGAGGTCTATGTGATCCTTAGCAAACATTTTTGAGGAAAATATTGTTTTACAGGAGTCTGTTAGTCACAAGATGGTCCGCTGGAGAACATGTACCCATTATGTTGAAGTTTTTAGTTCTGTATGTAATAGGAATCCCTGTTAAATTAGCAGTGTTAGATTTTCCTGTTGCTCCTATAACATGAGAGCATGGTCCTGAGTATACAATATAGGTGCTTTAATTAAGAAAAATCATTTTAGAAGTGTCTGCAGTCCTGTACAAATAATGCAATGTTTAGGAGTAAAACGTGTATAACATTTCCTTTTTCTTGAGGGTCTTTAGAAATGAACACAGACTTCCTTGACTGCTTGGCATTGGGTGACGTATTACTCTTGTCAGTTCACTAAAGAGTTTTTATACTTGCCAATAGGTCCAGACTGTTGTTTTATTTACTCTCACATATATGAAAGTGGTTCCAGGGTGCCTTGTTAATATATGGGGCGTCCCTGGACTAGGAAGTATTCTGAGACTATCCTCTCTGTTGATAGATTATTTCTGTGCCTTGTCTAAAGACCTTTTGTTCTGTCCACCAATAGATATTTGCTGCTTTACAACCATTGCCAGAGGGGCGCGGACATCAGATCCAGCTTGAGGAGTCCGCACCAGTCCAGCTTGAAGTCAAAGGGAAGGTAACCAGCACAGGCATTGCTGGCAACCAGGACCTCAGTGAAGGTAGAAGGCCGGAAGCATTGTGATGAGCGTACCCCTGCTACTATCTTGGGCGAAAGACGGGGTCACAAATCAGAAAGGAGAAATCGTGTATCAAGCTTTTGATGCCCAGCTGAGAGTCACAGACCGACCAGGAAGGGAAGAAGGTTTTTGCTTGAGGTAACCCCCTTTGAAACAAGGGTTGCATCAGAGATCCTAGCATCAGGCCTCTGAATCCTGGTCCCAAAGTGGCTGTAAAGGAGATACCTGGGCACACTGAATGCAATCCATGGCCCCAACGAAAGAGCAGTGTGCCAGCAGAGCAATACAGGAGTTAGGGACGGACTTGAGTTCAGGGTACAGGTGCTGTGTCTCTGGTGCCTGTTAGATTGAAATGAAGAAAACTGGTGCACTGCCTGAGACACTGGACAGGATCGCTGAGCGCATTTGCCCTGGTGGGTGATTGCCCTATCCTGAAAGAAGAAACTTTTCCCTTGAAACTAGGCCATGATTCCTGAGTTGCGAGTTGTGCAGCTCCACCGTGGGAACAACAAGAGCCTGCCTGCGAGGCTCAAACGGACACAGGGAGAAGACTCCCCTCTGGTTGGTTGTACAGCGGCTTTAATTTCCCAAGGACATCTTTTTCTTTTTGTTGAAAATGTACCCCATTGATCGTCCCATTTTTGAGGAGGAGAAACCCTTTGCAGCTCTTCGTCCTAATTCTCATGGTTCTGTGTAGTTCTCCTGGTCCTCTGGATCCAGGATCATTTTTGTAAATAATATGTCTGACTGCTTTAATGTTTGTATTGGGTATAATGATAGATACTCTAGCCCTCATAAAGGAAACACTGGAAAAGTCTAGCGAAAATGTTTTTATTAGATATGTACTGTTGGATACTTTGATATTGAAATTGATGGTAACTGAAATGCATAGGAACCTTGAAAATGTTTTTACTGGATGGTTCTAGGATTTGCTTAGGACTAGAAAGCTAATAATTCTGTTTCTGATAATAGTAATTACTCTCTCCTGCTATCTGTATGACCCAATTCTCTGTTCCCTTTGTACTTCTGTTTATACCTCATACATACCCGCTTAACAATATTTAGAATGAGAAATGCCCACCTAGCAATGAATTTGTAAATTTATGAGAAAAAAAAATTATTAAAAATTAATATGCATATTTTTCATTTTTTATGGGAGATGTCTTCAGCTAACGCTAAAAGGGTCGTCTGTCGTAAATTGGCTGCGATTAAATTAGCGTTAGCAGAATCCATCTGGTATTTACAGGCTATCCTGTACATTTTGTGGAATCCATTTTGTATTTCTGGCAGCCATTTTGTCTTCCCTTGTGCTCTGTTTAAAGGACTGGCTATACTTAGACTCTGCTACCCTGCACATGCGCAGGAATATCTAACTGTCCGTGCATCTGTTTTTAGTCTGTAACTATCAGGTTGTTTCTACCTGAGTCAGCAACTGCTAGCTCCTCCTATACTATTTACGGTGCATTTCTGTATGACCATCTATGTATGTAACTCTTCTCATGTATGCTTGCATCGTCCTTTTCCTGAGCCCCTGTGTGGGTATAAAAGACCCATGGTTCTTCTACTCTGGGTGCTACCTTCATTCAGCACCACAGGGTGCTGGGTGAATGTGGTTCCACCTCCTGAGGTTTAATAAACTATGTATTTTCTATTTCAGTTTCTGTGCCAACTTCTTTCTAATAGTCTGAGGACTCTGTGCAGAGAAGGGCGAACCCCTTGCACTGGTAGGCCTAGCTGAGGCCTATTTTCTACAAGTGTGTGAAATCAATAATGAGCTTTTTATCAGTCATTTGAGCTCCTAGCTTACAACCTTGGAAGACATGAGGCTTCTACCATTATCGAGTGGATTAGAAATGTATGGGCGAGTGTTCAGTAGTAAATCATTGAATAAATATAGCTTTGTCTAATATTATTAGGAAATGTACTCAGGTGACATTTCTCCACTTGATAGGGACAATGTATATAAATAAGTTACTGTCATAATATCTGACCTGTTCTCACCTGTGTATGCCAGGCAGACACAGAGTGAGGGCGCCACTAGATGGGAAAGCTTTGGAGTACAGAACACTCTAGAAACAGGTAGAATCAGGACAAACAACATGTCTGAGAGTACTACAGGACTTTCAAAAGACTTACAAAGGCGGTGGTGGTTGCTTATTAGCTCATCATATTTCAGAGTGTTCCTTGCTAGACAATCAAGATTAGTTGCTGCATCCAGAACATAGTTACCAGGAGATTTGGACTCCTTGTGCTTTTGTCATGAAAGATTTGTTGAATTCAAAGTAGTATTCTGGATAACATTTAAGATCAAGGATTTAGACTATGATTTGTACATTAGTTCTCAAGTCATCCTACAAAGGATCATGAAGTGTACTGCAATATGTTCACAAGAGGAACTAGTGAAGCCTCAAAGTGCACACACTTTGTTCTATTGCTTGAAATCATGAATGGTATAAGGTATCACCATTGATATTAAAGTGAATGTATATTGTTTGGAGTGAGTGCATAATACTAATGTAAATTTAATGTTACAGCTGATGAACTATGTGTTTTGAGAATCATTCAGATCACTGGACTACAATTAGAATTCCCTGAAGATAGAGCTTGTATTATAGTTTAGGTTATTTGGTAATGTATTACAAAGGCTTCTTCTATCTTTCAGCTCACGAACATCACTGAGTTTTCACCACACAGTGAGTAGTTTGTACAGAGACTGTTACAAGTATGTCATAGTAGAAATAATGAACTATAGAGCAGCAGAAAACATACTAAAAGTATCTACTTTTTATAGATAGCAACACCCAGTCCCAGGGTGAATGAATGATACCAGATTAACAGATTCGATGCTACTCTGAGGAGCGTCCCTGCGCTATTAAAGTATGGATAGAGGTTAATTACTAAGGCTAATTCTGAAGAAAGAGCCACGTTTTTAGCTTCCTTCTAAACCGTTTTTCAGAATCAATTTTACAAAGTTCCAGGGGGAGTTTGTTCCATGCCAAAGGGCCCAGATATGAAAAAGAGCGACCACCTGTTTCCGAGCTCAGATCCTAGGTACTTGAGCCAATATTCTGTTGGAAGACCACAGATTGATATTAGGGCAATATGAGTGAATCCTAGCTGCAAGATATCTAGGGCCACATAGATGCAGCACTTCAGAAGTCAAAACAAGAGTGTTGAACAGAATTGGTTTGTTCACAGGGAGCCAATGCAAGGTACAAAGGTATGAAGAAATGTAGGCCCTCAATGGGAGCTTAAGCGTTAGGTGGGCAGCAGTGTTTTGTATTACCTGTAGCTTATTTACTTGGTACTTTGGAAGACCAGAATAAAGTGCATTTGCATAATCCAACCTAGCCATAGTGAGGGCTCATATCACGGTTTTTCTGGCTGGGAGAGAAAATGAAAAAACTTTTTGCAGTATATAGAAGGTCAAAACATGTTCCTACCACCATGTTTATTTGATTTTGAAATGACAACTGATTGTCAATGTTCACTCCCTGATTTTTAACCACATCAGATTGAGGGCCTGGTGAGGGATCTCCATCTGGCCATAACATTTGCCAGTCAAAAGAAAGGTTTCGGCCAAATCAGAGAACCTGTGTTTGCCCACATTGCACTTTAGTTGATTCAATTGCATCCATTGAAAAACTGCAGCAACACAATTGAGTCTGGAGTAATAACTTGGACCTCACCTGAAGGAGAAGAGCTGCGCAGAACTGCATAGGAAATTATTTTGGCACCAAAAGACTACCAAGGAAGCTAACGGGGTCATACAGATATTAAATAGCATGGGGCTAAGGGCAGAGTCCAGAGGAACCCCAACCGTAAGAATGCACTGTGGGTAATGGGCAGACACGAGGACTTTGATCAGTGTTCCACGACCTCACACACCCAGGCTCACCAGTTCCAGGCCAGGATTTGTGCACACTGCTGTAGCCTCATTTTACCCTTCAATAGAAATCGTGCGAGGGGGCATGATAGCTCGAAACTAGATCTGTACATGCCTGTGCAAATCCACCATAACTGGCACGCATGAAAGCCAAGTAAAGTAAGACCCTCACTATAAATACAAATCCATCCTTCAGTGTGCTGAAGCTGGGCCCAATGGATAACGCGGTCACTATTTGCTGCTTCACATGTATCTCTCACCCAGACACTGAGCATGTGGGTGTCTCACTGCCTTGGAGTGTGCATGCAGGATCTATCAGCAAACATCAGGGTCCATGTACTACACTCCTCTCCTCTGCATTGACGCTGGGCCTGTGGTGTGCTGTGCTACTCTCGCTGACACGAGGCCCACCATTTTATTCCACATGCGTCAGTGCCACTCGGCCCAAAACTCAGCTAACTCCAACCAGGCAGGAGCCAGACGAGAGCTAGTAGTTAACCAACAAACGAACTCCTTCCGCAAGGCGCAATGTCAATCCCCCTGTGGCATAGAAGGAGCACAAGTTACATGCTCTTTAAAGTACCTGGCAAGCAGTACAACACTGTATAACATTGCCAAGCAGCGAAACCTGCACTTATATGGCGAAGTGTCTTACCTACGCTCTAAAAGATTATATCAGCTTCAGAATTATCGCACATCACCCAGTAAGCCCACCCCATCACTCCTATCGTGTGGCAAACAGCAACCTGTTCCTCAACATCAAGCCATTGTGCAAGCACTGAGTGCTTAACACGGTGCAACAGCGCTGCCACGAAGTTGAGTTCCACAACACTGCACTCAACTGGTAAGTACTGAGACCCCCCGACAACAGAGCTTGCCAAACCAGGATCAGATCTTGCCCACGCAAGTAAGCAACAACCCTCCGAGAAAGGGTCAAGATAATTTCTAGTACCCATAGACCCAATGGCTGATTAAAAAAAAGATTACAAGGCACAGGGACCATAAAGATGGCAAAGAATAAAAAGCTTCCCTCAAAAGGGCCAAACAAGACCCACCTTCAATTGAATCGCCTGTCAAATCAAAACAAGCCCTAGATGCCAATGACAATATGGTCCTAATCCTACGCAACCTCTCCTCTCTTCAAGAACTGGCACAAAGCACCAAAATGAAAACTGATCTCCTACAAATTGAGATCTCTGGCCTGCAGAATGACTTTAAATCCCTTTCCACACGAATAGGGGAAGCGAAATACAGAATCAGTGTGATAGAAGATAAGAACATCAAGGATTAAAAGATCTCCCAGGCCACCATCAAGCAGGTAAACATCCTCACCAGAACGCATTTTGAGAACAGAAACAACCTCAGAATATTTGGGTTGCCTAAAGGGTCCGAAAACCAGGCCTCCTCATGTGTCTCCTTCCTCGAACAATGGATACCACAAACCCTTGGAATGAAGTTCCAGAGACCATTCAAAAGCAAACAGGAACAGAGTCCCAACCAGGCCAATCCCGGGTTCCAAAAACCAACGTCTTCTCATCTTCAGACCTCTGAGATTCCAGCAATCTGAGGCTTGATACACATGAGGAAATAAAAAAAGGCTAACCTGGAATGACAGCAAGATCGGAATATACTAAGACTATGCAAGAGACAGTATTTATTAGGAAAGGCTTCCTAACTCTAAGGAACCCCCTCACAGCGCTGAACATCACCTTATCCTTTAGCCTGGACAGATTTAAACTTAACCACACAAGGAAATCCTTGATGAACCACAGAAATCCAATCCTCCATCGGAAAAAAACAGCAAAAACAAATGATCTCCTGACTCAGTTGTTCCATTCTTACCTGACAGGTTTCCTAACTACTCTCCATTTCGCCAGATAAGACTAATTTTCTCATGTTCAGTCTGTCTTTTATATGAATACGTTTATATGAGGATTATAATGAGTATGTGGTGTTTAAAATATATATGTGGAATACATAGTGTGTATATTTTCAAAATGTTTCATGGATATATGATGTTTAAAGAGTGTTCTGTTAGGAACATGAAACATGTCTTAACTTCACACGCATACCCCCAGGTACTTTGGCCTTGGCCTCTGCAAGCAACTTTATGCACCTTGACATCACACTCACCTGTATACTCCCTAGTGAAATTGCTAGTGTAGAACGACATTATTTGATGGTTCCACGTCAGTTTGACTGCACTTTCATATGTGCTCTTCCAAACCACAGGGACTACACTTTATCTCATACCTACACACATACCTTCCTACTTCCACACCCACAGATTACCCACCCTAGCAAATGATCACACTCATCTACACTAATTTCAAACCCTACACTCACATGCCCTCCCACTCACACTGGGGCTGACACGTTCTCCGCTTTTGGACCAATAGAATGGCTAGACCCAATTTCACCTTAACACAACCTCTGACGCATTCTTAATATTATCAGTCATAGAACACTTCTGCCTGAGACTACGATAGATGTTTATGCATGTTCATGCCAAGTTCATGTACGTTGTGTCCTTCATGTTTATCATCTTGCCTCGACAACGCTGTACTGCTGCAGTTACTGTATTGGTTCTAAACAGAAGGCCCATCAAATTGTAATGCTGACAAACTTTCTATGTGGACTCTGTTACAGCCTGCCCGCAACATTATGGTATAGTTAGACGCGTTTGACTTCACAACCACTGTACATGATGGCGCCATAGTATATCAGGCCTCTAATGAATTCTCTGAACAGATTTACTCCATATTAACATACTTTTTGACGGAGATTCAATACTATCACCCCAGCTGTACATTTTAGGTGTTTGAAGTTTTTATATAACTTCAGTTGCATAATGTCTGCTCACTCACAAGTTCCCTTTAAAACTAACAGCTTAAAGGGCATTCGAAGCTGCTCCAAACACTTGTCATCCATTGTTGATTGAAAAGCATTGTGAATTAGCCTCCCAACTACCTATTACTTCTTGCTTAGCACTCAGCCAGCCTTGACTCTAAAACCTACAAGGCGGCAGCATATGCCGATGATGTCCTCATCTCCTAAAATGCAGACTCCGTAATACCCGAAATCCTAAACCTGATTGCCTATGCCAAAGCTTTGGGCTACACACTAAATAAAGGGTAAACATAGGTCTTACCCCCTCCCCCCCCCAACCCGCTCTGCACCCCTAAAACTACTCTCTGCAATAACCTAAAATGGTAAAAATATTATCTTAAATACTTGGGCCTTCAACTGTGCAAATCACTGGCTGACTCTCACTATTAGAAGTACCTGAGTGGTTCCACAGGAGCTGAAGCGGACTCCCAAAGCCTCCTCACTGCTGACCACGCTCACAATTTTTCGAAGTCATACAGTACTGAATCATTTTGAGAAGCACAAGTTACTTACCTTAGGTAACAACATATCTGTAAGATACATTAATAGTGATAGATTCCTCATCTTAGAATTACCCCCAGGCGTAGGACTGGACTCAGAAAGTTTGTCAGCAGTACTCTGCGCGTCGGTAGGCGTCGTTGTGCAGCTCAGTGTGCGTCGTCGGTGCCAGGATGACGTCGCTGGAGCTACTTGGACGCGCCCACGCGCGCCGACATCAGTTCTGTACACGACTTCCCGCGGCAGGAACGCAGAGCCATGCAAGAAATTGACCACTGGTGCCATGAAACTAGGGCCCAGAAAGGGATAACCTTAACCCTAGAAATCAGTTCGCAGAAGGGGGGAGAATGGGTGGGGCGATAAGGAATCAATCACTACTAATGTTTCTTACGGATATATCGTTACCGAAGGTAAGTAACTTGTGCATCTGAAAGAAACACGTAGTGATAGATTCCTTACCTTAGAATAGATACCCCAGCAATACCAACCCTGGAGGTGGGTCTGCGAACCAAGATCACACCAAAAAATCCTGGAGAACAGAACGGCCAAAGAAGCGGTCTCTCCGGACTTGGCTGTCCAGACAGTAATGCTTGGTAAACGTGTGCAGCGAGGCCCATGTAGCTGCCCGATAGATGTCATGCAAGGGAACTCCCCGTCCCAAAGCAGTAGTGGCTGCGGTCGCCCTGTTAGAATGGGCGCGCAGCCCCACGGAGACTCCTTTTTTGCCAAAGAACAACAAGCCTTTATGCACAGAACGACCCACCGAGAGATGGTCCGCTTGTGTACGGCCCGACCTTTCTTGGCGCCCACGTAGCCAACAAAGAGCTGGTCATCCACCCGGAACTGTTGTGTGCGGTTCAGGTAGAATGAGAGCGCACTTTTTGGGTCCAGACGGTGGAGCCTCTCTTCCTCTTTTGAGAGATGCGGAGGCGTAAAGAATGTAGGCCCGATATAAAAGGGTGACAACCTTCAGCAGAAAAGATGGACGAGTCCTCAGAACCACTTTGTCCGGATGGACAGAGAGAAAAGGAGGTTATGAAGAAAGAGACTGGAGCACACTCACTCTTCTGGCAGAGTTGATGGCCACCAGGAAAGCAGTCTTTAAAATGAGAAGACGAAGAGGACAGTTGTGAAGTGGCTCAAGGGGAGCACACATCAGATATGTCAGAACCAGATTCAAGTCCCAATGAGGCATTATGAATGCAACAGGAGGGAAAAGATGAGTAATGCCTTTCTTAGAACCTATTTACAACTGGGGACTTGAAAAGGGAAGGTTGAACTGGAAGCCATAAAAAGGCTGAAATGGCCAAAAGATAGCCCTTGATGGTGCCCAGAGCAGAGCCCTGCTGGCCCAAAGAAAGGAGGAATAGAAGGACCTCTGAAAGAGGAGCAGAAAGGGGATCCACAGCCTTTGCTGTGCACCATGCCACAAACTTATTCCACCTGCAGGCGTATACCATCTTAGTGGAGGGACGCCAGGCTGCTAAGATTACATCACAAACTTCGGGAGGCAGGTCAAAAGACGTCAACTGCCGCAGCTCAAGCTCCAAACAAGGAGGTGGAGGCTGGACAGGTTCGGCTGGTGTACCGTCCCCTGCTGTTGCGACAGAAGATCCTCCCGAAGAGGCAGTCGGATCGGGGGATCGATAGCCATGCTGAGTAGCTCGGGATACCATACTCTTTGAGCCCAGTCCGGAGCCAAAAGAATGACTTGGGCCCGGTCGTGCTTGATCTTCTTCAGCACTCTGGGTAGAAGTGGTATAGGCGGAAAGGTGTATAGTAGACCGCAACTCCACTCATGACGAAAAGCGCCGCCTAGCGAGTGCCGCCTTGGAAATTCCAACGCGCAGTACTGATGACATTGCGCATTCTCTTCGGTGGCGAATAGATCTACCCAAGGCTCTACCCACTGCTGAAAGAGATCTTGCAACACATCCGAGTTCAGACGCCATTCTTGATCCATCATGCACCGGCGGCTGAGCTCGTCCGCCCTGGTGTTCAGAAAACCTGTCAAGTGTTGAACCACCAGGGAAATGCCCTGATGTTAGCCTTGTCCAGAGGCGCAGAGCCTCCTGACATAGGATCCACGACTCCACCACGCCCTGTTTGTTGCAGTACCCCATGGCGGTGGTGTTGTCTGTGAACACCTGCACTACTTTCCCCTTGACAGAGGGAAGGAATGCCTTCAGTACAAGTTGGATCGCACAAAGCTCCAGAAGGTTGATATGGAGCCGGGACTCCGCCAGAGTCCTCTGATCTCCACCTCTCCCACGTGGCCTCCCCAGCCCAGAAGGGACGCATCAGTCACAACTGTGCGTTCTGATGGGGGAGGGGGAGGGAGAGGGATCTGCCATTGACCCAATCGCGATTCCTGAGCCACCACTGCAATTGTCGTGCAGTGCCCTCCGAGATCTGGACGTGATCAGACAGGTTGCCCTGATGCTGTGCCCACTGGAACTTCAGGTCCCACTGCAGAGTCTGCATATGCCATCTAGCATGATCCACTTACAGGACTTAGGAGGCCATCAGGCCCAGTAGCCGGAGGGTCATCCTGACTGAAACCCGGGACAGAGGCTGAAAGATCAGAATCATCGCCTGAATATCCCGGACTCGCTGCCTGGGAGGATAAACCCGAAACTGTGCTGAGTCCAGAACCGCTCCGATGAGGAGGAGCTTCTGAGAGGGAATCAGATGCGACTTCGGCACACTGATGGGAGAATCCCAGCAAATGCAGGAGGTCAGCCGTAGACTGGAGGTGGGAGACGACTGCCTGGGGCGAGCCCGCCTTCAACAACCAGTCGTTGAGATAGGGGAAGACTGGAACCGCTGATCGGCGCAGATGAGCTGCAACCACCGCCATCACTTTCGTGAACACCAGAGGGGTGCTGGTAAGGCCAAAGGGGAGCATGGTGAACTGAAAGTGCTCGTGGCCTACCGTGAACCACAGGTAACGCCGGTGGGCCGGCAGGACAGGGATATGAAAGTAAGCGTCCTGCAAGTCCAACGCTACCATCCAGTCTTGCGGGTCTAGGGCAGACAAGACCTGAGCAAGTTTGAGCATCTTGAACTTCTCCTTCCGGAAGAAGCGATTGATGTTCCCGATGTCTAAGATAGGACGCAGGCCCTTGTCCTTCTTGGGCACCAGAAAGTAGTGAGAATAACAACCACGACCTACTTCTGGCCCAGGAATGCACTCGATGGCCCCCTTGGCCAAGAGGGCCTTGACTTCCTGTTGAAGAAGCGCAAGATGGTCCCCCAACATGCGGTGGTACTGAGGTGGCATGGCTGGAGGAGAAGTCTCTAAGGGGAGGGAACAGCCCCTTCGGACAATTTGCAGCACCCACTTGTCCGAGATGATGTTGCGCCAGTGGGGGAGATTATGGCGAATCCTGCCACCCACTGGCGTTGAATGGGCCTGAAAGGTCGGGCTAGGAAGGCTTGCAGTGGATGCTGTGGGGGTGGAGGTGGACTGACCAACCCGCGGGCCCCCAGAACCGCCTCGACGGTTCCCATGTCCGCGGCCGAGGATGTTGCTGCGCAGGCCTGTGGCTCTGGAACAAACGTGTTGGGGCACCCCTTCCATGGCCACGGAAGGAGCGCAAAGCGGAGGAGGGCGAGTGGCCGACAGGCCCAAGGACTTGGCCGTAGCCCGCGAGTCCTTAAAACGCTCTAACGCACTATTTGCCTTATTGCCAAAAAGGCGAAGGCCATCAAAGGGTATGTCCATCAACGTGTTCTGGACATCACCTGAGAAGCCAGTTGTCCTCAGCCAGGCGTGGCGCCGAAGCGCAACGGTCGTGGAAATCCCCCTGCCCAGCGAGTCAGCTGTATCAAGCCCACAACGAATAGTGAACTTTGCTGCGTCTCTCCGAGCTGCAATAGCTTGGGAGGGTACTGTCCGTGCCTCCCCTGGACAGTTGGGCAGCACCTGCGCAACCGTATCCCACAGAGTGTGGGAATAATGGGCCAAGAGGCATGCAGTGTTCACTGACCGCAGCCCTAAGCTGTCAGAAGAAAACAGCTTCTCGCCAAGCTGCTCCAACTTCTTCGATTCCCTATCCAGGGGTGCGGAAGGGAACACGCTCTGGGAAGCAGAGGCTTGGAAAACCAACCTCTCTGGAGTGGGGTGCTCTGAGAGAAAGAGGGGGTCGCCTGGATCCGGGTGATCACGGCGGGCCACTTTCCTGTCCATCAGAGACCCGTGTTGGGCCTGGACCAAGAGCCCAAAAGGACGTCAAAAAGTGCGTCATTAAAAGGCAGCAAGGGCCCCGAAGAGGTTGCCGCCGGCTGAAGCACTTCAGTCAGGAGGTTAGACCCGACGCCCACCATAGGGAGTTAGGGTTTGGAGGGCCTCGGCTGCACTACGTACTACCACTGCGTAACTGGCTCCCTCCTCCGTAGCCATGGTAGAAGGAGACAGCATGCCAAGGTCAGGTGAGGTGTCAAGACCACTGGTCTCCCCCAAATCCTCTGCCCAGTATGGATCATAAATCACACTGTTGTGTGAGAGGATCCTCAGACCCCTCCCAGTCGTACCCTTCCTCCGAAGTCTGCGAAACAGGCTGAAAATAAGGAGGACGGGCATAGGGGAAAAGGTCCCCTTTGGGATCGGCACCGCATGGCGTCGATCCGGCACAATGTCCGGGCTGAAACTGGGGAAGTTGTCCTGAGAAGCGGACGATGGAGGTGGTGCCAGTGGGGTCGACGTCAGTGGAGGTGTTACAAGGTCAACCGCCGTCGACCAGGGTTCGATCCCGGATCATCCTGCGGCGCCAGAGCCGCCGGCGATGGAAGGTCAGGACCCCCGGTCGGGCCCGCAGGGCCCGTAGGCGCACTGGCGGGCCAGACGGCCCAAAGAGTCGGGCCATGGCAGGAAGAAATTCTTGCACCTGAGGAGGCGTCGCCGACGGACCCGGTAAGGGTGGGTAGGCTGGCGGCGATGTCGCAGGCTCCACCGGAGCCGTGGAAGTCTAGGAGCGACGACGCTTCTTCGACTTCTTTTTGGAATGCTTCGACTTACCTGACCCCGAGTGCGAAGACTTGGATCCAGAGGAACGATGGTGAAGGCTCCGCGACAGGTCCCCCGACCTCCCAACGGACCGCGACCTTGAACGGCGCAGAGCCGACTACCGGACTTCCAGCAACTTTCGGGACCGCTCCCGCAAAGTTTTCGGCGCCATGGCCCGGCAGTCGGGGCAAGACCTGGAGTCGTGGTAACGCCCTAGGCAGTAGAGAGGCACACGGTGTGGGTTCATCACCAACATCATGCGGTGACAGTCCCCACAGTTCTTGAAGCCGGGCATGCCATACAACACCAGGAGTCGATTGACTCAAAGAAATTGAGACAAACTGCCTCGAAAAACTCAGTCAAAAAATGACTAGGGGTACTTGCTCTTCCCGGATCTGTGCTTGCTAGCGCAGAAAAAGAAAGAACTGACGTCAGCGCGCATGGGCGCGTCAAAGTAGCTCCAGCGACGGCATCCCGGCACTGACTACCCACGTGGAGCCGCGTGATGACACCTACTGACGCGCAGGGGTACTACTGACGAAAACTTTCCGGATCCAGTCTGATGCCTGGGGGTAATTCTAAGGTAAGGAATCTATCACTACGTGTTTCTTTCAGATACAAGAGGCATCCACCTCACCACTCAAATAAGACAGCATGAAAGCCACCCTAGACTGTTCTTCAGAAAAAAACACTGGCCTACATAGAAAATGTAAAGAACATTTTGTCAAAAAGATTTGCGCATTATTCGGATTGCCACTAAACCTCTCAGGAGGAGCCAACTGCATGACGGGGGAAATGACGTGGATTACTTGAGTGGCAACCTCAGGCTGGCTGAGGAGTGGATTGTTCAAAGATTTGTGAGCCGTTTGGTAAAGATGTTCCAGCCACTAACTCATCCATTCTTTGCAATACATGATGAGTTTCCTCTTGGGAACGTCTTATCTACTCTCAAGGTTTTATTATCTTCTATAGTACTAGCTAACTGCTTTTGTATCCCATCGAAAAGGGCATCTAAAGCCTTAAGATCTAACCCTTCTACCATCTTCAGCCCTATTGGATTATTATTTTTTTTTTTAAAAGGCACTTCAATCTATCATGAGTACCAGAGACGCCCACAAGGAGATACTTGTTAGCATGTGACAACAGCTTGGGGAAAAGGGGAAGTGGAGAAAATAACGAGACTGCCTTGTAGAAGATAGTGCACGGCCTTTCTTAGCCTCCTCTATTTATTTATCACAATCTGAGAAGGGATGTACCTGTAAGTGCAAGAAAAGGACACCAACATCCTTAACACTCTTATACTTTTCTCTTTTCCTACTTATTAAACATTACTAATTAAACCTTTACCCAGTTATCCCAAGGCATGAGCCTCTCTTAGATTGAGTCAGAACCTTTCGTACTTTCAAAGATGAGCTCTGACTGTCTTTCACTGTCTGCACTTGCTGTTGCGTCGGTTAAATTTGATTCTTGCCTTTTTGCAGATTCTTTAACATTTATTAAATACTGCCGAATTCCTCTTTCTTTGTAAGTCTTTCCTTTAACAATAAATTGTTGCTTGTAATCTTATCTTGTTAAGTCTTTACCCAGTCATGAGGACGTTTGCTACACTGAACTTGGTTCTTGACTCGTGTCTGCCATTGCACTATTACCAAAGTCTCAAATCTGCTCCGAGGGATTAGAAATTAAATACCTTGTCAGATGCTCTGCCCCTTCATAGGACTGCAGAGTGACTTCAGGTGGTCTTGCTTGTCTATGTGTTATTCTCGATAAAACTTACTCCGTAGCTGCGAGTATCAAACTCAGGGAAATGCGTGTTTCGCACACACGCCGAAACAAGAACACTATCTCTCGCAAATTAAAAAAAAATAAAAGTCTTAAAGACTGCAGAGCTGGCTGAGACACTTCTAGCCTCTGTAAAAAGTCAGTTGAAGTGAAACGCTCATCTCTAGAGCGTGTGTGTTGAACCATGCCGATTTAGCTCGTGTAGAAAAGACTAGACCGCTCACCTCCTGCCCAGCCATTCCCAATCAAGGAGAGCTTGAAGAACTCTCAGGCACTGTCTAAGAGCGATCATGGAAGACAGCAACAACCTCCTCCAATGAGATTTCTTAGCCTTCTTGAGATCGCCACTTTTAACAAGTTCTTTGCCTTTCCTGCAATTGAAGTTAATTGAATTCCTGACACTACCTCCCTCCAAAATGGCTCCCTCCAATGTGAGCTTATTGGGAAACGTCTTATAAAAAGACTTTAACAACCTGGGAGCATGAATATTAGATGAAGCCTCCCAAACCCTTTCTTCAGGGACAAATCCTTTTCACTCAACCAAATAAAATAACTTATTTCTCATGATCTTAGAACCTAAAATTCTGCAGACTTCGAATTCTTCTTCTGCACTAACTTTTACTGGAATAGGCGATTGCTGCAACCTAATGTTTGGTGCATTTCTCTTTAAGAGAGACACATTTAACACTGAATGAATCTTAATTCAAATGGGAAGATGCAATTTAACAGCCACAGGACTAATTAGACTTAACTCGTAAAGGACCTATAAATCGAGGCTGAAACTTTTGGTTTCCCTGTAGACACAAATGATGAGTAGACAACCAAACCTGATCGCCCTCACCAAACGTGGGTTCTAATCTCCTCTTTTTATCTGCATATTTGTTATAGGACATTTTAGCCTTAACTAAATTCTCTTTGCCTTTTTATAAGTAGCCCTTAATCTCTTAATCAATTCTTTCACTGTTGGGACAGTCATCATCCTTACCTAAAACTATATTTGGATGTCTACCTGAATTAATATAAAAATGGAGTGAAACCAGTGGAATCATGCGTAGAATTGTTATATGCAAATTCAGCCCACCTAATTAAATCAGGCCACTCTCCTTCCTGATCTAACAACTAAAGACGTAAATATTGCTCAAACTCTTGATTTACTCTGTCTGTTCAGCAGTTTCTGGATGGAAACTAGTGGAAAATCAAGAATCAATTCCCAACTTCTTAGTAAAACTCGTCCAAAATCTAGACACTAATTGGGACCACCGATCTGAAATCACAACTTTGGGAATTCCGTGGCCCGGACTAAGTCTTGGTTAAACAGCTGAGCTAAAGAAGAGCATTTGGAATCGATTTTAATGGTATGAAATTACTCATTTTAGAAAAAGTGTCTACAAAAACAAAAATTGTGTTCAAACCTTGGCTAGAGGGCAGGTCCGAAATCAGGTCCATTAACACTGTATGCCAAGGGTGAGGGGCAATTGGTAGAGGTTACAAGAATCCCTGTGGCGCTTGTCTAGTTGGTTTCCCTTTCACATACTTATCGCAAGTGAATACATACTGTCTTATTTGAGTGTTTATGTAAGGCCACCAAAACAACCTTTTAACCAAATCTGTGGTCTTCTTATGCCCTTGTGTCCTGCCAATGGATCATCATGACAACTTTTTAAAGCTAAATTTTGCAATTTACTGGTGGGTAGGTATAAAGCATTTCTATAATATAAGTTTATTCTTAATCTCCCTCTCAGGATCTAAATGTCGCCATTTTGTAATTCGTTCCAATGATATAACTTCTTGTATAACCAGCCACTTGAGTAGCACAGACGATTTTCTTGGACGGAATGATCGATTCAAGCTCCGGTTTCTTGATTTCTTCTTTGCCATTCAACCGAGATAAAGCGTCAGCCTTCCCATTCACTAAACCAGGTTTGTATGTAATCACAAAATTGAAATCTGAAAAGTACAGAGACCATCTTAATTGCAGAGGAGTTAAAGTATTAGCAGATTAAAAAAATTGAAGATTGCGATGATCAGTAAACCACATGCCTGGCTCCTGACAAGCAATGCCTCCAATCCTGAAAAGCATCCGTGAAAGCGAATAATTCCTTATCAGCTATACAATAATTCAACTCTGGAGCTGTCAATTTCTGGGAACAAAAAGCAACTGGATGCAACTGCCCTGTTAGCTTATTCCTTTGAGAAAGTACTCCACCAGTAGCAAAATCGGAAGCATCCATTTCCACATAAATAGCCTCCTCAGGATTTGGATGCATAAAGATTGGAGCTGACGTGAACACTTTTTTTTAACAAATTAAAGGACTTCTTAGCATCTTCTGACCAGAAAACTTCATTCCCTTCTTTAATAGTTGAGTGATTGGACTGACCTTAGAGGAAAAATCTTGGATGAAACGTCTGTAACAATTGGCAAAACCAATAGAACTTTGAATCTCCTTCACAGTTCTTGGAGCTGGCAAATGCTTAATTGCAATCACCTTAGCAGGATCCATTGAAACTCCCTCAGATGAAAGGATGAAACCTAAAAACTCCACTCGATCAGTATGAAAGGTGCATTTTTCTAGTTTTACGTAGAGATCGTTTTCCAGCAGTTTCCAAAATTGCTGTTAACGTGCTTTACATGGTCATCAAAACTATTTGAGAATACCAAAAAATCAATTAAGTAAACCCCAGCCACACTGTCCAAATATTGTCTTAAAATATAAATTACAAAATGCTGAAAAGCCGCTGGGGCATTACAAAGACCAAATAGTATTACTTGACATAAAGGTCAAACTTGGTTTTGAAAGCGGTCTTCCATTCTTAACCTTCAGCAACCCGCACCAGATTATAAGCCTCCCCAATTCTAACTTTGTGTAAAAAGTCGCCCCCTTAACCTGATCTAATAATTCTGAAATTAACAGTAAAGGGTATCGATTCTTGACTATTACTTGGTTCAATGCCCTGTAATTTATGCAAGCTCTGAGAATCCCATCTTTCTTGGGAATGAAGAACAGGGGAGATGATACAGGAGATTGAGAGGGCCGAAAAGATCCACACTCAAGATACTCATCTAAGTATTTGTTAAATTGATGGTTCTCGGCCTCCGTTAATGCATAAATACGACTGCAAGGGAGATTTGCCCAAGGTTCTTATTCAATCTTGCAATCATACACCCAATGAGGAGACAATCGTGAAGTACTGGGTATTTTAAGCCCAGCGGTGCAGGGGAACACACCCTATGACTTCGGGGTTCTTCCTGTTTCAGACCTATAGAAACACAGAGTCTTCTGGGTGAAGTCAAAGATCAGTTTATTGGCTGCAGACCAATTACAGGCGTCCTAGAAGTCCAACAGCGTGTATGTTCTCAGGAGACTGCTGAAAATCACAGAAACTGGCTTCTTCTTAAATACAGATTTTCCTGCCTCAGGCATACATTCTTGGGTTTATGGCATGGTCATTCAAAGTGTACATTACAAACGAAAAAGCAGAGTCATGCTGACCATCCCACATTCCAGTGAAGCCAGCCCGCAATTATTTACACAGCAAAGCTCAGATCCCACATCAGATATCGATAGGCCCCAATAAACATGAGCATCTCCTGTTTTGGGAAACAAGCCATAAAGCAGGAACAGCAATGTGTGAAAGATTAGCCGGAGGCTTGTGTAGGATTAAAAGACTTTATGGTGTGTCAAGCCCTGATGCTAATCACAGGTGGCCAGAGGACGGGGAACTCGTGAGACCAGTTTGACCTGGGGCAGCGGAGCCAAGCTGCCCAGGTCACGGAGAAGTCAAGGAAAGGCACATGTGCTCTAAAAGGCCCGTTTTCGCTTCATGCTACATAGCCTATGTGAGGGCAACCATAAGTTGGCCACCGATACAAAATGGAACCCACGCAGTGATGTAAAATAGCGTATATGCAGTGCATTCATAGCTAAAACATTACAAAAAGCACTCGTACATACCGCATCAACCATTTGCGGTTCACTATTACCGAGATAGACAGGGGTAGGGCCCAGTCTCCTACGCGGTCCCAAATTCTAAAGTACGACAGACCCTCCTTTTGCCCTTACATAGGCAATAACTACACTCATTTCAATCCGAGTCTAGGTCAATCTTCACGAAGTCATGGAGATGTTGCTGTAGCATCATCCTATTACTTAGCTCGTCCCTCGATACAGGTTTCCTTACACATAATGTAGCACAGAGGCCACATATTGCAGGAGCACACTGTATGCACAGACAGAACAGGAAAAGGATGGCTAAGATCATTCCAATGACCATCAGAACTTTCCAACCCCAGGCAGATATCAGTTCCCAGAACCACCCCACCAGTGACCAATCTCCTTTATCCACGTGTACGGACTCAGATATTTTATGCAGTTTGGAGATGGCTTGATAGACTGTTTGAGCGTTGTCTGGTATGAAAATGCAACAACTGGATTGGATAACCTTACATACCCCACCGCGGTCTGCAAGTATGACGTCTAGAACCATGCGGTTCTGCAAAGTCATGAGGCGATCCGCTTGGAGCTCAGCTGTCAAATTACCAAGGGCACCAGCCGTAACATTAACAGTGGATTCAACCACACGAGTCAGTTGTCTCATGTTCCTACTATTGACCATAGGTCCCCAAAACGGCAGGAAACCCAAAAAGAAGTCTCCCGCTTCCTGACCGGCAGTATCCTCCTTACTAATCACGCCTCTCACAACTCTGGTCTTGTGGTAGTCGGAGGCGGCAGTAAATGTTGGCGGTAGCAGATTTGCAATATAACATGTGCCCGAGAAATCAGGGGGCAACCATGTATATGCTCGGTCATTGCAAATAAAATATGTACCCTTGGCAGCCAAAAACGCAGGGGAAAACTGTGACGGAAAAGTGTACGTTTCAGTACAGTCACTTCTTCCCAGTTGAGCTCTAGGATTCTGACCATTACCTTGCAAACAAAACCGACCTATGTGGGGTACGACCCAGATTGGGGATGAGATTTTCCGCTGTCTTTCACCTAGACTAATACTATACCCCGTTGCGTTCCACCCTACATAAGCTCTCAGCTCTTCTTTGGGAATGGATGAGTATGCATCGATATCTCTACTCATATCAGCAACTCCTTTCACTAAAGCTTTGTTATTGGTGCTAGGTCTGATGGAACGCGGTTGTCCCGGGGAGTAGGCATCTAGAGCATAGAGAAACATCGTCTGGAATGCCCATGACGATCCATTGTAACTATACGGCAGCACCAGATAGGGAATACCCTTATTAATGGTATGTGGCATTAAACCACACACCCAACAATTTGTTGTATTCATGACTAGTTGGTGCTGGTGCAGGAGCTGAATAAAAGAGTTATTCACAAACTCAGATCGTCTAGCTTGTTCATGTTCAGGCAGAGGGTGAAAAGAGTGTGAGGAGATAGTAGGAGGAAGTGTAGGCTGTACAGTGGGTGCAATGGGCTCTTGAGAGGAGAAGAATACAAATCCTACAGTAAACACTACCATACTACATAATACAAACAGGCATAATAATACAAAACGTTTGCGTGTCATGATTTTACACATTCTTGTTTTAAAGTTCATTTCCTCAGTGAGTCTCTCCATCTTACAAAACTCCATCCTCTAATCGTGCCGCTCGCGGCGGGTGAGTTTCTTCTGCTAAGGAGTACGCCTGTCAGTCCAGGGAACGCCCTAGACCAACCAGAACCGTCGACCTAACGTCTTCGGCCTGTACCCCAAAGTCTTGGCACCGCGACCCTGCGGCTGAACCCGGATGGTGGTTCAAAAAACAAAAATCAAAAAAGTCCTTCAGATGGGAGAGCTCTGGTTATCAAAAAATAAGAGGGTAAGGGAAAAGAATATTTATTTGTCCGTGGGCCTTGGCCTCAGATTGTAACGAAAACGGCCGGGCACTGTTTGATCTTGAAACAAGAGTTCAGGCTCTGTAGTGTCCAATCGAGCTGACGGTGGCACAGCTTCTTGCAAAATATCGTCACTTTCCTGCGCTGAAGCTGTGCCTTTTATGCGTGCATCACTGAACGGCACAAAACGAGGTACAGTGTCTGCTTCAGAGTCTGCCCACTGGTCATACGGCAGAGGCAAAGGAATCCTTTTCACGTGGGCACCGTGGCTCCAGTTTTTCTTCCCCTTTACTCGAACCGCTGATCTCGTAGATAGGAGCACGAGATGAGGGCCGATCCAACGAGGCTCATCGTTGCTCTTGCGCTGAAAATTCTTCACAAGGATCCACGTGCCTGGTTCGATAGGATGTCCAGGAGCTTCAGAAGCCGGGGGGAGAGTATCATGCACCTGTTGGTGTAAAACACGCAGTTTAGCTGTCAATTCGTGCAAGTAATCAAGTAACACTGGATGCTCGATCTCACTGAATCTCATCGGTCTTGGCACACCCCAAACATTGGCCGGGCGGCCAAAAACGACCTCGTGGGGACTAAGTCCCACCCGTGAATGCACGGTCATTCTGGTGGATAGGAGTGCTAGAGGCAGAGCGTCAGGCCATTTAAGACCTGAGCTCGCTTGGATTTTGGCCAGCTTAAGTTTGAGAGCGCCATTATAGCGCTCTACTAATCCGGCTGATTGGGGGTGGTTTGCAGCGTGAAACTTCTGCCTTATACCTAGTCCCTCACACACATTCTTCATCACTTTACCCACAAACTCACTTCCATTATCACTCCACACCATTCTTGGCATTCCAAACCTAGGGAAAAATTCCTTCACAAGGGCTTTGGCTGTGGATAGAGCAGTGTTATCTTTTAGGGGATAGGCCTCTATCCATTTTGAGAAAGCGCAAACAACCACCAATACATATTTCAGGTTGTTGCATCTTTCCATGTGGATAAAATCTAGCTGCAAAACTTCAAATGGATATGATGGAGGCGCAAAATGACCAGCTGGAGTCGGGGTTCCCCTACCAGGGTTGTACTTCAAGCATACCATACAATTCTTGACCACATTCTCTGCACACTTAGGAATTCCAGCATTCTGCCATACTGGAGCCAACAACTTACAGATTCCTTTCGTACTGATGTGTGCCATTCCATGTGCCATAGTAACCACTGGAAGCACATATGCATCAGGTAACAACCATCGCCTATGTTCTGACAAATCAATCCAACAACCATTCTCATCCAACTTATCCATACTTTCTCTCCACTTGCTTAACTCTTTCTCTGTGGCTTCAGCTTGAAGGGACTTTACACTCTCTATTGTGTTTTCACACATTCCAACATCACCAACCCATCTGGCAGGGCCTGCAACATACATTCGAGTCTTCACATCTCTTGCTGTTTCTTTCGCGACTTCATCAGCAAACGCATTACCACGACCAACATAATCAGTGATTTTCTTGTGCGCACTGCATTTCATAATCGCAACTTGTAACGGTAGGGTCAGTGACTCAAGGAGATCATTCACCAACTTGCCATTCTGAATCTTAGCTCCATGCAAAGTCAGGAACCCACGTTCCTTCCACAATCGCCCAAAACTATGAGCCACGCCAAAGGCGTACTGGCTATCTGTATATATATTCACTCTCATTCCTTCAGACAACACGCACGCTCTCGTAAGAGCAATCAATTCTGCTGCTTGAGCCGAATTTTGTGGCACACGTGCAGTTTCAACAATCGTGTGCAAAGTCGTGATAGCATATGCAGCAGTCGTATCACCATTCGGAAGCTTGAAACACGAACCATCCACCCATAAAGTACCATCACACTCAGTCAGGGGAGTATCTTTGAGATCTACTCTCCCTTTCGTTTCTTCTTCCGTTCTGAACAGACAATCATGTTGCTCTATCTCATCTAGGTCTGCTGGAATTGGCAATAATGTAGCTGGATTCAACGTTTTACATCTCTTTATGTGTATGTGGTTCGCTAGCAGTGTTAGCTCATAACCAGATAATCGCGCACTAGTTAAGTGTTGTGTCTTGGTCCTGTTTAACAATGTGTCCACAGCATGTGGAACCATGACAATCAATGTATTATCCATTACTAGTCCAGCAGACTGTCGAATAGACATAGCTGCAGCGGCTGTGGCTCTCAGACAACTTGGCAATGCCCTCGCTACAGGGTCCAAGGTTGATGAAAAATATGCGCATGGACGCGGTCTATCGCCAAAAGGCTGTGTTAACACTGACAATGCACAACCATCTTTCTCGTGAACATACAATGTAAAAGGCTTGCTGTAGTCAGGGGTACCCAACACAGGAGCTGAACATAATGCATTACGCAATTCCCAAAAACTTTTCTGACACTCTTCAGACCATGGAATAGGATTCGGTGTGTCTTTACATGTTAATGCTAACAAAGGTTTTGCCAACAAGGAAAAACTTGGTATCCAATGCCTACAGTATGAAGTAATGCCCAAGAAAGCACGCACTTCTCTCTGTGTTCTTGGCACACTCAACTGTGCAATGGCTTGAATTCTTTCTGGGGTCAGTTTCCTTCCCTCCTTCGACAAGAGATGACCTAAGTAGGTCACTTCTTGTCGACAATATTGCAGCTTTGAGAGAGACACTTTGTGATGGAAGGCAGTCAAATGACGCAACAATGACAAGGTAGCTTCTTTGCAAATCTTTTCAGTATCCGCGGCGATCAGTAAATCGTCGACGTACTGAATGAGGATAGCGCCACTGGGTAAAACCAGTGCATCAAGCTGCGCTTTTAAAGCCTGACTGTATATTGATGGACTCTCACAGTAGCCTTGGGGAGCGCGTTTAAAGCGGAAGCTTCGGCCTCCTAAACTGAAGCCAAAAATGTCTCTGCTCTCCTCTGCAATTGGGATGCTAAAGAAAGCATTCTTTAGATCGATCACTGAGAACCATGCAGCGGAGGCTGGAATCATGGTTAACAAGGTGGTTATATCAGGGACAACTGGAAACTGTGGTACAACAATCTTATTAACCTCTCTAAGATCAATCACAAATCTGTAAACAGGTGGCTGTGAAGGGTCCGTTCGTTTTAAGACAGGTAAAACAGGACTATTGCAAACGTTGCCTCTTGTCTCTTCAATTGCGCCCTTTTTAATCAAATCGCTGACAATTGCTAACAATGCTTTCTGACCTTCATTGGAGATCTTGTACTGAGGAATACGTGGCAATCTGACATTGGCTTTTAAAGTGACCACATATGGCGGTATTTCCAAAAGACACACATCATTGGGACCAGTAGCCCAAAGGGCATCCGGAAGAGATGACAATTCAGGTGGCATTGCATGTTTAGACAAATACATTGGGGAAATCACTTTGTTGCCTAATGTAAGTTGTACTCCTGAGGGAGAACAATACAGCGTGGCATGCAATCTTTTTAGCAAATCTAAGCCTAGTAAATTTTCACCACAACCTGTTGTTAGAATGAGGGGTGCTTTTAGCTCACAAGGTCCAACAGAAAGCGACATAGGACTAGAAATCGGGTTCCTAACTGGGGCGCCAGAAAAACCTACTGAGACATTCATTTCGCCAGACAAAGGCGCGCCAGGGAGTTTTGAATGCATGATTGAACTCTTTGCAGCACCAGTGTCCAACAGAAAGGGCTCCGTTACATTCGCTGTAGTTACTTTAACATAGGGTCCGCTCTGATCCACTGGCACTAAAACAACTCCCTCTCTCTGTCTACGGCGATCCTAGTAATCATCATCCTCTACATTGTCATCTTCTGCATAATAATCATTATTGTAGTACTGAGCTGTATTACCAGTCGCGTTGGCTTGCTGATCAAAGCTATTTATGGTATTTTGAGGCAGAAGAGGACGCGCGTTCCGGGGAGCATTTCCACGCCCTCTGCCTCTAGGAGCTTGCTGACCACCTCTACCTCTTGCGCCATACGCATTACTGTTACGCTGCATCAATTTAGGGCAACTATATTTAAAATGACCTTCCTCTTTGCAATATGAACATTGGTTGGGACCTACAGGGATTCGTGGTTGATAATACCCATTCATTTGCTGATTATTCTGAAACTGTTGGGGCTGCTGATAGATACCTTGTGTTTGCCTATAATTACTCTGTCCTCCACGTGGCGGATAGGCCTGCTGCAAAAGGACCTTTGTCTTTAGTTCTTTCGTTCTCTTATCTGTTCTATCCTTCTCATCTTTGTCTCTATTCTCATAATACTGAGCAGTAGCCAGTATTTGCGCTGAAGAGGAAACCGCCCAAGAACTTTCTAAGTCTTTTAGTTTCTTAGACAACTCGCGGAGAAGATTCTGTACAAGTTTATCGACAAATAACCGTTGGCCACCTTCAGTGCTCATGTCTTGACCACTGTGGTCGATAAACGTTTCTTCAAACCTGGTGAAGAAATCAGACACTGTCTCATCTTTCTTCTGCTTGCATGCGGACAGTTTGTCCCAATTTACGCCCATCGCAGGCATTATAGTCTTCATGTATGTAATAATTCTACCAGGGAGCGCTGCAATGAGGGGCTCAGGTTTCGCACCACCAACTTGTCTAGCGTCTGCGGCAACGATAATAGCCCATGTGTCATCCAATTCTGCAGCGTGATCTATATTACGAATAGATCCCCATAAAGGCTGCGGGACCACATTCCCAAACAGCATATCTATGTCGGCCAAATTCATTACACATGATTCTGCAGTTTGGGACAACTCCTTATAATATCCTGCAGGGTTCTTACGGGGATCAGGCAATGTCTGTTTAAGTGCTAACACCTCAGATCGCTTCCATGGGACATGCACCCAAACACGCTGAAAATGTGCTAGGACAGGTGGATTAGCATTCGGATCAGCAGGTCTCCAAACTGGAGGAACCTCACGCATCGGATATTGGCGCGATTTTACCTCCGTCCCTATAGGAAAATCCTGGTCAAACAATGATTGCTGACAATCTCCATTTCTGAGGGACAGTAAAGTCGCAACTGCTTTATCTACATAGGGGCCCACAATTACACCTGTTCCGAAATCAAATCGCACTCGACACAATTCCTGTGGGTTTGGGTTTGCACCCTTATCCTCCAATTCCTCACAGAGGAATTCACACATTTTATCAAAGACATACCTCTGTTTTGGGGCATCCCATTGGTGAAAAACGTTAACAACCTGTTCCACATCATAGAGTGAAGGGAAACCAATCCACCTACGCGCCAGATGATCTAACGCCTCTTTCTCTTCGGGACCAGGTAGCTGACTGCGCAATTGCTTACGCTGTAAAGCAGGAGTCGCACTAGATGACCCAAAGAGAGGCGACATCAAACTAGTAACTACATTAGCTAGTCGTTGTCGTGCTGAAGGAGAAGTTGAGGCAAAAACAGGGGGATAGACAGAGGGAAGAAAAACAGATTCAGATACAGGTACCGGGGTAGTGTAAGAAGGAGCGCCAGGGGAAACCGCTGGCGCGCTAGGCAAAGTCGCAGGAAGCGCGGGGGTAACAGGTAGCAAAACTGGCGGCCCTTGAGAGGGCTGCACTGCAGGGATAGGAGCTAGCTGAAGAGGAGCTGGCGGCTGCGGGAAGGCTTGCGGCATATTTACTAGAAGCTGCGCATTTACAAGCTGTGGAGGTGCTGTGGCATTTTGCGCATATGGGGGTGGCGAACTTAACAAATGGGACATTAGGGAATCATTTTCTTTCTCTTTTGTCTCATCTTGCACAAGGGGTGACAAAACAGGATAACATTTATCAATCCCTAGTTTGCGCTGTCTGTGCAATTGCTCATTCATTTGTTCCTCCTCGTTATCCTTAAATTGCACAGCTGCTTGCATCACTGACATACCTCTCTCTCTATTTCTTTTCGCTAGCTTAATTTCCTTCTGTTTGGCTTCCTTTCGCCATAGGCGGAAAGAATCAAACATCGCCGGCAGGGCTTTCTTTTTAAACAATTTAACTTCCAAATTATCAAAGATATCTGTATCGAAACTACCATTTTGGGGCCATTTTAAAACACCGTCCTTTCTAGTGTATCGGATCCATATTTCATATATGCAATGGGGCCCACGCCATGTTTTACATAAAGCTCATAAGTTGGAGTTCCAATTGGAGGAACCGGACACGAATCCTCTAACTGGAAATCCCTTCCACAACCCAAACAAAACAATCTACAAAATACACTAGAACCAGGCATCTTCGCTCACTAGTCTAGTTTCAAAACATCAAAGGATTATCGAATACGATAGTCTCGTGAATACACGAGTCCTCTGGCTTTGGGACTTGCAAGCACCAAATCGAAATGATCCCGAAGGATACCAAATTCAAACTGGGAGACGCTCCACTTATACTTAACTGAATATTGATGATCGATGGCGTCACCAGAAGACTCTCTCGATTGTTTCGCTCTACCAAAATCGTCAAGGGTCCAAAACAGGGCGATTAATCAGGGCAGCAGTCCTTCGTAGCCGTCGGGACGCGGAGAACCTCGCAGAAAAGACTTTCGGACCACGTCGACATGCAGGGGTCGATGAAGTGGCGGCCTTCCTCCAGAATTTCCACACGAAGCTCCTCACGAACCTCTGGCTTGGACCGGTACCGCTGAAATTGCCCCACGTTGGGCGCCAACTGAAGTACTGGGTATTTTAAGCCCAGCGGTGCAGGGGAACACACCCTATGACTTCGGGGTTCTTCCTGTTTCAGACCTATAGAAACACAGAGTCTTCTGGGTGAAGTCAAAGATCAGTTTATTGGCTGCAGACCAATTACAGGCGTCCTAGAAGTCCAACAGCGTGTATGTTCTCAGGAGACTGCTGAAAATCACAGAAACGGGCTTCTTCTTAAATACAGATTTTCCTGTCTCAGGCATACATTCTTGGGTTTATGGCATGGTCATTCAAAGTGTACATTACAAACGAAAAAGCAGAGTCATGCTGACCATCCCACATTCCAGTGAAGCCAGCCCGCAATTATTTACACAGCAAAGCTCAGATCCCACATCAGATATCGATAGGCCCCAATAAACATGAGCATCTCCTGTTTTGGGAAACAAGCCATAACGCAGGAACAGCAATGTGTGAAAGAGATTAGCCGTAGGCTTGTGTAGGATGAAAAGACTTTATGGTGTGTCAAGCCCTGATGCTAATCACAGGTGGCCAGAGGACGGGGAACTCGTGAGACCAGTTTGACCTGGGGCAGCGGAGCCAAGCTGCCCAGGTCACGGAGAAGTCAAGGAAAGGCACATGTGCTCTAAAAGGCCCGTTTTCGCTTCATGCTATATAGCCTATGTGAGGGCAACCATAAGTTGGCCACCGATACAAAATGGAACCCACGCAGTGATGTAAAATAGCGTATATGCAGTGCATTCATAGCTAAAACATTACAAAAAGCACTCGTACATACCGCATCAACCATTCGCGGTTCACTATTACCGAGATAGACAGGGGTAGGGCCAATCGCTCAGCATTCCTCCTATCAAACATCTTAACCAAATCCTAATACTCCTTAGGAATTTCCTTCAAATCCATAACACAAACCATATTAGATTGTAAGGCCAAACTAGTGGCAGGGTACCCCTCTAACTCTCTCTCTAACATGAAAGCAATGTTGCATGCAATATTCAGATGCCATTTCCACAGTACATGTCTCCCTATCAATCCTTGGATTATGCTCCATTAACCATGGCAACCCCAAAATAATTTGAAATTGAGTAGCATCAATTCAATAAAATCTCAAATACTCTTGATGACCATTCAAGCCTGACAACTCTATAGTTTGTTTCTCTCGTAATGGGTCCAGAGGTTAGATTAGTTCCATCGACTGCACGGACTGACTCAAAAACCTTCTCTAGAATAGATTGTATTCCTATTTTCACGTCATATTTCTGATCACAAAAATTGCCGGTAGCTCCAGGACCAATCATTACTGAAACCTCTTTAATTTCTAAATCATAATATTTGACTGTCATGGAAACTATCAGATGAGGAGCCGCAGATTGAAGAGTGTTGGCCACATGTTGAATTCCAGGAGTTGATCCTTTCTTCTTTCCTATCAGAGCAGAAACTCCTACTGATGGGACTGATCTTTTCCCGAAAAACTAGATTTGGGCTTATTTGGACAATCCTTAACAAAATGCCCCAATTCCCACAGTACATGCACACATTTTTTGTCCTTCTCTTATCCCTTTCTTCTTTAGAAAGATGACCCCTAATCGATCCAATCTGCATGGGATCTTCACTTGAACTGTTTCAGCTTTAGAGACTTCAGACTTAATGCGATTAAACCGTGGAGGAAAAGGACGAAAGTCTCTTCTCACATTTTCTCTCACTAAGTCGATATTCTATTTGCAAAACTAAATCAATTAGTTTGGAGATTTCTTGTGGCCTTTTTGGAATCTGAGCCAACACGCCTTTCAGTTCATCCTTTAAACCACAATAAAAAATTGCAGCTCTTTTACTTTCTGGCAACTCTGTCTCAACAATTAATTTGTTGCACTGAGCAATAAGATCCTGATTTCCTTATCTTAGAAGTTATAATTCATTGTCAGTAGGCTGATTTACAGATCTTCTATCGAAAATTCGGATTTAAATTTTTCAAAGTCATACAGTACTCCTTTCGAGAGACAAAAGGCATCGACCAGGCAACCACATCAC
Source organism: Triturus cristatus (assembly GCF_964204655.1). Taxonomy (NCBI): domain Eukaryota; kingdom Metazoa; phylum Chordata; class Amphibia; order Caudata; family Salamandridae; genus Triturus; species Triturus cristatus. Next base: position 571,249,808 of record NC_140595.1, on the reverse strand, counting down.
CACTCAAATAAGACAGCATTAAAGCCACCTCACACTACTCTTCAGAAAACACCACAGGCCAAAATGTAAAGAACATTGTGTCAAAAAGATTTGTGCCTTATTCGGATCGCCACTAAACCTCTCAGGAGGGGAAAACGGTATGATTGGGGAAATGGCGTGGATTAGTTGAGTGGCAACCTCAGAGGCTGGCGAAGGAGTGGATTTTTTCAAGGTTTGTGAGCAGTTTGGTAAAGATGTTCCAGCCAGTAACTCATCCATTCTTTGCAATACGTGATGAGGTTCCTCTTGGGAATGTCTTATCTACTCTCTTAAGGTTTTATTATCTTCTATAGTACTACCTAACTGCTTTTGTATCCCATCTAAAAGGGCATCTAAAGCCTTAAGATCAAACCCTTTTGCCATCTTCAGCTCCAGTGGATTTTTTTTTTTAGGCACTTCAATCAGTCAAGAAGTATCGGAGTGGTTCCACAGGAGCTGAAGCGGACTCCCAAATCCTCCTCACCACTATCCACGCTCACAAGAAAATACTTGTTAGCATGCGACAACAGCTAGTGGGGAAGTGGAGAAAATAACGAGAGACCGCCTAGTAGAAGATGGTGCGCTGCCTTCCTTAACCTCCTCTATTTAGTTATCACAATCTGAGAAGGGATGCACCTTTAAATTAAAGGAAAAAAAAACATCCTTAACATTCTCCTAGACTTTTCTCTTTTCCTACTTATTAAACATTACTAATCAAACCTTTACCCAGTGTTTCCAAGGCTTGAGCCTCTCAGATTGAGTAAGAACCTTTAGTACTTTTAAAGATGAGCAGTGACTGTCTTTCACTGTCTGTGCTTGTTGTTGCGTTGTTAAAAGTTGATTTTTGCCTTTCTTCTTACGATATCAATTGAGTCTTGTAGAATTCTTTTCAAAATAAATATTTCAATTTTAGTTGCAACAGTACTGTTTTAATTCTTATTGCCGATTCTTTAACATTAAATACTGCTGAATTGGTCTTTCTCTGCAAGTCTCTCCATTAACGATACATTGTTCCATGTAATCTTATCTTATCTTAAGTCTTTACCTAGTCATGAGGACATTCGCTACACTGAACTTTGTTTTTGATTCGTGTCTGCCTTTGCGCTATAACCAAAGTCTCAAATCCGCTCTGAGCTAAGGGATTAGAAATGAAATACCTTCAATCAATCAATCATTTGTAAAGCGCACTACATACCCGGGAGGGTCTCAAGGCGCGGGGGGGGGGGGGGGGGCGCTACTGATCGAACAGCCAGGTCTTGAGCATCCTCCTGAAGGTCAGCAGGTCTTGGGTCTGTCGTAGGCTCAGTGGGAGGGTGTTCCATGTCTTGGCGGCGAGGTGGGAGAAGGATCTCCCGCCGGTGGTTGTTCTTCGGATGCACGGGACGGTGGCTAGTGAGAGGTCAGCAGAGCGTAGCTGGCGGTTGGTGATGTAGAAGGAGAGCCGTCTGTTGAGATAGGTTGGGCCGGTCTTGTGGAGTGCCTTGTGTGTGTGGATGAGGAGCTTGAAGGATAACCTCCTGCTGACGGGGGAGCCAGTGCAGGTCCCTCAGGTGGGGGGTGATGTGGCCGTGGCGTGGTACGTTGAGGATCAGTCGTGTCCAGGTGTTTTGGATGCGCTGTAGTTGTTTGATGAGCTTGGTAGGGGCTCCCGCGTAGAGAGCGTTTCCGTAGTCGAGTCTGCTGCCGACGAGGGCCTGGGTGACTGTCTTTCTTGTGTCTGTCGGGATCAATCTGTAGATCTTGCGGAGCATGAGGAGGGTGTTGAAGCAGGAGGAGACAGCGTTGACCTGCTTGGTTATTGAGAGCGTAGAGTCGAGGATGATTCCCAGGTTGCATGCGTGGTCGGTGGGTGTCGGGGCTGCTCCCAGTGCCGTCGGCCACCAGGAGTCGTCCCAGGCTGAAGGGTTGGTGCCGAGGATGAGGACCTCCGTCTTGTCCGAGTTCAGCTTCAGACGGCTGGTCTTAATCCAGTCAGCAACGGCCTTCATTCCTTCGTGGAGGTTGGCTTTGGCGGTGATGGGGTCATTGGTGAGGGAGAGGATCAGTTGAGTGTCGTCGGCGTAGGAGATTATGTTGAGGTCGTGCAGTCGGGCGACGTGTGCGAGCAGGGCCATGTAAATGTTGAACAGTGTCGGGCTGAGGGAGGATCCTTGGGGTACGCCGCAGGTGATCCTGGAGGCTTTGGACCGGAATGGGGGGGGGGGGATTGGGGGGGGGCGCGGACGCTCTGGGATCTGCCAGAGAGGAAGGAGGTGGTCCATTCCAGAGCCTAGTCTTGGATCCCTGCGGCGTGGAGGCGTACGCGTAGTGTGCGGTGGCAGACTGTGTCGAAGGCAGCGGAGAGGTCTAGGAGGATGAGTGCTGTGGTCTCGCCGTTGTCAAGCAGGGTCCTGATGTAGTCGGTGGCGGCGATGAGGGCAGTCTTGGTGCTGTGGTTGCTGCGGAACCCTGACTGGGAAGGGTCCAGGATTCTGTTTTCTTCAAGGTATTGGGTTAGCTGTCTGTTGACGATTTTCTCAATGACCTTGGCCGGGAAGGGGAGCAGAGAGATGGGCCGGAAGTTCGAGGTCTCTTGGGTCTGCCTTGGGTTTTTTCAGTAGGGCGTTGATCTCGGCGTGTTTCCAGCTCTCTGGGAAGGTCGCGGTCTCGAGGGAGAGATTGAGGACGTTGCGCAGGTGGGGTGCGATGGGGCTGCTTGCTTTTTTAGAGACGTGGTGCGGGAAGGGATCTGACGGGGAGCCGGAGTGGATTGTGCTCATGGTCTTGGTGTCATCGATGCTCACGCTGGCCCAGGCTAGCAGGGAGTCGTGGTCGATGGTGTGCGGATGGTCTGTTGTGTTGCTGTCTGTTGGGGCTGTCTGGGTGTTGAAGCTGTACTGGATGTCTGCCATCTTGCGGTGGAAGAAGGTGGCGAGGGAGTCGCACAGGGCTTGCGACGGCGGGATGTCGTTGGTGTTGGAGAGTTCCTTCACAATGTTGAAGAGCTCCTTGCTATTGTGTGCATTGTCGTCGAGGCGGTCTATGAACGAGGTTCTCTTGGCAGCCCTGATGAGATGGTGGTGGTTGCGGATGGCATCCTTGTGTGCTGCGCAGTTGTCCGGAGTTTGTTCGTTGTGCCATTTCTTCTCTAGTTTCCGGCAGGCTTGCTTGGATGCTAGGAGTTCTGGGGTGAACCAGCTAGCCCTCTTGGTGTCTGTGGGGGGGGGGGTTCTTCAGCTGGACGAGGGTGTAGGCGCAGTCCCCGATCCAGCGTTTGAGCCTGTGGGCAGCGTCGTCCGTGTTGGAGGGTTCGGTGGGTGGGCTAAGAGCGAGGTTTGCATGTAGTTGGTCTTCGGTGATTTTGCTCCAGCAGCGGCGGGGGTCTGTTGGGTGCGGTGGTGTGTGGTGGGTTTCTGGAAGGTGAAATGGATGCAGCGGTGGTCGGTCCGGAGGAGTTCGGTGGTGTGGCTGACAGACATGTGGGCTTGAGGAGAACACTGGGTCGAGCGTGTGGCCGGCGGAGTGGGTGGGCGTTGTTACGAGTTGCTTCAGTCAGAGGTTGGTGAGGTTATCGATTAGGGTTGTGGCATTGTTGTCGTTCTCAAGGTGAAAGTTCAGGTCTCTGAGGAGGATGTAGTCGGTGGCGGTCAGGACGTGCGTGCTGATGAAGTCAGCGATGGAGTCGCTGAACTGGGGGCGGGGTCCAGGGGGGTCAGTAGACTAGAGTGCCTCTGAGGGTGGAGTTGGAGTCTGTGTGGATCTGGAAGTGCATGTGTTCGGCGGTGCTGAGCGCGTCGGCGGTGCCCGTCGCGACCCTGATGCTGTTCTTGTGGACGATGGCAATTCCTCCTCCGACTCAGTTGGTGCAGTCTCTGCGGGTGATCTTGTAGCCGTTTGGGATGGCTATGGCGATGTCGGGTGCGGAGGAGTCGTTCAACCAGGTCTCTGTCAGGAAGGCGATGTCCGGGGATGTTGTGTTGAGCAAGTCCCAGAGCTTGACGGCGTGTTTGTGTGCAGAGTGGGTGTTCAGTAGTATGCATCTCAGGTGGGTGCAGTCTTTCTTGGCGGGTGGTTCGTCAGCCACCTTGTCTGATGCGCTGCCCCTTCAGAGGACTGGAGAGTGACTCCAGGCTGTCTTGCTTGTGGATGCGGTATTCTCGATAAAACTTACTCTGTAGATGCAAGTATCAAACTCGGGGAAAAGCGTGTTTCGCAAAGGCGCCGAAACAGGAAGACTAACTCTCGCCAATTTCTAAAATAAAAGTCTCTAAGACTGCAGAGCTGGCTGAGACAGTCCCAGCCTCTGTAAAAAAGTCAACTGAAGTGCAACGCTTATCTCTCAAGCGTGCACGTTGAACTCTGCCAATAAAGCTCGTGCAGAAAAGACTAGACCGCTCACCTCCTGCCCAGCCACTCCAACCAGAAAGAGCTTGAAGAACTCTCAGGCACAGTCTAAGAGCGATCATGGAAGATGGCAACAACTTCCTCCAACAAGGATATTTCTTAGCCTTCTTGAGATTGCCACTTAACAAGCGCTTTGTCTTTTCTGTCAATTAAATTAATGAAATTCCTGACACTCGCGCACACACTGAAAAAAATACAGAACCTTATTGAGACCTGGTCACCTAAACATACTACTTGGTAGGGCAGACTAGATTGCACCAAAATGCTAATAGCGCCACAAGTAAATTTCATAATAAGTATGCTACCTCTGCAACTTTCCATTACCTTTTTTAAACTCCTCAATAAGACTATTACTCAATTCATTTGGTGCAGTAAAAGGCCTAGAATCTCAACCAAAATCCTACTATTGGACAAAGAGGAATGGGGAGTCTGTCTCCCTAACTTTCACAAACTTCAAACGGCATTCTTACTTAAACAAGCAATACATTGGATTCACCCGAATTCTTTGCTGCTGCCCCTGCCGATCTGGGCAAACATCGAGATAGGTCTCTTCTCCCCGTTCACCCCTCTAGCTGCTATCACAATGAAGCACTTCAAGCCCCTAGACTCGTTAAATATAATCAGACACTATAGTGGCAGTAAAAAACCTGGACAGGAAATGTGCTGTCAAACTTACACACGCTTCCTACGCCTCGCTACTGCACAACCCACTAATAGAAATTGTATGTAAAACCCTCCATTGGCAAAACTGGACATCACATAACATTTTATACATTAAAGAAGTGATCTATAAAGCTAACCCGATTCCCTGCTCTCTCCTACACACATTCTTCAGCATCCCCAACATGGAATTTTATAACATCCTCAAACTAAGTGTCAATATTAACCATAGCCAATCCTTCTTTAACCCACAAAATCCTAGCATCCCAAAGAAACTAGTTGGATCGCATCTCAAGACCACCAAGCTTCTAAGCTCTATAAAATCCTTCACAAACACTCCCAATTACGTACAAAAATCTAAGTACAAGTGGTCCACCTCCTGCCTTAAAGAAGGCTACACTCATCTTGCAGACAAAAACTGGTTCCAAATATGTAAACATGTTACTAAATTCAAAATCTTCCCCATCATCTCACATTATAAATACTGGCTGCTACATAGATCCTTCTGGACCCCAGACAAGCTCTTTAAACTGGGCCTATCAAACTCTGACAAATGCTGGAATTGCTCAACTAAGGTTGGCGACCTCGAACATATGTTATTTTCTTGCCCCTTGCTCCATTCATACTGGGAAGAAATCAACAAAACTAGTAACATCTTCCACTGTAAAGTAACTCTTGACTCAATCTTCACATGCTTAGGCCACCAGACTCTTCCCAATCCTGCCACCGACTTAACAAGGCAGAACTCCTACTGCATGACTTACTATTCAAATTAGGAGTCAAAATGATCTTTTGCGATTGGAAAGATTTCAACTCTATTTCATACCCAACATGGTCCACCTGGTTATGCTTCCTCAGAGTCTCGGCCAACATCATTCTCAACCAAAATTTCAACCACAATAAATCTAGACTGCTTTGGTTACTCTTAGACGCTTACATACCACACCTTCAGATAAGGGTCCTAAGAAGAAATCTGCCCAACAACACTCCTCCCACAATTAGGATATAGGGCTATCCCCCCCTTAATCACCCTATCATCCACTCCACTTTTTTACTATTTCCCAGTCATTTTTCACATATATTACCTGTGTAGGGTGGCAGCGAGACTGCTGTGAGGAGTGGCCTTTTCCAAGGGCAATCTAGAAGTGCTTACGATTGACTGTGCTTGCATCAAACCTTTAACCATGCCATGGTTAGATTACCCATGCCTTGGGACACATTTACAACCTGTGATCCCAATAGATAACTGACCTAGCCCCTTAAAATGATGGGTACTAAGAGTCAGTATTGAGACTCCTCAAGACCTCCCAGGAACTCTTGCAAGAATATATTTCATACTGTGTAACACATTATTTGAAGATAGAGAACCAATTTGAGGTTGGCTGTACATTTTGATTATCCCTAAATAATTACTTGTAAAACCTAGAACAGGTCTAAGAGACTGCAACTCTGTAAATCATATTTTATGGTTAGAAATTCACTCTTTCACAAAGAAGCAACATTTGAAAACCACAACTTCAGTGAAAATGCAAAAGTTGAATCATTGCAGTCTGGGGTAGGATCACTAAGGTAGTCATAAAAAGATCCAGTGAATTAATCATGGCTGAAATGCAACACAGAAAGTAGAGGATCTCCCTGGATGGAGAGTCTGCAGAAAGCCAATACAAGTGCAGTGCAGATCTCCACCGAGAGCTGTCTCCTAGATGTGCTGCACACTTCGAAGTCAGTTACAATCAGCATAGTTGGGGGCCCATGGGAGAGAAGGATGTGATATACAGAAAATAGTTCACGCCAAGGAAAAAATATAGGACCAATCATTCTGAGAAAAAAAAGTGGAACACTTGCCTCTGATGAGGGAAATGATTTTCAGAGACATCTCTTAAGTACAAGGCCAAAAAATATAATTTAAGTTGGTGATTTAAAAATGTCTGTTCTAACGGGCTGGAGGGCAGAGTTAGAGCTTAAGGTGAATAGGGATGCACAGGGTTAGCGGAATGCCAAAAGATCTTAAATGATACAGCATCCTTTCAAAGCACTTTCCAGGTTTTCGCACAGTGGGGTACCAAACCAGATTGGGAATCAGGTGCAGAGAGGATTAAAGAGAAAATAAAGTATGGAGTGGGGAAAAAGAAGCCAAGTGAAGGACTACCAATACTATACAAAGACATCACATAGATGGGAGTGAAGGAGGATGCTGGTAGAGCTTATTATTTGTGTAGTGTTTTTTAAAACCCAACAAATGTTTTGCAAATACATTTGACAGAAGCCACAGACAATCCCTGAACCTAGAAGAGGAGGAACTCAACGTATTAGCACCAGGACACAATTGACCTGTTTTTTAGCCTGAGATTACTTGAATTGCTCAGGATCAGCATTTCCAAAGAAACACACCTAATTTATGTAACAAGATGTAAAGTGCAAATCTTTAATCCGCAATACAAAAATTGAAACCCAAACATTTAACATTATTAGCAACACTATATATCCACATAAAAAGAACAAAGTTGCTGCACAGAGAATACGATAGCAACACAGGATACTCTTGTTTGGTTGTTCTCTCAGATTATCAAGATCTGATCAATGTGAGGACATTTAACATCTAGCAATCATAAATAGGTGTTAGGTACAAAATGTGCACAGCACATATGTACTAACAATCTAGCCTTTTGTATGAATTACATCGATCCATTTATTATACAACGTACATGATGCTGCAGAAGGTTTTAGCAATAAAACAATGGCACACACTGGAAAAACTGTTCTTCTATATTTTGCTTTAAGAAATTGTGGCCAGTTCCATTTTAGCCTGCACATTATATATACACTATATATATATATATATACACACACACACACACACACACGCACACACACCACAGAAACGTGCCCATTCCGGAACACACGGCCCGTAGGAAGGTGGTACTCTGTGCTGGCGGAGCAAGGCAGTCAGTAATTCTTATTTCACTGCACGTTGACTAGCTGAGTGTGCGCTCCCTATTTGGACACTTTTTGATGATGATCTATATATATATATTATATAAATCAATTAATATCAATAGGGACCATTATACAATTTACTGTATAGTGCATCTCACACAGCTTTTTAATCTAATAATATTTACAGTAAAGGTTCACCATGATACGGACTGAATCGACTATCAGGAACAATAGTGTAAAGAACATTCTAGTTATCCACAAAGCACAAAGAAAATATTTCCTTGGGCTCATGATACCATTATGATTTTATCATGTAGTACAAACCACTTCTGCTTTGCATAAGGGGATCAATTACATATAACAGTCTGAGCTAAGTCAAGTACACTGCACTGCATGCAAAATTCATGAATCAGTTTATCTGAAGAGAACTACAGCCTGCAAGTTAAGAAAATGTTTTACTTGCCGATGATACCTTCCTCAAACAGATAAAATGTTCATCAGTTAAACACAGGGTATTCCGGTACCTTGCAAGTGAGAAAATCTCATGAGATTAGAAAAACAGCTATGGGTCTAATGTGTTCATTTGGGTTGTCCTTTTATATGGAAAACACTCTCCCAAAAATTAAACTGCAACTGCTGTGTACAAGTCAATGTTCTTGGCTTTAGTGTCTTAGCTGAGTGAAGATTAAGATGAGAAAAATGTTTCACATCCTTACAAATTCTGAAGCATCATATGAAAAGATTTGTGCTTGTTCGATTCAGTAATGCTGAGTCAACAGCTACATTCTATATCAGTTCTTAAACAGGGTTATAAAAGATTTAGTCCAGTACCATGGCAGACAGTGCATTGAGGTCCCTCATGTATGGATGTGCAGTCAATATTTCATCAATTTTATGTCTTTGCTGGTTCTCAGGAAAAATATTAAGCAATTCAATTTTTAAATGCATAGTTTCTGCACTATTTCTCTGTGTAGGTTTGGTTTGACAAGACTGCACTTTCTGGATCTGTGGAGTACAGCCAAGCTGAGGACCTCTGTGTACTTGAAGCTCGGGTTGGATGTCCACACTAGCAGCAGAGGAGGCTGGTGGAATAAGGGATGATTGAGAAACATTCAAGCCTTCAGTGTTCGTGGGAAGGCATAGTGCAGGAACATTGCTGAAAAAAAAGAGCAGAACAGCAAATTATGTTTTACAGCCACATTTGTAAGTAATGAGCACAGTGTAAAGGTAATCTCTCTGCCTTGAGTTAGACTCTCCAGTTTAGATTGCACGCTAAATGCACTAGTTAGAGTACCATGCCATTAAGAGCTTTACTCAATGAATAAGATTGTTTATTTCCCAGCTACCGTCCTCGGGCACTGCCTGAACTCAGTTGACTGGACCGCCACACAAGAGGTTTGCCAGGAAAAATATCCATTATGCAAAAAAACATTCCTAGAGAAGGTCAGGAGACTGCCTAGTCATGCTTTACTCCTGTCCCCTACAAACTGTAAGAGGAAACGCATATGGGCTGCAGGTGTCAACAAATGGCACTGCAGACATGGACCAGTAGAATGGTGATCCTTGGCACCCAAGATGAATAGCATTTAAAATAATGCTCTCAACAACTTACTCTTAACTACCTACACTCTCTTTACTTTGTTCTACCATATTAGACATAAGAGACATCATCAATACAAACAACTCAATACTTAGGGCTTGATAAGAGTTTGGCTGGCAGAGTACACTCTGTCATGGTGGTGATTATCTCTGCCACCCTGATAGACTTGCGCCTGCCAAACTTAAAGATAAGAGTTGGCCCAGCGGTAACTGTAGGAAACAGCTGTCAAAGTGGTTCCTTACAATGTACTAAAGGTTCAGAGGACAGCTGTCATCAGTTTAATGACCTGACCTCAGGACACCCCCCACGCCGCACGGCTCGCCAGCGGTGCCCCCTCGCTGCTGCTCGCAGTCCCTGCTCCGTTTAGCCCGTTTCCTGCTCACTGCTTCTTTTCTGTACTGCCCCCTTGTAGCCCGATTCTCAGTGCCCACTGTATCTTTGCCCTGTACCTGGGTATTTTTCCTGCATTGCATTGATTTGTGCATTTGTTTGGTTTAGCGTGCCTTGCTAATCCCTCTGGTGACCCCACCCGCTCCCCGCCGCTGCTCCATCGCGGCCCCGCCCCCTTTTTTTCCCCTTCTGTACCCGATTGGCCGCCCCGCTCCCGCCTCCCAGCTGCTCCGCCCTCCCACTTGGCCTCATATGGAGCCCGCGCGGCGCAGGTGAGCGTGACCTGATCTCAGGACACCCCCCACGCCTCGCCACAGTGCCCCCTCGCTGCTGCTCGCAGTCCCTGCTCCGTTTAGCCCGTTTCGTGCTCACTGCTTCTTTTCTGTACTGCCCCCTTGTAGCCCGATTCTCAGTGCCCACTGTATCTTTGTCCTGTACCTGTGTATTTTTCCTGCATTGTATTGATTTGTGCATTTGTTTGGTTTAGCGTGCCTCGCTAATCCCTCTGGTGACCCCACCCGCTCCCCGATTCCCGCCGCTGCTCCATCGCGGCCCCACCCCCTTTTTTCCCTTCTGTACCCGATTGGCCGCCCCGCTCCCGCCTCCCAGCTGCTCCGCCCTCCCACTTCGCCTCATATGGAGCCCGCGCGTACACACAGCGGGCGCGCCAAAGGCAAGCCCGTCTACGCCCGCGCCCAGTGCCAGGACCCTTGGCCCCCGTGGATGCCAGCCCACACGACAGACGTACGACACCGCCACCCTCATCTCACTCAACGCCGGACGGGATCCCGCCTGCTACCGAGCCACCCCGAAACGCACCCACGGACCCTTCACCTGCCAAACCTGCAAGTTCTCCTGCCTCCGGACGTGCACTGCACCCGCCAAGCCGTCCTCCAGCAACAACCACCTCAAGTGCATCCTGCTCAACACCCGCTCCGTCCACAGACACACCGTCGAACTCTGGAACCTCCGACACAACATCGCCAGACGTCGCCTTCCTCACAGAAACCTGGATGAACGCCTCCTCAGCGCCCGACATCGCCACAGCCATCCCGGACGGATACAAGATCACCTGGAGGGACCGCGTCAACCAGACCGGAGGAGGCATCGCCATCATACACAAGAACACCATCCACATCACGACCAACTCTGCCGACACCTTCACTGCCGCCGAGCACCTCCACTTCCAGATACACACCGACCCAAAGACCACCCTCAGAGGCACCCTCATCTACAGACCCCTGGGACCACGCACACAATTCAGCGAAGACATCGCAGACTTCATCAGCCCGCACGCCCTCCCCTCCGCTGACTACATCCTCCTAGGGGACCTCAACTTCCACCTGGAGAACAAAAAGGACTGCAACACCACCACCCTGCTGGACAACCTCGCCAACCTCGGACTCAAGCAACTGGTCAACACCCCCACCCACTACGCCGGCCACACGCTTGACCCAGTCTTCTCTTCCAGCAAGCACGTCTCCTTCAGCCACTCCACCGAACTCCACTGGACGGACCACAGCTGCGTCCACTTCAGCTTCAGAAGAACCACGACCCACCACCACCCGCAACAGGTTCCTCGCTGGAGCAAGATCACCACCGAGCAGCTCATCACCTCCCTCAGCCAGAACCCACCCGCGAGCAAAACGGACCCCAACGAAGCAGCCAGCAACCTCACACAGTGGCTGACCGCCTGCGCCGACGACCTCGCACCACTGAAGAACCCTCCCAGCAGACCCGGCAACAAGAAAGCCCCCTGGTTCACCGACGAACTCAAGGACTCCAAGAAGAACTGCCGCACCCTCGAGAAAGCCTGGCGCCACGACCAGACCACAGACAACATGACCGCCCTCAAACACGCCACCCGCAAGCACCACCAGCTGATCCGCACCACCAAGAAGACAGCATTCAAAGAAAGACTGGATAACAACGCCAACAACAGCAAGGAACTCTTCAGCATCGTCAAAGAGCTCTCCAACCCCAGCGCCGGAAACGACATCACTCCTTCACAAGACCTCTGCGACTCACTCACCTCGTTCTTCCACCGCAAGACCGCCGACATACACAACAGCTTCGGCGCACCAACCACGCACCCCACCGCCGAACCAACGCCCCCCACCACCACCCTCTGCGCCTGGACACCACCTGCACGATGAACACCATTCACTCCGGATCTCCAACCGACCCCTGCCCCCACCACGTCTTCAACAAGGCCGACTCCATCATCGCACCCCAACTCCGGGACATCAACACCTCCTTCCACACCGCCACCTTCCCGGAGAGCTGGAAGGACGCCGAGCTCAGCGCCCTCCTGAAGAAACCAACGGCGGACCCCACCGACCTCAAGAACTTCCGCCCCATCTCGCTCCTCCCTTTTCCTGCCAAAGAGAAGGCACCGAAGTGGATCATCTCGTTCCTCGCCGGAAGAACTGAGAGTCCGCCTCCACCCGTTCAGATCCGACTCCACCGAAGTCATCTGCGGTGTACCACAAGGATCATCACTCAGCCCGACCCTCTTCAACATCTACATGAGCCAGTCTCGCAGCCATCGCACGCCAACACAACCTCAACATCATCTCCTACGCTGACACTCAGCTGATCCTCTCCCCCACCAACGACCCCGCCACCGCCAGAACCAGCCTCCAGGAAGGGATGAAAGACGTCGCCGAATGGATGAAGAACAGCCGCCTGAAACTGAACTCCGGCAAGACGGAAGTCCTCATCCTGGGATCATCGCCCTCCGCCTGGGACGACTCCTGGTGGCCCCCTGCCCTGGGCACCACTCCCGAGCTAACGGACCACGCACGCAACCTGGGCTTCATTCCGGACTCCTCCCTCTCGATGACCAGACAAGTCAACGCAGTTTCATCATTATGCTTCAACACCCTGCGCATGCTCCGTAAGATATTCCGATGGATCCCCACCGAAACCAGGAGGACGGTCACCCAGGCACTCGTCACCAGCCGACTGCACTACGGGAACACCCTCTACGCCGGAACAACAGCCAAACTTCAGAAAAGACTACAACGCATCCAGAACGCCTCCTCACGTCTCGTCCTGGACATCCCCCGACACAGCCACATCTCCGGCCACCTGAGACCTGCACTGGCTCCCTGTCAGCAAGAGGATCACGTTCAGGCTCCTCACCCACGCACACAAAGCTCTCCACGACATGGGCCCCATGTACCTCAACAACCGCCTGACCTTCTACACGCCCACCCGCCAGCTACGATCGACCAGCCTTGCCCTCGCCGCTGTACCACGCATCCGCAGAGCCACCGCCGGAGGAAGATCCTTCTCCTACCTGGCAGCCAAGACGTGGAACTCCCTCCCCATCCCCCTTCGGCTGACCCAGAACCATCTCTCCTTCAGGAAGCAACTCCAGACCTGGCTCTTCGAGCAATAGCGGACCCCTCTCCCCCAGCACCTTGAGACCCTCCGGGTGAGTAGCGCGCTTTACAAATGCTATGATTGATTGATTGATGGGTGTTCACAAAACACAACTCCCTACCCCCTCACCCCAAACAAACTCCCAATGTGTGAATTTTGAAAGTACTCCCACACCCAGGGAGCTTTGTCCCAGACTGTGGGAGTCATTGTTTTTTCCCCCTGTACCTTTCTGCCAGGTTTTTTGTGGCAGTGACAGGCAGGAAAAAATTGATATTCCACTGTCCACCCCTAAAGCAGATGGTGTAATAAATATCCTTTGGTCGATAGAGACAATGGTGACTCAGTCGGTGGAATAATTAATGTCTGATTGTCTCCAAGTTAGGTGGACGGACAGTTTGGTGGGCAGGGTACTCATTTACATTTTAAGTCACACTGCATTGCGAGGGACCTAATTCTCTTGTATGAACACTCCACAAGATGCAGGTTTATCCAGTGACCTTCTTAAGTCACATGTGGTTTCTGAAATATACTGTGCCTCTCCTAAATTTTTCAAGGTGATACCAACCTCAAGCCTCATACTCATCCCCCAGGTTCTGTAAAAGGGCCCTGCCTACGACTGCTTGTGCACAAATCAATTCTAGATCCATGATGAAACACACTTGCTCTACCTCATTACAAAATATAATATTGATTTATTATTTGTAACAGAAATATTCGGTTAGTCTCTTCTGGCCATGAAATTCAGACTGACACCACTGTAGGGTAAAGAATAAGCCATGGAACCCACCCTGACTAGTTATGGGTAGGGTAAATATAATCAGTTGCACGCCTAACATTAAAATCTTAGGTACAATCCAATACCTATGGCTTTAACCCATGCACTAAATATTAAGCTAAATGCCACTAAAACCTAAAAATGTAATTTTGAATCATAGACCTACTGAGCCTCTAAAGTTCTTTGTCAACAATCTGGCTGATAGTACCATACTGCTTATGCTCCTCTCCAACAAAATACTTCTTGTAGGAGATGTTAATGTTTGTGTCGATGACCCTCAATGAAAAAAACTCAGAATGTAATAGAATCATATACAGTCATGTAAGTTACATAATCAATGACTTACCGTACACATACAGGAAATCATACACTCTATTTACTTTTTACCAACTCCGATATGAGTAAATTCAGTTACACATAGGACCTTCCATGGAAAGACCACAAACCTGTATTTTTTTTTTGTACTCTAACCATCACACAAGTACGGAAATGTGTTTCAAGTAAATTGGCACCTTTTAATAGACTATGGGCCAAATTGAAGAGGGAACAGATGATTACCTTTCTGGCGGTCTTTTCACCTAGCTTTTCTAATTGTACGGAGGGAAATGCAGAAGCAGTTGACTATCAGATCACCTCTGCATTAGATGCCACCATCCCCTAAAAATTTCCAATACGTAAAGCTATATCAACTAAACCTTAGTACACTTTTGAGGACCAAACAAAACATAAAAAACTGAGGAATCCTTTGAGTTTGCCAAGTCTAATTACAAAGTTAAACTCTTACAAGAACCTTATCCAACTGGCATGGATACACACTATTCCAATAAGATGACTGAACATTTTAACCCCTCGAAATAAGCATTTTCTATAATTAAAAGCGTGTCCATTCCCGAGGTGGCACTTCCATCGAATTCACTCAATCCCTTTGCAATGGTCTTTCTTTTTCCTCAGAGCATTATTTGTAGTTATTTTGGGCTCCTTCAAAAATCAAGACAAGCAAAATATTACCACTTTACACAATAATTCAGAAATTCAAATATTACCTGGTATGCTCCTCCCAGGGAAGATTCTGATACATCTAATCCAAACTTCATCTTTTTTAATCCGTGTCCCACCAAAAGTTTGACTAATCTCTGACGTTATTTTTCCTAAATGGACCATAGTGTGTAAACCTTTGCTTGAATCAAGCCAGTTCCTAGTTCTTGGAAGTGGGAAATAATTACACCTTTGTTAAGAATAGATAAATAAAATTAGCTAATATTATCGTTTCAAACTAAAATTGTTGAAAGCATTGGCCATTCTGAATTTATTAAATCAAATGACATCTTGGACTCATCATTTAGGCTTGTGCGCATGATACAGCACTGAAACAATGCCTGGTGCAGTAGCAAATAACAGCCTCTGGGTCTCAGTATCAAGGACAATGTCCTGAACTGGTTTATTTCTTCTATCAATCTGAGTGCTTTGAAGTACAGTAGCTGGCCCCTTTTGATTTAGAATTTCAAAAAGTATCTTGTACAGTTCCACATGGTTTGGCACCGAGCCCGATCCGGTTTAATATTGATGTGGCAGCAGTAGCTACCTTTTTCTCTTTTGGAGTAAATTATTACACATATGCAGATGGCACTCAAACGTGTGTCTAGATTGTACCAATGATTACACCTGTAAAAGAATTAAAGTTTGTCTTCATAGTGGGATGTCCTGGATAAAAGACAGGCCTCAGTAACATTGCTCTGACCCTTAAAAGGATAGAGGTTATCAGCTCATAAGCTAACTTACTTATATGTCCCTAGTATATGGTACCAGGGGGTACCAAGGGCCTGTATGTTAAGTGTTTCTTGTAGTCTGCAGCACTTATTGTGCCTCCGTAAGTTTGACAAAGCAAAGCATGACTCTCAGCCCGCCACTGCTGGATGGCCAAGCAGTTTCACAACTGTTAAGTCGACTTTGCCATTTAAAATAATGGCAAAGCCCAAAACTTATTTTTTAATATTTCTATGTCATCGCTAAAGGCAGGCCTACTGATCCAAAAAGCAGGGTGCATTATTAAAAAAAAATGGACATGTGTTTTATTAAATTTACATGTACTGGCAGTAAAAACCCTACATTGTTGTTTATACTGTGGAAACGCCTAGTAGCCCCATTGGCAAGTATGGAGCTAGACACCAACAACTCAGCAGTGCTAACTTCTAAATTGGACTACTAAATATGTTACTTAAAGGTATCAAACAAATTGTTACCATAAACTCTACCTGCTGCTAAAGCCGATTTTATTAAAACGTTTTAACAACTTTAGAAAGTTGCCCCTTTGTTGCCCAAGGTTTACAGTAGCCAGTTAAGGTTGCTATCCACTAGACAGCCTTCTGCCTTCCTGAGGAGAGCTGAGAACAACCCTCAGGAAGAGAAACAAAAGACCTGCCGAGAGTAGAGGTGCGACTTCCTCCTGTCAGGATGGCCAGAGTGGGTGAGAGCCCTAGAGGCAGCTTCAAAGGGAATGCCGCCTTTGAAGAGCACATGGTAGTCACACATGAGAAGGATTGCTCTTCTGTTTTGACAGACAGGATGGCATCTTGGGCAGAGAGGGATAAGTTGCGATTAAACAGTTTTTTCCATAGGTTGTGCAGCACCCGGAGAGTCATACTTTGGGTTGCGCTACGGAGCGTCACATGCGAAAAGAAGGGTCTACCATATTGGGAGTGGGCAGCATAAAGCATTCTGGGCTAGCTAGATGCCACACTTCGCAGGAAGTCATCGTCAGTTGGGAGAGGCCCTGGTAGCCAATTCGCAAGACTGCCCAGTTTCCCAAACTCGTAAGGGACATAAAAGTGGCACCCCTGTCACTCAAACCTTAAAACAGCTGCACCAAAGGCCAGGCAGCACTTGCTGCATCTTGGGTTAGCAAGGAAAGGACTGTGCCTATGGTGTTTCACTTGTGGAAAAGTCGTCCATGAACCCCAGACAGATGGGGAATCCAAGAGTCAGTAGGCTGACTCCCAGTTGCAGCAGCAGGGCCATAAAAGCTGAGAAACCTGCTCCTTTGATAGCCCAGAACTAAAACGTCTGATTGCCACTGGAAGCTGAGGTGCAACTTTACAGACAGATACCCGGCCCTCACCAGTTGCACCAGAGTCTGCTTGACCTGGAAGAGTCTTGTGGGGCAGATGGATTAGTGGTGTGCTGGACTTCACCCGGACTTTGTAGGACATCAGCTTTGATGGCTAAAGAGAGCTCCCCCATGTGCTCGTGGACGAACGAGTGGCTACAGGAAGACCACCGACACCGGATTATCATCCATTAGCTCCTTCATCCCCTACATCAGGACCACTCCATTGACTTCTATAGTGGTTTGCTCATAGCAACTGGACTGGAGACTGCTTGGACTACGAGGTAACCGTTCAACTGGACCGGACTAGTCCCTGTGACTGGCTAACTGACCGAGTTAGTCTCCACAAGAGTGCCCATATTGCCATTTTCAAACACTTGTCGTGGCTAACCCTAAAACTCAAGTCACAGTAGATTACAAAGATTTATAGAATGGAGTGAAAATGTTTTGTTCCTCCTTTGAATATGTGTATCTCAGGAACCCTCTGGTGGATTTATGTTGCTGAGGTGACTATTTAAAGAGCAAAACGCAACCTATTGGTATAAATTGGTGGCAGATTTTTACTGTGTTGTATTCCCTTCTTATTCAACTTTTTTGGCACTTTATATTGCTTTACACTTGTTCCTTTGTTGAAGTCGGACTGCTCTGACCCACAGCTACCCTGGACTGAGCCATGGTTTTACGAAACTAACCTGCCTGAACTCAATACATAATTGTACATTTATTGCACTGAGAGATTGACCAATCACCCCATATAATAAATTACTTTCCTCACAAGATGTTTATTTAGGGTGTTCTGGGGACTGCATCCTCTGCTCCATCAACATGCTCTCAAGGACAGAGGGACCACGGCATGCGGGGACTGCACACTGCAGTTTAGCTAGTGGCTTGTTAAAGGGGAACAACAAGCCTCAAGAACCTCTGCTTGAGCCCAGGAGGGCTCCACCAATGCGCACTTAAATGCAGGGAGACCGCAGCGTGTGGGAAATGCGTGGGATGCGCCCAGGCCAGGAGTAGGCCCATCTTCACCAGTCATCGGATGGTCTGGGTCACCTCCCCTAGTGTTTGGATTTTGCTTTTAAAACAGTGAGACACTGCTCATCTAAAGTAGTTGGTGACATAATAGGAACTATAATAACTGCTGAGTGGTTCCGTCTAACTTATCTTGCCAACATAGCTAACATCTTCTTTGGGGTTAAGCTTGGGGAGACATGGGAAAGAGAAAATTGTCTTGGGGTAAGGATAATGATAAAGCTGATCCACTACGCTGGTCTCCTTTTTGGCCCATGCAGTAGGGCTCATCCATAAAGTGATAGACCTCACAGAGAAAAGTTTATCCCTGGATTAAATAGAAGACCCAAGTTGTCCCACTTTGGGCCAGCCAGGATTTCAGCCATGCTCTGAGGTCAGAGACTCTGACCACTGGTAACCCATTACCCAGTGAATCGAAGTCCCAAGCTCACCCGTCAACTATAGGTGACCCCAACAATTTGGTTATATCCCACGTGGGAGTGTGGACCCTCTGCCAAAAAGAAACAACAGCCCAAGCAGGGTGGTAACCACAGGCCCGGAGTACAGAGGTGTCTAGGCAAAAACTCATCTTGCACTGCGCAGCGGTGTCGTCCACCTCAGCCATCTGTAAATTGAGCTCCAAATCCTGACTGGGAACAGGTACTTGTCAAGTTTAAAGATATTACTGTTGCCTGAGTCGCTCCATTGGTAGAAAGAAGGAGAAGCCTTGAAAACGCAGATCTGGACTGGTCTCTGACACATGCCAGGAAAAATGTGTCCTTTTACATTGGGCCAGCCATTTCTATTGCCAGTGTCTCAGTCTTAGACAAGCCTATGCCACAATCATATATGGGATCTGCCAACGCCAATCTTTCCGGGCCACTATATGATGGCACCCCGAATGTAATGAGAGAGGAGAGTGACATACAAGCGGGGGGCTGAGGGGTACAGCAATCCGTCTGATCGGGATACTGAGGTTTCTGCCCAGCCTGATGTGACTGACCTGTCATGCCTCAACCTCATACCAGAAGGCTGTCCATATGCTGCAATGACAACAGATGTACAGTCTCTGCCCCACTCTACAGAAGAATCAACTCATCATGCTTCCACACACTTCACCCGATTCGGAAAATCTTCAGATGGATCCCCACTGAGGCCAGGAAGACGGTCACCCATACACTCGTAATCAGCAGACTAGACTACGGCAACGCACTCTACGCAGGCACTACCCAGAAACTCCTCAGAAAACTTCAGAACGCCACAGCCAGACTGGTCCTCATCTCCGAACACCTACGAGAAGTGCACAGGCTCCCAGTCAACATAAAAAGTCACCTTCAAGCTACTCACACTCCTACAATTCCCTCCATGATGCTGGACCAGCATTCCTTAACCACCCCCTCATTCCACACAACCACCAGACACCTCCGCTCTGCTAACTGGCCCTCGCCACTGTACCCCGGATTCCCAAGATCAGGACAGGAGGAAGATTCTTCTACTTCATAGCCAGATCCTGGAATGCCATGCCTCTTCACCTCAGGCTCTCCCTTTGTCTGACAATTCAGGAAGGATCTCAAGACCTGGTTCTTCGAATGAACCACAGCGCCCAGTTCGGACCTGCAACCTCCCCCCTGCGCCCTGAGACCCTAACGGGTGAGTAGCTGCCCTTAACAAGCACCGATTGATTGAACTCATAAATAAGCCACTGATTGGCTCAAAACTTACATTTCAATATTAGGGAGAATACCAATATATTTGTCAGGAGGGTTGGTCCTACCACTAAGAATTTATTGGGGGGGGGGGGGGGTGAAGGGGGGAATTGTATAGCGATTAATTGCAGGCATCAGAGTTTGGCCCATCGTTTGATATCAAGTAACCGGAGGAAGCATCCTTTGAAAGGCTGCATCAATGTTCTTATGCTAGGATTTTTATAAACACCTGCAACCCAGGGTGCAGCATGGGTTCCAGCTGTTTACACCAATGGTTTATGAGCCTGTTAGAAACTTCAAACAGATTCCTCCCCTTATTGGGTCTAGATTGCATAGATTGACAATCAAAGGATTTAACTGAACCTAAAGATATAGTCAAGGTATCCAATGTCTGCCATGTACCTGCTGGTTCCTCAACTACAGACTTGGCTTCTGAACAGAACTTGCTATAAGGCTTACTTGTTGTAATACTGCTGACATTCGCATTAAACAGCAGAGCCCGGTAGAGAGCGCAAGGCAAAATGGCCACACTTCTGTGAGGCTCTGCCAACCCGAGCCACCATCCGCCAAATATCTGCTGAATGCATTGGCCTGCATGCCTGCCCGAGGACGGAGGGCCTTCACCCTGTTTGCTGCATCTGCCCATGGTGATTGCGGGCCTGATAGCTCTAGATAGCGGGTCGAAAATACACTGAACTCACTCCGCTGTGGTGCTGGAGTAAGCTGGCGGCTGCCGGGTCACGGTAGGCCGCGCTGCCGCTGGAGGTCGGTGAGCGGCGGCTGCTGCACGTCTCCCCCTTGCTCATTGGGGGATTGGTGCCTGGGGCGATTCCTGCTGGTATGCGGCTGCATCGGCAGGGGGTGCGGCTGGATGCTCCCCTGTGTGGCTGCTGTCCAATTGATGCGGAGTGAGGAGCGGCGGCAGCTGGGAAGCGGTTACAGTGGCCCTACTCTGAGGCAGCTGAGCATCGCTGGATGTCCGTGCGCCATTCAGCGCTGGTGGCGGTGAGTGGGTTCGGGGGCTGGCGGAGGTCTGTGCTGCGGATGCGGGATCGTACCTGCAGCCGACACGCCTGCTGGGCCTGAGGGAGACTGAGGCGCGAACCGCTGCTGGGCCTGCTGCGAGGTGGTCGTATGGGGACATTGAAGTGCTGCCGCGGATCACTGGCGGAGCTGCCCGCCCTCCATTGCTATAACGTGGCGGTGAGCCGCTCGCTCCGTACTTTGAAGTGCAGACGCTGGAGGCACCATAGATCCCGACACTTAAAAGGCGCCTCATAACCATTTCTCATTGACTGGGGGCGCGTGGCCTCTCCTCTGCTCATTCTGCTGTGTTTCTGGGCTGCCTGGCCGCAACTTTGGTGAGCCTCTGCTGGGGCAGTGAGGGCTCCGGTGGTCTCCATCTTGAACTCCAGTAAGGGCCTGCTGCGATGTCTGGAGCCCATTGAGTGGTACATTTGAGGCCTGGGGCGCGCTGCCTTCCCTCCTACTTGCTGCCTCCCGCGCTTGACTCTCCTGGTGCCATAACCCCGGTGGTCTATTGCTGGTGAGGCAGGGGAGTCACTGGCCTCTAGGATTCCTCATAGTGGAGGCTAGTTGAGGAGACCAGCGCCAGAATTCTGCCTTGTGAATAGTCTCGTTCGTCTCTCTCAAATTTGTCTTGTTTTCTTTGCCGTATTTTAAGTTTGTATTTCTGTAACCGTTTTTTCATTTGCTCTCTTAATTCGGTTTGTTGATCTTTATCAGTCTCCTTTCCAATCTCTTCTTCCAAAGTCGCAATCTCTTCTAGGGCTGTCTATCTTACCCTCTGTGAGAAAGCCCTCACGAAAACGTTAACCCTTACAGTGAGGTCAGCAGCTGGCACTTTTCTCCATAAAAACAATGTAAGAGTTTCATAGGCTCTACGCGTTTCGGAGATTAATCCTTCTGCCAGAGCCGTTAACAAGTAGGACAACGCCAAATGTGGTTCAGAACACCTGCTCTTTATTTAAACAGAGTCCCGCCCTTCACAGCAGGTTCTCCCGCCTACATAGGCGTGTGCCGCAAAGCAATGTGGTATTTGCAGTCCGAACCATTATCAAACCCAAGTGGGTGCTGCTGTTGTAAAACTGTACAAATAAATAACATCAAGTGTTATTTATGAACTGGATTTCATTAGGAGTAATCATGTATTGCCATGTTTTTTTATGATTATTTTTTGATATTCGAATAAAGATTTAAATGAGTGAGCATGGCCTGCCCTTGTCACAAAGGCATCTGTTGCCCCTTCATCACTTTCATTAAATGCTAAATATTTTTTAAAAATACACCCCTGTAAGATCTTTTAGATAACAACAAGCTAATTTACTGGCGATTTGGGGTTTTGCCAGAGTTTGCTGAAGCGGCTGGACCTTTTCTATACTGAATGCCAAGGCATGGAATTGCCTACCACTGATTTCCTCACAATGTATCAATTTCAATCATCTGTACACTGAGCTTCCAGTAAAAGGTAACTCAAAATACTGACTACTCTGCACCTTGAGATGTGCATCAGTGGAAGAAGTAAAGGTCGACAGTGCAAGAGGTAAAGGTCGAGAAGTGGCCTAATGGGACAGTTTTCTAACAAAGGAGCTTGAATAAATGCTCTTATTTACTTTGAGCACTGGCTCTACCTTGATTTCCGTTTCACCATCATCTCAACACGAGTAAAGAAAATATTCAACATACTGGCTACTTTAGGAAACAGTACTTTATGGTCAAACGGACAGAAAACAGGAGTTAAGAGCATGGGAATATGGGTGTTCGGGATCCAAACACTGGAGGAGACCTAAAAAACTAACATCTTGATTCATTGAAGACCCTGTATTTAGGTATAAATCTGGTCCCAGGGAAGAGAAAGACAGTGGAAGAATGGCAAAGGGAAATACATGTTCTGCTGTTGCAACACTATACCAAAATGTCAGTCTCCAATGGCGTGTGGAAGAGAACTGAGACTCTGGAAACCAGAGGCACTTGTGAGACATTGTAGGAAGCTGGCTCTTTATGTGATTTGTCAATAGGTTGATAAACTGTGTAAAGAGTCCAGGGGTTCCCTTTTGAGTAAAAATACGAAGTATCTTTATATATGTTCATGCATCAGAGAAAAAGCGTTCAGGTAAGAACGTTTTTAAATATAAATTATTTTTAGTTCAAAAAGTGGATTTCTGAGCTCTGCAATGTTATCCTATAGAAGGAAGAACAAGTTCTGCAAACAGGTATAGTCCAGCGACTTTCAAGACCTACCTCCAGGAGATAAGATGAGTGGTGGGCAAAGTCTAACGCAGCACCAGCAGTACACCACCAGAAGCAAGAGGGTGGCCTGGTGCAGAGAGCAAATCAGCGTCGGGAGCCCAATAGCTTTCAATGGGGATCAGTCTCTGTACAAAGAGGTTGCAGGTTCTAGCTAGGAAGTCAGTAGGTGTGAACCAACAGTGGGTTTCAAGGCTTGCGATTCTTTGGGACATAGGGACACCTGGGATTCTCTTCTCAATGGCCCGGGGGTGACGGATGAAGAGGTGTCTTTAGGCACCGCGTTTCTCTTAGCAGTAGTAGTTGAGAGGGGCCTGCGGGCAGAGACTGTAGGCGACGTCAGGGAATCCACAAAGGGTGAGACCATGATCGACTCGAGCTCCTGAGGGCTGGGGAACCTTGTTGGCACAGTTTGTCCACTCCAACTCAGGCCGGAGGCGACGGGTGCAGTGGTTTCTTCAGGTGTCGGGTTTTGGCAGTTCCAGGGACCTCAGTCTTCTCCTTTGGAGTTCTTTGGAAAAGGTCCACTCTTCACAGAAGGTCTTGGTCTTAATTGAAGGCAGACAGTACTCCCAGATTTGGGAGGCACTCAGTTGCAGGATGAGTCATCATTGGCACAGGGTTGACAGAGAACAGCAGACACTACAGAAGTGTTAAGGTCAAGTCAGGTGCTTTTTTCAGTCTTCTGCTTTTGCGGCTCTTCATTTCATTCGTAGGTCACCAGAATCTGGTTACAGGGACTCCCCTAAATACTGAATTTAGGAGTCTTAGGGGAGTGTAAGGTAGCAGTACCCTTAGGTCACTAAGCCTCCTGTATTACCACCTCCTGTGGAAAGTGGGCATAACCCTGTCCCAGAACTCCTTAGTATGCCATCACAAAGATAGCAACTTCTGAAAATTTGTGTCCACCTCACAGTAGCCCATCTTAGGGGTGGTACTAGCATGGAGGTGGCAGGCTTACTTAACTAGCTAATTTTCCCAACTGCCCAGTTGCCAAGCGGGTTCTGGACGGGGAGGCCAATAAGCAGGTCATCCTATGGGAGGGGGGTGTTGCTACCCCTTCCTGGACAGGCTTTTGTTGTGGGTCTCTGAAGAGCAAAAGGCTCTAACCCCAGGAGATCAGAACAGTGTCTCGGGTGGCAGGCTGGCAGAAACTAGTCATCAAGGACACCAAAGGCTGGTAGGTTTTCAGGGGGCACCTCTAAGGTGCCCTCTGGGTGCATGAATTGGTAAATCAAATACTGGCACAAGTGTAGGTTTACCAATACGAGATGTTTGATACCAAACATCCCTATCTTTGGTGAAGCCATTATGTAGCTGGGGAACTAGTTTTCCCCAGTGCCCTCCACATGTTTTTAAATAGCTTCCCTGGTCACTTGTACTGGCAGTAATAGGACTGACCAGCACAGGGGAATATCTGTTGATGCAGGTATGCCCACACATGTAATATTCAGCACACTGCCTTAGGGCTGTCAGGCCTGCTGTGAGGGTGAATTACAAATATTACATGCAGTGTTAGGGGACATGACACAAAGGGATGTGTGACATGTCGTGTTTTCACTTTTGACAGCTCAAAGACAGGCAGCCTGCGATAGTAGCCCTGCCAGTGCTTGGTGAGAGGTCCCTTAGGGTGGCACAATTTGTGGGCTTAGGGACCTTTTTATTACCTCAGGCACTAGCCATCAGTTATGCCATCGACTAGGGACTTACAGAGGGTGCGAAAGGTTTGGCCAATTGGAGGAAACAATTGTACAGCTTTGAGCAAAAGAACACTTGTAGTGGGGACCTGGCTAGCAGGGACCCCAGTACACTCCAGTCAAAGTTGCATATGAGAGAGAGCGAGAACACCATTCTGGTCACAGGCGGACGTCCCTGTGCCTGTAGATGCATCTTCAAAGAATAAGGAGGGAGGGGAAGCAGCATATCAGAACTTGTACATCCTGCTAGGTCCAATCTACGTTTTTCAGATTTATGGGAGATCTAAATGATCTTGCAGCATTTTAACTAAAGGCAGTGGAAGTCAGATGACATTCGGTTTCCTGAAAGATGTTCCACTATGGAGAGTGGCAATATGGCTCTCACTGAATGGGCACAGATGTGGAAAGGAAGAGTTTTATATTTGTGCAACATTGTAACACATA
Organism: Triturus cristatus; assembly: GCF_964204655.1. Lineage (NCBI taxonomy): Eukaryota > Metazoa > Chordata > Amphibia > Caudata > Salamandridae > Triturus > Triturus cristatus. The sequence continues at coordinate 571,224,427 of NC_140595.1, read as the reverse complement.
AGAAATTAGCCAGTGAGTAATGAAAACCATTAGACCTTTGCTTCACTGGTGAAGATCCACCTAGAACATGCCTATATCTCGACTCATGCATGTCTCAGCATGGTAGGAATCTAAGTCTGGCACACATCCAAATGAGAAATTATTTTGATCGGATAAATAAAGCCAGGTAGTAGTTACATTTGTGCAGGCTGTACAAAGGAAACCAATTATATGAACCATTAGAATTGTTTAGTCTGTTTGCTGTATCTCACAACTACTGGGTCTAACAAAATATTTTCACAAGGTACACCTATTGATATGTGCAGTCAGAATAACCTACCAATCAAAGTCACTTTACTACACCCCACTCTCTACTTTTCACTTGAAGGAATTTCAGTGGCAGCCCACTGAAGGCAGAGATGCAAATTACTCTGCATGTTCCATAAAAACTTCTCGAAGTCTACAATGTATTACATACAAAGTAGACCTTAAAGCACTATATCCCTCTGAGAGCAATACAATCTCTGGCAGAAACAATCCCTCAGGAGTTCTATATAAGGTGTTTGATCTTTCAGCCACTTAGAGGTGTGTCTGTGGAATGACTGACCAGCAAAGCTCTGGAGCTTAAATAACCTACGCATGTTCAATTTAGACCAATGGACCAGTATTCAGTTCAAATTAAATCCTGCAACATAGCCGAAAGAATGGCTCTCTTTAGAAGCCCTTGGTTCACACTAACTACCACAACGCCAGCCCTATGAGGTTTAGTCCAGTAGCCTCCACCCTAGGTAATGTGGACTCCGCAAACACCCATATGGTGGATCATCTCTGATCAACAGACCAGATATTTCATCTATTTGGGCCACTTAACTATTATCTGTGAACAATGTAGTTGTGCCTGTGTCCCCTTGCAGGAAGGATGAGATTATCTGTCTGAAAAGACATTTGCTCTCAACAGGTTCGGATAACAGTTTGTCATGAATCTTGTCTGGGTTACGATATAAATTTCCTGACCCAGAGTGAGCTCACTCCATTGAGCATTATTACTTTCGAATGTTCCAGGAACCTTGGGCAATGGAGCCTGTGCATAGACAGGGCTATAACATATTGCACTGAAGCCATTCTACAAAAGCAGGCAGAGCTTCTGGTGGATTGACAATCTGGGTCAAAATCTCCACCTGAACATCCACACAACAGGTGGCTTCTCTATGAACTTATACAATAACTATAATTATCTGCCCAAGAACAAACAGCCACAAGCTCTATTTATCCTGAAACAACACCTAACAAGCCTTGAAGATAGTCATCCACTCATGCATATTGAAAGGTAATGTTAATGTTGCATACAAACCTCAAAACTGCATGCAATCCATCATAGAGCCAGAGGACAAAATCCAGTGCATCTCTGGCTCCAAATAAATCCTGGCTGGCAGTAGCCCTCCAAGTTGCTTCATTGACCCTCTCCTATGGCCTACACACTGGTAATGGACACTTTATTTCTGACAAAGATAGGTTTCATACGTCCGTAAGAGAAACAATTATAGAAAATAAATCAATGATGATATTTTAGATGTCTCCGTCTGGGACAACGGCAAGTTTTTAGAGAACTGCAAAGAATGACTAGTGATCATAATGAATAGTGATCATAATGCACATCTTACAGCTAGCAGGGAGAAATTACAAGATTCTCTACCTTGGTTAGATCATCTAAATTAAAATCTATTATCAGGAACAAATGAAAATCAATAAAATGGCCCGACATTATAGCAAATCCTAATACTGTTACAAAAATGCATGGCCTCTTTAATACAAATTCAGCTTCTTATATCAAATGCCCTCTAGTTGTGGCATTCCAATTTTAGAAATTCATTGCTAGCTTTGAGTACCTAAAGGTACTTTTCCTAGAGGCCCGATGGCCTTGCCACCTAAAACAAAAAGGCTCTCAAAATGGTACACAAGTGAATGTCATAAGGTATAATCACAGCTGATGATTGCAATCAAATCACATAAGCCTGCAGTTATTCCCACTGCAGGAACTCATTGCAAACAGACCTTCGACACCAGGAATAAATAAATTGGGGTGATGCAAATTAACCAGATCTATTAGAAGCATCCAATCAAAGGGACAATATCTCATTTTGGAGCGTTATTTCTCACCGCAGCCGAAGCTGGCACTTCAACCTACCCCTATATACAACCACATGTGTGGGTGGCAACACTTCAAAAATCAAGTGTTCTAAAGACATTCTGGTACCACCTAAGCGCTAAAGACCTTTAGATAATACCACACATTTTTTTTTTTTTTTATTTATTTGATTTTTTAATTACATACCTCCCGTGGTGGTGGGAGAGGAATTGACAATAAAGCATAATCATACAAGCTAGAAATCAATAGAAAATTATACAGCAGGAAGACATTGTAGACAAAAAAACTAAAGGCAGACTCCTATTATCATATAATCATAGGAAAAAACCAGTACATATGCTGAGATGCTCTATTAATTTTGTAACCATTCTTGAAAAGGAGCCCAATTCTTAGAAGCAATTAGGTGTCGTCTTTTCCCTTTGAACTTTTGTACAGCAGTTTCTAGTTTAAACCATGCCAGCATCCTGGCCTGCCAATGGAAAAAAGTAGGAGATTCAGGATTTATCCAAAGGGAGGTAATACAAAGTCTAACCATTGCAATTGCAATAAACAAAAATGAATGCATATATCTTGATCTCTGAGAAGTCATAGAAAACTGATACCCAGTGATTACCATTTCTGCAGTAATTTTAATTGAAGACTGAGTGATCTGTGTGAGAAAAGTTTCAATTTGATTGATAAAAAGAGACAGTTCGGGGCAATCGAAGAACATATGGAGGGAATCAGCAGATGAAAGTTTACATCTTGCACAGAATGAGCTTTTACCCCCGTTAGTGGTCCCCCATCTAACCAATTTTGCCGGAGTGTAGTACAAATTAAACATAGCCATATAACTGAGTACGGAGAGTGCCAGAGACCAAAACGGTCCTGGCTAGCATCAATGGAAGTTTCAAGTCGATGGAGGGTACTCCAAATTTAGTTGCCCACTTATTATTATGATCAGATAGGTCATCTGGATATTGGGATTGGAGAGTTTGATATAAAATCCCAATTTTTGCTTTCTTTTTAACTAATTCAATAATTAGAATTTTATCAAACAGAATTAGGTTTGTCAGAGCTTTTTTATCTAAAAAGCTTCTGATTTGTAAGTATTTGAAAAAGTGATTAGCCTGTAATTGAAACTTATATTTTAAAAACAGAAAAGAGGCCATCCGGCCGGAATCAGCGAAATCTCCCATTTCCCTCAGGCCCTGAGAAGCCCAAATGGAGACTACACCCTCTTGAAATATTGCTGGAAGTAGGCCAGAGGCATTTAATGGCGTATAGTAATTAAGCTGAGGGATGGAAAAAAGGCGGCGTATTTTTTGCCAAATCGTAAATAGAGCCCATGCGACCTTAAATCTCGTTTTTTTAAAATAACTTTGCTCTAGGATGCGTGTTAGTATTCCTTTCGTGGCATCTCCTAATGCAATTGAATATATTGATGGCGCCAAATATGATGGTATCTCAGTAATCTCGTCTGATAATGGGAAGGCAAATTGCTGGATCATAGTTGCCCAGTAGTAATTGACTAAATTCGGGACAGACCAGCCACCTCGATCCTGTGGAAGGCAGATCCATTTAATAGCTCTTCTTGGCTTGCGGTATGCCCATAAAAATCTTTGACAGATCCTTTGAGCTCTTACTAGGATAGAATTAGGAATTAATAATGGAATGGATCTAAATAAATATATAAATTTAGGGAGAACGAGCATTTTAAGGACATTGCAACACCCATATAAAGAAAGATGGAGATGATTCAAACGTTCTAACTTATTGTGAAGCAGATCAATAACAGGGAGATAATTCAGGTCAGAGATCTGATCGACTTCGGCCGAAATCTGAATGCCCAAGTATGTTGCCTGTGTGCTAATGGGAACCTGAGATATTGGCATAGCTGATGTTTGTAAAATTTGTGTTTTTGCAATGTTTAACTTATAGCCCGAAATTGAGCCAAATTGAACTGCTAGAGTCTCCAATAGCGGGAAAGAGTCAGCAACATTATCTGTCAAAACAACTATGTCATCGGCGTGTGCCAGTGCCTTATACTCAGTACCCTGAACTACGATTGGAGGAATATTTTGAGATTTTTCTATAAGGGACAGAAAGGGATCAATGAATAAAGCAAAGAGAAGAGGGGAACAGGGGCATCCTTGTCTGGTGCCCCTATTGATAGAGAAATAGTTTGATTCCTTCCCTGAGATACGAATTTTAGCAATTGGAGATATATACAGGGTTTGTAGAGCTAGTATGAATTCGGGTGCTATACCCTTCCAATGTAGGACAGCCCATAAGTACCCCCAGGAGACCCTGTCGAACGCCTTCTCGGCGTCCAACAGGATCACCCCGAGGGGAGAATTTGTCACCTGGGCCCAATCTAAGAGGGCAATAACCCGCCTGATGTGGTCAGTCGTGTCCCTGCCAGGGATAAATCCATGTTGGCGGACAGAAACTAGAGGAGATATTATTTGCGCGAACCGATACGCTAAAATCCTTGAATAAATTTTGTTGTCAGTATTTATTAATGCTATTGGCCGGTATGAAGCTGGGTTTAATTCATCCTTACCCTTCTTCTTGAATACTACAATTGTCGACTGCCGCCAAGAATCAGGGATAACCCCCGTCTGAGCAAGTTGGAAAACTTCTAGTAGCTGCTGCTTGAGTAAGTGTGAAAAAGTCTTATAAAATTCAAGATGAATGAGATCAGGCCCGGCTGCTTTACCAGCAGAAAGATTTTATAGCAGCCAGAATTTCTTCCCAACTAATGGGTTCTGCAAGGGTTTGATTCTGATCGGCAGTGACCTTCTGAGTGTCGAGGGATTTAAAAAATTGTTCCAGTTGGATTTGTTGATGTTCAATTATATTTGCCTCCTCAGTATATAGCTTTGAGTAAAATTCAACAAAAGTATTAACAACACCCCCGGGTGAATCTTGTACTGTGCCGGACTGATCCCTGACCCTGAGTATTTGGTTAGCTATTGCTCTTTGTTGTAAGCGTTTTGCAAGGACCTTTCCAGCAGCTTCACCCACCTCATACATCGAAGATCGAAATTGAAGATACTTAGTTGCTATGTCCTCATAGAGAGGATCCAAAAGATTGGCCTTAGCCAGGGCAACCGCTTTCTGGCTGGATGTTACGTCCTCACCCCTGAAAATGTTGGTGCTCAGGTCCAGCTCTGCTTGTTGAAGTGCTGCTACTCTACTTTTAAGAGTTTGCTGTTCAACTTGCCATCGATAGGATGCGATTCTCTTGGTTTCGCCGCGCAAGGCGGCTTTAAAAGTGTCCCAGACTATACCAACTGGTGCAGTAGGGCTGTTGATTTCAAAGAACTCTGGGATCCAAACCGACATCCGTTCCTGGTATATTTTATCAAGCAATAGCTTCCCATCGAAAGTCTATGACCTAATTTGATTAGCTGGGCGATCCCATGAAAAACTAAAGATGATGGGATTATGATCTGATATGGTCCGAGGGTCAATTTTAATCTTAGTAGACCCCATAACCTCAGGAGACATGAAGACAAAATCGACGCGGACCATCTTTTGATGAGGTATTGAATAGAAAGTAAACCCATCATAGGTTGGATAGTTGACATGCCATAAGTCTGCCAATCCATGTTCAGAGAGTAATATACGAAGCGCCTTGTAAACCTGGGGTTTCCGCCCAGCATACACACTATGCTTTGTGATATCTAACTGACTTGGAATGTTGATATTAAAGTCTCCACAGAAGATTAGTGGGTGTGGCCACATAGCTAATTCTACATTTAAATCTATAAGAACCTGCGGGTCATCTAAATTAGATGCATAAATCGAACATATAGAGAGCAGACGATTGTTAACCAGCAGCTCAACGATTAGCCATCTGCCAGAATTATCCTGTTTAATCCTTTTAACCTGCCCGACTCGCGCTTTTGAAATAATAGCTACACCCCTAATAGTGGAAGTTTGTCGAGTGGAGGCCACTAAATCGTACCCCAAAAATCTAAGATGGTGGCGACTACCCCAAGGGATATGTGTTTCCTGGAGGCAGATTAGGTCTACTTGCATCATCTGTAACAGCTTGTAAAAAAGCCTACGCTTCTTGGGGTCATTCAATCCGCAAATATTCCAAGTTGCGCATGTCAATCTAGGGCCTGTTATTAGTTATGTATATAAAGTAACGAAATATATCTGAGCTATAATTTAGAAATTTATAGAATAAACTCCTACTGTTCACCTTGAAAAATGGGCGAATGACCGATATCTTACATGCATTTATAATCATCCCGCTGAAGTTAATGTCAGTAATTCCAATCACCTCTTCCACCCACCACCACCACAACACCACCCAGTTCGCCCACCCTACCCCCCACCCCACCCCCTGTTGAGCCCGCCCACCCACCCATTGACCCCCCCTACCCCTCTCCCCCCGTTCGGAGCACAGGACTGAGGTCCTTGTGATGGTTGAGTAAGCGTCACCCCACACTTCACTGGACCTACGATTCCTCCTCTAAGAACACCCCCCCCCCCCCCCCCCCCAAGAAAAGAGGGGAAGACCCTGAGATCCTGGGTAGCATTTAACAAATAAAATTTCCCAAAAATACATGTCTGTAGAAAGTATCATTCCCTGAAGGCCAAAAAGCAAAATAGGATATAATCTGCTTAAAGATAGTGAATAAGCAATGAGGAGAGATAAGAAAGGAGGGAAAACCTTAAAAGGTTTAACTAAATTGAGTCCAGGAACTCCTTAGCGGGTATTTCCGACAAAAAAAATCTTGTCTGGCTGTTGAAGATCACTTTCAATTTTGCCGGCAAGAGCAGAAACACCTGGGCCCCCTTCACCTGAAACATAGGGATTAACTGCCGTAGGTGCCAACGTCGATCGACAGTCTCTGCACAGAGGTCCGGCCGGACAAAAAATTGACAACCCTTGGCAGACCTCTTTTTATTGGGCCTGGCTAGGTCAAATATGGACTCTCGGGCCAAAACCAAAAAGTTGTTGAAGGAGACCAGGATAGCTCGAGGATATACATTGTCGGCATTGGAAGAGGACTGTTTTTTCCTGGAAAATGGAAATCGATGCGCTCTCTGTATCTGAAGATCCCAGTCCCACTGGGTGAGCTCAGGGAAAGCATCTGAGAAAAGTTCGACTATGAATTCGAGCGTCGTCGCCCTCCTTATTCTCCTCAATCCCCAGGACGCGCAGGTTGTTTCTTCGAGCCCGATTCTCAAGATCAGATAGTTTCCATAAAATATCTTTACGTTGTTCTTTGACCTCTATAGTTAGATCTTTCTGTGATGCAACGGCATCTTCTAAAGCTGATATTCTTTCCTCAGCTTCCGCAACCCTTGCAACCGTCTCAACAGAGGACTTAATAACACGGCGCAAAGAGTTTTGCATCTTGCGGCAAACCCCTTGAGTGCGGATATTTTCCTGCCTAGTTGCCTCTTGATGCATCATTATAGTATGATAGATTGTCGCCAAGGAGATTTCTTCAGGAATATCAAATGAGTCCCCTCCGTTATTGCCTGAGGTTTCCTGTAATTCAGATTGGGATTGACCATCTCGAGGATCTTTCTGTGAATTTTTTGCAGTGTACTGATAAGATGACTTGGATCCAGGTGCCTTGCGTACCGTGTCTGCCACCTTATCCCTTGGAGCCTTACTGGGTCGCCAATCCGGCGCATCGCTGTCATTATCGGACCATTGAAAATCAGGGTCGTCCTCCTCCCCAGAGCCAGAGTGATCAGAGACAGAGTAAAACTTGTCTGTAGATTCACTGACCTCTGACCCCCTAGCATGATGAGGTCGATCAGCAGGCAGCTCCAAGATACCAGATTTGGCTGTATCGGATGATTGGACTACGTTACCCAGAATGCAATGGGCCGGGGGAGATATAGCATTGGAAGAACCGGAGCCCCGGGGTGTCTCCTCTTGAGTAAAATTTAATGGGTCCTGCATAGTTAGCGTAGTAGAAGGAGTCAAAAAGTCACTGGTTATATGCAGATTTCCCACCTCCTTACCGGCCAAGCCATCGGGAGCCGAAACAGCATCTCGGGAAGTAGGCAGCACACCGGCGGCTGAATTTTGACTCGAAGACTTCTCTCTTGCATTGAGTTTGCCAAAAATATCCGGTAGCGTTTGCCCCCTAGCGAGCATTGGAGACAAAGTAGCAGCAGCTGTGGGATGTGAGGTGAGAGGCTTATCCAAGTCTTGCGCTCGCGTTTTCGGAAGCACAGACCCGGAGCTCCCCGTGTCAATATCCTGCACATTTCGAGCAGAGCCGCGGGTCTTCAAAGCAGCCGCCGCCGCCGCCTTAGAAAGAGCCTTCGGTGGAGCTTTCGGAGGCATTCTTGAAGTCAGGAGAAAATGTAGGAGAAACAAACGCTGGGCTTGGAAGGTAGGAGCTGCGATATAGAAGTTATCTTTAAACGGTCCGCCAGTAACCCGCCAGTAATCCAACAGAGCACAGTCAGTTAAGCGTTCATCTTTTCAGTTCGGATTTTCTTCAGAATTGCGATATGCTAGCACTGCAAGATCCCATTCGAAGTCCGTTGTGGTCCAGTGGAGCAAACGCTGCCTCACACAGCCGAGGTTACGGCCGCCATCTTGCTCCCCGCGATAATACCACACATCTGATTGATAACTAGGATTTAACTCTTGTATATACAGTCTGCAAGCGGGGAAAGCACTGGACCCTGTCTAGGGGATTTAGATTGTTTGGAGTTTATAGCATTGGCATCCTATATTAATTTATTAGCCAATGCTATAATGAACAGAGCAAATATCTGGGGAAACCTGGTGGGGGCAGAAATTGTTACGACTTATATGAAGGAAGATATGACAGATACCACCAACTATTGACTTGTAAGCCTGCAGGTAACCCGCAGAAGGTTTGCTGCAGACGGCGGTTAGTTGAGCTCCAATTATGGATGAACAAGTCAGAGTTCAGGCTCTAGAACTAAAGTAAGCACGAAGGACCAAGCATTTAGATTAGAACTCATTATCTGGAAATATACTAAGATAACCAAGGGACAGGCACCTCTATGCTGCCTTTATTGACCGGAGGGTAGCATTTGATCTTGTCCCCAGACAAATGCTAAGGGACAGCCTCAAGTCTGAGTTCTTGTAGGGCTGATTAATGTTGTTCTAAGGCTTCTTGACAAAATTATCCTCAGATATGGTGGGGCAAACACAGAAAGCACACGGAGCGCATTCCTATACATAGAGGTGTCTGCAAGGAGTGTGTGCTTGTACCCATTATATCTGCTTTACTAATGATAAAATTAATTGTCCTGAGGATTAAACTAATTATTCCCCTAAACTTAATGACATACCAATCCCAGTACACCCCTTTACGGACGAAACCATGCTTATTTCAAGAACCCTGAAGCTTACAAAATTTGCTGCATAAGTTTAAAGACTTCAGTGATCCATTAGCCCTCGAAGGTAACGGTAAAAAAACTACGTTTAAGGCCATCAGATCACACATGTCTTTCAGGGATAGACTCAAGATAGGGAGATCTGTTCGACAAAGTAGACAAATTTGATTATTTGGGAGTCAGGGTTGACAATTCTTTGATTGGGAGTCCTCTTATTAAAAATAGCAGAGCAATAGTGCTCCACAGAACTGCGGCCATCCTGAAATTATTTAGAGCAACACTATCTACAAGTGGGTCCTCGGGGAAATCTATAGAGCAAAGGCCCAAACAGCAATTTGGGGAATGACCAATGTTAGCATACTTACCAGCCGAGAGAACAATTTGGTAAGAGCTTTACTTAAATTTACCCCAAAGCACTCCTGTATTACCACTTATTTTTCCACTGGGCTTAAAAGAATAAACAATCTTGCTATGAGACTGCTGATGTTATCGGTAAGGGCACAGTCAACTCCTGAGCTGGAGTCATACAGGAATGGACGATAGGATATATTAAAACTGGACAAGACTCCTGCCTTACCATGGTTATGCCATGTCAAGACATGGTTCTGTGCTCTGGGGTTAGAAAATATTTGCCTCCATCAAACAGGCTACAAAGGGAACTTTAAAATCTACTTTGTCACCATGTGCTGGAGACATCATGCAATAGAGCACAAGAAGTTGTAGTCTCGGATACAAGTTTGTACATTTAATATGTTACGTACATTGAATCGTATATGGACGAAATATTACTCCTTCAGGTGAAACCTCTATATATAAAGTTGAGAATTGGGACTCTAGGTGAAAACTATTTTACGTGCAAATGGAACCCTAGCAGAGTTGGGGATGGGTTTTGTAAAACATGCAATATTGTGGAAAAATATTGAAGATGTTCTAATTTTTTGTCCTTCATATTCATCATCAAGGAAAAAATGGATCTGGCCACTGTGTCACCTTGGGTTTCATACATCACACACCAGCATTAAGAGTCCTAAAATATATTTTTATGGATTTATTTAATTTTTTATATATATATTTATGTATATAGTTTTAATGGTTTTGTAAACTTTATATAGTTTTGAAGTTCCAAATAAAGGATTACTGACAGAGTCCAAAAATAATATTCTAGTGCCTCTTGTATCTTGGCAACATTTAAATTCAGCATGGATCTAAATGTAGCACTCTGGGCTAGCTTTCAAGAAGATGTTAGATATGAATTGAGTCGGTCAAAGACAAGTTTTAATTTGACTATTTTTTTATATACTTTTACAGGAAGACATGAATCCCATTAGATTAAATTTGACTTTAATGTGGATCTCTTATGTATCTGTTAATATTTTACATTGGATCTACTGCTTTGCATGCGTTTTAATGTGCTAGCTCCAAAAGAAAAACCTACTATTCAATTGAAAACTATAGGATTCAATAAAGATCAAGAAGTTCCTTTTCCACAACGGTTACAGTAATTAGCTTGCAAACTTGAATGTATAAGTATCTTCAACATTTTCATGAAATCAATTGATCTTTTCATATTAGGAAATTATTACATATTCAGTTAGTTTATGCTTTACTACTCTTATTCTCTAGACTCTTCTGTTTCAAGCATTCTTTCACTTCATTTGATGCAGTTCTACCATATGTCAACTGATGAGGCTAGTGGTACATACTGTTGAGAAGTGGACCCACACCGCATTAGGGCAGTTAAATATGTATCAAAGAGATATTGAGATTTGTAAATAGCCTTACACAAGAGAAGGGTATGTCCTTATAACGACCTTGTCTTCATAAAATACAAGAGTTCTAAAAAAAAAAAAATCTGCACTCACTAATTCTCCTACCACGGGAACAGCAACATCGAAAAAGTGGGAGGAAATGAAATTCCATGTTGATTTATTTAGTCTGGATTATTTCTTTGTGAAGGGGTTGGTTTTAGAAGGTTATAAGAATCGAAAGGTACAACTTAAGGGTAACTAACTTCTATTCTTGAGACAGGCGCACACAACTAAACACTTGGAAAAAATCGCATTGCTGAGAAACATATCAGAATGTCGGGGAGAGCAATGACATCCCTCAGTGTCACTTTCGACTTTAATATGAATACAAATGAAATGCCTCCATTTTTGCAACAACACCCAACACAGTGAAATAAACTAAACTGGGTGTATGCACATTCTTGGCTAAAAGCAGCTTGATATGCACAAGAAAGGACAATGCGAACATGTGGTTTGAATCAGAATGAAAAATCTGTGGAAACTGACCATGGGGAGGTTGAATTATCTTTAGACTGCTAACCACTCAGGTTTTATTGCGCGTGACCGAATCATATAACTGGGATATAGCCCAAAACCTATGACTTGTGAATGGGAGAATTTATGAAAGTTGTTACTCATTTTTATATTAAGTTTATATTACACATTCGCCATCAGTTTCTTGGCGTTCAGCCAAAATTCAGACAAGAAAAACAGACTCAGTGAGAGACTTTCTTGAAGAGCCGTGTCTTTAGGTTGAAAATAAATAAAGTCTCAAGTTCAATATAACGGGTACAGGTAAGGGCAGGGAATTCCATAGAGTAGATGCTTGTACTGAGATACTGAATCCTCATTAATTTTTTTCCTGAATCTAGAAATACTCAAGAGATTGGCAGATAATGAGCAAGTCTACCGGCTGGAGGGGTTTTTCTTAAATCTTTAGACCTTGAATTGATGATCAAGGTCCTTCGTAGTCTTGAAAGTGAAGCAGAAGACTTTACATTTCACTCAACGTGCCTGAGGGAGCTACTGTAAGGCTTCCAAGGCTGGGCAGGCATGTAAGCCCCGTGAAAGGTTGAGAATAATGTGTCCTGTTTGAACAACCTGTATCCCGTAATATAGTTATTATAGACTTTGCAGACCAGCGCTACCAGCAAAAGACATTTCATCCCACAAATTGCTGGTACACCACCACAAGCGCACAGGGCAGCAGAGGCTAGTGAATGCAAAAACCCAGCGCCTAAGGTATGACCGGCATACTAGATTGCCATCTGAACCAAAGGCTTTGGGTATTTTCTGGCTAGTAATACCCTCTACTACTCTTTACTTAATCAGCGAGGAACTTGTGTTTGGTATGCAATAATATATCTTGGTATTGCCACATGGAGAATGCGTGCTCATTCCATTTTAAGAGTCAATTCTTGGAAACAAGAACCTACGCAGAACAAGACTAACTGCATGCCTATTCTGGTAGTATTGCATTTACTCTATTACTTGTTTTATTTTTACCTTCTAACAGGAAACCCATACCAGCAGGAGACTTAACCTAGCAGAACTGGACAGCAGATTGACATTTCACTTACCCTCAGAATCATTAACTAAAAACATCATTAGTAAGATGGGGTTAGGAGACCATTTAGGGAAAGCATAAATGGTGCATAAGGTTCTGACAACCCAAAGAGGTGTTTAGAAAGTGAAGAAGCGTGTTAACTGGATCCATAGGTTATTACGGTGCTAACAGCCTCAATCTTGCATAGAATGTTTAAATTCTGTGTGAGGGGCACTATAATGAACATGCTTTATCATACCTGCCACACATCTTTAACAACTTCTAGATTCCCCTACAAAAACCTCACTCAACCACAGAGTTCCAGCACAAATAGCTCATGGTGATGGAACACTGTTGCTGGTGAAGGAGCAACTCCTATAATGCCATCTAGTGTATGTGAGGTCCATTTTTTTTTTTTAAGAAACTATTATCCAGATATCAATAAAATCTCTACAGAAATTGAAATTTAGATATAAAGGGATTCCAAATCTCCTATCAAAGGACCTAGGTACTTTCACATTGGTCAGTGACTGATAAGGAGAGTGTACTTGGGGTCCTTTTCAAGTAATTCTCTCTCACCTGTCCCCTCGTTTGCAGCATGGACATGAATGGTCACAGTAGCACCTAATCTTTGACCATGTATTTGATCAGGACATCATCAAATGATCAAACTGACTACACAAAGTTACGAATGAGCACAAATAGAACTACGAATGATGTTCACACTGTTGGACGAGAAGTGTATCTCATAATAAAGAATCTAGTTAAAACTGAAACTTAGAAGCGTTGTCAACTTGTCCTCCGGGGAGGATCGGTAAATGCCACTGTGTTTGGTTTATGTTCAATTCCCATCGAATATCATGGGTTCACCAAGGCACGGTGTGCAGTGCGATGGCAGCATGTTACAAACCGCTGTGAATTACACATTGTTACAGTGAAAATCAATGCATTCTAGGCATTATGGTGTGCAACGTTTGCGGCAGTGAATTACGAAGTAGAACAGGATTCCATTATGTAACTGCACATAATACTTATAGAATGGCCATCACATACAGTGGCAGAAATTGTTAGCTGCGTAGCAGTCTTGTGGTTTGTTTTCTTGCCTCCTTTAGAATTTCCATTGTTTTTTGCGGTAAGTTTAAATGCCCTAACTAGATGTATTCCAGAGCCAGGCTGCTAGGCTGAGCGTCACTGGTTCTGGGTGAAAGATTTGACTCCTTTGCATTGTGAGGAGTTCCTAGTCTGCCTTGAACTTGATCATCTGTCCCCTGGACAGTTGGAGTAGGCTTGAGTACCAGGTTTGTATTGCCCATTGAGGGGCTATGAGTATTAGGTTTGTTCCTGGTTGTCTGGCTTTCCCCAGAACTCTTAGTAGTAGAGGAATTGGAGGACTTGTGTATGCAAATGTCCAAGACCAGTTTAGTGACAGGGCATTCTCTTCTGATAGGTGGTGTTGAAACCTGGAGGCGAAGGATTGTCATTGTTTGTTCTCCATTGTTGCAAATAGGTCTATTTCTGAAGTTCCCCAGAGGTTGAAGACCTGTTGCAGGCTCCTTTGTTTTATCTCCCATTCGTGCGAGCTGTTGTTCTGTGTGCTGAGTTGATCCGCTTCGGTGTTGTCCTTTCCTGGTAGGTGAATTTTCTGTAGCCTGGTTTTCTTTGAATTGACCCATTTCCATATTTCCTGAGCTAGTTTGCTTAGGGTGAATGATTTCATTCATCCTCGTTTGTGGAGGTAAAACATTGTTGTGGTATTGTCCGTCTGGATCAATACTATCATCCCTCCTATGTGGGCTTGGAATACCTTTAGTGCCAGGAACACCGACTTCATCTCTAGGAAGTTGATGTGCTTTATAGAGTCTGCATTGTTCCACTGACCCCATACCCTCCTGTTTCTTGAATGTGCTCCCCAACCCTTGTGGGACGCATCTGTTGTGATGTTCACTGAGGGAGTTGGTCTTTTGAGAGATCTGCCTAGTGTTAGGTTCTTGGATGCCCACCATTGTAGCTCCATCTGAACATTTTCTGTTACAACCACTAGATCCTACCAATTTCCTGTGGTTTGTGACTAACTGCTGCATAGCCCCACCTGCAGAGGGCACATGTGGAGGCGTGCATGAGTGATAGGGGGAATGCATGATGCTGTTATGCCCATGAGTTTCATGACAGTCCTCACTGTCAGAGACTGACCCCTCTGGTAGGGGAAGCGTTTGTTTGATAGCTTGTATTCTCCTTTGGGCTGGGTATGCCCGTACAACCTTTTGCAGTGTCGTGATCACCTGATGAACATGTGTGTAACATCTTTGCTTTGAGTTTGCCTTCAGCAGCCAGTTGTCTAGGTAGAGACAAACGTGGGTTCACCTGCTTCTTAGGGATGCAGCAACTGTTGCTAGGCACTCTGTGAAGACTCTTGGTGCCGAATATATGCCAAAGGGCAGGACTTTGAATTGATAGCGAGTGTTCTCGTGGAAGAACCAGAGGTATTCCTTGTGAGCTTGGTTTATGGGGATGTGCCGATAGGTGTCTTTTAGATATATTTTTGACATGAAATCCCCTTTTTGTAGCTGGTGGATTACTTCCTGTAGTGTCGACATTTTGATATGCTGCGTGCAAAAGAATTTGTTTCTGAATCCGAGGTCTAAGATGGGTCCAGCATGAGATCTTGCTTTGGTACCAAGAAGTAAGGTGAATAGTTTCCGTTGTAGTGTTCCCTCCATGGCACCATCTCTACTGCTCGTTTTTGTAGGAGTTCCTTTATTTTCTGTCTTAATTGTAAGAGTTCTGTTCCTTGGAACTTCTTTTTTTGGTGGGTTTGGTGGAGGTTTGTCAGCTCAATGCAATGGCCATGGCGTACCACATTTAAAATCCAACTGTCTGTGGTGAAGTCTTCTCACTGAAGTAGGTGGCACGCTATTCTGCCTCCCACTGGTGTTGTGTGGGGGCCTTTTGTTGTGGGCAAGCAACTTGGAGTTTGCTCTTCCCCTCTCGAGGGTTCCATTAGCTCTTCCTCTGCCCCGAAAAGGCTGCCTTGGTTGCTGTTGCCAGGCGTGGTAGCAGGACTGCTGGTTAGATTGCTGTCCGCCACCCTGTGTTTGCTGTTGTTGTTGGCCTGTGGCGAAAACTCTCCTTCCTTTGGGTCTTCTGAGGTTAAAGCCTCTTCTCTTGAAGGTGCCCCTCTGTTGTAGGGCTCCCATAACCCTGGCCATCTCATTGTCCTTCATTTGTTGAAGGGATTTGTCCCTACCTCACTTCCAAACAGGGCGTCTCCTGTGAAGGGTTTGTTAATTATTGAGGTCTGGTCCTCTTGCTTGAAGCCTGATATTTGAAGCCAGGCATGCCTTCTTAACGTTGTGCCTGTGCACATTTGTCTGCTGGCTGTATCGACTGCGTCTAGAGCGGATTTCAGGCAGGTGTTTGCTATTTTTTTTCCTCATGTATGATGGATTTTGCCCTCTTTATCCTCTTCTGGAAGCTTGTTCATCAGTTCTTCGATGTCATCCCATTGTTGGTGGCCATACCTGTTCAGGAGGGCATTGGAGTTAGCAATGTGCCATTGTGTTGCAGCTTCCTTCTCCATCTTTCTCCCTACCATGTCCATTCTTTGGCTTTCTCTCTCTGGAAGAGGGCCAGTGGAGGAGTGAGCGTTGCTCCTCCTTCTTGCTGTGGCGACAATGATGGAGTCTGGCACTGTTTCCCTGAATGTATTTAGGGTCCTTCGTGAAGGCCTATATTTTTTCTCCACCCTTGGGGTTACCCCTTTTGCAGAGGCAGAGGCAGGCTCCTTGAAAGCCTCCTTGCCTGGTCCAAGATGCAAGACACAATATCTCCCAGTGGTAGCACTGGGAGATATTGTGTCCCCTTGCTGGAAGATGTTGAAGACTTTAGGTGGGAGCAGGAGTTTCCTTTCTCCTCCTCTAAGGGGACCCCGATGGTATCAGCTGCTCGCTTGATGAGGTGGTTGTAGAAGGCTGTTGTCTGGTGGCGAAACCTTCGAGGGATAGCTACAGTCCTCTTCTTCTGGGCTTTGTGTCGAGGTTGTTCCATCCTTCCTCGAAAATCCCAGAGGCCTGCTCCACTTCTTGAGTGTGAAGCTCCTCTTCGACATTCTCTTAGTGAGGTTCGGGGGTTGCCAGAGCTTTCGGCGGTGGCAGGTTTTGCGGGAAGTCAGAGTTCTTCAGCGCCTTGGCGAACCCCGTTGGAGTGTCGCCATTTCCACATCCAGGCGTCTCTTCATTTTCTCTACCTCAAGGGCCCTTTCGGCATCTGGGGATGGGTAGTTCCTCTTCTTGGGTGTGGTGGATTCTGCCTCCAAGGTTGTGGTCTTTTCGCTCGCGGCCTCTTTCAGCGCCTGCCTTAGTCGTTTCTTTGGGTAACTGCTGACCCGCTGTCATAGTTTTCTTCGATGCCTGGGTTGCCACTTGCGCCTTCTTTTCGAGGACCTTGGTTTCAGACCGGTGAGGGTGTCTCACCTAGTCCGTTGTCTTCTCTGTGTCCTTCGTCGCCTTTTACGCGATACGCCTCTTCTCGGATCTCGAGGTCTGACACCCGTGTGTTGATTCTGCGGCCACTCCCTGGACGTTCTCGTTGCTTGAGAGACCCAAGTACCTCATCGATGGTCGTTTCTGGCTTTAGAGCATGGTTGCGCAATGGTCCTCCATCCGATTTCGGCCTACCTTGAGTGTCTTCGACACGAACACCGCACAGGCCTCGCAGTCTTTATCCTTGTGATCTCTCTGCAGGAAGAGGTTACAAATGTTGTGTGGATCGCGTTGTGCAAACCTGTGGTGGCACTTTAAGCAAAATTTGAAAGGGGTATTTTCCATGGCCCCTACCTCTCCCTCTTTTGATCCATCTTTGTTGTTGCTCCATCGGGGTCCCCCGACGGGGAAAGGTGTCCAGGGGTCTCTTTCTTTCCCCGGTGTCTTCAGTCGATGACAAATGGTTCACATTCAAATTCCTTGATTCTTTTGGGGATTTCGTCCAAAACTTCGGATTGTCTCGCTTTGCTTCCAGATCCAACGGTGGAAAAAAGACTCTGAAGATGGCTACCACGCACAAGAGCTTTAGGGGTGCTATCTGCCGTCACACAATGAATGGACCTAGCTCCAAATGGTGGTAGAGGACGCTTCCAAAGTAGAAAGAAAAAAAAAAAAAAAAAAAACAATTCGGGGCCCAACCACTAGATGGCGGAATAATGTACAGCATGTAAATCCAAACAAGCATTGGCATAGCCAATAGGTCTCGCTTTTGAGACCTTCTAAGTATTTAGTTATGCAGCACAATATCTTTGGTGCAACCACATCAACTGTTGCGTGGCTAAACACTTATAAGGTCCCAAAGGCGAGACCTATTGGCTATGCCAATGCTTGGTGTGGTTGTGTGTGGTGGTGTGTGTGTGTGTGGTGGTGTGTGTGTGTGTGTGTGTGTGATTAGGTGTGGTGGCATGTAGGTGTGGTGGCGTGTAGGTGTGGTGGCGTGTAGGTGTGGTGGCGTGCCGTTGTGGTGGCGTGCCGTTGTGGTGGCGTGCCGTTGTGGTGGCGTGCCGTTGTGGTGGCGTGCCGTTGTGGTGGCGTGCCGTTGTGGTGGCGTGCCGTTGTGGTGGCGTGCCGTTGTGGTGGCGTGCCGTTGTGGTGGCGTGCGGTTGTGGTGGCGTGCGGTTGTGGTGGCGTGCGGTTGTGTGTGTGTGCGGTTGTGTGTGTGTGCGGTTGCGTGTGTGTGCGGTTGCGTGTGTGTGCGGTTGCGTGTGTGTGCGGTTGTGTGTGTGTGCGGTTGTGTGTGTGTGCGGTTGTGTGTGTGTGCGGTTGTGTGTGTGTGCGGTTGTGTGTGTGTGCGGTTGTGTGTGTGTCGGTGTGTGTGGGGTTGGTGTGTGGGGTTGGTGTGTGGGTGTGGTTGTGTGTGGTTGTATGTGTGGTTGTGTGTGCGGTTGTGTGTGTGACAGTAATACTAAAAGCATCTCTAAATAAAGGAACACAAACATCGAGTTTGTGGAAAGAGAAAGCACGTTGTAAGTCAAACGGGCGCAGCAAAGCATTAACACAACAAAACAAACAAGAACACTTAGCGAAGACTGAGTGCTGATAATGGATACACACAGCCCATCATCTTAAGAGTTCGATTGCAGCCAATGTGCACTCAAACCTGCCCCCTCCTTGTGAGTTGCATCCCATATTTCATGAGTTGTAACTGCTGCACCCACCATAGCGCTTTGAGATCTAAAGCGCTACATAGGTCTGATCGATTAACCAGTCGCGCTTTTAAAGAGAATGTGCCAAAAGTTTCCAGCTTCCTCATCATGTCCTCACGAAAGCGTCAACGAAAGGACTCCCTGAATGGTGCAACGGACATGAAGCAGCTGCTGCGATCAGAAATACACACTGTGAACGTTGTCCAGTTTCACAGTAACAGTTACTTAATGTTCTTTAAGTCACAAAACAGTAATACTAAAAGCATCTTAAAATCAAGGAACACAACAGAGTTTGTGGAAAGAGAAAGCACATTGTAAGTCAAACGGGTGCAGCAAAGCATTAACACAACAACATGTTGTTTGATGTTCTTTGAACGAGATCATCAAAGGGGCGCCGTGAAAGTGATCGCGGGTGAAAGTGATCGTGGGCGCTTAATGAGCATGACGTGGCTTGCCAGCCTCTGCTGTGTAGGGGGAGCATGGAGATAGTTCGCCAGATACTTCTAAACTGGCCAGGAGGATTAACCTCACAATGTGGAAAATTTAGGAGCTGTTTATTTGATCTTCATTACACATAGTTTACGGAGTAAGCATCTGAATGAGAGCCTTGCACCACATGGCAAGCTGTAATATAATGCTTGGGTGGTCAGTTTCCTGCTCAATATTCATGAAGCCTTGCAGAAAGCTGTAAGTGCTAGTAAAATAAAGGAAACAGCACACATGTGGGAGTTTGTTATTTTGCAGTACAATCTCTAAGGCTTGGATGAGTTACAGGACGATTCTAAAGCTTCTAACAACTACAAGGGCCTTCAGATAGTGTATCTTGGAGCCAAAAAAATTATTCGGGTCACTGGTAGTTACTACGGCGGGCGGCGTGTAAGGATGTGATGTCATGACTTTATCCCTCAAGAGACAGTTGAAATCCTGAGCAACTGTGGAGACCGGCCGGGATCTCACTCTGACTTGTCAGGAGCATGACAAGAAAAGAGTAGGGTGGCTACCTACTCTAAGTGAATGAGCTGTAAAGAATCTAAGCACACAGGTGTCGATACAACCAACAGGACAGCTCTGGCTTTCTGAGGATGGGTGTCAACTGTTAAATGAACTACCCGCTGATAACTGGATAGCCCGTAAGCGAACCCAAAGTCTAATAAACATGGGAAATTTTATCCATAAACGAGTCCCTCATCTATTTCGTGGCATGCATGGTATTTATTAGGTGTTCTCAGTTGTCAGCACAACCTCCAAGCAGCTGGCCAAATGACTTGCAGAGCAACAGATAGTACAGCATCGTAGTGTTGCTCCCCTACAATATAGGATGGCAGGTTTTTATAGTAAGAACCACAGTAGGTCGAGGGCTGCGCCCCCTAAGTTTATTGCCCTGTGATATCATGAGAGGAGTAAGAACAGAAGGAGGGTCTTATAAGGGGTCAGTGAACTGGGCTTGGCCAATTTGTGGTCAACGTTCCCCATCCACCCTACCTGGATTCATGCAAGTTAAAGGAGAATAATTAGTGTATGTTACTTTCAGCATCGCATGGTGGAGTTACAGGGTGATTCTAAAGCATCTAACAACTACAAGGGCCTCCAGTCACTGAAGTCAATACAGCGGGGCCTGGGATAACGAGACGGCGCTCCTTAATCCCTCAAGGGACAGATGAAATCCTAAGCAACTGTGGAGACTGGCCGGGGTCTCGCTCTGACTTGTCAGGAGCA
The DNA here is from genome assembly GCF_964204655.1 of Triturus cristatus. Classification (NCBI taxonomy): domain Eukaryota; kingdom Metazoa; phylum Chordata; class Amphibia; order Caudata; family Salamandridae; genus Triturus; species Triturus cristatus. Next base: position 571,203,725 of record NC_140595.1, on the reverse strand, counting down.
TGACAAGAAAAGAGTAGGGTGGCTACCCACTCTATGTGAATGAACTTTAAAGAATCTAAGCAAATTGGTGTTTATATTACCAACAGGACAGCTCTAGCTTTCACAGGATGGGTATCAACTCTTTAATGAACTCACTGATGACATTGGATCGCTCACAAGCCAACCTACCCTGTCTAACAAATACATTTACAACCTTTTATCCACAAACAAGTTGCCAGCGCCATTAATTATGTTGCATGCATGGTATTATGTGTTATCAATTGTCCGCACATCCTCCAAAGCTAGGTGTAGCAATGCTAAGTTTATTGTGCAGCATCACAACAAATCTGTCTCTCCTCCTAGGCACGCAAATTAGAGAGGGGAAGGATGCTGAAGGGAGTGTCCGCACTTAAATAAGGCACAGCTGTGAAGTCACACCAAATCAACTACTCCCTTTCTCTGGCAGATGAGAGTAGGCCAGTTAAAGGAATGCACATTGGCACCTTCTGACTGAACTTCTGACAGTGGTTCCTATATAAAAATGTGTACAGATTTTCAGTTTAGCAATATGTATAATACACCCAGAATGCTCTCTGATTAGATGCAAATATTTGCAGAAGCTTGAAAGCAAGATTGATGATTCTTTGCTTTCAAAATAAAATGCTCATTAAAAAAAGTGAAGGTAGGAAAAAAAATTTTTTAGCTAAACTACTGAAAACTTTCTGGGTACCATTTCTTTGCAGCAGTATTTAGTAAAATGTGTTTATGCATGCTAGTAATTTTCAAAAATATTCATAATGGAAAATCAGTGTAACCAGTTTCAAAAAGATTATGGGAAACAAAAATAAACAAGCATTGGCAAAGCCAACAGGTTTGAAATCGGTGGTCAGCTTTTTAGTTTTGTCAATGTATGACTTGTTTTGGTATGGTTTTTGTAAAACATTATAGTGGTGGGATCTGTTGGGCACTCACCATTATAACAAACATTGGCAAAAGCAAACACTGTTTTTGGTCACAAAGCACACACTGCCACAGTGGTTACTGGCACTGAACAAAACTACTTTGTGTGTCGATATGCTCCTTGTGAAAGAGCGGAATCACAGTGAAACCAGCCGATACAGAGAGAGAGAGAATTTTAATAAACACAAAAAGGTCATGGTTAACGCCAGACAAATATTAACGCATCTCAGAAGTGCACCCACAATATAAGTGCAGATATATGGCTTTTGTGAATTCACAGAAGTACGGCAAGAAATAGTACTCCTAGAAAATTTGTGAACTACATTTTATCATGAGCAAATGTGCAGATGTGCAGATTTGCTCATGCGAAAATCTGAGTGTTTGCAAGTGCACTTTCCCTCCAACCACTTTTTTCCCCCCCAATTCTGGAAGGAAGTTTACTTCTGCATGGTCAGGAGTAAATGACCAACATTTCTCAGTATGGAAAAATTTAGTGAAGAGTGGTTTAAAACCCTTAAAACATGCAAGTCAGTAGGTTTTCATAGACTCAAAAGGGCATTCTAACCATGGAACAATTGCATACAACTACCTTAAGCCCCAGTATGTAGATCTGAAGAAACGTGGCAACATAAGGTGATTGCAAGTTTTCAAACATTACTATGGTATGAGCCCTGGCATAATCAGAGAGGCTATATCAGAGCTCTTATATAATGAGATTGCTGCCTTAATTTGGCGCCGTACTATATGGCACCAAAGGGACAAGTGTATTTTGTTACAGGACAAGTAGGTTTAGGAAGCAACCTGCCTCATGTACATGTAAATATTTTATTAAATTCCACACCTCTGCTTCCAACATTTCCGTACTTCCTAGAAGCAGAGGTATTTCAAAACATCTCTCCAAAAGTGGAGGCAAGGCAGAGAAAATATTCAAGGGTGGCAAAACTTATTATAACCCCGGGTATTCAAATATTTAGATAACATGCATTATCATCAGTAGAGGTGGTAAGGAAATGACAGCAAGGTAGCTTCAACAATAGAACAGCGAAAGAAAGAAGGTTTAATACAAACTACACCACTTTCTGGACACATTTGCGTGGTCTACATGTAACAAGTTCGAGGTCCAGCAAGGTCAATTAAATCTTACTCTTTTCGGGATGATATGATGAATACCATTTTCATGGAGAATAGTAACAGCTGTCATAGTGCTTAAAAAGGCATCAAAATCTGTGGTACACAGTAAGGATACACTTTCAGGCTAAATTTTTACACATTTATACCTCCCAGTATGATTGACATTTCATACGCTGAAAATACATCACTGCGCCTTTCTTGTACTGGTTGCTTTAATGCCCTATTGGCAGTACAGTACTCATGTACTGCAAGCAGTACAACAAACCTAAAATGTGGAACTACACAGGTTACACAACCTTCCTGCTGTCCTACCATGAAGAGCAACACACTGACGTAAACAAACTAGTCTTGGCCATCTACTTCAAATTAAAATATTTTATTGAGATGTCCAAATGCAAACAAAAATATAAAATCTGTAATTTGGGGATCGCTTCCAACTACCCTCCCAATCGTGCAACACTTTTAAAGTTAATACAACTCAACTGGATACGATGCACAATGAATTATTGCAACATGTAAAAGTATCAAGTCAATGATACAAAAATCAATTGTAATAAATTAAGAATCTCTCAGAAACGCACACATAATAAACCTTTAAGGGCAGCTCAATTTAAATTGGATTACACTAATCTCTGTTCAACTTCATGGACAATATTGAGGCACATGCAAAAAAAAGCTGGAAGACAGAATACAAGAAAGCCAAATCCTAGCCCGTCTCTTTGAAATCGAACATGCCCAGAAAACGTAACAAGGAAATTGGACCACAACTGATGCATTAAACTAAAATCAAAGACATTTTGCGATACCCGATAATGTGTCCTCTCAAGTATGATATCCAATGCAGTTCTGCGGTTATTTGACACATCTGTACACCTGAACCACTCAAGTCAGTCTGCAACTGAAATTTAGAACTTTTACACAGTGCTACTCCCAGATTAACCTTTACAATAAACATTGGTGCTTTTTCACCCCCACGATTACAGCAGTTCAAGAGAAGTACATAGGAATATTTTACTACAATTAGATCGAATTGGCTTAAGTACTTGGTTTTCAAATGTCAAACTTTTCTAGTCATGATCTTGACACCTTTCAATATCATAAAAAAATCCCCCTTATCACAGTGATTTTATTTAACAAAATAAAAAAATCAATCGGTCCACAAATCAGCAGCATCAACCCAATTATTTATGTAAAGAAAATCTACATTTGTCCATCACTCCGTATTTAACTGGCAGTCACAGTTTCCTATTCCTAACAAATCCTCCAAAGAATCTCTGTGTATTACCTTCTGAATGAAGACCAAAATCATTGGAGTTTACCAACAACCCCTGTATCAAAAAAGTGCTTGAGTGCTGTGACCCTTGACATATCCATCATGAATTAGCATCTGGATATGAAGTGCTGCTGCAAGCAGAGCTGTTTTATTAGACATTGCTCGGGAACCACATATTATGCTGAACGGAGAAATCAATGCAATCACAGAAAGTGAATTTAGAAACAATACCAGGATTACTATTCTATATGGAACAGAACAATATTTCTTGAAAGATACTCAACAATTAGCTTGGTATCTTTACTTACAATATTTACAAGAAACATGTTTTGCTACTATGCTTTCTTCAAACCTTTTTGCATTCTGCATTCAAAGTTAGTGCCAATCATGCTAACAGGTATAACGTAGGGCTGGGTTAGAGAATCACGGCTGTAAGTATTCCTCACAAGTGTTTCTGGCACATGCTGTGGAAGCCATATGGTCTTAACATATTTAATATCATTCAAGCGCTCTTGGGAAGAAATGAGATTCCAACAAAAGTGTAGACTTTGGTACTTTTCTACAATGCACCACAAAGTATAAGGCACCAATTTGTCAATATTTTTGGAAATTGTCAGAGAAGTAGCAACACATTCGGTGACAAAGAAATATTTCCATCAAGGATCTTTGTTGAGAATATGTTCAGCAAGTAGCCTTTTGACAGTTTACGAAATTCCATAGTGATTTCAAATCTTGTTCCGAAGCATTGTCTTCCATCACACAAGTGAGCCACAGCTTCAACTCAGGTTTTCTAAATGGATGTAGACAAAAACTTGACCAACCAGGCAACCAATACGTTTCTCGTTTCAGCCACAAACTTTTCTCACCAGGTTGAAAAACTACAAAACATAAACGCATCTTCAGACAACTGCTTGAAAATCTGTTACAACTATCATCATTTACACGTGTTCTCATTTGAAATGCATGCATAGTAAAATAGTTTTTTTACATAATGCTCTCATTGAGCACACTAAAAGATGCTCTACTTGCTAAATGGAGGGCTTATCTCTTATAAAATTCCAATAGGTAGCAGTCACAGTGACCCAGATAACAGAATACCAGTTTTGAAATACAAACTGCTTTCCAACCCTACTGCCCTGATGGTGTTACAGAGGTGTTTCTAAAGAATACAACTGGCACACAGATTGATATACTGTATTTTGTTGTCGCAAGCTGTACTTGTGAGGATCATACTATCTCTACCCTAAAATAGAAATTACAAGTCTCATTACGCTGGTAAAAGATGTAGAGAGCAAAGACGGAATGCCAAAAATACGAAAACAAACTCATCTTAATGATCAAATTACCATTGGCAAAACAAATCCAGAGTACATAACACCATGCACCTCTGTTTCAATGCGATTACAAAAAAGGAAAATCTTTGAAGCAGCCCTTATGACAACGTTAATATATATTTAGAATACCATAAAGAGATCACTATAGAATCCTACACACACACACAATCACAAACACACACACAAGTCTTGAATCTCAGCATTAACATTTTTGAGAATAACTGAAACAATGTCCACTATCGAAAGCTGCCACTGGTCCACTAAGTGTCAGCTCCATCCTCGAAGTGGCTAACACCCTTTAATGAATGAACCATTTCAACACACTTACCCATTACTTTCACAATAGCTTCTAAAAAGCTGTGATAAATGCAAAATAATTTAAAGCCAGAGATGAATACTCAATTCCAAAATTCTAGGAATTAAGCGTCAGGCGAACAGTGGACAATTTGACAGGGTAGCAGATGAGACTAAACCAGTCAGGCACACAATTATACCGGATGAAGGAAACCATTTCATAAATAGAGTGAATTCCATCAGTCACTTGCAAAAAGAATGGCAATCCTCTCTCATGTGACAGCATGAACTATAAACTTCTCTCGAAAACATGGCATCTCATGCTTTAGTTCATAATAACGTCTCTTTGTAGCCCTCTGCAATTGGTGCTGCAATTAATGAGTATAAATCAGCACTTAGCCCCAGTGCCATAATAAATCAAGGGCTCTGAGAGGCAGTAACTATAATGATTGTAATCGAGAATATAAGATCAGTTACAAAAAGTTCATCCAGTGTATTTTAAAAAATTCTATTATTTTGAACTTTTCTTGAGGAAACCGGGCTGACATACGAAATTTTCATTCACAAAAAGTAGCACCAATTGCACATCAACTTTTTGTAAATAGAAACACATTTTGTGAACCAGTGTATGTACTAAGAGGCCAGGTCACAAATTGACAAAACATAACGGGTCACAATCCAACATATTGCATCAATATGCGTGAGGTAGGTCGCAAATTGTGGCGGACTACATTTGGCTGCCTGCTGAGATCAGTAGACTACCATGTCTTTCACTGCTTATAAAATATATATATATATATATATATATATATATATATATATATATATATATATATATATATATATATATATATATATATATATATATATATATATATATATATATATATATATATATATATATATATATATATATATATATATATATATATATATATATATATATATATATATATATATATATATATATATATATATATATATATATATATATATAACCTACTGGCGGTCGCCAGTAGGTAGTTATAGTTAGGACCACGTTTCCATAGGAAATCCGCAACATTCTATTTTGAATAACTTTTGCGCCGGTCGACGAATCCTCGCGAATTTTTCAAAATAGGTGGGGCGCTACGCTCCGCTCCTACCCTGAAAGTCTCGGGGGGGATTCGTCAAGCGGGGGCTGAGATAAAAGGGGGGTCCCAAAACGCGTTTTTCCCATGCATTTTTCCATAGGACCTTTAGACACAGCTACAGCCCGAACGGCTGAACAGAATTACTTGAAATTTGGCAGAGAGGTAGTCCTCAGGTCAAGGAAGTGCCTTTTGTAGGTTTGGTGTAAATCTGTTCAGTAGATTCTGAGAAAATAGCCTTTAAATCAATATATATATCTGAGACAGCTTACGGTGCGCTTACGGTGCGCTTACGGTACGCGTACGGTGACGTGCGCGATTCTGATTGGCTCTTAGATCTTAGTAAACATTCGAATCGGCCGAAACCAGGAAGCGGCGGCCGCCATTTTCTCTCTCGCACTCTGAGTGGGGCAGCATAAATGAAGCCCAAAAATGTGTAAAGGGGCAGTATATTGTGATAATAATCACCCAGCAGTGATATACGGGCCCCCAAACAACCCCCAAGGCCAAAAAAAAAATTTTTATTTTTTTTTTTCCGAAAAATCGCCGATTACGCTTACCGTACGCGTACGGTAAAAATTTGTTTAAGCAAAAAACAAAAATGTATCTACACTCTCTTCACCCCATGTGCAAATGGTTCCCGAAGGGCACCATTTGTGCATGGCATATTAAACAAATGAAAATAATAAACAAAACATTTCACAACGATGCGCATAATATGTCCCCCATGTGCGCACGGTGCGCGAAGCGCATCGTGCGTACATGGCCCATCCCGCATAAAGTGGGCGCGCGGTGCGCGAAGCGCACCGCGTGCTCACTGTGCGCGCACGGTGCGCGAAGCGCACCGTGCGCTCACGGAACGAACTGCGTTAACTGGGCGCGCACGCCACGAATGGCGTAAAGTAAGTTAGCATTTAAAAAACCGTACAAATTCACTGAAAAAACCATAGGTTTCACACACGTTATAGTTAGGAATTAGCATTTAAAAAACCTTGCAAATTCACTGAAAAAACCATAGGTTTCACACATGTTCTAGTTAGCTGTACATTTTACTGATAAAAAACCAATGAAATTCCCCCGTTATAGTTACTGTAGGCAACTATAACTCACGCGACCGTAATCCTCTGCTGATGACATATGTGTCTTTATGAAAAAAAAATATTTGTAATATATGTATAGCTAAAATTTAATGGAAGAAGACATGGGCAAATAAGTGTCTAAATACAGTATTAGCATCAGCAGAGGATTACGGTCGCGTGAGTTATAGTTGCCTACAGTAACTATAACGGGGGAATTTCATTGGTTTTTTATCAGTAAAATGTACAGCTAACTATAACATGTGTGAAACCTATGGTTTTCCAAACTAAAGGTACTCCACTTAGAAAATGCCACACGCAGCGTGTTTCTTTTCGGTTTCTTTATTGGTGCACTGCAGAGTTACATTCACAGCAGTTCAAGCAGTCAATCAGCCCAATATCACCATACCCGTTTCAGGTATGTTGCCCTTGTTCACAGGCTATGGGCAATAGAGATCAGGTAGGTAACAATGACGCCGCACTCGCAGCGCGATCTTTAAATCCTGCCTCAGTGAGCGTGTTCATAGAAGCATTCTGGATATTGCAGTCCGATACATTAAAATCCATAGTGGATACTTTCCAACTTCTCCTATAGTGTCTCTTACCCGAGTGGGTTTGCTCGTGACATGCTGTGAAGTAACTCCGTCTGCTTAGAGTCCGTCACCCACCACACGTTGCTCTTTTGGCACCCCTTCAATCGTCGGTGCCATAGACTCGCTCAGTCAGTGGGGGGGCATTTTCGCGACCTAGAGCTGGCTGCCACATAATCCAAACGAAAGGTACTCCACGTAGAAAATGCCACACGCAGCGTGTTTCTTTATTGGCGCACTACAGAGTTACATTCACAGCAGTTCAAGCAGTCAATCAGCCCAATATCACCATAGGCGTTTCAGGTATGTGCCCCTTGTTCACTGGCTATGGGCAATGGAGATCAGGTAGGTAACAATGACGCCGCACTCGCAGCGCGATCTTTAAATCCTGCTGGAGCTGCTTTGTGTGTGTTGTGCGGTCTGCCAATAAAAGAGACAATATCACGTTGTGTGTGGCCTTTCCATTGAGGAGTATTTGCGATTGGAATTTACAGCGCCCGGCTCTGGTTGCGGAAATGGCCCCCCGCTGACTGAGCGGGTCTAAGGCACCGATGATGGAAGTGGTGCCGAAAGAACAACGTGGTTCGTTTGGTGGACTTTTAGAAGCGGAATGCTCACTCGGCAAGTTTTCAACGAACCCATCAGGGTAACAGACAATGTTATGAGCGTTATGGGAGGCAATACCCACTATGGGTTTAAATGAGGAACTCGCATTACCAGAATGCACCCAATGACACGCCCACTGGGCAGGACTTTAAAAGCATGCTGCGAGCGTAGCATTATTGTTTGCCTCTCCGGTCTCCATTTTCATTCAAGCCAGTGATCAAGGGATAGTTTCCAGAAACGCGTATGGCAGAGTGGATTAATTAACTGCTGGAGCTGCTTTGTGTGTGTTGTGCGGTCTGCCAATAAAGGAGACAATATCACGTTGCGTGTGGCCTTTCCATTGAGGAGTATTTGCGATTGGAATGAATATATATATATATATATATATATATATATATATATATATATATATATATATATATATATATATATATATATATATATATAAATCAAAGTTAAATTGTATAAAAGTTTGTTTGAGGTTTTGTCAGTGGTCCACTAGACCAATGCCTATTCCCCAAAAGAAGCGGGTAACTTTTAAAACTTTTGCAACTGGACTGCAGTCTCAAAACATTTACACATTGTTAGACCTGTCAGCCCTTTGGGTGGTCCCTCCTCATCATTATTTATTTTGTCCCACTTTTGCCTCAAACCCTGTTAGTATTTTTCCTTTTTGGGAACCACCAGACTTTTTAGTGTTGATGCAGGGTCAGGGAGCCATTTTCCCTACCCCTGGAACTTCTGTCTGAGGGCCTGAAACACAAAATGGTGGCCACCCATTGTCAAATGAGACATAGCTGGAACCTACTAGTACCTTCCAGAACATTCTAGTACCCTGTGACAGTGTGAGGCAGGTTTAGAATGTTGGGAAGCCAGCTCAGAGTTGGCAGTTGGAGTAGGCAGTTGGCACCTGACTGGAGAGGAGAGAGGACAGAGAAACAGAAGGAGGAAGGAGTAAGGCAGCAGGGGTGGAAACTTGTGCCTGGAGTGGGGTCCAGAAACCCACCCTTGATACTAGTCCCTACTGACCAAGCCCAGCCTAAAGCCCTGTGTGGGATAAAGACCAGAAAATCATCTTAAGGACCTGAACAGCCGGAACAGGCCTTAGAGGAGAAGAACAGCAAGTTCCTGACCTGTTTGGTGGAATCCTCCTGGAGACCCAACGTCGAGAAGCCTGGAGACCTGGAGCCCGAGGTGGAGAAGCGGCGCTGACAGAAGGCAGACGTCGTACCCGGAGCCGCTAGAGGTCGAGTGAGGGCGCAGACGGAGGTCGTGGAGAGACACCGGAGGTCAAGTAGAAGTCAGCTGAGGTCGAGGTGAGGCGTCGACGGGGGAGTGAAGTCCGCCCCCCGGAGTCACCGGAAGCTGAAGTAAAGCGCGCAGGAGGTCGGGAGTGGAGATCGCACTCCGGAGTCGCCGGAACCCGAAGTGGAGCCGACGGAGGTCGGGAGTGGAGGTCGCACTCCGGAGTCGCCCGGAAGCGGGGGAACCGTGACCCTGTGACGCCGGAACACGACATCGAGCCGAGGCCGCCCAGCGACATCAATCCGGAGCCGCCTCCCGGCATTGACCCGGCGTCAGGTGAAGCAGATCAACACAACATCGAACCGAGGCCAGCCAGCGACATCGAATCGGAACCGCCAGACAGCATCGACACAGCGTCAAGTGGAACAGATCGACGCGACATCGAACCGGAGCCGCCCAGCGACGTCGACCCGGCGCCGAGCGGAGCCGATCTTCGTGAAAAGGGCAGTAAGTGGTAGAAAGGGCATCTGAGGCCCTGTGGAGCCCTAAAAGACCAGTCTTGGGGCTAGAGGGGTGTTAGGACCAACCTGAGAGTGCTAGGGGGTGAACTGAGACTGGTGCAGGGACGTGTGTGAGGGACTGTGTAGTTGGAAGAATCAGAACCTTAGGTTTCCCTCATTCTACCTCAGCTTAGGCCCCAGCCTTGACCACTCTAGGTGGGACATCCCCAGGCCACCCCAGTGACCATAAGCTGTACTTGGGCATGGTAAAATCAATCTACCTCATAAATGTGATCTGATTTGCAATTGTTTGATGGCTATATTATGTATTGAAGGTGTTTTATTTATTGTCTGACCGTATTTATTCCTGCCTTGTATTTATTGTCTGACAGTATTTATTTGCCCTATGTATTTATCGCACCTCTATTTATTCCTTGTGTATTTATGACCTAATCCTATTTATTGCACCTGCAAAGTGTTATTATTTAATTGACCTGCTATTTCTGAAGAAAATCCTTTTGTATTGTATTTGTGTCATAACCCTGCAACTAAGAGAAAAATTAAGATAAACACAAAGATTCTTTCATAAATTTTTACAGTGTAGAGTCGTTTTTGGAACGGATGAACGCATGGTTATTGTGAGGGTGTGACGTACGCTTAACACGGTGCCTGACCCCCGACCGCTCGAGCCAGGCTACCCCTTGTGTTGGGAAAAACCGGGTGACTGCTAACCCGGTTGCCCGGGGTTTTCTAACATAATTGGTGTTCAGCGGTGGGATAGAGCTGTGCTTGCGTCCACTCGACAATAACTGTGGGTAGTCCATAGGCCTACACCGGGAGTTTTCTCAAAGCGGACTTCCTAATTCTGAGTTTTGTTTTTTCCAAATTTACTCTGGTAGTGGGAGGAGGTATTACAAAAGGTACCCCCCTGCATAGCTTCTGTAAACACCTGTCTTCTATTCTGAGTGGGCAAAATGGAGTTTGTGTTGGAAGATGTGGAAACTTACACTGTGGCCCAACTCAGAGTTTTGTCAGCGAGAGGGGGTGTATTGTCCCCCAGGTGCCAAGAAGGCTGAACTCCAGACCAGCTTGAGGGCTTGGGGGGAGGCACGACGGGAAAGTAAGGCTGAGCAGGAGGAGAGGGATGGAGAGCCTGATAGCGAGGGGGCTGGGTTGTACCAACCTGAGGTGGGGAACCTGTTAGCGGGGCCCAGAACACTTTCCAGGAAGGGCAGCACTGTCTCTAGCGGTGGCTTATCTGAAGCAGAGTTAACGGACCGGAGGGAGAAAAGACAGCTCACATGGGAGTTGGCAAAGCTGGAGAAAGAGAAGGAGGGACAGAGGATGGCTCACGAGTTGAGGCTGAGGGAAATAGATCTCCAGATCCTACAAGTCGGGGCACACACTGTTCCTAATGGTGGCAGCAAAGACAAAGAAATCACCAGGGAACCCAAACCCTATCTGCCAAAAGACATAGTAGCTAGCTATAGTGCAGGGGATGATATTGCCAAGTGGCTAGCGGCCTATGAGGTCTCTTTAAGGGCCCATGGGGTGCCAGAGAAGTACTGGGGAGGGGGATGGTACAAATACATGCCTCCAGCTGGTAGGGATGCATTATTGGCCCTAGAGCAGGATGAGCAGACCCACTACCCCACCATGAAAGTGGCGCTCGTAAGAAAGTTTGGACTAACACCCGAGAAGTACAGACTGAAGTTCCGGGGTAGCCACAAACTGGGCACACAGAATTGGGTGGATTTCCTGGACTATGCAAAGAAGGCATTAGAGGGTTGGATTCAGGGCAGTGAGGTGAGGGACTACGAGGGGTTGTTTGATTTAATGCTGAAGGAACACCTGCTCGAAAAATGTTTCCCTGAACTGCGTCAACACCTGGTGGATAGCAAGCTGACCAATCCCCGGAAGCTTGCTGAGGAAGCGGACATTTGGGCTAGTACCCGGGTGTCCACAAGGGGGACTGGAGGGGATACTCAAAAGGCCGGACAGGGCGCCCCCCAGAAGAAAGAGGGAGGGGAAAAGAAAAAGGAGTTCTCTAAAGGCCCCCAAAATAACTTCCAAGGAAAGGGAACAGGATTCACCCCTAGGGCTAACCCACCCAGAAACCCTAATCCTGGCCAGAGTCAGCAGCCAAGGGTTGTCCATTGCTTTGAGTGCGGTGGCGTCGGACACTATAAGGGAGATGCGAAGTGCCCGAAAAGACCACCCCCTCCCATTGGAGGAAAGGCCCCCGGAGTAGCTAGTGTAGTGCTCGGGGAGGAGATGCCCTTAACTAAAGGAAGGGAGTGGGCGGGTGTCACTTTAGTGTCCCTGGGAGAACGGGAGATGGTTCCTAAGATCCAGGTGCCCGCAAATACCATAAAGTATGGGCAGTGGGTCACCATCAACGGCCAAAGAGGGGAGGCTCTGAGAGACACAGGAGCCAGTATGACTATGGTACGTAGCCAACTGGTGTCTCCAGAGCAGGTAATTCCCGATGTACTCCACCCAGCCGCGATGGCTGACGGCAGAACCGGCCACTATCCGGTGGCTGAGGTTGCCTTTGAATGGGAGGGGGTTGCAGGTTCACTTCGAGTTGCCGTAAGCCCTGCCGTGCCGGTCGATTGTCCACTGGGGAATGACATGGAGCACAATGCTTGGCAGGAGGTGGAATACCGGACTCATGCTGAGATGCTGGGTACACCTGACTGGACCTGTGTTAGCACAGGGTCCGCGACTACCCGGAGAGGGAGTTTGTTTCGACTGGAGCCTGGAACAAAGGCACAGCCGGCTGCCGACCAAGGGAAGAACCGAGGACAGGAGGAGCCTGCCTCGGCATCCGCGCCCCGTGTGACGGATAGGCCACCGGAGGTGGTGGACCAGGAGTCCGCGGTGGGGGATGTTACCAAACTGGAGGACCTACCCATCCCGGCCGAGTGGCACGTGGAGGGAGGGCCGACCAGGGAGGAATTCTGCAAGGGCCAGAGGGAGTGCCCTACCCTTGAGGGACTGAGGCGACAGGCCGAAGCCCAGGCAGCAGGGAACGTTTAGGGGAACTACAACCTTTACTGGGAGGATGGTCTCCTCTACAGTGAACCCAAGGCACCCCTACATGGATCGTCACGAGCCTTAGTAGTCCCTCAACGTTACCGAGCCTTCCTACTGGAATTGGCTCACGAGATCCCCTTGGCAGGTCACCTGGGGCAAGACAAGACCTTCGCCTGTCTTGTCCCACACTTTTATTGGCCTCAAATGAAAGTGTCGTCCGACACCTACTGCCGGACATGTGCGTCTTGCCAAGCCAGTGGGAAAACAGGGGTGAAGCTGAAAGCTCCCCTGGAACCACTTCCTGTCGTTAGCACCCCCTTTGAAAGGGTGGGCATCGACATTGTGGGTCCATTAGATCCGCCTACTACAGCTGGTCACAGGTTTATCCTGGTTCTGGTGGATCATGCCACACGGTACCCCGAGGCTATACCTCTAAGGACCATTACAGCACCTGTTGTGGCTAGGGCCCTGATGGGAATCTTTACCCGAGTGGGTTTTCCCAAGGAAGTTGTGTCCGACAGGGGGACCAACTTCATGTCAGCATACATGCGGGCCATGTGGAAGGAGTGTGGAGTGACCTACCGGTTCACAACTCCTTACCACCCCCAGACCAATGGTCTGGTGGAGAGGTTTAACAAAACCTTGAAAGGCATGATCAGAAGTCTGCCTGAAAGCCTGCGGAGGAAATGGGACGTCCTCCTACCCTGTCTATTGTTTTCCTACAGGGAAGTGCCACAGAAGGGAGTGGGCTTCAGCCCCTTCGAGCTTTTGTATGGGCACCCTGTGCGTGGACCTCTCAGCCTGGTGAGAGACGGATGGGAAAGAACTCCCAGAAAGCTTCCCCAGGACGTGGTGAGCTACATGCTGGCCTTCCGAAGCCAAATGGCTAAGTTGTGGAAGCAAGCTTCTGACAACTTGGAGGCCAGCCAAGCAGTAATGAATGCGTGGTATGACCACAACGCTCACCCGGTGGAATTGGAGCCTGGCCAGAAGGTGTGGGTGATCGAACCAGGAGAGCTTAGCGCCCTCCAGGATCGCTGGTCAGGACCCTTTGAGGTATTGGAGAAAAAGGGTAAGGCTACCTACTTGGTGGATCTTAAGACCCCTCGTCAGCCCCTACGGGTGCTGCATGCCAACCGCCTCAAACCCCACCACGAGAGGCCCAAAGTCATTTTGATGATGGTGACTGACGGAGCAGAGGACGTGGAAAGCGAGCCTCTCCCCGATTTGTTTGCGTCTCAAGAGAAGGATGGGTCGGTGGAGGGAGTGATTCTCTCCCCATCTCTAACTCCTGAACAGCAGGAGGACTGCCGCCAGGTCCTGGGACAGTACTCTTCGTTGTTCTCCCTTGTTCCGGGTAGGACTCACCTGTGCGTCCATGATGTGGACACAGGAGACAGCCCACCTGTGAAGTCCAAGATCTACCGGATGTCAGACAAGGTGAAGGCCAGCATTCACAGTGAAGTCATTAAGATGCTGGAGCTAGGAGTGATCAAACCTTCCAGCAGCCCCTGGTCCAGTCCGGTGGTGCTAGTACCAAAAGCCGCACCACCGGGTGCCCAACCGGAACTGAGGTTCTGTGTGGACTACCGGGGACTGAACTCAGTAACCAAGACTGATGCTCATCCGATCACAAGGGCGGATGAATTGATTGACCGGCTGGGAGCTGCCCAATATCTAAGTACCTTTGACCTTACTTCTGGGTACTGGCAGATCTCTCTGACTGACGGAGCTAGGGAAAGGTCAGCCTTCTCCACGCCCAAAGGCCACTACCAGTTCTGTGTGATGCCCTTTGGGCTCAAGAACGCACCTGCCACGTTTCAGCGTCTGGTGAACCAGATCCTCACTTGAATGGAGAGTTTCTCTACTGCTTATCTGGATGACATAGCCGTCTTCAGTAATAGCTGGGAGGATCACTTGCGTCACTTGCAAGCTGTTCTCCAGGCCCTGGGACAAGCTGGTTTAACGATCAAGGCCAGCAAGTGCCAGATCGGGCAGGGGTCGGTAGTGTACCTTGGACACTTGGTGGGTAGGGGAGCGGTGCAACCCCTCCAGGCGAAGATCGAGGCCATCATGGCCTGGGAACCCCCCAAGACTCAGACTGAGGTCCGATCTTTTCTGGGCCTCACCGGATATTACCGCCGCTTCGTGAAGGGATACGGTACCATTGTGGCCCCCCTCACGGACCTTACGTCCAAGAAACAACCTCGACGGGTAGTCTGGACGGAGGCTTGTCAGCAGGCCTTTGTAAAACTGAAGCAAGCCATGTGCAAGGCCCCGGTCCTACGGGCCCCAGACTTTTCCAAGGAGTTCATTGTCCAGACGGATGCATCGGAACATGGCATTGGGGCAGTGTTATCGCAACTCAATGAAGAGGGTCTGGATCAACCCGTGGTCTTCCTATCCCGGAGACTACTTCCCAGGGAACAGAAGTGGAGTGCAATAGAGCGTGAAGCCTTTGCAGTGGTATGGGCTCTGAAGAAGCTGCGGCCATACCTGTTTGGCTCGCACTTCCTAGTTCAGACCGACCACAGACCCCTTCGTTGGCTGATGCAGATGAAGGGGGAGAATCCCAAGTTGCTAAGGTGGTCTATTCTCCCTACAGGGAATGGACTTTCAGGTGGAACATCGGCCTGGAGTGGACCACGCCAATGCAGACGGTCTCTCAAGGTATTTCCGCCTTAGTGATGAGAACTCCCAAGGGGTTGGGTAGCTCTCCCCACTTTCAGCTGGGGGGGAAGCATGTTAGACCTGTCAGCCCTTTGGGTGGTCCCTCCTCATCATTATTTATTTTGTCCCACTTTTGCCTCAAACCCTGTTAGTATTTTTCCTTTTTGGGAACCACCAGACTTTTTAGTGTTGATGCAGGGTCAGGGAGCCATTTTCCCTACCCCTGGAACTTCTGTCTGAGGGCCTGAAACACAAAATGGTGGCCACCCATTGTCACCTGAGACATAGCTGGAACCTACTAGTACCTTCCAGAACATTCTAGAACCCTGTGACAGTGTGAGGCAGGTTTAGAATGTTGGGAAGCCAGCTCAGAGTTGGCAGTTGGAGTAGGCAGTTGGCACCTGACTGGAGAGGAGAGAGGACAGAGAAACAGAAGGAGGAAGGAGTAAGGCAGCAGGGGTGGAAACTTGTGCCTGGAGTGGGGTCCAGAAACCCACCCTTGATACTAGTCCTTACTGACCAAGCCCAGCCTAAAGCCCTGTGTGGGATAAAGACCAGAAAATCATCTTAAGGACCTGAACAGCCGGAACAGGCCTTAGAGGAGAAGAACAGCAAGTTCCTGACCTGTTTGGTGGAATCCTCCTGGAGACCCAACGTCGAGAAGCCTGGAGACCTGGAGCCCAAGGTGGAGAAGCGGCGCTGACAGAAGGCAGACGTCGTACCCGGAGCCGCTAGAGGTCGAGTGAGGGCGCCGACGGAGGTCGTAGAGAGACACCGGAGGTCGAGTAGAAGTCACCTGAGGTCGAGGTGAGGCGTCGACGGGGGAGTGAAGTCCGCCCCCCGGAGTCGCCGGAAGCTGAAGTAAAGCGCGCAGGAGGTCGGGAGTGGAGATCGCACTCCGGAGTCGCCGGAACCCGAAGTGGAGCCGACGGAGGTCGGGAGTGGAGGTCGCACTCCGGAGTCGCCCGGAAGCGGGGGAACCGTGACCCTGTGACGCCGGAACACGACATCGAGCCGAGGCCGCCCAGCGACATCAATCCTGAGCCGCCTCACGGCATTGACCTGGCGTCAGGTAAAGCAGATCAACGCAACATCGAACCGAGGCCGGCCAGCGACATCGAATCGGAACCGCCCGACAGCATCGACACGGCGTCAAGTGGAACAGATCGACGCGACATCGAACCGGAGCCGCCCAGCGACGTCGACCCGGCGCCGAGCGGAGCCGATCTTCGTGAAAAGGGCAGTAAGTGGTAGAAAGGGCATCTGAGGCCCTGTGGAGCCCTAAAAGACCAGTCTTGGGGCTAGAGGGGTGTTAGGACCAACCTGAGAGTGCTAGGGGGTGAACTGAGACTGGTGCAGGGACCTGTGTGAGGGACTGTGTAGTTGGAAGAATCAGAACCTTAGGTTTCCCTCATTCTACCTCAGCTTAGGCCCCAGCCTTGACCACTCTAGGTGGGACATCCCCAGGCCACCCCAGTGACCATAAGCTGTACTTGGGCATGGTAAAATCAATCTACCTCATAAATGTGATCTGATTTGCAATTGTTTGATGGCTATATTGTGTATTGAAGGTGTTTTATTTATTGTCTGACCGTATTTATTCCTGCCTTGTATTTATTGTCTGACAGTATTTATTTGCCCTATGTATTTATCGCACCTCTATTTATTCCTTGTGTATTTATGACCTAATCCTATTTATTGCACCTGCAAAGTGTTATTATTTAATTGACCTGCTATTTCTGAAGAAAATCCTTTTGTATTGTATTTGTGTCATAACCCTGCAACTAAGAGAAAAATTAAGATAAACACAAAGATTTTCATAAATTTTTACGGTGTAGAGTCGTTTTTGGAACGGATGAACGCATGGTTATTGTGAGGGTGTGACGTACGCTTAACACGGTGCCTGACCCCCGACCGCTCGAGCCAGGCTACCCCTTGTGTTGGGAAAAACCGGGTGACTGCTAACCCGGTTGCCCGGGGTTTTCTAACACACATACTATAACGAATCGATATTTGGAAGGGTCATCCTAAACACTGCCCTCTCAAATGCCGATTTGTTGTGCCTTTCTAAGCTCATTTTGCAATACGGTAACATCCTACTGAATCAAAAAACTGGGTTTAGTAGATTTTAAAAAGCCATTGCACAGGCACAGACCCCATGATTTTGTAAATTGCAGGCTTTGAGACAGCAAAATGGCTTTGGTCATCAGCTAAATTTTCCAACACTACAGGCAAACAGTTAAATACTCTGAAAAACTACTTTCTCACAAAACGATTTTTGGCGAGGTTAGTGGCAAAGTAAGTAAGAGCATCATGGTTCCAGCATACAATACTACTCAAAAGTATTCCTGCCATTTTATGAATCTCCAGTTTATAGTTCAGGCCTTCTTATCAAACAGACTAAAGCAATTGGTGTTCCTGAACCCTCACTAAAACCTAACATTCTTCACACAGAGGTTCGAATAATCACTACCGAAAGGAAGTTCGAGCATATCTGCCCCTGGCTTGAAAGAACAACCTTGGCGGCTTCAACTTGCTTATATACAATTATCTTACAGTTAGGAACTCCACCTTTATGCCATTTTTCCGCTATAATTACTGGACTTTGCATAGATGATTTTTTGTAACTTCTGGTCAGCTTAAATACTCAAATTGCATGCAACATTCCCCAACACACAGAAAACACCTTCGAGAAGCTGATTTGATGCATCACCAATAACCAAAAATGGAGCCCAGTTAAATATCAATTCCAAGTGAAAGCCAGCAAAAAAAGAAAGCCTCACTCACGTGCGCAAATTCCTGAACTGAGCAGACATGTGGCACACCAGGCCAGGCCTGGCTGTCCGCAGTACAAGCTGAAACCGTTTTTAAATTTAAGCTTCTAGATTTAATACATTTGTCAGTTGTTGTGTCTTGCCAAGGACAGGTTCAGCTACACCGTGCTTAGCAACTATCATGAAGTGGTATGTTACATTAGAGGTGACAGCTAACCTTCAGGTGTTTCAACTTGTGCAATATTCAGAAATGTATTTTCAGTTACTCAAGTTAGCAAGTGCCTAGAAGTGTCATTCTCGCAGGATGCAAGTAATAAGCGCAAAGAAAAAACAGAATAGTCATATTCTGGGTTTAATTTTATATCATGCAAAAGTGACTTTTGTGAGATTACCATGCTCCTGTATTTTAAGTAAACAGTCTGTACTGATGTCCTTTCCTGCAGTCCTAATCCGTTGGTTTCACTTTGTTCAGCTTCATAAACACATTTTTCAGGAAAGGAGGTAACCTTCAACCTCTTTAAAACATTCCCTCAAAAAGGCTTCTTCTTTCATCCATCTACCCTTGTGGAACAATAGGACGTGCATCCTTTCACTAGTGGGGATCTCTCATATAAAGCCGAGCCTTTCACCATGAGGGAAGGAAGATGATGTGCCACAGGGTTGTGGGTGGGGTATTATGTTTGACCTGTGGAACACCTTCTACTGTAGAATGGTTATTAAGGCAGCAAAGCTGTCATAGTTGTAAAATACAAGATTGGATTGTGAGGGAATGCTAGACTTTTGAAAGTGGCCCGGCAAAGTGATGTATAGCCTTTTGCTCATTATCTCGTGTTCATGTAGCACATCATGAAGATTTGACAAACATTAGAGCACTAGGGATGAAGTTAAAGCCATGATGGTGCACTGCTTGGTTTCAGTGGAAGAAAAAAATACATGTATAAAAAAAAAAAATGCAGTGCTTCTGTTCCCAAGTAGATGCATTTGAGAAGCACAGCAAGCACCATGGGTGTTTACTCTGAGTCTAGCCTAGTCATGGGGAAAAAAATCTTATCAATACATCAAGCAGTAAATCGCTAGAATACTTGGAATCTTGCCTGACTGGAATAAGCTTTACCTGTGCACTTGTTGAGAACCACTCCCATTCGGCTGGATCTGAATCAAGGGCCTAAAGATGGAGCTTGACAGTATTGATGGGGAACCCTAGCTAGTGTAAGAGGTCTATGGTGAGGAAACAGGCTTTTGCAGTGTCATCCCACTTTTTCCCCCCGTGTGACTACTAGGCAATGGTGTAATGGCTGTGAAATGCTCTGAGCCCTACTAACCAGGACTCAGTTAATGTGATCTGACCCTTGTAAAAGTGTTTGGTTGATTGGCTGTTACCTACTTGCATAGCTTGACTTACTTGCAAGCCCCTAGTGTATGCTACCAGGGGTACATAGAGCCTGTGTCACTCATGGACTGCAGCACTAGCTGTGACAACACAAAAGAGGTCTTCCTGAATACCACTGAAGACTTGTAAAGCAGTTTTAACTGCTAACTCGACATTGCTATTTAGGGTAACGGCAATGTCCCAAACATCCCTTTGTAGTATATTTAGATCACCCCTACAGCTTGGTTCCTAAGGCAAGGTGCAGTGTATTACAGAGCAGAACCTATGTTTTACAGGTTCCGACAGTAAAAAACAAAAATAGTGGTTTTTGTTATGAGAGGTTTTGGTCTCATTGGCAAGTAGTTAGAGGCTGGCACTTCAGTCCTCCTAACTTCTGATTCGACCTATAGAGGAGGATACTTCAAGGTATCAAAAGAATCAGATCATTAAATCGGATATAATGATGAAATCGAATTTAATGTCACTGATGGGCAAAGGACAATTTTAGAAAGTTTCCAATACATTGCCCAAGGTTTCCAGTGCCCTGGACTGCTGCACTCAAAGATTGCCCTTCCAGACGACCTTCTGCCCTCCTGGGAAGACGTGTGAGCGATTCATCCCATCCCTTCCTATGCTTGCATATTTCCCACCTAATTGTGCTTTAGCTGCTTTCTCACCTCAGAGCTAAAAACACATTTAACAGACAGCATTCAGTCAGACTCATTCAACAGTGACCGTGTTCAGTACCGGGGTGTAGCTGAGGGATTATGCAGATTTTTATTTTGCAACATAAATGCACTGAATTTTCAAGTCATTAATAGGATATGCCTATTTAGATGAATTATGTGAATTCAGAAAGCCGTTGGTAGACCGTGGAAATGTTTCAACAAGACATTCTTTTCAAACATTTTATTGGTTTTCAATGAACCCAGTAGTACTTCACTGTGGCATTATCAAATAACGGAATCATTAACAAGCGAAATGTGTACTTTTGGCCTTACTTGGGTTTTGAGACATTACAATTAACCTGCAAAAACACTTTGTTTGCACAACATAACCTAATGCATACATAAACCTTACAAAAATAATATGGACGATGCCAGATTCTATGGATGTCATGTTCAACTATGTACAAGGGTCAGATCCACTATACATTAAGCATTGTTAGACTATGGTGAGGTCCTAAGGGTAGTTTTGCATGTGATGGGGAGAAAAGCTAGTCTGAGAAAGTAACTGCCCTCTCAAAGGGCAAGTGTCATGCCACTGTCCTTGTCAGACTTTAGACTTGGGGGGGCTCTGCAGCCAGGAGATCCCTCAGGGTTGCTCATAGTCATTAAAATCATTGTTAATGCCAGCAGTATTTTCTCCCAGGCCATGTGGTAAAGGTCCGCTGCCTGGGCATCTATCAGAGATTGTGGCATACATTTTTAATAACCTTTTGGACAATAGGTAGGTTTGATGTAGAAAATTAAATATCTGAATGTTCAATCTCATATTACTCAACACCTTGAGGGTTAATTGCAATATCAACGCCTAGTCCCTTTCAGACAGATCCAGACCCATATCTAGTGACCATAATCTTAAATGCAAAAAAAAAAAAAAAAAAAAAATACACGTTTAGACCAGGACTACTAGCATCTTGTATAGACCCGTCACATTTTCCTCCCATTTCCTATGCTCAATAAACCTTACAACAAGATTCATTTAGGTGGTTAGTCTGAGATTGCACTTCCCAACGCAGGGGGTTGGGTCTAGACTGATCCTCTCCAGATGTTAAAAACTGACATGTAGGTATACCATAGTTATTTGTCATGTGCAGTGTCACAAAAAGTCTGGAGGGTCCCCGAGATCACCTACCAATGTGACAACCAAAGTGTCAAAGTCTGAGCGTATTCAATCTATTAGGTTGAATATTGCACTCACAGGGATAATAAAGGAGTATACAGCAACAAAGGCATTATATTTTTATTGAGAACAAGCAAAAGAATATAGATGTAGGAAAAATTACCAAAATGGGCATAATAGAAAGAGTAACCATATAAATCCTTTACATAGGGAAACTTGAAATCACTCGTAATTAAAGTGCCTCAACCTCGATTATTTTAATTTACTGAACATGCAATGCTCACTCTGGTAATGCCTTTTTTTACACAGTGTGAAACAAAATGCAAAAGAAGGTGGACAAACTTCTCAAGTGCAACGCATGAATGCATGCTGCAAGTATGGAAACAGACATTTTTACACATGAATTAATGCTGTCTGGAAGAGTGGATGAAATAAATCAGTTCCAATGGTTTCCTTGCTCTTCATTGGCAGTTATTAGCATCCTAATGATGTGTGAAAAAGGTGCTCTGCCCGAAAACAATACAGTAACTTCTAAAGGGAGGCTTAGGTGGGGCATTTTGTATTTTTGCCAAAACGGTGCTCGGTAAATCGTGTTGCGGCATGCTTGCCATAACAGACCTGCTTCTCTGATGGCAGGTGAATCAGGAAGCAATAGATTTGTGATTCTACTCCTCGATTTTCAAATTCACAATGGGAGAAAAAGCCCCCTGTACAGAAGGGTGCCTTTATTTTTGTTTATTGGAGGATCTGCAAAATATAAGTGGTGGCTAGCCTGTGGGAGTTGCAGTAGTTGGAAAAAGGGCTCGTAGCACTGCCTGACCTAGACTGGCTTGTTGGCGTGCTAAAACATACACACAACAGTGTTTGGTAAATGTGTCAGAGGTATAGCATGTAGCTGCCTTACAAATGTCAGCTATGGGAATATTTCCTAAAAAGGCCATAGTAGCTCTCTGTTTATGAGTGGAATGTGCTCTGGGTAAAGGTCTTTAGGCCTTAGTGAGGCAAGTTTGAATACATTTGACTATCCATCTGGCTAATCCTGATTTGAATATAGTATTTCATTTATAAGGTGGAGAAAAGCCTACAAAGAGTCGATTTGTGTTCCTGAAAGTTTTAGTTCCATCAATGTAGAACAGGAGTGCTCTTTTTACATCTAGGGTATGGAGTGCTCTTTTTACATCTAGGGTATGAAGAGCTCTTTCGGCCACAGAATCAGGGAAAAAAATTGGGAGCTCAATGGATTGATTGAGGTGAAACTGAGAGACTACTTTAGGTAGGAATTTAGGATTAGAACGAAGACCCAGCCTATCTCTATGATTTTGGAAGGTTAAAGCCTGGAGCTCACTAACACACCTGAGTAACTGGTAACAGCAACTAAGAATGCCACTTGCCATTAAAGAAATTAAAGGGGGCACGAGTTAAGAGGCTCAAAAGGGGGACCCATGTGTCTGGTTAGAACAATGTTAATGTTACAAGAGGATGTTTGAGAAACCAGAGAAGCAATGACTTTTCAGACCTTCTTTGAATGCCTTAATGACTGGGATTTTGAACAGTGAGAGATACTGCCTATTTTGGAAAGGGGCAGCCATGGCAGTGAGGTATAACCTAATGAAGTGTAGTCTAAATTAGCCCTGCGCAAATGAAGTAGATAGCAGATAATGTCTTTTCCCGCAGCTTTCGTAGGATCATTTTTTCTTTAGGTTGGCAGCAGCAGAAAACAAAACGTTTCCATTTTGCAGCATAACATGCTCTAGTTGTAAGTTTGCATGCTTCTTTAGGAATGTTCATACATTCTTGTGACAAATTAAGATAGGCCAACTCTCTGATCTGAGGAACCAAACTGCTAAATTGAGAGTTTTGGGGTCTGGATGTCTGATTTGTCCTCGATTCTGAGTGAGAAGTTCTGGCCTGTTGGGGAGCTTCTTGTGAGTAACTACTGAGAGATCTAATAGTGTTGTGAACCAGGGCCCGTGGCCAAATGGGGGCTTCTAGGATCATGGTGAGAGATGCTTGCCAGAGTCTCCAAACCAAAAAAAAGAATGAGACGGAGATATGGAAAAGCATTGCCAAATATCCCTGACCTGACACACTCCTTCATAGTGCATTGCCCTTGGATGATGGGTGTGGATACCTGGAGGCGAAGTTTGGGCATTTTGTGTTTCTGGCTGTGGTGAAAAGGTCTATTTGAGGAAAGCCCCACTTTTGAAAGTCAAGGAATGAGTACTTATCGGTGGAGCTCCCACTCGTGGGCCTGTTACTGCATCCTGCTGAGCAGATCTGCAAAATTGGTGTCTGCTCCTGGCAGATATTCCACCAAGAGATGAATGTGGGGGAGCCCAGTTCCATATGGTCTGTGACAGTTAAGACCGTGCCTCCCCCCTTTTGTAAATAATACATGGCGGTCATATTGTCCGCCCGCAGTAGGACAACCTTGTGAGGAACGAAAGCTTTTAGTGCTAGGAAGATCGCCTGAGGCTCTAAGTAGCTGATGTGCAGGGATTGATGTTTGGCATCCTACAGAACTTGTACTGTGATGTCTTGTAGATGGGCAACCCAACCAGTCTTCGATGAGTCTGTAGTGAAAGTGAGGTGAGGAAGAAGGTCCAGAAAAGTCCACCCTTGTAGTAGGTTGTTGGTGTTCGACTATTTCAGAGAATAGTGAGTTTGGAGGTCTAACACTAGATCCTCGAGGTGCCCTGTGATTGAGACAACTGGCGAGCCAAACATTGCTGCAGGGGACACATATGCATCTTGCTTGGGGCACTATGGCATTGCAAGAGGGCAACATACCTAGGAGACGCATCACGGTCCAAACTGTGAGAGTTTTGTTTGGTTGGTACTGAGGCAGAGTTAAATGAAACTTCTGAACTCGAGTGGGATTGAGATAAGTTAGTCCCAACTGTCTGTTGAGAACTGCTCCTAAGTAAGGTTGAATTTGGAGGTCAAAGGTCAGACTTGGGAACATTTATTGTAAACCATAGACTGAAGTAGAGCCACTGTCAATCGAGTGCACTGTTGACAGTGTAGGTGGGCACTGGCTTTGATGAGCCAATCGTCTAGGTACTGGATTACGTGAACATTTTGTTTGCACAGATGTGCTGCAACTACTGCCAAATATTTTGGAAAAGCTTGAGGTGCTGTGGTCACCCCGAATGGTAAAAATTTGAATTGGAATGTTTGCCTACTAGGACAAATCAGAGGTATTTGCGGTGTGCAGGGTGTATTGTGATATGGAAATAGGTGTCCTTTAGGTCGAGTGGTGCCATAAAGTCGTCCTGTTGGAGAAGTGGTTAAGGGGTCGGTGATCGCAGATTGGTCTTAACGATCCGTCTTGTATGGGAATGAGGAAGTATAGAGAATTTAACCCGATCCCTGCCTCTTTGAGAAGGAGGGCTTTGACTTCGTGTTTGAGAAGTGTTAGCTGATCTTGTGATAACCTGTGAGTGTGAAGTGGGATGTTGGGTGGTGTGGTAATGAGACCCAGACAATAGCCATGTTGGATAATGGCTAACACCTATTGGTCTGTGATGATGGATTCCAAGACTAGGTAAAAGATTGTAGTCTTTCCCCGACAGGTGTGGAGTGGTCAGAGGGGGATGGGGGGCGGGGAGGAGGAGGGGATTGGATTGTCACTGAGGGGTGTGGAATTTAATAAAATATCTACTTGTCCATGGGGCAGGTTGCTTCATAAATCTACTTGTCCTGTAACAAAATCCACTTGTCCTTTTGGTCCCATGTAGTGCGGCGACAAATTATTGCAGCAATCTTATTAAATAAGAGCTCTGATTATGCCAGGACTCGCACCATAGTAGTGTTTGAATACTTGCAATCCCCTTATGTTGCCACTTTTCTGCAGATCTACATACTGGGGCTGAGGTTAGTGGTAAGCAATAGTTTCAGGGTTAGAATGCCTGTGAGTCTTTGCAAACAAATATATAACTTTTCTTCGCATGCGTTTACTTCGCATGCCGTTTCTACGCGGTCGTTAGTACGACCGCGTTGTTAGTTAGCATACCTTTACTTCGCAATTCGGAACTACGAATTGCAGTAAGGGGGTGCTGGATGTTGGAATAGTATAATTTACTATTCCAACTCCAGTCTATGCGGACACTAGGGAAGGTGTTGGATTTTAAATCCAACACCTTCTCCCCCTTACTGCAATTCGTAGTTCCGAATTGCGTACTAAAGGTATGCTAACTAACAACGCGGTCGTACTAACGACTGCGTAGTAACGGCATGTGAAGAAACGCATGCGAAGAAAACGCCGCTTCCCTTTGCAAACCTACTAACTTGCATATTTTAAGGCTTTTCAACAACTCTTCTCTAATCTTTTCCCATACTGAAAAATGTGGGAAATGTACTCCCGACAATGGCAGGCGTAAAACTACTTCCAGAGTTGGGAAAAAAGTGGTTGGAGGGAAACAACTTGCAAACACTCAGATTTTCGCATGAGCAAATCTACACATGTACATTTGCTCATGCTGAAATGCAGTTCACAAATATTTTCTACGAGCACTATTTCTTGGCCTACTTCTGTAAATTCTTGGGAATTCACGAAAGCCGTATAGCTGCACTTAATGCAAGGACATACAACATGGGTGCACTTTTCAGACTTTCTTTAATAATTGGGCCAATAATTTGATTTGGCGTGGACCTTGACCTTTTAAGTTTATTAAACTTCTGTCTCTCTCTTTCACAAGGATTATATCGGCACAAAGTAGTATTATTCAGTGCCAGTAACTAGTGGCAGTGTGTGCTTCTTGAGACCAAATTTTTTTTTTGCTTTTGCCAATGTTTGTTATAATGGTGAGGGCCCGGCAGCTCCAACGCCAATATGGTTTTACAAAAACCATGCAAAAACAATTCACACATTGACAAAACTAAAAAGCTGACCACCAATTTCAGACCTACTGGCTTTGCCAATGTGTGTTTATTTGTGTTGCCCATAATCTTATTGAAACTGGTTACACTGACTTTCCATTATGAATATTTTTGGGAAATACTAGCATGCATCAGCACAAGTTACTAAATGATGTTGAAAAGAAATGGTACCTGAAAAGTTACAGTAGTTTAGCTAAATATTTTTTTCCTGCTTTCATGTTTTTTAATGAACATTTTATTTTGAAAGAAAAGAATCAATCTTGTTTTCAGGCTTCTGCAAATATTTGCATCAAATCGGAGAGCATTCTGATTGTGTGTTGAGCAGATTTGGCTCCCTCCGTTTTTGTCCTCCCCTCAGTTGGTTACTACCGGAGTCCCGCAGGGCTCCTCCCTTAGCCCTCTCCTCTTTAATATCTATGTCACTCCATTGATACATCTGGCAGAGGAGCTTGGGGCTAAGGTGATGGCCTATGCGGAAGATACCCAGATGCTCTTTACCTGGGATAAAGTAACAGACCCTGTTTCAGTGGCGCAACAGTGCTTAGCATCCATTTTTAAATGGTTGGCGGACGCACAGCTAAAGTGCAATGAACATAAGTCCGAGATCTTGCTATTTGGTAAATTCCCCTCTAATTTCCGAGAGCAGCTGTGGCCACCTGACTCTCCATTGCCCTCAACCATGGGAAAGCCCGTAACAAACCTGGGTGTGCGGTTCGATGAGTCTCTCTTTCTCGACACACAAGAAATTGTCCGGCTGCTGTTTCGGCCTTCTTAAAACTCAGGAACTTTTTCCCGCTTCTTCCGCAGGCGGCGAGAGAAACAGTTACGTGTGCTCTGATTTTGTCACGACTGGATTACGCCAATGACCTCTATGCTGGCATTCCTGGCTACCTGCTGAAAACACTACAGGTGGTTCAGAATACGGTGGCCAGACTGCTATTGGGCATTTCGGCGAAGAACAGCGTGCACCATCAATTGCGTTCCCTTCACTGGCTCCCCGTCATGGACAGAGTTAAATTTAAGTCTTTGGTTCTGGCCCATCGTGCTCTCCACAGGTGTGGCCCCCTCTATCTTCAGAGACGCTTCTCCTATGTCCCTTCGTAAGCTCTTGGATCTATGTCTGTTCGCTTTGCCCAGGTCCCTCGTTTCAAGTATCAGAGGCTAGGGGGCAGCTCTTTTGCTGTGAAGGCCAGCGTTGCCTGGAATGCCCTCCCCCTTGCCATCTATCCAGGACCCAGTTGTGTTCAAAAGGAAATTGAAGACTCACTACTTTGCTCGATAGTCTCTCTCTTACCCCTTTGGCATCGCGCCAAGACACTCATAAGTATCCGAGCGCGTTCTAAATGGATGTAACATAACATAACATTCTGGGAGCATTATGCATAGCCTTATATTGCTAAACGTTGAAAACATGTGTACACATTTTGATACTGGAACCAATGTCAGTAGTACTGTCAGAACTTACAGCATTTACTTAGAGCACTCACCCAAATAATAAAGGCTTTCAAATAATGAATCATAAATGCAAGTTTGAACAGCATTATCAAAATGGACTAAATATTACCTTAACTGCAGATAGTGCCCTTCCCTGATCCATAACCTGGTATTGCAACTGGCAGCCAAAGGTTTTGTGCAGCAGGGGCTTGGGCCTACTGGTCCCAAGGACATAATGCACATGAAAACATGTTGCCCTTGACCCCAAACAATATGTCCTGGGGTGTCGGGCTATAGGAATTCCACATCCCTGCACTGCTTTGCAGTGGGTGTTGCTCTGCATGCAGAGGCTCCCCTGCCCCTTCCTTTGCTGTTTCCACCTCTGAAGGAACCTCTAAAATAGCCCTTACTGTAGGTGCACTGGCCTTGTTTTTGCTGGATAGTGTAGGCATCTGTGGCGGTGGATTTTTAAGCACCCCTGTAGCTTGTGGGATGAAAGGTCTTCCTAAGAGCCGTCTATAATGCTCCCATGGCTTTAGCAGAGTCAGTGTCTTTGTTCATCTTTATCAAGGGTAGTGTCTATTGGTGGACCAATAAGGTGCTCTTCGTCAAAACGCATATTTAGTACGGCCTGCTGGACCTCTGGTTTGAAACCAGAATACCTAAGCCATGCGTGTCGTCCAAGTATGCCTGAATTAACACCCAAAGCAGCAGTACACACTGCATCTAGTGCACATCGGATGGAGTTGTTGGCCTGACCTTCTATGACAATTTGTTGTCCCCTTATGTGGTGTTCCTCCAGGAGGTACTGCAAGAGTTCCTCCATCTCATCCCAATGGGAGATAATAGCGAGCCAGGAGGGCTTAGGAATTGTCAATACACTATTAATTAGCTTCCTGTGTTGCCACTCTCTCTTCAGCAGCATCTATACGCTTGCTCTCCTTTTCAGGAGGCGGAGTATCTCCAGTAGTCTGGCTGTTAGTTCTCTTAAGAGCCTTTGTGGACACTATGGAGTCAGGTGGAACTTGACCATTGATAAAGATTGTGTCAGAAGCAGCTGCCTTGTATTTTATGTCCGCCCGCGTGGTGATAACTCGGTCACAAATTGGCTCTTTAAAAATGTCCTCAGCATGCCTGGAAGCATGGGTAAATACTGAGTGTCTCCATGTGTGGAAGAAAGGTGTCAAACAAAAAAAATCTTGTTGTAGGGACTCTTTGTGCAGCTCAGCATTGTGAAAAGCAGCTGCCCTAGCAATGACTTGTTAAAAAGAAGTGGCATCTTCTGGAAGGGAGTGGCGGAAGGGATATAGATCCGGAACACTGGGGGTAAGGTGATCAGTGTGATATGCATCCCATGGTTCAAATTCCCATAATGGCCCTCGTAAACTACCCCCCCCCCCCCTCAAAATCATCTGTACCGGTTGACCCTGGAGGAGAAACATCAAGTGGGTCAGGCGGTGGAGATGAAGGAGGGGGTTGTAAAGGAGGAGGCGGGTGTGTAGGACCGGTTGCTTTGTCCTTCACCTTCCTTTTTAGTCTAGTGACTATTAGAAGGACAACAACATTTTTGGTGGCCGAGAAGCAAGTATCCGTCCTGTACCTTGCTGGATGTGAATTTTCCTTTTTCGAATGTCAATTTTCTCGAGACTGGGCTCAACTGGGGTCATGGAAGTCTATTACAATTTACATGCTTTCTGCTTTGTAATTTTGGGACAGAATCTTTTGGTGTGGAACGGAGGTTCTTGCTCGGCACAGAGGAAGATGTTGGTTTCCAGCTTGATCCTGAAGGTCGGATTTGGTCTGAGGAAGTCTATGACGAAGGTTTGGCCTTGGTATCAGTTTTCAGTGCCGGGCCCGAGGGTGGAACATCCGGTACTCTCTTTCAGTTCGGGCCATGGCACGAAGGCAGTTGTTGTGCGACAACCTCTGTATGAGAATGTTTTGATGGAAGGCTAAGCATCTCCATATCGATCTCCACGTTGAAGTCAGAGCTTTCATTGGGAGAGAAGACCCTCGTCAGTCTTTAGAAGCTGGCTCCCCTTCAGGCATGCTCCTCACCGAAAATGGAGGGTGTGTAATCTGCGCTTCGCAAGACATTTCCAATTGACATGTTCCTCGATCCTAAAGAGTTTTCTTGGACTAAAAGTACTTAGACGTGTTGCAGTCAGCTTCACGATGGCCCGGCGAAAGACACAAGTTTCATACAATGTGTCGATCGGTGTGCGGCTATTTCATGTGACAACGTGGACAAAATCTGAAGGGTGTGCATTACATCAGAAGGTATCTTCAATGAAAGCAAGTGCGAATGAAAGAAGGCCTGAGGCGTGTGGCGCTCCGGAGGGCGGTCGGTTGAAGCCCGAACCAAAAGAATTTGAAATCAGTGCAAAAGCGAAACCTGCAGTCGAAAAAATACCCTTGAAGAAAGTAGAGAATGTGAACAATCATGCCGAATGGAGTCGAAACACTGAGCAGAGGCATACACATCCGAACCAGACGTCAAAGTGAAAACAATCTAACATAGGAGACTATGCCCAAGCGCAGTATCACAGAGAGGAGTCACTGTCTAGTGACTCCAAAGATTTCTTCAAAGAAAAACTTCTTGCACAACTCCGGACCCAATACTAGATAGTATGAGTATTGAGAGCATGTGTATCTACTACAGTCACACATATCATCGGCATTTTTTCCCACCCCATCTTTTCATGCTCCCTCATGAAGAATCTGCACAAAGATTGCTATGAAGAACCCAAAGTGTTTGCATTTTTTTGGAAAGACTTATTGGCACTATTGCGGACAGTGAAAATATTTTTAGAAGTTTGGATGCTTTTACTGCACAAAATGAAGATGTATCAAGAAAAATAAACACATTTCACAGAGAACAGTGAAGTAGTTGACTTATCAATTTCACCACCATAATGACTGACCTCAAACCACTCTGTAGAATTTTACTATTGTCTGGGTTAGGACAATTATTCAATATTGTGGACCACACTGTGAAGCAAGGTCCTCTAAACTTTGTGGCAATAAATGCAAATTATGCAGTGCATTTTCCGGCAGTAATATTTTCATCCATTTTAGCTAGAAACATTTTCTGGGAAATCACATGGTAAATCAGTAATTATGACTCTGTAGTAGCAGTTTTTACTACGTAAACCTGACCCTCTTCACTGCCCATTTTTTTTTAAAAAAATCAACAATTTATTAATTAAAGGTAAACTGGGGAGAGGATGTAGCCTTATGGCTAGAGCAGCCGACCTCGAAGCTGGGGAACCGGGTTCGAGTTTCGGCAACAACGCTCAACATCGTGCGATTCTGGGCAATTAAAAAATGAACGTGCCCATCTGTAACAAAACTGGTGCTCATGTAAAGCGCTCGGCTACCTGATATCTTGGAGTCTAGTTTGCACTATATAAAACTAAATAAATGTATATAAAACCCTAAAACCTTCTAATTTCAATCACTTTCCATGGGTAGCTGCAATTTAAAGAAAGCAGCCTTTACAAGCTAACTACTGAAAAATAAACGCAATACAACAAACATAATTAGTAACCTGAAATATGGTCCTTATTGTCTACTATGGTGACATTTGCAAACCACTCGCGGTTTGCATCAGCAGAACCCCTTGATGTCAATAATAGGAGAGACACACACACAACTAAAAGTAAAAGTAACATTACAGTTAGTTGAAATGTTCAGTAACAAAGTAAAATTTTAAACTTTAAAAAAAACATAAAATTCTATTTATCTCAAGTAACACGTGCCCCTGCCATGCACAATTTTCTCATCAATAATTTCATTGCAAATGTTGCGCTGATATTATCAATGATGTATGTCATAGAAGATGTCTTGAGTGATGTAACGTGGGGTAAATAGCAGTGCATGGTAAGGGCAAGAGTTATAGTTAGCTTAGAGCACAAGTTATGGTTGCTTGAGAACTATAAGTAACTAGAGAATTTTTAAGGTTTTAACAGTCTAAATTGTTACTGATCATTTCAATTAACTAGAACATTGCTTTAACATTTGTGTGTTTTTTCTGAGAATTTCCGAGTTTTCTTTTTATATGTAAAGTATTATTTTATTGCCATAAGTAAAGCCAACCCCAGTCGCGAAGGGCCTGCAGCAGCCAACCTCATGCTGTGCACGGCCATGCGCAGCGGGAGGGTTGGCACACTAAGGCTACCCTCTTCCCACAAAGGCAGCCAAACCCTTCCCTCGCCCCACTCCATACCCTATATATAAAGCAGATGCAACATCTTTCTCCAAAAATGACCAATAATATATGAAATGCTTATTATTACGATTTAACTGAAAAATATTAAAGTAAAAAAAAAAAAATATATATATATATATATATATATATATATACACACACATACAAGAAACAATCAATCCTTCATAGTGCAAAGACTGCGCCGAGCCCCAATTCTTTTTCAAAAAGCGTGCTTTATTTCAAGCAAAGACAAACACTGTCCCGACGCGTTTTGGAACCGTAGTTCCTTGGTCACGGGTCAAGAGACGTTTACGTGCATCACATGATATAGTGCAACAAAATCAACAATACAAATAAAGGACTACGGATACAACTTTCTTTAAGCAATGCATCACCGCCATATTGGAATGGCTTCACTGTATCACCTTATACGATACATAGAGTTAATAAACGAGTGTTCTTTAACATAAAAATATGTTTCATCATCAAATGTATTTCTCTACCCAAGTGGGTCGTGAATGCATGAACGAAATTAGTATTCACTGTATCACCTTATACGATACATAAAATTGATAAACGAGTGTTCTCTAACATAAGAATAAATTTCATCGTCCAATGTATTTCTCTACCCAAGTGGGTCGTAAATGCATAATCAAAATTAGTTGAAACATAAAAAATAACAATATAAGTATGAAAATGAAGTTGTCCTGCCCTAGTGGGCTAATCACTACAAGTGTGTGATGCAAAAAGTGATACCACTTCAAGGCGTAATATTACTGCCATTCTTCCCACTCAGTTGAACACTCCGTCTCCTAAAAAAAATAAACCAAATGCACCTATCATAATAATGAATTTTTAGAACTATTAAAATTACTACACAAACATCTTACAACAAGGCAATATTTTCAGCTTCATAATATTAAAAAATATTAAAAACATAGGATGGACATGTGGTGTTCAAGATTATACTGTCTTCAAGTATATTTTAACCAAGGTGGACTGCTAATTCTTCATCTTTGTTTATACCCCCTGGGGTCATAGTTTCATATTTAATTATCAGTCGAGATTCTAATCTGCGCAATTCTTGCGTTCTGTTTCCCCCTCTTTCAGATTTCACAATTCTGTCCAGGGCACAGAATCTCAATAACCTGCTATCTTTGTTGTGACATTCCTTAAAATGTCGAGCAATGGGGTATTGCTTATCTTCGTTGGTTATTGCATGCATATGTTCTAGAATGCGCAATTTCACCTGGTTAATGGTACTGCCAATATAAACTAACTGGCAGGGACATATAAATGCATAGACACAAAAATCGGATTTGCAATTGAGGTGTTTTCTTATAGTGAATGGTTTCATGGTTTTGGATAAAGTAATCTCCTTACAATTGAAGCTGTTTCTGCAAGCTTTACAAGAGGTACATGTAAAAAATCCCTGAATGGTAGATCTCCCTTCAATCCCTGGAAGATTATTTTTACAGAGTAAATCCTTCAAAGCTGGACACCCTGCGAAATGTTATTTTAGGGAACTTATCTGTACAATTTACGAAGGTTTCAGCAATTCGCAAAACTTTCCAAAATCTATTTAAACACTTTCTAACCCCCTTGGCTTGATTACTGAAAGTGGTAATAAATCTTACTGTTGCGTCCTCCTCTTCTGTGTTCATCTTAGTCTCAAACATTGCATCTCTTTATTTTAGCTACTTTCTCGCAGGCCTTTCTAATCACTTTTTTGGAGTAGCCTCTTTCTTCGAATCTGTCTTTCATCTTATTCATCTCTTGTGTAAATGTGATGTCTGAGCTACAATTTCTTCTGGCTCTTAATAGTTCCCCGTAGGGGATACTATTAATAAGATTAATCGGATGGCAGCTTGCTGCATGCTATTACCTGCCGTGCTTTTGCGAAACAGTTTGCTCTCCAAACGATTTTCAAAGGATGTTACTTCTACATCCAGAAACTCAATTGTGTTTTTGTTCATTGTATAAGTGAACGTAAGATTGAGATCATTTTCATTCAGGGAATTTACAAATTCAGCTGCCTCTGTCTCATCACCTTTCCAAATGCAAAATATATCGTCGATGTATCTTGCCCAGAGGACAACATGATGGTTAAAGGCACTGATGTTTTTCGCCACTTGCTCCTCCCACCAGCCCAAGTACAAACCAGCGTAACTGGGGGCGAAGCAAGTCCCCATCGCTGTCCCCTGGGCTTGACGATAAATGACATGATCAAAAATGAAAAAAATTGTTTTTTAAACATGTTGTCATCATGTTCAGTAGCATCTCTGTCTGCATGAGATAGCAAATAGGTCGATCTTTAAGGTAATACCTGCATGCTTCCAACCCCAAATCATGAGGTATGCAGGTATAAAGACTGTTGACATCTAATGATAGTAACAGATAATCAGGTTCCCAAATTACATCCTTGATCATTCTTAAAAAATGACCCGTATCCTTGATATATGAGGGTAGGGTTTCTACATATGGCCTTAAGAAATGATCAATATATTTAGAAGTGTTTTCTAACATACTTCCTATAGAGGCAACAATCGGGCGTCCTGGTGGGACCACTTTGTTCTTATGTACTTTAGGTAATAGGTACATAGCTGGTAATTTCGGGAATTTACAACATAGAAATTTATATTCGTCTTCAGAAATCAAATTTTCATTCTTCCATTTTCCCAGTTCATTGACAAATATTTCATTACTTCTTTCATAACAATTACTATCACTTTTGATGTAACTCATTTCATCATTTAATTGACGTCTTCCTTCTTCCAGATACATATCTAAAGGCCAAACCACCACGTTTCCACCTTTATCTGCCTTTTTGATAACTATCTGTTTATTATTCTGTAATTCCATAATAGCTAACTGTTGTTTTTGGGTAAGATTATTAAAGAACTTGGGTTTCTGTTTGGCCAGTTTTTTAAATTCTTTAAGAACACCTTTTTCAAACACCTCTATAGACTCATTGTGAATCTGTGGTAAAAACACAGATTTTGGTTTAAACCCACTTTTGCCTGAGTCATCAATCAACAATTCCTCCTGTGCTAAGGTATTCAATGGATCGTCAACCCAATTGTCATCAACCAATTCTCTTAATGTGTGTAAGGTTTCTATATCTCCAATAGATAATGCGGGTTCCTTCGCATAGGGTGTATGTGTTAGAGGCTTAACCTTATTTTCATACCACTTTCTCAACTTTAATTTGCGTGTAAAAAAGAATAAGTCAATCCTACTGTCAGTGTAATTAAAACCTCTAGTTGGACAGAAAGTGAGTCCCAATGAAAGTACATCATGTTTTTTACATGTACCTCTTGTAAAGCTTGCAGAAACAGCTTCAATTGTAAGGAGATTACTTTATCCAAAACCATGAAACCATTCACTATAAGAAAACACCTCAATTGCAAATCCGATTTTTGTGTCTATGCATTGATATGTCCCTGCCAGTTAGTTTATATTGGCAGTACCATTAACCAGGTGAAATTGCGCATTCTAGAACATATGCGTGCAATAACCAACGAAGATAAGCAATACCCCATTGCTCGACATTTTAAGGAATGTCACAACAAAGATAGCAGGTTATTGAGATTCTGTGCCCTGGACAGAATTGTGAAATCTGAAAGAGGGGGAAACAGAACGCAAGAATTGCGCAGATTAGAATCTCGACTGATAATTAAATATGAAACTATGACCCCAGGGGGTATAAACAAAGATGAAGAATTAGCAGTCCACCTTGGTTAAAATATACTTGAAGACAGTATAATCTTGAACACCACATGTCCATCCTATGTTTTTAATATTTTTAAAAAATTATGAAGCTGAAAATATTGCCTTGTTGTAAGATGTTTGTGTAGTAATTTTAATAGTTCTAAAAATTCATTATTATGATAGGTGCATTTGGTTTATTTTTTTTAGGAGACGGAGTGTTCAACTGAGTGGGAAGAATGGCAGTAATATTACGCCTTGAAGTGGTATCACTTTTTGCATCACACACTTGTAGTGATTAGCCCACTAGGGCAGGACAACTTCATTTTCATACTTATATTGTTATTTTTTATGTTTCAACTAATTTTGATTATGCATTTACGACCCACTTGGGTAGAGAAATACATTGGACGATGAAATTTATTCTTATGTTAGAGAACACTCGTTTATCAATTTTATGTATCGTATAAGGTGATACAGTGAATACTAATTTCGTTCATGCATTCACGACCCACTTGGGTAGAGAAATACATTTGATGATGAAACATATTTTTATGTTAAAGAACACTCATTTATTAACTCTATGTATCATATAAGGTGATACAGTGAAACCATTCCAATATGGCGGTGATGCATTGCTTAAAGAAAGTTGTATCCGTAGTCCTTTATTTGTATTGTTAATTTTGTTGCACTATATCATGTGATGCACGTAAACGTCTCTTGACCCGTGACCAAGGAACTACGGTTCCAAAACGCGTCGGGACAGTGTTTGTCTTTGCTTGAAATAAAGCACGCTTTTTGAAAAAGAATTGGGGCTCGGCGCAGTCTTTGCACTATGAAGGATTGATTGTTTCTTGGATTTGGAGGGGTCGCGACCCTGCCGGTAGCCCGCCACCTGTGAAGAGGCAGAGATCAACGCGAACTGAAGTGGAAATATATATATATATATATATATATATTACCTACTGGCGATAGCCAGTAGGTAGTTATAGTTAGGACCACGTTTCCATAGGAAAACCTCAACATTCTATTTTGAATAACTTTGGCGCCGGTCGACGAATCCTCGCGAATTTCTCAA
This sequence comes from Triturus cristatus, assembly GCF_964204655.1. Lineage (NCBI taxonomy): Eukaryota > Metazoa > Chordata > Amphibia > Caudata > Salamandridae > Triturus > Triturus cristatus. Next base: position 571,166,599 of record NC_140595.1, on the reverse strand, counting down.
AATAGGTGGGGCGCTACGCTCCGCTCCTACCCTGAAAGTCTCGGGGGGATTCGTCAAGCGGGGGCTGAGATAAGAGGGGGGTCCCAAAACGCGTTTTTCCCATGCATTTTTCCATAGGACCTTTAGAACGAGCTACAGCCCGAATGGCTGAACAGAATTACTCAAAATTTGGCAGAGAGGTAGTCCCTAGGTCAAGGAAGTGCCTTTTGTAGGTTTGGTGTAAATCTGTTCAGTAGATTCTGAGAAAATAGCCTTTAAATCAATATATATATCTGAGCCAGCTTACGGTACGCTTACCGTACGCTTACGGTAAGCGTACGGTGGCGTGCGCGAGCGCGATTCTGATTGGCTCTTAGATCTTAGTAAACATTCGAATCAGCCGAAACCAGGAAGCGGCGGCCGCCATTTTGTCTCTCGCACTGAGAGAGATTTTTAAAATCGGAAGCCCAAAAACATGTAAAGGGGCTGTTTTGACAACTCCCTCCCACATAGTCATGTGGAGGGAGTCCCCAAACATCCCCCAAGTGCAAAAACGGTTTTATTTTTTTTTCGGCAATTTCGCGGGGTACGCTTACCGTACGCTTACGGTAAGCGTACGGTAAAAAAATAAAAATAAAAAAAAAACACTATCCACACTTACCCCACCCCCTGTGCTTTTGGTGGCCGAAGGCCACCAAATGTGCTGGGCTTATTACAATGGAAAAAAACACTATCCACACTTACCCCACCCCCTGTGCTTTTGGTGGCCGTAGGCCACCAAATGTACAGGGCTTATTATAAGGGAAAAAAACTTAGCATTTAAAAAACCGTACTAATTCACTGAAAAAACCATAGGTTTCACACACGTTATAGTTAGGAATTAGCATTTAAAAAACCTTGCAAATTCACTGAAAAAACCATAGGTTTCACACATGTTATAGTTAGTGGAAATTTTACTGATAAAAAACCAATGAAATTGCCCCGTTATAGTTAGCGCAGGCAACTATAACTCACGCGACCGCAATCCTCTGCTGATGACATATGTGTCTTTATGAAAAAAAAATATTTGTAATATATGTATAGCTAAAAATGTATGGAAGAAGACATGGGCAAATAAGTGTCTAAATACAGTATTAGCATCAGCAGAGGATTGTGGTCGCGTGAGTTATAGTTGCCTGCGCTAACTATAACGGGGCAATTTCATTGGTTTTTTATCAGTAAAATTTCCACCAACTATAACATGTGTGAAACCTATGGTTTTTTCAGTGAATATATATATATATATATATAGATAGATGTATATATATATACATATATACACACACACACACACATACACTATTTGTATGTATAAGGAAAAAAAAACGCCTCTCCTCTCTTCATTTTAACATGTTGCGCTCCTAAAAATGCAATCATAAAAACATAAAAGCCTTGTATTTTATTTATTTGATGCTTCTTCAAGCCACATAAAATGCAACCGGCCCCCGAGTGGCACTGCAATCCCGGCAACCGCTCCAGCGTGGGAAATGCTTTTAAAAAATAATAGTACGTTCTCCCTGGGGTCAGTTTCAGTGACCCAGGAGACTTATGTTTTTTTCCGAATGTTGCCGGGGGGCTGCAAAACTCACTATAGCCTCGAAAAAATTGGTAATGTTCCTAGAAGGGGTAGGGACATAACCAAAATTCAAATAAGCAAAATAGCCACACAGGGCATTATGGGGTGCTCCTTGAAGAAGCAGTGAATAATAAATGCGTGGCTGTGGACGCTCATTTAAATACAGACTTTCATTATTTCCCCTCCTCCCCCTTTTTTTTTTTTTAAATAGGGGGCCGTAAGGGAGTCCCAGGACCCCCGCAGCCTCACCAGCTCCCTGCAAGTGACCCCTATAGAGCCACGCAGCAGCTGGCCTTTTTTTTCACTTCAATTTATTTTTGGGGCTGCGGGGTGAGTCCCTAGGATCCCCACCAACATGGTCTGTTTTTATTTTTATTAAAAAGTGTGCACCTCGGTGCCTACCGGGACACACCACAATTTCTCCCGGCATTTTTTTCTATGGGGTGCCCCAGTGCCTACTCGATGCACCCCAAGCCATTAGTTATTGTAGGGGTCCACAGGGGGGTGGGGCGGCCCAGGGCCCACCGGCATTGCCTTTTGATTATAAAGTTGCCTGCCCCGATGCCACCACAACTGGACTGTAGCGGTTTCTAAAGTTCCTTTAAAAAAAATGAATGGGGAAAACACGTTTTGGGACACCCTCCTTTTTCTCATCACCCTGAAACTTTCCATGCACAAACTAGTCAAATTGTAATATTTTTAGGAAAGGTTTGTGGAGATTTGTCAAACCGCATCCAAGTTATTAGCAACACAACAAAGGCATGTCCTATGGAAACACGATCCTAACTATACCTATCCAGTGGTGACATACATATATTATATACTCACACAAAAAAAAATACAAAGGTTACAGGGACGTTATAGTTGGGCTGACATTTCACTTGTACAAAACCAGAGAAATTCAGATGTTTTAGTTAGCTGAGCTAACTAACTCGCACACCCGCAATGCACTGCTGATGACGTGACATATTACATCACTCATGAAATGGTCAATGACATAACTGACGCTCACCGACACAGCCATATGCACCCTCACTCACCCATACAGCCCCTCGCAGATGCAATCCTGAACCCATACACCCAGTGAATCACCCACTAACATATCCATGCATGGAGTCACACCCCCCTCACCCACCCACACAAACTCAGGCACCCATACAGGTACTCAGACAACCAATCAATAACCCATATAGACACTCATGTAGCTACTAAACAACCCATGCAGCCGCTTACACACCAACTGACAGACTGCTATAGACATTTACAGATTTGTCACTCGCCCTTACCCATACATTCACTGAGACACGTATAATCGCTCACTTATACAGTCAGTCACACACCCACTGAATCATCCATACAGACACTCATACAGCCACTCATTCTTCAATACACCTTGGTGTGTATGTGTGTTTATAATATATTAGAGAGAGAGAGAGAGAGATAATTAATTCTTAAACTTTTTAGAAACAGTCACTGAATCATGTCAGTGATGTCATTTGAGATGTCATCAGTGAGGTCACTGACCATGTCATAAGTGATGTAATATTTGACATCAGTGGTGCATTAAGGGGGCGCGAGTTACAGTTAGCACAGCTAACTATAATGGCTGAATTTCTCTGGTTTTGTACGAGCGAAATGTCGGCCTAACTATTCCGTCTCTGTAACCTTTGGTTTTTCCAGTAAATATCCACCTATAGAAATATAGATATACATTTTAAGCATAGGATTAGCCCTACATTAATTATGATGTATCTTGAAAAGTGTCAAAACCTCTTGCCATTTTACAGCATGCCAAGCTGAAAAATTACAAAGGCACGTTATCTTCCCAGGCACCATTCAAGAAACCTGGCATAAGTACAAGCAGTTTCTCATAAGCAAGTTACTTAGCTTCAGTAAGCTCACCTTTTGAATATTCCCCAGGCATCAAACTGGATCAGGAAACATTTCACCAATACCTCTCCATGCTGATAGGTGGCACCGTGCAGCTCCACACCAATGACATTTTGATCAGAAAATGACACAAGAGCTTATATATGTCCCACTCCCACGTGCAGACATCGGTTGTTTTCAAGACCATCTGCCCCCCAGTCCCAAAATCAAATTGACTTGACCAGTGTGCAGATTCCCAAATTTGGGATCTTATAAATGGGTAGAGTCAAATTTACAAAACAGGGAGAAAAGGAGGGTCAGTGAGGAATCTGTGCTAGATCGAGCCTATACCAGAAACAGCGTTACCGAAGGTCAGTAACTTGTACTTCTGGTAGAGACTTCTAACCGCAGATTCCTCAGAATAAATACTAGTGAAGTACCTCATTGAAGGTGGGCTATAAATGGACTCAAACCATAAAGTCCTGTAGAACCGAGCAGGCAAAATGCCCTTGATGGACCGGACTGTCCAGAAAGTAATGCTCTGTGAATGTATAGAGAGACTCATACATAGCCACAAGGCAAATGTCTAGGATAGGGACTCCGCAAGATAACGCAGAGGTAGCAGCTTTGGCTGTGGCAGAATGACCACAAAGTCCTTCCGGAGACTAGTATTTGGACAAGTGTAGCAGATCTTAACACAGTGTACAATCAAACTGGAGATGGTTCTCTTCTGCACAGCCTTGCCTTTTTTCACTCCAGAGAACCCCACAAAGAACTGATCTTTCACACAGTGTACTTTGGTACGAGCTATGCGGAATCTAAGCGCTCTCTTGGGATCCAAGCAATGGAGTCTTTCCTCCTTAGCGAGATGAAGCAGATCATAGAACACCGGTAAGGACATTGTTTGACCGGAGTGGGACAGAATCACAACTTTTTGGTAGAAAGGATGCTCGTATTTACAGAGCCAGTTTGTCTGGAAGGTGGCAGTGCAAGGTGGGTTGATTAAGAGCTTGAAGCTCACTCACACGCCTCATGGGGATTAGGGAGATGAGGAACACTGTCTTAAGGTTGAGGAGCCACCAAGGGATAGCTGTGAAACGGCTCAAATCAAGTGCTGCACATCAGGAAGTTGAGAAGCAATACAAGGTCCCAATGTGGCATGATGAATGGAGGGGGTATTAATAAAATAACCCTAACAACAATCTCATTACAGCGGGAGACTTAACAAAGAGGGATGATCTGTCAAATGCAAAAAAGCCAAAAGACCCAAAATGTAACCCTTGTAACTGCCACGTGTGATCAGCTAGGCACGGACAGTTGAGCTTGCTCGCCGTGGCATCCAATGATCCTTGCAGGTTATTTACCAACAGGAACACTGCATGGTGTTCCAGGCACAGGTCAATACCACATGGCAGTGGTGCCGTCTGTGACACCAGTACCTGCATCCCCTTTGATTGATGATAACTTCTTCCTTTGAAAGAGAAATATGCCAGAAATTCTCAGGTAGCTACATAAACACAATTTATTTTTGGGCCTTCAGTTATAAACTACTTAAAGTAAGCTAAAGACTATACAAACAAGTTACTTAACTTTGGTAACACCTTATCAGGTAGAGACCATCAGGCTGCAGATTCCTTACCTTTGAATTATCCACAGGAGTGAGACTGGATCCAGAATTTTTTGTGAGCAGTACCCCTGCACACCGGTAGGTGGCACCTTTTGGTTTCTGCCCACACCATTTAAGGTGCCCAAAGCAGAGCCCTGCTGGGCAAGAGAAAGAAATCGAAGAATCTCAGAACGTGGAGCAAATTGTTTTTCGGCACACCATAACACAGACTTGCCCCAGAGGCAGGTGTATACTGTACTGGTGAGGGGACGGCTGGCTGCCAAGATAACATTGCAGACTTCGGACAGAAGGATGAAAGCTACCAGCTGTCGCAGCTCAAACTCCACGCATGAAGGTTGAGCATTGCCAGGTTCGGGTGGAGAACACTTCCCTACTGTTGTGTCAGAAGAACCTCCTGAAGGGGCAGCTTGAACGGAGCACCATTGGCCATGCCCAACAGCTCGCGATACCAAAACTTTCGAAGCCCAGTCCAGAGCCACAAGGATGACTTGGGCCCAGTCATTCCTGATCTTCTTGACAACTCTAGGCAGGAATGGTAAGGGCAGAAAGGCGTACAGGAGGACCGAGTTATACTCGAGACGAAAAGCATCTCAGAGAGCCGCCTTTGAAACTCCCAGCACGCAAAACTGCAGATATTGCGCGTGCTCAGCAGTGGCGAATAGATCTATCCAAGGCTCTCCCCTCTTTCACCACCTCTGGGTGGAGACCCCAGTGTGATCCGCTAGGCATAGTCAGTGGAGTTAGTCCGCTCTGGCGTTCAGAGAGCCCACCAGGTGTTGAACCACTAGGGATACGCCCTGACTTCCCAGCCATGTCCAGAGGAGTAGGGCGTCTTGACAAAGGACCCACAAACCCACCCAGTCCTGTTTGATTCAGTACCACATGGCGGTGGTGTGGTCTGTGAACACCTGCACTAACCTTCCCTTGGAGGATAGAAAGGTGTTCAATGCCAGCCTGATCACCCCGAGCAACAGTAGGTTGATGTGGAATTCAAATTCTGCCGGAAACCAGAGGCCTTCCTCAAATCCGCAAAGTCCAACGCTACTAATCTCCCAGGCCGAGGGCAGACATAACTAGAGCAAGCGTGAGCATTTTGAATTTCTCCTTTTTCAGGAAGAAATTTAGAGGGCACAGGTCTAAATAGGACGAAGCCCTCCATCCTAGTTGGGCACCTTAAAGTAGTGGAAATAACTACCACAACCTACTTATAGCATCGGCAACGTCACCACTTCCTGGGGGAATAAGTATAGATGGTCCTTCGTAAGCCTGTCGCAAGAGTGTGCCATGGGTGGGGGGATAGTCACGAAGGGGAGGGAGTAGCCCCTTCGGACAATCTGGAGAACTCAGGGGTTTAATGTTATCGACCTCCAGTGGTGCAGGTGATGGCATTTCATGCCTCCCACAGGTTGCCCGTGAAGGTTGGAGGGCAAACTAAAGAGGTTTTGAGGCTGCGACTGTTGGGGGTGGACTGGCCAGACCTCTAGCTGCCTGACCCACAGTGTCTAAGGGTACAGTGCCATCAACTATGCAGATGCTGGGGACCTTACATGCCGTGGTGGCTGGGTGGGTAATGAAGCAGCTGAAATCCTCTTCTGCGGCCTCAAACTGTGGACTCTGGTTGGCCGGGGCTATGGAAATGCCCAAGGATCTGGCTGTAGCTCTGCTATTCTTAAAGCTATCCAGCACCAAGTCCGCTTTGCAGTCCGCCTTGTACCAAAGAGAAGGGAGCCATCAAAGGACATGTACGTAATCGGAGCTTGGACATCCCCTGAAAAGCCAGTCGCCGTAAGCCAGGTGTGGAGCATGAGGTCACAGACAAAAACTGCTCTGCCTAGCAAGTCGGTCATGTCCAGTCCACATCGGATCGTGAACTTAGCTGCATCTCTCTTGTCTGCCATAGTTTGGGAAGAGTATGATACAGGTCTCATACGGTACCATCAGAAGCACCTACGCAACCCAATCCTAAGGTTCAGGGGAGTAACAGCCCAAAAGGCATGCGGTGTTCATGGAACGCAGTGCCAGCTCGCGGAAGAAAATCTTTCCTTGCCCAAGGTGTCCAGCCTCTTGGATTCCATACCCGGTGGGGTGGTAGGGAATGTACCACAGATAGTCGAGGCTTGGACCACCAAGTTCTCTGGGGTAGAGTGTTGAGGAAACTGGGGTCCCCCGTAGTGGGGCGATGGCAGCAGGCAATTGTCCTATTCACAGCAGCCCTCCGTGCAAGGCTTGGACCAGGCCCCTAGCAGGACATCTCTAAGGGTTTAATTAAATGGGAAAAGAGGTTCTGAGGGGGAACCTCTCAGCTGAAACACCTCTGTCAAGATGTTAGTCTTGACTGCCACTGAAGGCAGGCTAAGGTCCCAGATGCCCTTCTCATTACCATAGCAAAAGAGGCTCCCTCCTCCATAGCCACAGGAGAGACACCATGGCAGTATCTGGGAAGGTGTCCAGTTCACTGGCGTCCACCAATCCCTCACACCAGTCCATGTTGGGGTCAGTGGCCCCTCCTAATCTTTCCAACTCTAAGCCCCATAGGAATATGGCTCAGGCTTCGGTCTGGAGGGTATGGCTCCAGTCGGTGCAGGAGTCTGCGTCAGGTGCTGCCTCTCCGGCACCGTATCGGAGTCTGTGAAGAGAATGGGGTGGCACCACCAGAGAGCATCGGGACCGGTGTCGGGGTAGGTCACGGTGGTACGACCAGTGCCGGTCCAGATCTACCCAGTGATCTAAGGGGCCCAAAGGGCGCAGAGATCAGATGGGGCTCCTCCCAAACCTATGATGTCCGAAAGAACTCTAGCGGGGACCCCAAATATGAGGTGCATGGGTTCAAAATTCTCAGTCTGGCTCCGGAAACGCGGGGAGGTGCAGGGACAGTCCAGTCACTATGCTCTCTTTACTCGTCAGATGACTTTGATGGACGGACTAAAGTCAAAGACCTCTTCAACTTCTTGCTCTTCTTCTTGTGGGACTTACCGGAGCGGGATGACTTTGACAAAGTTCGATGGCTCTGGGACCTTCCTCTCAACCAGGATTGAGACCGTTGCACGCCGAGTGGCATGGAGCTTCAGGGATCTCTATGTCAAGGCCTTGGGGTGCATGGTGCGACAATAAAGGTAAGTGTTGGCTCATGGTCGCACTTAAGGCATCAGAGGCAGACTGGGTGAGGGTCCGTCACCGACATTTGACGGTGACGGGCGCTGCAGTGTTTGCATCCAGCCTTCCATGCGAACATCCCTGCCACAACAGGAAGGAAGTTAAAAAAAAAAAAAAAAGACAAAAAGTCATATAAAGGACAGACCAAAAGTGACTAGGGGTAGCTCTCTCTGGATCTGCGCTGATTGGTGCAGAACAACTGACGTCAGCGCACTGGGGTGGCGCCTAGATAGGCACAGCGCACGTCACTTCTGCCATAGGGAGCTGAGCGATGCCACCTATGGGCACACAAGGGGCAACTGCTCATTAAAATATTTCAGATCCAGACTGTTGCATGGGGATAATTCTAACGTAATAAAGCTGCAGCTAGAAGTCTCTCAGGTACTACTGTACAGACAAAGTGGAACTATGTAAGACAGAAAACAACCATGTGTTCAATGATTAACATGCAATCCATTAAGAATTCACTTTAAATTTAGCACATGGATATCTCTACAGCCACATCCCATCTTTCTTTTCACTTCTGAAAAAGCCATTTCCTGCAGGCATTAAAAATTAGGCTAACTAAATTTTGCCTGTCTTCCTTCTAACTCAATTAACATTTTCCCCCCAATGGTTTACAGTCAGAAGTTACCCGATATTCTGCTTTCAGACGCAAGGTGTAGCTATTAACCATCTAATGCTGGAAGGCATATAGAAAGTGTACATTTTTCCTACCTACAGGTTTTAAGTGTCCAATGGGTGTGAACATACAACACTGAGCAAAAAATATCCATGGCAAAACTATCAAAGTACAGTTTGTTTTACCTAAAACGTTGCTGCTGAAAGCGTGGCTGCTGTAACTGCTGGTGCTGTAACTGCTGGTGCTGTAACCAGGGCTGCTGAAATTTCAAACGTTGACAAAGGGGCTGCAGGAAATGTTGCTGTTGAATTGGAGGCTTCTGGTGGAGAAAATCATGCAACTTGGGTCCATGTTGCCCCAATGGATCATCAGGCACCATGAATATGTCACCAGCAAATGTGTATTGCAAAATCCTAAAACAGAAAGTTTAAATGAAATAAAGTACAACACAATTCTTATGAACATGAGAATATAATTCTACAAGCAAACATAAAAAACGTCTGATGAGAATAAACCTTGGTGCAAAAGTGAATCAGACTGCAGCGAGACATAGTGCAAGGCACCCCGCGGATGGCAGAGTACGTTCCCAATAGCCCTCCTGCGTGCACACATTGTTTAGTTGCAGATAGACTGCCACCTTTCCAGCATGATTCTGCGTTTCAATAGTCACTTACCTAAGGTGGGATTATCTGCTGTTCAAAACAAATAGGGGAAAAAACTATGCAGATGTCACTGACTGGTGCTATTCTGAGGAAGACAAGAAATATGGATGTCCAGGGAAAAGAAAAAGCCGACGGTAGAGGCCTGCATCTACCATATGGGACATGGTCTGAGCACTCTGTGCTTGAAACCTTTATTTGCTGCAAGACTAATTTTAAAGAATGAACTTTGTTAAAAATGATAAATACATAAAAAGGTGGTCAATTACAAGCAAAAATGCCTTCAACGTCAAATTAGGAGATACTCATACATACCATTAACTGCAAAAATAGTACCTCAAACACATTTTCACAGAGAGCTGCTCACTTTGAAAAAGTTCCAAGAAAAAGCTTCATACATGTGTCCTTAATGTACAGTGTCACTTTAAAATTGATCTTAACAGTTGACAAACTTGGACTTACAGAATTTTAAAAACAAGTATTTAGCCATGGCTGTACTACAGCGGTGCGATGTAATGAACACCTTTTTAGAGTAATGCTGATGTTTTGCTTTGAGAATGAAATTGTTAAGTACTAGACACCCCTTAAACATCAAAGTTACGCCACGTGAAAACAACCAACGTATTGTGCAGTAAAAATGAAATTTAGTCTTATCTAGACACCACATAGTCAGCAACCTCCCTTCTATCCCTCAAGTAAAGATGCAAGTCTAGATATTACATTAAATGGAAATGCTACAGACATTCTGATGCTGTAATGTTGTGACCCTAGAGCAAGATTTCATCCTACTGGCTCATTTCCGCCATTAAAGAGGAGTTTTAACTTTCCCAGATCACAATCCTGATAGGCAGATGGCACCCACGCCTAAACATTGCAGATCATGGAATTGATGTTTGTCTATGTAGATATCATCCATGAAGGAGCTGGCTCAAACTGCCATGGAAGTCCGATCCATGCATGTTGTGAAATAGCCAGAAGAATCCGTATTCATATATATATAAAAAAAAAACCACTGGATAAATAAATTCAATTCAGTCTAACTTTGCTCCAAAAGGGCCAGTCTTTTCTGACATGCTAGACCACATCCAATCATAATGAGATTTTTTGGTACCTTAATTAACTGTCACTGAATCTCTATGCAGCGAGAGTAAGGGATCCAGGTAGCAATATTCCATTGAGAGATACAAATTACAATAATAAAATAATTCAGTTTGAAAACAACTTTTATGAGTAAGGGATCACTAATATTATTAATACATACTACTACTGTCTAGAGTTCAGATACTAAATCCCTTCTTTGAGGTTCCTCAATTTTACTGAAATATCCATATAATAGAGAGCCCGAAACAGAGATTAGCATATAAATGGTCACCTTTCTTTTATTATCTGCGCCCAAGATGGGGATTCAGTCACAAATTCTCTCAAGTTATCATTGGTCACAATAACTCCTCCTGTTTTTTCAGATAGATGTAGCAAAAATCTGAAACAAAAAAAAAAACACATAGCACGGTTCAATATCTATATTACTTCAGAAGCCTTGTCAAAAAACAAACACAAACTATACATTGTATAACTATTCAGCTCTGCATCATAACTATTGGTATTCAGAAAGTAAAATAATAGGTACGCCAAACTCTGAATATCAAATCATAATGAAATCGACATGGCCTGGCCAATACCTAGACATGTTAACTACTAGGTTTTAATGGAGACTGGTATCGATGCACACTTGGCAAATAGCAGTGAGGCCACACAACCCTATCAGAAACGAAACTGCTTGAAACTGAAGGACTCTTTATCCAGGGACAAATATTACTGTAGCACAACTCCTGCGCAAAATGAAGGGAACAGTATTGGTACAAGTTTTAGAATCTTACGTCAGAAATTGCGGGGTGACAGTAATATCTTAAATTATGCTGGTGTATTATAAAGCACTTTGAGTAGTCTTGAGGCCACGCGAAAGGACAGGAGATTATGGAAACGTAAAAGGACCAGGGGAATAATAGCAGGAACAGCGGAAAGCGATGGGGAGGAAAATTGTAGATAATCTTACCCTAAACATTTAGAGGGTTGTTATAGTAAAAGTCATATGATCTAGGTCTGATAAGAGAACAAGGGCTTGAGGTAGTCTTCTGGGCGAATCTGAGGCAGAAGGGAAGAGGACATGGACCCCTCCCCATCTATTCATGCCAGGATTTCAGGGGAAAAACAGTCTGTGGGGATTGTATAGATGGGCATGCTCTGTGGGATGGTTATAATGCTAGTTTTTTGGGTTGGTGTAGGAGTCCTGGAGTTGTGGGGTAAGTAACTCCCTATTTGATAATTGTTGGTTCATCAGCAGCTATACGCCGGGTCTCATGGTTAGAAGAACCCATGCCTATGTAGCAGGGATTCTAATGCTAAATTTAGTTTCTTATGGAATTCTACAATGCAGGGCTTTGTTATGTTGCCACAGTAAACACAAGGTTAACAGCATAATTACACTCATGGTCCTGGAGCGCTTTAAAACTGACCTCCTTCCTTCGTAACACATCATTGTCATTACTGGTGCAAAATATGGCTCTTTTAAGCAGGATTTTACATAAATTATGAAGAGGGTGAGAAAGCATTAAGCATTACCTGCTGGGTACAGTCATCAAGGTATTGCCCAAAAAACACTGATTGCCACGCAATATAAAGCATCCCAAAAAGTAGTCACTGAGGTTATTTACCAGTAGAAAACAGAAATCAAATACCTCCTTCCTGGGCAGAGGGAGCTTAGTCTCTGTTGGCATATAATGTAACAGTGGCACCATGATGGGGACTGGGTATCAGATTTAAGAGAATGAATGTAAGCAGCAATACCAAGAAGGAAAAATAAAACAGGATGAAAATTGCTGCTTCTCGGTTCTATGTGATTCAGGCAAAAATGACTGTGTGGAAAAGTGTTCTGGAGAACTTTCTCCACAAATGTGTTTCCACTAATTTTTTTAAATAAATAGCAGCTCCAAGTAGTTGAAATCAGGCTGGTGAAAGCATTTCATTGCGAATAATTATCTGCAACTTTTATGCTGAGGGTTGTATACTTTTGGGGAAGAAGACCCTCCACAGCCTCCATAAAAATGTTCTTGAAAAAATCCCTCATCCCATAAATTAATTTACACTAGCCAGTTACTTTCCATCCCACCCACCCTTGCCTACCCTCTTACTAATTAACACTTATAGCCACCCAGCCCAGCTCCTTTTTTACCACTTTCCAAACACCCAGCTTCACCAACATACCGATACTAAACACCTCTTCAGCGCACCACTTCTGCTTCTAATTCTAGTCATCAGTTTTCCTCTGCATTATCAAACTTCCCCCAGTGCCTAATTATTCCCAGTTTCTTGTTAAAGTTTTTTTCAAACAACATTTTACCCTTTAACTTTAATACAAAACTTCTACTCTTACATTTCTAAATGCCTCAAGAATTCTGGGACATCTGAGGGAGAGTGGTGTGTGTAGTACATATGCAGAACCACAAAGCTGTGAGAGGTGCTATGAATCCTAAGAGGTGGTGCAAGTAAAGATGCATTTCCCTTCCTCCACTATGGTAGTAAATAGTACATTACTTTTAGCAGATATGCACACATGGTTTGACTTGTGTTCTATGGGTGTCATTGCAGAAAAAGGGTATTTGACCAAAACCAGAGCACAAAGGATTAAATGCATATACTGAGATGTTATTTTAAAAATGAGTCTTTGAGTACGGCCCCACTTTTCTCTATAAAGTGACTAACCTAGAAACTGAGAGGAAGAAAACCTTGTATTTTATGCCACACCATGAACAGGGAATTTGTTCATTACACTATAGTAATAAGTGTGTGAATGTGCATCAATTAGTACAATTCAGATTACGGGTTATCTGCACAGAACCCTTCCAGCATGGTAGGCTCACTCTGAGAATGCGAAAGGTGGTACCGAAGAGGGGCAAACTTAGAGAAAGGTAGGGGGATTTTGCATAGGAACCCCCAGGGAGAACATGCTCTACAATAAGAAAGAAGAAAAAAATAAAAAGAAAGAGTAAATGAAAAGTCACTAATTTGAAAGACACACAAGACTGTTATGCATTGCCTTTCCGGGTTTGGGGAGGACTGTCCAGCTGTTTGAGATATAATACACTCGCCGTTTGAATTCTTTGGCATGTTGTCGAACAGAAATCAAAATGATTACTTGGAAACCGTTTAGGAAAATCTGAAGGTCAGCTCCCTTGTTTACCCTGCCTTTGAAGCAAATATTAAGATGCTCAGAGGCTAAATGAGAGAAACAAAAAGGTATTGGACTGTATTCTCCATCAGATACAAACATTCACTGAAATGGTACACAACAGAAAGTATGTTCCATCTATGCATTCTGAAACATCGGGAGGAATTAAGAAAAAAAAGTGGCAAATCAAAGATCGACTAGTGCATAATGCATAAGTGGTTAAGTCTTGTGCTGGTCCTCTTAAGCTTAAACTCACTGAGGCCGGTCATAAGCAGCCAGGGAGAGACAAAACAGTAAGGAAAATGTTACTTAGTGTCTTGTTGGACCTGGCCCTCTCTGCAGGGTTATCCTCAAACCTTTTGTCTTTTACCCTCTGCTTTTTGCCGAATTCGTTTTTTGTTGGCCTTAGGACCCAGTGCACTTGCTAACCAGTATTAAGTGCTTGTACTCCCTCTCGTAAACATGGCTTGATTGGCATATACCCAATTGCCACATCTAATTTACTTATAAGTTCTTTGTAGAATGCTATATATATATACCCAGGGCATGAAAACTAACACTTCCAGTGGGCCTGCAGCACCGCTTAGTGCGCCACCCACTTACTAAGCACTGTGAAACATGTCCCAGGCCGACCAATGCAGTGTTAAACTGCCATTCCACTTTCATTACTTATAAGTCACCCCTATGGTAGGCCCTAGGTAGCCCATTGGGCAGGGTGCTCTGTCATTAAAAGTTTGGAAATGTACTTTTAAGTTTTACATGTCCTGGTAGTAAAAAAAACCTAAATTCATTTTTCACTATTCGGAGGCCTACCCATCTCACAGGATAACATTGGGGATTACTTGTTCAATTTAATAAGCTGCCATTCCTAATTGAGAGCAAGGAGATATGTCATGTTTGGTACCTATGAAATTGTAATGACAAATCACCTTTCAAGGTAAAGTCAGATTTCTCACTACAATTTTGAAAATGCCACTTTTAGAAAGTTGGCATTTTTCTGCCCTTAGTCCTATGTGCCTGCAGCTTGTCTCTGGTCATGCGACTAGGGATAGCTGACAGTTTGCGGATCCCTCCCAGACATTCACACAAAAGAGGGATTAGGGATGCCTCAATGGGCCATCTTCTGGCAGGATGCGGGGGCATAGCTAAGCACAGCCCCACTTGCACCTGAATAGTCTGTGCTCTGTGTTCACACAAAGGGCATAACAATCCTGTATTGTCATTGCAGCTAGCTTGGAGCCAGGGCAGGGGAGTCAGGAAATGTCAGGCACTTCAAAAACCTTTCCAGAAACTTCTCCCACCTTCCATAAAAAGGGCACAAGGGTATAAACATCAGACCTTCAACCCCACTCTTCAGTTCACTACTAGACCTGAGGAAAGTCTCTCATAGGATTGCCTGCTACTGTGACGTGCACTCTGCCAGACTGCTGCTGTACCTGGAAGGACTACTTTCCTGTCTGTAGCCTTCCTTGAACCCTCAGAGGCCAGCCCTGCATAGACTCCAACTGCTAGTTTGCGGTCCTCTTTCCAGCCACAGGGACATAAAAAGCTCCCACCAATTTGAACCCACACCTGGACCCAGCCTGAGTGAGTCCTGAACACCCCAAGAGGTGTCCCACAAGTTTTGGACCCTTGGTTGTGGTGCTAAAGGAGCCCAGATGGCCAAAAAACAAAGCGGAGGACACATTTTTGCCCAAAAGTACTCTGAGAACCAGGAGGAGTCTGGTACCAACTTGCTTGCCTAGCTGCCCGAGGTGCATTGTCAGTCGGATTGACTTTGCGACTTCTCCCACTAAGTTCTTGTCTGCAGCAGCAAGTCCTTTCAGCGATCCTCCGCCAAAGGGGTATCCAGCCTTGTGGAATGGTCTTTGGCCACAGCCATCTGCTTTATCCCAGGAGGTTTTCGACTTCAATTTCAGAGAGCAAGTCAGAAAAAAGAAATTTTCACTGCGGTTTCAACCCAAGGCCTTCCAACGACAATGCTCTGTCCTCGGACACCTCCAGAAGCCTTGCCCCGCTGAACTTTACCTTTTCAGACACTTCTTTAGAATTTCTTTAAAAATTAATTACTCCGGTTCTACCGATTGGATTTTTGTCATTTTGGTGTCAAATAATTTCTTTAAATGTGCTTTATCAATTCTACATTGTCTTGGGATGTTACTTCTGTTGTGTTTTCACTGTATTATTGTTTGTGTGCTGCATACATACTTTACACGCTGCCTCCAAATTAAGCCCGACTGCTTTTTGTGTCAAGCTACCCATGGTTAAGCACAGGTTAATTTAGTGACTTTTTGTGCTTCAACCCTGCAAGGGATTGTTGCTGTTGCTTGACCCGGGATTATATCCCAGTCAGCCAACAACCAAATTTCTCACACTAGTAAGCATCTGTTCGTAACGTTTAGTGCTGGAGAACTATATTATATGCACTGCGTATTTCTGGCATCTCGTGTTGGGCTTGGACGTTTGCAAGTTGTTTTTCTTTGAAGAAAGGCTTTCGACTCACTGGACGCACTGTAACTCCAGGTTGTAGACAATGAGCGGGTGCCAAAAAGCCACAGCATGGATTCACAGAATTCCTTGATTTGCTATTGTGATGCAGACTGCATTGGAAATGCAGGTTACCACAGAATAAGGAATGGCATCAGCTCTGAAAAAGAACTACTATTGGAGTGTGACTTGGAGGCACAATGAAACCCTCGTGCCTCCTCAGGAGATCAAGAGTAGCAGGATGGGCCATATTTCCGCCTGGACTTCTTGTGTTCTTTTTGCGCTTGTACTTACCCAAGGATTTAGACCGTGCTTCCCTTTCACGTATTGCCTTAGGATGTATGAAAGTGCAGTCACTGCAGACTTTGTCATGGTTCAATTCCAGACACCACAGGCACACCACATGTTTTTTGCAACATTCCCCCCCATGGTTTGAACCCTGTAGATTTGAGAGGTGACATTATCCCTTGCCCACAGTAAAAATTTAGTCAAAACAGCAGATTAGGGGTAGCTCCGCATCAGAGTCTACTGGAAAGAAAGGAACTGATGTCGGTGTGCATGTGAGGTACCTATACAAGGCCCTGTGTGTCACTTCCAGAGCAGAGCGATGCCGGCACAAGGCAGCGTGGCAACACCTGGCGGCGTGCAGGAGTACTGCTCAAGATTCTCTGAATGAAGCCGGTCACCTTGGGAGTATTTAAAAGGCGAAGAATCTGCAGTTCAAATTTTCTATCAGAAATGTTGTTTACAATGCGGGCAAGACGATGAGGGTTCGATTGTAGCCTGGTGACAAAATCTTGGAAGCGTTGGCAAGTGCCTAAATGCACCTATTTTCTTATTAAATGTAAATAAGTCCTATCAATAACTGAGCACTATGGGCTAAATGTACAAACATTAGGAACACTGATTTCCTAATTTTGAGTCTGAGTCGCAATTAAGAAATCAATATTCCTAATGAATGACTCATGGAGTTTTTTAGTGATACCCTTGTGGGTCGCAAATCGGCCTACCTCGTTAACAGTAATGAGTTAGGCCACAATTTGCGAGCCGTTAAGAATCACAGCTTTCACATGGATGGTGGCCTGCTGAAGTCAGCAGACCACCATATCTGTGAATACTTTTAAATAAAGCAATTTTGTAAAAAGAATTTTTTTTAAGGAAAACTGGATGATTTTAAGAGAAAAAAAAGAAATCCTTGAATTTTAAGAGTAGGCAGCGGTCCGTGGGAACACTGCCTGCTCATAAAATATTTTTATTTACATTCTCAAAGAGGTCCCCAAGAGAACCCATCCGCCTTTGCGAATGGGTTATCACAAGATTTAAACTGGTGGTAAAGTATTACTGCTTGCAAATGTAATTCAACCGCAGAGCAGCAATAAATACCGTATTGGTTCAGTATTTGGAAGGGGTGCCCTAAACACGCCCCTTCCAAATACGGAATCGCAAATGCAAAATGTGATGCGATAAGTTACCGAATCGCATTTTGTACATTTAAAAAAAGCATTTTTACAGTAAAAAAAAACGCCTGTTTCTGTGAATCGGCCCATTTGCGAACTGCAAAAATGCTTTGTACATCTGGCCCCAGGCTCTTAGTACTGGACTTTCTTTCAACAAATCAGTGCATTCTGTGAGCTGCAGACTTGTTTTGCCTCAAATGAACCCTCACAATTGATCGAGATTTGGAGCTATCTAGACAGTGGAATGTGATTGTATTTTTGACATCTTTATTAGATTTCATGTTAAACTAGTGTAAAGCCTTTGTGATATAAGATGAAAGACTCCTACCTCAACAGACTGGAAAACTCTGATCACCTGCTTCATTACACCACAACCACCAATCATCGGCTTATGCCAGGCTATAAAGCCCTAAAGAACAAGTTACTTACCTTCGGTAACGCTTTTTCTGGTGGATACAGTATCTGCCTGTGGATTCCTCACCTTATGAATATCCAATGCGCCAGGTCGTCACAATGCTATGGCTCGGCATGCAGCTCCACGTGACGTCACTGGAGCCATAAGAGGGCCACGTCGGCATGATGACATCAGTTCCAATGCTTTTTCCGTGCCACCGAGGCGAAGCGGGCAGACCGACCATATAGACAATGCATACATAGTACACAGACACAGTATTCACACAAATACACAGTGTAAAGTGAAAAAGGAAAGCAAGCATTTCCTATAAGCCTACACAGAGGCAATACACAATGACAATATGAAACATATTAACGTTACCTCTTTAGGTGTAAAATGGTGGACAACGGTGAGGCGGGTGGGTCAGTGAGGAATCCACAGGCAGATATTGTATCCACCAGAAAAAGCGTTACCAAAGGTAAGTAACTTTCTTCTGATGGACACATCTGCCTGTGGATACCCCACCTTATAAATAGAATCCCACAGCAGTCCCACTCCTGAAGGAGGGTGTCCACCCTTCTATACCAAAAAGTCCTGCAAAACAGAGCTCGCAAAATGGCCATCCCTCCTCACTTCAGAATCTAAGCAGTAATGCTTTGCGAAAGTGAGGAGGGAGGCCCAAGTTGCGGCCTTACAGATGTCCAGCACAGGAACACCTCTGGACAAAGCAGAAGTAGACGAATTAGGCCTGATGGCATGAGCTCTAATGCCTTTAGGAGGCTCCTTACCAGCCAGAGCGTAGCAGATCTTGATGCACATGATGATCCACCTGGATAGAGTGTGCTTGTGCACCGCCTTGCCGTTCATGCGTCCAACGTAGCCCACAAAGAGCTGATCGTCCAATCGCAGGTCCTTCAATCTATCCAGATAGAAACTAACCGCCCTCTTAGGAGCGGTGCAGCCTCTCCTCCTCCTTGGAAGGGTGAGGGGGGGGGGGGGGGGAATAGAAAGTAGGGGGGGTAATGGACTGCCCTAAATGGAAGGGAGTTACCACCTTAGGCAGAAAAGCAGCCCTGGTCCTGAGAACCATCCTTTCAGCATGAATAGTCAGAAACGGAGGCTTAGAACTCAAAGCCTGAAGCTCACTCACCCTCCTAGCTGAGGTGATAGCCACAAGGAAGACCGTTTTGAATGACAGCAGTCTCAAAGGACAACTATGCATAGGTTCAAATGGGGAACCCATTAAGAAAGTTAAAACTAGATTAAAGTCCCACTGGGACATAATGAAGGGAGTAGGCAGAAACATATTAGTAAGGCCCTTAATAAACCTTAAAAACACCGAAGATTTGAAAAGAGACGGATGATCAGGCAAACAAAAAAATGCAGATAAAGCCGACAAATAACCTTTAACAGTAGCCAAAGCACAACCCTGCTGGGCCAAATGCAACTCAAAACAAAGAACATCAGAAAGATGAGCCTTTAAGGGATCAATAGATCTCTCTCCACACCATTTAACAAATCTTGACTACCTGTAGGAGTAAATGGACTTAGTGGAGTGTCGCCTGGCCGATAAGATAACATCCACCACGTCAGGAGGGAGAGAGAAGGAACTCAGGTTGCCCCGTTCAATTTCCAGGCATGAAGGTGCAGGCTCTGGAGGAGGGGGTGAAGAACCTGCCCCTGCGAGAGGAGGTCTACCCTGAGAGGGAGACGGTGAAGAGGGTGCGACGAGAGGTGAAGTAGATCTGTGTACCACACCCTTCTTGGCCAATCCGGGGCGATCAATATGACTTGGGCCCGGTCTTGGTGAATCTTTCTCAGAACCAGAGGCATCATGGGTATGGGAGGAAACGCGTAAAGGAGTTGTGAGCTCCCACTCAACTTAAATGCGTCCCCCAACGCCCCCTGCATTGGAAACTGCAGAATGACGGGCAATGCGCGTTCGAGAGTGGCAAACAGGTCCACCCGAGGAGTCCCCCACGTCCGGAAGATGTGTCGAACTACCTTCGGATGAAGCCTCCACTCGTGGTCGACGGAGAACTGCCGACTGGGACTGTTCACACGCAAGTTCAACACCCCGGCCAGATTTGCCATCAAGCAAATCCGATGGTCCTGAGCTCAGGACCAAAGCCGTAACGCCTCCCTGCAGAGATAGTACGACCCTAATCCTCACTGCTTGTTGACATATCACATTGCGGTAGTGTTGTCAGTCAGGACTTGAACCGACTGACTGCGAAGGGAAGAGAGAAAGGCCTTGAGTGCCAAACGTATCGCCCGCAATTCCAGAAGATTGATATGAGACAATCTCTCCTCTGGAGACCAAAGACCCTTGATCTTCAGATCCCCCAGATGAGCATGCCACCCTAGGGTAGAGGCATCCGTTATCACTGTGGCCACCGAAGGAGGAAGATGAAAAGGCTTTCCTTGAGACAGATTGCCCTCCACACTCCACCAAGAGAGCAGCAGCAGTTTATCTGGAGATCCTGACAGACTCCCTGAGATCTCCATTGTGCTGATACCACTGCCTGCGGAGGCACCACTGGAGAGCCCTCATGTGCCAGCGTGCATGGTTGACCAACAGAATGTAGGAGGCGAACAGACCAAGCATACGTAGGACCTTCATAACTGGAACAACCGCTCCCATTGTGGAATAAAGGGAACATCTCCTCAATGTTGAGAAATCCTTTGCGGAGGAGGATACGCTCGACACACAGTTGTATCCAGTACTGCCCCTATGAACAAGTTGTGCTGAGAGGACACCAGGTGAGACTTGGGCACATTTATTAGAGAAACCCAATCTGAACAACAGCTGAGTTGTTACCTGCAGATGACCACGCACCATCTCTGGCGACTCTGCCTTCAGAAGCCAGTCGTCCAGGTGGGGGAAAACCGGGATTCCTGACCTCCTGAGATGGGAAGCCACCACCGCCATCACCTTGGTGAAGACTCGAGGGGCACTAGGTGAAGAACCTGCGGTAGGGTGAGCCTCTTGAACCTCTCCTGCTTAAGAAACAGATTCAAAATTCTGAGATCCAGGATGGGAAGTAACCTGCCATCCTTTTTGGGAATCAGAAAATACCGGGAGTAGCATCCCTGACCCCTTTCCTGCTCCGGAACCATCTCTATCGCACCTTTTTGTAACAGGACTAGAACCTCCTTCTGAAGGAGTAAATGATCCTCCGTGCAAAACCCTTGGTAAGGAGGAGGGAATTTCCTGAAGGGAAGGCCGTACCCATTTTCTACCAGATCTAAAACCCAAAGGTCCGAAGTGACCAATTTCCAATCCTGTAGGAAACAGGTAAGCCGGTCCCCCACAGGACCAACATGATCCAGGATGGCAGATCTAGGGCTGCTTTCCTGCATTACCAGGAGGGGTTGGGGAGGTAGAGGAGGAGCAGGAAGAAGGCGGACGACCCGCTCCACGAAGGCGACCTCTGCCCTTACCTCTGTAGGACTTGTACAAGGGGTTTTGTTGCTGTTGCTGCGGCTGACGGGAACCACGAAAGGAAGATTTCCCAAAGCAAAGGTATCTTCTGTAGCCATATCCCCGCGCCCGAGACTGTAGACCCAAGGATTTTGCTGTGGCCTTACACCTTCGCAAAGCAGAGTCAGCTTTTCCCCAAAAAAGCCTAGAACCGTCAAAGGGAAGATCTAGAAGAGCAGCCTGTACATCGGGTGAGAACCCAGAAGAACTCCGCCATGCATGTCTTCTAGTAGCAATGGATGAACCCATCACCCTGGCCACCGAATCTGCCATGTCCAGGCCAGACTGGATGACTTGGCGAGCAGCAGCCTGAGAGTCTGCCAGAACCTCACTCAAATTACCCCGGTCTTTCTCAGATAATTTCGGAAGAAGCTGCATGGCAAAGTCCACAAGGGCATGAATGTATCTTCCCAACAAACAAGTAGCGTTGGTGGATTTCAAAGCCATTCTCGCTGACGAGAAGACCTTCTTTGCAGATTGCTCAAGCTTCTTGGAATCCCTGTCAGCAGGAGCTTGCGGAAAAGCACCCGTAGACTGCTTTGAACATGAAGCCTGCACCACCAAACTCTCAGGCGAAGGATGAGAGGAAAGGAACACAGGATCCCGGGGCAGGCCTGTACCTTCTGGAAACAGCTCTTGAAACTGCAGGAGCAGAAAGAGGATTGCGCCAAACCTCAAGGATCGGCTCCGTCAGGGCATCATTGAAAGGCAAGATTGGTTCAACCACAGAGTACGGCGAATGAAGCACCTCTGTAAGCAAATTAGGCTTATACTCAGCCATAGGGAGCTGCAGATCCAAGAGCTCTGCACCCTTCCTTATTACAGTATATTAAGGTGCAACTTCCTTCGAAGGAGTCCCACTCCGGGGAGGTGTCAAGTCCACTTGCCTCACACAGACCATAGAATATATCCTCAGGCTCAAATTTCACCTTCCTCCATATCTTCAGCCTGGTACTGTTCCTCCTCGAGCAACCGCTGCGCTTCTCTCCTCGAGCGCATCTTCGGTTGCGGTGTCGGCGGCGCCACACGTGGCGTCGATGGCCCCGGGAGCGGCGTCCGTGAAGAAGGTTCGCTGGATGGAGCTGGGGACTGCCCATACGGCGTCAACATCCTCAGAGACGGAATTTGCCATGACGGCTTCATCGGCCTGAATGGCACGAAGGGGGCCTAAGGATAATGGTGAGGCACACCCAAATTAAATGCCAGAGGACCCACGGGACTCGAAGGTGCACCAGAAGGGTAAGAGGCCCTGTGAAACACCATACATGGCATTTAAAAAATACGAGGGATTCAAACCCGGCACCGGGAATAAAGGATACTATGCCGGTTCGAGATCCAATCGAGGATCATCTGGAGTCGGAACCACCGGGGCCACAGGCGCCGAAGGAGTCTCAGCATCAGCCGGATTCGATGAACCATCCGGAGCCAGAGAGAATCTCAGCGTCGGATACTGCGTCGGAGTCCCCCGATATGAAGAAGAATGGGCCGGAGTCACCTGAGGAGACACTGACGGGGAAGGAGAGACGAAGTCCTTAACACGACGTCGAAGTGCCAGAGAAGGCAACCTCGAAGCTACAGGCTTCAACAAACGGCGTTGAGACTCCATGACTCTTCTTCTTGTGTTTCCTCCTCGAATCATGTGAAGTAGACGACCTTGAACGTTTTCAACCCCTTTTTAGGTCTTGCCTACGCAGCGCGCATGCGCTGCATAGGAGACCTTTAGCCGTCGTGCAGCTCTTTTTCAAAAGCACATACTCGTGCTTGTGGCGGCATACGCCTTGCGGTAGTGCGCAGCGGAGCGCCACAAGCATGAGTATGTGCTTTGAAGAAGAGCAGACTGCTCTCCCCAGCACGCGCACGCACCACCCGCGGGCTCACCTCCTGCTCCCCCTCTCACAATTAACTTTCACGGCCGCGCTTGTTGAAATCTCTCTCCATCTTACCTTTTCCGAGAAAGGAACGGCTTCAATGCAGCAAACACAATCCAGAGTTAAATCACGTCCACAGACAAGATTAGGACAAACAAGTTGGGATCAGCAGGGCTGTGCGCGGCTTTGGCGGGACGCCCCTTGCTTGTCTCCATCTTTTCACACCCGCCATTGAGTAAAGAGAATAGCTGGCTGCCCTCACAAGTGCCCGTGTTAGCCTGCACTTGTGTTACCTTGCTGTACCAGCTCAAAAGTGTGTGAAGAAAGTGCACTGCTGCTGCCCATTTTGCATCCGTGGTACTTGAGACGCCTAAAATATAGGCTTCGTTCAATGTATGTTCTGTATGGTATTCAATTCCTTGTCCCATACCCACCCCATTCACTCCCGTTGTACTTTTGCTTTTAACTTGTTATGTGGTTAGATTTTAAACCTTTTAAATCTTTTCTGGAAGATAAAAAATTGTTTTCTTTCAGTGCTATCTATCCTGACATTTCCCGCACCACCTTACCCCCTATGCCATCAAGACCTTGTTTTTCAACTTCCCATGTCAGTTGAGTACCGTGTCAGATCTTCCTCCCACCTGTAAATAAGCAACAGTTATGCAAACAATTATCTTTCAGTTATTTGTTCCTCAATCTCTCTGCTTTAATCGGTTTCCCGCCTTTGCAGTGCATGCCGCAGACGCAGCCTGCCGTCGAGGTTGAGATTCCCTGTAAAGTTTTTGGGCATGGATGGGAAAACACTAACGTTCTTCAAGTGCAGCTACCTTGGTTTCTCCTACCTTAAGATGATGAAAAAAATCAAGCCAAGGCATAGATGTCCTACAGGGGCATCTTTTCTCCCTCGTGCATTTCTGCCTCGTGCACTTCTGTTTACTCAAGTTTCTTTCTTAGATTTCAAGTGCAACTTTGGAATTCTTTTAAGCCTCTCTCTTTGTCAGAGTGCAAACAGTGTTTAAAAGAGAAAAATAGATGGTGTGATCACTGGATTTCTGTGCCCTCTGTGCAATACCACAGTCTCCACTTACAAGGTCTTCTTCCAGCTTCTTTATTTGTTTTCACATTTTCCATATTCGAAAGTTTGAGGTGAGCCATCATGGAAAATGTGGAGTAAGCCATGCTGTTATCATTTTATGCTGCTGAGAATAATGGCCGTAATCAGAGGGCGTGTTAGTGCTACAGATGTATACCTCAACTAACGTAACCAAACATGTAGCATCCTCATTTTGCCAAGTTCCATGAACAACAATGTATACATCACCAGACCCGTCCATTATTTTGACCATATTCTTCAAAATCCGGTTATTGACTACAAACGTGTCACAAGAGTGAAAAGCAAAACTTGTTTGCCACTGCTGTGATGCAACAGTGTTCACATGCCAAGCTGCATTTAGCAGATCTGCAATAATAAAGGAAACGCAAAGACCTTTCTTAATTTAATGTGACAAATAAAGTAGTACACTCTTGTGAGAAACCATTCACGTAGATCCAAATAGACGTGTCATTCCTTATTTACAAGCATTGTACTACGCAGAATTACAAAATGATAGTGTATGTGTATGGAACCGATATACATAACAAAGTTATAGATAGGAAGCTCTGAATAAATGGGATGTCTCATTGTGTATCAGATCTCATTCAGAACCCCCAGCAAAAACATCCCCGTTATTCACAGTCACCCTTCTATAATTGTCTTTTTCTGTGTTTGCAATGTTAGCACACCTGAAATAACTTGCTTTTTTAAATATTTGTATATCTTCATTTGATTGGAATTACTATGTTCTGTCAACGCCAGAGGCTTGTGATGTCACCTCAAAGCGCCGTCTATATTTTGTGTGTGTGTTTAGATTTAATGTGTGCACACATCCCATAAAAGCAGTGAGATTGGGCTCTGTCCAGACAACACACTTTTTAGCTATGTGTCTAAAGATGGGACTCCACAGCTCTCCCATGCCTCCACCTCATTGAGATTTGTTCCCAACAGCAGAAGCCAGTGTCTTACTGGCATGCTGAGCAAGCACCCTTAGTTCAAGTTCTTTAATATATGCATTTTCAGTTGAATTTCCATGTTAAGTTATGATGGGAAGTATGCCTAGTTAGGATTGAGCATCCGCTCATTTATTCTGTTCAGAGTTTTTGAGCATTAACTTTTAAATCTGTGGGAAATTCACGAGTCATGGTGAATGGCCTTAAATGTCGCCATCCTAGCATCGTAGCTGAGCACAGTGCAGATTGCCTACAGTATTGTAGAATATCTCACTTACTTGGCCAGTCCCTGACCCTGGTATTACATAAACAAAAGACATCATGGCCGCCTTATTGCGGTAGGACATGGAGGGCCATCAGCAATGGATGGATGCTACCACATGAAACAGAACAAACATAGGCATAGCCAATAGGTATCGCCTAAGTGTTTAGTTATCCAGCACAATATCCTTGGTGCAACAACATCAAGTGTTGCATGACTAAACACTTATGTCCCAAAGGCGAGACCTATTGGCTATACCAATGCTTGTTCTTTTCTTACTTTAGCCATGTACAGCTTGGCTTCTCGTTCCTTCAAGGCCTTTGGGTTAATTTTCCTACACCAAGGACAGCCCTCGACATCGTGATCAGACAATAGACACCACAGGCAGTCCTCATGGGGGTCAGTGATCGACATATGCCTCCAGCACTCCTTACAGGGTTTGAAGACAGACTTCCTTGGAGCAGACATGTCAATGCCACAGAAGGAAACCAGAGAAATACAAAGTATCCAGGAGAAAGTATTGCAGAGTCCGTAGGAAAACCATTAGCGTCGACAATACGGAAAAAAGGGAACTGACGTCATCACGCCTAAGTGGCCTTCTTATGGCTCCAGTGACATCACGCGGAGCTGCATGCGGAGCCATAGCATTGTGACCACCTCGTCGGCGTGGAGAGCTAGGAAAAAATGTCCACGGAATGCTGGCGCACAGGATATTCATAAGGTGAGGAATCCACAGGCAGATGTATCCATCAGAATAGGCGGTGTTCACTTCCCCACAAGGTTGCTTGTAGACATTTCAAATAGACCCCCTCTCCAGTCCAAGAGCCCTATTAGGAAACTAACCAATGTACATCATACCAGCAAGTTGTGGACAAAACGGAACCTTGCACGATAAGTTGGTTGTGGGCTTTGAATTGCCCAGCTTGCCATTTAAGCATGGCTACAACATTGTAGTTTAGAGATGGTGTGACCAGACACATAGGAAGAAGCAGTCAGTAAGCTACCCTACAGTACTGATGCCATGCCTGAAGAACTGCTTAAATTGAGTGGAGTGTGACAACCTACAATGAAGTGTGCACATGCTGAGCCTGTCACCGCCATAAAAGAGAGCACAAGTGGTGATGGTGGGTGTAAAGGATATAAAAAAAAAACTAATGAGATGTAGCTAGATTGGCTTTTGCACAGCACTGCCAACTTCACCACATCAGGTCCCTTCTTTTGCATTTCTTTATAAACTTATTTTAAGAAAACTGGATTTAGAGATATCCTTACTCTAAAAAAACATTTATGATGCAAGTGAGTTCAACTGTAAGGGTCTAGGAGTTGAGTAAAAGTCCACATTCAAGTAATGCTAAATATATCCAACTACTTTCCCTGCAGCATACAACCAAATGAGGAAAGAAGAGGATGGGACAGTCAATAACAGGTTTAAATATCGGAGTTTCAAACGTAAACACATAAATAATTACATTTGTATGTTAAGTGCTTGTGAAAGGTGACAGCAGCACTGAACCAGATTGTCCCAGTAGCAATATGGTGAAAACACAAATGCAATGGAGGACCTACAGCTTAGGTATGTTATAACCTGTAGAGAGGTGCATAGTTCTGTACCAGAGCAAATTTGTGAATTGCACCTAAATCCCCAATCCTGTATGGCTGCACTGCTGGAAAACGTTTTTTTTAATAAACTGTAGCTTCTCAAATAAAGCAGCAGTGTACATTTGATCAGAGATAAGGATTGTAGTATTCTGTTAATTTCCATTTTCTATCATAAGACACCTTAATTGTCCATGCACCTGAATATAGACAGTGTACACAGTGTACAAAATTGCTTGTATATGTATGTTCAGCTTGAAAAATAGCAGATGACTTTACAGAGAATGCTATTATTGGATTCGTCACATCTTGAACAGGAGACACCTTACATAGAAACAGATGGGAAGGAATGTACAGCTAAAAGTGAAGTACAGAAGATGGGATGTGATGGTGTGAAATGGAAGGACTAATAATTTAGGCTGAAGTACACGCAATACTGTGCAGTGGTTTTTAAACCTAACGTGCACCTACATTACAAATATCTTTTTTTGTAAAAGCAGTCTTCATAATTTGTCAAGACTCAAAATGTTTTGGTCCAGTGACAAGCTGGAAATAGAAACCTGGTCTATCAATTCAAAGGTCTGCAAGTTGATCACTAAGCTACTTCCCAGTTAACAGAGGATACTATTTCCAAGTAGTACAGTTTTAGGAGTAATGAGAGTAGGATTGAAAACACAAACCCCATACCGATCATCATGTGAAGCAATTCTTGATCCCAACACCATTCTTGCAGGCGTGAGAGACAAAATTCCCAAATCTTGGAGCTGCTGGAGAAAGTGCTGTTCTGTAAAGGAAAAGATCAGGCTTCAGAAAAAAACAGTTATTCAGAATCATTTTAAAAGAAACATTTTCTTGCAATCATTATAGCTCTTTATTATCACACAAGTAAATTCTTTTAATTTAAAGCCATCTTTTTGACACACGCCTTTGCGCTTTCAAAATTCAGTATCCAACTGGGGTTAAATCAACATTTGATTAGGGACAATTGGACACCTTATAAGGTCTAAAGTACATAAGAATACATATTTAACTGAGACACAGTAAGGAAATATGCCCCATTGATCTACATTTATATAGAGGCAAAGCAACATATTAACAGTCCTAGTTTCAGAACTGCCTCTACAACTACATGGTTCTTGTACTTACTTTTTTTTTGTTGTAAATGGTTTCCATAGGAAGCCTTTACAGTGAATAACCAGATTCGAATCTGGTAATTCACTGCTGGGACATACCAGTGGTTAGCCAAACTGGTTGTCCACTTTATGACATCACACAGGGGGAAGCCCTTACTCTCTCTTTGTTCCACCGTCTCACCCAGGTCTCCAGAGACCTGAGCAGAATGGCAGTTGGTGAGCCATGCAGACAGCCTGTAGCAACCATCTTCTTCCCAGTCAGTGGGATCCCTAGCCTGTGCGGAGGGTGGGAAAGAAGCTACACTGTTGAGTGGCTCTTGCAGAGCCACTGTCAGTGGGGTGCCTGCACTCCGCTCTCAATGTGAGAGCAGAATGAGGCTAAGTGCTGGGAGGGGTGGGGTGGGGTGGCGGGTGGAAGGAGGCCAAGTATTATGTATTTTTGGTCTCCTATATTTAAAGAATGTCACGGGTAAGCATATGCACCTGGTGGTGTGGGTCGGTAAGAAGAGGCCAGGTATTTTTTTTTTTATATTTAGAGATGAGCAGGGGAGGGAGTTTTCAGAGGCTGGTTTAGGTAGGGGGCAAAAGGGCCAGGTATTTTTCTTTAGGTCTCGCCTAGGCAGCGCTTGCGCTCTCTTCAAGACATGCTGTATTCAGGATATGGACATTAAGCAACACCTATCTTTCTAATTCGCTCCTACTACTGCCCTTTGTAAATTGCTGCATTTCATTAGTTAATATGGTCACTAGTCCGCCTGATTGTTTGCGCTGTAGAGCGTCAGAGGGTACATTCTTCCATACAGTATGGGACTGTTCAAAGATCCAGCTGTACTGGGCTAATCTGTTAGAGGAGTTGGGGGAATATTCTTGAAGAGACGATTCCGCTTAATCCCCAATTTGTCCAGCTGGGAATATCTACCGAAATTGACATCCCCAAACGACAGTTAATCTTACTCCAGCTGGGATTGGTGGGTGCGAAACGTGATTTGGCTAAGGCATGGGGGGCGGGGACGAGTCCATCCCTGGTTGAATGGAAAAAGAGTATGGATATGTATATGTTGGGAGAAAAGACGACTTCTAAAGCACGGGGCTGCCCCAAAAGGTTTTGGAAAATATGGAAACCATGGCTGGCACACTACAGACTCTCACTCTCTGATTCATAATAATCTCTTGGGGTGGGTATGCAGGTGGAGGGAATGGAAGGGCCTCCCGGAAATGCACTGGGATATACTACAGTCATTTGAATATCCGCTACTGCTATTCGAAAATGATACAGATGTCGAATTGCATTTGTCAATTTGTCTTGCTCTTGGAAAATTTTTGCGTATTGTAAATGAGAAAATGTTAATAAATATAGTTTAAAAAAAAAAAACCTCCCATGAGGAATGCCCCTCTTACATGTGTTGTTACTCACCATGTTCTTTATTACTGTCTGAGCATTCTTTTATGTTAAGGCCTTTTTAGGCTCAGAAACTCACTTATCCCTTGCTTGCTCCCTTTCCTCATAATTATAATCAGTTGCTCTTTATA
The DNA here is from genome assembly GCF_964204655.1 of Triturus cristatus. Taxonomy (NCBI): domain Eukaryota; kingdom Metazoa; phylum Chordata; class Amphibia; order Caudata; family Salamandridae; genus Triturus; species Triturus cristatus. The sequence continues at coordinate 571,136,593 of NC_140595.1, read as the reverse complement.
TGTGCTAACGCTCGCCCCCCCCCCCCCACCGTTAAATGTAGTGGCAGGGCCGTTTTATTGAACAATTTAAAGATAGTTTTATTGTTTTTAAAGCACTCCATTGCGCGCTTTCATCTTTACAATGGCTGCTGTGCGCCTTTTTTCATGCGCGGATCACGGTATTCACTCTGGAAAACATACAAGTCAGTGGCTTTGTCCATTGTTTTTGTCTGTGGTGGCACACAGTGTGTACTGTCATTTCCTGCTTCCCTCTAGCTCACTGTGCGTTCGGGCTCACTTGTCTTCCAGTCTTTTTCGGTCTCGGGCACAACAGCAGCAGTCATCATGGCATACCATGGGCAAGGTTCGAAGGTGCATGTACAGCCCATTGTATCCTGAAACTGTTATCGTCCATGGAGCTCAGGAGGGAGACTTTTGTATGGTTATCCCAAAAACATTTAGTTTGGGCCAATTTACTCCCGTCCCTTTTAATAATGGTCTTAACCCCGCATCTCAGCTTTTTGGCAACCCACACTTGGAGCCCTAGCTTTAACTATCCCAAACGTCAGCCCTCTGCCATCACATGATTCATTGCACCCCTGTCGTACCATTGAGATGGATAACTATCAACATCTGCTATTCAGCGCCAAGATACCGTTGAGTGAACGAGCTCTTTACATATAATCACATGAACGTTACGGAACAGCAGTGTTAAATACTTGCAAACTAAAAAACATAACTAAAATCGTTTTCAATTACGCCAATAGCTCTACCTTTCACAAATGCGAGACCTATTGCTTTGCAAATGCTTGTTTTAATTTGCGAGTGCCAAGGACAGTGAGGCTAATTTTTTATGTTATATATGGTTCCTCATAACTTCTCTGCCACTATGTATATGTTGGGAGCAGGGGCAGATAAAACATTTGTTTTGGGGTGAGGGGGCATATACAACATACAATTACATATGGTTAAAAGATTATTAACAGGGATGTAATCCACCTCAGGGCTCAGAGTCACAGCCCTCAGTGGATAACATACTCGTTATTCCGGTTACCAATCAATAGTTCTATACATAAAAAGAACAATTACTTATTTCTCAATTCAACAACATAGATAGACAACTAAAGTATGGATAAATAGGAAACGAATGTCCAGAGGTGTACAGTTAGAGCACTCTAGAGGCACTGTGTCATACCAGCACTAGTGTAGCTTTCAGCAAATTACACAGTTCATCAGCGGTCTAAAGAGAAGGTGGAGGCATGAACTTAGAGAATTTCACTCTTACTTGCTGAATCTGCTTTATCACTATATAATATTTGCAAGATAAACCTTGAAAACTAGTCTAGAAAAATGAACTGTATACACATGTGGTTGAAAATGTGAAAAATGTGGACTACTCACAAATGACACTAAAAACCTTGTGACTAAGTGGCATAATTAAAGTTTCTGTCTTAACACACTTATACACACTTAACAGTGAAAACAGGTGTAAGCATCACTTCCACTCATAGGATTAAAAAGATAAATGACGACTAAGAGAAAAGCGTGCCTTGCAGTTTGAGGTGGCAACATCAATATGGGAATGCAGCTTCAAATCAGGAGACCAGGAATACAGGAAAGTTAAACCATGCCCGTCGACAATTCACTGTGCTTGCTCTAGCCTTCCTTACATATGGGAAAACCCACAAGAATTTGCGAAAGCAAGAGAAACTGGCTAGCACCCATAGTACCAACATCAGAGTGGTTGAGGGTGATCCTATATTACCTATTGCTTTGGTTCCTTTACTGTAGACTACTTCATGACTAAAGGGTGGTCTACATTTTTATTTCTTTAACACATTTACAGTTTTAGAAGATCTAAGTCATCAATTAACTGAAGTGCTGCAGCAACAGATGATGGACGGAATGCTGAATAAACCAAACATTCTTCCCGAGTCAAGGGGTCTGGGTTAAATCCATCATTCTTTTGCTCACTACACCACCCCAGTTTGGACCCACTGTAGGAAGATGGCTCTGTATATACTATACTCTGTATATACTATACCGAAATGAAGTATGGTGTGCACAGAGTCCCATGGAACCCCAAAGGTAGGCAGAGGTAAAAGTAGATAGCACCTTACTCTCCTTTTGTGGTAGTGTGGGCGAGCAGTAAGGCTTTATCAGTGGGTAGTGTTAAGCATTTGTTGTACACACTCAGGCAACAAATGATGTCACACACTCAAAGACTGAACTCCGACCAATTGGTTTACATAAAATATTATTTAGTTATATTTATTTTCTAGACTCAAGCAAGCCTGGCACCACAGGTAAGTGTAAAAGGTATTTTTCAAGGCAGGTTGAACAATGCAAGCAAGCTGAATGAAAATTACTTTGTTACAGGTTTGTAAATACTTTCAATACAGTGGAAATTACGGTTAGATTACTTTTGTTCACTTTTCAGATTACTTTATGGATTACTCTTTGTACTCCGTGTGATATGCCTAGATCTCACACTGGGACATTTCCTAGAAAAAAGGTAAGTAAAGCAGTTTTTAGATATTTGCAGTTTTTCAAGTTCTCATACAACACCAACTCCACACTAACAATTTTCACAAGAAAGCAGTCAATGCGGGCCTATGGGAGGAATTTAGGTTAGCTGTTTCAAGGTAAGTACTTGGGAGTTGGTTTTTCTGAAGTTAGAACAAGGGTTCCTCCAGGGTCAAGGATGCACTCTCAAAGCACCTTCAGCAGCACTAGGGTGCCCAGGTGCAGACTGCGGAGGCCCAATGTTATCCAATGGGGGATAGGGGGTCTCCAGTTGGTGGCTGCTCACGAGCAGGCCACAAGGTTGTGGGAGCAAAGCTCCTGGTGTTGGGCTCAGGGCAAAGGGGGGGGGATCAGAGTTAGCATCCAAAGTACACCAGCAGAGGCACAGGTGCTGGTTTGGCGTCCAGTGCCCTGTTTTCAATGGGGACTCTCCGGTTGCAAAAAAAACTGCAGGCTCGGGAGCGAAAATCTTCTGGAGGTGACCACCGGTTGGAGAGGCAAGTTGGGATGCCTGGGGATACTGGGACACAGTCGGTTGGGCCACCCAAGGCCGTAGGACATCAGGGGCAGGGGTATCTTTAGGCATCGGGTTTTGTTACAGGCTCCGTTCGCGGTTGGGGGGATCCTCCAGAAAGGGGCTGCAGGTGTCAATTGGAGATTTGAGGCAGGTCAGTGATCACCAGAACTCAGGTCAAGATCGCTGGGGAGACTTCCTCGTGGTGTTGAGCCACTCGAACTCAAGCCGTTGGCATTGTGTGCACACTCGCGGATTCGGCCGGAGCCAGTCTGCTGGTGAGCAAATCCGGTGCTCACGGGAGACAAAGTCTTGGGTTTGGAAGGCAGGGCAGGTCCTTCGAGTTCTTGAGGGCTGCTGGCTGCAGGACACACCAGGATTTCGCTGGAGCAGGTTCAAGGTGCGGACAGCCCAGTAGAGCTGGGGCCAAGAAACTGGGTGTCCTCTTCTTAGTTCAGCACGGCTTCTTCGGTCCTTTTTTTAGTCGGTTCTTGTCTGAGGCGGCAAGGTTCAGGGTTGCCCCTAAATACTAGATTTAGGGGTGTTACAGGTAAGTAAAGGTCGGGACCAAAGGGTCCCTTCCTTGAGGTGGGTACACCCCCCTATTATGCCACCCTCCAGTGGGAGGGGGCATCTGTCTTTCTCTCTGGTTTGCTGGGTCCCCCTTCTGCAAGATGGCGGGGACAGAGTTGTGCTTCACCTCACCTCCCCCACATGAGGGTTGGGGTTGGCAAATGGGCACACCTCCCTTCCGCATTTGGGTTTCCTGCTGATTTTCCCCACCCAAAGTGGGGGTCAGAACCAGATGGGGCCAGTTGCTGGAAGCAGAAACTGGCTGGGGTAGCTTACAAAGGCAGCAAGCCTTTAAAGCTTCCCCTTCGTGGACCCTGCCCATCCTGGGGGGAGGAGGCTTGGCACCTCGGCCCAGTAGGTGCATTGTCTCAGACCCCAGAGAGCAGCAGACTCTCGACCCAGGGGTCCAGAAACATGCTTGGTGGTGGCAGCTGGAGAGCAGCCAGTACATTGGTGTTAGGTCGGTTTTCAGGGGGAATCTAAGATGGCCTCTGAGTGCATGTTTCATCAAATCCCACACCTGCATCAGTGTGGGTTTAATGTGCTGAGAAGTTTAATACCAAACTACCCAGTTTTCAGTAAAGCCATTATGGTGCGGTGGAGTTCGTAATAAACTCCCAGCACCATTTACTCTTAATGGCATTACTGCACTTACAATGTCAAAGAATTAGCTTAGACACTGTAGGGGTACAGGGCTCATGCACCTGTGCCCTCACCACTGGTATAGTGCACCCAGCTAGAGTGGTGGTTGACCTATGCCAGGGCAGTGGGTTGCAGGCATGGCACACAGGGACTTTGTTCTGCACCAAAACATGCAGCCTGCAATGGCAGGGAGTGTATGTAAAGGTAAAGGGCCTCTAAGAGTGGCACAATAAGTGCTGCAGCCCTTAGCGGCCTTCCCTGGCCGCAGTGCCCTTGGTACCTATGGTGCCATTGACAAGGGACTGACCTGTGGCCCAAGAGTGCCAATTTGGTTTTGTCTTAATGCAGTTTTAGGGCAAAAACATAGGCCCTGGGTATCGGTTTGGCAGGAATACAGGGCACACTCAGTCAAAGTACATCAGCAGTTTGGCAAAAAGTGGCAGGAACCGTGCAAAGAGAGGACAGCCTGAACTACCAAGCCGGGTCCTCACTGGACTGAAAACAAGCATCCTGGAACTGGCTTCGGGGTATATCACCCCTCATCAACATGTCTAGCTTGAATCCAGTGTGACAGCGAGCAAGGGACCCACGTCTAGGCATACCCATCTCACAGAGCAAAAAGTGCTGCAGCAACAAATGACGGACGGAATGCTAAATAAATCATACATTCTCCCCCACTCAAGAGATCTGTCCATCATTTGTACCTACTTTTTGCCCTAAGTAGGATGGGTATGCCCTCAGGTGGGTCCCTTGCTCGCTGCCTCACTGGATTGAAGTTAACCTAGCTGATGAAGGGTGATATACACCGAAACTGGTCCCAGAGTGGTTATTTCTGGTTCAGGAAGAACTCTGCTTGGCAGTTCGGGCTGGACTGTTCCTGTGAGGAGCAGGGTCAAGTCTGAGTTACATGAGGCAGAGTTCAAACTGGGGTGGCACACTGAGCAAAAGAACAATGGATTTAACCCAGATTTCTTGACCGGGGGAAATGTACTTGTTACTTACCTTCGATAATGATGTATCTGTTAGAGACGTTGTCTAGCCGCAGATTCCTTAACTTAGAATATCCCCAAGCGTCGGACTGGATCCGAAACATTTTTGCAGCATCACCTTTCTGCGCCGGGGGAAGGCGCCACATGACCCCGCCCTGACGTCGTCCACGTACGTGACGTAAGCGAGGTTATACAAGTCCCTCCCGGCTCGCTGACCTCAGTTTTCTTCGGAGAAAGTTTTCCGCGGCACAACGGGGAGCCACCAACAAAAAACTGTTCGGGATCAGTGAGCGAGGGTTGAAAAGCCATTAATAAAGAAGGAGGATGGTGGAAGACACCATTGTAAAAGACAGATTTAGACACTGCCTACATATAAGTGGAAGCTGCGAGAAAGAGCCCCCCCCCCCCAAGCTAAGCCAAGACCCCTCCCCGAGTGCAACAAGGGAAGAACATCTCAACAGACAAATAGACTGATAGTGCCATGTAGAACTGTACCGTCTAGTAATAACGGAACACAGACAGAACAACAGTCCACTGTAGGAGGGTATGAAAAGGCTGGCCTTTTCCCTATAAGAATGGAGGTTGGAAACAGAGCACAACCGACCCTCAAAGAGAGTGACCACGAGGGGACCAGGACCCCGAGTTAGTAGAGAAGACGGAAGGAAGGGAAGGTAACCGGAGAGGAAAACAAATCTCCTTGTTTATCAAAAGGCACCATATTACAGGAAAGAAGCCCCTCAGCAGAAGTTAACTGTATATGAAAACACTCAGGGGAGTGGAACAATCCGAACCCCGTTGATAGATAACCCACTGGCAACTGAAGAGGCCAGTGGAGAACACCACTCGACAAGGTACTCGCAGAACTGGGAGGCTGGGTGGGCGTTAAGGAATCTGCGGCTATACAACATCTCTACCAGATACACTCTTAACGAAAGCAAGTAACTCGTACATCTGAGAGACATCTAGCCGCAGATTCCTCAACTTAGGATAGATAACACGGCCATACCCCAAAGGGGGGGTGGGTCTTTGAGAGAACAAAGCACCAAGCATCCAATCCGGCAACAGAGTGACGGATAAGGGGGAAGAGCTGTGGTGGAAGAGCCAGACAGCACCTCTAACGAGCAGAAAGAACAGGATAGAAGATATTAAAAAAAAATTGAGCGAGAGAATGAGAGCGAGAGAGCGAGAGCGAGAGAATGAGAGCGAGAGAGCGAGAGCGAGAGAATGAGAGCGAGAGAGCGAAAGCGAGAGAAAGCGAGCGAGAGCGAGAGAAAGCGAGCGAGAGCGAGAGCATGAGAGCGAGAGCGAGAGAAAGCGAGCGAGAGCGAGAGAACGAGAGAGCGAGAGAACGAGAGCGAGAGAGCGAGAGAGCGAGAGAACGAGAGAACGAGAGCGAGAGAGCGCGAGAGAGCGAGAGCGCGAGAGAGCGAGAGCGCGAGAGAGCGAGAGCGCGAGAGAGCGAGAGAGCGAGAGCGCGAGAACGAGAGAGCGAGAGCGAGAGAGCGAGAGAGCGAGAGCGAGAGAGAGCGAGCGAGCGAACGAGAGCGAGAGAGAGCGAGAGAGAGCGAGCGAGAGAGAGCGAGAGAACGAGAGCGAGCGAACGAGAGCGAGCGAGAGAACGAGAGCGAGCGAACGAGAGCGAGCGAGAGAACGAGAGCGAGCGAACGAGAGCGAGCGAACGAGAGCGAGAGAGAGAGCGAGAGAGAGCGAGAGAGAGCGAGAGAGAGCGAGAGAGAGCGAGAGAGAGCGAGAGAGAGCGAGAGAGAGCGAGCGAGCGAGCGAGCGAGCGAACGAGAGCGAACGAGAGCGAGAGAGCGAGCGAGCGAGAGCGAGAGAGAGCGAGAGAACGAGAGCGAGAGCACGAGAGCGAGAGCACGAGAGCGAGAGCACGAGAGCGAGAGCACGAGAGCGAGAGCACGAGAGCGAGAGCACGAGAGCGAGAGAACGAGAGCGAGAGAACGAGAGCGAGAGAACGAGAGCGAGAGAACGAGAGCGAGAGAACGAGAGCGAGAGCACGAGAGCGAGAGCACGAGAGCGAGAGAAGGAGAGCGAGAGAGCGAGAGCGAGAGAGCGAGAGCGAGAGAGCGAGAGCGAGAGAGCGAGAGCGAGAGAGCGAGAGAGCGAGAGCGAGAGAGCGAGAGCACGAGAGCGAGAGAACGAGAACGAGAGAACGAGAGCGAGAGAACGAGAGCGAGAGAACGAGAGCGAGAGAACGAGAGCGAGAGAGCGAGAGAATGAGAGCGAGAGAATGAGAGCGAGAGAATGAGAGCGAGAGAGCGAGAGAACGAGCGAGAGAGCGAGAGAATGAGAGCGAGAGAGCGAGAGAACGAGCGAGAGAGCGAGAGAACGAGCGAGAGAGCGAGAGAACGAGAGAGCGAGAGAACGAGAGCGAGCAAACGAGAGCGAGCGAGCGAGAGCGAGCAAACGAGAGCGAGAGAGCGAGAGAACGAGAGCGAGCGAGCGAGAGCGAGCAAACGAGAGCGAGAGCGAGAAAACGAGAGCGAGAGAACGAGAGCGAGAACGAGAGCGAGAGAACGAGAGCACGAGAGCACGAGAGAACGAGAGCACGAGAGAACGAGAGCACGAGAGCACGAGAGCACGAGAGAACAAGAGAACGAGAGAACGAGAGCGAGCGAGAACGAGCGAACGAGAGCGAGAGAACGAGAGCGAGAGAACGAGAGCGAGAGAACGAGAGCGAGAGAACGAGAGCGAGAGAACGAGAGCGAGAGAACGAGAGCGAGAGAACGAGAACGAGAGAACGAGAACGAGAGCGAGAGAACGAGAGCGAGAGAACGAGAACGAGAGAACGAGAACGAGAGCGAGAGAGAGCGAGCGAGAGAACGAGAGCGAGAGAACGAGAGCGAGCGAGAGCGAGCGAGAGAACGAGAATGAGAGAACGAGAGAACGAGCGAACGAGAGCGAGCGAACGAGAGCGAGCAAGAGCGAGCGAACGAGAGCGAGCGAACGAGAGCGAGCGAACGAGAGCGAGCGAACGAGCGAGAGAACGAGAGAGAGGGCGAGAGCGAGAGAACGAGAGAACGAGAGCGAGAGAACGAGAGAGAACGAGAGCGAGAGAACGAGAGCGAGCGAGAGAACGAGAGCACGAGAGCGAGCGAGAGAACGAGAGCACGAGAGCGAGCGAGAGCACGAGAGCGAGCGAGAGAACGAGAGCACGAGAGCGAGCGAGAGAACGAGCGAGAGAGCGAGAGAACGAGCGAGAGAGCGAGAGAACGAGCGAGAGAGCGAGAGAACGAGAGAGCGAGAGAGCGAGAGAACGAGAGAGCGAGAGAACGAGAGAACGAGAGAGCGAGAGAACGAGAGCGAGAGAACGAGAGCACGAGAGCGAGAGCACGAGAGCGAGAGAACGAGAGCGAGAGAACGAGAGCGAGAGAACGAGAGCGAGAGAACGAGAGCACGAGAGCACGAGAGCACGAGAGCACGAGAGCACGAGAGCACGAGAGCACGAGAGCACGAGAGCACGAGAGAACGAGAGCACGAGAGAACGAGAGCACGAGAGAACGAGAGCACGAGAGAACGAGAGCACGAGAGAACGAGAGCGAGCGAGAACGAGAGCGAGCGAGAACGAGAGCACGAGAGAACGAGAGCACGAGAGAACGAGAGCACGAGAGCGAGAGAACGAGAGCGAGAGAACGAGAGCGAGAGAACGAGAGCGAGAGAACGAGAGCGAGAGAACAAGAGCGAGAGAACGAGAGCGAGCGAGAGAACGAGAGCGAGAGAACGAGAGCGAGCGAGAGAACGAGAGCGAGCGAGAGCGAGCGAGAGAACGAGAACGAGAGAACGAGCGAACGAGAGCGAGCGAACGAGAGCGAGCAAGAGCGAGCGAACGAGAGCGAGAGAACGAGAGCGAGAGAACGAGAGAGAGGGCGAGAGCGAGAGAACGAGAGCGAGAGAACGAGAGCGAGCGAGAGAACGAGAGCGAGAGAACGAGAGCGAGCGAGAGAACGAGAGCGAGCGAGAGCGAGCGAGAGAACGAGAGAACGAGAACGAGAGAACGAGCGAACGAGAGCGAGCGAACGAGAGCGAGCAAGAGCGAGCGAACGAGAGCGAGAGAACGAGAGCGAGAGAACGAGAGCGAGAGAACGAGAGCGAGAGAACAAGAGCGAGAGAACGAGAGCGAGCGAGAGAACGAGAGCGAGAGAACGAGAGCGAGCGAGAGAACGAGAGCGAGCGAGAGCGAGCGAGAGAACGAGAACGAGAGAACGAGCGAACGAGAGCGAGCGAACGAGAGCGAGCAAGAGCGAGCGAACGAGAGCGAGAGAACGAGAGCGAGAGAACGAGAGAGAGGGCGAGAGCGAGAGAACGAGAGCGAGAGAACGAGAGCGAGCGAGAGAACGAGAGCGAGAGAACGAGAGCGAGCGAGAGAACGAGAGCGAGCGAGAGCGAGCGAGAGAACGAGAGAACGAGAACGAGAGAACGAGCGAACGAGAGCGAGCGAACGAGAGCGAGCAAGAGCGAGCGAACGAGAGCGAGAGAACGAGAGCGAGAGAACGAGAGAGAGGGCGAGAGCGAGAGAACGAGAGCGAGAGAGCGAGCGAGAGAACGAGAGCGAGAGAACGAGAGCGAGCGAGAGAACGAGAGCACGAGAGCGAGCGAGAGAACGAGAGCGAGCGAGAGAACGAGAGCGAGCGAGAGAACGAGAGCACGAGAGCGAGCGAGAGAACGAGAGCGAGCGAGAGAACGAGAGCGAGCGAGAGAACGAGAGAACGAGAGCGAGCGAACGAGAGCGAGCGAACGAGAGCGAGCGAACGAGAGCGAGCGAACGAGAGCGAGCGAACGAGAGCGAGCGAACGAGAGCGAGAGAGCGAGAGGGCGAGAGAGAGAGGGCGAGAGAGAGAGGGCGAGAGAGAGAGGGCGAGAGAGAGAGCGAGGGCGAGCGAGAGCGAGCGAGGGCGAGCGAGAGCGAGCGAGAGCGAGCGAGTGCGAGCGAGCGAACGAGAGCGAGCGAGCGAGAGAACGAGAGCGAGCGAGCGAGAGAACGAGAGCAAGAGAATGAGAGCGAGAGAACGAGAGAGCGAGAGCGAGAGAACGAGAGCGAGAGAACGAGAGCGAGAGAACGAGAGCGAGAGAACGAGAGCGAGAGAACGAGAGTGAGAGAGCGAGCGAGCGAGAGCGAGCGAGCGAGCGAGCACGAGAGCGAGAGAACGAGAGCGAGAGCGAGAGAACGAGAGCGAGAGCGAGAGCACGAGAGCACGAGAGAACGAGAGCGAGAGAACGAGAGAACGAGAGCGAGAGAACGAGAGAACGAGAGCGAGAGAACGAGAGAACGAGAGCACGAGAGAACGAGAGCGAGAGAACGAGAGCGAGAGAACGAGAGCGAGCGAGAACGAGAGAACGAGAGCACGAGAGCACGAGAGAACGAGAGAGCGAGAGAGCGAGAGAGCGAGAGAATGAGAGCGAGAGAATGAGAGCGAGAGAGCGAGAGAGCGAGAGAGCGAGAGAGCGAGAGAACGAGAGAGCGAGAGAACGAGAGAACGAGAGAACGAGAGCGAGAGAACGAGAGCGAGAGAACGAGAGCGAGAGAACGAGAGCGAGAGAACGAGAGCGAGAGCGAGAGAACGAGAGGGAGAACGAGAGAACGAGAGCGAGGGCGAGAGAGAGGGCGAGAGAGAGGGCGAGAGAGAGCGAGGGCGAGAGAGAGGGCGAGAGAGAGCGAGCGAGGGCGAGAGAGAGCGAGGGCGAGAGAGAGCGAGGGCGAGAGCGAGCGAGGGCGAGAGCGAGCGAGGGCGAGAGCGAGCGAGGGCGAGAGAGAGCGAGGGCGAGAGCGAGCGAGGGCGAGAGCGAGCGAGGGCGAGAGAGAGCGAGGGCGAGAGAGAGCGAGGGCGAGAGAGAGCGAGGGCGAGAGAGAGGGCGAGAGAGAGCGAGCGAGGGCGAGAGAGAGCGAGGGCGAGCGAGGGCGAGCGAGAGCGAGCGAGAGCACGAGAGCGAGCGAGCGAGAGAACGAGAGCGAGCGAGCGAGAGCACGAGAGCGAGCGAGAGAACGAGAGCGAGCGAGCGAGAGAGCGAGCGAGAGAACGAGAGCGAGCGAGCGAGAGAACGAGAGCGAGCGAGCGAGAGAACGAGAGCGAGCGAGCGAGAGAACGAGAGCGAGCGAGCGAGAGAACGAGAGCGAGCGAGCGAGAGCACGAGAGCGAGAGAGCGAGCGAGAGAACGAGAGCGAGCGAGCGAGAGCACGAGAGCGAGAGAGCGAGCGAGAGAACGAGAGCGAGCGAGCGAGAGCACGAGAGCGAGAGAGCGAGCGAGAGAGCGAGCGAGAGCACGAGAGCGAGAGAGCGAGCGAGAGCACGAGAGCGAGAGAACGAGAGCACGAGAGCGAGAGAACGAGAGCGAGCGAGAGCGAGAGAACGAGAGCGAGCGAGAGCGAGAGAACGAGAGCGAGCGAGAGCGAGAGAACGAGAGCGAGCGAGAGAGCGAGAGCGAGAGCGGGAGCGAGGGAGCGAGCGAGACACAGAGCGAGAGCGGGAGCGAGACACAGAGCGAGAGCGAGAGCGAGAGCGAGAGCGAGAGCGAGAGCGGGAGCGAGAGCGGGAGCGAGAGCGAGACACAGAGCGAGAGCGGGAGCGAGAGCGGGAGCGAGAGCGGGAGCGAGAGCGGGAGCGAGAGCGGGAGCGAGAGCGAGACACAGAGCGAGACACAGAGCGAGACACAGAGCGAGACACAGAGCGAGACACAGAGCGAGACACAGAGCGAGACACAGAGCGAGACACAGAGCGAGACACAGAGCGAGACACAGAGCGAGACACAGAGCGAGACACAGAGCGAGACACAGAGCGAGACACAGACAGAGACCCAGACAGAGACCCAGACAGAGACCCAGACAGAGACCCAGACAGAGACCCAGACAGAGACCCAGACAGAGACCCAGACAGAGACCCAGACAGAGACCCAGACAGAGACCCAGACAGAGACCCAGACAGAGACCCAGACAGAGACCCAGACAGAGACCCAGACAGAGACCCAGACAGAGACCCAGACAGAGACCCAGACAGAGACCCAGACAGAGACCCAGACAGAGACCCAGACAGAGACCCAGACAGAGACCCAGACAGAGACCCAGACAGAGACAGAGACAGAGACAGAGACAGAGACAGAGGAAGAATGAACCACTCTCCGCTTTATGGCACCCAATGAGTACACCGACCCAAGCTCGAAATGAACTTGGAGATGCAACCAGCCTAACAGACTAGCCTTTAGAAGGAAGTCTAAGGCGCCGGTGTCAAGAGCCCAAAAGGCAAGAGCTGGAACCTGAGCAATGCGTTGGGAATAGCCGGCGGGACAGGAAACATGCCAAGTGCACACACAATCCCAAAAAGGGTAATTAGGTGCAATTAGCATCAATTCTAAACCTGCCGAAGCAGGTAGAAATATGCAGCAGGTAAAGAGACCTTAAAGTGGTTTACAGAAGAAGCATAAGAGTGCCCGACCAGGCAATATGAAGCCAAAGTGAGAAACAACCCACAAAGGAGCTGTCCCACAGGCGTAGCTTCAACAATAATATGTGAAAACGTGGCGAAAAGGCATATCCGAAATTGGCGGCCAAAAAACGCCAAGTTAACGAATGGTGGGAAGTGTCTCAGAATCCGAGACCAACACTCTAGAAAAGACACGTACAGCGTCGAACACCAAAAAAGGGAGCATATGTCAAATTGCGAAATTACCCCAGTAAGCAGAAGCAAGGAGGAACCTATGGGACACTTGCAACAACTTAGAAAAGCTCCCCCACACATGGAGATATTGGTCCAGACCTTGCAGCCTCGAAAGAGGCGACTACGTAGGAAGAGGAATACCAAGGCAAACCGGCATGTATACAGAATGTATAAACATAATTATGTAGAGACAGAGCTAGCCAGGAGCAAGAACATGCCCGTACCGGATCATACCTAGCACAGTAAGGGCAGGTAGGAGCCGTTGTTGAAGAGGAGACCATGAAAACTCCCAAGGAGGTGGAGGACCATGGCGTAAGCAGATGGCCCCCAGGAAAGAAAACAGAACGGACCACCAGGCGACGCATGGAGTCCACAGGCTCTCCAGGCCCAGGTGAGATAAGCAAAGCTATATAATAGCATACAAGTACCCCACATGGAGTATGCATACCCCAAACAACAGGGAACACCTCTTAGAGCAATAAGCCAAGCTAAGAGAGCGCAGTAACAAACTGAACCCGTGAGCATGAGTTCCGAGCCGTATGACTTTACAGAGCTGAGCCACCGGCTCAATACCACAGTCAAAGGACCAGACACAGCAACCTGTGGAACACAGCCACAGCAGGCCAACAGACAGTTCAAAGCAAAATGCATCCAAGGGATGCCAATAAAAGAGCAATCACCCTTGACCCAGAAAAAGAAAACGTAAGGCTCACTGCCCATGTTAAACACAGAGCGTATCTAATGGATGCGAAATGAAATTCACCACCACGGAAGATAGGCCTAAGAAGAACTAAGTGGGAGGACGAAAACCCGCAAGGAGCCGGTGAACCGCCGACTCGGCGTGAGCATCAAACAGCAAAACCCCATCAAAGGGTAAGTTAACCAGTCAGTCCCGGATATTTTCAGGGAAGACGCTATCTCGCAACCAAGCGTGACGCCTTAAGGCAACAGAGCCCACCATAGCTCGGCCCAAAGAATCCGCAGTATCTAAGGCCGAGCGGATTTTGAATTCGGCAAGGTCGCGGCCACCCCGGAGGAGGCGAAGGAGATCAACGCAAGCACCTTCAGAGGTGGAAGAAAGCAAAGACTCTGCAGAGTCCCACAGGGCAGAGGTAGCCCGAGCCAAAACACACTGTATTTAGGGACTTTAGGGCCGCACTAGTGGATGCAAAGATGTTCCTACCCCATGTCTCAAGCCATCTGGACTCCCGAGAGGGAGGAAGCATTAGAGGAGGCAGGGAAGGAAAGGCAGTCTGCAACACAAACCCCTGCACATCAGGGTGCACAAAAAGACAAACAGGATCATGCGGAGCTGTACGGTGGCGGTGCAAATCTTAACTAGCCACCAGGTCACCTGAAGCAGGCCGGAACCCTGTACCCAAAAGGGTATCAAAGGGAAGCCTCAAAGGGCAGAAGCGGCGCCACATTCCCGGACCCACGGTGAGGGAAAGCAAGGGGTCCACAGACCAGGGGGCAGAAGAGGGCTGCATGTTTAAAATGCGGGTGGCCAATTAGACCACTCTTAAAGCTGAACCAGCCTTGGTGGCCCTCCGCGGAGGGGACAACAACTCAGTGGGGGAGGGTTGTAAGCGGACCGTCCCAAAACACTGAGGGTGCGACCAATGCCCCACGGAAGGGAGCCCCATTGAAGAATGAGGATCCTGATGGGGCTCCTGGGGAGGCGAAGAGCTTGCCGGATCTGGGAACTCCCGAGGAGGCTCCAAAAATTCCAAGGGCGGTACTAGCAACAATACCTCCGGCAACGCCGGGCGAGATAGCTGTGCCAAACTCTCTCCAGAGGCCTCTAGAGAATTGTCACGGCGCCAAAACGACACGCGTCGGCACTGACCGTACCTAGTCAGTCGCCGACTCAAATGCATCCGGCGTCGAGTCGGCGCCGTCCGGATCCGAGACTATGACAAGCTCCCCTTCCGAAGAAGGCGGCGGCGGAGCCGGCGAGGCAAGCTTTCGGCACCGACTCCACCTCATCCAGGACAGGCTCCGAATCTGGAGAAAGAAGCGGAGGCGGAGCTGAGGGGGCGAGCCTTGGGCGCCGGTACGGCACAGATCCCAGCTCCGGACAGGCAACCGCCTGCCCGCAAGCCCGGGGTATGCTTAAGGCAGGGCTATGAGCACCGACAACCACATGCGGCGCCACAGGGAGCCCAGCGGGGCAATGCGGCGCGGCAGAGGCACCGTGGGTCATAGAGGGGGACCAAGGTGGGCCGTGCCCCAACGACTCCACGTGGACCATAGAGGGGGGAACCCAATCCGGCTGCGCCATGACAACACATCTCCGACGTTCCTGGGGGGCAAAGTCGCAATTGGTGACGGGGCGAACCCGCCGGCGATTCCGGAGATCCCACCAGAAGCAGAGGCCCCGAGGACGCCCCAGGAACGGGAGAGGACCCAAGGGAGGCCTGCAGAGCCGCGGCAGATGCCTCCATCTGGGCCCGAGTCATCCCCACACCCGGAAAGGGCGGATAGAGGGGTGGGGGGCAGAGGGGTGGGGGGCGGGGGGGTGGGAGGAGACTGGTCGGGAGCGCATGTCCGGAATGTTCCCGGAACCAGTGCCCCTGACAACAGAAGGGGAGGTCGAAGACCTCGGCAACAAGCGCCTTGACTTACCAAGTGGCGAACGACGGCCCCGGACCCCGGAGGGCGAACGACGGCAGAACCGGATAGTAGAGGGACCTGCCGTTGATGAAGAGGCCGAGGGGCGAGATGACTCCGACCGGGTCAGCCGTGCCAAGAGAAGCTTCATACGGCGCTCCCGCCGAGACTTCGGCTTCAGGTGTTGGCAGGTTTCGCAGTCCGTGGAGTCATGGTGCTCGCCCAGACACCACATACAAATAAGATGCGGGTCCGTCGCGGACATCTGCCGCAAACAGGAATTACAAGTTTTAAAGCCCAAAGGCATCGCACACTGTTCCTGGCGTGAAGTGTCGACAAGTAGGCCTGAGAACAGGCCAGAGGAACCGCTCACTCTGGATCCGCGTTGCACGTGGAAAAGAAGGAAATGACGTCAGCGCGCCAGGAGGGACTTATATGACTTCGCTGACGTCACGTACGTGGATGTCAGGGCAGGGTCGTGTGGCGCCGTCCCCCGCAGAGGTGCTGCTGGAAAAGATTTCTGGATCCAGTCTGACGCTTGGGGATATTCTAAGTTAAGGAATCTGCGGCTAGAGGTCTCTATCAGATGTTTGATTTATTCAGCATTGCTTCCATCATTTGTTGCC
Source organism: Triturus cristatus (assembly GCF_964204655.1). Lineage (NCBI taxonomy): Eukaryota > Metazoa > Chordata > Amphibia > Caudata > Salamandridae > Triturus > Triturus cristatus. The sequence goes on along the minus strand of NC_140595.1, from coordinate 571,120,467 downwards.
ACAGCACATCAATTACCTGAAGCTATTACCTCTGGATTATCTCCATTGAGGTGTTTGTGCAAGATTTGAATTTACTGTGTTGAGTGGTTGCGAGTTGGTAATCCAATTCCCCATCTCATTTATTTTGCTCAAATATTTTCTACAACACTACTCATTTAAAACAAACTACTGTTGCACACAATCTCCATGAAGATTAGCAACATTCTGTTCAAATCTAATTACGAATTGATTTCCCGCAGCAGGAACATGGCAGTGGGCTAGCGCCGGTCGCAGGAGCCTAACACTAGAGGATGGCCACGTTTGGAGAAGTTAACATGGTCAATGACTTTTGATTGATTTTGTTTTTGCCCACTGTACCCAGCACACACTATACTTTGATTTTACTCGGATTTATGGCTGCAGCGTTTGTATGACACTCACCCAGATAGTGGCTCAGAGGCCGGACTGAACGAGGTTAATTCCACCAGACGCTGAGCACTCTTGAGATCCTTGCTAGTGCATTGAACGTACATGCTTTGGTGGCCCGTGTTTGTTTCCGGCTGAATGCAAGCAGCCTCAGCACAGAGCATAATCTGTGGGTTGAAGAGGGATGGCGGCATTTGAGGCACAGTCCCGGTTCCTACGACAGAGGCCCGAGGCAGCAGGAAGGCAATGTGTACGTCGGAAAACGTGCGCTTGCCCCTGATGAATTACCAAATATTGCAGTTTCTTTTGTTAGTAGGAACCGAATTTGGGGGCACAAAAGGAGGTAGTAGAGATGTCCGACTGAAACAGAAAAACTTGAAGGAGCCAAGGACATTTGCTACTTAGGTAGATCTTGCTAGCACCCCTTTGATTCCGGTTGCAAAAACGGTTAGTTGGTCCAAAGGAGCAGGTATTCGCTGTGCTATGGTTTAGAAAGGAGCGGGGAATCCCTCTACTACGGAGCAATTCGGAGACAGCATTTTCCAGGGTTGGACCAGTCAGGAAATCAACTGCTAATCCAAGGAAGATAGGCCGTATTTTAGCTGGTAAGAAAGCTGGTATGACAGCCACCATGTCAACTCTGTCACTTAATTCTTTCTTTGGAATAATGAAGCAGTCTAATTATCATAACCAACTGGCTGAGTTAGCCTTAAGCCAGTCAGAGGTGGTGGGGTGGGTATCCCAGAGTAGCACAGTGCGAGGAGAGGCAGTATCCATCCATTTAGCAAATTGATTCGGGCCACTCTCAACAGTAAGGGAGGAGGGGGTCCCTCCAAACAGTAGCCTGAATTCTTCTCCAGCAGCATGGAAGCACATGAGGGTCAGAGCAATGTTGCAGAGGTGAAGAAGGTGGAAGATAAGAGGCAGCAGACTCAGATGGACGGGAAGAGGGGCTCGCACGATTCCTTGAAAAATATTCTTCTGAATCTCACATCAGACATCATGAAAAAGTTTGAGATCTCGGATATAAATCAGAAAGCGATCCAGGAGAAATGCTGTGTATTACAAAAGAAATTTGATCTTCCAGAACAAACGTACACTCTGGAAAAGAACCTGGAAAAGATAAGTCTCACTCTGCATTCAAACACCCAAGAGATAGACGAGCTAAAGCTGCAGAATAAAGCCTTTATGCCTACAAAATCGGGAGACCCATTCTAGGCTTAAAAAACCCGAGGTTGCTGAGCATTCCAGAAGGGGCAGAGCAATCTTGAAGATCTCAAGGCCTATATTATCAGTCTTCTAAAGGGAGGTATCCTTGTATGATAGGCCAGATATGGTTTTAGAGAAGGAAATCCAAAGAGCCCATAGAGATCCCTTTAAATCAACCTTAAACTGAAAGACACCCATTACCCCCCCCTCCAATTCCCCCAAGAAGGTTCTTGTAAACTTCCATACCTATGCTGTAAAGGAGCTGATTCTAACTAGTGCATTAGAGGAGAAAGTGCTGATTAACGGAGAATACACAAATCATGTGAGATCAGAAATAGGTAAAAGAACAGCGCAATGGCAATGGGAGCTCGGCGCCAGGATTGATGAACTACAGAAGCTATAGGCTAAGGTCCAGTTGAAGTTCCCCGCAATGCTGCAGATTATGTGGAAGAACAAAATGAGTAATCTTAGAGACCCAACTGAAGTGGCTGCCTAAATAGAATAAATAAAAGTGGCTCTAAGGTGTAGGTGGGACAGGGGGATGAGAAAATATGAATGAAGATACGCAGTCATCACCTGGGAGTTCTCAAATGGCGGACAAGACGCCTAAGGTTGAGGGTGGGTGTGAGGGGGCACACTGGGTGGGGAGCAGTGGGGACAAACAAAACACATATGGCTTCAGATAATACATAAGGAACAGTTGTAGATCTAATTTTGGAAAGAGCCCTATGTAAGGTCTCATTAAAATCCAAATAGTAACCAGGAATGTAAATGGGATGAGGTCTAAAAGGAAACTGGTTAGTTTTTGAGCCTCTAATGAATAGCCAGCTTCTATCATTATGCTGCAAGAAACGAATTTCGAGAGGCTAGACTGTAAAACCTGTATCAGCAAGCTCAGTTGGGTCCAAGATGTGGTCTGCTCTGAGCAGTGGGGGAGTGTTAGACCTGTCAGCCCTTTGGGTGGTCCCTCCTCATCATTATTTATTTTGTCCCACTTTTGCCTCAAACCCTGTTTGAATTTTTCCTTTTTGGGAACCACCAGACTTTTTCGTGTTGCTGCAGATTCAGGGAGCCATTTTATCTACCCCTGGAACTTCTGTCTGAGGGCCTGGAGCACAAAATGGTGGCCACCTGTGACATCACCAGCATCCACTGGAACCTACCAGCACCTTCCAGAACATTCCAGAACCCTGTGACAGTTGGCGGCGGTTTAGAATGTTGGGAAGCTAAGACAGAGAGTTGGCAGTTGGAGCTGGCAGTTGGCACCTGACTGGTGAAGAGAGAGCAGCAGAAACCTGAAGGAGGAAGGAGTGAGGCAGCAGGGGTGGAAACTTGTGCCTGGAGTGGGGTCCATAAACCCACCCTTGATACTAGTCCCTACTGACTGAGCCCGGCCTGGAGCCCTGTGTGGGAAGAAGCAAGAAAAACCATCTTAAGGACCTGGACAGCAGGAACAGGCCTTAGAACCCAAGAACAGCAAGATCCTGACCTGGATACTGGTTTCCCTGGAGCCGGACGTCGAGTAGCCTGGAGACCTGGAGCCTGAGGTGGAGAAGCGGCGCTGACTGGAAAAGCAGACGTCGTACCCAGAGCCGCCAGAGATCGTGAGAGGGCGCCGACGGAGGACGTGAGGTGTACCAGAGGTCGAGGAGGAAGTTAACCAAGGTCGAGTGAGCGGTGTCAACGGGGGAGTGAAGTCCGCCCTCCGGAGTCGCCGAGACCGAGGTGAAGTGTGCCGGAGGTCGGGAGTGGAGATCGCACTCCGGAGTCGCCGGAACCTGAGAGAATCGTGCCGGAGGTGGGGAGTGGAGGTCGCACTCCGGAGTCGCCGGAAACCTGAGGAGAGGAGCACCGGAGGTCGGGAGTGAGGATCGCACTCCGGAGTCGCCGGAAGTCGACATCGAGCCAAGGCCGGCCGACGTCATCGAAGCTGAGGTCGCCATCGGACCGGAGCCGCCCGAAGTCGACATCGAGTCAAGACTGCCCGACGCCAACGAATCGGAGGTCGAGATCGAGCCGAGGCCGCCGACATCGAACCGGAGCCGCCTACCGGCGTCGTCAGGAACTGACATTGTGCCGAAGCCGCCGACATCGAACCGGATCCGCCTCACGGCGTCGACACGACTCCAGCGGCGTCGGAGCATCAGAAAAAGGGCAGTAAGTGGAATAGAGGGCGCCAAAGGCCCCGTGGAATCGTAAGAGACTACTCTAGGGGTTAGAGAGGTGCTGGAACCAGCTTGACTGTTCCAGGGGTGAGCTGAGACTAATTTAGAGGGGTTGTGTAGAGTGAGAGAGCCAGGTCTCTAGTATTCCCCCCTTGATCTACCTCAGTTTAGGCCTCAGCCTTGTCCAAGCCAGGGAGTAGACACCCTCAAGCCTTCCACATCCCCACAAGCTGTGCCTGGGCCAAATTAGCCCATAGTAATCTCAAATGTGATCTGATTCTATGAGTGTCACGGTCAGCTTTTAATTATTTATTGGAGGCACTGTATTTATTGTATTTAACCTATTTATTGCTTCACTGTATTTATTGGTCCACAGTAGTTATTGATGCACAATATTTATTGGTTTACAGTATTTATTGCCTCAGAATATTTAATTGCCTGTATGAATTGCACTTATATTTATGCCTTTAATATTTATGATCACCCCTATTTATTGAATCATTAAGCCAGTATTTATTTGACCTGCACTATTTAAAATGTTTGTATATTGTGATTGTGTTATTATTTATCCAATCAGCAACTAAGAGAAAAAGAAGATAAAGAAAGATATTTTCATAATTTTTACGGTGTAGTCGTTTTTGGAACGGATGCACGCATGGTTATTGTATGGGTATGTCGTATGCTTAGCACGGTGCCTGATTCCTGACCACTCGAGCCAAGCTACCACTGTGTATGTCTTGGAAATACTCCGTTACCCCCAACCCTTACCGGTGTGGGAGCGGAGTAGATTTCTAACAGGGAGCACATGAGGAGTGGCCATATTGTTAGGGAGAATTTGGGGATCAAGCTCATAAAATAGGACACAGATAATACAGGTAGAAGGTTAGTGTCAACTCTGCTGATGGGGGATACATACCTATCCTGTGCAGTAATGATACCAACTGCGATGATTTAACACCTTTGGGAACTTTGTACCAGCACTTGTTGGAAGCCCATGTGCCCATATTCGTAAGAAGGACCTGAATTTAGTAGATATTTGGTGAAAGATGGCAGGGATCTCTTAAGGGTTCACCTTATATAGCAAAAAGTATGGGCTTCACTCAAGGATTGATAACTTTCTCTTAGACCATGCTTCCTATGAGTATGACGAGTCAGTTGCTATCTTCCAGCATTGCTATCGGACAACTCCTGGGTATTTTTAAAACTTCACCTCTCTGGAGGTGATCCCATGGAAGTCACCTTTATCTGAAAGCATGCTAGGAAAGGTGAATATTTATGGTCAGTTGACATCAATATTTTTTAGTCTAAAAGGGGCGCACAGTGCCACCAATTTTCCAATTCCGTTGGTATCTGAAAGAAGGGATAGATGTTGGTGATTTGGAACGCTGGGCATAAAACAGATGGTACACTTTATCCACTGGGAGTGACACAGATGGTACGCTTAGCCCCTGGGTGTGATACAGGGTGCGATTTGGATATTTAGGGAAAAGACTTGGGAGATTAGGTGTAGTTTGTCTGTGGCCAAGAGGGGCCTGTTATTCAAGTTATTCCTCTTTTCCACAAACTCTGGTTATTGTCTTTGTCCCGGAGCAGATATTGACAGACTATCAGGGTCACTTAGTCCCATGTAACTGGCAGAGCTTCCCCTGGTCACAGGATAGCATGTGCTAGGAGCAGGGTAATGATTTATTTTTTTTGACAAAGTAATTTTTTCAGCTTTTTAGGTGTTGGTCGCTTGGACTGCTGGGGGAGATACAGATGGTATGCTTAGCCCCTGGGTGTGATACAGGGTGCAACTGTAGATGTGAGATGTTGTGGTGCTGTTAAATTACTGCAAATTGTGTTTTATCCAAAGTTGTGTTTTTGTCGATGACTCAATGTTTCATATCAAGATGCTACCGGAATGGATGCCAGTAGTCAATATCGTTCAGATACTGTTTTTATTAACGAATTGCACTTTTATGTTGCAACGCTTCATATGCATCGCTGTTTATGAAATGTTTATTTGTTGATGCATCCGTATATAGCGTGGAGCTCACAGTTACGGAATTAGTAACAGTAAACCCTGTGTATATTTTCCCCACGATTCCGATTGAAATCAGAGTCCCTAAAACAGAGAAGCTAAGGTATTTTGACCTCAAACTACCAAATGTATCATGGAGACACCATTAAAACATATACAACCCGGTTCCCCACAAAGGCTAAAAAAAACGTAAGGTTTGCCAAGAATGGCACGCACACAAGAAGGCACATTTCCCTGGCTAAAGGAGGGAACTTGAGACACTAACATACTTGAACATATATACAAACCAAATACAAAGGTCAAAAGAAAGATAAGAGGGAAGGAGGGTTGTGTGCCATCACGAGGAGGCCCACATTGACAGTCCTTTACAACCGATACTTAACAAGGCGACAGCACCTCCCCCTACATATGCAGTGATGGAGGTGCTCTCGCAGTGGTCTAAAACATTCCCTCGCGGGGTGTCCAACTCGAGACCAGGATGGGGTCTCAGTCTCTCACTTCAGGTAATGGGGTTGAATAAATCCTAGAGGGATTCTTGGCTTAACACCTATACGCATGCTAGGTACATCTAGTTAGGGAAGCATCGTAGGAGTAGGCATCTTTTTATCATGTGTTTAATATACTCAAAAATATTCATGATCATTGTAAGATGGTATGGCTATACCATCCCCTTACCTTTATAGTACTGCTAATCATTTATATCTTATTCTGTCTAACAGTTGTTGCAGCTCATCTATTCTACACCAGAATACCAATTGTTCAATAAATACTTATTGAAAACGCCCAGCGTATTTATTCTGTGTAGATCTCTTAGACTAAGTAAGCACGAGTGACTGAGCGAAAAGTAGTATATTGTTTTTCAGGTCCTGAGGGATCAGGGTTGTCATGTTCGATGTTTGCCAATAACTACTTACCCTTTTTAAGAGGAGAATCTAGTGGCACTGTGAGCTAGTTGGTACAAAAGGCCAACATACCCGGTGGGGGTGTTCAGAATCAGTCTGGCACCAATCCTACAGTGTATGTTGTCTAAAACGCGCAGATGCTGTAAAATTATTATAGGAAGTACACAACATGGCGCCGCCAACATTGGTTGGGTATTTATTTAACAGTAGAATCCGAGTAGTTCAGTTGTGCTACTCTCAAAACACACCAGAGACGTCTGGAGTGGGTTTGCAAAACTCCGCCACACCCGAGTAGGCAAAAATATCCTATTTATTGGCAGGTATATCAAGCTGGAAGGAGACAGTTCCTAAAATTGTGCAAACCACCTTATCTTCGTTCCCTTGAAAAGTTATTAGGTGTTCTAAACACAATGACTAACTAGGACATAGACCCACTAGAGCAACCACTGCCCCTCTCAGAACACGAGGACGATACAAACGCGATACATATTGCGGCAAATGTTATAAATGCGGTCACTCAAACTGCTTGCATATGGTCTAACAACTAGGGGTGGCGTAGTAGCTTTCGTGATTGAGGCACACACATCATACAGAATAGAGGTATTTTATTTGTGAGTTACATTCCCAGCAGCAAATGCAAGAACAAAAACATTTCATTTCTACACAGAAGATGAACCACCAGCGGAAAATTGTCCGTATGAGGATATTGAAGTTCCGCTTAGGTATCAGGAACACTTATACTGGTTTAATGGCACCCTCCCCCATACAACAAGTAAAGTAAGACTCGGTCCGCTCGGAAGAGAAAGAGCAACATCCCCAATATTAGCGGCCTACACACACCACACCCTGGCATCGAAACAATGACAGAAGGAGACTTACGGATACTTCACAAAGAACTAATACAAATTTACAGAAACATTACACAGTTTGTCATGAGGACACTTACAGTCCAGCCAGATACAGTTACAACAAATACAACTTCAGTTCAAAATATAGCAACTAAAATACCACCACAAACGTTACACGCAGTAATGGTTAAAATGACCGCAAAACGTTTACAAATGCCATTCTGGGTAGCTCAGAAAATAACAGCTAGAAGCAGTATTTCCAAATACTAGCCCATATGAAAAACACAGATTGCTGACAATCTGCTTGCCCATGGGGATAACACCACAGATAGAGGATTGTACCTCTTGGGGTACAGTTTTCGCTGCCATATACACCAGCGCTCATGGTATCCTGTCATTAGCAGTAAACTATATGTATTAAGACAAATACAAAAAGAGTACGGAGCAGAGCTTACTTGGGGATAACATTACTAGGTAATTATGCACAGGTATCACTTCGAATACTAGCAAATTTTAAAGGGGAGGCAGCATCAGTGCTCTCCGCCAATGCCTAAGGGAGTTCAGTCCTTTAGAACAGGAGCACGAACGACCTAAAATAATTTAAACTGCGTATGCAGAATTAGGCAGGGTCAGTTTCGGTGGAAAAGCATTGGAACCACAACTGATGGGTAGTCACGAAAAGAACACCTTCAAGCAGACACCTGCTTCATCAAAAAAGAAGTGGGACAGTAACAAAAAGTTAAAGAAAACAGATATCAATCCAGAGGTAGAGCTCCTCCACAGGAGTCCTCCGAAAGGAGGTATAACCTTAGGAATAGGGAACAATATTAGGAAACCGGACAGGTATCAGGATACTGATACACGTTCCTCTCGTTCCTCTCAGGGTTCAACGAAAAACTTCGAGAGGGAAGGACGGTCAGACAGACAAGAAGAGAATACAAAGTCCAGGGACAAGCAGCACGCTCAAGAATATACTTCCAAAAAAGAAGATAAACCAAAACAAAAACCATAGTTCAAAAAGAAGGTTGCAGGTCTAAAGATCAGATATGCCCAGAATTCTGAGGACTCGACTGCTGAATGGAGAATGGGCTCTGACTATGCTAGACCGTGCGGCAGAAGTAACAATAGCCCACCAGAACCTGATGGAATTTCTGGTGACAGCGGACTTGAATGAATATATCAGTGGAAACACCTGATACTAGGATAAGTGTCCCGCATAAATTGTATGAAATAACACTCCAAATGGATGGAGACAAATGCAGGAGTTAGAGGTCTCTTTTGGAAGAACCTGACGTTTGGCTATGGCATTTTGTTAGCTGAACAAGACTGGCCGCCAGCATTCATCATGGATTGCCCTGGGGGAGAAACAGTAATTTTACCAGCATTTTCCGACCCTGTACCCAGATATCTAGAATATACATATGCACGGAAATGGGTGGTAGCCCTAGCCCCAGCATTATACAAAAACCATGTTGGATGGGATGAGGATTCAACCCACTACATTATTCCAATAAAAAGTACTCCGACTGCACATAGGCAGTATCCAATAAAGCAAGAAGCCAAGAAACAGGTCAGGGAGATCTTAGATCAACTTGAATAACAAGGGGTGATTGAAACTTGCACCTCTCAAATGAATAACCCTTTGTTTCCCGTATCAAAACCGGACAATTCATAGCGTTTGGTTTTAGATTACACACATTTAAACACTGGCACTAAGACATTTGCAGAACAAAATGCACACAGTGCCTCATTAATTAATAACATTGTGCTGAAAAAATACAAAACCACGCTTGATATCTCAAATGGATTTTTCTGCCAGAATACAGTGTCTGAGAGCAGGTATTTAACTCCGCGATAAGCACACAGCGACAATTTTGTAGACTCCCCCCAGGGGTATAAGAACAGCCCGGGGTGTTTTCAACCAGAGTAACTGAATTACTTTAAAATCTGGATGAAGAGACATTGTCGTATGTGGATGATATTTATCTAACAGATGATGACCTGGAGGAACACTTGATCAGAGTGAATACAATAATTTTGGGATTAGCCTCGGAGGGTTAAAAATTCAACTTAAAAAACAAAAAAAAAAAAACAATACGAAGATAGTCCACCTTAATGTTCTTTTCCTAGGATATGAGCTTTCAAGTGAAGGAAAAAGCCTAGCAGCTAACTTTAGGAAAATGTGCGCTGCTCCACACTCCAAAATCATTAAAAAAAATTACAATCAATCCTGGGATTCCTGAATTTTGGCAGAACAAATTTTAGATTACACAGAAATAATAAAACCTTACTTTTTAGTTAGACAGTGGACAGAGGAACACACAGATACTCTTCGTTCCTTCCAAGCAGACACAATAGCTTCCAAACACTTAGACACGCGTAAACGTACGCAACCTGGTGATCTGTATAGTTGCAGGTCAATCAGGGTACACCTACCTAACAAATAATGAAGGGGAGACCGCACCAATAACATAAATACCATTTGTACACAAATGCTGAGATGCGCTTTGCATCAACAGAAAAAAAATCTGACAGCAGTACAGACTGCTGTAGTTAGAGAAAGATCACTGGCTCAAGGGAAGAGTAGAATAGTCGTTAGCCCAGTTCCAGCCCTAGAAGTTGCGACAAAAGCAAGCATTCCCAACGCTAAAGCCTTACCATCCAGGATGGATACAATGGGTTAATTATCTCACTGCAACAGAGGTAGAATACAGGTACAACCCATATCTAAAATCATAAGCATTTCTACAATACGCACAAGAACATCCTCTACCAAATGAAATTATCCCTCTAGATCAGTATGAATATACAATTTACACTGACGGTTCTGCTCAACCGGCCATAGGGAGTAAACAGCAATACAGCGCCGCGTGTGCTACAGTTATAGGGTGCATGCAGGATGAAAAGTTTCATTCATCCAAGTTGTACAAAAACCCAGTCTCCAGCAGACAGCACTGGTAAATACAGATCGAGCATTCCCCACACTAATAGTGTGCGATTCCTTTTACTGTGTACAATCATACAATTAATATTTACATCACTGGGGAAGAATGGTTTAAAGATGCAAAAGGTGGCACAATTAACCACAAAACGCTATGGGAACAGGTAGTGGAGTTGAAAAACGAACTCCCAAGGGCTCACGTGCTACACACACCGAGTCATCAATGTGATGGCGTTCACGCTGAAGGGAATTCATTGGTTGAAGCAGCCGGAAAGGGGGCTGTACGTACGGCTTCCGTAGCTGCACTCACTCGTTCAAAAGCAAGAATATACAGTGAAATAATGGTTGCGATTATTGCCACACGCAATAACTCACATGCCTACCAAACAAATGCCAATACTGATACCATTCAGACTCAAGCAATTCTCCCACACACCAGATGACTTAAACAAGGGGACTCCAACCAGTAGCTCACGAGCTACTGTAGCTCTCCAGCTACCTCCGAGTAACTCACCTGTGTGCAGCGCAGCTTATTAAATTAGCAAGCTTTTGCTTGGTTGAATTAATATACATATAAGAAAATTGAAATTATACAAAACTATGATATAAGTACCTCTCAATGGGTTTCATTGAACATAAGTAGCTCCGTTATACTCAAACATATCCTCAGGACTATACATGGCTGTTTAATGTGAAAATACTCACAAGCCGACCCGAATCGAGCAGGCATTATTTCGAGTAAGATATGTTTGAGTATAACGGAATACAGAAGCAAACACAAATTGGGAAGACCGATTCTACTTAAGAAACATTTGGAGAAGAACATTTGTTACATCACACACACAAGCTGATAACTTGATACTTCATTCACCGGCTGGTGAAGAAGGTGACAGAAGTCCATTGAAAAAGAAATTGAGCTTTCAAGTTCTACGTCCTGAGGAGAACCTGACTTTAATGTCCTAAAGGGTTCGAAACGCGTCAACTGTTTTCAATTTGAGCCAAATAGGTGCCCAGATGGGGAGGCCACAGGGTGCTCACCATTGATTAAGTGTATAAAAAGTTAGAAGTACGAAGTGAGCCCCATAGGCCCACCATTTAGAATTGTCCTCTGAAACATTGAGCAAAAAGGTTTTTGTAAACAAATGAAAGATTTCAGAGACCTTGTTTATTTTTGAAATGTGACAAAATCTGTCTAGAACAAAAGCTGTATTTAAAATTGGAGTATTGTACTTATTCTTTCCTTTTGGATTTGTACCACATTTGTTTGTTTCGGTGTGTTTAATGTTTGTGTGTCTTCAGTGTATGTTCAAGATGTCTTCTTGATTTGTATTGTTCGAATTTATAAACAATGATTCGTAATTTCAAAATAAGAATGAATAACCAAAAAAAAAAAAGAGAATTTGAAATAGAAAATTAAGATTCAATTTTTTCAACCAGAGTGTTTAGGTCATCTGGCGTGTGGGAGAATTGCTCGAGTCTGAATGGTATCAGTATTGGCATTTTTTTGGTAGGCATTTGATACATTGGTCTGGCCTTACTGATTTAGGACCAAACCCGGTCTTGTTTCACACGTAATAACTCAGCAGTACAGAAAAGATTTCCACTCAAGTACTCCTACAAGTTAGATGCAAACAAGGTTCCATTTGCTCAAATTCCTGGAGCGGGGGATATAGTAGTACCAAATATGGATCGCAGGTTAGGTTTAATTCTAGCAGCACACAAGGGGATAGGTTCTGCACAGGCAGGAGTTACAGCGACTGTTTCTCTAATGAAACAACGCTACTGGTGGCCAGGACTAAGAAAACAGACTAAGGACTAAGTCTTGAAATGCAACATCTGCCAGCAGATGAAAGGCTCCACCGGAACACGTCCAGTGCAAACACCATTACTAATATCAGATAAACCACTTGTGTGTGTTTATTTGGACCACTGCAGCCCCTTACAAAGTGATGGGTCTTACAAGTATATCATGGTTGCAGTGGATTCCTGCTCTAGATTCCCATTGGTGTGGCCCAAGCGCACGGCTGACGCTCGATCTGTTATAAAAGATTTGCAAGTCTTTATAGAGACATACGCAATAGGCACATTACATTCTGACCTTGGCCACGCGTTTAGCTCTCAGGCTTACAAGGAGGCCATGGGAGGTTTGGGTGTAGCATTGCGGTACTCCTCTCTGTACCATCCCGAGGGAAATTCGGCCATGGAGAGAAAAAACCAGGACTCAAAGCAATCTTTAACAGCTAGAGCATGAGGCTCGGGTTTAAGTTGGTTGAAACATCAGTATGGAGTTCAAAGGGCATTGAATTACCAGCCTGGAAGTACTCTAGGGGTTGTCACTTCTTATGAGGTCCTATTTGGGGCGAGAATGTGGGTACCAGATCTTGACTGTGAAGGCACAGTGGCGGATGAAAAACCTTTTAATATCCATAAACGTTTGGCTGTTTTACAGGATCGAAATGAATCCAGGGCACTACAAAGTAACGTCCAGGTGAAACAGACTGCCACTGGGGAAGTTGAGTCTGTCACGAAAAGACCTGTTTGGATCCCTAAAGTCGGGGACCTAGTCAGAGAAAAAACAGCCGACAAAATAATTTGGGCCATCATACAGGAAGCCTGTCCCTAGCCTGGCAGTTGAAGAACAGTACTTCTGCCGCCTCTTGCTGGTAAAAAGGAGAAAAGTTTTGTTTCAAGAGACCTAATCAAACCAGACTATGTGGCTGATACGGAGTAGTAGGCCGCGTGGACTCCAGAGTAACAGACACCCTCCTCCGGCAATGATGGACTATGCAACAATGCCATGGAACTTGTTCCTCTTGAAACTGAAGTTCAAAATCAGAACTCAAACGAAAGACAAAATTTCAATTGGACCAAATACGAATATCTACGTCAACATGCCCCAACAAGAGCAAGCTACAGTTTCTACAAGACCTGCGGAATGACTGAAAATTGACCGAACTGCATCTGGTTATTTCATTAACTTTGCTACATTTTCATTGGATCCAAGTAAACCTGAAATGATGCCAGCCCAACAAACTTGTCTAGAGCAATTTAAAGATTTTCTGAACTTTCTGAAGAAGACTTCCCTAGTATCAACCAAGGTAGAACTCTGGGTAATTACCGGGATACATTTCTTTCTTTTCTGGATAGGCTTAGTAACTGTCTTTAGTATGCTTATAAATGGCACATTATCTTTGTGAACGCTCTGCAGCACAAAAAGTAAATGTGATTCCCATACCGCATCCATCATCACATCGTGAAAAAAAAGAGACCCATCATCAGTAAACATTACAGCAGTTCCTATATCTGATGGTATAGTGTGGGAAAAGGTTGATTACAATATATTTGGCACGACTGAACTTTTAAAAATACCACATTTATTGAAAATTTCATTGTGTGATATTACCTCAAGTACATTTTCCGATGATTGGGATTATGAAACTGTATAGAATATGTTGCCTGATTTAAAAAACATCTGCTGCTTTTTCTAATAATAAAATGTTGGAAGACACATCAGCTTTTAAAACAATGTATTGCTATCAACACTACGGTCATAATTTTCTGCATAAATCCGCTAATCTCAAATGTTTTCACATTTCACCCACGGGAACATTGCCTGACACCGTCGAAAAGCAGTTCAAACACATTTGCACAGATATTTCCATATTTTCAGGGTTTACCAGACCCGGCTTTGTATTATAAGGTTGCACCAACACCAGCACAGAAAAATATGTTGACAAACACCAAACAGATTTATTCTGCTTCCTTTATTGCCCAATTGTCTGAACAAGGTTTCGACTTATGGAAAGACACTATAAACTTAAAATCTGTCTGGGGTACTAGAGACGGGCAGGTCCAGTGAACAGAGGCACTATTTAGAGCATGCCTTATTCCTCAGCAAATAATGTTTTTGAATGAAACAGTGCAACAAACTACCTGTCTTGGATTAGCCAAGAACAAAGATTTGAATACACCTTGGATGCCCACACCATCACACACTGCTGGTAACAACATCACAAGAAGGGATTACGCTAGATGAGTTCATGCAATACAATAGATCAGACCCCAATTGGAAGGGATGGTTGATCTGGCCCAGAGACACCAATAGTTGTCAGGAAAGTTTCATGGGTAAAACCAAAGGGTTTAGTATTAACAGGCCAGATCCACACTATGTACAAAGACAACACCCAGGAGTAGTGACATCATACAGTGTTGGGAAGTTATGCCTCAATTGGCTAAAGACCTCAATACTTACAAATGTGAAACATTTATCCTTACTTACAGAGGATGTGGACCTACAGGGTTTTTTTATTAGGTCCTAGGAAGCCACGTCATAAAAGTTCTTATTATGCTGTTTATAATGAGATTTGGAAAATATCACAAGAGGCAGCGGAAAGATTATGAGAAATAGATCGTTTAAACCTCAAGAAAGCTCTAGCAGTGGTCGACATGGGTTAACGACACTAACCTCCAGGATATGTTCACTGGGCAACACTGTAATCTCTGCTATTGATGTACTAGAACAGGATTTGTCCCTATTACAACATGGGCAATCACAATTGTGTTCTATTATGTCAAACTGGACGCTGCAATCTTTGTGCGCAGGCTATGTGCCCTGGCATTCCATAAACAGCACGTCTTCATACAATCCGACAGAAAAACAGGTAGAAATGGCACAGAAGGGAGCATAGTATACAATGCTGTGTATTGAAAAACTGGACAGATTAGCATTTACAGTGGCAGAGTCAACGTCCACAGAATGGCTAATCCATGGCCACATAACTCTTCCGGTCATAACTTTTCAATTCCAATATTGCCTTGAACAAATGCAGGCAGGCAAGCAGATATGAGGAAATGGGTAGGGAATTCATCGAGGAATCTGGGGAATTACCATACAGGTTTCGATACCACAGTGGGGAAAAAGAAGAATTTCTAAGAGGTACAAACTGCAAGAATACTTTAAGTGGATCACTCAATTGCCAGGATATAATGCTTCATGGGGCCTGTAACGGTCCGGTAGCGAACTTATCCTGTCACGTAAGGGATGCCCCAGCTGCCGTGATCACTCCAGTGTTCAGGCTACTTTCGAATAGGAGTTACTTGATGCTGAACGATCAAGGTTGCTGTGGGATGCTTCCGGGCATTGCATATCTGGTAACCGTGAGTTCCAGTGTTACTTGCTGTATGCAAGTATCGTTTCCGCCAACACAAATAGTCAGGGAGGCGCCGTTATGGCCTTCACTAAATATTTCATTAATATGGTGATGCTTTGAGCAGAATGAAAGCCATGTTATACAGAAATCCGTGCCCTTAACCTCCGCTCGAAAAACTTTTGATCTTCAAGTTGCAAGGTCCTCGGCAGTGATACAGGCACTCATACGTGCAAACTGCCCCTTCCATTTAGCAGAAATGGTAAATCGTATCTTTAACATGTCTGACACGACAAGCATTGTCCACCTATTTAAGACTATAGGTTCTGGACTATTAAGCACCTTTCAGACACTCCTCGGAGTTACACCAAACTTAACAGACTCAGTATTTGGAAGCAAATTTGGATAGCTATCGCTGATCCGGTTTCTAAAAGCAGGTAGCCTGATTGTCATTTTTCTGCTAGGCAATGGACGTCCCAGTCAACAAGGAGATGGAAACAGTACTTCTGGAGCAAAAATACAGTGATCGCATGGTACAACATCATAGGCACACCTCGCCTAAGAGAACTAAGTGCACCTTGGTTCTTGTCATTTAAACCAGTCTAGATGGACTGCATCTGATCTGTCCTCCGATGCTTGTTTTGCGGAGAAGAATGCGTGTTAGATCTCTGTCTGACACTATCAGCATATGCGCAACCGGACGTTGATGCTTTACTGGACCCGAAAACGGCCCATGTTCTGCTGTGTCCCCAGCGTATTCCGATGTTAATGGCGGCATTCCTAGAGCCGCCACAGGTAGTATCAGCTCCTGTTGGTATGGACATCAGATCCTTCTCTGACACCCAGGCCTTGGATGGCGCGCAGGCTGCTCCAGCATCGGTTGTGGACAGTACAAAAGATAATCTGTGCTCAA
Source organism: Triturus cristatus (assembly GCF_964204655.1). NCBI lineage: Eukaryota > Metazoa > Chordata > Amphibia > Caudata > Salamandridae > Triturus > Triturus cristatus. The sequence continues at coordinate 571,103,914 of NC_140595.1, read as the reverse complement.
TTGACATAATCTGCAAGGTGTTACAGGGACCGTCATCTGCGGAGGCAGGCAACGAGAATGTTGAGTCTACCAGCCAGGACACAAACATTTGACTCATTTGGCCCATCGTGCACTGGGAGAAATTCAGCCTTTTTATTTTGATAAGGAAACTGAAAATTGGAACTCCATAACAAAATTGACATTCTGTTGAGAATGAATGGCTAATGGGTAATTTCTGACGTCATCAGCAGAGGATTGCGGTCGCGTGAGTTATAGTTGCCTGCACTAACTATAACGGGGGAATTTCAATGGTTTTTCACGAGTGAAATGTCCAGCTAACTATAACATGTGTGAAACCTATGGTTTTTTAAGTGAATTTGCAAGGTTTTTTAAATGCTAATTCCTAACTATAACGTGTGTGAAACCTATGGTTTTTTAAGTGAATTTGTACGGTTTTTTAAATGCTAAGTTATGTATTTATGAATATTTTTTTTCTCCAGGTTTTTCACCGTGCGCGCACCGTGCGCGCTCTGTGCGCTTCGCGAACCGAGCGCCCACAATGCGTTGTGCGTGCCATGCGCGCACGGTGCGCGCACCGCACGCTTTTTCAAAAAAAAAAAAAATGTTTTTTTCACCCTTGGGGGTCCTTCAGTGACCCCCTGACAAAGGCTAGGGGGTCAGGAACTGTCCACCCTGCCCCCTTTTCACATTCTCCACCTTTGTTTTTCACTGCCTCAGACTGCGAGAGACAAATTGGCGGCCGAACTTCCTGATTTCGACCGATTCGAATGTTTACTGACATCTAACAACCAATCAGAATTGCGCTCGCGCATGTCACCGTGCGCGCACCGTGCGCGCCTATAGATATATATGTACTTTTAACTGCAATTTTCTCAGGAACTACTGAACAGATTGACTCCAGATATACAAAAGGCACATCCCTGACCTGAGGACTACCTCTCTGCCAAATTTCAAGTAATTCTGTTCAGCCGTTCGGGCTGTACCTTGGACTAAAGGTCCCTATGGAAAAATGCATGGGGAAAACGCGTTTTGGGACCACCCTTCTCAGCCCCCGCTTGACGAATCACCCCGAGACTTTCAGGGTAGGAGCGGAGCGCCCCACCTATAACACGGTCCTAACTATATCTACTGGCGACCGCCAGAAGAAAATATATATATATATATATATATATATATATATATATATATATATATATATATATATATATATATATATATATATATATATATATATATATATATATATATATATATATATATATACACACAAGACCTGCCTCACGGCGTATGCCCTCCCAATCATCCAGCCAACCTACAACCACCCCCAAGACACGGCATCTCCGACTCCGGCCGCCCCAGCCACACAGACCCGAGGGCCGGCCAGAGCCCCCGACAGACTCGACACCCTACCACGCATGTCCGACCGAGGGAGCGGGAACCCCCGAGCCAGACCCAGAGGCGCCAGCCCAGTCACACCTCGGGTCGCCTTCCCCCGGGAGGACTCGATCGGCCACCAGGCCCCTGGGGAGCAGGCGCCTCGCCTGCCGAGCGTCTGGGGTCCCTCCCAGACCCCCCTGAAAAGACCAAAGAAACGAGCGGCAGGATATCCCGCCGAACCCCCTCAGTCACCCAAGGCCCCTCTCTGCGAGGACTCCGGACTTCAAAGGGCAGGGGAAGTATAATAAGGGGTGCCGGAGGAACGAATGGCAGAGAAGACCTGGAACCATCGAAGCCTGCTGACGCTGTCGCGGCTCCCGAATACCGAACCACCTGGGCCTGCTGAGTGACTCGCGGCCCCGACCCTCGAACCACCTGAGCCCTGCTGACGAGGTCGCGGCTCCCGAACTCCGACTACCTGAGCCTGCTGAGAGACTCGCGGCTCTCCCCTTGAGGACGAATTGGCAAGAGATCGCCCAGAGAAACAACACCCTCCAGCTCGAGGATTGTGAGCTATCCGCAGGGTACTTTGCAGAGACACTACCTTCAAAGACTGTCCCGCTACCCCCATTCCCCTACCACCGATTTGTAGTCTCTTGTGCCGCTGATGTACTACTTACACCTTGGATCATAAAGATCCCTTGAAACCTTCGATAAAAGAACCTATCGTCCTACAAAGAATACGTGTGGTGTCACTCTGTTCGTAGTGTAAGCTCAGGGTGTGCGCGCCTGGTTCGGCCTACTTGGGAGAGGTGGGTCAAAGGGGTGGGCAAGACGTGTATCGAACCACCCTCCGTCGAACGCCTTTCCAACATTTGGTGGCAGCGGTGGGATCCGAGCCGACACCGAAAGAGAGCGTGCAGTGAACGACTGACGCACTACCAAACAGAGATGGAAGGAGAAACCTCCCTGGGTGCCGCAGGTACCGAAATGAGCTCGACGTTCCGAGAGGATCAATTGGACTATTATACGCATAGAGAATAAAACAATTTTGCAAAGACCTTGGAATCGCTACCACCGGATTAAGCACAAAGGAAGACTTCCAGAAAGTATTGAAGACCTGGGTCGAGACGGGGGCGCCCCCGACCCAAACGGAAGGAGACTCCGCCCATGAACCACAAAGCATCCCGGTGAGAAACAGCGGGCCAGAGGGGAACCTGTCCCCCGAGGAACTAGCAGACCGAGAGAGAGGCCGCAACCACGAACTTGAACTGCTGAAAATCAAGGGAGAAATAAAACTGGCCGAGAAAAAGTTAGCCGTCGAGCAGTTACGGCTACAAGGGGAAATCGAGGAAAAGAGACGCCAAAGAGAGCACGACGAAAAGAAACTCCAGCTGGAACATGAACGCAGCCTGAAAGAGATCGCATTGAGGGCTAAAAGCGAAGAGTCACGACCTGCCGGGAATCTACCATCCGCTCCCTCAGTGGAGGCCAAGGTCCACATCCCCAAGGATGTGGTAAAGGAGTATTACAAAAATGACGATATCCAGCAGTGGTTTAAGGCCTACGAAGTCGCCATGACCTCTCACCGAGTCCCACAGAAGGATTGGGGGGCCGGGCTATGGGGCCGGTTCTTAAGCGAAGGAAGAGATACCCTGCTGGATCTGCCCTCCACGGTCATGAACTCCTACAGCCACATGAAAGAAGCCCTCGTGGGCCGGTACGGACTCACCCCCGAGATGTACTGGCAACGGTTCCGAGATTGCAAAAAGATACCGGGCACCACATGGGTAGAATACGTGAACTTTTACAGCCGGGCCTTGGACGGGTGGATCAAGGGCAGCAAGGTCTCCACCTTCGAGGAGCTGTTTGATCTGATCGCCTGGGAACATTTAGCGGCCAATTGCTTTGTAGAACTGCGCCAACATCTCCTGGACAGTAAACTCACCGACCCTCGAAAGCTGGCCGCCGAGGCGGACCGTTGGGTGAACACCCGGGCCACCCGAGGCCCCGTGGGAGACTACGGTCGCAACAGTCAAGGACCCCCCCGCCAGAGGGCCGGAGGAAACCACGGCCGACCGAGAGACTTCCCAGGGGGGCCCCCGCACAGCCCTCCCAGCAGCCCACCAGCGGCAGGTCCAGCCCCATCCCCAGCCAGCACCGGAGCCCCGGGGCGGCTAGGGCCACGAACCAGGATCACCTGCTTCCGCTGCCAACAGCCCGGACACTACGCCAATGACCCCCAGTGTCCCCAGTATCAACGAACCGCAACGACCAACCCCCCGGCCCGGCAGATGGCCTCCGTGGCCCTAGGGGAAGAGATAGAGGACTCCGAAGAGTGGGAACCAGCTGCCATGGCCCTGGTCTCCCTTGGTGATCGAGAAATGGTCCCCGGGACACCCTTGCCCGACAACACGAAGTACCGACAGCAGGTGACCATCAACGGCCACCGAGTCGAGGGCCTCCGCGATACCGGGGAAAGTGTCACGCGGTCCACCGCAACCTAATCTCTGAAGACCAGATCCTACCCAGTGCCCTCTGTCCGGTCATATCCTCCGACAAATCCGAGAGCCTCTGCCAGATGGCTCTGGTGCTTTTCGAGTGGGGAGGAGACTCCGGAGAATTGAAGGTAGCCGTCCGAACATCACAGCCCGTAGACTGCCTCCTGGGCAACGACCTTGAGAGTTCCCCGTGGGGGCAAGTGGAACGAAGAGCCCATCTCGAGATGATGGGCCTACCCGAATGGTTCTGCGCCACCACGCGCTCCATGACCGCGCGATTGCCCCTCTCCGAGGGCGGGGAGGCCCTCCCACCGAACACTGTCCCCGAGAACCGGGACACCCTACCAGAAACGGACAACCCTCCTTCGGAAGGAGAAGAAGACATTAACCCGGGAGAAGGGCCGGAACCTTCCGCCCCTGAGGCACTGACTGAGCTCGGAGAACTGCCCGAGATGGCCCAGTGGCGCTGTGAGGGAGGTCCCTCCCGTGAAGAGTTCTGCCAGGAACAGGCCACCTGCCCTTCCCTCGTGGGACTCCGACAACAAGCCGAAGCACAGACCGCCGGTGACCAGACCAGAACCCACTGGGTCTATTGGGACAATGGCCTCCTATACAGCGAACAAAAGTCAGCCGAGCTAGGCGCAGCCCGAGTACTGGTAGTACCCCTGCGCTTCCGAAGCCTCCTCCTGGGCCTGGCCCACGATGTACCCTTGGCTGGACACTTAGGCCAAGACAAAACATATCAGCGATTAGTTACCCACTTCTATTGGCCCAAGATGCGAGCAAATGTAGAAGTCCACTGTAAATCCTGCCTCACGTGCCAGGGCAGTGGGAAAAGTGGCGGAAAGCGCAAGGCTCCATTACAACCCTTTCCCGTTGTGAGTACCCCGTTTGAGCGGGTTGGCATCGACATCGTGGGACCCTTGGATCCGAAGACCGCCCAGGGCCACAGATTCATCCTCGTCCTGGTGGACCATGCCACCCGCTACCCCGAGGCCATTCCCCTCCACACCGTGACGGCTCCCGTGGTGGGCCGGGCTCTCATGGGGATCTTCTCCCGTGTCGGATTCCCTCGCGAGGTTGTGACTGATCGCGGCACGAACTTCATATCCCGCTACATGAAGTCCCTGTGGCAGCAGTGAGGAGTAACATAAGTTCACGACCCCCTACCACCCCCAGGGCAACGGCCTGGTGGAACGCTTCAACCGAACCCTGAAGGGGATGATCCTGGGCCTCGAGGAGCCCCTGCGCCGAAGATGGGACGTCCTCCTCCCTTGCCTCCTGTTCGCGTACCGGGAAGTTCCCCAAAAGTCCCTGGGGTTCAGCCCATTCGAACTACTATACGGACACCACGTCCGGGGGCCCCTGAGCCTGGTCAAAGAGGGCTGGGAGACAAGCCCCCGGGGGACCCCCCCTGATGTGTTCCGCTACATCCTGGCACTCCGCAACCAGACCCGGAAGTTCAGAGAACTCGCAGAGGCTAACCTCGAGGCCAGCCAAGAAGAAATGAAGCGCTGGTATGACCAGAACGCAACTCTGGTCGAGTTCCAGCCGGGCCAGCAGGTTTGGGTCATGGCCCCGGTGAAACCCTGCGCCCTACAGGACAAATGGACTGGCCCCTTCAAGGTGATCGAGCGGAAGAGTCAGGTCACGTACCTGATCGATGTACAGTCCCCACGGAACCCCCTCCGGGTTCTCCACGTGAACCGTCTCAAGCCCCACTTTGTGAGAACGGAGTTGAGTTTGCTACTGGCCACCGATGATGGGGCGGAAGAAGACGCTGAACCCCTGCCCGACCCCCTGTGCGCTAAAGAACTGGATGGTTCCGTGGAGGGAGTGAAACTGTCGACCACCCTCACTCCCCAACAGTCCGACGACTGTCACCAGCTGCTCAGACAATTCGCAGACCTCTTCTCCCTCGCCCCAAGAGTCACCGACTGGTGTGTCCACGACGTGGACACCGGCGACAGCCCACCTGTGAGACACCGAGCCTACCGGGTGCCTGACCGGGTCCGCACCTGCATCAAGACCGAAGTACAGAAGATGTTAACCCTTGGAGTGATCGAACCCTCCGATAGCCCCTGGGCCAGCCCGGTAGTCCTGGTCCCGAAAGCGGCCGCCCCTGGGGTCGCCCCCGAACTAAGATTCTGTGTGGACTACCGGGGGCTCAATGCGGTCACCCGAGCGGACGCTCATCCTATCCCCCGCGCCGACGAGCTCATCGACCGCCTTGGGGCCGCTCGTTTCCTCAGCACCTTCGACCTGACCTGCGGTTACTGGCAGATTGCGCTCACGGAGGGAGCAAAAGAACGCTCCGCCTTCTCCACGCCCGATGGACACTACCGCTTCAGGGTCATGCCGTTCGGGATGAAAAACGCCCCGGCCACCTTCCAGCGGTTGGTAAACAAGGTCCTGGCCGGACTCGAGGAGTTCAGCGCAGCGTACCTTGACGACATAGCCGTATTCAGCTCTCAATGGCACGAGCATCTCCAGCACCTCAGGCAAGTACTGCTGGCCCTGCGCCAAGCCGGCCTAACAGTGAAGGCCAGCAAATGCCAGCTCGGGCAAGGCTCCGTGGTCTACCTGGGGCATCAGGTGGGCAGCGGGCAGGTCGCCCCCCTCCAACCAAAGATCGACGCCATCAAGTCCTGGGAGCCCCCCACCACTCAGACGGAAGTCCGGGCCTTCCTGGGCCTCAAAGGATACTACCGGAGGTTCATTAAAAACTATGGTAGCCTCGCAGGGCCTCTCACGGAGTTGACCTCCAAAAAGCTCCCGAAGAAGGTGCAGTGGACCCCCCCCGTGCCAGCAGGCGTTCGACGCCTTGAAAACCGCCATGTGCACCGCCCCAGTACTCAAGGCCCCCGACTACTCCCAAGAGTTTGTGGTCCAGACCGACGCATCCGAACACGGCATCGGAGCCGTCCTCTTGCAGTTCAACGACAAGGGCATAGATCAACCCATAGCCTTCATCAGCCGAAGGCTGCTGCCTCGAGAACAGCGTTGGAGTACCATAGAACGAGAGACCTTCGCCGTAGTCTGGGCCCTCAAGAAACTACGGCCCTAATTGTTCGGAACCCACTTCCGAGTGCAGACGGACCACCGGCCCTTGCGGTGGCTGATGCAGATGAGGGGAGAGAACCCCAAGCTATTACGATGGTCAATCTCCCTCCAAGGGATGGACTTCACTGTCTAGCATCGCCCCGGGGCGGATCATGCCAACGCCGACGGCCTGTCCCGGTTCTTCCGCTTCGGCGAGGAGAACCCCCCAGTGGATGGGTAGTTCTCCACGCCTTTCAGCTGGGGGGGGGGGGGGGACGCGTGTGAGACCGGCCTCACGGCGTATGCCCTCCCAATCATCCAGCCAACCTACAACCACCCCCAAGACACGGCATCTCCGACTCCGGCCGCCCCAGCCACACAGACCCGAGGGCCGGCCAGAGCCCCCGACAGACTCGACACCCTACCACGCATGTCCGACAGAGGGAGCGGGAACCCCCGAGCCAGACCCAGAGGCGCCAGCCCAGTCACACCTCGGGTCGCCTTCCCCCGAGAGGACTCGATCGGCCACCAGGCCCCTGGGGAGCAGGCGCCTCGCCTGCCGAGCGTCTGGGGTCCCTCCCAGACCCCCCTGAAAAGACCAAAGAAACGAGCGGCACGAAATCCCGCCGAACCCCCTCAGTCACCCAAGGCCCCTCTCTGCGAGGACTCCGGACTTCAAAGGGCAGGGGGAGTATAATAAGGGGTGCCGGAGGAACGAATGGCAGAGAAGACCTGGAACCAATCGAAGCCTGCTGACGCTGTCGCGGCTCCCGAATACCGAACCACCTGGGCCTGCTGAGTGACTCGCGGCCCCCAGCCATTGAACCATCTGAGCCCTGCTGACGAGATCGCGGCTCCCGAACTCCGAACCACCTGGGCCTGCTGAGTGACTCGCGCCTCTCCCCTCGAGGACGAATTGGCAAGAGATCGCCCAGAGAAACAACACCCTCCAGCTCGAGGATTGTGAGCTATCCGCAGGGTACTTTGCAGAGACACTACCTTCAAAGACTGTCCCGCTACCCCCATTCCCCTACCACCGATTTGTAGTCTCTTGTGCCGCTGATGTACTACTTACACCTTGGATCATAAAGATCCCTTGAAACCTTCGATAAAAGAACCTATCGTCCTACAAAGAATACGTGTGGTGTCACTCTGTTCGTAGTGTAAGCTCAGGGTGTGCGCGCCTGGTTCGGCCTACTTGGGAGAGGTGGGTCAAAGGGGTGGGCAAGACGTGTATCGAACCCCCCTCCGGCGAACATATACATACATACATACATACATACATACATACATACATATATATATATATATATATCCTGGTCTCTTCAACAAACAGGCACCAATCCGTGAGTAATTTTGACATAGAAGACAATTTATTCCAAACTCGGTCAGACGCATTCCGGGGGCAAAACCGCCTTGTTCACTGCATAAACAGTTTTGTCAGTGTCTAACTTAAAAGTACCGCCACCAATTACCCTTGGTTACCATGGTGACCAGACATTTTCATAGACATAGAAGTTTCACCGTGATTATAGTGCATAAAGTTAAATACAGCGAGGAAAAGGTATATGCATACACAAACAGCCTAATCATATACAGCTGACAATTGTGAACCGTGCTGTAATAATATGAGTTAAGCTAATCGCTCAACTTATAAAAATGGAATAGAAAAGAAAGAAAACAGACATGTGTCTGCACTAGTATTTCCTAGCTGCCAAGATGAACGGGACATCGTTTTGGGGGTAGGTCTGATACCGACCATAGACGTAAACGTGATATGGGTCGTGCGTGTGTAATGTCCCTTCCTCTAGTCACAAAATTAATGAACCATCCTACATGTCTACTGCACCCATAATTGGAGACCAATAGAATAGCAAATGCTACATCAGGGTTCTCTTAAAAGAATATACAGGAATAATATCCCTTGCATGTCGTTCCCGATGCTATGGGAAGTGCGCCTATTCGATTATAAGGTGAGGATGAGGTGGAGGGCACTGTCGTTCCACACGTAGTATCCTGCCCATGTGGGCTTGAGGTAAAATTTCGAAATTAGGCAGTCTCTATCTGTTCTGAACCCTCCGGGTTAGGGTGTTTGTCATAGAGTTACAAAAACCAGTTTGTGTAACGTTCAAAATGGTATAAAGGAAACTAACGGTGAGCGATATCCAGGATAACGGTGCAGTCAAAATCTATAATAAAAGTGTGAGAACTCTTACGCTACGAGGAATGGATAATAGAGGAGGCATGCATCCCTAATTAAGGGATCATAGGTGAACATTCAGCGCTTCATGACTGAATGACAGGCACAGAGGCAGTTTCAGTATTCAGTGTTGCCTGCCAGCTGTGGTGCCAGCTTATACTATTCACAGTCATCGGTTCAGCTTTAACTAATACAATTTGTTTCCTTGCACCTCTCCCCAAAGCACCCTTGGCTTTTATTTTATCACAGCTGAGACGTTTTTCTATTAAATGCTTTGACATTTGAAAAACATGAAAGGAATATTATAAAGGCATCTTGTATTTTTTAACACTTATTCAGTGCAGCAAAGGAGAGCTTGATGGCCCAAGCCACCTGGTACTTAGTTGGTTGTCATCATCCATCCTGTCTGCTGCTTTTCGGGGCAGGATAGGTGACAGTCGTACTCTGTATGTTGTTTATTCATGTTTATCCAGGTTTATGTTCTCCTTCCTTATTTGACTTCCTCTCACTAAGCTTCTCATTCGAAATTTTGGAAATGTGCCCTTTTGCAGGGTCACCCCAATGTTTTTTTCCTGAACCCTATTTTTGCTGGCTATAGAACTTTGTGCACTTTACCCCTATTAGTCATTGGTAAAGTGCTTGTGTTGCTCCTTTCAACATGGATAAACGCCTCATTAGCTTATTTAACTTACCTAGAAGTCCCTGCTATATGGTACCAGGATGTACCCAGGGAATACAAGTTAAATGTCACAATTGCAGCACCCATTGTACCGTCCACTACAGTGATAATGTAAACTGGACTGTAGGTCTGCCACTAGTAGCCTGGTTGTGCAAGTTTTAACTGTAAATATGACCTCTCAAAATAACCCCTATTGACAGGCCTAAACCATGCTTTTAAATATTTATAAGCCAACCCTAAGTGGGCCTTTCTGCCTTCAAAGGCAAAGTGCATGGTATTTAAAAGTAGGACATGTAAAGGTTTAATGTTAAACATGTCCTTACAGTGAAAATGCCCTTAAAGCTATTTTCACTGTAGCAGGTTTGTCTGTTCCATAGGAAAACACTGGGATGGAGTATTGAATACTAATCCTGTATCTCAGGATTGGGACGGAACAGAAAAAAAATTACACAACTATCTTGTTAAAACCCCAATTTAATGGTGGAGTCAGATTTGTTCCAAACGTTAATGAAAGATAGCTTTTAAAAAAAAATACCTTTGCCCTGCCTGAAGCCCCTGAAAGGCAAATCTGCATTTGGTTCTTCCACCAACCAGTAATTAGTATTTAAATAGGCGTGAATGAAGAGCGAACTTGCTCCAAGAAGCAAATAGGATGACCTGAATTGGAAGATATGGCTCATCTGAACTCAAAAGAATATGAAAGGGAGACTTGGAGGATCCTTTTTGACATTAACATTTCCAGACCTGCTGTCACATCCTGCATGATAGGTCTGCTGGGACTTTCCATATGATACTTGGGGCTTCAAAAATGACTCCCTGTCACAGGAAAATGTTAGCTGACACTAGGGAAGGGTCCTTCTGTTGTCTTTCCAGCCAGTCAAGCCCCAATTAACTTGAGTCTCTGCGCAGTACAATGTCACAGCCTGTTTAAGAGGTATGCTAGGTTTACATTTGGCGCGCAATCCCAAAGGAGGGAAATAGAATGCCAAAACAGTCTGTGTATCCACTGGTTGCTTTGTTCTATCCGACTTTGGTCTCCGAATTGGCTGGGGGTATAGGGACTGCACAAAAATGGATGTTGGCGTTAGATGTGGGAGGTCACTACATTTATCACAATACACACCTAAACACCCTCAAGTCCAAGTTTAGTGAGGCCGAAAATTTTGGCCATCTTGCAATGCCCAAAGTTGGCAGGGTTGGCCCTCAAACCATTACTTCAATGCTTAGATCATCCTCATGGTCATTTCCACCAAATAGCTTGTGCCAAGTAGAAATGTGGCGCCTCCATGCACTCAATTTAGAACACTTGTGGACCTGAAGACGGTGGCGGCTGCCACACAACGAAAGTGGGCAGGGGCAATTTAGGGGCAATCATGATTTTAAAAAAGCATGTGCCTTTCACTGCCGCTTCCTCCAACGGCCACCTCGATCCTTCAATCTGGGAAGGCACAGGCTCCCCACCCAATCCAGACGCTGCTCTCAGGCTATGAGAACACGCCAGGATTGGTCTGAGCAGCCTGGCCTGCCGCTCAGAGACTGTCTGGGAGCCTGCAGCTTTCTGTTAACACAGCTGGGTTGGAGAAATAAAAGTGTGCATGTCCGTTTGGCCGGCCTAATATGGTCGGCCAAACTTACATGCACAATTCTAAGTGCCCACCACTCCTCTCTTTCATGGCCCGGCCCCACCCCGCCCTAAACAGGCATGCCAGCCAGTAACAGAAAAACAAGCATTTGCAATGCAAGTTGTCTTGCATTTGTGAGAAATAGAGGTATTGGCGCTGTTAATGAGAATGTCTTTTACCCATGCGTTTTGGATGTATGTGATGTGGAGTGAAATGTTAGTTGTGGAATGGTGTGTGGTGGAATTGTGTGGAGTGGATTTGTGTAGTGGAATTATGTGGCATGGTGTGTAATGGAAATGTGGATAGTAATTATGTGGTATTGAGTGTACTGTAATTATATGGAGTAGGATTGTGTGTCAGAGTGGAATTATGTGGAATGGCATTTTGTGTGGTGGAGTGGTATTTTATAGAGTTTAATTATGCGGTGTGCTGTTGAATTATGTGGCATGATGCGGAATTCTGTGGTGTGGATTGGATGTATGTGATGTGTTGTGTAACTGTGCTGTTGAGTTGAAAAAAGTGGTGTGGAATGGAAATGTGTACAATTGAATTGTGTGGCGTGGAAGTGTGTGACGCTGAGTGGAATAATGCTGATTGAAATTTTGTGACATGGTGTGGAGTGTATTTGTGTGGATTGTCTTACCAAGTTTAAAAACGCACCTCTTTGACTGCCTGCCTTGCTTCTCGTAAGAAATGACTAGAAGTACAAAGTGTGCGTTTACGCAGTGCTTGCAGGTTTTAAAAACACATGGGTAAAAGACATTGTCATTTACAATGCAAATAGCTAAAACTCTTGCAAATGAAAGACCTATTGGATTGCAAATGCTAGTTAACTGCAGTTTGAGGCTTCATCCTACATACCACGTTGTCTGCTGACCCTTAATTAAAATGCAGTGACTCCTACTCTTTTTTTGCTTCTTGACCCACCTTGAATTCAATGCAGCCTTTCTAAATTTGCAAATCCTTGGGCGTAAAAGGATTTGCTGAGGCTTTGCAGTGAAAGGGCTCCAAAGTGTGAATTTTTAAACAGACTTGTGATAACAAAACTAAGTGTATGCAAGCAGCCGGGGAGTCTTTTGTATTCAAACACTGAACTAGAAAATACAAAATAGTCTTGGTGTAGGAAGGTGTCTGCAGACATGCGAGTATAAATGTTATAGAGTGTCCTTAATTAGCAAAGTGGTGCAAATCACTTTAATGACATGAGCGATGGCCTATTTTTTCTGGCATTCACAATCTCGGAGGTCTGTAGTGGCTGTGGAGGGATAACGAAAGAGGAGGAGCGAAGGAAAAGAGTGGAGTTTGGGGGAGGGAGAGATTACAAGTGAAGTTACAGGCACATTCAATTATGGAGAGCCCAGATCCCAGGTTCGTGGGCAGCCTAATCACCATGGGGTAAAAGATTGCCTTGTGTGCTGAGAAAACACACGTGTTTACATCTGCTTAATGGTTACATTCCACTGTAACACAGTTGCAGAATGACAACTTCCTTTCTAAAGGCAAAAACAAAAAGGTAGCGCTGAGCCCTATTTACTGCACCCTGGGATATTCCGATATGAAAGGAAGCCTATGGAAGATGGTGGGCTATGAGTGCGCTAGCGATGGAGACTTAAGTGGTAACTCACACTCATGTAATCTACAAATAATGTGCATTTGGCAGGAACAGTGAAGTGCATTTTTTTGCCATAGACGTGGCGACATCTTTGGATACATGCCAACACATCAGAAAAGAAAAGTGCGAGATTTCTAAAAATAAAAACCCGGGAGACTAGGGCCTGAATCGGGTTACTCTCATGCATGGGCTTTGCAAGTGTGCTGCTGTTTGATGGGATATTTGAAACGCAAATGCACATTTTGTTCTTACGTTAATGAGCAAGGAGAAAGCGCAATAGCAGGCAGAGAGAGTGTGTTACAAGTGTTGTGCACTGGCCTGTAGGAGTAGGTTGCTGGCAGTGCATATACCACGTTACTCAAAACTAGGCGGTACTAGGCAGGACCGGTCAGTTGAAACCCCAGAGGAATCGGGTTTTTGCATTTAGGAAGTGGGAGGCGGGAGACTAGGCTTGAAATCGGGAGGCAGGCATGTAGGTCTTTGAACACGTTCTGAGCTTCCTTCTTGCCTAGTGATTGCATCCTAACCAAGCTGAAACGGAAACCGAGAGAGGCCGTTTGTAAAATCCTTGTTTATTTTGAGGTGAAGTGACATTACCACCATAAAGGAACTTCGTACAACAGAGGCAGTGTCATGAAGGCTTTTCCAGATCTAGATGCAAGGCCAATCTGCTACGAGCAATAGCAGGAAAGTGAGGCTGCAACCTGATCAGCCCGGTTTCATAACTTAGCTACGTTTAAAATGAAGACTAACAAACTAATCAAATAATATTGTCAGTTGATTAGGTCAAGCTGCCGCTGTGGTGCACATGGTCAGGCTCCAGCAAGAGAGGTGCAGTCATTGGCAGCACGGGAGCAGTCTCTGGGTGCTAAACTCAGCTGCAGAGCAGTGGGCTATCTGAGAACCTATGGCTTACGAGTGGATTAAAAAGTACATATTACCAGCAATATAACTTGCATGGAGAAAAGCAGTATCCACATCGCCACAAGTCACCTCCGCGCAATCAGGGGAACGCCCTTCCCATGCACAAAAGGAAGAAAGGGGTTAAGGGTGTTCTTGTGTAACGTAACTGATGCTCATGTAAAGCGCTCCAATACCTTTGGGTCAAGTACACGCTATATAAATCGGCACACAAAAAAAACTAGATCTTCTACTGTTTAAAAGAACTAGTGATTGGCCGTATCTCTGTGCAAAATAGCAACATCTCACTGTTAGCCCACTATTATCAGAAAGGTCTCTTTAATTGCAATGGGCACAGCGTCAAGATTCACTCGCCCAATTTAAATGAGGACCTGGATCTGAGGTCACTACCGAAGGGGACACATGCTAAAAGCAGATGGGAGTCTCCTGGTGAATTACTATGTGAACGTGTTCACATCATCACCAATATTAATTTGATGACATCCATCAATCCGGAATGGTAACAATTGTGCCTACCTTGTTAAATCAATTGTTGCATTCTATTAAGGACTACTGCATGGAATGTATAAATGTATATTTATGAATACATCTATTTTTTTAATGTAGGCTCTTGCATCACATCAAACATGCGCTGTTTTGTAAAGTTTTCCACCGCAGATTGTCACGACAGCTAAAGGTCCCTCAGAGTTTGGACAGTCCAGAAGACGCAATGCGTGTTGGAAGAATTATGCAAATGACGGGGCTGCGCCTGCCTGCTGTCTTGCCTTTTCACTGACCTCTGCTCTGTCTTTTTAGGATCGATGTCCAAAGCGGAGTCATGTCCCAGGACCCCCGTGATTGCCCACCATGCTCTACTCCTCAACGGGCCACCAAGTGAAGTACTCTGGGTGTTCTAGAAGAGGCTTAACATGGAGCATGAAAGAGACGAGCAAGGCGGCCATATTGGAATGTAGTCGGTCTGATTTACCGATCTGACAAACAAACAGGTCACCAAGTTTTTTTTTTGTAAACTATGCACAGGAAAGTACGTTTTAATACCATGTGTGGAGTCTTAGTAATTACATTTTTAAGTCACAAATCTCACCAAGTTTTTTTTTTGTAAAGTATGCAAAGGAAAGTACTTTTTTAATACCATGTGTGGAGTCGTACTAATTAAATTTTTGAGTCACAGATCATAGTTTACAGGTCAGCAGCGCGCACGACAAAAAAGGAGTGCAAATTCACCCATGAATAACACGAAAAACTGCTGCTCTCTGGAGAGGTTATGGTTCAGCGGTGAGAGCTGCCGACTAGGGAGCTGGGGGATCAGTGTTTGAGTCTTGTCCTTGGCTCAGCATACACAATTACTAAATACTTTAAATTAAAAATAAATGGATGCAAATACTTTAAATTAACAAGAAAAAAAAATATACGTGCACGCTCCAAGTAAATAAATTGCCTCCAAGTAAAAAAAAAAATTCTCCATGGCCTCACTCGGGCCGAAACATTTCAACTCTGTGAAAAAGCAAGGCACATTAAAAAAAAAAAGTTCTCCCCAAAACAACAGACCAAAAGAAAGTGGACTAATACAAGTAAAGGGGCCAATAGCCATAGGCGTGCACAACAAGAACAAGCATTGGCATAGCCAATAGGTCTCGCCTTTGGGACCTTATAAGTGTTTAGCATGCAACAGTTGATGTTGTTGCACCAAGGATATTGTGCTGGATAACTAAACACTTATAAGGTCCCAAAGTCGAGACCTATTGGCTATGCCAATGCTTTTTTTTGTTTTGTTTGGGTGAAGGAGGAATGTTGTGTTGGGGATGGAACATCCCAAATTACAAAATGAGGATGGGTATTTTAGTGGGTGACCCCGCCACGTGTAGCCTGAATGCTATTGGCCATGACGTACACGGAGGTGATAATAAAAGGCCAGTGGCCCTGACCTTGTGGCCAGAAACTAAAGCACACTGTGTCGACTCCTTTATTTGTACCTGCCTCGCTGGCAAACCTAACAGGTAGGTTCTTGTAATGCAGCAGGTGTGAAAGGAAACCACTGATAGTACAGCCAGTGTGAATAGTGAAGGAGTGTGGTGAAAGGACAAGCGCTTGTGAAATAAAGTGTTTACGCTAGGTTTCCTAGTGATAGGTGATCGAGTAAATCAGCAGATTTTTTAATCTACTTTGTAAACTGCCTCATGTCGGGTATGAAAATCTCGTGCGGTCCTATTTTTTTTTGTTTTACTTTTTTGTTTCCTCCTCTAAATTCAGGACTGCAACTTAAACGTCGAACTAGGCAATAAGTGTTCTGGCCCTTGAGATTCGCGGATTTCACTCTGTTGCAATTTTTTTTTTTTAAATGCATCGCTTGTGATGCCCAGTCTTGCAGATGAGAGGCAATTGCCTCGAATGGCCTTCAAATAGTACCGGAATTTAGGGGCATTTATGGGGTCATTGTCAGTTAATCACCACCACACTAGTTGGTGGCTTCAGATGGGGCCCGCGGGGGATCACTTGTGGTGTCCATGTCATTTGGGAAGCATTATGAACCAAGTCACAGAAGAAGCAAATTAAGGCTTTTATAGAGTTAACTCGAGGAAACACTAGCCAAGGGCCAGGACGTCTATAGACTGTTACCTACTGCACATCATGTTTCTATTTTTATTCGTGCATCTAATTGGTCAGTTAGTGACAGCGCCAAATGACAGGGAAGCAACTTTTCCCTTTCAGTATGTCTATTTTGCATAACTTTGGCTTATGTGAAACATCAGGATGCATTTGTTTTTAATGCCATCTCTGCGTCGGCAACGGGGTGTCTGCGAAGACTGAAACTTCAGATCACAGTAACGGTGACAGGGGTGCCCCTGAGAGCATCAGCCTCTGCACATCATGGTGCATTTGGGAGCTTTACCCACTGCAGAGACCAGAGTATAACCCCTCCTGGGCACGGTGGAGGGCCTGGGTCCGGGTGCTCTTGGATGCCTCGCACCACCACCTTCGCTCCGTGAACACACTTCTTTGTATGTGCGCTGGGAATGCCCAGAGACCGCTGCAAGAAGCGGGCGAGGTGGAGCCGGTGGTTAAACAAACAAAAACAAGGCCAGGTGCTTCCATCTGCTTTCTAATTAGGTTTTGGAAAGTACATTGTGCTGGGACCTTGTCTGGAACCAACACAAAGTTTGTGAGTGACGATGTCATTGCTCCCCAGCAGATTCCTGTTGTAGAGCTCAACTCTGCCACTGCAAATGTTTCCGGTGTGTCCGGCAACACCTCTGAGGGGTCGCGTTAGGGTCGCCATCTCCAGGTGTGTCCTGGCCGTGTTTGTGTGCAGACAGGGTTTTTAGCGCGCAGATGTTTTGCGATCCTATAGTGAGTGACACAGACCACGGCTAGAACAAACTCTTCAGCTGCAGCAGGCACCAGGGGCTGCAGCTTAGGTAACGCGCTGCTGTCCATACGTTTGCAAGACGGATCTACTAATCAGCATGTGCAACAAGCAGGAAGTGGGATAAGGGAGGGGGTAGGGCACGTCGCGCCCTCTAAGGGGAGAGAGGCACGCAGGCTGGCAAATGGTGTGCACTTTCGCGGCCGCTTTTATGTTCTCAGTGGCCGCGTGGCTCACTGAGAACATCAAAGCGGCAGCGAAATGATCACGCAGACTGCCAAATGGTGCGCGCGCCCGGCGCACATGCACTGTATTTGGAGGCCTGAAAGCACTAGTTTCCACTTCAAAATCCCTAGTTTACAAAAGCTCTCGCTGGCTCAGGAGAGACCTAAAAAAGGAGGGTCTTGGAACTCTATTAGCCAATAGCAAGTAATAAGGCTTGAAAGACACACTCAAAAACAAATCGGAAAATGGAGGCGGAGACTCCCTCACTACTGCATGTCTCAACGAGACAGGGCATGCGCTGCCTAGGCGGGACCTAATAAAATGATATTGTTTTATCATTGTATTTTACTGTGACTGACTGATGAGTGGGGTGACGCTCCTCCGCCATTACAAAGGAGCCGCTCTCTGCCTGAAGATCAGAAAAAGACTGAACCTGCAGCTGCACCCTGAGAAGAGTGCTGGAGGACTGGAACGGCTAGCTCTCCCGATCTCTTGTACCCTGGGCAAAGAAGTGGATTCCAAGGGTTAGAAGGCTGACCTTCTCAACAGCTTAAGATACATGAACAGCAGGTACAAGAGGCCTTTTCCTGCAACTGTCCAGTGACAAGTGGACCTGGGCTTGGACGGGACCCTCTGTTTTGCATCTGCCTGCCATCCTGAAAGTTTCTAATTGCCTTCCCTTAGGTCCTGTGGGGCTTTGTAAGTGAACTCCTGTGGTAGATTGGGATTTAAAGGAATATTGTCAGAAGGTAAAATCTTTGACCAGAACGAGCCTGGTTAGTGTATCCAACCAATGTTCCATCGTGGTCAGCGTCAAATTGTTACAATGCCCTCTTCTACAGCAACCGACTATCATTGACAATTTGTGCTTCTTGGCGCTATTTCTACTTAAAACTTACAAAATTCATATTTCCAATTCACCTTACTGTATTTTTTCAATTTGGTGACATTTTTAAAATTAAATACTCTATTTTTCTAATTCGTTTTGGGATTTTTATTGTTTTTTATTTCGACTTTATTACGGTTATTACTAAAATACTGCATAAGTATTTTACACATTGCCTCTAAGTTAAGCTGGTCTCCTCTGAGACATAGCTATCAGGGGGTTGAGCTCAGGATAATTTGGCGCCCTTAAAAGTTCCCCCTGACAAGAATTACTGCCATTACCTATTAGATTAAACCCCTGGCGTGTGTACCTGGTCTTAACAGAAGGTGGAGAGTGTGTTTTTTGAGAACCTCTTTGAAGACCAACTGTGCCCCAGCCTGGTTGGGTATTCCAAATTTTGAGAACTCAGTGACTCGGAGTGGCAGTTAAAAAGGCCACAATGTTTGTCTTTGGACACGAGCTGAAAATTACCGTCAGCTTGTTGAAACAGACCTGCATTGCCAGTGATTCTATTGGTGCTTTAAAAAAAGGAGCTGAATAGTGCTTGTGTTGTTTACTACTGTCTAGGAAGAAGCCCACATGGTCTGCTGCCTTTCCTGCTCTGGAACTTGTCTGAGTAGAAGCCTCAAGCCAGTTACAGGAGTCTGAGTCAAATACTTCACCTCTTGGTGCCTTCTCTATCCCACATCAGACACAAGAGCCACAAAGAACCTATTTTTACCACAGCAGGAGAGTGGGAGTAGTGACTGACTCGCAGGCATACTCCATCATGGACCCTGTGGGAGTGGTCCATTCATTGTTTTGTGCACTTCTTACCATTTGCTTCCCATTTCATACTATAAATATATATTTTGAGACATATCTGCATTAAAGTGTTATGTACTGCAAATAGAATCTTTATTGAGGTTGAGAACATTGTATTAAACTATACTTAGACCCATGCAATATCACCTCCAGAAGAGGAAATGTACCTAGATTTTTAGTTGCAGATCAAGTATCCATAGAACTGAATCAAAGGGAGCATAAGACTTCTCACCTTTGGCAATGTTTTGTTGCCTCTGTGACTGCATGGAACTGGGAAAAACCCTTACAACAGCAGTCTAATAAATAAGCAGCAAATATTTTTGCAGAAATAATATATTAAAATCCAGGGGTCGGTGCAATAGATTGAATGCCAATCTGGACGCCACTTCCTTTATTCCTGAGGCTTGGATTTTTTCCCCTCCATGCAGGACCATCTAAGCTTGGAAGACAGTTGCAGCTATTTTTACTTAAGTTTTCTTATCCATTAATAAAATACCATTAGTTTTGCTGTTACTTAGCCCTCAGTTCAAAATGTGGTTTCCCATCCTGCTGTTCCCACTTTACAAAAAGCATGTATTCTTGGATTTTTAGTCTATTCGAATAGGTTATGCCAAACCCCAAGATCAGCTTCAAGAGCGCTAAGAAACATACTGAACAACAATATCAAGCACTATTTCAAAAAATATTTTCTGGTGTAGGACAACAATGCAGAAACAGAACTTGCAGATGCTTATGTATTTTTGTTGCAAGTCCCTTTACAATTGTACTGTTCTCTGTTCAACAGAAAAGGCAACGTTATTTATTTTTCCCTTTCTCGCTGAGTAAGAGGATTGCAGGGGCCATTATACATAAAAATTGGAGATGGCAACTGTTTAAGATAAGACTGTTTGCCACCTGCAGCAGCTTCACTACCACGTAGAGAGAATGGCTAGAGTACAATTCACACAGCCCAACTAAAATAGCACATTATTACATCAACATGCATTGCAATAGACCAAGCACTATGGGTTTGCTCAGACATGGCGGTCCTTGCTCAAAGTGCCACGGGACTTAAGCTTCACCTCACTCATGCGGGCCAACAAGGCTTAAACTGGTCTCTATTGTTTGTCTGCTGTTAGGGCTCGACTGTTCCCAGTGGAGCAAACCAAGCGTGTCTTGGGGCAGAAGCAGTTAGAAGGAAACCATAAATAAAACTTTGGCTTAGTGTTTAATGTTTCAAACTCTTCATGCATCTTACCCTCATCTTAAATTCCACAGAAAGCGATGTACTTAATTCTAAATGATATATTTTCACTAAAAGTACACACACACACACACACACACACACACACACAAGTAATAACTTTCATACAAGACCATTCCTCCATTTAGCATAAATATGCTCTGATCCAGCTATTAAGTAACTGCTCCTCCAGGTGGATGAAACACGCTCTCACCCATCGTCATAAAAGATGGCAAGTGGCATTCACTAAACAATTTTAATCTGATTTTACAGGGCGGTGTAAGTCTACACAGAATAGTTACAGTTCTCCTTCATATTCAATCCCAATCTATGTTACTTTTGTTTGATTCCAAAGCTCAAGAAAATAAGCACTTAGTTTGAACTGTACATCACATTAACAGCCAGTGAGGAAATCCTGCATCAGTACTAAAGAATAAAAGGTGTCTATTACCTGTAGTATTAGGATTACGCCGTGTTCTCCACTGTGGAACAAACACAGTAATGTTTCGATGGCCTTGTTTCCAGAAATACTCAACAGCAAGGGCAATTCCTCGACATGAAAAATATTGTTTGAGACCGTGGCTATTAAAAACAACAACAAAAAAATACAATCGATTAGCAAACCTGTACAGTTACAGTTATTACATAACAAGTTACTGGTTGGATGGTATGTTGCTCGTGACATGACTGTGATGAGTATTACCTTCCCCTTGATCACCAGATTGGTAAAGTTTGTCCCCAAGCACATCCAATTAGCAAGACCTCCGCTACAGTAAATCTGCTACACTACCCAGAGTTTCGATCACATTTCCAGCTCTTTAAAAAACAAGAACCAATGAAAGGAAAAAAAACTAAAAAATGTTATATCCTTCAAGTGTCAGAATTCCACATACCATTGACGACAACTCATACAGGATTTGGCACTTAGATAAATACCTGTAATGCAATAAAGTGGCCTACAATACAAAATTCCTTTTGATAGACATGCCCCAACTTGTGAAGTCGAGCCTAGGCAGCACGCATGCACGGTCTCGACGTGCTGCATCTCCTCTGTGGGTTTTGGCTAGCCCATCGATTTCCAGTCAATATTTTGTGTGTCTTTCTGAAATGTGGGCTTTTCATTGGTGCACTCGTGTATTTGTGGGCTAGTGTGCTTGGTTCCCTCGCATGGCGACTGTCCCTTTTACATGTACTCCTCCACTCCTGTCTATATGTGGTAGTTTTGGTGCACTATTTGTTTCTTCTTCTCATTTTTTTTGTTTACACGGAGGCATGGGAAGGCTCCCCCTGCCTCTCCATTTCATGTGCGAAAGTTAACAGGCCTGCAAATCTTGTTACGTGCCCACCCAGTGATCGGGTTATGTCATGTACAGTAATGTTTTCACTTTTATATTTCCCTTAGGTCTTTATTATTGATGTAGCAGCAGTTATTTCCACAAACAGGAAGCTGCCATTTAGAGGTCAGGCGCCTTTGTCCACAACCCGTGTGGCGTTTTGATGTTAAGCGCGCCAGGTTAATTGATGTGGAAATCTAGATATCTAGATGCGACTGAGGGACGTCAGACTTCGTGGCATACTCAATAAATCAACGGTGCTGTGGTGTGGCGCGAAGGGAAATCCCTTTATCAACTACTATTTACTGAGGGTTTTCTTTCTCACCACAACTGTGACTGGATTGCCACAGTCTGAGTGAAGCACCAACAATCCTGCAAGAAGCAAGGAGCCCTCAACATCAGACCACACCAGAGCAGAGTCATCCACCACACAGAAGAACAAACTTTTAGGTCTCGCCTGACCCAGCGCATGCGCTGGTCTGGCAAGACTTTTTGAGAGGGCTCCAAAAAGTGCTACCAGGCCAGCCTAGAGCTACAGTGCATGTGCGCGGGTACGCGCGCCGCGCTTGACCTCGATTACTTTCAATTTCACGGCCGCTTTGATGTTTGATTGCGATCACTTTCACTTTTGCGGCCACACGGCCGCTTGGCATAGCCAATAGGTCTCGCTTTTGGGACCTTATAAGTATTTAGTTATGCAACTGTTGCATGGCTAAACACTTATAAGGTCCCAAAGGCGAGACCTATTGGCTATGCCAGTGTTTGTTTTTTTTGATTTTTCAAAAACCTTTATTTGAAAAATTGCACAGCACAGTTACAAGATTCCACAGTTGTAAGGCAGTATGCACAGCAACACAATACATCACAGCAAAGGCTACCTCAAGCTTGTGACACTTGGAGACCATGTCAGGGAGAGATGTTGTACAGCCGCTGAGAAGGGGAAGAGAACAACAGAGGGAGGCACCATGAGTAGGGGAGGGAGGCAGGCAGAGCAAAGGGGAGCAATAACGGATAGGGGGCTGCTCAGTGACCTTCACCAGGGCCGCAGCAAGCGGGGCGCCGGCGAGGAGCGCGGGAGAGGCCGCAGGGCTCTGGGCGGGAGGGTCTGGCAGCGGGAAGAATCAGTGCCAGAGGACAACTTTAGGCGCAGGCCCGCGACAATACATGGAGACACTGCGCCGCGCGAGGACCAGCAGCATGGCAATCAAGCGGTGGGAGGCATCCGGGCAAAATTTAACAAAGCCCAAGAGGCAGAGCAGGGGGTCGGGTTGGACCAGTGACGAGGTGATTTCAGAAATAGCAGCGAAGACCTCACGCCAGTATGCAGAGACCTAAGGGGCACAGCCAGGCGAGGTGGGAGAAGTCAGCCACGGGCACAGAGCAGCGCAGGCATCTGTCACTTGCAGTAAGTCCTAATTTGTGCAGTTGGGCTGGGGTCCGATATAGCCTATGTATGTACGTAAAGTGAATAAGGCGCAAACGGTAATTTGGGGAGAGACATTTGATCTGCTTACAACAATACAGCCAATCGGCTTGAGAAATTTTGACTCCTAGGTCCTCGACCCATGCAATGCGCACCTGGTCGGTGGAAGACGCTGCCAGAGTGTAAGTGTAGATTATAGTGACCAGTTTCTTAGGAGAGGGAGGATGTGTAGAGAAGATCGAGAGAGGCCATCGAAGAGGGAGGCTGGGGAAACGAGGGGTGCAGCTTCCTACAGACAGCCCTGAGTTGGCAATAAAGCAAGGTGTCCATGGGGCCAGAGTCAGCGGCAAGCGAAAAGAATGTGTTCCCAGGGTAAAGGTCCGACACTGTGGGGAGCCCCAGGCGAATGGCGTGTTTAACCATCCCAGAAGACTGGAGAGGAGGAAAAGCCGGGTGGTGAGCGAATGGCATTGTGTTCACGGAAAGCATATCGGATCCTGAAAATTTACTTAGCCAGTCCCAGGCCCAGCGCAAGGTCTCAACCATGTCAATTTCAGTGCGTAGGAGCTTCGCCGGGGGGGGCGAATAAAGCAATTGTGAACGGCCACGGGGCAACGAGGTCGGCCTCCACCGCGACATGAGGCTGGAACGGAGTGGGGTGAAGCCAGAAGTGAAGAAAACTTGCCTGAGCACTGAGGGCATAGAGCTTGAAATCCAGGGCGCTGAGCCCGCAACGCGACATCGGGAGAGTAGGGTGCTATATGCGATCCTGGGTTGCCGACCGGCCCAAATTAGGGTGATTAGCAGAGAGCGGATCTTGCGGAAGAAGTGGGCAGTGAGAGGGATGGGGATATTGATGAATAAATATTTAAACTTCGGGAGTACCACCATTTTGGCGATGGCTATGCGCCCTGCTAGAAAGAGAGGCAGCGGGCTCCAGAGAGGGATCTTGGACTCAAACCAGTCCACTAGGCGGCCAAAGTTAACTTTCCACAGTTCATACACATCCCTACTCAGCCAAATGCCCAAATAGCTAGTGGGCTCTGATGCCCACATAAAGGGATAGTCTGGAACAAAGGGTGTCGTGGCGTCTGTAAGGGGAAATAATACAGACTTATTTCAGTTGACCTGAATTCCAAAATAACCACCAAAGCGTATCACCTCACGAACCAGTGGGCTGAGGTTCTCCTGGGTATTGCGGACAGAGAGTAATATCGTCCGCATACATGGAAACTATTAAAGCGCGAGCCGCAAAGCCAATGCCTCACTGAGTAGGATGTTGTCGGAGACGAGCTGCGAGGGGTTCCATTGCAACAGCAAATAGCATGGGGGACAGCGGACAACCCTGCCGAGTGCCGCACCCGATGGAGAAGGGTTCAGAGATTTGGCCGTTGAGACGGAGAATGGACAGTGGGAAGGGTGTAAAGGAGTGACACTTTGCATAAAAAGACCGGACTGAAACCCAAGCAGGGAAGGAGATAAAACAGGAAAGGCCATTCTAAAGTAATAAAGGCCTTGGTGGCATCAATCAGGGCGGCCACTGCCGGAAGCGCTGGGTTTATTTGATGGAGGAAGGAGAAAATGGTTCAGAGGTTGTGGGATGTCGCGCGACCAGGAAGAAACGGAGCAGCTCAGGTGGTTTGTCTGGCTATAGAAGTAAAGTAAGCAATGCCTCGTGTAGCGACGGGAGGACAAGGGTGTGGGGGGGGGGGGGGGGGGGGGGCGGGTGCGAGAAATTTACAAGAGTGGCCTGTCTCAAAGGACTCATTATACATGGCGGCTAAATGAGGGACCAGAAGCGGGAAAAGGTTTTATAGAAGGAGGCTGGGAGGTCGTCCAAGCCGGGGGCCTTGTCACCGGGAATACTATTAATCGCCGCTAGGATTTCTTCTTTGGAGAAAGGCTCATCTAGGAATTCCAGATGGGAATTGCCGAGCCAAAGGAGCTGAAGGGTATCAAAGTAGTGGTCGAGAACCTCACGTGGAGAAACTGATCCGGCCGTGTAGAGTTGTGTGTAGAATGTAGTGAAGCGCGCTTTAATTTCCTCAGGGGAGGTAGTACAGGCAGGACAGCCATCCTTAAGGGCGGTGATCTAGGACGCGACCCGAGGCAGGCGGAGAAGATTGGCAAAGGTTTTGCCTGGGCAATCGCCCTCACCAAAGCGGCGCACCCGTGCTTCTCTACCGAGAAACGCAAGTTCTCTGTTGGCCACGTCGGCCAAGTCAGTAAGTGTCCCGCGGATCTGAGCAAGTGTGTCAGGGTTTGGGTCCCGGGCGTGAGAGGAGTCAAGAACCTTAATCTCCCCTTCCAATTTGTCGAGAGTGTATATGCAAAACAAGGCACCTCTGACACTATAAATCCAAATTTTCTTTTTCACCAGTAGGATTTTTTATTTATCCCTGGATTGTAACTGAATACTTGAAACGTTTTTTTTGTTTGTTTTTCACCAAGACATATTCACACCATGCAGGACTCAATAAACAATTACCTTCTTGCCTTATTTCGTATATAAGGTGTGAACGGAAAAACCTATTCAATACATGGAAACCATATTTACAATAGACCGACATCTTTACAATTTACAGACATAAAACATATTGATGGTACCAATCACCAAAAGCTGTGCATTTCAACAGGCAAATGATAACTCTACTCCATTCTTAATGAACAGTACAGGGACTCCTCTCATTGATGTCCTCACAGTACGCTAGTATTTTACGGCAATGGGAGGTCGCACCACTGTCTAGAACCTAGTTTAGGGCCGTAGGCTCTATTGTGTCCGAATCCAGGACCAAAGTTTGTACTAGGTTCTTTAAGGGAGCCTCTCAGGAATATGTGACCAATGCGTTTCGACAGTCTAAGTGGGGCTTCTTGTGGCAAAGGTCTTCTACAGGGTAAATCTTTATCAAGGAGGACTTGTGGTACCAAGTCTCTTTTTTTGGGGGAGCATGGAACTTCTTTAGAACACACTCAAGAGGGTGCATAGGCTGTACACCCTTGCGTCTCTTGTGTAAAGGTGCTAGCTGGATCGGCTTGTGCAGATGGTACAGCTAGTCAGGGGGTTGGTATTTCTCAATACACTGCACTTCTACTCGCTGCACTTGCTCTCTCGTGCAGCAATGCGACGTGGAAAATCGCCCATGGGAATTAATTACCGGCGTTACAAACAAAAAAAAAAACGTTTCAAGGATTGAGTTACAATCCAGGGATAAATAAAAAATCCTATTGGAGAAAAATAAAATTTGGATTTATGGTGTCAGAGGTGACTTGTTTTGCATATAGTTTAGGATTCCTACCTCTGTACTCCCGAACAGAATATTTCCCTTGTTTTTTATTGGCGGATAGAGTGTAGGACGCCAGACTGCTTGGAAATACATTCCCCGCGAATAACGGCTTTAAACCCTTCCCAGAGCGTGGATGGGGAGTCGACGGAACCCACGTTAAGCTCGAAGTAGTTAGTAATTGCGGTTTGTATCACATCACAGAAGACCGAGTCGCGTAACGCATTGGGGGGAAGCCGCCAGGAGAAGGCATGGCGGGGGAAGTTTGGGAGGCGGAGGCATAGGCGAATGGGAGCATGAGAGAGTGCGCGCCATATGATCAACGTAGGTGAGCCAGACCAAGGCGTCCGGAGTAGTGATCCATAAGTCCAAGCGGGACCAGCAGCCGCGAGAGCCAGTGACACAGGTGCCCTCCCGCACAGCAGGGTGAGCATGGCACCACGCGTTGTACAAGGATTTGTCAGAGAGAATGGAGCTTAGGAGTGAACCCACGCGCGGGTGAGGGACACGAGGGCCGGACCGGTCTAAAGTGGCGGACAGTGTTACATTAAAATCACCCCCCCCCCCCAGAGGAGCGTAGCAGGGCCGAGATGTGGTGCCAGACTTGCGTGAAGAAGTTTGGGTCGTTGCAATTGGGGCCATACAAGGCAGCAAGTGTCAGGGGCTGGGCCAGCAGGGTGCCGTGAAGGATCACAAAGCGCCCCCCCCCCCAGGGTCAGTGATTACCTGAGAAGTCTGCCATGGGAGTCCTCTGCGTATGAGGATGGACACCCCCCGGGAGTAATTTG
Source organism: Triturus cristatus (assembly GCF_964204655.1). NCBI lineage: Eukaryota > Metazoa > Chordata > Amphibia > Caudata > Salamandridae > Triturus > Triturus cristatus. The sequence goes on along the minus strand of NC_140595.1, from coordinate 571,076,633 downwards.
AGTAGAAGGAAGTATGAATTTCTCCCCAATGTTGGGAAAGGAGTCTGGAGGAAGTAGCCGGTAGCAGATGGGTCTCTTGTAAAAAAAAAAAACAAAAAAAAACAAATGTCCACCTTGTGCCGAATGAGGTGGGCATGGACCAGTCGTGCCTTGCGGTGGTCGTTAACCTCATGGACATTCCAGGTCCAGAGAGTAGTGTCAGTCGTGGTGCCAAGCCAAGGGATATAGTGCCAAGAGAGGGGAAGAGGAAACCAGAAACTGCGTACAGATGTATGGAGCGGAGCAGTGGATAATGGAGAAAGAAGGCAGTGCAGCAACCGTGGAATCGCAATGAGAGATCATAGTCAAAGGTACAACCAAATCCCCATAAAGAGGCAACAGTACAGACAATGCAATCCCCCTCCCCCCCCCCCCGTGGGAGTTTGAACAACAGGAGCGAGGAGACATGTCATGAAAAAGCCAGGTGAACGAGCCTGTGCTAGAAAGAACAACAAGACCTCATAGGGAGGCAACCAACCCCAGGAACCCCAAAGCCAACCACCCGAGCCTGCCCCCAAAACAAAAAAACCCAGAAGACCCCCCACCCCCACCCCCACACCAACCCCTCAATCAGGCTGAGATAACACCCAGTCCCTCCCCGGGAACCCACAACTAGGAAGGGGAAAAACTGTGTCCGTGATGGGAATTATCCCGTGGGGGCATGGCGGCGCTCAGCATACGCCCCTGCAAGAAAGACAGGGTGGCCAAGCTGTAAGTAATGGCGGACTACAAGAAATAAACATCAAGGAGTAGAGAACACCACGCCAAGGGCAGAGGTATGGACTGGGATGGCCTGGGAGGCAGCGTTATCCAATCGGCCTCAATTCAAACTAGGGGCCTGAGTGACAAAGTACAAACAGCAGATTGGCAGTATTTAGCAACAGTTCAGTAACTATCACTGAGATTAGCAGCAGCAGCTTGGAAGTCGGCAGGTGAAGAATGATGTGACTTGTCCAGTTTTTTGGCAAATGCCAACGCCTCTCTGGGATCTGGGAAAGTGAGCGTCTTGGAGCCTTGTTTGACATGCAGTTTAGCAGGATATGCCAATAAATAGGAGATCTCGTGCTTTTGAAGGAGCCATTTCGCCGGCAGAAATTCACGGCGAGCCGCCTGAACCGCAGTGGTATAATCAGGGTACAACGACAAGGAGTTGCCCTAGTGACGGATTTCGCCCTTCTCCCTGGCCACCCTAAGTATGGCGTTGCGGTCCCTAAAGTTAAGGAGTTTGGCAAAGATGGAGCAGAGGCAAGTCAGGGCGAGGGAGCGGTGGGCCCGCTCAACGATGCAGACTGGAGAGAGGATGTCGCCAAAGAGCTCACGGACCAACTGTTCCACATAGTCCTCCTTTCGGGAGATGTAGGTAGATTCGGGCACTCCCATGATGCAGAGGTTGCTCATGCGGGAGCGCGCCTTCAAATCCTGGTTTTTATTACGGATGAGATCCAGTATCTTGTCCATCTGCAGCAATTTCTGGCGATCTTGGGTGGCGGCATCCTCCACATCGGGCAGCCTGGTCTCGAAATGTAGAAGGCGTGCATCGTGCAAGTCAACTCGGGCCTTTACAGTGTCCAGGCGGGTTGACAATTGATCAAGCTGAGCCGCTATGCCGGTGACAGTGGACTTGACGTCCAACATGATTGCCTTTAGGAGGTCGTCGCATGTCGGAGCCACATCCGAAAGGGCAGGAAGGTCTCCGCCATCAGTACCTGCGCCCTCCTGGCACGTCTGGCGGTGCTGATCGAAGGTGATTTTAGGCTGCTTAGGTTCGGTTCTCCCCATGTCAGGGAAGAGGCAGGCGGGAGTCGCAATCTGACAGCAGACGAGAGGCTACGGCGCTAGGAGAGGACAAGTGCGTCCAGGGGTGGCAGAGCAACACTGCCGCACAGGAGGTAGCAGGGGCACAGGGCCAGCAGGCTGTATTGCTGATGTGTAGTGGGCAAGTAACAATCAGGCCAGATGCAGATGTGGCATGAAAGCCGCAAACGACAATCCCAACGATGATGGGGCGAAGCAGATTACCACCGGACTGAATGAGGGGTGGTGAGGCCTGGTGTGTGGATGATGAGCCAGACTGGCGTGGCGGCAGGAGGGATGAGTGAGGTACAGGGCTGCCCGAGGAGCAGAGGGCGCAGCGGCGCCAGTCCAGTCACGGGTGTCGCCAGAGTGGTGCAGGTGAAGAACAGGCAAAGGCGTGAGATGCTCAGGAGGGGGACCGCCCCAGCACAAGGCCCAAGCAATGGGACCTAAAGGGAGGGGGGCGTCAGCAGTCCAGCCTCAAAAAGAGACTGGTATGAAACTACGGCATGGTGCAAGCACCACCGGCCCCGGGCAGCAGCAGCAACATGGTACAGCAGAAGGCGAAGGGGTCAGTGTAGCCCCAGTGGGCCAATCGCAGGTCCCGTTCGGAAGGAGTAGGCTGCCTCAGCTGTGTCCAGGGAGCAGTAGCCAAGGTTCCCACAGGGAGTATCACTGGCCGGCCCTGGCCTGACGGAAGGCACAGGCAGGCATTGAATGCAGCCGGCGGCGCCTACAGGCAGCGGAGGTGAGCGGCAGGCGAAGAGTCCCAGGGCGGACGCCTGGTGGGTATGGGGCCACAAGAAGACTACCCCCCCTGCACCAAGCAGGCCTCTGAGGAGCCGGGCCGAAGAAACTAAAAGGCCACTGCAGCCGCAGCAGGATGCCTTGAGCAGCTGGGGGCCGCGGTGGAAGGAGGGCAGTACGTAGCGGGGAGCCACAGGGAGCACACCGCCAGGCCCAATGGGGGAAGGCCTGAGCGGCGGGCGCCAGTGACTGGAGAGTGGCGCCCGCGTGTGAGCAGGCCAGGCCGTATGACTCGCGCGCTCCCAGCCCCGCAACAGTACGCCGCCGCAGCAACGGCACTTATCGGCACTGATGAAGGCGTTATGGAGGCGATGTGCAGGGCGATGATCCGGTGCCAGGAGGCTGCCAAAAAGCAAGCTCCTGGGAAGCCGGGCCGCGCAAGCCGCGGAGCCCGGGCCCAGAACACACACCGCGGCAGAACCGGCTCAGCAATGTCGCAGGAGTGGGATCAGTCCACGCCCCAAGGACGGGTAAGTTGCGGTGGAACGGTTTCTAGCAGCAATGGATGATTTGTCTCTAGGATGTTTCGCGGATTTTAGGAGTGGCCGGCAGAGCCCACACAGAGTGCGGCATCTTGCAGCCGGCTAAGCCACGCCCCCAACACAGAAGAACAAACTTTCCCTCTCAGCCCCGGGCTATCCTGCTGCAGTGCACTTCTGCTCCAGCCCCCACCTCTACAGGCATCCGGGAGAAACAGGGCCTCCAATCTTCAGAGAAAAGACCTTTATTTGTCCAACTCCTCCTTGTGCCTTTCATGACCCTGCCCAATTCTCCCAACGCCAGTAAGTGGCAGAGCTGGAATGGGATTTGTTGGTTAAAGATTCTGTAAAGACAGGAAATTATATTTAAATACATCATTTAAAATAGTCTTCAATTATTTTTAACATGGCTTTTCTATCTTTCTTCACCTTATCAGTCAGGAACAGTGCCTCAAAGGGACCGGTACTCAGAGCTACGAAGTACTGACACTTCTACATTTTCTCCTCTTGAAACCTAGACCTTCTCTGTACAAAGGAGGATAATACCGGTACTTATAGGAATAACAGAGCAGGCTTGGATATATGCAACAGGGCAGATACTGCAAAAGACAAGCAGATTTTGACAGAATGCAGATCTGCAGCAATTTTAACTCTGCTGCTGTTAAGCTGATAATCATTTAGGGAAGTTAATTTACGTTAACTATGGGGGGATGGAATGACCAGAGTCCGCTCAGAAAGGCTGCAGGGCCAACTGGTCTTGAAGCAGTCATTCGCTTTACAGCTATTCTAGTTGTCAGTAGTGGAGGGGAATGTTTGGATGTCATACCGAGTTGAAAGCACCTTGTGAAATATTAAATGCAATGCAGGTGTTATAAGGAAGTGGGTTTCTGTTGCAGTAACCCCCCACTTTTTTGTCTGATAACTGATGAACTTTTCCTTGGTGTGCCCTGGACTCCTGCCAATAAGGTGGCCAAGGCCTGTGTTCCTTCCTTAAATCTGCCTAACAGCCTAAACCCAATTGGTATCTCTGGCCACATGTCAGCCCCTGGTAAATGGTACCCTAGGTACCCAGGGCCCTGTGACCAGAGAAGACCCCCAAGGGCTGCAGCACTTATTGTGCCACCCTTAGAGGCCCTGCGCCCTGACACACACACTGCCCTTGCAGGCTGAGTGTCTGGGTGCCGAACATAACAGTCGACATGGCACACATCCCTGTGTGCCATGCCCACAACACACACTGCCCTGGCATACCTCAGTCAACCCTCTAGCAGGGTGCCCTATGCCAGTGGTGTGGGTACAGGTGCATGAGCCCTGTGCCCCTACAGTAACCAGGTCCATTCCTGGGCACTGTAAGTTCAGGGCTGCCATGAAGAGTATATGGTGCTCGGAGGTCGTCAACACGAACTCCACAGCACCATGATGGCAACACTGAAGCCTGAGAAGTTTGGTATCAAACTTATCACATTAAACCTGCACTGATGCCAGTGTGGGATTTAATGTACAATGCACGACAGAGGGCATCTTAGAGATGCCCCCTGAACCGGACTTACAATCCACATCTTGTCTGAGGGGCTGCCTAGGCTGCCACACAGCAGACATGTTGCTGGACCCCTGGGTAGAAAGCCATCCGCTCTCCTGGGCCTGCAACAATGCACATCCTGGGCGAGGTGCTAGGTCTCCTCCCCCAGGATGGGCAGGGGAAGCTTCTTGTCTGTGAACTTTGTCTGTGCACAGGTCCTGACCCTCCCTTCTATCCTCAATCGTCCTTTGTGCATGCCCCTGCACCCTCCTTCTTGCCCATCATAGCCATTGTGCTGCCACTAACCCTCCCACTTGCCGTGCATGGTCTTCTGTGCTGCCATGGCCCCTCCCACCTTCCCTGTGTGGTCAGTTAGCTGCCCCTGATCCCCCTCCCACCTTCCCTCCATGGTCTGTGTGTATGCCATCACAGTCTCACTGTTGCTCTTCACGGTGTGTCTTGCTTCTAGTGCCCATCCTGCCTGACCTCCATGGCTATCTTGCTGCTCCTGCCCTGCCCCCTTGCCCCCAGCCCTCTGTTTACATGTGCAGACCCCTACTCCCTCCCTCCTGGCTTGTCTGTTCCATTGTAATGCTCCTGATCCGTCCCTCCTGCCCTTTATGGTCTGTTATGCTGCAGCTTTTTCTCCTGTCTGTCCATTATGGTCAGCTAGCTACCATTGCCTCTTGCCCCTCTGTTCTCTGTTGTCCATGTGCATGGTCCGGTCCCCTCCCTCTTGCTTTCTATGGATTGTTGTGCTGCACTCCCGTCCCGCATGCCCTGTGTGGTGTATTGTGCTGCTGCAAACCCTGATGCCTGCCCTGCAGGGTCAGTTTGGTGCACCTCTCCATGTCCCTCCTGTCCTCGGTTATCCAAGTCCATGTCCCTACCCCATTTCCTTCCATGATCCAATGTACCATACTTGCGAACATTTTGAACTTGGTAAGAGGGAGATTTTGAAAAAAAACTGGGGTATTGATTTTCCCCTTTGAGTTACATTGAAAAAGGAGATTGTAGACAGGAGACAGATCAAATAAAGCCCATTTGAGCTTAAAAACATTGGACGTTTCCTGGCTGAATCGGGTCTGTTGGCATGTATGGTTGTACTACCATTGCCTCTTCCTTCTGCCCACAATGGTCTATTACAGTGTTTCCCAAACTGTGGTCCGCGGACCCCCAGGGGTCCCTGACACATTCCTAGGGGGTCCACAGGCAGCAGTTTTGAAAGCACTGCAAAGTATCTTGTTTAATTAGCCGTTTTCAAAGAACAATAAAAGTGTCAAGATAACACCAGTGATTAGTGTCCCTGCTGGAGAAAGATGAGAGTTTTGTCCAGTGGCAGCTTTGACTTATCTAATGTAACACAGAGGGTTAATATGCCTACTGCAAAGAACGTATGCATAGGTCAGTGGGTTACTGCTTTTGGCAGAGATTCTTTTGTTACTGTGCAGTTCATAAGTGACAATCGTAATCTAGCACAGTGACCTATAAACTGTCATCAAACAGCTGCTTGCAAACTGCAAGGTACAAGTTAGTGACTTATGTTTTTTCCCAGTCTTTCATTATCCTGATGCTGCTAAAAAGGTTTATTTGGGTGGAAATACATTTTTATTGTTAAAGTCAATGCTAACCACTGTGTTATGTTCTAAATCCTGAGTTTGTGCTTCTTCAGACCAAGCACGCTTTAAAAATGCCTACCAGTATGAATGACGTGAATTTTACACTTTGTAGTCCCCTTTGCCTTATGTAACATTTTCTATACACTGATTTACACGTATGATTCACTGTCTCTATATGTGTGTGATGTAAAGTGCTCTGACGTCCTACAAAGGTATGAGAGATGCTATAAAAAATGAAATACAGGTGACAGGGGCTATGGGGAGATGAGAAGCGCTGTTGGAGGGTGATAGTGGGGGAATCATTGAAGACCCACCAGAAAGATTGTCGTATTCTGGTGCATATTCAGGTCTTCATTTACTATTCTCTAAAAGCTAATACAATTCAATATATAATGATACATGTGTTTTTGACTGCACCATTGTTTCCTAAATGGTTTTGGGGGAGAGCCTCCCAAAGCCCCCTTTGTAGTGGTCAGACTCACTCACTGCACTTGGTGTGCACCGTATGGGGACTGGTCTGAAATCATTTGCCAGGACTGCTTTGAATTTCCAGTCTGGCCCTGGCAGGAGCAAGAGCCTCGTATTGCGAAATAAATCCAACCATTGAAAAGTTAGTCACGAAGATGCAGCAACTACCTTCCCATTAACTTTTTTTGTTTTCTTGCAAATTCTTTCAATATAAAATACAACAGAAGTGGCGGAGAGTGTCGTTAGCCTCCTTGGCTTAACACATTCCGCCACTTCGGAAACGCAGGTCTGCACCATATTTACAAGAATATGGTGCAGCCCTGTGTTTCCCCTGCGCTGGCGCTACACTTAACAGGGGAAGATTGTTTATGTGCAGGAAGGTCCCCCTTCATGCAAATAAAAAATAGTGAAATGTCGTTTTTTCACTTCTATGTGTGCTGCTTAATGCAGCACATATGGAAGTTGAAAAATGTTTTTTTTTTTTGTAAAGATTGTTGATGTGCAGGAAGGGTCACCTTCCTGAACATAAACAATTCAAGGCGTTTTGCAAAAATGAGGAGAAATTAAACATTTCTCCTTGTTTCGCCAAGTTAAGACCAGGTTTTCACTGGTCTTAATTTTGGCGCTGCCTCCCATTTACGCTGCCCTTGTAAATAGGGGGCGCGTCAAAATCAATGGGTGTTGCAGGGAAAACGCCCACCGCAACACAAACTGCCCACCCCTTTCACGCTAAGCATTGGGTGAAAGGGGGTCCTATTTACAAGGCAGCGTTAAGCCACGTTAAGTGGCTTAACGCTGCCTTGTAAATAAGACGAAGCCCCTATCGCCATGGGAACGTCTCAAAGTGATATTCCCATGGTAAAAGAGGCTTGTAAATATGCACCTAAAATCATTAGTAATTAGAATATTTGTTTTGTGTGCACACGTGTGTTAATTTCTTTTGAATTACTGTTTTAATGTTTGAAATTTAAATCCTGCAAATTGCTTGGGGGTCCCCGGCTTCCAGTGGTGACTCAATGGGGGTCCTCAGGAGTCAAAAGTTTGGGAACCACCGGTCTATTACATTGCCACAGCCTCTCTTGCAAGTCCTGTATTGTTGGTTTGTTGCCCCTGCCCCCCTTTCCACTGCCCTCCATAGTCTGTTGTGCTGCCACGGCCCTTCCTGCCTGCTCAGTGTGGTTAAATTGTTGCCTTTGCACCCTCCTACCTGCCTTCAATTTTCGGAGTCCGTGCCCCTGGCCTCTGCCTCTCAACAGTATCCTAATGAACAACTAGATTGCTAACATTCTATATTTATTACAAAAGTGTGGAACGCCTGACGTCATCTTGATGTAATCAAAACTGTAATACCTAGAGCATTTCCTTTAGAAATTACATATATGAGAGGGTCTTATTGGCATCAAAATTATGGTTAGTGCTCTAAAAGACTAAAATAAGGACATATTTTCTGAGTTTTCAAATAGCGACAAAGCACTTTTAAATTATTTGTTATCTTTATGTTTTTTTATCCAGTTGACCACTTGATTAAATGTTGCACTTAGGGGAGAGGATGTGGTGTTACTTCCAGAACTGCAGACTTTGCAACTGGGGACCAGGTTGGAGTTTCTGCTTCAGCTCGACATTCTGTGATTCTGGTCAAATCACTTAGTCTCCCCATGTCTACAACCAAAATGAATTTGTTCTTGTGTGATGTAACCAATGCTCATGTAAATCACTCCAATACCTGACAAGTCTGCACTATATAACACTGCAAAAACACAACATAATAAGTGTTTTGCACACGTCTGTCATTGGGCTATATTTGGGCTGTATCTGGGTGATTTAGGGCTACATTTGGGCTCTTTTGTCTACGGTGGCCATCAAGGAGATTTATTTGTTCTGAAGTTTCCTAATTTCCTCATGTACTGCAGTCTCCTCAGTAGGAAATGCTTTCAGTTTTTTACTTTGATTCCATCATGAAGGTATTCAGATATGTCACACATTTGCCATAAATTCTGAAAGTTAGCACTCTAGTTGCTCATTAGATCACTGTAGTAAAACTACTGTTCACCATGGAAGTCTGCTCCTGGTATTAAAAGTGCATGTTTCAGTCTGCATGTCAGAATTTTTTAATGAAATAGAAGAGGATTTGAGAAGTCACTCAAAATGTGCCCTCATTTTCTTTCTTCAGCATTAATCATAATTTCTATGGCAAAATGAACCCCCTCATTGTGTTCCTTTTTAAATTAAATGTTTTAAGTGTTACCAGTTTATTCCAATCAAGATGGCTTCAGGTGTGCCATACTTTTGTCATAATGAAGACAGTAAGCGCTCTAGTTGTTTTTAAGAACACTCTGGGACATTCTGTCATTGGGCTATACTTGGGCTACATCTGGGTGATATTTGGGCTACATTTGGGCTCTTTTGTCTCTGGTGGCCATCTTGGGAGACTTATTTGTTATGAAGTTTCCTAATTTCCTCATTTACTGCAGTCTCCTCAGTAGGAAATACTTTCAGTTTTTTACTTTGATTCCACCAAGAAGGCATTCAGATGTGTCACACATTTGCCATAAATTCAGAATGTTAGCACTCTTTTTGCTCATTAAATCACTGTAGTAAAGCTACTGCTCACCAGGGAAAACTGCTGCTGGTATTGAAAGTGCATGTTTCAGTCTGCATGTCAGAATTTTTTAATGAAATAAAAGAGGATTTCAGAAGTCAAAATGTGCCCCAGTTTTTCTTTCTGCAGCACTAATCATACTTTTTATGGAAAAATAAACCCCCTCATTTTGTTCCTTTTTAAATTAAATGTTTTAAGAGTTACCACTTTAATCCAAGCAAGATGGCTTCAGGTGTGCCATACGTTTATCATAAGTAGGACTGTTAGCGCTCTAGTTGTTCTTTGGAACACTCTGGGACGCTGCAGTAGAACACAAAGGAATCAACTGACAGTCTCTGCCCTTGTTGGATGTACATGTTTTACTGAGAATGTCAGACTTCATTCTCACATGACTGAGAAAGATAATGTGAATTCACAGAAAATAAGCTCTCAGTTTAGCTTATAGATCACCTTCCAAACCTCTGTGGGAAAAGCATGAGAAAATAGTTCTCTCAACCATGATATCCCAGCAGAAGGCATTTTCACATGGTGAAATCACCTTAGAACATACCACAATTCCTAAAATGAGTATGGTACCATCAACAAATGATTTATAATGTAACTAAAGTCTTAAAACCTTCTATTAACTGCAATGCTTTTTAATGAGGTGCTATCATGAATATTGGTCCCAAGATGGCTGCCAACACTTCTTGGATGAAGTGCTGACAGCCAATCAGATCTCAGGATGAGATGTGTGGTTAGGCTCCGCCCACATATATATATGATTTTACTTTTGTTTTTCTCAGGAACTACTGAACAGATTTACACCAGCAAAAGGCACTTCCTTGACCTTATGGCTACCTCTCTGCCAAATTTCAAGTAATTCTGTTCAGCCGTTCGGGCTGTAGCTTGGACTAAAGGTCCTATGGAAAAATGCATGGGGAAAACGCGTTTTGGGAGCCCCCTTTTTTCTCAGCCCCCGCTTGATGAATGCGCCCGAGACTTTCAGGGTAGGAGCGGAGCGCCCCACCTATTTTGAAAATTTTGCGAGGATTCGTCAACCGGCGCCAAAGTTATTCCAAATAGAATGTTGCTGATTTCCTATGGAAACACGGTCCTAACTATAACTATCTACTGGCAACCGCATGTATATATACACATACACATATATATATATATATATATATATATATATATATATATATATATACACACACACACACACATATATATATATACACACATATATATATATACACACATATATATATTCACTGAAAAAACCATAGGTTTCACACATGTTATAGTTAGCGGAAATTTTACTGATAAAAAACCAATGAAATTGCCCCGTTATAGTTAGTGCTGGCAACTATAACTCACGCGACCGCAATCCTCTGCTGATGCTAATACTGTATTTAGACACTTATTTGCCCATGTCTTCTTCCATACATTTTTAGCTATACATATATTACAAATATTTTTTTTTCATAAAGACACATATGTCATCAGCAGAAGATTGCGGTCGCGTGAGTTATAGTTGCCAGCACTAACTATAACGGGGCAATTTCATTGGTTTTTTATCAGTAAAATTTCCGCTAACTATAACATGTGTGAAACCTATGGTTTTTTCAGTGAATTTGCAAGGTTTTTTAAATGCTAATTCCTAACTATAACGTGTGTGAAACCTATGGTTTTTTCAGTGAATTTGTACGGTTTTTTAAATGCTAAGTGACTTTACGCCATTCGTGGCGTGCGCGCCCACTTAACGCAGTTCGTTCCGTGCGCGCACGGTGCGCTTCGCGCACCGTGCGCGCACAGTG